>NC_073645.1:5000000-10000000 GCF_029407905.1 Bubalus kerabau
GAGGAGAGAAATTTATACAAACTCTTAATTCAAATTCCCCCATTCTTTGTCTAATTTCTCAAAAATTAATAACTCAGCTATGTTTTACTTAGGTAATTTAACCAACTAGTCCACAGACATGGGATCCTGAATGTCAGTGGATTCTTTCATTAACCTAAGTAACTTCCATTTTAGCAGTAATAATGGGTAAGTACCATTACATAGGAACAAAAAAAAATAATTAAAATTTAAAACTTGAGAAAATATTAAACTATTAACAAGCATGTAAATACTAGGGAATTGGTGAACTGAGGGGGGAAAAAGAAATAGAAAATGTTAGAAAATTACTGGATGCTAAAAGATGATGAAAAAGGTGGGGGGTGGAGGTAAAGCAAGAGTTCAGGTTCATCTGGGCAAAATGAAAGGGTAGATAATTTTCTTCAAAGTTTTGCCAGAGTTTGCCTAGTTGAAGTTAAAATTTCATAAAGCTTTGGTTTTCTTTATGCTGTTCTTTGTGGACTTTTATAAAAATGGAAATAGCTGCTCTATATTTTGTATAAGATTTGAAGTTTTCAGTGTAGTGGTAACATACTAACTCACAGTCATTGAGTACTTACTATATGGAATGCCCTGTGCCCAGCATCTGCAATAAATACCTACCCCATGAAGTAGTTGCTTGAATTACTAGTAGTAAGTGGCAGGGCCGGAAGTCAACCCTAGGTCTGTGAACAAGAGCTGTTTCCTCATTCTCATGCTGCTTCTATAAGTACTTTACACATTTACAATGGTGTACTCTGTAGCCTTTTTGAACTCTGTAAGTCTGTTCATTCAGACACGGCAGTTTGAATCTTGGTTGGATGCCTGAGAATGTGAAACTGATGGCTGGTGCCACTGGTGTGGGAAGAACATGTAGTTTTAGAGTTAGAAAAGCTATTTTCTATCATACAATTGGACAGCCAGAAAGAATGAGTGACCCTCTATCCTAGATAAGTCCAGTTGGGCTTACGTTAAACCTTGGAAGGATTCCTGCCCCCAGAGAAAGAAATATTGCCAGAATGGCTGCAGCAGAGTGCATTAGAAAGGGAGAGCCAACCCCCAGAGATGAATCTGACACTACATGGGGCTGCCCAGAGAACTGAATCTACATCTGACTGACAGATGGCAGTCAAAACCTGCAGAGGAAGAAATAAATATCAAAGTGGCTGATTTGCAACACCAGGTGTTAATAGACCGTTGGGAAATTCTATCAGTACATCTCTTAGGCATGTTTTACTAGTTTCCATATTTAACCAGAACATAGAGGTTTTCATTGAAATTAAGATGATGCATAGAAAATGCACCCTGGAGCCCATCTCTAAGATTTGCCTCAGTTAAACCCAGTTCAGCTTCCTTTTACAGTGATTACAGTGGGAGGTTGTGATTAAAAAGTCAAAGGGGTATTTTGTGAAGCTCTTTATAAGTTATTTGGGCATAGATAGCCTTCATGTACGGAGAAGGCAATGGCACCCCACTCCAGTACTTTTGCCTGAAAAATCCCATGGACAGAGGAGCCTGGTGGGCTGCAGTCCATGGGATTGCTGGAGTCGGACACGACTGAGCGACTTCACTTTGACTTTTCACTTTCATGCATTGGAGAAGGAAATGGCAACCCACTCCACTGTTCTTGCCTGGAGAATCCCAGGGACGGGGGAGCCTGGTGGTCTGCCGTCTATGGGGTCGCACGGAGTCGGACACGACTGAAGCGACTTAGCAGCAGCAGCAGCCTTCATGTAATAATTGAAAGAATACTGATTAGTAATATTATTCTACTAATGCAGGAGTGTGTGTGCTCAGTCGTGTCCAACTCTTTGTGACCCTATAGACTAGCCCACCAGGCTTTTCTGTTCATGGAACTTTTCAAGCAAGAATACTTCCTGGGGGACTTTCTTGACCCAGGGATCAAACACATATCTCTTGGTCTTCTGCATTGGCAAGGAGATTCTTTGCCACTGCACAACCTGGGAAACTCAAACACAAGCGCATCAAGCAAGAAAATGAAGAAACTTTGCCAAGGACATTATGTATGCTGTTTTGACATCTTGTGAGATATATTGCCACAAAATTGTAGGGTGCCATCACTATCAAGCCCATAAATGCTTTATTTGGCTTAAAGAAGATGAAGGGAGAATATTTTAAATATTTTCACTGTGAAATAGAGAACATGTGCAGGAAAGTGAAGGGGAAAAAGTGAAAGTGTTACTCTGTCAATGGTGTTGACTCTTTGACACCCCATGGACTGTAGCCTGCCAACCTCCTCTGTCCATGGAATTCTCCAGACAAGAATACTAGAATGAGTAGTGATTCCCTTGTCCAGGGGATCTTCCCAACCCAGGGGTCGATTATTGTCTGAGCCGCCAGGGATTTACATTTTAACAAATAGTCACAATAGCCAAAAAAGAAAACATTTTCAACACTCTATAAGATCACAGTAAGTATTCTTTTCCCACATAGGATAACTATGATTGTAAATTTGCTTTTCTGCATAGTTTTAGTAACCATGCATGCCTTCAAAATACATAGTTTAGTTTTGCTTTTTAAATACTTTATGTGGAGGGAACATATATTTAAATGGGATATCTTTGTTTTATCTTTTTTCTTTCACTCAACATTGTTTATAGGATTTGAGAAAGACATATTAATATAATTTGTTATTTGCCAGAGTACTGCGAGACTTCAAATCAAAGTGTAAGGTGAAAAAGTTAAGGTTATCAACTGAGGTACAAATTTATGAAAATATTTTTTTTCTGGGACAATGGAGGACTCTATTATAGATTTATCAATCTTACAAGCTATGGTAATTGCCATTACAAATTTTAACATGCTATAATAATTTATATTTGTGAATGCATGATTGGATAGCTGTCTCCCATCTGTGGCAAAATGTAATGAACTTTCAGTCCCAAGATTGGAATATATATATATATTTTTTTTAGATCACAAAGAAGTGTCTTTATTTTTACCTCCTTCTTTGTGTTATTCAATTACCCCATGGACTATAGCCTGCCTGGCTGCTCTATCCATGGGCATTCTTCAGGCAAGTATACTAGAATGGGTAGCTTATCCCTTCTCCAGGGGATCTTCCCAACTCAGGAATCAAACTGGGATCTCCTGCATTGCAGGCAGATTCTTTATCAGCTGAACAACCAGAGAAGCCCTTCAGTAGCTTCTAAAATATATACAAAGCTTGCATATACAATGTAAGTTTCTCCAGGCCACTCCAACTTATGAATAGTAACGATTCACAGTTTGAGTATAATTTAATTCATCTAACATTCACTTGTACCTTTAAAAATATTTATTTACCTATTAGGCTACATCAAGTCTTAGTTATAGCATGCAGGATCTTTAGTGGCAGCACTGGGACTCTTCGTTGTAGCAATTGAGATCTATCTGCCTAGTCAGGGATCGAACCCAGAGTGCCTGAATTGAGAGCTCAGAGTCTTAACCACTGGACCCCAGGGAAGTTCCCATTTTTAATATAAGATTTTAGTTTACCTTAGGGTCACCTCCAGGTACTTCTGGGAAGTATACTCAAGTATTTCTTGAGGGCTCTGACATTCTCACAAACAATTCTCTTCCTGCTAAGCAATAGCACTGTGCTATTGTGTTCTACCTGACATCCACAGATTACCACTTTGCCTACTAGACAGCAATATCATTTTATATAACTGATGAAGCATGCTCCTCAGGATGGTAAACTCTTTGATGTTCTGTAGCAAAGTGAATCCTATGCATTCCTTTTGTTTTATTAATACATACTGTTAGTATTAGTTTTATTAATACTTACTGTTGCTCTTATCCTTATCCTTCAGAGGGCAGACAAAATGAAAATCACAATCACAGAAAACTAATCAAAGTGATCACATGGACCACAGTCATGTCTAACTCATTGAAGCTATGAGCCATACCGTGTAGGGCTACCCAAGATGGATGGGTCAGGGTGGAGAATTCTGACAAAAGTAGTCTATTGGAAAAGGCAATGGCAAATCACTTCAGTATTCTTCCCTCAGAACCCCATGAACAGTATGAAAAAGCAAAAAGATATGACACTAAAAGATGAACACCCCAGGTGGGTAGTTGCCCAATATGCTACTGGAGAAGAGTGCAGAATTAACACAAGAAAGAATGAAGAGACAGAGCCAAAGAAAAAACAATGCCCAGTTGAGGATGTGACTGGTGATGGAAGTAAGTTCAATGTTGTAAAGAACAATATTGCATAGGACCCTGGAATGTTACGTCTATGAATCAAATAAATTGGAAGTGGTAAAACAGGAGATGGCAAGAGTGAACATTGACATTTTAGGAATCAGTGAACTAAAATGGACTGGAATGAGAGAATTTAATTCAGGTGAGCATTATATCTTCTACTGTGGCCAAGAATGCCTTAGAAGAAATGGAGTAGCCATCATAGTCAACAAGAATCTGAAATGCAATACTTGGGTGCAGTCTCAAAAAGGACAGAATGATCTATTCGTTCCCAAGGCATATCATTCAATATCACAGTAATCCAAGTCTATGCCCCGACCATTAATGCTGAAAAAGCTGAAGTTGAATGGTCCTATGAAGACTTACAAGACCTTCTAGAACTAACACTCAAAAAGGATGCCTTTTTCATTATAGAGGACTGGAATGCAAAAGTAGGAAGTTAAGAGATACTTGGAGTAACATGTAAATTTGGCCTTGGAGTACAAAATGAAGCAAAACAAAGGTTAGCAGAGTTTTGCCAAGAGAACACAATGGTCATAACAAACACCCCCTATAACAATACTAGAGAAGACTCTACACATGGACATCACCAGATGGTCAATACCGAAATCAGATTGATTATATTCTATGCAGCCATATAAGGAGAAGCTCTATACAGTCAGCAAAAACAAGACCAGGAACTGACTATGGCTCAAATCATGAACTCGCTATTGTCAAATTCAACCTTAAATTGAAGAAAATATGGAAAACCACTAGACAATTCAGATATGCCCTAAATCAAATCCCTTATGATTATACAGTGAAAGTGACAAATAGATTCAAGGGATTCGATCTGCTAGACAGAGTGCCTGAAGAACTATGGACAGAGGTTCATGACATTTTACAGGAGGCAGTGATTAATACCATCGGTAAGAAAAATAAATGCAAAAAGGCAAAATGTTTGTCTGAGGAGGCTTTACATATAGCTGAGAAAAGCATAAAAGTGGAAGGCAAAGGACTAAAGGAAATAAATACCCATTTGAATCCAATGTTCCAAAGAATAGTACGGAGAGATAAGAAAGTCTTCCTCAGTGATTAATGCCAAGAAATACAGGAAAGCAATAGAATGGGGAAGACTAGAGATCTCTTCAAGAAAATTAGTCACACCAAGGGAACAACTCATGTAAAGACAGGCACAAAAAAGGACAGAAATTGTATGTACCAAACAGAAGCAGAAGATATTATGAAGAGGTGGCAAAAATACACAGAGAACTATTAAAAAAAAAATCTTAATGACCCAGATAACCACAAAGGTGTTATCACTTACCTAGAGTCAGACATCCTGGAATGTGTAGTCAACTGGGACTTAGGAAGCATCACTACGAATAAAGCTAGTGGAGGTGATAGAATGCCATTTGAGCTATTTCAAATCCTAAAAGATGATGCTATGAAAGTGCTGCAGTCAACATGCCAACAAATTTGGAAACTCAGCAGTGGATACAGGACTGGAAAAGGTCAGTTTTCATTCCAATCCCAAAGAAAGTCAATGTCAAAGAGTGTTCAAATTACTGCATGATTGCACTCATCTCACACGCTAGCTAAGTAATGTTCAAGATTCTCAAAGTAAGTCTTCTACAGTATGTGAACCATGAACTTCCAGATGTTCAAGCTGGATTTAGAAAAGACAGAGGAACCAGAGATAAAATTGCCAACATCCGTTGGATCATAGAAAAAGCAAGAGAGTTCCAGAAAAACATCTACTTCTGCTTTATTGACTATGTTGAAGCCTTTGACTCTGTGGATCACAACTAACTGTGGAAATTTCTTCAAGAGAAGGGGATACCAGATCACCTTACCTGCCTTCTGAGAAATATGTATGCAGGTCAAGAAACAACAGTTAGAACTGGACATGGAACAACAGACTTATTCCAAATCAGGAAAGGAGTGGTTCAAGGTGGTATATTGTCACTCTGCTTATTTAACTTATATTCAGAGTACATCATGAGAAATGCCGGCTGGAAAAAGCACAATCTAGAATCAAGATTGCCAGGAGAAATATCAATAACTTCAGATACTCAGATGACACCACCCTTATGGCAGAAAGTGAACAACAACTAAAGAGCCTCTTGATGAAAGTGAAAGATGAGAGTGAAAAAGTTGGCTTAAAACTCAACATTCAGAAAACTAAGATCATGGCATCCAGTCCCATCACTTCATGGCAAATAGATGAGGAAACAATGGAAACAGTGACAGACATTATTCTCTTGGGCTCCAATATCACAACAGATAGTGACTACAGCTATGAAATTAAAGATGCTTACTCCTTGGAAGAAAAGCTATGACCAACCTATACAGCATAGTAAAAGGAAGAGACATTACTTTGTCAACAAAAGCTATGGTTTTTTCAGCAGTCACGTATGGATGTGAGAGTTGGACTATAAAGAAAGCTGAGTGCCAAAAAACTGATGCTTTTAAACTGTAATGCTGGACAAGACTCTTGAGAGTTCTTTGGACTGCAAAGAGATCTAGCCAGTCAATCCTATAAGAAATCAGTGCTGAGTATTCATTGGAAGGACTGACGCTGAAGCTGAAGCTCCAAAACTTTGGCCACCTGATGTGAAGAACTGATTCATTGGAAAAGACCCTGATGCTGGGAAAGATTGAAGGCAGGAGAAGAAGGGAACGACAGAGGATTAGATGGCTGGATAATATCACCCACTCCATGGACCTAAGTTTTAGTAGGCTTCGGGAGTTGGTGATGGACAGGGAAGCCTGGGTGCATCAATCCATGGAGTCACATAGAGTTGGACATGACTGAGTGACTGAACTGACTTAACTGACGGTTAGTTCATAACCACAACCCAAGTGGCCCACTGGGAAAGAATCCTCCTGCCAATGCTAGGAGACATCGGAGACACACGTTTGATCCCTGGGTTGGGAAGTTCTCTTGCAAAAGGAAGTCGTAACCCACTCCAGTATTCTTGCCTGGGAAATTCCATGGACAAAAGAGTGTGGCAGGCTACAGTCCTTGGGATTACAAAGAATTTGAAACCATTAAGCACACACAGTTCATAACCATTCTCATCATTATCTTCCTCCTCCTCATTTCATGACTTCTTACCCCATTGTTGTTCAATCACTAAGTCATGTCTGAATCTTTTCAACCCCATGGACTGAAGCATGCCAGGATCCCTCAGATTTTGTGCCAATCCCATGTCTAGTGAGTTGGAGATGCTGTCTAAGCATCTCATACTCTGCCACCATATTCTCCTTTTACCTTCAGTCTTTCTGATGCAAGGCATCAGGGTCTTTTCCAATAAGTCAGCTCTTTACATCAGGTGGCAAATATATTGGAGGTTCAGCATCTGTCCTTCCAATGAATATACAGGGTTGATTTCCTTTAGGATTGACTGGTTTGATCTTCTTGTAGTCCAAGGGACTCTCAGGAATCTTTTCCAGGACCCAATTTTGAAAGTATCAGTTCTCCTGCATGCAACCTTCTTTAGTCCAATTCTGACATCCATACAAGACTACTAGAAAAACCATAGCCTTGACTAAATGGACTTTTGTGGGCAAAGTAATGTCTCTGCTTTTGAATATGCTATCTAGTTTCGACATAGCTCTCTTCCAAGGAGCAAATGTCTGTTAATTTCATGGGTGTAGTCACCATCTGCAGTGATTTTAAAGCCCAAGTAAATAAAGCCTGTCACTGTTTCCATTGTTTCCCCATCTATTTGCCATGAAGTGATGGGACCAGATGACATGATCTTCTCTTTTGAATGTTGAGTTTCAAGCCTTCTTGTTCACTCTCCTCTTTCACTTTCATCAAGAGGCTCTTAAGGGTAGTGTCATATGCATATCTGAAGTTTTTGATGTTACTCCCAGGAATCTTGATTCCAGCTTGTGGTTCATCCAGCCTGGCATTTTGCATGATACACCCTGCATATAATTTAAATAATCAGGGTCACAATATACAGCCTTGACATACTCCTATCCCAATTTGGAACCAGTTTCCTGTTCTGTGTCCAGTTCTGCCTGTTGTTTCTTGATCTGCATATAGATTTCTCAGTAGTTAGGTAAGGTCGTCTGGTATCCCCATCTCTTTAAGAAATTCCCACAGTTTGTTGTGATCCACATAGTCAAAGACTTTGGAATAGACAGTAAAGCAAAAGTAGATACTTCTCTGGAACTCTCTTGCTTTTTCTATGATCCAACGGATGTTGGCAATTTTATCTCTGGTTCCTCTGCCTTTTGTAAATCCAGCTTGAACATCTGGAAGTTCACGGTTCACATACTGTGGAAGACTCACTTTGAGAATCTTGAGCATTACTTTGCTGGCGTGTGAGGTGAGTGCAATTGTGCAGTAGTTTGAACACTCTTTGACATTGACTTTCTTTGGAATTGGAATGAAAACTGACCTTTTCCAGTTCTGTGCCACTGCTGAATTTTCTAAATTTGCTGGCATATTGAGTGCAGCACATTAACAACATCATCTTTTAGGATTTGAAATAGCTCAAATGGAATTCCATCCTCTCGACTGGCTTTGTTGGTAGTGATGCTTCCTAAGGTCCACTTGACTTCGCATGCCGGGATGTCTGAGTGTTGGTGAGTGATCACATCATAGTGGTTATCTGGGTCATGAAGATCTCTTTTGTATAGTTCTTTGGTGTATTCTTGCCACCTTTTCATAGTATCGTCTGCTTCTGTTAGATTCATACCATTTCTGTCCTTTATTGTGACCATCTTTGCATGAAATGTTCCCTTGGTCTCACAAATTTTCTTGAAGAGATCTCTAGTCTTTCCCATTCTCTTCTTTTCCTCTATTTTTTTTTTTTTTTTTTTTTTTTGCATTGATCACTGAGGCTCAGATGGTAAAGAATCTGCCTGCAACACAGGAGACCCCAGTTCGATCCCTGGGTTGGGAAGATAACCTGGAGAAGGAAATGGCAACCCACTCCAGTATTTTTGCCTCAGGAATCATATGGACAGAGGAGCCTTATGGGCTCAGTCCACGGGGTCATAGAGTCAGACATGACTGAGGGACTAACACTTTCACCCTCATCAAGAGACTCTTTAGGTCCTCTTCCCTTTCTTCTATTATAATGACATCATTTGCATATCTGACATTGTTAATATTTCTCCCAGCAATCTTGATTCCAGTTTGTGATTCATGCAGCCTGAAATTTTACATGATGTATTCTGCAGTTCAGTTCAGTTGCTCAGTCATGTCTGACTCTTTGTGACCCCATGGACTGCAGCACCCCAGGCCTCCCTGTCCATCACCAACTCCCGGAGTTGATTCAGATTCATGTCCATTGAGTTGGTGATGCCATCTAGCCATCTCATCCTCTGTCATCCTCTTCTTCTACCTTCCATCTTTCCCAACATTAGGGTCTTTTCAAATTATTCAATTCTCATCAGGTTGCCAAAGCATTGGAGTTTCAGGTTCAACATCAGTCCTTCCAATGAACACCCAGGACTGATCTCCTTTAGGATGGACTGGTTGGATCTCCTTTTGAAGTCCAAGGGAGTCTCAAGACTCTTCTCCAACACCATAGTTCAAAAGCATCAATTCTTCAGCACTCAGCTTTATTTATAGTCCAACTCTCACATCCATACATGACTACTGGAAAAACCATATCCTTGACTAGACAGACCTTTGTTGGCAAAGTAATGTCTCTGCTTTTTAATATGCTGTCTAGGTTGGTCATAACTTTCCTTCCAAGGACCAAGTGTCTTTTAATTTCATGGCTGTAGTCACCATCTTCAGTGATTTTGGAGCTGAAAAAAATGAAGTCTGTCAGTTTTCCATTGTTTCCTCATCTATTTGCCACGAAGTGATGGAACTGGATGCCATGAACTTAGTTTTCTGAATGTTGAGTTTTAAGCCAGCTTTTTCATTTTACTCTTTCACTCTCACCTAGTGGCTCTTTAGTTCTTCTTTGCTTTCTGCCATATGGGTGGTGTCATCTGCATATCTGAGGTTATTGATATTTCTCCTGGCAATCTTGATTCCAGCTTGTGCTTCATACAGCCTGGCATTTTGCGATTTACTCTGCATATAAGTTAAATAAGCAGGGTGACAATATACAGCCTTGATGTATTCCTTTCCCTATTTGGAACCAGTCTGTTGTTCTATGTCCCATTCTAACTGTTGCTTCCTGACCTGCATACAGGTTTCTCAGGAGACCGGTAAGGTGCTTTAGTATTCCCATCTGTTTAAGAGTTTTCCTCACTGTGGTGGATTCATGTTGATGTATGGCAAAACCAATACAATATTGTAAAGTAATTAACCTCCAATTAAAATAAATAAATTTATGTTAAAAAAAAAAAAAAAGAATTTTCCTCAGTTTATTGTGATCCACAGTCAAAGCCTTTAGTGTAGTCAGTGAAGCAGATATTTTCCTGGAATTCTCTTGCTTTTTCTATGATCCAATGGATGTTGGCAATTTGATCTCTGTTTCCTCTGCCTTTTTAAAATCCAGCTTGTACATCTGGAAGTTCTCCATTCATGTACTGTTGAACGTTAGCCTGAAGGATTTTGAGAATTACCTTGCTAGCAAGTAAAATGATCATAATTTTTCAGTAGCTTGAACATTCTTTGCTATTGCCCTTCTTTTGGATTGGAATGAAAACTGACTTTTTCCAGACCTGTGGCCACTGCTGAGTTCTCCAAATTTGCTGACATATTGAGTGCAGCACTTTAAGAGCATCATCTTCTAGGACTTTAAATAGCTCAGTTAAATTCCATCCCTCATACTAGCTTTGTTCATAGTAATGCTTCCTAAGCCCCGCTTGACTTCATACTCCAGGATGTCTGGCTTTAGGTGAATGACCACAGCATTGTGGTTATCCAGTTCATTAAGACCTTTTTTTCTATGGTTCTTCTGGAATTCTTGCCACCTCTTCTTAATTTTATTTGCCTCTGTTATTCACTCCAAAGCTATACAAAATTTTTAGTGAGCATGCAAAATTTTCATTTACAGATTTACTGTAGTTTGTAGAGCTAGGATATGAACAAATGAGGGCCTTATCTATTCTGGAAGACAAATATTAGTGATAAAGACAAAGATGTGCTCAAAATTGACATTTTTTTCTGAATAGTAATACTTTCTTATTCAGTCAGGTAAAAACAGTTCTTTTCTGAGCCTTAGTAGGAACTAGAAGACTCTAGTCTTCATGCCCATACCATTTTGTTAAGTGCTCTAGAGGTTTCTTAACCCAATGAATACATGGTTGGCTCAAGTGAGACGCCAACTGTGTGAAAAATTTACTATTTTTTAAAAATTCCTATTGGAGTATAATTGATTTACAACGTTCTGCTAGTTTCCAGTGTATAGCACAGTGAATGAGCCATACATATACACATAGCCACTCTTATTAGATTATTTTCCCATTTAGGCCACAGCAGAGTATTGAGGAGAGTTTCATATACATTAAAGTTTCCTATACTGTTATACTGTAGGTCCTTGTTAGTTATATATTTTATATATAGTAGCATGTGCTATGGTTTTACCTGAGTCCACTCTTCAGACATCAGACAGAAACTATAGTAATATAGTTGCAATGGCTACCAGCAAGTTCTCATTTATTTGCCTTTCTATTTGTGTTAGTTCAGTTCTAGCTTTATTAAAACAGGGCAAAAAAAATAATAAGGTAAGAAATAGACTGAGAGATAAGTAACTCTGGCATAATACATGGTTAAATAAATCAAATAATCAATATAAATAAAACACATACTATGTTCACAATAAGGAAATGTCTTGTGGCTCAGATGGTAAAGTGTCTACCTACAATGCGGGAGACATGGGTTCGATCCCTGGGTCAGGAAGTTCCCCTGGAGAAGGAAATGGAAACCCACTCCAGTATTCTTGCCTGGAAAATCCCATGGGCAGAGGAACCTGGTAGGCTACAGTGCATGGGGTTGCAAAGAGTCGGACATGACTGAGTGACTTCACTTCATGTTCACAATAACACTGATTCAGTAATATTTTCATTAGAAATTCTGCTATCTTATTCTAGGACACATTTGGCTACTACAAATATGTGCTGGGGAAGTATGGTACTCAGAGAGTCAATTTTAATGTGTGTTGATAAGTCCAGGGTGCTAGAGGAGGGGGATGGTTCTGGAATTCTGAAGGAGAAAAGGACAAACTTTTTTTCCTATATTCCTTAGTCTTAGTCACAGAAAAGTTTTTTTGTTTGTTTGTTTGTTTGTTTTTTGCTTTAAGCCTGGAGCTGATTACACAACAAAACAACTCAGCTTAAACTCTTTACTAAGGATTATCTAACAACAATGTATCCTGCTTGAGGACGTTTCTCCTTGAAAACCTTATGACTAATCCTGTTATTTTAAAAATGTAAATTGTGGGAGTGGGTTTGGTAAATCTTTCTATTGTTAGTTCTAATCCTGTCATCTTAAAATGTGAATTGTTGGAATGGGTCTAGTAAGATCTTTACAACCTTGAGACATTCTTTTGATTTATTGTAATAAACAATTTAAAAAGTTTATAGCTCCCTTGCTAAGACTATCGAGTGGGGCTTTCTCTGCCCTCTTCTGATGTCTATGTCAGAAGCTTTGTCTGTCCTTTTTCACTGATAAAACTTCTGCCACACAAGAGCCCTAAGTGGTCAAGCCTGGTCTCTGGTATGGAAGCTAAATCTTCTTTTTCAGAACATGAATCTGACATAATTCACTGTAAGCTATCAGTACTGTGGCAATGAAACTTGGTTTTGAGTTCCACCTCTGCCATTGTCTTCCTTTACGACCGTATCTATACAGTAGTTACATTCCTTGAAACCAACCATTTCACATGCTCAGCCAATCTACTTAAAAGTATACTTAGATTTGTCAGTGAAAGTAGAATATAGAGTTTTTTGCCTTTTAATGGCCACGTAAATTACTTGATCCACATAAGAGAAAACATTTTTAACAGAAAAGCTAAGTTTTTGGAAAATCACATGTTATTTTTTGAAGAACACTGTACATTAGTACACTATAGTTTCATATATCGATACAAGAAAAAATATATACTATAAAATTTATAGTACTGATATAAAGATCAAAACTCTCTCTTTCAACAAAGATACAAAGCTGAAGTTTATATAAAAGATTTTGTTTTTGTTATGCATTCTTTAAGCCAACAACATCGTATTGACATAGAAGAATCATGAAAGAACATGAAGAAAACAATGAGGGGAGAGTAGCATTCTTCATCTTTTTGTTAATAAACAGCCAAATGTTTATTAAAACTGTCTTTGACTTTAATTTGGAATACATTAATTTAAAATATGATTCATCCAGAGACACCTTTTAGAATCATAACTGTCTTGGAATGCTAAATGTGTTTTTCTAATGCTCAGAGCTCCTTAGGAGCTGACTGCTAGAATATTAAGCATTTTAAGTTATTTGATTCAATCCCCTTGGTCTGATTTCTCCTGCTTTGGTAAAATAAGTACCTGACCTAGATAATGTAAAATAGATTATTGCTGACTTCCTGAACTATGAAATTCCTTAGAAAAATTCAAGAAAGCAGTGATGATTTTAAATTAGCAATGATGATTTTAAATTAACCTTGAGATAGCTGAATTTAATAAAATGAAGTGGCATAATTACTAGTCAAATGAAAATTCATGCTTTATATGCATTATTAAGGGTAACTGATTTTTTAAAAAGTCACAAATGTAGGTACATATAGAGAGATTTTTTTTTATTGGATCCTTAAAATAATTTATTATCTGATATATAGGTATATTTAGAAATAATAATTGTTTCATGCCTTCGTAACATATTCCTGAATTTAGGTTAATAAATCTTTTGAATACTAAGTTATTGTAATTCCTTTTTTTTCTACATTCTACTTTCTAATTCCATTTTTTTCTACATTTTTCTACAACATTCTCTATGAATTCAAAAATCGATGCTAAGGTAAGAATTTTTTTGCAAGCAGTTTGTTCTAAACATCAAAATTTAAGATACGGGAGAGAGTGTAGTGGTCACTGAAAAAAAGACTGCTGTCAATAAAAGAAGTGAAGTCACTCAGTCGTGTCCGACTCTTTGTGACCCCATGGACTGTAGCCTGCCAGGCTTCTCCATTCATGGGATTTTCCAGGCAAGAATACTGGAGTGGGTGGCCATTTCCTTCTCCAGGGGCTCTTCCCAACCCAGGGATTGAACCCGGAATCCTGCATTGCAGGCAGACTTCTTACACTCTGAGCCACCAGGGAAGTCAATAAAAGGCAATTTGTATTTTAGCCACAAACACATCAGAGCTTCTAATGCTGATGGGAGCTATTGATTGCAGTCTGAAGGATTCACTCTTTGTTTTTTCAGTTCTTAAAACTGCTTTCTGTTGTTAATGGGGCTGAGTTCCATTCTGTGATCCATGCACAACTCTCACTGATCCGGATGTCTGAAAGCTATTTCTTTCATGAAACACCCTTGGGTTCCCTGATCTGCACTATGTAATCACTAGGGAACCATATAATGTGGAGAAATATCAGTTCTTTTCGAAGATTATTACCGCATAAAGTATATTTAATTTATTGCAATTTCTGTTAAGTTTAACATGAGATATGAAAAGAGCCATTTATAATCCCATATAGTTTTAGAAAAGACATGAGAGATTCCGGTCTGCAATTGTATTAGTCAAGAAGACCAAGCTATGTTGCAGTTACAAGTAATCCTTAATGTCTTGAGGGCTGAGTGAAAATAAATGTTAATTTCTTGCTCATACTTCAAGTCCATTACTGGCTGCCTGGAGGATGTCCTATCTGTTTTCTTCTTTCTGAGAAGGAGGCTAATGAGATAATCAACATCTGAAATGTCACAAGTTTTGTGAATGAAAAATACTGTCTGCCATATCAGTTAACAAAAGATGCTGCAGCCATCATATTACAGCTGCCCAATGGCTGGTGAGCCTTGAGAGAACTCAGGATGTGAACAATGCCCACCACTCCAGTCACCACCGCTCCCACTGTGCACCCTAAGGAGACTCGTAAGAAAACACAGGATACTGGCCCCAGATAGCAGAGGTCCATATCAAAGGAATGATTTCAGTGAGCCCAGACATTTGGGTCTTCCCCTAGGTAGAAAAGCACACAATCCCTTAACTTGATATAACAGGTTATCTTTAATTAACAATAATCTTGATGCTACAAATATCTGGTCTTTTGTTGCAAAAACTCCTGTGTATCTAGGCTTCAACGTTGCCTCCTTCAGTCAGTTTCTCAGAATTATCTGAAATGCTGTGTCCCAGGATTAAGTCCTCAGTTTTGTCCACTAAGTAAAATATAATTCTTAACTTTTAGGTTATGCATTTTTTTCAGTTGACAGTTGCCAAGATAAAGAAAAAAAAAAATATGAACTACTGTCCAGCTCTTAAAATTTCCATCCAGAAGTGACATAACACATTCAGCTCACATTTAAATTGGTCCAATACAGTTATATGGCCATATTTGCCTTGAATGAGGTCATTGGGATTATTTCAAAATCAATATTTTGCAAAGATTACTAGAGTTATGTGCATTGTTCTTCAGTCATTCAATCATGCCAACTCCTTGCAACCCCATGGACTGCATTACACAAGGCTTCTCTGTTCTTTACTGTTCCGAGAGCTTGCTCAAACTCATATCCATTGTGTCTGGGATAAAATCTAAACATCTTGTCCTCTGTTGTCCCCATCTCTCCCTACATTCAATCTTTTCCAGCATCAGGGTTGTTTCCAAAGAGTCAGCCCTCACATCAGGTGGCAAAAGTATTGGAGTTTCAGCTTCAGTATCAGTTCTTCCAATGAATATTCAGGATTTACTTCCTTTAAGATTAAATGACTGGATCTCCACACAATCCAAGGGACTCTCAAAAAGTCTTCTTCAACACCACAGTTCAAAAGCATCAATTCTTCAACACTCACCTTTCTTTATAGTCAAACTCTCATATCCATATATGACTACTAGAAAAACCATAGCTTTGACTAGATGGAATTTTGTTGGCAAAATAATGTCTCTGCTTTTTAATACGCTGTATAGGTTGGCCATAGCTTTTATTCCAAGGATCAAGCAGCTTTTAATTTCATGGCTGCAGTCACCATCTTCAGTGATTTTGGAGTATAAAAAAATAAAGTCTCTCACTGTTTCCATTGCAAAGAATATAATCAATCTGATTTTGGTATTGACCCTCTGTTGATGTCCATGTGTAGAGTCATCTCTTGCATTATTGGAAGAGGGTGTTTTCTATGACCAGTGAGTTCTCTTGGCAAAACTCTGTTGGTTTTGCCCTGCTTCATTTTGTACTCCAAGGCCAAACTTGCCTTTTAGTCCAGTTATCTCTTGACTTCCTATGTTCATATTAGTTTACTATTTAGGAATGTATTTTCTCAGGATTAGTGACAGTTGGTAGAGTTTAAGTATCTTAATTTTATGGGAGGATTACTCAGGATTTAACCCAGGGAATGTGTAAGTGTACACTACAATGAGTTTTGTTAAAACAGAATCTGGAACCTCTGCTTATTACTAGAAAGGCCCATTTTAGGCACCAAAATCTTCATTATAGTTTCCCTTTGAAATATTCTGGTTTTGATATCTATTTATAGAAGGAACATACCTCAATATAATAAAAGCCATATATGACAAACCCACAGCAAACATTATCCTTAATGGTGAAAAATTGAAAGCATTTCCCCTAAACTCAGGAACAAGACAAGGGTTCCCACTCTCACCACTACTATTCAACATAGTTTTGGAAGTTTTAGCTACAGCAATCAGAGAGGAAAAAAAAATAAAAGAAATCCAGATTGGAAAAGAATAAGTAAAACTCTCACTGTTTGCAGATGATGATCCTCTACATAGAAAACCCTAAAGACTCCACTGGAAAATTACTAGAGCTAATCAATGAATATAGTAAAGTTGCAGGATATAAAATTAACACACAGAAATCCCTTGCATTCCTATATACTGAGAAAACAGACAAATTAAGGAAACAATTCCATTCACCATCTCAACGAAAAGAATACAATACTTAGGAATATATCTACCTAAAGAAACAAAAGACCTATATATAGAAAACTATAAAACTTTGATTTCCTGATGAAGACCTATATATATAAAACTATAAAACTTTGATTTCCTGATGAAAGGAAATCAACAATAACGCAAATAGATGGAGAAATATACCATGTTCATGGATTGGAAGAATCAATATAGGGAAATGAGTATAGTACCCAAAGCAATCTATAGATTCAATGCAATTCCTATCAAGCTAAAAATGGTATTTTTCAGAGAACTAGAAAAAATAATTTCACAATTTGTACAGAAATACAAAAAATCTTGAATAGCCAAAGCAATCTTGAGAAAGAAGAATGGAACTGGAGGAATCAACCTGCCTGATTTCAGGGTACACTACAAAGCCACAGTCATCAAGACAGTATGGTACTGGCACAAAGACAGACATATAGATCAATGGAACAAAATAGAAAGCCCAGAGATAAATCCGCACACCTATGGACACCTTATCTTTGACACAGGAGGCAAGAATTTACAATGGCGAAAAGACAATCTGTTTAACAAGTGGTGCTGGGAAAACTGGTCAACTGCTTGTAAAAGAATGAAAGTAGAACACTTTCTAACACCATACACAAAAATGATATGAAACTAGAACACTTTCTAACACCATACACAAAAATGAATTCAAAATGGATTAAAGATCTAAACATAAGACCAGAAACTATAAAACTCCTAGAGGAAAACATAGGCAAAACACTCTCTGACATACATCACAGCAGGATCCTCTATGACCCACCTCCCAGAGTAATGGAAATAAAAGCAAAAATAAACAAATGGGACCTAATTAAACTTAAAAGTTTTTGCACAACAAAGGAAACTATAAGAAAGGTGAAAAGACAGCCTTCAGAATGGGAGAAAATATAGCAAATGAAGCAACTGACAAAGAATTGATGTCAAAAATATACAAGCAGCTCCTGCAGCTCAATTCCAGAAAAATAAATGATCCAATCAAAAAATGGGCCAAAGAACTAAACAGACATTTCTCCAAAGAAGACATACAGATGGCTAACAAACACATGAAAAGATGCTCAACATCACTCATTATCAGAGAAATGCAAATCAAAGCCACAGTGAGGTACCATCTCATGCCAGTCAGAACGGCTGCTATGCAAAAGTCTACAAACAATAAATGCTGGAGAGGCTGTGGAGAAAAGGAAACCCTCTTACACTGTTGGTGGAAATGCAAACTAGTACAGCCACTATGGAGAACAGTGTGGAGATTCCTTACAAAAACTAGAAATAGAACTGCCATATGACCCAGCAATTCCACTGGTGAACATACACAGAATTGAAAATAATAAGAATTGAAAATAATTGATAACCTTATATGCAAGACAGCAAAAGAGACACAGATGTATAGAACAGTCTTTTGGACTCTGTGGGAGAAGGTGAGGGTGGGATGATTTGAGAGAATAGCATTGAAACATGTATATTATACATTAAGGAAACCAGAATTGAAAGAAACACATGTACCCCAATGTTCAATACAGCACTGTTTACAATAGCCAGGACATGGAAACAACCTAGATGTCCATCAGCAGACAAATAGATAAGAAAGCTGTGGTACATATACACAATAGAATATTACTCAGCCATTAAAAAGAATACATTTGTATCAGTTCTAATGAGGTGGATGAAACTGAAGCCTATTATACAGAGTGAAGTAAGTCAGAAGAAAAACACCAATAAAGTATACTAACACACATATATATATGGAATTTAGAAAGATGGTAATGATAACCCTATATGCGAGACAGCAAAAGAGACACAGATGTATAGAACAGTCTTTTGGACTCTGTGGGAGAAGGTGAGGGTGGGATGATTTGAGAGAATAGTATTGAAACATATATATTATCAAATGTGAAACAGATTGCCAGTTCAGGTTTGATGCATAAGACAGGGTGCTCAGGGCTGGTGCACTGGGATAACCCTGAGGGATGGGATGGGGAGTGAGGTGGGAGGGGTTTCAGGATGGGGAACAGATGTACACCCGTGGCTGAGTCATGTCAATGTATGGCAAAAAATCACTACAATATTGTAAAGTAATTAGCTTCCAATTAAAATAAATAAATTAAAAGAAATAAATGTTTGAGGGTATTATTTAATTTCATATTTTAATAGTAAGAAAGCATTCACTGCTAATTGTTGAACACAGAGCCTATAAAGAGAATCTTTAACAGTTTACCAAACCAGTTAGTATTAATAGATATATGCATCAAACTAAAACTGAGTAGTCTCTTCCTTTTACTGTTTCAAATCCTAGCGAAAACCTTGAGGAGGAATGGCAAGAGCCCCTCAATCTCTTCATTATCCTAACTTTGGTTTCAGTCTATTGCTTTGAACCAATTGGTGACATATCAGGGGCTCCGAAGAGCTCCGTACCATCGTCCTTTATGTCTCAGTGCAGAAAAGAATTCACTGAGAGACAAAGGGATAGATAAGAAGTGATTTATTACAATAGGATGCTTGTGAAGTTTACAAGCAGATGGGCAAGAAATGCTTCACCTGAAGGACATACTGGGGTGCTTATAATCAAAGGAACAGTGGGGAGGGGAACTTCTTTGTCTTTCTTGCGTAAACATCATGCTTCCATCATCAGTTCCTCCTCCAGCTTGAGTGGAGGAGTTTACTTGTCCCTACATGGTCAAGCTCAATCCATAAATTATTGCTTTTTATGTGTGTATAGTATTTGTCTTAGGGATCATCATCTTAGCTCACTGGGCACTATGTAGTTCTCATCCACCACTGTTTTATTGTTTGGGGGCACGTCTTGTGTTTCTGCTGCCCGATTTTGTTGTTAAGCAAGCCTGCTTGATTTTGTGGTTAAGCAAACCTGGTTTCTTGAGAGATTATTAGTTTACAGGAATCTCCTGTATTTTTTCTGCTTATAATCCCCTAGTGGGATTAACTATTTAATCACTGGCTTTGTCTATTTACTGTCGCTACCAGCTTCCTTTATGCAGTTTTAACTGTGCATGTTGCATTGTTTGCCTGTTATCAAGGCTTTCAGCATTAGTTCTGAAAATTTCTAGTTATATCCAGCTGCATCAGAGTTAACTAGAGACCTAAGCAATACCACTTTATGACTTGCACACCTGTGCTCACCAAAAATAATTTAAATTTTTTTGTCCAATACACTCTGAGGAATGCCTGCTGGTGCCTTCTCTATATTTGGTTTGCTTTCCTCTGTATTTCTCTCATCACCCCAATGTCTTCCACTGTGTCTCCTCTACAGATCTTGACATTTTTTGTGTGTGTAAGCAAGAGATCAGTTTTCATGTTGTGAACATGACCTCAGAAAGACTCCCTTTTGTTGTTTAAAAATCCTACTCTGGGAAATATGTAGACTGCAGTTTTAAATACCTTGCCTAGATACAAATATTTTAGTTCTTTATGTATATGTGTGTGTGTATAATGGTTCAATGACTCTTGTGGATAAGTCTCATTTTTTCCAGAGCTAATGCTACTGATGTATTTAAAACACTATTTATTTAGTTCATCAACTTGCAAACATTTTATGTGATACTTGAATCATTTTCTTGGACTCCTAGTTCTAGAGATTCTGTTTGAATATGTTTTAGGTAGGATCCTAGGAACTATCTTCTAACAAAATTATTCAAGGTATTCTCAGGACAACACTGTCTTTCATCAAAGCGAATTACATCAAGGAAATAATCTAACTATTGTGTCTTTCTTGTCATGAATAAAGAAACTAAAACACAAGCAGCAAAATACAGAAATCAAGATTTAAGGAAACAGTTGTGTGATCACAGGTGAGTTAGT
Organism: Bubalus kerabau; assembly: GCF_029407905.1. Classification (NCBI taxonomy): domain Eukaryota; kingdom Metazoa; phylum Chordata; class Mammalia; order Artiodactyla; family Bovidae; genus Bubalus; species Bubalus kerabau. The sequence goes on from NC_073645.1 coordinate 5,021,046, forward strand.
GACCTCCAGTTTTCTCACCTTGCTAACCTTCAGTTTCCTCATCTGAAAAAGCAGGAAAATCTTACCAGTCAGTTGAAATATTTAATTAGTTAATATTTGTAAAGTATTTAGCATATTTTTGGCACCTATTAAGAATTAACATTGATTGTTTTTTATGCCTTTGACATTGTTTTTTTCTTTGTTCTCATCTTTCTGGACCTCTTGGCCAGATCTTACACAAAAAATTAATTCAATAATTTACGGGAGAAAACTGTCATATTTGTTTCATTTTGCATCATATCATCATATCATGTAGATCTTCTCTTGAGGTTCCACTTATAGCTGATGGTGTTGGTACCCTACCCAGATTCTCTTTATTGAGTTGGCACACATGTCTCAGCTGTATGTTTTAGCTGTCAACAGTTCACACCTTCATCTTCTTAGAGAAGATAAGAAGGTTCATTGGCCTTTGGCTGAATGAGCCATTTTCTTGGAGGTATCTAGAAAGTTACATCCTTTTCCCCTTCTCTTCAATCCAAAGCCAGAAATAACACCTAACTTTCTTTCCTCTGGTCAAGACACAACTTATGCTCCAGAGCAATGCTTGGAATCAGTCTGAGATTAAAACTTTGGAAATCACATATTTGCTGTATTGCTTTTCCTGACCTGTCTTGTTTCCCTTGCCCACCTGCAGGATTTTCCTGAGGACATCTCTTTTGATAAATCCCTAATCAGGCTCCATGTCTAGTTAACTTGATCCACGACAATGTTCATAGTGTTTTCTTGGCAAAACAGGATCTGGGACAGGAATACCACCAAAGAGAAAACCATTGGATTCTTTAACACAACACCTGCATGAATCACCTGACGTATGGCAAAGATTCAAACATACTTGTTTAATGAATACAAAAGAGTCCTTCATTAAATGAAAAGTCAAATCTCAGCATTCCCCTAGTCCTTGCTATGTTAAGCCTAGTTGGATAAAGCATCTCTCCATGCAAAGAAATAAAATAAGTCTTCCAGCAGGCACTGCAGAGTCACTGAAGTAAAGAGGCATGATAAAACCTCTGAAAATTGAGTAACAACTTTTCAGCAAGTGGGTTCTTATCTACTAGGAAAGATGATTTAACTAAAATGGATGTTGTTTGTGAGTCTTTCTTGTCTTTCAGGCTCCAAATTCTACAAGGAATACTGGAGTATGGTTTGTTGTAAAACCATATAGCTAATTTTCCTGTATTCATTTATCCCAAGTGACTTGAGAGATCAGTATTAGCAGCAAAGGAAGTCCAAAAGCCTGGGTTCTTTTTGCTACACCAAATAGGAAAAGGAGTACGTCAAGGCTGTATATTGTCACCCTGCTTATTTAACTTATATGCAGAGTACATCATGAGAAACGCTGGGCTGGAAGAAGCACAAGCTGGAATCAAGATTGCTGGGAGAAATATCAGTAACCTCAGATATGCAGATGATACCACCCTTATGGCAGAAAGTGAAGAGGAACTAAAAAGCCTCTTGATGAAGGTGAAAGAGGAGAGTGAAAAAGTTGGCTTAAAGCTCAACATTCAGAAAATGAAGATCATGGCATCTGGTCCCATCACTTCATGGCAAATAGATGGGGAAACAGTGGAAACAGTGGTTGACTTTATTTTTGGGGGCTCCAAAATCACTATATATGATGATTGCAGCCATTAAATTAAAAGACGCTTACTCCTTGGAAGGAAAGTTATGATCATCCTAGACAGCATATTAAAAAGCAGAGACATTACTTTGCCAACAAAGGCGTGTCTACTCAAGGCTATGGTTTTTCCATTGGTCATGTATGGATGTGAGAGTTGGACTGTGAAGAAAGCTGAGTGCTGAAGAATTGATGCTTTTGAACTGTGGTGTTGGAGAAGACTCTTGAGAGTCCCTTGGGCTGCAAGGAGATCCAACCAGTCCATTGTAAAGGAGATGAGTCCTAGGTGTTCTTTGGAAGGACTGATACTAAAGCTGAAACTCCAGTACTTTGGCCACCTCATGTGATGAGTTGACTCATTGGAAAAGACTCTGATGCCGACAGGGATTGGGGGCAGGAGGAGAAGAGGACAACAGAGGACGAGATGGCTGGATGGCATCACCAACTCAATGGACATGAGTTTGGGTGAACTCCGGGAGTTGGTGATAGACAGGGAGGCCTGGCATGCTGCAATTCATGGGGTCGCAAAGAGTCGGACATGACTGAGGGACTGAACTGAACAGAACTGAACCCTGTGCTTTGTCCTTTGTACTGTCTTTGTACTGTCCCTCCAGTTCAAATAACAATAATAGCAATCATAAAGCTAATATTTAGCTAACATTCACCAGGGCCTTACATGTTTTGTTTAATTTAAAATTTTAATAATGATATGAGGTAAACATAGACTATAGTTTTGGAAGTGTGACAAAGTCTATGGTCAAAAGAGGAATTTGATAAGCAGTGATAGTCATAAATCTTTCTGTTGTTGTTTTGAGAGATGAATAATATATTGAGGATAAAAATATTGACAAGAGTAGAAGCTGTTATTTACATAAGACTGTGAGAGTCTATTTTTTTTCTATTGCTTAACATGACAAACCAGGAGATAGGTATGGATTTAGTGAGTGACATTAACTTGGAAAATACAATGGCTTTATATCACCCATACCTTTCTATGGGTTTCACTGGTGGCTCAGATGATAAAAAGTCTGTCTGCAGTGCAGGAGATCCACATTTGATCTCTGGCTCAGAAAGATCCCCTGGAGAAGGAAATGGCAAACCACTCCAGTTATTCTTGCCTGGAAAATTCTGTGGACAGAGGAGCCCGACAGGCTATAGCTCATGGGGTCACAAAGAGTCAGACACAACTGAGCAACTTCACTTCCATATTTTTACAATAGTGTGTAGAAAACAGGCTATCACTTCTGAAATGTAGGGCATTATCATCATTATACAATGGTTGTGTAATTTATAGTAATGAGATTTATTTTTCAATAGTTCTATGAAAATCACTTAATCTAGGTGTTATTAATTAAAATGAAGAAACATTAAATTTATTTTCTATCAGCTTACATATTATATATAAAAATCAGGTTATGATTTCTGGAAAAATGTCTTCTATTATTGCTCTTTTAAAAATTATCTCCACATAATGTCTATAATCATGTATTTTGGTTAGAAAGAATATTTATAATTGTCCTCAGAGAATTTATGTTTTGAGGAAGATGCAATATTTATGAATTATATCATTTATAAAATTTAAAAATGTAATTTTTAAATTAAAGTTTTAATGTTGACAGGGAAGACACATATGTGACAGGTTTTCTCATTGGTAGGGACCTAAACAATAAGGCACTAATCTACCACTTTGATTTATGATGAAGACTTTAAGACCTAGAGAATTTTAATGAGTCGCCCAAACCAAGATTTAGTTCAGTTCAGTTGCTCAGTCGTGTCTGACGCTTTGCGACCCCATGAACTACAGCACACCAGGCCTCCCTGTCCATCACCAACTCCCAGAGTCCACCCAAACCCATGTCTATTGAGTCGGTGATGTCATCCAACCATCTCATCCTCTGTCGTCCCCCTCTCCACCTGCCCTCGATCTTTCCCAACATCAGGGTCTTTTCAAATGAGTCAGCTCTTCACATCAGGTGGCCAAAGTATTAGAGTTTCAGCTTCAACATCAGTCCTTCCAATGAACACCCAGGACTGATCTCCTTTAGGATGGACTGGTTGGATCTCCTTTTGAAGTCCAAGGGAGTCTCAAGACTCTTCTCCAACACCACAGTTCAAAAGCATCAATTCTTCAGCACTCAGCTTTCTTTATAGTCCAACTCTCACATCCCTACATGACTACTGGAAAAACCATAGCCTTGACTAGACGGACCTTTGTTGGCAAAGTAATGTCTCTGATTTTTAATATGCCATCTAGGGTGGTCATAACTTTCCTTCCAAGGAGTAAGCGTCTTTTAATTTCATAGCTGCAGTCACCATCTGCAGTGATTTTGGGGACAAGAAAAATAAAGTCAGCCACTGTTTCCACTGTTTTCCCATCTATTTGCCATGAATTGATGGGACCAGATGCCATGATCTTAGTTTTCTGAATGTTGAGCTTTAAGCCAACTTTTTCACTCTTCTCTTTCACTTTCATCAAGAGGCTCTTTAGTTCTTCTTCACTTTCTGCCATAAGGGTAGTGTCACCTGCATATCTGAGGTTATTGATATTTCTCCCAGCAATCTTGATTCCAGCTTGTGCTTCATACAGCCTGGCATTTCATATGATGTATTCTGCATATAAGTTAAATAAGCAGGGTGACAATATACAGCCTTGATGTACTTCTTTACCTATTTGGAACCAGTCTGTTGTTCTATGTCCAGTTCTAACTGTTGCTTCCTGACCTGCATACAAGTTTCTCAAGAGGCAGGTCAGGTGGCCTGGTATTCCCATCTCTTTCAGAATTTCCCACAGTTTACTGTGATCCACACATTCAAAAGCTTTGGCATATGAAAAAATTTGGGGTTGTGGTGTTTAAGTCACTGAGTATTTCCCTGATAGATTGACTGCATTACTGAATTTTTTTTTTTTCAGATGGTTATTAAGAATCTGAAATACATTCAAAAAGAGTTGTTACATAAAGTGATTAGTTTCTTGGCTTCTAACAAATGCTTTCTTATCAATCACTACAATTGAAATAATATTCACATGAGGAAAGAACACTCTTAACTCACTGCTATAGTACAAAATAGGGGAAAAAAATCCCACAAAGTTAAATAATTTAATTATCATGAGTATTAGAACTTAAGGGGAAATAAGCTTAGTGAAGATTATGGAAATCAGTTCTTTAGAAGTTTGTGGAAATTTAAATAGGCCTTGGAGGCAGAAAGCACTTTCTTGTCAGTTCAAAATGTTGAGATAACTAGCTTGGCACTAAATAGCCATGGTTAGAGTCACAAACTGAACACAGAGAAAATAAGTGAACGGGTTGAGAAAACCAGAATGGCATGGGAATAAGGAGAGAATTAAATGGTAGAGATATATTTTCTTGAAGAAATTAGGTAAGATTCAAAGAATAGAGGAAGAGGATTGAAAAGGATGTGTGTTTATCTGTGAAAAATTGCTGGAGCCAGATGAGTTAGTCATGAGAGACCAAGTTTATTTAAGTCACTGTGTCTTGTCTCTTTGTGACTCCATGGACTGCAGCATGCCAGGATTCCCTGTCCATCACCAACTCCCAAAGCTTGCTCAAACTCAAGTCCATTGAGTCGGTGATGCTATCCAACTGTCTCATCCTCTGTTGTCCCCTTCTCCTCCTGCCTTCAATCTTTCCCAGCATTTCCCATCTTTCCCAGTCTTTTACAATGAATCAGTTATTTGCATCAGGTGGCCAAAGTATTGGAGTTTCAGCTTCAACATCAGTCCTTCCAATGAATATTCAGGACTGATTTCCTTTAGGATTGACTGGTGGATCTCCTTGCAGTCCAAGGGACTCTAGAGAGTCTTCTCTAACACCACAGTTCAAATGCATCAATTCTTCAGTGCTTAGTATTCTGGCCTGGAGAAGTCCATGGACTGTAGAGCCCATGGGGCCACAAAGAATCGGACATGACTGAGCAACTTTCACTCACGCACTTACTTCACTCAGCTTTCTTTATGGTCCAACTCTCACATCTGCACATGACTATTGGACATAGCAAAGGAATAATGTGCATCTGAATGAATCCCTTCCAGGATTCACCATTAGAAAATTTCAGTTTCTGGCTTCTGGGCCCTACAGAGGCAGAATAGGAAGAGGAGGTGGAGGGCTAACAGCTGTTCATGTACCAATATGTGAGATTTTTTCTAAATTAGGTGTCCATTACTCAAGGAGCACCTACTGCTACTGCTGCTAAGTCACTTCATTCGTGTCCAACTCTGTGCAACCACATAGATGGCAGCCCACCAGGCTACCCCATCCCTGGGATTCTCCAGGCAAGAACACTAGAGTGGGTTGCCGTTTCCTTCTCCAATGCATGAAAGTGAAAAGTGAAAGTGAAGTCAGTCGTGTCTGACCCTAGTGACCCCATGGACTGCAGCTTACCAGGCTCCTCTGTCCATGGGATTTTCCAGGCAAGAGTACTGGAATGGGTTGTAGTTTCAACTTTCACGATAAAATAGATTGTTTCTTACTTTGTGAAGAAATGATTAGGTTTCAGTATGAACTGCATGCATGCTCTAACTCTTTGAAACCCCAAGGATGGGTAGCCCACCAGGCTCCTCTGTCCATGGAATTTACCAGGCGAGAATACTGGAGTGGGTTGCCATTTCATACTTCAGGGTATCTTCCCCACCCAGGGATCGAACCCTCGTTACTTGTTTCTCCTAGCTTTGACAGACAGATTCTTTACCACCACACCACCTGGGTGATTTTCTTTCCTTTACACTAGGAAAGGCTCCACTGATTTTTACCTGCCCCAGATCACAGAATCATTGATTGAATAACTGAAAAATGGAATCCAGGTTTCTGACTCCAAACCCAAGATAATGTTTACTCTATTCTCCTAGATCTCTTTGATTTTGTAAAAATATTTTATTTTAAAATATATTGGAAAATAGATTGGCATTATGAAAAGTATTTACTAAAAATAGTGTCAGAACAAGGTTTGTTTTTATCCTCCAACATTTCGCAGCTGTGAGGCACGGTGCCAAATAACCTTTGTAATTGTAGTTTCTTCATTCTCAATGGGTGTATCTAATTGTTAAGAATACCAATCTTGTACATTTAGTTTGAGTGAGAAATGAAGACTTTATATGGAATGCTTATTACCATGCTCATGGGCTTCCTTGGTGGCTCAATGGTAAATAATCTGCCTTCCAATGCAGGAGATGTGGATTTAATCCCTGGGTAGGGAAGATCCACTGGGGAAGAAAACATCAACCCACTCCAGTATTCTTGCCTGAGAAATCCCTTGGACAGAGAAACCTGGTGGGCTACAGTCCATATATGACTTAGCAACCAAACAACAGCAACAAAAATGTAGGCATTTCAATGATCTGCCTTGCATCTCAGTCCCAGGTATTATCTCTAATACTAGCAGAACATAGAAATTTCTCGCCTTGTGAATTTGCAATGTGCAGTTTTGTACAAGTAGAAAACTAATGCCTCTCAGCTATTCCTCAAGAAATATAAACTCAAACACTAATTTCCTGATGCTTTACTTTAAACTGGTCTCATAGGTATAATCTCACATATCTATTTTAGGAGATAATTTTGTTTTTAAAAAAATCACTTTGAAGTGAAATTTTCTCAGAGTTAGATTTGAGATGGACTTGAGCATATTTGCATCAGTGAATCTTTCTTAAACCAGCTAACTAAGATAATGTATGAACGAGGAGATATAAAAAAGATTCTTTAATTGTTTTTAGTGATTTCTTTACATGGATAGAATAATAGATAGCAAGAATTCCTAGACACTAAGAGGAAAACAGCAAAACATTGAACAGGCATTTCACATACCTATTCACTGTTATGCTTTAATTCTCTTATTTTGTTCATTCATTTACTCCATCACTAATAAATTCAATAAATATTTATTGCTGTAAAAAAAAAAGCAGATTAAGGACCTCTGCTGTCATAGAATTTACATTCTAGCTCTAGTAATAGAAATGAATAATTTTTTAAAAAGATGAATATTACACACATGCTATATAAAAGTTAAAATGAAGTGATAAAGTAAGGAAGACTGGTGCTAATTCAGACTGGGTGGTGAGGAAAGATTTGATGGCCAAGATGTATTAACCAGTACAGTTTCATTCCTATGAAAAATAGCCCAAAATATCAGTGTCTTCATGCAACAAAGTTTCATTTCTTGTTCATATCACAGTCCAATGCAGTTTGGAAATAGTTCAGTCATCTGACTCCAAAGCCAATGCCATATAGTTTATATTTTTAGTATAACAGCATTCCATTCTCAGATATCAATTATTAAATCAATTAGAGTTTGACCAAAGAGAACTACTAAAGGTATTATGGAATAAAAATTTATTAGAGGAATAAGATCTCACACAGTTGTGTAAATAAAAGTTGAGACTGCAAGTCAATTAGAAATCACTAAGCAAACTTTGTAAAACCAGGTACATCCACCTATCAGAGGGTGACTATGAAAAAAAGCTGATGGGAAAGTTTATGGAAGCATATTGCCTTTGCATTTGATATTGCCCAGGGATCAGTTTTGGCCAGCAAGATCAACAGGTGAGAAAAGATCTAGAAACAAAATGGGGGAAAACACCTTGCTGCTCCTGACTGGGCATTCTGTTTATAACATTATGACTTTAAAATAGTGGTTGTTGCTTAAAGTATCCTATACAAATCTTAAGCAAATTTTCTTTTTGATAAATCAAACCTGATATGACACAGGAAAGGGTATTCTGGGAAACACAATTCCATGTTATCCAGGTTAACATAGTACAAAGCCACTATAACTATGGATCAATTCTGAGATAGAATCAAATGCAATAAGAAAATTGGAGAAACACAAACACAGAAACTAAAAAGCATGCTACTAAATAATTAGAGTCAATGAAGGTATTCAAGAGGAAATAAAAAATATCTTAAGACAAAAAAAAAAAAAATGATAAACTAAAATGGCTCCAGAATACACATACTGAGATGGTGATAGAAACTTGGAACAATATCTTCTGAGAAAATGTTGAAAGGTTGGCAAAAATGGATACAGGCTTTAGGGGACCCGAAGCATTTACATTTTAAGACAAAGCATTTACATTTTAATTGTTGCAACAAAAGCATTTGGCTGAATTCAATACACTTTCATGATAAAATTTCTCAGAAAGCTAGGAATTCAACAAAACTTCCTTAGTGTGATAAAGAGCTTCTAACATGAGATCCTGAAATAAATCACATAAAAGTAAAACAATTAATGCTTTCTAATAAAAATAAGGTTAAAAATAAAGAGGATGTTTTTCTGTTCACTTTCATCTGCCACATATGAGAGAAGGAACTTACCAGCGCAGCAAAAGAAACAGAGCCAAAAGATTTGAAAGAAAATTAAAATTTACATATCCAGAAATGACATGATTATTTATATAGACTATCCTAAGTATTAATAAGTACTACAGCTGGTAATGAGTCCAACATGCTCCCAAGGTACAAGATCCATACACAAGAACCTATTTTACTTTTATATACCAGCAACAACAAAAAAAATATAAAATGAAAAACTAACAATTATATTTAAAGCAATACCAAAATATTCAACAATTAAAGGGAGAAAACAACCTCTATACTAAAATGGAGAGATATACTATGGTCTTGTCATTGGTATGTGATGTTATGCATATTCTTGTTTTCAAATCTTAAAATTCCAATTCTCCCAATTTAATATATACATTTAATGCAATTCCAATGACAGCTTTGGCAGACTTTTGTTGTTTAATTGAGAAACTCTGAAATTCATAAAGACATGAAAAGGACATAAATTTGGTGTAAAATAATCAGAAAAAAAGGTCACATTTGTACTTCCTGAACAAAATATTCATCATAAAACTAGATAATCATGATGTTGCAGGAAGGGGGACCCCTTCCAGGCCCTGAACTAAGCTCTTGTCTAACTCAGAAATGAACTGTCCAAGGAGACACATATGCTGATAAAACAAGAGATTTTTTTTGAGAAAGGGCACCTAGGTGGAGAGCAGTAGGGTAAGGGAAATCACGAGAGCTGCTCTGCCACATGGGTCATGGTCCACAGGTCTGTCTAGTCAAAGCTATGGTTTCTCTAGTAGTCATGTATGAATGTGAGAGTTGGACCATACAGAAGGCTCAATGTTGAAGAACAGATGGTTTTGAACTGTGGTGTTGGAGAAGACCCTTGAGAGTCATTTGGACTGCAAGAAGATCAAACCAGCTAATCTTAAAGCTATGACAAACTTATGAAAAAGTGTATTAAAAAGCAGAGATATCACTTTACCAACAAATGTCCATATAGTCAAAGCTATGGCTTTTTCTGCAGTCATGTATGAATGTGAGTTGTTGTTGTTTAGTAGCTCAGTCTTGTCCAGCTCTTTGCAACCCCATGGACTGCAGCATACCAGGCTTCACTGTCCTTTACCATCTCCCAGAGCTTGCTCAAACTCATGTCAGGTGAGTCGGTGATGCCATCCAACCATCTCATTCTCTGTCATCCCCTTCTCCTCCTGCTTTCAGTCTTACCCAGTACCAGGGTTTTTCTAATGAGTCAGTTCTTCACATCAGGTGGCCAAAGTATTGGAGCTTCAGCTTCAGCATCAGTCCTTTCAATGACTATTCAGGGTTGATTTCCTTTAGGATTGACTGGTTTGATCTCCTTTCAGTCCAAGGAACTCTCAAGAGTTTTCGCCAAAACCACAGTTCAAAAGCATTAATTCTTTAGCAGTCAGCCTTCTTTATGGTCCAACTCTCACAGCCATACATCAATTCAGTTCAGTAATTCAGTCGTGTCCAACTCTTTGTGTCCCCATGGACTTCAGCACACCAGGCCTCCCTGTCCATCACCAACTCTCGGAGCTTGCTCAAATTCATGCCCATCGAGTTGGTGATGCTATCCAAGCATCTCAGCCTCTGTCATCTCCTCCTTCTGCCTTCAATCTTTCCCAGCATCAGGGTCTTTTCTAGTGAGTCAGTTCTTCACATCAGGTGGCCAAAGTATTGGAGTTTCAGCTTCAGCATCAGTCCTTCCAATGAATATTCAGGACTGTTTTCCTTCAGGATGGACTGGTTGTATCTCCTTGCAGTCCAAGGGACACTCAAAAGTCTTCTCCAACACCACAGTTCAAAATTGTCAGTTCTTTGGCACTCAGATTTTTATATAGTTCAACTCTCACATTCATACATGACTACTGGAAAAAACATAGCTTTGACTAGGTGGACCTTTGTTGGCAAAGTAATGTCTTTGCTTTTTAATATGCTGTCTAAGTTGGTCATAGCTTTTCTTCCAAGGAGTTAGCATCTTTTTGTTCTGTGGCTGCAATCACTATCTGCAGTGGTTTTGGAGCCCAAGAAAATAAAGACTGTCACTGTTTCCATTGTTTCCCCATCTATTTGCCATGAAGTGATGAGACCTGATGCCATGATCTTCCTTTTTTGAATGTTGAGTTTTAAGCCTTCCCCCCCCCCACTCTTCTCTTTCACCTTCATCAAAAGGCTCTTTCATTCTTCTTTGCTTTCTGCCATAAGGGTAGTGTTATCTGCACATTGAGGTTATTGATATTTCTCCCTGCAATCTTGATCCCAGCTTGTGCTTCATCTAACCTGGCATTTCACATGATTTACTCTGCATATAAGTTAAATATAAGCAGGGTGATAATATAGAGCCTAGCCTAAGAATTGATGCTTTAGAACTGTGGGATGGAGAAGACTCTTGAGAGTCCCTTGGACAGTAAGGAGACCAAACCAGTCAATCCTAAAGAATATCAACCCTGAGTATTCATTGGAAGGACTGATGGTGAAGTTAAGCTCCAATACTTTGGCCACCTGATGCAAAAAGCCGATTTATTGTAAAGGACCCTGATGCTGGGGAAGATTGAGGAGAAGAGGGCAACAGAGGATAAGATGGTTGGATGGTATCACTGATTCAATGGACATAAGTTTGAGCAAACTCAGGGAGATAGTGAAGGACTGGGAAGCCTGATGTACTTCAGTTCATGGGGTCGCAGAGAGTCAGACACGACTTGGTGACAGAATAGCAACAACAGTATATGTATATGGTGTGCTAGTGGTAAAGAACCCACCTGCCAATGCAGGAGACATAAGAGACGTGGGTTCGAACCCTGGATTGGGAAGATCCACTCCAGTATTCTTGCCCAGAGAATTTAATGGACAAAGGAGCCTAGAGGGCTACAGTCCACAGGCACACAAAGATTTGGTCATGACTGGGTGACTTAGGATACATTCACACATATATGTATTGTTCTAATGGTATTCTTAGCACAGATTTCAAGACATGGAATTATTGGAAACAAATTTTTCACTCTTTAAAGCCAAATTGCTTTTCAAAATAGTTATTTAAAGTTACATTTTCCTGGCGTATTTTGAAGTAATTGAATCTTAATCACGGAGGGGTTATAAATAGAACAATAACATACCCACATTTATAATTTAGGAGAGAGAAATGAGACTAGAGACAGTAAATAGTTAGGAATTGATTACATTAGACAATGCAGGTAATGATGTGAATATACACAACAATTGAGCAACACTTGACATCCATTTATTCATTTCTACAGTACTTAATAAATATTTATTGGTCACCCACTCTGTTTCATGCAGTATGCTTGACAGAGAAATGATTTAAAGGCCAGAATTTATGTTCCCATAGTAAAAACAAAAACAAGATGAGCTTCTTTTGTAATTTAGGAATGCTTGGTAGTAGCTGGACCTAAAGATCTCATTTTCTGGCTTGATGAATAAGTATATGTAGTATGGTAATTTATTAACCACATTTCTTGTTTTTTTTTTCTGAATGCTTGCACCCTTGTATCACCTAAATAACTTTAAACTCTTCCTTCAAGTGTCAGCCTACATTCTATTTCCTTCAGCAAGGCTTTATGACTCATTTCCAACAGGTAAGATGCATTTTTCAGCTACTCTCCTGCCTCCTAAGCACAGACAATGCAACAATGTCTCCAATACAATACCTTTGAAAGAAGCCAACTGCAAATCTCAACAGAAAAATTGCATATTTAGGAAGACCTGAATATGTTTTCTATATATAAGCCCATCAATTCTCTCTGAAGAAACCTTTTTCCCTAGGACCATTTCTTATATTTCAAATTCCATCTCAAGATCAGCACCTTGCCATACTGAGCTGTATTTGTTCCATTTTCCCTCTTCTTTCTCTAAGGCAATAAGCCCTAGATATTCTATTCTTTTGACAGGCTTGGATAACATAATTATGCATTTGAATTTATTGTGGATCATGCAAAGAGATAAATGGAGCACAGGTTTCATCATGTATTGATTCATGCATCATTTGACATGAAGTTTATTCAGAAAAACACAATTACTGCTGTAATTACTTCTTTTAAAATTGTTTCAATAACATAAAGTGCTAAGTTTTAGAATTGATGGCCTTTGGGGAAAGAGACCTAATGTTCCTTTTTGAAGATTTTTTTTTTTTTTTTTGCTGTAAACCAAACAACACTTAAAAACTGAATGATAATTACCACAGCTTTCTTTTAAAAAATCTGTTTGCTTGTTTTTTTTACTGTAGAGGAGGAATATGTTCTCCATATTCCTTTTAGATTATAATTTTATTGTTAGAAAATGAAAAATCTGTTTCTTTACCCTGACATAGTTTTGATGACTGAACAATTCTAGTAGAATGTACAGCATGTTATATGTTGCCTGAATACATAAATGCTTTCTCCAAAATAGTATCTTTACACTTTCATGAAACTTTCTTGCTTGATCATATAGCATTCAGAAATAATTAGCAAAAAGTATAACTGAGTTGTCACAATAATATCTTGGTCTACTTGGGATTTTTTGAAATATCTTTGATAATTATTTATAATATTCTGACAGAAACTTATTTTCAATCAAAACATGTTTAGATGATAAAATTTGGAATTCCTCTTCCCCAGACAGAAGGATAATTAAAAAATCTCATGGAAAAATACATGCAGCCTTGTAACAGAAGTCAACATTTTACTAGCATGTTTTTAAAAATGTTCACTAACTTACCTTCTTCCACAGAAGTTGCCAGTGTAATAAAATCATCATTACCAGTATTACTTTTCTTTGGTGTCAGTAAGTGATTTTCTCCAAGAGGTTGTAGAAAAAAGAAACCTTGAAAACGTTTATAATATTTTGTCTATGAGTTGAGTTGAACTCAAAAACTACCTCAGGGCAGCTAAAAATGTCTGCTCTTCATAATTATTTGGTGAATTTTGACTTTTCTCCTTTCCTGTTTACCCAATGTTTGTATTTCCAATGGAATTTAGTACATTTAGGTCATATCTTTCTTAATTGTTGTAAGATGCATAAGGGCAGGGGGTGTCATCTTTTTCCTGTGTATTGCCCTAGAAAGGGCTGTTATACTAACCCCTACAGTACTTATACATGTACCATGAGTGCAGTAATCCAGAGAATTCCTCTGGCACAGCCATTTTAAGCAGGTAGGACGTACACACGTTCTCCTAATTTTTTATGAATATATCTCTATTTCATGTCTGTATTTGTAATAGACAAATGGAAAAATAAGTAGTTTATTCAATTATTTACTACAAATATCAAATGTACAACAAGCTTAGTAAATTGCAATATAAAGAACTTCAGTAAATGTCACATCTAACAATTCAACCAATATTTGGCCTCAGTATAGGGGAAAAAATAGAGATTAGTGAGAACTATGGTATTACGGTGACTAAGATTAAGGGACAAGGCCCGGTGCTATCAGATACTTCAGTTATTTAAAGTAAGAAGGAAATGTATGTCCATTTATATGTGATTATTTTTCAAATTTGAATGTAAACACATACTTAAATATGTAATTGTTTAAGAAAAGACTATATGGCCAGTTTAAATGCATTTGAGTAGCTATATTAGGTCTTATAGAGTTTCTCTATAAAGCACTCAGTTCAGTTCAGTTCAGTTGTTCAGTAGTGTCTGACTCTGCGACCCCATGAATTGCAGCATGCCAGGCCTCCCTGTCCATCACCAACTCCCGGAGTTCACTCAGACTCATGTCCATTGAGTCAGTGATTCCATCCAGCCATCTCATCCTCTGTCGTCCCCTTCTCCTCCTGTCCCCAATCCCTCCCAGCATCAGAGTCTTTTCCAATGAGTCAACTCTTCACATGAGGTGACCAAAGTACTGGAGTTTCAGCTTCAGCATCATTCCCTCCAAAGAAATCCCAGGGCTGATCTCCTTCAGAATGGACTGGTTGGATCTCCTTGCAGTCCAAGGGACTCACTAGACCCTTCTAAAAAATCTTTGTATATGTTTTGCTTTTATTAAATGAAATTAGCTTTGCAGTTGATAGGAGCATGCTTGTGTGCATATGTATGTATGCGTGAGTGTCTGTAAACACATACATTTTTCTTTTTTTCTCAGCACTATAAACTATGGTCCAGAGACAACATGCCTATTTCCTTGAAAATTTTCACTCAGAAGTAGCATTAGTGCTGAAAGTTTATAGTAAAAAATAAATAAATAAATAATAAGCTAACAAAAAAACCTAGTTATTAAATGTTATGTAAACAATCCTTTTAAAAATGGATTTAAAGATCTATTGACAAAGCTATGGTGTAAAGCACTTTCACTGTTCAAAGTAGAAAAACTAAAATATTGTAAAAGGTCATTCAATATTTCTTACAGATGCTAAAACAAAGGTTCTTCAAGGTCAACCTACACTGTTAAATACAAATGTTAAATTGAAAGGAAGCGTAAGATTTCACCTTAGTTTGATAAGACAGTCAAGTAAATGTCAGTATACAGGTATGTAGACAAGCCTTTGTCAATACATTTATGTTTGTATTGAAGATTAATATAATCATGAGAAATATTATAATTTTAAAATTATAATAAAATTTTAAAAACAATCTGTGTATGAGAAATTGTTAGTGATTATCTTAAACACATTACAACAGCCTATTTCAGTTTCCTTTTCACCACCACATGATATAATTAAACTAAAATAATAATTAAGCACCATGCACCTAAAAAATGAAGCTAATTAGGGGAGTGTTGTGGGAAAATGGCATAAATTGTGCAGCATTTATTGCTCATACAACTATTATTTTATCTTTGTTCAGGAAGAGAAATTTATCTCAAGATTTAAGGACTTACAAGAGATGTGTATACAAGACTTTTCTTGATTGCTTCTGGGAACCTATTGTTTGACATGTTCTCATAGAAGTTGTCAAATTTGATGTGACTATCACAGAAATCTTCTGAAAAGCAAGATATACACACGAAATTCTCTCACTTGTGATGCCCTACTCCAGCTAAGAGATGTGCATCTTTTCCTTAATGGCTCTTCAATAAGATTGCTAGATTAAAAATGGGCTTATTTTTTAATGGCTTATTTTCTCTTGTCTCTATCAGAGTGATTCACCTACTTTACTTGACTTAGAAAAATAGGCTTAACACAATAAATTTCTTAGGTCTCACATTTATTGTAAAACTATTTTTGACTCATTGTACATTTGAAACCTGAGGATGCTGAATTCCCCAAACCTAAACATAACAGCATGACTTTTTCTTTGATGTTTTCTGTGTGTGTGGGAGGGTGGGGGGGGTGTATGCTTTATGTTTTCTCAAAGAAAACCTTATACACAGGTGAATATTTGCTTTACATTCCCAAACTCTAAAGGTTAGAATTTTAAGAAATACTGTGGGCTCCAAAATCACTGCTTAGACCTAGACATGGAACAATGTACTGATTCAAAATTTGGAAAGGAATATGTCAAGGCTGTATATCATTACCATATTTATTTAACTTATATGCAGAGTACATCATACGAAATCCTGGGCTGGATGACACACAAGCTGGAATCAAGATTGCTGGGAGAAATATCAACAACCTCAGGTATGCAGATGATACCACTTTAATGGCAGAAAGTGAAGAGGAACTAAAAAGCCTCATGATGAACGTGAAAGAAGAGAGAGGAAAAGCTGGCTTAAAACTAAACATGTATAAAACAAAGATCATGGCACCCAGTCCTATCATTTCATGGGGGAAAAGTGGAAACAATGTCAGATTTCATTTTCTTGGTCTCCAGAATCAATGGGAACTGTGACTGCAGCCATGAAATTAAATGATGTTTGCTCCTTGGAAGAAAATCTATGATCACCTAGACAGTGTATTAAAAAGCAGAGACATCACTTTACCAGCAAAAGTCTGTATAGTCAAAGCTATGGTTTTTCCAGTAGTCATCTATGGATGTGAGAGTTGGACCATGAAACATGGCTGAGAGCTGAAGAATTGATGCTTTTGAACTGTGGTGCTGGAGGAGACTCTTGAGAGTCCCTTGGATGGCAAGGAGACCAAACCAGTCAATCCTAAAGGAAATCAACCCTGAATATTCATTGGAAGGATTTGTGCTGAATTGAAGTTCCAATACTTTGGTCACCTGATGCTAAGAACCAACTCATTGGAAAAGACTCTGATGCTGGGAATGATTAAGGGCAAGAGAGAAGGGGGTAACAGAGGATGAGATGGTTGGACAGCATCACTAACTGAATGGACATGAGTCTGAGCAAACTCAGGGAGATAATGAAGGACAAGGAAGCCTGGCATGCTGCAGTTCATGGGATCACATAGAGTTGAACATAACTTGGGGACAGAACCACAAGCTGAGTAGATGTTTGTGGTTATTTTACCCTTAATGGTAGTGCAATTTGGATACTGACTCACGATCTCTTGCTTATTATATCTTAGTATCAGTGAGACATATTTAATTAGACAAGTCAGAAAAATTGATTTAATCATCTCCCACAGATCTCAGTGCTTCCTAGGTGGATTGGTGGTAGACAATCTGCCTACCAATGCAGAAGACACAAAAGACACACTTGGGTTCAATCCCTGAGTCAGGACGATCCCCTGGAGAAGGAAATGGCAACCCACTCCAGTATACTTGCCTGGGTATACTCATGGACAGAGGAACCAGGTGGTCTATAGTTCAAGGGGTCACAAAGAGTTGGACACGACTTAGTGACTGAGCATGCAGAGGGGCCCAAATCTCAGAGGGCTGATCATGCTGAAGGCCAGGCCCAGGTCTTAATTTTAAGAGGAACATTTTTAAGAGATACTACTTTGCCTATAAAGTTCCTTATAGTCAAAGCTCTGGCTTTTCCAGTAGATATGTATCAATGTGACAGTTGGACGATAAAGAAGGCTGAATGCCAAAGAATTGATGCTTTTGAACTGTGGTGTTGAAGAAGGTTCTTGAGAGTTCCTTGGATGGTAAGGGGATCAAATCAGTCAATCCTAAAGTACATCAATCTTGAATATTCATTAGATAGACTGATGCTGAAGCTGAAGCTCCAATACTTTGGGCACCTGATGTGAAAAGCCTACTCAATAGAAAAGACCCTGATGCTGGGAAATATTGAAGACAGGAGAGAAGGGGATGACAGAGGGCAAGATGGTTGGATGGCATCACTGACTCAATGGGCATGAGTTTGAGCAAGCTCTGGGAGATGGTGAAGGACAGTGAAGCCTGGAGTGCTGCAGTCCATGGGGTTGCAAAGAGTTAGATGTGACTGAGCTACTGAACTGATTGAAGGAATAGTTAATAGCAAATGCACTGTAAAATTTGTGTTTGTTATTTTACAATGTGACTTCAGTGGCTTTGGGCCTCCTTATAGGGTTGAGAAGTAAAAGTACATTAACTATTAGGACATTTACAAATACATCTTGCTTCTCCTTTATTTGAAAATCTTAATGTAGGTTCATGAGTCTATTTTTTAACCATTATTTCAGAGAAGTACATCATGTAAGATGAGGATCAAAAGCATCTTTCGAATGAGCATATTTTCACTTGGAGACATTTCAGTTGTGCATGTAACAGATTCAGCCACCACCCCCTAAAATTGCCTGTCTTTCCGAGTCTAATTTCCCAGTCTGGAAAATGGACTGATTGGTCCAGTTGAGGCCTCCATTCAGTTCAGTTCAGTTGCTCAGTCGTGTATGACACTTTGCAACCCCATGGACTGCAGCATGGCAGGCCTCCCTATCCATCACCAGCTCCCAGAGTTTACTCAAACTCATGTCCATTGAGTCAGTGATGCCATCCAACCTTGTCATCCTCTGTCATTTCCTTCTCCTCTTGCCTTCAATCTTTCCCAGTGTGAGAGTCTTTTCAAATAAGTTAGCTATTCACATCAGGTGGCCAAAGTATTGGAGTTTCAGGTTCAACATCAGTCCTTCCAATGAATATTCAGGACTGATTTCCTTTAGGATGGACTAGTTGGATCTCCTTTCAGTCCAAGGGACTCTCAAGTGTCTTCTCCAACACCATAGTTCAAAAGCATTAATTCTTCGGTGCTCAGCTTTCTTTATAGTCCAACTCCTATCCATACATGACTACTGGAAAAACCATAACCTTGACTAGACAGACATTTGTTGGCAAAGTAATGTCTCTGCTTTTTAATATGCTGTCTAGGTTGGTCATAACTTTCCTTCCAAGGAGTAAGTATCTTTTAATTTCATGGCTGCAGTCACCATCTGCAGTGATTTTGGAGCCCAAAAATATAAAGTCTGCCACTATTTCCACTGTTTCTCTATCTATTTTCTGTGAAGTGATAGGACCGGACCAACTTTTTCACTTTCATCAAGAGGCTCTTTAGTTCTTCTTCACTTTCTGCCATAAGGGTGGTGTCATCTGCATATCTGAGGTTATTAATATTTCTCCCAGCAATCTTGATTCCAGCTTGTGCTTCATCCAGCCCTGCATTTCTCATAATGTACTCAGCGTATAAGTTAAATAAGCACAGTGACAATATATAACCTTGATGTACTCCTTTTCCTGTTTAAAACCAGTCTGTTGTTCCATGTCTAGTTCTAACTGTTACTTCCTGACCTTCATACAGATTTCTCAAGAGGTAGGTCAGCTGGTCTGGTGTGATCACATAGTCAAAGGCTGTTGAGGTTTAGAGCTTATAATAAATACACAAGATTGTTTACTAGAGTATATGGGTTCATATCATTGGAACAGAGATAACTGGCTTACAGAGTGAGGAAAGGAGAGAAAAGCAGAGTAGGGTTTTAGGAGATAAAAGGGAAAGTGATAGCCACGCTTCTGCCTTTAGTACTGGATGAGTTGAGGCACATCTTTATTTTCATTGGGTTATCAGAAATATAAGAGCTTCCCTATTATTAACATATGTTTGCTTGAAAGTGAAAGTTGCTCAGTCTTGTCCTACTCTTTGCAACTCTATGGACTACACATTCCATGGAATTCTTCAGGCCAGAATACTGAAGTGGGTAGCCTTTCCCTTCTCCAGGAGATCTTCCTAACCTAGGAATCAAACCAGAGTCTCCTGCATTGCAGGAGGATTCTTTACCAACTGAGCTATGAGAGAAGCTATATTTCATAAGTCAGTTCTAATGCATGCATGTCATTTTAAAACAAAACAGTTCTATAGAATTAATTGTAACTATCTGCAGGATGGCTACATCTATTATTTTGTACTTGAATAATATGTTCTGATTAGATCATGTCTTCTATGCCCTTAGGGTTTGGAGGCAATAGGATTATTATATGGGAAGCAAGAATGACTCTATGTTAATCTGGCTGAAAGTAGTGCTAAAGTGAGAAGACTTTAGCCATTTGCTTGGCCATCTGCCACTGAAACAGAATGATGGCTTTCTCTTAGGCCAGTGGAAGAACATGTCTTATTTTGCTGACTACAACTGGTGCCATTGAAAATAAATCTATCTAGATGGAAAGAATATGTTCTAAGTGTATTTGGAAACCAATATCTTTTATAAAATACAAGTATATTGTAGCTGCAAATCAAGAAGAAGCTGCTCTCTGACTTTGTGATATACAGACACATCTATAAGGAATAAAGTTTTACAAGCATTGCCCTTTTTATAGCTCAGCAAATCTAAATTTTTGTATCTCCCTGCTGAGTGAATTGTTTCCTCAGAATATCAGGTTAGTGAATATATTTTTAAGGGTTCTAGCAGTTGAATTGTCAATGTAATACCACAATTTAACAACAACAACAAAAAAAACCTGAAAAAAGTATTTAGTTAGCCACTTTCCATTTAGGTTTCAATTATGTGAAATAACATGTCTCAAAATAACATTCTAGCAGTATGTATAATTAATGATATGGGCATTCTTCACATGGTAAGCTATGTGAAGTTAAAGATAAACTTCACATGGTAAACTTCACGTGGGTAAACTAAAGTAAAACTTCTTGATCAGGAGTTAGTAGCCCACTCATAACTTTGGTAAGAAAAGGAACTGACACACTGTACAAACTGTATTATTACTTTTCTAAATTAAGAAGTCTTTTAAACTCAAATATATGACCTTTCACAATGCAAACTTTAATGAAGCAAATGGACAGATCTATAGATAAACACATAGAATTGTTAGAATGTTTTTAAGTTTATTTTTGTTGTAATTGGGTGGGAGAAAATGGACATTTTTTCCCACAGGTTTTTTATACTAGTGGTTGTATATGTAATATGTCTCCCACAGAGTACTTTTCCTAAAATTGAATTAAAATAAACTTTCCTCAAAGCTCAAGCTTCAATCTCAATGCCTTTAAGTGAAAGTATGAGATATCATGTCAGTGGAATTCTACAGACCGGAAAAGATATTTTACCTTGAACTGTAACTGGGCAGGGTTAATTTTGACTCCATGCTGAACACTTTTCTTTCAGTTCAGTTCAGTCACTCAGTCGTGTTCAACTCTTTGTATCCCCATGGACTGCAGCACGCTAGGCTTCCCTGTCCATCACCAACTCCCGGAGCTTCCTCAAACTCATGTCCATCAAGCCGGTGATGCCATCCAACCATCTCATCATCTGTTTTCAGCTTCTCCTCCTGCCTTCAATCTTTCCCAGAATCAGGGTCTTTTCCAGTGAGTTAGTTCTTCACATCAGGTGGCCAAAGTATTGTAGTTTCAGCTTCAGCATCAGTCCTTCCAATGAACACCCAGGACTGATCTCCTTTGGGATGGAATGGTTGGATCTCCTTGCAGTCCATGGGACTCTCAAGAGTCTTCTCCAACACCACAGTTCAAAAACATCAATTCTTTGGTCCTGAGCTTTCTTTACAGTCCACCTCTTTCATCCACACATGACTACTGTAAAAACCATAGATTTGACTAGACAGACTTTTGTTGGTAAAGTAATTTCTCTGCTTTTGAATATGCTGTATAGGTTGGTCACAGCTTTTCTTCCAAGGAGCAACTGTCTTTTCATTTAACCCTTGTTTTTCTGTTTTTGTAATAAGATACATAAGCATATGTAATGGCTTGCCTCAGGGTACCATGCTCCCCTGCTATGCTCCCCCCTCCCTAGACTGAGTCTTAAACTAAAATGCCTTTGTTCATAACACTGTCCACCTGTCGATTGCAGGAAAAAAAGGAATTAACATATTCCCTTGCTTGAGCCTTGACATTCTAGGAGATATTTTCAAGAATTAAGTGGCATTTTTACTTGTTCCCTCGTCTCTGATTCATAAAAGAACCAGACATCTAGACCTGCACCAAGTGGTAATTTTGAGACTATAGTCTGCCATCTTCACTGTCAGTCAGCATTCTGAATAAAGGAGTTTTCCTTGCTTCAACATCATGTCTCCTGAATTTACTGGCCTATTGTGCACTGAGCAGAGCAAGTGTGGACTCTGTAACAGATCCAGGGACAAAGGGGACTAAGAATAAAATATTAGGTGACTAGTATCTTCAGAAATTAAAAAAAATATATAGTAGGTACATAAAGATAATGACCTTTTCCCCTTTCATTGCTTTTCCAAATGGCAACCCACTCCAGTGTTTTTGCCTGCAGAATCCCAGGGTCAGAGAGCCTGGTGGGCTGCTGTCTATGGGGTCACACAGAGTTGGACATGACTGAAGTGACTTAGCAGCACACATGTAACTTCATCCCCAAATCACACGCTGCAAACAACTATTGGGTAACATAAGATGGTTTTCAGATTCCTTTTCAATTCAGTTCAGTTCAGTTGCTCAGTCATGTCCAACTCTTTGTGACCCCATGGAGTGCAGAATGCCAGGCTTTCCTGTCCATCACCAACTCCTGGAGCTTCCACAAACTCAAGTCCATCGACTTGGTGATGCCATCCAGCCATCTCATCCTTTGTCATCCCCTTCTCCTTCCACCTTCAATCTTTCCCAGCATCAGGATCTTTTCAAACGAGTCACTTCTTCACATCAAGTGGTAGAAGTATTGGATTTCAGCTTTAGCATCAGTCCTTCCAATGAATATTCAGGGCTGATTTCCTTTAGGATGAATTGGTAAGATCTCCTTGCTGTCCAAGAGACTCTCAAGAGTCTTCTCTAACACCACAGTTCAAAAACATCAATTTTTGGTGCTCAGTTTTCTTTATAGTCCAACTCTCACATCCATACATGACTACTGGAAAAACCATAGCTTTGACAAGATGGACCTTTGTTGGCAAAGTAATACCTCTGCTTTTTAATATGCTGTCTAGGATGGTCATAACTTTTCTTCCAAGAAGCAAGTGTCTTTTAATTTCATGACTGCAGTCACCATCTGCAGTGATTCTAAGCCCCCCAAAATAAAGTCTGTCACTGTTTCCCCATCTGTTTGCCATGAAGTGATGGGGCCAGATGTCATAATCTTAGTTTTCTGAATGTTTATCTTTAAGCCAACTTTTTCACTCTCCTCTTTCACTTTCATCAATAGGCTCTTTAATTCTTCTTCACTTTCTGCCATAAGTGTGGTGTCATCCGCATATCTGAGATTATTGATAATTATCCTGGCAATGTTGATTCCAGCTTGTACTTCATCCAGTCCAGCATTTGTCATGATGTACTCCACATAAAATTTAAATAAGCAGGGTGACAATATACAGCCTTGACATACTCCTTCCCAATTTGGAACCAGTCTGTTGTTTCATGTCCAGTTTTAACTGTTGCTTCCTGACCTGTATACATGTCTCTCAAGAGACAGGTCAGGTGGTCTGGTATTCCCATCTCTTTAAGAATTTTCCACAATTTGTTGTGATCCACACATTCAAAACTTTCGCATAGTTGATAAAGCAGAAGTAGATGTTTTCCTGGAACTCACTTGCTTTTTCAATGATCCAGTGGATATTGGCAGTTTGATCTCTGGTTCCTATGCCTTTCCTAAATCGAGGTTGAACATCTGGAAATTCATGGTTCAAATACTGTTGAAGCCTGCATTGGAGAATTCTGAGCATTACCTTGCTAGTGTATCAGATAAGTGCAATTGTTCAGTAATTTAAGCATTCTTTGGCACTGCTTTTCTTTGGGATTGGAATGAAAACTGAACTTTTCCAGTCCTGTGGCCACAGCTGAGTTTTCCAAATTTGCTGGCATATTGAGTGCAGCACTTTCACAGCCTCATCTTTTAGGATATGATATAGTTCAACTGGAATTCCATCTGCTCCACTAGCTTTGTTCATAGTGATGTTTCCAAAGGCCCACTTGACTTCGCATTCCAGGATGTCTGGCTCTAGGTGAGTGATCACACCATCATGATTATCTGGGTCATGAAGATCTTTTCTATATAGTTCTTCTGTGTATCCTTGCCACCTCTTCTTAGTATCTTCTGCTCCTGTTAGGTCTGTACCATTTCTGTCTTTTACTGTGCCCTTCTTTGCATGAAATGTTCCCTTGGTATCTCTGATTTTCTTGAAGAGATTTCTAGTCTTTTCCATTCTATTGTTTTTCTCTATTTCTTTGCATTGATCACTAAGGGAGTCTTTCTTATCTTTCCTTGCTATTCTTTGGAACTCTGTATTCAATTGGGTATATCTTTCCTTTTCTCCTTTGTCTTTCATTACTCTTCTTTTCACAGCTATTTGTAAGACTTTCTCAGACAACTGTTTTATCTTTTTTCATTTCTTTTTCTTAGGGATGGTCTTGATCACTGCCTCCTGTAAAATGTCATGAACCTCCATCCATAATTCTTCATGCATTCTATCAGATCTAATCCCTTGAATCTATTTATCACTTCCATGGTATAATCATAAGAGATTTGATGTAGGTCATATCTGTATATTCTAGTGGTTTTCCCTACTTTCTTCAATTTAAGTCTGAATTTGGCAATAAGGAGTTCATTATCTGAGCCACAGTCAGCTCCCGACCTTGTTTTTGCTAACTGTATAGATCTTCTCCATATATGGCCAAACAGAATATAATCAATCTGATTTCAGTATTGACCATCTGATGATGTCCATGTGTAGTCTTCTCTTATGTTGTTGGAAGAGGGTGTTTGCTATGACCAGTGTGTTCTCTTGGCAAAACTCTAGTAGCCTATGCCCTGCTTCATTCTGTACTCCAACTCCAAATTTGCCTGTTACTCTAGGTAATTCTTGACTTCCTACTTTTGCATTCCAGTCCCCTATAGTGAAAAGGACATCTTTTTTGGGTGTTAGTTCTAGAACATTTTGCAGGTCTCCATAGAACCATTCAACTTCCCCTTCTTCAGCATTACTCATCAGGACATAGGCTTGGATTACTGTGATACTGAATGGTTTGCTGTGGAAACAAGCAGAGAACATTCTGTCATTTTTGAGATTGCATCCAAGTACTGAATTTTGGAATCTTTTTGTTGACTGTGAGGGTTACTCCATTTCTTCTAAGGGATTCTTGGTCACAGTAGTAGATATAATGGTCATCTGAGTTATATTCACCCATTCCAGTCCATTTTAATTTGCTGATTCCTAAAATGTCAATGTTCACTCTTGCCATCTCTCTTTGACAGCTTCCAATTTGCCTTGATTCATGGACCTAACATTCCAGGTTCCTATGCAACATTGCTCTTTACAGTATTGGATTTTACTTCTATCACCAGTCACATTCACAACTGGGTGTTGATTTTGCTTTGGCTCCGTCTCTTCATTCTTTCTGAAGTTACTTCTCCACTGATCTCCAGTATTATATTTGGTATCTACTGACCTGGGGAGTTCATTTCATTGTCCTATCCTTTGCCTTTTCAGTTCAGATGTCCTTTATTTTTCTTTAAGATTCTGTCACATCTCTTCAGTTCATTTCATTTCAGTCGCTCAGTCATGTCTGACTCTTTGCGACCCCATGAATCGCAGCACACCAGGCCTCCCTGTCCATCACCAACTCTAGGAGTTCACTCAAACTCATGTCCATTGAGTTGGTGATGCCATCCAGCCATCTCATCCTCTGTTGTCCCCTTTTCCTCCTGCCCCCAGTCCCTCCCAGCATCAGAGTCTTTTCCAATGAGCCAACTCTTCACATGAGGTGGCCAAAGTACTGGAATTTCAGCTTTAGCATCATTCCTTCCAAAGAACACCCAGGGCTGATCTTCAGAATGGAGTGGTTGGATCTCCTTGCAATCCAAGGGACTGTCAAGAGTCTTCTCCAACACCACAGTTCAAAAGCATCAATTCTTCTGTGCTGAGCTTTCTTTATAGTCCAACTCTCACATCCATACATGACCACTGGAAAAGCCATAGCCTTGCCTAGACGGACCTTTGTTGGCAAAGTAATGTCTCTGCTTTTCAACATGCTATCTAGGTTGGTCATAACTTTTCTTAGTAAACTGGAATTTCTAAAAAAAAAAAAAAAAAGTGTTTTATAAAGTTGTTTTAAAGATTTTAATATTTCTAATTTTGTAAGTTAATTGAGAAATGCATTTGTCATACACTTTGGTCATATCAAATGTAAGGAAAATGTGTTGGGAATCTTGAGTTTAAGCTGGTGAAGGAATGAGAAATGAGATTTTTGATGGGGACCATATAGCTGATAAAAAGCTACATTTCTGTGTTTATTGACCTTGTCACCCACTAACCTGTTCAATCTACTTATGTATATTAACAGTTTTCTTTATGATATATCTGATTTCTGCATACATAGTCATATCAATTGAATATGACATTTCTTATCAGTTATTTTATTTCATATAAATTTCTTATTACTTCTATATTACTTATCAGATTTCTTATCACATTCTTAATAATATTACAATTTTATTATCCTTGCCTTGTCATGCTGTCTAGAACATCCAGTAAAATGTTAAATAGATCAACTTCTATTATAGTACAAAGTCCAACCTTAACCTTTTTCTAGGAGTTTTCCTCAAAAATCATGCTTTTCTATTTTATTCTATTTGGTTGGCTTATATATCTTTATATGTGTGTATGCATATATATATAAAAGTTATAACTATATTTGGTTTGTTAATATTTACTTAGAAATTTTTTATTTATTTTCCTTGAATATGTCAATTTAAAATTTTCCTTTTCTCTAATGTACTTGTTAGTTTTTTTTGTGTTTTTTTTTTTTTAATCAGCAAGGTTATGCTGGCTTTATAAAATGAATTGGAATTTTTTTTTTACTTTTTCTTTCTTCCATTTTCCTTGACTTCCATTAATTTTTTTCCTCTTGCTTTTTGAGATGTAAACATTTTTTAAAACTCTTTTTTTCAAATATATATTAATATTATAACACTGGACAGCAGGGAGATCAAACCAGTCAATCCTAAAGGAAATCAACTCTGAATATTCATTGGAAGGACTGAGGCTGAAGCTGAAGCTCTAATATTTTGGCCAACTGATGTGATGAGTTGACTCACTAGAAAAGACCCTGATTCTGGGAAAAACTGAGGGCAAGAGGAAAAAGTGGCTACTGAGGATGAGATGGTTGGATGGCATCACTAACTCAATGGACATGAATCTGAGCAAATTCTGGGAGATAGTGAAGGACAGGGAACAACACCAACAATTCTCTCTAAACACAATTTTAGCTGTATAAAATTGATATTATTTTACTATATTCAACATAATTTCTTATTTTAATTTTATTTCTTCAGAATAGTTTAGTAATATGTAGCTTAATTCTAAACATAGAAAATATTTTTAGTTATAATTTAAAATTGTTTATTTTCATTATGGTCACAAAAGATAATTTCTATGATTTCTGAATTTAAAATTTGACAGACTAACTTTCAGAGGCCACACATGTCAAATATGTATCGCTATTATATATGCCTGCTTCCTTGCTAGCTCAGTGGAAAAGAATATGCCTGCTAATGCAAGCGATGTGGGTTCAATCTTTGGGTGGGGGAAATCCCCTGGGAAAGGAGGCACCCACTCCAGTCTTCTTGCCTGGGAAATCCCATTGACAGAGGAGCCTGGTGGGCTACAGTCCATGGAATATCAAAAGAGTTGGACATGACTTGGTGACTAAACAACAACAGCAATTATATTTTATCCAGGTGATTCTATTGATTGCTTTTAGTATATGTTTTTAGCTCAAAAGAGGTAATTGTGTTATTTAAACCTTCTATAGTGGTGTTAGTATTTATTTCCTGAATTTTCTATGAATTTCTAAAAGCTGCATTATAATTTTCAAACATAATTGAGGGCATCCTTTCTACCTGTCAATTTTTGCATAATTTTGAGATATGTGTCATACACATATACACATATTATATAAGCACACATGTGCATATGTATATGTGTGGTACATATATATGTATGTTTTAATGTATTTTGCATACTGCATTTTGAGATAGCACCCATCATACAAATATACATATTATGTGTGCAGGCATGCTTAGTCACTTCAGTTGTGTCTGACTCTTTACGATCCCATGGACTATAGGCCACCAGGCTCCTCTTCCATGGGATTCTCCAGGCAAGAATATTGGAGTGGGTAGCTATTCCCTTGTCCAGAGGATCTTTCCAACCCAGGGATTGAACCTGGGTGTCCTGCATTGCAGGCAAATTCTTTACCTTCTGAGCCACCAAGGAAACCTATGCACATTATATATATACACATATATATGCGTGTATATGTGTGATTGTATATATATGGGCTTCCCTGGTAGCTCAGACGGTCAAGAATCCACCTGAAATGCAGGAGATACTGGTTCGAATCCTGGGTCAGAAAGACTCACTGGAGAAGGGATAGGCTACACACTCCAGTATTCTTGGACTTTCTGGTGGCTCAGCTAGTAAAGAATCTGCCTGCAATGTGGGAGACCAGGGTTAGATTCCTGGATTGGGAAGATCCCCAGGAGAAGTGAAAAGCTACCCACTCCAGTATTTTGGCCTGGAGAACTCCATGGACTGTGTAGTCCATGGGGTTGCAAAGCCTCTGACAGGACTGAGGGACTTTCACTTTCACATATATGTATGTGTATATGAGCTCAGTCACTTCAGTAGTGTCAAACTCTTTGCAACCCCATGGACTGTAGCCTGCCAGGCTCCTTTGTCCATGGGATTATCCTGGCTAGACTACTCAAGGGGTTTGCCTTTGCCTTTCCCAGGGAATCTTTCTGATTCAGCGATCAAACCTGCGTTCCGGCAGCTCCTGAATTGGAAGATGGAATATTATACATGAACACACACACACAGACACACATATGGTCTTCTCAGGTGGTAAAGAATCCATCTGCCAATTCAAACCAGAATACTGGAGTGGGTAGCTTTTCCCTTTCCCAAGGGATCTTTCTGACACAGTGATCAAACCTGCAGTTCCTGCAGCTCCTGAATTGGCAGATGGATTCTTTACCACCTGAGAAGACCATATGTGTGTGTATTCATGTATGATATTTTCTCCTTGGTTAGAAGTCATTTTTACCATTCTGAATATCTTCATTTATTCCCACCAATTATTGCTTTAAAGGGCTCTGCAGCTGGTGTGAGTGCATCACAAGTATCCTGCTTCCTTCATTATATAACTCAGTATTTCTTGTATTATTAAATATATCAATAGTAAATAAAGTATCATCTCTCCTTACTTAGTAATTGTGTGGTGTATCTTTTCCTATCCTTACATTTAAAAAATTTTTATGTCCTAATTTTGCATCATCTGTTTTTAACATCTATTCTAACAATCTTCATCTTTCAACCAGATTGTTCAGTTTACATTTAATGTAGTTACTATTATTTCCAAGTGTAAATCTACAATTTTCTTAACATCATTTTAGTGAAAGGTCCAAATAGTCAAAGCTATGGTTTTACCAGTACTTATGTACAGATGTGAGATTTGGACCATAAAGAAGGCTGAGCACTGAAGAATTGATGCCTTCCAATTGTGGTGCTGGAGAAGACTCTTGAGAGTCCCTTGGACTGCAAGGAGATCAAACCAGTCAATCCTAAAGGTAATCAACC
The DNA here is from genome assembly GCF_029407905.1 of Bubalus kerabau. Lineage (NCBI taxonomy): Eukaryota > Metazoa > Chordata > Mammalia > Artiodactyla > Bovidae > Bubalus > Bubalus kerabau. Next base: position 5,050,839 of record NC_073645.1, read on the forward strand.
TGCATATTCATTGGAAGGACTGATGCTGAAATTGAAATTCCAATAGTTTGGCCACTTGATGGGAAGAGCTGACCCACTGGAAAAAAAAAACCCTGATGTTGGGAAACACTGAAAGCAAAAGGAGAAGAGGGCAGCAGAGTATGAGATGGTTAGATCTCACCACTGACTCAATGGACATGAATCTGAGCAAACTCTGGGAGATAGAGAAAGATAGGGAAGCCTAGAGTGCTGCATTCAATGGGGTCACAAAGAATCTGACAGAACTTAGAGACTGAACAACAACAAAGTGTTTAAAGTTTATCTCCTTGATTTACCAATATTTGTTATCAGTGAATAATTTTATCACTTCTCAGAAAGTTCAGTATTTGGAATCTTTTATTCTCTTTTATAGGTTTTTTTTAAAATTCTAGCATAAATTATCCCTATATTTAAAACACAAATGTTTGTTTCTCAAGTAATTATTTATTAGATCAATCAACAATACATTTTCTGTTTTTCTACACCTCTGTGTTTACACTGGGACCATCTTTTTCCTTTTGAATAATTATCTTTATTTTTCATGTATGTGGGTCTACTTGTATCATGTTTTCTTATATTTGGTTTGTTTATAGTTCTGTTATTTAATGTCACCATTAATTTTGAAAGATATTTAGAATAGATAGAGAATTTCTGGGTGAGAATGATTTTCTTTCAGAACTTTGAATGTATAACTAAAGGCTTTCAGCTCTTATTTCTCTTGAGTATTTTTCTTGCCATGTTCAAGTGTGATATAACTTTGCTTTGATTTAGATTTATGAGTTTTCTTGTCATCTTCAATATTTATCAATTTAGTATGATATGCAGAATTATACTTAAATAATTTTTATTTTGCTGTTTTTTTGTTTTGTTTTGTTTTGCTTCGGGAATTGGCTTGATAGTTTTCATTAGTTTTTGAAACAGACCTGTTAGGTAGAAGTTAGGCATGAACAATGAGGGGTGGGCCTAGCCAAAAAAGATTCAAGCTGATCTCTAAACCCCACCCCAGTCAGGGGCGAAGAGACACACATACATGCTACGAAATAACCACAGAGACCTTTCCAACTCTGGAGGATGTGCCCTAGGCGGACAGTGGATACAGACTAATCACAGGAACTTCAACTCCAGCAAATGCCCCTTTGAGGCACAGTTATGTCCTCAAATGACCTTAGGTAGCCAGAAACCTACTAAGTGTTCACAAATATTTTATACATACATACATCTGATTATAACAGACTGAATTATGGGAAAGACATGTGCAATAGAGTTTGTTTTTATGTAACTTGCAACTGTCTATCAAAACAGTCAGTCCACATCCACCTAGATGAATATGTAATAACCCTGTCTTGAAAATGCAGTGCCTCATCATTCTGGTGCCATTACCTCTCTTGGTGTGGCCCACCTCTTCCTTGAGGTGTTCTTTATGTTCTTTCTTCAATAAACTGGTATTGCCACCTGAGATTTTTCTTTGTGTCCTTACCAGGAACCAAGGCCCACGAAGAAGGGTCCTTTTCGACTCTCCATATCCAGTAACACTCATTTCTTAAAATATTGTTCCTGTTTCATATGACCTTGAATCTCCTTTTGGGACTATAATTCCATACATCAGAAATCAGCAAGCATTTTGTATGTAAAAGGGACAAGTAATCTAGGTTTTGTAAAACTCATAATATTTTTGTCATATATACTCTTTTAATTATTTAAAAATCTTAAAAATCATTCTTACCTCAAGGGCTGTACAGCCACAGTTCACATGTTGTATTTATTTCTAATTTTTTTCTTCCTTGTTTCTGAACAAATTTTGTGTTTTTAATGACTTTTTTGTTTATATGCCATACACAGTTCATAATAAATGTAGAGATGATAATAACTCAACAAAACAGTTATACAGGGAATGTACCTCAACATAAGAAAGGTTGTATATGACAAGTTCACAGTTAACATTATGCTCAATGATGAAAAGTTGAAAACTTTTCTTCTAAGATCAGGAAAAAGACATGAATACTGACTCTCTTGTAAATTTATTCAATATAGTATTAGAAGTCCCAGACAGAGCAGTTAGAAAAAAAGGCATCCAAACTGGAGTGGAAGAAGTAAAACTGTCATTATAAACAAATGATATATTATGCATAGAAAATCCTAATGATTCAACTAAGTGTTAGAACTAATAAATTCAGTAAAGTTACAGGATACAAAATCAATATACAAAATCTTGTGTTTCTACATGTTGATAATGAACTATCAGAAAGGGACATTAAAAATATGCTCCTTTCTACAACTGCACCAAAGAGAATAAAATACAAGAAATAAATTTAGCCAAGAGTGAAAAATGTGTACACTGACAACTATAAGATATTGATGAAAGAAATTGAAGAAGACATTAATAAATGGAAAGATATTCTGTACTCACAGATTGTAAGAATTAATGTCAAAATTGTCAAAATGTCCATATTACCCAATGCAATCTACGGATTCTGTACAATACCTATCAAAATCCCAACAAAATTTTTCACAGAAATAAAGCATACAATCCTAAAATTTGCATGGAACCACAAAACCCCAAATAGCCAAACATCAGACTTTAATGTTCCAATATTTAAAATTCTATCTTCTTTCTGCTTTTAGTGCTTTTAGTATCATGTTATTATGATAACATGATACTAAAACATTAAATATTGGAACATTCTTTGCTTCTCCAGAAAAGATACTTCTTCTGCTGGGCTCCATATAATAGTAGCTATTAATACTTTACCCAGATACTTTAGTCACCTCTGCTTTTAGTCACCTCCACTATACTTGTGCAGTGTGGTAAATTGTTTTTAAAAGGTATAACAGAGAACTGACCTGGTGATGGAATCACTTTTGAGTACTGGAGTTATGTAAGAGACTTGAAATACAGGGAAGAAATTTAAAGTTGGCATCTATATGAAAATAATACTAGTGGAAGAAAATTATCAGAATAATAGAAGCAAATAATTATTCAAAACTGCAAAGGATAATAAATTTTCTGGAGTATTATCTATTTTGTATTCAGTCTCTTTCATCCATATAACTTATGGAGCTACACTTCATAAAAATTGCTCAAAAATTATTTATCAGTAAAAAAATAAATTTGGGAAATTTGTAATTAATTTTTTTTTTTTTTTTTGCTCCAACTAGTTTCTCAACTTGCTGAAGCAAAGATGAATTTGGTACATGTTCTGAGAGAGTCGAGTCAAATTCACACACTAAAATAAAAGCATTGATTAGACAGACATTAATATGAAGAGCAGAAGAGTGAGATTATAGATGTGTACACTGACAACTTACACGTTCTGCTGGCATTCCCTTAATGAAGTAGAACTCCAACTGGCATCTTTTTTTATTCAACTCTGGTTAATTATCTTCCTCAGTCATGTTAAAGCATTGAGTGTAGATTCATTTACAATGATACCAAAGGTCTAACCCTGGTGTTAAAATCCAAATGACACCCACAACAGCCTAAGCATCATGATACTTGTTCTCACAGTGCAGGAGCAAAAGAGTTAATTGTACACACAAGGCAATGCATTATATGTTCTCCTATTTTTCTCAGACAATGTGAGGCACAATACTTGTCTGTGTGTGGTCCTTGTGAAAAATCCAAGGGAAAAAAAGTAATAATCTCCCTAAAGTGCGTGCATGCGCACGCACATGCGCACACACACACACACACATAATGCATACAGCAAGATCTTGACTTTAAAATTCTGATGCTGATCACCTTTAAAGGGTTATTGATCCCTTTGAAAAAACAGTGCTTTTTGCATCAATTATCTGTTGTTGAGTATGAAGAAAATTAAACTGTGTGCACGTGTTTGTGTTTACATTGGTTTTGGGAATGGCAGTTCTATGGAGACTAAGATGACATGTAAATCTTATTTAGGTATTCAGGTGTCATTTTATAATTGTATAAGAATTCTGATAATATCAAAGTCAATATAAAAGGTACAGTCAACAACAGCACATGTCCAACTGAACTAGAATTGATTGACTAAAACCGCCTATTTATTGGTTTCTAGGTTGAATAAACAGAAATATCTCTAAGATAGCTTAGTATACTTTCAAAATAATGATTCTTTGGGTGTTCTTTTTAAAAAATGATTTTTTTTTTTTTACTGAAGAATAACTGACATACAATATTATATTAGCCTCATATGTAAAACATAATGATTTGATATTCATATATATTATCAAATAATCACCACAATAAGTAATTAACATTCATCACCAGTTACAGAATGTTTTTTTCTTGTGATGAGATTTTTGAAGATTTACTCTCTTATCAACTTTCAAATATACAGTACAGTATTATTAGGTAGAGTTTCTATGTTACACATTGTATCCCCTAGACCTATTTATTTTATAATTGGAAGTTTGTATCTTTTGACTTTCTTCATCAATTTAACCCTCACCTATGCCTTGAATCTGGCAACCACTAATCTATTTCTACAAACTTATTTTTATTTTTAAAGTTATCACACATGAGTAAGATTTTACAATATCTGTCTTTACCTGACTTGTCTCACTTAATATAATGTCCTCAAGGTCCATCCATGTTGTCACAATGACAAGATTTCATTACTTTTTATGGCTGAAAATATTCCATCATACGTATATATACCACATCTTCTTTACCCATTCATTCATGAATAAATATTTACGTTGTTTCCACATCTTGGCTATTATACATGATGCTGCAATGAACATGGAGATGTAGGTATCTTTTCAAGTTACTCTGTTCATTTTCTTTGAATAAATACCCAGAAGTGTAATTATTAGCTGGTATAGAAGTTCTGGGGCTTCCCAGGTGGCAACAGTGGTAAAGAGCCCATCTGTCAATGCAGGAAGCGTAAGAGATGTGGGTTTGATCCCTGGGTTGAAAAGATCCCATGGAGGAGGGCATGGCAACTAATTCTAGTATCCATGTCTGGAGAATCTCTATAGGCAGAGGAGCCTGGAGGGCTATACTCCATAGGATTGCAAAGAGTCATGTGTGATGGAAGTGACTTAGCACACATGCATAGTAGTTATGTTTCTAACTTTTTGAGGACTCTCCATGTTCTTTTCCATAGTGGGTGCACAACATTCCATTCCCACCAACAGTGCACAAGGGTTTCCTTTTCTCCACATTCCTGTTTAATAATTGCTGCCTTGATCATATACTATGGCACACACACACACATACACACACATACAGATTCCTTTTATATTTAATGCTATTTGTTTTAGAAAAATTAGGTTATTTAATTATTTGCTGCTCACTTTTCTCACCTAATAATACAACTTGAAGAATGCTATAAGACAAATATTAGAGATTTAAGTCACATTTTAAGTGCATATTGAACCTATTACTTAAATATCAGAAGTCTCTTCATATATTTTTATTACAGTCAACTGATTTTCCACTCTGTTTTGTATTTTACATAATTTTCTCACACATATCATCAGGTTTGTTAATTTGTGTCTTTACTTGTACTTTTGTCAAATTTTCAGTATGTATTAAAAAGAAATATTTATTTTTCTTTTATAAAATTATTCTCATTCTCTAGTTCTTTTTCAAACCTTGTTCTTATCTTTATCATGTCCTATCCATTCAACAACTTTAAAAAATTCACTTTTTGTTATATTGTTTTTATAGGCTCATCATGTTGCTTTTTGTGAACTTAAGTTACTGAGTTTTCCAAATCTTCTGTTTGTTATATCTTTTTCTCACTTATGGTGGTTTGTTTCTCTGTGTGTTTAATTATCTTAATTATAAGTTCATTTCAAGTATAAATTAATTTTAACACTGTGGGATTCTCATAGGGATATTGCTGAAGTTTCTGCCCACAGAAGTTTTGACTTTTGTTTTAGGTGCACTATGTGTATCACTTTACTGTGACAAAAGGAAAGTCAATGTGAATAATTTAAAAAATATTATATTGGTTTAGAATTCTCTGTAGCACTTAGGCAAAGTAAATATGGAGTACAGATCAGTGAGAGAAGTTTAAAATTTTTCTCAAGAGAATTTTTTATCCTTCTCAAATCCAGAATAAAAATAAATCTCATCTTAGTTTAGCTACCTCTAGATCCTTCAAGTAAGAGTTCAAGTTCTGTCGATTTAAGAGATGACACTGGGGAAATTGGTAGGGGTTTATCCACCTAAGGCATGAAGGAGAAGAAAACTAACAAAGGGTGAGTCATCATCCAGATTGCCACTTTGGACAAATTAAACTCAGTCTTGGCTGGGCAACTCTAGGAGGAGTGTAGAGCCCTTAGCAATGAATGAGGAAGTAGGTATATTTATTTGCCAACTCCCCATCTATCACTGACTGAGGGCTCCTCTGGGGGTCCTTGCTCCACTTCCAGAATTTACAGCTATGATTGTGCAGGACCAGGTTGAAGGAAAAAAAAAAATGTTCTTAGGCAAATTATGACAGGTGTTAGTTGTAAGCACGGGGAAGGCAATGGCATCCCACTCCAGTACTCTTGCCTGGAAAATCCCACGGATGGAGGAGCCTGGTAGGCTGCAGTCCATGGGGTCGCTAGGAGTTGGACATGACTGAGCGACTTCACACTCACTTTTCACTTTCATGCACTGGAGAAGGAAATGGCAACCCACTCCAGTGTTCTTGCCTGGAGAATCCCAGGGACGGGGGAGCCTGATGGGCTGCCGTCTATGGGGTCGCACAGAGTCGGATACGTCTGAAGTGACTTAGCAGCAGTTGTAAGCAGTCTTATGTGTACAGACCAGTGCCAAGAAGATTGACTTATTTATCAGGAACATCTGACAAACCACTCTTGTCCTGTCTCTGGGTTAGTGGGTAGAATGACTATGTTTTCGTTTCACTAGGCTTGTAGTTCGGAGAAGGCAACCCACTCCAATACTCTTGCCTGGAAAATCCCATGGACGGAGGAGCTTGGGAGGTTGCAGTCCATGGGGTCACTGAGAGTAGGACACGACTGAGCGCCTTCACTTTCACTTTTCACTTTCATGCACTGGAGAAGGAAATGGCAACCCACTTCAGTGTTCTTGCCTGGAGAATCCCAGGGACGGGGGAGCCTGGTGGGCTGCTGTCTCTGGGGTCGCACAGAGTTGGACACGACTGAAGGGACTTAGCAGCAGCAGCAGCAGGCTGCTGTAGTTGTTGGAGGATCTTGACGCTCATTCTGTGTTGTGGTAAAACCTGACTTGAACCTTTAGTCATTACAAGGTTCAACTAACCTTCCAGGGTTGCTGTAATGTCAGCTCACCTTCTTACTGCTTTGGCTTTCAGCTTTCACTTTGCATCTGACACCAGAAAAGTATTTCTTTGTTGTATATTAAACCATAGATTTAAAAATATTTGTATACGGTAAGCAATTGTACTTTTGTGTCTCTAGTTGTTTAGAGTGAAAGTATTTGGTGCTAGTCAAGTTTACTGGAAATAGAAGTCCCTCACTCTTTTCAATAGCTATTAATATTTTGTGGTATAAAATGTATTTAATCATTCACAGAGTAATAGGCATTTACTTTTTATATACTTTCCATGCAAACATAGTCCCAAATAACACATCTTTGCATGTAATTTTTTCAATAATACTTTTCTCTTTGGGATAACATTCCTGGAAGGGTAGTACTTTGTTAAATATTATTCACATTTTAAAATTTTGATAGAATACTACTCTACTAAACTTAAAAGACATTTAATCCCTGGAAGAAAAGTTATGACCAACCTAGATAGCATATTGAAAAGCAGAAACATGACTTTGCCAACAAAGGTCCGTCTAGTCAAGGCTATGGTTTTTCCAGTTGTCATGTATGGATGTGAGAGTTGGACTGTGAAGAAAGCTGAGAGCCGAATTGATGCTTTTGAACTGTGGTGTTGGAGAAGACTCTTGAGAGTCCCTTGGACTGCAAGGAGATCCAAGCAGTCCATTCTGAAGGAGATCAGCCCTGGGATTTCTTTGGAGGGAATGATGTTAAAGCTGAAACTCCAGTACTTTGGCCACCTCATGCGAAGAGTTGACTCATTGGAAAAGACTCTGATGCTGGGAGGGATTGGGGGCAGGAGGAGAAAGGGACAACAGATGATGAGATGGCTGGATGGCATCACCAATTCGATGCACATGAGTTTTGGTGAACTCCGGGAGTTGGTGATGGACAGGGAGGCCTGGCGTGCTGCGATTCATGGGGTCACAAAGAGTTGGACACGAATGAGCGACTGAACTGAACTGAACTGAAATTTAAAAATGCAATTTATATTTATCCTATGATACATGCTGGATAAATCATTTGTTATATTGATATAAGTAAATATATATATGTGTGTGTGTGTGTGTGTGTGTGTGCATGTATGTATATATACACATTGATTTATTTTATTTCATCAGGTCCTTGAAGAAAGCAGCAGTTTATTGCATCTTTCTTTTGTACAGAAAATAATTATAAACTAAATAAAATAAGAAGGAAAGCACAGAATTCTAAAATCAAAAATCTAAAATCTTTTATGTAGGACAAACCAGGAAAGTTGACATTAAAAGCACCATCATTCAGACATGGAGAAGAGGAGATAAATTCTCCCTACTAAAACTAACTCCATGCATGGGGTCACTCAGATATCTAGTATGAATCATTAGGGAGCCAAAACTTGGGGTTACAGTTTCCTGGAGACATCAGTATGGTAATTAGAACATGCTCATGAAATCAGATGAAATCACTGCTTCCCAGGACTTTGAAAAATGCTGCCTCTCAAAATGCATAATGTCTAAGTTATCTTGGGACTGCTTGAGCTCACAGATTTCAGAAACTGTTGACTGAACAGACTTCTCTAAAATCAACTTGGTTTATCTCTTAAAATGAGCTTCTATTTCTGATATATACCAAGTGACAAAGATCTCCCAAGCTATATGTCACTATGGTTGCTGCATTTACAATCTTTCTACATGAACTGAGAACAAATTATATTAGACAAAAATGACCAACTTTTATTATCATGTGATTTTATTACATTAAAATACTGTTCTCCTCATATTCATCTTTAAATAATAAAAATAAGATATCTATTTGAATAAAAACTATGACTATGTAAAATATTACCATCACATATTATCAATTCAAAATTTATTTCAAGTAGAGACCATAGTTAATCTTTGTCTATATTATTTTGAAGAAAATTGTTTGAATATATGACTAATACAAAGGTTGTAGAGAGAATACTTAAGATTAGCAAAACATAATTTTCAAGCACTCCAAAATCTTATTTTGTACAGATTATTTTTTACCAATGAAAAACACTTACTTTTATATATTTTAAAAGATACTGAAAAATAAAATAGCAGTCATTTTTTTTCTAGTTTATATAAATGCTTTAAAGTTGAAGACAGGTCTCTAATAATACAAATATTTGCTCTATTAAAATAAATTCACATCAAGTAATTCTAGTTAATGCAATTTTGATTATAAAATTGTGAGAAGCAAATTTTGTTTTGAGTGAGAACACTTCACTTATACCCAGAGTGCTATAAAATCAAAATTTATTGTGATTGGAGTTGTTTATTATATTTTCCAGTAAAGTTTAATTTCTCTGGTGTTTTATGGGAAGGTAAAGTATACCAGTATTTTTTAGTAATTGATAGAAGTTATGCTTTGTTGCTTTTTCCTAACCCTTTGTCAAAGTGCAAGTAAAAATAGTTCAGTAGAAATTACTGGAAATTTCCAGAAATTAAGATGGCAGCAAATAAGTTCTTTGTCCACTATAAGAATTATTTTAACTTTCAGAGGATGTTTGACATATTGTCCTAGATTATATTTTTGCATATAAAGTACTTAGAAGAGTACTTTATATGCAAAAATTTAAGTACTCAAGTACTTAAATGTTTTAAGTAAATTAAGTAAGTTTAAGTAAATTTAAGTAAATGTTTGACATATTGTCCTAGATTATATTTTTGCATATAAAGTACTTAGAAGAAGAAACTTAAATGTTTTGAATAAATTAAGTAAGTTTAAGTAAATTAAGATGTACTTAAATGGTTTAGTATCCTTGCTCCACCCAGTGTATCAACAAGGGTTTTCCACATACTGCAAAATAATATATGTTCATTGCAATTATACCAGTGTTAATTATCATGGGGTGGGAAGCAAGATTCATCAAGAACTCCAAAAGCAACTGTATCAGTGTTTGTATTTTCTTATATTTTGGGAAATGATCTCTGGCCCAGGAAGCATCATTTTGGTAAAATCAACTTTAATATTTATTGGGCTTCCCTGGTGCCTCAGCTGGTAAAGAATCTGCTGGCAATGAAGGAGACCCCAGTTCGATTCCTCGGTTGGGAAGATTTGCTGGCGAAGGGATAGGCTACCCATTGCAGTATTCTTGGGCTTCCCTGGTGGTTCAGTTGGTAAAGAATCTTCCTGAAATGTGGGAGATCTGGGTTTGATCCCTGACTTGGGAAGACCCCTGGAGAAGGTAACACTGTGTTTACATATATTACCTCTTGTAAGCTTCAGAGCCTTTCTATTGTGTAGAAATTATTTTTAAAATCCTCCCCTAATTTTACAGCTGAAGAAATTGAGGTTTAAAGAGATAAAATAATTTATTTAAAGCCAGATAACCTCTTAATGATGAAGCCAGAATTTGAATCTAGGCATTCTGAATCCAGAGTCCAGATTCATACTCACTATTGAATGATACAACTTTACCGCTTCTTTATCGTCTTTGAGACCCTCTTGCAATTCCAGGGTCAAGGGGATTTAATAACAAATTTTAAGTCAGACTATAACATACATTAAGAAGAAATAGCATTGACTAAATAATCTAACTTAAATACAAGCATTGGAGTTTTACTATGTTTTGATCAATCACTTATACTCTATTCCTCATATGTATCTGGTATTGTATCATAGCCTGTCAGAAGATATGAAATACTCTGAGAAAATAAAGAAAAGAAGTAAGATAGGAAATGTTGGGAGTGGTTCATAAATGGTAAATTAAATGATACAATTTAAAATGGGATGGATAAGAAAGCAACTCATATTTCAGCAAAGACCAAAAAGATAGATATGTTAAAATCTGTATTGTTATCCATATGATTTATCTAGCCATCATTTATTAAATATTTAATATGTACTTGTTGCTGTACCCCAATATGATTTCTACCCTCATGTGTGCATATGTGTTCACTCACTCGTGTCCGATTCTTTGCGACCCCATAGACTGTAGCCCACAGGATCCTCTGTCCATGGAATTTTCCAGGCAAGAATACTGGAAAAGGTTGCCATTTCCTACTCTCCAGGGGACCTTTCTGACCCAGGGATTGAATCCATGTCTCTCTCATCCTTTGTATTGGCAGGCAGATTCTTTACCACTGTGCCACCTGGGAAGACCTTCCTACCCTAATAGATATTAACAAATAGTTACAAATAAATGTAAAGTTAAAATTTTGACATGTGATGGTAATGAGGCTCTGTGGCAGAGACCTGAATTAAACTAACGGAAATATGGGACTGAAGGAATGGAAAGAGATGGTGCTATAATCTGGAGAAAGCTTCTTTTGAGGAAGAGATGCCTGAGCTAAGATCTGATGATAAATAAAACAAAACTAAGAAGAGAAGGACACAGGAGGTATGTATAGTGCACAGAGGTCAAAAGAGTATTTTCAGTGAAGAACAGACTGTGCAAAAAGCCTGTTGCTAAGGCAATATAACTTAGATGGTGGAAACCAGAGTGGCTGGAGCACAAAGCCTAAGGCAGAGTGGGTACTATAAGATAGCAAAGCAGGCAGAGCTACTGACATTGATGTTCAATTGTATTGTACATTTTCAACTTCATATCTACTTTCTTTTTTTTAAAGTTAAATTTATTTATTTTAATTGGAGGCTAATTACTTTACAATATTGTATTGGTTTTGCCATACATCACCATGAATCTGCCACAGGTGTACACGTGTTCCCCATCCTGAAACCCCCCACCCATCTCCCTCCCCGTATCTTCCCTCTGTGTCATCCCAGTACACCAGCCCCAAGCATCCTGTATCCTGCATCAAACCTGGATGGGCGATTCATTTCTTATATGGTATTATACCTGTTTCAATGCCATTCTCCCAAATCATCCCACCCTCTCTCTCCCACAGAATCCAAAAGACTGTTCTATATATCTGTGTCTCTTTTGCTATCTCGCATACAGGGTTATCATTACCATCTTTCTAAATTCCATATATATGTGTTAGTATACTGTATTGGTGTTTTTATTTCTGGTTTACTTCACTCTGTATAATAGGCTCCAGTTTCATCCACCTCATTAGAACTGATTCAAATGTATTCTTTTTAATGGCTGAGTAATATTCTATTGTGTATATGTACCACAGCTTTCTTATCCATTCATCTACTGATGGACATCTAGGTTGCTTCCATGTCCTGGCTATTATAAACAGTGCTGCAATGAACATTGGGGTACACATGTCTCTTTCAATTCTGGTTTCCTCGTTGCATATGCCCAGCAGTGGGATTGCTGGGTCATAAGGCAGTTCTATTTCCAGTTTTTTAAGGAATCTCCACACAGTTCTCCATAGTGGCTGTACTAGTTCGATTCCCACCAATAGTGTAAGAGGGTTCCCTTTTCTCCACACCCTCTCCAGCATTTATTGCTTGTAGACATTTGGATAGAAGCCATTCTGACTGATGTAAAATGGTAACTCATTGTGGTTTTGATTTGCATTTCTCTGATAATGAGTGATGTTGAGCATCTTTTCATGTGTTTGTTAGCCATCTGTATGTCTTCTTTGAAGAAATGTCTGTTCAGTTCTTTGGCCCATTTTTGGATTGGGTCATTTATTTTTCTGGAATTGAGCTGCAGGAGTTTCTTGTATATTTTTGAGATTAATTGTTTGTCAGTTGCTTCATTTGCTATTATTTTCTCCCATTCTGAAGACTATCTTTTCACCTTGCTTATAGTTTCCTTTGTTGTGCAGAAGCTTTTAATTTTAATTAGGTCCCATTTGTTTATTTTTGCTTTTATTTCTAATATTTTGGGAGGTGGGTCATAGAGGATCCTGCTGTGATTTATGTCAGAGAATGTTTTGCCTAGGTTCTCCTCTAGCAGTTTTATAGTTTCCGGTCTTACGTTTAGATCTTTAATCCATTTTGAGTTTATTTTTGTGTATGGTGTTAGAAAGTGTTCTAGTTTCATTCTTTTACAAGTTGGTTGACCAGTTTTCCCAGCACCACTTGTTAAAGAGATTGTCTTTAATCCATTGTATATTCTTGCCTCCTTTGTCAAAGTTAAGGTGTCCATATGTGCGTGGATTTATCTCTGGGCTTTCTATTTTGTTCCATTGATCTATATTTCTATCTTTGTGCCAGTACCATATTGTCTTGATGACTGTGGCTTTGTAGTAGATCCTGAAGTCAGGCAGGTTGATTCCTCCAGTTCCATTCTTCTTTCTCAAGGTTGCTTTGGCTATTCAAGGTTTTTTGTATTTCTATACAAATGGTGAAATTATTTGTTCTAGCTCTGTGAAAAATACAGTTGGTAGCTTGATAGGGATTGCACTGAATCTATAGATTGCTTTGGGTAGTATACTCATTTTTACTATATTGATTCTTCCGTTCCAAGAACATGATATATTTCTCCATCTATTAGTGTCCTCTTTGATTTCTTTCACCAGTGTTTTATAGTTTTCTATATATAGGTCTTTAGTTTCTTTAGGTAGATATAGTCCTAAGTATTTTATTCTTTTCATTGCAATGGTGAATGGAATTGTTTCCTTAATTTCTCTTTCTGGGATTTCTATGTGTAGATTTTATATCCTGAAACTTTACTATATTCATTGATTAGCTCTAGTAATTTTCTGGTGGAATATTTAGGGTTTTCTATGTAGAGGATCGTGTCATCTGCAAACAGTGAGAGTTTTACTTCTTCTTTTCCAATTTGGATTCCTTTTATTTCTTTTTCTGCTCTGATTGCTGTGGCCAAAACTTCCAAAACTATGTTGAATAGTAATGGTGAAAGTGGGCACCCTTGTCTTGTTCCTGACTTTAGGGAAAATGCTTTTAACTTTTCACCATTGTGGATGATGTTTGCTGTGGGTTTGTCATATATAGCTTTTATTATGTTGATGTATGTTCCTTCTATTCCTGCTTTCTGGAGAGTTTTTATCATAAATGGATATGGAATTTTGTCAGAGGCTTTCTCTGCATCTATTGAGATAATCATATGGCTTTTATTTTCCAATTTGTTAATGTGGTGTATTACATTGATTGATTTGTGGACAAAATCCTTAGCAAAATTCTAGCAATCAGAATCCAACAACACATTAAAAGGATCATACACCATGACCAAGTGGGCTTTATCCCAGGGATGCAAGGATTCTTCAATATCCACAAATCTACTTTCTTATGGCATTCTCATATTTTCCATTTGAGGCAGAAATGCCATCACGAACTGATTTAAAATTCAGATGACTGCCCAAATCTACAAACAATAAGACAGGATTGAATTCTAGGTCTGAGCTTTTTCTCTAACTCAATCTAAAGATTGAGTTTAATTGCATATTTTATATTTTTTCCATTAATCATGCGCAATAATAATTGATTTTACATATAGAATGGATGTGTAAAATGGTTTAGCTTTTAATTTGAAAGTATAGATAAAACTAGTTATCAGGGCCTGGGCCTTGAAAATCCTAGGGTTAGTGCTGGCCTGCTAGTAGGCAGGATTGAGTGGCTAGGTCCCTAGATGTTCTGGCTGGGTGGGCCCAGGACTGGTGTCACCTCGTTAGGGGGTGAAACTGGATTCCAGCACTAACAGTCTACAGAGAGAGTTCCAAAATGTCATTTGCCAGCACCATTGTCCTTTTGTTAGAACAAACTCCCCCAAATGGGCACCATCAGCATCTATGTCGCCAGGGAGAGTTCCAGTTGTCTCTGGCTTCTCCAGAGGCTCTCCAAGATCAGCAATCAGCTCTGACTCGGGTTCATTTCAAATTACTACATCTGTGCTGAGTGTTGGAGTATGAGATTTCGTGTGTGCCCTGTCAGAGCAGAATCTCTGTTTCTTACAAACTTCTGGCTTTCTCATACTCAAGCTCTGAAGGCCTTCAAAGTAAGATGTTCTGGTTGCCCATCTTCCCAGTGAAATATCTTCAGGCTGGGGGGTTATTATGGGGTGCAGACCCCTCACTTCCTGGGGAGAATCTCTGCAATTGTGATTGTCTTCCTTTTTGTGGCTTGCCTACCTAGGGGGGTATAGATCTTGAAGAAATCTTTCTTTGGCCTTCCTACCTATGTCATTGTGGTTCTTTCTTTACATCTTTAATAGTAGAAGACCATGTCTATTAGTCTTAAGTCTTCTTGTTGATAGTTGCTCTGTAAATAGTTGTAATTTTGATGTGCCTATGCAAAGAGGTGAGCTCAGGGTCTTTCTATGCTGCCACCTTGGCTGCTTTTATTCTCCATCCTGGCTTAAGAATTGATAAATTTTTAAAAGATATTTCTCAGGGCTGAATTTCTCACTACTGGTGTTTTATGCCCCAGCTCAGGCAATATGCACTCTGTGTGTGGTGTGTTATATCTATTCTGCTTTCCACAAGTGTGGTAGAAATTCTGTAGTCTCCTAGGATGCCTCACTATTTTGTTTCAGGACAACTACTAAGAAAAGAATCCATCCTATAAGTGTGGTCTATGAATCAGCAGCAGCATCAGGGACCAGGATTATTTATGGTCTATAAGTCTGAACTGTCTGAATGTATTGACTCATGTAAATGTGTCACTGAGGTTGCCCCCAATCTGCTCTACAAATTCATTTAATTATGATATATCTTTAAGAAGTGACAGAAACATCTGGAGGCATTCTACAAAAGGAATTTTAAAAGATCAACTTGAGCTTGCTCAGTAGTTTCCTTTTACAGATGAAAAATTCCAAACCTGAGTCTTAAAAATTATTTTCTGGAAAACTTCATTTTAGATTGTCATTTTTAACTTATCATGGGGATTACTTTTGTATGGCTACATCTGAAGGAATTCCTCCCTCACTTAATATCATCAAATAATTCTTTCAAACTTCAATGTAAAGTTCTGGGAACTCATAAAACACAAGTACACATATACCTGAAATGAATTCGTATTCTCTCTAAAAATGAATCCCCAGAATGAAATAAAACAATATTACAAACACAGAATATATGTGACTGTTATTTTAGGAAAATTTCAAGCTTAAGTTTCTAAATCTTTAGAGTATAGTTGTTTCCAATACAAGGTAGTTTTTAACTACTCTATTTTAAAGATTGCATGAAAAACAATAAAGTGTATATGTTCATAATTCTCTGGCTTACTAATGACCTTTTCTTCTTTTTTCTTAAACAATTTGATTATGTTTACTTTTGAATAATATATGTAAGCAACAACCAATGATATTGATTATTGGTTTATAAAATATTGATTAAAATTATACATACAAATTATATATAATGAATTTGTATATTTTTAAATATTGAATAATTATCTTTTTGAAATACTGATACTATTTGTAAAATATAAAATAATGAATATATTTATAAAATATTGAATAATATTATACATAGAAACTATATATAATGAATATATGTATCACTCTATCATTTTGGCTATTTATTTCCTCTATCATTCTTCATGTTATAATGTACATCTCACTTTTTTCTCCTCAACATTTTAGTACTATAATTGTTCCATATGTTTTTGGCCTTGCATATAATCTCAATAGCTTGCATTTATGTAGTCATCCAAAAACATATTCCTTCATAATGATATTTATTATATTATTCTCAATAAGATAAGGACATTTTCATCCTTTGTATTAAATATTTGAATATGAGATTTGTTTATATTATTTCAATGAGGTTTTTGTTAGCCCAATAGAAATAATGTGGGTTTCTTATCAGTTTCAAATTGCTGAGCTCTCCTGCTGCTGCTGCTGAGTCACTTCAGTTGTGTCCAACTCTGTGTGATCCCAGAGACGGCAGCCCACCAGGCTCCCCCGTCCCTGGGATTCTCCAGGCAAGAACACTGGAATGGGTTGCCATTTCCTTCTCCAATGCATAAAAGTGAAAAGTGGAAGTTAAGTTGCTCAGTCGTGTCCAAGACCTAGCGACCCCATAGACTGCAGCCTACCAGGCTCCTCCGTCCATGGGATTTTCCAGGCAAGAGTACTGGAGTGGGGTGCCATTGCCTTCTCCTGAGCTCTCCTATTATCTGTCTAATATTTCTATCACCTTGCTCTTGGAATGTTTCAGTACCACACATTGTAATGAGCAATACAGGAAACATTTCAGTTTAGGAGTCCATATAATAACCTTCTCATACAATATAAATAAACACAGTAGAGTAAGAATTTAAAAGCTCCAGTGAAGATGCTATTTTTCAATGAGATTGCTCTAAAAATAATTTATATTAAGAAAACTAACACATTTAGAAACACAGTAAATATATTTTTAAGTTACAAAAATCCAGAGAAAGACAAATGTGATCCTATGCTTAGATATTCAGAGAAAAAATACATTTCTCAGCAGTAAGAAAGTCTAATAAATTTTACTTTTCAGTACAAATGAAAACTCCTGTCCTTTAATCAACATTTATTGACTGCCTACTATATACCAGGTACCATCCTACAAGTTAAAGATAGAATAGTAGTCAAATTATCTTTACAATGGAGCTTATAGTATAAAATATTAAATGGTTATGGGTTAGTAGATGATGAAATATATATTTCTGTTATCATTTGCATTTATTATTAAGCTTATAGTTTATAAGATAAGCATTCAGTAGATGTTCAGAAGTTTCTAATTTGGGCAGGCTAGGGCTTCCCAGGTAGCTCAGATGGTAAAGAATCCTCCTGTAATGTCGGAGACATGGATTCAATCCCTGGGTTGGGAAAATCCCCTGGAGGAGGGCATGCAACCCACTCCAGTATTCTTGTCTGGAGAATCCTTATGGACAGAGGAGCTTGGCAGGTTACAGTCCACGGGGTCACAAACAGTCAGACATGACTCAACACAACACAGGTAAAGGCAAGGAATCAGTTGGAGCATCTTGATCTGGGCTGGAGGATATATTTTCAGAATGGTTTATTCACTTGGCTGGCAGGTTGATACTGGATGTTGCTGCTGCTGCTAAGTCGCTTCAGTCGTGTCCGACTCTGTGCGACCCCATAGACGGCAGCCCACCAGGCTCCCCCGTCCCTGGGATTCTCAAGGCAAGAACACTGGAGTGGGTCGCCATTTCCTTCTCTGATGTATGAAAGTTAAAAGTGAAAGTGAATTCACTCAGTCGTTCCCGACTCTTAGTGACCCCATGGACTGTAGCCTACCAGGCTCCTCCGTCCGTGGGATTTTCCAGGCAAGAGTACTGGAGTGGGTTGCCATTGCCTTCTCCTGATACTGGCTGTTACACAGAAGCAAAACTGAAGCTGTCGTTGAGGGGCATTCATTCTACTCCATGTGGACTTCTCCACAAGGTTGCAGAAGGTTCTTCACAGTAAGGCCCTGGCTTCCATGGGAGGAAAGAGAAACTGCCAAACTTCCTTAATGTTTTAGGCTCAGAGGACCCAGAATGTCTCTTTCTCTACATTCTATTTCTCAAAGCACTCACAGGCTCCTCTTGAAGGAAATAGATAAGATGGGGTAGTTTGAGTCTATCTTTAGAAACATATGTTTGTTGCTGGAGAGTGCATAGTCTAAATCTTAAGGGGTGTCTATATACTGGGGGCATTGAAAGAAGTCTAGCATAGCTAAGTATATTAAGCTGATACTGGATGTTTGCCCCCTGCAAGAACTCATAGGGTAGAAGAAGAAATTAATTCTTTTTTTTTTCTGGGAATAATCAGAGGTTATGAAATGTTTTATTAGGAAAAAGCCCTATGAGTGGTCCTTTGAGAAATGGTTGGAGTCAGGTAAGTAAGATCATAGAATATCACAGTTGGCTGGAAAGAGAATGAAGACAGTTGCATGAAAATAGAAAAAAAAAAGTCTGTAAATTACACAACCATTTATAATTAGAATTAATAAAACTCAGTGATACTTTTGATATGGATAGATGAGTGAGTCAGAGGAATCAAGGACAATTACTGGGTTTCCAGTTAAGAGGCAAGGTGCTCTTTACTGGGAAAAAAAAAAAAAAAAAAAAAACTAGAATAGCAAAAACTAAATAGCAAATTGTTCACGTTCATATGGATGTGAACAATTTCATGTTTGGTTAGGTATGTTTAACTGTTTACATAAACATGGAATCTAGAAATGAGGTCTGGCTTGAAATATAGCTTTGAAAATTGTACAAATATAGACTACATGCTTAAAAATGTTATTAAAATGGCTATAATGAGAATACTTATCTTGGGAGAAAGGCCAGAGTGAACAGAAAAAGGAAATGGGAAAAGATTTGAGGAACTACAAAATTTTGGATAGAGTTCAGAAATGGTAGCTGAATAAAGATAAGCTAGAAGTGATGGAAGCATTTAAAAAAAAGTCACAATTATTTTTAATTTAAAATAAAGGGAAAATAAGAGTAGATATAAATACATTCATGAGATTAGCCAAGTAGTGCTAGGATGGTATCACAGGCATTTTATTAATAAGCATAGAGGATCAGAATGAAAAAAATGTAATGGCATCACTGTATTTTTCTTACTTCTTCCAATAATTTCTTGATTATTATATTCCATAGTCATCCAAATGACTTCTTTGAAAGATAACTATTAAAAATTAGAGCAAGATTAGCAAAGAGTGATCAAAAATGAAGAAAATATAAAAACTACATTATGTAGAAGAAAGAAGTAAAACAGACTTGATAGAAATATAGAAAAAAGGGAATATTTTCAAATATTAGGAAAGCTGGTTAGTGGAAGAAATATTAGACTTATTCATACAACCACAAGGAATCTTACTAGCTACACAAAAATTGTCATCATAGGTATGTGACTTGTGATTATTAAAAAAGAACATTTTTTATATCTAGAATACTTTTAATATGCTATTAATTTAGATATTACATTAGAATGAGTAATTCAATTACCAAATAAAACAAACTTTCAGGCAAAGACTTTTTCTTTTTAATGGAATAAGACATTGGGTTGATGGGAGGAGCCAAGATGGCGGAGGAGTAGGACGGGAGAACACTTTCTCCCCCACAAATTCATCAAAAGAGCATTTAAACATCGAGTAAATTCCACAAAACAACTTCCGAATGCCGGCAGAGGACATCAGGCACCCAGAAAAGCAGCCCAACTCTTCGAAAGGAGGTAGGAAAAAATATAAAAGACAAAAAAAGAGACAAAAGAGGGAGGGACGGAGTTCCGTCCCGGGAAGGGAGTCTTAAAAAGAGAGAAGTTTCCAAACACCAGGAAACCCTCTCACTGCCGAATCTGTGCCGAGCTTTGGAAGCACAGAGGGCAACATAAAAGGGAGGGGGAAAAAAAAAATAAACAATTAAAAATCGCGGATTGTGAGCCCTACGGGAACTCCCCCAGCGGAGAAGCAGCGCAGACGCCTGCACACGGCATTAGCAAGCGGGGGCTGGGCAGGGAAGTGCGGCGCGGGCTGTGTCCCTTAGAGTAAGAATCGGGCCGAATGTCCTGAGCGCTATCTGAGCGAAATAATTTGGGCTAGCAAACCAGACTGTGGGATATCTACCACGCGAAAAGCCAGCCCTAACCTAAGACACCGCCAGGCCCGCGCACAGAACAAAGGACTGAACAGAGATAGCCGGCTGCAGACCTCCCCCTCCGGTGACAGGCAACCAGAGCCGGAAGGGGGCAATCGCAGCCCCAGAGAGACACTATCTATAAAACTGTAAGCAGGCTTCTTTGCTAACTAAAACTTCTTGGGGGTCTGGACGGTCAACATCTGCCTGAGAAGGTGCGCCGGTTTTACACCCAGATAACCGAGTGGCGGGGAGGCGATAAGTCGCAGCATTGGCGCCCGCCAAGCACCTCATCGCCTGAGCTGCTCGACCTGGGAAGAACACAAAACGCAGGCCCAACCGAGTCTGCGCCTCTGAGGACTACCCGAGTGCCTGAACCTGAGCGGCTTGGACCTGGGAGCTCAGTCCAGGGCCGGCCTCTGATTGTTCCCGGCGGAACAACCTAGAGCCCAAGCAGTGTGGGCAGGGAGGCTACACGCGCCGTGAGCGGGGGCAGACCCAGTGTGGCCGAGGCACTTCGAGCGCACGCCAGTGTTATCTGTTTGCAGCATCCCTCCCTCCCTCCCCACAGCGCGGCTGAACAAGTGAGCCTAAATTAAAAAAAAAAAAAAAAAAAATAGGGTCCTCCACCGTCCCCTTTGTGTCAGGGCAGGAACCAGACACTGAAGAGACCAGCAAACAGAAGAAGCTCTAACAGAGGGAAACTCCTTGGAAGCTACAGGCCATAGATTAAAACCCTGTGGTTACTACGGATTACATAGGAAGGGGCCTATAGATCTTGAGAAATATAAGTCGGATTAAGGAACTGCCAAAAATGAACTGAACCCACAATACTCACAACAAAACCAGAGAAAGACCTAGATATATTTTTACTATTTTTACGATCAATCTTTCTTTCTTTCTTTTTTTTTTTTAATTAAAAAAAAATTTTTTTTAAGTCCTCTATTGTCCTTTAATTTTCACTTTTATAACTATTACTTTGCAAAAAAAAAAAAAAAAAGACCCTATTTTTTTTTTTTTTTCTTCTTCAGCAAACTTCATATATATATTTTATAATTTTTTGACCGTGGTTTTTTTTTTTTTTTTTTTCTTTTTTCTTTTTCTTCTTTTCTTTAACATTGCATTTTTGAAATTCCAAACTCTACTCTAGATTTTTAATTTTAGCCTTTTGATATATGTTATCAATTTTGTACCTATAGTTTTTTTCATAATTGCTGTGACTTTTTTTTTTTTTTCTCTGTTTCTTTCTCTTCTTCTTTTATATAACATCGTATATCTGCAATTCCAAACTCTACTCAAGATTTTTAATTTATGCTTTTTGGTATTTGATATCAATTTTGTACCTGTATTTTCTTTATAATTTTTGCGACATTGTTTTTGTTGGTTTGTTTGTTTTCTCTCTTTATTTTTCTTCTTCTTCTTTTTTTTTTTTTTTTTTAACGTTGTATCTTTGAAATTCCAAACTCTACTCTGGATTTTTAATTTTTGCTGTTTGGTATTAGTTATCAATTTTGTACCTGTAGTTTCTTTATTACTTTCACGACCTTGTTTGTTTTTCTTTGTTCGTTTTTTCTCTCTTTCTTTTCCTTCTCCTTTTCATTAACATCGCATTTTGGAAATTCCAAACTCTACTCTAATTTCTAATTTTTGTTTTTATGTATTTCTTACCAATTTTGTACCTTTAAGAACCCAATCTTCAGGACCCATTTTTCACTAGTGTACGAGATTACTGGCTTGACTGCTCTCTCTCCCTTTGGACTCTCCATTTTCTCCACCAGGTCACCTGTATCTCCTCCCTAACCCCTCTCTACTCTACCCAACTCTGTGAATTTCTGTGTGTTCCAGACGGTGGAGAACACTTAAGGAACTGATTACTGGCTGGATCTGTCTCCCGCCTTTTCATTTCCCCCTTTTATCCTTCTGGCCACCTCTGTCTCCTGCCTCCTTCTTCTCTTCCCTGTATAACTCCGTGAACATCTCTGAGTGGTCCAGTTGTGGAGTGCACATAAGGAAGTGACTACTGGCTAGCCCACTCTCTCCACTATTGATTCCACCTCATCTCATTTGGGTCACCTCTAACTCCCTCCTCCCTCTTCTCTTCTCCATGTAACGCTGTGAACCTCTCTGAGTGACCCTCACAGTAGAGAAACTTTTCATCTTTAACGTAGATGTTTTATCAGTGGTGCTGTATAGAAGGAGAAGTTTTGAAACTACTGTAAAATTAAGACCGATAACTGGAAGTAGGAGGCTTAAGTCCAATCCCTGACTCCAGGGAACTCCTGACTCCAAGGAACATTAATTGACAGGAGCTCATCAAACGCCTCCATACCGACACTGAAACCAAGCACCACACAAGGGCCAACAAGTTCCAGGGAAAGACATAACAAGCAAATTCTCCAGCAACAAAGGAACACAGCCCTGAGCTTCAAGATACAGGCTGCCCAAAGTCACCCCAAAACCATAGACATCTCATAACTCATTACTGGACATTTCATTACACTCCAGAGAGAAGAAATACAGCCCCATCCACCAGAACATCGACACAAGCTTCCCTAACCAGGAAACCTTGACAAGCCACCTGTACAAACCCACACACAGCGAGGAAACGCCACAATAAAGAGAACTCCACAAACTGCCAGAATACAGAAAGGACACCCCAAACTCAGCAATTTAAACAAGATGAAGAGACAGAGGAATAGCCAGCAGATAAAGGAACAGGATAAATGCCCACCAAACCAAACCAAAGAGGAAGAGATAGGGAATCTACCTGATAAAGAATTCCGAATAATGATAGTGAAATTGATCCAAAATCTTGAAATTAAAATGGAATCACAGATAAATAGCCTGGAGGCAAGGACTGAGAAGATGCAAGAAAGGTTTAACAAGGACTTAGAAGAAATAAAAAAGAGTCAATATATAATGAATAATGCAATAAGTGAAATTAAAAACACTCTGGAGGCAACAAATAGTAGAATAACAGAGGCAGAAGATAGGATTAGTGAATTAGAAGATAGAATGGTAGAAATAAATGAATCAGAGAGGACAAAAGAAAAACGAATTAAAAGAAATGAGGACAATCTCAGAGACCTCCAGAACAATATTAAACGCTACAACATTCGAATCATAGGGGTCCCAGAAGAAGAAGACAAAAAGAAAGACCATGAGAAAATACTTGAGGAGATAATAGTTGAAAACTTCCCTAAAATGGGGAAGGAAATAATCACCCAAGTCCAAGAAACCCAGAGAGTCCCAAACAGGATAAACCCAAGGCGAAACACCCCAAGACACATAGTAATCAAATTAACAAAGATCAAACACAAAGAACAAATATTAAAAGCAGCAAGGGAAAAACAACAAATAACACACAAGGGAATTCCCATAAGGATAACAGCTGATCTTTCAATAGAAACTCTTCAAGCCAGGAGGGAATGGCAAGACATACTTAAAATGATGAAAGAAAATAATCTACAGCCCAGATTATTGTACCCAGCAAGGATCTCATTCAAGTATGAAGGAGAAATCAAAAGCTTTTCAGACAAGCAAAAGCTGAGAGAATTCTGCACCACCAAACCAGCTCTCCAACAAATACTAAAGGATATTCTCTAGACAGGAAACACAAAAATGGTGTATAAATTCGAACCCAAAACAATAAAGTAAATGGCAACGGGGTCATACTTATCAGTAATTACCTTAAACGTAAATGGGTTGAATGCCCCAACCAAAAGACAAAGACTGGCTGAATGGATACAAAAACAAGACCCCTGCATATGTTGTCTACAAGAGACCCACCTCAAAACAGGGGACACATACAGACTGAAAGTGAAGGGCTGGAAAAAGATTTTCCATGCAAATAGGGACCAAAAGAAAGCAGGAGTAGCAATACTCATATCAGATAAAATAGACTTTAAAACAAAGACTGTGAAAAGAGACAAAGATGGTCACTACATAATGATCAAAGGATCAATCCAAGAAGAAGATATAACAATTATAAATATATATGCACCCAACACAGGAGCACCGCAGTATGTAAGACAAATGCTAACAAGTATGAAAGAAGAAATTAACAATAACACAATAATAGTGGGAGACTTTAATACCCCACTCACACCTATGGATAGAACAACTAAACAGAAAATTAACAAGGAAACACAAACTTTAAACGATACAATAGACCAGTTAGACCTAATTGATATCTATAGGACATTTCATCCCAAAACAATGAATTTCACCTTCTTCTCAAGTGCACATGGAACCTTCTCCAGGATAGATCACATCCTGGGCCATAAAGCTAGCCTTGGTAAATTCAAAAAAATAGAAATCATTCCAAGCATCTTTTCTGACCACAATGCAGTAAGATTAGATCTCAATTACAGGAGAAAAACTATTAAAAAATCCAACATATGGAGGCTGAACAACACGCTGCTGAATAACCAACAAATCACAGAAGAAATCAAAAAAGAAATCAAAATTTGCATAGAAACGAATGAAAATGAAAACACAACAACCCAAAACCTGTGGGACACGGTAAAAGCAGTCCTAAGGGGAAAGTTCATAGCAATACAGGCACACCTCAAGAAACAAGAAAAAAGTCAAATAAATAACCTAACTCTACACCTAAAGCAACTAGAAAAGGAAGAAATGAAGAACCCCAGGGTTAGTAGAAGGAAAGAAATCTTAAAAATTAGAGCAGAAATAAATGCAAAAGAAACAAAAGAGACCATAGCAAAAATCAACAAAACCAAAAGCTGGTTCTATGAAAGGATAAATAAAATTGACAAACCATTAGCCAGACTCATCAAGAAACAAAGGGAGAAAAATCAAATCAATAAAATTAGAAATGAAAATGGAGAGATCACAACAGACAACACAGAAATACAAAGGATCATAAGAGACTACTATCAACAATTATACGCCAATAAAATGGACAACGTGGAAGAAATGGACAAATTCTTAGAAAAGTACAACTTTCCAAAACTCAATCAGGAAGAAATAGAAAATCTTAACAGACCCATCACAAGCACGGAAATTGAAACTGTAATCAAAAATCTTCCAGCAAACAAAAGCCCAGGTCCAGACGGCTTCACAGCTGAATTCTACCAAAAATTTAGAGAAGAGCTAACACCTATCCTGCTCAAACTCTTCCAGAAAATTGCAGAGGATGGTAAACTTCCAAACTCATTCTATGAGGCCACCATCACCCTAATACCAAAACCTGACAAAGATCCCACAAAAAAAGAAAACTACAGGCCAATATCACTGATGAACATAGATGCAAAAATCCTTAACAAAATTCTAGCAATCAGAATCCAACAACACATTAAAAAGATCATACACCATGACCAAGTGGGCTTTATCCCAGGGATGCAAGGATTCTTCAATATCCGCAAATCAATCAATGTAATACACCACATTAACAAATTGAAAAACAAAAACCATATGATTATCTCAATAGATGCAGAGAAAGCCTTTGACAAAATTCAACATCCATTTATGATACAAACTCTCCAGAAAGCAGGAATAGAAGGAACCTACCTCAACATAATCAAAGCTATATATGACAAACCCACAGCAAACATTATCCTCAATGGTGAAAAATTGAAAGCATTTCCTCTAAAGTCAGGAACAAGACAAGGGTGCCCACTTTCACCATTACTATTCAACATAGTTTTGGAAGTTTTGGCCACAGCAATCAGAGCAGAAAAAGAAATAAAAGGAATCCAAATTGGAAAAGAAGAAGTAAAGCTCTCACTGTTTGCAGATGACATGATCCTCTACATAGAAAACCCTAAAGACTCCACCAGAAAATTACTAGAACTAATCAATGACTATAGTAAAGTTGCAGGATATAAAATCAACACACAGAAATCCCTTGCATTCCTATACACTAATAATGAGAAAACAGAAAGAGAAATTAAGGAAACAATTCCATTCACCATTGCAACGGAAAGAATAAAATACTTAGGAATATATCTACCTAAAGAATCTAAAGACCTATATATAGAAAACTATAAAACACTGGTGAAAGAAATCAAAGAGGACACTAACAGATGGAGAAATATACCATGTTCATGGATTGGAAGAATCAATGTAGTGAAAATGAGTATACTACCCAAAGCAATCTATAGATTCAATGCAATCCCTATCAAGCTACCAACAGCATTCTTCACAGAGCTAGAACAAATAATTTCACAATTTGTATGGAAAAACAAAAAACCTCGAATAGCCAAAGCGATCTTGAGAAAGAAGAATGGAACTGGAGGAATCAACCTACCTGACTTCAGGCTCTACTACAAAGCCACAGTTATCAAGACAGTATGGTACTGGCACAAAGACAGAAATATAGATCAATGGAACAAAATAGAAAGCCCAGAGATAAATCCACGCACATATGGACACCTTATCTTCGACAAAGGAGGCAAGAATATACAATGGATTAAAGACAATCTCTTTAACAAGTGGTGCTGGGAACTCTGGTCAACCACTTGTAAAAAAATGAAACTAGAACACTTTCTAACACCATACACAAAAATAAACTCAAAATGGATTAAAGATCTAAACGTAAGACCAGAAACTATAAAACTCCTAGAGGAGAACATAGGCAAAACACTCTCTGACATACATCACAGCAGGATCCTCTATGACCCACCTCCCAGAATATTGGAAATAAAAGCAAAAATAAACAAATGGGACCTAATTAACCTTAAAAGCTTCTGCACATCAAAGGAAACTATTAGCAAGGTGAAAAGACAGCCTTCAGAATGGGAGAAGATAATAGCAAATGAAGCAACTGACAAACAACTAATCTCGAGAATATACAAGCAACTCCTACAGCTCAACTCCAGAAAAATAAATGACCCAATCAAAAAATGGGCCAAAGAACTAAATAGACATTTCTCCAAAGAAGACATAAAGATGGCTAACAAACACATGAAAAGATGCTCAACATCACTCATTATCAGAGAAATGCAAATCAAAACCACTATGAGGTACCATTTCACGCCAGTCAGAATGGCTGCAATCCAAAAGTCTACAAGTAATAAATGCTGGAGAGGGTGTGGAGAAAAGGGAACCCTCTTACACTGTTGGTGGGAATGCAAACTAGTGCAGCCACTATGGAGAACAGTGTGGAGATTCCTTAAAAAACTGGAAATAGACATGCCTTATGATCCAGCAATCCCACTGCTGGGCATACACACTGAGAAAACCAGAAGGGAAAGAGACACGAGTACCCCAATGTTCATCGCAGCACTGTTTATAATAGCCAGGACATGGAAGCAACCTAGATGTCCATCAGCAGATGAATGGATAAGAAAGCTGTGGTACATATACACAATGGAGTATTATTCAGCCATTAAAAAGAATACATTTGAATCAGTTCTAATGAGGTGGATGAAACTGGAGCCTATTATACAGAGTGAAGTAAGCCAGAAAGAAAAACACCAATACAGTATACTAACGCATATATATGGAATTTAGAAAGATGGTAACAATAACCCTGTGTACGAGACAGCAAAAGAGACACTGATGTATAGAACAGTCTTATGGACTCTGTGGGAGAGGGAGAGGGTGGGAAGATTTGGGAGAATGGCATTGAAACATGTAAATATCATGTATGAAATGAGTTGCCAGTCCAGGTTCGATGCACGATACTGGATGCTTGGGGCTGGTGCACTGGGACGACCCAGAGGGATGGAATGGGGAGAGAGGAGGGAGGAGGGTTCAGGATGGGGAACACATGTATACCTGTGGCGGATTCATTTTGATATTTGGCAAATCTAATACAGTTATGTAAAGTTTAAAAATAAAATAAAATTAAAAAAAAAAAAAATAGGAAAAAAAAAAAAAAAAAAAAAAAAAGACATTGGGTTGAGAGGCCATTCCAGTTTTCTTGATTGAAGATTAGTGAACTACTGAATTTTAAATATGACACAATATGAATATCCTTAGAGGTTTTCACACAAAAATATTGTATTATTCTTACTGATACTGCTAGGTGTTAGAATATTGTGCTTTCGCAAAATGGTAGATCAAATACTCACAAAACTATGGTAGTACAGAGCTTTTTTTTTTTTGGCAGAGAGGTTGTTGCCAAACAAAGCATCATTTATAGTGTATGCTTCATTCCCTACATATGACTTCCAACTTGACTAGTGACTATTTCCTGCTCACAACAGAGGTCTATATTTTGCACCCAGGAGCAGTGATGGGAGCATCTTAATTCAGCAGGGCAGCAGTTTCTTTAGTGGCTGGTCTTGTGGTATGGTTTTGTTAGTCCACTTAGGAAAGTCAGCCTAGAGCGTTTTACTACAGTCCTCCCAGGTATTCTAAAATCTACCCTGAATTAATTCCCCTTCTGTTTATGCTAATCATAATGCATATTGCTCCCTATACCTGATAGATTTCCCATACTATATTTAAGGGCAACTGGATCACAATAAACTGTTGAAAATTCTTCAAGATATGGGAATACCAGACCACCTGACCTGCCTCTTGAGAAATTTGTATGCAGGTCAGGAAGCAGCAGTTAGAACTGGACATGGAATAACAGACTGGTTCCAAATAGGAAAAGGAGTTCGTCAAGGCTGTATATTGTCACCCTGCTTATTTAACTTATATTCAGAGTACATCATGAGAAGCGCTGGACTGGAAGAAGCACAAGCTGGAATCAAGACTGCCAGGAGAAATATCAATAACCTCAGAAATGCTGATGACACCACCCTTATGGCAGAAAGTGAAGAGGAACTAAAAACCTCTTGATGAAGGTGAAAGTGGAGAGAGAAAAAGTTGGCTTAAAGCTCAACATTCAGAAAAGGAAGATCATGTCATCTGGTCCCATCACTTCATGGGAAATAGATGGGGAAACAGTGGAAACAGTGTCAGACTTTATTTTTGGGGGCTCCAAAATCACTGCAGATGGTGACTGCAGCCATGGAATTAAAAGATGCTTACTTCTTGGAAAAAAAGTTATAACCAACCTAGATAGCATATTGAAAAGCAGGGACATTACTTTGCCAACAAAGGTCCGTCTAGTCAAGGCTATGGTTTTTCCAGTGGTCATGTATGGATGTGAGAGTTGGACTCTGAAGAAAGCTGAGCACCAAAGAATTGATGCTTTTGAACTGTGGTGTTGGAGAAAACTCTTGTGAGTCCCTTGGACTGCAAGGAGATCCAACCAGTCCATTCTAAAGAAGATCAGCCCTGGGATTTCTTTGGAAGCAATGATGCTAAAACTGAAACTCCAATACTTTGGCCTCCTCATGCAAAGCGCAATTGGAAAAGACTCTGATGCTGGGAGGGATTGGGGGCAGGAGGAGAAGGGGACAACAGAGGACAAAATGGCTGGATGGCATCACTGACTCGATGGACGTGCGTCTGAGTGAACTCCAGGAGTTGGTGATGGACAGGGAGGCCTGGAGTGCTGCGATTCATGGGGTCGCAAAGAGTCAGACACGACTGAGTGACTGAACTGAACTGAAAAGCCATATTAAAAAGCAGAGACATTACTTTACCAAGAAAAGTCCGTCTAGTCAAAACTGTGGCTTTTCCAGTAATCATGTATAGATGGACTATAAAGAAAGCTGAGCACCAAAGAATTGATGTTTTTGAACTGTAGTGTTGGAGAAGACTCTTGAGAGTCCCTTGGACTGCAAGGAGATCCAATCAGTGCATCCTAAAGGAGATCAGTCCTGGGTGTTCATTGGAAGGACTGATGTTGAAGCTGAAACTCCAATACTTTGGCCACCTGATGCGAAGAGCTGACTCATTGGAAAAGGCCCCGATGCTGGGAAAGATTGAGGGCAGGAGAAGAAGGAGACGACAGAGGATGAGATGGTTGGATGGCGTCATTGACTCAATGGACATGGGTTTGGGTGGACTCTGGGAGTTGGTGATGGACAGGGAGGCCTGGTATGCTGCGGTTCATGAGGTCGCAAAGGGTCGGACATGACTGAGCAACTGAACTGAACTGAAGAAGAAAGGTGTAAATGTTAGTCAGCTCTTCTTAAAGATACATTGTTGGAACAGACAAATATTTCCCTTTGATAATTGTATACTAATCTGTTGGATTTCTGACCAAGAGAAATATGTATTTATTGACATGCATGCTATCACTGACTAAACTAGACCTAGAAGGAAATATTCACAGTATTAAAATAATGAAGTTTATTTACAATATCTTGTTATAAAAATAGTACATGCTCATGCAGTGTGCTCTGCTAAGTCACTTTAGTCATGACTGACTCTGTGAAACCCTATGAACTGTAGCTGCCAGGATCCTCTGTCCATGGGATTCTCCAGGGAAGAATCCTGGACCCGGTTGCCATGCCCTCCTCCAGGCAATCGTCCCAACCCAGGAATTGAACCCATGTCTCTTACGTCTACTGCATTGACAAGCCGGTTGTTTACCACTAGTGCCACCTCATTATATGGAATAATTTAGAAGTCAAGTGTGCTTTAAAATTCAGTTTTGATACTGCAGTCAAGTACTTTCTTGCCCTGTGTTTTCTTTATTTAAAAACAACACACATTCATCTTTGCCTGGATAAGACTGTATGGTGAGGGCAGGACCTCATCATCTTTTCCCTATTAATGCTTTTCCTTGTGGTCTGACCTGTGACCTTAGTTTTGACCTGGATTTAGTTTCCTGGACTTTCTGGTCTCTTATTAGCAACTGTTTGCTGATTCTCATGTATATATCTTTTCTTTCGCAACCTGATGGAATTCTGTATTCCTTCCTTACAGGAGAATGTGTCCCCTTTCTTGTTGATTAGTCAGTCTCATTGCATTCCTACCCTGCTTAACTTTCATTTTCATTGATGAAGTGGGAAAAATAGTAACTGCTTTTCCCAATATTACAAAGTTATTCCAATGATCAAATGAAATGACTAGTTCAAATGGAGTTAATATTGGGTACCAGGAACACTGCAGGACACCAGTGTAACTGATTTCTGGTTGCTGCCTCCAAATGAAGAAGGAAAACATGCACATATTTCACGTACTTCATGGATTTATCCTGATGTGGATGTGTTCTTTATTTCTTCTCCTCTTTCAACTTTCATTGGAGTGGATTAATGTGAAAATGAGATTCTTTGTAATGGACAGCAATCTTTACTAACTCATTTTTCCCCATGTTAGGAAATGGACCCAGGATCAGTCACAGGGGGTGAATAATGGTTTCTTTCACAATTTTTTGGCTCTATCATCAGAATTTGCAAGCATCTTGCAATTGAGGAAGGGAAACAATAAGTCCAATAAGCCCATCTGAATTCTCCTCAGCAGACTCCATATTGCTGACAGTAATAATTTCTTACTCTATTTTCTATTTTGTTTTGTAGATGGAGAGTAGCTGGAAATGTCTCCATTTAAAACTAATACAATTTTGTAAAGTTTAAAAATAAAATAAAATTAAAAAAAAAAAAAGAACTAACACCCCCCCCAAAAAAAAAAAAAAAGAAATTGAAAATGCAATTTAGGAGTCATGTCTTGTGAGTGCTTACAATCACCAATTATTATTTTTTGAGCAATCTCATAAGAGATATGCCAATGAAATATTATGCAAAAGTATGACTAACTATGCATAAAATTTTTCTAAGTATTGCTGAAACTAGTAAAAAACTGGATTCACCCTAATTACTCAGGAATAAGAGATTATTAAAATAATATATGAAACATCTAAATAATGAAATACTATTAGCTATTAAATAATTTTTAATAGAAAAAAAACATCCTATTTATACAAAACATAAATAGACTCAGACATAGAAAACAAACTTATGGTTACCAAAGGATGGGGGTTAAATTAGGAGTTTGGGATTAAAGTTTATACACTGTGATATATAAAATAGATAACCAACAAGGATCTACTAGATAGTACAGGGAATGATACTCAATATCTTGTAATAATCTATAATGGAAAATAATTTTAATATATATGTATAACTGAATCACTTTGCTGTATAACTGAATCACTTTGCTGTATACCTGAAACTGATATTATAAATCAACTATATTTCAATAATTTTTTTTTTTAAATGAGAGCACACTTTATAACTATTTAATGGTGTTCGGTGGAGAAGGCAATGGCACCCCACTCCAGTACTCTTGCCTGGAAAATCCCATGGATGGAGGAGCCTGGTAGGCTGCAGTCCATGGGGTCGCTAAGAGTCGAACATGACTGAAGCGACTTAGCAGCAGCAGCAGTGGTTTATTTATTAATATAGATAATATTTATATTATCTTAATATAGATTAATATTTATAGTATTAATCAAATACAAGCGTGCAGATTATATATATATGTTTTAAAAAATGTCAACTAATTACCATAAACTAGTAGCTATTGCACTCAAAAATGTGAGTTATCATGTACTAGCTTCAGTGTCAATGACTTGTAACATTTAATTCTATTTATACTTGTGTTTAGTATTTCTACCTTTTCATGAAGATTAACTTTTGTATGATAACTTCTGAGGATGACTTTTACCTAGAAATACAGACTATCTCTTTCAAACAGAAGCTCGATAAATAAATTAGGAAAAAGATACTACAGCTTGCTAGTGAATTACTTATTTCCACTGTGTCACTAGTAACTTTGCCTTGTCTGTATGATGATGAGAATAATTCTACAGGGAATACTCTTATTATGCTATAAATTTCAATGTTATTTCAGAAAGAGTAATTTGATTTTCAAAGCTGTAAGCAATTACTTTTTCTCTGGATAGTATAAGGCATTGGGTAGAAGAAAAACACTTCAACTTCTTGATTAAAGGTTAACAAATTATTTGCAGTCTTGAAATATGACATACACACTGAACGTCCTTAGAGGTTGTCATGCAAAAATACAATAAAAAAATGACAGTGTGCTTCTTGCTGATATTGCCAGTTACTTGATTCCATTTCAGCCGTGTAAGGCTTCTTATCTCTTGGGGTGATATACTTCAATGATATACTTCAGTTTATACTGCAGATCTCCAAAAGTTGACTTTCTTCATGCTTCTAAGAGACTGTCGGAAGTTAACCAACTGAAAAATCACAGAAATACTGTTTGTTCTTTTAAGAGTTGTTTTGGCAATTCTCTGCTGTATTGGAAAAACTAATCCAAGGGGAAAAAAACTCTGTCAAAATATTAGTCATCCTGGAATGAACACAGAGCCTAAATCACTGAGTTCCAGTGTCATCTGTGAGAGTGGCCAGAATAATCATTGATGTGTGCATTACATGAGTGATTTGGTGGCAAAAGTCTAGAAAATGTAGTGAAAATAAATACAATGGATAGCTTGATCATTTGTTCTATGATCATAAATAAAGCATCACTAAATATTTTTATCAAACTATTTTAACTATTATCAACTCATAGTCATATTATCAATTTAATGACCATTGATTAAGAACTTGAAATAATGGCCACTCCTGGTCTCTTGGTCATCTTAGTTCACCTGATTTGTGTCAGTGAGATATATATTACTCAGATTAAAACAAACAAACAAACAAACTTTAAAACTTAAATGATACTATTGCTTGCAAAAATTGTAATAATTCTATTCAAGGAATTCCACTTTATGTAAGTAGAACTTTTTCAGGTTACTTTTGCATTCTTATCCTCTATATGATACTTATAGTAACTTTATGACCTAGGGCTAGGTATCACTATCCTTATTTTACAGATGAATAAACTGAAGTCCAGTGAGATGTTACAGATATCTCTGGGCACAAAAATGGGAATAATGTTAAGGCCAATTATATGAACTTTTGAAGACTGTATCCCAATCTTCTCCTCCCTCTGTAATTAGGCAAAAACTTTACTAGTATACATTAGGCCCATATACTAACAAAGGTCCCTGTAGTCAGTCTTTACGGTAGTCATGTGTGGATGTGAGAGCTGGACCATAAAGAAAGCTGAGCACCAAAGAATTGATGCTTTTGAACTGTGGTGTTGAAGAAGACTCTTGAGAGTCCCTGGGACAGCAAAGAGATCAAACCAGTCAATCCTAAAGGAAATCAGTCCTGAATATTCATTGGAAAGACTGATGCTGAAGCTTCAATACTTTGGCCATCTGATGTGAAGAACTGACTCACTGGTAAAGACCTTGACTCTGGGAAAGGTTGAAGGCAGAAGGAGAATGCAATGACAGAGGATGAAATGGTTGGATGGCATCACTGACTCTATGGACATGAGTCTGAGCAAGCTCTGGGAGTTGCTGATGGACAGGGAAGACTGGAGTGCTGCAGCCCATAGGGTCACTAAGAGTCGGACATGACTTAACGACTGAACTGAGCTGATACATCAGGTCACATTAACAGACAGATTAAAAAAAAAAAAAATAGGGCACTATATACTCTACAAATTATACCAAAATGTCTGTGACATGTGTTTAACCATCAATTTATGTTTTATAATCACATTGTGTTTACTAGACTCATTCTATACAATAGGGGTTCTCAAAAATTACATTATGAGCTGTATCAAATTGCCCTGGGCATTTTTTCCAACATACCCATACATCATAGCTATGTCTTTGGTATGGAAGACTCTTAACTGGTGAACTATTCTCACCATTGCAAGCATGTTGTGACAAATCAGTGACAAGGCAGAATAAATGATAATGGCCAGAGATATACATTATCCTATTGGATTTTATTGTTTTTGTTTTGTTTTGTTTTTTCTGTATTTATTTTAATTTAATTTTATTTTTTTAAATTTTATTTTATTTTATTTTTAAACTTTACATAATTGTATTAGTTTTGCCAAATATCAAAATGAATCCGCCACAGGTATACATGTGTTACCCATCTTGAACCCTCCTCCCTCCTCCCTTCCCATACCGTCCCTCTGGGTTGTCCCAGTGCACCAGCCCCAAGCATCCAGTATCGTGCATCGAACCTGGACTGGCAACTCGTTTCCTACATGATATTTTATACATTTCAATGCCATTATCCCAAATCTTCCCACCCTCTCCCTCTCCCACAGAGTCCATAAGACTGTTCTATACATCGATGTCTCTTTTGCTGTCTCGTACACAGGGTTATTGTTACCATCTTTCTAAATTCCATATATATGCATTAGTATACTGTATTGGTGTTTTTCCTTCTGGCTTACTTCACTCTGTATAATAGGCTCCAGTTTCATCCACCTCATTAGAACTGATTCAAATGTATTCTTCTTAATGGCTGAGTAATGCTCCATTGTGTATATGTACCACTGCTTTCTTATCCATTCATCTGCTGATGGACATCTAGGTTGCTTCCATGTCCTGGCTATTATAAACAGTGCTGCGATGAACATTGGGGTACATGTGTCTCTTTCCCTTCTGGTTTCCTCAGTGTGTATGCCCAGCAGTGGGATTGCTGGATCATAAGGCAGTTCTATTTTCAGTTTTTTAAGGAATCTCCACACTGTTCTCCATAGTGGCTGTACTAGTTTGCATTCCCACCAACAGTGTAAGAGGGTTCCCTTTTCTCCACACCCTCTCCAGCATTTATTATTTGGAGACTTTTGGATCGCAGCCATTCTGACTGGTGTGAAATGGTACCTCATAGTGGTTTTGATTTGCAAATCTCTGATAATGAGTGATGTTGAGCGAAATTAGAGATATAATAGCATATAGATGTAGGTGAAGTCCATAAAATGGGAGGGCCATGAATAGAAATACTGCATTTAGATCCTACTTTGTCCTTCAAGGAAAAAAGACGAAAGAAAGGCAATGTCCCAAGTCCTAAAGCTACTAGACTAGTAAAAGTATGTCCAAGAGAAGAAATGGTAGAAATATTTATTTTTTTCATTGAAGTATGGTTGATTTCCATGTTGTTCTAATATTTTCTGTAAGGAAATGTGACTGACTTATATACATATAAGCATTCTTTTTCAAATATTCTTTTCCATTATCCTAGGAAATTGGATATAGTTCACTGTGTAATAGAGTAGGGCCTGATTGTTTATCCATACTAAATGTAATAGTTTGCATCTACTGGAAGTTCCAAACTTCCAGTCCATCCTTCTCCTTCCTCCCTTCAAAGAAGACATTCAGATGGCCAGCACATGAAAAGATGCTCAACATTTAGAGAAAGCAAAACTACAGTGAGGTACCACATCACACCAGTCAGAATGACCATCATTAAAAAGTCTACAAATAAATGCTAGAGAAAGTGTAGAGAAAAGGTAACCCTCCTGCACTGTTGAGAATGTAAGCTGGTGCAGCCCCTACAGAAAACAGTATCGAGGTTCCTCAGAAAACTAAAAATAAAACTACCATGTGGTCCAGTGATCCCAGTCCTTGGCATATATGCAGACAAAACTATAATTCAAAAAGATACATGTACCCCTATGTTCACAACAGCACTATTCACAATAGCCAAGATGTGGAAACAACATTAAAGTCCATTGTTTATCCATTGCTATCCATTCCTGGAATGGATAAAGAAGAATGTGGTACATTTATACAATGAAACACTACCCAGCCATAAAAAAAGAATGAAATAATGCCATTAGCAGCAACATGGATACAACTAGAGATTATCACACTAAGTTACGAGATAAAGAGAAAGACAAATGGCACACAATATCACTTACATGTGGTATTTAAATATGGCGCAAATGAACCTGTCTACAAAACAGAAACAGACTTGTAGACATAGAGAACAGACATTTGGTTGCCAAAGAGGAAGAGATCCTTCAAATGCGTCTTGTGTTTCAGGCCAGATTCCCACATTGTGTCGTCTGCAGTCTGGCATATACGTCAGCTCGACTGTACTACTGGCATCTCAAACTGCATATCATGCTGTGACTGAGCAGGACTCTAGGGGCCCCTCCTGGGACAAGCCTTCCCCCATATTCTCTGCTTTAGCTCCTCTCTGAAAAAGTGAAAGCATTAGTCGGTCAGTCTTGTCGGACTCTTCATGACCCCATGGACGTAGCCCACCAGGTTCCTCTGGCAATGGAATTCTCCAGGCAAGAATACTGGAATGGGGTGCCATTCCCTTCTCTAAGGGATATTCCTGACCCAGGGATCAGATCCAGGTCTCCTGCACTGCAGGCAGATTCTTTACCATCTGAACCATCGGAGACGCCCCCTTCTCTGAAGTGCCTGGATATCAGTGTTTGATTCACATTTCCAGAGTTATTTTGCAAATGTGAAAACCCCACACCAAATGGAAGATGTTAACTCCTTGATGACCATGAGTACCTAGCATCAGGTCTCCCTGAGCCTAAGGACTGATAATGTCAATACCTGTGACACAGCCCTGTTACCTCACAATCAGCCAATCAGAAAACTGTCCAGAAGCATCACATACCCTGTGACCCACCTCCAGCACCTGGTCTTTAAAAGAGCTTTGTTGAAACCCTTTGGGGATCTTGAAGATTTTGGGGGGGCCTGAGCCACCTACTTTCTTTCATAGCCCTACAAGAAATCTTTCTCTGCTTCAAACTTCAACTTCTCCATTTGTTTGGCCTCGCAGTACATTAGGCATATGAGCTTGAGTTAACAGTATGCCTGGTCATGTCCCTCTCCTTCCTTGCATGAATGGATGCAAGAAAAAGCCCAAGCTTCTATCTAGGTGCAAGACTCATGGGTGAAACAGCTGCTTGAACTTTTATACAGTGAATGCAAATCTTCTTTACATCTGACATTATCTCAGAATATTAGCACTATGGAACCAGAGAAGGCTGCTCTAATAGTGATAACACTTTTGTATCACTTACTAAGTATTAGGCAATATTCAAGGTTATAATCTTGCTTGTTCCTCACTCACACTCCACAAAAATATCTATTTACCATCCTATTATCATCCTCATTTTATGGAACAACTTTCCTAAGGTCACGAGAGATTGCAAACAGGAATAAAAGTCCAGGTAGTCTATACCATTGCCCCTGATTGTAACAGCTAGAGACTTGGGATTTTAACATGATACCCATTAATCCAAAGGATTTTGCAGTGAAATAAGATTGGAAATACTTATTTAAGTTCACTATAATTGATCTTATTACTCAGACATCAAGTCATAATTTGTAAAGGGCATGATGAATCTCTGGGAGGGGAGGGGTGTATGTTTGTAGTGTTTCCATAAATTATTTACTGGGGTATCACCTGGGACCACATTCCACAGTGTAAACTTCTAGAAAAGCTGCTACAACTTATTTGTGCAATCAATTTTTGTATACATTCTTGACAGAAAGGAGTTTTATATGTGGACTGCAAATATGCTCTTCTGATAGGAAACAAGGGTTTTAAATCTAAATCAATTCCTTATAGCAGATAACCAGCAAAAAGTTTTTGAAATCTGGATAAAAATTGCCCCTTACTCAATTGGAAAGTTTCTAACATTACATGGTAATTAAGATTATTTCCTGGCTAATGAACCAATCTGAAGGTTCACCTTTGAAAGAAAAAAAAAAAATAAGCAAAAAATAAATATTTCTTTTTTTCTGGAGTTTGAAGCCTTCTGTTACCCACGTTGGATTCTCAAACAAATTCTGTCTTGCAGTTCACATATAATAACTATTGTATGCTGCCTGGAAATGGGTTAATTGAAGGACAGGTTTTTAAGCCCTCTGTAGATTATAAGTTCCTGAAGATCAGAAATCTTGATCACACCTTACAAATTGCTTTCACAACAACTAAGACAATAGATGTCAATTGACTTGTTCAGTGAATAAAAAGAGATACATACAAAACAAATTGTTCTAATGTGCCTTTACTTTTTTTTGTACAACATAATTATATCCTCCTCATCTTCTCCTATATTACTAACTATAAATTATGGGAAAATAAAGAAAGCAATGGTTTTGTGTTTCCTTTGCTCCAAAAATTTCATTTTTTTAATTGTTCTAATTCTAGCCCATTAAATTCACATTTCATTTTATATAATTTTATTGTGGATCTAATTTTTGTCTTATATTTTCACTGTGATATATTTATATATTGTATATATTCTTTTCAATTATCATGTGCAATTTTCACAAAATAGTTTAAAAGATGCATCATACTTTAATATTTATGTCAGTATTAGCACTATTATTAGGTATATGTTGCTTACTTTTTTCCCTCCTATAGATATCAATGATCCTGAATTTAATCTATGCAATATAACCAAATTTAAGGACTCATGAGGAACACGACAATCTGGTCAAAAGTAGACTGAAACATGGTGAAAATACTACAAAAGGTTTCTTGCTTAAATTATTAAAAATGTGTGTAAAGTTCATATAAAGAAACTCTGGTTCCCAAATTCAAAAATATGAGTAGATATATTAAAATTTATTTAGGAACTTGACTTATTTCAAATTGTAGAAAAAATATTGACTACAGTTTGTTGAATTGAATCTTATGTCATTCAGAATCATCTATCACAGGGAAAGGAAACAGAGTTTTAAAAAGTGAAAGAAATTGATAAGAGGACTGAGAAAACACTGGTATAAACTCAAGTAACTTTTGAATAGATTGAGAGAAATGAAACATAAAATTATGAGCATGATGTGAACTCTAGATAAAAGAAAATAGCAGCACTGACATGTTGATCTTGACTTTGCACAGCACAGTACTTTTGTCAAAGTGAAGCACCCCTGAATTTAAAATATCAAATGGATTTTTATACTATGAGAGTTGACAGAGTAATAATGGAATTTTAGATGACAAGTGGCTCCTCTAACATATGTAAAAAGTTGCTGGCCTATAACTTGAACTGCTATTTGTTTTCTGCCTTCTGTCTTATGTCCCGTTCTCGCTCCTTTGCTCTTCCTTCCATCTTTCTCTCTTAATTATTTCTATTATCTTGCGTTTGAGGGCCAGACAGCAAAGTTATATCCTGTCCTCCAAGCTGGAAGTACAGCAAAGAATATCTGTCCCTGAATTCATGGATTTTATATA
Organism: Bubalus kerabau; assembly: GCF_029407905.1. Classification (NCBI taxonomy): domain Eukaryota; kingdom Metazoa; phylum Chordata; class Mammalia; order Artiodactyla; family Bovidae; genus Bubalus; species Bubalus kerabau. The sequence goes on from NC_073645.1 coordinate 5,091,357, forward strand.
ATCATAGGGGAGACAAATAAGACAAATAAATAGCCAAGCACAATAATGACACAAAATAATAGAAGGAAATAGGGTTTGCGGTAGTAACTGATGAGTTGTGTGTATGTGTCCGTGTGTGTGTGTGTGTGTGTGTGTGTGTGTGTATGTGTGTGTGTGTTTTGGGACAGAGTATGGGTTCTACTGTTTTAGATGGAATAATCTGGGAAAGCTATCTAAAGAAAATAAAGTAAGTTCTAATACATGAATAATACAAAACACCCAGCTACAGGAAGATTCTGGGTAAAATTTTTCAGAGGAAAAAATAAAAAAAAAAACCAGCAGGTGCAGAGATACCATGGCCAGCATGAAGTTGACGATTCAAAACAAGATGAAGGCAAATGTGGCTAGAATATGGTGACTTACAGGAAGTAAGTTATATGTCTTCCTGTCTTCTAGGAACATAAAGATCTGTATGGGAATCAGAGAAACTCCCAAAATACAGCTTCAACACCAAGATCTGAAGGAATGATTATCGAGCTAATTGAACTGATTTGGAGAAGCATCGGGATACTGCAGTATCTCAAACGAGCACCAAGAATCCTCTTTTGTGTCTCTGGTGAAAAATCTAGATTCTTAAATTAGTTAGACTGAAAATAGATGAAATCCGAAGTGTGATGCCTAAATAGAAATAATTAGTTTTTTTCAGAATGAATAGACAGCATAATGTTTATAAAATTTGACTATTCCTTAGGAAAGTATTCCTGCATGGCACTATTGAGATTTTCAATAACTTAAGAAGTTGCTGCTGCTAAGTCGCTTCAGTCGTGTCCGACTCTGTGCGACCCCATAGACGGCAGCCCACCAGGCTTCTCCGTCCCTAGGATTCTCCAGGCAAGAACACTGGAGTGGGTTGCCATTTCCTTCCCCAATGCATGAAAGTGAAAAGTGAAAGTGAAGACACTCAGTCGTGCCCGACCAGGCTCCTCCGTCCATGGGATTTTCCAGGCAAGAGTACTGGAGTGGGGTGCCATTGCCTTCTCTGAACTTAAGAAGTTAATGAGGGATAAATCAGGCTTAACTTTTAAAAAAAATCTATTTATCATCCAGTTTGCTAAAGCAAAGTATACTCCCCAAATTAAGTACAGTGCCTGATTACAGAATTAAAAAGAAAAAAGTAACATACAGCATTATGATGATACTATGTATTTTCCATATACTTGACAAAGAAAACCCAGAGACAGTATTTTAATGTTTATGTTTCTTAAAAATAAAACCTAAGAAGCAGTATAGACTGAAATTGGCTAAATTTTCCATGAAATATAATTTATTCAGAATTAATGATTTTTTTCTTTTCTTATAAAACACTAGAATTTTAACTTTCCATATTAAAAAAAAATCTGAGCTGGAGCCTATAGAATTGGGGCCAACAATTGATATCATTTTGAAAAATTGTATAGTTGCATTTTATTTAATTGCTTTCAAAGTTGGCTATAATTTCATTTGGATTACAGATCATGTGTGATTTTACATACATCTTATATCCTGCTTCATATTTTCACAACTTATTTTATTCAAGGATATTTGACCAGATATCATAGCCCTTGAGAGTACAAAATATGCTGCTTCTTTCCCATAATTTTCTTCAGAGTCTGAGTTCAAGAAAATTCATCAATATTTCCTTAATAACATAATTTCTATTCTGACTTATAAAGTTTTGATTATATCACTAGCATAAAATAGATATATTTTCTTTGATAGCACATGCTTTTGTGAAATTATACTAATGCCCACTTATATTTTTTCTAGAACTGTAATGATTTCTATTTTACATATAAATTGTTTTTGTATAATGTGCAATACAGGAAAGCAAATTTTTTTAATTTAGCTGTACTAAATGCTTGGTTGTCCCAACACAGGTTAATGGTAATCTGTGTGTTCAGTGTGAAACATTGTTACAACACATTCAATACCTGACTTATGTCAATAATAGTATCTAGCATTTGGTGAGAGCTTAAAGTGTTCCAACATTTTTCTTAATTATTTTTCTATTATCCTATTTTTTATACTCAAATCCATAAGGATGGTATTATTAAAATCCACCTTTTACAGATAAAGATCTTGAAGTGTACACATAATAAGTAAACCCACCTAATTTCCTATAACTGGAATGTGACAGAGAAAGTAAAGTGGTGGAAATGTTATTTAAACAATATTTGCTGAGTAAAGTTCAAACAAACACATAAAATTATTAAATATACTTGAAATGGTTTTTATCCTATGTCTTTTATATATCCTATGCTTTAACATGTAAATAATACCAGACATTATGCTAAGCATATAACAATTTTTCATTCATTTGAACCTCAAATCCACCTTTAAAGTTAGCTACCAGGAAGAAACTGAGGCAAAAAGGAGATAAGTAACTTTCCCAAAGTCACATGGTAGACAGGTCATAGAGCCAGATTTCACGTCGGGGCAAAATTACAACAGTGTTCAAGCTCTTATTTATTGGTTATATTCAAATATTTTCCTTTGATTTGCCTTAATAATCAAGACATTTTTACATAAAGATGAAGCAATTAGAATATGCAGAATGAGATATCTATTTGCATATAACTGTGTAACTAGTAAATCTAATAAAAGTAAAAAAAATTCAGGTAATATTAAAGCAAATAATTTGGTATAGTATTTCTATATTTCAGCAACAGTGGTCACTAAATACAATTTTTCAAATTCCAATTCAAACTAACACTTGTGTAATTTTTTTTCAACAAAATCAACTGCTTGCTTAATATATTACATCACACTTTTCCTTTGAAATGTGTAGTGATATCATATAGAAGATAATTATTCAAAAGTTTCAATGTTTAATGTCTCTAAAGAGGAACATGCAAGATATAGTGAGAGAAGAATCAGGGAGTTCTCAGAATGAAAATGGTAATTCAGTTGATTCATAGAAAAGAAGTACAACGTTTCCAGGTGGAAAGGTAAAGGAATAAATCCCAGGCAAAAGAAATACATGTACAAAACATATAAATACAGGAATGCACAGTTTATTTTTTATTCAGAAAATTTTAATATTTTGCTATTTTTAATTTTTATTTTCAATTATTCCCAATTTTTCCTTTTTTTACTATATTTCCTTTCTCATATGTTTCTTACAATTTATCATGTTTTAATTAACTGAGTTCAAATGCATATTTTTGGTTAAACTTCTCTTTTAATAAAATTGACATTTAAGGCTATATTCTTAATTTATATATATATTCTTAAATTATAGCTTTAGTAGCCTTTGTCATAAGTTTTGATAAAATGATTTCATAGTTTGTAATTTTGTAAATAGCATGTGATTGTAGCTTTGCAAACCAGTTTTTGACAAAATGTTTATCTGGAAATATGTTTTTGGACTTTAAAATGATTTTTTTTCCTTAACATTTTACTGTAAATTTCTAGTTTTATTCATTTGTGATTTGTTAATGTGACCTATATGATTTTTGCTTTGGGGACTTTTTTTTGTGGTGTAGCTTTTGTTCCTAACTTTTGAAAAATGTTAAATAAAATGTGATAAAGTTCCTCTTATTCTTGAGATTTTTATGAATTTGTAAGCAATATCTTTTAGAAATAAAATATTTCATCTATAATGTCCATTTCTTATACTTTAGAAACTCAAATATTTAACCTTAGAACTCAATATTATGCAAGCAAACTCAGAAAATCAGTAACTTCAACCTATATGGAATATCACAGAGTTTCAAGAGGTTAAGAATTTTGCACTGCTTCTATAATTCCAGGCATTTAAAATACTTATTTAGAGTGTATTTTATTTTTTATGAACACAACAAAATTATTTAGTAGTTCTCTAGTATACTTCAGTTCAGTTCAGTCTCTCAGTCGTGTCTGAATTTTTGCCACCCCATGAATCACAGCACACCAGGCCTCCCTGTCCAACACCAACTCCCGGATTCACCCAGACTAACGTCCATCGAGTCAGTGATGCCATCCAGCCATCTCATCCTCTGTCGTCCCCGTCTCCTCCTGCCCCCAATCCCTCCCAGCATCAGGGTCTTTTCCAATGAGTCAACTCTTCGCAGGAGGTGGCCAAAGTACTGGAGTTTCAGCTTTAGCATCATTCCTTCCAAAGAACACCCCAGGCTGATCTTCTTCAGAATGGACTGGTTGGATCTCCTTGCAGTCCAAGGGACTCACAAGAGTCTTCTCCAACACAACAGTTCAAAAGCATCAATTCCTCGGTGCTCAGCCTTCTTCACAGTCCAATTCTCACATCCATACATGGCCACTGGAAAAACCATAGCCTTGACTAGACGGACCTTTGTTGGCAAAGTAATGTTTCTGCTTTTCAATATGCTATCTAGGTTGGTCATAACTTTCCTTCCAAGGAGTAAATGTCTTTTAATTTCATGGAGGCAGTCACCATCTGCAGTGATTTTGGAGCCCCCAAAAATAAAGTCTGACACTGTTTCCCCATCTATTTCCCATGAAGTGGTGGGACCAGATGCCATGATCTTCGTTTTCTGAATGTTGAGCTTTAAGCCAACTTTTTAACTCTCCACTTTCACTTTCATCAAGAGGCTTTTTAGTTACTCATCACATTCTGCCATAAGGGTGGTGTCATCCGCATATCTGAAGTTATTGATATTTCTCCTGGCAATCTTGATTCCAGCTTGTGTTTCTTCCAGTGCAGCGTTTCTCCTGATGTACTCTTCATATAAGGTAAATAAGCAGTGTGACAATATATAGCCTTGATGTACTCCTTTTCCTATTTGGAACCAGTCTGTTGTTCCATGTCCAGTTCTAACCATTGCTTCCTGACCTGCATACAAATTTCTCAAGAGGCAGATCAGGTGGTCTGGTATTCCCATCTCTTTCAGAATTTTCAGACTTTGTTTTTGGGGGCTCCAAAATCACTGCAGATGGTGACTGCAGCCATGAAATTAAAAGACGCTTACTCCTTGGAAGAAAAGTTATGACCAACCTAGATAGCATATTCAAAAGCAGAGACATTACTTTGCCAACAAAGGTCCGTCTAGTCAAGGCTATGGTTTTTCCAGTGGCCATGTATGAATGTGAGAGTTGGACTCTGAAGAAAGCTGAGCGCCGAAGAATTGATACTTTTGAACTGTGGTGTTGGAGAAGACTCTTGTGAGTCCCTTGGACTGCAAGGAGATCCAACCAGTCCATTCTGAAGGAGATCAGCCCTGGAGTTTCTTTGGAAGGAATGATGCTAAAGCTGAAACTCCAGTACTTTGGCCACATCCTGCGAAGAGTTGACTCATTGGAAAAGACTTTGATGCTGGGAAGGATTGGGGGCAGGAGGAGAAGCAGACGACGTAGGATGAGATGACTGGATGGCATCACTGACTCGATGGACGTGAGTCTGGGTGAACTCCAGGAGTTGGTGCTGGACAGGGAGGCCTGGCGTGCTGCGATTCATGGGGTCGCAAAGAGTCAGACACAACTGAGCGACTGAACTGAACTGAACTGATTCCTAAGTATTTTATTCTTTTTGTTGCAATGGTAATTGGGATTGTTTCCTTAATTTCTCTTTCTGTTTTCTCATTATTAGTGTATAGAAATACAAGGAGTTTCTATGTGTTGATTTTATATCCTGAAACTTTACTATATTAATTGATTAGCCCTAGTAATTTTCTGGTGGAGTCTTTAGGGTTTTCTATGTAGAGGATCATGTCATCTGCAGTGAGAGTTTTACTTCTTCTTTTCCAGTTTGGATTCCTTTTATTTCTTTTGCTGCTCTGATTGCTGTGGCCCAAACTTCCAAAACTATGTTGAATAGTAGTGGTGAAAGTGGGCACCCTTGTCTTGTTCCTGAGTTTAGGGGAAATGCTTTCAATTTTTCACCATTGAGGATAATGTTTGCTGTGTGTTTGTCACATATTAGATTGAGGAAAGCAGCACTTTGGAATTCAGAACTGGCGTCTGGGATCAAATTGAACACAGCTTAATGATAATGTTATATAGTTATAGTTCCTAGTGAGTTATATTTTTAGAATAGGGCTTGAATTGCTCTGAGATATGATAGGGCCATATCACCAATCGCATTAAAGTTCATGTCACTGGAGCACAATTTGTGAGAAATCCTGGCATAGATTTCAAATACCATTTAATATATCTAACTTCTAGAGATTCAAAATCAAAACCCTTTCAAAAGTTTGTTTTTCTTTAAACAAAATTGTTTTAGAAGTAAGTGATTTATGGGGGTGCTGGCTAAGGTCCAGTTTGAAAAGGATTTCTTTTAAACACTGTGAGGCTTATTGTGTCATGATAGCATCTCTCAGATTTTGAGTTTCTGAAATTCTGAATTTCTGTTCAAAAACGTATGAATGATAATTTAGGGTGTATTTCCTAATTATTAACCAGAATGTGTTTACCTAGCATGCAAAATAAAAACAAACAAGTGAATAAAGTTACAAAAGTGAAGTTGCTATCAGTCTTTAAATTTTATGCCTACTTAGTTATGTTAAATAGAGAAAAGTTAAATGGCTGGGATTATTAAAAGTAAAAAATGATGTAATAATTGAAATTAATGATAAAAAATCTTGTATTTGTCCTAGTGCAACATTTTCATATGATGGAACAATAAAAATTGAGGTAACTACCTCAAATAATAACTGTAGAATTACAACATAGTAGAATCAGTGTTAGTGACTATAAAACTCATGAGAAAAAAGAGTAAGGAAGGAGAGGCATCGATATATTAATGTTTATAATATTGCTCTAAAAGTATATATTTATGATTTGAGAACTTAGTATGGGTATCTGTTCATGGAGAAAATTTCTTTTAAGTAGTGACAGAGGAAGTATTTACTTCTGCTTTCCATTGGCACACATTTATTTATTATGCAACCCAAATTATTTCCTCCCATCTGGGATACAAGTAAAAATGCTGTTGCCTACATACTTATATTTTATTCAGAACCACATCAGTTTGTAATTCTCAGATTATCTGAATAATTTGATGTTATACAGTAATGATTCATGACATTATGCTCACTGAGTAAACAGACATACTAATGAAGAAACTATATATGCTTAAACCTATATGCATATTTGGAATTCATAGGAATAGAATCTGACCACTAGTTCTTTAATTCAAAGTGGGCTCTGTTTTACTTTTCTTGCATTTATGGTCACTCGGAGGAGAGGAAATTTTACCCTTTACTAGCTTCATACTAAATGTTAGACTTTGGGAAAGTCACAGTGTTTTAGGATCTCAAGAGTAAAAGAAGTATTTTAGTTTCTCTTGTTTAGGCACTCATACAATGCTTCTAATCTCTCTGGTGAATTTAAGTAGGTTTCTTGAATATTTTTAGTGATTGTAAACCCATTGCCATAAATGTAAATGCATTGTTTTTCTAAAACTCATATTACTGGAATTTATGCATATTCCATGATCTCTTTTTCTCGATTTTTTTAAATTATGGTAAAATACACTTCACAAAAATTTGCCATGTTAACCACTTTTAAGTATATGATTCAGTAGTATGAAATACATTCATATTCTTGTACAGTGATCACCATCATCCATTTGCAGAACTTTTTTCATCTTACAAAACTGAAACTTTGCACCCAGTAAATAATAACTCCCATTTTACTCTGCCCCACGACCTGGTAACCACCATTCAGTTTTCTGTCTCTATGACTTTGACTATTCTAGGTACTTCATATAAGTGTAATAATACAGTATTTGTCTTTTTGATTGCCTTATTTTCCTTAGCATGATGTCCTCAAGGTTCTATTGTAGCATGTCAGAATTTCCTTCTTTTTAAGGTTGAATGATATTCTACTGTATGTTTATACCACAGTTAGCTTATTCTTTTATGTACCATGTTTTATCTATTGTAAATAATACTCCTGTGAACATAGGTTCACACATATCTCTTGATGTAGTGATCATGGTTGATGTTCAAGACCTTGTTTTAAATTCTTTTGACCATTTATCCAGAAATGAGATTGCTGGATTATATCATAATACTATTTTTAATTTTTTGAATAACTGCCATACTGTTTTTTATCAATACTTCATACTCCACATACTCACCAACACTTGTTATTTTAATTTATTTTTCATAATTACCATCCTAATGAGTGTAAATGGCATCCTTATTCTTCTGATTTTCATTTCCTTGATGATTAGTGATGCAGAACATCTTTTCAACATGTTTATTGGCCATTAATATATCTTATTTAAAGAAATGCCCATTCAAGTGTTTTTTTGTTTTTTTTTTTTTGCTTTTGAATCAGTTTTAGGAGTTCTCTATATATCTTGGATATTAATCCTTTATCATATATATGATTTATAGATATTTTCTCCCAGTCAGCCTTTTCATTCTATTGATGTATTAGTTTAAATTTTTATAAATATCAATTTGTCTATTGTTTTTTGCTACCTATGTCTTTGGTGTCATATCCAAGCTCAAGTTCTTTCATTTTAAGCTGAGATTTCCTTTAGGGCTTCTTGCAAGGCAGGTCTAATGATAATAAATTCTCTCAGTTATTGTTTAATGGGCTTCCCTGGTGGCTCAGACAGTAAGGAATCTGCCTGCAATGCGACAGAACTGGTTTGATCCTTGAGTTGGGAAGATCTCTTGGAGGAGGACATGGCAACCCAGTACAGTATTCTTGCCAGAAGAGCCTGGCGGGCTACAGTCCATGGGGTCGCAAAGAGTCAGACACCACTGAGCAACTAAATACAGAACATCATTTAACAGGGAATGTCTTAATTTCTTCCTTTTATTTGAAAGACCACAATTTTGCTGGACATATAACTCTTAGTTGAGATTTTTTTTTTCTTCCTTTAAAATCTTGACTATATTACCTCACTGACTTCTGGTCTCCAAAGTTTCTGATGAGAAAGCTACTGATAATCCTTGTATATGATGAGACACTATTCTTTTTCTGCTTTCAAGATTTTCTTTGTCTTTGTTTTAAAATACTTTCATTATATAGTATCTCAATGTGGGTTCATTTGAGTTAATTCTACTTGGTGTTCATTGAGCTACTTAGAACTATTTATGTTCACATCTTTGATCAAAATTGGAAAGATTTTGTCCATTGTCTCTTCATATAATCTCTCTGCCTCTTTGTCTTCCTCTTGTCCTTGTGGAAGTCCCACAATACATATGTTGGTCTGGTATTCTATAAGTCCTTCAGGCTTTGTTCACATTTCTTCAGTCATTTTTCTTTCTGCTTCACAGAAAATAATTTCAAAATTGCTATATCAAGTTCATTGACTCTTCTTTCTGATCAAAATTGCCTTTGAATCCCTCTTGTGCATTTTTATTTCTGTTATTTACTTTTTTAAGCCCTAGAATTTTGTTTGTTTCCTTTAGGTTTTCAGTATCTTTATTATATTTGAATTTTACTCATACATTATTTTCATGGCTTTTCCACTTCTTTCTTAGTTATTTGAATATTTTTAAGAAGCTGTTTTAAAGTTTTTAATATAGTAGATCTGTTATCTTGTCTTCCTCAAGGACAGTTTCTATTGGTTTATTTTTTTCCTATAATTGGTCCATATTTCCTTGGTTTCTGGTGTATATTTTGTGATTTTTCTTGAAAATTGAACATTTGAATCAAGTAATAACCCTGAAGTCAGACTGTTCTCATTTCCAGGAATTTGTTGATTTTAATTTAGTTTAGTTCCCCCCCCCCCATTTTTAACTGATGCAGTTTGTCTCTGTATTGAAATAAACCAAAGGTTTTCTTAGGTCCTTTCTGAGGCTGTGCCCTTCCCTCAGCATGTATAGTAATCATCTAATTTACCTCATATAGGTAAATTAAATGTCCTAATATTTATTGTCTTATCCACAAAATAGGAAAAGGGGGGAAATAAAGTAAGAAAAGAAGGATACCAGCCCCTAAATCCCTTGGAAGTCACTCCAGTCAAAGGGAAGGGTTTGAAACAATGACGGGTGGGGAATGCAATAATGGCTGCCCACTTATGTGACTGCATCTCCATGATGAGAATTAGCAATAAGTGATGAGAACACATATCCTCAATACTTGTAAGACAGAATCCTTATTCCACACTCCACTTCCTGAAAGCTACATGCAAACTTCTCCAGGAATATATGCACAGCTTTCTGCAATTCGACTAGAAGGTGGAGAACATTATCCACTAACAAGCTAAGAGCTGATATTGACTAAAATAAGTGAAATTTACCACCCAAAATTTCCCCTGGAAGTTACAAGTCTTCCAAGGACCCTAGATTTCCAACATAATTACTGCATACTGTTCTGCCAATATAGTTCTTGTCTAGATGGAAAAGATGAATTGTTAGTGCTTTCCATTCCACTACCATCCCAGCTCCAAAATCACTGCAGATGGTGACTGCAGCCATGAAATTAAACGACGCTTACTCCTTGGAAGAAAAGTTATGGCCAACCTAGATAGCATATTGAAAAGCAGAGACATTACTTTGCCAACAAAGATCCATCTAGTCAAGGCTATGGTTTTTCAGTGGTCATGTATGAATGTGGGAGTTGGACTCTGAAGAAAGCTGAGTGCCGAAGAATTGATGCTTTTGAACTGTGGTGTTGGAGAAGACTCTTGCAAGTCCCTTGGACTGCAAGGAGATCCAACCAGTCCATTCTGAAGGAGATCAGCCCTGGGATTTCTTTGGAAGGAATGATGCTAAAGCTGAAACTCCAGTACTTTGGCCACCTCATGTGAAGAGTTGACTCATTGGAAAAGACTCTGATGCTGGGAGGGATTGGGGGCAGGAGGAGAAGGGGACAACAGAGGAAGAGATGGCTGGATGGCATCACTGACTCGATGGACGTGAGTCTGAGTGAACTCCAGGAGTTGGTGATCGACAGGGAGGCCTGGCGTGCTGCGATTCATGGGTTTGCAAAGAGTCAGACACGACTGAGCAACTGAACTGAACTGAACCATCCCAGACTCCAAATTCTTTGGAATTAAATTCTTAAGTATATAATGGGAGGATAATGTAGATACTTTGTCTTCCCAGGATTAACATAAGGATGAAATGAAGTAATGCATGTAGTACACCAGTTCTTTTCAGTCGTTTAGTCCTTTCTGATTCTTTGTGACAACAGGGACTGCAGCATGCCAGGCCTCCTTGTCCATCACCAACTCCCAGAGCTTGCTCAAGCTCATGTCCATTGAGTCAATGTTGCCATCCAACCATCTCACCCTCTGTTTTCCCCTTCTCCTCTTGCCTTCAATCTTTCCCAGTAGCAAGGTCTTTTCCAATGAGTCAGTTCTTCACATCAGGTGAACAGCATATTGGAGCTTCAGCTTCAGCTTCAGTACCAGTCCTTCCAATTAATACTCAGGACTGATTTCCTTTAGGATGGACTGGTTGGATCTCCTTGTGTCCAAGAGTTCTCAAGAGTCTTCTCCAACACCACATTTAAAAAGTATCAATTCTTCAGTGCTCAGCTTTCATTATAGTCCAACTCTTACATCCATACATGACTACTGAAAAGACCATAGCTTTGACTAGATGGACCTGTGTCAGCAAAATAATGTCTCTGTTTTTTAATATGCTGTCTAGGTTGCTCTTTCTTCCAAGGAGCAAGCATCTTTTTAATTTCATGTTTGTGGTCACCATCCGCAGTGAATTTGGAGGCCAAGAAAATAAAGTCTTCATTGCCATGAAGTAATGGGACTGGATGTTGTGATCTTCGTTTTTTGAATGTTTAGTTTTAAGCCAGTTTTCACTTTCCTCTTTCATTTTCCTCAAGAGAATCTTTAGTTCCTCTTTGCTTTCTGCCGTAAGTCCATGTAGTACAAAGAAAGTATAAAATAAAGAGATATATATTTCTATGGTATAATTTTTATTATTTCTAGTGTGGCAGATAGTATTATTATTGTTCACAAATATTTGATTCCCTTTTGATATTAGACTTGGTAATGTGCTGTCTTTGACCAATGAAATATGGATGGAATTGACATGTGTCTATTCTGGGCAGAAGCTTTAGCAGCTAGTACGAGGTCCTATTTCCTATATCTTTCTGCCATCATGACCACTAGTGTTATGAAGCCTAAGTCCTAGAGTAAATATCATGTGAAATAGGGTCACTGCCAACCTACAATAGAATTGTCATATGTGCAAGAGGAAAGCCTTTTCTTTGTAAGTCAAAAAGACTTTGGAGCTTATATATTATTACAACATAACTTATTCTATTGCTAGTGATACAACTTCTCTTTCAACAACTACTTACAAATGTATGATGACTAACAGAATTTTTCTTACTCTCCATCTGCCACAAAAGAAGGGAGCAAAATGTCCTTATCTATAGTGGCTTCTGAAAATTTCAAATATAATACGGGACTAGGAAGGACTTCTTTGGCTGATTTAAGAACATGGTGACCATTATATCTATGTATCTATGAAATATTCCCAGGTAGAATCAATTTAACCACTTACAAATTACAAGCTGGGTATTTCCCTCTTGTTGAGAAAGAAGCAAACTAGGCAAATCCAATTTATGAACGTTCAGACTTGTATGGGAAATCTCTCATTGTGTGGTAGACCTCAGCAGAATGAAATTTTAAAATCAAATACTTTCCTTATGTCAAATTAAAGAATTTTAGAAACTAAAGTACAACTTTTAAGGTAACAAGAATAATTTCAACTTAGAGATAAAACCAGGATATTCTGTAGAAAAATTAAGTGGAAGACATGTAAAAACAGAAGAAAAGTACTAATAAATAGCATTTATTGAACATTTATAATAGCCTGGTTTTGCTTTTCATTATATCATTCAATTATCTCTGGAAGCATAGGAAGTAAATATTTTAAAATCTAACTTTATAGATGAATTAAAGCTTTAAACAGTTATGGAAATTGTCTAAGTTTACATAACTGTCAAGTAGAAGATTGAAGATATGTGCCCAAGGCTATCTCACTTCAAAGTTAAGATCTCCTTTATTTACTTGCTACATTTACTGTTTCTTTAATGTAGGACAGTATGTTAGTCTGATAATTAATGCATTTCTTAAGAAGGATCAGATAGATTAGTTTATCAAAGCTCTCCTTTAGGAGAAAATTTTACTATAGTTAATGTAAGCTTTACATTTTTAAAAGGTCCTTTTCTGCTGCATAAGAGTTAAATAAAAAAGTGATTCCATCTGGTGTGCAAAGAGGAAGCCCATCATTAAATGCAGTATTTCATGAGAAGCCTTATGACATTTATATCCATTGTATAAAAATATTGCTTTAGAATATAGATATAGATGGGCTTTCCAGGTGGCACTAGTGGTAAAGAACCTGCTTGCCATCACAAAATAAAGTACTCTTTATGTTGTATCAGAGAAAATAAGGCACATCCTTCCCGCTGGTTCCCTGACCTCAACAAAAAAGTAAGCCTCCTTTACAATGACATCATCTCATGTGGATAGAGGAGCCGTTTAGTTCTTGCATTCATTGGAAAGACATTCTGAAAAAAGGAACTATTATATACCACAGTGAAGGAATCACATGCAAGCTTGTTAGGTAAATCTACCTTTGAACATAAAAGCAATTTAATATATCCAGGTGAAAAGAAACTCAACAATATATAAAAGAAATTTAAACTGCTCTGGAAGAAGCACAGGAAGATTAAACAAAACAAAAACCTAATTATTAGGCTTAAGGAATTTGAAAAATTGTTACACTTGTAATAGAAGATATTAAGCTATGAAAAAGAAAAAATAATACACAATATGTATGAAAAATTTTAAGTATAATTTTAATATTTTGACTGGGATGAACTAAAGCTAAAGAAGAGAAATTTCTGAGAACACAGATCAAATAACAGCTTAAAATAAGTATAAGCCCCAATAATTACCATTATACTAATAACATTTCTGGAAAGAAAATAACAGGATAAAAAATGAGATAAGAAAATTTAGAGAAACAACCAAGGATATCTACAAAGCCTAAAAAGAGCCATACATTTTTAGATCCAGACAATATAAAAATCCACCTACACTCACTATGATTAAGATTTTCAAATACCAGAGGGGAAAAAAAAACCTAAAACAAAATCTGGATAGACGTTATACCCCAAAAGATTAGAATTATCCACCTAGGATTTTAGACTGCAATGAGGGGTTCCCAGGGGGCGCCAGTGGTAAAGAACCCTCCTGCTAAAGCAGCAGAAATGAGACTTGGGTTCAATCTCTTGGTCAGGAAGATCCGTTGCAGGAGAATATGGCAACCCACTCCAGTATTCTTGCCTTGACAATCCCATAGACAGAGGAACCTGGTTGGCTATAGTCCATAGGGTCATAAAGAGTCAGACAGGACTGAAGAGACTTAGCATGCATAGTGAACTAAATCCTCATAATTCATAGCAGGAGTCAATTGAGATTGTTGAAAGAAAGAGAAGAATAAGTATATTATTTAGTGTATGAAAAGTAATCATGAGAAAAGAAAATATAAATAGTTGCAAGTACTTGCCTCTGAGATGGAGTTATAAGTATGAAAGTAAGCTGACATGTGGTATTCCTCATTTTAAAACCTGTACTGCTCAATTGTTTAAACTGTAATGGGAATGCATTTCTTTGTTTAAAAAAATATTGTTTATATAAAGACATTTTGATATTGAATAGCTTGACCACACTGAGTTAAGATTTCCCACTTGGAAAATAGATGAAGATAATAACAAAATGTTGTTTAAATGTAGAAGTGACAGGAAGAAAAATGCTGTTCTTTATAAAAGAAACTCCAACATGTTCATAAAAAACTCACCTGAACTGAATTACTGCTGACTGGATGATAATTGACAGAATGATGTCACTCCATATCTTTGGACAAGGCCAGTAATAAGACCAGTAAACCAAGAGGATAAAAATTGTTTCTATGTCAGTGGCTTCTAATAAGCATAAAATTGGACTGAAAATTAAGGTCAACACTGTAGCCTGTTTAAAAACAGAAGCCCACAAATTCCTAGTTTAAGGACATTTTAGTAACCCACTCTCCTAAACACAGCCTTATAATTTAAAGGACTAAGTATCTTTAGACAGATAATTATCCAGCTGTAAAGAGGAATTCACTCAATGCCTTTGAAAAGTTACCACAATCTGAGGTTTTATATTGGGCAGATCATAGTTTTATTAGAATTTGTGGGAGATTGTGAAAAATGTTATGGAAATGAAATCCCAACTGAAATTGCTTGAAATTGCCTTTCAGTTGGCTGAATAAATTTATTATTGATTTTGTCCTTCTATAGAATGAAAGGTTAATGTAAACAATCATACAGCTTTCATTTTTAGGTGCAGAATATGTAATACACAAATGCCTTGATGTGTTTCTCCCTCAAAATATGACAGTGTTTATATATCAACTTTATGTGCTGTTATGATTGGGACTATATTATTCCACAATATCTTTGCTTGCAAGACATTTACAATACTTTCTACTATGCATTCTAGGCTGCCTTACTTGTATGGAGAACTATTTATTTTGGAGGCTAAAGAAGAAAAAAATTCTGTATCAACTGAGACAGCATGAAAAAGGAAGAGATGTAAGTAGTTATTTTTTCTTTTATTGAGGATAAAATTAAAAATACATAAGGGCAAACTCAAGTTTATTATTAGCAATACAACAGTAGGTTTTCAAAGGATATCCTGATGAATGATAGCCCCATGTATTTTGTTAGTTAGTGGTGACAGAACAAATGTAATTCTTGAATCTTTTAAAATTATTATCAATATATTTTACTCATATAAACTTTATCAAAGATTTTCTTCCATATTTTCCAAGCAACATTGTTGTAGAGTAGGATGAAAACAGAAGGAATTGTTTGAAAACTTCTATAATGAAATTATTTCATCCATATATGCTCATATAACTAACAAAATATTTATTTGTGTGTTTGTGTGTGTGTGTGTGTGTGTGTGTATATATATATATATATATATATATATGTATTGGTTAAGTGCAAACCATTATGAATTTTCATTCCAGTTGTATAAATTATATTTTTAATTATAGCTATCATTAGACACTTACCTGCAATTCTCAAAATCACTGACTGTATTGCCTTTTCTTTCACTAAAGAGATATACTACAGTAGTTCTCTCAAAGTTCATGCAATCTATAATGCATAAAAAAATATATTTTCCCAAAACTCCCACTAATTTGAAAATATACATGCACCTCAGTGTTCATCATTTCAGTCACTCAGTCGTGTCTGACTCTTTGCAAGCCCACAGACTGCAGCATGTCAGGCTTCCCTGTCCATCACCAACTTCTATAGCTTACTAAAACTCATGCCCATCAAGTCAGTGATGCCATCCAACCATCTCATCCTATGAGGTGGAGTCTAGGAGGAAAGTTGTAGTTTCTTCTTGTATTTATCAACTATTATTGATTAGAAAAGTTCAAGTCTATAAAGGTTATTTGTGATTAAATTGGGGGAAAAAAAAACAACAACAAACTTTGACCTGGAAGTCAGAAACTTATGGATAGCACTGCCACACTTGACATATATGATTAATGATAATGATGTACCAAGAATTTACCTGAGGGTTCTACACTACATGTGTCATCTCACTGATATCTTAAAAATTACTTTTATCAGGTTGTTTTGTTATTAACTTGTTTTACAGGTGATAAAAACTAGTTTCATAGAATTAAGCAAATTGTCATGGGCCATACACTGAGTAGTAGAACTAGAATTTGAACCCATGTTTGTCCAGTCTAAAAATCCGCATTCTTAAATAGTATGCTATACTCTCCACAAGGACATATCAGCTTCTATGACCTATTTATTTTGTGAACTAGATTCCTGATTTTGGAAATGCACATTACCTTGGCTCTCAAAAGTAATTTTACAGATTAATTTTAGTAGTGAAATTCCAGACGTTGTCAAGATATAGTTATTATAGGGGCTATGATTCTGAAATGCATGGATTTCAGTTATTAGTACAGGCTATAGGAATATACTTGATTCAGCCTTTGTCTAGGTTGTCAGCTCATGGTAGCTCTTTTCAGCTTTTACCAAAGTGCACATGCATAGGCAGTGTCTCAGACAATACTATGGATTAATCAGTGTGCATTCAGAGCTTCTGAAGACTTTGGTAACCTATATGATTTTATTGTATATTTCTTCTGGAATTATGAGGTTGAAATAACCATTAGGAAAAAAATAGTATTTTCTACTTTTCTCAAAATTGTTAACAATGTGGAAATTAAGGTAAGACCTGGTAGAGTTATGAAATGAAATGACTTTGGTGAAGTATGCAGCTATCCCCTAAGGTGCATAGATGTTTTGACACATACTTTCAGTGTCAGGTGAAACTGGAAGAGTATACTAACAATAATAGCCAATGGAAATGGCTACAAAACTAAGAAGTAATATTTCAGGTGTTATTCATGCAGGTGAACCTTGCTAAACACCCTACTCCTGGGATCCTGTCTCATTCCTGTTTGTTTCTGAACAACAATTCTCACCCATCCTCTAGCTTTGCTAATAATTTACAACTCCTATGGCTCCAATTATTCCTTAGAACTAGTCATACACCACTCAAACATAGCATACCAAGTTGGCAATGCTTTTTTTAAACTTAATGATATTTTGAAAAATTGAGATGAATGCAAAACTTTTGAACATTTATTTAAGAAAATGCTATACAGTATAATGAACATATGGAAGGGTCAGTTCAGTTCAGTTCTGTCGCTCAGTCGTGTCCGAATCTTTGCGACCCCATGAATCACAGAATGCCAGGCCTCCCTGTCCATCACCAACTCCCGGAGTTCACTCAAACTCACGTCCATCGAGTCAGTGATGCCATCCAGCCATCTCATCCTCTGTCGTCCCCTTTTCCTCCTGCCCCCAATCCCTCCCAGCATCAGAGTCTTTTCCAGCGAGTCAACTGTTTGCATGAGGTGGCCAAAGTACTGGAGTTTCAGTTTTGGCATCATTCCTTCCAAAGAACACCCAGGTTTCTGATTAAATGCTATAATTTCCTTTCAAGAAATACATGTTATGAATCAATTAGACAGAAGTAAACTTTAGATTAGAATGGTAATTACATTGCTCGGACCA
Organism: Bubalus kerabau; assembly: GCF_029407905.1. Taxonomy (NCBI): domain Eukaryota; kingdom Metazoa; phylum Chordata; class Mammalia; order Artiodactyla; family Bovidae; genus Bubalus; species Bubalus kerabau. Next base: position 5,109,378 of record NC_073645.1, read on the forward strand.
TCTGAGATGACTGTCAGGATGTGCAGTGAAATTTGTACATGTCATAAAGGTGGTTATCCTTCATCTAAGCTCTAGCAAGGTTAGACCTTAGATGCTCTCTTTGATATTAAGAAACTTTACATTGACAGAGGTAGGCTAGGATTAAAGGATCTCAAATGTTTAAGCATGAAGAAGATTGAGTTGTGAAAGATTACAGAAAAAAGTTAATACTGTTACAATTCAGAAATTTCATTTGGATAAGTAGAAGTTAAAACAATATTTGATAGCAATTTAACATGTAGGGAACTATGTAGTTTATGGTACATTATTTATAAACAACTAAACTACTGAAAGGTTTAGTCATGTTCAAGAATGAAATATAATTCTTCTGTATCATCAGAAGATGGGACTTTGTACCTCTCTCTGCCTATGTCCTTCATATCCATTATTTTTCTCCTATATGAGATTGAAGAAATAAAACTAATAAAAACTTACTAAATATAATTGAATAATAAATGAGAACTGGAGTAGAAATGTAGGCAATAAATATAGGATAAAAACCTAGGGATATTTTGTACAAATGGTCAAGAGAGATAGATACAGGCATTCATAGTTAGAGAAACATGGAGGAAAGATTTGTGGGACACTATGGAGATGAACAATATTTGGAAGAATTGTCAGAACTTGGAGAACAACCATAGGTTTAACTTTAATATTTTGAGCACGTAGAATTGATGACAAAGCACTAGAAAAGTCTAAGTCTATTAAAATGGCAATTGCACTCATTTCACTTGTTAGCAAAACAATGCTCAAAATTCTCCAAGCTAGGCTTCAACAGTATGTGAACAGAGAACTTCCAGATGTTCAAGCTGGATTTAGAAAAGGCAGAGGAACCAGGATCAAGTTGCCAACATCCACTGCATCACAGATAAAGCAAGAGAATTCCAGAAAAATCATCGACTTCTGCTTCACTGACTACGCTAAAGCCTTTGAATGTGTGGATTGCAATGAACTGTGGAATATTCTTAAAGAGATGAGAATACCAGAACACTTTACCTGCCTCCTGAGAAATCTGTATGCAGAACAAGAAGCAACAGTTAGAACCAGATATGGAAAAACAAACAGACTGTTTTCAAATTAGAAAAGGAATACAAAAAGGCTGTATAAGGAGATCCAACCAGTCCATTCTGAAGGAAATCAGCCCTGGGATTTCTTTGCAAGGAATGATGCTAAAGTTGAAACTCCAGTACTTTGGCTACCTCATGCGAAGAGTTGACTCATTGGAAAAGACTATGATGCTGGGAGGGATTGGGGGCAAGAGGAGAAGGGGACGACAGAGGATGAGATGGCTGGATGGCATCACTGACTCGATGGATGTGAGTCTCAGTGAACTCTTGGCGTTGGTGATGGACAGGGAGGCCTGACGTGATGCAATTCATGGGGTCGCAAAGAGTCGGACACAACTGAGCGACTGATCTGATCTGATCTGACCTGATATTTGTTTAACTTATATGCAAAACACATCATGTGAAATGCTGGGCTGGATGAAGCACAACCTGGAATCAAGACTGCCAGGAGATATATCAATAACCTCAGATATGCAGATGACACCACACTCATGGTGGAAAGTGAAGAAGAACTAAAGAGCCAATTGATGAAAGTGAAAGAGGAGAGTGAAAAGGCTGGCTTAAAACTCAGAATTAAAAAAAAAAAAAAAAAAAAATCTAAGATCATGGTATCCAGTAGCATCACTTCCTGACAAAAAGATGGGGAAACAATGGAAACAGTGACAGGCTTTATTTTCTTGGGCTCTAAAATCACTGCAGATGGTGACTGCAGCCATGAAATTAAAAAACGCTTGCTCCTTGGAAGAAAAGTTATGACCAACCTAGACAGCCTATTAAAAAGCAGAGACATTACTTTGCCAACAAAGGTCCATCTAGTCACCTACTGGCTGTTCCAATAGTCATGTATGGATGTAAGAGTTGGACTTTAAAGAAAGCTGAGCACCAAATAATTGAACTATGAATTTGAACTGTGATGTTGGAGAAGACTCTTGAGAGTCCCTTGGACTGCAAGGCAATCCAACCAGTCCATCCTAAAGGAAATCAACCCTGGATATTTATTGGAAAGACTGATGCTGAAGCTGAAACTCCAATACTTTGGCCACCTGATGTGAAGAACTGACTCATTTGAAAAGACCCTGATGTTGGGGAAGACTGAAGGCAGGAGGAGAAGAGGATGACAGAGGATGAGATGGTTGGATGGCATCACCGACTCAATGGACATGAGTTTGAGTAGGCTCCGGGAGTTGCTGATGGACAGAGAAGGCTGGTGTGCTAGAGTCTATGAGGTTGCAAAGTCAGATATGATTGAGCTACTGAACTGAACTGAACTGAGTCAAAATTGAGAAATTGTATATAATATTAACAAGCAGACATTAAAGGTCTAGTTTTCACATTTGATGTCATTATAATACAAACACCATTTTTCAGTTTTGAAATAGTCTTTTATAGGTAAAGGGGAGATTTTCTATAGTATCAGATAATATCACATTTATAGTTTCTCACCTTTTGAATATTCTTACTCAAAACTTAGTGGGAGCCAACTTTTTGAAATTAGTGATACATTAACAAAACTAGATGTAGCTTGTCACATTTGAGTGGAAAAATGATAAAGATAATTGAAATAAAAATAAAATAGATAAAATATATTTAAAAAACAAAGATTCCATTGAATATAGTTACTGTATATACAGATGAATGGACAAAGAATTTGTGGTACATATATACAATGGAAAGTGTGTGTGTGTATGTGTGTGTTAATCGCTCAGTTGTGTCCAACTCTTTGCAACTCCATGGACAGTAGCCTGCTAGGCTCCCATGTTTATGGAATTGTCCAGGCAAGAATACTGTAGTGAGCTGCCATTTCCTTCTCCAGGGGATCTTCCCCATCCAGGAATGAACCAGGGTCTCCTGTATTGCAGGCAGATTCTTTACCATCTGAGTCACCAGGGAAGCCCTGATGGAAAGTACTCAGCCATAAAATGGAATGAATATTAATCAGTTGAACTGAGGTGGACTAACCTGGAGGCTGTTATACAGAGTGAAGTAAGTTACAGAGAGAAAAATGAGTATTGTATATTAACACATATATATGAAATCTAGATAAATGGTACTAATGAATCTATTTGTAGGGCAAGAATAGAGGCACAGATATAGAGAACAGACATGGGCGCAGTGGGAAAGGAGAGGGTGCGAGAAATTGAGAGATATATACATTATTATGTGTAAAAGAAATAGATAGTCGGAAGTTGCTGTATAACAAAGGAAGCTCAGCCTGGTGCTCTGTGATGACCTAGAGGGCTGGGATTCTGGTGAGGAGAGGGAAGGCTCAAAAGGGAGGGGATATATGTATACTTATGGCTGATAAGTGTTGTATGGCAGAAACCAACACAACATTGTAAAGCAATGTTTAATTCTCCAATGAAAAATAAGGAAAATTATTTTTAAATTATTAATAAATAAAAGTGTATGTGCAAATGTGCTCAGTCATTTTTGACTCTTTGCAACCCCATGGACTCTAGATCACCAGGCTCCTCTGTCCATGGAATTCTCCAGGCAAAAATACTGGAGTGAGATGCCATTTCCTATCCTGTGAGTTATTTCAAACCCAGGGATTGAACCTGTGTCTCTTTTGTCTCCTGCATTGGCAGGAGGATTCTTTACCACTGGTGCCACCTGGAAGCCCAATAAATAAATAAGTCTTAACTGGGTGAAGGTCAATTTAAAATCTATGTTAGCTGAACAAAAACCTCCTAAATCCTTGGAACTAGTGACTGTTACTTTAGAGGGTAAAGAGAGATTTTGCTGAAGTGATTACAATAAGGATGTTGTGATGGAGGATTACCCTGAATTATCTAGTGGACCCTACATATAATCACAAATGTCCTAATAAGAGGGAGGCAAAGGAAGAGCTGACTAAAAGACAGAAGGCAATGCTAGACCTAAAATGGAGAGAAATTTTAAGATGTTATTCTGCTGACTGAAGATGAAGGTGCCATGAGTCAAGAACATATAAGCTTCCCTAAGGGCTGGAAAAGTAAGCACTTCTGACCTCTGGAGAAAGCTCAGCCATCCTGACACCTGGCTTTTGGCCCAGCAGAGCTGATTTCTGACTTCTGGGCTACAGAGATGCAAGACAATATATTTGTTTTTTTGTGTTTTTTTTTTTGTTGTTTTTTTGTTTTAAGTCACCAAATTTATAAAAAAAAAAAATGTTACAATAGCAATAGGAAATTCATAAAAATCCTTGAATATAATTGACTCTGAAAGTAAAAATGTTCTTAAGATTAAAAAAAAAAAAATGGGTCTTCCAGAGGGCCATTCTAAGTAATCTATAATTTATAAAACTCTCCCTTTTACACATTTCACTTTGTAATTTCAGTTGCTAAGTATCAGTGTTATTTGAGCAGTATAATTTGTTTTATTAATGTAGTCCATAGAATGATTCAGCCTTGGAACAGTTTGGTAAAGGACTAAGTCAGAAGTAACATTATCTTTAGCAATTAACAATTGATTACTGAGTATTTGTTGAGCAGATAATATGTGCATAGCATGTTCGTAGAAAACCACAAAAGAAATAGGAAACTGTATAATCTAATTTGAAGGAGCAATTAGCGGTTGTTTAATCCACTTCTATGGTCACCTAGAACATGTAAACCTGGTGTAGCCTTATTTCCATATGTTTATTAATAGGAAACTCGCTACTTCACAACATATTTCATTGTTAGTGACTTCTAATTAATAATAAAAACATATTTGCAAAGCCATGTTTTCCTTCGAACACTTTTCAGAGTTTAATTCCTGTTTTGTTTTATGGAATTTTGCAGAAACCTACTATCTTCTAGGTTTATACAATTAAGCATCTGGAAGAGGATTGTGTGCATGGAATGACTTATTCAGTTCAGTTCAGTTCAGTCGCTCAGTCGTGTCTGACTCTGTGCGACCCCATGAATCTCAGCATGCCAGGCCTCGCTGTCCATCATCAACTCCGGGAGTTCACCCAAACTCATGTGGATTGAGTCAGTGATGCCATCCAGCCATCTCATCCTCTGTAGTCCCCTTCTCCTCCTGCCCCCAATCCCTCCCAGCATCAGAGTCTTTTCCAGCGAGTCAACTCTTCGCATGAGGTGGCCAAAGTATTGGAATTTCAGCCTCAGCATCAGTCCTTCCAATGAACACCCAGGACTGATCTCCTTTAGGATGGACTTGTTGGATCTCCTTGCATTCCAAAGGACTCGAGAGAGTCTTTTCCAACACCACAGTTAAAAAGCATCAATTCTTCGGCACTCAGCTTTTTTCACAGTCCAATTCTCACATCCATACATGATCACTGGAAAAACCATAGCCTTGACTAGACAGGCCTTTGTTGGCAAAGTAATGTCTCTGCTTTTGAATATGCTATCTAGGTTGGACATAACTTTCCTTTCAAGAAGTAAGCGTCTTTTAATTTCATGGCTGCAGTCACCATCTGCAGTGATTTTGGAGCCCCAAAAAGTAAAGTCTGACACCGTTTCCACTATTTCCCTTTCTATTTCCCATGAAGTGATGGGACCAGATGCCATGATCTTAGTTTTCTGAATGTTGAGCTGTAAGCCTACTTTTTCACTCTCCTCTTTCACTTTCATCAAGAGGCTTTTGAGTTCCTCTTCACTTTTCTGCCATCTGTGGTGTCATCTGCATATCTGAGGTTATTGATATTTCTCCCAACAATCTTGATTCCAGCTTGTTCTTCCAGCCAAGCGTTTCTCATGATGTACTCTGCATAAAAGTTAAATAAGCAGGGTGACAATATACAGCCTTGATGTACTCCTTTTCCTATTTGGAACCAGTCTGTTGTTCCATGTCCAGTTCTAACTGTTGCTTCCTGACCTGCATATACTAGGATAAACTTCTAGGTCATTTATCTTCTCCTTTTAGTAACATCTTTTCCAGATCCATCACTATTTCCACTATAATGAAAGCAACAGTGACAAGGAGAAGGGCTTCAGCTCTTGTGCTATACCCTTATCATCTATTCTCCTGACAGAAATCAGACCACAACTTTAAGGAAGTATATTGTTCAATAGGAAATAATAAATATTAGAGTGACATTTGGGAAAGCAAAACTCCTAGTTAACGCTTCTGTTACAATTAAAGCCCTTTATGTGGAACAAAAATCTGAATTTCTTTCATGGCAAGGACTTAAAGCATCTCTTACCCCTTACCTTCTTAATTGTATTCTCTGGCACTTCCTGCCAACCACTGTCTCAGCATTGTTAAATTACCTACAGTCTGCCAATAAATCATGCTCTATTACACGAATATATTTGAGTCATACTTTTCCCTGTGCTTTAAATGAATTTTCTCTATTGATTAATTCTTCTATCAAGCTTTATAAAAGGAACAACTGCTCTGTGAAACTTTCTCTGATCCCTCCAGGAGGAGAAAAGTCCTTGTTTCTTAGACCCATGGGTATATTTCTGATAACACACATGACTTGTGTGTATATCTTATCCTTTCTTAGACTGTGAACTTCTTGAAGGCAAAAACCATGCTTTTCTTTTTTCCAGATACCCCTATGGCCTGGTATATTATGCATGTTCAACAAACAATTCTTCAGCAAACAATCTTTTATCACTTTCTCAAAGTATTAGAGTTGAAGCTGCAGCTCCTCTGGTAATAATTTTCATCTACCATGATTACAATTTAAGACAATGAGTCTTAAATTTAAGACCAGGAATGAGTACAATTTAAGACAAGTGATTGATTACCTAGAGTAAGGCTCACTTGTTTAATGTCATAAAAGCAAAGGTGCCAGATACAAGTTATTTGGCCAACCCTGGACTACATGGCTATGAGTTTTATCTCCTCTGACTCGGAAGACCTGGTTTCTTCATTTGAATTTATTGCCCTCTTAACATCTGCAATTTCTGGTTTATTTATTTTTCCTTTCATAGTCTTCTGGCTCCAGTCCCTTGACTTATTTATTTATTTACTTTCCTATCTATTTACTAAATCTGCCAGGTGTTGAAATCTCTTTTTATTATTCTGACTATCCTGATGTTGTCACACTCGAGCATTCTGTATTTTGTTGAATTATTCATATTGTGTTGAACTGTTCAGTTTTTTCATTCATTTCAAAGAATATTTACTGCATGCTGCTTAGTATTTCACATCCCTGGAGAAGGAAATGGCAACCCATTCCAATATTCTTGCCTGAGAAATCCCATGGACAGAGGAGACTGGTGGGCTACAGTCTATAGGGTCACAAAGAGTTTGACATGACTTAATGATGAAACAAAACAACAACCAGGCGTGGAAGTAGCAACAAGCATAGTAAACATATTTAATGAGCAAGAATAGATTAACCTGGAAATAGACAAATGAGGCAAAAATATCTTTTAAGAATAAAGGTACTAATGAAGTCAGGTTAGGCAGGCCAGACTCAAAATATATAAGAAATATTACAGTGAGATCCATAAGCATGTGAAAAGTTAGCAAGAATAACCACAAGAATCAGAATAACAGAATGCCTGCAAGGTGGTTGGTTTGGGGCCTATAAGTATTGGATATTACTTGAAAAAAAGGTAGAAAATCTATTGACTAAGTCTTTGATCTTCCATATTTTGTATATAAATAAATAGTTTCAGCATTACATGGTAGCTTATAAAAAAATGCAGATGCTTGGACCTCACCCTGGAACTGAATCACAACAGATATTTTAACAAGATCCCTAGACGACTTCTGAGAATGACCGTGCTAAGTTATTTCTGACAGGCAAATTCTAATAGGTAAAACTTTCTAGATAACTGAGTGTCTAATTTGGAATATGTTGTAAGGCTTATAAAGGAGTTTTTGTCCTGCAGTCCTTCTCCATTAGAAATCTAATTCCGAGTTCATGGGAGAAAAAAGTGAAAGGATAAAAAGCATATTTGCTAATTACATATTCTATGCCAAGTATGGTATATGTGCTAGGAATACAATAGCTAACAAAATTCTTGCTTCCATGAAGATGATAGTCAACTGGGAAAAGGTCCTAATTAAGTAAACAGAGTAGAGTGTGCGAAGCTATGATGAGTGAAGAACCCAGAATATTTCTGGAGCTCATAGCAATGGCCACCTAGTGTTCTCCACTCTATCTAAATGGTGTGGTCAGGCATACATTGCAAATTCAGTTCAGTTCAGTCACTCAGTTATGTCTGACTTTTTGCAACCCCATGGACTGCAGCACACCAGGCTTCCCTGTCCATCACCAACTCCAGGAGTTTACTCAAACTCATGTCCATTGAGTTGGTGATGCCATCCAACCATCTCAAGTTCTGTCATCCCCTCTCCTCCTGCCTTCAATCATTCCCAGCATCAGGGTCTTCTTAAATGAGTCAGTTTTTTGCATTAGGCGGCCAAAGTATCGGAGTTTCAGCTTCAGTATCAGTCCTTACAACCAATATTCAGGACTGATTTCCTGTACGATGGACTGGTTGGATCCCCTTGTTATCCAAGGGACTCTCAAGAGTCTTCTCCAACACCACAGTTCAAAAGCATCAATTCTTTGGTGCTCAGCTTTCTTTATACTCCAACTCTCATATCCATACATGACTACTGGGAAAGCCATAGCTTTGACTAGATGGACCTTTGTTGGCAAAGTAATGTCTCTGCTTTTTAATATGCTGTCTAGGTTGGTCATAATTTTTCTTCCAAGGAGCAAGCATCTTTTAATTTCATGGCTGCAATCACCATCTGCAGTGAATTTGGAGCCTAAAAAAATAAAGCCTGTCACTGTTTCCATTGTTTCCCCATCTATTGGCCATGAAGTGATGGGACTAGATGTCATGATCTTAGTTTTCTGAATGTTGAGTTTTAAGCCAGCTTTTTCATTCTCCTCTTTCACTTTTATCAAGAGGCTCTTTAGTTTCTCTTCACTTTCTGCCATAAGGGTGGTGTCATCTGCATATCTGAGGTTATTGATATTTCTCATGGCAGTCTTGATTCCAGCTTGTGCTTCATCCAGCCCAGCATTTCTCATGATGTACTCTGCATATAAGTTAAATAAGCAGGATGAAAATATAGAGCCTTGATGTACTCCTTTCCTGATTTGGAACCAATCTGTTGTTTCATATCCAGTTCCAACTGTTGCTTCCTGACCTGCATACAGATTTCTCAAGAGGCAGATCAGGTCGTCTGGTATTCCCATCAGTATTAATGGTAGTATTGCCATTAGTTCCTCTTTTTCTGTTCTGCATTTGTGGTAAATATCTCCAGATGATTAGAGTCCCTTCAAAGAACATGGGCCTCCTGCCATCAAACCCTGTTTCCACCAAGTATGAGTTATGTGGAATTGGCAAAACACTTACTCATTCCACCTGAGAGTCAATTCTTGTAATAATAACTATGCTGGGTTTCTGTAAAGGTTAAATAAATTAATCTTTTAAAAGAATTTAGTAGAGCAATGTTCAATGCAACCACTCAAAAATGTAAGCTATTGCATTTTTAGTAGTAAGATAGTATTATAGTATATAATATTAATAATAGTAAGATAGGTATCCCTTATCTCCTATCTTCTAGGGGCCATACCTGTCAAAGATGTCTAATAAATCAAATAATTAATTGTGTTCCATGTATATAATTCATAATCAGCTAAGAAATCAAACTCATATTAGGGTCCTTGGACATACTAGGGTCATGATATTGTGTCTCTGAGACCAGTTTATTATATATGAAATGTATCTATTAACATCTTTTTTATAAACTTGCTCTAGCATTAACTAAGATATTGTATGTAATCACAGATCAATGTATATGGGAAGCACACAAATGCTATCATCAATCATCATCATAATCATTGTCATTTCTCCTCTCTGGCAGTCTGGCTTCTTGCACTATTTCATTTAAAGAGTTTCTTGTATTGGACCTCCCAATAACCAAATCAATTGGTCCATTTTCAGTCAATAGCAGTGATCTACTTTTTTGAAAATCACTTATAACTGGTTTCAACTTCCAGTTTATTTTTCCTTCTTTTCTGACTCATCTTCCTCCTTCATCTCTTATGTAATCATTTCTTATAATTCTTCAACTTTTTACCTCAAAAATACCACCTATTTCCAAGGTGTCAGATATGCAGATGACACCACCCTTACGGCAGAAAGTGAAGAGGAACTGAAAAGCCTCTTGATGAAAGTGAAAAAGGAGAGTGAAAAAGTTGGCTTAAAGCTCAACATTCAGAAAACAAAGATCATGGCATCTGGTCCCATCACTTCATGGGAAATAGATGGGGAAACAGTGGAAACAGTGGCAGACTTTATTTTTGGGGGCTCCAAAATCACTGGAGATGGTGACTGCAGGCATGAAATTAAGACGCTTACTCCTTGGAAGTAAAGTTATGACCAACCTAGATAACATATGAAAAGCAGAGACATTACTTTGCCAACAAAGGTCTGTCTAGTCAAGGCTATGGTTGTTCCAGTGGTCATGTATGGATGTGAGAGTTGGACTGTGAAGAAAGCTGAGTGCCGAAGAATTGATGCTTTTGAACTGTGGTGTTGGAGAAGACTCTTGCGAGTCCCTTGGACTGCAAGGAGATCCAACCAGTCCATTCTGAAGGAGATCAGCCCTGGGATTTCTTTGGAAGGAATGATACTAAAGCTGAAACTCCAGTACTTTGGCCACCTCATGCAAAGAGTTGACTCATTGGAAAAGACTCTGATGCTGGGAGGGATTGGGGGCAGAAGGAAAAGGGGACGACAGAGGATGAGATGGCTGGATGGCATCCCTGACTCGATGGACGTGAGTTTGAGTGAACTCCAGGAGATGGTGATGGACAGGTAGGCCTGGCGTGCTGCGATTCATGGGGTCGCAAGGAGTCAGACACGACTGAGCGACCGAACTGAACTGAATATTTATTACATATTATCCACATGTCTAGACTTGATCCCTATCCTAAGGATTATAAGCATTTCCAAATCCATATGAGAAAATTTCCTCCTGCACATTCAGTAGGTACTTTACACTAAATATACCTTATTTTACTAAAACACACTGTCTTTGGAAAATTTTTTACTTTTTCAATACCACCATTATCTCAATGCACCCAGCTTTTCAATATAATTTAATCATTTGAACAATCCTGTTGACTATTCTTTAAAATTAGCTTGCATATATATCCATTGTCCCCCAGTCTAACTAATAGAAAATAGAGGATTCTCACCAGTTAGACGATGGGAGATGGAGGAAATAGCATGATTCTCAAGACTTCCCACAATGCATCACTGAGGTTTAAGATCACATTCTCCAAGGGAGAACTGCCTACAGATGAAGGGAAGAGGTGTACTGAAGCAATAATTGCATATCATAGCAGATAAAACTATGAATCTAAAATAAAATATACATCACTTGAAATCCTAACTCCATTCTCCACACTGCTTAAATATGTGGTATCAATAGAAAGTTATTAATCTTTCTGACTCTTATTGGAAATTGGAAATTCTAATAATGTTTATCTCACATGTGTTTTGTGCATATTAAACAAAATAGTAAAGGGTTTATTGTATAATATACTTTCAACAAATGATAGCTATTATGCTTACTTCCACACATTTTTATTGATTGTTTAAATAACTATAATTAGTTTTTACACTTTAACCTCTATTTTAATTCCCACCCTCACCCTAATTAGAAGAGGGGCTTGGCTGCCTTGTTTCTGTGGGTTTCAAAAGTGGTGTTCTAACTCTGATTTACTTTTTGATCCAAAAAAATTTCCAAGACTGCCAGCTGAAACTCCCTAATGACTCTTTTCACAGATATCTATTCTCATTTCCAGGCATTTAAGGAGAGTGTCACCTTCCGAAAACAGTTAAGGCACCCACAGTTCAGTTATAAAAACCTTCTGCATAACTTTCACCAGTAAATAAGACTTTGAACTGCGTGTTGGTGAAGTGGAAGCATAAATGTCAGTTTTACTTCAACAGTTAAAGCCTAATGACACCTGTGAAAGTAAACAGTGTGTGACAGAAGGGCAAGTTTATTTTCTTGAAGGCAGACAGTTGATAAATATAAAATGCTTTTTGCAGGTCTAATGATTTTTCAACTCACAAAAATCCACGTGCTATAAAGACTTGTCAAACACATGACTGAGTCACTTTTTTCAAAATTCCAGAACCATGTAAAGCATCACCTAGGGAATCTGGGTTCTATATTCAGCTGGGTTCATACCTTGATATCTATTGTGTAGAGAAAACTATCCAGAAAGCTGTGGTACATATACACAATGGAGTATTACTTAGCCATTAAAAAGAATACATTTGAATGAGTTCTAATGAGGTGGATGAAACTGGAACCTCTTATACAGAGTGAAGTAAGCCAGAAAGAAAAACACCAATACAGTATACTAACGCATATATATGGAATTTAGAAGGATGGTAACAATAACCCTGTATGCGAGACAGCAAGAGTGACACAGATGTATAGAACAGTCTTTTGGACTCTGTGGGAGAGGGAGAGGGTGGGATGATTTGGGAGAATGGCATTGAAACATGTATAATATCATGTAAGAAATGAATGGCCAGTCCAGGTTTGATGCAGGATACAGGATACTTGGGGCTGGTGCACTGGGATGACCCAAAGGGATGGTATGGGGAGGGAGGTTGGCGGGGGGGTTCAGGATGGGGAACACATGTACACCCGTGGTGGATTCATGTTGATGTATGGCAAAACCAATGCAATATTGTAAAGTAATTAGCATCCAATTAAAATAAATAAATTTAAATTAAAAAAAGAAAACTATCCAACTATGTTTTGAACACAGCTTTTATACACTTAGCAAAAAGGTGTCTCACTTAAACTAGTTATTTTTCAGACTAGTAACAATTTTTTGTATCTATTTTCTTAATTTTTATTTTATATTGGAGTATCATTGCAGACTAATAACAATCTCAAATTAACCTATAAATTTTGATAAACAGAAAATAGAAACAAAAATAGCTTATTTGTTTTAAAGGTACAAATGGCTAAAAATTAATTTATTTAAGGCTATCATTATTCATATTATAAAATATAGCTAATAAATTGGCATCTTGAAATAAAGTGACAGGAAGTAATCTATTTGGAATAGCAATATTCTTATTTTTAAAATAATTTAGTAAAGCATAGCATATGGGTAAAATAAGCAAGAAGTCTGTACCTTTAGTGAATGTGATAACTCATATAATGAAATTTTTATTTCATTTATTTTGGGAAAAATTCAATAAAATGCATATATGATTTCACAGAATTTAAAAACTGTTATTAGGTGATTTAATATTAAAATATTTATTGTGTCTATGCTGAGTACTTTATGTAGTCTATGGAAGTAAACAATATACAATTTTGTATTTGGGAAATTTTAGTCTATTTGCAACATCAGATACATATATTCACAAATTAATAAAAGGAGAAGTAAATAATATTTGATAGTAATTCTATAATACCTGAGTAATAAAAAATAAATGCCTAATGAAAGATAAAATCAGCATTATTATTAATACCTTCAAGATTTCAGAGAGGGAATTTGTGTCTTTTCCTTAGCAGATAGAGACCAAGTTGTGAATTAAATGAGATAAAACATTTGGATAAATGGATAAATGTCAAATTGCAGAATAATATGTGGGATGTATATATGACTCTGTTTTTCTCTTACTGCCTGTAGAATTCCAGTTCCTTTAGACTTTTCTAGATTCTTATTAAAATTCTGGGTTTATCTATTCTGGAGCATTCACTGGATTCAGGTGGGGCACATATCATGGGGTCATGGAAAACAGGCCTGCTAGTAATACAAGTTTCAATCAGCCCTCTCTGTCCTTCAGGAATAAGCAAATGTATGTGCTCCTCACGAGTGGAGTCATCTTTCCACAGTCCTTCTATTAGTCACACAGGCTTCCAACCAGGCAGGGGATTTCTCTTCCCTGTCAGACCTCAAAGCCAGTGCACCCAATATGTGACTCAAACCACTGACTCTCCAGAGAGGGTCTCCATCCACGTAATCTCCCTTTTCCTCTGAATCCCTTCACAGGGGCACAGGTCCTGACCAGATCACTTCTCTTATCTTCAAACAGAATTCCACATGGATCTTTCTTATAGCTTTCATTGCACAGGAATCTTTCTGCCAGTTTCCAGTTGTTTTCAGTTGTTCACATGTATAATGTATTTTTTATGTGTTGGTGGAATGAGGTGTGTTCCTGTCCTCCTACTCTACCATCTTGATCTCCCTTCCCTTTTATTGCTTTTTTGAAGAAGATTTTCTGAGTCCTTTATCTTAAAATTTTATTGACCTTACAGGAAGTTTTTTTTTATGTAGAATTTTATCTTACCTCTTACTTGGCTTTGGTTTGATACCAGCCCTATGATTGAACATAACTTTATCCCTCCCAATTTATTTTAAACAGCTTAAATCATGTTTTCTTCTCAAGAAATTTGCGAGGACTTCTTAAATAAACAAAACCTCTCTTTTTGCTATATACAGTGGCCCATTCTTAGTCTTCATCTTTCTTAATCTATCACCAGCATTTGATAGTCAATCCCTCTTTATCCTCCTTAAAAACTTTTATTATGTGTCTTCCTGTCCACCAAGCTCTCCTATTTCTCCTTTAACAAACTGTCTTCTCCTTCTGCAGTTTCTGAAATGAGTTTTCTTCATATGACATTTTAATCATGAGCTTTGATCTATGGATCTCTTCATTTTTCTATTTACACTTACTCTTTTGGGGATCTTAACCAGTTCTATGATTTAAATATTATAAAGGCATTTTATACTTAATTTGTTCCAAACTAAGAATCCTAAACTCTCCTCTCCATATTTATTATTCTTTCAGTTTCCTCATGGTAAATGTATTACTTCAGCTTTTTGGACAAAATCTTTGGAGTCTTGATGGCTTTAATAGGTACGTGTAGAATGAAATAAGAGGAAATAAATTATCAAGTGATTTTTTTTTCATCTAAACTCTGGTGAGATCTAATGATTAATTCTTATCCTACAAGAGAATTTTTTCTTATGCTTGTGATGTTTCATCCAGTATTAATGTCCCTCATTCTGGAGGATGCCATTTAAACTACTGAGCTTCCTATTCCTACATCTCCTAATAACAGTTTCCCTCCTATTTAGGCAACATGTCTCCATGTAGAGTACAACATAAATAATGTTTTCAGATAATTACAAGTGCATTTCAATCTGCTTAACTGAGATAATAACCATGTCATTTTGATTGATGAGCTGAGATATTCATAGAGCTTTAGTCACACATTCATTACAATTCCTTTACTTTATTCCAACAAAGGATTAGTCTTATTTTCTGTGTGAATTTTGTTCATAGTGCCATTTCAATCCCAAATTCTTTGAAATTATCATTTTTTGCTCACTTACATAACTCTGACATTATTCAAGAAGCTCACTAACTTGTTTTGTTTCTTTATAATATAAAATTAAAACATTGCAAGAAATATGATGGGACCATGATACATTTCTTTTTAATTTATTTTTAAAATTAATATAAATCAGTTCCTCTTGGTAAAAATATATTGTTCTTTCAGTATCTCTATTGATAATAACAAAATCCAACGTACTCTTTTTGACTAGTTCTACAATATAGCATAGACAGGAAAAGAGCAGTAAACTGCAAAGCAAGAGCAATCAAAATAGTGTTTTCATTGGGTGAACTCAAGTTTTCATTTAATCTGCAGAAATATCTCACACACATATCTGCTGTTTCTATTCATTTTAATCACCCATTTTGAAGGCAAGTAACCATGGAGTCTGCTGCAGTAAAATTGCTAAGTTATGTATGTAGGTATGTATATAAATTAAGCACTGGTATATAATAAATCTTATTTGAATAAGACCCTTCAGCTTAAGTTCTATGGATGCATAATAATAAGATTGAGCAACACCAAAAAAAGGATGTATTTTCTTTTCTCAGTTCCTCACACAAGTGGGGGCCAAGTCAAAAGAATAGCCATGATATTTTTATACGTGCTGAACTCTAATTTTCACAACAGGAAATTTGAGCATGAGTTATAATTGTACAGAGGATAAACTCAGAAAGATGGAAGACCCAACTACTCATGGTTATAAAGCAGGCATAAAGGACAGGATATACTAATTATCTTTTAAAGAATATCAAGTATATATAAATATATACTATATTATATAATATACTATACATAATATAATATTATATTATAAATTTTATCATTTCTGTTTAAGCACATGATGTATCATAACACTGAACAAAGAAAATATATTTCTAATTATCCAATGTTTGTACACAAAACTAATTTGTCAAAATGGACAAATCAATCATAAGTTTAATAAAATTAATGTTCTATTGACCTTGTTATGTAGGTTGGTGATCATGATTAGGGATCATATTAATAAATTTCAATAATAATGCTTTCACATCTTAAACTTAATTATGCATGACGTTTTATATTAAGAAAGTGCCAAACAGTTGATACATATATATTTTGGCTCTTCACTGACCCCTATATTTTATTATTTAAACATAGTTTAAATTTGTTCATTTACTTTTCAGTGTCTCCCATATTTCAGGAACTCTTCTAGATGATATAATGTGAGTGATTTTTCTACCAGCACAAAGGGAAGAGGAATCAGATCCACTTCTGGGTATTTATGGGTAAGTAGCATTTCTAAAGATAGAGAATTGTATTCTTGACTAACAGGAACAGCATTAAAAAGGACACAGAGGAATCTAAGGTTGCTCAGGAGATTTGATATATACTGGTTTGGCTAGTGCTAGGAATATGATGAGATATAGTGACATATGAGAAAATTCATATATGAGATAAATCAATCCTTTTTAAAGATGGAAGGGGTACTTATTTTTTTCTATTATTTTCCCATAGGAACTTAATGTCAAATCTTTCACAAAAACTGAAAATAAAATATTTCACATTTTTTTAGAGGTGAGACAAAAATAATTTTCTCATGTTATTAAGACAAAAATATCCATGGCTGCCCAGTTAGTTTCTGTGATTCTCTCAAGGTCACATATTGACATAGCTGGCTTAGAAATAGAGCCAAAAAAAAAAAAATTCCTTAATTGGATTGTTGCTCTTTTCTTTAAAAAGATGTCGTTGGGCAGTGCAGAATAAAGGAGAATCCAGGTAGAAAATTACTGAATAGTTAACAGTGAAGATAGCAGCTACTTCCTCCTTTCTTGGGTTGATGTTGTCAGCTGAAGGATTATGAAGTGACTTCTCATGAAGAAAGCATACTCTGAGGCAAATTTCACTTTTTTGCAGCCTGAAATAAAATATTGATAACAACAGCAAAGTAGTCAGGTGTGTACCACATAATCCCATGTCCACAGAAAGCTGACTTTCCTGGACACCTGTCCCAGCAAGGTCAAACATATTCTTTCCCTAGCTCTTGGGAATTAAAGTATTAGAAGACTGAGAAAAAAGTTCATATAAAGTTAGGGCAATAATTGGTATCATGGCCAGGTAAAACCATGTGTAAGATGAAATTACAGGCATTGAGGGTGAGGAAACAAGCACAAGTGGGATTGAGAAATTGTTCAGTTAAGGGGAGAATTGATTAGATCTACAGAAAGAACTAGTGACCAAGAGGGATGGAGATGAAGTCTATGGTAGCATCCCATTCCTCAGATGGATTTCACCCGAGGTCCAGCAATATGAAATTTCTCCCTAAGGTGGAGGATGGTATTTATGAGGACCATCATATTGTATTTGAGTAGCACTGATCTGGAATATTTGCAGCAAAAGACACTTTAATTAGAATAATCACAGTATTATCAAATTGCTTTCATATCTCTGACACTACTTCTTATAACTCTACTTTATACTAATTCACATTTTGAATAGTCACTGTTTTTTCCTCCTGTGTTTTGCCTGTTCCTCCTTCTTCTAAACAAACTTCCCTAACTATTTAACATATTTAGTGGAAAAAAAAAAAACAAAAAAACTACCCGTTTTGCACAAATCTGTCATATCACTATGATCAGAGGGAAAGATCCTGGGTTACTCCTCTGGAATTAAGCCCTGCATCAACAATTACTCTTTTCCTAAGTATTTGAAATAAGCATCATTCAGCTGAATGTCTGGCTAAATTCTGAATGACTCGGAAGTTATTCTGCATGGTTTTCCTTTACCTCTTCATAATTTCATTGTTGGAAATAGTGAGAAAGAGTAAAACAAGTATAGGCAACATTCTGTGGCAACAGATACAGATATCACTTGTTTACCAGGCAGGGCTTTTTGTCAAGGTAATAAACTATTTAAATCTTTATAACAAATTAATATAGAGTATATGTATTTTAACTTCAAACCCCTGCTTCTATCCCCTCTCCTCTCTTTTTTTCTCTCTCTGTACACACGAACACACACACACACACACACACACACACAACAGTGAGTGAAAGGGAAAGCACTTAGAAAATACATACCACAGCCATCCAAAAATTACTCTAATTAAGAAGGCTTATAGGTTCTTAATAGTTCCCTGGAGTCTTACTATAGAACCACATACCTGAGAAGATTAAATAAAATTTTAACTCAGTCCCTAAACTCCCACATAATTCACTAATTCTGCTCACCTTTCTTTTAGGAAATAATATGAATTAATACTCACTACTTAGTCCTATACTTAAACAAGGCAGGAATTGTTCTTAGGCCTCATAATCCACATCAAACTACAAGTAGCTTCAAACTCACTGCTATCATGGACTAAATGTCTATGGCCCCTCCACATTTATATATTGAAGCCCTACCATCCCTGCCCCATGTGGTGGTATTTAGAGATAGTACCTAGAGAAGTAATTTATTAGGTGAGCTCATGTGATGGGGCCCTTTATGATGGGGTTAGTACTCTTATAAGAAAAGACACCAGAAAGCTTGCATGAACTCTCTCACTCTGTCATGTGAAGACATAATGAAAAAGGTGGCCAACTGCAAGGTAGGAAGAAAGCCCTCACCAGGAATCAAACTGGAAAGCACTTTTGGTCTTGGACTTTCCAGCCTCCAAACCTGTGTGTGAGAAATAAGTTGTTGTTGTATAAACCACACAGTCTATCATATTCTATTATGGTAGCCTGAGCAGATTCACCAAGTATTTTCACCCATGCTGTTCTTCATAACTCTCTATGAATGATATGAATTACTAACCCTGAATACCCTGAATGTTTTCTTAGAATTGACCTCATATGTTTTAGCTATGAGTCTTTCAGCTTTCCCTGGGGGCTCAGACGGTAAAGAGTCTGCCTGCAATGTGGGAGACCTGGGTTCATTCCCTGGGTTGGGAAGATCTCCAGAGAAAGAAATGGCAAACCCACCTCAGTCCTCTTAGCTGGAGAATTCTGTGGACAGAGGAGACTGGCAGACTGTAGTCCATGGGGTCACAGAGTTGTACACAACTGAATGACTAACTTTCACTTTCAGATTTAATCTAAACACTAAATTTCTTTCTTTGAACTTGTGGCATAGGTGGGTCTTTTCATATTCATATAAATTCTAACTCTAAACCTTCCAGACTAATTATTCCATTGTTTCTCTCAATGTCACTACTTCTAGAGTTGCAGTGTCAGATTTTAGGATCCAGTTCAAGTACTGCACTTTTAAGGAAATGTTTCAAAACTATTTTCATACACAGTGGTATATCAGCAGCCAAATGTGCTATGTAGTATTGCTGTCAAAGTCATGGGTGATCTCACCTTGGAGTCCTTTCAGTCTCACCTTCTTAGGGGTGAGGTGCTTTACTTTTAGGGCAGCATCTCTTTTGTAGTGTCAGAGTTGCCAAAGATGGCCCAGGTTTAGTGCTTCTTCAGTTGAGATTAGGTGTTTCTTTTTCTCATATTCTCTTTTTTACCATCCCATTTCCTTCCACATACAATCTTTGAACACATGCATCCAAATCTTCCTGTCTTATTTAGACTAGATGCTTTTGAACTTAATTATCAAGAATTTGTGGCTTTTATTTTATTTTCTGGTTTTATTATTGTTGTTATTTAGTCTCTAGATAGTGTTCAACTGTTTTGTAACCCCTGGACTATAGCATGCCAGGTTCCTCTGTCCATGAGATTTCCCAGGCAAGAACACTGGAGTGGATTGCCATTTATCTTCTCCAGGGTATCTTCCTGATCCAGAGATCAAACCCATGGCTCCTGCACTGGCAGGAAGATTCTTTACCACTGAGCAACCAGGGAAGCCCATCTTTCTGATTTACCCTTTGTTTATTTATAGATGACCATAAGGTCTGAGAATAGTTGAAAGGAAGTCACTTAGAATGCTGGTTTAAGAATTCAGTGAGCTCCAAATACCAATTAATACTTGAAATATGATTTCATCCCACTGTTTTTTTTTTTTATAGTCTTTACAATTGATTTGACACTTTATTATATGTTGTGCTTTGTTAGCTGACATTTTTTCATTTAGTTTGCATAATTTTTCTCATTGCATGTCAGAAATTTGAGAGAGCTAACTGTGCCCCACATGACGTTGGTTCTCTTAAATCCTGGTATAATGCCTCGTATGTTTGGCAGTTATTCCATAAATTATTTTTGAATTGAGTTTATCAAGGTATCAGTTGTACTGCTATGTTCAACCTAGAGGGGTTGGATGGGGATGGAGCTGGGAGGGAGGTTCAAAAGAGAGGGGATATATGTATACTTATGACTGATTCATGTTGAGGTTTGACAGAAAACAACTAAATTCTGTAAAGAAATTATCCTCCAATTTAAAAATAAATAAAATTATTTAAAAATAAATAAACAAAATGTTAAAAAATTATTTAATTTGAGCTACTACTATACCTACTTTAGCAGGTTTACTTCAATTCACTCTCAGCATTATTTGGAAACTCAGGAGTTACCTTGTTGCCCACCACCACTACATATTTCATTTCTACAATCTGTTCAGTTCAGTTCAGTCATTCAGTCGTGTCTGACTCTTTGCGACCCCATGAATCACAGCACACCAGGCCTCCCTGTCCATCACCATCTCCCAGAGTTCACTCAGACTCACGTCCATGGAGTCAGTGATGCCATCCAGTCATCTCATCTTCTGTCGTCCCCTTCTCCTCCTGCCCCCAATCCCTCCCAATATCAGAGTCTTTTCCAATGAGTCAACTCTTCGCATGAGGTGGCCAAAGTACTGGAGTTTCAGCTTTAGCATCATTCCCTCCAAAGAAATCCCAGGGCTGATCTCCTTCAGAATGGACTGGTTGGATCTCCTTGCTTTCCAAGGGACTCTCAAGAGTCTTCAACACCACAGTTCAAAAGCATCAGTTTTTCGGCACTCAGCTTTCTTCACAGTCCAACTCTCACATCCATACATGACCACTGGAACAACCATAGCCTTGACTAGACAGACCTTTGTTGGCAAAGTAATGTCTCTGCTTTTCAGTATGCTATCTAGGTTGGTCATAACTAAACCCAAATATGTGAAGTGGATGTTGAAGGGCTGCAGTTTAATAGTCAGACAAGTGGGTTTAGAGCTCAGCATTTTTCTGCAAAACCTTCTCTAACTAAAATTTTTATAAGAAATTATATACAGAGCCATTTTCCTTGGGGGTATTTAATCTAAAATTGTAGAAGGCCCATTGGAGTTGAGTTTCTTTGCCTCTTTTCAGAAAAGTGGCAGAATATGATTGAACAAAAAAAAAAAATTAAAAACAGAAGCACTTTCAGTGGCCATTCTTCTCTGCTATTTTGCTACTCAAGAAGAAAGGAATGCTTTATAAAAGGAATTACACTTTGTAAGGCATTTATATTGCCATTATTCTTGGAAGAAAGAAATAAGGGATTCTTTTTTTTTTTTTTTGGCAAGCAATGATTTGAAAAAAATTACTTTGGATTTCAGAGGTTATAATTCAATTATTATTACTAAATTATTAATAAATACCTAGGTTCTGATTTTCAACTCCATTCATGAACAAATATATCAGTTTTGCACTATCAAGCATGAATTTGCAAAGTACATTGCCAGCTTGAGGCCCTGATTTAAATAATTGCTTTACGTTTTACTGACTCCAAAAATTAATCTTATGGAATGAGCTTACTAATTTGAGCTAAAAAAATACTGTCTCAGCATCTTGAATCCACTTTAAAAAAATAGTTATGTAATGCAAAACTAAAAAATGATATTAGGAATGATATTACAGCCCTGAAATTTTGCTTTTGTCATAAAAAGAAGCATCTTATTTTTATAACCCTAAAATGTTAACTTCTATTCACTAAACACATACATTCACACATACTCATTTATTTTTATAGTTAAAAAAAATAAGATTTTAAGTGTATTAGCTTATTAGAATGCTATTCATTTCCAAAACAATGACCACCGAAGAGTTTGATTTAATTTAAATTGACTCTGTATAAAGTATTGGCTGGAGTATAATTTAGGTTTTTTTCAATACATGCAGCAGTTATACTATAAACTGTATTAAAGTTATCTTCTGCTTGTTTGTATGTTAATTCTAAGATTGTGACTAGATATAAAGTCTTTTAAGAGCTAAGAAATAAAGTTTAATATCTTTCTAAAAGTTCCAGGATTTATCATCAAAAAAGTGGCCTACTATGAGAAACAAGTCTGTTGATTCCTTTATTGCAAATATTTTAGACTGAAACTAACAAAGTCTGCTGTCCTCGAAAGAACTTGAAGTCTTCAGTTAGTAGATTCTGAAGGCCAATTTCTAGACCTCTCTCCATTACTAGCTACCAGGTCATGGAAGATCTGTGGTTCTGGGATTTTCAGAGTAGTTGATCTAGTGGCTGTCATTTCTAATTATATTATTAGAACAATAGAAATAGATCTTGATTTGTATCCTATCTCTATTATTACTTGCATAAATCCCTAGAAAAATTACTTAAATGTTAAAATTCAATTTCTTCCTTCATTAAATGTGGGTGATAAAAATAGCTTATCTATGAGAGTGTTTTGGGTTCGTATCCCAAATCTGGCACTTAGCAGTTTCTGTGTTAATGAACAAGTTCCTTAATTTCTGTGTGCTCTAGTTTCTTCATCTGTAAAAGTGGATAATAAAAATACTTAGCTCTTAGGGTTGATATGATAATTAAATGAATTGATGTGCATAAAGTATTGTAAACTCTATGTGGCCTGTATTAAATATGCATAAATGCAATCAATAACTAACTCTTTGAGAGAATAAAGCAGATGGTAGATGTGCAACATCTAACCAAGTGCTTTTTATAATGCTGCTGCTGCTGCTAAGATGCTTCAGTCTTGTCCGACTCTGTGCAACCCCACAGACAGCAGCCCATGAGGCTCCTCCATTCCTGGGATTCTCCAGGCAAGAATGCTGGAGTAGGTTGTCATTTTCTTCTCCATGGTTTATAATAAATGCACAATAAATATTTACCATTATTATTAGCTTTTCTGTACTGATTATGTTAGGTATTCTTGATAATATTACCAACAAGTAAAATACTCCATTTTCTCAGAAATTTATCTTTAATAAATAAAATTATACAAATAATTTAATCAAAGTTACACATTAAGAGTATATTATTATCTAATTGGGCTTCCCTGGGGGCTCAGATGGGAAAGAATCTGCCCAAAATTTAGGAGAATAGGATTCAGTTTCTGGTTTGGGAAGATACCCTGGTGAAAAGCATGGCAACTCACTCCAGTATCCTTGCTTGGAGAATCTCATGGGCAAAGGGCTAGTCCATAGGGCTGCAAAGCACTGGACACTACTAACACTTTCACTTTTCATTATCTGAAAAGGGCTTCCCAAGTAGTTCAGTGGTAAAGAATTCACCTTACAAGCAGGCGTCATGGATTCAATCCCTGGGTCAGAAAGATCCCCTGGAGAGGGATATGACAACATACTCCGGTATCCTTGCCTAGGAAATCCCATGGACAGAGGAGCTTGGTAGGCTACATGGCAGAGTCCATGGGAGTTGCAAAGTGTCCAACATGACTTAGCAACAAAATAGCTCAATAAGGCTGACAATCCACATAAAATCTTGGCAAAATTAAATATGTTTTCTTATGCTCAACAATAATACAATAAAATTAAATTCTATAATTATTTGTGATAACTTGTTAATTACCATCTCTTCATTTCCTGGTATTTTATTTAGGAGAATGTACTATGTTTTCTATCTTTCTTCATTAGAATTATAATAGCACCTTCTAAAATTGATTTTTATTTTGAAAGAAAATCTTCAGAATTCTATTTTATGGAAAAATTCTTCATATCTTTGTTATTATAACTTTTATATCCTACTTCTCTTTTTAACTGTCTTTATTACATAAAATGAAGTATTAAAATTAGAATCTTAATCACACCTATTACTATACCTGATTGTTTAGATGTGAAAACTTTGGTGATAGCTTAACATGATAAGCTTTCCTTGTGGCTCAGACGGTAAAGCTTCTGCCTACAATGCAGGAGACCCGGGTTCAATCCCTGGGTCAGGAAGTTCCCCTGGAGAAAGAAATTGCAACCCACTCCAGTATTCTTGCCTGGAAAATCCCATGGACGGAGAAGCCCAGTAGGCTACAGTCCATGGGGTCGCAAAGAATCGGACACAACTGAGTGACTTCACTTAACATGATAGCAAGTGTATTTAAATAAAAAGGATCCTCAGTGTGAAACATCATATTAAGTAAAACAAAACAAAAACAAAAACAGTGCCTTTTCAGCCAACTCAAAAGACAATCCTTTATAATTAAAAGTCTTTCATCTTCTAATTTTAAATTCATATTTTTTTCTCTTTCCTCACTTCAGGAAAAAGCTTCTTATAATTGTGGCTCTTTACAAGGAAGGTGTAAGGTGACATAATCTACAGAGTCAAGTGGATCATAGCTGAAGTTGGTGCAGCAGCATAAAAAAAATATCATATACTGATAGCCTCAGTCAGTTAACCTCAAGGAGTGATCCACTGATTGACAGTCTATGTGCTGTCTACTGCTGGTCCACAATAAGATAAGAAATTTTCTCAAAACTGCAAATCAACCACATCATTAACCACTATTAAGTATATGAGGTGAAGATAAAAAGACCATTAAGTCTATAAAAAAATTTATTTGCTTCCTTCTCTGAGAATTTCTTATATTTCTTAAGAATAAAGTAACATGAGAAAGATTCAGATATCAAATCTGAATTTCATAACTGAATGAATCCTTAAAAACATGTACAATCCTCCCTCCACATTGATCTCTTTTTACAGATATTGAGACTGAGGTCAAAAGATGGTACATGACTTATTTGTCACACCACTAGTTTTAATTATAAAGCCAAAGTCAATATCAATACCTGTCTAATATTTTTTTGACTATGCAACCCAGTATTTTGTATTAAATTGTTGAACAATAATAAAATATATTTTCAAAGGAATTGAATAAATTTTCATATCCCAATGGTGGTTGTTTAGTTGCTAAGTTGTGTCTGACTCTTGTGACCCCATGGATTGTAACCCACCAGTTTCCTCTGTCCATGGGATTTCTCAGGCAAAAATACTCTAGTGGGTTGTCATTTCCTTCTCCAGAGGATCTTCCTGACCCAGGGGCTTCTGGATTTCAGGCAGATTCTTTACTGACTAAGCCACCAGGGAAGCCCTTTACATCCCAGACTTTCTTTTTCCAAGAAGAGAAACATTAGTTAGAGCTATACAGCATCATTTGATAGATTTTCATAGGTTCACAGATTTTGATAGCATAGGTTTTATGAATATTATTGTTAGTAGTGGCAGTATAAGTGTGCTTAGCTAGTTACTCTGTATTTTTGAAGCTAAAGCCATTGAAAATGTTTATTAGAATTGGTAATGACAATTATCTAATATTTAAAGTAAAAGTCAGGGGATACAACATTTTAGTTCTGAATGAAAATAATTGGAAGAAGATACTGAAATCCTCTGTGGTGATTTTATTAAGAAGCATGATGGATTCTCTCTGCAATATAATTGCCTTTAGTCTGGGGAATTTCTGAATGGAGAAGTCATGTATGCAAACTTGGAAGGGAAGAATAAAACAGGTCCTAATATACCCTTACACAGTTGGAAGTGTTCCTGCATGTTGCAATAAATCCACAGTGATTCAAATAATTTTACTCAGCTTGAAAGGAAAGATGCTGAATGAGACATAACTAGAACGTAGTTCACCTGAACCATGCTTGCATTAAAAACAGACCAGTATTGAGTGTCCCACTGTGTTTTGAAAGCAGCAAAGGGAAATTATTATGTGTGAGTGTTCTCAACCATCCTTTTTCCCTGTTAGTTGTAGGTAATTTATTCATTGTCTGCTGAACTTCCCTTTCTTCTTTACCATATGCAAATAATTCTAACTTGGAGGGTAGGAGATGTTATCAACAAAAAAGATGAAAAAGAAAATTAGTTCCCCTCCTCTTACACTTCATCTTTATTTTCTCTTTCTCCTTTGTGCCCTTCCATTTTCTTCCTTCCCTGAACAATATCATTTAAACCCTGGGTAGGGCCAACAAAAACAGATAATTCTCAGGGATCAGAGAGGAAAGTCAGAGCCTGAAAATGTAATACATCTGGTGCTCACACGGAAACAGAGACTAGAGTGAAGCTTTAAAGTTCAGGGAGGAAGAAGCAGGCATCATGTAGGAAGGCTGCCTGGCTCAGAGGTGAGTACAGGCTAGAAGAGAGTTTCAAAGCACACGCAGGATGAAGGCACATCCATGCTGTTGAAATGAGAGCAATGGTAGCTCAATAATAGTATAGAGGAGATCTCCATGAAAAAGGATGTGGCAGCAGTCATGGAGATTGGCTCCATACTGGACATTTGATGAAATAGGTAAATATAATAAAGGATAGTGGAAGCCTGATTTCTTACTGTCTAAGAAGGGATGTATTAATACACATATAGAGAGAAAGAAAATTATAATGAATCTTTTTATTTTTATGCTGAAATTGGAAATGTTAGGATGAATGCATGATTTCCATTAGATTAGATGGGTACATAGATACATATATATTTAGAGTTAAATGTTAATATACTATACACACACACACACACACACACACACACACACATATGTATTTCATAGTTCCATCTCCTTAGAAGGGCTCAGAACACTGACACCTCAATGAAGTGAAGTGAAAATCGCTCAGTCATGTCCAACTTTTTGTGACCCAATGGACTACTATGCAGTCCATGGAATTCTCCAGGCCAGAATACTGGAGCGGGTAGCCTTTCCCTCCTCCAGGGGATCTTCCCAACCCAGGAACTGAACCCAGGTCTCCCATATTGAGGGCAGATTCTTTACCAGCTGAGCCACAAGGGACATCTCAATAGCTCAAAATAAATGAACAGTCCTATCTTGGCTTCTAAATACTATTCTCCACTCAAAGGAATAAGGACTTTACGGTTCTTTGGGGGAAATGGTTGAGTCCAGGGTTGAGGCAGATAAAGTACAAGACAAGCTTAGAATATGTTTTTGAAGCAGAAAATACATCCTCAAAGAATGGTAAGGACATGGACACAGGGTCTTCCTTGAATGAACATTCACTGTCACTGTCCAAATGCCAAAATATGTTAAGTGAAATTGAATAAAGTGTGACACTATAAGCACTAATTGAAATAAATAATAGCAAGTGTGATGAGTTATTTCCACAACCCCAAGCACTTCCTTACAAAATACTTATCTACAGTGAAGCAAAGTAGAATAAAATACTATCTTATCTCAATTATAAAAGTGAATTAAAATTGGGCGCTGATGGGATTCAAGGTGAAAAATAGAGAATCTTTGCAATAACATTTTTACTAAAGATGTATAACCTGAATGCGATCACAAGAAAGCCTTACTTTGCCAACAAAGGTCCGTCTAGTCAAGGCTATGGTTTTTCCAGTAGTCATGTATGGATGTGAGAGTTGGACTGTGAAGAAAGCTGAGCACCAAAGAATTGATGGTTTTGAAATGTGGTGTTCGAGAAGACTCCTGAGAGTCCCTTGGACTGCAAGGAGATCCAACCAGTCCATTCTGAAGGAGATCGGCCCTGGGATTTCTTTGGAAGGCATGACGCTAAAGCTGAAACTCCAGTACTTTGGCCACCTCATGTGAAGAGTTGACTCATTGGAAAAGACTCTGATGCTGGGAGGGATTGGGGGCAGGATGAGAAAGGGATGACAGAGGATGAGATGGCTGGATGGCATCATTGACTCGATGGACATGAGTCTGAGTGAACTCCGGGAGTTGGTGATGGACAGGAGGCCTGGCGTGCTGCAATTCATGGGGTCACAAAGAGTCGGACACGACTGATTGACTGAACTGAACTGAACTGAACAATAAGAGAACAGAAAGAGAAATTAAAGAAACAATTCCATTCACCATTGCAACGAAAAGAATAAAATACTTAGAATAAATCTACCTAAAGAAACAAAAGACCTATATATAGAAAACTATAAAACGCTGGTGAAAGCTATCAAAGATGACACACATAGATGGAGAAATACACCATGTTCATGGATCGGAAGAATCAATAGAGTGAAAATGAGTATACTACCCAAAGCAATCTATAGATACAATGCAATCCCTATCAAGCTACCAATGGTATTTTTCAAAGAACTAGAACAAATAATTTCACAGTTTGAATGGAAATTTTAAAAACCTCAAATAGCCAAAGCAATCTTGAGAAAGAAGAATGGAACTGGAGGAATCAACCAACCTGACTTCAGACTATACTACAAAGCTACAGTCATCAAGACAGTATGGTACTGACACAAAGACAGAAATATAGATCAGTGGACCAAAATAGAAAGCCCAGAGATAAACCCACGCACCTATGGACACTTTATCTTTGACAAAGGTGGCAAGAATATACAATGGAGAAAACACAATCTCTTTAACAATTGGTGCCGTGAAAACTGGTCAACCACTTGTAAAAGAATGAAACTAGAACACCATACACAAAAAATAAACTCAAAATGGATTAAAGATCTAAATGTAAGACCAGAAACTATAAAACTCCCAGAGGTAAACATAGGCAAAACACTCTCTGACATAAATCACAGCAGGATCCTCTATGACCCTCCTCCCAGAATATTGGAAATAAAAGCAAAAATAAACAAATAGGACCTAATTAAACTTAAAAGCTTTTGCACAATGAAGGAAACTATAAGCAAGGTGAAAAGACAGCCTTCAGAATGGGAGAAAATAATAGCAAACGAAGCAATGGACAAAGAATGAATCTCAAAAATATAAAAGCAACACCTACAGCTCAATTCCAGAAAAATAAACGACCCAGTCAAAAAATGGGCCAAAGAATTAAACAGGCATTTCTCCAAAGAAGACATACAGATGGTAAACAAACACATGAAAAGATGCTCAACATCACTCATTATCAGAGAAATGCAAATCAAAACCACAGTGAGGTACCATCTCATGCCATTCAGAATGGCTGCTGTCCAAAAGTTTATAAGCAATAAACGCTGGAGAGGATGTGGAGAAAAGGGAACCCTCTTACACTATTGGTGGGAATGCAAACTAGTACAACCACTATGGAGAACAGTGTGGAGATTCCTTAAAAAACTGGAAATAGAACTGCCATACGACCCAGCAATCCTACTGCTGGGCATACACACTGAGAAAACCATAATTGAAAGAGACACATGTACCCCAATGTTTATTGCAGCACTGTTTATAATAGCCAGGGCATGGAAGCAACCTAGATGTCCATCAGGAGATGAATGGATAAGAAAGCTGGGGTGCATATACACAATGGGATATTACTCAGCTATTAAAAATAATGCATTTGAATCAGTTCTAATGAGGTGGATGAAACTGGAGCCTATTATACAGAGCAAAGTAAGTCAGAAAGAAAGCCAACAATACTGTATATTAACACATATATATGGAAATTAGAAGATGGCAACAATGACCCCTATATGCAAGACAGCAAAAGATACACAGATGTAAAGAACAGTATGTTGAACTCTGTGGGAGAAGGTGAGGGTGGGATGATTTGAGAGAATAGCATTGAAACATGTATATTATCATATGTGAAATAGAGAGTCAGTCCAGGTTCGATGCATGAGACAGGGTGCTCAAGGCTGGTGCACTGGGATGACCATGAGGGATGGGATGGGGAGGGATGTGGGATGGAGGTTCAGGATGGGGAACACATGTACACCCATGGCTGATTCATGTTAATGTATGGCAAAAACCACCACAGTGTTGTAAAGTAACTAGCCTCCAATTAAAATAAATTTTAAAAAAATAAAAAAAAAGTTAACCTTTATTTTTGAATGAATTGATTAAAATCATAATCAATTTTTCACTTGAGGCAGTGAAAGAGGAATCTTTGAAAGGATACTGCATAGCAAATAGACTTAGGCTCTGAAGTACTGACGAAATAAATGAACCATATGTATTATAATTGTCTTTCCAAATATTAGGGATATAAAAGTCTCGATAAATTTTAAGTTCTAAAAAGTACCTGTGAGATCATAACTCCTATAATGAATGTTTTGAAAGCAAATGATCAGAGATTTAATTTATGTGCAAGGCAATGATACTAATACTTTATGGATTTCATAGGATTGAATAAGTTTTCTTTTTTCCTCACCAATTTGACTTGTATTATCATATGTAATAATCCCTGAGACTTTGTGTATCCAGGATGAATTTACTGATGTTCATTATCATCTTGGTTACCTAGACTAAAACTTTTAAGAGAAAGATTATGCAATTTACCTGAAGTCACAAAAATGTTAGAGTTCATATCACAATCCTAAATCTGTCTTTGAGATGTGTTTTTTTTTTTCTATTATCATGGCATATTAACCTTTGATTAATAATTAATAAAAGTGTCTCTAAACAATAGGGGATCACAAGTAGGGGAATTATGAAACTAGTTTATCTTTTACCTGAATCAAACAACATGGCAATTTTATTAGATTTTCTTAAATAAACAAGCACTATTTCTTTAATTTTTCTTCAACCTCATTAAGAGTTCCATTTCAGATTATTTTACCCATTTCTTCCTATAAATTTTGTAAAAATATTGAATCAATTCTGGGTTTATATCCTTTTTTCACTTCTCTCCTTGATCTAAACTCATCCTCTAGGTAATATCATTCAGTTTCTTGTCCTTAAATGTTGTATGTAGAATCACTCCCAAATTAATATCTCCAGACCTGAGATGTCTACCAAACTCTAGCTTGACAAATACCATGAATTAGTTAGACTCTCCCTTCAATATCTAAATGTACTCTCTAACTGAACATATTAAAACAGAATTCTTGATTCCCACTCTCAAACCTGGTCATATTACTATTCACACCATCGAAAAAACAGAAACTCTAATCTAGTAGTTCAAATAAAAAAAACCTTGGAAACCCCCTTAACTTCTCCTTTCTCACATTTCATAGCCAATTCATTGATGAATTCTTTCTGTTCTACTTCCAAAACACACCTAGGATTTGACATCTTCTTGATGAAGGTGAAAGATGAGAGTGAAAAAGCAGCTTAAAACTCAACATTCAAAAAACTAAGATTATGGCATTTGGTCCCATCACTTCGTAACAAATAGATGGAGAAAAAAATGGAAACAATGATAGATTTTATTTTCTCAGGCTCCAAAATCACTATGGATAGTGACTGCAGCCATGAAATTAAAAGACATTTGCCCCTTGGAAGAAAAGCTATGACAAACCTAGACAGCCTATTCAAAATCAGAGGCATCACTTTGTTGACAAATGCCCATCTAGTCAAAGCTATTTTTTTTTTTTCCAGTAGTCATGTATGGATGTGTTAGTTGGACCATAAAGAAGTCTGAGCACCTAATAATTGATACTTTCTAACTGTGGTGCTAGAGAAGTCTCTTGAGAGTCCCTTGGAGAGCATGAAGATCAAATCCATCAATCCTAATGGAAATCAACCCTGAATATTTTGAGGATTGATGCTGAAGCTGAAGCTCCAATACTCTGGCCACCTGATGTCAAGAGCCGACTCATTTAAAAGACCCTGATCCTGTGAAAGATCGAGGGCAGGAGGAGAAGAGGGAAACAGAGGATGAGCTGGTTGGTATGGCATAATTGACTCAGTGGACATCAGTTTGAGCAAACTCAGAGAGAGTTTGGAAGTAAGGGATTCCTGGTGTATTGCTGTCCATGGGTTCACAAGAAGAAACACCTTAGTGATTGAACAACAACACTGTCACCTAACCTCAAACTCAGTATCTTATGGAGGGTAAGAAGAGTTAAGTTATAGTGACAATTACGCTTTCTCTACCTCTACTGGGCTTTACTGAAGACAGGGGTGACGATAAAATGAGGAAGACTGAAGATCTCATAAGCAAATGTCAAGGCCTTTTGGTGTCCATGGTTAGGTTTTGACTGTTTACTAAGAAGTATCTCCTAACTGACAAGATATTAGCAAAAAAAGTGGTAAGAAGTATAATCTCCTTCCTGGAACATTTAAAGAAGAATCATTCTAGTTTTGTAATTACAGATTATTTAGTCAGATTCCAGTATGAAGCTGGAGAAAATAAGGCATCTAATCTGTTTGCTTCTTCAGTTCAGAGTCTTTGAAGTTAACTGAGTAAATCTCTTCACATGATGTTCCTATTAGAAATAATCTCCTGTAGGCTCCACTGCAGTAATCTTCAAAGTGTTTGTGCCCCAGGTCTAAGTTGTCTTTAATTATACAGTAGTTTGCAGGTTACGGAACTGTTTCACATTCTTTATCATATCTTAATTTACTTATTTGTTCTTTCAATCAGATTCATGTATTGATTTCTTGGGATCTCTGGGAAACTTTGCTTATTTATTGAGATAAATTACAAATAAGGCCCATACAGGCCCTCTCTTCACTGAGCTCAGATTTTCACTTAATTAACCTTTACTTTCACTACAGTATACAACTTCTAAGTCAACTAATTTTTAAAATGTGCATTGTATTTTCTTCCTTGTCTGATTTTTCTGTTGACATTTTGTCTGTTTAGAATGCTTGTCTCTATGAAAGCAGCAAGATGAGCAAAGTGATTTCCTATGTTGTTCAACATACAATTCTTTCTCTACTAATCTCAAGGAAGATCACAGAGGTCCAGAGGAGCAGATGTATCTACAAGTGTTCAATAACCAACACTGTCTTATTGAATCTTCTCATGTAAAAGAAGAGAGTACAGTCACTCCCCTTGAAATATGATTGTTGTTCTAGGATTGGCAGTAAATTTCCCAGCAGCTACACTGGGTCCAGTACAGAGTCATAAGAATGTTGTACATTTGGTTAAATTTGATAGATCAATTAAAGGTAAAATATCAGAAAGTCAGTTCATGCAAAACTAACAATCCAACTGGAGCCATCTTGTTCCAGGAACAGCTTCACTTAAGTTAATACTTTATCTCTCTACCTCTCTCAACCAAATAATACTTCAAATTAGTCTATTTTGTACTCTTTTGTCAAAGACCAAAGAGTTTCTCATGAGTACTTTTCTCTTCCTCTTTTTCCAAGGTTAGAATTCTCCAATTTTTTTTATTTCTTTTCCTTTTTCTCAGAAAAATTTATATTTGTATAGAGTTGCTACATTTTCTCCTGAATATATTTTCTTTTCAGTAAAGAGGGAAACTCTAAAATTAAGGATCTAAGGTTCCAGGGAGTCAGGGATTCTATAAAAATATCAAGTAAATAAATTTCAATTTATATTATTTTCAAAAATAACAAGGCACTTGTTTGGAGACTAGTCAGTTACCACAAAATGTACATAACTTACATTTATCAATTATCCTATCCATCCAATTAATAGTCTACAATTAATAGATAATTTGCTCTTCTAATCACTTTAATAGAGATTATACTATAAATAATCTGCTGTCTAGGTGCTGGCAATATAAGGAAGAACATACTGTTTCAGCAAATTTACTTTACATTATGCACATGTGTTTATATAATATTAACAAGAAAATAATTATACTATATAAAATGTACCTGTAAGTATTCCTTTAAGTGTAAATTCATTTACAACACTGTTAATGAGCCGATTAGAAGCCAGTTATGTATAAGATTGATTTTAAATATAATGATAAAAACAAAAAGCCTCAGAGATGGGAGAAATCAGTTGTAAAACCTGGTAATTAAAAGAGGATGGACTATAGCCTGCCAGGCTCCTCTGTCCATTGAATTCTCCAGGCAAGAATACTGGAGTAGGTAGCCATTCCCTTCTCCAGGGGACCTTCTTGACTCAGGGATCAAACCTGGATCTCCTGAATTGCAGGTGGATTCTTTTCTGTCTGAGCTACCAGGAAAGTCACAATCTAGAAGCCAGGGTATCATATGAGTTTCAAGAAATGAAAAATAATCTGACAAATAGATGGACAGTGAAATATCTTCCCACATAGGACAGAGATGAATACCAATAATACTTTTCCCAGTGTCAAGGCCCATTTTCACCTTTGGTTAATTTATGTTATGAACTGAATTGCCCACCCCAAATTCATATGCTGAAGGTTTAACCTTCAATGTGATGTCATTTGGAGATGGAGCCTTTAAGAGGTAATTAGGTTTAGATGAGAGCATAAGAGTCTGGCCAATGATGGGATTAGTGGCTTTGCAAGAGGAACTAGGCAGTTTGATTTTTCCTTCCATGTGAGGACCCAGTAAGAAATGGCCTTCTGCAAACCAGGGGGAGAGCCTTTACCAGAACTTAAATTTGTTGGCACTCTGATCTTAGACTTCAGCTTTCAGAACAGTAATGGGAAAAAAAAAAGCCTGACATTTAAACCACTTAGTCTATGGTATTTTGCTACGGCAGCCTAGGCTGACTAATACAACTCAGATACATAATCATGACTTCCCCACACAGTAGGACTAGCTGGTTTTAGAACCTGCCCATACATTGTACAATATTAACCAACTTATTTATTTGATTTTTTTTTTTTTTTTACTTTGAGTGAAAGATTCAGAACCCTGGAAAAATCATACTGTCTAATTAATAACTCCTACAATATCTGATGTATTACTACTCTTTTATCCTTCACATACCACACACACACACACATACACATTTTCATGTAGAATGCTTTCTGGAATATATCACTTTGTGTTCAGAATCTTTAATGGTGTTCAGTTGCTTAAAAGATAAAATCAATCTTCATTTTATGTTCAAAACACTCCAAAATCTCAACTCAAAATATTTTTCTAAATCTATCATCAGTTATTCTATTAAAGAATTATAACAGGAGCATGATACTTATCTTACATGCAGCTATACAAAATAGAGATTAGTGCTTTGGAGATGTCCATGTAGTTTCCTTATCTCCCAATCTTGGTCTCATTTGGGCTGAAAACATGTAGTTAACTCTGAACAATGGGGAGTGAGCAAAAATGGCATGTCTAACTTCTAGAAAAAGACAATTAAAAATTAATGTGACTTGAACTTTAATTCTCAATAAAAGGATATTGAAATTCACTACTCCATCCTAATAAACAAGTAAAATGCTTAATAGACTGAAAAAATCAACAACTCTTTGGGGATTCATAAGAGAGGGAAGAACATAGGGCAAACCTCTGTCCCAAGATTGAAAAGATTGGTGAATACTGAATGCCATGGTTATAAAAAGTTAATAAACAGAAACCTCAATTAAATACAGTTGGGCTCGCAAAGAGTCGGACACAACTGAGTGACTGACCTGAATTGAGGAGACTAGAAAGGAGAGCTTGTATGAAGAAGAAGGAAGAAGGAAGAAGAAAGAAAGAAAGATTCTTCTTTCCTGGCAAGGACCCAACCAATGAAAGTCATGGATTCTTTATTATGGCCCCTCCAACTTTCTTTTTCTCTCTATAAAAGAGTTCTCTTTCCCTTGTTGTGTAGGGGACTTGCACATGGTTTCAGACCCTATATTGCAATACTCTCCTAATGCGAGATAAACCCATATTTTCTGCAGAAATATCTGGCAGTCTCTGTGTTTCAGGTCAACATGATTTACAAGAGCAGAGACTCACCACATTAACTAGTGCTGGGGTAGGAAAACCTGAACTGTAATTAATGAACTGCTGGTGTTTCCATGAGGACAACCTTGAAAGCCTCACAATATTATGAGATTTACCTCCAGGAGATGGACCAAATCCCACCAGTAAATATCAGGAAAAAAAAATCCTCTTGGGTTTCTAGCAGGTAAGGGGAAAATAAAACATTTTGAAATAAGTCAAAGCAGTTTGTTCACAACTAGAGATGCCCTCAAGTTGGAACAGCTAACCAGAGCCTAAGGTCTAATATTTTAAGAGTTCAGTTTATCTGGGGAAAAAAAATACCCAACTTCAGCCTTCTCTAGCCATACAGTCAGAGAAGGCAATGGCACCCCGCGCCAGTACTCTTGCCTGGAAAATCCCATGGACGGAGGAGCCTGGTAGGCTGCAGTCCATGGGGTCACTAAGAGTCGGACACGACTGAGCGACTTTACTTTCACTTTTCACTTTCATGAATTGGAGAAGGAAATGGCAACCCACTCCAGTGTTCTTGCCTGGATATTCCCAGGAACGGGGGAGCCTGGTGAGCTGCCGTCTATGGGGTCGCACAGAGTTGGACACAACTGAAGCGACTAAGCAGCAGCAGCAGCAGCAGCCATACGGTCCCATCTAAGTAGAGAGAATAAAACTGAGAAACACTTTTGAAGTTCAAATCCAGAAACAGGGGCTAACTAAAGCTGTTGTGCTTCTTTCTTCTCTCTTTTTTCAATGTTGTGAATATGGAGGACACATGTTCTAGTGGCATAATTACCAGATGTAGGAGGGCTTCATCTGAGTAAAAAATGCAAGTTTATTATGTTAAGCATTGATATTTCTGGGTTTTGTATTATAGCAGTTAACAGTATTTACCTTGTCTGTGTATATGTTAACAGTAAAGACCCATTTTCAACCTGGAGTATCCATCTGTCTGTCTTTAAGAGGCTTACTTATTCATCAAATAATAAAATGCAAACTACTGAGTCTTGGAACTCTTTCTAACCTTATCAAATCAAGGGAAAGGCTGATCTATTTTCCTTCCCATAATCTGCTGCAGTTCCTGTCTGCAACATCTACTTGACGTTTACTGTTAATAGCCTAGATTATACCTGGGTAAGTATTTATCTCTTAGAATGTGCATGTTGCTACCCAGTACATTACAAACAGATAATTATTAACAGGACATTTTTTTTCTGAAGTTATCTTTATTGTACTTCTGTCTCCCAATTAAACAGCAAATTGAAATTGATGCAGAAAAATGTGTTAAGTAGCTAAAAATAGCAATAACTCTGGCTTCTCCTCAGTGTGATTCAGTAGAAATTTAAATGGTAATATAAGGATATGAATATTCACAGTTGTGTTCAGGATTAGTGAAATGACACATCTTATTAATCATGGATATCTGAGTGTGTGGGTGGGCATACTCACCACTGTAGATATGAAAACATTTGTTCTGAAAGCAGTCTGTCCAATGTTGTAGTAACCATAACTCCCAAAATTAGTTCTACTCATCTTTACCTCAAAAGTTATTGTGTAATTTTCCCCATGCACTGCTAAAGTCTCTATAGAGAACAAGATTATCCAGAATCCTAGATAGAAAGTTTCTCTTGAGTTAGAGGTATTATAATAATTGATGAATAGCTTTTAAATTACTATATTAAAATGAGTATTTTCTCTAGATTCAAACTTGGGAATACTAACTCCTTTTGAGCATATCAGTTTTTATTTATGAGATCAGTGTGTTTTGCTCTCAGTCTCACCTGGCTTTTTATGTTTATTGAACTGACTGTATTTTTAAATCCTATCTTTTGAATACATCAGAAGTCTTATAACTGACCCAACAGGGAGCTACCTATTGGTCCTGCATACAATTAGCCAGTTGAAAAGGAAGAGGGTTGCTTCTTAACAAAGTATAAGACCACCTCTGGAGTTTAAGCCTCTGGGAATCAAGCAGTCTTATTCTTACTCTTTTTTTTTTTTTTTTTTTTTGCTATAGTGAAGCAGACAGAACATCTGTGGAATTCCATGACAGCCATCCCCAGCTGACTTGGTCTGATGCTGATCAACAAGGAGCCTCATTGAATATAAAACTTTTTCCAAACTTAGAAACTAAGTTAATTGGAGGGTCACCTTTTTTCATTCCCTTGCTCTGAAGGCTCAAATGCATTTGAAATACACCAGCAGGCTAAACTGTGCAAAGAGATCCTGGGCTAATGCTTTCACAGTGTGGCTTATCATCAACATTGCCAATGGGGATTTTGTAAATTGCCTTTCCGGAAATCAAGGACTGTCTGGAGTGAGTTACCAAAAACTCCTAGCAATTGCAATTCTTTCTGGTATATTTTAGGGTGGCTCTGTTGCTATAGCTATGTAATGATCCAAAGCCCCAATTTAAAAATATCCCTTATAACCACTTCCCATCTTATTTGTTTTCCCAACAAGCATTTCTCCTTCTTCCAGGGCAACATCTATAATTTTCTGTGGCAAATTGATCACAGAGTTAACCATCCACACTGGTACACTTTTGTAAGTTTAATGGGACACTTATCATTATACCAAGACACAGCTGAAAATTGAAATTGTTGTGGTAACCAGGACATAAGTCATCTTAACCTTTGAAGAATCTCTCTTCCATTGTCCTTTATTTCCTATTCTCTAATCTCCAGTAATGCTTTGTTTCCTACCCTGGTTCTTCTGCTTTTCCTGTGATTAAAGTAACTTGAGTTATAGCTCCTTCCTATTACCTTCATGAAAGTGAACTAGTGAGGTTGTTCAAAATTTTTTCAAAAATTTCTAACCATTCACTTATTTATCCAGTTAAATATTAAAAGCCTTCTCATTTAACTCTGCCAGTGATCAGGGATCTAATTCTGAACAAGTTCAATTCCTGCTTTAAGGCACTCATGAAATAGATAAAACACACACACACTGTAATTTCATGAGGTGTCAGAAGAGGTAAAAATAATATATCATGGAAATTGAGAGGAAAGCAAATAATCTCAATTGCAGAGGCTAAGTTCAGATTTCTAGAGCAAATGAACTCTATTATATTAATTAAAGATAAGAATTGGCCAAAAAGAGGGCATTCTAAGTGATGAAAGGAAATATTGTGTGCTCAAGTTTTACAGTTTAAGGCTAGAAATAACAAAGCTGTTTTTGAAAACTACTCCAGTGACCATATTAGTTTCAGTTAAACAAAACAAACAAACAAAAAAACAACTTTCTAATATTCTATTCAACTGCTTCCTGATAGCAAATGGTTCTCTTACATAGTAGAATCATAGTCCTGCTGTTAATCTTAAAGAAAACAATCAATCAGAATGCATCTCAAAACCTTTATGCAAAACACTGTCTAAAATGACTTACGTATTTTTCTCCTAAGTAGAAGGCTATACTCTTCAAAATAAAGTGGTAGTTGTTTAGCGATTAATTATATCAGACTCCTTTCCCATCCCATGGACTACAGCCTGCCAGGCTCCTCTGTCCATGGGATTTCCCAGGCAGAATATCAGAGGGGGTGGCCATGCCCTCCTCCAAGAGATCTTCCTGATACAGGGATTGAACCTACATCTCCTGCTTGGCAGGTGAATATTTTTTTTGTCACTGAGCCACCTTGCTGCTGCTTCTGCTAAGTCACTTCAGTCGTGTCCGACTCTGTGTGACCCCATAGATGGCAGCCCACCAGTTTCCCCCATCTCTGGGATTCTCCAGGCAAGAACACTGTAGTGGATTGCCATTTCCTTCTCCAATGCACCTTGGAAAGATTTGAATATGGGCAAAATACTAAAAACAAACCAAAAAGACCCTTTAATTTTGTCTTTATTATTGTAGCTATGGCTGAATTAGTTTATCTGCAGTTATTAAGTGTGACACTGTGGAAAATTCTGAAAGAGATGGGAATGCTAGACCACCTGACCTGCCTCTTGAGAAACCTATATGCAGGTCAGGAAGCAACAGTTAGAACTAGACATGGAACAACAGACTGGTTCCAAATAGGAAAAGGAGTATGTCAAGGCTGTATATTGTCACCCTGCTTATTTAACTTATATGCAGAGTACATCGTGAAAAACGTTGGGCTGGAAGAAGCACAAGCTGGAATCAAGATTGCTTGGAGAACTAGCAATAACCTCAGATATGCAGATGACACCACGCTAATGGCAGAAAGTGAAGAGGAACTAAAAATCCTCTTGATGAAAGTGAAAGAGGACTGTTCTATATATTAGTGTCTCTTTTGCTGTCTTGTATATGCTGTCTCTGTGGGAGAGGGAGAGGGTGGGATTATTTGGGAGAATGGCATTGAAATATGTATAATATCATATATGAAATGAGTCACCAGTCCAGGTTCAATGCACGATAGTGGATACTTGGGGCTGGTGCACTGGGATGACCCAGAGGGATGGTATCTGGAGGGAGGAGGGAGGAGGGTTCAGGATGGCAAACACATGTATACCTGTGGCAGATTCATTTTGATATATGGCAAAACCAATACAATATTGTAAAGTTAAATAAAATAAAATTTAAAAAAAAGAAAAGAAAGTGAAAGAGGAGAGTGAAAAAGTTGGCTTAAAGCTCAACATTCAGAAAATGAAGATCATGGCATCCGGTCCCATCACTCCATGGGAAATAGATGGGGAAATAGTGGAAACAGTGTCAAACTGTATTTTGGGGGGGCTCCAAAATCACTGCAGATGGTGACTGCATCCATGAAGTTAAAAGACGCTTACTCCTTGGAAGGAAAGTTATGATCAACCTAGATAGCATATTGAAAAGCAGAGATATTACTTTGCCAACAAAGGTCCGTCTAGTCAAGGCTATGGTTTTTCCAGTAGTCATGTATGGATGTGAGAGTGGGACTGTGAAGAAAGCTGAGCGCCAAAGAATTGACGCTTTTGAACTGTGGTGGTGGAGAGGATTCTTGAGAGTCCCTTGGACTGCAAGGAGATCCAACCAGTCCATTCTAAAGGAAATCAGCCCTGGGTGTTCTTTGGAAGGAATGATGCTAAAGCTGAAACTCTAGTATTTTGGCCACCTCATGCGAAGAGTTGACTCATTGGAAAAGACTCTGATGCTGGGAGGGACTGGGGGCAGGAGGATAGGGGGATGACAGAGGATGAGATGGCTGGATGGCGTCACCGACTCGATGGACATGAGTCTGGGTGAACTCCGGGAGTTGGTGATGGACAGGGAGGCCTGGTGTGCTGCAATTCATGGGGTGCAAAGAGTCAGACACGACTGAGCGACTGAACTGAACTGAACTAATTAAGTGTGATGGCTCCAGAAAAAAACTGTCTGGCTTTGAAACTTAATTTCACTAACCTCTTACTAGCTTTGTACTTCAATAGATTCATTAAAGTCTACATTCCTCAGTTTCCTAATCTGTAAAATGTGGCATGGAAATTGCTTTTTATCACAGTAGTGATGATTAAATAAATTAAAACCTTAAGGTCTTTAAGAATTGTACTTGTTATATATTAAGTGCTAAATAATTAATGGTTATTATGAGAAATGATATTAAATTATTTAATAATTGTTATGTTGTACTGGCTGAACTTCAGCCTTTATCATTAATTTATTAGTGATGATAATGATGATGACAGTACCATTCACTGAATGACTTCTAGTATCAAATACTGTTGTAATTTGTCTGACATTGAATTTTCCTATAATCAGAAGCAACATAAAGGACTTGAGGGCAAGTATTTTTATTTGGGAGATGATCAAGGAAGCAGAAGTGATGGATAAAAGAAAGTGATACAAAGAAGGGAAAAGGACCAATAGCACATGCTAGTGAGTGGTTACTACTTAAGTTCAGTCCTACTCTGGACCCTCTGTGAAGCTTAATTAGAATACTTCAAAGTTGTCTCAGAACTCACCCAGGATTTAGAGGCTGAGGCATTTATCCACTGACTTCTCCACAGCTGTTGAAAGTTTTGTCTGGAACCATTATACTTTCCTACAGTTCTGCAATGCAAGAGGTCAATATTTTGAATTGGACTCAATTGGGATTAGAGGCTTCCCAGGTGGTGCTAGTGATAAAGAACCTGCCTGCCAATGCAGGAGATGTAAGAGACACAGGTTCTATCCCTGAATTGGGAAGATCCCCTGGAGGAGGGCATGGCAAACCACTTCAGTATTCTTACTTGGAGAATTGCATGGGCAGAGGAGCCTGGTAGACTACAGTTCATGGGGTCACACAGAGTTGGACACAACTGAAGTTACTTAGCACACACACATGCACAACTGAATTAACAATAGCTTATCCAGTTTACCCAGCATGTCCAAGAAACTGAAATATTTTATCACAAAGTAGAGGAGTAATGTAAAGAGCATCTTGAGACTTAAGCAGTTCCAAGGAAGAACTTTGGCTAATTAGTTTTCACA
Organism: Bubalus kerabau; assembly: GCF_029407905.1. Taxonomy (NCBI): domain Eukaryota; kingdom Metazoa; phylum Chordata; class Mammalia; order Artiodactyla; family Bovidae; genus Bubalus; species Bubalus kerabau. Next base: position 5,151,708 of record NC_073645.1, read on the forward strand.
TGAAGCAGCTCCACAAAAGTATAATATAGAGCATGTACTCCCCGAATGTTAAGTATTACTGGTATTAAGGAAGAGAACAGATATAGAAACAGTCATTCTTTAGCAACAGGATACCTTTGTCTTAAAACTGTGTATAGCCAGCATTGTCCTTTATCTCCAACAGATATTTGTCTAAAACTCTTTTAAATAACTGGCAACTTTTAATTGGCCTCGTCCATCTCTCTCCCCATGTTTTTGGTTTTATCTTCTGTAATAGACTGTGGAATAATGAGGTTTCTTTTACCATTCCACAACGGAACTTAGTAAGTGCCTAGGATGTGATATTTAAGTCAGGGTGAAGGAATGAAGGGAAGAGAATACAAAGTCAATGCGAAATAGTATTTTAAATAACATCTTACATTTATTGTAAAATGTTCTTTAAAATGCTATGAATACCATGAACAGAGAATTCCATGGACAGAGGAGTTTCGTGGCCTACAATCTATGGGGTCACAAAGAGTTGGACACAACTGAGCAACTAACACACACTTCCTTCAAAGGAAGACAACCTTCCCTTGCCTACATTTATTGAATGCTTTTTATATGTCAAATATTTTATTTCCTTATTTCATCATATTTATCATTCTGGTGTGTATGAGTTGTATTAGCTTCATTTTATAAATGAGATAATTGAGACTTGAATAGGATAAATAATGTGCTCGGTAGTATAGCCTGAGTTTGAAATTGTGTGTCTCTTTACTCCGAAAAGTCCCAATGTTTATTCAAATTGTTATGCTGCCTCTGAAGAAAAGCAGGGGAAAGCTGGGAAAAGGTTGGTAAAGCAGGATAAGAAGAAGAATGAAGAAAGGAAAGAAAGAGAGAAATGGAAGGAAAGACAGAGCAGAGGGAAGGAGGGATTAAAGGATCAATTCTGAACTGGCCTAGGAGTCAAGGCCAAGTTTTCTTTTATGTAAAAAACAGACTTAACTGATGCTTTTTTGCATCTGAACTAAAAAGATTTCAGAAGAAATCATGGGAGATGAAAAGAACAGTTTCCCAAAACATCATCTTGGAGTTTTTAGTTTAGAGGGTTTTGTAAGTTGTTTACCTCTGAGATGCGAGAGACCTGGGTTCCATCCCTGGGTCAGGAAGATCTCCTGGAGAAGGAAATGTCAACCCACTCCAGTATTCTTGCCTGGAGAATCCCATGGATGCAGGAGCCTGGTGGGCTACAGTCCACGGAGTCACAAAGAGTCAGACATGACTGAGCAACTTAACTTTCAACTAACTTGTACCTCTGAGATAGAATGTGATTTCTATGTTTGATGTAATTAGAATGGAATGTTCATTTAATTAGACTAGTACCATGACATTGGAGAGAGAGAAAAAAAAAAAATAAAAAAGGAAAGACAGAAACTAACCAATCATGAGATTAAAATAGAAATCTTTTCAGATTTTTGCCTCTCTGATAGTTTGATTCCAGGGTTGTTTTGCTAATTTCTCAATTTAGAACAAAGATTTAGATTTCAAAGGAGTCCCAAGTGTTCAATTCATTTCCAGAGTCTAAAATTGCCTGTTTACACTTGTTCGTGTCATGGTTGATTTATTGTTTAAATTTTCAACAGATTTTAAGAGTTCTTAAGAAAGTATCTATGAGATCACCCATGTTTGGGATTTATTTTGCTCCAAACCTCTTTGCAGCTTGAGAATATTTACTTTTTCAAAAAGATAAAGCAAAGTTAATGTTTTTTAGTGTGGGTAACAGTTTCAAATGTCATCATAAGTTTAATACATCCATAATAACTGCGTCCACACTCTGAGTTGGAGGGTGTGAGACCTGTAATTTTTAGAAATAGTTTCTATTAAGAATAAAATACTTATAAAGTTTCGATGTATTTGCAAATGATTCTTTGGGTAATGGATTCCCTTCATAATTAAGACCAGACATTAAAAAAAGTTTTCCATTCATTTTTATAATCATTACTGTAGTGAAACCACTGTATACATTATACTACTGTGAGAAAGGAAAAATTAAGTTAAAAGAAGAGACAGAGGGATAGTGAAATAGAGAGGAAAAAATTTTAAGTGTCTTTTTGAAGCTAACTCCACTCATTGGAAGACAATTAAAAGTCTCCCTAAATATTCACAAATATAATTCCTTCTCCTTTGATGTTACCTTAAATCCTTGCTTCGGAAAATGTGACAGAGAGAAACTGGATGACCGATTTCTCAGTAATTACGTGAATTATCTATATTTATTCATTTTATAAACATTTGCTGAATGTTTACTAGATAAAAGTAGGCACTCATTTCACAAGCTAGGAAGGTAATGCTCAAAATCCTGCAAGCTAGGCTTCAATAGTACGTAAAGCAAGAACTTCCAAAAGTTCAATTCAGTTCAGTTGCTCAGCCATGTCAACTCTTTGACATCCCATGGACTGCAGCACACCAGGCCTCCCTGTCCATCACCAACTCCCGGAGCCTACTCAAATTCATGTCCATAAAGTTGGTGATGCTATCGAATCATCTCATCCTCTGTTGTCCCCTTCTTTCTTAAATCTTTCCCAGCATCAGGGTCTTTGCAAATGCATCTGTTCTTCAAATCAGGTGGTCAAATTATTGGAGTTTCAGCTTTACCATCAATCCTTCCAATGAATATTCAGAACCAATTTCCTTTAGGATGGACTGGTTGGATCGCCTTGCTGTCCAAGGGACTCTCAAGAGTCTTCTCTAATACCACAGTTCAAAAGCATCAATTCTTCGGCTTTCTTTATAGTTCAACTCTCACATCCATACATGACAAATGGAAAAACCATAGCTTTGACTGGATGGACCTTTGTTGGAAAAGTAATGCCTCTGCTTTTTAATATGCTGTCTAGGTTGGTCATAGCTTTTCTTCCAAGGAGCAAGCATCTTTTAATATCATGCCTGAAGTCACCATTTGCAGTGATTTTGGACCTCAAGAAAATAAAATCTGTCACTGTTTCCATTGTTTCCCATCTATCTGCTATGAAGTAATAGGACTGGATGCCATAATGTTAGTTTTTGGAATGTTGAGTTTTAAGCCAACATTTTCACACTCCTCTTTCACTTTCATCAAGAGGCTCTTTAGTTCTTCATTTTCTGCCATAAGGATGGTGTTATCTGCATATCTGAGGATATTGATATTTCTCCCAGAAATCTTGATTCCAGCTTGTGCAAGCTAGATTTAGAAAAGACCAGAGATCAAACTACCAACATCTGTTGGATCATAGAAAAGCAAGATAATTCTAGAAAAATGTCTACTTCTTCATTGAATACTCTAAAGCCTTTGACTATGTGGATTACAACAAACTGGAAAATTCTTCACAAGATGGGAATAACAAACCACCTTACCTGCCTCCCGAGAAACCTGTATGCAGGTCAAGAAGCAACAGTTAGAAACAGACATGGAACAACAGACTGGTTCCAAACTGGGAATGGACTAAGTCATGGTTGTATATTGTCACGCTGCTTATTTAACTTACATGCAGAGTACATCATGTGAGATGCTGGGCTGGATGATAAATCCAGCTGGAATCAAGCTGTAAATAAGATTGCTGGGAGAAATATCAGGGAAATATCAATAACCTCAAATATGCAGATGACACCACCCTAATGGCAGAAAGCTAAGAGGAACCAAAGAGCCTCTTGATGAACATGAAAGAGGAGAGTAAAAAGTTGGCTTTAAACTCAACATCAAAAAACTAAGATCACGGCATCAGGTTGCATCAATTCATGGCCAATAGATGGGGAAACAGTAGAAACAGTGACAAATTTTACTTTCTTGAGCTCTTAGCTTTCTCTTAGCTTTCACTGCGGATGGTGACTGCAGTCATGAAATTAAAAGACATTTTCTCCTTGGAAGAAAAACTATGACAAATCTAGACAGTGTAATAAAAAGCAGAGACATTACTTTGCCAATAAATGTCCATGTAGTCAAAGCTATCGTTTTTCCAGTAGTCATGTATGGATGTGAGAGTTGGACCATAAAGAAGGCTGAGCACCAAAATATTAATGCTTTTGAACTGTGGTGCTGGAGACGACTCTTGAGTGTCCCTTGGACTGCAAGGAGATCAAATCAGTCAATCCTAAAGTAAATTAACCATGAATATTCGTTGCAAGGACTGATACTGAAGCTGCAACTCCAATACTTTGGACATCTGATTTTGAAGCACCACACATCTGAATAGACCCTGATGCTGGGAAAGATTGAAGAAAGCAGGAGAATGGGATAACAGAGAATGAGATGGTTGCATGGCCTCACTGTCTCAATGGACATGAGTTTGAGCAAGCTGCAGGAGATTGTGAAGGACAGGGAAGCCTGGTGTGCTGCAGTCCATGGGGTCACAAAGACTCTGACATGGGTGAGCAGCTGAATAACAACAACGAAATAAAAGAAGTGAAGGTAAAATATCCTTACAGTCATGAGTCAGCTATTATATAATCTTGTATATAGAGTTTAGAAATTCATGAAACTTTCTTAAAAGCATTTCCTGAATGAATGATAGAGCATGTTCAGATGATTCCATGTTATATGTTTACTTTTCTAACCCCTCTCATACTTTGTTCATATAAAAGATGTTCAATGAATGCTTGCTGTCAGTTCAAGAAGTTCTGCCTCTCTACAGTAAAAGTGACTGAGGAGGTCAAATATTGGCAATAAAGATGCCTTAAGTAAATCTATTCTGCTAATAGTCTTTATGTACTTCTCAGCCTTAGTCTTCATAAAGTAATATGGGGACTCTGAAACTCTTAAACAATAGTTAACAGTTATTAACTTTAAAAGTTTCTTAAAAATCTTATCCTTGAGGTGGGTCAAGGGCGTGAACACTGAAGGAAGCAATAAGGACTAAAAGCTTAAAATATAATACAGGAACTACGGCCAAAATTTTCTCTGCTTTTAGTTTTATGGGGACTCAAGTGAAGGTGACACAGTAAGTAAAAAAGTCAGTGTTTGGTGGTGATGGAGACAAGGGTTATCTTTTGCTCTTTAACACTTGTTAAGGAATTGCAGTACCCTAAGGCACAAACTATAAAGAAATGATTTCCTAAGCGATTCTTTCAAAGGGATATATTGCTGAGATTTAACGGAAAGAAAAATAGTCCAAATATCTTCGACTTCGCATCAGGAAAAAAATTCAAAGCTAATATATTAATATGGATTCAATTCATGTGCCATGTTTCTCTGTAATCTTAATTTCTTAATCATTTTCTAATCAGGAACATTCTAGGGCTTTCAGTATTTTGTTTTTAAAGAAAAATCCTTTTGGTTATCTCTGTAGTCAGAAAGACAAATATCAGGAATGTTACAATCACATAAAACAAAATATGGTGTATTTGCATTATAGTATTATAATATTAAAATTTATACTCCATGCATTTATTTAACTGAAGAAAAACTTTACAGAGAGAATAGTGTGGATTGGAAAGAAATACTATTTTAATGGAAATAAATGTCATGAACTAAATTGATAACTGCTGGGTTTATAACTGAAATGAATGACCAAGTTTCAGGGGGTATGGAAATTAAAAAAAAAAAAAAAAAAAAAAAAAAAAAAAAACATGGATTTTGGAGGCAGGCTGCCTCAATTTGGATATTACACCATAAGTTGTATGACTGTGGGTGAGTTAATTTCTCTTTGTTTCATCATCAACCTGTAAAATGGGGAAAATAACGCTGATTTCATATGATACTCAGGCACTTAGAATAGTGTTTAGCATAAAACAGCTGCTACCCAAGTGGCTGTTATTGTCATTTTCTAAGAAGGGTATCCATGATGGGCATCTCAGACAGATACTGGAAGATCACTGGGAAACTGGAGAGTAGAGTTAATAATAAGAGTTGAAATTAATAAAATATTTGCCTCCATGATAGGTAGATAATAAAACAAGTGGGAAGTTCAGTTCATTTTCAAAAAGCATACATACACAGATATATGTATATATCAGTACATTTTTAAGATATCAATAGAAAATAGAAATATATATATAATATATATTCTTATTTTAAAAATCCAAAATAAATTTTCCTGAATAAAGGACAATTAGAAAACTAAAAGTATCTAAAAGTGCAAAAATGTGTAAGTTTTACAATGTAGACATGTGCATAAAAGTTTAATTCTTTGTTGACTTTCATATAGTGTTTGTGTTTAAGATACCAGAGATAGTTGCTGCTACTTCATTTCCCTCCACGATCCATCGTTAGTATCTTCTGAAAACTGGGAGACTTCTTAGACAAGTTATTCTCAGAGTCCCACTGAAAACTATTCAAAAAGACATTTTCTCTTTTTTCTTAAATAAAAACATCTGATATAAAGGAATGATATTAACTTCAAGCAGCATTAGATGTCCCTGTTTTTGACCTACTTTACAACTAACATTTGGCATTCATCTATGAACAAAAGTGTCTCTATGGGAGTCATGAAATCCAGCAACTTACAGCAAGGGACCCCAGAGAGGTCTCACCCTCATAAGCATTGTAATAGGAAGACAGATTTCAGTACAAGCTGTGGAACCATCATGAGTCTGCACACTGGCTCTAGCTTTGCTCACCCATGGAATGGGAGCACCTGAAAAACACTGACTTGTGTAAACATGCACAGATGAAAGAGCTTTTGCAGAAGTCTAGGTTTCCAGAGAACTTTCAGTACTCCATTGTAACAAAAAAATAAAAAATAAAAAGTATACGTTTGAATGCATTGGAGTAGGTAAGTAGGTAAGCTTTACAAACATCATCCTGTGGAAGAGGAAGAGGAAGTCAGCAACCTCTCCTGCCAGGGAGACGGAGAGCAGTGAGTGAGCATCTGGTTTCCAGTAGTGAAAGGAGCTGCTATTGAAATCCATTTCTCACCCACAGCACCCAGAGTATCAAGAGCTCTGACTGGGGAGTGGGAGGGGAAGGTGAGGAAAGAGGTAGATAGGAATATCTGAGGGCATTAAAGGGATACAGTTTCAGCTGACTGTATCCTGGACTCCAACAGACAGACCATTCATAAGCTGCAAGGAAAGTCTCACTTCAAGATCCCCCAGGTGGCCATTGAATATCCACAATGGTGGGAATTTCAAAATCATACCTCCCCCTACTGTGCAGCTGGCTCCTAGTATGTGTTCCTGAGGAAGGTGGCAAGAGTGAGCTTGGGTAGACAGGGAGCATGTGCAGAAAACAGGCCAATGTCTGTAAGCAAGGGAGAAATCAGAATCTTGAACTGTATTACCACCAATGGGAAAAAAAAAGGGGGCGGGGGGGGTTACCACCTGCCAGCACGGTGCATTTTAGGATTGAGAAGACATACGAGAATTCTGGATTTAGAAAAAACAGGAATTAGAGATCAAATTGCCAACATCTGCTGGATCATCAAAAAAGCAAGAGAGTTCCAGAAAAAAATTGACTTTTGCTTTATTGGCTATGCCAAAGCCTTTGACAGTGTGAATCACAAAAAAAACTGTGGAAAATTCTTAAAGAGATGAGATACCAGACCACCTGACCTGCCTCTTGAAAATCTGTATGCAGGTCAAGAAGCAACAGTTAGAACTGGACATGAAACAAGAAACTGGTTCCAAATTGGGAAAGGAGTAAGTCAAGGCTGTATATAGTCACCCTGCTTATTTAACTTATATGCATAGTACATCATGAGAAATGCCAGGCTAAGCTGGAATCAAGATTGCCAGGAGAAATATCAATAACCTTAGATATGCAAATGACACCACCCTTATGGCAGAAAGTGAAGAAGAACTAAAGAGCCTCTTGATGAAAGTGAAAGAGGAGAGTGAAAAAGTTGACTTAAAACTCAACATTCAGAAAACTAAGATCATGGCATCTGATCCCATCATTTCATGGGAAATAGATGGGGAAACATTGGAAACAGTGAGAGACTTTCTTTTCTTGGGCTCCAAAATCACTGCAGATGGTGACTGCAGCCATGATATTAAAAGATGCTTGCTCCTTGGAAGAAAAGCTGTGACCAACCTAGACAGCATATTAAAAAGCAGAGACAGTACTTTGCCAACATTACTAGTCAAAGCTATGATTTTTCCATTTGTCATGTACAGATGTGAGAGATGGACTGTGAAGAAAGCTGAGTGCCAAAAAATTGATGTTTTTGAACTGTGGTGTTGGAGGAGACTCTTGATAGTCTCTTGGACTGCAAGGAGATCCAACCAGTCAATCCTAATGGAAATCAGTCCCGAATATTCATTGGAAGGACTGATGGTGAAGCTGAAACTTCAATACTTTGGCCACCTTATGCAAAGAACCAACTTTTTGGAAAAGACCCTGATGCTGGGAAAGATTGAAAGTGGGAGGAGAAGGGACAACAGAGGATGAGATGGTTGGATGGCATCACCAATGCGATGGACATGAGTTTGCATGTCTCTGGGAGTTGGTGATGGACAGGGAAGCCTGGCATCCTGAAGGCCATGGGGTGGCAAAGAATTGGACACAACTGAGTGACTGAACCGACTGAAATGACTGACAAGAATTCTGCCACAAGAGTTGTAAGAACTATAGAGTAGATATATCCATAAAAGGTTGGAGAAAGTCTCAGAATATGTAACAGGACCAATGTGTCCTTCCTGTGAAGGCAGGTATTAAAGATTGGAGAGGTGACTGTTGTTTCAAATTTAAAAACAACAATGCAAACTCCAATATATAAATATGGAATCAGGAGAACAAAAGATCACAATAATCATCTTGTAACCAATATCAAAGAAACTGAGACTGGAGGTCTATTGACATAGAATTCAAAATAGCTATTTTGAGGAAACTTGGTGAGCTACAAGAAAACACAGAAAGGCAATTCAATGAAATTAGGGAAACAATGCACAAACAAAATGAGCAATTTAACAAAGAAATGGGAACGATTTTTAACAATCAGTAGAAATTCTAAAGCAGAAAATTCAGTGAATTAAATGAAAAAATGCAATACAAGGCATTAAAATAAAAATAGACCAAGGAGAAGGAAAAAAAAAAAAAAAACAATCAGTGAATTAGAGGACAGAAACTTCTATATAAAACAGTAAGAGGAAACCAAGAAAAAAAATGAAAAAGAAGAAAGTCTACATGATCTATGGAATATCATGGAAAGAGCCCAAATCAGGATAATTGGAATTCCATAAAGAGAAGAGAGAAAAGGTGTCAGAAAATTAAAAAAAAAAAATAATGGCTGAGAATTTCCCAAACTTGGATGGAGACTGGACTTCCTGTTCATGTAGCTAAATAAATCACCCCATTATTCAATCCAAAAAGACCTGCAAAGCACACTATAATGAAATTGTTAAAAATCAAAGAGAAAGAAAGAAACCTAACATCATCAAGAAGAAAAAAGTTTGTAACCTACAAAAGAATCTTCATTAATCTATCAGCAAATTTCTCAACAAAAACTTAGGGAGTGAGATTATATATTCAAAGTGCTAAAAGAAAAAAAGTATTGCCAGTCAAAAATACTCTGCATGGCAAAATTATCCGTCAGATATGAAGGGAAAAAACTTTCCCTGAAACACAAAAGCTGAGGGAATTCATTTTCATTAGATCTGCCTTATAAGAAATGATGAAAGGATTTATTCAAACTGAAATGAAAAGATGCTAATTAGTTGAGTGAAAATATACCAAAAACACACACACATTGGGAAAAGTAAGTGTATAGTCAAATTCAGAAAACTCATTTTGTAATATGATGGCAAATTACCACTGAACTATAGTGTAAATGTTAGAAGAAAAGAGCATTAAAAATAGCTATTATAATTTATTGACATACAGTATAAAAATACAATATAAAAACAGTTAAATTGTGACATTAAAATCATTGATAGGAGGGATTACCTAGTGGCTCAGTGGTAAAGAATCTGCCTGCCAATTCAGGAGACAGAAGTTAGATCCCTGATCTGGTGTCAGGAAGCATTTAACAGGAGGCTTCCTGTGTGTTGTTTTGGATCTGTCAGGAATTCTCTGCTATACCCTGCCTAAATTTCTAGACACTTTAAACAATTTTTACAACCTTTTCCTATTATACATATTACAGGTATTCCTTATAATCCAGACACAAGACATAGTCAAACAAACACATCACACACTAAAGTTACAAATAAAAAAATTAAAAAAGGGGAATACACAGGTACACTGCTGTTTTCCTTATCTAAAGCAGACTTTACTAGATTCTAACGTATTTTCTAAACCTATAACTATTGTTAATACAGCTTTATTTGTTTTAAATTTTTTAACCTCTTCTTAAGATTTGACCCAAGGGGACCCCTGGCATTCAAAATAGAGATGAAACAAGAACCCCAAGAAGAAGAAATTCCAATACGGGCTATGTCTGCTTTAAAGATCTGCAGAAAACACTGCCCCTGGAGACATCACCCCGATGATCTCCCCACTTGGGGACAAAAAAAAAAAAACCCTTACTAATCAAGCTGAAAATTTGGTCTCTCAACAGGGATTGCCTCTGAGTCCTAAATACATTCTCCTGGCAATGCTTAGTCTTTTGGCTCCCCTCCCCCAGCTCAAACTCAGACTAATACCCAGCCCCCCCTCTATTACAGGTGGTCGAATGGACAGAGAGAGGACCAATCATTTCAGCTAATGATTCTATACATATGCCTTCTCCCTAGTACATGAAAGGGCCCTCACACCCTGGACAGGAAAAAAAAAAAAACAACTAATTAACATTTCTTCAGGCTATGAAGTCTTTCCCTTGTACATGGGCCCAGCAAAATTGTGCATAAACATCAGCTGACAAACTTGGGCTTTCGTTCTGCCTCCAAAAAAAGACTTTCAGACATTGCTTGGATTACTTACTGCCCTTTCTTTATCTGTAAACCATGTTTATACTACTGAGACTTTAAGAAAAGAGTTAGAGAAAAAACAAAAAACATTATACAAAGGGTTTACTTATAAAAACTACTTATACTCCCGTTCATTGGGACAAATGTCTAATCAAATCAAGAAAATCAATGTTTGTGGCTAATCATATAATTGTTGATTGGGGACCCCATGGTATGCGGTTATCTGACTGCTCAAAAGATATTAACAACACTGTGTGTGATATAGAAAGTCACTGACACTATAATGGAACATTACTATGACAAAGGACTTCTTGAGTGGCTTGACGGTGGATTAGTCCCACCTTGTCCTAGGATCGTCCTTGATAAACAGAGTGGGCCTGAACAATGGGACATTTGAAAACTTGCTGCGAGCACCAGAGCACGGAAAAACTTGGGACTTGGACTAGACATTTCATAGGGACCAGTTGTGGTCATAGTAACTATTTATTTTGCTATAATCAGTCATATTTTATACAGGCCTGTGTCCCACTTCCTTTTGTTAGAGCCATATAAAATTTACAATTTAATAAGACTTTTACGTTCTGTAACTTGTATTAATTACAAACTATATACTTGTCTTAACTCCTCTATTTCTTTAAGCTACTCAATTTTGTGTTACTCCTGTTCAATTCAATCATAGTGCCTACAACTGGAAACAAATCAAATTTCATTTACAAAATATACATGATAATGCCTCTCTAAATGTACAATTATTGCAAAAAAAAAATCTTTAAAACTTTTTCTAAAAATCTTCCCTCTTTCCCTAATTTGAAAATTTTAGCTAAACAAATTATCCAGGCTAGACCCACAAAAATGGTTTCAAAATATTACCCACAGTATCAGGTCTGAAACTGTAACTTTGGTGATTGTCTTGATAATGATATTTGTTGTTTACCATCGCCTTTCTATAAGGTTGGTTAATACTAACCAAACTCATTTGGACAAGACCTTTTTTACAAATTTAATAAAATAAGGGGAATTGTCAGGAAGCATTTAACAGGAGGCTTCCTGTGTGCTGTTTTGGATCTGTCAGGAATTCTCTGTTCCTTATTAATTCCTGAATATTCAGGAATTAAGAGGAGAGGCAAGCCTCTCCCAGGACTGAGGAATCCAGGCATTTCCTTCGTTAGTTTTTCTATACAGTGTTAAGTACCCTCTTCCTTTTTATGAACCATATGGTAAAAGTGGTTATTTACAACTCTCTTTCATATGAATGACCTCATGTTTTCTAGATAACTTGTAAGTTTTGATTTTATCTCTGCTCAAAACAGCTATCTTGTTAGACAGTATAAATACCTACACAATGTTGAATAAAACACCTTTGCTCCATCAGAGCTCTGGTCCCCGTGTCTTTCTTTCTCTCTCTCTCTCAGAATATTTCTTTGGAGCACAAAGGCCCTCTGAGTTCACTTTCCTGCCCAGGCTTCTAAAACCCTCTCGAGAAGGCGCTCTGCGCCTTCACCCCATTGAGAGGGTGCCTGAGGCCTCCGTAAACAGAGCAAGCCCCATGCCAGGGGCTTTATTGGCTTTCTGTGTAAACCAAGAAGTATCAGCCCCTTTCTCTCCTTTATTTTCTTATCGTTGACTCTGGACCACCAGGTTCTGGTCTATTAAAGGACCTCAACAATCTGGAAAGATCCCACATGCTGCAGAGCAACTAAGCCCATTCACCTCAACTCTTGAGCCTGTGTTCTACAGCCCGGTAGCCACAGCTACTGAGCCCACATGCCACGACTACTGAAGCTATGTGCCCTAGAGCCCGTGTTCTGCAACACTGCAACAAGAGAAGCCTCCACCATGAGAAGTCAGCACTCCAAAACCAGAGAGTAGTTCCAACTCTCTGCAACTAGGGAACAGACTGCAGAGCAACAAAGACCCAGTACAGGCAAAAAAAAAAAAAAAAAAAAAAAAACCAAAAAAAAAAAATAAATGGCAAGGAGTAAAAGTGTAAGTTTTTCGTATGTAATCAAAGTTAATTTGCTATTAGCATAAAATATACTTTTTAAATGTGTAAGATGTTTTATGTAAGCTTCACATGGTTAGCACAAAGCAAAAACCTGTATTAGACTCACAAAAAATAAAGAGAATGAAATCAGAGCATACAACCACAGAAAATCATCAGTGCACAAAAATAGGCAGAAAGAGAGAGAAAAAGAGGGATGAAACTATAAAAGAACCAGAAACAAGTTCCTGTGTGCATGCTAAGTGGGCCTCCCAGGGGGCCTGCCAATGCAGAGATGTAACAGACATGGGTTCAGTCCCTGCCTCAATCAAAAAGCAGAAAGTTAGTAACATTTGACCAACATCACCCAATCCTCCTATGCACCCCAGATCCTGGTAACCATCATTTTACTCTGCATCTGTAAAGCTTTCACTTGGTTAGAAGAGGAATACATTCTGCAAATCTAACACAAGACATAGTGATTGAAGTCGCTCAGTCATGTCTGCCTCTTTGTGACCCTGTGGACTGTAGCCCGCCAGGCTCCTCTGTTCATGGGATTCTCCAGGCAAGAATACTGGATCTTAAATGTCCTCACAACAAAAAAAGAAATGATAATTATGTGACATGATGCAGGTGTTTAATACCATGGTGATAATCATATTGCAATATATAAATGTATCAAATCAACACATTGGATGCCTTAAACTTATACAATATGTCAATTATATCTCAATAAGGTTTAAAATAGGAAAAAAGAACAAAAATTGGGAAAAAAAATTGATGCAAGTTTTGTTACAAAAACCAAAAATGTATACAGAGGAATGTGAAAAGGAAGGAGAAAAATAAATGAGAGGGAAATAGAAGTGACTTTACACAAAATGATTGAATATGCACATGACATAATTAAAAACATTTTCCTTAGTTACAGAGAAGATTGCAAGTAAATCTAGAAGAGGGGAAATTAAAAATAGCTTGGAAAATTGACAGATCACTGGATAAAATAAACATTGATATTATCTATCAAAGAGCAATAGATAGAATGATTCCAAAAGCACATAAAATTTTCTCAAAATTAAAGTTTTGCAAAATGATTAACATGAAATCAAAACTAAGTAAGCAAGAGCAATGGCCTTTGTCATTTCTAAAGATTAAAAAAAGTTTAACTAACCACTTGATTTGAGATTTTATTTTAATTTTAGCATGACCTTTGCTAAAATGTTTAAAATATTATTAGGATCACATAGACTGTAGTAAGAAGAGCATTAAAGTATAAAAGTGGAAGAAGACATTGGAAATGTTAATACTCATACCTGCAAATATGATGCTGTGATTCTTTCTGGTGTTTATGGACATATACTACTGATACCCACATTTCTTGTAAAGTATACTTCTACTCCCTCTCCGTCCTCACACAATTCACTTGCATCTATATTTCATGGCTAATGTAATGGCTGGACAAGGAAATGGCAACTCACTCCAGTAGTCTTGCCTAGAGAATCCTGTGGACAGAGGAGCCTGGTGGGCTGCTGTCCATAGGGTCACATAGAGTTGGACACGACTGAAGCAACTTAGCAATAGCAGAAGCAATGTGATGGTTATAGGAGTCATAAATAGTTGTTAATTGAACAATTACAATTAATAATAAATGTTAAACATCTCTGAGGTGAAAAGACTCTAGAGAGGTCAACTAACTAAAATCCATGGAAAATGAAAAGTTTTAAAAATGTCACTCAGTCACAGGATACCTGATGTATGAAGTACATACATATAAACATTCAAAAGTGAAAGCGAAGTTGCTCAGTTGTGTCCTATTCTTTGCAACCTCATGGACCGTAGAGTCCATGGAATTCTCCAGGCCAGAATACTGGAGTGGGTAGCCATTCCTTTCTCCAGGGAATCTTCCCAACCCAGGGATCATGCCCAGGTCTCTGTATTTCAGGCAGATTCTTTAACAGCTGAGCCACCAGGGAAGCCCAAGAATATTGGAGTTGGTAGCCTATTCCCTCTCCAGCGGATCTTCCCAACCTAGGAATCCAACCAAGATCTCTTGCATTTCAGGTAGATTCTTTACAACTGAGCTATAAGAGAAGCTATATATATATATATATATATATATATATATATATATATATATATGTTTTGGCAAACCAGTGAGCATATTTTAATTGCTGAAAGGAGCTGTCATGAACTCAATGGATCAGATGAGTTATGTGCTAAAAAATTTGTCAGTTCAATTCAGTTCAGTTCAGTCACTGTCGTGTCCAACTCTTCGCGACCCCATAAATCGCAGCACGCTGGGCCTCCCTGTCCATCACCAGCTCCCTGAGTTTACCCAAACCCATGTCCATCAAGTCAGTGATGCCATCCAGCCTTCTCATCCTCTGTCGTCCCCTTCTCCTCCTGCCCCCAATCCATCCCAGCATCAGAGTCTTTTCCAAGGAGTCAACTCTTCGCATGAGGTGGCCAAAGTATTGGATTTTCAGCTTCAAAATCATTCCTTCCAATGAACACCCAGGACTGATCTCCTTTAGCATGGACTGGTTGGATCTCCTTGCAGTCCAAGGGACTCTCAAGAATCTTCTCCAACACTACAGTTCAAAAGCATCGATTCTTTGGTGCTCAAATTTCTTCACAGTCCCACTCTCAAATCCATACATGACCACTGGAAAAACCATAGCCTTGACTAGACCTTTGTTGGCAAAGTAGTGTCTTTGTTTTTTAATATGCTATCTAGGTTGGTCATAACTTTCCTTCCAAGGAGTAAGTGTCTTTTAATTTCATGGCTGCAGTCACCATCTGCAGTGATTTTGGAGCCCCCCCAAAAAATAAAATCTGACACTATTTCCACTGTTTCCCCATCTATTTCCCATGAAGTGATGGGACCAGACGCCATGATCTTCATTTTCTGAATGTTGAGCTGTAAGCCAAAATTTTCACTCTCCTCTTTCACTTTCACCAAGAGGCTTTTTAGTTCCTCTTCACTTTCTGCCATAAGGGTGGTGTCATCTGCATATCTGAGGTTATTGATATTTCTCCCAGCAATCTTGATTCCAGCTTGTGCTTCTTCCAGCCCAGCGTTTCTCATAATGTACTCCAGATATAAGTTAAATAAGTAGGGTGACATACTCCTTTTCCTATTTGGAACGCATCTGTTGTTCCCTGTCCAGTTCTAACTATTGCTTCCTGACCTGCATATAGGTTTTTAGACTCTGGGGAATATGGGGTGGGTGTATTCTGAGTTTTCCTGGTAAGTTTGATCAATAAATTTTAATGTTACACATCAATCATGTTTTGTTATATAATGTGGAAATCTTAAGCATATTGCTATTGCTCAGTTGCTATGTCGTATCCAACTCTTTAAGACCCCATAGGCTGTAGCCATTCAGGCTCCTCTGTCAATGGAATTTTTCAGGCAAGAAAACTGGAGTGGGTTGCCATTTCCTGCTGCAGGGGATCTCCCAACTCAGGGACTGAATCCACATCCCTTTCTCTCCTGCTGTGGATTCTTTACCACTAGCCCCACCTAAGTAGTCCATATTAATATTAAATACCAATACATTTGGCATTATATTGGGCTGTGCTGTGCTTACCTGAAGTATACTTGTCTTATTCCGAAAAGAATTTGAAGTTGGTTCCAAGAAATAACAAAGAATTAAAAGAAACACATGAATAAAATGAGAGAAAAGACACAAAATAGATTATGTTCTGAATTTCTGGAATTACTTACTAAGACCAGTCTGTAAAGTGTGGTCTCTTGTTCTCCTCATCCTTCTTCATCTTCAGCTGTTTAAAATCTAAAGAAAAAAAGATATTAGCACTTCTTTATTGAGAAAGCATATTGTGGCTATATCAGTCCTAAGCTATTTAAAATTTTCACTATTTAGCATGGAAGGATGGACTAGAACTTCATCATAGTGTATCTTACTTTTACTTGAACTGGGCGCAAATTGTATAACAGCTAATACTTATTCAACACTTACTAAATGACCGATGCTATTCTAAGGACTTTGCCTGTCAAAATTCTTAATTTTCTCAAACTAGCTATGTAATAAATTTTAATAAATACTATTATTCAGTTCAGTTCAGTTCAGTTGCTCAGTCGTGTGCAACCCAATGAATCACAGCATGCCAAGCCTCCCTGTCCATCGCAAACTCCCAGAGTTTACCCAAATTCATGTCCATCAAGTCGGTGATGCCATCCAGCCATCTCATCCTCTGTCATCCCCTTTTCCTCCTGCCCCCAATCCCTCACAGCATCAGAGTCTTTTCCAATGAATCAACTCTTCGCATGATGTGGCCAAAGAATTACAGATTCAGCTTTAGCATCAGTCCTTTTAATGAACACCGAGGACTGATCTTCTTTAGCATGGACTGGTTGGATCTCCTTGCAGTCCAAGGGACTCTCAAGAGTCTTCTCCAACACCACAGTTCAAAAGCAACAATTCTTTGGCACTCAGCTTTCTTCACAGTCCATCTCTCACATCTGTACATGACCACTAGAAAAATCATAGTCTTGACTAGACAGACATTTGTTGGCAAAATAATGTCTCTGCTTTTTAATATGCTGTCTAGGTTGGTCATAACTTTTCTTCCAAGGAGTAAGCGTCTTTTAATTTCATGGCTATAATCACCATCTGCAGTGATTTTTGAGCCCAAAAAGATAAAGTCTGACACTGTTTCCACTGTTTCCCCATCTATTTGCCATGAAGTGATGGGACCAGATGTTATTATCTTAGTTTTCTGAATGTAGAGCCTTAAACCAACATTTTCACTCTCCTCTTTCACTTTCATCAAGAGGCTTTTTAGTTCCTCTTCACTTTCTGCCATAAGGGTGGTGTCATCTGCATATCTGAGGTTATTGATATTTCTCCGGGCAATCCAGCCCAGCGTTTCTCATGATGTACTCTGCATATAAGTTAAATAAGCAGGGTGACAATATACAGCTGTGAGGTACTCCTTTTCTATTTGGAACCAGTCTGTTTTTCCATGTCTAGTTCTAACTGTTGCCTCCTGACCTGCATACAAATTTCTCAAGAGACAGGTCAGGTGGTCTGGTATTCCCATCTCTTTCAGAATTTCCCATAGTTTATTATGATCCACAATAGTGGAAAAAGTGGATATAGTCAATAAAGCATAAATAGATGTTTTTCTGGAACTCTCTTGCTTTTTTCATGATCCAGCAGATGTTGGCAATTTGATCTCTGATTTCTCTGCCTTTTCTAAAACCAGCTTGAACATCAGGAAGTTCTTGGTTCATGTATTGCTGAAGCCTGGCTTGGAGAATTTTCAGCATTACTTTACTAACATGTGAGATGAGTGCAATTGTGCAGTAGTTTGAGCACTCTTTGGCATTGCCTTTCTTTGGGATTGGAATGAAAACTCACCTTTTCCAGTCCTGTGTCCACTGCTGAGTTTTCCAAATTTGCTAGCATATTGAATGCAGCACTTTCACAGCATCATCTTTCGGGATTTGAAATAGCTCAACTGGAATTCCATCACCTCCATTAGCTTTGTGCCTAGTGATGCTTTCTAATGCCCACTTGACTTCACATTCCAGGATGTCTGGCTCTAGGTGAGTGATAACACCATCATGATTATCTGAGTCATGAAGATCTTTTTTGTCCACCTCTTTTGTGTATTCTTGCCACCTCTTCTTACTATCTTCTACTTCTGTTAGGTCCATACCATTTCTGTCCTTTATCGAGCCCATCTTTGCATGAAATGTTACCCTCAGTTCAGTTCACTTCAGTTCAGTCACTCAGTCGTATCCAACTCTTTGAGACTCCATGAATCGCAGCACGCCAGGCCTCCCTGTCCATCACCAAATCCTGGAGTTCACTCAGACTCACGTCCATCGAGTCAGTGATGCCATCCAGCCATTTCATCCTCTGTCTTCCCCTTCTCCTCCTGCCCCCAGTCCCTCACAACATCAGTCTTTTTCAACGAGTCAACTCTTCACATGAGGTGACCAAAGTACTGGAGTTTCAACTTTAGCATCATTCCTTCCAAAGAAATCCCATCTCTAACTTTCTTGAAGAGATCTCTAGTCTTTCCCATTCTGTTGTTTCCCTTTGCATTGATTGCTGAGGAAGGTTTTCTTATCTCTCCTTGCTATTCTTTGGAACTCTGCATTCAGATGCTTATATCTTTCCTTTTCTCCTTTGTTTTTCACTTCTTGTCTTTTCACAGCATTTGTAAGGCCTCTTCACATAGCAATTTTGCTTTTTTGCATTTCTTTTCCATGGGGATGATCTTGATCCCTGTCTCATGTACAATGTCATGAGCCTCCTTCTACAGTTCTTCAGGCACTCTGTCTATCAGATCTAGTCCCTTAAATCTATTTCTCACTTCCACTGTATAATCATAAGGGATTTGATTTAGGTCATACCTGAATGGTCTAGTGGTTTGCCCTACTTTCTTCAATTTTAGTCTGAATTTGGCAATAAGGAGTTCATGATCTCAGCCACAGTCAGCTCCCAGTCTTGTTTGTGCTGACTGTATAGAGCTTCTCCATCTTTGGCTGCAAAGAATATAATCAATTTGATTTCGGTGATGTCCATGTGTAGAGGCTTCTCTTGTGTTGTTGGAAGAGGGTCTTTGCTATGATCAGTGTGTTCTCTTGGCAAAACTCTATTAGCCTTTGCCCTACTTCATTCTGTACTCCAAGGCCAAATTTGCCTGTTATTCGAGGTGTTTCTTGACTTCCTACTTTTGCATTCCAGTCCCCTATAATGAAAAGTTTCTTGGGTGTTAGTTCTTAAAGATCTTGTGGTCTTCATAGAACTGTTCAACTTCAGCTTCTTCAGCATTACTGATTGGGACATAGGCTTGAATTACCATGATATTGAATGATTTGTCTTGGAAAAGAACAGAGATCATTCTGTCCTTTTTGAGATTGCATCCAAATATTGCATTTTGGACCCTTTTGTTGACCATGGTGGCTATTATATTTCATTTTTTTTTTTTTAATTCTGTTTTATTTTTTATTTTATTTTATTTTTAAACTTTACATTATTGTATTACTTTTGCCAAATATCAAAATGAATCCGCCACAGGTATACATGTGTTCCCCATCCTGAACCCTCCTCCCTCCTCCCTCCCCATACCATCCCTCTGTGTCGTACCAGTGCACCAGCCCCATGCATCCAGTATCGTGCATCGAACCTGGACTGGCAACTCATTTCATACATGATATTTTACATGTTTCAATGCCATTCTCCCAAATCTTCCCACCCTCTTCCTCTCCAACAGAGTCCATAAGACTGTTTTATACATCAGTGTCTCTTTTGCTGTCTCGTATACAGGGTTATTGTTACCATCTTTCTAAATTCCATATATATGCGTTAGTATACTGTATTGGTGTTTTTCTTTCTGGCTTACTTCACTCTGTACAATAGGTTCCAGTTTCATCCACCTCATTAGAACTGATTCAAATGTATTCTTTTTAATGGCTGAGTAATACTCCATTGTGTATATGTACCACAGCTTTCTTATCCATTCATCTGCTGATGGACATCTAGGTTGCTTCCATGTCCTGGCTATTATAAACAGTGCTGTGATGAACATTGGGGTACACGTGTCTCTTTCCCTTCTGGTTTCCTCAGTGTGTATGCCCAGCAATGGGATTGCTGGATCATAAGGCAGTTCTATTTCCAGTTTTTTAAGGAATCTCCACACTGTTCTCCATAGTGGGTGTACTAGTTCGATTCCCACCAATAGTGTAAGAGGTTTCCCTTTTCTCCACACCCTCTCCAGCATTTATTGCTTGTAGAATTTTGGGTCACAGCCATTCTGACTGGCGTTAAATGGTACCTCATAGTGGTTTTGATTTGCATTTCTCTGATAATGAGTGATGTTGAGCATCTTTTCATGTGTTTGTTAGCCATCTGTATGTCTTCTTTGGAGAAATGTCTATTTAGTTCTTTGGCCCATTTTTTGATTGGGTCGTTTATTTTTCTGGAATTGAGCTGTAGGAGTTGCTTGTATATTTTTGAGATTAGTTGTTTGTCAGTTGCTTCATTTGCTATTATTTTCTCCTATTCTGAAGGCTGCCTTTTCACCTTGCTAATAGTTTCCTTTGATGTGCAAAAGCTTTTAAGTTTAATTAGGTCCCATTTGTTTATTTTTGCTTTTATTTCCAATATTCTGGGAGGTGGGTCATAGAGGATCCTGCTGTGATGTATGTCAGAAAGTGTTTTGCCTATGTTCTCCTCTAGCAGTTTTATAGTTTCTGGTCTTACGTTGAGATCTTTAATCCATTTTGAGTTTATTTTTGTGTATGGTGTTAGAAAGTGCTCTAGTTTCATTCTTTTACAAGTGGTTGACCAGATTTCCCAGCACCACTTGTTAAAGAGATTGTCTTTAATCCATTGCATATTCTTGCCTCCTTTGTCAAAGATAAGGTGTCCATATGTGCGTGGATTTATCTCTGGGCTTTCTATTTTGTTCCATTGATCTATATTTCTGTCTTTGTGCCAGTACCATACTGTCTTGATGACTGTGGCTTTGTAGTAGAGCCTGAAGTCAGGTAGGTTGATTCCTCCAGTTCCATTCTTCTTTCTCAAGATCACTTTGGGTATTCGAGGTTTTTTGTATTTCCATACAAATTGTGAAATTATTTGTTCTAGCTCTGTGAAGAATACTGTTGGTAGCTTGATAGAGATTGCATTGAATCTATAAATTGCTTTGGGTAGTATACTCATTTTCACTATATTGATTCTTCCAATCCATGAACATGGTATATTTCTCCATCTATTAGTGTCCTCTTTGATTTCTTTCACCAGTGTTTTATAGTTTTCTATATATAGGTCTTTAGTTTCTTTAGGTAGATATATTCCTAAGTATTTTATTCTTTCCGTTGCAATGGTGAATGGAATGTTTCCTTAATTTCTCTTTCTGTTTTCTCATTATTAGTGTATAGGAATGCAAGGTATTTCTGTGTGTTGATTTTATATCCTGCAACTTTCCTATAATCATTGATTAGTTCTAGTAATTTTCTGGTGGAGTCTTTAGGGTTTTCTCTGTAGAGCATCATGTCATCTGCAAATAGTGAGAGTTTTACTTCTTCTTTTCCAATTTGGATTCCTTTTATTTATTTTTCTGCTCTGATTGCTGTGGCCAAAACTTCCAAAAGTATGTTGAATAGTAATGGTGAAAGTGGGCACCCTTGTCTTGTTCCTGACTTTAGAGGAAATGCTTTCAATTTTTCACCATTGAGAATAATGTTTGCTGTGGGTTTGTCATATATAGCTTTTATTATGTTGATGTATGTTCCTTCTATTCCTGCTTTCTGGAGAGTTTTTATCATAAATGGATGTTGAATTGTGTCAAAGGCTTTCTCTGCATCTATTGAGATAATCATATGTTTTTTATTTTTCAATTTGTTAATGTGGTGTATTACATTGATTGATTTGTGGATATTGAAGAATCCTTGCATCCCTGGGATAAAGCCCACTTGGTCATGGTGTATGATCTTTTTAATGTGTTGTTGGATTCTGATTGCTAGAATTTTGTTAAAGATTTTTGCATGTATGTTCATCAGTGATATTGGCCTGTAGTTTTCTTTTTTTGTGGGATCTTTGTCAGGTTTTGGTATTAGGGTGATGGTGGCCTCCTAGAATGAGTTTGGAAGTTTACCTTCCTCTGCAATTTTCTGGAGGAGTTTGAGTAGGATAGGTGTTAGCTCTTATCTAAATTTTTGGTAGAATTCAGCTGTGAAGCTGTCTAGACCTGGGCTTTTGTTTGCTGGAAGATTTTTGATTACAGTTTCAATTTCTGTGCTTGTGATTCTTGCCCACAGTAGTAGACATAATGGTCATCTGAGTTAAATTCACCCATTCCTATTATTGTCTACATTTTATAGAACCTGGGGTCTTAAGAGTGTTAGGTTATAACTTTATGTGGAATATGAGCAGTGGCCATACAGAGCCAGTTATTTTAGCCACTATGTTATACAGACTGTGAATATACCACGGATTGAGATGTTTCTTTCAAACATAATAACCAGGTATAGCAAATTAAACATAATAAAGCAAGTAAAGTAATAAATACTCATTGAGCAACTTTTTATTGTCCTGCTGCTGCTGCTGCTGCTGCTAAGTTGCTTCAGTCGTGTCCAACTCTGTGTGACCCCATAGACGGCAGCCCACCAGGCTCCACAGTCCCTGAGATTCTCCAAGCAAGAATACTGGTGTGGGTTGCCATTTCCTTCTCCAATGCACGAAAGTGAAAACTGAAAGTGAAGTCATTCAGTCGTGTCCGACTCTTAGCAACTCCATGGTCTGCAGCCTACCAGGCTCTTCCATTCATGGGATGTTCCAGGCAAGAATACTGGAGTGGTGTGACATTTATTGTCCTAGAAAAATATTAAATTATGTGCTGGATTTCCTGACACTTTTAAAAAACTGATGTTCTATATAATTTGTTATTGGTGCTGTTCTTCAGTCACTCACTCATGTCTTTGAAACCCCATGAACGGCAGCGTGCTAAGCTTCCCTGTCCTTCACAGTCTCCTGGAGCTTGCTCAAACTTATGTCCATCGAGTCAGTGATGCTATCCAACCAACTCATCTTCTGTCGTCTCCTTCTCCTCCTGCTTTCAACCTTTCTCAGTCAGGGTCTTTCCGGTGAGTCAGCTCTTCACTTCAGGAGGCAAAAGTATTGGAGCTTTAGCTTCAGCATCAGTCCTTCAAATGTGTATTCAGGGTTGATTTCCTTTAGGATTGACTGGCTTGATCTCCTTTCTGTCCTAGGAACTCTCAAGAATCTTCTCCAGAACCATAGTTCAAAAGCATTAATTCTTTGATGCTCATCCTTCTTTATGGTCGAACTCTCACATTTGTACATGACTATTGGAAAGCCATAGCTTTGACTTTATGGACCTTTGTCAACCAAAAGATGTCTCTGATTTTTAATATGCTGTTTTTTTTTTTTTACTTTATTTATTTTAATCAGAGGCTAATTACTTAACAATATTGTATTTGTTTTGCCATACATCAACATGAATCTGCCACGGGTGTACACGTGTTCCCAATCCTGATCCCCCCCTCCTACCTCTGTTTTGTCATAGATTTTCTTCCAAGGAGCAAGCATCTTTTAATTTCATGACTGCAGTCACCATCTCCAGTGATTTTAGAGCTCAAGAAAATAAATTTTGTCACTGTTTGTCCATTGTTTCCCCACCTATTTTCCATGCAGAAATAGGACCATATGCCATGATCTTAGTTTTTAGTTTTAAGTCAGGTTTTTCACTATCTTTCTCCTTCATGAAGAGGCTCTTTAGTTCCTCTTCACTTTCTGCCATTAGGGTGGTGTCATCTGCACCTGTCATCTGCAGGTGAGGTTATTGACATTTCTCCTGGAAATCTTAATTTCAGCTTGTGCATCATCGAGCCTGGCATTTTGCAAATGTAATTTTCATTGAGGTTAAATAAGCAGGTGACATTATACATTCATGACATACTCCTTTCCCAGTTTTGAACCAGTTCATTGCTCCATATCTGGTTCTAACTGTTGCTTCTTGACCTGCATACAGGTTTCTTAGGGGGCAGGTAAGGTGGTCTGGTATTCCCATCTCTTTAAGAGTTTTCCACAGTTTGTTATTACTGGAATTATATTTGGATGTTTTGAAAATATCTTGGAAATAATTTTACTTATGTTTTAACCAATGCAAATAAACATATATATTTTGTTTTCATATTTTATTATCCTAGGATTATAATCTAACCCAAATGAAATTTAACCAAATCTAAATAATTTTAATGATAGATCTCAGCCAATTTTCTCATTATCTATACACACTATAACTGAATAATGGGATGGCAAATTTTGTGTGTGATTTTTAAATCTACCTTGTTATTCACTTTAGTTTTTGTTCCAATTTTGATTCAGTGTGACATAGTGACTATAGCATGGAAATTCATAACTGTGTTATGGCTCAGTTTTCATATCTCTAAAATGCTCATGAAAGTATATGGTTATGGGGTAGTGTGGAGAAATTAATGAGATAATGTGGGTAAAGCACTGTTGCCAGCATATAGGTGTTTTTTAATAAGATGAAATATAGTGATTTTTAATAAGTGATTCTATCAATGAGTTTATAAACCATATTTGATATTTCAACTCTCTCTTTTGACTACATTTGTCGCCTTGAAATTCTCCAGCATTGTCTCCTTTTCTTATTTGTCACTATACATTTTTACAGACATTGAGCACTTATTGAACTCTCAGCATGTATATAGTGTTTGATATATAAAATCTTTGTTGGCCTTGTACATTTACTACATTTGATTAACAATAAAAAGCATTATTCAAGTTAGACCAAAATATCACAAGCATCCTTTGGTAAGGTATTATAAAGAGGGAGAACAGGATGTATGTCTTTCTTAAGTACATTGTATCCATGGGGATAGTGATGCATCAAGTGACATACCCATGAATAACAAGATAAATTTACTGAACACCCTCTTCCATTTCTAATGCTATAAATATTATAAATGATAGATTATTCCTGGCTTGCCTGGTGGCTCAGATGGTAAAGAGTCTGCCTACAATGCGGGAGACTTGGGTTTGATCCCTGGGTCAGGAATATCCTCTGGAGAAGGAAATTGCAACCCACTCCAGTACTGGAAAATCCTATGGATGGAGGAGCGTGGTAGGCTATAGTCCATGGGGTCACATAGAGTAGAACATGACTGAGCTACTTAACTTTCACTTTCATTCCTTAGTAATCTTTTCTGCAAAATATTTCTCTATATTGTCTGGCTTGG
This sequence comes from Bubalus kerabau, assembly GCF_029407905.1. Taxonomy (NCBI): domain Eukaryota; kingdom Metazoa; phylum Chordata; class Mammalia; order Artiodactyla; family Bovidae; genus Bubalus; species Bubalus kerabau. Next base: position 5,177,234 of record NC_073645.1, read on the forward strand.
ACAATTTTCTAGACTTCTCAGTTTCTTCTCATTAGGCCTTTTTTGTTCATTTCTCAAATCATAATACAACAAAACTTAGCAAAGGACAAGTGCAAACTATTTGAAGCCTCAAGAGATATTGTTTTGATGGATTCAGTAGAGGGAAATCCCAGTAACTTTTGGTTTGGGGAGACATTGTCAACTGTATTTGGCATAAAACTGAGCAACATAACTTATTCTGCACTTCAGTTTAGATAAATACCCACACATGCAAACACATATACAAAAATGGTTTTGAGAGGAAGGTCTCTAAGTTAGAGAAAAGGTTTCTATAAATGAAAGAAATAGTCTTTCTTTAGGCATGATATGTTTGACTGCTCTTTAAAATTTCCTATTAAGCTGGATGTAAATGTAAATTTGAATTGTCAAATTGAGACAAATGGCTGAATATTTTAGCATTTTTAAATATATGCATATTCATAAATACAGTTGTGAAATTAGAAATCCAATAAAAGTGTCTTTGCTTTACATTCCTTGATAACTATACCCTTTTTCCTTTTATGCATTAAAATCTAATGCTGCACACACTCAACTGTAACACATTTGAATTGCTTTTCATCAAAGATTATTCAGCTTTCTAGCAACTATTGGGATTAGGAACTAACATCTTAGTTGCATTACTTTCCTATTCATGGAGAAGGGATAAACATAGAAGAAATCAGGGGTAGGAAAAGCAATCAAAATATAAATTCTCATTTCAGAAATAAATGAGTTAGTGGCAAACATATGAATAGTACAGAAATCAGCTCACAGTAAATGCTAAATATTAATAATTATTAAAGTTACTCAGGTGACATCCAGGCCCTTCTCTGTTTCTTGAGGTATAAGTAAAAATGCCTGAAATGTCCCCAGTTCCATAGGTTTTGGATGTCTAAAACTATTGAAATAATTTTGTTTCACATGTAAATATAAATTTGCATTTAAATTTGCAGTCAAAGGCTATTTTATTTTTCTTCTATATTCTTCCTCCTCTCATATTTCATAACAGATAGAGAGTATTAATTTAGTTGCACTAAAGCAACATTTCAGGTAAAAGCATAATGTCTTGGGTACTTAAATCAATATTTTTTAAATTCAGTTGACTTAAATCTTAAAGATTTTGTTATTTGAAGCAATAAATAAATTCAATTCTAAATTATCCAGGTGTTAATATTGTTATCAATTATGAAGAACTAACAGAAGTAAAACAAAGAAGATTTCAATCTGGTTTCATATCTAGTGTAAATTAACCAGAGAAATATCATGGAGTGTCTAGAAAACTTGACCATCCAGAGAAGGTGTAAATTAAGTAATTAGAAAGTAGAAAGCATGAGATATGTGTGTGTGTGTGTGTGTGTGTGTGTGTAGAATAGGAGATAGCCAAAAAATAAAGGGAAAGTGCAGATAAAGTGTTGCAATGAAAAAATTCACTTGGGAAACAGAAACCTGCACAGCATGCAAGGCAGTGAAACTGCTTCTTAACCCTAATACTGACTTCCTACTTTTGCATTCCAGTCCCCTATAATGAAAAGGACATCTTTTTTTGGGTGTTAGTTCTAAAAGGTCTTGTAGATCTTCATAGAACAGTTCAACTTCAGCTTCTTCAGCATTACTGGTTGGGGCATAGACTTGGATTACTGTGATATTGAATGGTTTGCCTTGGAAACGAACAGAGATCATTCTGTCGTTTTGAGATTGCATTCAAGTACTGCATTTCGGACTCTTTTGTTGACCATGATGGCTACTCCATTTCTTCTGAGGGATTCCTGCCCGCAGGAGTAGATATAATGGTCATCTGAGTTAAATTCACCCATTCCAGTCCATTTTAGTTCGCTGATTCCTAGAATGTCGACATTCACTCTCTCCATCTCTTATTTGACCACTTCCAATTTGCCTTGATTCATGGACCTGACATTCCAGGTCCCTATGCAATATTGCTCTTTGCAGAATCAGACCTTGCTTCTATCACCAGTCACATCCACAGCTGGGTATTCTTTTTGCTTTGGCTCCATCCCTTGATTCTTTCTGGAGTTATTTCTCCACTGATCTCCCATAGCATATTGGGCACCTACTGACCGGGGGAGTTCCTCTTTCAGTATCCTATCATTTTGCCATTTCATATTATTCATGGGGTTCTCAAGACAAGAATACTGAAGTGAATTGCTATTCCCTTCTCCAGTGGACCACATTCTATAAGCCCTCTCCACCATGACCCGCCCGTCTTGGGTTGTTCCACGGGCATGGCTTAGTTTCATTGAGTTAGACAGGGCTGTGGTACTAGTGTGATTAGATTGACTAGTTTTCTGTGAATATGGTCTCAGTGTGTTTGCCCTCTGATGCCATCTTGCAACACCTACCGTCTTACTTGGGCAAAGACTAATAAGAGTTTTGCCAAGAAAATGCACTAGTCATAACAAACATCCTCTTCCAACAACATAAGAGAAGACTCTACACATGGAAATCACCAGATGTTCATCACCAAAATCAGATTGATTATATCCTTTGCAGCCAAAGATGGAGAAGCTCTATCCAGTCAACAAAAACAAGACCAGGAGATGACTGTGGCTCAGATCATGAGCTCCTTATTGCCAAATTCAGACTTAAATTGAAGAAAGTAGGGAAAACCACTAGACCATTCAGGTATGACCTAAATCAAATCCCTTTTATGATTATACAGTGGAAGTGAGAAATAGATTTAAGGGACTGGATCTGATAGAGTGCCTAATGAACTGTGGAAGGAGGCTCGTGGCATTGTACAGGAGACAGGGATCAAGATCATCCCCATGGAAAAGAAATGCAAAAAAGCAAAACGGCTGTCTGGGGAAGCCTTACAAATAGCTGTGAAAAGAAGAGAAGCGAAAAACAAAGGAGAAAAGGAAAGATATAAGCATCTGAATGCAGAGTTCCAAAGAGTAGCAAGGAGAGATAAGAAAGCCTTCCTTAGTGATCAACGCAAAGATATAGAGGAAAACAACAGAATGGGAAAGACTAGAGATCTCTTCAAGAAAATTAGAGATACCAAGGGAACATTTCATGCAAAGATGGGCTCGATAAAGGACAGAAATGGTATGGACCTAACGGAAGCAGAAGATATTAAGAAGAGGTGGCAAGAATACACAGAGGAACTGTACAAAAAAGGTCTTCATAAACCAGATAATCATGGTGGTGTGATTACTGACCTAGAGCCAGACATCCTGGAATGTGAAGTCAAGTGGGCCTTAGAAAACATCACTACGAACAAAGCTAGTGGAGGTGATGGAATTCCAGTTGAGCTATTCCAAATCCTGAAAGATGATGCTGTGAAAGTGCTGCACTCAATATGACAGCAAATTTGGAAAATTCAGCAGTCACCACTGGACTGCAAAAGGCCAGTTTTCATTCCAATCCCAAAGAAAGGCAATGCCAAAGAATGCTCAAACTACTGCACAATTGCACTCATCACACACACTAGGAAAGTAATGCTCAAAATTCTCCAAGCCAGGCTTCAGCAATATGTGAACCGTGAACTTCCTGATGTCCAAGCTGGTTTTAGAAAAGGCAGAGGAACCAGAGATCAAATTGCCAACATCCGCTGGATCATCAAAAAAGCAAGAGGCTTCCAGAACAACATCTATTTCTGCTTTATTGATTATGCCAAAGCCTTTGACTGTGTGGGTCACAATAAACTGTGGAAAATTCTGAAAGAGACAGGAATACCAGACCACCCGAGCTGCCTCTTGAGAAATTTGTATGCAGGTCAGGAAGCAACAGTTAGAACTGGACATGGAACAACAGACTGGTTCCAAATAGGAAAAGGTGTACGTCAAGGCTGTATATTGTCACCCTGCTTATTTAACTTATATGAAGACTACATCATGAGAAAGCCTGGACTGGAAGAAACACAAGCTGGAATCAAGATTGCCGGGAGAAATATCAATAACCTCAGATATGCAGAGGACTCCACCCTTATGGCAGAATGTGAAGAGGAACTAAAAAGCCTCCTGATGAAAGTGAAAGTGGAGAGTGAATAAGTTGGCTTAAAGCTCAACATTCAGAAAATGGAGATCATGGCATCTGGTCTCATCACTTCATGGGAAATAGATGGGGAAACAGTGGAAACAGTGTCAGACTTTATCTTTTTTGGCTCAAAAATCACTGCAGATGGTGATTGTAGCCATGAAACTAAAAGATGCTTATTCCTTCGAAGGAAAGTTATGACCAACCTAGATAGCATATTCAAAAGCCAAGACATTACTTTGCCAACAAAGGTTCGTCTAGTCAAGGCTATGTTTTTTCCTGTGGTCATGTATGGATGTGAGAGTTGGACTGTGAAGAAGGCTGAGCGCTGAAGAATTGATGCTTTTGAACTGTGGTGTTTTAGAAGACTCTTGAGAGTCCCTTGGACTGCAAGGAGAGCCAACCAGTCCATTCTAAAGGAGATCAGCCCTGGGATTTCTTTGGAAGGAAGGATGCTAAAGCTGAAACTCCAGTACTTTGGCCACATCATGCAAAGAGTTGACTCATTGGAAAAGTTCTGATGCTGGGGGGGATTGGGGGCAGGAGTAGAAGGGGACGACAGAGGATGAGATGGCTGGATGGATGTGAGTTGGGTGAATTCCGGGAGTTGGTGATGGACAGGGTGGCCTGGCGTGTTGCGATTCATGGGGTTGCAAAGAGTCGGACACGACTGAGTGACTGAACTGAACTGAACTGAACCCTAATACTGAAGGGAAAATAGCCAATATCTCTTACAGTGGTCTATCTACTACCCTGAATTATATCCTGACATCAATAGGTAGTATATATGTATTTTCATGTTGGATAGTGTGCACAGGAAGCAGAGAGGCGGGTGGCTTTGTGGTCAGAGTGTCAGTGACAGCTTAGATTCTGCACTCCCTTTCCATCCTGCCTTATTTATTTTAGAGAAGAATCACTTTAGTTAAGGGAGAGAAAAATGACACAATACAAAATTTATTTACTTCGTATATAAGAAAAGTAAAAATGTATAGCTATTTGACTCCAGAATATCTGATCTTTGACAGGAAGCACAAGGGAAGATGCCCGCTGGGGCCGCCTGCCACAATACAGTGATGTATTCTGAGAGTTTACTTTCACATTTCTTAACTTTATCCCTGTCACTTTAGATGAGGATGTTTTGAACCTACCATCTGCATGTTGTCGGCAACATTCACTTCAGTAAACTCAATATAATGTCACACTGGTATATTTCTGACTCTGTCAGTAACCAAAGTAAGCTATTTTTACCTTTAAGTGTGTTCCAGTTTCTCCCATGGTGAAAAATATGAGCTCATTTCTTAACAACTGGAATGATGTGAGTATAGCACATTCTTCTAAAGGTCAGCAGGAGGATATAAGTCAGAAATTTCACTAGTTGAATTTCAGAAGTTTAGACAGAGACATATTGTAATTGGATTAAATAGGTTACAGTACTAGTAAATTTATTTCAGATCCTTCAGGCTGGTATAAGAACTGTGCAATTTAACAGTAAAAAAAAAAAAAAAAAAAAAAAAACAAAACAGTCTATGGGCGAATTTTGAAATCATTCTAAAATAAAGAGAAAAGGCTTATGTTTGCTTATCTAGAGTTCACATATATTCTGTTTTTTGTCATTCTTTTTGTTAATTTCCTGCTTCTCCTTCTTTCTTATTCTTCACAAAATTCAATGTTTGCTAAATGGGAAGCACAGAACAAAAGAATTATCATTTTAGAATTTTTCTTAAAGTGACACACATAAGATCTATTCCAATGATGTTTTTATGTTGTCTTTGACTCAACTTTGGGGAAATCTTTCTATTTGGGTTTTAATTAATAATGTGGTAAGCAAGAAAATAGCTCCCAGATACTCTAATCCCTAAAACGAATTAATATCTTATGGCCAAAAAAAAAAAAAAAAAAAAGGCTTTGCAGATATGATTTTAGACCTTGCACTGGGGATGTTATTCTCAATTACCCATTAGGCCCAATATAATCATAAAATCCTCATAAAGAAAATAGGGTGACTAGAGAGTTAGAGAAGATGTGATAACAAAAACGGAGGTTGTTAGAATGATACCATTGCTGAAGAAGGCCAGAAGTCAAGGAATGAGGGCAACTTCCAGAAGCTAAAACAGTCAAGGACTGGTTTCTGCCCTGTAGCCTCCAGAAAGACATTTGTCTAGCACTACTTTGATTTTAGCACCCCAGTACTCATTTCCTGATGCTGAAGCTGAAACTCCAATACTTTTGCCACCTAACGTGAAAAATTGACTCATTAGAAAAGACCCTGATGCTGGGAAAGATTGAAGGCAGGAGGAGAAAGGGACGACAGAGGATGAGAAAGGTGGATGGCATCACCAACATGATGGACATGAGTTTGAGCAAGCTCTGTGAGTTAGTGATGGACAGAGAAGCCTGGTGTGCTGCAGTCCATGGGGTCGCAAAAAGTCAGACACCACTGAGCACATACACATACAATTAAGCCACTACATTTGTGGTAACTTTTTATAGCATCAATAGAAATCGAATACAATCGGTAATTCATTTTGAGCCCTAGACCATATTTAGTTTTAATTAAAAAATCATGTAGTTCACAGAAGAGTGTTTAGATAATAGATAAACAGTATAGAAAGAGGAATGTTTCTCCTTTTATAGAGAAAATAAAATAACATACACATTGTTTTTCAGTTGCTCAGTTGTGTCTGACTCTTTGTGACCCCATGCAATGCAACATGCCAAGCTTCCCTGTCCTTCACTCTCACCCAGAGTTTGCTCACATTCATGTCCATTGAGTTGGTGATGTCATCTAACCATCTCATCCTCTGCCACCCCTAAGTAGAAATGTCTTCACCCTCTGACACAACCTATAAGCCACTGTTCCCCATTATTTAACTGTTTTTTCCCCCTCATAGCATAAAGCAGAAAACTGGGTAAACCTGAGAGCAGTGTGAATAGCTGAGATTTTAATTAACAGAAATCTTATCAGCACAGCACAATGACATTGTCACATATATACCTGTGACAGAAATTTCAGAGATGCTACTGGGGAATGAGGACCCAGGAAGTAAAATAGGTGTATGTGAGTTTTGAGCAGCCAATACTCTAATGCAGAAATAAGACTCTTCCATAAAAAAGTTTGTTTTTACTGGTGATTCTGGTAGGTCAGAAAAAGGGTGAAACACAAAAGGAATAAAAAAATGTTAACTAAGCAAAAGATAAGAGACATTCGCATCAGATAGAACAGAGAAATATTCTTTTCCACATGTGGTTTGAGATTTTACCAGTTTCTTCATTGTGAAGGATTACAATTCAAAACCAATCTGATTTATTCTTCATCCTTGTAAATATGAGGACTCTTGGAGACTTCTTATAGTCTATGAATTTTAATCCTTTACTATCACCTTCTTCTTTTGATGTTTAAATTGTCCCATATTTGCAACAAGCTAAATCTCAACCTTCTACAAAACAAATGGCTTGAATGAAAGTATCAACATGTTGAAACAACATAATTTAGTAATCATCTTAGATTAGATGAGAATAAAGAGATATGGTATCAGAATACAATGCATGCCCAATATTATTTTTCCTTACATGACTTTATTGTGATAATTAATAAAATCTGAATAAACTGTATAGACTAGGAAATAGTATTATACCTGTAATGAAGGGTGAATAGAGAATCAGATGTTCAGGGGCATACAAATATCTGGAGTAAAGCATCATAAGGAGTAAAATAAAGAGTACACCTGGACTTTGATAGTTATCTATGGGCCTTATTGAGTGTTAAAAGAATACAGAGATAAAATGAAGGGGCATTCACAGTATTATTTGTTTAACAAAATATAATCTTGTCTGTTTTTATACTTATTTGCATTATAGTAGTATGTAGGGTTATCAGGTTTTGTTGTTGTTGTTAAGTCATGTTCAATGCTTTGTGACTCCACAGTCTATAGCACACCAGATTCATCTGTCCTCTGCTATTTCCCAGAATTTACTCAGATTCATGTCCAATAAGTCAGTAACACTATCTAATGATGTCAGCCTCTGATGGCCCCTTCTCCTTTTGCCTTCAATCTTTCCAAGCATCAGAGTTTTTTCCAATGAGTAGACTCTGCATCATGTGCCAAAGTATTGGAGCTTCCCCTTTAGCACAAGTCCTTCCAATTAATCAGCCAGTTCAATTGCTCAGTCCTGTCCAGGCCTCCCTGTCCATCACCATCTCCTGGAGTTCACTCAAATTCACGTCCATCGAGTTGATGATGCCATCCAGCCATCTCATCCTCTTTTGTCCCCTTCTCCTCCTGCCACCAATCCTTCCCAGCATCAGAGTCTTTTCCAATGAGTCATCTCTTTGCATAAGGTGGTCAAAGTACTGGAGTTTCAGCTTTAGCATCATTCCTTCCAAAGTAATCCCAGGGCCGATCTTCAGAATGGACTGGTTGGATCTCCTTGCAGTCCAAGGGACTCTCAAGAATCTTCTTCTACACCACAGTTCAAAAGCATCAGTTTTTCGGCACTCAGCTTTCTTCACAGTTCAACTCTCACATCCATATATGACCACTGGAAAAACCATAGCCTTGACCAGATGGACCTTTGTTGGCAAAGTAATGTCTCTGCTTTTCAATATGCTATCTAGGTTGGTCATAACTTTCCTTCCAAGGAGTAAGTGTCTTTTAATTTCATGGCTGCAGTCACCATCTGTAGTGATTTTGGAGCCCCCAAAAATAAACTCTGACACTGTTTCCACTGTTTCCCCATCTATTTCCCATGAAGTGATGGGACCGGATGCCATGATATTCATTTTCTGAATGTTGAGCTTTAAGCCAAATTTTCACTCTCCACTTTCACTTTCATCAAGAGGCTTTTTAGTTCCTCTTCACTTTCTGCCATAGGGTGGTGTCATCTGCATATCTGAGATTATTGATGTTTCTCCCGGCAATATTGATTTCAGCTTGTGCTTCTTCCAGCCCAGCGTTTCTCATGATGTACTCTGCATATTAGTTAAATAAGCAGGGTGATGATATACAACCTTGACGTACTCCTTTTCCTATTTGGAACCAGTCTGTTGTTCCATGTCCAGTTCTAACTGTTGCTTCCTGACCTGCATATAGGCTTCTCAGGAGGCAGGTCAGGTGGTCTGGTATTCCCATCTTTTTCAGAATTTTTCAGTTTATTGTGATCTGCACAGTCAAAGGCGTTAGCATAGTCAATAAAGCAGAAATAGATGTTTTTCTGGAACTCTCTTGCTTTTTCCATGATCCAGCCGATGTTGGCAATTTGATCTCTTATTCCTCTGCCTTTTGTAAAACCAGCTTGAACATCTGGAAGCTCATGGTTCATGTATTGCTGAAGCCTGGCTTGGAGAATTTTGAGCATTAATTTCCTAGCGTTTGAGATGAGTGCAATTGTGTGGTAGTTTGAGCATTCTTTGGCATTGCCTTTCTTTGGGATTGGAATGAAAACTGACCTCCTGCATTCCTGTTGCCACTGCTGAGTTTTCCAAATTTTCTGGCATACTGAGTGCAGTACTTTCACAGCATCATCTTTCAGGATTTGAAATAGGTCAACTGGAATTCCATCACCTCCACTAGCTTTGTTCGTAGTGATGCTTTCTAAGGCCCACTTGACTTCACATTCCAGGAAGTCTGGCTCTAGGTGAGTAATCACACCATAGTTATTATCTGGGTCATGAAGATCTTTTTTGCACAGTTCTTCTGTGTATTCTTGCCACCTCTTCTTAATATCTACTGTTTCTGTTAGGTCTATACCATTTCTGCTCTTTATTGAGCCCATCTTTGCATGAAATGTTCCCTTGGTATCTCTAATTTTCTTGAAGAGATCTCTAGTCTTTCCCATTCTGGTGTTTTCCTCTATTTCTTTGCAATGATCGCCGAGGAAGGCTTTCTTATCTCTTCTTGCTACTCTTTGGAACTCTGCATTCAGATGCTTATATCTTTCCTTTTCTCCTTTGCTTTTTGCTTCTCTTCTTTTCACAACTATTTGTAAGGCCCCCTCAGACAGCCATTTTTCTTTTTTGCATTTCTTTTCCATGGGGATGGTCTTGATCCCTGTCTCCTGTACAATGTCATGAACTTCCGTCCATAGTTCATCAGGCACTCTGTCTATCAGATCTAGTCCCTTAAATCTATTTCTCACTTCCACTGTATAATCATAAGGGATTTGATTTAGGTCATACCCAAATGGTCTAGTGGTTTTCCCTACTTTCTTCAATTTCAGTCTGAATTTGGCAATAAGGAGTTCATGAAATCAGCCACAGTAAGCTCCTGGTCTTGTTTTTGTTGACTGGATAGAGCTTTTCCATCTTTGGCTGCAAAGAATGTAATCAATGTGATTTCGGTGTTGACCATCTGGTGATGTCCATGTGTAGAGCCTTCTCTTGTGTTGTTGGAAGAGGGTATTTGCTATGGCCAGTGCATCTTCTTGGCAAAACTCTATTATCTTTTCCCTGCTTCATTCCATATTCCAAGGCCAAATTTGCCTGTTACTCGAGGTGTTTCTTGACTTCCTACTTTTGCATTCCAGTCCCCTATAATGAAATGGACATCTTTTTTGGGTATTAGTTCTAAAAGGTCTTGTAGGTCTTCATAGAACCGTTCAACTTCAGCTTCTTCAGCATTACTGGTTGGGACATAGACTTGGATTACTGTGATACTGAATGGTTTGCCTTGGAAATGGACAGAGATCATTCTGTTGTTTTTGAGATTGCATCCAAGCACTGCATTTTGGGCTCTTTCAGTGACCATGATGGCTACTTCATTTCTTCTGAGGGATTCCTGCCCACAGTAGATATAATAGTTATCTGAGTTAAATTCACCCACTCTGGTCCATTTTAGTTCACTGATTCCTAGAATATCAATGTCCACTCTTGCCATGTCCTGTTTGACCACTTCCAATGTGCCTTGATTCATGGACCTGACATTCCAGGCTCCTACACAATATTGCTCTTTACAGCATTGAACCTTGCTTCTATCACCAGTCAGATCCACAACTTGGTATTGTTTTTTTGTTTTTTTGTTTTGTTTTGTTTTGTTTTTTTTTGCTCCATCCCTTCATTCTTTTTGGAGTTATTTCTCCACTGATCTCCAGTAGCATATGGGGCCCCTACTGACCTGAGGAATTCCTCTTTCAGTATCTTATCATTTTGCCTTTTCATACTGGTCATGGGGTACTTAAGGCAAGAATACAGAAGTGGTTTGCCATTCCCTTCTCCAGTGGACCACATTCTGTCAGCCCTCTCCACCATGACCCACCCATCTTGGGTGGCCCCACAGGCATGGCTTAGTTTTATTGAGTTAGAAAAGGCTGTGGTCCTAGTGTGATTAGATTGACTAGTTTTCTGTGATTATGGTTTCAGTGTCTGCCCTCTGATGCCCTCTTGCAACACCTACAGTCTTACTTGGGTTTCTCTTACCTTTGACGTGGGGTATCTCTTCAGGGCTGCTCCAACATAGCGCAGCTGCTCCTCATTACCTTGGACGAGGGGTATCTCCTCACTGCCACCCCTCCTGACCTTGAACATGGAATAGCTCCTCTAGGCCATCCTATGTCCACGCAGCCACCGCTCCTTGCACTTGGGGTTGCTCATCTTGGCTACCGCTCCTGGCCTCGGGCATGGAGTAGCTCCTCCCCGCCGCCTCCCCTGGACTCGGGTCGGGGGTAGCTCCTCTCGGCTGCTCCTGTGCTGTCGCAGCCTGACACTCTAGGCTGCTGGCTCTGACCTCGGACATGGGGTAGCTCCTCTCAGCTGCCACCCCTGACCTCGGATATGGGTTAGCTCCTTTCGGCCATTCCTGCGCCATCGCAGCCTGGCACTCTCGGCCGCTGCCCCTGACCTGGGATGTGGGGTAACTCCTCTTGGCCACCACCCCTCGGGCATGGGGTCCTCCCGGCTTCTGCACCTGACCTAGGATGTGGGGTAGCTTCTCTCGGCCGCGCTCTGTGCGCCATCTCAGCCGCCCACACTCTGCAGTGATTTTGGAGCCCAAGAAAATAAAATCTGTCACTGTTTCCACTTTTTTTCCCCTCTATTTGCCATGAAGTGTTTGGACCAGATTCCATGATTTACTTTTTCAAATGCTGAGTTTCAAGCCAGCTTTTTCAATGTCCTCTGTTGCCGTCATCAAGAAAGTCTTTAGTTCTTAATTTTCTGCCATTAGAGTTTTATCATCTGCGTATCTGAGATTGTTAATATTTCCCTCAGCAATTTTGATTCTAGCTTGCAATTAATCCAGCCCAGCATTTTGCATCATGTACTCTGCATATAAGTTAAATAAGCAGGGTGACAATATGCAGCCTTGCCATACTCCTTTCCCAATTTGGAACCAGTCAGTTGTTCCATATCTAGTTTTAACTGTTGCTTCTTGACCCACATACAGGTTTCTCATGAGACCAGTAAGGTTCAGCTATTCCCAACTCTAAGAATTTTCCACAGTTTGCTGCAATACATATAGTCAAAGTCTTTAGCAAATAAAAATACAAGAATTCCACTTAAATTTGAATTTCATCCAGCCACAAAAGTTAAAGAAGCACTGATTCTTGGTGCAAAATATACAAAAGTTGAAAACGTTAAGCTAAGCTAAAGTAGCCAGGCACAAAAGGCTACATATTACATGATCTCATGTACATGAAATGTACAGAATAGGCAGAATTTACAGAGACAGTAAATCAGTGGTTACCAAGGGTTGATTGGAAAGAAGGCACGGGTAGTGAGTACTAACTGGTTTGAAGTTTGTTTTGGGGGTAATAAAAAATGTGCTGGAATTAGTAGATATGATTTCACAGTCTTGTGACTATTATAAAACCCACTAAATTGAATACTTTGAGTAAATTCTGAAGTGTATGAGTTATATCTCAAAAAAATCCTAATTAAAAATTTAAACAAAACAAACATGCGCATGTGCACACAAACACACACACACCTATAACCTGACCAAATTTGGTCAGCAGGCCACAGACTGCCAACGCTTGCCCTATACAAGAAGTTCTTGTCCCAGACAGTACATCAGAGGCAATTTGAGAACCTTTAAAAATGCTGATGTGAGATTTTCACTTCTATGATGCTGATTTAGTTGATCTAGTGTGGAGCTTGTTTGTACTCTCCAGGTGATTCTGGTATGCAGCCATGATTGAGAAAAAATGTTGATGATCTTGAGAAGTGTTTCTAGTTTCAGGTTTAACTCAGATCTTCTGTAAATTTGTGGTAGGCAGAATAATGGCTGGCTAAATGTCCAACTCTGAATCCTGAAATGTGTAAATGGCAAATTACTTTATACTGCCAAAGGGACTTTGCAGATGTGATCAAGTTTAGAACACAGAGATGGGGAAATTTTCTTGGATTGTTCATGTGGCCCAAGCTAATACCATGGGTCCGTAAAATCCTTTTTTGGCTGTGATCAGAGGAAGATGTGACTATAGAAGAAAGATTAAAGAGATATGAATTTTCTGGTTTTACGACAGAAGGAGGCTATCAATCAAGAAATGTGAATGGCTCCTGGAAGCTGGGAAAACTACAGAAACAGGTTTTCCCCTAAAGCCTCCAGGAAGGAACATAAGTTTGGTGGCATCTTGAATTTCACCCTTGTTGAACTTCTAACCTACAGGATCTCAAGATAAAAATTTATGTTGTTCTAAGTAAAAATAAAGTTTAATTTTAAATAAAAAAAAATCTTTTCTTTCTTTTTCTAAGCATAATTGTATTATGTGCAATATTTGGGGCATATTTATACTCAGTTTTATGAGTTTTTTTTTAATTTTCAATTCTAATTTAATTAATTCCTCTGCCTTTTACCTGGTGACCCTACTAGCGTGTTTATTGAAAAAAAAAAATCAACTGAAATGTCTATGTTTTTAGAATATTAGTTTATAATAGATTTGTTGAATCTTAAAATGGTGCACATAAAATATATTTATAAACAATACGATTAATTAATTTGTCATTCTTTTGGTGATATGGAAAATCTTACAGTTACTTGCTTGTGAAAAATATGAAAAAAATGAATGCTCATCTTAAATTCCGTTTCAAAAATATTATAGATACTTATGATCATAAAATTTTAAAAAACCTTCACTTTTAAATCGTGAGTGCTAATAAAAATGTGTCAAATACATACTAAGTTATTCTATGTTACTGGGACTTCTTATATATAATACCTTACATTTACTTTCATCAATACAAAACTCCAAATGAAACAGAACTTCATAAATCACTGACTTCATTAGCATGAACTCAAATTTTCACTTGACTTCTCAAAAATTAATTGAGAGTGAAAAAATATTAAAGTAATACATAATGTAAATGTGGTTTCTCTCTTTGGAGATTTAAGTCATGGTAATGTTTGTACCTTAGGGAAATGGGTGATGGAATTTTAAAAGCAAGAATATAAATCAATAGCCTTGTCATTTTTCTGAAAGACTACTATACTAATGACAGCAATACTTTTTAAATGACTTTTGAAATGTGTGGAGTTGAGCCTTAATAATTTAGCTATTTCTTTATAAATGTGCTCTCCTTCATCTATGAGAATTAAGTTAGTTCTCCAACACTGATGTTCCTGTACTAATTCATTCCTGCCAACTGTCTTAATTCTACCTCTGATGAACAACAAATGATAGACTGCTCAGACTTGTTGGGGGTATCTAGATATGTTACAGTGATGGCATAAAAATAAAAAGAGCTCCCCAAAGCTTGATTTCTTTAGAATCAAGGTTTTTTTACCTACAAGATTCATGTTTTCCAAGTTATCAGAAGTCTTATTTTGCATTATAAATTTCACAAGTATAGTGGAATAGAAATGCATAAATTGGTTGAATATGTGACCCCAGACATAAAGTCAATACAACAAAGTTACACATTTTCAAGCTTGGAAATGTACTGGGGTTTTTTGTTAATTTTTTCTTTTTGCTTTTGAATTGTACACCTGTTACTGAAGACTTCACTGTATCTTGCATTTTCACTGCAAATTTGGGAATGGCTCTACTTCCCTGGTGGCTCAGATGGTAAAGTGTCTGCCTGTTAGGAAAGCACATTTATTGAAACCGCCCACCCTGGCCAGACACCATAGTAACCATTTACATGAGTTGTTTTATAACAGGAGATCCTGATAAGGAATACAGAACTAATAAGCCACCACCAACCTGAAGAGTTCGGGAAAGGTCAAAAGGAGACACCGCGTGTCCGTCCACTTCCCAAAATCCCTCTGGCTAACATCCATCTTGGCTGAGCGATGCGTGCGCCACCAGAAAAGACTCTGATTTAGAGTGGGCAAAGACCACCTGGAAACTAATCCCTTCACCATAAAACCCTAGACTGTGAGCCACGGGGCAGAGCTGTTCTACTGGGTTCCCTTACCCTACTGTTCTTCACTGGGGTGTCCTTTCCCAATAAAAAATCTTGCATGGTCAGCACATATGTCTTCTCAGACAACTCATTTCTGAGTGTTAGACAAGGACCCCTGGAAGGGGTCCCCCTTCCTGCAACAAATGGCGACTCTGATGGGGGTTCTTCACTGAGACTGACAACCTGACCACTCGGGGTATTCAGAGGCCAGCTTGCCTGTCAAGGGACCAGACCCAGTGGCCACAACTGGGACCCATTTGTCCCTGGTCTCCTCCTGACGTGGACAACTGGCCAGAGTGCCCCAACAGGTAAGGAACAAGAGACTTTATTGACCTCTCTACCCTTCCCTCTCTCTTTCCTCTCCTTAACTCTTCCTTCCTTCCACGTTTTTCTAGTGTCCTGGTCCTGGATATAGGAATCTGGTTGAAGGGCCTCAGCCTGAGCTGAGGATTGGAGACTGATCACCTCCTCTTGGCACTGAACTCAAATTCTGGTTCTGATTTCTGGTAGGGCGGAGTTCCAGTCCTCTCCTATCTGGAGGCCCAGGGTAAAGTCCTATAATGACTGGGTATCTGCAGGTGGCAGGAGACGTGTGTAAGGCCACCCCTTTTGCCCCCCTCTCCCTCCTCCTCCCCCTTCTTCTTTCAACCTGGCTTCCTTTCCTCCCTTTGAAATCTTTGAAGACCTGAGATATTTTCCTTTACTCTGAGAGACTCTATTCTTGTATTTAAGCGAGTGTCTGATGAAGACTGCCAGGTTTATATGTGTGTGTCTTAACTCTGTGTTCTGTGTTGTGATTTTTGATGGCCATTTTGCTTTGTCTGGCCACCATTTGGTTTAGACCTGCAGCCATTTTGTTAGAAATTTATTTTCTTTCCCTGTGCCTTGAGACCAGGGCTCTCAAGAACACTTATCTAGACCATCTCTAACTCCTGAGATTGAGGGAAAAGGGGAAAAAGACTTTAAAATTTTTATTTATTTCATATTTCAACTGTTTTTTTATAAACTAGTAAATTTTATATTGTGTTCATTGGAAGGACTGATGCTAAAGCTGAAACTCCAATACTTCGGTCACCTCATGTGAAGAGTTGACTCACTGGAAAAGACTCTGATGCTGGGAGGGATTGGGGCAGGAGGAGAAGGTGACGGCAGAGGATAAGATGGCTGGATGGCATTACCAACTCGATGGACATGAGTTTGGGTAAACTCTGGGAGTTGGTGATGGACAGGGAGGTTTGACATGCTGTGATTCATGGGGTTGCAAAGAGTCGGACATGACTGAGCGACTGAACTGACCTGAATATCTAATTCATGACTAAACTTAGAAAATGAAGCTAGATCTTACACTATGTCTGTCTAAATATGTCTTGGTATGTCTTTGTCTCTGGGTAATATTTTTGAGGTTAATTTGTAAATGAGCTCTATTTAATTGACTTAAAAAAGGTAAATACTTACAAATCAAATAATTCTAAATTAAACAATAAATTCCAGGTTCATGTGAACTGGGAAATATTCAGTATTAAATACCTGGTATTAATTTTTGCTTGTTGACCTATCTAACATAGACATGTCTTAGAGTCATTAACATTAAGTAAAATATTTTCATTGTACCTAGGTTTAATATAAGTTAAATATTATATATGTTACACGTTTGTCAACAAAAAGATTATCTTGAGTAAAGAAACTTCTAAAAAATATAAATGATATGATCTTTTATATAAACTCTATTAAAAATGATTATTCTTTAATATATGTCTAAAATAGTCTCTCCAGATTGGCATAACTTAAATTTCTGAGGGTTGTGCCAAGTGTACTAAGTGTTGGAACTCTATTGAATAGTTAGGTCATTTCCAAATAAAATAAGATTTTGAAATATTTACTACTAAACACTAATTTCCTTTTACTGAAAAACTAAAGACATTTGGGACTATAAATGAATAATGTTTGGTGCCATCCTAAAATGTTCTAAGAAAGCAAGGGTTTTAAAAATTATCACTGGTATTTATGTTCACCAGTCTATAAAATGCTAATATATAAGTTAGTTCTTGGTTGCTAAAGAAAAGTAAGAAGTGTGATTTCAGTAAAAAAAAAAAAAAAAGTATTAAAAAAATACTAAAAAGAGTTATGCATGATCAGGATTTTCTAAAATTGGATTACAATTAGTTAGATAGATTTTGTTAGAAATGACACAGCCATAAGAAAACTGGTTACAGTCAACTAGGTCCAAGATGGTGGAGTTGACTTTCACTACACCTTGAGCCTTGATATTTATGCCTATTGTGACATATCAACAAGCTAAATGATACACCCATCAATACTGACTAAATCTGACCAAATGTTCTAAATGCTTTTAATTGATTTTTTCAATAAAACTTCCTAAATAAAATTCTTTTAAAGTTCTTTTGACCTCTAGCTAACTTTGGGGTGCTTCAAAGGTCCCCTGAAACATACCAAAGAGAGATATTAAACTGCGTTTATTTGGTTGGTCAAATTACATAAAAAAGATTATCAAATGAGTAATAAATCCACTCATGTTATAATGTATAGTAAAATTACTAATACAGATATCCTAGAAATTATATGGTGTTCTTAACATTTTAATATGTCCTAGACTTCTAATGAAAAACCTGATGACTTCACAAAAGTTAACAAAGAACTCAATGAACCAGCAAATATGCTTATAACTTTTATGGCTTCTATCTAAAAAATTACAGGTTTGAATCTTGTGTTTTCCAGGACTAGGGAAAACCTTCCTCTCAAACTACTTATGAAAATAATTTGGTAAAATTATACGTTATAAACAAGACAATTATATTTTCTCTCTAACTGACTCCTCCAGATTTTAAAACGCTTAGGTTTCCAGTAAGTTTATCAAATGAGCTAAGAAGGTTATCTCACTAACAGGAACAAAACTCTCAAGGAATTTTTGAGACCTTAAAAAAGAAACAAATTCACCTAGATTTATTGGGCAAAATCTGTGATAAGCTTTTGGTGTCAGTTTCCCAGCCCTGTTTTATTTTAAAAGTTAAGTCTGAGATTCTATAAATGTTTCAACAAAATAAAAAGTCATAATCAATTATGGTTATATAAATCATCAGACCAAAATTAGTTAGAACAGACCTATTTCGCAAACAAGCTAGCCTTAATTTGGTTATATTTGATAAAAATGAGGGTAATTTTAGGGGGGGGGGAAGATGTTTTAATAAATGTTAAATCCCAGTTTGTTAATGGAGGTCTACCAATAGAGGTCAGTTCAGTTCAGTTCAGTCGTTTAGTCGTGTCCGACTCTTTGCGACCCCATGAATGACAGCACGTCAGGCTGTGTTGGTGAGTTGTCCATCACCAACTCCCAGAGTTCACTCAAACTCATGTCCATCGAGTTGGTGATGCCATGCAGCCATCTCATCCTTTGCCATACCTTTCTCCTCCTACCCCCAATCCCTCCCAGCATCAGAGTCTTTTCCAATGAGTCAACTCTTCGCATGATGTGGCCAAAGTACTGGAGTTTCAGCTTTAGTATCATTCCTTCCAAAGAACACCCAGAACTGATCTCCTTTAGAATGGACTGGTTGGATCTCCTTGCTGTCCAAGGGACTCTCAAGAGTCTTCTCCAAAAGCACAGTTCAAAAGCATCAATTCTTTGGTGCTCAGCTTTCTTCACAGTCCAACTCTCACATCCACACATGACAACTGGAAAAACCATAGACTTGACTAGAAAGACCTTTGTTGGCAAAGTAATGTCTCCGCTTTTGAATATGCTATCTAGGTTGGTCATAACTTTCCTTCCAAGGAGTAAGCATCTTTTAATTTCATGGCTGCAATCACCATCTGCAGTGATTTTTGGGCCCAAAAAGATAAGATCTGACACTGTTTCCCCATCTATTTCCCATAAAGTGATGGGACCAGATGCCATGATATACGTTTTCTGAATGTTGAACTTTAAGCCAACTTTTTCACTCTCCTCTTTCACTTTCATCAAGAGGCTTTTTAGTTCCTCTTCACTTTCTGCCATAAAGGTGGTGTCATCTGCATATCTGAGGTTATTGATATTTCTCCTGGCAATCTTGATTCCAGCTTGTGCTTCTTCCAGCCCAGCATCTCATGTTGTACTCTGCATATAAGTTAAATATGCAGGGTGACAATATACAGCCGTGATGTACTCCTTTTCCTATTTGGAACCAGTCTGTTGTTCCATGTCCAGTTCTAACTGTTGCTTCCTGACCTGCATACAGGTTTCTGAAGAGGCAGGTCAGGTGGTCTGGTATTCCCATCTCTTTCAGAATTTTCCACAGTTTATTGTGATCCACACGGTCAAAGGCTTTGGCATAGTTAATAAAGCAGCAGTAGATGTTTTTCTGGAACTCTCTTGCTTTTTCCATGATCCCGTGGATGTTGGCAATTTGATCTCTGGTTCCTCTGCCTTTTCTAAAACCAGCTTGAACATCTGGAAGTTCATGGTTCACGTATTGTTGAGGCCTGGCTTGGAGAATTTTGAGCATTACTTTAGTAGCATTTGAAATGAGTGCAATTGTGTGGTAGTTTGAGCATTCTTCGGCATTGCCTTTCTTTGGGATTGGAATGAAAACTGACCTTTTTTAGTCCTGTGGCCACCGCTGAGTTTTCCAAATTTGCTGGCATATGAGTGCATCACTTTCACAGCATCATCTTTCAGGCTTTGAAATAGTTCAACTGGAATTCCATCACCTCCACTACCTTTGTTTGTAGTAATGCTTTCTAAGGCCAACTTGACTTCACATTCCAGGATGTTTGGCTGTAGGTCAGTGATCACACCATCGTGATTATCTTGGTCGTGAAGATCTTTTTTGTACAGTTCTTCTGTGTATTCTTGCCACCTCTTCTTAATATCTTCTGCTTCTGTTAGGTCCATAGCATTTCTATCCTTTATTGAGCCCATCTTTGCATGAACTGTTCCCTTGGTATCTCTAATTTTTGATTTGGCAACCTTAATTATATAATAAAGTATAAAATAAAAAATAATATATTATATTATATACAAGGAATTATATAATAAAAGTTTCTCCCGTGAGGATAAGAATTAAGCACAAGTCATTATATAAAAACTTGATAGATCTGGAGATAAAAAATAATAAGTTATAAATATTTAAGTTATTTCCCATATTTGGCCATGTTTCAAAGTAAAGTTGGGTGTTACTTTTAGCCTTGTCTACTTCTCTTTGATCTGTCCACTATCACTGTACTATATATATTTGCTCATGTTATTGCCTTTATTGGGAAATTTGTTCCCCATAGCCTCTATATGTTCAAATGGTACACAATATTCACAATCATGATAAAATCTCAATGCCTCCAGGAAATACTATTTTACCCATCCCACAATAAGATATTTCTATTTTAGATTCATATTACCATAAAAGTATACCCCATGCTTTGAAGATTTCAAATGGCAATATCTTTTCCTAAATCTTTGAGCCACAGGATCCAGGGACTAGGTTTTCAATTTTATTATATTAAAAAGCCCTTAGTACATTCATAGGCATAATATAAGTTTCAAATAAGATTAACAGATTAACTAGATTTATAAAATACAGTAATTCAATATTTATTTGCAAAACTGACTTCTATAGTTTCTGCTTCCTTTTGGAATATAGAAAGATGCAAAAAAAGTCACTGTTAATATTTACAACAAGAAAAAGAACAGAAATCATAAACAACTATAATAATTTGTCTCTACCTGATACTTGAGGGATTAAAGCAAGCAGATGGACAAAATTACAAATGGCTATAAAAGAGTTGAAGAAGAGATGATAATCATGAATGAAACATGTGGTCCATTTTATGAATGACCACAGGAGAAAGAATAAAAACAATTACAAAGAAAATGACTGAAATGTAACAAATGTAACAAATTATGGATGTGAATTCAGTTTATAATTTATGGAAGGACCAGATTCATGGTAAGTACACACCCTTTGATATCTCTATTTTTGGACTTTTTCTGGGTACCAATAAGAAATATTTAGAGCAGAAACCTGACAGGGCCCTTTGGTGGTTTAGATGTTCTGGATATGATAATTTCCAAGGGGAGAACAGGAGAAAGTCCTTCCACAATCCTGACCCTATACAAGCAAAAAGGGGATTGATTAACCACTGCTGCTAACTTTGCTTTTATATGTCTGCCACGGAAGCATAGGCATAAAACAACACCCCCCACATCCAATAAAAACACACATTCTCAAGCAAAAGTCATCAAGAAAGCGTAGTCTATCTACTTTTCCTACCTTGAACTGATACTATGGAAAAGTCATCTGACACTGCAGAGCAAACTGGAGACTTGTTCCTAATATTCTATACTGATACCAAGCAGAGTCATGCTACAATTGGAAAAGGGTCAGGAAACTCATTCAAGCCTAAGAAATCCCACCAATAAAAGGTTTTGTGTGCCAAGAGCAAAAGGGCAAGAAACTTAAATATTGCAAAGGTTCAGTTCCTTAAACTCAGGTCCCCTAGGGGCTACCTAAGATTGAGGTTAAAGCAGAACATCTCAGAAACAGTTTTCTTTCTTATTATGATCACTGAAAGCCTTACACAGAGTAAAATGTAATAAAAGTATATCACTAGCTTAGGGGCAAGAATACAGAGAGCTACCCCTTTTATGATGTGGGCATACAGTAAATGCTGAAAGCTGAGGTTGAAAGAAGCACACGCAAACAAAATATCTCCAGCTTCAGGCCACACCACACACAAGATAGTGTCAATCAACAACTGAAGCAATTTAAAACACAGGGTAAATATGTGTGCATGCATGCTAAGTTGCTTCAGTTAAGTCCAACACTTTGTGACCGTCTAGGCTCCTCTGTCCACAGGATTCTCCAGTCAAGAGTACTGGAGTGGGTTGCCAGGCCCTCCTCCAGGGGATCTTCCCAACCCAGGGATGGAAACCATGTCTCTTGTCTCCCACCTTTGGCAGGTGGGTTCTTTACCACCAGCACCACCAGGTAACAATAGATATTACAAAAGTCAGAACCAGCTCAACTATTCCTTATACTACACATACACTAATAATTCAAAAGAAGTATAAGCATACATATTTTAAACAATTAGTTCCTAATTTTTTACAAATAGTATCTGGCATTCAATACAATAATTATGAGACATGCAATAAAGCAAGGATAAAAATGACCCATATATATAAAGATGGTTGTTGGATCTTGGAATTTCAAAAGAATTAAAAATACAGAATCCAGGAATCATGGAACAGTATCAAATGGTCTTACATACGTGTATTTTGAGTCTCAGAAAGATAAGTGATAGAGAATGTGTTAAAAGTGATAATAGCTGAGAATTTCCTGAGCTTAAATTTCAAGCAAGGTAGACTTCTGATCAAGAAATATTAATAAGGATGAAGAGCTAAATTACAAAATACTAAAAGGTCAATGTGAAAAGTGAAAGTGAAAGTGTGAGTTGCTTCATCATGTCCCACTCTTTGTGATCCAATAGATACGCTGGGCTCCTCTGTCCATGGAATTCTCCAGGCAAGGATACTGGAGTGGGTAGCCATTCCCTTTTCCAGGGGATCTTCCCAACCCAGAAATCAAATCCAGGTCTTCTGCGTTGCAGGAAGAGTCACAATCATCTGAGGCACCAGGGAAGCCCCTAAAAGGTCAATAATAATCTTAAATGTGTATAAACATAAAAATAAAACTTTAAATTGTGCAACTCAAAATCTAATAGAACACAGAAAGTAATAGACACATGCCCAGTTCAGTCGCTCAGTCATGTCCGACTCTTTGTGACCCCATGGACTGCAGCACTCTAGGCTTCCCTGTCCATCACCAACTCCCAGAGTTTATTCAAACTCATGTCCATTGAGTTGGTGATGCCATCCAACCATCTCATCTGTCATCCTCTTCTCCTCCCACCTTCAATCTTTCCCAGCATCAAGGTCTTTTCCAATGAGTCAGCTCTTCGTATCAGGTGGCCAAAGTATTGGAGTTTCAGCTTCAACATCAGTCCTTCTAATGAATACTCAGGACTGATTTCCTTTAGGATGGACTGGTTGGATCTCCTTGAAGTTCAAGGGACTCTCAAGAGTCTTCTCCAATACCACAGTTCAAAAGCATCAGCTCTTCAGTGCTCAGCTTTCTTTGTAGTCCAACTCTCACATCCATACATGATTATAGGAAAAACCATAGCTTTGACTAGACAGGCCTTTGTTGACAAAGTAATGTCTCTGCTTTTTAATATGCTGTTTCAGTTGGTCATAACTTTTTTTCCAAGGAGGAAGCGTCTTTTAATTTCATGGCTGCAGTCACCATCGGCAGTAATTTTGGAGCCCAAAAAATAGAGTCTGTCACTGTTTCCATTGTTTTCCCATTTATTTCCCATGAAGTGATGGGACTGGATGCCATGATCTTAGTTTTCTGAATGTTGAGTTTTACGCCAACTTTTTCACTCTCCTCTATCACTTTCATCAAGAGGTTCTTTAGCTCTTCTTCACTTTCTGCCATATGCATGCTGTCATCTGCATATCTGAGGTTATTGATATTTCTCCCAGCAATCTTGATTCCAGCTTGTGCTTCATCCAGCCCAGCGTTTCTCATGATGTACTCGACATATAAAGATAAATAAGTAGGGTGACAATATACAGCCTTGATGTACTCCTTTCATGATTTGGAACCAGTCTGTTGTTCCATGTCCAGTTCTAGCTGTTGCTTCCTGACCTGCATACAGATTTTTCAGGAGGCAAGTCAGATGGTCTGGTATTCCCATCTCTTTCAGAATTTTCCACAGTTTTTTTGAGATCCACACAGTCAATGGCTTTAGCATAGTCAAAAAGCAGAAGTAGATGTTTTTCTGGAACTCTCTTGCTTTTTCAATGATCCAGGAGATATTGGCAATTTGATCTCTGGTTCCTCTGCCTTTTCTAAATCCAGCTTGACACATGCCCAATTTAACTTAAATATAGGACTTCCCTGGTGGCTCAGATGGTAAAGAATCTGCCTGCAATTTGGGAGACCTGAGTTCGGTTCTTACGATGGGAAGATCCCCTGGAGCATGGCAACCCACTCCGGTATTATAGCCTGGATTATCCCCATGGACAGAAGAGCCTGGTGAGCTACAGTCCATGGGGTTGCAAAGAGTGGGACATGACTGAGCAACTAAGCACCAACACCATAGGTCTTCTCATGTTTCCATTTATAGTAACTTATAGTAATGTAGGGGCGTCTCAGGTGGTGCTAGTGGTAAATAATCCGCCTATCAATACAGCAGATATAAGAGAGATGGGTTCAATCCCTGGATCAGAAAGCTCCCCTGGAGGAGGGAATGGCAACCCACTCCAGTATTCTTGCTTGGAAAAACTCATGGACAAAGGAGCCTGGTGGGCTACACAATCCATAGGGTCGCAAAGAGTTGGACATGACTGAAGCTACTTAACATGTACACATGCATAGTAATGTACAGAAAAACTCAGAAGGATAAAGCCTTGTACAACACTGTCAAATAAATTTAAATAATTGACATTAATAGAAAACTCATTAACATAAGATTATACATTCTGTCCAAGACATTCAACAAGACATATCATAATAAAATTTGGAAATTAAAAAAATATATATTATTTTTATATTAAAAATAATGTAATTAACTAGAATTAAGAATGAGAGAAAAATAACAGAAAATGTCCATCATACTTGAAAAACAAAAATCATGGCTTGAAATAATGTACAAGTAAAAAAGACAGGGTAAAAAATATTTTGAAGTGAATTAAACTAAAATGTCAATGTATCAAAACTTGTGAGATGCAGCCAAAGCTGCTTTTAGAGAGAAATTCATTACCTTGTATTATTTTTTAAAAAAGGAAAAAATAGTATAACATTTAACACAAAATAAGTAGAAGGAAGGAAATAACAGTGACAAAAGGAGTCAGTAAATTAGAAAACTGAAAGAAAACATTATAGAAAATGAAAGTAAAAGCTGATCTGTTGAAAATTATTAAAATTAATCTTGTTCAGTTGATCAATTAAAAACAATACAAGAGTAAAATAATCATAGAAATGAAAGAAGAAACATCCCTCAAAACCAACAAACTTTAAAAAGAAAAAAGATAGTATTATGGATATTCAGTGTCACTGTATTCTACAAATGTAGGTGAATAGGTGGACAGGAGAATTTCTTGAAAGACAATAACTAAAGAATAATTAGATATGCTGAAATTAAATGAAATTCACAGTTATAGCCTATATATATATATATTTATATATATATATATTTATATATATATATATATTATTTATATATATATTATATATTATATAATTATTATATTATATATATTATATATATACTATATATATTGTATATTATAAATATATATATATAAATATAAATCTACCTATCTAAAATCCAGATCTAAATTAATTCCACATTAGTGAATTCCACCAAATTTAAAGAAATAAAAAATACCAATCACAGACAGACCCTTCCACTAGTGGAAAAGCAGGAACTATGTACCAACACATTTTATAATAACAATTTTAAGTTAATACCAAAATCAGGAGAGTATAATAACTAAATAAAATTAGAAAAATATGGTGTTTGCAAATATACTAAAAAATCCTTACATAATATTAACAGTTGAATCCAAACTATATCTAAAAATAATATATACAATAGTAGCACATCATTGCCAAGTAGGCTTATTTAAAGAAGCCAAGAATAGTCCAATGTTTAAAAAGCAAACATTCATTATAATTTTCCACATCAATAAAAGAAACAAGAAAATATTTAATCATGTCAATAGATAAAGGAAAAAAAATTAGGAAAATTAAATGTTCGTCTAAGTTAAGTTTATCAGTGAACTAAAAATGGAAGATGTTTCTAAACTTAAGTGCTTTTACAAAAACCCATTAATTAGCTGATATCAATATTAATATAAAAACATGAAATTCTTTCATCTTATGATTGGAAACAAAACATAAATTTCCACTCACACCACTTCTAATCAAAATTGTACTGTGATTTCAACAAGTGAAGTAAAGCAACAACAATACAAACAGACATTAACTAAAAAGGAAAAGTACTATCTTTATAGGCAGACAAACAAAACATGTAAGTAGTAAATCATAAGAAATCTTTAAAAGAGGTAAGTCAGAACTATCTGTAAATTTAGCAACTTTATAGAATACCTGGTACATAGTAACAATGAATAATTATTAAAATATTAAATATATTATATTATAATTAATCTATTAACAGTACATTTAATGAAAGATATATGGTTGCTCTATATTAATAGCTATAAAATATTGCATAGAAAAAATTTGAAAAGACAAACATCCATTTTTTTAAAGGAGAAAATATTTGAACAGTAATTTCATACAAAAAATGATCAACATCAATCTTTTGATATCAGGTGAAAGCAAATTAAAAACAAAATGAGATACCAATATACATGCAGAAGAATAAAAGACTGAAAATGCTAAGAGTAAGGAAGGGTGTGGAAGAAGTTGAACACTAAGATATGGCTAATGGACAGGAAATTGATAGAACATCATTAGAAGTCTTTGGTTATATGTATTAAAATTAATGTTTCCTCCCCACATGACTAAGTTATTCTATTTGAAAGGAAAACATAATCTTGTGCCCACACAGACTTGCACACACATGTATTCATAGCAGCAACATTGTAGTAGGCAATATCAGGAAAGTGGACATCAAGAGGTGAATGGATAATATCAAGAACTAAATGAATAAGATATGGTATGTTCACGTACTGAACTATTATGCAGCAACAAAATTAAAGGAATCAGTGATATATGAAACAATATGATTGAATCTCAAGATAGCAGGCTAAATTTAATAAAATTAGATATAAAAACAAAACAATTTAGCATTCCATTCATTAACACTTAATCAAATGTAAAAGTATAGCAACAGCAGGAAAATCAAATGTTGTCAAGGGACATGGGCCAGGACAGAAACTGATTGCAAAGGGATATTTGGGAACATTTTTGGAATATTCATATATATTCTAAAAGTTATTTTTGTTGATGGCTTCCATCTGCAAATATTTATTAAATATCATCAGATCCTATACTCACTTAAAATAGATGAAATTTATTGTGAACATATCATACTTTAAGAAAGCTATATTACCTGTTAGAAATGTAAAACACATAGGGATAGACGTAGAAAAATATTTGCAAAACCTATGCAAAAAATAAACATTTCTTAGAGAATTACAAAATGTATCTAAATCAATTTAGATATATAACATTTTAATGGACTGGAAGATGCAATACTGTTAACATAGCAATTCTCCTTAAATTGCTTTATAGACTCAAAGAAATTCAGGAAGCTAATGGTTTACTATATGTTGAGAATCAAAACATTTTGAAATAAAATTATAAAGTTGGTCAGCTTACACCATCCAACTTTAAGACTCACTGTAAAAACTAGAGTGATCAGAGAATATGGAATTGGCATAAGAATACACATTAAACCATAGATTAGAATAAAGTCATCAGAAAAATATCTGTGTATGTGTTCACCTGAGTTTTTGAAAGTGGTGTCAAGATGATTAAATAGGCAAAAATAGCCTTATCAACAAAAGGTGATGGAAAAACTGAACATCTCTATGAGAAATGAAACCTACCAACATAACAGAAAATCTGATATTGTAAACAAACAGACAAAAAAACCTTGAAAAACCATAGACCTCAATATAAAAACTAAAATGTTAACACTTTAAAAAGAAAAATTAAAAGACTATACTTGTGACTTTGGGCTAAATATTTTTAATAGGACAAAATAGTATGAATTCCAAATTTAAAAAAATGAGTTTATAAATATTAGAAAATTTTGCTCTTTGTAAGACATTTTAAAGAGAATATAAACAGAAGCTATGGCTTGAAAAATATTCTCAAACTGGAAAGCTGATAAAATCCTATTATTTAGAATAAATAACACTTATAACTTCATAACAGAAAGACAATTCAATCAAAAATACTGGGCAACAGATGTGAATTGGCACTTACCACATAAAAACAATGTCAAGCAATAATATAAATAATGTTCAATATTATTAACATCAGAGAAATGCAAATTAAACCACAAAATGCCTACATCCTCACTGAAACTACAACAACTTAGAGGATTTTCATTGTTTTTACTTTTTATCTTATCATAGAGTAATATTGCCTTTTTTCAAGCACTGTTCCATATATTTTGATATGTGTAGAGTTGTGTAACCACCACCACATTGAGTATGTAGAACAGCTCCACCACTCTGAAAATCCCCTCATACTTTTGTTTACAGTTACACTCCTACCCACAATCTCTGACGACCACTGATCTTTCTGTCGTTAGTTTTTTCTTTCAAAAATGTCAAATGAATGCATGTTACATCAAACAGAACATAAAGTTAATACTAGCTTCTCTCACTCAGTATAATATTCTGGAGATTTTTTCACTCACTTTCTTGCATTGTATCAATAGTGGCTTTCTACTGCTGAGTGGTTTTCAAGAATCGCTGTATATAGACAGCCATTAATGACACCACCCTTATGGCAGAAAGTGAAGAGGAACTCAAAAGCCTCTTGATGAAAGTGAAAGTGGAGCGTGAAAAAGTTGGCTTAAAGCGCAACATTCAGAAAAGGAAGATCATGGCATCCGGTCCCACCACTTCATGGGAAATAGATGGGGAAACAGTGGAAACAGTGTCAGATTTTATTTTTCTGGGCTCCAAGATCACTACAGATGATGACTGCAGCCATGAAATTAAAAGACGCTTACTCCTTGGAAGGAAGGTTATGACCAACCTAGATAGCATATTCAAAAGCAGAGACATTACTTTGCCAACAAAGGTTCGTCTAGTCAAGGCTATGGTTTTTCCTGTGGTCACGTACAGATGTGAGAGTTGGACTGTGAAGAAGGCTGAGCACCGAAGAATTGATGCTTTTGAACTGTGGTGTTGGAGAAGACTCTTGAGAGTCCCTTGGACTGCAAGGAGATCCAACCAGTCCATTCTGCAGGAGATCAGCCCTGGGATTTCTTTGGAAGGATTGATGCTAAAGCTGAAACTCCAGTACTTGGCCACCTCATGCGAAGAGTTAACTCATTAGAAAAGACTCTGATGCTGGAAAGGATTGGGGGCAGGAGCGGAAGGGGAGGACAGAGGGTGAGATGGCTGGATGGCATCACTGACTCGATGAACGTGAGCCTGAGTGAACTCTGGGAGTTGGTGATGGACAGTGAGGCCTGTCATGCTGCAATTCATGGGGTTGCAAAGAGTCGGACATGACCGAGCGACTGATCTGATCTGATCTGACCATATGTTGAGATCACATGGACCAGCTTTAAGTTTTACAAATTTATGGTGGGAATGCAAAATGATGTAGCTTTTCTAGCAATGTGTTTGGCAGGTTTTTTTCCAATTAAAGTTATATATATATGTATATGTATGTGTATATGTATATGTATATATGCACACATACATATATATATTGGGCTTCCCTTGTGGCTCAGCTGGTAAAGAAACTGCCTGCAATGCGGGAGACCAGGGTTTGATCCCTGGGTTGGGAAGATCCCCTGGAGAAGGGAAAGGCTACCCACTCCAGTATTCTGGCCTGGAGAATTCCGTGGACTGTATGGTCCACTGAGTCACAAAGAGTTGGACATGGCTGAGCGACTTTTGGAGAAGGCAATGGCACCCCACTCCAGTACTCTTGCCTGGAAAATCCCATGGACAGAGAAGCCTGGTAGGCTGCAGTCCATGGGGTCGCTAAGAGTCGGATACGACTGAGCAACTTCTCTTTCGACTTCCCTTCCCTTTTAGCTTTCATGCATTGGAGAAGGAAATGGCAACCCACTCCAGTATTCTTGCCTGGAGAATCCCAGGGATGGGGGATTCTGGTGGGCTGCCATCTATGGGGTAGCACAGAGTCAGACACGACGGAAGCGACTTAGCAGCAGCAGCAGCAGCAGCATTTGTAAAACGACCAAAATTTTACCAAAACCCGAATGTCCATCATCTGGTGAATATATGAACAATTGTAGTGTATTCATTTAATGGAACACTGTTCAGCAATAACAAAGATAAATTAACAAATATGGATGCATTTATGTTAAGTGAAAGAAGCCAGAAATAGCATATTATATTTTGCGTTTCTAAAAAGGAAAAATACAGGTATAAAAGCCAATTAACCATTGTTAGGATCTGAAGATAGTAGCAGGGGAGAGGGACTGATCACAAAAGACACATGGAGACTTTTTGTTATGTCAAAAATATTATAAATCTTAATTTATGACTACATAAATTTCTTAAAATTCACCAAATTATACTCCTAAAAAGGATAAATTTTATTGTACATAAATTGTCAGAATTTAAGAACCTGTTTTCTCAATAGCTTTTTTATTCCAGAATGATTTAGCTGCAATTCCTATCTAGAAGAATTTCAATAAAACCTCATTCAAAACACTATCATGAAAACAGAGACTCTCACTTTTATAAAGTATCTTTTAAATGGGCTATAAGCAAATGTTTTTATTATGTCATCACTATTTTCTATTGCCAAGTAGGTCATTAAGTATATGAGTATATCAGTTTGATCTCTGTTTTTGTATTATTATTTTTTTTAACGGTAAGAGATTATAGCTTTCCTTCACTAAGTCACCTTTTCTTTTTATTCCTCACATAAACTGGACAAAGTTTGTTCTTCAAAAATCCTTGTTTGTTCAAAAAGAGGTGGTATATTTTAAACTTATAGCTCTTCTGGAATTACTATTCAAAAGAATGTTGTTTGATTTTTGTTATCATGTGAATCAGTATAAATTAAGAACTTATATTTATCCAGGCTTGCTGTAAATTAAATATTTGCAACTAAAAAATATTTTATTTACAAATATATCATTACTTGTGATTGCTTAAGATATTCATACAGTTGAGCCTGGGTTAAAACAAGACTTAGCTATGCAAATCCAGTACATATAAAGAACCCCTTCACAGATCACAGCCTTGTCATGGCAAAGGGGCTTACATAACTCAATGAAGCTATGAGCCAGGCTGTGCAGGGTCTCCCAAGACATACAGGTCATAGTGAAGAGTTCTGACAAAATGTGATACACTGGAGAAGAAAATGGCAAACCACCCCAGTATTCTTGCCTGGAGAACTACTTGGACTGTAAGAAAAGGTAAACAGATATGACTCTAGAAGATGAGCACTCCAGGTTGGAAGGCATCCAGTATGCTACTGGAGAAGAACAGAGGGCAACTACTAAAACCCCCAGAAAGAATGAAGTGGCCAGGCCAAAGTGAAAATGATGCTTTGTTGTCAAGATATCTGATGGTGAAAGTAAAGTTAGATGCTATAAAGAGCAATATTGCATAGAAACCTGGAATGTAAGGTCTATGAATCAAGGCAAATTGAATGTGGTCAAGCAGGAGATGGCAAGTGTGAACATGTATGTTTTAGGAATCAGTGAACTAAAGTGGATGGGATTAGATAGATTTAATTCAGAAGACTATTATATCAACTACAAGAAACAACAGTTAGAACCAGACATGGAACAACTACTGGTTCCAAATTGGGAAAGGAGTAGATAAGACTGCATATTGTTGTCCTGTTTATTTAACTTATATGTAGAGTACAGCACGTGAAATGCCAGGTTGGGTGAATGACAAGCTTCAATCAAGATTGCCAGGAGAAATATCAACAATTTCAGATATGCATATTAACACCACTCTAATGGTAGAAAGAGAAGAGGAACTAAGAAACTTCTTGATGAGAGTGAAAGAAGAGTGAAAAAGCTGGCTTGAAACTCAACAGTCAAAAAACTAAGATCATGGCATCTGGTCCCGTCACTTCATGGCAAATAAAAGGGGAAAAAGTGAAAGAAATTACAGAATTTATTCTGGGGGGCTCCAAAATCACTGTGGACAGTGACTGCAGCCATGAAATTAAAAGATGCTTGTTCCTTGGAAGGAAAGCTAAAACAAACATAGACAGTATATTAAAAAGTAAGCACCGCTTTGCCAGCAAAGGTCCATATAGTCAAAGCTTTGTTTTTTGCCAGTAGTCATGTACAGATGTAGGAGTGGGACCATAAAGAAGTTGAGTGCCAAGGAATTGATGCTTTTAAATTGTGGTACTGGAGGAGACTCTTAAGAGTCCCTTGGACTGTGAGGAGATCAAACCAGTAAAAGGAGATCAATCCTGAATATTCATGGGAAGGACTGATGCTGAGGCTGAAGTTCCAGAATTTTGGCCACCTGAGACAAAGAGCTGACTCCTTGGAAAAGACCCTGCTGCTAGTCTTTGGAACTCTGCTTTCAAATGGGTATAGCTTGCCTTTTCTCCTTTGCTTTTTTCTTTGCTTCTTTTCTCAGCTATTTGTAAGGCCTCCTCAGGCAACCATTTTGCCTATTTGCATTTCTTTTTCTTGGGGATGACTTTGACCCCTGACTCTTGTACAATGTCATGAATCTCCATCCATAGTTCTTCAGGCACTCAGTCTGTCAGATCTAATCCCTTGAATTCATTTGTCACTTCCACTGTATAATCATAAGGGATTTGATTTAGGTCACACCTGAATGGTCTAGTGGTTTTCCCTACTTTCTTCAATGTAAATCTGAATTTGGCAATAAGGAGTTCGTGGTCTGAGCCACAGTCAGCTCCCAGTCTTGTTTTTGCTGACTGTATAGTGCTTCTCCATCTTTGGCTCAAAGAATATAATCAATCTGATTTTAGGGTTGGCCATCTGGTGATGTCCATGTGTAGAGTCTTCTCTTGTACTGTTGGAAGAGGGTATTTGCTATGAGCAGTGGGTCCTCTTGGCAAAACTCTGTTAGCCTTTGATCTGCTTCGTTTTGTACTCCAAGGCCAAAGTTGCCTGTTACTCCAGGTGTTTCTTGACTTCCTATTTTTGCATTCCAGTCCCCTATAAAAAAATATATATATTTTTGGGGTGTTAGTTCTAGAAGGTCTTATAGGCCTTCATAGACCCATTCAACTTCAGCTTCTTCAGCATTACTGGTTGGGGCATAGACTTGGATTACTGTGATTTTGAATGGTTTGCTTTGGAAATGAACGGAGATCATTCTGTCGTTTTTGAGATTGCATTCAAGTACTACATTTCAGACTCTTTTGTTGACCATGATGAGTACTCCATTTCTTCTAAGGCATTCTTGCTCACAGTAGTAGACATAATGGTCATGTGAGTTAAATTCACCCATTCCAGTCCATTTTAGTTCACTGATTCCTAAAATGTAGATGTTCACTCTTGCCGTCTCCTGTTTGACCACTTTCAATTTGCCTTGATTCATGAACCTAACATTCTAGGTTCCTATGCAATATTGCTCTTTACAGTATTGGACTTTACTTCCGTCACCAGGGACATCCACAATTGGGTGTTGTTTTTGCTTTGGCTCCATCCTTTCATTCTTTCTAGAGTTATTTCTCCACTGATCTCCAGTATTATATTGGGCACCTACTGATCCGGGGAGTTCATCTTTCAGTGTCCTATCTTTTTGCCTTTTCGTAGTGTTCAAGGGCTTCTCAAGGCAAGAATACTGAAGTGGTTTGCCATTCCCTTCTCCAGTGGGCCATGTTTTGTCAGAACTCTCCACCATGACCTGCCTCTCTTGGGTGACCATACATGGCATGACTCATAGTTTTGCTGAGTTAGACAAGGCTGTGGTCCAATTTAAGGGTAGAAATTTCAATATTTTGGAATAGGAAATGGGAAACCCACTCCATATTCTTGCCTGGAAAATTCCAAAGACAGAGGAGCATGAGAGGCTACAGTTCAAGGTATCACAAAAGTCAGATATAACAGCACACACAAACTCACACGCAATATTTCACCATTCTGAATGATTTTAGCTGTACTTTTTATTTTAAATATACTTTTTTTAAGATTACACAAGTTTTTTTTTTTTTTAATTGCTTGTTTGTTGACAGTTTTATCAGGAAAAGATGGTGAGTTTTATCAAATTAATCAGAAGAGATGATCATAGGTTTTATCTCCTTTAATTAATATGATGCATGCATGCTAAATCATTTTATTCATGTTTGATTCTTTGTGACCCTATAGACTATAGGCCACCAGGATCCTCTGTCCATGGATTCTTCAGGCAAGAATACTTGAGTGTGTTGCCATGCCCTCCGCCAGGGGATCTACTTGACCCAGGGATCAAACCCAGTCTCTTAAGTCTCCTGCATTAGCAGGAGGGTTCTTTATCACCAGCAACCCCTGGGAAGCACAATTAATATGGTTTAGTTCAGTTCATTTCAGTCACTCAGTCCTGTCTTACTCTTTGCAACCCCATGGACTGCAGCACGCCAGGCTTTCCTGTCCAACACTAACTCCTGGAGCTTACTAAAACCCATGGCCATCAAGTCAGTGATGCCATCCAACCATCTCATCCTATGTTGACCCCTTCTCCCCTAACCTTCAATCTTTCCCAGCATCAAGGTCTTTTCCAATGAGTCAGCTCTTTGCATCAGGTGGCCAAAGTATTGGAGTTTCAGCTTCAGCATCAGTCCTTGCAATGGATAGTCAGGACTGATTTCCTTTAGGATGGACGCGTTTGGCCTCCTTGCAGTCCAAGGGACTCTCGAGAGTCTTCTCCAACACCACAGTTCAAAAACATCAATTCTTTGGCACTCAGCTATTTTTATATTTCAACTCTCAAATCCATACATCCGTTCAGTTCAGTCGTTCAGTCACGTCCGACTCTTTGCCACCCCATGGACTGCAACATGCCAGACTTTCCTCTCCAGCACCAACTATTGGAGATTACTCAAACTCATGTCCATAGAGTCAGGGATGCCATCCAACCATCTCATCCTATGTTGACCCCTTCTCCTCCCAACTTCAATCTTTCCCATCATCAGGGTCTTTTCAAATGTTAGTTCATTGCATAAGGTGGCCAAAGTATTGGAGTTTCAGCTTCAGCATCAGCCCTTCCAATTAATATTTGGGACTGATTTCCTTTAGCATTGACTGGTTGGATCTCCTTACCGTCCAAGAGTCTCTCAAGAGTCTTCTCCAACACCACAGTTCAAAAGCATCAATTCTTCAGCATTCAGCTTTCTTCACAGTCCAAATCTCACATCCATACATAACTACTGGAAAAACCATAGCTTTGACTGGACGGACCTTTGTCAGCAAAGTAAATGTCTCTGGTTTTTAACATGTTGTCTAGGTTGGTCATAGCTTTTCCTCCAAGGAGCAACTGTCTTTTAATTGCATTTGCTGCAGTCACCGGCTGCAGTGATTTTGGAGCTGAAAAAGATAAAGTCTCTAAGAGTTTCATTGTTTCCCCATCTATTTGCCATGAAGTGATGGGATTGGATGCCCTGATCTGAATGTTGAGTTTTAAGCCAACATTTTACCCTCTCCTCTTTCACATTCATCAAGAGGCTCTTCAATTCTTCTTCACTTTTTGCCATAAAGGTGGTATCATCAGCATATCTGAGGTTATTAATATTTCACCTGGCAATCTTGATTCCAGCTTGTGCTTCATTCAGCCTGGCATTTCTCATGATGTACTCTGCATATAAGTTAAGTAAGCAGGGTGACAATATACAGCCTTGATAAACTCCTTTCCTGATTTGAAACCTGTCTGTTGTTTTATGTCTAGTTCTAACTGTTGCTTCTTGACCTGCATACAGATTACCCAGGAGGCAGGTCAGGTGGTTTGGTATTCCCATCTCTTTCAGAATTGTCCACAGTTTGTTGTGATCCACACAGTCAAAGGCTTTGGTGTAGTCAATAAAGTAGAAGCAGATGTTTTTCTGGAATTCTCATGCTTTTTCAGTAATCCAATGGGTGTTGGCAATTTGATCTCTGGTTCCTCTGCCTTTTTTAAATCCAGCTGGAACATCTGGAAGTTCATGGTTCACATACTGTTGAAGCCTGGCTTGGAGAATTTTGAGCATTACTTTGCTAGCTTATGAGATGAGTCCAATTGTGTGATTGTTTGAACTGTTCTGGCATTGGCTTTCTTTGGGATTGGAATGAAAACTGACCTCCTCCAGTCCTGTGGCCACTGCTGAGTTTTCCAAATTTGCTAGTATATTGAGGGCAGCACTTGCACAGCATCTCTTGTGTTGTTGGAAGACCAAGGTTGATATGACCAATGGGTTCTCTTGGCAAAACTGTTAGCCTTTGCCTTGCTTTGTTTTGTATTCCAAGGCCAAATTTGCCTGTTACTCCAGGTATCTCTTGACTTCCTACTTTTGCATTCCAGTTCCCTATATGGTAAATTAATATGGTTGCTGCTGCTGCTAAGTCGCATCAGTCATATCCGACTCTGTGCGACCCCATAGATGGCAGCCCACCAGGCTCTGCCGTCCCTGGGATTCTCCAGGTAAGAACACTGGAGTGGGTTGCCATTTCCTTCTTCAATGCATGAAAGTGAAAAGTGAAAGTGGGGTCACGAAGAGTCTGTGTGGTTGCATGTTCACCAGTCTTACACTTAAAAGACATATCAAAACAACCAAGAGTTTAAATGACCTATACATGCTACAAACTATTTTGAAGTTTCAATTAAAATTTCAATTACCAGCTGCAAAAAAATTCTATAAACAATACAGAAATCCTGATATCTTTCCCTTCCACTTATGAAATCTTGATTTGTATTTTGCTATATCTTTTCCCAACATAACATAGAAAACAGTTAGCCTTTGGAACACACTATTTATCCACATCAACTTTGTTTTGTGTTGTGTTATTTTTATATTGAATTTAATTTTGAATCTTTGTAGTTTCAACCAATTAGGGTCTTGATATTTAAAACATGCTTGTTATAAACTGCATACTTTTGTTTCATGGTATGTTTCATCCAATTTTATTTTTTCCCTTTTATACACATTAAAATTCTAAGAAAAATGGCTTACAGTAATTTCCTAACCTATAAATATATAAAATTTTATAAATATAAATCTTCAGTCACATTATCAAAATTAATAACAAAGTTTAAACACAAAACAAAAAACAGAACTCAGAAGATATTTTGTATACTTCCTTGTCTATTCTTTTATAACAAAGAACACAATATTGTAACAAAAATTCAGATGAAGAAAATAAAATTAGCTTCTATTCTGTCTTGCCTAGAGCAATCATTTGAAAGCCAAGCTTTGAACTAGATGTTTTTTAAGGCACTTATATTAAAAATAAAGGAGAAAAAGGTGTAGTGTACAATTTGTTTCTAATTGCAGTATATTTCTCTTCTAAAAATGTTATATTTCACAAGATAAACTTTAAAGTCAGATGAGCTCCGTGTAAATTTGAGTTGAAGGCAGTGATTTTCCTATCTAATTTTAACACATAATAAACAGGTTGGCAATAAAATCTTCAAAGGTGATTTCTAAAGGAATGATTTTCTTTGAGTTGTGCTAATTTAATAATAAAAATGGCCTTAATTTGCCTCCAGCAAACCCAGAGGCAAAAGTTACTCCTAACACATTGCTATTTTTAAATGTCCCTTAAAGACAAGAATAGCATGTCATTGATACTCAATCTGTCAAACACACAGTACATTCATAAATGATAGCTTAATACTTATGGAAAGACTGAGGTGTAGCAGGAAGAACTGGAAAGCAAGATGAAGGATTTTGGCCTTAGCTCCACCACTCATTACTTTGATATGTATTGTTACTTTGGGAGTGAGTCAAGCTCTCCAGGTATCCTGAGAGGTTAAATGAGAAGTTTGGATTAATTCTCTAAGGTCATTTCCAGAAGGAATAAAGTTAACACATGATTTCTCTAAGAACTTTTCAAAGTTTCTATTCATTGGCAAAATATATATATATAACTTCACAATGTTCAATATTGAATTTAGTATTTTATGCCTATTCTGCTTGATGTGACTAATTTAGGTTTTAAAGTGAATGTGTAAGTGTTAGTTGCTCAGTCATGTCTGACTCAACAACTCCACAGATTGTAGCCTGCCAAGCTCCTCTATCCATGGCATTTTCCAGGCAAGAATACTAGAGTGGGTAGCCATTCCCTTCTTCAAGGAATCTTCCCAACCCAGGGATCAAACCCAAGTCTCCTGCATTGCAGGCAGATTGCAGGTGACTCTAACATCTGAGCCACTAGGGAAGCCCTAATCCGGGTTTATGCCAGGTTACATATTTTAAATTGCAAGGTATTTCTTAAAGGCTTCTCCTTTCTCCTCATTCACTGTTTCTTGGGTGGCATCTCTGTTGTCATAGTATTAGTTGTATGTCTGATCAGCTGTTGGTGTCTGTCAGTGGCATTATTTCCTGAGATTAGTACATCCCCCAGTCTTGTTCTCACCATTGCGACTCTCCATACATGGCATCCTCTGAAAGACCTAAGTCCTGATCTATATAAACCAAGCTACTTCTTGTCACAGCTGTACAATATGTTCAGGTCTGCTGACTTTGGTCTTTTCTAACGTCCGTAATCTTGGAAGTCTAGGGAAATTCAGCTGTTCTCTCATGAATTTCTGGGAAAAAAAAGAAACTTTTTTGGATGTCTTGGTTAATCTCACTTTAGATATGATTTATCCCATAAATCCCTACAGGGAATGACTATGAAGCTGCTTGCGAAGCAAGACAGGGTTCTAACTCATATGTCAGAATATTTAAACTGTGTTAGAATTGTAGTATATCCCCTCACCAGGACATAATCTGAACAGTGGGCAGGATGAAAATTTCCTTCACAAAATGATACCTGAAAGTTCTAATTTATCACTTTGCTTCCTTTATATTTATACCTTTTTTTTTTTTTACTTTCCCAAGTTTATATAATTTTATTTAATTTTATATACTTATGCTGGAAAGAGAGGAAGGTGAAAAGAATAAGATCATATATTTTTCTGTCTAATTTACTAAGATAGAAATTTACCTCATGATGCTCAGACTTAGAATGTGTTTTGTCTCAAAGCTATTGCCATGTTTTGAGCTTCGAAAGCTTTTTGTGTTTTTCTTAGTCATTGTTTTTTCTTGAAGGCACTGAGGTGTGTGGGTGGATTTTCCTATTTGAGCCTGAGGAAAATCATTTGCACAAAGAATGTTCATGTTGAAAGTGACTGGTAATACTTAAAATTTCTTTTTTTTCCACACAACTTTCAAGGATTTTCCTTTGCCTCAGTTGTTTAAAGTAGACCACCTGACCTGCCTTTTGAGAAACCTATATGCAGGTCAGGAAGCAACAGTTAGAACTGGACACGGAACAACAGACTGGTTCCAAATAGGAAAAGGAGTTCGTCAAGGCTGTATATTGTCACCCTGCTTATTTAACTTATATGCAGAGTACATCATGAGAAACACTGGGTTGGAAGAAGCACAAGCTGGAATCAAGATTGCTGGGAGAAATATCAATAACCTCAGATATGCAGATGACACCACCCTTATGGCAGAAAGTGAAGAGGAAACTAAAAAGCCTCTTGATGAAGGTGAAAGAGGAGAGTGAAAAAGTTGGCTTAAAGCTCAACATTCAGAAAACGAAGATCATGGCATCCGGTCCCATCACTTCACGGGAAATAGCTGGGGCAACAGTGGAAACAGTGTCAGACTTTATTTTTGGGAGGCTCCAAAATCACTGCAGATGGTGACTGCAGCCATGAGATTAAAAGACGCTTACTCCTTGGAAGGAAAGTTATGACCAACCTAGATAGCATATTGAAAAGCAGAAACGTTACTTTGCCAACAAAGGTCCATCTAGTCAAGGCTATGGTTTTTCCTGTGGTCATGTATGGATGTGAGAGTTGGAGTGTGAAGAAGGCTAAGCGCCAAAGAATTGATGCTTTTGAATTGTGGTGTTGGAAAAGACTCTTGAGAGTCCCTTGGACTGCAAGGAGATCCAACCAGTCCATTCTGAAGGAGATCAGCCCTGGGATTTCTTTGGAAGGACTGATGTTGAGGCTGAAACTACAATACTTTGGCCACCTCATGCGAAGAGTTGACTCATTGGAAAAGGCTTTAATGCTGGGAGGGATTGGGGACAGGAGGAGAAGGGGACGACAGAGGATGAGATGGCTGGATAACATCACCGACTCGATGGACGTGAATTTGAGTGAACTCCGGGAGATGGTGATGGACAGGGAGGCCTGGTGTGCTGCGATTCATGGGGTCGCAAAGAGTCGGACATGACTAAGCGACTGAACTGAACTGAACTAAATATTGTCTAGTGAATACTATTTAGCCTGTTAATGTACACAAAGTTGATGGGAGGACAGAATTTGTTATATATATTTTTAAGAGTACAGGTGCTAAGAAATTGTGATGACACTTAATTATCTCTGAAGATGTAACTTTTAATCTATGTGGCCTTGAAAGAGTACAAAGGAAGAGAGAAACTGTGTGGATTATGTTATATTCAACTTCTCATTGAAATATCCTGGTTACAGGTTTGTTCTGTCGATTTAAGAAAACATAATACTAATTTGGACCTAAAATCTTAACTCTTAATAAACAAAGTCAAAAATAACTCACAACAAATATTTATAACCCAGCTGTTTATCAAGATATGTATTCATAAGTCTACAAGTATGGACATTACTGAAAATCTATACCTAAAGCAGAATCAGAGATGGAAAACATAGCAATCAAGGAGGAATCTTATACAAAGGAAAAAAATCAAATGTGTTGTTAAATCACAGAACAGGCTATAAACTATTCACAGACCATAAAACATTGCAAGTCTCTGATGTTATTCAATCACTGGGAAGATTTTGGTATAGAGAAAAACACCATTCTGTTTTGTAATTGACTATCTGTTTTGTTATATTTCATTGTATTGGTTCATTGTTAGCACTAGGAGATGTTCATTCTCTAAAATAGCAATCTTTCACCATGGATTGGAAATTAGAAACAGTCAGAAGTACAATATAACAAAATTGAAAAATTCATCACTGAGGGACTAAAACAAATTGTGGCTTTCCAAAAATAAGTTTTCACTTCTTGTCATAGCTGATCTGTTAGAGGGTCCTGTACTGTCATACAAGAATTTCTGAAAACAGTACTTTACAAATGGTCATTATCACTAGGAGATATGATTAACTTACTGTACTCTTATTTCAACGAATGAGTCAAGTGACTGTGCATATCTATTCGTGGTAAGTCACTTCAATTCAGTTCAGGGCAGTTCAGTCGCTCAGTCGTGTCCGAGTCTTTGCGACCCCATGAATTGCTGCACGCCAGGCCTCCGTGTCCATCACCACTCCCTCAGTTCACTCAAATCATGTCCATCGAGTCAGTGATGCCATGCAGATATCTCATGCTCTGTCGTCCCCTTTCCCTCCTGCCGCCAATCCCTCCCAGCATCAGAGTCTTTTCCAATAGTCAACTCTTTGCATGAGATGGCCAAAGTACTGGAGTTTCAGCTTCTAAAGAACACCCAGGACTGATCTCCTTTAGAATGGACTGGTTGGATCTCCTTGCAGTCCAAGGGACTCTCAAGAGTCTTCTCCAACACTACAGTTCAAAAGCATCAATTCTTTGTCGCTCAGCTTTCTTCACGGTCCAACTCTCACATCCATACATGACTACTGGAAAAACCATAGCCTTGACTAGACGGACTTTTGTTGGCAAAGTAATGTCTCTGTTTTTGAATATGCTGTCTAGGTTGGTCATAACTTTCCTTCCAAGGAATAAGCAATTTTAATTTCATGGCTGCAATCACCATCTGCAGTGATTTTGCAGCCCCCCAAAATAAAGCATAACTATGAACAAAGCCAGTGGCGGTGATGGAATTCCAGTTGAGCTATTTCAAATCCTGAAAGATGATGCTGTAAAAGTGCTGCACTCAATATGCCAGCAAATTTGGAAAACTCAGCAGTGGCCACAGGACTGGAAAAGATCAGTTTTCATTCCAATCCCAAAGAAAGGCAATGCCAAAGAATCCTCAAACAACTGCACAATTGCACTCATCTCACACACTAGAAAAGTAATGCTCAAAATTCTCCAAGCCAGGCTTCAGCAATACGTGATCCGTGAACTTCCATATGTACAAGCTGGTTTTAGAAAAGGCAAAGGAACCAGAGATGAAATTGCCAACATCTTCTGGATCATGGAAAAAGCAAGAGAGTTCCAGAAAAACATCTATTTCTGCTTTATTGACTATGCCAAAGCCTTTGATTGTGTGGATCACAATAAACTGTGGAGAATTCTGAAAGAGATGGGAATACTAGACCACCTGACCTGCCTCTTGAAAATTTTGTATGCAGGTCAGGAAGAAACAGTTAGAACTGGACGTGGAACAACAGGCTGGTTCCAAATAGGAAAAGGAGTTCGTCAAGGCTGTATATTGTCACCCTGCTTATTTAACTTATATGCAGAATACATCATGAGAAACGCTGGGCAGGAAGAAGCACAAGCTGGAATCAAGATTGCCGGGAGAAATATCAATAACCTCAGATATGCAGATGACACCACCCTTATGGCAGAAAGTGAATAAGAACTAAAGAGCCAATTGATGAAAGTGAAAGGAAAGTGAAAAAGTTGGCTTAAAATTCAACATTCAGAAATCTAAGATCATGGCATCTGGTCCCATCACTTCATGGGAAATAGATGGGGAAACAGTGGAAACAGTGTCAGACTTTATTTTTCTGGTTTCCAAAATCACTGCAGATGGCGACTATAGTCAGTAAAGTAAAAGCCATGAAATAAAAAAAGATTAAATTAAAATTGGAAGGAAATTTATGACCAAAGTAAACAACATATTAAAAAGCAGAGACATTACTTTGTCAACAAAGGTCCGTCTAGTCAGGTCAGTTCAGTTCAGTCGCTCAATTGTGTCTGACTCTTTGCGACCCCATGAATCGCAGCACGCCAGGCCTCCCTGCCCATCGCCAACTCCAGAGTCTACCCAAACCCATGTCCATTGAGTCGGTGAGGCCATCCAACCATCTCATCCTCTGTCACCCCCTTCTCCTTCTGCCCTCAATCTTTGCCTGCATCAGGGTCTTTTCAAATGAGTCAGCTCTTTGCATCAGGTAGACAAAGTATTGGAGTTGCAGCTTCAACATCAGTCCTTCCAATGAACACTCAGGACTGATCTCCTTTAGGATGGACTGGTTGGACCTCCTTGCAGTCCAAGGGACTCTCAAGAGTCTTCTCCAACACAACAGTGAAAAAGCATCGATTCTTTAGCACTCAGCTTTCTTTATAGTCCAACTCTCACATCCATACATGACCACTGGAAAAACCATAGCCTTGACTAGATGGACCTTTGTTGACAAAGTAATGTCTCTGCTTTTTAATATGCTGTCTAGGTTGACCATAACTTTCCTTCCAAGGAGTAAGCGTCTTTTTTTTTTTTTTTAATTTTATTTTATTTTTAAACTTTACATAATTGTATTAGTTTTGCAAAATATCAAAATGAATCCACCACAGGTATACATGTGTTCCCCATCCTGAACCCTCCTCCCTCCTCCCTCCCCATTCCATCCCTCTGGCGTCTTTTAATTTCATGGCTGCAATCACCATCTGCAGTTATTTTGGAGCCGCAAAAATTAAAGCCTGACACTGTTTCCGCTCTTTCCCCATTTGTTTCCCATGAAGTGATGGGACTGGATGCCATGATCTTAGTTTTCTGAATGTTGAGCTTTAAGCCAATTTTTTCACTCTCCTCTTTCACTTTCATCAAGAGGCTCTTTAGTTCTTCTTCACTTTCTGCCGTAAGGGTGGTGTCATCTGCATATCTGAGGTTATTGATATTTCTCCCAGAAATCTTGATTCCAGCTTGTGCTTCCTCCAACCCAGCATTTCTCATGATGTACTCTGCATTAAGTATCACCCTACTTATTTAACTTATATGCAGAGTACATAATGAGAAATTCTGGGCTTGGGGAAGCACAAGCTGGAATCAAGATTGCTGTCTAGTCAAGGCTGTGATTTTTCCAATAGTCATGTATGGATGTGAGAGATGCTTTTGCACTGTCATGTTGGAGAAGACTCTTGAAAGTCCCTTGGACTGCAAGGAGATCCAATCAGTCAATGCTAAATGAAATCAGTTCCAAATATTCATTGGAAGGACTGATGCTGAAGCTGAAACTCCCATACTTTGTCCACATGATGCAAAGAGCTGACTCATTTGAGAGGACCCTGATGCTGTGAAAGATTGAAGGGGGGTGAAGAAGGGGACAACAAAGGATGAGACTGTTGGATGGCATCACCGGCTCAATGGACATGGGTTTCGGTAGACTGGTTGTTGGTGATGGTCAAGGAGGCCTGGTGTGCTGCGGTTCATAGGGTCGCAAAGAGTCAGACACCACTGAGTGACTGAACTGAACTGGACTCCTGCAGCTTCTGCAGTGAAGATGGATTCTTTACTGCTAAGGCACCAGGAAATCTCCATGAATACTCATCTACCAATTTTTTTTTTTTTTTGAAATACAAGAAATAAAACAGTATGA
Source organism: Bubalus kerabau (assembly GCF_029407905.1). Classification (NCBI taxonomy): domain Eukaryota; kingdom Metazoa; phylum Chordata; class Mammalia; order Artiodactyla; family Bovidae; genus Bubalus; species Bubalus kerabau. Next base: position 5,221,957 of record NC_073645.1, read on the forward strand.
GTATAATCTTGCTATAATAGACAAATATACTTTATAAAATGAGTTTAATTTAAGTACTTTTCAAATACTTTTCCATTCCTGAAATAATTGAAAATAATATGATTTCCATTTGCTCTCTCAATATTTTAAATAGAAGCAAGTGTTACAAGTGAGAGAAAGGAGAGCCTACACGTTTCTGTGTTTTGTGTATGTTAATATATCTAATGTGATTTACTATAGGTACACTAATTTTATTTTTCTACATCAATAAGTGTTTTCCACTTTTTCTTTACTTTTATTATTTTCTAAGTTCAAACATGATACATGATTTTATATGAATTCTGAATACTTAAATTGCAATTCATTAGAACTATATGCAATTAAATACTCAGTTACACTAGTCACATTTCAAAGATTTAATAAGCATGTGACTATCGGCTACTGTAATGGGCAGTACAGATATAGAACATTCCATCATTGAAGAAAGTTCTACTGGACAGTGCTACCTTAAACAACCTGAAATCATTTTTACTGGCTCCATAATATCTCATTGTTTTATATCATTATGGTATCACGATTGCTTAAGTATTCCTATATTGCTATATTTCTTCAGAGCTTACAGGTTGATTTCCTTTGCTTATTATTGTTGTTTTATTGGTTACAGTTGTGTTTCATATTTTATTATTAGAAATAATGTGATACTGTATTATACATAATTTTTGTTTGAACATACTAATTGGGTGACTTTGGACAATTATCCTAAAAATATTTGTACATATTTTTTCTTCTGTGGTCATAACTAAAGCTTGTATAGAAGAATTGTTGACTAGAGTACAAAACCCTAGAAAACTATGATTCTAAGTATGAGGGAAAAGATTTTAAATTATTTTGAAATGTAAATAGATTCCATGGAATATTTTTTTAAATAAATTTTAAATTAAAATTAAAAGCTTCTGCACAACAAAAGAAACTATAAGCAAGGTGAAAAGACAGCCTTCAGAATGGGAGAAAATAATAGCAAATGAAGCAACTGACAAACAACTAATCTCAAAAATATACAAGCAACTCCTACAGCTCAATTCCAGAAAAATAAACAACCCAATCAAAAAATGGGCCAAAGAACTAAATAGACATTTCTCCAAAGAAGACATACAGATGGCTAACAAACACATGAAAAGATGCTCAACATCACTCATTATCAGAGAAGTGCAAATCAAAACCACAATGAGGTACCATTTCATACCAGTCAGAATGGCTGCGATCCAAAAGTCTACAAGCAATAAATGCTGGAGAGGGTGTGGAGAAAAGGGAACCCTCTTACACTGTTGGTGGGAATGCAAACTAGTACAGCCACTATGGAGAACAGTGTGGAGATTCCTTAAAAAACTGGAAATAGAACTTCCCTATGATCCAGCAATCCCACTGCTGGGCATACACAACGAGGAAACCAGAATTGAAAGAGACATGTGTACCCCAACGTTCATCACAGCACTGTTTATAACAGCCAGGATATGGAAGCAACCTAGATGTCCATCAGCAGATGAATGAATAAGAAAGCTGTGGTACATATACACAATGGAGTAATACTCAGCCATTAAAAAGAATACATTTGAATCAGTTCTAATGAGATAGATGAAACTGGAGACTATTATACAGAGTGAAGTAAGCCAGAAAGAAAAGCACCAATACGGTATACTAACGCATATAAATGGAATTTAGAAAGATGGTAATGACAACCCTGTATGTGAGACAGCAAAAGAGACACAGATGTATAGAACAGTCTTTTGGACTCTGTGGGAGAGAGAGTGGGGGGATGATTTGGGAGAATGGCATTAAAACATGTATAATATCATATAAGAAACGAATCGCCAGTCCAGGTTCGATGCAGGATACAGGAAGCTTGGGACTGATGCAGTGGGATGACCCAGAGGGATGGTATGGGGAGGGAGGTTGGAGGGGGGCGGTTCAGGATGGGGAACACATGTACACCCGTGACGGATGCATGTTGATGTTTGACAAAACCAATACAATATTGTAAAGTAAAAATAAAGAAAGAAAGAAAGAAAAAAAAATTAAAAGAGTATTTAACTTTGGTGGGTGGGTGGGGACTCAGGTATTTGTGAGCTCACCGTTTATTAAGAACTAAGTGAATGAATAAAATTTGGAAAGCTTTAGGCTTGTGTAGTTTATACATTATGGATCTTATAGAAAGCAAAATTTCCCAAACAACAAAGTTTGATTTGCATAATTCTTCTAAATAAATATTTTGAAAAGTCTTTGAGTAGTAAAAGTATTTAGTGCTCAGTAAATCTGTCTTTTCAGTTCTTTGTTCCATTATATAGTTCATTAACAAAGTAATATCCTACTTTTTTGTAAATGTACATAAGTAAGAAAAATCTGTGTAGACAGTGGTAGTTTCACCACATTTATGAGTAAATCAAAGGCAAACAATTATTATGCAGTATAATTATCTAACAAAGTAAACATTGAATGAATTAGCCCATTATTACAGAGTTGGACTGTGAAGAAAGCTGAGCAATGAAGAATTGATGCTTTTGAACTGTGGTGTTGGAGAAGACTCTTGAGAGTCCCTTGGACTGCAAGGAGATCCAACTAGTCCATTCTGAAGGAGATCAGCCCTGGGATTTCTTTGGAAGGAATGATGCTAAAGCTGAAACTCCAGCACTTTGGCCACCTCATGCGAAGCGTTGACTCATTGGAAAAGACTCTGATGCTGGGAGGGATTGGGGGCAGGAGGAGAAGGGGACGACAGAGGATGAGATGGCTGGATGGCATCACTGACTTGATGGATGTGAGTCTGAGTGAACTCCGGGAGTTGGTGATGGACAGGGAGGCCTGGCGTGCTGCGATTCATGGGGTTGCAAAGAGTCGTTCATGACTGAGCAACTGAACTGAACTGAAATGATCAACATTTCTACAAAGTGTTTCTTTGTAACTGATTATGATTTTTTAAAAGACTTCCTAAAGCTTCCATTTTCTCTTAAATTGCGATTTAAAAAATTATGTCTACTTTCCTTCTGATTTAAAAATATCACATCTTAACTACAAGAGAAAAGTTATCTAAACAATAAATTTTGAAATCAGAAGGTGCCTCACTCAATTGTCAACGTTGAGCGACCAGAGACAGTCTTTGTTCCATCTCTGAATTTCACTCTCCAGGCTCCACTGTATGAGGTAATGTCATGAACACATTAAATAGTTGTTTTAGAGTTAAACATACCTATTTTCAAATGCAAGTTTCAGAACATACTAATTGGATGATGTTGGGCAAATTACATTATGTGATTTATCATGCTCCTTCATGAGATCTCAAAGAGAAAAATGAGCAATCAACACTTAGGGCAGATGGTGACCTTTCCTGGTAGTTCAGTAGCAAAGAATCCACCTGACAACGCAGGAAAGAGGGTTCAATCCCTGGGTGGGGAAGATTCCCTGGAGAGAGGAGCCTGATGGGCTACAGGGGTTGCAAAGGAGTCGGACACAACTTAGTGACTGCAGGATAACAACAAAAACGTCATATGGCACATAACAAACTTTCAGTAATTGTTAGCTATTGCCACTGAAGAGGCTGAACTGAATTAACCCTTGATGAAATACTTCTTAATTTTTAATTTAAAAGAATAAAACAGAAACAGACATCCAAAGAGATAAAATAATTTGTCTTAACTTTCACAAAGTAGAAGAGACTAAACATGTAAATCATTCATGCATTTTCTATTGTACCATTTTTTTATGAAGATTTTAAATCTATTAATATATTTAGTTTACTTCTCACTCAGGTGAGTCAACTATTACCCGTTCCAAGCACCTGGAAATTCAGAAATATCACAGCAGGCAGGCTGAAACACAAAGTTCCTGAAGCTGTATTGCAGGAAAGAAAGATTTAACAGCAAAGAGTGTTGAGAAGACACTATAGCATGCTTCTGTGCCAGAACAAAAAGGGAAGCTATCACAAAAATTGATTTTAGAATCTGAATGTCATTGTATTAGAAAGGATACTGTGAGGAAGAAGATAATAATGGTATAGGGAAAAGACATGCATAAAGTTTGGTTACTACTTTCATTTTAGTCATATTATACTACAAGGTTAAAGGGGGAAAATTAGTTATGGCTCATCTGGGGGTCCCAATTTTTCATATGAAAATATTTTTTAAGGCCAAACAATTGTGGTGTCTTGGGCTTCCCTGCTGGTTCAAATGGTAAAGAACCTGCCTGAAATGTAGGATACTTAGGTTCCTTCCCTGGGTCAGGACAATCCCCTGGAGAAGGAATGCTACCCAGTCCAGTATTCTTGCCTGGAAAATTCCATGAACAGATAAGCCTAGCAGGATACATTCCATGGGATTTCAAAGAGTTGAACCTGACTGAGCAACTAACACTAACTAATGTAAGAAACACAAGATGCATGGGGCTGGTGCACTGGGATGACCCAGAGTGATGGTACAGGGAGGGAGGTGGGAGGGGGGTTCAGGATGGGAAACACGTGTATACCCATGGTGGATTCATGTTGATATATGGCAAAACCAATACAATATTGTAAAAGAGACACTGATGTATAGAACAGTCTTATGGACTCTGTTGGAGAGGGAGAGGGTGGGAAGATTTGGGAGAATGGCATTGAAACATGTATAATATCATGTATGAAACGAGTCGCCAGTCCAGGTTCGATGCATGATACTGGATGCTTGGGGCTGGTGCACTGGGACGACCCAGAGGGATGGTATAGGGAGGGAGGAGGGTTCAGGATGGGGAACACATGTATACCTGTGGTGGATTCATTTTGATATTTGGCAAAACTAATACAATATTGTAAAGTTTAAAAATAAAATAAAATTAAAACTAAAAAATAAATAAATTTAAAAAAATCAAGATTTTCCCTGGGGGGGGGAAATATATATATATATATATATATATATATATATATATATATAAAAGTAATTAACCTCCAATTAAAATAAATAAATTTATATAACAAAAGAAACATAAGAAATATTGTTAAATCAATAAAGAATATATGAAATACATATGCATTTACCCTAGGATTACCTGTAGGGTACAGAGTTAGAGAAATCAGAAAAAGAATGAGACCAGCACTTTACAGGAACAGATCACCTTTAATGAGATGAGAAGGGGCAGTAGTCAGATTAGTGAGCTGCTGCACTAACCCAAGAAAAGAGTAAATATATATGCATATATGTGGAAAGCTACTGTCTTAAGGGGGCCTGTTCTTCTCCAAGGTTGTTCGGGGTAGTTACCTGTTAAATGGCTGGGGCAAGGAGTTCTGGAGATCAGCCAAAGGCTGAACTGGCTGGGAGCTGGGGGTAATCAACCTTAATGTCCTTTTTTTAAATTTTTCCCCACTTTGGGTGAGACAATTCTTTGTTTTGCATAGAATTTGGGGGAGGGTCTGGAGGGGAGTTTTAACTCCAGGGTATTTTGAGCCATGTAACTTTCCTTCATTACCAGAACATAATTTTAAAATAGCAGTATGTACTGTAGGATTTAAGAAACAAGCAGATGCTGTATGCTATCATCCATACTTAAAATTCCTAGGGAACTAAACCTCCAGAAAATCAAAGCTAGAAAAATAAATGTGAAGAATATCAAAAACTGTCTATGAAATACAAATTAATGGCACAGATTGAAAAGAGAAAGACAGTTATTAAAACCTAGGACAGTTGATATATGGCAAAACCAATACAATATTGTAAAATTAAAACAATAAATAAATAAATAAATGAAAAAAAAAAAAAAAAAAAAAAAAAAACCTAGGACAGGAAGGATGGCAGTTTCTCCATTCAGTTTCCGTACCATCACTTCAACCCTGCCACTGAACTCATGCCCCATTCCAGAGTCAGATCCAGATAGTATGTGGGTAACAGTAACACTTAACAATAATAAATGTCTCATGTACTCCATATGCTCTATTGAGTACTTAAGCATCTTATTACTGTGACCCCAAGCAACAGGAGCTATTATCATAAGTTTTCTATACTTGGCAAAACTGAGGATTAGTGAGTTAAATATATGCTGAGGACCAAGCTGATTAGTGGTTTACAGGGGGTTCAAACAGGAAATTGCCAATGCCAAGTTTCAGGAGTGCTAGAAAAGTTTGAAAGGTTCAAGGTTTTAAAGACTTTTTGAACTCTAAGAGTGTGGAGGCACTCTAGTCTTCAACATTTTCAGGATCCAAATAAGAAGCAAGAGAATATCAACAGGAAATTGTTATTTATCCCATGTCCATTAGACACATAGGCTTTTTGAAACTGACTCTCTGTAATTCATTTACTTAGCAGCAGCATCTCTTATTGGGATTGACTAGAAAAAGAAGCATCCAAATGTTTTCAAAAGTCATTAAAGGGGGAAATAAAAACAAAGTCTAATATGTGAGAACTATACCAAGGTTTAGATTTCACCTGTTTCTTCAACCTCTGTAAAATAGCACATTTAAACTGTCAGTTTAGAGTATTTGTTGTTTTCAATTTAAAATATTTACAATTCCTACTTTTAAAAATAATAAAATATTAATTTTAAATGCACTCATTTCCAAAGAGTCTGAACAGATATAGACTGTATGTGCATTTAATGATTCAAAATTATTCAGCTCTGCATTTAATTAATAATTAATTTTCTAGTTAGGTTATTGTGAAATCTTAAAAGAAAAAGGTTTAATTCTTTACTATATCCTGAAAGGAATAGAAAACCTTCAGAAATTGCTTTTCAAATTCTGCTGGCATAAGCATTGAAATCACCTGAGGTGCTTTTTCAAAATGCATATTTATAAGGCCAGCTTTAAGTTTACTGAAGGGAGTATTCAGATTTGCACAGCCTGAAAGAGTCTGCAGATCATTCTTATACTATTTTTTTTAATAATATTGTCTTTATATTTAAACTTGCCAAATTCTAGAGATTGCACTCTTAGAGATGTATTATATCTGACATTTAATCATTAAAAAATGATGTTTTAAAGGCAAATAGAGGGTACAAATTTTTAAATCAAATAGAGTTTTAAAGTATTTAAAACAAAAATAAAAATTAAAAAAAAAAAATTGAATCAGCCATATATACCAAGCAACTACAATGTACAAGGTAGTATACTAGGCTTTGTGCAAGTTTAGATCTAGAAATATGGCTCCTGTAAAATATTGTAGAGAAGATATGCAATTGCTCCACTCTTATTCCAAAGCAGATGCTTTAAACAATAAGGTTTCTAAATGTTTTCGGATGCTGTCAATGTCATTATCTGTGTGTCCATAACATGAGCATTTTTTGCATAATCACAAATAAAACTGTACACGTGTGCCTTATAAAATAAAATTGCTGAGAGATACCACTCAAATTATTTTTAACTATTATTTTTCAGTAGAAAAAGAAAGAAATAGAAACCTACTCCAGTGATCTTGCCTGAAGAATCCCAGGGACGGCGGAGCCTGGTAGGCTGCTGTCTATGGGGTCCCACAGAGTCAGACACAACTGAAGTGACTTAGCAGCAGCAGCAGAAAAAGACATCCTCAAGCAACAAATTTCGCACCATAGATACATTATTTATAGACTTCAGCAATTTTTCTGTTCAATTACATACTGCCAAGCTCATCAGCTAAGTTTAAAATGAATGAAGAAGCAATGTTATTTTATCCTGGAAAACTCAGTCTCTGAGGAAAGCAAAGAAATGGACCTGGATAGCATTTTTTTCTAGGACTCTAAGACTAAGAAACACCTTTGTAGGAAAGTTTTAGCCATTTTGCCAGGATTTTCCAGAGTCCTTAATTCTGAGACAAAGGTTTAGGTTTATCAAAAAAGTTTTCTCTAAACATTATTCAGAATAAAACATATAGGAAACATGTTCTTCTCCCAAGTTAAGGTGTTGATGACTGTGTGACATCATAATCATGCTAATCTAAGTCCTAAATGTAAGTTTTCAATACTTATTTGGAAACTTTTGAACTCATAAAAAGACAACGACAATAAACTTTTTATATGTGTGTAAAACTTTCAAAGAATTTTCACATTATTATATAAATTATGTTTTACAGCACTATGAGAATTATCCCAGTTGAGCTATTTCAAATCCTAAAAGATGACGCTGTGTAAGTGCTGCATTCAATATGTCAGCAAATTTGGAAAACTCAGCAGTGGCCACAGGACTGGCAAAGGTCAGTTTTCATTCCAATCCCAAAGAAAGGCAATGCCAAAGAATCCTCAAACTACCGCACAATTGCATTCATCTCACACACAAGTATAGTAATGCTCAAAATTCTCCAAGCCAGGTTTCAGCAATACATGAACCGAGAACGTCCAGATGTTCAAGCTGGTTTTAGAAAAGGCAGAGGAACCAGAGACCAAATTGTCAACACCGGTTGGATCATAGAAAAAGCAAGAGAGTTCCAGAAAAACATCTATTTCTGCTTTATTGACTATGCCAAAGCATTTGACTGTATGGATCACAATAAACTGTGGAAAATTCTGAAGGAAATGGGAATACCAGACCACCGGACCTTCCTCTTGAGAAACCTGTATGCAGGTCAGGAAGCAACAGTTAGAACTGGACATGGAACAACAGACTGGTTCCAAATAGGAAAAGGAGTATGTCAAGGCTGTATATTGTCACCCTGCTTATTTAACTTATATGCAGAGTACATCATGAGAAATGCCAGGCTGAATGAAGCACAAGCTGGAATCAAGATTGCCGGGAGAAATATCAATAACCTCAGATATGCAGATGACACCACCCTTATGGCTGGAAGTGAAGAAGAACTAAAAAGCCTTTTGATAAAAGTGAAAGAGGAGAGTACAAAAGTTGGCTTAAAGCTCAACATTCAGAAAACTAAGATCATGGCATCTGGTCCCATCACTTCATGGGAAATAGATGGGGAAACAGTGGAAACAGTGGCTGACTTTATTTTTCTGGGCTCCAAATCACTGCAGATGGTGACTGTAGCCATGAAATTAAAAGATGCTTACTCCTTGGAAGGAAAGTTATGACCAACTTAGCATATTAAAAAGCAGAGACATTACTTTGTCAACAAAGGTCCTTCTAGTCAAGACTATGGTTTTTCCAGTAGTCATGCATGGATGTGAGAGTTGGACTGTGAAGAAAGCTTAGCACTGAAGAATTGATGCTTTTGAACTGTGGTGTTGGAGAAGACTCTTGAGAGTCCCTTGGATTGCAAGAAGATCCAACCAGTCCATTCTAAAGGAGATCAGTCCTGGGTGTTCATTGGAAGGACTGATGTTGAAACTGAAACTACAATATTTTGGCCACCTGATATGATGAGCTGACTAATTTGAGAAGACCCTGATGCTGGGAACGATCGAGGGCAGGAGGAGAAGGGGACGACAGAGGATGAGGTGGTTGGATGGCATCACCGACTCAATGGACATGGGTTTGAGTATTCTCTTGGACTTGGTGATGGACAGAGAGGCCTGACATGCTGTGGTTCATGGGGTTGCAAAGAGTCGTACATGATTGAGCTACAGAACTGAAGTGAACTTAGAGTTATTGTAGAGAAAAGTGGAAGTTGGGAAAGTGAAATGAGAGCAGACTCCAGGTTTTCTCACCATAAGGTCAAGATGTATATTTGTGAGTGGTAAGAATTGAGAATTAAACACAGTTAAATTATCTCATTTATTCCAAATACCCCAGTTTTGATTTTGGTATATATATTAGTTTATCGTCACTCTCCTAAACTTCAATTAGAATTAGCTTTGTTAATTTTTAAATTATGCTGTAAACACATACCAAATTTTTAATGCAGATGCTATTAAGTGTATCCTACCAATAGTACAATCATGAAACCAATCAGTTCAGTTCAGTCTCTCAGTCCTGTCCAACTCTCTGCCTGTGCATGAATCACAGCTTGCCAGGCCTCCCTGTCCATCACCAATTCCCGGAGTTTACTCAAACTCATGTGCATCGAGTCAGTGATACCATCCAGACATCTCATCCTCTGTCGTCCCCTTCTCCTCCTGCCCCCAATCCCTCCCAGCATCAGGGTCTTTTCCAGAGTCAACTCTTCACATGAGGTGGTCAAAGTACTGGAGTTTCAGCCTCAGCATCAGTTTTTCCATTGACCACCCAGGACTGATCTCCTTCAGAATGGACTGGTTGGATCTCCTTGCAGTCCAAGGGACTCTCAAGAGTCTTCTCCAACACCACAGTTCAAAAGCATCAATTCTTTGGCACTCAGCTTTCTTCACAGTCCAACTCTCACATCCATGCATGACTACTGGAAAACCCATAGCCATGACTAGACGGAGCTTTGTTGGCACAGTAATATCTCTGCTTTTTAATGTGCTCTCTAGGTCAGTCATAACTTTCCTTCCAAGGAGTAAGCATCTTTTAATTTCATGGCTGCAGTCACCATCTACTTCTACCATGAAAAATCACCATCACCATCTACCATCTAATGGTGATTTTGGATCCCAGAAAAATAAAGTCTGACACTGTTTCCACTGTTTCCCCATCTATTTCCAATGAAGTGATGGGACCGGATGCCATGATCTTCGTTTTCTGAATGTTGAGCTTTAAGCCAAATTTTTCACTCTCCTCTTTCACTTTCATCAAGAGGCTTTTTAGTTCTTCACTTTCTGACATAAGGGTGGTGTCATCTGCATATCTGAGGTTATTGATATTTCTCCTGGCAATCTTGATTCCAGCTTGTGCTTCCTCCAGCCCAGCCTTTCTCATGATGTATTCTGCATATAAGTTAAATAAACAGAGCGACAATATACAGCCTTGACATATTCCTTTTCCTATTTGGAACCAGTCTGTTGTTCCATGTCCAGTCTAGCTGTTGCTTCCTGACCTGCATATAGGTTTCTCAAGAGGCAGGTCACGTGGTCTAGTATTCCCATCTCTTTCAGAATTTTCCACAGTTTATTGTGATCCACACAGTCAAAGGCTTTGGCATAGTCAATAAAACAGAAATAGATGTTTTTCTGGAACTCTCTTACTTTTTCTATGATCCAGCAGAAGCCAATATCTAGCTCTAATTTTGAAATTTACATAAGCCTCTATCAAGTTTCCCATGTTGATATATTTTTTATATCTTTGTTTTGCCATTATCACTGTTCACCTGATTCTTATCGTCTGTGTACATCTATATTCATATTTTGAATAAATTATATGCAAGAGAAACTTTGAAAGTGAAAGTGAAGTTATTCAGTCATGTCCGACTCTTTGTGACCCATGGACTGTTGCCAGCCAGGATCCTCCTTCCATGGGATTTTCAAGGCAAGAATACTGGACTGGGTTGCCATTTCCTTCTCGAAGTGATCTTCCCAAAAACTTTGGGGGAAAATAATTCTCGAAGGTTAGAGAAACATAAGAGATATAATGGTAGTCAAATATTCATCACTGAGTTAATGATAGACTTAACTTATTTCAATTCATTCTGAAATGCATCAGTAGGACCAATAGGCCAAATCTTAAAGGCACATAGTTTGTTTGCATCAGTGTAAAAGAAAATTCATAATTGGAAGTAAGTAAATATGGAATGAGGCGATTGCAGTGCCATGGATTTCTGGTTATAAAATGAAACCAGTAGAGATATGCTAAACTGTAAGTTTAATTAGAAGTTAACATAGACATTCTTTAGGTCCCATCAAATACTTTTTTTTCAGATTCTGATATTTTATGATTTAGATGAGTTAATAATCTTTCTAAAATTATGTGACATGGTAAAAATATCATTAATTAGTTAATGTGATCAAAGATATAAGAAAATATGAAAATTTATGAATAGATTCTCTCATGTAGCAAATAAATATCTCTCTGTACCTTCAGGTACAATTTTAACACTGTACCTCCAGGTTAATGAATGCTTTTGTTTAAGAGATACAAATATATATAATATGTATATACAGTGTATCTATATAAAATTTTACTATTATTTACATAGAGTGGTCTTCCCAGGAGGCTCAAATGGTAAAGAATCAGCCTGCAGTGCGGGAGATGGATTCTATCTGTGGATTGGGAAGAATCCCTGGAGAATGTGGTGGTAATTCATTCAGTATTCTTGCCTGGAGAATTCCATGGACAGAACAGCCTGGCGGCCTACAGTCCATGGGATAACCAAGAGTCGGACATGACAGAGCTACTGACTAATTTCACTTTTACTTAAAAGTTGTAGAGTTTCTATTACGGAAGGTTTTTCTTGTAATATACCTGATTAGAAGAAAGCAATGGCACCCCACTCCAGTCCTCTTGGCTGGAAAATCCCATGGACGGAGAAGGCTTGGTGGGCTGCAGTCCATGGAGTCGCTAAGAGTCAGACACGACTGAGTGTCTTCACTTTCACTTTTCACCTTCATGCATTGGAGAAGGAAATGGCAACCCACTCCAGTGTTCTTGCCTGGAGAACCCTAGGGATGGGGGATCCTGGTGGGCTGCCGTCTATGGGGTCGCACAGAGTCGGACACGACTGAAGCGAATTAGCTGCAGCAGCAGCAGCTAAAAAATAGAGCGTATTATAATCGTTCATTTGCAAAACAGCTTTGTTAGATTCAGTTGTTTAATGCATTGTTTGTTGATTTCTCCCTTCAGTATCACATAATCAAAAGATATCTTTAAAACATTCTTTCACAACGATATTTCATCTTCAAAACTGATGCAATTCTAGGGTTTAGAATGCTATAACTTTCCTCTACCCAGAGATAGCAAAACAATATAACAATAACAAAGCAGACCACTAAAATTATTTAGAAAAATGGGTTCAAAAATTTTCAGAAAACTATTTTCTTTGTCACTGGATAAATGTTACTCACTTTACTGCCTTCAGAAACCAATTTCAGGGTTGTGTTGTGTTGTTTTGTTTTGAAAACTTTTTAAAAAGGCATTAGAAGAAAGCAGATTCATGCATACAATTACTTTCTTCAGTCATGTTTGAGTATCTAAATGATTTAGTTTTAAAAATATTCTACTTATATTTTTATTCTTCTCAGCTGAATTTTAATCATCTTAAATATATTTGAAAAATGAAAGGAGAAATGGAAAGAAAGGGCACACTATTAAGAATTAACTAACCCAAACTTGAATTATCATTATGGTATCTAGTTTTAAGAGAAGGCTTATCCTGTTTCTAATATCACTATAGGGAATAAATTATTGGTAGACCATAATCTGATTCAGCTGCAGTAATGAAATTAAAAGATGCTTACTCCTTGGAAGAAAAGTTATGACCAACCTAGATAGCATATTAAAAAGCAAAGACATTACTTTACCAACAATAGTCCCTCTAGGCAAGGCTATGGTTTTTCCAGTGGTCATGTATGGATGTGAGAGTTGGACTGTGAAGAAAGATGAGTGCCAAAGAATTGATGCTTTTGAACAGTGGTGTTGAAGAAGAGAGTCCCTTGGACTGCAAGGAGATCCAACCAGTCCATTCCGAAGGAGATCAGCCCTGGGATTTCTTTGGAAGGAATGATGCTAAAGCTGAAACTCCAGTACTTTGGCCACCTCATGCGAAGAGTTGACTCATTGGAAAAGACTCTGATGCTGGGAGGGATTGAGGGCAGGAGGAGAAAGGGACGACAGAGGATAAGATGGCTGGATGGCATCACTGACTCAATGGACGTGAGTCTGAGTGAACTCTGGGAGTTGATGATGGACAGGGAGGCCTGGCGTGCTGTGATTCATGGGGTCGCAAAGAGTCGGACATGACTAAGCAACTGAACTGAACTGAACTGAGCATTCCTGAAGGTCCATTCAGATCTTTTGCCAATTAAAAAAAAATAATAATAATAAGTAGGAAGTAAAGTGAAAGTCACTAAGTCATATCTGACTCTTTGCAACCCATGGACTGTATAGTCCTTGGAATTCTCCAGGGCAGAATACTGGAGTACTCTGCATATAAGTTAAATAAGCAGGGTGACAATATACAGCCTTGACATACTCCTTTTCCTATTTGGAACCAGTCTTTTGTTCCATGTCCAGTTCTAGCTGTTGCTTCCTGACCTGCATACAGGTTTCTCAAGAGGCAGTTCAAGTGGTCTGGTATTCCCATCTTTTTCAGAATTTTCCATAGTTTATTGTGATCCACACAGTCAAAGGCTTTGGCATAGTCAATAAAGAAGAAATAGACGTTTTTTTCTGGAACTCTCTTGCTTTTTCGATGATCCAGCAGATGTTGGCAATTTGATCTCTGGTTCCTCTGCATTTTCTAAAACCAACTTGAATATCTGGAAGCTCACGATTCACGTATTGCTGAAGCCTGTGTGGAGAATTTTGAGCATTACTTTACACCTATCTTTACACCATTAATTTTTTTTGTTGATCTTATTGCATTAGCTAAGAGTTTCAGCAAAATGTTGAATATGAGTGATGAGGGTAACCAAAGACTTTTAAGATGTTCAGATTCCATATCCCATTATTTATAAAAACACTTTTTATACTTTAACATCTCTAACAATCTATATATGTTTTGTTATTGATGACACTTTAGTTGCATCATATTTAAAATGTTTTTTTTATTTTTTCTTATTAATAGTACATAAAAATGGTGTATTTTCAATGCTGTTCTAGCAAGAATTAAAATAGGAAAATAATATATTTCAAGACTAAATCTGCTTTTTACTTAGTTGAAGAGTGCAAACATTTTTATTTTCCTCATTAAAATAGCATGCTAAGTGGTCCAGCTCTGAGTCTCGAACCACTGTTTGAATGAATATTTCAATTTTCTTTTGGTCTTGAGTGCTTTGTTCTGACTGCACCTCTACATACTATCTACATTTTGCTTCCTTTACCTATTAAAATTTTGACATATTTTTACACTAATTCCCAATTGCTAGGAGAATCCTTTACTTTTCTTTGTCATTAGTTAACTTTATCCTGCACAGCATGTGATAACTTTATGCTTTCTACCACAGAGCATAGATAAATGCTATGTATATAAACTATGCTCAAACCTAGTTGATATATTTGTTCACTGAGGAAAGTTAAAATCCTAAAATCACTTTCTTCCCAATCCATAAATAAATAGTATTGTCTTTACTAATGCCACACCTTCTGTTCTTCTACCTGTCAGAGCTAAATAGCCAGAATGGAGTTAGCCACTTGCTAACTTCATAACTTTGGACACATAATTTCATGACTCTAAGTCTTAGTTTTCTCAACTGTAAACAGGAGTAAAAATAGTACTTATCTCATATAGTTTGTCTGAGGACCAAATCTATATCAAAAGTTTGGCTCAGTGCTTGGCACAGAGTACTTGCTCTTATAAATATTAGCTATTAATATTAATACTATCATATTTCTTGTTGTTCTAAGTCACTTTAGTCATGTATGACTCTGGAACCCCATGGATTGTAGGCTGCCAGACTTCATCTGTAAAGTCATGGGATTCTCCACCCAAGAATACTGGAGTGGGTTACCATGCCCTTCTCCAGGGATCTTCCTGACTCAGGGATCCAACCTGCTTTTCTTATGGCTCCTGCATTGGCAGTTGGGTTCCCTAGTGCCACCTGGGAAGCCTTTATTTCTTATGGCACAATAGAATAGCTGCCTCTCAGGTAATTTTCATACAGAAAAGTCTAAAATTTGGGTATGTGCTAAAGATTTCTTGGACTCTGTTCAGTTTATGCTAAGTCACTTCAGTCGTGTCCGACTCTGTGTGACCCCATAGACGGAAGCCCACCAGGCTCCCCCATCCCTGGGATTCTCCAGGCAAGAACACTGGAGTGGGTTGCCATTTCCTTCTCCAATGCATGAAAGTGAAAAGTGAAAGTGAAGTTGCCTAGTTGTGTCCAACTCTTAGCGACCGCATGGACTGCAGCCTACCAGGCTCCTCCGTCCATGGGATTTTCCAGGCAAGAGTACTGGAGTGGGTGCCATTGCCTTCTCCAATAACATAACTCATATTGGGGACCAGCTATGAGCAAGTCGAGGAATCCTGCGTGTCCTTCCTTAAAAGCCATTACACATTTGTGGTACGGTGATCTGAATTTCTTTGTCACCATTATAAAACTTTAATTTCATGTACTTCATTTGATATAACCAAGCCATCTTATATACTTCATAAAATAACCTTTGAAAAGAAGCATGAGCCATGCTTTAGAGGATAAAGTTTTTCTTACAAGGTACTGTAAAAGAGAAAGTTCTATTTATTTTACTTTTTAATTAATTTTATTATTATTATTATTTGGTCATGCCACACAGCTTGTGGGATCTTAGCTTCCTGACCAGGGACTGAGCCTGCACCCTTGGCAGCGAAATTATGGCATCTCAACTGCTGGACCATCAGAAAATTCCCAAGTAAGCCATATTTATGAATAAAATTTCTTTTGCATGACTTTTTGTAAATGATCACTTAATGAATTTTGCAACATAATTTTCATCTCTTCCTTGAAAGTAACTTGCCCACCTAATAGTTTTTTTGTTGTCTTCAGGCAACTTTTTCTCTACAAAAACATAATTAAGGACGTTGCACCAATTTACTCTTACTTACTTCTTGTTCACTGAGTTTAAAATGAGTATAGACAAGAATGCCAAATAATGTACATAACATGCCAAGACCCTGATTAATTGACAATGGATCCTTGAATAAAACATATCTCCAAATAAAGTAATGCAGAACTTGAAGTGTCCAAATATGTTATAGGTGACTGGTGAAGTGTTTCCAATGATCCAATAAATCGACAAGTTCACCATGAAAGCTATTACTCCAGACAGCAGGACCATCAGCAAAGCAGAGACTGACCAGGAACCAAATATTCCTCCTTCTGCAAACACTGGCTTAAAGAAGGGCACAGTGACCAGCAACATGGCAGATGACATGGGGGCCTGGTAGTACAGCAGCTGCATCGAGTTTACTTGCAATTCATGCTGTTTGGCTCCTACCCACACTTGATAAAGGGTTGTAACTAAAATACCAAGAGCAGCAAACACCGTTACAAGGAAATTAAACTTCACATCATAATAAGAATTTAGGATTATACCTAAAGTTATAGGAATCAGCGTGAGCTGTATTTTGGTGGAGGTTTTCTTGTAGCAGAGGGTCTGGATGCATAACCCTAAAGTAGACACTAAAGCCAAGATTTAGGCACATATAGTTTATATGGGTGGAGAAGGCAATGGCACACCACTCCAGTACTCTTGCTTGGAAAATCCCATGGACAGAGGAGCCTGGTAGGCTGCAGACCATGGGGTTGCTAGGAGTTGGACACGACTGAGTGACTTCACTTTCATTTTTCACTTTCATGCATTGGAGAAGGAAATGGCAACCCACTCCAGTATTCTTGCCTGGAGCATTCCAGGGACAGGGGAGCCTGGTGAGCTGCCGTCTATGGGGTCACACAGAGTCGGATACGACTGAAGTGACTTAGCAGCAGCAATAGCAGCAGTTTATATGGGATATGTTTTTAGAAAGCACAGTGAGAAAGTGGGAAAATGAGATGTGGAAGGGAAGAAAGCCAGTTAAGGATCTGCTAACTAAAAAGCCTTTTGATGAAAGTGAAAGTGGAGAGTGAAAAAGTTGGCTTAAAACTCAACATTCAGAAAACTAAGATCATGGCATCCGTTCCCATCACTTCATGAGAAATAGATGGGGAAACAATGGAAACAGTGTCAGACTATATTTTTTCGGGGGTTCCAAAAGCACATGGTGATTGCAGCCATGAAATTAAAAGATGCTTACTCCTTGGAAGGAAAGTTAGGACAAAACTAGATAGTATATTCAAAAGCAGAGACATTACTTTGCCAACAAAGGTCCATCTAGTCAAGGCTATGGTTTTTCCAGTGGTCATGTATGGATGTGAAAGTTGAACTATGAAGAAAGCTGAGCGCCAAAGAATTGATGCCTTTTCACTGTGGTGTTGGAGAAGACTCTTGAGAGTCCCTTGGACTGCAAGGAGATCCAACCAATCCATTCTGAAGGAGATCAGTCCTGGGTGTTCATTGGAAGGACTAATGCTGAAGCTGAAACCCCAATACATTGGTCACTTCATGCGAAGAGTTGACTCATTGGAAAAGACCCTGATGCTGGAAGGGATTGGGGGCATGAGGAGAAGGGGTTGATAGAGTATGAGATGGCTGAATGGCATCACCAACTCGATGGACATGAGTTTGAGTAAACTCAGGGCGATGGTGATGGACAGGGAGGCCTGGCGTGCTGCGATTCATGGGGTTGCAAACAGTCAGACACGACTGAGTAACTGAACTGACTGAACTGAATGTCATAGCCACATGCAGAACCATGTCATATGCACTCATAAAAGCCAACTGCTAAATTTTCAAGACTTTTGCAAACCAGTTATTAAACACATTCGTTGTTAAAAATTAAATGATATAAAATTCAGTCAAATCAATTACATTTAAAAATGGAGAAACTGTTAGATTTTTACCATCAGTTATTAACTCTTTTGCTTGTTTTAAGTGTTTGATGTGCAAGAAATTGTATATGGTTCATGATAATAAAATTAAAAGGTATAAATTCTTTATCTCACACATACATTTCTTGAGAAGGGGTGGTGTATGTATTATTTTATTGAAGACTAGATAAATATTTTAGAGGTTGTATATTAGGATTTGGAATCAGAAAAAGGTATAGATTTTTTGTTTTGTCATAGTTTAATCTTTCTAAGCTTAATGTTTCTCACAATAAAACAAGTGTGATAATATTTTATTTGATATAGTTATAAGTTTTAAAATAATATATATAAAGGAGGTGCTTGAAATGTAGCTGGTACTAAATGTTTAATAATTTTTTTTTCTTATTTGTTTAAAATACTGAATTCTTTATTTCAAGTTAAGTTTCTAAGATTGAGTTATCTTGTTCTTATATTATCCAAATCCTTTACTTTTTCCTCTTATTCTTTTTCAGTTTCTGACTCTTAACAGTCTCATAGCTCCTCAGGCTTATTGCCAGAGAAAGAGAGGTTGAATTTAAGATGAGTTAGAATTACTTCTGTTGTACTTTCTATAAAAAGGTTTTGTGGGACAAATTGAAAATTAGTGACTTAATGGTCATCCTATGCTATTTGTTGGTTTCTATAACAGAGCTATCCCTAAGATATATGAAATACATTTAAATTTATACAGCCTTAAATAAATCACAAAAGGAGAGACCGTGTTACTATTTTTTTCATATATCCAGTTATACTTAAAAGTATGACACAGGAGTTGCTCAATAAATGTTTATTTAATAAATTGGTGAATGCAGCTACAGATGCATGACTGAATTTGTAAGATCATTATTCTTTGTTACAGTGGATAAGAATTGTCTAGAATCCTGCCATATGAAAATTACTAGATTTAGATAAAGTAAAAGAGACCTAATCATTGAAAACCCCTACAAAAATGTCAGGTCCTTTCAAAAACTTTAGTGGCAATGCAAAAACATTTTGTTAAGTGTTCATATTTGAAGAACACCTCCGTTACATTTATACCTGTGCATCAATGTCCTGGTTTATAAATTAGTTATATGAATTTTTTAAGTTGAATCTTTTTATTTGTATCTGATTTTAACTTTGAGTCTCTTCTGTTTTTTCAAACTAGCAATTTAATAGTACTTGAATTATTTTAGTTGTTGAATGCCTATAACCTAATCAGTTAAAAATACTTCATTTGGGATATTTGAGGAGTGAGAAATTCAAGTTCAAAAATATGCTCCAAATTCCTTTTTAATGAAGTTTAATGTTCTATGCAATTAGAAAAATACTAAAATCATGTACTACTATGTTGAACTTTTCTACATCAATTTTTACTCTCTTCTTCATCTGAACATTTAATTGATAATAATGTTTATTGAATATATAAATTATACCAACAAAGCAATTAAGTGCATGAAAGTATGAAACTTTCATAAATACTGAGATAAATAATGAAAATGAAGTATAAGTACTAATATAAAATGTCTTTCTCAGTGCCAGATGATTTATTTTGCTATTACCTTTAGGAGGAGTCATTAATGAATTAATGTACCAAGGGAATCTCAGACATGTAGAGTGAAAAATATCTGTACTGATCAATATTTTTGAAAGAAGAAAAAATTTCATAATCAATCATTATTAAATGCAGCTTAATCCCTAATATGGAGAAAGAAATGGCAACCCACTCCAGTATTCTTGCCTAGAGAATCCCAGGGACGGAGGAGCCTGTTGGGTGCTGTCTATGGGGTCGCACGGAGTTGGACATGACTGATGCGACTTAGCAGCAGCAGCAGTAGCAGCAATCCTTAATATATCAGAAATAATGAAGTACTTTATTTTAGAATATATGACTAAATCACAGGATAAGTAGTGAATTCTGAATGTGTTCATAAAGAGAGGCCAAAAAAGAAGCCGTTTATTTATTAAAATCCATTATGGGGAATAAAAAGATCAGCCCTCTGAATACATGTTCTTAATAGTAACACAATGACTTTTATTTTAATTTAAAGATCCAGTTGTTAATAACATTATGCTCAAATATGTATGTTAAGTGAGGGGAATTTGAATTCTAAATATATGGCACAAATTAAATATATGGATGCAAATAATAACAATGGTTTGTGTATGCTCAGTCATGTCAGACTCTATTCAAACCCTTGGACTGTAACTCACCAGGCTCCTCTGTCCATGGAATTTTCCAGTCAAGACTACTGGAGTGGGTTGCCACTTCCTACTCCAGGGGATCTTCCTTACCCAGGGATCAAAGCCATGTCTCTTGTGTCTCCTGCATTGGCAGGTGGATTCTTTACCAACTGTGCCATGATACTTGGTGCAATGATACTTGGGTACAATTTTAAATTAATATCATAATTGGTATCTATTTCAGAATATATTTTTCAAAACTGATTAAGAGAGACATCATATACACACTGAAGAAGAAGAACAGAAAGGACAAGTAGAAGATATATTTGCCTCACTCTATTTGATTACAAGAAAATGGAAAATTTGAGACAAAGGTACTCCTCTTGGCTGAGAATTTGTTGAGTCTTTTTAGAGCAACTTTTTAAACTTGTTAAACTTGTTGAGTTTTGGTTGTCTACAGAACAGCAAATTGATGTTCCATATATGAAATCTGCATTCATATATAAATACACATTTTATTGAAATATTTGGCAAGATTCACTCTCAAAACACAGTACCTATCCTAAGGATCAACATAGGTGGGCATCATTCTCTTGGTATAGTGATAGTGGGAGGATATAGGGAAGTGAACACTATTATAAGGATATTGACATTATTAAAAGAGCTGAGATAGTTCAGTTTCATCATAATATAATCATCCATATACAGAGAGGGAATTTACTCAATTGGGAAGACAAGAAAAGACTTGATAAAAGACCTACTATCAGAATTTGAGTTCTGTTTCCACCATGTGTTTTGTAAAGTTCCTTGCCTGCCAGTTATAATATGGGAATGATAATATTTACCTCATTTGAAAGTATTAACTGGAAAAATCCATATAAACTATTGAGCAGAGTGGCTGGTAACAGTAGTCCTTCAAAGAGTGATGGTTATTATTCTGGCAAAAAATAGATGCACAGCAAAAACTATTGATGTTGACTAATTTAGTAAATTGCTCATAGATTTTTACAAAGTAAAAGTAAAAGTAATTTTATTGCACTTTCAAGTCATCTCCCTCTTAGCTGCTGAATATTTGTTTAAAAAATATATTTGTTGTATAACAAGTGAAATAGAGTGGATTCTAGGGTTTATTCTAGAGAGAAGCTAGTATTTACCCTTCCTTCCTCACAGGGCTGGGCTCTTTAAGTATTAACAATAAATATTTAAGGCTGAGAGGGGGCCAGTAAAGTTAGAGTTCATTTTGCTTGTAAGTTCAGTTTGCTTGGCAGGAAACTCTGCCTAAGAATTGGTCTTACAGTATGTAAAACCTAGCATATTTGAACAAGCATCAGCAGAAAGTGCTTTTGAGAGGGAATAAAGAGGAGTGGAAAGGAAGGAAAAAAATGATTCCATAGAAGTCTGGTCAATGGGGACTATATCATACATGGACTAGATATTTATTAAAATAAGAAATTTGTACTTTATCTTAAAATGGAAAGTTCTTGGAGAATTTTATTCATGGGAGTAACTTGAACAGATATACCTTTTGGCTACACTGAGGAGTGTTTTGAAGATGGCAGTAATAGATGCAGAGAAACTAGTTTTGAAACTGTGAAGTTACTTTTGTATAGAGAAGACAACTCCTAGACCCAGAATTGTGGCAGAGGAAATGGATGCAGTTTGATAGCATTTTGTTGAGAATTTTTACATCTATATTCAAAAAGGATCAGATCAGATCAGATCGGATCAGTTGCTCAGTTGTGTCCGACTCTTTGCGACACCATGAATTGCAGCACGCCAGGCCTCCCTGTCCATCACCAACTCCCGGAGTTCACTCAGACTCATGTCCATCGAGTCAGTGATGCCATCCAGTCATCTCATCCTCTGTCGTCCCCTTCTCCTCTTTCCCCCAATCCCTCCCAGCATCAGAGTCTATTCAATGAGTCAACTCTTCACATGAGGTGGCCAAAGTACTGGAGTTTCAGCTTTAGCATCATTCCTGCCAAAGAAATCCCAGGGCTGATCTCCCTCAGAATGGACCGGTGGGATCTCCGTGCAGTCCAAGGGACTCTCAAGAGTCTTCTCCAACACCACAGTTCAAAAGCACCAATTCTTCAGCGCTCAGCCTTCTTCACAGTGCAACTCTCACATCCATACATGGCCACAGGAAAAACCATAGCCTTGACTACACGGACCTTTATTGGCAAAGTAATGTCTTTGCTTTTGAATATGCTGTCTAGGTTGGTCATAACTTTGCTTCCAAGGAGTAAGCGTCTTTTAATTTCATGGCTGCAGTCACCATCTGTAGTGATTTTGGAGCCCCCCAAAATAAAGTCTGACACTGTTTCCACTGTTTCCCCATCTATTTCCAATGAAGTGATGGGACTGGATGCCATGATCTTCGTTTTCTGAATGTTGAGCTTTAAGCCAACTTTTTCACTCTCCTCTTTCACACTCATCAAAAGACTCTTTTAGTTCTTCTTCACTTTCTGCTATAAGGGTGGTGTCATCTGCATATCTGAGGTTATTGATATTTCTCCCGGCAATCTTGATTCCAGCTTGTGCTTCTTCCTGCCCAGCGTTTCTCATGATGTACTATGTATATAAGTTAAATAAGCAGGGTGACAATACAGAGCGTTGACGAACTCCTTTTCCTATTTGGAACCAGTGTGTTGTTCCATATCCAGTTCTAACTGTTGCTTCCTGACCTACATACAAATTTCTCAAGAGGCAGATCAGGTGGTCTGGTATTCCCATCTCTTTCAGAATTTTCCACACTTTATTGTGATCCACACAGTCAAAGGCTTTGGCATAGTCAATAAAGCAGAAATAGATGTTTTTCTCGAACTCTCTTGCTTTTTCCATGATCCAGCGGATGTTGGCAATTTGATCTCTGGTTCCTCTGCCTTTTCTAAAACCAGCTTGAACATCTGGAAGTTCACGGTTCACATATTGCTGAAGCCTGGCTTGGAGAATTTTGAGCATTACTTTACTAGCGTGTGAGATGAGTGCAATTGTATGGTAGTTTGAACATTCTTTGGCATTGCCTTTCTTTAGGATTGGAATGAAAACTGACCTTTTCCAGTCCTGTGGCCACTGCTGAGTTTTCCAAATTTGCTCGCATATTGTGTGCAGTACTTTCACAGCATCATCTTTCAGGATTTGAAATAGCTCAACTGGAATTCCAAGACCTCCACTAGCTTTGCTCTTAGTGATGCTTTCTAAGGCCCACTTGACTTCACATTCCAGGATGTCTGGCTCTAGATGAATGATCACACCATTGTGATTATCTGGATCATGAAGATCTTTTTTTGTACAGTTCTTCTGTGTATTCTTGCCATCTCTTCTTAATATCTTCTGCTTCTGTTAGGTCCATACCATTTCTGTCCTTTGTCGAGCCCATCTTTGCATGATATGTTCCTTTGGTGTCTCTGATTTTCTTGAAGAGATCTCTACTCTTTCCCATTCTGTTGTTTTCCTCTATTTCTTTGCATTGATCACTGAGGAAGGCTTTCTTATCTCTTCTTCCTATTGTTTGGAACTCTGCATTCAGATGTTTATATCTTTCCTTTTCTCCTTTGCTTTTCACTTCTCTTCTTTTCACAGCTATTTGTAAGGCCTCCCCAGACAGCCATTTTGCTTTTTTGCATTCCTTTTCCATGGGGATGGTCTTGATCTCTGTCTCCTGTACAATGTCACGAACCTCATTCCATAGTTCGTCAGGCACTCTATCTATCAGATCTAGGCCCTTAAATCTATTTCTCACTTCCACTGTATAATCATATGGGATTTGATTTAGGTCATACCTGAATGGTCTAGTGGTTTTCCCTCCTTTCTTCAATTTAAGTCTGAATTTGGCAATAAGGAGTTCATGGTCTGAGCCACAGTCAGCTCCTGGTCTTGTTTTTGCTGACTGGATAGAGCTTCTCCATCTTTGGCTGCAAAGAATATAATCAATCTGATTTCAGTGTTGATCATTTGGTGATGTCCATAAGGATAAAGGTCTGTAAATATTTTTCTTGTGCATCTTTATCTGTCATTGTTATCAAGGTAATGCTGGATTCATAGGAAGAGGAAGTGTTCAACCTTCTTCTACTGTTTGGGAGAGTTTACAAAAATTTAATGTTGATTCTTCTTTAAAGCTTTGGCAGAATTCATCAGTGAAGCCATCTTGTCCTGTCCTTTTTGTTGTTTTTTAGTTATTTTTTTATTACTGAAATAATCTGTACAGATGAGATCAGATTTTCTATTTCTCCTTGAGTTGGTTCTGGTAATTTGTGTGTGTCTAGGGGTTTTTCCCAGAGAAGGCGATGGCACTCCACTCCAGCACTCTTGCCTGGAAAATCTCATCGATGGAGGAACCTGGTGGGCTGCTGTCCATGGGGTCGTGAAGAGTCAGACACAACTGAGTGACTTCCCTTTCACTTTTCACTTTCATGCATTGGAGAAGGAAATGGCAACCCACTCCAGTGTTCTTGCCTGGAGAATCCCAGGGAAGGGGGAGCCTGGTGGGCTGCCATCTATGGGGTCGCACATAGTTGGACACGACTTAAGCGACTTAGCAGCAGCAGCAGCAGCAGTTTGTCCACTGCATCTAGGCTATATAATTTGTTGAGAAATGATTATACACAATGTTCTTTTATTGTCTTTGCAATTTCTGTCACATTAGTAGTCTTATTTCCACTTTTTTCCCCTGATTTTTGTCTGTATATTTTCTTGATTTTTCTAAGTTAGTCTAACTACAATTTGTCTATTCTGTTAATCAATTCAACCAGCTGTGGGTTTCAATGATTCTTTTTCGATTTGGTATTTAACTGATTTACACTCTAATATTTGTTATCCCCTTTCTTCTCCTGACTTTGGGTTGTGTTTGCACTCCTTTTGCTAGATCCTAAAGTATAAAGCTATTTTATTGAGTTGAGATCTTTCTTTTCCTTTATTGTAGTTCTTGAGAGTCTTATAGCACTGCTTTCATTACATTCCATGATAGTGATATGCTGTGATTTCATTTAATTTATCTTAAAGCATTTTCTATTTTTTCTTATGATTTTCTTTTAGACTATTGTTGGTAAGTTATTTTGGAGTGTGTTGTTTAATTTCTACATATTTGTGAAAAATGTCTGTTTTCATTTTGCTATTTCTAGGTTCATTCCATTATGGTTGGAGAAGATATTTTGTATGATTTCAATCTTTTCACATTTGTTGAGACTTGCTTCGTAGACTAACATCTGTTCTACCATATTCACTTGAGAAAAATGTATATTTTGATTTTTAGTTGAGTATTTACTTGAATCTGTTACCTCTGGTTGGCTTATAACATTGATTGAGTTGTCTGTTTAACAAGAGGATCCTGCAGGGGGTCATTTTTTAATAATCAGTTCCTCTACCCATACAAATTCTTAGCAATCTCCATAAATAAATGAAATCAACAAAACTAATCATCAGAAGAGAAACTCAGCGAGTAAAAATTTTATTTTACTGAACTTTATGTGCATAAGCACACTAGAAAAAAGAGTAAAATAAAAGTAAAAAAAAAAAAAAAAAAAAAGCCCTTCCTATATATGACCAGTTTAAGAGACTCTGCCTTTGGATACAGATAAAATAATTTAAAATATTCACTGCAATGAAGTCAGTGATTACTTGGCCATTTTTTGTTTGTTTGTTTGTTTGTTTTTAGAACAACTGTTCATCATGGACCAAAAACACTAGAATTATCAATAGCTGAGAGTTAGAATACAGAATTCTAGGCTCCATCCCAAACCCATTTTATCAGATTATGTGTTTTATCATACTACTCAGGTAGTTTGTAAGCACATGAAGTTAGAAAAATGCTTCTGTAGCTTAGTGTTTCTCAGCTATAAATGCACTTTAGAATCATCTGATAGTCTTAAAAAAAATAAACTGCTCATATTGATATCTTATCTAGAGATTCTGACTAACCTACCTAGAGTGATTCTTTCATTTTGTTTTGTTTGTTTGCTTTTTTTAATCCTTCCTAGATGATTCTAGTTCTAACCAAAAATGAGAATTGCAGCTTCACTAGGGGTTCTTAACATAGACTCCACAGATCCCTCATATTTCAAATGCCTGCCAGTGCAGGACACTCAGGTTGAATCCCTGGGTTGGGAAGATCACTTGGTGAAGGAAGCAACAACCCACTCTAGCATTCTTGGCTGGGAATTCCCATGGACACAGAAGCCTAGTGGACTAGAGTCCAGGGGGTCACAAACAATCAGACACCTCTTAGTGACTAAACAAACAAACAATAAGCAATTTATAACATCTACCAGAGTCCATGACTCCAAAATTTTAAGGATGTAGAAATCATTACCCTGGGAGGAGGAGCTAAGATGGTGGAGGAATAGGACGGGGAGACCACTTTCTCCCCCACAAATTCATCAAAAGAACATTTAAATGCTGAGTAAATTCCACAAAACAACTTCTGAATGCCAGCAGAGGACATCAGGTGCCCAGAAAAGCAACCCATTGTCTTCGAAAGGAGGTAGGAAAACATATAAAAGACAAAAAAAGAGACAAAAGAGGGAGGGATGGAACTCTGTCCCAGGAAGGGCATCTTAGAAAGAGAGAAGTTTCCAAACACCAGGAACCCCTCTCACTGTCAAGTCTGTGGTGAGACTTGGAAGCACAGAGGGCAATATAACAGGGAGAAAAAATAAATAAACAATTAAAACCCGCAGATTGCGAGCCCTACAGTAACTCCCCACAGTGGAAAAGCAGCGCAGACGCCTGCATCCGCCATTAGCAAGCAGGGGCTGGGCAGGGAGGCGCTGCGTGGGCTGCATCACTTAGGGTAAGGACCTGGCCTGAATACCTTGAGCACTATCTGAGCGAACTACTTTGGGCTAGCAAACCAGACTGTGGGATAACTACCACGCGAAAAGCCAGCCCTAACCTAAGACACCGCCAGGCCTGCACACACAGAACAAAGGACTGAACAGAGATAGCCGGCTGCAGACCATCCCCCTCTGGTGACAGGCAGCCAGAGCCGGAAGAGGGCAATCGCAGCCCCAGAGAGACATTATCTACAAAACTGTAAGCAGGCTTCTTTGCTAACTAAGACTTCTTGGGTTTCTGGACGATCAACATCCGCCTGAGAAGGTGCACCAGTTGTACACCCAGAAAACCGAGCGGCGGAGAGGCGATAAGTTGCAGCAACCATGCTTGCCAAACACCTCATCACCTGAGCTGCTTGGACCTGGAAAGGGCACAAAATGCAGGCCCAACCGAGTCTGAGACTCTGAGGACTACCCGAGTGCCTGAACCTGAGTGGCTTGGACCTGGGAGGTGCATGCAGCCCAGGGCCGGCTGTGGATGGTTCCCAGGGGAGCAACCTAGAGCCTGAGCAGTGTGGGCAGGGAGGGTACACACGCTGTGAGGGGGGGCAGGGCCAGTGTGGCTAAGGCACTGCAAGCACACGCCAGTGTTATTTGTTTGCAGCGTCCCTCCCTCCCCAGAGCGTGACTGAACAAGTGAGCCTAAAAAAAAAAAAAAAAAGTGTCCACCACCGCCCCCTTTGTATCAGGGCAGAAATCAGACACTGAAGAGACCAGCCAACAGAAGAAGCTATAACAGAGGGAACCGCCTTGGAAGCGACAGGCAATAGATTAAAACCCTGTCGTTAGTACTGAATACATAGGAAGGGGCCTATAGATCTTGAGAAATATAAGCCGGACCAAGGAACTAGCCAAAATGAACTGACCCCACAATACCCACAACAACACCAGAGAAAGTCCTAGATACATTTTTACTATTTTTATGATCTTTCTTTATTTTTTTTAATTTTTTTTTAATTTTTAAGTCCTCTATTACTCCTTTAATTTTCACTTTTATGACCTACTATTACTTTGCAAAAAAAAAAAAAAGAACCTATTTTTTTTAAAAGCAAACTTCATATATATTTTTTATAATTTTTGTGACCTTGTTTTTTTCTTTTTCTCTTTCTTTCTTTCTTTTTTTTTTATTCTTTTCCTTAACATTGTATTTTTTGAAATTCCAAACTCTAGTCTAGATTTTAGCTTTTTGGTATTTCTTATCAATTTTGTACCTATATATTTTTTTTAATAATTTTTGTGACTTTCTTTTCTTTCTTTCTCTTCTTCTTTTCTTTAATATTGTATTTCTGAAATTCTAAACTCTACTCTAGATTTTTAATTTATGCTTTTTGGTATTTGTTATCAATTTTGTATCTATATTTTCTTTATAATTTTTTTGACTTTTTTTCCTCTTTCTTTTTCTTCTTCTTTTCTTTAACATTGTATTTTTGAAATTCCAAACTCTACTCTAGATTTTTAACTTTTGCTTTTTGGTATTTGTTATCAATTTTGTACCTATATTTTCTTTATATTTTTTGTGACTTTGTTTTTGTTTTTTCCTTTCTTTTTCTCTCTTTCTTTTTCTTCTTTTCTTTAACATTGTATTTTTGAAATTCCAAACTCTACTCTAGATTTTTAAATTTTGCTTTTAGGTATTTGTTACCAATTTTGTACCTTTAAGAACCCAATCTTCAGTACCCATTTCTTACGTGTGAGTGAGATTACTGGCTTGACTGCTCTCTCCCCCTTTGGACTCTCCTTTTTCTCCACCAGGTCACCTGTGTTTCCTCCCTAACCCCTCTCTACTCTACCCAACTCTGTGAACTTCTGTGTGTTCCAGACGGTGGAGAACACTTAGGGAACTGATTACTTGCTGGATCTGTCTCTCTCCTTTTCAGTCCCCACTTTTATCCTCCTTGCAATCTCTGTCTCCTTCCTCCCTTTTCTCTTCTCTGTATAGCTCGGTGAACATCTCTGACCGGTCCAGTTGTGGAGTGCACATAAGGAAGTGATTACTGGCTAGCCTGCTCTCTCCTCTGTTGATTCCACCTCATCTCATTCAGGTCACCTCTAACTGCCTCCTCCCTCTTCTCCATGTAACACTGTGAATCTCCCTGGGTGACACTCATGGTGGAGAAACTTTTATTCTTTAACCTAGATGTTTTATCAATGGTGCTATATAGAAGGAGAAGTTTTAAGACTACTGTAAAAATAAAACCTATAACTGGAAGCAGGAGACTGAAGTCCAAACCCTGACTCCAGGGAACATTAATTGACAGGAGCTCATCAAATGCCTCCATACCTACACTGAAACCAAGCACCACACAAGGGCCAACAAGTTCCAGAGCAAGACATACCAAGCAAATTCTCCAGCAACACAGGAACACAGCACTGAGCTCCAATATACAGGCTTCCCAAAGTTACTACAAAATCATAGACATCTCATAACTCATTACTGGACACTTCATTGCACTCCAGAGAGAAGAAATCCAGCTCCACCCACAGAACATTGACACTAGCTTCCCTAACCAAGAAACCTTGACAAAGCCACCTGTACAAACACACATACAGCGAGGAAACTCCACAATAAAGATAACTCCACAAACTGCCAGAATACAGAAAGGACACCCCAAACTCAGAATATAAACAAGATGAAGAGACAGAGGAATACCCAGCAGGTAAAGGAAAAGGATAAATGTCCACCAAACCAAACAAAAGAGGAAGAGATAGGGAATCTACCTGATAAAGAATTCTGAATAATGATAATGAAATTGATCCAAAATCTGGAAATCAAAATGGAATAACAGATAAACTGCCTGGAGACAAGGACTGAGAAGATGCAAGAAAGGTTTAACAAGGACCTAGAAGAAAAAAAAAAGAGTCAATATATAATTAATAATGCAATAAATGAGATCAAAAACACTCTGGAGGCAACAAATAGTAAAATAACAGAGGAAGAAGATAAGATTAGTGCATTAGAAGATAGAATGGTAGAAATAAATGAATCAGAGAGGAAAAAAGAAAAACGAATTAAAAGAAATGAGGACAATCTCAGAGACCTCCAGGACAGTGTTAAACGTCCCAACATTCGAATCACAGGAGTCCCAGAAGAAGAAGACAAAAAGAAAGACCATGAGAAAATACTTGAGGAGATAATAGTAGAAAACTTCCCTAAAATGGGGAAGGAAATAATCACCCAAGTCCAAGAAACCCAGAGAGTCCCAAACAGGATTAACCCAAGGCGAAAACACCCCAAGACACATATTAATCAAATTAACAAAGATCAAACACAAAGAACAAATATTAAAATCAGCCAGGGAAAAACAACAAATAACACACAAGGGGATTCCCATAAGGATAACAGCTGATCTTTCCATAGAAACTCTTCAAGCCAGGAGGGAATGGCAAGACGTACTTAAAGTGATGAAAGAAAATAACCTACAGCCCAGATGATTGTACCCAGAAAGGATCTCATTCAAATATGAAGGAGAAATCAAAAGCTTCACAGACAAGCAAAAGCTGAGAGAATTCAGCACCACCAAACCAGCCCTCCAACAAATGCTAAAGGATATTCTCTAGACAGGAAACACAAAAAGGGTGTATAAACTCGAACCCAAAACAATAAAGTAAATGGCAATGGGATCATGCTTATCAATAATTATCTTAAATGTAAATGGGTTGAATGCCCCAACCAAAAGACAAAGATTGGCTGAAAAGATACAAAAACAAGACCCCTATATATTTTGTCTACAAGAGACCCACCTCAAAACAGGGGACACATACGGACTGAGAATGAAGGGCTGGAAAAAGATTTTCCATGCAAATAGAGACCAAAAGAAAGCAGGAGTAGCAATACTCATATCAGATAAAATAGATTTTAAAACAAAGGATGTGAAAAGAGACAAAAAAGGTCACTACATAGTGATCAAAGGATCAATCCAAGAAGAAGATATAACAAATATAAATATATATGCACCCAACATAGGAGCATCGCAATATGTAAGACAAATGCTAACAACTATGAAAGTGGAGATTAACAATAACACAATAATAGTGGGAGACTTTAATACCCTACTCACACCTATGGATAGATCAACTAAACAGAAAATTAACAAGGAAACACAAACTTTAAACGATACAATAGACCAGTTAGACCTAATTGATATCTATAGGACATTTCATCCCAAAACAATGAACTTCACCTTTTTCTCAAGTGCACACGGAACTTTCTCCAGGATAGATCACATCCTGGGCCATAAAACTAGCCTTGGTATATTCAAAAAAATTGAAATCATTCCAAGCATCTTTTCTGACCACAATGTGGTAAGATTAGATCTCAATTACAGGAGAAAAACTATTAAAAATTCCAGCATGTGGAGGCTGAACAACACGCTGCTGAATAACCAACAAATCACAAAAGAAATTGAAAAAGAAATCAAAATTTGCATAGCAACGAATGGAAATGAAAACACAACAACCCAAAACCTGTGGGACACTGTAAAAGCAGTGCTAAGGGGAAAGTTCATAGCAATACAGGCATACCTCAAGAAACAAGAAAAAAGTCAAATAAATAACCTAATTCTACACCTAAAGCAACTAGAAAGGAAGAAATGAAGAACCCCAGGGTTAGTAGAAGGAAAGAAATCTTAAAAATTAGGGCAGAAACAAATGCAAAAGAACAAAAGA
Source organism: Bubalus kerabau (assembly GCF_029407905.1). Classification (NCBI taxonomy): domain Eukaryota; kingdom Metazoa; phylum Chordata; class Mammalia; order Artiodactyla; family Bovidae; genus Bubalus; species Bubalus kerabau. Next base: position 5,253,960 of record NC_073645.1, read on the forward strand.
GACCATAGCAAAAATGAGTAAAGCCAAAAGCTGGTTCTTTGAAAGGATAAATAAAATTGACAAACCATTAGCCAGACTCATCAAGAAACAAAGGGGAAAAAATCAAATCAATAAAAGTAGAAATGAAAATGGAGAGATCACAACAGACAACACAGAAATACAAAGGATCATAAGAAACTACTATCAGCAAGTATATGCCAATAAAATGGACAACATGGAAGAAATGGACAAATTCTTAGCAAAATACAACTTTCCAAAACTGAACCAGGAAGAAATAGAAAATCTTAACAGACCCATCACAAGCACAGAAATCGAAACTGTAATCAGACATCTTCCAGCAAACAAAAGCCCAGGTCCAGATGGCTTCACAGCTGAATTCTACCAAAAATTTAAAGAAGACTTAATACCTATCCTACTCAAACTCTTCCAGAAAATTGCAGAGGAAGGTAAATTTTCAAACTCATTCTATGAGGCCACCATCACCCTAGTACCAACACCTGACAAAGATCCCACAAAAAAAGAAAAACTACAGGCCAATATCACTGATGAACATAGATGCAAACATCCTTAACAAAATTCTAGCAATCAGAATCCAACAACACATTAAAAAGATCATACACCATGACCAAGTGGGCTTTATCCCAGGGATGCAAGGATTCTTCAATATCCACAAATCAATTAATGTAATACACCACGTTAACAAATTGAAAAATAAAAACCATATGATTGTCTCAATAGATGGAGAGAAAGCCTTTGACAAAATTCAACATCCATTTATGATAAAAAAAAAAAAAAAAAAAAAAAAAAAAAACTCTCCAGAAAGCAGGAATAGAAGGACATACCTCAACATAATAAAAGCTATATATGACAAACCCACAGCAAACATTATCCTCAATGGTGAAAAATTGAAAGCATTTCCTCTAAAGTCAGGAACAAGACAAGGGTGCCCACTTTCACCATTACTATTCAACATACTTTTGGAAGTTTTGGCCACAGCAATCAGAGCAGAAAAAGAAGTAAAAGGAATTCAAATTGGAAAAGAAGAAGTAAAACTCTCACTGTTTGCAGATGACATGATCCTCTACATAGAAAACCCTAAAGACTCCACCAGAAAATTACTAGAGCTAATCAATGAACATAGTAAAATTGCAGGATATAAAATCAACACACAGAAATCCCTTGCATTCCTATATACTAATAATGAGAAAATAGAAAGAGAAATTAAGGAAACAATTCCATTCACCATTGCAATGAAAAGAATAAAATACTTAGGAATGTATCTACCTAAAGAAACTAAAGACCTATATATAGAAAACTATAAAACACTGGTGAAAGAAATCAAAGAGGACACTAACAGATGGAGAAATATACCATGTTCATGGATTGGAAGAATCAATATAGTGAAAATAAGTATACTATCCAAAGCAATTTATAGATTCAATGCAATCCCTATCAAACTACTAACGGTATTTTTCACAGAACTAGAACAAATAATTTCACCATTTGTATGGAAATACAAAAAACCTCGAATAGCCAAAGCAATCTTGAGAAAGAAGAATGGAACTGGAGGAATCAACCTACCTGACTTCAGGCTCTACTACAAAGCCACAGTCATTAAGAGAGTATGGTACTGGCACAAAGACAGAAATATAGATCAATGGAACAAAATACAAAGCACAGAGATAAATCCACACACTTATAGACACCTTATCTTTGACAAAGGAGGAAAGAATATGCAATGGATTAAAGACAATCTCTTTAACAACTGGTGCTGAGAAAACTGGTCAACCACTTGTAAAAGAATGAAACTAGAACACTTTCTAACACCATACCCAAAATAAACTCAAAATGGATTAAAGATCTAAAAGTAAGACCAGAAACTATAAAACTGCTAGAGGGGAACATAGGCAAAACACTCTCCGACATACATCACAGCAGGATCCTCTATGACCCACCTCCCAGAATATCGGAAATAAAAGCAAAAATAAACCAATGGGACCTAATTAACCTTAAAAGCTTTTGCACATCAAAGGAATCTATAAGCAAGGTGAAAAGACAGCCTTCAGAATGGGAGAAAATATTAGCAAATGAAGCAACTGACAAACAACTAATCTCAAAAATATACAAGCAACTCCTGCAGCTCAATTCCAGAAAAATAAATGACCCAATCAAAAAATGGACTAAAGAACTAAGTAGATATTTCTCCAAAGAAGACATACAGATGGCTAACAAACACATGAAAAGATGCTCAACATCACTCATTATCAGAGAAATGCAAATCAAAAACACTATGAGGTACCATTTCACACCAGTCAGAATGGCTGCGATCCAAAATCTACAAACAATAAATGCTGGAGAGGGTGTGGAGAAAAGGGACCCCTCTTACACTGTTGGTGGGAATGCAAACTAGTACAGCTACTATGGAGAACAGTGTGGAGATTCCTTAAAAAACTGGAAATAGAACTGCCTTATGACCCAGCAATCCCACTGCTAGGTATACACAGCAAGCAAACCAGAATTGAAAGAGATACGTGTACCCCCATGTTCATCGCAGCACTGTTTATAATAGCCAGGACATGGAAGCAACCTAGATGTCCATCATCAGATGAATGTATAAGAAAGCTGTGGTACATATACACAATGGAGTATTACTCAGCCATTAAAAAGAATACATTTGAATCAGTTCTAATGAGGTGGATGAAACTGGAGCCTATTATACAGAGTGAAGTAAGCCAGAAAGAAAAACACCAATACAGTATACTAACACATATATATGGAATTTAGAAAGATGGTAACAATAACCCTGTATGCTAGACTGCAAAAAAGACACAGATGTATAGAACAGTCTTTTGGACTCTGTGGGAGAGGGAGAGGGTGGGATGATTTGGGAGAATGGCATTGAAGCATATATAATATCATATGTGAAACGAGCGCCAGTCCAGGTTCAATGCATAATACTGGATGCTTGGGGCTGAGGCACTGAGACGACCCAGAGGGATGGTATGGGGAGGGAGGAGGGAGGGGGTTCAGGATGGGGAACACATGTATACCTGTGGCAGATTTATGTTGATGTATGACAAAACCAAAACAATATTGTAAAGTAATTAACCTCCAATTAAAATAAATAAATTTATATTAAAAAAGTTTAATTGAACAAGAAGACGAACCTAGGTGTCCTAACATAGACGGTTTGTGGAACCCATTCCTCATTCCTTCTTTCAAAGCTACACTATTTTCCACTTCTGATAATTCAGTAAGACAAAATTTAGCTTCCAAGTTCAAAAAGCAATGAAAACACAGAATAGTCACCAATTAATAAGTAATATGAGATTTATCTAAATGTATTCCTTTACAAACAGCTTTACAGGGCATTTTTCTTTTGGTTCAGAGGGCATTTTCAAGTATTCAAATTTCATACCAGAGATCTACTGTGGAAGAATATAGAATCAAAACAAAAAGTACAGAGCAGAAAAATTTAGCCTAAAAATAATGAAAAATTAGGAAATGTCTACTCATAAATTTCCAAATATTAAAACAGATTAGATTCTCTGATTATGACAGTTCAGTTCAGTTCAGTTCAGTCTCTCAGGTGTGTCCGACTCTTTGTGACCCCTTGGACTGCAGCACGCCAGGCCTCCTGTCCATCACCATCTCCCGGAGTTTACTCAAACCCATGTCCATCGAGTCGGTGATGCCATCTAACCATCTCATCCTCTGTCATCCCCTTCTCCTCCCACCTTCAATCTTTCCCAGCATCAGGATCTTTTCAAATGATTCAGTTCTTTGCATCAGGTGGCCAAAGTATTAGAGTTTCAGCTTCAGCGTCAGTCCTTCCAATGAATATTTAGGACTGGTTTCCTAAATATTAGAATGAAATGAAAGATTTATAAACTTTAATTAAGTTTTTTCTTCTTTATGTAAGCATATGAAAAAAACTTTTTCTGTTTCCTAAGCTAGTTCCTCAAAATAATTTTAGATTACAACTCAGTGGTCAATTCCTGAGTCTCTAAAGCCTTTTAGCAAGAGTCACTGATGCCTCTAAGCTTTAGCTCAGATACACCAAACACAGATGTTCTTATCAAGACAAAGATTATTTTAGGATGCTTATTACTACCAGTCCAAAAATCTGAGCCTTTGTCTTAATTTCAGACCTTAGCATTTTCTATTGGGTATGGGAGCCTGGCATCTTAGTTCCTGAAAGCATTCATTCCCATGATGGTTTATTGTATTTAAGTCCTACCAACCTGCAATGGCAGTGTCAGAAAACTGATCTCCTAGCAGCAATCATGATTTAAAAAGACTGTACAGAGAACCTAGATAGATTTAATACAAAAAACACATTAATTTAGTGCAGTATTCGACTTTTATTTATTTTCCCTTGAATTCACCTTTCCTAACCTTTATCTATTTAACATATCATTCTTCAAATTCCAGATTATGTCTCTTACTTGGTGAAGCTTTTATGCAACATCTCCTTCTCAAGTACACTGAATTTCAATCTTTCTCTCTTGCACACATAACACACACAGACACACACAAACACACACACACACACAAATTAGACTTTTGTATTATAATGTCTCACAGTACCCTCTTTTTTTCCCCTATAGAATGAATCAAGATGTTATTAAATAATTTTGATAATTATTTGATTAATTTCATCTCCTTCAGGAGATAATAAATTAGATGGAGTCTGGAAAAGTCTCTCATGTGTATTTTATTGGTAAGGTTAGCACTGTATCTGAAACACAATTGGCAGTAAATAAAACTGAGGAGTGAATGAATGGTTTAATTAAGTTTTGCCACCCAGACCCCTCCATTTCCTGGACTATGTCACTTCAGATACCTATATTTATTTGCACCAAATCTGTATTTATCATCACATAGGATGATTGTAATTGAAGGTTCAATGCTATACCTAGTTCAGTTTTTCCAGTCTCTTTTTCCTCCTCAGTCCCAGCTGTCACTTAAATCTGTGTTTTCAACATGTAACCCTTACATGACTTCTTATAGACTAGTTTCCGGGCTTGCCATAGAAGAGATAGCAAACTCCCGTTTGAATGCCTTCATAGGTCTTAACCTGTGAAGGTGCCCAGACATGGCAGATTATTCCAAGATAGGTAGCTTTGTATAAGGCTGTAACTGGTTATTATTACCTTAATCCATATCTCAGTTTTTCCAGAGAGTTGTTTGAATCTGAATGAATTTGATTAGTCAGACAATATAGTTTATAAATAAGTCAAACAACATAATGAATGGGAAATGATAATTTAATTTGGCAATTATGAGGCTATTACTGTCCTTGAGAAGAGAAAGTTCAGAGATATGAAAGCCCAAATTAAATTCATAGCATCCATATGCATAGCTTTCAATTATGTACCTGATAACTTCCATCCCAAATATATCTGTTTGATCCATTTCTTTCTCCTCAGTATGGAATCATATATGCAACTGTTTGGGTTGAAATCTCCATCAGGATAGCACACACATATTTCAAGCTTGATCTAATTAAAACCAAAGGCGTTTTACAACTACATGACCCCTACTACCACTAAGACTAAGTTCATGGACATGCACACACACATGCATACACAGCTATCTTTTATCCTATGTTTTCTAGCTGAGTTAACATCACCACCATTTACACAAATCAGAAACTTAGGAGGCATATTGGACTTTTTACAGTGATTATTCTCTGAATCTAATAAGCAATAACAATCTTTGATTTTAGCAATATCTAGATCTGAAAATGAACTAGATTTGACTCTAGATTAAGTGATTTATTGTCTAATGTTAGAAAACTTACTTAAACTTCTTTTTGCTTCCTGATTCCCAACTTGTTAAGTGAGGATAACACTGCCATCTCCCTTGGTGGGTTAAACTGTTCATTGAGATTATATATGTAAAATATCTAGAATTATATCTATTTTTTTCTTTTCATTACTATTGTTTACCTTCTAGTGCCTTGGCTCAAGCCTCCATCAGGGTATAATCTTCTGATTTTTCTACCTCTAGTCTTACCCATCTCAGCTTCATTCCCCATACTGCTACCAGAATGATCCTTCCAAACCCCAAATCTCAGCAAATGTTTCTATCCTTCTTAAACCCCTCAGTAACTTCTCACTGCCTCTTCGATGAATCTCTCATCAGTCTAATTGGACATCAGAAATCTAGGTATTGTTTACCTCTCCAGATTTTTCTCTTGCTCCTCTTATGCTCATAGCTTTTGTTCCAACTATACAAAATTTACAAATGTTTCTTTTTTGGGATATGGTTTCATTACTCTATGTCTCTGTATCTGCTATTTCTTCTTGGAAAGCTTTTCCATTTTCTTTCTCCAGCTTAAATCCTAGGTATCCCTCAAAACAATTTCAAGGCATTTATTCTCTATAGGACTGAACTTGACCTTCTCAAGAATAGTGGATTAATTTCTTCTTCTTGCTAATAATGAACCTTGTATACACCTGTACTGCAACACTTGTACTTTTTGTAGTGATTTCTTATGTATATGTATACCTCTTCTACTAGACTGTGAGTGCTATTTTTATGTTAGGAATCATTTACTGTACTATAGATACAATGGTGGATAAGACAGAATTTCAGATGCAGAACAATTTGCAGTCTGAAGGAGGAAGACATGTAAATAAAAAGTTTGAACTCAAGGATGCATTGCAAGTGAAAGTATATAAAATGTGTTTATAAGAATATTTCCCTTATCTAAGAAGATTGAAAAAGACCTTAATAAGAATGATTTTTGAACTGTGTGTTGAAGATGTTAAAATTAACCAGGAAAAAAAAGGAAGGAAAGATCAGAAATTTGAAAGAAATATGCCATTGGTAAAATCACAGAAGGAAGGCATTGTATAAATTGTAAAGAACATTTTTCTATAGCCAAATAATAGTATTTGAAGGATAATGGCAGAGTTTAGGATAGAAAATAGCTACATATTGTGTTATGAATATATATGTATGTCTAGTTAAAAGTCTTAATATTAATACTTTGAACAATATCAAACTATTTGAAGCATCTTAAGCAAAAAAAAAATATATATATATATATATATATATATATATATATATGTTAAGGTTGTGTCAAATACCCTTGTGAAATAGCCGGTGAAGAAGCTAAAGTAATAGTCTAAGCTGTCTGTGATGGGGACCCAGAAATACATAAAGGTAGTGAGATGGGGTATAATGCAGTACTAAGAAAAAAAAAAATGAAGTATGTGTTACACAGAAGATGGATGACTCAATTACTTATTGGAATTAAGTAATGATGAAAAGAGGATAATCTAGTAAGTGTCTCAGATTTCATAATTGTAAAAGTAGACAAGACAAGACAACTATACATGAGGAGAAGGGGATTCATTGGGTAGGGGGTAGACAATAAGATAATTTTAGAATACAATGAATTATAATATCTGAGAATCAGAATTTCTACAGTAAGCAGCTGGAGAAAACAATCTGTAAAAAGGCAGTTCTGGGCCAGTTACAGTGACTGAGAAATTCTGAGTACATAATGGTAATTGAAAAACAAATGAGTTCACTCAATCAACAAGAACATAACAAGTCATGGGAGCAAAAAATCCAAGAAACCTAAAATATTAAAAAGTGAGTAGAGGAAAATATATTTATGAAAAATTATTAAAAAGCCATCACAAATCCATAATAAAGGGAAATTAAGGAGAAACTAAAGGAATAAAGTTTAAAGAAGGAAGAAGTATTCAAAAATGTGAAACTCCTTGGAGAAGGTAAAAAAGACAATGGTCAAACATTGCCATGGGATTTGGTGAATAAAATCTCCTTGGAAAGTGCACAGTCAGTAGAATACAATGGAAAGGAAACAGATTGCAGCAGCTAGGACCAGGAGGAGAGGATCCAGGAATGTGAAAGCAATCTTAAACTTTTCAAGATGTTTAGTTGATGGAAAGGTCAGAGAGCTAGTAACTGTAAGAGATGTCACAATAGAAGAAAGTGATTTTGTTTATTTGCATTTATTTTTTAAGAGAAACATTTAAATAAGTCTATCATCTAGCCTGGTGGGCTGTCATCTATGGGGTCACACAGAGTTGAACACAACTGAAGCGACTTAGCAGCAGCAGCATCAACTAAGATAGAGCTTCCCAGGTGGCCCTAGGGGCAATCCGCCTGCATTACAGGTGAAGCCAAAATGTGGGTTCAATCTCTGGATTGGGAAGAACCCCTGGAGTAGGAAATGACAACCCACTCAAGTATTCTTGCCTAGAAAATTCCATAGACATAGGAGCCTGGTGGGCTATTGCCATGGGGTCACAAAGAGTCAGACAGGACTGAGCATGCACTGTTGGGGGCCGGCGTGAGGCACTCCGCCCATGGCAAAGGTCGTGAGGAAGGAGGCTCGACATACGCAAAGGCGGGATCGAGCCTCAGGAGTCCCCCTGGAAATCCTCGAGCATCTACCCCCATAACCAGAGCCTGCCTACTTTACTACTTTGTGCTCTCACCTACACCTCTGACTTTACGGGGGGCTGTCCCCCACCACCTCTTTTGGAGAAGGAGTTAACTTAGAGCTCCAGTTAATAATAATTCCTGGGCGTGATAGGAGTGTTTCAACCTACAAACTCCTCTGAAGGTTCTCTAGCCTGCCTGATAGGCTTGTCCGGCCACACGTGATTGCTCACAGCCTCCCAACCGTGAGAGGCACGAGATGCTTTAAACCTTCTAAAAACAGGTTCCTTAGAAAAGTTAGAAAACTATTAGTGTAAGTATAGTGGGCTGATTAGAAATTGTATTGGTGAAGGGTTTTTCATTTGTTGAGCCAATGTTTGTTGCTAAGTCTCCACATCCCCTGCCCTTACACACATTAATGAATATATAGAAGAAATAAGTATTAACCTTTGATATAAATCACGTTAGACCTTAGGCTAAGTAAATTCTTTCCTTAACTAAAACCCACTATACCCTCACCCTATAGGAATGTAACTTTATTTGGGTGGCGTTTGTTTTAAGACTAATCACCCCTGGAGAAATAAGTGTCCTGGTTGACTGACCACTGTCACAAGGAGAGGGTCATAAATTGTCAGCAGGCCCCCTGGCCAGAAGATGATGTAACACCCCTAAGACCTCTGTATACATTTGTATGAAGCACCTGACTTTGATAAAAGTCAGGACTACTGACCCCGCGTGACTTTTGCATAACATCTCAGTGTATAAAAGTAGACCATGGAAAATAAAGAATTGGGATCAGTTCCTCAAAAGACTGGTCTCCCCATGTCTCTTCTCTCTCTCTCACTCTGGCTGAGTCTCCATCTGGAGTGCGGAACCCGCCATGCTTACTACTTATGCCTGGGCTTCTAAGATCTGACCGGGGAGGCCTCAGTGTCTCCTCTCCTTCGGGAGAATGGAAGGATGCCTGCGGCCTACGTAAGTGGTGCAAGCTTCTTGTCTTGAAGTTTTATTGGTCCCCCGCATAAACCAAGCTACTCAGCCTCTTTTCTCCACTGAATTTTCCTACTGAGCTATCCTTATTCTATTACTCTTTATATCTTTAATTAATATCTAATTGAAGCTATTGTATCCTGATCCTCGCCGATGCCGTCCCTGCTTCGAATACCCTGGATCAGCCGGGGCTGGACCCTGGCAATGCACACACAGATCAGCTAAGATAGGAAGGTAGTGAGAAGATAAATTTATAAAACAGGTTTGCTTTAATCAATAACATCAAACTTAGTTTGCCCTTTTATCAGAGATGTAACCAGTGTTGTGAAGGAAAATAGAAGTAAGAAAGATCTCCTCTGCCTCAAAATGCTTCTGGCACATTCCTTTTATTTTTCCATATATAAAGAGCCTATAAGGAAAAAAAAAAAAAAAACAAAAAAAAAACAAAGACTTCTGAAACAAGATCATTCACTCTCTTATCATGTATTTTCCATCTTCTTTTTCTTTTAGTATTTCTATTCAGCTGCTTACCTTCCACATCTGATAAGTAAAGTTTGTCTTTATTCTCTGATGTTTTTGGTCTATTTTTAGTATAAAATTTACTAATCTCCTGCTTTGCTATTGTAGGTATTTACAAGATGACATGACTATGAGAGAGATATTTCTGCTAGTGTAATATTGTTGCTATGACTGTGTTCAGGACTTACAATGTTACTGATATTAAACTCAGATAAATTTGTGGATTAGATTGTGTATTGAGTGTTTAATCTCAAAGAATAAACTAAGGTGATATGCTCATGCTCAAACTTTAGCTTCCATCAGAATTATTCACAGAAAACACTGCTTTCTGGGTTCCAAACCTAGAGATTCTGATTCAGTCTGGGGTGAACCTCAGGTATTTGCATTTCTAGCAAATTTCTAGGTAATGCTAATGCTGCTGCTTGCCAACCTCACAGTCAGTGAACATCACTAACAAGGATAACCATGTTCCCAGTTGGATGGAGTAAATATAAAAGTATGTGACATTTTGATACTTGTTAAGTAATTGGCAAACTAAAATGGACTGGAATGGGTGAATTTAAATTAGATGACCATTACATCTACTACTGCAGGCAGGAATCCCTTACAAGAAATGGAGTAGCCATCATGGTCAACAAGAGTCCAAAATGCAGTACTTGAATGCAATCTCAAAAACAACAAAATGATCTCTGTTCATTTCCAAGGCAAACTATTCAATGTAACAGTAATCCAAGTCTATGCCCCAACCAGTAATGCTGAAGAAGCTGAAATTGAACAGTTCTATGAAGACCTATAAGACCTTTTAGAACTAACATCCAAGAAAGATGTCCTTTTCATTATAGGGGACTAGAGTGCAAAAGTAGGAAGTCAAGAAACACCTGGAGTAACAGGCAAATTTGGCCTTAGAGTATGGAATGAAGCAGGGCAAAGGCTAATAAAATTTTGCCAAGAGAACACACTGGTCATAGCAAACACCATCTTCCAACAACACAAGAGAAGACTCTATACATGGACTTCATCAGATGGTCAACACCAAAATCAGATTGATTATATTCTTTGTAGTTAAAGATGGAGAAGCTCTAAGCTGCTGCTGCTGCTGCTACGTCGCTTCAGTCGTGTACGACTCTGTGCGACCCCATAGATGGCAACCCACCAGGCTTTCCCATCCCTAGGATTCTCCAGGCAAGAACACTGGAGTCGGTTGCCATTTCCTTCGCCAATGCATGAAAGTGAAAAGTGAAAGTCAAGTCTCTCAGTCATGTCCGACTCTAGTGACGCCATGGACTGCAGCCTACCAGGCTCCTCTGTCCATGGGATTTTCTAGGCAAAAGTACTGGAGTGGGGTGCCATTGCCTTCTCCAGGAGAAGCTCTATACAGTTAGCAAAAACAAGACTGGGAGCTGAATGTGGCTCAGATCATAAATTCCTTATTGCCAAATTGAGACAAAAATTGAAGAAAGTAGGGAAAACCACTAGACCATTCAGGTATGACCTAAATCAAATCCCTTATGATTATACAGTGGAAGAGAGAAATATATTTAAGGAACTAGATCTGATGGATAGAGTGCCTGATGAACTATGGACCGTGGTTCATGACATTGTACAGGAGACAGGGATCAAGACTATCCCCATGGAAAAGAAATGAAAAAAAGCAAGATGGCTGTCTGGGGAGGCCTTAAAAATAGCTGTGAAAAGAAGAGAAGCGAAAAGCAAAGGAAAAGGAAAGATATAAACATCTGAATGCAGAGTTCCAAAGAATAGCAAGAAGACAAAGAAATAGAGGAAAACAACAGAATGGGAAAGACTAGAGATCTCTTCAAGAAAATTAGAGACTAAGGCAACATTTCATGCAAAGATGGGCTTGATAAAAGACAGAAATGGTATGGACCTAACAGAAGCAGAAGATATTAAGAAGAGGTGACAAGCATATACAGAAGAACTGTACAAAAAAGATCTTCACGACCCAGATAATCACGATGGTGTGATCACTGACCTAGAGCCAGACATCCTGGAATGTGAAGTCAAGTGGGCCTTAGAAAGCATCACTACGAACAAAGCTAGTGGAGGTGATGGAATTCCAGTTGAGCTATTTCAAATCCTGAAAGATGATGCTGTGAAAGTGCTGCACTCAATATGCCAGCAAATTTGGAAAACTTAGCAGTGGCCACAGGACTGGAAAAGGTCAGTTTTCATTCCAATCCCAAAGAAAGGCAATGCCAAAGAATGCTCAAACTACTGAACAATTGCACTCATCTCACATGCTAGTAAAGTAATGCTGAAAATTCTCCAAGCCAGGCTTCAGCGATACGTGAACCATGAACTTCCAGATGTTCAAGCTGGTTTTCGAAAAGGCAGAGAAATCAGAGATCAAATTGCCAACATCCGCTGGATCATAGAAAAAGCAAGAGAGTTCCAGAAAAACATCTATTTCTGATTTATTGACTATGCCAAAGGCTTTGACTGTGTGGATCACAGTAAACTGTGGAAAATTCTGAAAGAGATGGGTATACCAGACCACCTGACCTGCCTCTTAAGAAACCTATACGCAACCTCAGGAAGCAACAGCTAGAACTGGACATGGAACAACAGACTGGTTCCAAATAGAAAAAGGAGTATGTCAAGGCTGTATATTGTCACCCTGCTTATTTAACTTAAATGCAGAGTACATCATGAGAAACCCTGGGCAGGAAGAAGCACAAGCTGGAATCAAGATTGCTGGAGAAATATCGAAAACCTCAGATGCGCAGATGACACCACCCTTATGGCAGAAAGTGAAGAGGAACTAAAAAGCCTCTTGATGAAAGTGAAACAGGAGAGTGAAAAAGTTGGCTTAAAACTCAACATTCAGAAAACGAAGATCATGGCATCTGGTCCCGTCACTTCATGGGAAATAGATGGGAAACAGTGGAAACAGTGTCAGACTTTGTTGTTTGGGGCTCCAAAATCACTGCAGATGGTGATTGCAGCCATGAAATTAAAAGACACTTACTCCTTGGGAGGAAAGTTATGACCAACTTGGACAGCATATTAAAAAGCAGAGACATTACTTTGCCAACAAAGGTCTGTCTTGTCAAGGCTATGGTTTTTCCAGAGGTCATGTATGGATGTGAATGTTGGACTGTGAAGAAAGCTGAGCGCTGAAGAATTGATGCTTTTTAACTGTGGTGTTGGAGAAGACTCTTGAGAGTCCCTTGGACTGCAAGGAGATCCAACCAGCCCATTCTAAATGGGATCGGTCCTGGGTGTTCTTTGGAAGGAATGATGCTAAAGGTGAAACACCAGTACTTTGGCCACCTCATGCGAAGAGTTAACTCATTGGAAAAGATTCTGATGCTGGGAGGAATTGGGGGCAGGAGGAGAAGGGGACGACAAAGGACAAGATGGCTGGATGGCATCACCAACTCGATGGACGTGAGTTTGATTGAACTCCGGGAATTAGCGATGGACAGGGAGGCCTTGAGCTCTGCTATTCATGGGGTCGCAAAGAGTCGCACAGGACTAAGTGACTGAACTGAACTGAAATAACATTTATTAACTCCAACTAGCATCATCGCTGTTTGAAGAGAGAAGAAATAACACAAATCATACACTATTTTCCTTTCAAGGGCACATGTTATTAAAACCAGAATTCTCTAAGTAATAACCTGAAACTGGAACTCTGAGATTTGAATGTGTTTTAATGGCTCAAAACAGAGCACATTCAAACTTTTCAGATTATTGTTTCAGAAAGTATATGGCAATTTTGCAACATATAGACATGGGGGATTTTGAAAGTTTTAATGGAAGTCCATTTAAGAAGTGCCTGGAAAAGTATCAAAAAATAATATATGTTTCAAATGCACTATCTCTGACTCAGAAACATGTCTAAATCTGCCACCTTATCAAGGTAGATTTAAGTCAAATTCATTCTTTTTCTTTCTGGGTCATTGTGCTCCACATTGTGCTTCATTGTTTTATAGCCAAAAAGAAGCTAATGGACATTTTCTCAGTGTCAAAACAGTGTCTCTATTATAAGCAGAGTTGCAGCACTAAGTATTTACTTTTGTTCCCCAAGAAACTAAAGTGCTTGGGTGCAACTCATCTTTAACCACAGCATGTGTCTCTACGTGGCAGCATACACTGGATAATTGACCTTCAGCTGGAGGTGGATGTCTGTGAAACATAGGGTTTCCCTGGTGGCTCAGATGGTAAAGAATCTGCCTACAATTCAGGAGACTCTAGTTTGATCCTTGGGTCTGGAAGATCCCCTGGAGAAGGGAATGGCTACCCAGTCCAATATTCTTGCCTGGAGAATCCCAGGGACAGAGAAGCCTGGCATTTTGAAAACTCCTTGTTTTGGGTTTTGATGTAATCACTAAAGCAGCCTCCCTTTAAGAGCCCTGGGAGGAATGGACCACCTAAGTCTAACCCTTACTCTATGTATGATTTGAGCTCAGCTAGTTCTGGTTTCCGGAGAAGGCAATGGCGACCCACTCCAGTACTCTTGCCTGGAAAATCCCATGGATGCAGGAGCCACAGGAGACATAGGTTTGATCCCTAAGTTAGGAAGATCCCCTGGAGGAGGAAGTGGCAACCCACTCCAGTATTCTTGCTGGGATAATCCCTGGACAAAGGAGACTTGCAGGCTACAGTCTATGGGGTTGCAAAGAGTCGGACAAAACTGAGCGACTGAGCATGCATGCACAATAGCTTATATTTGTTGTTTTTAGTTAAATATTTTTTACTTTCCCAGCCAGATCACCTATTCACATCCTTTTTCTATTTCTCCTGGATAATTAGATAGAAATATAGGAATAACAGAAGTACGGAGCAATTTACATATATTAGCTAGCAGTTTTCATTATAGTGAGATAGGCCTTTTATCCTTATTTTTCAGGGGAGACAATTAAACCATTGGAAGTGTAGTTAACTTGCCGAGGTCATACACTGAGGAAGGGACAGAGTTCATATTGAAACCAGAACTGCTGCTGCTGCTAAGTTCCTTCAGTCCTGTCCGATTCTGTGCAACCCCATAGATGGCAGTCCACGAGGCTCCCCCACCCCTGGGATTCTCCAGGCAAGAACACTGGAGTGAGTTGCCATTTCCTTCTCCAATGCATGAAAGTGAAAGTGAAGTCACTCAGTCATGTCCGACTCTTAGTGACCCCGTGGACTGCAGCCTACCAGGCTCTTCCGTCCATGGGATTCTCCAGGCAAGAATACTGGAGTGGGTTGTCATTTCCTTCTCCAGGGGATCTTCCTGACCCAGGAATTGAACCCAGGTCTCCCACATTGCAGGCAGATGCTTTAACCTCTGAGCCACCAGGGAAGCCCTAAGGAGCTGAAGATTGAGTTAAATATTGTGGCCAATGATTTAATCAATGCATCACACCTACATAAAGAAATCCCATTTAAAAACTCTGAATATCAAAGTTTAGCATAGCTTCCTGCTTGATGAACACATTATTGTGCTGGAAGGGTGACAATTCTAATTCCATAAGGAGAGGGCATGGAAGCTGCACATTCCTATGAGTCATATGTTCCCATGAGATAATCAGATATATTTATATTGCCACCTCTTCTTATCTAATGCATCATAGTAATTGCTCTTTTTATCCCTGTTTTATCTTATGTTATGAATTAATAATCTTGGAATCATGGCATAAAAATATTAGTCATGTGCTCCCAGATGTCCCAAACTGAAAACATGGGAAGACCTCAGGCTGGGAAGTCGTGGTGAGTTATGTGAAACCAAGGGCAAGATATGGGCAAGCTTCTTAGTAGTACAAGCCATATATTCCCAGGAGGCTCAACAGTAAAGAATCTGTCTGCCAAAGCACGGGATATAAGAGAACTGGGTTCAATCCCTGAGTTGGAAAAGCCCCTAAAGAAGGAAACAGCAACCCATTCCAGTATTCTTGCCTGGAAAATTTCATGGACAGAGGAGCCTGGAGGGTTACAGTCCATAGGGTGGCAAAGAGTCAGACACAACTGAGCAACTGGGCACAGAAGCCATGTAAATAACATTGTTGATTAATATACAAATGCTTTAGATAATATTCTTACAGTAGGATACATAAAAGGGAAGTGTGAAAATGTGAACTGGGGAATAAACATAAAATGTAGTTAAGAGGAAGCTCAGAGATGAGGGTAAAGGAGCTAAGTTGAGCAATTGATTTTAAGGTTTTCTGCTTCACAACTGAGGACTCTGCTTCTATCTTACTTCACTTGATCTTAAAGGAGAACTTCTCCAGAGGCAAAGAAGAGTTTGAGTTTGTGTACCAGGAAATCTATGTGACCATTATCCTACTTAATTTAGCTTTGTCTACACTTTTACCACTCCTGAAACTTTCCAATTTACCCAGTTGCCAGCCCACTATCACCTCCCTTCTTCAATTCCTCAACTTTCTCTCATTATTCCTTGCAACTCAGATTTTTTATAGTTGTATTCACCTAATTCATTCCAACAAAATCCACTTTGCTGATTTGACAAATTTTTCAAAAGACCAAATTAGCTAAATATGCTTCTTTTTGTCAGATATTTATACAATTTACAACAATTCAAATCAGATCATGTGGTTTTATCAGCTTTTGAGATTTCTGTAATATTTTTGTTGTCTAACTTTCAGGTTGGCTTATAAGTAGTTTGAAAGTTTTTTCAATATTTTCCTTCACCATGTCCTTACAGCTAAATCCAGTGAGAGCTGGAAGAAGGACAGGGAGGAAGGGAGGAAGGAGAGAATTTCATCTGGGGAAAAACTATGGAAGTTCATTCAGAAAATTGTCTTTTTTATAATCTAGCCACATGAAAAACTGGCTTTTGACCAATGAGCTCAAAGAGAATTGGCCTGTTTTCTGCAGCTTTAGACAGTAAAGCTAGAACTTTGCAGATGAACATTCAAAGAAGTAGGATTTTTCCCCCCTTTTGACTTTGTATCACATTCCTAGGAAACTAAAATTTTTGTTCCTAAGAAACAAAAACTCTGCTGCAGAAAGGAGCTAGACACAGCAGTAATAATTGCCCATTATACATACTTATTTATTATCTTGAAATATGCATTAACAGAAAAATTAGTTCATTAAATTAAAGAATATGGGGCCAAGTTCTTAAGGAGACAACATAATGGAATCTTGGATACAAATGAAATTTAACGTGCGCTAAGGAATCACAAGAACTGTCTGCCAGCCACTGTAAATCTCAGCAGGGACAGAGATGGTGTAGCTCAGTTCAGTCATTCAGTTGTCTCTGATTCTTTGTGACCCCATGAACCACAGCATGCTAGGCCTCCCTGTCCATTACTGACTCCTGGAGTCCACCCAAACCCATGTCCATTGAGTCGGTGATGCCATCTAACCATCTCATCCTCTGTCACCCCCTTCTCCTCCTGCCCTCAATCTTTCCCAGCATCAGGGTCTTTTCAAATAAGTCAGCTCTTCGCATCAGGTGGCCAAAGTATTGGAGTTGCAGCTTCAACATCATGCCTTCCAATGAACACCCAGGACTGATCTCCTTTAGGATGGACTAGTTGGATCTGCTTGCAGTCCAAGGGACTCTCAAGAGTCTTCTCCAACACCATAGTTCAAAAGCATCAATTCTTCTGCACTCAGCTTTCTTTATAGTCCAACTCTCACATCCATACATGACTACTGGAAAAACCATAGCCTTGATTAGATGGACCTTTGTTGACAAAGTAATGTCTCTACTTTTTAATATGCTGTCGAGGTTTGTCATAGCTTACCTTCCAAGGAGTAAGCATCTTTTAATTTCATGGCTGCAATCACCATCTGCAGTGATTTTGGAGCCCAGAAAAATAAAGTCTGACACTGTTTTCACTGTTTCTCCATCTATTTCCTATGAAGTGATGGGACCAGATGCCATGATCTTCATTTTCTGAATGTTGAGTTTTAAGCCAACTTTTTCACTCTCCTCTTTCACTTTCATCAAGAGGCTCTTTAGTTCTTCTTCACTTTCTGCCATAAGGGTGGTGTCATCTGCATATCTGAGGTTATTGATATTTTTCCCAGCAAGCTTAGTTAAAAACAAAATCTCTTATATTTAAAAGAATTCTTTCCCATCAACTTGCAAGAGAAAATATTGATGCCGAAGTGACAGTGCTGTTACCCAGTAGTACCGAGACCACCAGAAATAGCAGCTGTTGGTCAGAGCAAGAGAAATTTAAAATCAGAATTTGATCAGAATTTGGACTGTGATGACAACTCTAAGTCTATAGATGAAAGTTCTGCTCTGAAAGGGTGCACTAACTGTTGCAAAGTGACAGCATTCAGATGTGAAGGAGTCTAACAATTGCCCCATTTCTCTCCTTTCCCAAAGTTTATTTTTAGCATGAGTTAATACTTGATATGTAAGAAATTCAGACTTGCTTTCTACTAACGTGTATATTTGCCACATTGCCAAATCGTTTTTTTTTTAATTAAACAAACAAACAACAACAAAAAAAACATTAGAGGTTATATATATGTTTCTGTATAATGGAAAGATGACTATACTTGAGAATATTACTAACTTATTTATGAATTGAAGGCTACTTAAAAACACAATCTTGTTAAACCTAAAAAAGAATAAAAACACATATTTTTCACAAATGTTTAAGCAATTATTTTAATTTATTTATTGTCTCTCCCATTTATTCAGATTTATGTATTGTCCTTTCCAAGTGGGATTAAACATTAAAAAATAAACAGGAAGCTCAATAGTCTGTCTATGGTAACAGGAAGGTAAAATTTGCTTTTCATAGTTTTGTAAAAATAGTCTATAAAGTCGAATGGACAGTGGATTTTTATAAATTTCAAGGACACATTCTTCAGGTTATCTGTCTTCAAGTTTGTGTGTAGTCTCATAATTTTAAGAAAGTCTAAGTGTAGTGGTTGCAAAATAAAATGTAAACTGAAAGAGGTAGGGATGATGTAGTAATCAGGGAGTTTCAACTCATGTAAACATTTGAGGTGGACTTTTAAAAATTAATGGCACTAGGGTAATAGAGGGCAAATATGAAGATTCTCTTCCTCCCTTTATTGACTAATCTAATGATAAGGCAAGTCTATGGCCAGAAATAGAAGATATTCTCTTCAGTTGACTATTCCTGTAGAGATTGTATATATATTTCATTTTCTCCTTCAGACTTTGAAGTGCCTTACATGCTTAATTATACTTATTGCATATATTTTTTTATCATTTCAATAAATATAATTTTCCATTAGTTTTGAGCCTAAGGATACAAGTATAAGATAACACATTCTTATTTCACCTAAGTTAAGTGAGAAATCAATATGGGAGACAAAAAACAAACAACTCCTAAATATCTATAACCACAATTTTCTAAATTCTTGTTTTTTCACTGTTTTAAAAAAAAATGATTACAAATACTTTTGCCTTTTCATTCCTACCATTCTACTTCACAACTTACATTCACTCCATATCTAGCACATTGAAAGTTACTGTGTATTTATTATTTGGTACTTCACCTATTTCCTGATATGTCTCTTGAAAAGTAACAGCATCACAATATCCAATAAAGATACATTTGTTAAAGTGATTAATTTTTCAATCTCTCTCCATGTAAAATGCATAAAATAAACCAGATTTCTGCAGACAAATGAATATTATGGTGGAAATTATAAGTACAAGAATCATCCAGGCACAGGTATTAAAAAGTCACTTGAGAAAAGTCTTTGTTTCTGATACTAAATTGTTTCGTCTCAAAGGATGAGATAATTTACTCAATACAAAAATTAATGCATGCTAAATCATCAGGCATGACAAAAGTTGAATTTTATGGTTGATGATAATTAGTTTGGAGGACTGGAAGGTATAACTAAATAGATCTATGACAAGAACTTAGAACAAAGTTCAATTTATTTTCAGATTCAGCAGTTAAGGCAGATGTTTTTTTTGAAAAAAGGCAGCTAGATTTATTGAAACCTTGTTGTAAATCTTCATTTTTAACTATGGAGCCTCAGAATCATCTTGTGAATTGATACACCACCTAGAAGATAAATCACTCAGGAAACAAGCTAAGAGAAGTTTGCTTTTGTTTTTATCCTACACCCTTTCCTGGTCATCATTATACTTCAGTGTGATTCCATGCCTTTTTTCTGTCTCTTGGATTGCTTCTTACAAGATGCTTAGAATAATAGTTTGTAATATTGTAAGTCCCAAGCTCATCATTTCCAAACAAAATTAGCTAGAAACATCAGAATCACATTTATCTTTTCAAATTTAGGACAGTGACTGAAATACTTCATGTGTGCTTGCAAATAGCTTTGACTCTTTTTTTTTTTATTTTCTTCATTTATTGTTTACTACTTCTTCTCTGTACTCAGATCATTATTCACTCACTGTCTGGCAAGAAATTTCTACTGAGGTAATGTTCACATCATTCATGTTGACTCCTCTATTACAGCAATATGAGAATTTCCTGTTTCTGAATTTGGAAGAGCAATTCTTTGCCTGAGTTCTAAACATTCTAGACATAATATTGCTAAAAAGAGAAGTGTATTCTCCTATTATGTGAGTTCCTCCATGTGCTTTTTTATTTTTAAACTATTTTATATATAGAACTAAAGATGCAATTCTTTGATGTCTGTTTCCTCTATTTTTTTACACCCAAGACTGTGCTATAAGTCACTATAACTAGGCCAGAAGACAACTTGATCACACTCATGATTGTACTCAAGATTGTTTTTCCTTTTCAGCCCTTTTTCACAATTTCTACATATAGTCTTCTGCACATCCTCCGTCCCAGCAAGTTCCTGCTTTATTGGATATACCTTTCTCATGGGTGGACAGGAGATAAAGGGTAAATGGCAGCCCTTATTGATTCATGAATTAGAGGTATTATTTTCTGAAGGATTAGTCTTTAACCCCAGTGAATCTAGTGGTTTCTATAGGACTCCTCAACCCATCATGGGGAGGAAAAAAAATAATAGGAAGAATGTTTTGGAAATTGAACTTTAATATCTTTCTTTACTTCAGCTAAATTAATAAACAAGCAAGTCTATTATTGGAAACAATGCTGCATATATTCAACTACGCTCTGGTGACAAAGCTTGTGACATTATTTGTGTGAAATGTCTTCAGAACAGCCATTACTAAATTATAAGCCAGACCACATTGTATATTACTAAAATATTTCCAGGAGCTTTGTGTACAAATAGTAGATGGAAATCCAACTTTTTAAATTGGATATTCATCTATTCAGTTCAGTTCAGTCACTCAGTTTTGTCCAATTCTTTGCGACCCCGTGAACCACAGCATGCCAGGCCTCCCTGTCCATCACCAATTCCCAGAGTTTACCCAAACTCATGTCCATTGAGTCAGTGATGCCATTAAACAAACCATCAAATTCTCTGTCACCCCCTTCTCCTCCTGCCCTCAATCTTTCCCAGCATCAGGGTCTTTTCAAATAAGTCAGCTCTTCGCATCAGGTGGCCAAAGTATTGGAGTTGCAGCTTCAACATCATGCCTTCCAATGAACACCCAGGACTGATCTCCTTTAGAGTGGACTAGCTGGATCTGCTTGCAGTCCAAGGGACTCTCAAGAGTCTTCTCCAACACCACAGTTCAAAAGCATCAATTCTTCAGTGCTCAGCCTTCTTCACAGTCCAACTCTCACATCCATACATGACCACTGGAAAAACCATAGCCTTGTCAAGACGGACCTTTGTTGGCAAAGTAATGTCTCTGCTTTTTAATATGCTGTCTAGGTTGTTCATAACTTTCCTTCCAAAGAGTAAACATCTTTTAATTTCATGGCTGCAGTCACCATCTGCAGTGATTTTGGAGCCCAGAAAAATAAAGTCTGACAGTGTTTCCACTGTTTCCCCATCTATTTCCCATGAAGTGATGGGACCAGATGCCATGATCTTAGTTTTCTGAATGTTGAGCTTTAAGCCAACTTTTTCACTCTCCTCTTTCACTTTCATCAAGAGGCTTTTTAGTTCTTCTTCACTTTCTGCCATAAGGGTGGTGTCATCTGCATATCTGAGGTTATTAATATTTCTCCCAACAATCTTGATTCCAGCTCGTGCTTCTTCCAGCCCAGCGTTTCTCATGATGTACTCTGCATATAAGTTAAATAAGCAGGGTGACAATATACAGCCTTGATGTACTCTTTTTCCTATTTAGAAAAATGGTACAAATGAACCTGTTTGGAAGCAGGAGTAGAGATGCAGATATAGAGAATGGACTGGTGGACATGGGTGGGGAGGAAGAGTGGTGAAATTAATTCAGAGATAGGGATTGCTATATGTGCATTGCCATGTGTAAAACAGCTAGTGGGAACCTGATGTATAATGCAGGGAGCTCAGTTCAGTGCTCTGTGGTGATCTAGATAAGTGGGATGGGGGAAGGGAGGTCCAAGAGGAAGGGGATATGTGTATGCATATAGTTGATTCACTTGGTTGTGCAGCAGAAATTAACACAACAGTGTAAAGCAATTATAATTGAATTTTTAAAACATAGTGTATATGGGAGGAAAAGACAGGTAAATAAAACATATAGGGTATTACTTGGTTATAAATAGTATGAACACAAAAAAAGGAAGGAGAGATAAAAATGATTGCAGACCAGAGATTAGAGGACCACAGAACTCCATATAGAGATGGTATTTGATGGAAGTCCTGAAAGACTTGAGACTGGGAGCCATCTGTAGGGCAACTGTGAGAGAAGCATTTGAGACAAAGAAAATATTAAATATAAAGGTCTTAATATAAGAGTGTGTATTATGTGTACAAAGGACATCAAAGAATCTTTTTTGGCTAGACTGAAGAAGAGCAGTGGAAAATAGTTTCAGATTGGTGATAGAAGACAAGATAATATAGAATCTTGTGGATCATAATAAGGATTTAAGCTTTAATAAAACTCTGAGTGAGATTGGAGTAGAAAAGCGACTTTAGGTTTTAAGAGATAACCTTAGCCACAATTGTAAATAAACTCCTAGACACTAAAAGTAGAAGCAGAGCATTTTCTGTTTCTTACTACTCTCAAGACATACATTTCTGTCACTGGACTATTTACTTGGAAATCAAAAGTGTGTACAATGGAAGTACATTACTAAATATCAATGGCACTCTAATGGTCAAGTTGCTTGATCTGCAAGGGAGGTACTGGATGAGTTCCGGTACTGTTGGTTGTTGGATCCTGTTGATCAATTGTTAACCAATCACATTAGAGCTCTAATGAGGAAGCAAAAGGTAGGCTGGACCAGCAGAATCAAGCATGAGTTGAGATAAGAAACAAGCTGAATATTGAATACTGAGAACCATTGAATAGTAATGACTTTAATGTAGACAAAAGCTGTCTAGGAGGGAAGCTAGGGATGGGAATTAAAGCAGACAGATAACAGAAATTCAGATGGTTCAAGAATACATTTTGAGTGATGTCTAAGTTATATTGATGTCTAAATTATATTATTGATGCCAAATCATTTGGAAGTAACAAAAGGGTTCTTTTCAGATATTCCCTTGGCATCCTGGTAGATTAGCTCCACTCAAAAAATGACTCAGTACTGTATTGAAGAGAGCCACCCCCACCCTTTTTTTTTTCATTGTTAATTTTATTTCTTTTAAATTTAATTTAAATCAAAATTTTAGATTAAAAATAAGTTTTGTACAAACTTTGGGAAACTACTGAAATTACATTCTACCCCTTTATTTATTTTTTTTTAAATAATAAAAAATTAAAAAAAAATAAAAAGAAGAGAGCCCTTAAAAACAAATATTCTTACTCCTATAGTAAGTGACATGGAATGAACAATCATGATTACTGTGTAGTAAGTACAAATGACCAAAAATATTTTGAAACTGGGAAATGTGAGCTAAAATATTTCTAGCATCACAGAACATGAACAGAAAAATGAGTTTTGAGTGCATTTCCAAAACCAGTTTTGCATGAGTTATATTATTTCATTTTTAGGTCTCTTTTGTTATTGCTTTTCCACTTATAAGCTCATTTTCAAAAGACTGATTAAAATTCCACAGGCTTATGATCTGAATACTTCCCTTCTCATCAAGGCATAAGAGCTGTGAAGTTATTTTTTTTCTCCAGATTTATATCTCAATTGTCAATCTCCATTTATTTGATCTTTCTAGCTCTGACTTTTATTTTTTCTGTTTTTTTTGTTTTGTTTTGTTTTTTTGTTTTTTGTTTTTTTTTTTAGCTTTGTTTGGGACTATACATGATTTATTAACCTCTTTCTCCCTTCTCCCTTTTTTGATGAATATTTCTTTGAAACTTTCTGTGGACAAAGCAAAGATACTTAGTTTTGTTGTAACAACGATTAACTACAATTCTCATCTGGTCTTTGAGAAATATCAATTCCTAGAAACTGTTGCTCATGCAAAAACATCTATTATTTTATTTTAAAGTTTGCTCAGTTTTTTAATTAGGTAAGTTGACTGTAACCAATCCCAAATATGTCAAATGATCAGGAAAAAAAAAAAAAATTGTCATCTGCTTAATGATGGGGTTATTGTTTTTTTATATTATTGTCATTATGATTTTATAAACAGAAAAGATAACTTCATAAATAAAAGAGTGTACAATGATTAACAAATGCAAATAAAATTGCAGAAAAGTAATTTAATGAATAAAAGATCATTATCTTAAAATAATGCTTAAAGGTCATATGATTAGGCTTCAAATGATATAAAATAAAAATAATGAATTGAATCAGTCATTTATTTAGAACCTAGATTAAGCTAAGGACAATGATAAGGCATGCAGAGCTAACCACAGAACTAAATAATTTACCTTCTGAGAGTAAAGAGTTCAGACTGGGGAGCCAAGATGGCGGAGGAGTAGAACGGGGAGAACACTTTCTCCCCCACAAATTCATCAAAAGAGCATTTAAACATCGAGTAAATTCCACAAAACAACTTCCGAATGCCGGCAGAGGACATCAGGCACCCAGAAAAGCAGCCCAACTCTTCGAAAGGAGGTAGGAAAAAATATAAAAGACAAAAAAAGAGACAAAAGAGGGAGGGACGGAGTTCCGTCCCGGGAAGGGAGTCTTAAAAAGAGAGAAGTTTCCAAACACCAGGAAACCCTCTCACTGCCGAATCTGTGCCGAGCTTTGGAAGCACAGAGGGCAACATAAAAGGGAGGGGAAAAAAAAAATAAACAATTAAAAATCGCGGATTGTGAGCCCTACGGGAACTCCCCCAGCGGAGAAGCAGCGCAGACGCCTGCACACGGCATTAGCAAGCGGGGGCTGGGCAGGGAAGTGCGGCACGGGCTGTGTCCCTTAGAGTAAGAATCGGGCCGAATGTCCTGAGCGCTATCTGAGCGAAATAATTTGGGCTAGCAAACCAGACTGTGGGATATCTACCACGCGAAAAGCCAGCCCTAACCTAAGACACCGCCAGGCCCGCGCACAGAACAAAGGACTGAACAGAGATAGCCGGCTGCAGACCTCCCCCTCCGGTGACAGGCAACCAGAGCCGGAAGGGGGCAATCGCAGCCCCAGAGAGACACTATCTATAAAACTGTAAGCAGGCTTCTTTGCTAACTAAAACTTCTTGGGGGTCTGGACGGTCAACATCTGCCTGAGAAGGTGCGCCGGTTTTACACCCAGATAACCGAGTGGCGGGGAGGCGATAAGTCGCAGCATTGGCGCCCGCCAAGCACCTCATCGCCTGAGCTGCTCGACCTGGGAAGAACACAAAACGCAGGCCCAACCGAGTCTGCGCCTCTGAGGACTACCCGAGTGCCTGAACCTGAGCGGCTTGGACCTGGGAGCTCAGTCCAGGGCCGGCCTCTGATTGTTCCCGGCGGAACAACCTAGAGCCCAAGCAGTGTGGGCAGGGAGGTTACACGCGCCGTGAGCGGGGGCAGACCCAGTGTGGCCGAGGCACTTCGAGCGCACGCCAGTGTTATCTGTTTGCAGCATCCCTCCCTCCCTCCCCACAGCGCGGCTGAACAAGTGAGCCTAAATTTAAAAAAAAAAAAAAAAATAGGGTCCTCCACCGTCCCCTTTGTGTCAGGGCGGGAACCAGACACTGAAGAGACCAGCAAACAGAAGAAGCTCTAACAGAGGGAAACGCCTTGGAAGCTACAGGCCATAGATTAAAACCCTGTGGTTACTACGGATTACATAGGAAGGGGCCTATAGATCTTGAGAAATATAAGTCGGACTAAGGAACTGCCAAAAATGAACTGAACCCACAATACTCACAACAAAACCAGAGAAAGACCTAGATATATTTTTACTATTTTTACGATCAATCTTTCTTTCTTTCTTTTTTTTTTTTTTAATTAAAAAAAAAATTTTTTTAAGTCCTCTATTGTCCTTTAATTTTCACTTTTATAACTATTACTTTGCAAAAAAAAAAAAAAAGACCCTATTTTTTTTTTTTTTTCTTCTTCAGCAAACTTCATATATATATTTTATAATTTTTTGACCGTGGTTTTTTTTTTTTTTTTTTTTTTTTCTTTTTTCTTTTTCTTCTTTTCTTTAACATTGCATTTTTGAAATTCCAAACTCTACTCTAGATTTTTAATTTTAGCCTTTTGATATATGTTATCAATTTTGTACCTATAGTTTTTTTCATAATTGCTGTGACTTTTTTTTTTTTCCTCTGTTTCTTTCTCTTCTTCTTTTATATAACATCGTATATCTGCAATTCCAAACTCTACTCAAGATTTTTAATTTATGCTTTTTGGTATTTGATATCAATTTTGTACCTGTATTTTCTTTATAATTTTTGCGACATTGTTTTTGTTGGTTTGTTTGTTTTCTCTCTTTATTTTTCTTCTTCTTCTTTTTTTTTTTTTTTTTTTTTTTTTTTTTTAACGTTGTATTTTTGAAATTCCAAACTCTACTCTGGATTTTTAATTTTTGCTGTTTGGTATTAGTTATCAATTTTGTACCTGTAGTTTCTTTATTACTTTCACGACCTTGTTTGTTTTTCTTTGTTCGTTTTTTCTCTCTTTCTTTTCCTTCTCCTTTTCATTAACATCGCATTTTTGAAATTCCAAACTCTACTCTAATTTCTAATTTTTGTTTTTATGTATTTGTTACCAATTTTGTACCTTTAAGAACCCAATCTTCAGGACCCATTTTTCACTAGTGTACGAGATTACTGGCTTGACTGCTCTCTCTCCCTTTGGACTCTCCATTTTCTCCACCAGGTCACCTGTATCTCCTCCCTAACCCCTCTCTACTCTACTCTGTGAATTTCTGTGTGTTCCAGACGGTGGAGAACACTTAAGGAACTGATTACTGGCTGGATCTGTCTCCCGCCTTTTCATTTCCCCCTTTTATCCTTCTGGCCACCTCTGTCTCCTGCCTCCTTCTTCTCTTCCCTGTATAACTCCATGAACATCTCTGAGTGGTCCAGTTGTGGAGTGCACATAAGGAAGTGACTACTGGCTAGCCCACTCTCTCCACTATTGATTCCACCTCATCTCATTTGGGTCACCTCTAACTCCCTCCTCCCTCTTCTCTTCTCCATGTAACGCTGTGAACCTCTCTGAGTGACCCTCACAGTAGAGAAACTTTTCATCTTTAACGTAGATGTTTTATCAGTGGTGCTGGATAGAAGGAGAAGTTTTGAAACTACTGTAAAATTAAGACCGATAACTGGAAGTAGGAGGCTTAAGTCCAATCCCTGACTCCAGGGAACTCCTGACTCCAAGGAACATTAATTGACAGGAGCTCATCAAACGCCTCCATACCGACACTGAAACCAAGCACCACACAAGGGCCAACAAGTTCCAGGGAAAGACATAACAAGCAAATTCTCCAGCAACAAAGGAACACAGCCCTGAGCTTCAAGATACAGGCTGCCCAAAGTCACCCCAAAACCATAGACATCTCATAACTCATTACTGGACATTTCATTACACTCCAGAGAGAAGAAATACAGCTCCATCCACCAGAACATCGACACAAGCTTCCCTAACCAGGAAACCTTGACAAGCCACCTGTACAAACCCACACACAGCGAGGAAACGCCACAATAAAGAGAACTCCACAAACTGCCAGAATACAGAAAGGACACCCCAAACTCAGCAATTTAAACAAGATGAAGAGACAGAGGAATAGCCAGCAGATAAAGGAACAGGATAAATGCCCACCAAACCAAACCAAAGAGGAAGAGATAGGGAATCTACCTGATAAAGAATTCCGAATAATGATAGTGAAATTGATCCAAAATCTTGAAATTAAAATGGAATCACAGATAAATAGCCTGGAGGCAAGGATTGAGAAGATGCAAGAAAGGTTTAACAAGGACTTAGAAGAAATAAAAAAGAGTCAATATATAATGAATAATGCAATAAGTGAAATTAAAAACACTCTGGAGGCAACAAATAGTAGAATAACAGAGGCAGAAGATAGGATTAGTGAATTAGAAGATAGAATGGTAGAAATAAATGAATCAGAGAGGATAAAAGAAAAACGAATTAAAAGAAATGAGGACAATCTCAGAGACCTCCAGGACAATATTAAACGCTACAACATTCGAATCATAGGGGTCCCAGAAGAAGAAGACAAAAAGAAAGACCATGAGAAAATACTTGAGGAGATAATAGTTGAAAACTTCCCTAAAATGGGGAAGGAAATAATCACCCAAGTCCAAGAAACCCAGAGAGTCCCAAATAGGATAAACCCAAGGCGAAACACCCCAAGACACATAGTAATCAAATTAACAAAGATCAAACACAAAGAACAAATATTAAAAGCAGCAAGGGAAAAACAACAAATAACACACAAGGGAATTCCCATAAGGATAACAGCTGATCTTTCAATAGAAACTCTTCAAGCCAGGAGGGAATGGCAAGACATACTTAAAATGATGAAAGAAAATAATCTACAGCCCAGATTATTGTACCCAGCAAGGATCTCATTCAAGTATGAAGGAGAAATCAAAAGCTTTTCAGACAAGCAAAAGCTGAGAGAATTCTGCACCACCAAACCAGCTCTCCAACAAATACTAAAGGATATTCTCTAGACAGGAAACACAAAAATTGTGTATAAATTCGAACCCAAAACAATAAAGTAAATGGCAACGGGGTCATACTTATCAGTAATTACCTTAAACGTAAATGGGTTGAATGCCCCAACCAAAAGACAAAGACTGGCTGAATGGATACAAAAACAAGACCCCTGCATATGTTGTCTACAAGAGACCCACCTCAAAACAGGGGACACATACAGACTGAAAGTGAAGGGCTGGAAAAAGATTTTCCATGCGAATAGGGACCAAAAGAAAGCAGGAGTAGCAATACTCATATCAGATAAAATAGACTTTAAAACAAAGACTGTGAAAAGAGACAAAGATGGTCACTACATAATGATCAAAGGATCAATCCAAGAAGAAGATATAACAATTATAAATATATATGCACCCAACACGGGAGCACCGCAGTATGTAAGACAAATGCTAACAAGTATGAAAGAAGAAATTAACAATAACACAATAATAGTGGGAGACTTTAATACCCCACTCACACCTATGGATAGATCAACTAAACAGAAAATTAACAAGGAAACACAAACTTTAAACGATACAATAGACCAGTTAGACCTAATTGATATCTATAGGACATTTCATCCCAAAACAATGAATTTCACCTTCTTCTCAAGCGCACATGGAACCTTCTCCAGGATAGATCACATCCTGGGCCATAAAGCTAGCCTTGGTAAATTCAAAAAAATAGAAATCATTCCAAGCATCTTTTCTGACCACAATGCAGTAAGATTAGATCTCAATTACAGGAGAAAAACTATTAAAAAATCCAACATATGGAGGCTGAACAACACGCTGCTGAATAACCAACAAATCACAGAAGAAATCAAAAAAGAAATCAAAATTTGCATAGAAACGAATGAAAATGAAAACACAACAACCCAAAACCTGTGGGACACGGTAAAAGCAGTCCTAAGGGGAAAGTTCATAGCAATACAGGCACACCTCAAGAAACAAGAAAAAAGTCAAATAAATAACCTAACTCTACACCTAAAGCAACTAGAAAAGGAAGAAATGAAGAACCCCAGGGTTAGTAGAAGGAAAGAAATCTTAAAAATTAGAGCAGAAATAAATGCAAAAGAAACAAAAGAGACCATAGCAAAAATCAACAAAACCAAAAGCTGGTTCTTTGAAAGGATAAATAAAATTGACAAACCATTAGCCAGACTCATCAAGAAACAAAGGGAGAAAAATCAAATCAATAAAATTAGAAATGAAAATGGAGAGATCACAACAGACAACACAGAAATACAAAGGATCATAAGAGACTACTATCAACAATTATATGCCAATAAAATGGACAATGTGGAAGAAATGGACAAATTCTTAGAAAAGTACAACTTTCCAAAACTCGATCAGGAAGAAATAGAAAATCTTAACAGACCCATCACAAGCACGGAAATTGAAACTGTAATCAAAAATCTTCCAGCAAACAAAAGCCCAGGTCCAGACGGCTTCACAGCTGAATTCTACCAAAAATTTAGAGAAGAGCTAACACCTATCCTGCTCAAACTCTTCCAGAAAATTGCAGAGGATGGTAAACTTCCAAACTCATTCTATTAGGCCACCATCACCCTAATACCAAAACCTGACAAAGATCCCACAAATAAAGAAAACTACAGGCCAATATCACTGATGAACATAGATGCAAAAATCCTTAACAAAATTCTAGCAATCAGAATCCAACAACACATTAAAAAGATCATACACCATGACCAAGTGGGCTTTATCCCAGGGATGCAAGGATTCTTCAATATCCGCAAATCAATCAATGTAATACACCACATTAACAAATTGAAAAATAAAAACCATATGATTATCTCAATAGATGCAGAGAAAGCCTTTGACAAAATTCAACATCCATTTATGATCAAAACTCTCCAGAAAGCAGGAATAGAAGGACATACCTCAACATAATCAAAGCTATATATGACAAACCCACAGCAAACATTATCCTCAATGGTGAAAAATTGAAAGCATTTCCTCTAAAGTCAGGAACAAGACAAGGGTGCCCACTTTCACCATTACTATTCAACATAGTTTTGGAAGTTTTGGCCACAGCAATCAGAGCAGAAAAAGAAATAAAAGGAATCCAAATTGGAAAAGAAGAAGTAAAGCTCTCACTGTTTGCAGACGACATGATCCTCTACATAGAAAACCCTAAAGACTCCACCAGAAAATTACTAGAACTAATCAATGACTATAGTAAAGTTGCAGGATATAAAATCAACACACAGAAATCCCTTGCATTCCTATACACTAATAATGAGAAAACAGAAAGAGAAATTAAGGAAACAATTCCATTCACCATTGCAACGGAAAGAATAAAATACTTAGGAATATATCTACCTAAAGAATCTAAAGACCTATATATAGAAAACTATAAAACACTGGTGAAAGAAATCAAAGAGGACACTAACAGATGGAGAAATATACCATGTTCATGGATTGGAAGAATCAATGTAGTGAAAATGAGTATACTACCCAAAGCAATCTATAGATTCAATGCAATCCCTATCAAGCTACCAACAGCATTCTTCACAGAGCTAGAACAAATAATTTCACAATTTGTATGGAAAAACAAAAAACCTCGAATAGCCAAAGCGATCTTGAGAAAGAAGAATGGAACTGGAGGAATCAACCTACCTAACTTCAGGCTCTACTACAAAGCCACAGTTATCAAGACAGTATGGTACTGGCACAAAGACAGAAATATAGATCAATGGAACAAAATAGAAAGCCCAGAGATAAATCCACGCACATATGGACACCTTATCTTCGACAAAGGAGGCAAGAATATACAATGGATTAAAGACAATCTCTTTAACAAGTGGTGCTGGGAACTCTGGTCAACCACTTGTAAAAGAATGAAACTAGAACACTTTCTAACACCATACACAAAAATAAACTCAAAATGGATTAAAGATCTAAACGTAAGACCAGAAACTATAAAACTCCTAGAGGAGAACATAGGCAAAACACTCTCTGACATACATCACAGCAGGATCCTCTATGACCCACCTCCCAGAATATTGGAAATAAAAGCAAAAATAAACAAATGGGACCTAATTAACCTTAAAAGCTTCTGCACATCAAAGGAAACTATTAGCAAGGTGAAAAGACAGCCTTCAGAATGGGAGAAGATAATAGCAAATGAAGCAACTGACAAACAACTAATCTCGAGAATATACAAGCAACTCCTACAGCTCAACTCCAGAAAAATAAATGACCCAATCAAAAAATGGGCCAAAGAACTAAATAGACATTTCTCCAAAGAAGACATAAAGATGGCTAACAAACACATGAAAAGATGCTCAACATCACTCATTATCAGAGAAATGCAAATCAAAACCACTATGAGGTACCATTTCACACCAGTCAGAATGGCTGCAATCCAAAAGTCTACAAGTAATAAATGCTGGAGAGGGTGTGGAGAAAAGGGAACCCTCTTCCACTGTTGGTGGGAATGCAAACTAGTGCAGCCACTATGGAGAACAGTGTGGAGATTCCTTAAAAAACTGGAAATAGACATGCCTTATGATCCAGCAATCCCACTGCTGGGCATACACACTGAGAAAACCAGAAGGGAAAGAGACACGAGTACCCCAATGTTCATCGCAGCACTGTTTATAATAGCCAGGACATGGAAGCAACCTAGATGTCCATCAGCAGATGAATGGATAAGAAAGCTGTGGTACATATACACAATGGAGTATTATTCAGCCATTAAAAAGAATACATTTGAATCAGTTCTAATGAGGTGGATGAAACTGGAGCCTATTATACAGAGTGAAGTAAGCCAGAAAGAAAAACACCAATACAGTATACTAACGCATATATATGGAATTTAGAAAGATGGTAACAATAACCCTGTGTACGAGACAGCAAAAGAGACACTGATGTATAGAACAGTCTTATGGACTCTGTGGGAGAGGGAGAGGGTGGGAAGATTTGGGAGAATGGCATTGAAACATGTAAATATCATGTATGAAATGAGTTGCCAGTCCAGGTTCGATGCACGATACTGGATGCTTGGGGCTGGTGCACTGGGACGACCCAGAGGGATGGAATGGGGAGGGAGGAGGGAGGAGGGTTCAGGATGGGGAACACATGTATACCTGTGGCGGATTCATTTTGATATTTGGCAAATCTAATACAGTTATGTAAAGTTTAAAAATAAAATAAAATTAAAAAAAAATAAAAAAATAAAAAAAAAAATAAAAAAAAAAAAAAGAGTTCAGACTGTTATTAGAGGAACAGAAAAAGATAAAAGTGAGGCTTAAATGGGTGCATAATATACATTACATGGATTTATAAAACATGTTATCTGAACTAAAGCTTTAGAAAAACACCAAGACCTATATGTTTATATTGTATACCTTATTTATCTGTTTATTAAATTGAGACTTTCCTCCCCAAAACACATTATTTTCAGGTCACCGTAAAGTTGTGTGAAATCAGTTAATGACAAAGAATTATAGAAGGTGCCTGGGTGAAAAATGTATAATAGGAATAGTTGTTAGAAATAAATATACAGTATTTCACTATAAGTACTTTTAATATACAAATATTTTTAAATGACTTTCTCAAATACTATATATGTTTCTACTTTTGGTAGAATTACCTAATACACTTTATTAAAATGTGATTCAAAAATACTTCCTCTTAAAATGACCCTAATTTTTACCATTATTTATTTTGGGATAGTTTTTATCCTGACACATAATATTAATATTCTAGGTATATATCAGTGTTTCCTTCAAGATAGTTCTTGATATTCTCCAGTTCTGTATACAAGTGATAACACTCAGGGCCAACTTCATGATTATGCAACCTGTGCAGTCACATAAGCCCCCACACACTTAGGGCTCTAAATTTGGTTAATGCTCATTGAAATTATTTAAATTTATGTTTTTTAAGCAAAGTCGATAGGACAAGGGATCATTGAGTGAGCGTATTAGATGTATGCAATATGTGTACTCCCTGATCTCTACTGTTCCATATGCACATAGTGTTTGCAACGTCCCATGAGCTTACAGCTTCATTGTACCAAAACACTTGGGAGTTTAGAAGCACCCAACTGATTAACCTCAGATATGGAGATGAGACCACCCTTATGGCAGAAAGTGAAGAGGAACTTAAGAGTCTCTTGATAAAAGTGAAAGAGGAAACTGAAAAAGCTGCCTTAAAACTCAGCATTCAAAAAACTAGGATCATGGCATCTGGTCCCATCACTTCATGGCAAATAGATGGGGAAACAATGGAAAAAAAAAAAACAGATTTTATTTTCTTGGGCTTCAAAATCACTGCAGATGGTGACTGCAGCTATAAAATTAAAAAACTCTTGCTCCTCGGGAAAAAAGCTATGCCCAACCTAGACAGTGTATTAAAAAGCAGAGACATCACTTTGCTGACAAAGGTCCCTATAGTCAAAGCTATGATTTCTCCATTAGTCATGTATGGGTGTAAGAGTTGGACCATAAAGAAGGCTGAGTACCAAAGAATTTATGCATTTGAACTGTGGTTTTCGAGAAGACTCTTGAGAGTCCCTTGGTTGCAAGGAGATCCAACCAGTCCATCCTAAAGGAGATCAGTCCTGGGTGTTCATTGGAAGGACTGATGTTGAAGCTGAAACTCCAATACTTTGGCCACCTTATGTGAAAAACCAATTTATTAGAAAAGATCCTGATGCTGGGAAAGATTGAAGGCAGGAGGAGAAGCTGACAACAGAGGATGAGATGGTTGCATTGCATCACCGACTCAATGGACATGAGTTTGAGCAAGCTCCGGGAAATGGTGATGGACAGGGAAGCCTGGCTTCTGCAGTCCATGCGGTTGTAAAGATTCGGACACTACTGAACAATTGAACAACTGAGTACAAGGTAAGCATGTGTCTTTTTCCAATAAGGCTATTATAACAAAATACTATGGACTGAGGTTGGATGGGGGCACCAGGGAAACTCTGCTTAAACAATAGAAAAAAATTATCTAACAGTTCTGCTGGCTATAGTCATGAAATCAGGAAGCCAGCAGGATCAGGTTCTAGAGAGGATTCGGACTTAGAGATTTTTGCCTTCTAGCTGTGTCCTTCTGTAGCAGAAAGACACACAGACCTTCGCCTTTTCCTGTTCTTGTAAAGGTACTAGTCCCATCATGAGAATCACATCTTCATGATACATTTCACTCTGTTCCCCAAAAGCTGCATCTCCAAATACCATCTTATTGGGGATTAAAGCTTATATGAGATACAATATGTTACATATGTACTCATGCATGCTCAGTCACTTAGTCATGTCCTACTCTTTCTTACCCCATGGACTGCAGACGGCCAGGCTACCCTGTCCATGGAATTTCTCAGGCAAGAATACTGGAGTGGGTTGCAATGTCCTACTCCAGGGGATCTTCCTGACCCAGTGATCGAACTCAAATTTCCTGTGTCTCCTGCATTGGCAGGAGAATTCTTTACCACTGAGCCACCTGGGAAGCCCATATTTCATATATAACTGACTAAATGAGGGTGTGGACAACCCTGATTGTTGTTCCAGTCATGAAGTCATGTCTGACTCTTTGTAAGCCCATCGACTGCAGCACCCAAGCTTCACTGTTCTTCACTATCTTCCAGAGTTTGCTCAACTTCATATCCATTTCAGTGATGTTATCTAACAATTTCATTCTCTGCTTCCCCTTTCTCCTTTTGCCTTCAATCTTTCCCAGCATCAGGATCTTTTCTTTTTCTTTTTTTTTTTAATTTTATTTTATTTTTAAACTTTACATAACTGTATTAGTTTTGCCAAATATCAAAATGAATCCGCCACAGGTATACATGTGTTCCCCATCCTGAACCCTCCTCCCTCCTCCCTCCCCATTCTTTTCTAATGAGTTGGCTTTTCACATCAGGTGGCCGAAGTATTGGAGCTTCAGCTTTAGCATAAGTCCTTCCATCACTTGAAAGGGTTGATTTCCTTTAGTATTGATAGATTTGATCTCCTTACCATTGAAGGGACTCTCAAGAGTCATCTCCAGCACCACAATTTGAAAGCATCAATTCTTTAGCACTCAGAATTCCTTATGGTCCAACAGAAAGCCCTAATAAGTCCTGCTTTCAATTCAACCCAGCACTCACTTCTTTTGAATGCAAAAATGTTCATCATATTCTAAGAAACATGAATGACAAAAGAAGACTATCATGTCTTTTTGACTCATGCTCAGTTCAGTCAGTTCAGTTCTTCAATCATATCTGACTCTTTACAACCCATGGACTACAGCATGCCAGGCTTCCCTGTCCATCACCAACTCCCAGAGCTTGCTCAGACTAATGTCCATCGAGTCAGTGATGCCATCCAATCATCTCATCTTCTGTCATCCCTTTCTTCTCCCACCTTCATTTTTTCCCAGCACCAGGGTCTTTTCCAATGAGTCAGTTCTTCACATCAGGTGGCAAAAGCATTAGAGTTTCAGCTTCAGCATCAGTCCTTCCAATGAATATTCGGGACTGATTTCCTTTAGGATTGACTGGTTGGATCTCCTTGCAGTCCAAGGGACTCTCAAGAGTCTTCTCCAACGCCACAGTTCAAAGCCCTCAATTCTTCGGCCCTCAGCCTTCTTTATACTCCAACTCTCACATCCATACATGACTATTGGAAAAACCATAGCTTTTACTAAATGGACCTTTGTTGGCAAAATAATGTCTCTGCTTTTAAATTTCATGGCTGCAGTCACCATCTGCAGGGATTTTTGAGCCTCCCAAAATAAAGTCTGTCACTGTTTCCAATGTTTCCCATCTATTTGCCATGAAGTGATGGGACAAGATGCCATGATCTTAGTTGAGTTTTAAGTCAACTTTTTCACTTTCCTCAAGAGACTCTTTAGTTCTTCTTCATTTTCTGCCATATGAATGGTGTCATCTGCATATCTGAGGTTATTGATATTTATCCTGGCAATCTTGATTACAACCCAGCATTTCATATTATATACTCTGCATATAAGTTAAATAAGCAGGGTGACAATATAGAGCCTTGATGTACTCCTTTCTCGATTTGGAACCAGTATGTTGCTCCATGTCCAGTTCTGTTTTTTCTTGACCTGCATACAAATTTCTCAGGAGCCAGGTCAGATGGCCTGGTATTTCCATCTCTTTCAGAATTTTCCACAGTTTGTGTGAGCCACACAGTCAAAGGCTTTGGCATAGTCAATAAAGCAGAAGGTGTTTTTCTGGAACTCTCGCTTTTTCAACGATCCAATGGATGTTGGCTATTTCATCTCTGGTTCCTCTGCCTTTTCTAAAACCAGCTTGAACATTTGGAAGCTCACAGCTCATGTACTGCTGAAGCCTAGCTTGCAGAATTTTGAGCATTACTTTGCTAACATGTGAGATAAGTGCACTTGTGCAGTAGTTTGAGCATTCTTTGGCATTGCTTTTCTTTGGGATTGGAATGAAAACTGACCTCTTCCAGTCCTATGGCCACTGCTGAGTTTTCCAAATTTGCTGGCATATTGAGTGCAGCACTTTCACAGCATCATATTTTAGGATTTGAAATACTTTAACTGGAATTCCATCACTTCCACTAGCTTTGTTTATAGTGATGCTTTCTAAGGCCCATTTGACTTCCCATTCCAGGATGTCTGGCTCTAGGTAGGTGATAACACCATGGTGGTTATCTGGGTCATGAAGACCTTTTTTGTATAGTTCTTCCATGTCTTCTTCCCATCTCTTTTTAATATCTTCTGCTTCTGTTAGTTCCATACCATTTCTGTCCTTCATTGTGCCCATCTTTGCATGAAATGTTCCCTTGGTATCTCTAGTTTTCTTGAAGAGATCTCTAGTCTTTCCCATTCTAATGTTTTCCTCTATTTCTTTTCCTTGATCACTTAAGAAGGCTTTCTTATCTCTCTCTGCCATTCTTTGGAACTCTGCATTCAAATGCATATCTTTCATTTTCTCCTTTGCCTTACACTTCTCTTCTTTTTTCAGCTATTTCACCCCCTAAGAGACTGACCCAAACTTTCCTGTGAGTGTCCAGGAGTCTCTGTTGGAGGCCTGGTTTGGTGGTGGCCTGCTGAAGGGTCAGGGCACTGAGTGCATCAGTGCATGCACAGGACCTTTTCAAGGAGGTGGCCATTCTCTTCATTATCTCTACCACAGTTTGGTCTCAAGTCAAACAACAGGGAGGGAACACAGCCCTACCCATCAACAGAAAAGTGGATTCAAGATTTACTGAGCCTAGCCCAACAAAGAAAGCTGAGCACCAAAGAACTGATGCTTTTGAACTGTGGTGTTGGAGAAGACTCTTGAAAGTCCTTTGGACTGCAAGGAGATCCAACCAGTCCATCCTAAAGGAAATCAGTCCTGAATGTTCATTGGAAGGACTGATGCTGAAGCTGAAATTCCAATACTTTAGCCACCTGATGCAAAGAGCTGACTCTTTTGAAAAGACCCTGATGTTGGGAAAGATTGAAGGCAGGAGGAGAAGGAGACAACAGAGGATGAGATGGTTGGATGGCATCATTGACCAAATGGACAGGAGTTAGAGTAAACTCTGGGAGTTGATGATTGACAAGGAGGCCTGGAGTGGTGCAGTCCATGGAGTCACAAAGTGTGGGACATGACTGAGCATCTGAACTGAACTGAACTGAACTGAGCATGGCCCCACCCATCAGAACAAGACTCAGTTCCCCCAGTCACTCTCTCCCACCAGGAAGTTTCAATAAGCCTCTTACTCTTATCTGGCAGAGGGCAGACAGAATGAAAACCATAATCACAGAAAACTAATCAAACTGATCACATGGCCCAAAGCTTGGCAAACTCATTGAAACTATGAGCCATGCCATGTAGGACCACCCAAGATGGATGGGTCATGGTGGAGAGTTCTGACAAAATGTGGTCCACTGGAGAAGGGAATGACAAACCACCTCAGTATTCTTGCCTTGAAAAACCAAAGAACAGTATGAAAAGGTAAAAAATATAAGACACTGTCTCATGTTACTTTCCTTCATTAACCAACTTATGTTGAAATTAATAATATAGAAGGAAAGAGAGAAGCAGACCAACCTACACTTCTTTCCCCTCCCCCCAGTCTTTTTTGATTCCTCAGTAAACAAAAGGTTGGTAAAATATGCACAAATCATGGAATGAAATAAAAAACATTTTGAATTAGTTTTGTGTAACATTTCTATTGTTCTTATAGGCAATAAGGACTTGGCTTTCAGACTTGATTGATATGATGGATCACTATGCATATATGAGCTTCAAACTAAAGTGCATAATTTTAATGATGCCAAATATGTATATGGAGGTACTCAGATATCTGCATTTAGTGGTGAAGGAGTAAAGCTTATCATAGTAGGGTATGAACAGAAGTTCATGCTTTAGGGCCAGCTCTGGTTTGAGGTAGTGAAGTCTCTGAGGTGAATAATGGGATAAATGCAACCAGGAAAATCTAGATGACTTAATCTTATTCCCTGAGGAATTGGCAAAGTAGATGGTCAAGGAGAAATGTGAGGAGACAATAGCTAAAAATATTTTTTTTTGTTGTTTTTATTATCTACCTTAATGAAGCAGGAAGTGTTTTGGAGAGACGGAGATAAACAAAGCAGCAATATGTCCAGTGTTTGAGACAAAATATGTTCATATTATAAACTGAAATTGTTGGTGGTCTGAAAACATTGGTTTAATCACACAACACTGCTTTGTGACTGCTCTTCATGGAAATATAGTTCTGAGATCAGATGGTCATGTGCATTTTACTCTAGGAGCCAGAAGCTATGGTATAAAGAGTATTTCACTGAGAAGAACATTCAAATACTAGAAATTCCCTGTTTTTCTTAAATTTCAGACAAAATTTCTAAGGGTTAAAATTAACATTTATTTATGGTCACAGCAGAGTAGAAAGGGACACTTTATCTGAGTAATGATTCAAATTTGCCACAGTGTCTGATATTCAGAGGTTACCATTAGTGATATGAGCAATACCTTTTTTGGATGAAGGAGATGAAGACAAAATGAGGTTAATCTTTGGCAAAGAGAAAAAGTGCCCACTTCCTCCTTGGCTTTGAAGTGGTATAGTTCACAAAAGCCGTAAAGATGAAGATAGTACTTACAGTACTTACATACCTTAATCACTGAATTTTCAAGTCATTTGAGTTATCACTTAATTCCTTTGATATCAAGGGTTCAATGTTCATTAATATGTCTCTTTTCCTGTAAAGAATTTGGTTTTCTTAATAAAGCTGATCTTGCTTCAGATGAGTCTAGCATTACAATAATCATATTTCAATGATCTCAGTCATACTTTGAAGCAAAATGCTGACTGAAATGAAGAGATTGGAATGGGATTTGACTGCCTCCCTCTTAATACCAACCCTGCCCTGGTCCCCCAGTTCTCATTTGCCTACAGATAGTTTTCTGAAATACTAGAACAAAAGAGAGAGCTGCATTGTGACAAGAAGAAATGTATGCTGGAAAATTTCCCTTGTAAGTGACAAGTTCCATCCTATTAAAATATGGTTTGTTTTTTAAGAGCAATAAGAATTTTAAAACAGTTTCTATATCCTGTACTTTTTAGTGCAATTGAAGGCCTACTGAATCCAGGCATGACATATTTTTTTAAAGGACTGACAAAGTGTACACTGAACAACTGCTTGTCCTTTTTGAGATTATTTAGAAGAGAGGTTGCTTTCAAAATAGGGCATTTTTTCCATGAAGCTTTCAGTTGACTCCTTACAGCTATTGTCTAATTTCACAATACAATTCAGAGGTGGAGAATTTAGGGTTTGTGCTACTTACTGTCTTAGAATGTAAACATTTAGATTTGTCTTATGCTTACGAATTTGGGCTTTGATGTTAAAAAGCCTGGATTCGAAACATGGCTTCGGTACTTTTTATGTATCATTATATAAATGACTTACTCTCTAAGCCTCAGTTTCCTTGCCTTTAAGCACCAATAAGTGATTGGTAATAGTCTAGAGAGTGTTACTAAATTAAATAACACAATGCTGAAAATAACTAACTAGAGTGCTGAGCATGCAGGAAGTGCTTATTACTGATATTACCATATTTCCCATTTCTCTTACTATATATTTTTATATATCATTAAGATATATAGAGAGAGAAATGGATAAAAATTAAGAGAAATAAAATTAGTAGCTTATTAGCATTCTGTGTAATATGAGAGTGAAAATTTTAAAATATATCAAATTTTTCTTATTGTTCATATTCCAACTAGATAGTATCTCTGTTCCATTATTTGAACATTTACATATGTGGAAGTACATCTGTGATCCTCACATATAACTTGAAATATAGACAAACTTTATTTCTTAGTGACTATTTATAAGAGAACGTGAATAAAGCATGAGAGCACATAAAACAGAATCTTTTACTCAACTAATATTTAGTCAGTGTTAGTTTTCATCCTTTTCAGTGCACATAAGTAGATATATTAACAATGGTACTATACCTAATAATATAGTAATATAATGATTAACATTTATTGTTTATAGTATTTTAGATACTATTTTCAATAACTTTTATGTATTAGTTCGATTTTTCACTACTACATTTTATGGAAGTTATACTATTACAATTCACAGTTTACAAAGGAATAGCCTGAGGCACAAAAAAATTGAAGCCACATGATAAATGCCACAGAGATAATATATAGTAGATTCAGGATTTTAGCCCAGGCAGTCTTGTTTCAAGATAACAGTGCACTAAAGTGTCATTTGGGGGCTACCCTGGTTGCTCAGGCAGTAAAGAATCTGCCTGCAATGCAGGAGACCTAGGTTCAGTCCCTGGGTTAGGAAGATCCCTTGGGGAAGGGAATCACTACTCACTACAG
The DNA here is from genome assembly GCF_029407905.1 of Bubalus kerabau. NCBI lineage: Eukaryota > Metazoa > Chordata > Mammalia > Artiodactyla > Bovidae > Bubalus > Bubalus kerabau. Next base: position 5,295,701 of record NC_073645.1, read on the forward strand.
TATTCTTGCCTGGAGAATTCCATGAACAGAGAAGCCTGGCAGGCTACAGTCCATGGAGCCACAAAGAGTTGGACACAACTGAGCGACTAACACTACCATAGAGTCATTTCATTTTATTGTAAGTAGTGTGAGGGTGCTACAGATATACATGGTGTGTGTGTGTGAGCGAGAGAGAGAGAGAGAGAGAACTGAAAATCAGAGAGGAAACCTCTATCAATGCTCCATAGATCTATGGAGGAGCTACACTTTAAAGTAACAGTAAGATTCTGAAACATATAAAGAATATTCTTAAGATTTTTTTGTTTTGTGTTAAAATAAAATTTTAAATTTTAACCACTTTATATGGTTAATAATTTGTGTGTAGAATCACCCATGTACACTTATTTAAAACAACAAAATTTATTTGGTTATATAAGTTATATTCTTTGAAAATGTCTGTAGCATAAAAATTTCACATATATACTATTATTTTTCTGTTAAACACAAATTCAGATACAAATCTTGACTCACAAAATAAGTGTTAGAGAGGTTCTCCTTTTTATCTTTTTTTTTTTTTTTTCACGTCATTCGAATCTCTCTTGAAAAATTAAATAGAAATTGTGGAAATAAGTCCATCTATGCATCAGTCTGTATTTAATGAGACCTAGGTTAGATCTTTAGAATGAATTGCCTTTAATTCTTTAAACAAAGTTATACATTTATGTTACATGACATCCTTTATTTTGTGTTCGTCTTTGTAGTACATAATTATGGTCATTTTTGCATACAAAAAAAAAAGTCCTTGTGCTTCATCAAATTATCCAAAGCCTTGTGACAGTCATAATCTACCTCTCTTTATCATCATTACACATTTTGGGTCCCTAGGAAAGCCTCTTCAACCAAAACAGTAAAGAAAGGAGAGGTGGAACCCTAGATGAAACTAGATAGATAGACAATAAATTAGTGATGTTTCATCTTTGATGGTCTCAATCTTTCATTTCTGCCCATATCTTCTTATTTCCAGCTCCTCTTTTCCCCACACTTCCTTGTTCCCTCTTCAAAGACATAATCAAATCCCTTCCTCAGTATTAGTTCCTGTCAATTGTGATTCCAAGTAAGTCACAACTTTACCTTTTCTAACAGATTATTTGACTCCTCTTTCAGTATTGAGTCAGATATTTTACAGGATGCTTCTCTTGTGGAATTTACTTGATTTCTTCCCAATGTTGGCAAACTTATTGATAAAATAAAATTCATATTTTATAGCAAGACATGAAAAATTAAACATAGTGCTTTTTCTGTTTGAGCTTCCTCCTCCCTCATTAGTGTATATTGTGCATCTGCATTAATCAGACCTCCCAAGGAAATAAACTTCCATCTTAATTCTGTAAGTCAGGGGTCCCCAACTCCTGCACCACCCTAGACATCAGGTGAACAGCAGGAGGTTTGTGCTGGGCAAGCTAGCCAAGTTTTATCTGCCATTCCACATCACTTGCATTACCACCTGAACCACTGCCCCCTACCCCAGTCCATGGAACAATCATCTTCCATAAACCAGGCCCTGATGCCAGAATGGCTGGGGACTGCTGCTGCTGTAAGAGGTCATGATGACCCAGTACTTGCTTTGTATATGCAGATCTGGATTCTGTAAACTGTCAATAATTCATGTGATGTATCATCTTTAGTGTAAAAAAAAAAAAAAAACAAAAAAAAAACATATAATTATGCATTGACCTCTAACAGGCAGAACAGTTTTCAGAGTTTTCTGAAAGACTGTCTTCCCAAGCTATAATCAAGTTATCTCAAAAAAAAATTTTCCATTTCTTTCTCAGATTGACTATTGATTAACTTTTGAAGGGACAGTATGCAAATTCAAGATCACTCACAGGTTGCTGCCATACATTTCAAGCTACCCAGAAATATTTTGACAAGAAGTCACAGTAATAAAATAATAAAGATGTGATTGGCTTCCAAGGTATGGCTACCAATTACAGTTAAGTGTTAAAGTCAGTGAAAATATTTAGATGTAAGGCTTGATAGTAGTTTCTAAGAATCTTGAGCTGATGATCTCCCCAAGATGAACCATAATCTCAGGAGATGGGAAGCAATGGCCTCTACTCAACACGATTTAAGTTTATTCTGTGACAGTGGACCTTAATAGTTAGCATGTCTTCCTGATATACAGGAGGTGGTCCTCCTAACTTTTCCAGGCTATGTGAGAGGTTCTGTTCCATGATGGCAACATAGGAACCTGAAGTCACCACCTCCCATGGACACATCAAACCTACAGCTGCACCCAGAGAAGTTTTCTTTGAAAGGAATCCAGACACTAGCTGCATAATTCCTACACATCAGGCACACAAGAAAATACCCACACTGAAATGCATAAGAAAGGCTGAGACACACTCTCACCATAAACCCAACTCTAGGCAATGTCATATGATCAAGAGGAACTCCCAACTCCCAGCCTCTCCTTTCAGAGTTCTCATTTAGTCAAATTTGTAGTTTGAAAAACCAGACTGGTCTTTATAAAATAAGTAAATGTGTACTATATTTAATGGATGTTTTCTTTTTGAAAATAAATCAGAGAAGTTTTAAACTTGTTTTTTCTTCAAAAACACATGTTGAAAAATAGTCAGGAATTCAACTTTAGTTATGGATCACACTGTTTCCTTGCTTGTAAGCTTTCAGTTTCATTTCTCTTTTACTTTTCTCAGCCTGGTCTCAGGAAAAAAAGCCTTCAGAACTCAAGTTTTAATTACTAGTGTGAGTGGAGTGGCACTAGGAAAGTGAAAACAAGCTGCAAACAATTACCTAAAACTATACATTTTTAGTGAACATGTCAATGTTTTCTAAAGTCTCGGTGATATGTCTAAGACCAATGAAACATGGATCTTATTAAGAGGATACATTAACATTTCTAGAAAGAATAGATTTCTAAGTCTTCTCAGTTCCCAACACAGCCATTTTTTGCCTTTATTTACATTGTAAATGTTTCAGGAGTATTTGAAATAATCCTTTGAGAAGATATAGCATAGGCTGTTAAAGTTGTTTTGCTTTCAGGGTGAATGTAGTAAATACATTTTATTGTTATGGTAAAGGTAATTCTACTCTACACTTGTACTAGAGTTTTATCAGAGCCTATGCATGTAACTAGGAATCCCTGGTGGCTCAACAGTAAAGAATCTGCATGCAATGCAGGAGATTGCCTACAATGCAAGGGACACAAGTTCGATCCCGGGGTTGAGAAGACACCCTGGAGAAGGAAATGACAACCCACTCCAGCATTCTTGCCTGGGAAATTTCATGGACAGAGGAGCCTGGCAGGTTACAGTCCACAGGGTCTCAAGAGTAGGTCATGATTAAACCACCACCACCACACTTTTGATCATATGTTTGCTGGAAGAATGGGGACCATATATTCACCATGCTTATATGCTCTACTTATATATAAAATTTATATATAAAGGCAGTAGCTTATGTATGTGTGTGCTTAGTCACTCAGTTGTTTCCGACTCTTTGCGACCCCATGGACTGTAGCTTGCCAGGTTCCTACAGGCAAAATTATATAGATGGCAAAGTTGGGCTACAGATATCGTTCTCCCTCCCTTTTCAGAAATTCCCTTCTTCTTATGATTCCCTTTTCATGCCTTCTTGCTTCTTAATAGGTCTCACTATAACTCCTATGCAAATAATAAATAAATAACCTAAATGTGACTAGCTTTGAGTTTGGTGGTACATTTATTTTTCAAAAGTTTCTATCTTGTATATTATCACTACACAGTTTGATCTCATTGTTGTAAAGTGTTTTCTTGTTCTTGACCACACAAAAAAACATGATGAATGGTGTTTTATTTTAACATTTAAAGAACTCCATGCATTTTTATTATCCCTAGAAATTCAGAGAATGAAGCTTGGATGATGAAATTTCAGTTACAATGTTGAACAGATTGGGAGAGCAGTTTCTCATTGTGTCTTTCAAGTTACACCACGTACCTAGCTTTTTATCCTATTGCATTTAGGACTGACCTTTGCTTAAAAGTCATAGTCTAGCTCTGCCAGTGTATCAAGTAATATGGCTACAGTCTAATCACTCCAGTTAAAGTAATGAAGTGAAAGAGAATATTTTGACTCTTTAATATCTTAAAAATGTTGTAGTCTTTCCTGACTTAGTGTGTTCAGGTAGAAAAATTTAATTTCCCTTAATTCTTCATGACAGAGAGTTACACTCAAGTGTGTGAGTGTGTGTGTGTGTATGTGTGCTCACATGGACATGCATATACACAAGTGCCCAGGCTGATGGTTGTGGGTGAGGTGGTATTTCAAAATTATATGATTATTTTAAATCATTTACTTGATTCATGATCCCACTGATACCAGGATGAGATATATTGGTTTCTGCATATGATGGTGAAGCCAATGACCTCAACACTTCACATCTGAAAAGATTTTCTTCCCTTTACCCCCTCATCCACTAGCTCATTAGAAGACTAGGAATTCTAGGCTGCATCTCCAAGAGCGCCTGACACTGTCAGAAGTATGTGCTCCAAGGATGAGAGACACCTGAATGATAGGTGAATTACAATCCAGAAAGTGTATGAATAGATATGATGAATAGGTATTTAATTCATTCCAGAGTTAAATAGGGGAAAAAAAAATACTCTCAATACTGTATTCATCTGTCAAAGTGGTAATTATAAGCAGACTGGCCATGCATCAGATTTAAAAAAAAAAGCAAATTCATAAACTTTTAGAAAAAAAATATTTATAGTATTCTAGGGCACAATTAGGAGATGGCAATGGCAACCCACTCCAGTACTCTCACCTGGAAAATCCCATGGATGAAGGAGCCTGGTAGGCTGCAGTCCATGGGGTTGCTAAGAGTCAGACATGACTGAGCGACTTCACTTTCATTTTCCTTTCATGCATTGGAGAAGGAAATGGCAACCCACTTCGGTGTTCTTGCCCGGAGAATCCCAGGGATGGGGGAACCTGGTGGACTGCCATCTATGGGGTCGCACAGAGTCGGACATGACTGAAGTGACTTAGCAGCTTAGCAGGGCACAATTTAAAATGAATGGTTATGTTTTAATTTTTTTGGAAGTACTGGCATTTTTCTATGACAAAATTGTAATGTATATGTAAAAATTGTATTATATTTATTGAGTGCCACAACATACTTGGTACATCCTAGGTTCTTCATATGCCTGCATTATCTCTTTTAATATTTTAGAAAATATTGTGACAAAAATAGGATAAGTGGCTTATTCAAGGGCATAGAACTATTATAGTAAGTTTTGAAAGCAGAATTTGAAACAAGGATAGCCTGACTCTATAATCTTCTTGTTTAACCTAAATGTATTACATCAACTTATTCTTCCTCAAGATGTCTTGACCAAATTATCAAAGATAAAAGCAATGATTTAAGCAAACATACAATTTTTAACTACAGTGAAATCTGAAATTAAAAGACTAAAAGCCTAAATTAGACTTAGCTTATTTTAATGAAATTTAATTAGAGTAGATTTCTTACAATTTTTCTTTTTTGTTCTATCTTTCATTGCCTTGATCATATACTTTAAAAATGCATTTGTTTGGGACTTCCTTGTTTGTCTAGTGGCTGGAGCTCTGCACTTTCAGTTCAGGGGGGCCACAGGTTCAATCCCTGGTCAGGGAACTAGATCCCATATCCCATATGTCACAACTAAGATCCAGTGCAGTAAAATAAATAAATATTCTTAAAATATATTTATTGATTGCATTGTAAACAAGAAGAGAAAAGTCTCCTTCATCATCCAGTTAAACATCCAGTTAAACAAAGGATAAAGGACTAATTCCAACCCAGTGCAGTCACCCACTGACAGTGTGCCCTGAGGGGAATTCAGGATGGAGGAAACTAGGATGAAGCAGTCTGTGTTTGGGAATCATGGATCTCTACATAATTAAGGCACAACTAAGGAAGAATTTCAATGATCCTAGATTCTTGCATCTTCTCATACATAGGAAAACATTAAAATAATACTTGAGATAGCTAATTTTTTGTAACTAGCAGTAATTTTTACCAATATATATGATTGATTAGGTGTATACCCCAGCCAAAAAACTCATACATGTATACTGGTTATTTTTCTATTTCTTTGGCTCTCTCCCCTTGGAGCTACTAAGAGGCTATTTTCCAAGCTAGTCTCAGTAAAGTCCCTGAATAAAACTGAAACTCTGCTCCTTTGTTGTATTTTTTTTTTCCTACCAACAGTTTGAAAAAATTATGTTTTTTAAAAACAGTTCACATACTATGTTATATATACATAATGTAGTGCTTTACATTTCCATTTGTTGAAAGCACCTGTTTAGTACCTACTGCTTTGAGTTGATTACAGGCAATTTGATTCTACAGCAACTCCTTAATATCCAGCAGTTTGTTTCTGTATTATTTCTTAAGCTGGTGAGAAAATAATGAGGTCATGTGAGAAAAACTCTGCTTCCTTCATTTGAATGTAAATCTTACTAATCTAATTTCATGCTATAATCCCAGAATGCTTTTTTTTTCTTTTTGGTATACAAGCAGCAATCCATTTTTATTTCCATCTTGCAAACCCTCTTCCAGTTAAATATTTCAAAATTCTTTTCCTTGAATATATGTTAGGAAATATGAGTCTTCCACAGGCAAATCATTGTATTGATGAAATAAAATTCATATGGAGAGATAAGAAAAATTTAAACATAATTTTTTTCTGTCTCTTTGGATCTCCTCCTTTCCCTTTAGTATATGTTGCACATCTGTGTTAACTACATCTCTTTAAGAGATAACTTTCTTTCTTAATCTTGCAAGGAGTCACAATGACCTATTGCTCACTTTGTACATACAGTTCTGGATTGTATAAACTGCCAATACATTATTTGATTTACAACCCTTTCTCTCAAAAGTTTATATCAAGAAAACTGTGCTTTGACCTCTAATGAATGGAACAGTCCTCAGAGTTTTCTGAAAGACTGTCTCTCAGGTTATAATCAATTTCCTTCAGTTTTAAATTAAAAAGTTAATATTTTATGATAAAGATTTAATGAAAGCTTCTGACAATTTTATTAACTTCTTCAAATTTGAAAATTTTATCCATCAACCCTTTGTATGTCTTTAACTATGTACTTGGCATTGTTTAAACCTCTTTGCAAATGTTATCTCTGTTTAATTCTCGTAACTCTATGTCATAGGAGTTACTATTATCCTCATTTTGCATTGAAAGAAACTGAGGAACAGAAAGTTTAAACAACCTGTTAAATGACTTTGTGCCCAAGGTAACAGAAATGGCAGATGAAGGAGCTAGATTCAAATACAAACAGACTTTTGAACAAGATCCAAGAAAAATTCTATTTGAGATGTTCCAAATTTTTCATATAAAAAATAAATTCAAAATAATTTATCCTCCTATGCCACAGGGATGCAAATATTATAATTTTTAAAATGAACCTTATAGGTTGGCAATCTCATACACAGCAAATATGATATGTATGTATGAATATAAAAAATAGCATAAATGAAAGCACCAAAATTCTACCGTTTATTTTATGCTTGACGTTGCGATTTTCTGACATCTCGGTTCATGTTACTATATAGACTTACTCCATAAAAGGTAGATAAAAGAAAGATAAAATCTTCATAGGCCAAGCCATCTAGAAAGAGAAAAGCAACTGCAGGGAGAGGAAACATTTCTCCCTTTTCCAATTTCTATTTGATCCATTTTCTAAGCCAGGCACTCTGCTCACTTTTTCCAAATCTTTAGGACATAAGCTCTAAAATCGTTTAAAATCAGTCAGCTTGAACTAAAGTTCGTATCAGTGGTCTAAATCCAATTCCTGCCCCCTGCAACTCCCGCTCCCGACTCATATGGAAAGGATAACAGGCTACACTGGTTCACCTCGTTGTTGTTGTTTAGTCACTAAGTTATGTCTGACTCTTTGCAATCCCATGGACTGTGGCCCACCAGGCTTCTCTGTCTATAGGATTTCCCAGGCAATAATACTGGAGTGGGTTGCCATTTCCTTCTTCAGGGAAATGGCAAATACATCTAGAAATGGTAAGATAACTTCAGAAAGACAGACTAGTTTCCTTTGGTCACCATGGCATTAATGTCACACTATTTATGATACAAATATTCATTCTCCTTGCATGCATGCATGCTAAATCACTTCAGTTGTGTCTGACTCTATGAATCATAGGCCACCAGGTTCCTCTTTTAATGGGATTCTTCAGGCAAGAATACTAAGGTGGGTTGCCATGCCCTCCTCCATGGGATCTTCCTGACCCAGGAGTCGAACCCATGTCTCCTGCATTGGCAGGCAGATTCTTTACCATTGAGACACCGGGGAAACATTGGTTCACCTAGTGAGGTACTTTTGGATGAGTTTTAAAACATAGTCAAGGTCCATCCCTGCAGAGAGATCATCATGAAATCTTACATTTGCTGTTCCTTGTTTACTCTGTAGATCTGCTGATAAATGACCAAACTAGCATATTTATTAAGAAAACTTGAGGGTAAAGTGGAAATGATTCTATTGGGTTGGCCAAAATGTTCATTCAAGTTTTTCCATAAGATGTTAGAAATGAGTACAGATTCTGAGAGCTGGAGGTAGATATTATAAAGACTGTGTAGGACAGGAATAGTAGAATAAGGTCCAACTATTGGGAACATAGCCAAAGTTCTTGAAATACATAAATATATTCCAACACAAAAACAGCTATTTGCTGATTTTGATGGCATAGAAAGAATTTTAGTGAATATCCTAATATCCACATTTTTTATTACTTGACTGTTAAATGTTTCTAGTAAAGAGAAGCAAATGAAGTATCAGCCTATAGTGGAACTTCTATAGGAAATCCCATACTCTTCACACATCTTCTCCCCAAAACCACCCCCATTCCCACACACAACCACACATGTGTATATACATGTGTATGTGTGTATATATATATACCAGTTCAGTCGCTCAGTCGTGTCCTACTCTTTGCGGCCCCATGAATCGCAGCATGCCAGACCTCACTGTCCATCACCAACTCCCGGGGTTTACCCAAACTCATGTCCATCGAGTTGGTGATGCCATCCAGCCATCTCATCCTCTGTCGTCCCCTTCTCCTCCTGCCCCCAATCCTTCCTAGCATTAGGGTCTTATATATGTGTGTGTGTGTGTATATATATATATATATATATATATATATATATATATATAAAACTATAATATCAAACCTGCATACTAAAACCTAACAAAAATAAAAGGCTGACAATTCATTTGCTGAAAGGCTGAGGAAGGAGATGAATGGAATAGATATTCTGCTACTAAACCCTCAGTCCAATGTGAATTTAGTATGGTTTTTGAAAATATGCACAAACTTACCACAAAGACAAATTTTGCACATTTTCCTAAACTCATGGTGTGTGTGTGTGTACTCCTTTAGTCAATAATAACATTGTTAATGATGGAATGGACCATCCTTTCTACATGTAAACAGAGTGCTAAAATTACATTTATTACTATAAAGTCTGGACTGTAAGTTTCTGTGTGAAAAGCCCTAATCTTGGTGGTCTGAAAAGTATGTCACGGAGGCAAAGGAACACCTTTTGCTTCTTTCACTTAAATTATAGGGGAAAAAGGCAGTACTCCTTTATCCAAAGGCCTATTCTCTGATCCTGACCTGGAGATAATTTTATTTTAAAGGTGAAATGTTGTTTTCAAGATACTTGAAAATACAGGTCTCTGAGGAAAAGAAAAATATTTTGCTTCCAAACAATTATTTATATTCTTCCTCTGATCAAAGATCCACTTTCAATAGTTTGATACTATTCCTTGACTCTTCAGATGCTGTGAAGGATAAGAATATTTTATACTTGGTCATCTTTGTTGTTTTAAATTTTGCTTTGCAAATAAATTTAAACGCAACAGTAATATGTATTCATTCTTTTATCTAGGATTTTGACTCAATGAACAGTTATGGTAGTCACAATTAAATTTTAATTCTCTTGCTTCTTGGATCATTAGGGCTACAGAACATTTTGTCAGTCTTCTACATATTTGTTTAAAAGTCACTATGTCTTCTCTATCATCATGTTTTTAGGGAAAGTTGAAAATTATAAATTATAGCATAAATAAAACCATATCACTTCTCCACCATTGTAAGTTGACTCTTACAAGAGCTGTTGCAATTTTGAATATCTTGCCTGAGCCTAAAGCATTTAAACATTCCACTAAGTATAGTGTATGTTGGTGTGGTACTCATAAGAGATGCATTAAGTCAGTGATAATACAATTCTATTACTGTAGTTAATGTTTTCATTAAAGGCAATAAATCCTGCACTGTGACTTTAGTCTGCTTTGTATTTTTTTCTAAAATGCTATTACAGTTTTTTTTTTTTTTTTTATCTTCCGAAGGAGACAATTTAAAAGAATACATGTTCTTAGTAGAAAATTGAAAGTAGTAAATGCTAAAGATATGAAAATATCTCTTTTAAATGACTTATCTATTGTTACAATTTTAAATTATCCTGTAAAATGAGAATTTTGGGGAGGAGCCTAAATACCCAAAAGGCTACCCACCCCAGTATTCTGTCTTGGAGAATTCCATGGACAGTCCATGGGGTCACAAAGAATCAGACACGAATGAGCCACTTTTACTTTCACTTTCAAATACCCAAATGTAATGACTAAAGTGTTACTGTCTTAAAATTTAGATAAAAGAGATGCTTCTTGAAAATACCTCATATCTTGTGTAGAGGAAAAGGAATATTTTATATTAGGCAGTGTTTGAACATTTAGTGATTATTTATTCATGCTTGGCATTGTCAACATGTTAAGAAAACAAAAGTTTCAAAAATTTGGAAATAAAGCAAAAGGATGAGTTTGTGCCCTTCCAGTGTTTAACTGGCACTTGCTACATGGGTCTAATAGTCTCATTTGAAGATTATTTATCTCTTTAGGAGTATGCACGTTTCTTTCACTTACTGTTTACTACAGGATAAGATATTTTACAACTCTTTAAAAGTTGATATTAACTTTCATAAAAATTGGAGAAGGAAATGACAACCCACTGCAGTACTCTTGCCATGGAAAATCCCATGGTCAGAGGAGCCTGGTAGGCTACTGTCCATGGGGTTGCAAAGGGTCGGACACGACTGAACGACTTCACTTTCACTTTCATAAAAATTACAGTGATGCAAATAATCTACATACAATAAGACATCAAATGGATTTTGTCCCATAGACATGCAAATTATTTATGCCCAATGAAAAGATAATTCCAAAGTTATAGTTTTATTACGGTCAAACCGTAGCCAGCTTTGAATCTAAGCATCACTCTTGTTCCAGTGTCTATAAATAACTTTATTTCTCTTCAGGTCAGTTCAGTCGCTCAGTCGTGTCCAACTCTTAGTTACCCCACGAATCGCAGCAGCCAGGCCTCTCTGTCCATCATCAACTCCCGGAGTTCACTCAGACTCACATCCATCGAGTCAGTTACACTCTTTCTAACAAGCATTTCCTTCTAGCTGGCTACCTCATTAGTGATTTAAGTAAATCTTTGATACAGGCTTATATTTTTTAAGGGAATCGTGTTCTTTAACTTTTGAAAGTCATATTTTAACAAGGTTTTGTTCATCCGGCTGGCTCTTCTCTCTTTAAATTATATATACTGTGCTGTGCTTAGTCGCTCAGTCAAGTCCCACTCTTTGTAACCCCATAGACTGTAGTCCGCCAGACTCCTGTCCATAGGGAATGTACAGGCAAGAATACTGAAGTGGGTTGCCATGCCCTTCTCCAGGGGATATTCCCAACCCAGGGATTGAACCCAGGCCTGCCACATTGCAGACAGATTCTTTACCAGCTGAGCTAGCAGAGAAGTGCTTAAACTATATATAATGGGGGCTAAATTGCATAAAATCTGCCACACATTTCTATAATACTATTTAATAATTCCTTCTAATTATTTATTGGCTTAAGTCAGTTTCTAAATTTTTTCCTCTTGGGCTTACCTCTGAAACATTGGCTCTCACTACCTGTCTCTATTTTAGAATTAAAAACCTAAATTGGGCTTTAAATCAAATTTGTCACTTTCCTTCTATATATTTTTTTTATTTTTAAGCATACTTAGAAGTATGCCTAAAAGTTTTGGGCTTCCCAGGTGGTGCTGGGAGTAAAGAATTAATTGGCGTGACTGGAGTGACAACAAAGCAAAATGGAGAGCTGGAGAGATACTTAAATCAGGTCACAGAGAAGCCTAAACAAATAATAAATACCATACACTTGTTAGCATATTTGTGGGCAATTTGATCATATGCATCATATGCAATATCCATCCCCAATCACTGATGTCTTTTCTAAGTCGCTGAAGTACTTCAGTGCATATATTATTTCTTTAGATTAATGAGTATCATAGACTGAGATATAACCATTCTCACACAAAGCTAATTGATTTAATTAGTTGAATTCATCAGTCAATATTTTTTTATTAAATCATTTCACAACTTGCTATATTCTGCTTACAGTGATAATTTTAAAAAGTAAATTGCTTCATATGAAAGTGAATTCTCAAAGACAACTATGAAAAATTGGATTCAGTAAATCAAGTCCAGGGTCCATATGCATGCATACTAAGTTGCTTCAGTCATGCCTGACTATTTGCGACCCTGTGGACTGCAGCAAGTCAACCTCCTCCGTCCACGGGATTCTCCAGGCAAGAATTCTGGAGTGGGTTGCCATGCCCTCCTCCAAGGGATCTTCCCTACTCAGGGATGGAACCTGAGTCTCTTAATTCTCCAGCACTGTAGGCAGATTCTTACTATTACTACTCTATCATAAACATCAAGTATTTACCAAGCATCAGGCAAAACCTTTTTCATAAAGCCATGTATATATAAGAATGTTTTGCTGAGAGCATTACAACAAAAGCATGAATAGTTTGATCAAAATCACAGAGCACTAAGTTAACTACTTGGAGAAAGGCAAAGTTTGGAGAATGGATATTTATTTACCTAATTCACTTTCAACTTCCTTCTCCAGACTAAAAATAAAATGTGAAAATAACATCTAATGAACAGTGAACTATCAAGTGCGGCAAGTGATTCTTATTCTTTCTTTTTACATGAATATAGTAGTTGATCACATTTTATGACTTTTTTCCCCGCAAAAAATGCTGAGTTGGTGCTTGTTCTTCGAGAAGGAAATGACAACCCACTCCAGTATCCTTGCTTGGAGGACCTCATGGATAGAGGAGCCTCCTGGGCTGCCGTCTATGGGGTCGCACAGAGTCAGACACGACTGAAGCGACTTAGCATGCATGCATGCATTGGAGAGGGAAATGGCAACCCACTCCAGTATTCTTGCCTGGAGAATCCTGTGGACAGAGGAGCCTGGTGAGCTACCATCTATGCGGTCGCACAGAGTCGGACACGACTGAAGCGGCTTAGCCGCAGCAGCAGTAGCATGCTTGTTGGCCAAATGTTTTTAACATAGCATGCACCTTCCTTACATCCTGGTTTATTTGCTCACACTGGGTGGATGTTTTAATAGACTGAAATTTCAATAAATAATTTACCATAAAAAACTAAACAATGAAATAATAAAAATAAAAATTATCCTAGGATTCGATAAATATATATAATGTATAGAAACAATTTATTCCTCTCAGAAAATGGTTAATATTATGAGAATTTGTAGGATGAAAAATCTGACCTTAAGATAAAAGTTTAATCCTAATAACTATGCAATTTGACAACTGAAGTCAACATAGTTTCCTGTCTTTATGTTGGACAACACTCAGAGTGGACATGCTTTCCTATTTATATGTCAAATAATATTGAGAATAAGCAAAATCACTTTTGTTACTTTTCTCAGAAAATACTTGCTCCTGAAAGATAAGACTGTGAACCCACTGAAATAGCTTACTTATCCGGACTAATTGGTTGCTTATCAAGAATTGCTTCAAAACATTTGCTCACTATGCCAACTAATGCAAAGCTATTATGCTATAATTACACAATCTCAACCAATTCTCTTTCTTGAAACACTTTCCTTAAAATCACTAAAGTCTGGCTCTGAAATTTTATGAATATACTTCTCTGATGTTACCCTTCTAGGATACTACTAAGATTCTATCCAGGTAATATTATCCTACTGCAGTAATGCAATATGATTAATACATTTAATTTCAGTCATTCAGTGGTGGATTTTTTTTCTTTTTGTCTTTCTTTTTTTTTTTTTTTTTTTGTAGTTGTAGAATGGTGGTGTTTTTCTCTTGGTCTGTCTTTCCTTGTGTCTGTCTGTCTTTATTTTTGTTGGACTTTTGAGACATTTCAGGTTGACAAACCTGGAGATTTCACTGATATTCAATACAAAGTCCTTGTTGCCATGGTTAAAATTTTTCAATACAATTTTTAAAATGTGTGTCCATATAAAAATGTAGCTTTGTAGTTCTTTGACTTCCTGTATTCTACTTTCGTCTTACGTAGGAGACAGGGGGTGTGTGGGAAAGGTTTTAATTTATTTAAAGTAGTAATTATTGTGAGAGGCATCCCCAGAGAGAGCTTCCCTGGTTGCTCAATGGTAAAGAATCTGCCTGCACTGCGAAAGACCCAGGTTTGATCCCTGAGTCAGGAAGATCCCCTGGAGAAGGGAATGGCAACCCACTCCAGTATTCTTGCCTGGAGAGTTCCATGGACAGAGGAGCCTGGAGGGCTACGGTCCATGGGGTTGCAAAGAGTTGGACCCATTTGAGCAACCAACTCTGACTGACAGATCCCCAAGGAGGGATAGAAAAAGGGGATTACAGAACTGTTGTTACTACTGTTCTTCCAGTAATTTAGATAAACTTGAATGCCTTTAGAATTGATTCAAAAAGAAGAACAGTTTTTTTTTGACTTTTCCAATTATGGATTTTATTAACAATTGTTAATTATTTCCTTAATTCTATTGCATCAATAAAATGAAAATGGATATAGTTAAAAATCTTCTCCTTAAGTCTACTCTACAAGTTAACTTTCAGATATTGAAATAGTCATATGGTTACTACAGTAGAAGAATTCTTATCTATAAAAGGGTACTTTCTAATTACCTTTCTATGGGCCAGTTGACCTAACACAATATTGTATTTCGTTACAAAATATTTTAACAGCTTGAAAATTTTCTTAAAACATTAAAAGTCTTGGTTGTTTTAAATATTCTGCTTGTGCCTCAGCTAGAGGTGGTAGGCAAGTGCTCTAGCCCCTGTAGCTCCATGACAATTGACAGGCATGAAAAGTTCATACAGGGGCTACTCCTTGAATGCCAGATGTTGGTGGCCAGGTCAGAAACAACTGGAGAGAGAATTCAAGAGACAACCAAGTCAGGATAAGATTAAACAATGAGGTTTATCTCCTATACAAGGCCAATCTTTTGAGAGTGGGGGGCAATAGCTATCTTACACAATAAATAGAAACAAACACAGAGAGTCAAACTGTTGGGAGCTGTGTTAGGCATTACTGACAAAATGGAGGCACAGCCTCAACTCCCTCTCTTCATCCCACAGGCACAGTCCCGGGATGAAGGAGTTAGGTTTTGTGATTCTGATTTGTTCTTTCTTTTCTTGGGTTGAGTTGGCTGGAAAGAATGTTAAGGTGCTTATTGTTCTTGAGAGAAGCATGAGAAAGCACAAAGCCTTCTGCAATTGTGCCCAGAAAATAATCTATAAAGTAACCATTGACATTTGTTCAAGGATTTTTACAAAGAATGTCCCAGGATGAGCCGCAGCTTGAGGCCATGGGAAGGACTGTTATCTGAGACCTGTTTTTGAGGGAAATATTTATGGCAAAAGGAGTGTGCTGAGCTTAGGATTTAGGAATAATTAAGAATAGCTAGAAGCCTTTTTAGGAGATAGTGATCTTAAGATGCTAGGGGCAAACAGGATTTAGAAAGATAAAAATAAACTGAGGAATGTAGCATGAGTTACAATGTAATCACCAGCTAAGTATAGGACACATAAGAGGAAGTAGATAATAGATAGTAAAGCCTATTCTGAGAGAATCGCTGAAGCAGGAGCTCTGTATGTAGGGCAACAATGATTTCTGGAGACAATAGATCTGGGTGGCGAAAACTGAAAATGTCAAACCTCTGACCTAATGCTTTTGTCAAAGTATAAAAGAAAACCTGAAGCTTGAAATAAACATGTAGCCCTGCACCTTGAGTCAGAGGCTACATCATTATCCACCGACACCGCTCACCCCTTCAGGCTGATTCCTTGGCTGCTGGAGCTGGACTCTGGCAAGTAGCACTCAACATGGGGCATCCGAAGGGCAAGTAACTTCTTGACTGCAATGCAGAGTGGTTAGGATTGTACCTCTGCAGTTTAGGCAGGGTGAGGAGGGTACAGAAGGATTAAGAATATTCTCTAGGAAAATGGGTCTCTCTGTGTCCAAGAATAGACAAATGTTTATTGAAATATTACTTCACATGCTAGCCCATAGAGGTATTAGGGTAAGCACAGGAAGACTTTCTAAATTTCTAATTTTTGTCCAAGAGCAATGCCCATGGTTTCCTGAGGAGGGCACCGTAAATCTAGAAACCTGGACTAAGGTTGGAGACCAGTTACATTTGTTTTATACTTTGCATGGGCCAGAAAAGTTTCCTATGGATGCTTTTGCTCTGTGGAATATGATCAGGGATGTCCTGGACCCTCGGCATGAAGCTGTCAGACAGCCTATGGGAGAGGCTACAGCGGTGGATGGTGGGTCTCGGCCTTCTGAGCAGATCATGTTTTCTGCCATTGACAAAAACAGGAGGGAGACTGTGCTCTACCTCTGGAGGAGAGGGAGGACTTGCAGGACACTGTGGTTGGGCGCCCTAGCGAAGCCCCGCCTCCTATATGCAAACCTTTAGAAATTTATCCATCACTTTCCAATTTAAGGCGATCACTGCTGCCTCCATTTGTGCCTCCCAGGGCCCAGGAGTTCCCCACTTTGCCCCCCAAACCTCCCAGAGCATTGCTTGAGGCTGAGGAAAATAAAGAGTTTTCAGAAACAAAGGAGCTTTTGAAGCAGATGCATACACAATATGCAGAGCATGCTCCTCAGAGAAAACCTCCTCAGGGGGGCCTCACCCAGGCTAGAAGAGAAGCAGAACAACAGGGGGACTTGGAATTACCAAAACAGAAGGGGGAAGCGAGGAAGAGGGAAAATGGGAACTGGTCCCATATAAGCTACTGAAAGAGCTTAAACAAGCTTGTCATGATTATGGGTCTGCTGCTACTGCTGCTAAGTCACTTCAGTCCTATCTGACTCTGTGCGACCCCATAGACGGCAGCCCACCAGGCTCTGCCGTCCCTGGGATTCTCCAGGCAAGAACATTGGAGTGGGTTGCCATTTCCTTCTCCAATGCATGAAAAGTTAAAAGTGAAAGTGAAGTCGCTCAGTAGTGTCGGACTCTTCGCGACCCCGTGGACTGCAGCCTACCAGGCTCCTCCATCCATGGGATTTTCCAGGCAAGAATACTGGAGTGGGGTGCCATTGCCTTCTCCAGATTATGGGTCTACCTCCCCCTATACACTCACCCTGCTAGATGCCTTGGCTGGAAGGTGGATGACACCATATGATTGGAGAACGGTGACAAAGGCTTGCCTTCCTGGAAGAGAGTTCCTCCTGAGGTTGGCAGAGTATGGTAAGTTGGCTAGACTACAGTCAGCAGAAACCAAAACCTCTAATGATGCACAGCTAAGGACAGTGTGATCTGCGGCATTAAAAGGAGACAGAGAATATGAATCAACATAGCCTAAGCAAGGTTGTCTAAAGAAGCACTTAATCGGATTATGGCATGGAAATTTTTGCCCCCTTCAAATGGAAAGTTATCTTGGCATGGAATATCAAACAGGGACCTGATGAGAGATATGAAGACTTTGTGGCCAGATTGAAAACTGCTGTAGAAAGAACTATTAAGAGTACTGAGCCAGCAGAGATAGTTCTTAAACAATTGGCTTATGAGAATGCCAATTCTACCTGTCAGGCATTGCTTAGACCTGTTAGAAGTAAAGGAAGTCTTTGGACTTAGGTACATACAGACCTGCCAGGAAGTAGGAACTTCCTTTATGCAGGGGATTGCCTTAGCCACAGCTTTGAGGGGAGAAACTGCTGCCCAAGTTATTCAGGGAATGAGAAAAAAGATTAATCCTAATGGAAATGATTCTACAAATAAAAACTGTTTCTCTTGTGGCCAAATGGGGCATTTTTGCCGGCAATGTCCTGCCAAGCAGGGACAACAAGCCGTGCCAATACAGACTAAAACTAACCCTCCAAAGACACCTTGCCCCCGATGCCAGAAGGGGTACCTTTGGGCCAAAGACTGTAGATCTAAATTCCATAAGGATGGGACTACACTAACCCCCCAAGTACAAGGAAGTAATTTTTCCCAGTTTCAGGGAAATGGGCAGCAGGGGCAGCCCTGGACCCAGACAATAATAGGGGCAATCACGTTGAATCCCTTTATTCCCTTTGTTCGATCTCAGAACTCCTCCGAGCAACCCCAGGTAGCACAGGACTGGACCTGAGTTCCACCACCGCAATAATATTAAGCCCTGATGTACCGATTACTCCGATTCCAATGGGCATGGCTGGCCCCCTACCTGAAGGCATTATAGGACTTGTGCTGGGGCGTAGCTCGCTTTCCCTTCAAGGAATTTTGGTGGTGTCTGGTGTAGTAGATTCTGATTATACTGGGGAAATTAAAGTTTTGATCTCACTGCCTGCCAAAACTGTGCAAATTAATAAAGGTCAAAGAATAACACAGCTTTTGCTTTTACCTTATTATCAGACAAGAAGAACCTTGTCTTCTCAAGCTAGGGGCCCCAGAGGATTTAGATCTAGTGATCTAGTCTTTTGGGTACAGGAAATTACAGCTTCCAGGCCTTTGAAAGATCTTTTAATTCAAGGAAATAGAATGTCAGGGCTGTTGGATACTGGAGCAGATGTCTCTTGCATTGCTGGAAAAGATTGGCCCTCATCCTGGGTGACACATTTGACCAATGCTGGCTTGGTGGAAATAAGGTCAGTTCCCTCGGTTGATAAGAGCTCACAAATTTTGACATGGTCAGATGAGTAGGGGGCACAAGGCACCTTTTATCCATATGTGTTTCCTTCACTACCTTTTTATTTATGGGAGATAGATTGTTATCTCGGATGGGAATGCTTTTATACAGCCCAGATGAAAAGGTTACTAACCAAATGCTGCAAATGAGGTATAATCCTGACAAGGGGCTTGGTAAAAATCAGCAGGGAATTGCTTCTCCATTAGAAACGGTTCCTAACAAGAATAGAGGAGGTTTAGGATATTCAAATTTATCCTAGGGGCTGTTGCTCTTGCTGTCGACCCTATTACCTGGAAATCTGATGATCTGGTATGGGCTGAGCAATGGCCCTTAACAGCTGAAAAGCTGCACGCAGCTGAGGATTTAATTATGGGACAACAGGCAGCCGGCCATATAGAGCCTTCTAATAGCCCTTGGAATACTCCTATTTTTGTCATTAAGAAGAAATAAGGAAAATGGAGATTGTTACAAGATTTAAGAGCTATAAAGGCAACTATGGAAGACATGGGGGCCCTTCAGCCGGGTCTCTCTTCCCCAGTAGCTGTGCCCTTTCAATATAATGTGATAGTTATAGATCTACAGGATTGTTTCATCACCATCCCCCTGGCTGTTCAGGATTGGAAACAGTTTGCTTTCAGTCTCCCTTCAGCTAATTTTAAACAGCCCTATAGAAGGTTTCAATGGAAGGTTTTGCCTCAGGGAATGAAAAATAGCCCCACCTTGTGTCAGAAATTTGTGGATCAAGCTGTGCAGAATGTTAGAGGAAAGTATAAAGATCTATATTTGATACATTACATGCATGATATTTTGGCTGCCCATAAGGATAGAGCCTTGTTGCAACAAATCTTATCTGAATTGATTGAGGCCTTGGAAAACTGGGGTTTGAAGATAGCTCCAGATAAGATACAAGTAAATCCTCCTTTTTCTTATTTAGGGAGGGTGTTAAATACCCATACTGTGAGTCATGTCCCTTTGCAGCTGCAGAGAGATCATTTACTAACTTTAAATGATTTCCAGAAATAATTACGAGATATTAAGTGGATACACCCACATTTAAAACTGACTACTTCAGATTTAAAGCCTCTTATTGATTGCGTAAAAGGCGATCGTGATCCCAGTTCTAAGAGAATATTGACTAGTGAGGTGGAGTCGGCTCTTGTTAAAGTGGATGAGGCTTTGAATGATCGGTTGCTACTTCTAAGTCGCTTCAGTCGTGTCCGACTCTGTGCAACCCCATAGACGGTAGCCCACCAGGCTCTGCCGTCCCTGGGATTCTCCAGGCAAGAACACTGGAGTGGGTTGCCATTTCCTTCTCCAATGCATGAAAGTGAAAAGTGAAAGTGAAGTTGCTCAGTCGTGTCCGACTCTTAGCAACCCAATGGACTGCAGCCTACCAGGCTCCTCGGTCCATGGGATTTGCCAGGCAAAACTACTGGAGTGGGGTACCATTGCCTTCTCCGAATGATCAGTTAATTAGGATTAATATTACCAGAGGATGGGATTTAATTATTCTCACCACAGAACATACACCTACAGGGTGCTTGTGGCAAGAAGGCCCATTGGAATGGCTCCATCTACCAGTGACCCCAAGAAAAATAGTTTTGTCTTATCCCAGCTTGATGGCACAATTAACTATAAAAGGTAGAAAAAGAAGTGTGGAACTTTTTGGAAAGGAAGTAGCAAATATAGTGATTCCATTTAATAATGATCAACTGCAATTTCTTTTACAAAATAGTGATGATTGGCAAGTTTCCCTGATAGATTTCAGGGGTCAAATTTTGTTTCATTTGCCCTCAAACCCACTTTTGCATTTTTTGAAAACACATTCTGTGATTTTTCCAAGGAAATTTTCTATTCAACCTTTGGAAGGGGCAGTTTTAGTTTTCACTGATGGTTCCTCTGTGTAAAGCAGTCACAATTATTAATGGGAAATCCCATGTTCAGGTAACTGAACAGATATCTGCCCAGAGAGATGAGTTAAGAGCAGTTATTTGGGCTTTTCAACATTTGAGAGACAGTACCTTCAATCTTTTAACTGACTCCCGATATATTGTAGGGTTGTTTCCTCATATTGAGACTGCTAATATTCTGGAGAATAAGACTACCATCTTTTCCTTCTTATTTGATTTACAGAAGGAGATTAAGCATAGAGATAAGAAATATTTTGTGGGACATATTAGAGCCCATTCTGGCTTGCCCGGCCCTTTACATGAAGGAAATGCTTTGGCAGATGCATTAACTAAAGTAATTGCTTTAAACTTACATGAAAAGATTGACAAGGTCAAAAATTCTCACAAAATTCACCGTCAAAATGCAACTGGTTAAAGGTATGAATGTCATATCCCTAGGGAGGCAGCTAGACAAATAGTTAGGTTATGTCCAAATTGCCCAACAATTAATCCATCTAAACTGTTAGGAGTAAATCCCCGAGGCCTTAGGCCTAATGCTGTCTGGCAAATGGACATCACTCATACCCCAGGCTTTGGAAAACTTTCCTTTGTACATGTTACTGTGGATACCTTTTCTCATGTTATTACAGCCTCTGCTAGATCAGGTGAAGCAGCAAAAGATGCAATTCAACACTTGTTTCAATGCTTTTCCCAAATAGGACTCCCTGAACAGATAAAAACAGATAATGCCTCAGCTTATACTTCTGCAGCTTTTAAGAGATTTTGTCAACAATTTTCTATAGTGCATTCAACAGGAATACCTTATTATCCCTAAGGCCAAGCCATAGTGGAAAGGGCGCACCAGACTTTAAAAAATCAGATAGCTAAATTAAGGCAGGGAGAATTTAAGTATTCCTCTCCGCATCATGTTCTACACCATGCTTTGTTTGTAATTAATCATTTAAATGTGGACACACAGGGGCAGACTGCAATGACAAGACACTGGATTCCTGAAGGGGCTATGACTTGGCCCCTGGTCAAGTGGAAGGACCTCCTTTCCGGAGAGTGGAAAGGGCCAGATGTGCTGTTAACTTGCAGGAGAGGGTATGCTTGTGTGTTTCCACAGGATTCCACTTCTCCTGTTTGGATTCCTGACAGACTGATTCAACATGTCCAATCCCATGAGATCTCTAAGATCACGAAGACCCCTGAGGTCACTGAGATCCCCGGAGTCCTGGAGTCCGGGACCAAGGAAAGATGGGGAGATCAGAAGCTCGTCAAGTCCGGACCTGAGGGAGCCAAGGAGAAGCCAAAGGGCGAGTGATCCTTCACCTGAGGCTTCACCGCTAGTACATCGCTTCAGGCACCTGGCACTTCAGGAGAGACATGCTGATCGAGTCCAACCGTATTCTGCTCCATCTCATTGCCATCATAGTACTCAAACAACTACTTCCAGCAGGGTGCCAATAGGAGGCCAGCTGAAACATCTCGCTCAGCAGGCTGAAGAATTAATAGAAAGGGGGAGACATGAGACCACTCCTATGGGAATGTTTGTGGCTATGCTTGTTGTGCTGGCTTATCAGCCAAGGCCTTCCAGCGCAGAAAAGGTTCAGCGCAGAAATTGGGCCTATTTGCCTGATCTACCTTTTTTCCAGTCTGTTGATTGGATGAATGAGCCCATTTGTGTCTTTGTTAATGATACTCATCTTTTGGGCGGGGCTTCCATCTATCCTAATAATGCTAAAGCAGTGGTCAGTGTTCCCTTCAATTTCTCAGGTGTGTTCGTTTATCCACCTATTTGCTTTGCCATACCTTCCTCCTTACAAGGATCAGCTCTGGTTTTGAATGGATGTGTTAGCACTTCCTTGAAAGGCATGCTTACTGATCCTCCGAGAAGCAATGGCAAGAGAGACTTTTGGTCCTTACAGCTGCTGATGCCAGGGGCACAAGAAAAACTATACGGTGCCATAAAACAGGCAGCCCCTCATTTAAAGGACTTTCTGAGCTGTGCACTCCCGCCTCTGGATTCTGATGAACAAGGACTACAGGCCTGGGAAAGCATAGCAGAATTTCTGGCTTTCCTCATTGGAAAGAATGCATGTACGCCATAAAGTTATTTATTCCCATTGTTGCCACCAGACATTTTCTGACCAAATGGGGGTGCCCCTATCTTTCAGATCAATGATTGAACTTGATTTTTGAAGAACCTTATAGCTCCCTATGGAATGATTCATTCATCCCTTATCCTTTAGCAATTACTAGGTGGCATGTTAATGGATGGGTTCCTCCTTTAGTGAGTTTCAATGGACAGGTCCCATGCAGCCTGAATTATGGAGAGCATTGGCTGCTATGGCACCTGTGACTTTACATAGACCTTTAAATGAACAAAGATATATTGTACGGGTCTGCATACATTCTCCCTATGCCTTTTTGTTGGCCAGAAATCGGAATGATTTGGGAGTTTTTTAAGGAGAAACTGTTTATAATGTCAAATGTGTGAATTGTTTTATATCAAATTGTGTTGATGGGAATGATTATACTAATTATAAGGCTGTGATGATTGTAAAGCAACCACCATATTTGATGGTTCCTGTAAAATTAGAGGGACAATGGTTTGATGATTATGCATTGAAAGTTTTGTATGAATTTAATGGCTTAATTTCTCAACCTAAGAGATTCATTGCAGCTCTGATTGTGGGAATAACTGCCTTGATTGCCATAATTGCTTCAGTTATGGTTTCTGCTGTTGCACTGTCTAAAGAAGTGCATGCTGCCTCCTTTGTCGATCAGCTGTCCAAAAATGTCTCCATAGCTCTTACTACACAGGAAATTATAGATAGGAAAATAGAATATAAGGCCAATGCTTTAGAAGAAGCAGTCCTGCTTATAGGGCAAGAGATTATATATTTAAAAATCAAGTTGTCTTTAAGGTGCCACGCTGAATTTAAATGGATGTGCGTTATCCACCTCCGAGTGAATGATTCCATACAGTCTTTGGGACGTATTAGGAATCATATTTTAGGCGTCTGGAATCATTCAGATTTTAGTATTATATTTCTAAGTTACATCAAGATATTCAGAGTATGAAGCAGGCGGAGTCTGACTTTTCCTCTCAATGGCTTTCTGCTGGGAGCCAGCATATTGCATATTGAGTGAGGATCTGTAATAGCTCAACTGGAATTCTATCACTGCCGGGAGCCAGCGTGAGCACTCCGCCCATGACAAAGGTCATGAGGAAGGAGGCTCGGCATACGCAAAGGCGGGATCGAGCCTCAGGAGTCCCCCTGGAAATTCTCGAGCATCTACCCCCAAAACCAGAGTCTGCCTGCTTTCTGCTTTGTGCTTTCACCTACACCTCTGACTTTACGGGGGGCCGTCTCCCACTACCTCTCTCTGGAAAAAGAGTTAGCTTACAGCTCCAGTTAATAATTCCTGGGTGTGACAGTGTTTAACCTACAAACTCCTTTGGAAATCCTCTAGCCTGCCTGAATAGGTTTTTCCGGCCACGTGTGATTGTTCAGAGCCTCCCAACTGTGAGAGGCAGGAGATGTTCTAAACTGCCTAAACACAGATTCCTTTGAGTAGTTAAAAGATTGATTAGAAAATGTATTGGTGAAGGGTTTTTCACTTGTTGGGCCAATGTTTGCTGCTAAGTCTCCATACTCCTTACCTACTGTGTCCTTGGCAGTGTATTGATTGATATAATGGGTGTATAGAAATGTAAAATGCCGCTTTGTCCAATGCTTTTTGGAAGGCTGGCGCCTGACTTTGGAATAATCACCTTTAGAGAAAGATAAGTTTCTTAAAATGTTAACAGGCCTCCGGGCCAGAAGATGATGTCAATCACCTGAACTTTTGCATATGATAAGTTTGCAGGAAGAAAGCCTGGCTTGCTGCATGACTCTACCCCTTCCCCCATTATCCTCTATGCATACCTTAAGGTATAAAAACTACTTTGGAAAATAAAGTGCGGGCCTTGTTCACTGAAACTTGGTCTCCCCATGTCACTATCTCTCCCAAATTCCAGCTGAGCGTCCATCTGAAGCGCGGATGTCCTCTGCGACCATTTATTTGCCTGGGCTTCTAAGACCCACTCGAGAAGGTGTCTAAGGTGGGGCACCTTCCGCTATTCGAGAGGGCGCCTGCGGCCTCCGTGGTCAGAGCTAACCTGGTGTCACGGGTTATATTGATTTTCCGCGTAAACCAAGCCACTCAGCTTCTTTTCTCCACTGAATTTTCCTACTGAGCTATCCTTATTTCAGCCGCTTTTCTCCACTGAATTTCCTCACTGAGCTATCCTTATTCTATTACTCTTTGTATCCTTAATTAAAGTGTAATTAAGCAGTTATTCCCTGACCCTCGCCTAGCCGTCTCTCCTTCGAATACCCTGGATCAGCTGGGGCTGGTCCCCGGCAGCTTTCTAATTCCCTTTTTAAAAATCTGGAGGGGTATCTTTCCCATGGATCCTTTTCTACAATAATGATTAATGCGGCCATGTGGTTATGCCTGTTGGTTCTGATTTGTGTATTAGCCCCGTGACTTTTCAGAATACTCAATTGAAGTGTTTCTGCTTTATCTACTGAGTTTCATAGTTATGCTCTAAAAAATAAAAAAAGGGGGAGATGTCAGGAGCCGCATTAGGCATTACTGACAAAATGGAGGCACAGCCTCAACCAACCCCCTCTCTTCATCCCACAGGCACGGTCCCGAGATGAAGGAGTTAGGTCTTGTGATTCTGACTTGTTCTTTCCTTTCTTTGGTTTAGTTGGCTGGGAAGAATGTTAAAATGCTTATTGTTCTTGAGAGAAGCATGAGAAAGCACAAAGCCTTCTGCAATTGTGCCCAGAAAATAATCTATAAAGTAACCATTGACATTTGTTCAAGGGTCTTTACAAAGAATGTTCCACGATGACCACGTAGGCTGCAGCTTAAGGCCATGGGAAGGATTGTTATCTGAGACCTGTTAGTGAGGGAAATGTTTATGGCAAAAGAAGTTTTCTGAGTTTAGGATTTAGGAGTAATTAAGAATAGTTAGAAGCTAAAAGGTTAATAGATGTTGTAGTGTTAGCATATTTTACTATAGCTTATAGAGATTAGGAATTGTAGAGATATTAATAGCTAGAAGCCTTTTTAGGAGATAGTGATCTTAAGATGCTAGGGGCAAACAGGATTTAGAAAAATAAGAAATGAACTGAGTAATGTAGCATGAGTTACAATGTAATCACAAGTTAAGTGTAGGACACATAAGAGGAAATAGAGAATAGTAAAGCTGATTCTGAGAGAATCGCTGAAGCAGGAACTCTATTCGTAGGGCAACAATGATTTCTGGAGAGAATAAATCTGGGTGGGGGTGGGGGGACTAAAAACCTAATGCTTTTGTCAAAGTATAAAAGAAAACCTGAAGCCTGAAATAAACATGTAGTCCCGTACTTTGAGGTAGAGGGTACATTATCTGCTGACACCACTCACCCCTTCCGGCTGATTCCGTGGCTGCTGCAGTTGGACTCTGGCATCCTCCTGCCCCCAATCCATCCCAGCATCAGAGTCTTTTCCAAAGTGTCAACTCTTTACATGAAGAGGCCAAAGTACTGGAGTTTCAGCTTTAGCATCATTCCTTCCAAAGAACATCCAGGACTGATCTCCTTTAGAATGGACTGGTTGGATCTCCTTGCCATCCAAGGGACTCTCGAGTCTTCTGCAACACCATAGTTAAAAAGCATCAATTCTTTGGCCCTCAGCTCTCTTCACAGTCCAACTCTCACATCCATACATGACCACTGGAAAAACCATACCTTTGACTCGACGGACCTTTGTTGGCAAAGTAATGGCTCTGCTTTTGAATATGCTATCTAGGTTGGCCATAACTTTCCTTCCAAGGAATAAGTGACATTTAATTTCATGGCTGCAGTCACCATCTGCAGTGATTTTGGAGCCCCGCAAAATAAAGTCTGACACTGTTTCCCCATCTATTTCCCATGAAGTGATGGGACCAGATGCCATGATCTTGTGTTTCTCAATGTTGAGCTTTAAGCCAATTATTTCACTCTCCTCTTTCACTTTCATCAAGAGGCTTTTTAGATCCTCTTCACTTTGTGTCATAAGGGTGGTGTCATCTGCATATCTGAATTTATTGATATTTCTCCAGCAATCTTGATTCCAGCTTGTGCTTCTTCCAGCCCAGCATTTCTCATGATGTACTCTGCATATAAGTTAAATAAGCAGGGTGACAATACACAGACTTGACGTACTCCTTTTCCTACTTTGCACCAGTCAGTTGTTCCATGTCCAGTTCTAACTGTTGCTTCCTGACCTGCATATAGGTTTCTCAAGAGGCAGGTCAGGTGGTCTGGTATTCCCATCTCTTTCAGAATTTTCCACAGTTTATGGTGATCCACACAGTTAAATGCTTTGGCATAGTCAATAAAGCAGAAATAGATGTTTTTCTGGAACTCTCTTGCTTTTTCGATGATCCAGTGGATGTTGGCAATTTGATCTCTGGTTCCTCTGCCTTTTCTAAAACCAGCTTGAACATCTGGAAGTTCATGATTCACATATTGCTGAAGCCTGGCTTGGAAAATTTTGAGCATTACTTTACTAGTGTGTGAGATGAGTGCCATTGTGCAGTAGTTTGAACATTCTTTGCCATTGCCTTTCTTTGGGATTGGAATGAAAACGGATCTTTTCCAGTCCTGTGGCCACTGGAGAGCTTTCTAAATGTGCTGGCATATTGAGTGCAGCACTTTCACAACATCATCTTTCAGGATTTGAAATAGCTCAACTGGAATTCCATCACCTCCACTAACTTTGTTTGTAATGATGCTTTCTAAGGCCCACTTGACTTCACATTCCAGGATATCTGGCTTTAGGTGAGTGATCACACTGTCTTGATTATCTGGGTCATGAAGATCTTTTTTGTACAGTTCTGTGTATTCTTGCCACCTCTTCTTAATATCTTCTGCTTCTGTTAGGTCCATACCATTTCTGTCCTTTATCTAGCCCATTTTTGCATGAAATGTTCCCTTGGTATCTCTAATTTTCTTGAAGAGATCTCTAGTCTTTCCCATTTTCTTTTTTTCCCTCTATTTCTATGCATTGATCACTGAGGAAGGCTTTCTTAACTCTTCTTGCTATTCTTTGGAACTCTGCATTCAGATGCTTATATCTTTCCTTTTCTCCTTTGCTTTTCACTTCCCTTCTTTTCACAGCTATTTGTAAGACTTCCCCAGACAGCCATTTTTCTTTCTTGCATTTCTTTTCCATGGGGATGGTCTTGATCCCTGTCTCCTGTACAATGTCACGGACCTCCATCCATAGTTCTTCAGGCACTCTATCTATCAGATATAGTTCCTTAAATCTATTTCTCACTTCCACTGTATAATCATAAGGGATTTGATTTAGGCCATACCTGAATGGTCTACTGGTTTTCCCTACTTTCTTCAATTTATGTCTGGGAGCTACCCCATGTCTGAGGTCAGGGGTGGTGCTTGGGAGTACCAGGCTGCAGCAACACAGGAATGGCTGAAAGCAGCAACCCCACTTCTGAGGTCAGGGGCAGTGGCCAGGAGGAGCTTCCCACTGCCTGAGGCCAGAGGCAGCGGCTGGGTGGAGCTACCCCATGCCCAAGGTCAGGGGTGGTGGCCGGGAAGAGCAACCCCACGTCCAAGGAGCAGTGGCTATGCAGGCACAGGAGGGCCAAGAGGAGCTACTCTACATTCAAGGTCAGGAGGGGTGGCGATGAGGAGATAGCCAACGTCCATGGTAAGAGAAACCCAAGTAAGATGATAGGTGTTAAGAGAGGGCATCAGAGGGCAGACACACTGAAACCATAATCACAGAAAACTACTCATTCTAATCACACAGACCACAGCCTTGTCTAACTCAATGAAACTAAGCCATGCCATATGGGGCCACCCAAGAGGGGCGGGTCATGGTGGAGAAGTCCGACAGAATGTGGTCCACTGGAGAAGGGAATGGCAAACCACTTCAGTATTCTTGCCTTGAGAACCCCATGAACAGTATGAAAAGGCAAAATGATAGGATACTGAAAGAGGAACTCCCCAGGTCAGTAGGTGCCCAATATGCTACTGGAGATCACTGAAGAAATAAGTCTAGAAAGAATGAAGGGATGGAGCCAAAGCAAAACCAATACCCACTTGTGCATGTGACTGGTGATAGAAGCAAGGTCCAATGCAGTAAAGACCAGTATTGAGTAGGAACCTAGAATGTTAGGTCCATGAATCAAGGCCAATTGGAAGTGGTCAAACAGGACATGGCAAGATTGAACATCAACATTCTAGGAATCAGAGAACTAAAATAGACCAGAATGGGTGAATTTATCTCAGATGACCATTATATCTACTACTGCGTGCAGGAATCCCTTAGAAGAAATGGAGTAGCCATCATGGTCAACAAAAGAGTCTGAGATGCAATACTTGGATGCAATCTCAAAAATGACAGAATGATCTCTGTTGATTTCCAAGGCAAACCATTCAATATCACAGTAATCCAAGTCTATGCCCCAACCAGTAGTGCTGAAGAAGCTGAAGTTGAACGGTTCTATGAAGACCTACAAGACCTTTGAGAACTAACACCAAAAAAAAGATGTCCTTTTCATTATAGGGGATTGCAAAGCAAAAGTAGGAAGTCAAGAAACACCTAGAGTAACAGGCAAATTTGGCCTTGGAATATGGGATGAAGCAGGGAAAAGACTAATTAGAGTTTTGCCAAGAGAACGCACTGGTCATAGCAAACACCCTCTTCCAACAACAAAGAGAGGACTCTACACATGGACATCACCAGATGGTCAACACCAAAATCAGATTGATATAATCTTTGCAGCCAAAAATGGAGAAGCTCTATACAGTTACCAAAAACAAGACTGGGAGCTGACTGTGGCTCCGATCATAAACTCCTTAACTTGCTCTATTTTCTCCAATAAAGTAGGGATCTCTGCAATATAGAGAATTGTCATGCAAGTCTACTTTTACTGCAGTTGTTCAGAGTTAAGGCAGATAATTAGGCATTCTCTCCAAATCTCCAGGTCTATTCATAAACTTTCAATAGTTTAAATTTTGTACAGGCCAGTGTTTAGCAGAAAATTCTCATTTTTAGGACAACACGTGAGACATATTTCCATTATATGGATAGTTACATCAAACCATAAAAGAAAAATAATTTTTTGGAATAGAATCATTAATAAAGGTGTCAGTGTGAGAAAACATTTGACCAGAAGACTGAGAGATACCATAAGAGCCTGTAATGGATTAGTTTTAGTTATCTTTGAGTTCAATATTCTAAGATTTTGAGATTTAGGAATAAATTGTTTTCTTCATATACTTAAATCTTGTTTTATTCTTGCTCAGTTACTCAGTCATGTGTGACTCTTTGTGACAACATGGACTGCAGCATGCCAGGCTTCCCTGTACTTCACTATCTCCCAGAGTGCTCACACTAATGTCTATTGAGTCAATGATGTCATCCAACCATCCCATCTTCTGTTGCCCCCTTTTCCTCTCCCTCAATCTTTCCCAATATTAGGGTCTTTCCCAATGAGTCAGTTCTTCCCATCAGGTGGCCAAAGTATTGGAGCTTTAGCTTCAGCATCAATCTTTGCAATGAATATTCAGGGTTGATATCTATTACTACTGACTAATTTGATCATCTTGCTGTGCAAGGGGCTCTCAATAGTCTTCTCCAGCACCACAGTTCAAAAGCATCATATCTTCAGCTCTCAGCTTTCTTTATGGTCCAACTCTAACATACCTATATAACTACTGGAAAAAACTTAGCTTTGAATAGACAGACCTTTTTCAGCAAAGTGATGTCTCTGCTTCTTAATATGCTCACTAGGTTTATCATAGCTTTGCTTCCAAGGATTAAGAGTCTTTTAATTCTGAGTCTTCAGTGATTTTGGAGTCCAAGAAGGTGAGGTCTGTCACTGTTTCCATTGTTTCCTCATCTATTTGCTATGAAGTGATAGGACTGGATACTTATATCTTCCTTTTTTGAATGTTGAGTTTTAAGCCAGCTTTTTCATCATCCTCTTTCACTTTCATCAAGAGGCTCTTTAGTTCTTCTTTACTTTCTGCCATAAAGATGGTGTCATCTGCATATATGACGTTATTGATATTTCTCCCAGCAGTCTTAATTCCAGCTTGTGCTTCATCCGGCCCAGCATTTCACATGATGTACTTTACATATAAACTAAATAAACAAGGTGACAGTCTACAGCTTTGACGTACTCCTTTCCCAATTTGAAACCAGTCTGTTGTTCCATGTCCTGTTCTAACTGTTCCTTCTTGACCTGCATACAGATTTCTCAGGAGGCAAGTCAGGTATTCCCTTCTCTTTAAGAATTGTCCAGAGTTTGTTGCCATCCACATACTTAAAAGTTTTGGCATAGTTAATAAAGTAGAAGTAGGTGTTTTTCTGGAACTCTCTTTACTTTTTCGATGATCCAACGGATGTTGACAATTTGACCTTTGGTTCCTCTACCTTTTCTAAATGCAGCTTGAATATCTGGAAATTCTCAGTTCATGTACTGTTGAAGCCTTGCTTGGAAAATTTTGAGCATTACTTTGCTAGCATGTGAGATGAGTGCAATTGTGCAGTAGTTTGAACATTCTTTTGCATTGCCCTTCTTTGGGACTGGAATGAAAAATGATCTTTTTTTCTGTCCCGTGGCCACTGCTGAGTTTTCCAAATCTAATGGCATATTGAATGCAGCATTTGCCAGGCATCATCTTTTAAGATTTGAAATAACTAAACTGGAATTTTATCACCTCCTCTAGCTTTGTTCATAGTGATGCTTCCTAAGGCACCCTTGACTTCCCATTCCAGGATGTCTGGCTGTAGGTGAGTGATCACACTATCATAGTTATCTGGGTCATGAAGATCTTTTCTGTATAGCTATTCTGTGTATTCTTGCCACGTCTTCTTAATATCTTCTGCTTCTGTTAGGTCCACATGGTTTCTAATTTTTATTGTGCCCATCTTTGCATGAAATGTTCCCTTGGTATCTCTAATTTTCTTAAAGAGATCTCTAGTCTTTCCCAGTCTATTATTTCCCTTGATTTCTTTACATTTATCATTGAGGAAGCCTTTTTTTTAATCTCTTCTTTCTATTCTTTGGAACTCTGCATTCAGATGGATATATATTTCCTTTTCTCGTTGCCTTTTGCTTCTCTTCTTTTCTCAGCTATTTATAAGGCCTCCTCAGACAACCATTTTGTCTTTTTGCATTTCTTTTTCTTGCAGATGGTCTTGGTCACTGCCTCCTGCACAATGTCATGAACCTCTGTCCATTGTTCTTCAGGCACTCTGTCTATCAGATCTAATCCCTTGAATGTATTTGTTATTTCCACTGTGTAATTGAAAGGGATTTGATTTAGGACATTTGATTTTGAGTGGTCTAATGGTTTTCCCTGTTTTCTTCAATATAAGTCTCAAATTTGCAGTAAGGTGTTCATGAACTGAGCCCAGTTAGGTCCCAGTCTTGTTTTTGCTGACTGTATAAAGCTTCTCCATCTTTGGCTACAAAAAATAAATAAATAAATAAATAAAATGATTTACCTATTGACCATGTGTGGAGTTGTCTCTTGTATTGTTGGATGCAGATGTTTGCTATGACCAATGCCTTCTCTTGGCAAAACTCTATGAGCCTTTGCCCTAATTCAATTTGTACTCCAAGGCCAAACTTGACTGTTATTCCAGATATCTCTTGGCTTCCTACATTTGCATTCCAGTTACCTATGATGAAAAGAACATCTATTTTTGGTGTTAGTTCTAAAAGGCTTGTAGGTCATCATAAAAACGTTCAACTTCAACTTCTTCAGCATTAGTGGTTGGGGTATAGAGTAGTATTACTGTGACCTCGAATGGTTTGCCTTGGAAATGAACAGAGTTCATTCTGTTATTTTTGAGATTGCACCCAGATATTGCCATTTTGGACTCTTTTGTTGACTATGAGGGCGACTCTGTTTCTTTTAAGGGATTCTTGCCCACAGTAGTAGATATAATAGTCATCTGAATTAAATTTGCCCATTCCGGTCCATTTTAGTTCACTGATTCCTAAAATGTCAATGTTCACCCTTGTCCTTTCCTGTTTGACCACTTCCAATTTACCTTGATTCATGGATCTAATTGATTTGATCTCTTTGCAGTTCAAGGGACTCTTGAGAGTCTTCTTCAACACCACAGTTCAAAAGCATCAATTCTTCAGGACTCAGCTTTCTTTATGGTCCAACTCTCACATCCATACATGACTACTAGAAAAACCATAGCTTTAATTATACAAACCTTTGTTGGCAAAGTAATGTCTCTGCTTTTTAATATGCTGTCTAGGTTAGTTATAGCCTTTCTTCCAAGGAGCAAGTGTCTTGTAATTTCATGGCTGCAGTCACCATCTGCAGTGATTTTCGATCCCAAGAAAATGCAGTCTTTCACTGTTTCCATTTTCCCCCCAACTTTTCAGTCCTGAATATTCATTGGAAGGACTGACGCTGAAGCTCCAATACTTTGTTCACCTGATGCAGAGAACAGACTCATTGGAAAAGACCCTGAGGCTGGGAAAGACTGAAGGCAGGAGGAGAATGGGAGGACAGAGGATAAGATGTTGGATGGCATCATCGAATCAATAGTGATGAGTTTGAGCAAGCTACAGGAGTTGGTGACAGACAGGGAAGCCTGTCATGCTGCAGTCCATGGGGTTGCAAAGAGTCTGATACGACTGAGCAACTAAACTGAACTGATGGGCCTAACATTCTAGGTTCCTATGCAATATTGTTCTTTAAAGCATTGGACTTTACTTACATCACCAGTTACATCCACAACTGGGAATTGTTTTTGCTTTGGTTCCATCTTTTCATTCTTTCTGGAGTTATTTCTCCACTCTTCTCCAGTAGCATATTAGGCACCTACCGACCTGGGGAGTTCATCTTTCAGTGTCATATCTTTTTGCCTTTTCAAACTGTACAAGGCAAGAACACTGAATTGGCTTGCCATTCCCTTCTCTAATGTAACACGTTTTGTCAGAACTACCCACCGTGACCCGTCTGTCTTGGGTGCCCTACCTGGAGTGGCTCACAGTTTCACTGAGTTAGACAAGGCTGTGATCCATGTAATTAGTTTGGTTAGTTTTCTCTGCTTGTTGTTTTCATTTTTTCTGCCCTTAGATGGCAGAGTAGAAGGACGTGTGCTCATCTTTTGCGAGAACTCAAAAACTAACTCACTGCTGAACAACTGTCAACTGGAGACTGTTGGATCTCACCAAAAATAGATACTCCACGTCCAAGGGCAAAGGAGAAACCCAAGAAAGATGGTAGGAGGGGCAAAATCACATTTAGAATCAAACCCCTTACCCGGCAGAGACACTAGAGGGTTCAAGCAAACTTTGTGTGTACCAGGACCCAGAGACCTCACAGAAGTCTGAGCCAGAACTGTGTTTGAGTGTCTCCTGTGAAAGTATGGGTCAGAAGTCGCCATTAACCCCACCATAGGGCCACCAGAATGTACACAGGACTAGGGAAACAGACTCTTGAAGGGCACAAATAGAACCTTATGTGCAACAGGACCCAGGAGAAAGGAGCAGTGGCCCCACAAGAGACTGGCTCAGACTTGTCTGTGAGTGTCCAGGAGTCTCTGGCAGAGGTGTGGGTCAAGGGTGGCCTGCTGCAGGTTCAGGGCACTGAGTGCAACAGCGCATGCACAATACCTTTTGAAGATGGTCCATTATCTTCATTATTTCCATGATAGTTTGGCCTCAGGTCAAACAACAGGGAAGGAACACAGTCCCAGCCATAAACAGAAAATTGGAATAAAGATTTACTAAGTATGGCCCCACCAGTCAGAAGAAGACCCAGTTTCCCCCTCAGTCAGTCCTTCCCATCAGGAAACTTCTATAAGCCTCTTATCCTTATATATCAGAGGGCAGACAGAATGAAAACCACAATCACAGAAAACTAACCAAACTGATCACATGGACCACAGCATCATTTAACTCAATCAAACTACAAGCCATGCTGTGTAGGGCTACCCAAGACAGACAGGTGATGGTGGAGTGTTCTGACAAAACGTGGTCCACTGAAGAAGGAAATGGAAAACTACTTCAGTATTCTTGCCTTGAGAACCCCATGAACAACATGAAAAGGCAAAAGATAGGACTTTGAAAGGTGATCTCCCCAGGTCGGTAGGTGCCCAATATAATACTGGAGATGAGTGCTGAAATAACTCCAGAAAGAATGAAGAGACAGAGACAAAGCAAAAACAACACCCAGTTGTAGACATCACTAGTGACAGAAGTAAAGTCTGATACTGTAAAGAGCAATATTGCATAGGAACCTGGAATGTTATGTCCATGAATCAAGGCAAATTGGAAGTGGTGAAAAAGGAGATGGCAAGAGTGGACATCGACATTTCAGGAATCAGTGAACTAAAACGAACTAGAATGGGTGAATTTAAATCAGATGACCATTATATCTACTACTGTGGGCAAGAATCCCTTAGACTAAATGGAGTAGCCATCATAATCAACAAAAGAGTCTGAGTACTTAAATGCAATCTCAAAAACGACAGAATGATCTCTGTTTCCAAGGCAAACCATTCAATATCACAGTAATCCTAGTTTATGCTACAAACAGTAATGCTGAAGAAGCTGAAGTTGAATGGTTCTATCAAGATCTACCATATCTTCTAGAACTAACACTGAAAAGAATGTTCTTTTCATTATAGGGGACTAGAATGCAAAAGTAGGAAGTCAGGAGATACCTGGAGTAACAGGCAAATTTGGCCTTGGAGTACAAAACGAAGCAGGCCAAAGGATAACAGAGTTTTGCCAAGAGAGCCCACTGGCCATAGCAAACACCCTCTTCCAACAACACAAGAGAAGACTCTACACATGGACATCACCAGATGGTCAATATTGATTTCAGATTGATTATATTCTTTGCAACCAAAGATGGAGAAGCTCTACACAGTCAGCAAAATCAAGACTGGGAGCTGATTGTGGCTCAAATAATGAACTCCTTATTGCCAAATTCAGACTTAAATTGAAGAAAGTAGGGAAAACCACTAGACCATTAATCTATGACCTAAATCAAATCCCTTAACGATTATGCAATGGAAGTGACAAATAGAGTCCTGGGACTAGATATGATAGAGTGATTGAAGAACTATGGACAGAAGTTTGAGACATTGTATAAGAGGCAGTGATCAAGACCATCCCAAAGAAAAAGAAATGCAAAAAGGCCAAATGGTTGTCTGTAGAGGCCTTACAAATAGCTGAGAAAAGAAGAGAAGTGAAAGGCAAAGGAGAAAAGGACAGGTATACCCATTTGAATGCAGAATTCCAAAGTATAGCAAGGGGAGATAAGAAAGCTTTCTTAAGTGATCAATGCAAAGAAATGGAAGAAAATAATAGAATGGGAAAGACTAGATATCTCTTTGAAAAAATTAGAGATACCAAGGGAACATTTCATGCAAACTGGGCACAATAAAGAACAGAAATGATATGGAACTC
Organism: Bubalus kerabau; assembly: GCF_029407905.1. Classification (NCBI taxonomy): domain Eukaryota; kingdom Metazoa; phylum Chordata; class Mammalia; order Artiodactyla; family Bovidae; genus Bubalus; species Bubalus kerabau. The sequence goes on from NC_073645.1 coordinate 5,332,170, forward strand.
ACAGAAGCAGAAGATATTAAAAGAAGTGGCAAGAATACACAGAAGAACTACCAAAAAAAAAAAAAAAATCTTTATGACCCAGATAACCATCATGGTGTGATCCCTCACCTAGAGCCAGACATCCTGGAATGTGAAGTCAAGTGGGCCTTAGGAAACATCACTAGGAAAAAAGCCAGTGGTGGTGATAGAATTCCAGTTGAGTTATTTCAAATCCTAAAAGATGATGCCCTGTAAATGTGGCACTCAATATGCCATCAAACTTGGAAATCAGCAGGAGCCACGGGACTGGAAAGTTTTCATTCCAATCCCAAAGAAGGACAATGCCAAAGAATGTTCAAACTACCATGCAATTGCATTCATCTCACATGCTAGCAAAGCAATGCTCAAAATTCTAGCCAGGCTTCAATAGTATGTGAACCATAAGTTTCCAGATATTCAAGCTGGATATAGAAAAGGCAGAAGAGCCAGAGATCAAATTGTTAGCATCCATTGGATCATCAGAAATATAAGAAAATTCCTGAAAAAAACATCTACTTCTGCTTTATTGACTCCACCAAAGCCTTTGACTATGTGGATTACCACAAACTGTGGAAAACTTGAAAGAAAAGGGAATACCAGATCACCTGACCTGCCTCTTGAGAAATCTGTATGCAGGTCAAGAAGCAACTTTTAGAACTGGACATGGAACAACAGACTGGTTCCAAATTGAGAAAGGAGTATACCCAGGCTCTATATTGTCACCCTGCTTCTTTAATTTATATGCAGAGTACATCATGAGAAATGCCAGGCTGGATGTAGCACAAGCTGGAATCAAGATTTCTGGGAGAAATATCAATAACCTCAGATATGCAGATGACACCACCCTTATGGCAGAAAGTGAAGAAGAACTAAAGAGCCTCTTGATGAAAGTGAAATTGGAGAGTGAAAAAGTTGGCTTAAAACTCAACGTTCAGAAAACTAAGATCATGGCATCTGGTCCCATCACTTCATGGCAAATAGATGGGGAAACAGTGGAAACAGTGACAGACTTTATTTTGTGGGCTCAAAAATCCCTGCAGATGGTGACTGCAGCCATGAAAGTAAAAGACAGTTGCTCCTTGGAGGAAAAGCTATGACCAACCTAGACAGCATATTAAAAAGCAGCCATTACTTTTACCAACAAAGGTCCATCTACTATGTTTTACTAGTAGTCATGTATGGATTTGAGAGTTGGACTATAAAAAAATCTGAGCACTGAAGAATTGATGCTTTTGAACTGTGGTGTTGGAGAAGACTCTTGAGAGTCCCTTGGACTGCAAAGACATCCAACCAGTCCATCCTAAAGGAAATCAGTTTTGAATATTCATTGGAAGGACTGATGGTGAATCTGAAACTCCAATACTTTGGCTACCTGATGTGAAGAACAGACTCATTTGAAAAGACTCTGATGCTGGGAGATATTGAAGGTGGAAGGAGAAGGGGTCAACAGAGGTGAGATGGTTGGATGGCATCACCAATTCAATGGACATGAGTTTGAGTAAGCTCCAGGAGTTGGTGATGGTCAGGGAGGCCTGGCGTGCTGCAGTTCATGGGGTCAAAAGTCAGACATGACTGAGTGACTGAACTGAACTGAACAGATGGATAAGAGCCAGAGGCTTGTGAAAACTTCCTGGTAGGAGGGACTTGCTGTGGGTGAATCTGGGTCTTGTTCTGATTTGCAAGACAAAGTTCAGTAAATCTTTAATCCAATTTTCTGTTGATGGGTGGGAGTGTTCCCTCCTTGTTGTTTGTCCTGAGGCCAAACTATGGTAGGGGTGATGGTGGTAATGCCAGCACAGGTGTATTCAGTGCCCCTGACCCCATGGTAAGCACTGTCAGCCACACCTCTGCAAGAGATTCCTGGACACTCACAGGCAAGTCTGGATCAATCTCTTGTGGGGATCACTGCTCCATTCTCTTGGGTCTGGGTATGCACAAGGTTTTGTTTGTGCCCTCCAATAGTCGGTTTCCCTAGTCCTGTGGATGTCCTGTAATCAAATCCGACTGGCCTCCAGAGTCAAATTCCCTAAGGGTTCTCATTCCCTTTGCCAGATCCCGAGGTTAGGAATTCTCTTGTGGGTCCTAGAACTTTCGTAATAGTGTGAGAACTTCTTTGTTATAATTGTTCTCCAGTTTTTGGGTCTTCTGCTCAGTGGCTCCCTGGTGGGGTTAATGGTGACCTCCTCCAAGAAGACTTATGCCACATACTGTGCCTCCCAGGTCTGCTGTATCCAAAGCCCCTGTCCCTGTGGAAGACCGCTGTTGACCCATACCTCCACATGAGACACTCAAACACTAAAGGCAGTTCTGGCTCAGTCTCTTGTGGGGTCCCTGTTCTCAGCTGAGCTATTTTCTTTTTGATTACTTTGGTCCTGGAGACCAAAACAGTCTGCTTTAGTTCCTATCAATTGTTTTGCTTTCTTTCTATTTGCTTCACTGCATTTTTGAATTGATTTCTTTTGTCTGTGGGTATATTCTGCTCTGATCTCTTATTTCTCAGAAATAGTTAAGTGGATGAGAACTGTAAAAGGAAGAAGATAATATATACCTATTTCCTGTTTCAGAGTTTACCACCAACTGTTCTCCCACTGCATTAAACAGTCAAATTATTCATTATGACTTCTCAGTGAGTATTGACAGTCAGTTTTCAGGAAAATGATGGTCTTGCTGAAGGTCTCTTGTTTGTGCTAAACAGTAAATTATGACTTAGTTTTCACTACTTACTATGTCTTCTTATTGATGACAATATGAGGGTGAATATGTTTTATTTGTTGAAGCTTAAGTTCAAATTTTAATAAAGACAATATATATTCTAAGTCAAACCTGTCACTCATTCTAGCCCAATATTCTGCTTTTAACAAGAAAATGTTCTGATATGAAGGTCTAAATTTCCCTTATGATCTGACCTGAAATAGCAATTAACTTAAATATCAACTTTTAAGCAGGTTTTTGATCAACACATTGTTAATTGAGTGTAACAATCTAGCAATTAGTGATATAAGGCTCAGTATTATTTAGTATTTAAAATTATTGATACTGTACCAATCTTAAGTTTAAAGCCACTCATTAGTTTTGGATTTTGAGTACTTATTAAGTTGCCTCAGTTTTTTACTATGTAAAAATTCTTACCTCACAGTATTAAATTATACACTGCATATAACTTTTAGGATAGTTTCTGATACATCCTAATTATAAGATGAAAGCTATTAAGTTGTATACCAAAAAACATGCTAGGTATGTGTTTTTGCTCAGTCATGTCCAACTCTTTGGTACCCCATGAACTGTAGCTTGCCAGGCTCCTCTGTCCATGCGGATTCTCCAGGCAAGAATACTGGAGTGGGTTGCCATGCCCTCCTTCAGGTGATCTTCCTGATTCAGAGATCAAACCTGCATCTACTGCAGCTCCTGCATTGCAGGCAGATTCTTTACCGCTAAGCCACCAGGATCTTCTCTCAAGTATTAAGAATTCAAAGAAAAATCATGAGTTTACTTGAACCATTATATGTAGCATCAACATGGCTGGCTGTGTTAGAGTTTTGCCTGAATCCCATTTTTCTCAGAATGTTCCTTTACCTATTTCTTCTTCCTCTCCAAGGACTTGTAATTTAAATGAATTTTGTTAAAATTTACATGGGAAGCAAGACAGCTTAAATTTCCCAATGAGCCATTTATCCTCTCTCCAAGTTTCTCCCTTCAATTACACAATTAAGGCTTAACATCTATTTCTTTATCTCATAGTCATTCCAACTTCCTCCTTTTCATAATCTAAACCACAGAAATTTTTCTCAGCCTGCAGACATATACAATAAGAAATAAAGTGCTATGAGATTTCAGAAGTGAAGTAATTTATTTTAGGTAGAGATAATGGGGGTGGTGGCTCATGCAGTAAATTACATTTGTGCAGCAGAGGACTAACTCAGCAGTCTTGGGTTGTTAGAATTTTGCACATTCCAAAGAAGGGTCTTGCCCTTGACTAGCCTCTAGGAGATAACTGCTAAATCCCTGGGATATCCTGCCTGCTAAGAGTTGTTGTTTACCTGGGAATTTGAGATATGCCAGACTGTTAACCAGCTTTATGCTAAAATTGTGGTTTATGGTGAAGGCCTTGAGCCACACAGTGTTAGTTTGACCTCAGGAGAGGCTGGCAATTGAGTAAATCGATCAACCACGTGAGCACTCCATGTCTAAATGACTAGTCCCACTGGACACCAAGACTTGGTAAACTTCTCTGGTTGGAAATATTATATGCTTATGAGAGTATGCTGTCAGCATCACTGCTGAAAGAATATGGTGCTATCCATATGAATTCACTGGGAGAGAGTAAATAGAAACAAATATTTTCCTTATCCTGAACCCTATAAAAGTGAAAGTGAAGTCGCTCTGATGTGTCCGACTCTTTGTGACCCCGGACCTACCAGGTTCTTCCATCCATGGGATTCTCCAGGCAAGAATACTGGAGTGGGTTGCCATTTCCTTCGCAAGGGGACCTTCCTGACCCAGGGATTGAACCCAGGTCTCCTGCATTGCAGGCAGATGCATTAACCTCTGAGCCACCAGGGAAGCCCTATACTATGTGCCATTTTCTTGGGCTGATTTTAATCAGTACCCTTTCATTCTAAGAAACTATAATCATGAATATAATAGTTTTTCTGATTTCTGTGAGTTTGTACAGTGAATCTCAGGCTGAGGGTGGTTTTGGGGAACACTAGTGATAATATTTTACAGTGGATTCTCAGTTGGACTGAATAAATACAATTTCAGAAATGTAGAAATGTGAGGGCAGAGGATGGAAACACAAAGTAAAAGGAACAGATGTTATCTGAGATGGGGGAAACTAGGAGATTCTAGGAACATAGAGAACGCTGTACCATGTGAAAGCATCAGTGAATAAGCCTGTCAATCATTGCATTGAAAGTGAAAGTGAAGTCGCTCAGTCATGTCGGACTCTTTGCGACCCCATGGACAGTAGCCTACAACGCTTATCAGTCGATTGGATTTTCCAGGCAAGAGTACTGGAGTGGATTGCCATTTCCTTCTCCAGGGGATCTTCCCGACCCAGGGATCGAACCTGGTCTCCCACATTGTAGGCAGATGTTTTACCCTCTGAGCCACCAGGGAAGCCCATCATTGCATTAAATATCGTTATTTTCTAAGCCCATTACCTCAAGAAGAATAGACAGGGAGAGGTAAGATTCAATAAAGTGTTTTTTTCTCTGTCATACTTACGTGTGGAATCTAAAAGATAAGACTACAGATTGATTTATAAGATGAAATCTACAGTCAGATTTACTCAGTTTATTCCTGAAATTTGATTGGGCAAGTTTCTAACATGACCTATTCCATGTAATAGTTTCCCAATCTGTCAATTGAGGTTATTATGATATTCAGTTCAGTTCAGTCCCTCAGTCGTGTCCGACTCTTTGCGACCCCATGAATCGCAGCACGCCAGGCCTCCCTGTCCATCATCAACTCCTGGAGTTCACTCAGATGCATGTTCATCGAGTCAGAGATGTCATCTAGCCATCTCATCCTCTGTCATCCCCTTCTCCTCCTGCCCCCAATCCCTCCCAGCATCACAGTCTTTTCCAATGAATCAACTCTTCGCTTGAGGTGGCCAAAGTACTGGAGTTTCAGCTTTAGCATCATTCCTTCCAAAGAAGTCCCAGGGCTGATCTTCAGAATAAACTGGTTGGATCTCCTTGCAGTCCAATGGACGCTCAAGAGTCTTCTCCAACACCACAGTTCAAAAGCGTCAATTCTTCAGCACTCAGCTTTCTTCACAGTCCAACTCTCACATCCATACATGACCACTGGAAAAACCATAGCCTTGACTAGAAGGACCTTTGTTGTCAAAGTAATGTCTCTGCTTTTAAATATGCTATCTGGGTTGGTCATAACCTTTCTTCCAAGGAGTAAGCGTCTTTTAATTTCATGGCTGCAGTCACCATCTGCAGTGATTTTGGAACCCCCAAAAATAAAATCTGACACTGTTTTCATTGTTTCTCCATCTATTTCCCACGAAGTGATCGGGCCAGATGCCATGATCTTAGTTTCTGAATGTTGAAGTTTAAGTCAACTTTTTCACTCTCCTCTTTCACTTTCATCAAGAGGCTTTTTAGTTCCTCTTCACTTTCTGCTATAAGGGTGGTGTCATCTGCATATCTGAAGTAATTGATATTTCTCCCGGCAATCTTGATTCCAGCTTGTGCTTCTTCCAGTCCAGCGTTTCTCATGATGTACTCTGCATATAAGTTAAATAAGCAGGGTGACAGTATACAGCCTTGATACACTCCTTTTCCTATTTGAAACCAGTCTGTTGTTCCATGTCCAGTTCTCACTGTTGCTTCCTGACCTGCATATAGGTTTCTCAAGAGGCAGATCAGGTGGTCTGGTATTCCCATCTTTTTCAGAATTTTCCACAGTTTATTGTGATTAATTTCACAAAATTTAAAAATTAAATTATATGTAAAATTTGTGCCTGACATTGTATATTGTTGTTCAGCCACTCAGTCATGTCCGACTTTGTGACCCCAAGGAATGCAGCATCCCAGGCTTCCTGGTTACACTATCTTCTGGAGTTTGCTCACTCATGTCCATAGAGTCAATGATGTTTTGCTCAAACTGATGTCCAATGAATTGGCTCTTCACATCAGGTGGCCAGAGTATTGAGTTTCAGCTTCAGCACCAGTCCTTCCAATGAATATTGAATAATATATACCCACCACATATTAGCTGACTATTTATGAATGGGACTGCAAATCTAGTATGCAAGATCACCAACATTTTTTTGTCTCTTTTTTTTCACCTCTTTTTAAAATTGAGGTATAAATTGACATAGAGCAGTCTATTAGTTACAGGTGTACAACATAATGACTTGATATTTGTATACATGGAGAAATGATCACCACCATGTCTAATTATCATTTGTCACCATGTAAAGATACAGAGTTTTTTTCATAGTGATAAGATCTTTCAAATATGCAGTACCATATTATTGATAATAGTCACCATTCTGTTTATCTCCATGACATTTATTTTATAATTGAAATTTGTACCTATTGATTATTTTCACCAATATCATCTACCTCTTAACCTTACCCATCTTCTCTGGCAACCACCAATCTGTTTATCTGTATATATGAGTTCATTTATATGTTTATTTTGTTTTTTAGATTCCACATATAAGTAAAATCATATGTATTTTTCTCTCTCTGTCTGATTTATTCACTTAGAATAATACACTCAAGGTCCACTTGTATTGTCATGAATGACAAACTTTTTTTTTTTTTAAATGGCTGAGTCATACTTTGTTTTTATCCTATCTTTATCCATCCATCCATCAGTGGCATGTAGGTTGTTTCCTATTGGAATGAAAGCTATAGTGAACATACAGATACATATATCTTTCAAATTCATGTTTTTATTTTCTCTTGATATATACTCTGAAGTGAAATTGCTAGATTATACAGTAGTTCCATTTTTAATTTTTTGAGGAGCCTCCATACTGTTTTCCAAAGTGGCTACACCAATTTATATTCCCATCAGCAGTTCACAGTGGTTTCCTTTTCTCCACATCTTTGTCAACACTTGTTGTTTCTTATTCTTTGGATAATAACCATCCTGGCAGGTATGAGGTGATATCTCATTGTGGTATTGATTTGCATTTCCCCAATAATTAGTGATGGTGAGCATCTTTTCATGTGCCTGTTGGCCATGTATATATCTTCTTTGAACAAAATGTGTTCAGATCTCTTGCCCATGTTTCAGTCAGATACCTTTTTTCTGTTATTAAGTTGTATGAGTTTATTTTATATATTTTGGGTATTAATCCTTTATCAGATATATGGTTTGCAAATATACTCTCCCATTCAGTAGGTTTCCTTTTCTTTTTTTTTAAAGATTGTTCTTTTAAAGATTTCCTCACTGTGAAGAACTCTTTAGATTTATTTAGTCCCATTTATTATTGCTTTTGTTGCCTTGCAATTGGTTTCAAATCCAAACACTATATATGAATATATATATAATACATGTGTATATATATATATATATAAACACTGCCTATGTTATGATTTCTGGTTATACATTCAAATCTTTCATCTATTTTGAGTTAATTTGTATATGGTGTAAGACAGTGATCAAGGTTTATTCTTATGTATCTAAACTGTCCAGTTTTCCCAACCATTTATTAAAGGACTGTACTTATTCCATTATGTATTCTTGCCTCCTTTGTTGTTAGTTAATTGGAAATATATATGAGGATTTATTTCTGGGCTCTTTATTTTGTTCCATTAACTTATGTGTCTGATTTTAATGTACATACGATACTATTTGGATTGCTGTAGCTTTGTAATACAGTTTGAAATCTGAGGTTATGATGCTTTCAAACTTATTCTTTCTGAAAATTACTTGGGCTTTTGGGAATCTTTTGGGGGTTCATAAAATTTCAGGATTGTTGTTCAAGTTCTGTGAAAAATGTTATTGAAACTTTGATAGAGATTATATTGAATCTGTAAGTTACTTTGAGTAATATGTGTATGTTTACAATTTAATTCTCAAAATCCATGAACAGAATGTATCTTTCCATTTATCTGTATCTTCCTCAATTTCTTTTATCAATATATTATGATACTCAGTGTACAGATATTTAACTTTCTTGGTTAAATTTATTCTAAGTATTTTATTACTTGTGGTGCAAATATAAATAAAAAAACACAACCAATATTTGTATATTGATTTTGTATGCTGCAACTTTACTGAATTGACTTATCAGTTCTAACATTTTTTTAAATGGAGTCATTAGGGTTTTCTGTAGTGTATCAAGTCATCCTTGATGAAGTTTTACTTCTTCCTTTCCAATTTAGAGTCCTTTTATTTTTTTCTCTTGTATGATTGCTGTGACTAGGTGTTCCAGTACTGTGTTGAATAAAAGTGATGAGAGTGGGCTTCCTTGTCTTGCTTCTTAATGAAGAAATTTTCAGCTTTTTGTGCATGATATTAGGTGTGGGCTTTTACCTATATTATGCTGATATATGTTCCATCTATATCTTCTTTGTTGAGGGCTTTCATCAAAAATGAATGTTGAATTTTATCAAATGTTTTTCCTGCCTCTATTGAGAACAACTTGATTTTTATCTTCACTTTATTAAGGTGTTCTATCACATTGATTGATTTGCAGTTATTAAACCATCCTTGCATTTATGGGATAAGCCCCACTTGATCATGGTGTATGATTTTTAATATATTGTTGAATTTGGTTTGTTAATATTTTGTTGAATTTTTTATCTATGTTTATTAGTGATATTAGCCTGTAGTTTTTCTTTTCTGCTGTGTCTCTGTCGGGTTTCAGTGTTGGTGTAATGCTGATCTTGCAAAATATGTTTGCAAGCATTCATGTCTATTCAAGTTTTTTGAAAATTTTGAGAAGAATAGTTATCAAATTTTGTTTAGTAGGATTTGCCACTGAAGCCTTCTGGTCCTGGGCATTGTATATCAGGAGCTGACTCAATCTCTTTACTAGTAATCATCTGTTGAGATTTTCAATTTCTTCATGATTCAGTCTTAGAAGAATCTTTATTGCTAGGAATTTATCTATTTCTTCTAGATTGTCTAATTTGTTGGTGTATAATTATTTATAGTAGGCTCTTATACTACTTTATGTTTCCTTGGTACCAGTTGTAATTTCTCCTCTTCCATTTCTGATATTATTTACAACCATCTCTCTTTTTTTCTTATTGAGTCTAGCTAAAGAAAGGTTTGTCAATTTTGTTGATATTTCAAAGAACCAATCTTAGTTTCATTAATGTTTTCTATTGTCTTTATAGTCTACATTTCACTTATTTCCATTCTGATATTTACTATCACCTTCTTTCTATTATCTCTGGGCTTTGATGTTTTTCTAGTTCTTTTTGAAGTAATACTAGATTTCTTATTTAAGATTTTTCTTGCTTCTTGATGTAGGCCTGTAAAATTCCCTCTTGGAAATGCTTTGGCTGCTTCTCATAGATTTTATTATGTTGTATTTTCATGTTCATGTTTCTTAAGATATTTTTCTTTTTTTTTCTGGTATGTGTGCTTTATCACAATTTTTTATTTATTTATTTTTATTTTTTAATATAAATTTATTTATTTTAATTGGAGGCTAACTACTTTACAATATTGTATTGGTTTGGTCATACATCAACATGAATCCGCCATGGGTATACACGTGTTCCCCAACCTGAACCCCCCTCCCACCTCCCTCCCCATACCATCCCTCTGGGTCATCCCAGTGCACCAGTTCCAAGCATCCTGTATCATGCATCGAACCTGGACTGGCGGTTCGCTTCACATATGTTATTATACATGTTTCAATGCCATTCTCCCAAATCATCCCACCATCATCCTCTCCCACAAAGTCCAAAAGACTGTTCTATACATCTGTATCTCTTTTGCTGTCTCACATACAGGGTTATTGTTACCATCTTTCTAAATTCCATATATATGCGTTAGTAAACATATTGGTGTTTTTCTTTCTGGCTTTCTTCACTCTGTATAATAAACTCCAGTTTCATCCACCTCATTAGAACTGATTCAAATGTATTCTTTTTAATGGCTGAGTAATATTCCATTGTGTATATGTACCACAGCTTTCTTATCCATTTGTCTACAGATGGACATTTAGGTTGCTTCCATATCCTGTCTATTATAAACAGTGCTGTGATGAACATTGGGGTACACAGGTCTCTTTCAATTCTGGTTTCCTTAGTGTGTATGCTCAGCAATGGGACTGCTGGGTTGTATTTCCAGCTCTATTTCCAGTTTTTTAAGGAATCTCCACACTGTTCTCCATAGTGGCTGTACTAGTTGGCATTCCCACCAACAGTCTAAGAGGGTTCCCTTTTCTCCACGCCCTCTCCAGCATTCATTGCTTGTAGACTTTTGGATAGCAGCCATTCTGACTGGCATGAGATGGAATCTCATTGTGGTTTTGATTTGCATTTCTCTGATAATGAGTGATGTTGAGCATCTTTTCATGTGTTTGTTAGCCATTTGCATGTCTTCTTTGGAGAAATGTCTGTTTAGTTCTTTGGCCCATTTTTTGATTGGGTCTTTTATTTTTCTGGGATTGAGCTACAAGTGTTGCGTGTATAGTCTTGAGATTAATTATTTGTCAGTTGCTTCATTTGCTATTATTTTCTCCCATTCTGAACGCTGTCTTTTCACCTTGCTTATAGTTTCCTTTGTTGTGCAGAAGCTTTTAAGTTTAATTAGGTCCCATTTGTTTATTTTTGCTTTTATTTTCAATATTCTGGGAGGTGGGTCATAGAGGATCCTGCTGTGATTTATGTCGGAGAGTGTTTTGCCTATGTTCTCCTCTAGCAGTTTTATAGTTTCTGGTCTTACATTTAGATCTTTAATCCATTTTGAGTTTATTTGTGTGTATGGTGTTAGAAAGTGTTCTAGTTTCATTCTTTTACAAGTGGTTGACAGTTTTCCCAGCACCACTTGTTAAAGAGATTTTCTTTAATCCATTGTATATTCTTGCCTCGTTTGTCCAAGATAAGGTGTCCATAAGTGCGTTGATTTATCTCTGGGCTTTCTGTTTTGTTCCATTGATCTATATTTCTGTCTTTATGCCAGTAGCATACTGTCTTGATGACTGTGGCTTTGTAGTAGAGCCTGAAGTCAGGTAGGTTGATTCCTCCAGTTCCATTCTTCTTTCTCAAGATTGCTTTGGCTATTTGAGGTTTTTTTGTATTTCCATACAAATTGTGAAATTATTTGTTCTGGCTCTGTGAAAAGTACCACTGGTAGCTTGATAAGGATTGCATTGAATCTATAGATTGCTTTGGGTAGTATACTTATTTTCACTATATTGATTCTTCTAATCCATGAACTTGGTATATTTCTCCATCTATTAGTGTCCTCTTTGATTTCTTTCACCAGTGTTTTATAGTTTTCTATATATACGTCTTTAGTTTCTTTAGGTAGATATAGTCCTAAGTATTTTATTCTTTTCGTTGCAATGGTGAATTGAATTGTTTCCTTAATTTCTCTTTCTATTTTCTCATTATTAGTATATAGGAATGCAAGGGATTTCTGTGTGTTGATTTTATATCCTGCAACTTTACTATATTCATTGATTAGCTCTAGTAATTTTCTGGTGAAGTCATTAGGGTTTTCTATGTAGAGGACCATGTCATCTGCAAACAGTGAGAGTTTTGCTTCTTCTTTCCAATTTGGATTCCTTTTATTTCTTTTTCTGCTCTGATTGCTATGGCCAAAACTATGTTGAATAGTAGTGATGAAAGTGGGCTCCCTTGTCTTGTTCCTGACTTTAGGGGAAATGCTTTCAATTTTTCACCATTGAGGATAATGTTTGCTGTGGGTTTGTCATATATAGCTTTTATTATGTTGAAGTATATTCCTTCTATTCCTGCTTTCTGGAGAGTTTTTATCATAAATGTATGTTGAATTTTGTTCTTTGGTGACTCATTGGTTGTTCAAGTGTATGTTGTTTAAGCTCCACATGTTTGTCATTTTTACAGTTTTTTTCTTGTAATTGATTTCTAGTTTCATACCATTGTGGTCAGAAAATATGACTGATATTTCAATCTTTTTAAATTTATTGTACATTCTTTGCAATTAGCATATGTTCTATCTTGGAGAATGCTCCATGTACACTTGAGAAGAATGTGCATTCTGCTGCTTTGGGATGTAATGCTTTATATATGTCTATTTAGTCCATCTGGTTCAAGACTGATGTTTCCTTCTTGACTTTCTCTCTGGATCATTTGTTCACTGATGTAAGTGGGTGTTAATGTACCTAACTTTTTTTGTGTTTTTGTCAACATCTCCCTTTATGTTTGCTAATATTTGCTTTATATACTTTGGTAAGACTATGTTGGGTGTGTGTGTGTATATATATATATATATATATATTTCCAAATGTTTCTTCTTTTTGTTGAATTGATTCCCATTATCATTATGTAGTATCCTTCTTTGTCTCTTGTTACGGTCTTTGTTTTAAAATCTGTTTGTTTTATGTAAGTGTTTGTACCCTACTTTTTTTTTTTTTTTTCATTTTCAATTAATAACTTTTTCCCACTCCGCATTTTCAGTCCGTGCATGTTTTTTGATTTGAAGTGAAGTAAGACTCATAGGCAACTTATACATGAGCCTTATTTTGTACATGTTTAGCCACACTATGTCTTTTGATTGAATAATTTATTCCATTTGCACTTAAATTATGTTTATAGGTTTGAATTTATTGCTACTTTGCTAATTGTTTTCTGGCTATTTTGCAATTTCTTTCTGTTACTTTATTTTGCTATCTCTTCTTGTAGTTTGAGGAAATTATTGTAGTTTTACTCTTGGATAAGTTTTATTCTTTTCTCTTTATCTTTTGTGTATCCACTATAAGTGTCTGCTTCATAGTTCCCATGAGACTTTCACATAACAATCTATCTTCAGTTGATGGCAAGTTATGCTTGAATGCATTTTAAAACTCAGCATTTTTGCCCTCTCCTTCAACAAACACATATTTTGTTTTCATTATAAAATTTTACATCTTTTTTTGTGTGTGTCCCTTGAACTAATTCTTGTGGTTATAGTTCTTTTAACTACTTTTTGTGGCTTAAACTTTATACTAGCTTTACAAGTGATCACTTCACTACCTTTAGCATATATTTGCTTTCACCAATGCGATTTTTACTTTTATATGTTTTCTTGTTATAAATTGGTGCATTTTCTTTTCAAGGTAAAGAAATTTTCTAACATTGCTTATAAGGTTAGTTTAATGGTGATGAACGGTTTTATTTTTTGTTTGTCTGGAAAGCTGTTCATCTTTTCTTCACTTCTTAATTATAACATTACCAGGCAGGGTATTCTTCCTTATAATATAGTTTTTTCTTTCAGCACTTAAAATATATCATACCACTCCTTTATGGCCTGTGAAGTTTTTGATGAGAAATATTCTGATCATCAAATATTGGGGTATCTTATGGGGTATCCCTTTTATGTAACAAATTGCTTTATTCTTGCTGCTCTTTAGACTCTCTTTAGTTTCAAATTCTGTTATTTTATTTTCAAATTCTGTTATTTGGTGTGAGTTTCTTTGGTTTCATCCTAGTTAGAACTGTCTTTGCTTCCTAGATCTGGATATCTGTGTTTTTCCTCATTTCAGAAAAGTTTTCAGCCGTTGATTTCTTCCAATGAGTTTTTACCCCTTTCTCTCACTCTTCTCGTTTGAGACACTTGTATGTGAAAGTTATTCTGTTTATTTTCAAATAGGGTCCCTTAAGCAATCATCACCTTATTTTTTTTATTTTTATTATTTTTTTTTTCCTTTTTGCTGCTCTGTTTGGGTGATTTTAACTGCCCTGTCTTTCAAACCACCTGTTCTTTGTTTCTTCATCTGGTCTGCTACTGAACTCCACCAGTGGATTCTTCAATTTACTTATTGCATTCTTCAGCTCTTTGACTTTGGTTGTGCGTTCTTATATTTTCTACGTCTTTGATAAATTTGTCTTTGTGATCACCTATTGTTTTCCCAAGTTCAATCCTTTTTATGATCATAAATTTTAACTCTCTATCAGGTTAGTTACTGATTTTCATTTTTGGGATTTCATGCTATACTTTTGTTTTGACATATTCCTCAGTTTCTTCATTTTGCTTGATGTCAGAGTCCACTCCAGCAGCCACGGAATTAGCCTGAAGGGGTGAACGGTGTCGGCAGGGGATGGTGTAGCCTCTGCCTCAAAGTACAGGACTACATGTTTATTTCAAGCTTCAGGTTTTCCTTTATACTTTGACAAAAGCATTAGGTCAGACGTTTGACATTTTTAGTTCCCCCCCCCCCCCAGATTTATTGTCTCCAGAAATCATTGTTGCCCTACAAACAGACCTCCTGCTTCAGTGATTCTCTCAGAATCGGTTTTACTATCTATTATCTACTTCCTCTTATGTGTCCTATACTTAACTTGTGATTACATTGTAACTCATGCTACATTCCTCAGTTTATTTCTTATCTTTCTAAATCCTGTTTGCCCCTAGCATCTTAAGATCACTATCTCCTAAAAAGGCTTCTAGCTATTCTTAATTATTCCTAAACCCTAAGCTCAGCACACTTCTTTGTCATAAATATTTCCCTCACAAACAGGTCTCAGATAACAGTCCTTCCCTTGGCCTCAAGCTGCGGCTCATCCTGGGACATTCTTTGTAAAAATCCTTGAACAAATGTCAATGGTTACTTTATAGATTATTTTCTGGGCACAATTGCAGAAGGCTTTGTGCTTTCTCATGCTTCTCTCAAGAACAATAAGCACCTTAACATTCTTTCCAGCCAACTCAGCCTAAGAAAAGAAAGAACAAATCAGAATCACAAAACCTAACTCCTTCATCCCGGAACTGTGCCTGTGGGATGAAGAGAGGGAGTTGAGGCTGTGCCTCCATTTTGTCAGTAATGCCTAACACGGCTCCCAACAGTTTGACTCTCTGTGTTTGTTTCTATTTATTGTGTAAGATAGCTATTGCCCCCACTCTCAAAAGATTGGCCTTGTATAGGAGATAAACCTCATTGTTTAATTTTATCCTGACTTGGTTGTCTCTTGAATTGTCTCTCCAGTTGTTTCTGACCTGGCCACCAACATCTGGCATTCAAGGAGTATCCTCTGTATGAACTTTTCATGCCTGTCAATCGTCATGGAGCTACAGGGGCTAGAATACTTGCCTACCACCTCTGGCTGAGGCACAGGCAGAATATTTAAAACAACCAAGACTTTTAATGTTATAAGAAAATTTTCAAGCTGTTAAAATATTTTGTAACAAAATAAAATATTGTGTTAGGTCAATTGGCCCATACAAAGGTAGTTAGAAAGCACACCTTTATAGATAAGAATTCTTCTAATGTAGTAACCATATGATTATTTCAATATCTGAAAGTTAACTTGTAGAGTAGACTTAGGGAGAAGATTTTTAGCTATATCCATTTTCATTTTATTTATGCAATAGAATTAAGGAAATAATTAACAATTGTTAATAAAATCCGTAATTGGAAAAGTCAAAAAATGTTCTTCTTTTTGAATCAATTCTAAAGGCATTCAAGTTTATCTAAATTACTGGAAGAACAGTAGTAACAACAGTTCTGTAATCCCCTTTTTCTATCCCTCCTTGGGGATTTGTCAGTCAGAGTTAGTTGCTCAATTGGGTCCAACTCTTTGCAACCGCATGGACCATAGCCCTCCAGGCTCCTCTGTCCATGGAACTCTCCAGGCAAGAATACTGGAGTGGGTTGCCATTCCCTTCTCCAGGGGATCTTCCTGACCCAGGGATCAAACCTGGGTCTTTCACAGTGCAGGCAGATTCTTTACCATTGAGCAACCAGGGAAGCTCTCTCTGGGGATGCCTCTCACAATAATTACTACTTTAAATGAATTTAAACCTTTCCCACACACCCCCTGTCTCCTGCTGTGTAAGACAAAAGTAGAATACAGGAAGTCAAAGAACTACAAAGCTACATTTTTATATGGACACACATTTTAAAAATTGTATTGAAAAATTTTAACCATGGCAACAAGGATTTTGTATTGAATATCAGTGAAATCTCCAGGTTTATCAACCTGAAATGTCTCAAAAGTCCAACAAAAATAAAGACAGACGGACACAAAGAAAGACAGATAGACCAAAAGAAAAACACCACCACTCTACAATTACAAAAAAGAAAAAGAAAGAAAGAAAAAAAGAAAAAAAATCCACCACTGAATGACTGAAATTAAATGTATTAATCATATTGCATTACTGCAGTAGGATAATATTACCTGGATAGAATCTTAGTAGTATCCTAGAAGGGTAACATCAGAGAAGTATATTCATAAAATTTCAGAGCCAGACCTTAGTGATTTTAAGGAAAGTGTTTCAAGAAAGAGAATTGGTTAAGATTGTGTAATTATAGCATAATAGCTTTGCATTAGTTGGCATAGTGAGCAAATGTTTTGAAGCAATTCTTGATAAGCAACCAATTAGTCCGGATAAGTAAGCTATTTCAGTGGGTTCACAGTCTTATCTTTCAGGAGCAAGTATTTTCTGAGAAAAGTAACAAAAGTGATTTTGCTTATTCTCAATATTATTTGACATATAAATAGGAAAGCATGTCCACTCTGAGTGTTGTCCAACATAAAGACAGGAAACTATGTTGACTTCAGTTTTCAAATTGCATAGTTATTAGGATTAAACTTTTATCTTAAGGTCAGATTTTTCATCCTACAAATTCTCATAATATTAACCATTTTCTGAGAGGAATAAATTGTTTCTATACATTATATATATTTACCGAATCCTAGGATAATTTTTATTTTTATTATTTCATTGTTTAATTTTTTTATGGTAAATTATTTATTGAAATTTCAGTCTATTAAAACATCCACTCAGTGTGAGCAAATAAACCAGGATGTAAAGAAGGTGCATGCTATGTTAAAAACATTTGGCCAACAAGCATGCTACTGCTGTTGTGGCTAAGTCGCTTCAGTCGTGTCCGACTCTGTGCGACCCCATAGACGGTAGCTCACCAGGCTCCTCTGTCCACAGGATTCTCCAGGCAAGAATACTGGAGTGGGTTGCCATTTCCCTCTCCAATGCATGCATGCATGCTAAGTCGCTTCAGTCGTGTCTGACTCTGTGCGACCCCATAGACGGCAGCCCAGGAGGCTCCTCTATCCATGAGGTCCTCCAAGCAAGAATACTGGAGTGGGTTGTCATTTCCTTCTCGAAGAACAAGCACCAACTCAGCATTTTTTTGGGGGAAAAATGTCATAAAATGTGATCAACTACTATATTCATGTAAAAAGAAAGAATAAGAATCACTTGCCGCACTTGATAGTTCACTGTTCATTAGATGTTATTTTCACATTTTATTTTTAGTCTGGAGAAGGAAGTTGAAACTGAATTAGGTAAATAAATATCCATTCTCCAAACTTTGCCTTTCTCCAAGTAGTTAACTGAGTGCTCTGTGATTTTGATCAAACTATTCATGCTTTTGTTGTAATGCTCTCAGCAAAACATTCTTATATATACATGGCTTTATGAAAAAGGTTTTGCCTGATGCTTGGTAAATACTAGATGTTTATGCATAGAATAGTAATCGATGGTCTTACTGTACCCACAAAACTCTGTAGTTCACTTCATAGTTTTCTGGTGACTTTATAAATAACATATTTTGAGTGCTTTATTACTGGTTTTAAAATCTTGAAAAAAAAATAGAGCACTGCAATACTTACTTTCAGTTCACTTCAGTTCAGTTGCTCAGTCATGTCCAACTCTTTGTGACCCTATGAACTGCAGCACACCAGGCCTCCCTGTCCATCACCAACTCCCGGAGTCCACCCAAACCCAAGTCCATTGAGTCGGTGTTGCCATCCAACCATCTCATCCTCTGTTGTCCCCTTCTCCTCCTGCCCTCAATCTTTTCCAGCATCAGGGTCTTTTCAAATGAGTCAGCTCTTCGCATCAAGTGGCCAAAGTATTGGAGTTGCAGCTTCAACATCATGCCTTCCAATGAACACCAGGACTGATCTCCTTTTGGATGGACTGTTTGGATCTCCTTGCAGTCCAAGGGACTCGCAAGAGTCTTCTCCAACACCTCAGTGAAAAAGCATAAATTCTTCTGCACTCAGCTTCCTTTATAGTCCAACTCTCACATCCATACATGACCACTGAAAAACCATAGCCTTGACTAGATGGACCTTTGTTGACAAAATCATGTCTCTGCTTTTTAATATGCTGTCTAGGTTGGTTATAACTTACCTTCCAAGCAGTAAATGTCTTTTAACTTCATGGCTGCAGTCACCATCTGCAGTGATTTTGGAGCCCAGAAAAATAAAGTCAGCCACTGTTTCCACTGTTTCCCCATGTATTTGCCATGAGTGATGGGACCGGATACCATGATCCTAGCTTTCTGAATGTTGAGCTTTAAGCCAACTTTTTCCCCTCCTCTTTCATTTTCATCAGGAGGCTCTTTAGTTCCTCTTCACTTCCTGCCATAGGGTGGTGTCATCTGCATATCTGAGGTTATTGATATTTCTCCTGGCAATCTTGATTTCAGCTTGTGCTTCCTCCAGCCCAATGTTCTCATGGAATATTTCCTTTACATACTTGTATTTGTTTCCCCAACTGTGAAGATTAAAATGATATACAGGTATATAAATTTTGTCATTTAAATTTTTGTATTAAAAAGAAGGAAAGGAGTTTGTTATCTAAATTTTAGATATCACACTTCTGTGATTTGTAGTGAGGAACTATGAGTAAAATTATCATTTAAATAATTTACAATGTATTTGTGGTTTCAAATGATGGAAACTTAATTCCATAGTGAGGATTGTTTACTCCCATCACTGGGAAGAGTGAGGATGTCACCAGACCCCAGGGATCAGTGAAAACATCGGCTTGATTCTGCCAGGACTCTTATTCCACTCTCAGCTTTGCACTCATCTTTGTATCAGTTTCCTACTGAGCACATTCAGATACATGGCAGGAAAAGTAGTAATAAAGAGCTATTGAGGTTCATAACTCTTGGCTTCCACTACCACTAATTTTCTTAATTTCCAGTTAGGGGGGAAAAAAATGACTCAGATAGTTTGCCATTGGTCAGGAACTCTCTCCAGGACCAATTATCTGTGGCCATGTTATGTAAAAACATAATACATTTGCAGTTCCCAATATAGCAATACAAATTTGAAAGAGAAGAGGGTGATATTTGAAGAAAAGAAAAAGATTCTAACTCAACTATATCAGAGATATTGGTTTCATCTTATCTGAAGAACAATAAGCATTCGTCTCTGAAAACATATCAATTCCACAGTAGTGGTTAAGGTAATAGAAAAAAACTGACCCAGACCATGTTGAACATGTATTTAATAATACAGAGAGAAAACATACACGAAAAACCCAAAGGTATGTTTGGTATAATCCAACAATTTAATGATGTTTCTAAGAGCTCAGTTACTTTATGTCCCTCTGCTCAGCCTCTGCAATGCAGCTTGATTCAAAAGAGGGCTGTGCTTCTGATTACAAGATGGTTACTATAAGCTCTTAGACACAGATACCTTTGTATCAGTATTACCACCAAAAGTTCTCTTATTCATTCTTTTTAGAGCAGCTTAGACTCATGTCTAATCTGAAAATGTCATCCTTGGCCAGGATACTGGAATGCTCTAACTGGTGTGTTCTCTCCTTCTGCAGTTTGGTATGGAATCAAATGGGTAACTAATATAAAGTGAAGTCGCTCAGTCATGTTCAACTCTTTGTGACCCAATGGACTCCTCCATCCATGGGATTTTCCAGGCAAGAGGAGTACTGGAGTGGGTTGCAATTTCCTTCTCCAGAGGATCTTCCCAACCCAGCGACTGAACCCGGGTCTCCCACATTGTAGGCATATGCTTTACCATCTGAGCCAACAGGGAAGACTTAACTAATATAAGTTGCATGCAACTGGAAATCTATAAGTGGAGGAATGCTTGCTGGGAATGCAACCTAGACTATCAGTCACACATCCATCTCTTTATAGTCATCTTTTAATTATTCTATTGCTATTTTATTTTATTTGACTTGAAGATAAAAAATTTAACTGAAGTCATCATTGTTAAGGCTTAAATTCTCACTCCTTCACCTTTACTATAGGAAACCAAAGTCTTTCAATGTAGCAAACCAAACCATAATGAAATGCTGGTTGATCAAATGTTTGATATTTCAATGAAAACTCTTAAGGTTAAATTAAAATTCACATTTTATAGTTCAGACTAAATTATTTTTATTCTCTCTTTCTCATTCTTAAATCTTTGCAAAGACATATTTGGGTATGCCTGAGAAAGAATGAGAGAAATAGGACCAGGTTGATAGAGAATGCCAATTCAATTTACATGTCTCACTAGAAGAATGAGGAGAACCAGTCTGCCTTAGGTGGCAGCAGGAAGTATAAGAGCAGTCAGAAAGAAAGAGAAAGTGCTCCAAATGAGTTCTGGTTCACAGCATGGTGACCTATCCATTTATGTTGATTAGGAATCAACCAGACAGATTATCCCTTCTCTCTTGTGGAAGAATTCAAAAACGAATGTGGAGAAAATCAAAATCCCTCGTCTCATTACTTCCTTTCATGAAGAGAAAGGGTAGGAAATTCTTATGTTTAATATTTTGGTGTGGAGAGAGACAATATTTCTATAAACTATAATTGTTTCCACACTACTTTGAGTAACAAATCTCAGATAGGAGATCACAATTCTGTATGTATGTATTTAGAGAGAGAGAGAGAGAGAGAGAGAGCGCGCGCGCAAGAGAGAGAGAGAGTTGCCCCTCGATTGTGAGTGCTGCCTTAATGAATAGGGAAGGCCAATTGTACTCTGCCACTTTATATTAGGTACTTGAGTGTCTGTGTATTTTAGTATCCAAGGGGTTCCTGAAACCAGTCCCCAAGGATACAATGGGATGACTGCATACATTTCTTTTTTTATCATCTACAAATGTTACATATCTATATTTACCTTTAACATATTTATTCAATGACTGATTTAGAACATGGGAAGTAGGAGAGATTAAAAAAAAGATCAGTGATTGAGCTGGCTGAAATTGGACCTTTGGTGGTATTAGAGTAGGTAAAAGGGAAACAGGCAGAAAAAACTGTGTCAAACAGCTTATTTACTGTATTGGTTATATGATGATGAACACTGTGTACATTTTCATTACTACAGTTATTCCTAAGGCTTGGGAGCTTATTGAACTATTTGAGACTGAAAACCTTAGCTAACAGACTTTAAGTTACTAAGTTACTTTGTCTTTTTTTTTTTTTTTTTGGTCTTTCTTAGAAGTAATCTATCAATAAGACCCATTTATATGTGCAATGGGATTATGGTTCTTGGTAAAGAAATAAACAGAGAATAAAAACTTGGAGCAAGCCCTGAAAATATAACACAGCTCCTTTTTACTCCTTCTGCCATTGTTCAGCATTGATTGATTGAATGTACATGCTAAGTCGTTTCAGTCATCTCTAACTCTGCAAACCTAAGGACTGTAGCCCACCAGGCTTTTCTGTGTATAGGTTTCTCCAAGCAAGAATACTGGAGTGCGTTATCATGCCTTTCTCCAGGAGATCTTCCAAACCAGGGATCAAACCCTGGTCTCTTATGTCTTCCACATTGGCAGGTGGGTTCTTTACCACTAGTACCACCTGGGAAGCCCAACTGATTGATTAAGAGACATCAATCATCATCAGAGGCCAGGAATCTAGTCTCTCAGACCAGTAAGCAATTGTATAAGTAGTGATCCCTGAAGATTTTATAAAAGGAGATTTTTGTTCTCTCTCTCCCCAGTAAAATTTCCTGATCTTACTATATACTGCATACAGTTCAGTTCAATCACTCAGACGTGTACCCCATGAATCGCAGCACACCAGGCCTCCTTGTCCATCACCAACCCCCAGAGTTCACTGAGACTCATGTCCATCGAGCCAGTGATGCCATCCAGCCATCTCATTCACTGTCATCCCCTTCTCTTCCTGCCCTCAATCCCTCCCAGCATCAGAGTCTTTTCCAATGAGTCATCTTCGCATGAGGTGGCCAAAGCATTGGAGTTTCAGCCTCAGCATCATTCCTTCCAAAGAAGCCCCAGGGCTGATCTCCTTCAGAATGGACTGGTTGGATCTCCTTGCAGTTCCAGGGACTCTCAAGAGTCTTCTCCAACACCACAGTTCAAAAGCATCAATTCTTCGGCACTCAGCCTTCTTCACAATCCAACTCTCACATCCATACACGACCACTGGAAAAACCATAGCCTTGACTAGATGGACCTTTGTTGGCAAACTTAATGTCTCTGCTTTTCAATGTTACCTAAGTTGGTCATAACTTTTCTTCCAAGGAGTAAGCGTATTTTAATTTCAGGGCTGCACTCACCATCTGCAGTGATTTTGGAACCCCCCCAAAAATAAAGTCTGACACTGTTTCCACTGTTTCTCTATCTACTTCCCATGAAGTGATGGGACCAGATGCCATGATCTTCGTTTTCTGAATGTTGAGCTTTAAGCCAACTTTTTCACTCTCCTCTTTCACTTTCATCAAGAGGCTTTTTAGTTCCTCTTCACTTTCTGCCATAAGGGTGGTGTCATCTGCATATCTGAGGTTATTGATATTTCTCCCGGCAATCTTGATTCCAGCTTGTGTTTCTTCCAGTCCAGCGTTTCTCATAATATACTCTGCATAGAAGTTAAATAATCAGGGTGATAATATACAGGCTTGATGTAGTCCTTTTCCTATTTGGAACCAGTCTGTTGTTCCATGTCCAGTTCTAACTATTGTTTCCTGATCTGCATATAGGTTTCTCAAGAGGCAGGTCAGGTGGTCTGGTATACTCATCTCTTTCAGAATTTTCCACAGTTTATTGTGATCCACACAGTCAAGCGCTTTGGCAAAGTCAATAAAGCAGAAATAGATGTTTTTCTGGAACTCTCTTTCTTTTTCCATGATCCAGTGGATGTTGGTAATTTGATTTCTTGTTCCTCTGTCTTTTCTAAAACCAGCTTGAACATCAGGAAGTTCATGGTTCACATATTGCTGAAGCGTGGCTTGGAGAATTTTGAACATTACTTGACTAGCGTGTGAGATGAGTGCAATTGTGCAGCAGTTTGAGCATTCTTTGGCATTGCCTTTCTTTGGGATTGCAATGAAAACTGACCTTTTCCAGTCCTGTGGCCACTGCTGAGTTTTCGAAATTTGCTGGCATGATGAGTGCAGCACTGTCACAGCATCATATTTCAGGATTTGAAATAGCTCAGCTGGAATTCCATCACCTCCACTGGCTTTGTTAGTAGTGATGCTTTATAAGGCCCACTTGACTTCACATTCCAGGATGTCTGGCTCTAGATAATTGATCACACCATCGTGATTATCTGGGTTGTGATCTTTTTTTGTACAGTTCTTCTGTGTATTCTTGCCCTCTCTTCTTAATATCTTCTGCTTCTGTTAGGTCCATACCGTTTCTGTCCTTTATTGAGCCCATCTTTGCATGAAATGTCCCCTTGGTATCTCTAATTTTCTTGAAGAGATCTCTAGTCTTTCCCATTCTGTTGTTATCCTCTATATCTTTGCACTGATCGCTGAGGAAGGCTTTCTTATCTCTTCTTGCTATTCTTTGGAACTCTGCATTCAGATGCTTATGTCTTTCCTTTTCTCCTTTGCTTTTCACTTCTCTTCTTTTCACAGCTATTTGTAAGGTCTCCCCAGACAGCCATTTTGCTTTTTTGTGTTTCTTTTCCATGGAGATGGTCTTGATCCCTGTCCCCTGTACAATGTCATGGACCTCATTCCAGAATTCATCAGGCACTCTATCTATCAGATCTAGTCCCTTAAATCTATTTCTCACTTTCACTGTATAATCATAAGGGATTTGATTTAGATCATACCTGAATGGTCTATTGGTTTTCCCTACTTTCTTAAATTTCAGTCTAAATTTGGCAATAAGGAGTTCATGATCTGAGCCACAGTCAGCTCCTGGTCTTGTTTTTGTTGACTGTATAGAGCTTCTCCATCTTTGGCTGCAAAGAATATAATCAATCAGATTTCGGTGTTGACCATCTGGTGATGTCCATGTGTAGAGTCTTCTCTTGTGTTGTTGGAAGAGGGTGTTTGCTATCACCAGTGCATTTTCTTGGCAAAACTCTATTAGTCTTTTCCCTGCTTCATTCTGTATTCCAAGGCCAAATTTGCCAGTTAGTCCAGGTATTTCTTGACTTCCTACTTTTGCATTCCAGTCCCCTATAATGAAAAGGACATGTTTTTTGGGTGTTAGTTCTAAAAGGTCTTGTAGGTCTTCATAGAACCATTCAACTTCAGCTTCTTTAGCGTTACTGGTTGGAGCACAGACTTGGATTACTGTGATATTGAATGGTTTGCCTTGGAAACAAACAGAGATCATTCTGTCGTTTTTGAGATTGCATCCAAGTACTGCATTTCAGACTCTTTTGTTGACCATGATGGCTACTCCATTTCTTCTGAGGGATTCCTGCCTGCAGTCATAGATATAATGGTCATCTGAGTTAAATTCACCCATTCTAGTCCATTTTAGTTCGCTTATTCCTAGAATGTGGACATTCACTCTTGCCATCTCTTGTTTGACCACTTCCAATTTGCCTTGATTCATGGACCTGACATTCCAGATTCCTATGCAATATTGCTCTTTACAGCATCGGACCTTGCTTCTATCACCAGTCACATCCACAACTGGGTAGTGTTTTTGCTTTGGCTCCATCCTTTCATTCTTTTTGGAGTTATTTCTCCCCTGATCTCCAGTAACATATTGGGCCCATACTGAACTGGGGAGTTCCTCTTTCAGTATCCTATCATTTTGCCTTTTCATACTGTTCATGGGGTTCTCAAGGCAAGAATACTGAAGTGGTTTGCCATTCCCTTCTCCAGTGGACCACATTCTGTCAGATCTCTTCACCATGACTGCCCGTCTTGGGTTGCCCCACAGGCATGGCTTACTTTCATTAAGTTAGACAAGGCTGTGGTTCTAGTGTGATTAGATTGACTAGTTTTCTGTGAGTATGGTTTCAGTGTGTCTGCCCTCTGATGCCCTCTTGCAACACCTACCATCTTACTTGGGTTTCTCTTACCTTGGGTGTGGGGTATCTCTTCATGGCTGCTCCAGTAAAGCGCAGCCGTTGCTCCTTACCTTGGACAGGGGGTATCTCCTCACTGCCGCCCTTCCTGACGGATAGCTCCTCTAGGCACTCCTGCGCCCGTGCAGCCACGGCTCCTTGGACGTGGGGTTGGTCCTCCCGGTCGCTGCCCCTGGCATCGGGTGTTGGGGCATGGGGTAGCTCCTCCCAGCTGCCGCCCCTGACCTCGGACATACGGTAGCTCTTCTCGGCCATTCCTGCGCTGTTTCAGCCTGGCACTCCTGGCCGCTGCCCCTGACCTTGGACGCAGGGTAGCTCTTCTCGGCCGTTCCTGCACTGTTGCAGCCTGGCACTCTTGGCTGCTGCCCCTGACCTCGGACATGGGGTAACTCCAATTGGCTGCCGCCCTTTGGGCACGGGGTCCTCCCGGCTTCTGCCCCTGACCTCGGACGTGGGGTAGCTCTTCTTGGCCGGGCTTAGTGCACCGGTCGCAGCCACCACTGCGCTTAGTGCGCCGGTCGCACCCGCTGTCGCCACGCCCCAATATACTGCATTATTTCATCTTAAGAATCTCTAGTGGAAATGAGGACTCTCTGTCATAAGTCACCAGGATGTGCAGGACACACAGGGCACACAGGACTATACAATGGCCTTCCTAGGTTTTGTCACTTGCCGGGATTACTGTTAGAGCCAAAAATATTAAAAGGGAAGACTCATAGAAGAGTTTGGCTCTTTAAGTGTAGAAAGTCAGGTCAAGCATGGAGGCTAGACAATAGGTGGTTTGAATTGCAGTATGTCAAGCTTAAAAGGGAACAGAAGTTCTTCAACAGATATTGGAATAATTCAAGACCAGTTCCCAAACAGCAATGATGGACCTCTTTTTTGTCCCTTTTTCTGACCATGCTGCTGTCTGGATTCCAAGCGAAACTCCTCTGACTAAGAACAATATTTCTCTTCCTCTCACTATTTAGTTAGGAATTACTTCACTGGCCTGTTCAATCTGTTTCTAACTTTGTTCTTAGAGGTCACCCTTGTCAGATCTATCCAAGAAACTTGAGGCTTCATAGTCCAGATGATTTTTTCTCAAGAAATTTACTGACACACATGACTAGCCTTAGGTTTCATGTGTTTGAATGTAAAGTCTACCCCATATAAAGCTAGTTGATGTCAAAACAATTTAAGAAGAAAATGACAATTTCTTTTATAGGGAAAGAATATCAGCAATCCCTGAGTTAATCATTTATTTTATATCTGTAAAGAAAAAATATGATTTTGCTATTTGACCTCTGACAAAATTCTACATTTGTCACTGAGTTAAAAAAATTAAAGGACCTCCTGCCTAAGTTTTCTGTTACTTTATTTTGTTTCATTGATAGCTATGTTAGTGAACTACAGTACTGTAATGATTTTAATTACCATGTGCACTCTGAGAATAAGAATATTATTAGTTGATCATCACAGCAAATTTAGTTACTTTTCTATTAAGAAGAGTGTATCAATTCAGATGCATGAAGTTAAGTTTGGAGTGTTATTAAATATTGATAATCATATAGAGATCTAATTTTAAAATGGAATTGGAAATGAATTCAGGCATTGAGGTTAATATCTTCTACCTTCCCTCTGATCACTACTTAAGTTCATTAACAGATGATGGTATTGAATACATATATTGTTTCATAATAGCATTGTGTTGTTTTATCTCGAGTTGGCTGTGTTAGAATGTTAAGTCAAATATTAAGCCAAAATATTTTCAGATTTGGAGCTTATTTATAAAATTTCATATCTAACTAATTAGTTTGGAAGTATATTACATTGGTGCTCTGAATGAATCACATATCTTAGCTCTTGTGACCTATTTATCTCCTCCCCTTGAAGTTAGACTGGGTTTATGCATTGTTTGAACTCTTAAAATATGGGGAAAACAACTGTCCAGGTTCTGCTTAAGAGAAAAAAAGGCCTGAAGCATACATTTTTGCACTCAGATACCTTACTGGAGATACAAAGTGAAGAGAGATTTCATGAGAAAATTAGGTTCTGGGGCTACAGTGAAAAGAGGAGGAAGCTCAGCCATCTAAGAGACTCAGCAGAGCTCATCCCCTAAAAGGCTTATTAGCTGAATGCAGCCTCACAAAAAAAAACTGTCAAGGGTATTTGAAGAAATAAATTTCAGATAAAATGACTATCATTTGAAAGTTTTTTTGGTGTGGGATTACTATTCAGCAGTAAATAATTAGAACATACAGAAATGAAAAAACTAAAGATGGCACTAGTTGTAAAGAACCCACCTGCCAATGCAGGAGACTTAAGAGTCATGAATTCAATCCCTGTGTCAGGAAGATCCCCTGGGTAGAAAATGGCAACCCACTTTAGTATTCTTGCCTTGAGAATCCCGTGGACAGAGGAGCCTGGGGGCTACAGTCCATAGGGTTGCAAAGAGTCAGACATGACTGAAGAGACTTGACACAATTAATCTCCCACTCCTATCTCTACCCTTATCATCATCTGCTTAGTATATGGTATATGAATTTAGACTTTTGAGGTTTGATTTAGGCAACTGGAGAATCTGGTGTTCATCCACTTTGAGAATAAAATAATGAGATCTATTAGTTGGAAAAAACAGGATCAGGAGTCTCACTGAATAAATTATGTATATTACATATGGATTGTGTTTCTCAAATAAGATCCCCTCTAACAGGCCTCCTCCACATTTATGAATTAGTTACTATGTTAGCTTAAGAAAGGAAGAAACAGACAGGATATTATAAATGTTTAAATTTCAAACTTCTTGTTTCTCTCTCTCTCTATTCCTATCTTCACCCTCAAGCTGTCCCCTCATTTTTTTCATGCTCTCTCTCTCTGGGTTTATCTTGAAAGGGATATTGTATATAATTTCCTAAAATTATGTCTCCCAATTGTCTTAGTTTTAATTGGTTTACCTCAGGTCCACACAGGGACACTAATTCTCTCTCTCTCACTCTCTGTTTGAGTGTAACATAAGACACAATGATTTGCATATGCCAAAGTGATTTCATGATATGTTCTTTGGCTGTATACTGAATACAACCTTTTAAGTGTATTTTTGTCTAAAAAAATTCAGACTAACTTCACCAATTTAATTTAAAAAATAAGGGGTTTTGCTGAGACTATTGAGGGTTCTCACTAAATTAACTAGCATCAAAAACACCAGTTCTCATTATGTTGACCATAAAACTAACTTTTTATAAGACTAATGAATATTATTAATGTGATGCATATGATGAAAGCTCACTATATTAAATATAAAATGTATCAAATTAGAAATCAAATAATGATTCAGTGTTTTAAAAAATTGGTATATGAAAATCACCCATTTAGTATAAGAAACTAATTCATGAAAATGCATAGCACTAGGTCATACCTCTAGTTTCTAATGAATAACATGTACCATTATAGAATTTCACTGAAACATGTTTCAAAGCTATTTATGGTAAGTTAGTAAGTGAATTAGTAAGGATAATTAAAATATGACATGAATAAATGATATTTTCTTTCTGATTAGAAGTTTGTGGTACTTGCTTAGTAATAAACCTGGTTACTATAACATGTTGTTAGACCTCTACTTATGAATTTATTTGCAGAGTCTACATTTTTGGCTTCAGTGTTCTGTTTTCACTGCATCATGAAAGTTGACTTAAATTGGTTGTCATTTCAATTGCTATTTTCCTGTTTTAATACAAATTATTGTTACATTATATTTATATAATACAGTTACCTTGTGTGGCTTTTTTGCTTATTCCCAAATTCTGAAAGATGATGCTGTAAAAGTGCTGTACTCAATATGCCAGCACATTTGGAAAACTCAGCAGTGGCCACAGGACTGGAAAAGGTCCGTTTGCATTCCAATCCCAAAGAAAGGCAATGGCAAAGAATGCTCAAACTACTGCACAATTGCACTCATCTCACATGCAAGTCAAATAATGCTCAAAATTATTCAAGCCAGGCTCCAGCAATACGTGAACCCTGAACTTCCAGATGTTCAAACTGGTTTTAGAAAAGGCAGAGGAACCAGAGATCAAATTGCCAACATCCGCTGCATCATAGAAAAAGCAAGAGAGTTCCAGAAAAACATCTATTTCTGCTTTATTGACTTTCCCAAAGCCTTTGACTGTATGGATCACAATAAACTGTGGAAAATTCTGAAAGAGATGGGAATACCAGACCATCTGACCTGCTTCTTCCATGTAAGGAGGCAACAGTTAGAACTGGACTTGGAACAACAGACTTGTTCCAAATCGGAAAAGGAGTACTTCAAGGTTGTATACTGTCACCCTGCTTATTTAACTTATATGCAGAGTACATCATGAGAAACATTGGGCTGGAAGAAGCACAAGCTGGAATCAAGATTGCCAGGAGAAGTATCAATAACCTCAGATATGCAGATGACACCACCCTTATGGCAGAATTTGAAGAGGAACTAAAGAGCCTCTTGATGAAAGTGAAAGAGGAGATTGAAAAAGTTGGCTTAAAGCTCAACATTCAGAAAACGAAGATCATGGCATCTGGTCCCATCACTTCATGGGAAATAGATGGGGAAACAGTGGAAGCAGTGTCAGGCTTAATTTTGGGGGGCTCCAAAATCACTGCAGATGGTGACTGCACCCATGAAACTAAAAGATGCTTACTCTTTGGAAGGAAAGTTATGACCAACCTCGATAGCATATTGAAAATCAGAGACATTACTTTGCCAACAAAGGTCCGTCTAGTCAAGACTATGGTTTCTCCAGAGGTCATGTATGGATGTGAGAGTTGGACTGTGAAGAAAGCTGAGCACCGAATTGATGCTTTTGAACTGTGGTGTTGGAGAAGACTCTTGAGAGTCCCTTGGACTGCAAGGAGATCCAACCAGTCCATTCTAAAGGAGATCAGCCCTGGGTGTTCTTTGGAAGGAATGATGCTAAAGCTGAAACTCCAGTACTTTGGCCACCTCATGCGAAGAGTTAACTCACTGGAAAGACTCTGATGCTGGGAGGGATTGGGGGCAGGAGGAGAAAGGGACAGCAGAGGCTGAGATGGCTGGATGGCATCACTGACTCGATGGACGTGAGTCTGGGTGAACTCCAGGAGTTGGTGATTGACAGGGAGGCCTGGCGTGCTGCAATTCATGGGGTTGCAAAGAGTCGGACACAACTGAGCGACTGAACTGAACTGAACTGAATTGTGTATAAAGATGCATACTTTCAGGAACAGCATTTTTAAACTGTACATTTTATTAACTAGGATTTTACCATACTATTAGTTTATATATATATATATATATATATATATATATATATATATCCATTTTGTTGTTGTTCAATAGCTGTCATGTCCGATTCTTTGTGACCCCATGGACAGCAGCATGCCAGACTACCCTATCCTTCACCATCTCCCAGATTTTGCTCAAAACCATATCCATTGAGTCAGTGATAACATCAAATCATCTATTCTCTGTTGCCCCTTATTAAATATTTATTTAATACTTAATTTATTTTGGTAAAAATGTTACACTTATATTTACACTGTTATGAAATTATTTTATCATGGGATATGGAAGATGCTTAAAGTTGTAGTACCCTGAAAGTTAATAGCACCCTAAATTTAGGCAGTTGTAGTAGAGTTCACTAAAGGCCTATTTAGAGAAACCACAGGATATAGTGCAGGACAAGTTCTAGCAATAGTGGAATTTTTTACAATGACTTAGGACGTGGGCTAGTATGGTTATCAGAATCCAGAGAGGACAATTGTATGGAAATAGCCTCCTCTCAGGAGCAGAGGCTTGATAGAACAAATCAGTAGGGAGAAACTTAGGAGAATAAAGCGACAGCTTTGTGTATGGAAATATACGGAAACAAGATATCTGAGGCATAGAGTTATTTAGATTCTTCCATCTTCCTCTCAATCCATGGGGAAGTGTGCTAAGCTGTGGGAGTTATCCTATGGTTTATGTTTTAATACTTAAATTTAGGAGAGTGAATTTTGCCAAGTAAAGGCAGAAAGTGAGAGAAAAGATATTTTTGAGAATATTGAGTTTCAGTCTGGGAAAACCAAGGTCAGTTGATAAGTCAAAAGAATTCAAGAAGATAAAAGTATCATGACCAACTTCAAGAAGAGGGTTCAGGGTCGGGAACACATGTATACCTGTGGCGGATTCATTTTGATATTTGGCAAAACTAAGACAATTATGTAAAGTTTAAAAATAAAAAAAAAATTAAAAAAAAAAGAAAGAAAATACAAATCAGAAGTACGGAAAAAGAACTGAACATGAGAGTAGGTTGTAAATTGAGGAGGTTTTGTATGAATTTATATTGATTGTAGTTACCTCACCAACAATGTATGTCAATCAATGGACCTGACTTGTTTAAGGCACACAATCAAGGAGAGAAACATTTGAAAGTAAGTTTTGATTTACAAAAAAAAAGTAATGAGGCATGTTTGGAGAGGAATAAATCACATTTCCCAAACTTACACATTTATGATGAGCTAAACTTGACCATCAGAGAGGGCGATGGCACCCGACTCCAATACTCTTGCCTTGAGAATCCCGTGGGCAGAGGAGCCTGGTGGGCTGAAGTCCACGGGGTCGTGAAGAGTTGGACATAATTGAGCGTCTTCGCTTTCACTTTTCACTTTCACGCATTGGAGAAGGAAATGGCAACCTACTCCAGTGTTCGTGCCTGGAGAATCCCAGGGACAGGGGATCCTGGTGGGCTGCCGTCTATGGGGTCGCACAGGGTTGGACACAACTGAAGGAACTTAGCAGCAGCAGCAGCAAACTTGACCATAAAGAAGTCTGAGCACTGAAAAAATGATCCTCAAACTGTTGTGCTGGAGAAGACTCTTGAGAGTCCCTTGGACAGCAAGGAGATCAGAGCAGTCAATCCTAAAGGAAGTCAATCCTGAATATTCATTGAAATGACTGATGATGAAGCTAAAGCTTCAATATTTTGGCCACCTGATGCAAGGAAAGGACTCATTGGAAAAAACCCTGATGCTGGAAAAGATTGAAAGCAGAAGGAGAAAGGGATGACAGAGGATGAGATGGTTGGATGGCATGATCAACTCAATGGATATAAGTTTGAGCAAACTCTGGGAGATGGTGAAGGACAGGGAAGCCTGGCAACTACAGTCCATGGGGTCACAAAGAGTCGGACACGACTTAGCAACTGAACAACAAACTTGAAGGAAGGGTTTCCCTGTTGGCTCAGTGGTAAATACTGTATGAATGCAGTTCAATCTCTGGACCAGAAAGAACCCCTGGAGAAGGAAATAACAACCCACTCCAGTGTTCTTGCCTGGGAAACCCCATGGACAAAGGAGCCTGGTGGTCTACAGTTCATGAGGTCACAACAACATTGGACACAACTTAGTGACTAAACAACAACAAACAACAGAAACACATGAAAAATATTATATGTTAATAAAACTCAGAAAATAACAAAACATACATTCTTTTAAGTAAGAGCAAAACCAAATCTCAAAAGAGCAAAACCAAAATAGTAATTGCCTATTTAATTGTCTCTTTTGTGAGATAATCTCAAAATACAAGTGGTTTCTATAACATTGGTCACATGTTTGATAAATGATTTAAATAGATCAAATGACAAAGTGTTGACTCAGTTAAATGTGACATCCACAAAAGTGATAGAGAATGATAATGCCAACATATTTATTTTTCATTTACCAGCAGGATAAAGAAAACTGTTTTTGACATTGTATATACCAGTAAACAGAACAGTGCAATAGCATAATGATGCTTTGCATTTCATATTATCTTTCAAATGAATTTTCCATGGTAGCATCATTAGCTCCAATTTATAGATGAGAGAGTCCTGTACACAACTGCCAGATTGAGCAGATAGATTTTGAGTGTGGGCCTGAATAGTGACTGCTTCAGTGATTTTTTTTTTTTAATTTTTATTTTTTAACTTTACAATATTGTATTGGTTTTGCCATATATCAACATGAATCCACCACAGGTATACACGTGTTCCCCATCCCGAACCCTCCTCCCTCCTCCCTCCCCGTACCATCCCTCTGGGTCGTCCCAGTTCACCAGCCCCAAGCATCCAGTGATTTTGAAGCATAAATTCTTTACAAGTCTATAGCTTGTCCTCGAATTTGTCTTGGGCTAATTTTCTTATTCCTGGTATATTTCTCATTATTTATGTAATGGAAGGGGCATGAAACTGTTCTGGATCCCTCAGCATCTGCATTGGAGTGACTCAAAAATAGAGGAGAGTTTTTTCCTTCTATAATTTTACTGATTAGTATTAACACCTGATATTATTCATGTGTAATCACCTTTAATTATTTCTGGTCTTAGAGGTTGAATATGAAGTTTTAAGAAATGAAAGTAAATAATGATGATTATTACAATCATAGTTTATAATGATCTAGAAGCCTTAAAAATGATTGTTCTATTTGAACTGTAGAGTACCTCTATCATGTAAGTAGATTTGGGGTGAATATAAGGAAACCTCATCTCAAATTGTTTGAATAACTTGTCTAAGATCACACTACAAGTGGCAGAGCTAAGATTTGAATTGAAGTCTGTCAAATGCTAAAAATTCCTTTCCCACTCACTATATCAAAGAATTGACTACACAGGATAATGATTCACTTCACCAATTTGTCAAATCTTTCATTCATTACAATAACTTATGATTTTTTATTTACCATAGTGTCCGTGGCCTTATCCAATTGATCATTTAGTGTCTGATTTGAATAATCACTTTTTCTCTATCTGAATGTACTTCATACTATAAAAAATACCTTACTTTATTTATATATGAATTTAAAAAAGAAAAAAAAAAAAAAAGCTTTCTCAGAGGGAAGAGTTTTTAACAAAGAAAAGTGAAATGAGGCATTTTGAGCAAATGTGAAAACCATTTATGCTAAAACTTTAAATGGTTGTTAGGTGGAGATTTATAAATTATGGAGAAGTAGCCTTCACATAGGCTTCTCTTGTAGCTCAGATGGAAAAGAAACTACCTGCAATACAGGAGACCTGGGTTTGATCCCTGGATTGGGAAGGTCCTCTGAAAAAAAGAATGGCTACCCACTCCAGTATTTTTGCCTGGATAATTCCACCAACAGAGAAGCCTGGTAGGCTATAGTCCATGGGTTCACAAAGAGTCAGACATGACTAAGTGACTCACACACACACACACACACACACACACACACACAGTCTTCATATGCCTAATGCACTTATTACAACTTCCTGGAATTAGCATGTATGTTAACTGCTATCATCATAACATTATTATGATGTTGACATGATATCTGCATGAATATCATAATACATGCTCATTAACCCTTAAAAATGTATAATTTCTAAGTATGTTCCTTAGCACCATTTCCTTTATATTTATAAAATACTATATATGTATATCTCATTTCATCATAGTTCACTTTATTGAGTGATACTATGTTTTTTTTAATAAATTGAAAGTTTCTGACAATCCTGTTTGAACAAGTCTATAGGCACTATTTTCTTAACAGCATTTGCTACTTCATGTCTCTATCACATTTTGACAATTCTCATAATATTTCAAAATTTTTCATTGTTATATTTGTCATGAGACCTGTGATCAGTGATCTCTGATTTTGCTATTATAATTTTTTGGGGGTGTCATAAACTATGCTCATATAAGATCATAAACTTAAGCAATAAACATTATACATGTTATGACTGCCCCATTGACTGACTGTTCTCCTATCTCTCTCTCTCTCCCTGGGCTTTTCTATTCCCTTAGACACAACAATATTTAAATTAAGCCAGTCAATAACCCAAAGTGGCCTCTAAGTGTTAAAGTAAAAGGAAGAGTCACATATCTTCACTTAAAATAAAAAAGTAAGAATGATTAAACTGAGTGAGGAAAGCATGCTGAAAACTGAGATAGGTTGAAAGCTAGGCCTCATGTGCCAAGCAGTTAGCCAGATTGTGAGTACTGAAGGAAATTAAAAATGTTATTCCAGTGAACACACAAATGATAAGAAAGTAAAAGAGCCTATTGCTGATATGGAGAAATCATAGTGGCTCTAGTGGTCTGGATAGAAGATCAAACCAACCACTATAGATCCTTAAGCCGAAGCCCAGTCCAGAGCAAGACCCCACCTTTCTTTCATCATATGAAGGCTGACAGAAGTGAGGAAGCTGCAGAAGGGAAGTTTGAAACTAGCAGAGGTTATTTCATGAAGTTTAAGGAAAGAAGGCATCTCCATAATACCAAAGTGAAAGCTGAAGTAGCAAGTGCTGATATAAACGTTGCAGCAAATTATCCAGAAGGTCTTGCTAAGATATTAATAAAGGTAGCTACACTAAACAACGTGTTTCAATGTAGCTAAAACAATCTTTTATTGGAAGAAGATGTCATATGGGACTATCATAACTAGAGAGAAGTCAGTGGCTGACCTCAAAGCTTCAAAAGTTAAGCTGACTTTTAAATTGTGAGGGACTTAAGCAGTTGGTGACTTTAAAATGAAGCCAATGCCCACTTACCATTCTGAAAATTCTAGGCCTCTTAAGAATTATGCTAAATCTACTCTGTGTGTGATCTATAAATGGAACAACAAGGCCAGGGTGACAGTACATCTATTGACAACATGCTTCAATGAGTATTTTAAGTCCACCGTTGAGCTTAATGCTTAGGGGGAAAAAAAAAAATCCTTTCAAAATAGTACTGTTTATTCAATGCACCTGTTCACTCAAGAGCTCTGATGGAGGTGTAAAATGAGAATAAAGTTGTTTTCATAACTTGTCACACAACGATGTTAATTCTGCAGTCAAAATGTTCCTGTAGATACTTTTGCTCTGTGGAATATGATTAGGGACGTGCTGGACCCTCGACATGAGGCTGTTAGACAGCCTATGGGAGAGTCTACAGCGGTAGATGATGGGTCTCTGCCTTCTGCACAGATCATGTTTTCTGCCATTCATGAAAAAAAGGAGGGAGACTGTGCTCTACCTCCGGAGGAGGGGAGGACTTGCAGCATGCTGCAGCTGGGCGCCTTAGCGAGGCCCCCTCCTCCTCTACGCAAACCTTTAAAAATTTATCCATCACTTTCTGATTTAAGGCGATCTCTGCCGCCTCCGTTTGTGCCTCCCAGGGCCCAGGAGTTCCCCACTTTGCTTCCAAAGCCTCCCGGAGCATTGCCTGAGGCTGAGGAAGATAAAGAGTTTTCTGAAAGAAAGGAGCTTTTGAAGCAGATACATGCACAATATATAGAGTGTACTCCTTGGAGAAAACCCCCTCAGGGGGGCCTCACCCAGGCTAGAAAAAAAGTTGAACAACAGGGGGACTTGGAATTCTCTATGGCCTTTCCAGTAGTCATTACCAAAACAGAAGGGGGAAGCGAGGAAGAGGGAAAAAGGGAACCGGTCCCATATAAACTACTGAAAGAGCTTAAACAAGCTTGTCATGATTATGGTATCAAGGAGTAATTTTTACTTTCAAGTCTGATTATTAAAAAAAAAAATACATTTTGTCAAGATGCAGCTAGATTAGTGATTCATCTGATCAATTGAATTCAGTCGCTCAGTCATATCTGACTCTTTGCGACCCCATGGACTTCAGTACACCAGGCTTCCCTGTCCATCACCAACTACAGGAGCCTACTCAAACTCATGTCCATCAACTCGGCGATGCCATCCAACCATCTCATCCTCTGTCATGCCCTTCTCTTCCCACCTTCAATCTTTCTCAGCATTAGGATCTTTTCCAATGAGTCAATTCCTCTCATCAGGTGGCCAAAGTATTGGAGCTTCAGCTTCAGCATCAGTTCTTAATGAATATTCAGGACTGATTTCCTTTAGGATTGACTGGCTTAATCTCCTTTCAGTCCAAGGGACCCTAAGAGTCTTCAACACCACAATTCAAAAGTATCAATTCGTCCGTGTTCAGCTTTCTTTATAGCCCAGTTCTCACATTCATACATGACTACTGGAAAAACCATAGCTTTGACTAGACAGAACTTCTTGGTAAAGCAATGTCTCTGCTTTTTAATATGCTGTCTAGGTTGGTCATAGCTTTTCTCCCAAGAAGCAAGCATATTTTAATTTCATGGCTGCAGTCACCATCTGCAGTGAATTTGGAGCCCCCAAAATAAAGTCTCTCTGTTTTCCCATCCATTAGATCTGCACAAAATAAATTGAACACTTCCCAGAAAAGATTCACCATTCTAAAGGCCATTAAGAACAACTGTGATACATAAGAAAAGGTCAAAATGTCAGCATTAACAGAAAAATGTATATTCCAATCCTCATGGATGACTTTGATGGATTCAAGACTTCAGTGGAGGAAGTAACTGCAGATGTGGTGGAAATAGCAAGAGAACCTATATGAGGAGCCTGAAGATGTGACTAAATTGCTGCAATTTCATGATGAAACTTTAACAGATGAAAAATTGTTTCTTATGGATGAACAAAGGAAGTAGTTTATTGAGATGGAAACTACTCCTGGTAAAGGTGCTGCAACGATTGCTAAAAATTACAGCAAAGGATTTAAAATGGTACATAACCTTAATTGATGAAATAGTGGCAGGGTGTGAGGGATTGAATCCAATTTTGAAAGAATTTCTACTGTGAGTAAAATGCTATCAAACAGCATTGCACATTAACAGAGAAATTGTTCATGAAAGGAAGAATCAATTGAACAGCAAACTACATTACTGTTGTATTTTAAGAAATTATCACAGACACCCCAACCTTCAGCAACCATCCTCTTGAACAGTCCACAGTCACTGACATCAAGTCAAGTCTCCACTAGCAAAAAGATAATGACTCCCTAAAGGCTCATAAGATAGTTAACATTTTTATCAATAAATTATTCTTAAATAATATATATATAGCAGCATATATATATATATAGCTTTTTTAAACATAATACTACTGCATAGTTAATAGACTACAATATAAACATACTGTAAACATAACTGTAAACATAACTTTATCATTCATGTTGATGCTGTGGCATGGAGCTGAACCCGCAATATCTCAAAGGTGAGTCTGCACTTTGACCAGTTCTCTGATTTGGATTGTCTGCATCCTATCTTTCTCTCTCTTCTTGAACCATTTCACTTATACTTTTCTCTACTTTGATTTTTTTCCTATATATAGATTTCCCTAGTTAAAATTTTCTCTCTTTCTCCTCAATATTCCCTCTCTCCCCCAACTTTTCTCTATTATTATGGATAGAGAGAGGCTACTGTAGCTGAGGATGTGATCTTTTTTACTATCCACAACTGTATCCAAATGGTGCATATGGAGAGTATATTTAGTTGAAGGATAAAATAACATCTTTTTTCAATTACTTTGAATTTTGTATCATAATATATGATTAATTTTAGACTTAAATAATGCTAAAAGTTGGAGAGAGATTTATCAAGCCGAAATAGTGTTTCAAGTGATTAAGAAACCCTGCCCTGTTGAATACTATGATTCAGAGAAACTAGAAAGGATTTCTTAGTACAGGGTTTCAGAACCAGAGAGATGCAAGATAATTCAGTATTTTAATTTCCTCAGTATATCTATCACACTTCTTTTTCCTCCCTTATGGTTTTGCAACTGATGGGAAATCAGAACAACTCTAGGGACACTGAACAATGAAGGTTGAATTTTCATTTTTCCATCAGAAGTTTCAGCATTTGCTCTACCATATAAACTTGAAAAGATCTCCTGCATTTCTGGCATATTCTTTACCAACTGAGCTACGAGGGAAGCCCCTTTCAAGGTATAAAAGGTATATAGGCAAACTTATGTTTTTGTTTTCAATGGAATACAATACTGTCCTAAATGATTTATATTTTCACAGTATTCATCTAAGGGAAGCCCTATAGCCCTATCGCTCAGTTGTGTCTGACTCTTTGCGACCCCATGAACTGTAGCCTCCCAGGCACCTCTGTCCATGGGATTTTCCAGGCAATAGTACTGGGGTGGATTGCCATTTCCTTCTCCAGGGGACCTTCCCAACCCAGGGATCGAACCCCAGTCTCCCACATTGTAGACAGACGCTTTATCGTCTGAGCCACCAGGGGAAGCAGCTTTTGGAAAATATCACACATTATTTCTATTCCCTACCTGAAATCTATAAGCTTTTTTCCCCTTGTTTGAACTGAACAGATAAAATTTTGAGAAAGAAAATATTGAATCATCATATTTATGGGTGGTTTGTTATACATACAAACCACATTGGGTGTTTTGTCCAATTGGGAATCAAATACTGAATCTCTACTGACATCTGCTATATGAAAAGCACTTAATTATATCAAACAGCGTATTAAACATAGATATACTTTGCCTTAGATGCCAAGTCTAGGGCATATCCAGTACTCTTGCCTAGAAAATCCCATGGATGGAGGAGCCTGGTAGCCTGCAGTCCATGGGGTGGCTAGGAGTTGGACATGACTGAGCAACTTCACTTTCACTTTTCACTTTCCTGCATTGGAGAAGGAAATGGCAACCCACTCCAGTGTTCTTGCCTGGAGAATCCCAGGGATGGGGAAGCCTGGAGGGCTGCTGTCTCTGGGGTCGCACAGAGTTGGACACGACTGAAGCGACTTAGCAGCAGAAGCAGGGCATATCTATGAACAGTTACAGAACATGGAGAGACTTACACCTAATTTTTTCTATCCTTTGAATTCAGGTAAGTCTAAGCATGTATAGAGGAGGCACTAAGGATCTACTTGGGGCTTCCCAGGTAGCTCAGCAGTAAAGAATCTGCCTTCAAGGCTGGAGCTTCAAGAGATATGGGTTCGATCCCTGGGTCAGAAAGATCCCCTGGAGCAGGGAATGGCAACCTACTCCAGTATTCTTGTCAGGAGAATCCCATGGACAGAGGAGCCTGGCAGGCTATAGTCCTAGGCTCGCAAAGAGTCAGATATGACTGAAGCAACTTAGCATGCACACATGTAAAGATCTACTTACATGAAACTCACTTAAAAAAATATATCTGTATAGAAGACATAATACATTAACTAGATCAAATGACAATGAATCTATGGAAGAGAGAAGCAACAAGTTAAAATATAATGGCATATAAAATATAATGGACTACATTGATTGCCTACTACTAAGGAAAATGTACACAGAGCTACCAAGGAGAAGAAATTATATATATATATATATATATATATATATATATATATAGTTCTGAGACAGTTTGTATCATTCAAATATCTAATATAATTGGAATGTATAGTAGTACCATTTTATGACTTATATATCAGAGTGGAGTGTGAAAGAGGATTTTCTCATTTTAGGGTGGAGAACTTTTGGAGTTCATCGGCAAGAAAGATAAGGAAACTTAGAAGAAAGAACAATGTTAAAAGAAAGAGGTCAGTCCAGCCTAAACAGTTCAGCTGTCACATCACCTGGGGTAGCCTTAGAGGAAACATCAGGAACAGAAGAACACCACTGCCGTATGAGAAGCAGGTCCCTGCAACATAAGCACTGATGTAGAAGGAGTGAGAGAATATGTCATGGATTAAGAAGGACAAGTAATGCCCTCACTGACACATGGAAATGAAGAAGCCGCAGCAGTTTTGGAGGCAGGGATAAGAGAATGTATAGTCAAAGCTATGGTTTTTCCAGTAGTCATGTACAGAGGTTATAGCTGGACAATAAAAAAGGCTGACTGCTGAAGAATTGATGCCTTTGAACTGTGGTGATGGGGAAGACTCATGGGAGTTCCTTGGACAGCAAGGAAATCAAACCAGTCAATCCTAAAGGAAATCAGTCCTGAATATTCATTGGAAGGACTGACGCTGAGAAGCTCCAATATTTTGGCCGCCAAATGTGAAGAACTGACTTATCAGATAAGACCCTGATGCAGGGAAATATTGAAGGCAGGAGGAGAAGGGGATGACAGAGGTTTAGAGGGTTTGATGGCATCACTGACTCAATGGATGTGAGTTTGAGCAATCTCTGGGAGATGGTGAAGGACAAGGAAGCCTGGCATGCTCCAGTCCATGGGGTCACAAAGAATTGGACACAAATGAGCAACTGAACAACAATAACAACAACAACCAGCAGTTTTGGAGGCAGGAAGAAGAGAATGACAGTGGGTTCACAATAGTTCTAAACTATACTGGCTTTCCAAGGAATTTTACCCTGAAATGGAGCATGGACTGGGATTTTAGAAGAAGAGAGTTTTTTCCCATCTTGTTTTAAGATGGGGGAAAATTAACAAGTTATGTTCAGGGAAGATTAACTGAAAGAGAAGGGATGATGGTGAAGAAGAGAGGTCAAAAGGTTGCAATTTAGTACACAAGTAGAGAGATTAGCTGTCAGACAATGCACAATTAATTGGTCAAAATAAGAAAAATGACTGAGCATAGAACTCAGGTGGGCTTCCCAGGTGGCACTAGTGGTAAAGACCTCATCTGCCAATGCAGGAGATGTAAGAGATATGGGTTCAGTCTCTGGGTTGGGAAGATCCCCTGGAGGAGGGCATAGCAACTCACTAAAGTATAGTCACCTGGGGAATCCAATGGGCAGAGGAGCCTGGCAAGCTACAGTCCATGGGGTCACAAAGAGTCAGATACAGTGAACTCAGGTATGAAAGACTCCTGGAGACTTTTGAAATAATACAGGAATCCCATAATTCTGTGAATAGAGATTCTAAGTGTGGAAAACACAATGTGGATTACTGCTGTAAGATCCTCTTTCATTCATTCACCCAGTCATTCATTTATTCAAGTGAAAATATACTAAGCACTATAGTAGTTGTTAGGTATGCAACAGTGAGTAAATTTGATAAACTTATTCTTGCCTGGAAAATTCCACGGACAGAGGAGCCTTGTGGGTTACAATCCATGGGGTCCCAAAGAGTTGGACACAACTAAACACAGCACACACAACTTTGATAAACTGGTATAGACAGAGAAAGAGGTTTCACAGAATATCAAGCTATTTAATGGGCTTCCCTAGTGGCACCAGTAGTAAAGAATCTGCCTGCTAATGTAGGAAATGCAAGAGACCAGGGTTTGATCCTTCGGCCAGGAAGATCCCCTGGAGTAGGAAATGGCAACCCACTCCAGTAATCTTG
The DNA here is from genome assembly GCF_029407905.1 of Bubalus kerabau. NCBI lineage: Eukaryota > Metazoa > Chordata > Mammalia > Artiodactyla > Bovidae > Bubalus > Bubalus kerabau. The sequence goes on from NC_073645.1 coordinate 5,374,887, forward strand.
CCTTGAAAGTTCCATGGACAGAGGAACCTGGCAGGCCACAGTCCATAGGGCCGCAAAGAGTTGGACATGGCTGAGCATACACACACAAAGGAAAAACTAGCTGTGAAGCTTTTATTAAAGGCTAACATTGTTATGAAATGAAGTAAATAAGAAAAAGTAAAAAAAGGACATTGTGAAAAATTCATAGATTAACTAAGAAAGTGTTTATCATGTTAACATTTGTCTATATTTTTACATTAATATTTAAAATATTACTGGTCATCACATCTTAAAAGAGAAACATTGCAATAACCTCATTTGTAGGCATGTAAATGCAAAAGTGGGTCTTTAATAAGTCAGAACCCTTTCAGAGAACCAGGTTACCTAAACATAAGGTAGGGATTCAGGGGAATGAGAAGTGGGTAACTAATGACTAAGAGCTGTAATAAAAATAAGTAGCACCACATACAGTTAGATTTCTAAGTCTGACAGTACACCATGTCTGATAGTCTCTTGACACTTGCTTCATCAACAATTTTACCCTCAGACTCCTCTGTTCCTGAAATTATTTTCAATTGTTTTATCCACATTCCATTCAGAAAACGTTTTTTTTGTTTTTTTTTTTTTAAAGAATATGAAACAGTTGAGACATTCTAGCTTTTATTCCTTATATTAAGAATACTTTTCAGAGCACAAAGCATCAATACTTTTGTTTTTTGTTGCTGTTCTTTAATACTCATCATCTCCCCTGCCACCACAGTTTCACAATAAAGTCAACTAGCCAGTAAGGAAAACACCTTTGTGTTCCTGTCTCATGTTGGCATGAGACTGTGCAATATGAGGTTGACTAAAGAGTTTGTTTCAGACTGGAATCTCTCCAAGAAATTATTTGAACAGTTTCGTTTTTTCTCACCATCTGGCAGAATTGGTTGAAATGAGAGCCACTTTCAACCCCATCTCCCTTACAAACCACAAAAAGCATAGATTTCATCATAGATCATTGAGTATAGGAATAATTTTCCTTTATATTAGCTCAAATTTGAGTCTTGAGAAAATTTTTCTGAAAAATCTCATTTCTATGGTTTTCCACGCTGTCATCATTTGGCTTCTGCTGCTGTGGTACTGGTAGTGGTTGAAACAGTTCCCTTCCTAATTTTATCTGACTTCAATGCAAATAAGATATCATAATGTTTGAAATTCATCATCAACTCAGTGTTTTGGGTTCCCTTAATATATAGATACCCTCACGGAATAATTTTACAATTTGTGGTATAAGAATATTGATGAGAGGAACTGTTACATTTTCATTAAAAAATATGAGAGGTCCCTCACCTTTTGATTTTGCTATACAAATTCACTATGCAATTGTTAAAGGTTTACTCAAGTTTAGTTATAAGCCTTAAATATAGTTCTTCTTAACACTAGCCTATGTCATCTTGCAATGTAACACATTGCATTCTGTTTTTCAATCACAATGTGACTTAGAAAAGAAGGATTTAACAGGGCTTAATTTTAGACTTATTTAAACACTCAAGGGGTGTTTATTGAGTAGGCCACACTTAGCATCAGATTCATTTAGAAAAGCACATGACAAGAAGTGAAATAGAACAGCAGGGAAACAGCAGGAATTTCTTCTTAGTGAAAGCAGTCAGAGCAGACCATCCAGCAGCCATGGCATTACATTAGAGCACAGGCTCAACAGTGAGGGAATGAGACTAAGTTGGAAGGGATGAAGAGCTATCTTACCTTAGGTACACTTTTCCAAATAAGAACCATCATTTATTATAACCATCCCATAGGTATAACTCCAAAGAGATGACGGTAAGCAATATTCCCCATTATGAGCCACTCGGGAAATACTAAGGTATAGCTTCCTACTAGGAATATAGTGTTTCTTAGTAGTGTTCCCATTACAGATGAAACTGACCAATGAGGGGTCATTTTAAAATAACCTATGCTGCCTGGAAACAAAATATTTCCAGGGAAACAGAGGAAGAAATTTATTTCAAGGTTCAGTTCAGTTCAGTTCAGTCGCTCAGTTGTGTCTGACTCTTTGCGACCCCATGAATTGCAGCACACCAGGCCTCCCTGTCCATCATCAACTCCTGGGGTTCACTCAGACTCATGTCCATCGAGTCAGTGATGCCATCCAGCCATCTCATCCTCTGTCGTCCCCTTCTCTTCCTGCCCCAATCCCCCTCAGCATCAGAGTCTTTTCCAATGAGTCAACTCTTCACATGAGGTGGCCAAAGTACTGGAGTTTCAGCTTCAGCATCATTCCTTCCAAAGAAATCCCAGGCCTGATCTCCTTCAGAAAGGACTGGTTGGATCTCCTTGCAGTCCAAGGGACTCTCAAGAGTCTTCTCCAACACCACAGTTCAAAACCATCAATTCTTCGGGTCTCATCCTTCTTCACAGTCCAACTCTCACATCCATACATGACCACTGGAAAAGCCATAGCCTTGACTAGACGGACCTTTGTTGCCAAAGTAATGTCTCTGCTTTTCAATGTGCTATCGAGGTTGGTCATAACTTTCCTTCCAAGGAGTAAGCATCTTTTAATTTCATGGCTGCAGTCACCATCTGCAGTGATTTTGGAGCCCCCCAAAATAAAGTCTAACACTGTTTCCACTGTTTCCCCATCTATTTCCCATGCAGTGATGGGACCAGATGCCATGGTCTTTGTTTTCTGAATTTTGAGCTTTAAGCCAACTTTTTCACTCTCCACTTTCAAGGTTAGATTTGTCAATAAAAAAGGAGAAAGAAATAGTTAACATTTTTCTCAAAGTAACAGGACTGATATGTATTAAGTTATGAATATCTCCTATAAACCTCAGAAAAGTTTTTGATTAGAATAGTTAACATTAACATTTTACTAATCAAGAATCTGATGCAGAGAATATTAAATAATTTTGCTAAAAGTTTTCACAACTGGGAAATTAACTTGATATTTTTGACTGCAGACCTGTACACTCCCCACAATATTATGGGTAACTTTATAATTTGTTTCAATGGATATGACCAACAAAGAATTTCATTTATAGGATCTTTAATATAATGCAGTAGTAGGTTCAGGAATATTTTTATGTCATTAGCTATTTTCTCACCAACTTGTGAAAAATACAGTCATAATTATTTTGATACTATTTACTGCCAAACCATCAACTTCACACTGTGAGGGCACTCACTAATCATCAAACCCATGCTATCTGATTTAGTAACCTTCCCCAGTTCGTATCATGTTTCCTGGTTTTGTATTCCAACCCACTTTAAAAAAGCATTTGAGTCTGTCATCTTGTAGTTTGTCTCTTCAGCAAGATCACTAGCCATGGTTTTAGCTAGAGACTCACTCTGGTCACATGTGCAAATCAAGCAACAACACTACCAACAACAAAAAAACACTGCCCCCTAATTCACTTGCCAATACATACCAAACTCATCTATGAAGCATGGTGCAAATTAAGCATCCTTCACCTTACCTGTCTCCTGAGAAATCTGTATGGAGATCAAGAAGTAACAGTTAGAAGCAGACATGGAAAAACAGACTGGTTCCAAATTGGGAAAGGAGTACGTTGAGGTTGTATACTGTCACCCTGCTCAATTAATTTATATGCAGAGTACATCATGAGAAATGGGAGAATGAAAGAAGCATAAACTGGAATCCAGATTGACAGTAAAATATCAATAACCTCAGATTTGCAGATAATACCACCCTTATGCACAGAGTAGAAGAACTAAAGAGCCTCTTGATGAAAGTGAAAGAGGAGAATGAAAAAGCTGGCTTAAAACTCAGCATTCAAAAAACTAAGATCATGGCATGTGGTCCTATCACTTCATGGCAAACAGATTGGGAAACAGTAACAGACTTTATTTTCTTGGGTTCCAAAATCACAGCAGATGGTGACTGCAGCCATGAAATTAAAAGATGATTGCTCCTTGGAAGAAAAGTTATGACAATCCTAGACAGAATATTAAAAAGCAGAGACTACTTTTCTGACCAAGGTCTGTCTAGTCAAAGCTATGATTTTTTTCAGTAGTCATGCATGGATGTGAGAGTTGGACTATAAAGAAAGCTGATCACTGAAGAATTGATGCTTTTGAACTGTGGTGTTCAAGACTCTTGAGAGTCCCTTGGAAAGCAAGGCGATCCAAGCTGTCTATCCTAAAGGAAATCAGTCCTGAATATTCATTGGAAGGACTGATGCTGAAGCTGAAACCCCAATACTTTGGCCACCTGATGCAAAGACTGACTAGTTGAAAAAGACCTGATGCTGGGAAAGATTGAAGGAGGGAGGAGAAGGGGACGGCAGAGGATGAGATGGTTGGATGGCAACTCTATGGACATGAGTTTGAGAAAGCTCTGGAAGTTGGTAATGGACAGGGAAGCCAAGTGTGCTGTGGAGCACGGGGTTTTAAAGAGTCAGACATGACTGAGTGACTGAACTGAACTGAATTGATAGGACCAAGCATATATTAGGACCAAGAAAGAGAACTGAAGACCTGCTGATGCTGCCAGGTGGGACTGCTGTTACAAAGAAGTATCAAATATTTGCAGCAGTATCTGATCACAGCTGAGCAGAGGGCCATGCTAGTCAGGAAGTTGCTTTTTAGGGCTTACAAAGAGAAAAATATTAAAAGGTCCCTCTCCACACAATTTGTAGACCTAGAGTCCTAATATCACACGTACTTATTGCAGATACTCAAGCATAGCAGAAAGATCTGTCTGACCACATGCTGCTGTGGTGGAACAGCTTGACAGCCCAAGTACATAGACCCTGGTACTGAACTCTGACTCCTCCAACTTGAGCATCAGATGCAGTGCTCATGTCCTTTCCTGGATACTAATTCAGTGGATTCCAATATGTATCCAGAACCTCACCTAATTTTATTTTAAATATAGTGTGTTCCTTTGGTTCAAAGCAATAATACTCTGGATCGTATGCCATTAGATGGAACACTCTGTAGGACTTGGATAGAGAATTTCTAGATGAATGCTATTTAGTGAACATTAATATAGGGTTCAAAAGTCTCCATATCTTGTGATCATATCTCTAAGTCCATCAACTTGACTCTTCCCCAGTTTTCCTTATCTCTGCTTGTTAGTTTTTTTAAACCACTGAGCAACTAACAAAGCTATTCTCTATTCCCATGAGTCAGACTATATTCTTACCTTGGGTTCTTCTACCTTCCACACAAACTTTGACTTTAGCACAGAAACCATCTTTTATTAGTGTGCATCCCGTATTAAGCAAAGCTTCTATTAAGCAAGCTTTGCATTTTCCCTCCTCCATTAGTTAGTCATAAGGACCTATGCCCACAAACGGAGCAGGAAGCCACAGTGTCACGGTAATGGATGACAGGGAGATTACCTAGTCATGCAGTCTTTTTGTATTCTTTGGTTCTGCTTGTGATTGATCTTGAATATACCACTTCCACCCAGTGACGGATTTATGGTGGGCCACCTCTGACTTTGACTTGTTGGCTCTGAAAGAAACTGGATTATGAAGTTCTGATCACATGATTACTTGATGCATCAAATGGCATATCTTGAGATCAGACTTTCTGTCTCCACAAGGCCCATAGCACATCAGAATTATTTTTGTATTGTGTAAAGTTGTACACTACAGGTAAAAAATTGGTTCCATTAGTTTAGAGTTCTAAGTTGTGATTTTCATACTGAGGTTGCCATGAGCTGCATATATGGTATTTTCTAACAGCATATTTTACCTCTAGTGTCTTTTGACTTGTATGGTTCAAATGATAGCACTGCCTGAATTGCCACCTGGATCTCAGAATCCTTTCATATTCTAAATTCTGCTAAAATCTGACAGTCTTTTATATTTGTCTTGCTTGGGCTACTATAACAAAACTCCATAAACTGGTAGCTTAAATAATAGATATCTATTTCTCATAGTTCTGGAAGCTGAGAACCATCTCTCTACATGCTCACATGACCTCTTCTTAGTGAGCATAAGGATAGAAACAGAGCTCTGGTATCTCTTCCTGTTATAAGGGAACTAATCCCAACATGAGGGCTCCATGACTTCATCTAAACTTAATTGTCTTCTAAAGGTCCCATTTCCAAATGCTATCACTTTAAGCGTTAAGGACTTTAACATATGAATTTGGAAGGAAGGGAAGACACGATTCAGTCCACAATAACGTTACTTGATAAAAATAACACATCATTATTTACAAGTTTAGAATATGCTGCTGCCTCCAGAGTAAAAAAAAGTTATATTGTGCTTCTTTCTTAGTAGTATGACATATAAGATGCAATGATTCATTTTTTAGAAAGTATGCCCCAGCATCCCTTAGATAGCTGGGTCCCTAAAAAAATTCACTGATATGGTAAGGCTTTGAATTTTGTTAAATTTCTGTGTTCTAGAATACATTTGTCTTGCCAAGACCTCCAGTGTATTTGTTCATTCTTAGTAATCTACTTCAATCAACAAGTTATCATTGACAGAATGACTAATGTAATGTTTGATAGATTCTATAGATTTTCCAGATTCATTCAGACTACAGTATGACAGAAGGCAAGAGAGTTAAACAGTTCTGAATCAATAGCATACATATGCATTGTTTTCTGTCCCATGAGACTGTGAAATGCATCTGGCCCTCCTTCATAAGAATGGAAAGTAGCACATTTGTCAGATTCAATGGTAAATTACTATATAATCGAGGGCATGATTTAATCCTAACTTTCAAGTTCTATTCCCTTTGGTTCAGCACTCTCAGTACAAATTTCCACACATATTTACCATTGCTTTTATCATATTAACCACACTTTGCAATGCTTTCATAATATAGTCCCTGTGGTTTTCACGCTTCACCTTAAATTTATGATTATCTTCAACTTTTCACTATTTTTGATTGATATTGATTGTCCTAACAATATCATTCAATTTCTTAGTCATTACTATTTATATTTCTCAGTTAGGACATTAAAACTACCAATATATTTCCTGCCTCAACTATCTCACCTTAATTTTGCATAAATAAGTACAACATTATAAGGGCTATCATTGTTCCACCTACAAGTGGTAATGATGTCCTCATTATAAGCCTTCTGGTGTGATCTATGTCTAGTGTCTTACCTTAAAGCCTGCCTCCTTAGAGCATATCTATTATTGATGGTCTTATTTGAATTCCCTTGGAAACAGACTCTAAGGTGGAGATCTTTGTATTGAATCAACATCTGTGATAAAGAAATATAACTGTGTGCTTTGAGATGATGAACTGGAATGCAGTATTTCAATAGGCCTCAATCAATCCAACAGACTATATAGTCCACGAATTCTCCAGACCAGAATACTGGGGTGGGTACCCTTTCCCTTCTTCAGGGGATCTTCCCAACCCAGGGATTGAACCCAGGTCTCCCACATTGCAGGCAGATTCTTTACCAGCTGAGCCACAAGAGAAACCCAAGAATACTGAAGTGGGTAGCCTATCCTTTCTCCAGCGGATCTTCCCAACCCAGGAATCAGACCGGGGTCTCCTGCATTGCAGGAGGATTCTTTACTAACTGAGCTATCAGGGAAGCCCTAACATGTACGTAAGTCAAAGCAGAAGTAACTTAATCACCAGGATGATGGGTCAAAAGTTTAGTAAGCAATGGATTCCCTTCTGGCTGAAGGAAATACTAAAACTGTTGAATAATCAGAGCTACTGTCAGAGTGAATATTGTTGATCCTAAATGACATTTCTATTATTCTACAAACTTAACTGTAGTTGCTAAGATAGTTTCCTGCCAACTAATGTCTCAAAGGATCCTCATCACACATTCCATGTATAAAAATATTTGTATGAATATAGTTTCCCTGGTAGCTCAGCTTGTGAAAAGTCCACCTGCAATGCAGGAGACCCTGGCTTGATTCCTGGGTCAGGAAGAAGGGATAGGCTACCCACTCAAGTATTCTTGGGCTTCCCTGGTGGCTCAGCTGGTAAAGAATTCTGCAATGCAGAAGACCTGGGTTTAATCTCTGGGTCAGGAAGATCCCCTGGAGAAGGGAATGGCTACCCACTTCAGTATTCTGGCCTGGAGAATTCCATGGACTCTATAGTCCATGGGGTCGCAAAGAGTTGGACACGACTGAGCAACTTTCACTTTCATCCTTTTCTTGCACCTGAGTAAACTTAGTTTTTGCAAGTCAAATACTATTTAAGGAAAAGTCCTAATCAGAAGTGCGCAGAAGCACGCCGGCTCTTATGGACCACACAGCAGAAGCGCCGGCTGCAACACACGTCGCAGAAGCGTGGCTGAGAGGAGCTACCCCACGTGTGAGGTCAGGGACGGCGGCCAAGAGGACCTACCCCACGTCTGAGGTCAGGGGGCGGCCGAGAATGCCAGGCTGCGACAGCGCAGGAGCGCCGAGAGGAGCTACCCCAAGTCCGAGGTCAGGGACAGGGGCGGAGAGTGCCAGGCCGCCACAGCGCAGGAGTGACTGAGGAGCTACCTCATGTATGAGGCCAGGAGCAGCAGCCATGAGGAGCTACCCCACTGTGTGGGCACAGGAGGGCCGAGAGGAGCTACTCCGCATTCAAGGTCAGGAGGGACGGCAGTGAGGAGATACTCCTCGTCCAAGGTAAGAGAAACCCAAGTAAGACTATAGGTGTTGCAAGAGGGCATCCTAGGACAGACACACTGAAACCAGAATCACAGAAAACTACTCAATCTAATCACACTAGGACCACAGCCTCGTCTAACTCAATGAAACTAAGCCATGACCTGTGGGGCCACACAAAACTGGCAGATCATGGTGGAGAGGTCTGACAGAATGTGGTTCACTGGAGAAGGGAATGGCAAGCCACTTCAGTATTCTTGCCTTGAGAACCCCATGAAAAGTATGAAAAGGCAAAATGACAGGATACCGAAAGACGAACTCCCCAGATCAGTAGGTGTCCAATATGCTACTGGAGATCAGTGGAGAAATAACTCCAGAAAGAATGAAGGGATGGAGCTAAAGCAAAAACAACACCCAGTTGTGGATGTGACTGGTGACACAAGCAAGGTCTGATGCTGTAAAGAGCAATATTGCATAGGAACCAGGAATGTTAGGTCCATGAACCAAGGCAAATTGGAAGTGGTCAAACAGGAGATGGCAAGAGTGAATGTTGACATTCTAGGAATCAGTGAACTAAAATCGACTGGAATGGGTGAATGTAATTCAGATGACAATTATATCTACTACTGCAGGCAGGAATCCCTCAGAAGAAATGGAGTAGTCATCATGGTCAACAAAAGAGCCCTAAATGCAGTACTTGGATGCAATCTCAAAAACGACAGAATGATCTCTGTTCGTTTCCAAGGCAAACCATTCAATATCACAGTAATTCAAGTCTATGACCCAACCAGTAATGCTGAAGAAGCTGAAGTTGAATGGTTCTGTGAAGACCTACAAGATATTTTAGAATGAATGCCTAAAAAATATGTCCTTTTCATCTTTAATGAAAGATTGCAATGCAAAAGTAGGAAGTCAAGAAACACCTGGAGTAACAGGCAAATTTGGCCTTGGAATATGGAATTAAGCAGGGCAAAGGGTAATAGAGTTTTGCCAAGAGAATCCACTGATCATAGCAAACACCCTCTTCCAAAAACACAAGAGAAGACTTTAGACATGGACATCACCAGATGGTCAACACTGAAATCAGATTGATTATATTCTTTGCAGCCAAAAATGGAGCTCTATACAGTCAGCAAAAACAAGACCAGGAGCTGACTGTGGCTCAGATCATGAATTTATTGCCAAATTCAGACTGAAACTGAAGAAAGTAGGGAAAACCACTAGACCATTCAGGTATGACCTAAATCAAATCCTTTATGATTATACAGTGGAAGTGAGAAATAGATTTAAGGGACTGGATCTGATAGATAGAGTGTCTGCTGAACTATGGACTGAGGTTTGTGACATTGTACAGGAGATCGGGATCAAGACCATCCGCATGGAAGAGAAATGCGAAGAAGCAAAATGGCTGTCTGGGGAGGCCTTACAAATAGCTGTGAAAAGAAGAGAAGTGAAAAGCAAAGGAGAAAAGGAAAGATATAAGCATCTGAATGCAGAGTTCCAAAGAATAGCAAGAAGAGATAAGAAAGCCTTCTTCAGCGATCAGTGCAAAGAAATAGAGGAAAATAACAGAATGGGAAAGACTAGAGATCTCTTCAGGAAAATTAGAGATACCAAGGGAACATGTCATGCAAAGATGGGCTCGATAAAGGACAGAAATGGTATGGACCTAACAAAAGCAGAATATATTAAGAAGAGGTGGCAAGAATACACAGAAGAACTGTACAAAAAAGATCTTTACAATGAAGATAATCATGATGGTGTAATCATTCACCTAGAGCCAGACATCCTGGAATGTGAAGTCAAGTGGGCCTTAGAAAGCTTCATTACGAACAAAGCTAGTGGAGGTGATGGAATTCCAGTTGAGCTATTTCAAATTCTTAAAGATGATGTTGTGAAAGTGCTGCACTTAATATACCAGAAAATTTGGAAAACTCAGCAGTGGCCACAGGACTGGAAAAGGTCAGTTTTCACTCCAATCCTAAAGAAACGCAATGCCAAAGAATGCTCAAACTGCCGCACAGTTGCACTCATCTCACATGCTAGTAAAGTAATGCTCAAAATTCTCTAAGCCAGGCTTCAGCAATATGTGAACCGTGCACTTCCAGATGTTCAAGCTGGTTTTAGAAAAGGCAGAGGAACCAGAGATCAAATTACCAACATCCACTGGATCATGGAAAAAGCAAGAGTGTTCCAGAAAAACACCTATTTCTGCTTTAATGACTTTGCCAAAGTGTTTGACTGTGTGGATCACAATAAACTGTGGGAAATTCTGAAAGAGATGGGTACACCAGATCACCTGACCTGCCTCTTGAGAAACCTATATGCAGGTCAGGAAGCAACAGTTAGAACAGGACATGGAACAACAGACTGGTTCCAAATAGGAAAAGGACTACGTCAAGGCTATGCATTGTCACCCTGCTTATTGAACTTCTATGCAGAGTACATCATGATAAACACAGGGCTGGAAGAAGCACAAGCTGGAATCAAGATTGCTGGAAGAAATATCAGTAACCTCAGATATGCAGATGACACCACCCTTATGACACAAGGTGAAGAGGAACTAAAAAGCCTCTCAATGAAAGTGAAAGAGGAGAGTGAAAAAATTGGCTTAAAGCTCAACATTCAGAAAACGAAGATCATGGCATCTGTTCCCATCACTTCATGGCAAACAGATGGGGAAACAGTGGAAGCAGTGTCAGGCTTAATATTGGGGGGCTCCAAAATCACTGCAGATGGTGATTACAGCCATTAAATTAAAACCAATTACTCCTTGGAAGGAAAGTTATGACAAACCTAGACAGCATATTCAAAAGCAGAGACATTACTTTGCCCACAAAGGTCAGTCTAGTCAAAACTATGGTTTTTCCACTGGTTATGTGTGGATGTGAGAGTTGGACTGTGAAGAAAGCTTAGCATCGAAGAATTGATGTTTTTGAACTTTAGTGTTGGAGAAGACTCTTGAGAGTCCCTCGGACTGCAAGGAGATCCAACCAGTCCATTCTAAAGGAGATCAGTCCTGGGTATTCTTTGGAAGGAATGCTGCAAAAGCTGAAACTCCAGTACTTTGGCCACCTCGTGTGAAGAGTTGACTCATTGGAAAAGACCCTGATGCTAGGAGAGATTGCAGGCAGGAGGAACAGGGGATGACAGAGGATGAGATGGCTGGATGGCATCACTGACTCGATGGACATGAGTTTGAGTGAACTCTGGGAGTTGGTGATGGACAGGGAGGCCTGGTGTGCTGTAGTTCATGGGGTCGCAAAGAGTCGGACACGACTGAGTGACTGAACTGAATTGAATTGAAGAAAGCTTTGTCAAAAATAATTTTAGGATTGTTTATTATTCTTGAATTTGTCTGCTTATTTTTATTATTAGTTGCTTGCAAACATTTTTATTATCAAATTAACATAATAAATGTATGGTATATGAAACATGCTGATCCTTGTTTTGAGATTCATTGTCTGTGACTTAGTTTCCATGCAAAATTAAATAAATATTATCATTCATAATTCATATAATTTGTTGCAAGGAATTTGAATTAGGTCGATTAAATTTACCTCAGGGCAATATGTTGTTTTAAAATCATTTACACAGAAAACCAAAGTTGATATAAGGAATTTGCATTAAGAGTGCAAGATTTATCATTCTCTATAAACTATACATTCAGCATTTTCTGGACATCTATGAAATATAATCTGTTCAGGAAGACTATATTCTTCTCATCCTCCACTCTGCCCCACCTCCCACCCCCGATTTTTGGCACTTAGACAATTTAGAACAGTAACTGGGCTTACTTTGGTAAATCATATATTGAAAGTAATCTTTCTCTAATGATCATATGGCTAGTATTATGCAGAATTATATTTCTTTTCATTTAAGCCCTTCAATTTATGAAGTTGGCATCATCCTGTAGCTCCATATTTATAGCTAGGATCAAACTATTCTTTATTTAAGTTTTTTTTTTTTTTTTCCAGCAGATTGAACTGCATTTCAATGTAAATTCAATTTTATTAAGGTTCGGAAATATGGTTTTTGATATGTAGAAATTTGAAAAAGAAAATGAAATGAATTGATGGAAGAAGAATCCTTCAAATCTTAATCAGTTATAGAAGGGGCATAGTTTCATAAAACAGCAGAGATATAACAAAAATCAGAAATAATTTAAATGTGACAGGTAAAAATTATGTTAGCTTTATATTTACATGAAAGAAAAGGATTAGGTGACCCTAAGTAATTATGGTAAATCAGCTGTTAAAATTTTATGAAGCTCTTTTTAGCAATATTAGCCCTTTTAGCACATACTTTTTTGTGGTCTGGTTTTCCTATAAGCACATACTCCTTAGTCTTTTTACTATTAAAAATGATATGGTTACTAGAAACTGAGTATTTCATATGCAATTTTCAAGGGGACAAGTGCTATCTTGGTGTATGTACTTGTGTAAGAAACATTAGAGTAATGCCTAGCAATATTTGGGGATAGCAAAGTAAATAAAACAATTAGAAGTAAAATGCATAATGGTTTATATTTTGATTAAGGACAAATTCAGTGGAACTGATAATCTAAAATTTTAGAAAAATCTGCTAATTTTTGCAGTTGAATGGATTATATGACTTTTACAGATCATGTTTTAGAATATGTATTGCTCATAAAACTGTTATTATTTGATTCATTTACCTGTTAAGTAAAATAAAAATACATTTATGTTTCATTTTTGTTTTAAGAGAAATAAAGATGCATCCTAGAGAAACTAATTCATTATTAACTTCTACATCACATTTAGGATCCTTGGATTGCAATTCCATTTAAATAGAACTTAATGTCAGAGTTATTAACGCTGATGACAAGGTATGTGCTTTCCATTTATGAAGACTTACTGCATTTGCAACTGTGTCTAACTTATTAAGTAGAAATAGTTTTGTTCAGCAACATTTTTTTTCTCTTTTATTTTCTCAAATAGTCATTTATAGCAGTGTAGAACCTGTCATACATTAAAGTAAGAAAAGTTGCACGCTATCTCTACTTGGAATATTTTTGATTAATATAACAGATGGAAGGGAAAAGTGCAATTTGAATATCTGACACATGTAATCTAGGGATTAGACAAGTGAGTTATGCTGTCTTAAAATCAGAGAAAGCAACTATAAGGAAAAAATAATAATACTAATAATTTTTGTTTAAATGCCAAACATCTAAAAGCCTGATTCACATTTTATTTTCTGTGGTTAGAAAATTTACCTGTACAATATTTTAGAATCTAGAATGCAGATCTTCAAAGCACTTATATTGGCCAAGACATAAAGTTATTTAAAAATGTATGCAAAACATAATTCACAGAATGTGTTTGAATACAATGAATTAAAAAAAATCAAAAATTCATGTAAATTTATTCAGGGATGGTTCTGCTCTACTTTTGGGAGCATTTTCTATGGTAAGGATATTAATATACACTCTTCCATTTCAGAAAAATAAGATTAGAGTCAACAGTCTGGGCCTCATAAATTCCATTTTCAAGACAGTGATGTAAATGCTATAGAACTAAATCTTTGTTCCTGAAGATTTTCTCTCCATTGAACATATTCATTTTAGTATGAAAAGACCTATACAGTATTTGCATTCACCAAGGATTCTTGAACGTCTTACAGAGTAACATATATCTGATTATTAGAGTTTCAGTGGAAGGTATATCTCTCGCATTGATCAAATTTTCTTTTTACTTTGTAACTTAGCCCTGTAGTGTTTATGGGTGCAGTTCAAATGTCTTTCTGAGGCACAGTGTTATAATATCAAGAGTTTAAGCTCTTGAATTTCTTCTTTAATGCCATGTGTCTTGTCCTTGCCGGGGTCAGTTTTCTGAATAATGTGGTGGATTGAATAGACACTTTTATCTCTATTTCTACCAAATCCTACTAAGTGACAGGAAGTGACTTTTCAAAAATATGTTCTTTGAAAAGCAAATATAACTGAAGAGACAAAATCACTTTAGAGATTGGAAACAGAAAACTAATGGTGATTAACCCAGCAGTTCTGATTCCAAAGTTAACAGTGGATGAAATAAATGATTTACTCTACTGCATCCCCAATAGGTTCAGAAATTTGTTGTATTTAGGACAAACTAATGGGTAAAAGTGGAGCTAAAACTGAATATTTAATTTCTTTTCAAGAAGCTAAAACCCCATACATCTTCTTTACTTGGAGAATCTGATTGGTTTTTATATCTCAATCTGATAGAATATTGAAAGTCTACGTTCTAGAAATCATAAAGCAACACAGGGAACAGAAGGCACTGCTGAAGCAGTAGTGCTAAAATGAAAACAGGGGCTCTGATTGAAATTTACTTTCTGAATATTGAATCCCTATCTTCTTATCTTGGGAATGATGGTTTTTGGAATGATGACAGCTGGACATAGAACCCACATCACATAAGAGAATATTGTATTGTGAATTGAGGGTGCAGGTGGAGTACCACCATGCAAAAGGAAAAATAGATTTAAATATACTAAGATAAGATTTCCCTAATGCACAAACAATTCCAGTGAGTCACATAGTCAACAAACCCAAACATGAATAGTGAACCTCCAATTAGCTTTTAACTGATCCTCCCTTAAACTAGAGTAGGCAGATAAAAAATTACTATACACTCGTTTAAGCCACTACATCAACATTAAGAGACTAAACAGATTTTTTTTTTTAATCTGGAGGAAAGAGAAGAAAATTTAAAAAATATATTTAAATAATATTTTCAGAGAAAAAGAATACATTAAATAAAATGGGCTATTATATAAAAAGAATAAAGAATATGTTCTTGGCAATAAAAACATGCACAAATAAATGAAAATCAACTAAAAAATCTGAGCAAATGCATTAGTAGGTGGGTTGAAAAGCAAATGGTAGGCACATATATTAAGCCAGAAAACTCATCCCAGCTTACAGATGAACCCCCAAAATTCATGAGCCAAATAAGATTTATTATTTTATGCTACTAATATTTTGAGTTATCTATTATGCAACATTATCATGATGATAGATAACAGATACAGTTATATTTATTTAAAATATAATTATAAACAAAAGTAAAATTAGTACAATTATTCTAAACATATTTGAGAAGAGAGGAGAATGACTGATGGGAGCAGATTTATAAGCAATTACTAGAGACTAGCCTATTGGCTAAGGCACTAACAATGAGCAAATGTTGATTGTATTGTGCAATCTCTTGGATGAAGTAGAAATTGGTTAACATAGATTCTACCATGCTTTGACTATTTAATATTTATAATTGTTTGTTGAACTAGGGAATTGCTTTCCATTTTATAGAAACAGAACTGAGGTTTTGGGAAGTAAAGTAGCAGGACTGATGTTAAATTGTTATTAGCAAAGAAAAAAAAAAAAAAACAGAACCCTAAAACATCTGATTTCAAAGTCCATATTTTTTATCACATTACATTGGTTTCCTATTTAATATTTAGTTCTTGCAACTTATCCACAAACATTAGTTGATTTCGGAATTTCTAAGGGGATTTTTTTTTTCACCTATTTTAAAAAGAACATGTTCTAAAAATTTGGCCTATTAAGAAACAAGTTTCCTTTCTTGACATTGTTTATCCAGAACCCCCTCAGACTATCTTTATATTGAGGTTCTAGATCATATGTCAGAATTATTGTTAAATTGATAACTGAGCTAAAAGAAATGGA
The DNA here is from genome assembly GCF_029407905.1 of Bubalus kerabau. Taxonomy (NCBI): domain Eukaryota; kingdom Metazoa; phylum Chordata; class Mammalia; order Artiodactyla; family Bovidae; genus Bubalus; species Bubalus kerabau. The sequence continues at coordinate 5,391,129 of NC_073645.1, forward strand.
GAGAAAGGAAGAGGTGGGGTTGTAGAGTCAGGAATTGCAATCAAAGTTAGAAACAAAATCTATATAAATGGTATGTTCATAAGCCTCATGATTAGCAGGCAACTGGACGCATGTATGATGATTTCTCAAGCAATATCCTATTTTTACTACTTATTATCAAAATGCACCACACCCTCACCCACTCCCACCCCCACAAACACATATTCACTGGTCTAAATTACATAATCCTTATTTAGTAGGTAAGGAGCAAGTTCTTCATTTAACTTATGCTCTTGAACACAATTACAATTAAACACACCATACACAAAAATAAACTCAAAATGGATTAAAGATCTAAACATAAGACCAGAAACTATAAAACTCTTAGAGGAGAACATAGGCAAAATACTCTCCAACATACATCACAGCAGTATCCTCTATGACCCACCTCCCAGAATATTGGAAATAAAAGCAAAAATAAACAAATGGGACCTAATTAAACTTAAAAGCTTCTGCACAACAAAGGAAACTATAAGCAAGGTGAAAAGACAGCCTTCAGAATGGGAGAAAATAATAGCAAATGAAGCAACTGATAAACAACTAATCTCAAAAAAATATACAAGCAACTCCTACAGCTCAATTCCAGAAAAATAAATGACCCAATCAAAAAATGGACTAAAGAACTAAACAGACATTTCTCCAAAGAAGACACACAGATGGCTAACAAACACATGAAAAGATGCTCAACATCACTCATTATCAGAGAAATGCAAATCAAAACCACAATGAGGTTCCATTTCACGCCAGTCAGAATGGCTGCTATCCAGAGTCTACAAGCAATAAATGCTGGAGAGGGTTTGGAGGAAAGGGCACCCTCTTAGACTGTTGGTGGGAATGCAAACTAGTACAGCCACTATGGAGAACAGTGTGGAGATTCCTTAAAAACCTGGAAATAGAACTGCCTTATAACCCAGCAATCCCACTGCTGGGAATACACACTGAGGAAACCAGAATTGAAAGAGACACGTGTACCCCAATGTTCATTGCAGCACTGTTTATAATAGCCAGGACATGGAAGCAACCTAGATGTGCATCAGAAGACAAATGGATAAGAAAGCCGTGGTACATATACACAATGGAGTATTACTCAACCATTAAAAAGAATACATTTGAATCAGTTCTAATGAGGTGGATGAAACTGGGGCCTATTATACAGAGTGAAGTAAGCCAGAAAGAAAAACACCAATACAGTATACTAACGTATATATAGAGAATTTAGAAAGATGGTAACAATAACCCTGTATGCGAGACAGCAAAAGAGACACAGATGTATAGAACAGTCTTTTGGACTCTGTGGGAGAGGGAGAGGGTGGGATGATTTGCGAGAATGACATTGAAACATGTATAATATCATATGTGAAATGAATCACTACAGGATGCTTGGGGCTGGTGCACTGGGATGACCCAGAGGGATGGTATGGGGAGGGAGGTGGGAGGGGGTTCAGGATGGGGAACACATGTATACCCATGGTGGATTCATGTTGATGTATGGCAAAACCGATACAATATTGTAAAGTAATTAGCCTCCAATTAAAATAAATAAATATATATTAAAAAAAAAAAGGAAAATTATCTTCCACTGTTGTAGTGCACTTGAAAGCGTTATTTACAACCTAAATGTGGTTGGTTGTTAAAGAAAATTGCTAAAACAGTATTAAATTTTTATAGCACTGTTTGTGTCCCTAGAAAAGAGGTTTAGCAAAATGCCTCTTTATTTTCAATGAGCTTGGTGATGAACTTTGACAGGTTAAAACAGAATGGGATGTAAAGCAATCTGTGTGTTGTTAGGTGTTTATAGAAATCCAGTCTATTTTTTCACCCTATTTTATTTTTCATACCCTCCTAAATAACTAATGCCAAATCTTCAGCTTGCTTCCCACTCCTACCCCACCATGTAACTCATTACTTTTTAAGAAAATATATAGATAGCAAACATTTCAATATGAAATTAATATGATGTTAAAATGTATTCCTATCTGCTTGGCACAAATGGCTACTTGATTCATGAAGACTAGTTACTATATTTAAAATGAATTTGATGAGATGCTTCAGAAAATATTGTTGGATAGACCCATTTTTTAAATGTAGATATATAGTCACAGAGATATACACACATACATACAGAATGTAGTTTTTATCACAGTAACCACTACAACTTTACTAAGACACCACAATTTTCACATAGTCTACACATTTGGAAAAGGAGTGTAATCACAACATAAAATAAGGCCTGGTTGAACATGGCACCCCACTCCAGTACTCTTGCCTGGAAAATCCCATGGATGGAGGAGCCTGGTGGGCTGCAGTCCATGGGGTCGCTAGGAGTCGGATACGACTGAGCAACTTCACTTTCCCTTTTCACTTCCATGCATTGGAAAAGGAAATGGCAACCCACTCCAGTGTTCTTGCCTGGAGAATCCCAGGGATGGGGGACCCTGGTGGGCTGCTGTCTATGGGGTCACACAGAGTCGGACATGACTGAAGTGACTTAGCAGCAGTAGCAGAACCTGTTATGTATGGAGACTATATATATATATATATATATATATAGTTTGGATGCTAATATATATATGGTTTGGATACTAATTAAATATTGGCAAATAAGTAAGAATTCCCTAAAGAATATGTTCTTTCTTATATTCATGGCTAGTCGTTTTGAAAATTATTCAGCTGGTCTTATTTTCAGTTAATCACAAAACTAAATGCATAGGTACCCTAGAGCCACTTAAGATACAATTGCACAGGCAAACATTTTTTTTTGTATTTGTGTTTCTTGTAACAGAACTGATACACTGTGAATTTGTTCTTAATATGATATAAAGACAGATACTAAAAGAAGTCTGAGAAAAATACAAAAGTTTCTTATTCACCTACATTAAGAACCTAGAATACAGCTGGAAAATAATAAATAGTCAACATGCTTTACTTATGTTAAAAGAGATACCTGTACAGTTTATAGTTGTTAAATATAAAAACAGTATTCAGAAAAAAATATAAAAGTAAATTCTAGCAAGAGAAAGTTAATAAGGTATCAGTATGTGTCACCCAAATATTTTTTTAATAAATTTTGTAGAATTTTATAAACAGATTATAAAGCAAGTTGTACTATGAAAAAATCACCTAGTGGTTTGTATTATAATTCTATTAAAAAGATGGAAAACTTATAAAACTATAATTGAAATTTTACCTATCTTAAGAAAACTTTCTACTATGTGATTCATGTCAGTAATGAGCCTTCCTATGAAGCAATTACATCACTACTCTTTCAAAAGCAAAATGTAACCCAAACATTATGTACGTCATAATAATTATCTTGTATCTACTTAAAAAGCATCAACAAAGTGCAAATACTTGCTAAAATACAATACCAATGAGAATTTTTTGGTATAATTCTACCCTTAAATCCCTGGTGGAAATATTTTTTATTATTAGATCATTACTTGTTGCATTTTCTGCTATTCTATTGGCAAAATCTTCATACACTTATTATAAGGTTATGACATCAGGTAAAATGCACCATAGAAATAAGTTACTGTTTTCTCAATAAATTCAATAATACTGACATATACCTCATTAAATTCTCATCACTAAGCTGGCTTACATAGTTTTAAAATATATTAATTCTGCCTTGATAAAACTCTTTACGATCCCATGGACTCGTAGCCTACCAGGCTCCTCTGTGGGATTTTTCCAGGCAAGAGTATTGGAATGGGTTGTCATTTCCTTTTCCAGGGGATCTTCCTGACCCAGGGATCTCATCCAGGTCTTCCACATTGCAGTCAGATGCTTTACCCTCTGAGCCACCAGGGAAGTCCAAAAATTAAAACTAATGAGGGGAAATGTTTATATAATGATACTTCCCTATCGTGCTACAATGGGGGACTCAACAGATTTGGGAGAGTAAAAAGACAACAAAAGACTAGACATTTGAGATGGGAGGGATGGGTTACATAATGGGTAGCTGAAGAGGAAACACTCACTCTGTGTGCATATTCTGGAATTGGAAAATTTATTTTATCTGCTTCAAGAAATAGCTTGCTTCTCCCATGGATGATGGAAATAGAGGAAAAGGAAAATCCTTCCAATGTAAACACCAATGGTTTCCAAAGAGTTAATAATTAAGTTGCATTAATGGCCATATATAATTTTTTTTTTTCAGAACATTTTCTCTCAATGCAAGAGAAAATGTTACGTTGTCCTGCCTTACTCACTGCTGCTGCTGCTAAGTCACTTCAGTCGTGTCCGACTCTGTGCGACCCCATAGACGGCAGCCCACCAGGCTCCCCCGTCCCTGGGATTCTCCAGGCAAGAACACTGGAGTGGGTTGCCATTTCCTTCTCCAATGCATGAAAGTTAAAAGTGAAAGTGAAGTCGCTCAGTCGTGTCCGACTCTTCGCGACCCCATGGACTGCAGCCCACCAGGATCTTCCGTCCATGGGATTTTCCAGGCAAGAGTACTGGAGTGTGGTGCCATTGCCTTACTCACTAACACTGCACAATTGCCCAGTTGGCTTCTCTAGCAATATTAGAAACATTGTAGAAGTGGAGCAAATTAATTACTTAAAGACTTTGTTAAGCTCACTGAATGAGTGAGGAGGCAAGTCCAAGTTAACATTTTAGTTTACTACTTAGTTTCCAGTGTATAAGAAATTTTTGAAATCTGACACATTTCATAATTCTTGAAAAGTTATTTTTCCTGATGATTATTGATCAAGAAATTTTTCAACATATGGAAACATCAGCAATCGTGTATCATATATTTACAGAATGCTTCTATGGTTGAGCTATTTGGAAAATATTTAGGAGATCTCTTTAATTTCTTTGAAGAACATCATGGACTAAAACTGACAACTTTTGAGTACATTGTCTATATAATATTCACACTTTTAAAAATTTTAAATCAACTGGTTGTAAATTTAAAGAGGAGACCCTACACTCTACCATATTTTTTAAAACCAACCAGACGTTATTTAAGGGTACAAACTTGCAATAAGCAAACAAGTAGTAAATAAGCCCTTTAGAGCTAATGCACAGTATATTAAAGATAGATGATACTGTATTACAATCATCAAACTTGCTAAAAGACTATTAGTTTTTCCAACTACTAAAAAGAAATTATAATTATGTGATGTGATACTGGTCCTAATTATCACTGCGATGGCAATCATATTACAATATAGAAGTGTTTCAAATCAATATGTTGTACACATGAAATTATACAAGGTGGCAGTACTGGTAAAGAACATGGCTGCCGATGCAGGAGAAATCAGAGACAGGCTCCATCTCTGGGTGGGGAAGATCCTGTGGAGGAGGGCGTGGCAGTCACACAAGTCTGAGGCCATTTAACACACATGCACACACACACGCATGTCAAACATGTGTTTGTGTTAAGTCTCTTTGGTCATGTTCAACTCTTTGTGACCCTATGAACTGTAACCCACCAGGCTCCTCTGTTCATGGGATTCTCCAGGCAAGAATACTGGACTGGGTTGCCATGCCCTCCTCCAGGGGATCTTCCCCACCCAGTGATCGAAGCCATGTCTCTTATATCTCCTGCATTGGCAGGGTGGGTTCTTTACCACTAAGGAAGCCCAACTAACCCCACCTATTCAACTTAAAGACCAATCAAGTGTCTAAGGAGTATAATTTTTGGTAAAATGTATAATTTTGATAAATGTTAAAATGGAACATTATAACAAGTATATTCATATAATTTAGTGCAAAAAAATGACTAAACGTTAATAATTTCTAATTCAAATCTTCATATTATAGTTAAGAAAACAGTTTTGGAGTGGTATATTTTTTCACACTAATTGCCATAATTTAAGAGAAGCTTGCTGCTTCTGTCTCTGGTTCAAAGAGGATGAAGAATATATTTGAAAACACTACTCACTGAGGAATATAATTCAATCCAATGTGACAAATAGTATTGCTTAATGGAATGAAAACTAATAATACAAGGTAAATAATACTGTTGTAATTTGCCATTTCCTAGTCAACAAAATAAAAATATCTTACTCAGTTAATTCTTTTTATGAAGACTGTTTTCCCAATCAGATGTTGTTAAGAAACTTTAAAAAGTAAAAGGTAACATGTACAGGCCTCTTGTATTATAAACAATTCTGATAGGAAAATATCTAATCTTGTTTGTTAATTTTTATATCATATTTCACCTTGAAAGTGGTTTTGTACAAAAAAGTAAAGCAGTGTCCACTCACACTGCTGTGTTTACATGGTAACAAGCTCTGACAAAAAATATTTTATTGTAGTTATGTTGTTTATACTTATTGACATAATTCAAGTCTGTTTCCAAGTTCCTCCCCTCAAAGGAAGGTTCTTTATGCCTGAAGAAGGAATATCTATCATGGATACAGAAAAGCCTATTCTATCATTTCTCATGATCTGCCTTAAGGAAACTGTCCTCACCAATGCCTAACCACCAGAAAAATTGTCAGTCAACACTGAGATTGATTGCTCCCATATCTGTTCTGGTCTGTTCCTGGGTGGGATGGATGGAGTGGGGGTTTTTGGAAGATAGGAGACAGTGCTGGGGTGAAACTTTAAGTATCTGTTTACATTTTCCTTCTCATTATTTCTGTGAAGTTTGTCCTGGCTCCCTTTCCTCACTTTAATAAAGTTAACACTTATATTTTTTTTATCCTGTTCATAATGCTATCATTATATACATCTCATATTAAAATTAATTATTGGAATAAAGTTCTCAATTGGAATTTTTTATAATTCAATTACACTAATAATTTTTAGTATATTTATTCACCTTGTCTAGTATTCAAGAATATAATCTTGAAGGTGACATCTTAAATACCTGCTATAAGACTAAAGGATCTTAAATCTCACTTTAAGTATAGTTTCTCTAAAAAAGTGAAATATTTCATATTTTTCCAATAAAAGGCAATTTATTTCATTATATATAGAAAGGATAGGCCTCAGTGCAGTTCAGTTCAGTCACTCAGTCATGTCTAATTCTTTGTGACCCCATGGATCGTGTCATACCAAGCTTCCCTGTCCATCACCAACACCCGAAGCTTACTGAAACTCATGTCCATCGAGTCAGTGATGCCATCCAACCATCTCATCCTGTCATCCCCTTCTCCTCCTGCCTTCAGTCTTTCCCAGAATCAGGGTCTTTTCCAACAAGTCTGTTCTTCGCATCAGGTGACCAAAGTATTGGAGTTTCATTTTCAGCATCAGTCCTTGCAATGAATATTCAGAACTGATTTTCTTTAGGATTGACTGGTTTGATCTCACTGCAGTCCAAGGGACTCTCAAGAGTCTCCTCCAACACCACAGTTCAAAAACATCAATTCTTTGATGCTCAGTTTTCTTTATACTCCAACTCTCACATCCATACATGACCACTGGAAAAACCACAACCTTGACTAGATGGATCTTTGTTGGCAAAGTAATGTCTCTATTTTTTAATATGCTGTCTAGGTTGGTCATAGCTTTTCTTCCAAGAAGCAAATGTCTTTTAATTTCACAGCTGCAGTCACCATCTGCAGGGATTTTGGAGACCAAAAATATAAAGTCTGTAAATATTTCCATTGTTTGTCCATCTATTTGCCATAAAAGGATGGGACCAGATGCTGCCATGATCTTAGTTTTCTGAATGTTGAGCTTTAAGCCAACTTTTTCACTCTCTTCTTTCATTTTCATCAGGAGGCTTCTAATTCTTCTTCACTTTCTGCCATAAGGGTGGTGTCTTCTGCGTACCTGAAGTTATTTATACTTCTCCCAGCAATATTGATTCCAGCTTGTGCTTCATCCAGCCCGGCATTTCACATGATGTACTCTGCATATAAGTTAAATAAGCAGGGTGACAATATACAACCCTGATGTACTCTTTTCCTGCTTTGGAACCAATCTATTGTTCCATGTCTAGTTCTAACTGTTGCTTTTTGACCTGCATACAGATCTCTCAGGAGGCAGGTAAGGTGGTCTAGTATTCCCACCTCTTGAAGAATTTTCCACAGTTTGTTTAGATCTACACAGTCAAAGGCTTTGGCATAGTTAATAAAGCAGAAATAGATGTTTTTCTGGATAGGCCTGGTAGGTACGTAATTAATGTTTCAAATTTAATTTGAATTAGTGTAGAATTCCCTTTCATATTAAATTATATTTTACAGTAAATTGAAAAAAAAAAGTTTGTGTGTGCTTCATGGATTTTACTGAGTTGATTACATAAAAACTCTGAATTTTTAAATTATTTTTCTTACTTTCACCATATTCTTTTAAATCAGTTTGATAGCCCCTTTCTCTTTGTGCTTGTTATTATGAAAATCAAATTTATATCTTTGATATACTTTATTGGAATGAATAAAATATTTCTTTTAAAAGAACTATGATTAATAGCAATATCTGATTCAAAGTGAAAATGAAAGTCACTCAATCATGTCTGACTCTTTGCAACCCCATGGACTCTTCACTTCTCCAGGGTATCTTCCCAACACAGGGATCAAACCCAGGTCTCCAGCATTGCAGGCCGATTCCTTACCAGCTGAGCTACCTGGGAATCCCAAGAATACAGAGTGGGTAGCTCAAATAATCAGATAGTATTATCAGAGAGTATTATCTGATTATTTGAATTAATAAAGCAAAAGAAGGCAAGAAAATTATTTTAGAAATATGCATGTTTAATTACATGTATTACATTACATTACAGTCAATTACATTACATTCTTATCATAATTACAATTTTATATATATATATGTATGTATGATATATATATATATATCAAATTTTCAAAATTAGAGGGTAAATGTCAATAATGTTAATGGTATTTTGAATGATAAATTTACAATTTTATATATATATATGTATATATGATAGATATATATATATATATATCAAATTTTCAAAATTAGAGGGTAAATGTCAATAATGTTAATGGTATTTTGAATGATAAATTTACCTGTTAATTCCATCAGAAAAAATAATGTAGGAGGAGTGAGAAAGCTATAAGGGCAAGGAAGGAAAAAAAAGTAGATGCAGAAAAAACTCAGAAAATAAAAAAATATTCTTTGTCAAGTTTTTTTTTTTGTTTTTTCCTTAAGGAAGGAAACTACATTTCTACCAGTAGAAATCAGCATAAGATGTAATAATACACAATGTTCCATTTCTGACAAGCACTTTTAATGAGAGTGACTTAGAGCACTGGTGGGGAGAAGGCAATGGCACCCCACTCCAGGACTGTAGCCTGGAAAATCCCATGGATGGAGGAGCCTGGTAGGCTGCAGTCCATGGGGTCGCTAAGAGTTGGACACGACTGAGCAACTTCACTTTCACTTTCCACTTTCATGCATTGGAGAAGGAAATGGCAACCCACTCCAGTGTTCTTGCCTGGAGAATCCCATGGACGGAGAAGCCTGGTAGGCTGCCGTCCATGGGGTCGCACAGAGTCGGACACGACTGAAGCAACTTAGCAGCAGCAGCAGCAGCAGTAGAGCACCTCTTCCTTCAGTAGAAGAGATAACCAAATTATCTCTCACAATCCCTTTAGTGATGGCTGTAAAAGGGAAATAGAATACAAGTCATAAGGAAGAATTCTTACCTACACAAGTTAAATTACAGCTTCTCTGAAGTAAGATACTATGACCTAACATATTTATTTTAGTGTAATTCATTCCCTGCCTTGCTCTCAGTATCACTCAAATTGATTGCTTAATGAATAAGAAGTCAATGGAAACTTCTGCAAAAAGAGATAATACAGTACTTTTCATGGTTTTATTATTTTAAAAATAATTCCATTTATTCTCAAATGGAGAGGGAATATGATATTATATGCTGAGCTTAATTAATCATTAATAAAACTGTGCTTAAATCCTAATTTTATCACTAATTTGTCCACAGCAAGTTCACTCAAACTTTCTTGGCACAATTGCTTCATGAGGGGACAGGGTTGGGGGTTGAAGATGCTGATAGATAAGTTGCACCATCTTTCATGTTTCATTGATCTATCTTTCTATCTATCTTTATATTGAAAATTTTACTGTTCATTGCATATATGTATTACATATATTTATCCTACACATAAACTACTGCATAACAAATGACCATAAACTTAATGGCATAAAATAAAGCATATTTATTATCTCATAGCTCCCATGGATCAAGAATCTGGGCCTGACTTGCGGGGGGGTGGGGGGCGGTTCTCTGTTTAGGGTCTCACAAAGCTGAAATCAATGTGTTCTTATCTGGACATTCAACCAGGGAAGGGTCCATTCCTAAACTCCCTCAGGTTGCTGGCAAAATGCATTTCCTTATGGCTATACAATTCATGACAGCTTGCTTCTTCAGGCAGCAATGGCAAGCAAAAGTTTCTGCTTCTTCAAGTAACAACTTCAGGAACGGCCTAGACTCTCTTTTATAATCTCACCTAATTACACCAGGCCTACCCAAGAAATTATCTCTTTTGACTAACTCAAAGTCAACTGATTAAAAAGTCAACCTTAATTATATGTGCAAAATCACTTCACTTTTGCCATGTAACAAAATCCCTGGGTTGATACACCATCAATCTTGTAATATTTTGTTAGATGCAGATCACAGGTCCTGCCTACACTCAAGGGGAAAAAATTACACACAGACATAAATATTAAGTGGCAAGAATCATGGGAGCCTCCTTAGGGTATGCACATCACAATAAGCACTGTGCTAAACCTTAGGATTGGGAAACAGGAGTAAAACAATACAGTTTTCCAAGTGTTTATAATATAGTTGGAAACCCAAGGAAGCACACATACAGGTTTGTAGGGATCACTGATACCATGATAGATGGGCTATGAATAAGTGATTTCATTCTATCTGGAAACAGAACAGAATAGGGTTCTTAGAAAAGGGAATAGTTGTCTTGGATCTTAAAGTCTTGCCTATAGACAAGATAGCAAGTAGATTTAAGTAGTGGATCAAGAAACTCCAAAATACGTAAGATGGTATATCATGTGTGTCAGAGCAAAAGAGTTTGATCCTTCTTTCATTAGTGTAATGATTATACTTGAACCTGTAAAATATGTGTGTGTGCATGCTAAGTCACTTCAGTCATGTCCAAGTCTTTGAGATCCTATGGACTCTAGCCCTCCAGGTTCCTCTGTTCATGCATTTCTCCAGGCAACAATACTGGAGTGGGTTGCCATGCCCTCCTCCAGGGGATCTTCCCTACCCAGGAATCGAACTCACATCTGACTGTGTCTCCTGCATTGCAGGTGGATTTTTTTATACACTGAGCCACCTGGGGAGCCTGTAAACTATTTATAGAGTGTACAAATCAGGATATGTAGTGCTTTCTGTATGGTGAATTGTGATTACCAAATCTCTACCTTAGGGGTGAGACTCTCCTTACCCAAATTGCTGGAACTTTTGGCTTCTGATAGCTCAAAGTTGAGTCTCTCTGTGGAAATTGCTTTTAGCCAGAAGAAGCTACTTCTACCAAGGTTATATCCCATTGCTGGCAGCAGCTCATACCCCATGACTGGATGATACAGTATAAAGATACTTGCTCCAATTCAAATCATGTGAAAGAATGTGTGACACATTGTTCAAAAGATGGCTACAATTGCTTTCATGTTCCCTTACAATGTGTCTTTGCTACTTCTCTCATCACCAAGAGGGGGCATCTATTTTATGTCCCACTAAATATGAAAGGACTCTGTGACAGATTTTGACTCCAAATATGGCTCTTTCAAGTTCCATACCTCAAGAAGACTTACAATTTATGTGTTATCCCCTTGGAACACCAAATCAAGAACACTATGTTATAACTGGGATGAAAATCGAGACAGACAGAAAAAGCAGAAGAGAATTTAAGGCTGTCAGTAGATAGTGGAGATAGGGAATGTACATTTGGCCATATACAGAATTTTTGGCAATACTCTCACTAACTTTGAAGAGATAAAGTTCATGGAGATCAGTGATTCAGACTCCTTAGGGATTATAGAGTAAAACAATATGTAAGTGCAGGTACCAACTTAGGATGAAGGAACTAGAATGGGTATTAGAAGAAGGGAATGATGAATATCAGTTGCAGCTTCTGAGACTTTATATGTCCTACTTACCTTCTACTTACAATTTGTCCCAGGATAAAGGTTAATCAGAATTCTAGCAAAACTGGTCCCTTATATAAAACAAGTCACAAACAGTGAACTATAGTGGATGCTGTACTGTATCATTCAGATTCTCTTGCAGTGTGGAAGCATTTATTCCCACAGCAGATGGGAGTGTTAGGTACTGTGGTTTACAGCTTAGTCCCTCTCACAAATCTCCCTGAGGAGGCAGGAGTTACCTTGTTCAAGGGTACCCCACCCACGATAGTCAATAACCAATGATGATTAATGTAGAAGCACAAAGCCTGGGTCCAGAGATGCCCAGAGACCTCCAGGGCATCTCTGAGGGTCATTTGAGCAGTGAGAATCTCTTTCTTTGCTTAGGAGTACCACATGAAGTACAGAACTATAAAGAAATGGACTGGCACATTATCCTCTTTGTGGATGAAGCTTTGTATTTCATGTTTTATTTTATCCTACTAAATTTTACCTTTCAGTGCCCTTGCTCAGCTCATCTAGGAGAAAATGTGACCTGTTACACAGTGCCTTTAATTGTCAAAATTAGATGTCACCTTCTTATTGTCACTAATGTAGAGATTCACTGTCAAGGGGTTACTTCTGCACCAAGGTCCTTGGCTAGAGAGCACGGCTTGTAATTGCTCTTGGCACAATGTGAGTAATGTGGATAACAGATGAATCAGAAAGCCCCAAAAACAATACATAGAAGAAGAAAATGGTCTCCAAAATGTGGTATAGTCAATTCTGAGCATTTTGTTGAATAAGCAGGTCATGCACTATGATTAAAACAAAATATGTATAAGTATACAGATGCTCTGTATAAGATGTCAAGATAAATGACTACACTTTTTGTTATGAATCAGATATACTAAAATAAACAGGTTGCATTAATGTACTTGTTTCAAATGTGCTTTAGAAATAATACAAAATGCACAATGACTAAAAGTTCACATAAATACTTGTAGAATATTTTAACATAAACTTCTGGACAAAAAGAAAATCTATTATAATGGCAGAATGTAAATTTCATATTGCCCTCTGTGAAAAAATAGTACTTTTACTGTTCATCACTTTTTTTTTATTTTATTTTATTTTTAAACTTTACATAACTGTATTAGTTTTGCCAAATATCAAAATGAATCCGCCACAGGTGTACATGTGTTCCCCATCCTGAACCCTCCTTTCTCCTCCCTCCCCATTCCATCCCTCTGGGTCGTCCCAGTGCACCAGCCCCAAGCATCCAGTATCGTGCATCGAACCTGGACTGGCAACTCGTTTCATACATGATATTTTACATGCTTCAATGCCATTCTCCCAAATCTTCCCACCCTCTCCCTCTCTCACAGAGTCCATAAGACTGTTCTATACATCAGTGTCACTTTTGCTGTCTCATACACAGGGTTATTGTTACCATCTTTCTAAATTCCATATATATGCGTTAGTATACTGTATTGGTGTTTTTCTTTCTGGCTTACTTCACTCTGTATAATAGGCTCCAGTTTCATCCACCTCATTAGAACTGATTCAAATGTATTCTTTTTTGAACAGCTTGAGCTGAATAGTAACTTCTTATTAACATCTTAGGGCAGTCAGTGATTCTGTAATTGATTCTGTAATTATGTGACATATGAACAAAGTAAGGTGCATTTTGAAAGCTTGACAGGGACCAAGGCAGTCTTAGCATTTCCTCTAGCTTGACTATAATTTTAGTTAGGCTTCTTTCTCACTTTAGGACCTGGCCTTCCTTTTTTAGAGCATTTACATTAGAAAACTTCATTGTCAATTCTTTCTCTGCCCCTCTGAGATGTAAATCTTCTTAAAAGCCTCTTGCCAGTTTTACAACTGAGGAATGTCTTATGCAAGGAGCTGGGAGTCATCCTTTTGAATTGTAATCATCAAGGGAGATAGAGCTCCTATTTCTAAGTCTCTCTGGATGGGTAGAAGCCTAACTGGAGGTTAACTTGCACCAAGTTTTGAAACTATCTTCTCTCTTGAAGACAGGAGAAAGTTTTTCTTTGTGTGCATCCTTGGTCGCTCAGTTGTGTCCAGCGCGTTACAACTTCGTGGACTGTTGTCCACCAGACTTCTCTGTCCATGGAATTTTCCAGGCAAGAATACTGGAGCTGGTTGACGTTTCCTACTCCAGAAGATCTTCCTGACCCAGGGATTGAACTGAGGTCCCTTGTGGTCTCCTGCGTTGGCAGGCAGACTCTTTACCACTGAGCCACCTGGGAAGCCCATTTTGTTTTTTCTTTAGACAGGCCAATTAACAAGTACAAATGACTTGTCATCCTTCCCAGCTTCGGCGTTTAAAGGATCTTTTACCCTTTGTTTCAACAAAGTTGAAATCAAAATGAGTTCTTGTCTCTCTCCTTTATTTGTAAGAAACTTGTATAGTCTTCTTTGCCTTTGACAACAGATATCTTTAAAAATATATTGAAATACTGCAACATACACTTCTTATAAATCAGAAAATTGGAAAATTTGAGTTTTATATCAGAGAGTGGCTTAGCAATAATTGCACAGCATTTCTTACCTTTAGGACGGATTACTCGGTAGCAGATTAGAGACATACCAGAAATTAGGACCTCATCCAAAGAATCAGAAAGGCTTTCAAAGAGAATGTGTATCTCAATAGGCACATAAGGATCAGCCTTTGAGAATGAAAACAGAGCCAGCCACAGTGTCTCAACAAATTCTGGGGAACACAGATTGTGAACTTTTTGATTAAAATTTCACTAAACATCTAGTGAGATTATTACAGGGTGCCCACTATTTGTCTGTTTCAGATTCTTCTCATCCATGCTACAGTAGTCATTATCTTTACAGTTAGAGTGTACACATAGACGGGAACATTCCATTGCTATAATACCAAGGTTGGATTGCAATATTGCCTTTCATTTACATAAGTCACAAAGTTATCAATAAGCTTCAGTATCTCTGATTTTTCTCTATGACTTGCCCTATGCATATCAATGAATTTAATGGCATATTTAGCTGAAAATGTAAATACTCTCTATTTCTGTAGCCTAAAATTACCTGATAGTTTTGCCATGTCCAATGATTGCTCTGAAAGAGATCATGGATTGTTCTTAAACTTGAGATAATAACAGATCTCCTGAGAACATAATCAAGTTATAGACTTCCTTCCCCACCAAACTACACATCCAATAAATGTTAGGAGATTCAGATCTCTCCTACCACAGCAACTTTTACCACAGGAAAAGATTTGTTAATACACCCCCCCTTGAATTGAAATCTATGACAGGACTGAACAAAATCAAATAAGTCTCAGAATTAAGACTCAGAGTCTGGCTCCTAATCCCTAAAATGTGCACTTTCTAATACCACCACCATCAACAATAAGTTTAAATATCAACTTTCTTACTTTAAATTCCTCACAGAGCCACAAAACTGACAGAATTTAACTTATATTTGATGACTTCAAGCCTTGGAGTGAAACTATTTCTCAGAATTTTTTTCGTTTTGTTCAAAGTCCTGACTCTCCATGGCCTCTCCTTAGAGAATGCTTCCTCCATTTTATTGATCATTTTGGTTTTTCTACTCTACCACCATATTTTCATTTTCCTGAGTTAATGTGAGATCTGTGTTTGGTCCAATAACGCACAAGCCGAAGGATACAGTGAAAACTATTATCAACAATCTGCATTATATATTTAGAAACATGTAGATTTAAAAGGAAAAAACAAGAAGAATTGAACTCAGGGTAGCAGTGCTGAAAAAGACTTCATGATTTACTTAGATAGCAATATTTAAAAATGTGTCTCGATTTCTTTAAAATATGACTTCTTTGGAAGTTATTTTTAAATGCCAAAGACTTGATGCTTTTGAACTGTGGTGTTGGAGAAGACTCTTGAGAGTCCCTTGGACTGCAAGGAGAGCCAACCACTCCATTCTGAAGGAGATCAGCCCTGGGATTTCTTTGGAAGGAATGATGCTAAAGCTGAAACTCCAGTACTTTGGCCACCTCATGCGAAGAGTTGACTCATTGACAAAGACTCTGATGCTGGGAGGGATTGGGGGCAGGAGGAGAAGGGGACGACAGAGGATGAGATGGCTGGATGGCATCACTGACTCGATGGAAGTGAGTCTGGGTGAACTCCGGGAGTTGGTGATGGACAGGGAGGCCTGGCGCGCTGCAATTCATGGGGTGGCAAAGAATTGGATACGACTGAGAGACTAAACTCAACTGAACTGATGGCAAATTTGATTAGTCCTTCCTCTACTTTTCCAAGAGACAAATTCTACTTTGACTTTTTAAAACATTGTTTCAAAGCATTAGCATTTCCCCTCCAACTTTAAATTTCAGTTCTTCAAATATTTTATTTGATTTGCTCAATAAAAGATTTTAAAAGAAAGGAAAAATATATATTCTTTATCAATGTATATTTTCAGTTTTCCCTTTTGAAATACAGATCTTCACGACCCAGATAATCACGATGGTGTGATCACTGACCTAGAGCCAGACATCCTGGAATGTGAAGTCAAGTGGGCCTTAGAAAGCATCACTATGAACAAAGCTAGTGGAGCTAATGGAATTCAAGTTGAGCTATTTCAAATCCTGAAACATGATTCTGTGAAAATGCTGCACTCAATATGCCAGCAAATTTGGAAAACTCAGCAGTGGCCACAGGACTGGAAAAGGTCCGTTTTCATTCCAATCCCAAAGAAAGGCAATGCCAAAGAATGCTCAAACTACTGCACATTTGCACTCATCTCACATGCTAGTAAAGTAATGCTCAAAATTCTCCAAGCCAGGCTTCAGCAATACGTGAACCATGAACTTCCTGATGTTCAAGCTGGTTTTAGAAAAGGCAGAGGAACCAGAGATCAAATTGCCAACATCCACTGGATCATGGAAAAAGCAAGAGAGTTCCAGAAAAAACATCTATTTCTTCTTTATTGACTATGCCAAAGCCTTTGACCGTGTGGATCACAATAAACTGTGGGAAATTCTGAAAAAGATGGGAATACCAGACCACCTGATCTGCCTCTTGAGAAATTTGTATGCAGGTCAGGAAGCAAGAGTTAGAATTGGACATGGAAGAACAGACTGGTTCCAAATAGGAAAAGGAGTCCATCAAGGCTGTATATTGTCACCCTGATTATTTAACTTATATGCAGAGTACATCATGAGAAACGCTGGGCTGGAAGAAGCACAAGCTGGAATCAAGATTGCCGGGAGAAATATCAATAACCTCAGATATGCAGATGACACCACCCTTATGGCAGAAAGTGAAGAGGAACTAAAAAACCTCTTGATGAAAGTGAAAGTGTAGCATGAAAAAGTTGGCTTAAAGCTCAACATTCAGAAAACGAAGATCATGGCATCCAGTCCCCTCACTTCATGTGAAATAGATGGGGAAACAGTGTCAGACTTTATTTTTTTGGTCTCCAAAATCACTGAAGATGATGACTGCAGCCATGAAATTAAAAGACGCTTACTCCTTGGAAGGAAAGTTATGACCAACCTAGATGGCATATTCAAAAGCAGAGACATTACTTTGACAAGAAAGGTCCGTCTAGTCAAGGCTATGGTTTTTCCTGTGGTCACGTATGGATGTGAGAGTTGGACTGTAAAGAAGGCTGAGCGCCAAAGAATTGATGGTTTTGAACTGTGGTGTTGGAGAAGACTCTTGAGAGTCCCTTAGACTGCAAGGAGATCCAATCCGTCCATTCTGAAGGAGATCAGCCCTGGGATTTTTGGAAGGAATGATGCTGAAGCTGAAACTCCAGTACTTTGGCCACCTCACGTGAAAAGTTGACTCACTGGAAAAGACTCTGATGCTGGGAGGGATTGGGGGCAGGAGGAGAAGGTGAAGGCAGAGGATGAGATGGCTGGATGGCATCACTGACTCAATGGACGTGAGTCTGGGTGAACTCCAGGAGTTGGTGATGGACAGGGAGGCCTGGCATGCTGCGATTCATGGGGTCGCAAAGAGTCGGACACAACTGAGCGACTGAACTGAACTGAACTGACTGAATATCCAAAGGGTCATACACGAAATGGCTCTAAGACTCTGCACTTGACACTTAACACAATCAATTTTGAATCGCTGAAGCTGATAGGTAAGAACCATAGAATGAAAGTTTCAAGTATGTGAATTAGTTTTGTTTTGATCTTTACTCTTTGATCCAGGATTATAAGATATTAGATTTGCACTGAATTTCAAATAACTTTCAATATTAATAATAGATATTATAAACAACTCAAATAGTACATTTATATATTAGAAATGATAGTTCCTGATGAATTCAAGTTTTACCAAAGCAAGAAAATTTCATATATATCAGCAAATTAAAATAGCAGCATTTGAAAAAAAATAATAAGTTTGGGATCTTTGATTAAACATTTGAATTAGAAATCTAAATTAAGGAGGCTGAACTTTTTTTTCGGAAAATCAATGGCCATATAAGTAAACATTTTAAACACTAGATATTATTCCAGTTACTATGGCTATGTGTCAAATCACTCCCAGTGTTAGTAATATGAAACACCAATTATTTAATTTGCTAATGAATCTCTGATTTGGGTAGTACTTGGCATGGGCAGCTTGCCTTTACTCTGCATAGTGGCTCAAAAGCAGAGGATAAAGTCATCTGAATGTTCACTCACCACATGTCTGACAGTTGATGTTGGGATAACACAAATAGTTAGAGACTACAAAAGACTGGGGCTTTTTGGACAGCCCAATCTTTATGTGGTCTCTCCGTGTGATACCTTCAGCACAGAAACTTCAGGGAACCAGACATTTTATGTGTTGGCCCAGGGATCCAGTGGTGCTTGTTCTGTGAGAGAGAACCACACAGAACTATGATGACTGCTTAGAATTAGTCTTGGGAGTCAGGTAGCATTGGTTCTGCTCTACTGTACTGGTCAACACAATTACAAAGTGTACCTGAGGGGAGAAAACTCAGACCTCTAGCTCTCAATCTGAAGAAAGTTAGTGTCATATTTCAAGAATATTTAACATGGGATATATACTGGTACGGGGCTTCCCAGGTAGCTCTAGTGATAAGGAACCCACCTGCCAATGCAGGAGACTTAAAAAATGCAGGTTTGATCCCTGGATAGGGAAGATCCCCTAGAGGAGCGCATGGCAAGCAACTTCAGTATTCTTTCCTGGATAATCCTGTGGACAAAGCAGCTACAGCCCATTCAGTCACAAAGAGTTGGACATGACTGAAGCGACTTAGCATGCATGCATTCATGTAGTAGAAGAGCAATATTTTGGAAAATACTATTTTTCTGTAAATGATTAAGCCTACTTCTTGAGATTTATTTAACTTATTTGACAACTAGGTTTAATATTATGATGTTCTGGTTTGAAGAATTCATGGGAATTAAAAAAAGTTACTGATCCCTTAGCACAGCATCTTATGTTAAATATGTGAAGCACAGCACCTTATGTTATTCTCTCAATAACTTTATGAGACACTTTCTAAAGTTTTTCTCATTTTGTAGATTAGAAAACAAAGATTAAGTAAGGTAAATAATTTTCCATAGGTATATGATGGATTTACACTTTGAATTCATATTTGAGTTCCGTTCATAATCTTACCAGCTCTGTTACACTATCTTGATCCTTTCAGTTCAGTTTAGTCGCTCAGTCATGTCCAACTCTTTGTGACCCCGTGAACCACAGCACGCCAGGCTTCCCTGTACATCACCGACTTCCAGAGTCCACCCAAACCCATGTCCATTGAGTCAGTGATGCCATCCAGCCATCTCATCCTCAGTTGTCCCCTTCTCCTCCTGTCCTCAATCTTTCCCAGCATCAGGGTCTTCCAAATGAGTCAGCTCTTCACATCAGGTGGCCCAAGTATTGGAGTTGCAGCTTCAAAATCAGTCCTACCAATGACACCCAGGACTGGTCTCTTTCAGGATTGACTGCTTTAATCACTTTGCTGTCCCAGGGACTCTCAAAAGTCTTCTCCAACACCACAGTTCAAAAGCATCAATTCTTTGGTGCTCAGCTTTCTTTATAGTCCAACTCTCACATCCATACATGACCACTGGAAAAACCATAGCCTTGAATAGATGGACCTTTGTTGACAAAGTAATGTCTCTTCTTTTTAATATGCTATCTAGGTTGGTCATAACTTTCCTTTCAAGGAGTAAGCTGCAATCACCATCTGCAGTGATTTCATGGCTGCAATCACCATCTGCAGTGATTTTGGAGCCCAGAAAAGTAAAGTCAGCCACTCTTTCCCCATCTATTTACCATGAAGTGATGGGACTGGAGATCAGTTGAGAAATAACTCCAGAAAGAATGAAGGGATGAAGCAAAGCAAAAACAATACCCAGCTGTGGATGTGACTGGTGTGAGTTGGTGATGGACAGGGAGGCCTGGCATGCTGCGATTCATGGGGTCACAAAGAGTCGGACACGACTGAGAGACTGATCTGATCTGATCTGATCTGATGGGACTGGATGCCATGATCTTAGTTTTCTGAATGTTGAGCTTTAAGCCAACTTTTTCACTTTCCTCTTTCACTTTCATCAAGAGTCTCTTTAGTTCTTCACTTTCTGCCAAAAGGGTGGTGTCATCTGCATATCTGAGGTTATTGATATTTTTCCCACCAATCTTGATTCCAGCTTGTGCTTCCTCCAGCCCAGTGTTTCTTATGATGTACTCTGCATATAAGTTAAATAAGCAGGGTGACAATATACAGCCTTGACGTACTCCTTTTCTGATTTGGAACCAGTCTGTTGTTCCATGTCCAGTTCTGACTGTTGCTTCCTGACCTGCATACAGGTTTCTGAAGAGTCAGGTCAGGTGGTCTGGTATTCCCATCTCTTTCAGAATTTTCCACAGTTTATTGTGATCCACACAGTCAAAGGCTTTGGCATAGTCAATAAAGAAGAAATAGATGTTTTACTGGAACTCTCTTGCTTTTTTGATGATCCAGCGGATGTTGGCAATTTGATCTCTGGTTCCTCTGCCTTTTCTAAAACCAGCTTGAACATCTGGAAGTTCAGGGTTCACGTACTGCTGAAGCTTAGCTTGGAGAATTTTGAGCATTACTTGACTAGCGTGTGAGATGAGTGCAATTGTGTGGTAGTTTGAGCATTCTTTGCATTGCCTTTCTTTGGGATTGGAATGGAAACTGACCTTTTCCAGTCCTGTGGCCGCTGCTGAGTTTTCCAAATTTGCTGGCATATTGAGTGCAGCATTTTCACAGCATCATTGTTTAAGATTTGAAATAGCTCAACTGGAATTCCTTCACCTTCACTAGGTTTGTTCATAGTGATGCTTCCTAAGGCCCACTTGATTTCACATTCCAGGATGTCTGGCTCTAGGTGAGTGATCACACCATCGTGATTATCTGGGTCATGAAGATCTTTTTTTGTATAGCTCTTCTGCGTATTCTTGCCACCTCATCTTAATATCTTCTGCTTCTGTTAGGTCCATACCATTTCTATCCTTTATCGAGCCCATCTTTGCATGAAATGTTCCCTTGGTATCTCTAATTTTATTGAAGAGATCTCTAGTCTTTCCCATTCTGTTGTTTTTCTCTATTTCTTTGCACTGATCGCTAAAGAAGGCTTTCTTATCTCTCCTTGCTATTCTTTGGAACTCTGCTTTCAAATGGGTATATCTTTCCTTTTCTCCTTTGCTTTTCATTTACCTTCTTTTCACAGCTATTTGTAAGGCCTCCTCAGACAGACATTTTGCTTTTCTGAATTTCTTTTCTTGGGGATGGTCTTGATTCCTATCTCCTGTACAATGTCACAAACCTCCATCCATATTTCATCAGGCACTCTGTCTGTCAGATCTAGGCCCTTAAATCTATTCCTCACTTCTACTGTTTAGTCCTAAGGGATTTGATTTGAGTCATACATGAATGGTCTAGTGGTTTTCTTAAATTTCTTCAATTTCAGTCTGAATTTGTCAATAAGGAGTTCATGCTCTGAGCCACAGTCAGCTCCCAGTCTTATTTTTGCTGACTGTAAGAGCTTCTCCATGTTTGACTGCAAAGAATATAATCAATCTGCAAAGAGAACGCACTGATCATAGCAAACACCCTCTTACAACAACACAAGAGAAGACTCTACACATGGACATCACCATATGGTCAACAGTGAAATCAGATTGGTTATATTCATGGTCCCTTATTATAAGGAAAAATTTAAGAACAGCTCCATGCATATTGACCTGAGACATGAATCACAATCTACACCAACTTTTTTCTAATGAGTAAAGCAGACTCAAGAAACACTCACTGTTTACTTGCAAGGAATTTTTGGAAGGTAATATAATATTTTAAACACATCAGTGTTTCCAGAGTTTACTCTGGATAATGTTCTGGGCAGACTGCCAGATTCTCAGTGATCAATTCTCTTGATGGAAATGCTTACAAAATTGCTCTTATTACAGATTCATAGAATCTATGCCAATTTGTGCTAATGCATCCTCGTTACCTCCAGGTGGTGCCCTCAGCCTTCAAAAAGTCAGCTGACTCACCACCCCTGCCATTAAATAAAAATTCAATGCTAGGTACGCTTTTGACCACTTTCACCCTTTGATTTTTTTTTTTTTTTTTTTGTCTCACTACAGCTCTTACAATGCCTTGTAGTTCTTATATGAAAATTTTACTTCAATAAAGTTTAACTATATATACATTCATTATAACACATAAATTTTGAAACAGTTTTTTGCAATGATTAATCCATTAATGACAGAGGAAAGCTTTAAACTTGAGAGACTTGAACTAAAAATAAACTATTGTTTTCACTCCTTTTGTGTAAAATAAATATGTCTTGATTTCCCTGGGATAGTTCTGACCATTGCTGTCCTGCTGTCCTTATTACTAGTGGTTCTTAAACTATCAAGTGTCTCTGTTTGAATGATAAAATCATCTTACTTGGAGCCTCTGGCAAACCAAGTATAATCCCTCATGTCTCTCTGCCACATTCCCCATGATGTATTGATTTGAAATCTCTGATTTAGTGGAACATTTCTCTTTCTATAAAGGAAATTCAGATACTGTGTCATTACATATACATGCACATTTTCCTTTTTTAAGGGTTTGTGAATATTTCCATGATCTCAGTATACAAAGAGGTAGAGAGACATTTTGAGCACCCCCTGCTGCTGCTACTGTTGCTAAGTCGCTTCAGTCGTATTGGACTCTGTGCGATCCCAGAGACAGCAACCCACCAGGCTCTGCCGTCCCTGGGATTCTCCAGGCAAGAACACTGCAGTGGGTTGCCATTTCCTTCAATGCATGAACGTGAAAGGTGAAAGGGAAGTCACTCAGTCGTGTCCGACTCTTAGCGACCCCATGGACTGCAGCCCACCAGACTTCTCCATCCATGGGATTTTCCAGGCAGGAGTACTGGAGTGGGGTGCCATTGCCTTCTCCTAGACCCAGTCTAACCCCTAAAACCTCTTCATGCTGTCTTGATTTTAATCTTAAAGCACCAGGCCCATCTGTTTTAGGTAAAATTTGTATCATTTCAAGTCACAAAATCTTGACTCAACTTCACTTAAAGCAACAAAGTAATTTAACTAATCACATAATTGAGATCACCACCTTTGGATCCAGAGCCTCAACAAAGTCATTAGCATGTATTCTAGCATGTATTCTCTCCATTTCCCCCTGCAACTTCCTCTCTCTCTCTTAGTTGCCTGCTCTTTCCTGTATGACCTTCATTTTTCTCAAGTAATCTCATTTACTGT
The DNA here is from genome assembly GCF_029407905.1 of Bubalus kerabau. Taxonomy (NCBI): domain Eukaryota; kingdom Metazoa; phylum Chordata; class Mammalia; order Artiodactyla; family Bovidae; genus Bubalus; species Bubalus kerabau. Next base: position 5,414,954 of record NC_073645.1, read on the forward strand.
GGTGACAAATAAGTCACAAGAAGCTCTAGGCTTACATTAAACTAGTGAACCTCTCTTTGCCAGTAGTACTAGTGAAAGGTGGAAGGCTGATTCTTATTGAGATAACTTGGGTCACATGCTTATTTACCAATTGCTATGGTCAGGAATAGAGGAAATTCTAGTTTGCCAGCCTCACAGTCAATTGTTCATCCTTGGATTTACAAAGTGATATTGCTAAGCCAAAGATAGATAGAGAGCTAGAGGATAGTGCTTCCCTGAAGGAAATAAGGATGATTAAGGGGAAATGGGTGCTGGAAAATTAAACACCCAGATGTGCACTATTTTGCTTTTCTGTTCAAGTTATAAATTATTTTCTACATGGCATTAAGTGGGGGTGGAATTTTTGTAATTAGAAAAATGTTATTTTTCTACAAATGAAACAAATTATATCCAGTATAGTTATATTTAGGGCTTCCTCAGTGGCTCAGTGGTAAAGAATTCACCTGTAATGCAGGAGCCACAGGAGATGCAGGTTCGATCTCTGAGTCAGAAAGGTCCCCTGGAGGAGGAAATGGCAACCCACTCCAGTATTCTTGCCTGAAGAATCCCATGGACAGAGCAGCCTTGTGAGCAACAGTCCATGGGTCACAAAGAGTCGAACGCGACTGATGCAACTTGGCATGCACACATGGATAGTTATAGTCTAGAAAAAAACTTGTGCTTCTTCAGAGTAATAGCTATACTTTACCTATCCCACATGAAAGGTGTTAAATATCTTTGGACACGCTTGATATTATTTTTTGGACTAATTATATCATCATCTCTGCCTCTAAGCACTGAAGCTATGGTTAAGAAATACTACTTTTATGCTTTGTTTTATAGGATATATCTAGATGAGGCCTTATCTGCTTATATAGGGCACTAATAATGATGGCAAATTCAAGATTGCATGTTTACTAAAAGCTGGGCCTTTTCTCCTTGTCTGGCTCTGAACCTTGCTCTATCAGCTTCCTGAACAGCGTATCACCAATTGTAGGAAAATAGTGAATATTACAAGCTTATTGAACAGTACATATCTATTCTTTGATTTTAGCATGTTCTCTTTATAAAACAAGTGATTGAAAAGAAGATGCATTATCTTAGTTACAGGGTTGCATTTTACATAAGAAATAAATCATGGCACAAGGAATTCAGATTTTTTTTCCTGTTTCTCAAGTTAATAAAGAACAACAACAAAAAAACTCAAATCAGCTTGATTTATGATTTGTTTATGATATAAAAACTTACTGAGTTCCTCCATTGCACCAGACCCATATTCTCTAGAGTTAATTGCAGAGGCCCTAGTCTTAGAGCACTTGCTAAGGCACACTGACACATAAAACAAATTTATGCAGAGCAGATGTTTTTAAGCAGGGATGAATATCAGAATTAAGGAACTTTATCCAATGCACATACCTGTGTGTGCTCTCCCAAGGTTGAGAAGTCCTGGAATGAGAATTGAGTAGTACAGACCATTAAGTTATTCTTATGTGATTTTTGGAAGACATGCCTGATTAAATCTGGATATTATATTCAAAAGTGTTCCAGACAGATTGAGACCAAGATTCCTTGTGCCTTTTCCAATCTCATAATTTCAAGTAAATAGTGAAATATTCTACTTAAACATGCATTCCTTGAGTAATGTTGCAAACAGAGGTTAAAATATATCAGTAAACATTGCATTCCATTTCATACCCATTGTCAACAGGGTGGTAGAAATTGTCAGAGATTCTCCAGGAGTTATAGTAAATTGGCTTTGTGGGAATAAATACACACACTTGGGCAGATAGATAAGACTGGTAATTAATTCTTCTATTTTGTTATATTGAGAGTTAATTCATGGAGTTCATTTTTGTTGCAGTTTTAAATTTGAATCTAATATATTTCCCAAGTGTTATTATTGTTATGACCTACTGGATGTTAGGCAAGAAGCTATTGTGAAAAGTCATTAAAATATCACTATTGCCAAGGAAGTTACAAGCATCTGTAATTGGAATTAAGATCTCCTCCTTATCCTTTTTCTCCTCATTATTTAAAAGGTGAAGAAGTCCAACTGAGACAAACTGGGGACTTATTAATTCATGTAACTCAGAACAACTGGGATTAAGGGAAACAAATAATATTCTGTTTCCACAACTCTGTTCCTTAACTCTATATGGAATGGGAGGAGGGGATAAAATGGCCACAGTAAACTTCAAGTTTTTATTATTACAATTTAGCAATCTCAGAGTAAAGAAACTCTTCTTTTTCCGATTTAGGATATATAAACCTGAGAATGGGGATCTGATCAGGCTAGTTTGTGTCATAAGCTCAGTCACTGCGACCATTCACAGTGGCCAATTCCTATAACACTATGATTAGAAGATCTACCAGAATGTCATGGAACGTAATGAGGAGAAGCAATTTTTCTAAAGAAATGTGTGTGTGTGTGTGTGTGTGTGTGTGTGTTGGGGAAAAGTTGATACTGGAGTTGCTAAAATAGAAGAAAGGAGAAATAGATGTTGACTACAGGAAATCCACAGATGCCTACTGCACATACTTTTAGTATTTATTGTCCAAAAAAAGAGAGATGTTTTTGCTCTAAACTTGGACCCAGAATTTAGGATTCCTCAGCAAAAAACTTTTGTTCTCTGGGGTGATATATTAAAGCCTACTAAATTCACAGGAAAATATTGGTTTAATGCTACTTTTAAGAAAATATCTTATGGACAATAAAATAAAATACAGAAATCTAATATTTCATTTCATTTAGTTGTGTTAAGAAGCTCTCCAAGGGATTTGTTTTTATTTCAGTTTTCCATTTCTTACAAACACAGCCCCAAATGATGTTAATGTTACTGTTGTTTGTTTTTGATATGAAATATATGGTATAATATCCTTATCATGCTGCCCAGTTGTTACAAGAATCAATTAACTGAATGGAAAACCCCTAGTTATGTGAAGCTTCCTTTTCCTTTTCTCTTTTTTCCCTTCAAGTTTCATTGAGATATAATTGACATGCAGCACTATATAAGTTTAAGGTGTACTGTGATAATATAACTTACATACTTCATGAAATTTTAGTGAACATCCATCATCTCATATAGATAGGAAAAAAAGGAAAAACAACAACAACTTTTTTTTCCTGAGATGAGAACTCAGGATCTACTCTTAACAGCTTTCATATATAACTTGTAGCAGTGTTAATTATATGAATCATATTATCGTTTACATCCCTAGTACTAATTTATGTTACAACTGTAAGTTTGTACCTTTTGACCACCTTTATCCAATCCTCCACCCCAGCTCCTGCCCCCTTACCACCTCTCACCTCTGGTGACGACAAATCTGATCTTTTTTCTATGAGTTTGTTTATTTGTTTTTGAAGTGTATTATCAGAGTAATATGAAATTAACATGCATTGGATAAAAAGAACTGTAAAATACATCATATTTGAAAATAGGGACAGATTGCCCAGATTTAATTTCTCATTCTGCTTCTCATGAACTGTCTTCTTGGGGCAAATTATTTTGACTCTGTACTTCAGGTTTCTCATATGTAAAATAATAATATTAATACTATAATTAATTATGTTTCAGAATTGTTGTGAGAATTAAATTATTAATGAATTGCATTAGTGCATTGAGGGCAGGAAGAGAAGGGAGCGACAGAAGATGAAATGGTTGGAAGCCATCACCAACTCAATGGACATAAATTTGAGCAAAGTCCAGGAGATAGTGAAGGACAGGGAAGCCTGACATTCTGCAATCCATGAGGTCACAAAGAGTAGGACATGACTGAGCCACTGGACAACAAGTGCTTAGAATACTGCCTGATGTGTAAAAAGTATTATATGTTTCGTTCTTATTGTAATGATCATCATTCTCATTATTGCTAGGCTGTTGTTAACATTCTTATTTATGTTAAATACTTTCAGTGTGCATAGAACCCATTTATATAACTACAGAAGAAGCAGCTTCTCAATCTCAGAAAGATTTAGATGGACTATTTAACCCATTTTATTGCAAAATACGTAACCTAGAGTGGATATGATCAAGCATTGTATAAAAGGATACATATTTTATTTTAAATTTAAAATAATACAACTCAAATGTACCTAAGTCTGATATTAGGAAAAATGACATTTGTTAACTGACATTATTATACTATCTTCAGCAGTAAGAACCTTAACATGGAAATAATTATACATTCAATTTTTAAGAGGCCTACAAAATGACACCTATTTTAACCACCAATTGTATAATTAACCATCAATGTATTAATACAAAATATGAGGTTTTTCTTCTGCATATTAAAGTCCATTTGGAATGTGCTGAAACCACAACAGTAACAGAACTTGATTATTCACTGAAAGTTGATTGGATTTCCCACTTTTGAGACCTACTTGATATGACAATTTGAAGTCATGTAGTTACTAAAAACGTGAATCTATTAGTAATGTGAAATGATGCAAATACAGTAATTTTTTTTGAGAAGAAGAGTATTTATTTGAAAGATAACAATAAGTCTAAGGGAAATTATTTAAATATAAGACCACTAAAATCACTTTGACTTGACATATTAATAAGATTATTTCTCTTAGAAAGTGAAAGCACTTATGTATTGATCCTTTAGAGACATCTATTCATTCTGTGGAATATTTTTAAGCTTTGCTTTTGTCATTGTTAAGTGTTGACTTTTTCTGCTATACTCAATGCACGATTCTAATTACAAAAATGTAATTACAAAAATGTTTGAATTCTGGTTATCAAAATTATACTAAATAATAGCACAATTTTCATTGGCAGGAGAAAACTAGTGCACATTTCTGTAACTCAAGGACTGAAAAAATATATTATAATTATATATGTCTTCATGTGGGTGTTTATCCAAAATATACACTCATAGAAAAATTGAAAATGTTTTTGTGTGTCTTAATATCTAGCAGTGTTGTATGACATAAGTTTAGGAAGAACAAAGGGAAACATCCATCATATATAACACGGAACAAAGAGCACTGACAGACTTTAAAGTATAGTGAAGTAGGGAGAATCAAATTTTGCTGAGAGATGATTCCACAAAGAGCACTGCTTATCAGTTTTTCCATATTTGGACACTAGACTCCATGGTGTCATGATCCTGTCATCTATGTATGATAGTACTTGAAATGGTTCCTTAATGTGCATTTGAGAATATGTGAAAATAACTTACGGAGAGAGTGGTGATAATATATTATTTAAAACATGACCTTTTTTATACTGACTCATCAAGGAGATGTAGTAAATTCTGGCATCAGTCTTCAGTTCATCCTCACCAACAATTTCATGATCAACTTTAACCTATATGGCTGAGAAAATAGTTCTGATCTGAACTGGGTTGGTTATCTTTCTCTCATGGACTGTATTTTCTCATTGCTGTATTCAATACCATCTTATCTTAGACATCAGATTCTTTTTTCAAGGTTCTAATTAGAGGCAGACTGTAGCTGTTGCATTGCAGAATATAGCTGGGTACATGCAGACATTGAGCATTTGTCATAATTCAGAGGACAAATATAAGAATTTTAATACAGAGCCTTTTAAAATTGATTTCCAAGGAATAATGATTTTCCTTTCAATAGATATTTCAAAATACTGTTCTCCTGCTTCCATACTGATCTCAAGAATGTTTGCATGAAGCTTAATTCTTTGTGCATGAGCCATCTCTCAGTTCTGTTGGCATATGGATTTGTCTGTCTTGATTTCAGCATCCTCCACACATTGGAGCCATGAAACTCCTGTTTAAAAACATTTTGGTGAAAAAAGTCCCTTTTGCTTGAAGACAACATTGACAGGGCTTGGTCAGAAATACCATAATTTATCCATTCAAGTCAATACTGTAGATTGTGCATTTACTAAAGTCTATAAAAGTTTCACTTATGAAACATTTACTCCAACACTTGACTGCAAAGGTCATTGTAGAGCATAAGTTAAGATAACCAAATAAGGAATTTAGAATTTTCATATCTTTATCCACATCAGGGAGTTTATTGGGGAATGTACAAGTTTGGTGACTTCAACTTTAACTCAACAAAATCAAACTAGAAACTAAGAAAGAAAATGGACTTATTTAACCTAGAGGGAGCAGTAGGGGACCAGCAGATCATTTGAAATTCTATCAGTATAGTAAGACTGTGATTATATTTGGAGTGAAGTATAACTGAGAGCATCCATAGTTTTATGAATATTTTAAAGGGGTCTGTTACTAAGGAATGTTTAAGAACCATTCTGGTAATTCTGTGTGTCCAGTAGACTAGAGAAAGAATGTACATAGAAATAGTCATTCTGAAAATATATGTAGGTTGTATAATGAAACCAAAATACAGTTTATGTACATTATAAAGCAAATTCATATGCTTACATGTATACAAACAAATATCCAGCATCTGTTAAATATCCCACTGACTTTTAAAATTCCAATTAACAGACACTAAATTTTCACTAGGTCAGTAAAAAGTGTACTTTTAGTTACAATAGCTGAAAAAGAATCCTGTACTTTTTTGATTCCCTGAAATCCCTTTATATTCTGGTTATAATATCTCAAGGTTTAGGAAAGTCAATCATTCTAAGCCTCATTTTACATTTCTGTTAAAAGGAAAAAAATAAATAATAAGTAGCTATATAATATAGTTAGAAGGATTATACGAATAAATGCATGTAAAGCTGTATTTAGAACTTGCTAAATTCACTATAAATATTAGCTGTTATTATTATAAATGAACAAATTACACCATTCTCTGGAAATCTTCAGAAAACAGAAAAATTATTTCTGTAATCTATAATACTTAAATCTATGGTGTAACTGCTGCATTGTTTTTGACTGGGGAGAAGGCAATGGCACCTCACTCCAGTACTTTTGCCTAGAAAATCCCATGGATGGAGGAGCCTGGTAGGCTGCAGTCCATGGGATCGCTAAGAGTCGGGCACGACTAAGTGACTTCACTTTCACTTTTCCCTTTCATGCACTGGAGAAGGAAATGGCAACCCACTCTAGCGTTCTTGCCGGGAGAATCCCAGGGAAGGGGAAGCCTGGTGGGCTGCCGTCTATGGGGTCGCACAGAGTTGGACATGACTGAAGCGACTTAGCAGCAGCAGCAGCTGTAGATCTTGATAATTTGTCATACTTCAGAACATAGCATTTCAGAACTTTTAGTCTAATATAGAATTTCAGTGCCTCAAAGGAAGTTCCTTGACAACACTAGGAAAGACCATGGGAAGAAGATGAAAAGACAAACTTCAGACTTGGGAAATATGTGAGACCAATATATCCACATAGGGTTAGTACCTAGAATATATAAAGAACCCTCAAGACTCATCAGTTTTAAAAAATTTCAGTGAGCACATGAGTGAAAGGCGTGAACATATCTTTTACTTAGAAGGATATACAGATAGCAAAGAAGCACATTAAAGGATTTTCAGCATCATTAGCTATCAAGAAAATGCAACCACAAGGGATGTCACTGTACAACTTACCAGAATAACAAAAATGAAAAAATTGTGGGAACACCAAACTATAGTAAGAATGTAGAGAAACTGAATTACTTATACATTACTGGTGGGAATGTAAAAATGGTACAGTCAGCCAGGAAAAGAGTTAGGGGACTTTTATGTGCAACTACAATATGAAGCATACATTGCTCTCTTGGATATTTATTCCAGAGGAATACAAATGTATGTTTACATAAAACTTGCACACAAATGTCCACAGCAACTTTACTCAAAATAACCTTAAACATAGAAGCAACCCAGATGTTCTTCAAAGAATAAATGGTTAATTAATCTAAATACTTCTTGGCAATAAAAGAAAAAAAAAACAAAAAAACACTGATACATGCAACAACTTGAATGAAACTCCAGGGAATTATGCTGAACAGAAGAACAAGAGGCAAACCCAATAGGTTACTTCATGCATAATTCTATTTATATAACATTTTTGAAATGTCTCTATTACGTGCTGAATTATTTTCCCTCAAATTCATATGTTGAAGCCCTAACCCCAATTATCTCAGAATGCGACTCTATTTGTAGATAAATCCTTAAAGAAGTATTACGTTAACAGAAAGTCATTAGGGCAGGCCCTAATCAAATCTTAACTGGTGTTCTTGTAAGAAGAAATGAGGTCATACAGAGACACCAGGCGCACACAGACTAAAAGACAAGATCATATGGAGGCAGAGTGAACCAAGGAGAGAGGCCTCAGAAAAAGTCAAACCTGACAACTCCTTGATCTGGGAGTTCCAGCCTCCTTTGGCTTTACCACCTACTTGTGATTATGGGGATGTCCTATATTTTGACTGTGTGATAATAGATATACGAACCTGTGTTCACATGTGATAGAAGTTTATAGAGTTAAATACACAAACATACACACAAGAAAAACTGGGTAAATCTGAATTTTGGTATTATACTATAGTCTTACAAGAAATCACATTTGGAAGAAAAGGGCACAAAGGATCTTCCCTATGTTATTTAATAGTATATGAATTTAAAATTTAATAAAATGTTTATGAAAATATTTTTGGGGGGCCCTAGATCTTCTCTGTTAAAATTAACTAAGGCTACTTTATAATTTGTGTTAATTTTTATTGTCGGAATTTCCCCCATTTATTTTGACAGATAATTATTCAAAGGTAGACAAAGACAAAATGGTCCGTATTTGAAAGAAATAAAGATAATTCAAATCACCGAATTATCAATATATTAATAGTTTATTCTATTTCCAAATTATGGGAGAAAAAAAGTACTATTTTATCATTGTAGTTTGACTTTCAGCTAAAAAATTCTAGTACCCATATGAAATGGAACTTGCCTACCAACACTTGTTTATTCCTTTGTTTGAAATTGTCTTGAATTATATTTTGAGATCAAGTTCTCCCTCACTGTAGGAATTTAATCTGAATCACCTTGCTGCTGCTAAGTCTCTTCAGTCGTGTCCGACTCTGTGCGACTCTAGAGATGGCAGCCCACCAGACTTCCCCGTCCCTGGGATTCTCCAGGCAAGAACACTGGAGTAGGTTGCCATTTCCTCCACTGAGTCACCTTAATTCTCAACAATTTCCTAAAGATGAAGGATGGGATATTTGAGAACTTTATGTGTCTAAAGTGTCTGTTAGGTAGAAGTACTAGCTAGTCTTTGCTATCTGAACACACTGGATCCTTTGAGATATGCATTTTAACACTTTGTACTCAGTCTTTTATCAAATTAACTGACAGGTAACTCATCCCCTTTTACCTTCTGCAAGACCTCTAAAATATCAGCTTTCTCTTACTGGTATGACAGTAAATATCATACCACTGTCAAAGGTACAGATATATTTGGTTGTTTCTATTACTCTTATGTCCTTCTGGGTCTAAATTAAACTTTCAATTCAGTCAGTTCAGTTCAGTCGCTCAGTCGTGTCCAACTCTTTGTGACCCCATGAATCGCAGCATGCCAGGCCTCCCTGTCCATCACCAACTCCCGGAGCTCACTCAAGCTCACATCCATCGAGTTGGTGATGCCATCCAGCCATCTCATCCTCTGTCATCCCATTCTCCTCCTGTCCCCAATCCCTCCCAGCATCAGAATCTTTTCCAATGAGTCAACTTTTCGCATGAGGTGGCCAAAGTACTGGAGCTTCAGCTTTAGCATCATTCCTTCCAAAGAACACCCAGGGCTGATCTCCTTCAGAATGGACTGGTTGAATCTCCAGCTTTTAAAGATGGTACTAGTCACTGATAAAAAGATAGCATTTTAATATATCTGCATTGAGGTGACAACCAATTTGAAATCTATCTGTAGAAATGCTTCATATAATGATATCTATATGAATTTTCTATTGCTTTGTGAAAAAAAAAATCTTATTGAAATTTAGTGGATTAAAACCACAGACATATATTATCATATCACCATGGGATCAGGAATCCAGGCTTAGCTCTTTCTCTGGTTCAGAGCTTCTCACAAGGCTGCAAGCAAGATAATGTCTAAGGCTGCAGATATCTTAAACCATCTCACATGACTGTTGGCAGTACTCAAGTCCTCACTTACTGTAGACCAGAGGCCAGTTCCTTTTCTTCTGGGTTCCTCCATAGGACCCCTCATAACATGGCAACTTTTTCCTCTAAAGTGAGTTCACCAAAAAGAAACAAGCTGGAAAGATGAAAGCCATAGTCTCAGGAATGCTATATTTTACTTAATAGAAGAAAACGTCTAGGTCCAGCCCACACTTAAGGTGATAGGATAGCACAGGGCCTGACACTCAATGCTTCAGATATCTGGAGGCCATGTCAGAGGTTGCCTACTACACTAAACTACTGCCCATAACCTGTGCAATTGCTTTCCCTCAAAAAAGGCAGAGAGTTGCTTTCCCAGGGAAGACATGGATCTCCTCTGCTTTGGAATGTCCTGCTGCCCTTTAACCTCATCATATAAAAACTGACCCAAGGATAGGGTCAAGTAAGAATATAGAGACACAATTTTGTGTTTTCCTCCCAAGTTTATGATCTCCTTTTTTTCCAAAGAATTTTTATTTGACCTGGAAATGAGACAGCTTGCCTCTTCATCTACTTTATTTCCAAATCTATTGTTTATGTCCTGAATCCTTCAGAGATTGAGCTTTTGAAACTCAACAGCATAGTATTGACTTTGTTGATTTCCATATTTTGCTGTGTCCTCCTTTTTTAGAGAAGGTAAGCATAGAAAAATCTAGATCTTCCTTAAATAAAAGCAGTACCATGGAGTAATGTAAAGAGTGAGGGGGAAATTAGCATATCAAAATGCATCAACTTTGCATCTCATCATATAATTTTATAACATAACACTAATTGATTCCAAATAACCATTGTTAAAATTAAAAGACTCTAAATAATAACTTTCAAAAGAATAAACATGTTTATTAAAATATGGTAAGACTTTTCATAGAAAATTCTAAACAAGTTCCATTTAATTATGACTTACTAGACCATTCCCCTTTGAAGTAGAAAGAAGACTGTGATGTTAGAGAAGACTCTTGAGAGTCCTTTGGACTGTAAGGAGATGCAACCAGTCCATTCTGAAGGAGATCAGCCCTGGGATTTCTTTGGAAGGAATGATGCTAAAGCTGAAACTCCAGTACTTGGCCACCTCATGCGAAGAGTTGACTCATTGGAAAAGACTCTGATGCTGGGAGGGATTGGGGCAGGAGGAGAAGGGGACGACAGAGGATGAGATGGCTGGATGGCATCACTGACTTGATGGACGTGAGTCTGAGTGAACTCTGGGAGTTGGTGATGGACAGGGAGGCCTGGCATGCTGTGATTCATGGGGTTGCAAAGAGTAGGACACGACTGAGTGACTGATCTGATCTGATCTGATCTGATGTGCACATGGTCGCTTCATTAGTGTCCAACTCTTTGCGACCCTGTAGACTGTGGCCTGCCAGGCTTCTCTGTCAGGGAAAGGGTTCTCCAGGCAAAAATACTGGAGTGTAGTGGCCAATACTGGTTGCCATACACTTCTAGAGCACTGTATTTCCTGCTGCCCTGGCTGCCAACTCCCCTGAGTACCTGGTGCTTCCAGAAACCCTGCAACCCAAGCAGCTGCACTACCTCCACATGTGACCCTCACAAGGGCAAACCCAAGTCCTCCAGGGCAGCCTCAGGAACAAACCTCAGTGGACGACCACAGGCAGATGTGGAAATAAAACCACAGTTGAAACCCAGAGGCAGTGAGCCTAAGGAATAAGTCCCCAAACCTTCCCGTCAGCTGTACAAGCTGCAGATTAAATCCACATGATCAACCAGGTAGACTCTGTGTCTATGGAATATATAAAAGGTCATTGAGATCTCCCACAAAAGAAAGCACACTAGTTCTGACAGCTGTGGACATTAGAGGCAAGAACACATAGGAGTAGGATCAGATTAGAATCTGAGCTGTTCTTAGAACAGATCCAGAGATCAGCATAGTGTTGGAGGCTGTCCTAGGGAGGTGAGGTAAACTGTGACTCCCAGCAAGGGGAACAACTCTAACAGCAATTACTCAAGAAAAACATTTATTATTCTTATGCTTTGACGTGCTCTGTAGACTCTTTTGGATTCCACCCGCCCCCCCCCCCCCCCCGATGTAGTTGATCTTATTGGCACTGTGAAATATAACTAAGCAGTTATGCTTTTATTTTTTTTCTCAAGTATTTCTCTCAAATATTTTCTCAAAATATTTTTTATTTTTTATTGCTGTTATAAACCTCTGCGTCTATGTTGGGCTTTTGCAGTTCTGTGGAGTTTTCCTTTACTTTTTTCTTTTCTTTTTTTCTAACTTTAACCTAACCCAAATCCCTTACAATGATACAATGGAAGTGAGAAATAGATTTAAAGGACTAGATCTGATAAACAGAGTGCCTGATGAACTATGGACAGAGGTTTGTGACATTGTACAGGAGACAGGAATCAAGACCATCCCCAGAAAAAGAAATGCAAAAAAGCAAAAGCAAAAAAGGCTGCCTGAGGAGGCCTTACAAATAGCTGTGAAAATAAGGGAAGTGAAAAGCAAAGGAGAAAAGGAAAGATATACCCATTTGAAAGCAGAGTTCCAAAGAAGAGCAAGGAAGGACAAGAACGCCTTCCTCAATGATCAATGGAAAGAAATAAAGGGAAAAAAATAGAATGGGAAACACTAGAGATCTCTTCAAGAAAATTAGAGGGGGGGTCAGTGCGATCAGTGGCGGCCTGAGGATAGTGGCTACCGCCATGATAGAACAGCAGAAGCTTAAGGGCCCAGAGTTGCCACTGGTCCCAGTCAAGTGGCAGCGACATGAACTACTGTTTAAAAAAAAAAAAAGAAAAGAAAGAAAATTAGAGATACCAAGGGAATATTTCATGCAAAGATGGGCTCAATGAAGGACAGAAATGGTAGGGACCTAACAGAAGCAGAAGATATTAAGAAGAGGTGGCAAGAATACATAGAAGAACTACACAAAAAAATCTTCACAACCCAGATAATCATGATGGTGTGATCACTCACCTAGACCCAGACGTCCTGGAATGTGAAGTCAAATAGGCGTTAGGAAGCATCACTACAAACAAAGCTAGTGGAGGTGAAGGAATTCCAGTTGAACTATATCAAATCCTAAAAGATGATGCTGTGAAAGTGCCACATTCAATATGCCCACAAATTTGGAAAACTCAGCAGTGGCCACAGGACTGGAAAAGGTCAGTTTTCATCCCAATCCCAAAGAAAGGCAATACCAAAGAATGCTCAAACTACCGCACAAGTGCACTCATCTCACACACTAGTCAAGTAATGCTCAAAATTCTCCAAGACAGGCTTCAGCAATGTGTGAACAGTGAAATTCCAGATGTTCAAGCTGGTTTTAGAAAAGGCAGAGGAACCAGAGATCAAGTTTCCAACATCTGCTGGATCATCAAAAGGGCAAGAGGGTTCCAGAAAAACATCTATTTCTGCTTTATTGACTATGCCAAAGCCTTTGACTGTGTGGATCACAATAAACTGTGGAAAATTCTGAAAGAGATGAGCATACCAGACAACCTGACCTGCCTCTTGAGAAACCTATATGCAGATCAGGAAGCAACAGTTAGAAGTGGACATGGAACAACAGACTGGTTCCAAATAGGAAAAGGAGTACGTCAAGGCTATATATTGTCACCCTGCTTATTTAACTTATATGCAGAGTCCATCATGAGAAACACTGGGCTGGAAGAAGCACAAACTGGAATCAAGATTGCCAGGAGAAATATCAATAACCTCAGATATGCAGATGACACCACCCTTATGGCAGAAAGAGAAGAAGAACTAAAGAGCCTCTTGATGAAAGTGAAAGTGGAGAGTGAAAAAGTTGGCTTAAAACTCAACATTCAGAAAACGAAGATCATGGCATCTGGTCCCATCACTTCATGGGAAATAGATGGGGAAACAGTGGAAACAGTGTCAGACTTTATTTTTCTGGGCTCCAAAATCACTGCAGGTGGTGATTGCAGCCATGAAATTAAAAGATGCTTACTCCTTGGAAGGAAAGTTATGACCAACCTAGATAGCACATTAAAAAGCAGAGACGTTACTCTGCCAATGAGGGTCCATCTAGTCAAAGCTATGGTATTTCCAGTGGTCATGTATGGATGTGAGAGTTGGACTGTGAAGAAAGCTGAGCACCGAAGCATTGATGCTTTTGAACTGTGGTGTTGGAGAAGTCTCTTGAGAGTCCCTTGGACTGCGAAGAGATCCAACCAGTTCATTCTAAGGGAGTTCAGTCCTGGGTGTTCATTGGAAGGAATGATGCTAAAGCTGAAACTCCAATACTTTGGCCACCTCATGCGAAGAGTTGACTCATGGAAAAGACCTTGATGCTGGTAGGGACTGGGGGCAGGAGGAGAAGTGGATGACAGAGGATGAAATGGCTGGATGGCACCACCGACTCGATGGACATGATTTTGAGTAAACTCCGGGAGTTGGTGATGGACAGGGAGGCCTGGCGTGCTGTGATTCATGGGGTCTCAAAGAGTCGGACACGACTGAGCAACTGAACTGAACTGAACTGAACTGAATGGAGAAACAGACACAGAGAATAGAGTTATGGACATGGGGAGAGAGGAGGATAGGGTGAGATGTATGGAAAGAGTAACATGGAAAGTTACATTACCATATGTAAAATAGATATAGCCAATGGGAATTTGCTGTATAGCTCAGGAAACTAAAAAAGGGACTCTATCAATCTAGAGGGGTGGAATGGGGTGGGAGACAGGGGAGAGGTTCAAAAGGGAGGGGATATATGTATACTTATGGCTGATTTATGTTGAGGTTTGACAGAAAACAATATTCTGTAAAGCAATTACCCTTCAATTAAAAAGTAACTAAAAATAGATATTTTTAAAAAGTCCAGTAAATCCATGAGAAAGTAAAGATACTCCATCGTGTCTGACTCTTCATGACCCTATGGACCATAGCCCTCCACGCTTCTCTGTCCATGGGATTTTCCAGGCAAGAATACTGGAGTGGGTTGCCATTTTCTTCTCCAGTGGAGCTTCCTGACCCAGCGTTTGAACTCAGGTCTCCCACATGGTGGGCAGAATCTTTACCCTTTGAGCCACAAGGGAATCCTGTAAATCCATGTAGCCTACCTAAATCCAGGCAACTTATCTGTGGCAGAACTGGCACTGGAATTCCTCTCCTTACCCCAGGTCCATTGTATTTCATCAAATGATACAGCCACCTGCTTAGAGTATTTGAAGAAAAGCGTATGCCAGATGTTAAAGCAATGCACAAGCTCTGGAATAACCCTAATGCCATTCAATGACTGTTGACCTGTGTGAATTCAACCCAGTGATCCTGTGCTATTAAGTCAAAGAATATGATACCAAATGCTTTCCAAAAATAATAAGTAGTAGCAGTCCACACCTCACAAACTTATCACCAAGATATTTTCTATTTCATTTTGAATATATATGCACAAATGTTTTTATTATTTATTATATTTTAAGGATTTTTCAATATAAGATATTTCAACCTTGCTTTCTTTATGTATCTTTTATCACCAAGCAAGGATGCAGGCCGGCTCCTCATGCCCCTTCTCATATATGTGATTTAGCTTCCTGCAATTGTTTGCTTTCACACTGAAGTCTAAGGCAGTGTTTGGTTTTTATTTTTGTTTTTAATTTTCTATTATGTTAAATCATTTGGAGCATTATTCTTATCTTCCTGGATCTATAGCTAGTTTTCATCGATAGTTCTTATTTTGCAGGAAACCATTATTTCCTTATTTTTCAAAGTAATGAAGAAACAAGCAGTTATGTCACATAAGTTTTAGAGCTTACACTCAGAGTGAGAGTTTAGCATTTTCTCATCATTATAATTAATTCAAGTTTTCAATCTAGTACAAACTTCTTAGTGTATTCTGTGTTTATTAAATATAGTGCAAAGGATATTTTATGATATATGGCTTTCAGGGCTTTGCATTATGTCTTTATTAATGCAGCTAATCTTTATATATATATATATATATATATATATATATATTGCAAGTACTCTAAATACACCAAGCTCATGATATTAAGTTAGAGAGTCTCTTATAACAAGGCCCAGAATCTCTTTCATAATCAATTAAGTGCTAGAAAAATACACTAACCAAATCCAGGCTTATAAAGTTACTTGAGAAACCTGTATGCAGGTCAGGAAGCAACAGTTAGAACTAGACATGGAACAACAGACTTGTTCCAAATAGGAAAAAGAGTACATCAAAGGTGTATATTGTCACCATGCTTATTTAACTATATGCAGAGTACATCATGAGAAACGCTGGGCTGGATGAAGCACAAGCTGGAATCAAGACTGCCAGGAGAAATATCAATAACCTCAGATATGCAGATGACAGTACCCTTATAGCAGAAAGTGAAGAATTAAAGGGCCTCTTGATAAAAGTTATAAAGGAGAGGGAAAAGTTGGCTTAAAACTCAACATTCAGAAAACTGAGTTCATGGCATCTGGTCCCATCACTTCATGGCAAATAGATGGGGAAACAGTGGCTGACTTTATTTTTCTGGGCTCCAAAGTCACTGCAGATGGTGATTGCAGCCATGAAATTAAAAGCCAATTACTCCTTGGGAGGAAAGTTATGACCAACCTAGATAGCATATTCAAAATCAGAGACATTGTCAACAAAGGTCCATCTAGTCAAGGCTATCGTTTTTCCAGTGGTCATGTATGGATGTTAGAGTTGGACTATAAAGAAAGCTTAACGCCAGAGAATTGATGCTATTGACCTGTGGTGTTGGAGAAGATTCTTGAGAGTCCCTTGGACTGCAAGGAGATCCAACCAGTCCATCCTAAAGGAGATCAGTCCTGCGTGTTCATTGGTAGGAATGATGTTGAGGCTGAAATTCCAATACTTTGGCCACCTGATGCAAAGAGCTGACTCATTTGAAAAGACCCTGATGCTGGGAAAGATTGTGGGCAGGAGGAGAAGGGGACGACAGAGGATGGCTGGATGGCATCACCAACTCAATGGAAATGGGTTTGGGTGGACTCTGGGAGTTGGGATGGACAGGGGGCCTGGCGTGCTTTGGTTCATGGGCTCACAGAGTCGGACACAACTGAGTGACTGAACGGAACTGAAAGTTACTTTTAATTTAGCAATACATTCTTTTATTTTTCTTGTTTTATAACAAGAAAAATGCCTAAATATATTTCTTAGTAAAAAATATCTTTCACAGAATAACTTAAACGTGGTGGATAATAAAGATTATTATCATGCTTTCTAACATAACAGTTATTATGTCAAGAAATAATCACAAAAATTTGAATAATTATATCCAAATAATGTGTATTCGTATAGCTAATCATACTAAATTACTTCTGAGTGATACTGAAGCCTGCCCATTTTCTGACAATCTGTTTTTCTTCAAGCTCTATCAGTGGTGTGAATCCCTCCCATATCACCTTGTCTTTCTCCATCCATTATTCAGCTACCTCTTACTCATACCTTATGACTTCTCAATAATTCAGCTCTTCTAGGAGGCTATGATAATCTAGAATAATTCTACCAAAAGAGGTGTCAGGTAATTATTATAAAACATCACTTAAAGTTTGGATAACACTAAATAAATGGAGGGAAATATAATATTTAAGAATCAGAACTTTTAGTATCACAAAAAGATTTTTCTTTCCCCAAATTTGATGTTAATGAAATGCAATTCTAAAAAAAATGCTGTTTATTCTTTTTTTTTTTTAGAAAAATTGAAAAGCTAGTTCTTAGATTTATATAAAAATATGGAAACAACAGTCAAGATAATTTTAAAGAAGATAGAAAGTTGTAGCACAGTTCAGTTCAGTTCAGTAGCTCAGTCGTGTCCGACTCTTTGCGACCCCATGAATCGCAGCACTCCAGGCCTCCCTGTCCATCACCAACTCCTGGAGTTCACTCAGACTCACGTCCATCGAGTCAGTGATGCCATCCAGCCATCTCATCCTCTATCGTCCTCTTCTCCTCCTGCCACCAATCCCTCCCAGCATCAGAGTCTTTTCCAATGAGTCAACTCTTCCCATGAGGTGGCCAAATACTGGAGTTTCAGCTTTAGCATCATGCCCTCCAAAGAAATCCCAGGGCTGATCTCCTTTAGAATGGACTGGTTGGATGTCCTTGCAGTCCAAGGGACTCTCAAGAGTCTTCTCCAACACCACAGTTCAAAAGCATCGATTATTCGGTGCTCAGCCTTCTTCACAGTCCAACTCTCACATCCATACATGACCACAGGAAAAACCATAGCCTTGACTAGATGGACCTTTATTGGCAAAGTAAAGTCTCTGCTTTTGAATATGCTATCTAGGTTGGTCATAACTTTCCTTCCAAGGAACAAGCATCTTTTAATTTCATGGCTGCAGTCATCATCTGCAGTGATTTTGGAGCCCAGAAAAATAAAGTCTGACACTGCTTCCACTGTTTCTCCATGTATTTCCCATGAAGTGATGGGACCAGATGCCATGATCTTCGTTTTCTGAATGTTGAGCTTTAAGCCAACTTTTTCACTCTCCACTTTCACTTTCATCAAGAGGCTTTTGAGTTCTTCTTCACTTTCTGTCATAAGGGTGGTGTCATCTGCATATCTGAGGTTATTGACATTTCTCCCGGCAATCTTGATTCCAGCTTGTGTTTCTTCCAGTCCAGCGTTTCTCATGATGTACTCTGCATAGAAGTTAAAGAAGCAGGGTGACAATACACAACCTTGACGTACTCCTTTTCCTATTTGGAACCAGTCTGTTGTTCCATGTCCAGTTCTAACTGTTGCTTCCTGACCTGCACACAGATTTCTCAAGCACAAACTACCCAATATAAGGTTTTATTTTAAACATATGATAACAAATAACCTCAGATATACAGAAGACATCACCCTTATGGCAGAAAGCAAAGGGGAACTATAAAGCCTCTTGAGGAAGGTTTAAGAGGAGAGTGAAATAGCTGGCTTAAAATTCAACATTCAAAAAACTAAGATCGTAGCATCTGGTCCCATCAGTTCTTGGCAAATAGATGGGAAAATAATGGAAACAGTAACAGACTTTATTTTCTTGGGCTGCAAAATCACTGCAGATGGTGTCTGCAGCCATGACATAAAAGATGCTTGCTCCTTGGAAGAAAAGCTATGACAACCTAGACAGCGTACTAAAAAGCAGAGACATTGCCAACAAAGGTTTTCCGTGTAGTCATGTATGGATGTGAGAGCTAGACAATAAAGAAGGCTGAACACCAAAGAATTGATGCTTTTGAATTGTAGTGTTGCAGAAGAATCTAGAGAGTCCATTGGACAGCAAGGAGATCAAATTAGTTGATCCTAAAGGTAATCAACCCTGAATATTCATTGGAAGGACTGAAGCTGAATCTCTACTACTTGGGCCACCTGATGCAAAGAGCCAACTCACTGGAAAAGACCCAGATTCTGGGAAAAATTGAAATCAGGAGGATAAGGGTAAAACAGGATGAGATGGTTGAATGGCATCACTGACTCAATGGACATGAGTTCGAAAAAGCTATGGGTGATGGTGAAGGACAGAGCATCCTGGCATGCTGCAGTCCATGGGATCACAAAAAGTTAGACATGACTGAGTGACTGAACAACAATAACAGAAACACAGACCAATGAAACAAAATAAGGAGCTCAGAAATAATTTCATATATAAATCAGCATTCATGTTCTTGTGATGATAGCCTCACAGAGCAGTCAGAAAAGGAGAGTCTAATTAATATGGATAAAATATTAATATTGGCTCCTTCTTCATATCATAAACCAAATTAATTCAATATGGGTTTTAAAGCTATTTTTTTTTAATTTAAAAGATGTTCATGACCTTGTGATATACCAAGGTTCCCAAACGGCATATCAAATTTAATAATGGTAAATAAAATCATTAAATAAAAAATAAATTAGGAACATTATTCATCATAAGACAGGATTTAGAGAATGAAAAGGCAATACACAGAGTTAGAAAGGATATTTTTAATAGTGAATATAATTCACAAATAACTTATATGAAAAATATGAATAAGACTTGTATGAATTAGTAAAGAGAAGACAGGCATCCTATTAGACAATGGACAGGAGACAAAAATTAGCACATCATAGGAAAAACTATCCAAATTACCAATAAATGTACAAAAGGGTGCTCAACTCCATTAATACCAGGGAAGCAGAAATTCAAGTCAAAATTCTATACCTGTACACATCCATCAGAATGGGTATAATTAGAGATATTGACAACACTAACTTTTGGGAAGGATGTATAGAAGTAGAACTATCATATGCAGCTTATGAACATGTAAAAAGTATATCAACTTAATAAAATTACTGTGCCTCCATAATAAAGCTAAAAACATGGCTCAGCATTTCTCCTACTAAGTACATATCCACAGAAATGCAGAGGTCAAAATTATTGGCATAAAATTGTTCACGGTTTTTCATTATCATCATTTAATGTCTAAAGGATCTGCCCTGATGACCTCTCTTTGATTCCTGATAGTCTTCTCTCTTTCTCCCTTCCCCTCCCTCTCTCTCTCCCCCTTTCTCTTTCTCCCTCTGAATTCTCTCTCTGCTTTTGAATCTTTTGCAGACAACCACTCTGCTTTACTGTAAGTTTCTCCAGAGTCCCTTGTCTCTATCCTCTCTGGCTTGGCTCTTTATTATATAGATCCATGTAGTCGCTGCCTTTTTCAATATTTATTTTTCCCTCATTCCCAAGTACCAGAGAACATAAAACTTTTGGGGTCTTAACCTTTATGCAAGAAGACTCCTCCTTAGAAATCAGAGAATTACAAACATTCACAATCAAATATATTTTTATTTGTCTCATATTTAAATTAAAATTCCAAATGCTCCTAATAAAATTTCCTTATGGAAAGGATAACAGCTAAAAACAGCACTAGCCATCAATATGCTGTGACAGATTTTCAGACATATTTGGGAAGTACAAACTACAGGAAGAGGGGGGAAAAAGACAGATCATAAAAGTTTTAATGGAAAGAGTGTCACTTTTTTCATGGGAGGTAGGCAGAGTGCAAGACTGCAATGTAAGGAAAAATAAATGCCCTTGTATTTGATAATGGAAAAAAGGACCAGATAAGGAAAAGGGAAACATTTAACTCTCCAGTTTTGCTGTGTGCTGAATTATCTATTCCTTACCTCTAGATTTATAAAGAGAAAAGCTATAAATATCTTCAAGGAGACAGGGATGACAGAAGATGAGATGGTTGGATGGCATCACCGACTCAATGGACATGAGTTTGAGTAAATTCTGGGAGTTGGGTATGGACAGGGCAGCCTGGCATGCTCAAGTTCATGGGGTCACAGAGTCGGACATGACTGAGCTTCTTTACTGAACTGAACTTTGTTAGCAGCCTGATCACTAAGAATGAAGAACAAGAAATTAAGTGACCAGTATATCAAGCATAACTATTAGGTCAACGAAGTAAAATTTTGGAGCATAGACTATATAAAGAGTCTATATATGTAAGAGTGCTCACTGTATAATTTTCTCTTGTTATACTGAAAAGTATACTGGTTTTGCTAATGTAATATTATTTAAGAAAAGTGTTATAATTTTATTTCTCTTTTATTATATCCCTTATTTTCACATAACTTAGAAATATACAGGATTCCTAAATCAAGAAGCTCCTCATCACACAACAGTAATTGCTCTTCATCAATACTCAGTCTTAATGGTTTGCAACATCTATTCAGGGTGCTTTCAATATGTATCCATTCATTCATGACTCATTCAATCAGTTCAAGCATATGAATATAAAACCCACTGGAATGAAGCCATAGTAGAAACTCAATATTTTTACTATTTAATAATTTTCTCCAGAAATGGGAACAGGCAAATAGAAAATGGG
This sequence comes from Bubalus kerabau, assembly GCF_029407905.1. Taxonomy (NCBI): domain Eukaryota; kingdom Metazoa; phylum Chordata; class Mammalia; order Artiodactyla; family Bovidae; genus Bubalus; species Bubalus kerabau. The sequence continues at coordinate 5,436,831 of NC_073645.1, forward strand.
CTTTATGTTACAAGCCTAGGAGGAGGTGTACATTGGTAAGGAGAAAAGAGAATTAAAACATGCACTCAATGATCCCAGCATGCTAACATGACACCTGATATACCACAGGGAGGAAAAAAAAAAATTAAATTCCTTCATAATACTACAGTGCACATGATTAACAACTTTGTTTGTAAGCGTTCTCCTAAACTAAGTTAAGTAATTCAAATCTAGAGTAATTTCAGAAGATCTCAATGGCAAGCTTTGGCAGAGTCCCAAGAGTGCTTTACGTTACACTGAATGGTAAAAGCCTTCACAGAAAACTCTAATATTCTCAAGGTTTGAACTGAAGAATTTTTATATTTAGAACTTTAAAAACAAAAAGAATGTGTACATAGACATTCTAAGGTAAATAACCTCTTCTAAAACTTAAATAATAATTCTATTAGCACTGGATGTTGCATCTGTTAGCATAATCAACCTTTGGATTCATTTTTACAATATGATATATGAGGTCACTTATTCATTATAAAAGCAGTTGGTGTATAGCTACTATGGCAAGATTTTTATCTGAAGGGGTGAATATAAAAACTCATTAAGTGCATTTTATGTTCTCAGCTCACTGTCCATTCTATTTGTTTAAAATTTTGAAATCAACAGAGCTGCTTATTCATATTTCAGACAAATACTATGATAGAACTTCTAACTCTAGCAGTTGGGCATGGACATGTGCCTTGCTCACACTAATGATGTAAGTTGAAGCATCTTGTATTATGACTATGTGATGACTGTTCCTTTACTCTTCACATGTTAATAGATGAAGCTCCAAATGTGGATACTTCATCAACCTGGGTCCCTGATTAAAAACAATGTCAAGCTGTGCCTCTGCCCCACAAGATGGCTATGAAATCTGAACAAGAAATAAATTAATATTTGCTGCTTTAAGCTCTGGGTTTTGTTGTTGTTGTTATAGCATAATTGATACTATTTTTTTCTTTTTTAATCCTAGTTATTTGCATCTCAAATATCCTATTTTCTCTTCTAGGTAGTCCTATCCATAAGCTTTTCTGTATTCTGGATTCCTAGTTACCAAGCAGCATATCCAGAACTATGTCCATACTTGCATGAGGTGGAGAAAGAAAAGTAATAGGCTATGAAGAGGGACTGGGGTTATGTAAACAGTTGCTCACCTGGGGACAGTTTGGAGCTACAGGGGAGACTGAACATGGAAACAAGGCATGAAGTAAATAGATGTCAAAGAGAGTCTGAATCAGCAAGAAAATAGAGGACAGAGAAGGGACTGAAAAAGTACTATGACTGTGGGAGAGATTCAGAACTCCAAGTGGATGAAGAATAAGGAAGTAGATTCAGAGGAAATGAGGAGAAGCCCGCTGTAAATTTTATACAATAGTATTATTAGTAGTAAGTATCAGCTAACATTTATTGAGCATTTACTATGTTCTAGGTATTTTGCTAAGTACCTTTCACATTTCACCTTATTTGGCCCTTATAATAACCTTAACAAGGTAGATACTATTATTTCTGCTACTTTACAAATGAGTAAGCTTAAGATCTGAACATTTCAATAATTTTCCTAAAACCAGAGAGCTATTAGGAGAAGCTGGGATTCAAATATTTTCAGTCTCTGTTTAGTCAGTACTCCTACATAACTGCAGACTGCAAGATCAAACCAGTCAATCCTAAAGGAAATCAGTCCTGAATATTCATTGGAAAGACTGATGCTGAAGCTAGAGCCCTAGTACTTTAGCCACCTGATGCGAAGAGCCGACTTATTGGAAAATACCCTGATGCTAGGAAAGATTGAAGGCAGGAGGAGAAGGGGATGACAGAGGACAAGATGATTGATAGCATCACTGACTGAATGTACATGAGTTTGAACATGCTCTGGGAGATGCTGAAGGGCAGGGAAGCTTGGTGTGCTGCAGTCCATTGGGTCACAAAAAAGTTGGACATGACTGAGCAATTGTGCAGCAACTCTACTGGTACTTGAGTAAAATAAAGCATTCAAAAATGCAGAATTTTTCATTAGGAATTGTTGACTCATACCTACTCAACCTGAACATCCAAATCTTGATTCTGATAAAGTCAGAGAGAATCATATTGCAGGGGCTTTTATAAGAAAAGGGAAAACATTGTTTAAAATGCTGAACTTAATCTTTGAAGGAGAAGTATGCACAGTTTACCTCTTTATTCATGAATAATAATTTTTTAGTTTAGAATTTCTGGTATTTGTTCCTACTTTTGTTGCCATCAGGCTTATTTTTTTTTTTTTTTTTCCCCTTAGCTAGTTTAGTAGAAGTAATAGTTTGAATGCTTGCCTAGTGGTTTCTGAAAGCCTGTTTTGCATCAGACATTTATTACAAAGCCTTAAACTTTAAACGGAGAAGGCAATGGCACCCCACTCCAGTACTCTTGCCTGGAAAATCCCATGGATGGAGGAGCCTGGTAGACTGCAGTCTATGGGGTCGTTAAGAGTCGGACACAACTGAGTGACTTCACTTTCACTTTTCACTTTCATGCATTGGAGAAGGAAATGGCAACCCACTCCAGTGTTCTTGCTGGAGAATCCAAGGGATAGGGGAGCCTGGTGGACTGCCGTCTACGGGATCGCACAGAGTCAGACACAACTGAAGCAACTTAGCAGCAGCAGCAAACTTTAAAAATTTATTTGTTTTTTTTTTTTAAACCATTTATCATTTATTTATTATTATTATTATTTTACTTTACAATATTGTATCGGTTTTGCCATACATCAACATGAATCCACCACGGGTGTACACGTGTTCCCCATCCTGAACCCCCCTCCCAACTCCCTCCCCTTTCCATCCCTCTGGGTCATGCCAGTGCACCACCCCAAGCATCCTGTATCTTGCATCGAACCTGGACTGGTGATTCCTTTCATATATGATATTATACATGTTTCAATGCCATTCTCCCAAATCATCCCAACCCTCTGCCTCTTCCACAGAGTCCAAAAGACTGTTCTATACATCTGTGTCTCTTTTGCTCTCTCGCATACAGGGTTATCATTATCATCTTTCTAAATTCCATATATATATGTTAGTATACTGTATTGGTGTTTTTCTTTCTGGCTTACTCCACTGTGTATAATAGGCTCCAGTTTCATCCATCTCATTAGAACTGATTCAAATGTATTCTTTTTAATGCCTGAATAATACTCCATTGTGTATATGTACCACAGCTTTCTTATCCATTCATCTGCTGATGGACATCTAGGTTGCTTCCATGTCCTGGCTATTATAAACAGTGCTGTGATGAACATTGGGATACAGGTGTCTCTTTCAATTCTGGTTTCCTCATTGTGTATGCCCAGCAGTGGTATTGCTGGGTCATAAAGCAGCTCTATTTCCAGTTTTTTAAAGAATTTCCACACTGTTATCTAGTACTAGTGGCTGTACTAGTTTGCATTCCCACCCACAGTGTTTCTAATATTGATTATTTTAAAAACTGATTTCTCTGGAACATACTACTTCTCAAACACCCTCCCATCTCCCAGCAGCACACTGGATATCTGGTCATTAAATGCTTTCAGTATGTGGAATATCCATGCTTTGCAAAATGTTTTCTGCAGCTACCTAAATTCCCTTTTAAGTTTATTTGTTGACTATGCAATTCAGCAGTAGAAAACTTTCTTACTTTGGTATAAAGGAAAGAATTGCTGAGTTGACATGAAAAGCTATTGATTCTATGTTACTCCTATATTTCACTGATAATCTGTGTTCTATCCTATGATTTAATGGCTGAAAGTTTTGCTTTGTAATTACGTCAGGCCAATTATATGTTTGGGACATTTATATATGGCTTATAGCCAGGACAGCAAATAGGATTCTTTAACTGAGCTACTATTAGATATTTGAGGGTGACTCAAACTACCAGGTTCTAGAGAAAATGAGTGGGAAAAATGTATTATTATGTTTACTGTGGTTATAGGCAGAGGAGGAAAGAAAACCTGAATATACTATTATTTCTCAGATTTTCCAAATATGAGAATATTAACTTAAAAAGATATTCCATTTGTCTTAATTTTTGTTGTACATCTCACTTTTACATTAACAGAACTTCAAAGTTATATATTATATATGCTTATTTTGAAACATAGTTTGAAATTCAAGTTTCACAATAAAACAAGCAAAAGTTAAAAAAAAATCTGTACACATCTAGGAAAAATCGAAATCAAGGAAATGTTGGGTCATGTGTCTGCATCAGTCTCTGGTCATGTGTACTGCATGAATGTCAAAGACAGAGACTGTCAAAGACAATTATCACCTTAGTGAAGGAGGCTGATTCCTGTCTCATTTGTCAACCACAGCAGAGTATGACACACAAAATCCCCTGGCTTCTCCAAGTCCAAAAAAAAGAAAAAAAAAAAAGGTCCATTTGCTGGGCACATAAAAATCCTCACCAATAACAAGAGTGACAACAGGGTGGGGATGGGGTAGCTATCCGCCTTCTCTAACTGTTGACTTACCTCCTGATCTCAACTAAATCATCTTAACTCCCTTTCGAGGAGTAATCTTTTCATTTTTTCCTAAACATCCTCATTAGCACTGATGCTGTGAAATTACATATATTATGTCTCATAGGTTTTTCAATATGTGATAGGCAGTATGTTAGTGTTAGTTGCTCAATCGTGTCCAATTCTTTGTAGCCCCATGGACTCCAGCCCGCCTAGCTTTTCTGTCAATGGAATTCTCCAGGCAAAAATACTGAAGTGGGTAGCCATTTCCTTCTCCAGGAGATCTTCCCAGTCCAGGGATCAAACCTGGCTCTCCCGCATTGTCGACAGATTCTTTACCATATGAACCATCTGAGCCACCAGGGAAAGGAAGTATAAGTCCATGCAAAGGCAATACAGTTTGTTGTAGGCTCTTAGATGGAAATAATTAATTAAATTAACATTAAATATGTTAAAAATACATTATATTTGTTATGCATGTCTTTTAATTATTGTTTTCTTTTGGAATAAAAGCAAATCAATGCTGACTAATTCTTTTATTTCATAAATGCTATTCTCAATGAACTCATAAATGAGTATCTGGATATTTCAAATGATAAGTATACAATGATCTTAGCGAGAAGCAAACAACTGCTTAGTATTGGAAACATCACAAAGGAATATTTTATTGGGTCTATAATTGAGAATAATTTCTAGCAAAGCAGGGTGACTATACACTTTTCTGGGGGATTATTTACTTTGAAAGTATTTCATTTAATGTATGCTTCATATACCTTTAGCCATCAGTGTGATCAAAATGGGATTTGAATATTATTTATATGACTTACAGTGGTCCTTTAACCTTTCTGAGTTTCAGTTTTTAAATTAGTCACTATGTATTTTACAAGGTTGCTGTGAGACTCAAAAGAATGCATGAATATAAAATAATGTGATGTATATAGCTTGGTGGTTGAAGCATTCATGTGGCCCTGCATTCAGGTAAGTCCAGATTTGATGTGGGGCTTCCTGATTTACCAACTGTACACCATGAGCATGTACTTAAAGTTTTGAAACTTTAGTTTCTTTTCTTGTAAAGTGAGGATAGTGATAGTACTTACCGTACAAGATGCAGTAGGATGTTGTGAGATAATGCATGTAAAATACTTAGCACAGTGCTGCATTCATGGTCTCTCAATCAATGCTGGCTATTAATACTTTTGTTGTAGAAATCAAAAAATGAAAGGTGTTATACTATTTTTAATTCATCTTTTAATTCTTTCATCCTTTGGCAGCCTTGGGAATGATAGGCCTGATCCCAAGATGTCTTTCTTACAGTAATTTCTGCACACTGATCTTTCAGAGCTCTACTTCCTTTTTGTCAAGTTGTTTTGTTTTGTTTTCCAGGATTTTTGGTGACCTCCCTATACTCTCATCTCCCTATGCCTAGCATATTATGTCTAAGCTGTTGGAGGCAGAGTTATACATTGTTTTGGTGGCCTTGGAACCATTCTATGTTCAAATAATAACATCAAGAATTAGGAAAGGAAAAATAATGTTAATGTTAATAATCCTTTACACTCTGAATAAGATAGTAAGGCTCTTAACACGGTATTTGGTACATAGTAAGTTTGGTAAAAGCTAGCTAATTTTATTCTTATTGATAATCAGCTCTATTTTTAGAAAGTTTCTCCTTAAATCTTGGTTGCAGGTTGCCTGTCACTTACACCTACTCTTTGGTTTTCAAATTTTCCTACGGAATATCATTGAATTTTAAATGCTTTTTTAGGTTGGACAATTCTTAAAAAAGTGTTTCCTAATAAAAATTTTCAAACTTCATTATAAATTTTGCTCTATGAACAAAATACTATTTATATTAGTTAAAATAGTTTCGTCTCCAATGATCTATGATATTTTCAAAAGATACACATTTATCTTCCAGTCAAGAATAGAGATTCTGATCAGCAATAATCTGAAGAGAAATACTGATGGAAAACTATAGGAGACTTTGTGAACTCTGCTTTGTTCTTGTTATTTAGTCGCTAAGTCATATCTGACTCTCTGTGACTCCATGGACTCCATGGACTATAGCCCACCAGGCTCTTTTTTCCATGGGATTTCTCAGGCAAGAATACTGGAGAGCATTGTTTTTTCCTTCTCCAGGGGATCTTTCCAACACAGGGATCAAACCCATGTCTTCTGCATTGGCAAATGGATTCTCTGCTGCTGAGCCACAAGGGAAGCTGTGAATTCTGCTTAGAGGAGGAATATTGTTCCTATATGTGTTACTTCTGCATTTTAACATCTTTCAAAGACAGTTATATTTAGAACTCTTACAGGAAAAGTGGAAGAAAATTTTAAAAATAAGTTGCAAGCAGCTTGCAACAACTGCATATATTCTCTGGATCAGGGGTCCTCAATCTTTGGGATCTAATGCTCAATAATCTGAGGTGAAGCTGATATAATAATAATAGAAATGAAATGTACAATAAATGTGATGTTCTTGAATAATCCTGAAACCATTACCCCTCCATTCCTGGTCCATGGAAAAATCATCTTCTATGAAACTGCTTCCTGGTGCTAATAAGATTGGAGACTACTACCCTAGATCATGGGGTCCTCAACTGGAAATAATTGATCTATTTTTGAATAATTTTTCAATTTCTGCAAATTTCTAAACTACAGTTGTGACTATCATCTGCTGAAAATGACAATTAAAATGAAGAGGAAACAGAGGGACCTATAATTATTGATAAAAATTTACTTTCTGTGTGCTTAATCACTATTTCATATAATTTCCTTCTTGGAGAAGGAAATGGCAATCCACTCCAGTATTCTTGCCTAGGAAATCCTGTGGACAGAGTCTGAACCTGGTGGGCTACAGTCCATGGGATCACAAAGAGTTGGACATGACTTAACAACTGAGCACATGTTCTCTTAGAGAAGAGCTGCTGCTGCCAAGTCACTTCAGTCGTGTCTGACTCTGTGCGACCCCATAGACCGCAGCCCACCAGGCTCCCCCGTCCCTGGGATTCTCCAGGCAAGAACACTGGAGTGGGTTGCCATTTCCTTCTTCAATGCATGAAAGTGAAAAGTGAAAGTGAAGTCGCTCAGTCGTGTCCGACTCTTAGTGACCCCATGGACTGCAGTCTACCAGGCTCCTCCATCCATGGGATTTTCCAGGCAAGAGTACAGCAGGGATATTCTTATAATACTCAGTCTCCTGGAGGTTCATTGTATGTTTTCTTTGCATTTCATTTCAAAACACCAAGAGTACAGTAAGGCAAGTGAAGTACCTAGGATGCTAAATTTAAGGAGAAATGGCCCTCTTCTGGTCTTATGGAGTTACAATTGATTTAGTGTGTATGGTCATTGGTGAAATCTATCTGCCCCCTATTGGTCTGTCCTCTGCTGCTGCTAAGTCACTTTAGTTGTGTCTGACTCTGTGCAACCCCATAGATGGCAGCCCACCAGGCTCCTCAGTCCCTGGGATTCTCCAGGCAAGAAAACTAGAGTGGGTTGCCATTTCCTTCTCCAGGTCTCTCTTCTGGGGGCAGTTAATTTGTTAGATATAAATCTGTATTTCCTTCAAGCTTTAGTTAAATTTATGTTACCAAATGTAAGAACTAAAAGAGTTGCCCTGAAAATGCCATCTCCCCACCCCTCAACTTTGTATATCTATCAGGAAAAATATGTAGCAGTTAATGTACATTAACTGCTGCTGCTGCTGCTAAGTAGCTTCAGTCGTGTCCGACTCTGTGCAACCCCATAGAGGGCAGCCCACCAGGCTCCCCCGTCCCTAGGATTCTCCAGGCAAGAACACTGGAGTGGGTTGCCATTTCCTTCTCCAATGCATGAAAGTGAGAAGTGAAAGTGAACTCTCTCAGTTGTCCATGACTCTTAGCGACCCCATGGACTGTAGCCCACCAGGCTCCTCCATCCATGGGATTTTCTAGGCAAGAGTACTGGAGTGGCGTGCCATTGCCTTCTCTGAATGTACATTAACTAGTCAGTCTTCAAAATTATATGTGTATTTTAACTCATTTAATTTTCACAACAACCCCAGGAGTTAAGCACAATTATCATCTCCTTTTTGAGATGAGGTGCATGGGGTAAGTTATTTCCCAAAGTTACGTGGTTCATAAAAAGCAAAGTTAGGATGTAAATCTATGCAGGCTCATTCTGGCGTCCATTCTCTATTGCCTCTTAAAATACACTTTTAGACAATCTGTTGGAGTTTTATACTAGGCATTAATGTTGATCTAGTATTTTTAGCTGTGTGTTTATTTTATAAATTGAGTTTTGTGAATATTGCTGTTACTTTGCTATTTCTCCTCCTCCCATTCTTCCTTTTGAGTGTTTATTTCACTCTTGCTTGGATCTCATCTGAAGACTTTTTTAACTGTGTTGAAGTGAATACCACTTCAGGAGTTCAAATTTTTTCCTGGAATATTTTTTCTAAGTTTTTTATTACTTGAAACTTCAAAAGTGATCCAAAGCAAGCACTTCCTAGAAATCACTCATACATAAAAAGCCAGAGAGTTTAAATAAAGTTTTTGCAAAGACTTGCAATAAGTGCGTCGGCGGCTGCGACCTGCGCACTAAGCGCGGCTGAGAACCCACATCCGAAGTCAGGGGCAGAAGCCAGGAGGACCCCATGCCGGAAGGGCGGTGGCCAAGAGGAGTTACCCCACGTCTGAGGTCAGGGGCAGTGGCCAAGAGTGCCAGGCTGCAACGGCACAGGAACAGCCGAGAAGAGCTACCCAAGTCCAAGGTCAGGGGCAGAGGCCGGGAGGAGCTACCCCACAACTGAGGTCAGGGGCGGAGGCCGGGAGGAGCTACCCCAAGCCCCCACACCGGAGGCCAGGGGCGGAGACCAGGAAGACCAACCCCACGCCCAAGGAGTGGTGGCTGCGCGGGCAAAAGAGGGCCTAGAGAAGCTATACCATGTTGAAGGTCAGGAAGGTTGGTGGTGAGGAGATACCCCTCGTCCAAGGTAAGGAGCAGCAGCTGCGCTTTGCTGGAGCAGCCGTGAAGAGATACCCCACGCCCAAGGTAAGAGAAACCCAAGTAAGATGTTAGGTGTTGCAAGATGGCATCAGAGGGCAGACACACTGAAACCATACTCACAGAAAACTAGTCAATCTAATGACACCAGGACCACAGCCTTGCCTAATGCAATGAAACTAAGCCATGCCTGTGACGCAACCCAAGAAGGGCGAGTCATGACAGAGATCTGACAGAGATCTGACAGAATGTGGTCCACTGGAGAAGGGAATGGCAAACCACTTCAGTATTCTTGCCTTGAGAACCCCATGAACAGTATGAAAAGGCAAAATGATAGGATACTGAAAGAGAAACTCCCCAGATCAGTAGGTGCCCAATATGCTACTGGAGATCAGTGGAGAAATAACTCCAGAAAGAATGAAGGCATGGAGCCAAAGCAAAAACAGTACCCAGCTGTGGATGTGACTGGTGATAGAATCAAGGTCCAATTCTGCAAAGAGCAATATTGCATAGAAACCTGGAATGTCAGGTCCATGAATCAAGACAAATTGGAAGTGGTCAAATAGGAGATGGAGAGAGTGAATTTTGACATTCTAGGAATCAGCGAACTAAAATGGACTGGAATGGGTGAATTTAACTCAAATGACCATTATATTTACTACTGCAGGCAGGAATCCCTCAGAAGAAATGGAGTAGCCATCATGGTCAAAAAAAGAGTCCGAAATGCAGTACTTGGAAGCAATTTCAAAAACGATAGAATGATCTCTGTTCGTTTCCAAGGCAAACCATTCAATATGATGGTAATCCAAGTCTATGCCCCAACCAGTAATGCTGAAGAAGCTGAAATTGAACGGTTCTATGAAGACCTAAAAGACCTTTTAGAACTAACACCCAAAAAAGATGTCCTTTTCATTATAGGGGACTGGAATGCAAAAGTAGTAAGTCATGAAACACCTGGAGTAACAGGCAAATTTGGCTTTGGAATATGGAATGAAGCAGGGCAAAGACTAATAGAGTTTAGCCAAGAAAATGCACTGGTCATAGAAAACACCCTCTTCCAACAACACAAAAGACTCTACACATGGACATCACCAGATGGTCAACACGGAAATCAGATTGATTATATTCTTTGCAGCCAAAGATGGAGAAGCTCTATACAGTCAACAAAAACAAGACCAGGAGCTGACTGTGACTCACATCATGAGCTCCTTATTGCCAAATTCATACTTAAACTGAAGAAAGTAGGGGAAACCACTAGACCATTCAGGTATGACCTAAATCAAATCCCTTATGGTTATACAGTGGAAATGAGAAATAGATTTAAGGGCCTAGATCTGATAGATAGAGTATCTGATGAACTATGGAATGAGGTTCGTGACATTGTACAGGAGACAGGGATCAAGACCATCCCCATGGAAAAGAAATGCAGAAAAGCAAAACAGCTGTCTGGGGAGGCCTTACAAATAGCTGTGAAAAGAAGAGAAGTGAAAAGCAAAGGAGAAAAGGAAAGATATAAGCATCTGAATACAGAGTTCCAAAGAATAGCAAGAAGAGATAAGAAAGCCTTCCTCAGATATCAATGCAAAGAAATAGAGGAAAACAACAGAATGGGAAAGACTAGAGATCTCTTCAAGATAATTAGAGATACCAAGGGAACATTTCAACATGCAAAGATGGGCTCAATAAAGGACAGAAATGGTATGGACGTAACAGAAGCAGAAGACATTAAAAAGAGGTGACAAGAATACACAGAAGAACTGTACAAAAAAGATCTTCACAACCCAGATAATCACGATGGTGTGATCACTGACCTAGAGCCAGACATCCTGGAATGTGAAGTCAAGTGGGCCTTAGAAAGCATCACTATGAACAAAGCTAGTGGAGGTGATGGAATTCCAGTTGAGCTATTTCACATCCTGAAAGATAATGCTGTGAAAGTGCTGCACTCAATATGCCAGCAAATTTGGAAAACTCAGCAGTGGCCACAGGACTGGAAAAGATCAGTTTTAATTCCAATCCCAAAGAAAGGCAATGGCAAAGAATGCTCAAACTATTGCACAATTGCAGTCATCTCACATGCTAGTCAAGTAATACTCAAAATTCTCCAAGCCAGGCTTCAGCAATATGTGTACCGTGAACTTCCTGATATTCAAGCTGGTTTTAGAAAAGGCAGAGGAACCAGAGATTAAATTGCCAACAACCACTGGCTCATGGAAAAAGCAAGAGAGTTGCAGAAAAACATCTATTTTTGTTTTATTGACTTTGCCAAAGCATTTGACTGTGTGCATCACAATAAACTGTGGAAAATTCTGAAAGAGATGTGCATACCAGACCACCTGATCTGCCTCTTGAGAAACCTGTATGCAGGTCAGGAAGCAACAGTTAGAACTGGACACAGAACAACAGACTTGTTCCAAATAGGAAAAGGAGTACGTCAAGGTTGTATATTGTCACCCTGCTTATTTAACTTATATGCAGAGTACATCATGAGAACTGCTGGACTGGAAGAAGCAAAAGCTGAAATCAAGATTGCTGGAAGAAATATCAATAACCTCAGATATGCAGATAACACGACCCTTATGGCAGAAAGCGAAGAGGATCTAAAAAAGCCTCTTGATGAAAGTGAAAGTGGAGAGTGAAAAAGTTGGCTTAAAGCTCAACATTCAGGAAACGAAGATCATGGCATCTGGTCCCATCACTTCATGGGAAATAGATGGGGGAACAGTGGAAACAGTGTCAGACTTTATTTTTCTGGGCTCCAAAATCACTGCAGATGGTGACTGCAGCCATGAAATTAAAAGACGCTTACTCCTTGGAAGGAAAGTGATGACCAACCTAGATAGCATATTCAAAAGCAGAGACATTACTTTGCCAACAAAGGTCTGTCTAGTCAAGGCTATGGTTTTTCCTGTGGTCATGTATGGATGTGAGAGTTGGACTGTGAAGAAGGCTGAGTGCCGAAGAATTGATGCTTTTGAACTGCGGTGTTGGAGAAGACTCTGGAGAGTCCCTTGGACTGCAAGGAAATCCAACCAGTCCAGTCTGAAAGAGATCAGTCCTGGTTATTTCTTTGGAGGGAATAATGCTGAGGCTGAAACCCCAGTACTTTAGCCACCTCATGCGAACAGCTGACTTATTGGAAAAGACTCTGATGCTGGGAGGGATTGGGGGCAGAAGCAAAAGGGGATGACAGAGGATGAGATGGCTGTATGGCATGACTGTCTCGATGGACGTGAGTTTGAGTGAACTCCGGGAGTTGGTGATGGACAGAGAGGCCTGGCGTGCTGCGATTCATGGGGTTGCAAAGAGTCAGACATGACTGAGCGACTGAACTGAACTGCACTATGAAAATTTTAGGTACATCTGGACCTGGGAAATATACCAAACCATTTCCTTTTTGTACATTTTCCTTTGATTCCATTTATTTGGGAAGTACAACAAAAATAATCTTAGGATTAATTCAGAATATTTCCAAATTTTATTAAAAGCAGGGGGAAAGTATTAGCAGCACATTATAATAACTCATAAAATGTGCTCCCATATTTTATTCATTAATTTAGCCAACACATTTATATAAACAAGTAAGAGTTTGAATTTTGGCTCATCACTCAGTATCTGTGTGATCTTGGACAAGTTGCTTAATTATTTGTTTCTATAAAACAAAAATACAAATAGTACCTCTCTTTAAAAAGCATACATTGGTCAGTTAATGAGGAAATGCATACAGTGCACATGGCAGGAGGCTCAGTATATAGTAAGTTTCTAAAATTGGTCCTCTCACCTCTTACATCTTTCTGTTCTAATCTGCTCAGATTTTAGTGCCATATAAATAATATTATGTCACAGTGTCCATCCATAATTATAGCAGTTATCTATTGCTACATAACTAATAGTTCCCAAACTTGCAGCTTTAATTGCAACAAAAATTTATAATTCACACATCTTTTGAAAGGCAGGAATCTGTGAGGATTCTTGCTCCATGGTTATATTCAGGGTCATTCATGTGGTTGCATTCAAGCTGTTGAGTTGGGCTATATCTAAAGACTTGACTGTGACTGGAAGTTCTCATTCTAAGCTTACTCATGCAGTTAATGGCAGGAAGTGTCCATCCTTCATCATTTTTATAGAGCTACTCCTGACATGGCTTCCCCAAGAATGAATAAGAAAGGGAGACAAAGAAAGAGAGAAAGAGTGAATAAGATGGAAGACACAGTATGTGTTATAACAATCCAAAGTGGGGTACATCTATCTGACTTATTCTTTTGGTCACTCAGACCATCTGGTACAATATGGAAGGGTACTACAAAAGTGTGTATACCAGTAATTGTCATCATTCTGGGCTATTCTCAGAGATCGGTTATTATAGCCAGTTTCCTTATTAACAAAAATTTAAAGGCTCCCTTGATCTTCTGAGTTGTTGAAATTTTTTATTCTTGTTTTCCATCACTTAGACAAAGCTCTTGATATCACTTCACCTGTCTTCCTACATGTCTACCTCTATTACATGACTCTCTTCTATACGGTGCATGTTTGTTCTTAAGCAAACCATCCATACCACACAGCTTCATGATTTTGCTTACTACATGTTTTTCTGCTAAATTTCACTATACCCTCTTTCCCAGAAATTTAAATTATTTCTACTATTCAAAGTCCATTCTAAATCTCTCCATGAAAATTTTATTATTTTTACAGTGGATGGTTTCTTTCTTTTAGAATTCTGAATGCTCTCCTTGTAAACTTGTATAGCAAGTTTATAATGGCTAGTATTCTGATATTTATATTCTACTCTAATCCTCATAAATTTATGAAGTGATATCATGAGACCCACTCATTTGTTTGAATCCTCTTTAGGCCCTGGCACAGAGTATAGTAGATATAATGTACACATCAAATATTTGCTCTAGTTAAAGAATCACTTAGTGCATGCTGGTGTCTAAACAGTAATCAAAGAAGGGCAGTGGCATGATTCAGAGAAGGCAATGGCACCGCACTCCAGTACTCTTGTCTGGAAAATCCTATGGACGGAGGAGCCTGGTGGGCTGCAGTCCATGGGGTCGCACAGAGTCAGACACAACTGAAGCGACTTAGCAGCAGCAGCAGCAGCGGCATGATTTTCAGTGTGATTGAATTTTTCTAACTGTTGTCAATTCCCTTTATTTTTGCCAACAGATGGACAGGTAGCAGACTCATTAGGTTAATTTTGAAGATGTGAATTTGGTTATAATTTTAAATGGACATCAGCACTTTTTATTGTGAATAATTATGTTAAAATGTCATTTAATGGAATGTACTTATGCCGAGAAATGTTCATTGAATGCAGTGAAGAGAAGATAATGGCATTAATTCTCTTCTTTTAATTCTACTAGCATATTTTCTAAGTGTAGCTGTTGATAGGAAACCTAATATATTGAAAAAGGTTCCCTGTTTTGGATTGTCCTATAGAAGGAGACTCAAGCTCAAGTAAAATATTATTTAAAATTTAGGTCCATATTCTTGTTATTTTTCTTTTTTGTTTGTTTTTACAAAAAAGGAAAACATAAAAGCAAAAGCAGGTACAAGTTTTGAGAATTGCT
This sequence comes from Bubalus kerabau, assembly GCF_029407905.1. Lineage (NCBI taxonomy): Eukaryota > Metazoa > Chordata > Mammalia > Artiodactyla > Bovidae > Bubalus > Bubalus kerabau. The sequence goes on from NC_073645.1 coordinate 5,451,864, forward strand.
GAATTTTAATGAACCCATAATGTTGTAAGCGTGCCAGAGTAAGGAGCTCAGATATTGCATTCTCATTTTCCACTTTCTGATTTTAGTGAATTTATAATTGAGTAAGCATATAATAGGGGCTTCTACGTGGCTCAGAGGTAAAGAATCTACCTGCAATGCAAGAGCCGCAGGAGATACAGGTTTGATACCTGGGTGGGGAAGATCCCCTGGAGGAGGGCATGGCAACCCACATCAGTATTGCCTGAAGAACCCCATGGACAGAAGAGCCTGGGCCGGGTGGGGGGAGGGAGGGAGGCTATAGTTCATTGGCTCTCAAAAAGTTGGACATGACTGAAGTGACTTAGCATGCATACAAGCATAAAATAGACTATGAAATGTCCTTTTATACTTATCTCTGAAGAAAACAATAGTAATAGACAGCATTAGGCAAATACCTCATTTCACTTACAGCCTTAAGCTTAGAGAATTTGCTGTCTAGTTTCAGGGAAATTTTAACAAACCTATTATTAATTGAGAGATGCACTCATCTCACATACTAGTAAAGTAATGCTCAAAATTCTCCAAGCCAGGCTTCAGCAGTATGTGAACCGTGAACTTCCTGATATTCAAGCTGGTTTTAGAAAAGGCAGAGGAACCAGAGATCAAATTGCCAACATCCACTGGCTCATGGAAAAAGCAAGAGAGTTCCAGAAAAACATCTATTTCAGCTTTATCGACTATGCCAAAGCCTTTGACTGTGTGGATCACAATAAGTGTGGAAAATTCTGAAAGAGATGGGAATACCAGACCACCTGACCTGCCTCTTGAGAAATCTGTATGCAGGTCAGGAAGCAACAGTTAGAACTGGACATGGAACGATAGACTAGTTCCAAATAGGAAAATGAGTACGTCAAGACTGTATATTGTCACCCTGCTTATTTAACTTATATGCAGATTACATCATGAGAAACGCTGGACTGGAAGAAACACAAGCTGGAATCAAGATTGCCGGGAGAAGTATCAATAACCTCAGATATGCAGATGACACCACCCTTATGACAGAAAGTGAAGAGGAACTAAAAAGCCTCTTGATGAAAGTGAAAGTGGAGAGTGAAAAAGTTGGCTTAAAGCTCAACATTCAGAAAACGAAGATCATGGCATCCAGTCCCATCACTTCATGAGAAATAGATGGGGAAACAGTGTCAGACTTTATTTTTCTGGGCTCCAAAATCACTGCAGATGGTGACTGCAGCCATGAAATTAAAAGACGCCTACTCCTTGGAAGGAAAGTTATGTCCAACCTAGATAGCATATTCAAAAGCACAGACATTACTTTGCCAACAAAGGTCCGTCTAGTCAAGGCTATGGTTTGCCATATGCCAAGAAATAACTTGGCAATATGCCAAATGGGGGGGGGGGGCATGCCCTCTGAGGGTTAATTTAACAAATTTGTTTGCTTTTAATTAGGATATCTTTTTCTTTTGAAATCCTATATTTAAAAGGTCACAGTTGAGGGACTTAGCACACATTAACTTGGCAGACTGGATTTCCAATTTTAATCTATTTTTATGAATCTGCATTTCCTGGAAGAAACAGAATATCACATTTTTTTCTGCTTTTAAGTCCTTGTGTGACTGGTTGAGTTCAGTCAAACCCAATACTTCTGGATTTCTTGTCTCTACATACTTAAACTTTTTAATATAAGTTGTTGTATTGAATAACAAACATCTCTGCATAAAGTTATCCCAAATTCATTGTGTAAAAGAAAAAATACAGTTATTCTTGTCTTCTGTTGGTTAAAAATTTAAAAAGGGCAAAGAGGAAGCACATTTCTTCTACCCCAAGATTATTCTTCTGAGAAGGATCAAAACTGGAGGTGACTCAATGTCTTGAGGCTAAAGTCATGTAAAGACTATTTTATTTTTATATCTGGCATCAGAACTATGAGGACTCAAAGACTAGGACTGCTAACCACAGAAGCTACTATAGTTGGTCTTTCCAAGTGGATTGACTGTCTTACAATATGATGTTCTCGGGTTAGACAAAAGTCTTACATGCTGCTCATAGCTTCAAGCACCAGTGTTTTAGCAAACAAGGTGAAAAATAGATCAATTTATGGATTAGACATACATTGCCACTCTTGCCACATTTTATTGGTTGCAAGTGAATCACAGCCCACCTAGAATTAAGGAAAAGGGACATTGGGCCCCATCTTGGAAAGGGAGCACTTATGACCACTTATTTAAAAATTGTCATGGTTGGGGAGCCCATGGGCTTCTTAAAGCATATGAATCTCCTGAAACCATTTGCAAAATGGTCTATGTATATGTATCTTCATTTTCCAGTGGGTCTAAAATTTTTATCTTAGAAGTTGACATCAGAATAACTATAGTCAAGTATTACTTTTTGTGACTGCCTGTGCAGTTATGGTATTAACAAAATTGGGGGATTTTTCTAACACCCATTTAGTACATAAAACATTTAAAGTAGTTCCCTGAATGGACCTGCAATGGCATGGTGATACAAATGGCTGCAAATTAAAATGCGAATAATTGTAATGGGAAGGGGAAATTCTTCAGAGACTGTACTCATCAGAAACCTAGCCAAAGATACTTATATCCAAGTATGATACATGGGTTAACTTATTTTTTCATGCTGTAGCTAATGCTTTAATGCTATTGACATAACCCAGAGACTATTTTTCTTTGCAAGTCAGGAGCCCATACTTGAACAAAATGTTTTCACCAGACTAAAATAATGGTACCCTTTACATTTCAACAGATGTCACTAGCATTTTTGGAGATTAGGTAGTGTCGCTCTTTCTAAATGATTGTTTTTAAGCTACAACAGTACTGGTAGATATCTTATATTTACTGAACCATGGTTTATTTGCTTTTTAAAAAATATTTTTTGACTAAGACACAGAGCAAATTGGCAATAGATACTGAAAAGTTTCCTGTAGTTATCATGTTCATAATCTAGTAAATTTTATTTCCTCTTGATAGGAAACATGGTTGTACAGAGATAAATAGGATATTGTATATTTAATAAAATGGATTAGCTGTATATTTAATAAAATGGATTTGTTAAGTCATTTACCTGCTACTCACCTCTCAAAGTCTTTTCAAACACATTGACAATTTTGAAGTGCCTGCACTTGGGCTTGATATCAAAATTAGAAAATAAATTTCTAATTAAGTGGTATCATTAGTAATTGTGTGCCCACATCACACTTACAACCTTAGACATATACATATGTTCGCTTCTGTTTATATTGACTTCCCTGGTGGCTCAGATGGTAAAGAATCTGCCCACATGCCAGAGACCCAGGTTTGATCCTTGGGTTGAGAATTGCTTTGGAGAAGGGAATGACAACCCACTCCAGTGTTCTTGCCTGGAGAATTCCATGGACATAGCAGCCTGGCCTGATACACTCCATGGGATCGCAAAGAGTCAGACAGGGCCGATTGACTAACACTTTCACTTTCATTAGGCTCAGGAGAGGGCTCATAGAGAACAGTGGTATTGAGCTTACAAAGACAGGTAGTACTAACATCACACAGATAAATATGAGACGGGGAAGATTGCTGCAAGTTGAGTGCAAGGATGAATGAAGGCAAGGAAGCAGTTAAGACAGGCTTGTTTGGGGTATAGAGAACTACAAGCAAGTAGTTGACAACACAAAGATAAGTTGAGATCATAAGAGTTAGGTTCTTGAATGTGGAACCACCGTCTATTTTGTCTTAAGGAATTACATTATCGAAAGTGTGTATTAAGAATACTAGCCTTGTAAGAGTTTGCATTAAAGTGAAATGTGGGAGAAACATGAAGCCCAGTAATGACATTGAAAACTATGAAAGCTGATTCCTTTCCAGAGATCTTAGTCAGATCCTATGTCTCCAAACCCTGCAAATAGAAAAGTAGATTTGAATTATTTGAGTAAATATGAACAAATAGTGACTTTCATTCTACAGAGGAAAAAACACATCTAATACGTTCTTTGGTAATATATTTTAAAGATTTTTTTATCCTTATTTTATACGCAAAAGTGAAAGTGAGAGTTAGTCATATCCAATTATGTGTGACCCCATGGACTATAGTCTATGGAATTCTCAAGGCCAGAATACTGGAGTGGGTAGCCATTCCTTTCTCCAGGGGATTTTCCCAAACCAGGGATCAAACCCAGGTTTCCCACATTGCAGGTGGATTCTTTATCAGCTGAGCCACAAGGGAAGCCCTTTTTATATGTATGTATGTATGTATATATTTATTGCATTTTGTTTGCTATGCAAATTGCCAAAGGGAAGAGTTAGAATTCATCTTTCTACATAATCATCTTATGAACAGTTTACAAAGAAGAGATGTTGGCTTACAGTGAATTCTCACAAAATTCAGAAAGGAAAAGGAAATAAAATACTCACTTCAGTTGAGTTGCTCAGTCATGTCCAAATCTTTGCAACCCCATAGACTGCAGCACACAAGGCGTCCCTATCCATTACCAACTCCTGGAGCTCATTCAAACTCATGTTCATTGAGTTGGTGATGCCACCCAACCATCTCATCCTCTGTCATCCCCTTATCCTACTGCATTCAATATTTCCCAGCATCAAGGTCTTTTCCAATGCATCAGTTCTTTGCATCTGGTGGCCAAAGTATTAGAGTTTCAGCTTCACCATCAGTCCTTCCAATGAATATTCAGGGTTGATTTTCTTTGGGATTGACTGGTTTGATCTCCTTGCAGTCCAAGGGACTTTCAAGAGTATTCTAGAACATCACTGTTCAAAAGCATCAAATCTTTGGCACTCAGTTCAAGGAAATGGCAACCCACTTCTTGCCTGGAAAATCCCATGGACTGTGGGACCTAGTAGGCTACAGTCCATGCGGTCAAAAAGAGTTGGACACAACTGAGTGACTTCACTTTCCTCTAAAGGCCAACTCTCACATTCATACATGACTAACGGAAAAAAACTTGGCTTTGACTAGAAGGACCTTTGTTGGCAGAGTAATGTCTCTGCTTTTTAATATACTGTATAGGTTGGTCATAGCTTCTCTTTCAAAGGGAAAAGTGTCTTGTAATTTCATGGCTGCAGTCACCATCCGCAGTGATTTTGGAGACCAAAAAAATAAAGTCTGTCACTTTTTCCATTGTTTCCCCATCTATTTGCCATGAAGTGATGGGATCGAATGCCATGATCTTCGTTTTCTGAATGTTGAGTTTTAAGCCAACTTTTTCACTCTCCTCTTTCAATTTCATCAAGAGGCTCTTTAGTTCTTCTTCACTTCTGCCATAAGGGTGATATCATTTGCATAGCTGAGGTTATTGAGATTTCTCCGGGCAATCTTGATTCCAGATTGTGCTTCATCCAGACTGACATTTCCCATGATGTATTCTCAGTTCAGCTCAGTTCAGTTGCTCAGTAGTGTCTGACTCTTTGAAACCCTATGAATCACAACACGCCAGGCCTCCCTGCCCACCACCAACTCCCGGAGTTCACTCAGACTTATGCCCATCGAGTCAGTGATGCCATTCAGCCATCTCATCCTCAGTTGTCCCCTTCTCCTCCTACCCCCAATCCCTCCCAGCATCAGAGTCTTTTCCAATGAGTCAACTCTTCGTATCAGGTAGCCAAAGTACTAGAGTTTCAGATTTAGCATCATTCCTTCCAAAGAAATCCCAGGGCTGATCTCCTTCAGAACAGACTGGTTGGATCTTCTTGCAGTCCAAGGGACTCTCAAGAGTCTTCTCCAACACCACAGTTCAAAAGCATAAATTTTTCGGGGCTCAGCTTTCTTCACAGTCTAACTCTCACATCCATTCAGGACCACTGGAAAAACCATAGCCTTGACTAGATGGACCTTTATTGGCAAAGTAATGTCTCTGCTTTTCAATATGCTATCTAGGTTGGTCATAACTTTTCTTCCAAGGAACAAGTGTCTTTTAATTTCATTGCTGCAGTCACCATCTGCAGTGATTTTGGAGCCCCCAAAAATAAAGTCTGACACCGTTTCCACTGTTTCCCCATCTATTTGCCATGAAGTGATGGGACCGGATGCCATGATCTTCGTTTTCTGAATGTTGAGCTTTAAGTCAACTTTTTCACTCTCCTCTTTCACTTCCATCAAGAGGCTTTTTAGTTCCTCTTCACTTTCTGCCATACAAGTGGTGTCATCTGCATATCTGAGGTTATTGATATTTCTCTGGCAATCTTGATTCCAGCATGTGCTTCTTCCAGCCCAGCATTTCTCATGATGTACTCTGCATATACGTTAAATAAGCAGGGTAACAATATATATCTGCATATAAGTTAAATAAGCAGGGTGATAATATACTGCTTTGACATACTCCTTTCTCAATTTGGAACCAGTCTGTTGTTCCATCTCCTGTTCTAACTGTTGCTTCTTGTCCTGCACACAAATTTCTCAGAAGGCAGGTAAGGTGGTCTGGTATTCCTATCTCCATAAGAATTTTCCACAGTTTGTTGTGATCCATACAGCCAAAGGCCTTGGTATAGTCAATAAAGCAGAAGTCAGTGTTTTTCTGGAACTCTCTTGCTTTTCCTCAGATCCAACAGATGTTGGCAATTTCATCTCTTCTTCCTCTGCCTTTTCTAAATCCAGCTTGAACATCTGGAATTTCATGGTTCACGTACTATTGAAGCCTGGATTGGAGAATTTTGAACATTACTTTGCTAGCATGAGAGATGAATGCAATCATGTGATAGTTTGATCATTCTTTGACTTTCCCTTTCTTTGGGATTGGAATGAAAACTAACCTTTTCCAGTCCTTTGGCCATTGCTGAGTTTTCCTAATTTGCTGGTTTATTGAATACAGCACTTTCACAGCATCATTTTTAGGATTTGAAATACCTCAACTGAAATTCCAGCCATGAAATTAAAAGACACTTGCTCCTTAGAAGAAAATCTATGACCAGCCTAGACAGTATATTAAAAAGTAGAAACATTACTTGGCCTAGTCAAAGCTATGGTTTTTCTGGTAGTCATGTATGGATGTGAATTGGAGTATAAAGAAAATGAGCGCCAAAGAATTGATGGTCTGGTGACCTTTTGAACAGCAGTGTTCGAGAAGACTCTTGAGAGTTCCTTGGATGCAAGGATATCAAACTAGTCAATCCCAAAGGAAATCAACCCTAAATATTCATTGGAAGGACTGATGCTGAAGCTGAAACTCCAATACTTTGGCCACCTTATGCGAAGAACTGACTCAGTGGAAAAGACCTTAATGCTGGGAAAGATTGAAGGCAGGAGGAGAAGGGGATGACAGAAAATGAGATGGTTCAATGGCATCACCGACTCAATGGACATGAGTTTCAGTAAGCTTCAGGAGTTGGTGATGCACAGGGAGGTGTGGCATGCTGCAGTCCATGGGGTCACAAAGAGTCAGACACAACTGAGCAAATGAACTGAACTAACTGAATGCTTTTTGGAAGACTCAGTTCAGGCTTTACAGAGGAGGTGACATTTTAGCTAAATATGAAGTGACAATCTGGACAATTATAGAAGGACTTCTAGGTAAAGAGAAAGGAAATGCAAAGATGCAACATTCAAAATTTCTATGCACATATCATAATTTATAAATGCCTACGGGGAAGGCAATGGCATCCCACTCCAGTACTCTTGCCTGGAAAATCCTGTGGACGGAGGAGCCTGGTAGGCTGCAGTCCTTGGTGTTGCTAAGAGTCATGGACAACTGAGAGACTTCATTTTCACTTTTCACTTTCATGCATTGGAGAAGGAAATGGCAACCCACTCCAGTGTTCTTGCCTGGAGAATCCCAGGGACGGGGGAGCCTGGTGGGCTGCCATCTATGGGGTCGCACAGAGTCGGACACGACTGAAGTGACTTAGCAGTAGCAGTAGCAGGGAACAATAAAGTAGAGTTAGAGAGGAGACTTACAGGAAGTGTAGCTTTGATAGTAGTCAGGAGACTGTCCAATTATACAGAAAACAAATTTGTTTCCCATAGCAACGTTTTTTTTTTTTTCCAGATGGCCTCAAGAGAACCTGCATTAAACTGAGAAAAAACAATTGGCAACCAATAAAAGAAAATGACCTTCCAATGTCTAAACTATGTCTAAGGGAGATCTTAGACTTGAATTTTTGAACATGGAAATGATCAAAGCAAATGACCACTATCTCAACTTAGATTTGAGGAACTTGTATTTATAAATAAAAACAAATCTTTGACACCTCCCCCCACCCCACAATTCTGTGATTTCTCAGTTTCTAAATCAAGTCACAAGGCCTCAAATTATGCTAGCAGAAAAACCATATACAGAAATTTCACAGCCTACAATAAAGGTCTCCTCAAATTGTATCACATATGACTATGAAAAACAGAAAAACGATAATTGCCTGCACAAAAACTAAAGCCAGATCCACACAGCACTATTGCCAAATTTAACAAATAAAAATGCACATCACCCAATTTGAAATTCAAATTCAACTGAGCATCCTGTATTTTATCTGGCATCTAGACCACAGAGATCAATGGAGAAAAGGAGTTTATCTCGGACAGAAAGTTAGCAGCTGCCAGATATATAAATCAAGGTCTATTGCCAAAGCAAAAAATATAATTATTTCCTGCCAAGGAATATTTAATCATTTCTATATACAAATACTCCTATATCATTGCCTTCTTTCCTTTTAGGAATGTGAGTTTTCCTCAGTATTCATGTTATGACTTAATCATTATTTACTAAGCATGAGAAAGAAGGATGCAACAAGTCTTCTTATTTCTATATGGTTAATTCATGAAGGGCCATATCCTGACCTAATGAAGCAAATGACACATTTTCCCCAAACCCTAGGCTTTGTATGTATGTATGATAGTTGCTCAGTCGTGTCCGACTCTTTGCGACCCCATGGACTGTAGCCCACGGGGCTTCTCTGTCATGCAATTCTCCAGGCAAGAATACTTGAGTGGATTGCCATTCCCTTCTTCAGAGGAACTTCCCAACCCAGGGATCGAACCCTGGTCTCCTGCATTGCAGGCAGATTTTTTACCGTTTGAGCCACAGGCTTTTTATTTCTATATAGTTCATTCATGAAGGGCCATATACTGACCTATTTTGAGTGGTATATAATCATTGATGGAATTTATGATTGTCCATTAGGGATAGTGTGAGTGGTCTGTAGTGAAAGAAAGTGCTTGTGTGCAGTTGATGATCAATGAGGAGCCTCTGTTTTACATATATTTACTCAAAATAAAAATCTTAGTGGGCCTGCAGGCTCTTAGGAAAGGACTTTCTCAGCCTCCTTTACAGATAGATGACCCTGAAACTAAGTTGTAACCAGTGGAATATGTTCAGAAGTTATGTGTGTCATATTTAATTTATGTCCCCTAAAGAAAAGAACGATGTTCATCTTTCCATTTATGGTCTCCTTTTGACTGAAAGGCAGATTTGAAGGTAGAAGTTGAAACAGTCTTATTGGAACACAAAATAAAAGTCAAATATTGATAATGTAAGAGCAAGGAGATAGGAGTCCAAGTCTCTGATGACAATAGAGCTGTCTTCCCCTAAATTTTACATATGAAAAGATAAGTACCTATCTTTTTGAAGCCATTTCTGTTTGGGTATTCTTTAATATAGAAACTAAGACAATAATCTAATATAAGGAAAATATATTATGTATATATACATACATATTTAGGGCTTGAAATGTTAATAAAAAAGTGAGGAATTTGGGATAAACTATAAGATCATGTATATATTGAATTTGAGGTTTCTACAGGAGATTTGGATAGTGAGATTTTTGTCAATTTGCATATGATCTTAAAGTAATAAAAAAGAGAAGAAGGTAAACATCAGCCCAATAGCATCAGCTTGTAAAAACTTAAAATGTAGTACAGATAACTTGGCTTAAAGGAATAAAAGGAAAAAAATAAGAACAAAACATGTTACAAATATGAAAATGTTAATATTCTGATAATAATTGCTGTATATATCAGTAAAAAGAATCTCAACAGGAGAGCCCAGTAGATACATAGTGTAAGGAATATACTATTTTCAAGAGAAGGAAGACAAATATGGGGTGGCAAGAACAATAATAGTACTGTAACAATATAAAAATAACAATAAAAATTACTAAAATAACAATCATATTCTGAGATCAAAATATATACCTAAACTTTATCATGCACATTATTTATCAGAATTATGTTATAATCCTAACAACCCTATGAAGTAGATGTGATTATTTTCCACATATATAATACTGAAATTCAAGATTAGAGTGACACATCCAAGATTGGAGTCAATAATATATGATCAAGTCAAACTTCAACCCCACTGTCAGACTCTGCCTGACTTCTGTAGACTCCAGAGCTGATGCTACTTTGCTGATGTTTCCTCACCAAACTCTAAGAAAAAGTGGCTCATTAACAACTGGAAAAATTTGAATTAATACAATTTATTAGACTTTAACATAAATACTATCAGTAATACATAATGCTGATAAAGGAGTTACAGGACAGCTACCCTACTTATTCATGGCAATTTAAAATTAGTATCATCAATTTGAGAGAAATTTGCCACAATAAATCTTAAATTATTTTATTGTCAAGTATTTTGAAGAATTATTTAAATGAAATTAAATAAAATCTTTAAATATGTTGAGTCAGTGAAATTTATGCATTAAATAAATTAATCACAATGGGCAACTAAAGAGCAACTGTTCAGTAATTTCTCAGCAAGTAAAACAAGCTCACATCAAATAACAATGACAATAAGTAAAAAGGGAATTCTCATTAACATCCAAAGCTCAGACTGCCGACAATGAATGCTCAGACTGAATGTCAAGAAAGATTGGAGAGTAACCTATTATAATTTGGGGAAAGTTAATTGAAAATTTTGTATGTATCTTATTTCCTGTTCATATGTAAAATCAGTGAAAGACATTCTTAGCTTTCAAAGGGCTGAAATTATCTAACACCAATTTTGCACTGATTTTATTTTTTAAAAGTCCCTAAATGGGTACTCCAATTATAAAATATTATGAATGTTTTTCTCTGTTGAAAAATTGCACAGACACTTTTTGACAGTCACTTTAAAAGTTTAAAATTATATTAATAGCAAAAGATAATCCAAATATCTGGCTTACAAAAACAGTCAGCTCTTTCTAATTTGAAAAATTTTGAAGTAATCAACAGAAGATCTATATATAAATACTGAAGGATGACAGATTATCAGGGAAAAAATATGAGACAAAGAACACAAGACAAAATATTGTTTCAGTGAAAATATTTTTTCTCAAATTTCTATTGTTCACACAGCAGTTAATGATAGATTCCACTCTTTTGAGTGTATACTAATCTACCCTATCTTCAAATTAAATATTTAATTACTCAAAGAATAAACAGAAGGTAAAATAGTAGTTGACAGGAAAAAAGGGGACAACAGAAAAATCATGAAACTGAAGAACTATGGGGGGCATTGGTTCTAGGACCCCCTTGGATACCAAAATTTCATAATGCTCAAGTCCCTTATATAAAATGGCATAGTATTTGCATGTAACTTACCTAGATCTCCCTATATGTTTTAAATCACCCCTAGATTACCTGCAATACCTACTACAATGTAACTGCTATTTGCCATGCATGCTAACTTGCTTTAGTCATGTCTGACTCTATGCAACCTTATGAACAGTAGCCTGTCAGGCTTCTCTATTCATGGGATTCTCCAGGCAAGAATACTGGAGTCTCATGCATTTTCCTACTCCAGGGGATTTCCCAAACCAGGGATCGAGCCCAGGTTTCTTGCATTGGCAGGTGTATTCTTTACCACTAGAGTCACCTGGGAAGCTCCAAATGCTATGCAAATAGCTCTAAATACAATATAAATGTTATAAAAATAGTTGCCAATGTGTGGCAAACTCGAGTTTTCCTTTCTGGAAATTCTGGAAAGTTTTTTCAATATTTTAAATCTGTGGTTGTTGTGGAATCTGCAGATATACAGGGCCACCTGTACAATGACCACAGAGAAAGACTGCACCTAGTTTGGTGAGAATATAGGAAAATACATAATTTAGATAAAAGTGAGCAAAGGAAATAAAATTTAACAAACATTAAAATTATGATAGAGAAAAATGATACAAATGAGACAAATAAAATTCAATATATAAATGGTAGAGTCCTTCAAAAGCTAAAATATGAAAGAAAACAAATAAAATAAAGATGTAAGCTAAAAATATATACCTCTGAATTAAGAAGAAAAAACACTTAAATGTACATGCTACAAGAGAACAATATATGTGAAGAATTATTAAAACAGTATATAAGTTAATAAGTTTACTAAACTTCAAAAGATGAATTGTTTTTGCACATATAAAAAACAAGTTATTTGCGCAGGGTCTCAGTTTTATACAAGGCAACATCAAACACCAGAAAACCATTAAAACAATACTTATGAAATAATAAAGGAAAGAATCTGAGGCCAACAAGTTGATACACAGCCAAACTCTTTTTTCAAATAATAAGTCAATAATTTCTAATTACTAATATCATATGCCCGTAAATAATCTTCTGGAAGAGATATACCCAACTGAAAGATTACTAGAAATAGCATAGTTAAAGGAATAAAAGTGAGTCATGAATATATCTGATGCTAGAACTCAGACCAAAACAAATGTGAGAACCATGTAAAAAAAAATAAACTCTTACCATAGAAAAGATATTGTCCGTACTTTGCCAACAAACGTCCATCTAGTCAAGGTTATGGTTTTTCCAGTGGTCATGTATGGATGTGAGAGTTGGACTATAAAGAAAGCTGAGTGCAGAAGAATTGACACTTTTGAACTGTGGTGTTGGAGAAGACTCTTGAGGGTCCCTTGGACTGCAAGAAAATCCAACCAGTCCATCCTAAAGGAGATCGGTCCTTCATTGGAAGGACTTATGTTGAAGCTGAAACCAGTACTTTGGCCACCTGATGCAAAGAGCTGAGTCACTGGAAAAGACCCTGATGCTGGGAAAGATTGAGGGCAGGAGGAGAAGGGGACGACAGAAGATGAGATGGTTGGATGGCATCACCGACTCAAAGGACATAGGTTTGAGTGGACTCCGGGAGTTGGTGATGGACAGGGACACCTGGCGTGCTGCAGTTCATGGGGTGGCAAAGAGCCAGACACGACTGAGCGACTGAACTGAACTGAAGTTTTAAACAACAAAGGGAAATTAGAAGACTGTGTGGCAAGGCTGATTTTATCATCTTTAATGGCCAAAAATCAAAAGATGTCATTCATATTTGATAAGTAAGTAGTAGAGTAGTAAATATAGAGAGTTACTCTTTGAAAAGTAGAGTATTAAGATGATAAAAATTTCAAAATTATACTTATAAAGTTCTCAGGGTCTCACAAATTGAAAAACAAGTATTGGCTGGGGCTACAATTTTATCTTGATGAAATTGAAAGAGGAGAGTGAAAAAGCTGGCTTAAAACTCAGCATTCAGAAACTAAGATCATGGCATTTGGTCCAATCACCTCATGGAAAATAGATGGGGAAACCATAGAAAAAGTGACAGGGTTTATTTTCATGGGCTCCAAAATCACTGCAGATGGTGACTGAAGCCATGAAATTAAAAGACGCTTGCTCCTTGCAAGAAAAGCTATGACCAACCTAGACAGCATATTATAAAGCAGAGACATTACTTTGTCAACAAAATCCGCCTAGTCAAAGCTATGGTTTGTCTAGTAGTCTTGTATGAATGTGAGAGTGGGACCATAAGGAAAGCTGAGCACTGAAGAATTGATGCTTTTGAACTGTGGTGTTGGAGAAGACTCTTTGAGAGTCCCTTGGACTGCAAGAAGATCCAACCAGTCCATCCAAAAGGAAATCAACCCTGAATATTCACTGAAAGGACTGATGCTTAAGCTGAAGCTCCAATACTTTAGTGACCTGATGTGAAGAATTGACTCATTGGAAAAGACCCTGAGCTTGAAAGATTGAAGGCGGGAGGAGAAGGGAACAACAGAGGATGAGATAGTTGGATGGCATCACTGACTCAATGGACATGAGTCTGAGTAAACCCTGGGAGTTGGTGATGGACAGGGAAGCCTGGAGTGCTGCAGTCCATGGGGGTCACAAAGAGTTGGACATGACTGAGTGACTGAACTGAACTTAACCAAAGATAGTCTCTGTTTTAGTTAATTCAAAGTCAAACTGATCAGGCATCTTAATTACATCTGCAAACTTTATAAACCTTGCCTATAATATAAAATGATCATAAAAAAGATATTCAGTCATATTAACATATTCTTCCCACCCTCAAGAGGAGGGTAATATATAGGAAACTAAGTCATATCTAGGTCATTTTCAAATTCCACTCATCACAGAAATATTCTAATTGAAAAAAATCAAATTTATTTTCTATATTTCTATGTTCATCCATAAAACATTTTTCACAACTCTCCAATAACACTGAAAAAGTATCTTTTTACTATACACTCTTTTACACATGAATGAATGATGTATGTGCTTTATCACTCAGCCGTGTCCAACTCTGTGTGACCCCATGGACTGGAGCCCACCAGGCTCCTCTGTCCATGGGATTCTCCAGGCAAGAATACTGGAGTGAGTCACCATGCCCTCCATCTTCCTGACCCAGGGATCAAACCCAGGTCTCCCACATTGCAGGTGTATTCTTTACTGTCTGAGCTACCAGCGAAGTCCAGGAATACTAGAGTGGGTAGCCTATCCTAAAATTAAAGAAAAGGTGTTAAATAAATTTGAAATAGTGATTTCAACCACTGTTTTAGTGCTCCCAGAGATAAACAGTTTATTATTTGTATTTGTTTTGAGCAAATCATGTATTTTTGTTTATGAACTTGGTTAATATCATTGGTATTCATGACTTAAATTGTCTCAAGTTAATTCTGAATTTCCTATCTACTCACAAACCCTAGTTTATGAGAATGATAAACAACAATAGACACAGATTTAACAGAAAACATATGATTCATATAGAGAATGTAAAGATACTTGGTGAAGTGAGAGTTGGACCCATATTAAATTGATTTTATACATTAAAGTTGGACTACACATCTGGAATGATTGTTTAGTGCAATTATTAATAAACAACCATTAATTTTGTTACCTTTGCACATATTTTCCTGAAGTGTTTGGTAATTTAATTCATCCTGTATGTCTATCTTTTCTTTTTTCCAATTATCCCTATAGGTACAGACACAATATCCACACTTCAATTCTACTTAATAGTTCTCTACTGATTAACTAAAGAAAGATTTGTATCTTTGTTATAAACAGTTTAACAAGGTCCCTTGGCAATATATTTGTATAAAAAAGGGATTTCATTAGAGAGAACATGTTTAAATAAATGGCATACTTCGTATCTATCCACATGGTTCAATATCTAATTATTATTTGTTTGTTTATTGCTTTTTTCATAATGGTTAGTATCAAAGACTTTAATGCTTAGAGGGACTTTAACATGGCTTGCCATATGCTATTCTCTAGGAGAAATTTTTCTACAAAGCACTCCTTACCAAGCATCATTTAATTTAATTCTGTCAATAATGGATAAACATAATTCTCCATGCAGCATTTCTATCATTGAACTCCTGCTGCTGCTGTTGCTGCTAAGTCGCTTCAGTCATGTCCGACTTTGTGCGACCCCATAGACGGCAGCCCACCAGGCTCCTCCATCCCTGGGACTCTCCAGGCAAGAACACTGGAATGGGTTGCCATTTCCTTCTCCAATGCATGGAAGTGAAAAGTGGAAGTGAAGTTGCTCAGTAGTGTCCGACTCTTAGCGACCCCATGGACTACAGCCTACCAGGCTCCTCCATCCATGGGATATTCCAGGCACGAGTACTGGAGTGGGGTGCCATTGCCTTCTCTGATCATTGAACTCCTGAACTTCTTAAAAAATCATTTCTCATCTTAATTCAAACTTGAACTTTGTATCTGGCTTGACGTTCTGGAGGAAGTAAAATGCATATGCTACGTTCAATCCACATGTTCAAAAATCATTTTCACCCCTAAGCTCATTTTCTCAGGATTTAATCTTTTTAGTTTTTTCAAATAGTTGCCTCATTCCCTGTGAGTGGGTCCCACTGGCTTTGTCCCAGCAAGGGGCAGGAAAAACAATGAAGCTTCTAGGCTGCCAAATTGATAGCATCAAAGCAAACTCAAAAAGCCATTAAGAGAATGTTCATCCCTATTTCTAAGCAAAGGTTATTTTTATGTGGTGATTCCAATTAGTAGGATATGGGCTCATTGAGTATGTGATTTATTGACAGTATTCTTAAATGAGAAACATTCTTGAAATGTGCCTAGAAGTTCTCATAGGAAAGTCCTTCACAGTTCCTTATAGAACTTTCCCTTTTGATCCCTTCTTTCTCTAGTGAACAAGAGGCTCTTAATCATCTCCTAACCCTTTCTTTGAGCTGTTTTGAATTGAAACATATTGGCTCACTCATCTGTTGGTAATAGGCAGCCTTGCTCTCTGCATTTTGACAGCTTTTCTCAATACTGTTTGGACTGTGACAAATATTACTTAATATATGTCATAATATTTTATTATTTTTTAAATTTTAAACTTATTTATTTTAATTGGAAGCTAATTACTTTACAATATTGTATTGGTTTTGCCATACATCTACATGAATCTGCCACGGGTGTACACATGCTCCCCATCCTGGAGAACATAGGCAAAACACTCTCTGACATAAATCACAGTGGGATCCTCTATGACCCACCTCCAAGAATATTGAAAATAAAAGCAAAAATAAACAAATGGGACTTAATTAAAATTAAAAGGTTCTGCACAACGAAGGAAACTATAAGCAATGTGAAAAGACAGCCTTCAGAATGGGAGACAATAAGAGCAAATGAAGCAACTGACAAACAACTAACCTTAAAAATATACAAGCAACTCCTACAGCTCAATTCCAGAAAAATAAATGACTCAATCAAAAAATGGGCCAAAGAACTAAATAGACATAATATTTTGTATTAACTAAACATACTGTGTTAATACACATAAGCATTTTCCTTACGATATCTTTCACTTTATACAATTTATACATTTAAAATGCAACCGAATTGCAAAAACTATAAATAGAATAAAATACATGTTTTATTTATTAAAATAAATTTCATCTAAACCAGTATTACCAGTTTAATATTAGTTTTGGATTCAAATACTGGTTTCACTGCCATAAGTATGATGGCCATTGAGAAATTAATTCTATAAAATATTGATTAAGAACATGCACCATCTGTGTTAATATGAAGACTAAAGTTTGCCTGAGTAAAAATGTCTGAAATAGCACCTTGATTGAAGCTAAGTATTCAATATATAGCAGTAATCTGCATGTTTTTGTTTGTCATGATATATCCTCCTCTTTTTCCTCCTTTTTCTCCTCTTCCTCTCTTCTTCTTCATCATCTTTTGTTTCTACTTAATATTTTCAGTGTCCAATTTTAAATTATTTTAGTTTTCTTAAACATGAATATAGTTCTTTGATATTTGCTCCTTTTGTGCTTGAATTCATTTTGTGTTTAAATTAGTGATGTCATATTGAAGTGGTAATTATATTGAACAAAATGTGTATTTTCCACTTTTGAGTGACTCATAGATCTGATATGCATATCTGTTGTGTTTTCATCGAAGTCAGTCATAAAGGTGTTGACTATTCTAGCACTATTGAAGGAATGCTATACCTCTCATAGCTAACACCCTTCCTAATGCTACTTAAATGACACTAAATGTCTGTTACATATTGTCCCCATATATCCTGTTATCATTTTAGCATTACTTATTATTCTGCATTGTACTTGTTGTCTAGTTGACTATTTTCCCTATTTATGGAGTATGACTCTTGAAGTCAAGGAACACATCTTGTTCACAATTCTATCTCCTTTGTCTAGCTGGCACAAAGTAAGATATCAACATAGTCACTTATTATTCCTATTTTCCTCTTTTCAAATTGATGTTGATCCACTGGAAAACATTTTTCAGTTCAGTTCTGTCACTCAGTCATGTCCGACTTTGCGATCCCATGAACCACAGCATGCCAGGCTTCCCTGTCCATCATCAACTCCCAGAGTTTACCCAAACTCATGTCCATTGAGTCGGTGATGCCATCGCACCATCTCATTCTCTGTCGTCCCCTTCTCTTCCTGCCTTCAATCTTTCCCAACATCAGGGTCTTTTCTAATGAGTCAGCTCTTCACATCAGGTGGCCAAAATACTGGAGTTTCAGTTTCAACATCAGTCCCTCCAATGAACGCCCAGGACCAATTTCCCTTAGGATGGACTGGTTGGATCTCCTTGCAGTCCAAGGGACTCTCAAGAATCTTCTCCAACACCACAGTTCAAAAGCATCAATTCCTCTGCACTCAGCCCTCTTTATAGTCCAACTTTTAACCACAAAATAATTTCCAATTTGATACCAAAATTATCAAAAATTAGCACACTTCACTGTCACTTTTGCTTTATGATCAACAAATATCAAAGTGTAAAAAAGGTATTTTGCCCATTTGTGTCATTGCTTGACTTCTGGGAATAACCCCACAGCAACTAATACTGATGCTCCTGGCTCCTGCTTGTCTGGTTCTTTTAAGGCAGCTAGGTTACAGCACCTGTTTATTTGACTAGAATAACATTTAAAATAATGAGAACTAATAGTTTACAAATAACATAGGAAACAGAAAGGGCTTACCAGGTGGTGCTAGTGGTAAAGAACTGCATGCCAATGAAGGAGATATGAGACACGGGTTTGATCCCTGGGTCAGGAAGATCCCCTAGAGGAGGGCACTGGAACCCACTCTGGTATTCTTGCCTGGAAAATTCCATGGACAGAGAAGCCAGGTGGGCTACAGTTCACAAGGTCGCAAAGAGTCGGACACAACTGAAGTAACAGCACGCACATGCAGGAAGCAGAAACAAATTTTAGAAAGCATCTTATTTGTGATTTCAAAACAGGCTGAAGAGAAGGGATGATAAGGAACTGAATAAGGAAATAAAGGAATATAAATCCGTTAACATAATTGAATCAGCCAGTTTCATTTGGAAGAAAATATGATAGTGATCATACAGAAAATAAATCCAAAAGAGTAGAGGATAATTTTAAAAAGCTCTATAATGTTTAATAGGAAATTATAAAGATATACAAGTGAGGAGACTGAAAACCCACGGATACAGACCAAAAAAAAAAAAAAAAAAGAAAAACAGACTTCATCTCCAGATAAATTCTTCTATATATTAAAATGGAATAAGAGCAATAATCAAAAATGCAAGAAAATAAATTATTCTGACTAGAAGAAAATAAATTCCAAATCAGAGTTCAATCCAAAATTAATTCTACATCACGGAATAACAAATGAATGCTGGAATACCTTAAAAAAAAAAAAAGGATAATACTTTTCAGCTTTCTACATGGGAAATACTTTTCTAAGTGTCAATATAAAAGTAGCATAAGAAGTTTTTCAAAAACCAGTAGGTAAAACCAGATATTATGTGAGAGTATTAACATTAGTGATGACCATTCAATAAATTAATTATAATCAATTGGTGAGCTCAATATAGTCTTTAATCTTCTCATTAATGCCAATTAATTTTGGATACAACTGAGCAACTTTCACTAGAAATACAAATAGAACCATAATTTGGGCTTCCCTTGTGGTACAGCTGGTAAAATAATCTGCCTGCAATGCGATAGACCTGGATTCAATCCCTGGGTTGGGGAGATCCCCTTGAGGAGGGAAAGGCTACCCACTCCAATATTCTGGCTGGAGAATTCCATGGACTATAGTCCATGGGGTCGCAAAGAGCTGGACACGACTGAGTGACTTTCACTAGAATGCCAATTAAAAATCCTAATGCCTTTTCTTACTTTAAGAACTCTTTAATGTCTGACTCTTCTGAGTGCTTCATATAATTTCTCTAAATTCTACTTAAAATATGAACTTCTGTTCATTAATTTCTCTCTTCTCTCATGCTGTTATAGGAAAAGCAGAATAAACCATATGACATCATCAACATTGTGTTCAAAATAGCTCAGTGAGCAAATTTATGAGGTACTTTTCTACATCACAAGTGACAATGTCCTCCACTAGTTAATTAGAGTTCTCATTTCTCCTAAATTCAATAATTTCCCACTTTTCTCAAACCTTTACCATTAGCCTCCATAAGGTCCAATATTCTTCCAGCAATACCTGGCCAAGCAATCAACACTACATATTTTAGTTTTTTTGGCAACAAGCTGTTTGCAGACACCAAGATCTGTTCTATTTATTAGTGCCAAAAAATCACCCCAAAGTTCAGTATCATAAATCAATACGTTTTTTATTATGTTCAAGGCTTTTGTGGCTCAGGTATTTAGACAGAGCAAAGGGGATGTCTCATCTTTGCTTCATGATGTCTGGAGACTTACCTGAAAGGACTCAACCAATACAGAGCAAGTTGACCAGCTTAAGGCTAGAATTATATGCAAGCTTCTTCACTTATACCTAAGGCATCTGTGCTGAAATGAGACACGTGTTGGACTCAATTGGTACATGGCTTAAGCACTTATACAAGTAATCTCTCATCTGTGTGTCTTGGAATTCTATACAGTATAGTGGTATCAGAGCAGTGCAACTTCTTTTTGAAGGTTAAAAGCTCTGATAACAAGTGTTTAGTAAACAAGGTGGAAACTCTCTGGCATTTTGTTATCTGTCCTTGGAAAATACGGCATCACTTTTGCCATACTCTTTCATGGCAGTCATAAACCAGGCCAGATGGAAGAGCAGGGATATAAATCCCTACCACTGAGAGACAAGGATGCAAAAGAATTTGTAGGCATATTTTAAAACTACCAGATCTGTAAAATTAAAATTTCTGATTATTTATGCAGTAAAGTAATTTTCATATGAGCCCTACCATTTGTATTTCTTCTTTTGTAAAATGTCTGTTTGTGTCTCACATATTTTTGATCATCTGCCATTTTGTTACTGATTTATTTATTTTAAAATTTAGTCTAACTCCCTACTATCCATGTAGCTCTTACAATATATGCATATTTTAATTTATTTCTTCAGACTACTTTGATCATTTTTTATAAGAAGTTTGTGCCACGTAAATTTAGTCAACCATTCAAGGCAAGAGTCCTTGCTTTGTTCTTTGTAAGACTTTAGAGTATTTTTTTTTATATATATTTAATAGTTTTCAATTTCATGAATGTTTTGTCATGGAAATTTGATGAGCACATTTATTCTGAACACTCATGCACTTTAGTTTTTATCATTCTCATGTATTTTTGTTTCCTTCTATTTGTTCTGACTTTTAAGCAAAACATTTCTTAAGATTATATTGGAAATTTCACTGATATTTCTATCTCATGATTTTCAAAGGTTTGTCAAGATCATTTTTCAAAAAATCTAATATTTTTTTCACCATTTATTTTTAATTCTGAAGGATTTATTCAATGTTTTCCATTTTTTTTTGTAATACCCAGTTCTTAATTTACAAATTGAACATATAGTTCAACTGAACATACAATTATACATTTTTTTTTTTTCTTCTTTTCATGGGGTTAAAAAAGGTATCTGACAACTCTCAGTTCAGCATGGTACTTTTCACTGAGTGAGCTTTGCTACTGATGAAGAATACCAAATGCCAAAATTAGAAGCCTTTGTACTTCTTACCATTCCCTAAAGGCATGTAGAAATTCTAGATGCTGACTATGTATAAATTCTTTCATATCTATGGTACATGATCATTAAATTAATCCCAATATTTGCAGTCCCAAGTTTCATTCTTAGGCTACTTAGTATCTGGCTAGTCTGAGCATCAAGACACGGAGTTTTTGCCAAAGCAACTTGCTCTTCCTTGATTATATTCATTCCTCACATACTCTAGGCTAAGCTTTTCTCTGATATACTATACTGTTACCATCATTGTTTATGCATATGGGAATTTTATTGAAATCTTTCTCTATTTGTGCTTGCTGTAATAGATACTTGTGTTCTACTTGTTCCCTTCTTAACTGAAGATTTATACAATCTTATGTCTTTATTCTCACTTTAATGCAATCTTGGTAGACAGGAATATATATATATTATTCAGTCTTCACTCTGTGCTAGGAACTTAAAAGTATTTTTTGATTGAGGACCCAAGATCCCCTGGGAAAAACTGGAAAAAGGACAATCTCTAGTTTCTGCTTTATGCTGTCCATAAAATATGGACGATTGATGTTAGAAAGTACATGAGTTACATGTTGAATTAGGAATGGTATGTATAAAATTCTGAGAACAGTGCAGAGTGCTATAGCTTCTTTTCTACTAAAATAATTTTATCCTTAGTAATCATATCACATCTCTTTATCGAGGCAGTTTTGTTATAAAAGTATTGACCTAATCTTAATCACCATTTATAGCTGACATACAATGCAACTTAACAGAAAATAATTAAGTTTGTACTGGATGTGGTGGTGGTTTACTCAGTTATGCCTGACTCTTTGCAACCTCATGCACTGTAGCCCACCAGGCTTCTCTGTCCATGGGATTCTCCAGGCAAGACTACTGGAGTGGGCTACCATTTCCTCCTCTGGGGGATCTTCCCTACCCAGGAATCGAACCCAGGTCTCCTGCACTGTAGGCAAATTCTTTACCATCTGAGCTATAAGGAAAGGTCTTGTACTGGATATATCTTACCTAAATATTTGCGAATTCATTCTGTTAATGGAATCCATGCATGCAACAGAAACTGGACAATAAACACCTCTGAATGCTGTTAGAGCCTATATGCCCATGATTAACTAATGGCTAAAATGAAAATCTAAATCCATTGTTTCATATCTTTACCACCAGAAATAAATGATAGATGTAAAGCACTGTATTTTGTCAACTTGTCACTGAGATAATAGAAGAGGGTACTGAGCCTGAATAAGTGTGATGGGGAGGAATTAATTGATTTGGGCTAGTAAGGAGATGTGGTTGTAAGAAAAATTTACACACTTAATTAGTATGCATGATGGTGTGGAATGCAAGAAAAGACTGAGATAAAATTAATGGCTTAAAAAATTCTGAGAACAGAAAAAGCCATTAACCATTATGCTCAAAAACAAAATAAACACGTGCAGCAACCTTTCTTATCCTGGTGTGAGGAAGCAAATGATGTGCTAAGAATAGCAAAATATAAGAAACCATTTTCTCAACTGATATAGATGAAATATTTTGATTTACTAAATACTCTTAGAACTTACCATAAATAAAATAAATATATTTTCTCCAGATTAGCTCTTGGGACCAAATCAATACAATTTCACATCACTGAATATTTAAACTACATGGCTTTTCTGACATTTGATTTTAATCCTGAAGGTATTATTGATTCCTACTATGTGATGTGGCAATAACACAGTTTACAATATACCCAGAAATTTCTACAAATTCTAGTAACAGCAAGAATATTTATGTGTGTGTATACACATAAATAAATTTCAAGAAATCAGAGGACCAACATAAAATAGTTTTGTTTTGTTTTGTTTTGTTTTTCAAGTGAAAGTTACTCAGTTCTGTCTGACTCTTTGCAACCCCATGGACTATACTGTCCATGGAATTCTCTAGGCCAGAATACTGGAATAGGTAGCCTTTCCCTTCTCCAGGGAATCTTCCTAACCCATGGATCAAACCCAGGTCTCCTGATTGAGGGCAAATTCTTTATCAGCCCAACATAAAATAAATGAATACATATAAAATGTTGATTTCAGAGAAAGAAAGGATTGCTTTTGCTGAGGGAAACTATTAATCAGGACATTTTAGTTTCAGACCATAAAAAACAAACAAAACATTCAAATGTTCATAAGTTAAAATGGAAAGCTGCCGGGGACCAGCCCCAGCTGATCCAGGGTATTCGAAGGAGAGACGGCGTAGGCGAGGGTCAGGGAACAACTGCTTAATTACACTTTAATTAAGGATACAAAGAGTAATAGAATAAGGATAGCTCAGTGAGAAAATTCAGTGGAGAAAAGCGGCTGAAATAAGGATAGCTCAGTAGGAAAATTCAGTGGAGAAAAGAAGCTGAGTGGCTTGGTTTACGCGGAAAATCAATATAACCCGTGACACCAGGTTAGCTCTGACCACGGAGGCCGCAGGCGCCCTCTCGAATAGCGGAAGGTGCCCCACCTTAGACACCTTCTCGAGTGGGTCTTAGAAGCCCAGGCAAATAAATGGTCGCAGAGGACATCCGCGCTCCAGATGGACGCTCAGCTGGAAGTTAAAGGGAAGAATGACATGGGGAGACCAAGTTTCAGTGAACAAGGCCCGCACTTTATTTTCCAAAGTAGTTTTTATACCTTAAGGTATGCATAGAGGATAATGGGGGAAGGGGTAGAGTCATGCAGCAAGCCAGGCTTTCTTCCTGCAAACTTATCATATGCAAAAGTTCAGGTGATTGACATCATCTTCTGGCCCGGAGGCCTGTTAATATTTTAAGAAACTTATTTTTCTCTAAAGGTGATTATTCCAAAGTCAGGCACCAGCCTTCCAAAAAGCATTGGACAAAGCTGCATTTTACATTTCTATACACCCATTATATCAATCAATACACTGCCAAGGACACAGTAGGTAAGGAGTATGGGGACTTAGCAGCAAACATTGGCCCAACAAGTGAAAAACACTTCACCAATACAATTTCTAATCAATCTTTTAACTACTCAAAGGAATCTGTGTTTAGGCAGTTTAGAACATCTCCTGCCTCTCACAGTTGGGAGGCTCTGAACAATCACATGTGGCCGGAAAAACCCATTCAGGCAGGCTAGAGGATTTCCAAAGGAGTTTGTAGGTTGAAACACTGTCACATCCAAGAATTATTAACTGGAGCTGTAAGCTAACTCTTTTTTCAGAGAGAGGTAGTGGGAGACAGCCCCCCGTAAAGTCAGAGGTGTAGGTGAAAGCACAAAGCAGAAAGTAGGCAGATTCTGGTTTGGGGGTAGATGCTCGAGAATTTCCAGGGGGACTCCTGAGGCTCGATCACGCCTTTGCGTATGCCGAGCCTCCTTCCTCATGACCTTTGTCATGGGCGGAGTGCCTCACGCTGGCTCCCGGCAGTGATAGAATTCCAGTTGAGCTATTACAGATCCTCACTCAATATGCAATATGCCGGCTCCCAGCAGAAAGCATTGATTCTTATAACTGAAGCACATCAGACTATATCATGATGTGGATAAGACCACATATTCTTGAATTAGGTTATATATTAGCTCTGTTACTTTGGGTAAGACAACTAACTAATCTTTATTTCCTATTATCTAATATAAAAATTGTATATTAATTTTAATTTATTCATAGAGTCCTTTTGAGTATTATATGCATTATCTGTATTATGAGTCTTATGAAGCACATAAAATAGTGCCCAGAAAATTATATTTGCTATATGAATGTCATATGTATTATTATTAAAAATAATACATAAGTATTATCAGTATTATAATATTACACTTAGTATTATAATATTATAATATATAGTATTATATATTATATAATATAATAATGTAGTATTATAATATTATACTTATTATGATCAAAAATTTAGATTTAGAGCTAGTTTCAGGCTCAACTATTATTCTAGGTTGTAAGAAATTTCTCCATGTAATTTTGTTCTACTTTCCTTTATTGACTATGCCAAAGCTTTTGACTGTGTGGATCACAATAAACTGTGGAAAATTCTGAAAGAGATGGGAATACCAGACCATCTGACCTGCCTATTGAGAAACCTATATGCAGGTCAGGAAGCAACAGTTAGAACGGGACATGGAAAAACAGACTGGTTCCAAATAGGAAAAGGAGTACGTCAAGGCTGTATATTGTCACCCTGCTTATTTAACTTATATGCATAGTACATCATGAGAAATGCTGGGCTGGAGGAAGCACAAGCTGGAATCAAGATTGCCGGGAAAAATATCAATAACCTCAGATATGTAGATGACACCACGCTTATGGCAGAAAGTGAAAAACTAAACAGCCTCTTGATGAAAGTGAAAGAGGAGAGTGAAAAAGTTGGCTTAAAGCTCAACATTCAGAAAACGAAGATCATGGCATCTGGTCCCATCACTTCATGGGAAATAGATGGGGAAACAGTGGAAACAGTGTCAGACTTTATTTTTCTGGGCTCCAAAATCACTGCAGATGGTGACTGCAGCCATGAAATTAAAATACGCTTACTCCTTGAAAGGAAAGTTATGACCAACCTAGATAGCATATTGAAAAGGAGAGACATTACTTTGCCAACAAAGGTCTGTTTAGCCAAGGCTATGGTTTTTCCAGTGGTCATGTATGGATGTGAGAGTTGGACTATAAAGAAAGCTGAGTGCCAAAGAATTGATGCTTTTTAAGTGTGGTGTTGGAGACGACTCTTGAGAGTCCCTTGGACTGCAAGGAGATCCAACCAGTCTATTCTGAAGGAGATAAGTCCTGGGTGTTCACTGGAAGGACTGATGTTGAAGCTGAAACTCCAATACTTTCGCCACCAGATGCGAAGAGCTGACTAATTTGAAAAGACACTGATGCTGGGAAAGATTGAATGCAGGAGGAGAAGGGGACGATAGAGGATGAGATGGTTGGATGGCATCACCAACTCAATGGACAAGGACTTGGGTAGACTCCAGGAGTTGGTAATAGACAGGGAGGCCTGGCATGCTGCAGTTCATGGGGTCGCAAAGAGTTGGACACGGCTGAGCAACTGAACTGAACTGAATTTCCTTTATATCATGTACATTTCTTTCAGGTTTTCTCTTTCATGTTTTCAGGCATTTCCCAGAAATGCCCCCAGTGTTACCCCAAGGCAAGATGGACACCAGCACCTATGAGCTTACATCCTAGTAATGTAGCTACTTCTTCAGTAAAAAAAAAAAAAAAAAAAAAAATTAATCCAAAAATTTCAACAAAATGTCTCTAGAAAGACTGAAGAGATAGAGCCAAAGCAACAACAACACAGAATTGTGGATGTGACTGGTGATGGAAGTCAAGTCCAATGCTATAAAGTACAATAGTGCATAGGAACCTGGAATGTTAGGTCGATTCAGTTCAGTTCAGTCCAGTCGCTCAATCGTGTCCAACTCTTCGAGACCCCATGAATCACAGCATGCCAGGCCTCCCTGTCCATCACCAACTCCCGGAGTTCACTCAAACTTACATCCATCGAGTTGGTGATGCCATCCAGCCATCTCATCCTCTGTTGTCCCCTTTTCCTCCTGCTCCCAATCCCTCCCAGCAATGGTTAGGTCCATTAATTAATGCAAATTGGAAGTGCTCAAACAGGAAATGGCACAAGTGAACATTAACATTTTAGGAATCAGAGAGCTAAAATGGACTGGAATGGGTGAATTTAACTCAGATGACCATTGTATCTTCTACTATGGGCAAGAATCCCTTAGAAGAAATGGAGTAGCCCTCATAGTCATCAAAAGAATCAATGCAGTACTTGCATGCAATCTCAAAAAGACAGAATGATTTCTGTTGGTTGCCAAGGCAAACCATTCAGTACCACAGTACTCCAAGTCTATGCCCCAACCAGTAATGCTGAAGAAGCTGATGTTGAATGGCTCTATGGAGACCTACAATACCTTCTAGAACTAACACCCCAAAAAGATGTCCTTTTCATTATACGGGACTGGAATATAAAAGTAGGAATTCCAGAAACACCTGGAGTAACCATCAAATTGGGCCTTGGAGTACAGAATGAAGCAGGACAAATGATAATAGAGTTTTCCTAAGGGAACCCACTGGTCATAGCAAACACCCTCTTTCAACAACACAAGAGAAGACTACACATGGACATCACCAGATGGTCAACACCGAAATCAGATTGATTATATTCTTTGCAGCCAAAGATGGAGAAGCTCTATACAGTCAGCAAAAACAAGACCGGAAGCTGACTGTGGTCAGATCATGAACTCCTTATTGCCAATTCTGACTTAAATCGAAGAGTGTAGGGAAAACCACTAGACCATTCAGGTATGACCTAAATCAAATCCCTTAGAACTGTACAGTTCAGTCCAGTTCAGTTGCTCAGGCATGTCCAAGTGTTTGTGACTGCATGGACTGCAGGACACCAGGCTTCCCTGTCTGTCACCAACTCTTGGAGTAAACTTAAACTCATGTCCACTAAGTCAGTGATGCCATACAACCATCTCATCCTCTGTCATCCCCTTCTCCTTCCGCCTTCAATCTTTCCAAGTATCAGGGTCTTTTCCAATGAGTCAGTTCTTCGCAACAGGTGGCCACAGGTTTGGACTTTCGGATTCAGCATCAGTCCTCCCAGTGAATATTCAGGACTGATTTCCTTGGGGTTGGACTAGTTGAATCTCATTGCAGTCTAAGGGACTCTCAAGAGTCTTCTCCAACACCACAGTTAAAAATCATCAGTTCTTTGGCACTCAGTTTTCTTTATACTCCAACTCTCACATCCATACAGGACTACTGTAAAAACCATAGCTTTGACTAGATGGACCTTTGTTAGCAAAGTAATGTCTCTGCTTTTTAATATACTGTCTACGTTGGACACAGCTTTTCTTCCATAGAGCAAGTGTCTTTTAATGTTATAGCTGCAGTCACCATCTGCAGTGATTTTGCAGCCCCAAAATATAAAGTTTGTCACTGTTTCCCCATCTATTTGCCATGAAGTGATGGGACCAGATGCCATGAAATTAGTTTTCTGAAATTTGGGTTTTAACCCAACCTTCTTATTCTCCTCTTTCACTTTCATCAAGAGGCTCTTTAGTTCTTCACTTTCTGCCATAAGAATGGTGTCATCTGCCTATCTGAGGTTATTGATGTTTTCCTGGTAATCTTGATTCCAGCTTGTGCTTCATCCAGCCCAGCTTTTCTCATGATGAACTCTGTATATAAGTTAAATAAGCAGGGTGACAATATACAAACATTACATACTTATTTCCCTATTTGGAACCAGTCTGCTGTTCCATATCCAGTTCTAACTGTTGCTTCCTGACCTGCATACAGATTTCTCAGGATGCAGTTAGGTCGTCTGGTATTCCCATATCTTTAATAATTTTCCACAGTTTGTGGTGATCCACATAGTCAAAGACTTTGGCATAGTCAATAAAGCAGAAATATATGTTTTCCTGGAACTCTCTTGCTTTTTCCATGATCCAGGAGAAGTTGGCAATTTGATCTCTGGTACCTTTGCCTTTTCTAAATCCAGCTTGAATATCTGGAAGTTCGCAGTTCACATACTGTTTAAGCCTGGCTTGGAGAATTTTGAGCATTACTTTACTAGCGTGTGAGATGAGTACAAGTGTGCGGTAGTTTGAGCATTCTTTGGCATTACCTTTCTTTGGCATTGGAATGAAAACTGACCTTTTCCTGTCCTGTGGCCACTGCTGAGTTTTCCAAATGTACTAGCATATTAAGTGCAGCACTTTCACAACATCATCTTTCAGGATTTGAAATAGCTCAACTGGAATTTCATCACGTCCACTAGCTTTGTTTGTAGTGATGTTTCCTAAGGCCTACTTGACTTCACATTCCAGGATGTCTGGCCCTAGGTGAGTGATCACACCGTTGTGGTTATCTGGGCCATAAAGATCTTTTTTGTATAGGATTTTCCAGGCAAAAGTACTGGAGTGGGGTGCCATTGCCTTCTCCGTATTCTTGCCACCTCTTCTTCTTTTTTTTTTTAATTTTATTTTTAAATTTTACATAATTGTATTCATTTTGCCAAATTTCAAAATGAATCCACCACAGGTATACATGTGTTCCCCATCCTGAACCCTCCTCCCTCCTCCCTCCCCATACCACCCCTCTGGGTCGTCCCAGTGCACCAGCCCCAAGCATCCAGTATCGTACATCGAACCTGGACTGGCAACTCGTTTCATACATGATATTTTACATGTTTCAATGCCATTTTCCCAAATCTTCCGACCCTCTCCCTCTCCCACAGAGACCATAAGACTGTTCTATACATCAGTGTCTCTTTTGCTGTCTCGTACACAGGGTTATTGTTACCATCTTAATAAATTCCATATATATGCATTAGTATACTGTATTGGTGTTTTTCTTTCTGGCTTACTTCACTCTGTATAATAGGCTCCAGTTTCATCCACCTCATTAGAACTGATTCAAATGTATTCTTTTTAATGGCTGAATAATACTCCATTGTGTATATGTACCATGGCTTTCTTATTCATTCATCTGCTGAGGGACATCTAGGTTGCTTCCATGTCCTGGCTATTATAAACAGTGCTGTGATGAACATTGGGGTACATGTGTCTCTTTCCCTTCTGGTTTCTTCATTGTGTATGCCCAGCAGTGGGATTGCTGGATCATAAGGCAGTTCTATTTCCAGTTTTTTAAGGAATCTCCACACTGTTCCCCATAGTGGCTGTACTAGCTTGCATTCCCACCAACAGTGTAAGAGGGTTCCCTTTTCTCCACACCCTCTCCAGCCTTTATTACTTGTAGACTTTTGGATCGCAGCCATTCTGACTGGTGTGAAATGGTACCTCATAGTGGTTTTGATTTGCATTTCTCTGATAATAAGTGATGTTGAGCATCTTTTCATATGTTTATTAGTCATCTTTTTGTCTTCTTTGGAGAAATGTCTATTTAGTTCTTTGGCCCATTTTTTGATTGGGTCATTTATTTTTCTGGAGTTGAGCTGTAGGAGTTGCTTGTATATTCTCGAGTTTAGTTGTTTGTCAGTTGCTTCATTTGCTATTATCTTCTCCCATTCTGAAGGCTGTCTTTTCAC
Organism: Bubalus kerabau; assembly: GCF_029407905.1. NCBI lineage: Eukaryota > Metazoa > Chordata > Mammalia > Artiodactyla > Bovidae > Bubalus > Bubalus kerabau. Next base: position 5,482,569 of record NC_073645.1, read on the forward strand.
CTTGCTAATAGTTTCCTTTGATGTGCAGAAGCTTTTAAGGTTAATTAGGTCCCATTTGTTTATATTTGCTTTTATATCCAATATTCTGGGAGGTGGTTCATAGAGGATCCTGCTGTGATGTATGTCAGAGAGTGTTTTGCCTATGTTCTCCTCTAGGAGTTTTATAGTTTCTGGTCTTATGTTCAGATCTTTAATCCATTTTGAGTTTATTTTTGTGTATGGTGTTAGAAAGTGTTCTAGTTTCATTCTTTTACAAGTGGTGACCACATTTCCCAGCACCACTTGTTAAAGAGATTGTCTTTAATCCATTGTATATTCTTGCCTCCTTTGTCAAAGATAAGGTGTCCATATGTGCGTGGATTTATCTCTGGGCTTTCTATTTTGTTCCATTGATCTATATTTCTGTCTTTGTGCCAGTACCATACTGTCTTGATAACTGTGGCTTTGTAGTAGAGCCTGAAGTCAGGTAGGTTGATTCCTCCAGTTCCATTCTTCTTTCTCAAGATCACTTTGGCTATTCGAGGTTTTTTGTATTTCCATACAAATTGTGAAATTATTTGTTCTAGCTCTGTGAAGAATGCTGTTGGTAGCTTGATAGGGATTGCATTGAATCTATAAATTGCTTTGAGTAGTATACTCATTTTCACTATATTGATTCTTCCAATCCATGATCATGGTATATTTCTCCATCTGTTAGTGTCCTCTTTGATTACTTTCACCAGTGTTTTATAGTTTTCTATTTATAGGTCTTTAGTTTCTTTAGGTAGATATATTCCTAAGTATTTAATTCTTTCCGTTGCAGCAGTGAATGGAATTGTTTCCTTAATTTCTCTTTCTGTTTTCTCATTATTAGTGTATAGGAATGCAAGGGATTTCTGGGTGTTGATTTTATATCCTGCAACTTTACTATAGTCATTGATTAGTTCTAGCAATTTTCTGGTGGAGTCTTTAGGGTTTTCTATGTAGAGGATCATGTCATCTGCAAATAGTGAGAGCTTTACTTCTTCTTTTCCAATTTGGATTCCTTTTATTTCTTTTTCTGCTCTGATTGCTGTGGCCAAAACTTCCAAAACTATGTTGAATAGTAATGGTGAAAGTGGGCACCCTTGTCTTGTTCCTGACTTTAGAGGAAATGCTTTCAATTTTTCACCATTGAGGATAATGTTTGCTGTGGGTTTGTCATATATAGCTTTTATTATGTTGATGTATGTTCCTTCTATTCCTGCTTTCTGGAGAGTTTTTATCATAAATGGATGTTGAATTTTGTCAAAGGCTTTCTCTGCATCTATTGAGATAATCATATGGCTTTTATTTTTCCATTTGTTAATGTGGTGTATTACATTGATTGATTTGTGGATATTGAAGAATCCTTGCATCCCTGGGATAAAGCCCACTTGGTCATGGTGTATGATTTTTTAATGTGTTGTTGGATTCTGATTGCTAGAATTTTGTTAAGGATTTTTGCATCTATATTCATCAGTGATATTGGCCTGTAGTTTTCTTTTTTTGTGGGATCTTTGTCAGGTGTTGGTATTAGGGTGATGGTGGCCTCATAGAATGAGTTTGGAAGTTTACCATCCTCTGCAATTTTCTGGAAGAGTTTGAGCAGGATAGGTGTTAGCTCTTCTCTAAATTTTTTGTAGAATTCAGCTGTGAAGCCGTCTGGACCTGGGCTTTTGTTTGCTGGAAGATTTTTGATTACAGTTTCAATTTCCGTGCTTGTGATGGGTCTGTTAAGATTTTCTATTTCTTCCTGGTCCAGTTTTGGAAAGTTGTACTTTTCTAAGAATTTGTCCATTTCTTCCACGTTGTCCATTTTATTGGCATATAAGTGTTGATAGTACTCTCCTATGATCCTTTGTATTTCTGTGTTGTCTGTTGTGATCTCTCCATTTTCATTTCTAATTTTATTGATTTGATTTTTCTCCCTTTGTTTCTTGATGAGTCTGGCTAATGGTTTGTCAATTTTATTTATCCTTTCAAAAAAACAGCTTTTGGTTTTGTTGATTTTTGCTATGATCTCTTTTGTGTCTTTTGCATTTATTTCTTTTTATTATTTTTTTTATTTTTTAATTTTTTTTAATTTTATTTTTAAACTTTACATAATTGTATTAGCTTTGCCAAATATCAGAATGAATCCACCACAGGTATACATGTGTTCCCCATCCTGAACCCTCCTCCCTCCTCCCTCCCCATTCCATCCCTCTGGGCCGTCACAGTGCACCAGCCCCACACATCCAGTATCGTGCATCGAACCTGGACTGGCAACTCGTTCTAAGTTTTAAGATTTCTTTCCTTCTACCAACCCTGGGGTTCTTCATTTCTTCCTTTTCTAGTTGCTTTAGGTGTAGAGTTAGGTTATTTATTTGACTTTTTTCTTGTTTCTTGAGGTGTGCCTGTATTGCTATGAACTTTCCCCTTAGGACTGCCTTTACCGTGTCCCACAGGTTTTGGGTTGTTGTGTTTTCATTTTCATTTGTTTCTATGCAAATTTTGATTTCTTTTTTGATTTATTCTGTGATTTGTTGGTTATTCAGCAGCGTGTTGTTCAGCCTCCATATGTTGGAATTTTTAATAGTTTTTCTCCTGTAATTGAGATCTAATCTTACTGCATTGTGGTCAGAAAAGATGCTTGGAATGATTTCTATTTTTTTTGAATTTACCAAGGCTAGCTTTATGGCCCAGGATGTGATCTATCCTGGAGAAGGTTCCATGTGTGCTTGAGAAAAAGGTGAAATTCATTGTTTTGGGATGAAATATCCTATAGATATCAGTTAGGTCTAACTGGTCCATTGTATCATTTACAGTTTGTGTTTCCTTGTTAATTTTCTGTTTAGTTGATCTATCCACAGGTGTGAGTGGGGTATTAAAGTCTCCCACTATTATTGTGTTATTGTTAATTTCTCCTTTCATACTTGTTAGCATTTGTCTTACATACTGTGGTGCTCCCGTGTTGGGTGCATATATATTTATAATTGTTATAATCTTCTTCTTGGATTGATCCTTTGATCATTATGTAGTGACCTTCTTTGTCTCTTTTCACAGTCTTTGTTTTAAAGTCTATTTTATCTGATATGAGTATTGCTACTCCTGCTTTCTTTGGGTCCCTATTTGCATGGAAAATCTTTTTCCAGCCCTTCACTTTCAGTCTGTATGTGTCCCCTGTTTTGAGGTGGGTCTCTTGTAGACAACATATGTAGGGGTCTTGTTTTTGTATCCATTCAGCCAGTCTTTGTCTTTTGGTTGGGGCATTCAACCCATTTACGTTTAAGGTAATTACTGATAAGTATGATCCCGTTGCCATTTACTTTATTGTTTTGGGTTCGAATTTATACACCATTTTTGTGTTTCCTGTCTAGAGAATATCCTTTAGTATTTGTTGGAGAGCTGGTTTGGTGGTGCAGAATTCTCTCAGCTTTTGCTTGTCTGAAAAGCTTTTGATTTCTTCCTCATACTTGAATGAGATCCTTGCTGGGTACAATAATCTGGGCTGTAGGTTATTTTCTTTCATCATTTTAAGTATGTCTTGCCATTCCCTCCTGGCTTGAAGAGTTTCTACGGAAAGATCAGCTGTTATCCTTATGGGAATTCCCTTGTGTGTTATTTGTTGCTTTTCCCTTGCTGCTTTTAATATTTGTTCTTTGTGTTTGATCTTTGTTAATTTGATTAATATGTGTCTTGGGGTGTTTCGCCTTGGGTTAATCCTGTTTGGGACTCTCTGGGTTTCTTGGACTTGGGCGATTATTTCCTTCCCCATTTTAGGGAAGTTTTCAACTATTATCTCCTCAAGTATTTTCTCATGGTCTTTCTTTTTGTCTTCTTCTTCTGGGATCCCTATGATTCGAATGTTGTAGCGTTTAATATTGTCCTGGAGGTCTCTGAGATTGTCCTCATTTCTTTTAATTCGTTTTTCTTTTATCCTCTCTGATTCATTTATTTCTACCATTCTATCTTCTAATTCACTAATCCTATCTTCTGCCTCTGTTATTCTACTATTTGTTGCCTCCAGAGTGTTTTTAATTTCACTTATTGCATTATTCATTATATATTGACTCTTTTTTGTTTCTTCTAAGTCCTTGTTAAACCTTTCTTGCATCTTCTCAATCCTTGCCTCCAGGCTATTTATCTGTGATTCCATTTTAATTTCAAGATTTTGGATCAATTTCACTATCATTATTCGGGATTCTTTATCAGGTAGATTCCCTATCTCTTCCTCTTTTGTTTGGTTTGGTGGCCATTTATCCTGTTCCTTTTTCTGCTGGGTATTCCTCTGTCTCTTCATCTTGTTTAAATTGCTGAGTTTGGGGTGTCCTTTCTGTATTCTGGCAGTTTGTGGAGTTCTCTTTCTTTATTGTGGCATTTCCTCACTATGTGTGGGTTTCTACAGGTGGCTCGTCAAGGTTTTCTGGTTAGGGAAGCTTGTGTTGATGTTCTAGTGGATGGAGTTCTATTTCTTCTCTCTGGAGTGCAATGAAATTTCCAGTAATGGGTTATGAGATGTCTATGGTTTTGGGGTGACTTTGGGCAGCCTGTATCTTGAAGCTCAGGGCTGTGTTCCTTTGTTGCTGGAGAATTTGCTTGGTATGTCTTGCTCTGGAACTTGTTGGCCCTTGTGTGGTGTTTGGTTTCAGTGTTGGTATGGAGGTGTTTGATGAGTTCCTGTCAATTAATGTTCCTTGGAGTCAGGAGTTCCCTGGAGTCAGGGTTTGGACTTAAGCCTCCTACTTCCAGTTATCGGTCTTATTTTGACAGTAGTTTCAAAACTTCTCCTTCTATACAGCATCATTGATAAAACATCTACGTTAAAGATGAAAAGTTTCTCTACTGTGAGGGTCACTCAGAGAGGTTCACAGTGTTACATGGAGAAGAGAAGAGGGAGGAGGGAGTTAGAGGTGACCCAAATGAGATGAGGTGGAATCAATAGTGGAGAGAGTGGGCTAGCCAGTAATCACTTCCTTATGTGCATTCCACAACTGGACCGTTCAGAGATGTTCATGGAGTCATACAGAGAAGAGAAGAGGGAGGAAGGAGACAGAGGTGGCCAGAAGGATAAAAGGGGGAAATGAAAAGGAGGGAGACAGATCCAGCCAGTAATCAGTTCCTTAAGTGTTCTCCACCGTCTGGAACACACAGAAATTCACAGAGTTGGGTAGAGTAGAGAGGGGTTAGGGAGGAGATACAGGCGACCTGGTGGAGAAAATGGAGAGTCCAAAGGGAGAGAGAGCAGTCAAGCCAGTAATCTCGCTCCCTAGTGAAAAATGGGTCCTGAAGATTGGGTTCTTAAAGGTACAAAATTGGTAACAAATACATAAAAGCAAAAATTAAAAATCTAGAGTAGAGTTTGGAATTTCAAAAATATGATGTTAATGAAAAGAAGAAGGAAAAGAAAGAGAGAAAAAACAAACAAAGAACAACACACAAGGTCGCAAAAATTCTAAAGAAACTACAGGTACAAAATTGATAACTAATACCAAAAAGCAAAAATTAAAAATCTAAAGTAGAGTTTGGAATTTCAAAAATACAATGTTAACAAAAAAGAAGAAAAATAAAGAGAGAAAACAAACAAACCAACAAAAACAATGTTGCAAAAATTATAAAGAAAATACAGGTACAAAATTGATATCAAATACCAAAAAGCATAAATTAAAAATCTTGAGTAGAGATTGGAATTGCAGATATACGATGTTATATAAAAGAAGAAGAGAAAGAAACAGAGGGAAAAAAAAAAGTAACAAAAATTATAAAAAAAAAAATATAGGTACAAAATTGATAACATATACCAAAGGGCTAAAATTAAAAATCTAGAGTAGAGTTTGGAATTTCAAAAATACAATGTTAAAGAAAAGAAGAAAAAAAAAAAAAACACGGTCAAAAAATTATAAAATATATATATGAAGTTTGCTGAATAAGAAAAAAAATAGGGTCTTTTTTTTTTTCAAAGTAATAGGTTATAAAAGTGAAAATTAAAGGACAATAGAGGACTTAAAAAATTTTTTTTTAATTAAAAAAAAAGAAAGAAAGAAAGATTGATCGTAAAAATAGTAAAAATATATCTAGGTCTTTCTCTGGTTTTGTTGTGAGTATTTTGGGTTCAGTTCATTTTTGGCTAGTTCTTTGGTCCGACTTATATTTCTCAAGATCTATAGGCCCCTTCCTATGTAGTCCATAGTAACCACAGGGTTTTAATCTATGGCCTGTAGCTTCCAAGGCGTTTCCCTCTGTTATAGCTTCTTGTGTTTGCTGGTCTCTTCAGTGTCTGGTTTCCGCCCTGAAACAAAGGGAACGGTGGAGGCCACTTTTTTTTTTTTTTTTTTTTTAGGCTCACTTGTTCAGTCGTGCTGTGGGGAGGGAGGGAGGGATGCTGCAAACAAATAACACTGGCTTGCGCTCGCAGTGCCTCAGCCACACTGGGTCTGCCCCCGCTCACGGTGCGTGTAGCCTCCCTGCCCACACTGCTCGGGCTCTAGGTTGTTCCGCCAGGAACAATCAGAGGCCAGCCATGGGCTGACCTCCCAGGTCCAAGCCGCTCAGGTTCAGGCACTAGGGTAGTCCTCAGAGGCGCAGACTCAGTTGGGCCTGCGTTTTGTGCTCTTTCCAGGTCCGAGCAGCTCAGGTGATGAGGTGTTTGGCGAGTGCCAATACTGCGACTTATCGCCTCCCCGCCACTCGGTTATCTGGGTGTAAATCCGGCGCACCTTCTCAGGCAGATGTTGACCGTCCAGACCCCCAAGAAGTTTTAGTTAGCAAAGAAGCCTGCTTACAGTTTTATAGATAGTGTCTCTCTGGGGCTGCAATTGCCCCCTTCCGGCTCTGGCTGCCTGTCACCGGAGGGGGAAGGTCTGCAGCCGGCTATCTCTGTTCAGTCCTTTGTTCTGTGCATGGGCCTGGCGGTGTCTTAGGTTACGGCTGGCTTTTCGCGTGGTAGATATCCCACAGTCTGGTTTGCTAGCCCAAATTATTTCGCTCAGATAACGCTCAGGACATTCGGGCCAGATTCTTACTCTAAGCGACGCAGCCCACGCCGCGCTTCCCTGCCCAGCCCCCGCTTGCTAATGGCGTGTGCAGGCGTCTGTGCTGCTTCTCCACTGGGGGAGTTACCGTAGGGCTTGCAATCTGTGATTTTTAATTGTTTATTTATTTTTTTCTGTTATGTTGCCCTCTGTGCTTCCAAAGCTCGGCACAGATTCGGCAGTGAGAAGGTTTCCTGGTGTTTGGAAACTTCTCTCTTTTTAAGACTCCCTTCCTGGGACGCAACTCTATCCCTCCCTCTTTTGTCTCTTTTTTTGTCTTTTATATTTTTTCCTACCTCCTTTCGAAGAGTTCGGTTGCTTTTCTGGGTGCCTGATGTCCTCTGCCAGCATTCAGAAGTTGTTTTGTGGAATTTACTCGACGTTTAAATGCTCTTTTGATGAATTTGTGGGGGAGAAAGTGTTCTCCCCATCCTACTCCTCTGCCATCTTGGCTCCTCCCCACCTCTTCTTAATATCTTCTTCTGTTAGGTCCATACTGTTTCTGTCCTTTATTGTGCCCATCTTTGCATGGAATGTTCCCTTGATATCTCTGATTTTCTTGAAGAAATCTCTAGTCTTTCCCAGTCTATTGTTTTCCTCTATTTCTTTGCACTGATCACTGAGGAAGGCTTTCTGATCTCTCCTTGCTATTCTTTGGAACTCTGCATTCAAATGGGTATATCTTTCTTTTTCTCCTTTTCCTTTCACTGCTCTTCTTTTCTCAGCTATTTGTAAGGCCTCCTCAAACAACCATGTTGCCTTTTTGCACTTCTTTTTCTTGGGTATGGTCTTGATCCCTGCCTCCTGTATGATGTCATGAATCTCCATCCATAATTCTTCAGATATTTTGTCTATCATATTTAATTCCTTTGAATCTATTTTTTGCTTCCACAGTATAATCATAAGGGATTAGATCTGATGTGAGAATTGGACTATAAAGAAAGCTGAGCACCAAAAAATTGATGCTTTTGAACTGTGGTGTTGGAGAAGACACTTGAGAGTCCCTTGGACTGCAAGGAGATCCAACCAATCCATTCTAAAGGAGATCAGCCCGAATATTCTTTGGAAGGACTGATGCTGAAGCTGAAACTTCAATACTTTGGCCATCTGATGTGAAGAACTGACTCATTGGAGAAGACCCTGATTCTGGGAAAGATTGAAGGAGAGAGGAGAATGGGATGACTGAGTATGAGATGGTTGGATGACATCACTGACTCGATGGACATGAGTTTGAGAAAGCTCCAAAAGTTGGTGATGGACAGGGAAGCCTGGCATGCTGCATTCCATGGTTTCACAAAGAGTTGGACAGGACTGAATGCCTGATGAATGACTGAACTGAGCTGAAACCAAGTTAGCAGAGTAATTTGGTTGCAAGGAAAATGGTGATTTTCTCTTATAAATTTAGTATCTGGGTAGGCAGTAAGAGCCCCACTTTTCTCTAGTGAAATCACACTAGAAGCATAGCTTTCATGCATATTTTAGCAGGAAGATACCAGAAGGTGTTCAAATACAAGATAACAGAATGATAAAGAGGTTCAAAATAATTTTTCCAAGTGTAGCTAAAAAAGCTTGAGGTGTTTTTTTTCCTAAACAGTAGTGGGAGGAATTGTTAAGTAGGATAATTTTGGCAAATAAATTGCATCAAATTTGGTGGAGTCTATCACCAAATGATAGATTGGTAAATAAATGATTTGTTTCAATCTTATATAACTTAAAGTGTAAAGCCAGAGATTATGAATTTTTATAGTAAGGTATATTTTGACTTGAATCAGCAAGAATGTTCAAATACTTAGAACTATCTGAAAATTGAAAAGGTTGGTTCTGCAAAAAGTAAGTTTCTTCCCAGAGAAAACCCATGCAAATAGACTACCTGGCAGGTTATAATCAGGAGATTTACAAACATGATAATGATAACATATCCATATCTGCAGTTGAGTTTTTAGAAGTTCAGATTAAAATAAATATTAATATGTACCATACTGCAAAAACCTTCTAAAAATTGAGAAGAAACTTGGCCTTGGGCTATGCATAGATAAAATTATTCCTAGTTAAATTTTAAACTCCTAGTTAAAATTTTGGAGCTATTATTTTTTTTTTTAATGACCAAAATAGTGATATTCCCTTTTTTGATAATGTAATTTTAAAGTAGCCCTTTTCCCCTCATTACTTAAAATTTTATTTCAGATTTTTTTCAACTTTTAATTTCAACTTGTCATCTCAAATTTGGCTCATCAGATGGATAATCTGCTCATTTGGTACACACAGTAAATGTAAATAAGGAACTTTTAATGAATAGTATGTGTGATGGACAGGGAAGCCTGGCATGCTGCAGCCCATGGGGTTGCAAAGATTTGGACACAACTAAGCGACTGAACTCAACTGAACTGAACTGAGGGAAATGACCACTATATTGACATATATGTACAAAATAACCTTAATAACTATAAAACATAGCCTTAATAACTGGATAAATAACTTGATTTTTTTGTTGTTGTTGTTTTGTTTGTCAATGGCAAATAGCACGCTTGCCATTGCTCAGCTTTGTCATGGGCACAAACATAATTAATTTAAAAAAATCACTTATACAGATGTTATTGATAAGGCCCATGTAAAAACTGAGTGAAAATAGAACACAACAGCTAAAACACTCTGTAATAAATTTAAATACAATGGAAAATGATAAAACTTTACTTTTAAAGTCAGTTTGAGAGAAGGAAAAATATTACATTAAGTAAAGTAATATTTATATCTAGAAACAAAACAATTCAGCATTTGGTACAATCACCATCCTAACATAAGTATATTAAATACCATAAGTGGCAACAATTGACTGTGCTGCAGCTTGGTTTTTTGTTTTTGTTTTTTTCCTAAAAATAAAAGAATGCATTGAATTTACTCTAAAGCTGAGTTTCTAGGAGTTTTTGAGTATCACTAGGAATAGTATTCAGAGAAGGCAATGGCAACACACTCCAGTACTCTTGCCTGGAAAATCCCATGGACGGAGGAGCCTGGTGGGCTGCCGTCTATGGGGTCGCATAGAGTCGGACACGACTGAAGTGACTTAGCAGCAGCAGCAGCAGGAATAGTATTATGCAAAGGATAACAAGAAGGCTTATTTGAAATGATTTGTTGATCAGAAGGGTTTCCTAGTGGCTTCTCCCAATGCAAGAGACACAGGAGACACAGAGTTTGATCTGTGGATCAGGAAGATACCTTGAAGTAGGAAATGGCAAGCTACTCCACTATATTCTTCCATGGAAAATTCTATGGACAGAGGAGCCTGGCGGGCTACAGTCCATGGCATCACAAAGTTTCAGACACAACTGAGTGACTAAGCATGCACACACACAGTTGGTTGATCAGAAAACCCATTGAGGGAACTCCCCCAAGGCGTGTGTGAGAAATGGTCCATTTGTTTTCCTCTTATTAGTTCAGAAGAGGAAATAGTTTTCTTGCCTATATCTCCAAGGAAGGCACTAAGCCCCAGAAAGTAAACACAGGAGAACATCAGAAAAACTTCATGAATCTGTCATTATGTAAAAACACACTGTTTTTGAAAATTTGTAATTCATGGGCTAGATGTTTCTTGATAGGTATATTTTTTCAGTTCAGAGATTTAAAAAAAACTGCCATGAACTTTTTTTTTTTTTTTTCATTTTTACTTAAGTCTTTTGGTTTTGTAAAAATGAGCAGTCTCTATTTCTTTCCTGAAAATTTGTCTCCAGTGCTGACATGAGCACAAAGACCTTATATGCTGTCTTAGGAAATATTTTGTGTCTTAAGAATAAACATTTTCATTAGAGTTCATCAATGTATCACAGATATTATCCTTCCTGGCAAGAGGAGCACAGAAGCACAGATACTGTTGGGCTATTGTTCTCAATGGAAAAATAAAGGTTTTCAAAATGTTAGTCATTACCATAGTGGATGTTTAAGTCATTTTTACAGTCTGTTTTGATGGATTCTGAGAATCCATATTATATTATTTATTCCTATGGCTTTTTGTTAAAATCATATCCATAATTTTAACTATCATTCATTGAATACTATGCACCAACGTTATGAACCAGAAAGTAATCTATATTTAACCCTCATAACAATCCTGCAAAGTAGAAATTATTATCCCATATTGTAGATGAAAAACAGACTTAGAAAGGATATAAATTGCCTGTATCACAAAATTAGTAAGTGGTCAGTCAGAATGCAAACAAGATCTCCCTGGTTGCAAACAAGATCTCCCTGGTTACAAAGTCAGTGATTTTTCTTCTATAACATGCCGAGGTTATAAACCTTTTTGGTTTGGGATAAAAAGCACTATGTGCAAGCATGTTAAGTCAGTTCAGTCCAACTCTTTTGGACCTTATGACTGTAGCCTGTCAGGTTCCTCTGTCCTAGGGATTCTCAGGCAAGAATACTGGAATGGGTTGCCATGACTTACTCCAGGGCATCTTTTCAACCCAGGGATTGAACCCTCATCTTTTATGTCTCCTTCATTGGCAAGTGGGTTGTTTACCACTAGTGACACCTGGGAAGCCCAAAATGCACTAAATTTCACATTAATAAGTATACCTATAAAGTGGACATGACTATTAGCATGATCATAATTATAAGTGAGTCTGCCTTGAAGACTGTGAAAGTAAGACAGAGCAGTGACCCATGAGAGACAGAATTGCATGTACAAAAGGGACATGTGCCATCTACCTGGGCTCAGCAGGGGGCTTTCAAATGGTTTCTGTGTAACAATCCCTGTGTTACACACATTTGCATTTCTTAAGGTTTTCCTTGATAACTTTTGATCAGCTTCTGATGATGAAGCGTTTTTTATGAAAACTAAGCCTAGAAACAATGTCAGCTTAAAGCAAAATTGTGAGTTTCCAGTTAACAACAGTAGCTAATATTTTAACTAAATGCCCTAGAATTAAACCAAATGCCAATCACTGCATTTCACATATATTAATTAATATAAAATACAAAATAATATATATAAAATTCTATGTCATAGATATGATCATTATTCCTATTTTTTAATTGAAACCAAGGCACAAAAAGTTAAATATCTTACCAAAGGTGACATTACTTGTAGGGGAGTCAGAATTCATACCTCAGCTTTCTTGATCTAGAGTCAATATTTAACCACTATTTTTATTTATTTATTTATTTATTTTTGGGCATGCTACACAGCTCATGAGATCTCAGATCCCTGACCAAGAATTGAACCCAGCCCCCATCAGTGAAAGTGTCCAATCCTAACCACTGGACAACCAGGGACTTCCCTAAACCAGCATTTTAGACTGCTATATATTTATGGCATGTTCAATGCTCTTCTGGTCCTTCTATTGCTTAGTGATGTCACCATGCACCTTACTTTTCAAGACTCCTCCTCTTAGATATGTTTCCATATTCCAGAACAAATCCTGTTTCCTCTTCTCTTGCTATCACAGAAAAGGTGATGTTGGCACAGAAGCTGAGATAAATAAATCCACACTAATACAATTACATGCTCAACTGTAAAATATTCTGGACTTACATAGATAAGTGGAGGGGTTTAATTTCTTCTTTTAAAGAAGCAATGCTGAATTTTAACTTTGTTGTTGCCCTGTCACTATATCATGCTTAGCTCTTTGCAAATCCATGAACTGCAGCATTCCAGGCTTCCCTGTCCTTCACTACATCCCAGTGTTTGCTCAGATTCATATGCATTGGGTTGGTGATGCTATCTAACCATCTCATCCTCTGCTGCACCTTTTGCCTTCAATCTTTCACAGCATCAGGGTATTTTCCAATGAGTCAGCTCTTCACAGCAGGTGGCAAAGCATTGGAACTTCAACTTCAGCATCTGTCCTTCCAATGAATATTCAGGGTTGGTTTCTTTTAGGATTGACTGTTTTAATCTCCTTGCTATCCCAGGGATTCTCAAGAGTCTTCTCCAGCATCACAGTTTGAAAGCATCAATTCTTTGGCACTCTGCCTCCTTCATGATCCAATTCTCACATCTGTACATGACTACTGGAAAAACCATATATTTGATTATACAGACTTATGTCAGCAAAGTGATGTCTCTACTTTTTTATATGCTAAGTTTGTCATACTTTTTCTTCCAAGGAATGAGCATATTTTAATTTTATGGATTTTGGAGTCCAAGAAAATAAAGTCTGTCACTGTTTCAATTTTTGCCCCATCTATTTGCCATAAAGTGATGAGATGGGATGCCATGATCTTAGTCTTTTTAATGTTTAGTATTAAGCCAGCTTTTTCACTCTCCTCTTCCACCTTTATCAAGAGGCTCTTTAGTTCCCTCTTTGCTTTCTGCCATTAGGATGGTATCCTCTGCATATCTGAGGTTGCTGATATTTTCTGGAAATCTTGATTGTGGGTTGTGATTCATCTAGCCTGGCATTTCTCATGATGTACTCTGCATAGAAGTTAAATAAGCAGGGTGGCAATATACAACCGTGATATACTCCTTTCCCAATTTTGAACCAGTCCCTTGTACCATGTCGGGTTCTAACTGGTGCTTCTTGACCTAAATACAGATTTCTTAGGAGGCAGGTAAGGTAATGATATCTGCATTTCTTTAAGAATTTTTCAGTTTGTTGTGATCCACACAGGCAAAGGCTTTAGCATAGTCACTGAAGCAGATTTTTTTTTTCTGAAGTTCCTTGCTTTTTCTGTGATCCAACAGATGTTTTCAATTTGATCTCTGGTTTCTCTGTCTTTTTAAAATCCAGCTTGCATATCTGCGAGTTCTCCATTCACGTACTGTTGAAGCCTAGCTTGAAGAATTTTGAGCATTGCCTTGCTAACAACATGAAATGAGTACAATTGTACAGTAGTTTGAATATTCTTTAGCATTGACCTTCTTTGGGAATGGAATGAAAACTGAACTCCAGTCGTATGGCCATTGCTGAGTTTTCCAAATTTTGTGGCATATTGAATGCAGGACTTTAAAAGTATCATCTTTTAGGAATTGAAAGAGCTCAGCTGGAAATCCATCACCTCCACTAGCTTTTTTTGTTGTAGTGTTTCATAAGGCCCACTAGACTTCACACTCCAGTATGTCTGGCTCTAGGTGAGTGACAACACCATCATGGTTATCCAGGTCATTAAGACCCTTTTTTGTACAGTTCTGTGTATTCTTGCCACCTCTTTTTAATCTCTTCTTCTTATGTTAGGCTATTACCATTTCTTCCTTTATTGTGCTTGCATGAAATGCTCCCTTGGTATCTCTACTTTCTTAAAGAGATCTCTAGTCTTTTCTATTCTATTGTTTTTATCTGTTGAGGTGCTTTAACAGGCCAGAACCTGGTAGTCTGGAGTTGACGATAAGAAAGTAAAGGAGAGAAAGAGGCTGATATTCCTTGGTTTATGCAGAAAACCAATAAAGTCCCTGACACAAGGCTTGCTCTGTTCACGGAGGCCTCAGGCACCCTCTCAATGGGGTGAAGGTGCAGAGCGCTTTCTCAAGAGGGTCTTAGAAGCCCGGGCAGGAAAGTGAACTCAGAGGGCCTCTGCACTCCAAAGAAATAGCCTGAGAGAGAGAGAAAGAGAAAGAAAGACACGAGGACCAAAGCTCTGATGGAGCAAAGGTGTTTTATTCAACATTGTGTAGGTATTTATACTGTCGCTATTTTCAACGGAGATAAAAATAAAAACTTACAAGTTATCAAGGAAACATGAGGTCATCCATATGAAAGAGAGAGGGTTGTAAATAATCACTTTTACCATACGGTTCATAAAAAGGAAGAGGGTACCTATAGAAAAACTAATGAAGGAAATGCCTGGATTCTTCAGCCCCCTGGAAAGGCTTGCCTCTCCTCTTAATTCCTGAATATTCAGGAATTAATAAGGAACAGAGAATTCCTGACAGATCCAAAACAGCACACAGGAAGCCTCCTGTTAAATGCTTCCTGACATTTTCTATTTCTTTTCATTGTTCACTTAATGGATAAGAAAGCTATGGTACATATACACAATGAAGTATTACTCAGCCATTAAAAAGAATACATTTGAATCAGTTCTAATGAGGTGGATGAAACTGGAGCCTATTATACAGAGTGAAGTAAGCCAGAAAGAAAAACACCAATACAGTATACTAACACATATATATGGAATTTAGAAAGATGGTAACAATAACCCTGTGTACGAGACAGCAAAAGAGACACTGATGTATAGAACAGTCTTATGGACTCTGTTGGAGAGGGAGAGGGTGGGAAGATTTGGCAGAATGGCATTGAAATATGTGTAATATCATGTATGAAATGAGTCGCCAGTCCAGGTTCGACACACGATACTGGATGCTTGGGGATGGTGCACTGGGACAACCCAGAGGGATGGTATGGGGAGGGAGGAGGGAGGAGGGTTTAGGATGGGGAACACATGTATACCTGTGGCGGATTCATTTCAATATTTGGCAACACTAATACAATATTGTAAAGTTTAAAAATAAAATAAAATTAAAAAAAAAAACAAATAATTTTTTTTTTTTAATTCAAAAAAAATAAAAAAATAAAAAGAGGCTTTCTTATCTCTCCCTGCTAGTCTCTGGATATCTGCATTCACTTGGGTATATCTTTCCCTTTCTCCTTTGCCTTTCACTTCTCTTTTTTCTCAGCTATTTGTAAGACCTCTGCATTCGATCATTTTGCCTTCTTGTATTTCTTGTTCTTTGGGATGGTTTTGGCCACTGCCTCCTGTACAATGTTACAAACCTCAGACCATAGTTCTTCAGGCACTCTGTTTACTAGATCTAATCCCTTGAATCTATTTGTCACATTCACTGTATAATCATAAAGGATTTGATTTAGGTCATATCTGAATGTTCTACTGATTTTCTCTACTTTCTTCAATTAAAGTCTGAATTTTGCAATAACAGCCTAATGATCCAAGCTACGTTCAGCTCCAGGTCTTGTTTTCGTTGACTGTATAGAACTTCTCCATCTTCAGTTGCAAATAATACAATCAATCTGATTTCAGTGTTGACCATCTGGTGATGTCCTTATGTAGAGTCATCTTTTGTGTTGCTGAAAGAGTGTGTTCGCTATGAGCAGTGTACTCGCTATGAGCAGTGTGTTCTGTTGCAAAACTGTTAGACTTTGCCCTGCTTCATTTTGTATTCCAAGGCCAAACTTGCCTTTTACGCCAGGTACTCTTTACTTATTACTTTTGCATTCCAATCCCCTAAGAAGAAAAAGGACATCTTTTCTTGGTGTTAGTTTTAGAAAGTCTTATAGGTCTTCATAGTATCATTCAAATACAGTACACCTTAAATACTATTTAAGTGCATATTTCCTTATATTCAGGTAATTTGTAAGGAATCTGTATAAATACGCTCAGAGTACCTGTTTAAGATGTGCTGTAGGTCTTCATTGAACCATTCAACTTCAGCTTCTTCAGCATCAGTGGTTGGGGCATAAACTTGGATTACTGTGATACTGAATGGTTTGCCTTGGAAACAAACTGAGATCATTCTGTCATTTTTGAGGCTGTACCCAAGTACTGCATTTTGGGCTCTTTTGTTAAGTATAATGGGTACTTCATTTCTTCTAAGGGATTCCTACCCACAGTAATAGATATAATGGTCATCTGAATTAAATTCACCCATTACAGTCCATTTTAGTTCACTGATTCTTAAAATGCCCATGTTCACTCTTGCTATCTCTTGTTTGACCACATTCAATTTACTTTGATTCATGGAGCTAACATTCTAGGTCCTATGTATTGTTCTTTATAGCATGGGTTTTTGTTCACCACCAGACACATCCACAATTGGACATCATTTCCACTTTGGTTCAACTGCTTCATTCTTCAGGGAGCTATTAGTAATTGCCCTTTACTCTTCCCTAGAAGCATATTGGACACATTCTGACCTAGGGGGCTCACCTCCTGGTGTCATAACTTTTGGCTTTTTCATACTGTTCATGGGATTCTTGAGGCAAGAACACTGGAGAGGGTTGCCAGTACATCCTCCAGTGAACTACAGTTTGTCAGAACTCTTCACTATGACCACTCTGTCTTGAGTGGCCCTGCAGGGCATGGCTCATAGCTTCATTGAGTTATGCAAGCCACCTTGCCACAACAAGGCTATGATCCATGACAAAGATCACAAGCTATGCTTCAAGCTAGGCTTTAGCAGTACATGAGCCAAGAACTTCCAGGGGTACAAAATGGGTTTAGAAAAGGCAGCAGAACAAGAGATCAAATTGCCAACATTTATTGAATCTTGGAGAAAGCAAAGGAATTCCAGAAAAAAAAAAAAAAACAACATTTACTTATTCTTCATTGACTACATTAAAGCCTTTGACTGTGTGTATTACAACAAACTGTGGAAAATTCTTAAAGAGATGGGAGTAGCAGACCACACTACCTGTCTCCTTAGAAATCTGTATCAGGTCAAGAAGCAACAGTTAGAACTAGACATGGAGCAACTGACTGGTTCAAAATTGGGAAAGGAGTATGTCAAGGCTGTATCTTGTCACCCTGCTTATTCAACTTATGTGCAGAGTACATTATGCAAAACGTTGGGCTGGATGCATCACAAGCTGGAATCAAGATTACAGGAGAAATAACAAAAACCTCAGATATGCAGATGATACCACTCTAATGGCAGAAAATAAAGAGGAACTAAAGAGCCTCTTGATAAATGTGAAAGAGGAGAGTCAAAAAGCTGGCTTGAAACTCAACATTTAAAAAACTAAGATCATGGCATCATGTCCCATCACTTCATGGCAAACAGATGGGGAAAAAAGTGAAAGCAGTGACAGGTTTTATTTTCTTTGGCTCCAAAATCACTCCAGATGGTGACTGCAGCCACGAAATTCAGACGCTTGCTCCTTGGAAGGAAAGCTGTGACAAATATGTACAGTGTATTAAAAAGCAGCATCACTTTGCAACAGAGATCCATATAGCCAAAGCTATGTTTTTTCCAGTAGTCATTTATGTATGTGAGAATTAGACCATAAAGAAGGCTGAGGGCTGAAGAATTGATGCTTTCAAACTGTGGTTCTGGAGAAGACTGTTAAGAATCCCTTGGACAGCAAGGAGATCAAATCAGTCAATCTTAAAGGAAATCAGTCCTGAATATTCATTGGAAGGATTGATCCTGAAGTTGAAAGTCCAGTACTTTGGCCACCTGATGCAAAATGCTGACACATTGGAAAAGACCCTGTTGCTGGAAAGATTGAAGTCAGGAGAAGGGGGCAGCAGAACATGAGATCGTTAAATAGCATCACCAACTCAATGAACATTAATTTGAGCAAACTCCAGGAGATAGTGGGGGACAGAAGGGCCTGGCATGTCCATGGGATCACAAAGAGTTGGACAAGACTTAATGACTGAACAACAAGAATAAATTTAACAGATATTTCCAAGGCTAAAAACCAAAATGCTGTTAATATTTTATCCATGGAAATAGTCATAGATTGTTTTTTTTTGGAAGGACTTCTTTTCCTTGGAGATTATTCCTGCATGGGAGATTCTGCTTTTATTAAGCAAATGTGTAGATTTTTAACTAGCTCTGTGTTATAATATGTGTTTTGCAAAAGAAAAACTTGTTTCTGAACTAAAATAAAATAACAAAACCCTAATTAAACCTTCAAAATTGGCATTTGAGTCAGAGACAACTTTTCATTGTCTCCTAATTTTTTTTTTTTTTTTTTTTTTTTGCTGTTATTTAAGAATTCATCCTTTGACCAGGGGACTTAAGACCTTCCAACAACAAATGCAAAAGCAAATGAGTTGAGTCCACATGGAGGGTAAGACCTCAGTGAGATATTTTAGTTTTGACCAAATCTTCAAAGATATTGAAATCTGTGGATTTCCAATTTGGCTTTCCACAGATAGACCCGAATTTGCTTACTCTTTCCATCATTCATTCATTTTTAATACTTTATTTTTTGGGTGATTAAGTGATTGGTTCTCAGGTCTGCTGCTGCTGCTGCTGCTAAGTCGCTTCAGTCGTGTCCAACTCTGTGTGACCCCAGAGATGGCAGCCCACCAGGCTCCCCTATCCCTGGGACTCTCCAGGCAAGAACACTGGAGTGGGTTGCCATTTCCTTCTCCAATGCATGAAAGCGAAAAGTGAAAGTGAAGTCACTCAGTCGTGTCCGACTCCTAGTGACCCCATGGACTGCCGCCTACCAGGCTCCTCCGTCCATAGGATTTTCCAGGCAAGAGTACTATTGCCATTTAAATATACTAAGTATTGACCGTTGAGCTTTAGGATGATACTTTCTACTTCTTTGCTCAATTACCAAGGTTGCTGTAGAGATTTGTTTTTCTCCTAAAGATAATTACTAAAATCTGGAGATCTTGAGTCAGTTTCTTTACTACTTTAGTAGCACATTCAGATATACTAGCCAAGGCCTGTTGGATTAAACTGTTAGATTTATTGTCTAGATAACATTTCTTTAGAAACAGACAATTCAAAAAGATTGAAATTTTAAAATTATTTCAAAAGATAAATAGTTATAGGTTGGAAATAAACTACAAAAACTAGGAAACTTCAGTAACTGGATCTCCTAGAACACATTTACATGAGATGGTAAAATATCTAATCTTGTTTTTATAAACGAATTTCAAAGATACAGAGCAGCTTTGTAAAGTTTTACTATAACAACCAGCAGCAATCAACCTTTGTGGTAGACACAAAATTATCTACTACCATTTACACTTCCTTAAATTAAGCCCATTTCTACTTAAACAAAAAAAAATCCATCTGTGGTAAAACACAGTTTAATATAGGAAAACACATTAATCTAGAAACCACAAGAGATATTTCCTTTGGGAAACTTCATAATACTTTCCTGTAAATTATACTCTTTATGGTTTTCAGTTTATAATATTACCAAATTGTAATAATGCCCTTTTTCAATCCCAAAGCATAAGACTCTAATTGTTGCTGGAACCCATGCATTGTCTAACTTTGTGTTTGCAGTCTTCCACAGTGACTTTGGAAGCATACATATAAGATCAATGCTGTCAAGTATCTAGAATCAAAACCCAACCCCTCTGCTCACTGGCCACCTAAATACAGATAGATACATTACTCAAATCCTCTGAGGATAGCTTATTCAACTGTAAAATGGATATAGAATTACCACATCAACTATGTGAAAGGATTAGCTGATATAACATATGCTGAGAATATTTTCTGACTCATAATAAATAATTTTTGAAGCAATACTTATAAGTATGCAATTTTAAACCAATAATATGAATCCACGTCTTGAGTTCAGTTCAGTTTGGTCACTTAGTCGTATCCGACTCTTTGGGACCCCATGAATCACAGCACGCCAGGCTAACCGATCCATCACCAACACCTGGAGTTCACTCAAACTCACGTCCATCAAGTCTGTGATGCCATTCAGCCATCTAATCCTCTGTCGTCCCCTTCTCCTCCTGCCCTCAATCCCTCCAGGCATCAGGGTCTTTTGAAATGAGTCAGCTCTTCGCATCAGGTGGCCAAAGTACTGGAGTTTCAGCTTTAGCATCCTTCCTTCCAAAGAAATCCCAGGGCTGATCTCCTTCAGAATGGACTGGTTGGATCTCCTTGCAGTCCAAGGGACTCTCAAGAGTTTTCTCCAACACCACAGTTCAAAACCATCAATTCTTCAGCGCTCAGCCTTCTTCACAGTCCGACTCTCACATCCATACATGACCACAGGAAAAATCATAGCCTTGACTAGATGGACCTTTGTTGGCAAACTAATGTCTCTGCTTTTGAATATGCTAAATAGGTTGGTCATAACTTTCCTCCAAAGGAGTAAGTGTCTTTTAATTTCATGGCTGCAACCATCTACAGTGGTTTTGGAGCCCAAAACAATAAAGTCTGACACTGTTTCCACTGTTTCCCCATCTATTTCCCATGAAGTGGTGGGACCGGATGCCATGATCTTCATTTTCTGAATGTTGAGCTTTAAGCCAACTTTTTCACTCTCCTCTTTCACTCTCATCAAGAGGCACTTTAGTTCCTCTTCACTTTCTGCCATAAGGGTGGTGTCATCTGCATATCTGAGGTTATTGATATTTCTCCCAGCAATCCTGATTCCAGCTTGTGTTTCTTCCAGTCCAGCATTTCTCATGATGTACTCTGCATATAAGTTAAATAAACAGGGTGACAATATACAGCCTTGATGTACTCCTTTTCCTATTTGGAACCAGTCTGTTGTTCCATGTCCACTTTTAACTGTTGCTTCCTGACCTGCATATAGTTTTCTCAAGAGGCAGGTCAGGTGGTCTGGTATTCCCATCTCTTTCAGAATTTTCCACAGTTTATTGTGATCCACACAGTCCAAGGCTTTGACATAGTCAATAAAGAAGAAATAGATGTTTTTCTGGAACTCTGTTGCTTTTTTGATGATCCAGTGGATGTTGGCAATTTGATGTCTGGTTCCTCTTCCTTTTCTAAATCCAGCATGAACATCTGGAAGTTCACAGTTAATGTATTGCTGAAGCCTGGCTTGGAGAATTTGAGTATTACTTGACTAGCACGTGACATGAGTGCAATTATGCAGTAGTTTGAGCATTCTTTGGCATTGCCTTTCTTTGGAATTGGGATGAAAACTGATCTTTTCCATTCCTGTGGCCACTAGTGAGTTTTCCAAATTTGCTGGCATATTGAGTGCAGCACTTTCACAGCATCATCTTGCAGGATTTGAAATAGCTCAACTGGAATTCCATCACCTCCACTAGCTTTGTTTGTAGTGATGTTTCCTAAGGCCCACTTGACTTCACATTCCAGGATGTCTGGCTCTAGTTGAGTGATCACACCATCGTGATTAACTTGGTTGAAGATCTTTTTTGTACAGTTCTTCTGTGTATTCTTGCCACCTCTTCTTAATATCTTCTGCTTCTGTTAGGTCCATACCATTTCTGTCTTTTATCGAGCCCATCTTTGCATGAAATGTTCCCTTGGCATCTCTTAATTTTATTAAAGAGATCTCTAACCTTTCCCATTCTTTGTTTTCCTCTATTTCTTTGCATTGATGGTTGAGGAAGGCTTTCTCACCTCATCTTGCTATTCTTTGAACTCTGCATTGAGATGCTTATATTTTTCCTTTTCTCCTTTGCTTTTCACAGCTATTTATAAGGCCTCCCCAGACAGCCATTTTGCTTTTCTGCATTTCTTTTCCATGAGAATGGTCTTGATCCCTGTCTGCTGTACAATGTCACGAACTTCAGTCCATAGTTCATCAGGCACTCTATCTATCAGATCTAGTCCCTTCAATATATTTTTCACTTCCACTGTATAATCATAAGGGATTTGATTTAGGTCATATATGAATGGTCTAGTGGTTTTCCCTACACTCTTTAAGTCTGAATTTGGCAATAAGGAGTTTGTGATCTGAGCCACAGTCTGCTCCTGGTCTTGTTTTTGCTGACTGTATAGAGCTTCTCCATTTTTGGCTTCAAAGAATATAATCAATCTGATTGTGGTGTTGACCATCTGGTGATGTCCATGTGTAGAGTCTTCTCTTGAGTTGTTGGAAGAGCATGTTTGCTATGACCAGTGTGTTCTCTTGGCAAAACTCTATGAGTCTTTGCCCTGCTTCATTCCATATTCCAAGGCCAAATTTGCCTGTTAGTCCAGGTGTTTCTTGACTTCCTACTTTTGCATTCCAGTCCCCCATAATGAAAAGGACATGTTTTTTGGGTGTTCATTCTAAAAGGTCTTGTAGGTCTTCATAGAACCATTCATCTTCAGCTTCTTCAGCATTACTGTTTGGGGCATAGACTTGGATTACTGTGATATTGAATGGTTTGCCTTGGAAACGAACAGATATTCTGTCATTTTTGAGATTGCATCCATGCCCTAAGATAATTTAAATGCCAGAATTATTTGTCTCATGAAGTCACTTTGTATCAAAATCAACAGAAAAATTAGTCCTATAATTATTCCTTGTATTACTAAGTCACAGCATAAAGAAAGGATCTATTCTTGAATTAGACATGTATATTTATTTATACAATTAACAATAAGATCTTTCATTCAGATTTATATATGAATCTCAGGTGTACTGTTTAGCAGCTGTGTGTTCTTGTACAAGTGGCTTAATCTCCCTGTAACTCAGTTTCCTCATCTGTATTTCAGTTTTATTAGCATCAAATATAAATGTACATATCTCAGAGTAATAAGGTTAATTTTATGGGATAGAATACACAAAAAATGCTTAGCATACTTTCTGGCAGT
This sequence comes from Bubalus kerabau, assembly GCF_029407905.1. NCBI lineage: Eukaryota > Metazoa > Chordata > Mammalia > Artiodactyla > Bovidae > Bubalus > Bubalus kerabau. The sequence goes on from NC_073645.1 coordinate 5,505,765, forward strand.
CAGCACACATAGCAGTACTCAGGAAATTTTAGTTCTCTTTACATGATTAATATATAAATACCTAAACTGACTGTAGTCTCTGAAAATGCTTGTCTTTGTACTTCTCATTGCATTTTGTACTGTATCATGAATATATTGGGCATTTGTATGTATTTCTTAACTACTTTTCCCCTCCCCACTCCAATGAACAGAGCATCATGTTGGAAAACAGCTGAATGCTTGTTTTTGTTTTACTGAATTTATATAGTGCTAAGTTGATATTTCCTCACTTTCCAAATGCTAGCACTCATCTGCTGCCTTTATGTTCTTTGGGATTCTATCCAAGACCCTGTCCTCCAAACATGCCCTGCAACACTCTCCCAAACCTAGTCCTAGTCACAGCCTGTACCTTTGGAAAAAACTTTCTGAAATATACCTCTAATTCACTCTATGAATATTTCCCTTCTACTGAAACTCTGACCTCAACTAACTCAATGGAACAATATAGGATCTGAATATAGTTCATATTAAAGTAATGGCAAGGTTGCTTTGAATTCTTTGTGGTGGATCTTTTTAAAGTATAAAGCTTTTATCTATAACAAACAAAATTATATTGTGGAATTTAAAACAGTATGACTAATTAACTATTGATCCTTTTCTAAAAGTAATAATATATAAATTGTTTGGGTGTACAAGAAAGGCATGGAAAAGGGCAGGGCCACCTGCTCCAGTATTCTTGCCTGGAGAATCCCATTGGTAGGGGTGCCTGTCGACAGAGCTATGGGCCATAAGGTCACAAAGAATTGGACATGACTGAAACAACTTACCACTGCACAGTACATAAGAAAGGCAACTGTCATATCTTTTTTTTTTTTTTTTCTTACTATAGATTCCCTTTGAACTTCTGGAATTTAGTATTTTTAATAACAACAGCTGGGAGATTTAAGGCTATAATAACATGTTCCTATTTCTAATTTTATTTTCTATTCATAACTCAAAGTAACTTGGTAACATATACTGAGAGTTTTCCCCATGTATCAGACAGTTTAAAAATATGTTTGGAACAAATCAAAGATATATTTTACTAATAAGTAACTGAGTTGACTTGTGGGCAATAGATCTAAATTTTTTCTTCTTTCATTCAGTGATATTTTTGAATATTCATAGAATATATCAAATTAGAAAATGAAAACACTATTTTTTTATAGCTTGTTGTTATTGCTTTGTTTCTTCAATTTGGCTCTTAGTTTTTAAGGTAAGTTTCATATATAGGTTGTACAGTGTTTGCAAGTCAACTTCTAGAAACAAATTGATTGAGGTTAAAAGCCAGAGTCAAGATACTTGGCTTCCTTTGCATCACTTTTGTCCCTTGTAAAACTGGAATTAAATGGTGAAAAAAACATGGTGCACTTTTTTTAGGGTTGTCATGCTGGAATATAGTTTATAACACAGCTTGAAACTTGACTGTGCCAAATAATATTAGCTATCATCAATAGGATCATTATTGTCCCCCAAACCTAAGTCATTTGCTGGCAGTCAGATTATTCATCATTTCCTTCCAGGTAAAAATAAACATTTAAAACTTGAGAACAAATTTTAAACATTTAGTTTTCAGACCTAATATAGAAAGTCTAAGGGACAGAGGTGGTAACTGAATACAGATAGGCATAGAAAACATGAATGTTCTAAATGAGTGAGAACCTGGAACATAATGGGATATAATATTAGTACTTTAGATTGTGGAATAAAGGTGAAAATTATACTTATTATACAATAAAATAAAACCACTTAGATATTCTTACTTTGAGAATCCCATGAACAGTGTGGACAGATTAAAAGATATCATAATGGAAGATGAGCCCCCCAGGTCAGAATGTGTTCAATATGCTTCTGGGGAGGACTGGAGAAATAGCTCCAGAGAGAATGAAGAGGTTGAGCCAAAGTGAAAATGATGCCCAGTATGGATGTGTCTGGTGCTAAACAAAGTCCCATGCTATAAAGAACAATACTACATAGGAACCTGGAATGTTAGGTCCATGAATCAAAGTAAATTGAATGTGGTCAAACAGGAAATAGCAAGAGTGAACATGGACATTTTAAGAATCAGTGAACTAAAATGGACTGTGATGGGTGAATTTAATTCAGATGATCGTTATATCTACTACTGTGGGCAAGAATCCCTTAGAAGAAATGAAGTACCCATTATACGTAACAAAAAAGCCCAAAATGCAGTACTTGGGTACAGCCTCAAAAATGACAGAATGATCTCAGTTTGTTTCCAAGGCAAACCATTCAGTATCACAGTAATCCAAGTTTATGCCCCAACCACTGATGCTGAAGAATCTGAAGTTGAATGGTTCTATGAAGACCTACAGCACATCTTAAACAGGTACTCTGAACGTGTTTATATAGACTCCTTACAGGTTATCTGAATATAAGGAAATGTGCATTTAATAATGTTTAAGCTGTCCTGTAGCATTGTACTACTGCTTTCAGAAACACATAGTTCAACTAAATGCTGTGGCAGTAATTCATGTTCATAGGAAAATTGGTACATAGGCTTTGGCAAGTTTGAGGGAGGAAAGGAAATAAAATTTTTATTTTGTACTGTAAGTCACTTCTTCTAAATTGTATTTCTTAAAAATCAGCTCCCAAGGTACCATAGTTTTAGCAGGCCTCTACATGAGCCTTAGTTGTCTGTTCTTTTAACTTTATTAATGATTTTATTCCTTCCTCCCTTCCATTGTGTCTGATACTGCCACAGTTTGAATCTGTACCTCTCCCTGCCTCTTCTTTTAATCTCTCCTTTTAATCTCTCCTTTTAATATTACCCTGATTCAGCCACAGACTGTGTTTATATGTGTTTTATTCAAGTTTGCAAGGCAGTCAGAGTTCCACTTGAGTTCATGTAGTATCTGTTATAACAAGGTTAAAATTATAGAAAGAGCTCAACTATATTCCTTTTAGTGAAGGAAAACAGAGGTGGATTTTACTATTTCCTTGTAAAATACTGCACCTAATAATAGCAATTATTAGGATCCAATCCCAAAAGATCCCGCCCACAAAAAAAAAAAAAAAGGCAATGCCAAAGAATGCACAAACTACCACAAATTGCACTCATCTCACACGCTAGTAAAGTAAAGCTCAAAACTCTCCAAGCCAGGCTTCAGCAATATGTGAACCATGAACTTCCAGATGCTCAAGCTGGTTTTAGAAAAAGCAGAGGAACCAGAGATCAAATTGCAAACATCCATTGGATCATTGAAAAACCAAAACAGTCCCAGAAAAACATCTACATGTGCTTTATTAACTATGCCAAAGCCTTTGACTGTGTGGATCACAATAAGCTGTGGAAAATTCTGAAAGAGATGGGAATACCAGACCATCTGACCTGCCTCTTGAGAAATCTGTATGCAGATCAGGAGGCATACAGTTAGAACTGGACATGGAACAACAGACTTGTTCCAAATAGGAAAAGGAGTACATCAAGTCTGTATATTATCACCCTGCTTATTTAACTCATATGCAGAGTACATTATGAGAAACGCTGGGCTGGATGAAGCACAAGCTGGAATCAAGATTGCTGGGAGAAATATCAATAACCTCAGATATGCAGATGACACCACCCTTATGGCAAGAAGTTAAGAGGAACTAAAAAGTCTCTTGATGAAAGTGAAAGTGGAGAGTGAAAAAGTTGGCTTAAAGCTCAATATTCAGAAAACTAAGATCATGGCATCTGGTCCCATCACTTCATGGCAAATAGATGGGGAAAGAGTGGAAACAGTGGCTGACTTTATTTTTCTGGGCTCCAAAATCACTGTAGATAGTGATTGCAGTCATGACATTCAGTTCAGTTCAGTTCAGTCGCTCAGTCGTGTCCGACTTTTTGCGACCCCATGAATCGCAGCACGCCAGGCCTCCCTGTCCATCACCAACTCCCGGAGTTCACATAGACTCACGTCCATCAAGTCAGTGATGCCATCCAGCCATCTCATCCTCTGTCGTCCCCTTGTCCTCCTGCCCCCAATCCCTCCCAACGTCAGAGACTTTTCCAGTGAGTCATTTCTTCACATGAGGTGGCCAAAGTACTGGAGTTTCAGCTTTAGCATCCTTCCTTCCAAGGAAATCCCAGGGCTGATCTCCTTCAGAATGGACTGGTTGGAACTCCTTGCAGTCCAAGGGACTCTCAAGAGTCTTCTCCAACACCACAGTTCAAAAGCATCAATTCTTCGGCGCTCAGCTTTCTTCACAGTCCAACTCTCACATCCATACATGACCACAGGAAAAACCATAGCCTTGACTAGATGGACCTTTGTTGGCAAAGTAATGTTTCTGCTTTTCAATATGCTATCTAGGTTGGCCATAACTTTTCTTCCAAGGAGTAAGCATCTTTTAATTTCATGGCTGCAGTCACCATCTGCAGTGATTTTGGAGCCCAAAAGAATAAAGTCTGGCACTGTTTCCACTGTTTCCCCATCTATTTCACATGAAGTGATGGGACCAGATGCCATGATCTTCGTTTTCTGAATGTTGAGTTTTAAGCCCACTTTTTCAATCACCTCTTTCACCTTCATCAAGAGGAGTTTTAGTTCCTTTTCATTTTCTGCCATAAGGGTGGAGTCCTCTGCATATCTGAGGTTATTGATATTTCTCCTGGCAATCTTAATTCCAGCTTGTGCTTCTTCCAGCCCAGCATTTCTCATGATGTACTCTGCATATAAGTTAAATAAGCAGGGTGACAATATACAGCCTTGATGTACTCCTTTTCCTATTTGGAACCAGTCTGTTGTTTGGAACCAGTCTCTTGTTCAATGTCCTGTTCTAACTGTTGCTTCCTGACCTGCATACACATTTCTCAAGAGGCAGGTAAGGTGGTCTGGTATTCACATCTCTTTCAGAATTTTCCACAGTTTATTGTGATCCACACAGTCAAAGGCTTTGGCATAGTCAATAAAGCAGAAATAGATGTTTTTCTTGAACTCTCTTGCTTTTTCAATGATCCATCAGATTTTGCAATTTGGTCTCTGGTTCCTCTGCCTTTACTAAAACCAGCTTGAACAACTGGAAGTTCACTTATTGCTGAAGCCTGTCTTGGAGAATTTTGAGCATTATTTTACTAGCGTGTGAGATGAGTGCAATTGTGCAGTAGTTTGAGCATTCTTTGGCATTGCCTTTCTTTGGGATTGGAATAAAAAGTGACATTTTCCAGTCTTGTGGCCACTGCTGAGTTTTCTAAATTTGCTGGCATATTGAGTGCAACACTTTCACAGCATTATCTTTCAGGATTTGAAATAGCTCAACTGGAATTCCATCACCTCCACTAGCTTTGTTCGTAGTGATGCTTTGACACTTTAACTCTTTGGAAGGAAAGCTGTTACCAACCTATACAACATATTCAAAAGCAGAGATATTACTTTGCCAACAAAGGTCCATCTATTCAAGGCTATGGTTTTTCCAGTGGTCATGTATGGATGTGAGAGTTGGACTGTAAAGAACACTGAGTGGTGATGAATTGATTCTTTTGAACTGTGGTGTTGGAGAAGACTCTTGAGAGTCCCTTGGACTGCAAGGAGATCCAATGAGTCCATCCTAAAGGAGATCAGTCCTGGGTGTTCATTGGAAGGACTGATGCTGAAGCTGAGATTCCAATACTTTGGCCACCTGATGCAAAGAACTGACTCATTTGAAAAGACCCTGATGCTGGGAAAGATTGAGGGCAGGAAGAGAAGGGGACGACAGAGGATGAGATGGTTGGATGGCATCACTGACTCGATCGACATGGGTTTGGGTGGACTCCGGGAGTTGGTGATGGACAGGGAGGCCTGGCGTGCTGCAGTTCATGGGGTTGCAGAGTTGGACATGACTGCATGACTGAACTGAACTGAACTAAATAATGACTTAGAGTGAGCCATGTCGGATTCGTGATCTCCAAAGAAGATTTAGTTTAGGGACCAGGAACAAGGTTTGATAACTCAAGCAATTGGGTAGCAGAGGTTTGTTAAAGTGAAAAAGGGACAGAGAAAGCTTCTGACATAGACATCCGAAGGGGAATGGAGAGTGCCTCCCTTTGCTAATCTTTAGCAAGGGAGCTATATACTTTTTAAATTAGTTATTACAATAAATCAAAAGAATGTCTCAACATTATAAAAATTTTACCAGACCCACTCCTGCAATTTATATTTTAAGACAATAGGATTAAATCTGATCAATTAACAGACTTATTCCCATAATATAATTTCTAAAATATCAGGATTCAGTAGAGTTCAGTTCAGTCATTCAGTGGAATCCAACTCTTTGCGAACCCATGGACTGCAGCACGCCAGGCCTCCCTGTCTATCACCAACTCCCAGAGTTTACTCAAACTAGTGTCTATTGAGTTGGTGATGTCATCTAACCATTTCATCTTCTGTCGTCCCCTTCTTCTCCCACTTTCAATCTTTCTCGCATCAGGGTCTTTTTCAATGTGTCAGTTCATCGTATCCGGTGGCCAAAGTATTGGAATTTCAGCTTCAAGATCAGTCCTTTCAATTAATATTCAGGACTGATTTCCTTTATAATGGAATGGTTGGATCTCCTTGCAGTTCAAGGACTCTTAAGAGTCTCCTCCAACACCACAGTTCAAAAGCATCAGTTCTTTGGTGCTCAGCTTTCTTTATAGTCCAACTCTCACATCCATATAGGACTACTGGAAAAACCATAGCTTTGACTATATGAAACTTTGTTGGCAATGCAACCCCTCTGCTTTGAATATGCTATCTAGGTTGGTCATAACTTTTCTTCCAAGGAGCAAGTGTCTTTTAATTTCATGGCTGCAGTCACCATCTACAGTGACTTTGGAATCCCTCAAAATAAAGTCTGTCACTGTTTCCTCTGTTTCCCCATCAATTTGCCATGAAGTGATAGGACCAGATGCCATGATCTTAGTGTTCTCAATGTGAAGCTTTAAGCCAACTTTTTCACTCTCCTCTCTCACTTTCGTCAAGAGGCCCTGTAGTTCTTCACCTTCTGCCAAAAGGTTGGTGTTATCTACATATCTGAGGTTATTGATATTTTTCCCAGAAATCTTGATCCAGCTTGTGCTTCCTCCAGCCCAGCGTTTCTTTTGATGTACTCTGCATTTAAGTTAAAGAAGCAGAGTGATAATATACAAACGTGATGTACTCCTTTCACTATTTGGAGCCGGTCTGTTGTTCCATGTCCACTTCTAAGTGTTGCTTCCTGACCTGCTTACAGATTTCTCAAGAGGCAGGTCAGGTGGTCTGGCATTCCCATCACTTTAAGAATTTTCCACAGCTTCTTGTGATCCACACAGTTAAAGGCTTTGCATATTCAATAAAGCAGAAATAGATGTTTTTCTGGAACCTTCTTGGTTTTGCGATGATCCAATGGGTGTTGGCGATTTGATCTCCTTTGCCTTTTCTAAAACCAGCTTGAACATCTGGAAGTTCATGGTTCATGTACTGTTGATGCCTGGCTTGGAGAATTTTGAGCATTATTTTACTAGCATGTGAGATGAGTGCATTTGTGCAGTAGTTTGAGCATTCTTTGGCATTGCCTTTCTTTGGGATTGGAATGAAAATTGACCTTTTGCAGTTTTTCAGCCACTGCTGAGTTTTCCAAATTTACTGGCATATTGAGTGCAGCACTTTAACAGCATCATCTTTTAAGATTTGAAATAGCTCCACTGGAATTCCATCACCTCCACTAGCTTTGTTCATCGTGATGCTTTCTAAGGCCCACTTGACTTCACATTCCAGCATGTCTGGCTCTAGGTGAGTGAATATACCATCCTGGTTACCTGACCCACTCCCATAATATACATTCAAAGATATCAGAATTAGTCAGAAGGTTTCAAGAAGGAGAAACTGTCCTTAAGCAGGATACATTGTTGTTATATAATCCTTAGCACAGAATTTGGAGAAGGCAATGGCACCCCACTCCAGTACTCTTGCCTGGAACATCACATGGACAGAGGAGCCTGTTGGACTGCAATCCATGGGGTTGCTAAGAGTTGGACATGACTGAGCGACTGAACTGAACTGAACCCTTCCCAACATAAAGAAGCTTTTAAATTTAAATGCCCATAGCCTGGTGTCAACCATGTAGATCCACCCAATAATTGTGGAATTTTTCTGTTTAATAGATTTTTCCTTTTAATTTTTTTTTTTTAATTGAGATGTAGCTCATCACTCCAAGTGAATTTGAATGACCCTAAGATAAAACTTAAATCTCTGGCCAGCATCAGAGCAGGTATTATTAATTGGCCAGGTGAGAGGATCCCATCTAGTAATATCATGAAGATAGAACAGGAGTGAACACTCTTCTAAAATAAATTTCCTAGGGGGTATCCAATCAGAGCCCTAGAGAACAGAAATCCACCAAGGTAACCCAAAAGTTATAGACACAGGTAATTGGCCACAACTAAACAATTGGATTGAGTTTTAAACTAGCATAGAATTGTGTCCATGATAGAAAACATTTGATTGATAGGCATAGGTCCATGGAATCACGAACATAAATGATCATACAAGTCAAATAAGCATCTTGGGCAAGATGTCTTCTTCTTCTTTTTTTTTTTTAATTTAATTTTATTTTTTAAATTTACAATATTGTATTGGTTTTGCCATATATTTGTCATCTTCTTCTCATCCTGGTGTAGTTTCCTGTGTTTGAGCATTGTTTTCAGGTGAGTTTTAGGTCAGTAGGCCTCTCTATAAACCAGTCCAGCTTAGGGGCCTTTGGAAGTGTGAGTTAATCCAAGAGTCAATTTACCTTCAATTTCACTAGGCATGAGCTAGTTAAGAGTACCTGATAGAAAGGTCCTTCCACGCAGCTTGGAGACAGTTCATTAAATTATGTCTTCTTCCAGTTTTGGCTGTGTATGAGGCATCTGATCTTCAACCAAAGACAGATTACTGAGATAAGTTTCAGAAACAACCCTACAGTGTCCTTTAATAATTAAATTAAATTTTACCATAATATACCCTAACAGCACAGAGAAGTCAATGGCAACCCGGTCCAGTACTCTTGACTGGAAAATCCCGTGGATGGAGGAGTCTGGTAGGCTGAAATCCATGGGGTCGCTAAGAGTCAGTCATGACTGAGGGCCTTCACTTTCATGCATTGGAGAAGTAAATGTCAACCCACTCCAGTATTCTTGCCTGGAGAATACCAGGGATGGGGGAGCCTGGTGGGCTGCCATCTATGGGCTCACACAGAGTCAGACACAATGGAAGCGACTTAGCAGCAGCAGTAGCAATCCTAACAGCAAAGAACTATTCAGGAAATGAGTGTTAGTAGATACTGACCTCCTTTAACAAACAGGGATTTAACATTCATTGAAACATCTCTTTCTCCTTAAAATCACCGTCATTTTTACCAAATATAATCAAATTAAGATCTGCTTGTAATATACGTCTGGTTTCAATAAACTTGGCCTAATGATTTATATAACCATAATTGATCATAGACATTTTAGCTTTGCTGAGACTTTTATTGAGTCTTCAGACTGAACTTTTAAAATAAAAACTTTCAGGGCCAGGAAAGTCATGCCAAAGGCTTATCACAGATTTTACTAACATATCTAAAAAAAAATTCCTCCGTTCTCATTTCATTTCAGTTCATACACTCAGTCATGTCAAACTCTTTGTGACGCCATGAACTGCAGCACAACAGGCCTCCCTGTCTATCACCAACTCCCAGAGTTTACTCAAACTCATGTCTACTGAGTCAGTGATGCCATCCAACAATCTCATCCTCTGTCATCCCCTTCTCCTCCTGCCTTTAATCTTTCCCAGCATCAGAGTCTTTTCAAGTGAGTCAGTTCTTTGCATCAGGTGGCCAAAGTATTGGAGTTTCAGCTTCAGCATCAGTCCTTCCAATGAATATTCAAGACTGATTTCCTTTAGGATGGACTAGTTGGATCTCTTTGCAGTCGAAGGGACTCTCAAGAGTCTTCTCCAGCACCACAGTTCAAAAGTATCAATTCTTCAGTGCTCAGCTTATAGTCCAACTCTCACATCCATACATGACTACTGAAAAAACAATAGTTTGACTAGACAGACCTTTGTTGGCCAAATAATGTCTCTACTTTTTAATATGCTGTCTAGATTGATCGTAACTTTTCTTCCAAGGAGTAAGCATCTTAAATTTCATGGCTGCAGTCAGCATCTGCTGTTATTTTCGTGCCCCCTAAAGTAAAGTATGTCACTGTTTCCACTGTTTCCCCATCTATTTGCCATGAAGTGATGGGACCAGATGTCCATCAAGAAGCTTCCATAAGCCTCTTATCCTTCTCTACCAGAGGGCAGAAAGAATGAAAACCAGAATAACAGAAAACTAACCAATCTAATCACATGGAGCACAGCCTTGTTTAACTCAGTGAAAATATGAGCCATGTTGTGTAGGGCCACCCAAGACGAATGGATTGTTGTGGAGAGTTCTGACAAAATGTGGTCCACTGGAGAAGGGAATGGCAAACCACTTCAGTATTCTTGCCTTGAGAACCCCATGAACAGTATGAAAAGGCAAAAAGATAGGACACAGAAAGATGAACTCCCCAGGTCACTAGGTGCCCAATATGCTACTGGAGATTAGTGGAGATATAACTCCAGAAAGACTAAAGAGATAGAGCCAAAGCAAAAACAAAACCCAGTTATGGATATGACCGGTGATGGAAGTAAAGTCTGATGCTATAAAGAGCAATACTGTGTAGGAACCTGGAATGTTAGGTCCATCAATCATGGCAAATTGGAAGTGGTCAAACAGAAGATGCCAAGAGTGGATGGAGATCGACATTTTAGGAATCAGAATTAAAATGGACTGGAATGGATGAATTTAAACTCATATTATCATTATATCTACTACTGTGGGCAACAATCCCTTAGAAGAAATGGAGTAGCCATCATAGTCAACAAAAGAGTCCATGTAGTACTTGCATGGAATCTCAAAAACGACAGAATGGTCTCTGTTAGTTTCCAAGGCAAACCATTCAATATCACAGTAATCCAAGTCTATGCCCTGACCAGTAATGCAGAAGAAGCTGAAGTTGAACGGTTCTATGGAGACCTACAAGACCTTCTAGAACTAACACCCAAAAAGATGTCCTTTTCATTGTAGGGGTCTGGAATGCAAAAGTAGGAAGTCAAGAAACACCAGGAGTAACAGGCAAATTGGGCCTTGGAGTACAGAATAAAGCAGGACAAATGCTAATCGAGTTTTGCTAAGGGAACCCACTGGTCATAGCAAACACCTTCTTCCAACAACACAAGAGAAGACTCTACACATGGACATCACGAGATGGTCAATACCAATTTCACATTGATTATATTCTTTATAGCCAAAAATGGAGAAGCTCTGTACAGTCAGCAAAAACAAGACAGGGAGCTTACTGTGGCTCAGATCATGAACTCCTTATTGCCAAATTCAGACTTAAATTGAAGAAAGTATGGAAAACCACTAGACCATTCTGGTATGACCTAAATCAAATCCCTTAGGATTATACAGTGGAAGTAAAAAATAGATTCAAAGGATTAGATCTGAGAGACAGAGTGTCTGAAGAAATATGGACAGAGGTTTGCGACATTGTACAGGAGATAGGGATCAAGACCATCACCAAGAAAAAGAAATGCAAAAAAGCAACATGGCTGTATGAGGAGGCCTTATTAATAGCTGTGAAAAGAAGAGAAGCAAAAAGCAAAGGAGAAAATGAAAGATATTCCCATTTGAATGCAGAGTTCCAAGGAATAGCAAGGAGAGATAAGAAAGCCTTCCTCAATAATCAATGCAAAGAAATAGAGGAAAACAATAGAATGGGAAAGACTAGAGATCTCTTCAAGAAAATTAGAGATACTAAAGAGATGGGAATACCAGGCCACCTTACCTGCATCCTGAGAAATCTGTATGCAGATCAAGAAGCAACAGTCAGAACTGAACATGGAACAAGACTGGTTCCAAATCGGGAAAGGAGTACGTCAGGGCTGTATATTGTCATCCTATTTACTTAACATATGAAGAGTACATCATACAAAATGCCAGGCTGGATGAAGCACAAACTGGAATCAAGATTGCCTGGAGAAATATCAAAAACCTCAGAAATGGAGACGACACCACCCTTATGACAGAAAGCGAAGAACTAAAGAGCCTCTTGATGAAAGTGAAAGAGGAGAGTGAAAAAGTTAGCTTAAAACTCAACATTCAGAAAACTAAGATCATGGCATCTGGTCCCATCACTTCCTGGCAAATAGATGGGGAAACAATGGAAACAGAGACTTTATTTTCTTGGGCTCCAAAATCACTGCAGATGGTGACTGCAACCATGAAATTAAAAGACACTTGTTCCTTGGAAGAAAAGCTATGACTAACCTAGACAGCATACTAAAAAGCAGAGACATTCCTTTGCCAACAATGGTCCATCTAGTCAAGGCTATGGTTTTTCCAGTAGTCATGTATGGATGTGAGAGTTGGACTATAAAGAAGTCTGAGCACCAAAGAGCTGATGCTTTTGAACTATGGTGTTGGAGAAGACTCTTGAGAGTCCCTTGGACTGCAAGGAGATCCAACCAGTCCATCCTAAAGGAAATAAGTCCTGAATATTCACTGAAAGGTCTGATGCTGAAGCTGAAACTCCAATACTTTGGCCACCTGATATGACGAGCTGACTCATTTGAAAAGACCCTGATGTTGGGAAAGATTGAAGGCAGGAGGAGAAGGGGGCAACAGAGGATGAGATGGTTGGATGGCACCACCGACTCGATGGACATGAGTTTGAGAAAGCTCTGGGAGTTGGCAATAGTCAGGGAAGCCTGGCGTGCTGCAGTCCTTGGGGTTGCAAGGAGTTGGACACTACTGAGCAACTGAACTGAACTGTTGTCATTTCAGTGTTTATCCCATTAGCCTTTTTTGGTCTATGTACTATGTATCACTTTTGATGCTTTTGAACTGTGGTGTTGGAGAAGACTCTTGAGAGTCCCTTGGACTGCAAGGAGATGCAACCAGTCCATTTGAAGGCGATCAGCCCTGGGATTTCTTTGGAAGGAATGATGCTAAATCTGAAACTCCAGTACTTTGGCCACCTCATGCGAAGAGTTGACTCATTGGAAAAGACTCTAATGCTGGGAGGGATTGGGGGCAAGAGGAGAAGGAGACGACAGAGGATGAGATGGCTGGATGGCATCACTGACTCGATGGACATGAGTCTCAGTGAACTCCGGGAGTTGGTGATGGACAGGGAGGCCTGGCGTGCTGCGATTCATGGGGTCGCAAAGAGTCGGACACGACTGAGCGACTGATCTGATCTGATCTGCAAGTATGAGCTTCATACTTACTGTACACAAATCTGGCTAGAGTGTTAGTCAGAGGTTGGCTTTCTAACAACCCTTTGTTTCTGTTTTTGAGAGATTCTGTTTCCCATTTTAAGCTGAATTCGTCAGGGATAAAAATCACTAATGAACTTGTATAGTGGGCCCATGCACTGCTTGTGAGCTTAACTCTTCCAGGAGTCACCCCAGATTCATTTCAGCTCCTCTTACGTGTCTTGGGTTCTGCCTCTGGCAATCTAAGACCACCGTGGCTGCTCAGGTCGCTGAATGGCCAGTTCTTATGTGTGACCCCCAAACATGCAAGTATTTTAATTAATGAGTGGATTTCCCTACGGGACCACTGCACCGTATAAGGAACTAGACCTCCACCACTCCCATAAATTTCTCAGTCACCAGAAAAAATCAAAACCAGCCGAGAGGCGTCTTCTCCCTTTTCTTCAGAGCAAAGTTCTCATTTGTTTTCCTCACTTTTATCCTGACAAATTCTATAATGGCAATCAAATTGAGGAAAACTGTCAAATCAGCCTCTTACTTAACCACTCGGCCAAGACCACTCAGTCCCCTACAACGGAGCAACCTCAGCATTTTTCAGCTGAGCCCAGGGTTTTCCTTGATTTTTTTCCCAGTTGAGCCCTCCTACCCAGTACCTTTCCACTGGGTGGACAATTCTTCTGGCATCTTTCAGCCAGCCCCTCACCCTGTATCTTTTGACTGGGTGGGAATTTCTCCATATCTTTCAATCGAGCCCTACTCATTGTCTAGATCATGAGTGGGTATGCCCCGAATATTTAACCTGACCCCCCCCGCCCCCCACACACACACACAAGTATCCTGCCTACTGGGAGGGTGCAGGTAACCTGCTCCACCACCAAATAAAACTAAGAATCTCAACCAATATGGGAGATTTGAAAACCAGGAGAGACTTACCCAAATTCGTCTGCACTCCCCCAGAAGGAAGATGGGTGCAAGGAGCCACTGCTGGTACCAAAGCTCCAGTTCCTCATGGAGTCCAGTCAAAGGAAGGAAGTCTATTCCGGGTCCTTTTGTGGTCACCATAATTGTTGACTAAAAAAAGATGTACAACTTGAGAGTTGTGAGTTAAGTTTTATTTGAGGCAAAATGAGGACTGCAGCATGGGAGGCAGCATCTTGGGTAGCTCCAAGAGACTGCACTAAAGCAGCAGTGGGGGAAAAGTCAAATTATAAGGTTTTGGTGAAGGGGGAGTTCAGCGCCATAAAGCACTCATTTTACAAAAGCTTTTTGTTAGTCATGAGGATATGATATCACCATGAAGGGATTTAGTGCTTCTCTAGATATCAGGAAATGTAAGGATTGAGATCATAAAATCTGTTCCTAAAAACATCCAACTATCTAAAGACCTGTCCCACCAGATTCCCTGGAGCACAAAGTGCCTCACTCCACCCTGAACTCCCTCAGGGGTTGTTGAAGGTCAATAGCTATAGCAGCATGAGGTTCAATCTCTGTAGAGGCAGATGGTAAATGCTTTTGTTGTTCAATCATTGGCAATGCTCTTGGTAAGTGCCAATTTGTAGATGACACTTCAAAAGCACTAAGAGCAAAAAAGACATTGAGAAATTCTCTACAACCCTAATGTACACCTTATCTGGATGACTACAATAATTTTGACTGTGGTTAGGCTGAAGTCCATGGGGTTTTAAAGAGTTGGACATCACTGAGTGACTGACGGGAGGCAGTCACTGAGTTTCTGATGTTCATCATCACTGATGTTCAAGCTGGTTTTAGAAAAGGCAGAGGAACCAGAGATCAAATTGCCAACATCCACTGGATCATGGAAAAAGCAAGAGAGTTCTAGAAAAACATCTATTTCTGCTTTATTGACTATGCCAAAGCCTTTGACTGTGTGGATCACAATAAACTGTGGAAAATTCTGAAAGAGATGGGAATACCAGACCACCTGACCTGCCTCTTGAGAAATTTGTATGCAGGTCAGGAAGCAACAGTTAGAACTGGACACAGAACAACAGACTGGTTCCAAATAGGAAAAGGAGTTCATCAAGGCTGTATATTGTCACCCTGTTTATTTAACTTTTATACAGAGTACATCATGAAAAACGCTGGACGGGAAGAAACACAAGCTGGAATCAAGACTGCTGGGAGAAATATCAATAACCTCAAATATGCAGAGGACACCACCCTTATGGCAGAGAGTGAAGAGGAACTAAAAAGCCTCTTGATAAAGGTGAAACAGGAGAGTGAAAAAGTTGGCTTAAAGCTCAACATTCAGAAAACGAAGATCATGGCATCTGGTCACATCACTTCATAGGAAATAGATGGGGAAACAGTGGAAACAGTGTCAGACTTTATTTTTCTGGGCTCCAAAATCACTGCAGATGGTGACTGCAGCCATGAAATTAAAAGACGCTCACTCCTTGGAAGGAAAGTTATGACCAACCTATTTAGCATATTCAAAAGCAGAGACATTACTTTGTCAACAAAGGTCCATCTAGTCAAGGCTATGGTTTTTCCTGTGGTCATGTATGGATGTGAGAGTTGGACTGTGAAGAAGGCTGAACGCTGAAGAATTGATGCTTTTGAACTGTGGTGTTGGAGAAGACTCTTGAGAGTCCCTTGGACTGCAAGGAGATCCAACCAGTCCATTCTGAAGGAGATCAGCCCTGGGATTTCTTTGGAAGGAATGATGCTAAAGCTGAAACTCCAGTACTCTGGCCACCTCATGCGAAGAGTTGACTTATTGGAAAAGACTCTGATGCTGGGAGGGATTGGGGGCAGGAGGAGAAGGGGACGACAGAGGATGAGATGGCTGGATGGCATCACTGACTCGATGGATGTGAATCTGAGTGAACTCCAGGAGTTGGTGATGGACAGGGAGGCCTGGTGTGCTGCAATTCATGGGGTCGCAAAGAGTCAGACATGACTGAGCGACTGATCTGATCTGAGTGACCAGCACACACACTTAGGTTAAAGAGATATCCTTCCCAATAATATAAATTCTTTAGGATATTGGGATACAAATTTTTAAGAAGAATAGGTTTCCACTGATCACTGTTATGATTTTCCTTTGATGATGTTCTCCCTAAATAGATTATTATTCCAAAGAGAAGAAAGAAGCAAGTTTGAAAATTCAGGAAAGTTCTATAGAGCAGGTAGTTCTAATCAGGATGTTATTTGGGGAGAAAGGCTTATGATCATCCCAAATATCTACACATATGATAAATCATGTTGCATGTCTTTCTCTCTCCCTCCATTATTATCAAAGAGAGAACTAGTTTAAAACAAGAAAAAATAGTCTTAATTGAATTAACAAGGCCTTCAAAGGATACTCTGATAGACATACCCATTAAATTAAAGGGCAGCCCTGCCAACATTTTTTCGGAAATGGAAAAGGTGTAAAAAAAGATTTTAAGAAAGATTTTTTATATCCTTCTGGCATTGTCTTACCTAAGTAATTTTCTCCTCCAGTCCCTCAATTTCCTGAGCCACAAGTCCTGATGTAACAATCACAAGAACTGAACATTGTAAGGGCAAGAATTATGACAAAGGGTGTTGAATCAGAATAAGTCATACACTGAATAATAAATCAATTCTTGCATTTTCTTACTTTGTTATGTTAGCCAACTTTTCTACTGTTTTGGAAGAATTAAGAAGTAGAAAGTTGCTTTTCTGTGAAAATACAGAAAGATTTTATTCAATTCATTAAATACTTGTTGAATGTGCAAACCTAAAGAAACTGTAAAGAAAACTAATATAATATGGTTTGGGTATTATCAAAGACTAATCCTCAAAGACTAATCTCCTCCCAGGAATTCTAAGAATCAAAAAGTGATCTTCTCTCATTAAGAGATTTATGGTGGTCGTCTCTCCTAAATCCAATGTAGAGTTAGGATCTAATGGAAAAATGTCAAATAAATTCTAGATCTTTATTTTATATAAAGCTTCACTGAGAAAATCTATTGTTTGCAGATATAAACAATTTAAATGCACCTGTATCAGTTGGAAGGTGGTAAGAATTCATTATCATATACTCATACAGTCCAGTGCATTAATATGGAAATTCTTAAGGGGACCACAACTAAATAACTTAATATTTAAGTAGTTTGAAATCATAAAACCAAAAGGACAATACAACAAATCTATACAAGCCAAGGATTACTAAAAACTGTGTGAGCATAAATAAATATGGAAATTAATATAGAATTTTGGATGTTTTCAAAAGAAAACAGATGTTAAATGGTCTAAATTGAATTATTTAACTTTTAAATAATCTAATCTACATATTTGTCCACTTTGTTATTAATATATGAAATCATAAGTGCCCACTTACAACTGAAGGTGTGTGTGTTTGAGTGTATGGGGATATGAGTGGATAGACTAGGTAGATAGATAGATAGATAATCAACTTCTCTAGTAGTTAAAAGTATTTTTTAATAGAATATTTAAAAAGAGGTATGGAGAGAATAAGAAATTATTTTTAAAAACCCAATCAGAAATAATTTTCAAATCCAAAACACCATGCATCCCCAAAGACTAACCCTTCAGTTCCCTATAATCTCATCTTAAAAGCAGCATACCATCACTTCTGGCATGATCACACAGATCGACTTGATACACGGTAGGAGGGGATTATACAAGTTCATGGATAATGATCACTGGGAGCCATTTTAGGAGCCAGCTACCTCTGTCTGCTCTCTAGACAACAATTGTTCACGAATTGTATCACAAATTCCTAAAAACTCATCCCATTATAGCATCAGCTTTAAGTTCAGAATCTTGTGATTTAAATTAGGGGTAGCTACGTATGTGCTTTGAGCTGCATTCCTTAAACACAGCTACTTGAGTATAGTTTCCTCAATCTGAAAACTGGTGAAAGTAGATAAATGAGTTATCTGCCTCTCCCATATCCATAACAAATGATAAAATAGCATAGAATAATCTTCATAGGCACTCCTATTCAATAAGGGACAATGAGAGGCTAGTAGAAGTGAATATCTCATCAGAGTTCTGAAACCCAGTCAGGGGAATATTTCCTTGGATTAGGAATTTCCCTGATCAGGATTTAATCATATATGTCCTCAGAGATGGCATTCCACAGTTCTTGGTTCCACTCTCTGGACAATTCTTCTATTCTTTAAGTCATCCCTCTTTCTTTATAAAGGTTGTCACATGTTTGAGTCTGAGTTGTCTACTAAGCCTACTCCCTGTTTAAAGAATTTGGAGATCCATTTTGAACTGTCTCTGTCTCTTTCAGTCCAAATTGTCAGTATTTGTACATATGTGATTTTCTTTAAAACTTTATGAATTATTGTGAATCACTCTATTAAAGAAACACGAACCCTTTAACTGCTTCAAAATAAGCTCTACTTTACCTTGTGCATCTGTTGAGAAGGGACAGTATCCAGCACAGGCTCTATTGTTTGGTTGGCTGGATCAAGTATAGAATAACTATATATTTTAGAGGAACTTTTGTCTAACTGAATAGCACTTCAAAGCATTACCTTTGAACTTTCTGAAATCTAATCAAATAATTTTGTGGTTACATCTTTGGCTTCACCTTTGGGTCATAATTTCCTGGCAGTGCCTTGGACTTGACCAGTAGTCAAAAGCCATTTCTGAATTTTAGCATAATTTACCATCTATAGCGACAGAGGAGCTTTCCCAGCAGCTCAGATGGTAAAGAAACTGCCTGTAATGTAGGCGACCCAGTTTTGATCCCTGGGTTGGGAAGATCCTCTGGAGAAGGGCATAGCTACCCACTCCAGTATTCTTGCCTGGAGAATTCCATGAACAGAGGAGCCTGGAAAACTACAGTCTGTGGTGTCAAAAAGAGTCAGACACGACTGAGTGACTAACATGTTCACTTCACTTAAGGGCTTCCCTGGCTCAGATGGAAACAAATATGCCTGCAATGCAAGAGATTCAGAATTTTCAAAGTCATGGAGTCCATTATTCTTTCATGGAGTCCATTATTTTTTCATTTATTTTATTTTTATGTGTGTGTGAGCTGGCACATGGCAACCCACTCCAGTACTCTTGCCTGGAAAATCCTATGGATGGAGGAGCCTGGTAGGCTGCAGTCCATGGGGTCGCTAAGAGTCGGACACGACTGAGCGACTTCACTTTCACTTTTCACTTTCATGCATGGAGAAGAAAATGGCAACCCACTCCAGTGTTCTTGCCTGGAGAATCCCAGGGACGGGGGAGCCTGGTGGGCTGCCGTCTATGGGGTCGCACAGAGTCGGACACGACTGAAGTGACTTAGCAGCAGCGGCAGAGCTGGCACAACTGATAAACCTTTCGAGTCTACTGAATATCTTAGCCAAAACTTTTTCAAAGCTAATTCTTGAACACAGCTTTGTTAATACCATCTGCTGTCTGACGTGGAAAAAAAAAAAAAAAAAAGGCAAAATATCCACTCTCATAGTATTCACATTTTATTGGATATAGACAGATAATAAGCAAAGAAATACATGTCTTGAAAATTTTAGCAAGTACAAAAAAAGTATTGAATCAGAGAAATAAGATAGTAATAGGTAGTATTCATTATTTCAGCTAGGATAGTCAGGGAATGGATATTATGACTTAGAGTAATTAGGGAAGGCCTATTTTTGAAGAGGTATCTTTGAACTAAATGATAAAGAGAAGGCAGTCTTGTAATGGTTTATAATGTTTCAAATAAATAAAAGTATGTCCAAAAACACTGAAGTAGGAAGGAGACTGGCATATTTTTAAAAACAAAAAGGTTCATATATAGTTTTCCTGTATAGATGTGGCTTTGATGCAGGGTTTAAAAAGAAAAAAAAAAATAAGTCTTTCACCCAAGAGGACAAATTCAACTGATAATTTAATAAAATTTGCAATTTTAAGTTAATAGAAACTTTGATTTCCCTAGTATTCATCTCTGCTATAAAATCATTTAATTTTAGTTTATCTTAATATATTTTCCTTTGTTTCACTGAATCTCAAAGCATATGAGTTTGTTTATATATTGCCACAACTGGTATCACGAAGATTGCAGTCAACTGTCATTATATCATATTCTTTCCTAGTTTTTTCATTTTCCAGAATTTTATCTTCTAACAGCATAGAATCTGTATAGATTTGACAAGGCAAAGACTGAAAAACAGAAAGTAGAATTGTCATAATGATAATTTCTAGAGTGGCTGTTTTAACTTTTCTTTTGTGATAATTTGTAAACATATGTGCACTAGAAGTATCTTCCCCAGAGAAAAGACTGACCTTCTATGTTCAAACTTTAAAAGATATACATATATACATCTTTCATCATCTTAGATTTTATTACCCTCTTGCCTCCACTAGACAACATAATGATCATACTCACAAACAAAGACTCAAACCAACAATAATACTGTTTGTATTTGAAAGAGAGCACAGAGAACCACATAGTTGTGATGGGAAGATTTTCACAGGTGTCTAAAAGGAAATAATAGTATGGATTTACATTTTTCTCATTATTTCTTTCCAAATATTTGCTTCTGCTTGATCAATGTTAGCTTTCTCTTATTTCTGCACCAGACACATGCAAATACCTACACACATGAATATTAAAAAGCTCCTTAAATATGTGGGTTATTAAGGGTAAGCAGATGGTCTTTTTATAATGTTTAAATTCTATTTTGATTCATTAACATAACTATAAACTTCCCTATTAAAGCTAGATACTCCCCCCACCAAAGAAAATCCATTAGCTATACTTACTAAGTCCATAAAAATTAACACGCTAACGTTGAAAACATAATTGCTAAATTATTTATGGACCTCTCCTTAGCATAAATATTTTTAAGGTTGCCTATATATTTTCAGGTGAATTGGGCAGCAGATGAATCAATCCAATTAGAAAATATAAAAACCATTTACCAAGTCCCAGATCACTTATCAATAATATAGCAAGATGAGTGCAAAACAAGCTATTAATGTAGATTTGGACTTACTGGGAGTTGAAGCAGAAGACAAGCTTGTAGATATTGAAATTAAGAAAGAAGCAAAAGTTTAGAAATACTTGAATATAACCAAGGTTGAAGTTTATATAGTTACCACTTTCTGGAATAAAAACTTAAAATTCCAGATCAAGAAAAAAAAAGTAGCAGAAAATATTAGGCTTTTAAAAATGTTTTGATAATCTAGGGGGAAGATGTCATTCCTGGTACACTGCAAAAGTAAAATCAGACATTCAGGGAAGGATGGGAAACTTTGACTAGCTCAAAGTTCTTTTTGGGTACTGTTTACAAAGCTTGTAACTGGAGTCAGCATATAGAAACCTGAAAGTGTGAACCATAAAGTGAAAGCTATTTTTGCTGGTTGGGAGCCTGGAACACATTTTTTTTTTTTTTTTATAGTAGTAATATGACTAGAGAAAATTTTAGGAGAGAATAGGGTTGAATAATGGGTCTATGAACATCATTTTAGCAAAGAGCATCTGTGTCCAAAAGAGGAAAAATCCATATTATTTTCTATTTTGAGTTGACCAATGAAACAATCTCTAAAGTACAATTTAGTTATCCTTCATTCTATCTTTTGAAATTAAATAACACGAGATGCTGTTCAATTTATTATTTTCAAAGTATCCTTGATTTGGGAGCAATATTCAAAAAAGGCCAATTTTAGTTTCTATATTTGGGAGTACTTAAAGCCAGAGTATCAAATTTTAGGGCTAAAAAAAAATCATAGCTACTGGTGTAAAGTTATTAAGTTGTTTCTTAAATCATTATATATAATTAGAGTGGCAATATAAGTTATTGCCTAAATTGGGATTCTTTAAAAGCGAAAGGGTGAGTAATACATACTGAGCCAGAGTCAGGACACCTGGCATCCAGACAACACAGGTAAATAAAAACTGCCCACAGTAAATTACACATAAGGGTACCCTATACAGAATCAATTGCTTCCTCTTTGTGTATTTATTCTTCTGTCCTAATGCTTATGGCATGTCATTTTAAATGGCATCTCAATCTGAAATATATTTGTAACTCAGTAGCTTCTCTTATTGTCTGTGTTTTTCCCTTCAGGTAAGTGTATCAGTTCAGTTGCTCAGTTGTGTCCGACTCTTTGCGACCCCATGAACCACAGCATGCCAGGCTTCCCTGTCCATCACCAACTCCTGGAATCCACACAAACCTATATCCATTGAGTCGGTGATGCCATCCAACCATTTCATCCTCTGTCATCCCCTTCTCCTCCTGCCCTTAATCTTTCCCAGCATCAGGGTCTTTTCAAATGATTCAGCTCTTTGCATCAGGTGGCCAAAGTATTGGAGTTTCAGCTTCAACATCATTCCTACCAATGAACACCCAGGACTGATCTCCTTTAGGATGAACTGGTTGGATCTCCTTGCAAGTGCAAGGGACTCTCAAAAGTCTTATCCAATACCACAGTTCAAAAGCATCAATTCTTTGGTGCTCAGCTCTCTTTATAGTCCAACTCTCACATCCATACAGGACTATTAGAAGAAACAGCTTTTTCTAGACAGACCTTTGTTGGCAAAGCAACGTCTCAGTTTTTTAATATGCTGTCTAGGTTGGTCATAACTTTCCTTCCAATTAATTTCCTTTCCTTTAATTTCATGACTACAATCACCATCTGCAGTGATTTTGGAGCCCATAAAAATAAAGTCAGCCACTGTTTCCAGGTAAGCATATAATAGAACCATAATAACCATTCACAAGCACTTTCAACTTTCTCTCTGTCTTTGATTAGAAAACAGATGTATTTTCTATCAGACTAAGCTTGTTTGTTTTCACTTACTGGAAAAGAAAAGACACTGAGAAATACTTGGTTGCTTATTTCTTTCGTTTGCAAAGGGCTAGAAATAGAACCAGAGAAGGAAATGGCAACCCACTTCAGTGTCAACCCATTCTAGTGTTCTTGCCTGGAGAATCCCAGGGACAGAGGAGCCTAGTGGGCTGCCATCTATGGTGTTGGACAGGGTTGAACATGACTGAAGTGACTTAGCAGCAACAGCAGAAGAAACAGAACATTACTGGAGTCTCTATAAGAAGATAAAAGCAAATATTTCTATTTCTACATATCTGAAATTTTGTCACCATTCTCCTAGAAGCAATTCTCAAGAATGTATTTTTGCCCTTAAAAGTCAATAATATAAAAATGTAGTCTCAGCTTCGCCAGAGAGAGAAATAACTCATTCAAAAATTTACGTTGATCTCTCATTCAAATATACTCCCAATGATAAAATTGATTTCTCTTTCTTCTACAAAAATATTATTCAGTAAAAAGAAATTTCTTGACATGTTAATGGTGACTTCCTGCAGTCTGCTTGAATATGATTGTTAAAATAATAATTTGTTAATAACAAATATACTTATTTGTGTATTTCCTTTTGATGAGTACTCCACTATATCCCACTCCAGTACTCTGGCCTGGAAAATTCCATGGACGGAGGAGCCTGGTAGGCTGCAGTCCATGGGGTTGCTAAAAGTCGGACATGACTGAGCGACTTCACTTTCACTTTTCACTTTCCTGCATTGGAGAAGGAAATGGCAACCCACTCCAGTGTTCTTGCCTGGAGAAACCCAGGGACGGAGGAGCCTGGTGGGCTGCTGTCTATAGGGTCACACAGAGTTGGACACGACTGATGTGACTTGGCAGCCACTATGTTTGTTGTAGTTTTAAGAAGGAAATTTTAAAAGTTTTAACAATGAAAAAAAGAACTAAATAGCCTCTTGATGAAACTGATAGAGGAAAGTGAAAGACTTGGCTTAAAACAGCATTCAAAAAATGAAGATCATGGCATCTGGTCCCATCACTTCATGGCAAGTAGATGGAGAAACAATGGAAACAGTGACAGACTTTAGTTGTGTGGGCTCCAAAATCACCGCAGATGGTAACTGCAGCCATGAAATTAAAAGATGTTTGCTCTTTGGAAGAAAAATTATGACCAACCTAGACAGCATATTAAAAAGGAGAGACATTACTTTGCCAACAAAAGTCCATCTAGTCAAGCTATGGCTTTTCCAGTAGCCATGTATGGAGGTGAGAGTTGGACCATAAAGAAAGCTGAGCACCAAAGAACTGATGTATTTGAACTGTGGTGTTGGAGAACACTCTTGAGAGTCCCTTGTAAGTGAATATTACAATATTCTAACCCCTTTCCAAATTTAAGCAATGAAATATTTGGAAAAACTAGAGGCCAGTTAAACACATACATTTAATTTGTAGCTGTAAATAAATATATATAAAATAATTATATGAAATATGAATTTAAGTCAGAGTAATTACTTCCCAAAATATCTATCTCATTTTGAATTAGCAGTTAGTTCATTAGAAGAGATATGAATATAATAAAAATTCTTCATAGAAATCTGCATAGAAACTCTTTATAGAAATGAAATCAAATAGATGTATAGAACAAGGGAAGAGACACAATGGACAGTGAGAGAGGATTTGGACATGGATCCCTCTGAAAAAAGGAAGAAACGCCAGCTTTTACCCAAGTTGAAAAAAAAAAAAAAATCTCAGGGAGATATAGATTTAACACAAACTACTATTTTTTTGTACAGGTGTGTTATGGAAAGGAAATATGAAGAGTCTGAGTACTTTGTACATGGATGAGGAAATATAATTTCCATCTGGCATAGTCTCCAGAGACTATGCCAAATGTCCTTTGATTCAGAAAAACATTATTTAGAGGAATTACAAATCTAAACATTATTTTCTCTCTCCCCATTAATTCACTGTGTCACTCAGAATCAGGGTGATACTTGCTACTATTGAATCCAATCTATCTGATCATCATACCTAAGGATCTTCCTTACACCCTTCTCTGCAATTTTTAACCAAATCCCTTTTTCATATTACAGGTTAAAATTATTTCCTAAAATATATATCTGACCATGGCACTTCCTACTTAAAATCATTCAGTGGATCCTGATCATCTATGATTTTGAACTCATTATGATGAACTGCTGCATCTAAAAAACCTGCTAGGTCAAAATTCCTGCCATTCCCCTAATGTTCCGTTCCTTTTATATCCAATTTGTTAGTATTGGGTATATTCTAAGCACTAAGCATACTCTAGAAATCCACTTACATGTCATTTTGTTTATTCATTCATTCACTGAATATTTCTTAGTTACATTCAGTGTGTACAGAGAAATGGTGGGACAGGGTAAAAAAAAAAAAAAAAGAATAAGGTAGTCACAATCTTTGTCCTTAAGAAACTAGGTAATCAACCAGGTACTTTTCCCCACACTGGATTGATAATTCTCTTCTGGGTTCCCACAACATTCTTTTTTTGTTTGTTTGTTTGTTTCAATTTTTCCCACAACATTCTAAGTATGTCTCTACCTTGCTGCTGCTGCTGCTAAGTTACTTCAGTCGTGTCCGTCCGACTCTGTGCGACCCCATAGATGGCAGCCCGCCAGGCTCCGCCGTCCCTGGGATTCTCCAGGCAAGAACACTGGAGTGGGTCTCCATTTCCTTCTCCAATGCATGAAAGTGAAAAGGGAAAGTCGTGTCCGACTCTTTGCGACCCAATGGAGCCTACCAGGTTCCTCCATCCATAGGATTTTCCAGGCAAGAGTACTGGAGTGGGTTGCCATTGCCTTCTCCATTTCTCTACCTTAAGTCACATCAAAATACAGAGAAATAACCTATTTAATTTTGTATAATCCCAACAGACCATGAGTTCCTTGATGGAAGCATAAATGTTATTTGTATCTTCATCCCCAGCATATGACTTGGTTTTATAAAGTTTGTTAAATTTAGAAGTGCCTATATCATGGTTTGAAGGTATATACTATATTATGTATATGTATTACATGTAATATATAGTATAATAATTTCAGCCTGCATTAAAAATGTAGATTATAAAACAACAGATCATAGTTAGGATTTCACATTAAATACTAAAATTAAATATAAAATTCGAAAAATCTTAGAGAAGAATGAAAGCATAAATTATACTGGAGAAGAGAAAACTATACTAAGGATCTATACACACACACACAGAGAGTAAGATCAGAGAGAAATAACATGACACATAGATAACATTAAGGAACAGAGATAAAATAATTGGAATACAAACTACACTAAGAATCTAATTATCACATGGACCAACTTGAAGTATAGAATTGAAGTGTTATAGGATGGAAGAATGCTGATGAGAAAAAGTGTATCATCAGTCAGTTAGAGAAAAATAATGATAATTTAATATAGAAAATTAAGGCTAAGAAATGACTACATGAAAATATGGAGACTTGAATTTGCTTGAGGATACAGAAGACAAGGAGGATATTGAAAATAAAAATGGATTTTTGAATTAAATTAATAAATTATGGACAAAAGCTAATAAAAAAGATGTGTGATGACGAAACAGAATGGCTGGTAACTACACACCATTTGGATTCTGAAGGGATTGAAAGTTATTAAGAGTAAAGCTAGAGGGGAGCAGCATAAAGATCAGCATAAACAAGGAGTGGATTTTATGCAGGCAGAAGTGTTAGAGCATCTTGTGGATCAAAACTATTCAGGTAGTATGCAGAAGCAAGGATGTGTAGCATTCAGATGTCAGATACAAGGAGAGAGCCCTGAAGCCAGTGAGAGACAGAAGACAGAAGGCATTCACACAGGAGGCAGTCAGTCCAAGGTCAAGGAAAGACGCTGGGAAATGGCAGCTAATTCAGGTGACTTACAGAACTGAGGCAGGCTTCTAGGAGGATTCAATAGGGAGCATTTGGCTGCAGGGAGAATGAAAAATTGTATCATCTGCTCACCCTTGGTTGATGATTGGCTTTTGAGTTTTATAATTGCTACTGAGTATAAAAAAAAAAGAAAGAGCCTCTATGGGAATGGAAACATTTATTACTTTCAAGGCAGAATGCATCTGAGTAAGTAAGAAAGGGATTAAAAGAGTAACCAACAATATGGTTAGAAGAAA
Organism: Bubalus kerabau; assembly: GCF_029407905.1. Lineage (NCBI taxonomy): Eukaryota > Metazoa > Chordata > Mammalia > Artiodactyla > Bovidae > Bubalus > Bubalus kerabau. The sequence continues at coordinate 5,532,972 of NC_073645.1, forward strand.
CTCCCCATAAAATAACCACAGGCCTCCCAAATGGCAAGGTGGAACTTCTACTTGTGTCAAATGACTATACAGGGTTGGAACTAGTTTGAAGATGTAACTTTTCACTACCACCAGTAATTATGCAGAAGAAAGAATGGATAATAAATATTACTCAAAAAGTAATATATTGTCACCAACAGTACAAAATTATGCAAAGTGTTAAAAAACAAAATCTTTCACTCATATATGAGGATATCAATTAATTAATAAAACAACTGTTGAATATTACAAATTGGCTTTTGTCTATCTTCCTATTGTCATCAATTTGAAAATCTATAAGGAAAAGGTTAAGAAAAATACTGCATCTCAGCATGTAACCTCTAGTAGAGAGTTGGAGGGTACAGATAAAACTGTGAAAACAACAACTAGTAACATTTTAATGTGCAGATTAAATGATGCTGAATAGAAATAACAATGACAAGAAAACAGCCCTGAGCTCGTGTGACAATATATACAATAAAACTTTAAGAAAAAGTGACAACTGTGATAATAAATGTACTTCCCAAGAAGAATTAAACATATTTTCAAGTGACTAGACTTCAAAAAAATTAATCACTTCCTTAATATACTTACGTATTATTCTTAAAATATCTATGGGAACAACTATAATTGTTATGTATAGGCATTTAGAAAATACATGTTGTCATTTTTGTATGCAATTTGGGATCATTCTTCAATGAAAAACAATTTCTGACAATTAGCTTTTAGGCCTTTGTTCAGGGGAAGCCACATTATCACATTAAAATCCAAAGGTCAGACATCTGTGAAGTATTGTGTTCAAAGCCAAGAAGCTGAGGAAGAAAAATTCTCTCTGCTTCATCTCAATATAAATTGCAGATTAAACAGTGTTTTAGATTGACATTGGTCATCCAATTTGAAATGTATTGTATTATATTTAGCATCTAAAATATCATACTCAGCATTGCATATGGTTTTAATTTTCAACTGCCCACCCTTGTACTTGGTATTGTACTTTCCAAATGGACTTTTTGATCCTCAGATGATAGGATTTTATACCTAGAAAAAACAAGCAAAAGTTTTGCAAAATTCATTGCAGCCAGTGGTTACTTATTTGCTTATTCATTTATATTTTAAAATATAGCTCATTTTGTGAGTAAACAATAAGAAATGTAATTTTAACTAATTTATTTTTAGCAGATGGTAACTTACAAAGAAAAACACCTTTAGCATTTTGTGAGAACACTATTATTCAATGAGAACTATTTGAAAATGGAAACTTGAAAACCATTTCTTAGCAGAAGGGTCATATCAGAAAAGTTTCAGAGACCAATTTGAAGAGCCTTCCCTTGGATACAACTGAGACAATTAGACCATAATTAGCATGATAACTGCAATAACTGAAATTCATCAAATGTATTTAAATCTAGGTGTACATAATGATATCAAAACATAGCCAAAACCAACAAATTAAAGAAACAAACCAAAATGAAATGAAAGGTTCATTGGTCAGTATTAGAGAATGATAGTTAACTAACTTATTTTGTTTAAAACTGAGTAATAAAGGAAAAGAATTAAGAGTTTACCTTTCCTTAGTATAAAAACTATTCCTCACTGCAAACAAATAGTTGAAAGAAAAGTTATTTTTATAAATTTATGCCAATTACTTTTTAATTAAGAAATGATTGAAATTGAATATCATTATTATCCAACTTCTAGACTCCTAGAAACGTTCATCAATGACTGTCAATGCCATATAAACACAATCAGACACCATATACCTCCTGACAGACACATATGCCACCTAAGAAATATTCTTGCCAAAAAAAGTGGACCTGTTTACTTGAATTTTCTTCCTCAGAAATACAGGAGACAATGTAAAGCATTTTCAAGGACTATGATTTCTGTTTGCTCTGTCTTCCACTATGATTTATCAGAAGAACTTGGATTCATGGCATGTGGGATGAGTTTCTCCCTGTCATTTATTAAAAATAGAAAATTTTGAGCAGGTTGCAACTTCAATGAAGCACAATTTCCTTTAAGAAAGTAAATGAACACTTAGCCATTCCTTGTACTATGAAATGACAGGAAAATTAGAGGAGAAAAATATGAGTAGAGAGTGATCACACTTCCTCTGTGATTAATGCAAAGAAATAGAGGACAATAATATAATGGAAAAGACTAGAGATCTCTCTAAGAAAATTAGAGATTCCAAGGGAACACTTCATGCAAAGATGGGCTCAATAAAGGACAGAAATGGTATGGACCTAACAGAAATAGAAGATATTAAGAAGAGGTGGCAAGAATATACAGAAGAACTATACAAAAAAGATCTTCATGATCCAGATAACCACAATGAGTGATCACTCACCTAGAGCCAGACATCCTGGAATGTGAAGTTAAGTGGGCCTTAGGAAGCATCACTGCAAACAAAGCTAGTGGAAGTGATGGAATTCCAGTTAAGCTTTTTCAAATCCTAAAAGATGATGTTGTGAAAGTGCTGCACTCAATATGCCAGCAAATTTGGAAAATTCAAAAGTGGGCACAGGACTGAAAAGGTCAATTTTCATTCCAATCCCAAAGAAAGGCAATGCCAAAGAAGGCTCAAACTACTGCACAAATGCACTCGCCTCACACTCTAGCAAAGTAATGCTAAAAATTCACCAAGCCAGAGATCAACAATACATCAACAATGAACTTCCATATGTTCAAGCTGGACTTCAAAAAGGCAGAGGAACCAGAGATCAAATTGCCAACATCTGCTGGATCATTGAAAAAGCAAGAGTTCCAGAAAAACATCTGCTTCTGCTTTATTGACTATGCCAAGGCCTTTAACTGTGTGGATCACAACAAACTGGAAAATTCTTAAAAAGAAGGGAATACCAGATCACCTGACCTGCCTCTTGAGAAATCTGTATGCAGATCACGAAGCAACAGTTAGAATTGGACATGGAACAATAGACTGGTTCCAAATAGGGAAAGGAGTCCGTCAAGGCTGTATATTGTCACCCTGCTTATTTAATTTATATGCAGAGTATATCATGAGAAATGCTGGGCTGGATGAAGCAGAAGCTGGAATCCAGATTGCTGGGAGAAATATCAATAACCTCAAATATGCAGATGACACCACACTTATGTCAGAAAGCAAAGAACTAAAGAGCCTCTTGATGAAAGTGAAAGAAGAGAGTGAAAAAGTTGGCTTAAAACTCAACATTCAGAAAACTAAGATCATGGCATCTGATCCCATCACTTCAAGGCAAATAGATGGGGAAACAATGGAAACAGTGTCAGACTTTATTTTTCTGGGCTCCAAAATCACTGCAGATGGTGACTGCAGCCATGAAATTAAAAGACGCTTGCTCCTTGGAAGAACAGTTATGACCAACCTAGACAGCATATTAAAAAGCAGAGATATTTTGTCCAGAGATGGACAAAGGTCTGTCTTTGGTTTTTCCAGTAGTCATGTACGAATGTGAGAGTTGGACTATAAAGAAAGCTGGGCACTGAAGAATTGATGCTTTTGAACTGTGGTGTTGGAGAAGATGCTTAATAGTCCCTTCAACAAGGGTCCCTTCAACAGCGAGGAATTCCAACCAGTCCATCCTAAAGGAAATCAGTCCTGAATATTCACTAGAAGGACTGATGCTGAAGCTTAAACTCCAATACTCTGGCACCTGATGTGAAGAACTGACTCATCGGAAAAGACCCTGGTGCTGGGAAAGATTGAAGGCAGGAGAAGAAGGGGACGACAGAAGATGAAATGGTTGGATGGCATCACTGACTCTATGGACATGAGTTTGAGTAAGCTCTGGGAGTTGGTGAGACAGGGAAGCCTGGTGTGCTGTGGTCCAGGGAGTCTCTAAGAGTTGGACACGAGTGAATGACTGAATTGAACTTAACTTAAAGAGTGAAATTCTGTTAACTAAATTAGAGAAAATCAAAGATCAAAAATTGGAAGGAAAGTGATGTTTAGTTATTAAAACTGCACTGTTTAGAGTTTAGCTTTAATAACCTACTAGATGCAGCCAAATATTTCCATTGAGATTAGAAGTTTAAAGATACTTTCTCATACATTTCCCCAGCTGATCATCACAAACTCCATTAAATTTTAAAAAAAGTCATTTTTCCTTCTTCAAAAATAGATGAGGAAACTAAAACTCAAATGTTAAGTAATTAGTCCAATACTCACAAAACTACAGTTCACATTATTTCATTTAATTCATTTATGCATTCATTTAATTTGTGCAAATTTATTTAGTATTTTTCATATTCCAGGAAGTATACTAGATATTATATATAAGGTAGTGAGCAAAAAAAGTAATCTACTTTCATAGGATTTTATCTCACATTCTAGAGGGAGACATGGACAGGACACATGTAAACAGATAAATACACAAAAATTATTACTTGCAAATATAAATTCTTTTCAAATAAAAAATAAGTGCTATATGAATTAGCAAAGGAAATGCAACCCACTCCAGTATTCTTGCCTGAAGAATACCAATAGACAGAAGAGCCTGGTCGGCTACAATCCATGGAGTCGCAGGGAGTCAGACACGACAGAAACAACTTAGCACTCACTCATGCTATATGAATAGCTTATGAAAACTTTTATAAAGGTCTTCTTTCGAGACTGAAGAGATAAAGAAGAGCCAGAAGAAGAGTGCTCGAGGCAGGAAGAACATCATGTTTCAAAGCCTCTCACTTCCTAACCATGTCTGCCACATTTGGTGGGGTATTGCTCCAGTTACCTTGTTTCAGATGTGTTAAGATCCTCCTATCCATTAAACTATTGATGTCTCTGTTTCTGGGGAAAAAAAAGACTCTCATCTCCTATTTACTAGTCTAACCCAGCACTATTAGTGGCACTGTGTGTGTGTGTTTACAGGGGACAAGGTAAGTTGGGGAGTCATTCCTCTCTCTATCATAGGTGTCACTTTCTTGGACCATAACCTTTTAGTTAAGTTTACTGTGAAGTTTTGCATGAGACTATAACATGGGAAAGATTGAAAAGGAGAAAGGTGAAAATGGTCATGTCTAATACTTTTGGATACATGGTCAGGAAATCTAAGCTCCAGGAAACTTCCACTTGCACATGGATTTGCTGGACCAAACTGCCTAGACTGAAGGGACAGAGGCCACATCAATAACACTTTCCACATAAGGTGGCTCAATTCCATTTTGCAAAATGTGGCACTCAATAAGTTCTTTTAATTATGGCAACAAACCTCTGTGAGATTTCCTGATATATGGCATTACTGAAACCAGTTAGATGTTTCATAAAACTCACTGGAAACCTGTATAAGTTCTTTGAGATTTCTTTCTCTATATAACAGTTTCTTCCACCCCTGTCACAGGATAGATATTAAGGCATTTTGTATGAAAGTGGGAGAAATGGAAAAATGAGAGCAGCTGCTCAAAAAATGCTGCCTCCTTCTCATGGCACTCAAACAATATTTCCACAAGTGTTATATTTCAAAGGAATTTATATCTAAAGGAAATTTATTAAAATGTTTTATGTGTTTCCAGTAAGCCTCATCTTCATAAGCCTCCATAAGCCTCAACTGAAGCTAAATGTAGCTTGTCGGAATTATAAGCACAACAGTACTTTATATATTACTGAGACTGAGTTTGAAATTTGAAACTCCAGTGTGGCAAACCTTGGGGAAATGACTTAAGGCAATCATAGATGGGACAAGTATCTCTTATTTATTGCATATAAACAGTTTTGCATACAGACCCTCAAATCTAATGACTGAAAACAAATTTGGCTAATTCCAGAGTCTAGCCTCACAATGGTTATGTTGAACATTCCTAGAATAGAAAAATGTTAAATAGGAAAGTGTTATAGTCATGAACAAGCAGTTTGTGACACAAACCTAGAAGCTGGAAGGATCTGTGCTTTTGCCTCTGCCTACAAATTATTGCCTCTTGTCTAGGTATTCTCATGAGATGCCTTGTCTATGTAACAAATATTTACTCATCTTTCAAGAATCAGTTTTAGCATCACCCATATTTTGACACTAAAATATTTCTGCAATTATTTGAACAAAGGACTGGTGATGGTTAATTATGTGTTAAGTTGGAAAATGTTTTGGGATGGGAAAAATTTAAATCAGCTATATTTGAGTAATCAGATGACCCTCCATAATTTGGGTGGGCCTTATCTAGTCAGCAGAATGACTGAATAGAACAAAAAGACTAGCCTGCTAGATTGTTTGTGAATTGATCCTGAACTTGACTATTCTGGGTCTTCACCTGCTGGCCTTCAGATTAGAACTGCACCATCGACTCTCCTGAATCTGGAGCTTCTCAGCCCACCCTGCAGATTTTGTACTTCCTTGCCTCAATAATTTTGTAGCATGGAGACACACTAACAACAACAACAAAAAAATACTAATCATGCCCTTTGTAAACATGTGGAAAGTAAATGGGATGGACTGAGGAATCATCTCTCCTTCACTCTTACATTATTATCAGTAGCATTAGTATAGTACTGTATTGGAACTAACACTTTTATTATTATATTAAGGCAATTTTTATAATATTTTTAATATTTTTCTTCATATTTCTGTAACATTTTCAAATGACTATGTTTATGTTAATTTAAATTTGCAATTAAATAAAACTTGTAAAATGCTAACTCTAACATTTATTCCTATAGAAATTACTTCCCATATATGACAGGATATGATAGGCTATATATACACATATGCATATACACACACTACTTGGATACATTTATAACCCACAAAATAGGGGCCAACCATATGGTTTTATTAACATTCTTATTATGAACCTGACACTTTACAAGGTCCTACTGGTTAGGATTATGTTTGGTTGTGAGTAGCAAAGATTTGGAAAGTAGTGTTTTAGCCAAAATAGATATTCATTCTTTTATAAAAGAAAGGAACTAAGAATTTAGTTTAGAGTGAATATTGTCTGGTGGCTCAAACAGTAAAGAATTTGTCCGCAATGCAAGAGACATGGGTGTGATCCCTGGGTTGGGAAGTTCCTCTTGAGAAAGAAATGGCAACTCACTCCAGTATGTTTGACAGGAGAATTCCATAGACAGAGGAACCTGGCAGGCTCCAGTCTATGGAGTTGCAAGAGCCTGACACGACTGACACTTTCACTTTGTCAGGATAGCAGGCTTTTTTTCTCTTGTTCCCTGGAAAACTCTCCACATGATCAAAGATGGCTATTAGAGCTTTAGCCATCACATCAACATTCTAAGCAATAGGTAAAAGGGATGGTTCCTCTTCCCTTTTAAGGAAACTTTATGGAACTCTAAAAAATTTCTCTTTATACCTCAACAGCCAACCACTGAAAGAGATGCTATGAAATATATCCTTCTATTGTGGTGGCAGTGTCTCTAGTATTTGTTAAGTTAAAAAAGATAAAATACTTAGAAGAATTGAGTAGTTTCCGCCATACCATTGAAAGAATTCAAAGAAGTAAATTCCATACTATTATAGAGCAGTTAAAATCTGGTCAAGAACTCAAAACTATAATATATGACTCCACTTTAAAAGTTAAAGCATAAATCTTATAATATGCACTATGAAGGATGGATGACTTCAAGAAATAAAGAGCAAGCAGCCTGATATAAAACAGAAACTGCACAATTTAGGCCCTGAATAAACATTTGTTGAATAACTGAATTAGCAATCGAAGAGATAATTCTCAATATCCTGTTGAAAATAAGTGCAGCTCAATGTGATACAAATCTGCAAAAAAACAGAGATTGGCAATTCATCTTGATACACTGAATCACCTTTAGTATGAGAATCCTGGCTCTCAGAACTGTGAGAGGCCTCAAAAGAATATCTAGTATAACCTTTACCTTTAGTCTAATAAAGAATTACAATTCTCATTTTAGAGGTAAAACCCAAATATATTAAATGACTCAGATATGAGAATACAGTTAATAAATCATCACTTGAGATCTAGAATACTTGCTTGTTTTTTCCATTTTATTGTTTATTCAGTGAGCTATATTTTCTACTTTTTTATTCTGATGTGTTAATCCTATTTGGGAATTTTGGGGAACAATCATGTACTAAAAAGACACTTAGGAAAGTTGTATTAATCATCATTTTTGAAGTGTGTGTTCTATTCTTTCTAAACGATAATAATGGTAAGTTATTAATGAGTAAGAAATTTCCTAATGAACAAGATCCTTCCTTTTCCTATATACAACATTATTTCTATTTGACAAAGCTTATAGCATCTCCAGAGATAAGTCCAGCAACCCAACAAGTAGGAAAATAAATACACTTCATTAATCTTTATTACATATCTGTGAGGGAGGTTACTATTGGCATAAATTGCTTGTAGGGTAAAAACCAGAAAAAAAAAGATAAAGGTGAAATAATGACTAAAAAGCTTTTTTTTTTTTTTTTTTGGTCTCTGTTCTTCGTCTCAGGACTAGTAGGAGACAATGGAATGGAGAGCAAAAGAAAAGATAAACAAAATAACATGCACAGTGTTCATATTTTTGGAAATGTTCTAAGTTTACTTATGGTATCTTCAGCATAGTTAACTCATTATCCATGCTCTTTTGTGTTGATGGTTTTATTTTTTACAGATGACTAGTAATTACAGTGTTAGTTGAAGGACAAATCATTAGACTTCCCTGAGCTTTTCATTGATATAATGGGAATAATTTATTTTGAGCCCAAATAACAAAATTTCTTTAGCACAAAGGTGAAAATTAGAAGCACTATAAATTTTACTTGGCATTGTTTTTCTGGTAGACAAACTTTTCAGCAGACAATTCTGTATTGTCCTGTTCAAGTTCTATAGCAACTCCACTAAAGTTTCAGGATGTGTTTCTCATTGCACTCACTAGGTACCACTGTGAAATTTTAAAGAGGAAATACTAGCAGAAGATAAATGAAGAGTAATAACATTATCAGTTGTTAAGAGTCTAAAGTTATTTAAAGATCATAGAGCCTGTTTCCTTCCTTTCATACTTTAAGGCGTTTCAATCTGTGGAGGTGCAGTTCTTTCAAAATCATGAAGCTGAGTTAAAGTGGATCCAGGCCTAGATACTAGTCTCTTAATTAAGCATCCAGTTCTCCTTCTTGTTAAGGAAAAGATGTATATAATTTTAAAAATCACGAAGGTTATAAAAAATATCAGTAGAGGTATTATACTCTTGCTTTTCATTCCTTGCTACAAAGTGTTATTTGCCCCAAAGCAAAAGACCTTCTTCTCCTCTGTTATTTGAATTCTAACACATATTACCTGTGTTTTTTTTTTCTTTTTTCTTTACTCTGCTTATATTTTCATTGTGTTTCCATTAACCTCAGAACCTACAATTATGACACGTTAGAATGTAACCCACTCTCAAGAAAAAGAGATACAAGACAGCTATGGCAGGGATATAACTTCATTAGTGACAAGTAAAGAATTACATACTGAAGTTCTAGCTTGAAAGTACTAGCTTGAAAATTGTTCAAGTGAGAGAAATGCACACAAACACTCTTTGTCCTATTTCTTCATTAATTTGGGGATAATTACATTCATTTTTGCACACACATTTATTTTCATGAGAAACAGAATACTGTCTCATATGTATTAAATGTACCATTACATATTTTTTAAATTTAAATTAAAATATGTTCTGATATCTGCTTTTTCCATTTAAATAAATCCCTTACATGTAAAAACATACATCCAATTGTCCTTTCTTCTTCATTATTGAGGAACTGAATGTGTATGTATTTACTAAAAAGAAGTAGTGATTAAGTAGAGGAAAGTTTTAAATTCAAGTTAAATCCACAGTCTTAAAACACAAACTATTCTTTGTCTATATTACTGTTTACTTTTAATGTCCTTCCATAAACTATTTCTCTGTACAGGGCAGTAAGGTAAAAGCATTCCAATTATGCATACACACTGAGGAAACCAAAATTGAAAGAGACACGTGTACCCCAATGTTCATCGCAGCACTGTTTATAATAGCCAGGACATGGAAGCAACCTAGATGTCCATCATCAGATGAATGGATAAGAAAGCTGTGGTACAAATACACAATGGAGTATTACTCAGCCATTAAAAAGAATGCATTTCACTCAGTTCTAATGAGGTGGATGAAACTGGAGCCTATTATACAGAGTGAAGTAAGCCAGAAAGAAAAACACCAATACTGTATACTAACACATATATATGGAATTTAGAAAGATGGTAACAATAACCCTGTATACGAGACAGCAAAAGAGACACTGATGTATACAACAGTCTTTTGGACTCTGTGGGAGAGGGACAGGGTGGGATGGTTTGGGAGAATGTCATTGAAACATGTATAATATCATATATGAAACGAGTCGCCAGTCCAGGTTCGATGCACGATACTGGATGCTTGGGGCTGGTGCACTGGGACGACCCAGAGGGATGGTATGGGGAGGGAGGTGGGAGGAGGGTTCAGGATGGTTAACACATGTATACCTGTGGTGGATTCATTTTGATATATGGCAAAACCAATACAATATTGTAAAGTTAAAAAATTAAATTAAATTAAATTAAAAAAAAAGAAAATGCAATTTCATGCCCAAATAACAAATAAAGCATGATACTTAAAAGGCTATAGGAAGATTAAAACTGACCTACTACTACTACTACTAAGTCACTTCAGTTGTGTCCGACTCTGCGCGACCCCACAGATGGCAGCCCACTAGGCTCCCCCGTCCCCGGGACTGTCCAGGCAAGAACACTGGAGTGGGCTGCCATTTCCTTCTCCAATAAACTGACCTAATCAATTATTAAATAGTTAAAGAACTGTGGCCTTCAGAGCCATGGTTAGATAACTGTAGATGGTTAAAAGCCATGGAAACACATTCCATTTCAAATTGATAAAGTAATGTGTTGTTCGACTTGGGTTGCCATAATAAAGTACCACAGACTTGGGTGGCTTAAATAAAAGAAATTTATTCTCATAGTTCTGGAACCTGGAAATCTAAGATTAAGGTACCAGCAAGACCATTCTTTTGTGAGGCCTCTTTTCTGGGCTTGCAGAAAGTCACCTTCCTTCTGTATCCTCACATGTCCTTTTCTCTGTACGTGACACTCAAAGAAAAGGGTAAGGACAACAGTCCTATTAGATCAGGGCCTAACTTTATGATCTCATTTAAGCTTAATTGCCATATCTCCAAATAGTCACATTGACAGGTTAGGTCTTAACATACAAAATCTAGAGGAGACACAATGGAGTCCATAACAGAATAGACTTAAAAAACCATTATAAAATATAATAATGGATCCCATTAATCAGTAGCAGTGGTTACAATTTGCATTTGGAGCCAGTAATCTTGGACTATCCATATGTCATGTTATTGTCATTGTTCATCCTCCCACCTATTTTAATGGCTATATTTTTGTTCAGAATTGCCATGGCATCCTAGGTATACGAAGAGTATAATGTGAAGCAATCTGAACTGTTCTTATTGTACAATTGATATACAAATAATAATATTGGTATCTAAAATTAAGGATTAAGGGACTTCCCTGGTGGTCCAGTGGTTAAGAATCCACCTGCTAATGAAGGGGATGTGATATTGATCCCTGGTCACAGAATATCACATTTGCTACAAGTGGACCCACGTACCCATCCTAGATCCCACGCACTGCAACAAGAGAAGCCACTGCAATAAGAAGCCTGTGTACCACAGCTAGAGAAAGACTGGGCACAGCAGTAAAGATTAAGTGTAGCCATTAAATAATAAATACATAAATATGAAAAAAATTAAGAACTCAATATATATCAAATCAGATTAGATCAGTTGCTCAGTCATGTCCAACTCTTTGCGACCCCATGAATCCCAGCATGCCAGGCCTCCCTGTCTATCACCAACTCTCGGAGTTCACTGAGACTCATGTCCATCGAGTCAGTGATGCCATCCAGCCATCTCATCCTCTGTCGTCCCCTTCTCCTCCTGCCCCCAATCCCTCCCAGCATCAGAGTCTTTTCCAATGAGTCAACTCTTCGCATGAGGTGGTCAAAGTACTGGAGTTTCAGCTTTAGCATCATTCCTTCCAAAGAAATCCCAGGGCTGATCTCCTTCAGAATGGACTGGTTGGAGCCAGGCACTCCACTAATTTATTTTTCTTTATTATCTTATTTACTCTTCCTAACAAGTCTATTAACTCTAAGAAGTAGAATTATTTTCAGTAATTTACATAAGAAAACTTAATGCTTAGAGAAATTAGGTCCTTTGTCAAAAGTAGTACCTCTGCCTCCCTAAGGCCTAACTCTTCTTGTTACAGTTTGCCCAGACCCTAACACTTTGCTAAAGCCCTCAACCCCTATTTAACTGATGAAAACCCAAAATGTAAAGGTCAGTTTCTATAAAATTAGCTACTTATTTGTTGTTAAAGCCATCATAAGTTAAATCTAAGCTTTACAGTTTAAATTATCTTGGCCAGATTCAACCATTAAAAATCAAATACATATGGTGTGACATATTTCTCCACAAGCATTAATAGTGCCCTCCCCACTTACTAAAATTCAAAATCCAAGTCACAGACCCTGGACAAAAGGACTCCTCAATTCTATATGTGTTCTTCCCCAAATGTGAATATTTATCCCCTAAAACTATGAAAGTCGCTCAGTCGTATCCAAATCTTTGCAACCCCATGGACTATATAGTCCATGGGATTCTACAGGCCAGAATAGTGGAATGGGTAGCTATTTCCTTCTCCAGGGGATCTTTCCAACCCAGGGATCAAACTCATGTCTCCTGTATTGCAGGTGGATTCTTTACCAGCTGAGCCACCAGGACATCTCCCCTATTTTGTAGGGGTAGGGCCTTGGAATCATAAACCAAATGGCATGGAGGTCATTCCATGAGCAAGTTCATTCTTATTGTGAAGTGAGAGTGAGGGGCAGGGCCAAATCTTCTCTGTTCTTCCCTCCAAATTCACCAATCAGATATTACTCCTTTCTCCTCTAGAATGAAATATGTGAGAAACATAAAGAAAAACAGTAGTGTTCACATGAAAGGGAGCATCAGGGCATTTACTCTTCAAAATTCTGCCTCAGTAGTAAATATAATTTACAGAGACTTATTTACATAAATGCCAAAATTTTATTTAACCAGAATTATGAAGAAATTGCATTAGAGAAATGGGAAAGGGATATGTCCTGTCTGTGTGTGTTTTCAGATCAAGTCATACAAGAGAGTTGCATCCTCATCTGCCATAAATGGATAAAGGATGACATAGAAAAGAGAAAACTTAATTTTAAGCATATTTTATATATCTGAAGGGCTTCCTTTGTGGCTCAGATGGTAAAGAATCTGCCTGCAATGCAAGAGGCCCAGGTTCAGTCCTTGGGTTGGGAAGATTTCCTGGAGAAGGAAATGGAAACCCATTCCAGTATTCTTGCCTGCAGAATTCCACGGACAGAGGAGTCTGGTGGGCTACAGTCCATGGAATAACAGAGTCAGATATGACTAAGCAACTAACACTACTACCGTCATAAAGCTCTTTGAAAACCACTAGTTCCATGATTGTTTTATATATATGAAAGGAAATATCAGAAAAAATAGCTGAAGAGTTCAAAGTACTTTTTTCAAAGGAACTAAGTCAAGGATGGGGCAAAGTATTTACTAGGAAAATGTTTTTTTTTAAGTTTTGTAGTATTATTTGACCCAAGTATATATGTATATATATTTTTGGTTTGATATAAAATTAAATACCATGGAATAATAGCAATGGAAATATCAAAATTTGCCTGTTATTCTAATTATTGATTTAGCCAAGAAAAGGAAAGAATGAAGGAAACAAAAAGTAATTTAAAAATGACTGGTTCTGGTAGCAGATAGAAACTTATGTTCAAAATGAAGACAATGACATTGCATCTCTTTTTTATAAGGAACAAACAGGAAATTTTGCAGCATAAATATTTTCAAAATGCATTTTTAGAGACCCAGGCCAGCTCTTAAGTCCTCCAGAGCTGCACTGTCCAATACGGTAACCATTAGCTACACGTGGTTATTTAAAATAAGGTGTAAATAAGATTTTAAGTTCTATCCCTCACGTTAGCCACAGTTCATATGCTAAAAAGCCACATCTGGCTTATGGCAATCTTTTGGACAGCAGAAATAAACATTTTCATTACTGCATAAATTTCTATTGGAAAGCACTGCTCTAGGTCTTGCTGTTTACATGCTGAATTTGTACTAAGTCTTTCACGTTGTGGCTCAGATGGTGAAGAATCTTCTTGCAATGCAGGGGACCTGGGTTCAACCCCTGGGTCGCAAAGATCCCGTGGAGAAGCGAATGGCTATCCACTCCAGTATTCTTGCCTGGGGAATTCTATGGACAGAGAAGCCTGGCAAGCTACAGCCCATAGGGTCATAAAGAGTCAGACGTGACTAAGCAAGTGACCTTTCATACTCTGAAACCCATTGTCTTGAAGAGAAATGAACAAACCTGCCAAGATATCAATGCCTTTAGAAAACCAAATATTTTCATATCATTTAGAAACAAGTTTGATATTCTAGCCCTGAACTGGAACTACTTCATTCATATTCTACAGATATTTATTAATATCTGTATAATCGTGTGCCAGGCAGTTTGCTGGATATTGAGAAAACAATGTCACTCAAGATCCTCAATATCCATCAGCAAAATGATGGTACAGGAAGCCCCAGAACCTGGTGCACCACAGAAGCATCAACTTAACAACATACAGCCCCAGAAACTTCTATGAGAAATTCAGAAATCAGTTAGGAAGATGTAGCACTAAGGCAAGTTCAAATCCAAGAAGAGTTACAATGAAACAGATAAGAAAAGCTATTTAATTCCAGCCATGCTACTCAAAGCTAGCACAGTTTGTAATTGGGAAGAAAAGCCCAGCTGTGGCTTCTCCTTTGGGAAGGAAAGAGAATGGTAGAATGTGTATTTAAAGTTCCAGATTTTAGAGGGACTGCTTTCTGTTTAACCTGACTCAAGGCACTGACAGGTAACTGGCATACCTTGGATGCCAGAGGCTGCAGAGATTAAAAGAGAATTCAGCCGACTGTGGCAGCACTAGAGAGTTGTAAAACTGCAGACAGAAATAGCCTTACCATGATCAGGAGTAAGCATCCAGTTTGTGTCTTCTCCCTAGTGAGAGAAAGAAAAGAGTAGAGCATGGGTCCAACGTTCTCACTTTTGCAGGTATGTGCAGTCTGAGACTGGTTTCTGTTTCATCTGACATGAAGTGCTGACAGAATAGTTACACCTTGATACCTGGGGGATACAGAAAGCCTGGTGGCTTCAGGCAGAACCAGAGAAAAACAATAAACCTTTCAAACTGGAAAATGATATACACACGTCCAGAGAAGGTGCATCCTTAGAAAAAGCTGGAGAGACCCAAAAATCTGTAGCTGCATTGATTGGTGAAAGTCTTTCCCTGGATGAAGCCAGTAGATAAGATTGGAAGAGTTGTCTTTTTGTGTTCAAATGTGTGGATTCCAACACAGCATTATAAGGCACATGAAGAAACAGGAAAATATGACCCAATCAGAGGAATAAAAAACATCTCTGGAAACTGACCTTAAAGAAAGTAGCACAGTATTGTTAACTATATTCACCATTGTTGTAAAGCACATCTCTAGAACTTATTTATCTTCTTAAAATAAATCTTTATACCATTGATCATCTCCCAGTCTCCCCCTCTTCCCACTCCCTGGCAAACAACATTCTGCTTTTTGTTTCTAAGAGATTGGTTACTTCGTTGGTTTCATATAAGATATCTAAAGTTAGATTTCATATTATATGCTTTTTACCACAATAAAAAAGAGATGTAAAAAAAGATGATCAGAATCTATCCAGGCTTTGAACAATTAAATAAGACTATGCATTACTGTCCAAAACAATGTCATAAGAGCTATTACAGAACAGTATAGGGTGATAAGGGAGAAGAGAAGAGAGGCACTTAGCTAATGTCTAAGGCTAACAGGATCATCAAGAAAGGCCTTCCAGAAGAACTGGTATCAAAACTAAGGATGAGAAACTAGTGACACTTTCTACACAAACATGCAAGTTTAGAAGATGACCTAGTATTTATTTCAGTAAAAAGGAAGAGCATGAAAGAAAGGTTAAGAGCAACAGAAAGCATGCTTTAATTTGCAGTGGGGAGGTAAGGGGTGGGGGGAATGGTGAAGTGATAAGGAGAGAATAAAGAAAAAAAACAATAAGAAGTCATAATCAGGGACCGTATCATATAGGGACTAGTTAAATATTTAGAGTATGGTCTCCCAAGTGTTCATCCAATAGACTGTACTTTTCATATTTGTTTTATTCACACTTTGAACAATACTCTCCACATTATATACAGTGTGTTGAATGTATTAAATATTCATTCAGTATCCACCAAAAGACTTAATAATGTAAATATATGCTTGGATTTGCATTTTATGATGTTCTACTTACATTTCAGAAAAGTGATTATAAAAGGCTACTGTAATATTAATTATGAAGAGCATCTGTACTTGCATCTGAAAAGAACAATCATAATTCCGTATATATTATGAAACATATTATATACCCATTAAGACTAATTTATTTATATATAATTAGAGTTAAATGCCTGCATGTGTGTGTATAAATTTGTTTATGATGTGAGAATAATAATATTTTAATGATGCATTTATATATTTCTCCTTGGTTTACAGTTTTATTCTCACTTCCAAAATTTGTATAAGACCATTAGTGACTTGGGGTCAAGAGAGTAAACATATGCACCCTCAGCACATTCCTAGTTACTTCTTGCATTAAAAGTTTAGGTGCTAATTGTATATCAACAAGGCACAGTTATCAGTTAAATCAAATATCCACTAGATTGAGGACAGAAGTTCCAACAAAGGCACAGACTGCATTAACAGTTGGATGGGCATTATCCATGATATGTTTGTCCTTCATATTCAAAGATAATAGCCAATGGATGTTTTTCTCTCAATATGTGAACGTATTTGGAAAACCACAAGTATGTGACCACCTGCTCACAGGTGAAAGCACTATTGAGACCTTCAGTTTTGGCAGCTCAACTCCTTTGACTCATGTCCTACAAATGCCATTGATTGGGAAAATATACAGAATCTCCTATTGTTTTACATCAATTCAGTCAACTTGCTGCTGTTCCCCACTATTGCACAGCTGTATCAAAGGGTTTGCATGCTGCCTCAGGGGTTACAACTATAAGCTCTATAGCAGACAACTTTTAGGCTGTAATCAATTATGACTTTCAGAAAAAAAAAAAAATGTTTGAGAGTCACAGCATACATAACTGAAAGGGATGACAAATTTTAAGGAAAGCCTTTAATTTTATAAGTAAGAAAACATAATTTTATAGAATTTAAATTAATAGTCAATAATGCTACATTTTCTAGTTACACAGTTGAGGCTAGTGTTTTTTTCTAATATACAGTGCTGTTATTAAGGTAGTCCATTGAGAACAGCATTCTTCCTTTCCTTTTTTCTTCCTTTATTATTTTTTCTTTCTTTTCTTTTTCCTTCCCTTTCTCCTTTATCCCTCTCTCTTTCCTTCCTTCATTTTATTTAGGCAACCACTCACTTGGGCTTCCCAGGTGGCACTAGTGTTAAAGAACCTGCCTGCCAATGCAGGAGACACAAGAGATGCTGGTTCAACCCCTGGGTTGGGAAGATAGATCCCCTGGAGAAGGGCATGGCAATCCACTCCAATATTCTTGCCTGGAGAATCCCATGGACTGAGGAGCCTGCTGGGCTACAGTCCATAGGGTCACAGAGAGTCAGACACAACAAGCATCTTATGACTCATTTGCTAATTCACTTAATTACTTTTTTTTTTTTTTTGCCAAAAAAATAGTGTTTTTCAAGATCAATGCTAATTGCTAAGCATATAAAACTGTAAGTTAAAACCACAGCTAAAAATATTAGCTAAGACTTCAGGAATATGAGAAAGTATAGACTCACTTTTCCCTGTTTCTTCTAAGTATAATTATATAACTTTAAAAGTACTTTATAGACAACAGTAAGATAAATCTGAAAGCTGGAAAGAATGTGTACCAGCTAGAGGGTACAGGAGTTGAGAAATAACAACATGGTGAGTTACCTGTTGTTGTTGTTGTTTTTTTTTTTTTTTTCCTCTCCCATACACCTTGGACTGGCAATGGAGAGACCTGTCACAAGAAATGATTAGGCATAAAGAAAGAAAGAAAAAAAAAAAAAGAAAGAAAGAAAAAGAAAAAAGGGAGGAAGAAAGAAAGACCAATCTGTTCCTTCTCACCAAAGGACTGGGAAAGTAGAAACCCAACAGAGACCTAGTAGGGAACCTCAAGCAGATTTCCACCAACAGAGCCTCTGTTGATTATCCAACTTACCAACAGCAGTGGCAACAGCAAAGTCCCAGCCATCCCAGCCTCTGTTCCATACCTTATGGCAGGTGAGGGATGTGATCTCCCAGCAGGGAAGAAACAAACTCTTAACTTTCTTATTCCCCTGTCCAGAAGCAGGGCCCAGAGAGTGGTCCCACCAGCTCATTTCTACTGCAATAGTAAAGCTCTGTGACTCCCTGGCTTCCACCCAGTGGTATAAGGGAACTAGGGCCAGTGGTTTTTTGCCTCACACAGAATATTGCTCAGTACCCCACAGATGGCACCAATAGGGCTTACACAGGAGTCCTAGCAGCACCAGAAATCAAACAAGACAAAATATCACTGCAAGGGATCACAAACTAAACATTCAAGGGAATTAAAACTCAGAGAAGTAGACTATAACTTATATACTATATAACTTAAATAGAACAACTAACTGCCTGCTAAAATAGAATACTTGGATAGGAACAGGAATACACTAATAAAATAAATGTTCAGGATACAATAAAAAAAAATCATTATACCAAGAATTTGGAAAATCAGAATTTAATGACAAAAGATAACCAATATGGAGATTAAGCTGATATTGAAATTATCTGACAAGCATTTTAAAAGCAACTGCCATAAAAATTACAAATTGTCTCAAAACATATGACAACAGAAAATCTCAACACAGAAATAGAAATTATATAAAATAACTGAAAAGATTATAGAATCAAAAACTATAATTAAAAAAATTAACTGAAACTTAACTGAAATTAAAAAAAAAAAAACCTCAATTGTACACAACAGAGTGTAAATGGAAATGATAAAATCAACTGAAGATAAAGACAGATCAACAGAAGTTTCTGTAGAAAAATTTAAGAAGAGCAAAAATTTATTTTATCACAGTACAGAAGAGAAAGAGTGGGGTACTGGCAAAGTATTTGAGAAACAATGGCTGAAAACTTGCCAAAGTTGGCAAAAGACACAAATCTACAAATTTTAACATGCGAAAACCTCAAATAACTCCATAGAAATCCACACCAAGATATAACAACATTAAAATTTTAAGTGTGAAAAAAAAAAAGAAAAAATTTTAAAAATAAAATTTTTTCTTTTTTTTTTTCACACTTAAAATTTTAATGTTGTTATATCTTGGTGTAATAGCCAGAGGAAAAGAATACATTACCTATAAAAGAATAACAATTCATAGTGTAGTGGATTTACTATCTGAAATCACACAGGCCAGAAGGAAGAACAACTGTGTGTGTTTTTATTTTATTTTATTTTTTTTAAGGTGCTGAAAGAAAAGAGCTGTCAATTCTAAAAGGAACCAGAAATTCTATATCCATTGGTGAAACTATCCATCAGGAATAAAGAAGACATAAACATATTCTCAGTCAAAAGAATGTTAAAATAATTTGTGCTAGCAAATCTACACTTAAATAATTACTAACAAAAGCTCTCTAAACCTTCTAAAAAAGAAGGTGATAACAGAAGACAGTGATCTTAAGAAAGGAAAGAAAAACAATCAGATCAGATCAGAACAGTCACTCAGTCGTGTCCGGCTCCTTGAGACCCCATGAATCGCAGCACGCCAGGCCTCCCTGTCCATCACCAACTCCTGGAATTCACTCAGATTCACATCCATCGAGTCAGTGATGCCATCCAGCCATCTCATCGTCTGTCGTCCCCTTCTCCTCCTACCCCCAATCCCTCCCAGCATCAGAGTCTTTTTCAATGAGTCAACTCTTCGCATGAGGTGGCCAAAGTACTGGAGTTTCAGCTTTAGCATCATTCCTTCCAAAGAAATCCCAGGGCTGATCTCCTTCAGAATGGACTGGTTGGATCTCTTTGAACTCCAAAGGACTCTCAAGAGTCTTCACCAACATCACAGTTCAAAAGCATCATATCTTCGGCACTCAGCCTTCTTCACAGTCCAACTCTCACATCCATACATGACCACAGGAATAACCATAGCCTTGACTAGACGAAACTTTGTTGGCAAAGTACTGTCTCTGCTTTTGAATATGCTATCTAGGGTGGTCATAACTTTCCTTTCAAGGAGTAAGCATCTTTTATTTCATGGCTGCAGTCACCATCTGTAGTAATTTTGGAGCCCAGAAAAATAAAGTCTGACACTGTTTCCACTGTTTCCCCATCTATTTCGCATGAAGTGGTGGGACCGGATGCCATGATCTTTGTTTCTGAATGTTGAGCTTTAAGCCAACTTTTTCACTTTCCACTTTCATCAAGAGGCTTTTGAGTTCCTCTTCACTTTCTGCCATAAGGGTGGTGTCATCTGCATATCTGAGGTTATGATACTTCTCCCGGCAATCTTGATTCCAGCTTGTGTTTCTTCCAGTCCAGCATTTCTCATGATGTACTCTGCATATAAGTTAAATTAACAGGGTGACAATATACAGCCTTGACGAACTCCTTTTCCTATTTGGAACCAGTCTGTTGTTCCATGTCAAGTTCTAACTGTTGCTTCCTGATCTGCATACAAATTACTCAAGAGGCAGATCAGATGTTCTGGTATTCCAATCTCTTTCAGAATTTTCCACAGTTTATTGTGATCTACACAGTCAAAGGCTTTGGCATAGTCAATAAAGCAGAAATAGAGGTTTTTCTGGAACTCTCTGCTTTTTCCATGATCCAGCAGATGTTGGCAATTTGATCTCTGGTTCCTCTGCCTTTTCTAAAACCAGCTTGAAGATCAGGAAGTTCATGGTTCACATATTGCTGAAGCCTGGCTTGGAGAATTTTGAGCATTACTTTACTAGCGTGTGAGATGAGTGCAATTGTGCGATAGTTTGAGCATTCTTTGGCATTGCCTTTCTTTGGGATTGGAATGAAAACTGACCTTTTCCTGTCCTGTGGCCACTGCTGAGTTTTCCAAATTTGCTGGCATATTGAGTGCAGCACTTTCACGGCATCATCTTTCAGGATTTGAAATAGCTCCACTGGAATTCCATCACCTCCACTAGCTTTGTTCGTAGTGATGCTTTCTAAGGCCCACTTGACTTCACATTCCAGGATGTCTGGCTCTAGGTCAGTGATCACACCATCGTGATTATCTGGGTCATGAAGATCTTCTTTGTACAGTTCTTCTGTGTCTTCTTGCCATCTCTTCTTAGTATCTTCTGCTTCTGTTAGGTCCATACCATTTTTGTCCTTTATCAAGCTCATCTTTGCATGAAGTGTTCCCTTCGTATCTCTGATTTTCTTGAAGAGATCCCTAGTCTTTCCCATTCTGTTGTTTTCCTCTATTTCTTTGCATTGATCGCTGAAGAAGGCTTTCTTATCTCTTCAGGGGCGGTGGCCAGGAGGAGCAACGCCACGCCCAAGGCCAGGGGCTGTGACCGGGAGGACCAACCCCACGTCCAAGGAGCCGTGGCTGCGCGGGCGCAGGAGGGCCTAGAGGAGCTATCCCACTTTGAAGGTCAGGAAGGGCGGTGGTGAGGAGATACCCCTCGTCCAAGGTAAGGAGCAATGGCTGCACTTTGCTGGAGCAGCCGTGAAGAGATACCCCATGCCCAAGGTAAGAGAAACCCAAGTAAGACGGTAGGTGTTGCAAGAGGGCATCAGAGAGCAAATACACTGAAACCATACTAACAGAAAACTAGCCAATCTAATCACATTAGGACCACAGCCTTGTCTAACTCAATGAAAATAAGCCATGCCCATGGGGCGACCCAAGACAGGCGGGTCATGGTGGAGAGATTTGACAGAATGTGGTCCACTGGAGAAGGGAATGGCAAACCACTTCAGTATTCTTGCCTTGAGAACCCCATGAACAGTATGAAAAGGCAAAATGATAGGATACTGAAAGTGAAACTCGCCAGGTCAGTAGGTGCCCAATATGCTACTGGAGATCAGTGGAGAAATAACTCCAGAAAGAATGACAGGATGGAGCCAAAGCAAAAACAATACCCAGCTGTGGATGTGACTGGTGATAGAAGCAAGGTCCGATGCTGTAAAGAGCAATTGTGCACAGGAACCTGGAATGGCAGGTCCATGAATCAAGGCAAATTGGAAATGGTCAAACAAGAGATGGCAAGAGTGAATGTCGACATTCTAGGAATCAGCGAACTGAAATGGACTGGAATGGGTGAATTTAACTCAGATGACCATTATATCTACTACTGTGGGCAGGAATCCCTCAGAAGAAATGGAGTGGCCATCATGGTCAACAAAAGAGTCCGAAATGCAGTACTTGGATGCAATCTCAAAAACGATAGAATGATCTCTGTTCGTTTCCAAGGCAAACCATTCAATATCACAGTAATCCAAGTCTATGCCCCAACCAGTAACGTTGAAGAAGCTGAAGTTGAACGGTTCTATGAAGACCTCCAAGACCTTTTAGAACTAACACCCCAAAAAGATACCCTTTTCATTATAGGGGACTGGAATGCAAAAGTAGGAAGTCAAGAAACACCTGGAGTAATAGGCAAATTTGGCCTTGGAATACGGAATGAAGCAGGGCAAAGACTCATAGAGTTTTGCCAAGAAAATGAACTGATCATAACAAACACCCTCTTCCAACAACACAAGAGAAGACTATACACATGGACAACCAGATGGTCAACACCGAAATCAGACTGATTATATTCTTTGCAGCCAAAGATGGAGAAGCTCTATCCAGTCAGCAAAAACAAGACCAGGAGCTGACTGTGGCTCAGATCATGAACTCCTTATTGCCAAATTCAGACTTAAATTGAAGAAAGTAGGGAAAACCACTAGACCATTCAGGTATGACCTAAATCAAATCCCTTATGATTATACAGTGGAAGTGAGAAATAGATTTAAGGGCCTAGATCTGATAGATAGAGTGCCTGATGAACTATGGAATGAGGTTCATGACATTGTACAGGAGACAGGGATCAAGACCATTCCCATAGAAAAGAAAAGCGAAAAAGCAAAATGGCTGTCTGGGGAGGCCTTACAAATAGTTGTGAAAAGAAGAGAAGGGAAAAGCAAAGGAAAAAAGGAAAGATATAAACATCTGAATGCAGAGTTCCAAAGAAAAACAATAGACAATAGTAAATATAATAGGCTATTCTTCATCACATGAACTTCTTTTAGCAAATAGTTTGATTACAATACAAGTTATAACTGTGAAAATGTTAGTTTCTCAGTTGTGTCTAACTCTTTGTTACCCCATGGGCTATAGCCCGCCAGGCTCCTCTGTCCATGGAATTCTCCAGGTAAGAATAATGGAATGGGCAGCCATTCTCTTCTCCAGGGGATCCTCACACCCCAGAGATCAAACTTGGATTTCCTGCTTTTCAGACAGATTCTTTACCCTCTGAGCCACCAGGGAAGCCCAATAACTATCTGACATGATAAATGTATGTAGACAAGTATATTATTAAGATGGAGAGGGTAAAGGGACCTAAAGAGAAGCAAAAGTTCTATTTTTCACTCATAAAAATTTTTTCAAGCTGTTGTATTATTTTAATTATATATCCGAATGTATCTTATAAGATTAATCATCATAATTCTATTAATGATTTGTATACAGAGTATGGTTGAGACATGAGTTGAATCTATTCTGTTAATCTCTGTCTTTTAATTTGTGTATTTAGACATTTTAACATATAAAGTAACTATATGTATGTTGGGGTTTAATTTTGTCATTATTGTTTCTCTTTGTTTCTGTGTCTTTTGATGTAACTTCATTTGATATAAAATGTTAATACAGGCAATCAATATCTTTGTACATGTTAATTAAAATATTTATATTTGGATATTTAAGACTGTCATACTAACTGACAAAAATACTAGTAAATCATTACTTTTAAAATGGCATTGTACATTGTGACACCAAAATAATGAAAGCCTATATTATAGTCATACAATTAAAAAAAAAATTACTTGCTTGGACACTAAAGTAACTATGTAAATTATTGGTTTTGAACCTGTGTATCTATGTGATATAAAGGGACATGCTTACTAGGATTGAGTTGAGTGTTATTTTTTTTAATGCATTTCATTTAGTGGAAATATAAATTTACCTAAGGATTTATGACTTTTCCACTAATATTCAACAAAAGAGTCCAAAACTGCAGTACCTGGGTATAATCTCAAAAACAACAGAATGATCTTGGTTCATTTCCAAGGCAAACCATTCAATATCACCATAATCCAAGTCTGTGCCCCAACCACTAAATGCCAAAGAGGTTGAACGGTTCTATGAAGACCTGCAAGACTTTCTAGAACTAACACCAAAAACAGACGTCCTTTTCATCATAGAGGACTGGAATGCAAAAGTAGGTAGTCAAGAGATACCTGGAGTAACAGGCAAGTTTGGCCTTGGGGTACAAAATGAAGCAGGGGAAAGGCTAACAGTGTTGCCAAGAGAACGCACTGATCATAGCAAACACTCTCGTCCAACAACACAAGAGACAACTCTACACATGGACATCACAAGATGGTCAATACCAAAATCAGATTGATTATATTCTTTGCAGCCAAAGATGGAGAAGCTCTATAGTCAGCAAAAATAAGACCGGGAGTTGACTGCAGCTTATGTCATGAACTCTTTAGTGCTAAATTCAGACTTATATTGATGCTAAGTCACTTCAGTCGTGTCCGATTCTGTGTGACCCCATAGACAGCAGCTCACCAGGCTCCCCCGTCCCTGGGATTCTCGAGGCAAGAACACTGGAGTGGGTTGCCATTTCCTTCTCCAATGCATGAAAGTGAAAAGTGAAAGTGAAGTCGCTCAGTCGTGTCCGACCCTCAGCGACCACATGGACTGCAGCCCTCCAGGCTCCTCCATCCATGGGATTTTCCAGGCAAGAGTACTGGAGTGGGGTGCCATTGCCTTCTCCGAGACTTATATTGAAGAAAGTAGCAAAAACCATTTGACCATTCAGGTATGATCTAAATCAAATCCCTTGAAATTATACAGTGGAAGTGAAAAATAAATTCAAGGGATCAGATCTCATAGAATGCCTGAAGAACTATGGACAGAGGTTTGCAACATTGTACAGGAGGCTGTAATCTAAACCATCCCCAAGAAAAAGAAATGCAAAAAGGCAAAATGATTATCTACGGAGGTTTTCAAATAGCTGAGAAAAGAAGAGGAGCAGAAGAAGAGATACCAAGGGAACATTTCATGCAAAGATGGGCTCAATAAAAGACAGAAACTGTATGGAAATAACAGAAGCAGAAGATATTAAGAGGTAGCAAGAAAACACAGAAGAATTATACAAAAAGATCTTTATGACACAGGTAACCACGATGGGTGTAATCACTCACCTAGAGCCAGACATCCTGGAGTGTGAAGTCAAGTGGGCCTCATAATCATATTTAAACAGAATAAAAAATTTCAAAGGGATGAATAATTTCTTTAGCAATATTGTAGAATAGATGTATAAGGATAAAATGGCAGGGGGTGGGGAGTAAAATCCCTAGATTATGTCTTTGTTCCTCTTGCTTTTCCAAGACACTCACTTTGGTTTCCTTGGTGGCTCAGACCTTAAAGAATCTGCCTGCAATACAGGAGGATCTGAGTTGGACTCCTGGGTTGGGAAGATCCCCCAGAGAAGGGAATGGCTACCCACTCCAGGAGAATCCCATGGACAGAGGAGCCTGGCAGGGACTACAATTCAAGGGATCACAAAGAGTTGGGCATGACTGAGCCACTAACATTTTTCACTTCCACTGTGTGCACCTATGAAATACTAGCTATCCCTGGATGAATCTCCTTGGCTGTGGAGTGATTAAAAAACAAACAAACAAAATATATTTAGGACTTATCTTAATCTATGAAGAGAAACAGATAACGCTTTTTGAACTGAAAAGGAAAGATATATATAGATAAAATGAAATTATCTCCCTTCAAAATTAGAGGAAAGCAATGGGAATTATCAAAACATGATTATAAGTGCAACAGATACATAAAAATGAGTTTGAGAATTAAAAATAATCTCTTTAGCTTTCAGGCTTCCATCATGTTGTTTTGTTTCATTACTGTCAGAAAACAAAGAGTAAGAAGCTGGAGAGTTAGACAGTGATTAGAAAAGATTCAATACACTTTCATGGGCATTTACTCCTAGGGAGATATCTTTCCCAAGAGGGTGTTGCAATTTACTTCTGATGATCTGTATCCAAATTGCATGTTTGCTAAGCATCGTTAGAAGAATGAGGTTGAAATAGGGAATTGAACAGGGTGTAAGAAAGAATCTACCCATCTGTAACTAGCAAACCAAGGCAAGAATTATCTTATGATCTGAAATTCAGATGCCCAACATGGAGATTCTTCCTAAGAGAAGTAGTGTGTTTATCTGAAAATTCCAGCAAAGCACAGTTGTAGCTAACACTAAACTGTCACTGACTCAGAATTATAGTTCATGGAAAATAAGTAATAGCTTTATGAGCTCAATGTTAAGTTTTTGGAAGGGTATCTCTGAGTTGTTTTAGTGAAACTTCAAATTTGAGTTTTACATATAAAGACCAAGTTGATGTTGAAAAATGAACAATAGGAAATAGTGAAAGGTAAAAATTGTAAATTATGTTAAACACTCATGGAATTGGAGGAGACAGTTTATTGGAAAATAAGCATTTACTGAGTAGTTATATGACAGACTATTTCTAAATAATTTCTGCAGTTATGCATGCTTTGGCTTTATTTAAATATGACTCCTAAAATTTTAATTATGTCTACTATGTCTTGGACATAGATTAAGATGATTCCCCAAAATTCTTTTACTCGTTTTTTCATACACACACACAAAAATAACCCTGCTTATAATTATCCCTATTTAATAAATGAGAAGATAGAATTCAATATTTCATTTAAATTACCCAAGGTCACAAATGTAGTTGGTAGTTGGACTGAAATTGAACTTGAATCTCTTTATTACAAAGACCATATTCTTTGCCTTTTGACATGAATTGTGCTATAAGAAACCTGATTTTCAGCATCTTCAGGGGACAAATAATTTTCTCTGATGAAATATGACTCTAAACTAAGTTGAGGCTTTGATCATCTAAAATGCATGACCTAGTCCACCCATCTTTCCTGCAAAACATTTACAGAAAATACAGTTGAAAATGTACAATTTTGAAAATGCTGGTCATTGAAATGCTATAATTGAAGACAGTCTGTTTGGTAGGAAGTTAGTCATAAGCAAGGAAGGATGAAGGCAATGCCAAAGAATGCTCAAACTACCACACAATTGCACTCATCTCATATGCTAGTAAAGTAATGCTCAAAATTCTCCAAGCCAGGCTTCAACAGTAAGTGAACTGTGAACTTCCAGATGTTCAAGCTGGTTTTAGAAAAGGCAGAGGAACCAGAGATCAAATTGTTGACATCTGTAGATCATCAAAAAAGCAAGAGAGTTCCAGAAAAAACATCTATTTCTGCTTTTGTGACTATGCCAAAGCCTTTGACTGTGTGGATCACAAAAACTGGTGAAAATTCTGAAGGAGATGGAAATACCAGACCACCTGACCTGTTATGTATGAATGTGAGAGTTGGACTATAAAGAAAGCTGAGCACCAAAGAATCAATGCTTTTGAACTGTGGTGTTGGAGAAGACTCTTGAGAGTCCCTTGGACTGCAAGGAGATCCAACCATCCTAAAGGAGATCAGTTCTGGGTGTTCACTGGAAGGACTGATGTTGAAGCTGAAACTCCAATACTTTGGCCAACTGATGCGAAGATCTGACTCATTTGAAAAGACCCTGATGCTAGGAAAGATTGAGGGCAGGAGGAGAAGGGGATGTCAGAGGATGAGATGGTTGAATGGCATCACCGACTCAATGGACATGAGTCTGGGTAAACTCCGGGAGTTGGTGATGGGACAGGGAGGTCTGGCATGCTGCGGTTCATGGGGTTGCAAAGAGTCAGACAGAACGGAGCAACTGAACTGAACTGAACTGAAGGAAGGATGGCTTGGCTGAAAGATATGCAAGCTGTCTCTAAAACCCATCCCAGACACACAAAGGAGAGCTCACAGGTAAGTTAAAAAAATAATCACAAGTACTTTTCCAAATCCTGCAGGTGCAACCTAGGCACACAGTGGATACAAAGTAACCACAGGGGCTTCTCCAAGTAACCTTAGGCATCTAAGAGCCCATTTAGGGTGCATACATATTCTACACCTGATTATAAGAGACTGAATTATGGGAATACATAAACAACACAACCTACTTTTATATAACTTGCAATTGTCAATCCGCCTTTTGAATTCCCTGTCATTGACTGGTGGTAGGTAGAAGCCCTATTTTGCACAGGGCATAACCAAAGGAGACTGGAAGTATAAAAAGGGGAAAACCAAGAGAAAAAAAGACTGTTCCTTTAGGATTAGCCTGCTCCCAAACCTTGGGAGTGTGTGTCTAAAAAAGGATCTGTCTGCTTGAGCTGCACTGAGCTGTAATTTGTGTTTCAAAGTTCTTAGTCTGTGTTTCTAAATTTTTATTGCAATAAGGCAAGAAATAAGGGAGAAAACTAAACCAAACTGACAAACCTAAAAAACTATTTGTACTGAAATATGCCTTCTCTCAATTGAAATTTTTAATAAATAAGGTTTTTTTAAGTTTCAGAAATCATAAGCAAAGCATATAATTTGGAGGATAAAGCATTACTACCACATGTAAGTAGAACAGGACAAAAACAAAGTAACAAAGCAATTTAGAATCAATTTTAAAAACATTCACTGAGAATCAGGTAGAGAATAAATATAATTACCAGGTGGCACTAGTGGTAAAGAACTCACCTGCCAATACAGGAGATTTAAGAGACATGGATTTGACCCCTGGGTCAGGAAGATCCCTTGAAGGAGAGAGCATGGCAATCTACTCCTCTGTTCTTGCCTGGAGAATCATATGAACAGAGAAGCAGGGGGTGGGGAGGGACGGCTACAGTTTATAGGTTTGCAGACTCACACAAGTGAAGTGACTTGGCACACAGGTAGAGAATAAGAAGCTGATGACTTAAGGAAAACAAACCTTCAACAAAGGCTGAATTTTATTGGTGAAAATCTCTCAGGTCTAACTCCAATTAGTTCACTAGCTAACTTTAGTGTCAGATATATTTCAGATTTAGGTCTGCAACTTACTACAACAGTTGTGTGGCCATGGTAAATTTACTTCAATTAAGTTTCTTTTCTATTAATCTAGAGTAATAAAAGTTCAGAGTTTCTGTGTGGCAATTAAATGAGGTTTTTTTTTTTTTTTTTTTTTTTTTTTTTTTAAGTCCAGCTTAGTGTCTTGGGTTAATAAATGTGAATTTCACCCATTCATAACAAAATTCCCACAGATGCCAGGTTTAAGGAGGACTTAATCCATTTTTCTTTTCCAAATTTCAAAATTTACACATCAGTTTAGAAGTTGTGATTGCTTTTAAAACACAAAGATGATTAGCTCCTGCAGTATTAAGAATGAGTAGTTTTCTTACACTTTTATGAAGGAAAAATTACCTAATTGTGAAGGAGCAAATTATCTAGCTTTGTCAAGAAAATATTATTGTGTCCTGGTAATGAAGTATTTAAACTTCTTGCCTGTTTTCTTTTAAACAAGGTGAAGTTATGGTGTTAAATACTTTAATTTGAATGCTAAATTCTTTAAAAAGTCTAACTAATCCACTTCTGTGTTTGTGTTTAATTACCTAGAGAGAGAAGTGTTTACCTAAAGTTCAGTCTCACCAGTCCAGAGAATTACTGGAGACATTGTTGGTTCATGCTCTTATGCAATAACTATATTAAGTATTCTCTGAAAATTATTGGCAGCCAACCTTTGAAATAACACACAGTTCTAAAAATAAAAATAAATTAAGAAAAAAAAAGAGAAATCAAAACGACCATCCATAACTTCCAAACTAATACAATGTAAATCTTAGGAAATCCCAGTAGGCCTTTTCTTAGATTTTGATCAGCTATTCCTAAAATGTATATGGAAATGAAAAAGATCTAGAATAGTCAAGAGGAACTAAGATCCCACAAGACGCACAATGTGGCAAAAAAAGAAAAAAAAAAAAAAAAGACCAACAGAATAATCAAGTCATATTTGTAAAAGAAGAAATATTTGGAAGACATACACTTTTCAACTTCTAAAGGTATTATAAAAGGATGCAATAATCAAAACAATGCAGTTCTGCTATAAGAATAATATTGATCAATGAAATAGAATTGAGACTCCATGAAACACAAATACATTTTTAGCAAATTAATTTTTTGTGCCAAGAAGTGCCAAGACAATTAAATGAGGAAAGACTAATTTTTTGACAAGTAGTGCAGTAACAACTGAATTTCCATGTACAGAAAGATGAATCTAGACTCATATCTCACATTTGAGTTTAATGTCAGTGCTATTTTCAGAACCATTTCACATGCACTACACACAAAAACAAAACTTTAAGGCAAATGAGGAAATTTTTTATTACTAGGAACATATGCTTTAACATTTTTTTCCACTTGTTCAGTGACCAAATAGATGTTTCTATCTTAATAATGAAAATATAATGCCCCTATCAATTATATGCTTAAGGGAATTTGCTTTACATCCTTGCTGGTTGTGCTATTACTTTCTGCAATTGGGGAGATGGGTTGAGCAACATAAAATTTTTATATGTAATTTATGGAGGGCATTAGAGTTTGATAAACAGCAAATAACTCTTTAAATTCATAAACAGCTTATACACTTGCAACTTCTTTACTGCAAATGTGACTTTTTTAAGCCTTGGAAATTTTTTTATCCTGTTTGGTAAAATTAATGTCAATGTAAACTTTTGTACATAAATTACAAAATTGCAATTAATGTAAATGAAAAATTTTGGTACATAATTTACAGGATATATTTATCTATTGATGGAATTGTTCTAAAATTTCCATTATCCAGTATGGCAGTCATTAGGCATACACTGCTATTGAAAACTTATATGTGGCTAATGTGACTTAGAAAATAAACTTTAATTTTATTGAACTGTAAGTTAAATTTAAATAGGTACACATGGCTGTAGCTAGTGTATTAGACAACACAGAAAGAGAAGAAAACTTAGAATCATATGTTTTTTATTGACCTATAGTAATTTTCATTTGGAGAAGGAAATGGCAAATTAGGTCAGATCTCTACTTCCCTGTAGCTCAGATGGTAAAGACTCAGCCTGCAATGTAGGAGAGCTGGGTTTGATCCCTGGGTTGGGAAGATCCCCTGTAGAAGGAAATGGCAACCCACTCCAGTATTCTTGCCTGGAAAATCCCATGGACAGAGGAGCCTGGCAGGCTACATACAGTCCATGGGGTCGCAAAGAGTCAGATACCCCAGAGCAACCAACAGTTTTAACACTTTCTAGAAATCAGAGCCAAGTGGAGGTTTAAACAGAGCTGCAAATTTAGGTTTTGTTTGGTTGTTTGTTTGGGGCCACACCATGCTATTTACAGGATTTTAGTTCCAGATCAGAGGTAGAATCTGGGCTCTTGGCAGTACAAGCATAGAGTTCTAAACACAGGAAACCCAAGGAGTGCCCCAGAGCTGGGAAATCTGCATTATGTAGAGTCCAAAGTCAACTTGCACTCAAATTCAATTTCGTCTTCAGTTTACAGTATAATATTTAAATATAGATATGAAGTGAGGTCATTTCATATATTTGAAAAGGATTTTATTCAAAGGGCAGTATTTTCATGGGAATTTGTGATCACAGTTTAGGTAGGTAGTTAGGCATGAGTAACTGGGGTGGCCAAGCCAAAAAAGATTCAAGTAGGTCTCTAAACCCCACCCCAGAGAGGCCCCACTGCAGCCCAGGAGAGCTCACAGATACACTATTAATACGAAATAACAACACTTTTCCAACTCTAGTGCATTGGCCCTAGGCACATATTGGTTCTGGCACATGGGTCTGGATGCACAGGTGTGTCCTCAAGTGACCTTAGACAAGTGGGAGCCTGTTAGAGGTTCATAAATATTCTATGCATACATAGATTATATGTATATTACATATATAATCTTCTTAGACTGAATTATGGGAAAGACATGCTCAATAAAGCCTGCTGTTACATAACTTGTACCTGTCAATCAAAACCGTCATCTGCCTAGATGAATATGCAAAACTCTGTCTTGAAAAACTCTGTACCACATTATTCCTGCACCAGTGCCTCTCTTGGCTTGCTCCACCTCTCCCCTGAAGTGTTCTTTCTGTTCTTTCTTCAATAAACTTGTTTTTGTCATGGGTAAGACCTCAGATTCATCTTTGTGTTCTTACCAAAGCATAAGGTTGTTAGAAATTATACCACAGCTCAATGTCTAATCTATTAATTCCATTTAATTTCATCGGTCACATGGCAGTTTTCACTTCTACAAGTTTAAGTCTTACTATATGTTTCGTGTTTTTGATTAACTTTTTAAGAACTCTGAGACCCATTTAAAGTGTAATTTTTATATATCAAATTATGCAAACTTCCCTATAATCTAACTTTAGAACATTTTTATTTACTCACTAAAAGAAACCCCACATTCATCCCGCCAGCCCCCAGACAACCACTAATCTATTTTGTTTCTTTATATATGGTTAATCTAGACATTTCACATAAACAAAATCATACAATATGTGCCCTTTTTTTTCACTTGGCGCTTGGCTTTCAGGTACTTTCTAGCTTGTTTCAGGTGAATGCATGCATGCTAAGTCGCTTCGGTTGTTTCTGACTCTTTGGGACCCTATGGATTGTAGTCCACCAGGCTCTTCTGTTCATGGGATTCTTCAAGCAAGAATACTGGAGTAGGTTGCCATTCCCTTCTTCAGGGAATGTTCCTGACCCAGGGATCGAACCCCCGTCTCTTAGGTGTCCTGCATTGGCAAGCGGGTTCTTTACCTCTAGAGCCACCTGGGAAGCCCAAATACGTGCTCTTTTTTGACTAGCACTTGGTAAGTTTAACATTTTGAGGAACTTCTAAACTGTTTTCCAAAAGCAGATGCATCATTTTACATTTCTACTAGCAACATGAGCAGTCCACTTTTTTCACATCCTTCCCTCTTGCCATCTTTTTGAACATAACTTTTAATACCCTTGATTCTAAGAGCTAGTTCTATTCTGATCAGTGATTTCCTCCTAAATATGGGTTTTATTTTCCTGATTTTTTGCAAGCTTGGTAGTTTTTGATGCCAGACATTGTCAACTATACCTTATTGGCTGCTGGACATTTTTGTATTCCTATAAATATTATTGAACTTTGGTCTGTTATATACTTAAATGATTTGTTAACCATTTGATCCATGGGGACGTGCTTTTAAGATTTGTTAGGTGGCACTAGACAAGTGAAGGCTTCCCCAGTGGCTCAGTAGTAAAGAATCATCCTGCCAATACAGGAGACAAAAGAGAGGCCAGTTCGATCCCTGTGTAGGTAAGATCCCCTAGAGCAAACAGCAATCCATTCCAGTATTCTTACCTGAGAAATTGCGTGTACAGAGGAGCTTGGACGGCTACAGTCCATAGGATCCCAAAGAGCGGGAAACAACTGTGAATACATGCGCTAGAGGAGTGAGGTGTCTAGGGCGAATGCTCTACTTACTATTAAGGCAAAACCTGTCTGTGTACTCTAATAACCAATGCCCCATGGATTAGGAAGTTTTCCAGCGAGATCGGTGAAACGAATTACTATTTCTGTGCCTAAGTGAATCCTTAAATCCCCTTCCGGGTAGTTTCCTCAGCGAAAAGATGCTCAAAATTCAGTAGAATCCTGGAGAAAATTCTACAGAACTCCAAGTTCTCTGAACAACTCTCGCCTTTATGTTATACTCTGAAAAGAACATTACCTGTCCTGCTGCTGCTGTTGCTAATTGGCTTCAGTCGTGTCCGACTCTGTGCGACCCCATACACAGCAGCCAACTAGGCTCCCCCGTCCCTGGGATTCTCCAGGCAAGAACATTGGAGTGGGTTGCCATTTCCTTTTCCAATGCATGAAAGTGAAAAGTGAAAGTGAAGTCGCTCAGTCGTGTCCAACTCTTCGTTACCTGGTCTCCCCCAAACTTGCAGCTCCTTCCTGTCAAAGCAGGCAATTCGCTGGGCTCTGCTTAAGTGTTCTCTCCCTGCACTGCCGTCTGG
Source organism: Bubalus kerabau (assembly GCF_029407905.1). Lineage (NCBI taxonomy): Eukaryota > Metazoa > Chordata > Mammalia > Artiodactyla > Bovidae > Bubalus > Bubalus kerabau. The sequence continues at coordinate 5,567,349 of NC_073645.1, forward strand.
AAAACGTTGTAAATACAGTAAGCTTTTTGAACTGATAGCATTTGTTTCCTCAGTCTTCAGGGTCACTGTTACTCGTTACTGACTCCATCTGTCTTGGAAACAGACCCAGCGTTCTCCTTCAACAGCAGTAGAATTTTTTTTTTTTTCTTTTTCAATAAAGGAACTGTTGAAAGGTACCCCTAAAAGCCATACAGAGAAATGCTTTCCTCTGCCTCTTAGTCTGAGAACTGGGCCGCGCGCCGCGGAACGAACTCAAGCCACACCTCCCCCACCTCAGCTCAGCCTACGGGCTACTGCGCAGGCGTAGAACTGCGCGCCTGCAGCGCTCAGCAACAACTGCGCCTGCGCCAAACAACAGGGCCCGCCAATGCGTCAATCTGAGCCTGCCAATGAAAGCGCTTAAAGGTCCTTGAGTCCCGCCCACTGACCGGACATCCAATCGTCTGTTCCGGCGCGCAGCCTGCGGTGGATCCAAAGTAGTCCCAGGGTAGAGTTGGAGCGCAGCCTGGAGCAAGATGGGGGCTGCGGAGTCTGAAGTGGAGACTGCAGCCCGAGAGTAAGTGTCTCCCGCCCAGGGGGTGGAGGGGGGGCAGCTGGGGGCGGGCTGGGACGGTCCTTGTGCACCCCCGAGTTAAGACAGTTAATGCCCCTCAACTCATTATAGCTGTTGGGATTCGGCTCTCCCGTGAAGTGATCGTGACCCCAGACTCCCTGTCTTAGGGTGGCTCTCTCCAGGAGTAAGGCATATGAGAGACTGTTCCCCACCACGAACGCACACTCCCCAGAGATGTGTACTTAAAGGGGACGGTTACATCCCTGTCAAGCCCCCACATCTCTTCGCAGGTTGACCATCCTAACAGGAGACTTTCCACCCCAGGAGATACCCTGGGAAATCCGTTTAATTTCTGCCACTCTTGTCCCAACGTACACTGTTGCTATGAGTTATTTTATTCTGGTTACCGCTTCCTAATGGACTGCTCCAGCCCCCAACAAGGAAGAACTCTGGAGAGCCTAGATCCAGGGATCCAGCTCCCCGTCCTTAGCTCCTGCTCCAGTATTCTGAGACCTTGCTCCAAGGCTGTGTCTCTGCGCGGGGCGCTGTCCCATCCCCTGTATATTTCTTTGATTTCAGAAACTCAAATGTCTTCTTTCTTTGCTCTGACTTTCTCTAGCTTCAGTGAGTGGGTTTACTATCTAGCTGCGGTGCCCGGCTTCTCATTGCAGTGGTTTCTCCTTGCAGAGCACTGGTTCTAGAGCGAGGGCTTCAGGAGCTGTGGTGCCCGGGCTTAGTTGCTCCGTGGCATGCGGAATCTAACAGGACCAGGGATGGACTCTGTAACATCTGCGTTGGCAGGCGGATTCTTTATCACTGAACCACTAGGGAAGTCCCCTCAAAAGGTTTCTATTCGGTGAAACAGACCCTATTTAAAATCACAGCTCTTTCCCCACGCTTATTATTCCCCTTGCTTTGCTTATTTTTCCACACTTATTATTTCACTTATTACTTCCATGTCTCTTCCATGCACACTCATTCCTGGTCTCAGGTGGCCCTTCAAGCCTGTGTGTAGCTGCTAGTCAGGACAAGACTCAGCATTGATACACATAATCACATATGTGCAATGTGCACACAAATTCACTAGAACTAGCACCTCAGGAGTCTGCAGTTTTTCCTGTTTTCTTGCCCCTTCAGGGTCCTGGCCAAGGTAGCAGACATCCTGGAGCGTGTAGGTCTTCAGGAGGAGGCTGAACTGCCTGCCCAGATCCTGGCTGAGTTTGTGATGGTATGTGCAAGATGGGAGCTAGCCTTTCACCAGCCAGGGGCTGCTCCTGAATCCTCTTGTTGAGATACTGGGCAGCATTAATGGTGAGCAGACTGGAAGGTAACCTTTTTGGCCTGTAGTACAAGGAGGTAAGAATGTTCCCTGCCGATACCCTCCTTCTGAACAGGACTCTCGGAAGAAAGACAAGCTCCTTTGCAGCCAGCTTCAAGTAGTAGACTTCCTGCAGAATTTCTTGGTTCAGGAAGGCACTGCCCAGGACCAGAACCCTTTGGCTTCTGAAGACATAAGCCGTGAGTGGGCTCAGGGTTCGGATAGAGGCTTCCCTGAGTGAAGAAGAAAGGGGGACATCAGTCAAGTCAGCTGTTTGCCTGATGTGATGACTGAAGCCCCAGTGCTGCAGGCAAGTGGGTCTACCTCACTTCTATACTAATTTTTGGTGGCTCTCCACAGGGCAGAAGGCACTTGAAGCCAAAGAGCAATGGAAAGAGCTGAAGGCCACATATCAAGAGCATGTGGAGGTTATCACAAATTCCCTGACCGAGGCACTGCCCAAGGTGGAGGAGGCCCAAATAAAGCAGGCACAGCTCCAGGAGGCCCTTAAACAGCTCCAGGCCAAGGTGAACCAATGATGAGAGGAGGGAAGGTCAAGCAGAGAGGAGGAGGAAAAGGGTGAATGTGCTAGGTTGGACCCACTGGTTATCTTTTAAATTTCAACCATATGACTGAGTGTACCACATCTTCTTTGTCCATTCGTCAGTACTATTCAGCCATTAAAATAATCTAATGCCATTTGCAGTAACATGGATAGACTTAGAGATGATCATACTTAAGTAAGTCAGACAAAGGAAAATATATGATGACATTTATATGTGGAATCTAAAAAAAAGATACAAATGAACTTACTGTAAAACAGAAATAGACTCACAGACTTAGAGAAAGAACTTATGGTTACCAGAGAGGAAGGAGGCTGGGGACAGATTGGGAATTTGACATGGACACACTGCTATATTTAAAATAGATAACCAACAAGGACCTACTATAAGAGAAAATTAATTTAAAAAAATGAAATGCAACAATAAAAATTCACTCTTCCTCTCATTCACTTCCTTCGCTTACCTGCAGAAGCAAATGGCCATGGAAAAACTCAGAATAGCTCAGAAGCAGTGGCAGCTGGAACAGGTAGGTCCATTTCCCTAGGAAAATATCTCTTCCCACCACCATGCTAGCGCATGGGCCAAGTCCTCTGCCTAGAAAATTTTCATCTCATTTCCTCCTGTGTGGCATTATATTATGGGACCCACATGGACTTTGATCCTAGCATCACCACTTACCACTGCATGATCTTGAACTGTCACCTTACTTTCTCTGCTTCTGTATCTTCATCTGTGAAATGAAGAAAATAATAGCATCTACCCTATAGAGTTGTTAGGATGACTAAGTAATTGGTACAGCAAGTGTTTAAAATAGTGCCTGGCACATAGCAAACTAAATAAGTCTTATCATTCTTTGTGCCACTTTCCTCCAGAATGCCTCACCTTGGAACAACTCACTTTGATCCTTTTTTTCTAAGCTCCTGGTCCTGCCTAAAATGAGTGGAGTCCCTCTATTCATCTATGTATCTGAAACCCCAGCTAGGTCTAAGCTGGAGGGTTGGGAAAATGGCTCCAAGACCTCAGGATCTGAGGAACCATATCTTCATTCTCACTCTTGGTAGGAGAAGCATTTGCAGAATCTGGCGGAGGCTTCGTCAGAAGTGAGGGAGCGTCAGACAGGAGCTCAACAGGAACTTCAACGACTATATCAGGAACTTGGAACCCTGAAGCAGCAGGCAGGGCAGGAGCAGGACAAGCTGCAGAGGTGAGGCTGGGAGCATGAGCTGCAGACCTAGGGTTGTCCAGCGGAAGTTCCCTCTCTTCATAACCACATCCTCCTTGTAGGCACCAAATCTTCCTCCAGCTGCTATACACACTGCAGGGTAAGCAGCTATTCAATGAGGCAGAGGCAGAGATACCACAGCAGCTGGATCTTCCTAAGGATAAGCCCCAGCAGGTGACCCAGCCCCAGGAACAGAACACTCAGGACACCATGGGAAGAGAGGTTGGTGTGTCCTCCAACGTGAGTGAGAGATGGAATAGTTGGGCAGGTAGACAGAGAAAAAAACGGATAGACCTTACTCACTGCCCATACCTTGTTTTCCCAAGGCTGACAACCCACAGCCTGTTGGAGATGTAGGCTTACCGTGGCTTCCTGGCAGACAGCAACATACGGAAGAATCCTAGAGCAGGTCAGACTCCAACTCAGGCCATGGTTTCCCTGGACTGCAGTATGGCAGGAGGGAGGGTCTGGTCTATCTATCTCTGTTTCCTAGCTCCACTGTTCATGGAAAGAATGGGATGTGGGAAGAAACAAGAAGTTTATTTTATGGTTGAAGTTTAGTACTTTATCCCCATGCCCAGCCTACCCTAGACTAGTCTGGCTCTTCCTCTTCTCCAGCCCTCTCACCTCACCCTCATTGCAGGATTGACTTAAATTCTTTGAGTGCAGTTTGATTTTTGACTACACACCTGCTCAGGGCAGGCCCTGGATTCTGTTTATTAAAAACCCTGGAGCTCTCTCAGCTGCCTGTTTGTCAGCTTATCTTCACATGTTGGTTGGAAGAGCCACACTCAAAGGCCAACAACATGATAGATGCTTGGACAGGTGTGAGTGGAGAGAATATAGATCGGGAAAGGGCCCTGGCCTGGGGCATCAGAGGTTGCTTACCCAAATGGATATGCCACAAATATGCTGAGCTTAATTCAGGGAGAAGGTGAATGCTTTATGCAGGTGATTAGATGTAGAAAGCTAACTTTAATTACTGATCGTAATGTTTACTGAGTCTCTGATTTGTGCCAGGCCCTGATTTGCTATGAACTGAAGTTGCAGAAGTGGACTTAACTGACCAGTCACTGGCCACTTGGAGCATAATGAGAATGAACAAGTCAGTAGGATGATTTCAGCATGTGTGACAACAGGGTAGCAAACTGAAACAGTAATAAAGAACAATAGTGAAAAAGTATAGAGACCACCCCCCCTCTATATTGGTCTATGATATGTGAGTTAGTATTTCTATTTGTGCTGGTATGTTTGTGTTTCTATATTTTTGTTTGTTGCTTTCATTCTCCATTCCTTTATGTGTATCACTGAATGTATGAACAGTGGGATCACTACTGTGTTTGAGGAAGTGATTGCATCCCTGATCTGTAGCCTATTCTAGGATGTCCTAATGTTATATTCCTGATACATTTTTTGTGTTCTACTGTTTTTTTTTCCTTGACTCATCCTTTCGGATTGTCATTCGTCTTCAAATATTTGAATGCTAAAAGACTGGCTTTTGTGATCTCTGTTGTATGTTTTGTTCTGGTTCATTGATTTGTAGTAGTATCTTGATCATTTTCTGGCTTCTGTTTTTAGGTCAAGAATATGTTTTTTTTTTTTGGTAAACTTTTTATCAGGTAATAAACTTGTGTATTTGGACCTTTATTTGTTTTCTCAAATAAACATTTAAAGTTATTTTCTTCTGGCTTCCTATTAGTATTTTCACAATTATTCAATTCATAGAATTTTCTATTAAAATTATTTCTTTGATTCATGAGTTTCTTAGAAAAATAATTTTCAAATTTTTTACTCTATGTGAGAGGATAATCTTTCTAGGTTTATTCTAATTTAGTCAGAAAATGTCAAATCTGTAATAAAAATTTTGAAATTTAGTGACAGAAGCAATTGTAGCCTTGAATGTGATTTCTTTAATTTTTCATGTTGATTTTTTAAAACAATGTCTTTTAGAACTGTCGTTTCAATATATGGCAGAACCAATACAATATTGTAAAGTTTAAAAATAAAATAAAATTAAAAAAAAAGAACTGTCATGTATAATGTTTTTTGTATGTTTATTAGATTATGCTTCTTAGGTTTTTCAATTTGTATCATCTATATACTTAATTTTTTATTTTCCAAATATCATCTTCTGAGAGAGGTGTGTTCAGATTTCCAAATGATAGTGGATTTGCTTATTTCTCTTATAAACATCTGGATAATTTCAACAAAGCTAATCCCTATCATTCTATCTTTATAATTTTAAATTCATAAAATTAAATTTGCTTCAAATATTCTACCCTATTTTGAAAAGAAAACTATCTTCCCATTTTAGAATCTTTCTGTCCTTAATAAGCCCCATCCTGTCTTATAAAATTATGCAACTTGTATTACAATTTTTATGTCTCCTCTTTGGGCCAAATACGTATAAGTTTTGAAATATAAACAATGTGAAATTAAGTCAACTAGTTTTATTATTGTTGTTAGCACGGTATTTAAATGAACTTTTTGGTACTTTTCGGAAAGACAGAAATTTAGTGAGTTTTGATACACTTTGCTTTTGAAAGCCCGAATAACCTAGGCATTAAGTCTAAAAGCTTAGAGTCTCAGGAATCAATATCTTGAGGGCTTTTTAAATTGTCTTTTTGTGGGGACGAGGGTGTAAATTCTTCTATTTATGTTGCTGAATTTGAGTAACTGTCGACATAGTTATAAAAAACTTGTTAATCTTCATGGAGCTCTCCAGTGTACAAAAATTAGATTTCAGATGCCGTATTCAAATGAATATCTAAAATTTAAATTGTCAAGTGAACTTTAGCAAACACACCTATACAAGGTATGCATAATTCATTTCATCATACATTTTATACTGATTATACCTACATGATAATTATTTAAATGAGTTGATTACTTTGTACCTAAAATTGTGTTCTGAGATAGAAAAAATAAGAAAATATAAAAATGTACTTTCAGAAGATAACAGAACTTTTGGAAATAAAAGATTATCACAAATAAACATAAAAGAAGCACTATATATATATATATATATGACCTAGTGTACAAATTTTGAATGTATTGTAAAAAGTCATAGGAAAAACACACAAGAGTTGGAATACTCAAAATAGGGTTTATTTTATGAAAGAATGAAAGTTTGTTTAAAATATCTTGTAGAATCTCCATGTTATGAAGTTATATTGTAAAAACTTTGAATCTAATCTTAATAACCAATCATAAACAGCAATCTTATTAATAAAAATACCAGTTTTAATAATAGATATATTAAATTTGCATCCTGTTTATAAAACTAAGTAGACAAGAAGTTATGCTTTACGTGAATATTTCAGGGAAAATACTTCTCTTTAGGGGCAGGGGCCTATCCACAGTCTCCATGTATATAAGGCTTGGATTAACCTGGCCACATATTCTAGAAATAAAAAAGGAGTTTGAAATAATTTATTTACTGAAGTTCAGCATTATCTGTGGTTGTTTCGTTTGGTTACTCCAATGATAATACAGTCTCGGGCAAGATATGCTGGTTTCTTGGTTGAACACTACTCTTGATGATGACTGAAATGCCTGTTTGAATGTGTCATTTTCAACATAAGAAAGATGGGGGAAAGGAAAGAAATAGTAAATTTGGTTGAGGATTTTAGGCATGAGATATATAACATTGGTGTGTGGGAGTGTGTGTGTACTTACATACACATATAAAGCTGGCAGAGTTAATGTAGATTAGCTGGAGGAAGTGAGTGACTGGATGATGGATATTTCACCTCTGTTTTCAGATCCTGTCATTAATCATTTGTTCTATGTAATTTCTCTCTACAGGAACATATATTCTTTGTATCCACAAATAAACATATATCAATAGCTTCACATTTTAAAAGTACTTAGTAAATGTTCATTTGATCATCTTCAGGGAAGATTTTCCGAAGAGCTGCCTTTGAGTTCAATTTCAAATAAATTATCCAGAGGTAGATTTTGTCATTTATTTAATGTCAGCTATGTGCTAAATGTAAGTTCTGAGAATTTAAAAAAAGGAAAATGATTAAGAATCTGAGTTTAAAGACAGGAAAGAAAAGACTAATTCTTACAAAAAAAAAATTATGTCTGTCATTGTTAAGGACTAAGAATTAAAATATTTTGACAGCACCAAGAATTGAAATATTTTGACAGCACTAAGCAGAAAGTGAAGTCGCTCAGTTGTATCCGAATCTTTGTGACACAGTGGACTGTAGCCTGCCAGGCTCCTCTGTCCATGGGATTTTTCAGGCAAGAATACTGGAGTGGGTAGCCATTCCCTTCTCCAGGGGATCTTCCTGACCCAAGGATTGAACCCAGGTCTCCTGCATTGCAGGCAGACTCTATCGTCTGAGCCACCAGGGAAGGCCTAACTAAGCAGAAGGAACATCATAAGTAAAGTACAGAAAGTGAGAAACTCAATTTCAAGAATACATATGGCCAAGCCAGTGCTTGGAACATAGAATATAAGGGGAGAAATGGGAGTAGTGAGTTAACTGAACCATATACCTTTACCCTTCTGGCTATAGGAAGTCAATACCTTCACCTGGAAGCCACAGAAACCTGTTGAAATGTTCTTACTTAGATAAAAATTTCTCATGTATTTTTATCTATTGCAATAGAACTCTCAGAAAGTAACACCGTTGGTGAGAACATTTATGAATTTAAAGCAGAATATACATTTAGAAAACAGTACCAATGTTTTCATCCTCTTGAGGTAAAGATGTCTGCTAAGTTGCTTCAGTAACTTCTGACTCTGTGACCACATGAACTGTAGCCCACCAGGCTCCTCTGTCCATGAGATTCTCCAGGCAAGAATACTGGAGTGGGTTGACATTTCCTTCTCCAGGGAATCTTCCCAACCCAGGGATTGAACCCGTGTCTCATGTCTCCTGCATTGGTAGGCAGGTTTTTTATGACTACTGCCACCTCAGTGCAGTTCAGTCACTCAGTCGTGTCCGACTCTTTGCAACCACATGAATTGCAGCAAGCAGGCCTCCCTGTCCATCACCAACTCCCGGAGTTCAGCCAGAATCATGTCCATTGAGTCAGTGATGCCATCCAGCCATCTCATACTCTGTCTTCCCCTTCTCCTGCCCCCAGTCCCTCACAGCATCAGAGTCTTTTCCAATGAGTCAAATCTTCACATGAGGTGGCCAAAATATTGGCGTTTCAGCTTTAGCATCATTTCTTCCAAAGAACACCCAGGACTGATCTCCTTTAGGATGGACTGGTTGGAACTCCTTGCAGTCCAAGAGACTGTCAAGAGTCTTCTCCAACACCACAGTTCAAAAGCAACAATTCTTTGGCAATTGGCTTTCTTGACAGTCCAACTCTCTCATCCATACATAACCACTGGAAAAACCATAGCCTTGACTAGGCGGACCTTTGTTGGCAAAGTAATGTCTCTGCTTTTGAATATGCTATCTAGGTTGGTCATAACTTTCCTTCCAAGGAGTAAGAGTCTTTTAATTTCATGGCTGTAATCACCATCTGCAGTGATTTTGGAGCCCAAAAAAATAAAGTTTGACAATGTTTCCACTGTTTCACCCATCTAATTCCCATAAAGTGATGGGACCAGATGCCATGGTCTTCGTTTTCTGAATGTTGAGCTTTAAGCCATCTTTTTCACTCTCCTCTTTCACTTTTATCAAGAGGCTTTTTAGTTCCTCTTCACTTTCTGCCATAAGGGTGGTGTCATCTGCATATCTGAGGTTATTGATACTTCTCCCGGCAATCTTGATTCCAGCTTGTGCTTCTTCCAGCCCAGCGTTTCTCATGATGTACTCTGCATAGAAGTTAAATAAGGAGGGTGACAATATTCAGCCTTATACTCCTTTTCCTATTTGGAACGTGTCTGTTCCATATCCACTTCTAACTGTTGCTTCCTGACTGGCATATAGACTTCTCAAGAGGCAAGTCAGGTGGTCTGGTACTCCCATCTCTTTCAGAATTCTCTACCTTTTATTGTGGCCCACACAGTCAAAGGCTTTGGCATAGTCAATAAAGCAGAAATAGATGTTTCTCTGGAACTCTTTTGCTTTTTCGATGATCCAGCAGATGTTGGCAATTTGAGCTCTGCCTTTTCTAAAACCAGTTTGAACATCTGGAAGTCCATGGTTCTCGTATTGCTGAAGCCTGGCTTGCAGAATTTTGAGCATTACTTTACTAGTGTGTAAGATTAGTGCAATTGTGCGGTAGTTTGAGCATTGTTTAGCATTGCCTTTCTTGGGGATTGGAAAGAAAACTGGCCTTTGCCAGTCCTGTGGCCACTGCTGAGTTTTCCAAATTTGCTGACATATTGAGTGCAGCACTTTCACAGCATCATCTTTTAGAATTTGAAATAGCTCAACTGGAATTCCATCACCTCCACTAGCTTTGTTCCTAATGATGCTTTCTAAGGCCCACTTGATGTCACATTCCAGGATTTCTGGCTCTAGGTGAGTGATCACACCATCGTGATTATCTTAGTCGTGAAGATATTGTTTTGTAGAGTTCTTCTGTGTAATCTTGCCACCTCTTCTTACTATCTTCTGCTCCTGTTAGGTCCAAACCATTTCTGTCCTTCATCGAACCCTTTGCAGGGATCAAATTGCCAACATCCACTGGATCATGGGAAAAGCAAGAGAGTTCCAGAAAAAACATATATTTCTGCTTTATTGACTATGCCAAAGCCTTTGACTGTGTGGATCACAATAAACTGGGGAAAATTCTGAAAGAGGTGGGAATACCAGACCACCTGACCTGCCTCTTGAGAAATCTGTATGCATGTCAGGAAGCAACAGTTAGAGCTGGACCTGGAACAACAGACTGGTTCCAAATAGGAAAAGGAGTACGTCAAGGCTATATATTGTCACCTTGCTTATTTAACTTCCATGCAGAGTACATCATGAGAAATGCTGGACTGGAAGAAACACCAGCTGGAATCAAGATTGCCAGGAGAAATATCAATAACCTCAGATATGCAGATGACACCACCCTTATGGCAGAAAGTGAAGAGGAACTAAAAAGCCTCTTGATGGAAACATCAAGAGTGGAAACAGTGTCAGACTTTATTTTGGGGGGCTCCAAAATCACTGCAGATGTTGAATGCAGCCATGAAATAAAAGACGCTTACTCCTTGGAAGGAAAGTTATGACCAACCTAGATAGCATATTCAAAAGCAGAGACGTGACTTTGCCAACAAAGGTCCGTCTAGTCAAAGCTATGGTTTTTCCAGTGGTCATGTATGGATGTGAGAGTTGGACTGTGAAGAAGGCTGAGCGCTGAAGAATTGATGCATTTGAACTGTGGTGTTGGAGAAGACTTTTGAGAGTCTCTTGGACTGCAAGGAGATCCAATCAGTCCATTCTAAAGGAGATCAGCCCTGGGTGTTCTTTGGAAGGAATGATGCTAAAGCTGAAACTCCAGTACTTTGGCCACCTCATGCAAAAAGTTGACTCATTGGAAAAGACTCTGATGCTGGGAGGGATTGGGGGCAGGAGGAGAAGGGGACGACAGAGGATGAGATGGCTGGATGACATCACTGACTCGATGCACATAATTTTGGGTGAACTCCGGGAGTTGGTGTTGGACAGGGAGGTGGCGTGCTGCGATTCATGGGGTCGCAAAGAGTCAGACACAACTGAGCGACTGAACTGAACTGAACTTGCATGAAATGTTCCCTTGGTATCTCTAATTTTCTTGAAGAGATCTCTAGTCTTTCCCATTCCATTGTTTTCCTCTATTTCTTTGCATTGATCACTGAGGAAGGCTTTCTTATCTCTCCTTGCTATTCTTTGCAACTTTGCATTCAGCTGTTTATATCTTTCCTTTTCCCCTTTGCATTTTGCTTTTCTTCTTTTCACAGCTATTTGTAAGCCCTCCTCAGACAGCCATTTTGCTTTTTTGCATTTCTTTTCCATAAGGATGGTCTTGATCCCTGTCTGCTGTACAATGCCACGAACCTCTGTCCACAGTTCATCAGACACTCTATCAGATCTAGTCCCTTAAATCTATTTCTCACTTCCACTGTATAATCATAAGGGATTTGATTTAGGTCATACCTGAATGGTCTAGTGGTTTTCCCTAGTTTCTTCATTTTAAGTCTGAATTGGGCAATAATGAGTTCATGATCTGAGCCACAGTCAGCTCCCGGTCTTGTTTTTGCTGGCTGTATAGAGCTTCTCCATCTTTGGCTGCAAAGAATATAATCAATCTGATTTCGGTGTTTACCATCTGGTGACTTCCATGTGTAGAGTCTTCTCTTGTGTTGTTGGAAGAGGATTTTGCTATGACCACTGTGTTCTCTTTGCAAAACTCTAGTAGCCTTTGCCCTGCTTCATTCTGTATTCCAAGGCCAAATTTGCCTGTTACCCCTGGGGTTTCTTGACTTCCTACTTTTGCTTTCCAGCCCCCTATAATGAAAAGGACATCTTTTTGGGGTGTTTGTTCTAAAAGGTCTTGTAGGTCTTCTTAGAACCATTCAACTTCAGCTTCTTCAGCATTACTGGTTGGGGCTTAGACTTGGATTACTCTGATATTGAATGGTTTGCCTTGGAAACGAACAGAGATCATTCTGTTGTTTTTGAGATTGCATCCAAGTACTGCATTTTGGACTCTTTTGTTGACTATGATGGCTACTCTATTTCTTCTAAGGGATTCCTGCCCAGAGTAGTAGATATAATGGTCATCTGAGTTAAGGTCACCTCTTCCAGTCCATTTTAGTTAGCTGATTCCTAGAATGTTGACGTTCACTCTTGCCATCTCCTGTTTCACCACTTCAAGTTTGCCTTGATTCATGGACCTAACATTCCAGATTCCTATGCAATATTGCTCTTTACAGCATCAGACCTTGCTTCTATCAGCTGTCACATCCACAACTGGGCATTGTTTTTTCTTTGGCTCCATCCCTTCATTCTTTCTGGAGTTATTTCTCCACTGATCTCCAATAGCATATTGGGCACCTACCGACCCAGGAAGTTCCTCTTTCAGTATCCTATCATTTTGCCTTTTCATGGGGTTCTCAAGGCAAGAATACCAAAGTGGTTTTCCATTCTCTTCTCCAGTGGACCACATTCTGTCAGACGTCTCCACCATGATCCACCCGTCTTGGGTGGCCCCCACAGCATGGCTTAGTTTCATTGAATTAGACAAGGCTGTGGTCCGTGTGATTAAATTGACTAGTTTTCTGTGATTATGGTTTGTGTGTCTGCCCTCTGATGCCTCTCAAAACACCTACTGTCTTACCTCAGTTTATCTTAACTTGGGCATGGGATATCTCTTCACAGCTGCTCCAGCAAAGCACAGCTGCTGCTCCTTACCTTGGATGAGGGGTATCTCCTCACAGCTGCCCCTCCTGACCTTGAATGTGGAGTAGCTCCTCTCGGCCCTCCTGCCCTTGCACATCCACCACTCCTTGGACTTGGGATTGCTCCTCCCAGCTGCGGCCCCTGACCTCAGGCGTGTGGTAGGTCCTCCAGGCCGCCGGCACTGACCTCGGGCATGGGGTAGCTCCTCTCGCCACCAGCCCTGACCTCAGACATGGGGTAGCTCCCGTCGGCTGCCGCCCCTGACCTCGGGCGACGGGTAGCTCCTCTCGGCTATGCTTCTGTGCGGTCCGTCGCAGCCAGCGCACTTCTGCCGCACGGTCTGGAGGCCGTAAACATGTCTGACCATTGCTAATTATTGGGACTTGCTATAATGACAGCAACTAAAGTGCTAAAATACACTTAACCAATTAGATGATTAAAGCAACATTGGAGTGGCAGCAGAATGGAACCTCTATTTTAGAATGTTGCTACTTAAATATAATAACAATTATCGTAATTATTAGTTATTGTGTATTATACCCACTGAAATAATCACTAAAGGAGTTCAGTGATACTGGCATTCCTGGATGATGACAGCAATCCAAACAAATACATGCCAACTAGAAACTAATAAACCACCTATCCCAGAGCTCAGTGTTTTTTGGTATATTAGTCACTGAAGGTTGACTATTTCAGAGCATCAGAAAACATTTTCAGCAATGAAACATCACTTCCTGTGCCTGAGTCTTATTCTACTTGCCAAGATTTTAGGTATAACAATTGAAAATAGGTGGTGAAAAAAACCTACTATAAAATATTTGTATTAAAGAACAATGACCTACTTTGTATCAATTAAAAAATGAATATGGTTTTTAAACAGTACCATATGACTGCTTAGTAATGTTAGTTTCAACAATTATGTTGAACAATATTTAGATGTTCCTGGAATATAAAGAAAAGAGAAGCTTTCCATTAGGTGCCTAGATCACTCTTGGCACTCAAAACAGACTGTTAATCTTTTAGAAAAGAGTAAGACAAATCTTATTTGGTTGAAAAAAAGTTTAGTATCATTAGAGATTTTATTTATTTCCACCCTGTCTCTTCTCTACACTTATATCAGAAATTTTCAGGAACTAATTCAGTAACTAACTCTTAGTGTATGATGGTGCTGGTGATCTCAGGAAGTTGAAGTAGTTATTGAAAAAAATTTTATTCTTACAACAGTGGAAAGGAAGGGCTAGCACATTCTCAGTTAATTCTAAATAATTGTATATATTTTGTGTAGGAGAGAAACTAAAACTGGGATTTCATGTCCCTCAAGGCAAAACTTTGTTTCATATCTAAGATGATTTTTGTGTGTGTGTGGGGGGGGGGAAGGTATTAACACAATGTTTATTGGTATGTCATGGTAGATTGTAATTTAGCGATCACATTGTCCAGCTCAAGTAGGTGGCCCAGACTGGCAGATGGTGATGGGGATTAATTTATAAGGCTCACACTTTCTTGAAAATGTCTTGCCTGTTCTTTTTATAAAATTTTGTTTATGTGTTTGTATGCATATACCTAATCATATTCATATAATGTGTGCTATTTTATATTTTGACCCAAGTGGTTGATTATATATAGATTCCAGCTTGTACTAACTCATAATTTTTTCTGTTCCCTGTCCAGTCAAAAAACATTTTTGAGTACCTATGTGCCAGGTACTGTTCTGTTTCTATTATTAAAATATATTTCCATAAAACATTGCATAAATTTAAGATGCAAGACTTGTTAATTGGATAGGTTTACAGAGAAGGCAATGGCACCCCACTCCAGTACTCTTGCCTGGAAAATCCCATGGATGGAGGAGCCTGGTAGGCTGCAGTCCATGGGGCCGCTGAGAGTCAGGCACGACTGAGTGACTTCACTTTGACTTTTCACTTTCATGCATTGGAGAAAGAAATGGCAACCCACTCCAGTGTTCTTGCCTGGAGAGTCCCAGGGATGGGGGAGCCTGGTGGGCTGCCGTCTATGGGGTCGCAGAGAGTCAGACACGGCTGAAGCGACTTAGCAGCAGCAGCAGCATACAGTGTAATGTGATTGTCATTTTAGTGATTTGTACTTCTATCATGTTACATAATCATTTATTTTTAGTGGTTAGAATGAGTTGTAGTCTCTTAGCAAATGTGATGATTGTAATATTAATAAAATGTTGTCTATATTCTTATATTACTTAGCTCTCTAAGACTTGTTTACTACTTGTTAAAAGTCTCTACACTTTAAACCAGGTACAAGCTACTTCTCTACCCACCACATCACCTGGAAACCACCATTCTTCTCTTTTTACCAGTTCAGCTTTTTAGATTCCACATGTAAGTGATATTGTGTAATATTTGGTTTTCTCAGTCTGAATTATATTGCTTTGACATAAGGCCCTCAGGATTCACTCATGTTGTTGCAAATGACAGGGTGTCCCTCTTTTTCACTGTTGAATAATTCTCCATTGTGTGTGTGTGTGTCTGTGTGTATATCACATCTTCTTTATCCATTCATCCACTGATGGGCACTAAGATTGTTTCCATATTTTGGCTATTTTGAATGATACTGCAAAAGATGTGGGAGTGCATATATTTATTTAATATCCTTTAATATTAAACAAATGAATTTAATATTCATTTCCTGGGGGTATATGCCCAGAATTGATATTGCTGAATCACATGGTAGATCTATTTTTAATTTTGTGAGGGACCTCCATGTTGTTTCATGTATTGGCTGAACCAATTTATATTTCACCAACAGTGTATAAATATTCTTTTCTCCACATCCTCATCAACTCTTGTCTTTTGTGATTACAGCCATTCTAATAATTGTGAGTTGATATCTCATTATGATTTTAATTCGCATATTCCTGATGATTGGTGATGTTGAGCATCTTTCATGTACCTATTGGCCATATTTGGAGAAACGTCTATTTAACTTCTCTGACCATTTTTAAACACATTGAGTTTTTCTTTGTTTTTAATTGAATTTTTAAAATTTATTTCTGATATTAACTCATTATCAGATATGTGGTTTGCTGCAATTTTCTCCCATCCTGTAGGTTGCCTTTTTAATTTTGTTATTGTTATTTTTTCCCCAATATGGAAGATTTTAAGTTTGATATAGTCCCATTTGTTGATTTTTGCTTTTGTTGTTTGTGTATTTGATGCCACATGTGTGTATATATATATATATGCTCAGTCACTCAGTCATGTCCAACTCTGCAACCCCATGGGCTGTGGTCCACCAGGCCCCTCTGAGGGATTTTCCAGGCAAGAATACTTGAGTGGGTCGCCATTTCCTTCTCCAGGGGATCTTCCCAAACCAGGGATTGAACCTGTGGCTCCTGCATTGCAGGCAGATTCTTTTGGTGCAATAGCCAAAAAATCATTGCCAAGCTCAGTATTAAGCTTCTTCCATACATTTTCACTGCAGATGGTGGTTGCAGCCATAAAATTAAAAGATGCTTACTCCTTGGAAGGAAAGTTCTGAGCAACCTAGATAGCATATTCAAAAGCAGAGACATGACTTTGCCAACAAGGTCCATCTAGTCAAGGCTATGGTTTTTCCAGTAGTCATGTATGGATGTGAGAGTTGGACTGTGAAGAAAGCTGAGCACCAAAGAATTGATGCTTTTGAACTGTGGTGTTGGAGAAGACTTTTGAGATTCCCTTGGACTGCAAGGAAATCCAACCAGTCCATTCTAAAGCAAATTGGTCCTGGGTGTTCTTTGGAAGGACTGATGCTAAATCTGAAACTCCAGTACTTTGGCCACCTCATGGGAAGTGTTGACTCATTGGAAAAGACTCTGATGCTGGGAGGGATTGGGAGCAGGAGGAGAAGGGGACGACAAAGGATGAGATGGCTGGATGGCATCACCGACTCGATGGATGTGAGTCTGAGTGAACTCTGGGAGTTGGTGATGAACAGGGAGGCCTGGCGTGCTGCGGTTCATGGGATCGCAAAGAGTCGGACACAACTGAGCAACTGAACTGAACTGAACTGATACATTTTCTTCTAGTTTTTGAATTATTTTTTTGTAAGTATTATAATGTAGGGGTCCAGTTTCATTGTTTTGCATGTGTTTATCCAGTTTCCCCAACACCATTTTTTGTTGTTGTTGAAGAGATTATCTTTTCCCCATTAGATGTTTTGGCTCTCCTGTCAAGTATTAGGTAACCTTTTATGTTGGTGCTTAATTCTGGGCTTTTTATTCTGTTCAGTTGGTCTGTGTGTGTCTGTTTTTATACCAGTGGCTGATAGTTTGAAATGAAGAAAGGTGGTACCTCCAGCTTTTTTCTTCTTCCTCAGGATTATTTTGGTTATTTAGAGTCCTTTATTGTTCTGTACAAATTTTAGAATTGTTTTCTTATATCCCAGTGAAGTACACCATTAGAATTTCTTTCTTTTTAACTTTGATTTTATATAACAATTTACATACATAATGAAATCTGAGAAAATATTTCTCTTCATTTGATCACATGATTTCACTTTGGAATTTTGATGGGAGTATTGGGTTGAATTTATAGACGGATATTTTAACAGTATTAATTCCTCTGATTCCATAAACAGTGTCTTTCCTTTGGGTTTTCTTCAGACAATCCATTTTATATTAAAAGCAACTTATCTTCACTTCCCTATAAAGACTCCACCCTTTTACTCCTCACCTTTTAGGTTTTGGGTTTGTTTGAGGTATAACTGGCATATAGTCCCAGGTGTACAGCATAAAGATTGCAAATTGATTACTACAATAAATCTAGTTAACCTCTGTCACCATACATAGTTATAAAAAATTTTTCTTCTCTTTTGCTATAAGGACTTTTAAGTAAGACCTATTTTCTTAGCAACTTTAAAATATGTAGTGTATTATTAACTATATTTTGTGTTTCTGTTATTAATGTTCCAGTTTGTGTCTTCTTTCTTTTTTTGGCCACTTCCTTTTGAGTGGCTTTCAGGATTTTAGTTCCCTGACCAGGGATTGAACCTCTGCCACTTCAGTGAAAGGGCTTAGTGCTAACCACTGAACAGCAAGGGAATTCTCTCAGTTTACCTCTTTCTATGCTTGAATTGACATTGTGACATTGTACAGGAGACAGGGAGCAAGACCATCCCCAAGAAAAAGAAATGCAAAAAAGCAACATGGCTGTCTGAGAAGGCCGTACAAATAGGTGTGAAAAGAGAAGCGAAAAGCAAAGGAGAAAAAGAAAGATATACGCATTTGAATGAAGAGTTCTGAAGGATAGCAAGGAAAGATAAGAAAGCCTTCCTCAATGATCAGTGCAAAGAAATAAACAATAGAATGGGAAAGACTAGAGATTTTTTCAAGAAAATTAGAGATACCAAGGGAAAATTTCATGCAAAGATGGGCTCAATAAAGGACAGAAATGGTATGGACCTAACAGAAGCAGAAGACATTAAGAAAAGGTGGCAGGAATATACAGAACTGTACAAAAAAGGTCTTCACAACGCAGATAATCATGATGGTGTGATCACTCGCCTAGAGCCAGACATCCTGGAATGTGAAGTCAAGTGGGCCTTAGGAAGGATCACCATGAACAAAGCTAATGGAGGTGATGGAATTCCAGTGGAGCTATTTTGAATCCTAAAAGATGATGCTGTGAAAGTGCTGCACTCAATATGCCAGCACATTTGGAAAACTCAGCAGTGGCCACAGGATGGGAAAATGTCAGTTTTCATTCCAATCCCAAAGAAAGGCAATGGCAAAGAATGCTCAAACTACCAAACAATTGCACTCATGTCACAAGCTAGTAAAGTAATGCTCAAAATTCTCCAAGCCAGGCTTCAACAATACTTGAACTGTGAACTTCCAGATGTTCAAGCTGGTTTTAGAAAAGGCAGAGGAACCGGAGATCAAATTGTCGACATCCGCTGGATCATTGAAAAAGCAAAAAAACTTCCAGAAAAATATCTGCTTCTGCTTTATTGATTTTGCCAAAGCCTTTGACTGTGTGGATCACAATAAACTGGGGAAAATCCTTAGTGATGCAATACCAGACCACCTGACCTGCCTCTTGAGAAATCTCTATGCAGGTCAGGAAGCAACAGTTAGAACTGGACATAGAACAACAGACTGGTTCCAAATAGTCAAAGGAGTACATCAAGGCTGTATACTGTCACCCTGCTTATTTAACTTATATGCAGAGTGCATCATGAGAAACTCTGGGCTGGAGGAAGCACAAGGTGGAATCAAGATTGCCAGGAGAAATATCAATAACCTCAGATATGCAGATGACACCACCCTTATGGCCGAAAGTGAAGAAGAACTAAAGAGCCTCTTGATAAAAGTGAAAGAGGAAAGTGAAAAAGTTGGCTTAAAGCTCAACATTCAGGAAACTAAGATCACGGCTTCTGGTTCCATCACTTCATGGCATATAGATGGAGAACAGTGGAAACAGTGAGAGTTTTTATTTTGGGGGGCTCCAAAATCACTGCAGATGATGATTGCAGCCATGAAATTAAAAAATGCTTACTCCTTGGAAGGAAAGTTATGACCACCCTAGACAGCATATTAAAAAGCAGAGACATTACTTTGCCAACAAATGTCTGTCTAGTCAAACCTATGGTTTTTCCAGTAGTCCTGTATGGATGTGAGAATTGGACTATAAAGAGAGCTGAGCACCAAAGAATTGATGCTTTCGAACTGTGGTGTTGGAGAAGACTCTTGAGAGTCCCTTGGACTGCAAGGAGATCCAACCAGTCCATTCTAAAAGAGATCAGTCCTGAATATTCATTGGAAGGACTGATGTTGAAGCTGAAACTCCAATACTTTTGCCACCTGATGCGAAGAGTTGACTCATTTGAAAAGACTGATGCTAAGGAAAGATTGAAGGCAAGAGGAGAAGGGGACAACAGAAGGTGCTAAGGAAAGATTGAAGGCAAGAGGAGAAGGGGACAACAGAAGATGAGGTTTGGTGGCATCCCCAATTCGATGGACATGAGTTTGAGTAGATTCCAGGAGTTGTTGATGGACATGGAGACCTGGCGTGCTGCAGTCCATGGAGTCGCAAATACTTGGACACGACTGAGCAACTAAACTGAACAGAACTGATGCCTGAATTGGTCAATGAATTATAGCAGTTATAGTTATTTTAAATATTCATTTCCTTTAAACTTATAATGTAGTTAACTGGTAAAAACAACGTTCTAATTTAAAGTTATTCTGTTTTTTCCCCGACTGATACCAGTGTGTTACATACTTTCACATATTTTCCTGTTCCTGATTAACTTCTTTTCATTCCAGCTTGAAGAACATCTTTTCAGTATGTCTTGCAAGTTAGGTTTAATGGTGCTAACTTCCTTCAGCTTCTGTTTGTCTTTGAAAGCTGTTGTTTCTCCCTCATCTCTGAAAAATAACTTTGTCAGATAAAACATTCTTGGCTGACAGTTTTTATCTTTCAACAACAATGTATTTCACTTCACTCTCTTCTGGCCCACCTAGAGTTTCTACTGAGAAATCTGTTGATAGCTTACTGGGAGTTTCCTAGTATGTTGCCTTGGTCACTTTGTTTTTTACCCTGCCTGCCTTTAAGATTCTTTCTTTGTCATTTATTTTTGACAGTTTCATTATGTGTCTAGGAGAAGAAGGTCTTTTTGCATTGAAATAATAAGGTGATTCTGTTATGTTCCTGGATTTGTATGTCCAGTTCTTTCCCCAACTTGGGGAAGCTTGAGAATTTCAATCTCTTTGGTAGACAACTGCTTACATTCATTATTTTTACTCTAAATTCATAGAATTGCCTTTTAGGTTCTCTTGTAGCTCATTGAATTTCTTCATGACAGCTATTTAGAATTCTTTATTAGTTTGCAGTAGTTTGTGCCTTTGAATTTAGTTGCTGGAGAATTACCATTTTCTGTTGGTTTTACCATCTTTGATATTTCACAGTGTTTAGAGGTATGCATTTTTCCTTTAGCATTTGAAGTAGCAGACATCTTCGTAAATTAAGACTTTCTATTGTCTTTCAATCTTATGGACCAACAAGCTGGCTATTATAAACCATGTTTTATCCCAGAAGGTGGCACTATAACATGTTTGTGGTTTCTTTTATAGCCACTGGATCGTAAGGGTGCACCAGGGAGTGGGGACAAGGACTCCACAGCAGAGATGAGGTGTGGACTTAGTATCTGGGGTTTTGGGGATTCCACAGGGCCAGTGAGGGAAGTGGGGAATGTCCAGAGGTTCATGGGAGTTCTCCTTTGAAATCTAGAAGCAGACAGCAAGAAACATGACACTTTGATATTCTTGTCATCTCCCTTTCCTTTTCTCCCCCGTATGTTGAGCTTAAAATAGTTTTTTTTTTTTTTAAATATATGTACATTACATATAGTCTAAAATGTAAAGTTAGGCATCATTTTCTCTTTATAAATTTAATTTAGTTTGTGTTGTTTTTTAAAGAGTCATTTATTCAATCATGAAGACACCTGGAAGCTACAGGAAACCCAGCTCATTTTGTTGTAGTACTGATTACTATCAACAGTTTGCTATTTTTCACCTGAGTATCCTGTTTATTTGTAAAGAAGCTAAATGACAGCCTGGTTAAGTTTTGAATTTTGTATTAGGAGCAGATTTTTCACTTAGTGCTGTCTTAAAATTCACAAGATGCTTGCTTCCAGGATGCGTATCACTTTGACAAAAAAAGTTTTGTGATGAACAGTGTACTTGTTTTGCTCAATTTGGATTGAAGTTTATCTAATATTTTCCATATTAGTAATTATGTGAATTATGCATAATCTAAAATATAGAAAAATAGAACATGTAAAATCTAGTTATCATTGTTTTCTTTGAGGTGTGTGTGTTTGGCAGAAATCTAAATAAATAATTTCCATCCTTGTAACAAATCCTCCAGAGATTTCCATAAAGTTTTGTACTTTAGCTCTCAGTCCCTTGATTATAATTTCTCTAATCCCTTGAGACCTTTTTTTAAAATTAATTAATTTATTTTAATTGGAGGCTAATTACTTTACAATATTGTAGTGGTTTTTGCCATACATTGACATGAATCAGCCATGGATGTACATGTGTCCCCCATCCTGAACCCCCCTCCCACCTCCCTCCCCATCCCATCCCTCAGGGTCGTCCCAGTGCACCAGCCCTGAGTGCCCTGTCTCATACATCAAACCTGGACTAGCAATCTTTTTCACATATGGTAATATATATGTTTCAATGCTATCTCTCCAATCATCCCACCCTCATCTTCTCCCACAGAGCCAAAAGTCTGTTCTTTACATCTGTGCCTTGAGACATTTTATATTAATATACAATGTCCCTTTTGCATGACTATCTCTGATGTTACTCTTGTGCTGTTGAATAAGAAACACCAAACTCCTTTTGTTGCTCCTATTTTGTCGATCAGTGGTTGCTTGCTTCTTTGTAGATGGTTTTTGCTGAACAGCCCATACCTAGGAATACAAAGAGAATATAGGTTACTAGGAATACAGATTACTTATATAACTTGTGCTATCCTAAATATGTCTAATATGAGAATAGGCTTGTGAAGGCAACCAGAGTCTGTTTGAACATTACTTTGCCCTTCATGAAATGATCTTTCAAAAATCCACTTGAATTACCTGGATTAAAAGACTGAATACCTCAGAGAAGTGAGTTCAGTACTTAGGTTGTAATCATAACACAAAAATTCAAGTATCCTTTCATCACAAACATCTTTGAATATCTGGCAAAAGTTTTATAACTTGAGTTTAAATGAAAATTTGCTGCCATAATATGGTGTGCCAGATTCTAATTGGCTTTGATGTCTATAGGTGTAAATTATTCTATATAAACATTTAATACTAATGGTCACTCTCAGCACCCACTGATATAACAGACATCAGTAGTCAATTCTGGCTCTTGTGTAATGCCCATAAAGTGACAGATCATTTTATCCCCCTCCACTCCCATATTACCCCATTCAGTTCCTACTAATTGTTAGACATCTGGCATATATGATAAATATTTTTGCTCTGCCTATTAAAATCTGTGAAAATCAATATACCATAAATGCACTGGGCTTTCCTCGTGGCTCAGATGGTAAAGAATCCGCCTGCAACAATGGGAGACCTGGGTTCAATCCCTGGGTTGAGAAGACAACAGTGACCGACTCCAGTATTCTGATCTGAAGAATTCCATGGACAGAGCCTAGCAGGCTACAGTCCACAGGGTTGCAAATAGTCAGACACGACTGAGCGACTTTCACTCACTCATCAGTACACTACAGAAATACATGAAGTGGGGAGCCAACTCCATGAGGTGAAATAGATCCAGGAGATGTCCTGGAAATAGTGGAATATGAAACAGACCTTTATAAGAGGTATATTTTGCCAAGAAATTTTAGAGTGAATTATATTCTAGGTAAATAAGCTGGGGGGGATATATATATTTCATATATATATATATATATATATATATATATATAATAATTTCTTCAGGAACAGAAAAGTGGTAATGTGGCTTAAGGGAAAATGTATCTGGATTTGTGGCTGGGACAGAATTGTGGTTAGACTGCAGAGACAGCTGAACAAGTTACAGTAAGTAATGTCTAAGAAGTTTAAATATTAGAAACAAAAGCAAATAGCTGTTGAAACATTAAATTTTTATCTGTTCACCTTAGCATTGATTTTGTCATCTACCTGATTATCTTTTCAGTGAAAGAAAGCAGATTTTTGTCAGCTTACAATTTTGACAGATTAGCAGTCAATTCTTGGATATTGAACACCTGCATGCTATCAGGTATTAACTAATTCATTATTATGATACCACTTATAGACCAAACAACTAAGGATCAGGTGCTTTGCCCAAAGACAAAATACCAGCAGTAGCTTTGTTATTCAAATTCTCAGCCCTTATGCTCAAAATTGGCTTTCCTCATGGGTCAGATGATAAGGAAACTTCCGGCAATGCAGGAGACCTGTGTTTAATCCCTGGGTCAGGAAGATCCCCTGGAGAAGGAAATGACAGCCCACTCCAGGACTCTTGCCTGAAAAATTCCAAGGACAAAAAAGCCTGGTACACTACAGTCCATGGGATCACAAAGAGTCAGACACAACTAAGTGACTAACACTCACTTTCATACTTAACATTTCCTTCCACATGTTATAGTTGCCACACACACACACATTACTTTTTTAAAGTTACTATAAGAATCCAAATATGTAAGAAAACTACTAAGCCTGTAGTTCTTAAAATGTATGTGCAGTAGAATAACATGGAGGGGTTTTGTTTTTTTTTTAATGTTGACTTAAGCCATCTCTGGAAGATTTTAATCCCCAATTTCTGGTTTAACTTGCATGTTTAACAAGTACCTCAGATTATGATGCGGTGAATTTAAGAACTATTTTGTGAGAAACACCACGCAGTTTTTCATTAAGACTAGCTTACATTCTGGTATGGCTATTAGTGCTTAAAATTGTGAAGCAACAAACATACCCACTTTGAAAAGGATTCGAGATCCAGAAAAGAATATAAACTACCTGTACACTAGGAAGAATTGAATATTTTTAATAATGATGGGAACACTAGGTTCGGTCAGAAGTCTGAAGTCAAATATGAGGTATAACCTGAAACAGAAAGACATGCTAAAAGGAGAGTAAGAAGAGAGTGTGGGCAAACTGCTTTAGTGGGTTTTGACAGAATAATTATTGAAACTCATATCTACAGACACACACACACATACCTGATAAATAGATAACCCTGGCTCATGACACCATCCTACATACCACCATACCTCCCATTCTTTTCCTTCATCTGCTGGCTGAAAGGAGAGGACAGTGAGAATTGGGACAAAGACAGAGACAAAATGGAGGGAATTTTGATCCTCGTGACTTGAAAGAAAGCAAACTGACAAAGGACAACTGTTGGGTCAATGAGGTTAAAAAAAACCAAAACAACTTTACTATATGAAACCTCGGAAACACTAAAGTACTTATATCAGAGAGCTTAAAGCTGGATCTAAATCTGGTTTCTTTAGGCAGATATTTCAGTAAGATTTCCCTTAACCGTTGGTAATGATAGTAAAATATATACTTGCCTACAAGCCGATTTTTTAAAGATCTTAATCGCAATTAAATAATATAAATGTATAATATAGTATGTACTATATTATATATATAATATATATAATATATATTTGAAAGATCTTTTTGAAAGATCTTCATCTCAATTAAATAATGAAAATAATAAATTATAAGAACATATAATATATAGTAATATATTATATACCAAATTATTAATAATTATAAATAAATATATATTAATATATAATTATATATAAAATATATTATAAATATAATATATAAATATTATAAAGTGTAAATATATAATATATATTCAGGAAGTATAAATATATAATTACATATTAATATATGTAATTATATATTAATATGCATAATATTTATGGTATATTATATATAGAATATGTTATATATAATATATAACATACATTATATATAATATTATATTATATATGTAATATGTGATATTATAATATAAAATTATAATATGTATAATATATAATGTACAATATACACATTACTATATATACTAATGTATATAGAAATTATAAATATATAATATATAATACATATATAATCTTATATATTATATATAATACATATTATCTATGTATTATATATAGTATATAATATGAAATATGTTAATTACATATTTAATATTATTAATATATTATATATTAATGTGCATATAATATACATATTATATATTATAATTATACTATATATAATTAATTATATACCATTATATATAATATATACAATTTATATATACAATTTATATATTATATATATATAATTCATATATTATATATGTAATTTATATATATATTAGTATATGTACTAATGTATATTATGTGATATTATATAATATAAAATATATATTAATATATAATATATACAATATACAATATATAGTATATAATATAATAATATATAATTATATAATATAATATATATATAATTATATATTATAATTATATGATATATAATATATATTATGTATAATAATATATAATTATATATAATTTTGTACATATTAATTAACATATATATCGTATTATATATTTAATATGTTATATATATTTACTATTTTATTATATATAACATATATATAATATATTTAATCAGATCAGATCAAATCAGTCACTCAGTCCTGTCCGACTCTTTGCGACCGGATGAATCGCACTATGCCAGGACTCCCTGTCCATCACCAACTCCCAGGTTCACTGAGACTCACGTCCATCGAGTCAGTGATGCCATCCAGCCATCTCATCCTCTGTTGTCCCCTTCTCCTCCTGCCCCCCAATCCCACCCAACATCAGAGTCTTTGTCAATGAGTCAACTCTTCGCATGAGGTGGCCAAAGTACTGGAGTTTCAGCTTTAGCATCATTCCTTCCAAAGAAATCCCAGGGCTGATCTCCTTCAGAATGGACTGGTTGGATCTCCTTGCAGTCCAAGAGACTCTCAAGAGTCTTCTCCAACACCACAGGCCAAAAGCATCAATTCTTCGGCGCTCAGCCTTCTTCACAGTCCAACTCTCACATCCATACATGACCACAGGAAAAACCATAGCCTTGACTAGATGGACCTTTGTTGGCAATGTAATGTCTCTGCTTTTGAATATGCTATCTAGGTTGGTCATAACTTTCCTTCCAAGGAGTAAGCATCTTTTAATTTCATGCCTGCAGTCACCGTCTGTAGTGATTTTGGAGCCCAGAAAAATAAAGTTTGACACTGTTTCCACTGTTTCCCCATCTATTTCCCATGAAGTGGTGAGACAGGATGCCATGATCTTCGTTTTCTGAATGTTGAGCTTTAAGCCAATTTTTTCACTCTCCGCTTTTCACTTTCATCAAGAGGCTTTTTAGTTCCTCTTCACTTTCTACCATAAGGGTGGTGTCATCTGCATATCTGAAGTTTATATTTCTCCTGGCAATCTTGATTCCAGTTTGTGTTTCTTCCAGCCCAGCGTTTCTCATGATGTACTCTGCATATAAGTTAAATAAACAGCGTGACAATATACAGCTTTGACAAACTCCTTTTCCTATTTGGAACCAGTCTGTTGTTCCATGTCTAGTTCTAACTGTTGCTTCCTGACCTGCATGCAAATTTCTCAAGAGGCAGATCAGGTGTTCTGGTATTCCCATCTCTTGAAGAATTTTCCACAGTTTATTGTGATTCACACAGTCAAAGCCTTTGGCATTGTCAATAAAGCAGAAATAGATGTTTTTCTGGAACTCTATTGCTTTTTCCATGATCCAGCAGATGTTGGCAATTTGGTCTCTGGTTCCTCTGCCTTTTCTAAAACCAGCTTGAACATCAGGAAGTTCACGGTTCACATATTGCTGAATTCTGGCTTGGAGAATTTGAGCATTACTTCCTAGCGTGTGAGATGAGTGCAATTGTGCGGTAGTTTGAGCATTCTTTGGCATTGCCTTTCTTTGGGGTTGGAATGAAAACTGACCTTTTCCAGTCCTGTAGCCACTGCTGAGTTTTCCAACTTTGCTGGCATATTGAGTGCAGCACTTTCACAGCATCATCTTTCAGGATATGGAATAGCTCAACTGAAATTCCATCACCTCCACTAGCTTTGTTTGTAGTGATGCTTTCTAAGGCACACTTGACTTCACATTCCAGGATATCTGACTCTTGGTCAGTGATCACACCATCGTGATTATCTGAGATGTGAAGATCTTTTTTGTACAGTTCTTCTGTGTATTCTTGCCACTTCTTCTTAATATCTTCTGCTTCTGTTAGGTCCATAACATTTCTGTCCTTTATCGAGCTCATCTTTGCATGAAATGTTCCTTTGGTATCTCTGATTTTCTTGAAGAGATCCCTAGTCTTTCCCATTCTGTTGTTTTCCTCTATTTCTTTGCATTGATCGCTAAAGAAGGCTTTCTTATCTCTTCTGGCTATTCTTTGGAACTCTGCATTCAGATGTTTATATCTTTCCTTTTCTCCTTTGCTTTACGCTTCTCTTCTTTTCACAGCTATTTGTAAGGCCTCCGCAGACAGCCATTTTGCTTTTTTGCTTTTCTTTTCTATGGGAATGGTCTTGATCCCTGTCTCCTATACAATGTCACGAACCTCATTCCATAGTTCATCAGGCACTCTATCTATCAGATCTAGGCCCTTAAATCTATTTCTCACTTCCACTGTATAATCATAAGGGATATGATTTAGGTCATACCTGAATGGCCTAGTGGTTTTACCTATTTTCTTGAATTTAAGTCTGAATTTGGCAATAAGGAGTTCATGGTCTGAGCCATAGTCAGCTCCTGGTCTTGTTTTTGCTGACTGGATAGAGCTTCTCCATCTTTGGCTGCAAAGAATATAATGAATCTGATTTCGGTATTGACCATCTGGTGATGTCCATGTATAGAGTCTTCTCTTGTGTTCTTGGAAGAGGGTATTTGTTATGACCAGTGCATTTTCTTGGCAAACTCTATTAGTCTTTGCCCTGCTTCATTCCATATTCCAAGGACAAATTTGCCTGTTACTCCAGGTGTTTCTTGACTTCCTACTTTTGCATTCCAGTGCCCTATAATGATAAGGACATCTTTTTTGGGTGTTAGTTCTAAAAGGTCTTGTAGGTCTTCATAGAACTGTTCAACTTCAGCTTCCTCAGCGTTACTGGTTGGGGCATAGCCTTGGATTACTGTGGTATTGAATGGTTTGCCTTGGAAATGAACAGAGATCATTCTGTAGTTTATGAGATTGCATCCAAGTACTGCATTGTGAATTCTTTTGTTGACCATGATGGCCACTCCATTTCTTCTGAGGGATTCCTGCCTGCAGTAGTAGATATAATGGTCATCTGAGTTAAATTAACCCATTCCAGTCCATTTTAGTTTGCTGATTCCTAGAATGTCGACATTCACTCTTTCCATCTCTTGTTTGACCATTTCCAATTTGCCTTGATTCATGGACCTGACATTCCAGGTTCCTGTGCACAATTGCTCTTTACAGCATTGGACCTTGCTTCTATCACCAGTCACATCCACAGCTGGGTATTGTTTTTGCTTTGGCTCCATCCCTTCATTCTTTCTGGAGTTATTTCTCCACTGATCCAGTAGCATATTGGGCACCTACTGACCTGGGGAGTTTCTCTTTCAGTATCCTATCATTTTGCCTTTTCATACTGTTCATGGGATTCTCAAGGCAAGAATACTGAAATGGTTTGCCATTCCCTTCTCCAGTGGGCCACATTCTGTCAAATCTTTCCACCATGACCCGCCCGTCTTGGGTTGCCCCACGGGCATGGCTTAGTTTCATTGAGTTAGACAAGGCTGTGGTCCTAATGTGATTAGATTGGCTAGTTTTCTGTGAGTATGGTTTCAGTGTGTTTGCCCTCTGATGCCCTCTTGCAACACCTACCATCTTACTTGGGTTTCTCTTACCTTGGGCGTGGGGTATCTCTTCACGGCTGCTCCAGCAAAGTGCAGCCATTGCGCCTTACCTTGGATGAGGGGTATCTCCTCACCGCCACCCTTCCTGACCTTCAGTGTGGGATAACTCCTCTAGGCCCTCTTGCGCCGGTGCAGCCACGGCTTCTTGGACGTGGGGTTGGTCCTCCCGGCCACCGTCCCTGGCCTCAGTCGTGAGGTTGCTCCTTCCCGCCGCTGCCCTTGGCCTCTGGCTTAGGGGCGTGGGGTATCTCCTCTGGCCCGCCACCCCTGACCTCAGACACGGGGTAACTCCTCTCGTCGCCACCCCTGACCTCGGATGCTGGGTATCTCCTCCCGGCCGCCGCTCCTGGCCTCGGGCGTGGGGGCGTTGGGTAACTCCTCCCGGCCGCCACCCCTGACCTCGGATGCGGGGTAGCTCCTCTCAGCTGTTCCTGTGCCATTGCAGTCTGGTACTCTCGGCCGCTGCCCCTGACCTCGTATGTGGGGTAACTCCTCTTGGCCACCGCCCTTTGGGCATGGGGTCCTCCCAGCTTCTGCCCCTATATGATAATATATATAATAATATAATATATAATATATATTATATATAATATAATAATAATATATAATTCTATATTAATTAATATATACAATACTGTATATTATAATAATATTGTATTGTATGCATATACAATATGTTAAAATATAATATATATTATAATATTATTATAATTTATTATAATATATTAATATAATATATATTATACTATATAATATATAACATAATATATATTATAGTATATATTATATATAATATATGCTAATTATTATAATATATAATTATATATATTATATTATATTATATATATCATATTTCATATATATTATATAATAGATAATATATAATATTTATATTATATATTTTTAGAATATTATATTATTATATATACTATATAATACATATATAATAGAGTGCCTAATGAACTGTGGACTGAGGTTCATGACATTGTACAGGAGACAGTATCAAGACCACCCCCATGGAAAAAAAATGCAAAAAAGCAAAATGGCTGTCTGAGGAAGCCTTACAAATAGCTGTGAAAAGAAGAGAAGTGAAAAGCAAAGGTTAAAAGGAAAGATATAAGCATCTGAATGCAGAGTTCCAAAGAATAGCAAGAAGAGATAAGAAAGCCTTCTTCAGCAACCAATGCAAATAAATAGAGGAAATCAACAGAATGGGAAAGACTAGAGAGCTCTTCAAGAATTTAGAGACACCAAAGGAGCATTTCATGCAAGAAGGGCTCAATAAAGGACAGAAATGTTATGGACCTAACAGAAGCAGAAGATAGTAAGAAGAGGTGGCAAGAATACACAGAAGAACTGTACAAAAAGAACTTCATGACCAAGATAATCACAATGGTGTGATCACTCACCTAGAGCCAGACACCCTGGAACATGAAGTCAAGTGGGCCTTAGAAACCATCACTATGAACAAAGCTAGTGGAGGTGATGGAATTCCAGTGGAGCTATTTCAAATCCTGAAAGATGATGCTGTGAAAGTGCTGCACTCACATGCCAGCACATTTGGAAAACTCAGCATGGGCCACAGGACTGGAAAAGGTCAGTTTTCATTCCAATCCCAAAGAAAGGCAATGCCAAAGAATGCTCAAACTACCGCACAATTGCACTCATCTCACACGATAGTAAAGTAATGCTCAAAATTCTCCAAGCCAGGCTTCAGCAATATGTAAACCGTGAACTTCCAGGTGTTCAAGCTGGTTTTAGAAAAGGCAGAGGAACCAGAGATCAAATTGCCAACATCCGCTGGATCATGGAAAAAGCAAGAGAGTTCCAGGAAAACATCTATTTCTGCTTTATTGACTATGCCAAAGCCTTTGTGTGGATCACAATAAATGTGGAAAATTCTGAAAGAGATGGGAATACCAGACCACTTGACTTGCCTCTTGAGAAACCTATATGCAGGTCAGGAAGCTACAGTTAGAACTGGACATGGAACAGACTGCTTCCAGATACGAAAAGGAGTATGTCAAGGCTGTATATTGTCACCCTGCTTATTTAACTTCTATGCAGAGTAAGTACATCATGAGAAACGCTAAGCTGGAAGAAGCACAAGCTGGAATCAAGATTGCTGGGAGAAATATCAATAACCTCAGATATGCAGATGACACCACCCTAATGGCAGAAAGTGAAGAGGAACTAAAAAGCCTCTTGATGAAAGTGAAAGAGGAGATTGAAAAAGTTGGCTTAAAGCTCAACATTCAGAAAACTAAGATCATGGGATCTGGCCCCATTACTTCATGGGAAATCGATGGGGAAACAGTGGAAACAGTGTCAGACTTCATTTTTTGGGGCTCCAAAATCACTGCAAATGGTGATTGCAGCCATGAAATTAAAAGACGTTTACTCCTTGGAAGGAAACTTATGACCAACCTAGGTAGCATATTGAAAAGCAGAGACATTACTTTGCCAACAAAGGTCCGTCTAGTCAAGGCTATAGTTTTTCCAGTAGTTATGTATGGATGTGAGAGTTGGACTGTGAAGAAAGCTGAGCACTGGAGAATTGATGCTTTTGAACTGTGGTGTTGGAGAAGACTCTTGAGAGTCCCTTAGACTGCAAAGGGATCCAACCAGTCTATTCTAAAGGAGATCAGTCCTGGGATTTCTTTGGAAGGAATGATGCTAAAGCTGAAACTCCAGTACTTTGGCCACCTCATGCGAAGTGTTGACTCATTGGAAAGGACTCTGATTCATTATGATATTTGGCAAAACTAATACAATTATGTAAAGTTTAAAAATAAAATAAAATTAAAAAAAAAAAAAAGGAAAAGACTCTGATGCTGGGAGGGATTGGGGGCAGGAGGAAAAAGGGATGACAGAGGATGAGATGGCTGGATGGCATCATGGACTCTATATACATGAGTTTGAGTGAACTCTGGGCGATGGTGATGGACAGGGAGGCCTGGCATGCTGCGATTCACGGTGTCACAAAGAGTCAGACACGACTGAACGACTGAATTCAACTGAGCTGATAAACATCAGGCTCATCTACAGCATATAAAGCAGAGAAAATGCTAAGTGTTACTTCTGAGATTAAAATGCTATATCCTTATAGTTCCTTTGGGAAATTTCTTCTGTTTACTCAGTTGCCCCATATTATCTACTATGAGTCTATTAATTATGTGCATTCATACTAATATTTGTACTCCTTCTTTTTACTTGTCACTTAACTTGCAATATGTTATCTCCTAATTACTTGTCAGTTTCTTCACTGTAGCTTGAAGAATCTATGAGAAGGTGAGTTAATCATCATCATAAATGGTTCTCAAAATTTGTTTTTAAGAAGCACTTGCAGTATCATTCAGTTCAATTCTGTTCAGTTCTCAGTCATGTCCAATTCCTTGTGACCCCATGGGCTGCAGCACGCCAGGCTTCCCTGTCCATCACCAACTCCTGGAGTTTACCCAAACTCATTTCCATTGAGTCGGTGATGCCATCCAACCATCTCATCCTCTGTCGTCCCCTTCTCCCACCTTCAATCTTTCCCAGCATCAGGGTCTTTTCCAATGAGTCAACTCTTCGCATCAGGTGGCCAAAGTCTTGGAGTTTCAGCTTCAACATTAGTCCTTCCAGTGAACACTCAGGGCTGATCTCCTTTGGGATGGACTGGTTGGATCTCCTTTTAGTCCAAGGGACTCTCAAAGAGTCTTCTCCAACACCAGAGTTCAAAAACATCAATACCTTGGCACTCAGCTTTCTTCATAGTCCAACTCACATCCATACAAGGAAAACCTGGAAAAACCATAGCCTTGACTAGAAAGACTTTGATTGGCAAAGTAGTGTCTCTGCTTTTTAATATGCTGTCTAGGTTGGTCATAGCTTTTCTTGCAAGGAGCAAGCGTCATTTAATTTCATGGCTGCAATCACCATTTGCAGTGTTTTTGGAGCCCCCCAAAATAGAGACTCTCACTGTTTTCCCATCTATTTGCCATGAAATGATGGGACCAGATGCCATGATCTTAGTTTTCTGAATGTTGAGCTTTAAGCCAACTTTTTCACTCTCCTCTCACTTTCATCAGAAGGCTCTTTAGTTCTTCTTCACTTTCTGCCATAAGGGTGTCATCTGCATATCTGAGGTTATTGATATTGAGACTCTTGAGAGTCTCTCAAGGAGACCCTTGAGAGTCCCTTAGACTGCATGCAGTATCATAATTTAGTCTTATTGTTTTGGATCCAAGTACACTTAAAGATCTCATGCTTCAGTGGCAAGATTTTTTTATCTTATTTTTTTTAGAAGGCTTTAATCGTTTCCTTTAATCTGCTTTCTAATTTTCAGAAGTCACATCTTATTTTTTTGCATTTTAGTATTTTCTTTATAATTACTTTCCCTAACCCCTTTCTCTGCCTCTATACCTTCCCCACCCTACCACCAGATATGCACACATGAGGATAAGAACTGTTTAAGATGATGAGGTTTGGGGATGGTGGATTTTCCTAACTGTTTCCCCTGAATTCATTGGTGGTGGTTTAGTTGCTAAGCTGTATCCAACTCTTGTGACCCGTTGGACTGTTAGCCCACGAGCTTCCTCTGTCCATGGGATTTTCCAGGCAGGAATACTGGAGTGGGTTGTCATTGCCTTCTCCATGGGATCTTCCCAAACCAGGGATCGAACCTGGGACTCCTGCATTGCAGGTAGATTCTTTACCAACCGAACTTGAATAATGTTTACATATAAACATCATCTGATATTATCTTTTTTAAAAACTTGATAGAGTAGTAAGTTGCAAACGATTGTCATCTTTATGTTAAAAGCGTAATAGTGAACATGTTGATTTTCAACATTATGCTGTTTTCATTTAACTTTTGAATATCTCAGGATAACTGAGTTGCCATAGCAATACCTGTTAGATGTGCAAATGCAAGAAGAACTTTAAATATTTTGATTCTGTCTGTTCTTAATTTGTACTTTCTTATTTCCATTAGTTATTTTCATTAACAATTTAATGGGATAGATATTTACTAGCAGTTAGAAGTTATTTCATAGACAGTAAAACTATTACAACCTTATAATTTTTATCTTAAATGTATGAACTATATTTGAAATACTTTGACCTTAAAAGCATTGTATTTATCACAACAATCTTTGGCATATCTCAGAGCAAAAAGCTGATATTTGCTCCTCTGTGTTTCTTCTACACCCTGAGCATACATTCTACTCAGTGCTCACCATATTTTATGTAAGTACTATTAACTTGTCTAATTTTGTACACTACTTTGTACAAAAAGTACATATTATTTAAATTATGTACATATATTATTGATATATAAATGAAAATTACATATATTATTTATATTATGACTATAAATTACAGTGCACATTGCATGATAAGTATACAAAAGTTGTTTCTTAGCTTGTTTTCCTTTTAACTATTGAACATTATATCCCAGTGGCTTGGACTGAATTCATCAGATGATTTGTCAACATACACTCAAACTTGCAAATAGGGAAAATAGTATTTGTTTGTACCTGTCTGGCTTATTTCACTTAGCATATTGCCTCCAGGCCCATCCATGTTGCTGCAAATGGCAAAATTTCATTCTTTTCTATAACTGAGAGTAATTCCGTAGTATACACATACCACATCTCTTCATCCACTCACCTGTTGATGGACACTTAAGTCACTTCTGTATCTTGCAATTGTAAATAATGCTACTATGAACATTGGGGAGCATACATCTTCTAGAATTAGTGTGTTGTTTTTTGGAGTGTATACAAAGGAGTGAAATTGCTGGCTCATATGGTAATTCTACCTTTAGTTTTTAGAAAAATTTCCAGTGTTTTCCAGTGGCATCACCAATTTACATTTCAACAGTATACAAGGATTCTCTTTGCACCACATCCCCACCAACATTTGTTACTATGTTCCTTTTGATGATAACCATTCTAACAGGTATATGGTGATATTTCATTGTGATTTTGATTTGCATTTCCCTGATGGTTAGTGATGTTGAGCATATTTTAATTTGCTTCTTGGCAATTTGCATTTCCTCTTTGGAAAAATGTTTATTCAGTTCTCCTGCCCATTTTTTATTGTTTTTTGTTTTTGTTGTTGTTGTTTGTTTGTTTGTTTTGATGTTGAGTTATATGAGCTATGTATGTATTTTGGCTATTAATTCATTAGTCATATCATCTGCAGATACTTCCTCCCATTCAGTAAGTTGTCTTTTTGTTTTTCTAATGGCTTCCTTTGCTGTGCAAAAACTGTTCATTTATGGTCAATTAATCTACAACAAAGGAGGCAAGAATATACAATGGCAAAAAGTCTCTTCCATAAGTGGTGCTGGGAAAACTGGACAGCTACATGTAAAAGAATGAAGTTAAAATGTTCTCTAACATCATATACAAAAATAAACTCAAATGTATTAAAGGAAGTAATATAAATGTCAAACCAGACCATAAAACTCCTAGAGGAAAACACAGGCAGAACACTCTTTGATGTAAATCATAGCAGTATTTTTTTGGATATGTCTCCTAAACCAAAAGAAATAAAAGCAAAAATAAACTTAAACAAGTGTTTCAAATCTGAGGACAAGATATTTCCCTGTATAATGGAATGAACACCAAAGGCATTTTGTACATTTTCTTTTATGAATTAGGCAAACCATGGCCTATTCAAAGCCATTTGTACTTTTTTTGTATATAACTTCAAAAATAATATTTAAATGTTAAACATTGAGCATGCTGTTGGGTTATGTTCTGTCAGTATGTGAGTTTGTTAACCACTACATTTTTCTTTTCTCAAAATCTAAAGTTTGCATATTTTTCCTACAACCAAGGACTCCTAATGGTGCAAAGGAAATTTCAAATATGCAGGCCTTAAGAACTATCCTATAAATCACTGGCACTTGTACATAATAGTTCATGCAATAAGAACTTACTTTTCTTGTTTTCCACCAACTGACCTCTCTCATTTTGATGCCATTGTGTATGTATAATTACACCACGTAAAATCAGTGATTAATATACAAATCCCTTATATTTTAATGATAAAGTCTATATTTTACACTGAAAGCAACATGTGTTAGTGCAGGGAATGGTGACCTGGCTTTCAAGAAACATGAGTTCATGTTCCAAGCTTGATAATAACCAACACTATTATTTTGAGGACTCAAATGGCTTATCTGTAAAATGATAATGTTGGAATAAATGTTTTTAAAGGCCCTTATATGTCTAACTCTTTATGTTTCTATAGTGCACACTATAATTTAAAATTTGAATTGGCTTCAGTCGCTCAGTCATGTCCGACTCTTTGTGACCCCATGAATCACAGCACGCCAGGCCTCCCTGTCCATCACCAACTCCCGGAGTTCACTCAAACACATGTCCATCGAATCAGTGATGCCATCCAGCCATCTCATCCTCTGTCATCCCCTTCTCCTCCTGCCCCCACTCCCTCCCAGCATCAGGGTCTTTTCTAATGAGTCAACTCTTCGCATGAGGTGGCCAAAGTATTGGAGTTTCAGCTTCAGCATCAGTCCTTCCAATGAACACCCAGGACTAATCTCCTTTAGGATGGACTGGTTGGATCTCCTTGCAGTCCAAAGGGCTCTCAAAAGTCTTCTCCAACACCACAGTTCAAAAGCATCAATTCTTCGTTGCTCAGCTGTCTTCACAGTCCAACTCTCACATCCATACATGACCACTGGAAAAACCATAGCCTTGACTAGATGGAGCTTTGTTGGCAAAGTAGTATCTCGGCTTTTCAATATGCTATCTAGGTTGGTCATAACTTTCTTTTTCACCGTAATATAAATAAGAACAAGAACATTTTCATATATACCTACCTCGGGAACATATCTACCTGAACTAGATCACCAGGAATCTCCTGCAGAAATAAGAAAGAAGACACTGAGATAAATTATTAGAACCTAAGACAACCAAATCACATTCTTAGATAAAACAGGGTTGTTTCAGGTTATCTGTGAACTGTACCTTGGAGGTAAAGTGTCCATCAAAAAAAAAAAGAGAAAAAAAATCACAAAGCATACAAAAGATGGGAAAGTGTAGTCCATTCAAAAGGGGAAAACAACAACAACAACAAAGATTGTACCTGAAAATGATCATATGGTGGCCTACTAAATGACTTTAAAACAACTGGCTTAAAGATAATTAAAGAACTAGAGAAAGTTGTGGAAAATTAAAGTGTGGAATATTAAAGTGATACATTGAACGTGAAAATCACTCAGTCGTATCCAACTATTTGGACCATTCAGTCCATGGAATTCTCTAGGCCAAAATACTGAAGTGGGTAGCCTTTCCCTTCTCCAGGGGATCTTCCCAACCCAGGGATCAAACCCAGGTCTCCTGCATTGCAGGAAGATTCTTTACCAACTGAACCACAAGGAAAGCCCAAGAATACTGGACTGGATAGCCTACCCCTTCTCCAGTGGATCTTGCCCTACTCAGGAATCAAACCAGGGTCTCCTGCATCACAGACAAATTCTTTATCAACTAAGCTACCAGGGAAGCCCAAGAAGTGTTACATTAACAACATGGACAATTCAATAAAGATATAAAAATTTAAAAAAAATCTAGAACTGAAAAAAATGCAAAAACTGAAATGAAAAATATGTTAGAGGCATTCAAAGACAGATCTGAGAAAGCAGAAGAAAGAATAAGTGAAATTGAAGATGACTGAATTAAGGTGTACAGAGCCTGGGACTTGTAGGATATTGTGGGATCCTCAGAAGAAGAAAGAAAGAAATGTGCACAAAGATTATTTGAAGAAATAAGGACTAAAATCTTCTCAATTTTATCAAAAGACACAAATATTATTAATAACAGATATCTAAGAAGCTCAGTGAGTCCAAGTATGATGAATTCAGGCAGACCCACATTGAGACATACTAAAATCAAGCTGTTGGAAAACAAAAAATTTGAACAAAGCAAGGGAGAAGTAACTCATAACATATCTTATAAGAAATTTCTCATCAAAATTTTGAAGGCCGTAAAGCAGTGGGCTTACATATTTAAGTGCTAAGTTAAATGCTATTTAAGTTTCATATTTAAAATTCTGAAAAAAAACTGTCAAGGTCCTATATCTGGAAAAATATATTTAAAAATGAGGGAAAAATCACTGTATTTTCAAATAAACAAAAACTGAGAAGGTCGTTGCCATGAGATCACTGCTACAAGAAATTTGAAAAGAGACCTATGTGTGAAATAAAAGGACAGTAGATAGTAACCAAAAGTTACATGATTAAATAAAGATCCCAATAAAAGTAAATTCATTGGAAGTTATAAAGCTAATATTATTATAACAATGGTTTATAACTCCACTTTTTGTTCTCTGGATGACTTAAGAGGCTAATGCCCTAAAAAAAAAAAAAAAAAAAAAGACATTTATCAGTCTAAAAGCTAGTATTATAACTTTGTTTTGTAATAACATTTCCTCATACACAATTTAAGATACACATTCAGCATCAGTCCATCCAATGAATATTCAGGCTTGATCTCCTTTAGGATCGACTGGTTTGAGCTCCTTGTTTCTCCAACACCAGTTTGAAAGCATTAATTCTTCAATGTTCAGCCTTCTTTATTGTCCAACTCTCACATCCATACATAACTACTGGAAAAACTATAGCTTAGACTATACACACCTTTGTGGGCAAAGTGACGTCTTGCTTTTTGATAAACTGTCTGTCATACCTTTTCTTCAAAGGAGCAAGTGTCTTTTTAATTTCATGGCTGCAGTCACCATCCACAGTGATTTTGGAGCCCAAGAAAATAGTCTGTCACTGTTCCATTGTTTCCCCATCTATTGACATGAAATGATGGCACTGGATGCCATGATCTTAATTCTTTGAGTGTTGAATTTTAAGACAGCTTTTTCACTCTCCTCTTTCACTTTCATCAAGAGGCTCTTCATCAAAAAAAAAAAAAAAAAAAAAAGTTCCTCTTTGCTTTCTGCCATTAGGGTGGTGTCATCTGCATATCTGAGATTATTCTGATACTTCTCCCAGCAAGCTTGATTCCAGCTTGAGCTTCATCCAGCCCTACATTTCACATGATTTACTCTGCATGTAACTTAAATAAATTTTCCAGTTTTTTGTGATCCATAAAGTTAAAGGCTTTAGTATAGGCAATGAAGCAGAAATCAATGTTTTCCTGGAATTTCCTTGCTTTTTCTATGATCCAACAGATGTTGGCAAGTTGATCCCTGGTCCCTCTGCCTTGCCTAAACCCAACTTGTATATCTGGAAATTCTCCATTCATGTACTGTTGAAGCCTAACTTGAAGGATTTTGAGCATTTCCTTTCTAACATGTGAAATGAGTACAATTGTGTGGTAGTTTGAATATTCCTTGGCATTGCCCTTCTTTGAGATTGGAATGAAAACTGACCTCTTCCAGACCTGTGGCCACTGCCAAGTTTTCCAAGTTTGCTGACATGTTGAGTGCAGCACTTTACCAGGATTTGAAATAGCTCAACTGGAATTCCATCACCTCCAATAGCTTTGTAATGCTTCCTATAGCCCTCTTGAGTTCACGCTCTAGAATGTCAGGCTCTAGGTGTAGTCACACCATCATGATTGTCTAGGTTCATTAAGACCTTTTCTATATAGTTCTTCTGTGTATTCTTGCCACTTCTTAATATCTTCTGCTTCTGTTAGGTCCATACCATTTCTGTCCTTTATTGTGCCCATCTTTGCATGAAATGTTCAAGGAAAGCCAAGAAAAATGTTTGTCTGAGGAGGCCTTATAAATAGCTGAGAAAAGGAGAGAAGTGAAATTCTTAATATGCTTGATAGCAACATATGCTTAACTCATCACCGACTCAATGGACATGTGTTTGATCAAAGTCCAGGAGATAATGAAAGACAGGGAAGCCTGGCGTGCTGCAGTTCATGGGGCCACTTAGTGACGTAACAACAATAATTTGGGAGGTGGTCCTAGGAAACTTTGTATTTGTGTGTGAAATAAGAGAGGGAAAGGATGCAAGTCAGTATGTACTATTTAATGAGCATTAAATGTGTTGTAGGTTAACCACCTACTGTGATTTCTGGCTGATGGTATAAAACATGATTCAGAGTTGTCCTAAATGGCAGGAAAACTGAGATAAATACTTAGTATTTTTCAGTTGTCATACTTTGAGTTTATTTTCAGAGGTAGGAACTTCTTAGTATTAATAAATACTTACCCTCATCCCTGTGCATGAGTAGAATATGTTCTTACAGCCAGAGAAAGCTATTAGAGTTAGGCACAGGAAAAATTAATGCTAAGATTTTTTTTTTCTTTTTTTCTGGAGCTAATTAAACTTTATTATTTTTTTTTAATTTTATTTTATTTTTAAACTTTACATAACTATATTAGTTTTGCCAAATATCAAAGTGAATCTGCCACAGGTATACATGTGTTCCCCATCCTGAACCCTCCTCCCTCCTCCCTCCCCATTCCATCCCTCTGGGTCGTCCCAGTGCACCAGCCCCTAGCATCCAGTATCGTGCATCGAACCTGGACTGGCACTCGTTTCATACATGATATTTTACGTTTCAATGCCATTCTCCCAAATCTTCCCACCCTCTCCCTCTCCCACAGAGTCCATAAGACTGTTCTATACATCAGTGTCTCTTTTGCTGTCTCGTACACAGGGTTATTGTTACCATCTTTCTAAATTCCATATATATGCGTTAGTATACTGTATTGGTGTTTTTCTTTCTGGCTTACTTCACTCTGTATAATAGGCTCCAGTTTCATCCACCTCATTAGAACTGATTCAAATGTATTCTTTTTAATGGCTGAATAATACTCCATTGTGTATATGTACCACCGCTTTCTTATCCATTCATCTGCTGATGGACATCTAGGTTGCTTCCATGTCCTGGCTATTATAAACAGTGCTGCGATGAACATTGGGGTACACGTGTCTCTTTCCCTTCTGGTTTCCTCAGTGTGTATGCCCAGCAGTGGGATTGCTGGATCATAAGGCAGTTCTATTTCCAGTTTTTTAAGGAATCTCCACACTGTTCTCCATAGTGGCTGTACTAGTTTGCATTCCCACCAACAGTGTAAGAGGGTTCCCTTTTCTCCACACCTTCTCCAGCATTTATTACTTGTAGACTTTTGGATCGCAGCCATTCTGACTGGTGTGAAATGGTACCTCAGAGTGGTTTTGATTTGCATTTCTCTGATAATGAGTGATGTTGAGCATCTTTTCATGTGTTTGTTAGCCATCTGTATGTCTTCTTTGGAGAAATGTCTATTTAGTTCTTTGGCCCATTTTTTGATTGGGTCATTTATTTTTCTGGAGTTGAGCTGTAGGAGTTGCTTGTATATTCTCGAGATTAGTTGTTTGTCAGTTGCTTCATTTGCTATTATCTTCTCCCATTCTGAAGGCTGTCTTTTCACCTTGCTAATAGTTTCCTTTGATGTGCAGAAGCTTTTAAGGTTAATTAGGTCCCATTTGTTTATTTTTGCTTTTATTTACAATATTCTGGGAGGTGGGTCATAGAGGATCCTGCTGTGATGTATGTCAGAGAGTGTTTTGCCTATGTTCTCCTCTAGGAGTTTTATAGTTTCTGGTCTTACATTGAGATCTTTAATCCATTTTGAGTTTATTTTTGTGTATGGTGTTAGAAAGTGTTCTAGTTTCATTCTTTTACAAGTGGTTGACCAGAGTTCCCAGCACCACTTGTTAAAGAGATTGTCTTTAATCCATTGTATATTTTTGCCTCCTTTGTCAAAGATAAGGTGTCCATATGTGCGTGGATTTATCTCTGGGCTTTCTATTTTGTTCCATTGATCTATATTTCTGTCTTTGTGCCAGTACCATACTGTCTTGAGAACTGTGGCTTTGTAGTAGAGCCTGAAGTCAGGTAGGTTGATTCCTCCAGTTCCATTCTTCTTTCTCAAGATCGCTTTGGCTATTCGAGGTTTTTTGTTTTTCCATACAAATTGTGAAATTATTTGTTCTAGCTCTGTGAAGAATGCTGTTGGTAGCTTGATAGGGATTGCATTGAATCTATAGATTGCTTTGGGTAGTATACTCATTTTCACTATATTGATTCTGCTAAGATTTTTATGAGTAGAATGCCAGCTGTTTCTTCTACATTCTACCACTTGTACTCCTCACATCTATCTGTGCCTCATATTATATTCCTCACATGTTATAATTGCTTTTGTAAAATCATGGCCAGTCAAAATTTTGCATACATATTCATAAGAGAGTTTCTAAGATAAGATATAGTGAACCCTGAAAATTTTCTCTGATTACTTAAGAAAATAAACTCTTTATTTTGAAACAATAATTGTAAAATCATATGCAGTTTTAACAAATAATATAGACATTCCATATTTCACCCAGTTTCTCCCAACTGCAATTAGCTTAGAATTTATAATTAATAATTTTTCTCTTTTATACTAAATTTCAGAGTTTCCTCAACCTGCTCAGTTAATGCATCTCATGACTTCAGCTGCTTGCTCAACAAAATAATTTAGATATTTAACCCTGAAGTATGTGAACATCTGGTTTTTATGCTCTTTTCAGTCCATCATTCCTACAATTGTCCACTTAAAATCATCACTCAGTGTGGGATCACAAAGAGGTACCTCAATGAATATCCTGAGCTCATATATGCACTTCTTTGCCCTTGCTACATTGCAATCCCATTTCCTGATCCTGAAGATTAGTTACTTCCAGCAGTATGTCCACCTACATATCTACTGGCAAGAGAAACCTAAAAGGTTTAAGTGATTGTCAGGCTTTATATTTAGCAATATTTATCTTCTAGGAGGAAAAACGCCTCTCCAGCATCCCTCCAAAACAGAACCTCAATTCCATAGATGCTAATTTTGTAGGGAATAGAAGTATAAATTATCCATTGGGTCACTAAGAATGACAATGAAATAGGTTACTTCTTCCTTCACGCTTTGCTCCCTTGACCTATATACTTGAACATCAGCAATATAAAACTACTGATGCATAGAACTGCAACACCATAGGTTGCAGTTCTATGCATAGGTTGCAAACTATCAACTTAGCTTCATTTTAAAGAAGCCTTGCCAGTATTCTACTGGGAAAGAAATTTCTAGGTAACAAAGTATACAGGCTAGAATGAGTAGATCCTATTGTTATGGACATCTGAGGTTCTCAAAGAAAGTGAAGTTATTAAATTCTACCAAGGAGATCTTCTGTCTTATACAATATGCACTAAGTTAAAAGGCTAGCCCAATTTTTCACAGAACTAGAACAAAAAATTTCACAATTTGTATGGAAACACAAAAACTATAAATAACCAAAGCAATCTTGAGAAAGAAAAACAGAGCTGGAGGAATCAACTTCCCTGACTTCAAATTATACTACAAAGCGAGTAATCAAGGCAGTATGATACTGGCACAAAAACAGAAATATGGACGAATGGAACAAGATAGAAAGCCCAGGGATAAGCCCATGCACCTTTGGGCACCTTATCTTAAACAAAGGAGGCAAGAGTATACAATGGAGAAAAGATAGCCTCTTCAATAAGTGATGGATGCTGGGAAAACTGGACAGTTACATATAAAAGAATGAAATTAGAACACTTCCTATCACCATACACAAAAATAAACTCAAAATG
Organism: Bubalus kerabau; assembly: GCF_029407905.1. Taxonomy (NCBI): domain Eukaryota; kingdom Metazoa; phylum Chordata; class Mammalia; order Artiodactyla; family Bovidae; genus Bubalus; species Bubalus kerabau. The sequence continues at coordinate 5,611,362 of NC_073645.1, forward strand.
GATTAAAGACTTAAATGTAAGGCCAGAAACAATAAAGATCTTAGAGGAAAACATAGGCAGTAAGCTCCTTGACATATATCACAGCAAGATTCTCTCTGACCCACCTCCTAGATTAATGGAAATAAAACAAAAAATAAATAATAAATAAAATTTAAAAGCTTTTGCACAGCAAAGAAAACTATAGACAAGCTGAAAAGACAACCCTCAAAATGGGATAAAATAATTGCAAACAAAGGAACTGACAAAGAGCTGATCTCCAAAATGTATAAGCAACTCATATAGGTCAATATCAGAAAAATATATAACCCAATCAAAAAATGGGCCGAAGACCTAAACAGATATTTTTCCAAAGAAGACAGACAGATGGCCAATAAACACAAGAAAATTTGCTCAACATTGCTTATTTTTAGAGAAATACAAATCAAAACTACAATGAGGTATCACCTCACACCAGTTAGAATGGTCATAATCAAAAAATTTACAAACAATAAGTGCTGAAGAGAATGTGGAGAAAAGGGAAGCCTCTTGCACTGTTGGTAGGAATGTGAATTGATACAGCCATTATGGAAAACAGTATGGAGATCCCTTAAATAATGGACTAAATTTACCATATTACCCAGAGTTCCAACTACTGGGCATATAACCTGAAAAATCCACAATTCTAAAAGACAAGTCTACCCTAATGTTCATTGCATCAGTATTTACAATAGCCAGAACATGGCAGAAACTTACATGTCCATCGACAGATGAAAGGATAAAGAAGTTGTGGTACATTTATACTACGGAATATTAGTCATAAAAAGGAACAAATCCGAGTCAGTTCTAGTGAAGTGGATGAACGTATACCCTCTTATACAGAGTGAAGTAAGTCAGGGAAAAAAATCAAGTATATATTAATGCACATATATGGAATCTAGAAAAATAGTACTGATAAACCTAGTTGAGAACGGACTTGTGGACATAACAGGGGAAGGTGAGGGTGGGATGAATTGAGAAAGTAGCACTGATGTATATAGACTATCATGTGTAAGACAGATAGTGGGAAGTTGCTAAATAATGCAGGGGGCCTAGGCTGGTGCTCTGTGCTGACTTAGCTGAATGGGATTTGGGAAGGGGAGGGAGGCTCAGGAAGGAAAGGATGTACATATAATTATGACTGATTCTCATTATTGTATGGCAGAAACCAACATAAAATTTTAAAGCAATTTTCCACCAATAAATAAATATATCCCAGGGTGGGGAGGGGAGAAGGTAAGTCCGAAGCTGTTACTTGCTTTTAATTAATTAAATTCAATTTCTAGCAATTGGGGCTTCCCTAATGGTTCATCAGTAAAGAATCCACTTGCCAATGCAGGAACTGCAGGAGACACAGTTTCGATCTTGGGTCAGGAAGATCTCCTGGAGGAGGAAATGGCAACCCATTCCAGTATTCTTGCCTGAAAAATCCCATGGAGAGGGGAATCTGGTGGGCTACAGTCTGTGGGGTCACAAAGAGTCGGACACGACTGAGCAACTGAATATACAAGAAATCTCTGGCAATTACTTTTGACTTGAAATCTTATAAGCGCCAAAGATATTAGAAAAGCTGATGTAGTCCCTTCTATCATACTTCACCCAGTTCATGAGAAAGGAGTCTTAGAACTTTTTTGCTGCAATATACAATGGACTAACACCATGCTGCTTACCATTAGCAGTGGTCACCCTTAGTATTTTGTTGAAAGATACCACAAACCCATTCTAAAAAAAAAAAAAATCTGATTTCTAAAACCACAGGTGGCACCAACTGTCTTTGCACCAACTATCATTGAGTTGGTGGTACCAACTCACTTAAAAAGGCTCTGATACATAAATTTGATGCATGTAATTTGTTTTGGAGATGATCCCAAGAAACATTGTGAGGAATTAGGTAGTTTGGATATGGAAAGGAAGGAATCAAGTACAAGTATGCTAGTGAACATGCTACCTCCATAGGTAACTGATTCTCAAACTTCTCTTGGAGTTCTAGGGAGATGGTGTATATAGTTTTCTCATCTGAATAATGAGAAAGCTGCATCATTGGTTTAAAACTGCTTTCTTAAATGCCATCATCTTGCAATTTGGGACTACCTCACATTCTTTGCCAAGATAACACTGGGCAAAGAGTCATCATTCTTCATAGACAGTATGATAGATTCTTTTGGTAAGAAATTTGTTAACATGTATAGAAAAGGTATGAGTACATATGGGTATCATATCATTAATATCACATCACTCTGAACAAATTAACAAAAACTCTTCTGGACAGAAAGTTATTTATTTAATATAACAAAGAAATTGGAGTTATGCTTTATTTTATGCTCTGTATGCATTCAACTATATTAACCATCACAGTACTTTTGAGGTAGGCTAAAATTTCTAACATCACAAATGAAAACAATAATCCTAGGATAACTGACAGCAAGTAACTAAATATAGATTTTTCTGAATTCAATGGCCAAACTCAGGTGGTGACCAGGTCAGACTATTTTTATTATATGATATTAAATTATATGATTAATTATCAGTGTCTTTTTAAATATATAATTGAGCACCATGAATAACTATGGAAAACAATAGTTTTCTGTTCAGTTTAATAAATAGGAAATCTGAATTTCAGATATTTAGTCTCAGCTGGTGACTGGTAATACAAGAAAACCGATCCTGGTAGAAAAGATTCGGTCTCTACAACTGAGAACTTTGTCCATTTATCCACTGAAGTCACAGATTTACCAAGGTGAAAAAAGACCTCAGAAAATGTAAAATGAAAGTGGCTGTGAAAGGATGTATTTATTTATAGCAAGCTTTCTGAGAGAGAATGAACAATATACCAATTATTTTAGTCAAGCTGTATGTGCTTTCTAATTTTAGGAGTAAATGTTCTCCAGAGATTTTGTCTTTATAATCAACATTGTTTTCAATCCTCCTCATTGTCATCATCACCATACTGTCAGAAGAATGTTTCAGTTCAGTTCAGTCGCTCAGTCTTGTCCGACTCTTTGCGACCCCCTGAATCGCAGCACGCCAGGCCTCCCTGTCCATCACCAACTCCGGCGTTCACTCAAACTCACGGCCATTGAGTCAGTGATGCCATCCAGCCATCTCATCCTCTGTCGTCCCCTTCTCCTCCTGCCTCCAATCCCTCCCAGCATCAGAGTCTTTTCCAATGAGTCAACTCTTCACATGAGGTGGCCAAAGTACTGGAGTTTCAGCTTTAGCATCATTTCTTACAAAGAAGACCCAGGACTAATCTCCTTCAGAATGGACTGGTTGGATCTCCTTGCAGTCCAAGAGACTCGCAAGAGTCTTCTCCAACATCACAGTTCAAAAGCATCAATTCTTCAGCACTCAGCTTACTTCAGAGTCCAACTTTCACATCCATACATGACTACTGGAAAAACCATAGCCTTGACTAGACGGACATTTGTTGGCAAAGTAATGTCTCTGCTTTTGAATATGCTATCCAGGTTGGTTATAACTTTCCTTCCAAGGAGTAAGTGTCTTTTAATTTCATGGCTTCAGTTACCATCTGCAGTGGTTTTGGAGCCCCCAAAAATAAAGTCTGACACTGTTTCCACTGTTTCCCCATCTATTTCCCATGAAGTGATGGGACCAGATGCCATGGTCTTCGTTTTCTGAATGTTGAGCTTTAAGCCAACTTTTTCACTCTCCTCTTTCACTTTCATCAAGAGGCTCTTTAGTTCCTCTTCACTTTCTGCCATAAGTGTGGTGTCATCTGCATATCCGAGGTTATTGTTATTTCTCCCGGCAATCTTGATTCCAGCTTGTGCTTCTTCCAGCCCAGCGTTTCTCATGATGTACTCTGCATACGAGTTAAATAAGCAGGGTGACGAGTGATGACAAAACATAGTAAAGAAAGACATCTGCACCTATGCAATTGAATCTGAAATTTAGCAACGAGCCTTTGCACTCTACCTAAATTTTTAGTGCCTTTATTGCACATTTTCAAACTTGTGTTTCTATTGACTCCAGCTCTGCTGGAGAAATATATGTATTTATAATTTGGACCAATAATTCATTTTACTAATTCTCTTTTATTTTGATACTTAATAAATATTAATAATTTAATAAATGTTCAATTAAATATTTAAATATTAGCAATAAAGGTATTCACTCTTAAAGTAAATTCAGTGCTCAGGAACTGTGATGCTGTGTTCTTAATGCTTGGGATATAGTGATGAAAGCAAAGAAATTTTTTGACTCAGTGTACTATAATTTTAGTGGAGGAGACTAAACAGATAGCTAGGAACTATGAATTGGAATGTCATATCATGCCATAAAGGGAAAAATAAAGGAAAAATTAAAGGGTTATAATTAAAGACTTTTTTAGTACATAGATGGTAAATATGGATAAGGTGATATTTGAGCAAAGACAAGAAAAAATGGCACATAAATTTAGTATGACTGAAGGAGTTAGTGTCCTGAAAGGAGAAAGTAATAAAGCAAAGATATTTCGTGTCTTTGTGGAATAGTTTAAAGACTATGATGATTAGAGTATAGAGAGATGGAGAGAAATATAGAATAGCTGAAGACAAGCTCAGGACTAGCTCATAGAGAGCTTTGTAGTCCATGAGGAGTTCTTAATTTCATTTTTAATGAGTTAAGAAGTTGGTAAGAATTTTGAACAAAGGAATGATATGATCTGATTAATACTTTAAAAAGAGAAGATACAGAATAAAATGTAGGAAGACAAGGGATAATGGTGTTTGGATTGGTTAGTACCATTGAAAGTAGTGATAAATTGTCAGATTAGTTATATTTTGAGATTATAACTGACAGGATGTGTTTGTCCTTGATTCCTGACATGTACATAGCTATGTTAATGTTTTATAGTAAACCGAGGACTTCCTGTGGCCCCACTTATTTTGTTAGAATTTATCTAGCCAAACTCTTGGCATCCCTTCAACATTTCTCATTTCACTGGGTGGCTTATCCAAAGTAATAAATATGACAAGATAAAACAGTTAACAGAAAGAAACGGATCAGAGTCTATCTCAAAACTGAGAACCTTGCGACTGAAGAGAGAAAGATGAAGTTGCTCTGGTCTAGAACAACTTCAGATTGTGACTGTTAAGCCTATCTCTCATCACTTAACTAGCAATTCCCTTGTCTTGGTTAATGGCAGTGAAATTTGCTGGGTATCAAGTGTAGCCTTGATTGACCTTGATATTCAAGGCTTGATAAGGAAGTCAAGATGAAATGCAACCAGACAGGCATTTAGATAGGGCTCTGTTAGGGAAAGCCTGATGAACTTCAGATGTAAATCAGCTTCCAACTGTCCTCATCAGCATTGTGGCAGCTGCCTCAAGGTATATCTGCTCTTGATACTGAGCTGTTCCAGTTTTCAAGATCAGAGAGTCCTGGAATTTGAATGCTAGTAATATCGTAGAGGCCATTTTATCTGATACAGAAGAAAATAAAGATGTAAACATCAAAGACAATCCTCTATCACCACCAGCTGAATAAATGTAGAGCTGGAACTAGTTTATACCTTCAGTGCCATAGGTGGACTTTCCCTTAAGAACACATCTGACTTTGTAAATATTTAATAAAACAGAGGTTTTAAATAAAGAGAAAATGGAACTGGATTCCATCTATAATACCAGGACAGGTAATCATTCATGTGAGTTTGTTATTCTTAGCTTTGATAAGAACAATTTCATCCATCTATTTTGAGAATTTTAGAGAAAAATAGTTTAAGTGATGATGGAGTATAGGCCAAGCTGATGACAGAAGGCTTTTGAATTTCCTCTAATGGACCCACTGAATATATAACTGCAACAGAGCAATATCACTCTAGTATCTGGAGAAATCCAGATACTAGATGAATGACAAAGGAGCATTTAAATATATAAAGTAAATATCAATGAATCTGAAGTGAAAAATAAATAGTAATAAATACAATTTCAATATTCCACATTAAAAAATGGATAGATCATTAAGACAGAAAATCAATGAGAAACTATACTTTAACTACATATTAGATCAAACATATACATAACATTCTAACAGCAGCAGAATACACATTCTTTCTGAGGCACACATGGAACATTCTTCAGGCTAGATCATATATTAGGTTCAAAAAACAAGTGTTAATAACTTAAGAAAATTAAAATTATATTAAATATCTTTTTTCTGGCCACAATGGTTTGAACCTCTAAATCAATTACAGGAGAAAAACTTTAAAAAATCCACTAATACGTGATGATTAAACAGTATGCTAGTCAACAACCAATAAGTCATTGAAGAAATCAAAAGGGAAATAAAAAAATATATTTTTAGACAAAGGAAAATGGAAACACAAATTATCATAACTTATGAAATACAGCAAGAAGAAAAATTCCAAGAAAGAACTTTATAGCAATAAATGTCGACAGTAAGAAAAAAATTAAGATCTCCAATAGCATAACATTACATCTCAAGGAACTACAAAAGAAGGATAAATTAAGTCCGATATTTGTAGCAGGAAGTATAAAACAAAGATCAGTGCAGAACTAAATGAAATAGAGACTAGAAAGATAATAGAAAATATCAACGAAACCAAGAAATTGTTTTTTAGGAATATAAAATTAACAAATCTTTATTTGAACTAAGAAAAAAGAGACAACACTCAAGTAAAATCAGAAATAAAAGAGAAGATGTTACAACTGATACCTCAGAAATACTAAGGAGCATAAAAGACTACTGTGAGCAATTATAAGCCAATTAGTTAGGTAATCTGAAAGAAATAGACAAATACAGAGAAACATGCAGCCTAGTAAGAATGATTGTGACTGCTGTGACTGTAGGGCTTCCATGGGCTTAGATGGCAAAGGAACTGCCCGCAGTGTAGGAGAACCAGGTCAGATCCCTGAGCCGGGAAGAATCCTTGGAGAAAAGAATGGCAACTCACTCCGTTATTCTTGGAGTGAGGAACCTGGAGGGCTGCAGTCCATAAGGTCACAAAGAGTTGGACAAAACTGAAGCAACTTAGCACACAAACACAAAATATGGAAACAACATAATCATCTGTTGAAAGATAAATGGATAAAGAATATGTATATACATATATGCACACAATATAATATTATTCAGCCTTATAAAAGAAGGAAAGTCTGCCATTTACAACAACATAGATGGAACTGGAGGATATTATACTAAGTCAACTAAGCCAGACAAAGACAAACAGTGCATGGTATCACTATGTAAAACTGTAAAAAACCTGAACTGATAGAAACAGATTTGAATGGGTCTTGCCATGGCTGAGTGGATGATGGCAGATAGTAGAGAGGGAAATAGGAAAAGTCTGGTAAAAGGGTACAGACTTTCAGTTATAAAATAAAGTCTGATGACCTAAATATAATGTAATGACTCTAGTTGATAATATTGTATAATTGAAATTTACTAATAGAACTTGGTTGTTCTCTCCCTACCTGCACCCCAGGTTGTTCTCTCCCTACCTGCCCCCCACCCAAGGTAACTATGTGAGGTAATGAACATGTTAAGTAACTCAATGGTGGGAATCTTTTCACAATGTTTGCATTTATTAAATCATCACACAGAACCCTTTAAATATATTACAATTTTATTTGTCAATTATACCTCAGTAATGGAAAAAAGAGGAACAAAAAAGTCACAGTGTTCAAAACTTCCACTCTCCTAGAAACTATATAAAATCCCCAGAAAATTCATATTAAACTTTTAAAAATCATTCTAGTTTTTTTTTTTTTTTTTTTAATAATTGAAATGTGAAGTGAGTTTGTATACAGTAGGGATCATTGGGTACAAAATTTTTGCTAGCCCAATTTTTTGCCTCAACTGTGATAAATGAAAAAAATAATTATATCAGTATAATTTTCCCAAACTCTCCATGAGAACACTTTACTTCCAGGCCAGGATTTCTATCTACCAATACCAATTACCTAGAAGATATTTTTTCAAGTATGTTATGTAGAAAAACATGAAAGAGTTTCTTTATCTTTTGAATATTCATGTTCACTCTGGTTTGTCAGAACTATTCTGTGCCTTCATGATGTAACATGCCACATGCAAGTCAAATGGGGCTTTCAGTTATGAGTTTTTTAATTTGTTTCTTTAAGTCATATTTTTAACCACCAATAATGGTATCTTATTTTGCTTTTGTGTGTTTGTCCATGATTTGTATTTCAAATTGTAGTGGTAGGTAAATCAGTTGCAAAAAATCACATTCTTACAAAAGAGATGAGTAGCCAGCATTCATCAAAGAAACCTGAGAGTGGAGATAACAGAAAGGAAAGCTGAAGTACATCAGCAATCAAGGACATGATGACATTCTATAAATAAGTACTCAAAAATGTGTGTTTCCTGTGTGATCTCCCAGCATATTCCTTCCTATTTTATTATGTCTTCTTTACCTTTAAGTAATGATCTATTAAAGTAATATCCAAAGGCAACCACTCATTATGCTTTTCTTAATCAACAACATTAAGAATTACAAATGGACTGCAAGGAGATCAAACCAGTCCATCCTGAAGGAAATCAGTCCTGAATATTCATGGAAGGACGGATGTTGAAGCTGAAACTTCAATATTTTGGCCACCTGATGTAAAGAGCTGACTCATTTGAAAAGACCTCGATGCTGGGAAATATTGAAGGTGGGAGAAGAAGGGGATGACAGAGGATGAGACGGTTGGATGACATCACCGACTCAATGGACATGAGTTTGAGTAAATTCCGGGAGTTGATGATGCACAGGGAGGCCTGGTGTGCTGCAGTCCATGGGGTTGCAAAGAGTCCGGCACAACTGAGCAACTGAACTGAACTGAATGAAGTGTAACTGACCAATAAAAAACCGTGCATAATTTAAAAAATTACAAATGAAGGTCATAACTAATATTAATTAATTTATGCTAATAGCTATTTCTTAGACACCTACTTCAATGAACCAAACTTTGAACTAAATACATTACATTCATTTTGCTGTTAATAGGTTCAAAATGTGTCTATATATTAAAGAGAGGGACACTGAGGCTCAGAGAAAATAAGTAGCCTCTTTAAAATAACTTTTTTTTTTTTGATGAAGCAGGGATTCAAACTCAAGACTCTGACTCCAGTACCTAGTTTGGTTTTCTCTAGATGATGTGGGCCCAAATTAAGTCTAAATACAAAAGAAGTAATTCCTTAAAAAGATGAGTGCTGATGCTGCTAAGTCACTTCAGTCGGGTCCGACTCTGTGCAACCCTATAGATGGCAGCCCACCACACTCCCCCATCCCTGGGATTCTCCAGGCAAGAACACTGGAGTGGGTTGCTATTTCCTTCTCCAATGCATGAAAGTGAAAAGTGAAAGTGAAGTCGCTCAGTCGTGTCCGACCCTCAGTGACCCCATGGACTACAGGCTTCCAGGCTCCTCCATCCATGGGAGTTTCCAGGCAAGAGTACTGGAGTCCGGTGCCATTGCCTTCTCCGTAAAAAGATGAGTATTCAGTAGTAATAATTTAATAGAACTGCTAATAGTAAAGCTATTATTTTCTAAGCACCTTCTGGAAACTTATTTTTGTGAGGAAAAATATATCTAATACCACTTTTTAATTCTAGGAGCTCATTAAACTAAACTTCCTAAGTGGTAATTCTACTTTCAGAATTCCTTACCTCTTTCTCTTTCAGTATTCTTCTGCTTACATTCTAGCGCAGAGATTAAAACAAACTAATAAAATATGGTGGCAAAGTGCTATTATTAAAAACACATGAAAGAGGGTGATGAGGGAGTGCTAGCTATGGAGGGGTGTTTTCAAAGGATGATGTGTTGATTTGAAAAAGTTTTAAATAGGGACTACAAAAGTTTGTTATCCTGAGGAACTGAAAAAAGAGTTATCTCATACTGACATAGAGCAAAATGGTGTGAAGTGGAGATTTGGGCTACATACCTAGGAATTCAAAAGCAAAAAGAAGTGATTATTTAACAAATCAAATATAAAGGATATATCCATTAAATGACTGTGTAATTACTCAAATGGAATACATCTGTTAAAATACATAACCTTTATCAGAACCTTGAGGTCTCATTGTAGAATCACCAAATAAGAAAAAAATTATTTGGACTGTAATTTTAATATGTTCATTTAATTCTAAAGGAGATCAGCCCTGGGTGTTCTTTGGAAGGAATTATGCTAAAGCTGAAACTCCAGTACTTTGGCCACCTCATGCGAAGAGTTGACTCATTGGGAAAGACTCTGATGCTGGGAGGGATTGGGGGCAGGAGGAGAAGGGGACGACAGAGGATGAGATGGCTGGATGGCATCACCAACTCGATGGGCGTGAGCTTGAGTGAACTCCGGGAGTTGGTGATGGACAGGGAGGACTGGCCTACTGCAATTCATGGGGTCACAAAGAGTTGGACACGACTGAGTGACTGAACTGAACTGAACTGAATTTACAAAGTTTGACTAATGTTGCTTGAAGGAATTTTTTTTTTTTTTTAATTCACAGCTTTAATATTTGTCTTTGTTATGTCAATTTCTTCTGTTACTTGGAAAGAAAAAATGCAACCTCTGTGCTTCTGCTCAATTTGCTATGAAGTTAAAACCACTCTAAAAAATGCTGCCTGTCTAAATTCATTTACCTGAATTTTATATATATTACATTTTGTATTTAAAAAAACTGGGAGTCATATATTTGACTAAGTAAAATTTTGTCCCTATTACATAATGATCACCAGTTCAGTTCAGTTGCTCAGTCGTGTCCGACTCTTTGCGACCCCAAGGACTATAGCATGCCAGGCTTCCCTGTCCATCACCAACTCCCAGAGCTTGCTCAAACTCATGTCCACTGACTCGGTGATGCCATCCAACCATCTCATCCTCTGTCATCCCCTGCTCTTACTGCCTAAAACTTTTCCAGCATCGGGGTCTTTTCCAATGAGTCAGTTCTTCACAGCAGGTGGCCAGAGTATTGGAGCTTCAGCTTCAGCATCAGTCCTTCCAATGAGTATTCAGGATTGATTTCCTTTAGGATGAACTGGTTTGATCTCCTTACAGTCCAAGGAACTCTCAAGAGTCTTTTCCAACACCACAGTTCAAAAGCATCAATTCTTCGGTGCTCAGATTTCCTTATGGGCCAACTCTCACATCCATACATGACTACTGGAAAAACCATAGGTTTGACTGGATGGACGTTTGTCAGCAAACTTAATATTTTAATATGCTATCTAGGTTGGTCATAACTTTTCTTCCAAGGAGTAAGCATCTTTTAATTTCATGGCTGCAGTCACCATCTGCAGTGATTTTGGAGCCCAAAAAAATAGTCTGTCACTGTTTCCACTGTTTCCCCATCTATTTGCCATGAAGTGATGAGACCGGATGCCATGATCTTCATTTTTTGAATGTTGAGTTTTAGCCAGCTTTTTCACTCTCCTCTTTCACTTTCATCAGAAGCTTTTTAGTTCTTCTTCACTTTCTGCCATAGGGTGGTGTCATCTGCATATCTGAGCTTACTGATATTTCTCCTGGCAATCTTGATTCCAGCTTTTGCTTCATCCAGCCCAGCATTTCTCATGATGTACTCTGTACATAAGTTAAATAAGCAGGGTGAAAATATGCAGCCTTGACATACTCCTTTTCCAGTTTGGAACCAGTCCTTTGTTTCATGTCAGGTTCTATCTGTTGCTTCTTGACCTGTCTGTATACAAAGATTCTTTCATGTAACCTCACAGGACAAAAAATTCTTACTACCTGCTTTAAATTTTCAAAATTGCTTTCAGTACTTTTCTTAGAAAATTCCACAATTATTTCTATGTAGATTATATTTTTTTCTAAAATCACCATAACAATCCCATTGAAAGATTTTTGGCATGAAAAATATGTATTTTTGTACTTGATTAAAAAATATGTATATATATAAAATCTAAACTGAGATAACTGAAAAGTGAAATATCATTGTGTAATTTTAGTTTTCAACTTCATAACATAAACCGTTCTTGCTATTTACATTGGCTACTTCCTAGTTAATTTTTGTTACTTGTGTGAATATTTTATAACTTAACTGAAATATATTCAGCTACACATATTAGCAGAGAAGGAAATGGCACCCCACTCCAGTACTCTTGCCTGGAAAATCCCATGGGCAGAGGAACCTGGTAGGCTACAGTCCATGGGGTCGCTAAGAGTCGGACACATCTGAGCGACTTCACTTTCACTTTTCACTTCCATGCATTGGAGAAGGAAATGGCAACCCACTACAGTGTTCTTGCCTGGAGAATCCCAGGGACGGGGGAGCCTGGTGGGCTGCCATCTATTGGGTTGCACAGAGTCAGGCACGACAGAAGTGACTTAGCAGTAGCAGTAGCACACATATTAGTGTACAGTTGGATTAGTTTTCACATATGTATGCACTCATGAAATCATCCCAATCAAGATAAATGTATTAATCATCATGAAACAATTGTAATCCCTCTCTCCGCCTGTTAAGTATTAGTTGCTCAGTCATGTCTGACTTTTTGCGACCCCATGGACTGTAGCCCTCCAGGCTCCTCTGTCCATGGGATTCTCTAGGCAAACATACTGGAGTGGGTTGCCATTTCCTCCTCCAGGGGACCTTCCCAACTGTACATAAAGGAGACTTCATTAATGTGCATTAGAGGATACCCTAAGTTAACTGTCATAGAAAACTGTCTCTTGAGCCTTTACATTCTATACCAATTCTACACCTCTGGTTGGCCAACTGTTTGTTTCTTTATTTAGGTTTTAAGGTGAATGACCTGGGGCTATTTTTTTTCCATCAATCTGACTGCAAATCTAAAGGTGCAGTTGAAATGTCTATTTTTCTTGCCATCCTCAGAAGAGAGTGCTGCAGATCTACTCTATGATTCTCATTCTTTTCAGCTTACAATACAAATAGCTTATTATTTTTTGAAACCTATGTCTTATAATAAAGCAGTGCTGAAAAATTAAATAGAAGAATGTTCAGTTGCCATATAGGCTACGAAAATGATTTGCTGGTGGTGATTTTTAAGCTTGATTCTAAATAGATTTATGAAGAATGGCACTTGGAAGACGTGGTTCAAATTTTGCTATTTAAGGTATCTTAAAATTATAGGCTCACTCTCCCTAAAATTTCAAAAAGTGTAGAGCTGAGGCTCTTAAGGGTATAGCAGTGATAAAAGCTTTCATAGTCATTTCTAAAAAGCAACACTTCATAGTTTTCGTCTCCAGTGGTTCTCTAATATACTTGTAGAAGGAAGGCAACAGAAAACCAAGAATAAAAATAGCTGAGCTCTCCACAATTGGGCTTCCTGCTTACTTTCCCTGTTCAAAAAAAGAGGAGACACCATCTTGCAATAGAGGCTTCCTAGGCAACTGGGCTTCTCCAGTGACAGTTGGCATTTGATGCCCCCTATCTCTTGGTTCTTCTTGTTGCCAATGGTTGGCCTGACCATGGTGGTGAAATGGGAGCAATTAATCTGTAGATGAGGGAGGGCTTCCTTTAACAGTTGAAGGGTACCATCTGGTACGATTCCAAAGACTTGTAGTGTTTTTAATGTGGGAATTTCTCCAAGTTCAAGTAAAGTTTCAGGTATTATGTCATAGCACCAACTGAGTGATAGGTGTTGGAGGTAGTTGAGTTGGTAAAATTCTGGAAAGCAGTCATTTTTCAGCATGACACTATCACTTAAGTCTAGGTGGACAAGGTTGGGACATCTTCCAACTAAGGTAGAGACATCTGATCTCTGCAGATTCTTTAGGTACCAGCTGAGATTCAGCTGGGTGATAGTCTCTGACACATGTGCAACAGCCACCTGTACATTCTTTTCAATGAAATCATAGCACCAAGAGAGGTTCAGTTCATCCAATCTGGAACAGTTGCTCAGCAAAGTCTTCAGGACAGATTCAGAGAATCCAGAACACCCAGAAAGGTTTAGTCGCAGTAAATTTGTGTTCTGAGCAAGATTATCAACAACGGGATCTGAAAGTCAGAGGCCTTCCAGGCTGAGATTCTGCAACTTGGAGGAGTGAGACAGAAGGCCGTGCAGGGTAGACGCATAGATCACAGAGTTCGACAGGTCCAGGTGCTATAGTCGGAAAGGGCTGAAATGTTCAACTGACGGTTGGTGCATAAATGATCGTGGACAGTGGAAGGCAACCACCCCTCGGGACAAAAGCCGACCAACCACATCTGGGTAGAGGTTTCTGCCCGCGAGGTCTACAGTCTGCCAGAGAGACTCGTCAAACGCTAGATGATACCATCTCTTACAAACACTGGAGACTTTCAGGAGTTCAGGGAGGCACAGACAGGAAAAGATTCCTAAGAGCAGCTCATTTGGAAGGCAGTCCCAAGAAACACCTGGAAAGTTCTCTCAGTTTAGCTTAAGTCTGAGGACAATCACAAAGTCCTTGTCATTCCCTTTGCTTTTCAGCCGTTTTCGTGGGGGGCTTTGTGGGTGGCCCAGGTTTGAAAGCAGTTCCTGGGGGATGTTCTCACTGTTCACCTCCTCCTTCTCCAGGGTGGAGACCCCCATGCCTGAAAGCAGTTCAGAAGTCTTGCTAGACTCCCATCCCCACATGAAACTGGTGGTAACGTTGCTACTCTGGTTGGGTATCTCCTGGAGGTGTTTCCTGTGCATGGCGTCTGTAGGTTCAGGAGTTTTAAATGCATGCCTTAATTGCAGAGGTGCCCGCCTCCCGGATTCCCATTTTGCCTGCGTACTTTATGTCAACATAGGTTTGTTTGTATTTTCTGTTATATTATTTATTTGAATTACATAATATATACTTTTTTTCTTTTTGGTTTGACTTCTTTGACTCAACTTAATCTCAAAATTTGAGATATAACATATTGTTGTGCTTATTCTTTTCTATTCCACTTAATTGTATTTCAGTTTTAATTCGTTACATAGACATATCTTAATTCTTTCATTAAGTCATTTGTTAACTGACACTTGCACTGTTTCTGGTTTTTAGCTGTTATGAATAAATATGTTGTGTTTTTTTTTTTTTTGTAAAATCTTTGTATGTGCATGTGTCTTCATTTTTTTAATATAAATTTATTTATTTTAATTAGAGGCTAATTACAAAATTGTATTGGTTTTGGCATACATCAACATGAATCCACGATGGGTGTACACCTGTTCCCCATCCTGAACCTCCTCCCACCTCCCTCCCCCTACCATCCCTCTGGGTCATGCCAGTGCACCAGGCCCGAGCATCCTGTATCATGCATCGAATCTGGACTGGCGATTTGTTTTACATATGATATTATACATGTTTCAATGCCATTCTCCCAAATCATCCCACCCTCGCCCTCTCCCACAGAGTCCAAAAGACTGTTCTGTACATCTGTGTCTCTTTCCCTGTTTCACATACAGGGTTATCGTTACCATCTTTCTAAATTCCATATATATGCATTAGTATACTGTATTGGTGTTTTTCTTTCTGGCTTACTTCACTCTGTATAATAGGCTCCAGTTTCATCCACCTCATTAGAACTGATTCAATTGCATTGATTCAAATGCATTCAACTGATTCAAATGCATTCTTTTTAATGGCTGAGTAATACTCCATTGTGTATATGTACCACAGCTTTCTTATCCATTCATCTGCTGATGGACATCTAGGTTGCTCCCATGTCCTGGCTATTATAAACAGTGCTGCGATGAACATTGGGGTACACGTTTCTCTTTCAATTCTGGTTTCCTCAGTGTGTATGCCCAACAGTGGGATTGCTGGGTCATAAGGCAGTTCTATTTTCTATTTTAAGGAATGTCCACACTGTTCTCCATAGTGGCTGTACTAGTTTGCATTCCCACCAACAGTCTAAGAGGGTTCCCATTTCTCCACACCCTCTCCAGCATTTATTGCTTGTAGATTTTTGGATAGCAGCCATTCTGACTGGTGTGAAATGGTACCTCATTGTGGTTTTGATTTGCATTTCTCTGATAATGAGCGATGTTGACCATCTTTTCATGTGTTTGTTAGCCATCTGTATGTCTTCTCTGGAGAAATATCTGTTTTGTTCTTTGGCCCATTTTTTGATTGGGCCATTTATTTTACTGGAATTGAGCTGCAGGAGTTGCTTATATATTTTTGAGATTAATTTTTTGTCAGTTGCTTTGTTTGCTATTATTTTCTCCCATTCTGAAGGCTGTCTTTTCACCTTGCCTATAGTTTCCTTTGTTGTGCAGGAGTTTTTAAATTTAATTAGGTCCCATTTGTTTATTTTTGTTTTCATTTCCAATATTCTGGGAGGTGGGTCATAGAGGATCGTGCTGTGATTTATGTCGGAGAGTGTTTTGCCTATGTTCTCCTCTAGGAGTTTTATAGTTTCTGCTCTTACGTTTAGATCTTTAATCCATTTTGAGTTTATTTCTATGTATGGTGTTAGATTGTTCTGCTGCTGAGTCACTTCAGTCATGTCCGACCCTGTGCGACCCCATAGACAGCAGCCCACCAGGATGCCCTGTCCCTGGGATTCTCTAGGCAAGAACACTGTAGTGGGTTGCCATTTCCTTCTCCAATGCATGAAAGTGAAAAGTGAAAGTGAAGTTGCTCAGTTGTGTCCGACTCTTAGCGACACCATGGATTGTAGCCTACCAGGCTCCTCTGCCCATGGGATTTTCCAGGCAATAGTACTGGAGTGGGGTGCCATTGCCTTCTCCGAGAAAGTGTTCTAGTTTCATTCTTTTACAAGTGGTTGACCAGTTTTCCCAGCACCACTTTTTAAAGAGATTGTCTTTAATCCATTGTATATTTTTGCCTCCTTTGTCAAAGATAAAGTGTCTATAGGTGCATGAATTTATCTCTGGGTTTTCTATTTTGTTCCATTGATCTATATTTCTGTCTTTGTGCCACTACCATACTGTCTTGATGACTGTAGCTTTGTAGTAGAGCCTGAAGTCAGGCAGGTTGATTACTCTAGATCCATTCTTCTTTCTCAAGATTGCTTTGGCTATTCATGGTTTTTTGTATTTCTATACAAATTGTGGAATTATTTGTTCTAGCTCTGTGAAAAATACCGTTGGTAACTTGATAGGAATTGCATTGTATCTATAGATTGCTTTGGGTAGTATACTCATTTTCACTATGTTGAGTCTTCCAATCCATGAACACGGTATATTTCTCCATCTATTAGTGTGCTCTTTGATTTCTTTCACCAGTGTTTTATAGTTTTCTATATATAGGTCTTTAGTTTCTTTAGGTAGATATATTCCGAAGTATTTTATTCTTTCCATTGCAATGGTGAATGGAATTGTTTCCTTAATTTCTCTTTCTATTTTCTCATTATTAGTGTATAGGAATGCAAGGGATTCCTGTGTGTTGATTTTATATCCTGAAAATTTACTATATTCATTGATTGCTGCTGCTGCTGCTAAGTCGCTTCAGTCGTGTCCGACTTTGTGTGATCCCATAGACAACAGCTCACCAGGCTACCCTGTCCCTGGGATTCTCCAGGCAAGAACACTGGAGTGGGCTGCCATTTCCTTCTCCAATGCATGAAAGTGAAAAGTGAAAGTTAAGTCGTTCAGTCGTGTCCGACTCTTTGCGACCCCAAGGACTGCAGCCTACCAGGCTCCTCCACCCATGGGATTTTCCAGGCAAGAATACTGGAGTGGGGTGCCATTGCCTTCTCTGATATTCAGTGATTAGCTCTAGTAATTTTCTGGTGGTGTCCTTAGTGTTTTCTATGTAGAGGATCATGTCATCTGAAAACAGTGAGAGTTTTTCTTCTTCTTTTCCAATTTGGATTCCTTTTATTTCTTTTTCTGCTCTGATTGCTGTGGCCAAAACTTCCAAAACTATATTGAATAGCAGTGGTGAAAGTGGGCACCCTTTCTTGTTCCTGACTTTAGGGGAAATGCTTTTATTTTTTCATCATTGAGGATAATGTTTGCTGTGGGTTTGTCATATATAGCTTTTATTATGTTGAGGTATGTTCCTTCTGTTCCTGCTTTCTGGAGAATTTTTATCATAAATGGATGTTGAATTTTTTCAAAGGTTTTCTCTGCATCTATTGAGATAATCATATGGCTTTTATTTTTCAATTTGTTAATGTGGTGTATTACATTGATTTATTTGTGGATATTGAAGAATCCTTGCATCCCTGGGATAAAGCCCACTTGGTAATGATGTATGATCTTTTTAATGTGTTGTTGGATTCTGATTGCTAGAATTTTGTTAAAGAGTTTTGCATCCATGTTCATCCGTGATATTGGCCTGTAGTTTTGTTTCTGTGGAATCTTTGTCAGGTTTTGGAATTAGGGTGATGGTGGCCTCATAGAATGAGTTTGGAAGTTTACCTTCCTCTGCAATTTTCAGGAAGAATTTGAGTAGGGTTAGCTCTTCTCTAAATTGTTGGTAGAATTCAGCTGTGAAGCGGTCTGGACCTGGGCTTTTGTTTGCTAGAAGATTTCTGATTACAGTTTTAATTTCCGTTCTTGTGATGGGTCTGTGAAGATTTTGTATTTCTTCCTGGTTCAGTTTTGGAAAGTTGTAGTTTTCTAAGAATTTGTCCATTTCTCCCAAGGTGTCCATTTTATTGGCATATAATTGCTGATAAGATCAGATCAGATCAGTCGCTCAGTCGTGTCTGACTATTTGCAACCCCATGAATTGCAGCATGCCAGGCCTCCCTGTCCATCACCAACTCCTGGAGTTCACTGAGACTCACGTCCATTGAGTCAGTGATGCCATCCAGCATTCTCATCCTCTGTCATCCCCTTATCCTACTGCCCCCAATCCCTCCCAGCATCAGAGTCTTTTCCAATGAGTCAACTCTTCACATGAGGTGGCCAAAATACTGGAGTTTCACCTTTAGCATCATTCCTTCCAAAGAAATCCCAGGGCTGAACTCCTTCAAAATGGACTGGTTGGATCTCCTTGCAGTCCAAGGGACTCTCAAGAGTCTTTCCAACCCCACAGTTCAAAAGCATCAATTCTTCGGTGCTCAGCCTTCTTCACAGTCCAGCTCTCACATCCATACATGACCACAGGAAAAACCATAGCCTTGACTAGACGAACCTTTGTTGGCAAAGTAATGTCTCTGCTTTTGAATATGCTATCTAGGTTGGTCATCACTTTTCTTCCAAGGAGTAAGTGTCTTTTAATTTCATGGCTGCAGCCACCATCTGCAGTGATTTTGGAGCCCAGAAAAATAAAGTCTGACACTGTTTCCACTGTTTCCCCATCTATTTCCCATGAAGTGGTGGGACCAGATGCCATGATCTTCGTTTTCTGAATGTTGAGCTTTAAGCCAACTTTTTCACTCTCCACTTTCACTTTCATCAAGAGGCTTTTGTGTTCCTCTTCACTTTCTGCCATAAGTGTGGTGTCATCTGCATATCTGAGGATATTGATATTTCTCCTAGTAATCTTGATTTCAGTTTGTGTTTCTTCCAGTCCAGTGTTTCTCATGATGTACTCTGCATATAAGTTAAATAAACCGGGTGACAATATACAGCCTTGACGAACTCCTTTTCCTATTTGGAACCAGTCTGTTGTTCCATGTCAAGTTCTAACTGTTGCTTCCTGACCTGCATACAAATTTCTCAAGAGGCAGATTAGGTGGTCTGGTATTACCATCTCATTCAGAATTTTCCACAGTGTCAACATTCTAGGAATCAGTGAACTGAAATGGACTGGAATGGGTGAATTTAACTCAGATGACCATTATATCTACTACTGCAGGCAGGAATCCCTCAGAATAAATGGAGTGGCCATCATGGTCTACAAAAGAGTTCAAAATGCAGTACTTGGATGCAATCTCAAAAACAACAGAATGATCTCTGTTCGTTTCCAAGGCAAACCATTCAATATCATGGTAATCCAAGTCTATGCCCCAACCAGTAATGCTGAAGAAGCTAAAGCTGAACGGTTCTATGAAGACCTATAAGACCTTTTAGAACTAACACCCAAAAATGATGTCCTTTTCATTATAGGGGACTGGAATGTAAAAGTAGGAAGTCAAGAAACACCTGGAGTAACAGGCAAATTTTGCCTTGGAATACAGAATGAAGCAGGGAAAAGACTACTAGAGTTTTGCCAAGAAAATGCACTGCTCATAGTAAATACCCTCTTCCAACAACACAAGAGAAGACTCTATACATGGACATCACCAGATGGTCAACACCAAAATCAGATTGATTATATTCTTTGCAGCCAAAGACGGAGAAGCTCTATACAGTCAGCAAAAACAAGACCAGGAGCTGACTGTGGCTCAGACCATGAACTCCTTATTGCCAAATTCAGACTGAAATTGAAGAAAGTAGGGAAAACCACTAGACCATTCAGGTATGACCTAAATCAAATCCCTTATGATTATACAGTGGAAGTGAGAAATAGATTTAAGGGCCTAGATCTGATAGATAGAATGCCTGATAAACTATGGAATGAGGTTCGTGACATTGTACAGGAGACAGGGATCAAGACCATCCCCATGGAAAAGAAATGCAAAAAAGCAAAATGGCTGTCTGGGGAGGCCTTACAAATAGTTGTGAAAAGAAGAGGAGCAAAAAGCAAAGGGGAAAAGGAAAGATAAAAACATCTGAATGCAGAGTTCCAAAGAATAATTGCTGATAGTAATCTCTTATGATCCTTTGTATTTCTGTGTTGTCTATTGTGATCTCTCCATTTTCATTTCTAATTTTATTGATTTGATTTTTCTCCCTTTGTGTCTTGATAAGTCTGGCTAATGGTTTGTCAATTTTATTTATCTTCTCAAAGAACTAGCTTTTAGTTTTTTGATTTTTGCTATGGTCTCTTTTGTTTCTTTTGCATTTATTTCTGCCCTAATTTTTAAGATTTCTTTCCTTCTACTGACCCTGGGGTTCTTCATTTCTTCCTTTTCTAGTTGCTTTAGGTGTAGAGTTAGGTTATTTATTTGACTTTTTTCTTGTTTCTTGAGGTATGCCTGTATTGCTATGAACCTTCCCTTAGCATTGCTTTTACAGTGTCCCACAGGTTTTGGGTTGTTGTGTTTTCATTTTCATTCATTTCTATGCATATTTTGATTTCTTTTTTGATTTCTTCTGTGATTTGTTGGTTATTTAGCAGCATGTTGTTCAGCCTCCATATGTTGGAATTTTTAATAGTTTTTCTCCTGTAATTGAGATCTAATCTTACTGCATTGTGGTCAGAAAAGATGTTTGGAATGATTTCAATTTTTTTGAATTCACCAAGGCTAAATTTATGGCCCAGGATGTGATCTATCCTGGAAAAGGTTCCGTGTACACTTGAGAAAAAGGTGAAATTCATTGTTTTGGCGTGAAATGTCCTATAGATATCAATTAGGTCTAACTGGTCTATTGTATCACTTAAAGTTTGTGTTTCCTTGTTAATTTTCTGCTTAGTGCTCTACTCATAGGTGTGAGTGGGATATTAAAGTCTCCCACTATTATTGTGTTATTGCTAATTTCCTCTTTCATACTTGTTAGAATTTGTCTTACATATTGTGATGCTCCTATGTTGGGTGCATATATATTTATAATTGTTATATCTTCTAGGACTGATCCTTTGATCATTATGTACTGTCCTTCTTTGTCTCTTTTCACAGCCTTTGTTTTAAAGTCTATTTTATCTGATATGAGTATTGCTACTCCTGCTTTCTTTTGGTCTCTATTTGCGTGGAATCTCTTTTTACAGCCCTTCAATTTCAGTCTGTATGTGTCCCTTGTTTTGAGGTGGATTTCTTGTGGAAACATACTGGGGGTCTTGTTTTGTATCCATTCAGCCAGTCTTTGTCTTTTGTTTGGGGCATTCAACCCATTTACGTTTAAGGAAATTATTGATAAGTATGATCTCGGTTGCTATTTACTTTATTGTTTTGCATTCAAGTTTATACATCCTTTCTGTGTTTCCTGTCTAGAGAAGATCCTTTAACATTTGTTGCAGAGCTGGTTTGGTGGTGCTGAATTCTCTCAGCTTTTGCTTGTCTATAAAGCTTTTGATTTCTCCTTCATATTTGAATGACATCCTTGCTGGGTACAATAATCTGGGCTGTAGGTTATTTTCTTTCATCATTTTAAGTATGTCCTGCCATTCCCTCCTGGCCTGAAGAGTTTCTTTTGAGAGATCAGCTGTTATCCTTATGGGAATCCCCTTGTGTATTATTTGTTGTTTTTCCCTTGCTGCTTTTAATATTTGTTCTTTGTGTTTGATCTTTATTAATTTGATTAATATGTGTCTTGGGGTGTTTTGCCTTGGGTTTATCCTGTTTGGGACTCTCTGGGTTTCTTGGACTTGGATGATTATTTCCTTCCCCATTTTAGGGAAGTTTTCAACTATTATCTCCTCAAGTGTTTTCTCATGGTCTTTTTTTTTTTTTTTTTTCCGTCTTCTTCTTCTGGGACTCCTATGATTAAAATGTTGGGGAGTTTAACATTGTCTCAGAGGTCTCTGACATTGTCCTCATTTCTTTTAATTTGTTTTTCTTTTTTCCTCTCTGATTCATTTATTTCTACCATTCTATCTTCTACCTCACTAACCCTATCTTCTGCCTCCTTTATTCTACTATTTTTTCCCCCAGAGTGTTTTTTATATCATCTATTGCATTATTCATTATATATTGACTCTTTTTTATTTCTTCTAGGTCCTTTTTAAACCTTTCTAGCATCTTCTCATTCCTTGTCTCCAGGCTATTTATCTGTGATTCCATTTTGTTTTCAAGATTTTGGATCATTTTCACTATCATTATTCAGAATTCTTTATCAGGTAGATTTTCTATCTCTTCCTCTGCTGTTTGGTTTGGTGGGCATTTATCCTGTTCCTTTACCTGCTGGATATTCCTCTGTCTCTTCATCTTGTTTATATTGCTGTGTTTTGGGTGGCCTTTCTGTATTCTGGCAGTTTGTGGAGTTCTCTTTATTGTGGAGTTTCCTTGCTGTGGGTGGGGTTTTACGGGTGGCTTGTCAAGGTTTCCTGCTTAGGGTGGCTTGTCAAGGTTTCCTGTGTAGGGAAACTTGTGTCGGTGTTCTGGTGGGTGGAGCTGGATTTCTTCTCTGTGGAGTGCAATGAAGTGTCCAGTAATGAGTTATGAGATGTCAATGAATTTGGTGTGACTTTGGGCAGCCTGTATATTGACACTCAGGGCTATGTTCCTCTGTTGCAGGAGAATTTGTGTGATATATCTTTCTCTGCAACTTGTTGGCCCTTGAGTGGTGCTTGGTTTCAGTGTAGGTATGGAGGCATTTCATGAGCTCCTGTCAATTAATGTTCCCTGGAGTCAGGAGTTCTCTGGTGTTTTCAGGATTTGGACTTAAGCCTCCTGCTTCTGGTTTTCAGTCTTACGTTTACAGTAGCCTCAAGACTTCTTTATCTATATAGCACTGTTGATAAAACGTCTAGGTTAAAGGCGAAAAGTTTCTCCACAGTGAGGGACACCCAGAGAGGTTCACAGACTTACATGGAGAAGAGAAGAGGGAGGAGGGAGATAGAGGTGACCAGGATGAGATGAGGCAGAATCAAAAGAGGAGAGAGCAAGCTAGCCAGTAATCACTTCCTTATGTGTTCTCCACAGTCTGGACCACTCAGAGATGTTCACGGAGTTACACAGAGAAGAGCAGAGGGAGGAAGGAGACAGAGGTGGCCAGGTGAAGAAAAGAAGGAATCCAAAGGAGAAAGACAGATCCAGCCAGTAAACAGTTTCCTAAGTGTTCTCCACAGCCCAGAACACACAAAGAGATTCACAGAGTTGAGTAGAGAAGAGAAGGGGGAAGGAGGAGATAGAGGCCACCTGGAGGACAAAAAGAAGAGTCCAAAGGGGGAGAGAGCAGTCGAGCGAGTAATCTCTCTCCCTAGTAAAAATTGGTCCTGAAGATTGGGTTCTTAAAGGTACAAAATTGATAACAAATACCAAAAAGCAAATATTAAAAATCTAGGGTAGAGGTTGGGTTCTCAAAAATACAATATTAAAGGAAAGAAAAAAAAAGTCACAAAATTTATAAAATATATTCATATGAAATACATTTTCGGATAGTTCCTTGATCTGGCTTATATTTCTCAAGATCTACAGGCCCCTTCCTATGTAGTCGGTACTAACTACAGGGTTTTAATCTAGTGCACCTTTCACTTCCAAGGAGGTTCCCTCTGTTGTAGCTTCTTCTGTTTGCTGGTCTCTTCATTGTCTAATTTCCGCCCTGACACGAGGGGGTGGTGGTGGACACTTTTTTAGGCTCGCTTGTTCAGGTGCTGTGGGAAAGGAGGGACTGCTACTGCTGCTAAGTCACTTCAGTCGTGTCCGACTCTGTGTGACCCCATAGATGGCAGCCCACCAGGCTCTGCCGTCCCTGGGATTCTCCAGGCAAGAATACTGGAGTGGGTTGCCATTTCCTTCTCCAGTGCATGAAAGTGAAAAATAAAAGTGAAGTCTCTCAGTCATGTCTGACTCTTCGTGACCCCATGGACTGCAGCCTACCAGGCTCCTCCATCCATGGGATTTTCCAGGCAAGAGTACTGGAGTGGGTGCCATTGCCTTCTCCAAGGGAGGGACACTGCAAACAAAAAACACTGGCGTGTGCTTACAGTGTCTTGGCCACACTGGGTTTGCCCCCGCTCACGGCATCTGTGCTTTCCCTGTCTACACTGCTTAGGCTCTAGGTTGCTCTGCCAGGAACCGGCTGAGACCAGCCCTGGGTTTTATGCACTTTCCAGGTGTAAGCTGCTCAGGTTCAGGTACTTGGGTAGTCCTCAGAGGTGCAGACTCGGTTGGGCCTACATTTTGTGCCCTTCCCAGGTCTGAGCAGCTCAGATGACCAGGAGTTTGGCGAGCATGGTCGCTGTGACTTGTGTCCTCCCCTGTCCCTGCTGTTCGGTTTTCTGGGTGTACAACTGGCGCACCTTCTCAGGTGGATGTCGACAGTCTAGAATCCCAAGAAGTCTTGGTTAGCAATGAAGCCTGCTTGCAGTTTTGTAGATAATGCCTCTCTAGGGCTGTGATTGCCCACTTCTGGCTCTGGCTGCCCTCGCCTGCCTGTCTCAGGAGGGGGATGGCCGGTCTGCAGCTGGCTAGCTCTGCTCAGTCCTTTGTTCTGTGAGCGGGCCTGGCAGTATCTTAGATTAGGGCTTTTTGCGTGGTAGCTCTCCCACAGTCTGGTTTGCTATCCCAAGTTAGTTCCCTCAGATTGCCCTTGGGGCATTCAGGCCGGTCCTTACTCGAAGCAATGCAGCCGGTGCCTCCCTGTCCAGCCCCTGCTTGCTAGTGGCAGATGCAGGCATCCGCGCTGTTTCTCCGCTGGAGGAGTTACCATTGGGCACGTAATCTGTGGGTTTTAACTATTTATTTATTTTCCCTTCTGGTTATGTTGCCCTCTGTGGTTCCAAGGCTCGCCACAGACTCAGCAGTGAGTTTTTCCTGGTGTTTGGAAACCTCTCTTTTTTAAGACTCCCTTCCCAGGATGGAGCTCCGTCTCTACCTCTTCTGTCTCTCTTTTTTATCTTTTGTATTTTTTCCTACCTCCTTTTGAAGACAATAGGCTGCTTTTCTGGGTGCCTGATGTCCTCTGCTGGCATTCAGAAGTTGTTTTGTGGAATTTACTCAGCGTTCAAATGTTCTTTTCATGAATTTGTGGGGGGAAAAGTGGTCTCCCTGTCCTATTTCTCCGCCATCTTAGGACCACCCCCGTATCTTCATTTCTTAAGGGTAAATTCTTGTAAATGTGCAGGTTGGATCATATGGAAGTGTCTGGAACTTTTGAAGAAATCAACACATTGTTTTTCAGTGTTTCTGTTGCTTTACAATCCCACAGTAATGTAAAAGAACTGCAATTATTCCTTGTCCTCAATGCTTGGTATGATCAGTCTTATTAATTTTAGGTATTTTTATAGGATGTCTTGGTGATTTTAATTAATGATTAATTTGCAAATAATAATGTTGAGCATTTTTTCATGTGCATATGTTCCATCCATATATTTTATCTGGTAAAGTAACAACTCAAATAATTTGCCCTTAAAATAATTTACTGTTTGTTTTCCTCATTTTGTGAGTCTTTATATATGTGAATACAAGCATTTATTAGATATAATATCTTCAGATAATTTATTCCAATCTGCAATTAATATCGTTATTACTATTATATTATCTTAGCTGTCTTTTGAAGAGCAGATATTCTTGATTTTGATATATCCTAATTGATCAATAGTTTATTTTTATGACCTGAGCATTTGATATAAATAAGAAAAATTTGCCTAATCCAAAGTTAAAAATATTTTATCTAGTTTAGGTGGTGGAAGAGACCTATCTTATCCTTGTATGACTTTGTTGATATTCCCTCTGCTCTTTTTGAGTGCCTTTTCTCTAGAGTCCAGCAGTGTCTTCACATATATTGTTGTACTAATTGAAAGACATGAGAAGGACTCTTGTTCACGTCTCTACTGCTAGTATCTCTCTATACAGTTCCCTCCTCTCCTGTATTCTGCCCTACATCCTCTCCCTCCCCTTGGCCTCCCTAGATTTCTAGCCCCATCTCCTCATTTCAAGTGGACTTCCAGGATGGGTTTTGTATGTCTCTGAGACACAGCCTGGAAACTACCTTGAGACTGTAAGTTAAGGCAATCATAAGGATAACTTCATTATTTATCCCATCTCGTGGATCTTTGCCCTATATTGTCTGTTGAACAATGTCTTAATAAAAACTGTTTCATGTGCATATCTAGTTTTTTCATTTATTTTAAGTGAAAGGGTAATTCCTATCCCCATAACTATACCTTGACCAAAAGTGAAGGACCCAATAATATCAATCTAATGTTTATTTAACTTGCTCTTTTATCATCTGTTGTCTTTTATGTAGTCTTTTGGCTTTTCCATTCTTAATCCTGTAATATTTCTTCATTGACATTATTAATATTAATTTGAGAATAGTTAATGGTTGTTGATATTGCTAAATCTCCATAAAACAACTAAATAGTTTACTTCACCATTTTTTGGAGGCTTTGGGTGGAGAATATTCTCCATGGGTTTCTTGTATTTCTGCATGTTTTGTGGGGAAAGAAATTAACTGAGTTTTTATTGACTGTCTTTTCAATGATATTTGCACAGAGAATATGTTTGGAAAGGAGAGATGATGTCCCTTAGAGCAAAGAGCATGTTTACCTTTAGTCTTGGAAGATAGAGATAAAATCTAGAGCAAAGGGTAGCCATGTTTACTGCCCACTATAAGACATTCAGATTTTCTAACTTCAGTGTTCCTCTATTGTAATGATATCCCTTGCCAATGTACCTGTCAACTGCTTCTTTCCATGTAGCCCTCTGGGAATTAGGGCCTATGGGGCCAGTAAAAGAAAATGTTAGTACTCTGACTATTGCTGTTTCTCGGAGTAACAGAGTTCTTTGTCTCTGATGAAGGAGTCTTAAGTCTTCTGCCAACATTTATGACACCATGGTAGGTGAAATTCTTCTTTGAAAATAGATAAAATCTCAGATTTTTTTTACAGTTTTGTGAAACTTTTGTGATAATTTACAAGTCTAAGTTGAATGGAATTATTAATTGAAGTTAGTTTCTGGTTGTTTTGTCATTATTAATGTGTGACAACTATGTAGAACAGGCATTTTAGACCACACTGGTGTATTATGACAATTATTCTAACATCTCTTGAAAATGAGTAAATGGAATACATAAAATATTTGGTCACACTCTCCTGAATTGATAGTCCAATTGAACATCAAAGCATAGAAAGAAATGTGCATACCTGCTAAGTAAGTCCTGAGGAAGTTTTTACTGCTTGTCTTAACATTATCTCTAGAATAAACTGAAACATAGGGGCAGAAAGAAACAGCCTCTTGGATAGAGAAAAGTGACTGATCCTTTTCTTGTTCAGTTCCTTCCATTAGCCCCCTTTTTCTGAGGAAATGGAAAGTGTGAACCTGGCTCCCAGGTAAATCACATCTATTCTTGAGTGGTTTGTAACAGATCAAGCAAGGTGAAATCAGCATCAACATGAAAGATGGACAAAGGTAACTTACCTAAGGAAGTATTTTATCTTTGGGGCCATTATTTCAACTATTGTGTGCTTCTGCATTGTTATCTATAAAAGTAAAAATACATCTGTGAAAGACAAAATATAATACAGTTGGCCCTTAAATAACATGAATTAGAGTTTTGGGGGTCCACTTCTGCATAGAGTTTTTTTCATTGGTAAATATTATAGTACTACATGATCTGTGGTTGGTTGAATCTTTGGAAATGAAATGAAAGGTATATTATTTTCATATGGCTGTAGTACAGTAACAAAATACCAGAAACTTGGTGGCTTTGAACAACAGGAATTTATTGTCTCATAATTCTGGAGGTAAATTATGAAATCAAGGTATTGGTAAGACTACACTCCCTCTGAAAACTGTAAGAAAAATTCCTCCTTCCATCTTTAAGCTTCTGACAGCCCCAGATGTTACTTGATAGGTGGCTTCCTAATTCCAACCTCTGCCTCTATCTTCAAGTGGTATTTCCCTATGTCCCTTCATCATCGTTCTTCTGTGTGTCTGTGCCTATATCCATATTTTTAAATAATGACACCATTGTATTGGATTAGGGTTCACCCAAATGATTAATTTTATTACCTCTATTTTAAAGATCATATTTCCAAATGAAGTCATATTCTGAGGTACTGGAAGGTAGGGGTGTTTAGGACTTTAGATATCTTTTTTTTTTTTAACTCGATACAATTCAATTTATTACAAAAGTAATTATGCTACATATGCAATAAACAGTATGGATGTTTTATTGAAAGTATGTATCTAAGAAAAGGAAACATGGTCCTGAAAACTTAACATTACCTAAAATTAGAATATTGTAGGATGGTCTTGACAATGCACAGAGGATATGTTGCTTTTTAAAGTGATACCAGCCTGTAACAACAGTTTAGTTTAATTCATCTGGATACATCCTCTTGAAATTATATGACTGATGATTACAAGAGAGAGGCAAAGATGAAGAGAAATAACAGTTTCTGTATTCATTAAATTTTTCTTAATATATAAGATCATATTATGCTAAAATTAACTTAACCTGATTGACATAAAATAGAACTTCACAGGGCAACTGGATCATGTTGAGTGTATTTATGCAAACTGGGTTTTTTGTAGGTGATACCCATTGAATTTAAAGATTTTGAAGTCCTTGTAATTTGAAATTTAATCCCACTAAATAGTGGGACTTTACATAATTAATATGATCTTGAAGAATTACTAATATATATGGATAATTGCTTGAAGAGATCTCTAGTCTTTCCCATGCTATTGTTTTCCTCTATTTCTTTGCATTGATCACTGAGGAAATCTTTCTTATCTCTCCTTGCTATTCTTTGGAACTCTTCATTTAAATGGGTATATATTTGCTTTTCTCCTTTGCCTTTCTCTTCTCTTCTTTTCACAGCTATTTGTGAGGCCTCCTCAGACCACCATTTTGCCTTTTTGCATTTCTTTTTCTTGGGGATGGTCTGATCCCTGCCTCCTGTACAATGCCATGAACATCCATCCATAATTTGTGACAATAACCTCATCGTTCATATCAATAACCTCACATATGCAGATGACACCACCATTATGGCAGCAAGTGAAGATAAACTGAAGAGCCTCTTGATGAAAGTGAAAGAGGAGAATGAAAACGTTGGCTTAAAGCTCAACATTCAGGAAACTAAGACCATGGCATCTGGTCCCATCACTTCATGGCAAATAGATGGGGAAACAGTGGAAACAGTGGCAGACTATTTTTTGGGCTGCAAAATCACTGCAGATGGTGACTGCAGCCATGAAACTAAAAGACACTTGCTCCTTGGAAGGAAAGTTATGACCAACCTAGATAGCATATTAAAAAAGGTCTGTCTAGTTAAACCTATGGTTTTTCCAGTATTCATGTATGGATGTGAGAGTTGGACTATAAAGAAAGCTGAGCACCAAATAATTGATGCTTTTGAACTGTGGTGTTGGAGAAGACTCTTGAGAGTCCCTTGGACTGCAAGGAGATCAAACCAGTCCATTGTAAAGGAAATCAGTCCTGAATATTCACTGGAAGGACTGATGTTGAAGCTGAAGCTCCAATAGTTTGGCCACCTGATGTGAAAAACTGACTCATTAGAAAAGACCCTGATACTGGGAAAGATTGAAGGCAGGAGAAGGGGATGACAGAGGATGAGAAGGTTGAATGGCCTCACCAACTCAGTGGACATGAGTTTGAGTAAATCCTGGGAGTTGGTGATGGACAGGAAGGCCTGGTGTGCTGCATTCCATGGGGTTGCAAAGAGTTGGGCACAACTAAGCAACTGAACTGAACGGATGAATAACTGCTTAGGTGTGCAAATCACATTAATATGGTACAGTAGAGCTCAGTTGTGAAAAGAAGACCTAAAGATATACATTAAACTGTTACTTGTCACTTTAAATACATTTCAATTTAAACTTTATTATTTTTTTATTTTCTACTTGCAATCATAGGCTGATAACTAGTGTGCCAAAATTATAGCCATAAAAATATGACTTCAGGAAGGAATGGAAGAATTCTTGCCTGGCATTTCATTCTAAATTCTTCTTTGTCAGTACAGCATGAATGGGGGAAAATACCTGGCACCAGATTATCAATGCTCTTGATCAAGGATTCTGGCAAACAGACACTTAAAAAGGATGAGAATATATGTCTTTGCTTCAAATCTAGGCCTCCGTGGAGTAAATACTAAAGTAATTCAGATGTTTTACCCTAAGCCAGACAAAGAACCACATATAGAGGTAAGTTTTGCTCCTTTTCCACATTTTCTTGGAATAAGAAACTTCTCTCAAACTCCAGGCATTGAAGTCAGTCATCTACAAAGATAGAAAATTTAAGAATATATGAAGACAAATATATTAGAATTTCATGGGTAGAATATTCTGAATTATATATATATATATATATATATATATATATATAATTTAAACTTAAAAAAGGGAAGTTTGTATTGGAAGCTCTAAGGTATGATTTATGGTTAAATCATTTTTAATGAATTCAGATCTACCCAGGATGGCACAGTCATGCTGGAACACCAGACTATGTCTCTTTTGTACCATTAGAATTATAGTGCAATCCCAAATATACATGCTGAATTGTTTATTCAGGAAATATATAGTATAAGATGTTCTAGGAGTTTTACAAATATGTATGAGTAAGAAGGATGAAGAAGCAAAACCAAGTGGAATAAGGATCTAAAAAATATTACTAAAGTGTGGAATTTGACTCTATCATGGTAACTAAATTATCTGAGGAAACAAGGGATGTGTACAGTCTGAACTTGGTTTAGGAATATTACAATATTCATTAATACATAATAATAATTACACCTATATCCCAAGACCAATGAAAAATTATATATTATGGGCTGGAGAAGGTGTGTCATCTAAAAATAAAATCATAGGCACACACATGTGCATGCACATATACAGAGACACACAAACATATATATAAGCATATGCATTAATGAAATACAGAATAAATATTCTGAAACAATTTTACAGCTAAAACAGAACTAATTCTTCTTCTTTATAAAAGTATGTGATATATGTCTGTAAAAGCTATAAGAAACCTGGTGTCCAGATGCATGTTTCCTACTGTTAGATGTAAAACCTCCCCTTGACAGATGGTGACTGCAAATGAGTTTAGGAAGCAGATGATAGCAATAAGTTAACTCAGTATGAAAATCCTCATAACAGCCAGCTACTCTAAGAGTTCCTCTCAGAATTCATCACCCACTGGGCTTCCAAAAATGACAAAAGATAAAGCTTCTTTCAAGAAGTTTCATTTTTCACTGAATTCAAGCTAAATGCCATGTAAACACTCAGTACTTCTCATAGGGATCTCATTATAGTTGCCAGATGACTCTGTTAGAATTTAGGCCTGAAAGAAAACCTCCAGTCTTCCTCAAAATTTCTAGGCTATTCTTTGATAGTAGGATTTACTTATACCATACATAGTATACTAAGATTTGATTTTCCATAACCTGTTTCATTTTTAAGTAAGTAAAGAATTGAGTGTGTTTGTGTGTGTGTTTTAATTTATACTGCAAATGGCCCAGTTTGGGCACTGTGGGGCTGGCTGCCAGAAGTACAATGAATATTCCTTCTACTGATTTCAGACTTAGAAGGAAGTATGATATGGGAAGTTGGTCACAGACCTATATTTTAGGCTGGAAGGTTAATGTCTAGCAGACTGCCCTGATCTATTAATTTCACTCCCATTTTTCTGACACCATTCCTGTCTGTAACTGAGAGTGTTTTATCATCTATAAAATAAGGCTATTGGACCTGATGGCACCTAATTCAAATAGTAATGAGTCACCTCAAATTAAGTGTTCCATTCAACAAATTCAAACAAGTGACAAGCACTGAGTCAAATTAACTGTGGGCACCTCAAGGACATGGACAACTTCATGTACTTTCCATAGAGAACCCTGAAGTGAAGTGAAGTGAAAGTGAGTCGCTCAGTCATGTCTGACCCTTTGTGACCCCCATGGACTATACAGTCCATAGGGATTTTTCATGCCAGAATACTGGAGTGGGTAGCCTTTCCCTTCTCCAGAGGATCTTCCCAACCCAGGGATCGAACCCAGGTCTCCCACATTGCGGATGGATTATTTACCAGTTGAGCCACCAGGGAAGCTCTAAAGCACCCCAGCACTGGGTAAATGCTTTCTGTATCCTCTCAGGAGGTTTATTCACACTTGTGAACCTGTTAATATAGTGTTGGGCCACAGTAGATGAATAGGGAAACAAAATCTGTGCCTTTCACTTTCTTGGCTATGTCATATCTTCAACAAATACATTGAACACTCTCAGATACCCAAGCTTTCAACACAAGAAAATGTGAACATACATAAAAAGATTTAGAAATGTAACCATGATTATTTGAAAATAATGTTAAACTACAACAAAAGAAAGTATATCTATCTACATATTTGAAAACCTGTCTACTCTAGTTACCCAGAAAAGTACTTTGTATACTAAAAGATGCTTAATAAAGTTTTTTTGGTTTGCTTTATTTATTTAATTAGTTGATAATGACAATTATGTAATAAGGCAAGTTAATGAAGCAACACATTTCCGAGAAGACTTTGTAATTTACATGTGGGAAACTATTTTAATGCTTCATAATTAGGCTTCATCTGAATGTGTCAAGTAATCATATTTGATCTTAGCTTTTGTAAACTCCTTGTCCCTTGGTCTTACATTATCCTGTGTATAATACAGCCAAGAGGACAAGAAGATTTGAAAATGCAATAAGAATTATGTTAACTTAAAATAGTTACCAATTTCCCTAAAAAGTTTGATGTACAGGGTTATCATAGTTCCAGTCTACTAACAGAAACAATGCACGGAAATGGAACAAATACCAAAAATACCTTTAGGGATAACAGAATACAGTGATATAGAAACTATTTTCTAACAGCATGTAATCTGGTACTTTCAGTTAAAAACACTTGGAATGGTCTAGTACAATCATAAACATGCAAAGAATCCTAAATGAATTAAAAATATAGCATAGTAAGGTAAATCTAAAACGGGGTGTTTTAGATTTACCTGACTAGGTCTGACTCTAGTTGTGCCCTGTGCAAAGATTTCTTGCTGAGCTCTGAATGTACTAACAATTGAAAACAAAACACTCAGGTATGAGTTTTAGAAAATTCTAAGTAGTAAGAATTGTTCTTTATATTTATTACCCCGATGGCTGCAAAAAATTCAAAAACTCAAAACAATGTCTTGAGAATTGTTTTTAATAAGTAAATTAGATTCAGCTTCATTTCTGAGTAAAGCATATTTTTTTCAATACCAATATTTTGATGATTATCAAGCCATAAAGTTTAATGCTGCAAACATTTATTATTGAACACCTTATCTGAACAAGACAATATGCTATGTAATTTGGGGAATAAAAATAGATAAAATAATTTCCCCCACTACTTATAACTTACTAGTGTGGCTAAATAAAGACATAACTATTTTATATATTTGCATGATAGTGATATTTTGAAATATTTTTACTTTTAAATAAAATTAGAAGGTTGGATGTTGATAAATCTCATTTTTTATTCATGAGAGAAAACTTTACATGATCTACTTAAACAGATTTAATTAGGTCCAAAGAAATATAAAGAAATCTTCACTGACACCCTGTTGCTTTCAAAGTTAATTCTAGACTTCCCACTTTTTTTCAAAAGTGTTTTATATCATGACCCAAACTTTCTACCATTACCTCCCTAGACTGCCTATGTAAAAGCCCAATAAAACAGAATTTAGATTTCTGTTCCCTGGTATCATTTTAGTTGGATTTGTTTGAGACATTTTACAGAAGAATCCTTTCTCCTCAATCAAGGAAATTACTGAATTAGCAACTTGATCTCACTCAAAATTGCAAAGTTGAAGGTGTATTTAGAAAGTCATGTTTTTAAATACAATTATTGTTTGCAAAGCTAGCCACCCGGTTACGAAGAACCTATCAAAGTAAATAATGAGAGTGCAAAATATCCTGAGAGTAATTAAAGATGACAAAGGCCACATATTGTGAAAGAACAAATTTTGCAAAGATACTTGTTTTCCAAAAATTGAATAAATTCAACTTCATCACAAAGGACATCATGATTTTTATGGTAGAAATATACAAACTGATTCTATAATCCCAGTGGAAATTCAAAAGACCTAGATGAGCAAAACTAACATAAAGAAAAGGAAAATCAGAGTTTGGCAACACCTGACCTTAAGATTACAATAATCAATACATTGTGCAAGTAATATAAAGTAATATAAAGATAGACAAACAGATGAATGGAACAGAACAAAGTGTTCAGAAACAGAATCACATATATATGGACAACTGATATTAGACAAAGGAAACTCACTCAGATTAGAAAGAATTAATCTCAAAAAATTGTGTTGGAAAAATTTGGTATGGAAAATAGTCATGGAAAAATTGATAAACCACAATAAATTATCATTAATGCATCTCACATTTTAAATAAAAGTGACTCAAACTATATTACACTCATTAATGTAAAATTTAAAGAAATATATTTTAAAAAGAAGGCCAAGAAGTCTTTTCTGACCTTGAAAAAGACAAACATTTCTTAGAATCAATAATAAAGATGTGACTCATAGAAGAAGAAATTGATACATTGTACTTAGTCAAAATTATAAACTCCTTTATAGAAGATGTTATTAAGCAATGTAACTATAAGCCACAGACTATACAAGCCTAGAAAAATAGTTTGAAAATCATATATATGATATAGAACTTACATCTATATTATCAAAATTAAGCAATAAACAGAATAAAAATAAGCAAAATAGTTAATATTTCACTGAGTATATATGGCACATATGAATGGCAACTCAGCATATAAAAGATGCTTAACGTATTTCTTACTAAGAAAATATGAACTAAAATCATAGTAAAATGCACTTACATATCTATTGGAATCACTAAAATTAAGAAATGTATCACACCCAGTTTTAATGAGCAAGAAGATGAACTGGAAGACTAATGCAATGCTGATGGGAATATATCATATTTTAATAATTTTGGAGAACAGTTTGGCAGCACCTTAAAATGTAAACATTTAATTCCTGAATATTTACCTGAGAAAAATGAAAATATAACTACATATAAACACTCAATTCAAAGGAAGCATAGAATTCATTTACAACAAACTGTTTCCATAACAAGTAAGAAATATTAATAACGGACTTGGAGAGGGGAAATGACTTTAATGAAAATATGAAACTCTGCTTCTCTACATTAACATAAAAAGTAATAGTTTCCCTTTAACAGTTTTAATTGTTTCAGTTGCAGTTCTAAAGCATTTTTCTTCTTGAATTGTCAGAACCATTTTCTCTTTAAAAATATATACTTTTCACCCCCATTCATATTATTTGGTAAATGTACCTCTGTCAAAGTCCTATTCATACACAGCTTTTAAAGAAAAATGAGAATGAAAAACAACTACGTATGACAAGGACTTTGACACTGACTCTTTTCGACATTTGTTTCTCTTGAAAAGGAAACAATTTGACAATCCATTTGAGAAGTAACTTTTTATTAAGGTAGTGATTATCAGTATAGTTCTATTCTGGGTCTGTTAATATAATTTTTCAAAGAGATGTGTCTTCTGGTCCCTCCCCTCAGAAATGTGCTGTGTGAGTCACTCTGTTGTGTGCAACTCTTTGGGACCTCATGGTCTGTAGGTCACCAGGCTCCTCTGTCCATGGAATTCTCTAGGTGAGAATATTGGAGTGGGTAGCCATTCCCTTCTCCAGGGGATCTCCCCAACCCAAGGATTGAACTCAAATCTCCTGTATTAAAGGCATAATCTTTACTGTCTGTGCCACCAGAGAATCCCAAATAGACTGTGGGATTTTTCACCCTTCCCTGTTACCAATACTAGTAGGGAATTTGGTAATATAAAAGCCTCTCCTTTGCCCTTTAAGCCAGGATTTTTCCAACTTTTTCTGAATGCACCAGAAAGTAAATATTTTGGATTCCAAAGACTATATGTGCTCCTACACAACAACTCAGACTTGCCATGATAGTGCCAGTGCAGCCAGAAAATATGCAAAGAAATGAGTATGGTGGTGTTCCAATAAAACTCTATTTCTAAAACAGAAAGAAGGTGGGATTCTGCCTGGGTGCTACAGTTTTCTGATCCTTGTTCTAAATTATGAAGAACTAAAGAAAAATTAATCTTCGAAGTTGTAAACTCATAGAATATCTGCTTACTGACAATAAGGATGATACATCATTGGCCATATTAACATGAACTACATTGTCTTGAGTTCTACAATAAGGGATTTAAATATGTTGTTCCATATATTCATAAATATGACTTTATAAACTCAATCTACTACTAATTTTCATTAACAGTAACACAATAATAGTGCAAAACTTTAATACCCCACTCACACCTATGGATAGATCAACTAAACAGAAAATTAGCGAGGAAACACAAACTTAAAATGATACAATGGACCAGTTAGACCTAACTGATATTTTTAGGATGGTGCCCAATATGCTACTGGAGATCAGTGGAGAAATAACTCCAGAAAGAATGAAGGGATGGAGCCAAAGCAAAAAGAATACCCAGCTGTGGATGTGACTGGTGATAGAAGCAAGGTCTGATGCTGTAAAGAGCAATATTGCATAGGAACCTGGAATGTCAGGTCCATGAATCAAGGCACATTGGAAGTGGTCAAACAAGAGATGGCAAGAGTGAATGTTGACATTCTAGGGATCAGCGAACTCAAATGGATTGGAATGGATGAATTTAACTCAGATAACCATTATATCTACTACTGTGGGCAGGAATCCCTGAGAAGAAATGAAGTAGCCATCATGGTCAACAAAAGAGTCTAAAATGCAGAACTTGGATACAATCTCAAAAATGACAGAATGATCTCTGTTTCCAAGGCAAACCATTCAAATATCACAGTAATCCAAGTCTATGCCCCAACCAGTAATGCTGAAGAAGCTGAAGTTGAACGGTTCTATGAAGACCTACAAGACCTTTTAGAACTAACACCCAAAAAAGATGTCCTTATCATTATAGGGCACTGGAATGCAAAAGTAGGAAGTCAAGAAACACCTGGAGTAACAGGCAAATTTGACCTTGGAATACGGAATGAAGCAGGGCAAAGACTAATAGAGTTTGCCAAGAAAATACACTGGTCATAGCAAACACCCTCTTCCAACAACACAAGAGAAGACTCTACACATGGACATCACCAGATGGTCAACACCGAAATCAGATTCATTATATTCTTTGCAGCCAAAGATGGAGAAGCTCTACACAGTCAGCAAAACCAAGACTGGGAGCTGACTGTGGCTCAGACCATGAACTGCTTATTGCCAAATTCAGACTGAAATTGAAGAAAGTAGGTAAAACCACTAGATCGTTCAGGTATAATCTAAATCAAATCCCTTATGATTATACAGTGGAAGTGAGAAATAGATTTAAGGGCCTAGATCTGATAGATAGAGGGCCTGATGAACTATGGAATGAAGTTCATGACATTGTACAGGGGACAGGGATCAGAACCATCCCCATGGAAAAGAAATGCAGAAAAGCAAATGGCTGTCTGGGGAGGCCTTACAAATAGCTGTGAAAAGAAGAGAAGCGAAACACAAAGGAGAAAAGGAAAGATATAAACATCTGAATGCAGAGTTCCAAAGAATAGCAAGAAGAGATAAGAAAGACTTCTTCAGCGATCAATGCAAAGAAATAGAGGAAAACAACAGAATGGAAAAGACTAGAGCTCTCTTCAAGAAAATCAGAGATATCTAAGGAACATTTCATGCAAAGATGGGCTCGATAAAGGACAGAAATGGTATGGACCTAACAGAAGCAGAAGATATTAAGAAGAGGTGGCAAGAATACACAGAAGAACTGTGCAAAAATGATCTTCACGTCCCAGATAATCACGATGGTGTGATCACTGACCTAGAGCCAGACATCCTGGAATGTGAAGTCAAGTGGGCCTTAGAAAGCATCACTACGAACAAAGCTAGTGGAGGTGATAGACTTCCAGTGGAGCTATTCCAAACCCTGAAAGATGATGCTGTGAAAGTGCTGCACTCAATATGCCAGTGAATCTGGAAAACTCAGCAGTGGCCACAGGACTGGAAAAGATCAGTTTTCATTCCAATCCTAAAGAAAGGCAATGTCAAAGAA
Organism: Bubalus kerabau; assembly: GCF_029407905.1. NCBI lineage: Eukaryota > Metazoa > Chordata > Mammalia > Artiodactyla > Bovidae > Bubalus > Bubalus kerabau. Next base: position 5,650,006 of record NC_073645.1, read on the forward strand.
TGCTCAAACTATCACACAATTGCACTCATCTAACACACTAGTAAAGTAATGCTCAAAATTCTCCAAGCCAGGCTTCAGCAATATATGAACCATGAACTTCCTGATGTTCAAGCTGGTTTTAGAAAAGGCAGAGGAACCAGAGATCAAATTGCCAACATCTGCTGGATGATGGAAAAAGCAAGAGAGTTCCAGAAAAAACATCTATTTCTGCTTTATTGACTATGCCAAAGCCTTTGACTGTGCATCACCATAAACTGTGGAAAATTCTGAAAGAGATGGGAATACCAGACCACCTGACCTGCTTCTTAAGAAATCTGTATGTAGGTCAGGAAGAAATAGTTAGAACCAGACATGGAACAACAGACTGGTTCCAAATAGGAAAAGGAGTTCATCAAGGCTGTATATTGTCACCCTGTTTATTTAACTTATATGCAGAGAACATCATGAGAAATGCTGGACTGGAAGAAACACAAGCTGGAATCAAGGTTGCTGGGAGAAATATCAATAACCTCAGAGATGCAGATGACACCACCCTTATGGCAGAAAGTGAAGAAGAACTCAAAAGCCTCTTGATGAAAGTGAAAGTGGAGAGTGAAAAAGTTGCCTTAAAGCTCAACATTCAGAAAACGAAGATCATGGCATCCGTTCCCATCACATCATGGGAAATAGATGGGGAAACAGTAGAAATAGTGTCAGACTTTATTTTTCTGGGCTCCAAAATCACTGTGGATGGTGACTGCAGCCATGAAATTAAAAGATGCTTACTCCTTGGAAGGAAAGTTATGACCAATCTAGATAGCATATTCAAAAGCAGAAACATTACTTTGCCAACAAAGGTTCATCTAGTCAAGGCTATGGTTTTTTCTGTGGTCATGTATAGATGTGAGAGTTGGACTGTGAAGAAGGCTGAGCACTGAAGAATTGATGCTTTTGAACTGTGGTGTTGGAGAAGACTCTTGAGAGTCACTTGGCCTGCAAGGAGATCCAACCAGTCCGTTCTGAAGGAGATCAGCCCTGGGATTTCTTTGGAAGGAATGATGCTAAAGCTGAAACTCCAGTACTTTGGCCACCTCATGCGAAGTGTTGACTCATTGGAAAAGACTCTGATGCTGGGAGAGACTGGGGGCAGGAGGAGAAGGGGACGACAGAGGATGAGATGGCTGGATGGCATCACTGACTCAATGGACGTGAGTCTGAGTGAACTCTGGGAGTTGGTGCTGGACAGGGAGGCCTGGCGTACTGGATTCATGGGGTCGCAAAGAGTCGGACATGACTGAGAGACTGATCTGATCTGAGGACATTTCCACACAAAACAATGAATTTCTCCTTTTTTCTCAAGGGCACAGGGAACCTTCTCTAGAATAGGTCACATTCTGGGCCATAAATCTAGCCTTGGTAAATTAAAAAACAAACAAACAAAAAATACAACGGAAATCATTCCAAGCATCTTTTTTTATCACAATGTGGTAAGATTAGATGTCAGCTACAGGGAAAAAAAAAAAAAAAAAAAAACCTATTAAAAATACATACATGGAGGCTAAACCACACACTTCTGAATAACCAACAAGTCACAGAAGAAATAAAAAAAAATCAAAATATACATAAAAGCGAATGAAAATGGAAACAAAACAATTCAAAACAATGGGATTTTCAGTAAAAGCAATGCTAGGAGAAGGTCATAACTTTTCTTCCAAGGAGTTAGCATCTTTTAATTTCATGGTTGCAGTCATCATCTGCAGTGATTTTGGAGCCCAGAAAAATAAAGTCTGACACTGTTTCCACTGTTTCTCCATCTATTTCCCATGAAGTGATGGGACCAGATGCCATGATCTTCGTTTTCTGAATGTTGAGCTTTAAGCCAACTGTTTCACTCTCCTCTTTCACCTTCATCAAGAGGCTTTTTAGTTCCTTTTCACTTTCTGACATAAGGGTGGTGTCATCTGCATAGCTGAGGTTATTGATATTTCTCCCGGCAATCTTGATTCCAGCTTGTGCTTCTTCCAACCCAGTGTTTCTCATAGTGTACTCTGCGTAGAAGTTAAATAAGCAGGGTGACAATATACAGCCTTGACAAACTCCTTTTCCTATAACATACTGAAAAGCAGAGACATTACATTGCCAACAAAGGTCCGTCTAATCAAAGCTATAGTTTTTCCAGTGGTCATGTATGGATGTGAGAGTTGGACTGTGAAGAAAGCTGAGCGCCGAAGAACTGATGCTTTTGAACTGTGGTGTTGGAGAAGACTCTTGAGAGTCCCTTGGACTGCAAGGAGATCCAATCAGTCCATTCTGAAGGAGATCAGCCCTCGGATTTCTTTGGAAGGAATGATGCTAAAGCTGAAACTCCAGTACTTTGGCCACCTCATGTGAAGAGTTGACTCATTGGAAAAGACTCTGATGCTGGGAGGGACTGGGGGCAGGAGGAGAAGGGGACGACAGAGGATGAGATGGCTGGATGGCATCACTGACTCGAAGGATGTGAGTCTGTGAACTCCGGGAGTTGGTGGTGGACAGGGAGGCCTGGTGTGCTGTGATTCATAGGGTCGCAAAGAGTCGGACACGACTGAGCGACTGAACTGAACTGAACTGATTCATTTCCTATTGCTGCTCTAACACATTAACCACAAACTAGTAGCTTTACTGAATACATATTTATTCTATTTGTGGATATTGGAATTTTAGAATCAAGGTATTGGTATGACTGCATTCCTTCTGCAGGCTATGCTTTTCAGCAATTAGAGACCTTCTGCATTCTTTTGGCTATGACCTATTCTTCTATCACTTCAATAGTTTTCTTTCTTTGTCATACGTTCTACCCATTTTTGACGTCTGCATCTTTCTCAGAAGTACCCTTTTGATTACACTGAACCCACTGAGATGATTTGGGACATAGACATTTTTGAGGGTCACTGCTTAGTATACAAATGGGCTACATAATATACGGCAGTATTTCTCCTCAAGGGGAAGGAAGCATGTGAGAGTCTCCACAGAAGAGACCACCTCTGAATCAGGTCTTTAAGGGAATGATGAATCATTGGTATGACTCTAATACATGGAAAGCAGTAATATAAACATCTGTAATATGATTCACAAAATCACTTCGAAAACTGTTTAATTTAGATGGCTTCTCTATCTTGACTTTTATTATACCACTTTTATTATACCATATTGTAAAGAGAATCGGAATAGTCTAACAGAGTCTGAATTATCATCAGGATTTACCTCCTGAGTTCCCTGGTGAAGAAAAAAAAGAGAACTAGGTCTCAGTAAATAAAACAAGGTGAGGAAATCACTTAAATAGCAACCACAATTCTATCCCAATCACTTTTTAAAAAATTAAACATAGACTCTAAACATCTCAATTTAGCTGTTTGCTGCAACATCCTTACATTTTACAATCAATACTTATAAAAATTATATTATACTTATTATCTTTATTCTTCTCATTCAATCTTTTTTCTTCCCTTGTGGTCTCTTATTGTCTTAAAGCAACCACTGTAATTTTTGTTCACTGTGTATGAGATGGAGAAGTGGCTGTTTCTTTACACATCACATTAATCCTATTTATTTCCATGGAGTCTTGATTTACTTGATCTAACTCCAATGGAAGAGGGATGGACAGGCCACTCCAAAGCACTACCCATAGGAATCAGGTGTTACCTATCCTGTGGTTCATCATCTTCTGTTTCTTGAAATATGATGCTTAAGTTATTAAATAACCTTAAGTTTTAAATTTTAGAAGAGTCAGACATGACTGAGCATGCACGAACACACACAAGAAACCATTTGGGATGGAAAATGAATTCTATAATGCTGGATAGTGAAGCTTACAAAGTACAAGGTTAAATAATATATTATTGTTAAAAATCACTTGGTAAGACATGAAACACATAGACTGGAAATTATTTTTGCCATAGTGCTCACATGTACAGCCACAATGTAAATCCCAGTCTTGTGAAAGTTTACAGATATTTTCTGGTTACATTTTATATCAGGATGATTAGCTGCAGAAAACTAAATACCAACAGTTTGTACAATCCCTTTGTACTACTACAATTTCTGTAACCTTTTCATTTGGAAGGAAAGTTTTTAAAGTAAGTTTTTAAGTAAGTTTATTGAACTATGTGAAATTATAGAGGAATAAAATAATTGATTTGTTTTCCTTCAGTATAAAGAAAAGGTGCAACAAGTGTAATCTATAGTGATTTTTTTTTTGGTAGTAAATTCCAATAAATCTGGAATTAATTGAACAAAATTTTCTGTATTTCTCATTTGTCTTATAAAGTTTGGGTTTGCTTTTGTTATGTGTAATTTATAAACTTCATATCTAATAGCTACTTTCTGAATGGTAAAAGGAGAAAAGTGCATGCTCAGTCATGTCTGACTCTTTGTGACCCCATGGATTGTAGCTCACCAGGCTCCTCTGTCCATGGAATTTTCCAGGCAAGAATACTGGCGGTTGCCATTTACTACTCCAGGGGATCTCCCCTGACTCAGGCATCAAACCTGCATCTCTTGCATTGGCAATAGTGTATTAGTTCAATATATTAGTACAAGAACAAAGATAACACTAAAAGTAAATTCAAAACATTATAGCTAGAAAGTTTTCAGCCATTTTGCTATAAGCTGTCAGTGAAAGCAGGTTCAGTATCTAAAAATACCAGATCAGCCAACAAAATGTCTCAATTCATCAGTTTTGCATTACTGTGAATTTTTAAAAGCAGATTGGATAAGAGCACCAGAAATTGTGAAATAATATGTATCGTTAAAATTTTTCTATTTAAAATGTGGGGAATGTCAAGGAAATAATAAAGCTAACCAATGTTAAACATGGGGTATGATATTTACAGGACAGTTTCTCTATTGGCAAAATGATTTATTCAATAAATCCAGTTTAGAAATTCAATTTGAATTTAGAAACAGATGTTTTAATCAATTAATGATAGATAACAAGCTTAGGATATGATTTATTGCTTTATACATTTTTATTGATGTGAAGAAATTAATAGTTTGTAGATCTTTTGTTATTAAGGAGCTTGTGAAAATTGTATCAGTTTAGCCATCTACTAATATGAAAATTTAAATCTAGCTATTTCTTCTCCAAAACATTGCTCATGTGAAAACATATGTGTATTTTTATATTTTCCTGAAATTCCCACTTAGTGACACACATGTAAATTTTTAGACAAAATGTTATTTTCTTTTGTGCCAGAAGTTATTTCAACTTGTCTAGGAATGGACAAAGCCATTGTTGATTTTTTCAGATGGGTATAATGGCAATGCCATGTTACATTTATTGTTATTTTATGACTCTTTGTCAAAGAAATATATACTTTTGTAATATTCTGCTATAACAGTAATAAAAATAAGTGACACTTTAGAGAATAATGTGAGTAATGTGGATTCACATTATAGTCGTAGGGATTGTTGGGTCAAAGTTATGTAGAATTTTAGTCTATTCTCTTAATTTAAAATATCACTTTTTAATTCTTCAATTCCCCTGCCATTTTAGTGAGCTATCTTGTTTTATTTGGAAGGTCTGGAAAACCAAATATCCAAGTTTATTAGCACTGTATATAAAGTGAAAGTAAACCAGTATCCTACAGGCTCTCTGCTTTATTTGTGAAAAAAAAAAAAAAAATGCAAGTTTATATTGGATGTTATCAAATCTGTCTTATTGGGTTAAAAATCTTTTCAGCGAAGTAATTTCTAAGGTTTTAGAAAAGTAACAATCATACACTATGTGCTTACAGATAGGCATGTCACTATTATCAATTTATGGGATCATATATTTATTATTAGCTTATCCTGTAACACCCTTAGAGAAGTAAATGAAACCCACTTCAATATTCTTGCCTGGAAAATCCTACGGATAGAGGAGCCTGGTGGCCTACAGTTCATGGGGTCACAAAGATTCAGACACAACTTAGTGACTAAACAACATCCTATAACACATATTGCTCAGTCACATATGTATGACATATCTAAGGCCTATTATATTCATTGCCAGTATTATGTTTATATGCTAACATGGCAGGAGATTCATTGAATTTATCTCCTAGAGATAAGGGGTGCTACTAGCATTTTGCTACTGGTGAATATGAACATTTCTAATTAGCTTAGTCAATTTTATTATGTTAAATATACTTGGATAAAGAATTTTATTGATAAGAAATTGTTTAGTGTAGTATGTCAGCATACGGCAACACCACCTTCTCTCATTAATATTTTTACTAAGTAGTTATAAAATAGTTTTTCACTTAATTTCAGCATAGAACACAAGAAATATGGATATATTTGTATAAGAAATATTTTCAGGAAACATATATACAGCAAATATTAAAAGAAGTCATAAAACCAAGACACAGAAAAGATTTCCTTGTACTGACAATTCAAAATGGAAGTATAAGTTTAGTAATAATTATATAAAGCAATAGAAAAAATCTCAGTCTTCAAATATGCTCTTATGACTTGTATTTATGGTTCTGGAAAAATAACAGAAATGCCCTCCTGCCTTAACCAGTTAGTAAACAAGAAAAAAAGAGAAAAGGAAATAACAATTTCGAGACAGTTTTTACAGCTATAATTTTTCCCCCCACTGAGCCCCTCCATCAGGAAATGTTCTCTTAAAAAAAAAAAATAGACTTGATTTTTTACTTTTGTTTACAGCAATATGAGCAGAAGGTCCAGAGATTAACCATATATGCCTGTGCCCCAATACAGAAGCTTCCCTTTATTCTCCATCATTCCTCATCACAGTGGTACATTTGTTGTAACTGATGACCTGTACATTGACACATCATTGTCATCCAAAGTTCATATTGTACATTAGCGTTCACTTTTGGTCTTGCATTTTCTGTAGGAGTGAACAAACATATAATGACATGTATCCAACATTTTAGTTTTATAGAACAGTTTCACTGCCTTACCCACCCCCCCCCAAAAAAAAGGAACATTTAATGAATACGTGTGTCATCCTTGCACAGAAGTCATGCTAATCTTTTCTGTATCCTTCCAATTTTAGCATTTGTGCTGCTGAAGTAAACACAGGAAATGTTGAAATGTTTCTTTTGAGCACTAATAAGGACACCCACTGACCACAGGCAGAGGTCAGTCCTGGTCCAGGTGAGTGGCGTGTAGGTTTTCCAGGAAGGCAAACAGAGCTCAGTTAGAGCCCACAAGGTGTGCTGTGTGGCTTTGGGTTGTGGGGAGGGTTAATTATGTGTCCTGATGGAGGGGTGGGATGAAGATGGGCTTAGATGCACAGAGCCATCAGGAGCTCAGAGAATTCCAGAAGAACCAGGTGCTATGAGCTGCTTCACAATCATTCATCCCAAAGGACGCTGGATCTCACGAGATTTGGGGAATTCTAGGTGCACGCCAAATAAGGGGAGGAGTAACAGGCAAATTTGGGGAAGGCAATGGCAACCCACTCCAGTGTTCTTGCCTGAAGAATTCCAGGGACGGGGGAGCCTGGTGGGCTGCCCTCTATGGGGTCATATAGAGTCGGACACGACTGAAGCGACTTAGCAGCAGCAGCAGCAACAGGCAAATTTGGCCTTGGAATGCAGAATGAATCAAGGCAAAGACTAATAGAGTTTTGCCAAGAAACTGCACTGGTGATAGCAAACACCCTCTTCCAACAACACAAGAGAAGACTCTACACATGGACATCACCAGATGGTCAACACTGAAATCAGACTGATTATATTCTTTGCAGCCAAAGATGGAGAAGCTCTATACAGTGAAGAAAAACAAGACCAGGAGCTGACTGTGGCTCAGATCATGAACTCCTGATTACCAAATTCAGACTTAAAATGAAGAAAGTAGGGAAAACCACTAGACCATACAGGTATGGCCTAAATCAAATCCCTTATGATTATACAGTGGAAGTGAGAAATAGATTTAAGAAACTAGATCTGATAGATAGAGTGCCTGATGAATTATGGAATGAGGTTCGTGACATTGTACAGGAGACAGAGATCAAGACCATCCCCATGGAAAAGAAATGCAAAAAAGAAAAATGGCTGTCTGGGGAGGTCTTACATATAGCTGTAAAAAGAAGTGAAGTGAAAAGCAAAGGAGAAAAGGAAAGATATAAACATCTGAATGCAGAGTTCCAAAGAATAGTAAGAAGAGATAAGAAAGCCTTCCTCAACGATCAATGCAAAGAAATAGAGGAAAACAGCACAATGGGAAAGACTAGAGATCTCTTCAAGAAAATTAGAGATACCAAGGGAAAATTTCATGCAAAGATGGACTCGAAAAAGGACAGAAATGGTATGGACCTAACAGAAGCAGAAGATATTAAGAAGAGGTGGCAGGAATATACAGAACTGTACAAAAAAGATCTTCACCACTAAGATAATCACAATGGTGTGATCACTGATCTAGAGCCAGACATCCTGGAATGTGAAGTCAAGTGGGCCTTAGAAAGCATCACTACGGACAAAGCTAGTGGAGGTGATAGAATTCCAGTGGAGCTATTTCAAATCCTGAAAGATGATGCTGTGAAAGTTCTACACTCAATATGCCAGCAAATCTGGAAAACTCAGCAGTGGCCACAGGACTGGAAAAGGTCAGTTTTCATTCCAATCTCAAAGAAAGGCAATGCCAAGGAATGCTCAAACTACCGCACAACTGCAATCATCTCACACGCTAGTAAAGTAATGCTCAAAATTCTCCAAGCCAGGCTTCAGCAATATGTGAACCGTGAACTTCCAGATGTTCAAGCTGGTTTTAGTAAAGGCAGAGGAACCAGAGATCAAATTGCCAACATCTGCTGGATCATGGAAAAAGCAAGAGAGTTCCAGAGAAAAACATCTATTTCTGCTTTATTGACTATGCCAAAGGCTTTGACTGTGTGGATCACAATAAAGTGGGGAAAATTCTGAAAGAGATGGGCATACCAGACCACCTGACCTGCCTCTTGAGAAATCTGTATGCAGGTCAGGAAGCAACAGTTAGAACCAGACATGGAACAACAGACTGGTTCCAAATAGGAAAAGGAGTATACCAAGGCTGTATATTGTCACCCTGCTTATTTAACTTATATGCAGAGTACATCAGGAGAAGCACTGGATTGGAAGAAGCACAAGCTGGAATCAAGACTGCCAGGAGAAATATCAATAGCCTCAGATATGCAGATGACACCACCCTTATGGCAGAAAGTGAAGAGGAACTCAAAAGCCTCTTGATGAAAGTGTTAGTGGAGAGTGAAAAAGTTGGCTTAAAGCTCCACATTTGGAAAATGAAGATCATGGCATCCGGTCCCATCACTTCATGGGAAATAGATGGGGAAACAGTGGAAACAGTGTCAGACTTTATTTTTCTGGGCTCCAAAATCACTGCAAATGGTGACTGCAGCCATGAGATTAAAAGACACTTATTCCTTGGAAGGAAAGTTATGACCAACCTAGATAGCATATTCAAAAGCAGAGACATTACTTTGCCAACAAAGGTCCATCTAGTCAAGGCTATGGTTTTTCCTGTGGTCATGTATGGATGTGAGATTTGGACTGTGAAGAAGGCTGAGCGCCAAAGAATTGATGCTTTTGAACTGTAGGGTTGGAAAGACTCTTGAGAGTCCCTTGGACTGCAAGGAGATCCAACCAGTCCATTCTGAAAGAGATCTGTCCTTGGATTTCTTTGGAGGGAATGATGCTAAAGCTGAAGCTCCAGTACTTTGGCCACCTCATGAGAAGAGTTGACTCATTGGAAAAGACTCTGATGCTGGGAGGGACTGGGGGCAAGAGAAGAAGGGGACGACAGAGGATGAGATGGCTGGATGGCATCACTGACTCGATGGACGTGAGTCTGAGTGAACTCCAGGAGTTGGTGATGGACAGGGAGGCCTGGAATGCTGCGTTTCATGAGGTCGCAAAGAGTCGGACACGACTGAGCGCCTGAACTGAACTGAACTGAGGTGAAAAACGTCCATAAGTTCCAGAGGCCTTCCTCCAAGACTCACCTGTAAGGAGTCTGGTTCACACCACCCATAAAACAAACCCCGATCCTCATGGAAGTTTTCCCCGACCTGCAGAGTCTTAGTGCGGCAGAGCCCCCTCAGACGTGCCTGGAGAGGTGAGAATAGGCCGTGTAGCTGCCAGACCAGTGGCCATTTTCCGGAGCAGGAAAGTGAATGGGTCATGCCTAGGACCCAAATCTTTAGCTTTTCAGGCCAGGACAGTGGAGTCCCAATTTTTTATTAGCGAAGTCCAAGGTGAAGTCCAAGGCCAGGACACCCCGGACTGTGCCATTCCACTGCACACCCTTGGTCCAGTTGTTTCTCCTGGCTGCTGAGAGGTATCTAGGATTTGTGTGGGAGGCCATGGTCGCCTCTCCTCCTAACAGCAGCCTCAAGTCATTAATTTCTGTTTCTGACCCAGCTGAGTTGCCAGTAGTCTGCTGGGGATCTAGACTCTTCACCTAGGCTCCTCCATCAGGACATGTGCTCCTTTGAGTGTCATGTGAGATGCCGATGTACTGAGGCCAAAGTCTAATACAGGTGAGTGGAGTGTGGGGTTTCCCAAGAAGGCAAAGGGCGCAGTTAGCTCCTGAAGAGTGTGTTATACGACTTTTTGTTTGTGATGGGCTTAGGTGAGGGTCTCGGGATGGAGAGGATGGGCAGAGATGCACTGTGTCCGATAGGAAGAGGCAAATAGGAAGTAAAGGACAGTTATTGAGAAGTGAATAGATTTCTTCGAGTGTTCCAGGCTACTGTTTGGAAAAGAATTCTAGACTGTATTAGGCAAAATGAGGACCCAAATAGAACATGGAAATCGCACTGAGTTGGAGAAGTAGAGACTGAAGTTCCAGAAGTCAAAGCAGTTGGAATTTATGAGACAGGGAAGAAGTTCAGTTAAGTTCAGTTCAGCCACTCAGTGGTGTCGGACTCTTTGTGACCCCATGAATCACAGCACGCCAGGCCTCCCTGTTCATCAACAACTCCCGGAGTTCACTCAGACTCATGTCCATCGAGTCAGTGATGCCATCCAGCCATCTCATCCTCTGTCGTCCCCTTCTCCTCCTGCCCCCAGTCCCTCCCAGCATCAGAGTCTTTTCCAATGAGTCAACTCTTCACATGAGGTGGCCAAAATACTGGAGTTTCAGCTTTAGCATCATTCCTTCCAAAGAAGTCCCAGGGCTGATCTCCTTCAGAATGGACTGGTTGGATCTCCTTGCAGTACAAGGGACTCTCAAGAGTCTTCTCCAACACCACAGTTCAAAAGCATCAATTCTTTGGCACTCAGCTTTCTTTATAGTCCAACTCTCACATCCATACATGACCACTGGAGAAAACATAGCCTTGACTAGACGGACCTTTGTTGGAAGTGATTTCTCTGATTTTCAATATGTTATCTAGATTGGTCATTGGAAAAGGCAATGGCACCCCACTCCAGAACTCTTTCCTGGTAAATCCCAAGGACGGAGGAGCCTGGTAGGCAGCAGTCCATGGGGTCGCTAAGAGTCGGACATGACTGAGCGACTTCACTTGCACTTTTCACTTTCATGCATTGGAGAAGGAATGGCAGCCCACTCCAGTGTTCTTGCCTGGAGAATCCCAGGGATGGGGGAGCCTGGTGGGCTGCCATCTAAGGGGTTGCACAGAGTTGGACAGGACTGAAGTGACTTAGCAGCAGGTTGGTCATAACTTTCCTTCTAAGGAGTAAGCTTCTTTTAATTTCATGGCTGCAGTCACCATCTGCAGTGATTTTGGAGCCCCCCAAAATAATGTCTGACACTGTTTCCACTGTTTCCCCATCTATTTCCCATGAAGTGATGGGACCAGATGCCATGGCCTTCGTTTTCTGAATGTTGAGCTTTGAGCCAACTTTTTCACTGTCCTCTTTCACTTTCATCAAGAGGCTTTTTAGTTCGTCTTCACTTTCTGCCATAAGGGTGGTGTCATCTGCATATCTGAAGCTATTGATATTTCTCCTGGCAGTCTTGATTCCAGCTTGTGCTTCTTCCAGCCCAGTGTTTCGTATGATGTATTCTGCATATAAGTTAAGTAATCAGGGTGACAATATACAGCCATGACATACTCCTTTTCCTATTTGGATCCAGTCTGTTGTTCCATGTCCAGTTCTAACTGCTGCTTCCTGACCTGCGTATAGGTTTCTCAAGAGGCAAGTCAGGTGGTCTGGTATTCCCATCTCTTTCAGAATTTTCCCCAGTTTAATGTGATCCACACAGTCAAAGCCTTTGGCATAGTCAATAAAGCAGAAATAGAGTTCCAGTTTTTCTGGAACTCTCTTGCTTTTTCCATGATCCAGCAGATGATGGAAATTTGATCTCTGGTTCCTCTGCCTTTTCTAAAACCAGCTTGAACATCAGGAAGTTCACAGTTCACGTATTGCTGAAGCCTGGCTTGGAGAATTTTGAGCATTACTTTACTAGCATGTGAGATGAGTGCAGTTGTGCATAGTTTAAGCATTCTTTGGCATTGCCTTTCTTTGGGATTGGAATGAAACTGACCTTTTCCAGTCCTGTGGCCACTGCTGAGTTTTCCAGATTTGCTGGCATATTGAGTGTAGAACTTTCACAGCATCATCTTTCAGGATTTGAAATAGCTCCACTGGAATTCCATCACCTCCACTAGCTTTGTCCGTAGTGATGCTTTCTAAGGCCCACTTGACTTCACATTCTAGATGTCTGGCTCTAGGTGAATGGTCACACCATCGTGATTATCTTGGTGGTGAAGATCTTTTTTGTACAGTTCTTCTGTGTATTCTTTCCACCTCTTCTTAGTATCTTCTGTTCTGTTAGGTCCCTACCATTACTGTCCTTTATCGAGCCCATCTTTGCATGAAATGTTCCCTTGTTATCCCTAATTTTCCTGAAGAGATCTCTAGTCTTTCCCATTATGTTGTTTTCCTCTATTTCTTTGAATTGACTGCTGCGGAAGGCTTTCTTATCTCTTCTTGCTATTCTTTGGAACTCTGCATTCAGATGTTTATATCTTTCCTTTTCTCCTTTGCTTTTCACTTCTCTTCTTTTTACAGCTATTTGTAAGGCCTCCTAAGACAGCCATTTAGCTTTTTTGCATTTCTTTTCCATGGACCTTTTAGAACTAACACCCAAAAAAGATGTCCTTTTCATTATAGGGGACTGGAATGCAAAAGTAGGAAGTCAAGAAACACCTGGAGTAACAGGCAAATTTGGCCTTGGAATATGGAATGAAGCAGGGCAAAAGCTAATAAAATTTTGCCAAGAAAACGCACTGGTCATAGCAAACACCCTCTTCCAACAACACAAGAGAAGACTCTACACATGGACATCACCAGATGGTCAGCACCAAAATCAGATTGATTATATTCTTTGCAGCCAAAGATGGAGAAGCTCTATACAATCAACTAAACCAAGACCAGGAGCTGACTGTGGCTCAGATCATTAACTCCTTATTGCCAGATTCAGACTTAAATTGAAGAAGGTAGGGAAAACCACTAGACCATTCAGGTATGACCTAAATCAAATCTCTTATGATTATACAGTGGAATGAGAAATAGATTTAAGGGACTAGATCTGATAGATAGAGTGCCTGATGAATTATGGATGGAGGTTCGTGACATTTTACAGGAGACAGGAATCAAGACCATCCCCATGGGGTGTGGTGGGGGGAGCAGAAAGAAAGGGAAGGAAGTGGCACACAAAGAACTCTGGTGGTTGCAGAGGGATTCTCTGATGATATTAGCTGAATACTATCTATGCAGTGGTTTCAGGAAACTACCAATGCCAGGAAAGAATCAGAGAAAGGAATAGTTAATCTTTGTATATCAAGTACACTCAAAATTTGCTGATATCCCATTGATTATAATGCAAAGCCCTCCTAGATATGGAACAGCTGTGCTGTGGAGTGAATTGTATACCTCAGAAATTTCTGCTGAAGCCCTAACCTCTGTTTCTGTGAAAGTGAACTTACTTGGACATGGGGTCTTTTTAGATTTATTAAGATATAAAATGAAGTTATACTGGATTGGTGTCCTTATAAGAAGAGAAGAGACACAGAGACAAACACACATAAAGAAGAGAATCTCCTGTGAGGACAGAGACACACTGAGGGAAAAACTTCCATGGGACAATGAAGGGAGATATCGGAGTTTGTAGCTGAATGCTAAGGAATGGTAGGGATTGCCAGCAATTATGAAACTATAGCCCTTATGACACCTGATTCTTTAATTTTAGCCTCCAGAATTGTGAGGAACTATATCTCTGTTGTTTTAAGCCACCTAGTTTGTGAGAGTTATTTTGTAGCATCTCTCAGAAAGTTTTATAGACTGGTAGAGTCCTTAAGAAAATACCAAATTAGCCATAGAATAAAGACTGTTCTAGTACCACTCTGATATAATTTAGTCCACAACTAATCAAGTTGAAAGTTAAAAACAAGAATTCACAGGATCAGAATAATCCAATGAACTGAACTATATCCCAGAAGAGGACCCAAATAAAATTAAATTTTAAAAAACTCCACAAAACTTGAAATTCATACTGTCATGCCATCAAACATGTCCAGGTATGCAAGAAGCAGAAAATATAACATAACCAGGAAAAAGGTCAATCAGAACTAGAAAGCCCAGAGCCGATAAATTTTTAAAATAAAGATATTGAAATGGTTTTATAAATATACTTCACATATTCAAGACGAGAGATAAAAGCATTAATATGATGAAAGAGCTGCAGGATATGAAAACAATTCAGATAGAAATGAAAAATGCACCACCTTTGAAGATCCCTGGAGAAGGGAATGGCTACCCACTCCAGTATTCTGGCCTGGAGAAGTCCATGGGGCCACAAAGAGCTGGACATGATTGAGTGACTTACACTTAATGAATATACATTGTATAGGATTAAAAACAAATTAGTTTAAAATTTTTTTAAAAACATGAAACTTGCAGCTATAACATTAGACACTATTCAAAATAAAACAAAGATAGAAAAAATAGTAAGAAAAAATGAAGAGAGTATCAGTGAGCCTCAGGAAAGCAGCAAGTGTTTTAATATCTCTGTAGTTGAGTTCTAAGGAAAGGGGTAGAGATGGAGGTGAAGAAAAATCATTTAAAGAGATAATGACTGAGTAATACTCCATTGTGGTATGAGGAGGGAGGTGGGAGGGGGGTTCAGGATTGGGAACACATGTACACCCATGGCGGATGCATGTTGATGTATGGCAAAACCAATACAATATTGTAAAATAAAAATAAATAAATAAATAAAAATTTAAAAAAAGGAAAAAATAAAGAGATAATGACCATAGAACTATGCAATATTATGAAAATTGTAAACCCACAAATACAAAAGACTTTGTCTTTTAAGTATTGAAAGAAAAGGAAATCATTTTCCTGTTTTCAAAAATGAAGACTCACATAATTCAGAAATAGAAAAGTGGAAAGAATTTTTTTCAGTGGATCAACAATAAAGAATTTTAAAGGAAGTCCTTCAGACAGAATGAACATGATACCAGGTGAAAATTTAGTTTTATACAAATGAGGGAAATAGCAGAAATATACATATGAATGAAAATATGTTTTATTTTCATATTTTTAATTGTTTTAGATTAAGTGTAGAACTTTTCTGTCATTCCAAAGAGTTTCGTAATCCCCTTTCAGTCAGTTCTCTCCTTCTGGTTCTTGGTTTCTATTACTTCAGTTTCACCCTTCTTAAAATTTACATAAATGCAACCAAAGCTGTATTTAGTAGCTATACCTGGATTTCTTCACTTAGCGTAACGTTTTGGAGATGCATCTCTTTTGTTTCATGTATCAGTGCATTCACTATCTGATGGATATTTGCATTATTTCATGTTTTGGGCTTTTATTAATAAAATTATATTGATATTTATGTATCTGTCATATCTTCTTGATGGGAGAGTGGATAGGATAAGAAGTCAGTGTATATTTGCCATTATAAGAAACTGCAAAATTATGTTCCGAAGTGGCTGTGCCTGTACCCTGTGCTCAGTCACTCAGTCCTGTCTGATTCTTTGCGACCTCATGGGTTGCAGTCACCAGGATCCAATGTCTATGAGATTTCCCAGGGAAGAATACTGGCATGGCTTGCCATTTTCTCCTCTAGGGGATCTTTCTGGCCCAGGGTGTCAAAACCATGTCTCCTGTGTTCCTGCATTGGCAGGCAGATTCTTCACTTCTGAGCCACCAGGGAAGTCCAAAGTGGCTATACCACTCTCGGTTCCCAAAAGCAATGTATGGAAGTTTCCATCACTAAATATCCTTGCCAATATTTGGCATTTTGAGTCTGTTAAATTTTAGCCATTATAGCGATGTCCCATTGTAGATTTTATAGCCATTTTTCTAATGATTAGAGATGTTAAAAATATTTTCACCTACATATTTCCAGTCCACATGTAATTTTTGGTGAATGACTCATTTAAATTCATTGCCTTTTAAATAAAAAATTCTATTTTTCTTATCATGGAATTGAAAGTGTTCTTTATATATCTGTAAATAAGACCTCTATGTGTGGTAATCATTTTCTATGCGTATATGGGTAGTCACTTTATTTTCTTAACATGTCTTTTTTTTAAAAAGTAGAGTTAATCAATTTTTCTTTCATGCTTTTATTTTTATGAAACACTTTCTTAACTCAAAGTCATTGCATTTACATTTTTTCTTCCAGGTTTTTACAGTTTTTAATTCTGTCACTTAGGTCTATGACCCACTTAGAGTTAGCTTTTTAATGTGGCGTGAGCTCTGAGTCTAAATAGGTGGGTTTTTTGCTTTTGTTGTTTAGTTTTCATATGATATACATTTTTTCATCCCTACTTGTTGAAAAGGTTATTGTTTACTCTTTGATTTCTCTTTTTATCTTTGTAAAAAATATGAATGATTCCATATGTATAATTCTAATTCTTAGATTTTATTCTAGTGCATTAGTTTATGCACTCTTCTTAAGTCATTAGCATGAAGTCTTAATTATTGTACCTTTATAATAAACAGTGTACTAAGATAGCTTAAGCCTTCCAAGTTTGGTCTCATTTTTCAAAATTGTTTGTGTCATACTATATTCTTTGAAGTTCTACATCACAGGTATATGCAGTAGTCAAAACTCATTCAATTGTAAATTTAAAATAGGTGATTTTTAAATTTCATGTTAATTATACTTTTAAAATGTTAGCAAAGAAGTCTGTGAACTATAATTTTCCTTCTAGATGCACCCCATATCTTGCTTCTTTGCTTTGTACAGCATATTGGCTGATTTAAAGAATGTGTGCTGCCAAACTATATATGGAGTGTGCCTTTCATCAAAGGACTACTCAGTTAAAGCATGGGAGGACTTACTATTATGCTGTGATCAAATGGAAATAAATCAATGTTTTCAATTATGCCTTTACTTAAATGTGGAAAGTTCTAATTTCACATTTGACATTTTGAGGGAAATAAGAGAATAGATGACAATTTTAAGGAAGTTTTTATAAGATGTCATTCCAAAATAGATGCTGATATGACACTGTTTAACTAATTCACTTCCTCTTTCATCATTGTTACTTGATTTAGGAACTGATAAATGTTACCTACTAACATTATCCAGTAATATGAGGGAATTTCTGGGAAAACAAAACCCAAAATAGAAACTGAAAAGCAAAGGTTACTGTAAAGTATAAATAAAGAAAAATAACACAAATATCAATTAGATTCTACAAATTGTATAAACGCCATGAAGCAGTAAGCTCCCGTGAACACTGAGTTTATGTACTTGTGTTGATTATTGACAAGGTAAATACAACTGAGACGTTTCAGTCTGGAAAACAAAAAGCTGTAAACCTTCACACTGACCCTTATGGAAGCAGTTTTTAAATGTTCTTCCATAGCAGAAATTGTAGGAAAGAAAATGTGGTATTGAAATTCTGTCAGGCACTATGCCAAAAATTAGTGATACGAAAAGTAATTTTTGCCTCCACTGTCACATGGCTTTTCCCCCTCATGTACTTTAACTCTGTGTTTCTTTGCCTCCTCTTACAAGGACACCAGTCATATTAAGTTAGGAGGCAATCTTACTCCAGCATGACCTCATCTTAATTTAACTAATTTCATATGCAATGGCCTTATTTCCAAATAAGGTCATATTACAAGGTACTGGGAATTAGGATATTAAAATATTTTTTGTGAGGAGACACAATTCAACCAATAACAATCAGCTTCTATGGTCATTCATAATGTTTTTTATTGACATCTTAAATAATCGCCTTCACATAACATTAGTTTGTGTACTCTATGAAAGTTGAAATTACTCATTTTTGTATCACTAGTCCTTGGAATAGTCCCTGACACCCAGTGAAAGCTCAGAAATTCAAAGACATTTACATAACGTCCAGCTATAGCAGTATGAAGTCCAAATAGGGTGACATCATATTTCACCTTTTACTAGTGTTTTCTTGTCTTTTCATACTTCATAAATATGATAGTGCATATAAAGGGTTTACCAAGTTGTGTAGTATACAGGAAGCACCCAATAAAGAACCAAACTAGTATGATTATAACTCTATTTTTATTTATTTTTCATTTCTCTACTTTCAATACCCAAGTTCTCCCTACTTCAATTACACAGATATCTTAGTTTAGGAAATGATAGTAGGTGAAATTACAATTTAAAAATAATGGATGCATGTTTACATAGAATTAATAAAAAATCATAAGGAACCAGATGTCCTCTAAGGACATCACTTTTCCATAAAATATCCTGCCTGCTAGCTGGTATGCTCTTAAGTTTAGTTCAGTTCAGTTGAGTCACGCAGTCGTGTCTGATTCTGCGACCCCATGAATCGAAGCACACCAGGACTCCCTGTCCATCACCAACTCCCGGAGTAAACTTAGACTCACGTCCATCAAGTCAGTGATGCCATCCAGCCATCTCATCCTCTGTCATCCCCTTTTCCTCTTGCCCCCATTCCCTCCTGCCCCCATTCCCTCCCAGCATCAGAGTCTTTTCCAATGAGTCAACTCTTCGCATGTGGGGACCAAAGTACTGGAGTTTCAGCTTTAGCATCATTCCTTCCAAAGAAATCCCAGGGCTGATCTCCTTCAGAATGGACTGGTTGGATCTCCTTGCAGTCCAAGGGACTCTCATTAGTCTTCTCCAACACCACAGTTCAAAAGCATCAATTCTTTGGCACTCAGCTTTCTTCACAGTCCAACTCTGCAAAAACCATAGCCTTGACTAGATGGACCTTTATTGGCAAAGTAATGTCTGCTTTTCAATATGCTATCTATGTTGGTCATAACTTTCCTTCCAAGGAGTAAGTGTCTTTTAATTTCATGGCTGAAGTCACCATCTGCAGTGATTTTGTAGCCCCCCAAAATAAAGTCTGACACTGTTTCCCCATCTATTTGCCATGAAGTGATAGGACCAGATGCCATGGTCTTAGTTTTCTGAATGTTGAGCTTTAAGCCAATCTTTTCACTCTCCTCTTTCACTTTCATCAAGAGGCTTTTTAGTTCCTCTTCACTTTCTGCCATAAGGATGGTGTCATCTGCATATCTGAGGCTATTGATATTTCTCCCGGCAATCTTGATTCCAGCTTGTACTTCTTCCAATCCAGCGCTTCTCATGATGTACTCTGCATAGAAGTTAAATAAGCAGAGTGACAATATACAGCCTTGACGAACTCCTTTTCCTATTTGGAACCAGTCTGTTGTTCCATGTCCAGTTCTAACTGTTGCTTCCTGATCTGCATACAAATTTCTCAAGAGGCAGATCAGGTGGTCTGGTATTCCCATCTCTTTCAGAATTTTCCCCAGTTTATTGTGATCCACACAGTCAAAGCCTTTGGCATAGTCAATAAAGCAGAAATAGATGTTTTTTTCTGGAACTCTCTTGTTTTTCCCATGATCCAGCGGATGTTGGCAATTTGATCTCTGATTCCTCTGCCTTTTCTAAAACCAGCTTGAACATCTGGAAGTTCATGGTTCACGTATTGCTGAAGCCTGGCTTGGAGAATTTTGAGCATTACTTTACTAGCATGTGAGATGAGTGCAATTGTGCATAGTTTGAACATTCTTTGGCATTGCCTTTCTTTGGGATTGGAATGAAACTGACATTTTCCAGTCCTGTGGCCACAGCTGAGTTTTCCAAATTTGCTGGCATATTGAGTGCATCACTTTCACAGCATCATCTTTCAGGATTTGGAATAGCTCAACTGGAATTCCATCACCTCCACTAGCTTTGTTCATAGTAATGTTTTCTAAGGCCCACTTGACTTCACATTCCAGGATGTCTGGCTCCAGGTAAGTGATCATACCATCGTGATTATCTTGGTGGTGAAGATCTTTTTTGTACAGTTTTTCTGTGTATCCTTTCCACCTCCTCTTAATAGCTTCTGTTAGGTCCATACTATTACTGTCCTTTATCGAGCCCATCTTTGCATGAAATGTTCCTTTGGTATCTCTAATTTTCTTGAAGAGATCTCTAGTCTTTCCCATTCTGTTGTTTTCCTCTATTTCTTTGCATTGATTGCTGAGGAAGGCTTTGTTATCTCTTCTTGATATTCTTTGGAACTCTGCATTCAGATGCTATATCTTTCCTTTTCTCCTTTGCTTTTCGCTTCTCTTTTTTTCACAGCTATTTGTAAGTATGCTCTTCAGATCAGATCCGATCAGATCAATCACTCAGTCGTGTCTGACTCTTTGTGACCCCATGAATCGCAGCACGCCAGGCCTCCCTGTCCATCACCAACTCCCAGAGTTCACTCAGACTCATGTCCATTGAGTCAGTGATGCCATCCAGCCATCTCATCCTCTGTCGTCCCCTTCTCCTCCTGCCCTCAATCCCTCCCAGCATCAGAGTCTTTTCCAATGAGTCAACTCTTCGCATGAGGTGGCCAAAATACTGGAGTTTCAGCTTTAGTGTAATTCCTTCCTAAGAAATCCCAGGGCTGATCTCCTTCAGGATGGACTAGTTGGATTTCCTTGCAGTCCAAGGGACTCTCAAGAGTCTTCTCCAACACCACAGTTCAAAATAATCAATTCTTCGGCTCTCAGTCTTCTTCACAGTCCAATTCTCACATCCATACATGACCACAGGAAAATCCATAGCCTTGGCAAAGTAATGTCTCTGCTTTGGAATATGCTATCTAGGTTGGCCATAACTTTCCTTCAAAGGCGTAAGCGTCTTTTAATCTCATGGCTGCAATCACCATCTGTAGTGGTTTTGGAGCCCAGAAAAATAAAGTCTGACACTGTTTCCACTGTTTCCCCATCTATTTCCCATGAAGTGATGGGACCGGATGCCATGATCTTCGTTTTCTGAATGTTGAGCTTTAAGCCAACTTTTTCACTCTCCACTTTCACTTTCATCAAGAGGCTTTTGAGTTCCTCTTCACTTTCTGCCATAAGGGTGGTGTCATCTGCATATCTGAGGTTATTGACATTTCTCCCGTCAATCTTGATTCCAGCTTGTGTTTCTTCCAGTCCAGCGTTTCTCATGATGTACTCTGCATATAAGTTAAATAAACAGGGTGACAATATACAGCCTTGATGTACTCCTTTTCCTATTTGGAACCAGTCTGTTGTTCCATGTCCAGTTCTAACTGTTGCTTCCTGTCCTGCATACAAATTTCTCAAGAGGCAGATCAGGTGTTCTGGTATTCCCATCTCTTTCAGAATTTTCCCCAGTTTATTGTGATCCACACAGTCAAAGGCTTTGGCATAGTCAATACTAAAAGAGACTTATACCTTTGTGGTACTTTTAATGAAAAAGATAAATATAAACTGCTACAAAAAGACCCCTGGAGTAGGGCATGGCACTCCAGTATTCTTGCCTGGAGAAACTCATTCACAGAGAAGCCTGATGGGCTATAGTCCATAGAGTTGAAAAGTTGAACACAACTGAAGCCACTTAGCCTGCATGCATAAAAAGACATTTTAAAAAGTCAATTAATTCAAAAGGAGGGATGAAAATGAAGGCATCACAAGATTACATTTCAGTTAACCCTTGAAATATGAAGGGACAAGTGTGACAGTGATATTTCAGAACAAGAGTACAAAGGCGTGAAAGCTCTAGTTAGAGAATCATGAGTAAGCATGAGGGACCAAAACATGGGATTAATTAAGGGCATCGTATGGAGAGATGCTCCTGCCAAAGATGATAAAGACCATGTTCCAGTTATGCCAATTTCTATACTGAGAATTTTCTTTAAAGTATCAAAGGCTACTTGATGAGATCTAACTTGAGAAAGATAATTTGTGGGAAGAACTGATTTCAATGGAGGAGTATGTTTTCAGAGCTGTTGAATAATGCAACAATGAAATAAGTAAGGCTAGAATCAGAATAATTGCAGGGGGATTGAAAACAGAAATGACAGAATTTAGAGCTATTTTCCTGGTGGTTCAGACAGTGAAGAATCTGCCTTCAAGGTGAGAGATGCAGATTCGATCCCTAGGTAGGGAAGACCTGTTGGAGAAGCAAATGGCTACCTACTTCAATATTCTTGCCTGGAGAATTCCATGGACAGAGGAGCCTAGTGGGCTACAGTCCATGGGGTTGCAGAGTCAGACATGACTGAGTGACTAACACTTTCACTTTTCCTAGGTAATGTCTATAGAACACAATTTTAATTACATGTGTTGGTGGATAGTATTTAACAGTAATAACATAAATTCAGTAGGGTTGAAGTCAAAATCTCATATAATGGTTATTATCAACCTGACTTTTGACAAACATTGAAGTCTGTATATTTTTTGGGTATTTCCAGTGTATTTTAACACATTATAAGAATTCCTTCAAGCTAAAAGAAAAACTAGTTAAGTGCTTTTATCCAGAATTTCCAAATTTGTTTGGTCAAGGAGCCCTTTTTTTCATGTAATACCTACCTAAGTAAAAATATTCCAAATAAAAAGTGGATGTTGTTAAAACATAAAATTTCTATATTACTATAAACACTATGCAATGCACAGCTCTAGAGTGAATGTATTCTGGGCTGAAGATGAGACTACAGACACAATTCTGTCCTATTAGTTTAGAATTAAAACCAAATGCGGTTACATAAAACAATAACAGGGCTTCCCTAGTGGCTCAGTGATAAAAGTATCCTCCTGTCAATGAAGGAGACACAGGGTCCTTCACTGGGTTGGTAATATTCCTTGGAGCAGAAAATGGTAACCCACTCCAGTCTTCTTGCCTGAGAAATCCCATGGATGGAAGAGCCTTGTGGGCTACAGTCCATGGGATTGCAAAGAATTGGACACAACTTAGTGACTATACAGCAACAAAACAGTAACACTGTAAGTACATATTTATCACTGGAGAACTCATTTCAACTTTAAGATCAGATCAGATCAGATTAGTCACTCAGTCGTGTCCGACTCTTTGCGACCCCATGAATAGCAGCATGCCAGGCCTCCCTGTCCATCACCAACTCCCGGAGTTCACTCAGACTCACGTCCATCGAGTCAGTGATGCCATCCAGCCATCTCATCCTCTGTTGTCCCCTTCTCTTCCTGCCCACAATCCCTCCCAGCATCAGAGTCTTTTCCAATGAGTCAACTCTTCGCATAACAAAAACAGTGAAAAATTATAACTTTTGAGTATAATTGCTAGCTTAAAAGTTAAATTAATTGCTTTATCACATCTATGAAGAGACATAAAATTGTGTAATTAACATCCCTTAGGACTAGTGTATTATTAATAATAATGTTGCATCTTCTAGTGCACCAAGATTTAATGTTGTAAAACAAATTAACTTACCTATAATACATATGTTAACAGACTTTATCAATTATTGACTATAAAAATTTTCTCCCTCAAGAAAAATTCCTGAAATTCAAAGACTCATTTAAATATGTCTACTCCATTATTAATTTTGTAAAATTAGAGATTGCATTACATTGTCAGTATAATACTTAACTAACAGGCTTATTTCTAAATTGTTAAAGCAATAACACTTGAGAAACAGTAAGAAAATGAGAAATAGCAATACCATTGTATTATAAAAATGCAAAGTTTGTTTATATTGTCAAAAATCTACCACTCAGGTTTTTCTCTTGGCTGGTTATTTTCCCCTTTCTCTTCTACTTCACTGCCTTAGATAATAAGTTTTTATACAAAAGCAAGCATGATAATTGATCAAATTCTTATAGTGCTGTGAAAGGAGCAATCATAGTTCACTAAAGTACAAAGTAAGGCCATTTTTTTAAATATTGTTTACCACTGATTATCCTTCACCAGGCAAATCTTTCCTGATTGCCTGAGGAGGTTTCTATTGTGGTCACATAATATTTATTATCTTTTTTTGATGTTGCTTGAAAATTCTATAGATTTTAATTATTATGAAGGCAGTATAATTCCTTGCCCTATGTTCTGTGACTCAGAAGGTAAAGAATCTGCCTGCAATGCAGGTAACATGGAGACACAGAATATGTGGGTTCAATCCCTGGGTCAGGAAGATCTCCTGGAAAAGGAAATAGCTACCTGATCCAGTATTCTTGCCTGGAGAATTCCATGGACAGAGGAGCCTGAAGGGCTATGGGGTCACAAAGAATTAGATACACTAAACAACTAACATGCACACACATGGAATATAGAAAGATAGTGTCAACGATGCTATGTGCAGGACAGTAAAGGAGATACAGACATAAATAACAGATTTTTAGACACAGTGGAGAAGGAGAGGGTGAGATGATTTGAGAGAATAACATTGAAATATATACATTACCATATGTAAAATAGGTAACAAGTGGGAGTTTGATGTATGACACAGGGAACCCAAAGCCAGTACTCTGTGATAACCTAGAGGGATGGGGTGATGAAAGAGGTGGGAGGGGGATTTAAGAGGGAGGTGACACATGTATACCTATGGTTGATTCATGTTGATGTATAGCAAAAAAATCACAACATTGTAAAGTAATTATTCCCCAATTAAGAATATATATATATATATATATATATATATGTGTGTGTGTGTGTGTGTGTGTATATATATATATATATATAAATGTACACACACACACACACACACATATATATATATATATATATATATATATATATATGATGAAAAGTAGAATCTTGCCTAAGGGATATCTGACTCTAGCTAGAAATTATATTTAAAGCAATTTCATTGTTTTTTCTCCTGCCTCCCTCCTTTCATTTTTCCTTTTTTTTTTTTTTTAAAACACATAAGCAACTATTTTTCTGAGCACATAATAAAATAGGAATCTTCATATTTTTTTCTGGAAAGCAAATGGTAATGTGAATCCAGAGTTTCACAATTTCATAGATTTAATGTAACAATATCAATTCTGTAAATGCACCTGTTTGTTAAAGCTGCCTAAACAACTAAGCCAGACTAGTGTAACTTGGTATTTAGTCTCTAAATTGTATCTGACTCTTTTGCAACCCCATGGACTGTAGCCTGCATGGCTCCTCTATCCATAGGATTTTGCAGACAAGAATACTGGAGTGGGTTGCCCTTCCCTTCTCCAGGGGATCTTCCTGATCCAGAGGTCGAACCCATGTTCCCTGCATTGCAGCCGTATTCTTTTACCACTGAGCCACCAGGGAAGCCCCAATGTGGCTTAAACAATGGAAATTTGTTTTTTTCACAGTTTAAAAGGCTGGATGGCAGTGATTTTCATTTCCGCTGAGCCTTTTCTCCTTGAATTGTAGATATCTCCTTTTTTGTGTGTCCTCACATGGCTTTTCCTCTATGTGCATCCATCTTCGGTGGTTGTTTTTTATGTGTTCCAATTTCTTCTTATAAAGACATCAGTAACAGTGGTTTTGGTTTCATCCAAAGGGCCTCACTTTATCTTTATCACCTTGAAAGCCTTCTCTCCAAATACCCTGACATCCTAAGGTACTGGCTGTTAGGGTTTTGACATGGAATTTTGAGGGAGTGTAATGCAACTGATTGGAGAAGGCAGTGGCAACCCACTTCAGTACTCTTGCTTGGGAAACCCCATGGATGGAGAGCCTGGTAGGCTGCCCTCTATGAGGTCACACAGAGTCGGATACGACTGAAGCGACTTAGCAGCAGCAATGCAACTGATTCTAGAACTCTAAAGTTCTACATAAATAAAATTGGGTAAAATTTATGTAAATAAAATTTCTTGCAGCATTATTACTTTTTTAATTTGATTTTTTTTTATAGCCCTTGAAGGTTCACAGCAAATTAGGGAAGAAGGTACAGAGAGCTCTCATTAGCTTGCTGCTCCACACATAATGCTTTCTCTTCCATTCTTAACATACCCCTCCAGATTTGTACATGTTAGAATCAATGAACCTACACTGACACATCCTGCTGCTGCTAAGTCACTTCAGTCGTGTCCGACTCTGTGCGACCCCATAGAAGGCAGTCCACCAGCCTCCCCCGTCCCTGGGATTCTCCTAATCATCCAAAATTCACAATTTGTATTATGATTTTCCCTTGGTGTTTTATACTGTATTGGTTTGGGGAAATGTATACCATTCATCCATCATTGTTGTATCTTGCAGTGCATTTTTACTGCCTGAACCTCTGTGTTCTGTCTGTTTTGTCTCTCTCCGCCTCTACCAACCACTGATCTTTTTACTGCCTTCATAGTCTTGCCTTTCTAGAATGTCATGTAGTTGGAATAATAAAATATGTAGCCTTTCCAGATTGGCTTTTTTCACGTAGTAATAGTCCGTCTAGTCAAGGCTATGGTTTTTCCAGTGGTCATGTATGGATGTGGGAGTTGGACTGTGAAGACAGTTGAGCCCCGAATAATTGATGCTTTTGAACTGTGGTGTTGGAGAAGACTCTTGAGAGTCTCTTGGACTGCAAGGAGATCCAACCAGCACATTCTGAAGGAGATCAGTCTTGGGTATTCTTTGGAAGGACTGATGGTAAAGCTGAGACTCCAATACTTTGGCCACCTCATGCGAAGAGTTGACTCATTGGAAAAGACTCTGATGCTGGGAGGGATTGGGGGCAGGAAGAGAAGGGAGCGACAGAGGATGAGATGGCTGGATGGCATCACTGAGTCGATGGACGTGAGTCTCAGTGAACTCCGGGAGTTGGTGATGGACAGGGAGGCCTGGCGTGCTGAGATTCATGGGGTTGCAAAGAGTCGGACACGACTGAGTGACTGATCTGATCTGATCTGATCTGATGTTGAGGTAGGTTCCTTCTATGCCCACTTTTTGAAGAGTTTTAATCAGAAATAGGTGCTGAATTTTGTCAAAGGCTTTTTCTGCATCTATTATCTTTCAATTTGTTAATATGGTGTATCACATTGATTGATTTACATATACTGAAGATTTCTTGCACTCCTGGAATAAACCCAACTTGATCATGGTGTACAAGCTTTTTGATGTGTTGCTGAATTCTGTTTGCTAAAATTTTGTTGAGAAATTTTGCATCTATGTTCATCAGTGATATCAGCCTGTAGTTTTCTTTTTCTGTGTTGTCTTTGTCTGGTTTTGGTATCAGGGTGATGGTGGCCTCATAGAATGAATTTGGAAGTGTTCCTTCCTCTGCAATTTTTTGAAAGAGTTTTAGAAGGATAGGGATTAGCTCTTCTCCAAATGTTTGATAGAATTCTCCTTTGAAGCCATCTGGTCCTGGGCTTTTATTTTTGGGGAGATTTTTGATCACAGCTTCAATTTCAGTGCTTGTAATTGCGCTGTTCATAATTTCTATTTCTTCCGGGTTCAGTCTTGCAAGACTGAACTTTTCTAAGAATCTATCCATTTCTTCCAGGTTTTCTATTTTATTGCCATATAGGTGTTCATAATAGTCTCTTATAATCCTTTAAATTTCTGCATTGTCTGTTGTAACCTCTCCTTTTTCATTTCTAATTTTTTGATTTGATTCTTCTCTCTCTCTTTTTTTTTTTCCCTTGATGAGTCTGGCTAAGGGGTTGTCAATTTTGTTTATCTTCTCAAATAACCAGCTTTTAGTTTTATTAATCTTTACTATTGTTTCTTTCATTTCTTTTTCATTTCTTTTTGCTTGGATCCTTATGATTTCTTTTCTTCTACTAATTTTTTTTTCCTCCTCTTTTTCCAGTTTCTTTAGTTGGAAAGTTAGGCTGTTTATTCTATGTTTTTCTTGTTTTTTTGAGGTAGGATTGTATTGCAATAAACTTCCCTCTTAGAAGTGCTTTTGCTGCATCCCTTAGGTTTTGAGTTGTTGTGTTCTCATTGCCATTTGTTTCTAGAAATTTTTTTGATTTACATTTTGATTTCTTCAGTAACCTGTTGGTTATTTAGAAATGTGTTGTTTAATCTCCATGTGTTTGTGTTTCTTACAGTTTTTTTCTTGTAATTAATATCTAGTTTCATAGCATTGTGGTCAGAGAAGATGCTTGATATGATTTCAAATTTCTAAAATTTACTGAGGTTTGATCCATGGAGAGAGATGTACTCCATGTCCACCTACTCCTCTGACATCTTGTTCTCTCCTGCTTCCAAGTTTTGACCATTATGGATATATGTATATGTGTGGATATGCATTTTCAACTCTTTAAGGTAAATACAAAGAGCACAATTGCTAGATAATAAGGTAAGAGAATGTTTAATTTTGTAAGAAACTGCCAAAGTGTCTTCAAAAATGACTGTACCATTTTGCATTCCCATCAGCAGCGGATGAAATTTCCTGTTGCTCCACATCCTCACTGATATTTGCTGTTACCAATGTTCAGAATTTTGGCCATCCTAATAGGTGTATAGTGTTATTTCACTGTTGTTTTAATTTGCATTTCACTGATAACATATGTGAAGAGCAAATTGACACATTGGAAAAGACCCTGATGCTGGGAGGGACTGGGGGCAGGAGGAGAAGGGTCGCAGAGGATGAGATGGCTGGATGGCATCACCGACTCAATGGGCATGAGTTTGAGTAAACTCTGGGAGTTGGTGATGGACAGGGAGGCCTGGCGTGCTGCAATTCATGGGGTCGCAAAGAGTTGGACAAGACTGAGCGACTGAACTGAACTGAACTGAACTGATAACATAGGATGTAGAATTTCTCCTTTGATAGTGTATTTTAAGGTCTTTTATCCATTAAAAAAAAAAAAACTGGGTTTGTTTACTTACTGTTGAGTTTTAAGAGTTCTTTGAATATTTTGATAATAGTACCTTATCAGATGTTTACCTTGCAAATATTTTCTCCCAGCTCTTGTCTTGTTTCCTCATTTTCTTAACATTGTCTTGCAGACCATAAGTTTTGAATTTTAATGAAATTCTGCTTATCAGTTATTTGTTTCATGGATTATGCTGTGTTATTGTAGCTAGATATGAAAGGTTGTTGCTGAACCATGAAAAGACGCCGGGATTCTTGGCCTCCAGAGGAGAAGAATTCAATCCAAGGCCAGAGACAAGCTTGATTGCTCAGAGCTTTTGTATAATAAAGTTTTACTAAAGTATAAAGGAGATAGAGAAAGCTTCTGACATAGGCATCAGAAGGGGGCAGAAAGAGTACCCCCTTGCTAGTGTTAGCACTGGAGTTATATATTCTCGAATGAATCAAAAGAACGTCTGAAGGTTGTAAAGACCTCACCAGACCTACTCCCATAATTTACATTTTAAGATAACAGGATTAGCCAGAAGGTTTAATCCAGAGACTGTCCTCAGGCAGGATACATTATTGTTATATAATCCTAAGGAATGTAAAGGAAGAAAAAAAAGTGTGTCTTTTCTTCCTCCTTGAGAATTCCAGACCCTTCTCTCCTTGGAAACCCCTAGACTTCTTATCAACCTGCCTAGGAAATGACTCAGTCAGTTGCCATACTAAAGTCATCTAGATTTTCTCCTATGTTATCTTCTAGGAGTATTATATGTTTACATTTCACATATATATCTTTCATCCATTTTGAGCAGTCTTGTGAATTCAGTAAATCTATTCTATATTCTTTCTTTCTTTCTTTCTTTTTTTCGCATGTTGGATGTCAGATGTCAATTGTTGAGTGCCATTTGTTGAAAACACCTAATTGTCTTGCCTCTGCCCCTTTGTCAAATATCATTTAGCTTATTTATGGGAGGCTAATTATGAGCTTTCTATTCTTTTCTATTGATCTGTTTGTCTCTTCTTTAACCAGTATCACTTGATTACTGTAGCCTTATAGTAAAACCAAAGTCAGATAGCATTAGTCCTCTGATTTCATTCTTATCAATATTTGTGCTTATTATTCTGGGCCTTTTGCCTCTCTAACATACTTTAGAACCAATTTGCTGATATCCACAAAATAACTTGCTGGAATTTTGGTTGAATTGTACTGAATCAAGCTGGGAAGTACTGATGTCTTGACAGCATTGAGTCTTCCTATCCATGAACATGGAAGCACTCTTCCTTCATTTTGTTCTTTAATTTCATCCATCAGAGCTTTGTAGCTTTTTGTATACAGGTCTTGTACATATCTTATTAGAGGCATACCTAAATATTTTGGGTGTTTTTGCTGCTAATTTTAATGATATTGTGGTTTTAATTTGAATTACTTTTGTTTATTGTTGGTACATAGGAATGTGAATGACTTGTATGTTAAACTTATATCCTGCAATCTGCCATATTGCTTACTAGTTCTCAATATTGTGGGGGCCCTTCTATCATTGAGTCCCTTGGGAGTTTTAAACTTTAAGACTTCTCTACACTGAATCCGCAGCAATTCGTCTTTTATAGTTCAAATTTGTCTCCCCTGGCTTTGGTTCCATTTGTACTTTCTGCTTTTGAGGCTATGCTCTATTAATCCTATCTTGACTCCATGTATTCACCTGTCTGTCTCTCTACTCTTTGGAGTAATGGTTTGCTTTGTGCCCTCCCCTCTCTTAGAGATCTAAGAATTTTTATAGATTTTTTTTTTTTTTTTGGTTTAGTTTTCTTTTTTTTCTTTCTTTCTTTTTTTTTTTTTTTTTGCCTATTGCTAAGCAAGTGTGTCCCTCAGGGATAAGTTAGCAAACTAGACTCCAGTCAGCAATATTTGACAGGGTAGCTTTAAACTTAGAATAGATTCATGGATTTTCTTGGCAACCTTGGCTTTCTCAAGAGGACAAAGTCAGAATGTCTTTGTAAAATATTTAATTCATTATCATAAATGTATAGATATCAGTAGAAGCAGCTTTTATGTTCAGATTTTAAAAAACTTGTCTAGGAATAATTTTAGATTTACCAAAAAGTTGCAAAGATAGTATAGAGGCTTCTCAGATACACTTTATCCCTAATGTTAACTAAGGCGCCAACATTGGTTGTTTTTTTTAATGCAACTCTAGACTTTATTTGGCGGAGAAGGCAATGGCACCCCACTCCAGTACTCTTGCCTGGAAAATCCCATGGACGGAGGAGCCTGGTAGGCTGCAGTCCATGGGGTGGCTGAGGGTTGGACATGACTGAGCGACTTAACTTTCACTTTTCACTTTCATGCACTGGAGAAGGAAATGGCAACCCACTCCAGTGTTCTTCCCTGGAGAATCCCAGGGATGGGGGATCCTGGTGGGCTGCTGTCTATGGGGTTGCACAGAGTTGGACACGACTGAAGTGACTTAGCAGTAGCAGGATCAAGTGGTGACTTCCAAGTTCCTTACGTGAGGAACCAGAAACTGAAAGTTGCAGCATTATTCTTTTAAGGTAGAAACTTGAGAATAGACTAGACCCTAACATTGCCTAGAAATAGATGATACTTACAAAAATTATGTTACATACACATAAATTTAATATTAGTCACTAAAACAAGGTTCAGAAACTATTTTAATTATATGAGAATACAATAGTTTGCTATATAAAAATTTCAAAAATGTATATTCAATATGTTTCAACTTTTGTCACATATACAAATAGAAAAAATATTTCAAAAATTAAAAATTATCATAATTTTCAGTTAGGATGTTTATAAGCAAGATTTTTTTCCTTATATTTTGTTCTATCATTTTAAAACATTATACCATTTAAAATGAAAATATATTTTGAAATATACTCTTGCTTTCATTAAATTCAAGTTTCAAATTAATGAGAATATAAATTAAAATTTCTATATGCCTAAATATAAAAACATTATTTTAAGAAACTATCAGTCTCATAAAATATTGTTTATCCCTTCAAGACTTATTTAATCACAATGTTAAAATAGAAATAAGAATAACTCAATATAAAATACATAATTCAGCTGACTTTAGGTAAATTAACAATCTTTAAGTGTCAAAACTATGTTTTAAAACCCTGGTCATTGCACATGTAAGCCTGTTTTATTTTCATACCACACTTCTTTAAGATATTACAAATGTCAGCAATGGCCTTAGAGGAAGACTGCCAGAGAAGAGAAGTTCAGTTCAATTCAGTTCAGCCACTCAGTCGTGTCCGACTCTTTGTGACCCCATGAATCAAAGCACACCAGGCATCCCTGTCCATCACCAACTCCTGGAGTTCACTCAAACTCACGTCCATCGAGTCGGTGATGCCATCCAGCCATCTCATCCTCTGTCGTCCCCTTTTCCCCCTGCCCCCAGTCCTTCCCAACATCAGAGTCAAACCTTCGCATGAGGTGGCCAAAGTACTGGAGTTTCAGCTTTAGCATCATTCCCGCCAAAGAACACCCAGGACTGAAGAGCAGTGGCTGCACTTTGCTGGAGCAGCCATGAAGAGATACCCCACGTCCAAGGTAAGAGAAACCCAAGTAAGATGGTAGGTTGTTGCAAGAGGGCATCAGAGAGCAGACACACTGAAACCATAATCACAGAAAACTAGTCAATCTAATCACACTAGGACCACAGCCTTGTCTAACGCAATGAAACCAAGCAATGCCCTGTGGGGTCACCCACAATGGGCAGGTCATGGTGGAGAGGTCTGACAGAATGTGGTTCACTGGAGAAGGGAATGGAAAACCACTTCAGTATTCTTGCCTTAAGAACCCCATGAACAGTATGAAAAGAGAAGAGAAAGGTAGTTAAAAAGTGAAACTGTCTTAGCTTCTGGTATTTAGTAGGAATTATATTACAGTATATTAGTCTGGCCTTGAGAAAATAGAAAAAGAACAGAGATATCAGGCAGAGGATACCACAGAGCTTAGTCAACATCTCTTAGTTCTTAGAAAGAGCTGTTTAAGAAAGTTCCAAGGAAATGTAACCTGTGGGTCTGGGTTTATTGTTTTTTTTTTTTTTTCCCCCTAAGGTTATTTAGGCCAGAGGTTTGCAAATCTTTTTTGAAATAAGAGCATCAGAACTATCCTAAGTCTTTACACCATAAATCAAGATTTTTTTTAAAAAATTGAAGTTGTATCATGCTTCAGTTGTGGCCATAGGTGAAGAGAAGGGCAGGATTTATATCCATACACTTGCCTTTAATTGCTAGACTATCTTTCTTTTACTTTGGTGTTTTTTTTTTTTTGTTTGTTTGTTTTTTTTGCTATTGATTCTTTAAGAATGATAAAAGTAATCATTTCTCTACCAGTCAAACCACACAGTGCTTTATATGTCACAAATATATAGCTGGACCATAAAGGGTGAAAGCATAGGTTATAGTCTTTAATATTTTTACAGACTAAATATTTTTCTGGGCTATAGTTTGGTATAGCCACCCTTGTTCTTGAACTGATGGATGCATTATAGTGGTATTCTTATAAAATTAAAAGGATCTCATGAACAATGGAAAGAAAAATCAATACATTACATCATGGAACAGGGACTTAAAATCAAAGCTTTCTATTGAAAGATATAGGTTTCTGTACATGCTTTAGAAATTTCTCTTTATATAGTACTGCCTAATATTGCTATTGATTTTCTAAAAAGAGGCTTAGAAACACAAGGTGCTTGGAGTATACTTCTCCAATTTTCCTAAGCTTGTGAAAGATTTCATTTTGTGTTTTCTAACCAAAACTTAAAATTATAGAATGTTTACATTCCATTCTGTACTTATAGCCACTTTATAAAGGAGGATTGACCTTGCAGAACTAAGAAGCAGAACAACACCTTATGGAGTAGTCTCTACTGTTTGCTATGCTTATTCAGCAATTCAGTAGACTGAAGACTGAGTAATTTCTATCGTATTTCAGACCATGTGAAATACGAGACTGACAGGAGGTAATTGAGCTAACAAAGATCCACAATATGGCTTGTTTTCTTTACTATGTTCAATCAGTTGAAGAGATAACATTTCTTTATTATACCTCAGAATTTCTTAAGAAAACAGCCTCCACAATTTTTATTTACAGTTGTGTTCATCCCCTGAGATATAATCTTCTGTTCCTCACATTTCTTCACAAACTTTTGTCAAGACAGTTAACAAAGGATGTGATTGTTATTCTACCTATGATCAGTTAATAACTACTCTTTAATTAATTGAACTATTATATCATTATATTATCATTAACATGTGAAAGAAACAATCTGGAAAAACTGTGCTTATTTCAGTCTTGAGGCCACAAGTGTAATTTAGTTCTATCTGCCAATAACCAATGCAAAATTTTCTTCTTTATTACATTAATTTGAATAAATCAACCACTTTTAAAATACATTCAAATACTGCATCCATCAGTTTTCTTACATCTTCCATAGTCTTTTTACCAAATAAAATTATATGTATATAGAAGTATTTTATAATATATTTCTATTATTTTATCATTAGTCAAATAAATTACCTCATTTATATTTTTAAAATCCCATTAGAAGCAACCTCAGGTGTAACTGAAATGCAGGAACCATTTGTCAATGGAGAACAGTAGTATTTTGTCAATTTTGTACATCCTTTCCCATTCTTTTTAAACAGAATCAAATTCTAAATTTATCTTCTTTCTGTAGAAACCCTACTTTTAAAACGTACCCTTACAATTTCTTACCTAGATCAAGATGTAGTCCTTTATCTCTACTTCAGAGTGTTTGTTTTGAATATAATACTGTCAGTTTTGTCCTCTATTTTCTAAAACTTCAGCTAGGTTTTAGTTAACTTATTCAAGTGAAGTGTAAAGACTAAGGTAAATACAACAACTTCATTAATATCTTAATTCCTTCAAATTATTATCTACATAATCACTTGGGATAAGTTCAGCTCAGTTCAGTCGGTCAGTTGTGTCTGACTCTTTGTGACCCCATGAATTGCAGCACACCAGGCCTCCCTGTCCAGCACCAACTCCCAGAGTTCACGCAAACTCACGTCCATCAAGTCGGTGATGCCATCCAGCCATCTCATCCTCTGTCATCCCCTTCTCCTCCTGCCCCCATCCCTCCCAGCATCAGAGTCTTTTCCAATGAGTCAACTCTTCTCATGAGGTGGCCAAAGTACTGGAGTTTCAGCTTTAGCATCATTCCTTCCAAAGAACATCCAGGGCTGATCTCCTTTAGAATGGACTGGTTGGATCTCCTTGTAGTCCAAGGGACACTCAAGAGTCTTCTCCAACACCACAGTTCAAAAGCATCAATTCTTCGGGGCTCAGCTGTCTTCACAGTCCAACTCTCACATCCATACATGACCACTGAAAAAACCATAGCCTTGACTAGACAGACCTTTGTTGGCAAAGTAGTGTCTCTACTTGGGATAAGAGAAAAGAATTTAATCCTAAAACTGAAAACCTGAATAATAAATGTTTAAACCATAAACTTCCATCAGAATGACAGTCTTGATTGTTATGGACATCATGTCCATTCCTCACATGGTATGATGTTAGGGATATCCCATCCAGTATGTCACATTACACTTAGTTATCATGTCCCCTAATACTCATTTTTTTTCTGTGACAGTTTCTTAGACTTTCCTGGATTTTGATCACCTTGATGTTTTTGAGGATTCCTGTGCAGATAATTTGTAGATGTCCCTCAGCTGATATAAGTCTGATATATTCTCATAACTATAATGGGGTTGTGTATTTTAGGGAGGAAGATAATAGAGATAGGTTGTCATCACATCATATCAAATGTATATACTATCAATATGATGTATTGAGGTAAAACTTGAAATCTTACTCACTTGTCAGATTTCTCTTCTTACTGTTGTCCCCTATGGCAACAGTAAGTCATACCAGGAATCTAGCCTGGGGAGGATAGTCTGATAGGTCAGTTCAGTTCAGTTCAGTCGCTCAGTTGTGTCCGACTCTTTGCGACCACATAAATTGCAGCATGCCAGGCCTCCCTGTCCATCATCAACTCCTGGCGTTTACCCAAACCCATGTCCATCGAGTTGGTGATGCCATCCAGCCATCTCATCCTCTCTTGTCCCAATCTCCTCCTGCCCCCAGTCTCGCCCAATATCAGGGTCTTTTCCAATGAGTCAACTGTTCACATGAGGTGGCCAAACTATTGGAGTTTCAGCTTCAGCATCAGTCCTTCCAATGAACACCCAGGACTGATATCCTTTAGGCTGCACTGGTTGGATCTTCTTGTAGTCCAAGGGATTCTCAAGAGTCTTCTCCAACACCACAGTTCAAAAGCATCAATTCTTCAGTGCTCAGCTTTCTTCAGAGTCCAAATCATGCATTCATGACCAATAGAAAAACCATAGCCTTGACTAGACAGACCTTTGTTGGCAAAGTCAAGTCTCTGCTTTTATGATCCTAGTTTTCTGAATGCTGAGCATTAAGTCAACTTTTTCACTCTCCTCTTTCACTTTCATCAAGAGGCTTTTTAGTTTCTCTTCTCTTCCTGCCATAACGGTGATGTCATCTGCATGTCTGAGGTTATTGATATTTCTCCCAGCAACCTTGATTCAAGCTTTTGCTTCTTCCAGCGCAGTGTTTTTCATGATGTACACTAAATATAAGTTAAATAAGCAGGGTGACAACATACAGCCTTGATGTACTCATTTCCTATTTGGAACCAGTCTGTTGCTCCATGTTCAGTTCTAACTATTGCTTCCTGACCTGCATATAGATTTCTCAAGAGGCAGGTCAACTGGTCTGGTATTCCCATCTCTTTAAGAATTTTCCACAGTTTATGGTGATGCACACAGTCAAAGGCTTTGGCAGTCAATAAAGCAAAAAGAGATGGCATTTTTGGAACTCTCTTGCTTTTTTGATGATCCAGCGGATGTTGGCAATTTGATCCCTGGTTCCCCTGCCTTTTCTAAAACCAGCTTGAACATTCGGAAGTTCATGGTTCACGTATTGCTGAAGCCTGGCTTGGAGAATTTTGAGCATTACTTGACTAGTATGTGACATGAGTGCAATTGTGTGGTACTTTGAGAATTCTTTAGCATTGCCTTTCTTTGGGATTAGAATGAAACTGACCTTTTCCAGTCCTGTGTCCA
The DNA here is from genome assembly GCF_029407905.1 of Bubalus kerabau. Classification (NCBI taxonomy): domain Eukaryota; kingdom Metazoa; phylum Chordata; class Mammalia; order Artiodactyla; family Bovidae; genus Bubalus; species Bubalus kerabau. The sequence goes on from NC_073645.1 coordinate 5,687,135, forward strand.
CTGCCGAGTTTTCCAAATTTGCTGGCATATTGAGTGCAGCACTTTCACAGCATCATCTTTCAGAATTTGAAATAGCTCAACTGGAATTCCATCACCTCCACTAGCTTTGTTCATAGTGATGCTTTCTAAGGCCCACTTGACTTCACATTCCAGGATGTCTGGCTCTAGGTGAGTGATCATACCATCGTGATTATCTTGGTCATGAAGATCTTTTTCGTACAGTTCTTCTGTGTATTCTTGCCACCTCTTCTTAATATCTTCTGCTTCTGTTAGGTCTATACCATTTCTGCTCTTTATTGAGCCCATCTTTGCATGAAATGTTCCCTTGGTATCTCTAATTTGCTTGAAGAGATCTCTAGACTTCCCTATTCTGTTGTTTTCCTATATTTCTTTGCATTGGTCGCTGAGGAAGACTTTCTTATGTCTCCTTGCTATTCTTTGGGACTCTGCATTCGGATGCTTATATCTTTCCTTTTCTCCTTTGCTTTTCACTTCTCTTCTTTTCACAGCTATTTGTAAGGCCTCCCCAGACAGCCATTTTGCTTTTTTGCATTTCTTTTCCATGGGAATGGTCTTGATCCCTGTCTCCTGTACAATGTCATGAACCTCCGTCCATAGTTCATCTTTCTATCAGATCTAGTCCCTTAAATCTATTTCTCACTTCCACTGTATAATCATAAGGGATTTGATTTAGGTCATACCTGAATGGTCTAGTGGTTTTCCCTACTTTCTTCAATTTAAATCTGAATTTGGCAATAAGGAGTTCATGATCTGAGCCACAGTCAGCTCCCAGTCTTGTTTTTGCTGACTATATAGAGCTTCTCCATCTTTGGCTGCAAAGAATATAATCAATCTGATTTCAGTGTTGACCATCTGATGATGTCCATGTGTAGAGTCTTCTCTTGTGTTGTTGGAAGAGGGTGTTTGCTATGACCAATGCATTCTCTTTGCAAAACTCTATTAGCCTTTACCCTGCTTCATTCCATACTCCAAGGCCAAATTTGCCTGTTACTCCAGGTGTTTCTTGACGTCCTACTTTTGCATTCCAGTCCCCTATAATGAAAAGGACATCTTTGTTTGGTGTTAATTCTAAAAGGTCTTGGAGGTTCATAAAAGCGTTCAACTTCAGCTTCTTCAGCATTACTGGTTGGGGCATAGGCTTGGATTACTGTGATATTGAATGGTTTGCCTTGGAAACGAAAGGAGATCTTTCTGTCGTTTTTGAGATTGCATCCAAATACTGCATTTTGGACTCTTTTGTTGACCATGATGGCTACTCCATTTCTTCTAAGGGATTCCTACCCACAGTAGTAGATATAATGGTCATCTGAATTACATTCTCCCATTCCAGTCTGTTTTAGTTCGCTGATTCCTAGAATGTCGATGTTCACGGTTGCCCTCTCCTGTTTGACCACTTCCAATTTGCCTTGATTCATGGACCTAACATTCCAAGTTCCTATGCAATGTTGCTTTTTACAGCATTGGATCTTGCTTCTATCACCAGTCACATCCACAGCTGGGGATTGTTTTTGCTTTGGCTCCATCCCTCCATTCTTTCTGGAGTTATTTCTCCACTGATCTCCAGTAGCATATTGGGCACTTTCCCACCTGGGGAGTTTCTCTTTCAGTATCCTATCATTTTGGCTTTTCTTACTGTTTATGGGGTTCTCAAGGCAAGAATACTGAAGTGGTTTGCCATTCCCTTCTCCAGTGGACCACATTCTGTCAGACCTCTCCACCATGACCCGTATGTCTTGGCTGGCTCCACAGGGCATGGCTTAGTTTCACTGAGTTAGCCAAGGCTGTGGTCCATGTGATCAGATTGGCTAGTGTTCTGTGATTATGCTATCAGTGTGTCTGCCCTCTGATGCCCTCTCACAACACAGACCATCTTACTTGACTTTCTCTTATCTTGGATGTGGAGTATCTCTTCACGGCTGCTCCAGCAAAGTGCAGCCGCTGCTCCTTACCTTGGACGAGGTTGCCCCTCCTGACTTTGAACGTGGAGTAGCTCATCTCAGCCCTCCTGTGCCTGTGCAGCTGCCGCTCTTTGGGCATGGGTTTGCTCCTCTCGGCTGCTGCCCCTGTCCTAGGAAGTGGGATAGCTCCTCTCATCCGCTGCCCCTGACCTCGGATGTGGGGTAGCTCCTCTCGGCTGCTACTGCACTATCGCAGCCTGGTACTCTTAGTCACTGCTGGTCTCGAGAAGAGTCTGCTAGGTAGGTAAGTTTAAAATTCCACAATGTTCTTGTAATAAAATTTAATGTTTCTTTCTTCGTTAAACTTCCTTATTGCTGTAATTTCTTGATTAGGTTCTAGAGTTCTGAAAATTTGTTTCTGAGTTTAAAACAGTTATTACTAGTTTAATCACGGCTTTAGTGGATAGATGGAATTTTGGAGTTCCCTATTCCACTCCTTTCAGGTTGTTATACCAAAATGAGCATTATAGTATAGGGATAAGGGGGGAAACATTATAGATGTTCAGTAAATATTGGAGAATTGGCACTGCAATTCCTAAACCATGAATGAAGGGATATCATAAACAAGAAAGACTTTCAGTCTTGAACTATTCTGGAAAATGTTGGGGAAGGATAGGTTAGTTGTAAGGTCTTTGGTGTCACTCTGTGGATTTATCCCGTGAAATGCATAGCATGACTCTCATTCTCTATCATGGGACTGAGCAATATCTTCTAGTTGTATAATATTACCCCCTCTGCAGCAAAAAATTAGAAAAAAATATTTTCAGACAATAAGTCGGCTCCCCAGTTACTAACTCCTCTATATTCAGTTCAGTTCAGTTCAGTCGCGCAGTCATGTCCAACTCTTTGCAACCCCACGAATTGCAGCATGCCAGGCCTCTGTCCATCACCATCTCCTGGAGTTCACCAAAACTCATGTCCATCAAGTCGGTGATGCTATCCAGCCATCTCATCCTCTGTCGTCCCCTTCTCCTCCTACCCCCAATCCCTCCCAGCATCAGAGTCTTTTCCAATGAGTCAACTCTTCTCATGAGGTGGCCAAAGTACTGGAGCTTCAGCCTTAGCATCATTCCTTCCAAAGAAATCCCAGGGCTGATCTCCTTCAGAATGGACTGGTTGGATCTCCTTGCAGTCCAAGGGACTCTCAAGAGTCTTCTCCAACACCACACTTCAAAAGCATTAATTCTTTGGTGCTCAGCCTTCTTCACAGTCCAACTCTCACCTTCATACATGACCACAGTAAAAACCATAGCCTTGACTAGACGAACCTTTATTGGCAAAGTAATGTCTCTGCTTTTCAATATGCTATCTAGGTTGGTCATAACTTTTCTTCCAAGGAGTAAGCGTCTTTTAATTTCATGGCTGCAGTCACCATCTGTAGTGATTTTGGAGCCCAGAAAAATAAAGTCTGACACTATTTCCAATGTTTCCCCATCTCTTTCCCATGAAGTGATGGGATCGGATGCCATGATCTTCATTTTCTGAATGTTGAGCTTTAAGCCAACTTTTTCACTCTCCACTTTCACTTTCATCAAGAGGCTTTTGAGTTCCTCTTCACTTTCTGCCATAAGGGTGGTGTCATCTGCATATCTGAGGTTATTGATATTTCTCCCAGCAATCTTGATTCCAGCTTGTGTTTCTTCCAGTCCAGCATTTCTCATGATGTACTCTGCATATAAGTTAAATAAACAGGGTGACAATATACAGCCTTGACGAACTCCTTTTCCTATTTGGAACCAGTCTGTTGTTCCATGTACAGTTCTAACTGTTGCTTCCTGACCTGCATACAAATTTCTCAAGAGGCAGATCAGGTGGTCTGGTATTCCCATCTCTTTCAGAATTTTCCACAATTTATTGTGATCCACACAGTCAAAGGCTTTGGGGCAGCAGAGGGCAAACACACTGAAACCATAATCACAGAAAACTAGTCAATCTAATCACACTAGGACCACAGTCTTGTCTAACTCAGTGAAACTAAGCCATGTCTGTGGGGCAACCCAAGACGGGCGGGTCATGTTGGAGAGATTTGTCAGAATGTGGTCCACTGGAGAAGGGAATAGCAAACCACTTCAGTATTCTCGCCTTGAGAACCCCATGGACAGTATGAAAAGGCAAAATGATAGGTTACTGAAAGAGAAACTCCCCAGGTCAGTAGGTGCCCAATGTGCTACTGGAGATCAGTGGAGAAATAACTCCAGAAAGAATGAAGGGATGGAACCAAATCAAAACAATCCCCAGCTGTGGATGTGACTGGTGATAGAAGCAAGGTCCGATGCTGTAAAGAGCAATATTGCATAGGAACCTGGAATGTCAGGTCCATGAATCAAGGGAAATTGAAAGTGGTCAAACAAAAGATGTCAAGAGTGAATGTCGACATTCTAGGAATCAGCGAACTGAAATGGACTGGAATGGGTGAATTTAACTCAGATGACCATTATATCTACTACTGTGGGCAGGAATCCCTCAGAAGAATTGGAGTGGCCATCATGGTCAACAAAAGAGTCTGAAATGCAGTACTTGGATGCAATCTCAAAAACGACAAAATGATCTCTGTTCGTTTCCAAGGCAAACCATTCAATATCACAGGAATCCAAGTCTATGCCCCAACCCGTAACGCTAAAGAAGCTGAAGTTGAACGGTTCTATGAAGACCTACAAGACCTTTTAGAACTAACACCCAAAAAAGATGTCCCCACGCTCAAGGTAAGAGAAATCCAGGCACCTATAGACATTGTTTAATAGAAAAAATGAAATGACTTCTTCAAATTACTGAACACTATCACTTTTCTAAACCAAGACTGAGTTTGAATCTAGAAGAGAATATAGTATCCAAGTTTCCAATTCTCTTGCTTATTATCTCTGAAACTTGTTATACCTGTGTTTGTGAATATTTAAATTACCCTGTCTCAATATGCCATAATGATTTGTTTGTGCATACATATCCCAATCTATTTTTCTGAATCATACAAAGGACATTACATACATTTATGATAATGTAATTCCAGAAATGACAATCAACCACAATACCACTTCTTTTCACTGCTTTATGCCATTCACTAACAAATTAACTTAGGCCTGGTAATGAATATTAGGATTCACCTCCGTTACTTGTTGCATTCCTTATCTCCCTGATTTTATGTTTAGTTGTTACTCCATTGAATTGTTTCCTTTGAAATACAATGCATTAAATTCCATAAATCTTAATCATATTAAGATTATTCTAAAAATGAATTAAAATGATGTGAAAATGACTGCTTCTATCAGACATCATGGTACAGTGAAAAAAGTAGTAAGTGCACTATTCTGTGGATTCTAACATAATCCACCAGAGGATTAACTCAAAGTACAGCAAACAATAGTTGTTTAGTTGCTAACTCATGTCTGACTATTTGCCACCCATGGACTGTAACCTGCCAGGCTCCTTTGTTCATGGGACTTTTCAGGCAAAAATAGTGGAGTAAGTTGCCTGTTCCTTCTCCAGGGGATCGTCCCATCCCAGGGATAAATCCTGTATCTCCTGCATGCATTTCTTGCATTGCAGATGGATTCTTTTACCACTGAGCCACAGGGAAGCAAAACAATAGTTACTGACCATTTAATAAAAGATATCCACAGATACCTAAATAAAATTATTATTCATATAATGCATTTTGGTAGCACTATGGTAATTTCAAAACTGAATATCTGTGATAAGAATACTTCTATATTTGAAATTCCAATAGCTCTATGAATTATGAGTCTTTTAGAAGTGACTCATTTAGAGATTGAATTATTAGTGCCAGTACATATTTTAAAATTTTATTCCAAGTTACCTGGATGCTCTAAGAATATTGGTCTAATACTGCTACATGAGAATTTTATGTACCTCTGAAAATGTTCCTAGACCCAAAACCCAAAAGTAATTTCTCCCATGGCTACTAGTTACATTTAGTCATCTACTTTAAAAATATTTCCTTGTATATATCTCTCTTCCCCTCAAAAAATGAGCTAACTCCATTCTTTTATTATGCTTGCTTCATATTTCTATTGCAAGTTTCTAACTTGTTGTCTATTATATTTCTATCAATCAGTAAATATTTTGAATGAATTCATCAAGAGATGATTTCACTATTTTCTCATTTATTTTATTGTACCACTTCTCTCATTGGAGAACATCTCTCAATTATTCTTCACTTGAAATGTGTTCAAAGGCTAATATCATGATAAATACTTACTAATAAGAATCACTTGAAGGGTCAGAATATTTAGATATCACCAGACTGAAGCCTGATGATTACTCAAAGAATTATATAAAATATTATTTTGATGCTGAAAAATGCAGAAGAGATTATAAATATAATTTACTTATTTTTATATAGCATATATAATATATAAAAGTATATATAATGTCTATGATTTTTTTTTACAATGGAAAACTTGTCCTGGAATAAAAATGAAAATATTAGCACATATGTAGTGCATTACATATTAACAGATATGTAGTACAGAAGCTAAAACTATTGAGAATTGAAGTTTCCCTCAGATTATGAAATAAAATGTGGAGGAATATGTTTGGATATTATTAAACACATCAACAGCAATCTAAAATTATACCATGGTCAAGGAGCTTTCATTGCCCAAAAATAGTAGTTAGGTTAAGGAAGTTGCATTTGTCCAGGAAGGCAAAACATTTGCAAAAGAGCAAACTACCTGAGAGTTTTGTGATAACAGGGTGGGAAGAGGAAAAAATAAAATGTAAGGTAACGTTGCTGTAAATCTGTTCCATGCTCTGTCTTATCTGTGAAAGTAATTAATTTAAGGATGTACTTCCAGGAGGAAAACAAAAATATGTCATGTTTTTTGGCTAAAGTTGCTGATTCAGTGAATTTTAACAATGTGGATGCAGTTTTATTTTTTATTTTTTAAATCGGTGTATTGACCTTAAAGATTTGTGGATTGCCTACGCCAACTTTCAGAAGGATAAAAAATAGTTCATCAACCTAGTGGTAGATTTATAGAAAGAGAAAAATATTTTGTTCAGTCAGACTGATGTGAGAAGGACAGTTGTCTCAGCTGTTTTTGAAAAAGGGGCTATATCTAAGATATAATTCTACAGTATTAGAAAATGTAAGGACACTTCTGTGAAAATATAAGTTTCTAACTCTACATTTATGGCTTCCCCAAATAGTCCCCACTTTTAATCGCACTTTAGGGTGTGACTTTTCCATTTACTGACTATTTTTTCTGTTTTTATTTTGTTTACTTATTTTCAAAGAATATATAAAAGCAATGTATGCACCTTTGGAAGCTATAACAAAATTTGACATACTTTTTTCCTTTTAGTATTTAATGAGATTATAGCCCAGTTGTTTAGCGTTTATTTTTTCCCCTATATTGTGGATAAACAGCCATTTTATGAGCCTATGTTTCTCTGCCTCCAAGTGAAATAGGTAGGTACTGTTTTTTAGGTTGTGATTGTTGCATTTCTCATGCTGAGGGCTTTTTCTTCCACCTAAATGTTATTTTAATAAGAACAGCACTTGAACTCTCTGAGCCCCTATTACATTCTTCCTTTCAACAAGTGAATTAAATAATAAACAAAAATGAACTTGTTTTGCTTTTTCCATCATAAATGAAAGAACAGAACTGCTGCTGGGGCAGAAGGTGATTTTGAAGTTTAAGGCAATTCTTTACAGTGTTTTCCCTGGAGTCTTGCTATATGAACTTGTTCAAGTTCAGGACATTTGACGGTTTACTGTTAAGCTTTTGGGAAGTTCTGATTCCACCTGTAAGTAATAGCCACTAATAGCAAATAATTCAACCTAGATTTAAACATGTCTAGTTTCTGTTGTATGGAATACCTTTAGTCTTCCCTGTTTACCAGCTTACTACTAAGAGCTCTCAAAGGGGCTATTTCTTGGGGAAACACTAACTAATTTGATTCTTGAAGAAAAAAACACACACACAAACAAAACTCTCCTCTTGTGTGTTTGTGTGTGTGTGTGTGTGTGAAACTAAGAACATATTGTTTAAACTTACCTAGTACTCCTCTTGGAGAAGGCACTGGCGACCCACTCCATTACTCTTGCCTGGAAACTCCCATGGACGGAGGAGCCTGGTAGGCTGCAGTCCATGGGGTCGTGAAGAGTCAGACATGACTGAGTGACTTCACTTTCACTTTTCACTTTCATGCATTGGAGAAGGAAATAGCAACCCACTCCAGTGTTCTTGTCTGGAGAATCCCAGGGACGGGGGAGCCTGGTGGGCTGCCGTCTAAGGGGTCACACAGAGTCGTACACGACTGACGTGACTTAGCAGTAGCAGTAGCAGTACTCCTCTAAATTCTCAAAGAAAGCATTCACTTTGTTCCTAAGCTCACCTCACAGTTAAAAATCAGAAAAATTTTGAGGAATATATATATTTTCAAGCATTGAGGTAATGCACTTTTAAGAATGAGAATGTGAAACTTCAGTTCTGTTCAGTTCAGTTCAGTCGCTCAGTCGTGTCCGACTCTTTGTGACCCCATGAATCGCAGCACGCCAGGCCTCCCTGTCCATCACCAACTCCCAGAGTTCACTCAGACTCACGTCCATCTAGTCAGTGATGCCATCCAGCCATCTCATCCTCTGTCGTCCCCTACTCCTCCTGCCCACAATCCCTCCCAACATCAGAGTCTTTTCCAAAGAGTTAACTCTTCACATGAGGGGGCCAAAGTACTGGAGTTTCAGCTTTAGCATCATTCCTTCCAAAGAAATCCCAGGGCTGATCTCCTTCAGAATGGACTGGTTAGATCTCCTTGCAGTCCAAGGGACTCTCAAGAGTCTTCTCCAACACCACAGTTCAAAAGCATCAATTCTTTGGCGCTCAGCCTTCTTCACAGTCCAACTCTCACATCCATACATGATCACAGGAAAAACCATAGCCTTGGCTAGACGAACCTTTGTTGGCAAAGTAATGTCTCTGCTTTTCAATATGCTATCTAGGTTGGTCATAACTTTTCTTCCAAGGAGTAAGTGTCTTTTAATTTCATTGCTGCAGCCACCATCTGCAGTGATTTTTGGAGCCCAGAAAAATAAAGTCTGACACTGTTTCCACTGTTTCCCCATCTCTTTCCCATGAAGTGATGGGATCGGATGCCATGATCTTCGTTTTCTGAATTTTGAGCTTTAAGCCAACTTTTTCACTGTCCACTTTCACTTTCATCAAGAGGCTTTTGAGTTCCTCTTCACTTTTTGTCATAAGGGTGGTGTCATCTGCATATCTGAGGTTATTGATATTTCTCCCAGCAATCTTGATTCAAGCTTGTGCTTCTTCCAGCCCAGCGTTTCTCATGATGTACTCTGCATGTAAGTTAAATAAGCAGGGTGACAATATACAGCCTTGAGGTACTCCTTTTCTTATTTGGAACAAGTCTGTTGTTCCATGTACAGTTCTAACTGTTGCTTCCTGACCTGCATACAGATTTCTCAAGAGGCAGGTCAGGTGGTCTGGTATTCCCATCTCTTTCAGAATTTTCCAGTTTATGGTGAACCACACAGTCAAAGGCTTTGGCATAGTCAATAAAGCAGAAATAGATGTTTTTCTGGAACTCTTTTGCTTTTTCCATGATCCAGCGGATGTTGGCAATTTGATCTCTGGTTCCTCTGCCTTTTCTAAAATCAGCTTGAACATATGGAAGTTCACGTATTGCTGAAGCCTGGCTTGGAGAATTTTGAGCATTACTTGACTAGCATGTGAGATGAGTGCAATTGTGTGGTAGTTTGAGCATTCTTTGGCATTGCCTTTCTTTGGGATTGGAATGAAACTGACCTTTTCCAGTCCTGTGGCCACTGCTGAGTTTTCCATGTTTGCTGGCATATTGAGTGCAGCACTTTCACAGCATCATCTTTCAGGATTTGAAATAGCTCAACTGAAATTCCATTACCTCCTCTAGCTTTGTTCATAGTGATGCTTTCTAAGGCCCACTTGACTTCACATTCCAGGATGTTTGGCTCTAGGTCAATGATTACATCATTGAGATTATCTGGGTCACGAAGATCTTTTTTGTACAGTTCTTCTGTGTACAGAAGGTCTTTTTTGTACAGTTCTTGCCACCTCTTCTTAATATCTTCTGCTTCTCTTAAGTCCATACCATTTCTGTCCTTTATCGAGCCCATCTTTGCATGAAATGTTCCCTTGGTATCTCTAATTTTCTTGAATAGATCTCTAGTCTTTCCCATTCTGTGGTTTTCCTCTATTTCTTTGCATTGATTGCTGAGGAAGTCTTTTTTATCTCTTCTTGCTATTCTTTGGAACTCTGCATTCAGATGCTTATATCTTTCCTTTTCTCCTTTGCTTTTCTCTTCTCTACTTTTAACAGCTATTTGTAAGGCCTCCCCAGACAGCCATTTTGCTTTTTTGCATTTCTTTTCCATGGGAATGGTCTTGATCCCTGTCTCCTGTACAATGTCACGAACCTCATTCCATAGTTCATCAGGCACTCTATCTATCAGATCTAGTCCCTTAAATCTATTTCTCACTTCCACTGTATAATCATAAGGGGTTTGATTTAGGTCATACCTAATCAAGTTTTCCATACTTTCTTCAATTTAAGTCTGAATTTGGTACTAAAGGATAATGGAATTGTAAAATAGCACTGATATAAATTTTTATTTTTAAGAAAATAAAATATTGATATAAGGCCCCAAATTATTCATTGAAGAAATCACTTTAATACCATTCTATGATGTCCTTAGGGTCAAGAAGTATTAAGATCAATAACATTAAATATTCCTAGAATTGATGTCCCTATGTATACTGTTCTTCCCAGGTGGTTCAAGTGGTAAAGAATCCACCTGCCAATGCAGAAGATGCAAATCCCCTGGAGAAGGACGTGGCAAACTAATTTAGTATTCTTGCTTGGGAAATACCATGGACAGAGGGGCCTGACAGGCCCATGGGGTTGCAAAAGAGTCAGACATGACTTAGTGAGAAGGCTTCCCTGATCGCTCAGTTGGTAAAGAATCTGCCTGCAATGCAGGAGACCCTGGTTCAATTCCTGGATTGAGAAGATCCCCTGGAGAAGGGATAGGCTACCCACTCCAGTATTCTTGGGCTTCCCTTGTTATTGAGCTGGTAAAGAATCTGCCTGCATGTGGGAGACCTGAGTTTGATCCCTGGGTTGGGAAGATTCCCCCAGAGAAGGAAATGTTATTCACTCAAGTATTCTGGCTTGGAGAATTCCATGTGCTGTGTAGTCCATGAGGTCACAAAGAGTTGTACATGATTGATAGACTTTCACTTTCCTAAAACATGTAGAATTAATGAATCATTATTTTGGATTCAAATTATTGATGTAAATCAGTATATAGAAAATGCTATGTGCTACCATTTTTAAGAGTGATGATAATACTATATGAGATAAAATTTCTGCTATTAATGAATATGTTACATAGTTGTAAACATTGGCTATATACCTAAGAGAAAAAGGTGACTAATAATAATAACTCCATTCTTTTTACCCATACTAAGTATGTGACAGGTACTATTAACACACACATATATGTATGTATATATAATTCCCACAAAAATTAAGTGACATGATCCACAGTTTTCAGGTAAGAAAACAGCAATAGTGTGGTGTTAAGTAATTTACTTAAAGCTTCACAACCCGTAAGTGTGAAGCTGAGATTTTTAACCTCATTATTACAGCTTTGCAATTAGTGTTCAAAACTACAAGGCTATTCAGTGTCTGAACATTTCACTCTTTTATCAAGAAATCATACAGAAACTATTGTTTTTCTCCATTTTACAGATGAGAGAACTGAGGCTTTGAGTATTTCGGTATTTGCATGAGATCATATACATAGTATATGTATATTCTGAGTTGTATCCTCTCTTAACCTGTTTTGCCATAGGTTATGGTAGAAGATTAACAAAAAGAGTTATAAATCTGATTACTGTTGCTACTTTATATTACATGATAAACATTTTCAGATTTGTATTAGTATAAAAATGTAGGAATTCAGTTGGGAAAAATGAGACTTGAGTCAATCATATATGAACATATGATGTAAATTACTTTTTGATAAAATAATTTAACTTTGAAAAATCATTATATGAACACTATGGCAGTTCAGTTCAGTTCAGTCACCCAGTCGTTTCTGACTCTTTGTGACCCCATGAATCACAGCATGCCAGGCCTCCCTGTACATCACCAACTCCCGGAGTTTACCCAAACTCATGTCCTGCTGCTGCTAAGTCACTTTCATTGAGTCAATAATGCCATCCAACCATCTCATCCACTGCCGTCCCCTTCTCCTCCTGCCCTCAATCTTTCCCAGCATCAGGATCTTTTCAAATGAGTCAGTTCTTTACATCAGGTGGCCAAAGTACTGGAGTTTCAGCTTCAACATCAGTCCTCTCAATGAACACCTAGGACTGATCTCCTTTAGGATGGACTGGTTGGATCTCCTTGCAGTCCAAGGGACTCTCAAGAGTCTTCTCCAAACACCACGGTTCAAAAGCATCAATTCTTCGGTGCTCAGCTTTCTTCACAGTCCAACTCTCACATCCATACATGACCACTGGAAAAACCATGGCCTTGACTGGACGGACCTTTGTTGGCAAAGTAATGTCTCTGCTTTTGAACATGCTATCTAGGTTGGTCATAACTTTCCTTCCAAGGAGTAAGCGTCTTTTAATTTATGGCTGCAATCACCCTCTGCAGGGACTTTGGAGACCAAAAAAATAGTCAGCCACTGTTTCCATTGTTTTCCCATCTATTTGCCATGAAGTGATGGGACCAGATGCCATGATCTTCGTTTTCTTAATGTTGAGCTTTTAGCCAACTTTTTCACTCTCCTCTTTCACTTTCATCAAGAGGCTCTTTGGTTCTTCTTCACTTTCTGCTATAAGGGTTTTGTCATCTGCATATCTGAGGTTATTGATATTTCTCCCAGCAATCTTGATTCCAGCTTGTGCTTCTTCCAGCCCAGTGTTTCTCATGATGTACTCTGCATATATGTTAAATAAGCAGGGTGACAATATACAGCCTTGACGTACTCCCTTTGCTATTTGGAACCAATCCGTTGTTTCATGTCCAGTTTTAACTGTTGCCTTCGTGACATGCATATAGCTTTCTCAAGAGGCAGATCAGGTGGTCTGGTATTCCCATCTCCTTCAGAATTTTCCACAGTTTATTGTGATCCACACAGTCAAAGGCTTTGGCATAGTCAATAAAGCAGAAAGAGATGTTTTTCTTGAACTTTCTTGCTGTATTGATGATCCAGGAGATGTTGGCAATTTGATCTCTGATTCCTCTGCTTTTTCTAAAACCAGCCTAAACACAGTCTAACTCCACTAAATTTCCACTAAAACCTCAAGCAGATTCAGTACCTCTGAACTGCTATGTCCCATGAATTGAAAATAATTGAGTTTATTTGTTCATGTGACTGCAAAGTGACTCAGAATAAGAAAAACAAAACAAACAAAAAATTAAGTTGTTATATACTTCTTTAGGTTTATAATTTTATGATATTTTCTGATTTTCCTTATTTTTCATTTCTCTAGCTTCCCTTTTCTGCCTTCTTTTTGATTATTTGACTAAGATACCATCATCAAAGTGAAACAGCAAACTACTGAATGGGAGAATAATTTGCAAATCATGTACCTGATAAGGGGTCAATATTTAGAATATATAAAGAACTCATACCACTCAATATCAGAAAAAAACTAACAAACCAATTAAAAATAACAGAGGACCTGAATAGACCTTTTTCCAAAGAAAACGTATAGATGACCAATAGGTACATGAAAAATTGTTCACTATCACTAATCATCATGGAAATATGAATGAAATCCACAATGAGATCACCTCACACATGTCAGAATGACTATTATGTAAAAGATAAGGAATAACAAATGTTGGGGAAGATTTGCAGAAAATGGAATTTTTTTGGTGCACTGTTGATGGGAATGTAAATTGGTACAGCCACTATGGAAAACATGGAGGTTCAACAAAAAATTTTAAATGGAGCTATCATATGACTCAGCTATTTCACTTCTGAATATTTATCCAAATAAAAAGAAAACATTAATTTGAAAAGATTTATGTACCTCTTTGTTTATTGCAGCATTATTTATGATAGCTAAGATATAGAAACACCAAAGTATTCACTGGTGGATGGATGAATATAGAAGAAGTCACTCACACACACACACACACACACACACACACACAATGGAATACTGCTAGCCATGAAGGGAATGTACTCCTGTCATTAGCAGCAATAGGAATGGACCTCAGGTGAATTTTGGTCAGTGAGATAAGTGAGGTGGAGAAAGACAAATACCATGTGATTTCACTTGTATTTTGAATCTAAACAAAAGAACAAACAATATAAACAAAAACAAACTTACAAATGCTTAGATACAGAGAACAGGTTAGTGGTTACCACAAGAGAAGGGGAAGGAGCTTGGGAGTAGGTGAAAAGAGCAAAGGGGGTCAATTGTATGGTGATGGATGGTAATAAGACTTGTAGGGCTAAGCACTCTATGGTATATACAGCTGTTGAACTTTAATATTGTATACCTGAAACATTTTATTTTTTAAGAAGTAAATTGTTGATACTTCCAAAAAACTATTAAACATAGTTTGATCTTTTAAAGTACAACTATAAAATAAACCTTCACAAAGTGAAATTTTAACTGAAGAACAAGATTATCATAACATTGTATCCAGGTTCCTGCTCCACATCTATTTCCTTCTCTTTCCATTGCTTAAATGGATAACAATTGTCTTGAGTTTTATGATTAGAATTCCCCTTGTTACTTGTATAAATTTATTACATATGATTATTTATATTATGTTGATTAGGTTTTTATCTTTATAAATAGTACCCTACTTTATGTAGCCATTTGGGAATTTTATATTCACTTAACATTGTTTTTCTAAGCCTTACTTGTGATTCATAGATCCATATTTCATTCACTTTAATTGGTGTATAACATGTTAACTTATTCAATCTTCTGTTCATTATTTGTTTTACAGGAATTCTGTTTTGATTGCAAATTAATAATATGTATTTTATAAAAGCAAAGAAGAAGTTATAATATCTCAGAGACCTTGAAGGAGATTACTATGAATCACATGATTTTGTATTCTTATTATTATCTATTTTTGGCTTTTATATGTATCCCAACATATTTTTAATGGAGTTTATATGCTAAGGTATATTGGAAGGATGACCCAGAGGGATGGAATGGGAAGGGAGGAGGGAGGAGGGTTCAGGATGGGAAACACATGTATACCTGTGGCGGATTCATTTTGATATTTGGCAAAACTAATACAGTTATGTAAAGTTTAAAAATAAAATAAAATTTAAAAAACAAAAACAAACAAAAAAAGTACTTTTATATCATAGAATATATTTCTGCTTGAAAGCATTTTGGAGTCATATATCCAATACCCTCATGTAACAGTTGAGAAAACTCATGTCAGGAGAAGTGAAGTTACTTGGTGAAGGTTACATAGCTTGTCAGCAAGTTTTCCAGCTAAGTAGCTTAATGTTTTAAACTGTAATGGAAACATCACAAATCCATTCCTAGTGGAGCACAGTTCAGTAAGGAACATTTATCTTGGAAATCATCTAGTGGTTTTGTTTATACATCTACCAGTAGAAATATATAGATTGCATGTGAGTATATATATATATACATATATATGCACACACACACACAGAAACACACACACACACATATATATAATATATATATATATACTACTGCATACCCAGAAGTTATTTACAAAATCTGGAAACATTATATAATTCAGAGATTCTTTTAAGGACAATGTAGATTTAAATCTTGTCTTTCCCAACTATCATATCCATATATACTATAATTTTGTAAAACCAACAATATACATCATTTATCTGTAAGATTTCCTTTTGAGAAACAAAATAATATACTTAAAAGTAAATATGAAAATACATGATTTTTTCCTATCAAATTTTCAAAGATTAAAAGAAATGATAGAATGCGTGCATAAGAATTTGAGAAAAATGTTTATTCCCTGAGGCACTATAAAATAAAACAATATTTCTTCCTGGAATTTGGTAGTATGTATCTATTTCTGCTTTATTGACTATGCCAAAGCCTTTGACTGTGTGGATCACAATAAACTGTGGAAAATTCTGAAAGAGATGGGAATACCAGACCGCCTGACCTGCCTCTTGAGAAACCTGTATTCAGGTTAGGAAGCAACAGTTAGAACTGGACATGGAACAACAGACTGGTTCCAAATAGGAAAAGGAGTACATCAAGGCTGTATATTGTCTCCCTGTTTATTTAACTTCTATGCAGAGTACATCATGAGACACACGGCTGTAAGAAGCACAAGCTGGAATCAAGGTTGCTGGGAGAAATATCAGTAACGTCAGATATGCAGATGATACCATCCTTATGGCAGAAAGTAAAGAGGAACTAAAAAGCCTCTTGATGAAAGTGGAAGAGGAGAGTGAAAAAGTTGGCTTAAAGATCAACATTCAGAAAAGATGAAATTAGTACTTGTATTTCTTTTGGGAACCATTTATTATATCAACAGCTTCATATCAAGGGCTTCTTTTTTTAGCCAAGTGCCAAGCGCAAAACTGTGTATTCCAATGATGTGTACAAAAGCTTTATAAATGTTAGTTAAATAAACAGCTTATTCATTGCATCATATCCTATTCATAACACAAGACATGGCACAAAAATATTTCAGCTTAGATTTATGATTTTTTTTTTCAATTATAATGGAGAACAAAATCTAATGGCATATCACACTCAAACTGCCCAGGGGAAGGAAGCTTTTTTAATGGATACATTGAGAGTAGCTATGAGGGGTTGCTTGTATTATTATCAATTGTTTATTCCAGTTCTTAATATCAAATGCTTATTATCTATTTCTATAATATTTCTTTAAACATTTTGGGCCCTTGCCTGAATAAATGTGGCAGAAGGATCACTGTGTTTTGCAGAAAAAAGCTCATGAGTATTCTGATCAATTCAGAATACCTAAATTGATTACTCTTGGGACAAGTTGTGTTGGAATCATCATTTTAAGTCTTTGACATCATCATGTAGCTCCAGATTAGTATATAAAATAGTTTACAAAGGTCAAACTAAAACAGAAATGTTTGTGATTACAATTATAGCCAATGTTTTGAAGCTGATTTCATGATAAAAACTCTGATTAATACATTGCACTACTAAGGTAATCAGCTTGTTCCAGTTGGCCCAAGACTCCTGGTTTTAGCACCAGAAATCCTCTGAACTGGGAATCTCGGTCCAGGCAACCTGGGTTAGTTGGTTATCTACAGGACAGTGTTATTTCAACACTGGTGACTTAATTCTGGGCAACTCTTAGTTTTGAAGTATTTGGTGTAAATACAGCCTTTGTCTATGTTTAAATATTCTGACAAGAGTCTGTAGTTGTATTGAAGTGTTCATAAGAAATGATTATTGTATTCTCTGATCACAGATATGTAAATAAATTTATATTAGTTTTATGCATAAGAATACATTGGTTGGCTCAATGAAGGTTCATCTTTGTTACAATACTATTTCTGCAGCCTATTATAGCAAAACATTTTGTTAAAACAAAAACTTAGCTATGGTGATGTTCAAAATTGATAGAATTGGCTTTTATTTATTAATACATCCCCTAGATAACAAAAAAAAAGCCATATACTTGCTTTTATAGATTGTATTTTTAAGACATCCTTTTAATATATATATATATAGATTATAAGGAAATAGTTCTCTTTCCAAAGTGCTCTGGTGAAATACTTAGGTCATGTTGTCTTTTTCTCTCTGGAAGTATATTTTACCTGAAAATCTGCTTGTTGAAAATCCTGGATTTTAAGATGTGATGTGGGTGGTGTTCCTTAAGAGAAATATTTAAGATAAAAGAGGTGTCCGAATTTGACTTGAGAGATATATTTGTCATGCTAAGTGAACCACTGGTGCTCTGGCCTTGATTAACCTCTTTATAAAGAACTCATCTCTTGCTAAGTGAAGTTGGTTGGACCGTATATAAGAAAAACATCCTTAGTAGGTTCACATTGTTCGTGCTGTCTCCAGAACTGTTCTCATTTCCTTACCTCTCACTCTTTCCAGTCCCTTGTAATTATGCCCCATTATCCATCCATCTGTTTTACTATTTTCCCATTTATTCTCTATTCTTGATTTTGTTTACACCCTTCTTCTAATGTTGCATAAATTTTCTAGTGCTCTAACTCAGATTTTTCCTTTGCTCTATCTCAAGTCTTCATCAAAGACTGACAATTTAAAAACAAACATTTTTTCATTAATCAAATTGTCAGGTGCTAAAAGATATGTATTCTCTTTTAATGGTCATTAATGATAAGTTGGTGATGGACAGGGAGACCTGGCATGCTGTGATTCATGGGGTCGCAAAGAGTCAGACATGAATGAGCGACTGAACTGAACAGACTGAACTGAATGATAAGTCACCAGGCAAACTACCTTTTCTCCCCTATTCCACAAAAACACTATGACAAGTAGAGAGGTAACATATTACATAAAAATAAAACATTAAGGAATGATATTATAGAATAAAACATTTATTTAAGTTCATGCAAGATCATTTATATTAACAGGTTTATTAGCTAGTGTCTAGCAGCAAAATTGTCATTCTCATAAAAGCAACAATAGTATTAATAAAAATATTGCAGATTTGTAAAACAACGTGATTTTGCATAAATTTTTCATATAGCCCTTATGAACCCTCTTGATATATATATATATACAGGTGAGTACTATCTTTTAATTCTTTATGGGGAAAATTACATGAGGATCAAGAGGTTTTCAATCCACATTTTCTAACTTCAGACCAATGAACTTTACTAAGGAAATTCTACAAGTGAATTCAGAAGGCTGCCTCTAGAACCTTCTAAGAATTGATAAATTACTCTCTTTGAATAATCTTGGCTTGAGCTGACTTTTAGTTCTTAATCTTAATCAAAATAAAATGCAATCCAATGCTAAAATAAACCATGGCATAAAGTTCTGCTATGACATCTGTTCTCTTGGAAATCACAGTTTGGTTCTGTTGCTGTTGGCTATGGACTTTACTCCCAGTTCAGGTCCCAGAGACCAAGACTGGCCCATCTTCCTGTTTACAAATATTGACAGTAATGTGGAGTCCATAGCTACCAGATCTAATATTTTGGGTATTGGCATCAACCTATATTATGCATAAACATGTCCTACTGCTCACTTCTTTGGGGAATATAGCTATTCTGAGGACAGTCAGTTCCTCTAGCCCTCGTCCTGGTCCTGATTTATTCTAATGCATACTTCTGCCAAGAAAACTCACTTTTACCTCACAGTTAACTCCGTGACTTATATAGAAATGCATATTTAATATCTACTTGTTTATTACTTCTATATAAAATAAATTCTGGATAAATATATTAATTACTGTGTCCTCTTCAAAGAATAATATAAAGCAGTTTTTAAAATATATTTAAATGCTATTTGAGAAATTTATGTGAAAATAATCTATTAGTGTAATGATAGGGGCCTTAGTAGCCTAAAATTATTTTCTATGTCAGATAATTACACCTGAATTTACCTCTTGACTGCAGGGGAAAATTGGCTGTTTTGGTATCTATGTATTTATTTTTAGATAGAAATTTTGTTTAATCTAGAAAGTACTCATGTTTAAATGGAATATTCTTGATTTAGCCTTCTTTATTAACATGTTGTCATTTACCTGAGTCATTAGTTATGTCTGGCTCAAATGTTCCTTCATATTATACCTAGTTATGGAAAACTTGGGCTATTTGCATGTGAATATAGAATCAAATTATTTAACTGATGGCTATCATACTAAAACAAAACCTGTTATGTTTTTCCAAGGATGTGAGAGAATATATGTTGCATAAAGAAAACTGAGATGAAGAAGTTTGCCATAAACCAAGAGAAGTATACTGTTTTTACCTTAACCTCAAAATACATCTAGCATGACTGTGTAAAAACATGAAACGTTCTCTTAAAAGGATTTTTCCCAAATTGATTTTCATGGGTTTGAAACTTGTATTATATTATGTATTTCAAGATCAAATGAACCAGTTTACGCATAGTGAAATTCAGTGAAAATTAATGAGAGTTTTCTTCTTTGAGACCTAAATTGTTCCTACCTAGATTAAGTTACATACATATTTGCATTAACTTATTTTTTTGCTTTATTGAAATCTTACATTTCTGGATTTGGCTCTCTCAGGGTTTTTATGTTTCACCATGGAACTTTGTTCCCTTCACTTCAGTTGTTAAACAAAATTTTATTTTGCTGAATTCTTTGATTTTAGTAATTAAAGAAAATTATAAGATATACTAATTTTATTTTTTCTGAGTCATTATAAAATGTCTAATTTTTTCTTTGTATGCAATTATTAGGAGAATTTTTGGTAAAATAAGCTTTTTTTAAATAAAAATATATAGCTTTCCCCCAGTTTTCTTAAAATATAATTTATATGCAGCCATTGTTATTATTCATAATTTTTATGTTCTTAATGATATTTTTGTTAAATATATCTGAAATAAAATGAATTACTTAGGGAAAAATTATATTGGAAGATTGATCCTTTCTCTGATCCTGTGCTGTGCTGTGCTCAGTCGCTTCAGTCATGTCTGACTCTGTGATCCGCCGGATTCCTCTCTCCATGGGGTTCTCCAGGCAAGAATACTGGATCCCCTGGAGAAGGGAATGGTTACCCACTCCAGTATCCTGGCAGGGAGAATTCCATGAACTGTATATGGGGTCTCAAAGGGTCAGACAAAATTGAGCAACTTACACTTTCACTCCTCTTTCAAGTAAATATAAAATACAACTAACTTCAGTTTTGTTTTTTTTGTTTTTTTTGTTTTTTTTTTTTTTTGTATTTTGCCCTTTTGTGACTGGCTGATTCCAGTTAGTATAATGTCCTTGAGGTTCATCTACATGATAGTACATTATAGGATATTCTTAATTTTTTTTTTAAATTGTAGAATAATTGCTTTACAATGTTGTCTTGGTTTCTGCTGTACAACAATGTGAATTAGTCATAAGTATACATGTATATCCCCTCCTCCTTAACCCTCCTTCCCAATTCTCACTTTTGTGAAGCACTGGTGAATTTCTGAAGGAAGCAAGTGGAAGGTAAAATGAATGTGCAGAAGGAGAGCAGAGACCGAGTAAACTCACTTAGAATTAAAAATAGTAACTGGTGCACTGGGATGACCCAGAGGGATGGTACGGGGAGGGAGGAGGGAGGAGGGTTCAGGATGGGGAACACATGTATACCTGTGGCAGATTCATTTTGATATATGTCAAAACCAATACAAGATTGTAAAGTTAAATAAAATTTAAAAAAAACTTATAGATTGGCAGAAACAATTATGCAGCCCCTGAAGCTGGTATGTTAAGGTAACATCATTAATGCTACATATGATGATTTTTTAGTAGTTATTTGACATAACCTTTACTGCTTTCCCTAGAATATATCAGTAATTTTATAATAATTTGTCTGTAAGCAGAACATTGAATTTATTAACCACAGAGTGATTCATTTAATTCTATTTTCATGTAAGTGTATAACTTAAGTGAGATCTAAAATGTTGTCTACCCAAACTCTAAAGCAAAAACAAAAATGTACAAAATAAAAATCAGTATTCTAATAAATACATGTGAATTTAAAAAAAATAAAATAAAATAAATAGTAACTGGGAAAAGTGGAATGGCTTTTTCTGTCCACTAATTGTCTAAGGGATCAGTTTCTAATTTTGTTTTGTTTTTCTAAGCTTGCATTATAAGGCTTCATATTATTATTTTTTTCTTTTTCTTCTTTAGCGATTAGATCAGGTAAGAGACATATAGTTGTTGCTGTCAAGTGCTTTTCTGGAAGATGACCTTCATTTATACTCTACTTGTAGGGTTCTTGACTAGCTGAGCAAACTGATACTGCTGTATGATTATTAACTAGATTATATCTAGATATTTTTAGTAAGAGCCTAATTTTAAATTTTATTTTACTCCTTTTCAATGTTTTCTGTAGTACTTACAACACAGAGTCTATGATTTACCTCTGTACCGCGCATATGTGAATGTTCTGACCCAAGGGTCAGATGCAGAACATTATTTAAATATGTTCTGTCATGCAGTAATGCATAAGGATTACGAATGAGCAAAGATCCTACTCAGTAAAAAGGAATAACATTTACATTGAAAAGATTAATAAATTCTTAAAATTTCAGCCACACAAAAATGATAAAATACAATGGGATTTTCAAATGTTAAATAAAACATCTGTGCTCAATAGACCATTGCTCCAAGCTAAAGCAATCTTTCTGTGGAAATCAAAGGTAATAGTAAAAGAATGCAAATGGTCCAAAACACAGCTGCTATTGCTGGAAAAAGTTATTAAAAGTCCTCTGAACTTGGCGTTTTAAGGAGTGTGGCATATTACCTATCACCACGCAATTTACTCTTAGGTGTAATATTGATCTATCATGTGCACATTGAGTAGTGGATGTGTAATTTAGATATATCTAACTTTCATCAATACAGACACCTGAGAATCATTCTTGATACCTCCTCCTTCCTCAAACTTGGGCATTCCAGTAATCATCATATCCTGCTACTTCTGCCTCCTATATAAAAAATCAGATTTCTATTTCCACTTACCAAAAAAATGTTCAAACAACACATCTGAGTTTTGAAATTTCTCTTTCAAATTTCACTATTTGAAAGAGAAAGTGTTAGTTAGTCAGTTGTGTCCAACTCTGAGATCTCATGGACTGTATCCTGCCATGTTCCTCTGTCCAAGGAATTCTCCAGGCAAGAATACTAAAGTGGGTAGCCTTTCACTTCTTTAGGGGATCTTCCCGAATCAGGGATTGAACCTAGGTCTCCTATATTGCAGGCAGATTTCTTAACCATCAGAGCCACCAAGGAATCTAGACTAGTTTTAAGTTGATGATTCTCAAAGCAGAGTGACATATGTGATCCCACTTGGAAAATGTGCCAATTTTTTGATTTAGTTCTATTTACTTATTAACAGAGGTATGTTATACATTAACTTTTTAGGGTTGCCATAAAAAATTTGTGATAAAATTGATAGTTTAAAATATCAGAAATGTATTCTCTGGAGTCAGAAGTCTATACTTCCTTCTTGCCTCTTCTAGCTTCTCGTGGACAAAGATGTTCCTTGGCTTGTGTCAGCATCACATCAATCTATGCCCCTCTGTTAATGAGGTCTCCTCCTTTGTGTGTTTTCTCTCATTTTCTTCTCTATAAGAAAACATGTCGTTGGTTTTAGGGCACACCCTAATCTAGGATGATTTCATCTCAAGATTCTTAATACATGTGCAAAAACCCTTTTTTCAAACAAAGTCACAATCCAAGGTTCAAGGGTCATACCATTTTCATAGATTCAGTAGCTAATTAAGTGGTGACAACTTTCATCTTTGTTTTCAAGTTTGGCTTTCTGACATTAGGATGATTGAAATACTGCTTATGCTGGGATTTAAATCCTACCAAAATTTAAGTCTTGCCTACTCTTGGGTTTAAATTCTCACCACAAAGGTCTCACAGATACACATGCAGTATAGTCAGAAAAACAAACAAATTATGACAAAAGGAGTATATCACTATTGCTCTCATAAGAAGATACAGAGTATTGAAAAGAGCTTTATGAACTCTGGACACATTGCAAGATGATGAAATACGGAGGGTGGAGAGTTGAATAATTGTTCCATGGAAAGGTGACAGGAGTGATGAATAAATGAAGTTTATCTTTTTTTCATTTGTTTTCTGACTTTATCCCTTCATTAAAACGTGTCTAAATGCCTCCATCAATATTTTTAAATATTTTGAAGAGACACAAACCCATTATAAGTAATAGATAGTGATTTCAGGTTAATCCCAACCATCAAAGATCATTTGTAGATTTTTTTCCTAGAAGTATGATTCCAACCTGGATTGATAATACTTTCCCATTTTGCTTTTCTTTTTCTCTCCCCAAATATCTTCTTAAGGATTTTTTAAAAATCTCATGTAGACACTTATATCAATTACAGTTTACCTTTACTTGGTTCACTATAACTTATTTCTTACTAAAGAATTATATGGAAAACAAGATTTCACCAAATACTCCATTGTTTCTAAATATTATATGCTAGGATTTTCTTATTCTTTAAAAGACATTAAGCAACACTAACTTATGAAATATATAATATAAAAAAGATTAGTGAAATATGGGTAAATAGCTTATCATAGGGAGAATGAACCTATACTGTGATGGTCATTCATATGTTTAACATTTTAATTTATTTTCCTTGAGTAGAAAAGATATATAGGCTAATAACTGTGAAAATAACAAACACATAAATTTTACTGATGTGATAGAAAAATACTAAAATGAAAACACATCTTTTTCTACTAATTTAGTGTACTTCCCAGAAATAAACCATCACAAGTCCTTTATAGAATCAAGGCTATAGCTTAGCTTATGAACTATGCTTGCCCATTACAAGGGGAACTAATGCATTTTCCCAAAGTATGGATTCTGTTTTCTGTTGTGCATCAGCAGCAGTTTTTTTCTTTTTCTTTATGTGGCAATGTGTAGAAAAACTCAATTTAAATTCAGTTCTTTGGTTGATTTTTGCCATACTTGTTCAGTGCAGTTTAGTCACTTGGTTGTGTCCAACTCTTTGCGACCCCATGAACTGCAGCACGCCAGGCCTCCATGTCCATCACCAACTCCTGGAGCTTACCCAAACTCATGTCCATTGAGTTGGTGATGCCATCCAACCATCTTATCCTCTGTCGTCCAATTCTCCTCCTGCCCTCAATCTTTCCCAACAGCAAGGTCTTTTCAAAAGAGTCAACTCTTCGCATCAGGTGGCTAAAATATTGGAGTTTCAGCTTCGACATTAGTCCTTCCAATGAACACGCAGGACTGATCACCTTTAGAATGGACTGGTTGGATCTCCTTGCACTCCAAGGGACTCTAAAGAGTCTTCTCCAACACCACAGTTCAAAAGCATCAGTTCTTCGGCACTTAGCTTTCTTTATAGTCCAACTCTCACATCCATACATGATCACTGGAAAAACTATAGCCTTGACCAGACAGACCTTTGTTGACAAAGTAATGTCTCTTCTTTAGGATATGCTGTCTAGTTTGGTCATAACTTGCCTTTCAAGGAGCAAGATGGCTCCAATCACCATCTGCAGTGATTTTGGAGACCCCCAAAATAAAGTCATCCACTGTTTCCATTGTTTCCCCATCTATTTGCCATGAAGTGATGGAACTAAATGCCGTGATCTTAGTTTTCTGAATGTTGAGTTTTAAGCCAACTTTTTTACTCTCCTCATTCACTTTCATCAAGAGGCTTTTTAGTTTTTCTTCACTTTCTGCCATAAGGGTGGTGTCATATGCATATCTGAGGTTATTGATATTTCTCCCGGCAATCATGATTCCAGCTTGTGTTTCTTCCAGACCAGCGTTTCTCATCATGTACTCTTCATATATGTTAAATAAGCAGGGTGACAACATACAGCCTTTTCCTATTTGGAACCAGTCTGTTGTTCCATGTCCAGTTCTAACTGTTGCTTCCTGACCTGCATACAGGTTTCTCAAGAGGCAGGTCAGGTGGTCTGGTATTCCCATCTCTTTCAGAATTTTCCACAGTTTATTGTGATCCACACAGTCCAAGGCTTTGACATAGTCAATAAAGCAGAAATAGATGGTTTTCTGGAACTCTCTTGCTTTTTTGATGATCCAGCTGATATTGGCAATTTGATCTCTGGTTTCCTCTGCCTTTTCTAAAACCAGCTTGAACATCTGGAAGTTCACGGTTCACATATTGCTGAAGCCTGGCTTGGAAAATTTTGAGCATTATTTACTAGCATGTTAGATGAGTGCAATTATGTGGTAGTTTGAGTATTCTTTGGCATTGCCTTTCTTTGGGATTGAAATGAATACTGACCTTTTCCAGTCTTGTGGCCACTGCTGAATTTTCCAAATTTGTTGGCATATTGAGTGCAGCACTTTCACAACATCATCTTTTAGGATTTGAATTAGCTCAACTGGAATTCCCTCACCTCCACTAGCTTTGTTTGTAGTAATGCTTCCTAAGGCCCTCGTGACTTCACATTCCAGGATGTCTGGCTCTAGGTGAGTGACCACACCATCATGATTATCTGATGAATCACCATGAAGATCTTTTTGTAAAGTTCTTCTGTGTATTCTTGCCAGCTCTTCTTAATATCTTCTGCTTCTCTTAGGTCCATACAATTTCTGCCCTTTATTGAGCCCATCTTTGCATGAAATGTTCCCTTGGTATCTCTAATTTTCTTGGAGAGATCTCTAGTCTTTCTCATTCTATTGTTTTCCTCTCTTTCTTTGCATTGATCACTGAGGAATACTTTCTTTTCTCTATTTGCTATTCTTTAGAACTCTGATTTCAAATGGGTATTTCTTTCCTTTTCCTCTTTGCTTTTCACTTCTCTTCTTTTCACAGCTATGTTAGACCTCCTCAGACAGCCATTTTGCTCTTTTGCATTTCTTTTCCATGGGGATGGTGTTGATCCCTGTCTCCTGTACAATGTCACAAACCTCCATCCATAGTTCATGAGGCACTCTATCAGATCTAGTCCCTTAAATGTATTGCTCACTTCCACTGTATAGTCATACTTGTATGGTATTTCATTATAAGACATACTCGTGGGGTATTTCATTATTATATTTTCAAACTACATTTCTATCTTAAAATTGAAAATATTCAATAGCATCAACCAACTGTCAGGGAGTGGAATGGAGAGAGGATGAGGAAAAAATAGGAAGTGGTAAATCACTAAAAATAGGAAGTGTGTTAGTATTGAGCCCTAGAATTTGTAGTGTTTTTAAATAAGTGTGGAAAGATATTCAGATATTTAATTTCTTATTTATATTTGAACAAGCTACTTTTGCTCTCTTTTCCATAGTTTCTTCACTGAAGACTACTACATATATTCAATATTGTTTCCCAGAGTTTTGATAGTGTGCTTGAAGGCTTATTTTTAAATCCTTGTCTCACCAGTATGCAATTTAATCCTAAGTTTAAAAATTAAACATTTAGAAAAAAGTAAGATAATAGTATGTATTAAGATCATGTGCTATAAATATCTTTCATTAATGATGATTCCAGGATAGGTTGTTATTTTCAAGCTGTAATCTCAAAATGATTTGTAGGGAGTGATTTTAGTAAAATGATTTTGATTTAATTTTACAGTAAGTAAGTCACATGAGTCTTATATAGGAAGATTATTAGATAGTGTAATTAATGGCTTCTAAAGCTCAGTTGTGTCTGACTTTTTGTGACCCATGGACTATAGCACACCAAACTCCTCCGTCCATGGGATTCTCCAGGCAAGAATACTGGAGTGGGTTGCCGTTTCCTTCTCCAAAATGCCCAGTTGCATAAGGTTTTAATGGTTTGTAAAAATGTTCAATTTCACATCATAATTTTTCATTGTCTATAGGAAACAGTCTTTGTGAGGTAATGCTTGTGTATCCTCATTGATTTAAAAATTAGATGCTAAAAAATTATATGCTTTCTGTGGAGAATGCTTTTAGTAATGGAACATGGAATTACTATATATGAAGAAGAGCAAAATTCAGTAAGTTTCATAAATGAAATATAGCAAAAAAGGGCAATTTTTTAGTGTTTGTGTGAGGGACCTGAATAAATCATCGGGATAGCTTATGGATGTCAAAACTAGGAGCAGAGAGTAGTACAAAGTAGGAAAATGGAGATGCAAGTTATCCTTCCACAAGTATACACATGCATAATATATTTTGGAATAATCAGTCATTGTTATACTGCCTAAGTCCAGTAACTTAGTTGTCTATTTCCTGCATTCCCTGAGTCAGGTCAACCTTCAGGTTGCATATCACGTGGAGAGACTCCTGGCTACATAAGTTTGGAAAGGAGCCATTGGTCCTTAAAGCTGCTATGATTATTTACTCTGTCATTAGTCAAATGGCTCTGAACCTTTAAGAACTGATCCAAGGACCAGGAAAACAGTTGGCGTGATGCATAAAAGTAATATCCCAGAAGATTTTGAAATTCAGTATTCATGGAATTACCAAATATATTCAGTTTTACTTGTGTGAAACTTATTGCATCTCTTCTTTATTTTCCCACTTTCTTATTGTTCTGTTTCTTTTATTTTATGCACTGATGTGTTATCTGTCCAGCTTTGACATTTCTGTTTATAAAAATAAACATTTTTATTTAAATAAGGATTAATGGTCTACAAGTCTCAAGTCATCAGTCAAAGATCCTGAATTACAATGTAGCTATGCAGACCTAGGCCTCTTCCCTATCTTCACTCTTTTTCATTGTAATACTTTCTGGGTTCCTGTAGTTAAGATAGAGACCACTGTTCATCAAAATTTCCTAGTATTTGATTGACCACAAAGTGTCCACCATGCTATGGTAGTCCAGTAAAGTGAAGTCACTCACTTGTGCCTGACTTTTTGTGACCCCATAGCTTACCAGCCTCCTCCATCCATGGGATTTTCCAGGCATGGGATTTTCACAGGCATTCCAGTGAGTTGCCATTTCCTTCTCCAGGGGATCTTCCTGAGCCAGGGATCGAACCCCCATCTCCCAAATTGCAGGCAGACACTTTACTGTCTGTGCCACCAGGGAAGTCCAGTACAGTAAGGTCTGTATCAAAATTGACCTAGAGAGGATTTTTACTGATTTTGCAAAACCTAACATCAGTATAACTCCTAATGTTCCTATCATTATTTATTTATTTTTCCTTGCAAACAAACAGAGTTGGCCTCTGGAAATGTGTTGGTATGTTTAGTAGAGATAGGAGGAACTGAAAGCACCTTTCTTAGCAAGGCACATCTTGTTGCTAAATCTTCAATTCTTTGTCCTAAGAAAGCCTATCTCTCTTGCAAGCTGTGATTTGGTGACCTTCAAGAGTTGCTTATGAACAGTGATTTTACTGGTACACATAAGGCTTCAGGCCAACCTTCAAAATATTGAAAATGTATATCCTTCAACTTTTATGCTTATAATTTTGGGGGGGAGGCTTTTTTTTTACTTGGAAGCATATTTCTTTAACAGAAGCTGCTTTCATTTCTAGAAAAGTATTATACTAACATTAAGCCACTTCCAGGTTTGAAAGTCTTTGGCCTTTCAAACTACTCAGATTTGTGCTGATTACATTTCAATAACCAATTTCTATATTATAGTTCATATTTAAATCGTTACTAACTTTTGCATCAAAAACAAGATTATTAACTAGTGATCCATGATTCATTCAGTGTGTGCTACTCTAATTTGCTTCACTCTTGTCTGATCCTTTTTGACCCCAAGAACTGCAGCCTACCGGACCCCTCTGGAGAATCATGAGATTCTCTAGACAAGAATACTGGAGTGGGTTGCCATTCCTTCTCCAGGGGAACTTCCCGATCCAGGGATCGAAACTGAGTCTCTTATATCTCCTGCATTTGGCAGACAGGTTCTTTACCACTAGCGTATGCCTCCTTTCCTGCTGTCTTTCATCTATGTTGCTTTTAAAAGATATACATCTTGTGTGTGACCTTACCCTGTATAAATTTCTAAAAATTAATAAGCACTGGATAGACATTGTCACAAATGGATTTGAGGGTTTTCCTCTTCCCATGTTTTTAGAGAGCTGGCAAGTAAATCTCCTTTATTTTTTGAATATTTTATTTACTTAGAACTATTCAGAAAATGAGTTTCTTGAAAGATTACACATTTGTTGGAAATAGTTTCTTGTGTGGATTAAAAGTAAATTTGGTGTTTGAATGATCAATTGTATTATATGTATATAGTAGAAGAGAAGTGAAAGGCAGGGGAGAAAGGAAGATGTACCCAAGTGAATGCAGATTTCTGGAGAATAGCTAGGAGAGATAAGAAAGGCTTCTTAAATGAACTATCCAAAGAAATAAAGGAAATCAACAGAATAGGAAAGACTAGAGATCTTTTCGAGAAAATTGGAGATATCAAAGGAATACTTCTTGCAAGGATGGGCATGATAAAGGACAGAAATGGTAAGGCTGTAACAGAAGCAGAAGAGATTAAGAAGCGGTGCAAAGAATACACAGAACTATACAAAAAAAGTCTTAATGACCCGGATAACCATGATAGTGTGTTCACTCACTTAGAGTCAGACATCCTGGAATGTGAAGTCAAGCAGGCCTTAGCAAGCATTACTATAAACAAGGTGAGTGGAGGAACAGAATTCCAGCTGAGCTATTTAAAATCCTAAAAGATGATGCTGAAAAAGTGTTTCACTTGATATGCCAGCAAATTTGGAAAACTCAACAGTGACCACAGGACTGGAAAGGTTCAGTTTTCATTCCAATCTCAAAGAAAGGCAATACCAGAGAGTGTTCAAACTACTACACAATTGCATTCATTTCACATGATAGTAAGGTCAAGATCAAAATCATTCAAGTTAGGTTTCAGCAGCACGGAACTGAGAATTTCAGATGTATAAACAGGGTTTAGAAAAGGCAGAGGAAGCAGAGATTACATTGCCAACATCTGTTGGATCATAGAGAAAGCAAGGGGGTTCCAGGAAAACATCTACTTCTTCTTCATTGACTGTGTTAAAGCCTTTGAGTGGATCACAACAAATTGTGGAAAATTCTTAAAGAGATGGGAATACCAGACCACCTTACCTGTCTCCTGAGAAATCTGTATGCAGGTCAGGAAGCAACAGTTAGAACTGGACATGGAAAAAAAGACTGATTCAAAATTATAAAAAGGAGTACATCAAGGCTATATATTGTAACCCTGCTTATGTAACTTCTATGCAGAGTACATCTTGTGAATGCCATGTTGGATGAATCAGACACTGGGATCAAGATTCATGGGAGAAATATCAGCATCCTCAGATATTCAGATGATACCACTCTAGTGGCAGAAAGTGAAGAGAGGTTAAAGAGCCTCTTGATGAAGGTAAAATAGGAGAGTGAAAAGCTGGTTTAAAACTCAACATTCAAAAAACTAAGATCATGACATCCAGTCCCATCACTTCATAGCAAATAGAAGGGGAAAAAGTGGAAGCTGTGACAGATTTTCTTTTCTTAGTCCCCAGAATTACTGCAGATGGTGACTGCCGCTGCTGCTGCTAAGTCACTTCAGTCATGTTCAACTCTGTGTGACTCCATAGACGGCAGCCCACCAGGCTCCCCTGTCCCTGGGATTCTCCAGGCAAGAATACTGGAGTTGGTTGCCATTTCCTTCTCCAATCCATGAAAGTGAAAAGGGAAAAAAAAAAGCCTACTAGGCTCCTCATCTACTAGGCTCCTCATCCATAGGATTTTCCAGGCAAGAGTACTGGAGTGGGGTGCCATTGCCTTCTCTGGTGGCCCGGAAATTAAGAGACACTTAGCATGCTGCAGTCCATGGGGTTACAAAGAACTGGACAAGACTGGGTGACTGAACAACAACAACTCCTTGGAAGGAAAGGTATGACAAACCTAAACAGTGTATTAAAAAGCAGAGCTATCACTTTGCTGACAAGTGTCCATATAGTTGAAGCTATGCTTTTTCCTGTAGTCATATACAGATGTGAGGGTTAGACCATAAAGAAAGCTGAACACCAAGGAACTGATATTTTCAAATTGTGGTGTTGGAGAAGACTCTTGAGAATCTCTCGGATGGCAAGGAGATCAAACCAGTCAACCCTAAAAGAAATCAACCCTGAATATTCATTGGAAGGACTCTTACTGAAGCTCTAATACTTTGATCACCTGATGTGAAAAGCTGACTCATGGAAAAGCTCCTAATGTTGGGAAAGACTGAAGGCGAAAGGAGAAGGGGACAGCGGAGAATGATATGGTTAGATAGCATCACCGACTCAGTGGACATACATTAAACATTCTCCAGAAGATAGTGAAGAACAGAGAAGCCTGGTGTGATATAACATAGCCCATAGTGTTAAGGATCAGACATGACTTAGTACCTGAACAACAAGAACAAATCGACTAGCTATGAAATAGCAAAAATAAATATAAGATAAAGGGTTTGACAACCCACTCCAGTATTCTTGCCTGGAGAATCCCATGGTCAGAGGAGCATGGCAGGCTACAGCCCATGAGATTGCAAAGAGCTGGACATGATTGAAGTGACAAGCAAGCAAAGACTTTGAGGTCAATATACTATTCTGCCTTGCTTTCCAGCTGCCTTTATAAAGACTTGATTTCATTGGGATTATCCAGATATCATTTTGAAATAATCGTACCAGAAGTTTTATTTCCAGGTTATTATGATCAGATTTGGTGAACAAAATCAAGAGTCCATTACATTATATGGGATGGTGATAAATCTTGTCGGAATTTGTTATTTTGCTTTATAAATTAAGTGCTTACTTGATCTGATAAGTGGACAAAGCCTCCATAAAGATAATAATACAGCCTTAGTTTTGTGAAAATATTAACACTCTAAGAACTGCTACATTACTTCGAATTGAGGAACAATACCAGGTTACAGTTTTTGTCCAGAAGTTAAAGAATGGGTGAATATTCATTAGGGAAACCATCACAAAGAAATAGTTTCCAAAAACAGAACGAAATCAATGAAAGGATACTGAGGCCAATGATGAATGTAATATTTATAATTTATTTAGACAGGTTACATTTTATTATCTTAGCCAAATCCTTGTAAACTTGCAGTCTAGGGTGTTCTGATATTATTTTCATCAGATGTCTTCACAGGAGAGGAAAATAAATGATTACTATATTTGGAGGTAAATCCCAGAGTTAAAAGTCTAGAGAGCTAAATTTAACCTAATATGACAAAATACTAGTTTGTTCTGAAATGTTAGGGTTTCATAGAATATGCAGTGTCAAAAATGTATGAATACAGGAACATTTCATCTAGAAGTAGAATGTAGTAGCAGAAATACATTTATCCTAGGAAAACAAAAAATAAAAATCATATATTTAAACACCAAACAAATATATCAGAAGCTGTAATGTGCAAGTTACTTTCCCAGGTGATGTATGTTCAGTCGCCCAGTTGTGTCTGATTCTTTGTGGCCCCATGGACTGTAGCCAGGCTCCTCTGTTCTTGGTATTATTTCAGCAAGAATACTGGAGTGAGTTGCCCTTTCCTCCTCCAGTGCATCTTCTCTACCCAAGTGTTGAACTCACAGTCACCTGTGGCCCCTGCATTAGCAGACAGCTTCTTTACCACTTAATCACACAGAAAGCCCTTCTAGGTGGTAGGGGAGATTTAAATAAAGAAAAAATCTTGAAAGCCTATAAACTTAGGATAGTTGGTTTAGAGATTAAAAACACAAATATATGAAAACTAAATATAAGTAAATGTTCATCAGAAGGTACTACGTAGAAATTATCTTGACTTCATAAAAGAAAAACTCAGATGCTCACATACAAGGGAAAGCAAAGTGTTACACTAAAGGAAAAATGTTTTTGGCATCAACATTACAAGAGAAAATGGGCAGTTGAATAACTTCATCAGGTATCTAATATATGTGTCTACAATCCTCCTGCTAACAGCTATCATTTTAGACAATTTAACTGTAATCAACTTGTTTTTATTTTTTCACAATATTCTCAGACTTTAACAAAAAACAGCTTTACAATAGCATGTCACCCTTCTGCATTATATGACATTCATCTTCCTTAATAAAACTTTGTTCTATTCATATTCATATTTCAGTGATGAAACTAGCTATTCATGTAAATTAAATACTTTTATTTAAATTGTCATCTAGAAGCTAATCTGTTTTAATGAATATTATCATAGAATGTCCTTTCCTGTCCTCTCCACAATGAAATTGTAAGAGAAAGAAAAATAAACTGGAAATTCAGAGACACAGATTTCAGCTTTCCCCTGAAAACTGGTTTGCAGCTGGGGATTTTAAATGCCAGATAAAAACACCACAGAGAATGAAGACAACATGTGAGAAAATATCTAAAAAGAAGTATAAGGTTGGTATATCAAATGACAGAAAGCAAAAGGTTCTTTTCTTTCTATTTGGCTTGGGGACAACTTGTAGCATTAGTTTCCCAAGGAAAAGAATCTAGATGAAAAGCAGTTCAGCAAGGAATACTGAGAACTATATACTGAGGTGTAGAGGTGCCTTGGAACTGCTGCGTTTAGCAGCGAGCAGTTGTTTTGAAACAGTATCTTGACCACATTCAAACTTTGTGATTTCTAAATTCCAAGATATTGCCTAGTCCTAGTTCAGTTCAGTTCAGTCACTCAGTCGTGTCCGACTCTTTGCTACCCCATGAATTGCAGCACGCCAGGCCTCCCTGTCCATCACCAACTCCCGGAGTTCACCCAGACTCATGTCCATGGAGTCAGTGATGGCATCCAGCCATCTCATCCTCTGTCGTCCCCTTCTCCTTCTGCCCCCAATCCCTCCCAGCATCAGAGTCCTTTCCAATGAGTCAACCCTTCTCATGAGGTGGCCAAAGTACTGGAGCTTCAGCCTTAGTATCATTCCTTCCAAAGAAATCCCAGGGCTGATCTCCTTCAGAACGGACTGGTTGGATCTCTTTGCAGTCCAAGGGACTCTCAAGAGTCTTCTCCAACACCACAGTTCAAAAGCATCAATTCTTCGGCTCTCAGCCTTCTTCACAGTCCAACTCTCACATCCATACATGACCACAGGAAAAACCAGAGCCTTGACTAGACGAACCTTTGTTGGCAAAGTAATGTCTCTGCTTTTGAATATGCTATCTATGTTGGTCATAACTTTCCTTCCAAGGAGTAAGCGTCTTTTAATTTTGTGGCTGCAGTCCCCATCTGCAGTGATTTTGGAGCCCAAAAAAATAAAGTCTGACACTGTTTCCACTGTTTCCCTATCTATTTCCCATGAAGTGATGGGACCGGATGCCATGATCTTCATTTTCTGAATGTTGAGCTTTAAGCAATCCAAAATTTCTACTAAGCTGAAAAGAAGTTATGGAGTTCTAAATTCTTAATACTCTTGATCACACTGTTTCTCTGGACTTTATGTGCTTGAGAAGATGTCAGTCTTTGGCAGATGTTTATGGTGATTTGTAGTAACTAAGTCTTAAATTTCACTTTTAATCTGAGCCCATCCCACCAAAGGTTCTTTCCTAAATATGTTAGTAGCATACATGTATGAAAAGAAATTAACATAGATCACTTCAATCTAGGAAAACAGGTCTTTCATCCCTAAAATACAAAGCAAGAGAGTCCTCAGGCAATAACAGAACAACTGTTCTCATGGACATCTCATTCTAGAATGGTTTTAATAAGTCTCTGCCTTGCCCCTTCTATATCAAGTCTGATATATATCTGCATTCTCCCCACATTGGGTTAAAAAATGAAATATCAAAAAGTTATTCATCAAAAATGGAATATCACTAAATATTGTGCACATACAAAGCAAGAGCTTGCTCTGTAAAGCTGGAGATTTTCAATGATTATATGTTTCAGATTTGTCGTTCTAAGAAGAGGTTATCACTTTGGTTTGAGTGTCTGACCTCTCGTATCACTCTGAGCTCACAGCTCTGAACTTGTCTTTTTGTACCTCTAAAATAGATCTAAAAACATTTTCTACCCTCTGGAAAAATAATATCCTTCTACCAGAAGGACAAGGAGTATCTGGTTTCTAATATTTCTGCCCCTCTGAAGTTTACTAATGCCAGTGGTCACAGTTAAACATTTCTTCTCAAATATTTGTGTGTGTCTTATGTTGTTGTTATTTTAGAAAACAAGGGCCAGCATAGTAAAATAGCCATTAAGCCAATATGGTTGTTTTTCTTTTAATTAGTAGGAGATATTTTGTAACAAAAGATAATAAAGTCAAGTAATGAAGTCAGGTTTTATATTTTTTTCTTTTTCTGCACTGTGGCTAATATTCAGTCATAATATAATTAACTCTGTCTAGCTGTTTTACCTATTTGTGGTATTAAAAAAAAAAAAAAAAAGAAAGAAAAAACAAACCCTTGATTTCAAGAAGCAAAGTAGGGACTTCCCTGGTGGTCCAGTGGTTAAGACTCCAGGAACATAGATTAGATCCTTGGTTGAGGAACTACGATCTCGCATGCCCCGCAGCACCCCACCCCCCTAAATAAAAACAAAGCAAATGTTCTCCATTTTAAGCTCTTTCTGATCATCCTTAACCTGATGTTTCCAAAAAAGCATTAATAAATCCAGTATTTACAATATCTTTCAGAGGTAATGTCCTCAGTGACACTGATTCCAAATGAATATAAATGATAAGTACTTCAAATTGAAATTGAAGGTAACTTTTGGGGCTTGGCAAATTCACCATATTTTGTTTAACTGTCCAAAGCTCATCTTTATGAGGTGAGATAAAAGTCTTCTAAAAGTATAATGATTATTAATTGTTGTTTTTCTTTGAGCATCCTTCATTTCAAGGCAGTCTATCACTTCATGGCAAGCCTGCCTCATTTGTTCATAGGTACAAATAAAAAATAAAGGTCTTCATACAGTCCATTCCTTATTTTCATGATGTTTTCTTTCACTCTATTATTTTGTCACACCATTTCAGGTCTGTTTGATTTGTCTGTACAGAAGCAGTGTTTATAATCCATTTTATTTAGCTGTTTATTTGTGCAGTGTGTTTTGTATGAATAACATTTTATGAGTGTGGCATAAGTCACCTTGGCCTAATAAATGTTTTATTGAACAGAGTTCTATCACTCATAATTCTATTTAGAAAATACCACTTTTGAGATTAGGCGTTAAAGGATAAATTCACCACTATAGTTGTCTTGTATTTTGTTTTGCTTTTTTCCAGTTTCTTAATCATAAAATTCAGGTACAGTCTGTTTTTTTTTTTTTTTTTTTAACTGAAGTAGAGGTATTTATACCTTCCAATGTAAAGAGTGAGAGAAAGAAAAAGAGAGAAGGAGACAGAGAGAGATTAAAAAAACAAACAAACACATAATCAGGATGTGTATCCTTAGAATAGCAGTTGATAATGAAACCTCAAAATCTTAAGAATGAAAGCCTTGGACTTAGACTGTCCAGATTAATATCATGACTCCATCACTCAATATCTCTGCTATTTTCACAAAGTCAAATAATTTCTGTTATTCTAGGTTTTCTCTTCTGTAAACAGGAATATCTCTCTCATAATCTTTTTAGGAGTAAAACTTGGTATAATCCATGAGATTATTTGGTAAAATACTTGAAAGAGTAAATTCTCCCCAAGTTAGTTATTGTTAATATAAAGCAAGGAAGAGAATACTGGCATTTTTAGGTCCACATGAACTTCTTTCTTTTGATGGTGGACGTGAAAGAAGTACAATAATGACTAAACTTTACTGCCAACAATAGGAATACACTTTTGTTACATTCCAGCTTTATAATTAAATGTAAGCTGAAGTAAAATTATTTAATCTCTTGGGCAACAACATCCCTCATTGGTAGATGCTTCATGGTCAATGTGTTGGTAAGGATTGTGTCACTGAACAGGAGTCTAACAAGAACCACTGCAGAGATGGATTAACAGCGTCTGTCATGGCAAAGCATGATAAGTTGTAATACAAGTTCAGTGTGTTCGATCACTTTGTTTCAAACATGGTTGTTTCTCTTGCAGTTTCTTTTCCATTCCAGGCCACTTTGATGGAAAAAAGAAATATGAACAGTTGCTCACTAATTATAGATGTTCTTTAGCATTCTTCTTGGAGAGGAAGCAAAAACAAAACAGAGGAAAAATATACAACCTTGCTTCTTGTTGTTATTGCTATTCAGTCACTAAGTTGTATCCTACTCTTTGTGACTCCATGGACTATAGGATACCAAGTTTCCCTGTCCTTCACTATCTCACAGAGTTTGATCAAATTCATGTGCACTGAGTTGGTGATGTTATCTAACCATTTCATCCTCTGCCATACTCTTCTTCTTTTGCCTTCAGTCTTTCCCAGCATCAGGGTCTTCTCCAGTGAGTCAGCTCTTCACACCAGGTGACCAAAGTACTGGAGCTTCAGCTTCATAATTGGTCCTTCCAATGAATATTCAGGATTGATTTCCTTTAGGATGGACTGGTTGAATCTCCTTCCTGTCCAAGGGACTCTTAAGAGTCTTCTCCAACACCACAGTTCAAAAGCATCAATTCTTCAGCACTCAGTGCTATTTATAGTCCAACTCTCACATCCACACATGACTATTAGTAAAACCAGAGCTTTGACTAGATGGATCTTTGTTGGCAAAGTAATGTCTCTGGTTTTTAATATGCTGTCTGGGTTGGTCATGACTTTTCTTCCAAGGAACAATCGTCTTTTAATTTCATGGCTGCAGTCACCATCTGCAGTGATTTTGCTGCTGCTGCTGCTAAGTCACTTCAGTCATGTCCAACTCTGTGTGACCCCATAGATGGTAGCCCACCAGGTTCCCCGTCCCTGGGATTCTCCAGGCAAGAACACTGGAGTGGGTTTCCATTTCCTTCTTCAATGCATGAAAGTGAAAATTGAAAGTGAAGTCATTCAGTCATATCCGACTCTTAGCGACCCCATGGATTGCAGCCTACCAGGCTCCTCAGTCCATAGGATTTTCCAGGCAAGAGTACTGGAGTGGGGTGCCATTGCCTTCTCCGCAGTGATTTTGGAGCTCCCAAAATAAAGTCTATCACTGTTTCCATTGTTTCCCCATCTATTTGCCATGAAGTGATGTGACTGGATGCCATGATCTTAGTTTTCTGAATGTTGAGCTATAAGCCAACTTTTTCACTTTCCTCTTTCACTTTCATCAAGAGGCTTTTTAGTTCTTCTTTGCTTTCTGCCATAAGTGTGGTGTCATTTGCATATCTGAGGTTATTGCTATTTCTCCAAGCAATATTGATTCTAGTTTGTGCTTCATCCAGTACAGCATTTCTCATGATGTACTCTGTGTATAAGTTAAATAAGCAGGCTGACAATATACAGCCTTGGCGTATTCTTTTTCCTATTTTGAACCAGTCTGTAGTTCCATGTCCAGTTCTAACTGTTGCTTCCTGACCTGCATACAGATTTCTCAGGAAACAGGTCAGGTGGTCTGGTATTGCCATCTCTTTAAGAATTTTCCAGTTTGTTGTGAGCCACACAGTCAAAGTTTGGCATAGTCAATAAAGCAGAAGTAGATGTTTTTCTGGAACTCTCTCGCTTTTTCCTTTTTTTTTTTTTTTAAACTTTACGATATTGTATTGGTTCTGCCATATATCAAAATGAATCCACCACAGGCATACATGTGTTCCCCATCCTGAACCCTCCTCCCTCCTCCCTCCCCATACCATCTGTCTGGGTCGTCCCAGTGCACCAGCCCCAAGCATCCAGTATCGTGCATCGAATCTGGACTGGTGACTCATTTCATATATGATATTATACATATTTCAATGCTATTCTCCCAAATCATCCCACCCTATCCCTCTCCCACAGAGTCCAAAAGACTGTTCTATACATCAGTGTCTCTTTTGCTGTCTCATATACAGGGGTATCGTTACCATCTTTCTAAATTCCATATATATGCATTAGTATACTGTATTGGTGTTTTTCTTTCTGGCTTACTTCACTCTGTATAATTGGCTCCAGTTTCATCCACCTCATTAGAACTGATTCAAATGTATTCTTTTTAATGGCTGAGTAATACTCCATTGTGTATATGTACCACTGCTTTCTTATCCATTCATCTGCTGATGGACATCTAGGTTGC
Organism: Bubalus kerabau; assembly: GCF_029407905.1. Lineage (NCBI taxonomy): Eukaryota > Metazoa > Chordata > Mammalia > Artiodactyla > Bovidae > Bubalus > Bubalus kerabau. The sequence goes on from NC_073645.1 coordinate 5,726,817, forward strand.
TTCCATGTCCTGGCTATTATAAACAGTGCTGCGATGAACATTGGGGTACACATGTCTCTTTCAATTCTGGTTTCTTCAGTGTGTATGCCCAGCAGTGGGATTTCTGGATCATAAGGCAGTTCTATTTCCAGTTTTTTAAGGAATCTCCACACTGTTCTCCATAGTGGCTGTACTAGTTTGCATTCCCACCAACAGTGTAAAAAGGTTCCCTTTTCTCCACACCCTCTCCAGCATTTATTGCTTGTAGACTTTTGGATCGCAGCCATTCTGATTGGCGTGAAATGGTACCTCATAGTGGTTTATCTTATATTAAATTCCATCCATTTTGGTCAACATCACTGAATTCTGTTCTATTTTCTTTGGTAATAGACTTTTTTTTTTTTTTAAGACATCCTTTTTGAAGTGTTTCAGTAACTTTAAAACCATTTTTCTTTTTAAGGGAAAGTAAATTCTTTTAGTATTATGTTCTTAAAGTTACAACTAAAATGTGAAATTCATAAAGCTGTATGTTAGACGAGTTAATTTCTGATGAATTTAAAATGTTCTTAGAATGAATTGAAATTTTTAAGACATATAAATATTGGTATGTATATCTGTATATGTTAATATCTAAATATGTGTGTATATATATGTGTGTGTGTATATGTATAAATATAGATATATGGATTTCAGAATATATGAATTATCAAATAATTATGTGATATTTTAATAAATCTATACTGACCTATGTTTCCTTCCTTTACTCTTTTCTTTGCCCCAGAAAGAATCATTTTCAAATCTCATGGCTTATTTTTGTATCCCTTCATATCTTTGAACAATATTCTTACATTTCTAGAGTCCCTTGGACTGCAAGGAGATCTAACCAGTCCATCCGAAAGGAGATCAGTCCTGGGTGTTCATTGGAAGGACTGATGCTAAAGCTGAATACTTTGGCCACCTGATGTGAAGAGCTCACTCATTGGAAAAGACCCTGATGCTGGGAAAGATTGAGGGCAGAAGGAGAAGGGGAGGACAGAGGATAAGATGGTTGGATGGCATCATTGACTCAATGGACATGGGTTTGGGTGGACTCTGGGAGTTGGTGATGGACAGGGAGGCCTGGTGTGCTGCGCTTCATGGGGTCACAAAGAGTTGGACACGACTGAGCCACTGAACTGAACTGAACTTATCTTTAACTTATAAATATTAGATATTGATTTTTTTTTTATCCTGTGGAAGATTAAGATTTAGCATTCCTTAACTACTTACACACACTCTCCTATACTCATCTTCCCTCTATCACTGTATCATGAATTTAATCACTATACAGTTTCATTATGCTATTTCCAAAGAAAAAATTATACAGGTCTGTGCCATGCAGTATCCTATGATTGCTGGGGCTTCCCCTGTTGCTCAGCTGGTAAAGAATCCACCTGCAATGCAAGAGACCTGGGTTCGATCCCTGGTTTGGGAATATCCCCTGGAGAAGGGAAAGGCTACAGTCCAGTCTTCTGGCCTGGAGAATTCCATGGACTGTATAGTCCTTGGGGTCACAAAGAATCAGACAGGAATGAGTGACTTTCATTTCCCTTACAGCATTTTGTGTCTTGGTTACAATGGTCTTTTATGTTTCCACATACGTAGTTTTTTGTGTCCATATCTTAAATTTAATCCATGTCTAGATAGAAATGTCTATCTCAGTTTTGTTAAACTTCCTTTAATATGTGCTGATAAATTAGATAATTCATTATTTATTTATTTATTTATTTTTAAGACGTTTATCCCAGAGCCCTCTGATCATTTGAACCTTACACAGTGGCTTCCTACGCAGATACAGAGTTGTCATATAGATGTTTCTTCAAGCTTATTCTGGAAATTGTTCTTTTCTGTTTTCTATCTGAGTTGCCTGTTTTCTGAAGCCCAAGACTTCTTTATTCTCAATTATTTCTTTATTATGATGTAAAACATTCTCTAATATGATGCTATGACAAGGTCATTGGGTGGCAAATTTCTGAGAATTTATATATTTGAAAATAACTCTACATACCCTCCCCAAACACACAACATTATTTGTTGATATTGTATATGTCAAACATATAAAGGGAGATTGGTTGAATATTAAAATGTAAGGCTGGAAACAGTGTTCCCATGGAATACTGAAGGCATAGTCCATTATGTTCCAGCTTTTAATACTGCTGTTACTTCATTGCCATTCTGATTCATGATACTTTGTACGAAATTATATAATTGGAATGTATTTTGTTTGTCCTAAGTTCTGAAATTTCATATTGATGAAATATTGTGTTAGGTTAATTTTCATTCAATTTGAGAAGAACTCAGATTACCAATGGCTCAGTGGTAAGAAATCTGCCAGCAATGTAAGAGGCACGGCAGAAGCGGGTTCAATCCCTGGGTCAGGAAGATCCCCTGGAAGAGGGCATGGCACCACTCCAGTATTCTTGCCTGGAAAATATCATGAACAGAGAAGCCTGGCGGGCTACAATTTATGGGGTCACAAGGAGTCAGACATGACTGAAGTGTCTGAGCATGAGCACAGATTGCCATCATAATCTAAAAGTGTCTGTCTTTTAAATCTGGGAAATATATTTGAATTATTATGATTTTAATTTTTAACTGAATTTATTTGAAAAAAAAGTATAATCACATGCAGAGTGTACTATAATGTCACAACCAGGATTTTGTGATTAAATGTTGTTGTTCAGTCACTCAATAATGTCTGACTGTTTATGACCTCATGGACTGTAGCATGCCAGGCTTCCCTATTCTTCCCCATCCCCTGGAGCTTGCTCAAACTCTTGTCAATTGAGTCGGTGATGCCATCCAACCATCTCGTCCTCTGTCGTCCCCTCCTCCTCCTGCCTTTAACTTTTTCCAGCATCAGGGTCTTTTTTAACGAGTCAGCTTTTTGAATCAGGTGGCCAAAATATTGGAGCTTCAGCTTCAGCATCCATCCTTCCAATGAACACCCAGGACTGATCTCCTTTAGGATGGACTGGTTGGATCTCTTTGCAGTCCAAGGGACTCTTAAGAGTCTTCTCCAACACCATATTTCAAAAGCATCAGTTCTTCACTGCTCAGCTTTCTTTATGTCCAACTCTCACACCCATTCATGACTACTGGAAAAACCATAGCTTTGACTAGACAGACTTTTGTTGGCAAAGTAACATCTCTACTTTTTAATACGCTGTTTAGATTTGTCACAACTTTCTTCCAAGGAGTAAGCATCTTTAAATTTCATTGCTGCAGTCACCATCTGCAGAGCTTTTGGAGCTGCAGAAAATAAAGCCTGTCACTGTTTCCATGTTTCCCCTTCTATTTGCCATGAACTGATGGGACCAGATGCCATGATCTTAGTTTTTGAATGTTGAGTTTTAAGTCAGCTTTTTCACTCTCCTCTTTCACCTTCCTCAAGGGGCTCTTTAGTTGCTATTTGCTTTATTCCGTAAGGGTGGTGTCATCTGCATATCTGAGGTTATTGATATTTCTCCCAGCAATCTTGATCCCAGCTTGTGCTTCATAGAGCCTGGCATTTCTCATGATGTACTCTGCATATAAGTTAAATAAGCAGCATCACTATATACAATCTTGATGCACTCCTTTCTTAATTTTGTCATTGATATAATCAAATAATTTTATGCAGATTTTCTAAGTTTTACTTGTATACAAAATGTGTGTGTGTAGTTCTATACAATATATTCATCATTATAGTCAAGATAGTAACAGTTCCATCACCACAAGTGTTTCTTGAGTTTTCCTTTTATGAAGTCGTCAACTTCTCTCCTATATCTCTTTCATCTCCAACTCTTAACAACAAAAAAATGTGCTCTTTACAAATGGTGTCATTAATCGTTTATAAGTGGAATCAAAGAGTACGTAAGCTTTTGACATTGACTTTTTTTTCACTTCGTATAATTCCCTAGAGATTTATCCAAACTCTTGCACATATCAGTAATTTGTTCTTTTTTATTGCTGAGTAGCACTCCATGGTATGGATGCTCTGCTGCTTGAATAAAAATTCACCTGCTGAGGACTTGTGATTTGTTTCCTGTTTTTGGTTATTAAAAACAAAGCTACTCTGAACGTTCATGAATAAATGTTTGTGTGAGCATAAATTTCCGTTTATCTGGGATGAATGCCGAAGAATGCATTTGCTGGGTAATATGGTAATTGCATTATCAGTTACATAAGCAACTGCCAAACTACCACGGCAACTGTAGTACTTTATATTCCCACTAGTAATGTAGAAGTGATTCAGTCACCAATTGTTCACCAGCATGTGGTATTACCATACTTTTTAGTTTTAGCCATTCTGATAGGTGAACAGTGAGATCTCATTGTGGTCATTTATATTTTGTTATTGTTGTTTAGTCGTAAAGTTATATCCAATTCTTTGTGACCCCATGGAATACAGCAAACCATGCTCCAGTGTCCTCCATTATGTCCTGGAGTTTGATCAAGATTGTGTCCATTGAGTTGGTAATGCTATTTAACATCTCATCCACTCTGCCCCCTTTTCCTTTTGCTTTCAATCTTTCCCAGCATCAAGATCTTTTCTAATGAGTCAGCTCTTCCCATAAGGTTGAAAGTATTGGAGCTATAGCTTTAACATCAGTCCTTTCAATGAATATTCAGAGTTGGTTTCTTTTAGGATTGACTAGTTTGATCTTCTTGCAGTCCAAGAGACTCTCGAGAGTCTTCTCAAGCACCATAGTTTGAAAGCATCAGTTCTTGAGTGCTGACCCTTCTTTTATGGTCCAACTCTCCTGAATGTAAATGACCACTGGAAAACCGTAGCTTTGACTATATAGACCTTTTTGTCTCTTTTTAAAAATGTTCCTTAGATTTGTCCAAGGAGCAAACATCTTTGAATGTCATGGCTGCAGTTACAATCTACAATGATTTTACAGCCCAGGAAATTATAATCTGCCACTGCTTCCACTTTTTTTCCCCTCCTATTTGTCATGAAGTGATGGGACTGGAGGTCATCATCTTAATTTTTTGAAGGTTAAGGTTTACACCAGCTTTTTCACTCTCCTTTTTGACCCTCATCAAGAAGCTTTTTAGCTCCTCTTCACTTTCTACCATTTGGATGATATCATTTGCATATCTAAGGTCCTTGGTATTTCTTCTAGCAATCTTTATTCCAGCTTGTGATTCATCCAGCCCAGCATTTCACATCATGTACTATGCATATGGGGGCTTCCCTAGTGGCTCAGTGGTCAAGAATCTGCCTGCAATGCACGAGCCACAGAAGATGCAGGTTTGATCTCTGGGTTGGGAAGAACTCTTGGAAGAGGGCATGACAACTCACTCCAGTATTCTTGCTTGGAGAATCCCATGGACAGAGGAGCGTGGTGGGCTGCAGTCCATAGGGTCACAAAGAGTTGGATAGGACTGAAGCAACTTTTCATGCACTTGCACCCTGCATATGAATTAAATAAGAATGGTGACAATATACAGCCTTATTGTACTCTTTTCCCAATTTTGAACCAGTCAGTTGTTCCATGCCCATTTCCAACTGTTGGTTCTTGATGCACATACATGTTTCTTGGGAGACAGGTAAGATGATCTGGTACTCTTATCTCCTGAGGACTTTTCCACAGTTTTCTGTGATCCACACAGTATCAAAGGCTTTAGCATTGTTTATGAAGCAGAAGCATTGTCAATGCAGCAGAAGTAGATGCTGAACGTAGTTTTCCTGAAACTCTGTTACTTACTCCATGATTCAACAAATGTCGGCAGTTTGATTTCTGATCCTCTGCTTCTTCGAAATCCAGCTTTTACATCTGGAAGTTCTCGGTTCATATATTTCTGAAGCCTAGCTTGGATGATTTTGAGCATAACCTTGCTAGCATGTGAAATGAATACGATTGTATGGTAGTCTGAACATTCTTTAGCATTGCCCTTCCTTGAGATTGGAATGAAAACTTTTACAGTCCTGTGGCCACTGCTGAGTTTTCCAATTTTGATGACATATTGAGCATAGTACTTTAACAGCATCATCTTTTAGGGTTTGAAATAGCTCAACTAGAATTCTATCACCTCCACTATCTTTTTTTGTAATAATGCTTCTCTAAGGCTCACTTGGCTTTACACTCTAGGATATCCAGCTCCAAGTGAATGACCACACCATTGTGGTTATCTTGGTCATTAAGACCTTTATTTTTATAGTTTTGTGTGTATTCTTGCTATCTCTTCTTAACGTCTTCTGCTTCTATTAATTCCTTACCATTTCTTTCTTTTATTATGTCCAACCTCACGTGAAATATTCCCTTAATATCTCCAGTTTTCTTGAAGAGATCTCTAGCCTTTTTCATTGTACTGATTACCTTTATTTCTTGCATGTTCATTTAAGAAGGCCTTCTTATCTTTCTTTGCTGTTCTCTGGAACTTTGCATTCAGTTGAATATATATTTCCCTTTCTTCCTTGCCTTTTGCTTCTCTTCTTTACTCAGTTATTTGCAAAGCCTCTTCAGATAACCACTTTGCCTTTTTTCTTTTCTTTTTTTGGAGGGATGGTTTTGGTCACTGTCTCCTGAAAAATGTTATAAACTTCTGTCCACAGTTCTTCTGTTAACAGTTCTCTCTACCAAATCTAATCCCTTGAATCTATTTGTTACCTCCACTGTATAATCATAAGGGATTGATTAGGTCATAGCTGGATGACCTAGTTGTTTTCCCTACTGTCTTCAATTTAAACCTGAATTTTCCAATAAGGAGCTCATGATCTGAGCCACAATCAACTCCAGTTCTTATTTTTGCTGACTCTATAGAGCTTCTCCATTTTCTACAGCAAAGAACGCGATCAATCTGGTTTCAGAATTGACCATCTGGTGATGTTCACGTGTAGAGCTGTCTCTTGAGTTGTTGGAAAGGGTGTTTGCTACGACCATTGTGTTATCTTGGCAAAACTCTGTTAGCCTTCATCCTTCTTCATTTTGTATCCCAAGACTATTCTTGCCTGTTATTCTAGGTATCTCTTGAATTCCTACTTTTGCGTTCCAGTCCCCTATGATAAAAAGGGCTTTTTGTTTTTGTGTTTTAGTATTAACTCTAGAAGGCATCATTCTTTTCATAGAACTGCTCAACTTCAGCTTCTTTGGCATCAGTGATTGGGGCATAGACTTGGATTACTGTGATGTTGTATGGTTTACTTGTTAATTAATGATCTTGAACCACTTTTTATATATATAGCGACTATCTTTGTATTCTTGTCAGTGAGTTATCTGTCTCCAGTTTTAACAATGAAATAAAATTTAAAGTTTTGCTTTGAGTTATCTCTTGTTTATTGTAGTGGTGTATTGCTTAAGTTTATACTCAGTCTAAAACTCTGTAGAAAGCCCTGTTATAGCTTCTGAATCATCTGAACCTTGTTACAGAAACAGATACAGAACCTTGTTACAGAAACAGTTTTCATATCTTTTCCCTTCTCTCCACCCTAAAATCTCTGGCTTCTCATCAATGAGCCAAAAGATGGTTTCATATTCAGGACAGCAGGGTGTTGGGACTCATAGTATAATAATGAATCATTTTCTTTAATATTTCATCAATATATGCTTACCTTGAATATTGCTCTCTTTAGTTTCAGTTTTTATATAGGAAAGAGAATATCAATGCCAACCCTTTATTGATATACCAGGCATTCTGAGGTGTATTCACAATGTAGGTGACCTCTACGCAGCTATTCACTAGAGTATATTCACATTTTTCTTCCAATAATACAGAATAAACAAAAATACTTTAGCTTAGAAACAACAAACCAAGTAAGCCAAAATAGTTATTATCAGTGGTTTTATAATTAATCTGGCTTTAGGAGAACATTTTCTAGCCATCAAATGTAATTTATAGACAGCTATTGCAAATGTGGTTTCTTGTGCTCTTACTATAAATCTGTTTAATCATAGTTTCTGAGGACAGACCCTGTGAAATCATACTGCTCTAACTTCTAGCGGTAGTGTTCTTGATATAAAATCAACTTTTTTTATTTTTAAAGATCAGACTGTTTGTGGAAGTAAATGAAGTCTCATTGGTTATGGGAGTAAATGAGTCTTATGAGATGGAAATGATTTCTTGGCTACTTTAAGGCTTTATTGACCAAAGGGTAACTGAAAAAATGTTTGGGATGCAAGTGATGACTTCAGTTGAAATAACTGGATTTCATCCCTCTAGAAATTGCCAGGAGGCAACAATATTTGCTGAGATGGTGGTACAGTGGTCTCATACCTCTCAAGAGCTTTTGAGTATAGTGGAAGGTTTTATATCTTGAAATCAATGTGAAAAAATTCTATTAGAAGCTATTTATTTATATATTCTACTCTTTCCACAGTAATCTATATGAAAAGACACTTAGAGTAGAAATCATACCAATTTTAAATAGACAAGCAAGACAATAGTACATGTAATTGGTGCAGGGGTTAGTAGTCAACAGCCTGTTGCTCTGGCTAAGCCACGAGAAAATCACCATGGGAAAACTATAAAAGCAAAATATAGCAATACAGCGTAACCCAAATAAAAGTACATTGGGTTGATCAGTTGGGGTTGTCACGCCCTGCTAAGCTAAGGAAAAACATAATGTGGACCTTGGAACACCAGGTCAGTGCAAGTTCAGACCACTGCTTGTGCACACACTATGATCTCTAGCTAGGTGATAGGCCTTGTACAAGAAAATAACAAAGATAGTTTAAAGTAATCAATAAAGTGGGAGATGTGACAGGGGACACAGGAGGCTGACTTCATGGTAACGCAACAGATACTTTCTGCTTGGCAGGACACTAAATAAAAGTGATGTGGTTCCAAGGAACAGGGCTCTTGACCCAAGAGGTCTTAAGTCCCCCGGTCTTATATATAATATAATATATAATATTATTATATTATTTATAATATAATATAATTATATATTAATTATATTATAAATTATAATTATTGTTAATATAATATTAATATTATTTATTATATTAATTACAATATTAATACATTATAATAATTATATTATTATAATATTAATATATTATATTAATACTACATATTAATTATTAATATATTATTAATATGATGTATAATATATACTCTTATATATAGTATATCAATATATATATTATAAATAATATATATTATAATATATAACATATTATATAATATATATAATAATGATATATATTATAATATAATATTATATATAGTATATATAGAATTATATAATATATAACATAATAATTATATATATTATATTATTATAATATATATTATATTATATAATATATATTTAATATATATTATATATAAGATATATATTAATATAACATATTATAATAATATATCATATATAATTAATATAATATTATATATCATATATTATATTACATAATTCTATAAATAATATATATAATATATATTATAATATAATATAATTTTTATTATATACATTATATAATATATTATAATATATATTGTATATTATGATATATATTAATTATAATATATATAAAATGATAATATTATATTATATACAATAGTGTATATTATACATTATATTAATAATATGTAGTATTAATATATATTGATATATTATATTAACATTATAATTATATATATTTATGTATTATATATAATTATTATATATATAATTATCATATATAATTATATAATTATAAAATATTAATAGTGTAATTAATATAATAAAATAAAATTGATATTAATATTATATTAAGTATAATTAATATATAATTATAATTATTATATTATATATTATAATACATGCTATATATTACATTATAAAATATTATAATATATATTATGCAAATTATGTATTATAGAGTATGTATTATAGTATATAATATATATTATATTATATATAATTATACCCACTCCAGTGTTCTTGCCTGGAGAATCCCAGGGACGGAGAAGCCTGGTGGGCTACCATCTATGGGGTCGCACAGAGTCGGACACGACTGAAGTGACTTAGCATAGCATAGCATAGCATATATAATTATATATATAATATGTATTTAGAATATATATATTATACATAATATATTGTATTATAATTATATATTATGTATTATATTATATATTATATATAAGATATATACATATTTATATATTATATGTTTTATGTTATATATTATATATATAGAAAGTACACATATATAATATATATTATTATATATAATATATATAAATTGCACATATATTATATATTATATAATATAAATTACATTATACAATATATTTGTATCTATTATATATAACATATATATTATTATATATAATTATTATATTATATAGTATATAGTATATAATATATATTATATTATATATCATATTATAATATATAATTATGATGTATAATATAATATATATAGTAATATATAATATTATAATATATAATATTATATATTTGCAATTTATATATATATAATATGTAATATATATAATATATATATAAAGTGCACATACACTTAGGCAGTTATACCTGAGTGTATTCCTGTTTCATCAGTGCTGGAGAAAATACAATATGAATCTTTAAACTGTCATATTCTGCCCTCAAATATGCTACTACATGAGACATTTACTTATAAAATGCTATTTATTCCCTACCCCCATGTTTCGGTTGTCTTAAGTTTTACTTATATATATGTCACAAAACATATATATTGTTTTGCATTTAACAGCCAATGTTCTTGTTCATGTTTGCCTAGATATATTTAATATTTTGCATTCTTTCCTACAGATCCCAAACTCCATCAACCATCATTTCTCTTCATTGTGAAGAACTTTTGTGTGCATATCCTGAGGAGTAAGTGTGAAAACGCATTATCTCATTGTCTGTTTGAAGATATCATTATTTTGTTTTCCTCATTTTAAAGATAATTTTATTGGATATAGAACTTTTGGTTGGACAGATTTTTTCATTCCTCATGTATCATGTGATAGTTTTACTCCTGATACTTCTATTTACAACTGTTTTATAGTTTTCCTCTTTGGCTGAAAGTTAATATTTCTGGACAAGTTTTTTATGTCTTTATTACAACTATTTTATACTTTCTCTTACCATTCCAATATCTGAATAATTTCTTATGCTGATTCTGTTGATTTTTAGTCTCTTAAACAATTGCTACATTTTTTCCTATGTATTATAATCTTCATTTATGCCACTATATATATATATATATATATATATATATATATATAGCACTGTTTTCTGCCAGGCAGCTAGAATGAGATCTGAGTCAATCTCATATGCAGTTGATGAGGATCCAGGCTTTGTTGCAGTTTTACTTTGGTGCAATTCTCTTCAAATGTTTGAAAGAGGAATCAGGTCTGTCCCTTTGAAGATGGGGAACACATGTAAACCTGTGGCGGATTCATTTTGATATTTGGCAAATCTAATACAGTTATGTAAAGTTTAAAAATAAAATAAAATTAAAAAAAAAAAAAAAAAAAAAAAAACATGAAAAAAAAAAAAAAAAAAAAAATTAAGCAGTAGTAAAATACTGGAGGGGCTTTCACAATGGCTTTAGTAGTAAACAATCTGCCTTCAGTGCAGGAGATGCAAGAGATATGGGTTGATCTTCCTATCTCTTGATAGGAAGAACCCCTGGAGGAGGAAATGGCAGTTCACCCCAATATTCTTGCCTGAAAAAAATTTCATGGACAGAGGAGCCTGGTGGGCTACCATCCAAAGAATAGGACACGATTGAGTGACTGAGCATGAGCAAGAACAAAATATTGGAGATTCTTCTAGGTATTTTTCACATTTGAGATGCTCACTTCCAGAGCTGAAGGAGGTGTCTTTCCGCTTTATAGCCCAGTTACCAGATTTTTTGGTCACTGGAAGTTACTTTTACTCTCTTCTTCCTTCTTTTTTCTTCTTCTAAGGAATCTCCTTCAGTTCTCACGTTCCTCTCTTAGTATTGCAAAGGCTTTGGTCATGTATTCTTGAAAAAATATGTAACATATTGAAGGATTCTCCAGCCTCATTGTCAGTTATAGTTATTTCAAGTTGGAAGGGCCTCTGATGAATTATACTCAGCTTTTTTTTTACCTTGCTTCTGCCTTCTGATGGAGTAGTATGCTTGTGAAAAGCTTGTGCAACCTCATAGGGATATCTCTCAGCTGTTATTTTAAAAGTTGGCAGGAGGATACAAGCATGTTTTATTAGTGAAGTTCCTTGGAAGTCTAATCTATCATGGTGGTTTGTGATAGTTTAGAATCAAAGATTAAGTTCAAAGTTCCTTAACAATCTGGGTGATTTTGCCATGGCTTGTTCAATGCAGATTTCTCTTCCTCACAAATGTTAACTTAAAAAAAAAAAAGTCAAAACCTTAAAGTTGAGAATTGTATTTTATTTTCATATTATAAAGCAGGAAAAATGGGGAACATGGATGCTAAATGGAGATAGCAAACAGCTAGGATTTGAACTAAGGGTTTTCTGATTAAAAATCCCAAGTTATTAAGTACTAAAATTCTGTGCTTCTTCTCTTATCCTTCTCAGGAAAAAAAAAAAAATGTGCTTGTGTGTGTTTCTGTGCTTTTTTTTTTTTTTTTTTGCAAGAGAAAGTAGGACTCCAGGTCAGTAATTCATAATTCAATTTCTAACAATGTATAACAATAACAATATACTTCTGCTCAGAGGTTAAAGCGTCTGCCTCCAATGTGGGAGACCTGTAATCTGGGAATCTGTAATCATTGTAATTGTATTTTAATGCAGTAACTCCCCTTTCCTCCACAAAATGAGACAAAAGAAACTAGACAAATATAACAAAATGAAGACTGAACTTCTGTAGATTTCAGCTTCAATATTTAGAATTTCATAAAGTAAAATAAAATGGTAAGAGCATGCTTGAAAGGACTTGTTGAAGATTATCTTTCTCCATTCTCTTTATGATTCTATTGAGTCAGAAAGGTAGAGGAGGTAGCAGTAGATTTAACCAGCTTCCAGCAAAAAACACTTAGTTGTAGTAGATGGATTTTATTACCTCTTAACTGAATAAAATCTTTTTTTTTCTTTTCTTTTGGTAATATAAGGGGAGAGGAAATCGTATGAGGGAAATACATGACATTTTTGCTAATTTGGAATGGAAAAATAGAGGATTTTCATCTAACATTGTAAACACTCCTGATCCATAATGAAGTTCTATTTTTTTTATAGCTCTTGTCTCTACCTTATTTGTCACTATTTTAGAATAAATATATCTTTCTCAACCTGATTATAAACAGCTTAAAGAAGCAAGCTTGTCTTTTGTGTTCATCTTTGTATCTTGCATATGATAGATATTCAAAATTGATTGCTGAATGAATGATGAGTACAAATGACTTAGTGTATTACTTTGCACATAATTATAATGTTAAGTAAATTTAAATAATGTTAAATTATTTTTCTTGTAATAGCAAAAGATTACCTTTGGAATGTAAACTCTCAGTAATCAATTCAAAAGCATAGCATGCTGAGAATGGAGGGGTTTATGGTTTGAAAATTTTAATTTAGTGTACAAAAATAAGTCCATGGTAAGAAGGAGGAGCCATTGAGATTGTTTATTGCTGGTTGTTTCAATTAATTAATTTGTGGGGGGAAAAGAGCAAAAGCCCAATTATAAAATTCTCAGTGTAGAATTTTTCTTTACATACCTATTTCCTATCAAAACCTAGGACTGTGTCTGAAATAGAGAAGGTACTTAGTGAATGTTTACAGAGTGAGGAACTGCAGGTGTGTATTCAGTCTATGCACAAATGGTTGTGGTAGGTAACATAAAGATCAGGAAGCAATTTGAACACAGTTATCATGAAATCTAAGTGTCATTATCTGTAGTTATATTCCTAAAAGGGAGAGAGAATCTCTTAAATTATCATAAGCATCTTTCATTGTCATACCCTAGGCCCCACCCAACCTTCTAACATCACCCTGTTGGTATCCTTAAAGTCAGTAAATCATCAAAAATGGATTTGAGGATGCAGTCTAATTTGGGGCATTTCACTGTACTTATGAGTCTGAAACAAACAAGACACCAATACCAAATGTTCACAACATCCAGAAAATCACTATGCACTTCATTTAAGATTCACTTTTACTCTGGATGTTTAATCTGGAGGTTAAAATTGACAATGTGTACTTCTGCTAATTGATACGCCAGAGGTTTGCAAATCTCAGACAGTATCATTAATAATTTCCTGCCAGCAGCTCATGGCATGATCATTAGTAACGATGGACTTCACACTGGTGAGCTCTGACAGCAGTTGTCAGATTGTGCCAGCATTTCCATTCAGAATCCCTTGTCTCCTGTTGAGTGTGCAGAGTTGGACAGAATGCAAGAAGAAGGTGTCCATGTTCAAGTGATACCACTGGGCAGTATGTCAACTGATGGCATTTTCTCTGCCTACACTGAAAGAGCTCAGTGGGAGATGGAGTCCACATAATACCAAAAGCAATTAAGATAACAGACAATTATTGTGTTTCCTGTTTTTTTCGCCTGTATCAAGTTAGAACAGGCATGCTTTAAAAAAAAAAAAAAAACCTACAAGCAGTCTGCATTGCTCTGTACACTTGGGGAGACTGTGTGAAAGCTTCTTGGAAGAGTTTTATTTAGTCAATTTTTTTCATTCTTAAGGAACAGAGTTATTCAATTAGAATATTTATAAATAGAAGCAATTCTACAGAGTTTAGAGATATTGACCAGTCGTTAAAGATCTTCCTTGGCTGGTAGTTTATGAGATATTTTTTGAAATACAGTTTGGTTTTTATGTGAAGTACTCATTTAGCTAAAATTTTATCTCAGCTTCTCAATCTTGCAATTATTAATATGAACAACTACAAATCTTGACCATTCTGCTCCATGTTCATTTGATTTGCCCAGTGTTCTGCAGATTAGGGGGAAAAAATTCCTCAATCCAAATGAATGTACTGATGTGGAGGCACTGGCTGATAAGAGCCATATTTTTCTTCCAATAACATTTACTTACACTTTGTTTTTATTCCTTTAAAAAGGAAATGCTTTAACATGTCATTTTCTAATTCATACTGATACTGAATTCATGAAAAAAGAGCTATGTGAAAGTCCTTTCTATTACATATGGAAAACATTTAAGTATGTAAAACTTGGTTTTATTGTTTTCAAAATTATGTAGATTGTGCATTCTTCGTGGCTATCCTTCAATTTCTTATTCTGAATATTTCTTATTCTAACTATATGCTATGCTAAGTCACTTCAGTCGTGTCCGACTCTGTGTGACCCCATAGATGGCAGCCACCAGGCTCCCCACTCCCTGGGATTCTCCAGGCAAGAACACTGGAGTGGGTTGCCATTTCCTTCTCCAATGCATGAAAGTGAAAAGTGAAAGTGAAGTCGCTCAGTCGTGTCCGACTCTTAGCGACCCCACGGACTGCAGCCTACCAGGCTCCTCCATCCATGGGATTTTCCAGGCAAAAGTACTGGAGTGGGGTACCATTGCCTTCTAACTATAGTCATCTTTATTTGAATACAAGTCCTTCTTGTTTGCTTTTCTTTTTTTTTTTTTTTTTTCTTTTTTATCTCCATCAGTCTCTACAGAGCTCCATGGTTCTGAAATACAAGCCACAGTGCACTTAAATAGAGGAATATATGGTTGGGGGAAAGTTGTTTATATGGCTTGTCCAGACTATCTCGCTGAGTCCAATTTCACAAGCTATTAACATTTTGAAAGGAAGCGATTAATTTGGCTGTCATATTCTAGAAAGGGGGACAAAATGTTAGAAAATACTGTTCAGTTGCTTTGGAAGAGACAGCTTGGTATAAGATGCATTTATATTATTATAAATTGAGGAAATACATTCCAAGAAAGAGGTGAAACATTATCTTTAAAGTTATTATATTTATTAATTTCAGGAACTTCCTTTTTGTCCTTGGGGAAGTACCAGGACAAATTAGAGAAAGCAACGTAGACAGCATAGGGAGCATTATAAAACTCAGCAATAAATAAGAACATGTAGGACATGTGGAATGAGATGCATGTAACTAGGGAGACTATAAAGCATTATAGAATTAGTATCAGGGATTCTAAAACATAGAAGGATATTCTGTTGGACGCATTCAAAGACCACAAGTTGAACTTTAAATGTAACAACTGTTGTAGGAAGGGGGACCCCTTCCAGGGCCTGAAACTGGGCTCTTGCCTAACACTCGGAAATGAATTGTTCCAGGAGACACATGTGCTGACAAAGCAAGAGATTTTATTGAGAAAGGGCACCCAGGTGGAGAGCAGTAGGGTAAGGGAATCCAGGAGAAACTGCGTGGCTCACAGTCTCAGGTTTTATGGCGATGGGATTAGTTTCCAGGTGGTCATTGGCCAATCATTCTAATTCAGAGTCTTTCCTGGTGGTGCATGCATTGCTCAGCCAAAATGGATGCTAGCGAGAGGGATTCTGGGGAGTGGACGGACACCAGGTGCCTCCTTTCGACCTTTTCCAAACTCTTCCGGTTGGTGGTGGCTTATTAGTTCCATATTCCTTATCAGGATCTCCTGTCATAAAACAACTCATGCGTTTGGTTATTATAGTGCCTGGCCAGGGTGGGCAGTTTCAATCATTGTGCTTCCCCTAACACAACCACATAAGAATAGCAAATGAGCAGGATTTGACTAGCTACTTAGAACTAGTGATAATTATTTTAAAAATGAAAAGTAGAACTATATATTGTTAACTTTTATTTTTATATTTGATTTTTAAAGTTGACATATGTTTGCATTTCATAACATGCCCATGTATCCCACATATTAAAAAGACTGTATCATTAATTTTGCAAATTTATACAAATATTTCAGGGCTTCCCTGGTGACTCAGTGGTAATGAATCCACTTGTAAGGCAGAAGATGTGGGTTCAGTCACTGAGTCAAGAAAATCCTTTTGTATAGCCTATATTTTAAAATTACTAATATATTACTTTACAGTAATGATTGACACTGATTGATTTTCTTGCCAAAAAAAAAAAAAAGAAAGAAAGAAAGAAAAAAACCAAACACACAAGATAAATTAGTTCAAACACAGGAAAGGTATGAAAGATCTTAAAGGAAAATAAATACTGTGCCCTTAAGCTAAGTGATATCCTGATCCCATTTGGCTCCTCTGATTGTTTCCTAGTGCCCTTCATTCCCTTGATTTTTCTTTTTTCTTTTTTTTTTTTTAAGTCTGTCTAACCAGGTTTTCAAATATCAGAAGAGCTAGTAATGAGGAGCCAGTTTAAAGATACAGCATGAACTTTGAAATAAAGCATATATGGCTTGAAATTCCAGCTGTGTCACTTTAGTTTACTGGTAAGGACTGAGTAACTTCTTAGTGCCTCAGTTTCCTCAGCTATATTAAGAAGAATGAGTATATTATTTGGCACCTTGTAGTGGCTCAGAAAATGTTAAGTTACTTTCTTCTCCGTTCCCCCATCTCTTCTGATTCTGGGCTAGCTCTGACTGCTGCTCTCATTGCTTCCCCTTAACCTACCTAGAGGTAGGTTGGCTAGAATTCAGACCAGGGTAGAACTTCCTAATATATAGTCATTTGTGTGTGTGTGTTAATTTTAGAGGGTGTTTTAGGTCTTCATAAAACAGGTGAAGTTCAGCTTTTCACTATTAGTGGTTGGGGCACAGACTTGGATTACTGTAATGTGGAGTGGTTTGCCTCAAAAATGAACTAAGATCATTCTGTGTTTTTGAGGTTGATCCATGAAGAAGATACTTAATGAATAATTTCACCTAATTTTCTAAAAGCAAAACCTTATTTTGGGTGAATGAAGGAGCAATGAATCACTGGAAAAATGATACAAAACCAAAAAGGGAGAAAAAACAACAACAACAACAACAAATAAATTCATGGGGAACTTTGAAGCTTGGAGTTTCCCTGTGTTGCAGTTCTCATAAAAGAAACATAAGTAGAAATAAAAAAGTCAAGAGGATGTTTTGCATGTTAGCTCCCCCCCCCCATTCTTTCTTACTTAACATGGATGTATCTCTACATTTTTGGAGAGATAGGCTTGCTGGAGTAGCTCATATGCACAGAATAAAAAATGATTTCAATGCAGTATGTCTAAGAGAAGGAGATGAAGGGTATCTTTACTCAAGAGGCCAATAGTCTTGATGGAGAGGAAGGCAACAACAGAGTTTCCTAAAGTACCATGGAATGAGAAGTGAAAAGAAAGAATCTATGTGGATTCTCTGGCAAGGGCCCTGCTAGGAAATACCCCAGCTAGAGAGGGAGATCTGGACTGTAGGGGTCTGGGCAATAAGAAACATGACTGTCCTCTGACAGGAGGGAACTGCAGTAGGGGGGCTTAAATTCAAATTTTGACTCAAACACTTGCTAACAGTGTAACACTGTTTCTTATATTCCATATTTTTGAATTATATTGTCTTTAAATAACTAAAATAAATAATTTCACAGATATTCACATGTGAAGATAACATGAATGATCATGTATCAAGCCTATATCATATGTATTTGAAGTTTATTGATGAGAGAGAATAAAAAGAGAAAGATTGACTTGTTCTTTTATTCATTTAAAATATTTTTATATAATTTAAAGGTTACTTTCCTTTTAAACTTACTAAAAAATATTGGCTAAATACCCTGTGTTGTACAGTACATCCTTGAGCCTGTGCTGTGCTGTGCTTAGTTTCTCAGTCAAGTCTGACTCTTTGTGACCCCATGGACTATAGCCCACCAGACTCCTCTGTTCATGGTGTTTCTCCAGACAAGAATACTGGAGTGGGTTGCCATGCCCTCCTCCAGGGGATCTTCCCAACTCAGGTCTCTTGCATTGCAGGTGGATTATTTACCACATGAGCCACCAGGGAAGCCCAGGAATACTGAAATTAGTAGCCTATTGGGGACACTTTGCAACCCAGTAATTGAACCAGGGTCTCTTGCATTGCAGGATGATTCTTTACCAGCTGACCTACTCAGGAAGCCCTCTTAACACTTAATACTTTGTACTTCCTACTCCCAAATCTGTATATTTCCCACAACCACCCCACCACTAGTAAACACTAGTTTCTTCTATTTGTGAGTCTGATTCTTTAATGTTATAGTCACTATTTTGCTGCATAGGATTAACTTGTTCTTGATAGTCTTAGGGAGATAGAGAACTGTCTGGAAGATTTAGAACTGTGAAAGAAAGCCCTTCATTCCCAGAAAGGCCCTTTTCCTTGCCTAGAAAGGTAGTAGAAAAATCCTAAGTAAAACTGATTTCAGTATCTCCTAAGGTAATGGTATGGACCTAACACAAGCTGCAGATATTGAGAAGAGGTG
This sequence comes from Bubalus kerabau, assembly GCF_029407905.1. NCBI lineage: Eukaryota > Metazoa > Chordata > Mammalia > Artiodactyla > Bovidae > Bubalus > Bubalus kerabau. The sequence goes on from NC_073645.1 coordinate 5,746,081, forward strand.
GCAAGAATACACAGAAGAACTATACAAAAAAGGTCTTCATGACCCAGATAACCACAATGGTATGATCACTCACCTAGAGCCAGACATCCTGGAGTGTGAAGTCAAGTGGGCCTTAAGAAGCATCACTATGAACAAAGCTAGTAGAGGTGATAAAATTTGATCTGAGCTATTTCAAATCCTAAAAGATGATGCTGTGAAAGTGGTGCACTCAATATGCCAGCAAATCTGGAAACCTCAGCAGTGGCTACAGGATTGGAAAAGGTCAATTTTCATCCAAAGAAAGGCAATGCCAAAGAATGTTCAAATTACCACACAATTGCACTCATCTCACACACTAGCAAAGTAATGCTCAAAATTCTTTAAGCCAGGCTTCAACAGTATGTGAACCATGAAGTTCCATAAGTTCAAGCTGGATTTAGAAAAGGCAGAGGAGCCAGAGATCAAATTGCCAACAACCACTGCATCATTGAAAAAGCAAGAGAGTTCCAGAAAAACATTGACTTCTGCCTTACTGACTACACCAAGGCCTTTGACAATGTGGATCACAACAAACTGTGGGAAATTCTTCAAGAAATGGGAATACCAGACCACCTGACCTGCCTCCTGAGAAATCTATGTACAGGAAAAGAAACAACAGTTAGAACCGGACATGAAACAACAGACTGGTTCCAAATCAGGAAAGGATACATCAAGGCTGTATATTGTCACCCTACTTATTTAACTTATATTCAGAGTAAATCATGTGAAATGCTGAGCTGGATGAAGTACAAGCTGGAATCAAGATTGCTGGGAGAAATATTAATAACCTCAGATATGCTGATGACACCACCCTATGGCAGAAAGTGAAGAAGAACTAAAGAGCCTCTTGATGAAAGTGAAAAAGAAGAGTGAAAAAGTTGGCTTAAAACTCAACATTCAGAAAACTAAGATCATGGCATCTGGTCCCATCAGTTCAGTTCAGTTCAGTTCAGTCACTCAGTTGTGTCCGACTCTTTGCGACCCCATGAATTGCAGCACGCCAGGCCTCCCTGACCATCACCAACTCCCAGAGTTCACTCAGACTCACGTCTATCGAGTCAGTGATGCCATCCAGCCATCTAATCCTCTGTCTTCCCCTTTTCCTCTTGCCCCCAATCCCTCTCAGCATCAGAGTCTTTTCGAATGAGTCAACTCTTTGCATGAGGTGGCCAAAGTACTGGAGTTTCAGCTTCAGCATCATTCATTCCAAAGAAATCCCAGGGCTGATCTCCTTCAGAATGGACTGGTTGGATCTCCTTGCAGTCCGAGGGACTCTCAAGAGTCTTCTCCAACACCACAGTTCAAAAGCATCAATTCTTTGGCGCTCAGCTTTCTTCACAGTCCAACTCTCACATCCATACATGACCACAGGAAAAACCATAGCCTTGACTAGATGGATCTTTGTTGGCAAAGTAATGTCTCTGCTTTTCAATATGCTATCTAGGTTGGTCATAACTTTTCTTCCAAGGAGTAAGCGTCTTTTAATTTCATGGCTGCAGTCACCATCTGAAGTGATTTTGGAGCCCAAAAAGATAACGACTGACACTGTTTCCACTGTCTCCCCATCTATTTCCCATGAAGTGATGGGGCCAGATGCCGTGATCTTCGTTTTCTGAATGCTGAGCTTTAAGCCAACTTTTTCACTCTCCTCTTTCACTTTCATCAAGAGGCTTTTTAGTTCCTCTTCACTTTCTTGCATAAGGGTGCATCTGCATATCTGAGGTCATTGATATTTCTCCTGGCAATCTTGATTCCAGCTTGTGCTTCTTCCAGCCCAGTGTTTCTCATGATGTACTCTGCATAGAAGTTAAATAAACAGGGTGACAATATACAGCCTTGATGTACTCATTTTCCTATTTTGAACTAGTCTGTTGTTCCATGTCCAGTTCTAACTGTTGCTTCCTGACCTGCATATAGGTTTATCAAGAGGCAGGTCAGGTGGTCTGGTATTCACATCTCTTTCAGAATTTTCCACACAGTCAAAGGCTTTGGCATAGTCAATAAAGCAGAAATAGATGTTTTTCTTGAACTCTCTTGCTTTTTCGTGATCCAGCAGATGTTGGCAATTTGATCTCTGGTTCCTCTGCCTTTTCTAAAACCAGCTTGAACATCTGAAAGTTCACAGTTCATGTACTGCTGAAGTCAGATGAGTGCAATTGTGCAGTAGTTTGAGCATTCTTTGGCATGATCCCATCACTTCATGGAAAATAGACAGAAAGACAATGGAAACAGTGATAGACTTTATTTTGGGGGGCTCCAAATCACTGCAGATAGTGACTGCAGCCATGAAATTAAAAGGTGTTTGTTCCTGGGAAGAAAAAGCATGACCAACCTAGACAGCATATTCGGAGAAGGTAATGGCAACCCACTCCAGTACTCTTGCTTGGAAAATCCCATGGACGAAGGAGCCTGGTAGGCTGCAGTCCATGGGGTTGTGAAGAGGCGGACACGACTGAATGACTTCACTTTCATTTTTTACTTTCATCCATTGGAGAAGGAAATGGTAGGTCACTACAGTGTTCTTCCCTGGAGAATCCCAGGGACAGGAGAGCCTGGTGGGCTGCCATCTATGGGGTCGCACAGAGTCGGACACGACTGAAGCGACTTAGCAGCAGCAGCAGACAGCATATTAAAAAGCAGACTCATTACTTTGCCAACAAAGGTCCATCTAGTCAAGGCTATGGTTTTTTCCCAGCAGTCATGCAAGTGTGGATGTGAGAATGGGAGTATAAAGAAAGCTACTGCTGTTGCTTCAGTTGTGTTGAGAGGACTCTTGACAGTCCCTTGGACAGCAAGGAGATACAACTAGTCCATCCTAAAGGAAATCAGTCCTGAATATTCATTGGGATCATTGATGATGAGGCTGAAACTCCAGTATTTTGGTTACCTTATGTGAATAACCTACTCACTGGAAAAGACCCTGATGTTAGGAAAGATCGAAGGCAGGAAGAGAAGGGGACGACAGATGATGAGATGGTTGGATGGCATCACTGATGTGATGGACGTGAGTTTGAGTAGGCTCTGGGAGCTGGTGATAGACAGGGGAGCCTGGCGTGCTGCAGTCCATGGGGTCACAAAGAGTTAGACATGACTGAGTGGCTGAACTAAGGTAATGGTGATATACTGTGCATATAGTGATGCCATAAGTAAGGTATATTAGAAATATTTTCCTCAAAGAATTGTCACACTGTAATAGGATGATATACTGTAATGTAATGTTGTATAAAGGAACATAAAATTTTATGGATGTCGAATATTTTTATGTGAATAAATTTTATGAAATGAGATAAAAATAAGAATGGAATATAAAGAAGAAAGATTAGAATTTCTGCCATAATCTGCTTCTTAGACATGAAATTATTTTAAGGAAAAATGTTTACAAAGCCTTCCATTTTTCAACCCTTCTCCACTATTTTCCTCTGCACCTAGAACTACAATACTTTTTTCAAACTACTAAAGTAATTTTTCTTTTGACAACTTTTGTTATAGACACGAAAATTCAAATATAAGTAAAACATAAAAAAAATTCAAGTTGGAAATTATAATAAGAACTAAATTAATTTTACCTTCAAAATCTTGACATTTTAAATCTACATCATATGCAAGCAAACACGTGTCAATAAATTTATATTTGAGGTAATTGTCGATTAAATGTGAAGAGATAAAAATCAAAACACATTTTTGATTCTAGTTGCTTTTCTTTGTTTCTTTTATCCTAATATATCCTGGAATTATGCAAAAGAAACAGAAAAGTAGCTAGAATAACATGTTGTTTTGAACACTGCATATATCATTAAAATTAAATTAGCACTGAAACATTTAAATTATTAATTCATTAATATTAATTTCTTAAATGGTTGTTGTTGTTTAGTCACTAAATCATGTCCAACTGTTTGTAACCCCATGAACTGTAGACCTCTAGGTTTTAGATGGTTACTTCTTTGGATTTTCCAGAAAAGTCAGCATTCAAAGATATTCCCTATAATAAATAACAAAGAATCTTAGGATATCTTAGAATCAGGAAACAGTTTTAGTTATAAAAAAAAGTCATCTTTTTAACCTTAAAAATGATGATATGGAGTACATCCATTCTTTGGAAGTTCAGGAAATTAAAAACCATTTTTTAAAAAATTCACACTTCTATTTGAAGTAATTCTCTTAATCTATTTCACTCAGCTCTGGTGGTTGCAGTGTGGAAGACTGCAGGAAAAGTTTAGTGGTCATCCTTTTACAACTTCTTATAATAGTACTTGTGTAATTGCATATTAAATAATTATCACAACTTTATTTCAAACACAAAATTATTATATACTATAACTAAGGGATAGAAAAAGCATGGCCAATATTTTTGGCTATTGTGTACAGTGAATCAAGATATGTAGTTTTTTTTTTTTTTTTTAATTTGGAAGTATTGATCCAGCTATAGCTCTTAATTTGAATGTCCACTGATTAATGATTAATGAAATATTAATTAAGTTCAGTTCAGTTGTTCAGTCATGTCTGAATCTTTCCTACCCCATGGACTGCAGCATGCCAGGCTTTCCTATCCATCACTAACTCCCAGAGCTTACTCAAACTCATGTCCATCAAGTTGGTGATGCCATCCAACCATCTCATTCTCTGTTATCCCCTTCTTCTGCTGCCTTCAATCTTTCCCAGCATCAGGGTCTGTTCCAATGAGTCAGTTCTTTGTATCAGATGGCCAAAATATTGGAGCTTCAGCTTTGGCATCAGACCTTTCAATGAATGTTCAGGATTGATTTCCTTTAGGATGGACTTGTTTGATCTCCTTGCAGTCCAAGGGACTCAAGAGTTTTCTCTAATACCACAGTGCAAAAGCATCAATTCTTTGCTGCTCAGCATTCTTTATAGTCCAACTCTCACATCCATACATGACGAGGGGAAAAACCATAGCCTTGACTAGACCTTTGTTGGCAAAGTAGTGAGTCTGCTTTTTAATATGCTGTCTAGGTTGGTCATAACTTTTCTTCCAAGAAGCTAGTGTCTTTTAATTTCATGGCTGCAGTCACCATCTGCAGTGATTATTATGTTATACTAATCATGGTCTTCTGCAATCTAAAGCCTAAATTATTATTTTCATTTTTTTGAGTCTAATATTTTTTGCTGTTGTTGTTATTATTTATTTATTTATATATTTTTTTACTTTACAATATTGTATTGGTTTTGCCATACATCAACATGCATCTGCCACGGGTGTGCACGTGTTCCCCATCCTGTACCCCCCTGCCACCTCCCTCCCCATACCATCCCTCTGGGTCATCCCAGTGCACCAGCCCCAAGTATCCTGTATCTTGCATCAAACCTGGACTGGCGATTTGTTTCTTATATGATATTATACATGTTTTAATGCCATTCTCCCAAATCATCCCCCGCCCCCCACAGAGCCCAAAAGACTGTTCTATACATCTGTGTCTCTTTTGCTATCTCACATACAGGGTTATCATTACCATCTTTCTAAATTCCATACATATGCATTAGTATACTGTATTGGTATTTTTCTTTCTGGCTTACTTCACTCTGTATAATAGGCTCCAGTTTCATCCGCCTCATTAGAACTGATTCAAATGTATTCTTTTTAATGGCTGAGTAATACTCCCTTGTGTATATGTACCACAGCTTTCTTATCCATTCATCTGCTGATGGACATCTAGGTTGCTTCCATGTCCTGGCTATTATAAACAGTGCTGTGATGAACATTGGGGTACATGTGTCTCTTTCCCTTCTGGTTTCCTCAGTGTGTATGCCCAGCAGTGGGATTGCTGGGTTGTGTGGAAGTTCTATTTCCAGTTTTTTAAGGAATTTTTGAATAGTGGTTGAGATTTTATTCTGGCATATTCTTATTAAGTGTATATTAAGAACATCAAGAATAAAATGATTTACTTAAATAGTGCTTAAATAACACTTGAATTAAATTTCTTAGCATGATTGCTAAAGAGACATCTTATATTTACCTTCAATTTTTTTTGTCTCCTATATTACAAAAAAGTAAATGGACAAAACAATCAGCCACCACTTTCTTCCTTTCATTTCATCATCTTCAAATAACCTGAATATTTACCTTATGAAAAGATAACTTCTCCAGAGCAGACATTCCCTTAGGGAAAACTAGGTTATACTGAGAAATAAATAAAACAAGGGTTTAAGCTTTAATCTTAATGAATTATACTGAGATGACTTCAGTATAACTCTGCCATAAATTCTTCTGTATATATTTGAAGAAAGAAAGAGAAAAAGAAGGAAAAGAGGGAATGCTGGGAGGGAAGGAAAAAAGGAGAACAAAAGGAAGAGGAAAAGGGGAGTGGAAAGAAAGAGATGGAATAGGAGGAGGAAATTTTATTCTGTAATTATTAATGAAAATAAATATCTATTCATGTTAAACTCAAGTTCTAATCTCTACATTAATCCTCCAAGAAAAATGTGATTTGAAGACCTGCAATTCAACTTCTAGTCACTATTCTTTATCCCAGTCCTTCTTCAATAGTTTTCATATTGTATATCTTTTCATTTCTTTTTTTAAAAAATAATTTAATTGATTAGTTCCTTTTATTTTTGGCTGTGCTGAGTCTTCTTTGCTGTGCGGGCTTTTCTCTATTTGCAAAGAGCAGGGGCTACTCTCTAGCTGTGGTGCATGGGTTTCTCATTGCAGTGGCTTTTTTATTGTGAGGTATGGGCTCTAAGGAACAAGGGCTTTAGTAGTTGCTGTGCTTCTGCTCAGTAGTTGCGGCTCCCAGGCTCTAGAGCACAGGCTCAACAGTTGTGGCTCAAGGTCTTAGTTGCTCCGTGGCATGAGGGGTCTTTCTGGATCAGGGATCAAACCCATGTCTCCTGCATTGGTGGGCAGATTCTCTACTGCTGAGCCACCAGGGAAGCCCCCTCCATTTCTTTTTGACTGATTAAGAGTAAAGCTTATTTAGTTTCATTTACTCAAAATAACCACCAAGAATTCAACCAGAGAAATGTAAACACAATGTACATAAAGTTTGATCCTTGTGTCAGATCATCCAGGTATTGTGGATACTGCTTCATGAACCATCCAGACATTTTCTCTGTTGTCTATCCACAAGTTTTGTTGTGTTTATATGGTCAAAAGCTTTTATTTTCATTTCTTCTGGTTGTGTGTGAAATATCATGAGACTAGAGATGAATGAGTTGGTGATTATGAATGCATTCTTTGGGCTTTCCAAGCTCAGCAGATGTAACAAGCAATATTCCCTGAATTGCAAGCAGAAAGACTCACATCTGCTAAATTTACAAGAATCACAATTTTAACAGCAATAAACAGCAACAATGAAGTTCAGCCCTGTCTTTAAGGAAAACTGTGTTAGCAAGTAAATAAGAGAAAAGAAAGTTTTCATCATGACCAAGAAGGCAGTGTTTGTCTTCCTTTGAACTAGCACGTTTCGTTTGCTATTATGACAGATATCTGAGAAATGCAGGGGGCAAACTGCTTTATATCTATAGACAACATGTTGAGAAAAATATGTGACTCCAGTATTTATAAGTACCTATCACTTCTTGGCTAAGTAGTATATTTTCTTTAGAGCTAATCAGAAATCAGGAGTCAGGTTGTAATTGACATATTATATCCAAAACTAGGATTTAAAAATTTCTGCAACAAATGTTTGATATTTCCTTTGTGTAAGTAATTTTTAACAGAGAAAATGTATAGAAAAGTTAAAAGTTACAAAGTATATTTAAATTTTTTGTATCACTTGGAACTAACCCTTAACTAAGATTTAGATGTTTGTTTCCTACAAAAAAGGCTATTCTTCTACACAACTGCAGTGTAACCCAGGAAATCACCATTTATACATTATATTCTACCCCTCATACACCACTGGAGTTTTGTCTAGTGTCAATATAATGTCTTCCATGCTTTTGAATTGTGGTGTTGGAGAAGACTCTTGAGAGTCCCTTGGACTGCAAGGAGATCCAACCAGTCCATCCTAAAGGAGATAAGTCCTGGGTGTTCATTGGAAGGACTGATGTTGAAGCTGAAACACCAATACTTTGGCCACCTGATGAGTAGAGCTGACTCGTTGGAAAAGACCCAGATGCTGGGAAAGATTGAGGGCAGGAGGAAAAGGGGACGACAGAGGATGAGATGGTTGGATGGCATCACCGGCTCGATGGAAATGGGTTTGGGTGGACTCCAGGAGTTGGTGATGGACAGGGAGGCCTGGCCTGCTGCAGTTCATGGGGTCGCAAAAAGTCCAACACAACTGAGCGACTGAACTGAACTGAACTGATAGTTAATGGATCAAATTCAGAATTTTTTTTTTTTAACTTTTACCACTTTGACACCTGAAAAAATTCTGGAACATTTTTACAGATCTCCCTTTAATTTGGGCTTTTGTCTTGTTTCTTCATCGTTAGTGTCAAGGTGTGTATCTTTGGCAGGAATGTCGGAGAAATTCTTCATTTCTTTCATTGCTTCCCAGATTTTGACTTGTCCTGCTAATGATGCTGTTTATTTTCATCATTTCCAATAGGTGGTGTCTGCAAAGTTTCTCTGATGTAAAATGTATTCCCTTTTCCTTTGTAATTCATTTTTTTTGAGGAAATACTTTGAGATGATATGAGTATTTTATTCCTATCAAATGGTCAGTTTAACCTTTATTAATATATCACATAAACTCATGGTTTCCTGTATTATACAAAGAATGGCAGTCTGTTAATATATATGTGGGCAGACTGGGATTACCATTGCCTTCCCTCTGCCTCCATATTTAAGGCCTTGGCTGCTCCTCCGTGTGAATGCGTTACTCATCCTGTTCTGAGACACCATGCTAATCCTGTCCTCTGTGGCCTGGACCTCCTCAGCCTACATATATCTCCCTCCTCCTATATGTATGTTTGCCTTCCTCAGGTTGCCCATAGTCTGCCCCATAAAAATTAAAATGTTTATTCTTTGCAAGCTTACATGAATGCATGAAAGGACAGGCTACATTCTGGGAGAAAACTTATGAAAGCTACAAATCCTTTAAAGACTCAGTATCTAGAACGTATCAAGAACTACCAATGGTAAGAAATAAATTACACAATTAGAAAACAGACAAAAGATATGAATAGGCCACTGAGTAAATATTTGAAATCAAAGCTTTCCCATATTTTAGATAAAAATGATAGTCCTGATATTTAGTCACATTGCAAAAATACATAGTGTGTGTATATATATATATTATATTTATTTATAATACATATGTGCACATATATCATGTTATATTTAATATACACATATGTATGATAATGCTGATGGATCAGACAGTAAAGAATCTGCCTGAAATGCAGGAGGCCCAGATTTGATCCCTGGATCGGGAAGATCCCCTGAAGAAGGGAATGTCAACCCACTCTAGTATTCTTACCTGGAGAATCCCATGGACAGAGGAGCCTGGCGAGCTACAGTTCATGGGCTTGCACAGAGTCAGGCACAACTGAGCAATTAACACTTTCACTGTCATAATAAATATATAGCGTATTTATGTGTATATGTGTGTGCATGTGTACACATTATGTTTGCTAAATTGTAGGAAGATCACAATTAAAATGAATAAAGGATAGATCTACAAATGACAAGCACAAGATTAAAATTTATGATCAAAATTTGTGTGTATCAGGGGTCAACTTACTACGTGGGAAGTTTTTTTTTTTGTTTTTTTTTTGTTTTTTTAACTTTTGTAAATAAACTTTTAGTGGAACACAGCCATTCTCATACCTGTGGGTATTTCCTTTGGCTACTTTTGTGCTACAGGAGCTGAGTTAATTGCAACATAGATCATATGGCCTGCAAAGCCTTAAATGTTTAACAGCTAGCCCTTCACAGCAAAAGTTTTGGCAACTCCTTACTTACTTGGTTAGTATTCACAATGTCAAATAATGCCAGTATTTGTATCTCTGATTCTCTAAAGACACAACTCATTTTAGTTTTAATCACTAGTGTTAATTTTACTCCCTTATTCAATTTAAATTCTTAACTTTCTCCAAGTCTGCTACTTCTTGCTATTTGTAGTAACTAACTAGCAATGCTTTACATCTCAGATTGTCTGATAAATACTGTACAGACGAACACTTCATTATCCATAGAGGATGACAGTATATGTCCGCCTAGGAATCTGAATATCTCTTGAAAGACATAGAGAAAACTGAGAGCAAAGATGATGTGTTCACCGTTGGACACAATTTTGCTACATGATTTAGACTCAGTTTGGATTTTTTTGTGCTTTTTTTTTCACTATTGATAGCATCTTCAAGTTAGGTAAAAATGTTAATTAAAGTTCGGTTTTCATTGTTCAAATGACAGGATAAGTGTTTATTCAAGGATCTCATTGGAATTTAAAATAACCAAGAAAGGTCACTCTAAGAAATTAGAGTTCTAAAACAACTTATTTTCCCTCTAAATCTCAGCAGTATTAGTTTTCTCCCATTATTTTTTTTTTTTGCCATTATAATCTGCATAAATGGAATGGAGGTTACAGCTGAGTATCTCATTTAAGAGCAGGACTCCTTTTAAAAGTTCATTATATTAAATTTATAAAAATAATGTGACATCATAACCTGTATAATGTTTTAATGGTTGTCACAATAAGTCACTTTGCCAACTTCTTGGTTTAGAATTGGTATGAATTTCTTATACAGTGGCATTCTTTTCTTCATTTGAAAAACAAATCTTAATTAACAGCATACAAAATTATATTTTTAAAAACATAATTAGAATAAAATGTTACATTAATATAGTAGTAAGCCAGTCTGTGTATGTGAAAGTCGCTTAGTTGTGTCCGATTCCTTGAGACCCCACGGACCATAAAAGTCCATGGAATTCTCCAGGCCAGGATACTGGAGTGGGTAGCCTTTCCCTACTACAGGGGATCTTCCTAATCCAGGGATCAAACCGAGGTCTCCCACATTGCAAGCAGATTCTTTTCCAGCTGAGCCACAAGTGAAGTCAATAAGTCAGTCTAGAATATTTCAAAATCATCCCCAACATGGAATATATTTAAACTGCTCTAACAATATCATCAGTTTTTAATGGGAGGTAAATCAATGGCTTTCAAATCCCTCTCATCATTGTATATAAGAAATACACACAAAAAAGAAAAGTATATGTTAAAGTAGACATATACACAGATAATCTTGATTCCCTTTGATGTTTATAGCATTTAATACAAAATTTAAAAGTTCAATGTCAGAAGTAGTCTATTGCTCTTTAAACATATCACAGCATATAATACACACTTATTTTTGTAGCATGTAATATGTACTTTTTCTTTTTTGCAGAACATTGTGGATGTACTTAGACAACAAAATAAAATGTTAGTGATATGGGCACTATACCTTCTTGCAATAAGTTTCAGCATGAAGTATTCACTATGTCTCTTGAAGCACATATTAGATAAAAATGCAGCTTCAATATTTTCAAAGTGAAATTTAAGTTTTTTAAGTTAGACTTTTTTAAAAAATTCAGTTCCCCAAATGCATTTTACCCACAGTCAAATTTTTCAATTAAAAGTAATATTTTCAAATTACATTGTTAAACATCTTATAAAAGAAAATAAAAATGTGCCATACAATAGGACTTTCATTTATAGGAGCTTTAGGAGAAACAGAGAAATTAAAAGAAAAATGAAACTAAAAAGACAATAGGTATCTCTTGTGTTTATATTCACCAGCATTGATGTTTACTTTTAGAACTCACAAGATCAGATGCATGATGGTCACCTAATTGAACTACTTAGTTTATCCCTGAGCACGGAATCTTCTTTTTCAGTTTCCTGTGAAATTTAGGTATTGCTTTCCTAATACATCATGTCAAACAAGCTTGGTGTCTTTGATAAAGAGATGGATGTTAGCTATGAAAGTAACTTTCACTCATATGTCAAAACTGTGCAAATATTTAAAGAAAAGGAAATGACACCAGAGGTTTAGGGCTGACATTAAATGGTAAGGGGTATAAAACATTCATGGAAGAGTGGGGGTGTTTAACATTCTCTGTGAAAAAAAAATTTCAAGCACTATAAAAAGGAAGATCTTTTGTGTCTTGCAAGTTTTCTCTAGAGTATAATGAATGCCCAGAGTACCATAATTTTTTAAAATTATTCATTTAGAATGATAAATCAACTTTCTTAATTCTACATTCATGTTCACTATACAAACACCGATTATAGTTTGATTTCTTGTTAGAAATTTTACTAGAAGACAAAGACATGCAGATAAGCCATCTGAGTATCTACTGTACTTGAAATTAATAATTTTTATTGAAATTAATACTTTGGCATTCTGTATGTGTTTTAAACTATAACAATAGGAGCATTTATGAAAACAAAGGTAACTGGAATTAATGAATATGTCATCCATTTCTCTTCTTATTGGACAAGCAGGATATTATGTTTTTCTGATAATATTTGTATCCATTCAGACACACCTGTTCATATATTGCTGAAAGGGAAATGTTAACATTTTGACTTATTTTGTCACTTATTAGCAAAACATAATGCATCTATCTAAAATGGACATTTATGGTTGCCATATAAATTTGCAAAGTTCAAAAGCTATAGAATCAAGTCATTTAATTTCCTATAATTGTATGAGAATATATCAGAGTTCAGCAAAGTTGTTTATCTTTATCATATCATTTGTCTCTTTGTGTAAAGATGTAGGGTATATTTCAGGAAATCCTTGAGTTTGTCATATAATTCACCTTAAATAGAGTAGGCCCTCAAAGATAGTACAAACTGCTGGCTGGTTTACATTCATGGTTTGATAGATTGGGGAAGTGTTTCTGAAGAGGTTTTTGAAGGTAAACTTAAATTCTTAAGTTACTGTTTTATTTAACTGAAGTATAGTTAACTTACAATATTACAGTTGATCCTTGAGTAACAGGTGGGTTAGAGTGCCAATGATTCATGCAGCTACAGCTTGTCACTGGCCTTCAGTGTACTCTGTTCCTCTTTATACATGATTCCACATTTGCAAATTCAACCAACTTTGGATCCTGTAATCCTGTAATTATTATTTTACTGTTTAAATTTATTTATTTTAATTGGAGGCTAATTACTTTATAATATTGTATTGGTTCTGCCATTATTATTTAAAAAAATGCATGTATGAGTGTTACCAGGAAGTTTAAACCCCTGTTGTTCAAGAGTCAAATATATATTAGTTCCAGGTATACAACATAGTGGTTTTGATCACCATATTAAGTCTGCAAAGTATCCATCACCATATAAAGTTATTATAATATTATGAACTATATTGCCTATGCTGTACTTTGCATTCTTCTGACTTATTTTATTTTTTATTGAAGTACAGTTAATTTAAAACATTATTGTGTATTAGTTTCAGTGTGAGAGAAGGCAATGGCACCCTACTCCAGTACTCTTGCCTGGAAAATCCCATGGATGGAGGAGACTGGTAGGCTGCAGTCCATGGGGTCACCAAGAGTCAGACACAACTGAGAGACTTTCTTTTCACTTTTCACTTTCATGCATTGGAGAAGGAAATGGCAACCCACTCCAGTGTTCTTGCCTGGAGAATCCCAGGGACAGGGGAGCCTGGTGGGCTGCCGTCTCTGGGGTTGCACAGAGTCGGACACGACTGAAGTGACTTAGCAGCAGTTTCAGTGTAAAACACAGTGATTCAAAATTTTAATAGATTATCCTCCATTGATAGTTATTATAAAATATTGGCTGTAGTCCCTGTGCTGTACAACATATCCTTGTTGTTTATTTATTTTATACATAGTAGTTTGTACTTCTTAATCACCTTCCTCTGTCTTGCTCCATCTGTGTACTCCTCTGCCTTCTGGTAGCCACATGTTTGTTCTTTGTATCTGTGAGTTTGTTTCTGTTTTGTTATATTCATTTATTTGTTTTATCTTTTAGATTCCACAGGTAAGTGAAAACATACAGTTTTTTTGTTTCTTTGTGTGCCCTACATCACTAAGTGTAATACCCTCCAGGTATATCCATGTTGTTGCAAATGGAAAAATTTCATTCTTTTTTATGGTTGAATAATATTGTGAGTATGTGTACCCCACATCTTTATCCTTTCATCTCTTGATGGACACTTAGGCGGCTTTCATAGATTGGCTTTTGTAAATAATGCTGCTATAAACATTGAACTGCATGTGTCTTTTCAAATTAGTGTTCACTTATTTTATTTTTTGGCCATGCCAGACAGCATGTGGCATCTTGGTTTCCCAACCAAGGATTGAACCCACATCCCCTGCATTGGAAGCATAGAGTTTTAATCACTGGACAATCAGGGAAGTTCCACTTATTTTGTAACTGCAAGTTTGTACTTAAGCCTCTTCACATGTTTTGCCCAACTCCTCACTGCTTTGTCAATCATCAGTTTGATCTCCCTCTGAGTCTCTTTTGGCTTTATTTTGTTTGTTCATTTGCTTTGTTTTTTAGATTCCACATAAAAGAAAAATCATTCTCTATTTGTCTTTACTTTTAGAATAATATTCTCTAGGTCCACTCATGTTGTTGCAAATGACAAGATTTCATTCTTCCTATGACTGAATAATATTCTTTTGTATATATGTATGCATGTATATGTATGTATGTATGTGTATGTATATATATATATATATATATATCTTCCTTCCTTCCTTATCCATTCCTTCCTTATCCATTCATCAGCTGATGGGCACTTAGGTTGCTTCCATGTCTTTGCCATTGTAAGTATGGGTCCACTAAACATAGAAGTGCATGTATTTTTTTAAATTCAGATTTTTGTGATTTTTGATAGATACCCAATAGTAGAAATTACAGATTGTATGGTAGTTTAGTTTAATTTTTTTGTTTTTTGAGGAAATTCCATACTGTTTTCCATAGTGACTACACCAGTTTGCATTCCCACCAGGAGTACATGGGAGTTCCCTTTTCCGCATCCTCACTGATACTTGTTACTTGTCTTTTTGTCAGCCATTCTGACAGGCTTGCAATGATATCTCACTGTGGTTTAGATAGGCATTTTCCTTATGATTAGTGATGGTGAGCATCTTTTCTTGTGCCTGTTGGCCATATGTATATTTTCTTTGAAAATATGTCTATTCAAATCCTCTGCTTATTTTTAATTACATTTTTTATATTAAACTGTATGAGTTCTTTGTAAACTTTGAATATTAACACCTTATAGAATACAGTATATGCAAATATTTTCTGCCATTCAGTAGGTTGTCTTTTCTTTTGTTAATGGTTTCCTTTGCTGTACAAAAGCTTCTTAGACTGATGTAGTCCCATTTGTTTTTCATTTTTTTGCACTAGTTGTCCTTGATTGGGTAGTCAGATCCAACAATTATTTCTTAGGTAGATGTCAAAGAGTATTCCACCTAGGTTTTCTTTTCCCCTAGGAGGTTTATCCTTTCAGGTCTTACATTTTAGTCTTTAAAACATTTTAATTTTAATGTTGGATAAGGTGGTGATTCAGTTTGATTATTTTAGAGGTTGCTGTTCAGTTTTCTCAACATCATTTATTGAAGAGGTTGGTTTAACTTCTTTATGAACTTCTTTAGCTTTTTCTTGTCAGGAAACTCATTATCTCTCTTTCAATTCTGAAAGGGTCTGTGTACTTTCTTGTTATGTTCAGCCTGTATTTGTTGTGACCATGCTGTTGCTGGCCCCCAGTTCAACTGTGTGGCTCCTCTTTCTCCTACAGTCTGCCCCCATGGTGGGTGAGGTTGGTTCAGGGACTAGTGTAGGCTTCCTGGTTTGAGGGACTGGTTCCTTTGCTGTAGTGGGTAGAGCTGAATCTTTTCCCTCTGACAGCAGGGCCACGTCAGGTAGCGTGGTTTGGGCTGTCTATGAGCTTAGTACAACTTGAAGCAGCATGTCTGCTGATGGTTGGGACTGTGTTCCCATCTTGCTGGTTGATTTATATGAGGTGTTTAGCACTGGAGCCTACAGGCAGTTGGGTGGAGCCAGGTCTTAGTGTTGAGATGGATACCAAGCCAATCATAGGGATTTAATCCATGCCTTGTACAGCTGCATAAAAGAGATTTCTGTTCCTCTTCCTTTGTCCCACTGCCCCTCAAAGCTTGATTTGTGTTCACCGTCAGCCTCCACAGAGTGAGAGTGTCTCAGATTGGTGCCTGGTAAAGGTCTCTGGGATGGAGATTTGCAGACAGGACCTTCCTTAATGAGTGCTCTGTGGTTAGACAGATGGAACCACCAAACAGTTACCTAAAAGGTCTCCACCAAGAGGTGGGAGCTCAGATGGCTCTTTAGAATTGTACAGTATTTTTATTTTTTAAATTTAATTTAATTTTATTTTTTTAACTTTAAATATTGTATTGGTTTTGCCATATGTCAAAATGAATCCTCCACAGGTATACATGTGTTCCCCATCCTGAACTCTCCTCCCACCTCCCTCCCCATACCATCCCCCTATGTCGTCCCAGTGCACCAGCCCCAAGCATCCAGTATCATGCATCGAACCTGGACTGGCGACTTGTTTCATATATGATATTATATATGTTTCAATGCCATTCTCACAAATCATCCCACCCTCTCCCTCTCCCACAGAGTCCAAAAGACTGTTCTATACATCAGTGTCTCTTTTGCTGTCTCATACACAGGGTTATTGTTACCATCTTTCTAAATTCCATATATATGCGTTAATATACTGTATTGGTGTTTTTCTTTCTGGCTTACTTCACTCTGTATAATAGGCTCCAGTTTCATCCACCTCATTAGAACTGACTCAAATGCATTCTTTTTAATGGCTGAGTAGTACTCCACTGTGTATATGTACCACAGCTTTCTTATCCATTCATCTGCTGATGGACATCTAGGTTGCTTCCATGTCCTGGCTATTATAAACAGTGCTGCAATGAACATTGGGGTACACGTGTCTCTTTCAATTCTGGTTTCCTCAGTGTGTATGCCCAGCAGTGGGATTTCTGGGTCATAAGGCAGTTCTATTCCCAGTTTTTAAGGAATCTCCACACTGTTCTCCAGAGTGGTTGTACTAGTTTGCATTCCCACCAACAGTGTAAGAGTGTTCCCCTTTCTCCGCACCCTCTCCAGCATTTATTGCTTGTAGACTTTTGGATCGCAGCCGTTCTGATTGGCGTGAAATGGTACCTCATAGTGGTTTTGATTTGCATTTCTCTGATAATGAGTGATGTTGAGCATCTTTTCATGCGTTTGTTAGCCATCTGTATGTCTTCTTTGGAGAAATGTCTACTTAGTTCTTTGCCCCATTTTTTGATTGAGTCATTTATTTTTCTGGAATTGAGCTGTAGGAGTTGCTTGTATATTTTTGAGATTAGTTTTTTGTCAGTTGCTTCATTTCCTATTATTTTCTCCCATTCTGAAGTCTGTCTTTTCACCGTGCTTATAGTTTCCTTTGATGTGCAGAAGCTTTTAAGTTTAATTAGGTCCCATTTGTTTATTTTTGCTTTTATTTCCAATATTCTGGGAGGTGGGTCATAGAGGATCCTGCTGTGATGTATGTTGGAGAGTGTTTTGCCTATGTTCTCCTCTAGGAGTTTTATAGTTTCTGGTCTTACATTTAAATCTTTAATCCATTTTGAGTTTATTTTTGTGTATGGTGTTAGAAAGTGTTCTAGTTTCATTCTTTTACAAGTGGTTGACCAGTTTTCCCAGCACCACTTGTTAAAGAGATTGTCTTTATTTATTATTTTTTTTGTATTTTTTTAAATTTTATTTTATTTTTAAACTTTACATAATTGTATTAGTTTTGCCAAACATCAAAATGAATCCGCCACAGGTATACATGAGTTCCCCATCCTGAACCCTCCTCCCCACCCCCCCATACCATCCCTCTGGGTCATCCCAGTGCACCAGCCCCAAGCATCTAGTATCGTGCATCGAACCTGGATTGGCAACTCGTTTCATATATGATATTTTAAATGTTTCAATGCCATTCTCCCAAATCTTCCCACCCTCTCCCTCTGCCACAGAGTCCATAAGACTGTTCTATACATCAGTGTCTCTTTTGCTGTCTCGTACACAGGGTTATTGTCACCATCTTTCTAAATTCCATATATATGCATTAGTATACTGTATTGGTGTTTTTCTTTCTGGCTTACTTCACTCTGTATAATAGGCTCCAGTTTCATCCACCTCATTAGAACTGATTCAAATGTATTCTTTTTAATGGCTGAGTAATACTCCATTGTGTATATGTACCACAGCTTTCTTATCCATTCATCTGCTGATGGGCATCTAGGTTGCTTCCATGTCCTGGCTATTATAAACAGTGCTGCTATGAACACTGGGGTACATGTGTTGCTTTCCCTTCTGGTTTCCTCAGTGTGTATGCATAGCAGTGGGATTGCTGGATCAGGAAGAAATGAAGAACCCCAGGGTTAGTAAAAGGAAAGAAATCTTAAAACTTAGAGCAGAAATAAATGCAAAAGAAACAAAAGAGATCATAGCAAAAATCAACAAAACCAAAAGCTGGTTTTTTGAAAGGATAAATAAAATTGACAAACCATTAGCCAGACTCATCAAGAAACAAAGGGAGAAAAATCAAATCAATAAAATTAGAAATGAAAATGGAGAGATCACAACAGACAACACAGAAATACAAAGGATCATAAGAGAGTACTATCAACAATTATATGCCAATAAAATGGACAACGTGGAAGAAATGGACAAATTCTTAGAAAAGTACAACTTTCCAAAACTCGACCAGGAAGCAATAGAAAATCTTAACAGACCCATCACAAGCACGGAAATTGAAACTGTAATAAAAAATCTTCCAGCAAACAAAAGCCCAGGTCCAGACGGCTTCACAGCTGAATTCTACCAAAAATTTAGAGAAGAGCTAACACCTATCCTGCTCAAACTCTTCCAGAAAATTGCAGAGGATGGTAAACTTCCAAACTCATTCTATGAGGCCATCACCACCCTAATACCAAAACCTGACAAAGATCCCACAAAAAAAGAAAACTACAGGCCAATATCACTGATGAACATAGATGCAAAAATCCTTTACAAAATTCTAGCAATCAGAATCCAACAACACATTAAAAAGATCATACACCATGACCAAGTGGGCTTTATCCCAGGGATGCAAGGATTCTTCAATATCTGCAAATCAATCAATGTAATACACCACATTAACAAATGGAAAAATAAAAACCATATGATTATCTCAGTAGATGCAGAGAAAGCCTTTGACAAAATTCAACATCCATTTATGATAAAAACTCTCCAGAAAGCAGGAATAGAAGGAACTTACCTCAACATAATAAAAGCTATATATGACAAACCTACAGCAAACATAATCCTCAATGGTGAAAAATTGAAAGCATTTCCTTTAAAGTCAGGAACAAGACAAGGGTGCCAACTTTCACCATTACTATTCAACATAGTTTTGGAAGTTTTGGCCACAGCAATCAGAGCAGAAAGAGAAATAAAAGGAATCCAAATTGGAAAAGAAGAAGTAAAGCTCTCACTGTTTGCAGATGACATGATCCTCCACATAGAAAACCCTAAAGACTCCATCAGAAAATTACTAGAACTAATCAATGACTATAGTAAAGTTGCAGGATATAAAATCAACACCCAGAAATCCCTTGCATTCCTATACACTAATAATGAGAAAACAGAAAGAGAAATTAAGGAAACAATTCCATTCACCATTGCAACGGAAAGAATAAAATACTTAGGAATATATCTACCTAAAGAAACTAAAGACCTATATATAGGAAACTATAAAACACTGGTGAAAGAAATCAAAGAGGACACTAACAGATGGAGAAATATACCATGTTCATGGATTGGAAGAATCAATATAGTGAAAATGAGTATACTAGCCAAAGCAATTTATAGATTCAATGCAATCCCTATCAAGCTACCAACAGTATTCTTCACAGAGCTAGAACAAATAATTTCACAATTTGTATGGAAATACAAAAAACCTCAAATAGCCAAAGCGATCTTGAGAAAGAAAAATGGAATTGGAGGAATCAACCTGCCTGACTTCAGGCTCTACTGCAAAGCCACAGTTATCAAGACAGTATGGTACAGGCACAAAGACAGAAATATAGTTCAATGGAACAAAATAGAAAGCCCAGAGATAAATCCATGCACCTATGGACACCTTATCTTTGACAAAGGAGGCAAGAATATACAATGGATTAAAGACAATCTCTTTAACAAGTGGTGCTGGGAAAACTGGAAAAGCACTTGTAAAAGAATGAAACTAGAACACTTTCTAACACCATACACAAAAATAAACTCAAAATGGATTAAAGATCTAAACGTAAGACCAGAAACTATAAAACTCCTAGAGGAGAACATAGGTAAAACACTCTCTGACATACATCACAGCAGGATCCTCTATGACCCACCTCCCAGAATATTGGAAATAAAAGCAAAAATAAACAAATGGGACCTAATTAAACTTAAAAGCTTCTGCACATCAAAGGAAACTATTAGCAAGGTGAAAAGACAGCCTTCAGAATGGGAGAAGATAATAGCAAATGAAGCAACTGACAAAGAATTAATCTCAAAAATATACAATCAACTCCTACAGCTCAACTCTAGAAAAATAAATGACCCAATCAAAAAATGGGGCAAAGAACTAAGTAGACATTTCTCCAAAGAAGACATACAGATGGCTAACAAACACATGAAAAGATGCTCAACATCACTCATTATCAGAGGAATGCAAATCAAAACCACTATGAGGTACCATTTCACACCAGTCAGAATGGCTGCAATCCAAAAGTCTGCAAGTAATAAATTCTGGAGAGGGTGTGGAGAAAAGGGAACCCTCTTACACTGTTGGTGGGAATGCAAACTAGTACAACCACTATGGAGAACAGTGTGGAGATTCCTTAAAAGACTGGAAAGAGATTGTCTTTAATCCATTGTATATTCTTGCCTCCTTTGTCAAAGATAAGTTGTCCATAGGTGCATGGATTTATCTCTGGGCTTTCTATTTTGTTCCATTGAACTATATTTCTGTCTTTGTGCCAGTACCATACTGTCTTGATGACTGTGGTTTTGTAGTAGAGCCTGAAGTCAGGCAGGTTGATTCCTCCAATTCCATTTTTCTTTCTCAAGATTGCTTTGACTATTCGAGGTTTTTTGTATTTCCATACAAACTGTGAAATTATTTGTTCTAGCTCTGTGAAGAATACCATTGGTAGCTTGATAGGGATTGCATTGAATCTATAAATTGCTTTGGGTAGTATACTCATTTTCACTATATTGATTCTTCCAATCCATGAACATGGTATGTTTCTCCATCTATTAGTGTCCTCTTTGATTTCTTTCACCAGTGTTTTATAGTTTCCTATATATAGGTCTTTAGTTTCTTTATGTAGATATATTCCTAAGTATTTTATTCTTTCCGTTGCAATGGTGAATGGAATTGTTTCCTTAATTTCTCTTTCTATTTTCTCATTATTAGTGTATAGGAATGCAAGGGATTTCTGGGTGTTGATTTTATATCCTGCAACTCTACTATATAGAATCATACAGTATTTTTAAACTGAATTATTGACTGACTTCTGTGGTAAGGTTTTCAACCACTATTATAAATTTGATTGGCTTTATCATCTAAAAATTCACTAAAGATACAATCTACACAGTAATATCACTCAATAGATATGCTGTATATTTGTCACTTAATAAATGTCTTATTTTTTAATCTTTTAAAAATCAGAACAAGCTGTTTTATACACATTTATATAAATTGAAATGGTAATATATTGAAATATTATCACAGCATTGGTACATTTTAATTTTGAGACTCTCAAAGTCTTGATAAGAGGAAAGAAAAAAATAGGCTTAAATCCTTTAACAATATAAGCATCTATTTTCTCTCACATTATTTATTGATTAAGAATTTAATAGTAGCTCAGCTATATAATTATGTCTTAGGGTCTCTTAGAGTTTGCAGTGAAGACACTGGCTGGAGCTGAAATTATTTGAAGGTTTAACTGGGAATGGAAGATCATTTTCCAAGGTAATTTATTCAAAATTCCTGACAAGTTAGTCTTGCTGTTGACATGAAGCTTCAGTTCCTTGCCCTATAAGCCTTTCCATAGTACTTTTCGAGTGTCCTCATGACATGCAGCTGATCTCTATAGCAAGTGACCCCAAAAAGCAAGGCATAAGCCACAATGACTTTTATGACCTGGCTTCAGAAGTCAGACCTGCCATTTTTACAGTATCCTGTTGGCTACACAGGTAAGCCCCATTCAGAGATAGAGAAAACTACACAAGGAACTTTGATCCTGAAAGAAATGTAATATATACCAGATAGTACATAGTCAATCTCAGCACTTCACTGAAATAACCCCCAGGAATTTATTTACCTTCTCTCTACCTTTTAAATTATTTTTTGTGATAGTCTTTGTAGAAAGTATATTTCCAAAATATAGACATTTCTGTATAGTTTTGCCTTCAGGGTTTTTAAGAATTGCATGCAATGGAATATTATAAGTGAAAAACTGACTGTAAACAAAAAGTACAGATACATTGTATTGCTTCATAAATATAAATATTCATTTTGTAGAAAAATATTATTTTGTTAGTTTTGATGTTATAAATTAGCTATTTCCTTTTAATGAAATTTTCTCTTGAATTCCAATCAGTGAAGTTTGTAGAGCAAACTCTTCCACTCCACACAGATACATCACAAGCCCCAAGCCTTGTCAAGTGGCAGTCTTTCCTTAACTATAAAATTAAAGTGTGTCATCTGTCTCTCCAAATCTCTTGACATGTCTGTGCTTTGCAGAGTGTAGATTTTGTGAACTCTCCTTTGCAGTTAAGGAATTGTCACATTTATATATTTTTATAGCTTTCACTTCAGTGAATTATTGACTATCATATGATGGCAATATGTATTATTAAAAATATAATTGAGGAATTCCATAGCATTTTTTCCAACTACTTCAGTGTTTTGTATTAAGAATGACCATTTTTAGCAGAAATACTCTCCTCAAGACCCTGCAGTTGACCTTGTGCTTGCCTGTTTGGTGAATTGAAAGGTCAGGGCACAGATGCAATGTCAATTTTTGATCAGAAAAAAAAAAAAAAAAGAATAAAAAAAGGTACAAGTAGTAGTCTCATTCCTTATTGACAGAACATTTTTAAGCCCATTTGAGAGAGACTGTCAGCTCTCTGCAAATGTCAAGTCCATGCCTGATGCTTCTGGACAAATGAAGAGTAATACTTAGAAAAGTGTAAAGAAGGTTAAGATTTTATTTGGAACCCATACACATTCCCTTTTGTAAATCTCCCTTCACTTTTATATCCTTATTCATTGTGAACCTTTAAGATGCAAAATATTAAAACTATTAGATGCAAGCCCTATGCAGATCAGGAAGATAATAACAGCACACATGTGAAGTATGATGGATATTGAAGGAAACTTGAGTGTGTATGTGTGTACCTATATTTTAAGACATGAAATTTTCTTTTGTGTTTTGATGTGGCTACACTTCTTTGTGAGCTGTATGCTGCTAGAAATTCCAGATTTTCAAGAAAAACTAGAAATCTATAAGTGACATATTTTAATTGGCTTAATTTTTATAAGATATAAATAATGGTCAAATAAAAAATGATATATGGCAAAACCAATACAATATTGTAAAGCTTAAAAATAAAATAAAAAATAAAAAAATAAAAACAACCCAAAGAGGGGAAAAAAAAAAAATCTGACTGAATTATAGACATGCCTCAGTTCAGTTCAGTAGCTCAGTCGTGTCTGACTCCTTGTGATATAACAAGGAGTGTCATGTCATAGACTCCAGCATGCCAGGCCTCCCTGTCCATCACCAACTCCCAGAGTTTACTCAAACTCATGTCCATTGAGTCGGCGATGCCATCCAACCATATCATCCTCTGTCATCCCCTTCTCCTCTCACCTTCAACCTTTCCCAGCATCAGGGTCTTTTCTAAGGAGTCAGTTCTTTGCATCAGATGCCCAAACTATAGGAGTTTCAGCTTCAGCATCAGTGATTCCAGATTCCAATGAATATTCATGACTGATTTCCTTTTGGATCGATTGGTTGGATCTCCTTCCTGTCGAAGGGACTCTCAAAAGTCTTCTCCAACACCACAGTTCAAAAGTATCCATTCTTTAGTGCTCAGCTTTCTGTCTAGTCCAACTCCACATCCATACATGACTATTGGAAAAACCACAGCTTTGACTAGATGGACCTTTGCTGGCAAAGTAATGTCTCTGCTTTTTAATATGCTGTCTAGGTTGGTCATAGCTTTTCTTCCAAGGAACAAGCGTCTTTGAATTTCATGGCTGCAATCACCATCTGCAGTGATTTTGGAGCCCCCAAAATAAAGTCAGCCATTGTTTCCACTGTTTGCCTATCTATTTTCCATGAAGTGATGGGACCAATGCCATGATCTTCGTTTTCTGAATGTTGGGTTTTAAGCCAACTTTTTCACTCTCCCCTTTCACTTTCATTAAGAGGCTTTTTAGTTCTTCTTTGCTTTCTGCCAAAAGAGTGGTGTCATCTGCATATCTGAGGTTATTGATATTTCTCCCGGCAATCTTGATTCCAGCTTGTGCTTCTTCCAGCCCAGCATTTCTCATCATGTACTCTGCATAAAAGTTAAATAGGCAAGGTGACAATATACAGCCTTGACATACTCCTTTCCCTATTTGGAACCAGTCTGTTGTTCCATGTCCAGTTCTAACTATTGCTTCCTGACCTGCATACAGGTTTCTCAAGAGGCAGGTCAGGTGGTCTGGTATTCCCATCTCTTTAACGATTTTCCACAGTTTGTTGTGGTCCACACAGTCAAAGGCTTTGGCATAGTCAATAAAGCAGAAGTAGATGTTTTTCTGGAGCTCTCTTGCTTTTTCAATGATCCAGCGTATGTTGGCAATTTTATCTCTGGTTCCTCTGCCTTTTCTAAACCAGCTTGAATATCTGGAAGTTCACAGTTCACATACTGTTGAAGCCTGTCTTGGAGAATTTTGAGCATTACTTTGCTAGTGTGTGAGATGAGTGCAATTGTGCAGTAGTTTGAGCATTCTTTGGCATTGCCTTTCTTTGGGATTGAATTGAAAACTGACCTTTTCCAGTCCTATGGCCACTGCTGAGTTCTCCAAATTTGCTGGCATACTGAGTGTGGCACTTTCACAGCATCATCTTTTAGGATTTGAAATAGCTCAACTGGAATTCCATCACCTCCACTAGCTTTGTTCTTAGTAATGCTTTCTAAGGCCCACTTGACTTCGCCTTCCAGGATGCTTTGCTCTAGGTGAGTGATCACACCATCATGATTATCTGGGTCGTGAAGATCTTTTTTTGCATAGATCTTCTGTGTGTTCTTCCCACCTCTTCTTAGTATATTCTGTTTCTGTTAGGTCCATACCATTTCTAATCTTTATTGTGCCCATTTTGCATGAAATATTCTCTTGGTATCTCTAATTTTCTTGATGAGATATCTAGTCTTTCCCATTTTATATAGACATGCCTAGATTATCTTAAATCTTGAAACTGTTCTTCATGGCACTAGCATGGCCAAATTTAAAAATATGCTTAGCTATCTCAAAGAGTTGTAAAGTTCATTTGATATTCAGGTGGTAGGAGCAGTATTTAAAAATGAAAGAAAATTATTTGGCAAGTATAATATTTATGATAAAAATAAGCTCATTTATAGTAAATACCAGAGTAAACTATGCAACAATGTGTAAGTAATCTAAGATGTACAATTAAAAATTTTAAAAATGCTATTCACTCATCTTTTATCTATTTATTTAGGAATAAAATTCCATTACTTGGAGATATGGCTTAAGAGATGTATTGAGTATTCATAGTATGACAAGTCCAAATGCTTTGACTGAAATGTCATGTCAGTTTAGGTAAAAATAAATGGCCTAGAATTTCCAGTACCAAAGCATCACCACTCAGTGAATTTACCAAGGTCTTAGTGACTACTTAGAGTGAATAAATCATAAGAAAACTAATCAAATAAATTTTCCCTGGATACTCTTAGTATCCTTACTTAAGTTAAAGTGCACAATCTGATGTTTTGGACTGGCCAGACTGAAACCACATCTCTTGCAGATGATATATACATTCTTTTCAGCACCAATTACTGTTCCAGGAGCCAAAATATCTTATAATATTTAGCAGAAGTAGTTTTTCTTGACAAGAATCCTGGGTCGAGTCAATTAACCTCTTAATTCTCAGCATCCTCATTTATTATTTTTCTTTTTAAAAAAAATATAGGAATATTATAATTTCTAGTTTCTATTCCTGAAAAATAATTTTTAAATGTATGTCATAGAAGTAGAAGATCATTTGGTAGAGACCTGTCACCTCGGGGAAAGTGAGAAATGTATTGTTACAGTAGAAATGTAGTTTTGGTGATGCTGATTTTAAATACACTGATATTAAGAATAAAATCACTTTTGTAACATGTTTACTACTTCATCCCCTACAGATAAGGTAAGGTTTTGCTTATTTAATTAATCAGGCATCTAAATTATTTAATCTTAAATAACTTAGAAAATGCCCAATTAATACATAATGAATTCATACATAAGTCTACCAGATATCTTTGGTCTATTCTTAAGAATCTTAAAGAGCTAGTCATGATTTGCTGTATTATTTACTATACTCACTAGAGAAAAAATAATAAATATTTGATAATATAAAGAATAAATTTAAAATGCACATTACTCTACCACTCAGTTATAAACACAATATCATAGTGGATTTCCAAGTTTGCAATACATCTATAATTTTTTCCCATTTAGTGTTGGTATAGCTCACATATGCAATAACTTATTTTTCAATTAGTTTTGTAATGTACGTGTGTCATATAATTTGTAAAGTTCTCATAAACAGCATATCATGGCAATAAAAACTTCTATAACCAGTAACAAATTACCAAAAACTTAGTGACTTAAAACAACATAAATTTATTCTTACACAGTTATGAGATTCAAAAGACTAAAATGCCTTTAGAACCTAGCATTTCTTCTGGAGACTGTAGAGGAGAATCTGTTTCTCTGCATTTCTAATTTTAAAGGCAGCCTGCATTTCTTGGCTTGTGACCTCTTCTCCATCTTCAAAGCCAGTAGTCTAGAAATTTTTCTTCTCTTATTTCCTTCCTCCCTCTCATAAAGGACCTTGTAGGTTTTATCAAGCAGATTTAGAGAGGATAATTGAGGATAGCTAATTTCAAAATTCTTGATTAAATCTCACCTACATCATGAGAAACGCTGGACTGGAAGAAGCACAAACTGGAATCAAGATTGCCGGGAGAAGTATCAAAAATCTCAGATAGGCAGATGACACCACCCTTATGGCAGAAAGTGAAGAGGAACTAAAAAGCCTCTTAATGAAAGTGAAAGAAGAGAGTGGAAAAGTTGGCTTAAAGCTCAACATTCAGAAAACGAAGATCATGGCATCTGGCCCCATCACTTCATGGGAAATAGATGGGGAAACAGTGGAAACAGTGTCAGACTTTATTTTTCTGGGCTCCAAAATCACTGCAGATGGTAACTGCAGCCATGAAATTAAAAGACACTTACTCCTTGGAAGGAAAGTTATGACCAACCTAGATAGCATATTGAAAAATAGAGGCATTACTTTGTCAAAAAAGGTCTGTCTAGTCAAGGCTATGGCTTTTCCTGTGGTCATGTATGGATGTGAGCGTTGGACTGTGAAGAAAGCTGAGTGCCGAAGAATTGATGCTTTTGAACTGTGGTGTTGGAGAAGACTCTTGAGAGTCCCTTTGACTGCAAGGAGGTCCAACCAGTCCATTCTGAAGGAGATCAGCCCTGGGAGTTCTTTGGAAGCAATGATGCTAAAGCTGAAACTCCAGTACTTTGGCCACCTCATGTGAAGAGTTGACTCATTGGAAAAGACTCTGATGCTGGGAGGGACTGGGGGCAAGAGGAGAAGGGGACGACAGAGGATGAGATGGCTGGATGGCATCACTGACTCGATGGACGTGAGTCTGAGTGAACTCTGGGAGTTGGTGATGGACAGGGAGGCCTGGCGTGCTGCAATTCATGGGGTCGCAGAGTCGGACACAACTGAGTGACTGTACTGAACTCAACTGAACTGAAAATCACTGCAGATGGTGATTGTAGCCATAAAATTAAAAGACGCTTACTCTTTGGAAGGAAAGTTATGAGCAACCTAGACAGCATATTAAAAGCAGAGACATTACTTTGTCAACAAAGTTCTGTCTAGTCAAGGCTATGGTTTTTCCAGTAGTCATGTATGGATGTGACAGTTGGACTATAAAGAAAGCTGAGAGCTGAAAAATTGATGCTTTTGAACTGTGATTTAGAGAAGACTCTTGAGAGTCCCTTGGACTGCAAGGCGATCCAACCAGTCCATCCTAGAGAAGATCAGTCCTGGGTGTTCATTGGAAGGACTGATATTGAAGCTGAAACTCCAATACTTTGGCCACCTGATACGAAGAGCTGACTCATTGGAAAAGACCCTGATGCTGGTAAAGATTGAGAGCAGGAGAAGTGGGTGACAGAGGATGAGATGTTTGGATGGCATCACTGACTCAATGGACATGAGTTTAGGTAAACTCCGGGAGTTGGTGATGGACAGGGAGGCCTGGTGTGCTGTGGTTCATGGGATCACAAAGAGTTGGATACGACTGAGCAACTGAAACTGAACTGAACTGATTAAAACTAGGCAACTGACATGGGTACATTGTGGTCATGATTACAGGGCAAGCTGCGTTGTATCAAATATGGGCCTCCCTGGTTTGTGAGAAAGCACAGCTTTTGGAGCCTTTGGGATATGGGTACTTTTGAATTTCTGTTTACTTTCTTTAAGATTCCCATAGTTCACAACATGAATACAGCAGACAATATTCATTATTGTTATATTTTCTCTGGGAACTTCTCAGGTGTTGCACGGTAAAGAATCTGCCTGCTAATGCCAGAGATGCAAGAGACGTGAGTTTGATTTCCGGATGGGGAAGACCCCCTGGAGAAGGAAATGATAACCTGCTCCAGTATTCTTGCCTGAAAAATTCCATGGACAGATGGGCCTCGAGGGCTATGGTCTGTGGGGTTGCAAAGAGTCAAACATGACTGTGCATGCATGCAGATATTTTCTCTGGGATTTCTTCATAACTAATGTGCAGTGTGGGAAGTCATTAATTTTAAAGCAACTCAAAGATATTAAAAGGGGTTCTCAGGGAATAGGGAACCAAAGCTATGTTACTCTAATAACCTTTAAAAAAAAAAAACTTTTAATTTTTTAAAGGGTTTAGATTGGAATAATTCCTAGTGAACCTCATGTTTGACATTCTGTGATTCTGTATACCTTCAAGATATAAGCATTAAAGTCTGAGGAGTTTGCATATGATATGCCTAATTTGACAGTTCTCATTTAGAAACTCAAAAACATCCCTCTTGCCAAGAGAAGATAGTCTTGTTAAATACAATTATATTTTACTTTATCTAAGTGATACTAGTAATCTTATTCAAAAGATAAGCAATAAAATGATGATATGAAGAATATCTTTCTGATATGTGGGAAAACACATTATTTGCTCTATGATTACATGTATTATCAGAACAAAAGCTGTATTTATTTTGACTGTCAATCATTTGGATGTGCCAGTGACATTATAGGATGTCTTGATTTAGACATGAGTGTCTAACAAATATATTTGCTTCTTCCTTTGTTCTAAATATGCTAAATTCTTTATGGAAAATTATAAAAAAGGTGAACTAATTGCTAGACTCTGATATTTTAATATAAAAGCATATGAAAAGATAAATCATTGCCATAGGAACAATTCTACTATTCTACAGTGTAATTATCATTGTGATAAAAGATCCAGATTTTGCTCCTTATAACAACAATAACTTGTTCTTAAAATTCATTCTGCCATATATCTTTTAACAATAATATCTGAAACCTTTTAAAAAGCAACACTGTAACAAGACTATGAATTATATGGAAGTTTTTGAGGGTATATGTTGGTATATTATTTTATTTAAAATATTTTTTTGACTATCAACTATTTGATAGGTACTGTGGCTTAGAATCTAAAATATCACTAGCCTCCTTCTTCTGGTTCTCACTATTCATGCCTCTTTACTCTAAAGTTTAATAAAACAACATGAAGTTCAAATACCCATCACTTTTCTTTGTGGCCACCATTCCTTGCTTCTTTGTTGTATACCTCAAGACCTTACAGACAAACACAGACACACCCTCTCACCTTTTCCCTCTGTAAATTACTCAAAATGAACAGGTTAATTATAGTACATGAGGTAATACTGCCAAACATAATCAATAATTCTACATTTAGTGTGATTTTTATGACAAAATGCAATTATTTATAATTGATTCTTATATGCTTAATGCTATTGAGTATAGAGCTTAGCTAACAATAAACTACAATTTATCTATAAATAGTATCTGTAATAATTAGATAATAGGGAATCGATCACTTTTGTATAAATAAGCAAATAGTTTTTTGGTTTTGTTTTTTTAATTTAAGGTAAGCAGCTTTCTCAAAAACACAGACATACACACACACACACACACGTGATTCTTATAGCTTAGAAATTAGCACATATTAAAATGACGGAGGATGCGATGTTTGGATGGCATGGCCAACTTGACTGACATGAGTTTAAGCAAGCTCCAGGAGTTGGGATTGACAGGGAGGCCTGACATGCTGCAGTCCATGGGGTCGCAAAGAGTCGGACAGGACTGAGGGACTGAACTGAAGTGAATGCCAGAGTACAGAGCTTCCCAGGTGACTCAGTGGTAGAGAATCCTCCTGTGTATGCAGGAGAGGCAGGTTTGATCCCTGGGTTGGGAAGATCCCTTCAAAAAGTTGTTGCTGAATGACCCAAAGACACCGGGATTCTTGGCCTTCAGAGAAGAAGAATTCAATCTGGGCCCAGAGATGAGGCTTGATCACTCAGAGCTTTTGTGTAATAAAGTTTTATTAAAGTATAATGGAGATATAGAAAGCTTCTGACATAGGCATGAGAAGGGGGCAGAAAGAGTACCCACTTGCTAGTGTTAGCCATGGAGTTATATACTCTCTAATTAGTTATTAGAAAGAAAGTGAAAGTGAAGTCGCTTATTCGTGTCCGACTCTTTTCGGCCCCATGGACTGTAGCCTACCAGGCTCCTCCCTCCATGGGATTCTCCAGGCAAGAGTATTGGAATGGGTTGCCATTTTCCTTCTCCAGGGGATCTTCCAGACCCAGGGATCAAACCCAGGTCTCCCGCATTTGGGGCAGATGCTTTAACGTCTGAGCCACCAGAGAAGCAGTGAATCAAAAGAATGTCTGGAGATTGTAAAGACCTCACTAGACCTACTCCCATAATTTACACCTTAAGATAACAGGATTAGCCAGAAGGTTTTTTTTCCAGAGACTATCCTCAAGCAGAATATATTATTGTTATATAATCCTAAGGAATGTAGAGAGACAAAAAAGTTTGTCCTTTCCTCCTCCTTGAGAATTCCAGACCCCTCTTTCCTTGGGGACCCCTGGACTTGTTATCAATCTGCCTAGGGAATGACTCTCTCATTCCCCCCTTTTCTTTTAGGAGAATTATGTTACCAAGGAAAAGGGGCATTGTTTTCTTTCCATAATTACTTCCTGCTGTTTAGGGGCATGGTCCCTAAAATTTTAAGGCAACATATTCTCCTAACCCTAATAGTGAGGGTCTATGATCCAGGAACCTCGAGTAATAGTTGGAGGAGGCTGTGGCACACATAGAGCTTGGACAACCATTTATAACTTAAAAGCTTTTAGACGGTTAGAAAACCCCATTATACAGTTACAGACGTAAGGCAAAATAGTCATTAAACCAAGTTAAAATCAAAATGAAAAGTCACATTATCCATAGTTACATCAGTCTATCTTAAGGTTGTTTAGTTCAGTTCAGTTCAGTTGCTCAGTCATGTCAGACTCTTTGCCACCCCATGAATCTCAGCTCCCCAGGCCTCCCTGTCCATCACCAACTCCTGGAGCTCACTCAGACTAACGTCCATTGAGTTGGTGATGCCATCCAGCCATCTCATCCTCTGTTGTCCCCTTCTCCTCCTGCCCTCAATCCCTCCCAGCATCAGAGACTTTTCCAATGAATCAACTCTTCGCATGAGGTGGCCAAAGTACTGGAGTTTCAGCTTTAACATCATTCCTTCCAAAGAACTCCCAGGGCTGATCTCCTTCAGAATGGACTGGTTGGATCTCCTTGCAGTCCGAGGGACTCTCAAGAGTCTTCTCCAACACCACAGTTCAAAAGCATCAATTCTTCGGTGCTCAGCTTTCTTCACATTCCAACTCTGACATCCATACATGACCACTGGAAAAACCATAGCCTTGACAAGATGGACCTTTGTTGGAAAAGTAATGTCTCTGCTTTTCAATATGCTATCTAGATTGGTCATAACTTTTCTTCCAAGGAGCAAGCGTCTTTTAATTTCATGGCTGCAGTCACCATCTGCAGTGATTTTGGAGCCTAAAAAAAAAATAAAGTCTGACACTGTTTCCACTGTTTCCCCATCTATTTCCCATGAAGTGATGGGACCAGATGCCATGATCTTCATTTTCTGAATGTGGAGATTTAAGCCAACTTTTCCACTCTCTTCTTTCACTTTCATCAAGAGGCTTTTTAGTTCCTCTTCACTTTATGCCATAAGGGTGGAGTCATCTGCATATCTGAGGTTATTGATATTTCTCCTGGCAATCTTGATTCCAGCTTGTGCTTCTTCCAGTCCAGCGTTTCTCATGATGTACTCTGCATGTAAGTTAATCCTGAAAGATGATGCTGTGAAAGTGCTGCATTCAATATGCCAGCAAACTTGGAAAACTCAGCAGTGGCCACAGGACTGCAAAAGGTCAGTTTTCATTCCAATCCGAAAGAAAGGCAATGCCAAAGAATGCTCAAACTACCACACAATTGCACTCATCTCACACGCTGGTAAAGTAATGCTCAAAATTCTCCAAGCCAGACTTCAGCAATACGTGAACTGTGATGTTCAAGCTGGTTTTAGAAAAGGCAGAAAAACCAGAGATGAAATTACCAACATCCACTGGATCATGGAAAAAGCAAGTTGAGTTCCAGAAAAACATCTATTTCTGCTTTATTGACTATGCCAAAGCCTTTGACTGTGTGGATCACAACAAACTGGGGAAAATTCTGAAAGTGATGGGAATACCAGACCACCTGACCTGCCTCTTGGGAAATCTATATACAGGTCAGGAAGCAACAGTTAGAACTGGACATGGAACAACAGATTGGTTCCAAATAGGAAAAGGAGTATGTCAAGGCTGTATATTGTCACCCTGCTTATGTAAGGTTGTTAGATGTCAGTTTAAGAAGAGGCATCACACGCAATTGTTGTCGAAGGTATTCACAGACTTGGCGAAAGTCTTTCCCTTGAAGTGGATATGTCCACCACCAGAAGTCTTCCACTGATGAAGAAGGGAGCATTCCACAGACCCAGCAGTTAGATTGATTGTGAAATGCTGCATAGGAGTGAGCCCAGGACAAGAAGGCATTGTCTTGAGGATCAAATGGAAGACTCAGGATTGTTGGAGTCAGCAGAAGTAGGCTCACATAGATTATCAGGCCCATCTGAAAAGTACAAAGTAAGAGCATAGAAAGTAAAGACATAAAATGATGCCACTTAGTTCTGGTCAGGGTGCCACCTCTTAACTCGAGTGTGATGTACCCACGAATCAATTCCTGGCACTTTGACAGCTGTGGGAAAAGAAAGAATAACCCAGTAAGGGCCTTCCTAGGGGGGCTCAAGGGATGGGCCCCCAGACCCCAATGTTTTTATGAGGACCTCAGTTTCTGGCTCAAAGGCTTCCTGGCTAGAGGCTTGCTTAACTCAGAGGCTGGGTCAGGAGTCGTCTCCGGGAGTTCTGTTAATGCCTATTGAAAAGCTGAGAGCTGAGTTACATAACTAGCTAATTCCAAGATTTCAGGGTCTATAACAATGTTTGGCCTTCCATAAATACATTCAAAGGGGGACAGTTCAATCCCTCATTAAAGCTATGGTAGGGCTTTAATCCAGTTGTCCTGTGTTTCTTGAGTTAATTTCTGCAGATGTCTTTTGATAATGTCACTACCTTTTTCAACCTTTCCTGAGAATTAGGGTTTCCAGGAACAGTGTAAGTGATATTCTATTCCTAGAGCTAGGGTTATCATAACTTTCTTTCCAAGGAGTAAGCGTCTTTTAATTTCATGGCTGAAGTCACCATCTGCAGTGATTTTGGAGCTCCCAAAAAAAAGTCTGACACTGTTTCCACTGTTTCCCCATCTATTTCCCATGAAGTGATGGGACTGGATGCCATGATCTTCGTTTTCTGAATGTTGAGCTTTAAGCCAACCTTTTCACTCTCCTCTTTCACTCTCATCAAGAGGCTTTTTGTTACTCTTCACTTTCTGCCATAAGGGTGGTATCATCTGCATATCTGAGGTTATTGATATTTTTCCCGGCAATCTTGATTCCAGCTTGTGCTTCTTCCAGCCCAGCATTTCTCATGATGTACTCTGCATATAAGTTAAATAAGCAAGGTGACAATATACAGCATTGAGGTACTCCTTTTCCTATTTGGAAACAGTCTGTTGTTCCATGTCCAGTTCTAACTGTTGCCTCCTGGCCTGCATATAGGTTTCTCAAGAGGCAGGTCGGGTTGTCTGGTATTCCCATCTCTTTCAGAATTTTCCCCAATGCATTGTGATCCACACAGTCAAAAGCTTTGGCATAGTCAATAAAGCAGAAAGAGATGTTTTTCTGGAACTGTTTTGCTTCTTCCATGATCCAGCGGATGTTGGCTATTTGATGTCTGGTTCCTCTGCCTTTTCTAAATTCAGCTTGAACATCTGGAAGTCACAGCTCACGTATTGCAGAAGCCTAGCTTGGAGAATTTTGAGCATTACTTTACTAGCTTGTGAGATGAGTGCAATTGTGCAGTAGTTTGAGCATTCTTTGGCATTGCCTTTCTTTGGGGTGGAATGAAAACGGACCTTTTCCAGTCCTGTGGCCACGGCTGAGTTTTGCAAATTTGCTGGCATATTGAGTGCAGCACTTTCGCAGCATCATCTTTCAGGATTTGAAATAGCTCAACTGGAATCCCGTCACCTCCACTAGCTTTATTCGTAGTGATGCTTTCTAAGGCCCACTTGACTTCACATTCCAGGATGTCTGGCTCTAGGTGAGTGATCATACCATCGTGATTGTCTTGGTTGTGAGGATCTTTTTAGTATAGTTCTTCTGTGTATTCTTGCCACCTCTTCTTAATATCTTCTGTTCTGTTAGGTCCATACCATTTCTATCTTCTATCAAGCCCATCTTTGCATGAAATGTTTCCTTGGTATCTCTAATTTTATTGAAGAGATCTCTAGTCTTTCCCATTCTGTTGTTTTCATCTATTTCTTTGCATTGATTGCTGAGAAAGGCTTTCTTATCTCTCCTTGCTATTCTTTGGAACTCTGTATCAGATGCTTATATCTTTCCTTTTCTCCTTTGCTTTTCACTTCTCTTCTTTTCACAGCTATTTCTAAGGCCTCGCCAGACAGCCATTTTGCTTTCTGACATTTCTTTTCCATTGGGATGGTCTTGATCCCTGTCTCCTCTACAATGTCATGAACCTCAGTCCATAGTTCATCAGGCACTCTATCTATCAGATCTAGTCCCTTAAATCTATTTCTCACTTCCACTGTATAATCATAAGGGATTTGATTTAGGTCATAGCTGAATGGTCTAGTGGTTTTCCCTACTTTCTTCAATTTAAGTCTGAATTTGGCAATAAGGAGCTCATGATCTGAGCCACAGTCAGCTCCCAGGCTTGTTTTTGCTGACTGTATAGAGCTTCTCCATCTTTGACTGCAAAGAATATAATCAATCTGATTTCGGTGTTGACCATCTGGTGATGTCCCTGTGTAGAGTTTTCTCTGGGGTTGTTGGGAGAGGGTGTTTGCTATGACCAATGCATTCTCTTGGCAAAATTCTATTAGCCTTTGTCCTGCTTCATTCTGTATTCCAAGGCCAAATTTGCCTGTTACTCCAGGTGTTTCTTGAATTCCTACTTTTATATTCCAGTCCCCTATAATGAAAGGGACATCTTTTTGGGGTGTTAGTTCTAAAAGGTCTTGTAAGTCTTCATAGAATCGTCCAACTTCAGCTTCTTCAACGGTTGGGGCATTGACTTGGATTACTGTGATATTGAATGGTTTGCCTTAGAAACGAACAGAGATCATTCTGTCGTTTTTGAGCTTGCATCCAAGTACTGCATTTAGGACTCTTTTGTTGACTATGGTGGCTACTCCGTTTCTTCTAAGGGATTGCTGCCCACAGTAGTAGATATAATGGTCATTTGAGTTAAATTCACCCATTCCAGTCCATTTTAGTTCGCTGATTCCTAGAATGTCGACGTTCACTCTTGCCATCTCCTGTTTGACCACTTCCAATTTGGCTTGATTCATGGACCTAACATTCCAGGTTCCTATGCAATATTGTTCTTTGCAGCATCGGACCTTGCTTCTATCACCAGTCACATGCACAACTGAGTATTGTTTTTGCTTTGGCTCCATCCTTTCATTCTTTCTGGAGTTATTTATCCACTGATCTCCAGTAGCATATTGGGCACCTACTTACCTGGGGAGTTCCTTTTTCAGGATCCTATCATTTTGGCTTTTCATACTGTTCATGGGGTTCTCAAGGCAAGAATACTGAAGTGGTTTGCCATTCCCTTCTCCAGTGGACCACATTCTGTCAGTGACAAACAAATTAAATTCTGACCCTGTGGGCAAGCTCAAAGCAGGAGCTTGCAGGAGAGCAATCTGAAGAACCTTAAAAGCCTTTTGAGTTTCTGGAGACCAAACCAGTTTGTCGGTTTGGCCCTGCTGAGTTTCAGCTATAAGTTTATATAAAGGCTGGGCAAGTTCCCCATAACCCGGAATCCAAATGCAACAGTAACCTGTCATTCCCAAAATTCCTCTCAATTATCTTAAAGTCATAGGTAGGGGATGATTTAGTATAGGTTTAATTCTCTCAGTGCCTATGGCCCTAGTCCCTTCTGGTATGATTTGGCCCAGATATCTAACAGATTGTTGACAACTGAGATTTTTCTCTTGATGCCTTGTAACCACAGCCTGCCAGAAAGTTTAAGAAATCTTCTGAGGCTTATGAACAAGCTTCCTCTATCTCAGCACAGAGCAAAATATCATCTACATATTGTAACACCACTGCTTCAGAGCTATTAAAGTTTTGTAGATCCCATGACAAACTTTGTCCAAATAAGTGAGGACTGTCACAAAATCCTTGGGGCAAAACTGTCCAGATTAATTGAGAAGCTGGCTCCGTAGGGTCCACAAAGGCAAATAAAAATTGACTTTCCTCCGCCAAAGGCACTGAATAGAAGGCATCTTTCAAATAAATTACTGAGAAATATTTGGCTCGTTCAGGAATTTCAGACAATAGAGTATAAGGATTAGGCACCAAAGGGTGTAAAGTAACTACAGCCTCATTTATTATTAATAAATCTTCAACTAGTCTCCACTTACCATTTGATTTCTTTATACCCAAAATAGGAGTGTTGCATGGACTGTTACAGGGAAATAATATCCCTGCTTCTTTAAATTCTCAATGATGGGTTTTAACCCTTCCTTAACCCCAGGTTTCAGTGGGTACTGCTTCTTATGTGGAAATAATTGCATGTCTTTGAGCTTGACAACTACAGGGATAGCATTTTGTGCTCGACCCACAAATTTTCCATCAGCTCATACTCTAGGATTTGCATTTTGTTCAATTAAAGGGAGAGAAAGGGAAGCCTCCATATTCATGAAAACAGAGGCATGGACCTTGTTCGGTATATCCCTCCCCAAAAAGGGTGAGGGAGATTCTGGCACAATCAGAAACTCGTGTGAAAATAGCACAGAGTCTCAGTTATAGCTTAAAGAACAACTGAAGTAATACCTTTTGGTTCATCAAGACAGTCTCATTATGGAAGCGGATTGAGAAGAAAGTGGCCAGGGGCTTCAGTAAGCATGGAGTAAGTTGCCCCAGTACCTAAAGGAAATCGACGGATTGGCCCCCCACAGTTACTAATACCCAGGATTCCTCAGGTGTAATTAGGATGGGAACTTGTGTGGGGACCCCCGGGCACCTTCAGTCCTGATTGTCTTGAAGGTCCGACCCCTGAAACCTACGCTTCTGGGGACAGTCTCTCTTCCAGTGTGGTCCTTTGCAGACCTGACATGGAACCAGGGATGTCTTAGATGCCTGAGGGCAATGCCGCTTGAGATGCCCCTCCTTTCCACAGTAATAACCAGCCCATCCCTTTTCACCTGGGTCCCTCTGGGCATTTTTCTCAAGCTGTTTAAGAAAGTTTTTCATAGCCATATCTGAATAACCTTTAACCTCAGAGATGCTCTTGGAGCTAGAGCTCCATCTAGCTTCCAAACTTTCCATGCCTAGTGAGGCTAGGCGCTTCTTGACTACCAATCCAAGCTTGGAATGTAGGTAACAGTACACAGTAACAGCGTAGATCACAAGTCCCTTGAAAGTCTATGATCCGACAGATGAGGTTAGTACTTCTAATTCCCAAGGAGTTATGAAATGGTCAGAGAGACCAAAAAGTTTGACCGAGAAAGGAGAGTTCAGTCCACATGCTTTGGCCATTTCTGATCTGTTCCCAAAGTAGACATTGGGTGCCTCTTGGCATTGGCAGGTCAGTATAACCCCCTGACAGGTTTCTGCCATAAGGCATATGAGGTTGATGCGGAACCGCAGAGCAGGGCTTCTCAGTTGCTTCACGCAGGGCATTTCATTCATTCACACAAGCACACAGTAGAGTTAGTAAAGTACAGCAGAAAACGTGTTCGCTAGGAGAACAAAGAACTAGAGCTCCAAGCATCCTTACCTTGTCCTGAAGAATCCCAGATGAGCCACCAAATGAAAGGTTGTTGCTGAATGACCCAAAGACACCAGGATTCTTGGCCTCCAGAGGAGAAGAATTCAATCCGGGGCCAGAGAAGAGGCTTGATCCCTCAGAGATTTTGTGTAATAAAGTTTTATTAAAAATAGTATAAAGAAGTTAGAGCGGAGAAGGCAATGGCAACCCACACCAGTACTCTTGCCTGGAAAATCCCATGGACAGAGGAGCTTGGTAGGCTGCAGTCCATGCGGTCGCTAAGAGTCGGACATGACTGAGTGACTTCACTTTCACTTTTCACTTTCATGCATTGGAGAAGGAAATGGCAACTCACTCTTGCTTGGAGAATCCCAGGGATGAGGGAGCCTGGTGGGCTGCTGTCTATGGGGTCACACAGAGTCAGACATGACTGAAGCGACTTAGCAGCAAAGGAGATAGAGAAAGCTTCTGACATAGGCATCAGAAGGGGTCAGAAAGAGTACCCGCTTGCCAGTGTTAGCCATGGAGTTATATACTCTGTTAGTTATTACAGTGAATCAAAAGATTGTCTGGAGGTTGTAAAGAGCTCACTAGACCTACTCCCATAATTTACACCTTAATATAACAGGATTAGCCAGCAGGTTTTTTCCAGTGACTATCCTCAAGCAGGATATATTATTGTTATATAATCCTAAGGAATGTAGAGAGACAAAAAAAGTTTGTCCTTTCATCCTCCTTGAGAATTCCAGACCCCTCTCTCCTTGGGGACCCCTGGATTTCTTATCAATCTGCCTAGGAAATGACTCTCTCTCACCTTGCAGAAGGAAATGGCGACCCATTCTATTATTCTTGCCTGGGCAATCCCATGGGCAGAGGAGACTAGTTGGTTACAGTCCATTGGGTTGCAAGAGTTAGACACAACTGAGCACATGCACGTGCACACACACACACACACACACGCACGCACGCTAGAGGATAGAGTAGATTCATTAGATTTCTTTTAAAAAAGTATTTGCTTGAGAGTGATTTCCAGAGGGAGCACCGGTATTTATTAAGTACTATGTGTTTTTTGAGTCACTAAGTCATGTCTAAACATTTGTGACACCATGAACTATAGCATGCCAGTCTTCCCTGTCCTTCACTATCTATGCGTTTAAAATTGTTCTAAAATATTCAGAAAAAAATCACAAAACAGTTTGTCTATAAGGTGTATTTAGCTTATTTTAAGAAGTAAATCAAGTCACATGAAGTTAATAGTCAAAATATAGCTTTATGTGAAATAGTAAAGACACTCTATAGTTTTCTAGGTCAGAATAAATGAAAAAAGAAACCATTTAGTCAACAGCATCTTAGGAGATTTTATTAATTGCAGATAATCCCCAATTACTGGTTTTATGTAAAATTCCCTACCAAATATCGCCTAATATGGGGGCTTTTTATCCATTCAATAAGCTTAAAATGTATATAAACTTCTTTAGTCCCATATCACTCTGAACACCCAACATTCACTTCCTCTGTCTTATTCCCATTTAACTGTGGGAGACTTCCCTAGTAGCTCAGATGGTAAAGCGTCTGCCTACGGTGCGGGAGACCCGGGTTCAGTACCTGTCAGGGAATGTTTGATGGGAGGATTCCTATGTGCTGTTTCTCATAAATCCTCTGTTCCTTATCAGCTTGTGCCAGAAGCGAGTAGAACTACAAGCAGCTCTCAAAGACTGAGGTCACTGTGTGAGGCAGGGTTGGGTCTCCTTTAGTAAACATTCTCTTTATGACAAAACTGCTTAGTCTCATCCCTCTTTTTCTTGAGATATGGATTGTCTCTTGACCTTGTGACCATCATTATCCCTTGTTCCCTTGGTAATGGTTACTGTACGTTTGGTTTTCTGATCTTTATTACTGATGAAAGAAATTTCTTGTGCTACAGCCTATATATACTCACAGAAAAATCATTTAAGCACCTTTGCTCCATCAGAGCTTAGGTCGCTGTGTCATTTCTCTCTCTCTATTTCTCTTTCTCTCTCTCTCTCACACTCTCTGGCTAATTCTCTGGAGTGTAGAGACCCGTCATGCTCATTCTCCTGCCCGGGCTTCTAAGACCCTCTTGTGAAGGAACTCTGTGCCTTCACCCCCTCGAGAAGGCACCTGGTGCCTTCCTTCATAAGTGATGCAAGCTCTGTACCAAGAGTTTTACTGGTTTTCTGCATAAATCAGGGAATAACAGCCTCTTTCTCTCTTTCACTTACTTATCGTCAACTCTGGACCACAAGGTTCCGGCCCATTAAGG
This sequence comes from Bubalus kerabau, assembly GCF_029407905.1. Taxonomy (NCBI): domain Eukaryota; kingdom Metazoa; phylum Chordata; class Mammalia; order Artiodactyla; family Bovidae; genus Bubalus; species Bubalus kerabau. Next base: position 5,787,257 of record NC_073645.1, read on the forward strand.
TCCCCAACAAATCCCTGGGCCGGGATCTCCTGGATAAGGAAATGACAACCCACTCCAGTATTCTTGCCTGGAAAATCCCATGGTTGGAGGAGCCTGGTAGGCTACAGTGCATGGGGTCACAAAGAGTTGGACACGACTGAATATCTTCACTTCACTTCACCTCACTTCATAGGGGACTGAGATTGTGTAAGCAGAAGGGCATGCTTTATTTCTATAACTAAATGACATAATACTTCACAGGAATTTTACTGCTCTTTCCTCTTTTCCCATTATTTACTCTAGGTTTTATGAATGCAGACAGCTTTGCTCATCATTCTCAATTTCATTTATGTGCCAGACCTTTGCTTTGCACATACTTGTCATTTAATAAATATTTTAAAGAATGAAAGAAATAGTCTACTTCATTTCTAAGTGAGTGCTCTTCAAAATTGCGCTACAATTATTGTCTAATTTTAGACTTTCAGGGGAGCTTATAAATCATATCATCCACACATTTGATTGTACTAATGAAAAGTTTAATAATTTGTCAAGGGAAACATAATTAGGTAAGTGAAAACTTTACAACTTACTCCCGGGGGGTGGGGGGGGGGTGGTTTCTATTCCTTCCGAGACTAAACCTTGATTTTCTCAGGGATCATTTCTATTAATATATAAGACTTTCAAATCCCATTCACATTAGTTTACTTTAACCTATTGTGACTGTTCAGTCTAGGTAAGCTTTGTAGCACCCTCATTATATGTTGCACATACTTAGCCTTTGATTATCTAAAAATCTAGGTCTTTTCTCACATGGGATAATGCTGTATTTCTCTATATTACATTATGTGTTAATGCTGTGCACTGAATTAATAGCCAAAGTTTTTATAGCATACTCTGTTGGAGAAGGCAATGGCAACCCACTCCAGTACTCTTGCCTGGAAAATCCCATGGACAGAGGAGCCTGGTAGGCTGCAGCCCATGAGGTCACAAAGAGTGGACCATGACTAGTGACTTCACTTTCGCTTCTCAGTTTCATGCATTGGAGAAGGAAATGGCAACCCACTCCAGTGTTCTTGCCTGGAGAATCCCAGGGACAGGGGAGCCTGGTGGGCTGCCGTCTATGGGGTCGCACAGAGTCGGACACGACTGAAGTGACTTAGCAGCAGCAGCAGTAGTTTGATGCTGACATTTTGTTTGTTTGGAGGCTTCTCTCTGGTATACTAAAGTGAACATGTTGGCAATCATCTTACTTGTAGATGTTGTAATACTAATTATTGGTAGAGAACCCTAACTCCACTAACATAAAATGGCTTTATGTACTCTAACAAATTTCCAATGAAAAATGTGGGTGATCTCTAATTTCTATGCAGGTTAACATTAATAACACTGAAACAATATACAGATTGTAAAGAACAACAACAACAACAACAAAACAAACAGACAAACAAAAACTATGATGAATTGGGGTTTATTGAGAAATGATTAAAATCCATTTAGCAAGAGTCTTACATATGGATGTGCATAAAAGTATGTGTGAGTGTTTTATACATAAGTACAAGAAGTGAATACTGTACAGTGCTGTGCTTATCACTTTGTTGTGTCTGACTTTTTGTGACTCCATGGACTGCAATATGCCAGGCTTCTCTTTCCTTCACTATCTCTTGGAGTTTGCTCAAACTTATGTCCATTGGGTCAGTGATGCCATCCAACCATCTCATCTTCGGTTGTCCCCTTCTTCTCCTGCCCTCAATCTTTTCCACCATCAGAGTCTTTTCCTCTGTTGACTTTTGCATCAGGTGGCCAAAGTATTGGAGCTTCAGCTTCAGCATCAGCCCTTCCAATGAATATTCAGGGTTGATTTCCTTTAGGATTGACTGGTCTGATCTTGCTGTCCAAGGGACTCTCAAGAGTCTTTTCCAATACCATATGCAAAAGTATCAAATCATTGTTTTATACTTAAAACTAATATAATATTTTCAGTCAACTATACTTCAATTAAAAATGTAAAATGAAAATAAAAGAACAATCAGAAAATAAAACAAAGTAGTAAAGGAAAATATTAATATATAGGTCATGAGTTCAAATGAAATAATCCAACTAAAGTGCTCAAGTCATGAATTAATAAAAGGGATAAAACACTGAGTGGCCATTAACTATGTATTAACTTTTATTGCTATTACCACAATTTTCACAAAATATGGTTCTTAAGAGAAGTTATCAAAAGTTAAAAAATATGATAATTACAACCAGGAAAAGATTTAAAGTGGTTTCTAACAAATGACATAAATTTTAAAAAAGAGGAATAGTAACAGTTTAGGAGAAAGTATATTGAAGTCTTACTAGTAGATATGTTAGCAAGATCACATGCCCATTAATATTTTATATGTAATTCACTATGTTTTCCATTATCCTTGGAAAAAATAGGCATTTTTTCAATAATTAGGGAAAAATGCCCTACTGTGATGCCTACAATACAATATTGTTTATTGTCATACACTATGGTAAGATTTACATGAAATTTATTACTTAATTCTTAGAAAATATGAATTCTGTAACATATAATAAATGTATTCAAACACAATATGTTTCTGTCTTCTTATAATAACATTCAGTTCAGTTCAGTCATTCAGTCATGTCTGACTCTTTGTGACCCCATTAACTGCAGCACAACAGGCTTCCCTGTCTATCACCAACTCCTGGAGATCACTCAAACTCATGTCCATGGTGTCGGTGATGCCATCCAATCATCTCCTTCTCTGTCTTCCCCTTCTCCTCCTGCCTTCAATCTTTCCCAGCATCAGGATCTTTTCCAAGCAGTCAGTTCTTCGCATCAGGTGGCCAAACTATTGGAGCTTCAGTTTCAGCATCAGTCCTTCCAATGAATACTCAGGACTGATTTCCTTTACGATGGTCTGGTTGGATCTCCTTGCTGTCCAAGGGACTTTCAAGAGTCTTCTCCAACACCACAGTTCAAAAACATAAATTTCTCAGTGATTTAGTTCCGTTCAGTCGCTCAGTCGCGTCCGACTCTGCGACCCCATGAATCACAGCACGCCAGGCCTCCCTGTCCATCACCAACTCCCAGATTCACTCAGACTGACGTCCATCGAGTCAATGATGCCATCCAGCCATCTCATCCTCTGTTGTCCCCTTCTCCTCCTGCCCCCAATCCCTCCCAGCATCAGAGTCTTTTCCAATGAATCAACTCTTCACATGAGGTGGCCAAACTACTGGAGTTTCAGTTTTAGCATCATTCCTTCCAAAGAATACCCAGGACTGATCTCCTTCAGAATGGACTGGTTGGATCTCCTTGCAGTCCAAGGGACTGTCGAGAGTCTTCTCCAACACCACAGTTCAAAAGCATCAATTCTTCGGTGCTCAGCCTTCTTCACAGTCCGACTCTCACATCCATACATGACCACAGGAAAAACCATAGCCTTGACAAAACGAACCTTTGTTGGCAAAGTAATGTCTCTGCTTTTGAATATGCTATCTAGGTTGGTCATAACTTTCCTTCCAAGGAGTAAGCGTCTTTTAATTTCATGGCTGCTGTCACCATCTGCAGAGATTGGCTTTCTTTATAGTTCAACTCTCAAATCCACACTTGACTACTGGAAAAATCATAGCTTTGACTAGACAAACCTTTGTTGGTAAAGTAATGTCTCTGCTTTTTAGTATACGGTCTAGGTTGGTCATGATTTTCTTCCAAGTAGCAAGTGTCTTTTAATTTTATGGCTGCCATAACCATCTTCAGTGATTTTGGAGTTCAAAAAAATAAAGTCTCTCATTGTTTCTAATGTTTCCCCATCTTTCTGCCATGAAGTGATAGGACCAAATGCCATGATCTTAGTTTTCTGAATGTTGAGTTTTAAGTCAGCTTTTTCACTCTCCTCTTTCACCTTCATCATGAGGGTCTTTAATTTCTCTTTGCTTTCTGCCATAAGGATTGTGCCATATACATATGTGAGGTTATTGATAATTCTCCTGGCAATCTTGATTCCAGCTTGTGCTTCATCCAGCCAGAATTTTGCATGATGTATCCTGCATATGAGTTAAATAAGCTGACTGACAATATACAGTCTTGATGCACTCCTTTCCTGATTTGGAACCAGTCTGTTGTTCCATGTCCAATTTTAACTGTTGCTTCTTGACCCGTGTACAGATTACTCAGGAGGCAGGCAGGGTGGTCTGATATTTCCACCTCTTTAAGAATTTTCCACAGTTTTTTGTGATCCACACAGTCAAAAGCTTTGGTGTAGTCAAAAAAGCAGAAGTAGATTTTTTTTTTTTTTCTGGCACTCTCTTGCTTTTTCTATCATCCAATGGATGTTGTCCTCTGTCTTTTCTAAATGCAGACTAAACATCTGGAAGTTCACAATTCACGTACTGTTGAAGTCTATCTTGGAGGATTTTGAGCATTACTTTGCTAGTATGTGAAATGAGTTCAATCATGCAATGCTGGATGAATTTGAACATTCTTTGGCATTGTCTTTCTTTGGGATTGGAATAAAAACTGAACTTTACCAGTCCTGTGGCCACTGCTGAGTTTTCCACATTTTCTGGCATATTGAGTACAGCACTTTCATAGTATCATCTTTTAGGATTTTATATAACTTAGCTGGAATTCCATCATCTCCACTAGCTTTGTTCATTGTGATGCTTCTCAAGGCCCATTTGACTTTGCCTTCCAGGATGTCTGGCTTTAGGTGAATAATCATACCATCGTGGTTATCTGGGTCATGAAGATCTTTTTTGTATAGTTCTTCTGTGTATTCCTGCCACCTCTTCTTAATATTTTCTGTTTCTATTATGTCCATACTGCTTCTGTCCTTTATTGTGCCCATCTTTGCATGAAATGTTTCCTTGGAATCTCTAATTTTCTTGAAGAGACCTCTAGTCTTTCCCATTCTTTTGTTTTCCTCTCTTTCTTTGCATTGTTCACTCAAAAAGGCTTTCTTATCTCTCCTTGGTATTCTTTGGAACTCTGCAATCAGATGCTTATATCTTTCCATTTCTCCTTTGCTTCTCACTTCTCTTCTTTTCTCAGCTATTTGTAAGGCCTTCTTAGACAGCCATTTTGCCTTTTGCATTTCCTCTCCCCCCCCCCAACCCCCGCCGTAGGGATAGTTTTGATCACTGCCTCCTGTGTAATGTTATGAACCTCCATCTGTACTTCTTCAAGCACTCTATCAGATATAATCCCTTAAATATATTTGTTACTTCCAGTGGATAATTGAAAGGGATTTGATTTAAGTCCTATCTGAAAGGCCAGTGATTTTCCCTACATTCTTCAATTTAAGTCTATTTTTCAATAAGTTTTTCATGATATGAACAAGAGTCAGCTCTCAGGTTAGTTTGTTTTTTTGCTGACTCTATAGTGCTTCTTCATCTTTGACTGCAAAGAATATGATCAATCTGATTTTACTATTGACCATCTGGTTATGTCCATGTGTATAGTTGTCTCTTGTATTGTTGGAAAAGGATGTTTGCTGTGACCAGTGCATCTCTTGGCAAAACACCATTAGCCTTTGCCATGCTTCCCTGGGGGTTCTCAATCCCTTTGCCGGATCCCAAGGTTGGGAATTTGGCAATAAAGAGCTCCTTATTGCCAAATTCAGACTTAAATTGAAGAAAGTAGGGAAAACCACTAGACCATTCAGATATGACCTAAATAAAATCTCTTACGATTATACAGTGGAAGTGAGAAATAGATTTAAGGGACTAGATCTGATAGATAGAGTGCCTGATGAACTCTGGAATGAGGTTCGTGACATTGTAGAGGAGACAGGGATCAAGACCATCCCCATGGAAAATAAATGCAAAAAAGCAAAATGGCTGTCTGGGAAGGCCTTACAAATAACTGTGAAAAGAAGAGAAGCGAAAAGCAAAGGAGAAAAAGAAAGCTATAAGCATCTGATACAGAGTTCCAAAGAATAGCAAGGAGAGATAAGAAAGCCTTCCTCAGCGATCAATGCAAAGAAATAGAGGAAAACAATAGAATGGGAAAGACTAGAGATGTCTTCAAGAAAATTAGAGATACCAAGGGAACATTTCATGCAAAGATGAGCTCGATAAAGGACAGAAATGGTATGGACCTAACAGAAGCAGAAGATATTAAGAAGAGGTGACAAGAATACACAAAAGAACTGTAAAAAAAAGATCTTCATGACCAAGATAATCAGGATGGTATGATCACTCACCTAGACCCAGACATCCTGGAATGTGAAGTCAAGTGGGCCTTAGAAAGCATCACTACGAACAAAGCTAGTGGAGGTGATGGAATTCCAGTTGAGCTGTTTCAAATCCTGAAAGATGATGCTCTGTAAGTGCTGCACTCAATATGCCAGCAAATTTGGAAAACTCAGCAGTGGTCACAGGACTGGAAAAGGTAAGTTTTCATTCTAATCTCAAAGAAAGGCAATGCCAAATAATGCTCAGACTACCACACAATTACACTCATCTCACATGCTAGCAAAGTAATGCTCAAAATTCTCCAAGCCAGGCTTCAGCAATATGTGAACCGTGAACTTCCAGATGTTCAAGCTGGTTTTAGAAAAGGCAGAGGAACCAGAGATCAAAATGTCAACATCCACTGGATCATGGAAAAAGCAAAACAGTTCCAGAAAAATATCTATTTCTGCTTTATTGACTATGCCAAAGCCTTTGACTGTGTGGATCACAATAAACTGTGGAAAATTCTGAAAGAGATGGGAATACTAGACCACCTGACCTGCCTCTTGAGAAACCTATATGCAGGTCAGGAAGCAGCAATTAGAACTGGACATGGAACAACAGACTGGTTCCAAATAAAAAAGAGTACGGCAAGGCTGTATATTGTCACCCTGTTTATTTAACTTTTATGCGAAGTACATCATGAGAAATGCTGGGCTGGAAGAAGCACAAGCTGGAATCAAGATTGCCAGGAGAAATATCAATAGCCTTAGATATGCAGATGACACCACCCTTATGGCAGAAAGTGAAGAAGAATTAAAAAGCCTCTTGATGAAAGTGAAAGAGGAGAGTGAAAAAGTTGGCTTAAAGCTCAACAGTCGGAAAACGAAGATCATGGCATCTGGTCCCAGGAAATAGATGGGGAAACAGTGGAAACAGTGTCAGACTTTATTTTTTTTGGGCTCCAAAATCACTGCAGATGGTGGCTGCAGCCATGAAATTAAAAGATGCTTACTCCTTGGAAGGAAAGTTATGACCAACCTAGATAGCATATTCAAAAGCAGAGACATTACATTGCCAACAAAGGTCTGTGTAGTAAAGGCTATAGTTTTTCCTGTGGTCATGTATGGATGTGAGAGTTGGACTGTGAAGACAGCTGAGAGCCAAAGAATTGATGCTTTTGAACTGTGGTGTTGGAGAAGACTCTTGAGAGTCCCTTGGACTGCAAGGAGATCCAACCAGTCCATTCTGAAGGAGATCAGCCCTTGGTATTCTTTGGAGGGAATGATGCTAAAGCTGAAACTCCAGTACTTTGGCCCCCTCATGCGAAGTTTTGACTCACTGGAAAAGACTCTGATGCTTGGAGGGATTGGCGGCAGGAGGAAAAGGGGACGACAGAGGATGAGATGGCTGGATGGCATCACCGACTCGATGGACATGAGTTTGAGTGATCTCTGGGAGTTGGTGATGGACAGGGAGGCCTGGTGTGCTGAGATTTATGGGGTTGCAAAGAGTCAGACATGAGTGAGTGACTGAACTGAACTGAACTGAAGGTTGGGAAATCTCTTGTGTACTCTAAACCTTTTGCAAAAGTGCAAGAACTTCTTTGGTATAATTATTCTCCAGCTTGTGGGTGATCTGCTTGTTGGTTCCATAGTGGAGCTAATGGTGACCCTCATCAAGAGGAGTTATGTCACACGCCTCCCAGGTGTACTGCAGCCAGAGACCCTGTCCCCGCAGCCAGCTTCTGCTGACTCATGTCTCGTCAGGAGACAGAGATTCAAAGGTAGGTCTGGCTCACTCTCTTGTGGAAGCAATTGCTCCTTTTCCTGGTTCCTGGTGCACACAAGCTTTTGTTTGTGCCCTCTGAGCATCTCTCGAGAGTATGAGATTTGATTTTAAATGTGATTGCACTCCTCCTGCCATCTTCTTGGGGCTTCTCCTTTGTTCTTGGATTCAGGGTATGTTTTTTTTTGTTGGTATCCAACATTCTCCTGTTGATGGTTGTTCAGCAGCTAGTTGCAATTTCAGTGTGTTCTCACAGGAGAAGATGAGTGCATGTCCTTCTACTCCACCATCTTACTTACTTAGGCCATAAGCAGGTGTGAGATTAGTGAAACAGTAAAGTTCATAGTTTGGGTTTTTGCTTCAGTCTCATCTTATACCAACAGGTTTTTCATCTTCTTTATCTTGAGTTAATGCATCTGCTAGGTTTTATTCTAAAAATGTGACTTTGGAATAAGTCATAGCTTTTCTGTGTTATAATCTGGTGCCTACCCCCTTCCCTATAATTATTTTTTTAGTTATTGTCTTTTATGGAAACTCATAATCAATGTTCTTGTTTAAAAAAGTCTTTCAATAAAGGTGGTTGTTAATATTTCACTCAACAATCTGATGCAGCAATTATGGTATGTTATTATAAAACTTTTTTAATCATATAAATATGGGAGAGTAAGTTTAAAATTTTCATTAGTAAATATTATAGCTTCTTTGATTATAATCACCTTATCTATAGAAGGTTGATGGACCTATAGGCACAGGACTCAGTAGATATGTTTGGGAAAAGAATGATATAATTTAAATATATTTATAACATATTTATAAAACTATGTATGAAAGACACATTTCTATTTATCTTCATTTTAAAGTTACACTCAGCCATTCAACTAGTACCTGATGATGTTTCCTATTGCTCTCAAAAGAAATGGGCTTACTATTATTTTCTGGTATCATCTGATAAACTTAGATAATTACTGAATCAGTCTTTCTAGGAACTTGCAAAAGAAAATAAAAAAAAAATTGAAACCTTATTAATGCTAATAGGTCACTTTGGTAATAGGAAATTATTGCATCCACTGAGTCCTGTTGCCTAGAACATTGACCTTGTAACTTAAAACAGTTAATATAATTTACCTATTAGAATTTAATTACAACTAGTATTGTGTTCTCTTGAAGAAATGTGTTGCTTATTTTCAGATGGCAGTAAACACTCTCAGTCTCTCATCTTCACATTTGCTTCAGCAAGTCGTGCGACAGTAGTGTTATTTAGATGGTTACTATTGGCTGCCTTCATTGCTGACTTAGTCAATTTTGACCCTCAACAACCACCTTGTTAGAGACCAAAGATTATGCAGGCAAATATAGGAGTGTTATATATGACTATCCAAATAAATAGGTCAGTAAATAAGGCAAGAACAGCATCACCATCATGTTCATTTGTCACTGTTTACTTGTTGGACATTCTTCCTCTAAAAGTGATTAGCAATCAACTTAAAGTTAAGTCAAGCATACAATATGTGGATGGCCTACATGGGGGTTATAACTACTCACTACCCACTCATTACTCATTCAAATGCTGTATTATCTACTAGTGGCATGCCAATGTTTATTACACCTGTAGCAGAGAATTTTAAAAGAAAAAAAAATCTTTCTATCATAGGACATAATTATTTTCTATAATTTGTGCTATCTCAGAAAAGTAGTTGTTTTGTTTTTTACTTTTGTTTTTAGTTCTAAAGAGACAACAACCCAAGACATACAGATAGCCCCACAGACTATGAGAAGATACTTAACATCACTAATCATCAGGAAAATGAAAATCAAACTCACAGTGAGATATAACATCACATATGTTAGAATGACTATCAACAAAGAGACATGAAAAATATGTGTTGGTGAGTATGTGGAGAAAAGGGAAATGTGTACACTATTGATGGGATTCTAAACTGTTACAGCCACTATGGAAAACAATATGGATGTTCCCCAAGAGATTAAAAAATAGAACTATAGTTGAATCCATTGTTCCATTTCTAGATATTTACCATAGACATAAGAAAATGAAAATATTAATTTTCAAGAAATTAAAATTAAAATTCAAGAAAGATACATGTACCCCAATGTTCACTGCAGCACTCAACCATAAAAAGAAGGAAATTATGCCATTTGCAGTAACATGGATAAACCTAGAGATTATAATACTAAATGATATATCAGAAAAAAAAACAAATATTATATCACTTATGTTTGGAAGAAATTATGCTAAAGCTGAAACTCCAGTACTTTGGCCACCTCATGTGAAGTGTTGACTCATTGGAAAAGACCCTGATGCTGGGAGGGATTGGGGGCAAGAGGAAAAGGGGATGACAGAGGATGAGATGTCTGGATGGCATCACTGACTCAATGGACATGAGTTTGAGTGAACTCCGGGAGTTGGTGATGGACAGGGAGGCCTGGCATGCTGCGATTCATGGGGTTGCAAAGAGTCAGACATGACTAAGCAACTGAGCTGAACTGAACTGAACTGATATGTGGAATCCGGAAAAAAAAAAAAAAAAGGTACAAATGAACTTATTTAAAAACAGAAATAGACCCACAAACATAGAAAATAAATTTATGGTTAAGAAAATGGAGGGGGAACAAATTAGGAGGATTAACATATACACAGAACTATACATAATATAGCCTGGAGGAGGACATGGCAACACTCTCCAGTATTCTGGCCTGGAGAAGCCCATGGAAAGAGGAGTTAGAGATCTACAGCCCACAGGGTTACATAGAGTTGAACATGACTGAAGCCACTTAGCATGCACATACATAGTAGAGATAACCAACACGCACCTATTGTATACACAGAGAACTATAGTCAGTATTTTACAATAACCTATAAGGGAAACGAATCTGAAAAAAGAGTAGATAGGTAGGTAGGTAGATAGAAGCATAACTGAATCACTGTGATACCCCTAAAACTTATATGACATTGTAAATCAATTATACTTCAATTACATAAAGCCAACTGACAATGAAGCTTAAGCACATTCACAAAATACCACAACAGCATATAATTAGCATTTTAATGAATAACTGGTTACTGCAGCCTAGTAAAGTTGACACATCAAAAGATCATCACTCATTGCGGTATGTGAAAGTGAAAGTGAAGTCACTCAGTCATGTCCGACTCTTTGCAACCCCATGGACTGTAGCCTACCAGGCTCCTCAGTCCATGGGATTTTCAAGGCAAGAATACTGGAGTGGGTTGCCATTTCCTTCTTCAGGGGATCTTCCCAACCCAGGGATAGAACCTGGGTCTCCAGCATTGTAGGCAGACGCTTTACCTTCTGAGCTACCAAGCTGATTTTTCACGTTAACCAATGTTGCAAACCTAGCTCGAGGATTATAGTTATTCTTTTCATTGTGAAAATAATGAAGCAAACTTCGAGAAATAGTATCACTTGCTCAATGTCATAAAGCTCAAAAGTGATGAAGCTCAAACTGGTACCCATGTCCTAAGACTATAATGTTGTCAATCTAACTCTCGATTAAAATACTAAAGTTCTAAGTAATATTTTAAAGCCAGAAAGAGCTATAGAAGAAAATATAGTAGTTTTATGACTATTAAATTTTAGAAGTTGTTAAAAATAAGGTAGAAAGAACGACAGGCTTTTTTGTTTTGCCAAACAAATGCAAATGAAAAAATAAATATAATCAAAATCACTATATTATCATTAAGCAACTTTTAACTCCAAGAAACTTAAAGGACATAATCTTAAAGTACTATACAATTTGTCTCCAGAAAGTAGATGGTATTCTTTAATGACGAGAAGATACATTGCAATTATATTCACTTTTCCTCATTTGATTATCAGCATATTAAAATGTCTCAGACTTTCATTGGGGAACTTCTGGTTTGTAAATAATAATGTTGACAGAGGTTGGAGGAAGGGAGAGAAAGTGATAGAGAGAGGGAGAGACAGGATATGTGTATAAAGGAATATGAGGGCACAAAAATTACTAAAGAAATTGTAGAGAATTCACTCATCTGGAAAATATAAAAAAGCAGACAGTTGACTTTATCTACAACCTAACTAAAATGCTTTAAAGCTAATCCTGGGAAAAGACTCTCCTTATAAAGTTTTTAAAAGAACTGAACGTCAAATTTCCATTTGTATTTATAAATAAACCGAACTTCTGTTCTACAACTTCTCTTTCAGATTCACACTAGTGAAAATGACATTCTGAAACACCACTGGAAAGATAGTTGCTGGTGTAAGAATAATGAAATATGAACCACAAAGCAAAGAAAGTTAATAGTCAAATTAATTAGATACTTGTATTAATATATATTTTATATATGTATACTATGAAAGCAATGCTATATTTCTTAGAATGTCATTTTGATATTGAAAAACTTTACAAAATCCCTGAATGTAATGAAAAGTCTGGCGTTTTCAGTAATAAACTCTAAGGAAATACTAAAATGTGGAAACAGAGGTGAATAGAAACAGGTAATATATTTAATATTTAGAAGACTCTGTAGGTAAATGGCACCCTGACTGTTCAATTGTCACAGAAACTGTGTGGAGTGCCAAAGTACAGGTTGCTGTTGAACATCTCCCCTGCACATAACATTCAAATACCAGCATTACATGATCACTAATTGTTGGCATAGCAAGAGTACTGACCAAACATACCAGGGAGGCAGGTTACGGAGAGATTTGACCACAGGGTGGAATTTGTTTAAGGTCATGCTTTGATGTTTCAGTTTCTAAGAAAAAGTAGATAGTTTGTTCGTAAAGCAAAAGACTTTTATATTTAGAATTTCATGAGTGAATATTAAGGGTTACTATTACAATGTTAATAATTGATTGAGCTTTAAAATAAAAACCAGAATGTACTACATTAAATTTAGGTAATTTGGCATAATAACAATGGACAGTGACTTCACTCAATAATATGTTTTATAATTTTGAAAATAAAAAAATAACACTACTTTTTAATTCTAAAACATGGAACAACAGACTGGTTCCAAATAGCAAAAGGAGTATGTCAAGGCTGTATTTTGTCATCCTGCTTATTTAACTTATATCCAGAGTATATCATGAGAAACGCTGGGCTGGAAGAAGCACAAGCTGGAATCAAGATTGTGGGGAGAAATATCAATAGCCTCAGATATGCAGATGACACCACCCTTATGGCAGAAAGTGAAGAGGAACTCAAAAGCCTCTTGATGAACGGGAAAGTGGAGAGTGAAAAAGTTGGCTTAAAGCTCAACATTCAGAAGATGAAGATCATGGCATCCGGTCCCATCACTTCATGGAAAATAGATGGGGAAACAGTGGAAACAGTGTCAAACTTTATCTTTTTGGGCTCCAAAATCACTGCAGATGGTGACTGCAGCCATGAAATTAAAAGATGCTTACTCTGTGAAAGGAAAGTTATGACCGACCTAGATAGCATATTCAAAAGCAGAGACATTATTTTGCCAACAAAAGTCCATCTAGTCAAGGCTATGGTTTTTCCCGTGATCATGTATGGATGTGAGAGTTGGACTGTGAAGAAAGTTGAGCGCTGAAGAATTGATGCTTTTGAACCATGGTGTTGAAGAAGACTCTTGAGAGTCCCTTGGCCTGCAAGGAGATCCAACCAGTCCGTTCTGAAGGAGATCAGCCCTGGGATTTCTTTGGAAGGAATGATGCTAAAGCTGAAACTCCAGTACTTTGGCCAACTCATGTGAAGTGTTGACTCATTGGAAAAAACTCTGATGCTGGGAGGGATTGAGGGCAAGAGGAGAAGGGGATGACAGAGGATGAGATGGCTAGATGGCATCACCGACTCGATGGACGTGAGTTTGGGTGAACTCCGGGAGTTGGTGATGGATAGGGAGGCCTGGTTGTGCGGCGATTCATGGGGTCTCAAAGAGTCGGACACGACTGAGCGACTGAACTGAACTGAACTGAAAAATTAAAAATGTGATTCTATCCTTGTAAAATGTGAACAAGATAATTATGGTAATCTGATATATATTTTAAAATTTCATGAGTAAAAATGTCTTGCATTAAGTTCAAAAAGTATTATGATAAGACTTTAACCATACAAGCTGTAATTTAGGTCAGAACTGCTCCTTCTGAACTTCAGTAGCCTCTTTTGTCAAATGAAGGGTTTCTCTCTCTGGTCTGTAAGGATTCTTCTTTGTAAAAGGAACATTTTTAGCTTCTAGAGAAGAAAACTACACATTTCTAATAACAATTGATTTGAATAGTAACATCTTATCTACTAGATGTTCTAACTAAAATAAAAACATTTCAAATTTTTATGGCAAACTTAGCCAAAATTTTCAAGTTAATTTTTCAATATTGATTGAGTGATTATATAAATATAATGGGTACCCCAACCAGAATGCTAGAGGTGAATTAGTAAAGATGTTGACCCTTGAGAAAACTACAGTAAAGCAGTCATGACTGTAAATTAATCATCTAAATTAGTCTGTGTGAATCTATTAAAGAAAGACACAGAGATGGATAGATGAAAATAGATTGATATACCACATTTTCCTACCAAAATACCAAAGAAACCAAAGTTTCTTCATATACCAGGACTTTTTCCAATAGTAAAATTCTAAACTCATTAAAATGTAAAAATCTGAATATAAAGTTCTTTGGTTGATCTTAGTAACATGTGTAATACATTTTTGTCTCAACTTTGGTTTTGTTCTTTTGTCTTCAAAGTTTCAACAGGCTTCTTTCAACTTCAGAGCTTAACTTTTAAAACCTATACTTTAAAACTTAAATTCTTCTCATTTAATCTAATCTATGTATATCTTTGAAAAAGTTATAGTGAAAGCACCTGATTACATATCAGTGAAAATTTTACTTGTCTTTGAAAGTAATATATTTAATGAGTCAATTTATTCTTGGGTTCATTCCAGGTTAACAGTGTAATTTACACATTAGTTCTGGGTTTTATGCTTTTGTTTTTTATTTTTATTTTTTTGTCTGCTGTAGGTATTTGTAATGTTGGGTTTTCTTTGTTTACTTTTCTTGTTTTGTCAGTTTTGCTGGACCAAGAGGCCCAGGTATCTGGTCAAACGTAAATCTGCATGTTTCTGTGAAGGTGTTTTTAGATAATACTGACATTTAATAGTTAACCTTTAGTAGATTTTGAGTAAAGGGGATTGATTTCTATAATGTGGGCCTCATCCAATATGTTAAAAGTCTGAACAAAGCAAAAAAGCCCAGCATCCCTAGAGCAATAAAATATTCTTCAGCAAATTGCCTTCAGGCTTCACCTGTGACATTTGCTTACTGTTTCTATAGCAGATGGGTTTCAGACTAGCATTGAAATATCAGTTCTCCTAAGTATCCAGCTTTTTGGCCAGTCCTGCAGAATTTGCATGTTGGACTTACCAGCCTCAATAATTGTGTGAGCTAATTTGTTTAAAATAAATCTACCTGTATTTGTATCTATATTTATACCTATGTCTATGTGCTTATGTGCTCAGTCATTCAGTTATGTCCAACTCTTTGTCACCCCAACAGGCTCCTCTGTCCATAGGGATTCTGCAGGTAAGAATACTGGAGTGGGTTGTCACGCCCTCCTCCAGGGATCTTCCCAACCCAGGGATTGAACCCAAGTCTCCCCCATTGTAGGAGGATTCTTTATGTTTGAGCACCAGGGAAGTCCATCTATATCTAAAGTTATATCCTATTGTCTCTGTTTTTCTAAAAATGCCTAACATAGATTCAGTACAGAGTGAGGGATTAATGAGGAATAAAATCTTAAGGGTACACTTTCAAATCAGTTCTGGATGTTCTGTATCCTACAAAGTAAAAGGAGATAGTAAAATAACAAGAGACAGAAAATTGAAGTTTTCCTTGTGATAAGTATGGTAGGCAAACTTCAAAATCCCCTCCTGTCTCTTGGTATTCACAACTTTATGTAATCCTCCTCAATTTGTGTTTGATCTGTACCTAACCATTGCTTTTACCTAAAAGAATAAATTACCAGTAAAGGGATATCATTTTCATGTTTAGGTTACAAAAGAGTAGATAGTCCACTTACTAGAATTCTCTCTAAATTTTGCTAGTATTCTCCCTTGCCTCCTTGCTTTCTTGCTCTGGTGAAGTTGTTTGACACCTTTTGAGACGCTCCACTGAGAAGTCCATGTTGCAAGCAACTGAAAGAGACCTTTGTTCCATAAATTCTGAGTAACCCAGGCCTTAATCCAACAAAGTACCAGAAACTGAATCTTGTCAGCAATTAAGTGAGTTGTCCTAGAAGTGGATTTTCTCCAGTAGAGACTTCACATGAAACTACATCCCTAGTTAACACCTTGATTGCAACTTTGTGAGACACAGGAATCTAGCTAAGCTGTATCCAGATTCTGGACCCACAGAAACTTTGAGATGTGGTTGCTTATTAAAATGCTAAATTTTTGCATAATATATATTTATTATGCATTAATAGATATATACTTGTCTGTTAATAGAAAAATAAAAAGCAATACATAACTTAAGAAATTATTTCAAATGTATCTAAAATACGTAATTTGTTCCTTATTTTTAGCATGGATAGTAAAATAAATTATTTACTCTGGAGATAATTACAGTTTTGGTTAAGTAACAGAATTTAAAGGCCCACCTGTATTTTTTTCCTCTCCTATTTTATACACTGTTTACAAATTTTAAATGGTTATTAATGTTAATCAGAAACAACAATTTTATGATAGGCAAACGTTTTCTAATAATTTTTCTGTAGCAATTGTTATCCTATATTGAGTGGGAAAAATAATTAAAGTTAAAATATAGTCAGTATTATTCCCCCAAATAATGCAGAGGAAAACTAATTATTCTTGATTTAATGAAGATGATCTGGTAGATATATAAATGTTATTTAATTGAACCTGATGTCCTGTTAAAAACACAGAGTGAAAAAAGAGGAAAATGATATTTCTAATTCTATGACACATTTGCACATTTTTGTTTCTTACCAATCTATTTTCTGTCAATATAACCTAGCTTAGTGTTTATAGAATCCTGTGTAAATAAGATTATTGATTTTGTTCAATTGTGCCTTCTTTTATTCAGTAAAATTATTTAGGGTTTCATCTACCTTGCTGTTTATATCAATAAGAAAGAAAGAAGGTTAGTCACTCAGTCATGTCCAACTGTTTACAACCGTTTGGACTTTAGCCTCCCAGATTCCTCTGTCTATGGAGTTTTACAGGCCAGAATACTGGAGTGGGTTGCCATTCTCTTCTCCAGGAGATTTTCCCAACCTAGGGATCAAACCTGGGTCTCTCACATTGCAGGCTGATTCTTTACCATGCGAGCCACCAGAGAAGCCTATATATCAATAAGTCCATTTCTTATTATTGCTGAAAAGCTTTTAATTATATGAATATATTACAATTTGTTTATCTATTCACCTTTACAAGGACATCTGACTTGTTTTCAGGTTTTGGCTAGCAAAGATAAATCTGCTATAAATGTCTGTGTACAAGTCTGTATGGACATGTTGTTCAGTTGCTCAGTTGTGTCAGACTCTTGGACACCTCATTATAGAACTCCAGGCTTCCCTGTCCTTCACCACCTCCTAGAGCTTGCTCAAACTCATATCCATTGAGTCAGTGATGCCATCCAACAGTCTTGTCCTCTGTTGTACCCATCTCCCCCTGCCTTCAATCTTTCCCAGCATAAAGGTATTTTCTAATGAGTTGGCTCTTCACATCATGTGGTCAAAGCATTGGAGCTTCAGCTTAAGCATCAGTCCTTCCAATGAATATTCAGGGTTGATTTCCTTTAGGATTGACAGGTTTGATCTCCTTTCAATCCAAGGGACTCTCAAGCGTCTTATCCAACACCACAGTTAAAAAGCATCAATCTTTCTTTGTCGTTCAACCTTTTTTAGATCCAACTCTCAAATCCATACAATGACTACTGGAAAAACCATAGCTCTCACTATAGAGCTTTGTCGGCAAAATATTGTTTCTCCTTTTTAGTATGCTGTCTAGATTAATTGTAGCTTTTCTTCTAAGGAACGAGCATCTATTAATTTCATGGCTGTGGTCACCATCTGCAGTGATTTTGCAGACCAAGAAAATAAAGTTTGTCACTGTTTCCATTGTTTCCCTATTTTTCTGCCATGAAGTGATGGGACAGAATGCCGTGTTCTTCGTTTTTTGAATTTTGAGTTTTAAGTCAGCTTTTTCACTCTTGTCTTCCACCTTCATCAAGAGGCTCTTTAATTCCTCTTCTCTTTCTGCAATAAGGATGGTGTCATCTGTATATCTAAGGTTATTGATATTTCTCCTGACAGTCTTGATCCCAGCATATGCTTCATCCAGCCCGGCATTTCACATGATGTACTCTGTATATAAGTTAAATAAGCAAGATGACAATACACAGCCTTGATGTACTCCTTTCCCAATTTTGAATGAGTCCATTGTTCCATGTCTGGTTCTAACTGTTGCTTCTTGACTTGCATACAGGTTTCGCAGAAGGCAGGTAAGGTGATCTGGTATTCCCATCTCTTTAAGAATTTTCCAGTTTGTTGTGATCCACAGAGTCAAAGGCTTTAGCATAGTCAATGGAAGTAGATGTTTTTCTGGAATTCTCTTCCTTTATCTATGATCCAATGGATTTTGGGAATTTGATCTCTAGTTCTTTTTTTTTTTTTTTTAATTTTATTTTATTTAACTTTACAATACTGTATTGGTTTTGCCATATATCAAAATGAATCTGCCACAGGTATACATGTGTTCCCCATCCTGAACCCTCCTCCCTCCTCCCTCCCCATACCATCTTTCTGGGTCGTCCCAGTGCACCAGCCCCAAGCATCCAGTATGGTGCATTGAACCTGGACTGGTGACTCGTTTCATATATGATATTATACATATTTCAATGCCATTCTCCCAAATCATCCCACCGTCTCCCTCTCCCACAGAGTCCAAAAGATTGTTCTATACATCATTGTCTCTTTTGCTGTCTCGTATACAGGGTTATTGTTACCATCTTTCTAAATTCCATATATATGAGTTAGTATACTGTATTGGTGTTTTTCTTTCTGGCTTACTTCACTCTGTATAATAGGCTCCAGTTTCATCCACCTTATTAGAACTGATTCAAATGTATTCTTTTTAATGGCTGAGTAATACTCCATTGTGTATATGTATAACAGCTTTCTTATCCATTCATCTGCTGATGGACATCTAGGTTGCTTTCATGTCCTGGCTATTATAAACAGTGCTGTGATGAACATTGGGGTACACGTGTCTCTTTCCCTTCTGGTTTCCTCAGTGTGTATACCCAGCAGTGAGATCACTGGATCATAAGACTGTTCTATTTCCAGTTTTTTAAGGAATCTCCACACTGTTCTCCATAGTAGCTGTACTAGTTTGCATTCCCACGAACAGTGTAAGAGGGTTCCCTTTTCTCCACACCCTCTCCAGCATTTATTGCTTGTAGACTTTTGGATCGCAGCCATTCTGACTGGCGTGAAATGGTACCTCATAGTGGTTTTGATTTGCATTTCTCTGATAATGAGTGATATTGAGCATCTTTTCATGTGTCTGTTAGCCATCTGTATGTCTTCTTTGGAGAAATGTCTATTTAGTTCTTTGGCCCATTTTTAGATTGGGTCATTTATTTTTCTGGAGTTGAGCTGTAGGAGTTGCTTGTATATTTTTGAGATTAGTTGTTTGTCAGTTGCTTCATTTGCTATTATTTTCTCCCATTCTGAAGGCTGTCTTTTCACCTTGCTTATAGTTTCCTTGGTTGTGCAGAAGCTTTTAAGTTAAATTAGGTCCCATTTGTTTATTTTTGCTTTTATTTCCAATATTCTGGGAAGTGGGTCATAAAGGATCCTGCTGTGATGTATGTCAGAGACTGTTTTGCCTATGTTCTCCTCTAGGAGTTTTATAGTTTCTGGTCTTACATTTAGATCTTTAATCCATTTTGAGTTTATTTTTGTGTATGGTGTTAGAAAGTGTTCTAGTTTCATTCTTTTACAAGTGGTTGACCAGAGTTCCCAGCACCACTTGTTAAAGAGATTGTCTTTAATCCATTGTATATTCTTGCCTCCTTTGTCAAAGATAAGGTGTCCATATGTGCGTGGATTTATCTCTGGGCTTTCTATTTTGTTCCATTGATCTATATTTCTGTCTTTGTGCCAGTACCATACTGTCTTGATGACTGTGGCTTTGTAGTAGAGCCTGAAGTCAGGCCGGTTGATTCCTCCAGTTCCATTCTTCTTTCTCAAGATCGCTTTGGCTATTTGAGGTTTTTTGTATTTCCATACAAGTTGTGAAATTATGTGTTCTAGCTCTGTGAAGAATACGCTTGGTAGCTTGATAGGAATTGCATTGAATCTATAAATTGCTTTGGGTAGTATGCTTATTTTCACTATATTGATTCTTCCTATCCATGAACATGGTATATTTCTCCATCTATTTGATTTCTTTCACCAGTGTTTTATAGTTTTCTATATATAGGTCTTTAATTTCTTTAGGTAGATATATTCCTAAGTATTTTATTCTTTTCGTTGCAATGGTGAATGGAATTTTTTCCTTAATTTCTCTTTCTATAACACCTATACTACTCAAACTCTTTCAGAAAATTGCAGAGGAAGGTAAACTTCCAAACTCATTCTATGAGGCCACCATCACCCTAATACCAAAACCTGACAAAGATGCCACAAAAAAAGAAAACTACAGGCCAATATCACTGATGAACATAGATGCAAAAATCCTTAACAAAATTCTAGCTATCAGAATCCAACAACACATTAAAAAGATCATACACCATGACCAAGTGGGCTTTATCCCAGAGATGCAAGGATTCTTCAATATCTGCAAATCAATCAATGTAATACACCACATTAAAAAATGGAAAAATAAAAACCATATGATTATCTCAGTAGATGCAGAGAAAGCCTTTGACGAAATTCAACATCCATTTATGATCAAAACTCTCCAGAAAGCAGGAATAGAAGGAACATACCTCAACATAATCAAAGCTGTATATGACAAACCCACAGCAAACATTATCCTCAATGGTGAAAAATTGAAAGCATTTCCTCTAAAGTCAGGAACAAGACAAGGGTGCCCACTTTCACCATTACTATTCAACATAGTTTTGGAATTTTGGCCACAGCAATCAGAGCAGAAAAAGAAATAAAAGGAATCCAAATTGGAAAAGAAGAAGTAAAACTCTCACTGTTTGCAGATGACATGATCCTCTACATAGAAAACCCTAAAGACTCCACCAGAAAATTGCTAAAACTAATCAATGAATATAGTAAAGTTGCAGGATATAAAATCAACACACAGAAATCCCTTGCATTCCTATACACTAATAATGATCTCTGGTTCTTGTGCCTTTTCTGAATCCAGCTTGAACTTCTAGGGGTTCTCAGTTCATGTACTGTAGAAGTCTAACTTGGGGAATTTTGAGCATTATTTTGCTACCATGTAAAATGAGTGCAAACATGCGGTAGTTTGAACATTCTTTGGCATTGCCCTTCTTTGGGATTGGAATGAAAAGTGATCACTTTTCCAGTCCTGTGGCCATTGCTGAGTTTTCTAAATTTGCCAGCATATTGTAATGATTTATGATTTACTTTTTCATGAGTGAACCCTTCAGAGTAGAATGACTGGAATGGGTGCTAAGAATATGTTTATCTCTTCTACAATATAAGAAACTGCCTCACTTCTTCTCAAAGTAGTTGTGTATTTTACAATTCCAACATATAGCTGTATATATGTCTACATCAATATCTACATTATATTTGTATATGTGCATGCATTTATTTGTGAAATCTGATAGCCCTGAGTTTAAATTCTATCTAAAATATAGTATGATGTTATAGTAATGTTACTTATTTTTAATATTAATTTTCATAATGTTATAATTTGTCACTTCCACTGTATAATCATAAGAGATTTGTTTTAGTCCATACTTGAATTACCTAGTGGTTGTCCCTACTTTCTTCAATTTAAGTCTGAATTTGGCAATAAGGAGTTCATGATCTGAGCCACAGTCAGTTCCTGGTCTTGTTTTTGCTGACTGTATAGAGCTTCTCCATCTTTGGCTGGAAAGAATATAAAGAGTTTGATTTTGGTATTGACCATCCGGTGATGTCCATATGTAGAGTCTTCCCTTGTGTTGTTGGAAGGGGATGTTTGCTATGACCAGTGTGTTCTCTTTTTCAAAACTTGATTAGCCTTTGCCCTTCTTTATTCTGTACTTCAAGGCCAAATTTGCCTGTTACTCCAGGTACCTCTTGACTTCCTACTTTTGAATTCCAGTCCTCTATAATGAAAATGACATCTTTTATTGGGTGTTAGTTCTAGAAGGTGTTGTAGGTCTTCATAGAACCATTCAATTTCAGCTTCTTAAGCATTACTGGTAAGGGCATAGCCTTGGATTACAGCGATACTGAATGGTTTGCTTTGGAAATGAACAGAGATCATTCTGTCATTTTTGAGATTGCATCCAAGTACTGCATTTTGGACTCTTTTGTTGACTATGATGGCTACTCCATTTCTTATATGGGACTCCTGCCCACAGTAGTAGATATAATGGTCATTTGAGTTAAATTTACTCATTCCAGTCCATTTTAGTTCACTGACTCCTAAAATGTTAATGTTTCCAGTCTTGCCAACTCCTGTTTGAGCAGTTTCAATTTACCTTCATTCATGGACCTAACATTCCAGGTTCCTATGCAATATTGTGAAGATCTTTTTTGTATAGTCCTTCTGTGTATTCTTGCCACCTCTTCTTACTATCTTCTTCTTCTGTTAGGTCAGACATCCTGGAATGTGATGGAGGTGGAAGTGATGAAATTCCAGTTGAGCTACTTCAAATTCTAAAAGATGAAGCTGTGAAAATGATGCACATAATATTCCAGAAAATTGGGAAAACTCAGCAGTGGTCACAGGACTGGAAAAGGTCAGTTTTCATTCCAATCCCAAAGAAAGGCAATGCCAAAGAATGCTCAAACTACCACACAATTGCACTCATCTTACATGCTAGCTTAGTAATGCTCAAAATTCTCCAGGCCAGGCTTCAGCAATACGTGAACTGTGAACTTCCACATGTTCAAGCTGGATTTAGAAAAGGTGGAGGAACCAGAGATCAAATCACCAACATCTTTGGATCATGGAAAAAGCAAGAGAGTTCCAGAAAAACATCTACTTCTGCTTTATCGACTATGACAAAGCCTTTCACTGTGTAGATTACCACAAACTGTGGAAAATTCTTCAAGAGACGGGAATACTAGACCACCTGACCTGCCTCCTGAGAAATCTGTATGCAGGTCAAGAAGCAACAGCTAGAACTGGGCATGGAACAACAAACTGGTTCCAAATTGGGAAAGAAGTATGTCAGGGCTTTATATTGTCACCCTGCTTGTTTAACTTATATACAGTGTACATCATGAGAAATGCTGGGCTGGATGAAGCACAAGCTGGAGTGAAGATTGCCAGGAGAAACATCAATAACCTCAGATATGTAGGTGACACCACCCTTATGGCAGAAAATGAACAACTAAAGAGCCTCTTGATAAAAGTGAAAGAGAAGATTGAAAAAAGTTGGCTTAAAGCTCAGCTTCAGAAAACTAAGATCATGGCATCTGGTCCCATCACTTAATGGCAAACAGATGGGCAAACAAGGGAAACAGTGACTGACTTTATTTTGGGGGGCTCCTAAATCACTGCAGATTTTGACTGCAGTTTTGAAATTAAAAGACACTTGCTTCTTGAAAGAATAATTATGACCAACCTAGATAGCATATTAAAAAGCAGAGATATTACTTTGCCCACAAAGGTCTGTCTAGTCAAAGCTATGGTTTTTCCAGTAGTCATATATGGATGTGAGTGTTGGGCTAGAAAGAAAGCTGAGCACCGAAGAATTGATGCTTTTGAACTTTAGTGTTGGAGAAGACTCTTAAGAGTCCCTTGGACAGCAATGAGATCCAACTAGTCCATGCTAAAGGAAATCAATCCTGAATATTCACTGGGAGGACTAATGCTGAAGCTGAAACTCCAATATTTGGCCACCTGATGCAAAGAACTGACTCATTTAAAAAGACTCTGATCCTGGTAAAGATTGAAGGCAGGAGGAGAAGGGGATGACAGAGGATGAGTTATTTGGATGGCATCATTGACTCAATGGACATGAGTTTGAGTAAACTCTGGTAGGTGGTGATTGACAGTGAGGCCTGGCATACTGCAGTCCATGGGGTCACAAAGAATCGGACACGACTTAACGACTGATCTGCACTGATGCAATATTGTTCTTTACAGCATAGAACTTTACTTCCGTCACCAGTGACATCCACAACTGGGTGTTGTTTTTGCTTTGGCTCCATCACTTCATCCTTTCTGGAGGTATTTCTCCACTGTTCTCCAGTAGCATATTGGGCACCTACCGACCTGGGGAGTTCAACTTTCAGTGTCCTTTTTGCCTTTTCATACTGTTCATGGGGTTCTCAAGTCAAGAATATTGAAGTGGTTTGCCATTCCCTTCTCCAGTGGACCACATTTTGTCAGAACTCTCCACCGTGATCCATCTGTCTTGGGTGGCCATGATTTCATTGAATTAGACTAGGCTGTGGTCCATATGATCAGTTTGATTAGTTTTCTATGATTGTAGTTTTCAGTCTGTCTGCCCTCTGATTGATAAGGATAAGAGGCTTATGGAAGTTTCCTTATGGGAGAGACTGAATGAGGGGGAAACTGGGTCTTGTTCTGATGGGCCATGTTCAGTAAATCTTTAATCCAATTTTCTGTTGATGGGAGGTACTGTGTTCCCTCCCTGTTGTTTGGCCTGAGGCCAAACTATGGTAGAGGTAATTAAGATAATGGACCTCCTTCAAAAAGTTATGTGCACCACTGCAACAGTCAGTGTCCCGACCCTGCATCAGGCTGCCACTGACCCACGCCTGCGCTGGAGACTCCTGGACACTCATGGGCAAGTCTGGGTCAGTCTGTTGTGGGGCTACTGTTTCTTTCTTCTGGGTCCTGGTGCACACAAGGTTTTGTTTGTGCCCTCCAAGAATCTGTTTCCCCAGTCCTGTGTAAGTTCTGGTGGCTCTATGGTAGGATTAATGGTGACCTCCTCCAATAACACATATGCCATACCCAGGCCTATTGCACCCAGAGCCCCTACCCCTGCAGCAGGCCATTACTGACCCATACCTCTGCAGAAGACACTCAGACACAGTTCAGGCTCAGTCTCTGTGGGATCTCTGGGTCCTGGTGTGCACAAAGTTTTCTCTGTGTCCTCCAAGAGTCCGTTTCCCCAGTCCTATGTAAGTTCTGATAGGCCACTGCTGACCCGTACCTCCACAGGAAATGCTTAAACACTCAAAGTCAGGTCTGGCTCAGTTTCTGTGGAGTCTTCTGGTGCACACAAGGTTTTGTTTGAGCCCTCTGAGCATCTCTAGCAGGTATGGAGTTTTATTCTAAATTCAATTTTGACCCTCCTACTGTCTTGCTTGGGCTTCTCCTTTGCTCTTGGATGTGGGGTGTATCTTTTTGGTGGGCTCCAACATTCTGTTGACGGTTGTTCAATAGCAAGTTGTAATTTTGGCGTTCTCTCAGGAAAAGATGATGAGCACATGTCCTTCTACTTTGCCATCTTAGTTAACTAAGTGAACAATAATGCTGAAGAGGTGGCAAGAATACACAAAAGGACTATATAGAAAAGATCTTCATGACCCAGATAACCACAATGGTGTGATCACTCACCTAGAGACAGATATCCTGGAATTCAAAGTCAAGTGGGCCTTAGGAAGCATCAGTACAAAAAAAGCTAGTGGAGGTGATGAAATTCCAATTGAGCTATTTCAAAGCCTAAAAGATGATGCTGTGAAAGTGCTGCACTCAATATGTCAGCACATCTGGAAAACTCAGCAATAACCATAGTAATGGAAAAGGTCAGTAGCCTACCAGCCTTCTCCATCCATGGTATTTTCCAGGCAAGAATGCTGGAGTGAGTTGCCCTTTCCCTTTCCAGGGGATCTTCCTGACCCAGGGATCGAATGTGGGTCTCCCTCATTGCAGGCAGACTCTTTACTCTCTGAGCCTTTAAAAACCATCATTAGACTTACCTCTCTGGAATAAATACCACCAGGGAATTGAGAATAATTCTTTTTATATATTCATTAACTCTATTTGCTAATATTTTGTGTTTTGAGTCTATATATATGGTGCATGATTCTCTTTCTTTCTTTCTTTTAAACTGTCTTTAGTGTTAAGGTAATCTCAGCTGCACAAATTAATTGGGAAATTTGTCTTCTTGTTTTTCTAGAATTGGATCCAAGACTTCTTTGTTCATTTGGTAGAATTCTTCAAGGAAACCCTCTTGATCTTGGAATTTCTTTAGAGAGAGAGTCTTAAATACAATTTCAGCTTCTTTAATACTGATGGGGCTCTTCAAATTATGCACTTAATAGTTGGTGAGTTTTGTAATTTTGTGTGTGTGTTTTTTGTATTTTTGAAGAATCATTACATTTAAGATATAATCATATATTTTGGCTAAGTCTCCCAGCTCATTTTTTGTTTTATGTTTGCTCCTTTGGTTTCCATTTCTGCTTTCATTTTCCTAATTTGTGTGTGTTACTCAAACCGCTTTTACAAATCTATTTTGTTTTACATACAGTATTTTTGAGTGCCTCTATTTATGTAGCTTTCAAATAATAGCTCTAAGAGTTATATACATATAAACAGAGATAAAGATAAACTATAGATAGAAATGTTGATGTAGATATCATAGTCTTTTGGTGGTGTCATTTCCCAAGAAAGAATGAAGTATATAAGCGTTACCTCCTTCTACATCCCTTTACAGCTTCTTTCTATTTATAATTATGTTATTTTCTCAACATTCATTAAAAACCATATCAGAGAGTTTTATAATTTTGTTTCAATTGTTAAACACAATTTAAAAATTCAAGAAGACAGCACAATCCATTTTGTTTGCTCATTTTTTGCTTACTGTACACTTCTATCTTTACTGATGCCTAGCAGGTTCGTGACATTGTACAGGAGACAGGGATCAAGACCATCACCACGGAAAAGAAATGCAAAAAAGCAAAATGGCTGTCTGGGGAGGCCTTACAAATAGCTGTGAAAAGAAGAGAAGTGAAAAGCAAAGGTTAAAAGGAAAGATATAAACATCTGAATGCAGAGTTCCAAAGAATAGCAAGAAGAGATAAGAAAGCCTTCCTCAGCAATCAATGCAAAGAAATAGAGGAAAACAACAGAATGGGAAAGACTAGAGATCTCTTCAAGAAAATTAGAGATACCAAGGGAATATTTCATGTAAAGATGGGCTCGATAAAGGACAGAAATGGTATGGACCTAACAGAAACAGAAGATATTAAGAAGAGGTGACAAGAATACACAGAAGAACTGTACAAAAAAAGATCTTCACGAAGAAGATAATCACGATGGTGTGATCACTGACCTACAGCCAGACATCCTGGAATGTGAAGTCAAGTGGGCCTTACAAAGCATCACTATGAACAAAGCTAGTGGAGGTGATGGAATTCCAATTGAGCTATTTCAAATGCTGACAGACGATGCTGTGAAAGTGCTGCACTCAATATGCCAGCAAACATGGAAAACTCAGCAGTGGTCACAGGACTGGAAAAGGTCAGTTTTCATTCCAAACCCAAAGAAAGGCAATGCCAAAGAATGCTCAAACTACTGCACAATTGCACTCATCTCACATGCTAGTAAAATAATGCTCAAAATTCTCCAAACCAGGCTTCAGCAATACATGAAGCATGAACTTCCTGATGTTCAAGCTGGTTTTAGAAAAGGCAGAGGAACTAGAGATCAAATTGCCAACATCTGCTGGATCATGGAAAAAGCAAGAGAGTTCCAGAAAAACATCTATTTCTGCTTTATTGACTATGCCAAAGCCTTTGACTGTGTGGGTCACAAGAAACTGTGGAAAATTCTGAAAGAGATGGGAATACCAGACCAACTGACCTGCCTCTTGAGAAATCTGTGTGCAAGTCAGGAAGCAACGGTTAGAACTGGACATGGAACAATAGACTGGTTCCAAATAGGAAAAGGAGTACGTCAAGTCTGTGTATTATCACCCTGCTTATTTAACTTATATGAAGAGTACATCATGAGAAATGCTGGACTGAAATAAGCACAAGCTGGAATCAAGATTGCGGGAGAAATATCAATAACCTCAGATATGCAGATGACACCACCCTTATGGCAGAAAGTGAAGAGGAACTCAAAAGCCTCTTGATGAAAGTGAAAGAAGAGAGTGAAAAAGTTGGCTTAAAGCTCAACATTCAGAAAACGAAGTTCATGGCATCCGGTCCCATCACTTCATGGGAAATAGATGGGGAAACAGTGGAAACAGTGTCAGACTTTATCTTTTTGGGCTTCAAAATCACTGCAGATGGTGACTGCAGCCACGAAATTAAAAGATGCTTCCTCCTTGGAAGGAAAGTTATGACTAACCTAGATAACATATTCAAAAGCAGAGACATTACTTTTCCAACAAAGATCTGTCTAGTCAAGGCTATGGTTTTCCCTGTGGTCATGTATGGATGTGAGAGTTGGACTGTGAAGAAGGCTGAGTGCCGAAGAATTGATGCTTTTGAACTGTGGTGTTGGAGAAGATTCTTGAGAGTCTCTTGGACTGCAAGGAGATCCAACCAGCCCATTCTGAAGGAGATCAGCCCTGGGATTTCTTTGGAGGGAATGATGCTGAAGCTGAAACTCCAGTACTTTGGGCCGCTTCATGCGAAGAGTTGACTCATTGGAAAAGACTCTGATGCTGGTAGGGATTGGGGGCAGGAGAAGAAGGGGACGACAGAGGATGAGATGGCTGGATGGCATCACTGACTCGATGGACCTGAGTCTGAGTGAACTCCGGGAACTGGTGATGGACAGGGAGGCCTGGGGTGCTGTGATTCATGAGGTTGCAAAGAGTCGAACATGACTGATCGACTAAACTGATCTGAACCGAACTGAATGATATCTTAACTTACTGTTTCTTTTCTGTTTAGATGACTTTTGTAGACATTCATTTAAGATAGGTCTGATAATGACAGGAATCTGCCTGCCTAAGTAGGAGACACAGGAGATACGGGCTTGATTCCAGGGTCAGGGAGATTCCCTGGAGCAGTAAATGGCAACCCACTACAGCATTGCCTAGAGAATCCCATGGGTCCAGAAACCTGGTGGGTTACACTGTATGAGGTCGCAAAGAGTCAGACATGACTGAGTGGCTGAGCATGCATGCATGATAATAAGTTAGATCAGCTTTCCTTCATCTGGTAATGTCTTGATTTCCCGTTCATTACTGAAGTTTATTTACATTGCATATAGGATTCTGGGTTGACAATTTTTTGAGCACATTAAATACATTGTGCAACCTCCTCTTCTCTCATGGTCTTAGTTGGAGAGAAATTCCTGTCATTTAAATTGTTTTCCCAGTTGTTAAATTGTGATTTTGTCTTGCTGCTTTCAGTATTTTAACTTTGGTTTCAGAATTTCAACTATCATGTCATGTAGATTTCTTTTAATATATCCTATTTTGGATTCATTCATCTCCTTAAATCTGCAGGTTAATGTCTTTTGCCAAATTTGGAAAATTTTAGCCATTAACTCTGCAAGTATGTTTCAGTTTCTCCTCACTTTCTTCTACTCCTAGGACTGTAATGCTTGATATTTTATTATAGTCTATTCATTTATTCCCCACTGTTTTACCTCTATTGTTTCAGTAATTTATATTGTTCTAGATTCCACTTCAATTATTCATTCTTCTACATTCTGCTTTAAAGTCCATTCACTGAGTTTTTATTTCAGTTACTTTATTTGCATTTGATTCTTCTTTTTAATTGTAATTTATTTGGTGAAATGTTCTATTATTTCATGTGTTTCAATTGTATATGTAATTGTTCTTTTCTTAGTAATTTTGTTATGGCTACTTTGCAATCTTTGTCTGGTAGCTAAGTTCTCTGTCACCTCAGCATGTGCATCACTGAATTGTCCTTTTAAAATTCTGTTTGAAATCATTCTGATTTTTGCTGTGATGTGTGGTTTTCAATAGAAAATTTCATATTTTGGATATTAGGTTATGAGCTTCTGGACCTTATTTAAGTCCTCTGTTCTAACTGCCTTTCTCTGATACTGCTCTGTTGCAGGAAGTAGGGGGCCTCACGTCTTTACCTAGAAGGTGAAGAAGTGCATTTTCTCTATTCAGCCTGTATAGACTTGGAGGAATCCTCATTAATTTTGTGTGGGTGGTAGAATCAACTTGATTCCTCAGGGTTGTGGGCTTTTTATCCCCCTTTGGGGATGAATATCCCAATCCCTGTCTGTCTATCTCTGACTTCACCCTAGTTTGCATGGTAGGCACCTTGTTACATCTTGGTCAGGGTAGAATAGCAGGCTCCCCATTTGGCCTTCTTTGGTGTGGGTCAGTGTACAACCTCTATTTTTCTGTGATATCTGTCTGGATAAGAACAATTATTGTCTAAATGTTTTCTAGGCCTCTAAATATATATATGCCATGCACACTTCAGAAATCTTTATATTTGATCTTATAACAGCCCCATAAAGTTGATACTACAGTTGTATCAAAGAAATCAAAGAGAAAAAAAAAATTGTTTGCCTAATGATCTAGGGCTGATGCTAAAGCTGAAGACATTTCTCATATAACATTATGAGAAACATTCTCATATTTCTCATATAATATTTCTCATTATACAGAGGAATGTTTTCTCTGTAGTTCTTTGGTAGAAGGATTATGCCTATTGTTGTAACTTCAACATTGGTTTCTTCAGTCATAACTTTATCTGAGTCAAAAAATACCCAGCAAAATCACTGATGTGCCCTTTCTTGAGTTTGAGGTCTTCAGAGAGTCTAGCTGCTTCTCTATACCTTTCAGAGAGAGTGTGTATAGATATATAGACTACTATGATTAATGTCCAGCACTTTATACTATATTTAGTGGGAGTAATAGGGACAAGTATGCCTATTTTATCTTCCTGGAAGTGCTTTATAGCCTAGTTTTTAAAAGTTTTGTCTCTGAAATAAATGATCATGGATACAAATTCTGGTTCTGTTATATGAAAAATCTAGTCCATTGTTGTTCAGTTGCTAAGACCTGTCCGACTCTTTGCAACCCCATGGACTGCATCATTCCAGGCTTCCCTTTCCTTCACTGTCTCCTGGGGTTGGCTCAAATTCACGTCCATTGACTTGGTGATGCAAACCAACCGTCTCATTCTCTGTTGCCCCCTTCTCCTCCTGCCCTCAATTTTTCCCAGCATCAAGGTCTTTTCAATCACGTGACAAAATTATTGGAGCTTCAGTTTTAGCATCAGCCCTAGATCATTAGGCAAACATGTAATCCTTTTTTTTTATCTTTGATATATTTAATACTACAGTTGATATCTCTAGTATCAACTTTATGGGGCTGTTATAACATCAAACATAAAGATTTCTGAAATGTGCAGGGCATATATTTAGTATTCAATAAATTTCAGCTACTATACATTTTCTGTATATTCAGAATTTTTATTAAAAAAGTTAATTGTGAGAAAAAGAAATAAAACAGTAAATTGAATATATTTAATTCTGAGTATCACCTACTTCAATATTTTGTTTTCCATGAAGACCCTATTCATAATCAGCTTTTATTTTCTCAGCTACTTTTGGATAGCATGTGTACCATCGCTGTCATTGTCCTGTTGCTGTTACCTGGATTTCAAATTTCCTCTCATCAGTAACTACAGTAACTATAAATTGTGGTGTAATATAGCTCTGGAACATTTCCTCTTTCTGCCTTTGTTGAAATTGACATTTTAACTCCATAAGTTCAGCACACAGTATTGCTCTAGATCCTAATTTTATCACATTTCCTGCTTAAGCAAATTGTTACTCTCAGTCAAGGGACAATCCTTATGTGCAAAAACATGTGGAAAAATATTTGTGTCTTTCTCAAAAAATTTCTATTTCTTTATCAGTAAAAAAGTAGTAATTTGTTCTGAAAGTATCTTTATAATACTTTAATAATAGTATAGAGTTAAAATGCTCAACAATTGAGTACTGGCATTTGGCATGATGCACCAGTGTATTATTTTAATGGATTTTTAGACTCAGTTCAGTTCAGTTCAGTACAGTCGCTCAGTAGTGTCCAACTCTTTGTGACCCCATGAATCCCAGCACGCCAGGCCTCCCTGTCCATCACCAACTCCCGGAGTTCACTCAGACTCACGTCCATTGAGTCAGTGATGCCACCCAGCCATCTCATCCTCTGTCATCCCCTTCTCCTCCTGCCCCCAATCCCTCCCAGCATCAGAGTCTTTTCCAATGAGTCAACTCTTCGCATGAGGTGGCCAAAGTACTGGAGTTTCAGCTTTAGCATCATTCCCTCCAAAGAAATCCCAGGTCTGATTTCCTTCAGAATGCACTGGTTGAATCTCCTTGCAGTTCAAGGGACTCTCAGAGTCTTCTCCAACACTACAGTTGAAAAACATCAATTCTTCGGCGCTCAGTTTTCTTCACACTCCAACTCTCACATCCATACATGACCACAGGAAAAACTATAGACTTTACTAGCAGGACCTTTGTTGGCAAAGTAATGTCTCTGCTTTTCAATATGCTATCTAGGTTAGTCATAACTTTCCTTCTAAGGAGTAAGCGTCTTTTAATTTCATGGCTGCAATCACCATCTGCAGTGATTTTGGAGCCCAGAAAAATAAAGTCTGACACTGTTTCCACTGTTTCCCCATCTATTTCCCAAGAAGTAATGGGACCACACATCATGATCTTAGTTTTCTGGATGCTGAGCTTTAACACAACTTTTTCACTCTCCTCTGTCATTTTCATCAAGAGGCTTTTTAGTTCCTCTTCATTTTCTGCCATAAGGGTGGTGTCATCTGCATATCTGAGGTTATTGATATTTCTCCCGGCAATCTTGATTCCAGCTTGTGCTTCTTCCAGCCCAGCGTTTCTCATGATGTACGCTGCTTATAAGTTAATTAAGCAGGGTGACAACATACAGCCTTGACATACTCCTTTTCTTATTTGGAACCAGTTTGTTGTTCCATGTCCAGTTCTAACTCTTGCTTCCTGACCTGCCTACAGATTTCTCAAGAGGCAGGTCAGGTGGTCTGGTATTCCCATCTTTTTCAGAATTTTCCCCAGTTTATTGTGACCCACACAGTCAAAGGCTTTGGCATAGTCAATAAAGCAGAAATAGATGTTTTTCTGGAACTCTCTTGCTTTTTCCATGATCCAGCAGATGTTGGCAATTTGATCTCTGGTTCCTCTGCCTTTTCTAAAACTAGCTTGAACATCAGGAAGTTCACGTTTCACGTATTGCTGAAGCCTGGCTTGGAGAATTTTAGCATTACTTTACTAGCATGTGAGATGAGTGCAATTGTGTGGTAGTTTGAGCATTCTTTGGCATTGCCTTTCTTTGAGATTGGAATGAAAACTGACCTTTTCCAGTCCTGTGACCACTGCTGACTTTTCCATGTTTGCTGGCATATTGAGTGCAGCACTTTCACAGCATCATCTTTCAGGATTTGAAATAGCTCAATTGGAATTCCATCACCTCCACTAGCTTTGTTCGTAGTGATGCTTTCTAAGGCCCACTTGACTTCACATTCCAGGATGTCTGGCTGTAGGTCAGTGATCACACCATCGTGATTATCTGAGTTGTGAAGATCTTTTTTGTACAGTTCTTCTGTGTATTCTTGCCATCTCTTCTTAATATCTTCTGCTTCTGTTAGGTCCATACCATTTCTGTCCTTTATCAAGCCCATCTTTGCCTGAAATGTTCCCTTGGTATCTGTAATTTTCTTGAAGAGATGTCTAGATTGCTCATTTATTGAGCAATCAAACAGATCTCATTGATTGCTGAGAAAAGCTTTCTTATCTCTTCTTGCTAGTCTTTGAAACTCTGCATTGAGAAGCTTATATCTTTCCTTTTCTCCTTTGCTTTTTGCTTCTCTTCTTTTCACAGCTATTTGTAAGGCCTCCCCAGACAGCCATTTTGCTTTTTTGCATTTCTTTTCCATGGGGATGGTCTTGATCCCTGTCTCCTGTACAACGTCACAAACCTTCACATTCATGAGGAGGAGCTACACCACGGCTGAGGTCAGGGGTGGCAGCTGAGAGTGCCAGGCTGCGACGGCGCAGGAGCAGCAGAAAGGAACCACTCCTCATCCGAGGTCAGGGGCAGCGGCTGGGAGGAGGTACTCCACACCTGAGGAGCGGTGGCTGCACCTGCGCAGGAGGCCCCAGAGGCGCTACTCCACGTTCAACATCAGGAGGGGTGGCGGTGAGGAGATACCCGTCCAAGGTAAGGAGCAGCGGCTGGACTTTTCTGGACCAGCCCTGAAGAGATACCCCACGTCCAAGGTAAGAGAACCCAAGTAAGATGGTAGGTGTTCCGAGAGGGCATCAGAGGGCAGACACACTGAAACCATAATCACAGAACACTAGTCAACCTAATCACATGGACCACAGCCTTGTCTAACTCAGTGAAACTAAGCCATGCCGTGTGGGGCCACCCAAGATGTACAGGTCGTGGTGGAGAGGTCTGAGAGAATGTGGCCTACTGTAGAAGGAAATGGGAAACCGCTTCAGTATTCTTGCCTTGAGAACCCCATGAACAGTATGAAAAGGCAAAATGATAGGATACTGAATCAGGAATTCCCCAGATCAGTAGGTGCCCAATATGCTACTGGAGATCAGTGGAGAAATAACTCCAGAAAGAATGAAGGGATTGAGCCAAAGCAAAAACAATACCCAGCTGTGGATGTGACTGGTGATAGAAGCAAGGTCCAATGCTGTAAAGAGCAATATTGTGTGGGAACCTGGAATGTTAGGTCCATGAATCAAGGCAAATTGGAAGTGGTCAAACAGGAGATGGCAAGAGCGAATGTCGGCTTTCTAGGAATCAGCGAACTAAAATGGACTGGAATGGGTGAATTTAACTCAGATGGCCATTAAATCTACTACTGTGGGCAAGAATCCCTTAGAAGAAATGGAGTAGCCATCATGGTCAACAAGAGTCTGAAATGCAATATTTGGATGCAATCTCAAAAACAACAGAATGATCTCTGTTCATTTCCAAGGCAAACCATTCAGTATTACAGTAATCCAAGTCTGTGCCTCAACCAGTAATGCTGAAGAAGCTGAAGTTGAATGGTTCTATGAAGACCTACAAACCTTTTAGAACTAACACCCAAAAAAGATGTCCTTTTCATTATAGGGGACTAGAATGCAGAAGTAGGAAGTCAAGAAACACCTGGAGTAACAGGCAAATTTGGCCTTGGAATACAGAATGATGCAGGGAAAAGGCTAATAGAGTTTTGCCAAGAGAACACACTAATCATAGCAAACACCCTCTTCCAACAACACAAGATAAGACTACACATGGACATCACCAGATAGCCAATATCGAAATCAGATTGATTATATTCTTTGCAGCCAAAGATGGAGAAGCTCTATACAGTCAGCAAAAACAAGACTGGGGGCTGACTGTGGCTCAGATCATGAACTCATTATTGCCAAAATCAGACTTAAATTGAAGAAAGTAGGGAAAACCACTAGACCATTTTTAGGGTAGTCAATTAAAAAAAAAAAATTGAATCGTTAAGAAAACTGGTGAAGCCAGTATATTGAAAAATCATGAACATAACATTTTTTTAATTTTTATGTTTCCTGATTCTGTTTCAGGTCTTATCAAACCCAAACTACCCTTCAACAATTGCTTCCCAATCTGAATAAAAATAAAAAATTGCTTTAGCTCAAAAGAAGCTTTCATTCTCAAGCTAGTATTCAATAATGTTCATTTTGTTTTCTTTCTGCATCATGGCACCCCACTCCAGTACTCTTGCTTGGAAAATCCCATGGATGGAGGAGCCTGGTAGGCTGCATACAGTCCATGGGGTCACTAAGAGTCAGACACGACTGAACGACTTCACTTTCACTTTTCACTTTCATGCATTGGAGAAGGAAATGGCAACCCACTCCAGTGTTCTTGCCTGGAGAATCCCAGGGATGGGGGAGCCTGGTGGGCTGCCGTCCATGGGGTCTCACAGAGTCGGACATGACTGAAGAGACTTAGCAGCAGCTGCATCTTAAGAACAATTTGTTCAACAGGAAATTATCTATTTGGCTTTCAGACCAGTAGGAGGCATCATTAAGCTCAATGAGACCTCATCTATATGCAAGAAAGTATTAAACCCTAGCATCACCAACATGAAGCTACTTTGATGGGTTTCAGTTTCCTCTCTGGAGCTCAATACAACAAGCTTAATAGGTGACACAAAAAATATTTTATATGTAAAAGCCCAGAGGGTCTTTTTCAATGTAGTTAAATTTGGTGAAGAGATTGTGACATCACAATGTATAATACTACAGCAGCCTTAGGTTCAGCATTATGATTTTCTGCAAAATTTTTCTAGTACCTTCTGAATGAAGAGTTCATTTTAAAACAATCAATCATGTCAATGCTGAAACTACTTTAAAATTAGCGTGGTAATTCTGAAGAAACTGAAATAGTGATGTTTCAAACAATATATTTTCTGAATTAACATTTACACATTCAGTTCAGTTCAGTTCAGTTCGGCGACCCCATGAAACGCAGCACGCCAGGCCTCCCTGTCCATTACCAACTCCCGGAGTTCACCCAAACTCATGTGCATCGAGTCAGTGATGCCATCCAGGCATATCATCCTCTGTCATCCCCTTTTCCTCCTGCTCCCAATCCCTCCCAGCATTAGGGTCTTTTCCATTGAGTCAACTCTTCGCATGAGGTAGCCAAAGTATTGGAGTTTCAGCCTCAGCATCAGTCCTCCCAATGAACACCCAGGACTGGTCTCCTTTAGGATGGACTGGTTGGATCTCCTTGCAGTCCAAGGGACTACACATTAACTGCATATAAAGAAGAATCACTTCATATATTTATATAACCATTGTTGAAACTAGAAGAAACTTAAAACTATAATAAAAATATAAAAATGTAAACTATGGAGAGAAGCTTAATTGCAAATTGTATCAAAAGTTGTAATATAGATGCCTTTAAAAAGGCAAGGTTATATTAATTTTTGTAAAAAGGAGATTATAGTATGATTTAACATTAACATTCAAACACTAATTTAAATTGTGCATATATTTTTCTCATTTCTTATTGAATTTATGATCATTGATGGGTCACTTAAGTAATTGTAAGCCACACTTTAAAATTTATGTCCTATTTAATGTGCTTAAATATTACTGTATCAGAACTTATATTTTATTAATATTTTTAGTGTAGAAAATTTAGACTGTGCAAGCTTGTAAATCTGTAAAAGATACATTACTAATTGTTTACAATATGAAATAGTTTAAGTACAAACATATCTTGTAGTCTTGTAAATTGACCATCTGGTCAAAAAAGTTTTATTAATTGAAATACAGCATTAAATGAAAATATTTTAATTCAGCATTTATCTTTCATATTGAAAACAAGGGATCCTCATACCACTGATTGTTAGACTATATTTAACTAAGAAAAATAAAAATTGTTTTGTGTGACTGCCCTTTAAATTACATAATATATAAATATGTTGTGACCAACTTTTTAAAATATCTGAGTTTCAAAGGCATGTTAATAGAATCCCTCAAAAAATCAGCCATAAAAATGACTGAAATGATACTTTTATGGCCAAAAAAAGGAAATTATGAATGACTTAATAACCTGATTTATAAATATAATTATTTTAAATAGTTTAATCAATTAGTTTGGTAAGAAAACATATTTGTAGTTTTTATAGTTTACCAGCTATGCATCAAGTTGAGGAAATCATTCAGCTGTAGGAGTGGGTTTCTGTTTTACTGTTGTTAGTGTTTTTTAGATATATAAAATGCAAATGATAATTATTTAAGTATTTCATAGGTTGTTGGATAGGGAATTCTAGTTACAACACAAGCTAATGGTTGTCTAGCAAATATTTTTTCTATGAAAAGCTTTATTTTTACAGCAGTTTTAAGTTCACATCAAAATTAAGAGGGAATAATAGAGATTTCTCAGATTTCTCCTGACTCCACACATGCATAGCCAACCATATTATCAATATCCCCCAGTGGAGTGGTATGTCTGTTAAAATTGATGAGCGTACGTTGACTTATCATTATTGTCCAAAATGCATAATATATGTTAGAGCTCACTGTTGGTTTTGTTCATTCTTCGGTTTTAGACAAACGTAATAATATTTGCCTATCATTATGGAAAATAATACAATATTCTGAGTTAAAAACGTAAATAGCAAATTAAAATTCTAAATATATTCAGATCATACAAAAGAAGACAAAAAAAGAGAAAGAACAGAATCGAAATCGGGAGGTAGAAACAGAAAAAAAAAAAAAAGAACATAATAAAATGGTAGACCTAAATCCCAGAGAAGGCAATGGCAACCTACTCCAGTACTCTTGCCTGGAAAATCCCATGGATGGAGGGGCCTGGTGGGCTGCAGTCCATGGGGTCGCACAGAGTCGCACACGACTGAAACAACTTAGTAGCAGCAGCAGACCTAAATTCAACTATATGAATCCTAAATTAAATGTTGATAGGATAACTGTATAATGCCATACTGTATGAAAATCATAGAAGGCCCCCTCTTGTCACCTTCCAGTCATTATCTACACAATATTTTCCTGATATCTAACAAGTCTTTTTTTTTTTTTTGTCTGTTCTAAAACTTCATCTGATTACTATCTTACAATATGTAGTCCTTTGTGTCTGATTAATTTCACTTTGTATTGGGCTTGTGACATGAATCCATATTGTTGCTGGAAGTTACTGTTTATTTTTATTTCTGGATAATAATTCACTTTACAAGTAAATCAAACACATTTATTCATTCTTCTGTTAATAGGTATTTATGAAGTTTATCAAGATTGCTGGGAGAAATATCAATAACCTCAGATATGCAGATGACACACCCATATGGCAGAAAGTGAAGAGGAATTAAAAAGCCTCTTAATGGAAGAAAACTAAGATCATGGCATCTGGCCCCATTATTTTGTGGGAAATAGATGAGGAAACAGTGGAAACAGTGTCAGACTTTATTTTGGGGGGCTCCAAAATCACTGCAGATGGTGATTGCAGCCATGAAATTAAAAGACGCTTACTCCTTGGAAGAAAAGTTATGACCAACCTAGATAACATATTGAAAAGCAAAGACATTACTTTGCCAACAAACGTCCATCTATTCCAGGCTATGTTTTTTTTTTTTTTTTTTTTTCCAGTGGTCATGTATGGATGTGAGAGTTGGACTGTGAAGAAAGCTGAGCACTGAAGAATTGATGCTTTTGAACTGTGGTGTTGGAGAAGACTCTTGAGAGTCCCTTGGACTGCAAGGAGATCCAACCAGTCCATCCCAAAGGAGATCAGCCCTGGGTGTTCTTTGGAAGGAATGATGCTAAAGCTGAAACTCCAGTACTTTGGCCACCCCATGCGAAGTGTTGACTCATTGGAAAAGACTCTGATGCTGGGAGGGATTGGGGGCAGGAGGAGAAGGGGACGACAGAGGATAATATGCCTGGATGGCATCACCAACTTGATGGACATGAGTTTGAGTGAACTCTGGCAGTTTGTGATGGACAGGGAGGCCTGGCGTGCTGCAATTCATGGAGTCGCAAAGAGTCGGACACGACTGAGTGACTGAACTGAACTGAACTGAATGAAGTTTATGGTTTGAACAGTTAAGAATAATAATCATATGAGCATCATAATATGCATGCACACATTTTAAACATACATAAACATTACAGTGGAACATATACATAAAAATGACGTTGTTGCATCATAAGGCTATATGTTCATTTCTACAATTACTCGCAGTTTTCCAAAGTGTTTCTATCAATTTTTTTGTCTGCAGAAAAGGTGTTCCTGGTGTGCCTCACATTTATTCTCAAAACTTGGTATTATTTGATTAATTCAGCCAATCTCTTTTGCATGTAGTCATATTTTTTGCAGGTTTTATTTTGCATTTTCCTAATATCTACTGAAGATTAGAAGTTATGTATTTATTTATATTTATATATAGTTAATCCAATCCCATTTATCACTAAAACAATAATTTCCATTGCACTGAAGTGTCATATTTGTCCTAAATCAAATGACAGAATATATGTGGTCCAATTATGAATTGCTTATGCAGTTTCATTGATCTAATTTTTCTATCCCTATATAAATTACATTTTAATCCTGATGATAGTCATTTTTTAATCCTGATGATAGTCATTCTCCAATTTTTAGAAGGAATTTCTTCATTATTTCAGCACCTAGTATGCTTATTTTATAGATGTTTAAAATTTTATTGTATTAATGATGTGTTATTAGTCCTAGGTATCCAGTTTACAATTGTGTTAAATACATTTCTGGAATCTACTTAGATGGTTAAGTTTTCTCCTTTTTACTAATATGTTGAGCCCCAGAGATTAATTTTCCAATGTTAAACAACTCATACAATAAATTCCACTTAGTCATAATTCATTGCTTTATTTATGTCAATGGAATCAATTTTTTATACTTCATAAAGTGCCGAATTTTTCATCAATATTCATGAGAAATATTATTTTATAATTTATGACTTTTATAATCTTTGTCATGTATTGTTTTGTTTTACTGGATTTATCTCTGCCCCTTAAAATCAACAATT
Source organism: Bubalus kerabau (assembly GCF_029407905.1). Classification (NCBI taxonomy): domain Eukaryota; kingdom Metazoa; phylum Chordata; class Mammalia; order Artiodactyla; family Bovidae; genus Bubalus; species Bubalus kerabau. Next base: position 5,827,883 of record NC_073645.1, read on the forward strand.
ATAGCAAAATTTTTCATTAAATTAACATCAAGCAAAAACTTGCACAGACACTTTATTAAAAAGAGTGTTATGTACAAATGGACAATAAGCACTTGAAAAAGTTCTGATCATCATTTCCATTATACAATTGGAAATTAAACTGCAGTATGATAGCGTTTCATACTCACTGTGCTCAGAGTTGTGAGTTACCAGACAGAAAAATAGTTTGAAATCCTGTTTCAATTTATTTCTCCCTCTAGGATTTTGAATCTAACTTGGTTTCTCAAGTCCAATTTCTACTAAGGCTTCCTAAACTACACCTTAAGGCTTTCAAGCATGACACTTTGTTTTTCAGATATTTTGCCTTAACTCTTTCAGTCTAGTTCAGCTCAGCTTTCCCAATTCATGAAATGATCTGGTGAGCAAAACAGTTCTAATTCTAAGCCTCTAGCCAAATACACAGCATGGATTATTGACTGTAAGGTCAGCTGTAATTCTCAATGCACCTCCACAAGCGTCTTGCCTTTTTGAAATTTTTCTCCTCCTAAACATTGTCCTCTCTAAAATCCTCGGATGCCTTCAAGTGTATTATTTGCTGTTTAAAGGGGAACTTTAGTCTCCTAAGTACTATACAACCCTACCAAGTGTTATTTAGAAGTATCATTTTTTCACAGTATATATTTAATGTAAAAGATATTTTTTTGATATGTTTGGAAGCTGAAAAAAATTAAATGCCTATTGTGTACTTGACCCTGTGTCAAGTAATGGGAATACAGTATTTTTCTAAGAGATGATATCATGATCTTCCTGAATCTTTTCTACCGGGGTCCAGCCCCAGTTAGATCCAGGGATTCCCTCGGGAGGACGGCTTTGGCGATTAAAAGGATAGATAAAAGGAGAAAGACACAGAGGCTTGACCTGACTGGTTTACGTGGGAAACTAATAAAGTTTGTGACACCGAACTTGCTCTGAACACGGAGGCAGCAGGCACCCTCTTGAATAGCTGAAGGTGCCCCACTTTAGGCACCTTCTTGAGTGGGTCTTAGAAGCCCAGACAGGTAAGTGGTCTCAAAGAGCCCCCACGCACGGATCAGTCACCCTGAAGGAAGAACAGCGAAGAAAAGGAGAGAAAAGGAAACAAGAAAGAATGACATGGGGAGACCAAGCCTGATGAGCAAGGCCCACAACTTAATTTTCCAAAGTAGTTTTTATACCTTAAGTTGTGCATAGAGGATAATGGGGGGATGGGGGGGCGGGAGGGCAGGGGAGGGGGGTAGAGTCATGCAAGGTCACCAGTCCTTGACCCTTATGGAAGCCAGGCTTTCTTTCTGCAAACTTATCATATGCAAAGGCTTTAGGTGATTTACATCATCTTCTGGCCAGGAGGCCTGTTAACTTTTATGATCCTTTCTTCAGAAAACTTATTTTTCTCTAAAGGTGATTATTCTAAGGTCAGGCGCCACCCTCCGAAAGCATTAGATAAAATTGCATTCCTATAGGGCAAAAGTGTGGTGGGATATAACAAGAAAAGAATTAACTCAAGGGTCCAAGGTTACAAACATTAAAGCTATTACTTACATTTCTATATACCAACTATATTAATCAATACACTCCCAGGGACACAATAGGTAAGGGATATGGAAACTTGGCAGCAAGCATTAGCTCAACAAAGAAATCCTCTACTAGTTCTATTCTAACAATTTTAACTCTCTGAGAAGCTCTGCATTGTTAGAGTATTTTAAGCTTCCCGTGCCTCTCCTGGTTGGGAGGCTGTGAACAATCACATGCGTAGCTGCAGGAGCCCGAACAAACCTGTCAGGCAAGCTAGAAAGTCATCAGAGGGGTTTGAATTGAAACACTCCTATTATGCCCAGGAGACTTATTAACTAGAGCTCTAAGTTGATTTTCTTCAGAGAAAGGTGGTCAGGGATAGCCCCCCGTTAATGTCAGAAGAGTTGGTGAAAGTCGTGAATAGTAAAACAGATTTTGGTTTTGGAGTAGATGCTTGGGCAGGTCCAGGGGGCCTCTCGAGTCCTGATTTGCCTTTGCCTTCAGGGCCTCTCCGCACGACCTTTGTCATGGGTGGGAACTCCTGTGCTGGCTCCCAGCACTTTTCTATGATGAAAAGCAGAGATGTAACCAAGTCAATCACACAGAAAATGCTTCATAAAAATAAAAATCAATATTCTAAACAGGAAAATACTTTTCTCCATTTTATAGGAGTTTGTTTAGTAATTTTATTAGTTAAGTCATCCCTCATCTATCACAAACATTTCATCTTTTACCCAGAGAAAACTTCAGACACAGGAATGTTAATGTCTAAAGAATTGCTTTAGAAGAAATAAAATTTCTCTAAGAATTATCTTGTTAATATTAATGACTGCAAAAAGTAACACTAGATAAGAATGTTAGAATAATCTTGTGTATACCTAGCATATACTGTGGTTGAATCCCTTAGTATTAGAGGATTTCTTTTTCATTCCTTTTTTTTTTTTTTTTTCTTCATTCCTCTTTAAATATGTGCAGGAAGCAGATGACATATCCAGTTATTAACAGTTGTCAAAACAGGTAAGAAGTAAGAAATATTTAAGGGCTATTTGGTTCTAGGGAGCAATATACATCCTGTTACATAGGGAATTAACCATGAAGCTCTCATTATGAACTCATTAGTTTTAATGAGTATTTGTGGCCAATCTGAAATTTTCACATTGAATCAGCATGAAGTTATGTAGCATAGGTGTTTAGTTGTCAGTGGATCTAATGTTTAATGTGAATAGATGAAAAGACTTCAGAATAAAAATCTATCATTTGCAAAGATAGAAAAGTGGGAGAATGGCATTGAAACATGTAAAATATCATGTAGGAAACGAGTTGCCAGTCCAGGTTCGATGCACGATACTGGATGCTTGGGGCTGGTGCACTGGGACGACCCAGAGGGATGGTATGGGGAGGGAGGAGGGAGGAGGGTTCAGGATGGGGAACACATGTATACCTGTGGCGGATTCATTGTGATATTTGGCAAAACTAATACAATTATGTAAAGTTTAAAAATAAAATTAAATTAAAAAAATAAAAATAAAATAAAATTTTAAAAATAAATAAATAAATAAATAATATTTTTATGTTAAATTAGAAAAATGTAAGAAAACTTGAAGAGTCTATTGTGTAAAACTTGATTCCATCTCATTTATGACATGTGTAGATGTATGTTTTTGTATAATTAGCAGTGATACATTAAAATGTTCATAAATTTATAGTGTCAGTATTTTTATTACATATGTTGTAATCTTCAGTATGATTATTTTTATTCAAATATGATTCATAGAATAAAATTCATTTTCTGATACCTAAGCTTTAAAACTTTCTTCATTAATATGCTTGCAATAAAAAGTCCCCAGTATACTAGGGGACACTTCAATGAGTGTGAATGCATTTGTTATTTTTATCTTGTTCAGATGAGGCAGTTTCCTTATCTTGTTATGTAACCAAAAGTAGTAGTAAATAAGCACAGTAACAAACATATCTGTACTGCCTTTGACTAGCCACATTTATCTTAATGTTTCATTATTTTTGTGTACAACATTTGCAGAAATCACTGAAGAAACTTGATACTGTGTCCTGGAAACTCCAGAGAGATATTTTATTCAGTTTGTATTTTGCAAGCTACTGGAAAGACACCTCATAGTGTGACTATCCGAATGTATCACATATAATGTCTTAATGAGTTTGAAAGTACACTTGTTTGTAGTATTTAAGCTTTACTCCATTGTTTGTTGTTCTCATTTGTCTAGCAGTTATATTCGTAAGCATGTGCATGCTAAGTCGCTTCAGTTCTGTCTGACTCTTTGTGGTCCTATGGACTGTAGCCCGGCCAGGCTCCTCTGTCCACGGAATCCTCCAGGCAAGGTTACTCTAGTGAGTTGCCATGCCCTCTTCCAGGGTATGTTCCAACCCAGGGATTAAACTGATGTCTCTTATGTCTCCTGAATTGGCGCATGTTTCTTTACCGCTAGCGTCACCCCAGAAGTCCCCTATTAAGTATGATTTCCTACAAAAAAAATCACTAGGTGTCCAACCATTAAAAAAAAAATCATATTCATTTGAAGATTTCAAAATCTGCATTGAGAATGTATGATTAGTTTTGTCAGAGGAAAGCCAGTATGTTGATTATATCAAATGTCTGCTCATTGGAAAATAAATAATGCCATCACTGTACATGTGAGTAAATAATGTTTACAACCATGCAAACATAATTTTGAAGTATGTGTATGTCTTCTTACAGTTCATACTATCATGGACAGGCTGTATAACCTTAACCTCTGATTTCTGATAGATAGCAGATACAATAGTAATATTGTGTGTTTTCAGTATAAAAGGAAACAAAGGATGGACTGTATTAGGAATTTGAACTCAATAAATATTGAGTCTCTGTTTTTTACACTTTTGCAAAAAGCAACATCATTTGTATAGCATAGTTTGCCCTAATGTCATGTTTCTGATTTTCTAGATCTGTGTTGGGGCTTGGGAATTTCATTTATAGAAAAGCATGAGGTACTTGAACTCTGAACTATAATACAACATATGTGACCCTAGAAATACTGCTGTTCATATTCAGAGTGAAAAATTAAAGCTAGCTTTAGTATAGATTCTAAAAAGATAAATAAAACTTCAAAATTAAAGGGGGAAAAGTAAAATAAATAAATTTATTTTTTTAATAAATTTAAAATATATCCTCATATAAAACTATCGAGGAGAGCTTGTGCTTCTCTTTTTTTAATGGAGGGTAATTGCTTTACAGTGTTGTGTTGGTTTCTGCTATACAACCTTCAGTTCAGTTCAGTTAAGTCGCTCAGTTGTGTCCGACTCTTTGCGACCCCATGAATCGCAGCAGGTCAGGCCTCCCTGTCCATCACCAACTCCCGGAGTTCACTCAAACTCACATCCATCGAGTCAGTGATGCCATCCAGCCATCTCGTCCTCTGTCATCCCCTTCTCCTCCTGTCCCCAATCCCTCCCAGCATCAGAGTCTTTTCCAATGAGTCAACTCTTCGCATGAGGTGGCCAAAGTGCTGGAGTTTCAGCTTTAGCATCATTCCTTCCAAAGAAATCCTAGGGCTGATCTCCTTCAGAATGGACTGGTGGGATCTCCTTGCAGTCCAAGGGACTCTCAAGAGTCTTCTCCAACACCACACTTCAAAAGCATCAATTCTTTGGCACTCAGTTTTCTTCACAGTCCAACTCTCACATCCATACATGACCACAGGAAAAACCATAGCCTTGACTTGACCGACTCTTTTGGCAAATAAATGTCTCTGCTTTTGAGTATGCTATCTTGGTTGGTCATCACTTTCCTTCCAAGGAGTAAGCGTCTTTTAATACAGTCTTAGGTATACATATATTTCCTCTCTCTTGAACACTCCCTCGCACCACCCCCCTCCCCCGCCCCACTCCATCCCACTCTAGATTGTCACAGAGCACCAAGTTGAGCAACTTTCCACTAGCTGTTTTACATATGGTAATGTATATGTCTCAGTGCCAATTTCTGAATTTGTCCCACCTTCTCCTTCCCTGACTGTGTCAATGAATCTGTTCTCTATGTCTGCATCTCTATTCCCCCTCTGCAAATAGTTCACCAGTACCATTTTTCTAGAGTCCATATATATGCATTAATAAATGACATTTGATTTTCTTTTTCTGACTCACTTCACACTGCAGGTTCACAACAACAGGCTTGAGGTTCATCCACCTCACTAGAACTGACTCAAATTTGTTCCTTTTTATGGCTAAATAATATCCCATTGTGTATATGTACCACAACATTATCCATTCATCTGCCAATGGACATGTAATTTGCCTCCATAGTCTGGCTACTGTAAATAGTGCTGCAATGAATATTGGGGTGCATGTGTATTTTTGAGTAATATGCTTCACTTTTTCTTTAATAAAAAGACTCATTCTTCTTTGCATCTTTATTTCAAGCACTAATTTAGCAATTAATGAGTTAATACAAAAATTCAGCTTTGCTTTAATATGAAGTCTCAAAAACTTACTTGTGTGTTTTCTTACAAAGGATGCATTTTGCTTTCTTAAGAAAATGTTGGAAAATGTTATATTTTCTGTGATTCCATTTGCAGTAAAGTCCAAAAATTTTGTTTCCAAAAAATATACATTAAATAAGCTATCATTTCTTAACACTTTTAAAAACTAAAATTATTTTTTATTTATCTATGTTCTCTATTAGAAATTATTTTTTAACATTGGATAGTTTGACAAGGATTTACACGATGAAGTGGAAGAGAAACAATTATCCAAAAACATTTTGCAAAAAAGTTCCCTCAGTTATATGCAATTTTCATATTTTCTACATTATCTGCAATTCTGACAAACTTCTTTTGTTGTATATACAAATTTTTTCAGATCAGATTAGATCAGTCAATAAGTCGTGTCCGACTCTTTGCGACCCCATGAATCTCAGCACTCCAGGCCTCCCTATTCATCACCAACTCCCGGAGTTCACTCAGACTCACGTCCATTGAGTCAGTGATGCCATCCAGCCATCTCATCCTCTGTCATCCCCTTCTCCTCCTGCCCCCAATCCCTACCAGCATCAGAGTCTTTTCCAATGAGTCAACTCTTTGCATGAGGTGGCCAAAGTACTGGAGTTTGAGCTTTAGCATCATTCCTTCCAAAGAAATCCCAGGGCTGATCTCCTTCAGAATGGATTGGTTGGATTTCCTTGCAGTCCAAGGGACTCTCAAGAGTCTTCTCCAACACCACAGTTCAAAAGCATCAATTCTTCGTTGCTCAGCCTTCTTCACAGTCCAACTCTCTCATCCATACATGACCACAGGAAAAACCATAGCCTTGACTAGCGGGACCTTTGTTGGCAAAGTTATGTCTCTGCTTTTGAATATGCTATCTACGTTGGTCATAACTTTCCTTTCACAGAGTAAGCATCTTTTAATTTCACGGCTGCAGTCACCATCTGCAGTGATTTTGGAGCCCAGAAAAATAAAGTCTGACACTGTTATGAGTATGAAAATTATAAATCCTATATATCATACTTAAGTATCAATGTAATAGATGCATTTTAGTATATGCCAACTGACTCTAAGACATATTTATATATTAACTAATCTCAGCACTCAGATTAATCAATTGCTTTACATTGTTTCATTATCCTTCATCCTTAATATAAAGGCTTTGATGTGTCTATATTTCTGAGAACATTGCAAACCTATCATCAGTTCAAGATAATCATATAGTCTAGCTGTCAAATTCTACTTATTTCTAGTGAGAATATTATTAACAGTCAAATTGTACCCAGGAAGGTACAGCATTCAGTGTTAACGCATATATCAAGAGATAGTCAGCAAGACTTAAGTTTTCTTAACATGTTAACATAATTAATAAAATAATTATTGTATAGGAAATGCAAATAAAATTTTGAGTAAAAATATTTCCATTTTGTGTATTTGTTTAATAAAATGTCCCACATATACTTATTTTTGCTTTGTTCTTTTTTCCTTTATTTTCATTTTTGACTTTTAAATAATATGGATTGGGCAAATAACACCTCTTTCATATTATAGAGTAAATTTTATAATTTCCCATTTTCATATACTTATGTAAATCTCATTATTTCTTTTTCCCTTTCTCTCAGTCCCTTATTCTTATCCTTTCCCTATTAAATGTTTGTATTCCTTTAGCAATTTTTGTTATTGTTGTTCTTGTCTTTTTTCTTTCTTTCTTTTAATATAGCCAAAGACTTGACAGAATACTATTTTGAGAAGAAAGAGGGATGTTTTTAATGTACTTATATCCCAAAGCTAGCATTAAAAACAATATCAAATCAATGGTTTAATAATATATAAAACATGGTTGTGCATAGTCTGAATTGTTTTTTGTCTTATAAAAATTATTGTTATTACTATTAATAATATAACAAGGGGCCAACTATCATAATGTTCTTGTTCTGTGTAAAAAAATGTTTTCTTGAATTTACATTTTCCCTTTCCTAATAATTACTTCTATATATCATTCTGCTACTTGAGTGTGCTTTTATCACCTGTAGTTTACAAAACCCTATGCAGCAATATTATAGTTTGCTACTAGTTCTTATATAAGCAATGCCAGTGATATCCTTCTAGCTTAGCTTCAGATTTCCAGAAATGTATTTTGTTTAGCACTATGACTAAGTAAGTAAATTAAGAACAAGCCTATCAGATTCTCTCTCTTAATACATGCACACACATACCACACATACACATACATATGTGGAAAATTCTTAGAGATAGAAATACCAGACCACATCGCCTACCTCCTGAGAAATCTGTATGCAGGTCAAGAAGCAACAGTTAGAACTGGACATGGAACAACAGACTGGTTCCAAATCAGGAAAGGAGTACATCAAGGTTGTATATTGTCACCCTGCTTATTTAACTTATATGCAGAGTACATCATGCGAATGCCAGGCTGGATGAAACACAAGCTGGAGTCAGGATTGCCAGGAGAAATATCAATAACCTCAGATATGCAGACGGCACCACCATTATGGCAAAATGTGAAGAAGAACTAAAGAGCTTATTGATGAAAATGAAAGGAGAGTGAAAATGTAGGCTTAAAGCTCGACATTCAGAAAACTAAGATCATGGCATCCGGTCCCATCCCTTCATGGCAAATAGATGAGCAAACAATGGAAATAGTGAGAGACTTTATTTTTGGGGGCTCCAAAATCACTGCAGATGGTGATTGCAGCTATGAAATTAAAAGACACCTTTGCCAACAAAGGTCCATCTAATCCAAGCTATGGTTTTTCCAGTAGTCATGTATGGATGTGAGAGCTGGACTGTAAAGAAGGCTCAGAGCTGAAGAATTGATGCTTTTGAACTGTGGTGTTGGAGAAGACTCTTAAGAGTGCCTTGGACTGCAAGGAGATCCACCCAGTCCATCCTAAAGGAAATCAGGCCTGAATATTCATTGGAAGGACTGATGCTGAAGCTGAAACTCCAATATTGTGGCCACCTGATGCAAAGAACTGACTCATTGGAAAAGATCCTGATGCTGGGAAAGATTGAAGCCAGGAGGAGAAGGGGATGACAGAGGATGAGATGGTTGGATGGCATCACCAACTCGATGGATATTAGTTTAACTCTGGGAGTTGGTGATGGAAAGGGAAGCCTGGCTGAGCTACTAAACTGAACTGAACTGATACATGAATTTCCTCCGCCAAGGGATCTTTCAGACCCGGGAATCAAAGTGTTATTTCCTTCATTGCAGGCAGATTCATATATATATATATATATATATATATATATATATATATTTAGTTCAGAAATGTCTCAGCAGATGTAATTTCATAAACCTTCAATTAGAGTCAAAGTTTTCAATTCAGTGAACTCCTTTATGTTTCTGTTTAGCCTGAATATCATGAAATACTTTGTGGAAGAAAGAATCTGGGAGTTATGGTACACCTCAAGTAATGAAGCCTTTTGCTTAATGTTCTGATTATAATTCTACTTTTCTCATTTTTTTTTAAATAGGGTTTTAAATCCTTATAATGTCTTCATTTTTGCTGCCACTTAAAAGTCCTAGACCTACCCTTATGTTTTTGCTGTGCTTTGTTTATGAAAGCAGATTGTGTCTATGATACACAGTCATGTACTTGTTGGATATGCACGTTTTCTTGTGAAGTAGAATATTAGCTAGTTTTGAAACATAAATTAATACAAATTTATTTAATTTCAACTTATTCAAAGTCTTTTTTTGCCCAACGAAATCTTAGCTGTATTTATGCTACTAAGTATGTGTGTATTTTCTGTTTATTTTTGTTTTGGCTTGCACTAATACAGTTTGTTAACAGAAAGCAATAATTTGAGGAGACGTGTTCATAGATGGTGACTGCTCTTCTTTCAGATACTGTCAGAAGGAGCGAAGATGACATTCTCAACCTGCCTGATCCATTTTCCTTCCTGAATGATCAAGGGCTCTGAGGGCTAAGTGTGTCACAGGTTAAGGGTTCTTTGTTCTACTTGCTATTATGACCCAGAGTTTGATGTTTAAGACAGTGTTGCCCAGCTCCTTGCAACTCTGAACCATGCCCTAGGTGGCCAACATGTTGGCATGTGGAAAGGATTCATTTTTGTCTGACTTCAATGTTATTCCACCACTGACCTGACAGATGATTTCCTAGCCAGAGAGAGCAGTCATGTGGATAAAAGTATCATTAAAGGTTGCAAAAATGTGGCAGACACCAAATACATTCTCTCATTTAGCTACCTAAGGTCTGAAGCTGATGACCTGTTCTTTCTTCTTTTCCTCCTTTTTGTGAAATGCCATTACTGTGTATTTTCTTTGGGCTATGCCATGAGAAAATTAATTGTTTCTTATGTACAGGTATGTAAATATGTTATTCAGTTCAGTCGCGTCTGACTCTTTGTGACCCCATGGACTGTAGCACACCAGGCCTCCCTGTCCATCACTAACTACCAGAGTTTGCTCAAACTCATGTCTATCAAGTCAGTGATCCCATCCTACTGTCTCATCCTCTGTCATTCCCTTCCCCTCCTGCCTTCAATCTTTCCCAGCATTGGGGTCTTTTCCAATGAGTTGGCTCTTTGCATTAGATGGTCAAAGTATTGGAACTTGAGCTTTAGCACCCGTCCTTCCAATGAATATTCAGGGTTGATTTTCTTTAGGATTTAAATGAAATCTGTTACTGTTTTCACTTTTACCCCATCTATTTGATATGAAGTGATGGGACCAGATGCCATAATCTCAGTTCTTTTAATGTTTAATTTTAAGCCAGCTTTTCACTCTCTTCTTTCACCCTCATTAAGAGTCTCTTTAGTTCCTCTTCACTTTCTGCCATTAGATTCATATCATCTGCATATCTGAGGTTGTTGATATTTCTACCTGTAATCTTGATTCCAGCTTATGATTCATCTAGCCCAACATTATGCATGATATACTCTGCATAGAAGTAAACAAGCTGGGTGATGATATGCAGCCTTGATAAACACCTCTCTCAGTTTGGAACCAGTCTGCTGTTCCATGTCTGGTTCTAACTGTTGTTCTTGACCTAAACAGGTATCTCAGGAGGCAGGTAAAGTGATCTGGTATTCCCATCTCTTTAAGAATTTTCCAGTTTGTTGTGATACACATAGTCAAAGGCTTTAGAATACTCAGTGAAGCAGATATTTTTCTTGAATTCTGTTGCTTTTTCTATAATCTAGAGGATATTGACAATTTGATTTTTGGTTCCTTTGCTTTTTCTAAATCCAGCTGTACATCTGAAAGTGCTCAGTTCACACACTGTTGAAGCCTGGTTTGAAGGATTTTGAACACAGCCTTGCTAGAATATGAAATGAGCACAGTTGTATGGTAGTTTGAACATTCTTTGGCATGTTCCTTCTTTGGGATTGGAGTGAAAACTGACTTTTTCTAGTCCTGTGGCCATTGCTGAGTTTTCCAAATTTGTGGCATATTAAGTAATCACTTTCACGGCATCATCTTTTAGAATTTGGTATAATTTTGCTGGAATTCCATTACCTCAATTAGTTTTGTTCATAGTAATGCTTCACAAGGCTCACTTGACTTCACATTCCAGGATGTCTGATTCTAGGTGAGTGGCCACATCATCGTGATTATCCAGGTCATTAAGACCTTTTCTGTATGGTTATTTTGTGTAGTCTTACCTTTGCCTTTCTTTTTCTTTGGTATGGTTTTTGTCACCGTCTCCTGTACAGTGTTACAAACTTCTGCCCATAGCTCTTCAGGTACTCTGTCTTCCAGCTCTAGTTGCTTGAATCTGTAACTTCCACTGTATAATCATAAGGGATTTGGTTTAGGTCATATTGGAATGGAATAGTGTTTTTCCTTATTTTCTTCAATTTAAGTCTGAATTTTGCAATTGGGAGCTCATGATCTAAGCCACAGTAAGCTCCAGGTCTTGTTTTTGATGACTGTATATGGCTTTCCCATCTTTGGCTGCAAAGAATATGATCAGTCTGATTTCTATATTGACCATCTGGTGATGTCCATATGTACAGAAGTTCTTGTGTTGTTGGAAGAAGGTGTTTGCTATGACCTGTGTGTTCTCTTAGCAAAACTCTGTTAACCTTTGCTCTGCTTCATTTTGTATTCCAAGGCCAAACTTGCTTGTCACTCCAGGTATCTCTTGTTGCTTGTCACTCCAGGTATCTCTTGACTTCTTACTTTTGCATTCCAATATCCTCTGATGAAAAGGACTTTTGTTGTTGTTGCTGTTAGTTCTAGAAATTCTTTAGTTCTTCATAGAACCATTTAGCTTCAGTCTTTGGCATTAGTGGTTGGGGCATAGACTTGGAAAGCCCACGTACAATAATCATTTAATGTCAGTAATTTTGTAGTTATGCCCAACTTTAAGAAAACTTGGTAAAGAGAAACCAGGATATTTTAATGCCACCACCTTGTAGAAGAAAAAGATTTAGTTTTAGTTCTCTTACAATGATGTTGTAGTTGATTTATTTGTAGGATAATTAACCAGAGTGATTCATAATTTTTAACATGTAATTTATGCTATATATCTTGTGTTTTGAAAGATGGAAAGTCTTCTAGCCTCATCCATCAGAGTTCAGACAGAAGAAGCAAGAAGAATCACAGTTCCAGAGCAGCTAAGAAAAAAACCATATTACAGAATATTAATCACAATGAAAAAGCAGAAAGTTATGTCCCAGATAAAAGGACAAGATAAAATCCTAGAAAAACAACTAAAGAAAGCAGAAATTTGCAACCTTCCAGAAAAAGAATTCAGAATAATGATAGTGAAGATAATCCAGGATCTCAGGAAAAGAATGGAGGCAAAGATTGAGAAGATCCAAGAAATGTTTGCCAAAGACCTACAAGAACTAAAGAACAAGTAAACAGAGATGAATAATACACTAGAAGGAATCCATAGCAGAATAACTGAGGCAGAAGAATGGATAAATGACCTGGAGGACAGAAGGGTGGAAAACACTGCTGCAGAATAGACTATAGAAAAAATAATGAAAAGAAGTAAAGACAGCCTAGGAGACCTCTGGGGCAAAATTAAACACACCAACATTCGCATTATTGGAGTCCCAGAAAGAGAAGAGAGAAAGAAATGACCTGAGAAGATATTTGAAGAGATAATAGCTGAAAACGTCCCTTAAATGGGAAAGGAAATAGTCAACCATGTCCAGGAAGCATACAGAGTCCCAGGAAGGATAAACCCAAAGAGGAACACACCAAGGCACATAGTATCAAACTGACAAAAATTAGAGACAAAGATAAAATATTAAAAGCAACAAGGGAAAAATGACAAATAACACACAAGGGAACTCTCTTCAGGCTATATCAGCTGATTTCTTAACAGAGACTCTCAAGCCAGAAGGGAAGAGCACAGTATATTTAAAGTGATGAAAGGGAATAGCTTATGGCCAAGAATACTCTACCCAGCAAGACTTTCATTCAGATTTTATTGAGAAATCAGAAGCATTCCAGACAAGCAAAAGTTAAGAGAATTCAACACCACTAAACCAACTTCACAACAAATGCTAGAGGAACTTCTCTAGCATGGAGACACAAGAGAAGGAAAAAGACCTACAGAAAATAAACCCAAAACAATTAAAAAATGGTAATAGGATCATGCATACCAATAATTACCTTAAGTGTAAATGGATTAAATGTACCAATCAAAAGACATAGACTTGTTGGGCAGATGAAGACATGTGCATGTATGCACTTCCATTTAACCATATCACTCTTTTTGACTCCATCAAACTCTATATAATTGTTTTATATTGTTAAATTAATCATGTTCCCATTATGGCTTGCAGTTATAGTTATCTTTTATATTTTGTCTGGCTATTGATTGTGAAAACTGATAAGCATCTTTCACTATTGTGAATATGTAACTATTACTCATTTAATACCATTATATCATTATTGGTCAACAGAAAAATAATAGAATTCTAAATCACCAGAACTATGATTTAGTAGAAAAACCTGTAATCACTTCTTAAAATCCAGATGAATATCAGAATTATCCTGAAATTTTTTGAAAAATACAAATGCTCAGGTGTGTTTTGTTTTGTTTTGTTTTTTCTCCAGAGCTCCAGATTTGTTTCTAATGAGCAGTCATTTTTAAAAACAACTGGATTATACAATGATTTTTCTTTTTAATATAGTTTGTTTCACTTTTACTATTTCATATTCAGCACTACCATTTCATTTAGTTTATGTTTTCCAACTTCTCCATCTTCTTGTTTTATTTGATGTTCTGTCTCAAGGCTTTATCAAGCATAGTAGAACAGTTTCTGAATACATGTTTATAAATAATATGTATATATATGTGTGTGTGTGTGTGTGTGTGTGTGTGTGTGTGTGTTAGGACACTTAGGAATTTTTGTCTAACTAAAAAATTTATGACATTTTGATTCCACTTATTTGACTTAGTATGAATAGAATGCTAGATTTCTAATTAGAAAAATAAATATGCAGCAAGCAACAAAGGTTTACTGTATAGCACAGAGAGCTATATCAGTATTTTATAATAAATAAAATGGAAAATAATTTCAAAAATAATATATGTGTATATGTATAACTGAATCACCTTGAAACATTGCAAGTCAACTATCAGTTCAGTTCAGTCGCTCAGTCGTGTCCAACTCTTTGCAACCTCATGAATCACAGCACGCCAGGCCTCCCTGTCCATCACCAACTCCCGGAGTTCACTCAGACTCACGTCCATCGAGTCAGTGATGCCATCCAGCCATCTCATCCTCTGTCATCCCCTTCTCCTCCTGCCCCCAATCCCTCCCAGCATCAGAGTCTTTTACAATGAGTCAACTCTTCGCATGAGGTGGCCAAAGTACTGGAGTTTCAGCTTTAGCATCATTCCCTCCAAAGAAATCCCAGGGCTAATCTCCTTCAGAATGGACTGGTGGGATCTCCTTGCAGTCCAAGGGACTCTCAAGAGTCTTCTCCAACACCACACTTCAAAAGCATCAATTCTTCAGTGCTCAGCCTTCTTCACAGTCCAACTCTCACATCCATACATGACCACAGGAAAAACCATAGCCTTGACTAGATGGACCTTTGTTAGCAAAGTAATGTCTCTGCTTTTGAATATGCTATCTAAGTTGGTCATAACTTTCCTTCCAAGGAGTAAGCGTCTTTTTATTTCATGGCCACAGTCACCATCTGCAGTGATTTTGGAGCCCCAAAAAATAAAGTCTGACACTGTTTCCACGGTTTCCCCATCTATTTCCCATGAAGTGATGGGACTGGATGCCATGACCTTCATTTTCTGAATGTTGAACTTTAGCCAACTTTTCACTCTCCACTTTCAGTTTTATCAAGAGGCTTTTTAGTTCCTCTTCACTTTCTGCCATAAGGGTGGTATCATCTGCATATCTGAGGTTATTGATATTTCTTCCGGCAATCTTGATTCCAGTTTGTGTTTCTTCAAGTCCAGTGTTTCTCATGAAGTACACTGCATATAAGTTAAATAAGCAGGGTGATAATATACAGCCTTGAC
This sequence comes from Bubalus kerabau, assembly GCF_029407905.1. Classification (NCBI taxonomy): domain Eukaryota; kingdom Metazoa; phylum Chordata; class Mammalia; order Artiodactyla; family Bovidae; genus Bubalus; species Bubalus kerabau. The sequence continues at coordinate 5,843,403 of NC_073645.1, forward strand.
GAACTCCTTTTCCTATTTGGAAACAGTCTGTTGTTCCATGTCCAGTTCTAACTGTTGCTTCCTGACTTGCATACAGATTTCTCAAGAGGCAGGTCAGGTGGTCTGGTATTTCCATTTCCTTCAGAATTTTCCACAGTTTGTTGTGATCCACACAGTCTAAGGCTTTGGCATAGTCAATAAAGCAGAAATAGATTTTTTCTGGAACTCTCTTGCTTTTTCCATGATCCAGCGGATGTTGACAATTTGATCTCTGGTTCCTCTGCCTTTTCTAAAACCAGCTTGAACATCAGGAAGTTCATGCTTCACATATTGCTGAAGCCTGGCTTGGAGAATTTTGAGCATTACTTTACCAGCGTGTGAGATGAGTGCAATTGTGTGGTAGTTTGAGCATTCTTTGGCATTGCCTTTCTTTGGGATTGGAATGAAAACTGACCTTTTCCAGTCCTGTGGCCACTGCTTGCTGCTGCTGCTGCTAAGTCACTTCAGTCGTGTCCGACTCTGTGCGACCCCATAGACGGCAGCCCACCAGGCCCCGCCGTCCCCGGGATTCTCCAGGCAAGAACACTGTAGTGGGCTGCCATTTCTTCCTCCAATGCATGAAAGTGAAAAGTGAAAGTGAAGTCGCTCAGTCGTGTCCGACTCTTAGCGACCCCGTGGACTGCAGCCTACCAGGCTTCTCCGTCCATGGGATTTTCCAGGCAAGAGTACTGGAGTGGGGTACCATTGCCTTCTTGCTGGCATATTGCGTGCAGCAATTTCACAGCATTATCTTTCAGGATTTGAAATAGCTCCACTGGAATTTCATCACCTCCACTAGCTTTGTTCCTAGTGATGCTTTCTAAGGCCCACTTGACTTCACATTCCAGGATGTCTGGCTCTAGGTCAGTGATCACAACATCGTGATTATCTGGGTCATGAAGATCTTTTTTGTACAGTTCTTCTGTGTATTCTTGCCACCTCTTCTTAATATCTTCTGCTTCTGTTAGGTCCATACCATTTCTGTCCTTTATCGAGCCCATCTTTGCATGAAATGTTCCCTTGGTATCTCTAATTTTCTTGAAGAGATCTCTAGTCTTTCCCATTCTGTTGTTTTCCTCTATTTCTTTGCACTGATCACTGACGAAGGCTTTCTTATCTCTTCTTGCTAGTCTTTGGAACTCTGCATTCAGATGTTTATATCTTTCCTTTTCTCCTTTCCTTTTCACTTCTCTTCTTTTCACAGCTATTTGTAAGGCCTCCCCAGACAGCCATTTTGCTTTTTTGCATTTCTTTTCCATGGGAATGGTCTTGATCCCTGTCTCCTGTACAAAGTCCATAGTTCATCAGGCACTCTATCTATCAGATCTAGGCCCTTAAATCTATTTCTCACGTCCACTGTATAACCATAAGGGATTTGATTTAGGTCATACCTGAATGGTCTAGTGGTTTTCCCTACTTTCTTCAATTTAAGTCTGAATTTGGCAATAAGGAGTTCATTGAGCCACAGTCAGCTCCTGGTCTTGTTTTTGTTGACTATATAGAGCTTCTCCATCTTTAGCTGCAAAGAATATAATCAATCTGATTTCAGTGTTGACCATCTGGTGATGTCCATGTGTATATTCTTCTCTTCTGTTGTTGAAAGAGGGTGTTTGCTATGACCAGTGCATTTTCTTGGCAAAACTCTCTTAGTCTTTGCCCTGCTTCATTCCATATTCCAAGGTCAAATTTGCCTGTTACTCCAGGTGTTTCTTGACTTCCTACTTTCGCATTCCAGTCCCCTATAATCAAAAGGATATCTTTTGGGGGTGTTAGTTCTAAAAGGTCTTATAGGTCTTCATAGAACCGTTCAACTTCAACTTCTTCAGCATTACTGGTTGGGGCATAGACTTGGATTACTGTGATATTGAGTGGTTTGCCGTGGAAACGAACAGAGATCATTCTGTCGTTTTTGAGATTGCATTCAAGTACTGCATTTCGGACTCTTTTGTTGACCATGGTGGCTGCTCCATTTCTTCTGAGGCATTCCTGTCTGCAGTAGTATATATAATGGTCTTCTGAGTTAAATTCACCCATTCCAGTCCATTTGAGTTCGCTGATTCTTAGAGTGTCTACATTCACTCTTGCCATCTCTTGTTTGACCACTTCTAATTTGCCTTGATTCATGGACCTGACATTCCAGGTTCCTATGCAATATTGCTCTTTACAGCATCGGACCTTGCTTCTATCACCAGTCACATCCATAGCTGGGTATTGTTTTTGCTTTGGCTCCATCCCTTCTTTTTTCTGGCGTTATCTCTCCACTGATCTTCAGTAGCATATTAGGCCCCTACTGACCTAGGGAGTTCCTCTTTCAGTATCCTATCATAGTCAACTATATTTCAATAAAATGTATATATTAAACAAAACAAAAAAAATAAAATCAACATATAGTATTTTATCATGTACATAATGCAAAAAAAATGCTATACTGAATTAGGGATATTACAAATTCTAAATTTTAATATTGAACTTACCTATTTTTTAGCAGTTCACACACCATAACAATTAAAATGTAATTATAATATACGAATTGATAGCTTTATGTTCTCAGATATTATATAATAATGCTGAAAAAACAATCATGACATAATTAGCCTGAAGTAATTTTAGGTCTCCTGTTTGCTTGGCTAATTTAAAACTGTTTTTATTCTTAAATTACAGTAACCATAATATCTAGCTTAGTTGGATGAAGTATTTTAGTTTTGCTTGCTTGCTTGTATTATTCTTCATTCCCTAGAAAACAGAGGATAGTTTGTTTTGTATTAAAAAAAAAAAATGTTTTCTAAATAAATCAAGAGCTTTGCTCAGCATAGATTGGAAGGTGTTCACATGAATGGTCAGCAACTAAAGCACTTAAGTTTGGAAGACACTGGTGGAAAAATTTTGTTTTAGTCGTTTTTAACCAGTAATACCACCACAGCTACTATTGCTGCAATCTCTAGTGGCACATCAGTAGGGGTTTGATTAATCTGAATCTGAAGATCTTAACTACAAGAAATATCAAAAGTATTTGAGAACTACATTGGAAAATTATTTCATAATTTTCATTGTTGATTATTTTACCTTTATGAAAGATACAGTTAACCTTCCTCAATGATACTGAAAAATGTTTTTGTCTAATTATCTTGTCTGTTGCCTAACAGAGTGCGTGAATGTAGTAGGAACCAAATAAACTTTTGTTAAATAAGTGGAAGATAATCACATTTATATAGTACTTCTGAAATAACACGCTAAAGACTAGTTAAGATCCTTCCTTTGCATCAATTTTAGACAATTATGGAAAATATCAGCTATGTAACACAGACTTAAGTTTTAATTTCTGTCTGATGCCTCAGTCTCCCAGATAGGAACAATGCTCTTAATGTATCAGCTGCACTGATCACATTGCATTTGTGTTCTATGAACTTCAGTGAATTTTATTTGGGTTATATGAATTTATGTCTCTAATTTATCCCTTTCTTCAAAGTTAGGGTTATGGCTATTATGGAAACTTCTTTTTGTATGTACCAACTCTGTAACTAGTTCATTTCTGCAAATGATCCTTAAGTTTAAATTAATGCAAAATTATCTGTGGATGAATCTCAGATATTCAAGTTTCTATAAATCAATCTTCATCTTAATCTGCTTCAGAGATTAAATTCTTGATGTTTAGATCAAAATGCTCCTACCCTTCACTTCCCATAGTCTGAAGGGGAAATTATTAAGCAATAATTTCTGTGTGTGATGGCTATGTTCCAGTTTAAGTTTAAATAGACAGCAAATTTGTGATATTTTATCACATTCCACATAAAGATTTATATTTCAATCATTAAAAGGTTGTAAAAATATTTCTTCCAAAATTCAATTATAGCTATGCTGTTTTGTTTAGGTTTTCATCTTTCCTTTACAAATTAATATAATCCTCCTAAACTTCATTAAATGCTTCAACTCAAAGTGATATTATTGGTTGTCCTGGATTAGGCTAACACTGAGATGACATTGTATCTGAGAGTAATTATTTCAAAATGTGTTCCAGGAAAAACTGGTAAAGGAATCTGAGAAGCAGAATAGTGAAGAGGAAGAAGGAAAGCAAAAAATAAATAAATAAATAAATAAATAAAAAATAAGGAGCTATTTCATGTGATGTTCCAGCCTTGACCTGATTTTGGAGATATTCTAGACTGTCAGTTTGACTACAGAGTTTGTTCTAGCTTGAAGTAGTCAATCAGTTCAGTTCAGTTGCTCAATCAGGTCCTACTTTTTGCGACCCCATGGACTGCAGCACGCCAGGCTTTCCTGTCCATCACCAACTCCTGGAGCTTACTCAAACTCATGTCCATAGAGTCGGTGATGTCAAGCTACAGTTTTCATATTCTTATTTCAGTCAGTGATTGACTGTGAGCAGTCATTCTGCCTCTTAGGCATTTGTTCAAAGTGGTTCCACTTGTGCAAATTTCCTTTCCAAGAAGTTTTGATGATTTGAACTATTAGGAAAGACACTAGCAAGAGCTGGGAATGGACTTGCATAATCAATAAAAGGAATTTGAAGGGGATCTGGCTAGAATACTAACATATTCTACAATAGTCAACCCCTTGCACTGCCCAAACCCAATGATTCTTGAATTGAGTATCTTCCATTAAGTCTCAGAATCTATGGTACTGTTGTTAGCTGCAATTTAGGGGAAAACCCACCAAAGATTTAGTAAAATGACATAACTACAGCTTCTGCAGTTGCAGCTGATCCTGAGGCTGTGGTTAATATTCATAATTTATTTTTCTACTCTCCCTTCTAAATTATTTTCACCTGAATTAGCATTTACTCAGATCTGGGTGGGTTATACTCTGGCAGGGATGACACATATCTTAATCCCTGAAGTTTTGACCTGAAGGCTATTGTGAAACACTAAGAGATACCCAACTGATAACCATATGACAATAATAATTCTCCCTACCCTTATTATGAAACAAGTCTAACTCCTCCTAATGATCATTGTAAATCTCTCTTTTCAATAGAGTAACTCATTTCTTTGTTAATCCATATAAAGCAAGAGGAGCCCTCATATCAGAATGTAGCTATATCTTTAAGTTTAGTAAGTATCTTAACTTATTCTTAGGTGGAACTTCACTTTTGCATTTGTTCTCTGATGGAATTAATGAGGCTATGCCCAATAATATCTGCCTATGAGTATAAAGTTTAATCCTCTTTGATGAAAATAAGCATAAAGAAGCTTTTAAGAAATACATTCTTCCCATCATATGCACACACAAGCACATGCTTGTTAACACCAAACACACACACACACACAGACACTCATATGTTTGAATTTTCAGAAGAAGAGGAGAGAAGCAGTATTTGAAATTATAGTGTCCATGGCTTTTTAAGAACTGATGAAAGTTAAAAAAAAAAAAAATGAAAGGCTTTTATGTAGACCCCAAGAAGAATAAATCAATAAATAAGTACAAAGGATATCACACTTGGACTCATTATGATACAATTTTGAAAATGAAATGTAAAGAGAAGCTTTTTAAAGTAGCTAAATGACATAAATGGAAGAAAAAATACTTTAAAAAGAGCAACAATTGGGATGATAGCTTATGTTCTAAAGGAAAGAATAGAATAAAAAAGGAAATGGAAAGTTATCTTCAAAATCTTCCAGAAGATAATGGTTAACTTAGATTTTATACCTATATGAAATATACCTTAAAAATGTAAAAAAAAAATACTACAGTGATTTGTAATTTTTCATGTACAAATCTTTTACTGTCTTGGATAAATTTATTCCTAGTTATTTTCTTTTTATATATGCTATTATAAATGGACTTTTCCCTTAGCTTTAGTTTTGTATTATTTATTGCTTTTGTATAGAAATACAACTAATTTTGCATGTTGATATACCCTATGACTACTTTATAATTTTACTGAATTTGTTTATTTAGATGTAGTAGCTATCTTGAGAATTCTTTGGGATTTAATTATCTTTGTGATTCATTAGGATCATGTGATTTGTGAACAGAAGTAATTTACTTCTTCCTACCTGAACTGGATGTTGTTCACCTTTGTCCTACCTTATTTTTATACCTAGAAATTTCTGACCAATGTTCATTAGCAATGGAGACTCTGTGTATTGCCTGAACTTACAGGCAATGAGGATAATCTATAATTTGTTACTTGTCTAATTTTTAAACAGACTAAATGATGCTAAAAAACACAATTAGTGCTGGAAATAATACAATTGATCTTTGAAATATTCAATAAAAATTGATTAAAAAGGTATGACTGTGTATTTTATGTAAACTCTGTATAACTGTTTAAAAATTTTGAGTGGCAAAAAGTAATCTGTGGATTTTTTTTTTTTTTTAAGTGAGTCTCATTTTCTTTGTGTGTATCTCATCTTTCCCTGAAGTTGGGAAATATTGAAGGCAGGATGAGGGGGGATGACAGAGGAGAAGCTGGTTGGATGACATCACTGACTGAGTGGACATAAATTTTAGCAAGCTCTGGGAGATGGTGAAGGACAGGGGAGCCTGGCATGCTGCAGTCCATGGGATTGTGACAAGTTGGATGTTACCGAGTGACTGAAAAACAACAACAACATATGGGGGAAAAATACATTTAATAGGTTATTATTTTTTTAACACTTTTTTAAAATAAAATTCCAATCCCCTTTGATGAAAGGACTTTTTTTTTTTTTTTTTTTTTGCGTTAGTTCTAGAAGGTCTTTAGGTCTTCATAGAACCATTTGACTTTAGCTTCTTTAGCATTAGTGGGTGGGGCATAGACTTGGGAGGCCCATTATAATAATTATTTAATGTCAGTAATTTTGTAGTTATGCCCAACTTTAGGAAAACTTGGTAAAGAGAAACCAGGATATTTTAACACCACTACCTTGTAACTATCTAATATCTACCATATTATAAAGTGAATCTGCCTGCAATGCAGGAGACCTGGGTTCAGTCCCTCAGTTGGGGAGATTCTCTGGAGAAGGCAATGGCAACCCATTCCAGTATTCTTGCCTGGAGAGTTCCATGAACAGGGGAACCTGGTGGGCTGCAGTCCATGGAGTCACAAAGATAGACATGACTGAGCGACTAACCCACATACATTATATAGTGAACTGCTTTCAGGCATAGGCTATGTGTTACTGTTTTTGTGTTTCAATGCACTTTTAGAAAAATTCCTGTTATGTAACAGATGCTCCATAGATGTTTGTTGAATTGAACTGACTGTGAAATTTGATAAGTTCTCATTTCACCATGAGCACAACACAGCTTCTGGAAGCATGATGGTGATGATACGTAGCGACTTTCTGTAGATTTTTAAAACTAAAATGTCACAGATAAAAGTATGGATAAAATGAGATATCTTGTAGTTATTAAAAAAGATAGTTTTTAAATGACTATGAAGGTGTATAATTTTCAGTATCACATCAGGTGTAATTAATTTGAGATATATCCAGTAAAATTACTTTTCCAGTTGTGCCTTATATATAAATGATATAAAAACTTAGAAATTATATTTCACCAAATCCCCTATGAATTGTTTCTCCACTTGTCTTTTTCTAGCATTGATTTTCATGTCTACATGACACTTTTAAATTATGCTACAAAAGAAAGATTCTTAAACATGAAATTAGATGTAATATAAATGTAGGAGACCTCACTATGCTTTTATTGGGTGCTGAGATTTTGGTCCACTTTAAAAGCAGAAACAACCACTCCCTTGGTATCAAAGAAGGAAAATAATTGCTGTAGTAATAAATGGGTAGATATTTTTATTATATTATAATAAGGAGAGAAGGAGGAAAAGACAGTTATCTCTAGCATGGAAGTACTTTGATATGGGCATAAGTCCTTTTTCAAGGTAAAGATAAGCCTTGGTATTAGGAGTACAAAATGAAAGGTAGAAAAAGGCAGGTGGTAGATGAAGAGAGATACTGACATCACGAATCAAAGAGAAAAGAACTCTTGAATATTAAATGGCCTAAAAATATCAAAAGTTAAATTAGATCTAAAATTCAATTTTCATTTCCTCCTTTCAGAATCCTTTTAAATATTTTATACCTTATGATGTCTCTTTTCTGCTGCTGCTAAGTCACGTCAGTCGTGTCTGACTCTGCAACCCCATAGATGGCAGCCCACTAGGCTCCCTTCTCTGGGATTCTCCAGGCAAGAATACTGGAGTGGGTTGCTATTTCCCTCTCCAGTGCATGAAAGTGATAAGTGAAAGTGAAGTCGCTCAGTCGTGTCCGACTCTTAGCGACCCCATGGACTGCAGCCTATGAGGCTCCTCCACCCATGGGACTTCCCAGGCAAGAGTACTGGAGTGGGTTGCCATTGATGTCTCTTTAGGCTTTGTTATACATGTAATATTTTACCACATCTTCTTAGATAAATATGAAAACGTGGGATTATGATTTGTTGTTGTTCACTCGCTAAGTCATGTAAATCTCTGTGACTCATGGACCATAGCTCATCAGGCTCTTCTGTCCATGGGATTTCCCAGGCAAGAATATTGGAGTGGGTGACCATTTCCTTCTCCAGGTGATCTTCCTGACCCAGGGATCAAATCTATGTTTCTTGCACTGGCAGGCAGATTCTTTGTCATGGAGTCACCAGATAGATGCTAATATTAGAGGCGGGGCCAGGTGAAGGGGTGTGACAGTTCTTGTAATGCTATCACTTCTGTGGAAAAAAATTATTCAATACACATAGTGGCATATTATTGTCATTTTCATATATTATGAGCTGTTATGAAAAGTAAGGTGGAGTCATTCAGTCATGTCTGACTCTTTGCCACCCCATGGACTGTAGCCTACCACACTCTTCCATCCACGGGGTTTTCCAGGCAGAAGTACTGGAGTGGGTTGCCATTTCCTTCTCCAGAGGATCTTCCCAACCCAGGGATCAAACCTAGGTCTCCTGCATTGTAGGCAGACTCTTTACTGTCTGAGCCACCAGGGAAGTCCATGAACTGTTTTATATATTTATAATACACCTCTATTATGTACACTGTAAAGGCAGATGACAATCATATACAGATAAAATATATGCTGATATAATTAGCATAGAATAAGTAGGCAGCATGTGGCATATTATTTAAAAATATTTTCCAAAATTTGATTAACTTGGTTTAATTTACAAAAGAGCAAATTCCTTGATATCTTCATAGACCTCAACACATATATATTTTTTCTATATTAATAGTGCTTATTGTATAGATTATTTTATCTGAATAAGGTAGCAATGTCTGTAAAGTATATAGCTTAAAAACTGTCCCATTAGAATGATCCATAAACATTCATTACATGCTTACAAATCATACATGAGTATAATATTTTTAATGTATTTAGCCAGAAAATGAGACTAATAGAAAGCCACATTTTAAAATGTTTAACACTAAGGACTTTATATAATTACAGATTTGGGGGTTCCAAGAAAATTTAATATATTCAATATGTTAGCCCCAACTTGCAAACAGAGGAGGAAACTAAGATAGGTTAAGTGTTTTATGTGAGGCCATGGGTGTTCAGCTACATATTATTCTTGGTCATGAAAAAGGTTAACTTTCATAGTATATCAAATCCCATCTCTGTTGAAGATGAACATTTTACATTATGTGGAACAGTATATTTAGAGAACTCAGGGACATACTTACTGATGCCAGGGAAACAGGTTACTTCCCTTTCTAATCTATAATGAATGAAACCATTGAAAGTGTGAGAAAATGAAAATAGTGGAACGACAAAAATAGTAATTTTATTGCAAAATCATTCTTGGTCTTATTTTATGTTAGCCTATGAAATAAGGTCATGCTCATCTGATCTACGAATAAAACACATCTTTACAACTGACATACCTACTTGATCATAAAACTAGCAGCCTCAAATTTGATTACGTGGCAGTATGGTTATGTCAATTAGAATTATCAATGCTGTATTTCAACTACCTCATTAAAATAGATGACCAGAGTCTCTATATGGTTATAATGATAGAAAAGCACAAATAGTCTTGCACTACATAAAGTAGTATACTTATTGAAATGGATTAGTTGCAGTGGAAAATGTTATACAACTAAACTATGTATTCAGTTCAGTTCAGTTGCTCAGTCGAGTCCAACTCTTTGCAACCCCATGAATAGCAGCATTCCAGGCCTCCCTGTCGACCACCAACTCCCAGAGTCCAAACAAACCCATGTCCATCGAGTCGGTGATGCCATCCAGCCATTTCATCCTCTGTCATCCCCTTCTCCTCCTGCTTTCAACCCCTCCCAGCATCAGGGTCTTTTCCAATGAGTCAACTCTTTGCATGAGGTGGCCAAAGTATTGGAGCTTCAGCATCAGTCCTTCCATTGAACAACCAGGACTGATATTCTTTAGGATGGAATGGTTGGATCTCCTTGCAGTCCAAGGGACTCTCAAGAGTCTTATCCAACACCACAGTTCAAAAGCATCAATTCTTCGGTGCTCAGCTTTCTTCACAGTCCAATTATGTATAATTAAAAGCAAAAGAAGCTATATTGGGCAGCTATTTCAAACTGTGTATTAATATCTGGTAGTAAAAAGGGGAAAATCACACATTGATAGTCTTTTATGTGCTTTTTTTTTTCTTTTTATACAATTATCTCATTTCAGTTTAATCATTCAGTTGTGTCCGATTCTTTGCGACCCCATGGACTGCAGCATGCCACTTTTCCCCATCCATCACAAACTTCCGGAGCCTACTCAAACTTATGTCCATCAAATCAGTGATCCCATCAAACTATCTCATGGTCTATTATCTCCTTCTCCTACTGCCTTCAATCTTTCCCAGCATCAGGCTCTTTTCCAATGAGTCGGTTCTTTACATCAGGTGGCCAAATTATTGGAGTTTCAGCTTCAGCATCAGTCCTTCCAATGAATATTCAGAACTTAGTTCCTTTAGGATGGACTGGTTGGATCTCCTTGCAGTCCAAGGGACTCTCAAGAGTATTCTCCAGCACCACAGTTCAAAAGCATCAATTCTTTGGTGCTCAGCTTTCTTTATAGTCCAACTCTCACATCCATACATAACTACTGGAAAAACCATAGCTTTGATTAGATAGACCTTTGTCAGCAAAAAATGTTTCTGCTTTTAAATATGCTGTCTAGGTTGGTCATAACTTTTCTTCCAAGGAGCAAGCATCTTTTAATTTCATGGCTGCACAGTCACCATCTGCAGTGATTTTGGAGCCCCCAAAAAGAAAGTCTGTCACTTTTTCCATTGTTTCCCCATCTATTTGCCATGAAGTGATGGGACCAGATGCCATGATGTTAGTTTTTTGAGTGGTGACTTTTAAGATAGCTTTTTCACTCTCCTCTTTCATCAAGATGCTCTTCAGTTCCTCTTCGCTTCCTGCCATAAGGGTGGTGTCATCTGCATATCTGAGGTTATTGATATTTCTCTGGGCAATCTTTATTCCAGTTATCTATTGATAACACAACAGTTATTTACTGTGTAATTTATTTAGCTAGTGAGAGAGTCAATTCCTAGGCAGGTTGATAAGAAGTCTGGGGTTCCCAAAGAGGAGCGAGAGGTCTGGGGCTCTCAAACAGGAGATAGGGGTCTGGAATTCCCAAGGAGGCTGCTGCTGCTGCTGCTAAGTTGCTTCAATTGTCTTAGACTCTGGCTTCTCTGATAGCTCAGTTGGTAAAGAATCCGCCTGCAATGCAGGAGACCCTGGTTTGATTCCTGGGTCAGGAAGATCCCCTGGAGAACGGAAAGGCTACCCACTCCAGTATTCTGGCCTAGAGAATTCCATGGAAAGTCCATGGGGTCACATAGAGTCAGACACGACTGAGCCACTTTCACTTCACTGTGCAACCCCATAGACGGCAGCCCACCAGGCTCCACCATCCCTGGGATTCTCCAGTCAATAACACTGGAGTGGGTTGCCATATCCTTCTCCAATGCATGAAAGTGATAAGTGAAAGTGAAGTCACTCAGTCGTGTCCAACTCTTCATGACCCCATGGACTGGAGCCTACCAGGCTCCTCCGTCCATGGGATTTTCCAGGCAAGAGTACTGGAGTGGGTTGCATTGCATTCTCCTCTCAAGGAGGCAGAAAAGACAATTTTTTTTTTTTTAACTACATTCCTTAGTAAGGATTATATAACAATAATGTATCCTGCTTGAGGACATGTTTCTCCTTCCTGAAAACCTTCTGTTATCTTAGAATGTATATTATGGGAGTGGGTCTAGTAAGATCTTTACAACCTCGGGACATTCTTTTGATTAATGGTAATAACCAAATAGAAAGTATATACTTCCCTTGCTGAGACTAGGGCTTGGAGCACTCTCCATCCCTCTTCTGATGTATATGTTGGAAGCTTTCTCTGTCCCTTTTCATACCTTAAAAAAACTCTGCTACACGAAAGCTCGTGAGTGACCAAGCCTGGTCCCTGGTCCCAAAGAGAAATCTTCTTCCTCAGAGATAGCAAATCCGACACTATTCACTGTAAGCTATCACTAGTTCCCTATTGTTGGTCACTAGAATCATTTTCAGGTTTTGTTTGTTCAACCATTGCCTGAGTTAAGGTTTATATAAATATCATTTGTACAAGTGCACCTATTGGTATACAGATATGGAGGGATGTTTGTAGGACAGAGTCTAGGAGAGTGGTTGTTGGTTGAAAAAGTAGTGTATGTTTAAAGCTGATCAATGATGCCAGAATTTCCTGCAAAGACATCATTTGCTCCCTCTCTTCCACCCACCAAAAAAAGAAAAAAAAGGTGATCAAATTCTCACAAATGGCTAAGAGTATAAATGATTCCTTTCTGTCTCCTTCTTCTCCTTCTCTTTCAAACATTTCTTTCCATAGCTTCTAAGTATATTTTAAATTTAACTCATATTTTCAATGTTTCAGGGCTTCCCTGATAGCTCAGTTGGTAAAGCATCTACCTGCAATGTGGGAGACCTGGCTTCGATCCTTGGATTGGGAAGATCCCCTGGAGAAGGGAAAGGCTACCCACTCCAGTATTCTGGCTGGAGAATTCCATGGATTGTATAGTCCATGGGGTTGCAAAGAGTCGGACATGACTGAGCAGTGTTTACTTTCACTGTCAATGTTTCAGAGCTGGAGAAGTGGATTTCTATCACTCTGAGCACTAGTCTGATAAATTTATAGCATAAACAAGAAAACATGTGTGTATTCTTGGGAAATATTCCACTATATAGTTTGTTTTTCTCCTTTTCCTATACTGATATTTATTAGTACTTTGATCAGAGAAATCTAAAGTGTGCTGTAATGGAGGGGTTTCTGGAACTCCAGGCTGTCTCTGGACTGTAGATTGAAAAGCCCCAGCTTGTCATACTGAAGCAGGAACGAAGGCCACTAGCCTCTCTAGTTAAGGATCTTGCATTTGGACAGCACTTATAGGCATTTCAGTAATGACAGAGTCCTCTACTCAATGGAAAGGGTCTAAGGGCTGACGTGAGAGGGAGTTACAGGAATCTGAAACTCCAGGGAGAAAAGAATGAGGACTGGCTGATGCTGTGGGTGCATTCTTGGCTGGTAGGACCTGGTTTGGTGGCTTTAGTGACTGCTGATTTTGTTACTGCTGCTGCTTCATCATTTTGATCCACCAGTTCTTGAAGCAAATCTTTTCTGTTGACTCCAGTAGGCTGAGTTTTAAAGCAAAATCTCTCTGGGGGATTTTACCTGGAAACATGTTGCAGCTAAACAGAGCCTCCAACTCCTCATACTGTGTGTGGATGAGGATGAATGAGGTGCATCCATGAGACTTCTTCCATTTTGTAGGACCAACTGGTATCTGTGAATCATCCTGGAAGTTCATGCTGGAATCATCCATATAGACAAAAGGGTCTAGCTGGGGATTCTTTTGGACTATTTTGTTCATGAGGGATGCTGACATCTGGCAAGGAAAGCCTGTCATGAATTCCCTTGGAGTGCCCATTTTCAAGCCTGCTTTATGTGTCTCTGGAAATGCAGTTCATTTAATGTGCCACCCTACAGGTTTTAAGATCCATCTATGTCCTTTGGTGGTGGTGGAGGTCATGTCCAACTCTTGTGACCCCATGGACTGTAGCCCACCAGGCTCCTCTGTCCATGGGATTCTCCAGTCAAGAATACTGTAGTGGGTTGCCATTTCCTTCTCCAGGGGATCTTCCTGACCCAGGAATCGAACTCTGGCCTCCTGCATTGCAGGTGGATTCTTTACTAACTGAGCTATGAGGGAAGCCCCTCTCTGTCCTTTAATATACTTTAGTTACATGGACAGAATTAGCCACAGACAAAGAATATATTAAATTGGGATGTATATCATTGGACTTCTAGGTATTACCTGATTGTGTTAGCCCTCTCTTCCTACCCAAATATTAACACACAGAATCTCATTAGAGGGCATGGCAAACATACACACTAATTAATATAAGCTATAGAGTATTCTAATGCTAAACTTTTCAGATATTCAGCATATCACCTTCTTGTATCAGAGAAGTTAAATTTAACACCTAAATATTATGGGAAAAAATACTAGAAACAGTGATACATTTGATAGTGTCATTAGTGTGTGGGTCTATTTTTGCTATTATGGAAAATAGAAATGAAACATTTTAATAGAAAGAAAAATGTTATTATTTGTTTCTTTGGAATATGACATTTCTAGCCTATAAAGAAATATTGTTGAGCTTGTTTGTCTGATTTTTATCTATATTAATGTTTATGCTAAGAATTTAGCTTAAAAAAGTTTTACCAAGAATAGTATTTATTCTTTTTGATTGATCAATGAATTTCATTTCACTGCATTTAGTTCAAATATATATACAAAGATTTAATAATAGAATGATTCATCAGATTCTGATCATTATCTTTCTAATATCTTTCCTAGTTGGAGATTGTGTGTAGATCAAGGCTGAGAGGCCTCACTTTGAAGATGTTTACTATTCCCTGTGCAGCTACTTCATTTTGGGGGCTCTGCCCATTCAATTTTTGCTGCCTTAACTTCTTATATCCAGCTTCCTAAATCATTGATTCTTCTGGTCACTGTTTGCATCTTTTTCTGTGCTGCAGTCTTGACATATCATTTTGGAAACTGGTACACACTCAGGATTCATTTTGTTTGCCTCTCTTCACTTCAGCATTCAGACGTACACTGTCTGTCATCTGCTCTTTTATGCACCTTGTCATTTTTCTAGTTATTTAAGGCAGAATGGCAAATATGGACTATATTATTTCATCTTGTCCAAAAGTAGTAATCTGTTCCTTATTATTTTAATTTGATAATGCATGTAGCCTATTCCAATAAATTTATAAATATAATTTTATTCTAAACTTAGAGAAAAATGAAAATCATTGTGCTAATAGCAAAAATGTACTCTAATCTGTAATTTAATATCTCTACCAATGTATATGTAAATGAACTTCATTAGCTATTAAGGCATTTTTTAAGTTCTTAAGGAAAAGTGAATTAGTTTGTAATGACAAATTCTTATTTTATCATAATAAAATACATACACATATGGAATGTGGTCATATTGTGGCAGTAAGAACACTTTATGGAATTCAGAATTAGTCATTTTAATCTCTGCTGGCTGTGTGGTCCTAGGCAGATGTGATGTTTTTAGTAACCCTAAGCCAAACATTCAAACTCTCAAGGCTATGTGTATATTGCTTTTCTGAAAACAAGGGAATGTGTTGTAACAATATATAGGACAATGTTGCCTTCATAGTGTGTTTTGTAACTTATGAAAGCCAATTCAGTAACATGTGGATGCTTTCACATTTTTCTCTCCAGCTTTCTTTACCAGCTATGTTTAAAAGTCCTTTATAAATATCCCTCATATTTAAATCTGCTTTGATATATTTTTGGGGTTTAGAGTATGAGTTACTCTTTAAAAGTATAAACATTAATTCTATATCCATTCCAATTTGTTGTTGTGTGCTTTTCCTTTCACTTCTTAATCTGATTAAAATATACTGACTATAATACCACATCAAGAAAAATCTCTCCAGGACTGTACATATCACATTGTCACTATAGATAATATGACTATGGGGTGGGGAGGGACAAATGGGATTAAAAAAATATCATCTTCTTATCAGTTTAGGACTTTTCTTTAGAAACATTATGTATTTGGGTTTAAATAGCGTTGTCAGAGATCTTCCTTGGTGGCTCAGATGGTAAAAGTGTCTGCCTACAATGCGGGAGACCCGGGTTCAATCCCTGGGTCGGGAAGATCTCCTGGAGAAGGAAACGGCAACCCATTCCAGTACCCTTGCCTGGAACATCCGATGGACGGAGAAGCCTGGTAGGTTACAGTCCGTGTGGTCGCAAAGAGTCGGACATGACTGAGCAACTTCACTCAGCATTGTCAGAAGCTCCAAGTAAATAAGATACATTAGGTCTGTGATTCATTTAAACTCTGAAAACTGGAATAGGTTTTGGATTTACATATTCAGTGCTTCTCCTGTATTACCATATAAATAAACATTACATATGTTAATTACTTCATATTTCCTTTTACCTTTCCTCTCCCATAATGTGATTGTGATTGCATTAAACAGGCCTATGTTGCTTACTTCTTTTCTAACTCTAGTGTTAAGCACAGTTATCAGTGTATAATAGTAGCTTAATAGCTTAAAATATTATACATGTTGAATTGCTAAATAGTGTGTAATGACTGCCAGTGTTCTTAAATGTGGATAGATGTGCTTTTATTCAGCACGATGCAGACTCAGAAATCGACAGAACTAAAGTGCAAATGTTAAGGATTTGGGAAGGACAAGTCAAAACTTACTCCTATAAAATAGGGAAAATTTTCTAGTGTTTTTTGAAAGACAAAATATTGAAGTGCATGATGGGGTATGAAGGACTTTTGAAGAAAAAGTGAAATACTTAGGATCCTGATTTTTCATTAGGTCACTGCATTTGAATCTTTCAAAGATATAAATACTTTTAATGTATATATTTTTAATATATATGCATATATAATTGCATGCTTAATGAGGTCGACTTAAAATTTATACACCTAATATTAACAGTTCACATAGTCTTTATTTCATCTGAATTGGGTGGTTTAAGTCAAACTATTTTTTAAAAAATTATTTGGTAACTTCAGTTATTGCCAAATGTTTTTGTTTTTCATTTAATAATAGAGTAACACTTTGCTCGGGCAGTTGTTCCAGGAGTCTTGTAAAATGCAAGTAATTTTGGGTTTGGGGACACATGTAAAAGCACTACTGAGCAGAGAAATTCACTACACTGATTATTATAATTTTCCTTCACTCAAATCAAAAATAATCTAGGAATGTTTCTCTGTGAAACAGATTTTTTTTTTTCATAATTTATATATGGAAGTATGCCTAAGTGTTTTGTAGCCATACTTCTAGCTTTAAAATTTACCACACAATTGTGTGGTAACCCAACTTCAGTTGGGTTAAGGGCAACTGTGTGAGCATGGTGTACTTTTTTGTTTTGTTGTTTTTGTTTTTTTCTTTTATTCTGTTTTAAGGTGAGCAGTTAGAGACCAAGCCCTTTCTCCAATTAACATATAACATTTTGAAAAAGACGATAATATCTACCATCCCAAATGATCAAATGACAATTGAAGATATTATGGATCAAAAGAGTCATACAACCAGTACTGTATACTGCTAGAAGAACAGCAATTCTCAGAGGCAATGATTATTATGGATATCGTTTTAGGTCTTCAGTCCATGCTTTCTACGAGCACAAATGTGTCAATTGTTGATGCCTTTTTTTCCTTCTTGATCTGGGTAGAGACCTGGGTACTATTATACCTAATAGTTGAGATGGCTGAATGCTGTTAAGTCACTTCAGTCGTGTCCGACTCTGTGTGACCCTATAGATGGCAGCCCACCAGGCTCCCCCATCCCTGGGATTCTCCAGGCAAGACACTGGAGTGGGTTGCCATTTCCTTCTCCAATGCAGGAAAGTGAAAAGTGAAAGTGAAGTCACTCAGTCATCTCTGACTCTTAGCAACCCCATGGACTGCAGCCTACCAGGCTCCTCCATCCATGGGATTCTCCAGGCAAGAGTACTGGAGTGGGGTGCCATTGCCTTCTCCTGAGATGGTTGAATATAGTGGCTTAAATGCAATTAGATCTGAGGGAATGGAACAATCAATTCAATATGTCAGAAGAGAGACCATGTGTGCCTAAAAAGCTATTTGACAAAAACTGCTGATAAGATCAATGTGTTCTCCTACACTTGCTAATTTAAGTCTTAAATTTTTCTTGTTAACCAGATAGGGAGAGTAGAAGAGGACCCTTCATTGTGGGCCTAAGTTTTTGGTAAAGACACAAAAAATAATCTGAGGTCTTATCTGTGGCAAAAACAAGTTTGTTGAAGAAAGAACAGAAAGAACACCTTAAGGGAGGCGTGGGCCAAGCCAGGAGAGACACTGGTGCCTGAATGATAAAGTACAGGGTTTTTAAGACAGGGCTTTTACATATTCATCTAGGCAAGCGTGGACTGACTGTTTTGATTGACAGTTGCAAGTTATACAGCAACAGGCTCTATTGTGCATATCTTTCCCATAATTCAGTCTGTTATAATCAGATATATGTATGTATAGAATATTTATGAATGCTTAATAGGCTCCTGGCTGCCTAAAGTCACTTGAGGGCACAGCTGTGCATAAGGGGTGTTAGAATGAAGTCTGTATAGTTATTTTGTAGCATATTTGTGTGCTCTCCTGGGTCCTTTCTAGGGCGGGGTTTAGAGATTACCTTGAATCTAGGCCCCCCCTCATTGCTCATGCCTAACTTCCTGCCTAACATTTATTATATGATATTTCTTAAATCAAAGGTTTTTCAGTGTACCCAAAAAAATAGCAAGTTAGATAAAAGAATGTTTTTGTTTGTTTTGTTTAAAACTGTTTTGGCTAAATCTGAAAAAATTAGAATTTATGTAAAAAATGAAATAATTAACTATTAAAAGCAAATTCACAGTTCACATTTCTCCCTGCACCTTTAATTTTTTCCTATATCATGTTCAAACTGTGAATTTATTTCCACAAAATTTTTCACTTTGACAAGTATGTTGCCAAAGAATGCGCAAACTACCGCACAATTGCATTCATCTCACACGCTAGTAAAGTAATGCTCAAAATTCTCCAAGCCAGGCTTCAGCAATATGTGAACCGTGAACTTCCTGATGTTCAAGCTGGTTTTAGAAGAGGCAGAGGAACCAGAGATCAAATTGCCAACATCTGCTGGATTACAGAAAAAGCAAGAGAGTTCCAGAAAAACATCTATATCTGCTTTATTGACTATGCCAAAGCTTCGAATGTGTGGATCACAATAAACTGGGGAAAATTCTACAAGAGATGGGAATACCAGACCACCTGATCTGCCTCTTGAGAAATTTGTATGCAAGACAGGAAGCAACAGTTAGAACTGGACATGGAACAACAGACTGGTTCCAAATAGGAAAAGGAGTTCATCAAGGCTGTATATTGTCACCCTGTTTATTTAACTTATATGCAGAGTACATCAGGAGAAACGCTGGACTGGAAGAAACACAAGCTGGAATCAAGATTGCCGGGAGAAATAGTAATAACCTCAGATATGCAGATGACACCACCCTTATGGCAGAAAGTGAAGAGGAACTCAAAAGCTTCTTGATGTAAGTGAAAGTGGAGAGTGAAAAAGTTGGCTTAAAGCTCAACATTCAGAAAACGAAGCTCATGGCATCCGGTCCCACCACTTCATGGGAAATAGATGGGGAAACAGTGGAAACAGTGTCAGACTTTATTTGTCTGGGCTCCAAAATCACTACAGATGGTGACGGCAGCCATGAAATTAAAAGACGCTTACTCCTTGGAAGGAAAGTTATGACCAACCTAGGTAGCATATTCAAAAGCAGAGACATTACTTTGCCAACAAAGGTTCGTCTAGTCAAGGCTATGGTTTTTCCTGTGGTCATGTATGGATGTGAGAGTTGGACTGTGAAGAAAGATGAGTGCTGAAGAATTGATGCTTTTGAAGTGTGGTATTGGAGAAGACTCTTGAAAGTCCCTTAGACTGCAAGGAGATCCAACCAGTCCATTCTGAAGGAGATCAGCCCTGGGATTTCTTTGGAAGGAATGATGCTAAAGCTGAAACTCCAGTACTTTGGCCACCTCATGCAAAGAGTTGATTCTTTGGAAAAGACCCTGATGCTGGGAGGGATTGGGGGCAGGAGGAAAAGGGGACGACAGAGGACGAGATGGCTGGATGGCATCACTGACTCAATGGACGTGAGTCTGAGTGAACTCCGGGAGTTGGTGATGGACAGGGAGGCCTAGCGTGCTGTGATTCATGGGGTCACAAAGAGTCGGACAAGACTGAGTGACTGATTTGTTCTGATTGCATAATGTGTCAATAATGGTCTAGCTATTAACTCTGAGAAGAAAAGCTGATATTAGAAATGCAATGAAAATAATTTCTTACTCATAAGTTCTAAAACATCTTCCCTCTATCTCTCATTTTCCCTACCTTTGCATTTATTGATCTGTATAGTATCTGTTTAAATGTAATTTTATTGTCATATGATTACAAACATGTAGGTAAGTCAATGGTGTGAATTGGTTTTATAACAGTCACTTTATAGTCTTGTCCTTGAATAAGGGTAAAGAGGAACAATGTTCCTGGAGGTGCCTTTACTCTTTGAAGTCTCATTTTTTCCCACTTCCAGTAGTTGGGGCCCTCAGTGCCCTCTGGGAGGAGTGCCAGAGTCTGGTAATCCCTGAATGAGCCTGATCCTGTTTTATCCCTTTGGGATATTCTCTACTGAGTATGTGCAGTTCATTGGCTTCCTTGGGAAGCCCTGGAGAATACACCTTTGCTATCCTCTGGGGCCCAGATTCAGATGGACAGACTAATGAGTGCTCCATTTAAACTTGTCATAGGGATATTTTTTCATGGAAACTTGGGAGATTGTCTTACAGAATGCTGTGGACATGGCTGATTTTCAATGACTCTCATACTAATTAGACACAAAATGAGGACTCTAGCTGCTGCTGCTGCTGCTGCTAAGTCACTTCAGTCATCTCCGACTGTGTGTGACCCTATAGACGGCAGCCCACCAGGCTCCCCCATCCCTGGGATTCTCCAGGCAGGAACACTGGAGTGGGTTGCCATTTCCTTCTCCAATGCATGAAAGTGAAAAGTGAAAGTGAAGTCGCTCAGTCGTGTCTGACTCTTCACAACCCCATGGACAGCAGCCTACCAGGCTCCTCCATCCATGGGATTTTCCAGGCAAGAGTACTGGAGTGAGGTGCCATTGCATAGTCCCTAATTAAAAACAAAATAAAGCAAAGTGAAAAAAAATTACATATTTTATTAACATACATGGTTTCTGATGAGAACTCTGCTGTTATTCTTTGCCTCTCTGTGAAGTATCTTTTTTCTCTGGCTGCTTTTAAGATCTTCTCCTTATTACTTTTCAGCAATTTGATTATGATATGCCTTGAAAAAGTAATGATAAGCAGGAACATAGAAAATTAGTGAGATATCACAAAGATACCCTACTTAACATTGCTGTTGAAGCTTTGATGAAAATGATATTTGAGTCCTGTCTTAAAAATATTGATCAAATGGGGACAAATTGAAAGCACATTCCAAGCAAAGGATACATTCATGGGTTATATTGGTGAACATAAAGTCAGTGGGGTTGAGGAAATTTCAACACGGGAGTAGGGCCAGCCATAGGGATCATTTGCATGTATATAGTTGGATATGTTACAAAAGAGCTAAGTAGAGAAAATAAGGGCTTCCCTGATAGTTCAGTTGGTAAAGAATCCACCTGCAATTCAGGAGACCCCAGTTCAATTCCTAGGTCAGGAAGATCTGCTGGAGAAGGGATAGGCTACCCAGTCCAGTATTCTGGCCTGGAGAATTCCATGGACTAAAGTTCATGGGGTCGCAAAGCATTAGACATGACTGAGCAACTTTCACTTTTCAGATAAAATAAGCAGTTTGATACTCAAGTTAGCAGCCCTGAGGAGAGCTTAGGGCCTACATTTTTATTGAATAGGCATTCTCAGTTGCTCAGTGGTCTCCCAACTTTGTGACCCCATAGATATTATTTAAAGTTGGAGGGAAATTCCAGACTTTACTGATATAGAGAATTAAAAAATGCAAGACTGACTTAGATATTTACAGAAAGTTCATGATGACCAAGAATAACTTTCAGTTGTATTATCAGCGTAGTCTCCTACCTAATCCGTCTGTTCTCCAGTTTACCCTGGATGCCACTACTGCGTTTATAAGTATAATACATGTTCATACACACACACATGCACACACACAAACACATAGTAAATTTTTTTTTTTTTTCAAAAGATTTAATAACACTCTACTATCTATGGTATGGCAACCCACTCCAGTATTCTTGCCTGGAGAACCCCATGGACAGAGGAGCCTGGCAGGCTACAGTCACAGGGTCACAAAGAGTCAGACATGACTGAAACTACTTAGCACAGCACATAGCACACTGTCTATGGAATCAAATTGAAAGTCATTTGCCTTATAATCCAAAGGATATCATTTTTACACTCAATATGTTTGTGGCATTAATTTTATTCATTCAACACTCCAATCCATTTTGGTTCATGGGAAGGAAGCATAACATTATGTCTGTCTCAGGAATTTTTATTCCTCAAAAGTCACAAAGTTCTTCTCCCATGTATTCTAGATTCAGGAGCATAGTCTAATATCCATATGATAACCTTCCTAGATAGTGCCCAAACATTATGTTTATGATTTTTATAATAATGAACATTTTTATATATTAATAGATTGACTTGTATTTAGTAAGTAAACATACATCTCTCCCATAACTTTTATGTCAAGTGACATAACCTCAGAGAAATGTGAGCAAATTAATAACATGTACTTGAAATGATATGAGCTTCCCAAGGTGGCACAGTGGCAAAGAATCTGCCTGCCAGTGCAAGAGACATAAGAGGCATGGGTTCATTCCCTGGGTCAGGAAGATCCCCTGGAGTAGGAAATGGTAACCCATTGCAGTATTCTTGCCTGGAAAATTACATGGATGGAGGAGTCTGGCAGGCTACTGTCCATGGGGTCTCAAAGAGTCAGACACAACTGAGTGACTGAGCACACGCTTGAAATGAGATAAAAGTTTTATAATAGTGTATTTTGAGTTAAATAAATTATACAAAATAAATATTGTTGGCTCAACTGTATAAAGTATTTGAACAGGGCTTTAAGGACTTCAGACTTCCTATTGAGTTTGACCAATCAAGACCCTGGCAGAAGATGGGAGATAGATTGGAGAGTAAAATCTGGATATCTATTTCTGACTTGTGTCTGTAAGAAGGCTGGATGTGTCCTTCACACAAGATTATTACTGACAGAACTCTCTCCTCCCCTCTTTCTCCTGGATTCTAATTACCACTTCTACTTTTGTCCTTGGGGACTGCACGTTATTACTTCATAGCTGCTAGTAACTCCAAGTTCTGCACTTTTTATTGTGGTTCCTCTACCACAATTTCAAAATATCCCTTTATGAATCACATCCTACTCACTTACCATATTAGGGTGATTCTGTTTTCTCTCTGTTTCTTCATAATATTATAAAAATATGAAATTATTCTGTGTGCTGATTTACTTTTTACTATATCTCTGCCCACTAAGGTATAAACTCCCTAAGGACAGGGACTTTTTCTCTCTTGTGCTTCTGATAGAGTTAAACAGGCAGGGAAGACTATTGCAACAGAGAAAAGAGATTTAGCTCATGTCTTCTGAGACAAGAAGTTAAAAAAAATTTTCAAGGAGGGAGAATTTGGACAGATCTGGTGATCTAGTGGAGAAGTGTTGAAGGATGGTAGAGAGGAAATTGGTCAAAGTGGTTAGGCAATCTCTGTTAGTAATCTACATTCTCACAGAAACTGGGAGATAGGGGTGTCATATTTGTTATTGATTACATCTCAAAGGTATGACTTCCAAGTCCTGGGGAAAAGTAGTCCTCACATGTAAAAGTGACAAGACGCTTTTTAAAAGATAGAATGGGAGAGAGGAGCCAATATGGCGGAGGAGTAGGACGGGGAGAACACTTTCTCCCCCACAAATTCATCAAAAGAGCATTTAAACGTCAAGTAAATTCCACAAAACAACTTCTGAATGCCGGCAGAGGACATCAGGCACCCAGAAAAGCAGCCCAACTCTTCGAAAGGAGGTAGGAAAAAATATAAAAGACAAAAAAAGAGACAAAAGAGGGAGGGACGGAGTTCCGTCCCGGGAAGGGAGTCTTAAAAAGAGAGAAGTTTCCAAACACCAGGAAACCCTCTTACTGCCGAATCTGTGCCGAGCTTTGGAAGCACAGAGGGCAACATAAAAGGGAGGGTAAAAAAAAAAATAAACAATTAAAAATCGCGGATTGTGAGCTCTACGGTAACTCCCCCAGCGGAGAAGCAGCACAGACGCCTGCACACGGCATTAGCAAGCGGGGGCTGGGCAGGGAAGTGCGGCGCGGGCTGTGTCCCTTAGAGTAAGAATCGGGCCGAATGTCCTGAGCGCTATCTGAGCGAAATAATTTGGGCTAGCAAACCAGACTGTGGGATATCTACCACGCAAAAAGCCAGCCCTAACCTAAGACACCGCCAGGCCCGCGCACAGAACAAAGGACTGAACAGAGATAGCCGGCTGCAGACCTTCCCCCTCCGGTGACAGGCAGCCAGAGCCGGAAGGGGGCAATCGCAGCCCAAGAGAGACACTATCTATAAAACTGTAAGCAGGCTTCTTTGCTAACTAAAACTTCTTGGGGGTCTGGACGGTCAACAGCTGCCTGAGAAGGTGCGCCAGTTTTACACCCAGATAACCGAGTGGCGGGGAGGCGATAAGTCGCAGCATTGGCGCCCACCAAACACCTCATCACCTGAGCTGCTCGGATCTGGGAAGAACACAAAACGCAGGCCCAACCGAGTCTGCGCCTCTGAGGACTACCCGAGTGCCTGAACCTGAGCGGCTTGGACCTGGGAGCTCAGCCCAGGGCCGGCCTCTGATTGTTCCCGGTGGAACAACCTAGAGCCCGAGCAGTGTGGGCAGGGAAGCTACACGCACCGTGAGCGGGGGCAGACCCAGTGTGGCTGAGGCACTGCGAGCACACGCCAGTGTTATCTGTTTGCAGCATCCCTCCCTCCCTCCCCACAGCGCGGCTGAACAAGTGAGCCTAAATTAAAAAAAAAAAAAAAAAAAAATAGTGTCCTCAACCATCCCCTTTGTGTCAGGGCGGGAACCAGACACTGAAGAGACCAGCAAACAGAAGAAGCTATAACAGAGGGAAACGCCTTGGAAGCTACAGGCCATAGATTAAAACCCTGTGGTTACTACGGATTACATAGGAAGGGGCCTATAGATCTTGAGAAATATAAGTCAGACTAAGGAACTGCCAAAAATGAACTGAACCCACAATACTCACAACAAAACCAGAGAAAGACCTAGATATATTTTTACTATTTTTACGATCAATCTTTCTTTTTTTTTTTAATTAAAAAAAATTTTTTAAGTCCTCTATTGTCCTTTAATTTTCACTTTTATAACTATTACTTTGCAAAAAAAAAAAAAGACCCTATTTTTTTTTTCTTCCTCAGCAAACTTCATATATATATTTTATAATTTTTTGACCGTGTTTTTTTTCTTTTTTCTTTTTCTTCTTTTCTTTAACATTGTATTTTTGAAATTCCAAACTCTACTCTAGATTTTTAATTTTAGCCTTTTGATATATGTTATCAATTTTGTACCTATAGTTTTTTTCATAATTTCTGTGACTTTTTTTTTCCTCTGTTTCTTTCTCTTCTTCTTTTATATAACATCGTATATCTGCAATTCCAAACTCTACTCAAGATTTTTAATTTATGCTTTTTGGTATTTGATATCAATTTTGTACCTGTATTTTCTTTATAATTTTTGCGACATTGTTTTTGTTGGTTTGTTTGTTTTCTCTCTTTATTTTTCTTCTTCTTCTTCTTCTTCTTCTTTTTTTTTTTTTTTTAACGTTGTATTTTTGAAATTCCAAACTCTACTCTAGATTTTTAATTTTTGCTTTTTGGTATTAGTTATCAGTTTTGTACCTGTAGTTTCTTTATAATTTTCACGACCTTGTTTGTTTTTCTTTGTTCGTTTTTTCTCTCTTTCTTTTCCTTCTTCTTTTCATTAACATCGCATTTTTGAAATTCCAAACTCTACTCTAGATTTCTAATTTTTGCTTTTATGTATTTGTTACCAATTTTGCACCTTTAAGAACCCAATCTTCAGGACCCATTTTTCACTAGTGTATGAGATTACTGGCTTGACTGCTCTCTCTCCCTTTGGACTCTCCATTTTCTCCACCAGGACACCTGTATCTCCTCCCTAACCCCTCTGTACTCTACCCAACTCTGTGAATTTCTGTGTGTTCCAGACTGTGGAGAACACTTAAGGAACTGATTACTGGCTGGATCTGTCTCCCTCCTTTTCATTTCCCCCTTTTATCCTTCTGGCCACCTCTGTCTCCTGCCTCCTTCTTCTCTTCCCTGTATAACTCCGTGAACATCTCTGAGCGGTCCAGTTGTGGTGTGCACATAAGGAAGTGACTACTGGCTAGCCCACTCTCTCCACTATTGATTCCACCTCATCTCATTTGGGTCACCTCCAGCTCCCTCCTCCCACTTCTCTTCTCCATGTAACGCTGTAAACCTCTCTGAGTGACCCTCACAGTAGAGAAACTTTTCATCTTTAACGTAGATGTTTTATCAGTGGTGCTGTATAGAAGGAGAAGTTTTGAAACTACTGTAAAATTAAGACCGATAACTGGAAGTAGGAGGCTTAAGTCCAAACCCTGACTCCAGGGAACTCCTGACTCCAAGGAACATTAATTGACAGGAGCTCATCAAACGCCTCCATACCGACACTGAAACCAAGCACCACACAAGGGCCAACAAGTTCCAGGGCAAGACATAACAAGCAAATTCTCCAGCAACAAAGGAACACAGCCCTGAGCTTCAAGATACAGGCTGCCCAAAGTCACCCCAAAACCATAGACATCTCATAACTCATTACTGGACATTTCATTACACTCCAGAGAGAAGAAATACAGCTCTATCCACCAGAACATTGACACAAGCTTCCCTAACCAGGAAACCTTGACAAGCCACCTGTACAAACCCACACACAGCAAGGAAACGCCACAATAAAGAGAACTCCACAAACTGCCAGAATACAGAAAGGACACCCCAAACTCAGCAATTTAAACAAGATGAAGAGACAGAGGAATAGCCAGCAGATAAAGGAACAGGATAAATGCCCACCAAACCAAACAAAAGAGGAAGAGATAGGGAATCTACCTGATAAAGAATTCCGAATAATGATAGTGAAATTGATCCAAAATCTTGAAATTAAAATGGAATCACAGATAAATAGCCTGGAGACAAGGATTGAGAAGATGCAAGAAAGGTTTAACAAGGACCTAGAAGAAATAAAAAAGAGTCAATATATAATGAATAATGCAATAAGTGAAATTAAAAACACTCTGGAGGCAACAAATAGTAGAATAACAGAGGCAGAAGATAGGATTAGTGAATTAGAAGATAGAATGGTAAAAATAAATGAATCAGAGAGGACAAAAGAAAAACGAATTAAAAGAAATGAGGACAATCTCAGAGACCTCCAGGACAATATTAAACGCTACAACATTCGAATCATAGGGGTCCCAGAAGAAGACAAAAAGAAAGACCATGAGAAAATACTTGAGGAGATAATAGTTGAAAACTTCCCTAAAATGGGGAAGGAAATAATCACCCAAGTCCAAGAAACCCAGAGAGTCCCAAACAGGATAAACCCAAGGCGAAACACCCCAAGACACATAGTAATCAAATTAACAAAGATCAAACACAAAGAACAAATATTAAAAGCAGCAAGGGAAAAACAACAAATAACACACAAGGGAATACCTATAAGGATAACAGCTGATCTTTCAATAGAAACTCTTCAAGCCAGGAGGGAATGGCAAGACATACTTAAAATGATGAAAGAAAATAACCTACAGCCCAGATTATTGTACCCAGCAAGGATCTCATTCAAGTATGAAGGAGAAATCAAAAGCTTTTCAGACAAGCAAAAGCTGAGAGAATTCTGCACCATCAAACCAGCTCTCCAACAAATACTAAAGGATATTCTCTAGACAGGAAACACAAAAATTGTGTATAAATTCGAACCCTAAACAATAAAGTAAATGGCAACGGGGTCATACTTATCAGTAATTACCTTAAACGTAAATGGGTTGAATGCCCCAACCAAAAGACAAAGACTGGCTGAATGGATACAAAAACAAGACCCCTACATATGTTGTCTACAAGAGACCCACCTCAAAACAGGGGACACATACAGACTGAAAGTGAAGGGCTGGAAAAAGATTTTCCATGCAAATAGGGACCAAAAGAAAGCAGGAGTAGCAATACTCATATCAGATAAAATAGACTTTAAAACAAAGACTGTGAAAAGAGACAAAGATGGTCACTACATAATGATCAAAGGATCAATCCAAGAAGAAGATATAACAATTATAAATATATATGCACCCAACACGGGAGCACCACAGTATGTAAGACAAATGCTAACAAGTATGAAAGAAGAAATTAACAATAACACAATAATAGTGGGAGACTTTAATACCCCACTCACACCTATGGATAGATCAACTAAACAGAAAATTAACAAGGAAACACAAACTTTAAATGATACAATAGACCAGTTAGATCTAATTGATATCTATAGGACATTTCATCCCAAAACAATGAATTTCACCTTCTTCTCAAGCGCACATGGAACCTTCTCCAGGATAGATCACATCCTGGGCCATAAAGCTAGCCTTGGTAAATTCAAAAAAATAGAAATCATTCCAAGCATCTTTTCTGACCACAATGCAGTAAGATTAGATCTCAATTACAGGAGAAAAACTATTAAAAAATCCAACATATGGAGGCTGAACAACACGCTGCTGAATAACCAACAAATCACAGAAGAAATCAAAAAAGAAATCAAAATTTGCATAGAAACGAATGAAAATGAAAACACAACAACCCAAAACCTGTGGGACACGGTAAAAGCAGTCCTAAGGGGAAAGTTCATAGCAATACAGGCACACCTCAAGAAACAAGAAAAAAGTCAAATAAATAACCTAACTCTACACCTAAAGCAACTAGAAAAGGAAGAAATGAAGAACCCCAGGGTTAGTAGAAGGAAAGAAATCTTAAAAATTAGAGCAGAAATAAATGCAAAAGAAACAAAAGAGACCATAGCAAAAATCAACAAAACCAAAAGCTGGTTCTTTGAAAGGATAAATAAAATTGACAAACCATTAGCCAGACTCATCAAGAAACAAAGGGAGAAAAATCAAATCAATAAAATTAGAAATGAAAATGGAGAGATCACAACAGACAACACAGAAATACAAAGGATCATAAGAGACTACTATCAACAATTATATGCCAATAAAATGGACAACGAGGAAGAAATGGACAAATTCTTAGAAAAGTACAACTTTCCAAAACTGGACCAGGAAGAAATAGAAAATCTTAACAGACCCATCACAAGCACGGAAATTGAAACTGTAATCAAAAATCTTCCAGCAAACAAAAGCCCAGGTCCAGATGGCTTCACAGCTGAATTCTACCAAAAATTTAGAGAAGAGCTAACACCTATCCTGCTCAAACTCTTCCAGAAAATTGCAGAGGATGGTAAACTTCCAAACTCATTCTATGAGGCCACCATCACCCTAATACCAAAACCTGACAAAGATCCCACAAAAAAAGAAAACTACAGGCCAATATCACTGATGAACATAGATGCAAAAATCCTTAACAAAATTCTAGCAATCAGAATCCAACAACACATTAAAAAGATCATACACCATGACCAAGTGGGCTTTATCCCAGGGATGCAAGGATTCTTCAATATCCGCAAATCAATCAATGTAATACACCATATTAACAAATTGAAAAATAAAAATCATATGATTATCTCAATAGATGCAGAGAAAGCCTTTGACAAAATTCAACATCCATTTATGATCAAAACTCTCCAGAAAGCAGGAATAGAAGGAACATACCTCAACATAATCAAAGCTGTATATGACAAACCCACAGCAAACATTATCCTCAATGGTGAAAAATTGAAAGCATTTCCTCTAAAGTCAGGAACAAGAAAAGGGTGCCCACTTTCACCATTACTATTCAACATAGTTTTGGAAGTTTTGGCCACAGCAATCAGAACAGAAAAAGAAATAAAAGGAATCCAAATTGGAAAAGAAGAAGTAAAGCTCTCACTGTTTGCAGATGACATGATCCTCTACATAGAAAACCCTAAAGACTCCACCAGAAAATTACTAGAACTAATCAACGACTATAGTAAAGTTGCAGGATATAAAATCAACACCCAGAAATCCCTTGCATTCCTATACACTAATAATGAGAAAACAGAAAGAGAAATTAAGGAAACAATTCCATTCACCATTGCAACAGAAAGAATAAAATACTTAGGAATATATCTACCTAAAGAATCTAAAGACCTATATATAGAAAACTATAAAACACTGGTGAAAGAAATCAAGAGGACACTAACAGATGGAGAAATATACCATGTTCATGGATTGGAAGAATCAATATTGTGAAAATGAGTATACTACCCAGAGCAATCTATAGATTCAATGCAATCCCTATCAAGCTACCAACAGCATTCTTCACAGAGCTAGAACAAATAATTTCACAATTTGTATGGAAAAACAAAAAACCTCGAATAGCCAAAGCGATCTTGAGAAAGAAGAATGGAACTGGAGGAATCAACCTGCCTGACTTCAGGCTCTACTACAAAGCCACAGTTATCAAGACAGTATGGTACTGGCACAAAGACAGAAATATAGATCAATGGAACAAAATAGAAAGCCCAGAGATAAATCCACGCACATATGGACACCTTATCTTTGACAAAGGAGGCAAGAATATACAATGGATTAAAGACAATCTCTTTAACAAGTGGTGCTGGGAACTTTGGTCAACCACTTGTAAAAGAATGAAACTAGAACACTTTCTAACACCATACACAAAAATAAACTCAAAATGGATTAAAGATCTAAACGTAAGACCAGAAACTATAAAACTCCTAGAGGAGAACATAGGCAAAACACTCTCTGACATACATCACAGCAGGATCCTCTATGACCCACCTCCCAGAATATTGGAAATAAAAGCAAAAATAAACAAATGGGACCTAATTAACCTTAAAAGCTTCTGCACATCAAAGGAAACTATTAGCAAGGTGAAAAGACAGCCTTCAGAATGGGAGAAGATAATCGCAAATGAAGCAACTGACAAACAACTAATCTCGAGAATATACAAGCAACTCCTATAGCTCAACTCCAGAAAAATAAATGACCCAATCAAAAAATGGGCCAAAGAACTAAATAGACATTTCTCCAAAGAAGACATCCAGATGGCTAACAAACACATGAAAAGATGCTCAACATCACTCATTATCAGAGAAATGCAAATCAAAACCACTATGAGGTACCATTTCACACCAGTCAGAATGGCTGCGATCCAAAAGTCTACAAGTAATAAATGCTGGAGAGGATGTGGAGAAAAGAGAACCCTCTTACACTGTTGGTGGGAATGCAAACTAGTACAGCCACTATGGAGAACAGTGTGGAGATTCCTTAAAAAACTGGAAATAGACCTGCCTTATGATCCAGCAATCCCACTGCTGGGCATACACACTGAGGAAACCAGAAGGGAAAGAGACACGAGTACCCCAATGTTCATCGCAGCACTGTTTATAATAGCCAGGACATGGAAGCAACCTAGATGTCCATCAGCAGATGAATGGATAAGAAAGCTGTGGTACATATACACAATGGAGTATTATTCAGCCATTAAAAAGAATACATTTGAATCAGTTCTAATGAGGTGGATGAAACTGGAGCCTATTATACAGAGTGAAGTAAGCCAGAAAGAAAAACACCAATACAGTATACTAACGCATATATATGGAATTTAGAAAGATGGTAACAATAACCCTGTGTACGAGACAGCAAAAGAGACACTGATGTATAGAACAGTCTTATGGAATCTGTGGGAGAGGGAGAGGGTGGGAAGAATTGGGAGAATGGCATTGAAACATGTAAAATATCATGTATGAAATGAGTTGCCAGTCCAGGTTCGATGCATGATACTGGATGCTTGGGGCTGGTGCACTGGGACGACCCAGAGGGATGGAATGGGGAGGGAGGAGGGAGGAGGGTTCAGGATGGGGAACACATGTATACCTGTGGCGGATTCATTTTGATATTTGGCAAAACGAATACAGTTATGTAAAGTTTAAAAATAAAATAAAATTAAAAAAAAAAATAAAAAAAAAAATAAAAGATAGAATGGAAAAAAAAAAAAAAAGAATGGGAAAGACTAGAGATCTCTTCAGGAAAATTAGAGATACCAAGGGAACATTTCATGCAAAAATGAGCATAATAAAGGACAGAAATTGTATGGACCTAACAGAAGCAGAAGATATTAAGAAGAGATGGCAAGAATACACAGAAGAACTGTACAAAAATGATCTTCATGACCCAGATAATCATGATGGTGTATTCACTCACCTAGAGCCAGACATTCTGGAATATGAAGTCAAGTGGGCCTTAGGAAGCATCACTATGACCAAAGCTAGTGGAGGTGATGGAATTCCAGTTGAGCTCTTTCAAATCTGAAAGATGATGCTGTGAAAGTGCTGCACTCAATATGCCAGCAAATTTGAAAAACTCAGCAGTGGCCACAGGACTGGAAAAAAAATCATTTTTTCATTCTAATCCCAAAGAAAGGCAATGCCAAAGAATGCTCAAACTACCGCACAATTGCACTCATCTCACATGCTGGTAAAGTAATGCTCAAAATTTTCCAAGCCAGGCTTCAGCAATACATGAACCATGAACTTCCAGATGTTCAAGCTGGTTTTAGAAAAGACAGAGGAACCAGAGATTGAAGTGACAACGTCTGGTGGGTCATCGAAAAAGCAAAAGAGTTCCAGAAAATCATCTATATCTGCTTTATTGACTATGCCAAAGCCCTTTGACTGTGTGGATCACAAGAAACTGTGGAAAATTCTGAAAGAGATGGTAATACCAGACCACCTGACCTTCCTCTTGAGAAACATATATGCAGGTCAGGAAGCAACAGTTTAGAACTGGACATGGAACAATATAGACTGATTCTAAATAGGAAAAGGAGTATGTCAAGGCTGTATATTGTCACTCTGCTTATTTAACTTATATGCAGAGTACATCATGGAAAGTGCTGGGCTGGAAGAAGCTCAAGCTAGAATCAAAATATTAATAACCTCAGATAAGCAGACGACACCACACTTATGGCAGAAAGCAAATAAGAACTAGAGAGCCTCTTGATGAAAGTGAAAGAGGAGAGTGAAAAGGTTGGCTTAAAGCTCAACATTCAGGAAACTAAGATCATGGCATCTCGTCCCATCACTTCCTGGCAAACAGATGGGAAAACAGTTGAAATAAAGTGGTTGACTTTATTTTTTTGAGCTCCAAAATCACCGCAGATGGTGAGTGCAGCCATGAAATCAAAAGACACTTCCTCCTTGGAAGGAAAGTTATGACCAACCTGCTGCTAAGTCGCTTCAGTCGTGTCCGACACTGTGCGACCCCATAGACGGCAGCCCAACAGGCTCCCCCGTCCCTGGGATTCTCCAGCAAGAACACTGGAGTGGGTTGCCATTTCCTTCTCCAATGCAGGAAAATGAAAAGTGAAAGTGAAGTCGCTCAGTCGTGTCCAACTCTTTGAGACCCCATGGACTGCAGCCTACCAGGCTGCTCCATCCATGGGGTTTTCCAGGCAAGAATACTTGAGTGGGGTACCATCGCCTTCTCTGATGACCAACCTAGACAGCATAAAAAGCAGAGACATTACTTTGTCAACGAAGGTCCCCAAGTCTATGGTTTTTCCAGTGGTCATTTATGGATGTGAGAGTTGGACTAAAAAGAAAGCTGAGCACAGAAGAATTGATGTTTTTGAACTGTGGTATTGGAGAAGACTCTTGAGAGTCCCTTGGACTGCAAGGAGAGCCAACCAGTCCATCCTAAAGGAGACCAGTCCTTGGTGTTCATTGGAAGGACTGATGTTGAAGCTGAGGCTCCAATACTTTGGCCACCTGATGTGAAGAGCTGACTCATTTGAAGAGACCCTGATGCTGGGAAAGATTGAGGGCAGGAGGAGAAGGGGATGGCAGAGGATGAGATGGTTGGATGGCATCACCAACTCAATGGACATGGGTTTGGGTAAACACTGGGAGTTGGTGATGGACAGGAAGGCCTGGTATGCTGTGGTTCATGGGGTTACAAAGAGTCGGACACGACTGAGTGACTGAACTGAACTGAAGATCTCAATAGGGCAGGAAAATATTTTTATTTGAAAAATTTAAAGTAAACGTTCTACAAAAAGGGAGTCAGGGGCCTGTACACAAGAAGAAACCTTCCGAAGTTCAGTCAATCTAGGCGGATCGTTAAGGTCAAGTTTTCTTGGTCCCTTTTCCATTGCTTTCTTACAAAGAATAGTGAACAGACACTGGCAGTGTAGCAAGAAATGAAGATATATCTGTCCCAGAATCATCCTGTTTTGATGACTATAGCTTTGTAGTATTATCTAACGTCAGGGAGCCTGATTGTTCTAGTTCCATTTTTCTTTCTCAAGATTGCTTTGGCTGTTCAGGATCTTTCGTGTTTCCATACAAATTTAAAATGTTTTTGTTCTAGTATTATGAAAAATGCCATTGATAATTTAATAAGGATTGTATTGAATCTATAGATTGCCTCTGTTAGTACAGTCATTTTAACAACATTGATTCTTTGAATACACAAACAAACTTTTAATATATTTTTCCATCTGTTTGTATAATTTTCAGTTTCTTCCATCAGCATTTTATAGTTTTTGGAATACAGGTCTTTGCCTCCTTACA
Organism: Bubalus kerabau; assembly: GCF_029407905.1. Taxonomy (NCBI): domain Eukaryota; kingdom Metazoa; phylum Chordata; class Mammalia; order Artiodactyla; family Bovidae; genus Bubalus; species Bubalus kerabau. The sequence goes on from NC_073645.1 coordinate 5,878,397, forward strand.
TAGGTTTACTCCTAGGTATTTTATTCTTTTTTGATGCAATGGCAAATGGAATTGTTTCCTAAAATTTCTCTTTCTGGTGTTTCATTATTAGTGTATAGAAATGAAACAGATTTCTGTGTATTAATTTTGTATTGTATAATTTAACCAAATTCAGTGATGAACTCTAGCAGTTTTCTGGAAGTGTTTTTAGGTTTTTTGTTTTTGTTTTTGTTTTATGTAGAGTGTAATGTCATATACAAATAGTGAAAGTTTTACTTCTTTTCCAATCTAGATTCATTTTATTTACTCTTCTTCTCTGATTGCTGTGGCCAGGACTTTCAAAACTATATTGAATAAGAGGGCAATTCTTGTCTCATTCCTGATCTGAGAAGGAATGCACTCAGCTTTTCACCATGAAGTATGATGTTAGCTGTGGTATTGTTGTATATGGCCTTTATTATATTGAGGAAGGTTCCCTCTATGCCCACTTTCCGGAGACTGATTATCATATATCAATAATGAGTTTTGTCAAAAGCTTTTTCAGCATTTATTGAAATGATCATATGGGTTTTATTCTTCAGTTTGTCAATGTGGTTTATCATAGTGATTGATTTGTGGATATTTAAAAATCCTTGCATATATGGGATAAATCCTACTTGATCATGGTGTATGGTATTTTGCTGGTATTTTTGTTGAGGATTTTTGTGTCTATGTTCATCAGTGATATTGGTCTGTAATTTTCTTTTTTGTGTTCTATTTGTCTGGTTTTGGTTATCAGGATGAAGGTGGCCTCATAAAATTAGTTTGGAAGTGTTCATCTGCAATTTTTGGGAATAGTTTCAAAATGATAGTTGTTCACTCACAAAGCAGACATATAGATCAATGGAGCAAGATAGAAAGCCCAGAAATAAACCCATGAACCTATGGTCACTTAATCTACAATCAAAGAGGCAAGAATATATTAAATACAATGGAGAAAAGACAGTCTCTTCAGTAAGTGATGCTGGGAAAACTTAATGGCTACATGTAGAAGAAAAAAATTAGAACACTCTTCAAACCATAAACAAAAATAAACTCAAAATGGGTTAAAAACCTAAATGTGAGACTGGATACTATAAAACTCCTAGAGGGAAAACATACACAGAACACTCTTTAACACAGATCACAGCGATATCTTTTTGGATACATCTCATAGAGTAATGGAAAACAAAAATAAACAATTGAGACCTAATTAAACAACAGCTTTTGCATAGCAAAGGAAACCATAGACAAAACGAAGGGCAACCTATAAAGTGGGAGAAATTATTTGCAAACAATGTGACCAATAAGGGATTAATCTCCAAAATATACAAATAGCTCATACAGCTCAATAAAAAAAAAAAAAAAAAAAAAAGCATAAAGCTCAATCAAAAACTGGGCAGAAAATTTAAATAAACAATTCATCATACAAGACAAATATATAGCTAAAAGACATATGAAAATATGCTCGCCATCACTAATTATTCAGTTCAGTTCAATTCAGTCGCTCAGTTGTGTCCAACTCTTTGCAACCCCATGAACCACAGCATGCCAGCCTCCCGGTCCATAAAGAATACCTGGAGCTTGCTCACACTCATGTCCACTGAGCTGATGATGTCATCCAACCATCTCATCATGTCACCCCTTCTCCTCCTGCTTTCAATCTTTCTCAGAATCAGGATCTTTTAAAATGAGTCAGTTCTTCTCATCAGGTGACCAAAGTATTAGAGTTTCTGTTCAGCATTAGTCCTTCCAATGAATATCCAGGACTGATTTCCTTTGGGATTGACTGGTAGGCTCTCCTTGCAGTTCAAGGGACTCTCAAGAGTCTTCTCCAACACCACAATTCAAAAGCATCAATTCTTTGGCGCTCAGCTTTCTTCATGATCCAACTCTCACATTCATACATGGCTACTGGACAAACTATAGCTTTGACTAGACTGCCCTTTGTCAGCAAAGTTATGTCTCTGCTTTTTAATATGCTGTCTAGGTTCGTCATAGCTTTTCTTCCATGGAGCAAACATCTTTTAATTTCAAGGCTGCAATCACCATCGGCAGTGATTTTGGAGCCCCCCAAAAGAAAATCTGTCACTGTTTCCACTTTTCCCCCATATATTTTCCATGAAATAATGGGACCAGATTCCATGATCTTAATTTTCTGAATGTTGAGTTTTAAGCCAGCTTTTTCTCTTTCCTCTTTCACTTTCACTAAGATGCTCTTCAGTTCCTCTTCACTTTCTACCATAAGGGTGGTGTCATCTGCATATCTGAGGCTATTGATATTTCTCCCAGCAACCTTGATTCCTTCCGGTGCTTGATCCAGCCCAGCATTTCTCATGATATACTCTGCATATAAGTTAAATAAGTTGGCTGACAGCATACAGCCTTGACCTACTCCTTTTCCCAATTTGAAACCTAGGTTTTTCCATGTCCGGTTCTAACTGTTGCTTCCTAACCTGCATATAGATTTCACAGAAGGTAAGTAAGGTGGTCTGGTATTCTAGTCTGTTTAAGAATTTTCCATAGTTTTTTGTGATCCACATTGTCAAAGGCTTTGGCATAGTCAATAAAGCAGAAATATATGTTTTTCTGTAACTCTTTTGTCTTTTCGATGATCCAACGGATGCTGGCAATTTGATCTCTGGTTTCTCTGCCTTTTCTAAATCCAGCTTGAACATCTGGACGTTCTCAGTTCATATACTGAAGGAGCCTTTCTTGGAGAATTTTCAGCATTACTTTGCTAGTGTATGAGATGAATGCAATTGTGCAGTAGTTTGAGCATTCTTTGGCATTGGCTTTCTTTGGGATTGGAATGAAAACTGACCTTTTCCAGTCCTGTGGCCACTGCTGAGTTTTCCAAATTTGTTGGAATATTGAGTGGAACCCTTTAACAGCATCATCTTTCAGGGCTAGAAATAGCTCAACTGGAATTCCATCACCTCCACTAATTTGTTCATATTGATACTTCCTAAGGCCCACCTGACTTTGGACTCCAAGATTTCTGGCTCTAGGTGAGTGATCATACCATCGTGGGTATCTGGGTCATTAAGATCTTTTTTGTGTTTTTTTCTGTGTATTTCTGCCATCTCTTCTTAATATCTTCTGCTTCTGTTAGGTCCATACCATTTCTGTCCTTTATTGTGCCCATCTTTTCATGAAATTTTCCCTTACTATCTCTAATTTTCTTGAAGGGATCTCTAGTCTTTCCTTTTGTTTTCCTCTATTTCTTTGCATTGATTACTGGGAAAGGCTTTCTTGTCTCTGCTTGCTATTCTTTGGAACTCTGCATTCAGATGAGTATATCTTTCTTTTTATCCTTTGCCTTTCTTTTCTCTTCTTTTCTCAGCCATTTTCAAGGCCTCCTCAGACAACCATTTTGCCTTTTTGCCTTTCTTTTTCTTGGGGACGGTCTTGAGCCCTGCCTCTTGTACAATGTCACAAACCTCTGCCCATAATTCTTCACACACTCTGTCTATCAGATCTAATCCTTTGAATCTGTTTGTAACTTACACTGTATAATTGTAAGGGATTTGATTTAGGTCATACCTGAATGGTCTAGTGGTTTTCCCTACTTTCTTCAATTTAAGTTGGAATTTTGCAATAAGGAGATCATGATCTGAGTCACAGTCAGCTCCTGGTCTAGTTTTTGCTGACTGTATAGAGCTTCTCCATCTTTGGCTGCAAAGAATATAATCAATCTGATTTTGGTATTGACCATTTGGTGGTGTCCATGTGTAAAATTGTCTCTTGGAAGAGGGTGTTTGCTATGACCACTGCATTCTCTTGGCAAAGTTCCATTAGCCTTTGCCCTGCTTCATTTTGTACTCCAAGGCCAAACATTCCTGTTTCTCCAGGTATCTCTTAACTTCCTATATTTGCATTCCACCCCCCCTGTGATGAAAAGGATGTCCATTTTTCATGTTAGTTCTAGAAGGTCTTCATAGAACCATTCAACTCCAGCTTCTTTGGCACTAGTGGTTGGGGCACAGACTTGAATAACTGTGATACTGAACGGTTTGTCTTGGAAATGAAGAGAGATCATTCTGTCATTTTTGACACTGCACCCATGTACTGCATTTCAGACTCTTTTGTTGACTCTGAGGGCTACTCCACTTCTTCTAAGAGATTCTTGCCAACAGTAGTAGATATAGTGGTTATCTGAATTAAATTCACCCATTCCAGTCCATTGGAGAAGGAAATGGCAACCCACTCCAGTACTCTTGCCTGGAATATGCCATGGACTGGAGCCTGGTGGGCTCCAGTCCATGGGGTCGCTAAGAGTTGGACACGACTGAGCGACTTCACTTTCACTTTTCACTTTCATGCATTGGAGAAGAAAATGGCAACCCACTCCAGTATTCTTGCCTGGAGAATCCCAGGGATGGAGGGGTCTGGTAGGCTGCTGTCTATGTGGTTGCACAGAGTCGGACATGACTGAAGCGACTTACTTGCAGCAGCAGCCGCATTCCAGTCTATTTTAGCTCACTGATTCCTAAAATGTCAATGTTCACTCTTTCCCTCTTCTGTTTGAGCACTTCAATTTGTCTTGAGTCATGGACCCAGCATTCCAGGTTCCTATGGAATATTATTCTTACAGCATCAAACTTTACTTCCATCACCAGTCACATCCACATCTGGGTGTTGTTTTCACTTTGACTCCATTTCTTCATTCTTTCCGGAGTTATTTCTCCACTTATCTCAGTAGCATATTGGGTACCTACCAACCTGGGGAGTTCATCTTTAAGTGTCCTATCTTTTTGTCTTTTCATAGTGTTCATGGTGTTCTCAAGGCAAGAATACTGAAGTGATTTGTGATTCTCTTCTCCAGTGGACCACATTTTGTCAGAACTCTCCACAATGACCATCCATCTTGGGTGACCCTACACAGTATGGCTCATAGTTTCATTGTGTTAGACAAGGCTGTGTTCCATTGTTCAGTTTGGTTAGTTTTCTTGATTATGGTTTTCATTCTGTCTACCCTCTGATGAATGTTGACATCACAGATGATACCAATATAGAAATGGAGTTTTGTGCAGAAATAAAATACATGTATATTAGATAAGTTAAAGCAGGTTTAGAACAGTAAGTAGAAGCCTCTGAATCATTTTGTATACTTTCTTGATTCGCTCTTTAATTACCTACAAGTCTCACTAGTCTGAGGCATGGAAGTGTATTTCCAATATCAGTGGTAACACATCTGTATAAGAACTAAAAATTTCAGTCTTCAGAATTATTTCATATGTGATTAATTTAAAGTAATTCAGGAAATACATTGTGTACATATATAAATTTTCATATGTGATTGGTGTCCTGTGGGTACGTTATTCAGTTTCCATATCTACCTTTTAATGCATAAACTAAATTGAATAACACCACATGTCTGCTTCCTTTCCTTAGGGAATGTAAAAATCTTAACTGGTTAGCCTAACTTTCTTAGAAATAGATGGTATGCACTATAAGATAGCAGATACAAGCAGAAGTGAGGTTAATAAATTATGTGTTGAATTTCTAGCAGCTCATTTTCCTGGGAAATAGTGCAATACAATTTCAGCGACAAAAAGTTAGTTGAATTGTGTTTACTCTGGGTCTATTTACTTCTGCACAACAATTTAAAAAGTGATACCTTTGAGTCTGATATTAGATATATCTCATTTTTTCTTTTGCCTTTAATGCGTCTTTTCTGAAATGGCAAGCATACATCTTCTATTATTTTATTACTGTGTGTTTAAAATAACTTATCAAAATACCTTCTAATAATTTTAGTTATATATTATTTTCCCCCTTTCCTAATTTTCTTTTTGTTTTATATTTCAAAGAGAGTGAGAAAGGTAACATAATCTAAAAGATTAAAATTCAAGTGAAAAATATATTGAAGTTGCAGGAGTAAAAAAGTGCCTGGGGAAGTATTCTAAATCTTACGCAAGGGTAGTAGAGAAATAGCAACACATGATCCTTTTCAGTTGGTTACATGAGCTCTACTGCTCAAAGAACTAGATTAGATGATGAGACCATAGTATATAAAAAAAGTTTTACATATTTAAAGAAATGGGAGTAGGGCAAAGAAATATAGAACACTGATAAGCTAGGAATTATTTCTAAGGTGATATGAAAAGATCTTTAAGAAGATTACATATTAACAAGATATGAAGAAATATTTCAAAAGAGGATTAATGTGGCCCAAACTGCATTGTAAATGATGTTAAATTAGTTAAACGTAAATTATGGAGTGGAAACTCTTAAGTTGATCAAAAAATAAAAAAGTGCACCATACAAGGTGAGTATGAATGGTGAGAATAATGTGTTAAACTGCAGGATTCATGAAAAGAGACTGTTTTGCAAGCTTTGAATGCCACACAGATGGAGGGCAAGTGATTCCAAGCGGATATAAGTCACATGAAACCTATTTGGAAGAATAGAAATAGAATCAAGTTTATTTTGAGTAGTAATGATACTGAATATAAGTTTGAGAGGTATTTCATTTTGAGTAACTCAGCATTTGGGAAGGGTTAGGGTTAGATTTTTAATTTAACAACAACAACAACAAAAAAACACAACTGAATCAAAGTTGGAAATAAATATTTAAGAACCATAAGACTGCAGGCAGTGAATACTGTGAATGGGATGCCCCCCCCCCAAAGAATATAAAATTATCTTAGAATCAATATTCTATGGCACATAGAAGGTAACTTGTTAAGAAAATAAGTCATTCAATCAAAACCTTGCAGACTAGTAATTATCTTACCATGGACCTATTTTTTAGACCAGTAGGTTGAAATTCATATTATAATGGATTTGTAAAAGAAATATGAAGAGCTAAAGTGAAGAGTGGGTTTTTAGGTGGTGCTAGTGCATTGGAGAAGGAAATGGCAACCCACTCCTGTGTTCTTGCCTGGAGAATCCCAGGGATGGGGAGCCTGGTGGGCTGCCGTCCATGGGGTCACACAGAGTCAGACACGACTGAAGCGACTTAGCAGCAGCAGCAGCAGTGGTCAAGAACCTGCTTGCCATTCCTGGAGAGTTCCATGGACAGAGAAGCCTGCCAGGCTGCTGTTCATAGGGTCACAAAGAGTCAGACACAACTGAGTGACTAACACACAACAACAATAGCAAAATAAAGAGTATGTCCTAGAATTTTGATGTTTAAAAGGAGAAAAAGATCAAGGGAAGCAGGCTAGAAGATAAGGATTTTTAGGATGATGGGAAAACTTGATTTTTTGGTAAGGAATCAATTAATATGTAGAAATTAAAGACATAAATGGTATAATATATATCTGAAGAAATGAGGCATTGAGAACATAAGAAGTTATGTTAGTATCCTTTCCATTGCAAGGTAAGATATTTGAAAATAAGTTGCTGTTGCTAAGTCACTTCAGTCGTGTCCTACTCTGGGTGACCCCATAGACAGCAGCCCACCAGGCTCCCCTGTCCCTGGGATTCTCCAGGCAAGAACACTGGAGTGGGTTGCCATTTCCTTCTCCAATGCATGAAAGTGAAAAGTGAAAGTGAAGTCGCTCAGTCGTGTCTGGCTCTTTGCGACCCCATGGACTGCAGCCAACCAGGCTCCTCTGTCCATGGGATTTTCCAGGCAAGAGTACTGGAGTGGGGTGCCATCTCCTTCTCTGGAAAATAAATTACACTAAGCCAAAAAACTGTGATTTGTAAATAATGGAAGTAATAGAGATTTATTCACTTAAGAAGATGCAAGGCTTGATCTGCCTGGGAAGCATACATGGCAGTTAATAGAAGGGCAACAAGACTTGGGTGTAAATTGCAAATAGGATTTGGGGTAGAAGCACAAGGTCAGTTCTACCCATGATTGATATTCAGTCCATACATACCAAAAAGGCTGTACTACCTGCAAAATTATTTAAAAAATACCCATATATCCATACTGACTGGTATGTAGTCACATGCATAATCTTCCAGTTGTCCTTTTGCTATCCAAAGCATTCCATTTCCCCCAGGAACTCTAAAATATCTAGCATGCAGATAAAAATACCAATAATTTCTGGCAAAGCCGAGGGACTCTAAGACCTGGCTTCAACTATAAGGTCTGTGTTATTTGGATAGGAGATGCTCTACCATTCTTGAGTATGGTGAATGTTGTCCATGGTTTTATCAGTGTAGGGATTAAAAATGCAGGAAAACACATGGGTCTATGATTTGAGAGCATTAACCAACTCAGCAGGAATTCCATAATTGCACCAAATAAAAGTCAAGTGTTTAATGAAGCTAATGTCAAGAAAATGAGCCAGGGTTTAAGAATCAGAGATGCAGGGTTTTAGTTTTATTTTTATTTTATATTGGAGTATAGTTGATTAACAATGTTGTGTTTGTCGCAGGTGTACAACAAAAGTGATTAAATTATTCATGTATCTATTCTTTTTCAAATGCTTTTCCCATTTAGGTTATTATAGAATATTGAGCAAAGTTCCCTATACAGTAGGTCCTTGACTGTCTATTTTAAATATAGTAATGTGTACACAAGTTTCTGAAAGAGGTTATGGCCTGTGTCCAACCAGTCCTTTTGCAGTTGGTAAAGGAGTCTGACTTCTGAGGTGTTACTAATTGTAGAGCACCTGGCATCTACACTGGACCTGTTGTGACTTCTGAAATAGATTGAAATTATTTTTACCTATCAAATGACTAATATAATAGCATGTAACAATTCACTTCTTTTCCATGTATTCCGGAAGCATACTTTGGCCCTTGTACAAATTATAAAAAGGTGTCCCTATAGATAAACAATTCAAAAAACATTACTCATTTTGGAGACAGTTAGGAAAGAGTCCTCAATGGTTTGAGTTGATTCCTCCAAATTAGGGCTGCTAACTTTGTGAGCAGGGTATGAAATGGATTTCAAGTCCTGCCTGTGTCCCTTTACCTACTACTTTCAGCAAGGTACAATCTGTACATTTGGACAGAGCAGCCCTATTTTATTCCCCCCATGGCTTCCCTCGTGGCTCAGAAGGTAGAGAGTCTCTGCCTGCAATGCAGGAGACCCAAGTTTGATGCCTGGGTAAGAAAGATCCCCTGTAAAGAAGGGAATTGAAACCCACTCCAGTATTCTTGCTTGGGAAATCCTGTGGACAGAGGAACCTGGTGGGATACAGTCCATACGATCGCAAAGAGTTGAATACAACTGAGGAAATTACATACATACATATGTACTCACATAGCTTTTAAGGCTCTTGGGCTCAGTTGATTAAGTTGTAAGGTTATCTGCTGCTGCTGCTAAGTCACTTCAGTCGTGTCCGACCCTGTGCGACCCCATAGACGGCAGCCCACCAGGCTCCCCCGTCCCTGATATTCTCCAGGCAAGAATACTGGAGTGGGTTGCCATTTCCTTCTCCAACACATGAAAGTGAAAAGTGAAAGTGAAGTCACTCAGTTGTGTCCGACTCTTAGCGACCCCATGGACTGCAGGCTACCAGGCTCCTCTATCCATGGGATTTTCCAAGCAAGAGTACTGGAGTGGGGTGCCATTGCCTTCTCTGGGAAGGTTATCTAAGTTTAGCTTAATCTAACTTTTCTGAGAAGTTTACATCCAAGTAGCTATGGAGTAGCCAAAGTGAATTTTGCAACCTTTGTCTTTGCATCCTGGTGTTGAACCTGCACAATAACTCCTCATGTCCTCCTCTGTTCTGCTCTGGTCAGAATCCATTAGATATGTAGGGTTGACAACACAAGCTTTGAGCTTCGGGAGAAAGGTTTCAGAAGTTATCTTTAAAAAGTTTTCACTGTATCCCATTTAATACACAGTAGTTCTGAGTTGATTTTTCTTAAACCTCATATAAACTGCTTTTGTACATCCCGAGGTCCGTTGTTTATTATGTATATCCTTTATCTTAAGTTTTTTCCCCAAGAAGGTAAGCTAGTTTTTTCACATGTATACAATACACAAAAAATACATTATTTATGAGTTTGAATTGCATGGGCTCTCAGCTATCATACACATGCATTGCATTTTTTGATATATTAAGATTAAAAAATAAATTTTAAAATTTTGATTTTATTTTTCGAATAGATCTATGAACTGGATTTGAAAATGAATGCTTAAATCTCTAAGACCCTGTGACAGAACAATATTTCACTTGGGGTAAGCCTCTCTGGTGGCGTTCTGTTCCAATGCATCACTAGTACAATGGTGCTTTGAAAATATACTGCCTGGTCTCATCTGTCAGTGGAGCACTGGGGAGAGGACAGAAGTCAGTTCAGTTATTTATTAGTGCAATGTGTCATCACAGTGTCATCAACCGGTGCTCAAGTGTATTATCCCAGATATGAGATTCTGCACTTCTATTTTCATAAATAGAATTCTTGAATCCTGAGTGAAAAAAAAAACAAACAAAAAAAAACCAAAGACTGATCATTGCAAAACTTGTCAAGGAAAAAGTGTTAAAATTGCAATTTGGATGCAAACTTGGCCAAAGATGTCAGTTATCAAAATGCAGATTGTATTGATAATTTAAATTTCCTTTTATAATGCTGCTACCTAGAAATTTTAATCACAAATTATAATTTGTATAATTTAAAATCAAATTAAAATTTGATTTTAAACCATGATTATTTTAACAAGCATTATTTTGGATCCACAGTTATTTTTGTTAAGGATTGCACTATTTGACTAATGGCTGTATCTCTAAACCAGTCAATGATGATAGGTGAGATGATTATGTAATAAATGGATGATTTTTCCCTTTAGATATATACTTTAAAAAGCTAGCCACATTTTTAAAATATAAGGTATTAATTTAACAAATATTCATTATGTTCCTATTGCATGTCTAATGCAATGGCAAGTTCTTGAGGAATAATAATTAATAATCTTTTTAATCTAAGACATATATAGTATTTTGGTGAGAAAGAGTCATAAACTAATATAAGTTGAGGAAAAGACAAGCAGGTCTTGGTAATAGGATGACTGAGACTGATACTTTTTGTCAGGCTGTGGTGTTATTCTGTTGAACACGAATAATTGCATAGAACATCAACACGAGATGAAGTTACTCAGATCATGATGGAATCAAGCAAAAACAAGACCACTGTGCAGTCATGGGCGAGCATAGATAAAAATGAACATTATCCAACATATAAAATAACAACCCCCTCATTTTTCTGGCTAAAATACTGACTGCTGCCTCTTTGCTATTTATAATTTTAGCTTTTCTCTAGACTGCCTTCTATAGATAATATTCATTAAGATACCCCACTCAGTTGTTTTGGTCTGAATGTTTGTATCCCCTCTCACCTTCAAGTTCATATGTTGAAATCTTAATCTCCACAAGTGATGGTCTTTGAATTGATCAAGTTATAAAGATGAGCCCCTCATGAATGAGATTAGTACTCTTACAAAAGGGATCCCACAGAACTCTCTTGTTCCTTTCTGATCTGTCTGATATTAGAAGAAGTCTTTCACCCAGAAGAGGACCTTCACTCAACCATGCTGGCTCCCTGGATTTGGACTTCCAGCCTCTAGAACTGTGATCAGTAAATCAGTATTTATAAGCCAGTCAGTCTATGATAGTTTGTTGTAGCAGCCCAAACAGGGTAAGGCACCAATCATAAAAATACTCCACTTTCTCACAACACTCAATCCAGAAGAAAGCTTCATTTCCTTAAACATACCCCAAGTTACATAACAGAGTAGCCCTATGAAAATGTCTTTTTCTAAAATGTTCTTGTTAAGACACTCCATGATGCCCCATGGAGTATGTTCTCCATTGCTTACAACAAAACAGGAACACACCTTGTTCAGCTACAATTGTATTCCTAGTGATCTTTGGCCAGATGGTATTGACAAAGGAATTATAATCAGAGGTGAAATAGATAATAAATGCTCTGTGAGCACAAAGAAGTTATAAATACACTTTGTGAGATGTGTGTATGAAAGAGATTCTTGGCAGAGAGAGAAAGTAAGGGTAAGGGCAATTGAGGCAGTTATTGGGCAAGGAGATGCAAGGAACTAATACTAGAATGATTGGAAAATGGTAGATAGTGGGTATATGAGAATTGAGGTGAACATAGGCAGCAAGAGTAAGAGGTTATTAAAGACAGAGGGAAATGCATAAGAAAATAATAATAATAATAATTATAACTTATTAAGAGTTTTACAAGTGTCAAGGTCTGTCCTACATGCTTTTCATTTATTTAGAAATTTGGCGACAGCAATGTGGACTGGGCACTATTATTGCTTTTATATTTGATCTGAGAAGTCTCAGGCAGAAAAATGTTGTGAAACTTTTCCAAAGTCACATAGCCAAGTGCCAGGACTTAGACTCACACAACTCTGATTTATAACCCACGTACATCAGTTCAGTGTATATCAGTCACTCAGTTGTGTCTGACTCTTTGTGACCCCATGGACTGCAGCATGCTACTTTTCCCTGTCCATCACCAACTCCCAGAGCTTACTCAAATTCATGTCCATTGAGTCAGTAATGCAATCCAACCATCTCATCCTCTGTCGTCGCCTTCTCCTCCTAACTTCAATCTTTCCCAGCATTAGGGTCTTTTCCAATGAGTCAGTTCTTCACATCAGGTCACCAAAGTATTGGAGTTTCCACTTCAGCATAAGTCCTTCCAATGAATATTCAGGATTGATTTCCTTTAGGATGGACTGATTGGACCTCCTTGCAGTCCAAGGGACTCTCAAGAGTCTTCTCCAACACCACAGTTCAAAAGCATCAATTCTTCAGAGGTCAGCTTTCTTTATAGTCCAACTCTCATATCCATATATGACTACTGGAAAAAACAGAGCTTTGACTAGATGGAACTTTGTTGGCAAAGTAACGCCTTACTTTTAATATACCGTCTAAGTTTGTCATAGCTTTTCTGCCAAGGAGCAAGCACCTTTTAATTTCATGGCTGCACCACAATCTGCAGTGATTTTGGAGCCCAAGAAGAGAAAGTTTCTCATTGTTTCCATTATGTGATGGGACCAGATGCCATGATCTTAGTTTTCTGAATGCTGAGTTTTAAGCCAACAGTTTCACTCTTCTCTTTTGCTTTCCTAAAGTGGCTCTTTAGTTCTTCTTCACTTTCTGCCATAAGGGTGATATTATCTGCATATCTGAGGTTATTGATATTTCTCCCAGAAATCTTGATTCCAGCTTGTGCTGGAATTCATGTACATAAATGAAGATTTTTATTACTGACTACAGAATATAAAGCAAAAATATTCAGCATTGCCAGATTTTAAATTTCATTTTTTGTTGTCATATTCCAATTACAGTGAAGGAATAGTGCCAAAATGAATATTGGCTATCATGTGTATGCCATAGTTGAGTTTTTTCCAGGAGCTTGTATCAAAGTAATGACCAATGCAGGGACATTTCCAAAGAATCCACAGTAGCAATCCATGTGAGAGAGATATTAATAGAACACTTTGGCATGAGTCATAAAGAGACCACCATACCAGTTTATACCAGCTCTAATAAACTGAGACTTATTCTAAAATCTTTTCTCCCCATGTCCTCAAACCTGGAAAATTCAGAAATTTCAGAAAGAATAGGAATAAGATGTGTGGAGGAGAGCAAAATAAACTAAAATCCTTTTTGCACTTATAATACAGAATTATGGTATGATACATGGTATAAGATAAGAAAAGCTCTGGACCAGAGGGGAAATTGAAATTTTGATTGAAATTGGTATTATAGGTAGAATAATAGTCTTCCTAAGTTGTCATTAGTTCATTACTTAGTGTTAGTCACTCAATCGTGTCCTATTCTTTGTAGTCTGGTGGACTGTAGCCCACCAGGCTCCTTTTCCGTGGAATTCTCCAGGCAAGAATACTGGAGTGGGTCAAGTTGCCATAGTCTAATTCTGAAACCTATGAATATGAGATATTATGTAGATTAAATTAAGAAAATATTTTCCTGGATTACCTGGGAAAGCCCAAAGTAATCAGATACATCTTTAAAAGGAGAGAACTTTCTTTAGCTGATAGCAGGAAACAGATGCAGCAGAAAGAGAATTCATAGAGATTCCAAGAAGGAGAAGCATTTTGTATGCTGACTTAGACTCTAAGTTAGGCTTAATATGCAAGCATCAAAGCTCTAAGACCTAAGACTGGCCTCAAGCTGCTAATCAGCAAGAAAAAGGCAGCTCAGTCCTGTAATTGCAGGGAACTCAATTCTGCCAACAATGTGAGTAAACTTGGAAGCAGATTGATTTATCTTTGTGAAATCCAGTGCAGAGAAATCAGCAGAATTAATCTGGAATTCTGACCAAGATAATTGAGATAATAAATTTGTGTTGCTTAAGCTATTATCTTTTTGGTGATTTTTATAACAGTTATATTATATAAATATAATAATTTATATTATTATAAATAATATAATATTATAATATAATAACATTTATATTCGTTATAACTATATACAGTTAGTTTGGACTTTTTAATACTTCAAAATAAAACTTTTAATATTTGTAAGTACTAAAGAAAGTTACAGTTTTTTTTTTTTTCCTAAAGTTATCCATTGGAAAATAGGAGAGAAATTTTTTTAAATATATTTGAACACAGTTATAAGAATAAAAAAGAAGTTTCCTTGCTCATACTCATGTAATTCAGTCTATTCACCAACCTTCACATGAATTTTAGGAGATGACTTAAAAATTACTCAGAGGTATAGATTCAGGTTACAAATCTCCTGGGTGGTCTCCAAATTTCTAAGAAACACAATCTTGTCAAGAAACAGATCAGGAAGGTATCAAGTGAGAGTTCAAGTCAGGAACTGGGCACCTAGGTTGAGTCCATTGTGGACGGTGTTGTTTAAAGTAAGGTTATCAAGGCCTGAAATTCACCTGCAGTAGACTTGGATCATATAAAAGGCAGCAGAATTCCAGAAAAACATCTGCTTCACTGACTATGCTAAAGCCTTTGACTGTGTGGGTCACAACAAACTGTGGAAAATTCTTAAAGAGATAGAAATACCAAACAACCTTACCTGTCTCCTGAGAAACCTGTATGTAGGTTAAGAAGCAACAGTTAGAATTGGACATGGAACAAATGACTGAATTAGACATGGAACAAATGACTGGTTCCAAATTGAGAAAGGAGTCCTACCAGGCTGTATATTGTCACCTTGCTTGTTTCATTTATATGTTGAGTACATCATGTGAAATGCTGGGCTGGATGAATCACAAGCTGGAATCAAGATTTCAGGGAAAAATATCAACAACCTTAGATATGCCACTCTAATTGCAGAAAACTAAGAGGAATTAAAGAGCCTCTTGATGAAGGTGAAAGAGGATAGTGAAAAAACTGTCTTAAAGCTCAGCATTCAAAACACTGAGATCACAGCATTTGGTCCCATCACTTAAGGGCAAATACACGAGGGAATAGTGGAAACAGTGACAGATTTTATTTCCTTGGGTACCAAAATCACTGCAGATGGTGACCACAGCCATGAAATGAACAGATACTTGCTTTCTGGAAGAAAAGCTATGACAAACCTAGACAGTGTATTAAAAAGCAGAAACACCACTTTGCCAACAAAGGTCTATATAGTCAAAATTATGTTTTGTTTTGTTTTGTTTTTTCCTGTAGTCATGTATGGATGAGAGAGTTGGACCGTAAAGAAGACTGAGCACTGAAGGACTGATGCTTTGAAATGTGGTGCTGGAGAAGTCTCTTGTGAGTCCCTTGGACAGCAAAGGGATCAAACCAGTCAATCCTAAAGGAAATCAATCCTGA
Organism: Bubalus kerabau; assembly: GCF_029407905.1. NCBI lineage: Eukaryota > Metazoa > Chordata > Mammalia > Artiodactyla > Bovidae > Bubalus > Bubalus kerabau. The sequence goes on from NC_073645.1 coordinate 5,894,091, forward strand.
ATATTCATTGGGATAACTGATTCTGAAGCTGAAGCGCCAATACTTTGGCCACCTGATGGAAAGAGCTGACTCATTGCAAAAAAAAAAAAAAAAAAAAAAAAACCTGATGCTGGTAAAGATTGATGGCAGGAGGAGAAGGGAATAAGAGAGGATGGTTAGATTGCATCACTGACTCAATGCACATGAGTTTGAGCAAAGTCTAGGAGACAGTGAAGGATAGGGAAATCTGGTTTGCTATAGTCCGTGGGGTCACAAAGAGTCGGACATGACTTAGCAACTGAGCAACAACAAGACTTTCCTATCTAATTCTGGAAGACATGATGCTCATCTTGGAAAATCACTCATCACAAGGCCAGAGGCCAAACATGCCAGTTCCTTAAGACCTGTGAAAGCCCCAAACCTAGGGCTTTAGAACAAAGACTTCTTAAGTTTAAGGTGAGAAAACACTGCACTGAGCAGGTGTTCTCCATGCTGATCATACTCTTCTCCCATTATCTGTATTTGAATCTATCTTTTTCAATTATTTTTTTCCTCTCCTCCTTTTGTTTTCTCCATCACAATCCATCTGCTCATTTCCATTTTGCCTGACAAACACATTTTTTTTAGGTTAGTTTCTGGTTCCCAAATTATCTGAATAAAACAGTCTCTATAGCAGAAATAAAAAAGATCAGGAAAAATATTTGTATAAAGAAATGATACTGTTTTATAAGTCAATTAATATAAGAAAGTTGCATATGACTTTCTAAACACATAAATAAAAGCCACATAATCATTGAGCATCAGATTTACTAGTGGGCTTGTTCTCTATTGCTATCACTTTTCATATGTTTAAAACTTGAACCAAGTTCTCAGATAAATATTTTATATATATTATCTCCTTAAATTTTTACAACACTTGAGATTGATTTGTATTCCCATTTTAAGATTAAGAAATTTAGCAGTAATATATAGTAGGAATATAGTTACAGTCAGCCAGCCAAATAACTAATATAGATGAAGTGCTTAAGAAAAAGAAAATAATTAGTTTCTCTAGCTACTGATAGAAAATTTCGCTAGACTGAATTGAAGAAACAACTGAACTATAGCAAGGTAACTAAAATTTTATCCCTTGTCATCTCTATACCTATGAGGGTTAGATGTATTTGGCTTATCCATGAAACAAATAAAACTAATCTCTAAATTGGTCCCCATTCATGAATATTCATGATGTCACAATGGTTCTAAAAAGCATAAAAGCTCAGTTTATTAACCAGGTATTTCTAATTATTTTATTTCTTATGTTTTTCTGCCTTAGTAATATCTGTGTATCATAATTTTAATTAATATGTTCATTTTATACTAGTTATTTTAGAAGTACAGCATACTTACATATATTTGATCAATCGTTTCTTCAAAATCAATGTTTTTAAACTTTATAAAAGTTTCCTCAATATATCTGAATTAATTTCATGTCCATATTCAGTTTGGACCCTCTTACTACCTTCTTTCTCTAAAAATTTAGCAAACAAGTCTTCTCTATTAGATTTCAAAAATAATGACCAGGCAGTAAAATATTTTTTCTAGAAGACTATATTCATCAAACTATGATATTTGTATGACAAGCTTTGTCTATTAATACATACATATATATATATATATATATATATATATAAATCCAAAACTGTATTTCAAATGCCAGTTCCTTAAATTGTGTAATTCTGTCAGTTTCTATTTTGTGATAGAAAGGAGAAATTACTGCATTTTTATATTACACTCTGAAGATACTTTGTATTATTTGGGTGCCACCTTCACAGATGAGTATAATTATCATAATTATAATAAAACACTTCTGAAGATTGTATACATTCCTAAGTAAATAAAGAATAAATTCATCCATTCAAGCAGGGAAAATCAATTCTCTAAGGAGAAGAAAATTCATTATTCTGAAACTATAGCTCTCATGAAAAATGTGCACACCCAGAAACTAAATTATAGTTGAACTTTAAGCAAGAAAGGGGTTAGGGGTATGACTCTCTCCCTCCTTCCACATCACAGTGAAAAAATTCTGATACTGCTATCTCTGCTTCAGAAACAAAGGAACTGATAAATGACTCACACAGGGGCAGGAAGATGAAACAATTTGGACAGAAGCAGAACTCAAAACCTAGTTCTTTTGATTCCACAATTTCTGACATCCAGTTAAACACAAAAATTTCCCACACTTAGTTAATTGAAAAATCTTTAAAAAGAAAAAATAAGCACTAGGTTTATTGAAAAAAAAAAAAAAAACCCACATATAAGTGGACCCATGCAGTTCAAACCCATGTTATTTAAGGGTCAACTGTAAAACCTTTCAAAATTATTTTAGAAATGATATCATAATCATGTTGCTGATAACAGACAAGGAATATTGACCCCACCCATAATTTTATTTGTTTCTTTTTACTGTAATTTTCTTTCAGTTCAGTCCGACTCTTTGCGACCCCATCAATCGCAGCACACCAGGCCTCCCTGTCCATCACCAACTCCTGGAGTTCACTCAGACTCATATCCATCGAGTCAGTGATGCCATCCAGCCATCTCATCCTCTGTCGTCCCCTTCTCCTCCTGCCCCCAATCCCTCCCAGCATCAGACTCTTTTCCAATGAGTCAACTCTTCGCATGAGGTGGCCAAAGTACTGGAGTTTCAGCTTTAGCATCATTCCTTCCAAAGAAATCCTAAGGCTGATCTTCAGAATGGACTGGTTGGATCTCTTTGCAGTCCAAGGGACTCGCAAGAGTCTTCTCCAACACCACAGTTCAAAAGCATCAATTCTTTGGCACTCAGCCTTCTTCACAGTCCAACTCTCACATCCATACATGACCACAGGAAAAACCATAGCCTTGACTAGACGGACCTTTGTTGGCAAAGTAATGTTTCTGCTTTTGAATATGCTATCTAGGTTGGTCATAACTTTTCTTCCAAGGAGTAAGCATCTTTTAATTTCATGGCTGCAGTCACCATCTGCAATGATTTTGGAGCCCCCCAAAATAAAGTCTGATACTGTTTCCACTGTTTTCCCATCTATTTCCCATGAAGTGATGGGACCGGATGCCATGATCTTCATTTTCTGAATGTTGAGCTTCAAGCCAACTTTTTCAATCTCCACTTTCACTTTCTTTAAAAAGTAGTAAAAATGTGTTTGACATGTTAACCAATGTACAACTGAAGGTTGCTAACATTTCATGCCCAGTATTTCTGCATTTACAGTCATATTGTTGAGAAGTGAAAAGTCTGATGATCTAGTGCTTTTTGGAAGAAAAGTTTTCCAGTAGTAAAGAGCAAAGAATCAGCACACTGTGGTGTAGGCAGCAGAATTAAAACTAGAGTTAGCATTATATTCACATTTTGAACAGATACACTCTTGTATTTGAATTACCTATTCAAATATACCAACCTGCACTACTCTCTTATGAAGTAGTAATAAATATGCCAGAAGTATTTTTCTGTTCTAACAATGATTGGATTACATGCTCATTCAATTCAGAGTTCATTAAACTGCAGGGTTAATCTTATATTTAAGTTAATGAGGTAGAATTATAGTAATCAAATGACATATCTTTAAAGTGGCAAATGCTCATTAGTAGAGTGTTGGATAAATATGAAGTCTGATTTTGTATAATAAGGAAATAAAGCCTTAATACTTTCTATGTATTTTACAACATAGTTTGTAATCAGTGAGTTCTACATTAATATTATTGAACAAGAAGAGAAAAAAACAGATTCTATATAGAACAAGAGCTTGCACATCCGGTTTCTGATTTAAAACAGGATTTGTTTTTAACCCAATATCATCCATCATACTCAATTTTGTTGGCTAATTAGAATTTTTCTAATTTGGTCATTTTGTTTGTGATTAACTTGTAAATTTGTCTCAGACATGTAGTCACATAGGCAAAAGGAGTGTAAACATAGTTCTGTATTTGGACAAATAAAATAACTCAGATGGCTCAGTGATTTAAAAAAAAAAAAAGTCTGCCAATGTAGGAGACACAGGAGATGGGTTTCATCCCTGGGTCAGGCAGGAAGATCCCCTGGAGAAGGAAGTGGCAACCCACTCCTGTATTCTTGCTTGGGAAATCCCCTGGACAGAGAAGCCTGGAGGGCTACAGTCCATGAGGTCCCAAAGAGTCAGACATGACTTAGCAACTAAACAACAACAACATCTGCACAAATAAAATAACATTAAATTAAAATGGAAATGCAGAATTATTTTTATATAAAATAACTCATGCAATCCAAATTTGAAAATATTTTAAGATAAGTACTAAAATAAGAATATTTACTTTTGTAACATCTTACAGTTGAGAAAATACTACCTGTATCACCTTATCAGTCTCTCAGAATCAATTTCTAAGAGATTTTTCCATTTGCTGTGTGTGTTGTCACTAAAATTGTTATGAGTTTAAGCCAGAACAATTCACCCACATTCACTCACTGGTAATATGAAAATAATACCTATTTCCATATATTTGCATGTTTATTTTGCCAGCCAAATTAAAACCACTGCATTCAAAGAGCACACTTCACTCATATATGGGTTCTGCTTACACACACCACAAGTTATTGAATGGAAGACACTGTAAATGAAAAAGAAAAATACAAAAGGAAAAAATAGCCTCTTTTCCTCCATAGACTGGTTATTTTATTTTATATTTGTTCCTGTGCCCTTTGTGTGTGTGTGTGTGTGTGTGTGTGTGTGTGTGTAATAAAGTTTTATTAAAGTATAAAGGAGATAGAGAAAGCTTCTGACATAGGCATCAGAAGGGGGCAGAAAGAGTACCCGCTTGCTAGTGTTAACAATGAGGTTATATAATACAAAGAATGTCTGGAGGTTGCAAAGACCTCATCAGACCCACTCCCATAATTTACATCTTAAGGTAACACTGTCCTCAGGCAAGATACATCCTTGTAAAGACCAGGTCTACTCCCATAATTAACATTTTAAGATAACAAAAGGTTGAATCCAAAGACTGTCCTTAGGCAGGATACATTATTGTTATATAATCCTAAGGAATGTGGAGAAAGAAAAAAAGTTTGTCCTTTCTTCCTCTTTGAGAATTCCAGACCCCTCTCTCCTTGGGGACCCCCTAGACTCCCTATCAACCTGCCTAGGAAATGATTCTCATTCCCCCCTTTTCTTTTAGGAGAATTATGTTGCCTGGGGAAAAGGGGCTTCGTTCTCGTTCCATAACTGCTTCTGAGCTGACAAGGGGCGTTGTCCCTAAATTGGTGAAGCAACATATTCTCCTAATCCTCATATTGAGGATATCTGATCCAGGGGCCCCAAATAGTAGTTGGAGGAAGCTACAGCAGTAGCAGGAGTCTGAGCAACCATTTGTAACTTAAAAGCTTTCGTGCGGCTAGAAACAAATCCAGTTATACAGTTACACATGTAAGGCAACATAGTCACATTAAAACAAGTTAAAATCAAAATTAAAAGTCGCATTATGTCCATAGTTAAGGTACAAAGTGTTGCACCAGTCCATTTTAGGGTTGGTAGATGTCATCAGATGAAAAAGAGGCATCGTATGTGATTGTTGTCGAAGGTATTCACAGACTTGGAGAAAGTCTTTTCCTTGAAGTGGAGATGTCTACCTCTGGAAGCCTTCCACTGACGAAGACAGGAGTGCTCCACAGACCCAGCAGTTAGACCGATTGTGGAATGCAGCATAGGAGTGAGCCCAGGACAGGAAGACATTTTCTTGAGGATCCAACTGCAGACTCGGGATATTTGGAGTCAGCAGAAGTAAGCTCACATAAGTTATCAGGCCCATCCGCTGCCCTTTGCTTAACTCTAGAGCTCGGGTCAGAGCCACAAGCTCCGCTAACAGAGCACTGGTTCCCTGGGGGGAGAGATTTTGCTTCCAAAACCTGTTCAGCAGTCACCATGGCGTAATCTGCTTTACGCTTTCCATTCCGAACAAAAGAACTGTCATCTGTAAATATTTCCATGTCAGGGTTGTCTAATGGGGTATCCTTTAGATCCTCCCGAGCTGCATAGTTTAAAGTTAGGAATTGAGAACAATCATGATCAGGTGTTTCATTTTCCTTCTCAGGAAGGAAAGTGGCAGGATTTAAATTGCCACAAACTTGAAGCTTAGTTACTGGTCCTTCTAACAACAATGACTGATACTTAAGAAGCCTACTGTCTGTCATCCAAATATTAACCTTAGAATTTAAGATTCCACTCACATCTTGAGAAGTCAGTACAGTAAGGTTTCGTCCATTAATTATTTTTAAAGCTTCAGGTGCTAATACAGCCGCTGCCCCAATTACTCTTAGGCGGTGGGGCCACCCACGTGAAACTACATCTAATTCTCTGCTTAGATAAGCAATAGGTTGCTGGTGAGGCCCTCGGGGTTGTGTCAAAACTCCCAATGCCACACCTTTTCTTTCAGTGACAAACAAATTAAATTCTGACCCTGTGGGCAAGCTCAGAGCTGGAGCTTGCAGGAGAGCAGTCTGAAGAACCTTAAAAGCCTTTTGAGTTTCTGGAGGCCAAACCAGTTTGTCGGTTTGGGCCTGCTGAGTTTCAGCTATAAGTTTATATAAAGGCCGGACAAATTCCCTGTAACCTGGAATCCAAATGCGACAGTAACCTGTGATTCCCAGAAATCCTCTCAATTGTCTTAAAGTCATAGGTAGGGGGTGATTTAGTATAGGTTTAATTCTCTCAGTGCCTATGGCCCTAGTCCCTTCTGATATGATTAGGCCCAGATATCTAACCGATTGTTGACAAAGCTTGAGCCTTTTCTCTTGATGCCTTGCAACCACAGTCTGCCAGAAAGTTTAAGAAATCTTCTGAGGCTCGCGAACAAGCTTCCTCTGTCTCAGCACAGAGCAAAATATCATCTATATATTGTAACACCACTACTTCAGAGCTATTAAAGTTTTGTAGATCCCGTGACAAACTTTGTCCGAATAAGTGAGGACTGTCACGAAATCCCTGGGGCAAAACTGTCCAGGTTAACTGAGAAGCTGGCTGCTTAGGGTCTTCAAAGGCAAATAGAAATTGACTTTCCTCCGCCAAAGGCACTGAATAGAAGGCATCCTTTAAATCAATTACTGAGAAATATTTGGCCCGTTCAGGAATTTCAGACAATAAAGTATAAGGATTAGGCACCACGGGGTGTAAAGGAACTACAGCCTCATTTATTATTTGTAAATCTTGAACTACTCTCCATTTACCATTCAATTTCTTTATACCCGAAATAGGAGTGTTGCAAGGACTGTTACAGGGAATTAATAGTCCTTGCTCCTTTAAATTTTCGATGATGGGTTTTAACCCTTCCATAACTTCAGGTTTCAGTGGATACTGCTTCTTATGTGGAAATACGTGTGGGTCTTTGAACTTAACAACTACAGGAATAGCAGTACTGATTTTTTCACATAACTGATAGGATATGTGTAAGAGAGATGTATAATGAAGAGAATCAGTTCAAGGGGATTTACTCAATTTACATATCATTAAACTGATCCTGACTCTTTGGAAAAAAGTAAATAAATAAAAAAATAAAACAAAAGGCCCAGTTTTTAAAGAAGATAACTCCTCTCTGATTTTTGTTGATGGTAGTGATTTCTCCATCTCTAAAAGGAATTGTATGAAGTTTTGGAATTCTAAATTACAGTATTAACTTTACATAAGAAATGAGTTTTCTGCCTAACTAAATATATTGAGCATATTTCCAAGAAATCTCTTTTTTTTTTTAATTTTGTGATTGAGACTTCAAATATCCCCAAGTGCTTGTTTTTACTACTGTGCATTTTCATTTGTAGATTAACGGGTTAAAAGTCTACTTTTTCCATATTACCAAAATTAGCATTGAGAATTTCTTCTTTTTAGATGAACTTTTCATTTTGCAAAGAGATTCATGTCAATAATTTCTTCATTTTAAATACTGACATCTCAGGTATAAAAGCAACACTTTACTCTTACAAGTTAAAACAATGAAACAAAATATATATATATATATATATATATATATATATATATAATTTTGTAATTGCTGACCTGATAATTTGAACATCTTTTACACTTTCTAGTATTGTTTAACAACAAACTGATTCTTTCTCTGAAAGACCCCTTTCAAAAGGATTTCTCCTTGAATTTTGTGACCGATTAATGTAAAAATGGGTGGATTTTTTTAGGTGACAGTGAAGGTAGTTTATGATTACCCTCAAATAAGCATATTTCTTTAGGTTTATTTTGATAAATTGTGGACAGATAATATTGATGCACTGTCTAAGGTAGATATATTGAGAGTTGATTTGTGGATTGGTTTGTTCTAGGTAAATAGAGAAAATATTCAAGAATGCTTCTTGTTTGAAATAGAGATTTCTAAGTCAAACTTCGGAGAAGGCAATGGCACCCCACTCCAGTACTCTTGCCTGGAAAATCCCATGGACGGAGGAGCCTGGTGGGCTGCAGTCCATGGAGTCGCTAAGAGTCGGACACGACTGAGCGACTTCACTTTCACTTTTCACTTTCATGCATTGGAGAAGGAAATGGCAACCCACTCCAGTGTTCTTGCCTGGAGAATCCCAGGGACGGGGGAGCCTGGTGGGCTGCCATCTATGGGGTTGCACAGAGTTGGACACGACTGAAGCGACTTAGCAGCAGCAGCAGCAAGTCAAAATTGGAATAAGAAGATGCTAGAAAGCTTAGGAAAAAATGAAATGGTAAGAACAGCATCTGTCTATAAATGACACACTAGATTTTAATAGAGGAGACAACGAACAAATATATTCTGGGATTACAGATTATTTTGTATGTATACATATGTTATTTGTAGACATACTACTCTGTAGCTTCTCATACAATTAAGAATCATTCCTATACAGTTGAACTCCTTGATCAACACAGGGGTTAAGGGGGCCAGCCATCCATGTAATTGAAAATCCATGTGTAATTTATAGTTGGCCCTCCATATACTGTTTTGCATCTGTGAATTCAACTAACTGTGGATTGTGTAGTATTATAGCATTTTACTACTGAAAAAAAGTATGTATAAGTGGATCCTTGCTGTTCAAACCCATATTGTTCCACAGTCGATTGTATTAAAAAAAATCACTTTTTTGGTTGTACTTACACAGTGTTATTATAAAGACAATGAGACTAAAGAACAGAATAATATTTGTATTAACTGCTGAAGACTTTTGAGAAAGACATGCATAAAAAAGAAGACTGTAGCACTAATATATCAGATACTCCAGAAATGCAGAAAGACTTTAAGAAAACAGTAGAATCTGTGGTGGCAATATTTAAATTAGATTTAAAATCTCCGCAAAAAATGACTGAATAAAAAAGAATGCATTAAAAAGAGAACTGACAGAATGGAGTGAAAAAAAAAAAAGGAAATAAAATAAAAAGTGCCTTTTCAAAGTCAAGACTAATACTGGATGCTTGGGGCTGGTGCACTGGGACGACCCAGAGGGATGGTATGGGGAGAGAGAAGGGAGGAGGGTTCAGGATGGGGAACACATGTATACCTGTGGTGGATTCATTTCGATATTTGGCAAAACCAATATGATATTGTAAAGTTTAAAAAAAAAAAAAAAGTCAAGACTAAATTGAAAGTAACACAAGAGAAATTAAACACCAAAGATACTACTTTAAGAACACTATACCATGGGAAGGAAGAAGATAAAATATGAGGAAAGCAAAATGAAGAAAGGATGTTTTGAAACTTCAACAAAAAAAGATTTTAAATGGAAGACGAAGATATACAGAAAACGGTAAAAAAGAAGAATTTTTTTTTAAGGAAAAAAAACAAATATTAAGAACCACAATTCAAGTAAGCTTCACTGAGGGAAAAGTGGTCTTGAAGATTATTGAAAGAACCACATACTTTGTAGACCATCATTCAAAAAGTCCATTAAGACTATAATGGAGGATAGGAACAGGTAATGACACTCACCAAAACTTAAATCAATTCAGACCTGAACTGTTTCAGTGTGAACCACAACTTAGTATATTAGAGGATCATAACTAAGCTTTCTAGTATTTTTTTAAGACATGAATAATGTAAATAAAATAATTAGCAAACATGCCCTGCCTATCGTGTATAAAGCTATATTCAAATGTTGACAACACACAACAAATATTTGCTTTGTTGTGCTTAACAAATATCTGCTTAAGTGTATATGGAATATTTACTAAAGTTGTCCATGTTTTAAAGGTTAAAGGAAACCTCCACAAATTACAGAAGTTTTAAGAAATTTTAAATATAATGCTGACCACAGTAGAATTTAGATAGGAAAAAAAAAAAAAAAAAGACCAAAAGCAAACAAACAGAAGGAGTATTTTCAGTATTTGAAAATTATGCAATACAATTCTAAACCATATATAGATCAATGAAGAAAAGTCTGTGAAAACTAGGAAAAGTCTATGAAAACTAAGAAAAGTCTATGAAAACCAGAAAAGAGTCTATTTAATTTTCAATTAAAATAATAAAGATGTGACATACCAAAATGTGCAGACTACAGCTAAATCAATATTGCTTTAAAATCATATACTGGAAGCCAAAATGGATGAAAATAAATGTTCCCTTCCTTCATCTCAAGAAGGGAGAAAACCCTACAAATCAAGCTTTTGAAATGAAGGAAATAATTAAGATAGGGAAAGAAAGCAAAAATTTAAATGTAGAATTGAGAAATCAATGAAGTCCAAAGTTGGTTGCTTTAAAAGATTGATAAATGATTAAACTCTGGTATGGTAGACATGATCAAGAAGAGAGACTACATAAAGTATAATTCTAAGAGATGGGAAAAGAAACATCACTATACATCCTACAGATGTTAAGAAATAAATATGAAAAGAAATACCATGACCATGTTTATGTCAGTATATTAACTTGACATAAATATCTTAATCTTACCTGATAAACTCTTCCAACATTTAAATTGAAATAGCACCAGTTTTACTCTAAATCTTCTACACTGAAGAAAATATCAAGTGCTTCCTAACTAGTTTTGCACTACTGATTTAGCACTTAAAATATTGATTGCAATTCAATATATCAACATAAAAAGGAAGGGAGACACATGATTTATTTTCTACAAGTGCTGCAAAATACTAGATAACATTCATCAACCTGGGGTACGAGAAGCTGATGGAATTGGTAGTTCCTAGTAATGGAAGCTCCTAAAGAGATGATCTTGGATGGAGAGTTATTCTTCTTTGTTCCTCTATTTTTAGAGATGAATTTTCCTGCCTTATGTCCACTTCAACTTAATTTTTTTAATGGACTTTATCTTCTCACTGTCCCAATAAAGAAATGAGTCTTTTCCCAGAGTCCTCTGTTTTAAAAGCAAAAATGCAGTACCTTGAGATAAAGGAATGTATTACTTTAAATAATAGGAATATAATAATTGGAAATAGTGTGCAAAGTGGTGGATATATATATATATACATCAAAAGAAAAAAAAAGCATACAAATAAGTTAGTTGGTAAGAGATGTCTCTAAACAGAAATAACATGTTTCTGAACTAAGATTCCATTGAAATTTAAATAAATATTTATTAATAAACCCAAACTTTCCTTGGTATGCCATCACAGTATCTAGATTAAAAGTTGTAGTTTAATGAGCAAATTGAGGGCTAAAGTGGTATAAAGAGATTGGGTATGATGATGTAGTCATCAGGCAAATTTTAAGTCAGTAAAGGAATTGTATAAAGGGTGAAAGAAGTAGACCCAAGAATGAAATTCATCTATGTTACACTAATGTTACCATTCCATCATATTAGATGTTATCATCTCAAACAATATTGGAAGCAGGGTAAAAATGGAAGTTGAGAGAACAGTGAACAAAAGTAATCATTGAAGGGAAAACCTAGAGGAATATTAGATCCATAGGGTTATATACATATGGATATGGATATAGATGTGTATATTTTTTTGCACGTCTCAGTTTGAAATGAGGACTTGAGTGCAGGTAATTTATTTGGAAGTTGATTCAAAAAAGTAGGAATAAGGAAATGGGAAATGAGACAAAATGAAGAGAAAGCCAATATTTAGGTATTTTACTAAGGGTACTGATTAAGAACTCAGCAACATTATTGGAAGATTTTACAGAACGCCTGTTAAAATTATCTGTGGGAAATTTGAGAGATTAAGTATTGAGAACTCCTTTTTCTACTAATTGAGAATTATTCCTCGGGGGGTGTTAATTCTTCTTAATGTTCAGGCAGTATTTTTCACATAAGCTGATTATTTCCAAGGCTTTAGAGGACGCTCTGAGTCAAAAAAGTGGAAATACAAACCTCACATCAGAATAAGGTGAGTTATTGTTAGTAGAAACAAGAACTGTCTTCTGTCTACCATCAGGACTTCCCTGGTGGCTCAGATGGTAAAAGCATCTGCCTACAGGATGCGGGAAACCTGAGTTCGATCCCTGGGTTGGGAAGATCTGCTGGAGAAGGAAATAGCAACTCACACCAGTATTCTTGCCTGGAAAATCCCATAGATAGAAGAGCCTGGCAGGCTACAGTCCATGGGGTCACAAAGAGTCGGACACAACTGAGCAACTTCACTTCTTCACTTCTGTCTACCATCACTGGCCTGAAATCACCTATGTGAAAGAATGCAATTATAGTCACCATAAGCATCTAACAGATGGAAATTAAATTAAACATTCTATTTATTAATAGTTTAAATGGCAATGGATGTGGAGGCAGGAGAAATTTAGTCCCAATAATTAGTTCAGGTATTCTTTGGATTTTTGGCACTGTTGCTAGGTATCACTGTATCACTAACATACAGTGATAAACCAGCTCCTGCCCTCCAAGAGTTCAGAGTCTGCAGGCAAAGAAAGCACAGCCAGCCTGTTGTTAAGATACAGTGTATAAAAGTATATACACTACTTTTGAACTTTGGTGTTGGAGAATACTCTTGAGAGTCCCTTGGTCTGCAAGGAGATCCAACCAGTCCATCCTAAAGGGAATCAGACCTGAATATTCATTGGAAAGACTGATGCTGAAGCTGAAACTCCAATACTTTGGCCATCCGATGTGAAGAACTGACTCATTGGCAAAGACCCTGATGGTGGGAAAGACTGAAGTCAGGAGGAGAAGAAGACGACAGAGGATGAGATGGTTGGATGGCATCACCAACTCAGTGGACAGGAGCTTGAGTAAACTCCAGGTGTTGGTGATGGACAGGGAGGTCTGGCGTGCTGCAGTTCATGGGGTTGCAGAGTTGGACACTGAGCGACTGAACTGAACTGAACTGATAAGACTATATACAGGTGGTGTACACCATAACCTATTGGAAGGCATTGCCCTGAGGGACCTAAAAGTTTACTTGGGGCAGTGACTTACCAGATGAAACTTGAAAAATGAATTGAAATTATAAAGGCAAATTTGGTAAGGGAATATGTTCCATGCAGAGAAAAACTCATATCCTTACACAACCTTTTTTTTCCTGTTTCTGTATTTTTTAACTGTTCTGAACTGGATTGGGACCTTAGAGGGCAGACCCTAGCATGCATTAATTGATCAATAAATGTTAACTTTTACTTTAGTCATCATCAGTATCTTTATCAATAAAATAATGTGCATCTTTACACAGAAGGAATGCTAACATTTCAGAATTCCTTTGATAATAGGATATCACAAATTAAGGTAGAGGTAATATTTAACATAATTTTCACAGAGGATCATATAGTAAGACCAGTGTGAATATTACAGTGAATAGCATAATGGTGCTTATGTCTTTGTGTGGAAACAATAAAATATTAGAAAATTTACCATCAAAGAATGCCTATGAGCCTGGAATTCAGCATCAGAAATGTCTGGGTTTCTGAGTCACTTTTCTACTTAACCTGCTTTGTGATTTGTAGCAATATTTATGCTTCTGTATATTACAATTTATCTATCTAAAAAATGGATGTAACTAGTTCATAGCTCATTAAATAGTTTTGAGGGTTAAAAAAAAAATCATTCCTACAAAGCATTAAATTCACTGCCTAGTGCAAAATTACTTTTAAATTATTTATTGTTACTGCATTTTTTTATTTATTATTATTATTATTTTTTTTTTTTGCATTGCTTAAATAAGGAAATCAAACCAGGGCTTCCCTAATAGCTCAGTTGGCAAAGAATCCACCTGCAATGCAGGAGATCCTGGTTCAATTCCTGGGTCGGGAAGATCCACTGGAGAAGGGATAGGCTACCCACTCCAGTATTCTTGGGTTTCCCTTGTGGCTCAGCTGATAAAGAACCCTTCTGCAATGTGGGAGACCTAGGTTTGATCCCTGGGCTGAGAAGATTCCCTGGAGAAGTGAATGGCTACCCACTCTAGTATTCTAGCCTGGAGAATTCAGTCGATTGTATAATCCATGGGATCACAAAACACCACTGAGCGATTTTCATTTTCAATCAATCTACTAAAAAGATTTCTAAAGATAACATTGTTCTCCAGAATTAACAGCAGTAAAACTTCATTGTAAACAGTAGAATTAATTCCTTAAAGTTCTGGAGGTTAGAAGTCCGAGATTAGATTGCAGGCATGGTCAAATGAGGGCCCCCTTCCAGGTGACAAACTTCGTGTATCATCGCGTGGTGGAGAGGATGAGAGAACTCTGTGGGATCTTGTTTATAACAGCAATCTTATCCATGGGGACTCCATCCTTGTGGAATAACTTTCAAAGATCTTGCCTTCAAATACATTCACCTTTGGGCTTCCCTGGTGGCTCAAATGGTAAAGAGTCTGCGTGCAGTGTGGGACACCTGGGTTCGATCCCTAGATTGGGAAGATCCCCTGGAGAAGGAAAAGGCAACCCCCTCCAGTATTCTAGTCTGGAAAATCCCATGGATGAAGGAGCCTGGTCAGCTACAGTCCATGGGGTCACAAAGAGTCAGACATAACTGAGTGACTTCTCTCTTTTCGAGGTTAGAATTTCAGCATGTAAATTTTGAGGAGACACAAACATTCAGATCATAGCAGCTCTGTGTGTGTGTGTGTGTGTGTGTGTGTGTGTGTGCTTGTGCATGGGCATGCATGTTCAGGTGTTTCAGTCGCTTGGTAGTGTCCAACTCTTCAACCCCATGGACTGTAGCCCACCAGGCTCCTCTGTCCATGGGATTCTCCAGGTAAGAATACTAGAGTGGGTGGCCATGCCCTTCTCTAGGAGATCTTCACTACCCAGGGATCTAATCTGGGTCTCCTGTTTTACAGGCAGATTTTTTTTTTTTTTTAAACATCTGAACCACCAGGGAAGACCAGCAACTATATATACAGCAATAATCCACATAGTGGTGAGAGATATATAGTCAGCTGGACTTTGTATAGTCAGATCTCATAGTGCTTACTATATTGTGACATTCCCAGTGGCCCAGAATTAAGATCAGTTACTCACTTTGAATCACAATGAGAATGACCTTCTCAGGGTAAAAAAATATGTGTCAACATATTGCCTTCTTCCTTGGTACTGAGAGGCCTGATGGAAATCAGGTTACTGGATCAATGGACAAAAATAAATTATTGTTCTACAGCTATCATTTAGGCCTGATAATGCTTTCAGTATATGTGCTTGAAAAACAAGGGTAAATAATGTATTTCCCATTGACAGAGTGAGAAGAGTAGGAACTTCTCTTTATTGTAACTCTAATTTATAGGTGGAAAAAAAAGTTTTGTTTTTATTGTGTTGCAGACTACAGATCATTTTTGTGATTTCATTTCTCCAAACAGAAATTCTATTTAGTTCTGTGGCTACCCTTTTAGTTTGTTTCCTTGACATCTCTTACCTGAACTCAGATTGTCTTCAGGGTCTTACCACTGCTATGAATAATGCATGTAACCATTATAGTGAGCTTCCTACAATTCAATTAGGATCATGCCATCCTCTTGTTTGAAAACCTTGAACTGCTCCTCAAACAAAATTTGTATCTCTTAGCCTGACATTCACAGTCTTTTTAAATTTTGTTATAGCCACCTGCATTCTTTATATGTTCTTTCTTATCCTACATCCTATGGCACAGCCACATAATTCTGTTTATCTAACAAACTAACCATTTATTTCCTCAACTCCAAGAGCTGTTTTTCTCACCTGAAAACTTGCATTTTATATTTTTCTGTGAATAAATACTATCTATCCTTTTAAATCTCAGGTTAAAATCCTATTTGTATAGGTTACCCTGACTCTCATAATACAAACATATACTGCTTCTTCAACTACTGTAAGCTTCTAGTATAACACATCGATTTGTGTAAACACACTGATACTTTTTAGTTTTAATTACTCTTGATTGTAGGCTCCTTAGTCGACCAGCTCTGCCCTCTAAAACACATGTTTGCACATCGTAGGAACTCAACAAATATATATTTGCTGAAAAAGATGATCAGATGTAATAAGCTGTGGGTTCATAGTATTCACACTATACTTAGCTAAAATGATTTAAAATATTTCTTTGAGTTCATCTAAAATATAAATGTGCATTGGTAAACCCTACCTAGCTTAAAGAAGTCAACAGATTCTCTCTAGTCTAAGCAAAATACTAATTATGTCCAATAAAATGTTTACTGAGAAGAATTACAGAATCTTTGAGGGATTCAATCTACAAGGACTCTTAATTATTGCCACAATAAACACTATAAATTATACATTTAAGTTTTAGATAATTATAAATGGATTTTTAAAGTGTTTACCAGACAATGGATCTATATGACCTCTTGCTAATTAAGTATGTTGTAAAAAACACATTTTATTTCCTTGGTTTGATTGTGCATCTCTCTTATTCACCTTACAGTCAATAGGGGCTTCTGTCATAGAAAAGCATAGTTAATAAAGTCTCAGTTAAATCAATACAGTAGAGCTTTGAATAAAAATGATATATACTTACATTTCTGAGTAAGAAAAATTATTGAAATATAAACTTCAAATAAAATGAAGAAAGGAAGAAAATTGTAATAAGCTGTACTATATGGCTCAGGGACTCTCAATTTCAATATTTTAAGACATTAAAATGTCCACGTTAGTTCTGAAATGTGTCACAAGGAATTTGTTACACAGAATGATTTATCAAAGTTTACAAATATTTTACCTTTTAATTTACTTACTAAAATATTGAATTTTTTTTTCAAAAATTGCTTTATTTTTGACAAAGAAGGCAAGAATATATAATGGGGCAAAGATAGCCTCTTCAATAAGTGATGCTGAGAAAACTGGACAGCTACATTTATAAGAATGAAATGAGAACACTTCCTAACATCATACACAAAGATAAATTCAAGATGGATTAAAGATCTAAGTATAAGACCAGAAATTATAAAACTCTTAGAGGAAAACAAACAGAACACTCGATGACACAAATCAAAACAAGTTCCTATATGAACCACCTCCTACAGTAATGGAAATAAAAACAGAAATAAACAAGTGGGACCTAATTAAACTTAAAAGCTTTTGCATAACAAAGGAATCTACAAACAAGGTGAAAAGACAACCTTCAGAATGGGAGAAAATAGAAGCAAAGAAAACAACTGACAGAGAATTATTTCCACAATATATAAGCAGCTCATACTAGCAGCCAACTAGTCTTTCCCAAACAAGGCAACTGTTTAAATTATAGCCAGTCAAGTAATTCTCTTGCTTTGCTTCCTCTTCTTCATAAAAGACTTCCCTCCTAGCTCTTGTTGGTGGTGCATTCCTAACCACCTTTGGTTTGTCGCAGGTTGATTCAAATCAGTGTATGCTCAAAAAAATTCTAGAAAATTTTAATGTCGTTCAGTTTAGTTTATAGCAATGTCTTCTCTGAGCATTTCACACTTTGTATGTGAAATGTGAAAATTTCCTTATGTTGTTCTTTTACTACAATTATTCCAAGACACTGAAGTCATGAGTGAGTCATAAACCAAGAGAATATTAAGGAACAGAGCAGAAAAAATAAGAGTCAGTAGGCTGATGAGATATATATTATCATCTGTGTCTCCTTCCTGTACATATTCTGATTGGAATTCGTGCAACTTTGGATATTTCAATGGACTTCTGATGTGCTCTTTTAAAAATATGCCATATTTTTTATAGTTTGTTTTGTGATAAAACATTGAGAAACAGGAAGTGCATGCATGCTAAGTCACTTCAGCTGTGTCTAACTCTTTGCATCCCCATGGACTGTAGCCCACCTGGCTTCCCTGCCCATGGGATTCTCCAGACAAGAATACTGGAGTGGATTGCCATGCCCTACTCCAAGGGATCTTTCCAACTGAGGGATCTAATGCAAGAATCCTGCATCTCCTGCATTGGCAGGTGGATTCTTTGTCACTGAATCACCTCAGAATGCTACCCAAAATAGTGAAAGTTACCTTATAAATAGTGCACATGCCTTCTGTAATCTAATGTAGAAAGGCACAGTCCCTTTGCAAGGTCCTAGAAATTATACGTCGGAGAAGGCAATGGCACCCCACTCCAGTACGCTTGTCTGGAAAATCCCATGGATGGAGGAGCCTGGAAGGCTGCAGTCCATGGGGTCGCTGAGGGTCAGACACTACTGAGCGAGTTCACTTTCACTTTTCACTTTCATGCATCAGAGAAGGAAATGGCAACCCACTCCAGTGTTCTTGCCTGGAGAATCCCAGGGATGGGAGAGCCTGGTGGGCTGCTGACTATGGGGTCACACAGAGTCAGACATGACTGAAGCGACTTAGCAGCAGCAGCAGAAATTATATGTGGTTGTTGTTGCTCAGTTCCCCAGTTGTGTCCGACTCTTTTCAACCCCATGGACTGCAGCATAGCAGGTCTCCTTGTCCCTCACCATCTCCTGGAGTTTGCCCAAGTTTATATTCATTGCAGCAGTGATGCCATCTAGCCATCTCATCCTCTGATGCCCTCTTCTCCTTCTGCCCTCAAGCTTCCCAGCATCAGGGATTTTTCCAATGAATTGGCTGTTTGCATCAGGTGGCCAAAGTACTGGAGCTTCAGCTTTAACATCAGCCCTTCCAATGAGTATTCAGGGTTGATTTCCTTTAAGATTGACTGGTTTGATCTCCTAGCTGTCCAAGCAACTCTCAGAAGTCTTCTCCAGCACCACAGTTCAAAGGCATCAATTCTTTGGTGCTCTGCCTTCTTTATAGTCCAGCTCTCACAACTATACATGACCACTTGGAAGACCATAGCCTTGACTACATGGACCCTTGTTGGCAGAGTAATGTCTCTGCTTTTCAACACATTGTCTAGGTTTGCCATAGCTTTCCTGCCAAGAAGCAATCATCTTCTGATTTCATGGCTGCAGTCACCATCTACAGTGATTTTAGAGCCTTAGAAGAAGAAATTTGTCACTGCTTCCACATTATTCCCTTCTATTTGTTATGAAGTAATTGGGCCAGAAGACATGATCTTAGTTGTTTTTTTTGTTTTTGTTTTTAATATTTAGTTTTAAAGCAGCTTTTTCATTCTCCTCTTTCACCCTCATCAAGAGGTTCTTTAGTTCCTCTTCAGTTTCTGCCATTAGAGTGAGGTGTGTCTGGATAATACCAATATATTGAGGTATATAAACACACACACACACACACACACACACACACACACACACATTTACTCAAATGTAATGTTGTAACATGTGTTCAAAAGCAAACATTTCAATTTAAATATAAATAAGTTAGAGTCTTATTTCTTATGAAAATTTTCCTTGCCTTTCTGATGTTGTATAAAAAGGATAGTTGTTTGAATTAAGTAAAATAAAATATCATGCAACAATGTTGTTTCTTCCTTCAATATTGGTAGATTAAAACTAAATGTTCTGATGAAAAATATGAAAAATATTTACACTATTAAACATGCATGTGTCTTAAGTTAGCAACCAAAGAACTGAAGTTATAAAGGTCTGAGATTTTAACATAAGACAGAAATCAGAGGGAAGCTGGATTTTAGAATTGCCTTTTGCCTTAGAGTTTCTGACCATTATAAAAGAGAAAGTTCAGAGACTATTAAGCTGACCAGAGCTTTCTAAAACTCATAGGCACAGGAGTTTTTGTCATTTCAAGGAAATGAAACCTAACTATAGTTCACAGGATTTGGGAAGGAACACTGAACATCATATACAATGACTAAACTTGTATTGAAAGTAGTTCAGCCCTCACTACAAGTAAAGCAAACTTTAATGTTGGGATCTCTAATTGGGTGAAGATCACACAGGACTGCTCTTCCCAGGTGGAGCAGTGATAAAGAATCCATCTGCAAATGCAGGAGACATGGGTTTGATCCCTGGGTCAGAAAGATTCCCTGGAGTAGAAAATGGTCACCCACTCCAGTATTCTTGCCAGGGAAATCCTATGGACACAGGAACCTGGCAAGCTACAGTCCATGGGTCACAAAGAGTCCAATATCACTGACTGAGCTCACATGCACATAGGACTAATTATGCTCCTCAGAATGTAACAGAAATAAGTAAATATCATATCTTAAGAGGAAAAGAACCAAAAATTATTTCTAAACTTTACATCTATAGTATATAGTGCATAGTATATTGTAGAATCAGCCATTCAATGGAAAAAAAAAAAAAAGGTGATAAAAAATCGAGACAAGAGACAGAAAAGGAAAAAGAAACCCAAAGGTAATGGAGATAAAAGACTTTATAGTACACATTCTTGAAGTGGTCCCTTATATACACTTTTATAATAGAAGTTCCTTGAATAATGGCTGCATTTAGTGCCTTTTTTTCCCTATGAAATATATTATGGTAAAGGTGATATGAAATCCCTTCTGAGATTAGGATATTGAAAGAATATGGCTTTTGTTTTGACTGTTCTGTCTTACTCTCTGGCATGCTCATTCTGAGCCGTCCACTGCCAACTTTTGACCTGCTTTCTAGAGAGTTCCATGTCACAAAGAACTAATGTCTTCACTCAGAAATGTTTAACCAGTTCCTACCACTGGCCCCTTAAGGGGGGTTTTAGTTAAGAACTAATACAGTTATGTAAAGTTTAAAAATAAAATAAAATTAAAAAAAAAAAGAACACAGGTTTGAAAGCATTTTTACATGTGTGCTAAGTCACTTCAGTTGTGTCCAACTCTTTGCAACCCCATGGGCTGTAGCTTGCCAGGCTCCTCTGTCCATGGAATTTTTATGACAAGAACACTGGAGTGGGTTGCCATTCCCTTCTCCAGGGGATCTTCCTGACCCAGGGACCAAACCCATGTCTCTTATGTCTCCTACATTGGCAGACAGGTTCTTTACCACTAGCACCACTTGGGAAGTCCACTTTTAGTGCTTTTCTTATAGAGCCCTACAATATGGCTGGTAGACTGCAGTCATCGAATAGATATTTTTCAAGTGAATATATGAATGTTTAATGTGAGCAAAATTATGAAGATTAAAAGAAAATATGTAGTACATAGGTACTTTGATTTAACAATAATATTAATAGATCATAACCTCAGATATGCAGATGACACCACCCTTATGGCAGAAAGTGAAGAGGAACTAAAAAGCCTCTTGATGACAGTGAAAGTGGAGAGTGAAAAAGTTGGCTTAAAGCTCAACATTCAGAAAACAAAGATCATGACATCCAGTCCCATCACTTCATGGGAAATAGATGGGGAAACAGTGGAAACAGTGCCAGACTTTATTTTTCTGGGCTCCAAAATCACTACAGATGGTGACTGCAGCCATGAAATTAAAAGACGCTTACTCCTTGGAAGGAAAGTTATGACCAACCTAGATAGCATATTCAAAAGCAGAGACATTACTTTGCCAACAAAGGTCCGTCTAGTCAAGGCTATGGTTTTTCCTGTGGTCATGTATGGATGTGAGAGTTGGACTGTGAAGAAGGCTGAGCTCTGAAGAATTGATGCTTTTGAAGTGTGGTGTTGGAGAAGACTCTTGAGAGTCCCTTGGACTGCAAGGAGATCCCACCAGTCCATTCTGAAGGAGATCAGTCCTGGTATTTCTTTGGAAGGAATGATGCTAAAGCTGAAACTCCAGTACTTTGGCCACCTCATGCAAAGTGTTGACTCATTGGAAAAGACTCTGATGCTGGGAGGGATTGGGGGCAAGAGGAGAAGGGGATGACAGAGGATGAGATGGCTGGATGGCATCACTGCCTCGATGGACGTGGGTCTGAGCGAACTCCGGGAGTTGGTGATGGACAGGGAGGCCTGGCGTGCTGCGATTCATGGGGTCGCAAAGAGTCGGACACGACTGAGCGACTGATCTGATCTGATCTGAACCATAAACTTTAGTTATGTGTAATATCACATGGTATGTTATTTTAGAACTTAAGGAGAGAGTGTAGAACAAATTGTATCATGACATTATTTCTCAAAGTGCCAATTTCAATCCATATTCTTGAATTGTATAGAGCCTGAGGCCATTATCTTCATGCAACCCCCAAACCATATTGTAGAACAACTAGGCTGATCATTTCAGCTATCTTAGTGATTAATTATAGCTAAGGGAAAATCAATTGTACAACAATTTATATCAATTATTCAGAGCAGTGGGATGGCTTGGATATTGGTCATCACAAAGTACGATGAATAGCCAGAACCCACAGAGCAAGACTTCTTGATCCTCTGAGAAGTATAATTAACAACCTTCAAAATCCTAAGCATATGGTATGTGAGGATACACTTGAATTATAGAAAGTATGATTATTAATTGAGGTTGAGAAGTTATTAGTAATACTAATCTACAACATCAGTATTCTTCCATTGTATTACAGAGTCTACTAGAATTTTTATCTTGGACTTATAGCTTTCAGAACTGTGAGAAATTATGTCAGTAAGCCATCCAGTCCATGATATTTTATTGTGTTAGTCAAAGTGATGAGTACACACACACACACACACACACACCCCTCTCTCCAAAGGAAGTAACCCAAGGACCCATCCAGTTACTGAATCTAGCTCAGAGTGTAAGAGCTCTTGGTCCAGATATGACTACTCAAATTTGTGCATACTTTTTATCTCATCACTCCCATCAATCTACCTTGAATTTTTGCTAATGCTATAGCAGTTTTATCCAATGTGGTTTTGCATCATCATTGTAAATGTCAACAGAGTAAAAAGGAGACAAATATCTTCCCATTTTTATATTGAATAAAAATATTTTTTATCTTTAGGATACCATGAGAATCAGGGACCCTCAGAGTTCCAGAACCCTCTTGGAAAACTGCTGCATAGAGAAGTGAAGAGATAATATTTTTCTCAAATGAGAACTTCTGCTGTTTTTCTAGTGTTAAAAAACTGTGTGCTGTTCTCTGCTTATGGAGACAGAGAAAAAAGCATTGGCCAAAACTATAACGGCAAAGTGTTGATTAGGTCCCATAAGTGAAAATCGTCTGCTCTGTGTCACAACTACAGACATTCTCCGAATCTCATCCAACTTCTACCTAGATCAAACAAGTTAAAATGGAATATACCAACACTCTAATTTACATTTTACAAGTCTTTGAAAGTAGAACCAATGTTGAGGATCTCCACAGAGATGTGGTATGTATTTTGGGTTTCAGTTTTAATGCTTAGAGCAAGTTCTAGGCACTCACTTTGACTCTTCTTTCAATTTCAGTCCTCAATGCACAGATTCTATTACCAATGGAGCAGTTACATTTGAAATATGCATTAAATAATGGGATAAATAATTTCAGATTAAGAACACTTTCCTGTTAATTATATTAAACAAGGCATTAAGATGTTTTTCCACCTACTTCAGTCCTGGTGGTTGGTTAATTAGATATCCCTAAAGATGCTTGTAAGCATTACCAGAAGTTTATCTCTAATACTGTTATGATGTATGTACTCCTATGATGACTGTTATCACCTTGTCTCTTTTGGCTAAATGTCACTGCCACTCCAGAATCTAATTATTTCCATTGAACTGAGAGGCCTGTTTCATAGCAGCATTATCTGTCTTTGTCCCTAGTGACAATGAATGTCCTAGACATAGGGCAGTCATTATCACACTTCTCCAGAATGTCTGCATTCTCTTCATCACTGTCTTCCCCAGTACCTCAGTGAAAGAAGTACAATTTCCAAAGTCCAGATAGGGTATCCAATGAATGTATTTCATGGCAAGGGCAGAGAATGTTCATAATTCCTGCTCAGGTGCATTTTATAACTTTGGGGGTTTACTGCTGTGTTTTCCATTATTTCTTCTTCAATAACAGCTGTATATGTGCATATGCTTAGCTGAAGTTAACTTACATGTATTCCACCCCTGTAGGTTGTTAACTATACTTCTCAGAGGATCAAGAAGTCTTGCTCTGTGGGTTCTGGCTATTCATCTTACTTTGTGATGACCAATATCCTAGCCATTCCACCGCTCTGAATAATTGATATAAAGGTAATAACAGCAAACTGTGTTTGTAGGCATTGTTCACTGAATGTACTTGTAGGAAAGAAATCCAGGTTGTTAGAGTAGCCTGAGCCAAGGAATGCATTTCACAATTTTGTTAAATATTTATATTTTTAAATACTTTTATTAATTAATGAACATTAATGTGATCTGTACAAGACGGTAGATTTAACTGAAAAATATATTTAAATGTTTTAGATTTCCCTTAAAGATATATTTAAAGGTATTGTGATGATACAGTTCAGTTCAGTTCAGTCGCTCAGTCGTGTCCGACCCTTTGCAACCCCAGGAATAGCAGCATGCCAGGCCTCCCTGTCCATCACCAACCCCTGGAGTTCACTCAGATTCATGTCCATCGAGTGAGTAATGCCATCCAGCCATCACATCCTCTGTCATCCCCTTCTCCTCTTGCCCCCAATCCCTCCCAGCATCAGAGTCTTTTCCAAAGAGTTAACTCTTCGCATGAGGTGGCTTAAGTACTGGAGTTTCAGCTTTAGCATCATTCCTTCCAAAGAAATCCCAGGGCTGAACTCCTTCAGAATGGACTGGGTGGATCTTCTTGCAGTCCAAGGGGCTGTCAAGAGTCTTCTCCAACACCACAGTTCAAAAGCATCAATCTTCAGCGCTCAGCCTTCTTCACAGTCCAACTCTCACATCCATACATGACCACAGGAAAAACCATAGCCTTGACTAGACGAACCTTTGTTGGCAAAGTAATATCTCTGCTTTTGAATATGGTGTCTAGGTTGGTCATAACTTTCCTTCCAAGGAGTGAGCGTCTTTTAATTTCATGGCTGCAGTCACCATCTGCAGTGATTTTGGAGCCCCAAAAATAAAGTCTGGCACTGTTTCCACTGTTTCCCCATCTATTTCCCATGAAGTGATGGGACCAGATGCCATGATCTTCATTCTCTGAATGTTGAGCTTTAAGCCAACTTTTTCACTCTCCACTTTCACTTTCATCAAGAGGCTTTTGAGTTCCTCTTCACTTTCTGCCATAAGGGTGGTGTCATCTGCATATCTGAGGTTATTGATATTTCTCCCAGCAATCTTGATTCCAGCTTGTGCTTCTTCCAGCCCAGCGTTTCTCATGATGTACTCTGCATATAAGTTAAATAAGCAGGGTGACAATATACAGCCTTGACATACTCCTTTTCCTATTTGGAACCAGTCTGTTGTTCCATGTCCAGTTCTAAATGCTGCTTCGTGACCTGCATACAGATTTCTCAAAAGGAAGGTCAGGTGGCCTGGTATTCCCATCTCTTTCAGAATTTTCCCCAGTTTATTGTGATCCACAGAGTCAAAGGCTTTGGCATAGTCAATAAAGCAGAAACAGATGTTTTTCTGGAACTCTCTTGCTTCTTCCATACTCGAATGGATGTTGGTGATTTGATCTCGGGTTCCTCTGCCTTTTCTAAGACCAGCTTGAACATCTGGAAGTTGACAGTTCACGTATTGCTGAAGCCTGGCTTGAAGAATTTTGAGCATTATTTTACTAGCATGTGAGATGAGTGCAATTGTGCGGTAGTTTGAGCATTCTTTGGCATTGCCTTTCTTTGGGATTGGAATGAAAACTGACCTTTTCCAGTCCTGTGGCCACTGCTGAGTTTTCCAAATGTGCTGGCATATTGAGTGCAGCACTTTCACAGCATCATCTTTCCGGATTTGGAATAGCTCAACTGGAATTCCATCACCTCCACTAGCTTTGTTCATAGTGATGCTTCCTAAGGCCCACTTGACTTCACATTCCAGGATGTCTGTCTCTAGGTCAGTGATCACACCATTGTGATTATTTGGTCGTGAAGATCTTTTTTGTACAGTTCTTCTGTGTATTCCTGCCACCTCTTCTTAATATCTTCTGCTTCTGTTAGGTCCATACCATTTCTGTCCTTTATCGAGCCCATTTTTGCATGAAATATTCCCTTGGTATCTCTAATTTTCTTGAAGAGATCCCTAGTCTTTCCCATTCTGTTGTTTTCTTCTATTTCTTTGCACTGATTGCTGAGGAAGACTTTCTTATCTCTTCTTGCTATTCTTTGGAACTCTGCATTCAGATGCTTCTATCTTTCCTTTTCTCCTTTGCTTTGGCTTCTCTTCTTTTCACAGCTATTTGTAAGGCCTCCCCAGACAGCCATTTTGCTTTTCTTTTCCATGGGGATGGTCTTGATCCCTGTCTGCTGTACAATGTCATGAACCTCATACCATAGTTCATCAGGCACTCTATCTATCAGATCTAGGCCCTTAAATCTATTTCTCACTTCCAGTGTATAATCATAAGGGATTTGATTTAGGTCATACCTGAATGGTCTAGTGGTTTTCCCTACTTTCTTCAATTTAAGTCTGAATTTGGCAATAAGGAGTTCATTGTCTGAGCCACAGTCAGCTCCTGGTCTTGTTTTTGTTAACTGTATAGAGCTTCTTCATCTTTGACTGCAAAGAATATAATCAATTTGATTTCAGTGTTGACCATCTGTGATGTCCATGTGTAGCATCTTCTATTGTGTTGTTGGAAGAGGGTATTTGCTATGATCAGTGCATTTTCTTGGCAGAACTCTATTAGTCTTCACCCTACTTCATTCCGTATTCCAAGGCCAAATTTGTCAGTTAGTCCAGTTGTTTCTTGACCTCCTACTTTTGCATTCCAGTCCCCTATAATGAAAAGGACATATTTTTTGGGTGTTAGTTCTAAAAGGCCTTGTAGGTCTTCATCGAACCGTTCAACTTCAGCTTCTTCAGTGTTATTGGTTGGGCATCGACTTGGATTACTGTGATATTGAATGGTTTGCCGTGGAAACGAACAGAGATCATTCTGTTGTTTGTGAGATTGCATCCAAGTACTGCATTTCGGACTCTTTTGTTGACCATGATGGCCACTCCATTTCTCTGAGGGATTCCTGCCCGTAGTAGTAGATATAATGGTCATCTGAATTAAATTCACCCATTCCAGTCCATTTTAGTTCGCTGATTCCTAGAATGTTGACATTCACTCTTGCCATCTCTTGTTTGACCACTTCCAATTTGCCTTGATTCATGGACCTGACATTCCAGGTTCCTGTGCAATATTGCTCTTTACAGCATCAGACCTTGCTTCTATCACTAGTCACATCCACAGCTGGGTATTGTGTTTGCTTTTGCTCCATGCCTTCATTCTTTCTGGAGTTATTTCTCCACTGATCTCCAGTAGCATATTGGGCACCTAATGACCTGGAGAGTTCCTCTTTCAATATCCTATCATTTTTCCTTTTCATACTGTTCATGGGGTTCTCAAGGCAAGAATACTGAAGTGGTTTGCCATTCCCTTCTCCAGTGGACCACATTCTGTCAGATCTGTCCACCATGACCCGCTCGTCTTGGGTTGCCCCATGGGCATGGCTTAGTGTCATTGAGTTAAACAAGCCTGTGGTCCTAGTGTGATTAGATTGACTAGTTTTCTGTGAGTATGGTTCCAGTGTGTCTGCCCTCTGATGCCCTCTTGCAACACCTAATGTTTTACCCTGGGCGTGGGATATCTCTTCACAGCTGCTCCAGCAAAGCGCAGTTGCTGCTCCTTACCTTGGATGAGGGGTATCTCCTCACCACTGCCTTTCTTGACCTTCAACGTGGGATAGCTCCTCTAGGCCCTCCTGCGCCCGTGCAGCCAACGCTCCTTGGACTTGGGGTAGCTCCTCTTGGCCGCCGCCCCTGACCTCAGATGTGGGGTAGCTCCTCCTGGCTGCTGCCCCTGACCTCGGACTTGGGTAGATCTTCTCAGCCGTTCCTGCACCGTCACAGCCTGGCACTCTCGGATGCTGCCCCTGACCTCGGACGTGGAGTAACTCCTCTTGGCCACTGCCCTTTGGGCATGGGGTCCTCCCGGCTTCTGCCCCTGACCTCGGACGTGGGGCAGCTCCTCTCGGCCGTGCTTAGTGTGCCAGTTGCAGCCTCCCGTGCTTAGTGCAATGATACAGTAGGGGTAGGAAAATAACCAAGAATGAAAAAGCTAATTTATGAGAGTAATCTTAATATAAAATAAATTTGTAATAAGCAACATTTTTTCTCTGAGTAACTCAGAGAAAAGTACATTTGATTTTATTTCTGGCTTCCACTATGGCTCAGTGCGTAAAGAATCCTCCTGTAATGTAGGAGTTACAGGAGATGCAGGTTCAGTCTCTGTGTTGAGAAAATCCTTTGGAGAAGGGAATGGCTACCCACTCCAGTATTCTTGCTGGAGAATTCCATGGACATAGGAGTATGACAGGCTACAGTCCATGGGGTCACAAAGAGTCGGACATGACTGAGTGACTAACACTTTCAATTTTCATTATAATGTTAGCAAATTCAATTTCTATGTAAATGTTTTCATTACCCATAACCCATCAAATTAATTTCAGAATACACATAATTACCACTTGCTCACATAAATACAAGGTGATCCCTTCTGAGCCAATGAAAATGGTTCAAGACATAATCATGCTTATAATGTAGCTAATGACCATTCTGCTATTTTTGTTGTTGAGTCACTAGGTTGTGTCTGACTCTTTGCAAACCCATAGATTGCAGCAACCCAGGCTTCCTTGTCCTTCAGTATCTCCCAGAGTTTGTGCAAACTCGTGTCCATTGAATTGATGATGCCAAGTAACCATCTTATCCTCTGTTGCCCTCTTTCCCTCTTTCCCTTAGTCTTTCCCAGAATCAGGGTCATTTCCAATGAGTTAGCTCTTCACATCAGGTGACCAAAGTATTGGAGCTTCAGCTTCAGCATCAGTCCTTCCAATTAATATTCAGGGTTGATTTCTTTAGGATTGACTGGTTTGATCTCACTGCTGTCCATGGACTTATCAAAGGGCATTTTCCAGCACCACAATTTGAAAGCACCAATTCTTCCATCCTCAACCATTTTATGGTCCAATTCTTACATCTGTACATGACTATTGGAAAAACCATAGGTTTGACTCAACAGACCTCTGTTAGCAAAGCAACATCTCTGGTTGTAGGTTTGTCAGTGCTTTACTTCCAAGGAGCAAGCGTCTTTTAATTTCATGATGGCAGTCACTGTCCTCGGTGATTTTGAGCCCAAGGGAACAACAACAACAAAAAATTCTGTCACTGTTTCCATTGTTTCCCCATCAATTTGCCATGAAGTGATGGGACTGGACACCACAATCTTTGTTTTTTTAATGTTGATCTTTAAGCCAACTTTTAAAATCTCCTCTTTCACTTTCACCAAGAGGTTCTTTAGTGACTCTTCACTTTCTGCCATTTATATCACTTGCATATATGAGGTTATTGATATTTCTCCTGGCAATCTTGATTCCACCTTGTGATTCATCCAGCCAAGCATTTCACATGATGTACTTTGCATATAAATCAGATTGATTATATTCTTCACAGCCAAAGATGAAGAAGCTCTATACAGTCAGCAAAAGCAAGACTGGGAGATGACTGTGGCTCAGATCATGAATTCCTTATTGCCAAATTCAGACTTAAATTAAATAAAGTGTGGAACACCACTAGACCATTCAGGTATGACCTAAAATCAAATCCCTTATGATTATACAGTGGAAGTGAGAAATAGATTTAAGGGACTAGATCTGATAGACAGACTGCCTGATGAACTATGGACAGAGGTTCATGACATTGTACAGGAGACAAGAATCAAGACCATCCCCAAGAAAAAGATATGCAAAGAGGCAAAATGGCTGTCTGAGGAGGCCTTACAAATAACTGTGAAAAGAAGAGAAGCGAAAAGGAAAGATATAAGCATCTGGATGCAGAGCTCCAAAGAATAGCAAGGAGAGATAAGAAAGCCTTGCTCAGGGGTCAGTGCAAATAAATATAGGAAAACATTAGAATGGGAAAGACTAGAGATCTATTCAAGAAAATTAGAGATACCAAAGGAATATTTCATGCAAAGATCGGCTCAATAAAGGACAGAAATAGTCCTTTATTAGACCTAACAGAAGCAGAATATATTAAGAACAGGTGGCAAGAATACACAGAGGGACTGTAAAAAAAAAAAAAAAAAAATCTTCATGACCCAGATAATCACCATGGTGTGATCACTCACCTCGAGCCAGATATCCTGGAACATGAAGTCAAGTGGGCCTTAGAAACATCACTATGAACAAAGCAAAATTCCAGTTGAGCTATTTCAAATCCTAAAAGGTGATGTTGTGAAAGTGCTGCATTCAATATGTCAGCAAATTTGGAAAATTCAGCAGTGGCCACAGGACTGGAAAAGGTGCGTTTTCATTCCAATCCCAAAGAAAGGCAATGCCAAAGAATGCTCAAACTACTGCACAATTGCACTCATCTCACACGCTAGTAAAGTAATGCTCAAAATTCTCTAAGCCAGGCTTCAGCAATACGTGAACTGTGAAATTTCAGATGTTCAAGCTGGATTTAGAAAAGGCAGAGGAACCAGAGATCAAATTGACAACTTCCACTGGATCATCAAAAAAGCAAGAGAGTTCCAGAGAAACATCTATTTCTGCTTTATTGACTATGCCAAAGCCTTTGACTGTGTGGATCACAATAAACTGGGGAATATTCTGAAAGAGATGGCAATATCAGACCACCTGAGCTGCCTCTTGAGAAACCTGTATGCAGGTCAGGAAGCAAGAGTTAGAACCGGACATGAAACAATAGACTGGTTCCAAATAGGAAAAGGAGTATGTCAAGGCGATATATTGTCACCCTGCTTATTTAACTTTTATGCAGAGTACATATGAGAAACCCTGGGCTGGAAGAAGTACAAGCTGGAATCAAGATTGCTAGGAGAAATATCAATAACCTCAGATATGCAGATGACACCACCCTTATGGCAGAAAGTGAAGAACTAAAGAGCCTCTTGATTAAAGTGAAAGAGGAGGGTGAAATTTTTGACTTAAAAGTCAACAATCAGAAAACTAAGATCATGACATCCAGTCCCATCACTTCATGGAAAATAAATGGGGAAGCAGTGGAAACAGTGGCTGGCTTTATTTTTGGGGGCTCAAAATTACTGCAGATGGTGATTGCAGCCATGAAATGAAAAGATGCTTACTCCTTGGAAGGAAAATTATGACCAAGCTAGACAGCATATTAAAAAGCAGAGACATTACTTTATCAGCAAAGGCCCCCCTAGTCAAAGGTTTTGTTTTTTCCAATAGTCATATATGGATGTGAGTTGGTTTATAAAGAAAGCTGTGCATTGAAGAATTGATGCTTTTGAACTGTGGTGTTGGAGAGAACTCTTGAGAGTCCCTTGGACTGCAAGGAGATCCAACCAGTCCATCCTAAAAGAGATCAGTCCTAGGTGTTCATTGGAAGGACTGATATTGAAGCTGAGGCTCCAACACTTTGGCCACCTGATGCAAAGTGCTGACTCATTTGAAAAGACTCTGATGCTGGGGAAGATTGAGGGCAGGAGGAGAAGGGGATGACATAGGATTAGATGATTGGATGGCATCACCGACTCAATGGACATAAGTTTGGCTGAACTCTGGCAGTTGGTGATGGACAGGGATGCCTGGCTTGCTGTGGTTCATTGGGTCACCAAGAGTCGGACATGACTGAGGACTGAACTGAACTCAACTCAACTCAACTCCACTCTGCATATTAGTTAAACAAGCAGAATGACGATGTGCGTCTGTGTACTCCTTTCCCAATTTTGAACCAGTTTATTTTTCCATGTCTGATTCTAACTGTTGCATCTTGCCTTTCATACATGTTCCTCAGGAGACAGGTAAGGTGGTCTGGTATTCCAATCTCTTTAAGAATTTACCAAAATTTGTTGTGATCCACACAGTTAAAGGCTTTAGCTTGGTCAATGAAGCAGACAAAACCTTGTGTGCAACAGGGTCCAGGGTAAAGCGGCAATGACCCCACAAAAATCTGATCCAGACTTGCCTGTGAGTGTTTGGGAGTCTGCTGCAGGGTCAGGGGCACTGGCAGCAGCAGTCCTGGGAGGCGCAGTATATGGGCATAAGTCCACTTGAAGGATGTCACTATTAGCCCTACCATAGGGACTGAAGACTCAGGACTGGGCTACCTCATGCCAAACTGCAGATGGGGAGAACAGCCCCACCCATTATCAGAAACTTGGATTATACATTTACTGAGCATTACCCTGTTCATCAGAGCAAAACCCAGTTTTCCCCTCAGCCAGTCCCTCTGAGTAGAAAGTTTGCACAAGCCTCTTAGCCTCATCCATCAGAGCACAGATAGAATGAAAATCACAATCACAGAAAAATAACCAAAACTGATAACATAGATCACAGCCTTGTGTAACTTAGTGAAACTATGAACCATGCCATGCAGGGCCACCTAAGACAAATAGGTCATGGTGGAGAGATCTGACAAAACATGGTCCATTGAAGAAGGGAATGGCAAACTGATTCAGCATTCTTGCCTCGAGAACCCCATTGCCAGTATTCTGCTATTGGCAGAATTCAAAATCTGCGATATTATCTTGAGAATATTCAGCAAAAAATACTAGCAAAATACAAACTGTTAACCTACGTTTTAACTTTAACAACCTGGCTGTGTAAAGATTCTTAAATATGGTTTATCTGGTTAATTTTATGATTAATTTGGTAGATGGCACTTCTGAAATAAAATGACCTGAACACTTTGGCTAGAAATTCAATTAAAAGTGATTATTCCTGTACCTGCTTGTTCAGTATATACCTAAAGAAGTCACTACTCCTTACGTTTGCCATTATCATCCCACTTTATTATATAATGTGTAGATAGTATTTAAAATTTCACAATATGCCTTTATCTGAATTAATGTAAATAGCTAAATGACAAGGATATCAAGGCAGAAACTACATCCTCTATGTTTCCATATGAAAGAATTGTTACTCACAAAATTTGATTGTCCAGCATCCAAGAACTGATCAATGGTAATGTTACAAGATAAACCCAAGCTTTCCAAAATGTATGCATTCATTTCTATAAATCTCTCAATGGTCAGAAGATGAACACTTCATACATTCAAAGAGATGACATAAACAATATATATATATATATATATATATATACACATATATTTCTGCAATCCAAAAAGGGATTTTGAAAATAAGGAAAACTGGATGTTAAAGCAATCAGCTCAGGAAAGCAAAAACGTAAATGTATTTCTTATGTTGTTTTATATTTTAAAATATGGATCATTTCCCCTCCAATAAAAATAACCACTGTTTTTGGTTAAAAAGAGAAAATGAAGACAATTCGACAATGATTACTACTAGAGAAGATTTACTTTTAAATTTCTGTCCAAAATGCAATCTATTGACTTGTGATTGTACAGTTTAGAGAGAAAATGGGATCTCAGATTTTTTTTTTCTTTTCAAAGCAGGATGCCTGAAGTAGAAAGTACTAATTCATTTCAGTTCAGTTCAGTCGCTCTGTCATGTCTGACTCTTTGCAACCCCAGGAATCACAGCACACCAGGCCTCCCTGTCCATCACCAACTCCCAGAGCTCACTCAGACTCACGTCCATCCAGTCAGTGATGCCATCCAGCCATCTCATCCTCTGTCGTCCCCTTCTCCTCCTGCCCCCAATCCCTCCCAGCATCAGAGTCTTTTCCAATGAGTCAACTCTTCGCATGAGGTGGCCAAAGTACTGGAGTTTCAGCTTTAGCATCGTTTCTTCCAAAGAAATCCCAGGGCTGAACTCCTTCAGAATGGACTGGTTGGATCTCCTTGCAGTCCAAGGGGCTGTCAAGAGTCTTCTCCAACAACACCGTTCAAAAGCATCAATTCTTCAGCACTCAGCCTTCTTCACAGTCCAACTCTCACATCCAAACATGAACACAGGAAAAACCATAGCCTTGACTAGATGAACCTTTGTTGGCAAAGTAATGTCTCTGCTTTTGAATATGCTATCTAGGTTGGTCATAACTTTTCTTCCAAGGAGTAAGTGCCTTTTAATTTCATGGCTGCAGTCACCATCTGCAGTGATTTTGGAGCCCAAAAAAATAAAATCTGACACTGTTTCCATTGTTTCCTCATCTATTTTCCATGAAGAGATGGGACCAGATGCCATGATCTTCATTTTCTGAATGTTGAGTTTTAAGCCAATGTTTTCACTCTCCTCTTTCACCTTCATCAAGAGGCTTTTTAGTTCCTCTTCACTTTCTGCCATAAGGGTGGTGTCATCTGCATATCTGAGGTTATTGATATTTCTCCCGGCAATCTTGATTCCAGCTTGTACTTCTTCCAGCCCAGGGTTTCTCATGATGTACTCTGCATATAAGTTAAATAAACAGGGTGACAGTATACAGCCTTGACGTACTCCTTTTCCTATTTGGAAACAGTGTGTTGTTCCATGTCCAGTTCTAACTGTTGCTTTCTGACCTGCATACACATTTCTCAAGAGATAGGTCAGGTGGTCTGATATTCCAATATCTTTTAGAATTTTCCACAGTTTATTGTGATCCACACAGTCAAAGGCTTTGGCATAGTCAATAAAGCAGAAATAGATGTTTTTCTGGAACTCTTTTGCTTTTTCAATGATCCAGTGGATGTTGGCAATTTGATTTCTGGTTCCTCTGCCTTTTCTAAGACCAGCTTGAACATCTGGAAGTTCACGGTTCACGTATTGCTGAAGCCTGTCTTGGAGAATTTTGAGCATTACTTTACTAGAGTGTGAGATGAGTGCAATTGTGCAGTAGTTTGAGCATTCTTTGGCATTGCCTTTCTTTGGGATTGGAATGAAAACTGACCTTTTCCCATCCTGTGGCCACTGCTGAGTTTTCCAAATTTGCTGACATATTGAGTGCAGCACTTTCACAGCATCATGTTTCAGGATTTGAAATAGCTCAACTGGAATTCCATCACCTCCACTAGCTTTGTTCATAGTGATGCTTTCTAAGGCCCACTTGACTTCACATTCCAGGATATCTGGCTCTAGGTGTGTGATCACAACATTGTGATTATCTGGTTTGTGAAGATCTTTTTTGTACAGTTCTCATGTGTATTCTTGCCACCTCTTCTTAATATCTTCTGTTTCTGTTAGGTCCATACCATTTCTGTCCTTTATCGAGCACATGGATGCAATCTCAAAAATGACACAATGATCTCTGTGTGTTTCAAAGACAACCATTCAATATCACAGTAATCGAAGTCTATGCCCCAACCAGTAACGCTGAAGAAGCTGAAGTTGAACAGTTCTATGAAGACTTACACGATCTTTTAGAACTAACACTCAAAAAAGTTGTCCTTTTCATTATAGGGGACTGGAATGCAAAAGTAGGAAGTCAAGAAACACCTGGAGTAACAGGCAAATTTGGCCTTGGAATACAGAATGAAGCAGGGCAAAGACTAATAGAGTTTTGCCAAGAAAATGCACTGGTCATAGAAAACACCCTCTTCCAACAACACAAGAGAAAACTGTACACATGGACATCACCAGATGGTAATACCAAAATCAGATTGATTACATTCTTCGCAGCCAAAGATGAAGAAGCTCTATACAGTCAACAAAAACAAGACCAGGAGCTGACTGTGGCTCAGACCATGAACTTCTTATTGCCAAATTCACACTTAAATTTAAGAAAGTAGGGAAAACCACTAGACCAGGTATGACCTAAATCAAATCCCTTATCATTTTACAGTGGAAGTGAGAAATAGATTTAAGGGCCTAGATCTGATAGATAGAGTGCCTGATGAACTATGGACAGAGGTTCATGACATTGTACTGCAGACAGGGATCAAGACCATCCCCATGGAAAAGAAATGCAAAAAAGCAAAATGGCTGTCTGGGGAGGCCTTACGAATAGCTGTGAAAAGAAGAGAAGCGAAAAGCAAAGGAGAAAAGGAAAGATAGAAGCATCTGAATGCAGAGTTCCAAAGAATAGCAAGAAGAGATAAGAAAGCCTCCCTCAGTGATCAATGCAAAGAAATAGAGGAAAACAACAGAAAGTATTAATAAGTATACAAATCTAATTCTAAAATCTCCTCTCTGTCTGGAAGAGTAAAATATCTACCTCTTTTACCAATC
Organism: Bubalus kerabau; assembly: GCF_029407905.1. Taxonomy (NCBI): domain Eukaryota; kingdom Metazoa; phylum Chordata; class Mammalia; order Artiodactyla; family Bovidae; genus Bubalus; species Bubalus kerabau. Next base: position 5,930,364 of record NC_073645.1, read on the forward strand.
TACAAGACTGTCTTCAACAATGTCCCTTCTATGCTTTACCTCTCTGAGCTCTTTTCAGTGTAGTCCTTTGAAGCTTTCTGGGACTCTTCCAGAAAGTGATGTAGGTACATGAAACTTACAGGTCACATTTCCTACATCATTAACGATGCTTGTTTAAAAGTCAAGAGTCGATACTCCCCAAATAATACTTGTGGATTTAGAGATTAATGATCTTATTTCAAGCAAAAATTTTGAGCATTTACAAACAGAAATGGAAAGGAAAGGAGGAAGGAAGGAGGGATAAAAGCAAGGAAAATAAAAATAAACTGCATCTTAAATTATATATAAAGTATATAGAAAAATAAAGGGCATTTTTGCTGAAGAGTTTCTATACTATATTGTGGGCAAAAATAGCTCTAATCATCAAAGGTATACAGTTCTGTTTTTCTGCTCAGTTTTATAAAGTGTCTATAATTTATTTTAAAAAGAAATCAGAGTACATTCCTATTAGAATGGCAAAAATCCAAAACAATGTTAATACCAAATACTGATGAAAATGTGAAGCAAAATGAACTCTCATTCTTTGCCGGTGGGAGTACAAAATGGCACAGCCACTTTGAAAGATGATTTGAAAGTTTCTTAGAAGAGTAAACATTCTCTTACTATACACTCTAGCAACTGTGCTATTTGGTATTTTCCCCCAAAAGCTGAAAACTTTTATCCATGCAAAAATTTTGTACATGTATTATTATATAACTCTCAGAGCCTATTCAAACTCATGTCCATCGTGTTGGTGATGCCATCCAACCATCTCATCCTGTTGTCCCCTTCTCCTCCTACCTTCAGTCTTTCCCAGTATCAGGGTCTTTTACAATGAGTCAGTTGTTTGCATCAGGTGGCCAAAATACCGGAGTTTCAGCTTCAGCATAAGTCCTTCCAATGAATGTTCAGGACTGATTTCCTTTACGATGGACTGGTTGGACCTCCTTGCAGTCCAAGGGACTCTTAAGAGTCTTCTCCAACACCACAGTTCAAAAGCGTCAATTCTTCAGTGCTCAGCTTTCTTTATAGTCCAACTCTCACATCCATATATGACTGCTGGAAAAACCATAGCCTTGACTAGACAGACCTTAGTTGGAAAAGTAATGTCTCTGCTTTTTAATGAGCTATCTAGGTTGGTCATAGCTTTTCTTGCAAGGAGAAAACATCTTTTAATTTCATGGCTGCAGTCACCATCTGCAGTGATTTTGGAGCCCCCATATATAAAGTCTGACACTGTTTCCACTGTTTCCCCATCTATTTGGCATGAAGTGATGGAACTGGATACCATGATCTTTTCTGAGTGTTGAGTTTTAAGCCAACTTTTTCACTCTCCTCTTTCAATTTCATCGAAAAGCTCTTTAGTTCTTCTTCGATTTCTGCCATAAGCGACATTTTTCTCTAATCCAAGGTCAGAATATTTCTACTCCATTATGTAAAGCTTTTAATAAGTCTTATGGGACTACTTTTGTGATCTTAATTATATCATTGTACAAAAAGTTTTTCAGAAACACATTCAAGTAACATTCTATAAATTTATTTATTCTGTAAACTGATATATTGCTGAATATCCTAACTGCCAATTTATTCTATTTTTCTTGCATTTAATCATTAGAAGTTAAAATGTATTCTGTAAAGTATAAGAATGTCTAGACTTGTCTAGACTCTTAAAGACATCAGTACAAAGTGTTTACCAGCTATAATTACCGTGACTGTACTTATCATTTTAGTTACAATTCTTTTTCTTTCCTTTCTTAAATAGACTATAATTATTCTTGTCAAGTCTGTATGATTATATTCTTGAAAATGTTAGTTTGCCACTGGACCAAGCTATATTTTTAATGCTCATTTGAAATACAGATATAGAACATTGACTACATAAAAACAATATCTTCTAAATTGTTCTCCTCATTTAGTTCTTTAATAATTTCATTTTGGTGTTTTTGATATTATTCTTAAGCAGAATAACCATTTATTGTTCACTCATCACTACCATGCTATTAAGCTAACAAAAGAGGTTAAGTTGGCCAAGAAATTGTACAAAAAATCAACAGGATATGTCAATGAATATTTGAATATTTCTCTATCTAATCTAGTGTTTAGCTATGGATTTTCAGATTATTGGATAAAGCCTAATCAATAATTTTGATAATGTAAAAATAAATTAGCTTACTATTTCTATTTAATATCTTCTTAATATTTTTCTTTGCAAACATTAATTTTAGAAATCACCTAAAGCTTCCTGTTTATCTTTAGCACATAGTTTTAACAACTTGAAAAAAATTATATTTTTGATAAATTTGGTAGAAAGTTTTATATACATGTGTACTAGATATATATTTTATCTATATTTATATATATGTGTGTGTAATAGATATATATTTACATATAAGTGTACTAGAAATGTTTTTCTCTAATGCAACAAGAAAAGGATGATTATTATTCATTCTTAAATTATAATAGCAACACGCAATATGGATGTCACTGTTATATAGACAGAAAGACTTGAGATCAAAAATAAAAATAAAATTTTTCTTTGTATTCATGGGTATTTCAAATTTAAAGGTCATTAGAATTCATGTCATTACTTAAACTCTTTAAAAATCTATAGTGTACTAGAATATAATTTATTTTTAGCTTTGGTATGAACTATAACTTTGTTGTAAGAAAAGAAAATCCATATATCTTTGTGAAATTATCTTTAGAGTGACCTTTGTGTTCTTTGAATGTGTTTAATATTTATAGCAGTAACCTATTTACAATGTTGATACACTTTTTAACAAAAATAGAATGTAGATTTAATGTATCTTGTACAAATGCACATATTGAAAAAAATTTTATATTACTTTTCTTGTTAAAAACAATGACACACAATAAATTGTACTTGTTTATTAGGAAAAAAAACATTCTTATATATCATTTAAAAGTTCAGTGTGTTAACACTAAAGTCTATGTAAATAATAGTTATGACATGAAACTTGTATATATTTAGTCAACATTGGTAAATTGTTATTTGAATATATGGTCAATATATATATATATTTTAAGTATCCTTTTCCCATGCTATTTCCAAATATTAAAAAATGATATAATAGTTTATAAAACATTTAAGTATAGCTTATCAAATTTGGTTTCATTCTTTCTTTTTGTAAATGGGTAGTGAGCCACAATATCACAGTACTTTAAATTTTTGATTTTGCTTTTCTTTTTTTTTTCCAACTTTTTATTATGACAAATGTTGACTATATGAAAAAGTATCAGAATCACCACAATAAGCATCTAGATCTTTCACCCAGAGTAACCAGTTGTTAACCATGTTCCACATTTACTATCTTTTTTGAAATCCATCTACTAACCTACCTGCCTATCTATCTACACTGTTTAAAAGTAAATTTCATTTCTAGTATAGTGGCATTTGGCAGACACAATGAACTTTCATCAGGGTATGCTTAATAAAATATTTCTTAAGATCTTGTGTATCTGGTCAGCTGATTTTTTTTACAGACATGAAAAACACATGGAAAAATTATAACCTTTTCAACAAACCATTGCATATCCATATTGAAAAAATAAAAGCATAAAATTTGATCCAATCACACACTTATGAAAATTAATGAAGTATAAACTTGATAAATGTTTGTGGGCCCAAATATAAAATCTAGAGCTATAAAACTTCTAGAATATATCAGAACAATATCTGCTTGTCTATAGGGCAGGTAAAGTTTGCTTAAATAGAAAACCAAAGACATGACCAATAGTAGGACAAATTTACACATTGGATTTCATTGAAATTTAAAACTTCTGATCTTCAAAAACTCTTAAGTAAATCAAAACATAAGCCATAGATTGGAATAAGACATTTGCAAATTTTATTTCTGATAAAGTATTTTTGTCCTGATAATACAAAGAACTTTGTAAACTCAGCCAGAAGAAAACAAACCATTGGATAAATAATGGGTATTAGAAACAATACTTCATTAAAGAAGATATATGGGTGGAAATAAATATCCTCAGCATCCTTATTTATTTAGAAAGAGCAAATTAAGTCCACTGGAATGGGTTACCATTCCTTTCTCCAGGAGATTTCCCGACCCAGGGATTGAACCCCAGTCTCCCATATTGTTGCTAAGTCACTTCGGTCATGTCCAACTCTATGCGACCCCATAGACACAGCCCACCAGGCTCCCTCGTCCCTGGGATTCTCCAGGCAAGAACACTGGAGTGGGTTGCCCTTTCCTTCTCCATCCCATATTGTAGGCAGACGCTTTACCGTCTGAGCCACCAGGGAAGTCCAAAAATGAGATAGTACCACAAAAAAATAGGAATGACCAAAATTAAAAAGACTGACCATATCAAGTGTTAACTAAAATACAGAGGCCTGTAAAGTTTACAGTCACTGAGATTGTAATATGGTTCAGTTATGACAGTTCATCAAAGAAATAAACATACTTACATACTTATTGCCAAATTCAGACTTAAATTGAAGAAAGTAGGGAAAACCACTAGACCATTGAGGTATGACCTAAATCAAATCCCTTATAATTATACACTGGAAGTGAGAAATAGATTTAAGGGCCTAGATCTGATAGATAGAGTGCCTGATGAACTATGGACGGAGGTTTGCAACATTGTACAGGAGACAGGGATCAGACCATTCCCATGGAAAAGAAATGCAAAAAAGCAAAATGGCTGTCTGGGGAGGCCTTACAAATAGCTGTGGAAAGAAGAGAAGCAAAAAGCAAAGGAGAAAAGGAAAGATAGAAGCATCTGAATGCAGAGTTCCAAAGAATAGCAAGAAGAGATAAGAAAGCCTTCCTCAGCGATCAATGCAAAGAAATAGAGGAAAACAACAGAATGGGAAAGACTATAGATCTCTTCAAGAAAATTGGAGATACCAAGGGAACATTTCATGCAAAGATGGCCTCAATAAAGGACAGAAATGGTATGGACCTAACAGAACAGAAGATATTAAGAAGAGGTGGCAAGAATACACAGAAGAACTGTACAAAAAAAAGATCTTCATGACCCAGATAATCATGATGGTATGATCACTCATCAAGAACTAGACATCCTGGAATGTGAAGTCAAGTGGGCCTTAGAAAGCATCACTATGAACAAAGCTAGTGGAGGTGATGGAATTCCAGTTGAGCTATTTCGAATCCTGAAACATGATGCTGTGAAAGTGCTGCACTCAATATGCCAGCACATTTGGAAAACTCAGCAGTGGCCACAGGACTGGAAAAGGTCAGTTTTCATTCCAATCCCAAAGAAAGGCAATGCCAAAGAATGCTCACACTACTGCACAATTGCACTCATCTCACATGCTAGTAAAGTAATGCTCAAAGTTCTCCAAGCCAGGGTTCAGCAATACGTGAACCGTGAACTTCCATATGTTCAAGCTGGTTTTAGAAAAGGCAGAGGAACCAGAGATCAAATTGCCAACATCCGCTGGATCATGAGAAAAGCAAGAGAGTTCCAGAAAAACATCTAATTCTGCTTTATAGACTATGCCCAAGCCTTTGACTGTGTGGATCACAATAAACTGTGGAAAATTCTGAAAGAGATGGGAATACCAGACCATCTTATCTGCCTCTTGAGAAATTTGTATGCAGGTCTGGAAGCAACAGTTAGAACTGGACATGGAACAACAGACTGGTTCCAAATAGGAAAAGGAGTATGTCAAGGCTGTATATTGTCACCCTGCTTATTTAACTTATATGCCGAGTACATCATGAGAAACGCTGGGCTGGAAGAAGCACAAGCTGGAATCAAGATTGCCGGGAGAAATATCAATAACCTCAGATATGCAGATGACACCACCCTTATGGCAGAAAGTGAAGAGGAACTAAAAAGCCTCTTGATGAAAATGAAAGTGGAGAGTGAAAAAGTTGGCTTAAAGTTCAACATTCAGAAACAAAGATCATGGCATCCAGTCCCATCACTTCATGGGAAATAGATGGGGAAACAGTGGAAACAGTGTCAGATTTTATTTTTGGGGGCTACAAAATCACTGCAGATGGTGACTGCAGCCATGAAATTAAAAGGCGCTTACTCCTTGGAAGGAAAGTTATGACCAGCTTAGATAGCATATTCAAAAGCAGAGACATTTCCAACAAAGGTCCGTCGAGTCAGGGCTATGGATTTTCCTGTGGTCATGTATGGATGGACTGAGTGCCAAAGAATTGATGCTTTTGAACGGTGGTGTTGGAGAAGACTCTTGAGAGTCCCTTGGACTACTAGGAGATCCAACCAGTCCATTCTGAAGGAGATCGGACCTGGGATTTCTTTGGAAGGTATGATGCTAAAGCTGAAACTCCAGTACTTTGGCCACCTTATGTGAAGAGTTGACTCATTGGAAAAGACTCTGATGCTGGGAGGGATTGAAGGCAGGAGGAGAAGGGGAGGACAGAGGATGAGATCGCTGGATGGCATCACTGACTGGATGGACGTGAGTCTGAGTGAACTCCGAGAGTTGGTAATGGACAGGGAGGCCTGGCGTGCTGCAATTCATGGGGTCACAAAGAGTCGGACACGATTGAGCAACTAAACTGAACTGAACAAATGACCCCGATATTTCATTCCAAAGAATTTAACCTAGAGAATAACCATCGGTGGCATTATGAATCAGTTAAACTGTAAAATGGTGCTAATGCTATGGAAAACAACAGGGAGGTTTCTCAAAACATAAATCTAGAACTGCCATATAATCCATTATTTTGGGTCTATATCCAAAAGTATAGAAGTTTTGATCTCTAAGAGCTTTTTGCCCATCCATATTTATTGTGGCACTATTCACAGCAGCCAAGAGGTAGAAACAACCTAGATGACCATGTAGGGAAGACTGTAAAAAAAAAAATTGTATATATATCCAATGGAGTGTTATTTAACCTTATAAAAGGAAATTTTTGTCACAGATACAACCTGGATGAACCTTGAAGAAATTACATCAAGTGAAATAAACCAGTCACTAAAGACAAATACAAGTCTGCCTAAATGAAGCATCTGAAGTAGATTCAAATAAATAGACAGTAGAATGGTGATTCCAGGGGATGTGGGGGAAGGAGAAAAGCAGAGTTTTTGTTTAATGGGTATAGAGTAGCACTACCGAATGATACAAAATGATTAAGGTGGTAAGCTTTATATTATGATTTTACCACAAGTTTTACAAAGGCAGAGCACTACCAGCACTCCAGTAGCTTTCTTAAACCCATCCTGGTCAACATCTCACCTCTAAGATGAATATATTTTTATCTTATTTCTTGCACTGTGATTTATGAAGTTAATTTTTTTACTTTTTATAATTGGACTGTATGTGATGTACTTGGAGTATAAATATAATCATACAGTATTTTTTAACATAAACAGTTTAGGTCATCATTTTGTGAGCTGTTCTTGAAAGTACATGATAGTGCTTTCATTGTCTTTCACATATAGCAACACTATTCAATAGGATTTTTTCCATTAATAAACATTTTCTGTGTGAGCACTGTCCAGTGTGGTAGCTACTAGCTGCCTGTGGCTGTTGAATGCTTGATGTGTAGCTGCATACAGGATAACTTAGGTTTTAATTTTATTTAATTTTAATTACTTTAAATTTAAGTAGCCCCATATGACTAATGATTACTGTATTTGACAGTATATTTGTCAAGTTCCATTTTAATGAATATGCCAAAATATTTAACTATTTTTGTAGATATGCTTTTAAAAATTTTATTGGGGCATAGTTGATTTACAATGTTATGTTAGTTTCAGATATATAACATAGTGAATCAGATATATATATATATATATATATATATATGCACACACACGCACATATATCCAGTCCTTTTTAGATTTTTTTCCCAAACAGGCCATTACAGAGTACTGAGTAGAGTTCCCTGTGATATACTGTAGGTCCTTATTAGTTATCTGTTTTATACATAGTAGTGTAGTGTGTATATGTCAGTCCCAATGTTTTAGATTGCTTCTGCCTTTAGCCAATATGAATAATGTAAATATGAATGTCAGTGTACATGTTTTACATGAACTTGTACCTTTGTTTCTGTTACATGTTTTGAAATATATTTTTTGCAGCTTCATGAGATTATTCTAGTTTCCAAAATGTTTTTAAAATTTACACAGCCACCAGCAGCGTCTATGCCCCAGTTGCTTCATGTCATTGTCAAAGTTTGTCTTTGGCAAACATTGCTTATTTGTTTAATTTTAATCATTCTTCTAGGTAATGCATATCGTATTGTGTAGTTAAAATGTTTTATGTATGGCACTTGGTTATACTGATAATGAAGTTATTGAGTTTCTCAAGTGTGAATGTTATACCATTTTAGCTTTACTCTTAAATTGACAATTACTGATTTTTCATTTCTTTTTAATAGTTCTTTTAGTAGTTCTGTGTATTGTATGATTACCTAAATTCTCTTTCTCAGGAATATTGTAAAGTTCATATTCTCATTATATTTTTATTATTAACTGAATAATGTGTCATTTTCATTTAATTTTTTCTGAGGTCTTTACACCTTACTGAAATGAAATAATTACAAAGGTCCTTTAAATCATTTGTACATTCTTCTCTGCTTTGACTGAGGTCCTGGTTCTGTCTGTTATTATAAATGGCAAGAAAATGTAAATAATTGGAAACCCAGCATGTATAATTTGTCAGCCTTTTCAAGATCGAGAACACAGCCCAGATGACCAATTTCTTTTCATCACTCTGTATGCCCATTGGTGTCAATTCTTCAATTGTTTTTCATCACAAGTGTATCTGAGTCATTGCAAGACATTTTGATTTGAATATTTATTTTTTCGTCTTGTATTTATTGGCAACTATTGAAAATAATTCAAAATAGGTCATAATTGGAAACCAGCTTCTAGTAACTTTATGTCTGATTTGGTAGCAAATAAATGTCCACAGCGATAATAACATAAGAAAATCAGCAGCAGTACATGTGATTGAGGATCAAAGGAAAGAGAATTTTCTGTTTAGTATATTAACCATTTTATAACTCTGTACATTTGCAAGTTAGGGATAATAAAGGCACTCATCATACAATTGTATTGTGAGGATTAAATGCATAATAAGTGCTTAAAACTGTGCGTGGTACACAGTAATATATATATATATATATATATATATATATATATAGTAATCTTTACCTCCCCCTTTTTTTTTTTTTTTTTTGCCATATGGCATGTGGGATTTTAGTTCCTGATCAGGGATTGAATCCATGCCCCCTGCAGTGAAAATGCAAAGTCTTAGCCACTGGGTCACCAGGGAATTCCATTTACCATAATTTGAAAAAAAATTACTAATCTTCATAACATTAGTACCTACAACATTAATATTGTGATGTTTATATTTGAAATTTTTTGTGGGATTTGTTAGTTGTATTAGTCTGTTTGGGCGGCAGTAACAAAATACCATAGACTAGGTAGCTTAAACAACAGAAATTTCTCACAGTTCTGAAGGCTGAAAATCTGAGATCAGGGTGCCAACAGCTCTCTTCCTACTTTACCAATGACCGTCCTTGGCCCTCCCTCACATGGCAGAGAAAAGCAAAGAGTGACCAAACTCTCAGGTCGCTCTTCTGATAAAGGGCACTAATCCCAGCATGAAAGCTCCACTTTCATGACTTCATTTAACCTACTTACCTCCCAAAGGCCCCATTTTCAAATATCATTATACTGGGGGTTTAGAACTTTAATATGAATTTGCAGCTGAGGCACATATTTCAGTCCATAGCAGTAGTTGATAAAATTTAGAATTTGACTGATGGAATGTGGGAATGAAAGAAACCTTCTAGTAAAAGAATGAAGTATGAAGACAGAAACAAAGTAGTTTTTGTCCCAGAAAATGCTGCACAATGGTCTGATTCCCTTACAATTGATATTAAAAACAATATTAGAAGTACTTATAACCATAATAACAATACCAATTTGTATTTACCAAGTACCTACTAATTACATGTGACCAAGGGGACCTTAACATTTGCCTTAGTTTCACTAAATTTCAAACAGATTTCTTCTTTCCTCTAGCCCCTGGCTTCTGTCTCATTCTACCCATTATAAACTCTAGATGTTCTAACCCTTGAGGTACCTCTCATCACTTTTCTGAGAGTACTTACTTTAGAGAACTTGTGAACTCTTTCTCTACCACTTCAAGAAGTTTTTTTTTTTTTTTTTTTAATCTTCTTGTAGTTTTACAACCTAGGGCTATCTTTCTCAAGGACCTGGGAGCTATCTGTTTGAAATCAAATCATCAAGGAAGATAACATCCCTGTCTCCCAATTTCTGTGAAAGAAAAGGATCCTAATTTCAGTGAAAGTCTTGCTCTAAGTAAAACTACCTTCAATTGTAAAACCACCTCCACCCAAGAAAATGAAAGATTTCTTTTTGCTTTGAAGCCAATTAGTAAACAAAAACTGACTGTGATTCCCTGCTCCTCAACTCTTCAAAACATCCCATCCTTTATTTAAAGAGAGTTAAGTTCAGACTGCAATTTGGACTCTCTTCCCTATTGTAATAACCTTGGTCACTGTACTATTTTATTTACACATTCAGTTCAGTTCAGTCGCTCAGTAGTGTCTGATTCTTTGCGACCCCATGAATTGCAGCACGCCAGGCCTCCTTGTCCGTCACCAACTCCCAGAGTTCACTCAGACTCACGTCCACCCAGTCACTGATGCCATCCAGGCATCTCATCGTCTGTCGTCCCCTTCTCCTCCTGCCCTCAATCCCTCCCAGCATCAGAGTCTTTTCCAATGAGTCAACTCTTCACATGAGGTGGCCAAAATACTGGAGTTTCAGCTTTAGCATCATTCCTTCCAAAGAAATCCCAGGGCTGATCTCCTTCAGAATGGACTGGTTGGATCTCCTTGCAGTCCAAGGGCCTCTCAAGAGTCTTCTCCAACACCACAGTTCAAAAGCATCAATTCTTCAGTGCTCAGCCTTCTTTACAGTCCAACTGTCACATCCATACATGACCACAGGAAAAACCAAAGCCTTGACCAGACGGACCTTTGTTGGCAAAGTAATGTCTCTGCTTTTGAATATGCTACCTAGGTTGGTCATAACTTTCCTTCCAAGGAGTAAGCGTCTTTTAATTTCATGGCTGCAGTCACCATCTGCAGTGATTTTGGAGCCCAGAAAAATAAAGTCTGACACTGTTTCCACTGTTTCCCCATCTATTTCCCATGAAGTGATGGGACAGGATACCATGATCTTCGTTTTCTGAATGTTGAGCTTTAAGCCAACTTTTTCACTCTCCACTTTCACTTTCATCAAGAGGTTTTTAGTTCCTCTTCACTTTCTGCCATAAGTGTGGTGTCATCTGCATATCTGAGATTATTGATATTTCTCCCGGCTATCTTGATTCCAGCTTGTGCTTCTGCAAGTCCAGCATTTCTCATGATGTACTCTGCATATAAGTTAAATAAGCAGGGTGACAATATAATAGTAGTCTATTATATAGTCATCTTAGCAGTCTTGAGAATGAATAATTTTTATTACCATTATCAAAATGGAGGACATGGAGGTATATGAATAGAAATTATGGAAATTGCCCAAAGAAATCCATATAGAAAAAAGATAAAGCCAGCTTTTGGCTCACAACAAATTATTGACTAAACTATCACTCTTTGTTCTTCCTTTTTGCTCATTAGTTTGTGCTATAAGAGAAATGACAAGGATAACTGTTCACAGTTCTTTTTTTTTTTTTATTAATTCTACCACTAAGTTGCCAGTTACCTTCACTATTATTTCCAAACTTCTACTCACATGTTAACTTCATAATTGTGCCTATTCAGCTTTTTAGGTTCAGTCATCATAGGACAAACCCTCATTTCTAACAGTGTAAATCTTCTACTTCCTTGCACAAGGAAGTAGACATTCTCCACAGAATTGGAAGCTGTCTACACAATAAAAACCAGTTTATTGAGGTTAAGATAATGGCAGCTATACTCTCTTTAATATTAGACATGAGTTGTGTTTTAACTGTGTGTGTGTATATGTGTGTGTTTAGCATATCATCTTTTCATTTTTGAAAAGAAAAGTGAGACTCAGGATTAGATGGAATTTTTTTTTTTCAAGATTAGTTATAGTGTTTTCTTTATTTTATTTTTTAACTTTACAATATTGTATTGGTTTTGCCATATATCGAAATGAATCCACCACAGGCTTACATGTGTTCCCCATCCTGAACCCTCCTCCCTCCTCCCTCCCCATACCATCCCTCTGGGTCATCCCAGTGCACCAGCCCCAAGCATCCAGTATCGTGCATTGAACCTGGATTGGCGACTCATTTCATATATGATATTATACATATTTCAATGCCATTCTCCCAAATCATCCCACCCTCTTCCTCTCCCACAGATGGAATGTTTTTTAACACTGATTCACTTAACTGGGCCTCATGCACAAGTACTGCTGCTGCTGCTGCTGCTAAGTCGTATCAGTCGTGTCCGACTCTGTGCTACCCCACAGACGGGCAGCCCACCAGGCTCCCCCATCCCTGGGATTCTTCAGGCAAGAACACTGGAGTGGGTTGCCATTTCCTTCTCCAATGCATGAAAGTGAAAAGTGAAAGTGAAGTCGCTCAGTTGTGTCCGACTCTTAGCAACCTCATGGACTGCAGCCTACCAGGTTCCTCCATCCATGGGATTTTCCAGGCAAGTACTGATATCATGTAATTGATACACATTTGCAAGAAATATATATATATATATATATATATATATATTTTTTTTTTTTTTTTTACTTCAGTTATATCAGAGGAGAGAGAATGTCACATTTATAGAGAATAATGATTTGGCTGTGAAATGTAAGTGAACATTAAATGAAAGAAAGATGGTCAGGTGTTAAATTAAAATTGAATCAGATATTCTGTTCTTTGGTAAATTAATTCTGACATTTGAGAATAGTGGTTGGTCCAGTATCATAGGGAACACAAGTATCTGATATAACTAATCACAGTAAATAAATAATTTTAAGCTTATATTGTAACATACTAAGTAGAATAAACATTCTAAATAAGTAGCATTCAAAACTAAATTTATTTAGATATGTGAGGTAAACTGTGTATGTTGGATTTGTGAGTCAACTGACAGTTTTGTTTTTTTGTTATTATCTATGCTTATTTAAAAATTTTGATAGATAAAAATTTGAGTTATCTTAAAGACTTAGTACACTTAAAGATGTTATTGTATGGATCACTTTTGAATTATTTGCAGAAGAATGTGATCTTTGTCTTATAAAGTAAAAGATAAAAAGGTATATATAATATTTTACAAGCTATTTTGTTTTCTACTCCACTGCTTTTGACTACTGAGCACTATTTCTTTTCAGTTCAGTCGGTCAGTGGTGTCCAACCCTTTGTGACCCCATGGACTGCAGCATGCCAATTTTCCATGTCCATAACCAACTCCCAGAGTTTACTCAAACTCATGTCCACTGAGTCAGTAATGCCATCCAACCATCTCACCCTCTGTCAGCCCCTTCTCCTCCCACCTTCAATCTTTCCTAGCATCAGGGTCTTTTCATATGAGTCAGGTCTTCGCATAAGGTGGCCAAAGTATTGGAGTTTCAGCTTCCACATCAGTCCTTCCAATGAATATTCAGGACTGATTTCCCTTAGGATGGACTGGTTGGAACTCCTTGCAGTCCAAGGGACTCTCAAGAGTCTTCTCCAACACCACAGTTCAAAAGCATCAATTCTTCAACGTTCAGCTTTCTTTATAAACCAACTCTCACATTCATACATGACTACTGGATAAACCATAGTTTTAACTAGATGGATATTTGTTGGCAAAGTAATGTCTCTGCTTTTTAATATGTTGTCTATGTTGGTCATAACTTTTCTGCCAAGGAGTAAGCATCTTTTAATTTCATGGCTGCAGTCACCATCTTGAGTGATTTTGGAGTCCCCCGAAAATAAAGTCTGCAACTGTTTCTACTATTTCTTCATCTATTTGCCACAAAGTGATGGAACCAGATGCCATGATCTTAGCTTTCTGAATGTTGATCTTTAAGCCAAATTTTTCATTCTCTTGTTTAACTTTCATCAAGAGGATCTTTAGTTCTTCTTCATTTTCTGCCATAAGGGTGATGCCATCTGCATATCTGAGGCTATTGGTATTTCTCCTGGCAATCTTGATCCCAGGTTGTGCTTCATCCAGCCCAGTGTTTCTCATGATGTACTCTGCATATCTTCCCTTGTGGCTCAGCTGGTAAAGAATCTGCCTACAATGTGGGAGACCTGGGTTTGATCCCTGGGTTGGGAAGATCCCCTGGAGAGGAGAAAGGATAACCACTCCAGTATTCTGGTCTGGAGATTTCCATGGGCTGTATAGTCCATGGAGTTGCAAAGAGTTGGACACGACTGAGTGACTTTCACTTTCTCTTTTTCATTCTGCATATAAGTTAAATAAGCACATTGACAATATACAGCCTTAATGTACTCCTTTTCCTATTTGGAACCAATCTAATGTTCCATGTCCAGTTCTAACTGTTGCTTCCTGACTTGCATACAGGTTTCTCAAGAGGCAGGTCAGGTGGTCTGGTATTGCCATCTCTTTCAGAATTTTCCACAGTTTATTGTGATCCACACAGTCAAAGCCTTTGGCATAGTCAATAAAACAGAAAGAGATGTTTTTTTGGTACTCTCTTGCTTTTTTGATGACCCAGTGGATGTTGGCATTTGATATCTGGTTCCTCTGACTTTTCTAAAACCAGCTTGAACATCTGGAATTTCACAGTTCATGTATTGTTGAAGCCTGGCTTTTAGAATTTTGAGCATTCCTTTGCTAGTGTGTCAGATTGGTGCAATTGTGAGATAGTTTGAGCATTCTTTGGCATTGCCTTTTTTAAGGAATGGAATGAACTGATCTTTTCCAGTCTTGTGGCCACTGCTGAGTTTTTCAAATTTGCTAGCATATTGAGTGCAGGACTTTCACAGCATCATCTTTTAGGATTTTAAATAGCTCAACTGGAATTCCATCACCTCCATTAGCTTTGTTTGTAGTGATGTTTCTTAAGGCTCACTTGACTTCACATTCCAGGATATCTGGCTCTAGGTGAGTGATTACACCATCGTGATTATCTTCTGGGTCATGAAGATCTTTTTTGTACATTACTTCTGTGTACTTGTGCGACCTCTTCTTAATATCTTCCGCTTTTGTTACGTCCATACCATTTCTGTCCTTTATCATACTGATCTTTGCATGAAATGTTCCCTTGGTGTCTCTAATTTTCTTGAAGAGATCTCTAGTTTTTCCCATTGTATTGTTTTCCTCTCTTTCTTTGCATTGATCACTGAAGGAGGCTTTCTTATCTCTCCTTGCTATTCTTTGGAACTCTGCGTTCAAATCCTTATATCTTTCCCTTCTCCTTTGCTTTTCTCTTCTCTTCTTTTCTCAGCTATTTGTAAGGCCTCCTCAGACAGCCATTTTGCTTTTTTCCATTTCTTTTTCTTGGGGATGGTCTTGATCCCTGTCTCCTGTACAATGTCACAAACATTGTCCATAGTTCATCAGGTACTCTATCTATCAGAGCTAGTCCCTTAAATCTATTTCTCACTTCCTCTGTATAATCTTTAGGAATTTGATTTAGGTCATACTTCAATGGTCTAGTGGTTTTCCATACTTTCTTCAATTTAAATCTGAATTTGGCAATAAGGAGTTCATGATCTGAGCCACAGTCAGCTCCTGGTCTTGTTTTTACTGACTGTATAGAGCTTCTCCATCTTTGGCTGCAAAGAATATAATCAATCTGATTTTGGTGTTGACCATCTGGTGATGTCCATGTGTAGAGTCTTCTCTCATGTTGTTGGAAGAGGGTGTTTGCTATGACCAGTGTGTTCTCTTAGCAAATTTATATTAGCCTTTGCCCTGCTTCATTCTGTACTCCAATGACAAATTTGCCTGTTACTCCAGGAGTTTCTTGACTTCCTACTTTTGCATTCCAGTCCCCTATAAAGAAAAGGACATCTTTCTGGGAATGTTAGTTCCAGATGGTCTTGAAGGTCTTCATAGAATCATCCAACTTCAGCTTCTTCATCATTGCTGGTTGGGGCATAGACTTGGATTACCATGACATTGAATGGTTTACCTTGGAAATGAATAAATATCATTCTGTCATTTTTCAGATTGAATCCAAGTACTGCATTTTGTACTCTATTGTTGACTATGATGGCTATTTCATTTCTTCTAAGGGATTCTGCATCTATTCTAGTATATATAATGGTCATCTCAGTTAAATTCAACCATTCCAGTCCCTTTTAGTTCTCGGATTCCTAACATGTTGATGTTCACTCTTGCCATCTCCCATCTGACCACTTCCATTTGCCTTGATTCATGGACCTAACATCCCAGGTTCCTATCCAATATTGCTCTTTACAGCATCTGGCCTGGCTTCCATCACCATTCACATCCACAACTGGGTGCTGTTTTTGCATTGTCTCCATCTCTTCATTCTTTCTGGAGTTGTTTCTCCACTGATCTCCAGTATTATATCAGGCACCTACCGACCTGGGGAGTTCATCTTTCAGTGTCTTGTGTTTTTGCCTTTTAATACTGTTCATGGGTTTCTCAAGACAAGAATACTGAGGTGGTTTGCTATTCCCTTCTCCATCGGACCACATTTTGTCAGAACTCTCCACCATGGCCCATTTGTCTTGGGTCTCCCTAATGGCATGGCTCATAGTTTCATTGAGTTAGACAAGGCTGTGGTCCATGTGATTAGATTGGTTAGTTTTCTGTGATTGTGGTTTTCAGACTGTGTGCTCTCTGATGGAGAAGGATAAGAGCACTATTTATGTCTGCATATTATTTCATTGTGAATATCAAGAATAAATTTCTGACTCATAGGTCTATGACTGCCTAGATTTGCATGAGTAATCTATACCTCCATGGCATCATTTATATTCAGGTCACCTATAGGTATTTCCTTGAGCCCATTTTTTGGGGGGAAGGGAGACAAGAATACTAGAGTGGGTTGCCATTTCCTTCTGCAGGAGACCTTCCTGACCCAGGGATTGAACCTGGGTCTCCCACATTATAGGCAGACGCTTTACCATCTGAACCACCAGGTAAGTTCCTAGTGGTCCCTGGTGGCTCAGACGGTAAAGCGACTGCCTACAATGTGGGAGACCAGGGTTCGATACTGGGGTCAGGAAGATCCCCTGCAGAAGGAAATGGCAACCCACTCCAATACTCTTGCCTGGAAAATCCCATGGACAGAGGAGCCTGTTAGACTACAGTCCATGGGGTCGCAAAGAGTCGGACACAATGGAGCAACTTCACGTATAGGTATTTATCTTTGTTGTTGACTTACCCTGCAAAGGAATTTATCAATTCAGGAAAAAAGTGGAGGCTCAGACATTATAAAGCTCCTGCTGAAATGTGTAAAACTCCACTACCAGGAAAATAATTTGAACCAAATCACTTAATTCTTTCTTGATCATCTGACAAAAAAATAAAAAATAAAGCTAGTGACATAACACATAATGTATTTTTGCATTACTGAGGTATAAAATACACAGGACAGGCAGGCAATGAAAATGCTAAATAAGGCATATATGTAGCACATTCATTAAATATTCTATTAAAATTAAAATATTTTGAAGATAGAATATTTAACACTAAGAAAAGCCATGCATTTTGGTTTGTTTTGAGGTAAAAAGAAAAAAAAGTTAATTGAATTTAAATAACGTGTATAAAGTTGCATCACTTTTTTTCTGTGTCTGGAAATCACTTCTCTTGAAAATAAACCTTTTTGATCATGGATGTACAAGGCAAATGTTTCCTCACTTTTCTGTGTGAATCCCCCAATTGTGTAAAGAACATAAATGTATAGAATCCGTGTCTTCTCCTTAATAAACATGTATATGTTAGCAGAGCTGTGATCTTGCAAATTCAGAGTTTTATCCCCCATTCCATGTCTTTCTTTTCAAGACTTGCCTAGAAATTATTTTTTATTCTTAGAAGGGTGTGTGTGTGTGTGTTGTTGCTGTTGTTCAGTCACTAAGTCATGTCCAATTCCTTGAGACACCCAAGAACTAAAGTATGCCAGGTTTCCCTGTCCTTCACTATCTCCCAGAATTTGTTCTAACTCATGTCCATTGAGTCAGTGATGCCGTCCAGCCGTCTCATCCTCTGTCATCCCCTTCTTCTGTTGCCCTCAATCTTTCCCACCATCAAGGTCTTTTCCAAAAAGACTTGGCCACTTGGCTCTTTGCATCAAGTGGCCAAAGTATTGGAACCTCAGCTTCAGCATCATTCTTTTCAATGAGTATTCAGGGTTAATTTGTGTGTGGTGAATGTATGTGTGTGTGTGTGTGTGTGTGTGTGTGTGTGTGATATTGTGTTATTTGTGTTATGTATTTTTAAAGTGTTTCTTTATAGGAGTTCTGAAGCTGAAGCTTTTATAACAGGAGGGAAATATGGGCTTGGTATTTTTCTGACTGCCATATTGGAGAAAATATTATCAAATACTAGATTGATATTTCTAGTGTTGTCTGGATTAAATTGACTTTGTCTTGTATATCAAGCTATTTAATACTGTGTATATAAGTATTTGGGAAATGTATGCTTGCAATTAACAAGTATGATACATAGGGATAAAATCATGTCCTTAGGAGTTGCTCTAAGAGGAATAAATACTTACATTAGTTAGTACTCTGGGACAAGTAAGTGTACAGATTTCCTTCCAGGACATAATGATTGGCCTAGACTCTGAGGTATTATGCTACTAAAAAAATTCAATTTTAGAAAGCTGAGATATTCACCTAAAATAGTGACCTGCCTTAGTTACAGGCTCTAATACTCCAGAAATATTCTGAAGCCCTATCTTGGCCTTCCCTGGTGGCTCAGACGGTAAAGCGTCTGCCAACAATGTGGGAGACCTGGGTTCGATCCCTGTGTCGGGAAGATCCCCTGGAGAAGGAAATGGCAACCCACTCCAGTATTCTTGCCTGGAAAATCCAATGGATGGAAGAGCTTGGTTGGTTACTGTCAATGGGGTCGCAAAGAGTCGGACATGACTGAATGACTTCACTATCAGTATAATGTTTCAAAACCACTAATTATGAATATAGATTTTAATTACTTTATGTTTTCTTTTTCTTAATATTAAGCTTTTAATAATTTTGGTTAACAATTAGAGACCAGTTGTGTCCAGAAGTAGGTATTGGAGAGGTTCTGGGATTAATGACAGAGTAGCAAATACTCAGGCAATAAACAGGCTATACTGGAATTGTTCTGGAATATACCTGAGCAAGTAAACTAGAGAATATGTCTTATTGCATATGAGTGTGATCGTACAGAGGGATTATTTTTTGCAATCATTGAGGTTAAAATATAATAAATAAATTTTATAATATTTTTAATGTAGGCAGATAGGCAGGGAATACATGATTGGTCAATGTGACTAAAGAATTTTTATGTATCTCTCTGCCTCTAGAGATCTAAATTAGATTTGAAAGTCATCTTGGGTATGTGCAAGACTAGCTACCCCACATCCAATCCTGAAAGATGATGCTGTGAAAGTGCTGAGCTCAATATGCCAGCACATTTGGAAAACTCAGCAGTGGCCACAGGACTGGAAAAGGTCAGTTTTCATTCCAATCCCAAAGAAAGGCAATGCCAAAGAATGCTCAAACTACTGCACAATTGCACTCATCTCACACGCTAGTAAAGTAATGCTCAAAATTCTCCAAGCCAGGCTTCAGCAACATGTGAACTATGAACTTCCAGAATTTCAAGCTGGTTTTGGAAAAAGCAGAGGAACCAGAGATCAAACTGCTGGATCATCGAAAAAGCAAGAGAGTTCCAGGAAAACATCTATTTCTGCTTTATTGACTATGCCAAAGTCTTTGACTCTGTGGATCACAATAAAATGTGGAAAATTCTGAAAGAGATGGGAATACCAGACCACCTGATCTGCCTCTTGAGAAACCTGTATGCAGGTCAGGAAGCAACAGTTAGAACTGGACATGGAACAACAGACTGGTTCCAAATAGGAAAAGGAGTTCATCAAGGCTGTATATTGTCACCCTGTTTATTTAACTTATATGCAGAGTACATCATGAGAAATGCTGGGCTGAAAGAAGCACAAGCTGGAATCAAGATTCCCGGGAGAAATCTCAATAACCTCAGATATGCAGATGACACCACCCTTATGGCAAAAAGTGAAGAGGAACTGAAAAGCCTCTTGATGAAAGTGAAAGAGGAGAGTGAAAATGTTGGCTTAACGCTCAACATTCAGAAAACAAAGATCATGGCATCTGGTCCCATCAGTTCATGGGGAAACAGTGGAATCAGTGTCAGACTTTATATTTTATACTTTATATTTTTGGGCTTCAAAATCACTGCAGATGGTGATTTCAGCCATGAAATTAAAAGACGCTTACTCCTTGGAAGGAAAGTTATGACCAACCTAGATACCATATTCAAAAGCAGAGACATTACTTTGCCAACAAAGGTCCATCTAGTCAAGTCTATAGTTTTTCCTGTGGTCATGTGTGGATGTGAGAGTTGGACTGTGAAGAAAGCTCAGTGTCGAAGAATTGATGCTTTTGAACTGTGGTGTTGGAGAAGACTCTTGAGAGTCCCTTGGACTGCAAGGAGATCCAACTAGTCCATCTTAAAGGAGATTAGTCCTGGGTGTTCATTGGAAGGACTGATGCTGAAGCTGAAACTCCCAGTACTTTTGCCACCTCATGCAAAGAGTTGACTCATTGGAAAAGACCCTGATGCTGAGAGGGATTGGGGGCAGGAGGAGAAGGGGACGGCAGAGGATGAGATGGCTGGATGACATCACCGACTTGATGGACATGAGTTTGAGTGAACTCTGGGAGTTGGTGATGGACAGGGAGGCCTGGCGTGCTGTGATTCATGGGGTTGCAGAGTCAGACACGACTGAGCGACTGAACTGAACTGCACTGAACTGATGGGTATGTGCAATTTCAGAGTACCCTTTTAAGATTTCAGTTATTGTCAGAGGGCATATATTCTCAGGGTCACTTCAGAGTCTAGGATGCTCTGCCCTTTGATTCTGTTCAGATCATGCTAATATAACTTTGATTTTAAAAGTTCTGCTTTAATTTTCAAAAATATCAACATCAAAATTTCAACAAGGGCTCTTCTTCCTTTTGTCCCTTTTTATATCTTGCTTCAGATGACAACTGAAATTCCCAATTCTTAATCCCATTATGCCACAGAACTTCCTATTTTGCTGCTTACTACCAAGAAACCTTGGAGAAGGCAATGGCACCCTACTCCAGTACTCTTGCCTGGAAAATCCAATGGACGGAGGAGCCTGGTAGGCTGCAGACCATAGGGTCGCGAAGAGTCGGACACGACTGAGCGACTTCACTTTCACTTTTCCCTTTCATGAATTGGAGAAGGAAATGGCCACCCACTCCAGTGTTCTTGCCTGGAGAATCCCAGGGACAGGGGAGCCTGGTGGGCCACCGTCTATGGGGTCGCACAGAGTCGGACACGACTGAAGCGACTTAGCAGCAGCACCAAGAAACCTAGGAAAACACCAAAGCAGGGGGAAGAAAGCAAAGAAATCTGCGATTTTACTTTATACTCCTGTGATTGTGGAATTATTTTAAAAACACGCAAGTTACAAATATATAAACGAATTTTCAGTAGTACATGCCTTGTTCTAGTTATTCTGGCCCAAGGATCAAACCCACATCTAAGTCTCCTGCACTGGCAGGCGGGTTCCTTTACCACAAGCACTACCTGGGAAGCCAGTTTTCAATAGTCGACATATCTAAATGTTAAGACTAGATTATCTTCCTTTTTATTTATTTATGTTTTCCAAATTATTTAAAATGAAACGATAGAATATTGCCTTATGAAAATGAATTAGTAACATACATTACTAATAAATTATTTATGGAATCAAATGGGGTCTACATAAGTATAAAAATGTGGCAGATTAGTATATCTTCTCGTTTATTTACTCTGATTTATCTCTCTTCTCTAAAGTGATAGGAATCCTGATTAATTAATAAATATTTATATATATATGTACATCCCTAATATATCTATATGTATACATATATGTAAATACATATAGATTTACATTTTTCATGAAATTATGCTCCAAATTACTGAATCAAGGAATCATCAAATACATTTTCATCCCCAGGAAAAGAAAATAATAACATGAGTAATACTCCTTTTGATATCACCATAAGCAAATTAAAACTTCTATGAAGCATAAAGAGTTCTGCTTTGAATAACCTAAATTTGAAACTATAGAAAAAAACCTCTTCATCTAGAAACCATTCTTTTTTTTTTTTTTTTGACTCTTTTTGTCACAAGCCTGTTATCATCCCAATAAATATAAAATAGGTTTTCTAGTGTCTAAAAGCCATAGGCAATTCAAATCTCTGGGCCCTTTTGTTCTTAGATTATTTCTTACTTTGGTATTACTAAAGACATTCTAATGTTTATTTGCAGAAGGAAATTCCTTTTTAACCCCAACCTACCTGTAAGCTTTGAGTGGGAGATTATATTGAACATATTTTTGTATTCCCAACATCTATTTCCTAAGTGAAATACAGAGGATATTGGATCACATTTTTTTTTTTGTTTGAAAGCAATGTTTTTAATTTGTAACTAATCTTGGGTCTCATTCTGGAATAACTGATGTTCCCATATTACAAGTAAGTACTGTAACTAATGTTTGACTAATAGTTTTTTGACAAGTTAAAAATGTAAGAAAAGCCAAGAACCCATCTTTAAATTTTTCTTTACTATTTTGTAAAATAGTATATATTGAAAGAGAATATATATATATATATATATATATATATATATGTATATATATATCTGATGGATTAACTCAAAATAGTTTTTAAAAACTATACTTTTGAAAGTTAATAATCATGTATGTGTACAAAGGAAGACCTCATTATCAATATCTGAGTGTACAAATAAGAAAATCTAGTCTGTCAGCACAGACTAATGCGTTTTTATTTTAATCATTTGTAACCCAGGTAAGATGGTAGGTGTTGCAAGAGGGCATCAGAGGACAAACACACTGAAACCATACTCACAGAAAACTAGTCAATCTAATCACACTAGGACCACAGCCTTGTCTAACTCAAGGAAACTAAGCCATGCCTGTGGGGCAACCCAAGACGGGCAGGTAATGGTGGAGAGATTTGACAGAATGTGGTCCACTGGAGAAGGGAATGGCAAACCACTTCAGTATTCTTGCCTTGAGAACCCCATGAACAGTATGAAAAGGCAAAATGATAGGATACTGAAAGAGAAACTCCCCAGGTCAGTAGGGTCCCAATATGCTACTGGAGATCAGTGGAGAAATAACTCCAGAAAGAATGAAGGGATGGAGCCAAAGCAAAAACAATACCCAGCTGTGGATGTGACTGGTGATAGAAGGAAGGTCCAATGCTGTAAAGAGCAATATTGCATAGGAACCTGGATTGTCAGGTCCATGAATCAAGGCAAATTGGAAGTGGTAAAACAAGAGATGGCAAGAGTGGATGTCGACATTCTAGGAATCAGCGAACTGAAATGGACTGGAATGGGTGAATTTAATTCAGATGACCATTATATCTACTAGCGGGCAGGAATCCCTCAGAAGAAATGGAGTGGCCATCATGGTCAACAAAAGAGACTGAAATGCAGTAGTTGGATGCAATCTCAAAAACGACAGAATGATCTCTGTTCGTTTCCAAGGCAAACTATTAAATATCACAGTAATCCAAGTCTATGCCCCAACCAGTAACACTGAAGAAGCTGAAGTTGAACTGTTCTATGAACCCCTACAAGACCTTTTAGAACTCACACCCAAAAAAGATGTCCTTTTCATTATAGGGGACTGGAATGCAAAAGTAGGAAGTCAAGAAACACCTGGACTAACTGGCAAATTTGGCCTTGGAATATGAAATGAAGCAGGGCAAAGACTAATAGAGTTTTGCCAAGAAAATGCATTGGTCATAACAAACACCCTCTTCCAACAACACAAGAGAAGACTCTACACATGGACATCACCAGATGGTCAACACCGAAATCAGATTGATTCTATTCTTTGCAGCCAAAGATGAAGAAGCTCTATACAGTCAGCAAAAACAAGACTGGGAGCTGACTGTGGCTCAGACCATGAACTCGTTATTGCCAAATTCAGACTTAAATTGAAGAAAGTAGGGAAAACCACTAGACCATTCAGGTATGACCTAAATCAAATCCCTTATGATTATACAGTGGAAGTGAGAAATAGATTTAAGGGACTAGATCTGATAGATAGAGTGCCTGATGAACTATGGAATGCGGTTCGTGACATTGTACAAGAGACAGGGATCAAGACCATCCCCATGGGAAAGAAATGCAAAAAAGCAAAATGGCTGTCTGGGGAGGCCTTACAAATAGCTGTGAAAAGAAGAGAAGAGAAAAGCAAAGGAGAAAAGGAAAGATATAAACATCTGAATGCAGAGTTCCAAAGAATAGCAAGAAGAGATAAGAAAGCCTTCTTCAGTGATCAGTGCAAAGAAATAGAGGAAAACAACAGAGTGGGAAAGAGTAGGGATCTCTTCAAGAAAATCAGAGATATCAAAGGAACATTTCATGCAAAGATGGACTCAATAAAGGACAGAAATGGTATGGACCTAACAGAAGGAGAAGATATGGATGGCAAGAATACATAGAAGAACTGTACAAAAAAGATCTTCATGACCCAGATAATCACAGTGGTGTGATCACTGACCTAGAGCCAGACATCCTGGAATGTGAAATCAAGTGAGCCTTAGAAAGCATCACTACGAACAAAGCTAGTGGAGGTGATGGAATTCCAGTTGAGCTATTCCAAATCCTGAAAGATGATGCTGTGAAAGTGCTGCACTCAATATGCCAGCATGTTTGGAAAACTCAGCTGGGGCCACAGGACTGAAAAAGGGCAGTTTTCATTCCAATCCCAAAGAAAGGAAATGTCAAAGAATGCTCAAACTACAGCACAATTGCACTCATCTCACATGCTAGTAAAGTAATGCTCAAAATTCTCCAAGCCAGGCTTCAGCAATATGTGAACCGTGAGCTTCCTGATGTTCAAGCTAGTTTTAGAAAAGGCAGAGGAACTGGAGATCAAATTCCCAACATCCGCTGGATCATCGAAAAAGCAAGAGAGTTCCAGAAAAACATCTGTTTCTGCTTTATTGACTATGCCAAAGTCTTTGACTGTGTGGATCACAATAAACTGTGGAAAATTCTGAAAGGGATGGGAATACCAGACCACCTGATCTGCCTCTTGAGAAATTTGTATGCAGGTCAGGAAGCAACAGTTAGAACTGGACATGGAAAAACAGGCTGGTTCCAAATAGGAAAAGGAGTTCGTCAAGGCTGTATATTGTCACCCTGTTTATTTAACTTAAATGCAGAGTTATATGCAGCGTTTCATTAGAAATGCTGGACTGGAAGAAACACAAGCTGGAATCAAGATTGCTGGGAGAAATATCAATAACCTCAGATATGCAGATGACACCACCCTTATGACAGAAAGTGAAGAGGAACTCAAAAGCCTCTTGATGAAAGTAAAAGTGAAGAGTGCAAAAGTTGGCTTAAAGCTCAACATTCAGAAAACGAAGATCATGACATCCGGTCCCATCACTTCATGGGAAATAGATGGGGAAACAGTGGAAACAGTGCCAGACTTTATTTTTCTGGGCTCCAAAATCACTGCAGATGGTGACTGCAGCCATGAAATTAAAAGACGCTTACTCCTTGGAAGGAAAGTTATGACCAACCTAGATAGCATATTCAAAAGCAGAGACATTACTTTGCCAACAAAGGTCCATCTAGTCAAGGCTATGGTTTTTCCTGTGGTCATGTATGGATGTGAGAGTTGGACTGTGAAGAAGGCTGAGCACCGAAGAATTGATGCTTTTGCACTGTGGTGTTGGAGAAGACTCTTGAGAGTCCCTTGGACTGCAAAGAGTCCAACCAGTCCATTCTGAAGGAGATCAGCCCTGGGATTTCTTTGGAAGGAATAATGCTAAAGCTGAAACTCCAGTACTTTGGCCACCTCATGTGAAGAGTTGACTCATTGGAAAAACTCTGATGCTGGGAGGGAGTGGGGGCAGGAGGAAAAGGGGCCAACAGAGGATGAGATGGCTGGATGGCATCGCTGACTCGAAGGACGTGAGTCTGATTGAACTCCGGGAGTTGGTGATGGACAGGGAGGCCTGGCATGCTGCGACTCCTGGGGTCGCAAAGAGTCGGACACGACTGAGCGACTGATCTGATCTGATCTGATATCTCAATTTCACAACTGAAAAAATATTCTCATAGTGAATTGTATACCTAAATTTCACAACTAAAAAAATATTCTCATAGTGACTTTATATCTGAATTTCAATAACAACTCATCACAGGACAAATATTGAGCTAAATGTGAAATATTTTCTTCAAAATAATGATCATTTTTACTCTCACAGTGTGTCTTGCCATTTTGCTAGTGAATGATGAGTACAGAGCATCACTGACAATAACATTTCCCTATCAGAATAATTAGATGTGCATTCCCTAGTGCTACCAAAGAAATCAACCTGTATTTTATTTCTCCCTGTTCATTTCTCCCTGTTCTGAATTTGCGTTCTTCCTTAGCCCTAGCATACCCTTTTCTTTCCTGACTTTACACATACCAGTCATCCACCTAACGTTCTGTAATGCCTTCCCTATTCATTCCGATTCAATACAATCATACATATGTTTGAAAACTAACATCTATATTGATTTTTTTTTATCACCTCTTTTATTCCTTTGAAGGAGAAGGAAATGGCAGCCCACTCCGGTATTCTTGCCTGAGAAATCCCGTGGGCAGAGGGGCCTCGTGGGCTGCTGTTCATGGGGTCACACAGTCGGTAACGACTGAAGTGACTTAGCATGCATCGGAGAAGGAAATGACAACCTACTCCAGTACTCTTGCCTGGAGAATCCCAGGGACAGAGGAGCCTGGTGGGCTGCTGTCTATGGGGTTGCACAGAGTTGGACATGGTTGAAACGACTGAGCAGCAGCAGCAGCATTCCTTTTAAATAGCAAAGATTCCCTACAAAACCTTTTCCGGATTTCTAAAATAATTTTTGTTTTCTGACAGATAGCATACAACTGCAATTGTCTTTCTTGTACCATATCAAGAACATGACCTGATGTCATCTTCTAAAATGAATGCTCCTAGAATTTACTATATCTCCAAAATAGCCTAAAACAGTAGTTTTGTTATTAATTGATGATGAGTACATATTGATTGAAATACTAAATTATTGGCAATCATAAAATGGCCAGATATAAATGTTTGTATGTTTCTAAAACTACAATGATAGTCTGTCAACTGTGTTGAATTCTCTTGATAGCAAAGTAATTAGTGAGGTTATAGGGAGGCAACAAATGGAATTTACTGGCAATTAACTTTTAAGATGCTGGGAAAAGTAATTATCATTTACACTTTGGCATAGAGGAAGATCCCTACATGTATCCCATAATAATAAATTGTAAAACTTAATATAAGTGAAAATGGCTTAGTTTTATTTTTAAGTAATGGGATAAAGGTAAATATATTCTTGCTTTCAGTTCAGTCCAGTTCATTCACTCAGTCGTGTCCGACTTTTTGCGACTCCATCAATCACAGCATGCCAGGCCTCCCTGTCCATCACCAGCTCCCGGAGTTCACTCAAACTCATGTCCATCAAGTTGGTGATCCCATCCAACCATCTCATCCTCTGTCATCCCCTTCTCCTCCTGCACCCAATCCCCAGCATCAGAGTTTTTCCAATGAGTTGACTCTTCACATAAGGTGGCCAAAGAATTGGAGTTTCAGCTTTAGCATCAATCCTTCTAATGAACACCAAGAACTGATTTCTTTTAGAATGGATGGTTGGATCTCCTTGCAGTCCAAGGGACTCTTAAGAGTCTTCTCCAACGCCAGAGTTCAAAAGCATCAATTCTTCAGCACTCAGTTTTCTTCACAGTCCAAATCTCACATCCATGCATGACCATTGGACAAACCATAGCCTTGACTACACGGAACTTTGTTGGCAAAATAACGTCTCTGCTTTTGAATATGCTATCTGGGTTGGTCATAACTTTCCTTCCAAGGAGTAAGCATCTTTTAATTTCATGGCTGCAATCACGATCTGCAGTGATTTTGGAGCCCCAAAAAATAAAGTCTGACACTGATTCCACTGTTTCCCCATCTATTTCCCATGAACTGATGGGACCAGATGCCATGATCTTAGTTTTCTGAATGTTGAGCTTTAAGCCAACCTTTTCGCTCTCCTCTTTCACTTTCATCAAGAGACTCTCTAGATCTTCTTCACTTTCTGTCATAAAGTGGTGTCATCTGTATAGCTGAGGTTATTGATATTTCTCCCGGCAGTCTTCATTCCAACTTGTGCTTCTTCTGGCCCAGTGCTTTTCACGATGTACTCTGCATATAAGTTAAATAAGCAGGGTGACAATATACAGCCTTGATGTACTCCTGTCCCAATTTGGAACCAGTCTGTTGTTCCATGTCCAGTTTTAACTGTTGCTTCCTGACCTGCATACAGGTTTCTCAAGAGGCAGGTCAGGTGGCCTGGTATTCCCATCTCTTTCAGAATTTTCCCCAGTTTATTGTGATCCACACAGTCAAAGACTTTGGCATAGTCAATAAAGCAGAAATAGATGTTTTTCTGGAACTCTCTTGCTTTTTCCATGAGCTAGCGGATGTTGGCAATTTGATCTCTGGTTCCTCTGCCTTTTCTAAAACCAGCTTGAACATCAGGAAGTTCACGGTTCACATATTGCTGAAGCCTGGCTTGGAGAATTTTGAACATTACTTTACTAGCGTGTGAGATGAGTGCAATTGTGCAGTAGTTTGAGCATTCTTTGGCATTGCCTTTCTTTAGGATTGGAATGAAAACTGACCTTTTTCAGTCCTATGGCTGCTGCTGAGTTTTCCAAACATGCTGGCATATTGAGTGCAGCACTTTCACAGCATCATCCTTCAGGATTTGAAATAGCTCCACTGGAATTCCATCACCTCCACTAGCTTTGTTCGTAGTGATGCTTTCTAAGGCCCACTTGACTTCACATTCCAGGATGTCTGGCTCTAGGTGAGTGATCACACCATCATGATTATCTGGGTCGTGAAGATCTTTTTTGTTCAGTTCTTCTGTGGATTCCTGCCACCTCTTTCTTAATATCTTCTGTTTCTGTTAGGTCCATACCATATCTGTCCTTTATCAAGCCCATCCTTTCATGAAATGTTCCCTTGGTATCTTTAATTTTCCTGAAGAGAACTCTAGTCTTTCTCTTTCTGTTGTTTTCCTCTATTTCTTTGCATTGATCGCTGGGGAAGTCTTTCTTATCTCTTCTTGCTATTCTTCGGAACTCTGCATTCAGATGCTTCTATCTTTCCTTTTCTCCTTTGCTTTTCTCTTCTCTTCTTTTCACAGCTATTTGTAAGGCCTCCCCAGACAGCCATTTTGCTTTTATGCATTTCTTTTTCATGGGGATGGTCTTGATCCTTGTCTCCTGTACAGTGCCATGAACCTCCGTCCATAGTTCATCAGGCACTCTATCTGTCATATCTAGTCCCTTAAATCTATTTCTCACTTCCACTGTATAATCATAAGGGATTTAGGTCATACCTGAATGGTCTAGTGGTTTTCCCTACTTTCTTCAATTTAAATCTGAATTTGGCAATAAGGAGTTCATGATCTGAGCCACAGTCAGCTCCCAGTCTTATTTTTGTTGACACTATAGAGCTTCTCCATCGTTGGCTGCAAAAAAAATATAATCAATCTGATTTTGGTATTGACCATCTGGTGATGTCCATGTGTAGAGTTCTCTTGTGTTGTTGGAAGAGGGTGTTTGCTGTGACCAGTGCATTCTCTTGGCAAAACTCTATTAGGCTTTGCCCTGCTTCATTCTGTACTCCAAGGCCAAATTTGCCTGTTTCTCCAGGTGTTTCTTGACACTCTACTTTTGCATTCCAGTCGCCTATAATGAAAAAGACATCTTTTTTGGGTGTTAGTTCTAAAAGGTCTTGTAGGTCTTCATAGAACCATTCAACTTCAGCTTCTTCAGCATTATTGGTTGAGCATAGGCTTGGATTACGATAATATTGAATAGCTTTCCTTGGAAAGAAACAGAGATCATTCTGTCTTTTTTGAGACTGCATCCAAATACTGCATTTTGCACTCTTTTAGTGATTATGATGGCTACTCCATTTCTAGATGGACCTTTTTTGGCAAAGTAATTTATCTGCTTTTGAATATGCTGTCAAGTTTGGTCATAACTTTCCTTCCAAGGAGTAAGCGTCTTTTAATTTCATGGCTGCAGTCACCGTCTGCAGTGATTTTGGAGCCCAAAAAAGTTGACCATATACATGCAGTATATTTCTGCCCCCCACACCCCTCCCCCCCACCCGTGAATTCCATTGGTCTCTGTGTCTATTTGTATGCCAGTATCATAGTAATTATTACAGCTTTGCATTATAGCTTGAAATCAGGAAGTGTGATGCCTCGTACTTTGTGCTTTTTTAGGATTACTTGAACTATTGAGAATCTTTTGTACAAATTTTAGATTTTTTTTTTTTTTTATTTCCAGGAAAAATGCCTTTGATCATTTAATAGGCATTGCTTAGATCTATGGATGGCTTTGGGCAGTAAGGACATTTTATTAATGTTAACTCTTCCAATTCATGAACACAGGATATCTTTCCATTTGTGTCTTCAATTTCTTTCATCAAAGTCCTATTTTTTTCACTGTACAGATAATTCACATCTTTGAATCCATTTATTCTCAAGTATTTTACTGTTTTTAATACAATTGTGAATGGGATATTGTTATTTTTTTCTTCAGATATATCATTGTTAATGTACAAAAATACAACTGATTTCTGTATGTTGCTTTTATATCCTGCAACTTTATTAAATTTATTGATAATTTACAAGTTTCTTAGTTGAGTCTTTAGGATTGTCTGTGTTATAATATGAAAATCATTACAATTTTGCTTTTTTTCCCAATTTGGTAAACTTTTATTCTTATCTTGCCTAATTTCTCTAGGTAGGACTTCCAGTACTACATTTAAGAGGGGTAGTAAATAAGGTTGTACATATATCTCTCCTTCGATGCAGCAGTCTTTTGCTTTAGTATTTACTGTGGAAAAAGTAATGCTGGTTGGGGAAAAAATGCTCAAAAATGTTTATACTAGTCTTATTCTTGTCATAAATGGTAAATTTTACAAATATCTATCAATAGGACATGCTAGCCTGTAATAAGGAAACAATGAAGTACTGATATACACAAGAATTTAGATGAAGCTGAAGTGCATCTCACAGAGGTAAGTTCAGATATAGATTATTTCTCTATGATCACATTTATATGAAATCCAGGATTATGCAAAACCATTGTATGGTGGTAGATCAGAAAATAGATCCCATTGTGTGGAGATGATTGACTAGAAAGGGGAAAAGGGAGTCTTTGCAAGATCACGGCTCAGGATATTTCTGTAGGTTTAGTTACAGGTGTGTTTACATTGTCAAAACCCACCTAACCTGTCAAGTTGTATTTCTGAGACCTAGCATTTTATTGTTTGTAAATAATTCTTTACTGACATTAGTAGGTATGTGATAAGCAGATAGATAGCTAGATAGATTAAATTTAAT
Source organism: Bubalus kerabau (assembly GCF_029407905.1). Lineage (NCBI taxonomy): Eukaryota > Metazoa > Chordata > Mammalia > Artiodactyla > Bovidae > Bubalus > Bubalus kerabau. The sequence goes on from NC_073645.1 coordinate 5,962,055, forward strand.
AGAGGAATTCAATAAGAATTTCAGGTAAAGAAATTCACTTTGGGCATCATTAATAGATTTCAATAATCTAATATTAAATTACATGAAAAAGTGTTTTTATTGACAGTAATATTTAACTTAGAAAAGATAATCAATGGTAGATATTCTACCATAATATAGTGACACACACACATATCTAGAAACTATATAAAATGATTAAAACTAGAGAAGTAATTACTGAATAGAGGAGGAAGCATATTCAAAGGATAGCATATTCAAAGGCAGAGACATTACTTTGCCAACAAAGGTCCATCTAGACAAGGCTATGGTTTTTCCTGTGGTCATGTATGGATGTGAGAGTTGGACTGTGAAGAAGGCTGAGCACTGAAGAATTGATGCTTTTGAACTGTGGTGTTGGAGAAGACTTTTGAGAGTCCCTTAGACTTCAAGGAGATCCAACCAGTCCATTCTGAAGGAGATCAGCCCTGGGATTTCTTTGGAAGGACTGATGCTAAAGCTGAAACTCCAATACTTTGGCCACCTCATGTGAAGTGTTGACTCATTGCAAAAATTCTGATGTTGGGGGTTGGGGGCAGGAGGAGAAGGGGATGACAGAGGATGAAATGGCTGGATGGGATCACCAACTTGATGGACATGAGTTTGAGTGAACTCTAGGAGCTGGTGATGGACAGGGAGGCCTGGCATGCTGTGATTGATGGAGTCGCAAAGAGTCGGACACAACTGAGTGACTGAACGGAACTGAATTGATGTTAAGTCTCTCAATCTTAAAACATCCTACCCTTTTTGACATTTGAGAAATCCATAAGGCTACTTGCTTTCTCTGCATCTATTGAGATAATTATATGGTTTTTACTTTTCAATTTGTTAATGTGGTGTATTACATTGATTGATTTGCGGATATTGAAGAATCCTTGCATCCCTGGGATAAAGCCCACTTGGTCATGGTGTATGATCTTATTAATGTGTTGTTGGATTCTGATTGCTAGAATTTTGTTAAGGATTTTTGCATCTATGTTCATCAGTGATATTGGCCTGTAGTTTTCTTTTTTTGTGGGATCTTTGTCAGGTTTTTGTATTAAGGTGATGATGGCCTCATAGAATGAGTTTGGAAGTTTACCTTCCTCTGCAATTTTCTGGAAGAGTTTGAGCAGGATAGGTGTTAGCTCTTCTCTAAATTTTTGGTAGAATTCAGCTGTGAAGCTGTCTGGACCTGGGCTTTTGTTTGCTGGAAGATTTTTGATTACAGTTTCAATTTCCGTGCTTGTGATGGGTCTGTTAAGATTTTCTATTTCTTCCTGGTTCAGTTTTGGAAAGTTGTACTTTTCTAAGAATTTGTCCATTTCTTTCATGTTGTCCATTTTATTGGCATATAATTGTTGATAGTAGTCGCTTATGATCCTTTGTATTTCTGTGTTGTCTGTTGTGATCTCTCCATTTTCATTTCTAATTTTATTGATTTGATTTTTCTCCCTTTGTTTCTTGATGAGTCTGGCTAATGGTTTGTCAATTTTATTTATCCTTTCAAAGAACCAGCTTTTGACTTTGTTGATTTTTGCTATGGTCTCTTTTTTTTCTTTTGCATTTATTTCTGCTCTAATTTTTAAGATTTATTTCCTTCTACTAACCCTGGGGTTCTTCATTTCTTCCTTTTCTAGTTGCTTTAGGTGTAGAGTTAGGTTATTTATTTGACTTTTTTCTTGTTTCTTGAGGTATGCCTATATTGCTATGAACTTTCCCCTTAGGATTGCTTTTACCATGTCCCACAGGTTTTGGGTTGCTGTGTTTTCATTGTCATTGGTTTCTATGCAAATTTTGATTTCTTTTTTGATTTCTTCTCTGATTTGTTGGTTATTCAGCAGCGTGTTGTTCAGGCTCCATATGTTGGAATTTTTAATAGTTTTTCTCTTGTAATTGAGATCTAATCTTACTGCATTGTGGTCAGAAAAGATGCTTGGAATGATTTCTATTTTTTTGAATTTACCAAGGCTAGATTTATGGCCCAGGATGTGATCTATCCTGGAGAAGGTTCCATGTGCGCCTGAGAAAAAAGGTGAAATTCATTGTTTTGGGATGAAATGTCCTATAGATATCAATTAGGTCTAATTGGTCTATTGTATCATTTAAAGTTTTTGTTTCCACACCAGTCAGAATGGCTGCGATCCAAAAGTCTACAAGCAATAAATGCTGGAGAGGGTGTGGAGAAAAGGGAACTCTCTTACACTGTTGGTGGGAATGCAAACTAGTACAGCCACTATGGAGAACAGTGTGGAGATTCCTTAAAAAACTGGAGATAGAACTGCCTTATGATCCAGCAATCCCACTGCTGGGCATACACACTGAGGAAACCAGAAGGGAAAGAGACACGTGTACCCCAATGTTCATCACAGCACTGTTTATAATAGCCAGGACGTGGAAGCAGTGTAAATGTCCATCAGCAGATGAATGGATAAGAAAGCTGTGGTACATATATACAATGGAGTATTACTCAGCCATTAAAAATAATACATTTGAATCAGTTCTAATGAGGTGGATGAAACTGGAGCCTATTATACAGAGTGAAGTAAGCCAGAAAGAAAAACACCAATACAGTATACTAATGCATATATATGGAATTTAGAAAGATGCTAACAATAACCCTGTGTACGTGACAGCAAAAGAGACACTGATGTATAGAACAGTCTTATGGACTCTGTTGCAGAGGGAGAGGGTGGGAAGATTTGGGAGAATGGCATTGAAACATGTATAATATCATGTATGAAACGAGTTGCCAGTCCAGGCCCGAAGCACAATACTGGATGATTGGGGCTAGTGCACTGGGAGGACCCAGAGGGATGGTATGGGGAGGGAGGAGGGTTCGGGATGGGAAAACACATACACCTGTGGCAGATTCATTTTGATATTTGGCAAAACTAATACAATTTGTAAAGTTTAAAAATAAAATAAAATTTAAAAAAAAAGGCTACTTGCTTTAAAGACTTCAGTAGAGTAGATTGAATTTTTCTCACACAAGGAAAATATCTGAAAATAGGCTTTCTCACTATAATCCCTAGAAATCTAGTTTCTAATTTTTTTCTTAAACATCATTGGACACCCATTGCCTTGCATTACTTTCTTCTTTGCATCTACTTTGAAGAGCTCTACTTGAAACCACACTGTTACCTACATCTCATTGGTTATTATTTAGACATTGGTTATTATTTAGATTTTGCACAATAAAGGACAGAAAGAGTAGGGACCTAACAACAACAGAAGAGATTAAGAAGAGGTGGCAAAAATATACAGAAGAACTGTACAAAAAGGTCTCAATGACCAGGATAACCACAATGGTGTGGTCACTGGCCTAGCATCAGACATCCTGGAATGTGAAGTCAAGTGGGCCTTAGGAAACACTACAAAGAACAAAGCTAGTGGAGGCAATGAAATTCCACCTGAGCTATTTAAAAAGATGATGCTGTTAAAGGGCTGCATTAAACATGCCAGCAAATTTGGAAACAGTAGTGACCACTGGACTGGAAAAAGTCAGTTTTCATTTCAATCCCAAAGAAGGCCAATGCCAAAGAATGTTCAAACTACCAAACAGTTGCACTCATTTCACAGGCTACCAAGGCAATGCTCAAAATTCTTCAAGCTAGGCTTCAACACTACATGAACTGAGAACTTCCATATGTACAGCCTAGATTTAGAAAAAGGCAGAGGAACCAGAGACCAAATTGCCAACATCCAATGGATCATAGAAATAGCTAGAAAATTCCAGAAAACATCTGCTTTATTGACTACACTGAAGCCTTTGAATGTATGTATCACAACAAACTGTGGAAAATTCTTAAAAGAGATGGGAAGATCAGACCATCTTAACTGCCTCGAGAAATCTGTATGCAGATCAGGAAGCAACAGTTGGAACTGAACACGGAACAACAGATTGGTTCCAAATTGGGAAAGGAGTACATCAAGGCTATATATTGTCACCCTGCTTATTTAACCTATATGCAGAATATATCATGAGAAACGCTGGGCTGAATGAAACACAAGCTGGAATCAAGATTGCCAGGAGAAATATCAACAACCTCAAATATAAAGATGATACCACCCTAATGGCAAAAAGTGAAGAGGAACTAAAGAGCCTCTTGATGAAGTTGAAAGAGGAGAGTGAAAAAAAAAATGGCTTAAAACTAAGCATCCAAAAAATTAAAATCAAGGCATCCAGTCCCATCACTTCATGGCATGTAGATGGGGGAAAATGGAAACAGTGACAGACTCTATTTTCTTGAGCTCTAAAATCACTGCAGACAATGATTGCAGCCATGAAATCAAGACACTTGCTCCTTGGAAGAGAAGCTATGACAAACCTAGACAGCATTTTAAAATCAGAGACATCACTTTGCTACAGTCTTATATGAGTCATTTCACATTTTATTATGTTTAATGTTTCTATTATTTCATGATGTATTAAACATGATTCTTTAGAAGGAAAGGATAACTTTCCGTCTAGAAACTAATCAATTTCCATTTGAATCACTACAACATATTTTGGAATATGCTTCTGCTGCTGCTGCTAAATCGCTTCAGCCATGTCTGACTCTGTGCAACCCCATAGACAGCAGCCCACCAGGCTCTGCCATCCCTGGGATTCTCCAGGCAAGAATACTGGAGTGAGTTGCCATTTCTTTCTCCAATGCATGAAAGTGAAAAGTGAAAGTGAAGTCGCTCAGTCGTGTCCAACTCTTCGCGACCCCATGGACCACAGGCTTACCAGGCTTACCAGGCTCCTCCGTCCATGGGATTTTCCAGGCAAGAGTACTGGAGTAAGCCTTCTCCGTTTGGAATATGAATGCTTAAAGAAAATAACACATCTAATTCACCATAAGCAAACATGACTTTGGGATTTTAGGAGGCATTGCAAGAAAAATAAATCTTCAGATTGTTCAGTAGTTCATTTTACTGCTCATTAACTCAAATGAAAGGACCTATTTTTATGTACAATTTAAATTCTTCATATTATAATACTAAAATAATAATATTTAACAATTATTGAGCAATAGTAAGTGTTCCAGATGCTACGCTAAGAAATCTGAACACAGGATCTCAATAATTTCTCATAAAACACATGTACAGTTGCTATTATTATCCTCAGAGATATGAAATTCTCTTCCAAATTTACAAAACTGTTAAATGTCAGAATAAGGCCTTAAACCAAGGCAGTACACCCTCACAAGAATTTGTGCTCTAAACAATATGCTTAGATCAAGTTCCACAATTTTGGAGAAATACATTGTTTCATACTGGTAATCAAGTTAACCATTATTATTAAAAAAAAAATTAAAAAAATAAACATTACAAACACATTTAAAGTAAAAGTGGAAATGTCTTTCATCTTGCCCTAGTTATTATCTACATGAAGATATAACCATTTTTCATAATATAAGCCTAGAGAGTCAGTAGAAAGAACTATGATTGCCAGGCTTTCTTTTTCATTCCATTAATTTTTTTTAAAAAATATTTTAAGAGAAAACTAGTTATAACAATGAGAATGTAGATAGATAAATGGAAGTAGTGTGAAAATTTTATATCGGTATATCCAGTAAGTTAATAAATTGGTAAAATCCTTAAAAGACAAAATTTTTCAGTAAACAAAATTGGCAGAAAAATAAAGTCTAGATCTATGGATTATTATGGATTATTAAATTAATTTACTTTGAATTAAAAACCTTCCCACAATGAAAACCCCAAGCCCAGAAGTTTTCACTGATGAATTCAATCAGAGATTTTAGAAACAAATAATATCAATCATATGCACTTCTGTTGAATAATATGGAAAGAAGGACCTCTTCCCAGCTGATTTTAGAAATTCTGCATTATTCTGATATCAGAACTAGTCAAAGATAATATGAAATAAATGAATAAACCAACAAATATCTTTCATGAACATATGATGCAACGATCCTCTGGCATGTGTAGTTTCCAATGACAAGTCTATTTTCATTCCTTATTTCTCTGTGAATAATATTCTTTACCACCGGCTGCTTTTAAGATTTATTTGTACTGAAAATTTGGTTATAAATCTAACAATGTATGAAAAGATAATGGATATAAACCAAGTAGAGTTTCTCCCAGGAATGCAAGGAAAATTTAGCTTTCCAAAATTTATTTGCAGACCAGAATGAAAAGAGACTGGTTTATTTTCTGTAGTAAACAACTGAAAAATAGGATGCATGTATGCTAAGTCATTTCAGTTATGTCCAACTCTTTGCGATCTGATGGACCATAGCCCACCATGCTCCTGTGTCCATGGGACTCTCCAGGCAAGAATACTGGAGTGGCTTGCCATGCCCTCCTCCAGTGGATATTCCTGAAGTGATTGAACACAGCTCTCTTTTGTCTCCTGCCTTGGCAAGCAGGTTCTTTACCACTAGTGCCACCTGGTATAAACTATATGAAACAGTACTTTTCTTCAAAAAAATTATTTATGGCTGAGTAATACTCCATTGTGTATATGTACCACAGCTTTCTTATCCATTCATCTGCTGATGGACATCTAGGTTCCTTCCATGTCCTGGCAATGGCAGATTCATGTTGATACATGGCAAAACCAATACAATATTGTAAAGTTAAAAAATAAAATTAAATTAAAAAATACAATGTAAGAGGAAGAAATAAAGATCCTAAAAAAACACAATTATTTATCTTTGTGCTGAGTCTTCATTGCTGCCATTGAACTTCCTCTGGTAGGTCTCAAGCCAGGGCTAGTCTTTTTTGCTGTGCACAGGTTTCTCATTGCACTGGCTTCTCTTATTGCAGAATATAGTCTCTAGGCTCAGGCTTCAGTAGTTGCAGCACACGGGCTCAGTAGTTGTGGCTCATGGCCTCAGTTGCTCCATGGCATGTGGAATCTTCCCAGGGATCAAACCTGTGTCTGCCTGCATTGAAAGGCAGATTCTTAATCACTGTACTACCAAGGAAGTTATGAAACAGTACTTTTCTAACATTGGACAGAAGGCAGTGGATTGTGATCACTGAAAGCAACTGTGATTATACCAGCTTACTTCTCGGGGTCAGTTTCCAGGCCTGGTCACCAGGAATGGAAATTCAACCTTGATTCAGTGGTCGCGCTAATATAAGGAGACACAAATTGGTATTTGAAGCCAAACCAGCTACATTTGGCAGGGCACATAATTAAATGGTGAAACTCTTAAAAAAAAATAAGAACTCCAGAGATTGGAAGAGGAGTTCACTGAACTCTTTTGACTGAGGACTGAGCTGTGCATGCACAAGCAGAAACAATCTTTTATTCATTTATTGCCATTTATCATCATTTGGCAGAGACAGAAATAAGTATATACACCAGGTTTTATAAAACATGTGTTTTAATTTAAAACATTTTTAAAAGAGTGATTTAAAATAAAAGCAGACCAAATCAAATTGTAAGAGCAAAAAATAAAATATATTAAGTACATCATAATGAATTCATCCTTATGGTTAAACTTTAAATTTAAAATTCCAACGAAGTAAGTGGAAAAATAAATTTTACCTATCTCTTAAAAATTTGGTATATGTAAAATGAGGGAGAAAGGGAAGAGAGGAGCTAAGAGAGAATGAATTGTATAGTGTTTTTCTTAGGTGCATCAGGATATTAAAGTCACATACTTTTTATTTTGATAAAATCTTATTGATGGTAACAGCTGAATTATCTAATTAAGTCACAAAAAGTTTATTTTTAAATATTTTAGATTATTTACAATAGAGACTAAGAAATGTATTTCTTTAATATGTTTTGTTATAGAGTACAGTTTTTTTCCACTGGATGGTAATTCTTGTATCAGAATTTTAAAATACAGGCAGTATTTAAAAATAGCATGCCTTGGAAATATCCACTAATAGCATCCCTTGAATCATTCCTTGTCATCTGTAGCAGATTATGAATGTTTCTTAATATATTCTGTTTGTATTGCTGCTGTTGATTAATAAAGGTTGTTTTCTACTCACTAAATCAACATTGATATAAACAGTATTTTTAATAAATTAGTCACCTTAGATAATGAGTTTGAATCATTCAAAATAAAGACTATTTTTCTTGTTGTTTCCTTTTTATATCTTCTATTTAAAACAGCTGCCAAAGTAGTTGGTTGCTATGGTAAAACTGATTACTTTTAATCACCCAGAAAATCTATAACTAACCTCGCTGTTGGGTGTGTCAAAGAAAAATCTGCTTTAATTTGTCTCGTAGTTATTTTATTCTAACCGAAGGTATTTTCTTTCTCAATATGAAATTTACACTTAGATGTAAGTTGTATTTCGTTGAAATACATCTGGTAACTGTTGCAGGGATGAGGTAACATGGAGACTTCTCAAATAAACCAAAAAAAAAAAAAAAAAAAACAAAGTAAACTTTTTTTCTCTAAATTGGGGCATAATTCATCATCACAAACCATCAAAATGATTTGCTCACAGAAAATCAATGTGAATTTAATCCTTTGCATCTTTAACCTTACATCCACTCTATTTTTCAGGATTTAAATAAATTATTTGCAACTCTAGAAGATACATTGTATCAAAACTTAAGAAAATTAAGCCTGAGTCAGAATTTAGTTTTTTCAACTCAGATTTATATATATATATATATGCCATTATATATATATAATGGCATAAAGAGATAGCTTTAGAATGATCACCATGGTTTCTTTTGATATCTAATTAGGAAGAAAAGAAACATGCACACGTGTTATCATGCTAATTGAATTTATTTGAGTTTTCTCTTTAAACAGGACAAGAATTTCATTCCTTTACCTAAAAGAAGTGCATTTAGTTTTTATTCAAAATACTTACATGTGTGTTAATAGTGACACTATTCATAAAGGAAGACCTATTAAGAGAAAATTTGTAAAAAATGCTGATGTATTAATGGAATGAACTATCATATAGCAATAAAAATAAATTGACTATAACTCCATTCTACAATATAGATGATCTCACATAATATTGAGTGACAGAAGTCAGACACAGAATTCTGTACTCTTTTACTACACCTATATGAAGTTCAAATGATCATGACTAATCCATGGTGAAAACTCAGGATATTGGTTACCCTTTTAGGGGAGTAAACTAGTAGGGGCCACTTCATTTATGAAGCCTACTTCATTTATGATCTGCATGCATGCTGGAGATGGCTGCATTTGTAATTCTTCTAAACATAGTTCCTATTGTATTTTTCTCCAATGAAGTCCTTCAGTACCTTTATGGAACTAATACTTTTATGGAGTATCTTGAAAGGAATGCATATATAATGTTATATCTCTGTACTCATTAAGGAAATAAATATGTCTAAGAGAAGATGAGATGATTAAACAGCACCCATGAAAAGATGGAGAATGAATATATATTTATTTGGCTGAGCAAAAATATTGTTTGTTTTTTTCAGTAAGGTGGCTCTAGTAGTGCTTAGCTGTCCTTAACTTCATTCGAAACAATTTTTTTAGATTATATTGTGACAATTGTCATCAGCCTGCATTAAAAGAAGGCATCAAAATTGGAGAATTTTTGTGTAGCCATATAAATATTGAAGGTGGAATAAAAAAATCAATATTTTTGGCATATTATGCTATATTATTTCAAGAAAGATAAAAATGTCTCTAAGACACACACAGAAAGATTTTTGTGGTATATGGAGAAGGTTCTATGACTGAGCAAATGTGTCAAAAGTGTTTTGCAAAGTTTTGTGCTGGAGATTTTTTGCTGGAAGATCCAAGGTTGTATAGATCAAGTAAAGTTGATGGCTATCAAATCAAGCGATTAATTGAGAATAATCAGTATTATACTATGTGAGACATAGCCAACATACTCAAAATATCTGAATCAAAAATTGAAAATTATTGGCACCAGCTTAGTTATGTTAATCATTTCAGTGTTTGGGTTTCACAGAAATTAAGTGAAAAAACTTTCTTGATCATGACATAGATAACTTCAGGATACAGGTAGGAAAAATAGAAGCATACAGTGACACTTCTACGTCATAGTTTTACCTGAATTTGCCTGAATAACAGAAAGGAAGATTCTTTGTTACATGTTGTCTGTAACAAGTGAGAAAGAGTTTTGTATACATGGGAAATAAGGTCAAATAAATTTTTCCATTAGTCTATATGATGTCTGTCTGAGAAATGGCAATCCATTTTTAGTCCATTCTTTCCATTTTTGTATAAAAATATATTTTTGCAAAGGTTTTTTTTTCTGACTCATAATTATTGGTATTCATTTGTTTTGCAGTTATAAATGTAGCATATATCTGTGCTTTGGGATTCTGCATTATAAACCTTAAGTAAAAAATAATGTTAGACCTACACAGAATGGGAGATTATTGTGCTCTGGCTGATTTTGTCGTGGTTGTCTATAACCAAGTGATGTTTCATGATATGTGCCACTTTCAACACAGTAACACAACAGGGCTTAATTTTAAAATACTTTTCAGTGGTGTTCAACAAAAAGCATGAACCAAAGAAAAGTGTCTTTGTTTCTGATGTACTGTTGTAATTAAGTACTGTATTGCAAATGAATTAAAATACAGTGTTCTTTGATGGTTGATTACTTCCTGTTATGCAGTGTTTAAACTTTGCCCAGGGCTACTAAGCACATCCAGAGTGAATACACCCAGGACTCCTTTAAGTCTTCATATCTCATATTAATCATTTTTATGGTAATATTTTGGATTCTTTTGCATTATCTGAGAAAAGAATGGAATACAATGACACTGGAATACAAGAAAAAAAAAATTCCTTCTATGTATCCCTTTGTCTAGATTGCAGCAAGTAGGAAAACAACTGTTACTGAAGGGAAAGCTTACATTCAAAATAAAACCTGCTACTTCAACAGAAAGAAAAATGACAACTTGTGGTGATGGTAGAGATATTTACCATTTCTGAATCAAAAACTTATTTGCTGGCTTTGACTGAAGTATAGGAGGACATGAACCTGGTGTGTGTAATGAATTCAGATTTAAACTCAATCAAAACAAAGCGACACTAATTCCTCCAAAGGTCATTCTAGGCTGGTACCTTTTGAGGGGTTCTTCTAAATTAATAGAAGTCCTGTCTGGAACAGTGCTTTATTATGGACATGTCTCTTGGGTAGGATAAGATGCTGAGCATAAAGTATTTGGTTAATTGTAGGGCTAGGAAGACAAAGCAAACTGACGATGCATTTCATTTCTCATTATCCTTTTGAGTATACCAATAAAAAAATAAACTTGCTTATTGAAAAAATTTAAACACTCACTATGGTGTCAAAGGTTATGACCAACCTAGATAGCATATTGAAAAGCAGACATTACTTTGCCAACAGAGGTCCGTCTAGTCAAGATTATGGTTTTTCCTGTGGTCATGTATGGATGTGAGAGTTGGACTGTGAAGAAAGCTGAGTGCTGAAGAATTGATGCTTTTGAACTGTGGTGTTGGAGAAGACTCTTGAGAGTCCCTTGGACTGCAAGGAGATCCCACCAGTCCATTCTGAGGGAGATCAGCCCTGGGATTTCTTTGGAGGGAATGATGCTAAAGCTGAAACTCCAGTACTTTGGCCACCTCCTTCGAAGAGTTGACTCATTGGAAAATACTCTGATGCTGGGAGGGATTGGGGGCAAGAGGAGAAGGGGACGACAGAGGATGAGATGGCTGGATGGCATCACTGACTTGATGTACGTGAGTTTGAATGAATTCCAGGAGTTGGTGAAGGACAGGGAGGCCTGGCGTGATGCAATTCATGGGGTTGCAAAGAGTCGGACATGTCTAAGACTGAACTGAACTGATATATATATAAACACACACACACAAACTACTTCTTGAACTCCATACACCACTCCATCCCACACCTCTAGGTCTTCACAGAGGGCCAGGCTGGGCTCCCTGTGTTATATAGCTATCTATTTTACATGTGATGGTGTATATATGTCAGTGCCACTTTCTCAACTAGTCTTAGCCTTTCCTTCCCTAGCTGGGTCCACAAGTCCATTCTCTATCTGCATCTCCATTCCTTCCCTGAAGATAGGTTCATCAGTACTATTTTCATCCAGATTCCATATATACACTTTAATATATATGTTTTATATTTGTGTTTCTCTTTCTGACTTACTTCACTCTATAACAGGTTCTAGATTCATCTGCTTCACACACCACAACTGACTCAAATTCATTCCATTTTATGGCTGAATAATATTCCATTATACATATGTACTACATCTTCTTTTTCCATCCAGTCATCTGTTGACAGAAGCTAAGTTGCTTCCATGTCCTAGCTATTACAAATAGTACTTCAGTGAACAATGGGGTACATGTATCTTTTTGAACTGTGGTTTTCTCAGGGTATATGCACAATAGTGGGATTGCTGGATCAAATGATAGTTTTATTCTTAGTTTTTTAAGGAATGTCCATACTGTTCTCTATGTCTGTATCAATTTACATTCCCACCAACAGTGCAGGAGGATTTCCTTTTTCTCCACATCCTCTCCAGCATTTCTTATTTGTAGATTTTTTTGATGATGGCCGTTGTGTTTGGTGTGAGATGATACCTCACTGTAGTTTTGATTTGCGTTTCTCTAATAATGAGTGATGAGCATCTTTTCATGTGTTTATTGGCCATCTTTATGTTTTCTTTGAAGAAATTTCTGCTCAGATGATTCTCTTTGATTGGGTCTAGAATAGTCTCAAACTAAGTCTCTTTCAGAGATGAGATCCACAGCTAGTCAACAGGAAACACCTAAGCATTCTGTCTCCCATAGACTTGGAAATATGGTAATTTTATTTTGTTTTTTATAATTTTATATATTTATTTATGGTTTTGCTGGGTCTTTGTAGCTGGGGCAGGCTTCTTCTCTAGTTGTGGTGAATGGGGCTACTCTCTAGTTGCAGTATTTGGGCTTTTCATTGTGGTGGCTTTTCTTTTTGTGGAGTACAGGCTCTAGGGCACACAGCCTTCAGTAGCTGCAACATATGCACTCAGTAGTTGTGGCTCCCAGGCTTTAAGCACAGGCTCAATAGTTGTGGTATATGGGCATGGTTGCTCTGTGGCATGTGGAACTGTCCTGAACCAAGGATCAAAGCTGTGTCTCCTGCATTGGCAGGCAGACTCTCCACCACTGAGTCACCAGGGAAGTCCTGGAGTAAATTTATTTATTATAGTCTTTCTTCTACACCATTGACTACTTCAACTGAATTCTTTACATGCTTTTCATGAATAATCCATAGTCCTCACCACCCCCAAATTGCAGCTAACACAATTTAAGTAGTGGGTTTTGATAATAGCATACAGTGGGCATTGGCATTTTTTCTTCCAACTTGACCATCCCTGCTCTTAACTGGAGATTTTAGACCATTTACATTTGATATATTGACCAACATGGTTAGTTTGATTTATGCTGTGCTGTGCTGTGCTTAGTCACTCAGCAGTGCCCACCTCTTTTGTGATGCTGTGCACCGTATCCTGCTAGGCTCCTCTGTCCATGGGATTCTCCAGGCGAAAAAAAAAAAAAAAAAGCAAAAACTGGAGTGTGTTGCCATTTCCTCCTCCATGGGATCTTCCCAACCCAAGTATCCGGATGCAGGGATCATGTCTGCATCATTGGCAGGTGGATTCTTTACCACTGAGCCACTTGGCAACCCATAGTTTGCTATATGTTACTTTTCTATTTGTTTTATTAGATTGGGTGCAAACAATTGTGGCTTCAGACAGTGAATTTCAAATCACATCTGGGGCAAAATTCATGGCAGCAGCATAAAAGACATAATCAAGGGACTGGGCATATAATGTTGTAAGCTTTCTGTATTAAATGATGGCTTTGTAATGTATCAACTTGGTTAGTATGAAAACCATTTATCAGAATTTTTTCTCTTACGTCTCTGTTCCACGTGGCTACAGCTGAAATTCATGTGGGAGATTTGGAGAGTGGAAGTAAAATCTCACCTATTTTGGAGCTTATATACTCTATTTATTCATTGATTCACTTCTTTAGGGTAAGGCAGTGTTCTTCAAATGCTCCATCTTCTACTTGATCCTTCTTCAGTTTTTCTGACTCCTGGTAGGGTGGTTGTAAGTTTAGTCCAATTAATAAAGTCCAATTAAAAATGTACCAGCTTCAGTAGTACCTCTGTACAATAAACACTGAGGTAAATATATTTGAAACAGGTTTCCGTTCACCCATGTATGCTTCAGCTGAGGTTTATGGATTCCAGCTTGTCCTTTTCTTCTCTCAGTTTATGTCCATCCCCTCTTCCTTATTGTTTGTCCTGTGAATTTCCTGATGCCTGAACATCAGTCCTGAAGGTACCAAATCTAGAAACTGTATAACCAGTTCACACAATTGCCTATGGCCAAATATTTTTATAAACACAGATGCACACACACACAAATTTATATGTATATGAATGTTCATATGTTCATATATGTATATACACATACCTACACCCGTGCTTATGTGCCTATTAATATATATGTGTATATATCTGTATTTATAAATATACAAATATTTTAAAATTGATTGTAGTAGTAAGTACTATTTTAATTTAATTTTTAAAATTTACATAATACTTTTATTATTTTCTGTATTGTTACCAATGCTCTGGGAAAAATATTTGCTAGTTTAGCCACATAACTATATTCTCCCTATCTTTCATTGTTTTCTCTGAATCACTGGTTAGTGATGTTTTTGTTTGTTTTTGCTTTTCAAGCTTGAGACTCAGTAATATTTTATTTTAATTTTTACACTTAATTTTATATTGGAATATAGCCTATCAACATTGTGATAGTTTTCATGAACAGGGAAGGGACTAGCCATATGTATACTTGTATCCATTCTCCTATAAATTCCCCTCCAGTCACGCTGCCACATAACATTGAACAGCGTTCTACGTGCTATACAGTAGGTTTTTGTTGGTTATCCATTTAAAATATAGAGTACGTACACGTTGGTTAGGGATATATTCATTCCATGTAGGTTCATGTCTAGTCAGTACCTTTGTTGCCTTTATGTCAGTTGTCCACCCCAGATGCAATCAAATGTAAAGTATGGACAACTGTGGTTAGTAGCAGCCTCTTTTTCAAGCACAAGCTGTTAAGCATAGTTGCAGATGTGTCACTCAGTCTAGGCAATAAAGGATGCTCATGGTTAGATCAAATACAATTGTACTCTTTATTTTTAGGTACTTGGTTTCTCATTATACCACTATATTATTATACCAATCTAGAAATTTAGATGATATAACTGGTATCATCCCTGACATACATATGAAAAGGCTGAGTCAGGGAACATAAAGGGATTTTCCAAGATCACTAAGGTACTGGAAAGTATGAAATTTAAATTAGAACAGAGTTATCTTAATTTTCATTTTAGTTATCTTTTGTTTCAGATCACTATCCATAAAGTTTGAATATTATTCTTCTAATAGCACCTTTGTTTTGTGTGAGGATGTGTGCTTTTTAATCTGATTATCTTTGAAATTATATTCATAATCAAGTAATGATTAATGAATCTTCTCTCCGTGTGCATTTGAAATCATCAATGATGCACTCAAAAGAGAGATCGAGATAGCTGTTCAGGTTTGAGAAATGAAGCCATTTTTATTCTGCTTTCACAATGTTCAGTTTAATTCTTGCTAGCTCATTAAGGTACACGGTTTTTGGCTTTCTTTTTTAAAATCTAAAGTGAAATGTGTATATCTAAATAAGATTGATAATTGTATTTCCTTATTATTCCTTCAGGGAACTTAGGGATTCTTTGATTGGTTCCAGCAATCAATTTGTTGAATTATGTAGTTCCTTCTCACATTCTGACTTTTTAGAATGGAGTTTCTTTTAGCTTCATGTCTTTATCATTTCCATCATTATGATCTGTGTTCAATAGATTCATATTTTAACTATAAGGAGTCAAAGATTTCTATAAATAACAAAGGGGTATAAAGGGGTCATCAAACATATGGATATACTAGTGTGTAGATGGAGCTCAGTCATGTCTGACTCTTTGCAACTCCATGGACCCATCAGGCTTCCCTCTCCATGGATTTTCCTGGCAAAAAGACTGGAGTGGGTTGCCATTTTCCTCTTCAGGGGATCTTTCTGACCCAGGGATCAAACCCACTTCTCTTGCATCTCCAGTGATGGCATATGCGTTCTTTACCGCTGCACCACCTGGGCTTTCCTGGATGCATTGGTATTTATCAAAGTCTCCAAACTAGTTAAACTTATTGCATATTATAATTTTAGTTCTAAAGATTCAGGTCAGGAAAAAGAGACATCTATAGTATTACATACCAAGAAAATTTTTTTTCAGATTACTGTGTAAATAACTGCATTGAGCCTTGTCACTGGTAACCTGGGTTTATTGTAATAATTTTATTCATATTGTGGTATAGAAATCTCTATCAAGAAACATTTAATAAATATATTTTTTGTTAATCAGCCAGCTGTTATAATTAAACAAATCGGGAATATCCAGAGCATTTACTTAATACCAAAGAGGCCATGCATATCCTTTATTGTGGCTTGGGAAAAATACTTGTGCAATGATTTTTGTACAGAATGAAGGGATTTTTAAATGTTTTACAAGTACCAATCATTTTAACATCTCAAAAAATAAGGATTTTAAATGATACTTCACTTAGAGAGACTAAGAGATGATACATAGATTTCCCAAATTGTCAGGGCTGGAAGCTAACACTAGAAACAGATTTCTGGGTTCATAATTTATTACCCTATTCTAAATGAGTGGCTGCTACACCTCTTGGCAATATTAGCTATTGGAATGTAATTCTTAACTTTCAATAATGAAACTACAGACAGCTTACATTTTCCAACATAAAAAATAAATAATATGTTAGAAATTATTAATTAAAGAAGAATAAATAAGTCAGTCATCTAAATGTAGAGTTTAGAGTGTTTTGTTAATTTTAATTATTTTATTTACTCATCTTGACAAACTTCTTGAGGTATTTATTCTGTTCATTTTAAAGGCAAGTATAAAGGATGAGATTTTAAATGTTTTCTTTAGAGTCCTGGTTAGTAAGATCTGAGATCCAAAGCCAAGTCTTCTTACCTCAGCATATTTGCTTTTCTCACTCTATATCATTCTGTCATCTTTGGAACAGCATTTTGGGTATAACTATAAGCTCAGAACATTCAGTATTTGTGTTTTTATTTATCAATGCACTGTCTTGTTTCTAGTTTGACGTTCTAGGTATGTTCCCTCCATTCTCCCCCAGACTGTGTCAGCTTAAAATGAATAGCGAGAAGGATTTATAATTGCAAATTTAAAAGTCTAAAATATTTCTGCTGATTTCTTTTCCAGAAAACCACAATTTAAAGCAAGCATTGGTACAGCAACACATCCTTTATCTGACACTGGATTGTTTTGCAAACTCATCTGTAAAAAACCAGAGTAATAGACTGTCAGAAAGACTTTAAGTAACAAGAGGTATGTCACAATATCAGTACTGATATATACTAATTGTATAAAATTTACTGTTTTCAGTGGTAAAAAGAGATACACATTTTATGAGAGATGAGAAGTGACTATACTGCCAGGACCACATTTAAAATGCTGAGAAGTAACAGTTAAATGTAAAACTGAAAGAAAATACTGTATAAAGTAAACCTAATCATCTTCAAGTCACAATAGTTCAGGGACATTCAAATAAGAAATTAATTAGCATCAATAGGATATATGGCCTTCATGTTATCATAGAACAACCTAATAATGAAAATTCCCATTTATGATTTATATTTAAGTCAATTGTAAAATCAAAGCTAGCAGTTTTAATATAGCAGATAAGTAGATAATTTTGTACCTTTAAACTGTCTGAATATTCACAGTATAAATAGGAGGTTTGTTGTGTATAAATGAATAAAATATTTATGTTATAATTTATTAATTAAAAAAATAAATATATAAATGTGTGTTGGACTTACACTTTTTATTTTGAGATTAACTTATAAGCATGAACTATTTACTGGATTTGAATATTAAATTAAAAAATAGAATTTCTTCCTACAAGAATTTTTCATTCCTTTCTGAAGTGATTTGTATGTTTGAGGCATCATTTACTCCTAAGAAAATAAAGTTTTTGCTAACTCTAATGTTCATGCAGTAAAAGTCCAGGTTACTTGTGTATTCTCATTGACTTAGTTAAACAGAGTCGATTTTTTCTTTTTATTAAACATTGTTACAAATTTAATTTAAGACACTTTATTTAGGATACTTTAGAGTCCCTTGGACTGCATGGAGATCCAACCAGTCCATTCTGAAGGAGATCACACCTGGGATTTCTTTGGAAGGACTGATGCTAAAGCTGAAACTCCAGTACTTTGGCCACCTCATGCGAAGAGTTGACTCATTGGAAAAGACTCTGATGCTGGGAGGGATTGGGGGCAGCAGGAGAAGGGGACGACAGAGGATGAGATGGCTGGATGGCATCACTGACTCGATGGATGTGAGTCTGAGTGAACTCTGGGAGTTGGTGATGGACAGGGAGGCCTGGAGTGCTGCGATTCATGGGGTCACAAAGAGTCGGACACGACTGAGCAACTGAACTGAACTGAACTGAAAGTTATCTCAATTAGAAAATAATGAACTCTCTTAACAGTATCAACTATCATCACCTACTACTTCAGTGGGGAGAGGTAGAAGACTGATGTACTAAAATTATGGACACTCCCAAATGTGCTCTCTAGACTAAGGTCATGAAATCAGGGCAGTTAGGATGAACAGTAAGTAGCAGCCTCAGTGTGGAGAAGTAGTATGCACAGGGTTTAGGGGACTACAGCTTGTGGTGACATTGTACAGGAGACAGGGATCAAGACCATCCCCATGGAAAAGAAATGCAAAAAAGTAAAATGGCTTTCTGGGGAGGCCTTACAAGAGTTGTGAAAAGAAGAGAGGCTAAAAGCAAAGGAGAAAAAGAAAGATATCTGAAAGCAGAGTTCCAAAGAATAGCAAGAAGAGATAAGAAAGCCTTCTTCAACGATCAATGCAAAGAAATAGAGGAAAACAGAATGGGAAAGACTAGAGATCTCTTCAAGAAAATTAGAGATACCAAGGGAACATTTCATGCTAAGATGGGCTTAATAAAGGACAGATATGGTATGGACCTAACAGAAGCAGAAGATATTAAGAAGAGGAGGCAGGAATACAAAGAACTGTATAAAAAAGATCTTCATGACCCAGATAATCACGGTGGTGTGATCACTCAACTAGAGCCAGACATCCTGGAATGTGAAGTCAAGTGGGCCTTAGAAAGCATCACTACGAACAAAGCTAGTGGAGGTGACGGAATTCCAGTTGAGCCATTTCAAATCCTGAAAGATGAGGCTGTGAAACTGCTACACTCAATATGCCAGCACATTTGGAAAACTCAGCAGTGGCCACAGGACTGGAAAAGGTCAGTTTTTATTTCAATCCCAAAGAAAGGCAATGCCAAAGAATGCTCAAACTACCGCACAATTGCACTCATCTCACATGCTAGTAAAGTAATGCTCAAAATTCTCCAAGCCAGGCTTCAGCAATACGTGAACTGTCAACTTCCAGATGTTCAAGCTGGTTTTAGAAAAGGCAGAGGAACCAGAGATCAAATTGCCAACATCCACTGGATCATTGAAAAAGCAAGAGTGTTCCCAAAAAACATCTATTTCTGCTTTATTGACTATGCCAAAGCCTTTGACTGCGTGGATCACAATAAACTGTGGAAAATTCTGAAAGAGATGGGAATACCAGACCACCTGACCTGCCTCTTGAGAAACCTGTTTGCAGGTCAGGGAGCAACAATTAGAACTGGACATGGAACAACAAACTGGTTCCAAATAGGAATGGAGTACGTCAAGGCTGTATATTATCACCCTGCTTATTTAACTTACACACAAAGTACATCATGAGAAACGCTGGGCTGGAAGAAGCACAAGCTGAAATCAAGATTGCTGGGAGAAATATCAATAACCTCAGATATGCAGATGACACCACCCTTATGGCAGAAAGTGAAGAGGAACTCAAAGGCCTCTTGATGAAAGTGAAAGAGGAGAGTGAAAAGGTTGGCTTAAAGCTCAACATTCAGAAAACTAAGATCTGGCCCCATCACTTCATGGGAAATAGATGGGGAAACAGTGTAGACTTTATTTTTTTGCGTTCCAAAATCACTGCAGATGGTAATTGCAGCTATGAGATTAAAAGACCCTTACTCCTTGGAAGGAAAGTTATGACCAACCTAGATGGCATGTTCAAAAGCAGAGACATTACTTTGCCAACAAAGGTCCGTCTAGTCAAGATTATGGTTTTTCCAGTGGTCATGTATGGATGTGAGAATTGAACTCTGAAGAAAGCTGAGTGCCGAAGAATTGATGCTTTTGAACTGTGGTGTTGGAGAAGACTCTTGAGAGTCCCTTGTACTGCAAGGAGATCCAACCAGTCCATTCTGAAGGAGATCAGCCCTGGGATTTCTTTGGAGGGAAATGATGCTAAAGCTGAAACTCCAGTACTTTGGCCACCTCATGCGAAGAGTTGACTCATTGGAAAAGACTCTGATCCTGGGAGGGATTGGGGGCAGGAGGAGAAGGGGACAACAGAGGATGAGGTGGCTGGTTGGCATCACCGACTCGATGGACGTGAGTTTGAATGAACTCTGGGAGTTGGTGATGGACAGGGAAGCCTGGCGTGCTGCGATTCATGAGGTCGAAAAGAGTCAGACACAACTGAGCAACTGAACTGAACTGAAAGTTCTTGATTAGTAGTTCTTCTTTCAGGATTTATGTATAACTTTTTTTTTATGTTTATTATTAGTTTAAGTCATTTGGTAATTTTCTGTCAGTAGTATTTAAATTGTTTTGTAATATATAAACTTTTATTTTTTAGTTAAAGTTATTTATTTTAATTAGAGGCTAGTTACTTTACAATATTTTATTGGTTTTGCCATACATCAATATGAATCCACCATGGGTGTATGTGTAGCTTCTTTCAAAAACTGTCAGTTCTGTGTAATAGTCTATCAGATTTATAGTAAAATTACTTTTAATTACATAAATTAATACTTATGCCTGTCATATTCCACTATAGAACCATTCCATACTGTAAGTCAAAATGCTTGCAATATAATTCATGACTGACTCATTAAAAGTTTAAGTTTTTTTCAAGTACTCTGTAGGTTAGGCCAGTTTCATTTTTCTACTACTGTTCATGTCTAATGCTGGGAGGGATTGGGGGCAGGAGGAGAAGGGGACGACAGAGGATGAGATGGCTGGATGGCATCACTGACTTGATGGACGTGAGTCTCAGTGAACTCCGGGAGTTGGTGATGGACAGAGAGGCCTGGCGTGCTGCGATTCATGGGGTCGCAAAGAGTCGGACACGACTGAGCAACTGACCTGATATGATCGGATCTGATGTTCTTTAAAGAAAAAACAAAACAGTTTGCACCAGTATAGTATTAAGCACCATATTAAACACTAGACAGGTTATGTAGTAGAGTGAAGAAAATTGATGAGCTGGACATTTGTCTCTAGTCATGATCTGCTATTTCTTAAATATGTGAAATTTTGAAAATAATATAATTCTTCAGATTTCTCATTGGTGTATAGAATTTTGAGTTTGTTGTTTTCTAAGGACCCTGTGATCCCCATTTTCTATGATTCTACTTGTTGATACACATTTTCACATAGACTTCTTCAGGAAAAGTTGCCAATCTAATTGAAACCTGACACATCTAAAGCCATTTCAAAGCAATAAATATACATTTTAAAATCCCTTCAAAAGGCAGAACTCACTCTATATTATGTTCTGCAAAATTAGCAAGTCCTAAATTTCAGGATGAAGAAAAATGTAGTTACCATGTGCATATGCCCATTTTAAAATATTATCATTAGAAAGGTGAGCAGTTAGTAATATCCATAAGTAAAATACTCAGAATTTCAAGAATGTGATACTATAAAGAAGCACATTGATATCAGTTGCAGCTGCCATATAATAGCAAGAAAGTTTCAAAAATGGTTTGACTTATTTTATTTTGTTTTCTACTATGACACTTGGAAAGAGTGATACGATTTTAATTTACCTTTGAAATTTCATTTTTACATATGGAAAATCTCTAGTGTGTCTAGTGCAAATATGGAGGTACTTGACTAAATTTGCTTTTAAGTTAATGGTGAGTCCACTATTTTGTAGGACTTTTCTTTATATGAGCATTGCTCTATGACATATTAAATATATATTTTTAGAAGAATTAGAGTTACTTCATGTTTGGAAATTTTCACTGATTTCCTAAAATCAAATGTAGAACTTATAACCAAAATCCATAATTTCTTTCCTTTAACTGGATTTCTTTTCAATATCATATTTCCAGACATATTATGAAATAGGGAATATTGCTATATGCCCAGACAACTATAATCTAACCTTATCACAGAAAAAAAAAAAAATGTTTGAAATTATCTCTAAAATCTAAAATCCTATATAACCAGGATATAATATAAAAACCTATATAATATAAAAACCTATACAACTGATATGATATAGACCAATTCAAAATTAAGACAATTGTTGATATAACTAGAAGATAATTTTCCTTGTTTTCTAAAATGTAAAGTAAAATAAAAGAACGCACTTATTGAAATAAAATTAAAGTGTAAAAAATTGCTTGTGTAACTTACCATATACTACCCATAATTTTATTCATAAAGTGATAGTCATTATTTTTGCATTTATTTCTGCCCTAATTTTTAAGATTTATTTCCTTCTACTATACCATGTTCATGGATTGGAAGAATCAATATAGTGAAAATGAGTATACAACCCAAAGCAATTTATAAATTCAATGCAATCCCTATCAAGCTACCAACAGTATTCTTCACAGAGCTAGAACAAATAATTTCACAATTTGTATGGAAATACAAAAAACCTTGAATAGCCAAAGCATTCTTGAGAAAGAATGGAACTGGAGGAATCAACCTACCTGACTTCAGGCTCTACTACAAAGCCACAGTTCTCAAGACAGTATGGTACTGGCACAAAGACAGAAATATAGATCAATGGAACAAAATAGAAAGCCCAGAGATAAATCCACGCACATATGGACACCTTATCTTTGACAAAAGAGGCAAGAATATACAATGGATTAAAGACAATCTCTTTAACAAGTGGTGCTGGGAAATCTGGTCAACCACTTGTAAAAGAATGAAACTAGAACACTTTCTAACACCATACACAAAAATAAACTCAAAATGGATTAAAGATCTAAACGTAAGACCAGAAACTATAAAACTCCTAGAGGAGAACATAGGCAAAACACTCTCTGACATACATCACAGGCAGGATCCTCTATGACCCACCTCCCAGAATATTGGAAATAAAAACAAAAATAAACAAATGGAACCTAATTAAACTTAAAAGCTTCTGCACATCAAAGGAAACTATTAGCAAGGTGAAAAGACAGCCTTCAGAATGGGAGAAAATAGTAGCAAATGAAGCAACTGACAAACAACTAATCTCAAAAATATGCAAGCAACTTCTACAGCTCAACTCCAGAAAAATAATTGACCCAATCAAAAAATGGGCCAAAGAACTAAATAGACATTTCACCAAAGAAGACATACAGATGGCTAACAAACACATGAAAAGATGCTCAACATCACTCATTATCAGAGGAATGCAAATCAAAACCACTATGAGGTACCATTTCACACCAGTCAGAATGGCTGCAATCCAAAAGTCTACAAGTAATAAATGCTGGAGAGGGTGTGGAGAAAAGGGAACCCTCTTACACTGTTGGTGGGAATGCAAACTAGTATAGCCACTATGGAGAACAGTGTGGAGATTCCTTAAAAAACTGGAAATAGAACTGCCTTATGATCCAGCAATCCCACTGCTGGGCATACACACTGAGGAAACCAGAAGGGAAAGAGACACGTGTACCCCAATGTTCATCGCAGCACTGTTTATAATAGCCAGGACATGGAAGCAACCTAGATGCCCATCAGCAGATGAATGGATAAGAAAGCGGTGGTACATATACACAATGGAGTATTACTCAGCCATTAAAATGAATACATTTGAATCAGTTCTAATGAGGTAGATGAAACTGGAGCCTATTATACAGAGTGAAGTAAGCCAGAAAGAAAAACACCAATACAGTATACTAACACATACATATGAAATTTAGAAACATGGCAACAATAACCCTGTGTACGAGACAGCAAAAGAGACACTGATGTATAGAACAGTTTTATGGACTCTGTGGGAGAGGAAGAGGGTGGGAAGATTTGGGAGATTGGCATTGAAACATGTAAAATATCATGTATGAAACAAGTTGCCAGTCCGGGTTCAATGCACGATACTGGATTCTTGGGGCTAGTGCACTGGGATGACCCAGAGGGATGGTATGGGGAGGGAGGAGGGAGGAGGGTTCAGGATGGGGAACACATGTATACCTGTGGCAGACTCATTTTGATATTTGGCAAAACTAATACAATTTTGTAAAGTTTAAAAATAAAATAAAATTAAAAAAAAAATTGCTTGTGTAACTTACCATATACTACCCATAATTTTATTCATAAAGTGATAGTCATTATTAATAGCTTAATTCATATTCAGTTATTTTTGACTACATATGATTATAATACAGTCACATATCTTAATTATTTGAATAATTTCTTATAAATTGATATGCCAGATGCTAATATATGCTCATTAAAACTTTTTTTTTCCCCTGGCACAATAGTTAGACTACATTTCCCTGGCCATGTGATTGGCTTCTGTTAATGAAATTGGGAAAAATATGTTATATACCATTTCTAAATCTGAGTAATATAATAAAAACCTTCTCTAACTTTTCTCCCACACAGCTTCACAGTAACCTGGGTGAAGGTGACTTGAAACTCAGCCACCTGTTAAAGTGTTAGAGTTTGAAGCAGTCTGTTTCTCCAGATGACTGACTACAGCAGAGTGATTCTATTACTGATTAAGAATCACCATGTACACTTTATGTGAGTGAAAAATGAAGTTTTGGTGCTGTTTAATTTTATAATATCTAGAGTTTCTTTTTTTATCTTTTATGATATCTAGAATTTATACTTTTTAAATTACTTTCATATGTCTTATTTTCCAAATACTACTATAGTAAATATAGTTCTGCAATCTGTTTTAATGAATATATAAGATAGAGTCTATATTTAGGTAGAACTGGAACTCCAGGTTAAATACAAGGTAAAAACATTACCAAATTATGTCATAGAAGTATACAAAATATTATAACTGTAAAAGCATAAGAAAATATCTATTTTCCTGAATTCTCACCAGTACTACTTATTTTTAAAATATTTAAACTTTCTCAATCTGATATTTTAAAGGTTTATCTTTATTTTCAATTCCTTTATTAACAGTGAGTAACAAAAATTTTATGTCTGTTATCTATTCTCCAATTTAGTTAATTGACTGTTTTATGCTCTACAACCATACTTTTATTGGGTTGCTGATTTTTTTGGATTGTTGTCTTATATGAGATCATGGATTATGACTCTTTTTCTTTTAGATAACAGAAATATTTGCCTGACTTATCAAAAGTCAATAAGTAGAATGGATCTTGAATTTTATATTAAATTCAGCATAACGATCTGCCAGAATCTCCCTCAGTTTTCTTTCTTTTATTAATGTCATCCTTGAGAATTCCTTTAAAACAGGTTTTTCAGGAAATCATTGGCTACTCTCTTTATCTTATGTCTACATTCATTTTAGTTATTTCTGGGTAATAACTATGAATTTGACTGCTTGACTCCTTTCTAATGTGTAATTTTCTATAATAAATACCTCATGTTGAATTTAAACCTACTTTCTTAGATAAGAAAGAATTCAGCAAGAGAGAATATCTGATCCATCTTTTCATGTAATTAGCTTTCATGTTTGTAGATATTTTGCCTGCCTTGAAACCCTTAAAATCAAAGTCTGTATGTTCTTACTATGGCTTTTAATGAGAGATAATTTTTATAATTGTTAAGTTCTGTCATTTTTAGGTAATACAAATAGATGTTGGTTATGAGAAATAAGAATCAGGAAAATGGAGAGATTTTCTGTATCTGAAAATAAAACTCCAAGTAAGGCATAAACCTCAACATGTGTCAGAGGCTCACACTTAAATATATTTAAAAATTCAAAACAGATGGCAGATTGGTCAAAATGACTTTGCCATGTCTAAGTATTTCAAAAATATATAGAAATGTAGACTGGCATTCACAATTCCTTCAACTTTAAAACTCTTAGGGTGATTTTCTATATATATATATATATTTTTTTTTCTTCATTAATGACTGAGATTCAACCAATACAATATTGTAAAGTAATTAGCCTCCAATTAAAATAAATAAACTTAAATTAAAAAAATTAAATATAACTTAGAAAACACTTCTTTGGAAAAAGGAAGATGCTTCATATTTGGGAATATTCAAAGCAAAAAAAAGAGATTTCAGTCCATCAGAACTCCAATAAACAAAATAAAGCATCATTAAGAATCCTAATTGAGTTTGGTATACATTAAAACATTCAAAATTAGAATGGATCAATGAAGTCTTAGTCTAAACAAATTACTGTTCCAAGTCTAATGCATTATTCCACCAATTGCCCATAAAAGAGTAAATTGCAGGCTCTGTGTAAACTCTGCTAAGAGAAGATATAAACTCAAATTTGCAAAAATGTGCTCTGTTCCCTTTATCAAAGCTATTATTTTCTATACCAAATTATAATCTGTCTCTAATTCACTCGACTGAGTTGCTTCTCTCCATCTGTGAATTTATTAACTTAACAAAAGATATTTGTCTTTATATGCCAAATATAAATTGTAGAATGGAGGCAAGATGAATAGAATTGCATTCTCTTTTGAAAATGGGAAAACATGTAGGATATACATTAGCCACTGGCTTGTAGCATCTCAGATATTTCACTAAAAAATCTTTGAAAGGATTGTCCCTACTGGTAATTAGAAATATTTTACTGGGAAAGGATTCTCTGTACCTTGTCCTGTGTGGTATTTTGTATTGTCCATGCTACTGCTAAGTCACTTCAGTCGTGTCCAACTCTATGTGACCCCAGAGACGGCAGCCCAGCAGGATCCCCTATCCCTGGGATTCTCCAGGCAAGAACACTGGAGTTTGGGTTGCCATTTCCTTCTCCAATTTGTATTGTCCATAGGAAACTTTAATATTTTCTGTGATCCTCCTTAGTCATATTTGAAAATATCATTGAGGGATTTTTGAAGGGTCATATTAAATCTCAAACTGGCAAAAGCTATTTTTATTAAAGCCTAGAATAGAAATTGATTTAGTAGTCAGTCTAAAATTAAATTATTTGTTATATATTTGGATCTAGTTAGTTACCTATATCACATACAGTATTCCCAGGTTTTGTTCTTATAGATATCCTTCTAAGATTTGCTGTATGTCTTTTCTCTTTTATCAAAAAGCCTACAAATTTTGTGGGAGTGCCACAACTTTTAGTCTTTATTTTTTTGAATCCCTTACAATTGAAAGAATTTATGTCACCACTTTAAGTCATATTCAGGGGTTTAATGAATGGTCTGATGGACATATCCTTAATTTCATCCTCTCTGCCAGAGAAGGCAATGGCACCCCACTCCAGTACTCTTGCCTGGGAAATCCCATCGGTGGAGGAGCCTGGTAGGCTGCAGTCCATGGGGTCACTAAGAATTGGACACGACTGAGTGACTTCACTTTCACTCAAAGTGAACAATTTATGGTCTGTGGGGTATGTGTGCATGTGTGCGTGTGAGAGAGAAAGACAGAGACAGAGGCACACAGAGAGTGAGAGAGACACAGGGAGAGAGGGAAATGACAATGCTTCACTTCCACAGTCAATTATTTTTATTAGGGTAAGTTACATTCTGTTCTAGCTTTAATTCTTAGTGCTTTATAGAACAAATGTTTATTTCTCACTAATGCTACATGGGTTCATAAATTTACTAGAGGTTGAGGTTAGTGGTCTCTCTACTTTGGCCTAATGGTTAACCATGATCTGTGTCAGTTCTATTATATTGGCAGAAAGTAAAGGAAAGCATGCCAACTAGTCACTGTTTTTTTTGAAAATTTAACCAAAATTGATATTCTAATTAGAGAAATGATCTAAGATACTGATTTCTATAAATTCTAGACTAGTGCCTTTTGACAGTCCATATATTATTGAATATCAGTTATCTTTCTAAGGCATTATATATAAATATAATTTTTTTGTTCCAGAGATTAAGGAAAGTTAACTAGAAAGTCACAATCTAAATTTAAATTTCACTATAAGCTGAATCAATTTTGAATTTTTTTAGAGCATGTATTTAAAATGTTTCCTTTATTCTAGAAAATAAAAAACAAGTCTTCATTAGAAAAACCAACTGAAGAGTTGAGTTTCACATTAAATAAAAGGAAAAATGGTGTTATAGATTTTGGTTTATTTTACTGTCTTCTGTTGCTAAGTCCTGCCCAACTCTTTTATGACCCCATTGACTGTAACCCTCCATTGTCCTCTGTCCATGGGATTTTCCAGGGAAGAATGGTAGAGTGTGTTTCATTTATTTTTCTAAAGGTTCTTCCTGACCAGGGATCGTACCTGCATCTCCTGCATTGGCAGGCAAATTCTTTACCACTGAGCCACCTGGGAAGCACCTCAGTGAAGATGCTCAGTCACTTCTGTCATGTCCAACTCTTTGCGACCACATGGACTGTAGCCCACCAGGCTTCTCTGTCCATGGAATTCTCCAGGCAAGAATATTGGAGTGGGTTTCCATTTCCTTCTCCATCAGTGTAGACATTAAGTATCAAATATGCATAATTATTCATGAGACACAGATGGAGGCTGCTGGTGTTGCTGCTAAGTTGCTTCAGTCGTGTCTGACTCTGTGCAACCCCATAGATGGCAGCCCACCAGGCTTCCCCGTCCCTGGGATTCTCCAGGCAAGAACACTGGAGTAGGTTGCCATTTCCTTCCCCAATGCATGAAAGTGAAAAGTGAAAGTGAAGTCTCTCAGTCGTGTCCGACTCTTTGCGACCCCATGGACTGCAGCCTACCAGGCTCCTCTGTCCATGGGATTTTCCAGGCAAGAGTACTGGAGTGGGGTGCCATTGGCTAACTTGGGTTAAAATAAATCTACTAGCCTTTCAATTATTGTATTTTGTTATAGTTGACAAATAATCTTCTCCTGAGAGTATTTATAATATTTATCTCTGGAAAAAGTTTAATTAAAAATTGTGAAGTATAGAACTTCCCTGGCAGTCTAGTTGTTAAGACTCTGTGCTCCCAATGCAGGGAGCGCAGGTTCAGTCCGTGGTTGGGGAACTAAGCTTGCTACCAGGAGTGGCATGCTGCTGGAGTGGAGCTGCCTGCTTCAGCATGCTGCCTGGTGTGGCAAAACACACACACGCACTCACACACACACTCACACACACACACACAATAAAAAACAAACAAAAAAATTTTTTTGAAGTACAAATTATCATGAGCAGGTAGAGAATTAGTATTTTTATTAACTTGTTACTGTGGGCTATTTTTTTAGACCCTAGATATAGAATATGGTGTACTAGCTTGCCTGTGCCACCTGCATATGAAACCAAATCAGTTGTTTGCATCATGTTCATATTATAATAATACACTCCAAATATTAGTGACTTAATAAAACAACAATTTAATGACATATCTCAAGGTTCTAGGAGTTAAATATCTGGTTGGTTCTAATTTGGTATCCCTAAAATAGTTACAGTTCTTCCCAGGTGGCTCAGTGGTAAACCATCCACCTGCCAAGCAGGAGACATGGGTTTGATACCTGGGTCAGAAAGATCCCCTGTAGAAGGAAATGGCAATCCATCCAGTGTTCTTCCCCTGGAAAATCCCATGGACAGAAGAGTCTGATGGGCTACAGTACATGGGATGGCAAAAGATTCAGATACAACTTAGCAACTAAACAACAACAATAAAACGGTTATACTCAGTTGGTAGCCAAACCTGTAGTCCTCTAAGAGCTTTTTCATTCACATGAATGGCACTTGTGTGGGATGGCAAGAAAAAAAAAAAATTGTTGCTGGTTGGACATTTCTGATTTCATGTATTTTCTCTATGTGGCAAGGTTGTGTTTCCTCACTGCACAGAGATTACAGGCTACTCAAACATCTTATGGGAGAATGTGATTTCTCCAGAGCAAATATTTCAACAAATCCTGGTGGATACTATACCAACAATGCATGAGATCCTCATTTTAATTGTGGTGGCAATTTATCATTTAAAAAAATGCTTAATTTTTGTGTCCTGTCCAAGTAATCTTTTCTTTTTCTTAAATATTTCTTTGGCTGTGCCAGGTCTTAGCTGCAGCACGTGGGTTCTTTAGTTGTGGCATGCGAACTTTTAGTTGTGGCACATGGGATCTAGTTTCCTGACCAAGGATGGAACCTGGGCCCTCTACATTAAGAGCATGGTGTCTTAACCACCAGACTACCAGGGATGTCCCTAAGTAATTTTTCTGTATGCTCAGATAGAGAAGATTCTGTCTTATGTTTCTTTTTTTTCTTTCTTTTCTTTCTTTTTTTTTTTTTTTCATTTTACAATATTGTATTGGTTTTGCCATACATCAACAAGCATCTACCACGGGTGTACACGTGTTCCCCATCCTGAACCCCCCTCCCACCTGCCTCCCCATACCATCCCTCTTTGTCATCCCAGTGCACCAGCCCCAAGCTTCCTGTATCCTGCATCAAACCTGGACTGGCGATTCATTTTTTATATGATATTATACATCTTTTAATGCCATTGTCCCAAATCATCCCACCCCCTCCCTCTCCCACAGAGTCCAAAAGACTGTTCTATACATCTGTGTCTCTATTGCTGTCTCGCATACAGGGTTGTCGTTACCATGTTTCTAAATTTCATATGTATGTGTTAGTGTACTGTATTGGTGTTTTTCTTTCTGGCTTACTTCACTCTGTATAGTAGGCTCCAGTTTCATCCACCTCATTAGAACTGATTCAAATGTATT
This sequence comes from Bubalus kerabau, assembly GCF_029407905.1. Lineage (NCBI taxonomy): Eukaryota > Metazoa > Chordata > Mammalia > Artiodactyla > Bovidae > Bubalus > Bubalus kerabau. The sequence goes on from NC_073645.1 coordinate 5,993,066, forward strand.
CTTTTTAATGGCTGAGTAATTCTCCATTGTGTATAGGTACCACAGCTTTCTTATCCATTCATCTGCTGATGGACATCTAGGTTGCTTCCATGTCCTGGCTATTATAAACAGTGTTGTGATGAACATTGGGGTACACGTGTCTCTTTCAATTCTGGTTTCCTCGGTGTGTATGCTTATGTTTCCATCTAAAACTTTTACAAATTCAGCTTTGTGTTTAGAACATAATACAGTTTTTCTTACCATTTCTCTGGTAAGAAGTAAAGTCAAAGTAAAACTTTTTTTTCTCCTCTAATATGGATATATAATTTTCCTAATACTGTATTGGAAAATACTTTTTCCTCATTCAAATTAGGTTAAAATACATATTGGTCAATGAATCATAAGTAAGTAAGTTCAGTTGCTCAGTCGTGTCCAACTCTTTGCGACCCCATGAAATGCAGCACGCCAGGCCTCCCTGTCCATCACCAACTCCCTGAGTTCACTCAGACTCATGTCCATAGAGTCGCTGATGCCATACAGCCATCTCATCCTCTGTTGTCTCCTTCTCCTCCTGCTCCCAATCCCTCCCAGCACCAGAGTCTTTTCCAATGAGTCAACTCTTCGTATGAGGTGGCCAAAGTACTGCAGTTTCAGCTTTAGCATCATTCCTTCCAAAGAAATCCCAGGGCTGATCTCCTTCAGAATGGACTGGTTGGATCTCCTTGCGGTCCAAGGGACTTTCAAGAGTCTTCTCCAACACCACAGTTCAAAACATCAATTCTTCGACACTCAGCTTTCTTCACAGTCCAACTCTCACATTCATACATGACCACAGGAAAAACCATAGCCTTGACTAGACGGACCTTTGTTGACAAAGTAATGTCTCTGTTTTTGAATATGCTGTCTAGGTTGGTCATAACTTTCCTTCAAGGAGTAAGCATCTTTTAATTTCAAGGCTGCAGTCACCATCTGCAGTGATTTTGGAGCCCAGAAAAATAAAATCTGACACTATTTCCACTGTTTCCCCATCTATTTCCCATGAAGTGATGCGACCAGATGCCATGATCTTCATTTTCTGAATGTTGAGTTTTGAGCCAACTTTTTCACTCTCCTCTTTCACTTTCATCAAGAGGCTTTTGAGTTCCTCCTTACTTTCTGCCATAAGGGTGGTGTCATCAGCATATCTGAGGTTATTGATATTTCTCCCAGCAATCTTGATTCCAGCTTGTGCTTCTTCCAGTCCAGGGTTTCTCATGATGTACTCTCCATATGAGTTAAATAAGCAGAGTGACAATATACAGCCTTGACATACTCCTTTTCCTATTTGGAACCAGTCTGTTGTTCCATGTCCAGTTCTAACTGTTGCTTCCTGACTTGCATACAGATTTATCAAGAATCATATATATGCACAAATAATTATAAAATGTTTCATTTCATTGCTTCATCCTTTTGTTAAATGTCACTGCCCTTATTTATCTGAAAAAAATTGTTAAAATTTTTTTTAAATAAAAATATTTACATTCTATTATTCCTTTTAAAAATTGCTTTGCAGAAGTTTTAGTTAAGATTGCATTCAATTTACAGATCAATTTGGAGAGAATTAAATTAGAAAAATATTGAACCTTTTAATTCAAGAGCATTTTACATCTATCTGTATTTTTCTTTTTTTTGTACATGGAAAGGTGTAGATCTTTGAATTTATTTATTTATTTTTACTTACAAATGTTTTTATTAATATGTTTTTATGAGATTTTTTTTAGTTTCTTTCAGTGTCTTATATTTTTCAGTGTATAGATTTTACAGCATTTTGTTAAGCATATCCCTAAGAATTTTATGTTTTTGAAGCTACTTTAAGTAGCATTTACACAATATTTTAAGATTTAAAATTCAATGTCATATTTTTCATTGATAATATGTAGTAATTAGTTATGTTATGTAATTACCTATTATATAAAATAAATATAATTATATGTTATTATGAAAAACTATGACAATATGACACATCCTGGATATTTTTTTACCACATATATGAGTTCTAACAGAGTTTTTGTAGCTTTGTTAGACTTTTTGAAATGTAAAATTTTGTCATTCTTCATATAGGTAACTGTATTTATTTTCCCAATGTGTAAGACTTTGATTTGCTTTTCTTATCTTTTTAAACTTTCTAGGGTCCCAGCATAATGCAGAACAGAATGGAGAGAGTGGCTCTTCTTCCTATGTTTTTGAACATACAGACAATGAATATAGTATTTCATTATTATTTTTTAGATATTGTTTTTTATATTTAATTCTTGAAATAAATACTGCTTATTTGTGGTGTATGTTTCATGTTACTGAGTACTTGTGCATGGCAAATAATAGTAGTGCATGCATGCTCGTTTGTGTGATACTGTTTGTTTCAAAATGACTGAGAAAGATTATTTTCCTCATTTCATTTGCTTCTATCTGTACCTCTCTTTCCAAAATGGAACATTTATTGCTAAAACAGTGTGAATTTATTTATCAACTAATGAGCAATTTCATTAGATAGAAAGTAATCCCACATTTATTTCTGAGATAGGTTACTATCTATCTTGTGGTGCCTGTGGTTTCTGTGGGACAAGACCAATAAGATTCGTAAAAGTACTGAGAGGGTCCATAACTCATGTCCTGACAATGCTTAAAAAATCCTATTAAGCAACTCTTTAATTAATTAATTTATTTATTTATTTTGAGGTACAAACAAGAGCGTTACATCAAAACTCTGAGATAATTAACTTGAAACTATGCTTTACTGAGGCACTGAGGTTGATCTTTGTCCTAATTCCATTTCAAAATTTGAGTTTTTTTTTTTTTTTGAGAAAAACAAGTCATAAGAAATAGTCTAAGGTTTGAACCCAGTGAATCCTGCATCCTGAGGCCTTTAAAGTTTTCTTATAAAGCAAACACTTCTTTTATTCTTGTTGTTGTTCATTTCTTGTCTTATATTTTAACATAAGTTGAAGAAGCCAGTAGCTCCTTTCTGTTTTCTGCCTGAAAATCCTCCCAGAAGTATCCATGTTTATTAGATACTTATTCTATGAAAGGATGACAGTTTATACAAATTTCTGCCACTACAGAATAATACAAATTTCTGCCACTACAGAATAATAATAATGATCCCAGCCAACATAACCATTTTCTTCTTTGTCCTTAAGTCTCTGTTGCTGCATGCATGCGTGCTAAGTCACTTTATTTGAGTCCAACTCTGTGTGACCCTATGGACTGACTGTAGCCTGCCAAGCTCCTCTGTCCATGGGATTCTCCAGGCAAGAATACTGGACTGGGTTTTTTCCAGGGGATCTTCTTGACTTAGAGATCAAGCCCATGTCTCTATGTCTCCTGCATTTGCAGACAGATTCTTTGCCTTTGCTGCCACCTGGGAAGCCACTTAAATTTCTCCTGTGTGCATGTCGCTTCAGTCCTGTCTGACTCTTTGCAAAACAACAGACTGTGGCCCACCAGACTCCTCTGTCCAAGGAATTCTCCAGGCAAGAATGCTGGAGTGGGCTGCCATTTCCTTCTCCCTTAAATCTCTTACCAGTCTTCAAATCCCTTCCAGCTGTTATTAACTGCCTAATCACCAAACCACTACAAATCCTTGGAGTTGTTGTTGTTTTTTTTTTTTTTAAACAGTGGAACTGTGATTTTGGAGATGAATACTATTTTAGCAATATTTTGATGCATAGTAAATAATTCTCAAAGTCGCCAAATAGATGACATTATTATCACTCCTGTTTATAGGAGTTAATGATTTCAACTAGCTTTTTCACTTAGCTAGCTTGGGCTTCCTCACAGCTGGAGATCTCAGGGTGGTTGTACATTTTACATTATGGTTAGTATCTAATGATCTAGTCACAGAAATCATACAACGTCAGTTACATTGTACTCAACTGGATAGAACAGTTAGCTCAGATTCAAGGAATTGGAGGGACAGACTTTACCTTTCAGTGAGAAGATGACTTGCATGTACATAGACAGGAAAGAAATTGATGGTAGGAAAAATACTAAATTTTCTGTATTATATACATATATGCTATATCTATATAAAATATACCTATTAAAATAAAATATACATATTTTGTATGTATATATATAATATACATGTGTATGTATAAATATGGCATATGTATATACATATATGCATATGCATATATATATATATGTACAGTTGTATCCATGCACACACATACACACACTTGCATGTGTGCATGATCAGTCACTCAGTCATGTCCGACTCTTTGCAACCCCATGGACTGTAGCCTGTCAGGCACCTCTGTCCATGGGATTTTCTAGGCAAGAATACTGGAGTGGGTTGCATTTCCTCCTCCAGGGGATCTTCCAGACCCAGGGATTGAATGCCCATCTCCTGTGTCTGCTGAACTGGCAGGCAAATTGTTTACTGTTGAGCCACCTGGGAAGCCATACACAGGCATGCAATATATCATTATATATTTCTCAAGAATTCTTCATAATTAAAGAGCTTAAATATTAATTTTAGCTTTTCCTGTGAATAACTTACCTGTAGACTTAACAGAGAAGAGATATTAAGAAGATAAATTGTGAATCTCTTTTCTTAAATCAACAGTATATGACATTCAGAATAGAAAAAAATGATCACTCTAACCAAAAATGATGACAAATTGGTAACAAAAAGTAGAGAGTTGTTGAAACTAGCTGCTGAAGAATATTATGTATCAATTAATATACTCTGTAAATATTAGACTTTTAATACAGTGCATGCAAGCATCTTTGCTAAGCACTCATTAGAAATAATTTTTTTGGTTTCTAAAGGCACATTAAATATTTGACTCTCGATTTTGAGTTATAATAGAAAAATATATGCACTCTTCCAAACATTTATGAAAAAAAAATTGCTTTTAATGAAAACTGTTCCATAAACTGATTCAATATTTCTAGTATTAGATGGAAGATTATTTCTTTTCTATAACCAGTCATGCAAGCAATCCATGTTAATTACTTATTGAAATAGCTTCCATTAATAAGGAATATATGTAACAAATATAAAATCATAGGAATGCATATTAATGCTAAATATTCAACAGAAATTTCCTTCTGTTCATGTATGTACATATATATGTATATACACACATATACATATTCATAAAATTTATGTTCAAAATAAGAAATGAGAGACAGAATCCCTTTATGTTCAGGACCCAGAATTATTCCTGTATGAATATGTAAATATATTGCTTCCTATGTGAATACATTCATGTGATATCAATCCTCAAGGCAAAATATAATCTATGGAGAAAAAAATGGTGTGTTTGCTATATCAAAACAGCTTTAAAAACAGGTTATTTATCCACTCTCATTTCCAACTAGATATTCTACATAAAATACACTGCTCCTGTATAGAAGTTTTGAGTTTCTATATAAGTCTTTCAGATGTCATCATTTTCTTTTCTTTTTACACCTGCTTTAATATAGTGTCCCAATTTCAGAAGTGTTAGTTTGTCAATTTCTGTGCAGATGTTATATACTCAAAACTTGCCTAGATCTTTATCTGACTGTGCTAATGAATCAACCTTAATAACACTAATATTGTGTGGTGGGCTTAACTTTTCTCTAAATAATCGAACTGAAGTTCTTACAGTAAATATTTAAGTCAGAAAACATGAAAAATATTGATTCAGTATTTATAGTTGTTAACTTTTAAGACTATCAAAGATGTTAACAGAAACTCTTTGGAAAAATATATTTGAAAATACATTTCAATTTCTGATATTTCAATCCAGCAAGAAAAAGAGCAGGAGACTTTATAATATGTAAAGAATGCTGTTCTTAATTTGAAAGATTTAGTTTCTGATAATAACTTCTGGGCTTCTCTTGTGGCTCAGCTGGTAAAGAGCAACCTGGGTTCAATCCCTGGGTTGGGAAGATCCCTCGGAGAAGACAACGGCTACCCACTCCACTATTCTGGCCTAGAAAATTGCATGGACTGTATAATCCATGGGGTTGCAAAGAGTCGGATACGACTAAGCGACTTTCACTTACTCAATAACTTCTACTACACCTGATGGTATGTAAAAATTCTTCACCTTGGAAGCTTGGCAATGTGTGATAGCAATGGGCAATTTGAATTTTGAAAGCATTTTTATTGATGCAATTGAGGGATACTAACAGGAAGAAACAAAATGCTGAATGCTGGTTTGCAGACTTTTGCTAAATTGGAAAAAAAAATAACTGACTCTTCTTATTTTTTAGTTATTGAATTAATACAGTAGAATTACATGAACATTTTATGAGATGATCAACAGTGATATGAGAATGCTGAAGGAGGGATTACACAAAAACAGAAAGTGATGAGTGTCTTTGATATTGGTGGTGGGTTGTTCTTTCAACTGACCTTACATGGAACATTATGTATACTTAAGTATCTATTTTTAAAGTATCCTTACAGTTATTAGTAAACATATATCTTGAGGTCATTAACTTAACTACTGGAGATGGTATCAAAGGGAAGACAGTATAAGTCAAGTGTTTGTCTACTACTCATTTTAAGAAGCCAGTTTCTTATTTGTTTCATTTAAACTACATTTTGACAGATATATATTTTTTCTCTAAAGAATATCCTTTTCCCTAAACAATTTGAAAGCCTATTTATTTTTGTTTGTTTTGTTTAAAGTTTATTGAGAAATAACTGACACATATAATTGCATGTATTTAAAGTATACAGCATGATGATTTAATATGCATGTACATTATGGAGTGATTATCAAGATCAGGATAATTAACATGCATCATATAGCTAACTCTTTTTTTTAATGTAGTAAGAATGTTTAAGATTTATTCTCAGTAACTTTCAAATATGTACAATACCATATTAACTATGAGCATCATGCTGTACATTTGATCCTTAGGACTGAATCTTCTTCTAACTGAAAATTTGTACCCCTTGACCTACATCATCCCATTTCTCTGCCCCCACCTCAGCTTCTGGTAGTCACCATTCTAGTCTCTCTATTTATGAAATTAGCCTTTTTTTAAAGATTCCAAATATAAGTGATACCATACAGTATTTGTCTTTCACCTCCTGGCTTATTTAACTTAGCATAATGCACTCCAACTTGACCCATGTTGTCAAGATATCCTTTTTATGGTGGAATCTTGCTCTATTATATAAATATATATATATATATATATATATATATATTATATGTATGTATATATATATATATATATATATATTATATGTATGTATATATATATTTTTTTTTCTTTACCCATTGATTTATTGAGGGGCATTTATGTTATTTCCATATCTTGGTTATTCCAAACAATTCTACAGTGAACATGGGTGAGCAGATCTCTCTTCAAGGTACTAATTTCAATTCCTATAGATATGCACCCAGGAATGGGATTGCTGGATCATATAGTAGTTCAGTTTTTAACTTTTTGAGGAAATACCGTACTCTTTTTCATACACAGTTTTCAGTTTACTGTTTTCTTTACTGTAATCATTTTCTTAACTTGATGTAGTCTCACTTGTTTATTTCAGCTTGTGAAATAAACAAGTGCCTTCACTTTTCATGTCTCATCCAACTCCTCCAAGATATGTCTTATGCAATTTATTATATAAGACCAAAGAAATCCAATTTCAAAGAAGAAAGGATTGTGTTTTGAAAAAAAAAAAAAAATGTGTATCACCAAACTCTGAGCTCTGATGAAGCAGCTGGTATCATAAGGAATGTTTTCCCTAGGACCATCTATAAAAACTGAATTAAAAAACACAAGCAAAAACAAACAAACAAACAAACAAAAAAACACAAGCAACCATACCAACAAAATAGGAAAGAGAACATTGAAGGTACAGGGAACAAAAAAGGTAACAAGATTTAGAGTAGAGAGAAAGAATTTTTTCCTCATGGGATATTTGTCAATCCACTTAATGGACCATAACTTGAAGAAAAAGCAGCAGTTAGGACCTGAAAATAAATCTCACTAAAATGGAGGGAAGTAAGAATTTTAATTCAAGACTTTCATGCAGTCATAAATTGAAGGACAAATAATTTAAATAAAAGGTAATGAAGGAAAGTATACCTAATATACTAAGAATCATTGGCCACCATGCATCTGTGGCAGATAGACCCTAGGATGGTCCCTATGACCCCTACCTTCTACTATTCATGGTTTATTTAATCCCTTACCCTTGAGTGTAGGTGTGGTATGTGATATGCTTCTAGCCAATAGAATATGGCAAAGGTGAGAGAATTTTGCAGATGTAATAAGTTTTCAATCAGTTGATTTTTAGGTTGTCCAAATGGGATTGTTCTGGGTGGATCTCACTTAGTCAGCTGTTATAGCTTAATATCAAGTTATATCAAGTTTCTATTTGAAGTGAAAAACTCCTTTTGACTTGAAGAAGGCAATAGCCAAGCTGGAGAAGCCCACATGAAAAAAAACTACCAAAACTCTAGAAATGTCTAGCATCTTTTAGGGCAAGAGAGCAGTCTTTTTGTCAGCCAACAAAATTCCTCCATCATACAGACACAAGGAAATGAATTCTTCCAACAACTTGAACAAACTTGGATGTAAAATCTTCCCTAGTCAAGACTTTAGCTGAAAACAAAGTTTGGCCAGCAGCTTTCATTCTTGTGTGACTCTGAGGGGAGGAAGCAACTAAGCATGCTCGGAATCCTGACATGGGCAAATTGTGAGATAGTAAGAGTGTTGTTACAGCCTCCAAGTGTAATCATTTATCATACTTTGATAGGAAACTAAGAAAGCATTGTTCAACACATATTCCTTGTGTGTATGGAGTCAGAATCAGAGAAATTAAGCAGAAAATTATTGTTAAGAGACCAAAAACCTGACTCTTGTGGTTTTGGGAAGAATAGAGAAAAATTGAAATTCTGAACCTACCAAGGAGAGACTAAGAACATTATCCAGAATTTCAGTTAAGAATCTACAAGTAGGTCAGATGCAGGTAGATTAAGAAGTTTTATACATATATTATTTCCTAATTAAATAACACTAATTATTCCCTGGTACAGTATTACACACATACACACTCACATTTAGACACACAAACACACACATATACACACAGGAAGAAACAAAAAATAGACTTTTACAGTGATCTACATAGTTATAGGAAAGACATTTAAGATTAACTGTGAAGACTATTTTACAGGAAATAAATAAGATAGACAATTGCATCTGAGAACTTGAACTTATTAAAAATATGGTACCAAATGCATATGTCTAAAAACAGCTGAGATAACAACAAAAAAGATTGGAGAACTGGAAATAAGGAGTAGAAAATATTCATATTAAAACATAGAGAAAAAAGGGTTAGAAAATACACAAGAGAACTTAAAAGTAACATAAGAAATAATTTAAAATTCTAAGATACACATAATTTATGACTCAGAGGATATAAGTGTAGAAAATTAGAAATAAATGTATTTAAAAATATATTACCTGAAAATAATTCAAAACTGACAAAAAACAACAAAGAATCAAGACATTTCTAAACTCTTATATTGTTGACACACAGATACACACTCCACATACCTAAGCATCATAGTATAACTCTTAAAAACCTGAAGACCAAGAGAAACTTATGAAAGTATCTAGAAGGAAGACTCTTATGAACAGTATTGAAGAGGACATATGACTTTCATAAAGACAATGGAAGTCAAAAGATAAGAGCACAACATCATTAAATTGCTGAGAAAAATATATGCAGAACAAAATTCCATAATATAGCCTTGAAAAATGAAAGATGTCATATATTAAATCCCGCATACTAAATATTATATTTATGGCATTATTTTCTGCTTTGTCTTACAAGATTGTAGTGGAAAGAACTGTTGATTCTGGTTTGAGAGCAGATTTTTTTTTTAATTTTTATTTTTGTCCTTATATCCCCAGATTTTAGGGTATTGCTCTTGGCAAGTCTCATTGAATATATTTTATAAGTGAATGCATAATCTAAAAGTTTTACTTCTCATCTCTTTTTATCACAAGTACATTTTGACACTCATAGTTGTAAGAATATGAATTTTGTGAACATTATTTTCTTCCTCATTTAGTTTCCTTTATGATGTGAATCTTTCCAGTTTACAAATATGTTTGATGGTGATAAAAGACATTTGAATATAGGAATTGCTCTTCTTCTGAGTCATGGTTCTCAAGTGTCAATACATATTAAAATAACCAAAGCAGATTGGAAGAATTTTAAATTCCTATGACAAATATTGGTAATTTTGATTGAGTATGATTGAGATAGGGCCAAGTAAACTGAACTTGTACAATGATTCTACAAACCATGTATATGATGCTTTGATCACTGGAACTCAGTTGTCAAGGAATGACCCACAGCTGTACCACCATCTCCCAAAAGTGATAAATATCCCAGAATTTTTAAAAATAGTAAAAATTTAGCATATTTTCAGAGTGCCTTTAAATGAATAGATTAAAACACTGAAAAGCTATATGATTTCTACTGCATTTAACTATTCCTCATATTGATTTATACTGACAACATTAAAATTAACCATACAATTTCTAAGTTCACTGGCAAATTTTTTCTTTACATTGCCTTGAGTTCATCTATATGTTAAATTTAAGTTCTACATTAACCTATAAGCTTGGTAACGTATCAGAAATGACATTGTTTTGAGTTGATAATTAAAATGCAGTAATTTATTTTCCAGAAAATACCAGTGATTGGTACATTCAACCTAAAGACAATCCTGTCAAGACTGCTTTATCTGCATTAGAACAATTCACACTCCCATCTCATTTAAAGCAGCAGCTTCCCAAGTCCTTATGCTTTATTTTTTAGGCTAAATCCCTCTTTATGTGAGGCAATAAGGATTGTAATTAATTTTGATGACAAGTCTAAAAACTCTTCTCCCTGCTATATAAAGACATACACAAAATATATGTGTCTTCTGGGTTATTATTTTTTTTTTTTTAACAAAATTTAGTACATTTGTACTAAAATTGGAAAGATGCTAGAAAGTATGTAACTAAAAAAAAAGGAATAGTGAGCAAAGAATGAAAAGGTATTCTGGAGAATCTCCTATTACTTCTTTAAGTTTCCTGTATTTATTTATTTTTCTTGTAATAATCCAGGAAAACTGGGAACTCTAAAGCCATGACATTTTAAAAACTGACATGATTTATTTTTATGAAGGATGTTAAGAATTGTTGTGGATTGACTTTCTACTGACTATGGAAATGAAAATACTTTCTACAATGTAAAGTGATGATAAAAAGCAATTTTCCCTAGAACTAAAAGTAATCAGAAATCATCTTATTCCGATATATCCAGTTATGCTGAAATAGTGTTTAACTTGAAAGATTCTTTTCATATATATCAATTGGCCTGTGTGCTTAGAGATTTCTTAATATGAATCATAAATTTCAAATACCTTTAGACATCCTACTTTGCATTGTTATAAAAAGCTCACACCATTAGTTTGGAATTCATTTCAAAAAATTGTGCTCAGTGTTGACTGAGAAAGTGTAGAGGTAGGCAAAAGAAAAAAAAAAATCTTATACTCAGTGTATTTATTAACTCAGGTGAAACAAAAAAGTTTGAAAGACCTATGGTAATTTTATTTTCATTGAGTGTATATGTAAACAAAAAATGTAATTCAAGCAAGCAGTCAGTTTTTCCATATTTCATTTTTTCCTTCACTAATCTCTTCAGTGAAATGGTAAAAAAAAAGGTCCAATAAGAGTGAAGGGTGCATGTTTAGATTTGTGATCTAGATATTATTTAGATTTGGCTCTCATCAGTAGAATTCATAAACCCTGAGATAAAGTCAGAAAGGGAGAATGATGAGAGTCAAATAGTCACAATTCTGTGGAAAGTAAAATAAGATAGAGGGTAAAATGCAGATCACTGCTGTTTCATATCCTCCCCTCTTAGCTTTTCTTTATATAGTTCCAGCTTTAAGTCAAGGAGAAGCCTATCCTACATAATCCAGTTAATTATTTTGTTCCTTAATTGGATTTGTTTATAGTAAGTATTCTATACTAAAATTGATGCAAGTCATTAACTTACAAGTCTCTAAGTCACTTTATCAACATTTTGTCATCTCTGTGCTTGCTAAATTGCTCAATTATGTCTGACTCTTTGAGATCCTCATGACTGTAGCCCTCCAGGTTCCTCGGTCCATGGGATTTCCCAGGCAAGAATACTGGAGTAGGTTGCCATTTCCTTCTCAAGAGATTCTTGTCAACCCTGGGATGGAACCTGTGTCTCCTGCATTGCATGTGGATTTTTTACCAGTGTGCTACCTGGGAAGCCCCCAATACAGGGTATATGGGCAGAAAAAAGATACACAGAAGCCCAACTAGGACTATATCTCCACAAATTTGTACCTGGAAAGTAGTTCATTTCCCATCAATATTACTTTTAAAAATTATTAGGAGCAACACATATTCCATTGGCTTAATCTTTTTATAAAGAGGGAAGGAAGAAAGAGGAATAATTAAAAAGTTAAACTGTCAGGAAAATGTTAATTTGTGACTTGAAGAGGAGAGTTTTAATAGAATAGTAGTCACCAAAGCTAGGTTATAGGGTTGTTGGTGTTGTTCATTAAGTAAGTCATGTCCAATTTTTTGTGACCCCATGGATTGCAGTACTCCAGGCTCCTCATCCAGAGTTTGCTCACATTCATGTCCATTGAGTCAGCAATGCTCTCTAAACATCTCATCCATGCTTTCCAACAATCTCATCCATGCTCTACCCTTCTCCTTTTGTGTTCAGTCTTTCCCAACATCAGGGTCTTTTCCAAAGAGTTGGCTCTTTGCCTAGGTGACCAGTGTAAGAGCTTCAGCTTCAGCATCAGTCTTTCCAATGAATATTTATTGGGTTGTTTTCCTTTAGGATTGACTGGTTTGATCTTCTTGCTGTGCAAGGGACTCTCAAGAGTCTTCTCCAGCATGACCGTTTGAAAGCATAATTTTTCACTGCTCAGCCTTCTTCATGGTCTAACTCTCACATCTATACATGACTACTGCAAAAACCAGAACTTTGACTCTAGGGACCTTTGTCAGCAAAGTAACATTTCTGCTTTTTAATACACAGTCTAGGTTTGTCATAGCTTTTCTTCCAAGGAGAAAGCATCTTCTAATTTCATAGCTGCAGTCACTCTCTGCAGTGATTTTGGAGACCACAAAAAGAAAATGTTTAATTTCTATACATTTCCCCTTATATTTGCCATGAAGTTATGGGACTGGATGCCATGATTTTAGCTTTTGTAGTGTTGAATTTCAAGTCAGCTTTTTCATTTTTGTCTTTCACCTTCATCAGGAGCTCTTTAATTCTTCACTTTCTGACATTAGAGTGATATCATCAGCATATCTGAGGTTGTTGATATTTCTCCTGACAATCTTGATTCCAGCTTATGATTTGTCAAGCCCAGCATTTCATATGATGTGCTCTGCACAGAAGTTAAACAAGTAGGGTGACAAATTACAGTCTTGTTGTACTCCTTTCCAAATTTTGAACCAGTCCATTGTTTTATGTCTGATACTGACTGTTGCATCTTAATCCATATACAGGTTTCTCAGGAGACAGGTAAGGTGGTCTGCTACTCCCATCTCTTTAAGAATTTTCCACAGTTTGTTGTGGAAAGTCAAAGGCTTTAGTGTAGCCAATGAAGCAGAAGTAGATATTTTTCTGGAAATCCCTTGGCTTCTCAATTATCAATCGGATGTTGGCAATTTGACCTCTGGTTCTTCTGCCTTTTTAAAACTCAGCTTGTACATCTGGAATTTCTCAGTTCACATACTGCTGAAGCCTAGCTTGAAAGATTTTGAGCATAACCTTGCTATCATGTGAAATAAGTGCAATTGTAAGGAAGTTTGAACATTCTTTGGCATTGCCCTTCTTTGGGATTGGAATTTTAAAAGGGCATGGATATTGAAAAACCAACCTGATTTTTTTTGACAGTGTAGAGAAGGAACATAGAGTTTAGGAAGGTTGGCAAGAGCATGCAGAAAATGTTATCCAAGGGGCAGAAGAAGAAGAAGAATTGATCAATGGGATATGAGAACATGCTGGAAAGGTCTAGTTTTGAAACAGGAGGAACACATTTTCTTTTTAGAAAAAGGAAGATGTGTAGATGTAGAGAAATTTAATGGTAATAGTAATGGGAGCAGCAATATTAGTCATGATCATAAAAATAATTGCAAACAATTTTAGAGGTATCTATATGTGAGATATATATATATATATATATATATATATATATATATATATATATATATAAAAACCCAGTCCAGCATTCTTGCCTGGAGAACCCAGTGGACAGAGAAGCCAGGTGGGTTGCATAGAGAATCCCATGGACAAAGGAGTCCATAGGATTGTAAAGAGTTGGACATGACTGAGGTGACTGAGCACACATGCACACATAACCTGATGTAGTGGATAAAGGTTTTCATATTTTATAGAAAGCATAATATGAGATTAAGAAGGTTAAATGAGTTTCCTAAAGTTTTATACCTAGGATTTAGTAGATTCACAGACAGAACCAGTATGTTTAATCACTATGATGCCATCTTTCAATTGTTGCTATATGCCAAATATATATTAGAAATTCAGGGAAACCGTATTTCATTGAGTTCCTTGCCAGCAGTGTTCTAGTCTTCATTAAGCTAATGGGAGGTACTCTTGAGATATTTTACAGGTATTAGAAAGTAGAAGCTTTTTTTTTTCCCCTCCACAAATCGGTGGATAGTTGATGGAACATTGTTAATGTAAAATTGCTTTGACATCAAATAGTTGGTGAATGGAGAAGGCAATGGCAACCCACTCCAGTATTCTTGCCTGGAAAATCCCATGGATGGAGGGGCCTGGTGGGCTGCAGTCCATGGGGTTGCTAGGAGTCGGACACGACTGAGCGACTTCACTTTCACTTTTCACTTTCCTGCATTGGAGAAGGCAATGGCAACCCACTCCAGTGTTCTTGTCTGGAGAATCCCATGGATGGGGGAGCCTGGTGGGCTGCCGTCTATGGGGTCGCACAGAGTCGGACACTACTGAAGCAATTTAGCAGCAGCAGCAGTTGGTGAAAATAATTTCTCTTTGGACTACAGGCACTTCTGATTTTTTCTATCCAGGAAGATCTCTAGGGAAATTGTAGAGAGCTAACAGTGATTTTTTTCTGAACTTTTTTCTTCAGTACTTCCAAGAGCATATCAGTTTTCTGTTGTTGTTTAACAATTTACCACACATTTAACAGCTTCAAACAACATATATTATTTCATAGATTTGTGGGGCCAGGATCTGTGCACCACTTAGCCAGGAGTTCTTTACAATCAATTCATTACCCAGGCTGCATTCTCACATGGAAGGTCAACTGGTATAAGAATCTAATGGGGAAGGATTCCAGGGTTATCAGGTTGATGGCATTATTTATTTCCTTGATATTTTCTGACTGATGGCCTCAGATTTTGTGACTCTGACTTCCCTGGTGGCTCAGATAGTAGTGTCTGCCTACAATGTGGGAGACCTGGATTCAATCCCTGGTTTGGGAAAATCCTCTGGAGAAGGAAATGGCAACCCATTCGAGAATTCTTGCCTGGAAAATCCCATGGATAGAGGAATGTGGTAGCTTACAGTCTATGAGGATGCAAAGAGTCAGACACAACTGAACGATTTCACTCACTATTCTCTTAATTGGTGGTCATTCTCAGGTCTTCAACTACCCTCACAGTTCTTAGAGGCCACCTGAAGTCTCTTGATATGTGGCCTTCTCCAACATGGCTTCTTATTAGTAATCCCACAAGGAGATTCAGTCAGACAAGATGGAGGGCTATATAACATAACATGATGAGTAGGACATTTAATTACCTTTGCTGTGTTCTGTTGATGAGAAGTAAGAAATGAGTTTTGACCAAAATCAGGGGAGGAGATGAAACAAAGACAGATTTTAGGTGACAGCAAATCATTGTGTCATATTCAGTATAGTTCATTTTAGTCGCTCAGTCATATCTGACTCTTTGTGACCCCATAAACTGCAGCACGCCAGGCCTCCCTGTCCATCACCAACTCCCGGAGTCCACCCAAACCCATGTGCATCAAGTCAATGATGCCATCCAACAAGCTCATCCTCTGTCGTCCCCTTCTCCTCCTGCCCTCAATCTTTCCCAGCATCAGGGTCTTTTCCAATGAGTCAGCACTTCGCATCAGGTGGCCAAAGTATTGGAGTTTCAGCTTCAACATCAGTCCTTCCAATGAACACCCAGGACTGATCTCACTTTGGATGGACTGGTTGAATCTCCTTGTAGTCCAAGGGACTCTCAAGAGTCTTCTCCAATACCACAGTTCAAAAGCATCAATTCTTCTGCACTCAGCTTTCTTCACAGTCCAACTCTCACATCCATACATGACCATTGGAAAAACCATAGCCTTGACTAGATGAAACTTTTTTGGCAAAATAATATCTCTGCTTTTTAATATGCTATCTAGGTTGTTCATAACTTTCCCTCCAAGGAGTAAGCATCTTTTAATTTCATGGCTGCAGTCACTATCTGCAGTGATTTTGGAGCCCAAAAAAATAAAGCCAGCCTCTCTTTTCACTATTTCCCCATTTATTTACGATGAAGTGATGGGACCGGATGCCATGATCTTAGTTTTCTGAATGTTGAGCCTTAAGCCAACTTTTTTTTTTTTTAAACTTTACAAAATTGTATTAGTTTTGCCAAATACCAAAATGAATCCACTTTTCCACTCTCCTCTTTCACTTTCATCAGGAGGCTCTTAAGTTCTTCACTTTCTACCATAAGGGTGGTGTCATCTGCATAGCTGAGGTTAGTGATGCTTGTCCCGGCAATCTTGATTCCAGCTTGTGCTTCCTCCAGCCCAGCGTTTATCATGATGTACTCTGCATATAAGTTAAATAAGCAGGGTGACGATATACAGCCTTGATGTACTCCTTTTCCTATTTGGAAACAGTCTGTTGTTCCATGTCCAGTTCTAACTGTTGCTTCCTGACCTGCATACAGGTTTCTCAAGAGCCAGGTCAGGTGGTCTGGTATTGCCATCTCTTTCAGAATTTTCCACAGTTTATTGTGATCCACACAGTCAAAGACTTTGGCATAGTCAAAAAGCAGAAATAAATGTTTTTCTGGAACTCTCTTAATTTTTCCATGATCCCGTGGATGTTGGCAATTTGATCTCTGGTTTCTCTGCCTTTTCTAAAACAAGGTTGAATGTCTGGAAGTTCATGGTTCACGTATTGCTAAAGCCTGGCTTGGAGAATTTTGAGCATTACTTTACTAGTGTGTGAAATGAGTGCAATTGTTTGGTAGTTTGAGCATTCTTTGGCATTGCCTTTCTTTAGAATGGGATGAAAACAGACCTTTTCCAGTCCCGTGGCCACTGCTGAGTTTTCCATATTTGCTGGCATATTTAGTGCAGCACTTTCACAGCATCATCTTTCAGGATTTGTGTCTATAAAACTGTAATAACTTCTTAACATTCTATTAACTTTCTTCCTGTTTGACTGCTTCTGCGGTTTCAGTTTTTCTGATCCAAACATAACACTGATGAAATATAGAAAGTATTTTGTCCCTTGTCAAAGAAAATTATACTAATCAAAAACTGCTGGTTATTTACAGGCCAACTGAACTGAACTATTTACATGCTTAATCATATTTACTTTTTCTCTGAAAAATATATAACAGCAGGATTATTATTAAATACATGTTGTTGTTGTTCAGTCACTCAGTCGTGTCCAACTCTTTGTGACCCCATGTCCTGCAGCATGCCAAGCTTCCTTGTCCTTCACCATCTCCAGGAGCTTGCTCAAACTCATGTCCATTGAATCAGTAATGCCATCCAACCATTGCGTCCTTTATCACCTCCTTTTCCTCCTGTCCTCAATCTTTCCCAGCATCAGGGCCTTTTTCAATGAGTTGACACTTTGCATCAGGTGGCCAAAGTATTGGAGCTCCAGTTTCAGTATCAGTCTTTCTAATGATTATTCAGAGTTTATTTCTTTTAGGATTGACTGGCTTGATCTCCTTGCTGTCCAAGGGACTCTCAAGAGTCTTCTCCAGCACCACAATTAGAGACATCAATTCTTCAGTGCTCAGCCTTCCTTATGGTCCAACTCACATCCATACACATGACTACTGGAACAAAAGATTAAGAAAAAGATTTTAATTTAAATATATTTTTCAATGTAAAATGTATTGCAATGTGTTTGCCCTTAGATACTACATCTATAGACTTTCCAACTAAACTTTCCAATGATGTAAGTATATGTCCTCTGAAGTAGATTAAATAGAATCATTGAATATTAGATTTGAACATATTCTCAAGCAGATGTAATATTAAGTTTGAAAGAGAATTTAAACATAACCTTTTGAATATTGTTTGGATAGTTAAATTGCTGATGGGAAATGTTAACTGTAAAACTAACTGAAAACACACCTAAAGATTATTTTTTATTAGCACATATTAAATATGTAGATATGTAGGATGGTTTTCCCATCTGTATTTTTGTTAACTTATTTAGATTAGCTCTAGATCTAACAGCCACTTATGTTTCTCAATGATTTAATGCCTATAGTGTTCTGTCATCAAAGACTTTGTCTGAGAAGTACTACTAGACATATTTGTATAACACACATACCTAAGAATATTTATTTTCAATGCCTACACATTAGAGATTTGGAATACTTCTTTCCTTATTACTTTGGCTTACTGAGTAAAGATGTAGGATTTTTATTTTCTTATGTGACTTAAGAGTTGGCAAACAAATAACTTGACAATTTGGTCATAGAGCTGTGGTAATGTGGGTAGCCTCTGTCTCATCACAAAATGGTTGGTATAAATTTCCTTCAAACTAGGAAATAGCATAATAAAAATAACATATGTTGTAAGCTGGGGAAATTCAGTAAAATATTTAATGATGATTTGGCCATAAATCAGTGGCTCAGTGGTAAAGAATCCACCTGCCAATGCAGGAGACACAGGAGACATAGGTTTGATCACTTGGTTGCAAAGATCCCCAGGAGTAGGAAATGGCAACTCACTACAGTGTTCTTGCCAGGATAAATCATGAACAGAAGACCCTAGAGGGCTACAGTCCATAGGGTCACAAAGAGTCAAACACTACTGGGCACAGATTGGCCATAAATTGCAGCAAAGGGAGCAAAATTTTACGGAAGAGGTTTGCAATTAATCTTTCTTATAAATATTTGATATGAGGTGATTAAAAGATCATCTGCTTTTTATATCCCTTACTTCATTATTTGAGGTTTTTTATTCTAACTTCTGCCAATGACTGATTCTTTATATGTATATTAGGATATTTTATCATCAACATAATTATTTTGCTATTTTAAAAAACAGTAAAGACATAATTTGAGGTATTGCATATCAAAAAGTCAGCATTCTTAATTTATAGAAATATTAAAATATATTCTTAATTGTAGTTGAAAATGAGATAAATTGAGTTTTTGAATAAAATTCATTTCTACATTATTGTTTAACAAATATGTATTTTAAAAAACATAGCTTTTGAAGATGCAAAAATATTTTAAAGTGTATTATCATACTTTATAAATAGTATACCACTTACATAAACTAAAATAAGATCATTCAACAGAAAATGTTGGCTTAGTGATCTTTAAGTATAATACAATGAATGTGTGTGTATGTGCATCCATAAGTTCAGAACTCAAAATTTAAGCTCTGAGATAAATGTTCATGTATACATCTCACATGGTAGAAGTCCAGTACCACATTCAATATGAATGTGCAAATGTCTTGTTAAAGAAGAAAAAAATAAAACAAGCAATATTAAGTGATGAAGAAAAGGGTGAAGGATCATTAGAATTTCATATCTGGGAATTATTTTCATGATTCACGTTGATGTGAGCATCAGCCTAGTGTGATACAATGATGAGTATTTGAAGGAAACATTTGGAATTCTGAATTAACCTAAGTTAGGCTCTATTTCATGTCATCCCTTCCTCATATTCCATATCAGGAAATGAGCTTTTTTTGTTCACAGATAAACTACCTCAAGGCACCCTAGGGAAATATTCTACTGAGTATCATGGATGGCTTCCAAGGGCTACATGGAGATCCATCTTCAGGCATAGACCCAGGCCTTTTATCAGGAGGAAATAAGGCAGTCTGGCATCGCTGTACCAATTTTAATGAGTGGATCAATAGAGCATTTGTGCCTAACAGACACTTGCCTGGGTTTAATACATATATACTCTAGTAGTTATTTGCAGAAAATATGCCCTTTGAAACAATGATATCCCTTAGTATATTTTTCATATTTGCTTAGGTTGTGAGCTTACATCATCTCTCCAGAAGAGCTATTTCAAACACAGACATTCATGGAATATCCATGGGCTTTCTTGCTAAGAATAATTATCTATAGTTTTCCCATCAGATCCTAAATTTTCCTCCACTGAACTTTTCAGATATATCTTTATATCCTTTGTCATGACATATGTATTATTTTAAAGTATGTAGAGTTTATAAGGAATTCACTAACTAAATTCCTCATTACTCTGTCTTTCCCTGTTTTTCATTCATGATTTTATCTTCTCAATAAATCCTTATCTATTTTTTAGTGATGTGTTTCTAGGGGGGTACTGGCATGTACTAGATAGTGACTTTGAATTCTAGTCATCTTCCTTTAAAGAGCTTTTATATGTTTTTTGAAGTTAAATGAGGTGTTAGTAATCTAGGATCGTGTAAATTTAATTTCAGAGTTTAAATTTTTCTCAGAGACTCAAATGATAAATTATTTTCAGTTTATAATTAAATTCCAATTCAAATGCAAGAAATATGTCAATACCTTAAATCTGGCCCATTTAAACATGTGAATAATATTATTATTCCACAATTTTCTGTCTAACCAGATGAAGTTGTCAACCATTTTGCTCTACCTTTAGAAATAGTGAAATGTTTCTAGGAGGAAAATAACTCTAATGCTGAATTCATTTACCTGATTTTTCCATCTTCTATATTTCAAGCACCACTTAGTGAATAAAACAACAAATAGTTCTATCCAACGTGGTGTCCTCATGTTCCTATGCCTTCAAACAGGTATTTGTGAATGTGTGCACACATAATATTTTACTTTTGTAGTGTTTTTTTTTTTTTTTGAGTTCTGATAAAACTTTATTAGTAGATGCTGAAAATGGAATTTCATTTAATTTTCTTTTTTTTATTTGTTTTATTTAATCTAGAAACTTGATCAGATTTAGGTTAAATTTTCTAACTAAGTTATAATTATTATTTTACTTTTTATTTTTAATTTCTATTTTCAAAAATTTAAATTGAAATATAGTTGATTTCATTTCATGTAATTTTATTTTATTTTTTTTAAATTTTTCTGTAGCAGAAGTAATCTAGACTTATAAAATATGAAGAGGTCAACCCAGAAGAATTAAACAGCTTACTCATAGTATCAGATAGTTACAACAGATGGGGAACTAGACCTTGTGCCAACTCTCTGGTTCTTTTCCTTATCAGAAGAACCATTCCATCTATTAGTCACTTGCTGTGGAATAAGGGCAGCTCTGGCAGTGGCATAGACAAGTCAATCAAATGCCAGGGACAGAAATATAAATTGTGCGAACTTAGTGTTCAACAGTAGAGGAGGCAGCAGCCTAATCACAATCATTCTGCCACATGATTTGACTCTGACACTTGGAGCATAACCTCTGTGTTTTCCTGACACTTTTAAGATACGTTATCCAAATATCTGGGTGATTCTGTGGATTATCCAGTGTTCAATGTCAATAAATGAATTCCTGCGTAAAACAGATAAAATCAATTTCAGAACTCAAAACTAAGAACCTCAGGGTTACAGCATTATATCCGTGGGCCTTATGAGGCATAGCAAGAACATGTAAAAGTACTTGAACTAAAGAGAACAAAAGACAAACCACTACCACAGCAACAAAAACAAGAAATATGCTTTAAATAATATAAGAAGAAAAACTCTAAAGGCAGAAATGTTTAACCTCTCTAAGAGGCATTTCTTGAAATCTTATGCCTACAACAAAAATTGTGAAGCACTGTTAATATTTAGAGCATAGGGGCCTGAGATGTGATGTGTTTCAAAGTGTCCAATATTCCTACACAAAGAAGACAATACCCAAAAGGCTGAATAAATTTCAGTATTCTCCTATGGTATTCATGTCTCAAAAATATTTGTTAATTTATTTTACTCTAGAATTCATCCCTTTAAATTGCATGGTTTTAATGTATACTATTTTAGGAATATGATGTCTCTGTAAATATATTAAATATAATGGTTAATTTTGTTGTAATTTTTACTAAGGTAATTTTTTAAAAAATTCCTAATTTTAGAACATCAGATCACTGATGACAGTGTTGCCATACATATGTTATCTGCTTGCCTGTGGAGTGCAACTGAATTTCTGAAATTGGCATGTATCACTTTTGCTTTGAATACGACTGCATGTATAAGATAATGGTAACTAATTTATAGTGGCAGTTAATGTAAGCTTATTCAGTTCAGTTCAGTCACTCAGTTGTGTCCAGCTCTTTGCGACCCAATGGACTGCAGCATGCCAAGCCTCCCTGTCCATCACCAACTCCCAGAGCTTAATCAAACTCATGTCCATCGAGAGAGTGATTCCATCCAACCATCTTATCCATGGCCATCGCCTTCTCCTGCTGTCTTCAATCTTTCCCAACATCAGGATCTTTTCCAATGAGTCAGTTCTTAGCTTCAGGTGGTAAAAGTATTGGAGTTTCAGCTTCAAGCATCAGTCCTTCCAATGAATATTCAAGACTGAATTCCTTTAGTATTAACTGGTTCGATCTCCTTGCAGTCCAAAGGACTCTCAAGAATCTTCTCCAATGCCACAGTTAAAAAGCATCAATTCTTCAACACTCAGCTTTCTTCATAGTCCAACTCTCACATCCATAAATGATTACTGGAAAACCATAGCTCATTCAGGACTGATTTCCTTTAGGATGGTCTGTTTGGATCTCCTTCCAGTCAAAGCAACTCTCAATAGTCTCCAAAACCACAGTTCAAAAGCAACAATTCTTTGGTGCTCAGCTTTCTTTGTAATCCAACTCTCATATCCATACATGACTACTGGAAAAACAAAAGCTTTGACTAGATGGACTTTGTTGGCAAAGTAATGTCTCTGATTTTAGTATGCTGTCTAGGTTGGTCAGAGCTTTTCTTCCAAGGAGCAAGCATCTTTTAATTTCATGGCTGCAGTCACCATGTGCAGTGATTTTGGAGGCCCCCCTCCCCAAAAGAGTCTGTCACTGTTTCTATTGTTTCCCCATCTATTTGCCATGAAGTGATGGGACCAGATGCCATGATCTTAGTTTTCTGAATGTTGAGTTTTAAGTCATTTTTTCACTCTCCTCTTTCATTTTCATCAAGAGACTCTTTAGTTCTGCTTTGCTTTCTGCTATAAGAGTGTCATCTACATATCTGAGGTTATTGATATTTCTCCTGGCCATCTTGACCAGCTTGTGCTTCATCCATCCCAGGGTTTCTCATGATGTACTCTACATATAAGTTAAATAACCAGGGTGACAGTATACAGCCCTGATATACTCCTTTCCTGATTTGGAACCAGTCTGTAGTTCCATGTCCACTTCTAACTGTTACTTCTTGACCTGCAAACAGATTTCTCAGGAGACAGGTCAGGTGGTCTGGTATGCCCATCTCTTTCAGAATTTTCCACAGTTTATTGTGATCCACACAGTCAAAGGGTTTGGCGTAGTCAACAAAGGAGATGTAGATGTTTTTCTGGAACTCTTGCTTTTTTGATGATCCAGTGGATTTTGGCAATTTGATCGCTGGTTCCTCTGCCTTTTGAAAATCCAGCTTGAACATCTGAAAGTTCAAGGTTCATGCACCTTTGGAGCCTGGCTTGTACGATTTTGAGCATTACTTTGCTAGTGTGTTAGATGAGTGCAATTGTGTAGTGGTTTGAACATTCTTTGGCATTGCTTTTCTTAGGGATGGAAATGAAAACTAGATATTTTCCTGGGCTGCTGAGTTTTCCAAATGTGCTGGCATATTGAGTGCAGCATTTTAACAGCATCATATTTTAGAATTTAAAATTGCTCAATTGAAATTCCATCACCTCCACTAACTTTGTTTGTAGTGATGTTTCCTAAGGCCCACTTGACTTTACATTTAAGGATGCCTGGCTCTAGGTGAGTGATCACACCATCGTGATTATCTGGGTCATGAAGATATTTTTTGTATAGTTCTTCTGTGTATGCTTGCCACCTCTTTAATATCTGTTAGGTCCATATAGTTTCTGTTCTTTATTGTGCCCATCTTTGCATGAAATGTTGCCTTGGTATCTCTATTTTTTGAAGAGATCTCTAACTTTTCCCATTCTATTGTTTTCCTCTATTTCTTTGCATTGATCCCTGAGGAAGGCTTTCTTCTCTCTCCTTGCTATTCCTTGGAACTCTGCATTCAAATGGGTATATTTTTCCTTTTCTCCTTCACCTTTAGCCTCTCTTCTTTTCTCAGCTATTTATAATGCCTCCTCAGACAACCATTTTTTGCATGTCTTTTTCTTGGGGATGGTCTTGATCACTGCTTCCTGTAAAATATCATGAACCTCTGTCTGTAGTTCTTCAGGCACTCTGTCTATCAGATCTAATTCCTTGAATCTATTTGTCACTTCCACTGTATAATTTTTAGGGATTTGATTTAGGTCATACCTACATGATCTAGTGGTTTTCCCCTACTCTCTTCAATTTAAGTCTGAATTTTGCCAAAAGAATTTCATGGTCCGAGCCATAGTCAGCTCCTGGGCTTGTTTTTCTGATTGTATAGAGCTTCTCATTTTTCGGCTGCAAAGAATATAATCAATCTGATTTCTGCTTTGACCATCTGGTGATGTCCGTGTGTAGAATCCTCTCTTGTGTTGTCAGAAGAGGGTGTTTGCTATGACCAGTGCATTCTCTTGGCAAAGCTCCATTAGCCTTTGTCCTGCTTCGTTTTGTACTCCAAGGCCAAATTTGCCTGTTACTCCAGGTATCTCTTGACTTCCTAGTTTTGCATCCCAGTCCCTTATAATGAAAAGGACATCTTTTGGGGAGTGTTAGTTCTAGAAGGTCTCGAAGGTCTTCATAGAACCATTCAACTTCAGTTTCTTCAGCCTTACTGGTCAGGGCATAGACTTGGATTACTGTGATATTGAATGATTTGCCTTGGAAATGAATAGAGATCATTCTGTCGCTTTTGAGATTGAATCCAAATACTGCATTTCAGATTCTTTCATTGAATATGATGGCTACTCCATTTCTTCTAAGGGATTTTTGCCCACAGTAGTAGATATAATGGTCATCTGAGTTAAATTCACCATTTCAGTCCATTTTAGTTCAGTTCAGTTGCTCAGTCGTGTCCGACACTTTGTGACACCATGGAATGCAGCACGCCAGGCCTCCCTGTCCATCACCAACTCCTGCAGTTTACTCAAACTCATGTTCATTGAGTTAGTGATGCCATCCAACCATCTTATTCTCTGTTGTCCCCTTCTAATCCTGCCCTCAATCTTTCCCAGCATCAGAGTCTTTTCAAATGAGTCAGCTCTTCACCTCAGGTGGCCAAAGTATTGGAGTTTCAGCCTCAACATCAGTCCCTTCAGTGAATATTCAGGACTGATTTTCTTTTGGATGGACTGGTTGGACCTCCTTGCAGTCCAATGGACTTTCAAGAGTCTTTTCCAACACCACAGTTCAAAAGCATCAATTCTTCAGCAATCAGTTTTCTTTATAGTCCAACTCTCACATCCATACATGACTAGTGGAATAACCATAGCCTTAACTAGATGAACCTTTGTTGGAAAAGTAATGTCTCTGCTTTTTAATATGCTGTCTAAGTTGGTCATAACTTTTCTTCCAAGGAGTAATCATCTTTTTATTTCCTGGCTGCAATCACCATCTGCAGTGATTTTCTTACCCCTCAAAATAAAGTCAACCACTGTTTCCCCATCTATTTGCCATGAAGTGATGGGACCGATGCCATGATCTTAGTTTTCTGAATGTTGAGCTTTAAGCCAACATTTTCACTCTCCTCTTTCACTTTCATCAAGCGACTCCAGTTCTTCAGTTTCTGCCATAGAGGTGGTGTCATCTACATATCTGAGGTTATTCATATTTCTCCCAGCATTCTTGATTCCATCTTGTGCTTCATCCATCCCAGTGGTTCTCATGATGTACCCCGCATATAAATTAAATAAGCAGGGTGATAATATACAGCCTTGATGTACTCCCTTTCCTATTTGGAACCAGTCTGTTGTTCCATGTCCAGTTCTGTTGCTTCCTGACCTGCATACAGATTTATTAAGAGGCAGGTCAGGTGATCTGGTATTCCCATCTCTTTCAGAATTTTCCAGAGTTTATTGTGATCTACAGAGTCAAAGGCATTGGCATAGTCAATAAAGCAGAAATGGATGTTCAAGTGTTCACTGATTCCTAAAATGTTGATATTCATTCTTGCCATCTCCTGCTTGACCACTTCCAATTTGCATTGATTCATGGACCTAACATTCCAGGTTCCTGTGCAATATTTCTCTTTACAGCATTGGACTTTATTCCATTACCAGTCACATTCAAACTGCATGTAAATGTATTATGTATATTATTTATTTGTTCTAAGGATTTTGGCCCTCATATGGATTTATTTTTTTTTGTTTTATATGTAAGATAATGAAATTCATAATTTTGTTTCAGAAAAATAAAGGAGTTGTCACAAATTTTTTTTAGAAAAGGACAGTATTGAACATGATAAAGAACCACAGATGTGTTCTTAACATTGGAAAAATTAAAAATAACATTTTGATAGCTGAATATTCACTCACCCTTTCTCCCTTGCATAGACAAACCTGCAAAATGATTCTTTTCAGGATGGAAATGCATTTGATTAAAGATTCTATGATTTCAAAATTTCCTTGGCATTAGGAAAGTAAATAATACACATAGGGTCAGTAAAATATAAGGATCACTGAGTTTACTGGGGAAAAAATAACTTTAAGTAAAGCAAATATGTTCACATACTCTTTTCACTATTTTTTTAACTCTTTAATTTTTAGTATTCATCCTGGCTATAGAATAGATATAATGGTTAAAGTTATAGCAGACATCTTGCAAAATAATATGTGGTGCTTTGTGTAAATGAAATGCAGGATTGCCATTCAAGAAGCAAGGGTGAATTATATGGATAATTATACAAATTTTTCTTTCAAATATTTCACTATTTTAAAATTTAAAAGAGATAATAATAATATTTGAGTAACAAAATAATGGCAGAAAAATATTGCAAATGGTATAAAATATTTTCATCCGTTAAATTTTATAACAATAAATTATAATAATGTATTAATGTGATATGTAATTGTTCCTAAGATTTTTCTGGCTAATTTTTCTCCAACTCTATCCAGTATGTCATCAAAATACTTTTAATAACTTCATTTTTAAATATAAAATTGATAGTGACACCAGTGTCTCTTGGCAAATGCAAGAAATAATTTTTAATTTTGAGATGAATCTTTCTGCTGATGTCCTTTTTACTGCTGCTGTTAATTGCACTTTATGAGATGTGAAAACTTTGGCATACAGTTTTATAAATTATTTCAAAATATAAATTTTAGTATATTTAGAGCTAATGAGATTTGTTGAATTTTTTTCCAGAAAATATTTGACACTTCAACCAAATCATCTTTTTTGAAAGTCTTAATTTAATTTGAAATGTATATAATGGCATTTTACTAGTTCCTGTGACACTTACTGTAACTTGGGCCACCAGGCGGCCAGTGGAACTGTTCTGTGCACAAGTTGTCCTTAGCTCTTGTTGCCTGTAGTCCTGAACTGATGTCTGCACATATTGCCACCCCACATATCTCATCCGCTCATGCAAATGGTTTATTTTCTCTTAAAACTACATTTACAAGATGCATGTTCAAAAAAAAAAATATTAACAATATCAAGGGATGTTAAACCAAGAGCTGAATCCCTTCTGAGAGCAGGGCCTTATGTTACCATATAGTTTTCATGTATATGAAGCTGATCTACAGATAAATTAAAAACATGATGGAGCAGTTAAAAAGCCGTGCACTAAGAATGATGGTTTGACAAAGTAGCATTCAGGGTACTTGATATAAAAATGGAGAAATGGAGTCACTATAAACCCTTCACAGCCAATTCCTGACTTTGTATTAGGTCATAACAACAACAACAAAACTCCAAAACAAAACAGAACAAAAAGCAAGGAAATAAATACCTAAATGATTAAACCATTCTTTCTTCAGGTGTTTTATTTTTTTTTTTTTTTTTTTTTTTTTTTACATTTAAATACATTCTTGAAGAGCACAGAATCAATTACACAGAATTGTGTTGTGACAAGTAACAAAATTTGATATGCAGAATAGGCAGTCTGAAAAAGACTGGGCTGTAGACATTTGAAAACCTTCATATTAAAATGTCAAGTGCTGATTACTTTTTTTTTTTAAACTTCTTATTGGTTTTGCCATATATCAACATGAATCTGCCATAGGTATACACGTGTTCCCCATCCTGAACCCTCCTCCTTCCTCCCTCCCCGTACCATGCCTCTGGGTCGTCCCAGTGCACCAGCCCCAAGCATCCAGTATCATGGAAGCAACCTAGATGTCCATCAGCAGATGAATGGATAAGAAAGCTGTGGTACATATACACAATGGAGTATTACTCAGCCATTAAAAGGAATACATTTGAATCAGTTCTAATGAGGTGGATGAAACTGATTACCTTTTTGATGCATATGCAGACACATCGAAAACTTTAGGCAAGCTTTCATATTCTGACCATTAAGCAAGAAACACATGCTGACTGAGCTGTACCACAGGTTTCTTCTGCTGTCAGAAAGTAGGTTGTTCCTGTGAAATCTTTTCTAAGTCAAGATGGCATAAAGCAAAAAAAACAATTGCCTACAGACACATCTTGCTAACAGATGCCCAAAATAAATCAAGATAAAGGACAGATGTTTACACACACAATTCAAAGCTGTGGAGGCTTGAGATGCTGAGTGTAGTTCTCCTCAGAAGGAGACTGGCAATGTAAAACTCTTCACACAACCATAGCATAAATCTTTACAACTTTGAATTTGGTAGTGGGTTTGTAGATATGACATCTAAAATATAAGTAACAGAAGAAACAGGTATATTGGACTTCATCGACATTTGAAACTTCTGTAGATTAAAGAATATTTTCAAGAAGGTGAACAAACAACCCCATTTAAAACAGGCAAAGAACTTTAGTAAATATTTCTCCAAAGAAGATTATAAATGGCTAATTAAGCACATAAAAGCTATACAACATCACTAGTCATTAGAGAAATGAAAATCAAAACCACTGAGACATCACTTCACACTTACTGTGCTGTGTGTGCTGATTTGCTTCAATCGTGTCCAACTCTGTGTGGCCCTATAGACTGTAGCCTGCCAGACTCCTCTGTCCATGGGATTCCCAGAATGCTAGAGTAAGTTGCCATGCCTTCCTTCAGGCATCAGTTGCTTAGTCATGTTTGACTCTTTGTGACCCCACGGACTGTCGCACACCAGGATTCCCTGTCCATCACCAACTCCTGGAATTTGCTCAGACTCATGTCCATAGAATCGGTGATTCCATCCAACCATCTCATCCGCTATTGTCCTTTCTCCTCCTGCCTTCAACCTTTCCAAGCATCAGGGTCTTTTCCAATAAATCAGCTCTTTGCATCAGGTGGCCAAAGTATTGGAGCTTCAGCTTCAGCATCAGTCCTTCCAATGATTATTCAGGATAGAATGGCTATATTAAAAAACAAACAAGCAAAAATCAGAAAATAACAGGTGTAAGCAAAAGTATGAAGAAATTGAAACCTTCTTAGATTGCTGGTGGAAATGTTACATTGTGTAGCCATGTGGAAAACAGTTTGGAAATTCCTTTAAAGCTAAACATAGATGTACCCTATCACTGAGAGTCCACTCCTAGGTAAACTGAAATCATTGAAAACAAGGACACAAGCAGATATTTGTATGCCAGTGTTCACTGCAGCATTATTAACAATAGCCCTAAGATGGAAGCAATCCAACAGTTCATCAACAAATGAACGGATAAATAAACATTTTTTATATACACAATAAACTGTTATTCAGCCATAAATAGAAAACAAGTCTTAATACATGCTACCACACGAAAGAACTACTGGGAAGCCAGGGACAAAAGGGCAAACATTGTGTATTCAACTTATGTGAAATATCTACAATAGTCAAATTATAAACTGATTAAAGTTTACCAGGAGCTGGGGCAAGAGGAAAATGGGGAGTTATTACTTAATGACTACCAAATTCCTGTTTAGAGTGTTGAAAAAGTTTTGGAAATCTAAAGAAGTGGATGACTATACAGCATTGTGAATATAACCAATGCTGCTGAACTACACACTTAAAATAGTTAAAATGGAAATATTATATTGCATATATATTCTACAATAAAAACTTAGAATTTAAAATAAAAATTGGAGATTAAAAGCAATACTTTATAATGATAATCAGTTCAGTCTATTAGAAAAAATAAAATTGATTTAATTAAACATTCCATTATAGTACTCCCTAAAATGACTGTAGACATTTATGTGCAGTGTTCCACCATTTATTTGGCCACTCAATGCATACTCTAAGCAGAGGGATTTTCAAAGTATATAGTTTTTCCTCTTGGAATCACATATTTTAGATAAGTTTTATCAGGTGCTATGAATGATGTTGAGGGTGTCAACTATTTAACAGTGGAATAATCTGTTTTTATTTTTAAATTTTTGGATCAATTTTCTTGGGTAAACTTTTAATTTAATTTTTATTAAACTATAGCTGATTTTCAATATTGGGTTAGTTTCAGGTGCACAGCTTCAAATGCTTTCCATTATAGGTTATCACAAGATATTGAATATAGTTCTGTATGCCATACAGTAAATCCCTGTTGTTTATCTATTTCATATATGCATGCTAAGTTGCTTCAGTCACGTCTTTTGCAACCCCATGGCTTGTAGCCTACCATGCTCCTCAGGCCATGGGGTTCTCCAGGCAAGAATACTGGAGTGGGTTGCCATTTCCTTCTCCAGGATTTTATAGATAGTAGTGTGTATCTAAATCCCATGGACGGAGGAGCCTGGTGGGCTGCTGTCTATGGGGTCGCACAGAGTGGGAAGCGATTGGGCGACTTCACTTTCACTTCTCACTTTCGTGCATTGGAGAAGAAGGTGGCAACCCACTCCAGTGTTCTTGCCTGGAGAATCCCAGGGACGGGGTAGCCTGGTGGGCTGCCGTCTATGGGGTCGCACAGAGGCGGACACGACTGAAGTGACTTAGCAGCAGCAGCAGCAGCAGCAGCAGTGTGTATCTGTGAATCTCTTATTCTGTCCCTCCTCCTCTCCTTTTCCTTTGGGTAAGTTTATTTTCTATGTCT
This sequence comes from Bubalus kerabau, assembly GCF_029407905.1. Taxonomy (NCBI): domain Eukaryota; kingdom Metazoa; phylum Chordata; class Mammalia; order Artiodactyla; family Bovidae; genus Bubalus; species Bubalus kerabau. The sequence goes on from NC_073645.1 coordinate 6,024,534, forward strand.
GTGAGTCTGTTTATGTTTTGTAAATGCATTTTATTTGCATTAGTGTTTTTTTTTTTTTTTTTTTAGATTTTACATATAAGTGATATTATGTAATATTTGCCCTTTCCCTGCCTGGCTAAAAATGAAAACAGTGTAGTGTAAGTTCTCCTCCTACTAATATTTATAAGGAAGGTCAGTGAGTGATCTGAATTATCTTCACCTTACAGCTGTAGAACATACATAAAAGGAGAGAGTAGTGCTCACAGTTAGGGATGAATCACTGAGGCGCAATATCAGAAAAGTGAAATAGCCCAAGGCCATCATGTGGAATAGAGTCATGACAATGAGGTGGTGCAGACAAACTAAAGCAAGTGGCTGTATTTAATAAGTCAGCTTCTGTTTAAGTATTTGAGTAATTTGCAGTTTGTTCATCTTTATCAGGATTCTAAACTAAATACATAGTAGTAATTTCATTCATACCAAGCTATATCCAGATCACATAATTGGCAGATTAATAATATTGAGTAGATTATAATTGCAGAGACTATCTTTTAATTCTTTGTGCTTTTAGAACTGGCATATAAGAAGCATTCAGTAATATTTTTAAGAGGTTACAAAATCATTCTGTTTATTAAAAAATACTGTTGGTGATTTCAAAGATGTGCACGACCTGGGAGGAATTTCTCCTGTCCATCGTGCAGTAAAGCAGTAATATCTCAATGACAATCTGTCTTATACACAAAGTGATATAGTCAAACCACTGAAAGAAAATATTATTTTCTATTAATTTGTTTATGACATTTTATTTTCATTCTGAATCTTATTTTGGATTCTAGGTTGATAAACCAGAGTCAGGAAACACTGAGAAAGACAGGCCTGGATTGCCTGCCTTTGGCCAATTATCAGTTATAAATAGTATTTTCTGAATCTGCTTCTCTCTGGTCATTGACTTCTGAGCACATAAAAGGAAGAATCAGAGTGACCACACAGGGGAATTACAGAACATGGTAAAGGTCAAAGCTATACAACTTAGTATTATCTTTCAAGGAACATATGAAGCCATAGAATTCTAAAACCTAATTCCTGTGACAAAGTCTGTAACAATAAGAAAAAAAAAAATAGCACAATATAAATCTAGTTCTCTACTGTTCTCTGGTGGCTCAGATGGTAAAAAATCAGCCTGCAATGAGGGAGACCTGAGTTTGATCCCTGGGTTGGGAAGATCTCCTGGAGTTGAGCAGGGCAACCCACTCCAGTATTCTTGCCTGGAAAATTCCCATGGACAGAGGAGCCTGGGGGGCTACATAGCATGGGGTGGCAAAGAGTTGGAGATGACTGAGCAACTAATCACAGGACAGCAAAGCACTATTCTCTGGAGCAGGAGGAAAATTTATCATCTTAATCTGTCTTAGTTACAAGCCTAAGAATATAATCTTATTGATAATAGTCATATAATCAGAATTGAGTGTCAAATGAAGTATCTTATAATGGCATTTTATGGCAGAACTTCCTTAACTGTGCTTTATAATGTTTCCTTGTTTTACTAAAGATTTGATTGGAATTTAAAATTAATCCATAAGATTTGTTACATTAAAATTGGAATAAATTAAGTTTTATAATCATAATAAAATTTTAAAGATATTCTCTAACATCTACAAGTCGATTTGAAAATAATCTTTCTTTATCTGCCTCAGCATAGGTCTTTTCAATAGCATATATAATGAGACACAGTAAACTAATTCTAGCAGGCATTAGCTCCATGATTGAGTCAGCTTAGCTTGAAGCCGTTTTGTTCCAGAAATGTGTGTGTATGTGTATTTAGTTCCAGGCTGAAAGATTTCTGACCAAAATATATTTTGTCTCAAGTACTAGTAAATTTTCCAGCTTAAACTTTTAGTTAATTAGCAACTCCCTTATAGCAAAATGCTAGGTAAAAAACTAAGTTATTAATATTTAGACAAGATTAGGTTGCTGGTGTTCTGGTAATACTTTAACTGATTCAGGATACTACTAACACCAACATAAGAGTGAATATGGAAATAATGAATACTATACTTAAGATGAATATTTTTTTCCCTAAGAAAAAGAATCTTATTTTTGAGGGGAGATATTTAGTATTCTAGGTTAAATGGCTATTTGATTGTGAAGTAGCTGATTATTTCACAACATTTTTGGCACCAGGGACCAGTTTTGTGGAAGACAATTTTTCCATTGTCCAGGGGATACAAGTGATGAGAAGTGGCTATACATACAGATAAAGATTTGCTCACTCATCTGTCTGCCTCTCACTTCCTTCTGTGCAGCCTGGTTTCTACCCTTCTATTACCCGGGGTTGGGGACCTCTCAGAGAAAGAGCTAGTTTTCTTTGTTACATCAAACCAAATTTAGATGAATATTCCTTCATCTTTTGACCATCCTCATACTGGGAAAGATCGAAGGCAGGAGGAGAATAGGACAACAGAGGATAAGATGGCTGGATGGCATCGCTGATTCAATGAACATGAGTTTAAACAAACTCTGGGAGATGGTGAAGGACAGGGAAACGTGGCGTGCTGCAGTCCATAGGGTTGCAAAGAGTCAGACATGACTAAGTGACTGAGCAACAAAAAGAACATGCTATTTTGAGGGAAAGGCCATTTGGACATATATACTTCTTGTGGCTGTCATCTACAGAATTATCTGTTATTTCCCTCTCTCATCAAATTATTTGCAACCTAGATATTCTCCTTACATTTCCCCCCTTTTTTCTGGCATGATTTCAACATTCAGCTAGCCCTTCAAAAAAGAACTTTGGCCCTTGGGTACCTGACCTTTTAATTCTCTTTCAATCCACTTTAGCCATTTCTTTCTGTGGCAAAATCTTTGACTTTGTTTTTCTCAGGGTGGGATGGGCCTACTGATGAAGCCAGCAATAGAAATGCTCCATAAATGATTCTTTCTTGTTTTCATTTGCACCACTTCATTTGTTCTTCAAACTCAAGGAGTTTGAAGTTACTCTGTTTTCTGTGCACCATTCCATTTAATTTTTTTTTTCCTGATTTTTGTTCTAGGTTGAAATTAATGGTCCATAGCCTTAACTGCTCTCTTATAAATATCCCTAGTTCCCCAAACCCCTTGTCCTTCATAAATTCCTGATCAATTTAACTGCCAGCCTTAGTGGTTAACTGTCTCTCAAACTCCTACCACACATCCTTCAAAAGCAACCTATTTCCTCTTACTTTTTGTAAAAGTTTATATTTCTATATAAAGCTAATGCTTCTACCTTTGCTCTGAATCTAACCACACTAGCCTAATTAAGAACAGAAATTCAATCTTTCTTTTCTGTTATACTTTCAACTTTCTCTCTGTACTGGCTTTCTGCTATAAACTGTACTCAAATTTTTCACTTTCTACCCATCCCCACCATACCATGCCAAATCATTACATTTATCTTCTCTTTCCAGCCAAAGTTTCTGGTAGATTAATATATTTTAATTACCAGTTGTATGTTCCTTTCATCCTATTATGTTCTACTTTCTCCCTCATCAGTCTAATGAAACTTGTCTTGCAGTGATCCCTCAATCTTATACATTTAACTCATGAGACTGTTCAGTTCAGTTCAGTCGCTCAGCCATGCCCGACTCTTTGCAACTCCATGAATCGCAGCACGCCAGGCCTCCCTGTCCATCACCAACTACCAGAGTTCACTCAAGCTCACATCCATCGAGTAGGTGATGCCATCCAGCCATCTCATCCTCTGTCATCCCCTTCTCCTCCTGCCCCCAATCCCTCCCAGCATCAGAGGCTTTTCCAGTGAGTCAACTCTTCACATGAGGTAGCCAAAGTACTGCAGTTTCAGCTTTAGCATCATTCCTTCCAAAGAACACCCAGGGCTGATCTCCTTCAGAATGGACTGGTTGGATCTCCTTGCAGTCCAAGGGACTCTCAAGAGTCTTCTCCAACACCACAGTTCAAAAACATTAATTCTTCGGTGCTCAGCTTTCTTCACAGTCCAACTCTCACATCCATACATGACTACTGGAAAAATCATAACAGTTAGCATCTACTTATTAAATTATTTTCTTCTTAACAGTTAACTGATTTCCATATATCTTCTGCTACTGTACTTTAGGCTGATGTCTTTGGCAGGCAATACTGCAAAAATGTTTCAATTTGTCTAGACAATATACAGATTTTTTCATATTGCAGTTAGAGGATTCTTTTGCAAATTTCAACAGGCAACAGCATTCCTCTCCATTCATACCCACTCAATTCGGTTAGGCCTGTGCTGTCCTCTTGATTTTTATTTCCTAGAACAAGTGTCTCTTGCTGATGTAACAGCTGAATGCTCAGTTGTTCCTTCTTCCTGAAATATTATTCTTCAGGTGCCTTGCCTCCTATTTGCTAACTCCTCCTATTTATATTTCAAGTTTCAGTTAAAATTTCATTTTCTCTATACTCTTTGTGACCTCTCCTCCAAATCTGAGTCTTTCCATCACACCCACATCCCATGCAACCTCTGAATGTATTGTGTTTTCCATTATAAAACATTGATCAGATTCTTTTAATTGCTCAGTTGTTTCTCTGTGTCTTACAGGGTGACTTCTATCACCAATCTCTAGACCCAGGAGACTAACTAATAGTAGATAACACCTTCTCTAATGCTTAGTAGATACTCATAAATATGCATTGAATAAATCAAGAATGAATGATAAAACAATGTTATAAAAAACCCCATCACCATTCATTAGAAGGTAAATGGTTTCAGCTTATAGGGGACCGCTTGTTAGCTTAATAACTAAATTTCTGTGTCATTTCTTTCTACATGCCTTTACTGAAATTTTGCTTTGTTTTTTTCCTTAAAGGATATGGGATTTGATTCATCATTTCTTTTGTGCAACCAATGTCAGCTATTTTCTGCTTTAATTACAAATCAATCATGTAGCATAAGAATATACAAATATCTTAACTCCCTGCTCTATCTGAACAAGACTACAGGCTTCTTGAAAATATATGCAGAATTAGTAACTACAGGAAGAGAGAGAATTTGTTTTAAAAAAAGAAAAAAGTCAAGAATTAAGAACTCCTTTAAAACTACTTATATTCATGCAATTGATCATTATTGAACTTTAAAAGCAATAGACCTAATAAATCAAATTCAAACCCTTTTCTCAATAGGCCTTTTGTTTTCTTGGAAAATATATCTATTTTTGAATCATTAATCAGCTCAATTCAGAAAAGATTTTAGTAGACACAGATGTAATGATATATATTCACTGATTCTGCCTATGATCCTTTTATCTAAACTGAGCTTTTTGTTGATCAAATTATTAGATTAAACAATTCATAGATTAATTCATTGAAGAGCTTGATCCCTGGTATTTTTCATTACCTACTATAACCTTCTGCTTAGTTTTCTCTACTAGCATATGCTCCTGAGATATACTGTTGACCCTAGATAGTAAAGATGCCTTTAAACCCTGGAAGTTATATTTTTAATTGGAAGCTCTCCTTTCTCCTGTTTCTCACTCTTTTTTTTTTACCCACCTTACTTTGTCAACTTCATTTTAATTATTTATTTTTAATGGAAAGTAAAACTTTCATTCCTAATGTGTTGTTTTAAATATATGTGTCTGACCTCACTGATTCATTAGCTCTCTCTGACAAACTCAATAAACATCTAATTTCTCCTTTTGCAAACCTTTATTCTCTGTTTGTTTCCCGTTTAATTCCTATTTTCAATCCAGTCTATATATCCGCTTTTCAGATTCTTTGCAGATCAGACAACAGATAGGCTTGAATCTGAAAAATAGTTGATACTTTTTTTTCTGGAATTGAGTTCCAGTGATGCCCCACTCAAATAGGGGACCAGAATGTATTACCAGAATGAGGGGAAGAGCCTCTAGAAATATAGTCTCATATTTGAATTACCAAAATACTATAAGCATACATAGAAACAAATACATTTTTCAACCAGTGAAGAAAATTATTTCCTCTCTCAAAAAATGGAATCTCAGTTCAGGAGTTTGTTATGATCCAAATAATGCAGAACTATTAATAATGCTTGTGTCTTACAAAGATCTCAATCTTGATTTAAACATAATGCTGGAGTGCCTTGAGGCATTAAATATACTGCTCTGTGCTTTGAAATATAGTGATTCTGTTACTGATCTTTGAGATCATAAAAAGTTTGTTTCAATGTCTGATTCACAGAATCACATATAGATTGTGTAAATCTAAAAATATTAAGGAGGGGTTCTGTTATTATTTTTCACCAAAAATTTTACACCATCTTCTGCTCTGCTGTCCCACAGGAAGGGCAGGCAATGTTTAACTCACTGAGGGATTTGAGAGGAAAATGAGAAAAGAAGAAAAAAATGGAATTAAACTGAAATCCTTGCACCAAATATTTTTGTTAATAACCATGGTTCTATGATTTTAACACCTTTACTGGATTGTGCTTGATTGCATGTTTATTTCCAAGTATCTCTAAAATAAAATACCCTTTTGAAATATTTGAAATAGATTAAATATGCATCTTTGACTATGTCATTTTAAAAAAACCCACATGGAACTTTAAAATAAAAAGTTCAAACATATTATTTTGGTATAGAAAACTAATGCTTCAGCATCTGCCTTTGTTTTTAGCATTGTTCATCACTTATTCATACTAGGATGTGGTTTTTCTAACTCACTAGAGTTGCACAAATGAAATGGATTTTCCTCTTTCTTTTCTTAATAGCTTTATTCCCTGCTTACCTTTCTCTGCTTAGAGTCCTATTCTTCTTTTTCTGGCCTAAAATGCCTAATAATTTTCTAAGTGCAGTGAGTCCACTACACTTAGAAACACACACACACACACACACACACACACACACACACATATCCTTTTCAGCATAGGGGACTGGAATGCAAAAGTAATAAGTCAAGAGATACCTGGAGTAACAGGCAAGTTTGGCTTTGGGGGGAAAAAAAAAAATGAAGCAAGGCAAAGGCTAACAGAGTTTTGCCAAGAGAACACATTGGTCATAGCAAGCACCTTCTACCAAAAACACAAGAGATGACACTATACATGGGCATCACCAGATGGTCTGTAGCAAAATCAGATTGATTATATTCTTTGCAGCCAAATATGGAGAATCTCTATGTAGTTAGCAAAAACAAGACTGGAAACTGACTATGGCTCAGAACATGAACTCCTTATTGCAAAATTCAGACTTGATTTAAGAAAGTAGGGAAAACCACTAGACCATTCAGGTATGACCTAAATCATATCCCTTATGATTATACAGTGGAAGTAACAAATAGACTAAAGGTTAGATCTGATAGAGTGCCTGAGGAACTATGGATGGAGGTTCATAACATTGTACAGGAAGCAGTGACCAAAATCATCCCCAAGAAAAAGAAGTGCAAAAAGACAATGTCTGAGGCGGCCTTACAATAGCTGAGAAAAGGAGAAGTGAAAGGTAAGGAGAAAGGGAAAGATATACGCATTTGAAGGCAGAGTTCCAGAGAATAGAGAGGAGAAATAAGAAAGCATTCCTCAGTGAACAATGCAAAGAAATAGAGTAAAACAACAGAATGGGAAAGACTAGCTATCTCTTCAAGAAAATTAGATATATACCAAGGGAATATTTCATACAAAGATGGGCACAATAAAGGACAGAAACAGCAAGGACATAAGAGAAGCAGTAGAGACAAAGAAGAGGCTGCAAGAATGCACAGAACTTACAAAAAAGGTGTTAATGACCCAGATAACCACAATGATATGGTCACTTACCTACAGCCAGATGTCCTGGAGTGTGAAGTCAAGTGGGCCCTAGGAAGCATTCCTATGAACAAAGCTAGTGGAGGTGATGGAATTCCAGCTGAGCTATTTCAATTCCTAAAAGATGATGCTGTTAAAGTGTACTAAATATGCCAGCAAATTTGGAAAACTCAACAGTGGCCACAAGACTGGAAAAGATCAGTTTTCATGTCAAATCCAAAGAAGGTCAAAGCCAGAGAATATTCAAATTACCTTACAATTATGCTCATTTCACATGCTAGCAAGGTAATGATCTAATTCCTTCTTGCTAGGCTTCAACTGTGCATGAACTGAGAACTTCCAGATGTGCAAGCTGGGTTTAGAAAACACAGAGGAACTAGAGATCAAATTGCCAACATCCATTGGATCTTCCTTGGTGGGAAGATCTGCTGGAAAGAGGATAGGCTACCCCACTCCAGTATTCTTGGACTTCCCTTGTGGCTCAGCTTGTAAAAAATCCACCTGCAGTGTGGGAGACCAGGGTTAGATCCTTGGGTTGGGAAGATCCCCTGGAGAAGGGAAAGGCTACCCACTCCAATATTCTGAGCTAGAGAATTTCAAGGACTGTATAGTCCATGGGGTCACAAAGAGTCACGATTGACTGATTTTTTTTAGAACTTCCCTTGTGGCTCCAACAGTAAATAATCTGTCTGCAATGTAGGAAACCTGGGCTCGATCCCTGGGTCAAGAAGTTCCCCTGGAGAGGGAATGGCTACCCATTCCAGTATTCTTTGGCTTCCCTTGTGGCTCAGCTGGTAAAGAATCTGCTTCCAGTGTGGGAGACCTGGGTTTGATCCATGGGTTGGGAAAATCTCTTAGGAGAAGGGAAAGGCTTCCCAGTCCATTATTATGGCCTGGAGAATTCCATGGACTGTATAGTACATGGGGTTGCAAAGAGTCAGACATGACTGAGTGAATTTCACTTTCTCTTTCATTGGATCATAGAAAAATCAAAAGGATTTCAGTAAAACATGTACTTCTGCTTCACTGACTATACTGAACCTTTGGCTATGTGGTTCTCAATAAACAGTGAAAAATTCTTAAAAAATGGAAATACCAGACCTCCTTACCTGCCTCCTGGGGAACCTGTATGCAAGTCAAGAAGCAACAGTTAGAACCAGACATAGAACAATGGACTGATTCAAAATTGGGAAAGGCACATGTGAGGCTGTCTATTGTCACTCTATTTATTTAATTCCTATACAGAGCGCATCATGCAAAATACTAGGCTGGATGAATCACAAGCTGGAATCAATATAGTCAGGAGAAATATCAACAACCTTAGGTATGCAGATGTTACCACCCTAATGGCAGAAAGTGAAGAGGAACTAAAGAGCCTCTTGATGAATGTGAAAAAGGAGAGTGAAAAAGCTAGCTTAAAACTCAACATTCATCCAATACATGAACATGGTATACTTCTCCATCTATTAGTGTCCTCTTTGATTTCTTTCACCAGTCTTTTATAGTTTTCTATGTATAGGTCTTTAGTTTCTTTAGGTAGATACATTCCTAAATATTTTATTCTTTTCATTGCAATGGTGAATGAAATTGTTTCCTTAAATTCTCTTTCTATTTTCTCATTATTAGTGTATAGGAATGCAAGGGATTTCTGTGTGTTGATTTTATATCCTGTAACTTTACTATATTCATTGATTAGTTCTAGTAATTTTCTGGCGGAGTCTTTAGGATTTTCTATGTAGAGGATCATGTCGTCTGCAAACAGTGAGAGTTTTTCTTCTTTTCCAATTTGGATTCCTTTTATTTCTTTTTCTGCTCTGATTGCTGTGGCCAAGACTTCCAAAACTATGTTGAATAGTAGTGGTGAGAGTGGGCACCCCTGTCTTGTTCCTGATTTTAGGGGAAATGCTTTCAATTTTTCACCATTAAGGATAATGTTTGCTGTGGGTTTGTCATATATAGCTTTTATTATGTTGAGGTATGTTCCTTCTATTCCTGCTTTCTGGAGGTTTTTTTTTTTTTTTTATCATAAATGGATGTTGAATTTTGTCAAAGGCTTTCTCTGCATCTATTGAGATAATCATATGGTTTTTATTTTTCAATTTGTTAATGTGGTGTATTACATTGATTGATTTGCGGATATTGAAGAATCCTTGCATCCCTGGGATAAAGCCCACTTGGTCATGGTGTATGATCTTTTTATTGTGTTGTTGGATTCTGATTGCTAGAATTTTGTTAAGGATTTTTGCATCTATGTTCATCAGTGATATTGGCCTGTAGTTTTCTTTTTTTCTGGCATCTTTGTCAGGTTTTGTATTAGGGTGATGGTGGCCTCATAGAATGAGTTTGGAAGTTTACCTTCCTCTGCAATTTTCTGGAAGAGTTTGAGTAGGAGAGGTGTTAGCTCTTCACTAAATTTTTGGTAGAATTCAGCTGTGAAGCCGTCTGGACCTGGGCTTTTGTTTGCTGGAAGATTTCTGATTACAGGTTTCAATCTCCATGCTTGTGATGGGTCTGTTAAGATTTTCTATTTCTTTCTGGTCCAATTTTGGAAAGCTGTATTTTCTAAGAATTTGTCCATTTCTTCCATGGCATATAATTGCTGATAGTAGTCTCTTATGATCCTTTGTATTTCTGTGTTGTCTGTTGTGATCACTCCGTTTTCATTTCTAATTTTATTGATTTGGTTTTTCTCCTTTTGTTTCTTGATGAGTCTGGCTAAAGTTTTGTCAATTTTATTTATCCTTTCAAAGAACCAGCTTTTGGCTTTGTTGATTTTTGCTATGGTCTCCTTTGTTTCTTTTACATTTATTTCTGCCCTAATTTGTAAGATTTATTTCCTTCTACTATATCATGTTCATGGATTGGAAGAATCAATATAGTGAAAATGAGTATACTACCCAAAGCAATTTATAGATTCAATGCAATCCCTATCAAGCTACCAATGGTATTCTTCACAGGGCTAGAACAAATAATTTCACAATTTGTATGGAAATACAAAAAACCTCGAATAGCCAAAGCAATCTTGAGAAAGAAGAATGGAACTGGAGGAATCAATCTGCCTGACTTCAGGCTCTACTACAAAGCCACAGTCATCAAGACAGTATGGTACTGGCACAAAGACAGAAATATAGATCAATGGAACAAAATAGAAAGTCCAGAGATAAATCCACGCACCTATGGACACCTTATCTTTGACAAAGGAGGCAAGAATATACAATGGATTTAAGACAATCTCTTTAACAAGTGGTGCTGGGAAAACTGGAAAGGTACGTGTAAAAGAATGAAACTAGAACACTTTCTAACACCATACACAAAAATAAACTCAAAATGGATTAAAGACCTAAACGTAAGACCAGAAACTTTAAAACTCCTAGAGGAGAACATAGGCAAAACACTCTCCGACATACATCACAGCAGGATCCTCTATGACCCACTTCCCAGAATATTGGAAATAAAAGCAAAAATAAACAAATGGGACCTAATTAACCTTAAAAGCTTCTGCACAACAAAGGAAACTATAAGCAAGGTGAAAAGAAAGCCTTCAGAATGGGAGAAAATAATAGCAAATGAAGCAACTGACACACAACTAATCTCAAAAATATACAAGCAACTCCTACAGCTCAACTCCAGAAAAATAAACGACCCAATCAAAAAATGGGCCAAAAAACTAAATAGACATTTCTCCAAAGAAGACATACAGATGGCTAACAAACACATGAAAAGATGCTCAACATCACTCATTATCAGAGAAATGCAAATCAAAACCACTATGAGGTACCATTTCAAGCCAGTCAGAATGGCTGCAATCCAAAAGTCTACAAGCAATAAATGCTAGAGAGGGTGTGGAGAAAAGGGAACCCTCTTACACTGTTGGTGGGAATGCAAACTAGTACAGCCACTATGGAGAACAGTGTGGAGATTCCTTAAAAAACTGGAAATATAACTGCCTTATGACCCAGCAATCCCACTGTTGGGCATACACACTGAGGAAACCAGAATTGAAAGAGACACGTGTACCCCAATGTTCATCACAACACTGTTTATAATAGCCAGGACATGGAAGCAACCTAGATATCCAACAGCAGATGAATGAATAAGAAAGCTGTGGTACATATACACAATGGAGTATTACTCAGGCATTAAAAATAATACATTTGAATCAGTTCTAATGAGGTGGATGAAACTGGAGCCTATTATACAGAGTGAAGTAAGCCAGAAAGAAAAACACCAATACAGTATACTAACGCATATATATGGAATTTAGAAAGATGGTAACAATAACCCTGTATACGAGACAGCAAAAGAGACACTGATGTATAGAACAGTCTTTTGGACTCTGTGGGAGAGTGTGAGGGTGGGATGATTTGGGAGAATGGCATTGAAACATGTATAATATCATATATGAAACGAGTTGCCAGTCCAGGTTCGATGTACGATACTGGATGCTTGGGGCTGGTGCACTGGGATGACTCAGAGGGATGGTACGGGGAAGGAGGAGGGAGGAGGGTTCAGGATGGGGAACACGTGTATACCTGTGGTGGATTCATGTTGATATATGACAAAACCAATATAATATTGTAAAGTTAAAAAATAAAATAAAATAAATTAAAAAAAAACCTCAACATTCAAAAAAACTAAGATCATAACATCTTGTTCCATCACTTCATGGCAACTAAATGTGGAAAAAGTGAAAACAGTGGCAGATTTTATTTTCTTGGGCTCCAAAAATCACGACAGATGGTGACTGCAGCCAGGAAATTAAGAGATGCTTGCTCCTTGAAAGAAATATTATGATGATCCTTGACAGCATATTAAAAAGCACAGACATCACTTTGTTAACAAAAGTCCATCTAGTCAAAGCTATGGTTTTTCCAGTAGTCATGTATAAATGTGAGAGCTGGACCAAAAAGGAGGCTGAACACCAAAGAAATGATGTTTTTGAATTTTGGTGCTGGAGAAGACTCTTGAGAGTCCCTTGAACTGCAAGGAGATCAAACTTGTAGATCCTTAAGGAAATCAGTCCTGAATATTATTTGAAAGTACTTTTGCTGAAGCTCCAATTCTCTGCCTATCTGATGTGAAGAGTTGACTCATTGGAAATGACCCTGATGCTAGGATAGATTCAAGGCAAGAAGAGAAGTGGACAGCAGAGAATGAGATGGTTGGATGGGATCACTGACTCAATGGACATGAGTTTGAGCAAATTCTGCACAAGAGTGAAAGGCAGGGAAGCCTGGCCTGCTGCAGTTCATGGGGTCACAAACAGTCAGACATGACTGAGTGACTGAACTACAACAACCAGTTAGAAACACTTCTCAAATTCTCCCTTTCCCACCTTAAAGTGAATTAGGTGCCTCTCATATAAATATACTCTAAATTTGTCTATATTGTGACCTGTTCTACTTTTTACCATATCATGCAATAATCATACAAGCTTTTTCCAATAGGGTAGGAGCTTTGTTCATTGGTGAATTACACATATCAATGACACATATTCAATGTTAATTGAATACACTACATCAAGACCATTTATAATGATATTTCATAACAAGTAGCTTATACAAATTTTTTTAAATTTAATTTAATTTTATTTATTTATTTATTTTTTTAATTTTATTTTATTTTTAAACTTTACATAACTGTATTAGTTTTGCCAAATATCAAAATGAATCTGCCACAGGTATACATGTGTTCCCCATCCTGAACCCTCCTCCCTCCCCCCGCCCCATTCCATCCCTCTGGGTCGTCCCAGTGCACCAGCCCCAAGCATCCGGTATCGTGCATCGAACCTGCCTGTATTGGTTTTTGCCATATATCAAAATGAATCTGCCACAGGTATACATGTGTTCCCCATCCTGAACCCTCCTCCCTCCCCCCCCATACCATCCCTCTCGGTTGTCCCAGTGCACCAGCCCCAAGCATCCAGTATCGTGCATCGAACCTGAACTAGTGATTCATTTCATATATGATATTATACATGTTTCAATGCCATTCTCCCAAATCATCCCACCCTCACGCTCTCCCACAGAGTCCAAAAGACTGTTCTATACATCAGTGTCTCTTTTGCTGTCTCGTATACAGGGTTATTGTTACCATCTTTCTAAATTCCATATATGTGCGTTAGTATACTGTATTGGTGTTTTAATTAAAAAACTTGATATTAATTTTAAGTCAATTAAAAACCTTCTTTCAGATTTTATATTATATACAACATTTTAAATTTTTTTCTCTCCCAATCTATTAATTTAGGTGAGCAGTAGAAAGTAATCACAAATTAATTTATTTTCAGGTGAAAGGGAGGAATTCAAGAAATTAACTCAAGTTAAATAGATACAAAGGAAATTATGTCTTGTTTTATTTCAAAGGCATTATTCTTGGCATTTTTCATCCACTGTTTCTACCATTTCCTCATTTTCAGACATCTAGTGGCCTGCTTCTCTCATCCAATGTTGTCACTTCCCTGGCATATATATTTATCTATCCCTTCTGATCACCCTTAAAAGTGACAAATCAACTAGACATGTTTCTGACATCCCATTTGGAACAATTCGGAAAGTTTAGCCAATCCTATTAATGTCGGTGAAATCAAATGACAACATGAACTCAATACCATCACTCATGTCACTCTGTTGTTGTTCCCAGAAACACATACATGCATGCATGGATACACACACATAAATATAATTATATGGAGATTTCTGAAGAAATAAAGACATCTAATTTCCTGAGTTGGCTAAGTGATTTTTAAATGAGTATACCTTTCTTGAATTTGTGGTCCATACCTGCTTCTCAGACACCTGCTCTTATGATTCTTGTATAGTCTCTAAGCTCCAAGCATAGCAGCCTTTAAAAAAAAAAATTAAATGTGCAAGTTTTATTGCTGTTGTAATCTTTGCAATATCAATTCTCCCTGAGTTTAAATCTTTAAATGAATGTTTCTTTTTTGTCATTCAAATCTTAGCTTATGCATCATTTCCTCAGTAATTGCTCATAATTTTGCCACAACTGCTATAATTCTCTGTCACTTGTCACTTCCCTCTAATTCCCCTTACCCCCATCTTTAATGGCACTAACAGGCATCTAATATACAAATAAAAGGTACTTATTTGTTATATAATATATAAGGTCCAAAAGGAAGGATTTTTTTTTCCTATTTTGTTCAATGATATATTCCAAGGAGTGTAGGTGGTTAATAAACATTTATTGAATGCTAAAGATTTATGCTTTAGATTTCTTTTTACAATCATTTTGGTAGTTTGTTACATGCCCAACACTCTTAAAGTTAACATCTATGAAAAATAATCTTTTTTGTCTGCCTTCTTCAACAAGTTATTTAAAGTACATAGCTTTCCTTCCAAGGAGCAAGCATCTTTTAATTTCATGATTGCAGTCACTGTCCACAGTGATTTTGGAGCCCAAGGAAATAAAAATCTGTCACCACTTCCACTGGAAGGAAAGCTATGACAAAAGTAGGTAGCATACTCAAAAGGAGAAACATCACTTTGTCAACAAAGTTTCCTATAGTCAAAGCTATGATTTTTTTGCAATAGCCATGTACAGATGTGATTTGAACCATAAAGAAGACTGAACACTGAAGAATTGATGCTTTCAAATTGTGGTTCTGTAAAAGAATTTTGAGTGTCCCTTGGACTGCAAGGAGACCAAACCAGTCAATCATAAAGGCAATCAACCCTGAATATTCAGTGCAAGGACAGAGGCTGAAGCTGAAGAACCAATACTTCAGCCATCTGATGCAAAGAGCTGACTCATTGGAAAAGACCCCAATGCTAGAAAATACTTAGAGCAAAAGGAGAAGGGTTCAGAGGATAAGATAACCATCATCATCATCAACAAGATAGCATCATCCATTCAGTGGATGTGAATGTGAGCAAACTCCAGAAGATAGTGGAGGACAGAAGAGCCTGGCATGCTGCAGTCCATGGGGTCACAAAGAGTTGGACGTGACTTGGGAACAACAACAATAAAGTACATGAACAATGCTTGGAAAACATAGAAGGTACTCAAATACGCTTTGTCATGGATGAGCAATTATTTTTTAAGTTTACTTCCAGAATTTACACTTTTATAGCCTCACCCAAAACATTAAAACTCTTAGTCATCATATATCTGATAGTCTCTAGGACACTTGAATAAGTCCTTTACAAATTTATCAATAGATCATAATCACAGTAATTTGAAAAGCAATATAAAAGGATGAAAAATATCTAATACTTAGTGTTTGCAGGTGTCTATGGAAATGGACCCTCATTGTTATAAAAATCTAACTTGGACCAATAAGTGTAAAGGAGGTTTTCACTTCTTAAACACATGCACATGAAAAATTTAGATATACAATTCTAATTGTCGAGGTTTCAGACATTTACCATAGTTGTATAAGTAGAATTCTATATAAGACTTCTGTACAAGGATTTTTTTTACAGAGTTCTTTAATGTAGCATAAATGGAATCATCCTGAGCACTCTAAAATTAATCAATGATGGTAAATTAATAAGATGGAAAAATGTGATATGTAGGCTCAAAGATGAATGAGATAGATTCATGTTTTCTAACATGGACATATTTTGATAATTGCAGTGTCAAAAATATAGAAATAGGCTTTGAAATACACAGGATGGTTTATTTTATAACACTTATGATTAGTGCAAAGCTTAGGTGTTCATTTTTTTTTTCTATTAATAATGCATCTTTCTAGAACTAAAACATACCAGTCATTATTTCTTATTCCTGGAGTTGCATTAATTTTCACTTTGTTTTTTAAATTGTAATAATACTTGAATTGATGTTGCTGTTACTCACTAAGTCATGTACAGCTCTTTTGTGTGGACTATCACTCAGCAGGCTCCTCTCTCCATGGGATTTCCCAGGCAACAATACTGGAGTAGGTTGCCATTTCCTTCTCCAGGGAATCTTCCTAACCAGAGATTGAATCTACATCTCCTTCACTGGCAAGAGGATTTTTTTTGTTTGTTTTCTTTTTTAGCACTGAGCCACCAGGGAAGCTCTAATATACAAGTTACATATGCTATATTTACATTCAATGTTGTTCAGATATCACCTTATCCCAAGCTGCTTTACAGACTTGCTGCTGCTGCTGCTGCTAAGTCACTTCAGTTGTGTCCGACTCTGTGCGACCCCATGGACTGCAGCCTACCAGGCTCCCCTGTCCGTGGGATTTGCCAGGCAAGAGTACTGGAGTGGGTTGCCATTGCCTTCTCCGTTTATAGACTTAATACAATTCTAATTAATATCTACCAGGTGTTTTACAGATAGATGTTCAGTTTATTTAAAACTTGTATGGAAATACAAGGGACATTTAATTTCAAAAGGAATCTAGTAAAAGAGCAAAAAGGACTTATATTGACTAATTTCAAGACATTATAGAGAAATCAAGATAGAGCATCACTCGAGTAAGAATGGATGTATAGATTGAAGGGAAAAAAATGAGCTCAAAAGTAAATCCCACAAATATGCTCAAATGATTTTTGCCAAAACTCCAAGGATATTAAATGGAAGAGACGGAGGTCTTTCTCTCAAATGAAGCTGACAGCCTTTATGTCTTCATGGGGTAGGGGAATAAACCTTGAATATAACCTGCTATCATTCAAAAAATTAACTTGAAATTGTTCTTAGTTACAAACATGAAGGTGATAACTAACATATCTTTGTAAAAATCTATGAGAATCTCTGTGACATTGGAGAAAGGAAAGATTAGTTAGGTCAGAAATATGAACTTTTCTTTTTTTTTTTTAAGGAATAAATCCACTTTTCCAAAATTAAAAACTTCTCTTTTAAAGAGAAATAATTAGGGGGAAAAGGCTCTTCAGACACTGAAGAAAATGTTAAAAATATATATTACTGACTTGTATCAAGAGTAAATGAAAGCTCTTCTACCCCCATAATATGAGGAAAGCCAGACCCAAGGAAATAGTCAAAATATTTGAAAAGACAGTTGACAAAATAGTATATCTGTATTCCTAATAAGAATATTAAATGTGCTCAAAATCAATCTCCTGAGAAATGTAAATTAAAACCAACAGGACACACAGTTATACATACACTAGAATGGCTATAATTTAAAATATTCCAGAAAAATAAATGACCCAATCAAAAAATGGGCCAAAGAACTAAATAGACATTTCTCTAAAGAAGACATACAGATGGCTAACAAACACATGAAAAGATGCTCAACATCACTCATTATCTGAGAAATGCAAATCAAAACCACTATGAGGTACCATTTCAAGCCAGTCAGAATGGCTGCAATCCAAAAGTCTCCAAATAATAAATGCTGGAGAGGATGTGGAGAAAAGGGAACCCTTTTACACTGTTGGTGGGAATGCAAATTAGTACAGCCACTATGGGGAACAGTGTGGAGATTCCTTAAAAAACTGGAAGTATAACTGCCTTATGATCCAGCCATCCCACTGTTGGGCATACACACTGAGCAAACCAGAATTGAAAGAGACACGTGTACCCCAATGTTCATCGCAGCACTGTTTATAATAGCCAGGACATGGAATCAACCTAGATGTCCATCAGCAGATGAATGGATAAGAAAGCAGTGGTACATATACACAATGGAGTATTACTCAGCCATTAAAAAGAATACATTTGAATCAGTTCTAATGAGGTGGATGAAACCAGAGCCTATTATACAGAGTGAAGTAAGCCAGAAAGAAAAACACCAATACAGTATACTAAAACATATATATGGAATCTAGAAAAATGGTAACGATAACCCTGTATACAAGACAGCAAAAGAGACACTGATGTATAGAACAGTCTTCCGGACTCTGTGGGAGAGGGAGAGGGTGGGATGATTTGGGAGAATGGCATTGAAATATGTATAATATCATATATGAAACGAGTCGCCAGTCCAGATTCGATGCAGGATACTGGATGCTTGGGGCTGGTGCACTGAGACCACCCAGAGGGATGGTATGGGGAAGGAGGAGGGAGGAGCGTTCAGGATGGGGAACACATGTATGCCTGTGGCATATTCATTTTGATATATGGCAGAACCAATACAATATTGTAAAGTTTAAAAATAAAATAAAATATTGAGATCATATATATTAATATAATACATAAAATATAGAGATAATCAAGTTGTGGTGCAGATCCAGGCCAACTGGAACTCATGCAGAGCTGGTAGGAGAGAGGACGTAAAATAGTACAACCACTTTGGAAATTCTTTAGAATTATGGATTTAATTATACATATGCTTAGGAAAATATTTAAGTTATTCATATAAAAAAACACAAACATATGAATGTTAATCAACATGCTTCTGATAGCCAACAGAGCACAGAAGAAATA
Source organism: Bubalus kerabau (assembly GCF_029407905.1). Taxonomy (NCBI): domain Eukaryota; kingdom Metazoa; phylum Chordata; class Mammalia; order Artiodactyla; family Bovidae; genus Bubalus; species Bubalus kerabau. The sequence goes on from NC_073645.1 coordinate 6,043,600, forward strand.
AAAAACAAAATCAAAATATGCATAGAAACAAATGAAAATGAAAACACAACAACTCAAAACCTATGGGATTCAGTAAAAACAGTGCTAAGAGGGAGGTTCATAGCAATACAAGCCTATCACAAGAAGCAAGAAACAAGAAAGTGAAAGTGAAAGTCTCTCAGTCGTTTCCAACTCTCTGTGACCCCACGAACGATACAGGCCATGGAATTCTCCAAGCCAGAATCCTGGAGCGGGTAGCCTTTCCCTTCTCCAGGGAATCTTCCCAACCCAGGGACTGACCCCAGATCCCTGCATTACAGACAGATTCTTTACCAGCTGAGCCACAAGAGAAAGCCCAAGAAACAAGAGAAACATCAAATATACAACCTAACTTTGCACCTAAAGAAACTAGAAAAATAAGAAAAAGTAAAACCCCAAAGTTAGTAGAAAGAAAGAAATCATAAAAATCAGAGCAGAAATAAGTGAAAAAGAAACAACAAAGATTATAGCAAAGATCAACAAAGCTAAAAGCTGGTTCTTTGAGAAGATAAATAAAACAGACAAACCATTAGCCAGATCATCAAGAAAAAGGGAGAAAAATCAAATCAATAAAATTAGAAATGAAAATGGAGAAATCACAATGGACAACACAAAAATACAAAAGATCATAAGAGACTACCATGAGTAACTATAGGCCAATAAAATGGACAAGTTGGAAGAAATGGACAAAATTCTTAAAAAGTATAACCTTCCAAAACTGAACCAGGAAGGACTAGAAAATCTGAACAGACCCATAACAAGCATGGAAATCAAAATTGTAATAAAAAATCTTAAAAAAAAAAAAATACAAAACAAAAGAAAAGAAAATCTTCCAACAAACAAAAGCCCAGAACCAGATGGCTTCACAGGTGAATTCTACCAAAAATTTAGAGAAGAGCTTATACCTATCCTACTCAAAGTCTTCCAGAAAATTGTAGAAGAATGTAAACTCCCAAACTCACTCTATGAGGCCATGATCACCCTAATACCAAAACCAGACAAAGATGCCACAAAAAAAGAAATTTGAATTATTTATAAATGTATACATATTCTTATCCACACAACACAAGTTTTACTACTATGTATTTATAAATGAGAAATGAAAACACATCTACTCTAATACATACACAGGAAGATTTACAGCCACACTGATTCAGTGGAAATCTAGGATTCAGACAGACAAGGCATAAAATGTGACTACTTGATTAATTACATGGGTATAAAGGTGAAGTAGTCATTATTATTAATATAGAAAATATCAATATTTTGCATTATTATTAAATGATTTTCTGTGATTTCCCAAGTAAAAATGATTATTTGATTAACAAAATATATGATCTTTCATAGAATGTAAAGTTTGGAAAAAATCCTAAATGTAATTTATGCTCACCTCTACTGATATTTGTCAGACATGCTATCTATAATTAATATATTGGGCTCAGTTCAGTCACTCAGTCATGTCCAACTCTTTGCGACCCCATGAGCTGCAGTACACCAGGCCTCCCTGTCCATCACAAACTGCCGGAGTTTACCCAAACTCATGTTCATTGAGTTGGTGATGCCATCCAACCATCTCATCCTCTGTTGTCCACTTCTCCTCCAGCCCTCAATCTTTCCCAGCATCAGGGTCTTAAATGAGTCAGCTCTTTGCATCAGGTGGCCAAAGTATTGGAGTTTCAGCTTCAACATCAGTCCTTCCAATGAACACCCAGGACTGATCTCCTTTAGGATGGACTGGTTGGATCTCCTTGCAGTCCAAGGCACTCTTAAGAGTCGTGGGCTACATAAACACAAATGAAAACTCCCAGTTCTATATTCAGAGTGAGTTGATTTGACTACTTACTTAAGCACCAACTTCCTATGCTACTTTAAAATATATGCTTCACATTTGTGTGTCTCATTCTGTAGAATAAACATAATAATAAACCTCTCACAGAATTAGTTTACATCTTTGTGAATGGCTTAGCATAGTGCCTACATAGTAAATGTTCTATAAATTTTAATTTTTGTTATTTTTAAAATTGGGCTCTGTGGGGGCACTCCTTGTGGCTCATACAGTAAAGAATCTGCTCACAATGCAGGAGACCCAGGTTTCATCCCTGGCATGGAAAGAGCCCCTGGAGGAGGGAATGGCAACCCACTCCAGTATTCTTGCCAGGAGAATTCCATAAACAGAGGAGCCTGACAGGCTTCATAGTTCATGGCATCACAGATTCAGACATGACTAATCCACTTTCACTTCACTTCAGCAGGGGGTGAAAAAGTACTCAGTGCTTCTTACTTCATCCAAATCTGGCTTTAACCCTTGTGGATGGTTGTTGTTGATACGGCTCAGAAACTGTGGCAACGATAAGAACTTTGAGTATGATGGATATGTCTTTTGGGCTTGTCTTCTTGAAATCTCGGTCTTGTGATAAGGAGGGCAGGCTTTGGAACCAATTGCTTAGGTTTGAATCTAGATTCCTCTTTTTACCTGTGTTGCTTAACCTTGGATATGATAGGAATACAGGAAACCTGTAGGAAAATGGATTCTTGTTCAAACATTTAAAAGGCTGTTTTTGTACCATGAGGGTTTCCATAGCTTTGGTATGACAATGTATTAAGATTGGGGTTGGTTGGTGATATACCTTTATTTTGTAAGTTGGAAAAGAGCTGTGGGGATGTTAGGTATGTTCTTAGGCAAATCATTTCTTTTTTTGCCTTTCTTCAGGGGATTTTCCTGACCCAGGAAATAAACCCTGGTCTCCCACATTGTGGGCAAATTCTTTAACGTCTGAACCACCAGGGAAGCCCAAAGGGTACAGATGAAAGTTAAAATGTTAAAAATTAAATCCCTAATATTCATGCTGTTATACTCTTCAAATAGTCTTTACACAGCCACACATGGAAAGACACTGAGTTAGATTTGCCGATAAAGCTGTTGTTATAAACAGACCTCAAAATGATGTGAATCAAAAAACTCAGGATTCAGTTTACCTTTTTATAAGCTATTACCCAGTGTTCCTTATCTGCACTGTTGAAGCTACTTCATACCCACAGTTTCTGCTGTTGCCTTCTGGGAAAGGAAAAGAGAAAGTGGATAGCAAACTGGTACTCTTTAGGATGTAATGTAGAAATTGCATACAACCCTTCCCCTAATAATCATTGTACAGACCTAAGTTAGAAGGTCACAGCTGTACCCAGGAAGCTATGAAGGGTGACTTGTCACTGTTTAACCAGTTACTTTAAAAAAAAAAAAAAGGATTTTTTTATTAAAAATAGAATGATAAAATGGCTTTAGGGGATAATTAACAGGCTAATACTTTCAGATGCTTTATCAGACACTAAAAACAAACATGTTTTTAAAAAGTCAGCTTAAGATTCCTCAGTGGCAACCAAACATATTAACGCATTCATGAAAAAACAAATAGTAATAAAGGGTTATTTAAAAATGTATCATATTTTGGTATGATTACTCTACATTACCTATGAGAGTAACATGCAGCTACTAATAAACCCATACTCAGCCTTCCCTTCCTTGAACAGCAAAATGTCAGCACTAATGTATAATTATCTTCTTTTCAATTTCTCTGAAGGGAGAAATTCTTTCTTTGCCTTTGGGAGATGGCACTGATTTTCTTATAAAAAAGCTCATTTCAATATTCTGAAACTTGAATTGTTAGAAAGTGTTGTTTTTCTCAGGCTCATATTAACTATTACTTATTATTCACTACTATTGAGTAAATATATCACTGTGTATTTTTCACCAGGAATAATTAAAAATTTTAATCACTATGAGTAATTCAGAATTTTGTGGGCTGTTTTGGATATTTTTATTTCTTTGAAGTAATCCTGAATTATGATATTTTATACATCTAAAAAGTAGTTGATCCATAGTTCTACATTAAATTTAGCAATTAAATATCATTTACTTTTTGTAATAGTTACATTGTTGTATGTATTTACATAGCTACTCTTTACACTATAGAAATTTTTAGTAAATTTAAAATTAAGTATTTAATTACTGAGAAAAAAATCTGCGCATAAGCTTTTCCTTAAAGAAATCCCACATTCAATATTTCAGGTCACTGGGGTGCCATTTGGACAGTAAAAGTATGCATAATTTCTTCACATAATACCTTGGAGGATTAAAACATGATTTTTAAATTGCTTATCTTGCAATTAGTGTGCAATTTAACCACTCAGTGAGTTCTTTTTGTATTTGAGATTCTACATAAAACTCTTATGAATACAGAGACCTTCAAATTTGATTAACTAACTTTAGAAAGACATAACTTTTCAGTCTTCCTCTGGAAATAAGCCCCCACCCTCCTCTAGGTACACTAAACAGTATTATTCAATAGACAAGTGTATGCAGGCTCTATGAAAATTATATGCTGAATTTATATAACCAAAGCTAATTAGTTTTTTTTTGTAACTAAAACTAATTTCTATAAATGCAATTTGGTTTCTTTTTTTAAAATTACAAATTTTACTACAAAAATAATTTAAGAATACCATGATTTATATAGTATAGGCTTCCAATGATATTAAAGCTTCTGGAAAAAAAAAAAAAAAACTCTGCACATTATTTTTTGTTTAGTTTACTTTTAGTAACAAGTATAAGGAAATGACAACACACTCCAGTATTCTTGCCTGAAAAATCCCATGAATAGAGGAACCTGCTTGGCTACAGTCCATGGGATCACAAGAGTTGGACACAACTTAGTGACTAAACCACCAACTCAATACATCTTGAAGTACTTTAAGGAAGCAAGTACATAACCATGAAGTTAAATAAATAATAATTATAAAAGGAAAAGTTTAAAAACTATTGTTACAAGACAATTTAGCAAATATGGTATAAAATAAAATAGTTTTAGTGTATTCTCAAACTTAACAAAATATTAATAGTCAAGAATAAACTTTCCTTTTCTAAATCTTTTGAGAGTATGTTGACCTGATACTATTACCAAAATACTTCAGTACCTATTTTGTACAAGAAGCATATTCTACTATTTGACCTTCATACAACCATAAAAATTAACATTAAACTTTGATATATTGCTACTAACTAATACGCAAGTTGTATGGACCTAATAGAAGCAGTACTTTGGCCACCTCATGTGAAGAGTTGACTCATTGGAAAAGACTCTGATGCTGGGAGGGATTGGGGGCAGAAGGAGAAGGGGATGACAGAGGATGAGATGGCTGGATGGCATCACTGACTCGATGGGCGTGAGTCTGAGTGAACTCCGGGAGTTGGTGATGGACAGGGAGGCCTGGCATGCTACGATTCCTGGGGTCGCAAAGAATCGGACACTACTGAGCGACTGAACTGAACTGAACAGAAACAGACGATATTAAGAACAGGTGGCAAGGATACACAAAACTGTACAAAAAAGATCTTCACCAACCAGATAATCATGTTGGTGTGATCACTCACACGCCTAGAGCCAGACATCCTGGAATGTGAAGTCAAGTGAGCCTTAGGAAGTACCACCACGAACAAAGCTAGTAGAGGTGAAGGAATTCCAGTTAAGCTATTTCAAATCCTAAAAGATGATGCTGTGAAAGGGCTGCACTCAATATGTCAGCAAACTTGGAAAACTCAGGAGTGGCCACAGGACGGGAAAAGGTCAGTTTTTATTCCAATCCCAAAGAAAGGCAATGCCAAAAAGTGTTCAGACTACCACACAACTGCACTCGTCTCACATGCCAGTAAAGTAATGCTCAAAATTCTCCAAGCCAGGCTTCAGCAATACATGAATCATGAATTTCCAGATATTCAAGCTGGTTTTAGAAAAGGCAGAGGAACCAGAGATCAAATTGCCAACATCTGCTGGATCACTGAAAAAGCAAGAGAGTTCCAGAAAAACATCTGTTTCTGCTTTATTGACTATGCCAAAGCCTTTGACTGTGTGAATCACAATAAACTGTGGAAAATTCTGAAGGAGATGGGAATACCAGACCACCTGAGCTGCCTCTTGAGAAATCTGTATGCAGGTCAGGAAGCAACAGTTAGAAATGGACATGGAACAACAGACTGGTTCCAAATAGGAAAAGGAGTTCGTCAAGGCTGTATATTGTCACCCTGCTTATTTAACTTCTCTGCAGAGTACATCATGAGAAATGCTGGGCTGGAAGAAGCACAAGCTGGAATCAAGATTGCTGGGAGAAATATCCTTAACCTCAGATATGGAGATGACACCACCCTAATGGCAGAAAGTGTAAAAGAACTAAAGAGCCTCTTGATGAAAGTGAAAGAGGAGAGTGAAAAAGTTGGCTTAAAGCTCAACACTCAGAAAACTAAGATCATGGCATCCAGTCCCATCACTTCATGGCAAATAGATGGGGAAACAGTGGCTGACTTTATTTTTTGGGGCTCCAAAATCACTGCAGATGGTGACTGCAGCCATGAAATTAAAAGACTTACTCCTCGGAAGGAAAGTTATGACCAACCTAGATGGCATATTTAAAAGCAGAGACATTACTTTGCCAACAAAGGTCCATCTAGTCAAGGTTATGGTTTTTCCAGTGGTCATGTATGGATGTGAGAGTTGGACTGTGAAGAAAGCTGAGTGCCAAAGAATTGATGCTTTTGAACTGTGGTGTTGGAAAAGACTCTTGAGATTCCTTTGGACTGCAAAGAGATGCAACCAACCCATCCTAGAGGAGATCAGTCCTGGGTATTCATTGAAAAGACTGATGTTGAAGCTGAAACTCCAGTACTTTGGCCACCTGATACAAAGAGCTGACTCACTTAAGAAGACCTTGATTCTGGGAATGATTGAGGGCAAAAGAAGTGGACAACAGAGGATGAGATGGTTGGATGGCATTACTGGCTCAATGGACATGTGTTTAGGTAGACTCCAGCAGTTTGTGATGGGTAGGGAGGCCTGGCATGCTGCAGTTCATGGAGTGGCAAAGTCAGACACAACTGAGTGACTGAACTAAACTGAATAAGCAAAATCCATTACAGTTTTTCCAATAATTCCCTTTATAGCCAAAGATTGCAGTTCAGCGTTACAGTTTTCATTTAATTTTCACTTCTGTTTAGTTACCTCCAGTTTCACAAAATTCTTTAGCTATTCCTTATTTTTTATGAACTTGACAGTTTTGAAGAGTGTCCCTTGACTTGAATTCATAAAGTGTTTGTTCATAATATAATACACTTTAACAGGATATTACAGAATTGATGCTGTATTCTTATTGCCTCTTATTAGGTGATACACGCTTTAGATTTGTCCTTCTGTAGTGGTGGTCAATCTGATCATTCTGATGAGGTATTATCTACAAGATTTTATCAGTCAAAAGTCAATTTTTTTTTTCTTTTTAAATAGCAAATATTTAGGTTGGAGTTAATTTGAAACAATGTAAATATCTTGTTTCTTATTAAACTTCCAAATTATTTTTATATCACCTTATATTCATGTTTTCCTATTCTATTTGATGTTACAATCAATTGTTATTATTACAATCACTGTTTTGTTGGTCAAATTTCTCCAAACTTGACCAAAAGAATATTTGAGCTTCCATGTGTTTTTGACATGCTTGCATCTTTAAGCAGTTTCTTGTTATCAGGCAGAAGTTGTTTAATGATCATTGTATACTGTTATATGCCTATACCCTGTATCAGTCATTCACTAGGAGAATTGATCTGTTAAGTAAAAGACGCTTACTCCTTGGAAGAAAGTTATGACCAACCTAAATAACATATTGAAAATCAGAGACATTATTTTGCCAACAAAGGTCTGTCTAGTCAGGCTATGGTTTTCCCAGTGGTCATGTATGGATGAGAGAGTTGGACTGTGAAGAAAGCTGAGTGCTGAAGAATTGATGCTTTTGAACTGTGGTGTTGGAGAAGACTCTTGAGAGTCCTTTGGACTGCAAGGAGATTGAACCAGTCCATCCTAAAGATCAGCCCTGGGTGTTCTTTGGAAGGAATGATGCTAAAGCTGAAACTCCAGTACTTTGGCCACATCATGCAAAGAGTTGACTCATTGGAAAAGACTCTGACATTGGGAGGGATTGGGGCAGGAGGAAAAGGGGATGACAGGAAAAGGAAAAGAGGATGAGATGGCTATATGGCATCACCGACTCGATAGACGTGAGTTTGAGTGAACTCCGGGAGTTGGTGATGGACAGGGAGGCCTGGCCTGCTACGATTCATGGGGTTGCAAAGAGTTGGACACTACTGAGCGACTGAACTGAAAAGAAGATGGAATTTAGAAGCCAATCTTTGAATATTTGTTATAGTTATTGCAATTAAGATGCTGCTGCTTCCAGCTGTCTCACAGAAAGAGTTAGAAAATTTGTTTTTTGTCACATATTCATCTCCAGGTGTGCATCTATCTATCTATCATCAAACGTCTTGAGTGCACAAACATATACCCAAATTCAATACCACATCTTTGGGTGCATTCTAGTTTTCTTCCTTTCCATATTTGTAATTACCCTCTCTAACCCTGGGTGGCTCAGTTGGTAAAGCGTCTGCCTATAATGTGGGAGACCAGGGTTCGATCCCTGGGTGAGGAAGATTCTCTGGAGAAGGAAATGGCAACCCACTCCATTACTCTTGCTTGGAAAATCCCATGAACAGAGGAGTGTGGTAGGCTACAGTCCATGGGGTCACAAAGTGTTGGACAGGACTAAGCAACTTCAATTTCACTTTCTCTAAGAGAGAAATTGACTCCAGTGATTCCATTTATTATTTAATGAATACTCTTCTGTGTTTCCATATCTCTGTGTGGATAATCCCTTCACACATACAGGTTCCAGAATATTGTATTGTACTCTCTCCACATTCCTAGTGTGGATATCCTTTATGTACCACTGTGGACCCCATCTACTTGTTTTAGGACTGAATATTCATGAGTTGAATTAATGGCTAAGCAAAGAAAGAATTGGAAGTAGAGAATGTGGAGGAGGAAAAGTCACCATTGTTTTAAAATATTTCCCTTTCTTCATTCCTACTATTATCCTATTCTAATTCCAATTTGTAATATGATAGGTCTTCTGTGTGTCAGTCACTTAGTCATATCTGACTCTTTGTGAGTCCATGGACTATATACCTCGGGGTTCCTCTGTCTATGGAATTCTCCAAGCAAGAACATTGGAGGGGTTATCATTTACCTCTCCAGGGGATCTTCCAAACCCAGGAATCGAACCCCGGATCTCCAGCATTGCAGGCAGATTCTTTTTACCATCTGATCCACCAGGGAAGCTAGGTCTTACTCCATTAATGATAACAACATGTTCATATTTATTGTCTTCTTGTCTCTCAATGATTTTTGCTATTCTTCAGTATGTCAGTTTTATTTTGCTGAATATAATCTGCTTTTAATTCTGAATTGAATTTCTAACTTCAAATACAGTCTGTGTATATAAATTTCTAGAAAACTCTTTTTTTTTTTTTTAACAAATCTTCCTAGATATATATGTTAACAGTCTATTTTATATGTAATATTTTAATACCTTATTTTATGAAATATATCAAAATATACGAATATATTTTATATTCTGGTTCTGATAATTCCAGTATATGCAGTATGATTTTTCAGTTTGTTGGTTCTCAGAACTCTCATTCACAGTGAATTACTTCTTCATGTATTTTCTGGTTCTTAAATGGTGAGTCCATGACACTTGCACTTTGTCTTTAGGAATTTGTTGAAAGTTTAACTGCATTCCCCTAGCAAGTATTTATAGTTGTTTCTGACAGATCTTTCATGGCTTACAAATCCAGGACAGTCGTTAGTTTTACTTTTGCCTGTGTATTTTTAGGTGAACACAATGTTATAAATGTCAGTTCTAATACTGTGTGGTACTCAGTTTGTGATTAGGAATTGTTAGTGCATAATCTTGTTTTGTCTCTGTCTATGGAATGTCTCTTCTTTTCATACTTTGTGCATTGTAGGCATTGAATTTTAGGAGACCCAGATTTGTTTGGGAAGACTTTGCTTCACTCTAACAATGGAGGCCTTAGATTAATTCTCTTCAAAACCCATTAAAGTCTAAGGGCTAGGGTAGGAACCTTTGGCAGAAGTTCCAAGAACCAACATTATTAATACTTAGGCTTACTTTCCCTCTCTGGATTCTCAGTGCCATTTTATTTATAGCATTTTACGATTTATGTTACCTTCTCACTAACACAAGTGTCATCATGTGTGTGGTGTGTTTGTGTGTGTATTTTTTTTTCCTAAACTTTATCCAGTGTTTTGGTTTACATCTTCTAGGTGATTCCCAAAGAGCTCTTTCCAACTAATTTCTCTGATCACTATATCTGCTATACTGCCAGAACAAGAAGTAACCAATAGATTAGAAATTTAAATAACCTTGAAATGATTTAGTAATAGAACATGTGTATATTTTATGATGGGAATTAACACATACTATTTAAGACTGATAATGTTACAGCTGTTCTTTTTTCATTTCATCATCTGTTGTTTCCATCCAAAATCATTATCTTAAGAAATAAAAGCAAGATTGTCTTTCTTTATGCCATTTTTAAAAATAAATCTAGGTGGTCAGATGACATTAAAGTCTTAATGAAAAAACTTGCTTTCATTTTTTAAAAGCGCATACTATTTTAATCATCAGCTGAAAATGTCAGTGATAATTTTGAAAATTTTTTCTTTTGTACAATATTTACAGGATGTAAAATAACTCTTTTAGGGTAAAATTCTATATAACAGAGTTCCATAACTGGAGTGAATTGTCAGAAAATTACATTAATTTCTGTTCATCCAACATTGAATTTGCAGAAGCTAAGAAAAACATCTTTTTTTCAGTTTTGGATCTTTTCAGTGAGCTTTTTAATTCTTTTCTTCACAAGCCTTCTGTTTTGATAGATGCGTTAGTGTTTTGTAAAAATGTATCATCAATAACTATTTAAAACTATATGCTTGAGCAGTCAAACATATGAGACTCTCTCATTTACTAAGTGACCTTGGCAATAATCACTATAAATTTAAGCTCAAGAGACAGATAATAGAGAATACCTTAAAACTGTTTCTTGTAAAAGCAGTTTTTCACATGTCAATTCATTGCTAAAGTACAGAGCAGCTCTATTTGTAGAAGTTTCTGTCTGTGACAGGTTAAATCAGTTGACAAGAAAATTGTGCTAAAGAAGCCAGAAAATGGGTTTAATTCTCAATGTGGTCAATTAACATTCTTTGACCCAAAGCAAATAAGGGCACCCTTGTGGCTGATTAATCTGAATTCCCTCTTACTGGCTAGGGGAAAAATGTTGCATAGTATTGTACATGATTCAAAGCAGCTTTACATATAATAATTTATCTTTATGATAAGACTAAAATATAGAGGATGAGTCATCTTGCAGAAGAAATGATGGGATTTACATGAGATTTTTTTTTTTTTTTGACTTAACCTTAACCTTAAGCTCTAAGGTTAATTGACTGTGTGCTCAGTCACTTCAGTCGTGTCCAACTCTGTGCGACCCTATGGACTGTAGCCAGCTAGCCTTTTCTGTCCATGGCATTCTCCAGGCAATAATACTGGAGTGAGTTGCCATGCCTTCCTAGAGGGGATCTTTGCAACTCAGGGATTGAACCCACATCTCTAGCATCCCCTGCATTGACAGGGTAGTTCTTTACCACTATCGCCACCTGAGAAGCCCCTACAGTGCCAGAATGAAGAGTAAAAACCTTCACAGAGAATTTTTTTTTTTTAAGGTAAACAGGCATAGAGACCAGAGGAGGAAATGGCAACCCACTCCAGTATTCTTGCCTAGAAAATTCCATGGACAGAGGAGCCTATTCAGTCTGTGGGGTTACAAAGAGTTGGCCAAGACTGAACAACTGAGCACACAGGCATAGAGATAGTGTATATATTAACAAATTCACATAATTTGTGAGTTGGTTCAGTCATGATTTAAGACCAGATAGTCAGATCTTAGATCTTATACTATTAATCTACATCCTTCACACTTAATGCAAGTCACTTTATGCTATACTTTCTGCAGTGTTTTAAGAGCTACACAGTATCATGCTTACACATATGTGTAAACACAAATTAAAACACTTTATTTTCAACAAGTTTTGCTGTCTCGTGAACTCAAGGAATTTTTACTGAAAAATTTAAAATATTTGAATTATTTTTATTCTAATGCTTCTAATACTATTTTCTTCTAATACTCAGGTAAAGGCCCTTCATGTTTATACCAACTTGCTCCATGTATGAACATTGTGAAACAGTTGTTTTAGCTTTTGCCTACAGATTATTTTTGCTCAACTCGTCAGGGTACATTGACTTTTAAGTCACATATCTGTAATTCATGAGAAAATGTTAGAGCCCATTAAAGCTTCTGTCAATAATTTTGAGCCTGGGGAATGGTGTCTGAGTTCCAAGGATTAATAATCATTTGAAAACTCACACAGATTGAAATTCACAACTTAAATACCATAAACAACTAGACAGCACCTATACTCCTCTGTATAATGTGAACAATATTCTCTTTCCTCTGTATAATGTAAATTTTGTTTTATAACATAAAAGATGGACTCTATTCATAACATGATCATAGGATGGTTTATGTTAAAAACATCCAAAGCGTAAAGCTATATTGTATATTTTAACTATTTAATGATGTTTTGATAGAAAACATTCCAGAATTTGAGGCAGAGTTTTGGAATCCAAAGTTAATTTCAGCATTCCATCTGAATATCTACATCCATGCAACAACTCAACCTGCTTTTTGAAAAATTAGAAAATTAAAAAAAAATAAATTAACAAGCTCTTTAGAGAAGATGTTACCTGTCAAACATTAACTTTGAATAAACAATCATTCATTTAAAAATACACTGAAATATGTGCATAGGATATATATTTATACAACCAAAATACAAAACCAAAAATACAAAAGTGTTTATAAAATAAACTATTTTTATTTATTGCATGAATGATGTAGATTTTCTAACAAGCACAATCAAGCTTAACTCTCTGTCTTTGAAAACGTCACATGACAATGTTATGTACTCTGCTTAAATTACTAAATGAAGATTGTGAGTTTACAGCTTACACTTATGTATAAGGGCATATCTATTTTAAGGAAATATTAATCATTTGGATTGTTAATTTACCCAAATGTCAGAGAAATAAATTACCCTAGGAAAGCTTTCACACTAAGTTGAGTTGATCTAAATATAAACTCCATAAAATCCATCAGATAATATATTAACTCTTTTAGATAAAGTTTTATATTTTGATAATCCTTAAGGTTATTTTAGAAATAAAATTATACATAAAATTAACTCTCAAAATAAGTGAATGATGAAGATAGTTGAAAATTTGCCAATGAATAATACAATATCATTTTCCCCTGCTAATTTTCTCATCCTAATGTTTGATATAAATGATATATTAACAGTGGACTTTCTAGAAGATTAGATTTTCATGTAAAAGACACTTCATTTATCTTGATGAGCATGCCTCCTTTTCTAATCTGTTTGCCCTTGCCTACACCCTCTCATGACTCTTACCTTCAATGACAAACTCTATTCTCCAATGCACTCAAGTCATGCCTTCACTATTTACAGCCCTAACTGAGTAATCTCATTCTTTGTACTGCTGATGCAAAATATTACAAATAATGGATGTAATAAATTACATCTTAGCTTAGACAGATAGAACCAAATGTTTTTGGATTTACCAGAATCATTTCAGAAATTGATATACCTCTGCCACTGCTGCAGATCAATAGTGTTTCAGTTGTCACCATAGTCAAATGATTTCTGCCTATGCAGGTCTGATAAGAGGTCCTAATAAATGCAGCCTAGGAATGAAATTTATTGCTACTGTTTGTTTTATTTTTTACTAACTAGTCAACTCTTCTTTATCATCTTTTTTGTTTCTACTTCTCAATCATATTAATTATCATTAGCTCTACAATCAATACAATGATCATTAGCCTTCCCCTAGAATATGACCTTGGAAATATCCAACACTGTCTAACATGACACTGTGCACAAAATTATATGATAAATAAATCTGACTGAATGAATTTTTATAGTAGATAGAAAAATTTGAGATGCAATGAGTGTACACATAAACATATGCATGTACATATACCCTAGAACATGTACATTTCAGAAGCTATCTGTTTTTCATTAAATTCATTCCTTGCTTCTAAATAGTTACTTAACCAACATTGTGTTTAAGGAAAATTATGAGAACATTTATTGATTGCATATATATTAACAATTTTTCAATTTTAAATTAATTTTGTTATTAAATTCTTTTTTTCCAAATATAGGCACTTAAAATAAAAATAACATGTTACTTTAACCTTGAAACATGCCTGGATAAAGTGACCAAAATTATATATGGCATACTGTTACCCCACTGGGTTTCCAGTAGTATTTTGCTAGTTTTTATTTTTTCAAATGTAAAGAAATTGCTGAAATACCATACTTCACAATTTATCTGGGAAATAAAGTTAAAACTCCCAACTGCTTAATTAGTATACTATGTTATAGATCTTATTCTAGGTGGAGGAATTATGAAGGGTAGCAAGCATAACTCTGGAAAGCATTTATCAAGCTAAATAGGCAAAGTCCTTCTCTATACATATTTTAATTTTCATACATATTCAGATAATGTAAAAGAAAAATGGTATACATTTATTGTAAGTTTATATCCAGCTGATAAAAGAATAAAAAGTTAACCTTTGCAGTTTCAGTGCTACATTAAGTGTTAATTTGGTCATACACACACAGAGAAGCATATGCATGCATCCACACACACACACACGACTCACAGAGAAAGGAAGAAAGAGAGAATATGACAAAAACAGAATTTAGCTTCAAGAATACAATAAAATGATGCAAAAGGTAGGACAAATCATTCTGTATTGGAAAGAGGAGAGGAGAAAAGTAAGGTCTTGATCAAACAGTTTATTCATTATGGTTGAAAAGAATCTGTTTTAGAAATTTTTTAGTGTTATACTCAGAAAAATGAAAGAAATGGTTAACCTTTAATATATTTGGGTTCTTCTGGATTAGTCCAATCACTCTTAAGTAATCAATATGGAAAACATGGCTAAGACAATTTTTTTTTCATGAATTTTAAAATCTTAAATATAGGCTGTACATTCATATAACTTTCTAATAAAAGCTTTCAAATATAATATATATTTTTCCAGGCATAAAGAATTATAATAATTTAATCTGGAATCATGTTAACATTTGACCATTTGACTATATTTACTAGTGCCATTTAGTCTGACTCAGCCTTGTAGGAGTTTGGTAAAACTGTCTTTTTCTTTTAGTTCAGACACTACCCACTCATTGCTGATCTAAATAAAACTCTTTTTTCCTTATCTTAATAAACACTAAATCTGCACTTAATAAGTGTCCTGGGGCAGGAAATATTTTAAATTGCACATATCCTTTGGTCTAGCCTGAATAAGTTTATTATGATGATGGCCTAAGGAGATAGGCATTGGAGGCACTTAGAATTTTGTATGATCTTGTCACTTCCTTTAACCTGCATGAGGCTTTAAGGAAGAGGCTTAGTCTTTCAGAGAGTCAGTTTCTTAATCTTTTAAAAAATCTCACTAATTTACTGAAAGAATAATTAAGACTAAGTATATAAAGCCCTTAGCATACTACTTAAAATATTGTAAGCACTCGATAAACTGTAGAGGTTATTACTGTTTATCTTACACTACGGATTCATTACTGTTATTTTCCCTATTGCTGTAATTTTATATAACATTCACATTTAAAAGATCTAGGAGGTTGCATGGTAATCACTAACAATATTATGAATCTATGAAATCCATTTCAAAATAGTTTAAAAGACACATATAATCACAAATTTTATAAAATTTTGTGAGTATTTAGACCTATGGATCTTATAGGTCATATCTAGAGAATTCCTGTGGCATTAAGCTAAAAGCCCCTTACCCTGGAGCATGTTTTCTCAAAAACATGTACATAAACATGAAAATCTTAAATATATGTCAGAATATAAAGGTGAACTGCTAATGGAAAATATTAAAAACTACCAGTAACCCAGAAGATGTAGAATTATAGTGAAAAATGCATAGGATTAGGAATATTGTGCATAAGGGCTCAATGGATAAGGGCTCAATGCAAATGCTAGAATTCTGTCCCTAATCAAGCATTTCTCCCCATGAAGATCCTGAGGAAAATGAACATGCAGATCAAACACTAGGGAGACAACTTACTCTTCTGTAATTATTTGAGGGTTTGTCCCAAAATGTTATTAGGGTATTTTAGTGAATTATAATAGACTAGACCTTTGGCTTCTGCATCCCTCACTAAGAGGGAGTTGCGAGTATCTTGCAGACTTGAAATGGGAACCCACTATGGTATTCTTGCCTGGAGAATCTGATGGACAGAGGAGTCTGGTGGGCTACAGTCCATGGAGTTGCAAAGACTTGGACACTACTCAAGTGACTTCACACATGCAGAATTGAATGACAGCAGTCTGTTTACTTCAACCACACACACACCCAGAATTACTATACTACCACTGCAGTTCTAGGAAATACTTAGAAAAAGATGAGAAAATTGCCAACAAATGAAAGTTCAGTTCAGTACAGTCGCTCAGTCCTGTCCGACTGTTTGCAACCCCATGAATTGCAGGACGCCAGGCCTCCCTGCCCATCATCAACTCCCGGAGTTCACTCAGACTCACGTCCATCGAGTCAGTGATGTCATCCAGCCATCTCATCCTCTGTCATCCCCTTCTCCTACTGCCCCCAATCCCTCCCAGCATCAGAGTCTTTTCCAATGAGTCAACTCTTCGCATGAGATGGCCAAAGTGCTGGAGTTTCAGCTTTAGCATCATTCCTTCCAAAGAACACCCAAGACTGATCTCCTTTAGAATGGACTGGTTGGATCTCCTTGCAGTCCAAGGGAATCTCAAGAGTCTTCTCTAACACCACAGTCCAAAGCATCAATTCTTCAGTGCTCAGCTTTCTTCACAGTCCAACTCTCGCATCCATACATGACCACTGGAAAAACCATAGCCTTGACTAGACGGATCTTTGTTGAGAAAGTAATATCTCTGCTTTTTAATATGCTATCTAGGTTGATCATAACTTTCCTTCCAAGGAGTAAGCATCTTTTAATTTCATGGCTGCAGTCACCATCTGCAGTGATTTTGGAGCCCCAAAAAATAAAGTCTGGCACTGTTTCCACTGTTTCCCCATCTATTTCCCATAAAGTGATGGGACTGGATGCCATGATCTTAGTTTTCTGAATGTTGAGCATTAAGCCAACTTTTTCACTCTCCTCTTTCACTTTCATCAAGAGGCTTTTGAGTTCCTCTTCACTTTCTGCCATAAGGGTGGTGACATCTGCATATCTGAGGTTATTGATATTTCTCCCGGCAATCTTGATTCCAGCTTGTGCTTCTTCCAGCCCAGCGTTTCTCATGATGTACTCTGCATATAAGTTAAATAAGCAGGGTGACAATATACAGCCTTGATGTACTTCTTTTCCTGTTTGGAACCAGTCTGTTGTTCCATGTCCAGTTCTAACTGTTGCTTCCTGACCTGCATATAGGTTTCTTAAGAGGCAGGTCAGGTGGAGAAAGCAATGGCAAACCATATAGGTTTCTCAAGAGGCAGGTCAGCTGGAGAAGGAAATGGCAAACCACTTCAGTATTCTTGCCTTGAGATCCCCATAAACAGTATGAAAAGGCAAAATGATAGGATACTGAAAGAGCAACTCCCCAGCTCAGTAGGTGCCCAATATGCTACTGGAGAGCAGTGGAGAAATAATTCGAGGAAGAATGAAGGGATGGGGCCAAAGCAAAAACAATAACCAGTTGCGGATGTGATTGGTGATAGAAACAAGGTCCAATGCTGTAAGAGCAATATTGCGTAGAAGCCTGGAATGTTAGGTGCATGAATCAAGGCAAATTGGAAGTGGTTAAACAGGAGATGGCAAGAGTGAACATCAACATTCTAGGAATCAGCATACTAAAATGGACTGGAATGGGTGAATTTAACCTAGATGACCATTATATCTACTACTGCGGGCAGGAATCCCTCAGAAGAAATGGAGTAGCCATCATGGTCAACAAAAGAGTCTGAAATGCAGTACTTGGATGCAGTCTCAAAAATGACAGAATGATCTCTTCGTTTCCAAGGCAAACCATTAAATATCACAGTAATCCAAGTCTATGCCCCACCAGTAACAAATGAAAAGGCACAACCGAATCCATACTTGCTGATCTCAATGACTTTGAATCCCCTGTCCTTAACCATTTTTATCTTATCTGGATCCTCTAGTCTATTTATCAGCTTTACAGAAGAACCCTCCTTTTCAGTTGTAAATCACTTTGTCCTTAAACCTGACCCAAATTTTTAGATAAATGAAGAAATTTAAGGGAAGAGAAACAATGAGACTTAAATACACCCTAGAAAAAAATTTCACTGTTAAAAAGATTTTTGTTCATGTACTTAACTATGAGGGTTTAAACAAATATCTTAGCTTCATCCATTAAAGATTAAATAATCTACAATATAGTCTATGCCATTGAGTAAGTGACAAAATTAATATTGTTGGATACAAGGTCAAGCCCTAATACATATTTTAACTTTAATTAGACTTTTTTTTTTTCCCCTTAGTGTGACTCTGTATATGTTTCAAACATGAGGACAGATTCTAGAGTATTAGCTAGTAGCTACCACTGCCTACTCTTTCAAAGTACAGGGAAAATGACTTTGTGAGTAATAAGGACCAATTCTATACCTCTGTGTTATTTATATAAATACAGATATGTGTGTGTATGTGTATATATATATATATATATATATATATATATATGTCTATATCTGGAGAGAAGAGACAGGGAGGGAGGGAGGGAGGGAGAGATAGAGAGAGATTCCCGATTTTCAAATTAACCTACTTGGTAACATTCTGTTGTAAATCAGTACTTAAAATGTTCCTGAGGTCATCTGGGACATGCACAGAGCAGCACAAAATTGTTCACCTGTCAGAATGTTCCTGCTGCTGCTGTTGCTGCTAAGTCACTTCAGTCGTGTCCAACTCTGTGCGACCCCATAGAATGTTCCTCAGTTCAGTTCAGTTCAGTTCAGTCACTCAGTCGTGTCCGACTCTTTGCAACCCCATGAATTGCAGCACGCCAGGCCTCCCTGTCCATCACCAACTCTCTGAATTCACTCAAACTCACGTCCATCGAGTCAGTGATGCCATCCAGCCATCTCATCCTCTGTCGTCCCCTTCTCCTCCTATCCCCAATCCCTCCCAGCATCAGAGTTTTTTCCAATGAGTCAACTCTTTGCACGAGGTGGCCAAAGTACTGGAGTTTCAGCTTTAGCATCATTCCTTCCAAAGAAATCCCAGGGCTGATCTCCTTTAGGATGGACTGGTTGGATCTCCTTGCAGTCCAAGGGACTCTCAAGAGTCTTCTCCAACACCACAGTTCAAAAGCAGCAATTCTTTGGCACTCAGCTTTCTTCACAGTCCAACTCTCACATCTATACTTGGCCACTAGAAAAACCATAGCCTTGACTAAACGTTCCTAACTGATGTCAATTATGAAGAAACACTTCCTTCTTGCTTCTTCAGCTCTCATGCCATTGAGTAAGATAGAAAACTAAAAATGACTCCAGGATGGAAAAGTTATAGGGGATGATGCTGTGTAGTACAGGAAATTCTGGCTCTGAGGTCAGTTGGGTGAGATTTGAATTTCAACTCTGACACTTGTTAGTGGTATGGCATCAGGGAAGTTATTAACACTTCTGAACTTTGCTTTCTCTTTTTCAAAATAAAGAAAATCTTCTGATGAGTTTAATTTTAGGATTTAAAATTATAATTTATGTAAGATATATATTTAGACACATTTGTGTATATAAGTATATATATATATATATATATATATATATATTAGGGGCTTCCCTGGTGGCTCAGTTGGTAAAGACTCCTTTACTGGTAAAGACTCCTTGAATGCAGGAGACTCAGTTTCAATCCCTGGGTTGGGAAGATCCCCTGGAGTAGGAAATGGCAACCCACTTCAGTATGCTTGTCTGGGAAATCCCACAAACAGAGGAAGAGGAAAGCCTGGTGGGCTAAGTTCCATAGGGTTGCAAGAATTGGACATGACTTTGTGACTGCACTGCAACCATGTGTGTATTATGATGAATGCATGTATGTTTTCATATTAATATATTTATGTATCAGTTCAGTTCAGTTGATCAGTCATGTCCAACTCTTTGTAACCCCGTGGACTGCAGCACAACAGGCTACCCTGTCCATCACCAACTGCCGAAGCTTGCTCAAACTCACGTTCATCAGTGATCCCATCCAACCTTCTCATCCTCTGTCATCCCTTTCTCCTTCGGCCTTTAACTTTTCCTAGCATCAGGGTCTTTTCCAGTGAGTCAGTTGTTTGCTTCAGGTGGCCAAATTATTGGAGTTTCTTCTTCAGCATCAGTCCTTCCAATGAATACTGAGGACTTATTTCCATTAGGATTGACTGGTTGTATCTCCTTGCACTCCAAGGGACTTTCAAGAGTCTTCTCCAACACCACAGTTCAAAAGCATCAGTTCTTCGGTGATGAGCTTTCTTTATAGTCCAACTCTCACATCCATACAGGACTACTGGAAAAACAGTAGCTTTGACTAGATGGAATTTTGTTGGCAAAGTAATGTCTCTGCTTTTCAATATGCTGTCTAGGTTGGTCATAGCTTATCGTCTAAGGAACAAGCATCTTTTTATTTCATGGCTGAAGTCAACACCTGCAGGGATTTTGGAGCCCAAACCAATAAAGTCTCTCACTCATTCCATTGTTTCCCCATCTCTTTGCCATGAAGTGATGGGACTGAATGCCATGATCTTCGTTTTCTGAATGTTGAGCTTTAAGACAACTTTTTTTACTCTCCTCATTCACTTTCATCAAGAGACTTTTTAGTTCTTCTTCACTTTCTGCCATAAGAGTGGTGTCATCTGCATACCTGAGGTTATTGATATTTCTCCTGGAAAACTTGATTTCAGCTTGTGCTTCATCCAACCCAGCATTTTGCATGATATACTCTGCATATAAATTTTAAAAGCAGGGTGATAATATTCAGCCTTGACATACACCTTTCCCGATTTAAACCAGTCTGTTGTTCCATGTCCAGTTCTAACTGTTGCTTCTTGACCTGCAGACAGATTTCTCAAGAGGCAGGTCAGGTGGTCTGGTATTCCCATCTCTTTAAGAATTTTCCATAGTCTTTTGTGATCCACACAGTCAAAGGCTTTGTCGTAGTCAATAAAGCAGATGTAGATGTTTCTCTGGACCTTTCTTGCTTTTTCTATGATCCAACAGATGTTGGCAATTTGATCTCTGGTCCTCTGCCTTTTCTAAATGCAGCTTGAACATCTGGAAGTTCACGGTTTCATTTACAGTTGAAGCCTGACTTGGAGAATTTTGAACATTACTTTGCTAGTGTGTAAGTTGAGTGCAATTGTGGGGAAGTTTGAACATTCTTTGGCATTGCCTTTCTTTGGGATTGTAATGAAAACTGACCTTTTCTAGTCCTGTGGCCACTGCTGAGTTTTCTAAATTTGCTGGCCCACAGCATCATGTTTTAAGATTTGAAATAAGTGAACTGGAATTCCATCACTCCCACTAGCTTTGTTCACAGTGGTGCTTCCTAAGGCCCACTTGACTTCACATTCCAGCATATCTGGCTCTAGGTAACTGATCACACCATCGTAGTCATGATTTTTTCGGATAGTTTTTCTGTGTACGCTTGCCACCTCTTCTTAATAGCTTCTGCTTCCTTTAGGCCCATATCATTTCTGTCCTTTATTGTATCCATCTTTGCATGAAATGTTTCCTATTATCTCTAATTTTCTTGAAGAGATCTCTAGTCTTTCTCATTCTGTTGTTTTCCTCTATTTCTTTGCATTGATCCCTGAGATGGCTTTCTATCTCACCTTGCTATTCTCTGGAACTCTGCATTCAAATGTATATATTTTTCCTTTTCTCATTTGCCTTTAGGTTCTCTTCTTTTCTCATCTATTTATAAGGTCTCTTCAGATAACCATTTTGCCTCTTTTCATTTCTTTTTCTTGGGGTTGGTCTTGATCACCCCCTCCTGTACAATGTCATGAACCACTCTTGTAGTTCTTCAGGCACTCTATCAGATCTAATCTGTTGAATCTATTTGTCACTTCCACTGTATAATTGTAATGAATTTGATTTAGGTCATACCTGAATGGTCTAGTGGTTTTTCCTACTTTTTTAATTTAAGTCTGAATTTTGCAATGAGAAGTTCATAATCTGAGACACAGTCAGCTCCCAGTCTAGTTTTTGCTGGCTGTATATAGTTTCTCCCTCTTTGGCTGGAAGGAATATATTCAATCTGATTTAGATATTGACCACCTGGTGACATCCTTCTGTACAGTCATCTCTTGTGCGGTTGGATGAGGGTGTTTTCTATGACCAGTGTATTCTCACATATATGTACATATGTGTATGCATATATATACACATGTATATATGCATATATATTACAGAGTATTGAGCAGAGTTTCCTGTGCTATATAGTAGTAGGTCCTTGTTATTATCTGCTTTAAATATAGCTGTGTGTACATATCAATCCCAAATTCCTAATCAATACCCCTTCCCCTCACCCCATAACCATAAATTCATTTTCTAAGTCTGTGAGTCTGTTTCTATTTTGTAAATGAGTTTGCATCATTATGAAAAGGTTATTTTTAAAAAGGATTTACATTTTTAAAGTTAAAAACTAAAATTAAAAATATATATATGGCAAAACCAATACAATATTGTAAAGTTAAAAAATAAAATTAAATTAAATTTAAAAAATATCAAAATCACACCTGCTGCTTCTTAATTTCTTCTTCATAAAGAATTTAAATATATTATTAGCTCTTTTCATAGGAAATGGTTTTTGTGGAATAGCAAAAGAATGCTAATTATAAAATATTACAAAAATTACAAAGCATCATTTATATGTTAGTCATTATATGAGGAATCAATTTTGGTACTGGAAAAGATCAGGGGTTATAGATTCAGATAAAAATTTGGGTTTCAAATTCCAACACTTCTATGGATTATTGGACCAATTGCTCTTCTCTTGCAACTTCATTTCTCCAGCCCTGTAAAATGGGGCTAATTCAATTTATTCCATAGATAAATGTGGAAGATGTTGAACCTAAAATATGTGTTCAGAAACTGTTAGTCTTTGTGTCCTTATATTTTTGGAAGCTAAAATAGTGTATGGAGTCCCAAGGGAAATCAGTTGATAGCAATAATATGTAAGAATCCTTTATTCAAATTTAACATCATTTTCAGGTATTGGAATTCATGTATTATATTGTCAGTAATTTTGCAATTAAAGTGTGGATATATTGATGTTTTGATGATGCTGAATAAATGCTAAAGCTCTTTTTTGTATATTCTATTTTTAAAAGTATTCAATAATTGCAAATTTTAAATGGAAGTAATATTTGGGCATTTGGTAATCAATATATTTACAGATGTCCCAGAATTCCTCTAGAAACATGCCAAAGAATAAATTCAACATTATAATGCCACCTTTATTTTGAAAGTATTGCTAGTTGATTTTAGTTCACATAATAACACTTTATAGTATTCAGTTCAGTTCAGTTCAGTCACTCAGTCGTCTCCGACTCTTTGCGACCCCATGAATCGCAGCATGCCAGGCCTCCCTATCCATCACCAACTCCCTGAATTCACTCAAACTCACGTCCATCGAGTCAGTGATACCAATTAGCCATCTCAGCCTCTGTCGACCCCTTCTCCTCCTGCCCCCAATCCCTCCCAGCATCAGAGTCTTTTCCAATGAATCAACCCTTTGCATGAGGTGGCCAAAGTACTGGAGTTTCAGCTTTAGCATCATTCCCTCCAAAGAAATCCCAGGGATGATCTCCTTCAGAATGGGCTGGTTGGATCTCTTTGCAGTCCAAGGGACACTCAAGAGTCTTCTCCAACACCACCGTTCAAAAGCACCAATTCTTCAGTGCTCAGCTTTCTTCACAGTCCAACTCTCACATCCATACATGACCACAGGAAAAACCATAGCCTTGACTAGACGGACCTTTGTTGGCAAAGTAATGTCTCTGCTTTTGAATATGCTATCTAGGTTGGTCATAACTTTTCTTCCAAGGAGTAAGCGTCTTTTAATTTCATGGCTGCAGTCACCATCTGCAGTGATTTTGGAGCCCAAAAAAATAGTGTCTGACACTGTTTCCACATTTATTTCCCATGAAGTGATGGGACCAGATGCCATGATCTTCGTTTTCTGAATGTTGAGCTTTAAGCCAACTTTTCCACTCTCCACTTTCATTTTCATCAAGAGACTTTTTAGTTTCTCTTCACTTTATAGTATTAGGAAAAATCAAATAAAAATTAAAAAAAAATTGAATGCTATCCAATATAAATTGATGGTTTATAGTATTGTTTGATAATCATCATTAATTTTTCAACCTTCTGTGTTTAGTTTTAGATTGAACAGGTTATTAAAATCATATGTGCTAGTAAATTAATCTTTTCCTCAGCACCTAATCAAAATTTACCTAGCCTAGCAATACTCTTTGTTCTTCCCATTCTTGTTTTTCCATGTGGCTGCACTTAAATTCTACTTAGTATTCATTTGAACAATATTTATGTTATGAGATTCATTGAAGATATTTCTGTATTGTCAAGCCAAATTCCCTTTCAAACTTGGAAGTAAAGAGAAATTTGGTGAAATTAAAAATAAATTAAAATCTCAAAAACACTTATAGAGCTTCAATTTCTCCAATATTTTATAAAAGTTATTTATATAGAAAGCAAATTCAGCTAGTTATTAATATTTTTTTGTATAAACCTCTCCTTGGAGGCCATATAATCATGACTGAGATTCAGCACTAACAGCAAGTTAAAGAACATCTACAACTGGAATATATAATAAGCCTAAAATTCCCCAATGAGAGCATCAGGAATATCAAAGAGAATGGAGAAAAACATCAATAGATAAAGCAAAGCATACATAGTTGGAACCTTGCAGCATTAAAATAAGGATAGGAGTGCACTCTAAGCAGTAAAGACAGAGTATCATTTATGGTGGATGGAAGGAGATTGTCAGTTTGATTAGATATCATTCGGGACTGTATAATGATGTCTTTCTAAAATTCCACACAGTATTTTTTTATAGGCCACACAATACACAAAAATTATGTTTTATGGGTAACTGAGACACATATTAATGAAGAGTTAGGATGATGATTCCCTGGGTTCTGCATGTAAAGCAGGAGACATGGGTTCGGTCCCTGGCTTAGGAAGATCCCTTGGAGGAGGGCATGGTAACCCACTCCACTATTCTTGCTTGGATTATCCCCATGGACAGAGGAGCCTTGTCCATGGGATTGCAAAGCGTCCGACAGGACTGAGAGACTAAGCATAACACAGGATGATATTAATGAGATTGATTTAGCATCTTTTGAAATCTAGAGAGTAGAGATCATGAATTACACAGTTTGTATTTTAGACAAATTAAACAGAGAGATGCTTTCCTCTTCTAGAAGACCATTGTAGAACACAGATTTCTTAGATCAGCTGCTGCATAGCATAGGTAAAGAAACAATAAATTATACTGTGTATAATAAACAGAAGATAAAACAGCTTGAGAAAAAACTGAGTTAAATTAAACTTTAAATTAAATTCTTAAATTACTCTCAGGTAAAAAATTGTTAACATTATGTACTTACAAGTCAAACAAGATTTGGCAGTTAAGTTCAGTTGCTCAGTCATGTCTGACTCTTTGCAACCCCAGGAACCACAGCAATCCAGGCATCCTTGTCTATCACCAACTCCAGGGTTCTACCCAAACTCACGTCCACTGAGTCAGTGATGCCATCCAACCAGCTCATCCTCTGTTGTCCCCTTCTCCTCCTGCCCTCAATCTTTCCCAGCATCAGGGTCTTTTCAAATGAGTCAGCTCTTCACATCAGGTGGCCAAAGTATTGGAGCTTCAGCTTCCACATCAGTCCTTCCAATGAACACCCAGGACTTATCTCCTTTATGATAGACTGGTTGGATCTCCTTGCAGTCCAAGGGACTCTCAAGAGTCTTCTCTAACACCACAGTTCAAAAGCATCCGTTCTATGCTGCTCACCTTTCTTTATAGTCCGACTCTCACAGCCATACATGACTACTGGAAAAACAATAGCCTTGACTAGATGGACCTTTGTTGACACAGTAACATTATGTACTTACAAGCCAAACAAGATTTGGTAGGGCTTAATTCTAACATAAATGTTTAAATGTATTCTAAGGACAACTAAGCATCTGGAAGTCAGGGAAGAATAACTAAATAAATAATAAATAAAAGCATATATACCCTTTGAAACAAGTACTAGTACTTTATAGGTGACATGTTCCTATCTTTTCAATTAGCATAACCTCTTATCAAATCCAAAATGTTTTCCTATAGCTACTAATCATAGTAAAATAACGATAAAAACTGCATCAGTTCAGTTCAGTTCAGTCGCTGAGTTGTGTCCAACTCTTTGTGTCCCCATGGACTGCAGCATGCCAGGCCTCCCTGTCCATCACCAACTCATGGAGTTTACCCAAACTCATGTCCATTGAGTCAGTGATGCCATCCAACCATCTCATCCTCTGTTGTCCTCTTCTCCTCTTGCCTTCAATCTTTCCCAGCATCAGGGTCTTTTCAAATGAGTCAGTTATTCGCATCAGGTGGCCAAAGTATTGGAGTTTCAGCTTCAACATCAGTCCTTCCAATGAATATTCAGGACTGATTTCCTTTAGGATGGACTGGTTGCATCTCCTTGAAGTCCAAGGGATTCTCAAGGGTCTTCTCCAACACCACAGTTCAAAAGCATCAATTATTTTGCGCTCAACATTCTTTATAGTCCAACTCTCACATCCATACATGACTACTGAAAAAAAATAGCCTTATCTTTGTTGGCAAAGTAATCTCTCTGCTTTGTAATATGCTGTCTAGGTTGATCATAACTTTCCTTCCAAGGAGAAAGCTTCTTTTAATTTTGTGGTTGCAGTCACCATCTGCAGGGATTTTGGAACCCAAAAAAATAAAATCTGCCACTATTTCCACTGATTCTGCATCTATTTGCCATGAAGTGATGGGACCATATACCATGATCTTTGTTTTCTAAATGTTGAGCTTTGAGTCAACTTTTCCGCTCTCCTCTTTCACTTACATCAAGAGGCCCATTAGTTCTTCTTCACTGTCTGTCATTAAGGGTGGTATCATATGGATATCTGAGGTTATTGATATTTCTTCTGGCAATCTTGATTCCAGCTTGTGCTTCATCCAACCTAGTGTTTCTCATGATGTACCCTGCATATAAGTTAAATAAGCAGGTTGACAATATACTGCCCTGATGTACTCCTTTCCTGATTTGGAACCAGTATGTTGTTCCATGTCCAGGTCTAACTGTTGCTTCCTGATCTGCATACAGGTTTCTCAAGAAGCAGGTCTGGTGGTCTGGTATTCCCATCTCTTTCAGAATTTTCCACAGTCTGTTGTGACCCACACAGTCAAAGGCTTTAGCATAGTTAATAAAACAGAAATTGATGTTTTTCTGGAACACTCCTGTTTTTTTCAATGATCCAGTAGATATTGACAATTTGATCTGTGGATCCTCTGCCTTTCCTAAAACCAGCTTGAACATCTGGAAGTTCACAGTTCACGAATTGCTGAAGCCTGGTTTGGAGAATTTTGAGCATTACTTTACTAGTTTGTGAGCTGAGGGCAATTATGTGGTAGTTTGAGCATTCTTTAACATTGTCTTTATTAAGGATTGGAATGAAAACTGACCTTTTCTAGTCCTGTGGCCACTGTTTAATTTTCCAAATTTGCTGGCATATTGAGTGAAGCACTTTAACAGCATCATTTTTTATGATTTAAAGTAGCTCAGCTGGAATTCCATCACCTCCACTAGCTTTGTTTGTAGTGATGCTTCTTAAGGCCCACTTGACTTCACATTCAAGGATATCTGGCTCTAGATGACTAATCATGACATTGTGATTATCTGGGTCGTGAAGATCTTTTTTTACAGTTCTTCTGTGTATTTCTGCCACCTCTTCTTAATATCTTCTTCTTCTGTTAGGTCCCTAACATTTCTGTCCTTTTCTGAGCCTATCTTTGCATAAAATGTTCCCTTGGTATCTCTAATTTTCTTGAAGAGATCTCTAGTATTTCCCATTCTATTGTTTTCCTCTGTTTCTTTGCACTGATCACTGAGGAAGGCTTTCTTATCTCTCCTTGCTATTCTTTGGAATTCTGCATTTAAATGAGTATATCTTTCCTTTTCTCCTTTGCTTTTTGCTTCTCTTCTTTTCACGGCTATTTGTAAGGCTTCCTCAGACAGTCATTTTGCTTTTTTGCATTTCTTTTTTGGGGGGTTGTTTGCTCCCTGTCTCCATCATGAATGTCACAATGTCACAAACCTCCTTCCATAGTTCGTCAGGCACTCTGTCTATAAGATCTAGTCCCTTAAAAACTACTTGGGAGCAACAATTTAAGGAATCCTAATTGGCAATCTGCAAGTCTGTATATAATTAAGCCAACATAGGAAAAATAGTTATGTCAACATTAGAGAAAATAATGCAAAATTCTTAAACTTTATGCTAAAAATGAACAGGGGTGACTAAAAATAAGCCTTGAAGGAAGAAGGAATATTCCCAGGGTGCTCTGTGTAACAGATAGCTTATATTCATATATACCACTTTTATTCATTTAGAATCTACTTCTTTATATTATGGTCTTTTTGCCAACAGTCCACTGAAATCTCAACTTCAGTGTGTTTAAAAACAACAACAACAAATTCAGAAGTGAGATGGTCATATTCCAGACCAGTTTCCTTTTGTGGCTGTTTATTATATTGTTTTCTCTAGTTTAGAGTGTCAACACCAACTATATGTCTTTCTATTTATTAGTACCCCTACAGTAGATTCTCTCAAATCATTATAGTTCATCTCTTTCCTGACACCATATTATTATATCTGATAATAACTTTTCTTCGTATGTAACTCTTCATCCAATAAGGGCTCAATAAAGCAGTGAAGGACAAAGATCTCTGTCCTTGTGGAGATTACACAGTAATAAAAAGATGTTTGCTTTGACTTGAATATTGTTAACTATTAGTAATTTCATATGAAACTTTTCAGTCCTTATTTACTGATGATTTTACATATACATTCTAAGCTTTATGAGAAGCCATAAAGTCTTGATCATAAATTATGCATAGTATTTAGCATTTATGTCGGAGAAGGCAATGGCACCCCACTCCAGTACTCTTGGCTGGAAAATCCCATGGGCAGAAGAGCCTGGTAGGCTGCAGTCCATGAGGTCACGAAGAGTCGGACACGACTGAGCAACTTGACTTTCACTTTTCACTTTCATGCATTGGAGAAGGAAATGGCAACCCACTCCAGTGTTCTTGCCTGGAGAATCCCAGGGATGGGGGAGCCTGGTTGGCTGCCGTCTATGGGGTCACAGAGTCGGACATGACTGAAGTGACTTAGCAGCAGCAGCAGCATTTATGGAATATATAATTTATATGTAATATACATTATAACTAATGATAGATATCAATTATAGCATAAGATATATTATTTTGGGCTTCCCAGGTTGGCACTAGTGGTAAGAATCCACGTGCCAATGCAGGAGACATCAGAGACTTGAGTTTAATCCCCGGCTCAGGAAGATCCCATGGAGGAAGTTATGACAACCCATTCCAGTATTCTTGCCTGGAGAATCCCGTGGACTGAGGAGCCTGATAGGCTACAGTCCGTAGATTTGCAAAGAGCCAGACACAACTGAAGTGACTGAGCATTAAAGCAGGTGTGTTACTAGCACATTATATATACTACATATATATATACACACAAATATTATATATACATAGAATATAATATTTAATATGATAAAATACCCACAAGTTGAAATCCCTTTCAAAATCTAGTTTTGCTGTATCATGGGAAGTGTATATCCCTAAATATCATTTCTACTTTGATTTGATTGGGAGAGTGTGCATCAAACAATAAATATTTTCCATTTTCAATTTATATTTTCAGTGACACCAACTGCCTTTGTATTAAAAAACAAAACAAACAAACAAACAAAAAACTAAAAATCAAAGACAACAAACAAAAAATTACAAGGTTATGTCTTACCATTCAAAAATGTAAAAACTCATATTTTCATATTTTAGCAGGTATACAGTTGAGTTTACTCAAGCTAGCTTTCTATTTACTTCTCTTATTGGTTTATAATTCTACCACACAATTCACATTTTGATACTATTATTGGAATCATATATGTACTTGTTTGGTATTAAAGACACACTGGAGGCTTCATCACAGAAACAACTTCTTCAAGGCAGTTTTCTAAAGTGTGAAGCTATCTCCAAGGTAAACCAGTCATTTTCCATTTAATTTGGCATTTTCTGGAAGATGATCCAAAATCCAAGGCCTTTATAGTTAAATTCAGTTGCATTTATGTCCAGAAGATTTTCATAGGGGAATGGTTTCCTGCTGTAGAGCTCAGTTTTAAAGCTACTTGAACTAAAATACAGATCCAAGCCAATATTCAGTCCTTTCAGCTATCCCTCCAATCAGTAACCTGATTCTCACAAGAGCTGATTAATTCACATCAGGTCTTCATACCTACAAAACGGTGGTCTGAAAAGAATCTCACTGTAGTAGAAATATATAGGTGTGTATATATATATATATATATGACATTTGTTAAAGCTCTAATCCGTTTCAGGGCATAGAAAATATACACATACCAGGTGAGGTAATGGATATCTACAATATTTTCTTCTGATAAGATTTAAAAATGTGTTTGTTTTTGATTGGATTTAATTTTACTTTTGCTTTAATTTTGTCATAATTATTTTGTGCCTTGGAAGTAGAAACACTAAATATTTTCATTGATTCCAAAATCATACTTCATGTAACACTTACTACTCTCAAATTAAACATGTCTATTAACTTCTAAACTTAAAGGATATAATGAAATGCAAATGGAGAGAGAATATGGTATTATTCTTCCCTAAATGAGAAATAATTTGTTTGCTTTGTTTTTAATTACTATGCCACAAAAAGGACAAGATTTTAAGAAAACTACCTGTTTTAAATTAGTAAAAGGAAAATGACTAGCCATACATAAAATATAATACAAAAACTGCAAATTTGAATATAATTTTTAATATAAATTTGATAAATGATATGAACATAACTTACACTATATGAAATATTAGGACAAAAATTTAGAAAATGTCCAGTACTGGTAAAAATTTGTGAGACAAAACTTTTATAAACTACGAGCATAAATATAAATCGATTTATTCTTCTAACTTTTTGCAATATTTCATGTCTTTTAAATAGTTGCCTCCCTTATCCTATAATTTCACTTTTTAAAAATTATCTTATACTAATCAGAAGTTGACAAAAAGATTCATTTTACAATAATTAACATAAAAGAACTATTTATTGTAGAGAAATATTGAAAAGAGCCTATGGAAAGTTAATGGGAATATTTTGCATTTAATCCAAAAATAGTATATAATAAGTAAGAATAATCTTTGTGAAGTATTAAAATATTTATTAATATAGAGAGTAGTGCATTATGTTAACTGAAAATAAGGAAGAAAAAATGCATGTACGGTATATTCATTTATGCTGCTGCTGCTGCTAAGTTGCTTCAGTTGTGTCTGACTCTGTGCGACCCCATGGACTGCAGCCTACCAGGCTTCTCCATCCATGGGATTTTCCAGGCAAGAACGCTGGAGTGGGTTGCCATTTCCTTCTTCAATGCATGAAAGTGGAAAGTCAAAGTGAAGTCGCTCAGTCGTGTCCGACTCTTAGCAATCCCATGGACTGCAGCCTACCAGGCTCCTCCATCCATGGGATTTTCCAAGCAGCAGTACTGGAGTGGGGTGCCATTGCCTTCTCCCATATTCATTTATAGGTATTATATATATGTATAGACAGGAAACACGTTACCAAATGAATAGCAGTGTTGTTTTTTTTTTGTTTGTTTTTGTTTTTTTCCCAGAGAATAGGCCTACTGATGACACTGGTTTAAGTGAGTGGTGCTTTGCTTAGCTTTATGTAACTCTCACATATAATACCTTAGTAATCAGAAGACATGAGCAGTGACTTGGGAATGGTTATTTTTACAACCATTAAGCAATTAGTAGTAATCAATCATATAACAGAGCCAATATTTTCACTTAAGAAAATAGATTAAAAAAAAGAACAAAATATCCTAATTTGTGCCTTGCACATAGCATGCTTTTGATTAGCATTTCTTCAAGTGCATGGTAGCTCAGTAAGAACAGATTTTTTTTTTCTTTTTTCTGTTTATGTTGGAAAACCACCCTTGATTTAACTCCTCTAAGGTGGCAAGTATAGTTCTTCTATGAAAACATACTTAATATAGTTCATCTCAGTTCAGTCGCTCAGTCATGTCTGATCCTTTGCAACCCCATGACTGCATCACGCCAGGATTCCCTGTCCATCACCAACTCCTGGAGCTTTCTCAAACCCATGTCCATCCGGTCAGTGATACCACCCAACAATCTCATCCTCTTTCATCCCCTTCTCCTCCTGCACTCAATCTTTCCCAGCATCATGGTCTTTTCCAGTGAGTCAGCTCTTCTCATCAGCCAGCCAAAGTATTGGAGTTCCACCTTCAGAATCAGTCCTTCCAGTGAATATTAAGGATTGATTTCCTTTAGAATGCACTGGTTGGATCTTCTTGCAGTAAAAGGGACTCTCAAGAATCTTCTCCAACACCACAGTTCAAAAGCATCAATTCTTCAGAGGTCAGCTTTCTTTATGGTCCAACTCTCAAATCTGTACATGACTACTGGAAAAACCATAGTTTGATTGATGGACCTTTGTTGGCAAAGTAATGTCTCTGCTTTTTAATATGTTTTCTAAGTTTATCAAAGTAGGAAGTCAAGAGATACCTGGATTAACAGGCAAATTTGGCCTTGGAATACAAAATGAAGCAGGGAAAGGGCTAACAGAGTTTTGCCAAGAGAACACACTGATCATAGCAAAAACTCTCTTCCACAACACAACAGAAGACTTTAAACATGGACATCATCAGATGGACAATAGGAAACCAGATTGATTATATTCTTTCCAGCCAAGATGGAGAAGCTCTATACAGTCAACAAAAATTAGACAAAGAGCTGACTGTGGCTCAGACCATAAACTTCTTATTGCAAAATTCAGACTTAAATTGAAGAAACTAGGGAAAATCACTAGATGATGCAGGTATGACTTAAATTAAATCCCTTATGATTACACAGTGGAAGTGACAAATAGATTCAAGGGATTAAATCTGATAGACAGAATGCCTGAAGAACTATGAACAGTGGCTCATGACATTATTCAAGAGGCAGTGACCAAGCATCCCCAAGAAAAATATGAAAAAAGGCAAAATTGTTTTCTGACGAGGCTTCACAAATAGCTGAAAAAGAGAACAGAATCTAAAGGTAAAGGAGACAAGGAAAGATATATACCCATTTGAATACAGAGTTCCAAAGTATAGCAAGGAGAGGTAAGAAAGTCTTCCTCAGGGATCAATGCAAAGAAATAGAGGAAAGCAAAAGAATGGGAAAGACTAGAGATCTCTTCAAGAATATTAGAGATACCAAGGGAACATCTCATGCAAATTCAGTTCAGTTCAGTCGCTCAGTTGTGTCCGACTCATTGAGACACCATGGACTGCAGCACGCCAGTTTTCCCTATCCATCACCAACTCCCGGACTTTACTCAAACTCGTGTCTATTGAGTCAGTGATGCCATCCAGCCACCTCATCCTCTGTCATTCCCTTCTCTTCCTGCCCTCAATCTTTCCCAGCATCAGGGTCTTTTCAAATGAGTCAGGTCTTCGGTCAGGTGGCCAAAGTACTGGAGTTTCAGCTTCAACATCAGTCCTTCCAATGAACGTTCAGGGCTGATTTCCTTTAGAATGGACTGATTTGATGTCCTTGCAGCCCAAGGGTCTGCAGTCTTCTCAAACACCACAGTTTAAAAGCATCAATTCTTCTGTACTCAGCTTTCTTTATACTCCAGCTCTCACATCCATACATTACTACTGGAAAAACCATAGCTTTGACTATATGGATCTTTGTTAGCAAAGTAATCTCTTTGCTTTTTAATATGCTGTCTAGGTTGGTCATGACAGAATGTGGTCCACTGGAGAAGGGAATGGCAAACCACTTCAGTATTCTTGCCTTGAGAACCCCATGAACAGTATGAAAAGGCAAAGATAGGATACTGAAAGATGAACTCCCCAGGTTGGTAGGTGTCCAATATGCTACTAGAGGTCAGTGGAGATATAACTCCAGAAAGAATGAAGGGATGGAACCAAGCAAAAACAACACCCAGTTGTGGATGTGACTGGTGATAGAAACAAGGTCCGATGCTGTAAAGAGAATATTGCATAGTAACTTGGAATGTTAGGTCCATGAATTAAGGCAAATTGGAAGTGGTCAAACAGGAGATGACAGGAGTGAACGTCGACATTCTAGGAATCAGCGAACTAAGATGGACTGGAATCGGTGAATTTAACTCAGATGACCATTATATCTACTACTGTGGGCAGGAATCCCATAGAAGAAATGGAGTAGCCATCATGGTCAACAAAAGAGTCTGAATGCATTACTTGGATGCAATCTCAAAAACGACAGACTGATTTCTATTCATTTCCAAGCCAAACCATTCAATATCATGGTAATCCAAGTCTATGCCCTGAAAAGAAACACTGAAGAAGCTCAAGTTGAATGGTTCTATGAAGACCTCAAGACCTTTTGGAAGTAACACCCAAAAAAGATGTCCTTTTCATTATAGGGGACTGGAATGCAGAAGTAAGAAGTCAAGAAATACCAGGAGTAATAGGCAAATTTGGCCTTGGAGTACAGAATGAAGCAGGGCAAAGGCTAATAGAGTTTTGCCTAGAGAACGCACAGGTCATAGCAAACACCGTCTTCCAACAACACAAGAGAAGGCTCTACACATGGACATCATCAGATGGTCAACACCGAAATCAGATTGATTATATTCTTTGTAGCCAAAGATGGAGAAGCTCTGTATAGGCACCAAAAACAAGATTGAGAGCTGACTGTGGCTCAGATCATGAACTCCTTATTGCCAAATCCAACTTAAATTGAAGAAAGTGGGGAAAAACACTAAACAATTCAGGTATGACCTAAATCAAATCCCTTATGATTATACAGTGGAAGTGAGAAATAGATTTAAGGGGCTAGATCTGATATACAGAGTGCCTGATGAACTATGGATGGAGGTTCATCACATTGTATAGGAGACAGGGATCAAGACCGTCCCCAAAAAAGAAATGCAAGAAAGCAAATTGGCTGTCTGAGGAGGCCTTACAAATAGCTGTGCTAAGAAGAGTAGTGAAAAACAAAGGAGATTATTTTTGTGTATGGTGTTAGAAAGTGTTCTAGTTTCATTCTTTTACAAGTGGTTGACCAGATTTCCCAGCACCACTTGTTAAAGAGATTGCCTTTTCTCCAATGTATATTCTTGCCTCCTTTGTCAAAGTTAAGGTGTCCATAGGTGCGTGGGTTTATCTCTGGGCTTTATATTTTGTTCCATTGATCTATTCTCTCTTTGTGCCAGTACCATACTGTCTCAATGACTGTTGCTTTGTAGTAGAGCCTGAAGTCAGGCAGGTTGATTCCTCCAGTTCCATTTTTCTTTCTCAAGATTGCTTTGGCTATTCGAGGTTTTTTGTATTTCCATACAAATTGTGAAATTATTTGTTCTATCTCTGTGAAAAATACCGTTAGTAGCTTGATAGGGATTGCATTAAATCTATAGATTGCTTTGGGTAGTATACTCATTTTCACTGTATTGATTCTTCAGATCCATGAACATGGTATATTTCTCCATCTATTAGTGTCCTCTTTGATTTCTTTCACCAGTGTTTTATAGTTTTCTATATATAGGTCTTTAGTTTCTTTAGGTAGATATATTCCTAAGTATTTTATTCTTTTCGTTGCAATGGTGAATGGGATTGTTTCCGTAATTTCTCTTTCTATTTTCTCATTATTAGTTTATAGGAATGCAAGGGATTTCTGTGTATTGATTTTATATCCTGCCACTTTACTATATTCATTGATTAGCTCTAGTAATTTACTGGTGGAGTCTTTAGGGTTTTCTATGTAGAGGATCATGTCATCTGCAAACAGTGAATTTTACTTCTTCTTTTCCAATTTGGATTCCTTTTATTTCTGTTTCTGCTCTGAAATCTGTGGCCAAGACTTCCAAAACTATGTTGAATAGTAGTGGTGAGAGTCAACACCCTTGTCTTGTTCCTGACTTTAGGGGAAATGCTTTCGATTTTTCACCATTGAGGATAATGTTTGCTGTGGGTTTGTCATATATAGTTTTTATTATGTTGAGGTATGTTCCTTCTATTCCTGCTTTCTGGAGAGCTTTTATCATAAATGGATGTTGAATTTTGTCAAAGGCTTTCTGTGCATCTATTGAGATAATCATATGGCTTTTATTTTTCAATTTGTTAATGTGGTGTATTACATTGATTTTCGGATATTGAAGAATCCTTGCATCCCTGGGATAAAGCCCACTTGGTCATGGTGTATGATCTTTTTAATGTGTTGTTGGATTCTGATTGCTAGAATTTTGTTAAGGATTTTTGCATCTTTGTTCATCAGTGATATTGGCCTGTAGTTTT
Organism: Bubalus kerabau; assembly: GCF_029407905.1. Classification (NCBI taxonomy): domain Eukaryota; kingdom Metazoa; phylum Chordata; class Mammalia; order Artiodactyla; family Bovidae; genus Bubalus; species Bubalus kerabau. Next base: position 6,080,370 of record NC_073645.1, read on the forward strand.
GTCTTTTTTTGTGGGATCTTTGTCAGGTTTTGATATTAGGGTGATGGTGGCCTCATAGAATGAGTTTGGAAGTTTACCTTCCTCTGCAATTTTCTGGAAGAGTTTGAGTAGTGTAGGTGTTAGCTCTTCTCTAAATTTTTGGTAGAATTCAGCTGTGAAGCCGTCTGGACCTGGGTTTTTGTTTGCTGGAAGATTTCTGATTACAGGTTTCAATTTCCATGCTTGTGATGGGTCTGTTAAAATTTTCTATTTCTTCCTGGTTCAGTTTTGGAAAGTTGTACTTTTCTAAGAATTTGTACATTTCTTCCACGTTGTCCATTTTATTGACATATAATTGCTGATAGTAATCACTTATGATCCTTTGTTTTTCTGTGTTGTCTGTTGTGATTTCTCCATTTTCATTTCTAATTTTACTGATTTTATTTTTCTCCCTTTGTTTATTGATGAGAATGGCTAATGGTTTGTGAATTTTATTTATCCTTTCAAAGAACCAGCTTTTGGCTTTGTTGATTTTTACTATGGTCTCTTTTGTTTCTTTTGCTTTTATTTCTGCCCTAATTTTTAAGATTTCTTTCCTTATACTAACCCTGGGGCTCTTCATTTCTTCCTTTTCTGGTGGCTTTAGGTGTAGAGTTAGGTTGTTTATTTGACTTTTTTCTTGTTTCTTGAGGTATGCCTGTATTGATATGAACTTTTCCCCCAGCAATCCCACTGCTGGGCATACACACCGAGGAAACCAGAAATGAAAGCAACACGTGTACCCCAGTGTTCATCGCAGCACTGTTTATAATAGCCAGGACATGGAAGCAACCTAGATGTCCATCAGCAGATGAATGGATAAGAAAGCTGTGGTACATATACACAATGGAGTATTACTCAGCCATTAAAAAGAATACATTTGAATCAGTTCTAATGAGGTGGATGAAACTGGAGCCTATTATACAGAGTGAAGTAAGCCAGAAAGAAAAACACCAATACAGTAAACTAATGCATATATATGGAATTTAGAAAGATGGAAACAATAACCCTGTATGTGAGACAACAAAAGAGACACAGATGTATAGAACAGTCTTGTGGACTCTGTGGGAGAGGGAGGAGTGGGGATGATTTGGGAGAATGGCATTGAAACATGTATAATATCACATAAGAAATGAATCGCCAGTCCAGGTTTGATGCAGGATACAGGATGCTTGGGGCTGGTGCACTGGGATGACCCAGAGGGATGGCATGGGGAGGGAGGAGGAAGGGGGGGTTTCAGGATTGGGAACATGTGTACCCTCGTGGTGGATTCATGTTGATGTATGGCAAAACCAATACAATATTGTAATTAGCCTCTAATTAAAATAAATTTAAATTTTAAAAAAGGCAAAAGAGAAAAGGAAAGATATACCCATTTGAATGCAGAGTTCCAAAGAATAGCAAGGAGAAATGAGAAAGCCTTCCTCAGTGATCAATGCAAATAAATAGAGGAAAACAATAGCATGGGAAAGACTAGAGTACTCTTCAAGAAAATTAGAGATACCAAGGGAACATTTCATGCAAAGATGGGCTCAATAAAGGACAGAAATGGTAGGAACCTAACAGAAGCAGAAGATATTAAGAAGAGGTGGCAAGAATACACAGAAGCACTGTACATAAAAGATCTTCATGATCTGGATAATCACGATGGTGTGATCACTCACCTGGAGCCAGATATCCTGGAATGTGAAGTCAAGAGGGCCTTAAGAAGTATCAGTACTAACAAAGCTAGTGGAGGTGATGGAACTCCAGTTGAGCTATTTCAAATCCTGAAAGCTGATGCTGTGAAAGTGCTGCACTCAATATGTCAACAAATTAGGAAAACTCAGCAGTGGCTCAGATGCATCTTAAACCATTTATATCTTCGTTTTGGAACTTATATTAAAGTGCATAAAATGTGAAGATTTACCTTAAGAAATATAAATCCCAATGTAATCAAATTGTTGGAGTGTAGTGAGGCCTTATTCCTGTGTAAATCCAACACTGATGGGAAAAAGAAGAAATAGTACTATTTAAACAAGTCCTAGGGCACCCATGCTAGTATAATTTGCCATGAAATATTATGTAACCAGTACATACGCTTTGCTGCTGCTGCTGCTAAGTTGCTTCAGTCTTGTCTGACTCTGTGCGACCTCATAGATGGCAGCCCACCAGGCTCCCCTGTCCCTGGGATTCTCCAGGCAAGAACACTGGAGTGGGTTGCCATTTCCTTCTCCAATGCATGAAAGTGAAAGTGAAATTGAAGTCGCTCAGTCGTGTCCAACTCTTCCCGACCCCATGGACTGTAGCCCACCAGGCTCCTCCATCCATGGGAATTTCCAGGCAAGAGTACTGGAGTAGGGTGGCATTGCCTTCTCCTAATATGTATCCTACTTCACCCTAAAACTTAATTGTTTGTAAATTCTCTGAAACTGTAAGTAGCTCTACTTTTAAAAATCAAATATTGCTCTCTCTAATAGAAGATAAAGTAAGCTACATATATACCTTTAAAATGTTTAATGTTCACATAAAAAGGAAAATACAATTAAAATATTATCATTTCAACATGTAGCCTAATTAAAACTTATTACAGAGGTACTCAACATCATTTTTTGTTGTTGTTGTTCTCAGTTTTCAAATCTGGTATGTACATCTGGTATGTACACATCTCTATTAAATCCTGTGTTTTCAACAGTTTTGGTAAAATGTAATCCTAGCAAACTGGAGAAGGCAATGGCACCCCACTCCAGTACTCTTGCCTGGAAACTCCCATGGACGGAGGAGCCTGGTAGGCTGCAGTCCATGGGGTTGCTGAGGGTCGGACACGACTGAGCGACTTCACTTTCACTTTTCACTTTCATGCATTGGAGAAGGCAATGGCAACCCAATCCAGTGTTCTTGCCTGGAGAATCCCAGGGACAGGTGAGCCTGGTGGGCTGCCGTCTGTGGGATCACACAGAGTCGGACACGACTGAAGTGACTTAGCAGCGGCAGTCCTAGCAAATAATAAAATATGTTTAGCCAAAAATTTTTTTACTCTGCTTCAGTTTTTAATAGTTTTTACTTAAAATTTAATTTAACTATTTTAAATTAAAAATTCAAAACCTTAGGCACATATCAAATGTTCAGTAGCCACATGCAGGAACCATATTTGACAGTGTTTCTATAAAGCTAGGGCAATGTTAAACTCACAAAGCTAAAAAATAAAAGGACAGCCTTCAACTTTACATTTTCTTTAAGGAATTGCTTGAAATATCTATTGAACTTCTATTTTAAATAGGATTACATGTTATAAAACAGAACAGTAACACTTGGTTACAAATGTGATATTTATATCACATATATTCACATATTTCCTCATATGTTTTAAGTGACAAGTGTTTTGATAGTCAAATATTTTTTCTTTGACTTTTATGACAATGTTTAGATAAACTCTTGAAGGAAAAGATCTCTATTTGAATCAGGAAGTATGAAATCAAGTAAATAACTGCCTTACTAAAGGAAATTCAGGTTAGTTCTTTCTAACTGTAATTGAAACTACACCTGAAATATATTATGACAAAATGAAGCATAAAAAGTTGATTACATAACCATACCTAAAATATATCATTTTTCTAATGCCTTCTAATGAGAATCCAGAACAGCAGGAATATACCTGATTCAATAGTAATATTACCTAGTGAGTTATAGATATATTACTGGAAATATTACCTAAACTTGCTCTAAGGTTAAAATTTCAGTTTTATCAAAATTGTATTAAATATCCAGTGCGTAAAGGAAACATTGGAATTCTGACATTGTTTATTACAGACAAGATGACACAGTGTTTACTGACATGCTTTTTATTTAAGGTACAAGTTTAAAGTGAACTTGAAGGCCAAGGCAAATATCCAGCATAAAAGTCCACTTTGCTATCAAAACTGGCTCTCTATAGCACTTATTTACTTGATTATTCCATTCTCAGTTTATCTTTTCAATGAGGACAAATTCTGTTATTGTCACTTTCCTTGACAATAATGGAGTCCTAAAGCACGTCAGGAAGCAACAGTTAAAACTGGACATAGAACAACAGACTGGTTCCAAATAGGAAAAGGAGTACATCAAGGCTGTATATTGTCACCCTCTTATTTAACTTATATGCAGAGTACATCATGAGAAACGCTGGACTGGAAGAAGCACAAGCTGGAATCAAGATTGCCAGGAGAAATATCAATAACCTCAGATATGCAGATGACCCCACCCTTATGGTAGAAAGTGAAGAGGAACTCAAAAGCCTCTTGATGAAAGTGAAAGAGGAGGCTGAAAAAGTTGGCTTAAAGCTCAACATTCATAAAACTAAGATATGGCATCTGGTCCCATCACTTCATGGGAAATAGATGAGGAAACAGTGTCAGACTTCATTTTTGGGGCTCCAAAATCACTGCAGATGGTGATTGCAGCCATGAAATTAAAATATGTTTACTCCTGGAAAGGAAAGTTATGATCAACATAGATAGCATATTAAAAAGCAGAGACATTACTTTGCCAACAAAGGTCTGTCTTGTCAAGGCTATGGTTTTTCCAGTGGTCATGTATGGATGTGAGAGTTGGACTGTGAAGAAAGCTGAGCACCAAAGAATTGATGCCTTTGAACTGTGGTGTTGGAGAAGACTCTTGAGAGTCCCTTGGACAGCAAGGAGATCCAACCAGTCCATTCTAAAGGAGATCAGTCCTGGGTGTTCATTGGAAGGACTGATGTTGAAGCTGAAACTCCAATACTTTTGCCACCTCATGTGAAGAGTTGACTCTTGGAAAAGATTCTGATGCTGGGAAGGATTAGGGGCAGGAGGAGAAGGGGATGACAGAGGATGAGATGGCTGGATGGCATCACCAACTCAATGGACATGAGTTTGGGTAAACTCTGGGAGCTGGTGATGGGCAGGGAGGCCTGGCCTGCTATGATTCGTGGTGTCGCAAAGAGTTGGACCTGACTGAGTGACTGAAGTGAACTGAACTGAACTGAATGCTATTCATCACAATATTTTTAACCATACATACATTTAATTTTTTATTGACCCATGGTATTGTTATGACTTAAAAGATGCTTACTCCTTGCAAGGTAAGTTATGACCAACCTAGATAGCATATTAAAAATCAGAGACATTACTTTGTCAAAAAAAGGTCCATCTAGTCAAGGCTATGGTTTTTCCAATGATCATGTATGGATGTGAGAGTTGGACTGTGAAGAAAGCTGAGCGCCGAAGAATTAATGCTTTTGAACTGTGGTGTTGGACAAGACTCTTGTGAGTTCCTTGGACTTCAGGGAGATCCAAACAATCCATCCTAAAGGAGACCAGTCCTGGGTGTTCATTGGAAGGACTGATGCTAAAGCTGAAACTCCAATACTTTGGCCACCTCATGTGAAGAATTGACTCATTAGAAAAGACCCTGATGCTGGGAGGGATTGGGGGCAGGAGAAGAAAGGGATGACAGAGGATGAGATGGCTGGATCGCATCACTGACTGGATGGATATGGGTTTGGGTCAACTCCAGGAGTTGGTGATGGACAGGGAGGCCTGGCATACTGTGATTCATGGGGTCATGAAGAGTTTTACAATGTGGCCTTATTGGGAAATAAAGTCATTGCAGACATGCTTAGCTAAGCTAAGATGAGGTCATACAGAAGTTGGATTGGCACTTAATTCAATTGACCATTGTCCTTGTAAGAATAGAAGAGATGCAGAGATAGAGATAAGAAGGAAAAACAATCATATCTGACAGGCAAAATATTTAAATTAATGTTCCTATTCTGTCTTTCATCAAATTATAACATGAGGATGGTTAAAAGCCACCCAAAGCTTCAGTTGTACGTGTTTGCTTCATTAAATGACAACCAAATTTCAAGTCTTTAAAAAAAAAAAAAAGTATCAACTCTTTATCAAGAAAGAAAATGTGACTCTACACTATCAGACAGCTAGCCATCTGAGGAAAAAATTCAAAAATTTTTCTTGAAAAACCTGTCCTCTTGGATTGTCTATGTTGGAAGTCTTTCCCTTAAGCTATGCTTTTAATTCACTTTAGAACATAGTGTGGAAAAAAGTGTATGATATTTGTTACAGTTAATATATAATAATGTGTTTTGAATTAATATGCTTGTATTGTGTGAACCTGTGTCCTTTGGATATCCAAAATTAACAACCTCATGTACCAACATTTTCAGAGAAAGAAACTGGAATTTAGCCAGCCATGATATTTCCATCCAACAATCATGCAAGATGACTGGCATGATTTGTCCAGAATTATTTCTGTCAAAAAAGCTTGCTGCAAAACAATATCTATGAGCTTTTTTGACAAAATTTATAAAACTAGTAACCAGAGATTAAAAAAAAAAAAAAGTATGCAACATCTTTTCTTCATTTACCTAATTAAGTCTGTTTGAACACTTTCTCTCCTTTACTTAAGATTCTTATGCTAACAATGAGTGTATTGAGCCTCCTCTAGTGATTTAACTACCCCAGCAGAGAGAAATCAAAATCACAAGCTCTAAAACACAGCATTCTAAGAAGCCAAGTTCAACATGTTGTAAGATAAAATATAGGCTTCTTTCATGGGGCTTTTTATGAGCTTGTGTTTTGAAGAATTCAATTAGCTAATTTTCTCTGATGAGCACAACTGCTCTGTTGAATCTTTTATCCAAAATTCTATGGATTTATGATCGTCCTAGTAAGGGAATTGGATATACTTTCCATGTTGTCAAGTCTTTTATAAGCCTTTAAAATGTATAGCTTTCTTGTTCTTATAAGGCAATTCTGTAGTGATTTCCCAAGAGATTCTTCAAAATGAACAAAGTTTCTTTCATTTTGAGTGTTTCATGCAGAAGGATTTAATTCAGTTGACAAATATGTACTTCTGAAGATAATTTTAATTATAATTTATTATACTTTTAATTACAATTTAATTATAATTTATTATACTTTTAATTATAATTATAATTTTCTAGCAGTGTGTGTTATGCCATTCCCCCTCTCCTCTGTGCAACAACCATGAGAACTAATCAGAGCTGCAGAAGTTTCCATTGGTGTAGCAGTATTCATTTGAAGCTATCTCAAAAATTTGTGCACTTTTATAAATTCCAAGGAACAATTATTTATAATAAAGATATGACAAATTTTATAAACTTAAAGGAAACTATGAAAGTAAGTCTATGAAGATGTTCATTTGAATTCCTGAATGCACTATTCTGTAGGTAATAAATATTTGCAATTAGTAGAGTACCTATTATGTATCTCTTTCATAAGTAAAGCAAATGTTAAAGCTTTTAACTTGTAGCCTGGGAAGAAAATACATGATAAAACTGTTAATCGTCTTAAAAAATAAGTGAGTAAACAACATATGTAATTGTTCTGTAGGGAAATGCTGCTTAATTAAAGCACAAAGTCATTCTATTAGCATACACACCTGCTGTGTATAAGGTTCATTTCTTCCTAAAATAGCTTAATTCCTGAACAAGGTTCTCTCTCCACTTCATTTCCCTGGGAATTGTCCATTTAAAAGTCCAAGTATTTTTCTATATTTGTTGTCTCTGTGTATGTGTGTGTATAAATTAGAGATTTCATCAATTTATATTGACAACTGACCCTCTGGACTTAATACTCCTATATTTTATTAAAATATTCAGCATCCATTCATGGCAGACTGCAGATAACAGTATATTTTTTTTTTCCTGAAGCATCTATAAACAAACATATTGTCTCTACTAAAACAAGAGAATTATTATTTACAAAGGCTTCTATCTGGCATACTCTTGTTTCAGGCTTTTATTCAAAGCTACTTTAAAGGCTGCTTCATTTAGTAAATTTTTTCTGTGTTAAAATGAGGTTTAGTTTCAGTAAACACGCTCAGTTCTCTGCCCTACCTATCACTTATTCCAAAAACAAAGCAAACATGTATTGGAACAATTGATAAAATTTTAATGACTATTGGAGAATAGATGATAGTAATATATTAGTGCTCAATTTCCATATTTCCATAATTTATGGTTAGATAAAGGATTATCTGTGTTCTTAGGAAATACATTCAGAAGTATTTAAGAGACGTATAATCTCCAATTTGGGGCTCCCCTGGAGGCACAGTGGTAGAATCCTCCTGATAGTGCAGGAGATGCGTGTTCAATCCCTGGGTCAGGAAGATGCCTTGGAGAATGAAATGGAAACCCACTCCAGTATTCTTGCCTGGGCAATCCCAAGGATGGAGGATCCTGGTGGGCTATAGTCCATGGGGTTACAAAAAAGCTGGACACGACTCAGTGACTAAACAACAATAACAACAAAAATCTCCAATTTACTCTCAAATGATGAGGAAAAAATTATATATAGGTAGGGGTAAATGCATTATACATTTTATATGTTTACATATGTAGGAATATATATTTGTGAGATTGTGTAAATAGATATTAAGGTGAAGGTGAAGTCGCTCAGTCGTGTCCGAACTCTTTGCAACCCCGTGGACTGTAGCTTACCAGGCTCTTCCATCCAGGGGATTTTCCAGGCAAGAATATTGGAGTGGGTTGCCATTTCCTTCTCCAGGAGATCTTCCCGACCCAGGCATTGAACCTGGGTCTCCCGCATTGTAGGCAGACGCTTTACCATCTGAGCCACCAGGGAAGTTGTAAATATATATATTATATATATATTATACATATATTATATATATAGACATCAATTGAATTAATCAGGCAACTTTCTGTAACTTGAAGTTTTGCTAATATAATAATTCACAGAAACTATTAAAAGACATAAAATGAAAGAAATCAAATATGGAAAAGTGGGGAGTCCAAGAGGAAAATCATTGAACAATTGTAATATCCTCAAGACTATGAAACAATTTCTTAAAGAGAAACTCCTACAATTATGCGACAGTTGAACAGTTGTATAACAAGAGAATTTTTATCGCAGGGATAGCTAATTCAATTTTATATTATTCCATTGCTGTAGTATTAATCCCCTTTGTCATTTTGTCTTCCCTAATTCAGCAAAGTTGGCTGTACTTTAATAACACTACTGTGAGAGGTTTTGAGACGTTTTCTTTTTCCTTTCTTTTTTTTTTTAATATCATGAAAGGAGACTTACCTGTATAGGTTAAATAAGGTCAGAAAGAATAAGATCCATTAAATGATATGGAAATTAAACTGAATTTCAACAGCATTTCTATTTGGTACAAAAAGTAAGCCCCCAAGAATTTTCAGACATTTTAAAAATGTTATTTGACTTGCCATAGAACCTGTGAAGAGGAAACTATTTGTAATTTTATTTAATTGTCAAAGACCAAGAGAGTCTCTGCTGTTATCTGATTCTCCAAATAGAAAAGGTATAGTCAACACAAAAGAATAATCTAAAAAGGGGACTAGAGGATATAGCTCAAAAGGAAAGAAAACCAGAGAAAATGTAGCCAACAAAAGTGAAGGGAACAAGCAAATATTTTTTTCATGTGAACAAAGAAAAGAGTCATGATAAAGACCAAAAAAAATCCACTGTATTTACCCACTTAGCAACTTTTAAAAGTTATTTCAGTATCTACTGTGATAAGAGTTGTGGTTTCTGGGGGGTTGGTAAATGAATTTGAACTGAACTTGTGAATCTGAGATATATGGAGCAATCTTTTTATAAACTATTATTATAAAGATTCATTTTATCACCATCAAACCTAACAATTCAACAGAACCCTCTGGTTAGCTTTACCTGGCTATTTCTCAGGTAGTGTAACTCCCCTTCCTCCCATAAACACACTTTTCAGAGCTCCTAGATGACTTAACTTATCCCTGTGTATTTCTAACATGCACATTGTGAAAATCTCTACCCCTGCAGTTCCGCCCAATATATCTTCCTTTTCTCTTTCCTACATGAGACCTTTAATTTTTCCTTTAACAATGATGATTAAAAAAAAAAAAAAAAACTTGTTTAACCTTTCTGCACACTCTTGTGTGCAGAATAGTAGCTCCATAAGTAATTACTGAATGAATAGATTCTTACTATGTATTAAATGTTTGTTGAGAATACATTTACCAAGCTTGAATTCCTAGAAAGGAGGATCAGTGATTGTGAAAATTTGGAGACGGGATACTTGCTGCTTGGTAACAGCAAAAAAGACTAGAGCAGAGAGGCCCTTAAATTGCCTGAAAATTCAAACACCAATTGCCAAACAACTTCAAATACCAAACATCCTGTGAGAGGCAGGAAACTAGGGACAGAAAATTCCTCTTTTCAACCCTGGTTAGGCTCACTGGAGAAAACTCAGATAAACACTGCAAAAATCATCAGGTGTAAAGTGCCTCACACATTATCTACTAAACTTGAATGCTTGGCAGAAATTGACTACCAGGAACCACACAACACAATTACTAGCTTATATAAATTTCTGCTTATCAGGTTGTTGAACAACTTGAAAATTTTTGCAGGTCCATTTGTGTAGATTTTGAGCTTTTTTATTGGATGGTAATAGAATGAGTGTGTTATTTCTCTTGGAAAAATAAAGACACCTCTAATGCTTAGCCAAGATTGTCACTATATACACAGCACTGTATATCTATATGGGCTGTCCCTAGCTTAAAATAAATAAAAGAGAAGAAAAACACATTTATAACCAGCTTCTTTACTCTTGTAACACATTTTTTAACTCAAATTCAGGAATATGCGAATAATTCACAACTTGAATGTGCTACAATTTCGGTTAATAACACCACACTGAGGTTACTGCTCTTTTGAAAATTAAATATTGCAAATCGTTGTTTCCTAGGCCATCTCTTCTTTCACTTTCCTCAAATACACAAATCGTCAGTCTTTTTAAAGGCCTAGATCTGAAGGTGCATATATTTATTTTAAATTTATGAGATTAGTTGTTTGTCAGTTGCTTCATTTGCTATTATTTTCTCCCATTCTGAAGGCTTCCTTTTCACTTTGCTAATAGTTTCCTTTGTTGTGCTGAAGCTTTTAAGTTTAATTAGGTACCATTTGTTTATTTTTGTTTTTATTTCCAATATTCTGGGAGGTGGGTCATAGAGGATCCTGCTGTGATGTATGTCAGAGAGTGTTTTGCCTATGTTCTCCTCTAGGAATTTTATAGTTTCTGGTCTTATGTTGAGATCTTTAATCCATTTTGAGTTTATTTTTGTGTATGGTGTTAGAAAGTGTTCTAGTTTCATTCTTTTACAAGTGGTTGACCAGTTTTCCCAGCACCACTTGTTAAAGAGATTGTCTTTAATCCATTGTATATTCTTACCTCCTTTGTCAAAGATAAGGTGTCCATATGTGCGTGGATATAATAGCAAATGAAGCAACTGACAAACAACTAATCTCAAAAATATACAAGCAACTCCTACAGCTCAACTCCAGAAAAATAAATGACCCAATCAAAAAATGGGCCAAAGAACTAAATAGACATTTCTCCAAAGAAGACATACAGATGGCTAACAAACACATGAAAAGATGCTCAACATCACTCATTATCAGAGAAATGCAAATCAAAACCACTATGATGTACCATTTCACGCCAGTCAGAATGGCTGCGATCCAAAAGTCTACAAGCAATAAATGCTGGAAAGGGCGTGGAGAAAAGAGAACCCTCTTACACTGTTGGTGGGAATGCAAACTAGTACAGCCACTCTGGAGAACAGTGTGGAGATTCCTTAAAAAACTGGAAATAGAACTGCCTTATGACCCAGCAATCCCACTGCTGGGCATACACACTGAGGAAACCAGAATTGAAAGAGACACGTGTACCCCAATGTTCACCGCAGCACTGTTTATAATAGCCAGGACATGGAAGCAACCTAGATGCCCATCAGCAGATGAATGGATAAGAAAGCTGTAGTACATATACACAATGGAGTATTACTCAGCCATTAAAAAGAATACATGTGAATCAGTTCTAATGAGGTGGATGAAACTGGAGCCTATTATACAGAGTGAAGTAAGCCAGAAAGAAAAACACCAATACAGTATACTAACGCATATATATGGAATTTAGAAAGATGGTAACAATAACCCTGTGTACGAGACAGCAAAAGAGACACTGATGTATAGATCAGTCTTATGGACTCTGTGGGAGAGGGAGAGGGTGGGGAGATTTGGGAGAATGGCATTGAAACATGTATAATATCATGTATGAAATGAGTCGCCAGTCCAGGTTCGATGCATGATACTGGATGCTTGGGGCTGGTGCACTGGGACGACCCAGAGGGAGGGTATGGGGAGGGAGGAGGGAGGAGCATTCAGGATGGGGAACACAGGTATACCTGTGGCGGATTCATTTTGATATTTGGCAAAACCAATACAATATTGTAGAGTTTAAAAATAAAATAAAATTAAATAAATAAATTTATGAAAATATTTATAAGGATTCTCGAATTTCTCTTAGCTGTATTTTTCAAATTGATATATCATGAGTGTTATTTCTGGCCCTTCCCTTTTACATTAGCAAATATTTATTAGGACTGTTCCTGTTACAGAAACTTTACCAATATGTTTCATTTAATTTTCACAATGCTCTGAGAGGGTCTCTATGATTAATTTTTCTTTGCTAATGAGGAAATTGAGTTTCAAGAGCTTCACTAATTATTCTAAGGTTACACAGCAGAAAGGTGACTGAATAGAAATGTAGCCCAGGCCAGGCAATCTGATATTTAAAGTACTCTGTCTCTCCCTATTTCTTATCAGGAGATAATGACACTAAATATATGATTACCCTTGACTGACTGGATGACACATAATAGAATAATGTTAGATTATAATAACTTAACCTGCACCCTAGTAGAAAATAGATAGCAATTATACCGATGAGGCAGAGAAACAGTTTCCACACAATATAGTCTAACCATTCTCAAAGTGCTAAACCCAGACCAAGAACAACAACATCATATGTGTTATGCATATGCATTAGGAATGAATATTCTTGAGCCCTACCTTCGAATAGTGAATTAGAAATTCTGGAGAAACCACTATCTGTGTTCTAACAAACCCTCAAATGAAATCCATAATTATTACAATATCAGAACCAGTGCCATACGCAAAGGATCAGCAAATTACTGCACATGAGGGAAACTTAACTACCACTTAATTGTTTATATGGTTTTAATATTTTATTGTGGTAAAATATATACTGAATACAGTGTCATTTTAAGCATTTCAAATATACAATTCAGTGATATAACTACATTAAAAATATCACAACCATCTATTTCAAAAATGTTTCTATCCTTCTCAACAAAAAATCAATATTCATTAAGCAATGACATATCTTTACTACTCCCATCCACCCTTGATAATTTCTAATATGTTTTCTGCATCTATAAATTGCCTATTTGGGATATTTCATGTATGTGGAATCATACACTTTTCTTTTTGTGTATCATTTATTGTACCACAGAGAAGGCAATGGCACCCTACTCCAGTGCTCTTGCCTGGGAAATCCCATGGACGGAGGAGCCTGGTAGGCTGCAGTCCATGGGGTCGCTAAGAGTCAGACACGACTGAGCGACTTCATTTTCACTTTTCACTTTCATGCATTGGAGAAGGAAATGGCAACCCACTCCAGTGTTCTTGCCTGGAGAATCCCAGGGACGGTGGAGCATGGTGGGCTGCAATCTATGGGGTCGCACAGAGTTGGACAAGACTGAAGCGACTTAGCAGCAGCAGCAGAAGTGACAACTGATACTTTGTACCTACTAAGCTCTAATTCCCCATTCTCTGCTTCCCCCAACCCTTGGCAACTACCATTCTATTTTCTTTCTCTGTGGCAGAGACTTGACTATTCTAGGTACCTCATATAATCATTGGACTTCCCTGGTGGCTCAGACGGTAAAGCGTCTGTCTACAATGTGAGTGACCTGGGTTTGATCCCTGGGTTGGGAAGATTCCCTGGAGAAGGAAATGGCAACCCACTCCAGTCCTCTTGCCTTGAAAATCCCATGGACGGAGGAGCTTGGTGCAGGCTACTGTCCATGGGGTTGCAAAGAGTCGGGCACGACTGAGCGACTTCACTTATTGTACCTAGCTAAGGTTTACAAGAGCTATTGTGTTGTACTATATATCAGAACTCCATTCCTTTATATGGTTGAATAATACTCCTTTTATATTCCACATTTTGTTCATCCTTGCATCTGTCAAGACCACTGGGTTGTTTCTGTCTTTTAGCTCTCATGAATAATGTTACAATGAAAGTTGATATGCAGATATCTGTCTGAGTCACTATTCTCCCTTCTTTTGGTTATATAACAAGGAGTAGAATTGCTGGATCATATGGTGATTCTATGTTTAGCTTTTTGAGGGACTGCCAAACTGGCAGATAGATGGGGAAACAGTGGTTGACTTTATTTTTCTGGGCTCCAAAATCACTGCAGATGGGTGATTGCAGCCAGGAAATTAAAAGACGCTTACTCCTTGGAAGCAAAGTTATGACCAACCTAGACAGCATATTAAAAAGCAGAGACATTACTTTGCCAACAAAGGTCCATCTAGTCCAGGCTATGGTTTTTCCAATAGTCATGTATGGATGTGAGAGTTGGACTATAAAGAAAACTGAGCACCGAAGAATTGATGCTTTTGAACTGTGGTGTTAGAGAAGACTCTTGAGAGTCCCTTGGACTTTAAGTAGATCAATCCAGTCAATCTTAAAGGATATCAGTCCTGAATATCCATTGGAAGGACTGATGCTGATGCTGAAGCTCCAGTACTTGGGCCACATGATGCAAAGAACTGACTCACTGGAAAAACCCCTGATGCTGGGAAAGATTGAAGGCAGAAGGAGAAGGGGAGGACAGAGGATGATGTGGTTTAATGGCATCACCGGCTTGATAGACATGAGTTTGAGCAAGTTTTGGGAGTTAGTGATGGACAGAGAAGCCTGGTGTGTTGCAGTCCATGGGGTCACAAAGAGTCCGACATGACTGAGCAACTGAACTGACTGACTGACTGAAGATATTATGTCAATGCAAGATGTAGCTCATGCGATTGTTCAAATGGATAAAGAGGCTCTACTAAAGTGTGTTTTCCTAACTCCAATATGCCCCATTGTGAGTTCATTATGTACTCAGCTCTGTTATCAGACTCACAAACCTACATGATAACTTCTTGTTCACTTGTCTGAGTTCTCTTGTTAGAAATTATGATAGAGTGGTTTTTGAATTCTTTATTTCTCAATTGTCTTCTTTTAAATATCTGGTACAGAGTGGGCCCTCTACAAATATCTGTTAAGGAAAATGTAAACTCTATCATTATAAAATACACATACACAAAGGTAAATGACAGGTAGGAATGAAGGTGGATGGGTATATAGATAGCAGTTAACAAGGTTTAATGGTTGCAGGTTTTTAAAAAGAATCAAAGTGTTTATTGTTGTTGTTGATTTTGTTTGAAATTAACTGGCATGATTGATCTCCTTGACACTAGTGTCTATATATCTGATACTGTTATCCTTTACACATGTTAATGTTTGTATTATTGTCTCCCATCTTCACTTCTCACTTCAGTGATTCTTTGTGATCTATTTACTCACCAAAATAAAAAATAATTTCTCCTAATCAAGTCTATTATGAATTTATAAGAGATAGTTTTTCCCAAGAATGACTTCAAATGTCATTGAATGTATTTAAATATAGCTTTATGTCACATGATTTGTTCAAGACTTACTATACAACCAAATGGACCTAATAAGGCAGAGAATCATGCTTTCAAATATAATCATTATCCTAGATTACCGCCACATAAGTTCAGTTTACACATTCTACATAAGTATACTTTTACATTAGATGTAGTATAATGTTAGTCAGTTTTGCGGTTTACCCTTGTTTTGCATCCATTTTTGTTCAGGTAGATGTCTCTGAGGTAAAGCATCTGTGAGTCTAACTGTTAATTTTCTTGTGTGACCTGTTTTACATCCTACAGCAGTATTTCCCTTTCACTCAGACTACTCAAATACTCTTATTTGTATAAAAACACTTTATAATAATTTCCCCTTTTCCTTCTGAGGCGGCATCATGGTACTTCCTCTACCTAGTTTTCGATATTTAGAGAGTGTCACAGATCTTCCTGCTAAGCAGGAGAGCGCCGGGGTCCAGCCCCGGTGGATCCAGGGAATTTGAAGCGGGGACGGCGTTGGTGAGGATCAGGAAACAATTGCTTAATTAAACGTTAATTAAGGATATACAGAGTGGTTAAATAAGGATAGCTCAGTGAGAAAATTTAGCGGAGAAAAGAGGCTGAGTAACTTGGTTTACGTGGAAAGCTAATAAAATTCCAAAATAAGGAATTTGAGTCACCTACATAGGCTGCAGGCGTCCTTCATTCCCCCGAAGGAGAGGAGACACTAAGGCCTCCCCAGTCAGATCTTAGAAGCCCAGGCAAAATTAGTAGGCTTGATGAGCCTCCACGCCCCAGATGGAAATATAGCCAGAAGGTGAGAGAAAGAATGACATGGGGAGACCAAGTTTCGGTGAACAAAGCCTGCACTTAATTTTCCAAAGTAGTTTTTACACCTTAAGTTATGCATAGAGGATAATGGGGGAAGTGGTCATACAGTAAGCCAGGCTTTCTTCCTGCAAACTTATCATATGCAAAAGTTTAGGTGATTTACCATATCTTCTGGCCACGGGGCCTGTCAACATTTTAAGATCCTTTCCTCAGAAAACTTATTTTTCTCTAAAGGTGATTATTCTAAAGTCAGGCGCCACCCTCCAAAAGCATTAGATAAAGTTGCATTTCTATAGGGCAAAGGTGTGGTGGGCTATAACAAGAAAAAGAATTAACTCAAGGGTCCAAGGTTACAAACATTAAAGCTACTACTTACACCAATTATATTAATCAATACACTGCCAGGGACACAGCAGGTAAGGGATATAGAAACTTAGCAGCAAACATTGGCCCAACAAGTGAAAAACCCTTCACCAATACAATTTCTAATCAATCTTTTAACTGCTCAAAGGAATCTGTATTTAGACAGTTTAGAACATCTCATGCCTCTTACGGTTGGGAGGCTCTGAACAATCACATGTGGCTGGAAGAACCTATTCAGGAGAGAGATGATGGTGGGGGACAGCCCCCCATAAAGTCAGAGGTGTAGGTGAGAGCAAAAAGCAGTAAAGTAGGCAGACTCTGGTTTTGGGGGTAGATGCTCGAGAATTTCCAGGGGGACTCCTGAGGCTTGATCCCGCCTTTGCGTATGCCGAGCCTCCTTCCTCATGACCTTTGCCACAGGCGGAGTTCCTCACGCTGGCTCCCGGCAGGAGAGGGTAAAAATTTCCTCGTTTATTTCCTAACGATAAACTAAGGGTACTTATTTTTTTTTAATTTTATTTTATTTTTAAACTTTACATAATTGTATTAGTTTTGCCAAATCAGAAAGTGTGATTGCTGTAGCACTGCTTCTAAGGCCTACTTCCTTCTTATAATACTTTGTAAATTGAAATAGATAGGCAGTTTCAAGTAACAGTAAAAAAGTAATGTATTGGCCTTGACATCTGTGTTTTGTAGATTCTAGTCTCTAAGTTCTCTGGCTTGTAATGTTTATGAGGTAATGCATGTAAAGAATTCACACCTAATTTATACTAGCTCTATCATTTTTAGAATGTGCTACTGAGTAGAAGTAAGAATGTATTGTCTGTATGTAAATATGCACATAGGTAGGTTGAATGATAGATACTGTATAAAGCAATTTTTACAATGTAGTCCTTCCATCACAATATGCTCCTTTAGCTGTGCAACCCCTGGAAGTTTTACAGAAGAGACAAAGTTATTAAAATGTTATTTTTTTTGCAGTTGCATGCACAAAGATGGATTACAGAGAAATGCTGTTGTTTTTCATAAATAGTATTGGTAAACACATTTTTTAAAAAAGAAACAAACGAAATTAGTATATTGTGACATTGTTTTGTTTTAATCAGTGAGCATAGATGATTAGCATATTCAGTACATAAGTTAATGAACAGAGAATATCTCATGGACAGAGGAGCTTGGTGGGCTGCAGTCCATGGGGTCACAAAGAGTTGGGCATGACTGAGTGGCTAAAACTTACTTACTTAGTCTTAGTACACAAGTCTTTCAGAAGATTGTTTAATATCAAATGTATTATGTTCAGCATAGTTAAAGTTCAATTTTTTTTACAAAAATCATTGCTAAAATTCTGACAACTCTGAGGGTAACTTCAGTTCAGTTCAGTCACTCAGTCATGTCCCACTCTGTGAAACCATGAACTACAGCTTGCCTGGCCTCCCTGTCCATCACCAGCTCCTGGAGTCCACCCAAATCCATGTCCATTGAGCCAGTGATGCCATCCAACCATCCCATCCTCTGTCATCCCCTTCTCCTCCTCCTCTCAACTTTCCCAGCATCAGGGTCTTTTCAAATGAGTTAGCTCTTCACATCAGGTGGCCACAGTATTGGAGTTTCAGCTTCAAATCAGTCCTTCTAATGAACACCTAGGACAGATCTCCTTTAGGATGGAGTGGTTAGAAATCCTTGCAGTCCAAGGGACTCTCAAGAGTCTTTTACAATGCCACAGTTCAAAAGCATCAATTCATTGGTGCTCAGCTTTCTTTATAGTCCAACTCTCACATCCATACATGACCAATGGAAAAACCATAGCCTTGACTAGATGGACCTTTGTTGACAAAGTAATGTCTCTGCTTTTTAATATGCTGTCTAGGTTGGTCATAACTTTCCTTCCAAGGAGTAAGCATCTTTTAATTTCATGACTGCAAGTACTATCTGCAGTGATTTTAGAGCCCCCAAAAATAAAGTCAGCCACTGTTTCCACTGTTTCCCCATCTATTTCCCATGAAGTGATGGGACTGGAAGCCATGATCTTAGTTAGTTTCCTGAATGTTGAGCTTTCAGCCAACTTTTTCACTCTCCTCTTTCACTTTCATCAGGAGGCTCTTTAATTCTTCTTCACTTTCTGCCATAAGGGTAGTGTCATCTCCATAACTGAAGTTATTGATATTTCTCCCGGCAATCTTGATTCCAGCTTGTGCTTCATCCAGCGTTTCTCATGATGTACTCTGCATATAAGTAGCGTGATAATATACAGCTTTGACATACTCCTTTTCCTATTTGGAACAGTCTATTGTTCCATGTCCAGTTCTAACTATGGCTTCCTGACCTGCATAAAAATTTCTCAAGAGACAGGTCATTTGGTCTGGTATTCCCATCTCTTTTAGAATTTTCCAGTTTATTGTGATCCACACAGTCAAAGGCTATGGCATAGTCAATAAATCAGAAATAGATGTTTTTCTGGAACTCTCTTCCTTTTTTGGTGATCCAGTGGATGTTGGCAATTTGATCTCTGGTTCCTCTGCCTTTTCTAAAACCAGCTTGAACATCTGGAGGGTAACTTAGAATAAAATATATGTATTATTCTTCCATTTCCACAAAAGAGCTGATTTGTAGGTAAATTAAATGTGAAAATTTATAAATCAAATGCATTTTATAGTCATTTCTATGAGAGTGAGAGAGTCAATTCCTAGGAAGATTGATAAGAAGTCTAGGGGTCTCCAAGGAAAGAGGGGTCTGGAGTTCTCAGGGAGGAAGAAAGGACAAACTTTTTTGTCCCTCTACATTCCTTAGGATTATATAACAATAATGTATCGTGCTTGAAGACAGTCTCTGGAAAAACCTTCTGGCTAATCCTGTTATCTTAAGGTGTAAATTATGGGAGTAGGTCTAGTGAGGTCTTTACAACCTCCAGACATTTTTTTGATTCACTGTAATAACTAATTAGAGAGTATATAACTACATGGCTAACACTAGCAAGGGGGTACTCTTTCTGCCCCCTTCTGATGCCTATGTCAGAAGGTTTCTCTATCTTCTGTATACTTTAATAAAACTTTATTACACAAAGTTCTGAGCAATCAAGCCTCATCTCTCACCCCAGATTGAATTCTTCTCCTCTGGAGGCCATGAATCCCGGAGTCTTTTTGTGGTTCAACAACAACCTTTCAAGAGAAAGTTTTTCTTGTGGCTTCTAGAAACAAATCACATATCTAAAATAAATAACTGGAAAGCCAAGAGAAATTTGTATTCTCTTTCATCTTTACAACTAGGAAATAAATAGTATGAACTAACATAATTGGGAGGGCAAAATATCCATTGAAATAATATTTTACAAAATGAAATATTTATTTAAAATTTTAAAAATGAATGTATTTTTAGCTATGTGTAAGTAAAGTTGGCTACTGTGCATACCTGATGGCTTCCTTGGTTAAGCCACAGCTGGTGGTCCTGATACATGTAATATATACATTTCTAAAATGTTGCTGGTCAGCCCTCATTCTTGAGCTCATATTTTCAATGAATTTCATTTCACATTTGGATGCCTCTCATTATTTGGGGAACTGGAGAACAGATGTATTGAAGAATTGTCTGTTTAACTAATTAGAATCACCTTGTTTGAGCTGCCATATGTAAATAATGTATACATTAAACAGACTGGCATTCTATCTACTGTTCACCTGGCAGAGAATATTTAAGAAGTAGTCTGATGGGCTACAGTTCATGGGGTCGCTAAGAGTTGGACATGACTGAGAGATTAAGCACACAATCAGAGAGGCACATGCATACTTTCAGTAGCCTGGTTCCCCAATAGTTAAGCAAGTATTGCTGAATTCATTTCACTCTTGAGAAATCAAATTTATATTTGAGTTATGCAACCCAACGACAACTGACTCTCTTCTTTGAGTATGTGAGATAATTTATATAAATTAGAAGTGAAGTCACTCAGTCATGTCCAACTCTTTGCGACCCCATGGACTGTAGCCTGCCAGGCTCCTCTGTCTATGGGATTTTCCGGGCAAGAATATTGGTTGCCATTTCCTTCTCCAGGGGATCTTCCTAACCCAGGGATCCAGCCCAGGTCTCCTGCATTGCAGGCAGACTTCTTACCGTCTGAGCCACCAGGAAAGTCAATATAAATTAGCTATAATAAAATTAGGTCCTTTATTATTCCCACTTGTAAATGAGGAGACAAAAGACTGGGTTATTTAAGTAACCAAAATCACAATTAGTTAGGACACAGTCCAAGATTAAAAATTCTGTCTGGTTCCAGAACTGTGCTTTTCAGATAATGACCTTTTTGCATAATTACAAACCTCAGTACTTAGAGTCCACAGTGAATTCTTTGCTAACCACAGGAGGTCAAGGCAAACAATAGTTTGTCTATAGTTTCACTTTCTACCAAGCTACATTAATACAAATCAAACCAACTAGGCAATTTAGTATATATATAAATGATGGATGGATAGATAGATAAACACAGAGATAAAAATAAGATCCATTAAATTAACAAAAGCAAGTCTTGGCATTTAGAAAAAGAAGCTCATCATTCTTTTTTTTTTTAAATTCTGTCACACAAACACAGTTATCTAAAACTAAAAAGATTCAATCTTACTTCCTAAGATAGATCTCTACTTCAAGTGGCTTACAGCTCTAAAATGGATAGATATCTAGAAAAGATAAAAATATCATTAATATAGATATTTCTAACTAGTTGTAAGTCCAATATGGGAGACATATGTCTTTGTATACAAAATAAATCGATTCTGATGCACAAGATAGTGGGTTCAAGGATGTAATAGAACAATATTTAACAAAATTAATAGAACAATATTAGAACAATATTCAACAAAAAATTTTAATGGTTAAATTTTCAGTCTTTCCAACCTATATAAGTTTTTGTTTTTCATTTTATTGCTTTTTCAGGGCTATGAGGCCCTTGGACATTCACACTCTAAATACAATTATCTGCATTTATTTCCAACATGTCTCTCAAGATTATATGCAGGTGACAAAACTATTTCATTTTCTATTTGAATGTTCTTTAAAAGCTAGATATGAATCCTCAACAAACAGACAAACACGCATACACACATACAAAGGCACAATGGTCTTTTTACTCAGTTTGTTAATTTGTTCACTTAAATTGACTCACAACTATACATGCATATACACACTGTCAAGAATCAATTACTTTTGTAAACCCTATTTCTCATTAGAATTTCCTTTATCTGTGCTTGATTTTTTATGGTTTATTGTTTTCCAAAGCTAACACTTTTAAGAAAAAAAAGGAAAGTAGGTCATGTGGACCAAAGTTATAAGATCTGTTACTTTGTGTAACATATATTCTTTCTCTCTCAGAATATACACTGGCTATTTCGGTTGTTTTTATAATTGTTGGGTAGGTTTGTCCAATAATGCTAAAAATTTTTGGGGGAAAGTGTACACTGTATACACTCTTTTTCAAATATATTTATAAACTTCATTAGGAAATACAGAAGTGTTTCAGAGTGAATTTATAAAAGCTAGAACTCAGCTCAGTTTTAACCAGAGGTTATCACATAAGCATTATAGTCACTAAGCATTACTCAAACTGAAATACCCACTGATGGAGTAATAGATAGCAAGCTCCTCTTTTACTTTAAAATTACCAAGATCAATAATATATGTCCTCATTATTCAGGTTTTCAACTGATTGTTCCTACCTCAGCACCATTTCCTCTATTACTCACAAAGACAAACACGCTCACACACACACAAACATACACACACACACACACCATTCCACAAATGCCACTCTCATGAGTCTATCAAAGGTAATCTCACTATTTCCACTCATTAAATCATTGTCAAGATAATTAAGAAAAATAGTTGTGTTATTACTGGCAATTAACTCATGAACTTGGAAATGATCTGCCCACATCTTAATAATATTTGATTTTAGAAAATTAATCCATCAAAAAATGGTGGAGAACAAAGTCCTATCATAGGTTGTCCATGAAGATGAAGGGTAAAATAAATCTAAAAAATCCAGTGTGATGATGGATACATAGTAAAGACACAACTTATGCTGAATTTTTACTCCTTTTTTGCTTTAGAAAAGCAAATGATATATTCTGGTATAGCTCTTTTTATAGTTCCTACAATATTGATATTTTATATTAAGTAAAACTTTGAAAAGTTTTACTTGAATTTATGAGTTGGCTTTCTTTCGTAGAGGACTCAGCACCCTGCATCAAAACACTTTGGTATTTGGATTTGAAAAATGGAATTATTTGATTATATATCAAAATGAATTTTGTTATTTTACATATATAATATCTGTGTAACAATTCACTTCAATTATTGCAATAGATTAATCAGATTGAATAATTCTACTTCCAAGTAGCACTAGCCTGTAAGTTAAGAGTTAAGAACTTTACTTTTAGCTCATTAGCTCTAAGTTTAGGGACAATTCATTCATTCTCTTCATGCTTCCTAAAGAATTTAGCATTGCTTTCCTACATGTGATTGAACTTAGATGCATTCTTTGCAGCTTCATGGTTCAGTTCTCAAATCAGAGGAAATAATTTATTGTCAAAAAGTAAAGGGAAAAAAAGCTATAGGTAACAGTGATCTATTGCCACCTCAGAGCAATAGGAACTGAAATGCCTACATTAGATACAGAAATTAAAATGAGGGAAGCAGCCTGTATGTGAAAAACAATAGCTGAAGCATGACAATAAATGAGAAATGTCATCATTGTCATAATTAAGAACACTATTGAATGCTGGGCATTGAAGACAGTTGAAGAAAATATCTGCCTAACCATGGCAGCTGCTCTTAAACTTATGACTATTTATGAAGAATGAGAGTAGATATTGTTTTTTCAAAATATACAGACATTAAATTGTTCATGTAATAAATTCCCATTTTTATATTATAGTGACTAGCTTGATTATTTAAATATGCTATTGTTTAATCATTAAGTCAAATCTGCAACTCCATAGACTGTAGCCAACCAGGTTTTCTGTTCATGGAATTTCCCTGGCAAGAATGGAGTGGGCTGCCATTTCATCCTCCAAGGGATCTTCCCAACCCAGGGATCTCCCACATTAACAGGTGGATTCTTTACCACAGAGCCACCAAATATGTAGCGATGCCTTTAGGTTAAACAAATACGTTATCATCTTAAAAACAACCAGTTTGTCATCTGTTTAAACCCAGGTTTCTATTTGATACTTGAATTTTCTTCATAACACTACACATAAGTTATTGCTTGTGCTTGAAAAAATGTATAGATGAAATTATTGTTACTTTCTTTGGCAAATGTTTCCACATTCGTAAAATTTCCATCTCAAGAATTTATATATTTTGGTAGTACTGTCTGGACTGTAAACAAAGAATAAAATTGCTCACCACCCATTTCTATAAGAATTAAGTCATAACCTACTCCATTTGCTGACTGATAATGCACTGAGAGGAAATTAAGCTGGTAGCAGGATTAGGTACTCTGTGCTTTGAACAAGCAGGCTCCTTAGAGAGTTAGGTGGATATTTCAGGAAGAATCTTAATAAACCCATATTCTTGCATCTTCCCATACATAGAAAAGGACTAAAACAGTTTACTTGAGATATCTGTTATTTGTGATTAACAATAATCTTTTACCAAGATGTATGCTTGACTACACGTATTCCTTAGACCAAAAAAAAAAAAAATCACAGATAAACTGGCTTCCCAACCCACATCTTCAGACAAGTTTTCTCAGAGAGAGAAAACTCTCTTTTCTACTGAGAGACTGTCTCTCAGGCTTTGGTTCTCAGTAAGACTGAATAAAACTTAGACTCACAACTCTTATGTTGTGTATTTTCCTTTAAATTGACATTAAAATTTTTAAATATGATTTGTTAAATTTAATCTCCTAAAGTTACACTGAATAAAAATGATAATTTTTCTTCTTTAATGTATTAAATATCACATTTCTGTCCTCTCAAAATATCCAGGTCTTTTTTTCCATTTATTTCATAGTTATAGTTAGATATTCATCACCATCTAGATAGATCTCCTCTGACACGATAAAATCATTTTATATTCTCATACGAAAGGGGCTAGAGGATAGTTTTTCTTTTTGACCAGTCACTAAGACATTTCTGACTCCTTGCAACCTAAAGGACTGCAACACTCTAGGTTCCTCTGTCATTCAGTGTCTCCTGGAGTTTGCTCAAAATCATGTCCATTGAGTCAGTGATGCCATCCAACCATCTCATTCTCTGTTGCCCACTTCTCCTCCTGCCCTCAATCTTTCCCAGCATCAGGGTACTTTTCAATGAGTTGGCTCTTCACATCAGGTGGCCAAAGTATTAGAGCTTCATCTTCCGCATCAGTCCTTCCAATGAATATTCAGGTTTGATTTCCTTTAGGATTGACAGGTTTGATCTCTTTGCAGTCCAAGTGACTCTCAAGAGTCTTCTCCAACATCACAACTCAAAAGTTTCAATTCTTTGGTGATCAGCCTTCTTTATAGTTTAACACTAACATTTGTACATGACTATTGGAAAAGTAATAGCTTTCACTAGATGAACTTTTGTTGGTAAAGTTCCGTCTCTGTTGTTTAATACCCTGTTTTGTTTTATCACAGCTTTCCTTCCAAGGAACATGTGTCTTTGAATTTCATGGCTGCAGTCACTGTCTGTAGTGATTTTGGAGCCCAAGAAAATTAAATCTGTTACTGCTTCCACTTTTCCTCCTTCTATTTGCCATGAGGTGATGGGACTGGATATCATACTAGTTGTGTAGTGTTGAGTTTCAAGCCAGCTTTTTCACTCTTCTCTTTCACCCTCAGGAAGCTCTTTAGTTTCTCTTCATTTTCTGCCATTAGAATGGTATCATCTGCATATGTGAGGTTGTTGACAGTTCTCCTGGCAAACTTGATTCCAACTTGTGATTCATCTAAGTTGGGATTTCACATGATGTACTCTGCACATGAAAATGAAAGTTGCTCAGTCATGTCCAACTCTTTGTGATCCCATGGACTGTAGCCTGCCAGGCTCCTTTGTCCATGGAATTATCCAGGCAAGAATACTGGAGTGGGTAGCCTTTCCCTTCTCCAGGGTATCTTTTCAATCCAGGGATCAAACCCAGGTCTCTCTGTTTGCAGGTGGACTCTTTACCATTTGAGCCAGCTACAAAGAAGTTAAACAAGCAGGGTGACAATATACAGCCTTGTCATACTCCTTTCCCAATTTTGAACC
Organism: Bubalus kerabau; assembly: GCF_029407905.1. Taxonomy (NCBI): domain Eukaryota; kingdom Metazoa; phylum Chordata; class Mammalia; order Artiodactyla; family Bovidae; genus Bubalus; species Bubalus kerabau. The sequence continues at coordinate 6,106,390 of NC_073645.1, forward strand.
AGTCCATTGTTCCATGTACAGTTCTAACTGTTGCCTCTTGACCTGCATACAGGTTCCTCAGGAGACAGGTATAGTGGTCTCATACTCTCATCTCTTTAGGAATTTTCCACAGTTTGTTGTGATCCACACAAAAGCTTTAATATAGTTAATGAAGAAAAAACAGATTTTTTTTTTCCTGAAATTTTCTTGCTTTCTATGATCAAACAAATACTGGCAATTTAATCTTTGTTTCCTCTGCCTCTTAGAAACCCAGCTTATACCTGGAAGTTCTTGTTTCACATACTGTTGAAGCCTAGCTTGGCAAATTTTAAGCATAATCTTTCTAGCATGTGACATGAGCACAATTGAACAGGAGAGCATGGTACAGAAGGACTATTAATTTACCATGTATCACAGCTACTGCATGTAAATAATCTTTGTTTTGAGAAATATTTGATTATTCAGATTAAGTTCTGCATCTGCTAATTTTTTTTAATTTTCTGAAAACTTTATTAACTAAAAGGTTAATTATATGCATCACAATCATTGTAAATAATACACACCATTGTAAGTAATACATACCACAATCACTGTAAATATAACACAAGAATATAACATATTCCAGTTTTAGAAACTCATTCTGAACCACAGTTCCACTATCTTCTCCTGAGTAGAATAAACATATTTTAAAGTGACAGTAATTATTTATGTCTACTACTCCATCCACAGTAAACAATTTGTTCCAGAATTGTCTAGCTGAACACAATATCTTTTATATTAGCTCCCTACACTACAACAAGGCCACTGGTGCTCCACATTTCTGATGTTGCATTCTAGGAACTTTTTCTACTGTCCACACTAAATATACTTGCTATTATCTCAGATTTGATCCTGTTGCCTGTTAACTTCCCCATTTCTTCCCAGGCTATCTAGATACATGTTTTCTATTATATTATCCATTCTGACATTTAACAGATGGATGATGTAAGTTACTGAGGTGGTAAGATGAAATAATGTGTGATAGATACCATTTTCTCTTAAGCAATTTCCTTCTCAGGCTGTCAAGCATACTATAGTTCAGTACAGTGCTAACAGCTTCTGCTCATAGGGCACAGCTAATTGGGTTAATAATCCATATTAATCTAAACAAGTTATTTAACCTCCTTAAGTTGGCTTTCCTATTTTATAAAGAGGTTATAATAAAACTGTCTACCATACAGAATTGCTATGAAGATTTTAAGAATATTGTATAGAAGATGCTTAGTGCAGTGTCTGACATACAATAAATATTTCCTACATTTTGACCCTTGTTTTCATTGTTATTTTCACTGTCAGCTTCCTTAACTTACCCTTGGAGCCTGTGGATTTGTAGTATACCACTTCTGTCCCATAATTAGAACCTAGAACATTTACCTTTACATGATTCCTATATCCCAAATCCCATAAATATAGGAGAGGAAGTTTTTGCAATAGTATCCAGTAGATCTGGAAGCAAATAACTATGCCTTTAGTTTCTGGTTTAGGGGTTTTTAGAATCTGACATTTTGTTTCCTTAACATATTAAAATTGCACACACCTATAATTTATTCTCTAAGTATCTATTCAGGTAAAATGAAAATGTTCATTCCAGGTCTAACTTAACTAAAAGCTGCTCTTAATATCTGTGTGATCTTATTAAATATTATTTCTCCAACTGAAAAAAAAAAAAAGAAAGAAAGAAAACCAGGAAATGGGTTTCAAATGAACCAAAAGCAAGGAGTTTCAAGCAAGAAAAATTATGTATGTTCTTGGCAGGATGCTAAATGGAGACAAAACATTGTTTTCCTAGTGATTCTTCTGATCCTTTGTATTTGCTCCATAATGTAGATATGAAACCTTGTGAACTGCAGTCTTCCCTTCTATTTTTAGAGATAAATGAAAATCATCAATATAATCCTGCTGAAAGTTATCTTTTCCATCATTCTTTACATCAGGACAGCTGTCAGCTACAACTGAGTACTCAACAGGCCACCTTTTGGGCCATCCACTGTACTGTGTTGATGAGTTATTATTTTCACTGGTAACAACTGCTATTACCATGCTGCAAACAGCAAGTGTTGAACTAGAGACAGGCCTACAGTGGTCTCATCAGTCACACTCTTGTGCTTGACAGTCTTTAGATGGAAATTCCCAAAGAGAAAACAGGTATTTGTCATGCAATATTTTATTTCAAACCCTCAGTGACTAATGCCTTTCACAGTTGGTAATATAAGTGACATGCTGAGCTTAAACAAATAGATTATTTTGCTTTGAATGGTACAGCTGTGTTTTTCCTTTAAGTACTGAGCAGGAGGTATTTTCTAATAATTTATGTTCAGCTTTTCTTCCATCATGAGAGAGAGCTTAGAGATGTACACAGTGACAGGTGTAGTCAGATGACAATAAATAAAAGATGGTTCTGTATACTTTGATTAGAAAAGTATTTAACTTGGGACCATAGAAACAGAAGGATGTAAGGTGGGGCTGAGTCCTGCCCTAAGTAATTCAGAAGTCATTTAACAACATCTAGCAGCCTTTGTCTTATCACTTGTTAAGAAATGATGAATTGGAGCAGGCAATCAGTAGAAATGTTCAAGACACTGTCTGCATTTAATAAAAATCAAGGACCACTTACTAAAAATTTTGTGTGGGAAAACTTTGAAGATGGTTCAAAAATGACTGTAATATACATAATATGAGTTGTAGAGTGTCCACCTGTCGTCAAGGACTTGTGCATTATCAAGAATATCAGCTTTCTCATCCAATGATACAAATTAAAGCTATTTTTTAAATAAATTATATATTCCATTCACATTATAAATTAAAAAAAAATAAAACAGACATCATGCTCAGTAAGGATTCTGTATATTAACTCACTGACTCATATAGGTCTTTTTCCTTTCATTTCCACTTTTATTTTCAAATTCTGGACTGTAAACACATAAATCATTAGGAGTCATACAAAGTCCATAACTTTCCGTTGGCTGCATCTCTGCCAGGAAAGAAGAGTCTTTTGTTGAGCAAAGCTGTCATCTCAGGACATAAGTGCTTCTCCTTCTGGTTTATGGACTATCTGATTGAGATGTCTGATTATTAATTTTTAAACAAATTAAAACATTTATGAAAAGTTTATGAAATTTATGAACATTCTTGCCTGGAAAATCCCATGGACGGAGGAGCCTGGTGGGCTGCAGTCCATGGGGTCGCTAAGAGTCGGACACGACTGAGCTACTTCACTTTCACTTTTCACTTTCATGCATTGGAGAAGGAAATGGCAACCCACTCCAGTGTTCTTGCCAGGAGAATCCTAGGGATGGGGGAGCCTGGTGGGCTACCGTCTATGGGGTTGCACAGAGTAGGACACGACTGAAGCAACTTAGCAGCAGCAGCAGCATGAAAAAAGTAGGATTATTTCCTGTCCTTGGGATTTTCTTCACTTTCTATTTCTCACATTTCCCTAAACCAAATGGACAATTTCAAATTTTTTGAAAGGAGTTTTTGCTGAAAGGAATTCTGACAAGTAGGATGGTTAAGAATTATTAATATATCCAAAGCAAGTAGGGAATTTTGAAGACAGCATAATCAATGACAAGAGTTCAAACCATGGCTCAGAAAAGATGAAATGATTCAGCATTGAAACATTAGTGCTTTTAAGGCACTAGGTTAACCCCAAATTAGGAGGATGATTTATGGGATTAAGCACAATAATGAGTAAGAACAGGAAATCACAAATGATACATAATGAGTTAGGTAAGAATTTTAGTACCGAATCCATTAAGAACTGTAGTAAGCCAAGGGTTTCTTTTTATGTGTTACTAGCTGTGTGTTTTGAGAATGAGGCTGCAAACATGGCTAGACAATATTGGAAAAATTCAAGAATAGATTTTCATCTGTTCATCTATTCATGAGTTTATTCATTCTTCAAAAGACTATTTATGTGTGTTGATGGCTCAGAATACTAAAATCACATAACTATATGTGATTAATTATGACCATGTAAAAGTTAGTATTAAAATGGAAATAGAATGCATTCTGTTCAAAGAAGTTTTTTAAATCAAAATCTTCTATTTTTTTTTCTGTCTTTATCAGCAATCCATTTGAAGTCCTACATTTTCCCCACTGATTAACAGCCTTATTTGCATAATCACCTTTATTGATTTTTCAATTGATACATGCAAAAACTTCAGTTAATCTTCAGAGAAATATACTGGGTGAATAAATCCAATCACAAAAGGTTACATACTGTAGGATTTCACTTATATAACACTAGTGAAGTGACAAAATAGTAGGAATGGAGGATGGATTAGTAACTGGTGGCTCAGACGGTAAAGCGTCTGCCTTCAAAGTGGGAGACCCAGGTTCGATCCCTTGGTCGGGAAGATCCCCTAGAGAAGGAAATGGCAATCCACTCCAGCACTCTTCCTGGATAATCCCATGGATGGAGGAGCCTGATAGGCTACAGTCCATGGGGTCGCATAGAGTCGGACATGATGGAGCAACTTCACTCACTCACTCGTGAGGATTTAGGTATGACTATTAAAGAATAGCAGGAGGAATCCTTGAGATGATGGAAATGTTCTTTACCATGATTATTTAAGTCTCTATATCCTGGTTACAATGTTTTACTAGTTTTGCAAGATGTTGTTAATGGATGAAACTGAGTAAAGGTTACATAAGATCTCTCTGTATTATTTCTTACAACTACATATAAACCTGAAATTATTTCAAAACAAAGATTTAATGTAAAAAGAGAGATAGTTAATCAATAACTAAATCTCAAACCTTTAGAAAATAGAAAAATAAGACTAAACTCAAAGCAAGCAAAATGAAAATGTAATAAAAATTCAAGTTGAAATCAAACAAATAAACAAAAAAAAGAAACTTAATGACCCCAAAATTAAGTCTAGAAAAGATCAACAAAACTGACACATATTTAGTTAGTGAATAAAAAGAAAGACTACACACATTATTTAATTTAAAAATAAATGGAGAAGGCAATGGCACCCCACTCCAGTACTCTTGCCTGGAAAATCCCATGGATGGAGGAGCCTGGAAGGCTGCAGTCCATGAGGTCGCTGAGGGTCAGACATGACTGAGCAACTTGACTTTCACTTTTCACTTGCATGCATTGGAGAAGGAAATGGCAACCCACTCCAGTGTTCTTGCCTGGAGAATCCCAGGGACGGGGGAGCCTGGTGGGCTGCTGTTTATGGGATCGCACAGAGTCAGACACGACTGAAGTGACTTAGCAGTACTACTAACCCTAAAAAAATTAACAACTTTGGGAGACATAACTTTATGCCAACAACTTCTAAAAAGTATTTACAGGACAAATTCCTAAGTAAGACACAGATTGCATTTGCATTTGCATTGCATACTCAGTTGCTCAGTTGTGTCTAACTCTTTGTGACCACATGAACTGTAGCCCACCAGGCTCCTCTGTGCATGGGATTTTCCAGGCAAGAATATTGGAATAGGTTGCTGTTTCCTCCTCCAGATTATCTTCCCAACCCAGGGATCAAACCCACTTTACCTGAATCTTCTGCATTGAAGGTAGATCTTTACCACTGAGCTACTGGGGAAACCAGACATAAATTACCAAGATCAAAACAAAAATGAATAGAAAATCTGAATATACCAATTAGAAAAAATTTATTGAATTAGTAATTAAAAGCCTTTCATAAAAGAATTTCCAGGACCACATGGCTTCACTGGTAAATTATTTCAAATATTCAATTGAAAAATATTACCAGTCCTTCATGAAATTTTTCAGAAAGTAAGAGAAATAATTCCCAACTCATTTTGTGAGGCTCATAGTACGTTATACAAAAACCAAACAATGAAATCTTTAAAAAAGAGAAAAAAAAATGTGGAAACTACAGATTAACATAACTTAGGAATATAAACATAAAAATCCTCAGTAAAATATTAGCAGACTAAATCCAGCAACATGGAAAATGATTGTATACTATGACTAAGCAAAATTTAATGCAGTAATGCAAGATTGTTTTAATATTCAAAAAGCAATCAAAGTAATATACCATGTTATCAATAAAGAACTAATACAACATGCTCATCTCAGCAGATAAAGAAAAAGCATTTGAAAAAATTTAGCATCCCTTAATAACAACAACAACAACAACAAAATTCATAAGAAAGAAGTAGACTGTAACTTTCTCAAATTGAAATAGGGCATAAACAAAAAATCCTGTACTTAATAACATATCTCATGATGAAAGACTGACCATAATCTCCCCCAAGTTTGTAACAAGCCAAAGATTTTCATAATTGTTCTTATTGTCACTTATAGCCAATATTGTTCTGAAGGGTCCAACTAGTGCAATGAAGTATAACAATAATAAACATATAGAGACTGAAAAGAAATACAACTATCTTTATTCATAGATGATTTAGTTTTATGGAAATCCCAAAATAATTCACAAAAGATATTATATTAATTATTTTAATAAAGTTTTGGAATATGCATACATCCACAATGACACAGTTCAATTTCTATGTATATACAAAAAATAAATAATTTAATTTTCACACAAAATGACAAGTGAAAAACATTCACAAAACCTTTTTTTAACAATCAGCAAAAGCTGGAAAAAATCTGTAAAGAGGAGAAAATATTTAAAAACTGTGATATTGACTTATATAGTAATGATAAACACCAATAAAGAACAAAGTACTAGAGTTCCAGAAAAACATCTATTTCTGCTTTATTGACTATGCCAAAGCCTTTGACTGTGTGGATCACAACAAACTTTGGACAATTCTGAAAGAGATGGAAATACCAGACCATCTGATCTGCCTCTTGAGAAACCTGTAAGTAGGTCAGGAAGCAACAGTTAAAACTGGACATGGAACAACAGACTGGTTCCAAATAGGAAAAGGAGTTGTCAAGGCTGTATATTGTCACCCTGCTTATTTAACTTACATGAAGATTACATCATGAGAAATGCTGGGCTGGAGGAAGCACGAGCTGGAATCAAGATTGCTGGGAGAAATATCAATAACCTCAGATAAGGAGATGACACCACTCTTATCGCAGAAAGTGAAGAAGAACTAAAGAGTCTCTTGATGAAAGTGAAAGAGGAGAGTGAAAAGCTGGCTTAAAGCTCAACATTCAGAAAACTAAGATCATGGCATCTGGTCTCATCACTTCATGGCAAGTAGATGGGGAAACAGTTGAAACAGTGGCTAACTTTATTTTTCTGGGCTCCAAAATCATTGCAGATGGTGACTGCAGCCATGAGATTAAAAGACTCATACTCCTTGGAGAGAAAGTTATGACCAACCTAGATGGCATATTACAAAGCAGAGACATTACTTTGTCAACAAAGGTCCATCTAGTCAAGGCTATGATTTTTCCAGTGGTCATGTATGGATGTGAGAGTTGGACAATAAAGAAAGCTGAGCACAGAAGAATTGATGCTTTTGCACTGTGGTGTTGGAGAAGACTCTTGAGAGTCCCTTGGACTTCAAGGAGTTCCAACCAGTCCATCCAAAAAGAAATCAGTCCTGGGTGTTCATTGGAAGGACGGATGTTGAAGCTGAAACTCCAATACTTTGGCCATCTGATATGAAGAGCTGGTCATTTGAAAAGAGCCTGATGCTGGGAAAGATTGAGGGCAGGAGGAGAAGGGGATGGCAGAGGATGAGATGGTTGGATGGCATCACCGTCTCAATGTATATGGCTTCGGGTGGACTCTGGGTGTTAGTGATGGACAGGGAGGCCTGGCATACTGTGGTTCATGAGGTCGCAAAGAGTTAGACATGACTGAACAACTGAACTGAAATGAACTGAACATACAATAAAATGGACAAATCTCAAAAAACACGTTGTTGAATAAAATAAGCCAGACACAAAAGGTTAAATACCACATAACTGAAAATAAATGAAGTTCCACGGAAGGCAAAAGAAAATTGTGGTGATAATAGCTAGAATAGTCTTAGCCTTGTGTAGTTGTTGAGTAAAATGGAGGAAAAGAAAAAATCTGATGCAGTGGAACTGTTCTTTATCTTTATATGGGTAAAGTGAATATGAATGCATAAATATATAAAGCCCAAGAAGGTATACACTTAAAATTTGTGCATTTGGCTAATTGTAAATTTAGTTTCAGTAATGCACCTCCAAAATCTTTTTATTAAGGCTATAAATTATTTAATATTAAACTATGATGATATATTATCTTATATCAATATTTGAATATTTTTCTAAGAAATGACCTTATGGCCTAAGATTAAGTATTCTAGGTAATACTTATCATACATTTATAATTAAGTGATTTATAACTGAGTGATAAATTACATATAAATCTTTATCACAATCTACAATTTAGGTAGTATTATCTTCATTTTAAATTCAAGTAGTAATACAGTGATTTTACGTGGCTCGTCCAAAATCACACAATTATTTAATGATGTATTTGGGACTCAAATCCAGGTCCACTTCTAAGTTGTAATATGTTCATTCTTCTTCACCTTGATAACTTTAAAATAACCTTTGAAAGAGTTTTATTTAATTAATTGGTTAACATGCTCTCTCCTTGGAAGGAATGTTATGACCAACTTAGATAGCATATTGAAAAGCAGAGACATTACTTTGCCAAAAAAGGTCCATCTAGTCAAGGCTATGGTTTTTCCAGTGGTCATGCATGGTGTGAGAGTTTGACTGTGAAGAAAGCTGAGCACCAAAGAATTGATGCTTTTGAACTGTGGTGTTGGAGAAGACTCTTGAGCGTCCCTTGGACTGCAAGGAGATCCAACCAGTCCACCCTAAAGGAGATCAGTCCTGGGTGTTCACTGGAAGGACTGATGCTGAAGCTGAAACTCCAATACTTTGGCCACCTCATGAGAAGAGTTGACTCATTGGAAAAGACCCTGATGCTGGGAGGGATTGGGGGCAGGAGGAGAAGGGGACGACAGAGGATGAGATGGCTGGATGGCATCACCGACTCGATGGATGTGAGTTGGTGTAAACTCCAGGAGTTGGTGATGCACAGGGGGGCCTGGCATGCTGCAATTCATGGGTCAAAAAGAGTCAGACACCACTGAGTGACTGAACTGACTGACTAAACATGCCCTCTTAACTTATTGTAAATTGTGTAGATTATGTAACACTAGTTGAGTTGACATTGTGCTAATACTTAAACCTTCTAATAGTCATCTAAACATGGCTACTGAGCTTTCTCTTGGCTAAAGGGGATGATAATATCTCCCATTCTCAAGGTCACTGGTTGTTTAAATGGATTTTTTTTAAAATCCATTTTGGAAGATTCTCTCAGGGCACAAAGTGCAAAAGAGGATTCTCAATTTTCAGAAATCTCTGAATTTTTTATTTAGTTTCTCATTCTTATTGTCACCTCTCTCCTCAATGCTGCTACTATCAGCTTAGCCTTCTAGTTCAGTTCAATTTAGTCACTCAGTCAGACTGACTGTGACCCTGTGGACTGCAGAATGCTGGGCTTTCCTGTCCCTCTGCAACTCCCAGAGCTTGCTCAAACTCATGTCCATCCAGTCCGTGATGCCAACCAACGGTCTCATCCTCTGCTCCCCCTTCTCCTGCCTTCAATCTTTCCCAGCATCAGGGTCTTTTCCAATCAGCTCTTCACATTAGGTGGCCAAAGTATTGGAGTTTCAGCTTCAGCATCAGTCCTTCCAATGAATATTCAGGACTTATTTCCTTCTGGATGGACTGGTTTGATCTCCTTGCAGTCCAAGGGACTCTCAAGAATCTTCTTCAAGACCACAGATCAAAAGCATCAGTTCTTCAGTGCTCAGACCTCTAAGTGGTAGATTATGTCTTACCCTCAACTCTATCCACTGTCTCTAGAAGTGAAATAAATATCTGCTCCTGTACTTTTCTACTTCCAGAGTTTTCTCACTTGCTTTTCCTCTCACCTCTCCAATTTGGAATCACATGCCATTAGAATCTGTAAACTTCTCTATTCAACTTTTGTAGGCATGTTCCCTTTTTCTATGAAAATTTTACATCTTGATTTCCTGTCAATATTTGTAATTCTGCCCCTGTCATAATTTTGGTTTTGCATGAAATTCCTCACCCTGAGGAATGTGACGTACTCATTTTCAATACTCTTGCCTCAATTACTCAATTCCATTATCTCAGCTCCATGTCATTACTCATAATACAAATGGTTATAATTTAATTTTTTTTTCTTGAGGTACTTTCAATTTATTGGACAAACTTTTATTAAACCTCCTTCACCCTATAACAGTAGATTTAAAATAAACATTGTAAATTTATTTTTTAATTCAATTTATTTTATTTTTTTAAGTGACCAACTCTCTACATATTAACTGTCATCTTTCCAGTTCACTCCTTTACTACTACAACTTCAAAAATTTATTTGTTCCTTCTGGTCCTGCAATCTCGTATAATATGCAAGCTTCAATCATGCATAACACTCATTTCTCAGCAATTCTACCCTCAAAGTATCTAAACGAATCTCACTATTATTATTATTCACCCAGTTCAAGTCAACTCATATTTCATCTGAATTTTTAAATATTCTCTTTCTTCCACATTTGCCATCACTTGTAATCTACCCTCGATACATAAACAAGAACATAAAATAATTGAAGTCATATAACTCACCTGCTCAGTTACCTTCAGTAACTTATGGTCTCACTCTGAGTGACAGGTAGAATCATACAACACTTTACAAAACCATGTATATGCTCTGCCTGGTGTACCATTCTGAACACATTGACGATTTTTATCCTCTTTATCCTGTTCCAGCATTATTGCTGCCCTAAACTGCTGGTGATTTGAAAATGCCAAGGATTTTCTTACATTAGATTCTTTAAATGTGTTTTCTCTGACTGAAAATACCGATCTCCAGATATCCACCATGATTGCTTTTTTACCTCTTTGTGCCTTTCACTCAAATGCTACTTTCTCCACCACAACTTCCTTGATTCCTTTTGTTAAAATTAAATGAAACTCCTAGTTTACTTTTCCTGCTTTGCTTTTCTTCACAGAACTTATCTGTGGAGAAAGTAGGAAAAACCACTAGACCATTCAGGTATGACCTAAACCAAATCTCTTATGATTATACAGTGGAAGTGACAAATAGATTCAAGGGATTAGATCTGATAGACAGAGTGCCTGAAGAACTATGGACAGTTCATGACATTGTACAGCAGGCAGTGATCAAGAACATCCCCAAGAGAAAGAAATGCAAAATGGGGAAATGATTATCTAGGGAGGCCTTACAAATAGCTGAGAAAATAAGAGGATGTAAAGGCAAAGGAGAAAAGGAAAGATATACCCATCTGAATGCAGAGTTCCAAAGAATACCAAGGAGAAATAAGAAAGCCTTCCTCAGGGATCAATGCAAAGAAATAGAGGAAAACAATTGAATGGGAAAAACTAGAGATCTCTTCAAGAAAGTTGGCGATAACAAGGGAACATTAATACCAGTTAGTCTTTCTTATCAGAAAGCTTCCAAAAGCCTCCTATCCTTCTGCATCAGAGGGCAGACAGACTGAAAACCACAATCACAGAAAACTAGCCAATCTGTTCACATGGACTACAGCCTTGTCTAACTCAAGGAAACTATGAGCCATGCCATGAAGGGTCACCCAAGATGGACGGTCATGGTGGAAAATTCTGACAAAACTCTGTCCACTGGAGAAGGGAATGGCAAACCATTTCAGTATTCTTGCCTTGAGAATTCCATGAACAGTATGAAAAGGCAAATAGATAGGACACTGAAAGATGAACTCCCCAGGTTGGTAGGTGCCCAATATGCTACTGGAGATCAGTGGAGAAGTAACTCCAGAAAGAATGAAGAGATGGAGCCAAAGACAAAAACCACACCCAGTTGTGGATGTAACTGGTGATGGAAGTAAAGTCCCATGCTATTAAGAGCAATATTGCATAGGAACTTTGACTGTTAGGTCCATGAATCAAGTCAAATTGGAAGTGGTCGAACAGGAGACGGCAAGACTGAACACTGACATTTTAGGAAACAGTGAACTAAATGGACTGGAATGAGTGACTTTAACTCAGATGACCATTATATCTACTACTGTGGGCAATAGTCTCTTAGAAGAAATGGAGTATCTATCATAGTCAACAAACGAGTCTGAAATGCAGCACTTGGATGCAACACAAAAACAATAGAATAATCTCTGTTTCTAAGGCAAATCATGCAATATCACAGTAATCCAAGTCTATACCCCAAACAGTAAAGCTGAAGAAGATGAAGTTAAACAGTTCTATGAAGACCTTCAAGACCTTCTAGAACTAACACCTAAAAAAGATATCTTTTTCATTGGGGACTGGAATGCAAAAGTAGGAAGTCAAGAAACACCTGGAGTAACAGGCAAACATGGCCTTGGAGTACAGATGAAGTAGGGCAAAGGTTAATAGAGTTTTGCCAGGAAAATGCACTGGTCATAGGAAACACCCTCTTCCAACAACACAAGAAAGACTCTACACATGGACATCACAAGATGGTCAATACCAAGATCAGAGTGATTATATTCTTTGCAGCCAAAAAATGAGAAGCTCTATACAGTCAGCAAAAACAAGCTGACTGTGGATCCTTATTCAGAGTTAAATTGATGAAAGTAGGGAAAACCACTAGACCATTCAGGTATGACCTAAATCAAATCACTTATGATTATACAGTGGATAAATAGATTCAAAGGATTAGGTCTGATAGAGAGTGCCTGAAGAACTATGGGCGGAGTTTCATGACATTGTACAGGAGGCAGGGAGCAACACCATCCCCAAGAAAAAGATATGCAAAAAGGATGAGGCTTTAAAAATAGCTGCAAAATAAGAGGAACAAAAGGCAAAGAGCAAAGGAAAGATATACCCATTTGAACTCAGAATTCCAAAGAATAGCAAGGATAGATAAGAAAGCCTTCCTCAGTGATCAATGCAAAGAAATAGAGGAAAACAGTAGAATGGGAAAGTATAGAGATCTCTTCAAGAAAATTAGAGATACCATGGGAACATTTCATGTGAAGATGTGCACAATAAAGGACAGATACGGTATGGGCCTAACAGAAGCAGAAGATATTAAGAAGAGGTGGCAAATATACACAGAAATAAACAGGAAGGATCTTCACGACCCATATAATTACAATGGTGTGATTACTTACCTAGAACCAGACATCCTGGAATGTGCAGTTAAGTGTGCCTTAGGAAGCATCACTAGGAACAAAGTTAGTGGACATGATGGAATTCCAGTTGAATCTCCAAAGAGATGATGCTGTGAAAGTGCTGCACTCAATATACCAGCAAGTTTGGAAAACTCAGCAGTGGCCACGGGACTGGAAAAGGCCAGTTTTCATTCCAATCCCAAAGAAAGGCATTGCCAAATAATGCTCAAACTACCACACAATTGCACTAATCTCACACAGTAGCAAAGTAATGCTCAAAAATCTCCAAGCTAGGCTTCAACAGTACGTGAACTGTGAACTTTCAATGTTAAAGCTGGATTTACAAAAGGCAGAGAAACCAGAGATCAAATTGTCAACATCCTTTGGATCATCAAAAAAGCAAGAGAGTTCCCAAAAAACATCTATTTCTGCTTTCTTGACTATGCCAAAGCCTTAGACTGTGTGGATCACAATCAACTGTGGAAAATTCTGAAAGAGATGGGAATACCAAACCACCTGACCTGCGTCTTGTATGCAGGTCAAGAAGCAACAGTTAAAACTGGACATGGAACAACAGACTGGTTCCAAATGGGAAAGGAGTACGTTGAGGCTGTATATCATCACCCTGCTTGTTTAACTTATATGCAGAGTACATCATGAGAAATGCTGAGCTGGATGAAGCACAAGTTGAAATCAAGATTGCTGGGGAAAATATCAATAACCTCAGATATTCAGATGACACCACCCTTACGACAGAAAACAAAGAACTAAAGAGCCTCTTGATGAAAGTGAAAGAGGAGGGTGAAAAATTTGACTTAAAAGTCAACAATCAGAAAGCTAAGATCATGGAATTCACTCCCATCACTTCATAGCACATAGATGGGGAAACAATGGAAACAGTGAGAGACTTTCTTTGTTTGGGCTCCAAAATCTCTGCAGATTGTGAGTGCAGCCACAGAATTAAAAAAGGTCTGCTCCTTGGAAGAAAAGGTATGACCAATTTAGACAGCATATTACAGGGCAGTGGAGAAAGTACAGGGCAGACACATTACTTTAGCAACAAAGGTCCGTCTAGTCAAAGCTATGGCTTTTCCAGTAGTCGTGTATGGATTTAAGTGTTGGAATATAAAGGCAGCTGAATGCCAAAGAATTAATACTTTTTATCTGTGGTGTTGGAGAAGACTCTTGAGAGTATCTTGGATTGCATGGAGATCAAACCAGTCCATCCTAAAGGAAATCAGTCCTGGATATTCATTGGAAAGACTAATGCTGAGGCTGAAACTCCAAAACTGGCTACCTGATGTGAAGAACTGACTCATTGTAAAAGACCCTGATGCTGGGAAAGATTGAAGCTGGGAGGAGAATGGGATGACAGAGGATGAGATGTTTGGATAGCATTGAGTTTGAGTTAGCTCCTGGAAACGGTGATGGATGGGAAGCCTGGAGTATTGCAGTCCATGGGGTCACTAAGAGTCAGAGTCGACTGAGCAACTGAACTGAACAGAACTTATCATTTCCAACAGATCATGGGGCTTCATTATTTATTTTGTTATGTATCACCTGCACCATAATGTACACTACATGAAGGCAGAGCTTTTTGTCATTTTTGTTCACTGTGGTACCCACAGTACCTATCACAGCAGGTAGTACATGGATGGCATCCATTATGAATGAATGAATGTTAGTCTCATTATCTTTTATGTTTAATTTTCCATTTTCTGTCTTCAATCCTTTGAAATATGCTCACAGAAAGTAGCAATGTTCAGGAAGAAAAGTTTAACCTTTTATTTCATCTTACAATCTTGAGACTTTATTTTATTTTTTTCCTGTGGCCCTTAACAAAATTAATTGTGTTCCTGCTGTTGTCAGTTCTGATGCACTAAGATAATCAGACCTGAAACCTTACTTGAGAAAAGTACCTTCCTTAGTGCTCTAAGATTAAGATGAAGCAATCTTCTGTATCCTCATTTAGCTTTTTTTTTTTACTTTTCTCTCTCTTTTTTTCTTTTGTTCTCTTTTCTTACACTTTGCATTTTGTCATGTATTAGAAATCCTAAAAAATGTCATCAGTTCAGTCCAGTCCAGTTCTGTCGCTCAGTCATGTCCGACTCTTTGCAACCCCATGAATCACAGTGTGCCAGGCCTCCCTGTCCATCACCAACTCCCGGAGTTCACTCAGACTCACGTCCATCGAGTCAGTGATGCCATCCAGCCATCTCATCCTACGTCATCCCCTTTTCCTCCTGCCCCCAATCCCTTCCAGCATCAGAGTCTTTTCCAATGAGTCAACTCTTCGCATGAGGTGGCCAAAGTACTGGAGTTTCAGCTTTAGCATCATTCCTTCCAAAGAAACCCCAGGGCTGATCTTCAGAATGGACTGGTTGGATCTCCTTGCAGTCCAGGGGACTCTCAAGAGTCTTCTCCAACACGACAGTTCAAAAATGTCATAGTATAGTCTATTTTGAAATGTGAATTACTCATTAGTTTGTATTGTATGAGAGGATTTTTGCAGTTTGAATTTTCTTGAATCATTACACACATACATTACATTACACACATCAAACCAAAAGGCAATTAATAGCATATTGGTTTTAAATATGAGACACAATGTCCTTATCTCAAGGAATGCTGCTAATGATATATCAAATATGATCATGCTGTAATTACAAAGGGCATTATCTATGTGATGAATTTTAGGAAGTTAGTCAAATAGTTTCTTATCAATTTTATTCAATCAGCACACAACTTAGGTCACTATTTAAAAAGGAATTTTAAGAGGTAAAAGTAAAACGTTCTGGGTGTTGGTCACTCCATCAAAACAGACATTAAACTGAAAAAATGATAAGAATCTATTATTTTGGAGCTCTGTACTCTGATCTCCTCTTCATGGATCACAGCCTTGTCATGGCTAAAGGGCTTGTGTAACTCAGTGAATCTATATTCCATGCTGCGCAGGGCCACTCAAGATGGACAAGTCATACGGAAGAGTTCTGACAAAATTTGGTCCACTGGAGGAGGAAATGGCAACCCACTCCAGTATTTTTCCTGGAGAAACCAATGGACAGTATGAGAAGGAAAAAAGATATGACATCAGAAGATAAGCCCCCGGGGTTGGAAGGTGTCCAATATGCTACTAAGGAAGAGTGGAAGGCAATTGCTAATAGCTCCAGTGAGAATACCTGGCTGGGCTAAAGCAGAAATGATGCTCAGCTGTGGATGTATCTGGTGGTGAAAGTAAAGTCCTATGCTATAAACAACAGTATTGCACTGGAACCTGGAATGTTAGGTCCATGAATCAAGGTAAATCGGAAGTGGTCAAGCAGGAGATGGCAAGGTTGAACATCAACATTTTGGGAACCATCAGACTAAAATAGATGGGAATGGGAGAACTTATTTTGGGTAACCATTTTATCTAATATGGTGGGCAAAAATCCCTCAGATGAAATGAAGTAGCCCTAATTGTCAACAAAAGAGGCTGAAATGCAGTAATTGGGTGTAATCTCAAAATGACAGAATGATCTCTTTTCGTTTCCAAGGCAAATCATTCAACATCACAGTAATCCAAGTCTGTACCCTGACCACTGATGTGCAAAAAGCTAAAGTTGACAGATTCTATGAAGACCTACAAGACCTTCTAGGACTAACACCAAAAAAAGATGCAGTTTTCATTAAAAAGGGATTGGAATGCAAAAGTAGGAAGTATAGAGATAACCAAAATAACAGGAAAGTTTGGTCTTGGAGTACAAAATGAAGCAGGGCAAAGGCTAACAGAGTTTTGTCAAGA
This sequence comes from Bubalus kerabau, assembly GCF_029407905.1. Classification (NCBI taxonomy): domain Eukaryota; kingdom Metazoa; phylum Chordata; class Mammalia; order Artiodactyla; family Bovidae; genus Bubalus; species Bubalus kerabau. Next base: position 6,123,317 of record NC_073645.1, read on the forward strand.
GAATACACTGGTCATAGTAAACACCCTTTTCCAGCAACACAAAAACAGCACCACACATGGACATCACCAGTTGGTCAATACCAAAATCAGATTAATATATAGTGGAATGTTTTTGATCTTTAAATTTCAGAGAGTAGACATTACAGACATAATTTGATAAAGTTTGTGGAGTAGAGATGACAAAAGTAAAAGTCTTTCTATTTATTTTTTTTTTAAGTCATTCTATTTAAAGACCAGACAAAATTGAGCAGGATACAGCTTTACTCTATGTAACATTTCACTGCATGGTTGACTAATTATCAGTTCCATTCTCAAGCCTGAGATATGTTTTTACAAGAGTGAATTCCAGTCTTGACAAAACTGTATCTCCAAGATTCATATGGTTAGCTCTTAGTTCTATAAATGACACTTCGAATGGAAGATGATTCATCAGTTTCAAACCTTTCTTTCAGTGTATACAGGATGAAAATTAACCTGGCAAATATAATTAACATTCATGGGTTATTAATTACTCTTGTAAGAAAAGTGTGTTCATTTTAAAGGGCTTGATTAAAGCATACATTTCCTTAATTTCGCAGTGTAAGTGGAGTATATGGAAATATTTAAATAATTTTTGCTTCACTTTCTTACAATTTAAAATGGTTTTCTAGAACTTGATTTTGCACTAGTCTTTCCACTTTATCCAAGCTTGTATTAGCCAGCTCAGGCTATTGTAACAAAATACCATAGGCTGGCTGGCTTAAATAAAATATATTTATTTCTCACAGAAAAAATCCTCACAGTTCTGGAAGCTGGAAAGTTGATCATTAGGATGCCCATAGACTCTGATCCTGGTAAGGGCCTTCTTTGACTTACAGATGGATGCCTTCCTTCTGTATGCTCACATCAGAGAGAGAAAATGCTAGCTCTGATCTTTCTTCCTCTTTTTATAAGGAGACTAATCACACCATGGAGGCCCCACCTGGCTGTTTATCTAAGCTCCATTACCTCCCAGAAGTGCATGCTCTGTCACTGAGTCATGTCTGACTCTTTGAGATCCAATGGACTGTAGACCATCAAATTTCTCTGTCCATGGTATTCTCCAAGCAAGAATACTGGAGTAGGTTGCCATTTCCTTCTCCAGGGATTCTTCCCAAGCCAGGGATCGAAACCAAGTCTCTTGCATCTGCTTAATTGGGAGGTGGATTCTTTTACTACTGAGCCACCAGGAAAACCTGGACAGCTACCTCTAAATACAAATCACTTTGGGAGTTAGGGGCTTCAACATATGAATTTTCAGGAGTCACAAACATCCAATACATAGCAAATCTTCATAAATTAAAAAAAAGCCCAGAGTCATAGGAGATGGTATTCAGTGGTGACACATCCAAGCAAGACTGTACAGAATAAAACGTTTGATTAAATATAATAATATCCATTGTTAAGTAGAAATTAAAAAAACAAAAACATCTGAAAATAAATTGTATGTTTACCATAATCAACACTGGTGACCACTCTTTTGAAATGTGTAATGGTAGTATTTGTTTAACCAAATGCTTGAGGCATGTATAAGTTTCTTAGGGTTATTGGGCAAATTACAACAAAATTGATGGTTTAACACAATTTTTTTTTTCTCTCACTGTTGCAAAGGCTAGAACATTAAATCAAAATCAAGGTGTTTGTAGGACCATACTCCCTTAGAAGACTCTAAGGAGAAACTTACCTTGACTGGATCAGCCACTAGAGGCTCATGGAAAGCCTTGGCTTGTATCAGCATAATCCCAAATCTGCCTTTGTTATCATGTGACCTTCTTGCTTGTGTCTTTGATCTCTCTAATTTTTCTTAGTATAAGGCCCACTGGTCATTAGATTTAGGATCCCCCTTATTCTAGATGTTTCCTTCCTAAGATTCTTACCTTTATTATATCTGTAAATATCTTGCTTCCAAATAAGCTCATATTCACAGGCACTGGTGGGGAGATGGAGAGCACTGGGGTGTACAACTTGGTCATAATTTTGGGGTAATACAATTTGATCCATTACAAGGCACAAGATAATTACTATAGGCTAGGTGATTGCTAGAGTTCAGTGCAGTTTGGGATATATTTATGTTTCCCTATAAAAGAAGAACTTGTCCCTAAATCAGTTCATCTTGACATCAATATAGGAGTAGGATTCAGAGATATATAGGTGTGGGGTATAAATCCTACCACACTTAAAAACAAAAACATGTATAGTAAATTCACATAAAATCTGGAGTCTGAAGTTTAGTTCAAAGCTTTGGTACCAAATAGTTAATGCAGTTAATAATGATCTTAGCCATGCATCTAGTAGTTTTTTTTTTTCCCTAATGTTGAATGCCAAACAAGAAAACCAGTCAAAGAAAAATTAGAATGGAAATTAACCACCTTTTAGCAGAAAAAAATTTAATAATTGTCAACAAAAGAGGCTGAAATGCAGTAATTGGGTGTAATCTCAAAATGACAGAATGATCTCATTTTGTTTCCAAGGCAAATCATTCAACATCACAGTAATCCAAGTCTGTACCCTGACCACTGATGTGCAAAAAGCTAAAGTTGTCAGATTCTATGAAGACCTACAAGACCTTCTAGGACTAACACCAAAAAAAGATGCAGTTTTCATTAAAAGGGATTGGAATGCAAAAGTAGGAAGTATAGAGATAACCAAAATAACAGGAAAGTTTGGTATAAACTTGGTATAAATTCTCAATAGTGCTCTCTTTATAAATATTTTAAAAATTTTGATAAATTACATCCAACCTTAATTAAATTCAAGTATAAATGCAATGAAATATTACAGAGGACAGTCTGAATACTATACTACACCACTTTTTCAAGGTTTATATATGCCATAAATAATATCAAGAGTTAAAAAGAACTGAAAAAATCATGTTTTAAAAACCTAAAATCCTGAATAAGTTTAACATGGTATTATTATTTACAAAACCTTACACATAAGTTCAGTTGACAATCAAAAGCTTCTTTATAAAAACAGAAATATATGCATTATCCAGAATAAATATTCCATTACTTTCAAGGAACAAAACACTGGATCAAATCATCTGTGTTTAAACTGTTCATTTGGTCCACACAAATACTTAAAATTTTGTTTTAGCTGTTTATTTTAGTTTATTTTATCTAAAGATATAGTAGGAAATTCTAATTTTTATTTTATTATTTTATTTTGCCATTTATTTGCCAAACAATATTTTAATCCAAGGAGACAACTAAAACACAAACACACACAATGATCCTTCTTTTATGAATCATTAATCCATTTAAATTATAATTAGGGCTACTGCTATTCAAGATGTTGTAGTGTACATTACAACCAATGGCTATATATAGTATTTGTAGTTGAATAACTACAGAACAGAAACTGAAAAAACAAATAATGTATAAAACCAGCTTAAAATAGATGATAGCACTTTTTTGCCACATGGCTGTCTCAAAATTGGTAGTTTCAGGTATTTATGCTACTGTTGGATTTAGGCTTTGACAACGCATTTATGTCCGACTTTTTGCTTTCTTTTTTCCATGCCCTACTATAAAATTCTCCTATAGAATGGCATTTGAACTAAGTATTCTTGGGGGTTTGTTGATGGGAGGGCATAAGTATGATTACTTACTGCCTAGGCAATTTCACATAATTTGTAATTAGTGTCTAGTAAAGGATTTTGCTATCTAAAGTGTCTAAATTTGATCAGTGTAAACCAAAGAAATATGTGTTTTTAAGTCATAAGGCAGCAAGCACTAAATACAGAAATGTTTAAGTAGTTTGAAATCTCATTTGGTATTATTGGTTTATTAATAATTGGAAGGAAACCTACTAAATATTTATGCTAATTTGATTCCACTAGAGAAACTGAGTTCCAAAGGCAGATACAACTCAGTGCCTAATTTACAGAAGTTCTTTCTCAAATCCCTCCTATGAACCAAAGGAAGACAAAGAATGTGAATCAGTGAGCCTATGCCATGAGTCTGTGTTAAACAAACCATTGTTTAGCAAAACATTTGGAGATGTTCTATGGATCTGTTGGAAGCTGTCCTGATACCCAGGACAAATAGTGCATAAATTAAAGTTTTGACTAATTTTGCTATTCTTAATATGATAGCATATTGAAAAGCAGAGACATTACTTTGCCAACAAAGGTCCGTCTAGTCAAGGCTATGGTTTTTCCTGTGGTCATGTATGGATGTGAGAGTTGGACTGTGAAGAAGGCTAAGCGCTGAAGAATTGATGCTTTTGAACTGTGGTGTTGGAGAAGCCTCTTGAGAGTCCCTTGGACTGCAAGGAGATCCAACCAGTCCATTCTAAAGGAGATCAGCCCTGGGATTCTTTGGAGAGAATGATGCTGAAGCTAAAGCTCCAGTACTTTGGCCACCTCGTGCGAAGAGTTGACTCATTGGAAAAGACTCTGATGCTGGGAGGGATTGGGGGCATGAGGAGAAGGGGACGACAGAGGATGAGATGGCTGGATGGCATCACTGACTCGATGGACGTGAGTCTCAGTGAACTCCGGGAGTTGGTGATGGACAGGGAGGCCTGGCGTGCTGCGATTCATGGGGTCGCGAAGAGTCAGACAGGACTGAGTGACTGAACTGAACTGAACTGAACTGAATATGCTGCCCTTCGGAGAATTCTAATATGTGTCAACATATAGATAACACTTGTTAAGAACATGTGCTCAGAATCAAAAGATCTGTGTTTGCATTCCTGTTAATTATTATAACATATACACAACTATTCTATGATCTTTTTAGAAATTGTCACAAATACTTGTTTCTTCATAATTAAAAATTAATCTGTCTCAGAAAACCTTGATAGCTCAGTTGGTAAAGAATCCTTCTGCAATACAGGAGACCCTGGTTTGATTCCTGAGTTGGGAAGATCCACTGGAGAAGGGGTAGGCTACCCACTTCAGTATTCTGACCTGGAGAATTCCATGGATTATACAGTCCATGGGGTCCCAAAGAGCTGGACATGACTGAGTGACTTTCACTTTCATTTTTCAGAAAACCTTGCCCCAGAGAGATAATAGCTGTCAACTAAGTAATAACTATCAGAAGAAGAAACAAACCTTTTTATAACTTTTTGAAAAAAAAGAAAAGAAATATATGAGTGATACATTGTGATACTGTTTACACTAAATTAGAATAATATGAATTGGCACTGTTTTCTGTGAAAGTATCTCATACCAAGTGCTTTTCTTAAGCTTTAAAATATTGGGTTTTTGTTGTACCTATCAAACTTTGTAAAATTATAATAAATCTTCTACATGCCTGTATTATTGGAATTTATAATAAGAAATATGTATTTTGATTTTGTCCCCTTTTCTGGCACAAAGTTCCTAAACTCTTGGAATTGCCTAAGTGATGAGAGTGATAACCTAAGTTAACCTAAGGATAGGAGCAGTGACTAAGGATACCAACCCTGTGGTTAGAGGGTTGGAACTTTCAGTCCCACCCTGATTCCTGGGTAGGGGAGAGAGATTGGAGATTGAATCAATTGTCAATGGCCAATGATTTAATCAGCCATGCCTATGTAATGAAGCTTCTAAAAACACCCTGAAGGGTAAGGTTCAGAGAGCTTCCAAGTTGGTGAACACATGGAGCTCCACACCCTTTCCCCATAACTTGCCCTACATATCTTCCTCTGGCTATTTCTGACATATAACCTTTTATAATAAATCAGTAATCTAGTTAGTAAAATATCTCCCTGAGTTTTGAGAGCCACTCTAGCAAATTAATCAGACTCAACCAAGGAAGGTGTCCTGGAAACCTTTGGATTATAGCCAGTCTGTCAGGTGACCACCAGGACTTGTGATTGGCATTCTGAGATGGAGGAGTTTGTTAGAACCACCAATTTGTATCCAGTCAGTTAGAAGCACAGGTAATCTAGAGTAGGGATTGATGGGAAGCAGTCTTGTAGGACTGAACCCTTCATCTATGGAATCTGAAGCAATCTCTAGGTAGATTACATCAGAATTGAGTTAAATTGTTGGACAAATATCTGATGTCAGACTCTTGTTCATTGATGTGGTGGTAACCCTTCTACCACACACTGAAATTGTTGACCAAAACCTAAATTCCGTATATATGTGATCAAGAAGAATTAGGTTTTACTTCACTTCTTTATCTACCTAGATTACTTAGTAGGCAGATTCATTATTTACCAACCTGGGTTATGAATATTCTTTATTCTTATCTTTCACTGTAAGCAGAGAGAAGTGATTCATATGGAGCCTGAACAACAAAAATGTCATGTATTGTTTCAATTTAATGAAAGTTAGGCAGTATTTGAGTAGTTAAAATATTAATTGCAAATAACCAGAGAATGCAAATATATCTTTGGACATAAAGTTTGTTTTCATTAAGATACCTATTTTATGTTCTGAAAACACATGTACATGAAATGCTTGTCAAAGACATCTAAGCTGATTGCAAGAACATATTAAATAAGATCACACTCACCATGTCAAGCCCTATCAGATCAGATCAGTCGCTCAGTCCTGTCCGACTCTTTGCGACCCAGTGAATCACAGCACGCCAGGCCTCCCTGTCCATCACCAACTCCCGGAGTTCACTGAGACTCACGTCCATCGAGTCAGTGATGCCATCCAGCCATCTCATCCTCTGTCGTCCCCTTCTCCTCATGCCCCCAGTCCCTCCCAGCATCAGAGTCTTTTCCAATGAGTCAACTCTTCGTATGAGGTGGCCAAAGTACTGGAGTTTCAGCTTTAGCATCATTCCTTCCAAAGAAATCCCAGGGCTGATCTTCAGAATGGACTGGTTGGATCTCCTTGCAGTCCAGGGGACTCTCAAGAGTCTTCTCCAACACCACAGTTCAAAAGCATCAATTCTTCAGCGCTCAGCCTTCTTCACAGTCCAACTCTCACATCCATACATGACCACAGGAAAAACCATAGCCTTGACTAGATGAACCTTTGTTGGCAAAGTAAAGTAAGCCCTATAGCACAGCTTATATATCATCAGTTCAGTTCAGTCGCTCAGTCGTGTCTGACTCTTTGCGACCCCATGAATCGCAGCACGCCAGGCCTCCCTGTCCATCACCAGCTCCCGGAGTTCACTCAAACTCATGTCCATCGAGTCGGTGATGCCATCCAGCCATCTCATCCTCTGTCATCCCCTTCCCCTCCTGGCCCCAATCCCTCCCAGCATCAGAGTCTTTTGCAATGAGTCAACTCTTATATATCATAAATCACACTTCGTCAGGCAGCCTCAGGAGGAGCAGGGAATAGCTGGACAAAATGATGAGTTTGATCTTTCATGCCTTTGATTTATTAATAACTAGTTAGACTATGGAGTATCTTAAAAGAATCACATCAAGGGTGGGAACTTATTTGCAGAAACCTTTGTTTTCTTTTCTATACTAGTGTCAATATTATTTGACATACTCATATGAAAGAGGGCTGAATTACTCTTTGATTTCTCATGTCAACTATTAATAATCTCCCTTTTATCTAGGAAAAAATCACTTTTTTATCTTTCTATAAGCTAACCTTGTCAATATTACTTTATTTCTGCTAATTCCTAAGATTACCTTTTATTTCTGACAAAGCATTCACAGATTGCTGTAATATATTTCTCCTCATTCAAATCTTATAACCCTCAGTTGAATTATTCAAATGATCTTGTAATTCATTCTGTTAAGTTTTAAAAAAAGTAACATCAGCATGTATATTAAATTGGTTTTTGTTTACATTTTCACTATATTTAACTGACTTTTAAGAGAATCTTTGATAATTTTCAAGACATCTATTATTTTACTTAGAGCCTTAAATTCATTCTACAAATATCCACTGAAGATCTACAGTGTGCAGGCACTGGGCTAGGCAATGGTGACATATCATGGTGAGCACAGTCAGGGTCTCGCTTTTTTCCTGGAGTATGTATTCTGACTAAGCGCTGTGAAGGAAAGGTAATGGCGCATTAGAGAGACTTGAGAAAAGGGCTCACTTGATTCTATGTAGACTGTTCTTAAGGAAGACTTCTTACAGAGTTGGTACTTGGGTTTCAATCAGAAGTTCAAGTTAAGTAATTAATTACTTAATTAGCTAAGTAATTAAGGGGGGGAAATGTTTCTCAGCAGAGGGGACATGGTACACAAGGTTGTTTGAGCCAGGTAAGAGCATGTGTGTGTGTGTGTGTGTGTGTTGGGGGTGGGGGGTTGCTCAGTCATGTCTGACTCTTTGTGACCCCATGGACTGTAGCCCACAAGGCTCCTCTGTCCATGGAATTTTCCAGGCAAGAATACTGGAATGAGTTGCCTTTCCCTTCGCCAGAGAATCTTCCTGACCTAGGGATGGAACCCAGGTCTCCCACATTGCATGCAGATTCTTTACCATCTGATCCACCAGGAAAGCCCAGGATAGAGTGTGGTACATTCTCAGAACTAAAGGAAGGCATGAGTTAATGGACCACAGAAAGCTGGAAGGAGAGGCTCCATTTCCATCTAAGAATTTAGAGTTTTTCCTACAAAAATGAAAACACATTTTTTGAAAGTACTTATTGAGGAAACTAACATTCTAATATTGAGGTTTTGGAACGTTATCTATCTTTTGGAGATTATAAAAAAGCATGCAGAGAAACAAGTTGGAAGATTATTGCAGTTATTCATGTTAGAGAAGAGTAGTTTGTAGCAGATTAATACTGATCATGTCATCTAATAAAATATCAATGTCTTATTTATATAGAATTTTTGTATTACTTTAATTTTGGCACATTAAAAGTTGACCTGATTACTGATCTTTTACACCCTCTTAAATTTTGTGCCCAAAGTGAGTGCTTTACCTGCTTCATCCAAGTCTTGGCCTTGTGTATTCTGTTTTGTTTTTAGTGAGCTGTAGCTGATTTATAATATTTTATTAATTTCACTTATATAACATAGTGATTCAAAATTTTATAGATTACACTCCAGTTAAAATAATATAAAATATTGGCTATAGTCCCTGTACTGGGCAATGTATCCTGGTAGCTTATTTATTTTATATGTAATAGTTTCGATCTCTTAATTCCCTTCCCCTATCTTAGCCTTCCCTCAATTGGTCACCATGCTGGTAACCACTAATTTGTTCCGTCAGTCTATTTTTTTATCTAGTCATTTGTTTTAGTTTTTACATTCCACATATAAGTGATAGCTTACAGTATTTGTCTTAGTCTGACTTATTTCACTAACCATAATACCCTCCAGGTCCATCTATGTTGTTGCAAGTGGCATAATTATTTTTTTCAGGCTGAGTAGTATTCCATCCACATCTTCTTTATCCAATCATCTATTGATAGACATTTAGATTGCTTCCATATCTTGGCTATTGTAAGTAATGCTGATATGGACATTGAGGTGTGTGTATCTGTTTGAATTAGAGTTTTCATTTTCTTCAGCTATATACCCAAGACTGGAATTGCTGGATCATATAGTATTTCTTTTTTTTAATTAAATTTATTTATTTTAATTAGAGGATCATATAGTATTTCTAATTTTAATTTTTTGAGGAATCTCATCTTGTTTTTCATAGTGGCTGCACCATTTAGCTTTCCCACACACAATTACAAGAGTTCTCTTTCACCAATATCCTTGCCACCATTTGTTATCTGTTGTCTTTTTGAAGATAGCCATTCTGATAGATGTATGATGATATGTCATTGTGGCTTTGATTTGCATTCCTTGGATTAAGGGATGTTGGACCTCTTCTCAAGTACCTGTTGGTCATCTGTATATCTTCTTTGGAAAATATCTATTTAGGTCTTCTGCCCATGTTTTAATCAGGTTGTTTGTTTGCTTAATATTGAGTTGTATGAGTTTTTAATATATTTTGGATATTAACCTCTTCTCAGTCATATCATTTGGAAATATTTTCTCCCATTTAGTAGATTGTTCCTTTTTGTTTTGTTGATGGTCTCATTAACTATCACAATAGCAATTGAAAAATTAAAAACTATATTTTCCTTAGCTGATTTTGAAAATTGCTCCTTTCAAATGCCTCAGAGAGGTAGACACTTCTGTACTGAATGCATAATGTTTGATAATGTTATAATAATCTGAGGGATGATCCCAAAATCTGAACTTAAATTTTCTTAATATTGTCTGTAATATGAAAATAATATAATTGCATAATAGGATGAATTAGTCCTGAATTTAACAATATTCCTCTGTCTCTACATATTCATCTCTGCAGCTATTTTATACTTGTTTAAATATACCTGATAAAGTTAAAAAAATAAAATAAAATATATATAAAGAATAAAATAAAATCCTAAAATAAGTAAATAAATGAATATACCTGATAGAGTTAACACTATCTCAATATTGATCTTTAGTAAACCACTACTTTTCTGGAAATTTAAAGGTAGAGTAGGCTTCCTGCATTCTATCCTTAAATACTATCATTTATTTCTGTTAATCCTGGTAAGCACTGACTATCTGCAGTTACTCTTTCCAGTTCTTATTAGGTGCTTGGAACACCTATATACACCATATACTATAGAGTTTTTTTAAGGGTTATTTGAAGATTGTTTACCAAGTGAAGAGCAAATTTTCTTGGAAAGTTGACTCTAGGACATCTGTAAAATGATTTGTGCAATAACTGCTTAAAGAGGAAACGGGACATTATCTAGTGAGCAAATTTGCCATGTGTCCCAAGCACTCTGTTCCTACATATTGTAGAGCTTGAACTTTGGTGGCTAGGGGCATACCATAATCTCTTTGGAGAAATTTATCTAGTAGCCTTAGGAAAATATCACAGAAAATTACCTTTTTGGTTTTCTTATAATTTGTTTTATTTTCTAATAGCTTTCTAACTATGTGCCTCATTTCACGCTCAACGTTATGTAACACTGTTAACAACTAGAAAGTTTGTTTTACAAAATGCTGTTTAATTCCACATATGACATTAGAAGATTTTTGGTTCCCTGTACAGAACCTATGTAGGAAGCTGCTCCTTGATTCAAAATATATAAGGGAGGCACAGCTTACCCAGGTAAACCCAGTCCTGAACAAGATCCCACTAGGAGTGGAATGAACAAACCTTCTTGTTAGTTTGCAAGGACTCTGCTCTCATGCAGGAGGGAAGCTATGAATAACTTTGATAAGTTAGAAAGATATGTACAGGATAATCTGGAACATAGAATAAACTAGCATGATATGGGGGAGATAGAATCAGAAAACAGATCCCCAGGGAACCAAGGAGAAAATATTTAAAGGTATATAAAACAAAGGAATATGGCTGTAGACAGAAATTTAAAAAATGAGAAAAGGCTAATGAGGAAGTCAAGGTTTGTAGACTTCTATTAAAATTTCTGTTACTATCAAAAGAATGCAATTGAGAAGCTTTAAGATTAGGGTCATGGTGCAACCATAATCGTGTTTTCAAATTATAGCAATGACTTTAATGTGAAGCATGGATTGTCATTCAGTCACTCAGTCATGTCTGACTCTTTGCTACCCCATGGACTGCAGCATGCCAGCCTTCTGTGTACTTGACTATTTCCTGTAATTTGCTCAAACTCATGTCCATTGAGTCATCTAACCACCTCATCCTCTGCTGTCCCCTTCCTTCTGCCTTCAGTCTTTCCCGTAATCAGGGTCTTTTCCAATGAGTCAGCTCTTTGCATCAGGTGGCCAAAGTATTGGAGCTTCAGCTTCAGCATCAGTCTTTCCAGTGAATATTCAGGGTTTATTTCCTTTAGGACTGACTGATTTGATCTCCTTGCTGTCCAAGGGACTCTCAAGAGTCTTCTCCAGCACCACAGTTGGAAGGCATCAATTCTTCAGCACTCAACGTTTTTTACTGTTCAGCTCTCATATCTGTACATGACTAATGGAAAAGCCATAGCTTTGACTAGATGGACCTTTGTCGGCAAAGTAATGTCTCTGTTTTTTGTATGCTGTCTAAGTTTGTCATAACTCTTCTTCCACGAACCAAGCGACTTATAATTTCATGGCTGCAGTCACCATCTGAAGTGATTTTGAAGCTCAAAAAAATACATTTTGTCACTGTTTCCATTGTTTCCCCATTTATTTGCCATGAAGTGATGGGACCAGATGCCATGATCTTTGCTTTTTGAATGTTGAGTTTTAAGCTAGTTTTTTTTCACTCTCCTCCTTTACCTTTATCACGAGGCTCTTTAGTTCCTCTTCTTTTTCTGCCATAAGGGTGGTGTCATCTGCATACCTGAAGTTATTGATATTTCTCCTAGCAATCTTGATTCCAGCTTGTGCTTCATCCAACCCAAAATTTTGCATGATGCACTTTTCATAGAAGTTAAATAAACAGGATGACAATATACATCTTTGACATACTCCTTTCCCAATTTGGAACCTGTCCATTTTTCCATGTCTGGTTCTAATTGTTGCTTCTTGAACTGCAACAAGCAAGGTTTCACAGGACACAGGTAAGGTGTTCTGCAAATTCCCATCTTTTTGAGAATTTTACACAGTTTGTTGTGATACATACAGTCAAAGCCTTTAACATAGTCAAGGAAACATAAGTAGATTTCTTTCTTCTCAAATTCTTTTGCTTTTTCTATGATCCAGTGGATGTTGGCAATTTGATCTCTGGTTCCTCTGCCTTTTCACAATCCAGCTTGAACATCTGGAAGTTCTCATTTCATGAACTTTTGAAGCCTGGCATGAAGAATATTGAGTAATACTTTACTAGCTTGTGAAATGGGTGCAATTGTGTTATCTTGAACATTTTTTTTGCATTGCCCTTCTTTGGGATTGGAATGAAAACTGGCCTTTAAAGTAGGAATTACATGGTGTCAGGGGTAGAAATGAAATCATCATATAGAAGATTATTTCAGTAGGATTAAAAATGGGAGTAGCCTGTGCAGTGGTGATAAATAAAAAATATTGCAAACAGAAGTGAAAGGAAGTAGAAGCAACATCATTTTAATAGATTTACTTCATTCATGAAATATTTATCTAGTATTTATTATGAGTATATAGTGGATGGGAATACCACTCTGAGGAAAACTAAGTCCCCGTCCTTATGGAACTTTCACTTTAATGAAGGAAGATAGACAGTAATGAAATAAATGGACTCACAGACAGATATAGAATATGAGGACAGATTGTCTTGTGGATGCGTGTTCCTGCAGAGAGCAGAGCAAATCCAAATATTATAAGTTAGAGAGATGGTTGAAGTTTTTGAACAGCAACAAAAAGGCCATTGTGGCTAAAAGATAGTGAATGACTTGGAAAGAAGTAAGACATGAGAATAGAAGCAACCAAGAGCTGGGTCATTTAGACACTTGCTGCTGCTGCTGCTGCTGCTGCTAAGTTGCTTCAGTCATGTCCAACTCTGTGTGACCCCATAGATGGCAGCCCACCAGGCTCCCCCGTCCCTGGGATTCTCCAAGCAAGAACACTGGAGTGGGTTGCCATTTCCTTTAGACACTTAGGTAATGATAAAATGTCTGAGTTATACTGTAAGTGAATTGGAAAGGCATTGCAGAGATTTGAGTAGAGGTGTGACTTTGTCACTCATAGAATCACTCAAAAATATTATAATGTAATGTCTGAGTTCATTATTGATCAACTGGGAGAAGAGTAATGTCATTTACTGAGATCATAAGCATAGCCCTGGAGAAGGAGTAATTTTTGTTTGTTTGTTTTGTCTTTTGGAAGGGGGGAAAATATAAATTAGATGGTATGATAGGAAATAATTTATAAGTTCAGTTTTCTATAATTATTCAAGTAGTGTCCAGATAGTGCATTAAAATAGAGAAGAGAATATGTTGATATACTATAGTCATATCCATTGGCCTACTTTTTGTTGAGTAAAAAAAAAAAGAACTCTAAGTGAATGTTGCAAAGTTCCACAAGAAATGAAGTTTGTATGCACTATATTTAAGTTGATTTCCTACAACGACCTTAACCAAAAAGAAAAGAGATTGAAACCAATAAGTATGGCAGCTCAGTGACTCTGAGGTCATTCAATCAGGAAAATAGACTATTTTAAAAATATCCTTAGAAAAATATGAAGAATGGTTTATCCTACTAAAGAATGTATTGATACTTAAGTTCCATTTTATTTCTGAAATCGAGTCATTTCCTGAGTATTCCCCAGAAATGTCTTGCTGCAATGATGTTTCCTTAACATTTCATTTTCAGGGTATCTTCAAATATCCATTCTGTTTATCTGAGGTTTGTTACTTATGAAGCAAATACTATAACTGGTATATGATTAAATTCTCTATTCAGTCTAATAATAAGTACAGTATTAACTACTTCTCATCATGCTATAGATAGATGAGTAGATAGCCACAGGTAAGATCCTTCGAGAAGCTTACTTTGAGGTGGAAGCTCTCACAAAAAGCATTTACACTGGAGTAATTTTCTTATTTATCATAACATTGTCAATAGTGTAATCAGGAGGCACCTAAATGCAGGCCTGAGTAACAAATATATATTTCTCCCTACTTCTTCCTGTTGGTCAAGGTGTCTTGGTATGAGGAGCCAAAATTGCTCTCTTCATTAGTACTTTAATTGTATCTTTAGGGCAAATCTTGATTTCTGAACTTTAGACATCTTAGTCTTTAATCCCACAGAATCTAGCAATATGAGGATGGAAAGCATAAGCTCCTAAAATCCATCATTGGGAGTTCTGATAAGCAGTGTCAATCATGTTTCCATTTCATGTTTCCCAAACAGATGACATTTTCTTTCTACTGGGGACATCATATAAATATATTTACTTTAAAATGCATGAAAATCATCGTCTTTGATTTGGCACTTCAACAGGCTATTCTAGTGCATACTCCCACACTCTTTTGCTGTAAAATGGGTGGTTTGGTCGAAAATAATACAATAGGAGATGTGCCATATGATAAAGCACACTGCAGTCCCTCTCATAGTAGTACTAAATGAGGCCCTAAAGCATGAAATATAAACCTTTACTTGGAATATGTGCCAATTTCTGCTAAAATAAATAGCTATCCCTTCAGAAAAGAAGAGTTACTTATAATCACTTTGCTATTAAGTAATCTTCAAAAGTGCTCGTGCATGATTGGGCTGTCTTCTCACTTAGCTTGCTGATGCCCTCTGCATGAACTACTTCCATCTTATGGTATTTTAGTGTGGTTCTGCTGGAGATGAATTCTCCCAACATTCATCTGTCTGAAATTACTTTATTTCACCTTCATTTTGAACTTTATTTTCACTGAGTATAGAATTCTAGCCTGACAGTGTTTTCCTTTCAGCACTTTATATTCTATTGTCTTTTGGACACCATTGATTCTAGAGAAAATTCACCCATATGTATCATTAGTGAAAAAGTGAAAGTCACTGTTGTGTCGAACTCTTTGTGACCCCATGGACTATACAGTCCCTGTAATTCTCCAGGCCAGAATACTGGAGTGGGTAGCCTTTCCCTTCTCCAGAGGATCCTCCCAACCTGGGATCAAACCCAGGTCTCCCATATTGCAGACAGATTCTTTACCAGCTGAACCATATCTATGAGCTGATGAGTTAGAGAGAAACCAGTTCCTAACGGGAAGTTCTGGTTGTAAGATGGCTTTGTGTTTCATTGTCACTTGGTGTCCTAAGTCCAAGTACTCTATCTCTCCATGGCTTATTAACATGACAGAAGCTGTCAAAATGTGCATAATCTCCCAGTGAAGATGATTTGTCCTAGTTTTATATCTCTAGGGGTCTATATTGTGATTTATCTGTTGGGACTTACCATAAACACCACATAGGGTCCTTTTCAATCAATTATACCACAAATATCATAAGATTTGACGTGTCATATGATCTAACTTACAGGGTTGTTTATACTATACCCTAAACTGATTACTGTAAACCATCCCATTCTGAATCGCACTCAAAACTAACAACCTTTCAAGTTATCCAGTATGTGGACCAGGGCAGTATTCTTAATTAGGGAATATTCAGCCTCCAAATCTGAGGAGGCCATCCAAGCAGTTTATGAAGTAATTTCATTCCACTTTTATTTATATATCTAGAAAATTCATAATTCCAAGTTGGGTAATGCCGCTGTCACTAAATTTATCACAAACTCCAACATGAAAATGTTACAGAATGACTCATCTCAATTTTTTTTGCATACCTTTACTAATGAAGTAATCCTCTGAAGTTAGAATAAATTGAACTCCTAGAGCAAATGTTAAAAAAATTGTCTAGAAGTAAGGAAGCCTTAAGATGCTTTAAATCATATGTTGAAACATACTGGTCTTGAACATAGAAAAGAGAGGAAAACTTGAATAATTTTATGTAAAATGCTAAGCATTTTTTCCCTGAAGATGAAAACTTCAAAACAAACTTTCAAATCAAACACTAATCAAACAACAATCATTTAACTTGTACATCATAGAATATTTTGAGCATTTCAAATTCTAATTTTCTACCAAAATATTTTATAAATGACACACCAATAGCACTTTTGCTTTTTCTGTGGTCAATATCCTTTGGTAATAAATTTTATTAATTATGGGAACAATTTTGGATATTATGTGAATCTTTTTGGATTTATTTTATACTTAGCAAAACTGTATTTAAGAACCATTTCCCTGTGTTGTTTTTATGTATTTATTCCGAGCACTGCTTTCACTTTAACATTCTGAAGAAACTAAGTCCGGGCACTTACAATCACAGAGCTTAGGCAGTGGGAATTTGGCGCTGTGTTTTCTAAGAACTGTGTATTGATTTTAGCTTAATCAACATTTCACTCTTGACCAGGATTTTTTCTCTCCCCTTTAATTCTTTGGATCATCAATTTTCCAGCCAAAGCTCCCCGCTAAAATGTAATGATATACTCCTTGACACTATATGGTTTTGCTGGTCCAGTGTCCTTCATTTTTATATTCTCTATCCCAATTAGGATTCTCAAGTGAAAAAGTCTTATGGATTTCTGTCCAGTAGATGGTTAGCTTCCACTTGAATCATTTGTCCATCCATATTGCACTCTACTAGGTTATGTGGGTTTTAATGACATGAACAAACACACTTCTGAAAAAGTGAAAGGATTAGATCCCAGAGAAGAGGTCTTGAGTGGGTGTTGTGCTGTGCTTAGTTGCTCAGTCAAGTCCAACTCTTTGCAACTTCATGGACTGTAGCCTGCCAGGCCTCTCTGTTGGGATCCTTCAGGCAAGAATACTGGAGTGGGTTGCCATGCCCTCCTCCAGGGATCTTCCCAACCCAGGGATCAAACCCAGGTCTTCCTCATTGCAGGCAGATTCTTTACCAACTGTGCTACCAGGGGAGCCCCTTGAGTGGATGGGTTGCCTTAAAAATATTGATACTCTAAACAAGAGTTGTACAAACAGCTTCATGGATCCTTAAGGAATTCACGTAGGTAAATCACTGGGTAACATGGATTGTCAGGTGGTGTGAACCGGGTGAGCAAGGTCTATGCTGTCACCTTAGTTGTGTCTGACTCTTTGGGACCCCATAGACTGTGGCCCACCAGGATACTCTGTGCATCGGATTTTCCAGGCAAGAATATTGGAGTGGTTGCCATGCCCTTCTCCAACTCAATCTTGTTTGTTTTATATATTGAGTCAGTTATTTTATGAAAGAGCTATGTTTGGAAAAACAAGTTTAAATTCCCTTGCTAAGATATTGGTGGCTTTTATAAACTTGTAGTTTAGTTTGGATCTCCCATGTAAAATGTATTAATAGTATTTGACAAATTAACAAACAAACAGATTTCCATGCATTTGGAATCTAACATAACTTATTCAGTAGAACTCTTTAATATGAAATGTCTAAGTAAAGCCTAATTACTTAAGGTTACAGAATTCAATATACCTGGAGCTTTTGTTTGCCTAAGGAGACAAATACATTTCCTATTATAGATGGCTGACACACGACAGCTTTATTGTAAATAAAGCACATTCTACTATGGTTTTAGACGAATACAGCTTTATATGTACTAAATTACCTCCCATTAGAGAAAAATTAAAAATGTATTATTTATTTAGCCCATAGATTTATTTCTCTCTTATATAACAAAAAGTGTAAGACATACTTGAAGTAAAGTAAGACTTTTTTAAAGGTAATGATATCCCATAGAATTTTAATGAAAGCCAATATGAAGACCACTTTTACATATGATTGGAGAAAATTGAGACAAGAATATAAGCCCAGTTAACCTAAGGAACATTTCTATATTCCTCTCTATTTCCCTAGGTTTTAAGAAATGCTGAAACATTTGAACATTAGAGAAAATAACCTAGGGACAAGTACGACATGTGTATTCCATAATGTGATATGCCTATTCCATTTCAGTGAAACCCAGCACAAAGCTACATATATTTCGTTGTTGGTTGATTGCTCAGTCATGTTTGACTCTTTGCAGCCCCATAAACTACAGCACACCAGGCTTCCCTCTCCTTCACCATGTCCCTGAGCTTGCTGAAGCTCATGTCCATTGAGTCAGTAATACCATCCAACCATCTGGTTCTCTGCCGTCCCCTTGTCCTCCTGCTTTCAATCTTTCCAAGCACATATATATTTATATATCAGACTCTGAATACATACATATATATATGTGTGTGTGTATATATATATATATATATATATATATATATATTTAAGTCATATATATGTGTCAACCAAAAGGATATGTCAAGAAAATAATATGCATGTAAATTATTAATTAATATGGAACATGTGTGGATTACTTTTAGAAGATTGTCTATTATAAAGTATATTTTAACTTACAAATTTAATTACAATTATTATGAGCCCCATCTTATGATTTTATTTTGCATAATACACTTATATAGGTTAATACTTTTAATTAATAATTCATAGAATAAAAATGTTTTAATAAGAAAAATAAAAAGAAAAAGAAAAATAATTTATATTTTGTGTTATTATACAGTATTAAAATTCCATATTATTCTATTAAGTGATCAATTTTAAATACTTAAATCTGTCTGGAGTTTGTTAATGGTTAGAAAGAAGAATAAAACAGAAGAAAATATTGATAATTCAATGTAAACTATACTTGATGTATGAATATTAAAAATACTGTCTTTAAATATTTCTATACTATGTCAAAAAGCATAATGAGAGATAGAAAAACATATAATTTCTCCCTACAAATATAAAAGTGAGATAAATTGCATAAAAATATTTTTACTGAAGCAAAATTTGCACACATTGATTCTCAATATATATAATTTGAAGTTTTGTCATATTGGCATCTGAGAAAACACCATGAAAATTAAGATAATCAAAATATATATTTACTCCCAAAGTATATTTTTGCACTTTGTGATCCTTCTCAATACTGCTCTGTTTTCGTGCAACTTCTTATGTATTTGAAATATTATAGAATAGTTTGTACTAGGTAGAATTTTATATGAATGGAGTCACAGAGAATGTGATCATTCATGTTTGCCTTTTTCACTCAGCATAGTTAATGTGAGATTCATCCATGATGATATATGTATAAAGAGTCTATTAATTCAGTTCAGTTTCACAGTCATATCCGTCTCTTTAATATCCCATGGACTGAAACAGGCAAAGCTTCCCATCCATCACAAACTCTCAGAACTTGCTCAAACTCATGTCCATCAAGTTGGTGATTCCATCCAACAGTCTCATCCTCTGTTGTCCCTTCTCCTCCTGCCTTCAGTATTACCCAACATCAGGGTATTTTCCAATGAGTCAGTTCTTCACATCAGGTGGCCAAAGAATTGGAGTTTCAGTTACAGCAAAAGTCCTTCCAATGAATATTGAGGACTGATTTCCTTTAGGATTGATTGATTTGATCTCCTTGCAGTCCAAGGGACTCTAAGGGTCTTCTCCAAAGCCACAGTTCAAAAACATCAATTCTTTGGCACTCACCTTTCTTTAAGTCTGACTCTCACATCCATACATGACTACTGGGAAAACCATAGCTTTGATTAGATTGGCCTTTGTTGGCAAAGTAATGGCTGTACTTTTTTAGCATGTAGTCTAGGTTGGTCATATCTTTTCTTCCAAGGAGCAGGGTTTTTAAATTTCATGGATGTAGTCACCATCTGCAATGATTTTTGAACCCAAAAAAATAAATTATGTCACTGTTTCCATTTTTTACCATCTATTTGCATGAAGTGATGGGACCAAACCACATTACCTGCCTCCTGAGAAATTTGCATGCAGGTCAAGAAGCAACAGGTAGAACTGGACATGGAACAACAGACTGGTTCCAAATTGGGAAAGGAGTATGTCAAGGCTGTATGTTGTCACCCTGCTTATTTAACCTATATGCAGAGTACATCATGGGACATGCTGGGCTACTTGAAGCATAAGCTGGATTCAAGATGGCCAGGAGAAATATCAGTAACCTCATATACGCAGAGTGACACCACCCTTATGGCAGAAAGTGAAGAGCTAAAGAGTCTTTTGATGAAAGTGAAAAAGCTGGCTTAAAACTAAACATTCAAAAAACTAAGATCATGGCATCTGGTCCCATCACTTCATGGCAAAAACAAGGGGAAACAATGAAAACAGTGACAGACTTTCTTTGCTTGGGCTCCAAAATCACTGCACATGGTGAGAACAGCCATGAAATTATATGACTCCTTTGAAGGAGTCATATATATACTCCTTATATATGCCTTATATATTACTCCTTTGAAGAACAACTATGATCAACTTAGATAGCATATTAAAAAGCAGAGGCATTACTTGGCCAACATGGGTCTGTCTAGTCAAAGCTATGGTTTTTCCAGTAGTCATGTATGGATGTGAGAGTTGGACTATATGGTAACCATAACCCTGTACACGAGACAGCAAAAGAGACTCTGATGTATAGAACAGTCTCTTGGACTCTGTGGGAGAGGGTGGGATGATTTGGGAGAATGGCATTGAAATATGTATAATATCATACATGAAACGAGTTGCCAGTCCAGGTTCGATGCACGACACTGGATGCTTGGGGCTGGTGCACTGGGACAACCCAGAGGGATGGTATGGGGAAGGAGGAGAGAGGAGGGTTCAGGATGGGGAACACGTGTATACCTGTGGCAGATTCATATTGATGTATGCCAAAACCAATACAATATTGTAAAGTTAAAAAATAAAATTAAAAAAAAAAAGAAAGCTGAGCTCTGAAAAATCCATGATTTTGAAATGTGGTGTTGGAGAAGAATCTTGAGAGTCCCTTGGACTGCAAGGAGATCCAGCCAGTCCATTCTAAAGGAGATCAGTTCTGGGTGTTCATTGGAAGGACTGATGCTAAAGCTGAAACTCCAATACTTTGGCCACCTGATGTGAATAACTGACACCTTGGAAAAGACCCTGATGCTGGGAAAGTATGAAGGCAGGAAGAGAAGGGAAGGACAAAGGATGAGATAGTTGTATGGCATCACTGACTGGATGGACATAACTTTGAGTGAACTCCAGGAATTGGTAATGGACAGGAAGGCATGGAGTTCTGTAATTCATGGGGTCGCAAAGAGTCAGACACAACTGAGTGATTGAACTGAACTGAACTGATGGGACCAGATGACATGATCTTAGTTTTTTTTGTTTTTTGTTTTTTTTAAATTTAATTTTATTTTTTAAACTTTACATAATTGTATTAGTTTTGCCAAATATCAAAATGAATCCGCCACAGGTATACATGTGTTCCCCATCCTGAACCCTCCTCCCTCCTCCCTCCCCATTCCATTCCTCTGGGTCGTCCCAGTGCACCAGCCCCAAGCATCCAGTATTGTGCATTGAACCTGGACTGGCAAATCGTTTCATGCATGACATTTTACATGTTTAAATGCCATTCTCCCAAATCTTCCCACCCTCTCCCTCTCTCACAGAGTCCATAAAACTGTTCTATACATCAGTGTCTCTTTTGCTGTCTCGTACACAGGGTTATTGTTACCATCTTCCTAAATTCCATATATATGCGTTAATATACTGTACTGGTGTTTTTCTTTTTGGCTTACTTCACTCTGTATAATAGGCTCCAGTTTCATCCACCTCATTAGAACTGATTCAAATGTATTCTTTTTAATGGCTGAGTAGTACTCCATTGTGTATATGTACCACAGCTTGCTTATCCATTCAACTGCTGATGGACATCTAGGTTGCTTCCATGTCCTGGCTATTATAAACAGTGCTGCGATGAACATTGGGGTACATGTGTCTCTTTCCCTTCTGGTTTCCTCAGTGTGTATGCCCAGCAGTGGGATTGCTGGATCATAAGGCAGTTCTATTTCCAGTTTTTTAAGGAATCTCCACACTGTTCTCCATAGTGGCTGTACTAGTTTGCATTCCCACCAACAGTGTAAGAGGGTTCCCTTTTCTCCACACCCTCTCCAGCATTTATTACTTGTAGACTTTTGGATCGCAGCCATTCTGACTGGTGTGAAATGGTACCTCATAGTGGTTTTGATTTGCATTTCTCTGATAATGAGTGATGTTGAGCATCTTTTCATGTGTTTGTTAGCCCTCTGTATGTCTTCTTTGAAGAAATGTCTATTTAGTTCTTTGGCCCATTTTTTGATTGGGTCATTTATTTTTCTGGAGTTGAGCTGTAGGAGTTGCTTGTATATTCTCGAGATTAGTTGCTTGTCAGTTGCTTCATTTGCTATTATCTTCTCCCATTCTGAAGGCTGTCTTTTCACCTTGCTAACAGTTTCCTTTGATGTGCAGAAGTTTTTAAGGTTAATTAGGTCCCATTTGTTTATTTTTGCTTTTATTTCCAATATTCTGGGAGGTGGGTCATAGAGGATCCTGCTGTGATGTATGTCAGAGAGTGTTTTGCCTATGTTCTCCTCTAGGAGTTTTATAGTTTCTGGTCTTACATTTAGATCTTTAATCCATTTTGAGTTTATTTTTGTGCATGGTGTTAGAAAGTGTTCTAGTTTCATTCTTTTACAAGTGGGTTGACCAGATTTCCCAGCACCACTTGTTAAAGAGATTGTGTTTAATCCATTGTATATTCTTGCCTCCTTTGTCAAAGATAAGGTGTCCATATGTGCGTGGATTTATCTCTGGGCTTTCTATTTTGTTCCATTGATCTATATTTCTGTCTTTGTGCCAGTACCATACTGTCTTGATGACTGTGGCTTTGTAGTAGAGCCTGAAGTCAGGTAGGTTGATTCCTCCAGTTCCATTCTTCTTTCTCAAGATCGCTTTTGCTATTCGAGGCTTTTTGTATTTCCATACAAATTGTGAAATTATTTGTTCTAGCTCTGTGAAGAATGCTGTTGGTAGCTTGATAGGGATTGCATTGAATCTATAGATTGCTTTGGGTAGTATACTCATTTTCACTATTTGATTCTTCCAATCCATGAACATGGTATATTTCTCCATCTGTTAGTGTCCTCTTTGACTTCTTTCACCAGTGTTTTATAGTTTTCTATATATAGGTCTTTAGTTTCTTTAGGTAGATATATTCCTAAGTATTTTATTCTTTCCGTTGCAATGGTGAATGGAATTGTTTCCTTAATTTCTCTTTCTGTTTTCCCATTATTAGTGTATAGGAATACAAGGGATTTCTGTGTGTTGATTTTATATCCTGCAACTTTACTATAGTCATTGATATAATCAATGACTATAATATATATATATATAATATATATTACTATAAAATATAGTAATTTTCTGGTGGAGTCTTTAGGGTTTTCTATGTAGAGGATCATGTCATCTGCAAACAGTGAGAGCTTTACTTCTTCTTTTCCAATTTGGATTCCTTTTATTTCTTTTTCTGCTCTGATTGCTGTGGCCAAAACTTCCAAAACTATGTTGAATAGTAATGGTGAAAGTGGGCACCCTTGTCTTGTTCCTGACTTTAGAGGAAATGCTTTCAATTTTTCACCATTGAGGATAATGTTTGCTGTGGGTTTGTCATATATAGCTTTGATTATGTTGAGGTATGTTCCTTCTATTCCTGCTTTCTGGAGAGTTTTTATCATAAATGGATGTTGAATTTTGTCAAAGGCTTTCTCTGCATCTATTGAGATAATCATATGGTTTTTATTTTTCAATTTGTTAATGTGGTGTATTACATTGATTGATTTGCGGATATTGAAGAATCCTTGCATCCCTGGGATAAAGCCCACTTGGTCATGGTGTATGATCTTTTTAATGTGTTGTTGGATTCTGATTGCTAGAATTTTGTTAAGGATTTTTGCATCTATGTTCATCAGTGATATTGGCCTGTAGTTTTCTTTTTTTGTGGGATCTTTGTCAGGTTTTGGTATTAGGGTGATGGTGGCCTCATAGAATGAGTTTGGAAGTTAACCATCTTCTGCAATTTTCTGGAAGAGTTTGAGCAGGATAGGTGTTAGCTCTTCTCTAAATTTTTGGTACAATTCAGCTGTGAAGCCGTCTGGACCTGGGCTTTTGTTTGCTGGAAGATTTTTTATTACAGTTTCAAATTTCCGTGCTTGTGATGGGTCTGTTAAGATTTTCTATTTCTTCCTGATCGAGTTTTGGAAAGTTGTACTTTTCTAAGAATTTGTCCATTTCTTCCACGTTGTCCATTTTATTGGCATATAATTGTTGATAGTAGTCTCTTATGATCCTTTGTATTTCTGTGTTGTCTGTTGTGATCTCTCCATTTTCATTTCTAATTTTATTGATTTGATTTTTCTCCCTTTGTTTCTTGATGAGTCTGGCTAATGGTTTGTCAATTTTATTTATCCTTTCAAAAAACCAGCTTTTGGTTTTGTTGATTTTTGCTATGATCTCTTTTGTTTCTTTTGCATTTATTTCTGCTCTAAGTTTTAAGATTTCTTTCCTTCTACTAAGCCTGGGGTTCTTCATTTCTTCCTTTTCTAGGTGCTTTAGGTGTAGAGTTAGGTTATTTATTTGACTTTTTTCTTGTTTCTTGAGGTATGCCTGTATTGCTATGAACTTTCCCCTTAGGACTGCTTTTACCGTGTCCCACAGGTTTTGGGTTGTTGTGTTTTCATTTTCATTCGTTTCTATGCAAATTTTTATTTCTTTTTTGATTTCTTCTGTGATTTGTTGGTTATTCAGCAGCGTGTTGTTCAGCCTCCATATGTTGGAATTTTTAATAGTTTTTCTCTTGTAATTGAGATCTAATCTTACTGCATTGTGGTCAGAAAAGATGCTTGGAATGATTTCTACTTTTTTGAATTTACCAAGGCTAGCTTTATGGCCCAGGATGTGATCTATCCTGGAGAAGGTTCCATGTGCGCTTGAAAAAAAGGTGAAATTCATTGTTTTGGGATGAAATGTCCTATAGATATCAATTAGGTCTAACTGGTCTATTGTATCATTTAAAGTTTGTGTTTCCTTGTTAATTTTCTGTTTAGTTGATCTATCCATAGGTGTGAGTGGGGTATTAAAGTCTCCCACTATTATTGTGTTGTTGTTAATTTCTCCTTTCATACTTGTTAGCATTTGTCTTACATACTGCGGTGCTCCCGTGTTGGGTGCATATATATTTATAATTGTTATATCTTCTTCTTGGATTGATCCTTTGATCATTATGTAGTGACCATCTTTGTCTCTTTTCACAGTCTTTGTTTTAAAGTCTATTTTATCTGATATGAGTATTGCTACTCCTGCTTTCTTTTGGTCCCTATTTGCATGGAAAATCTTTTTCCAGCCCTTCACTTTCAGTCTGAATGTGTCCCCTGTTTTGAGGTGGGTCTCTTGTAGACAACATATGTAGGGGTCTTGTTTTTGTATCCATTCAGCCAGTCTTTGTCTTTTGGTTGGGGCATTCAACCCATTTACGTTTAAGGTAATTACTGATAGGTATGATCCCGTTGCCATTTACTTTATTGTTTTGGGTTCGATTTTATACACCGTTTTTGTGTTTCCTGTCTAGAGATTATCCTTTAGTATTTGTTGGAGAGCTGGTTTGGTGGTGCAGAATTCTCTCAGCTTTTGCTTGTCTGAAAAGCTTTTGATCTCTCCTTCATACTTGAATGAGATCCTTGCTGGGTACAATAATCTGGGCTGTAGGTTATTTTCTTTCATCACTTTAAGTATGTCTTGCCATTCCCTCCTGGCTTGAAGAGTTTCTATTGAAAGATCAGCTGTTATCCTTATGGGTATTCCCTTGTGTGTTATTTGTTGTTTTTCCCTTGCTGCTTTTAATATTTGTTGTTTGTGTTTGATCTTTGTTAATTTGATTACTATGTGTCTTGGGGTGTTTCGCCTTGGGTTTATCCTGTTTGGGACTCTCTGGGTTTCTTGGACTTGGGTGATTATTTCCTTCCCCATTTTAGGGAAGTTTTCAACTATTATCTCCTCAAGTATTTTCTCAGGGTCTTTCTTTTTGTTTTTTGAGTGCTGAGTTTTAAGACAGTTTTTTTTACTCTCCTCTTTCACTTTTTATCAAGACTCTTTAGTTCTTCTTCTCTTTCTGCCATAAGGGTGGTGTCATACTGCGTATATGAGGTTATTGATATTTCTCCCGGCAATCTTGAATCCAACTTGTGCTTCATCCAGCCTGGCATTTTGCATGATGTACTCTGCATATAAGTTAAATGACAATATACAGCCTTGATTTACTCCTTTCCAAATTTGGAACCAGTCTGTTGTTCCGTGTCCAGTTCTAACTGTTGTTTCTCGACCTGCATACAGATATCTCAAGAAGCAAGTAAGGTGGTCTTGTATTATTATCTCTTTAAGAATTTTCCACACTTTGCTGTGATCCACACAGTTAAGACTTGGGCATAGTCAATAAATCAGAAGTAGATGTTTTTCTGCAACTCTTGCTTTTTCTATGATTTAATAGTTGTTGTCAGTTTGATCTCCGGTTCCTCAGCCTTTTCTAAATCCAGCCTGAACATCTGGAAGTTCATGGTTCACATCGTGTTGAAGCCTGTCTTGAAGGATTTTGAGCATTACTTTGCTAGCATGTGAGTTGAGTGCAATAGTGTGGTAGATTAAACATTCTTTGGCATTGCCTTTATTTGGGGTTGGAATAAAAACTGACGTTTTCCAGTCCTGTGGCTACTGCTCCATTGGCATACTGCAGAGATTTATTATTCTATTTTGCAATTCTGTAATAGTTCATTTGCTATCTCTAGTTTCTCTGGCAAAACATATTCAAACCTTTGCTTCTGCTTATTTTTTAATTAGATTTTTTATTGAGTTTATATATTCTGGATACATGTCTTTTATCAGACATATTATTTGCAGATATTTTCTTTCAATGTGTCTTGTAGAGTAGAAGTGTAGAATTTATAACTTTTTGACTTTTTTTTTTCTTTTATAGATAGTGCTTTTGGGGCACATCTAAGAAATCTTTGGCCAAAAGTTACAAAGAATCTCTATCTTATATTTTTTCTGGAAGGTATATATTTT
The DNA here is from genome assembly GCF_029407905.1 of Bubalus kerabau. Classification (NCBI taxonomy): domain Eukaryota; kingdom Metazoa; phylum Chordata; class Mammalia; order Artiodactyla; family Bovidae; genus Bubalus; species Bubalus kerabau. The sequence goes on from NC_073645.1 coordinate 6,150,590, forward strand.
AAATTTTACGTTTGAACTCTGATCTAATATTGTCAAATTATCCTCTATGATATTACGTTTGGATTGAAGGAAAATTGACAAGTGTTAACAAAATCTTACAAATTGTATAATCCATATGCAATCAAGAAGATAATCCCCTATATTATCTCTCTTTAATGCAATTTTTATTTAGGTATTTGATTTCCCAGAATAAATATTACAGTCCCCCAATTTGTGCCTACATTTGATTATGCAATTGTATCATGAGGATTTAGATGTGAGGAGAAATGATATAGACTCATTCTTGTTAGTATCTTTAATATAATGAATATCTTTTTTATTCACTTTATTACACTGGATATAGACATGTTAGCGCTAATCTTGAAAGTGAAAGTGAAGTCGCTCAGTCGTGTCTGACTCTTTGCGACCCAGTGCACTGTAGCCTCCTCCATCCATGGGATTTTCCAGGCAAGAGTAGTGGAGTGGGTTGCCATTTCCTTCTCCAGAAGATCTTCTCAACCCAGGGATCGAACCTGGGTATCCCTCATTGTAGGCAGATGCTTTATCATCTGAGCCACCAGGGTTATACCATCAGATAATGAAACAGTTCTAAGAATGACTGTGTAAAAATACAGAAGTTATCTAAATTTGTTAACAGTCATCTGGATTAAAGCCCCCATACCAATCCCAGATCACCTAATCACCAACTGTCATGAGTAAGAAAAAAGCTTTCAAGTATTTAAAACTTACTTTATGTTACATGATGCTTACATTTTCATAGAACTAACAGTTTGATATTCAAAGTAAGTTACTACATGGAAAAAAAATCCTTATATATGTGATGACTTTCTAATAGCATAACAGATTAGGATATTATTGACATTTTTTATTCCACAGCAAAATATTTGTTGAATTGCCACTCTTCCTGCCTTTGTATTAAACTATCATTTTTACAACACAAGGAAAGATGAATTTAAATATATATATATATATATATTTCTGTGTGTTTGAGCATTGGCTTGTTCTTACCATATTTTTCAAAGTCTTTAAGAGGATTCTATATGCCTTCAACTAACTAAATTTTTGCTTGGAAAACAAAAGTCATCAGATAATTATATAATCCTTGACATTTTCTGAAAATATTTTGATCGTGAAACATTTAGAGTAGATATGTTCAAATGCTAAATTCACATATAATAATTTACCTGTTTGGGGCTTCCCTGGTGGCTCAATGGTAAAGAATCTATCTACCAATGTAAGAGACAAGGGTTCGATTACCCACATGGCTCGGAGCAACTAATCCCATGCAACATAAGTATGAAGGCCGTGTTCTGGATCCTGGGAGCCACAGCTACTGAAGCTAGCAAGCCCCAGATCCCATATTCCGCATTGAGAGAAGCCATCACAATGAGAAGCCCATGCACTGCAACTAGAGAGCAGCCCCCACTCACCACAAGTAGAGAAAAGCTTGTGCAACAAAAAAAATAAATAAATAAAATTGCTTTTAAATGACCTGTTTTATATCAGGTCTAATATCTCTGTATTATAAACATTATAGAACAGAAAAAAGGTTTTGTAAGTTATTGTTGTAGGTGTTTTGGATTGCAGTGCATGTCTGGGGTCACACAGAGTTGGACACAACTGAAACAGCAGCAGCAGCATGACTGGAAGATAGTAGAAACAAAATTAAAATAGCGTATTTAATTGGACTCAGTTGTGTTATTACATGCCCGATGCTTTAAAACATCTGTTTGCACATAATGCTCATTTAAGTGAATTGGGTTATCATAAAAAGTGTGGGTTTTATTTTATTCAATCTTTTTCTTCATTTATTGTTGGTAACATTTCTTCTAAAATCGTATTTTCTTGACACTAGGTACTTACATATTTTGACTCAATTAACTTATAACTGGTGGTGGTGGTGTTCAGTGGCTCAGTCGTGTCCAATCCTTTGTGACCCCATGGACTGCAGCACCCCAGCCTTTCCTGTTCATCACCATCTCCTGGAGCTTGCTCAAACTCATGTCCATTGAGTCAGTGATGCTACCTAACCATCTTATCCTCTGTTGCCCCCTTCTCCTCCTGCTTTCAATCTTTCCCAGCCTCAAGGTCTTTTCTAATGAGTTGGCTCTTATCAGGTGGCCAAAGTATTAGAGTTTCAGCTTCAGCATCAGTCCTACCAATTAATATTCAGGATCGATTTCTTTTAGGATTGACAGATTTGATCTCCTTGAAGTTCAAAGGACTCTCAAGATTCTTCTCCAACATTACAGTTCAAAAGCATCAATTCTATGGTGCTTAGTTTTCTTCATGGTCCAATTCTCACATCCATTGACATTACGAATGGAAAAACCACTAAATATTATCCCTTCTTTTCAAAACCTAAATTTAATTGGACCGAAAATCCAGGAAAGATCCGGCATCAAAAACAAGGTGTATTTTCCTTGAAGTTCAAGCTCCTTTTTCTATACAAAATTGCAAGACTTAGAATTTTAGTAAAACCCTAGTTTCTTTCTTTTGGAGGTTAAAAGAGATGGGTATTAAAGATACTATTCAGCATACTGAGGTGATCTCATTGTAGTTCTGATTCACATTTCCCTGAAGATTTTCCATGCTGACTGTCTTTCCATGTAACTTATGGTAACTTTTATTTCTTCTTAGAAAAAAAATCTATTTAGCTCATCTGTCCATTTTAAAATAGATTGTTTGCTTTTTCCTGATTTCTGTGAATCTACATATATATTTTTACTATTAATCCCCTTCTCAGATATATAGCTTGAAATATTTTTACTCATTCTGTAGGTTGCCTATTAATCTTGTTGGTTATTTATTTTCCCTTTCAGAAGAGAGTAGAATGGGAGTTGCCAGGGGCTGGGAAGTGCAGAAAATTTTGAGTGGTTGAATAAATTCTGGAAGGCTATGAAAAAATAATTGTTGAAGAAATTATATGTTTCTATCTAACATAGATAAGTAATAGTGAGGAATGGTTGAAGTTTTACAAATGCTATCAAATTAATATTTAATAACTCATTCATTTAATAAATGAATATTTAATAACTTTAATATTAACAAATAATATTAATAATTCAATATTTAATAACATTTTGATAGTTAAATTATTTAAATATTCTAAATATGTACACCTCTAGAAATAGCTACTTTAATCCTATGGTGGTGATTTAGTCAGTAAGGCCTGTCTTATTCCTGTGACCCCATGGACTATAGCCTGCCAGACTCCTCTGTTTATGAGATTTCCCAGGCAAGAATACTGGAGTGGGTTGCCATTCCTTCTCACTTTCCAGGGGATCTTCCCTACCCAGAGATCAAAGTCATGTCTCTGGCATTGCAGTTGATCTCCTGCTTTGCAGGCATATTCTTTACCAACTGAGCTACCAGAGGAGCCCATTTGCAACCTATAAGCAGATAGAGTAGAGTTCCTTGTGCTATACAGTAGGTCCTTATTACCTCCCAATTCATCCCTCCCCTCCCTATTCCCTGGCAACTGTAATTATGTTTTCTACATCTGTGACTCTATTTCTGTTTTATAAATAAGTTCATCTGTACAACTTTTTAGACTCTACATATTAGAAATATAATGTGATATTAGTTTTTCTCATTCTGACAAGAAATAATATTTGTATGATATTCTCTAGGTCTATCTATGTTACTGCAAATGGTATCATTTCATGTTTTTTTATGCCTGAGTAATATTCCACTGTATATATGTACCACATCTCATTTATCCATCCCACCAAGTTCTTTCTACTGTCTGGGCTAGTGCTATTGAATGGTCACTAGAAAAATGTTTTCTTCAAAATGTGTGGGTACGCCTTTGAGATTCTGTTAGTTCTTGTAGTAATAGTAAAAGCAATGGGCATCTGAGAAGGATATCAATCAGAAAGCTTGCCAATCACCTTCCTCATCCCAATATTCTTCTCCAGACCTTGCTTTTTACTATGCTGTGGAAAGAAGAAAATGTCCACAGGCTCCAATCACCATATCTACCCTCCTACCATTTCTACCCATATTCTCCGTTTCTTACTTGTTCTACCCATATACTCTGCTTTTTACCTGTTTATCTGTTCTTATAAATGAGTTATATTTCCGTCTCCACTCTCTTGTCTATTGCAGAATATTGCTGTCTTAGTTTTTCCTGCACTCTATTTCATTACCAAATTTTCTCTACCCTACTCCCTTAAAACAACTTTCCTAGTCACCCACTGACCTATTTCTCTGCTTGATATAATTGTCAGTTGTTACTATCATCAATTTTTTATGCTCACTTTCTTTTAACACCCAGTAATTAGATTTTTATCTCCATGATTCCAAGAGATTACCATATCTTGCAGGTTGCTGTATCTATTAATAAGTTCTCAATACTTGAAAGTCTTAGCATAATGTAAATATTTAACATACTTCATACTTCTTGACCCACTTTCTTTACTGCTTACAGTTAAGTATTGAGGGACATTTACCTTAGGGCCATAGGACATTGATATAATTTTTATAGACTTGTTTCAGCAGATGGCAGTACTATTTTTTACAGACTTTTTTCAGCAGATGGCAGTATTATGCTATGGGGAATGAACCCATTTTTTGATTTACACAAAATTGACACTTGTACTTCTTGGAGCTTGATATTACATGCTTTTGATTTTAGTTCTGCTTTACTTGTCACTCCTTTTCAATCCCCTTTGGTAGTTTATCTGCTTCCCTTCAAGTTTTTTTTTTTTTTTTAATGTTGGAGTATTCCTTTTATAATAACTTGGACATCTCTTCTGTATCCATGCCACTGCTTTTGATAATCTTATTCATTGTTGTTGTTGTTTAGTTGCTAAGTTGTGTCTGACTCTTTTGGAACCCCATGAACTGTATGTAGCTTCACAAGGATTATCTGCCCATGGGATTTCCTAGGCAAGAATACTGGAGTGGTTTGCCATTTCTTTCTCCAGGGGATCTTCCCAACCCAGGGATCAAACCCAAGTCTCCCAATTTGGCAGGCAGATTCTTTACCACTGAGTCCCCTGAGAAGCCTCAGTCTCATTTCATTACCATAGCTTTAAACACTCTTTATAGGCCAGTAACTCACACACTCACATCTCTGTCTCAGACCACTTTCTTGAATTCCTTAATCTTATTTGAATTTCCACTTTAATGTCCAGTATATAGTTCAAACTAAAAGTTCTGAAACCAGAAGTCCTGACTTCCCTTTATACATATAGACCTAAACCTCTTCCTGCTGTACTGTAGTTTGATCCATCTCACTTGATAATAACTAAACCTTAAATCACTCAGTCTAAAAAATTAAAGTTTTCATTGATTCATTTTTCTTTTCTTGTACCCCTGTTTGTCAATTTGGAAGTAATATTGGCTCTACCTTCCAGTTATAGCCATATTCCCACTGCTTCCCCTCAGGTCCACCATTACTACCCTAGTCTAAACTACTTCCTCTCTCAACTTGAGTTGTTTCACCAGTCTTCTGACTCATCTGCTCCTTTACTACCTTCTGTCTTCTCCCCTTCAGTCTATTTTCAACATGAATAAGAATAAACATTTTGAAGTGTAATGTAGTGTCACCTATCTGCTCACAGTCTTGAATGACTCTAGAAATGATTTAAAGAAAATGCAAAATACATACTGTGGACTGTTAAGCCATCTTTGACCTGAACTCTCCTTCATTCCTAATCCTTTGCTTTCTCTCTTCACTGCCCCTCCCAGCATGGTATAACACAGATGCCAGGCATGCTCTTTCCTGCAGGTCATTACATTGGTGGTTGCTTCTGCCTAGAATATTCTTTCCTACCTGTCTACATACTGTACTCCCATTTTAGGAGCTTTTAGAACTGAAAAATGCTCCCTACTTGCCTTTCAAATCTTTCTTGCAACTGTGGCAAAAACATGTGACCTAAACTACCCAGCTAGATTTACCCATACTTAACTTTCAAACTTTAACAGCAAAATTAGCTACACAATGTCCAAGGGACCAGTAGTTACCTTTTTGTGTTTGTTTGTTTTTTCCGGTTAAAATCTGGTGAAATGGTTTGGGGCATTTTTTTTTTTTTTTTTTTTTTCCCCTCACTGCTTATCCTCCCAGTGACCTGCTGAGATATCTAGTATCCTCTAGCAAATTCTTTTTTTTTTTTTTTTCCTTAACTCAACCTGAGCTGGTTTGTCTTGCTTATAACTAAGAATTTCAAGAAATAAAATAGCCATAATAAGCAAAGCATTCATACAAGTTTTTAAGAATATGTCGGTCAAAAATATCTGAAATTTATTAAAATTTTAAATGTACCTATAATTTGGTCCCCAGTTATTTTTATGAGAAAGTACTAGATGAGAAGGTTTGGTTTACAAGAATATATACCAGAATAGTTATTTCATCACTGTTTGTTGTAACATAAAACTGGGAAGAGCCAAAACATCCACAAGTTGAAAAGTGCTTAATACCTCCAAATATAACAGCACTATGAAATTTTATGCACTAGTTAAAAAAGAATTTTAATTTATACTTACTTCCCCACAGATGTTCGTGTGTTGCATGTTAGTTGCTCAGTTGTGTCTGACTCTTTGCAACCCTAGGTTCCTCTGACCATGGCATTTCCCAGGCAATAATGCTGGAGTGGGTTGCCGTTTCCTTCTCCGGGGATCTTCCAGACCCAGGGATCAAACCTGGGTGTCCCACATTGCAGGCAGATTCTTTACTGTATGAGCCACAAGGGAAGCCATAAAGGAAAGAAATTGTGTATAAATACTAACAGTATGAGATCATTTTATGAAAAATAAATATTTAATATGCATTTATAATGTACATTAATAAAGAATAATTTTAATTTTTGGAAAACAACATTTATGGGAATATTGCTGATTGCTGGTTGTAAGATGACATGAATAAAACAAATATACTTTATTAAAAACTGAAGATTTGATAATCATAAAAAGTCATAACATCAGCTAGAGAATTTACTGTCTGCCTGTACCAGACATTGTAAAGTGTTTCTTTCACATTTGCAAACATCCTTTGAAAAGTAAATAGCTACTAAACAAAAATGTAGCCAAGTATCTCAGGTCTGAACATTCAGCCCTTCCTTCTGTTAGGTACTCTTCTTCCAAGACTTCCAATGATCAGGGAAGCTTCCAAGAGACATATCATATTACTCATAAACATCATGTGTGTGTGTGTGTATTACTTATTACACATTGGCTTTTTTTGTTTTTTATTCTCCCCTGCTTCATCTCATCCTTGTCTCATCTCTATGCAGCTGCTTGAGAGTCTTACAGTAGCCCTTGTGGACAGGAATTCCCTTTTAACTAGCAGTGCCTATGCCTCCCAATGCTTGCACAACTCCCAGTCCTCCATTAAGTCACCAGGCTTGTGCGTGATGACCCTCTCTCAAATTACATCTCACACTCTCTCACTAGACATTGAAGTGATACTCCTTGTGTTTGAGTCTAATGAAGTCTTATAAAGAAACCAAGTTTTCTCTTTCAGATGTCAGAATCAGCCCATGGAGTATAGTTGATAAGTTTCCTTTTGGCCATCACTTTTTCAACCAAAAAAAATATGAAAAAAAAATACTTAAAAACACAATAAAACCCTTCCTCTTTCACTGTAAATTACAAAAGCACTGTCCATTGTCACAAAATCTTTAGACATCCAATTCTGAATGTTTACTCGTGCTCTCTCAAAATATCGTCCAATTGTCATTATTCAGGTGCTCAGCCATGCCAACTCTTTGTAAGCCCATGGACTGCAGCATGCCAGGCTTCCCTATCATTCACTATCTCCCAGAGTTTGCTCAAACTCATGTCCATTGAATCGATAATGCCATCCAATCATCTCGTTGTCTGTCGTCCCCTTCTCTTCATGCCCTCAATCTTTCCCAGCATCAAGGTATTTTCCAGCGAGTCAGTTCTTCGCATCAGATGACCAAAGTATTGGAGCTCCAACTTCAGCATCAGTCTTTTCAATGAATACTCAGGGTTGATTTCCTTTAGGATAGATTGGTTTGATCTCCTTGCTGTCCAAGGGACTCTCAAAAGTCTTCTCCAGCACCACAGTTCGAAGGCATCAATTCTTCAGTGTTCAGCCCTCTTTATAGTCCAACTCTCACATGCATACATGACCACTGGAAAAACCATATCCTTGACTAGGTGGACCTTTGTTGGCAAAGTAATGTTTCTGCTTTTTAATATGATGTCTAAGTTTGTCCTATCTTTTCTTCCAAAGAGCAAGCATCTTTTTATTTCATGGCTGCAGTCACCATCTGCAGTGATTTTGGAACCTGAGGAAATCAAGTCTGTCACTGTTTCCATTGTTTCCCCATCTGTTTGCCATGAAGTGGTGGGACTGAATGCCATGATCTTAGTTTTCTGGATGTTGAGTTTTAAGCCAGCTTTTTCACTCTCCTCTTTCACCTTTATCAAGAGGCTCCTTAGTTCCTCTTTGCTTTCTGCATTAGAGTGGTGTCATCTGCATTTCTTAGATTATTGATATTTCTCCCAGCAATCTTGATTCCAGCTTGTGATTCATCCCGCCAAGCATCTTGTGTGATGTACTCTGCATATAAGTTTAAAAAGCAGTGTGACAATGTACAGCCTTGACGTACTCCTTTCCCAATTTGGAATCAGTCTGTCATTCCATGCCCAGTTCTAACTGTTGCATCTTGACCAGCATATAGATTTATCAGGTGAAAGATCAGGTGGTCTTGTATTCCCATCTCTTTAGGAATTTTCCACAGTTTATTGTGATCCATACGGTAAAGGACTTCAGTGTAGTCAATGAAGCAGTAGTAGATGTTTTTCTGGAATGTCCTTGCTTTATCTGTGGTCTAATGGATGTTGGAAATTTGATCCAATAAGAAAGTACAAAGTTAACAAGTTGATAAAAAGCTAATTTACATATTAATTATCATTTGCTTATTTTAAATTTTTTCTTCAAGTTTTTAATAACAAGCTCAAATATGTGACTTTCCTGAAGTGTATTTAAATGTTATGAACCTTTATTCTACTGCACTATGTGATAGCTATTAGGAAAATGATTTTTGCCAGATACTGCTTTAAGTTTTTACCCACATTAATGTATTAAATAATTAAAGTAAACTCTTAGGGATGGCACTGCTACTGTCCTCATTTCATAAATGAGCATACTGAAAATCAGAGGAATTCCAAGAAATGAAACTAGAATCTTTCATACATTCAGTCTGAGTAATATTCTGTGTTTTATAATAATACACCAATAGGCCTTTCAAAGCCTTCTAAATTTCTCTGTCTTATTATATGAAAAAATGAGTATATAAAAATAGATAACCTACTTTTATTCTCCTCTGTCAGGTAAGATTGGCTCTCCACTGAAATAAGGCAACAATATTTAAGGAAGATAAGAAAAAGACTCATATGAAATATAATCTTACTTTTAATCATATATGCAAAAAAAGAAAAAGCCTTAAATCAGTCTTCAAAAAATGGAACTACATTTCATATCACCTTTGAGGATCATTTCCATTTAATCAAAAGAAAAATAATGAGGTTTTCTTGCTTATTATAGGCAACTAATACAAAAGGAAAACGTCTGTACTCACAGAAATTGCCTATAATGCAACATTTACCATGAACCCAAAGATGTAGACATTGTACTAAAAGTGTGCTCAAGGTTTAATCTCAGCACAAGTTTGGCATCACCTAAGGTACCTTGTTTATTATAGTCTGTGAGTAATGACAATTAAGCATTATTCTTATTTTTCAAGAAGTATTTTCTGGCCCAAGTTCAAACAGAAGTCAAAAATAAAGCATTCACAATATTCTTGATAAGTTTCTTCTAACTCATGAGGTAGAAAGAATTTCATTCCTTTCTTCTAACAGCAGTATCCCATTGAGCATAGGTAAGCTGAGGAGTGATGAATACCTAATTAAGACAAATATTCCAACATAACTGAGACAAAAGTATCCAACTGAATAGACTAAACTACAATGGCAACCCCATTCTTTTATAGAAATGTGCTTAGAATTTGCAGCATAATTATGTAGAATGGCTCATAGAGAAGAAAACTTAAAAGTTATGGTTGATATTTTAAGTTCCATAGGCAAGGAAACTATAATTGAAGAACAGTACTTTGTCACAAAGGATGTATTAATGGCATTTCTTACTTCTCCAGATTTCTTTAATACTATAAGTAAAGTTCACTGGATTAGGGGAAAACTTTCATTAAACACCGGAGCACAGAGACAAAGGCAGCATAATGTCTGTGGAATCTATTCCTGACATCACTAGGGCTTTTACTCACTGAAATGGAATTTGTCTTCTTGGTATACTACTTCTTTTGTGATCAGGAAGTTTTATAGAAGCAGGAAGCCTCATGACCTTTAATATAATTGCCAGATTTTCATTAAAAAGGGGCTTCCCTGGTAACTCAGCTGATAAAGAATCTACCTTTAATGCAGGAGACCCCAGTTTGATTCCTGGGTCAGGAAGATATCCTTGAGAAGGGATAGGCTACCCACTCCAGTATTCTTGTACTTCCCTGGTGGCTCAGCTGATAAAGAATTCACCTGCAATGACGGAGACCTGGGTTAGATCCCTGGGTTGGGAAGATCCTCTGGAGAAGGAAACTGCTACTCACTCCAGTATTCTCACCTGGAGAATTTCATGGACTATTCCATGGGGTCGCAAAGACTTGGATATGACTGAGCGACTTTCATTTTCACACTTTCATTAAGATACATGTGATGAGAGATTTTTTTCCCCCCTATCATCTCAAGTTTTATTTTTTTTTTCACTTCCTTCCTTTACTTTATTTTTTTTAATTTTTTAAATTTTATTTTATTTTTAAACTTTACATAACTGTATTAGTTTTGCCAAATATCAAAATGAATCCGCCACAGGTATACATGTGTTCCCCATACTGAACCCTCTTCCCTCCTCCCTCCCCATTCCATCCCTCTGGGTCGTCCCAGTGCACCAGCCCCAAGCATCCAGCATCGTGCATCGAACCTGGACTGGCAACTCGTTTCATACATGATATTTTACATGTTTCAATGCCATTCTCCCAAATCTTCCCACCCTCTCCCTCTCTCACAGAATCCATAAGACTGTTCTATACATCAGTGTCTCTTTTGCTGTCTCGCACACAGGGTTATTGTTACCATCTTACTAAATTCCATATATATGCGTTAGTATACTGTATTGGTGTTTTTCTTTCTGGCTTACTTCACTCTGTATAATAGGCTCCAGTTTCATCCACCTCATTAGAACTGATTCAAATGTATTCTTTTTAATGGCTGAGTAATACTCCACTGTGTATATGTACCACAGCTTGCTTATCCATTCATCTGCTGATGGACATCTAGGTTGCTTCCATGTCCTGGCTATTATAAACAGTGCTGCAATGAACATTGGGGTACACGTGTCTCTTTCCCTTCTAGTTTCCTCAGTGTGTATGCCCCACAGTGGGATTGCTGGATCATAAGGTAGTTCTATTTCCAGTTTTTTAAGGAATCTCCACACTGTTCTCCAGAGTGGCTGTACTAGTTTGCATTCCCACCAACAGTGTAAGAGAGTTCCCTTTTCTCCACACCCTCTCCAGCATTTATTACTTGTAGACTTTTGGATCGCAGCCATTCTGACTGGTGTGAAATGTTACCTCATAGTGGTTTTGATTTGCATTTCTCTGATAATGAGTGATGTTGAGCATCTTTTCATGTGTTTGTTAGCCATCTGTATGTCTTCTTTGGAGAAATGTCTATTTAGTTCTTTGGCCCATTTTTTGATTGGGTCATTTATTTTTCTGGAGTTGAGCTGTAGGAGTTGCTTGTATATTCTCGAGATTAGTTGCTTGTCAGTTGCTTCATTTGCTATTATCTTCTCCCATTCTGATTTTAATCTTATGCATGTAAGAAGCTCAATAGATAATTTTACTATAAGAAAAATGGGATATGCTTTGTTTCTTTCTATGACAGATGATGTGATGTCTCATTTCATTTATTTTTTGTTATGTCTACTATAATTGCCATCAATAGGTATTGTTATTCAGTCACTTGGGATATGCTCTGTTTCTTTCTATGACAGATGATGTGATGTCTCATTTCATTTTTTTTTTGTTATGTCTACTATAATTGTCATCAATAGATATTGTTATTCAGTCACTCAGACATGTCTGCCTCCTTCTGACCCCATAGACTGAGCACCCAGGCTTCTCTGTCCTTCACCATTTCCCAGAGCTTGCTCAAACTCATATCCATTAAGTCAGTGATGCCATCCAACTATATCATCCTCTGTTGTCCCCTTTCCTCCTGCCTTCAACGTTTCTCATCATTAGCGTCTTTTCTCATGAGTTGGCTCTTCACATCAGGTGGCCAAAGTATTGATGCTTCAGCTTCAGCATCAGTCCTTCCAATGAATATTCAGGATTGATTTCCTTTAGGATTGACTGGTTTGATCTCTTTGTAGTCAATAGGTATTAGGTTGGTGGAAAAGTATTTGTAGCTCAGACCCTGAATTTTAAATCATTATAATTAGGCTCAAACATACCTTTATTAATCAAAATAGGAATAATTACAATCAACATATTTTTGCCAACAAGGAATAAATGTTTATTCATGTAGCATAAAAATCCATACTTTAGGATTTGATGAACTCTTGGAAAGCATTTTTTGCATCCTGATGGTTATGGAAGTATTTTCCCTGTAAAAAGTTGTTGATATGCTTGAAGAAGTGGTAGTCAGTTGGCAACAGGTCAGGTGAATATGGCAGATGAGGCAAAACTTTGTGGCCCAATTTGTTCAACTTTTGAAGTATTGGTTGTTTGAAATGTGGTCAGGCATTGTCATGGAGAAGAATTGGGCTCTTTCTGTTGATCAACGCTGGCTGCAGGTATTGCAGTTTTTGGTGCATCTCACCAATTTGCTGAGCATAATTCTCAGACATAATGGTTTTACTGGGATTCAGAAAGTTGTATTGGATCATACTGGTAGCAGACTACCAAACAGTGACCATGACATTTTTTGGTGCAAGTTTGGCTCTGGGAAGTGCTTTTGAGCTTCTTCTTGGTCTAGGTTGGTCATTGCCCATTGTTGTATAAAATGTATTTTTCATCGCACGTCACAGTCCAACTGAGAAATGGTTCGTTGTTGTTGCACAGAATAAGAGAAGATGACACTCCAAAATGTTGATTTTTTTTTTATTTGCGGTCAGCTTAATACACACTCACTTATCAAGCTTTTTCACCTTTCCAATTTACTTCAAATGCCAAAGGACCATAGAATGATTGACATTGAGTTCTTGAGTAACTTCTCGTATAGTTGTAAGAGGATCAGCTTTGATGATTCTCTCAGTTGGTCATTGTCAACTTCTAATGGCTGGCCACTGTGCTTCTCATCTTCAAGGCTCTCGTCTGCTTTGCAAATCTTCCTGAACCACCACTGCACCATATGTTCATTAGCAGTTCCTGGGCTAAATGCTTTGTTGTTGTTGTGAGTTGTCTTCACTGCTCTATGACCCATTTTAAACTTGTATAAGAAAATCGCTCACATTTGCTTTTTGTCTAACATCATTTCCATAGTCTTAAACGAATATGAGATAAACAGCAAGCAATAATTCATTAGAAAAAATAAAGCATTAAATGTGTATTAAAATGAGGTAAAACATAATCACACACTTAAGAATGTATTCCAATATCAAATGGCATATTTCAACCATGCAAAACTGAAATTACTTTTGTACAAACCTAATAGAAATTTAAAACCCATGTGATCTGTTCTTTTAGCAAACAAAATTATGTGCTTCAGTTGATTTTTATTTAATATCTCTATGTGTTTGGGAACATCTGTCTGTTTGGAGAACATAGTGTTTTTAAGAACATAGTTTTACTGATTAAAAAAGCTGCCCTTGTAAATGATATGTATAGAAATAGAATTCATGCAAGTTTTCTAATTTAGTTTTCTGGACTCAGTATAAAGACATCTTGACAGTTATTTTATGGACTGAGGTACAGGATAGACATATTCAGACAAAAACAAAATCTCTTCTTTTTTATATAAGACAAAACAGATTTCATTTTAAAAAGTAAGTTTGAGATATTAGTTTTATTTTACAAAATAAAATAGCACAAAAAGTGTGCTAGTTGCTTTACTTCCACTACCCGTAAGAGACTGGCTCATTGGTTGGTTATTTATAATTAAGGTTATTTAGAATGAAGTCCTGATGGCTGGAAATGCCTACTTGCAATTTATTATCTTGTGTTTTATACCACCTCAGATGTGAATGGCTGCACTAAGAAATCCAGAGGGGCATAAGTATTGATTTTTAAGCTTTAGGAAATAGCACTTATGAACTTAGTCTCATATGACATTGATCTGTAAAAGCAATTGTTTTTCAACTAAGAATTGTTAAAAATATAGACTGTTCTGTTTATGAGCAAGCTTTCAATTTCATAAACTCATTCTGAGAACACTTATGTGCAAGGTGAAAAAATGTACAAATAGAACAAAAGAAAGGCAAAAGTTGCCTCTAGGTGAATTAAACACACAAAATTTGTCCCACTCCTGACTTAGTAACTGTACGCTTGAATGATTTCCAAAGCCATTCAATCTGAAAACAAAATCAATACCATGTCTCTTTGGCAAGGTTGACAATGGCCACATAGACAAACTAAGGAAAAAAATGAAGGTGAATACAGAAGGAGAAACTATTGTGAATGTAAGGATAAAAGGTAGCATCTAATATCAGGGCTGTATTTCTTGATACTAAATCATAATAAAGATGTCCTCAATTTCCTCTTGCTTCAATATTGAGGTAAATCATTGATGTTTTAGTTTTCAGTTTTCTTTTTTGCTAAAATTTTAATTTTATTCTTTGGTTCCTCCAGTTTAGGCTGTTTCTTTACACACTAAATATATCAGAAAGATGGATTTCTAAATAGTTTCATCTCATCAGTCCATCCATTCAGTGTCAAAAATTGCCTCTGATGCTCTGTTGACCTAAATGCTGTGATTAGTTATATCAATTATTCACTTCACATTCTTCACCCAGTCATTGTCTTTTTTATTCCTACCAGAGAAAAATGTAAAATATATAAATCAGCTATGAAGATCAAATCATTTCTTCAGTTTGGATTGAATGGTCAAATGGTAGAATGAGGTTCACAAGTTCATTTATTTATTTGTAAATGTTCATACAGACTTTTTGGGATATGTTTTAGTTCTTTCATGCAAAGTTGATAATTGTTTAACATAAATTGTGTTTAAGAATAAGTTCACTTACTTATATATGGCTTTTCTATTTTCCAAATGTATCTTTCTTACTAATATACTGTTGTGTGTGTATATGTGCATGCACGTGTACATGTTCAGTCATGTCCAACTCTTTGCAGCCCCATGGACTGTAGCTTGCCTGGCCCCTCTGTCCGTAGAATTTTCCAGGCAAGAATACTGAAGTGGGTTGCCATTTGCTAACCCAGGAGATTTCCCAACCATGGGATCAAACACACATCTCTTGTGTCTCCTGTATTAGCATCAAGATTCTTTACTACTAGTACTGCATGGGAAGCCTTAATACACTGCCATCCCCACTCCAGTACTCTTGCCTGGAAAATCCATGGACAGAGGAGCCTGGTAGGCTGCAGTCTATGGGGTGGCTAAGAGTCGGGAACGACTGAGCGACTTCACTTTCACTTTTCCCTTTCATGCATTGGAGAAGGAAATGGCAACCCACTCCAGTGTTCTTGCCTGGAGAATCCCAGGGACCAGGAAGCCTGGTGGGCTACTGTCTCCGGGGTCGCACAGAGTCAGATACGACTGAAGCGACTTAGCAGCAGCAGCAGCAACAGTACTGCATGGGAAGCCTTAATACACTGCCATCCAAGCTATATTTTTCTTTGTAGCGTATACCATGATGATAAGCAACTACATATTTTTATGTTAAGCAGAGCTTTTTAGTTATTATAAACCAGAAACAGAGCTTAAAACAGCTAAATTAAAAGAACTGCTTTACTGATTCATATCACTGCCAAGTCCATAGACAATACTAGCTTGAACAGTTACATCCATGTGCTCAAATGCTCAAATAAACCACCCCCTGTCACCCACACACACACACCACATACATATGTATGCACACCACTTCCCCAAGCCTTTGGTCTCCATCTCTTCTGTCCCTAAATATATGAACTAATTATGAACTTACTTATATATGGCTTTTCTATTTTCCTTTACTTATATATGGCTTATTTTTCCTTTCCATTACTTATATATGGCTTTTATATTTTATAATTATATAAAAATAATTATAATTACTCATAATTATTTATAAGTAATTATGTCCCTAATATATGAACCAATTCCCCCTGAATTGAATGTTCTTCAAAAATAAGATCATCCTAACTTCTTCCCAGAAATGAAAGGACTATTTTGAAACTCCTGCAATCTTATTATTGAACTCCAAATGTTAGTAACTGGGATTAAGATCAAAAGTACCCAGATAAATGGTCAAGCTTGGGCTTTGGCCAATGTATAAGACATGAACCATGAGACAATTTTCTCAAATAGGGTAAATAAGTGAAAAAAAAATAGCAAGAGGAGAAGGAAAAGAGATACTATTCATGAGGTTAAAAAAATAAGATGTTCATAACAGAATAATAAAGCACCAAGAGGACTTGATCAGTTCTATATCTTATTCTGTAGCATGCATGCATGCTAAGTCGCTTCAGTAATGTTTCTTTGTGACCCTACGGACTGTAGTCCACCAGGCCTCTCTGACCATGGAATTCTCTAGGCAAGAATGTTGGTGTGTATTGCCATGCCCTTCTTTAGGAATTCTGTAGCATAGCACTGGACCCCCCCAAAAAATAAATTTTATATATATATATATATGTATATATATATATATATAGAGAGAGAGAGAGTAGATCAGCAATGAATACTTGTGACTGATTACTGATGCAGTCTAGATATGTCCCTCATAGCTTAATTGATAAAGAATCTGCCTGCAATTCAGGAGACCCTGGTTCGATTCCTGGGTCAGGAAGATCAGCTGGAGAAGGGAAAGCCTACCCACTCCAGTATTCTGGCCTGGAGAATTCCATGGACAGTATGTATAGTCTATGGGGTCACAAAGAGCTGAACACAACTGAGCAACTTTCACTTTCAGTTTCAGATATGTCTCACCAGTAAAATCATTGAACGCTGATTGCTTTTTTTTTTTCTTTTGTAACTTTCGTTAATTTTGACTTCAGTGATATTTTTCATTTTCATATCACAACTAAAAAAACATACAGGGATAGTTATGTCACCATGGCAAAGTATAAATAACAAATTGCTTTGTTTTCCATCATTGTCTTCACCAAGTTATGAAAAATGGCAAAATTTTGAAAATCAAATATAAATACTTACAGTATTAAGAAAATAGTTTTGATATATATTTGTATATTTAATACATTGCTATGTATTCACATTGTAGTCTATGTCCCCACAGAATATCTTTTTTAATGCCTGCTCCTGCTGCTGCTGCTGCTAAGTCGCTTCAGTCGTGTCTGACTCTGTGCGACCCCATAGATGGCAGCTCACCAGGCTCCCCTGTCTCTGGGACTCTCCAGGCAAGAACACTGGAGTGGGTTGCCATTTCCTTCTCCAATGCATGAAAGTGAAAAGTGAAAGTGAAGTCGCTCAGTCGTGTGCGACTACTACGGGATAGTACCTTTCCCGTACTCGCTCCCTTTTCTTCATTTTACTTATCTTTTGAGGCTCAACTGAAAATTAGTCTGTGAAGCAGTCTCTAAATCTCCTACACTTATTTCTCTCTTTCTGTAAGACCTTTTGCATGGTTTGATTAATTGGACTTAGCTGTATATAACTGCATATCTCCACATTTCTATGTTATCTTGAAAACTAATACCCTTATGTTTATTAGTGTAAGCATTGTACTAGGCAAAGGGAAGACAGAGATGAACAATGCATTATCTCCAACCAGGTGAAGTCCAGACATTGTACGGGAAAGGGGACAACAGAGGATGAGATGGTTAGATGTCATCACTCATTCAATGGACATGAGTTTGAGCAAACTCCAGGAGATAGTGAAGGACAGGGAAGCCTGACATGCTGCAGTCTACGGGGTCACAAAGAGTCAGACATGACTGAGTGACTGAACAATAACAAAAAATAGCAACGCTTTATTGCTGTTAGCTTACGGTTTGCTGCTAAGCTGCTGCTAAGTCATTTCAGTCGTGTCCGACTCTGTGCGATCCCATAGAGAGCAGCCCAGCAGGCTCCCCCGTCCCTGGGATTCTCCAGGCAAGAATGCTGGAGTGGGTTGCCATTTCCTTCTCCAATGCATGAAAGTGAAGTCACTCAGTCGTGTCCGACCTGCAGCTTATAGTTTGGGGAGTAATTTTTAAAAAATCCAAAATTACTAGGGTTTACTATTTATAAAAGCTGATTTTTATTTACTTTTGACCTTACTTACCATTGAAATATTTAGACTCAGATATGGCAATCTAAGATCATATAGGTAATCAATAAATTAATAAATCTGTTAAAACATCTTAGAAAGTAGATATATCCTGACACTTTTATCACCAAACACTGTGGTGATATTTTTTGCTAGTTCCCTCAGAGTCCCCAACTTCAGATTTTCCTTTCCAATGTGCCTTACACAATTATTGTCAAATTAAGTTTAACATTCAGCCATTGGCACACTCTTAAACCAGAAAACTTGAATGATATTACTTCAACTTTCCAGAATGTGTCTCTTGATTTCTTTCTATAATGTCTATGACCTCCCTACAGCTGTCACTTATATGACTGCTCCTCATCTGAATTCCTATAGTCTGAGTCATTTTCTCTGAGGATTCTTTTCTACATTGGACATATTCTCACATAGTTTTCACATTCATATATGTCATTTCCTTAACTATTCTGAACTCATGATAAAGGTAAGAATTGCAATTATTTTCTATATTCCAAAAGCCTAGTAAACACTTTCTCCAAATAGTGTACTCAAGTGGAGTTTGTATGAACATTAGTAGTGGTATAGTCAGCTTAGAAATTATTTAGGCAAAGTTAAGATTTTAAAACACTCTGCAATCCCAACATGTTTTATTAAAATTCATATATGGATGCTTACCTTTGACTTACAAGATGATAGAGCCTAAAGCATATGAGTTCTTTTACTTTGTGTCAAATGTCAGTATTTGAATTTAATTACTGAGGTAGAGTTAAATTGTTTAAGTATATTTCAACTAGTAGTACAAAGAATGAGAGCATGAAAGATAAATTGTAATATTGGAATTTAAAACTAGATATGTAAGATTCTTCTAATATTATCCGAGTACATATAATATTAAAAAGCCTGTCCTTTTTTACTTTATAATATACATAGAAGATAAACAATTCACAAGAAATAGTTTATTATACATTTTAAATTACACTTGCTACTAGGTTTATCAATGAAGCACAAAAGTAAAGTGAATTGAATGTCTTATAAGTGTAATTACCTCAGATAAAATGAACATATGCTAATATTGAGATTCACTGTACATGTGACAGGTTAGAACATTGGTTATGAGATTTGGATTTTGACGGTTTTGATTTTTAAATTCTGGTTCTCCACCTTAGTAAGATTTTTGAAAGTCCATTTGATGTCATAGATTTTCATAACCTCAGTTTCCCTTTGTATGTGGTATTGGTAAAATACTTATAGGGTTATTCAAACTTAAAATGAAGAAAGTAGGGAAAACCGCTAGACCATTGAGGTATGACCTAAATAAAATCCCTTATGATTATACAGTGGAAGTGAGAAATAGATTTAAGGGACTAGATCTGATAGATAGAGTGCCTGATGAACTATGGACTGAGGTTTGTGACATTGTACAGGAGACAGGGATCGAGACCATTCCCATGGAAAAGAAATGCAAAAAAGCAAAATGGCTGTCTGGGGAGGCCTTACAAATAGCTGTGAAAAGAAGAGAAGCCAAAAGCAAAGGAGAAAAGGAAAGATAGAAGCATCTGAAAGCAGAGTTCCAAAGAATAGCAAGAAGAGATAAGAAAGGCTTCCACAGTGATCAATGCAAAGAAATAGAGTAAAACAACAGAATGGGAAAGACTAGAGAGCTCTTCAAGAAAATTAAAGATGCCCAGGGAACATTTCATGCAAAGATGGGCTCGATAAAGGACAGAAATGGTATGGACCTAACAGAAGCAGAAGATATTAAGAAGAGGTGGCAAGAATACATAGAAGAACTGTACAAAAAAGATCTTCATGACCCAGATAATCATGATGGTGTAATCACTCATCTAGAGCCAGACATCCTGGAATGTGAAGTCAAGTGGGCCTTAGAAAGCATCACTACGAACAGAGCTAGTGGAGGTGATGGAATTCCAGTTGAGCTATTTCAAATCCTGAAAGATGATGCTGTGAAAGTGCTGCACTCAATATGCCAGCAAAGTTGGAAAACTCAGCAGTGGCCACAGGACTGGAAAAGGTCAGTTTTCATTCCAATCCCAAAGAAAGGAAATGCCAAAGAATGCTCAAACTACCTCACAATTGCACTCATCTCACATGCTAGTAAAGTAATGCTCAAAATTCTCCAAGCCAGGCTTCAGCATTATGTTAACCATGAACTTCCTGATGTTCAAGCTGGTTTTAGAAAAGGCAGAGGAACCAGAGATCAAATTGCCAACATCTGCTGGATCATGGAAAAAGCAAGAGAGTTCCAGAAAAACATCTATTTCTGCTTTATTGACTATGCCAAAGCCTTTGACTGTGTGGATCACAATAAACTGTGGAAAATTCTGAAAGAGATGAGAATACCAGACCACCTGACCTGCCTCTTGAGGAATCTGTATGCAAGTCAGAAAGCAAGAGTTAGCACTGGACATGGAACAACAGACTGGTTCCAAATAGGAAAAGGAGTTCGTCAAGGCTGTATATTGTCACCCTGCTTATTTAACTTCTCTGCAGAGTACATCATGAGAAACACTGGACTGGAAGAAACACAAGCTGGAATCAAGATTGCCAGGAGAAATATTAATAACCTCAGATATGCAGATGGCACCACCCTAATGACAGAAAGTGAAGAGGAACTAAAAAGCCTTTTGATGAAAGTGAAAGTGGAGAGTGAAAAAGTTGGCTTAAACCTTAACATTCAGAAAAGGAAGATCATGGCATCTGGTCCCATCACTTCATGGCAAATAGATGGGGAAACATCTTAGGCTCCAAAATCACTGCAGATGGTGATTGCAGCCATGAAATTAAAAGACGCTTCCTCTTTGGAAGGAAAGTTATGACCAACCTAGACAGCATATTAAAAAGCACAGACATTACTTTGTCAACAAAGGTCCGTGTAGTCAAGGCTATGGTTTTTCCAGTGGTCATGTATGGATATGAGAGTTGGACTATAAAGAAAGCTGAATGCAGAATAATTGATGCTTTTGAACTGTGGTGTTGGAGAAGACTCTTGAGAGTCCCTTGGACTGCAAGGAGATACAACCAGTCCATCCTAAAGGATATCAGTCCTAGGTGTTCATTGGAAGGACTGATGTTGAAGCTGAAACTCCGAAACTTTGGCCACCTGATGCGAAGTGCTGACTCATTTGAAAAGACCCTGATGCTGGGAAAGATTTAGGAAGAAAGGAGAAGGGGGACAACAGACAATGAGATGGTTAGATGGCATCACCAACTCAATGGACATGAGTTTGTGTAAAATCCGGGAGTTAGTGATGGACAGGGAGGCCTGGGTGCTGCCTCACCCAGGATTGAAAAGAGTCGAAGATGACTGAGCATCTGAACTTAACTGAATGTACATGAACAATGAAGCATTTTTATTTGACAAAATTTAATATTTTGGAAATTACATTCATTGCAAATATCTAAAATATACATTTCAATAAAATTCAATTTAAAATCAGTCAAAGGAGTACATAGTGATACAAATTACTTTTTTGCTCTTTTTGAGACTGAAGAAGTTCCCTTCTATTCAGGGCGTGATGAAGTTTTGCATAATGAAAGAATGCTAGATTTTGCCAAAAACTCTTTCTGCATCTATTAAGATAATCATGTATTTTCTTTAGTACATTGATGCGATGATTTATATTGAGTGAATTTCTGACTTTCAGTCTATGTTTAAAATGACCAGGTAAGCCATATTTGGTGAGGATGTATTATTGTTTTTACAAATTCCTTGTTTCAGTTTACTAATATTCGATTGACCAGGCTTGTATCTATGTTCCTTATAGATACTGATTCTATAGTTTGCTTTTATTGTAATATCTTTGTTGAGTTTTTGTGTTGATACTTGACTCATAAAAATGAATAACTTTGGAAATGATCCCTCATTCCTTATTTGAATAAAGATTGTGCAGAATTGATATTATCTATTCATTAAATGCTTGATAGAATTCCTGAGGATGTCATTACATGTGGAATTTTTTATTTGATATGATTAAGACTATAAGTTAAATTCAATTTATTTAAATTTCTTTAATAGATGTAAGAGTATTCACTGTATTTTGTTGTTGTTGTTGTTGAAAAATATTTAACAGTTTCCTTAAACAATTGTCCAGTGAATTTAGTTTGTCCACTTTAAGGGCATAAAGGGATTTGTAAAATATATCATCTCAATAGCCTTTTAGTGTCTAGAAGTATGAAAGCTTTTCTGTGTACCTCTTTTCTTTTCCAATTTTGGTAATTTGTATTTTCTCTTTATTTTTATGGTTAATTTAAGCAAAGATTTATAAAGTTTATTGCTCTTTCAGAGTGTGTTTGTGATTGATTAATTTTCTGTGTTGGTTGTCTATTTTCAATCTTTTTTGTTCTGGTCTTATCTTTATTTTTAATTCCTGCTGTTAGCCTTGCATCTAATATGCCCCTATTTCATTACAGATCACTTTTGAGATATCTGTTTTATTCTAATATAAGCACTTAATTTTATACATTTCTAAGAATTACTTTAGCTTCACTTTACAAACATTGATATGCAACATTTTAGTGAATTTCATTCAATTATACACATTTTTAAACTATCTCTTCTCACTTTTTCTTTGGCTCATTGCTTAAATATATTTTTAAATTTGCAAGTAGTTCAGTTTTTAATCTTTCCTCTATTGAATGATGTTTAATCATGTTCCAACAAATATACTTTTCTGTGGTTTCAATACGTTGATTGTTTTTTTTTTTTTTTTTAACTGAGAATAGGTTTTACCTTGGTGAGTGGCACAGGCACACTGAAAAATAATGTATAGTTTCCTCTAGTTGTATAGAGAATTATATAGATTTTAAGTAGATCAAGTTGGTAAATAGTGTTTACTTTTTTTCCATCCTTCCTGGCATCTAATGAACTTGGTCTATTGATTCCACAAAAACAGAAATATAAGTCTTAATGTCTCCAATTATGTGTGCAGAATTGCCTATTTCTCCTTTAAATTACATCAGTTTTACTTCAGATACTCTTAGATACATAGGCACTTAGCATTGTGTTTTCTTGGTTAATTCACCCTTTTATCATTATATAATGCCCCTGTCCAAAGGAAATGTTCTTAGCTGCCCTTCTTTCAAAGGCTAAGTCTCTTTTTCTTTGTTTAGAATATTATTTATGTAGGCTACTGTGTCTTTCCCACAGAAACTTATGGTCTGCTTCCCCAGAGAAGCACCGTAGGGATGACTTTGTCTGCAATCTCACGCTGCCTTCAAGCTTTCTCATGAATATGTAGTGATATTTGCATGCTGCATGGAAACTGGGAGCATAAATTACTTTATTTTGAAATTTAAACCAAAAAATATTTAATTTGCAATATTAAGTTTATATATTGAAAATGTGAAGTTTAAAGAACGTATCAGATCAGATCAGATCAGCCACTCAGTCGTGTCCGACTCTTTGCGACCCCATGAATCGCAGCACTCCAGGCCTCCCTGTCCATCACCAACTCCCGGAGTTCACTCAAACTTATGTCCATCGAGTCAGTGATGCCATCTAGCCATCTCATCTTCTGTTGTCCCCTTCTCCTCCTGCCCCCAATCCCTCCCAGCATCAGAGTCTTTTCCAATGAGTCAACTCTTCACATGAGGTGGCCAAAGTACTGGAGTTTCAGCTTTAGCATCATTCCTTCCAAAGAAATCCCAGGGCTGACCTCCTTCAGAATGGACTGGTTGGATCTCCTTGCAGTCCAAGGGACTCTCAAGAGTCTTCTCCAACACCACACTTCAAAAGCATCAATTCTTCGGCGCTCAGCCTTCTTCACAGTCCAACTCTTACATCCATACATGACCACAGGAAAAACCATAGCCTTGACTAGACGAACCTTTGTTGGCAAAGTAATGTCTCTGCTTTTGAATATGCTATCTAGGTTGGTCATAACTTTCCTTCCAAGGGTAAGCGTCTTTTAATTTCATGGCTGCAGTCACCATCTGCAGTGATTTTGGAGCTCAGAAAAATAAAGTCTGACACTGTTTCCCCATCTGTTTCCCATGAAGTGGTGGGACCGGATGCCATGATCTTCGTTTTCTGAATGTTGAGCTTTAAGCCAACTTATTCACTCTCCACTTTCACTTTCATCAAGAGGCTTTTTAGTTCCTCCTCACTTTCTGCTGTAAGGGTGGTGTCATCTGCATATCTGAGGTTATTGATATTTCTCCTGGCAATCTTGATTCCAGCTTGTGTTTCTTCCAGTCCAGCATTTCTCATGATTACCCCAAATCACACAACTAGACCATGAAAGAGCTATTTTGCTTATTTTTTCACTTTGCCTATTTACTTACTGAATAGGAAGAAAAGGCAAAATTATGTTTAGAAAATATATATATTTAAAACTATTTAAATATTTCTTAAGATCAGTTCAGTTCAGTTGCTCAGTCATGTCCAACCCTTTCTGACCCCATGGATGGGAACATGACAGGCTTCCCTGTCCATCACCATCTCCTGGGGCTTGTTCAAACTCATGTCCATTGAGTTGGTGATGCCATCCAACCAACTCATCCTCTGTGGCCCCCTTCTCCTCCCACTTTCAATCTTTGCCAGCATCAGGGTCTTTCCCAAAGAGTCAGTTCTTCGCATCAGGTGGCCAAAGTATTGTAGTTTCAGGTTCAAGCATCAGTCCTTCCAATGAATATTCAGGACTGAATTTCTTTGGGATTGACTGGTTGGATCTCCATGAAGTCCAAGGGACTCTCATGTGTCTTCTCCAACACCACAGTTCAAGAGGATCAATTCTTTAGTGCTCAGCTTTCTTTAGAGTCCAACTCTCACATCCATACATGACAACTGAAAAAGCCATAATTTTAACTACATGGACCTTTGTCAGAAAAGTAATGTCTCTGCTTTTTAATATGTTGTCTAGGTTGGTCATAGTTTTTCTTCCAGGGAGCAAGCATATTTTAATATCAAGGCTGCAGTCACCATCTGCAGTGATTTTGGAACCCCCCCCCCAAATAAAGTCTGTCACTGTTTCCATTGTTTCCGCATCTATTTGCCATGAAGTGTCAGGACGGATGCCATGATCCCAGCTTTTTGAATGTTGAGGTTTAAGCCAATAGATCAACAAAATATCAATGGCATGTTTGTCTTTAATCTGCATATATTTTACACTAGTATAAAGGACTTGGAAAAATAGCAAAAAATGTTTCTTCAAAAACGGTGTTGTCATGTTGCTAGGAAAATGACAGTAAAATGGGAGATTCTATCTCATTTTCTTGCATAGTAAAATTTTTACCTATTATTTCAAAAGACTCATATTACTATAGTATTTAAAAAGCATAATTTATATTATGGACTACAGTACCATTTAAATTATTCACATGTCCGCAGGCAAAAGAAAAGCCTATATTTAAACCAATGAAAGCATTTCAGTAAGACTAAACATAGGGGTGGAAATTTAGGAACAAAGAGACATAAGGCTAGGTATGGAAGCAGAGACTCAATTATATTAGAGAAAACAGTATAGAATTATTAATCATTGTGATAATTTGGACTTTACCTCTAGTTCAGTGAGGAGCCACTGAAGGATTTTAGAAAGGGAAGTTATATATTTAGTTTTCATTGATTATCCAATTTTAAGTCATTTGGGGTAAATTTTAATTTAAAATAATTAAGTAAAATATCTGAAAAATTCCACTGTAACACAGAAGAGCTTATTTAAAATCAAAGTTTTAATTGAATTCTCAAATTATCTAAGGTTGTAACAATACAGAATATTTAGAGTGAATGATTTTAAAATATGTCATTTTTTTCTTTTTTTTTCATTTTGGCCACACCATGCAGCATGTGGGATCTTCTATCCCCCATCAGGGATCAAACCTTTGTCCCCTGCAGTGGAAGTGTGAAGTCCTAACCAGTGGACTGCCAGAGAATTTCTAAAATATCACCAATTTTCATAGGGAAAATTGGGGAGAACTTAAGGTAAATGTAAGTATAAGGAAGATAAATAAATGAGTGTTTTAAAATACTTCACTGTTAGACATATATATATAGTTAAATACTCTTTGAATATATATTATGTGATCTTAGTTACCATTTAGTAAACTGAGGACCATAGAAAGTCATTGAATATAATACTATAAGTTGTGTTGGTTATCATGATATGCTGATATGAATGTCAATTTACTGTAGATCTGTACATTTAATTTCATCTTTTTTTTATAGAGCAGAGAATATAAATAGGATGTTTTATTATGAGACGGTATGAAAAAAGGGGAAAATACATTTAAGCCCTTCTGATTATTCAGAATACCAGCTATAAAAATACAGATCTCTGCCTATATATTTTTTTCAGAATGGAATGAGATGGGGTAGGGAATGTTTATATCTACATTGCACATCAGTAAAATATAAAGTTTAGTAAAATGTAATATTGGTAAACTTTTCTTATTAATACCTATTGTGAATAATCTTGAAACAGTTTGGTTATCATTTTGGGGATTCTGAAGAGCTCTAATACCATAGTCCTTTATGTCTCAGCACAAAGAATGGAGTGAAAGCAAAGTGGTAGTTAAGAAGTGATTTATTAGAATAGGACACTTTGAGGCTTACAAGTTGGGGGCAGGGGTGAGAAGTGTGCCTCCAGAACTTACTGGGCTACAGTTTTATAATCAAAGGAAAAGTAGAAAGTGGGGAGAAAATCTTCTTTGTCTTTCTTGAGTATACGTCATGCTTCCATCATCGGTTCTTCCTCCAGGTTGATCAGGGTAATTTTCTTGTCCCTACATTGGCAAGCTAGTTCCACAAATGCTGATTTTATGTATGCAGAGAGTATGTGATAGGAATCAACACACACAGGAAATATGTGTGTCTTATGCCACCATTGTTTCACTGTTTCAGGGCATGTCTCATGCTTCTGCTGCATGGTTTTGTTACTAAGCAAGCCTGCTTGGTTTTGTGGTTAAGCAAACCTGCCTTCTTGAGTAATCATTAATTTTCAGGCATCTTCCATATTTTTTCTATTTACAGTCTTGTAGCAGGATTTTTTCTATTTACAATTTTGTAATGGGCTCCCCTCATAGCTCAGTTGTTAAAGAATCTGCATGCAATTCAGGAGACCCAGGTTCGATTCCTGGGTCAGAAAGATCTCCTGGAGGAGGAAATGGCAACCCACTCCAGTATTCTTGCCTAGAAAATCCCATGGATGGAGGAGCCTGGTGGGCTACAGTCCATGGGGTCACAAAGAATCAGACATGACTGAGCAACTTCATGGAGGAGGTTTCCAGTATTCTTGCCTGGAGAATCCCATGGACAGAGGAGCCTGGCAAGCTACAGTCCATTGCGTTGCAAGAGTCAAGAGTCGGACACGACTTAGAAACTAAAAAGAGAGAGTGTGGGATTAAGTATTTAATCACCTAGCTTGTCCTTTCACTCTGTCCCTGTCAGTCTCAGTAATAAAATTCTAAGATGGCTTGATAATATCTTTAGCTACTCTCTTGTTCATAGACCTTTAGAGTAGTAGAGAATTTTAGAATTCATTTAGTTAAAATTCATCATGTGTTTTACCTCCAGTGTAAAGCTATTATTAATAAAATTGTTAAAAAAAGTTTTGTAATGTTTATTTTTTATCCAATCTATCTTTGTATATATCTAGCTAGATGGTTTGGTTTACATATAGACATATTATTAATAAAATTGTAAAAAAAAGCTTTGTAATGTTTATTTTTTATCCAATCTGTCTTTGTATATATCTAGCTAGATGGTTTGATCTACATAGAGAGATATACATATATAAGCTCAATTTTTTTCTTGGCACTGCATCTGGGAGTAGGATTACTGGGTCATAAATAGAGTAATCATATACTTAGTTTAAGTTTGTACTATTAACAATAATCCAATGTAGATTGACATACTTACACATTTATCAGCAATGTAAAACAATTTAAATTGCTAAATATTATTTCCAAGGTTGGCATTATCAGTTTGTCTATCCAATTTCAGTCTTTTTGATGGTTATATAGTGGTATTTCATTGCGGTTTTTAATTTGTACTCATTTCATAACTAATGGTATCATATAATTTTTAATATTCATATCATATGGCTTTCATATTTTCCTTCAGGCTACTTTTTTTGTTAATATTATATATCAATTTAATGATTTTTCGGTTTATTGTCCTTTCTGGTAGATTGTCCTTTTTGTATCATGATTAAGAATTTTTAGCTACTATAAGGTCATGAAAACATTCTTCTTTGTTTTCTTTAAAAAAAAGTCTCTATTTCTCTTTTATACTTAGGTCATGATCATAAGTGATTTTTCTTTATGATATGTGGTGAGATAGTCATTGCAGTTTTAATGATTTTTGTTTTTATTTTCATTATATATATATATATATGCACGTCAGCACTCATAAATATATTAATAAGTTTCAAAAGCAGACACAATTACTCTTTTGTCTTAGAAGTAGGATTGTGGTTGCTGTTGAGCAGAGGAACAGTAGTTGGCAGAGTTAAAATTCATAATACTATACACCTCTATTTTTGTATTTTTCTGTAATTCATATTATATTTAAATGAAAATTTACATAAAATTATAAAGAATACAGGAGAATATCAACCAAATGCAATATAGAACTTATTTCCTTATTCACACAAACCCATTTGTAGGGTAACCTTTATAGGATCATTGGGGAAATTTGAACACTTACTTGTTATATGATAGTAATAAGAAATTACAGTCATCCTTTGGTATCCATGAGAGAATTGGTTAAGGACCTGCTACAGATACCAAAATCTATAGATGTTCAAGTCCCACAGTCATTTCCTCCTAATCTACAGTTCTGTATCTGCAGATGCAACCGATTGCCAATGATATAATACTGTAGTATTTATTGAAAAAAAATCCATGTATAAGTATACTCACGCATTTCAAACCTGTTGTTCAAGTGTCAATTGTATTGTTATTTATAGCATCATAATGCCATTATGGTTCTTATTAAGGCTCATATAAGTCTTACTGACTTTTTATACAGTTAGATATTTACAGAAGAAAATTTTTTTTAATGTTCTGCATGTTCTTTAAAATAGTCTAGTGGGGGGAAGTGTGCCTCAGGGGTAGAGATGAAATAAAATGGGCTATATCATTTCAATGTTGATAATTTTTAAGAGTAGATACTGAGTACAAGTCACTTTATTGTTGTTTTCTTAACTTCTATGGCTGTTCGAAAATTTTAAAAATAAAATATAAATATATTCTTGGCAGCAGGCTTCCCTAGTGGTTCAGTTGATGAAGAATTGCCTGCAATACAGGAGACCCAGGCTCAACCCCTGGGTTAGGAAGATCCCCTGGATAAGGGAATGGCAACCAACTCCAGTATTCTTGCCTGGAGAATTCCATGGACAGAGAAGCCTGGTGGGCTACAGTCTATGGGGTCACAAAGAGTCAGACACAACTGAATGACTTTCACACACACTCAGGGTGAATATTCACGCCAACTCAAGTCTTCAGGTAAGGGCACAACTGGACTGACAACTTGATTGCAGTCTCATGAGACGCTAGGCAGAGGATTCATTTAAACCAAACCTGAACTCCTGATCCACAGTAATTCTGAGATGGATGTGTTTGTGTGTGGGTTTAGGACATTAAGTTTGCAGTAATTTGTTGAGAAGCAATAGAACTAACACAATTGCCATTAAGTTACTGAGTGTAAATCAGTCATTCTACTTAGCTATGCTTATTGCCACAACAATCCAAGTTGGATCATATTCTCATCTTATGTAGTAGAATTTTGAGGCTCAAAACGGTTACATAGTTTTTCAACATTCAAGTAAATAAACAGGTAACTGAGCCAAACTCACATTTAGTTCCATGAAATTTCAAACCCATGGTATTTTTCTGTACTACATACCCTCATGTAGAGACAGACCAGAGTGACTCCTCAGTAACATCAAAGAGCACAGGCATATGCAAACTGTTTTGTCCAAATGCTGGTTATGCTATTGGCTGCAATCAATGGAATGAGAGATCTCTGAAAGTTAGGAATTAAATTGTGGTCAGTGAATATATGCTCAATGTAATTTCCTTGTTATAACTTTGTTTTGTCCACTCCTGTTCATGAAGCTACTCTTGTGGAAAGGAAACACTTAAATAGGTAAAGTAAGAAACCATTTGAGATCCTGAAGAAACTTGAGAAGAGAAACAGTTTTGAAAAACACAGTTCATTATAAATTAATTAATTAATCTTTTAACATACAGCTTCTTCCTGAGCTACGTTTCAACATTTCAGTCAAACTTATTTATGAATTCTCTTTGAAGGGCATTGATTCCTGCTACCTAATAACTAAAAGAAGACTGGAGTTTTTAAATGAGCAGTCTAGACTCATTAAGTAGCATAGATACAAAAGCAAATGTTCAAAATGGGATACATTTCTGATTCCTTACAAAGGTTAATAAACCTTATTATTTTGACCTAATAGTCAAGACATTAAACATGACTTATAAGATGACTCAATGATTATAAAAAGCCCAAAGAGGAATACAATCTTTTAATCAAAAATAAAATATTCCTAAGAAGGTCATATCAGCAGTCAAATTAAGTTATGAATCTAATTATGTTATAAGAAATCTTAGTAGATAGCTATGTGGCATTTTTAGTAGGAAAACATGTTGTCTTTTAGCCCAACAGAAGGTTTTCTTCTACCTAGGAAAATATTCTAGGTAGAATAAATTCAGTAGTAAAATTCTAGAAAATTGTTCAACTTTGAATAGGTATCTGGAGACACTAAAGACAAACTAGGTTAATAAGAAGATGGATTTACCTGAGGAAAAACTCCTTGGAATAAAGGAAAGTCATAGCTACTACAAGTACTTGAGTCCATTTGTGCAGAGCAGCTGTGGAAGTGATCCCAGGTCTGATTTTTGTTTGGAGAAGGGATTCCTGGGGGTGTAGCATATTATTTCTAAATATTTGAAATATAAATATTTGCCTGTAACTGTATTATAAATAAATATGACAATGCAACTTATTTCTATTGTGATTTCCTTCAAACAAGTTGGGCTTCCTGGTAACTCAGTCAGTAAAGAATCTGCCTGCAGTGTAGGAGAACTGGGTTTGATCCCTGGGCCAGGAAGATCCCCTGGAGAAGAAAATAGCTACCCACTTCAGAATCCTTGCCTGGAAAATTTCATGGACAGACAACCCTGGTGGGTTGCAGTCCATGGGGTTGCAAAGAGCCAGGCACGACTGAATGGCTAACATACTCAGACAAGTTACCACCCAGGTCCACTTGCTCTGGCCCTGACTTTTCTAGGCTCAGTCCTTGAGAGTGAACATGAAGACATCAAGACAAAAAGCATAATGAAAATTACCAAATGATAGCTCAGGGTTTAGAAGAAATTGGAGCTACAATTAAAGAGAATCTAAGTGGAAACTTAGAGAATCAGAAACTAGATCTAGCCACATGCCAAACAAATTACTGCAGAGCTAAATCTGAGTAGATTTTGTAAATCTATCCCTGAAGCAAATGATTGGAAGCCAAGAAATATGAATCTAGCATACGAAAGTGTTTACATGTAAAGACTAGTGACATATTTTGTTTGCTTTTTGTAAATACTCTGTGTTATTTTTGTTTACTCTCTTTTCTGTCCACAAAAAGGTTTCAGAAATGAGTTTTATACATATTCTTATTTCTGTGAGGTACAGAAAGAAATGAAGTTGAGGAACTTGAGCTTATCTGACAGAAAATTATGCAGCAGATGCTGTCAGCACCCAATTTATTTGATACCCTTTCACTAGTTTACCAGGCTTCCTGGTGGCTCAGTCAGTGAAGAATCTTCCTGCATTGCAGGAGGCTTGGGTTCAAACCCTGGGTTGGGAAGATTCCCTGGAGAAGGAAATGGTAACCCACTTCAGTATTCTTGCCTGGGAAATCTCACAGACAGAGGAGCTTGGCAATCTACAGTCCATGGGATCGCAAGAGTCAGATATGACTTAGTGACGAAACCACAACCACCATTACTTTACCACAAGCCCACTCTCAATAGGCTGCATGGGTATTTGTTTGCCTGGGACTCTACGGCTCTCATTCATTTGATTCTTATGTTTCCAGCCTGGTGAGATAGGAATTACTGCGGAGTTAATTCCTCTTCATTGTTATAAACCACACAGTCCTCAACTAAGGACAAACAAAGATTGGTATAGAAACACCACAACTTTCTGAAACATTGGGTGGAATAACCCTAAGATGCAGGTGCTGCACAGGCCCCTGGGGTTTTCTAGTGGGATTAATCTTTAGATGACCTTGGGTCACTTGGATGACAACACTGACCTAATTGACTGTGTTGACTTCCATGTTTTATTTCTCTATTCTTTATTAATATTTCTTGATTCCATTACAAAATAAACTCCCTACATTCTAATACTCATATTTGCCTTCTAAAAGAACCCACATGAAGATATTTGGTACCAGAAGTGATCCTAAGAATTAGGCAACTCAGATGCAGTTCTGGAACTGGTCACCAGCCAGCTCAATGACAAAAATGATCCTATTGTTTGTAATCGTGGAGTACGTGATAACCTTTTCTATACTGTGGCATCACAATTGCTACTATTCTAATCTGTGGTAAATTGTGATAGATAAAATCCATTTTAAATGAACATTCATCTCTTGCAGTTAGCCCTTACCTCTCTTCATTACTCTCAGACTGAAAACAATGGTCAGATGTCAGCATGTCATGAGTCAGAAAGTATTATAACAAACTTGAGAAGGAAAGAGATCATTCTCTTCTACCAAAGAAGTTACACGGCCTTAGAAGATGGACTTGGAATTTTATTTTGAAGATGATGAAATTGGGGTTAAGCAATGTAAGTCTTGGCTTACCTGGTGGCTCATCAGGAAAGAACCTGCCTACAATGAAAGAACACAGGAGACATGGGTTTCATCCCTGTGTTGGGAAGATCGTTTAGAGGACATGGCAACCAACTCCAGTAGTCTTTCCTGGAGAATCCCATGGACAGAGGAAGAACCTGGTGGGCTACAATTCATAGGGTCACAAAGAGTCAGACATGACTGAAGCATCTGAGCACATATGCACACACACAATATAAGGCTAGAGGATCACGGTGGTGGAAGGATAGTCATCTATGTCTTAAGACTAAATATCCTGACATGGACACCAAGAGGTGGTTCCAGGCCACTACTTAGATGGTTCCTTGAAGCCTGGATAAAATGATGGGTTACCAAAAAATAAGTTGAAATGCTAAAATTATCTTGTCAGAGTGTTGGAAAATTTGTCAAAAAGCTCAGAGAGGTAAGCATGTTGGAACAGATATATTTTACAATATCAAAGAACCCATCAGTATATTATCTGGAAGGGTCCAAAGGACACATTCTTCACACCAGTGCAATATAGAATTTACTGAGTAGAGGTGTACCAATATCATTTATAAGGATAAAGGTGTCTTTCCTCTACAGGCTAGGGTTGCTCTCAGGGGATGCGGCTATTGTCAGTGGCAGTACCAGCATTCCAGAATAGCTTAAGACAAAGAGCAGTACTCACATGACAAAGCAACATAGCTACTTTAGTAAGATAGATGGCCGCTAAGAAGGGTGTTGCTTGAATTATATACATTAAAAACTTTAGTAGTTGGTGAATAGAAGGATAATGTTTTGTCTCATAATAGAAAATCAAATTTTCTCTTTCAGGTTTTCAGACTTGAGTTTGTTCTCAGCCCTAGAATCAACCTATAGGAGGGAAGCTCAATCATCTTTTTAAAAAGTCTCAATAATGCCACAACAAGCATGTAAAATAGAAAATTCACTAATTCTTCTATCAAAGACACCTATGGTCATTTGCCAGAAAACTTTACATTGTTGAAGAAGTCTATAACTCTTGCAAGGCTTACAACATTCAGGTTCTGAGCTGAGAGTGGTACTAGTGGAAATATGATAACATGATAGACACTTTTAAATGACTGCATCTGTATTATGAGAAGTAGATGAGAAGGAGGGGAACATAGATGGGATAGACTAGTTTATTACAGATATGAGTATAACAGACAAAGTTGGTGATAATCAAAATGGAAAGGAATACTTGGATTTGATAGGAGGCAAACTTGACAGGAATGTGTAGACTCAAAGCTCTTTGAAGTGTACTATGTATAGAATTAGATAGGATTGGATGAAACTATAGGTAGGAATATTTCCACCTAAAAGGCTCATACAGTGTAAGCATGAATAAAGGTGCATATATATATATATATATATATATATATATATATATTCAGGTAAGTCAGGGAGAATGGACTATAAGGAGCTTGTATGAAACATTTTTAACCTGTAAATATTTGAAGGTAGAAAATACCTCCAATACTACTACTACTACTAGGTCACTTCAGTTGTGTCCGACTCTGTGTGACCCCATGGATTGCAGCCTACCAGGCTTCTCCATCCATGGGATTCTCCAGGCAAGAACACTAGAGTGAGTTGCCATTTCCTTCTCCAATGCATGAAAGTGGAAAGTGAAAGTGAAGTCGCTCAGTCGTGTCTGACTCTTAGCGACCCCATGGACTGCAGCCTACCAGGCTCCTCCATCCATGGGATTTTCTGGGCAACAGTACTGGAGTGGGGTGCCATTGCCTTCTCCCCCTCCAATAGTCTTCATAATACTTGCATAAACAGGACTCAGGCCCACTGAATCAGATTTTTAAGGAGGGACATTAAGAAATATGTATTTGAATAAGCTCCAAAGAAGAATCTCAGAGAGCAGACGCCCACTGATTTGCAGAGACTTTGGAACACAGACCTACATGACCTATGGAAAAAAAAAACAACAAACTAATAAATAAATATTATATTTAAATATACATCCTAAAATAAATATTTAAAAAGATGAAATATAAGTAAAATACAGTATAGACATTAACTCAATATTTATACTTAACATTTGCACCTTAAATTTAATATTTACATACAGTAAAACATTTCCTCTGTATCCTGATAATTCATATATTCAAAGTAATGAAAAATATTGCTCAAGATTATAATATGATTTTACCTTAGCAGAGAACATCTGCATTTATCACCCAGTGGTGTATTCCCCATAACATATAGTATCCAAAATACGATTCACAGAGGAAGTAGTTCACAATAATTTGAGCACCTGTAGCATAATGAAAACTATAAGTACAATTCAAAGGATTCTTTTTAGTGCATAAAAGATTGATTTGAAAGGAATGCTTAATTTGTACAGTTGGGGCACATACTGTCAGCAAGCAAATCACTTCCTGGGAGCCTGCTGTTTGTGAGGCAAGAGAAACTTTCCAAAAAGAGATTTTGTTTTCTTCTCTTGGGATTTAAAGAGGAAAAGAAGGATTGTTTGAAAGTGTTTCTTTGTATAGTCATACTCATCTTTCTAAAATATAAATCTGAACATATTTTCTTTCATAAAGTTCCTGAAATTCTCCATTGCCTTCAGGATAACTTCTAAAGATTTATAGATTACTAGATAGAGAATAAATTTACTAGTTACTAGACAGACTCAGACAGAACAGATATGCAAAGAGAAGCACCTCAGAGACTCCAGACCCTCTAGAGGCACAAGTCTACTTTCTGGGTGCTCTTCAATTTATTAGATCATTCTATCCTCTTATAATCAAATGCCTGTTTTGGTTAAATATCTTGAGTGAGTTTATATTTTTTCTATCAATGTTAGTGTGACTATACAGTATGTTTGCCTTTGAGAATCCTAGTTATCGCTATAGTTTTGCACCCCATTCAGTTCAGCATCAGTATTTCCTAGATTTCCATTTTGAAGAACATAATTATTGTCAAAAATATATGAAAATAATCTCTGATGGGTTCTACAGGATTCCACTTTCTACTTTCTGCTTTTGTCTAAGCATTTTCAGTAAAGATGACTGTTATTTAATATGCTTAAATATGAAAGATGGCTAATGTGTAACTCTCTCTCAACTGTTCTGAATGCAACATTACTAACTCCTTCCTTACAAAACAAAACAAACAAAAACATTATACAGGGTGAGCTCTAAAGGAAAATTAGGGAAATACTGAATACTGTTGAGCCTGATGGGTGTTTGCTGGATGTTTGGCAATGTTGTCCAGGCTTATCCCGTTGCTTTCAAAATGCTCTACCATTTTAGGTTGCTAGTATATAGAGTCAGGAAGAGATATGAGAAACAATACTTTAGGGTGTAAACAAAATATGCTCACAAAATGCTATAATTCTTATAAAGATTATTATGAGCATTCTTGCTACTGGAGTTGATTTTGGTTTTTAGAAACATTTTTATTCTGCAATAAGCCCTTTTGAAATAAAAATTTGAAAATATGATTTTTAGTTACTGCATTTTAAATACTTAAAAAGGAATTGATTAGAGTATAATTTGGTGGTGTTAATGGTAAAGAACCCACCTGCTAGTGCAGGAGACCCAGGTTCCGTTCCTGGGTCAGGAAAATCCCCTGGAGGATTGCATGGCAACCCACTTCAGTATTCTTGCCTGGAGAATCCCATGGACAGAGGAGTTTGGTGGGCTACAGTCCACAGAGTCATAAAGAATCAGACATGACTGAAGCACATGTATGCAAAGTATAATTTCATAAAATATTGATTGACATATAACACCATCAGAGCTATCATGCTAACAATAATAGTGACATCACAGAAAACATGAAAATAAGAATACATCAATGTTTTAGCAGGATTAATGGCCACTACAAAAGTCAATAATGTAGAGAACTACTCTTGTAAACAGAGGAAACAGATTCAGCTGCAAAGTCTGAGTTTACCTGACACTCTGAGAAGCCTGACTGTTCAATGAGAAAAAATGAGCACAAATATAAGTGCAATGATAGCTTTTAATGTATTACATTGTTAGAAGAACTACCTAAATATTTAAATTATTCTTGACTTATTTCAACTTCAACAGATGTTTTGAATAGGTTATCATCAATTAAGAGTTCGATTTTTTTCATAAAAATCTTGGCAACAGAAAACTTTTAGAAATTGATTACATAAAAGTGAAATGACATAATTTTTAATGCTGTCATAAGTTTATTTAAAAGTTCAATATTTAGAGAAAATAGCTTTCTGACAAACTTTAGTTTTGGGTGGAACACAATATTGTTTTAAAAGTTAATAGGAAATTAAAACAGTACTGAACACAAATGTAATTGGAATTGGCTATTAAGTAAGCTATATTTTATAAATCAGAGTTATGGACTAAGTTACAAACATTTTCAATATACAAAGATTAATTTTACTACCACATTCGTTACTAATTCTCATATCAAAATAATAATATGCATCATAGAATAACCATCAGGTAGACTTTGCTGAACAAATTTATCAGATCAGATCAGTCGCTCAGTCGTGTCTGACTCTTTGCAACCCCATGAATCCCAGCACGCCAGGCCTCCCTGTCCATCACCAACTCCCGGAGTTCACTCAGACTCACGTCCATCGAGTCAGTGATGCCATCCAGCCATGTTCATCCTCTGTCATCCCCTTCTCCTCCTTCCCCCAATCCCTCCCAGCATCAGAGTCTTTTCCAATGAGTCAACTCTTTCCATAAGGTGGCCAAAGTACTGGACTTTCAGCTTTAGCATCATTCCTTCCAAAGAAATCCCAGGGCTGACTCCTTCAGAATGGACTGGTTGGATCTCCTTGCAGTCCAAGGGACTCTCAAGAGTCTTCTCCAACACCACAGTTCAAAAGCAGCAATTCATCGGTGCTCAGCCTTCTTCACAGTCCAACTCTCACATCCATAATTTATAAATCTACATAATTGTACTAAAATGACTTAGAACTGCTATTTTAAATGAATCTTAAAAGTTTAGTTCAGATCAGATCAGATCAGTCATTGAGTCGTGTCCGACTCTTTGTGACCCCATGAATCACAGCATGCCAGGCCTCCCTGTCCATCACCAACTCCCCGAGCTCACTCAGACTCACGTCCATCGAGTCAGTGATGCCATCCAGCCATCTCA
Source organism: Bubalus kerabau (assembly GCF_029407905.1). NCBI lineage: Eukaryota > Metazoa > Chordata > Mammalia > Artiodactyla > Bovidae > Bubalus > Bubalus kerabau. Next base: position 6,188,963 of record NC_073645.1, read on the forward strand.
TCCTCTGTCTTTCCCTTCTCCTCTTGCCCCCAATCCCTCCCAGCAACAGAGTCTTTTCCAATGAGTCAACTCTTCGCATGATGCGGCCAAAGTACTAGAGTTTCAGCTTTAGCATCATTCTTTCCAAAGAAATCCCAGGGCTGATCTCCTTCAGAATGGACTGGTTGGATCTCCTTGCAGTCCAAGGGACTCTCAAGAGTCTTCTCCAACACCACAGTTCAAAAGCATCAATTCTTTGGCGCTCAGCTTTCTTGATAGTCCAACTCTCACATCCGTACATGACCACTGGAAAAACAACAGCCTTGACTAGACGGACCTTTGTTGGCAAAGTAATGTCTCTGTTTTTCAATATGCTATCTAGGTTGGTCATAACTTTCCTTCCAAGGAGTAAGCATCTTTTAATTTCATGGCTGCAGTAACCATCTGCAGTGATTTTGGAATATCACCAAAAAAGTAAAGTCTGACACTGTTTCCACTGTTTTCCATTTATTTCCCATGAGCAGATAGGACCAGATGCCATGATCTTCCTTTTCTGAATGTTGAGCTTTAAGCCAACTTCTTCACTCTCCTCTTTCACTTTCATCAAGAGGCCTTTTAGTTCCTCTTCACTTTCTGCCCTAAAGGTGGTGCCTTCTGCATATCTGAGGTTTTTGATATTTCTCCTGGCAATCTTGATTCCAGCTTGTGCTTCTCCCAGCCCAGGGTTTCTCAATGTACTCTGCATATAAGTTAAATATGCAGGGTGACAGTACACACCCTTGACGTTCTCCTTTTCCTATTTGGAACCAGTCTGTTTTTCCATGTCCAGTTCTAACATGGTCAACAAAAGAGTCCAAAATGCAGTACTTGGATGCAGTATCAAAAATGACAGAATGATCTCTGTACACTTCCAAGGCAAACCATTCAATATCACAGTAATCCAAGTCTATGCCCCAACTAGTAACATTGAAGAAGCTGAAGTTGAAAGGTTCTATGAAGACCTACAAGACCTTTGAGAAATAACACCCAAAAAAGATGTCCTTTTCATTATAGGGGACGGAAGGCAAAAGTAGGAAGTCAAGAAACACCTGGAGTAACAGGCAAATTTGGCCTTGGAATATGGAATGAAGCAAGACAAAGGCTAATAGAGTTTTCCCAAGAGAACACACTGGTCATAGCAAATACCCTCTTCCAGCAACACTAGAGAAGATTCCACACATGGACATCACCAGATGGTCAACACTGAAATTAGATTGATTATATTCTTTGCAGGCAAAGATGGAGAAGCTCTATACGTCAGCAAAAACAAGACCAGGAGATGACTGTGGCTCAGATCATAATCTCCTTATTGCCAAATTCAGATTTAAATTGAAGAAAGTAGGGAAAACCACTAGACCTTTCAGGTGTGACCTAAATCAAATCCCTTATGATTATACAGTGGAAGTGAGAAAAAAATTTAAGGGACTAGATCTGATAGATAGAGTGCCTGATGAACTACAGATGGAGGTTCATGACATTGTACAGGAGACAGGGATCAAGACCATCCCCGTGGAAAAGAAGTGCAAAAAAGCAAAATGGCTGTCTGGGGAGGCCTTACACATAGCTGTGGAAAGAAAAGAAGCAAAAAGCAAAGGAGAAAAGGAAAGATATAAGCATCTGAATGCAGAGTTCCAAAGAATAGCAAGAAGCGATGAGAAAGCCTTCCTCAGTGATCAATGCAAAGAAATAGAGGAAAACAACAGAATGGGAAAGACTAGAGATCACTTCAAGAAAATTAGAGTTACCAAGGGAACATTTCATCCAAAGATGGGCTCGATAAAGGACAGATGTAGTATGGACCTAACAGAAGCAGAAGATATTAAGAAGAGGTGGCAAGAATACACAGAAGAACTGGACAAAAAAGATCTTCACGACCAAGATAATCACAATGGTGTGATCACTCACTTAGAGCCAGACATCCTGGATTGTGAGGTCAAGTGTGCCTTAGAAAGCATCACCACAAACAAAGCTAGTGGAGGTGATGGCATTCCAGTTGAGCTATTTCAAATCCTGAAAGTAATGCTGTGAATGTGCTGCACTCAATATGTCAGCAAATTTGGAATATTCAGCAGTGGCCACAGAACTGGAAAAGGTCAGTTTTCATTCCAATCCTAAAGAACAACGAATGCTCAGATCAGATCAGATCAGATCAGTCACTCAGTCGTGTCCAACTCTTTGCAACCCCATGAATTGCAGCACGCCAGTCCTCCCTGTCCATCACCAACTCCCCGAGTTCACTCAGACTCACGTCCATCGAGTCAGTGATGCCATCCAGCCATCTCATCCTCTCTTTTCCCCTTCTCCTCCTGCCCCCAATCCCTCCCAGCATCAGAGTCTTTTCCAATGAGTCAACTCTTCACATGAGGTGGCCAAAGTACTGGAGTTTCAGCTTTAGCATCATTCCTTCCAAAGAAATCCCAGGGCTGATCTCCTTCAGAATGGACTGGTTGGATCTCTTTGCAGTCCAAGGGACTCTCAAGAGTCTTCTCCAAACACCACACTTCAAAAGCATCAATTCTTCAGTGCTCAGCCTTCTTCACAGTCCAACTCTCACATCCATACATGACCACAGGAAAAACCATAGCCTTGACTAGATGAACCTTTGTTGGCAAAGTAATGTCGCTGCTTTTGAACATGCTATCTAGATTGGTCATAACTTTCCTTCCAAGGAGTAAGCGTCTTTTAATTTCATGGCTGCAATCACCATCTGCAGTGATTTTAGAGTACCCCCAAAATAAAGTCTAACACTGTTTCCACTGTTTCCTCATCTATTTCCCATGAAGTGATGGGACCGGAGGCCATGATCTTCGTTTTCTGAATGTTGAGCTTTAAGCCAACTTTTTCACTCTCCACTTTTACTTTCATCAAGAGGCTTTTGAGTTCCTCTTCACTTTCTGCCATAAGCGTGGTGTCATCTGCATATCTGAGGTTATTGATATTTCTCCCGGCAATCTTGATTCCAGTTTGTGTTTCTTCCAGTCCAGCATTTCTCATGATGTACTCTGCAGAGAAGTTAAATAAGCAGGGTGACAATATACAGCCTTGACGAACTCCTTTTCTTATTTGGAACCAGTCTCTTGTTCCATGTCCAGTTCTAACTGTTGCTTCTTGACCTGCATACAAATTTCTCAAGAGGCAGATCAGGTGGTGTGGTATTCCCTTCTCTTTCAGAATTTTCCACAGTTTACTCAGACTACCGCACAATTGCACTCATCTCACATGCTAGTAAAGTAATGCTCAAAATTCTCCAAGCCAGGCTTCAGCAATATGTGAACCATGAACTTCCAGATATTCAAGCTACTTTTAGAAAAGGCAGAGGAACTAGAGATCAAATTGCCAACATCCACTGAATCATCAAAAAAGCAAGAGAGTTCCAGAAAAATATATATTTCTGCTTTATTGACTATGCCAAAGCCTTTGACTGTGTGGATCACAATAAACTGTGGAAAATTCTCTTCATTGCTTTCCACTAAAACCTTTGTTTTTTATGACACCCTTAAATCTTGAACATTCTCACATTTTATTTCAAATTTAGGAGGGCTCTGTTAGGCCTATCTCATTCCCTGGGCAAAGGTCTGAGGTTGCTCTGGAGCTGATGCTAGGATACCGGCTTTTTCTGAGTGGCACTGTTGCTTTAGACACAAAGCTCTGAGTAGGTGTGACAATCTGTTTTGGGGGTTTGTTCAATTTCCTTTTGAGCTTCCCTGATGGCTCAATGAGTAAAGAATCCACCTGCAATTCAGGAGACACGGGTTGGTTTCCTGGGTCAGGAAGATCCCCTGGAGAAAGATATGGCAACCCACTCCTGTACTCTTGCCTGGAAAATCCCATGGGCAGAGGATCCCAGTGGGCTACAGCCCATGGAGTCACAAAATGGTCAGACAGGACTTATTGACTAAACAACAACAAAGTTACTTTCACCCTTACAAAGAGAAGAATGTAACATCTGTCCTAAGAATGAGCTGGGTCAGAAGCAATTTGTCACCAGTATTTTCAGTGTCTTGCACCTGTGGTAGAGCCCCCAATTCTGAGTGCAGAGTCTGCTTGAAGAAATGGAGGGTCCAACCTCTTGGCCAAACTCACTTGGAATTTAGCCTCTCTAACAGTTAACTGGGTAGAGAGGATGACAATTACTGTCACACACCCTGTTAGAATATGCCATAACTTTCAACTTGGAGGTGGGAGAATGGTTTGTGTGTTGTGTGCACCAATCTGGAGCTGAGTTTCCATCTTATTTGGCTCAAGGAGGTGTGCAAGAGGGAAGAGTAGCTCATGCTTCAAATACTAGAGACTCTAGTGACAGTTTTAGTATGTTTCCTTGAATACTTAGATTGCAGTCTGTTCTTTTACGAGACTTTCTTCTTTTTTATTGTTGTTTCACCAGTCACTATGGTCTATATGTTCACTGACTCCCCAGAATTCATATGTTGAAAACCTTATGTCGTATGAGTGGTATTAGGATGTGAGACCTTGGAGAGGTGCTTAGATCATGAGCCATTACGAAGGTGACTAATGCTCTTATAAAGGAGGCCACACAGAGCTTCCTGGCCTTTTCTACTGTCTGAGGATACAGTGAGAAGGGACTGGCTATGAAACAGAAAGAGACCCCTCACTATAAAGCAACCATGCTGAGTCTTGATCTTGGATTTCTGGTCTCCAGAACTGTGATCATTGAATGTCTGTTGTTTATAATTTAGCCTGGCCGTGGTATTTTGTTAGAGCAGCCTGAACAGACTAAGACAATATAGTTATGTCTGTATCAATGGGGAGCTTGTGATAATTTTGCCAGGTACTACTAATTTATTGTGAATTATAGAAAGTAGAGTACAGTATGTATGGAGTTAAGATAATTGACCAGCCAGACCCACAAAAGTGTAGAGAAATGAATGAAACCTGAATCACAGATCAACAATGCTGGGTTTACAAGTTAGGTAGTAGCAATTGGGAGGTCAAAGTTAATCCGAAGTGTAGTAAGTAAGAAAATACTAAAGATGCCATAAAATTAAATCTTTTAAAATATTTGTGTGAAAAATTCACATATATATATATGAATCATATAAATATATATATAAATACAAAATAATTGTAATTCATATATAACTTTTATACACAAATTTTTATATATTCTGTATACATAATTTTATGTATATAACCTCTCTCTCTCTCTGTCTATATATATATATATATAAAAACATAGAGATTTAGTCAATCTGATAAAATCTATCATTAATGTTTAACAAATGTCAACATTTGTCATATTTGCTTCTTTTCTTTTTAATGTATTGAATTATTGGAATCAATTATGCCATTGTGAAATGATAGTATACATACATCTCTTAAAAGAAAGTTTTTTTTTAATATAGCAGAATTTAAAATTCTCTTATTTTCATCTAGTACTCAATCCACATTCAAATTTCCTTGATAACTAAAGCAAAATAGTATTTTTATCATAGGCTGATTGAATCGATATCAAAATAGTTTTATTTTTAAGAGAGTTATCACTTATGAATTATTTTTTTAATATAAAACTGACTTGTTGGAGAAAGAACATCTGTTTTCCTTTAAAATGTTCAGAATTCTGGAAATCTGATTGCTTCTTTGTGGTATTATTTAGCTTGTTCTTATATTTCTTGCATAGGCTGTGAATTAAAAATTAGATGCAAAGGCTTCAGGAAATATCATTTAGCATTTTTTCAAGAGCGTAAAAATAGGTAGTTGTAGCCTATTTCATTTTATATTAGGCTATGAAGCACAGACTGCTAGAAATTCCGCCTTGAGTGACTGATCATTTGGTTCAGATGGTGATAGTTTTATCCCTCCAGTGTAAATTTATCTTTTTCCCCTTATAATGAACAGATAATTAGGATAGCAATGCTCTGGTATCATGTGAGTGTACAGTCCCCAAACAAGTTTTCAAGTTAATTGTTCTAGCATCTGTTGATAGTTGTTATTTCCTTAGGGAGTGTAAAAAAGGCAATTTTCTGATATAATTATTTACCTACATTTTAAAATTCAGAAGTATATTGTAATAAAAACCTATTTACTCAATCATGGTTTTCTAGTTATCCTGACAGACAGTTTGATCAGGCAAATCAAAGTAAAGACTTCATGGCTTTAGTTTATCCATTTTCAAAGCTGGTATTTGGTGAAGCAGCTATTTTCTATAGTGACAAATTATTTTCTTTCTTTCTGTTTTTGAAAAACAGTTATGAAATCATGGACTTTCAGATAATACAATTGTCTCAATCAGTTGCAGACACTGTTTTGGTTTTGTTGCTCAAATTATCATATCTTTGCCCTATGGGATCCTTTACAGACCTACTTCATGAATTTTTGTTAAAATAATTAGTCTTTGGTATTTTTTTGTTTACTTCTTTGTTTTCTGTCACAAAAATTATGCTCTAAGTCCTTATTATGTTTCCTGCCTCTGATCTAAATTCAGCAATTTTTTCCAAGGAGCTCTAGTCTTTTCATTTGAAAAGAAATTTAAAGACAAATATGTGTATGCTGCAGCTGCTGCTGCTAAGGCACTTCAGTCACGTCCGACTCTGTGTGGCCCCATGGATTGTAGCCTACCAGGCTCCTCTGTCCATGGGATTTTCCAGGCAAGAGTATGGGAATGGGTTGCCATTTCCTCCTCCAAAATATGTGTATATACATGCTTAAAGATCATTACTGACAATTGCTTCCCAGTAATCTTTTTTTGCAGCCAAACTTATGAAATATGCATTTTAAAATAAATAAATAACAATGAGTACAGATAAATAAATAACAATGAGTACATAGCTGCTATTTCCAAATTCCATTTAACATTATAGAGTTGTACTCTTTTCTTTTAGATCTTACTTGTATATTTTTCTTTCTACCAAGGAATTTTTTCCTAACAACATTTCTTAACTTTTAATTTAATGCAATTTCTGGCCAAATAATCCAGTTGTTTAAAATGTTTCCTTGACCTGAAACATTTAAGTGTCTAATATCCTAGAAAATTAGTGAACATTATAAAGTGGTGCAGAGGTCAGGATAGGGAGTGTTTCTAGTGTTCAAAACTGAAGTCCAGTAGGTAAAAATCACAGCATGAACAATGTAAACACAGAAAAAATGTTTCATTAAATCAGAAAAATTTTCCCCTAGTGAGTAGTTGTTATCAACTTTACTTGCTTGGTGGCTCAGTGGGTAAAGCGTCTGTCTGCAATGCAGGAGACCCAGGTTCAATTCCTGGGTTGGGAATATCCTCTGGAGAAGGAAATGGCAACCCACTCCAGTACCCTTGCCTGAAAAATCCTATGGACGGAGAAGCCTGGTAGGCTACAGTCCATGGGGTCTCAAAGAGTCAGACATGACTGAGCGATTCCATTTTTCACTTTTTTTTACTTGCAATAGAGATTGTGGGTGACATGTTTAGAATACACATTCTCTTGCCTCTGCCTATAGATTCTGTATCAGTAGTTATAGAAAATCAAAATTATAAGAAGTTTTCTAGTAATTTTGAGGTATGTGGTATACCAGACCATGCCTTGACTGATACTTATCTGAAAGCTTTTTGATGCTGCTTCTCACGAAAATGAACTACCCAGTGGAGCTAGTGATGGGTAATTCTCATATAAGCTCCAAACTGTTGTTGCTTGGAGAGCTGCAGGTATGCTTGAGTCAAGAATAGAGACAGTAAACAGAGTGAGAACCAGAGAAAGAATCCTATACAGTGCTCTTTAATGGGACAAAACATTCACACTGCAAAGCATTGCATGTTCTCAATAGGCTGCATCTATTTTTTAAAATTAATTTATTTTTATTGAAGGATAATTGCTTTACAGAATTTTGCTGTTTTCTGTCAAACCTCAACATGAACCAGCCATAGGTTTACAAAATTCCCCTCCCTTTTGAAACTCCCTCCCATATCCCTCCCCATTCCACCCCTCTAGGTTGATACAGAGCCCCTGTTTGAGGTTCCTGAGCAATTCAACAAATTCCTGCTGGTTATTTATTTTACGTATGGTAATGTAAGTTTCCATGTTACTCTTTCCATACATCTCACCCCCTCCCCACCTCTCCCCATGTCCGTATGTCTATTCTCTGTTTCTCCATTGTTGCCCTGTAATTAAATTTTTCAGTACCATTTTTCTAGATTCCATATATGTGTGTTAGAATACAGTATTTATCTTTCTCTTTCTGACTCACTTCACTCTCTATAATAGGTTTTAGGTTCATCCACCTCATTAGAACTGACTCAGATGTTTTCCTTTTTATGCCTGTATAATGTTCTATTGTGTATATGTACCGCTTTTTCTTTATCCATTTGTCTGCTGATGCACATCTAGGTGGCTTCCATGTTCTAGCTATTGTAAATAGTGTTGCAAAGAACAATGGGATACATGTGTCTCTTTCAATTTTGGTTTTCTCCAGGGTATAAGCCTAGGAGTGGGATTGCTGGTTCATATGGTGGTTTTATTCCTGGTTTTTTAGGGAATCTCCATACGGTCTTCCATAGTGGCTATATCAATCTACATTCCCATCAACAGTGCAAGAGCATTCCCTTTTATCCACACCCTCTCCTGCATTTATTGTTTGTAGACTTTTTGATGAGGGCCATTCTAAGTGGTATTAAGTGATATCTCATTGTAGTTTTGATTTGCATTTCTCTAATAATGAGCGATGTTGAGCATCTTTTCTTGTGTTTGTTAGCCATGTATATGTCCTCTTTGGAGAAATGTCTGTTTAGGTATTTTCCCCAATTTTTGATTGGCTTGTTTGTTTTCTTGATATTGAGTTGTATGAGCTGCTTGTATATTTTGGAAATTAATCCTTTGTCAGTTGTTTCATTTGCAATTTTTTCCTCCCAGTCTGAGGCTTGTCTTTTCACCTTGCTTGAAGGCAATGGCACCCCACTCCAGTACTCTTGCCTGGAAAATACCATGGATACAGGAGCCTGGTGGGCTACAGTCCACGGGGTCGTGAAGAGTTGGACACGACTGAGCGACTTCACTTTCACTTTTCACTTTCATGCAGTGGAGAAGGAAATGGCAACCCACTCCGGTTTTCTTGCCTGGAGAATCCCAGGGATGGGGGAGCCTAGTGGTCTGCTGCCTATGGGGTTGCAGAGAGTCAGACATGACTGAAGCAACTTAGCAGCAGCATAGTTTCCTTTGCTGTGCAAAAACTTTTAAGTTTAATCAGATCCCACCTGTTTACTTTTGTTTTTATTTCCATTACTCTAAGAGGTGGGTCATATAGGATCTTGCTTTGATTTATGTTATCGAGTGTTCTGCCTATGTTTTCATCTAAGAGTTTTATAGTTTCTGGTATTACATTTAGGTCTTTATTTAACTTATAGGCAGAGTACATTGTGAGAAACGCTGGACTGGAAGAAGCACAAGCTGGAATCAAGATTCCGGGAGAAATATCAATAACCTCAGATATGCAGATGATACCACCCTTATGGCAGAAAGTGAAGAAGAACTGAAAAGCCTCTTGATGAAAGTGAAGTAGAGTGAAAAAGTTGGCTTAAAGCTCAAAATTCAGAAAACGAAGATCATGGCATCTGGTCCCATCACTTCATGGGAAATAGATGGGGAAACAGTGGAAACAGTGTCAGACTTTATTTTGGGGGGCTCCAAAATCACTGCAGATGGTGATTGCAGCCATGAAATTAAAAGATGATTACTCATTGGAAGGAAAGTTATGACCAACCTAGATAGCATATCCAAAAACAGAGACATTATTTTGCCAACAAATGTCTGTCTAGTCAAGGCTATGGTTTTTCCAGTGGTCATGTATGGATGTGAGAGTTGGACTGTGAAGAAAGCTGAGTGACAAAGAATTGATGCTTTTTTTTTTTCTTTTTAATTTAATTTTATTTTTAAACTTTACATAACTGTATTAGTTTTGCCAAATATCAAAATGAATCCAGAATTGATGCTTTTGAACTGTGGTGTTGGAGAAGACTCTTGAGAGTCCCTTGGACTGCAAGGAGATCCAGCCAGTCCATTCTAAAGGAGATCAGTTCTGGGTGTTCATTGGAAAGACTGATAATAAAGCTGAAACTCCAATACTTTTGCCACCTGATGAGAAGAGTTGACTCATTGGAAAAGACCCTGATGCTGGGAGTGTCAGGAGCCGTGTTAGGCATTACTGACAAAATGGAAGCATGGCCTCAACCCCTTCTCCTCATCTCGCAGGCACGGTCCAGGGATGAAGGAGTTAGGCCTTGTGATTCTGACTTTTTCTTTACTTTCTTCAGTTGAGTTGGCTGGAAAGAATATTAAGGTGCTTGAGAGAAGCATGAGAAAGCACAAAGCCTTCTATAGTTGTGCCCAGAAAATAATCTATAAAATAACCATTGACATTTGTCCAAGGATCTTTACAAAGAATGTCCCAGGATAAGCATGTAGACTGCAGCTTGAGGCCATGGGAAAGATTATTATCTGAGACCTGTTTGTGAAGGGAATGTTTATGGCAAAAGAATTTTGCTGAGTTTAGGGTTTAGGATTAATTAAGAATAGCTAGAAGCCTTTTTAGGAGATAATGATCTTAAGATGCTAGGGGAAAACAGGATTTAGAAAGATAAGAAATAAACCGAGGAATGTAGCATGAGTTACAATGTAATCACAAGTTAAGTATAGTAAATCTGGTGGGGGAAACTAAAAATGTCAAACCTCTGACCTAATGCTTTTGTCAAAGTATAAAACAGAACCTGAAACTTGAAATAAACATGTAGTCCCATACTATGAGTCAGAGGCTACATCATTGTCCGCCGGATGTAGTCCCGTACTATAAGTCAGAGACTACATTATCATTGCCAACACCGTCAATCTCTTCAGGTTGAATCCTGGCTGCTGGAGCTGCACTTTGGCATTGGGGGCAGGAGGAGAAGGGGACGACAGAGGATGAGATGGCTGGATGGAATCATCAACTCAATGGATATGAGTTTGGGTAAACTCCGGGAGTTGGTGATGGACAGGGAGGCCTGGCGTGCTGCTATTCGTTGGGTCACAAAGAGTCAGACACGAATGAGTGACTGAACTGAACTGAATCCATTTTGAGTTTATCCTTGTGTCTGGTGTTAGAAAGTGTTCTAATTTCATTTTTTTACATATAACTGTCCAGTTTTCCTGCACCATTTATTGAAGAGGCTGTCTTTGCCCCATTATATATTCTTGCCTCCTTTGCCAAAAATAAATTACCCATAGGTGTATGGGTTTATTTCTGGGTTTTCTATCTTGTTCCATTGGTCTATATTTCTGTTTTTGTGCCAGTACCATACTGTCTTCATGACTGTAGCTTTGTAGTATAATCTAAAGTTAGAAAGATTGATCCCTCCAGCTCCATTCTTCTTTCTCAAGACTGCTTTGGCTATCTGGGGTCTTGTGTGTTTCCATATGAACTGTGAAATTATTTGTTCTAGTTCTGTGAAAAATGTCATTGGTAATTTGATAGGGATCACATTAAATCTGTAGATTGTATTTGGTGGTATAGTCATTTCACAGTTTGATTCTTCCTACCAAGGAACATGGAATATCTTTCCATCTGTTTATATCATCTTTGACTTCTTTCATTAGTATCTTATAATTTTCTGTGTACAGTTTTTTGTCTCCTTAGATAAGTTTATGTCTATATATTTAATTCTTTTTGTTCCAATGGTGAATAGGACTGATTCCTTAATTTCTCTTTCTGATTTTTCATTGTTAGTATATAGAAATGCAAGTGATTTCTGTGTATTGATTTTGTATCCAACAACTTTGCTAAATTCACTGATTAGCTCTAGTAATTTTCTGATATATTCTTTAGGGTATTTTATATGCAGTATCATGTCACTGCAATCAGTGAGAGCTTTACTTTTTTTCTGATCTGGATTCCTTTTATTTCTTTTTATTCTCTGATTGCCATAGCTAGGACTTCCTGGATTATGTTGAATAATAGTGGTGAAAGTGGACACCCTTGTCTTGGGGTTGAATCTTGGGGAAATGCTTTCAGGTTTTCACCACTGAGAATACTGTTTGCTGAAGGCTTATAACATATGGCCTTTACTATGTTGAGGTAGGTTCCTTCTATGACCATTTTTTGAAGAGTTTTAATCATAAATTGGTGTTGAATTTTGTCAAAGGCTTTTTCTGCATCTATTGAGATTATCATATATTTTTATCTTTCAATTTGTTAATATGGTGTATCATATTGATTGATTTGAATATATTGAAGAATCCTTGCATTCTTCAACATTACAATGTGGTGCAGAGGTCAGGGTAGCGAATGTTTCTAGTGTTCAAAACTGAAGTTCCATAGGTAAAAAATCACAGCATGAAAAATGTAAACACAGAAAAAATGTTTCATTAAATCAGAATTTTTTTCCCCTAATGAGTAGTTATCAATAGAGATAGTGGGTAACATGTTTAGACTAAACATTCTCTTGCCTCTGCCCATAGTTTTTGTATCAGAAGTTGTAGGAAATAAAAATTACAAGAAGTTTCCCAGGTAATTTTGAGGTGTGTGGTATACCAGACCATTCCTTGACTAATACTTATCCCGAAAGCTTTTAAACTGTTTTTGCTTAGAGAGCTGCAGATGTGCTTGAGTCAAGAATAGAGGCAGTAAAAGAAAAGTGAGAGCCAGAGAACAAAACCTAAACAGAGCTCTTTAATGAAACAAAATATTCTAATTCTACAAAGCATTGCATGTTTTCAGTAAGTGTCTTTTTTTTTTTTTTTTTTTAGGTAAATAAATAAAGGCATCCTTGGTAAGATTTAAATCAAACTTATGTCCCTCGAAAAAAAGTTTGTACATCTCAAAAAAATAAAGTAAAACCCTATAATGTTGTGATAGTGGGAACTGAAATTCATAATGCAGACTACCTTAACTGCAAAGGTAATAAAATAACCAGAGTCACAACTAGTCAGCCTAAAGTTTAGGGATCCAACTTTAAATTCAAATCTGTCTAGAAACACTACTATTTGACCATATCTGAATATGTATTTTTGTTTGTTTGCGTTATATACACACACACACGTGTGTGTGTGTGTGTGTGTGTGCTCAGTTGTGTCTGATTCTTTGCTCCTTCATGAATTGTAGCCTACCAGTCTTCTCTGTCTATGGAATTTTCATATATTCTTTTTGACTCTATCAGCTAATACATATTTTATTTATATATCAGTAATGATAATTCTAAGTCTTATGGCTGGCTAGTACTTCCAAGACAGATATTCCAAGAATATCTCATTTCATCCATTCCCATTGTATACTTCTGAATAAGGGAGGCAGAAGAAAAATGGAATGTAGGAGTAATATTTGACTGTTCCCTAACTAACAAAACAACTCCTGCCCAGCTAATAGAGCAAGCCTACATTTGACAATAGCAGTTGGGTAGAAACTGGGAGTCAATCTTGATTGTATTTCTGTACTGCATATCCATGAAGGTTATATGATTGTGACCATCTTTTTGAAAATAAAAGGACTTAGAAACTGGAGAGATATTGGTTTGAATATCAGTTATTTTAGATTATTTGTTTTTTAAATCTTGAAATATTCTTTTCCTGACCTATGACAAATTATAGAACACATTCACAACCTCCTACTTACAGATTAAATGTGTACATTGTGTCAGTTACTAGAGTGATTAAGTGACTTAACCCAAGCTAATTTATAAGAGGCAGAACTGGAATCCAAATATTTGTACTTGTAATTCAGTGCAAACATTAGGGAAGTGCAATTTAATACAGCTGCTTTGTAATGCAAGTGAGCAGGTCAGCTCTGTTTGTATGAATAATGTTGAGAACTAATGTTGAGAATGTTCTTTCTTACTTGTTTAGGTAGGATTTTTAGCTCATACTTTTTGCTCTACTATTTTGGCTTATTAAAGGCAACACACACACACACACACAACAAAACAATTAAATTTATGGTAAATCACACAGCAGGATTTCAGGTAAACAAACATTCTCTGGCTCTCTTCCTCTGCAAAGATCCCATCTCCTCTGGTTAGTGACCAGAAGTAACTGATGGTGATCAAATAGGACTTAGTTCAGTTGTAGACTCATTATTCTGTTATCTTAATTTCATTTTTTGGTAAATTGTAAACTGATTAAAGTATTGTGGGGTTGTTTCATAATAGTGTGAGACACTACATATTTAAAATTTTAACTCAGTTTCTTGGATAACTTCTAGCAGACAAAGGCCTCAAACAGAACTAATATCATTTTTCAGATGATTGACCAATCTATTGAGACACTGAACACTTCAAAGAAAAGGAAAGGACTGAAACTATCAGAAGTATTAGTACTGAGAAATCATGTGCATTGGTGTAGTATGTGTTATATCAGCAAAATATTTAACAGAAAGTGGGTATCTAGGTAGAGACAGAGGGTAGTAGGGGAATATTGAAAGAGAGAGGTCTAGTTTAAATGTTTATTTATAAAGCCCCCATTTTAAAGATACAATAACACAGAGATGGTTTCCAGAACTGAGGAGATTCCATGGAAATGAAACATGAAATGACCTCAAGCCTGCTATACTTTCATAATGCTGAGGTATTTTTTAATGTTATTTTGTTTTTATCTCTATGATTTCATCTCAATTAAAACAAACTTCAGATAATCTCTAGAATAATGAAAGTTTAAACCTTCATCATCTTTTTCAGTCAAGCAGATAATTTTATTTTTGCTCGACTTTATTTTGTTTGCTTGAAAACTTATTTAACATTTAAAATCATGCAAAGGTATGCAGAAGCACCATCAACAAGCCCACTGTCTTCCAATGTCAAACTGACCTCAGTTATTAAAATTGTAAAGTTGGTTTTGTATTGCCCTTTTTGAGCAATTTGTGATTGCCACTCAAGAAAGCAATCATGCACACTACACTGCCAAAGAAGTGGAAGCCTCAAACCTGTCTCTCCATTATTGTCCAAATTATTACACAGTAAAAGAAAGCAGGAAATCTGACCATAGTCCACTCATGTATTGACAAATACCTTATAGATAAAACTTCTAAATTATGGACAGCCCAAAATTAATTAATTGAAAGTATTTTGTACAGAATTGTTGGTAGTTTTAGCACCCCTGTAGCCCAAATAGATGACTGTCAAAATGCCCATGTCCATTTTATTCCTGATATATGAGAAGACAGCTAAGGTATAAAGGACTTCTCACAGGTGGCTCTGTTTTAAAGAATCTGCCTGCCAATGAAGAAGACATGGGTTTGATCCTGGGTGGGGAAGATTCCCTGGAGAAGGAAGTGGCAACCCACCCATTATTACTGCCTGGGAAATCCCATGGAGAGAGGAGCCTGGAAAGCTGTGGTTCAAGGGATTACATAAGAGTCGAATACAACTGAGTGTCTGATGCATACCACACATGCAGCTAATGTATAAAGCACTTTTTTGAGCATGAGTTGAATGGAGAGTCTCTGTCTACTTGATATTTATTACAGTTTAATAATTGAGGTTTCAAATCTTTATTCTTTCAGTGTTGGCTAGTAGTTTATAAGTCAAGTAGCTCCCTGCCCTTGCTAGAACATAAGAATCAGGTAGTCATAAACTTAAGGCCTTGTTATTGAAGTTTTCCCCACATCAGTGAAGTTTTCTTTTGCTTTGTCAAGTGCACTGAGGTATCATAGGTTCAGATACTTTTTAAATTATTTTCTGAGTTTGCATATTCCAGAACCACACGAATTTTTTTTTTTTAAGTGAAGCCTAAATTCACTCTAAATGCATGCCATTAATTTTGAGTCTTCTGGGCTTTTAACTCTCCTTTCATTTAACCTAGAGTCCTCAGAATAGATACTTTGTCATCTTTCTGGGAAAATAGGTGAAATTTTACCAGTTTTTTCATTGATCGTATTGACTCTTGTGGGGGTCAGTTCATACATTATGTCCTCCTTTCTTTACTTAGCATATTTGTTGATTTTGACTGGAACCAACCCAAAACTCTCGATCTAAACCCTAGATCGAGTGATGTCATTTTGAATGTCAAATTGAATGTCTTTTCTTCAGGTACTCTTTCGGAGCTCACTTAATTAATGGAACCTGAAATAAAATGGTAGCCTCAGATATTAGAACTATCCTGTAATAATACCCTGAAAGTAAAACTTAAAATAAATTTATGAAAATACAGAACCTTCTTTTATTGTGAAATATTCAGACTCAGGAGAGAAATAATGAGAAAAATATTAAATCCTCTATGCTTCAATAATGAACACTTGGTTCTGATGGATAATTTTCCTTGGAGTCCCTCTTCCAATACATTTCAACTCTCTTTCATCAAACTTTAACAAGTTATGTCAATCCTTCCTTCACAATTTCTTAGGTGTGTATTTAAAGTTTTATTTCAAAGTCAGTAAGACTTAACAGGCATTTTGTTCTCATACTTAGATCCCTGCAGTTATCCCCTAATTCAGTTGCCTTCACTTGATTCCTATTGCAATTTATTCTACTTCCACCACGATATTGGTCTTATATTATACAGTTTTTGTAGCATCATTGTTTTCTTTCAAACACAGCAGCCGCACACACACAAATAAAATGTGATTAGCTAAGAGATAAAGTAAAAATCAAGATCATTCAACACAATTTTTTTTTTCTCCAATTGTCCAGGTATCTCAAACACTTCCCCTCAGCAAGATAGTCCATGAATTCAGTGTCTTGAAAATTGAATACTAGTTGCTTTTGCCTCTCCAGGAATTCCCTCCCTCTTTTGGTAAAAGCACCATCTTTTTGGTGAAGAACCTATTCCATGTGCTTCATGTAGATCTGTCTCTACTTAAGGCATAAAGGATGAACTCATAGTCTGGTCCATGCCAGACTATTTTATATCTTACATCACATGTGTTAAGCAATCTCAAAGATGTCTACCAATGATCCCCACTTCCCAGTGTTCACATTCTGTATCATCCTCTGCTCAGAATTTACTGAATTGCTTCTAATGACTAGAATAGGGTAGAAGTCATGATATGCCACTTCCAAAATCAAGTAACGAAAGGATTAATATTTGTCTCAGTTTCCCTCTTTGTCTCTCCCCTCCACCTCACCCCACATCACTTGGGAGAAAACAAGCTATCGTGTTGTGCATAATCCTATGGAGAGACCCATGTATCAGGTCTGAGACCAAAACTGTAAGTAAATGAGGGTGAAGAGTCTGCTAGAAGCCATATGAGTGAGCCTGAAAGTATCTCCTCTACAACCCAAGCTTGGGATGACTTCAATCTCTGTTGATACCTATATTACAGCCTTGTGAGAGACCTGAACCAGAGGTACCTGAAGTATGCTTCCAGATTTCTAATCCACAGAAATTTCAAGATAAGTGTTTGCTGTTTTATACTACTGAATTTTGGAGTAATTTGTTGTGTACCAATAGATGATTATTAATACATGTGTTTTCAAGAACAGCTTGGTCTTTTGAAAGGTTTTATTTACAGTAGCCATCAGTTTCCATGGACAGATTGGGCCAACTCTACTGTGCCATTTTATGTAAGAAACTTGAGTGTCTGCAGATTTTAGTTTCTGAGAAAGTCCTGGAAGCAACCCCCAACCAATACTGAGAGATAACTTTACTGTAGGGAGCCCATAAAGGATATCTAGATCTAGAACCGACAGCAGTCATATCTTCTGCTGTATAGAAATAGTTCATCTGAGACTCAAATCAGTATACATACAGCATTTTTGCCTGGGAAATTCCATGGGCAGAGGAGCCTAGTGGGTTACAGTCCATAGGGCTGCAAAGAGTCGGACATGACTGAGTGACCGAGCACACAAAATAAAAGGCCAGAATTGCTTAGAACTTAGAGAAGAAAATTGCAATAGAAATGTAAAAATTAACTAAACTTGTATTAAATAGAAATTAAATCATATCTCTGCTTCTGTGAATCCTTTTTCAATGTTCTTGGTTACCCTAATAATTACTTTTTGCAAGATTATCTAAAACTAATCTAGGAATAGAATCTAATAGGATTTTTATAGAAAATAATTTATTTCATCATGACATCAAAGTACTAATCAGCAAACCTATTATGCACCCTGGTTTCCTAGTTCTTCATATAGAAAGTTTATGCAAGAGCCTCCTGAAACTATAGGAATCTACTGACTCAAGCAAGCATACCCCTTTTCTTTCGTCAACAACTGTGTCTAAACTTCCAAAACTGGAAAGCTAATACGAGGTGCTGACCCTGCTGTGGTTATTTTAGGAAATGGATAGTTCATTATTTATCTCTTATTAAAGATAGTTTAAGAACCTCAGTTTTGTATATAAAGACTTGTAACAGAAGCTTCCATAGGACGTATAGGTGTATGTACACCACTTTGGTATTTATACTACTTTTTTTGTTTTTTAATGAAGAAATGGATGATAAAAGTGATGGATGATGTTTAAAATACATCACTTACCCATTCATTCCACAAATATTTATATGTACCTGCTCTGTGGCAAGCACTGTTCTAGGCACTTGTGATTGATTATACAGCAGAGAATAAAATAGTTCTCATAGAAGTGATCTTTGGATGAGAAATCCTTCAAGTACTTGCAGGTTTACCTCAGCCACAAAGACCTGAGCTCTCAATTAAGCAATTGTGATTTCCAAATTTATACCACAAAGGGTCTTACAGAATATATCTCAGTGGGCCAACTTGATATTTCAGTCACTGCATTCTAAGTTCAAGGATGGAAAGACAAACATTTTAATTAAAATAGATATGTTTGTAGAATATGAATCTGAAATAACTTTTTTATTTGTAAATTAGTTCTCTAGTCCCCAACAGAACTTTGCTTGGGAGCTGGTTTGGTTAATGGAACAGAGGTAGGTGGGCACATCTGAGAGTAAGTTCCAGAGGCAAATATCTGTCTTCTGAAGAACACCAGCCAGTGGATTATGCAGAAGAAATATAGAATATTGGTAGATTATTTAAGTGAGGTCTTAAAGCCCTATTTTTTTTGTGAGATGTAATGAAGATAAATTGGTACACTAAGCATAGCAGTGAATTTATAATAAAAATGTGTAAGAACCAGTATTAGCCCCAACAGAAGTGTTTATTGTGATCCTCAATCTTCTGAGTCTCTGCTGCCTCAACTGTAAATAATGCTTTAAAATTCTGTGATAGTAAAAATTACAACTCATATTGACATGTATTATTTCTTACAAATAATTGCCTTCCTGTAAGCAATGTAACATGGTTGCTAAGCACATGACAGAGGTGGTGGATTCTTGGTTCTATCTCCTGCTAATCACATCACTTTGAACAAGGGATTTGTCTCTTCCACATCTCAGTTTCTTCATCACAGAAATGACTATGATGTTGTTACCTTTACCTTAAGGTCTTTTGACTATAATATAAGGTAATCATATATCATAACCAAGACATTTTAACTGCTGATGAGATGTGGATTACTATGGTTTTTCACATGAAAAGTGAATCATAAAAAACAAAGTAAGTTTTTTGTGAAGAAAAGCACTTTGAAACCTGTATAGATACTTTATACATGTGAATGTAATCATTTGGCCTCGTTCCAGGAAACCAGGGTACCACATAATTAAAACACATGTGAAAAACATACTTCAATGCAGTATTTAAAGGGTTTCTGAAGTAGCAGTTCCATTATCTAGAAAATTTATCTTATTCTCCAGCTCCCGAGTCCATGCTTGCTTTGAGTATTCAATTGTTGAGTGTTGCTCTAGTATTTATCAAGTTATTAACTGACATATGTATTATTTTCTTTACATTTGCATGTGACATTAGGGCCTATTAACTAAGTTTGCTGATTAAATAAAGGAATGGGTATTTCAGTTTGTTATAAGTGAATCTTAAAAGCTTCAGTGATTATACATTTCAAATATGATTGCTTTTATTTCATTGACTAAGATGAAAGGTTATTGAAGATTAAAATTTCTGAAACTTCCTACAAATATATAATGAAATACAGATTGGGGAGCAAATGAATGTTCAATACTTGAATACTATTTAAGTTAAATATTCTTAAAATATTTAATTACTATAGAAGTTTAGATATGAAAAAACTATAACAACTATTGTAGACTTCTCTCCTTAGTTTAACTAACTAGAAAGCTGAGGTAATAGAGAGAAGTTCATGTGGAACAGGATCTGATATTGGAACCTAAATTCATTTTCTTTCCATGAAAATATATGACCCCTATTGTACCATATGTTATTTGAAATCATAATTCAGGAGAAATTTTCTGTACAGTGAAGGAAAACAATTCACAGATATATAGAAAATGCTGAGTTAGAATATAATGTGATTAGGCAAATAAGTAATAATTACTCTGGTTTTACTGATACAAATATGATTTTCCACGAATCAAATTATTTTAATAATTTCCTCTCTGAATTACCTACCAAATACCAATATTCTAGGATGAATTTTAAGCTGAAAATTAATATAATTCTTCAGATAAATCAATACTAAGTATATATTATTAGGAATGCTTGGGAAACACATTTAAATTATTTTAATTAGAAAATAAATGATATCTTCATACCTGGTAGAATTATTGGATTTGGTTGATAATAATTATTCAATGAAAGAATAAATAAATGAGTTCAGTTCAGTTCAGTTCAGTCACTGAGTCGTGTCCGACTCTTTGAGACCCCATGAATCGCAGCACGCCAGGTCTCCCTGTCCATCACCAACTCCCAGATTCACTCAGACTCAGGTCCATCGAGTCAGTGATGCCATCCAGCCATCTCATCCTCTGTCGTCCCCTTCTCCTTCTGCACCCAATCCTGCCCAAAATCAGAGTCTTTTCCAATGAGTCAACTCTTCACATGAGGTGGCCAAAGTACTGGAGTTTCAGCTTTAGCATCATTCCTTCCAAAGAAATCCCAAGGCTTATCTCCTTCAGAATGGACTGGTTGGATCTCCTTGCAGTTCAAGGGACTCGCAAGAGGCTTCTCCAACACCTCAGTGCAAAAGCATCAATTCTTCGGCGCTCAGCTTTCTTCACAGTCCAACTCCCACATCCATACATGACCACTGGAAAAACCATAGCCTTGACTAGATGGAACTTTGTTGGCAAAGTAATGTCTCTGCTTTTGAATATGCTATCTAGGTTGGTCATAACTTTTCTTCCAAGGAGTAAGCATCTTTTAATTTCATGGCTGCAGTCACCATCTGTAGTGATTTTGGAGCCCAGAAAAATAAAGTCTGACACTGTTTCCACTGTTTCCCCATCTATTTCCCATGAAGTGATGGGACCAGATGCCATGATCTTCGTTTTCTGAATGTTGAGCTTTAGGCCAACTTTTTCACTCTCCACTTTCACTTTCATCAAGAGGCTATTGAGTTCCTCTTCACTTTCTGCCATAAGGGTGGTGTCATCTGCATATCTGAAGTTATTGATATTTCTCCTGGCAATCTTGATTCCAGCTGTGTTTCTTCCAGCCCAGCGTTTCTCATGATGTACTCTGCATATAAGTTAAATAAGCAGGATGACAATATACAGCCTTGACGAACTCCTTTTCCTATTTGGAACCAGTCTGTTGTTCCATATCCAGCTCTAACTGTTGCTTCCTCACCTGCATACAGGTTTCTCAAGAGGCAGGTCAGGTGGTTTGGTATTCCCATCTCTTTCAGAATTTTCCAGAGTTTATTGTGATCCACACAGTCAAAGGCTTTGGCAAAGTCAATAAAGCAGAAATAGATGTTTTTCTGGAACTCTCTTGCTTTTTCCATGTTCCAGCAGATGTTGGCAATTTGATCTCTGGTTCCTCTGCCTTTTCTAAAATCAGCTTGAACATCTGGAAATTCACAGTTCATGTATTGCTGAAGCCTGTCTTGGAGAATTTTGAGCATTACTTTACTAACGTGTGAGATGAGTGCAATTGTGAAGTAGTTTGAGCATTCTTTGTCATTGCCTTTTTTTGGTATTGGAATAAAAACTGATCTTTTCCAGTCCTGTGGCCACTGCTGAGTTTTCCAAATTTTCTGGCATATTGAGTGCAGCACTTTCTCAGCATCATCTTTCAGGATTTGAAATAGCTCCACTGGAATGCCATCACCTCCACTAGCTTTATTCGTAGTGATGCTTTCTAAGGCCCACTTGACTTCACATTCCAGGATGTCTGGCTCTAAGTGAGTGATCACACCATCATGATTATCTTGGTCGTGAAGATCTTTTTTGTACGGTTCTTCTGTGTATTCTTGCCACCTCTTCTTAATATGTTCTGCTTCTGTTAGGTCCATAACATTTCTGTCCTTTATTGAGCCCATCTTTGCATGAAATGTTCTCTTGGTATCTCTAATTTTCTTGAAGAGATCTCTAGTCTTTCCCATTCTGTTGTTTTCCTCTATCTCTTTGCATTGTTCGCTGAGGAAGGCTTTCTTATCTCTCCTTGCTATTCTTTGGAACTCTGCATTCAGATGCTTATACCTTTCCTTTCCTCCTTTGATTTTTGCTTCTCTTCTTTTCACAGCTATTTGTAAGGCCTCCCAGGTAGGCTTTTTTTTTTTTTTTTTTTTTTTGCATTTCTTTCCCATGGGGATGATCTTGCTCCCTGTCTCCTGTATAATGTCTGAACCTCCATCCATAGTTCATCAGGCACTCTATCTATCAGATCTAAACCCTTAAATCTATTTCTCACTTCCACTGTATAATCATAAGGGATTTGATTTAGGTCATACTTGAATGGTCTAGTGGTTTTCCCTACTTTCTTCAATTTCAGTCTGAATTTGACAATAAGGAATTCATGATCTGAGCCACAGTTAGGTCCTGGT
Organism: Bubalus kerabau; assembly: GCF_029407905.1. Lineage (NCBI taxonomy): Eukaryota > Metazoa > Chordata > Mammalia > Artiodactyla > Bovidae > Bubalus > Bubalus kerabau. The sequence continues at coordinate 6,211,681 of NC_073645.1, forward strand.
CTTATTTTTGTTGACTGTATAGGGCTTCTCCATCTTTGGCTGCCAAGAATATAATCAATCTGATTTCATTGTTGATCATCTGGTGATGTCCATGTGTAGAGTCTTGTCTTGTGTTTTTGGAAGAAGATATTTGCTATGACCAGTACATTTTCTTGGCAAAACTCTATTAGTCTTTGCCCTGCTTCATTCCGTATTCCAAGGCCAAATTTGCCTGTTTCTCCAGGTGTTTCTTGACTTCCTCCTTTTGCATTCCAGTCCCCTATAATGAAAAGGACATCTTGTTGAGGTGTTAGTTCTAAAAGGTCTTGTAGGTCTTCATAGAGCCATTCAACTTCAGCTTCTTCAGTGTTACTGGTTGGGGCATAGACTTGGATTACTGTGATATTGAATGGTTTGCCTTGGAAACGAACAGAGATCATTCTGTCGTTTTTGAGATTGCATCCAAGTACTTCATTTCAGACTCTTTTCTTGACCATGATGGCTCCTCCATTTCTTCTAAGGGATTCCTGCCTGCAGTGGTAAATATAATGGTCATCAGAGTTAAATTCACCCTTTCCAGTCCATTTTAGTTCACTGATTCTTAGAATGTCGATGTTCACTTTTACCATCTCCTATTTGACCACTTCCAATTTGCCTTGATTCATGGACCTGAAATTTAGGTTCCTATGCAATATTGCTTTTTACAGCATCAGACCTTGCTTCTATCACCAGTCACATCCACAACTGGGTATTGTTTTTGCTTTGGCTCCATCCGTTCATTCTTTCTGGAGTTATTTCTCCACTGATCTCCAGTAGCATATTGGGCACCTACTGACTTGGGGAGTTTCTCTTTCAGTATCCTATCATTTTGTCTTTTCATACTGTTCATGGGGTTCCCAAGGCAAGAATACTGAAGTGATTTGCCATTCCATTCTCCAGTGGACCACACTCTGTCAGACCTCTCCACCATGATCTGCCCATCTTGGGTGGCCCCACGGGCATGGCTTAGTTTCATTGAGTTAGACGAGACTGTGTGCCTAGTGTGATTAGATTGACTAGCTTTCTGTGAGTATGGTTTCAGTGTGTCTGCCCTCTGATGCCCTCTTGCAACACCTACCATCTAACTTGGGTTTCTCTTACCTTGGGTGTGGGGTATCTCTTCCCGGCTGCTCCAGCAAAGGGCAGCCGCTGTTCCTTCCCTTGGACTAGGGATATCTCCTCATCTCTGCCCCTCCTGACCTTGAACATGGAATAGCTCCTCTAGGCCCTCCTGCACCCGGGCAGCCACGACTCCTCGGGAGGGGGGTAGCTCCTCCCCGCCACTGCCCCTGACCTCAGATGTGGGGTGGCTCCTCTAGGCTGTTCCTGCGCTGTCGCAGCCTGGCTCTCTCGGCTGCTGCCCCTGACCTCGGACGTGGGGTAATTCCTCTTTGCTGCCCCTCGGGCATGGGGTCCTCGCGGCTTCTGCCTCTGACCTCGAACGTGGGATAGCTCCTCTTGGCTGTGCTAAATGAACTAATAGATGACCTAAGGTAATAATTTGTTGAATAATTATTTCCTAGTCTTAGGTATTTAAAGCACTTTTCAAAATTAGATGGGAAATTGTCAGGAGATCATTATGTGATCAAAATATTAATTTCCCAAGCATCCTTCTAAAGCAACTAAAGTAGAATTGTGAACAATAGAATAGCTGAGCAGATGGATGCATTCTCTTAAAATTATGTATAGATTCATTCCAGAAGGATAAATGATAATAGCTAACAGAAATTGCAAAATAACTATTAATAGCTGCATGAAATACTCAAAATACTTGTTGAGTATAATAAAATCACAGAAATTCCATGTAATAAATGAATAGAATAAATTATGAAAAAGTTATATATCTTCACATTATTTCTTCACAATTTTAATTCACTGTAGAGATCTTAAATTCAGTGCTTGAATGGCTGCCACATGTACATTTCCTCTTATTCGTTCACTAACCCAGTTAATCATTCAAGCTATAACTACTAGTTCTCTACTTCCTTTGTACCCCATCTGCTTCTCTTCTCGGGCCCTTTATTAATCTCACAGGGACTTAGATTCCTGCCGAACTGAGCTTGTTAAAATTTTAAACATTTGAAACCTTTATAATGATCTCATACAGAATACACAACTCCAGAAAAAATCTGCTTAAGCCCTCACTTCCTGTTATAATTTAGGAAGAAGTGTTTCTCTGTTTCATACATATTTGTGCCAAATGTGCTGTTTTAGGACGAATTTGAGAAGTCAGATTATTCTTCTGTGTGAAATCACTTTACTTCAGAATATAAAAACAAATTTCCAAATGACTGTCTGCTTTGTCTTTGTCTTTTTTTTTTTTCTGAATTACTCTTGGACATTTGGAGTTCTGGATAAAGAGTCTCTGGCTGTGTTAGTTAAGTGATCAGTCATTCTGGTCTCTACCTTCTCATTGCAGGGTTTACAAAACTGCAAATATGCAAAGTCTCAGCCATTTCAAATTTCACTTTTGAAAAGGCAAATACAGACTCAGTGTCTATCTCAGTTATAATATCTGTGACTATCAGAGTTTCATGGGATTTTACTTTCAATAGAATTGCTGATTGGTATATTTCAGAACAGTCTTCAAGATCCACCAGCACTCCTGTCTATAGTTTAAATCATTCTACTGATAGTATCTTATTAGATTCATGAAAATGAAATATATTGAAATTTAGAAATAACAATAAATTGAAGAGTGGTAGTGTCATATTTTTAATTATAATTCTATTTGTATTTTTTTCATTCTTTTTTACTTATGTATTTTCTATATTGTTTTAATTAAAATTTGATTTTGCACATCCTTAATAATTATAGACTTCATAAGAATAGGGACCATATTTATTTTAGTAACTGATATATTCTTAGTGCTGAATAAATATCTGACACATTGTTGTTGTTGTTCAGTAGCCAGTCATGGCCAACTTTTTGTGACCCCCTGGACTGCAGCATGCCAGGACTCCCTATTCCTCACCATCTCTTAAAATTTGCCCAAGTTCATGTGCGTTGCATCAGTAATGCCTTCCAGCCATCTCATCCTCTGGTGCCCTCTTCTCCTGCTCTCAATCTTTCCTAACATCAGGGACTTTTCCAATGAGTTGGCTGTTCCTGTCAGGTGACCAAAATACTGGAGCTTCAGCTTCAGCATCAGTCCTTCCAGTGAATACTCAGGGTTGATTTCCCTGACACATAGTAGGGGCTCAATAAATATCTCAAAATGAAAAATAAAATGTAACAAAAGTGGAAACATTTATACCACACATCTGAGAATAAAACTATTGAATTGCACTTGCTTAGAACAGAGGTATAGATCCAAACGTGTGTAAGACTTATTTCCTTACCTGACAGCTTTCACATATGGAGGGTGATATTGACATATTTAAAACTTACTATAATATGAGACAATCATTACTTAATCAAATCGAATTCAACTGTTTTTAGACATAAATTCCAATACTGTTTTACTAGCACTATTACCTTTGGCAATTTATTTTACCTTTTGAACCCAGTTGTATTTATTTATTAATGTTGCCTTTTTCTTTTCTATTTATTTATTTATTGGCTGTGCTGGGCCTTCGTTGCTGCATGGGCATTACCCTAATTGCAGTTTGTGGGCTTCTCATAGTGCTGTCTTCTCTTGTTGAATATATAGAGATTCAGAGCTGGTAAGAGGAGCTGTTGGAGCCATAGAACTGGAACTGGAACATAGAACATGGAACTGGTAGAAACAAGTAATACTTGTGAGGCATTACTAGAGGCCAGGTGTGAACTACAGTGAGAGTGAAACGTTTAAATGGTAAAGGATGCACTGCTGCTGCTGCTGCTGCTAAGTCACTTCAGTCGTGTCCGACTCTGTGCGACCCCAGAGACAGCAGCCCACCAGGCTCCCCTGTCCCTGGGATTCTCCAGGCAAGAACACTGGAGTGGGTTGCCATTTCCTTCTCCAAAGGATGCATAATAGAAATACCCAAAAGAAAAGAAGAAGATGGCGGGGGGTGGTGGGGGTGGGGGGGCGCAAAATAAAAAGATGAGAATTTTCCAAACTGTTAAGATGTACAAAAACCACAGATTCAGTAATATTAGAGAAGACCAACTAGCATTTACACTGAAAAAAAAATAGAGTCATATTATATTCAAATTGCAGAAAACCAAATACAAAGAAAAATAAGCCTTACTATAATGGAATAAAAAAAAAAAAAAAGAATTGCATGGTTTCTCATCAGAAACCTTGGAAGAAAGAACAGAGGACAGTGGGATATACAGAATGTTGAAAACAGAAACCTTACATTTCTATATCCATTGAAATTATTATGTAAAAAATGAAGAAATACTCTGACAGCAAAAGAAGCAAACAACAACAACAAAAAAAAGTGTTTATAATCAGCAGACCTGCCCAATTAGAATTGCTGAAAGTTCTTTGTTAGCCACTCAGTTCTTAGCCACTCAGACTCTTTGTGACCCCATGGATTGTAGTCTACTAGGCTTCTCTGCCCAAGGGATTTTCCAGGCAAGAACACTGGAGTGGGTTGCCATTTCCTTTCCCAGGGAATCTTCCCAACCCAGGGATCAAACCCAGGTCTCTCACATTGCAGGCAGACTCCTTACCATCTGAGCCACCAGGGAACCCCTAAAAGTTCCTTCAGTTCAGTTCAGTTCAGTTCAGTCAGTCATGTCCAACTCTGCGACTCCATGAATTGCAGCATGCCAGGCCTCCCTGTCCATCACCAACTCCCGGAGTTCACCCAAACTCATGTCAATCGAGTTTGTGATGCTATCCAGACATCTCATCCTCTGTCATCCCCTTCTCCTCCTGCACCCAATCACTTCCAGCATCAGGGTCTTTTTCAATGAGTCAACACTTCACATGAGGTGGCCTAAGTATTGGAGTTTCAACTTTAGCATCAGTCCTCCCAAAGAACACCCAGAAATGATCTCCTTTAGAATGGACTGGTTGGATCGCCTTGCAGTCTAAGGGACTCTCAAGAGTCTTCCCCAACACCACAGTTCAAAAGCATCAATTCTTTGGTGCTCAGCTTTCTTCACAGCCCAACTCTCACATCCATACATGACCACTGGAAAAACCGTAGCCTGGACAAGATGGACCTTTGTTTGCAAAATAATGTCTCTGCTTTTGAATATGCTATCTAGGTTGGTCATAACTTTCCTTCCAATGAGTAAGCATCTTTTAATTTCATGGCTGCAGTCACTATCTGCAGTGATTTTGGAGCCAAAAAAACAAAATAAAGTCTGACACTGTTTCCACTGTTTCCCCATCTATTTGCCATGAAGTGATGGGACCAGATACCATGATCTCAGTTTTCATAATGTTGAGCTTTAAGCCAACTTTTTCATTCTCCTCTTTCACTTTCATCAAGAAAGTTCCTCTTCACTTTCAGTTCCTCTTCACTTTCTGCCATAATTGTGGTGTCATCTACATATCTGAGGTTATTGATATTTCTTCCAGCAATCTTGATTCCAGCTTGTTCTTCTTCCTTAGGGAGAATAAAAATTACATGGTCAGAAAATTTATCTACATAAAAAGGAAGAGATTCAAAATTAGAATAAATGAAAACAAAATTAAATTTTTAATTTACCTAGTAGATCAACTGAGAACTTTCAGATGTTCAAGCTCGATTTAGAAAAGGCAGAAGAACCAGAGATGAAATTGCCAACATCCATTGGATCATAGAAAAACCAAGAGAATTCCAGAACATCTAAGTCTGCTTCATTGACTATGCTAAAACCTTTGACTTTGTGAATCACAACAAACTGTGGAAAATTCTGAAAGTATTGTCTCTCTGTTTATTTAACTTATATGCAGAGCACCTCATGTGAAATGCTGGGATGGATGAAGCACAGGCTGGAATCAAGATTGCTGGGAGAAAAATCTATAATGGTATGCAAATGACACCACCCTAATGGCAAAAAGCAAAGAAGAACGAAAGAGCCTTTTGATGAAAGTTAAAGAGGAGAGTGAAAAAGCTGTCTTAAAACTCAGCATTCAAAAAACAAAGATCATAGCAGCTGGTCCCATCACTTCATGGCATATAGATGGGGAAACACTGGAAACAGTGAAAGACTTTATATTCTTGGGCTCCAAAATCACTGTGGATGGTGACTACAGCCATGAAATCAAAGATTCTTCCTCCTTGTAAGAGAAGCTATGACAAACCTAGACAGTGTATTATAAAGAAGAGACATCATTTTGCTAACAAAAGTCCACATAGTCAAAGCTATGGCTTTTCCAGTAGTTATGTACGGATGTGAGAGTTGGACCATAGAGAAGCCTGATCACCAAAATTTGGTGCTTTTAAACTGTGGTGTTGGAGAAGATTCGAGAGTCCCTTGGACTGAAAAGAGATCAAATCATTCAATCCTAAAGGAAATCAATCCTGATTATTCACTGGAAGGACTAATGCTGAAGCTGAGGCTTCAGTATTTTGACCACCTGGTGAAAAGAGCCAACTCATTTGAAAAGACCCTGATGCTGGGAAAGATTGAAGGCAGGAGGAGAAAGGGATGACAGGGAATTAGATGTTGGATGGCATCACCGGCTCAATAGACATAAATTTGAGAACACTCCAGGAGATGGTGAGAGACAGAAAAGCCTGGTGTGCTGTAGTCTGTGAGGTTGCAAAGAGTTGGACACAACTGATTGAATGAATAACAACAATCATTGGATGATTCTAGATTATGGATGAGTGAGATGAATGCCAACAGCGTTATAAGAAATAAGAGGAATAAACGGAATATTCTGTTATGAACTGCTTGCATTACTTATAAAATGGCATAATGTTATTTGAAAATGGGCATAGATTAGTTATAAATGCATATTTTAATTATAGAACAATCATTAGAGCAATTTTAAGAAATAAAACTTATATGTAAAATAAAAGAAAAATTAGAATCTTATAAAATACTCAAACTACAGGAGGAATAAAAAAAATATCAAATGTCAAATATTAATTGTAAAAACAGGAAAAATTACAAATATGTGTTAATCCAACAGTATCAACATTTAATCTAAATATGAATGATGTAAGACCTCTAATTAAAAAACAGATAAAGAGTAGGTTAGAATAAAAACAGGACAAAACTATACATTGTCTACAAGAAACCAGTTTAAATATTAAGAGGCAAATAAATTCAAAGTAAAAAAAAATGGGGAAAATATATCACACTAATACCAATAAAAAAAAAAAAAACTGGAGTGGTTAATTCAGATACAGTACACTGCCACAAAGAAATTTATGAGATTAGAGAGGGATGTTAAATAGTGGCATAAAGATCAATTCCCCAGTAGGTTATCAGTTCAGTTCAGTCACTCAGATGGGTCAAAGAAATCTCTAGAAATATTTTAAAATATTTTATTATTGAACTAAAAATATAGCTTGAAAAATTTATCGAATGCAGCAAAAGCAGCATATATTAGGAAAAAAAGGAACATCAAAATTAATAATCTAAGCTTCAACATTAGGAAATTAGGGTAAGAAAAGTACATAAGCCTAAGCAAGCAGCAGAAGAGAAAAATAAAAATTAGATCAGAAATTAATGAAATTGAAACTGAGGATGGGAGGGAGAATATTCAGTAAAATAAAAGCTGCACTTACAGCAATATTAGTAATAATTGTTGAATATATAGCCAGTTTAGTAAAATAGACATAGAGGAAAGACAGAGAAGATACACATTGGCAATATCAGAAATGAAAGAAGAGTCATTACTACCAATTCATGGTCAATAAAAAGAATAATGAAGAAACACTACTCTATAGTCACAAATTTGATAATTTAAATGGAATGGAAATTTTTCTTGAAAGACACAAACTACTATAACATTGACAAGGAGAAATAGATGACCTGAATAGCATTATCCCTATGTTAAAAATTTAATCAGTAATTAATAACCTTTTAAAAGTAACTATTGTGCCTGGATGATTTCACTGGTGAAAGTCTACCAAATATTTTAAAAAGAAATGATACCAATAATCCTCAAAAGCTCACAGGAAATATAAGCAGAGGAAATAATGGCTCTTTGCATGAAACCAGCAGTACACAATATCAAAAAGAGATAAAGAAAACACAGGGAAGAAACTAAAAATAAATATTTCTCATGATCATAGATGCAAAAATCCTTATCAAAATATTATTATATTGATAACCCATAATGGATAAACAATTGTATATCATGACTAAGTGACATTCATTCCAGGTATTCAAGGATGATACAAACTTGAAAATTGATTAATTCATTATATCGACAATACAAATAGGAGAAAAAATGATTGTATAAATTAAGGCTAAAAATATAACATCCATTTATATTAATAATTTTCAGTAAACTAGAAATAGAGAAGTATAGTCCTCCTCACTGAAGAATATCTATAAAAACCCTACAGCTAGCATCATAATGAATGGTAAGGATCTCGGTGCTTTCCCCTTAAGTTTAAGGAAAGGATGTCCCCACTTAACACTCCTATTAATCACTGTGAAAAGAGGCCTAGTAATCTCAGTAAAAGGAAAACAAGAAATAAGGTAGTACATGAATTAAGAAAACAGAATTAAGAAAAACAGAAATAAGCAATATTTGCAGATAACAAAATTTTCTGTGTTAAAAGTTTTCCCCAAAATTAACTCAAACTACTGGGACTAATAAGCGATTAGAGCAAGGTTATAGGATGCAAGATTAAGACACAGAAGGTAATTGTTATCATAAAAAAAAAGCAATGAACAATTGGAATTTGAAATTAAAAACACAATATTATTTACTTTAACATGGAAAACAATGGGGTTCTTAAATATAAATCTAACAATATGTATAGGATTTATAAATATATATTTATAAACACTGATGAAAGAAATAAAAGATCTAAATAAATGGAAGGATATTCTATGTTCATAGCTTGGAAGACTCAATATTTTTTAAATGTCAGTCCTACCCAATTTGGTGTATAGAATTATGTTCATTGCAGCACTGTTTATAATAGCCAGGACATGAAAGCAACTTAGATGTCCATCGGCAGATGAATGGGTAAGAAAGCTGTGGTACATATACACAATGGAGTATTACTCAACCGTTAAAAAGAATACATTTGAATCAGTTCTAAAGAGGTGGATGAAACTGGATCCTATTATACAGAGTGAAGTAATCCAGAAAGGAAAACACCAATACAGTATACTAATGCATATATATGGAATTTAGAAACATGGTAATGATAACCCTGTATGCGAGATAGCAATAGAGACACAGATGTATAGAACAGTCTTTTGGACTCTGTGGGAGAGGATGAGGGTGGGATGATTTGGGAGAATGTCATTGAAACATGTATAATATCATATGTGAAATGAATCACATCCAGGTTCAATGCATGAGACAGGATGCTTGAGGGCTAGTGCACTGGGTTGACCCAGAGGGATGGTATAGGGAGGGAGGTGGGAGGGGGGTTCAGAATGGGGAACACATATACACCTGTGGCAGATTCATGTTAATGTATGGCAAAACCAATACAATACAGTAAAGTAGTCAGCCTCCAATTAAAATAAATAAATGTATATTAAATAAATAAATACATAAAGTAAAAAAAAGAAACACAAAAGTTATTATGAACTTATCAACAAATATATTCTAAAATTTATATGGAAAGGCAAAAGACCTGGAATTAAAACAAAATTGAACTCGCACACTACTGAAAAAGAACAGAATTGGGGAAATAAGTAATTCAATTAAAAATGGCCAAAGGATCTGAACGTATGAACCGTGAACTTCCAGATGTTTAAGTTGGATTTAGAAAAGGCAGAGGAACCAGATCAAATTGCCAACATCTGTAGGATCATCAAAAAAGCACGAGAGTTCCAGAAAAATTTCTACTTCTGTTTTCTTGACTAAGCCAAACCCTTTGACTCTGTGGATCACAACAAACTATGGAAAATTCCTAAAGAGTTGGGAATACCAGAACCTGAGAAATTTGTATGCAGGTCAAGAAGCAACAGTTAGAACTGGGCACAGAATAGACTGGTTCCAAATTGGGAAAGAGTATGTCAAGGCTGTATATTGTCACCCTGCTTATTTAACTTATATGCAGAGTACATCCTGTATAATGGTGGGCTGGATGAAGCACAAGCTGGATTCAAGATGGCTGGGAGAAATATCAATAATTTCGTATGCATGCAGATGACACCACTTTATGGCAAAAAGTGAAGAAGAATTAAAGAGCCTCTTGATGAAAGTCAAAGAGGAGGGTGAAAAAGTTGGTTTAAAATTCAACATTCAGAAAACTGAGATCATGTCATCGAGTCCTATCACTTCATGGCAAATAGATGGGGAAATTACAGAAACAGTGAGACTTTATTTGAGGGGGCTCCAAAATCACTGCAGATGGTGACTGCAGCCATGAAATTAAAAGACACTTGCTCCTTGGAAGAAAAGCTATGACCAACCTAGACAGCATAATAAAAAGCAGAGACATTACCTTGCCAACAAAAGTCTGTCTAGTCAAAGTTATTGTTTTTCCAATGGTCATGTATGGATGTGAGAGTTGGATTATAAAGAAAGCTGAGCACTGAAGAATTGATGCTTTTTTTTTTTCCTGCCCTTGAGAAAATGGCCTTTGCTTTATTTTTTTCCTTTTTTTTTAAATTTTCTTTTATTTTTAAACTTTACATAATTGTATTAGTTTTGCCAAATATCAAAATGAATCCATGTGGTGTTGGAGAAGGCTCTTGAGAGTCCCATGGACTTGCAAGGAGATCCAACTAATCCATTCTAAAGGAAATCAGTCCTGAATATACATTAGAAGGACTGATGCTGAAGCTGAAATGCCAATACTTTGGCCACCTGATGTGAAGAATTGACTCATTTGAAAAGACTCAGATGCTGGGAAAGGTTGAAGATGGGAGGAGAAGGAGTTGACAGAGGATGAGATGGTTGGATGACATCACCGACTCGATGGACATGAATCTGAGTAAGCTCTAGGAGTTGGTGATGGACAGGGAATGCCGCAGTCCATGGGGTCGCAATGAGTCGGACATGACTGAGAACTGAACTGAACTGAAAGGATCTGACTAACCACTTAATTAAGAAGATACAGACATGGAAAATAAGCATAATAAAAATGCAGATGCTTAATATAATTTTCATTTGGAAATTGCAAATTAAAGTAAAAATGAGCTAATACTGCACAATCTTTAGAGAGGCTTAAAAAAAAGAAAAGACGAGCCAAATACCAAGAAGATGCAACTGAAACCCTTTGTCAGTGGTAATATAAAATGAGAAAGCCACTTTGGGGGATAGTTTGTAGATTACTACAGACCTAAATACAGTAACAAATATGTCTAAATACTTTACAAATATATGAAATGGCTGTGTTGAATGCTGTTCTATGGTGCTAAACTAAGAACCTTTGAGAATGAGCTAAGTACCGTATGCTACAGCAGCCACTCTCATGAATTTTCTCATTCACCTGAAAACCTATGTTCATACAAAAAAACTACATGTGGGTATGTATAGCAGCTTTATTCATAATTACCAAAGTGAGGAAACAACTAAAAATGCCTTTCAATAGATGAATGGGTAACAGACTGTGGACATTCATATATTGGAATACTAGTATATAACATTATATAAAATAATATAAAATATATTATATAAAATTATTTAAAAGTTATATAATAAAATTATATAAAATATATTATATAAAATTATATAAAATAACTTATTAAGTAAGAGGATATAAAGGGATATATATATATATATGTGTGTGTGTGTGTGTGTGTATATATATATATATAGAGAGAGAGAGAGAGAGCGCAAAAGGGAGTGGCAGCCCACTCTAGTATTCTTGCCTGGAGAATCCCATGGACAGAGGAGCCTGGCAGGCTACAGTCTACCAGTCTACAGGATCACAAAGAGTTGGACACAACTGAGTGACTAAGCACACACGCACAAACACACACACACACACAGATAGATAGATGGGTTTCCCTGCTGGCACCATGGTAAAGAATCCACCTGCCGTGTAGGAGTTGCAGGTTCAATCTCTGGGTTGAGAAGATCCGCTGGATTAGGAAATGGCAACCCACTCCAGTATTCTTGGCTAGAAAATTCCATGGACAGTGGAGCCTGGAGGGTTACAGACCATGGGGTTGCAAAGAGTTGAACTTGACTGAGCAGCTAACACTTTCACTTTCATAGCAGATTCACGTTACTATATAGCAGAAACAACACAACATTGTAATGTAATTATCCCCTAATTAAAAATAAACTAAAAATTAAATAGGCCTCCATTCAAGAGAAACAAAATTACCGAAGACAGTAAAGTCTGACAAATTGTTAAAGCCAAAAGGAAGCACAGTAACTTATTGAACTGTAATATCCTGGATGGGATCCTGTAGCAAAAACGGATATTACATAAATATTAATTTTAAGGAAATTTTATAAAAAGTCAACTTTAATTCAAAATAATTTATCAATATCAGTTCACTGATTTTAACAAATGTACCAGACTAATACAAGACGTTAAGAATAAGGCATATGAGTTACAGAGTATATGGTGCTACTTCTGTGTTTTCAGTTTTCTGTAAATCTAAAACTAACATTTAAAAAATATTTCAAAGATGTGTGTTTGGGCTCCCTAGGTCATCTTGTCTCTCTTTACATTTTGAGATTTCTGTGTTGCTCATAAACCTGAAATAAGAATGGGCATTCTATCTGCAGTTCCTTGTCTATTGCATTCTACCTTCACCTGTTTGACTGAAGGAAACCACCTTGTCTGTTCATAGTTTTTCTTTTACTCTTTATTACTTTGCTTCTGGGAAATCTTAAAACACTTGAAACATATTACTTTCAAGGTTTGTAAATTACTTCTATTTTTTCAACAGCCACAGTGACACAGCATTCTGGATACAAAAGGCCATGACAAAAGTAATCAATACCTCAGAAAATAAGGGGAAATGCCAATAATTAATCTGACCAACCCTGAGTTCCATGTTTTCTTGTCTGCAAATGTAAATCTCACAGTGTTAGATTCTTGACCTAAGAAATTCATATTGGCTTCACTCTATAAACTGAAAGGCAGTGACATATAAAGAAAATAAGTCTTGGGATCTGAGGAGTCAAGAGGCTTAAGCTCTGATTCAATCTCATCCACAGATGAGAGTAGAAAATCAGTGAGCAGTTTTAATTTTTTTCAGCCTATTATTTTCACTTTTGAAGTTTAAAGGGTAGATTTATATGTACCATCTGTTTTTCTCCAATTTACAGTACTCTGTGTAGTTGATGAATCAATAAATAATAGCAGTGATCTTTTTTCATTGTTGTTTGTTTTAAGTAAAAGAAAAGAGAAAGGAAAAGAAATAAATTAACAAAAGAGAGATTCTAATTTTCTGGGGTTTTTTACTACTTGTATTCCATACCTACTCCCAACTATTCTTCTCACAGGAAAACAAAAAATCCATATTTGAAGCCATTTAATGATTTAGCCCTGTATTTATAAGATCCACTCATTAAAGTATCTTAAAAAGTACTACATGATCTGGCTTTACCATCATTTTAATAATTAATGGGAGTCTTACCAGCTCCCACTAATTCCTGACACAATCATCTTCCTCCAATATATGGAGCTCTTTAGTGTTTTAGATTTTACACATATAACTAGAAAACTCTTTTTCTAGTGCTCTGCTTTTCTAGTTCCTGTTCATAATTCAGGTCTGTTTTAGGTCACCTCCCCTGAAAAGATTACATTTACCTTGAATCTGGTCCCCATTGCTATTCTAATTCATCCCACCTTTTACCTTTCCTCTAGAGTACTGATCACATTTTAAATTAATATATATGAAGTGGTTTTCAAATGCGTTGCCAAAATTTTTTGACATTTCTGCCATTGATAAGTGAGATCTCTGTTCACCTCTCCTTGAATACAAGTCAACCTTAGTAATTCACTTATAACAAATAAAATGCATCTGAAGTGATGAAATTTGAGCTCAGAAAAGCCCATTAAAGGTGATGCAGATTCTGACTCTTTGGATGCTTCTTTGGAGAAAGCCAAGTACATTGTAAGAAGTCTGACTATCCTGAGAAAATCATGGGGCAGAAGCCACTTGTAGGAATTTCAGTCAGTAGCTGATCTAAGTTCCCAGTTTCCAGTCATGGGGAAAGTCATCTGGGAGATTCAGCCCAGAAGAACCATGAGATGACTGCACTCCAGCCAACATCTGATTATGACTTCATGAGAGACCACAAGCAACAATTGCCAATTCAAATTTTCCTAAGACCATGATCTAGAAAAAAAAATGGTCATGCTAATTTTGGAGGTAAGGTATTATTCAGCAATAATAACCAAAATAATAGGAATTCATGTGACTCTGTGGTTAATATGATGCAGGATAAGTATATGCAGAGAGGCTGTGTCTTTTTTGTTCACTGCCAAATGTCCAGATCATAGGATAATGCCTAATGCAAAAAGCTTACTCAATGGAAAAGACCCTGATGAAGGAAAGATAGAGGGCATAAAAAGAAGGGGATGACAGAGGATGAGAAGGCATCACTGACTCAATGGACATGAGTTTGAGCAAATTCAGGAGATAATGAAGGACAGGGAAGCGTGATGTGTTGCAGTCCATGGGTTGCAAAGAGTCAAACACAACTGAGCAACTGAATAACAACAACAAAGGATAATGCACTTACTATATTAATGTTGAAAAAAATTATACTAATATGTAATAGTTTCATAAATACTTAAAATGCTTATAAAATGTTCATAAAATGTACTCAAAATTAATATTTCCATGAATATGCTAAAAACATTTTCAGAGGGTTTTAATATAGAGTACTGTTTAGAAAGATATTTGTTTTTCAGAATAGATTTAAACTGCATCACTGTGGATTTTATTCTTTCAAATAACTTCAGTTACATTTTAACACTGCTGGCTAGATTGTACATTGATGCAGCTACTTTGGAAAAAAGTCTAGCATTTTCTTAAAATTATAAACATAATTTATTAAATTTACTACTGACTCAGCAATAGTATTCTAAGATATACAGAAAAAAGGAAAACACATATCCACATAAAGACTGTGTGACTATATGAATATTCACAACAGCATTATTCATAATAGCAAAAAACAGAAGCAACCCAAATGCCCATCAGCTGGTGAATAGATAAAATAAATGTGGTATGTCCATGTAGTGGAATACTATTTGGAAGGAAAAAAAAATGGAATACTGATATACGCTACATGATAAATGAATTCCAAGATATGCTACGTGAAAGGACCCACAGACAAAAGACTGCATATTGTTGACCTCTATTTATATGAAATATTCTTAAAAAATAAATCTATACCTACCAAAAGTAGATTCATAATAGTCTGCAAGTTCAGAGAAGAGAAAGGGGTGACTACAGTAGGAAAGAGTATTTTTTCTGGGGTCACAAATGTTTTAAAATATTATCATAATGACTCTGTGGGAGAGGGAGAGGGTGGGATGATGTGGGAGAATGGCATTGAAACATATATAATATTATATATGAAACAAATCGCCAGTCCAAGTTCGATGCATGATACTGGTTGCTTGGGGCTGGTGCACTGGGACGACCCAGAGGGATGCTACGGGGAGGGAGGAGGGAGGGTGGTTCAGGATGGGGAACACGTGTATACCTGTGGTGGATTCATGTTGATGTATGGCAAAACCAATGCAATATTGTAAAGTAATTAACCTCCAATTAAAATAAATAAATTTATATTAAAAATATTATCATAATGATGTTTGTACAACTCTGTAGTTTTAGAATAGCATACAACCCTATATGTATACACGATTGCAAAAGTAAAATGAGAGAATTTTAAGCTGAATTATCACCTAGAACAAAGAAAATGTGCTGCTCTGTAGTACCAAACTATTGCTTCAGCTTTTGAACATGACTTGGCAGAGGTCTGATGCCACTAGTTTTGAAAGAAAGAAGAGTTGTTAGAATTGTCTGAGAGTTTTCAGAAACATATTTCTGAATGTGATTGACCTTATGAAATAACTTATAGAACTTTTTTTTAGGTGAGTATACATAACAACATAAAACAGCAAGCTAAATACAATAGAAGGAACTAAAGCAAAGGGAGAAAGACAAAATGCAATAAGATAGCTGAGAAAAATAGGAGCAATTTTTAGCAAATGGAGAGTAAAGGAAACAGGAAAATCAACAATATATTAAATGGTGCACAAACTGTAAGAGTAGCCAGAGTTTATTGTCATATAAACTGATTTACACCACTTTCAAAAGCCCTGTGGTGAAAAACATATTAAGAAAGTGTAAGCCAGTAGAGTAGAAAAACAGATACCTGAGTACATCTGAAAACAAGTGAGGATAAGAAAATTGCTCATAACAATGATGTCTTGTCTGTGTGAAAATTCAGTGATATTATTTCTCTCTAAAAGCAACTAAAAATTAAACATATTTACAAATGCAACTGTAAAAGTTGCTTCCTGTTCTAAAATATGCCTTCCCTTTCTGATAAATATTGTGGTATTGAACAGCAAGATAAATTTAGAAAGAAATTTTATATATATATGTGTGTGTGTGTGTGTGTGTGTGTATTTAACGACTACATAGTACATAGAAGAAACAGCTTACATGGTAGAAAGACTGGTAAAATTAGCAATTTTACTGTCTTATCAAAAACCTTGCAAAGTGTTAATGATTCTGAATAAACACTCTGAACTAGCCAATTGGTATTAAAAGAACATTTTAAATGAAAACTTGCATGAATGTTAAGGCACAACATTTGTTCTCCCAATTTTTATGAGTAACATAGCAAATGACAGTTCTTTAATTGAACTTAGCAAGAAGAAAAGACAGTTCATAAAATAAATGCTGTAGTAGTGCTCTTAAGTCCAGTTCTTTTCATTTACTACAGTGGATTTGGAAACTTTCAGTGGCAACAATTTCAGTGTGGAAAAAAGTTTAAATGCTTGAAATTCCTGTGGCAGAGACTATGATGTGTTCATCAGAACCTATTTCACTTTCCTATCACATACTCTGCTAGGCTATATTTTATAATTTTTTGCCTTGTCCTTAAGTGAGGTAATTTCCTGAGTTTTGGGGGGAAAAAAAAAGTAAGAATCGTTATCTATGTCTATTTCAGGCCAAGTGGTCAACATAGGCGTGCTGTTTCCCAGTAGTTTTCTTCCCTGTCTTCTGCCAGAATGGCTAGGATGCTGGGATCTACAGAATAGTGACATCACACGAAAGGAATCCAAGTGTCCGAGTAGTCAGATGTAAGGCAAGAGCATCTACGTTGCACTGTGGGATGAATAAATAATAACCTTTTATTTTATTAAGCCATGGGTAAATCAAGGTGTGTTTATAGCAGAATGTGATAACTAAGTTAATAGAGAAATTAGTTATTTAGTGTGGTTGCTGTTGTTCAGTTGTTAAGTGCTGTCCAAAGCTTTGGGGTTTCCTTGATGGTTCAACTGGTAAAGAATCTGCCTGCAGTGCAGGAGACCACAATTTCATTCCTGGGTTAGGAAGATCCGCTGGAGAAGGGATAGGCTACCCACTCCAGTATTCTTGGGTTTCCCTGGTGGCTCAGCTTGTAAAAAATCTGCCTGCAATGTGGAAGACTGGGGTTTTTATCCCCGATTTGGGAAGATTCCCTGGAGAAGGTAATGGCAACCTATACCAGTATTCTTGCCTGGAGAATTCCATGGACATTAGAGTCCATGTGTCTCAAAGAGTCAGACACGACTGAGTGACTTTCACTTAAAGTCCATCTCTTGGTGACCCCATAGCCTGCAGCATGCCAGGGCTCCCCTGTCCTTCAGCGTCTCCCAGAGTTTGCTCAAACTCATGTCCATCGAGTTGATGATGCCATCCATCCATCTCATTCTCTTTTCACCCCCTTCTCCTTTTGCCTTCAATCTTTCCCAGCATCATGGTCTTTTCCAATGAGTCAGTTCTTCCCATCAGGTGGCCTAAGTATTTGAGTTTCAGCTTCACCAACAGTCCTTGAAATGAATACTCAGGATTGATTTCCTTTAGAATTGATGGGTTTGATCACCTTGCAGTCTAAGGGACTCTTAAGAGTCTTCTCTAGTACCACATTTGAAAGCCTCAGTTCTTTGGCACTCAGCCTTTTTATGGTGCAACTCTCAAATCCATACATGACTACTGGAAAAAAAAATAGCTTTGACTATACATATATTTGGCAAAGTGATGTATCTGCTTTTTAATATGCTGTCTAAAGCTGTTGTAACTTTCCTTCCAAGGAGCGTGTCTTTGAATTTCATGGCTGAAGTTACCCTCTGCAGTGATTTTGGAGCCCAAGAAAATAAAATTTGTCACTGCTTCCACTTTTTCCCTATTTATTTGCCATGAAGTGGTGGAACTGAATGTCATCTTAGTTTTTTAAATGTTAAATTTTAAGCCAACTTTTTCACTCTCCTTTTTCACCCTTATCAAGAGGGTATTTAGTTCCTCTTCACTTTCTACTATTAGAGTGGTGGTGGTGGTTTAGTTGCTAAGTCATGTCCAACCCTTGCAACCCCATGGACTGTAGCCTGCCAGGCTCCTCTGTCCATGGGATTTTCCAGGCAAGAGTACTGGAGTGGGTTGCCATTTCCTTCTCCAGGGGATCTTCCTGACCCAGGAATCGAACTGGGGTCTCCTGCACTGCAGGCACATTCTTTACCAACTGAGCTACGAGGGAAATCATCTGTATATCTGATGTTGTTGATATTTCTTCCAACAATCTTGATTCCAACTTGTGATTCATCCAGCTCAGCATTTCATATGATGAACTCTGCATATAAGTCAAATGAACAGGTCTTTAGAGTGGGATGCTGTAATTAAAAAAAAAAAACAAAACTGAAAATACTTGGCACTGGTTTTGCCATTGTGCTTTTAGTAGTGAGACAGCATACTGGAAAACTAGAAATCCATATTGTAAAATGTAAAATATTTAACTCTTATCTATGATAATCTGAAAGGCAGAACAGATGACTATGAAACAAGTGGTCCAGGAGAGTGGTAGGAAAGAATAATCATGATTGTGTATTTTTTTACTTTCTTTGCTTTCCACAAAAGACAATGACAGACAGCTTAAGCTAAAAGGAGCTGGATCTCAGAATAAGATTAATGCAAATATAGACAGAATAGAGAGTAAGAAAACAACAAATAGAAAATTGTTTTAACACTCACCTACTCATACTAACACTTTCCTTCTACTTTATCATTACTTAAATATTTCTATTTTACAATGCCTCTTTCCCTGGCAATATTAATAATATCAGATATTTTAAATCAGATAATAGATATTAGGATATGGCACATAATAGCTCCTTAACTAAAGTATAAGAACATTGAGTTAGTTTTTCAAATATTGCCAAGTGCAAAGACAAGTACCCAGCATATAATGGTCATTCAAAAAATGTATTTGTTGAATGTATTTACGTGTTTAATGTATTAAATTAAAACAATAAAGAGAAACGAAAGTTTAAGTTTCTATTCTGACAGTCTCACATAAACACAAATTTCAGAAAGAAACGATACCCATACAGATAAGTCACTGGAATAAGTATTGTATGATTACAGAGTGTCATGTATGTACAATTTCATATATGTGAAAAATTGCTACTATGAAAAGTCATGCAAAGTCATGCACTTTGGCCACCTCATGTGTAGAGTTGACTCATTGGAAAAGACCCTGATGGAGGGATTGGAGGCAGGAAGAGAAGGGTATGACAGAGGATGAGATGGCTGGATGGCATCACTGACTTGATGGATGTGAGTCTGAGTGAACTCCGAGAGTTGGTGTTGGACAGGACGGCCTGGCATGCTGTGATTCATGGGGTCGCAAAGAGTCAGACATGACTGAGTGACTGAACTGAACTGAACTGAAAGTCATGCAGTTGCCCTATAGTTAAAGATCATTAGGTACACATATATGTGCAAAAGTTTAGTTTATAGGCTCATTCCAACAATGTAGACAGCCTACCTTGGGGAAATAGAAAGCATCTCAGCAACAGGGAATTAGTAAAAAGTTGTTATAAGATTTTAGCTTCTGTTAGATGATTTTTGTGAGGGTTCAGAAAGCAGTGTCTTCCTTTTCTTTGAGTGCTGTTGAAAAGCAGGAGTAATTCTAGGACTGGGTATGCTGTTGTTGATCAGTCGCTCAGTCATGTCTGACTCTGCAGCCCCATGGACTGCAACAGAACAGGCTTCCCTGTCCTTCACCATTTCCTAGAGTTTGTTCAAACTCATGTCCGTTGAATCAGTGATACCATCCAACCATCTCATGCTCTGTCACCCACTTCTCCGCCTGTCTTCAATCTTTCCCAGTATCTGGGTATATTTCAATGAGTTGGCTCCTTGCATCAGGTGGCCAGAGTATTGGACCTTCAGCTTCAGCATCAGTTCTTTCAATGAATATTTAGTTAATTTCCTTTAGGATTGACAGGATCGATCGCCTTGCTGTCCAAGGGACTCTCAAGAGTCTTTTCCAACACCACTTTTCAAAAGCATAAATTCTTCAGCACTCAGCCTTTTTTATTGTCCAGCTCCCACATCCATACGTGACTACTAGAAAAAACATATCTTTGACTATATATACTTTGTTGGCAAAGTAATATCTCTGATATTTTAATACACTGTCCAGGTTTGTCATTTCTTTTCTTCCAAGGAAGAAGTGTCTTTTAATTTCATGGCTGCAGTCACCATCAACAGTGATTTTGGAACCCAAGAAAATAAAGTCTGTCACTGTTGCCATTGTTTCCCCAAATATTTGCCAGGAAGCCTTGGGACCAGATGCCATGATCTTTGTTTATGAAATGTTGAGTTTTAAACCAACTTTCACTCTCCTCTTTCACTTTCGTCTAGATGTTCTTTACTTCCTCTTCTTTTTCTGCCATAAGAGTGGTGTCATCTGCATATCTGATGTTATTGAAATTTATCCCAGCAATCTTGATTCTGGCTTGTGCTTCATCCAGCCTGGCATTTCGCATGATGTACTCTGAATATAAGTTAAATAAGCAGGGTGAAGATATACACGTTTTATTTAGATGGTGTAAAAACTGAAGCAGGTCTAAAGTAGAAGCATGTAACTGATAAAGAAGCATCATTGAAAGGAAAGAAATGAAGGTGTTATTCCCTCAATCGTGTGCAACTCTAAGCTCCTCAGTCCATGGAACTCTCCAGGCAAGAATACTGGAGTGGGTTGCCATGCTCTTCTCAGGGGACTTCCCAACCCAGGGATCAAACCTGGGTCTCCTTAATGTTAACATGTCTTATTTAGATAGTGAGAGATTTGGAGCAGATCTAAAGCAGAAACATATAACTGATGAAGAAGTAGCATTAACCATGTTATTATGGAAAAGGGAATACTTGGTCATTTCTTATTTTTGTCTATGCTTAGGGATGATTAAAAAGTGACTTTTGTTTTCGACTGTCTCCATCATTATTTGAAATTACATTATCTGATGTCAAATACCTCTGAAATTGTTTTTATTCAACAGGAGAAAAACTTTGATTATCTCTTAAAGCTAAATGCAACCCCATTTAATAGTTCTTAGGGACTGCCTTTCTCATTTTGCAAATGAAAAATGATTGACTTGGTAAATCACAAATATAAAAATCATAAAATAACTGTCATTTTTAAATAAGATAGGAAAGTATCCATTTGTTCTGTTCAGGAAAGGAAACAGGGATTCTAATATAATAATCATACTTTTTAAATCTCCATACATTCCAGCTTGTCTTTTTCTCAAGTTATTCTCTTATCAAAAATAAATAACACTAATCATATGAAGTGAGCTTTGGCTACTATCAGTCTATTTTCCTTTCAAAACATTGCATATGTTCAAAACACTTTTTTTTTTTTTTACAATGTTAAAAGAGACATCGGAAGATCCCAGAAGAAACTATATATATTCTTTATTTTTCCAATATGAAATTTCATACTAATCAGTGTAATTTTATGAACAAGGTAGCCAGGTAATTATGTATATGTGTGTGTGTATATATATATGTGTATATACATATATATATATATATACACACACCTTGACTTCCTTTCCCTTATGATTCAAAATAGTACTTCAAACCTAAAAATACATTTATATCTCTATCTATCTTCTAGCTAGCAAATGTGAACTCCAATACATGAAGATAGATAATATTTAAAATAAGCAAGGCAAAATTTCATTAAAAACCTAATACAAATGAAGGAGATTTTTCAAATTGATGATGTTATTTCATCTTGAGTCAGTGTCAAAAATGATGAGATGATACCTTAGTGACCTTTTGGAGAATTAGATAATACATCTGTGAATTGTATACTGATCTGTGCTACAATGGATATCAATTTGAGCAAACCCTGGGAGATAGTGAAGGACAGAGGAGACTGGCATGCTACAGTCTATGGCGTCACAAAGAGTCAGACATAGCTTAGTGACAGAACAACAACAACATGAAAACACAATGCAAATGTGTTCCATGGAGGCCAAGAATAAGATAAAAAATTAGATGACGATATATGAACTAAAAGTTAGATGAAAATACACGCAATCCATGGGGTCGCAAAGAGTAGGACACGGCTGAGCAACTGAACTGAACTGAACTGAACTGAACTGAACATGAACTAAAATTTCCCTGCATATCTTGGCCCCTCTGAAATCATATATAGATAAAGTAGATAAAATCCTCTCTGCAGTATATATTTTGATAACAGATATCACCATATTGCTGGATCTAGGTTTTGTAATTCCTTTTCAGAGAGGAATCCTAATGCTTTAGGAGCAATGTTTATAGAAAGTCAGGATCATGTTGGGTGAATATCATGAAAGACTGAATTCTGATAACTGAGTAGTAAAATGTGGTTACAGAGCACTGTGATCTTTTGATTCCTTTCCTTTAAGTGACAAGCAAAAATAAAAATGTTAAAAGTAACCTCCTTGTTTTTGTTTTGTCTGAAAAAGATATTCACTCTCTCTTTTAATCAAATATTAATCTGGTAAAATCTTGACTTTTTTCATAATTTTTAATAGAACTGATAGAGACCATTTGACCATGTACATAGAGTGCTTTTATATGTTTGACATTTGCTAATTTCCTTTCCCTTAATCACTGAGAGAAAAATACAGTAATGGAATCTATTGATAATTTCTAGTAGATTTAAATCAGGGAATTTTGTGCCAAATTATTGTATTTTTATCAGACTTGCATATGGTGCTATTACATAATAATTACAGTTTAAGACAAGTAACATTTGTTTTAAAATATTTTGATTTGTATGATGTGACGTTCATGTCTAAAATAAGTGTTACATCTAAACTTTTAGTTCACAAACAGTTTTACTTTTGGAAAAGCAGAACCTTGATCATTAAGACCTGCATGTATTAGGAATCCTGACTGATTTTCTTCTCTGGGTAAAGTGATATCACATTAAATAAGACATCATAGAAAATTATAGTTTATATGAATGCTTATGACATTATAAGTTGATAAAATTTGATTGAGGATTAAATTTTCATTAAGAGATTTTTCTCCATTCTCTAGGAATAAATGGCAATAGATGCCTTACTTGGAACAGAAAGAGAAATAGTAATTTGAAAGAAATGTTGACACCAAATTTCTTAAGATATGACCATAAATAAGTCTTTAGGGTTATTGCTTAGATATTACCTTCAGAATTTTATGACAATTTAAGGATTGATAAAGAAAGATGAAACTCGAAATTTTCAAAGTATTCATATTTTAATTCTTTTTCAACTACTTATGGTAACACATCTTGGCAACATGGCAAAACACCTAATCTTTGAAATGTGTTATTCCATGTCCCTGATTATTATATTCCTTTTGATTGCTTACAACATTTTTTTTAATAAAGAAATAGCTATTACAGTTGAATTTATGATCCTTAAAAGGAAATCAGGGCAGGTTAATTGAATATTTATTTATAAGGAGGCTTAACTTATAGGCAAAAAATGATAACTCCAAACAACAGAATGGGAAAAACTAGAAATCTCTTCAAGAAAATCAGAGATACCAAAGGAATATTTCATGCAAAGATGGGCTCGATCAAGGACAGAAATGGTATGGACCTAACAGAAGCAGAAGATATTAAGAAGAGATGGCAAGAATACACAGAAGAACTGTACAAAAAAGATCTTCATGACCCAGATAATCACGATGGTGTGATCACTGACCTAGAGCCAGACATCCTGGAATGTGAAGTCAAGTGGGCCTTAGAAAGCATCACTACAAACAAAGCTAGTGGAGGTGATGGAATTCCAGTTGAGCTATTTCAAATCCTGAAAGATGATGCTGAGAAAGTGCTGCACTCAATATGCCAGTAAATTTGGAAAACTCAACAGTGACCACAGGACTGGAAAAGGTCAGTTTTCATTCCAATCCCAAAGGAAGACAATGCCAAAGAATGCTTAAACTACTACACAATTGCACTCATCTCACATGCTAGTAAAGTAATGCTCAAAATTCTCCAAGCCAGGCTTCAGCAATATGTGAACTGTGAACTTCCTGATGTTCAAGCTGGTTTTAGAAAAGGCAGAAGAACCAGAGATCAAATTGCCAACATCCACTGGATCATGGAAAAAGCAAGAGAGTTCCAGAAAAACATCTATTTCTGATTTATTGACTTTGCCAAAGCCTTTGACTGTGTGGATCACAATAAACTGTGGACAATTCTGAAAGAGATGGGAATACCAGACCACCTGATTTGCCTCTTGAGAAATTTGTACGCAGGTCAGGAAGCAACAGTTAGAGCTGGACATGGAACAACAGACTGGTTCCGAACAGGAAAAGGAGTACATCAAGGCTGTATATTGTCCCCCTGTTTATTTAACTTATATGCAGAGTACATCATGAGAAACACTGGACTGGAAGAAACACAAGCTGGAATCAAGATTGTCAGGAGAAATATCAATAACCTCAGATATGCAGATGACACCACCCTTATGGCAGAAAGTGAAGAGGAACTCAAAAGCCTCTTGATGAAAGTGAAAGTGGAGAATGAAAAAGTTGGCTTAAAGCTCAACATTCAGAAAATGAAGATCATGGCATCCGGTCCCATCACTTCGTGGGAAATAGACAGGGAAACAGTGGAAACAGTGTCAGACTTTATTTTTCTGGGCTCCAAAATCACTACAGATGGTGACTGCAGCCATGAAATTAAAAGACGCTTACTCTTGGAAGGAAAGTTATGACCAACCTAGATAGCATATTCAAAAGCAGAGACATTACTTTGCCAACAAAGGTCTGGCTAGTCAAGGCTATGGTTTTTCCAGTGGTCATGTATGGATGTGAGAATTGGACTGTGAAGAAGGCTGAGCGCTGAAAAATTGATGCTTTTGAAGTGTGGTGTTGGAGAAGAGTCTTGAGAGTCCCTTGGACTGCAATGAGATCCAACCAGTCCATTCTGAAGGAGATCAGCCCTGGGATTTCTTTGGAAGGAATGATGCTAAAGCTGAAACTCCAGTGCTTTGGCCACATCCTGTGAAGAGTTGACTCATTGGAAAAGACTCTGATGCTGGGAGGGATTAGGGGCAGGAGGAGAAGGGGACGACAGAGGATGAGATGGCTGGATGGCATCACTGACTTGATGGACGTGAGTTTGGGTGAACTCCGGGAGTTGGTGATGGACAGGGAGGCCTAGAGTGCTGCAATTCATGGGGTCGCAAAGAGTCGGACATGACTGATTGACTGATATCTGATCTGATCTGATTTTCTCTTTGCATTATAACAATGAAAGATCTCAGTTCACTAGAGATATGGATCATTAATACCTTGAGTTTATTTGTTGCTGTTGCTGCTAAGTCACTTCAGTCGAGTCGGACTCTGTGCGACCCCATAGACGGCAGCCTACCAGGCTCCCCCATCCCTGGGATTCTCCAGGCAAGAACATTGGAGTGGGTTGCCATTTCCTTCCTTCTCCAATGCATGAAAGTGAAAAGTGAAAGTGAAGTCGCTCAGTCGTGTCCGACACCTAGCGACCCCATGGACTGCAACCCACCAGGCTCCTCCATCCACCGGATTTTCCAGGCAAGAGTACTGGAGTGGGTTGCCATTGCCTTCTCCGAGTTTATTTGTAGGCAATAAAAATTTGTAAGAATGATTACCTAGAATAAATCATAAAAATTTTCCCAACTTTACATTAGCATAACTAATCTAAAAATATTTAATTGGTGACCTCATAGAAAGACTAAAAATTAAAATAAAGCTTACACCCGCTAAATTTTATTTTATATATAATTGTATGTTTCAGGTTAGAATATTTGCAAATAGTATTAGAGTCATTTGAAATGGTTTCATATGATAAAATGACAAAATTTAATAATTTCTAATAGTATGTTTTTGCTAAGAAAATAGCCTGCATTCCTAAAATTCAAAGCTGAGATAATGATAAAAAATTCTAGAATGAGGATAGTCTCATAGAGAAAGTCTTGTCTCTATAATACTAATTCCTTATGCATTCACTAGCAAAATGTAAACATATAAATTATTTTTCCAGACTTCCTATAAAATAAAATTTTGTTGTACAATAATTATACATTAAGCAGACTTAAATCATCTGTCCTGTGCATATAGTTTATATGTAAATTGTATAGCTAACATGAGATTCATGCTTTAAAATATTTAATAAATATTTAATATTTTAATAAAATATTTTATTTTAATAAATAAATATTTAATATTTTATAAATTATAAATAAATAAATATTTAATAAAATATTTTAATAAAATAAGTTTCTATAAATAGATACCTCAAATTGATTATTTTTATGGGAAGTTGTCTTACTATATGTAATGAATAATTTGCGACTGCAGAAAAAAGACCCAATAACAACATGTACAGTGTTCCTACAATAATTCCTAGCAAAATTAGTGCTTTTGCTAATTCCTCATTTTCTCTTCCTATTTGTTTCTCATCTTTTCTATCCTATAATGCCCACAGAAGCTCCAAAGTCTTCCCTTCTTGAATTGAAGATAAGTTATTATCTGAGCAGCAATTGATAAATGAGTCTAAGAGTCTCAGATATCACCTCTAGCACTCTAGCACTTATTCTCTAAATTTTTCCCACTTTATTATTCTCTAAAAATTTAAAAATCTCTCCCAATAATGTCTGATGGCAAATATTACCATAGTACTAACATTTATTTGGCTCTTTAATTTTCTTTATTATATTAGTAGCCTTTAATATTAGTGTATTCTCATTACTTGGATAACCCCTTTATAATCAAGGTGTATCTTAATTAAAACAAAAACAAAAACAAAAAAACACATAGGTTTAAGTATTTTATGGGCTTCCCAGGAAGCTCAGTGGTAAAGAATCCACCTGCCAGTGCAGGAGACATAAGAGACATGGTTCAATCCCTGGGTCAGAAAGATCCCCTGGAGGAGGGCATGGCAGCTCACTCTGATATTCTCTCGGAGAATCCCATGGACATAGTAGCCTAGCGGGCTACAATCCGTGGGGTCAAAAGGAGTGGAACACAAATAAAATGACTTAGCAGCAGCAGCATTTTGTAAGTACAGTTGCCTCTTGGTATTATCAGGAGATTGCTTTCAGGACCCCTGAAGATACCAAAATCCCCAGTTGTTCAAATCTTTCTAATTAAATGGTATCAAACAATTCACCCTCCTACCGCAGCTTCAGCCAACCTGGGATCAGATCTGTGATGCGGAACCTGTGGTTTGGAGAGTAGACTGTATATGTATATGCGCATGTATAATGCATTTTATACAATTAATTTTTTTTTCCTTTGTTGCATGGTTTTTACTTGTCCATGTCTCTCTCTCTTTTTAACCTAAGTTCTACAATGTTAAAGAGAACTAGTATGTTTCTTTCATATGTTTACTTAAGTATTTATTCATATTCATATTCTGTGTGTGTATGAGAGAGAGCGAGCAAGAGAGAGATTGGTATCTGGATCACTGCAAACAATAGAGTATTGGAAGTTTTAACATCTGATAAAGATCCATTCCATTCTTTTTTACTGAATATATGCTGCTGCTAAGTCGTTTCAGTTGTGTCCGACTCTGTTGGACCCCATAGACGGCAGCCCACCAGGCTCCCCCGTCCCTGGGATTCTCCAGGCAAGAACACTGGCGTGGGTTGCCATTTCCTTCTCCAATGCATAAAAGTGAAAGTGAAGTCGCTCAGTCGTGTCTGACCCTCAGCGACCCCATGGACTGCAGCTTTCCAGGCTCCTCCATCCATGAGATTTTCCAGGCAAGAGTACTGGAGTGGGGTGCCATTGCATAGCCCTATTTCAGTCTTGGAAATGACTACATAATTCCATAGTACATGATAGAGCTCTTTTTCATGATTTCCATGGTGTGATTACTCCACAACTTACTCAGTCTGTCACCCATGTTTGTTTGTTTTTTATGAGCAATGTTACCATAGGCTTCCACAATCTATGTGTTCTCATTATATTCAGATTTAAACCCATATATAAACTATAGGACTAGATTTCCAAGTTTAATTTCTAGCTCTTACTTTCTATCTTTGTAACTTTGGGTAAATTACCTAATATTTCTGACCATAATTTCCTAAAACAAGAATTTGATAAACACAAAATTTAGGCTCCTCTGAAAATTGCTCCTAAGAAACTTGGACTATCTTGCTGAAGATATGTCACAGAGAAGGAGGCCCTAGCTAAGGACCCAGGTTAACCAAACATGTGAATTCTTGGAATGTCATATAGTAGGTAGCAACCCAAAGATGGCAGCTGAATGGGTAACACCAGACTATATAATCACTTAAAGAAATGTGCCACTGATCCCAGTCTAAATTACATCATAAGCACATAAATCTTCCTTTTGTTCTCTATATCTTTATTAATCCTTTTACTTTTAATCTGTATGTGCCTTTATAGTTAAAGTCAGTTTCTTATAAACAACATAGAATTGAATCTTGTTGCTTGGTCCACTCTTGCAGTCTATGTCTGTTCCTGTCCCCCGCCCCTTGGTATGTTTAGACTCTTGACTTTTAAAGTAATTATTGATATATTTGCATTACTATCTAACAAACTTGTTGTGGATTTTATTCATTGCCCTTGTTGTCTTTTTCTTCTTTTGACTTTTTTTCTCTCTTCTGTGGTTGCAATTTGAGTATTTTGTATGATTCTGTTTTCTCATTTTCTCTCTTCCCTTTGCACATAAACTAAACCTAATTTTTTTGTGGTTGCCCTAGTGTACTCAATGTATATTCTTATCCTTGATCCTCTGTAAGTAAGATGGTATTTTTTCCTCTGAATTTTTTTTCAAGATTTTTGTCTATGTTTCAAATTTCTGCAATTTGTATATAATGTGACTCAGTAGGGATTTTAAAAATATGTATCCTCTTGATGTTCTTTGAGCTTCTTGGATCTGTGGCTTGGTGTCTTATATAAATATTAATCTTGGGAAATTCTCAGTCATTATTGCTTCAAATATTTCATCTTTTCCTTTCTCTCTTTTTTCTTTTTTCCAGTATTCTGATTACATATATGTTTCAGGCTGTACAGAATGTTTTAGAATGTGTCCCAGTTCAGATCCAGTGCAAGTAAGGGAGCCTGTCTGAATCTCATTAAGTAGTCCTTGAATATATTGGAAAATGCTATATAAAGAGGTTAGTAATGATTGGCTAACTTAGGACATTGGATCTTATTAATAATAACATATTTCATGGAATTAAAAAAAAACACCACATTAGTCATTAACTAATAGGTTTATTTACAATGTATATTTACTATATTCTATTTTAGTATGTAAGCTCAACATTCAGAAAACAAAGATCATGGCATCCGGTCCCACCACTTCATGGGAAATAGATGGGAAAACAGTGGAAACAGTGTCAGACTTTATTTTTCTGGGCTCCAAAATCACTACAGATGGTAACTGCAGCCATGAAATTAAAAGACTCTTACTCCTTGGAAGGAAAGTTATGACCAACCTAGATAGCATATTCAAAAGCAGAGACATTACTTTGCCAACAAAGGTTCGTCTAGTCAAGGCTATGGTTTTTCCTGTGGTCATGTATGGATGTGAGAGTTGGATTGTGAAGAAGGGTGAGCACTGAAGAATTGATGCTTTTGAAGTGTGGTGTTGGAGAAGACTCTTGAGAGTCCCTTGGACTGCAATGAGATCCAACCAGTCCATTCTGAAAGAGATCAGCCCTGGGATTTCTTTGGAAGGAATGATGCTAAAGCTGAAAGTCCAGTACTTTGGCCACCTCATGAGAAGAGTTGATTCATTGAAAAATACTCTGATGCTGGGAGGGATTTTGGGGGCAGGAGGAGAAGGGGACGACAGAGGATGAGATGGCTGGATGGCATCACTGACTCGATGGACGTGAGTCTCACTGAACTCCAGGAGTTGGTAATGGACAGAGAGGCCTGGGGTGCTGCGATTCATGGGGTCGCAAAGAGTCAGACACGACTGAGCGACTGATCTGATCTGATCTGATTTTAGTATGTCATATAAAACAGAAAGATATGACAAATGACAGAATAACTTTGCATTCCCATTTATTTCTGAATTACTGTCTCAATTTTAGCATATTAAGGTAAGATATCTGACCTGAAATTTTTAATGAGAAAGTTAATCTTCTTCACTTATTTCATTATCTAAATATATTCTAGGATTGTTCCAAATCATACATGTATTAACAGACTTAACAAAAACTCCATTTTAGTCCTTTTTCCTCTTTTTACTCCCTCATACCTTGATCTCATTGTGCTCTTATCTAAGTTCCTGTAATGTAAGAGCCATCACAGCACCAATATCAGCAAGAAGAGTGCACTTAACAATGGCATGTGCCTCTTTGGACATTCATTCTGTTAATAGGCCTAACAGAAAGCTAATCATCATTAGTGTGATCATTTTATTTCAGAAACTTCTAACTTCCCTGGTGAACTACTGTATTAGCAATTGGAAATTATTAAAATTTTGTACGGCAGGAGCACAAGGATTATTATGAACTAATACTTAAAAATATCTAAATCACTGGGATAAATCTTGCAATAAGAATAGACACAAATCTCTTGGTAGTAGGCATGGAACAGGTAATGATAAACATATCACCAAATGAATGGAATATAATTCTTTAGAGGTAATGTTTTGTTTGAATAGCTCTTATTTTTGAGTGATTCTATCTCTCTAAAACTTGTATGTTTGTTTCTTTTATTTTAGTCCAATAAATTATTTAATATAATGGAGATAAAGTCTCACAGCTAAGTGATAGAAACTGATTTCATCATAAGTAGCACAGTTTCAAACACTGTGCTCTTAACAGCTAAACTGAAATATAATTTAAAATATTTCTTTGATATATTTCTTGGTTTGACTCTATACTCTTAATTTAATTTTGGTTCCTATCTTAGTATTGCTGCTGCTAAGTCACTTCAGTCGTGTCCGACTCTGTGTGACCCCATAGACAGCAGCCCACCAGGCTCCTCTGTCCCTGGGATTCTCCAGGCAAGAACATTGGAGTGGGTTGCCATTTCCTTCTCCAATGCATGAAAGTGAAAAGTGAAAGTGAAGTCGCTCAGTTGTGTCCGACTCTAGCGACCCCATGGACTGCAGCCTACCAGGCTCCTCTGTCCATGGGATTTGCCAGGCAAGAGTACTGGAGTGGGGTGCCATTGCCTTCTCTGATCTTAGTATTGGGCCCCCAACAAAGTCCTTTCTAAACAGCTGTTCTTATTGAAAGGGTCTTCCCTTGTCAATAGATTGCACTTGTTCTGTGTGTGTGTGTGTGTGTATGTGTGTGTAGTCAGTCTCTCAGTCGTGTCCAACTCTTTGCCATCTCAGACAGTAAAGAATATGCCTGCAATGTGGGAGACCTGGCTTTGGTCCCTGGGTCAGGAAGATCCCCTGGAGAAGGGAATGGCAACCCACTTCAGTGTTCTCTCATGGAGAATCCCCATGGACAGAGGAGCCTAGAAAGCTACAGTCCATGGAGTCCAAAGAGTTGGATGTGCCTAACATTTAGAGCTTCCCATGTGACATTAGTGGTAAAGAACCCTCCTGCCAATTCAGGAGACATTAAGAGATGTGAGTTTGACTCCTGGGTTGAGAAGATGCCCTGGAGAAGGGAATGGCAACCCACTCCAGTATACTTGCATGGAGAATCCTATGGACAGAGGAACTCGGTGGGTTACAGTCTCCATAGGGTCGAAAAGAGTCATACACAACTGAAGTGACTTAGCATATATACATATGTATATACATATGTATGTGTGTATATACACACACACATATTATATAGATATTGTTCCTAAAGTTAGTTTCCTAAACTAAACCACTTACTGGTATTCTTTACTTTCTGCATTACCATTCTTATTTGGAAAGATTTTTACCATCTTTCATAACATAAATATTTAACTTCTAGTTTCTCTGTTCTGCTTCTCATCCTTCAAGTGATCTCTGATTATTTTCATCTCATTCTTCAGCCAAAAATTCATAAGAGACCATAACATGAACTTCTATGCCTCCCTCTCTTTCTCCAGAGTATCCTCCTCCCCAGTACCCTCAGAACAGTCATTTTGAGGGCATTGAATTGTGATCTCTGCATCTTCATCTCTGTAATGTTGCCATTGTCTTCTTCCAGCAGAAAGCCCAGGGGAATATGAAGTGATATCATGTTTCCCTTTTCTCCAGGTAACATTCTTGTCCTGTCTCTCATATAATGCTTGAAGACAATCACTTCATGCCTCTTAATTGTGTTTCGATTGTGTGCTTGTTTATAGCATCAAGCCTAGTCTAGAACTAATTATACTGTTAGGCCAGAGCAGAAGTTTCTCGCACTTGATTTCTTCTGAGATATTATGCTATCTACTCAGCTTCTCAGATTCCAATTACCTGTATATTAAGTTACTTGATGTTGTCCCACAAGACAATGAATCTCTGTTTGTTTCTGGTCAATTATTTTCCATTATGATTCATTTTGATAGTTTAAATCCACTGATATTTATATGTTCAATCTGCTCTTAAAGCCATTCATTGAACTTTTCCAATCATATATGAAATTTGGGGCTCAATTGTTTATTTTTGCTGTTTGTTTCTAGTTCTTATTACTGTAATACCCTATTTTATTTCTCATTATATTTATGGATATCTTAAATCTTTATTCATAGAAAATATTTAATGGTTTTTTAAATTGCTTTCACTAATTCTAAACATGTCTGTCATTTTATTGACAATATTGATAATTTTTCTCCTGATGATTGGTCATATTTCTCCTTGTCTACACATATTAAGTTTTTTTGCTTTGTTTTACATATAAGAAATGGTGGCTAATATTGCTTTGAATATCTGCTGTATGTTTTCTTTCTTTAAAGAGGGTTACATATGTGATGTGCAGTTCGTTTACATTTGAATCTGTTTTATTTTTTTAAGTCTTGTTTTTTAAGCTTCTTTAGTTCCTCTAAAGTAGTCATGAACCTAGCATTTGTGTATCCCTGAATAGTGGGATCTAGAGAATGGTATTTCTGGGGTCTCCAATGGATAGAGTATTCAGTAAGATTTCCCCACTATGAATGAATAAATTCCATTGTCTCCCAGCTGTATGCAATATTCAGATCTCTAACTTTTTGTTCTGTTAACAACACCTTGGAAATAATGCCCTGCCCACCTCCTCCACCCCCCAAATCACAAAAACCTTGTTCTGCCTATTTATGTGGTATTGATTTGTACATAGAAACCTGTATTTGCACAATGACTTAAGGAGAACCCTGTGCAGATTTCTGCAGTGCCTTCTATGAAAAATTCCTATGTCTGATACACTGTTCAGAAATCTTAGCTGTGTCAGCAATTGAGAGTTCCAATTTCTTATTCTTTAGATTAGCAAGATCATTGTCTCTATTTGGGCTCATTTCCTTACAAAAAAGTGAACAAGAATCTGAAATCAAAAAGTCTGGATTATCCAGGAACTTATCTTGTGACTTTTCACCCCACCTATAATCTCTGTCCTACAATGCTTTTGGCCAACATCTGCAAATAATTTATTCAGTTTCATTCTTGTTTATAGTGAGAGACCTAGTCTGTTATCAATTACCGCACAAAGGACAGAGCAGAAAACTTTGATTTTTTAAAAATAAAGATACTACTTATTCAATGTCTACCCTTTAAATGAAATATGAGTAAACCTATTTACTTATAAAAATACAAAACTTGTAGATTTAATTGATTTTATATCTGTTATTAGCTTTCTCATCACCAGGAATTAGTATAATAATAAGAAAAATAGAGTAGAACCATACCAAAAATACTTTTCAATTGTTTTCAATGAATACAAATTATTAGTAAATTACAATAATGTATATATAATTATTTCATATCTATTACTTAAAAGAAATAAGTATAAAAAGATCTTCATAGACTTTATAGCTCTTGATATTTAATTCTCAAAATTGTTGATGTGCTCTTAGAGCAATCAGTTCATATAAATTTATTAGTTATTTGAGAACCAAAAACTAATATCTTATTAGATATTTATTTAAAGCCACAGGGCATTCTTCATATTTTTTGAGTTGGAAGTGACAATATAACTATGAAAAGTGTAATATGGATGTCTTAACCCCTTTCCCACTGGAAAAATCAAGACATATTAGTAGTTACGTACTTGAGGTTTCTGTTTAAAAGTGGCCATATAAACTTTAAAATAGTTCCTTTCGTCTTACAATTTTGTCTTCTATATACAGTTTCTGAGTGATATAAAGTTATATCACAAATGATATATTACTCTCCTATTTTTCCCACCATTTAACATCTAAAGCTTAAATTTTAATACTAGATTATTTAGGCCTTCTTTGTCTCTAGCAATCTTGGATTAAAACTTTCAAAAAAATTTTTTTCACAAAATTTAACTTACTTTAAACTTTTTCCAAGGAATGGATTGCAAATGTTTGTTTGGTGTGCATGTTATTATACCTGTTATCTGAGTTTTAAAAATAATGATTCCATCATAGTAATCCATCATCTTGGCCAACAGTGGCTTCAAAATTTACATTACATGTTTTTTTTTTATCTCAGCTGTCATTAAAATGGGCAATTGGTATTTTAAGTTTTCAGAGGCCATTGATGAGAAAAGCATAATCCATATATTACTAAATGTATTTTGAAACGTAGGAGGGAGACTATTTTAAGCTGTCAACTTTAATCGTACATTTTTTGGATGAGAAATACATATGTATTGGGCAAGTAACTTGTGACATAATGTTGAGTAATGAGCAGACATCAAAAAAGGGAATATTCTAATACGTTAATTACCTCCAAGATAGTATCAGTTTCCTTCAGATCATAGTGAAGTTTCCTTTCAAGTACTTGTCAAATATTCATCTTTGGCCTGTGTTTTTTTTTAATATAACATTTTCTAAACATGTTTTCTCTCTGATTTATACAATAAATATCCTATTAAGTATATTTTAGACTTAGGACCAACATGAGAATGTTCCAGCCTTGTAATATGTTGTTAGAAGTTGCTAGAAGCCTTTGAGAAGTAAACAAATGTTGCGCATTGATGATGTGTAACCAGAGAACACTCGGTTTAATTATGGGAGAGTTGAAGGACCAAGAAGAGCAAAGGAAAGAGAAATAAGAAAAATACACATGTGAAAAAATGACTTACTAAGAAAAATGCTTTAAAGTTAGACTAAAGAATAATGTCATTTTATTTGTCTAATGATTTAATTGATTCAACAATTTTGCTTTGAATATTCAAGTCCTTATATAGGGCATATGGCACTAAAAGAAAGAAATATCGGGAACTGCTCAGGTAATGAATGATTGTGAGGTGGGTAGAATTAGTAAAGATGATGTTAATGAATCCAATATAATGTAGTAAATGGATCAGAGATATTTAGAACCCATGGAGATTTCAGAGGAAGGAGAGATTGCTTTAAAAACAGGAGAAAATGTATCATTTTAGCTGGACCTTTAATGACATATGGATTTCTTCATAATGTGATAAAATGGGAACTAAAGAAGGGAAGTGATGTGTGAACAGAGTCACAGAAGCTGGTGACTTTGGAATAGATAAAAAAAACTGAAAGCGTTCTAGATTGATGTAACTTGCTGTTTGAAAATGAATAATACCAAGTAAGTTTAGGGGGGAAAAATACTGTTCCATAGAATGTAGGGAATAAATTAATAGAATTATGACTTGATATGTCATTTAATTGTTACAGAGAATATTAAAATTCAGAATTAACTAGTATATGAGCTGCTGTTATCTAATATGATTACTGTGGATATCATTGCTTGATATGAAGAGCAATTCTGGTCTAGGAAAGTCTATAGCAAAATAGTACTATGGTATTCTAGAATGTGAATGAAAAATTGGTGATTAATTCAAAAGAATAATCAAAAGAGAGATGTGGTTATGAAAAAGCAAACCAGTCAAATATAAGAGATGGTAGAAAGGTTTGGATTAATTTGGGTGTTTATTCTAACATATTATAAGTTTAGATTCTTAAAAGAAATAGGGGAGTTCAGAATAACAGGTTAGGATAGAAAAAGAGAAATTAGGTTTAGAAATTTTAAATTTCAGTTTCTGTCAATAA
Organism: Bubalus kerabau; assembly: GCF_029407905.1. Lineage (NCBI taxonomy): Eukaryota > Metazoa > Chordata > Mammalia > Artiodactyla > Bovidae > Bubalus > Bubalus kerabau. Next base: position 6,248,248 of record NC_073645.1, read on the forward strand.
ACTAAGTAAAGTTTTCTGTGAGTCACTTTATAATTTAACTCTGAATTCCAAGGCATAAAAGCAGGATAATAATCATTGAAATGTGGAGTAAAATTGTAAAGAGAAAACAGATCGGACTGTGTGTGTATGTAGGAGTGCCTCAGGCACTACTTGGAATGCATTGCTAGAAATACTGAAACTAGAAGCCTCAGGGACACATTTTAGGGATGAAATTAGCCATCTGATAACTGGAAGTTCAGTTTAGTTCAGTCGCTCAGTCGTGTCTGAGTCTTTGCAAGCCCCTGGACTGCAGCAAACCAGGCTTCCCTGTCCATCACCAACTCCCGGAGTTTACTCAAACTCAAGTTCATTGAGTCAGTGATGCCAGCCAACTATCTCATCCTCTGTCATCCCCTTCTCCTCCCGCCTTCAATCTTTCCTAGCATCAGGGACTTTTCAAATGAGTCAGTTCTTCACATCAGGTGGAAAAGTATTGGAGTTTCAGCTTCAACATCAGTCCTTCCAATGAATATTCAAGACTGATTTCCTTTAGGATGGATTGATTATATCTTCTTGCAAGTCCAAGGGACTCTCAAGAGTCTTCTCCAACACCACAGTTCAAAATCATCAATTCTTAAGCGCTCAGCTGTCTTTATAGTCGAACTCTCACATCCATACATAACTTCTGGAAAAACCATACCTTTGACTAGACTGACCTTTGTTGGCAAAGTAATATCTCTGCTTTTTAATATACTGTCTAGGTTGGTCAAAGCTTTTCTTCCAAGGAGCAAGTGTCTTTTAATTTCATGGCTGCAGTCACCATCTGCAGTGATTTTGGAGACCCCCAAAATAAAGTCTGTCACTGTTTCCACTATTTCTCCATCTATTTTCCATGAAGTGATAGAACCAAATGTCATGATATTAGTTTTATATTACACAAGTTTTAAGCCAACATTTTCACTCTCCACTTTCACTTTCATCTATTAGTTCTTCTTCACTTTCTGCTGTAAGGGTGGTGTCATCTGCATATCTGAGGTTATTGATATTTCTCCTGGAAATCTTGATTCCAGCTTGTGCTTCAATCCAGCCCAGCATTCACATGATGTACTCTGCATATAAGTTAAATAAGCAGAGTGATGATATACAGCCTTGACGTACTCCTTGCCCGATTTGGAACCAGTCTGTTGTTCCATGTCCAGTTCTAACTGTTGCTTCCCTATATGAATTCAGATTTCTCAAGAACCAGGTCAGGTGGTCTAGTATTCCCATCTCTTTAAGAATTCTCCACCATTTTTTGTGACACACACAGTCAAAGGCTTTGTCATAGTCAATAAAGTAGAAATACATGTTTTTTTCAGGAACTCTCTTCCCTTTTTGATGATCCAATGGCTGTTGGAAATTTGATCTCTGGTTCCTCTGCCTTTTTAAAACAAGCTTGAACATCTGGAGGTTCACGGTTCATGTATGGATGAAGCCTGGCTTGGAGAATTTTGAGCATTATTTTGCTAGCATAAGGGTGAGTGCAATTGTGTGGTAGTTTGAGCATTCTTTGGCATTGCCTTTCTTTGGGATTGAATTAAAACTGATCTTTTCTAGTTTTGTGGCCACTGCTGAGGTTTCCAGATTTCTTGGCAGGTTGAGTCCAGCACTTTCATAGCATCATCTTTTAGGATTTGAAATAGCTCAACTGGAATTGCATCACCTCCACTGCCTTTGTTCGTAGCGATGCTTTCTAAGGCCCACTTGCCTTCGCATTCCAGAATGTCTGACTCTAGGTGAGTGATCATACCATCATGATTATCTGGGTCATGAAGACTTATTGTATAGTTCTTCTTTGTATTCTTGCCACCTCTTCTTAATATCTTCTGCTTCTGTTAGAACCATACCATTGCTGTCCTTTATTGAGCCCATCTTTGCGTGATATGTTTCCTTGATATCTCTAATTTTCTTGAAGAGATCTCTAGTCTTTCCCATCTATTGCTTTCCTCTATTTCTTTTCATTGATCACTGAGGAAGGCTTTCTTATCTGTCCTTGCTACTCTTTGGAACTTTGCATTCAAATGGCTATATCTTTCTTTTTCTCTTTTGCTTTCACTTCTCTTCTTTTCTCAGCTATTTGGAAGGCCTCCTCAGACAGCCATTTTTTCTTTTTGCATTTCTTTTTCTTGGGGATGGTCTTGATCCCTGTCTCCTATACAATGTCATGAACCTCCATCCATAGTTCATCAGGCACTCTGTCTATTAGATCTAATCCCTTGAATCTATTTGCTACTTCCACTGTATAATCGTCAGAGATTTGATTTAGGTCATACCTCAGTGATCTAGTGGTTATCCCTGCTTTCTTCAATTTAAATCTATGTTTGGCAATAAGGACTTCCCTGGTGGCTCAAATGGTAAAGCATCTGTCTACATTGTGGGAGACCCGGGTTCAATCCCTGGGTCGGGAAGATCCCCTGGAGAAGGAAATGGCAATCCACTCCAGTACTATTGCCTGGAAAATCCCATGGACACAGGAGCCTGGTAGGCTACAGTCCATGGGGTTGCAAATAGTCGGACACGACTGAGCGACTTCACTTCACTTTGGCAATAAGGAGTTCATGATCTGAGCCACAGTTAGCTCCTGGTCTTGTTTTTGTTGAGTGCATAGAGCTTCTCCATCTTTGGCTGCAAAGAATATAATCAATCTGATCTTGGTATTGACCATCTGGTGATGTCCATGTATAGATTCTTCTCTTGTGTTGTTGGAGGAGGGTTTTTGCTATGACCAGTGCATTCTCTTGGCAAAACTCTATTAGCCTTTGCCCTGCTTCATTCTGTACTCCAAGGCCAAATTTGCCTGTTACTCCAGGTGTTTCTTGACTTCCTACTTTTGCATTCCCGTCCTGTATAATGAAAAGGACATACTTTTTGAGTGTTAGTTCTAGAAGGTCTTGTATGTCTTCATAGAACCATTCAACTGCATCTTCTTCAGCACTACTGGTCAGGGCATAGACCTGGATTACTGTGATATTGAATGGTTTGCCTTGGAAACAAACAAAGATCATTCTGTCTCTTTTGAGATTGTATCCAAGTACTGAATTTCAGGCTCTTTTGTTGACTATGATGGCTACTCCATTTCTTCTAAGGGATTCTTGCCTTCAGTCATAGATATAATGGTCATCTGAGTTAAATTCACCCATTCCAGTCCATTTAGTTGGCTGACTCCTAAAATGTTGTTGTTCACTTTTTCCATTTCCTGTTTGACCACTTCCAATTTGCCTTAATTCATGAATCTAACATTTCAGGTTCCTATGCAATATTGCTCTTTATAACATCGGACCCTGCCTCTATCACCAGTCAAACCCACAGCTGGGTGTTGTTTTTACTTTGGCTCCATCCCTTCATTCTTTCTGGGGTTATATCTCCACTGATCTCCAGTAGCATATTGGGTACCTACTGACCTGGTGAGTTCATCTCTCAGTGTCCTATCTTTTTTGCCTTTTCATACTGTTCATGGGGTTCTCGAGGCAAGAACACAGAAGTCCCATTCCTTTCTCCAGTGGACCACATTTTGTCTGAACTAGAAGAGTGTTTATCAAAGTGTTGCTAATGAGAGGTAAGTGAGCCTCCTCTGTGCCCCATCCCAAACAAAAAAGTCAGACATCTCTAATGTAAAGTGATATTGTAATTTTAGAAAATATAATATCAATAAAATGTAAACAGTAAATTGTCATTTTATGAAGTTTTGAGGGATGTTAAAGAACAGTTCTGAGATACTGGAAAATAGATCTGTAACGCTGTTTAACAGTATTCATTTTCTTTCTTTAGTTGTGCTGGCTTTTTGTTGCTGCCTACAGGCTTTCTCTAATTGCAGGGTGGAGGCTACCCTTAGTAGCACTGGCTTTTCACTGTGGTCATTTCTCCTGTTGTGGAGCACAGACTCCAGGTCCATAGTCTCTAGTAGTTGTGGCTTGGGCACTCAGTAGTTTTGGTGCACATACTTTAGTTGCTCCATGGCATGTGGAATCTTGTTGGACCAGGGATCGTACCCATGTCCCCTGCATTGGCAGGTGGACTTTCATTCACTGTACCACCAGGAAGGTCCTAACCAGCATTGTTTATGGGACAGACTCTCTGTAACAGATATGGTTTTTCACTTCTCTTTGAGTACTCTTTTTTTGACTTACCTATTTTTAAATTTTATTTATTATTATTATTTTAATTGATTAAGTTTTAATTAGAAGATAATTGCATTACAGTAGAGAGCTCAAATCTGGTCTTTTTTTGTTTGGTTGTTTTTTTTTTTTTTTGATAACCTAGAGGGGTGGGATGGAGTGGGAGGTTCAAAAGTGCTCTTTTCATTGGGTCAGGTGTCCTTTCATGGTCTCAAGGTGTCTTTTCAGAGACTGAAAGAAGTCTAGCAAGCTTTACTGCTCTTTTCTAAGGGTGCAGGTACTGTAACTAACAGGACTCACTCTCCTTTTAAAGAGAGAAAATATGGCATAATGGACTATCATATGTTTTCAGGATCAGAAACACTTTGGTTAAATTCTAATTTTCTAACATATCAGTTCCAATTAATTCTCTGTTGGTCAATCAGATTTTAGATGCTAAAGTAAGACTCCAAATTTGACTGAATATGATCCTAGATGGTTAAATTTTAGTATTTCAAATTATCATAATTCTACTGCAAATGGTAACCTATTTCTTTTTTAATATATTAACCCATTCTACTATGAGTCAGTGAGCATGAATCTATTCCCAGAATGGAAACCCAACTGAATTATTTATAGATTTAAGTTCCCCACACTGTAGAATAAGAAATATATAGTCACACTTTGAGATTCTTTTTGAAACACCCAGATTTTTCCCCTCTTCTTACTCATCTTCTTCAGTTATTTGTACTGTATTACTTCATTGGTGGGTTGCAAACCTATAGGTCTCTGGGGTCAGGAAAACAATGACAGTGATTAAGGACTGCAGGCTTCATTATGGAGTAGCCACCTCTCATTCCTGGTGTTAACAAGGCATGACCTGTAAGTCATTTAAATGATGGTAAGCCTATGTCTGTCTTCCATAAAACTGCATCAGTTAACTGTGACAATAAACCTAACAATCAATGTAATCAATTCAAAAGGAAAAATAAGAAAAAAGAAAAAATGAGGCAAATATAAATTTCACTCATTTTCACAGGAAAAAAAGATTAAAATTAAGCAAAAGTAAAGATTCGTTGTGTGGCACAGTGACTCAAACAGAAAAGAAAATTAACACGAATATTTTGAGTGTTTAGTAACTATAGTGGAGAAGGCAATGGCACCTCACTCCAGTACTCTTGCCTGGAAAATCCCATGGGCGGAGGAGCCTGGTAGGCTGCAGTCCATGGGGTCGCCACGAGTCGGACACGACTGAGCGACTTCACTTTCACTTTTCACTTTCATGCATTGGAGAAGGAAATGGCAACCCACTCCAGTGTTCTTGCCTGGAGAATCCCAGGGACGGCAGAGCCTGGTGGGCTGTCGTCTACGGGATCGCATAGAGTCGGACACGACTGAAATGACTTAGCAGTAACTATAGTTATGTTACATTAGCAGAAATATTTTAGCCCAAATTATATCTTTCCTTTTAGTAAAAGTAAGATGTTGTGAAAGAAATGTATCTTTTAAAAAAAGTTTCATCTGCACTTAATTTTAATTCTAATCTAAAAGTATAAATGTCAAACTTTAATTTTATCTATATATTTTTGGAATAGCTTTGCATATTAGAAGTATTTAAAGAAACTTACTTCTGGAAATACTTAGAGATTTTATATTATATAAAATACAAGTTTTCAAATGATATACAAAAATATTTTAATGCTATAGATAATTCTAAATGATTCTTACTTTCCTTTGAAAGCTTACTTTCCTTTGCAGCTATGATGCAAGTAACTTAAATAATACATAACATAAGCTAAGCTAAATCACTTCAGTCGTGTCTGACTCTGTGCGAGCCCATAGACGGCAGCCCATCAGGCTCACCTGTCCCTAGGATTCTCCAGGCAAGAACACTGGAGTGGGTTGCCATTTCCTTCTCCAGTGCATGAAAGTGAAAAGAGAAAGTGAAGACGCTCAGTCGTGTCCAACTCTTAGCGACCCCATGGACTGCAGCCTACCAGGATCCTCCGCCCATGGGATTTTCCAGGCAAGAGTACTGGAGTGGGGTGCCATTACCTTCTCCATAAAATTAATTAAAACAGAGTGAATGTTTTCTATATATCAGGGCAACACCTTTTCTGGAAGTTAGATTTTTTTTCTCTCTCCAAACATTCCCATTAGGCAAAATATATGTTGTTATAACAACTGGATGTTAAATTTAGCCTGAATAACTTCTTAATATATATCAAGATAAAACTTTTTACTAGCATCTATAGTTTTTAAAGCATGGCCTTTTTTCCTATCCCTGATTCCTCAAAATGTTGCTTATTTGTAATATGTTTCTAAATAATTTACCTGAAATATATTCACTTCTCTGGTATTCAAATATGCATGTTTGTATATTTAAATCAATTATATTGTTGCATTGAAAATATCTAAACGTTTGTAAAAATTAAACATTTGCAGCAGCATAATATTATTCCTAGATTCTCTTTTGTCGACATCCCTAAAATGTTAATGTATAACATTTTGATAACTCTTCAAATCCAAAATTTTGCAACAGTTTGTTGTTATTTAGTTGCTCAGTTCAGTTCAGTTCAGTTCAGTCGCTCAGTCATGTCCGACTCTTTGCGACCCCATGAATCACAGCACACCAGGCCTCCCTGTCCATCACCAACTCCCGGAGTTCACTCAAACTCATGTCCATTGAGTCAGTGATTCTATCCAGCCATCTCATCCTCTGTCGTCCCCTTCTCCTCCTGCCCCCAATCCCTCCCAGCATCAGAGTCTTTTCCAATGAGTCAACTCTTCTCATGAGGTGGCCAAAGTACTGGAGTTTCAGCTTTAGCATCATTCCTCCCAAAGAACACCCAGGACTAATCTCCTTTAGAATGCTCATTTGGGTCCAACTCTTTTGCAACCCCATGAATGGTAGCCTCCAGGCTCCTCTATGTATGGGATTTTCCAGGCAAGAATACTGGAGTGGGTTGCCACTTCCTTCTCCAGTTTATCTTCCTAACACAAGGATCAAACCCATGGTTCCTGCCGCATCTCCTGCATTCCCAGGAGAAGATTTTATGTTTACTTACCTGCAAGTTAACTTTAACACTTGAAGCAAAATTAAAGTGTTGTTATTAGGAGACACATTACCAATCATACAGAGTATCCCCTAGGTTAAGTTCAGACACATAGGGTAAAATTTGAGACTCTAGAGCGAGATGCCACAAAACTAAAATCTACCCATATTTCACCAGGCAGGAAAATTATATTAAAATATAAATGCACGGCTGCTTCCCCGGCACCCAACTCCACGGCCTCGGAGGGGACCCTGCAGCGCCTGGTGCCGTGCTCTCCCCGGGAGGCCCACCAGCCTCGGCCCGCTGTTGGCGCGCGTTAAGCAGACTTTCTCCTGCCTCCTGCAGTGTCTGTCCCACAAAGGCAGCAAGTGAGGATCCCACCCCCCACCCCGCCGTGGTGCCCCTCGTCCTCCCGACTGGTCCCCCTTCTGGGATCGTCCGGGCTTCTCATGGCCTTCAGGAGGGGCCCAGCCCCAGTGGGACCCCCGCGGAGGCCTGATTCCTGCCCCTGCCCCTCTGCCCGACTGGGTTGTCTGCGTCCGCAGTCCATATGTCCTCCATCTGTGTGTGTGGCTCTGTGTCTGGGCCGGCTAGCTGCAGTCAACTGGTGCCTTAGTCCTTGGGCTGGGGGAGGGTCCACCCACGCCTCCCTGCCCACCCCGCCCCATTGAAGGCCACGGGAGTGGGAGTGGGTGAGAGGGAAGGTTGGATGGGCCTGGAGGATATTAAAGAAACACAGAAGTTGCCAATCTGGAAAAAAAAAAAAATAATAATAATAAAGCATATAAACATACTTCTTACCCCTTAACAAAAAAAAAATAATGAGCTTATGTGTGTATGTATGTCTTTTTGTGTTTTCATGTGTGTGTCCTGGCTGAATGCAGAAAAAATAGACTTTTTTTTTTTTTTATTTAACATCATACAATGACAATTTCTTCTTTCTCTTATACATTCATTGTGTTGTTGCTGTTCAGTCCCTAAGTGGTTTCCAACTCTTTGTGACCCCATGGACTGCCTTACGCAAGGATTCCTTGTCCTTCACTATCTCCCAGAGTTTGCTCAAACTCATTTCCATTGAGTCGTTGATGCCATCCAACCATCTCATCCTCTGTCACCCCCTTCACCTCATGCCTTTGATCTTTCCAAGAACCCAGTGAACATTCATTGTAAATAGTTTTAATTAACTCAAAGTAATCTTACTATGCCCCAACCAGTAACACTGAAGAAGCTGAAGTTGAATGGTTCTATGAAGACCTACAAGATCTTTTATAACTAAAACCCAAAAAAGATGTCCTTTTCATTATAGGGGACTGGAATGCAAAAGTAGGAAGTCAAGAAACACCTGGAGTAACAGGCAAATTTGGCCTTGGAATACAGAATGAACCAGGGCAAAGACTAATAGAGTTTTGCCAAGAAAATGCACTGGTCATAACAAACACCCTCTTCCAACAACACAAGAGAAGACTCTACACATGGACATCACCAGATGGTCAACACTGAAATCAGATTGATTATATTATTTGCAGCCAAAGATGGAGAAGCTCTATACAGTCAGCAAAAACAAGACCAGGAGCTGACTGTGGCTCAGACCATGAACTCTTTATTGCCAAATTCAGACTTAAATTGAAGAAAGTAGGGAAAACTACTAGATCATTCAGGTATGACCTAAATCAAATCCCTTTTGATTATACAGTGGAAGTGAGAAATAGATTTAAGGGCCTAGATCTGATAGACAGAGTGCCTGATGAACTATGGAATGAGGTTCGTGACATCGTACAGGAGACAGGGATCAAGACCATCCCCATGGAAAAGAAATGCAAAAAAGCAAAATGGCTGTCTGGGGAGGCCTTACAAATAGCTGTGAGAAGAAGAGAAGCGAAAAGCAAAGGAGAAAAGAAAAGATATAAACATCTGAATGCAGAGTTCCAAACAATAGCAAGAAGAGATAAGAAAGCCTTCTTCAGTGATCAATGCAAAGAAATAGAGGAAAACAACAGAATGGGAAAGACTAGAGATCTCTTCAAGAAAATCAGAGATACCAAAGGAATATTTCATGCAAAGATGGGCTCGATCAAGGACAGAAATGGTATGGACCTAACAGAAGCAGAAGATATTAAGAAGAGATGGCAAGAATACACAGAAGAACTGTACAAAAAAGATCTTCACGACCCAGATAATCACGATGGTGTGATCACTGACCTAGAGCCAGACATCCTGGAATGTGAAGTCGAGTGGGCCTTAGAAAGCATCACTAAGAACAAAGCTAGTGGAGGTGATAGAATTCCAGTTGAGCTATTCCAAATCCTGAAAGATGATGCTGTGAAAATGCTGCACTCAATATGCCAGCAAATTTGGAAAGCTCAGCAGTGGCCACAGGACTGGAAAAGGTTTTCATTCCAATCCCAAAAAAAGGCAATGCCAAAGAATGCTCAAACTACGGCACAGTTGCACTCATCTCACATGCTAGTAAAGTAATGCTTAAAATTATCTAAGCCAGGCTTCAGCAATATGTAAACTGTGAACTTCCTGATGTTCAAGCTTGCTTTAGAAAGACAGAGGAACCAGAGATCAAATTGCCAACATCCGCTGGATCATGGAAAAAGCAAGAGAGTTTAAGAAAAACATCTCTTTCTGCTTTACTGACTATGTCAAAGCCTTTGACTGTGTGGATCACAATAAACTGTGGAAAATTCTGAAAGAGATGGCAATACCAGACCACCTGATCTGCCTCTTGAGAAATCTGTATGCAGGTCAGGAAGCAACAGTTAGAACTGGACATGGAACAACAGACTGGTTCCAAATAGGAAAAGGAGTACGTTAAGGCTGTATATTGTCACCCTCTTTTTTTAACTTATATGCTGAGTACATCATGAGAAATGCTGGACTGGAAGAAGCACAAGCTGGAATCAAGATTGCCGGGAGAAATATCAATAACCTCAGATATGCAGATGACACCACCCTTATGGCAGAAAGTGAAGAGGAACTGAAAAGCCTCTTGATGAAAGTGAAAGTGGAGCGTGAAAAAGTTGGCTTAAAGCTCACCATTCAGAAAATGAAGATCATGGCATCCAGTCCCATCACTTCATGGGAAATAGATGGGGAAACAGTGGAAACAGTGTCAGACTTTATTTTTCTGGGCTCCAAAATCACTGCAGATGGTGACTGCAGCCATGAAATTAAAAGACGCTTACTCCTTGGAAGGAAAGTTATGACCAACCTAGATAGCATATTCAAAAGCAGAGACATTACTTTGCCAACAAAGGTTCGTCTAGTCAAGGCTATGGTTTTTCCTGTGGTCATGTATGGATGTGAGAGTCGGATTGTGAAGAAGGCTGAGCACTGAAGAATTGATGCTTTTGAAGTGTGGTATTGGATAAGACTCTTGAGAGTCCCTTGGCCTGCAAGGAGATCCAACCAGTTCATTCTGAAGGAGATCAGCCCTGGGATTTCTTTGGAAAGACTGATGCTGAAGCTGAAACTCCAGTACTTTGGCCACCTCATGAGAAGAGTTGACTCATTGGAAAAGACTGATGCTGGGAGGGATTGGGGGCAGGAGGAGAAGGGGACGACAGAAGATGAGATGGCTGGATGGCATCACCAACTTGATGGACGTGAGTCTGAGTGAACTCCGGGAGTTGGTGATGGACAGGGAGGCCTGGCGTGCTGCGATTCATGGGGTCGCAAAGAATTGGACATGACTGAGGGACTAATCTGATCTGATCTGACCTGAATCTTACTATTTTATTGAGAACATCTTTGAAAGTAACAAATTTCATTTAAGAAAGTCTCAATTATGTTAAAATAACAAGATACTTTTTGTTAAACACTATTTGGTTCTAAGTCCAATAGAGTATATAAATTATTTTTCTGTCATATGAATTATTTGTGGAATGTTCAAGAAGACATGTTTTCACTGATGCCTAAAAATTATCAGCAGAAAAAATGAACTATGCAGAATTTCAGAAGTCCTTCTAATACATTAGGAACATTCATAATATATAAATTGCTCTTCATATTTAACTAGAGACTGTAGTTTCATTACTATTACATATTACAGAGAGCTCACATACTTAATAAACTGTTCTTATGCATGAAGATGAAAATTGGGAAAGTAATCATAGAGCTGATACTAGTAGACATCAGACACTATATGTTAAGTGATAATATTTATTTCAAATTTCCATGACAGATCAAAACTTCTCTCTAATTTCTAAAGAGAAAAATGCATGCCTAGTGATCTCTCTACCTTTCATGCACTGATATTCCTAAACAAAGTTTTAGAGAGAAAGTATGAGACTATGAGAATTAGTCTCTTCTCCTCATATTTTGAATTACTCTATCCTCAGATTTCACAGTCCTCTCTGTTACCTATGTTAGGTGACATATTCTATAATACCTTTACCTTTGAAAGAAAGCTTAGAAAGTCTCTCTAGCCATAGACCTAAGACATATTCTCTAATTATATTTATTAGAAATAAAACTTTAAATACTGAACCATAAATCAGGAATAGAAAAAAGAATATTTTTATCTCCTCTGCTGCTGCTGCTGCTAAGTCGCTTCAGTCGTGTCCGACTCTGTGCGACCCCATAGACGGCAGCCTACCAGGCTTCTCCATCCATGGGATTTTCTAGGCAAGAGTACTGGAGTGGCTTGCCATTGCCTTCTCCATTTATCTCCTCAAATCCCTGCATATATAAACAGAAAATTGAGAGTTCATATGTCATGGGAAAAAACATTGTGTGAATCTTTTCTAAGTCAACTATATTTTCTCATGCAATAATGAATCAAGCAGGACTATGTTTGATAATCATACTTGACATTGCAGTGCTTCACAGTTGAGGCTAAGGATAGTGTAAATGGACAACTCTCATCTTAAGAATATTTTTATGTGCTTTTGTAGGATTGTGTGCAAACTGACAGTAGGTAATAGCAAATTCTACACAACAAAATGAGCCTAAACAAGAAAAATAACTGCTGCTTTACATAGACGTATTGGGTTAAATGTGGTGCCCTGAACTATGGGAAATTACACAAATGCTATGATCTGAAACCCATCCTGAAGGAAGATGGATGATGGCAGCCATTCAAGGATGGGATTTGAGAGTAGCAGGGATTTGTTACATAAGCAATAAAATATTATCTTTTCTTGCTGCCTTTCATTTTCCTCTCTTCAACCCAAGGCTATTACCTACTACAAGAGTGGGAAGTCAGAAATTTAAGGAAAATGAATAATAAAGTGAAATATATAAAGTATTGAAAGAAAAAAAAAAAAACCGCCTTAAAAAAGTCCAAAATGTAAATCTAAAAAAAAAAAAAAATCTAAAATCTAAAAACCCCAATTTTGTATCCAGTGAAATTATCCTACACAAGTAATGCAGCGATAAATACTTTCTCAAACAAATATTAAGGGAATTTGTTGAAAAAAAAAAAAAGGTTTTTTGAATTTCTAAGAAAAATTTTGAATTTTCTCTTAATTTCTTTAGAGAGAAGCAAAATAATTTTGATCAGAAAAGTAGATCTATATAAAAAAAAAAAGAGAAGCATTTGCTAAGAAATAAATCAAGATAAGTTTTTTATTTTTCTTATTCTTAATTGATTTAATATATATTGGTCTAAATTCATAACCTGAACGATGTACTAGATTTGTTGTTGTTGTTGTTCAGTCGTTCAGTTCTGTCTGACTCTTTGCTGCCCCATGGACTACAGCATGCCAGGCTTTCCTGCCCTTCACCATCTCCTGGAGTTTGCTCAAACTCATGTCCATTGAGTAGATGATGCCATCAAACCACCTCATCCTAAATATAACTTATAGATAAATAAAATGAATGACAGAAATATAATAAGTGATGGGAGAAAGAAGTTGTGAATAAATTGTTATAAGCTACTTGTACTGCTGCTGCTGCTACTAAGTCATTTCAGTTGTGTCTGACTCTGTGCGACCCCATAGATGGTAGCTCACCAGGCTCCACCGTCCCTGGGATTCTCCAGGCAAGAACATTGGAGTGGGTTGCCATTTCCTTCTCCAATGCATGAAAGTGAAAAGTGAAAGTAAAGTTGCTCAGTCATGTCTGACTCTTCGGGACCCCATGGACTGTAGCCTTCCAGGCTCCTCTGTCCATGAGATTTTCCAAGCAAGAGTATTGGAGTGGGGTGCCATTACCTTCTCCAGCTACTTGTACTACCCATGTAATAATATACTATTGTTTAAAAGTAGAACAAATTAGTAACAAACATACATTGTAAACTTAGAAGCAACAACTAAAAAATTTTAAGCATAACTAAATGCTGATAGAAGAAAATGAGATCATGTTTAATTCCTAATTAAGACAACAAATATCAGGAAAAGAGTGAAAAGAAAAAAGAAGTAAATAACAAGAGTAATAAATAGGAAACAGTTAAAAATATGTTCAGTATTATTCTAACTGTATAAATAATCAAATGGAATATAAATGGAATAAATACACCGTTCAATGACAGAGACTGTCAGAAGGGATCAATACCAAAACTTAATTATATGCTATCTACAAGAAACCCAATTTCAAGGTAAAGTTACATATAGATTAAAAGGAAGAATGAAGAAAGATATACCACACTAACTAATCAAAAAAAAACAGAGACAATAATATTAATATCCAGCACAGCAGATTTCAGAGCAAGGAAAGTTATCAGGGATAAAGACAGGTTTTACATGGTAAACAGTCAGTACTCCCTCAGTTTGTGTGTGTTGGGGGGGGCCTATGCATGAGTTTGGAAGATCCCCTGGAGGATGGTATGACACTCCAGTGTTCTTGCCTGGAAAATCCCCTAGACAGAGGAGCCTGGTGGGCTACAGTCCATGGGGTCATAAAAGAGTCAGAGATGACTTAGTCACAAAACAACAACAACATTAAGGTGGTTTATTACTTTGATTAGTTGTTGTTGTTGAGTTGCACAGTAGTGTTTGATTCCTTGCTACCCCATGGACGGCAGCACTCCAAGCTTCCTTATATATAACCATCTCCTGGCACTTGCTCATACTCAAGTTCATTGAGTTGGTGATTCCATCCAAACATTTCATCCTCTGTCATCCCTTTTTCCTCCTGAATTATATCTTTCCAAGTGTCAGGGTATTTTCCAGTGAGTCAGCTCTTCACATCAAGTGGCCAAAGTAATGGACATTCAGCTTCAACATCAGTCCTTCCAATGAATAGTCAGGGTTGCTTTCCTATAAGAATGACTGGTTTGATCTCCACGTTGTCCAAGGGATTCTCAAGAATCTTCTCCAACACCACTGTTAGAAAGCATAAATTCTTTGGTGCTCAGCCTTCTTTATGGTCCAACTCTCATATATGTACATGACTACTGGAAAAACCATAGCTTTGACTATGCAGACCTTTTTCAGCAAAGTGATGTCTCTGTTTTTTAATACACTATCTAGGTTTGTCATAGTTTTACTTCCAAGGGGCAAACATCTTTTAATTTCATGGCTGCAGTTAGCATCTGCAGAGATTTTGGAGCCCAAGAAAGTAAATCCTGTCACTGTTACCATTATTTCCCCATCTATATCTCATGAAGTGATGGGATTGGATGCCATTGTCTTTGTTTTATGAATGTTGAGGTTTAAGCCAGCTTTTTCACGCTCTTTCAGCTTCATCAAGAGGCTCTTTACCACAGCTTTCTTATCCATTCATCTGCTGATGGACATCTAGGTTGCTTCCATGTCCTGGCTATTATAAACAGTGCTGCGATGAACATTGGGGTACTCGTGTCTCTTTCCCTTCTGGTTTTCTCAGTGTGTATGCCCAGCAGTGGGATTGCTGGATCATAAGGCATGTCTATTTCCAGTTTTTTAAGGAATCTCCACACTGTTCTCCATAGTGGCTGTACTAGTTTGCATTCCCACCAACAGTGCAAGAGGGTTCCCTTTTCTCCACACCCTCTCCAGCATTTATTACTTGTAGACTTTTGGATCGCAGCCATTCTGACTGGTGTGAAATGGTACCTCATAGTGGTTTTGATTTGCATTTCTCTGATAATGAGTGATGTTGAGCATCTTTTCATGTGTTTGTTAGCCATCTGTATGTCTTCTTTGGAGAAATGTCTATTTAGTTCTTTGGCCCATTTTTTGATTGGGTCATTTATTTTTCTGGAGTTGAGCTGTAGGAGTTGCTTGTATATTCTCGAGATTAGTTGTTTGTCAGTTGCTTCATTTGCTATTATCTTCTCCCATTCTGAAGGCTGTCTTTTCACCTTGCTAATAGTGTCCTTTGATGTGCAGAAGCTTTTAAGGTTAATTAGGTCCCATTTGTTTATTTTTTCTTTTATTTCCAATATTCTGGGAGGTGGGTCATAGAGGATCCTGCTGTGATGTATGTCAGAGAGTGTTTTGCCTATGTTCTCCTCTAGGAGTTTTATAGTTTCTGGTCTTATGTTTAGATCTTTAATCCATTTTGAGTTTATTTTTGTGTATGGTGTTAGAAAGTGTTCTAGTTTCATTCTTTTACAAGTGGTTGACCAGATTTCCAATACAGTATACTAACGCATATATATGGAATTTAGAAAGATGGCAACAATAACCCTGTGTACGAGACAGCAAAAGAGACACTGATGTATAGAACAGTCTTATGGACTCTGTGGGAGAGGGAGAGGGTGGGAAGATTTGGGAGAATGGCATTATACATGTAAAATATCATGTATGAAATGAGTTGCCAGTCCAGGTTCGACGCACGATACTGGATGCTTGGGGCTGGTGCACTGGGACGACCCAGAGGGATGGAATGGGGAGGGAGGAGGGAGGAGGGTTCAGGATGGGGAACACATGTATACCTGTGGCGGATTCATTTTGATATTTGGCAAAACTAATACAGTTATGTAAAGTTTAAAAATAAAATAAAATTTAAAAAAAAAAAAAAAAAAAAAAAAAAGAGGCTCTTTAGTTCCTCTTCACACTCTGCCATAAGAGTGGTGTCATCTGCATATCTGAGGTTTATTGATATTTCTCCCAGTAAACTTGATTCCAGTTTGTGCTTCATCCAGCCCAGCATTTTGCATAATGTGGTTTGCATATATGTTAAATACACAGAGTGACAATATACAGGCTTGACATACTCCTTTCTCAATTTTGAACCAGTTGTCCCATGTTTGGTTCTAACTGTTGCTTTTTCACCAACATAAAGGTTTCTCAGGAGGCAGGTAAGGTGGTCTGGTATTCCTATCTCTTGAAGAATTTTCCACAGTTTGTTGTAATCCACACAGTCAAAGGCTTTAGCATAGTGAACAAAGCAGAAATAGATGTTCCTTTTCTTTTCTTTTTTTTTTTTAATTATCTCGCTTTGTCTATGATTCCGTGTATGCTGGACAATTTGATTTCTGATTCCTCTTTCTTTTCTAAATCCACCTTGAACATCTGGGAGTTCTTGGTTCATATACTGTTGAAGTCTAGCTTGGAGGATTTTGAAGTTGACCTTGCTAGCATGTGAAATGAATGAAATTGAGTGGTAGTTTGAACCTTCTTTGGCATTGCCTTTCTTTGGGATTGGAATGAAAACTGACATTTTCCAGTCCTGTGGCCACTGCTGAGTTTTCTAAATTTGTTGGCATATTGATTGCAGTACTTTCACAGCATCATCTTTTAGGATTTGAAATAGCTCAACTGGAATTCCATCACCTCCACTAGCTTTGCTCATAGTGATGCTTCCTAAGACCCACTTGACTTCACACTCCAGGATATCTAGCTCTAGGTGAGTGATCCCACCATCGTAGTTATCTGGATCATTAAGACCTGTTTTGGAGAAGGCAATGCACCCCACTCCAGTACTCTTGCCTGGAAAATCCCATGGATGGAGGAGCCTGGTAGGCTGCAGTCCATGGGGTCGCTAAGAGTCGGACACGACTGAGAGACTTCCCTTTCACTTTTCACTTTCATGCATTGGAGAAGGAAATGACAACCCACTCCAGTGTTCTTGCCTGGAGAGTCCCAGGGATGGGGGAGCCTGGTGGGCTGCTGTCTATGGGGTCATGCAGAGTTGGACACGACTGAAGCGACTTAGCAAAGACCTGTTTGTATAGTTCTTCTGTGTATTCTTGCCATCTCTTCTTAATATCTTCTGCTTCTGTTAGGCCCATACAATTTGTGTCCTTTATTGTGCCCATCTTTGCATGGAATATTCCCTTGGTACCCTAATTTTCTTGAAGACATCTCTCATTTTTCCCATTCTATTCTTTTCCTCTATTTCTTTGCATTTTTCCCATAAGAAAGTTTTCTTACCTTTACTTGCTACTCTTTGGAACTCTGCATTCCAATGTGTAGTATATCTTTCCTTTTCTCCCTTGTCTTTTGTGACTCTTTTCTCAGCTATTTGTAAGGCTTCCTCCCACAAACATTTTGCCTTTTTTGCATTTCTTTTTCTTGGAGATAGCTGAGAACAGTTTATCAATATTTGTTTATCAATTACAACAACTGTCTCACATTAATGCAAGGCAATAATAGAAAACTTGGTGGGGCTATATGGGAGTTCTGCACTTTCTGCTCAATTGTTCTATAACCCTAAAACTGCTCTAAAAATAAAGTCTGTTAATTTTAAAATGCAGCAACTATAAACAAAATTTATATTATTCTTGAGATGAAGAGGTATTTATATTAGTTTAAATTTATATTATTCTTGAGGTCTCATTACTTTTTGGCAAAATCATGAGGAAACAATGGAAACAGTGAGAGACTTTATTTTTTTGGTTTCCAAAATCACTTCAGATGGTGACTGCAGCCATGAAATTAAAAGACACTTGCTTCTTGGAAGAAATCTAGACAGAGGTATTACTTTGCCAACAAATGTCCATCTAGTCAAAACTTTGTTTTTTTTTTTTTTCAATAGTCATGTATGGATGTGAGAGTTTCACTATAAAGACAGCTGAGCACTGAAGAATTGATGCTTTTGACTGTGTTGTCAGAGAAGACTCTTGGGAGTCCCTTGGACTGCAAGGAGATCCAAATAGTCCATCCTAAAGAAAATCAATCTTGGATTTTCATTGGAAAGACTGATGCTGAAGCTGAAATTCCAATACTATGGCCACCTGATGCAAAGAACTGACTTGTCTGAAAAGACCCTGTTTCTGGGGAAGATTGAAGGCAAGAGAAGAAGGAGATGACAGAGGACGAGATGTTGGATGGCATCACCACTCAATGGACATGAGTTTGAATAAGCTCTGGGAGTTGGGGATGTACAGGGAAGCCTGCCATACTTTAGTCCATGGGGTCACAAAGTGTCAGACACGACTGAGAGACTGGACCGAACTGAGGTGAAGAGATACGAATATAATTAGGAGAGGCATTAGGCATATCAAACCATTTTTATGTACTAGTTTTAGGTAGATTATGCATAAATAGCCATTTATCTTTAAGCATTCCATATCTATGGAAATCATGTATACGAAAATTAAAAATAATTACTTCAAATTCGCTTATAGGTTTCTTGAATTGTTTACCAATATCCCTTCAAATGATCTTCTCCAGTCTTATTCTTTAGGAAATCCTAGCTTCATTCTTAAGTGACAGAAGGAAGCATTTTTATTTGTTACACGTTTTGTTTTCCTCACAAATACTAAACCAAGTTAATTTGAATGTGTATAGTGCAAAGAATGCTCAAACTACCACACAATTGCACTCATCTCATGCAATAGTAAAGTAATGCTTAATTGTCTCCAAGCCAGGCATCAGCAATACGTGAACCGTGAATTTCCAGATGTTCAAGCTGGTTTTAGAAAAGGCAGAGGAACCAGAGTTCAAATTGTCAACATCTGCTGGATCATCAAAAAAGCAAGAGAGTTCCAGAAAAACATCTATTTCTGCTTTATTGACTATGCCAAAGCCTTTGACTGTGTGGATCACAATAAACTAGAAAATTCTGAAAGAGATGGCAATACCAGACCACCTGACCTGCCTCTTGAGAAACCTGTATGCAGGTCAGAAAGCAACAGTTAGAACTGGACATGGAACAACAGACTGGTTCCAAATAGGAAAAGGAGTATGTCAAGGTTGTATATTGTCACCTTGCTTATTTAACTTATGCAGAGTACATCATGAGAAACGCTGGGCTGGAAGAAGCACAAGCTAGAATCAATATTTTGCTGGGAGAAATATCAATAACCTCAGATATGCAGATGACACTACCCTTATGGCAGAAAGTGAAGAAGAACTAAACAGCCTCTTGATGAAAGTGAAAGAGGAGAGTGAAAAAGTTGGCTTAAAGCTCAACATTCAGAAGACTAAGATCATGGCATCCGGTCCCATCACCTCATGGCAAATAAATGGGGAAACAGTGGAAATAGTGGCTGACTTTATTTTTCTGGCCTCCAAAATCACTGCCAATGGTGATTGCAGCCATGAAATTAAAAGATGCTTACTCCTTGGAAGGAAAGTTATGACCAACCTAGATGGCATATTAAAAAGCAAAGACATTCCTTTGTCAACAAAGTTCTGTCTAGTCAAGGCTATGGTTTTTCCAGTGGTCATGTATGGATGTGAGAGTTGGACTATAAAGAATGCTGAGTGCTGAATTGATGCTTTTGACCTGTGGTGTTGGAGAAGACTCTTGAGAGTCCCTTGGACTGCAAGGAGATCCAACCAGCCCATCCTAAAGGAGATCAGTCCTGGGTGTTTGGAAGGACCTATGTTGAAGCTCAAACTCCAATACTTTGGCCACCTGATGTGAAGAGCTGACTCATTTGAAAAGACCCTGATGCTGGGAAAGATTGAGGGCAGGAGGAGAAGGGGACGACAGAGGATGAGATGTTTGCATGGCATCACCGACTTGATGGACATGGGTTGGGTGGACTCCAGGAGTTGATGATGGACTGGGAGGCCTGATGTGCTGCAGTTCATGGGGTCACAAAGGCTCGGACACGACTGAGTGACTGAACTGAACTGAACTGAAATGAATGCAATTTTATATTCTCAGGTTTTTTTTTTTTTTCTTTAACTTGAGAATTTCTCTTCTCTACATTGAAATCATTACATATGATTTTCTATTTTAGCATTGATGGATGTCTTACTGATCAATAAAACATATCTATTATCTAATTAATTTGTTATTAAAATCATGTAGTATGCAGAAATATATTAACATCCATCAATAAACTAATGACTGCCAAAATACCACATTAAAATAATATATATCATAAAGATTCCTTATTCTAAGGTGGACATCAATGAGATATTAGATACCTGAAGAGGGCTTCCCTGGTGGCTCAGATGGTTAAAAATCTGCCTGCAATGCAATAAACTGGAGTTCCATCTCTTGATACGGAAAATTCCCTGGAGAAGGAAAGGGCAACTCACTCCAGCATTCTTGCCTGGAGAATTCCATGGACAGAGGTTCTTGATGGGCTACAGTCCATGGGGTTGCAAAAAGTCAGGCAAGACTGAGCAACTAACACACACAGATATCTGAGGAGGATATAGCATATTTAAATACATAAACCTAAAATTACTGATTTTATGTTTTAAAATAGTCATTATGTCTTTCAAGGTGCTGCCTTGGTTGGTCATACATCTATACTGGTGGTATTGCCTTTGCCAAAGCAAGTGTTGCAGGTCTCTATCATATTGGTCTTCACATTTTATAACATATTTTTCTGAGCTCTCTTAATTTTTTCAAATATATGCCTGGTGTTTGTGAACATAATGGATAGGATGACTTAATGGGATAATCAAGTCTTTATTAAGATGTAAATGTTGATTATAAAATGATATAACAAGTGTATTTGTGTTTATGTGTCATATACTCTCATATATTAGTTTTCAAGTTATATCCAAAGAGAGATTCTAAAATGCCTGGGGACAATACAAGCATCATCAATACAACACACAGCACCTAGATTATTGCAAATAAAAGAGTAATTTATAGGCATAGGATTTGATAAATGTGTTAAATAAGTATTGGGGTGGCCAAAAAGTTTGTTTGGGTTTTCCAATGTGAGGGAAAACCCAAACAAACTTTTTGTCCTACACAATAAAACATTTTAAACCTACATTTAAACCTGTATATTTCTTTGTAGAGCTATTGTTATAATGAATTTCAACAAAATGTCAGTTGAATTTTCAATGCCTTAAGCTATGAAACCACGAACTTTTTTATTTAGAATATATTACAAATCTTGGAAACTTTAGACCTGCAAGAAAAAGAAATTAAAATAATCATATAAAAAGGTTGTCTTTTGGGTTGGATTTATTGTTTTTGTTGTTTCCCCAATAGAATAAAGATAATATATTTTTTCAGAGAATTCTCTCCCATGTGGAGATGTACTGTTCATATTTAATATAAAGGTAACTGTTATTTTGCATTAAATAATTGAAATTAATTTATTCAACAAACATCTACTAAGTACTTACTTTGTACTATATACTGAACCTTATATTTATTGTTTCCAATACTCATAGCAAACCACTATGCAGTGTATTCTTTTTTATTGCAATTTTCACATAAGTAGCAAAGTTACTACAGGACTGAGATAATTTTCCAAATGTCACCATAATGTCACAAATTAACTACACATTGGACAAACATTTATTATATCTAGTTCCAGTATATATAGCCAGGTAAGATAATTTTGTATGTGATTTCATTTTAATGTTTAAACATATTATGTGCAGGTCATTGTTCTCTGAGTTATAAGAATCTGCTCATGATAAAAATATTGTCATTCAGAAAAAAGTGCTCTTTAGAAGGGAAATTTTATTTTCCTTCCTTTTCTTTTGAAATACATTTAGCTAATTCAGTTCAGTTCAGTTCAGTCACTCAGTTGTGCCCGACTCTCTGCGACCCCATGAATCACAGCACGCCAGGCCTCCCTGTCCATCATCAACTCCCGGAGTTCACTCAGACTCATGTCCATCGAGTCAGTGATGCCGTCCAACCATCTCATCCTCTGTCATCCCCTTCTTCTCCTGCCCCTAATCCCTCCAAACATCAGAGTCTTTTCCAATGAGTCAACTCTTTGCATGAGGTGGCCAAAGTACTGGAGTTTCAGCTTTAGCATCATTCCTTCCAAGGAGATCCCAGGGCTGATCTCCTTCAGAATGGACTGGTTGGGTCTCCTTGCAGCCCAAGGGAGTCTGAAGAGGCTTATCCAACACCACAGTTCAAAAGCATCAATTCTTCGGTGCTCAGCTTTCTTCACAGTCCAATTCTCACATACATACATGACCACTGGTAAAACCATAGCCTTGATTAGACGGACCTTTGTTGGCAAAGTAATGTCTCTCATAAGGGTATCTTATAAAACAAAGTTTTCCTGGTTCAGGATTCACATTCATGCCTGTTCTGAGCAGCTAGATCAATAGCAGAACTCAAATCTAACATAGCCTGACTGAATTGAAGATTTCAAAGGAAGGAGCGGTCATAAAGAAAAAAAAGCTTCAGGATCTGGTTAATAAGTATTTTCAGGACATGTGACTAAATCTTGAAGGTGTTTGATATAGAAGGGAGAACATAAAATTGATAAAAAGGAAAGTTGTTGATATGGGAGTACCCTCCTTTGATACAAAATTTAACAGCCTGAAAAGAATTGTGATAGATGTTGCCACCATGTTATTAGGATTTCTCTTTCAAGCCTGGATTCAGTGATGACTCATGTTAAATGAAAGGCCAAAATTCTGTGACAGTAAAAAAAATCATAGGCTTAGAGAATTGGAAATTGTAAGGAAGTGAATAACAAATGGTTAGAAATTCCACTGGCCAACAATTTTTCCACTGATGAGCCTAGAGAATACTCCATTTACCAAAGTGATTCAAAATATGTATGTTGATGAATAGTGCACCACCGTCTTTGAGTGGTGTCTCCCTACTGTAGGTCAGGCCAGCCATAGCTGATGCTATAAAGGAACTGGTCCCCTGAGAGGTCATATGGTGACACTGAAATATCAAAGCCAGGTGGCCACAGTACTTTCAGTGATCAGCAACATCATATCGGCAATTGAAGGGGCTTCTTTTCAGAGAGTCATGGAGATGACTGATATATTGCAATTGTTTCCAGAAGGAAGAAATATGAGAAGTCACAAAAATATTGCTCAACCTTTATAATAAATCACATTATCAAGTGATAATGAGAATGAGAGAAGTGGCCCTAAGATAGTCACTGTTCATGGTCAGTTACTAAATACATTTTAACTTAGTTACTAAGGCATTTCTTAGAACATGAAACCACTGAAAGGGAGTTCACATTCTTTTTTGAAGGGTAATGGAAAATCATGGCCACTGTCATTGGTAGGTATATGTGCTAAGTCCCTTCAGTTGTGTCTGACTCTTTGTGACTATATGGAATGTAGCCTGCCAGGCTCTTCTATCCATGGGATTCTCCAGGCAAGAACACTGGAGTGGGTTGCCATGCCCTCCTACAGGGGATCTTCCTGATCCAGAGATCAAACATGTGTCTCTTATATCTCCTGCAATGGCAGGTAGGTTCTTTACCATTTACACACCTGGGAAGCCTGGTGGATAAATATTCTCCCACAAAAGACCTGCGAGGATTTAGTTAAGTAATTTACTTGTTTTAAGTTAATAAATAGGTGTAGAATAGAAAAAAAAAAGTCTGTAGAAGCTCCTGGTACTTATGCCTTTTGGAACCTCTAGTCTCTAATATTCAGAGAAGGCAATGGCACCCCACTCCAGTACTCTTGCCTGGAAAATCCCATGGACGGCGGAGCCTGGTAGGCTGCAGTCCATGGGGTCGCTAAGAGTTGGACATGACTGAGCGACTTCACTTTCACTTTTCACTTTCATGCATTGGAGAAGGAAATGGCAACCCACTCCAGTGTTCTTGCCTAGAGAATCCCAGTGATGGGGGAGCCTGGTTGGCTTCCGTCTATGGGGTCGCACAGAGTCGGACGCGACTGAAGCGACTTAGCAGCAGCAGCAGTCTCTAATATTATAAAGATATCATTGGTACGAAAAGAATCTGTGTAGAACTCATGGCTGGCCATAATGGAAAAGACTGTCATAATTTAAAACCTTAGGGATCTGAATCAAGGTCATGGAATCTGCATGAGAGACAACACGCCATTCTACAAGTGGTTCCTCTCCTCACTTAAAATTTAGATTCATGCATCTAGTTACCTGATTTTTGTTTTCATTTGTATATGTCTTATTTCAACATAGTCATGCACTGCAGGGAAATCTCCATTTCTTTTTACCACAGTTATTTGTATACATAAATATTCTCCATCTTACCACTTGGTAGTACCATCTAATTACTCAATTCTAAAAGTAAGAACTTATCTGAGATTCTTAATCCCTCACAATACCCTATCTAATAAATCACCAAATAAGTTTTTTTATCCATCACCCCAAATCATTCTCCAAATAATGGCAAGAGTGAAACATTTAAAAATATAAACAAAATCATATTTTTCCATAGCTTGAAATTCTTCAAAAGCTTCACATTGCATTTAGAATAGAATTGATACTCCAGACTTTTGAGTTTCCATATAATTTAATCTTTTCTACAAACTAAAGTAAGACTGCCCTGCATTTCACCATTTATAAAACATTTTGTGTTTGAACACTCTCACAGTCTTTTGCAACTCAGAGATTGCAAGTGTATTTTTCCTTTTTTTTTTTTCCACTGACTAAAATAATTTATCAAAACATACTTCACTGGTCATATTATTTACAATAACTGCCCTACACCTTTCTTAATCTTAATCACTTGTATATTTTTGATATTTCTTTGTGACCTGTAGTCTAGCTATCTCCACACTAAAATGTGCATTATGTGACAGCAGAGCAGTTATCAGTCTTCTTCACTGTGGGATTGAAGGTGCTTAGTACAGCTATGTGCTAGGCAAATAGTATGTATACTCAGTGACTAATTTTGGATGAATTAATTAACCTAAAAACAAGACTGAGAGCTGACTGTGGCTCAGATCATGAACTCCTTATTGCCAAATTCAGACTTAAATTGAAGAAAGTAGGGAAAACCACTAGACCATGCAGATATGACCTAAATCAAATCCCTATGATTATACAGTGGAAGTAACAAAAAGATTTATGGGATTAGATCTGATAGACAGAGTGCCTGGAGAACTATGGATGGAGATTCATGAACATTGTACAGGAGGTAGTGGCCAAGACCCTCCATAAGAAAAAGAAATACAAAAAAGCACAATCGTTGTCTGACAAGGCCTTACAAATAGCTGAGAAAAGAAGAGAAGCTAAAGGCAAAGGAAAAAAGGAAAGATATATTCATTTGAATGCAGAGTCCCAAAGAATAGCAAGAAGAGAAAAGAAAGCCTTCCTCAATGATCAAGACAAAGAAATAGAGGAAAACAATAGAATGGGAAACACTAGAGCTCTCTTCAAGAAAATTAGAGACACCAAGGGAACATTTCATGAAAAGATGGGCATAATAAAGGACAGAAATGGTACAGATGTAACAGAAGCAGAAGATATTAAAGAGAGGTAGCAAGGATACACAGAACAACTATACAAAAAAGATCTTCATGACCCAGATAACCACGATGGTATGATCACCCACCAGAGCCAGACATCCTGGAATGAAAAGTCAAGTGGGCATTAGGAAGCATCACTACAAACAAAACTAGTGGAGGTGATGGAATTCCAGTTGAGCTATTTCAAATCCTAAAAGATGATGCTGTGAAACTGCTGCACTCAATATGCCAGCAAATCTGGAAAACTCAGCAGTAGCCACAGGACTGGAAAATGTCAGTTTTCATTCCTCCCAAAGAAAGGCAATATCAAAGAATGTTCAAACTTCCACACAACTGCACTCATCTCACACACTAACAAAGTAATGCTCAAAATTTTCCAAGCCTGGCTTCAACAGTATGTAAACTGTGACCTTGCTGATGTTCAAGCTGTATTTAGAAAAAGCAAAGGAACCAGAGATTGAATTGCCAACAGTCATTGGATGATTAAAAAGCAAGAGAGTTCCAGAAAAATATCTACTTTTGCTTTATTGACTACACCAAAGCCTTTGGCTGTGTGGCTTACAACAAACTGTGGAAAATTCTTAAAGAGAAGAATACCAGACCAGCTGACCTGCCTCTTGAGAAATCTGTATGCAGATCAAGAAGTGACAGTTAGAACTGGACATGGAACAACAGACTGGTTCCAAATCGGGAAAGGAGTATGTCAAGGCTGTATATTGTCACCCTGTTTATTTAACTTATATGCAGAGTACATCATAAGAAACATTGGGCCAGATGAAACACAAGCTGGAATCAAGTTTGCCAGGAGAAATATCAATAACCTCAGATATGCAGATGACATCACCCTTATGGCAGAAAGTGAAGAAGAACTAATGAGTCTCTTGATGAAAGTGAAAGAGGGGAGCGAAGATATTGGCTTAAAACTCAACACTTAGAAAACTAAGATTATGGCATCTGGTCCCATCACTTCATAGCAAATACATGGGGAAACAATGGAAACAGTGAGAGACTTTATTTTGGGGGGTTCCAAAATCACTGCAGATGGTGACTGCAGCCCTGAAATTAAAAGGCATTTGCTCCTTGGCAGAAAAGTTTTGACCAACCTATTCAGAATATTAAAAAGCAGAGACATTACTTTACCAACAAAGGTCCAATTATTTGGACCTTTTATTTGGTCTAGTAAAAGCTATGGTTTTTTCAGTAGTCATGTATGGATGTGAGAGTTGGACTATAAAGAAAACTGAGTGCCAAATAACTGATGCTTTTGAACTGTGGTGTTGGAGATGACTCTTGAGAGTCCCTTGGACTGCAAGGAGATCCAACCAGTCAATCCTAAAGGCAGTCCTGAATATCCATTGGAAGGACCGACACTGAGGCTGAAACTCCAATACTTTGGCTATCTGATGAGAATAACTGACTTATTGGAAAAGACCCTGATGCTGGAAAGATTAAAGGTGGGAGGAGAAGGGATGTGAGGATGTATTGCAGAGGATGAGATGGTTGGATGCCATCTCCAACTCAATGGACCTGAGCTAAGCTCCGGGAGCTGGTGATGTACGGGGAAGCCTGGCGTGCTGCAGTCCATGGGGTCACAAAGATTTGGACACGACTGAGTAACTGAACTGACTAACTGACTGACATATAAAATTATAACATGATTACAAAGCAATAATTATTTGGTCTGTTTTTGTCTTCTGAGAACAACAGTCCCTTCTATAAAATGCCCTACTCCAGAAAGTTTTGTCCACAGTATAACTTTTTTCATCTTTCCATTTTTCAGATAAATCCTTGTCATCTGTAGGAACCAAATCCAAACTGAGATAAATAGAAACTTCATCTTAGATTATAAAATTTGAAATGAGAAAGGTTTAACATGTAAAATAGAAACTATGAAGCTGGTGTTCACCAAGTTTCCATCATGTAGTAAGAAATATGTAAAAATAATAATTATAAAACCAACACAAGTGAAGAAAAACATACACAATGACCCAGTCAGTGTTTAACATCCTAATATATTCTTAGCCTACGTTTTTTTTTTTTTTTGGTTTATTCAATGAATTGCATCTATTTAACCAATAAACTTGGCCCCTATCCTTAGCCCTGTATACTTAGATTACGATCCCTGATGAGCTTAGATGAAAGAATACTAAATAATTAAAGACAAATTTGAATACTTCAATGGCAATGCAGAAAATATGGACCACTAATTATATTATTGCTTGAGGATTTAAATAGAACTACATATCCTACTCATCTCCTGGAAACAGATACATACAAAGACCTGTTAGGCACCTGGTAAGCCAGTGGCAAACTCTTGCATAGTTTTCTGAGTGTCAGTACCAGATAGTATATCTTCCCTGTTGAATTTAATTTGTCGTTGACAATCAAAATTTCAAAGCCATTCAGGTTTTCTGTATTTAATCAGTATATTGTCTTTGTTGAATTTTACTGATGGTTTAATTTATTGTTCGCATTTCTTTTCAAATTGGACTGCAATGTTCTGTCAATTTAAGTAAGAGTCTTTTAAAAAGTAGTAAGCAAATGTAGATACAAGATAAATACCTTTGAGTATTTGATTGTTAATAGATGACAACATTTTTTTTTGTTTTTTATATTCTACTTAATCTTCATTAAGATTACTGTTAGTAAGCTACAGTGCATCATAACAAATGGCTTTGTATGTACAGTAATTTCTATTTCTAATTGTACACTGTTCTTTAAAGTCTTATCATTCCTATTTTATTGCAATTGCTAAGCAAGACAAGAATATGGCATGCAAGCCAGTGTTTTACTAAGCCATTTGACAGTGCACACTTAGTTACAATAATAATTCATTTTCTATGGTCTTAGTATATATTATGAAAGCTATTTTCCAGAATGACAATTTTGTTGGTATATAAAATAAAATTATGCTTTAGTTTAAGTTATGATACAATGAGAAATAAAGGATGAAGTCTTATTTGATTATCAGCCATAGCATTTGCATATGTATCTTAAGGAGAGCTAGTTATAAAATTGCATATTTATACATGGTTGCCTAAGATATCTGGGAACTTAGACATAAAAATATGAATATATGATACTCTTTTGTTTCTTCAAAATCTTGTTAAAATTTTAAAAACTTTAATATTCAGGGATATAATATTAAACAGGTAATTTATAGTATTTAATTATTTACTTTTTAAAAACTTTATTACTTAATCCAATGAAAAGAGAAAAACTTCTACTCTGAGAAGTAAGATTAAAGTATTTAAGAATAATGTTTTTCAACTATGATCATAAAAATTTGAAAACTGTATCCAGGATTCAGCATTAATTCTTATAAAGTTACATGTAATTAATGTAATTACCACACTTCACTTTGATTCAAGATGCTTCAGTGCATCAAAAGGTATACTATTGGGACAAATACCTTAGGCTCATTTATGCCATTTCTGTCCTCTAAATCTCAGTGTTTTCTTCCATAAATTGAGAAGATTAGCTTAAGTAATCCTTTGCTGTTGACATTTCATAAACCCAATGTGTATACTCTCAAGAGGGAGTAAAATAATTGAGGTTACCAGAATATTTTAGATATGGAGAGTTGTAATAACTCAGAAGATGCAAATATTTTCAATATTTAGAGTAATAAAAATCTAGAAATTAGAAAACATCTTCACATCTGAACAGGCAAATATAAAGAATTGGAAGGCTTTTTTTTTTCCCCCAACCAAATAGTTTTTATCCTCAGTCTATTTCTGTATCATATTGTTGCCAATATGTAGCTGACAATATGTAAGTTTTAAGAGACTGATGATATATTAAAAATTCAAGATTTTAAAAATATGTGTATTTATTAGCAATTTTTAATTCCCTATCGCTTCCACCTTAAATTTGTAAACTGGCCTCTAGTTCATTACTTGAGAGGAGGCAAGTGGGAAGACAAAAATCAGAAGTTGACTTTGTATCTGGCATGCTTTTCCCAGCAAAATGTCTAAGATCAAAAAAAAAAATTTTTTTTTTAAGTCGTGGAGAAAATAAATGAAGGGAAATCAGAGTACAATATCTTGAAGGGGAAAAACTCATCATAAAACTGAGAGGGATATTATCCCTAGTTAGGTAAGAGGATGAAAATAAGGAGAGTTGTAAAGGTCCTTAATATAGAAGTGACACTAAGTCCTACTGCTTAGGATAACTGTGAAGGATTCATGCAGGCATCAGACAGAAATTCCTGCATAGCACAGCTGTATATGGGGGAATCACAGGTAATCTCACAGAAGACTCCTGTAACCCAGTCATGGCACAGAAGTAGCAGGTTATTTCTAGGCTACAAGGAATTGTGAGTGCAGGGATAATAGACATTTGAGCTACAACCATTATTAAGCTATAACTGAGGCTCAAATGTAGGCTCTCCTTATTGAGTTTTCTGAATTATCCTAGGGTAATGAAACAAAACAGGTCAAGGAAGAAAGGAGATTGAATTCAGAGCTAGTGTTAAGATATAGAGAATATGTTACTTTTTAATGTTACTGTTCTTGCACAACTGAATCTATGAGCTAAGATTTATTATCACTGAATTAATTTTTAATGTGACATGGGAGAATGAAAAAAATTGGTTAACTTGCCTTTATTTATGTGTGAGATAGATTCAATAATTTTCTAATAAGCTACATTTAAAATATATATATATATATATACAAGTTATACTATGTGTAAATACATGGATAAACCTCAGAAATATACAGTAATTCTGAAAAAGAAGAAAAACATTAAAATATCTAAACTTTATGATTTTATTTATATAAATTTCAATATAGGCAGTATTAAATCATGGCCCTGGAAACCAGGGTCATAGTTACTTTGGATGGTATATGAGAAGGGCCATAATAGAGGGAGACTTTTTATGTCCCACTAGTATTTCTTTGTTTCATCTGAACATTGATTATGTGAGTTATTTAAAATTTGTGATAAACTAATCAAATTTCACAATAATGATCTATATTTTTTGCTTGTTATTTATGTTTTGAAAAATAATTTTGTTAAAAAGGTGTTTTGTGTATTTCCAACAAAAGTTTACTTTAAAAGAAGCATTGTATAATTATAGAAGTCTTATTATGACTCTAAGTGAAAAATAAATAGAAAGAAGCTACATTCATAATATGTTGATAGAAACATTTTCCATTAAAATGACATGCATGCTTGCTCATTCGTGTCTGACTATTTGTGACCCCATATATTATAGCCATCCAGGCTTCTGTCCATGGAATTTTCTAGGCAAGAATACTGGAGTGGGTTGCCATTTCCTACTCCAGGGGATCTTCCCTTCGCAGTGATCTAACTCACATCTCCTGCAACTCCTTCACTGGTGGGTGAGTTCTTTACCACTGAGGAAGCCCATTTAAATGACACCAGCATCTAAAATATAACTCATTTAGTGAAAAACATAAAACTACATATCACTTCAACTATTTCTGGTTTACTAGGGATTTGGGACCTGAGCAATCCTTGGGATCCCTCTTTATAGTTAAGCCCAGTCCAGGTCAACCCTTCATAGGTGCTGGGGAGCACCATAAACTCTAATTTCTAGAAGAAAACAAAAAAATAGAAGCAGCTAAATCTGAGTTAATTAGAAGGAGGGATCAAGCTGTCATTATGGGTAGAACTGAGCAACAGGCACCCAAAGTCTATCTGAAGGCCAATCTAATGCCACAGACTGATGCAGGGGTCACAGTTACCTGGGCTCCCTAGGCAAGAAATGGGCATGGGTCCCTGGGAAGGAGAAGTAAACAAACTTGGCTTCCTGCAGCCTAGAGGCACAAGGAGGTCCATCCCTGAATGTGTGTGTATGTGTGTGTATATACTATATAGGGAACACTGAAGTCTGTTCCTAGGCAACATATAGAATTCACAACCTGTAAGACTCTGGTCACACACTTCATCAACCAAACAGCACATAACCTTGGTTTTAATTGAAGTATAGTTGGTTTAAAATATTATGTTAGATTCCAGTGTACAAAATAGTGAGTCAATATTTTCAAATATAATACTCCATTTAAAATTATTACTTAATGATGGTTATTATGTCCTGTGTTGTACAATACCTCCCTGTTGCTTATCTATTTTAACATAGTAGTATGTATCTCTTAATCCTATACCCCTATCTTGCTATCCCTTTGCCTCTTCTCACTAGTAAACAAAAATTTGTTCTCAATACCACTGAGTTTTTTTTTTCTGTTTTGTTATATTCATTCATTTTATTTTTTACTTTCCACATATAAGTAATAAACATGCTATATTTTCTTTTATCTGTCCCATTTATTTTACAAAGTGCAATATTCTAGGTTTATCAACATTGATGCAAATGGCAGAATTTCAAATGGCTGAGTAATATTCCATTGTGTATATATGTGAATATGCATATGTATATCTATATTTAAATATCATATCTTCCTTATCCATTCATTTGTTGGTGGAGACTTGGGTTTCTTTCATATCTTGGCTACTGTAAATAATGCTACTATGATGGTGCAGTGGTAGAGAATCCGTCTGCCAAATAGGAGATATAAGTAACACAGATTCATTTCCTGGGTCGAGATTTCCTGGAGTAAGATATGGCAACCACCCCAATATTCTTGCCTACAAATTTCCATGGATAGAAGAGTCTGGTGGACTATAGTCCACGGGGTCACAAAGAACTGGACATGACAGCACCACCACCACCATGAAGGTTAAGCTGCATTGTCTTTTAAATTGATCATGTATACCTGTGGTGGATTCATTTTGATATTTGGCAAATCTAATACAGTTATGTAAAGTTTAAAAATAAAATAAAATTAAAAAAATAATAATAATAAAAAAAAAATAAATAAATTGATGTTTTCATTTTTTTCCAGATATATATATATACCTGGAAACGAAATTGTTGGATCATATGGTAGTTCTGTTCTTAATTTTTGAGGCGCCTCCATACTATTTTCAATAATGACTGCAGTAATATATACTCCCATCAATGATATACTAGGCTTCACTTTTCTCCACATCCTCTCTAACGTTTGTTATTTGTAGACTTTTTGGTGTTGTCCATTCTGACAGGTGTGAGGTGATGTCTAATTATGATTTTTATTTTCATTTCCCTGATGGTTAGCAATGTTAAACATCTTGTTATGTATACCTGTTGGTCATCTGTATATCTTCTTTGGAAAGGTGTCTGGTCAGGCATTCTGCCCATTTTTTGAATTACCTTCTTTTAAATGTAGTTTTATGGGCTGTTTATATATTTTGGATATTAACCTCTTAATGGTCATATCATTTAAAAGGTTTTTTTTTTCATACTTACTAGGTTGTCTTTTCATTTTGTCAATTTCTTTCACTTCATTGTGCAAAAAATTGTTTTAGTTTAATTAGGTCTCATTTCCATAAACTTATTTTGTGTGTTAGTGTATATTGCTGATGTATTACCATTAAACTCACAGTCAACAGCACTGTAACTCACCTTAGACCTTATCTAACAAGCATATTTTCTTCACATGGTACATCACAAACTAAAAGATAAAAATCATATGATTATCTCAATAGATGCAGAGAAAGACTTTGACAAAATTCAACACCTATTTATGATAAAAAACCCTCTAGAAAACAGGCATAGAGGGAACATACCTCAACATAATAAAAGCTATATATGACAAATACACAGCAAACATTATCCTCAATGGTGAAAAATTGAAAGCATTTCCCTTGGAGTCAGGAAAAAGACAAGGGTGCCCACTTACACCACTACTATTCAACATAGTTTTGGAAGTTTCAGCCACAATAGAGAAGAAAAAGAAATAAAAGGATTTCAGATTGGAAAATGAGAAGTAAAACTCTCACTGTTTGCAGAAGACATGATCCTCTACATAGAAAACACTAAAGACACCACCATAAAATGACTAGAGTTAATCAATGAATATAGTAAAGTTGCAGGATATGAAATTAACACACAGAAATCCCTTGCATTCCTATACAATAACAATGAGAAAACAGAAAGAGAAATTAAGGAAGCCATCCCATTCACCATTGCAATGAAAAGAATAAAATACTTAGGAAAAAATCTAGCTAAAGAAACAAAAGACCTATATATAGAAAACTATAAAAACACTGGTGAAAGAAATCAAAGATGACACAAATAGATGGAGAAATATACCATGTTCATGGATCAGAAGAGTCAAAATAGTGAAAAGGAGAATACTACCTAAAGCAATCTATAGATTCAATGCAATCCCTATCAAGCTACCAATGGTATTTTTCACAGAACTAGAACAAATAATTTCACAATTTGTATGGAAATACAAAAAACCTCAAACAGCCAAAGCAATGTGGAGAAAGAAGAATGGAACTGGAGGAATCAACCTGCCTGACTTCAGGCTATACAACAAAGCCACAGTCATCAAGACAGTATGGTACTGGCACAAAGACAGAAATATAGATCAACAGAACAAAATAGAAAGCCCAGAGATAAACCCATGCATCTATGGACACCTTATCTTTGACAAAGGAGGAAAGAATATACAATGGAGAAAAAACAATCTCTTTAAGAAGTGGTGCTGGGAAAACTGGTCAATCACTTGTAAAAGAATGAAACTAGAACACTTTCTAACACCATACACAAAAGTAAACTCAAAATGGATTAAAGATCTAAACATAAGACCAGAAACTGTAAAATTCCTAGAGGAAAACATAGGCAAAACACTCTCTGACATAAATCATAGCAGGATAATCTATGACCCACCTCCCAGAGTAATAGAAATAAAAACAAACAAATAGGACCTAATTAAAATTAAAAGCTTTTGCACAACGAAGGAATCTATAAGCAAAGTGAAAAGACAGCCTTCAGAATGGGAGAAAATAATAGCAAACAAAGCAACGGACAAAGAATTAATCTTAAAAATATACAAGCAACTCTTGCAGCTCAACTCCAGAAAAATAAATCACTCAACCAAAAAATGGGCCAAAGAACTAAACAGACATTTCTCCAAAGAAGACATACAGATGGCTAACAAACACATGAAAAGATGTTCAACATCACTCACTGTCAGTCAGTCAATCAGTTCAGTCTCTCAGTCGTGTCCGACTCTTTGCGACCCCATGAATCTCAGCACGCCAGGCCTCCCTGTCCATCACCAACTCTCGGAGTTCACTCAGACTCACGTTCATCGAGTCGGTGATGCCATCCAGCCATCTCATCCTCTGTCGTCCCCTTCTCCTCCTGCCCCAAACCCTCCCAGCATCAGAGTCTTGCAAATCAAAACCACGATGAAGTACCATCTCATGACAGTCAGAATGGCTGCTATCCAAAAGTCTACAAACAATAAATACTGGAGATGGGCTGGAGAAAAGGGAACCCTCTTACACTGTTTGTGGGAATGCAAACTAGCACAGCCACTATGGAGAACAGTGTGGAGACTCCTTAAAAAACTGGAAATACTAATACAGTTATGTAAAGTTTAAAAATAAAATAAAATTAAAAAAAAAAAAAATGGAAATAGAACTGCCATATGACCTAGCAATCCCACTGCTGGGCATACACACTGAGGAAACCAGAATTGAAAGAGACACGTGTACCCCAATATTCATCACAGCACTGTTTATAATAGCCAGGACACAGAAGCAACCTAGATGTCCATCAACAGACGAATGGATAAGAAAGCTGTGGTACATATACACACACAATGGAACATTACTCAGCCACTAAAAAGAACACATTTGAATCAGTTCTAATGAGGTGGATGAAACTGGAGCCTATTATAAAGAGTGAAATAAGCCAGAAAGAAAAACACCAATACAGTATACTAACACGTATATAGGGAATTTAGAAAGTTGATAACGATGACCCTATATGTGAGACAGCAAAAGAGACACAGATGTATAGAATAGTCTTTTGGACTCTGTGGGAGAAGGCAAGGGTGGGATGATTTGAGAGAATAGCATTAAATGTGTATTATCATATGTGAAACAGATTGCCAGTCCAGGTTTGATACATGAGACAAGGT
Source organism: Bubalus kerabau (assembly GCF_029407905.1). NCBI lineage: Eukaryota > Metazoa > Chordata > Mammalia > Artiodactyla > Bovidae > Bubalus > Bubalus kerabau. The sequence continues at coordinate 6,283,845 of NC_073645.1, forward strand.
ACTTAGGGTTGGTGCACTGGGATGACCCTGAGGGATGGGATGGGGAGGGAGGTGGGAGGGAGGTTCAGGAGGGGGATCACATGTACACCCATGGCTGATTCATGTCAATGCATGGCAAAACCCAGTACAATATTGTAATTAGCCTCCAATTAAAACAAATAAATTAAAAAAAAAGAATACTAGAGTGGGTTGCCATTTCCTATTCCAGGGGATCTTCTTGACCCAGGAATGAATGAACATCTCCTGTGTCTCCTACATTGGCAGGTGGATTCTTTACCACTGAGCTACCTGGGAAGCCCTAAAAAAGCAAAGTCACCAACAAGAAGCAAAAAATGTTAGAATATATTAAATTAAATAGTCCATGAAAAGGATACTAGGTTAAACTGAGTAATGAAACAAGAAGATAGAGAATTGCCTTATTCAACCTCATCTGGTGTGAGTTGGGCAACTAAACATTTCGTTGCTGTATTGCTGTATACGTGTTCATTAATGATGGCAAAGTCTCCTTGATACTGATTTTGGGGTTACAAGTGAATTTTAGCATAGTAATAAATTCACAAATACAGAATTCAGGAATGAATATTTACTATGTTTAGTTTCTTTAAGCAGGTGTTAAAAATTGAAAGCCAATACCATATTAAGTGTAGAAAATATTAATAAATTGTAACTTTTTATAATAATAAATGAGATTTGAAGACATATGAAATTGTTATTAGTGGATTACTAAAAATATATTATGAATATATGAATATTGATTCTCCTTGCATTTGTAAAATATAAGCAATTTATGATCGCAATTCAAACCATTTGAAAGAGTGTGTGGGATAATGGTATCACAACTGTACCATTGTGATAATATTTTTTCTTCATCTCATCACTGCTCACTAGGTAAAATAAAAAGCTAATAATTTGAGACAACATTTTAAATCATATATGGCATTTTGATTAGTACTTTATGGTCATCAGAAATATTTCAGCTGAAAATAAGAAAAAATCAAGCTAGATTTTTTTTTTTTTTGCAATAAGATAATATATTTTCTCTTACTATCATGATGTTGGGCAGTATGTCTTTTTCAGAGTAAGATAATTCAGAGTTCAAAAAATCCTCAAAGTCGCAGGGGCTTATAATTTGTGTAATGCCATTTTTCTATGTGCCAGCATTGTCCTCAAGGCAGTTAGTCACATGGTTATAAGAGATTAATACACATCAGGGCATGCATTAAAGTATTAAAAAGTTTCAAACAAACTTTTCTTTCTTATATGTGTGTGTATGTGCTAGTCACTCAGTCGTGTCCGACTCTTTGCAACCCCGTGGACAGTATCCCACCAGTCTCCTCTGTCCATGGCATTCTCCAGGCAAGAATACTGGAATGGGTGTAGCCATTTCCTTCTCCAGGGGTTCTTCCCCACCAAGGGATCAAACCAGGGTCTCCTGCATTGCAGGCAGGTTCTCTACCAGCTGAAATACCAGGGAAGCCCTGTATTCATATAGTCTCATCTTAATTGCTCAGCAGACTTCCTCTAATGTTTTATTTCCTAGAATAAACCAAATACATATGCCAAAACAGCTACAGGGAAAGATAATAGAAATATGCAAGGGAGTGAGTGCTGCTTCTGTAGAACACACAACTGAGTGAGAGAATACAAAACTGACTTAATTTTAAATTTCTATAAAGAAATAGGAAGGCAAAGTGGATACTTAGTAGGCAATAAATAATGTTCACTACAAATCACATCTGACACTTCTTTAAGGGAAGATATTGATTCAGGCAGAGATGTGGCATTACAATTTCATATACAATTTGTAAGCAAAGAATATCAGAAATATTTAAGATGTTCCACAATATATTATTTGGAAATGTATAATTTTTTTTTATCTGCTGCACTATTTATTAGTGATTTTGTTTTACTGAGAATTTTCTTTGTTTATTCTTGTAAAACTTTTATCAAAAAAGTTTACTTATGATTTTTACATGAATAGAGTAAAAGAAAAAAATCAATGACTTAGTGTACATTTCTTCTCAAACAGCAGAAGCCCACTCCAGTTAGATTAATTAAAAAGAGATTTTATATAAGGTTTTTATGAGCTTTTTGAAAAAGATTTTCATTAGTCCTCAATATCACAAATTTTAGGTTGAAGCATATATTATTTGGAAGAGAAGCAAGGTAAATGTTTCTGAGAATCATTCAGTGATTAAATACATGACAGTAAAAAAGAAAATAATATGACTAGATTCTATACATGATAAAGGGAGGGTAAAGGAAGTTACTCAGTCGTGTCCGACTCTTAGCGACCCCATAGACTGCAGCCTACCAGGCTCCGCCGTCCATGGGATTTTCCAGGCAAGAGTACTGGAGTGGGGTGCCATTGCCTTCCCCGATAGATGATAAAAAATACCTTAAAACAAAACTAAAACTATTAGAAAATAGGCCAGGACTGGAAATAAAAACCACTTAATGGAACAAAATAGAAGAAACAACCTATATACAGATGTTTATATTCGATAAGTCACCATTTAAAATTGTGGACAGTTAACCAGTTAATTTGGATAGAAAATTGCTGACTGAGTTCCAGATTGGCCCCCTTGATCACCCATTTTACATTTCCACTCTATTGATAATAGGCATATCTGCCTCACAGATCCAAAATAGAGACCTTGTTTCCCCTCAACCTAGCTTTTTCCATTCCAGCAATGGCAAAACTCTCCACTTGATGACTTAAAAGGAAAATCTTACAACCTTCATTTATTCTTCCCTTCTCTTTAACCCTAATACTAGCTAAAGTACTTGCCATTAAAAAGTAAACTGTGCTACCAGAACCAGAACCCTGGAATGCAAAGTCAGGTGCGACTTAGGAAGCATCACTATGAACAAAGCTACTGGAGGTGATGGAGTTCCAGTTGAGCTATTTCAAATCCTAAAAGATGATGCTGCGAGAGTGCTGCACTCAATATGCCAAAAAATTTGGAAAACTCAGCAGTGGCCACAGAACTGGAAAAGGTCAGTTTTCATTCCAATCCCAAAGAAAGGCAATGCCAAATAATGCTCAGACTACCACACAATTGCACTCATCTCACACGCTAGCAAAGTAATGCTCAAAATTCTTCAAGCCAGGCTTCAACAGTACATGAATGGTGAACTTCCAGGTGTTCAAGCTGGATTTAGAAAAGGCAGAAGAACCAGAGGTCAAATTGCCAACATCTGCTGGATCATCGAAAAAGCAAGAGAGTTCCAGAAAAGAATCTACTCTGCTTTACTGACTATGTCAAAGCTTTTGACTGTGTGGGTCACAACAAACTGTGGAAAATTCTGAAAGAGATGGAAATACCAGACCACCTGACCTGCCTCTTGAGAAATCTGTATGCAGGTCAAGAAGTGACAGTTAGAAATGGACATAGAACAAGAGACTGGTTTCAAATCAGGAAAGGAGTATGTCAAGGCTGTATATCGTCACCCTGCTTATTTAACTCATATGCAGAGTACATCATGAGAAATGCTGGACTGGATGAAACATATGCTGGAAACAAGATTGCTGGCAGAAATATCAGTAACCTCACATGTGCAGATGACACCACCCTTATGGCAGAAAGCGAAGAACTAAAGAGCCTCTTGATGAAGGTGAAAGAGGAGAGTGAAAAAATTGGCTTAAAACTCATGACATCTGGTTCCATCATTTCATGGCAAATAGATGGGAAAACAGTGACAGACTTTATTTTGGGGGGCTCCAAAATCACTGCAGATGGTGATTGCAGCCATAAAATTAAAAGATGCTTGCTCCTTGGAAGAAAAGTTTTGACCAATCTAGATAGCATTTTTAAAAGCAGAGACATTGCTTTGCCAACAAAGGTCCATCTAGTCAAGGCTATTGTTTTTCCAGTAGTCATGTATGGATGTTAGATTTGGACTCTAAGAAAGCTGAGCACCAAAGAATTGATGCTTTTGAACTATGGTGCTGTAGAAGACTCGAGAGTCCTTTGGACTGCAAGGAGATCCAACCAGTCCATCCTAAAGGAAATCAATCTTGAATATTCATTGGAAGGACTGATGCTGAAGCTGAAACTCCAATACTTTGACCACCTGATGAGAAGAACTGACTCATTTGAAAAGACCCTGATGCTGGGAAAGATTGAAGCTTGGGGGGATAAGGGGACAACAGAGGATGAGATGGTTGAATTGCATGACCAACTCAATGGACATAAGTGTGAGTAAGCTCCGAAAGTTGGTGATGTACAGGGAAGCCTGGCATGCTGCAGTCCACGGGGTCACAAAGAGTTGGACATGACTGAGTGACTGATCTGAACTGAAATGATGTGAATGCTACCATTAAAATATTGAAGCTTGGTAACTAGGCCATTTTCAACTCTTTGCAACTGCATGGATTGTATTACACCAGATTCCTCTCTCCATGGGGTTTTCCCAGCAAGAATACTGGAATAGGTAACCATATCCTTCTCCAGAGATCTTCTCAAACTGGAGGTAAAACCCTAGGCTTTTGCATCTGCTGCATTTGTAGGTGGATTCTTTACTGCTGAGCCACTTGGGAAGCATTAAAATAATGAAGTATATCTACAAGATTATACACAAAAGTTACTTTGATAGGAGTTTTAAATAGTTTAAGCAGGAAAAATAAATCATGTTATATGTAATTTTATAGAGATCATAGTAAAATAAAAGTAACTAGAATTGAATACAGCAGATTATTAGCAATTATTTCTGATATGACAGAGGTGATGGTATACACTTAGATTATCACTTTTCTTTGTGGACTGACAGGAACACCACATTTCTCAGCCACACTTTCAGTCACAATGAGGATAGGTAGCTCGGTATTTTCTGAAAAGCGGTCATGGGTTAAGATTGATATAAAACACTTCCACTGCAGGCCCCTTAAAAATTTCAGACACAGACCTCCAGTAATAACCTTGAGGCCCTATGTTTTAAATAGAAAAGTTAAAAGATAGATGAAGCCACATTAACTTACATTAAAGTTTGGGTGAGTGAGAAATAAATATTTATTATGGTAAGAGACTGATTAATATACCTTTGAAATAGGATAATGAGAACATTTTCTTCCTACTTCACATGTTTCTAAATTGCATGCTTTAACAAATTAACCCATCAGCTCAGTGGCCTTGTTTCACCATCCAGTACATTAAAAAAAATTTTCCCCACACACTTGTAGATGAAAGTCTCCAAATGTAACACATCTCTTATGGACTGAATTGTGGCCCCCACCCAAATACATATATTGAAGCCTTAACCCCCAATGTGACTGTATTTGGAGACAGGTCTTTACAAGAATAACTTAGGTTAAATGTTCATAAGGATGGAAACTTAATCCAAAATGACTAGTGCCTTTAAAGTAAGTGAAGAGACACCAGGGATACATAGGCACAGAGCAAAAGTCATGTGAAGATAAAGCAAGAATGCAGCCATTTGTAAAGCAACATATATAAATATTGAATATATCATATATGCATACATATACACACACATTCTAAAGCACAGTCAAGACACAGACTAGGCTTTAGCACAATTAGGAGCCACTCATATTTTACTAAAGGAGAAACCAAACTGATCCCCGTTGAAAGCTTACTCTTGAACTTCTAATCTCCAAAACTGTGAGAAAATTAATTAACTATATTGTAAGTCACCTACAAACAGAGCTAGTAGAGATTATGGAATTCCAGCTGAACTATTTCAAAACCCAAAAGATGATGTTGTTAAAGTGCTGCACTCAATATGTCAGCAAATTTGGAAAACACAGCGGTGGTCACAGGACTGGAAAAAGTCAGTTTTCCTTCCAATCCCAAAGAAAGGCAATGCCAAAGAATGTTCAAATTACCATACAGTTGCACCCATTTCACATGTTAGCCAAGTTATGCCACAAATCCGTCATTAGGTTGCAACAGTATGTGTACCAAGAACTTGCAGGTGCACAAACTAGTTTTAGAAAAGGCAGAGGAAACAGAGATCAAATTGCCAACATATCCTGGATCATTAAAAAAGCAAGGGAAATTAAAAAAAAAATCTACTTCTGCTTCACTGACTATGCTAAACCTTTGACTGTATGGATCACAATAAACTGTGGGAAATTCTTAAAGAAACGGGACTACCAGACCACCTGACCTGCCTCATGAGAAACCTGTATGCAGGACAAGAAGAAACAGTGAGAACTTATCATGGAATAACAGACTGGTTCAAAATTGGGAAGGGAATACTCCAAGGCTGTATATTGTCACTCTGCTTATTTAAATTATATGCAGAGTATGTGTGTGCTAAGCAACTTCAGTCATGTCTGACTGTGCGACCCCATGGACTATAGCCTGTCAGGTTCCTCTGTCCATTGGATTCTGTAGGCAAGACTACAAGAGTGAGTGGTCATGCCCTGTTTCAAGGGATCTTCCCCACCCAGGGATTGAACATAGTTCTTTTGCATTGCAGGTGATCTCTTTACCAACTGAACCACCAGGGAAGCCCACAGGCAGAGTATATCATGTGAAATTCTGGGCTGGATGACTCACAAGCTGGAATCAAGATTTCCAGGAGAAACATCAACAACCTCAGATATGCAGATGATACCACCCTAATGGCAGAAAGTGAAGAGGAACTAAAAAGCCTCTCAATGAAGGGGAAAGAGGAGAGTGAAAAAGTTGGTTTAAAACTAAACATTCAAAAAATTAACATCATGGCCTCTGGTCCCATCACTTCATGGTAAATAGATGGGGAAAAAATGGAAACAGTGGCAGGGCTCTAAATCACCACAGATGGTGACTGCAGCCACAAAATTAAAAGACACTTGCTCTTTGAAATAAAAACTATGACAAGCCTAGACAGCATATTACAAGGCAGAGGTGTCACTTTGCTGAGAAATGTCCTTTAAGTCAAAGTTAACAGTTTTTCCAATTTTCCAGTAGTGTACAGATATGAGAGTTGGACCATAAAGAAGGCTGAGCACCAAAGAATTGATACTTTCTAACTGTGGTGCTGGAAAAGACTCTTGAGAGTCCCTTGGACAGCAAGGAGATCAAACCAGTCAATCCTAAAGGAAAGCAGTCCTGAATATTCCTGAAGGACTGATGCTGAAGTTCAAGCTCCAGTAATATGGCCACCTGATGTGAAGAGCCAACTTACTGGAAAATACCCTGAAACTGGACAAGATTGAGGGCAAGAGGAGAAAAGGGTGACAGAGGATGAAATGGTTGAGTGGTATCACCTACTTAATCCATGGGGTCGCAAAGAATTGAACACAACTTAACAACTGAACAACAATAACAATAATCTGTGATAATTTATGAGAGTCCTAAAAATGTAATGTAACATCTAAAACTGATTTTTGTAGTTTATATATGTATATATATTTAATTCTATATTTGATATTTTTATGTTTTCTGAAACACTCATAATTTACTTTACAATGAATTCTCTAGGTATTATCTCTAACATTACTTACTATGTTGAATCTTTCTCCTTGTGCATTTTAATTTCCACCACTTTGTTCATACCCAGTCTTCTATTGTCTGAACTTACACAACAGCCTTATAAATATTGTCCTAATTTCCAGTTTCTCCTTGTGTAAATCTATCACTCATAACTGTGACCAGAGCAATTATTATAGAATGAAAATCTACTTATATAAATCACTTGTTTAAAAATTTAGTTGACCCCAATATTTGATAAATTATCAAAAAGTACCTTCACAGTTTATTTCCCATCTACTGTTGAGCCTTTATCACAAGACCAAGTTTAAATATCACTGTTTCTTTGAATACTTTTCTCATTAACTAAAAATGATTCTCTTCCCTTCTAACTGCATATAGATTACAGCTTATCTTAGTATTTAGCATGTTGTTGTAATTATTTTCCTGTCTGCCCTTTTACTAAATAGAAGCAACAGTGTCTTATTTATCATCTTACTGACTACAGTGTGGACATTTGCTCAAGCATGCTATACACTTAAAAATTGTGTTCTGATTTAATTAATGAATTCTTCATTCTTGGAGGTTCTTTATGTCTTCTGTTACAAATGGAAAGATATCCTAGACTTTTACCAACAACTCCATTATTAATAGACATTGCATTACAATAAATGCTAAAATACATGGTTTGACTCAACGAGTATAAGATTCTTAAATATAATGTATATGTTAGCTGTGGCACACAAGATTATTCAGCATCTGTGACAATTCCTTATTAAAGATTACATAATTTAACGATCCCCTTGCTTGCATTTCATGATTAACAAAAATGTTTTAATTGTGTTTATATGCATAATGTAGAACTATTCCTTTTTTATTTAAATTTAGAATTTTAACATTTTAAACAGGATAGCAAATTTTATTCATTCTTAGCTGCCATGCTCCCTTCAAGCCATTCCAATCATATGCTTCCCTATTATTTCTCTACTTGTCAAAGTAATAATAAGAAGAAAGATTAAGTTCTCTTTCTGCACACAGTGTCAACCATGCTCTGTAGAATGAATTTTATGGTAAAATTCATTTTAAGAAATTGTGTCCTGATTCATTCAGGACTGATTTTTCAGGATTTAAGAAAGAATGAATTTAGGAAATCAGAGACATTGTGCAATATTGAAGCCATCTTTTTCTTTAAAGTCACATGGATTGATTCATGTCACTCAGAAGACCTTTTTTTTAGATTTTCAGATAGAATCTATTACTGCAAAAGCAAATTTAGCAAGTTTATTATATGCTGTATGGATCTTTGTTCAGCTATCTAATTATAACAGAAATCAGAGATAAGATCCTTTCCCTATAAATTAAATCCTGCCGGGAGCCGGCATATTGCATATTGAGTGCATATTGCATATTGAGTGCAGCACTTTCCACAGCATCATCTTTCAGGATCTGGAATAGCTCAACTGGAATTTTATCACTGCTGGGAGCCAGCGTGAGGAACTCCGCCCATGACAAAGGTCATGAGGAAGGAGGCTCGGCATACGCAAAGGCGGGATCGAGCCTCAGGAGTCCCCCTGGAAATTCTCGAGCATCTACCCCCAAAACCAGAGTCTGCCTACTTTCTGCTTTGTGCTTTCACCTACACCTCTGACTTTACGGGGGGCTGTCTCCCACTACCTCTCTCTGAAAAGAGAGTTAGCTTACAGCTCCAGTTAATAATTCCTGGATGTGACAGTGTTTCAACCTACAAACTCCTTTGGAAATCCTCTAGCCTGCCTGAATGGGTTTTTCCGGCCACATGTGATTGTTCAGAGCCTCCCAACTGTGAGAGGCAGGAGATGTTCTAAACTGCCTAAACACAGATTCCTTTGAGTAGTTAAAAGATTGATTAGAAATTGTATTGGTGAAGGGTTTTTCACTTGTTGGGCCAATGTTTGCTGCTAAGTCTCCATACTCCTTACCTACTGTGTCCTTGGCAGTGTATTGATTGATATAATGGGTGTATAGAAATGTAAAATGCAGCTTTGTCCAATGCTTTTTGGAAGGCTGGCGCCTGACTTTGGAATAATCACCTTTAGAGAAAGATAAGTTTCTTAAAATGTTAACAGGCCTCCGGGCCAGAAGATGATGTCAATCACCTGAACTTTTGCATATGATAAGTTTACAGGAAAAAAGCCTGGCTTGCTGCATGACTCTACCCCTTCCCCCATTATCCTCTATGCATAACTTAAGGTATAAAAACTACTTTGGAAAATAAACTGCGGGCCTTGCTCACCAACGCTTGGTCTCCCCATGTCATTCTTCCCTTTAACTTCCAGCTGAGCGTCCATCTGGAGCGCGGATGTCCTCTGCGACCATTTATTTGCCTGGGCTTCTAAGACCCACTCGAGAAGGTGTCTAAGGTGGGGCACCTTCCGCTATTCGAGAGGGCGCCTGCGGCCTCCGTGGTCAGAGCTAACCTGGTGTCACGGGTTATATTGATTTTCCGCGTAAACCAAGCCACTCAGCTTCTTTTCTCCACTGAATTTTCCTACTGAGCTATCCTTATTTCAGCCACTTTTCTCCACTGAATTTTCTCACTGAGCTTTCCTTATTCTATTACTCTTTATATCTTTGATGAATAAATAATTAAATAAGTCGCCGACGCAGTCCCCGCTTCGAATACCCTGGATCAGCCGGGGCTGGACCCCGGCAAAATCCATTGCAATGAAATATATTGTTCAAATACTTTACCTTGTAAATATTGTTACCTTGTACTTTTGTTCAACTATACCAACTTTTATAATAGATAACTTTTAATTTCTTTTGAAAGCTAAGGACTATTGCTCCCCAAATTAATTAATGGGGGGGGTGTTTCTTTTAAAATTATACGAGACTGGTATATCTAATTATCTCAGTTTCTTTCTTTTAAAAATGTGTTTGGAACAAAAAGGAAAATTTGAATGAAAGTGGCAATTGAAGGAAAAAAAAAAAAAAGATGAAGTTAGTCAGTAACTATTGAGTGAGGGTAATTTTTATATCTGCCCTTAGGAATTGTAGCTTCAGAAAAATTTGATATCTTATATTTATGAAAGATTTAAATTCTAATGCATTTTGAAATCAAGAAACTAAATGAATGACTCTATCTTACTAACATATATAGATAAAAATTGACATTCTTATCTTTGAAAATAATCAAATGTAAGCTACATGGCTTATGTTTTATCAGCCTGAATATTTAGAATATGATTTTTCTTTTTCTAAATATCTGTAATAAAAATTCCCATTCATATGTAATTGTCCAGTATCAGAATTTGAACCAGATTTTTCTTTCCTGAGATCTTTAAAAATTATTGGAGAACACCTTTATGTTCCATGTATCCATTCTGTGTGCCCAAAGCCCCATCAGAGGCATATCTTATTTCTCCCTATTAGTGCATCTGCTGCACTCTTAGTCAGTTTCCATCATGTTTTACCTGTCTTCTTGTTAGAGAGCCACAATTCTGTTCCTAGTGTCAGTAACTGACCATCCACTGTAACTTTTACTGTTATTCCTAAAGAAAAGGATAGGTCTAATAATAGTTACTATAAATAGTTATTCTTGAAACTAAATATTAAATGTACCCTGAGAGTCTTTTCCAGCCTTGCTGCCAAACTTCACATGGCAGGCAGAAACTCATTGTCTCTCTTTCCCCACTACTGCCAGGGATATGCAGGCAATTCTTTGACTATATCCCAAGCCATATTGGATATTTGCCTCTTAGGTAGAGTTTCATTTACCAGATTAGTGAATGCAAAAAAAAAAAAAAAAAACCAGATGGGATCAATTTGCTGTAAGGGGTCTGTGGATAGAGACCAGAGGATGGATTGTAAAATAAGAAAAATATATATATTTAAAAAGACATTAAGAAAAGATAAAAAAATATTTTATCTGTGCCCCCCCCCATTTCCTGTTAATAGTTGGTCTTTGACTTAACTTCTTGACACAGAATACATAAAACTCTTGTAGTTTCCTAAGAGATAGAAGCATTTGACACTGAGATCCTAACTCTCTTGGAATTTCCTGGGTGATAATAAAGTTCCATTTGTTCTAATGAAGTGAAGCTCAGTGGGCTGGGTTAGAAAGACCAAGACATGATTAGAATATTTTCAGCCCTATGCCTCCACCAAGAGAGTAGTGGGGCTGGAAATGAGTTGATAATCAATCATGAGTACATAAATTTCCCTAAGGTATGGGATTTAAATAGCTTCTAAGTTGGTTTACATATCCAGTTGCTGGGGGGTACTCCAAGTCCAAGGGAATGGAAGCTCCTGCAATAAGCACCCTTCAGGACCCCACCCCATGCATCTCTTTATCTGTATATTTATTTGCATCCATTAAAATATCTCTTGTAATTAATCAGCATTAGTAAGAAAGCTTTTTTCCTAAGTTCTGTGAGTTATCCTAGCAAATTATTGAATCCAAGAACAGGGTTATGGAAATGTTTATTTTTAGCTGATTAGTCACAGTGACAGCCTGGACTAGAAAACTGGATCTTTGGTTGACATCTGAAGAGGGGTGCAGTCTTGTGGGACTGAACCCTTAACCTCTGAAGTCTATGTTAACTCCAGTAGTGTCTGAAGTGAACTGCTCAAGGACAACCAGCTGGTGTTGGAGAACTGGTTGTTGTGGGGAAAAAATATCACACAGCTGATATCAGAAGTATTTTGAGTGTTAGAGAAAAGGAAAAGGAAAACATAGTGTTTTTCTGTACAATAAAGGAAGTTTAAATACCAGTGAAAAAATCGGAGGAAGAAGAACTTGGATCGAACCATTAGTGAGACTGTGTCCAGAGGTAACCTGAAAAATATAACATGAGCCAAGTAAAGTTGTGTGCATGCCTGCTTAGTCACTGAGTGGTGTCCACCCCTTTGCAACCCCATGGATTGTAGTCTGCTGGGATCCTCTACTGTGGAATTTCACAAGCAAGAATACTGGAGTGGGTTGCCATTTTCTTCTCCAGGGGAAATAAAATTGTGGTGGGTTTCCCTGTGTTTCAGATGGTAAAGAATCCACCCACAGCGCAGGAGACCTGGGTTCAATCGCTGGGTTGGGAACATTCCCTGGAGGAGGGCACAGCAACACTCCTCAGTATTCTTGCCTGGAGAAACCCCATGGACAGAGGAGCCTGGTGGGCTAGAGCCCATGGGGTCACTAACAGTCAGACAGGCGACTAAGTAGAGCACAGCACATGGTTAAAGAAATTTTCCTGTAAAATATCAATAGTGGCAGTTGGTTTACTTTTGCTACTTTTTATACGTTGTTTCAAGAAAGGTGATTTATTAAAGAATTGTTCATTTCTTAAGCAGGAATGCTTAATATATGTCTGCCCTAAAATTTCAGGGTTGAAAGACAAAACTATTTCTATTGTCAGTCTCTACACATGGCAACACATTCTCAGAGCAAGAAATAGCCTCAGGGAAAAGATTAAATCCAGGATGCTTTTCAGTTCAGCTCAATTCAGTCACTCAGTCATGTCCGACTTTCTGCCACCTCATGGACTCCAGTACACCAGGCCTCCCTGTCCATCACCAACTCCCAGAGTTTACTCAGATACATTACCACTGAGTCGGTGATGCCAGCCAACCACCTCATCCTCTGCTGTCCGCTTTTCCCCCACCTTCCATCTTTCCCAGCATCAAGGTCTTTTCAACTGAGTCAGTTCTTTGCAACAGGTGGCCAAAGTATTGGAGTTTCAGCCTCAGCACTGGTCCTTCCAATGAATATTCAGGACTGATATCCTTTGGGATCTTCTTGCAGTCCAAGGGACTTTCAAGAGTCTTCTCCAACACCACAATTCAAAAGCATCAGTTCTTTGGCACTCAGTTTTCTTTATAATCCAACTCTCACATCCATACATGACCACTGGAAAAACTATAGTTTTGACTAGATGGACTTTTGTTGGCAAAGTAATGTCTCTGCTTTTAATATGCTATCTAGGTTTGTCAGAGCTTTTCTTGCAAGGAGCAAGCATCTTTTAATTTCAAGGCTGCAGTTACAAACTGCAGTGATTTTGGAGTCCCCAAAATAAAGTTGAAACTGTTGCCACTGTTTCCCCATCAATTTGCCATGAAGTGATGGGACCAGGTGCTATGATCTTAGTTTTCTGAGGTTTAGTTTTAAGGCAGTTTTTTTTTGCTCTCCTCTTTCACTTTCATCAAGAGGCTCTTTAGTTCTTTGTTTTCTGCCCTAAGGGTGGTGTCTTCTGCATATCTGAGATATTGATATTTTTCCCACCAATCTTGATTCCAGCTTGTGCTTCATCCAGTCCAGTTTTTCATGATGTACTCTGCATATAAGGTAAATAAGCAGGGTGACAATATACAGCCTTGACATACTCCTTTCCTGATTTGGAACCAGTCTATTGTTCCATGTTCAGTAATAACTATTGTTTCCTGACCTGCATACAGATTTCTCCGGAGGCATGTCAGGTGGTCTGGTATTTCCGTCTCTTTCAGAATTTTCCACAGTATGTTGTGATCCACATAGTCAAAAGCTTTGAAATGGCCAATAAAGTAAAAGTAGATGTCTTTTCTGGAACTCTTGCCTTTTCAATGATCCAGTGAATGTTGGCAATTTGATATCTTGTTCCTCTGCTTTTTCTAAATCCGGCTTGAACATCTGGAAGTTCATGGTTCATGTACTATTGAAGCCTGGCTTGGAGGATTTTGAGCATTACTTTTCTAGGGTGTGAAATGAGTGCAATTGTACAGTAGTTGGAGCATTCTTTGGCATTGCCTTTCTTAGGCATTGAAATGAAAACTGATCTTTTCCAGTCCTGTGGCAACTGCTGAGTTTCCAAATTTGAGTGCAGCACTTTCACAGTGTCATCTTTTAGGATTTGAAACAGCTCAAATGGAATTTCATCACCTCCACTAGCTTTGTTCATCGTGATGCTTCCTAAGGCCCACTTGACTTCGCATTCCAGGATGTCTGGCTCTAGGTGAGTTATAATGCCATTGTGATTTTCTGGGTCCTGAAGATCTTTTTTGTACAGTTCTTCTATGTATTCTTGCCATCTCTTCTTAATATCTTCTGCTTCTGTTAGGTCCATACCATTTCTGTCCTTTATTGAGCCCATCTTTGCATGAAATGTTCCCTTCATATCTCTAATTTTCTTGAAGAGATCTCTAGTCTTTCCCATTCTAAGGTTTCCCTCTATTTCTTTGCACTGACATTGAGAAAGGCTTTCTTATCCCTCCTTGCTATTCTTTGGAACTCTGCATTCAAATGGTTATATCTCTTTTTCTCCTTTGCTTTTCATTTGTCTTCTTTTCACAGCTATTTGGAAGGCCTCCTCAAGTAGCCATTTTGCATTTTTGCATTTCTTTTCTTGAAGATGGTCTTGATTCCAATCTCCTGTACAATGTCATGAACCTCTGTCCATACATCATCAGGCACTCTGTCTATCAGTTCTAATCCCTTGAATCTGTTTCTCACTTCCACTGTATAATCATAAAGAATTTAACTTAGGTCATACCTGCATGGTCTAGTGGTTTTCCTTACTTTCTTCATTTTAAGTCTGAATTTGGCCATAAGGAATTCATGATCTGAGCCACAGTCAGCTCCTGGTCTTGTTTTTGCTGACTGTATAGAGCTTTTTCATCTTTGGCTGCAAAGAATATAATCAATCTGATTTAGGTATTGACCATCTGATGATGTCCATGTGTAGACAACAACAACAACCTCTTGTGTTGTTGGAAGAGGGTGTTTGCGTTGACCAGTGCATTCTGTTCACAAAACTCTGTTAGCCTTTGCCCTGCTTCATTCCGTACTCCAAGGTCAAATTTTCCTGTTATTCCAGGTGTTTCTTGACTTCCTACTTTTGCATTCCAGTCACCTAAAATGAAAAGGACATCTTTTATGTGTGTTAGTTCTAGAAGGTCATGTATGTTTTCATAAAACCGTTCAACTTCATCTTCTTCGGCATTACTGGTTTGGGCATAGACTTGGATTACCGTGATATTGAATAGCTTGCTTTGGAAACGAAGAGAGATCATTCCGTCGTTTGGGAGACTGCATCCAAACTCAAAGATTTCAGACTCTTTTCTTGACTATGATGGCTACTCCATTTCTTCTAAGGGATTCTTGCCCACAGTAATAGATATAATGGTTATCTGACTGAAATTCACCCATTCCAGTCCATTTTAGTTCACTGATTCCTAAAATGTCGATGTTCACTCTTGCCATCCCCTGTTTGACCACTTCAATTTTGCCTTGATTCATAGACCTAACATTCCAGGTTCCTATGCAGTATTGCTCTTTACAGTATCGGACTTTACTTCCATCACCAGTCACATCCATATCTGGGCATGTTTTTCCTTTGGATCCATCTCTTCATTCTTTTTAGAGTTATTTCTCCACTCTTCTGTAAAATATTGGGCACCGTCTGACCTGGGGAGTTCATCTTTCAGTGTCTTATCTTTTTGCCTTTTCATACTGTTCATGGGGTTCTCAAGGCAAGAATACTGAAGTGGTTTGCCATTCCCTTCTCCAGTGGACCACAGTTTGTCAGAACTCTCCAACATGACGCATCTGTCTTGGGTGGCTCTACAAGGCACGGCTCATAGTTTCATTGAGTTAAACAAGTCTGAAGCCCATATGATCTGGTTGGTTAGTTTCTGTGATTGTGGTTTTCAGTCTCTCTGCCCTCTGATGGAGAATACAACAGGTTTATGGAAGCCTTCTGATGGGAGAGACTGACTGAGGGAGAAACTGGGTCTTGTTCTAATGGGCAGGGCCATGATCAGTAAATCTTTAATCCAATTTTCTGTTGATGGTTGGGGCCGTGTCCCCTCCTTGTTATTTCAGTTCAGTTCAATTCAGTCACTCAGCCATGTCTGGCCCTTTCTGACCCCATGGACTGCAGCACACCAGGCCTCCCTGTCCCTCACCAACTCATGGAGTTTATTCAAACTCATGTCCATTGTGTCAGTGATGCCATCCAACCATCTCATCCTCTGTTGTCCCCTTCTCCTGCTGCCCTCAATTTTTTCCAGCATCAGGGTTTTTTTCAAATGAGTTGCTCTTTGCATCAGGTGGCCAAAGTATTAGAGTTTCAGCTTCAACATCAGTCCTTCCAATGAACACCCAGGACTGATCTCCTTTAGGATGGACTGGTTGGATCTCCATGAAGTCAAAGGGACTTTCAAGAGTCTTCTCCAACACCACAGTTCAAAAGCATCAATTCTTCTGTGCTCAGCTTTCATTATAATCCAACTCTCACATCCATACATAACCACTGGAAAAACCATAGCCTTGACTATATGGACCGTTGTTGGCAAAGTAATGTCTCTGCTTGTTAATATGCTGTCAAGGTTGGTCATAACTATTCTTCCAAGGAATAAGCATCTTTTAATTTCATGACTGCAATCACTATCTGCAGTGATTTTGGAGTCCCAAAAAATAAAGTCAGACACTGTTCCCACTGTTTCTCCATGTATTTGCCATGAAGCGAGGGGACTGGATGCCATGATCTTTGTTTTCTGAATGTTGAGCTTTAAGCCAACATTTTCACTCTCCTCTTTCACTTTTTCACTCTCATCAGGAAGCTTTTTAGTTCCTCAATTTCTGCCATAAGGGTGGTGTCATCTCCATAGCTGAGGTTATTGATATTTCTCCTGGCAATCTTGATTCCAGCTTGTGTTTCATCCAGCCCAACATTTCTCATGATGATGTACTCTGCATATAAGTTAAATAAACACGGTGGCAATATACAGCCTTGACATACTCCTTTTCCTATTTGAAACCAGTCTGTTCCATGTCCACTTCTAGCTGTTGCTTCCTGACCTGCACACAGATTTGTCAAGATGCAGATCAGGTGGTCTGGTATTCCCATCTCTTTCAGAATGTTCCCCTGTTTGTTGTGTTCCACACAGTAAAAGGCTTTGGCATAGGCAATAAGGAAGAAATAGGTGTTTTGTTTTGTTTTGTTTTGTTTTCTGGAACTCTCTTGCTTTTTCAATGATCCAGCAGATGTTGGCAATTTGATCTCTGGTTCCTCTGCCTTTTCTAAAAGCACCTTGAGCATCTGGAAGTTCACGGTTCACGTGTGGCTGAAGCCTGGCTTGGAGAATTCAGAGCATTACTTTGCTAGCATGTGAGATGAGTGCAATTGTCTGGTAGTCTGAGCATTCTTTGGCTTTGCCTTTCTTAGGGATTGAAATGAAAACTGACCTTTTCCAGTCCTGTGGCCACTGATGAATTTTCCAAATTTGCTGGCATATTGAGTGCAGTACTTTCACAGCATCATCTTTTAGGATTTTAAATAGCTCAACTGGAATTCTATCACCTCCACTAGCTTTGTTCATAGTGATGCTTCCTAAGGCCCACTTGACTTCATGTTCCAAGATGTCTGGCTCTAGGTGAGTGATCACACCATCATGATTATTTGGGTCATGAAGCTCTTTCTTGTATAGTTCTTCTGTGTAGTATTGCCACATCTTCTTGATATCTTCTGTTAGGTCCATACCATTTCTGTCCTTTATTAAGCCCATCTTTGCATGAAATGTTCCCTTCATATCTGTAATTTTCTTGAAGAGATCCCTAGTCTTTCCCATTCTGTTGTGTTCCTCTATTTCTTTGCACTGATCACTGAGGAAGGCTTTCATCTCTTCTTGCTATTCTCCTTGCTATTTCCTGTTATTTACCTTGGGCCAAACTATGATGGAGGTAATGAAGATAATTGTGACCTCCTTCAAATTGTCCCATGCACGCTCTGCTACTCTCATTATTCCCAACCCTGCAGCAGGCTACCACCAACCCATGCATCTGCAGGATACTCTTGGATGCTCATGGGCAAGTCTGGGTCAGTCTCCTGTGGGGTCACTGCTTCTTTTCCCTAGGTCCTAATGCACACAAGTTTCTGTTTGTGCCCTCCAAGAGTCTATTTCCCCAGTCCTGGGTAAGTTCTGGCATCTCTATGGTGGGGTTAATGGTGACCTTCTCCAAGAAGGCCTACTCCATACCCAAATCTGCTGCAACCAGCCATACCCAAGTCTGCTGCACCCAGAGCACTTGCCTCTGCGGCAGCCCACTGCTGACCTGTACCGCCACAGGAGACACTCAAACAAAGTTCTGTCTTAGTCTCTGTTTGGTCTCTAGGTCCTGGTGTGCACAAGGTTTGATTGAGTCCTATAAAAAGCATGCTTTTAGTAAAATACAGCCTTAGGGTTTTGGAGAAGGAAATGGCAACCCACTCCAGTGTTCTTGCTTGGAGAATCCCAGGGATGGGGAAGCCTGTTGGGCTGCTGTCTATGGTGCCACACAGAGTCAGACACGACTGAAGTGACTTAGCAGCAGCAGCAGCAGCCTTAGGGTTTAGATCAAATTATGGGTGAGGCTTTTGAACTTGTTGCTAAGATTTCAGGATGATTTAAAATGGTGCTTCATAAACTCTCTAATTTAGATAAAAAGTTCATCTATGAAGGATTAGTGAATTGTTTTAGAGCAGTCGCTCAACCCTAGGTAGACAAGTAATCTTTTGTAAACCATCTCTCTTTGTACTCTCAAGTGAATGTAGCCACATGAGTGACTTCAGCTACTTCATATAGAACACCACTGTCCTTAGTCAATTCATATGTAATAAAAAATTACTAAGGTACATAGTATTAGATAAATGATTTATATATAATCAAAATCAATATAGAAAAATAATAGAATTTAATTTAATATATGTTAAATATGAGTACTCAAAATTCTTTATACTTATTAGCATTGTAAACCATTTTTAAAGAAAGCTGTAATTATAACCCTGTATTAAGTTTAACAATGGCCACATGAATGATTTTCTAATCATCAAGTTATTTTTGTAATTAAAGGCATGACAATTGAAAGCTGAAATTTATAATAGAGAATTTCTGTATTCCTGTAGCATTGAGATTAATATTCCAGCAATAATTTACACTTTTAACAAAAATGGCATTTATTTAATAAACACATTTTTAATGTATACAAATTGAACTGTACTCTTCAACATTAATACATATTTGAAGCTGACAGTCTCAAATGATCAAAAGATAAATCATAACACAGACATAATGCACAAAAACTGTCAAATCCAATTGTGTAAGAGCATGCTTGAGATCATTCTCCATTTTTAGAAGCAGCAGCAGCAGATACATTATATACTTATTATTGACTATTGTATTTTGGTCATGAGTCTTCCCTTTGTCTGTAATTTACTTTTCCAATGGTAATTCTTGTTTTTTCAGATTATTTTAACTGGTTCTACTATGAAACCCACATAACAACAATAATACGGTTTTCACACTTCTTAAATAGTTAATTTTATTGTAACAAATTCAGTAATGTTCCCAGCATACAAAGCCAACATGCAAAAATCAGCGGTATTTCTGTACACTAACAATGAAATACCCCAAGAAAACTTCATTTGTTTAGAGTTCTTTGTTTCCTTTACTTTAAGAGACAGGTATAAAAAAATATTGTCATGATTTATGGCAAAGTGTTCTGCCTATGTTCTTTTCTAGGGACTTTATAGTTTCTGGTCTTACATTTAGGTTTTTAATTCATTTGAGTTTATTTTTGTATATGATGATAGAGAATGTTCTAATTTCATTCTTTTACAAAAATGTGTCCTGTTTTCTCAGCACCACTTAGTAAAGAGACTGTCTTTTCTCAATTGTATATTTTCACCTTTTTTGTCACAGGTTCAGATCAGATCAGATCAGTCGCTCAGTCGTGTCCTACTCTTTGCGACCCCATGAATCGCAGCACGCCAGGCCTCCCAACTCCCGGAGTTCACTGAGACTCACATCCATCGAGTCAGTGATGCCATCCAGCCATCTCATCCTCTGTCGTCCCCTTCTCCTCTTGGCCCCAGTCCCTCCCAGCATCAGAGTCTTTTCCAGTGAGTCAGCTCTTCGCATGAGCTGGCTGTGGGTTTATTCATGGGACTGCTATGCTGTTCCCTCTATCCAGGTGTCTGTTTTTGTGCCAGTAGCTGTATTAGTGACTTCTGTAATCTTGTATTATAGTCTGAAGTCAGAGAATGCAAAACCTTGACCTCTTTTCTTTCTCAAGACTATGTTTCAATGCCATTCTCCCAAATTATCCCCCCCTCCCTCTCCCACAGAGTCCAAAACACTGTTCTATACATCTGTATCTCTTTTGCATACAGGGTACAGGAAGCTTGGGGCTGGTGCACTGGGATGACCAGAGGGGTGGTATGGGGAGGAAGGTGGGAGGGAGGTTCAGGATTGGGAACACGTGTACACCCGTGGTGAATTCATGTTGATGTATGGCAAAACCAATACAATATTGCAAAGTAAAAATAAATAAATAAATAATAAAAAAGACTATTTTTTTTTTTTTTTTTGCTATTTGGATTTTTTTGTGTTTCCTATATAAACTTTAAAATTACTCCTTCTAGTTCTGTGATAAATGCCCTTGGTATTTTGTTAGGGATTTTGTTGAATCTGTAGATTGCCTTGGGTAATGGTCATTTTTAAAATATTACTCTTCCAATACATGAGCATGGTGTTTTTTTCCATCTCTTTGTGTCATTCAAAGTTTATTTCATCAATGTCTTCTAGTTTTCTGAGTAGAGATCTTTTACCTCTTTTGGTATGTTTACTCCTAAGTATATCATTCTTTTTGATGAGGTTGTAAATGGGAATGTTTCCTTAATTTTACTTTATGATAGTTTTTTTGTTTATATATAGAAGTGCCACAGATTCTTATGTATTAACTTGTATCCTGCAACTTTACTGGATTCACTGATAAACTCTGTTAGTTTTTTGGTGGTGTATTTAATTCTAGGTGTCCTGAATGTCATTAAAGGAAGAGTGAGACAGAAAAATGGTTATGAAAGCAAGGAAATCAATGGAGCTAAGATTTTACAAGAATGGAGGGAGTAAATTATTATGAACTCTGAGAGCAAGGATACTTCCATTGTCCCACTTCATTGCCCTGACAATATGCCCTGACAATATGCAACCTGCAAGTCAGCTTAAGGAGGCATGCTTTCAAAGTAACTTTCCACATACAAATCCTAGTAGAAATATTTCCTGGTAATAAAAATTTGCATTAGTCAACAAAAGCAAATACCTTAAATAATTCATCTTTTTGTAGCTGTTTTACATTTTGTACTAAAGAATGTTATTTGATTTCTATTCTGAAATCTATGGTGCTATTCCAGTAAAGTTAAACACATATATAATAAATTATGTAATATAAAATAGTTGCAATAATGAGCACAGAATTGCAGTATTCTTATCAAATTAGTAGATTTAATTTATGAAAGAAACACAGCTGTGTATTTTTTCAGTGTTTTGAAAAATAAATTTCTATTACATTTGTTTTTCTTTTTTTTTTTTTGGTTGTCCTTTTATGGGCATATAGTTGTTCATAGTTGTCTCTTATGATCCTTTGTATTCTTATGGTGTCTATTATAACCCTTCATTTTTCATTTCTGATTTTATTTATGTGTCCTTCTTTTTTTTTTTAATTTTAAATTTTATTTTATTTTTAAACTTTACATAACTGTATTAGTTTTGCCAAATATCAAAATGAATCCGCCACAGGTATACATGTGTTCCCCATCCTGAACCCTCCTCCCTCCTCCCTCCCCATTCCATCCCTCTGGGTCGTCCCAGTGCAAAGAACTAAAGACAAGAAATAGCCAATTAAAATTGAAACATATCTTTATTAATAATAGCATTTTTTGCTCAGAAACCAAAGGCACTACTATAAGGCTGAAGCATTGTTCATGAAAAGCTGGTATATAAATGCCAGCATGTGATGTGAGGTTTCTCCTTGTGCATTTTTTCCTATGCAAATCTGTTCTTGATTGGTATGTTGACAGAACCCAGAGGTGAAGGTTTATACTAGAGTAAAATCTCACTGTAATTGGGTTTCTCTTCCTAGACTTGTCTTTTGCAGAAAAGTGATGAAAAACATTCCATAGGATTATTACAGACTTACCACAATTTCAGGGCAATCTCTGTAGGTCTGATTTATCAGATCCAGAAATGGAAATTGAATATAGCATCTCTAATTAGTGTAGGTGGTGCAGTAGTAGAGAATCTGCCTGCTGACTTAGAAGACACAAGAGACATGGGTTCAGTCAGTCCCTGGGTTGGGAAGATCCTCTGGAGTAGGAAATGGCAACCACTCCACTATCTTTCATGGAAAATTCTATGGACAGAGGACACTGGTGGGCTATAGTCCATGGGTAAAGATTCAGACACAACTGAGCAACTGAGCACACACACACAGATTTAGATAACTGTTCACATTTAATTATTAAAAAGGTATTTTATTGGAAATGGCACATTTTAAATCTGATATTCCTGTAACACATATCTGATTCTTAATGTTCAGATTTTTGTAGAAAAATTACATTAAAATAGAAATATGCACAATCAATGTGTAGCTTGATAAATTTTTCAAAAATTAAGTTTGAATCCAGAATAAAGCATAGATAATGCCATATACCTAAAGTGCTGCCTTCATGTTTCCCTTCCAGTCTAGCTGCATCCGTATAATAACCTGACTTCTGTAAACATTGAATAAATGTCTCTTTTTGACGTTTATACAAATTTCATGTCATAAGAATTATTTTGCTCAACATTATGTCTCTGACTTTTTAATATTATGTATCTAATTATGACTCGTATATTGTATTCAAGGATAGTATTCTTTGGTATGAATATAATAACAGTTTATCCTCTTAATGAGTCTTTATATAGTATCTCACTATAGGATATTACATATGTTTGTTTTAAATATTATATTTATTTGTATTGTTGTTGTTGAATACATATGTGCATATTTGTTGAGTATATATTTAAGGATGAAAGAAATGTCTGGTTTGTAGAACATGTACATTCAGTTATTGTTGGTAGGGCTCAATCTACAATTTTCAATAATAGCCAAATCAGTTAACAGTCTCACATTAGTAAGTGAGAGTTCTGGTTATTTCATGTGGTCATCATCATTTAATACTAGTATTTTTCCTCTTTTTTCATTTTAGGCACATATGCAAATATGTAAATATATCAATTTTTTTTGCCTTTCTCTATTTCTTGTTTTTTTTTAATAAAAAGTACACAAAATCCATATTTAATAATCATTCAATAATTTGCTTTGAAAACTTTATATGTGTGTGTGTATTTTTATATATCTGTTTACAAAAAGTAACAAAATATCATAAAATTATATTTAATGCTATAAAATGATTCTATACACCATTAAAAATTTCAAGCTTATTCCAACCTTCTTAAGTTTCATTAACTCAGACTGAGAAAGGTGTTGAAATGAATGGTTTTCAGTTTTGTTTTGTTTCTTTTAATTGATTCACGGGAATCTTTGAGAAAGTAGTTAAGGACTCACTAGACAGAGAGGCCTGGCATGCTGAGGTTCAAGGGGGTCGCAAAGAGTCGGACACGACTGAGTGACTGAACTGAACTACATGCATAAATGACCTTTGATCAAGGGATACCAGTTTCGCTCACCTCAAGCTTTGTTTGTATGTTTGTTTGTTTTGATTTATCTGTGGCACATAAATAACAGCGGTCAGATTATGTGTCTTCCCGTGTTTGAAAACAGTCTTTCTTGAGTCTTCATAAGAATCAGTTATCTAATCTTGCAAGATGCACTTGAACCTTAAAATTCATGGCCCATATTTTACTTTCATTAAATTTTCCTTTTTTGATCCCTTGCCATATTGATGTTTCACAGAGGCAAAAGAAAATGTTTAAAATCTTTGGGGAAAAAAAAAAAAAAACTGATTTATCTTTAAGTTCACAACATTGATTATTTCTATTTTAATCATAAATTCTACATGTGATTTTATAAAAAAAATATATTGTAATAATTACTTTTTCCCTATTTGTTTTTCATTAACATATGTTAAAAAATTACAAAATTATGAAATATAAATATCTTAAGTAATCATATAATATTTTCCCTCATGGCAATGCATAAGCTTATATAAAAATTTTAGAGATTTTAGGCATTTATTTTTATATCACATATAGAATCTTATATATTTCCAGAGGTCTTAGGGCATGACATTTTACCTTACAACATTAGATGTAGATCCAATAAAGTCTTCAGACTTGAAAAAAATATTAAACTAAGAATAACAGTAAATAATAGCATGAATTGCAGCTGTAGCTACTATAGGCACCATGAAAACACAAAAGTTATTATAATTGGCTTAAAGTAAAAATGCAGATTACCACAGATATACATGGTTACAGTTATATACTTATAATATTTAAAAACTTTGCTTCAGGCTCAAGATTTACAGTTTATAAGGAAAACACATTTGCCATTAATTTTCTGCTTGCAAACCCCCATAAAAATATAGAATATAATTACTTCTGATACAATTTTTAAATTATTTGATAAAGTTTTATTCATCTAACAAGAGTTTTGGAAATCTTCACGAAGTATTTATTTATCTATTTACTTGCCAACCACATTAACAAACAATAAGCAAATGATTTTATCCCAATATCCCATCTATAAAATGATAAACTCCTTTGGAATATAAAGCGTTCACAATCTTTTTTTAGTGAAAAACGAAAGTTAAATTAGATCAAAAGTATTTTACTAATTTATATATTTTAAACTGTGTATTAAATGTGTATTACTATATGAGTCTTTAATAACAAAGTGATGAGAGCAATAATATGCTTTTGAAAATTTTACTGAAGTATAGTTGATTTCCACTGTATAATCATAAGTGATTGGATTTAGGTCATACCTAAATGGTCTATTGGTTTTCCCTACTTTCTTCAATTTAAGTCTGAATTTTGCAATAAGGTGTTCATGATCTGAGCCATAGTCAGCTTCCAGTCTTGATTTTGCTGACTGAATAGAGCTTCTCCATCTTCAGCTACAAAGAACATAATTAATCTCATTTTGTTATTGACCATCTAGTGATGTCCATGGGTAGAGTAGTTTCTTATGTTCTTGGAAGAGGGTGTTTTCTATGACCAGTGCATTCTCTTGACAAAACTCTGTCAGCCTTTGCCCTGCTTCATTTTGTACTCCAAGGCCAAACTTGCCTGTTACTCCAGGTATCTCTTGACTTCCTGCTTTTGCATTCTAGTCCCCAGTGATGAAAAGGAATTTTTTTTTTTTTTTTTTGGTGTTAGTTCTAGAAGGTCTTGTAAGTCTTCATAGAACCATTCAACTTCAGCTTCTTTGCCATTAGTGGTTGGGGAATAGACTTGGTTTACTGTGATACTGAATGGTTTTGTCTTGGAATTTCAATTTGCCTTAGAAATAAACAGAGATCATTCTGTCATTTTTGAGATCACATCCAAGTACTGCATTTTGGACTCCTCTGCTGACTATGATGGGTACTCCCTTTCTTCTAAGGGTTTCTTGCCCACAGTATTAGATATAATGGTCATCTGAATTAAATTCGCTCATTCTAGTCCATTTTAGTTCACTGATCCCTAAAATGTTGATGTTCACTCTTGCCATCTCCTGTTTGACCCACTTCCAATTCTAGGTTCTTATACAATATTGTTCTTTACAGCATTGGACTTTACTTCCATCACCAGTTGCATCCACAGCTGGGCATGTTTTACCTTTGGGTCCATCTCTTCATTCTTTCTGGAATTATTTCTCCACTCTTCTCCAGTAAAATACTGGGTACCTTCTAACCTGGGGAGTTCATCTTTCAATGTCATATCTTTTTGCCTTTTCATACTATTCATGGGGTTCTCAAGGCAAGAATACTGAAGTGGTTTGCCATTCCCTTCTCCAGTGGACCACGTTCTGTCAGAACTCTCCACCATGATCTGTTCATCTTGGGAGATCCAACCAGTCCATCCTAAAGGAAATAAGTCCTGAATATTCATTGGTAGGACTGATGCTGAAGCTGAAACTCCAATACTTTGGCCACCTGATGTGAAGAACTGACTCATTTGAAAAAACCCTGATGCTGGGAAAAATTGAAGGTGGGAAGAGAAGGGGACAACAAAGGATGAGATGGTTGGATGGAATCACTGACTCGATGGACATGAGTTTGAGTAAACTCTGAAAGTTGATGATGGACAGGGAAGCCTGGTGTACATAGTGTTGCAAAGAGTTGGACCCAACTGAGTGACTGAACTGAACTCAACTAATACTGATACTGGTGATAGATCCACATAGCTCCCAATGATCTTCTCCTGGGATTCCAGTCCTTGTGTAATCCCCTGATAGTAGGTGGACCTAGTTATGTGCTTCTATTAAATAGAACAGAATTAAATATATGAGGTGTCACTTCTCCGATGAAATATCACTTCTTTGATTAAGATACAAAAGAATATGATTTCCATCTTGCTGGACTCTTTCTATCCCCTTTTTGGCTCATACATTTTGATGAAGCAAGCTGCTATGTTGCAGAAGCCCACATAATAAGGAATTCAGAAAAGCCTTGACTATAGCACCCAAGAATCTGAATCTACCAATAAAATTTGAATAAGCTTGGAAGCACATCTTTCCTCAGTCAAGCTTTGAGATGACTAGCAACTCAGCCAACATTTGACTGCAGCTTCTGTGAAACCCTGAGAATAATTCCTAATCCTTAGAAACCATGACTTAATAATGGTGACTGTTTTTAAGTTTGGCGTGTAGTTTGTTATACAGCAACAGACAACCAATACAAATGCTTTCAAAACTTAACATTTCATGGAAATTCCCTGGCTGTCCAGCCAGTTAAAATACCCGTAAACTGTCCAGCCCAAGACAGTTAGGCTCTGTGACTCCACTGCAGGGGTCATGGTTTTGATGCCTGGTCAGGAGAAGGCAATGGCACCCCACTCCAGTACTCTTCCTGGAAAATCCCATGGGTGGAGGAGCCTGGTAGGCTGCAGTCCATGGGGTCGCTAAGAGTCGGACATGACTGAGCGACTTCACTTTCACTTTTCACTTTCATGCATTGGAGAAGGAAATGGCAACTCACTCCAGTGTTCTTGCCTGGAGAATCCCAGGGACGGGGGAGCCTGGTGGGCTGCAGTTTCTGGGGTCGCATAGAGTCGGACACAACTGAAGCGACTTAGCAGCAGCAGCAGCAGCAGCAGGGAACTAAGATCCTATATGCTGCGCAGTGTGGCCAAAAAAAAAAAAAAAAAAAAGAGAGAGAGAGAAAGAAAGAAATTTAATTTTTCAAATATTTAACAGAAAATTTAGGGATGTATAATCACAGATGGCTCCAATGTTATTAACATAATCATGATCTTTTCTGTAACTGACTAATAGATTATCTTTTGAATATTACACCTTTTAACTTAGATTCAGGTTATTCATTAATTACATCACCAAATGCATATAATAGCTTTCAGTGTTCACTGGTTTTTTTTTCCATAATTTCCTCATTTTAAGTTTGTAATTATATTTATCTTGTATAATCAAGTGACTCTTTCAAGAATGAATGGGAATACAAGTATTAATATTTTTGGCTGTTGTCCACACATAATGATCAAAGCCAAAACCTCATGGTTTTCATGCATTTTGCAAAGCTATGCAAATAGTGGGTATATGTGTCTTCTAAAAATAACATTAATGGATCCCTTCAGGTTCTCTCAAATATGAAGCATCTAAGAAAGACTAAGAAAACTAAGGAATCAAAGAAAGGAGTATTTCACAAAATTTTTGAGAACTATGGCACAATATAGGGGAGATTATAACATACAAACTAAAGGCCCATATTTTGATTATTATTGTAGATTTAGTTATTCATGTGTTCAAAAATGTATATATGGTGCCTAGTGTGTACACTATGCTAGATAACTGAGATACTTGGTATTCTAAAACAAACCCTAATTCTACTTATTGTGTTTACTCTTTACCTAATTCTTGCTTTACAGATCTTAGTCTGTTATGGGTTAGACATGTTATTATCCCAAATGTTTTATATTAATATAGAATATAGTAAATGTGAGAAGTGTTGTAAGAATTCAAGGTACAATGGGCACACCTGGGAAAGGCAGCTAATGCAAACTTCCACAAGAAAGCCAATCCTTAGATGATCCCCAGAAGATGAGAAGGTAGACCATAGAGTGGAAGAAGAAAGGTGGATTGTTTTAGTACAGGAAATGGCAAATGCAAAGATGATAGAGAATAAGTTAACACCTCAGAACTCAAAGACTTAGTATGATGGGGGCACAGAATGCATGGTGGAAAAAATTTAAAATGACACAGAATTGACAGACAAAACATTATGAATGGTTTACCTGTTTGTTAGTTCCAATTTGTTTATATTAATTTCCTAAAAAAAAATAAAATTTGAAAATTTCTAGCTTCCAATTGAAATAAGACTCCTAGTATTTCTTTTAACTAGAAACAGGTCAATGAACTGAAAAAAATACACACTAGTTTATATTATGATATTTGATTGATTGATTAAACTTTATTTATATAATATTTTTATTGGCACATGATCATAATATGATTTGTTTTATCAAAATTCTATCTTTTACATCTGTCAATAATAAATATATTTGAATTTTATATAAAAATAAAAGCAATTGCTCCTGAAAATATGGTACTATATAACTTAAATCCTGCATAATGGCAAATACCCTTAAACTGAAATTTTCCAATAATTTAAACTAAAGTACTCCTGAGAGATTCAAGGTATGAAGTAACTTTTAAGAATGTTGAGGCTTCAATTCTTAAATATATGACTTTATTTATAATAATAAAACAGTAATTGCTCTTTATTATGTTTGTTTTGAAATTTGTTCCTTCCGTAGATAAATAAATCACCAGTTACCTCAGTGTTACCATTGACCAATCCAATTACTGTATAATATTTACACTCTCTTTGCTTCATTAATTATGTGCAAAACCTTTATTTTAACATTCCTGAGAGCTTAATTTGCACTTAAATCACAGCATTTCAATTTATCTTCTTCATTTTGTTTCAAGCTTTTAAATATCAAATATAATATTGCAGAATATCTCATTGCACTAGGAAAATTACATTCCTTGTCTCTTCTTGTTCAAAGCCTTTGTGCCACAAGTTGTTAAGCATCCTTTCAGTGCAAAGATACAGAAGACATCAAAGCATTTTAAAAGAGTAAATCAATGATTGGATAAATAAATTAGTATTGTTTGAGGAGTATAGCTGTCAGTTACATTGAACACTGATATTCAGAATTATATAAACAAGAGTCACCAAAATAAGACCATATACCTATAAAAGTGTTAGTCACTCAGTCATGTCCTACTCTTTGCGACCCCGCAGGCTGCAGTCCACCAGACTCTTCTGTCCATGAAATTCTCCAGGCAAAAATATAGGAATGGGTATCCATTCACTTTGATAACTGTACCACATATCAGTAACTGACCTTCCACCTGGAAGACATGGATGCGGGTTTTTGTCAAATTATGAGTGGCTGACACATTCTTTAAAGTAAATACAGAAAAGAGTGACATCAGCAAGATGGCTGAATAAGATGTCCCTAACTCCTATCCCCATCACAACTGCAATAATTTGGCATCCATCCACCATGGATCACAACAAACTACGGAATATTCTTAGAGATATGGGAATACAAGACTATCTTTCCTGTTTCCTGAGAAACCTGTATGCAGGTCAAGAAGCAACAATTAGAACCTTACATGGAACAACAGACTGGCTCAAAATTAGGAAAGGAGTACATTAAGACTGTATATTGTCATCCTGCTTATTTAACTTATATGCAGAATACATCATGAAAAAAGCAGGGCTGGATAAATCACAATGTGAAATCAAGATTGCTAAGAGAAATATCAACAACCTCAGATATGCAAATGATATCCCTCTAATGGCAGGAAGTGAAGAGGAACTAAAGAGCCTCTTGATGACAGTGAAAAATGAAAATGAAAATCTGGCTTAAAACTCAACATCCAAAAAAATAAGATCATGGCATCTGGGCCCATCACTTCATGGCAAATAGGTGGGAAAAAAAATGGAAATGGTGACAAAATTTATTTCCTTGGGCTCCAAAATCACTGTGGAGAGTGACTGCAACCATGAAATTCAAAGATACTTGCTCTTTAGAAGGAAAGCTATGACAAACCTAGACAGCATATTTAAAAGCAGAGACATCACTTTGCTGACAAATGTTTGTGTAGTCAAAGCTATGGTTTTTCCAGTAGTCAAGTACAGAGGTGAGAATAGTACCATAAAGAAGGCTGAGTGCCAAAGAAATGATGCTTTCAAATTGTGGTGCTTTAGAAGATATTGGAGAGTCCCTTGGACTGCAAGGAGATGAAACCAGTCAATCCTAAAGGAAATCTTCCCTGAATATTCATTGGAAGGACTGATGCTGAAACTGAAGCTCCAAGACTTTGGCCACTTGATGCAAAGGGCCAACTCATTGGTAAAGACCCTGATGCTGGGAAAGATTGAGGGCAGAAGGAGAAGGCGGAAAGAGAGGATGAGATGGTTAGATAGCATGACCAACTCTGGACATCAGTCTGAACAAACTATGGGAGACAGTGAAGGACACAGAAGCCTGACATGTTGCAGTCTGCAGGGTTGCAGATTTGGATGGGACTTAGGGACTGCACAACAATAACAAGTATCCATGAACAAAAGTGTCTGCATGGGAGGCACTTGAGAACTAGAAGATTGTTAAACTTCAGTGCAGTCCATGGCCAAAGAGCCATTTTTAGAAGTCAAGCTGACACCCAATGGCCATGGTCTCAACTATGGACCTGAAAACAGTTCTGTAACCTGAGAACTCAGCTACAGCCCCATCAGCTCTGGTTCTGTCACCAGCCCTGTATGCCAAGGGACCTGGGAGGGGTTCGGCCCATCTGTAAATCAGGTGATTGGGACACAGACCTCCAGTCCCAGCAGTGTTTGGGATGTGATCCTCAGTGAGAAGTCAGAGTTCTACTTTTCAGCTCTAATTTTGGGCAGGTGGGAGGAGTCCCTTTTTTCTCTAGTGTAGCCCCCTTCTTTATGTACCTAGAAAAACTTTTCTCTCCAATTTGATGATTTACTCCCAGACTTTTGTGTGCTTCGGCTATAATCTGTTGAAGGTCCCTAGCTTTTAGGGAATTTCTTTGCCACTACTGACTCAGTGAAAGCCTTGAATTACTATCTGGTTTTCTCCTTTCTTCCACTGTTCTGCCTTAACAGGACACCACTATACTAATCTCTTTAAGACACCTGTAAGGGCTTCCCTGATAGCTCAGTTGGTAAAGAATCTGACTGTAATGCATGAGACCTGGGTTCTATCCCTAGGTTGGGAAGATCTCCTGGAGAAGGGAAAAGCTACCCACTCCACTATTCTACCCTAAAGATTCCATGGACTGTATAGTCCATGGGGTTGGTTGCACTGAGTCAGACACAACTGTGACTTTCATTTTCAGTGGTCTGCTTGTATTCCTTTTCCCTTTGCCATGTGAAGATACAATGAAAACTCTACAACTTGGAGTAAGGCCCTCTTTTAAACATGCTGGCACCATGATCTTGGACTTCCAGCCTCCAGAACTCTGAGAAATAACTTTCTGTCATTTAAGGCATTTTGCTATAGCAGCCCTAAAGGACTAAGATAACCAAATATCCTGTGGGTGTATTTTCTCAGGTCTTTTTTCTCTTTACCCAGCTTTTGTGCCCTTAGTAAATGGCACATGAGAAGGAATTAGCAAGTGGATTCAAATTATATCTGTGAGGAGCCACTAGTTTTGAATCCAACAGGTTCACTCACGTGTCACATTAAAAATCTGCTGAAACTTAATGCATTTCTTCTCATCCTTCTGTATGGTATATTTACTTTTCCTCATTTCATATCACCAAGCATAGAAATTATTTAAGTGCTCATCTACTTTTGAAATATAACTTTTCCAGATTTATTGCATCATCAGATTTCTGGAGGGTCCCTAATACTATGAATTTGCAGCCTATTTGGATTTTTCCCTGGTCTCTTGAGACTTTCTACTTCCTGACCAGAGTATAATTCAATTTGTTTTCAACGTTGGAGTGTCCTTATATGTTAGGTATATTTTAGTAAGAAACATAAGGAGTGCCCTCTTTTAAAATCTGTGATGATTTTTCTTTTTAATGATTTATGCCTAAATACTAACTTCACTTCAGTCTCCTGAATTTTGAATTCTTATCCTCCCTTGTTCTCTCCCTTATTTTGAAAAATATTTTTGTGTCCTAAGTTGCATGCATAATTATGTAATTTTTAGAACAAGATAATCTGATAACTGACTAAATAATGAGATAAGTAATTGAATAACCCATTTGATTTTTTATAAAGTGATTTTTTTTTGCATATTGATCACAAAGGGCATATATACATGTACTTCTGACCTGTATCTTCTGCAAGAGGTATGTGTACTCATTAGTGTAGAAGAAATAGAATCAGTGTCAAAAACTCCCCTAGATTATTTAGTTTTAGTTCCAAAGAGTTATTTGTTCATTGTAGATAATCCCCTTCTCACCCCCAAACAGTGCAGGTGTTAGAGTGAGGGTTCTGATTCAGAATGACCTGAAACAATATTAATATATTGCTTTTGTACTGCCGTTGAGAACAATTAGCAATGATTTAGTGTCTTAACTGCAGAATATAATCCTATATTTCATAAATCAGTCTGACATAGATCTTATTGGACTGAATTAAGCTTGGTGTTTGTTTCTAGAGGTTCTTGGGGAGAATCTGTTTCTTTGCCTTTTCCAGCTTTTAGATGCCATACCATTTCTTGGCCCATATTCTCATCCTCCATTGTCAAATTCAGCAAATGTAGGTTAAGTTTTTCTCACATGACATCACTCTAAACTCTCATCTGCTTCTGGCCCATTTTTCACGACCATCCCGATGATCTAGGATAATCTTTTTAAGGTCAGCTTTTTGGCAACCTTAATTCTACTTCCTTTGCCATGAATCTTTTCCTGTTCATAGATTCCAGGGGTTAGCATGTAGATATCTTTGGGGGCCAATCATTCTACCTTCCACAATCTACCTTCTTTTTACAATTTCACATTTTTTTAGTAGACAGATGGGAAGAAAAAGACAAAAATGAATCACTAAAGGGGAAGTTGAACACAAAATGCATCAAAATAACCTTTTCTCATAAATTGATCTGAAGAAAAAAACATCTAAAATTTCAGTTAAGAAAACTATTAAAGTCAGGTGTGTCCTGCCGTTTTTAGAATAGTTGAAAATTGCATCTAAATCTTTGTAAATGTAAACCTTTTCTAAAATCAGGAATGAGAGCAGGAGGATGGAGCATCAATTTTCAGTGGAGAACTACACATTTTCCCCTTTCACATCCTGCTTCCAGACCTGGACCACAGTCACAATCTGGCTCCGGCTCTTAGCATTTGTCCACAGTATTATGCCTTTAAAAGCGTCAATTCCTTATTTGCAAAGTAGCAATAATCTTTCTAGCTGTGCTTATTTGGTGTTAGGAAGTAATGCAGTAATATATGTAAAGTGTTTAGGGTAGAACAAATAAGAAATAGTAAATAAATGTTAGTTACACTATTGATAATGAGTACAACTAAAGACATAGGGAATCTATCCTTAAAAATATACATATTTTTATCTATTCCTCCTGCAATTTGCTGATTCACTATAAATAGTGTAAAGGTACACAGGGAATGCTTACATATAATTTAGAAAACTATGTCATTAACATCGTTTTTATAGTTTAGCACTGCAGACAAAATTGATAATCAAAAAACATTAGATTGTTTAACAATATTTCTATTACTGCAACCTAAACAGCAATAAACGGGCCCACAGAAAGCTCATCACTGTCCAGACAGACCCCTTAGACATTTCAAGGATCCAATACCGCCCTGGCATCAGCCATGGAAGCAGATGCTCTTTGCAGCTGGTTCCTATGACAGTCACCTAACGTGGCAGGAAAAAAAAAAAAAAAACCTACGTTTTTAACACAAGCTGCTCAAATATTCAAGAACATATTTGGCTTGTCAAGGCACTTTTAAAAAATACTGTTAAGAGATGAGATTTATAGGAAATGCAAATTGTAAGCTACCAAGAAATATATTTTCCAGAATTTACCTGTGAATAAATATATTGTGTATGATTTCTAATCAATTGTTGTCACTAAATTGTGAAGGACAATATTTTTAAGCAAAAGGAATAGGGAAAGGAAATACTTATTCTTTCATTTTTAAAACTTATTCTAATATTATTGACCAAATTTATATTGTGTTCTTGAAATTTTGTTTCATAGATATATAGATTAATATAGTTCCATCTATTTATTTCTTTTTTTACCTCCAACAACCTTGCTAACTTAGCTCCAATCCCATTGGAATTTTTAAGTAAACTCAACGATACGATTGCTTCTCCAGCAGACTGAGAAAATCCTGACAGTCTAATTTTCCAAGGGGTCCTGGAAGTGGTTTTATCAGTCCTAAACAGCAGAAGCAAATCTGCAATAGTAATTTTTAAGTGTTCACACAGTCTAGATATTCTATATGCAAAAATAGCTGGAAGGAATCTTACTGTTGGGGTATTATAACATTAAAAATTAGGAGTATAACTGTACATGCAGAGCAAGAATTTTAAAGTTGATTAAAACATAATTTTATACAATAATTATAAAGAGGATATAGTAGAGTTTGTCATATGACATTTCTTGGTAAATAAGAAATTATTCTCCCCTTAATTCAAAAGAGCACATTCCTAGAAGATATCCCAAGCCTACACGGTGTGTCAGGATGTAACTTTCTTGTGACGTTCTATTTGTATATTATGCTTATAGAAAACTGTCTTGGCATCTGGTGTTTTATTCAATATCCTTTTAATTATCACTGTCTAAGATGGTTATTGCTGTCAATATGATTTGCAATAATGATGTCTTGTGATTATGTTTAGCTCTAGAAATGGTATCCAGATGTATGTCAGTTTGCCTGGACATAGAATCAGTTTGCATGGACATTTTAGTCTAAGGATATTCTGGGCTTTTGTGGACATAGTAAAGCCATCATTGCTGTCCCAATAGAAAATGGTTAGATCTCTAGACAGAAAATAAAGAGAGATAGCATGCAACTTCCTATGGAAAATTTTTAAAAGTATCATTTACAACAAACTGGTTGCTCACAAATCTTCCTGTTTAACTTTTTACCCAAAGTGTGGGATTACATTTTTCAGAGTGCAAGGATGTCCCTGGGAAAATGGACATTAATTAGGAAACTAAACATATGGATTAACATATAAGCAAAGCTCTCTCTCTCTTTTATTTTTTTTTGTTGTTGTTGTTGTTGTTGTTCTCAACCTGTTTAATGTGTAAAATAGAAATATGAGTAGTAGGCAGAGTTCTGGTTTGAATACCTTCTCGGAATGCTGGCCATCCAGAGCATTATTCTGAATAGCTTGATTATCTTCTGTGACCCAGAGAGTTTCAGTTTTGAAAAGACCTAATCCCATGGGATTATGGTGACTAATTTATCATGAGAATTAAATACAGAAATGTAAAGGCTCCAAGCTAACAGCAGGGAAGAACTAGTGTAACAGTAATAGCTGGGGTTGATGGGCCAAGAAGCAACTGATTATAAAATCACTTTTCCTTTGTAACGAAGTGTTCATAGTTTAACATAAATTATACATTCATTGTTGTGTTTAAAAACAGTCAAGCCTAAATATATTCATACTGTCAAAAAGATACACATACTGAAAACCTGCTTAAACACAAAATTTTCAGCCAGGGCCATGAGCATTTAGAAGAAGTTTTTGCTTCTCAAGCTTAATGAAAGCCTGGGAATCATTTTATTAAAAAATAAGACTAAATTTAAAATCTCACCAGGAGGAGGAGCCAAGATGGCGGAGGAGTAGGATGGGGAGAACACTTTCTCCCCCACAAATTCATCAAAAGAGCATTTAAACGTCGAGTAAATTCCACAAAACAACTTCTGAATGCCGGCAGAGGACATCAGGCACCCAGAAAAGCAGCCCAACTCTTCGAAAGGAGGTAGGAAAAAAAAATATAAAAGACAAAAAAAGAGACAAAAGAGGGAGGGACAGAGTTCCGTCCCGGGAAGGGAGTCTTAAAAAGAGAGAAGTTTCCAAACACCAGGAAACCCTCTCACTGCCGAATCTGTGCCGAGCTTTGGAAGCACAGAGGGCAACATAAAAGGGAGGGGAAAAAAAAATAAACAATTAAAAATCGCGGATTGTGAGCCCTACGGTAACTCCCCCAGCGGAGAAGCAGCGCAGACGCCTGCACACGCCATTAGCAAGCGGGGGCTGGGCAGGGAAGTGCGGCACGGGCTGTGTCCCTTAGAGTAAGAATCGGGCCGAATGTCCTGAGCGCTATCTGAGCGAAATAATTTGGGCTAGCAAACCAGACTGTGGGATATCTACCACGCGAAAAGCCAGCCCTAACCTAAGACACCGCCAGGCCCGCGCACAGAACAAAGGACTGAACAGAGATAGCCGGCTGCAGACCTTCCCCCTCTGGTGACAGGCAGCCAGAGCCGGAAGGGGGCAATCGCAGCCCCAGAGAGACACTATCTATAAAACTGTAAGCAGGCTTCTTTGCTAACTAAAACTTCTTGGGGGTCTGGACGGTCAACATCTGCCTGAGAAGGTGCGCCGGTTTTACACCCAGATAACCGAGTGGCGGGGAGGCGATAAGTCACAGCATTGGCGCTCGCCAAACACCTCATCACCTGAGCTGCTCGGATCTGGGAAGAGCACAAAACGCAGGCCCAACCGAGTCTGCGCCTCTGAGGACTACCTGAGTGCCTGAACATGAGCAGCTTGGACCTGGGAGTTCAGCCCAGGGCCGGCCTCTGATTGTTCCCGGCGGAACAACCTAGAGCCTGAGCAGTGTGGGCAGGGAGGCTACATGCGCCATGAGCGGGGGCAGACCCAGTGTGGCTGAGGCACTGCGAGCGCACGCCAGTGTTATCTGTTTGCAGCATCCCTCCCTCCCTCCCCACAGCGCGGCTGAACAAGTGAGCCTAAATTTAAAAAAAAAAAAAAAAAGTGTCCTCAACCATCCCCTTTGTGTCAGGGCGGGAACCAGACACTGAAGAGACCAGCAAACAGAAGAAGCTATAACTGAGGGAAACGCCTTGGAAGCTACAAGCCATAGATTAAAACCCTGTGGTTACTACGGACTACATAGGAAGGGGCCTATAGATCTTGAGAAATATAAGTCGGACTAAGGAACTGCCAAAAATGAACTGAACCCACAATACTCACAACAAAACCAGAGAAAGACCTAGATATATTTTTACTATTTTTACGATCAATCTTTCTTTCTTTTTTTTTTTTAACTAAAAAAAAAATTTTTTTTAAGTCCTCTATTGTCCTTTAATTTTCACTTTTATAACTATTACTTTGCAAAAAAAAAAAAAAAAGACCCTATTTTTTTTTTCTTCTTCAGCAAACTTCATATATATATTTTATAATTTTTTGACTGTGTTTTTTTTTGTGTGTGTGTCTTTTTTCTTTTTCTTCTTTTCTTTAACATTGTATTTTTGAAATTCCAAACTCTACTCTAGATTTTTAATTTTAGCCTTTTGATATATGTTATCAATTTTGTACCTATAGTTATTTTCATTATTTCTGTGACTTTTTTTTTCCCTCTGTTTCTTTCTCTTCTTCTTTTATATAACATCGTATATCTGCAATTCCAAACTCTACTCTAGATTTTTAATTTTAGCCTTTTGATATATGTTATCAATTTTGTACCTATAGTTATTTTCATTATTTCTGTGACTTTTTTTTCCCTCTGTTTCTTTCTCTTCTTCTTTTATATAACATCGTATATCTGCAATTCCAAACTCTACTCAAGATTTTTAATTTATGCTTTTTGGTATTTGATATCAATTTTGTACCTGTATTTTCTTCATAATTTTTGTGACATTGTTTTTGTTGGTTTGTTTGTTTTCTCTCTTTATTTTTCTTCTTCTTCTTCTTTTTTTTTTTTTTTTTTAACGTTGTATTTTTGAAATTCCAAACTCTACTCTAGATTTTTAATTTTTGCTTTTTGGTATTAGTTATCAATTTTGTACCTGTAGTTTCTTTATAATTTTCACGACATTGTTTGTTTTTCTTTGTTCGTTTTTTCTCTCTTTCTTTTCCTTCTTCTTTTCATTAACATCGCATTTTTGAAATTCCAAACTCTACTCTAGATTTCTAATTTTTGTTTTTATGTATTTGTTACCAATTTTGTACCTTTAAGAACCCAATCTTCAGGACCCATTTTTCACTAGTGTACGAGATTACTGGCTTGACTGCTCTCTCTCCCTTTGGACTCTCCATTTTCTCCACCAGGTCACCTGTATCTCCTCCCTAACTCCTCTCTACTCTACCCAACTCTGTGAATTTCTGTGTGTTCCAGACGGTGGAGAACACTTAAGGAACTGATTACTGGCTGGATCTGTCTCCCTCCTTTTCATTTCCCCCTTTTATCCTTCTGGCCACCTCTGTCTCCTGCCTCCTTCTTCTCTTCCCTGTATAACTCCGTGAACATCTCTGAGCGGTCCAGTTGTGGAGTGCACATAAGGAAGTGACTACTGGCTAGCCCACTCTCTCCACTATTGATTCCACCTCATCTCATTTGGGTCACCTCTAACTCCCTCCTCCCTCTTCTCTTCTCCATGTAACGCTGTGAACCTCTCTGAGTGACCCTCACAGTAGAGAAACTTTTCATCTTTAACGTAGATGTTTTATCAGTGGTGCTGTATAGAAGGAGAAGTTTTGAAACTACTGTAAAATTAAGACCGATAACTGGAAGTAGGAGGCTTAAGTCCAAACCCTGACTCCAGGGAACTCCTGACTCCAAGGAACATTAATTGACAGGAGCTCATCAAACGCCTCCATACCGACACTGAAACCAAGCACCACACAAGGGCCAACAAGTTCCAGGGAAAGACATAACAAGCAAATTCTCCAGCAACAAAGGAACACAGCCCTGAGCTTCAAGATACAGGCTGCCCAAAGTCACCCCAAAACCATAGACATCTCATAACTCATTACTGGACATTTCATTACACTCCAGAGAGAAGAAATACAGCTCCATCCACCAGAACATCGACACAAGCTTCCCTAACCAGGAAACCTTGACAAGCCACCTGTACAAACCCACACACAGCGAGGAAACACCACAATAAAGAGAACTCCACAAACTGCCAGAATACAGAAAGGACACCCCAAACTCAGCAATTTAAACAAGATGAAGAGACAGAGGAATACCCAGCAGATAAAGGAACAGGATAAATGCCCACCAAACCAAACCAAAGAGGAGAAGATAGGGAATATACCTGATAAAGAATTCCGAATAATGATAGTGAAATTGATCCAAAATCTTGAAATTAAAATGGAATCACAGATAAATAGCCTGGAGGCAAGGATTGAGAAGATGCAAGAAAGGTTTAACAAGGACTTAGAAGAAATAAAAAAGAGTCAATATATAATGAATAATGCAATAAGTGAAATTAAAAACACTCTGGAGGCAACAAATAGTAGAATAACAGAGGCAGAAGATAGGATTAGTGAATTAGAAGATAGAATGGTAGAAATAAATGAATCAGAGAGGATAAAAGAAAAACGAATTAAAAGAAATGAGGACAATCTCAGAGACCTCCAGGACAATATTAAACGCTACAACATTCGAATCATAGGGGTCCCAGAAGAAGAAGACAAAAAGAAAGACCATGAGAAAATACTTGAGGAGATAATAGTTGAAAACTTCCCTAAAATGGGGAAGGAAATAATCACCCAAGTCCAAGAAACCCAGAGAGTCCCAAACAGGATTAACCCAAGGCGAAACACCCCAAGACACATAGTAATCAAATTAACAAAGATCAAACACAAAGAACAAATATTAAAAGCAGCAAGGGAAAAACAACAAATAACACACAAGGGAATTCCCATAAGGATAACAGCTGATCTTTCAATAGAAACTCTTCAAGCCAGGAGGGAATGGCAAGACATACTTAAAATGATGAAAGAAAATAACCTACAGCCCAGATTATTGTACCCAGCAAGGATCTCATTCAAGTATGAAGGAGAAATCAAAAGCTTTTCAGACAAGCAAAAGCTGAGAGAATTCTGCACCGCCAAACCAGCTCTCCAACAAATACTAAAGGATATTCTCTAGACAGGAAACACAAAAATTGTGTATAAATTCGAACCCAAAACAATAAAGTAAATGGCAATGGGGTCATACTTATCAGTAATTACCTTAAACGTAAATGGGTTGAATGCCCCAACCAAAAGACAAAGACTAGCTGAATGGATACAAAAACAAGACCCCTGCATATGTTGTCTACAAGAGACCCACCTCAAAACAGGGGACACATACAGACTGAAAGTGAAGGGCTGGAAAAAGATTTTCCATGCAAATAGGGACCAAAAGAAAGCAGGAGTAGCAATACTCATATCAGATAAAATAGACTTTAAAACAAAGACTGTGAAAAGAGACAAAGATGGTCACTACATAATGATCAAAGGATCAATCCAAGAAGAAGATATAACAATTATAAATATATATGCACCCAACACGGGAGCACCGCAGTATGTAAGACAAATGCTAACAAGTATGAAAGAAGAAATTAACAATAACACAATAATAGTGGGAGACTTTAATACCCCACTCACACCTATGGATAGATCAACTAAACAGAAAATTAACAAGGAAACACAAACTTTAAATGATACAATAGACCAGTTAGACCTAATTGATATCTATAGGACATTTCATCCCAAAACAATGAATTTCACCTTCTTCTCAAGCGCACATGGAACCTTCTCCAGGATAGATCACATCCTGGGCCATAAAGCTAGCCTTGGTAAATTCAAAAACATAGAAATCATTCCAAGCATCTTTTCTGACCACAATGCAGTAAGATTAGATCTCAATTACAGGAGAAAAACTATTAAAAAATCCAACATATGGAGGCTGAGCAACACGCTGCTGAATAACCAACAAATCACAGAAGAAATCAAAAAAGAAATCAAAATTTGCATAGAAACGAATGAAAATGAAAACACAACAACCCAAAACCTGTGGGACACGGTAAAAGCAGTCCTAAGGGGAAAGTTCATAGCAATACAGGCACACCTCAAGAAAAAAGAAAAAAGTCAAATAAGTAACCTAACTCTACACCTAAAGCAACTAGAAAAGGAAGAAATGAAGAACCCCAGGCTTAGTAGAAGGAAAGAAATCTTAAAACTTAGAGCAGAAATAAATGCAAAAGAA
Organism: Bubalus kerabau; assembly: GCF_029407905.1. Taxonomy (NCBI): domain Eukaryota; kingdom Metazoa; phylum Chordata; class Mammalia; order Artiodactyla; family Bovidae; genus Bubalus; species Bubalus kerabau. The sequence continues at coordinate 6,325,437 of NC_073645.1, forward strand.
ACAAAAGAGACCATAGCAAAAATCAACAAAACCAAAAGCTGGTTCTTTGAAAGGATAAATAAAATTGACAAACCATTAGCCAGACTCATCAAGAAACAAAGGGAGAAAAATCAAATCAATAAAATTAGAAATGAAAACGGAGAGATCACAACAGACAACACAGAAATACAAAGGATCATAAGAGACTACTATCAACAATTATATGCCAATAAAATGGACAACGAGGAAGAAATGGACAAATTCTTAGAAAAGTACAACTTTCCAAAACTCAATCAGGAAGAAATAGAAAATCTTAACAGACCCATCACAAGCACGGAAATTGAAACTGTAATAAAAAAATCTTCCAGCAAACAAAAGCCCAGGTCCAGACGGCTTCACAGCTGAATTCTACCAAAAATTTAGAGAAGAGCTAACACCTATCCTGCTCAAACTCTTCCAGAAAATTGCAGAGGATGGTAAACTTCCAAACTCATTCTATGAGGCCACCATCACCCTAATACCAAAACCTGACAAAGATCCCACAAAAAAAGAAAACTACAGGCCAATATCACTGATGAACATAGATGCAAAAATCCTTAACAAAATTCTAGCAATCAGAATCCAACAACACATTAAAAAGATCATACACCATGACCAAGTGGGCTTTATCCCAGGGATGCAAGGATTCTTCAATATCCGCAAATCAATCAATGTAATACACCACATTAACAAATTGAAAAATAAAAACCATATGATTATCTCAATAGATGCAGAGAAAGCCTTTGACAAAATTCAACATCCATTTATGATCAAAACTCTCCAGAAAGCAGGAATAGAAGGAACATACCTCAACATAATCAAAGCTATATATGACAAACCCACAGCAAACATTATCCTCAATGGTGAAAAATTGAAAGCATTTCCTCTAAAGTCAGGAACAAGACAAGGGTGCCCACTTTCACCATTACTATTCAACATAGTTTTGGAAGTTTTGGCCACAGCAATCAGAACAGAAAAAGAAATAAAAGGAATCCAAATTGGAAAAGAAGAAGTAAAGCTCTCACTCTTTGCAGATGACATGATCCTCTACATAGAAAACCCTAAAGACTCCACCAGAAAATTACTAGAACTAATCAATGACTATAGTAAAGTTGCAGGATATAAAATCAACACACAGAAATCCCTTGCATTCCTATACACTAATAATGAGAAAACAGAAAGAGAAATTAAGGAAACAATTCCATTCACCATTGCAACAGAAAGAATAAAATACTTAGGAATATATCTACCTAAAGAATCTAAAGACCTATATATAGAAAACTATAAAACACTGGTGAAAGAAATCAAAGAGGACACTAACAGATGGAGAAATATACCATGTTCATGGATTGGAAGAATCAATATAGTGAAAATGAGTATACTACCCAGAGCAATCTATAGATTCAATGCAATCCCTATCAAGCTACCAACAGCATTCTTCACAGAGCTAGAACAAATAATTTCACAATTTGTATGGAAAAACAAAAAACCTCGAATAGCCAAAGCGATCTTGAGAAAGAAGAATGGAACTGGAGGAATCAACCTACCTGACTTCAGGCTCTACTACAAAGCCACAGTTATCAAGACAGTATGGTACTGGCACAAAGACAGAAATATAGATCAATGGAACAAAATAGAAAGCCCAGAGATAAATCCACGCACATATGGACACCTTATCTTTGACAAAGGAGGCAAGAATATACAATGGATTAAAGACAATCTCTTTAACAAGTGGTGCTGGGAAATCTGGTCAACCACTTGTAAAAGAATGAAACTAGAACACTTTCTAACACCATACACAAAAATAAACTCAAAATGGATTAAAGATCTAAATGTAAGAACAGAAACTATAAAACTCCTAGAGGAGAACATAGGCAAAACACTCTCTGACATACATCACAGCAGGATCCTCTATGACCCACCTCCCAGAATATTGGAAATAAAAGCAAAAATAAACAAATGGGACCTAATTAACCTTAAAAGCTTCTGCACATCAAAGGAAACTATTAGCAAGGTGAAAAGACAGCCTTCAGAATGGGAGAAGATAATAGCAAATGAAGCAACTGACAAACAACTAATCTCGAGAATATACAAGCAACACCTACAGCTCAACTCCAGAAAAATAAATGACCCAATCAAAAAATGGGCCAAAGAACTAAATAGACATTTCTCCAAAGAAGACATACAGATAGCTAACAAACACATGAAAAGATGCTCAACATCACTCATTATCAGAGAAATGCAAATCAAAACCACTATGAGGTACCATTTCACACCAGTCAGAATGGCTGCGATCCAAAAGTCTACAAGTAATAAATGCTGGAGAGGGTGTGGAGAAAAGGGAACCCTCTTACACTGTTGGTGGGAATGCAAACTAGTACAGCCACTATGGAGAACAGTGTGGAGATTCCTTAAAACACTGGAAATAGACCTGCCTTATGATCCAGCAATCCCACTGCTGGGCATACACACTGAGAAAACCAGAAAGGAAAGAGACACGAGTACCCCAATGTTCATCGCAGCACTGTTTATAATAGCCAGGACATGGAAGCAACCTAGATGTCCATCAACAGATGAATGGATAAGAAAGCTGTGGTACATATACACAGTGGAGTATTATTCAGCCATTAAAAAGAATACATTTGAATCAGTTCTAATGAGGTGGATGAAACTGGAGCCTATTATACAGAGTGAAGTAAGCCAGAAAGAAAAACACCAATACAGTATACTAACGCATATATATGGAATTTAGAAAGATGGTAACAATAGCCCTGTGTACGAGACAGCAAAAGAGACACTGATGTATAGAACAGTCTTATGGACTCTGTGGGAGAGGGAGAGGGTGGGAAGATTTGGGAGAATGGCATTGATACATGTAAATTATCATGTATGAAATGAGTTGCCAGTCCAGGTTCGACGCACGATACTGGATGCTTGGGGCTGGTGCACTGGGACGACCCAGAGGGATGGAATGGGGAGGGAGGAGGGAGGAGGGTTCAGGATGGGGAACACATGTATACCTGTGGCAGATTCATTTTGATATTTGGCAAAACTAATACAGTTATGTAAAGTTTAAAAATAAAATAAAATTAAAAAAAGAAATAAAAAAAAAAAATAAAATAAAATAAAATCTCACCAAATTAGGAATCTAATGCAGAAAATCGATGATACCAGAGTAGCTAAAGCTAGCAGTTCTCAAATTTTAGACTAGTCACCTGGAAGGCTCATAGAAACACAGCTCCACGGCCCCACCCCTAGAGGACTGAACAGGGCCTGAGTCCCTGAAGTTCTAGCAGGTTCCCAGGAGATGCTGGTACTGCTGGTCCAGGAACCCCAAGTGAGAAACACTGGCCAGAACACCTATAAAAACATAGCACTGTCTCTATCTCTGCTCAGCACAGACAGTGTCCACACACTGTCAGCCGTGGTTGTCCTGCAGTAGACAGCATGAAGGGGGTGCTCAGGAGGGACACCACTGCCTGCTACTTCATGGTCAGAGAGAAATTCTGGGTTTGTTCTCAAGTCACATGGAGCACTGCTCTGCCAGCATGTGATGAGGTTTACAACTAAAGCCATATACAATATATTTGAAGTGTTTATTTCATGCTGAAAATTTACCTTAGGGGACAGAAGAATGTAAACAGAAAGAAAAAGTCACCTTAATTAAGTCATCCTTGGAAATGATAAGTTTTTTTTTTTTTTTCTTTCTTTCTTTCTTTCGAATAACTTCACTGTAATGTAACTTCAAACATTCTGGGAACTAAACAGTCTTGGTAGCCAGAAGGGAGGAGAGAATGCTGGGGTCTGGCCATTCTACTGACTCTACTGCAGGGTCTTGGACACAAGAGCTCCAAGCAGCTGGAAAACAAAGGATTCAAGTTCCAGTAGAAAGGTACAGTGCGTGTCCACGAAAAAGCACCCCTGAAACCATTTTTAAACAGAGTTGGGCAGAGCCACCCCTGAGTCTGGTTCAAGACAGTGACCTAGTGAAGCAGTGCCCAGGCTTAGAGGCCTCTAGGGGCCCCTCCCACCGTGGCCTAGCCAAGTACCTGTTGCCATCTAAATAAGATACATAGCCAGTCTCAGTGAAAGAGGTACTTGCTACTGGGGTGAAAACTCTGGAGGGAGCTAGTACCAGGACTCAGAACTCTCAGCCATGAGTTTCCTAAAATGAGTTCTTCCAGATACAATGCACACAAGCTTTAAGAGCAGCAAAAGCACCCCCAGTAGAAGAAGCTTAATGTTCTGGCAGTCTGTTTTGGTCCCTGCATCCCCAGAGACCCAGGGGAGCCTGCTGAGGGCTGCTGCTTCTCCCATGGTGAGCTCCCCAGCAGTCAGTTTGGGAGTTACAAGCTCAAACTCTGCCACTTCCAGTGGTTACCAGGAAGCTCAGTTTAGCCAAATTGTGCAACACCAGATTCCTCCTTGAAAAGTCCCTGTGGATGCCCACCCTGTCCTTCCCTGGCCTCTCTTTCACCTACCCTGCCGAGCTCCCACCTAAAGTGCCACATGCCAGGCTGTGCCAGGCATTGTGGGTGGCTGTGGGCAGCTGGCAGAGCTCAGGTCACAGGGTGAAGCTGGTAGCACTGCAGGGAAAGATTTGCCTCCACCCACAGCACAACAGTCATGAACCAATGGAAAGTCACAAATAAACATGAATTTTCAAATTTCATCATAGTATTCTCCAAATTGAACACTTAAAGGCAATTGTCATCTTAAAGTACTAGGTTTAGGACTAAGTTAAAATATACATGTATTTGTCTCCTCCTTGATCGACATAAGATTGTTACTGTTACTTCTTCAGAAAACTATATAAAGAATTTAAATCCTAAGGGAAAAAATTAATAAACTCAATTTGTTAAAAATGAGCAATAATGGGGGGGAAAGGTGTTTCCTCTCAACCCCTCCTCCTACACCCCTTGCCATTTTGGCTTACAAGATTTACAGCATCATTCCAGCTTACACAGCTACAGCTTAGGAAGGATCCCTGGATATACTTAAAATCCTTTTCTTGAGGACTTTGTCCAAATAGCCCAGAAGCTGGCTCTTAGAGGGGATGTCTGCCACTTATGGAGGTGGCTCTTGAAGATGATGGTCTTCATGGTCATGTAGCACATGGGGATTAAGTTCAGTGAGCTGGAGAGCACCTTCTCATCATCCACTAGGAGCTTGAAGCTGGGCAGGTTCTGGGTGGCAGTGATCTCGTCATCCTAGCCATCCTCCTTACCTCACTTGGTGCCTGGCTCAATCTTGTTCTTCTTCCTCTTCTTGCACTTGTGCTTGGCCACCTCATGCTTAGCCAACTCCTCCATCTTGGTGATGCCTTTGTGCTGGTTCCACTGCAGCTGCCAAATCTTGGTGCACAGCATCTTCTTTTTGTGCATGTTATGGAACAGGTTGTCAAACTCCTCACAGGAAATGAACTGTGTGAGTGGCTGAAGCTTCAATCGCAACTTCTTCTCCTCCCTGGTGATCTTATGCTTAGCCTCCCTTCTCCTTGTTCTTGCCTAGGAAGGCAGGCACCAAGTTGTAGTCGCCTGTGATTTTCTTGCACTGCTGACACCCCTTGAGCTTCTGCAGGCATATGTCCGCATGTGCGAGCTTCCGCTCTATCTCCACATGATGGTTGTCTTCGTTGAGAGCCAGCTGATAAAGATCTCAGGGTCCTGGTCATACTTCTCTATCCTGTAGTTGTCCCACAAGGGCAGGTGGTCCAGCTGTTGCTGCTCAGCCAATAATTCCTGGGGAGTCTGGAAAGCTTCAATATGAGCAGCCATATCCTCCCATTTTTCAAAGCTAAACTGCTCAGTGGCATCCAGCAGCAGTTGTCCTTGTGGCCACCAGCTGATAGTGTTACTACATCCAAGCTTGTTCTGCAGGCTGCATGACAGGCCAATGAATTGGAGACGAGGTGTTGAGGCAAGATGTTATTTGGTGATTTGGCTGACCAAGAAGATGGCACACTAATGTCTCAAAATAACTATCTTCTTTTGGATACTAGGTTCTTTTATGGATCAGAGATGGGAAGAGAAAGGGAAACAAAGTACAAAAGCCATTAATCTTGCAAATATCCCCTAGAATGGCAAGTCTCAAGCAGTAGATGTGTTAATTTCTTCCTTCTTGCCATCCACAGGTGGGCAGGATCACGAACAAAGGCACTTTAGTTTAACAGTCAGGCAGAGGCCGAATTCTCTGAGGCAGGCCATTATGTATAATTATAATAACCAAAGCAACAAAAAGACATGTCAAAGAAACACTTCCAACATTGTATCAGAATTGGATTTTCCTTGTAACAGTAGCCATGATAGCGGCAGTGGCGGCTGATCTCTGTACCAGCTGAGAAGTACTCAGAGCACACAGCTCAATGCCCATGCAGTTGATACAGCAGAAGTGCAGTGAGCTCACCCTCCACCAGGCAGTACACACAGTACTTCTTATCAAGTTCCACTATCTTATCCCACCTGCCTCCTTGGCCCCTGCTACTGCCACCCTCTCTGCATTTTTTAAAATTGGGGGTACAAAGGTATTCTTATGCAAAATAGAATCCAAACTTTATTATTTTAAACATATAAACCCATAGATGTTGTTCAGTTGTTAAGCCATGTTCCATTCCTGGAAACCCCATGGACTGCAGCATGCCAAGCTTCTCTGTCCTTCACTATCTCCTGAAGTTTCCTCAAACTCTTGTCCATTTACCTCAATCAAAACTTATCTGAATCTCTTAATTAGAAAATCAGATCAGATCAGTCGCTCAGTCGTGTCCAACTCTTTGTGACCCCATGAATTGCAGCACGCCAGGCCTCCCTGTCCATCACCAACTCCCGGAGTTCACTCAGACTCATGTCCATCGAGTCAGTGATGCCATCCAGCCATCTCATCCTCTGTCGTCCCCTTCTCCTCCTGCCCCCAATCCCTCCCAGCATCAGGGTCTTTTCCAATGAACTAACTCTTCACATGAGGTGGCCAAAATACTGGAGTTTCAGCTTTAGCATCATTCCTTCCAAAGAAATCCCAGGGCTGATCTCCTTCAGAATGGACTGGTTGGATCTCCTTGCAGTCCAAGGGACTCTCAAGAGTCTTCTCCAACACCACACTTCAAAAGCATCAATTCTTCAGTGCTCAGCCTTCTTCACAGTCCAACTCTCACATCCATACATGACCACAGGAAAAACCATAGCCTTGACTAGACGAACCTTTGTTGGCAAAGTAATGTCTCTGCTTTTGAATATGCTATCTAGATTGGTCATAACTTTCCTTCCAAGGAGTAAGCGTCTTTTAATTTCATGGCTGCAGTAATTAGAAAATAGTAAGCTAAATAAATTGTCCCATGTTTAATGTGGATTGATATGCTTTATAAATATAGTCTTCCTCTTCTTCCCTTTCATGGAATTGTATACATATATTTGACACAACTGAACTTTATTATAAAAGATGCATAATTATATAGGGTCCTAAAGTCTTACTTTATCATTTACTTATTTATATTATCTTCTATTTTGGAAACAAAATATAAAATCTGAGATTAAAATATTTACTTTAGAAAGAAAACAAGGTTGTATTGTAAAGAATATCTTAATTCTGCTTTGTGTCAAGATATGAACATCATATATGAATAGAGTACAAATAACAATTCAAAAGTATACCCTACTGAAAGTATAATTAGACCTATATTTCAACACACATGTATTTTAATTGTTTTCCTTAACAAACGAATCACTCCTTTTTTCCTAAAGTTGGATTGGTTAACATTTTCATTATAGTTAAATACATATAAGATTTTATGTTTATATGTAGAATATTTTATAGTAAATATACTTTTTCAAAATAACTTTTAAAAAGAAGCCTCAGATGCTAACTTTACAAGTATATTACTTTTCCCTAATATATGCAATATATTAAACTTTCAAAAACTAAGATATGTGAGATCATTAACCATCAACATTAAGCCACAGCCAAATAATACTTTGAAGTATAGAACAAGTTAATCAGAAGGATAGTTTTCATATTAATATGGAGTAGGAAAAATCATGACTTATCAGAAAATTCATTTATTATGGAAAGTTACAATTGTTACGTGTATGTCCAAAATATGAATGCTATCATTGAGACAAGATAATAGTTTAACATAAAGATAGAGACACTCACACACAAATACACTCCAGACTTAAAAACTATTGGGCATAAAAGGACACTATCAACAGAACGAAAAGGAAACCTACAGACTGAAAGACAATACTTACAAATCAAATTTCTGATAGGGGATTAATCCAGAAAATACAGAGAACTCCTACAACTCAAAAACAAACGGATTTTAAAGTGGGAAAAAGACTTGAACATTTTTTCAGAAATTATATATAGATGACCAACAAGCATATGAAAAGATGCTCAATATCATTAATCACTAGAGAAATTCATATCAAAACAATGAGATATCACCTTGTCACAGGAAGGGGAACCCCTTCCAGGGCCTGAAAGAGGGTTCTTGTCTAACACATGGAAATTAATTCTCTGAGGAGCCACACATCCCAACAAAGCAAGAGACTTTATTGGCAAGGGGTGCTGGGTGGAGAGAAGGAGGGTAAGGGAAACCAAAAGGACTGCTCTGCCACCTGGCTCACAGCCTCTGGTTTTATAGTAATGGTTTTAGTTTCCAGGCTATCTTTGGCCAATCATTCTGACTCAGAGTCCTTCTTGGGGAAACACATATTGTTCAGCCAGTATGGATACCAGCAAGGATTCTGAGAGATAGTAAGACACACGGTGTCTCCTATTGACCTTTCCCAAACTCTTTTGGTTAGTGGTGGCCTATTGATTCCATGTTCCTTACCAGGACCTCCTGTCATAAAATAACTCATGCAAATGAATACTGTGGTGCCTGGTCAGGTAGATTGTTTCGGTCAATGTATCCCCTAACAACTTCACACTTTCTAGAAAGATTATTATCAATAAAACAGAAAGTAACAAGTGTGAGCAAGGATGTAGAGAAATAAGAACATTGTACCTTATAGAGGGGAATGTAAAATGGTGCAGCTGCTATGGAAAGCAATATGGTGACTCACCAAGAAATCAAAATAGAATTAACATATGTATTGGTTTGCTCAGGCTGCCATAGCAAAATATCATGGACTGGGTGGACTTAAATAACAAAAATCTATTTCTCACAAGTCTGGAAGTTGAGAAATTCAAAATCAATGTACCAGTGGATTTGGTTTATGGTAGGAAACCTTCCTGGCTTGCAGATGGTTATCTACATTCAGAAAAAGAGAGAGAGAGACAAAGAAAGACAGGGGCTAAGGAGAGGGAAGTTTCTTGATGAGTGTAGCGTTTCAGTTTTGTAAGATGAAATGGTTCTGGAGCTCTGTCGCACAATAATGTACATAAACTTAGCACTCCTCAACTGTATACTTGAAAATGGTTAAAATGATAAATTTCATGTAATGTATTTTTTACCACAATAGAAAATAAAAATGTTCAATTAGGTCCCATTTGTTTATATTTGCTTTTATTTCCTATATTTTAAGAGACAGGTCTAAGAAATTATTGTTATAAGTTATGTCAAAGTATGTTATGCCTATGTTTTCCTCTAGGAAGTTTACAGTATCTGATCTTACATTTAGGTCTTTAATCCACTTTGAGCTTATTTTTGTATATGATATTAGTGAAATATCATTATTTTACAAGTAGCTGTCCAGTTTTCTGAGCACCACTTGCTGAAGAAACTTTCTCTATTGTATATTCTTGCCTCCTTTATTGTAGATTAATTGACTGTCAGTGTGTGGGTTTATTCCTAGAATTTCTATTCTGTTCCACTGATCTGTGTCTGTTTTTGTGCCAATACCATACCAGTTTGATTACTGTAGCTTTGAAGTTGTTGGGATGCATCCTGAAGGGCTACAAGGCCTATGATTGCCCAGATTCAAAACCAAAGAAAGAGCCCAGAGTCAGTCACAGACACATCAATAGTTTATTTGCTAGCAAGCTCTTACATGTCTGAAGCACAGTCCTGGAGGGACGCTATGCCATGTGTGTGTATGGCTAATGGTGGACAGGACTTATGGGCAGACTTTCCTCCTCAGAGGAAGAGAAGTTTACCAGTTACAGGGAGAATTGAGTCAGGTTTCTTCATTGGTTACCTGGCAGAAGGGCATGCCCATCACTACGCTTTTGATGAGCTATCAATGGTGATGTTCTGATCTAAGAGTTAGAACAGTCACTAGCTGGGGTGGGATAAGTAGGTAGGAAGTTCAGTTAGATAAGTAAGATGTAGGTGAAGCAAGTACTGACCAAGCAGGGGATGGACAGAGAGCAAGAGAACAGTCATTTGGGGTGGCCTGACCATATACTGGCTTTCCAGGTGGCTTAAGTGGTAAAGAATATGCCTGGCAATGCAGAAGATGAAAGAGACGCAGGTTCAATCCCTGGGTCAGGAAGACTCCCTGGAGGAGGACATGGCAACCTACTCCAGTGTTCTTGCCTGGAGAATCCCATGGACAGAGGAGCCTGGCGGGCTACAGTCCATAGGGTCACAAAGAATCAGACATGACTGAAGCAACTTAGCACGTACGTACACACCACCATATACCAGTATAGTCTGAAGTCAGAGGGCATGGTACCTACAGTTCTGTTCTTCTTTCTCAAGATTGTTTTGGCTCTTCAGGATCTTTTATGTTTCCATACACATTTTAAAATTTTTTGTTCTAGTTCTATAAAAGTGTCCTTGGAATTTTGTTAGAGATTTCACTGGATCCATATATTGCCTTGGGTAATGTGGTCATTTAAAAATATTAGTTCTTCCAGTCCATGAACACAGTATACCATTCCATCTATGGTCTTCAGTTTCTGTCATCAGTGTCTTACAGTTTTCTGAGTACAAGTCTTTTACCTCCTTTTGTAGGCTTATTCCTAGGTTTCTACCATTTTGATGAAGTTGTAACTGGAATTGTTTCCTAAATTTATTCTTCTGATAGCTTTTTGTTAGTGTATAGAAATGCAACAGATTTTTGTATCTTGCATTTTTGCATTTTGTATCCTGCAATTTTACCAAATTCACTGATCAGCTCTATAGTCTTCTGGTAGTATCTTTAGGATTTTCTATGTATCATATTATGTCATCTTCAAACAGTGAAAGTTTAACTTCTTCCTTTCCAATTTGGATTCCATTCATCTTTCTTCTTCTCCTTTGCACAGCAAAAGAAATCATCAAAAAAATAAATAAAAGGAAAACTTATGAAATGGGAGAAATTATTTGTAAATGATATGACACATAAACAATTAACAGCCAGCATATATAAAGAGTTCATACAACTCAGCATAAAAAAATAAGCAACCCAATTTATTAACATGGATACACTGTTATATTTAAATTACATAACCAAAAAAAAGTAAGCTACAAGTAAATATTTTTCAAGGGAATATAGCCAATAATTTATAATGACTATAAATGGATTATAGCCTTTAAAAATTGTGAATCACTCTATTGTACACCTGTAACTTATATAATATTATAAACAACTATTATTCTATAAAGTTAAAAAAATTAAAAAAAAAGAACTTCATCATTGAAAATAATAAGCAGAAAAAATGAATAGACATTTTTTTCAAAGGGGAAGTGCACATAGCCAACAGGTCCATGAAAAATGCTCAATACTGCTAATTATTAAAGAAATGCAAATCAAAACCACAATGAGATAGTACCTCACACCTGTCAGAATGGCTATCAACAAAAAGAACACAAATAATGATATTGGTGAGAATGTGGAAAACACGAAACCCTCAGATACTGTTGAAGGGAATGTAGATTGGTGCCACCACCTGGAAAACAGTATGGAGGTTTCTTAAAAAAAAAATAAAAATAGAACTTCTAAATGAACCAGCAATTGTACTTCTTGGTGTATACCAAAAAACAAAACAATAATACTAAAAGATACATGCACCTGATGTTTATATCAGCATTATTTATAACTGCCAAGAAAGAAAGCAACCTAACAGTCCATCAACAGATGAATGGAGAAACAGATGTTGTATACACACTCACACGCACAATGGAATACTACTGAGCCATAAAAAAAGAGTGAAAATTTTGCCATTAGCAGGAACATGGGTGGACTTGGAGGGCATTATGATAAGTGAAATAAGTCAGACAGAAAAAGACAAATACTGTATGCTATCACTTATACGTGAAATGTAAATAATAAAACAAACTAGAAAATATACTAGAGAAGAAGTAGACTCATGTATATAAAGAACAAACTAGTGGTTACCACTGGGAAGGGGGAAGTATGGGAAGTCAACATAGGGGTAAAGTGTTAAGAGGTACTTCTAGATGTTCAAGCTGGTTTTAGAAAAGGCAGAGGAACCAGAGATCAAATTGCCAACATCCACTGGATCATGGAAAAAGCAAGAGAGTTCCAGAAAAACATCTATTTCTGCTTTATTGACTATGACAAAGCCTTTGACTGTGTGGATCACAATAAACTGTGGAAAATTCTGAAAGAGATGGGAATACCAGACCACCTGACCTGCCTCTTGAGAGACCTATATGCAGGTCAGGAAGCAACAGTTAGAACTGGACATGGAACCACAGACTGGTTCCAAATAGGAAAAGGACTACGTCAAGGCTGTATATTGTCACCCTGCTTATTTAACTTATATGCAGAGTACATCACGAGAAACAATGGGCTGGAAGAAGCACAAGCTGGAATCAAGATTGCCGGGAGAAATATCAATAACTTCAGATATGCAGATGACATCACCCTTATGGCAGAAAGTGAAGAGGAACTTAAAAGCCTCTTGATGAAAGTGAAAGAGGAGAGTGAAAAAATTGGCTTAAAGCTCAGCATTCAGAAAACTAAGATCATGGCATCTGACCCCATCACTTCATGGGAAATGAGGAAACAGTGGAAACAGTGTCAGATTTTATTTTGGGGGGCTCCAAAATCACTGTAGATGGTGATTGCAGCCATGAAATTAAAAGACGCTTACTCCTTGGAAGGAAAGTTATGACCAACCTAGATAGCATATTCAAAAGCAGAGACATTACTTTGTCAACTAAGGTCCATCTAGTCAAGGCTATGTTTTTCCAGTAGTCATGTATGGATGTGAGAGCTGGACAATAAAGATGGCTGAACGCCAAAGAATTGACGGTTTTTGAACTGTGGTGTTGGAGAAGACTCTTGAGAGTCCCTTGGACTGCAAGGAGATCCAACCAGTCCATTCTGAAGGAGATCAGCCCTGGGTAGTCTTTGGAAGGAATGATGCTAAAGCTGAAACTGCACTACTTTGGCCACCTCCTGCGAAGAGTTGACTCATTGGAAGAGACTCTGATGCTGGGAGGGATTGGGGGCAGGAGGAGAAAGGGACGACAGAGGATGAGATGGGCTGGATGGCATCATTGACTTGATAGATGTGAGTTTGAGTTAACTCCGGGAGTTGGTGATGGACAGAGAGGCCTGGCGTGCTGTGATTCATAGGGTTGCAAAGAGTCAGACAGGACTCAGCAACTGAACTGAACTAATTAAGAGGTACAAACTATTTGATATAAGTTACTTTGATATATTGCACAAGATGCAGAATATAGCAAATATAATCATTATAAATGGAATATAAACTTTAAAACAACAATAAAATAAAGTTAATATTTTAACTATCAACTGTTTCAAAATATAGATATAACAAAGCAAATATTTAGTTACAGACTATTTCCCTAAATATTTCCCTCCAATGTCCCATCTTTCTCCAATATATTTTTGAGATTCACTTTTATCATTTTTGACCAGGATCTCCAAGTATCATGACTTAATCTATAAGAATATTAATATATATATAATGTATTCATAAATGAACAATATTTTAAAGGTAGTATTTCTGTTTTCATGTTATAGATGAATTTTCTCTAGATCTAAGGAAGTGATTTGTCATAAGATTTTTTTAATAACTAAATCAGGTCATAATAAAAGAAAATCAATACTATTTCAGATCAGATCATATCAGATCAGTCGCTTAGTCGTGTCCGACTCTTTGCAACCCCATGAATCGCAGCACGCCAGGCCTCCCTGTTCATCACCAACTCCCGGAGCTCACTGAGACTCATGTCCATCAAGTCAGTGATGCCATCCAGCCATCTCATCCTCTGTCGTCCCTTTCTCCTCCTGCCCCCAATCCCTCCCAGCATCAGAGTCTCTTCCAATGAGTCAATTCTTCGCATGAGGTGGCCAAAGTAGTGCAGTTTCAGCTTTAGCATCATTCCTTCCAAAGACTACCCAGGGCTGATCTCCTTCAGAATGGACTGGTTGAATCTCCTTGCAGTCCAAGGGACTCTCAAGAGTCTTCTCCAACACCACCGTTCAAAACCATCAATTCTTCAGTGCTCAGCCTTCTTCACAGTCCAACTCTCACATCCATACATGACCACAGGAAAAATCATAGCCTTGACTAGACGAACCTTAGTTGGCAAAGTAATGTCTGCTTTTGAATATGCTATCTAGATTGGTCATAACTTTCCTTCCAAGGAGTAAACGTCTTTTAATTTCACGGCTGCAGTCACCATCTGTAGTGATTTTGGAGCTCAGAAAAATAAATACTATTTACTATCATGCAAATTTCATCTAATTAATTACTATTGATATGTGTAGCTCTTCTACTGTAGGTACTGCATCAAAATACTTTCACTTAGGACAGTAAATAAAATGTATCATTTAGCTTACAGAAGCAAAAACAATTGCTAGTCTTTCCAATATTACAGATTCTATTTCTTTCATTTATCAAAGAAGGAGAGGAAAAGAGGAAAAGGCAGGGAGGGCATGCTTGGATTAGCTGAAGGAAGCATCGTTCTGACTCATCTAAAGCCGCATCAGAGAAGGTTGATTCTTTGAGACGCATTCAAGAGGAAGTTATTTCCTAGAGTTTTTGGAACCTTGATCTTACGATCCAAAGAGCGGATTCTCACTTCATGCTAGTTAGTGAACATCGTGTTTTGTCACCCGGATCAGCTGGTAAAGAATCCGACAGCAATGCGGGAGAGCTGGGTTCGATCCCTGGGTTGGGAGGATCCCTTGGAGAAGGGAAAGGCTACCCACTCCAGTATTCTGGTCTGGAGAATTCCATGGACTGTATAGTCCATGGGGTCGCTAAGAGTTGGACACAACTGAGTGACTTTCATTTGGTAACACAACACTCATACTTTGTTTCAAAGACTCCTAGCACTTATTTTTCAGTATATTTTAGTTCTCACTTATGAATATAACAAAAAAAGACTTTGCCAAAAATATTATATTCTGAATACATCAGGTGAATTGTTGTCTCTAATGAAGCAGTCAACCCTCTTAACCATTTAAGAGTCGGCACGACAGAAGGACTTGCACTCATTCACTTAGGTCGCCTGTTACTTGGGGCAGGGACGCAGGTGAATCTGGTTAGAGTCAAAGGAACAACCAGGACCTGGTGATCTGGTTGAGATGAAAAGTCGGTGTCCCAGAAGGGAAACAGAGGAGGAAGGACCTCATACAAAGTTGCAGCCCTCCCTCCATCTAGGCGCTTTGCCCCAGCGCCTACCTCTCAGGCCTGGAGGAGAGCGCGCTCAGCGGGCGGGAGCGCGCCGACTGCAATTCCCGACGCGCCCGGCAGCGCTGGGGGCGCGCTCGTCCCGCAGTTGGCCGCCTCTCCAGCTCGCAGATCGGAAGCTTTTGTGGAAGAAAAGGTCTCTTAGAGCCCGCTCACCGAGTTCGTGGGAGAAGCTGTCAGGCATTTGCTTCCGGACCCCTAGACTACAGCCGGGATCGTCCCGGTGGCTGGCTGAGGCTGCGTGCTTGTGTCTGTCCCGGACACCGTGGCCCGCCGCTGGCACAGCGCGCAGAGGTTGTTGCGCAGGGGCTCAGATTCCGGGTAGCTCCGGGCTTTCGCCTGGGTCAGGCGTTGGAGGGGACAACAGAGAGTGAGGCCTTTTCTGTGTCCTTTCGAATCAGAGCCATCTAATCGTGTGTGTGTGTGGGTAGAGGTGGGAGTGAGGTGAGTGAAGGGAGCAACATTGCGCGCTAGAAAATCTCCCGTGAGCATTGCCGCCTTTGCTAGGTCTACCGTTCCTCTTCTGGGAAAGCGACTCAACCCCTAAGCGGGGATTAGACTCGGATTTCGTACTTACTTGGCTGAGGGAGCCGCTGGTGTCGGGTCTTGCGGCGCGTGACGATCTGATTCGTAAATGGTCGGGGTATCTCTTTCCTCCTAATGAACCAGCACCAGCCCAGCAGCTGAGGCCAGGACACCCTGAGGCTCCTATACAGAAGGGAGTTCCCGCTATGTGCTTTCACGGGTTTGCTCCCACCAGACCTGAGACATGGACGCCTACGTGTTTCCCCCTCCATCCAGGGCTGTCCTTCAGCCCGTACCCTGACTCTGAGTCAGATGGAAAACCTGGGGATTCGCCAGATAGGCTTGCCTCCGCTGGTCACAAGTGAGGATCCCTGAAGTTACTGGCCTCCCAGAAAGCCAGAAAACCGTGAGGTGGGAAGGGACCCTCTTGGTTCCAAGGAGACAGGCGCAGGCCTTCAGTTTTTTTTACTGTGATGAAACCCTCCCCAACCCAAAAGCTTTTTGAGGGAGTGCTGAACTTCTGGAGACTTTGAACCAAACGAAGTACAAGGTATAGGCAACAACAAAACAAATTAACTCTGTCCCGACTTCTTAGGAAGTTTCATTTATTTGAAGAAACACTGGTTGGTTTATGCTGTTGATGTTTTTCCAAAGTCCTTGTATATTAGGCTCCCCTCCCCAATCCCAACTTCTAACTTTTGGGATATATTCACTACAAAGAGCAAAAACACTTTCGCTGTTGCCAGTTTACAACACATTTACAGCAATGCCTCTCTAAAATAAAGTTTGGTAAGACCCTCCCAGCTCAGGGCCAGGGTATGAGTAAGAAAACGAAACTCTTTAAACTGCAGTGTACAGGTGACTGGTGGGTTCTCTCAGTGATCAATCTTCCCACACAAACCAGCACGCACACAAGATGGTGTGTAGACACACACACACACACACACACACACACACACACACACGAGTGTTTCCTGTAGACGGCCACTAGAGGGAGGACCATTGGGCAGTCCTGCATGGTGGCACAAATATGGAGCCTGCTCTGAGTTTGAATTTGCCACTTTTAAAGGGCTTGGACTGATTGTGATAAAGGGGAATCTACCCTGGCTAGGTTGGACATGCACAAAGGGAGAAAATGTAAGTGCTATCTTCTCTTTACAATCGCAGGTTCCTTGCATCCTGGGACTTCCCATTCTATTATCCCTAGGCAGGACACTGAAAGTCACAAGGTGCCCAGAACAGAGCCTGGGCACCTACTCCCTTAATTACGTTCTTCCTGAAGGAAATTTAGGAAAGGGCTGTGGAGGTGTGAATCCTGTTTTCTGAATTATTTTTCCACCCTTGTCTAATCTTATTCTATTACTTCAAAAATATAGCAGATACATGTTACATTATTGTTCAGGCAAAATGTAAAACTCAGTTGGAAACATACTTGGTCGTTTTACAAAGGATAAAGAAACAAAATTCTTTTTTAATAACAGTTATGACTTTGAATTTAACTCCTTGCTGCCCACCTGGAAATGGCCACAAAACCGTTAGAAAATGCCACTTAAAGTAAGTAAGTAGAAATACCATGTCCTTGTGCAAAGGCTCCTAAGTTCCTAGTGAGTGTCTAAGCATGAAAATCACTTAAGAAAAAGAGTTCAGGGTTTTTTTGTTTGTTTGTTTAAACTCGAATAGTTTCATCCGTTGTAACTCTGAATTAGGAAATATGCAAGTGGGGATAAAGTAAAGATTTGAGTATTGTCTTGATTGGAATTTCAAGATTGAAATTTTTTAATCCCTTTATATTTTAAAAGGCGTCTATTTCAACTAACTTTGCAAAGTGAATCAGAGCGATGACTCAAGCCATCGCGAAAGAGGGAGGTGAGTTCCCTTGAAGTGTTGAGCGCCTTGATGACCTAATGCTGAATGCGCCCAGAGTGGTCAGATACCACTCACGCAGCTCTGGCTCTGTTCAACTCGGCAAGTGCACCTACCGCAGTAAATACCACCGGTACACCACTTACGATGGGCTTCACGATGGGCTCTGGGGGTTGACAAACAGCCACCAACCAGCGCTGTGTTCTACTCTAGGTCATTCAGCGGCGCAAGCAGGTCGCCGTCTGCGCGCTACAGCCTGCGGGGCGGGAGCCTTGGAGCTCACCCCTGGAGCTCAGCTGGTGCTGACGTCTGTTCAAGCCCTTAAATGTACCCGTCCCTGAGTAGGAGGGAACGGAGTTTGTAGCAGTCGCTTTGCCCGAAGGGAGTCGCGCCTCTGCTCTAGCAGGCGCAACCCTGGCTGCCCCTCGCTCTTCCTGGATCTGCGTTTCTGTCTGACCTCTTTGTACTGACTCCCCCGCCAGCCTCTTCAGCTGGAGGCGCATTTGGTTTTGCATCCCAGGAGAGAACCAACAGGGCTTCTCGTACCCTGTGCTTTTCCAGTAGACTCGAAGACCAGATATTACGAAGTGCGCTCTGGGATCGCTCGAGGAGCACAGAGCTTCCTCTCCCTGCTTTGGTCGGGGGTGATTTATCTCAGAGCTGGAGAAAGCGTCCTCCCCGCCCCGGCACCTGCAACTTGTTAGGGTTTCTTCTCAGTCCTGTGTGTGCATTTCCAACATCAAAGTTTTTCTTCCCCTACCCGAGAAATCTATCCGTTTAATCCATTCTCCTCCCCCGGCGCTGTCTGCCAGGCCTCCTCTCTGTGCGGTGAGTGGATAGCGGTGCGTGCAGGGTGGCAGCGGCTGCGGAGATTGGAGGGATCAGGCAGAGCAGAAGAGAAGGAGCTGCTGCCAGGGGCTCACACGTCCCTGGGTAACCGTTTGCCAGGCGAAAGAGCTGGGTAAGAGTACGGAAGAAGCGTCGGAACCTTCTGGGACGCTGGTGCCTAAAACCTGGATTTTAACCACCATCCTGGTTGCGCGTCTCTGTCCTTTTTCTAATTTGATAACTAGTGGAGAGAAGCGCTTGGCACGAGCGCTCTGCGGGACCCAGGCTTCAGGCTGCTCGGGATCCGTGTGTCCGCTGCTGCGGAAGGAGCGGAGGGGAGGAAGCCAACCGCTGCTTACTGGAGCCTGGAGGTAGGCAAGGGGGTGGGATCCAGATTCTAGCGCTCAGCCCAGATTCCAAAAGGGTGTCTGGTTTCACGGAGAGGAGGCATTCTTCTCATTTCCCATCGCACTCTCTCCCTTAAGGATTCAGGCTCAAGAAGAACCAGATAAGGAGTACTCTCAAGGTGGACTGCCTTCCGCCTCATCGCCTGAATGCCAGTGCTCTTTAAATTGATTTGATTGCGTTGGGGGTGTTTAAGCTTTTCCAGGAAGTTGATAGCTTGCAGATTTTGAAAAGGTCCAACTTGATTTTATTCAGTTTCTTAAAGGATGTGTTTCCTGTGGGCAAGAATTATGGGAAATAAATGTCAGTGTCATATACAACTGCAATAGCAGCTTAAAAATCACCTTCATTTCCTCCCCAAAAGTTTTCCCCATGCAAGTTTTCTTATTGCCCAGAAGCAGTGCATGGAGACTTGGTTTGCTTTATTATATGGGTACTGGGGAGGGGGCTCTCCTATTTTTAAAGTGCAGGATATCAAGGACATTGTCATTATCTTATATTTCTTTCTAGTTTCCCCTATGCTGCCCATATAACAAAGCACTGTGAGTGTAGAGAGAATGGAACACTTTTAAAATCTGCAAGAATGAGGAAAGACTTTGCTATTCCCAGCCTTGCTTGAAGTTTTTATTTAAATACCAGATCTTTTTTTAGTTAAGAGAAGTAATTTGAAATAAGACTGGACTAATATCGTCAGTGATTTTGCGTGAAGCACATGTAATTGATCCCTATAGTTGCACATTAGCTGATGGCAGAAATTGCTTGAGATGATAGAAACAGCACTTGATTTTTTGGCAAATGAGACTCTTGGACTGGGGGGAAATCTTAAAAAATTTGAAGTTAAAATTTGAGGCAAGAATATGAATACATTGATGAAAATAGAAGGCAAGTTAACTTAAAAGTGTGGTTTATTGAAAATCAGTGCCTGATGTGTCACATCTACATATGGTAATCAGTGAAATAAATGAACCAGTTAGTATTCCAAGCTTGCAATACTTGGCTCTGTAGAAAAACTGCTGTTACATTTTATTTCCAATCTCATTTGTGAAAATAGAGTAACATTGGATGTGTTTATTAACTTCCTTACACATGTGTGCTGTAGATCCCAGGATATTCTGTAAAGCAGAGAGAGACAAGGTCTGAGATCTGGCCTCCTTACTTCTTGCCATCTCTTTGCTACTTGGTATTCTTCATATAAGCTGCAACTAGTGGAATCTTCCTTTCCTTCTTCTTCTCTTGCTCTATACACTTGTAGCTTCCAATTTGGACCTAAATCTCCCCGCAGTAAGCCCTATCACTCATGTATTCATCCTCACAGGGTAGCTTTGAATTGGGGTTTTCCTGAATTGAAATAAGTCAATATCCCAATAATAAAGTATATGTAGTTGTTATGTAGTTGTTGGATAGATTCTCAGTGTATCCTGCTAAGCCAAGTCGGGTGACAAGGTGTCTGGGGGAAGCTAGAGTACAACTGAAGTGGTGAGAACATGGCTAGGAACATGAATAGTTACTTAAAGAAAATTAGAGCTGGGTGGAAAGAAGGAATATTACTAAAATCTGAGGGTGTGTGTGTGTGTTGTGTAGAGGGATGGATTACCTTCAGCAGGAATCAACCTTCTCTTAGATCTGCATGGATAAGTTTACCTGAAAGGTCATACTCCTTGCCTGATAAAAGCTTTGTAGAGAATTGAGAATCCTGTGAAAATAAACAGCTCTCATTTGTAGTTATTGACTTTCAAATAAACTCTTCAGTGCTAGGGTCTAAAACCGTGTTTCTGAAATTTTACTGCCTAAGAATGCATAACAATTGAGATTTATGACCCCTAACAGGAGAAATTGGTTCAAGAGGATCCAATTAACTGCATGTTTAACGCCATGGGTGATTCCAATTCTCCTAGTTCAAAAATTATCTGGTAAAAAATATAGGCTTGGTGTGCTAATGAACTTCTTTTGTTAGGGAGAGTGTTGTAAACTTATACTAGTCTAAATTCTTTCTTATTTATCTTTTCGGTCTTCCTTGCTTTCCATTATCAATGTCATTTTTATTGTCATGTCTGTCCTGTGAGATGATGACTATTCTTAAATACCAAGCTTCTATCATTTGTGTATTTGAAGCGCTGGATGGTGGCCATTTGAGACTAAAACCAGGAGGCACTAAAACTAAAGTGATGGAAATGCTTCACAATTACTGTGCATTAATAATTTTTTTAAAAAATCAATGTGCTGATGGTTTGATTAAAGGATAACTTTAAGTAAATGTTATGATTATCTCTTCCTCACTGAATGGAGGACAATTTTGAAAAGATTTAAAATCTTTAAAAGAGTTTAACATGCTAATCTTTTTATTTCATATATTTACATGATTTCCTAATAATGCAAAGTAATTCAAGTAGTTTATGTGAAATCATAAAAAGACAAAGTAAGCTTAAAAATCCCTACAGTCAGATTTTTTTCTACTATTTATCTTTGTTTTCATTAATAAAACTTCACAAGTGGACCATGAAAGTGAAGGAACTGATTGATGACATCCTGAAACCAATGATAAATTTGGTCATTTCTTTTGGGTCTCTTCCTTTGCAACTGACATTTTCATGAAATTCTTAATTTCCCCCATTCTTTCCAAGCAAAGGAAGCTGGTTATTGTTGGGGGTCATTGTTGAGGTCATCAATATGTGTAGCATTCATTGACATTCTGGTATCAGTATTCTGATTTCTTTTTCTTTTTGTTTCCTTTTTCATAGTATTTTCTTATACAGTGCTGCTTGTACATAACATTTTCACAATAGTAAACATTTACGGCTTTTTACTACTCACAAGGTTTGCACAAATTAGCACAGCATCAAGTATAGAGGAAGATCATACTGCATTTCTTATTTTGTTTTAAAAAAGAGACACTTTATTCAACTGCATATATATTGGTAACTACTGTTTTAAAATATGTGCATGTTGAAATTTTAAAAATGCATGCTTTAAGAAAATATGGCCTCTCACGTAAGGCAAGACACAAATTGATGTGAATTATGTGCTAATTTTTAGGTGGAGTTTTTATTTTGTTTTCCTTGAATCTCCAACAACCTCTTTAGATATTTAGTAATTAACACCCCCAAGAAGTGGGAAATTTGAGAAGAAAATCACAAAGCTAGTTTTATCCTAGCAAGATAATCTTAACCTAAATGAAAGGAATGGTTTTGCTTCATAGTAATCCCAAATAACAATGTTATGATTGACATATAGAGATTGAAACATGATGCCGCATGGTCCAGGATTCCTGCCACATATTAGGTTTTTGTAAAGTATGATATCATTGATAGAAAATACAATCCATTTCTTTGTATTAAAATATATAGCATTTTCTTGGAAGTTCTAGGTACTTCTTTTTCTGTTATATAGCTCCTCTCCCCATGGGGTTAAAAAGAGAGAATCCCACATGGTGGAGCCATTGTGATCAATGATATTTTGCGTAATTCTACCTTTGAACCATCTTTTATTGTTGTTGTTTAGTCACTAAGTCTTGAACCATCTTTTGTTGTTGTTTAATTGCTAAGTTTTTGAGACCCCATGGACTACAGCTCACCAGGTTCCTCTGTCCATGGGATTTTCCAGGCATAAATTGAAGTGGGTTACCATTTCCTTCTCCAGGGGATCTTCCAACCAAGGGATTGAACCTTTGTCTCCTGCATTGGCAGGGAGGTTTTTTGCCACTGACCCACCAAAGAAGCCCTGAACCATCTTTAATTGCCATCTATAACAAAGGAAACATTGAACTTTCCTCTAATGATATATTTTCTGACAGTCTTTTTCAAACTAGTATACTATCTATTTGAAAGTCTAAATGTTCATTAATGCTAATTAAAAAAAAATGATTTCCCAAGTTCTGTCTAAAAAAGATAAAAGTTAAGACTCATCTTTTCTCTACTCTCTTCCTCCTCTGTGTTCTGATACAAATCACATCATAACTTTAGATATTATCTCTTAAAGTGATTCCACAAATACCAGATAAATATATTGTTTTTTTATCAACTACATTCTTGTTTCTGTTCTATGTTCTTAAAATCAGAATGGCTCTTCTCTCACAAACACTATTTGTGTTGATATTAAATTCCTCCATGCTACCTGAGAAAATTCATTCACATTAAGTCAGTTATTTAATGGATTCTTTAACAGTCTGCTTTGCATTTTAATAGTGGATCACTAGAGGAAGACAAATCTTAACACATATTTCAGAGAAAGTTTTAAAGTCCTCAGACAAAACCCTCTGCAAGTTAAAGTCTTACAAACCACAGTCACATGCAGATAGGCCTGAACTGCAACCTGTTTGAGATCTGCTGGTCTCTGCTCTTTAATCTCATATCTGGAGTGCCAGAGTCTACC
The DNA here is from genome assembly GCF_029407905.1 of Bubalus kerabau. Classification (NCBI taxonomy): domain Eukaryota; kingdom Metazoa; phylum Chordata; class Mammalia; order Artiodactyla; family Bovidae; genus Bubalus; species Bubalus kerabau. Next base: position 6,349,002 of record NC_073645.1, read on the forward strand.
CAAAGACTTCAGGTACAAACAAAGAATAGTAGCTTGAATATGTAATTAAGATTTGTACAAGGAGAACACAACATATCATTAATAAATCTAGGGAGCAGAAAATGGGATCCGGGGAACAGAGACATATCAGAAAAGTGGAGCATGTGTTAGATTCTCTTCTTGGTTTTCCTTTGGCAGGGTTTGCCAATGGAATCAGACTGGAAGACAGAATTATTATGCAGAGAATAAATCCAAGAGGCAGGAGAGATCATAGTGCCTAGGTCCAGTTCATGTTGTCTCTGGGAGTGGAGAGAGGATGTTTGTCTTCCTATTTCTTGCAGTTCTTTCACCAGACACTTTGAGATTGTGTTTTATGGGATGACAACTAAAAGTTTGATTCCCAGTGAAAAGTGATTCTTTCTTACTTATTTTTTACTTATTAAAGCTATGACGTAATTTTCTTCTAAAAATTATATCTCCTTGGGTACTTATACAGCAAAATGACCATGGCTGGTCAACCATATAATTTAAATAAAATAACTTACAATTTATGTAAAAATACTCTTACATTGAATTTTTTCTAGATTTTATCCTATAGCTGCATAAAATAGGGTAAAATAAAAATACTGGCTTCTGCTTTAAAGATGAGTAAAACATTAGAAATGATGTATATGACATTAGGTATTTTGTAACTTTCCTACAATCTTCATTTGTTTATTGCTTACTTAAATTTCCACCTCTTTTTTAGTGCTGAATTCCTTTCAGGTATAAAACAAGGAAGAGAAAGAACGTAAAACTGTCATTTGAGACTTAAGGTAGCTAATTATGAATGATGTTTTTAAAAAAGGCTCTCAAAGTTATTTTTTTTATTGCTTTTTTTCTTACATACTTCAAATAATAAATTATATATATTTATGCATATGTGCATATACATTAATATGTATGTTAGAATTTTCTTGGATTTATCAAATTTTTTATTCTAATTACTAGGTTTATCCCTTTTCAATCTGAAGTCCTTTCGCCATTGCTATCAAGGACACATTTTTCAGAGAAATTAATTAATCAATTAATTATTAATGTAATATTTTGATTCAGAGCACTTTTAAAAAGATAATTAAGAATCAAACTAGTATAAGTTAAAAATACATATTTCCCAAGTTTTATTATATTTGCTGGAAAAAAAATCCAAATGCTATTCATATGATTATTTATAATGTACATTCTTAAGATTTAATTGCTTAGAGTAATTAAAGTGTAAAAATTGTATTCACTTATTTTATGATTTAGTCATTTGATCAATCAATAAAATCTAATTACTGTCTAAAAATAATTTGACATAATTAACACAATATATGTTATTCAGAACAAATTTTAGGTAATGTATTATGTATTAAGCTAGCATCTGCATAACATTTTATGTTCTCTTAAATGGGTTCATAAACGTTAAACATTATTTTAAATTATTTAAAGGATCTTTAGTTGCAAAGATGTACCTCTAAATTGAGCTGGTATCATTATTTGCATCATATCATATACAGTTTAATGTTGTAACTGTTAAGTCCTGGAAATAACTAAAAAATAATATATTAAATGCTATGTATGCACTTAGTCATGTCCAACTCTTTGCAGTCCCATGGATTGTAGCCTGCCAGGATCCTCTGTCCTTGGGATTCTCCAGGCAAGAATACTGAAATTGGTTGCCATTTCCTTCTCCAGGGGATTGAACTCCTGTCTCCTGCATTGCAGGCAGATTCTTTACTGCCTGAGCCACCAGGGAAGCCCATTAGTTACTGTACCATTGCTAAATTATGTATTTGCTTTGACTTTGCAGTCAACCTGAAATATAATACTCAAAGTTTTCAGATGTTATACTGTTTTCTCTAAGAAATATTTTATTGACTTATGAAAATATTTTGGTAAAATTTTAGGATATATATATATATTCTTGCTCACCACATTATGGAAATATGGGGGAGTATAATTTAATTCTATATTTTTATAATCAGAAGTATAAAAATTATAACCCTATGCAGATGCATACAACATAAACACACAAGAATACCCATAGTTCTCAAATTCCCTACCACTATTCACTCTCTAATATATATGGTGTGTATTTAACTCTGAGATTTTCTATTTAGCAATGATTTTCTATTGCTATTTCAAATTCATCTGAGCCATGATATACTGATAATTTGGCATGTATTAAGTAATTTCAGACCCACTTGTAAACATTCTATTCCCCAAATTAGCATGGTGAAAAGCATAGTAAGTTTATGTTATTAATTGTATACCTATTTAAAGTAGGAGTATATTGATTAACAAGAATGGGGTAGGAGTAAGCAGTCATTCCCTTACTCATCTTTCTAATGGGAAAAGAAAAATTGTGGGCTTAGGAATACAATATTAGGAAAAGAGACTAAGTGCTCTGGGCAAAAATTTAATAAATAAAAAGTTAGCCAGTGAAGACTTACTGTAAGGAGTGTTAAACTGATGAATAATTATGGAATTCTAATATTTGTAATATAAATATTATATATGATTTCTATATTAAATATTCTTCTGGAAACCTATGTGATAGGTAATCAAAAACATTTTAGAAATTTGAAAAATATATGTGATACTTTTATCTTCATTAAATATATGCATAGACTAAAAAATGCAGGTTACCAAAATAATGATTGATAATGTAGTGATTATTTTATGCATTATTACTTTAAGTACTTTACATTTATAAACTCATTTAATCCTCATAACTTCATAAAGTACATATTATTATTTTCCCAGGTATAAGAATATGTTTTCAGTTATTCAGTATGAAGAGATGGAATCTGGGTTCAAATCAAAGCCTCAGACACTAGGTTCTTTTTTTTTTTTTTTTTTTTAATGCAGCAATTTTTATTTTATTTTTATTTTATTTTATTTTATTTTAAAAATTTACATAACTGTATTAGATTTGCCAAATATCAAAATGAATCCACCACAGGTATACATGTGTTCCCCATCCTGAACCCTCCTCCCTCCTCCCTCCCCATTCCATCCCTCTGGGTTCTTGATTCTTACACTTTAAGGGTTTTTGACAGCATTGAAAAAAATTCTCTCAGCCATAAATTTAAGACATTTGATTGATATTATTAACTTTACATCTAGCAGTATATGATTATTTATTGCCAGCACCAATTTTATATACTTTGAGGATTTTCTATTCTGATGTAGTTTCACATTTGTTATACATTTCCCTTACTTTCAAGTGTACAGTTTGTATTCTTAGAAGTTCATTTTGTGACTGCTTGATGTTTTTCTTTCTTCACGGAAATAAAAAAGTTCTTATTTTTAGCCTTTAAGCTACAGAGATTATTGAGTTTCATATATCAACGTATGGGGGTACCTTTTTTGTAAGATATGGATAACTTTGTGAAAAGAGAATTGTACCTGAACAGTGTTAAAATAATAAATGTATAATTGTTCTTTTATTATTTGCACATATTTACTTTTTAACTTCGGAGAAGGCAATGGCACCCCACTCCAGTACTCTTGCCTGGAAAATCCCATGGACAGAGGAGCCTGGTGGGCTGCAGTCCATGGGGTCGCTAGAGTTGGACACGACTGAGCGACTTCCCTTTCACTTTTCACTTTCATGCATTGGAGAAGGAAATGGCAACCCACTCCAGTGTTCTTGCCTGGAGAATCCCAGGGACTGGGGAGCCTGGTGGGCTGCCGTCTATGGGGTCACACAGAGTCGGACACGACTGAAGCGACTTAGCAGCAGCAGCAGCAATTTTAACTTATTTCCAAACTCTATTGAGATCCTTTCTCTTATAAAGTGCATTACAAGTTCTTCTTCCTGATTTTTTTGTCACCTTGTTAGACATGTTCTCTTTATGGGTCTTCATCCAGATTGGGATATTGGATGGCAAATCATGTTCTCTAGATCATGACTTCTAATGCATTGATCTCCCTCTAGACCTTTGTAAGACAGTAAAAATAGTGGCTAATTGTATTAGGTCAGTAGTTGAACTCCAACGTTCAGCTGCTGTGAAGCTGGACATTTTTCCCTAAAGTTTCTTTGCTTCAGTTTCTTCACTTCTGGTACCTCATGAGCATTACAAAACGTTGATGAGATAATCAGGTAGCATGTTTATGACAGTGCCTGACACATAGTTCAGACTCTTTAAAGGTAAATGTTTTGAGCAAGTATTTGAGAGGAGAGCAGTGGAAAAGACAGTATCAGATATGACCAGTTTCATATGTATACAAAAACCTTCTCATTGAAATAAAGTGTTGGTCATGATCCTAAAAGGGAGCATGCGTATTTTTATATATTTAAATAAAAATGAATTTGAAAATTTTAATTTATTTTTGCTATTAGGATGCTCTTAGAAATATTAAACTTTCCTGAATTGGGAAAATAGATCCACTGACCAAAAGCTACAACAAATAACACTTGCTTTAATCCTATGTGCATGCTGTCTGCCAGGCTCTTCTGTCCATGGGATTCTTCAGGCAGGAATACTGGAGTGGGTTTCCATGCCCTTCTCGAGTATCTTCCTGACCCAGGGATCAAACCTGCCTCTCTTACTTCTCCTGCAAAGGCTGTGCTGTGTTTAATCAGTTGTGTCCGACTCTTTGCTACCCCATGGACTGTAGCCTGCCAGGCTCCTCTGTCCATGGAGATTCTTCAGGGAGGAATAGTGGAGTAGGTTGCCATGCCCTCCTCCAGGGGATCTTCCCAAACCAGGGTTGAACCCAGATCTCCTGCATTGCAGCAGATTCTTTTACTGTGTGAACCACCAGTTCAGTCAGTTCAGTTCAGTTGCTCAGTTGTGTCTGACTCTTTGTGACCCTATGGACTGCAGCATTCCAGGCCTCCCTGTCCATCACCAACTCATGGAATTTACTCAAACTCATGTCCATTGAGTTGGTGATGCCATCCAACCATCTCATCCTCTGTCATCCCCTTCTCCTCCCACCTTCAATCTTTCCCAGCATCAGGATCTTTTCAAAGGTGTCAGTTCTTCGCATCAGGTGGCCAAAGTATTGGAGTTTCAGCTTCAGCATCAGTTCTTCCAATGAATATTCGGGACTGATTTCCTTTAGGATGGAATGGTTAGATCTCCTTGCAGTCAAAGGAACTCTCAAACGTCTTTTTCAACACCTCAGTTCAAAAGCATCAGTTCTTCAGTGCTGAGCTTTCTTTATAGTCCAACTCTCACATCCATACATGACTACTGGAAAAACCATAGCTTTGACTAAACAGACCTTTGTTGACAAAATAATATCTCTGCTTTTTAATATGCTGTCTAAGTTGGTCATAACTTTCCTTCCAAAGAGTAAGTGTCTTTTAAATTCATGGCTGCAGTCACCATCTGAAGTGATTTTGGAGACCAAAAAAAGAGTCAGCCACTGTTTCCCCATCTATTTGCCATGAAGTGATGGCACCAGATACCATGCTCTTCATTTTTTGAATGCTGAGTTTTAAGCAAGCTTTTCCACTCTCCTCTTTCACTTTCCTCAAGAAGCTCTTTAGTTCTTTGCTTTCTGCCTTAAGGGTGGTGTCATCTGCATATCTGAGCTTGTTGTTATTTCTCCCAGCAATCTTGATTCCAGCTTGTGCTTCATCCAGTCCAGCATTTCTCATGATGTACTCTGCATAGAAGTTAAATAAGCACAGTGACAATATACAGCCTTGATATACTCCTTTCCCAATTTGTAACCAGTCTGTTGCTCCATGTCCAGTTCTAACTGTTGCTTCCTGACCTGCATACAGATTTATCAGGAGGCAAGTCTGGTGGTCTGGTATTCCCCTCTCTTTAAGAATTTAAAGAAAATTTCCACAGTTTGATCACAGTTTGACTGTGATCCACACAGTCAAAGGCTTTGGCATAGTTAATAAAGCAGAAATAGATGTTTTTCTGGAACTCTCTTGCTTTTTTGATGATCTGTCAGATGTTGGCAATTTGATCTCTGGTTCCTCTGCCTTTTCTAAATCCAGTTTGAACATCTGGATTTTCTCAGTTCACATACTGTTGAAGCCTGGCTTGGAGAATTTTGAGCATTACTTTACTAGAGAGTGAGTTGAGTGCAATTGTGTGGTAGTTTGAGCATTCTTTGGAATTGCCTTTCTTTGGGATTGGAATGAAAAATGACCTTTTCCAGGGAACCTCCAGGGAACCACCAGGGAAGCCCTTTAATCCTATGAGAGTTTATCTGAAAAATTTTGTCTAAGGGAACTTTCTTAATGAATGACTAGTACAGTTAAAAAATGAAAAAACAAAGCAAATGTGCAGAATGATAGTAGGTTTTCTGGTGTTCAACATCTTTGACACTGAGTAGCTACAATTTAAGAAAATAAATAAATAGTGCTCTTAAAAAACTGACTTTTTCTGGAATTGTTTATTCTCCATCATTATACTTGTTGAAAATTATCTGAAATGAAAGCACAGTTAGAAATAATTATATTTTTTAATAAGGACAATATACTCTATTCTAATTTTATTAGAATTGTATTTATAGAAATTACATATCTTTCTTTCTTCGTTTATTTTTCAAAACAAAACAGTGGCCTTCAGCTCCTTTACTATTCAGTAGCATCAACTGAATTTTAGAGTAAAATTAGCATAAAAGTTTAGATGGAAAATAATCATGGAACTGTGTTTAGTTCTTTAAGCTGGCTACTATGAAAGTGAGATTTGTCTGTGAAGTTGAGTCTCCAGTTTAAGACCTGCCTGCAGCCAAAGTGTCCTACCTGTTGCCATTCTGAACTGAAGGATGTACTGTAATCAGAGCTTTCTCATTTAAATGGTCATTATCAGACAGATAATTAGGAGGATAAGAATTAAAAGAGATCAACAGAGGAGTTATTAGCCGATTTCAATCTAAAATGATATGGAATCAATACCATTTCTCTAAATGTGTGTGCACTAGTTATTAGAAAGAGAAAGTAAATATAAATGCAGGGATTATCCTGCCATGGGACTATCTGATTATGTCACTGAAACATTTGATGATATAATTTTGCTGATACTCATTGATCTACTGGACTAGTCTTTGGTTGTTTTGTAGTTTCTTAACAGCAAAAATATAAGCATATAATTGGGCTTTCATGAACACACACTTTCGAGTCTTTCCTTCCTTGCAGTATTTGCAGTGATTATACATTTTTATAAGAAAAATATTACTAATATGAGTGTTCCATAATGTTGTGTCTCTCCATGGGGGTCCTTAATCCAGAACTTATGGATAAAATCTATCTGCTCTACCTCACCCTCAATGTATAATATGAAACAGGTACAGGATAACTATTGCAAACACCCTTATTCAGAGTGAAACAGAATGGGAGATACATTGCAGAATATGTTCCATCTCATTCCTGCTTGTAACCTGGCCATGTATTTCCAAGGTCATCTCTTTCTAATAATATCTCCCTAATGCAGTTATAACCTATCATAAAACACTAATATTCTGTATTCTTACGTATGCTTACTAACACTAGAACTTCATTAGGTACAGCTCTACTTCCCAAGTTACCTCAGTTTACAGTGTTATCAATCTTTCAATGCCATGCATCAGGGGTCACTATCTTCCCAGATTCATAAGTGCCTTGCTGCCTACTAGCTGACTCCAATATGTGATTTTGCTACAACACACCTTACTTCTCAGTACCCATTTCTATATCACTCAGAATGTTACTTTTTTTCTAATTTCAGAATGCTAAGTCACTTCAGTTGTGTCCAACTCTTTGCGACCCTATAGACCATAGCCCATTAGGTTCCCCTGTCCATGGATTCTCTGGGCAAGAATACTGGAATGAGTTGCTATTTCCTCCTCCAGGGAATCTTCCCAACACAGGGACTCAACCTACATCTCTTATGTATCCTGCATTGGCAGGGGGGTTCTTTACCATATGCACCATCTGGGCAGTCCCAATTTCAGAATAATATTTCCTAATAATGAAAACTTGAAAAATACAAAAAGAAAAAAATATATATGTAATCAATCCTACTATTGACAGATATAACTATTAATTTCTAGTTGCCTGTAATTTTTTTGTCAAGTTCATTTTTTTGATTAAAAATGTTGAATTGAAGTACAGTTGATTTACAACATTGTGTTAGTTTCTGCCATAAAACAAAGTGAGTGATACACGTATCTCACACATACATGAGCAGATATACATATATCTGCTCTTTTTTTTTAAGAGTCTATTCCCATTTAAGTCATTACAGGGTACTGAATAGTTTCCTGTGCAATTCAGGAGGTTCTTGTTAGTTATCAACTCTAAATAGTAGTGTGTTTCTGTCAATCCCACTCTTCTAATTTATCCTTCCTCTGCCCTTTTCCTCACTGGTTTGTTTCCTACATCTGTGACTCAACTTCTACTTTGTAGATAGGTTCATTTGAATTTATGTATTTGTTTTTAAAATTATTATGTCAAGGGGCTTCCCTGTGGCTCAGTGGTAAAGAATCCTCTTGCCAATGCAGATGTGGGTACCATCCCTGGGTCGGAAAGATTCCCTGGACAAGGAAATGGCAACTCACTCCAGTATTCCTGCCTGGAAAATCCCATGTACAGAGGAGCCTGGTGGGCTACAATTCTTGGTGGTACAAAAAAGTACGACACGACTTAGTGACTAAATAACAATGAAATATACATAACATAAATTATTAAGACACATCTATTGATATTTCCCATTACTTTTGCCTTTCATGATTTGTATAAAAAGCTATTTCACTGTGCCATCATTTGAATATTCACAGTTATGTCTTCTGTTTTTAAGTTTTATTTTAGATTTTAGTTATAGCTAAGTTACCTATAAGATATTGATAGGAATCTGAGTTTTTAAATAATTTTCCAAATAATTAACCAATTATCAAATGGCCATTTATTGAGCAGTTTAAATTATACTAGAAGATAGCTCTAAATTAATGTTAAGGGCTTTCTATGAAAGGGAAATTATTTCATATTTTTCAAAAGGCACACTTTGAATTTGTATAAGACATTTTGGGTATTGTAATCAGATGTTATTAACAGCATTATATCACCCTCCTACCAAGATAACCTTGGTTTTCTACTAACTTAGAATGATTAATGTAGTATTCATTATTAAGTCAAATTTGACTAAAAGGTATAGAAACCTCTTTGAGGTTGATCATACAGGAACAGTGACCAAACTACTTTAACAAAATATACTCTATCAGTGAATCTTTAACATCAGTACAAAATATTTTTCCTTCAAAACTCATTCAAATTCATATCATAATAATGTGCTGTTTAAAACTGTGTTCAAATTTTATGCAGAAATCACCTTCAGAAGAGAAAGTGTTTTGAATTATTTTACTATCGGTCATTTCTGTTATAGAAGATACTAGTAGAATGAAACTGTATAGCAAAAATATTTCTAAGTCTTGCTTTAGCACCCATGCATTTAAAACAGTAGAACGAATTTCTTCTCATCAAGTATCAAGATAGCTACTTGATATTCTTTCCAATAAGATAGACCTTTTTATGTTTCACTGTGAAACTGAAAGAGCTGCTATAAAATTAATGAGTATTCCTGAATTCATTACAGTCCCTAAAAAGAATGGCTCCCTCTGTCTGCTGGTCTCTATTTTAGAGATGAGTTTAGGAAAAGAAATATTTATATTTTAGGTAATGTCTACTCAGAGATTGAGTTTACTGTATATTTCCTAGTTGTTAAATAATACACATTTGATATTTTAAAATTAAAATAAAATTTCAATGATAAAAAGTTTAATTTTCTTTTATTTCCTATTCCTATTGGAATATAAATATATATCATTCCTTAAATATATGCTATTTACAATATAATGAGCTGTAAATATATTTAACAATTGAAACTTTCATTAAAATTTGTCCTTTGAATGACATGTGTCTTTTCTATTCTGCCTGAGCTACTTGAGTAGGACTTTCTAGAGGATCCATCCAGTGCGTGCTCAGTCATGTCTCACTCTCTCTGACCCCATGGATTGTAGCCCCTACCAGGCTTCTCTGTCCTCAGGCAAGAATACTGGAGTGGGTTGCCATTTCCTATCCAGGGGATCTCCTCAACCCAGGAATAGAACCCACATCTCTTACATCTCCTTCATTGACAGGCAAATTCTTTACCAACTGCATCACCTGGGAAGCCCCTTTTAGAGGACAGGGAAGTATAATGCTAAGAACTTAGAATAAGAACTTTGACAGACTCATTCAAGATACTTAATTTTCAGTGCATCGGCAAGTTCAAAAAATCAGGAGAAACAAGGTTCATGATCACATTTATCACAAATATATGTACACTGTGCATTATATTTTGCTTTCTTCTGAAGCCTTTGGATAGAGAGGAAGAAGGGTATTGTTATTAATATAGAGCATATATGTTTGAAATTTGAATGTCTAAAAGTGAATTATTAATTCAAATATTATAAATAAAGATGCCTAGGAACCCTGGATCTTAAATTGGCAGCCAATGAAAGGCTGTCACCAATTCCTTTCAGAAGATTTAGATAACTAAGCAACAATCAGTCTTTACTTGGAGTTCAAGATAGGTTGAGGGGAAGAAAGTTAGGCCATCTGAGGCAAAACTAGCCATGGATTACCAACAAAATCTATCTGAAATCCCAGGAGAATTCTATTTTGGTAGTAAGCGTGTGTTGTAGAGTCCCAACTTTCCTACAGGGAAGAACTACTATGATATGATACTTTGACAGCATTATTGCATAGCATATGTAATGAAATTTGGATAATTGCTTCAAAGTATAAAGTGTGCATATTTGAATTCAATTACATCATATGGGGACCATATAGTTATTAAAAACAATGATCAAAGAGTTTAGGTGAATTAGATTAGGTTACAAAGACATGTATTGGCAGAATTGGGATGAGACACCAAGATTTCTGACTTTGTTTTTAGTATTTTGCCTTTCCACAATTCTACCATTTTGTATACTAGACTCTTAAAGACATACTGATGTTTTTCTAGTTTGAGAGATTTTAATTTCAGAAATTCAACAAAGATCTTTGTATATATTTTATTCACTTTAGATCAACTACACATTTTGCAGGATTTAGGTTAGTCATAGAAATTCAGTATACTGGGAGTAATAAGAATCTTTTTTTTAATACCTGTTTTTTTCTTCTTATAAGACCTTACATAGCTGATTAAACAATATAAGGTTATATGCAACAGTACCCCAAATCTCTATTTTTATGATTCATTTTAAGACATACTATATTTAACTTTAATTTCCAGGAAGTACTTTGGCATGATAGAAGGAAAATCAAACATCTGAGTTAAGAATTTTGGATTGTTGTCTCAGCTCTGTGTTTTAACTTTTTTTATTTTGGAATGTCTGAATCTCAGTTCCGAATTAAAAAAAAAATGCAAAGCTTGATTTAAATGATCTCAAATACGCTTTTAAGCACTGACATTCTTTGATCTTACAAATATGCATTTTCTTATTCAAGAGTGTCTTCTCTTTTGGTAACATGCAGGAAGGGCTTAGGTATAATTTTAATTCTTTTAGCTAAAGTTCCATATTGACTTTAAGTGCATTAGACTAACACCCAATTGTTCTGTTCAGTTGTTGCAATGACAGAATTCTAGAGTATGTGGGTTTGTCACCTCATAAACACTCAAATCTGTAGACATCTTGATGAAGTGCTAGTTTGATTGTGGGGGCATAATTGAGTCATCATTGAGCACTGTCAAAATAAATGTCTAATCACACCATTCAATAGGTTGACTGCTGGATTCTAAACAGTACTTTTTAAGCTCTTAAATAAATACAACAGAAAAGTCTTAGCCCCTCATTTAAATAGCTATAGAATTATTTGAAATAGTGTGTGGAATTTAATGAAAGCTTCAGCAACTTGAAATGTCTTGTACTTATCCTTTACCATCTACCAAAATGTTATTTTCCCCAGCTTTAACACAGTCTGTAACTGAGATTGGAAGTAAAAGTGAGATAAAAACCAGTGACTCAAAGCCAAGCTAAATCATTAGGATAGCTTTTTTCTCCTTTCTGTTAGCTGAACATGTGAATAATCACATGGAACCTAAGGGTATAAAACCTGTATCACAGTGAATAATGAATGATTTAGTTCCAATTAAGAAGTTTCCTTTTGAAAAGAACAAGTGTAATGGCCCTCTTATGAATAAATTAAAGTTAGTTTGAAAACATGGTTTTGTTAAACAAATTTGAAGTGTTTTTTCTTCACTTTTGGGAGTCCCTGATATTGCCTGTTCAGTCTTCCAGTTTTTAATTTAGGGCTAGCAACTTCCCCTTGATGTGGAATCAGCCATGAAATATCCAACTGATAAGTTCAAGCTAGGATTTTTTTGTTTGGTGTCTGATAAATACCTGAGCAGTGTCTCTAGAAGTTTTAAGTATAAAGTATATAATGTTTGAAGAGAATATTCTGATTTGCATAATTTTTAAGGATGGTTTGAAGTTTTTCTTCTTATTATGACAGTTTTAATATTGTTCACAGAGCTATTTCTACTTGCTTCTGTATTGCAGTAACAATGTCTGTTCGGTACTTATTTTCCAAGTCTTTTATAGAGCAGTGCTTTCTCAAAGCAATTCTACACATGAAACCTTTGTGTAGAATAGCAATATTATTTACATGTAAAGTTTTAGGTTATGTCCAGAATTTATTATTTCATACATATATTTGGGCATAAGTACTTCCCAGGTGGCTCAGTGGTAAAGAATCTGTATGCCAATGCAGAAGATGCAGGAGACATGGGTTTTATCCCTGGGTCAGGAAAATTGCCTGGAGAAGGAAATGGCAAGCCACTGAAGAGTTCTTACCTGGAGAATTTCAAGGACAGAAGAGGCTGGCAGGCTTCAGCTCATGGGGTCACAGAGACGGACACAACTGAGTGACTGAGCATGCTTGACTGAGCATATACTGCCAGACAGGGAGAGCTTGAATTATTATTTTACTTTTACTTAAGTATTGATTTTGCATATACCATATTATGGACAGTGTATAACTTAAATATGTGATGATAATACACAGTTTCTTTATATATAAAAGAAGATGCTTTTAATTAAGACAGATAATTGCAATTGTGAGATGTACAGGGATATAGGAAAGTCTCAATAGGGTGTACAATAATGCCTAATAGTACTTACAGATTACAAAGTACTTTTTAATATACTACCTTACATGATTATTATGAGAGCAGTAAGGATATTAGGGCCGGTATAATTATACCTGTTTAAAGATATAAAGACTCAGTCGGGTCTGACTCTTTGTGACCCCATGTAGCCCTCCAGCTCATCTGTCCATGGGGATTCTCTAGGATAGACTACTGGAGTGGGTTGTGATACCCTCCTCTGGGGATCTTCCCAGCCCAGCGATCTCACCCAGGTTTCCCGGATTGCAGGTAGATTCTTTACCACCTGAGTCATCAGGGAAGCATAGCATTGTATAAACCCATATGCACACAATAACTCTAAAACTGCCATTGAATTACATACCTCTTGACTTCTGGTACAGTGTTCTTTTTATATAATACAATACATTTAAGTTGGTTAAAGTCATCTGAAGAACTGCAAAGTCTCCCTAATTTCTTTTGCATATATGAATTGCAACTGTTTGTAATCAGATAAGATTCCATTTTTACATTCAGGAATAGCCTATTATGAAGTATTTAGGAATGAACATAAGTCCAGAAAAGTTACCCAAATATTATGTGTGTAGGTAAGATATATATATTTTAATAACTTAATACACATAAACAGTGGAATATATATATACACATATATACAAATTATTCATAAAATCCATAATTTGAAATACATTCATATAAAAAGCGATCTAATTTTTAACTAGCTGATGAAAGATGAAATGACTTGGATGAAATGGACCGCTTCCTTTTTTCCCAGGAGTCAGAACCTCAAAGTGCAGTCTTCCTTCACTCTAATCTTCACTGAAGTTTTGGAATGTTCTCTCCTCTTCAGTTTTTGAGAGGTATTGGCATTCCTTCTTGTTTAAATGTTTGGTTGAGTTCACCAGTAAAGACATCTGGCCCTGGGCTTTCTTTTGTTAGAAGTCTTTTGATTTTTGATTCAATGTCCTTACCAGTTAAATGTATACTTAGATTTTCTTTCTCTTCACAATTCAAACTAGGTTGTATATTTCTAGGAATTTATGTATTTCTTTTAGGCTACCCAATGTCCTGGTGGATGTTGGTTCATAGTAATATCTTAAAATCCTTAACATTTCTGTGACATCAATTTTTTGTCTCTTCCTGAAACCATTGGAGAAGGTAGTGGCAAGCCACTCCAGTACTCTTGCCTAGAAAATCCCATGGATGGAGGAGCCTGGTAGGCTGCAGTCCTTGGGGTCGCTACAAGTTGGATGCAACTGAGCGACTTCACTTTCACTTTTCACTTTCACACAATGGAGAAGGAAATGGCAACCCACTCCAGTGTTCTTGCCTGGAGAATCCCAGGGACGGCAGAGCCTGGTGGGCTGCCATCTATGGGGTCGCACAGAGTCGGACAAGACTGAAGCGACTTAGCAACAGCAGCAGCCTGAAACCATGGGTAATCAATAGTCAAATCCATTTCGCCTGTCTTCACTAATCAAGGTCATTTTAATTATTGCGACAAAAGACTTGCATGTCCTTCAAGCTGCAGGCAGCCTAAACAATAAGGTGTTTGCCTGAGTTGTTTTTTGAGCTTCCCTGGTGGCTCAGACGGTAAAGCATCTGCCTACATTGTGGGAGACCTGGGTTCAGTCCCTGGGTCGGGAAGATCTCCTGGAGAAGGAAATGGCAACCCACTCCAGTATTCTTGCTTGGAAAATCCCATGGATGGAGGAATCTGGTAGGCTACGGACCATGGTGTTGCAAAGAGTTGGACACGACTGAGCGACTTCACTCACTTCACTGAGATGTTTTTAGGAACTTGGAGTTAGCTGTGTCTAATTTGAGCTGAGATGGTTTTTTTCTTTTTTTATTCCACTGATGGGGATTTTATTTATTTATTTTTTTGGATTTCTTTGTTAATTATTTATTCATTTATCTATTTTACTTTACAATATTTTACTTTACAATATTGTATTGGTTTTGCCCTACATCAACATGAATCTGCCACGGGTGTACACATGTTCCCAATCCTGAACCCCCCTCCCACCTCCCTCCCCATACCATCCCTCTGGGTCATCCCAGTGCACCAGCCCCAAGCATCCTGCGTCATGCATCAAACCTGGACTGACGATTCATTTCTTATATGGTATTATACATGTTTCAATGCCATTTTCCCAAATCATCCCCCCCTCCCTCTCCCAAAGAGTCCAAAAGACTGTTCTATACATGGAAGAAACCTAGATGTCCATCAGCAGATGAATGGATAAGAAAGCTGTGGTACATATACACAATGGAGTATTACTCAGGCATTAAAAAGAATACATTTGAATCAGTTCTAATGAGGTGGATGAAACTGGAGCCTATTATACAGAGTGAAGTAAGCCAGAAAGAAAAACACCAATACAGTATACTAACGCATATATATGGAATTTAGAAAGATGGTAACGATAACCCTGTATGTGAGATAGTTTTAAGACTGAACAGGTCCACAGATCCTCCACTAAGCGTACTCCAGGTCTGCTTAGTGACATTTTGACATCAGAGGGCTCCAAAACTCCACCCTCGGATGCCATTAAGGGCCTCCTTTATGCGCATACAGAGGCCTGCGGTTTAGTTACACCTGTGGAGAAGGACAATTACCACACCTTTTTCTAATCACCTTGCTGCTCCTCATGCAAAAAGAATTGGGTTGGTAACACTTTCATTTCTGACTTTGTCTTCTTTCTTTTTCCATAGTATAGATAAAGATTTGTCAATTTAACTCATCTTTACAAACAAAGTTTCAATTTCATTAATCATTTCTCTTTTTCTAGTCTATTTCATGTATTTCTAGTGTTTATTTCCTTATTTCTGCTAATTTGGGTCTTGGTTTGTTCTTTTTCTAGTTCCTTATGTAAAATTAGGATGTTTAATATATTTCTTTTTCTTCTTACTGTAGGCATTTATTGCTCTAAACTTCCCTCACAGAACTGCTTTTGTTGTATCCCATAAATGTGGTTATGAGGTGTCTTCATTTGCCTCAAGTGTCTCCATCATTTGATTGCTCCTTTGATTGTTCAGGATTGTATGTTTAATTTCCACACATTTGTTAATTTTCTAGCTTCTCTCCTGTTACTGAGTTCTAGTTTCATACAATTGTGGTTATAAAAGATACTTGATATTCTTTCATTGTTCTTAAATCTGTTAAAACTTTTTGGTGACCTAATGTATTATCTATACTGGAGAATGTTCCATGTGCACTTGAATATGCATTTTACTGCTGTTGGATAGAATGTTCTGTGTATCTGTTTGGTCCATTTAGTTTAAAATGTGGTTTGAGTTTAATATTCCCTTACTGATTTTTGGTCTGAATCGTCTATCACTTGTTGAAAATGGGGTATTGGGGTCTCATACTATTATTGCATTACTGCTTCTTTCTGCCTTCAAATCTTTTATTATATACTTAATATGTTTATGGCCTTTCATGTTGGATATATATATATATATATATATATAGTATTTTATTTTGATGAATTGACTCTTTACCATTATATATTGATTTTATTACCTTTTATTTATCATATAAATATAGATATGTTGTTCAGTCCCTAAGTCGTGTCCAACTCTTTGTGACCCAATGGTCTCTTTGCAGCATACCAGGCTTCTCTCTTTCACTGTCTCCCAGAGTTAGCTCAAACTCAAGTCTATTGAGTCAGTTATACCATCCAGCCATCCCATCCTCAGTCACCCACTTCTCCTTCTGCCCTCAATCTTTCCCAGAATCAGAGTTTTTTGCCAGTGAATTGGCTCTTCACATCAGGTGGACAAAGTATTGGAGCTTCAGCTTCAGCATCGGTCCTTCCAATGAATATCCAGGGTTGATTTCCTCTAGTCTTGACTGGTTAGATCTCCTTGCAGTCTAAGGGACTTTCAAGAGTCTTCTCTATCACCACAAATTCAAAAGCATCAATTCTTCGGTTGCTCAGCCTTCTTTATGGTCCAATTCTCACATCTGTGCACGACCACTGGAAAAATCATAGCTGTGACTAGAAGGACCATTTTTGGCAAAAGGTGATATCTCTGCTTTTTAATATGCTATCTAGGTTTGTCATAGCTTTTCTTCCAAGGAGCAAGCCTTTTTAATTTCATGGCTGTAGTCATCAACCACAGTGGTTTTGGAGCCCAAGAAAATAAAATCTGCCCCTGTTTCCATTTTTTCCCCATCTATTTGCCATGAAGTGATAGGACTATAGATATTCCATATTCTTTTTGGTTTCTGTTTACATAGAATATCTTTTTTCATCCCTTTCAGCCTCTGTAAGTCTTTTAAGCTGAAGTGATTCTTTGTATACAGTGTGTAGTTGGGCCTTTTTTTTTTTTAATCCATTTATCCAACCTAATTATTTTTTAAATTACTGATAGGTAATGAACTCCAATACTTTGGCCACCTGATGCAGAGTTGACTCATTGGAAAAGACTCTGATGCTGAGAGGGATTGGGGGCAGGAGGAGAAGGGGACGACAGAGGATGAGATGGCTGGATGGCATCACCGACTCAATGGACATGAGTTTGGGTGAACTCCTGGAGTTGGTGATGGACAGGGAGGCCTGGAGTGCTGCAATTCATGGGGTCGCAAAGAGTTGGACATGACTGAGCGACTGAACTGAACTGAACTGAACTGAGGTTATTTTCAGTCATGAAGTGAAATGAAAGGCACTCCATTGTGTCTTTCCCTTCTTCAGGGGATCTTCTCAACCAGGGGATTGAACCCAGGTCTCCTGCATTGCAGGTGGATTCTTTACCAGCTGAGCCGCAAGAGAAGCCCAAGAATACTGGAGTGGATAGCCTATCCCTTCTCCAGTGGATCTTCCTGACTCTGAAATCAAACTGGGCCCCCCTGCATTGCAGGTGGATTCTATACCAACTGAGCTATAGACAGCTATTTTTGTGTTTGTAATGACAGCTGATATCTTATACCCTACCGTCTTGTTGTTGTCCTTAAGTCCTCTTTTTTACTCAGGTTTTAACAATGTTATCAAGACTAACTATCATTTATCTAATCATCTTTCCAGGCATTGCTATTCCAATCCACTTGATTAATATCACTGACTTCTCATTGATTGTCTTATACTGTAAAAAAGTTTCTGGTCTTGTATATAAATCTGCATAATCTAGTCTAAACCTACTTCACACTGCTCATGTCTGTTATTCCCATCTGTGCCTCTCTTTCAACCAGTGGCTTATCACCAAAATAACACTGGTAAAGGTGATTTTGGTCATCCCATTTCCATAGAATCTTCCAATTCTCTTATTAAATTTATTTCCCTAAAAGATACAGTTCAAAGGCCATCTCTTATGGGAAATCTTTCCTAATCACTCTGGATAAAATTCAATATATCTGTATGTGTTGTCACACCATTCTATTCACAACTTTCTCACAGTATTTCTGCATTTTATTGACATTTTCTTTGCCCACTTTGCCCCCTTAATATATTTGAGAGCTCTCTGGAGTGGGTGATGAGGAACTATGTATAATACCACTATGAAGTCCTTGCACATGGTACAATGTAAGGGATTGTAAATGCTCCTAAATAGTTCACTGAAGCAATAAGAGGTCGTGGAGAAGGCAAAAGATGGTAACTCTTCACTTTTATTACTCACAGACCTCAGGTGAAGTGGGAATTGCCATAAATATGAATGAACATGTCCTAATCTCCATTTTATTGCAACTCTCAGGTTGAATCTGTAGTTAGAGGCCAAAAGTTATGGAGAATGGCAGTGTGGCTGGGTAGAAAGCATAATAGCCTGGAATTCATGGGCTCTGGTTCTGCAATACTACTTAATAGCCAAGTGACTCAGCCATTTTCTTTGTTCTCTTTTACAAATGAAAGAAATAGATGGTAAACATTGCCATGATGGCACTCAAATTTTCCAATATATTTAGAAAGAAAAAAGTCAATAGCTTAAAAAAGTTTGTGTGATTTTACATAGAAAAGTGCTTCAGTGAAATCTTAGATATTGCAAAAGTCAGTTTTTCAAGTTTCTAAATTTAATGATGTCTTTTTTCTGGGCATGAATTGTTGAATTAATATAAACTTCTATGGCTTATGGGCTTCCCTGATGGCTCAGTGGTAAAGAATCTGCCTGCAGTGCAGGAGAGGATTCGATCCCTGGGTCAGGAAGATCCCCTAGAAGAGGAAGTGTCAACCCACTCCAATATTCTTGCCTGAAAAATCACATGGACAGAGAAGCCTAGTGGGCTACAGACCATAGGGCCACAAAGAGTTGGAGGCGACTGAGCATGCATGCCCTATGCTTACATTAGCATGCATGCATACGATGTCACTTCAGTCATATTAGCATTAAGTATATTAATTTAATAACAAACTACTATCAATGCCAAATGTAATAAAACTTTGAAATCTATAAAGTGATTTTTCTTTCATTATATCTTATAATGATCTTATGGTATAGATGAAGTAGAAATTTTTCCTGTCTTACATGGCCTGAAAAATGATGGAAATGTGTTATTAGACTTTTCAGTGTTAACAAGCTACAGTGGTGTAGAACTAAAAATTGACTATTTGCAGTACATCACAATTTTTCTAAAATGTTGTGAGGGTGAGGCTTTGAATATAATACTTATCTTTTCCTGAACATTTCTCAAGATATAGATTTATCCTTTTGTTCAGACAGAGTAGGATCAAATTAGACAAGCTAGGATATCTTGTTAGTGTTAGGATCTCAAATTTCCTGAAATCAATAAAATGTTACATTGTGTTTTTTTTATGATTTTTAGTTTTGGTATCTCTGCATGATAGCATAATCAACAAAACTAGAAAGTTCTCCTCACACATGTTCTAATCATAATCAACATAATTTTAGAGTAAGTTTTGAGCAAGACTCAAATTTAACTGATCCTAAAACTTTAGGAGAAGGGGATGACAGAGGATGAGATGGCTGGATGGCATCACAGGCTTGATGGACATGAGTTTCAGTAAACTCCGGGAGCTGGTGATGGACAGGGAGGCCTGGTGTGCTGCGATTCATGGGGTTGCAAAGAGTCAGACATGACTGAGTGACTGAACTGAACTGACCTGAAAACTTTACACTCCTGTCTGTACTTATGACTCCATCTTAGATAACTGTTGATTATGAAACTAGGATTAACAATAAACCATTTTCAATGTATTGTTTAGCAGTAAAAATTATCAGAATTTCTTACTCAGCACTAAAATCTAAGTTGAGTCTGTCTCTTTGTGACCCCATGGACTGTAGCACTCCAGGTTTCTCTGTCCTTCACTGTCTCCCAGAGTTTGCTCAAATTCATTTCCACTGAGTCAGTGTTGCTATCTAACCATCTCATCTTCAGTGTACCCCTTCTCCTCCTGCCCTCAATCTTTCCTGGCATCAGGGTATTTTCCAGTGAGTTGGCTTATTGTATCAGGTGGCCAAAATGTTGAAATTTCAGCTTCAGCATCAGTCCTTCCAATGAATATTTGGGGTTGATTTTCTTTAGAATTGGGGTTTTATCTCCTTGCTGTCCAAGGGACTCTCAAGAGTCTTGTGCAGCACCACAATTTGAAAGCATCAGTTCTTTAGTGCTGAGGCTTCTTCATGGTCCAACTCTCACATCCATACATAACTACTGGAAAAATCATAGCTTTGACTATGTTGATTTACAATGTTGTATTAGTTTCTGCTGTACAGCAAAGTGACTATTATACATATATATTCTTTGTCATATTCTTATCCATTATGCTTTATCACAAGATACTGAATATAGTTCCCTGTGCTATGCAGTAGGACCTTGTTGTTTATCCATTATATATATATATATACACACACACACACACACACACACACATACTAATTTGCATCTGCTAATCCAAAACTCCCTATACTTCCCTCCCTGTACCCCCTTCCAATGGCAGCTACAAGTCAGATACAGTAACACTTTATAAGAAGTAAGATGACTTTAAGTTAATTAAAAGAAAAAAATTAAGAATATTCAATCTATAATGATATGTTTTACCTTTTCGATATTATATGATCTTGATTGATGGACAGAATGGAATTCTGATGAATCTGAAGGATACCCTAGCATACAAAATTATATTTGTATAATTTTCATGTTCAACATATCTCAGTGAGTTATAATGACTAAAAATCAATAATCTGTGGATGATATATGCCATAATTCCATTGCCAGAACTATTTCATTAAATGAAAGAGCCAATTCTCAATAGATCTGAAAGCCAGTGTTGCAATCTGAAGAAGGCTTCCAGATCCAATATTGGTATGTGTATATATAAAATGTTATTATAATCTTCCTACTTCAGTAATTCAGTGCTCCAGAAGACCTTTCTCATCACATTATCAGTTCAGTGAGATAGAGTGCACCACAACAGAAATATTAACAGTTCTCAATAGTCATGATCTATGGTATAAATGATGTTTTGTAGTATAAATTATTCAGACTTATTTACTCTTCACATAGCATTTGATTGAATAGAAAGTGTTTTTATTAGTCATTTTTGCCATATTGAAAACACCCCATGCTTCAGTTAATCCCTACTTCTTCCGGTCACACCTGTATAGTGTTAATGTTTCCAAATTATTATTTATGACAATTAGCAGCCTTTCTATTGCAATTAGCTAATTCCATCCTCCAACATTGTCTGAGATAACTTTTTTGAAATCAAATAGATTTTTGAATTGGTTCTTACTTACCAGCAAGCAACTCTAAACAGAATATTTTGGCATGCTATCCATTTGAATAAACATATTATCAAATCTGAATTGATTCTTAATCACTTCAACAATTAGAGTATTTACATACCCAAACCTATACATACTCCTTTTTCTTTTTTTAAAAAAAGAGTTTAATATTATTTATAAGCTGGAAGAATATTTACAGAATGGCTCATTATTATATGTATTTATATTGTACATGTTAAGGCAATGACTAGAATAGCATGGACTTGACAGGAATAGAGAAGAGGCAGTTTAAAAATCAAAAATTCTAACATGTTTTTTAGGCTAGAACACAGGCACTCTAAAGCTATATATGTCATCCTCAGATCTGACATCTAATGCATGTGTATTTCTTCCAGTGAGTACTAAATATATGCACAAAAATTGCCATAAAATGTGCTGTATGGTGATAGTCTCCAAAGGACAATCCAACTAGCCAGATATTTTAGACTGCTCAATTTCCATTAAATAAGGTAGATCTAGACACCATATAAAGTTCCCTAGAAAGCTATTTGCCTAATCTTAGATAATAGTTTTCAATGCTCTGGTGAAAAATCTTCATAGAACTCTTCAATTTTAAGTAATCTTTTGATATTTTCTTTCTCAGTCATTGATATAATTCTTCTATTTTATTGAAAAAAGCTAAAACAGTGATTTATCTTAATATGTGTTAGGAATTCAGTGACTTTTATTTCCAGATTTAAACAATAAATTCTCTTTATAGCTTAGAGTTGGAACCAGAAGAAAAATTATTTCTCACTGTAAACAATACTGTTTTTCTCATCAGATAAGGAGGGAAATGATACTCATTCTTATCTTTTCTCCTCTGTTATGTGACTTCATTTTCATTTTAAAAGTTCAACTTATTGATTTTTACCTTGATATGTATATTATAAATGTTCAGTGCATATAGTATAAGTAAATAATAAGAAGGAGTAAAAAAAAAAGCCCCACAATTTTGTGAAAGAGAAATTTTATTACCTAAAAATATTTTAGTTTTTTTAAATATCATAAATCTATTAACATACAACTTCAAAAAATCATACTTTTTTTCCCTTAAGAACATAGCTTTGTTACCTTTTCATTTATTTTGAAAAAGTATTGGGGCACTTAATACTATTTTACAAGGATAGGTTTCTTCTTAGTGTTCCATACCTAGCAATTAAGTTTAGACACATAGATTTATTTAGTTATGCACTTCTAAAGAATGGTTAGATTTAGTTACATGGATATGTAACATAACTACTCACCCTAGATTATTTCTTCAAAATACATTTCTAAAAGTGATATTATTTCTTGATTGAAGGGTATAAAATATATTAATGCATTCGACTTAATACTTTTAGAATCCTATGTAGAAAATGTTATTTTAATTAGCCAATTTTATGTATGTCTTGTATTATAAATTGCATCAAATATGCGTGTCACACACTAGAAATGAAAATGTAATTAATTAAAGCAATGATATAATGCCTAATTATTATATAACAGATTGACATAATTTTTAGGGTATTTTCCAAGAAATACTATGGTAAATTCCCATTCAAGTAAATTTCTAAAGAAGCTTTTGGAAAAAAAAAAATAGCAGATGAAGTATTCAAATTTCCAAATACTCTTGGTACACATTTAAGTTTCCAGTAAAAAACTGTTGGTATAATCAAATGGTAGTTGAGAAGCATGTAGTAAGGTCGTAGACATTCTGTAGGGAAACAACACAGATATAGTCTAATAGCTCTGGATTAGTAACTGAAGGGCACTACTAGCATCTCTAGTCTTATGAGGGAGAGAGAAAAAAGTTACCTGAACTCCTAGCCAGAGACTAAGAAAAGGGCTGTGACTTTTGGTTAAGTTCCTTAATGCTAGCAATCCCTGAAGGAGGAGGGATCTAAGAATATGACTGCTGCTGCTGCTGCTGCTAAGTCGCTTCAGTCGTGTCCGACTCTGTGCGACCCCACAGACGGCAGCCCACCAGGCTCCCCCGTCCCTGGGATTCTCCAGGCAAGAACACTGGAGTGGGTTGCCATTTCCTTCTCCAATAAGAATATGACTACCCAACCTCATTCTTTTTTCTCTGTTCAGTTCTTGTTAGTACTTCCCACTGGCTGAACCCAGTTGAAATCAAGCCATATGGGAGACTGGGAAATATTGTTTTATATGTACAGCCTTGTGTATGCACACAGTAGTTTTCAGAGGAATAGTGATTGGATTTGGAGGGAGAAATGAAAGATACCTAGTACAATAAGAAATTTTCCTACACTAGATATATTCCTCCTTTTTTTCTCATGACTTCTAGACTGACAGAACAATTTTCCAACTTTAAATATATCATCCATATTTATATACTATTTTGTCTCACAGCTATTTTCAGTGAGATCATGAAAATCCTAATCATTTTAATTTATATGGATAGAATTCAAAGTCTATAAAACACAATTTATCATAGGTATATATATGTATTATACCTAATACATTATGATGAAAAATTGTGTTGTTATTTAGTTACCAAATAACTTCACAAACAGATTCCATTATTTCCTCAAATTTTGTAATATTTTTCCTTTACTACTAATAGCATTTAATATTATTATTAGAGCAAATTTTATGAACCATAATCCACTTTTCCTTTTTTTTTTTAATATCCCTATTTCCCCTCAGTTCAGTCACTAAGTCATGTCCTACTCTTTGAGACCCCATGGACTGCGGCATGCCAGGCTTTCCTGTCCATCACCAACTTCTGGAGCTTGCTCAAATTCATATCCATTGAGTCAGTGATGCCATCCAATCATCTCATCCTCTGTTGTTCCCTTCTCCTTCTGCCTTCAATCTTTCCCAGCATCAGGGTCTTTTCCAATGAGTTTTTTCCTATTTCCCCTATGTCTAGAGAATTTTTTTTTCCCCAGAAATTATAGCATGGCAAAGATTTGGTAGTTAATATTCTTATCTCTTTTCTTTGAGCTCCTCAAATATACTTACCTGGTAGCACATGGTTATTTTAACTCTCATCCTAATGAAGTTATAAACTGAAATTTTACTAACTTGTTTTAATACCAGAACTACTGGGTTGGCCAAAAAATTCATTTGGCTTTTTCTGTAAGATGATTTGGAAGAACCCAAATGAACATTTTGGCCAATTCAATAAAACACATAGTCTCATGGGTTCCTGGCATTTGTGCAGGCTTTCTTCTTTATTATTTTTTAAATAAAATATACAAATAAACACTTATTGAGTATTTAGGTGTGCCAGGTATAATACTGAGTGACTTTGAATTGATATGAATTTTCTACAATAAAAATATTTTATAGCAATTAACTTACATATCTGAGTGTTTGTAGGTTTTGTACCATCCAGATAAGTAAAATAGACTTAGATGTTAGCAACTCATGTTCTGGAATTCTTACTTAAATATTTACCAGGTGGTCAAAAAAAAATAAAAAAAATAGCCCAGTGTTGTATTTGTTCATTAGGTGTCAGAGGCAGACTAAGTAACATAATTCCTCCATATGTGAGATCTTAAGTGCTTTAAAAATCAGGGATTGAAGTTGTTCTGTCCATTAGAAAAGGTCAGCCTAGATTAATCTCTTATGTAATTGCTATACCTTAGCCATATACTGTGGATTTAGAACTTGTGAAAGTGTCAGAATTGGTGCTGTTCTTTTGGCTTGCTTTATCTCTTTTCCTTATCCTTTATTTTGATATAACTGACATTACTTCAGTTCAATGAGCATGTACTGAGTGAGCATTTAATTTTCAGGTGCTCTGCCAGATGCAGGCCTGGTGGCACTTGAAAGCTACCAAATTACTGCTTATCAAGAAAATCTTGAGGAAAACACAATAGGATAAAAATCTTCAAACCTCAATAAGCTCTTTTTCAAAATAAATGTATCTAAATTGTCTTTTTATCAAACCACTGCTGTGAAATGTATTCATTAAAGTTGTTAAAACTGAGAGGCCTCTTCTTACTTTTAATCTTTACAGATATTTCTTCTATTAATTCTATAAAGTTTTGATGACCAACATTATTTTCAAAGGATAAATGAATTAAATATTATGGACACCAAGGGCAGTGGATTGGGGAGAGGCATGTATAATGCTGTTACTAGAGCATTTAGTGAAACTGCTGAAGAAAGGCGCCTAACTAATATTTTCACAGTATCAGGACTAACCAACTATTACTATTGCTAATAACAATCATTGATTTAAACCTTAATATATATCCGGCACTGCACTATGCATCCATACATAGGTAGTAACTCATTTAATTCACACAGCAAAACTTTGACGTAAGTGGCATGATTATTCCTGTTCTAGTGACAAGGAAATTGAGCAAACCAAGTTTACATAAGTGAACCCGATTATAGAGGCAGACTTTGTACCTATACAGTCAGGTTATAGATTCCACAACTTTAATCATCATTGAAATAAATGTAATTTGCTACCCAATGACTTCACAAGTAATTCTTTCAAATAGATCATAAGTAAAATAGCTAGTTATTCAGCTCTCTGTATGACTGCAAATTTAATTATAAAATAAAAGAATTAATGTTCTTAAATAACAAGTGCAGAATATAAAATCCAAATCTTTTATGGTATTGCAAAAACAAGTCCAGGAGTGTACTAAACAATAGCTCAATTTTGTTAAAGAAATGTTGTAGATTTCATCACAGGGTTTCCTCAAACTGAGCTAAAACAACGAACTATGCACTCCATTTCTCTGTAACCAAGAAGTTAGGCAATATGTGGGAAAGTACTTACAATGACAAACGTTCTTAGATGCCTTCTCACTGTGCAGTCAAGATCAAGTGATAAACATCAATTTATATTCAAAATAAACTATTCATTGTCAATACTGAATATGGTAAATTTAATCCATTTAAAAAACAATTAAAGGGTCTTAAGTATGAATACTGTTACCATTCATGTCAATTTTAAACAGAATATAAACATAAGTAATTGAGGATAGTTTGTAGGTAAAATATACAACCTGCATCTTTATTATAGGAGCATATTTATATGGAAAAATTGTGATTATAAACATCTTTATACTTAATATATTTCTTCTTATATATGAAATGGATAATGTATGGAATGCCTTTCATATTATTGATAGTATGTTTCCTCCCTATTAATGCAACATAAAAATTTGAACCTAATTTTCTTATCTTTAATTTAACAGCCAGAAGGCTTAACAAAAATTTAATTTGAACACTGGCAAAGCATTAGTCTTTGTTATCATGATAGTTCTGTCCCACTTTAACCTATTTCTGTAGGTTAGATTCTGGTTTTCTTTGATGTCTCTTTTGTCTGTGTAAATTCCTTATCTTTTATTCAATAAAAATATAAATATGTGAGTAAATGCATGTTTATTGCAAAGAAAATAAAAACGGAGAGCATATAATTATTGAGATGCAAAATTTTAAAAATTTTACCGCATAACCGCAAAAAATATTTCCCATGGTGTAGCATATTAGTAATGGACATTTATAAATGCAGCCAACTATATGTTTAATCTACTTAAAACACATTTTGAAGGACTTCAACTTTGCTACCTAAATGAAAGAGTAATGAAGTTAATTACAGACTTTTTGGACACATTTGCCACTTTCTCTAATTAAGAAGATTAGTAATATTAACATTTAAAGTTACTTTATATTTTCAAAGGGCTTAGCTCATTAATGATTATAAATTTCCCTAGAATCTTCGCACTGATTATCATCCTCAATTTTATAGATGAGGGAATTTGCAGAAGAGAGTTAAATACTTGGATGAGATTTTGAATCCAGAGTTTCAGTTAGAAGACTGGCCCAGAATGGTGCCAGGAACTGGTAGCTTACATACATCATTGGAAAAGAATACAAGGTATATGAGTTCTAATCAAATCATTTAAAATGCAGCACAGAGTAAGGTTTGATTTCTGGGATTTTCAGTCATTTAAATGAGTTCAAACACCAGCTTTGCCACTTGGAAGTTATATAATCTTGTATGAGTTACTTTTTGAGTGTAGGTTTCCATGTCCATTAATAGGGAAAAATCATAGTACCTATGTCATAGGATTTGGGTACTGATCGAATCAAATGAACTTTTTGCTCTAGGCTTGGAACAAAGCAAGGATTTCATAAAGTTGCATACTATTTTGATGATGATGATGACCAGACAGATTAGGCTGTCATTAGGCATGTAAGAACCCACTGCAGTACTCTTGCCTGGAAAATCCCATGGGTGGAGGAGCCTGGTGGGCTGCCGTCTATGGGGTTGCACAGAGTCCGACACAACTGAAGCGACTTAGCAGCAGCAGCAGCAGCAGGCATGTAAGAGGGACCTGGGTAGAGATTCTGGTATCTGGTGAAAAGGTTTTATAGTCTGTTTCTGTAAAAGGAAGATGTAGCTGAGAATCTGATTTCTGAAAGTCTGAGAAAACATGAATTTTTATTAAGGATATTTGGTTTCTGTGCTCTAAATAATTACCTAGGGGAAAGTGTACAAAATCATTCCAGCAATTCTGTGAGGTTATAGTATTACCAGTTTTCAGTTGTTTCCAATGAGTTACTTGTTTTACTAATTGACTGGTCATAAGAAGGAGGGGGGAAAAAAAACTATCAAGGTTCTTCAAAAATAGAAAGTTAGTTTATAGAAACTATTTTATAGTTAGAAACAGAAAGTTCTTTACAAAGTTAGTTTATAGTTAGTCTTAATAGTATAGACAGCCCTGATGACTCAGAGGTAAAGAATCCACCAGCAAAGCAGAAGACATGAGTTCGATACCTGGCTTTGGAAGATCCCCTGGAAAAGGAAAAGGAAACAGCAACCCACTCTAGTATTCTTGCCTGGGGAATCCCATGGACAAAAGAGCCTGGTGGGCTACAGTCCATGGGGTTGCAAGAATCAGACACAACCTAGTGTAGTGACTAAATGCACCACCACCAGTCTTAATAGTATAAAGCAATTGGTAATTATCTATTTTTGATGCTTGGGGCTAGTGCACTGGGACTACCCAGAGGGATGGTATGGGGAAGGAGGAGGGAGGAGGGTTCAGGGTCGGGAACACATGTATACCTGTGGCGGATTCATTTTGATATTTGGCAAAAACTAATACAATTATGTAAAGTTTAAAAATAAAATTAAGTTAAAAAAATAAAAATAAATGTACTGTGATAAAATTTATATTGGTAAGCAATAAATATTTAACAGCTTCCCAAGTGGCACAGTGGTAGAAAATCTGCCTGCCAATGCAGGAAATGAAAGAGATTTGGGTTCGATCCCTGGGTGAGGAAGATCCCCTGGAGAAGGAGATGGAAACCTCCACCAGTATTCTTGCCTGGAAAATTCCATGGACAGAGAAGCCTGTTGGGCTACAGACAATGGGATTGCAAAGAGCTGGATGTGACTGAGTGACTGAGCAAAGATTTAACAATTTGATGTTAAAACTTTCCAGGGATAGTAATTAAACTACTTATGAATCAAACTATTATTATCAAGTACCTAAAAAATTTACTTGTACAATATATATAATATAAGATATTTTATTGTATATTGTATATATATTCATATAAATATTATATTTTATATTAATATAAAATATAATATATATATATAAAAGTTGGATCATCAAAAAAGTGAGAGAGTTCCAGAAAAACATCTATTTCTGCTTTATTGACTATGACAAAGCCTTTGACTGTGTGGATCACAATAAACTGGAAAATTCTGAAAGAGGTGGGAATACCAGACCACCTGACCTGCCTCTTGAGAAACCTATATGCAGGTCAGGAAGCAACAGTTAGAACTGGACATGGAACAACAGACTGGTTCCAAATAGGAAAAGGAGTACGTCAAGGCTGTATATTGTCACCCTGCTTATTTAACATATGCATAGTACATCATGAGAAACGCTGGGCTGGAAGAAGCACAAGCTGGAATCAAGATTGCTGGGAGAAATATCAATAACCTCAGATATGCAGATGACACCACCCTTATGGCAGAAAGTGAAGAAGAACTAATGACCCTCTAGACAAAAGTGAGAGGAGAGTGAAAAAGTTGGCTTAAAGCTCAACATTCAGAAAATGAAGATCATGGCATCCAGTCCCATCACTTCATGGCAAATAGATGGGGAAACAGTGGAAACAGTGGCTGACTTTATTTTTCTGGGCTCCAAAGTCACTGCAGATGGTGACTGCGGCCATGAAATTAAAAGACTCTTAGTCCTTGGAAGGAAAGTTATGACCAACCTAGATAGCATATTAAAAAGCAGAGACATTATTTTGTCAATGAAGGTCCATCTAGTCAAGGCTATGATTTTTCCAGTGGTCATGTATGGATGTGAGAGTTGGACTATAAAGATAGCTGAGCACTGAAGAATTGATGCTTTGGAACTGTGGTATTTAAGAAGACTCTTGAGAGTCCCTTGGACTGCAAGGAGATCCAACCAGTCCATCCTAAAGAAGATCAATCCTGGGTGTTCATTGGAAAGACTGATGTTGAAGTTGAAACTCCAATACTTTGGCCACCTGATGAGAAGAGCTGACTCATTTGAAAGTACCCTGATGCTCGGAGAGATTGAGGGCCAGGGGAGAAGGGGATGGTTGGAGGATGAGATGGTTGAATGGCATCACAGCTCGATGGACGTGGGTTTGGGTGAACTCCGGGAGTTGGTGATGGACAGGGAGGCCTGGCGTGCTGCGATTCATGGGGTCGCAAAGAGTCGGACACAACTGAGTGACTGAACTGAGCTGAATGTGCAAAATAATCAGAGTTGTTAATTAAATTCTGATTAAAAATAATCAGAATGTTAAATTTTTATAATTTCATTTTAATCATCCATGGAGATTGATGATTTTCCATTAGAAGTAACCTCTTTTTATAATGAAGTAAATAATGAATATAGGAAACGTAAATATATTTTGATAAATGATAGTGGTAGTAAAATTTATGGAGAATTTGTGATCCAACACAGTTTATGTTAGTTGCTTCATAATAACTTACTAGAGAAAATTTTAATGCCTTATAGTATTTCATGGATATATTAATGCCAATTATATTTAAGCTATTAAAATCTGATACTTGCATCAATTTAAAATATGATTTTAGATAATTAGTGAAATATCCATTAATGACTTTTTCTCACCACATCTCATTATTGAAATCTCCATCTGGCATAGCTTCTGCCTACAGATTTTTTTAATGTATTAGCTCTTCAAATCCTCATTTTCAAATGATTTGAGAAGATTTACTAAGTGTATTTTTGGCTTGTTTTCCTATGGCCCTGGTGCTGTGCTAGGCTTATTAGATTTAGAAAATAAAAACATATGACCAGTTAAACTTAATTTCAGATGAATCACTAATTCATTTTTAGTATAAATATATCCCATATTTTGGGATATGTCCCAAATGTAAATATTCCCTATATTTTTTCTGGCAACCCTTATTAAGGCACATAATACTCCCAATTCTTTTTCTCTCTTCCAAACTAAAAATTATATCTGATTATATCAAGTAACCAGCAGCATCCCCTTACCCCTAATGTCTAAATATAATGAATGATGCACTGGGAGATGTCACTTAAATTTTTTTATTCCAAAAGTCATTTGACCTTTTAATACATTTGGACCACTCAGAACATCCTAAACTATTCAGTACTTGTCATGTTTATTAAAATCATGTGTTATATCAGTCTTACCTGTTTAGGTTCATAAGGTTAGACAAGTTTAAGAAACAGTTTCTAATGTTTTCACCTTTAGCTCATTATAGTTTCTCTAGAAATTAATATATATATATATATATATATATATATATGCTCTCTGCCTCTTCTACCTTAAATCAAACTTTAGTTAAAAGATTGACATTTTAAAAAAGGATACAATTTTCATTTTCTCAAGGGGCTAAGCAATTCAGCAGTTATTGAATTGACTATTATGAAAAGATTCTTTCATTTTAATATTTATTTTTGTGTGTAAAATATCAGTAAGTTACCAACCTAACTCATATTAAAATATTGCTAGCCATAGATTCGGAGAAGGCAATGGCACCCGACTCCAGTCCTCTTTCCTGGAAAATCCCATGGACGGAGGAGCCTGGTGGGCTACAGTCCATGCAGTCGCGAAGAGTCGGACACGACTGAGCGACTTCACTTTCACTTTTCACGTTCATGCATTGGAGAAGGAAATGGCAACCCACTCCAGTGTTCTTGCCTGGAGAATCCCAGGGACGGCAGAGCCTGGTGGGCTGTCGTCTACGGGATCGCATAGAGTCGGACACGACTGAAGCGACTTAGCAGCAGCAGCAGCCATAGATTACATGGATTTATTTCCCAGGTGAATTTAACATTAGTCCTTATCTACAAAGTCAGTTTTTGCTCAAACTTCTGGTAACTGATTTTATTCTGTCTTTCGTTATGAGTATGGTGGTTACTCATAAGAATGGTATTTTTATTCATATAAACAATACTATGAAAAATCTTCAAAACAGTTACTACATGGATAATAATTTACATGAATTTATTTTAAAATATTTGTTTATTTATTTTTGACTGTTCTGGCTCTTTGTTTTTGCCTATGGGTTCTGTAGTTTCAGGGAGTGGGTTTCTCCTTGCAGTGGCTTCTCTTGATGCTGAGCACGGGTTTCCAGGAGCACGGGGCTTCAGTAGGTGCTGACCTGGGCTCAGTAGTTGCAGCCTATATGCTCCAGAGTGCAGGCTCAGTAGTTGTGGCAAACAGGTTTATTGCCCAGTGGCATGTGGGATTTTCCCAGACTAAGAATATAATTGGTATCCCCTGGACTGCAAGGCAGATTTTTAATGACTGGACCACTAGGGAAGCCCTACATGAATTTAAGTAGACTAACAAATTCTTGAGGTTAGAACTAGAATAAATAGTTGTAGGATAAATATGTAATAATACAATTATTCTTTTTTTTAATGTCATATTCAAGTTGATAAATATACAAAAATTGCATAAATTTAAGTATCTAAAAATATTACTAGATCTTCATATATTTGTATATATAAAAATAAATTGTGAATAATAAATTTTGACCAAGTTTAAACATAAAATCCAAAATATTTTCAGAACAATAACCTTTGAATTTCTTTTCGGAAGTAGAACTACTTGCATACCTGTGTGTGTGAGTGTGTGTATAAGAATAGTTTTATCTTATGAAGGATTTGAAAAAAATTTGTAATTGCTTTGGGATGAGATGAGAATAAGGCATATCAAAGAAAATTTCAGTAAAATAGGTTAACAGATAATATTTCTATTATTTTTGTCCAACTCTGTTTTAATTTTTTCTTTACTTTTTTCTTAAACTTTTAATTGTGTATTGGGGTACAGCCAATTAATAATGTTGTGATAATTTCAGATAAACAGTGAAGGGACTCAACCATACATATAAATGCATCCCATTATTCCCCAAGCTCCTCTCCCATCCAGGCTGCCACAAAACTCTGAGTAAAAACAGACTCACAAACTTCCAAAAGGAGCTTATAGTTGCCAGGGAGAAGAGGGAAGGAATGGGGGGAAGAGATAATTAGAGAGTTTGGAATGGACATGTACACACTACTATATTTGAAATGGGTAACCAACAAGGACCTACTGTATAGCACATGGAAATCTGTTTTTATTTTTAACCTTTTTAGGCTTTTATTATTTTATTTTTGGAATAGAAATGATAGATCATGACAAAATCTGTATTATCATGGTCATAGTAATGCTGTAACAATATACCATAGGCCAAGTGGCTTAAACAGACATATAGTTCTCACAGTTCTCAAGGCTGAGAAATTAAAGATCATAATCATTTGGTTCTGGCAAGAGTCTCCTCCTGATTTGCCGTTGATCATCTTCCTATATCCTGATGTGACAGTACAGAGAGAGAAAAAGCTTTCCCATCTCCTCTTATAATGGTGCCAATCCCATTCATGAAGGCTTCTTACTCATGACCCAAATATATCACTAAAGTCCCACTTACTAATACTATTGAATTGGGGATCAGAATTTCAGCATATGAATTTTGAGAAAACCCAAAAGTTCAGTTGATGCTGAATAAGTTTTTATACTTGCACATACTTATTTGAAAGCAAAACTGTCTTCTTGTAGCCGAATGGAGTTGGTTATAAGTTTTACAGAGAATTTTACCATTATTTTGTTTCAGTATTAAATACATTTTGTAGTATTAATTTGGATGTAGTATTACATCCAACATTCAAACACATTATCTTTATCACAAAGTGTAACATATTCATGAGATGATAAGAATAAATGTAGAAAATTCACTGCGAACCATATTATTTGTAAATATCCCATGCTTAAGCATATTAAATGTCGATGACTTAATATCACTTGCAATATGTCTCCTTTCAGAGGGTGTGTGAATTTATTTGGTTTTGTTATTTCTGAAGAGATGAAGTTTCCTAAGTATCTTGAAGAAGTAAGGCTGACATTCAAGGATTATATTTAATCACTAGTCCAAAGGGAAGGGTTGCATGTAACTCTTCAAGTGTCTAACAATTTTAAAGTGAAATATATTATTGATACTTTCAAGAAAGGAAAAATCTCATCTTAAAGATAAGGTGTGTGATCTAGGGTTGCACACCTTGACAACTGAACAGAAAATGGCAATTTTCATTTTGAAAATATTAACACTTATTGATATTTCCGCTTTTCAATTAGGAAGAATACTCTGAGAGAGTATTTTTATAAGGGATTTTCTTCAAACTATGGATGATATTTTCCCCTGGAAATTGCTTATTTATCATGTTGTCTTCCAGTATGTGGATGAATTAATGATACCATTAGACTACCACCTCTAACTACCACCACCTCAAACACTTGGGAAGGTTTATTTTATTTTTTTCCAAATTGCCACTTTTCTGTTTTGCAAATAATTTTATAGTGGGTGGTTTCTGACAATAAAACTGGACCTATGTAATTTTCTGTGAAAATATTACCAATTTTCTTTCATCTCTGGTTATGAGAAGAGGTTGTAAGTCTTTATAAGCTTATAAAGTTCAATATGTTAATCAAGACATATTTGAAAGTGCTTGCTTTGGAGTTATGAAATTTGAAACAATATGAGTTCATCTATTTCATATACCAGTGAGTGATATTGTTATAGGAATCAATTATATTACTAGATTAATTCAGATCATTACAAGTAATAGTTATTTTGCCCACTATAATCCTTAAAACCAGAGATCAAATAAAAAAGAAAAGAGGTTGCATTTCTTTAGTAAGCATGCTAAGTTGAATACAATTTGGAGGAATTACGCCCTTTATCATTAAATATATTCCTGTGGGAAATATAACTTTTTAAATAATAATACATTTTCTGGATCCAGTTATTCATTCAATAGATGTTACTAGAAGCTTACTACTAGAGAAGTCCTATAAAGGGAGCTGAGAATATAATGATGAGAAGATAAATATGGTTTTACTTTCACTAAGTTTATGTAGTAAATATCCTCCGAGTTTGAAGATTATTTTTTATAGCAGGTTCATTTGACCAAGAGACATACACTTATTACCAATACATTCTTAGTACTGTTAAAGCGATTACAACTCTGTTTTTTTTTTCCTTTTTCTCATTACAAATTTAGAGTTTTACAACTACTAATAAATAGCACTATGAAACTTAATTGTGATTCGGTTCCAAATTTGGAAATTTTATATTGAGTTGGCCAAAAATTTAATTCAGCTTTTACCCCAAAATAGCATTGAAAAATCCAAAGGACCTTTTTGGCCAAACCTATCCATTTGCAATCTGATAATGAAATTCAGATTATAGTGGGAGAAATTGATTCTTCCTAGATTTCTACCTAGAAAATCCTTTAGTTGCCAATAGGAGGGAGTCTAGAAAGATACCGACAATATTTTATAATATTTATTTATTTGTTCTACACTTTCTGATTGCCTACCACGTGAAAGAAAGACTCTCAGTGGGAGGAGCTTAGGATAGTAAAGCCTATATCTTGATCTTAAGAAACTTTGGGGACAGTAGGACTTCTCTTCCCATACTCTGCTGCATGGAATTATGTTTCAGGGAGGTATGAATAGTTTTATTCAGAGAAACTATGCTGTGGCCATTTACCAGTTTCTGCATTGACCTCTTGGACTTAAGTATGTAAAACTTAAAGTTCTGAAACAAGAAAACTATTCAATATTTAATCCATAGCTTCCCAAATTCATGACCAAGAAATCATTTAATTTTACTATGTTGACATTTGAGGGCCCATGACTGTTGTTGTTCAGTCACTCAGTCATGGCTGACTCTGTGACTCCATGGACTATTTTATTGAATCTCAAATTTGAAAATGTTGTATTAAATGGACTAGGTCTGAATGTAGTTGTTTCATTCTTTCTGTTCTAGTTAAATGAAAAATCCTTGAAAGGAGAACTATTTTAAGCTATGGGCATGTGGTAAAAATACCCCAAATATTATATAAATATGATATCAAATATTTCAGAGTCCAGATGTATGTATAACCATTGTAATGCCTACTTCAATCAGAAAGAAAGGAGAAATCATTTAACTTATTTTACCCACTAAATACCTAAAGTTATTGAATTTTGCTTTTTACAGACATTTACACTGTAACACTGGGGATTTTCCCCTAATTTTAGAGTTGAAGAATTTTATTCAAGGTTAGTACTCACTCACTGGTAAAACCAAGATTAAAAACAAGGTTTACGTCTGTCTCAGTTTTTTTATAGTGGTGAAAATTTACCCTTTTGTAAGTAACAATAATACCAAGGATGAATTTCAAGTCTAACAGCAATGTTATGTCACATTAATAAAGATAACATCATATGATGACATATTTTTCATTTAATAATTTTAACATGAATCATTAACCTACTTATTCAGTTCAGTTCAGTTCAGTCATTCAGTCGTGTCTGACTCTTTGCAACCCCATGAATTGTAGCACGCCAGGCCTCCCTGTCCATCACCATCTCCCAGAGTCCACACAAACCTATTTCTATCAAGTCAGTGATGCCATCCAGCCATCTCATCCTCTGTTGTCCCCTTCTCCTCCTGCCCCCAATCCCTCCCAGCATCAAAGTCTTTTCCAATGAATCAACTCTTCGCATGAGGTGGCAAAGTACTGGAGTTTCAGCTTTAGCACCATTCCTTCCAAAGAACACCCAGGACTGTTCTCCTTTAGGGTGGACTGGATGGACCTCCTTGTAGTCCAAGGACTCTCAAGAGTCTTCTCCAACAATTCAAAAGCATCAATTCTTTGGCACTCAGCTTTCTTCACAGCCCAACTCTCACATCCATACACGACCACTGGAAAAACCATAGCCTTGACTAGATGGAACTTTGTTGTTAATATATTTTTTTATTTTTTTAAATTTTATTTTATTTTTAAACTTTACAATATTGTATTGGTAAATGTATTATGTTTGTCACAGTGACATCGAATAGTTCAAGCAATATTTAAAATTGTTTATTTCAAATAACAAAAGGAAACATCATAGAACCTACATTATTTTTCACAGATCATTAATTAAACTGCATTACTGGCAGGATACACCATCAAATAAAAGCATACCACACAGTAAGCATACCTTTATAGCATTAGAACTTAAAGATACACTATGCAAGTGAACATAAAATTTGTTATTTCACATGAAAAATGGTTAATTCTGATTTTATTTTGTATAAGTTGATAAAATATCAACAACTTTATTTTTTTAATTTATTTATTTTAATTGGAGGCTAATTACTTTACAATATTGTATTGTTTTTGCCATACATCAACATGAATCCACCACGGGTATACACGTGTTCCCTATCCTGAACCCCCCTCCCACCTCCCTCCCCGTACCATCCCTCTGGGTCATCCCATTGCACCAGCTCCAAGCATCCTGTATCCTGCATCAAACCTGAACTGGCGATTCATTTCTTATATGATATTATACATGTTTCAATGCCTTTCTCCCAAATTATCCCACCCTCCTCCTCTCCCACAGAGTCCAAAAGACTATTCTATACATCTGTGTCTCTTTTGCTGTCTTGCATACAGGGTTATCGTTACCAACTTTCTAAATTATTAACCTACTTATATATATAACCCATATATACGGGTTGAGTGAGTGAGTGAAGTCACTCACTCATGTCTGACTCTTTGCAACCCCATGGACTGTAGCCTAACCAGGTTCCTCCGTCCTTGTGGTTTTCCAGACAAGAATACTGGAGTGGGTTGCCATTTCCTTCTCCAGGAGATCTTCCCAACCCAGGGAGTGAACCCAGGTCTCCTGCATTGTAGGCAGATGCTTTACCATCTGAGCCACCAGGGAAGATCCATATATATGCGTTAGTATACTGTATTGGTGTTTTTCTTTCTGGCTTACTTCACTCTGTATAATCGGCTCCAGTTTCATCCACTTAATTAGAACTGATTCAAATGTATTCTTTTTAATGGCTGAGTAATACTCCATTGCATATATATACCACAGCTTTCTTATCCATTCATCTGCTGATGGGCATCTAGGTTGTTTCCATATCCTGGCTATTATAAACAGTGCTGCGATGAACATTGGGGTACACGTGTCTCTTTCAATTCTGGTTTCCTTGGTGTGTATGCCCAGCAGTGGGATTGCTGGGTCATAAGGCAGTTCTATTTCCAGTTTTTTTTAAGGAATCTCCACACTGTTCTCCATAGTGGCTGTACTAGTTTGCATTCCCACCAACAGTGTAAGAGAGTTCCCTTTTCTCCACACCCTCTCCAGCATTTATTGCTTGTAGACTTTTGGATCGCAGCCATTCTGACTGGCGTGAAATGGTATCTCATTGTGGTTTTGAATTGCATTTCTCTGATAATGAGTGATGTTGAGCATCTTTTCATGTGTTTGTTAGCCATCTGTATGTCTTCTTTGGAGAAATGTTTATTTAGTTCTTTGGCCCATTTTTTGATTGGGTCATTTATTTTTCAGGAATTGAGCTGTAGGACTTGCTTGTATATTTTTGAGATTAGTTGTTTGTCAGTTGCTTCTTTTGCTATTATTTTCTCCCATTCCAAAGGCTGTCTTTTCACCTTGCTTATAGTTTCC
This sequence comes from Bubalus kerabau, assembly GCF_029407905.1. NCBI lineage: Eukaryota > Metazoa > Chordata > Mammalia > Artiodactyla > Bovidae > Bubalus > Bubalus kerabau. The sequence goes on from NC_073645.1 coordinate 6,387,860, forward strand.
TTTGATGTGCAGAAGCTTTTAATTTTAATTAGGTCCCATTTGTTTATTTTTGCTTTTATTTTCAGTATTCTGGGACGTGGGTCCTAGAGGATCCTGCTGTGATTTATGTCAGAGAGTGTTTTGCCTATGTTCTCCTCTAGGAGTTTTATAGTTTCTGGTCTTACATTTAGATCTTTAATCCATTTTGAGTTTATTTTTGTGTATGGTGTTAGAAAGTGTTCTAGTTTCATTCTTTTACAAGTGGTTGACCAGATTTCCCAGCACCACTTGTTAAAGAGATTGTCTTTAATCCATTGTATATTCTTGCCTCCTTTGTCAAAGATAAGGTATCCATAGGTGTGTGGGTTTATCTCTGGGCTTTCTATTTTGTTCCATTGATCTATATTTCTGTCTTTGTGCCAGTACCATACTGTCTTGATGACTGTGGCTTTGTACTAGAGCCTGAAGTCAGGCAGGTTGATTCCTCCAGTAACATTCTTCTTTCTCAAGATTGCTTTGGCTATTCAGGGCTTTGTGTATTTCCATACAAACTGTGAAATTATTTGTTCTAGCTCTGTGAAAAATACCGTTGGTAGCTTGATAGGGATTGCATTGAATCTATAGATTGCTTTGGGTAGTATACTCATTTTCACTATATTGATTCTCTTGATCCATGAACATGTATATTTCTCCATCTATTTGTGTCATCTTTGATTTCTTTCATTGGTGTTTTATCATTTTCTATATATAGGTCTTTTGTTTCTTTAGGTAGATTTATTCCTAAGTATTTTATTCTTTTCATTGCAATAGTGAACATAATTTTTATCTTAATTTCTCTTTCTGTTTTCTCATTGTTAATGATAGGAATGCAAGGGATTTCTGTGTATTAATTTCATATTCTACAACTTTATTATATTCATTGATTAGCTGTAGTAATTTTCTGGTGTTGTCTTTAGGGTTTTCTATGTAGAGGATCATGTCATCTGCAAACAGTAAGAGTTTTACTTCTTCTTTTCCAATTTGGATTCCTTTTATTTCTTTTTCTTCTCTGACTGCTGTGGCTAAAACTTCCAAAACTATGTTGAATAGAATGGTGAGAGTGGGCACCCTTGTCTTGTTCCTGACTTTAGGGGAAATGCTTTCAATTTTTCACCATTGAGGATAATGTTTTCTGTGGGTTTGTCATATGTAGCTTTTATTATGTAGAGGTATGTTCCTTCTATTCTTACTTTCTGGAGAGTTTTTATCATAAATGGATGTTGAATTTTGTCAAAGGCTTTCTTTTCATCTATTGAGATAATCATATGGCTTTTATTTTTTAATTTGTTAATGTGGTGTATTACATTGATTGATTTGCGGATATTGAAGAATCCTTGCATTCCTGGGATAAAGCCCACTTGGTCATGGTGTATGATCTTTTTATGTGTTGTTGGATTCTGATTGCTAGAATTTTGTTAAGGATTTTTGCATCTATGTTCATCAGTGATATTGGCCTGTAGTTTTCTTTTTTTGTGGCATCTTTGCCAGGTTTTGGTATTAGGGTGATGGTGGCCTCATAGAATGAGTTTGGACATTTACCTTTCTCTGCAATTTTCTGGAAGAGTTTGAGTAGGATAGGTGTTAGTTCTTCTCTAAATTTTTGATAGAATTCAGCTGTGAAGCCGTCTGGACCTGGGCTTTTGTTTCTGGAAGGTTTCTGATTACAGTTTCAATTTCTGTGCTTGTGATGGGTCTGTTAAGATTTTCTATTTCTTCCTGGTTCACTTTTGGAAAGTTGTACTTTTCTAAGAATTTGTCCATTTCTTCCACGTTGTCCATTTTATTGGCATATAATTGCTGATAGTAGTCTCTTATGATCATTCCGAGCTTCTTTTATGACCACAATGCAGTAAGATTAGATCTCAATTATAGGAGAAAAACTATTAAAAATTCCAAAATATGGAGGCTGAACAACATGCTGCTGAATAACCAACAAATCACGGAAGAAATCAAAAATGAAATCAAAATTTGCATAGAAAGGAATGAAAATGAAAACACAACAACCCAAAACCTGTGGGACCTGTAAAAGCAGTGCTAAGGGGAAAGTTCATAGCAATACAGGCATACCTCAAGAAACAAGAAAAAAGTCAAATAAATAACCTAACTCTATACCTAAAGCAACTACAAAAGGAAGAAATGAAGAACCCCAGGGTTAGTAGAAAGAAAGAAATCTTAAAAATTAGGGCAGAAATAAATGCAAAAGAAACAAAGAGACCATAGCAAAAACCAACAAAGCCAAAAGCTGGTTCTTTGAAAGGATAAATAAAATTGACAAACCATTAGCCAGACTCATCAAGAAACAAAGAGAGAAAAATCAAACCAATAAAATTAGAAATGAAAATGGAGAGATCACAACAGACAACACAGAAATACAAAGGATCATAAGAAACTATTATCAACACCTTTAAAATCAACTATTACATATCATTTTTTCCGATATATCTCAGCTTTCTAGTGAGGCCATAAATTCAATGCAATCACTGAAGGAGTTTTGTTTGAGCAGATAGAGTTGAGAGCAGGGACCATGAGAATTTTCATCTTGAAAGCCAGATCCAGGTGTCTCACTTTATTCTCAACTGAATATTTAGCAAATGCTGAATATTTCCAGCTCTTGCTGCTGGAAATTAAGGGACTAGAACTGATAGATTATCTATGAATTTGTTTCAAGTATGTAGCTATGCTGCTAGTTGGCAACTGAATCTGCCTGGTATTTAACTTTTATCTTTGTTTTTTTTTTTTTTTTTGAATTTTTATTATCTACTATTTACTTAGTTCTTTTTCAATTATGAAGAAGCAATAATAGAGAAGCTCATTACCTCCACAGCTGCAGACTAATGCTTTCAAAATGTGTTCCCTTGGTGCTACTTATCTTGAAACAGGTGTTTTTTTCTTTTATGCCTCTATCAAGGAAGCGTTCTTTTCCTCATGTTGTATTATAAAACAAATACAATTTAGTAGTTACTAAATGTGAAAAAGTGAATGTACTATCTCCACATGATCAGTGTATTCACCCAAGGAGCCTCTCTCATGTCATTTTTCTGTTACTCATCCTTTCTTTGCTTTAGCCATGTTGGTCTTGCTATTCTTTAAGAACTATAAGCACATACCATTTTGGAACTTTGAAATGTCATCATTGCCCTTTATGTGACCACTTCTTGCCTAATAGCATGCTTTCTTTCTTACTTCATGCAAATTTCTGCTAAAGTGGAGCCTCCACAGAGAGACCCTCCTGCTCACAGGTTGAAATATTACTCTCACCACCTGCATCACTATTTTTTCCCTTAATTGCTTTGTATTTAATAACAGCAGAAATCCCTACCGGATATATTCTATATTTGCTTATTTATCTCTCCTCACTCATTTCACATGGATTATAAACTCCAGAAGAACAGAACTTTATTTGGTTCTTTGCATTTTCCTAGCACCTACAACAGTGCTTAGCATATTGTAGTCACTACATCATTATTTTTAAATTAATTAATGTTTAAAACTTAGCATATTTAATATACTGTCTTTAAGGTTGTTTCTGAATGTGAATGTGAAAGTCACTCAGTCGTATCCAACCCTTTGCGACACCATGGGGTATAGCCCACCAGGTTTCTCTGTCCATGGGATTTCCCAGGCAAGAATATTGGAGAGGGTTGCCATTGCCTTCTCCAGGCGATTGTCCCAACCCAGGGAATGAACCCAAGTCTCCCAGATTCTTTACCATCTGACTACCAGGGAAGCCCTTAAGGTTGTTTATTAAAAAGTCATACTCTAAATCCTTGCATTAACATTCTCAGAGCTAGAAACAGGTATGACAGAGATAGAATATACTGGGTCCTTTCCAGTATCTACCATGTATTATATACCATAATATAAATTATTTTTATTTTATGTTATGAGTAAATCCTTTTATTAATATAGTTTAAAATAATTCCAGAGTATCTGTGCTCCAAAAGAAACAAACAAAATTTCCTAACATTACTTTGAATCTAAACTTATCAGCAGTTTTATTTTGCTCATTGCAAAACCAATTTCCTAAGGAGGGATATTGCTCTAAATAATGCATGAAACAAGTATTTAACTTACTAACATTCCTTAGAAATATTTTACAACTTCCTAGAATTTGGGGGGAAAAAAAGATATTTTAAATTAAACTCACAATTCTTTGGAGGAGGTTTATAGCAAGAAAATGGCAGGTAAAGGATATCCTAGTGGACAAATGTCACACTTGGTTCCCTACATACACTTCTGTTGCTTTGCAAATATATAATGCCTATGACTACAGAATATAAATTTTCAAAATTGAGGGCAAGTTGGCACACTTAATTAAGTTCAGATTTGTATAAACCGGAACACCAGTTTCCTACTCCTGACTGTAATTCCTGAATATCTATGTCTAATTCCTGATTATCTTCCTAATTATTTTTGTGTTTATCTGTTTGTAAATCATCTTGTATTTATGTCTCAGGTTATGCAGTTGTTTTATGTGTGCAATGATTTCAATTTTAAACAAAGTCAATCAATTACTCATAAAACAATTATTTTTTACCTATAAATAATTTTGAAAGATTAGTAACCTATCTGAAGATGTTTGTTTTAGGTGACAATTTATGAGTGACTTCTATGGTGCAATTTCATGTGTTATGCAGAAGGTTTTTTATTGTAGAGTTCTTAAAATATTCCCTGATAATAGCAAGATACTTATTAATTACTTGTTTTTATATTTAAGATTTCTGTTTAGTTCTTATGTAAGAACTAATGTATTTATAAATCTATCCACATGTATTTTTATGAAAATATTTAAAGAATTTTATTTTGGTTATTGCTTTTTAAATAATATCCTTTACAAAAATGTTTTAGCATAGTGCACGTGTGCTAAGTCGCTTCAGTCATGTCCAACTCTTTGCAACCCTGTGGACCATAGCCCACAAGGTTCCTCTGCCCATGGGATTCTCCAGGCAAGAACACTGGAGTGGGTTGCTTTTCCCTCTTCCAGGGGATCTCCTTGATCCAGGGATCTAACCCGAGTCTCCTGTGTCTCCTTCATTGTCAGGCAGGTTCTTTACCACTAGTGCCACCTGGGAAAAATCTAAAAATAATGATGATGGTCTTTGCTAACGCCAAGATACATAGACAAATGACCTTTTGAAAGAAGAAATAATTTACCTCAGGTAATTAATAATAAGTAATAAGGAAGTTGTGACAAAAATTATGTTTTTATAAAGTCAGTTTTTGTGTTGTGTCTAGATGGAAATTAATAACATTTAAAGACCTTTTCTACTTTGCCCACACACAGACACAAACATATACGGTATATGTAATATATATAATAGTAAATTACATACTATAGTATGAATCACTACATTTTCAGAATAGGTAAATGCATATTACTTTATACAAAAGAAGCTTACTTAAAAGTCATACATAAATCAGACTTTATGCTTTCTGAATATCAAGCCACATTTTCCCACTTATTGATAATGTTATTTTAGATAATTTAATTTAGATAACATAATTTAATTTATGCTCCCAACGGGGTGGGGGGGAATGGCTCCTAAGCTTCATAAAATATTATGGTAGACTTAAACCTCTTACTATCTTAAATTTTAAGATAAATTAATATTTTATAATAAAATATATAGAGTAATACTATACCTACATTCTAGTACAGTATTGAAAACCTCTGAAGACTAGAACTAAATTATGGAGACAGCAGAATTATCTTACATAAAATTAATGTATTTTTTAAATTAACTAAAAACTTTTTTATAGTGTTTGTTTATTTCATAGTGACTCTATTTCTTCACTTACCAGATCTTTTCTAGACGGTGATTACACATGATAAAGCTATCCAAGAAATTCAACATGGGATTTTAGTACTTTTAAAACACAAATGAAACTATTCCTAAATGCAACTTTGGCATAAATAATTTATCAGTCTGTAAGAATTTAAGATATGAAAAGTTTTTCTTACTATCCCATCTTTGGAAACAAAGCACTTTGCTTTTTTTTTCCAGTTTAAAATATAACCATGCCTTTTGGTTTATTCTGAGTTGCTTTCTATAAGATATAGTCTTTTTAAGTATAAACAGGGGCACTATTAACTTGTGAGTATTATTTTTCTAAATAATTACTACCATGTTTCCTCAGAAGGGTAATCTTTGGTTTAAAAAATATTTACTAGTATGAGGGTGATGATTCATAGACATTGGCAGAAATAGGTTTGTGCTTGCCAGATTATTCTGAATGAGTTTTACTTTAAATGTAATATCTTTTATAACTGTGTTTTTCTAAGGCTATGTTCTATTTCCAAAATTAGATTTGAGGAAAATAGAACTGATTTTAGAAATGTAGAACATAATGATTTGCCTCAGAAATAGAATAAAATGATCTGAAGATATTCTCATGGTTGGATTTCATTTGAAGTGGTTGTTTCTTTTTGTTTGTTTTGAAAAAATTATTAGAAAAATGGAGATAAATATTTAATTTTTAATAAACTTTGGAAATAATGTGTTTGTTTTTTAAAATGTTATTTTTTCCTAAGCATAGAAATGTCCACAAATGAATAAGTACACACTTCTCTGCTTTAGTTTGCCTGGAAATTGAGCAAATGTGAGTGAGAATAACACACAATGTAAGTAACTTACACAGGGTGATAACATTTGACCTGAGAAGATGAAGGTTTATCTTGTAGCATTTTCATCTGCAATAAAACATCTTTCATGTCTTGTTTGGTAATTTTGAAGACATTTAAGCATTTTATTGCATAGGTGATTTTACTATCTTTATGACCAACAAACCATACATAATCTTAAGAGGGAAAAAGTACTGGAATGCTGTGGTAAGGTCTATAGAATTATAAAGTCATCATGCTCTTTTTGTTTGTTTGTTTTCTCTTTTTTTTTCTTATTAATATACCTCAGCAATTTTTCCATGTCAGTATACTAATACTAATATACTGCAAATATACTGACTTCATTCTTTCAAATTATTCATGGTATTTCATTTGATGGGCTTCCCTGATGGCTCAGATGGTAAAGAATCTGCCTGCAGTGTGAGAGAACTGGGTTCAATCCCCGGGACCAGAAGATCCACTGGAAAAAGGAATAGCTACCCACTCCAGTATTCTTGCCTCGAGAATTCCATGGACAGAGGAGCCTGGTGGCTACAGACCATGGGGTTGCAAAGAGTCAGACACTACTGGGTGGCTAACAAATATATTTCATCTTATGGATGGGTATCAGTTATCTACTATTGTGAAACAAGCCACCCCAAAACTCAGTGGCCTTCAAAAGTCATCTGCACAGTTGTTTTTGGTCTAAATGTGTTTGCCCAATTTCCAATGAGGTTTTTCATGCCCCTGTGGTGAACTGGAAGGTCAGTTGGTGGCTATTTTGGTCCAGGATGGCCTCATTCACACTCTGGACGTTGGCAACTATCAGCCAGTGTGCCTCAGTTCTCCTTGTGACTTGTGACTCATCTTCCAGCAGCCTGTCTCAACTTTATTCAAATGGCAGTGTAGGGTTCAAAGTACAGCAGGAGAAAGACCCCATTATGCAAGCATTTTTTAAATGTCTGCCTGTTTCATATGTTGCTAATTGGAAGTCACTTAGTCAAACCAAATTCAAAGAGTAGAGAAACACTCTGCTTTCTGCCACGTCATATTATAAGGGCATAGGTGCAGGGAGGTTAAGAAATTGTGACCATATTTATAGTCTACCACAGTATGAATCATTTTATTTATTCACTCTCTTATTGATGGCCATTTAGGTTGCTTTCAACTCTTAAGCATTACAAGGAGTGTTGAAATGAACATCTTATTTTTTAATAGTTTAAGAGCAGTTTTAGATTTAAAGCAAATTTGAGTAAAAATGGATTTCCCATGTACTCCTTGGCTAAATGCATTCATCAGTTCATTTCAGTTCAGTCACTCAGTTGTGTCCAACTCTTTGTGACCCCATGAACTGCAGCATGCCAGGCATCCCTGTCCATCACCAACTCCCAGATTCCACCCAAACCCATGTCCATTGAGTCGGTATGCCATCCAACCATTTCATCCTCTGTCATCCCCTTCTCCTTCTGCCCTCAATCTCTCCCAGCATCAGGGTACTTTCAAATGAGTCAGCCCTTCTCATCAGGTGGTCAAAGTACTGGAGTTTCAGCTTCAACATCAGTCCTTCCAATGAACACCTAGGACTGATCTCCTTTAGGATGGACTGGTTGGCTCTCCTTATACTCCAAGGGACTCTCAAGAGTCTTCTCCAACACCACAGTGCAGAAGCATCAATTCTTCTGTGCTTAGCTTTCTTTATAGCCCAACTCTCACATCCATACATGACTACTGGAAAAACCATAGCCTTGACTAGATGGACCTTTGTTGACAAAGTAATGTCTCTGCTTTTTAATATGCTGTCTAGGCTGGTCATAACTTTCCTTCCAAGGAGTAAGGGTCTTTTAATTTCATGGCTGCAGTCACCATCTGCAGTGATTTTGGAGCCCAGAAAAATAAAGTCAGCCACTGTTTCCTCATCTATTTGCCATGAAGTGATGGGACTGGATGCCATGATCTTAATTTTCTGAATGTTGAGCTTTAAGCCAACTTTTTCACTCTCCTCTTTCACGTTTATCAAGAGGGTCTTTAGTTCTTCACTTTCTGCCATAAGGGTGGTATCATCTGCATATCTGAGGTTATTGATATTTCTCCCAGCAATCTTGATTCTAACTTGTGCTTCCTCCAGCCCAACGTTTCTCATGATGTATTCTGCATATAAGTTAAATAAGCACATTGACAACATACAACCTTGACATACTCCTTTTCCTATTTGGAACCAGTCTGTTGTTCCGTGTTCAGTAATAACTGTTGCTTCCTGCCCTGCATATAGGTTTCTCAAGAGGCAGGTCAGGTGGTCTGGGTATTCCCATCTCTTTCAGAGTTTTCCACAGTTTATGGTGAACCACACAGTCAAAGTCTTTGACATAGTCGATAAAGCAGAAATAGATGTTTTTCTGGAACTCTCTTCTTTTTTGATAATCCAGCAGATGTTGGCAATTTGATCTCTGGTTTCTCTGCCTTTTCTAAAACCAGCCTTAACCTCCTATATTATCAGTATTCTTGAGTTGTACCTTTGTTATAATAGACCCTACATGGACACACCATTATCATTCAGAGTCTTAGTTTATATTATGGTTCACTTTTGATGTTGTACTTTCTATGGGTTTTGACCTATGGCCTCTTTCCACCATTATATCATATAGAGGAGTTCATTGCTTTGAAAAAATTATGGACACTCCTCCTTCCTCCAGTCTCTGACAACCACTGATCCTTTTACTGTCTCCATGGATTTGCCTTTTTCAGAGTGTGATATAGTTGAAATTGTACTATAGGTAGACTTTTCAATTGCCTTCTTTCATTCCATATTATACATTTAAGTCTTCTACATGTCTTTTCATAGCTTGACAGTTCATTTCTTTTTAATGATGAATAATAATACATTTTCTGAGTGTTCCACAATGTATTTAACCACTCACCTTCTGCAGGACATCTTTGTCACTTTCAAGCTTAGGAAATTATGAATCAAGCTATACTATAAACACCTTTGTGAAGGTTTTTATGGGAATAATATTTCTAATCCTTTGGGTAAATACTAAAGAAGATTCTTGTTGTATTCTATGGTAATGATATTTTTAGTTTTGTAAGAAATAGCCCGACTGTCCTCTGAAGTGACTATATATTTTCACATTTCACCAACATTGAATAAGTTTTCCTATTGATAAACATTCTGACCAGAATTCATATGTTGTCAGTGTTATGAAATATGGCCATTCTAATAGTTGTGTAGTGTTATCTCAAAGTTTAATTTGCATTTCACTGATGACATTATTTTGAGTGTGTGAATGTCTCTTGTGGAAGTACAGGTCAGCAGTGGCCTTCCACAAGGACAGGGGCTCTGGGTGCAGCAGACCTGGGTATGGCATAAGCCCTCTTGGAGGAGGTTGCCATTAACCCTGCCATAGAGCTGCCAGAACTTACACAGGACTGTGGAAACAGATACCTTTAAGGCACACACACACACACACACACACACAAAACTTGTGTGCACCAGAATCCAGAAGAAAGGAGTAGTGACCCCACAAGAGACTGACCCAGACTTGCCCATGAGAGTCTAAGAGTCTCCGGTGGAGGCATGGGTCAGCAATGGCCTGCTACAGGGTAGTAGGCACTGAATGTGGCAGCGCCTGCATGGGACCATTTGAAGGAGGTCACCATTATCTTCATAACCTCCACCATCATTTGTCCTCAAGTCAAACAACAGGAAGGGAACACAGCCCAACCCATCAATAGAAAATTGGATTAAATATTTACTGAGCATGGCCCAAAGATTTACTGAGCATGCAAAAATGGGTGCAATAAAGGACAGAAATCGTATGGACCTAACAGAAGCAGAAGATATTAAGAAGAGGTGGCTAGAATATACAGAAGAACTATACAAAAAAGATCTTCATGACCCAGTTAACCACAAAGTGTGATCACTCACATAGAGCCAGACATACTGGACTGCGAAATCAAGTGGGCCTTAGGAAGCAACACTATGAACAAAGCTAGTGGAGGTGATGGAATTCCAGTTGAGCTATCTCAAATCCTAAAAGATAATTATGTGAAAGTGCTGCACTCAACGTGCCAGCATATATAGAAAACACAGCAGTGGCCACAGGAATGGAAAAGGTCAGTTTTCATTCCAATCCCAAAGGAAGGCAATGCCAAAGAATGCTCAAACTACCACACAATTGCATTCATCTCCTACACTGGCAAAGTAATGCTCAAAATTCTCCAAGCCAGGCTTCAACAGTATGTGAACTGTGAAGTTATGGATGTTCAAGCTGGATTTAGAAAAGGCAGAGGAACCAGAGATCAAATTGCCAATATCTGCTGGATCATCAAAAATGCAAGAGAGTTCCAGAAAAAATATCTACTTCTCCTTTATGGATTATGCCAAAGCTTTTGACTGTATAGATGACAACAAACTGTGGAAATTTTCTTTAAATTCTGAAAGAGATGGGAATACCAGACCACCTGACCTGCCTCTTGAGAAATCTATATGCAGGTCAAGAATGTTAGAACTGGACATGGAACAACAGGGTGGTTCCAAATTGGGAAAAGAGTAAATCAAGGCTGTACATTGTTACCCTATTTATTTAACTTATATGCAGAGTACATCACACAAAATGCCGGGCTGTATGAAGCACAAGTCAGAATTAAGATTGCCAGGTGAAGTATCAATAACCTAAAATATGCAGATGACACCACCTTTATGGCAGAAAGTGAAGAAGAACTAAAGAGCCTCTTGATGAAAGTGAAAGAAGAGAGTTAAAAAGCTGGCTTAAAACTCAATATTCAGAAAATTAAGATCATGGCATCTGGTCCCATCACTTCATGGCAAATAGATGGGAAAACGATGGAAACAGTGAGAGATTTTATTTTATTATTTTTTTGGGGGGGTGGGTGGGGCGGGCTCCAAAATCACTACAGATGGTGACTGCAGCCATGAAATTAAAAGACACTTACTCCTTGGAAGAAAAGTTATAACCAACATGCTGCTGCTAAATCACTTCAGTCGTGTCCGACTCTGCGATCCCATAGACGGCAGTCCACCAGGCCCTGCTGTCCCTGGGATTCTCCAAGCAAGAGCACTGGAGTGGGTTGCCATTTCCTCCTCCAATGCATGAAAGTGAAAAGTGAAAGTGAAGTCGCTCAGGCTCCTCCGTCCATGGGATTTTCCAGGCAAGAGTACTGGAGTGGGTTGCCATTGCCTTCTCCTATGACCAACATAGACAGCATATTAAAAAGCAGAGACATTACTTTGTCGACAAAAGACCATCTAGTCAAAGCTATGGTTTTTCGAGTAGTCATGTGTGGATGTTGGACTATAAAGAAATCTGAGCACTGAAGAATTGATGCTTTTGAACTGTGGTGTTGGAGAAAATTCTTGAGAATCCCTTGAAGTGCAAGGAGATCCAACCAGTCCATCCTAAAGGAAATCAGTCCTGAATAGTCATTGGACGGACTGATGCTGAAGATGAAGCTTCAATACTTTGGTCACTGATGTGAAGAACTGACTCAGTGGAAAAGTCCTTGATGCTGGGAAAGATTGAGGGCAGGAGGAGAAGGGGATGACAGAGGATGAGACGGTTGGATAGCATCACCAACTCAATGGACATGAGTTTCAGTAAGCTCCAGCAGTTGGTGATGGACAGGGAGGCCCTGGTGTGGTTCAGCCCATGGGGTTGCAAAGAGTTGGACACAACTGTTAGACTGAACTGAACTGAACTGATTTGTCATCCGTATTCCTGTTTGCTGAAATGTATTTTGTTAGTTGAACGTCTTTGGCCCATTTTTTTACACTAGATTATTTTTTATTGTTGAGTTTTAAAAGTTTTTTGTGTATTTTGGATAAGAATCCTCTATAAGGTATGTCTTTTACGAATATTTTATCCAGGTGACTTGTCTTTTCATTCTCTTGACAGCTTCTTTTGCAGAGAAGTCTCAAATGAATGAAATACAACTTATTAATAATTTCTTCCATGGATTTAATCTATGGTTTTCTAATTCAAAGGTCATATCCAAGGTTGTCTAGGTTTTTTTCCTGTTATCTTTTAGAAATTTGATAATTTTGTGTTTTACATTTAGGTCTGTGAATCAATATTTGTGAAGGTGTAAGCTCTGCATTTAGATTCTTTAACTTTTTTTAAAATTTATTTAACACATGGAATTCCAATTGTTCCAGCACCATTTGTTGAAAAGACTATCTCTGCTTCTTTATATTACCTTTGTGCCTTTGGCCCAGATCAGTTTATGTGGGTCTGTTTGGGGCTCTCTATTATATTTCTGTGATATATTTGTTTGTTTACCTGACCTCACTGTCTTATTTGGACAAGAAAGTATGGAAGACAGCTGTCAATCCTCTTCTCTTTAAATATTATGCTAATTATTCTGGGTCTTTGCCGATAGTAAAACTTTAGAATGAATTTCAGAGTCAGTTACTCTATATCCACAAAATTACTTGCTGGATTTTGATTGAGATTGCCTTAAATCTCTAGATCAAATTCAAAAGGACTGGCATCTTTGCATTATTGTCTTCCTATCTGTGAACATGGGCTATATCTCTGTTTATTTAGCTCTTCTTTGATATTTTTCAACAGAGTTTTGTAGTTTTTTTCATATAAAGGAAAAGATATTTTGTACATACTTCGTTAGATTTATACTTTTTTTTCTTTTTTTCTTTCTGATGTAAATGATTGCATTTTTAATATCAAATTTTATTTGCCTATTGATGGTATATAGAAAAAGATTGACTTTTTTATATTAACTGTGTATCTTTAAAACCTTGTTATAAATGTTTTCAATTATTATGAACAGAAGTTTTGAAACTTTTATAAATATATATTTATGAGGCTACCATGTACTTTTTTCCCTATCAAATACATATATGTATTTCTAATATTTAAAATATATTATTTGATTTAATTCTTAGAACCACTGTATAAAATAGAAAATATTATTCCAGTTTTATTGATGAGCAGTGTTTAATCCAGTAAATTAGGGGCGCAATAACATTCAAATATACATTTCCAGCTACAATGCAGTTCTATGTTCTTAAATTATTTGTTATAATATCTCCTTGGAAAAATAAACCTTAAAATGCTGAAGCAATGATGCATTGTTCAAATAAAATCACAAATGTTACTAACCTCAGATTTGTAAAAGTGTAGAAGCAGAGCTCTGAAAATATGGCAGAAAATCAAAGAATATCTGTGAGGAATATTTATAAGCTTAAATTAAAAAGCACAAAGGTGGAAGCTTGGTCAACTAATGACTTAATGAAAGGTTAATTCTAAGTCTTCTGAAATACCTTCCAGACTAAAATTCACAAAATGACATTTTGTCTCTTAATTGAAAAATTAATTTTAAACTTGTTAGTCTCTACTACTAGCAAATGTTATGATTGTATTAATACTGGACTCATTTATTTCATTAACTATACTACTTGTCTTTCTTTTTCGCATCTTCCAAAAATGATTCCTAACTTCAAGAAGTTATAAAATTAGTAGCTATTGATATTTGGGAAAAATATGCCTCCTCCCTTTTTCCAAAAGTGTACTCTAGTTCCTATGAGAGTATTAATTTAAAATACACCTTGCAGGAGAGTTATCTTAAGGCAAACATTTGATGCAAAATCCATGGAGTTTCTTTAAGAAGTGGATTAAGGTAGAACAGGTATATCAGATCCATAACCCTCAAATCACATTGTCTAGAACTGTTTTTTCAAAGAATAGTCCTAACTACACCAGGAAAAAAATCATAATTATCATTTATGAAGATCATTATTGTTCTGTACTGTTCAGAAGTGTAAATACAGACCACTTTGGATAAATATATGCTGGCTTTTACAGGTTATTTTCAAGCATGTATTGATGACATGTGGTTGTTGTCACAGAGCAACCTGCAAATCAAATAAGACTCATTTGCCTAAAAATCCAAGAGATTCATATTAATCCAGCTTTCAAAAGTATAGCATGCATGTTTCTGACTTGGCTATAAAATAAATTTTATATAAAATGTTTAATTATGTGGAGAATTGTTAACTTCACAGTTTTCAAAGGTCACTTCAGACTTGAACTTTTACCAGATGCTCGTCTTAAAGATTAATTCCTCAGCTTTTGTTCTGTGAAAGTGTTTTACTCAGAGTTTCAAGTTATTCCCTGAGTAATACCTGAGCTCTTTCTTAAATACATATTCTTTCTTGTTTCGAGAGTGTTTCTAAATAACCTCTCAAGAATATCTTAAATTAAATATTTTAAAGTTATTATAGCAAAAAACTAAAACTAAAAAAAAAAACTAAAACTATATTTAATTATATTTATTTTCCTATAAATAGGAACAGTTTCTTTTTTATAGCCCATTAGTTTTGTGGCTCAATGAAGCTATATTTATTAGCACAAAGGTGTATTATCATTGATTAGAAAATGTGTATGATTGCATTTAAGTGTATTTGGCAGAAATTGTACAGGACTTAAAAGTGGGAGTTCATGTAATACAAATGTCTACTTATGGGTATTGATTAAAGGAGCTGACAAATATTTTAGCAAGTCAAAACCAAGATGTATAAAAACATGTAGCCAGGTGGTGCTAGTGGTAAAGAACCTGCCTACTGTGCAGGAGATGTAAGAGACATGGGTTTAATCCCCGGGTTGGGAAGCTGCCTGAAGGAGAATATGGCAACCCACTCAAGTATTCTTGCTTGGATAACTCCATGGACAGAGGAGCCTGATGGGCTACGGTGTATTGGGTTGCAAAGAGTTGGAATTTACTGAGCATGAGATATTATTTTAGCACCAAATATTGAAGAACGGAAGCATGAATTGCAAAAAATATGGATGTATTTGACTACACTAAAGCTGATATAAAACTCCAAAATCACTGCAGATGACTTCAGCCATGAAATTAAAAGACACTTGCTCCTTTGAAGGAAAGTTATGACAAACCTAGACAGCATATTAAAAAGCAGAGACATTACTTTGCCAACAAAGGTCCATCTAGTAAAAGCTATGGTTTTTCCAGTAGTCATGTATGGATGTGAGACTTGGACCATAAAGAAAGTTGAGCACCAAAGAATGGATGCTTTTGAACTGTGGTGTTGGGGAAGACTTTTGAGAGTTCCTTGGACTTCAAGGAGATCCAACCAGTCAATCCTAAAGGAAATCAATCTTGAATATTCATTGGAAGGACTGATGCTGAAGCTGAAGCTCCGATACTTTGGCCACCTGATGTAAAGAGCCGACTCATTGGAAAAGATCCTGATGCTGTGAAAGATTGAAGGCTAGAGGAGAAGGGGATGACAGAGGATGAGATGGTTGGATGGCATTACCGACTTGATAGACATAAAATCAAGGTCCGGGAGTTGGTAATGGACAGGGAAGGCTGGCATCCTGCAGTCCATGGGGTAACAAACAGTCAGACACAACTGAGTGACTGAACTGAATAAAATGATCAAATGAATGTTAAAGGATTTGCAGAGAATGTAGACAGCAGAGATTTAGGGTCCGGGATACACATGGAACTCCTAAAAATTAACAAGGTAAAGAAACCTTTCCTCTGACAAATAGCCAAACAATGCAAAAATATAAAGAGGAACCCCCCACGAGTCATAAAAAAAGATTGTACATTTGACTTTAATAATTATCAATAAAATGCAAGAAAAGTAATTTTAAAACACTTTGTTAAAAAATAATGTCTCATATTTCCAATTTTGGGAGGAATTTGGAACATTAGACATCAACAGAAATCCCCACTGCTACTGGCAATGTGGATTGGCATGAACCCTTTGAAAAGAAGGTTTACAATATTTAAGAGTCAAATATATGCAAATATGTGCTGCAGTAGCTTATCTCACCAATTCCATTCTTCCCTGTAAATCCTTGGACCAAGAAGAAATTTCTCTTATGGAAACAAAGTGATGTGTAATACTGTTTATTATAAGAAACTTTAATATTAAAAATTTGGGAAAGCCTAAATGTTCACCAGTGGGACAATGAATACATTGTGGTACAATCATAAAAAAGAATAAAATTTTATGAACCAGAGCCACAAATACAGACACACAGAAGGAGGGAGGGAGGGAGAAAAAGAGAGAGAGCAAGAGAAAGAGAAAAAGGACAAGACGTATTAGCATATTTAAAGAAGTTCAAAGTTATATAAAGGTTAATACATGCAAAACACAAATGTTATAAGACATGTAAATATAAGGCAAAATTATTAAGAAAAATATCTTGATGATAACTAAGAATAGAGGGAGTGAGTACTTTAGATGGGAGTAAGGCAAGTTGTGGGGAAGGAGAATCAGGCAACCATGAGGATCTACAGAACTATGTAATATGTTTTAAAAATTAATAACTTTTTCTTCAACTGTATGGTGGATACTCTTTAAATATATACATTTTATACCTTCTCTATACATCTGCAGTATTTTAGACTATATTCTTTGAAATCAACTAAATGGGAAAGAATCTGTCACTCTCTCGACTGCCAACATGTCATTCAAAGTTTGCAGAAACTGAAAGACAGGCTATTTTCTACTCCAATATTTCCATGTCTCTTTAATATTTAATTTAAAATACAGTCCATGTCAAATAAATGATCTTCAATCATTTGCTTCTTTTCCTTCTAGTCAAAAATTGAGAGCAGGGATTCTCTAGGGAGTAATAAAACACCTATTTAGGAGGAGAAATTATACCACATGACCACTGCCCATTACTAATTTAGGATGGAAGAAGTTTTAAATATTGAAGAGAAGAAATCCGAAATAAAAAAGAAGGTTTTGCTCATATTTGAAGTGCTATGAAGTGTGGCATGGGGGAAAAGAGGAAACAGTGGCTAACTTTATTTTTCTGGGCTCCAAAATCCCTGCAGATGGTGATAGCAGCCGTAAAATTAAAAGACACTTACTCCTTGGAAGGAAAGTTATGACCAACCTAGATCAGATCAGTTCAGATCATATCAGTCTCTCAGTCATGTCCGACTCTTTGCGACCCCATGAATCGCAGCACGCCAGGCCTCCCTGTCCATCACCAACTCCCGGAGTTCACTCAGACTCACATCCATCAAGTCAGTGATGCCATCCAGCCATCTCATCCTCTGTCGTCCCCTTCTCCTCCTGCCCCCAATCCCTCCCAGCATCAGGGTCTTTTCCAATGAGTCAACACTTTGCATGAGGTGGCCAAAGTACTGGAGTTTCAGCTTTAGCATCATTCCTTCCAAAGAAATCCCAGGGCTGATCTGCTTCAGAATGGACTGGTTGGATCTCCTTGCAGTCCAAGGGACTCTCAAGAGTCTTCTTCAACACCACAGTTCAAAAGCATCAATTTCTCGGCGCTCAGCCTTCTCCACAGTCCAACTCTCACATCCATACATGACCACAGGAAAAACCATAGCCTTGACCAGATGAACCTTTGTTGGCAAAGTAATGTCTCTGCTTTTGAATATGCTATCTAGGTTGGTCATAACTTTCCTTCCAAGGAGTAAGCGTCTTTTACTTTCATGGCTGCAGTCACCATCTGTAGTGATTTTGGAGCCCAGAAAAATAAAATCTGACACTGTTTCCACTGTTTCCCTATCTATTTCCCATGAAGTGGTGGGACCGGATGCCATGATCTTCATTTTCTGAATGTTGAGCTTTAAGCAAACTTATTCACTCTCCACTTTCACTTTCATCAAGAGGCTTTTGAGTTCCTCTTCACTTTCTGCCATAAGGGTGGTGTCATCTGCATATCTGAGGTTATTGATATTTCTCCCGGCAGTCTTGATTCCAGTTTGTGTTTCTTCCAGTCCAGCATTTCTCATGATGTACTCTGCATATAAGTTAAATAAACAGGGTGACAATATACAGCCTTGACAAACTCCTTTTCCTATTTGGAGCCAGTCTGTTGTTCCATGTCCAGTTCTAACCGTTGCTTCCTGACCTGCATACAAATTTCTCAAAAGGCAGATCAGGTGGTCTGGTGTTCCCATCTCTTTCAGAATTTTCCACAGTTTATTGTGACCCACACAGTCAAAGGCTTTGGCATAGTCAATAAAGCAGAAATAGATGTTTTTCTGGAACTCTCTTGCTTTTTCTATGATCCAGCGGATGTTGGCAATTTGATCTCTGGTTCCTCTGCCTTTTCTAAAACCAGCTTGAACAGCAGGAAGTTCACAGTTCACATATTGCTGAAGCCTGGCTTGGAGAATTTTGAGCATTACTTTACTAGCATGTGAGATGAGTGCAATTGTGTGGTAGTTTGAGCATTCTTTGGCATTGCCTTTTATGGGGATTGAAATGAAAACTGACCAACCTAGAGAGCATATTAAAAAGCAGAGACATTACTTTGCCAACAAAGGTCCATCTAGTCAAGGCTATGATTTTTCCAGTGGTCAAGTATGGATGTGAAGGTTGGACTATAAAGAAAGCTGAGCACTGAAGAATTGATACTTTTGCACTGTGGCGTTGGAGAAGACTCTTGAGAGTCCCTTGGACTGCAAGGAGATCCAACCAGTCCATCCTAAAGGAGATCAGCCCAGGGTTTTCATTGGAAGGACTGATGTTGAAGCTGAGGCTCTGATACTTTGGCCACCTGATGCAAATAGCTGACTCATTGGAAAAGACCCTGATGCTGGGAAAGATTGAGGGCAGGAGGAGAAGGGGACAACAGAGGATGAAATGGTTGGATGGCATCACTGACTCAGTGGACATGGGTTTGGGTGGACTCTGGGATTTGATGATGGAAAGGGATGCCTGGTGTGCTGCGGTTCATGGGGTCACAAAGAGTCGGACAGGACTGAGCGACTGAACTGAACTGATGTAGTGTGATTTAAAACAGAAGTAAGCAAAATTTATGTCTCAATTCTTGCAATTATATGCTGTGTAACAATGGGCAAATTGATTAATTGAAGGGCCTATTTTACACATCTTTCTGAAAATAGGGATAAACTGATCCATCCTTCTTTTAGTCATTGTGAGGATTAAATGTGTTAGAAAAACTAAGCACATAGTTCTCAAACTTAGTAGCTGTTAGTATTGATTTCAGTTCAGTTAATAAATATCTAATTTACCCAGGAGATAGTTAAAAAGTTATTTAAAATATTATCTTAAAGGTAGAAAATAGCTATCAGTCATGGAAATACTGATTCTTGAAAATGGCAGGAAAGGAGTAATTGTTACCTTGTCTTGAGGCAAGAGGTAATCAAAAACCTTTCTAAACCCCCAAACGCATAACTCCAGACTTATTATAAAACAAATTAGACACAGTTTATTTGAGGAATATCATGCAATATGCTTGAGCTATACTCCTTAAAACTATCAAGTTCATCAAGCAAGAAAAGTGTAAGAAATTCACAGCCAAGAAGAGCATAAAGAGACAAAACAATTAAATGTTCTATGGTATTCTGGATGGAATCTTGAAGGAGAAAATGGATATTAGGTAAAAACTAAAGAATTTTAATTACATATGCACTTTAGTTAATAATAATGTATCAATATCAGCTCATTCAGTTCAGTAGCTCAGTAGTGTCCAACCCTTTGCAACACCATGAATCTCAGCACACCAGGCATCCCTGTCCATCACCAACTCCCAGAGTCTACCCAAACCCATGTCCATTGGATTGAGTCAGGGATGCCATCCAACCATCTCATCCTCCGTTGTCCCCTTCTCCTCCTGCCCTCAATCTTTCCCAGCATCAGAGTCTTTTGCAATGAATCAGCTATCCGCATCAGGTGGCCAAAGTATCAGAGCCTCAGCTTCAACATCAGTCCTTCCAATGAAAACCCTGGGCTGATCTCCTTTAGGATGGACTGGTTGGATCTCCTTGCAGTCCAAGGGACTCTCAAGAGTCTTCTCCAACACCACAGTGCAAAAGTATCAATTCTTCAGTGCTCAGCTTTCTTTATAGTCCAACCTTCACATCCATACTTGACCACTGGAAAAATCATAGCCTTGACTAGATGGACCTTTGTTGGCAAAGTAATGTCTCTGCTTTTTAATATGTTCTCTAGGTTGATCATAACTTTCCTTCCAAGGAGTAAGCGTCTTTTAATTTCATGGCTGCAGTCACCATCTGCAGTAATTTTAGAGCTGCCCAAAATAAAGTCAGCCACTGTTTCATCTGTTTCCCCATCTATTTGCCATGAAATGATGGGACCAAATTCTATAATCTTAGTTTTCTGAATGTTGAGCTTTAAGTCAACTTTTCACTCTCCTCTTTCACTTTTATGAAGAGGGTCTTTAGTTCCTCTTCACTTTCTGCCATAAGGGTGGTGTCATCTGCATTAATCATTAACAAATATACCATAACATGGTAATAGGTTAATAGTAGGGGAAACTGTGCAAGAGGGTATTTGGGAACTCCATACTATCTTCTCAATTTTTCTGTAAATCTAAAACTCTTCCAAAATTAAGTTAATAAATAGAAAAAAAAAACTTCTAAAACTGTCTGGAGTACTCTTAAATGTCCTATGGTGTATGCTTTCATAGCTGTGAAAAGAAAGAAAAATATAGTTATGTGCTATTTAAATATTGAGAAACTGAAATTGAAATCAATGAATAGGTTGTTAAAACAGAATTGACACTGGACAATATATATCTGTGTTCTTAAAAAAAATTGCTTTGCATTTATTAAGTGACTGATTTTGAATCCAGAATTGAGAGTTATTTTTGGGTTGTTTAAAGGCGTGGGGAGCAGCATAAATTTTGTGCATTATTTCATATGTATATAAACATACATTTTCCTGCATACAGAATCTGTATCCTTCCTTCTGATATGCCCCAAATTTTAGATAGTTATTTGTATGAACTAGATATTAAACTTGGTTTTGACTCTGCAAAGGCAAATCTAAAAACGTATACTTAAATTTTCAGAAGTCACTCTCTTTTTTTTTTAATTTTATTTTTTAACTTTACAATATTGTATTGGTTTTGCCATATATCAAAATGAATCATCCACAGGTTTACATGTGTTCCCCATCCTGAACCCTCCTCCCTCCTCCCTCCCCATACCATCCCTCTGGGTCGTCCCAGCACACCAGCTCCAAGCATCCAGTATTGTTCATCGAACCTGGACTGGCGACTCGTTTCATACATGATATTATACATGTTTCAATGCCATTCTCCCAAAGCTTCCCACCTTCTCCCTCTCCCACAGAGTCCAAAAGACTGTTCTATACATCAGTGTCTCTTTTGCTGTCTCGTATACAGGGTTATTGTTACCATCTTTCTAAATTCCATATATATGCGTTAGTATACTGTATTGGTGTTTTTCTTTCTGGCTTACTTCACTCTGTATAATAGGCTCCAGTTTCATCCACCTCATTAGAACTGATTCAAATGCATTCTTTTTAATGGCTGAGTAATACTCCATTGTGTATATGTACCATAGCTTTCTTATCCATTCATCTGCTCTTTTGCAGTGTCCTGTGTGGACAGTTTATTTAAGGAGATATAGGTATCACAATCATCATCATCACCATGTGAAAAGTGTAAAGTGAAAGTGTTAGTCACTCAATCATGACTGACTCTTGCAACCCCATGGACTGTAGCCCACCAGGCTCCCCTATCCATGGAAT
Source organism: Bubalus kerabau (assembly GCF_029407905.1). NCBI lineage: Eukaryota > Metazoa > Chordata > Mammalia > Artiodactyla > Bovidae > Bubalus > Bubalus kerabau. Next base: position 6,410,014 of record NC_073645.1, read on the forward strand.
TCTCCATTCAAGAGTACTTGAGCAGGTAGCCATTTCCTTCTCCAGGGGATCTTCCCAACCCGAGAATGAACTCTAGTCTCCTGTGTTGCAGGTAGATTCTTTAACCTCTGAGCCTAACTTAGCTTGCAATAGACATTCAACTACATACTCATTATATATATTAACTGATTTAATCTTATAATCATCCTGTGTTGTAGATATGTTTCATCTGCATTTTAGAGATGAACAGTTTTGAGATACATAGTGTATGTCACTTATCCTTGTTCTCATAACTAATAATTCACAGGCCCCAAATAAGACCCCAGGCAGCCAACAACTGAAGAGACTGGCTTAATATAGACTAGAGCCCAGTGTTATATACCACCCAGGGGAGAAAGTTGGAAATAACATGCTAAAATGACAGTTAATATTCACTAAAATTTTAATATATTTATGATAAATATAAAAATAATGCTTTAAAAGACTTTATACAAACTATTATACAAAGTAATAACAAACTGTTTTTAAGCTTTCAGTGAATTGTAATGATTTATTTAAAATACTGGTATATATGTAAAGTTTTTGCCTTTTAAAAAATTTGGGGTTACATTTATTCAATAATTCAACAACTGTGTAAAATGCCTCATTTGGGCTGGGTATAATTCTGAGATCAGATACCCAGGGTGAATCACACAAATCTGAATTTGGATTTAAAATTTTATTGTTACTCTAGGGGAAAATCCCATGGATGGAGGAGCCTGGTGGGCTGCAGTCCATGGGGTCGCTAAGAGTCCGACACGACTGAGCGACTTCACTTTCACTTCTCACTTTCATGCATTGGAGAAGGAAATGGCAACCCACTCCAGTGTTCTTGCCTGGAGAATCCCAGGGACGGGGGAGCCTGGTGGGCTACTGTCTATGGTGTCGCACAGAGTCAGACACAACTGAAGCGACTTAGCAGCAGCAGGGGTAAATAAGAAAAAAAAAAAAAAAAAAAAAAAAGCGAGGCTGAGTCTAATCTGTGCTCCCACCATGGTTCAGTAGTAAAGAATCCACCTGCAGTGCAGGAACCGCAGGACCCTCAGGTTTGATCCCTGGGTTGGGAAGATCCCCTGGAGGAGGGCATGGCAACCCACTCGAGTATTCTTGCCTCGAGAATCCCATGGACAGAGGAGCCTGGCAGGCTATAGTCCACAGTGTTGCAGTCAGACAGGACTGAAGCAATTAAGCATGCACACAGGCAAGAGTCTAATCTGTAACTTATATTGTGATCAAAGGTTATCTCAGCTTTCATCATGATACAATTTAAGAGAAATTTAGGGACACATTTTTATATAATTCAAATCTTCATAACACATTTTTGCATTATACATACATAGAAATGTACCAACCATTTATATATATATATATATATATATATATAACTTTTTTGTTCTTTTATCTGCTTAATTGACTTTTATTTTAATTAAATAACTGAAGTGATTGGATAATTCATCACAAGTTTAAATTGATGAACAAATTTAAGTTTAATGATAAACATTGTCCAGCATTACCTTGACTTTAAGGGAAAAAAATGAACCTTTTATGTGTAACAAATATGGTTTGGTCATTTTTCCTCCATTTTCGGTTTCTGTATTTCTAATAGTTTAAATAAAAGTCTTTACATTTGATAGCTTATGTATGCCATACTTTCATTAATATGTTTTAAGCATATATAGAATTGAGATTCATTGACTAGTTTTCAAATAATGTATTCAAAAGCAATAACCTTTCTCCCACTAATAGACTGGTGATTGCAACAACCATATTGAATACCTTTTTTAAAATTATGAAGTACCAGTTACTGCTTGTATCTGAAAGATTTCTTAGCCTTTGTTAGAAGTATAAAGATAGAAATTAAGCTCACAATTATAGTAACTATTCATATTTATAATACAGATTTTCTTTTACCCTACATAGTACAGTTTGTTCTTTATTTTTTATTTTTATCCACAAAAGCATTAAATATTTTATTATTGAACAAATCTTGGCAGTATCTTTTACATATTTAAATGAGTATGTTTCTATATTTAGTAATATGGAAATATATTACTACTAATAAAAATATGTAAACATTTTTCTTATTCATATAAATATTAGGACTGAAGTCTAGAAAATCTTTAACAAATTAAGAAAGAATCATTGGTTACTTTAAATGTTTTAAGTTTGTTTGAATAAATATGATTACAAAGTATATTGAGTCAGTATATGAAAAAAATACTGTGAAATCTTGTGTTTACATATTTGCATAGCTTATTTTTATTTTTATTATTATAATTGACTCTTTACTTATAAAATTATTAACATGTAGATAACCTCTCCATCATTAGAAGATGAAATAAGGACAGAGTTGTAAATTGTATATTTATGTAAGTTAAGGAAAAGTGATTTTATTACTTAAAAGTATTTTTACATTTTAAGGACAGGTTTAATTAAAATTCAACATACCTCTTAAAAATAGCATTATTCATATTTAATTTAAAAATAAACACTTACCACTATAGAAAACTTGAGCATTAAACATAATAATTAAAATTAGCCAAAATAATACTTCTTAGAAATTACTAGTTGCATTTTAATTTTTCATTTTCCAGTCTGTTATTTATTTATGTTATAACAGATTATTATAAATAGAGGACAAGGGGGTGACAGAGGATGAGATGGTTGGATGGCATCACTGACTCAATGAATATGAGTTTAAGCAAATCAGGGAGATAATGAAGGACAGGGAAGCATGGCTTACTGAAGTTCATGGGTTTGCAGAGTCAGACAGGACTTAGTGACTGAAAAACAACGTTTATTTATATATCCTTTTATTTTCTCCACAGACTTAGATTACATTGTTTTGGAATTTGCTTTTCTCACTTTAGTATTGTCAACTTGTTTTGAGAATATATCACTAAATATTCTTATACAAGCTGACTTTAAAGGCTATATTTTCCCCTCAAGTGGTAAAATTAATATTTAGAGAAAAACATCTCATTATTAGACTTAAAGACTATTTATACATTATAGCTCTTATAAAATATTACAACAGATTCTATAAAGCCTTTATAAAAACATGTCTTCACGTAGGTTGAATATAATTGTACTACATTGGAGTCATTCAGTCATGTCTGACTCTTTGCAACTCCATGGACTGTAGCCAACCAGGCTTCTCTGTCCATGGGATTTTCCAGGTAAGAGTGCTGGAGTGGGTTGCCATTTCCTTCTCCAGTGTATCTTCTCAACCCAGAGATGGAACTCAGGTCTCCTGCATTGCAGGCAGACACTGGGAACCATACCAGTGATGCTATCAACAGTCATTTAAAGATAAGGAATGACCAGCTGCATTAAATTTGGTAATGTGATTCCTTCTTTTTTTTTTTTAATTTTATTTTATTTTTAAACTTTACATAACTGTATTAGTTTTGCCAAATATCAAAATGAATCCGCCACAGGTATACATGTGTTCCCCATCCTGAACCCTCCTCCCTCCTCCCTCCCCATTCCATCCCTCTGGGTCGTCCCAGTGCACCAGCCCCGAGCATCCAGTATCGTGCATCGAACTTGGACTGGCAACTCATTTCATACATGATATTTTACATGTTTCAATGCCATTCTCCCAAATCTTTCCACCCTCTCCCTCTCTCACAGAGTCCATAAGACTGTTCTATACATCAGTGTCTCTTTTGCTGTCTCGTACACAGGGTTATTGTTACCATCTTTCTAAATTCCATATATATGCATTAGAGACACGTGTACCCCAGTGTTCATCGCAGCACTGTTTATAATAGCCAGGACATGGAAGCAACCTAGATGTCCATCAGCAGATGAATGGATAAGAAAGCTGTGGTACATATACACAATGGAGTATTACTCAGCCATTAAAAAGAATACATTTGAATCAGTTCTAATGAGGTGGATGAAACTGGAGCCTATTATACAGAGTGAAGTAAGCCAGAAAGAAAAACACCGATACAGTATACTAATGCATATATATGGATTCCTTCTTACAGATTAAAGATCCCGTTGTTAAATCTACTGTCATAAAACTTGTTATAGCTTCTACTTTCATATTGGCTATGAAAGACAAAAAGAGGAATTTAGATATTTTGCAGTGTAATGGCGGTGAAGTTAGTGTTATGCAGTGCATATTAACAACCAACAACCAACAACAGTTGGTTGTGAACTGTTGTTTCAAATATTAATCAGGTGTATGTTATTTTGTACTTCTTCCTTTCAGAATGAGATTTGTGCCAGGATTTTCCTTGTCTAAAAATCAGTCAAGACTGTATAATGTAACCTGTTCCTCTAGGGAACACAAGGGTCATTATAAAATCTTTTGTCTCAATATTTGGAGGAAGACCAATTGTCATTTTTATTATATTTATACATTTGAACATCATTGTGTATATCTTAAAAGTGTGTGTGTGCTAAGTTGTTTCAGTCATGTCCAGTTTTTGCAATCCTACGGACTATAGCCACGATTCTCTGTCCATGAGGGTTGCCATGCCCTCCTCCAGTGGATCTTCCTGACACAGGTATCAAACCTGAATCTCTTATGTCTTCTGCATTAACAGGCGGGTTCTTGACCTAGACTAGCACTACTTGGGAAGCCCACCCATGTCTTAGGACAGGCAATCATTATTGAAACCTGTAAAACAAAAGCAGATAAGGTTATAAAGATGGTAAATATTTATGTAGATTTATTAAAAGCATGAATTTTAGTTGTCTTTTCTTCTTGAAGTGAGTATACTATATATATAGTATACTACATATAATATATATATAAAATACATATACTATATATATTTTATATATATATATTTTGAGAACACTATTAGTGTGATAGATAATAAAAGAGGCTTCATACTGCTTAAATGATAGAAGGGCCAAAGATTTTGTCCTTAAAAAGGTTAAATAATAGTAGATTTGCATAAAATTAACATGTTTACATTTAGACACTTGGCAATATAATCAGTACTTGCATCCAGTGTTCCAAGTTGAGACCTTTGTGCTCAAGAACATACTGACAGTTCTGAGGACATATTCTGACTTGCACCCAGAGATGGTAGAGCATTTTCAAAGAAACAACAAAGAACATTTCACAAACAAAGAAATTTCACATTTCCTCAGGGTCAAATCATAATGGTGGGTGATTTTATGAGTCAAAAAGTTTCCTTCTGGCTTTATATTAATGTATCACTAGCATGCCCTTGAATGAGAAATGAGTTGTAAAATAGTCAGTTGTAAAACATGTCATTTTCACAATCCTAAATTAGATAAAAAGAAGATAGAAATAGGGTACTATTACTGGAAGAATACATTAGAGTTCACAGGCTCAGCTGCCTTGCAGTGTGTGGAATCTTCCCAGAACAGGAATTGAACCCAGGTCCCCTGCATTGGAAGGCCAATTCTTAATCACTGGACACCAGGGAAGCATCCAGCCTTTTTTTAAGTTTTTAATTGTTGTAATTGAATAATATGTAGTTTTTACAATTCTATGTGAGTTTCTAGTGTACAGCCAAGCGATTCAGCTATTTTCCATGGGATCTTCCTGACCCAAGGATTGAACTCTGGTCTCCAGCATTTCAGGCAGATTCTTTACTGTCTGAGCCTCCAGGGATGCTTAGAACAATATGGGAGTTCAGTTCATACCATCAATAAGAATAATTGAAAGAATGAATATATAAATGGGTAAAACTATTCTCATCTGTATCATCTGCAGAAAGTCCAGTCAGAGAAAATATTCTGCTATTTTAAATCACAATGAAGTTGGCACTGATAATCTCAGATGACTGTTTTATCCATGTGCCATATTTGTAAACTAAGCCTGTAATTATACCATGTGCCTTGTGGGTTACAGTCTATAGGGTCATACAGAGTCTGATACAACTGAAGCGACTTAGCATGCACACATGCATGCATACTTATTTATTTATTTAATTTTATATTAATTTATTTTAATTGGAGGCTAATTACTTTACAATATTGTAGTGTATTTTGCAATACAATGACATGAATCAACCATGCATATACATGTGTTCCCCATCCTGAAACCCCCTCCTACCTCCCTCACCATCCCATCCCTCTGGGTCATCCCAGTGTACCACCCCTGAGCACCCTGTCTCATGCCTCGAACCTGGACTGGTGATCTATTTCCCATATGATAATATAGATGTTTCAATGTTATTCGCTTAAATCATCCCACCCTCGCCTTCTCCCACAGAGTCCAAAAGTCTTTTCTTTACATCTGTGGATCTTTTGCTTTCTCGCATATAGGGTCATTGTTATCATCTTTCTAAATTCCTTATATATGCATTAATACACTGTATTGGTGTTTATCTTTCTGGCTTACTTCACTCCGTATAATAGGCTCCAGTTTCATCCACCTCATTAGAACTTATTGAAATGCATTCTTTTTAATAGCTGAGTAATATTGCATTGTGTATATGTACCACTGCTTTATCCATTCATCTACTGATAGACATCTAGGTTGTTCCATGTCCTGGCTATTGTAAACAGTGCTGGGATGGACGTTGGGGTACCTGTGTCTCTTTCAGTTTTGGTTTTCTTGGTGTGTACGCCCAGTAATGGGATTGCTGGGTCATATGGCAGTTCTATTTCCAGTTTTCTCAGGAATCTCCACACTGTTCTCCATATTGGCTGTACTAGTTTGCATTCCCACCAACAGTGTAAGAGGGTTCCCTTTTCTCCACACCCTCTCCAGCATTTATTCTTTGTAGACTTTTGGATAGGAGCCATTCTGACCAGTGTGAGATGGTACCTCATGTGGTTTTGATTAGCATTTCACTGATAATGAGTGCTGTTGAGCATCTTTTCATGTGTTTGTTAGCCATCTGTATGTCTTCTTTGGAGAAATGTCTGTTTAATTCTTTGGCTCATTTTTTGATTGGGTAGTTTATTTTTCTGGAATTGAGTTGCAGGAGTTGCTTGTATATTTTTGAGATTAATTCTTTGTCAGTTGCTTCATTTGATATTATTTTCTCCCATTCTGAAGTCTTTTCACCTTGCTTATAGTTTCCTTCATTGTGCAAAAGCTTTTAAGTCGCCAACAAAGGTCCGTCTAGTCAAGGCTATGGTTTTTCCTGTGGTCATGTATGGATGTGAGAGTTGGACTGTGAAGAAGGCTGAGCACCAAAGAATTGATGCTTTTGAACTGTGGTGTTGGAGAAGACTCTTGAGAGTCCCTTGGACAGCAAGGAGAGCCAATCAGTCCATTCTGAAGGAGATCAGCCCTGGGATTTCTTTGGAAGGAATGATGCTAAAGCTGAAACTCCAGTACTTTGGCCACCTGATGCAAAGAGTTGACTCATTGGAAAAGACTCTGATGCTGGGAGGGATTGAGGGCAGGAGGAGAAGGGGACGACAGAAGATGAGATGGCTGGATGGCATCCCTAACTCGATGGACATGAGTCTGAGTGAACTCCAGGAGTTGGTGATGGACAGGGAGGCCTGGCGTGCTGTGATTCATGGGATCACAAAGAGTCGGACATGACTGAGCGACTGAACTGAATTGAAGTCCCATTTGTTTATTTTTGTTTTCATTTCCATTACTCTGGGAGGTGGGTCATAGAGGATCCTGCTGTGATTTATGTCAGAGAAGAGTGTTTTGCCTATGTTTTCCTCTAGGAGTTTTATAGTTTCTGGTCTTACATTTAGATCTTTAATCCATTTTGAATTTATTTTTGTGTATGGTGTTAGGATGTGTTCTATTTTTTATTCTTTTACAAGTGATTGACCAGTTTTCCCAGAATGACTTGATAAAGAGATTGTCTCTTTTCCATTGTGTATTCTTGCCCCCTTTGTCAAAGATAAAGTGTCCATAGGTGTGTGGATTTATCTCTGGGCTTTCTATTTTGTTCCACTGATCTATATTTCTGTCTTTGTGCCAGTACCGTACTGTCTTGATGTACTGTAGCTTTGGAGTATAGTCTGAAGTCAGGAAGGTTGATTCCTACAGTTCCATTCTTCTTTCTCCAGATTGTTTTGGCTAAATGAGAGTTTTTGTATTTCCATACAAATTGTGAAATTATTTGTTCTAGTTCTGTGAAAAATACTGTTGGTAGCTTGATAGGGATTGCATTGAATCTGTAGATTGCTTTGGGTAGTATACTCATTTTCACTATGTTGATTCTCTTGGTCCATGAACATGGTATATTTCTCCATCTATTTGTGTCGCCTTTGATTTCTTTCATCGGCGCTTTATAGTTTTCTATATATAAGTCTTTTGTTTCTTTAGGTAGATTTATTCCTAAGTATTTTATTCTTTTCATTGCAATAGTGAATGGAATTGTTATATTAATTTCTCTTTCTGTTTTCTCATTGTTAGTGATAGGAATGCAAGGGATTTCTGTGTGTTAATTTCATATTCTGCAACTTTACTATATTCATTGATTAGCTCTAGTAATTTTCTGGTGGGGTCTTTAGGGTTTACTATGTAGAGGATCATGTCATTTGCAAATAGTGAGAGTTTTACTTCTTCTTTTCCAATTTGGATTCCTTTTATTTCTTTTTCTTCTCTGACTGCTGTGGCTAAAACTTCCAAAACTATGTTGAATAGAATGGTGAGAGTGGGCACCCTTGTGTTGTTCCTGACTTTAGGGGAAATGCTTTCAATTTTTCACCATTGAGGATAATGTTTGCTGTGGGTTTATCATATATGGCTTTTATTATGTTGAGGTATGTTCCATGTATGCCTGCTTTCTGGAGGGTTTTTATCATAAATGGATGTTGAATTTTGTCAAAGGTTTTCTCTGCATCTATTGAGGTAATCATATGGTTTTTATTTGCCAATTTGTTAATGTGTCATATCACATTGTTTGATTTGCAGATATTGAAGAATCCTTGCATTCCTGGGATAAAGCCCACTTGGTCATGATGTCTGATCTTTTTAATATATTGTTGGATTCTGTTTGCTAGAATTTTGTTAAGGATTTTTGCATCTATATTCATCAGTGATATTGGCCTGTAGTTTTCTTTTTGTGTGTGTGACTTTGACTGGTTTTCGTATTAGGGTGATGTTGGCCTCATATAATGTGTTTGGCGGTTTACCTTCCTCTGCAATTTTCTGGAAGGGTTTGAGTTGGATAGATGGTAGCTTTTATCTAAATTTTTGGCAGAATTCAACTGTGAGTCCAACTTTTCCTGGGCTTTTGTTTGTTGGAAGATTTCTGATTACAGTTTCAATTTCCATGCTTGTGATGGTTCTGTTAAGATTTTCTATTTTTCCTGGTTCACTTTTGTAAAGTTATACTTTTCTAAGAATTTGTCCATTTCTTCCACGTTGTCCATTTTATTGGCATATAGTTGCTGATAGTAGTCTCTTATGATCCTTTGTATTTCTGTGTTGTCTGTTGTGATTTCTCCATTTTCATTTTGAATTTTGCTGATTTGATTCTTCTCTGTCTTTTTTCCTTTTCTTTATGAGTCTGGTTAATGGTTTGTCTATTTTATTTATCTTCTCAATGAACCAGCTTTTAGCTTTTTTGATTTTTGCTATGGTCATTTTTGTTTCTTTTTCATTTATTTCTGCCCTAATTTTTTTAACATATATTTTTTAATTTAATTTTATTTTTTAACTTCACAATATTGTATTGGTGTTGCCATATATCAAAATGAATCCACCACAGGAATACATGTGTTCCGCCTCCTGAACCCTCCTCCCTCCTCCCTCCCCATACTATCCCTCTGGGTCATCCCAGTGCACCAGCCCTGTTATTCATTTCTTCTTTTTCTAGTAGATTTAGGTGTAGAGTTAGGTAATTTATTTGATTTTTTTCTTGTTTCTTGAGGTAAGCTTGTATTGCTAGGAACCTTCCCCTTAGCACTGCTTTTACTGAGTCCCATAGGTTTTGAGTTGTTGTGTTTTCATTTTCATTCGTTTCTATACATATTTTTATTTCTTTTTTTATTTCTCCTGTAATTTTTTTGGTTATTCAGAAGCGTGTTGTTTAGCCTCCATATGTTTGTATTTTTTTTTAATTTTATTTTATTATTAAACTTTACATAACTGTATTAGTTTTGCCAAATATCAAAATGAATCCGCCACAGGTATACATGTGTTCCCCATCCTGAACCCTCCTCCCTCCTCCCTCCCCATTCCATCCCTCTGGGTCGTCCCAGTGCACCAGCCCCAAGCATCCAGTATCATGCGTCGAACCTGGACTGGCAACTCATTTCATACATGATATTTTACATATGTTTGTATTTTTAACAGATTTTTTTCCCCCTGTCATTGACATCTAATCTTATCACATTGTGATCAGAAAAGAGGCTTGAAATGATTTCAGTTTTTTTGAATTTGCCAAGGCTAGATTTACGGCCCAGGATGTGATCTATCCTGGAGAAGATATTCTGTGTGCACTTGAGAAAAAGGTGAAATTCATTGTTTTGGGGTGAAATGTCCTATAGATATCAATTAGGTCTAACTGGTCCATTGCATCATTTAAAGTTTGTGTTTCCTTGCTAATTTTCTGTTTAGTTTATCTATCCATGGGTATGAGTGGGGTATTAATGTCTCCCACTATTATTGTGTTATTGTTAATTTCCCCTTTCATACTTGTTAGCATTTGCCTCACATATTGCAGTGCTCCTATGTTGGGTGCATATATATTTATAACTGTTATATCTTCTTCTTGGATTGATCCTTTGATCATTATGTAGTATCTTTCTTTGTCTCTTTTCACGGCCTTATTTCAAAGTCTACTTTATCTTATATGAGTGCTGCTACTCCTGCTTTCTTTTGGTCTCTATTTGCGTGAAATATCTTTTTCCAGCCCTTCACTTTCAGTCTGTATGTGTCCCTTGTTTTGAGGTGGGTCTCTTGTAGACAGCATATATAGGGGTTTTGTTTTTGTATCATTCAGCCAGTCTCTGTCTTTTGGTTGCATATTCAACCCATTTACATTTAAGGTAATTATTGATAAGTATGATCCCATTGCCATTAACTTTGTTGTTTTGGGTTCGAGTTTATACACATTTTCTGTGTTTCCTGTCTAGAGAAGATCCTTTAGCATTTGTTGAAGAGCTGGTTTGATGGTGCTGAATTCTCTCAGCTTTTGCTTGTCTGTAAAGCTTTTGATTTCTCTTTCATATTGAGTGAGATCCTTGCTGGGTACAGTAATCTGGGTGGTAGGTTTTTCTCTTTCATCACTTAAATATGTCCTGCCATTCCCTTCTGGCCTGAAGAGTTTCTATTGGAAGATCAGCTGTTATCCTTATGGGAATCCTCTTGGGCATTATTTGTTGTTTTTCCCTTGCTGCTTTTAATATTTGTTTGATCTTCATTAATTTGATTAATATGTGTCTTCGGGTGTTTAGCTTTGGGTATATCCTGTTTGGGGCTATCTGGTTTCTTGAACTTGGGTGGCTATTTCCTTCCCCATTTTAAGGACATTTTCAACTATTATCTCCTCTAGTATTGCCTCATGGCCTTTCTTTTTGTCTTCTTCTTCTGGGACTCCTATGGTTTGAATGTTGGGGAGTTTAACATTGTCCCAGAGGTCTCTGAGGTTGTCCTCATTTCTTTTAATTATTTTTTCCTCTCTGCTTCATTTATTTCCACTATTCTATCTTCTACCTCACTTATCCTATCTTCTGCCTCAGTTATTCTGTTGGTTCCCTCCAGAGTGCTTTTGACCTCAGTTACTGCATTATTTATTATTGAATGACTCTTTTTTATTGCTTCTAGGTCCTTGTTAAATCTTTCTTGCATTTTCTCAATCTTTGTCTCCAGACTATTTACTGTAACTCCATTTTGTTTTCAAGATTTCGGATCATTTACTATCATTATTCTGAAATCTTTTTCAGGTAGACTCCCTATCTCCTCCTCTTTTGTTTGGTTTGGTGGGTATTTATAATGTTCCTTTACTGGCTAAATATTTTTCTGCCTTTTCATCTTGTTTAGATTTCTCTGTTTGGGATGGCCTTTCTGTATGCTGGAAGTTTGTGGTTCCTCTTTATTGTAGAGGTTCCTCCTTGTGGGTGGGGTTGGATGAGTGGCTTGTCAAGGTTTCCTGGTTAGGGAAGATTGCAACAGTGTTCTTGTGGGTAGAGCTGGATCTCTTCTCTCTGGAGTGCAATGAAGTGTCCAGTAGTATGTTTTGAGGTGTCTATGGGTTTGGTGTGACTTTTGGCCACCTGTATTTTAATGCTTAGGGTTATATTCCTGTGTTGTTGGAGAATTAGCTTGATATGTCTTGCTCTGAAACTTGTTGGCTCTTGGGTGGACCTTGGTTTCAGTGTAGGTATGGAGGCTTTTGGATGAGTTCTTGCTGATTACTGTTCCCCGAAGTCAGGAGTTTTCTGGTGTTTTCAAGTTTTGGATTTAAGCCTCCTGCCTCTGGCTTTCAGTCTTATTTTTACAGTAGCCTCAAGACTTTTTCATCCATACAGCACCAATGATAAAACATCTAGGTTAATGGTGAAAAGATTCTCCACAGTCAGGGACAACCAGAGGGTTTCACAGAGTTACATGGCAAAGAGAAGAGGGAGGTGGGAGATAGAGGTGACCAGGAGAAGCAGATGGGGAATCAAAAAGTGAGAGAGCAATGTAGCCAGTAATCAATTTCCTATGTGCTCTCCACCATCTGGAACACTCAGAGAGGTTCACAAAGTTACACAGAGAAGATAAGAGGGAGGAAGGAGACAGAGGTGACCAGGCGGAGAAGAGAGGGAGTCAAAAGGAGAGAGATAGATCTAGCCAGTAACCGGTGCCCTAAGTGTTCTCACAGCCTGGAACACCCAAAAAGATTCACAGAGTTAGGTAGAGAAGAGAAGCGGGAGAGAGGAGATACAGGTGACCTGGGGGAGAAAAAGGAAAGTCAAAAGGGAAGAGAGCAATCAAGCCGTAATCACACTCCTAAATAAAAATGGGTACTGAAGATTGGATTCTTAAAAGTAAAAAAAAAAATTGATAACAAATACCAAAGAGCAAAGATTAAAAATCTAGAATAGAGGTTAGACTCTCAAAAATACAATAATAAAAATAAACAAAAAAATTATATAAAAAATATATATATATGCAATTTGCTTTAAAAATAGGGTTTTTGTTTTTTCCAAGGTAATCTGTTCACTTCAGTTCAGTTGCTCAGTCGTGTCTGATTATTTGTGACCCCATGAATCACAGCATGCCAGGCCTCCCTGTCCATCACCAACTCCCCATGTTTACTCAAACTCATGTCCATCAAGTTGGTGATGCCATCCAGCCATCTCATCCTCTGTCGTCCCCTTCTCCTCCTGCCCCCATTCCCTTCCAGCATCAGTCTTTTCCAATGAGTCAACTCTTTGCATGAGGTGGCCAAAGTATGGAGTTTCAGCTTTAGCATCAGTCCTTCCAATGAACACCCAGAGCTGATCTCCTTTAGAATGGACTGGTTGGATCTTCCAGGCCAAGGGACTCTCAAGAGTCATCTCCAACACCGCAGTTCAAAAGCATGACTACTTCAGCGCTCAGCCTTCTTCACAGTCCAACTCTCACATCCATACATGACCACAGGAAAAACCATAGCCTTGACTAGACGGACCTTTGTTGGCAAAGTAATGTCTCTACTTCTGAATATCCTATCTAGGTTGGTTAAAACTTTTCTTCCAAGGAGTAAGCATCTTTTAATTTCATGGCTGCAATCACCATCTGCAGTGATTTTAATGGTAAGTTACAAAAATGAAAATTAAAGGAGTAATAAAGAACTTAAAAATAGAAAAATTAAAAAATGATAATAGTAAAATATATCTAGGAATTTCTCTGGAGCTGTTGAGGGCAGTGTTGGGTCAGCTCAGTTTCAGAAGTTTCCTTGTTCCAGCTTATACTTCTTCTCAAGGGCTATAGGTCCCTTCCAATATAGTCAATGCTAACTACAGGGTTTTAATCTGCTGTACCTGTCACTTCCAAAGTGGTTCCCTCATCTTTGTTTATTTTGGCTTCCTCTTTTTGCAAGTCTCTTCAGTGTCTAATTTCTACCCTTACACATGTGGGTGGAGGTGGTCACTTATTCAAGCTCACTTGTTCAGTTGTGCTGTTGGGAGGGAGGAACGCTGCAAACAAATATCACTGGCATGTGTGGGCAGTGCTTGCAGTGTCTGGGCCACGCTGGGTTTACCCCCGCTCACTCACAGCATGTGTGTTTCCTCGGTCTACACTGCTCAGGCTCCAGATTGCTCTGCAAGGAAACTGTTTAAAGCGGGCCCTGGGTTGCATGCACTTTCCAGGATTGAGTTGCTCAGGTACAGGTTCTCGGGTACTCCACAAAGGCACAGACTCAGTTGGGTCTGCGTTTTGTGCCCTTCCCAGGTCCATGCAGCTCAGGTGACCCGGTGCTTGACGAGAGCACTCTCCCAGGTTGGTGCATGCATGCATATTTAAAATTATTTTTTTTTTAATTTTATTTTATTTTTAAACTTTATATAACTGTATTAGTTTTGCCAAATATCAAAATGAATCCGCCACAGGTATACATGTGTTCCCCATCCTGAACCCTCCTCCCTCCTCCCTCCCCATTCCATCCCTCTGGGTCGTCCCAGTGCACCAGCCCCAAGCATCCAGTATCGTGCATCGAACCTGGACTGGCAACTCGTTTCATACATGATATTTTACATGTTTCAATGCCATTCTCCCAAATCTTCCCACCCTCTCCCTCTCCCACAGAGTCCATAAGACTGTTCTATACATCATTTCCCTCTTGCAAACCTTTGTCCATAATGAAGCTAACAAAATGCTAAGTAATGTTCTTACAGATAGTTTATAATTTATAATAATTTATGTCTATTTCTAGTTAGGCATCACCTATTCTTAAAAATGGAGAAGGCAGTGGCACCCCACTCCAATACCCTTGCCTGGAAAATCCCATGGACAGAGGAGCCTGGTAGGCTGAAGTCCATGCTAAGGGTCGGACACGACTGAACGACTTCACTTTCACTTTTCACTTTCATGCATTGGAGAAGGAAATGGCAACCCACTCCAGTATTCTTGCCTGGAGAATCCCAGGGACGGGGAAGCCTGGTGGGCTGCTGTCTATGGGGTCACACAGAGTCGGACACGACTGAAGTGACTTAGCAGCATTCTTGAAAAGAAAGCTAATTGCACCTTATTTTTTATTTATATAAATATGTAATTATTCACCAAATAGTGACAATAAGAAATGGTATCCGTATAAGTAACAATGTATTTTTCACTAACTTGTATCAGTAAAATTATTACCATTGGCACACAGAAATACCAGGTTTTGAGAAAATAATGTTTATTGTTTCTTAAGATCAGTTATACACTTTTCTTCCTTCTATGTACATTTCTGTCCTGTGTCAAAACCTATTTTGATCCTAAATATAATATAATAAGAAAAATCTCACAGGTTCATAATTTTTTCCTTTGAGGTGAATGATGTGTTATATCTGTTATATTTTTACACTGAAAGTTGCAAGTGGTCACTCCATATCTTATGAAGATACTTTGCCTGAAAATGTAATGTTCATGGTGTTCTCTCTTTGCAGAAGCTTATTTTTTCTTAAATTTAAGAGTTTTTTCAAACTTCAGTAGGTTCATTGCATCATTTCCTTTGCTTTCTGGTATAATAAAATATTAAATGTTGAAAGGAAGTGAAAAGAAGGGAGTGAGGGATATTAATAAAAAATCTTACACAATATTGAGAGTATTTTTAATCCTTTTTATATTTATTCTGCTTTCTCTGAGAGTTAAACTTAGATCTTAAGAAGTGAATATCTCATTTATTTTTCCACATTAGTAGGAATTCTTATCTTCCTCTCAGTTCTCTTTCTGCATGAATGAACTGTAGTGACTTGGAGTGATCCAAATTCAGAGTAAATGTATTGATTGATTTTATGTTGATTTTATGCTCCTTATGTCGTTATAGCCTTCTTTAATAATTCATTTGATTTCATAGACCATTTTGTCCTTCTGTCTAGTTATTGATCTTTTCTACAATGTCTTCCCACTCATGGACCTTTGCTTTAAATTAATGTGATTTAAATTAAACTTATTTTGAGATAAGATAAGGTAATGGATATACTGAGTTGTCAACAGGGTCACTGGTCTGTGGTTTAGAATATTAGGTTTGTATTTCTTATTTCACTATCATATGCTTTATTTTTAATTTTCTTTTCATCTTATTTTATCTACAATATTCTTTTTCATTTATATTTGCCATTTAGTCTTTGTGGTTTTCAAAATATATATAAAATTAGTTGTGCCATCCTCTTTTGATTAGCATCTAGAAGTCTTAAGAAAACAATGCCAAAAAAATTTGATCAACAAACGAGATAAAAATAAGACTATATCCTTTTTGACCAACTCATAAAAATGTGAAAAAAATAGACTGGTGCATATTTAGAGAAATCAAACTGCCATTTCTTTGAAAACAATAATTTTAATTCTACTTGTCATATGTTTACAGTGTTTTATAGAAATTTCTGGTTTTCCCTCTAAGTTTTGTGATTTCAAGTTTGGTTTAGTCATGTGCTATGAGATACATCTTATATGTAAAGATGATTGAGACTTGATCTTTCTTTCCCTGCCAGAAAGAGAACCTGTACTCTGATGTACTTGTTAAGTTTCCATTTCCTTCTCTGCTCCAACAGTTTAGTGTTTGTGTATGTGTGTTTGTGTGTATTGATGACAAAAGATATGCCAGTAAAATTAAAACATCTGCAATACTCTTTTAACAGGGTGCATTGGAAAATCTGGGGCTTCCCAGGAGGCTCAGTGGTAAAGAATCTGCCAGCCAATGCAGGAGACCAGGGTTTAATCCCTGGGTCAGGAAGATCCCCTGGAGAAGGAAATGGCAACCCACTCCAGAATTGCCTGGGAAATCGCATAGACAGAGGAGCCTGGTGGTTTACAGTCCATGGGATGTAAAAATCAGACATGTCTTTACAATCCATGGGTTTGGGAGTTGGGAAATCTTCCTCCTCTTTTCTGTATAGTGAAGACTGAGTATAAGTTGTAAAAATAGAAAAACACATTTATTATTACCAAGAAAACCTTCTTAATGATAAAAAACAAACTCATAAAATGTAATTTTTCTAAATCCAGGAGAGAAGTAATTAATGATCTTTATCCCCTTATTTTAATTTAACATCAGAGAGATTTTGGAGGAAAGACCATTAAAAATGTGAATAGTTCAGCGTTTCAGATAACATATCAGCTGTTTTACTGTTTTAACTCCTTCACTATCACATACTTTGTACAGATCTGATTTGTGAAGAAAGCCAGTATATTTCATTCAGCATTAAATGGCCTCATGGGTTTGTGATATCTCTCAGGTCAGTACAGTTCAGTCGCTCAATCATGTATGACTGTGACCCCATGGACTGCAGCACGCCAGGCCTCCCTGTCCATCACCAACTCCTGGAGTTTACTCAAACTCATGTCCATTGAGTTGGTGATTCCATCCATCCTCCGCCGTTCCCTTCTCTCACCTTCAATCTTTCCCAGCATCAGGGTCTTTTCAAATGAATCAGCTCTTCGCACCAGGTGATCAAAATATTGGAGTTTCAGCTTCAACATCAGTCTTTCCAATGAATATTCAGGACTGATTTCCTTTAGGATGGACTGGTTGGATCTCCTTGAACTCCAGGGGACTCTCAAGAGTCTTCTCCAACACCACAGTTCAAAAGCATCAATTCTTTGGTGCTCAGCTTTCTTTAGAGTCTAACTCTCACATCCATACATGACTACTGGAAAAACCATAGCCTTGACTAGATGGACCTTTACTGGCAAAGTAATGTCTCTGCTTTTTAATATACTGTCTATGTTGGTCATAACTTTTCTTCCAAGAAGTTAGTGTCTTTTAATTTCATGGATGCACTCACCATCTGCAGTGATTCTGGAGCCCCCCAAAATAAAGTATGTCACTGTTTCCACTGTTTTCCCATATATTTGCCAGGAAATGATGGGACCAGATGCCATTATCTTAGTTTTCTGAATGTTGAGCTTTAAGCCAACTTTTAACTCTCCTCTTTCACTTTCATCAAGAGGCTCTTTAGTTCTTTGCTTTCTGGCATACGGGTGGTGTCATCTCATATCTGAGGTTATTGATATTTCTCCCAGCAATCTTTATTCCAGCTTGTGCTTCATCCCCTCCAGTGTTTCTCATGATGTACTCTGTATATAAGTTAAATAATCAGGGTGACAATATACAGCTTAGACATACTCCTTTCCCTATTTGGACCCAGTCTGTTGTTCCATGTCCAATTTTAACTGTTGCTTCCTGACCTGCATACAGATTTCTCAAGAGGCATGTCAGGTAGTCTGGCATTCCCATCTCTTTAAGAATTTTCCACAGTTTGTGGTGAGCCACACAATCAAAAGCTTTGGAATAGTCAATAAAGCAGAAATAGATATTTTTCTGGAACTCTCATGCTTTTTCAAACATCCAATGGATGTTTTGATAATCCAACAGATGGGATCCCTCAATGCTACTAGATTAACATGGAAAAAATTCAAAAACTCCTCACAAAGTGTGTCCTGTTGTTGCATCTCAAATTATTTTATTTGTGACTCATTTATTGTAGCTAAGTTAAGGTAAATTGATCCATTTAGGAAACTGAAGAAAGGAATGGCTATCCACTCCAGTATTCTTGCCTGTAGAATTCCATGGACAGAGAAGCCTGGCTGGCTACAGTTCATGGAGTCGCAAAGAGTTGGACACAACTGAGGGACTAACACACACACACACACACACACACACACACACACATGATACTTGAGATCCTGCAATGGAAACTTTCATCTGTTGCTTGGTTAGACAAATCACTTCTTTAACTCTAGCTCTTGAGAGAGGTCATTATAAGTAATAGATGCTCAGTTACATCTGATTCTTTGTGACCCTGTGGACTGTAGCCTGCCAGACTCCTCTCTCCATGGAATTCTCCAGGCAAAAATAATGGAGTGTGTAGCCATTCCTTCTCCAGGGGACCCTTCCAACCTAGGAACCTAACTCGGATCTCCTGCATTGAAGGCAGATTGTTTAATGTCTGAGCCACCAGGGAAACCCATTAGAACTTAGATCTTGGTATTATGACTTTAAATCCCTTCTAAAAGCCTTTTATTTGAGAAAATTTTAATTAAAATGAATGAATGAATGTGTGAATGAAAAAAGAACGATTTCACTTTGCTGCTTTAAAGAACATTTGATTTCAACTTGGCTTTACTGAAAATCTGTTGATGGTGTTTTTAGCAGATTCAGAAATTGTAAAGAATTTTGAGTCAAAATAAAGTTATGGACAGTAACTTTAGTAATATATCAAATATTCTATTTATGCAGAAATACATAAATGAAATGAAAATCTTAGATATAATGTATCAATGTATGCTGTGATTGGAGAGTTGTTGAATGAAAACCATGTAGGACCTGACCAGCTATCTCTGTGATGGCTTAGCTTGGCTTAATATATTTTTCATTCCTATTTTGTTTTGGAAAATTAGTAAGAAGAGGTAGATTACTTTCCTTTCTTCATTAGGGGAAATTTTAACATGATCATAAGACTACTGAGTATAATTAGGTTAAATGACAGAAGAAATCTCCAGGGATAAAATTTACACTAGAGTCAGTATACCTAGATATTTGATTTTTTTTTCTTTCTTAATGTTGGCTTTCTTGATTAAAACACCAGGGGTTACTGTGAAGAATGTTTGAAAGTTTATTAGCATAAATGATTTACTACATTTAGATTACTTTTTTAAAAACCAAGTAATGATTATGTATTCTTCTTCATCTTTAGTTACACAGTTGCCTATTTCTAAACCTTTCACTGCTTATCAATTAATGCATATTTATCAGGTATCCATTTTCTGCAAGTCCCTATGCCATGTCTGAAATGGGCATACAAAAGAAATGAATAAATAAGATCAATTCCCTTTAATGACTTTTCTGGTCCAATAAAATTAGATATTGATATGATCACAAGAAATGTTTAATAACTCAAGCTTTATCTAACAAGAGCAGCAACTTCACAGACATCATATTTAGTGCTTTAAATATAATACAAAATTCTGTTGGTGTTAATATAATTAACTGTGTTTATTATATAAGAAAGTTGTTAAGAAAGTAAATCCAGAGTGTCAGCCCAAGGAAAAAAATAATTTTATTTTATTTTGTATCTGCATGAGATGATGGATGTTCACTAAACTTATGGTGATAATCATTTCATGCTGTAAATCAAATTATTATGCTATGATCCTTAAACTTATACAGTGCTGTATATAAATTATATCTCAGTATATCTTGAAGGAAAACAAAACTGCATGTGTAAAACCTTTTTAGCTTACTTCTTTGCTTTCTCCATCAGTTTAAGCATAACATACCATTTCATGAGGTGTAATAATCAAATAATTCGGTTCAAATAACATGCTACCTTATTCAATAGTATTTGGGGAAACATTAGAGTTCTGATATGTTAAGTGAAATGGTGACTTAAGTTGATCCAGAAATTCTTGCCCTTTTTCTGTTGTTCAATCATAGCCCTTTGAACAATATTCTGTCCTATTTCCTTGGGAAACTTTGGTAGTTGCAGTTTAAATTTTTTTGAATAGATCAATAATTTGAAAGATCTCTTGCATATTCCTTTATTCTCATTCTTAGTCTATGTCTTCTGAAAGCCCACAGTGAACTGCAACCTAAAGGACATTTTCTCAGATAGCATGGTCATTTGAATTTTATGAAACACAAAATGCAAACGTTTCCTTTTGGTCATTCTCTACTCAACCCTGGGATCTCTCTATTTATCACTTGTTTCATTCTATTCCTCAGTATGCTCATCTCCATCTCATTCTATTGGCTGGATAAGACAGAGGCACTGTATTTTGTGAAGTTCAGGATCTAACATATGCAGCTTCTTCTTAACTTCTGATAGTCTCACTACAGTATATATTTAGAGTTGTAAGTCTGTTCATAAAAATTTTGCCTAAAATTAAAAATGAATATGCATTTATTTTTAAAAAGTAAACTTACAGAAGGTAATCTATCCTAACTCTAAAACTGGCCTTGCATTTGAAGAGTTAAGCTAAGTCATGCTTGCAGTTAAGCTGCATTAGCAGTCCATGATCACTTTTTACTGTATGCATGTTTAGAAGCTTAATTAATAATATAAACTCTGCAAATTGACTGCCTGGGTTTAAATCTGAGACCTATTCTTATGTAATGTTGGGTGAGTATTCAACCTCTTAATTCCTCAGTTTCATCTATGTAGTGAGTTGAATGATAGTACCTAATTAATAAAACTGTGGGGCTTCCCTGGTGATTCAGATGGTAAAGAACCCCCCTGCAATGCATGAGACCTGGATTTGACCCCTGGGTCAGGAAGATGCCCTGGAGAAGGGAATGCAACCCACTCCAATATTCTTGCCTGGAGAATGCCATAAAAAGAGGAGTCTGGCTGACTACAGTCCATGGGGTTGCGGAGTCTGACACGACAGCACGCACACATAGAATTGTGAGAATTTTATGTTGTCTGTAAAGCATAATTTATAGTACCTGGACCATAAATAGAAATTAATTAATGGCTGCTCTTATTTGAAACATATGAAAAAAGCACCCAAAGTTATTGGAGATACGGTTTAAAAATTAAACATTAAAATAACATTTGCCATTAAATATTTAAGAGTTAAGGTATATGGTATGGAAGCTCTAAATATTGTTACTTCAGTTGTTAAGGCAGAATTAATTCTGAAAGTGAAAAGGCAAGTAAAAATGCACTTTGGAAAAAGGAATATTATTCAATGACCTCTATCCAGAAATATTATTTAATATCAATTTGTATTTAGTGTTTAAAATTGTATGTAATTACAGTATAAAATTCCAGTTTGTTTGGAGGAATCTTATTAAACGATTTTATTTCTTTATTTAGGCACTGACCGAAGGTGTGCATGCTTTTGAAAAAATTAATCAACTTAAAATAAATTTTGGACTATGATTTTAAGACATTAAAATACTTTTCAAATACTTATATAGTAGATGTTCAAGAAATGATGATGATGATATATGTAAATATCACAATTACTTCCATTTTTATTGAGGCAATGAAACTGATGCCACTCAGCTTTCTAGTTAAGACAGTGGCAGTGATAAAAGCTTATCTATTATTTCAAAAACAGTTACTGTTTATTAGGGTTAGTATTTGAAGCAAACATATCAAAGTAAATATAAAGGGAAAGGATAGTATGCATATTAAGTCAAGAGAGAGTGGAAGGTGAGAAAGCAGGAAGTAAAGAAGGAAGGGAAGAAGGGAAAACCTTTCTAATCATAATGTGTGAATTCTTCCCCTTAAAAAAAGTTCTCACGTAGCCTGAAACGGGGAGTTGGATTTAGCTGAATCTCCACTACCTAGTGAATATTTATTTATAGTGAATACTGCTAGTGTATTAGTTTCACCACCAAGTATTCAAACAAATTTGAGAAGCATGCTGTGACTCAAGCAGGAGGTTTTGATTATGGAGTTGAATCCTGAGGTAGAAGGTGAGGTGAAAGTTCCCCTTACTCCTGAAGACTTGTTATCAGAGGGCTTGAGCTGTGCTCTTCTTGATAGGGGAAGATGATCTGATCCTGGATATCAGCTTTTTCTCATGTCCTTTTATGTAATGTTTTATAATTTTGAATTCAATTGTGATAGTTGATTCAATTGTATTATTACTATTTAGTCCTTTTAGGCCTCCAGTTTACTCAAAAACTACAGAGCTTCAGCATGTGTTTTAAAACTAGAGCTCTATCTTTGATAGGTAAAATCTATAGAAAACATAAATATGTCGTGTCTTCAGGTCAGCTGCAGGGCTCTGATTCACAAGTGTGGAAACTCTGAAGGATGCATTTTAATAAATATCAATTTATGATAGGGTCAGGGGAGTTCCAAGAATGATAAAAACATATATTGGATATAAGTGGCAGGTATTCATTAGTGGCTGTCCAATGCTGTAAAGAAACAGCTATGTACATAGTCCAAGCAAGAACAAAATATGATAGCATACAGGTATGTTAATGATAAATTTATTTTTTAAAAAATGGCACTTCTCTTATTGTGAAAACATATTATGGGTTTCTCTTTCCATCTATTATTTCCTGGGATATATTGCTAGCCTTCTGTTTTCTAGTTTTATCTTTCAGTGTGGCTTCACTGAAGAATAACAGAGGTATTTGTTTTAGCAAAAATTTCTATCTCTGTAATCTAACTTAAAATATTGTACACATTCTGAGTTATCCAAAGGAAAACATCTGAAAGCTTAGGGTCAGATGACAAAAATTTTAAGGTGCTCATAGAAAAGAACAGAACAGAAAATTCTACTTGTATAAAAAAAATAAAATAGCTGAAAAATAAAGTAGCCGTGTCTTTGACCAGAATATGACAGTTAGGTAGCATGACGTCAACAATGACTCATGTCTTTAAAGAAAGAATTTGAACTCTGATGATTGGTTCTTGTTGAAAAGAAACTGGAATTGTCTTGAAAGAAACTGCAGTTTCAGTAAAGCAAAATACTATGGATAGAAGTTGATACATCTTATATTGGATAAGATGAATTTGGTCTGATAGTAAGAAATACACATGGAATTTCTACTACAGAGTTAGAAATCCAAATCTGGAGCTTAACTTGGAAAAAGCATTTAAATACAAATACCTGGAGTTGCCTGTTTAAGATTTCTTCACCATTTCCTCTATCCAGGCAAAAGAGGAAAGAAATGACAGAGGAGTGCTTTTTTTCAGGTGCTTGTTGCCTAGCATCCTTGACCACAGGCGAGTCAAGAATCTCACTGTTTAGGAAAAATCCAGAGAAGAATTGATATGCAAATGCCATTGATATTTGCATATTTCCAACTCTAATTTGTAAGTAGAGTAAATCAAGACTATCTTTAAATTTAAAGATGGCAGTATTTTCAAATATGTATTGGAAAAATCTTTGAGCTACAACAGTACAGATTATGCACATTAAACCTGTTCAGTAGGATCCTGGAACTGACAAAATTTGAATAATGTGTTGTTTTTCAGTGAATATAGCAGGAATCATTTAAAAGGAAAGTGTGCAGAATATTAATTATATGATGTAGGAATACAACTGTGTTAGAAAATTAGAGGATAAAAGGCTTCATCAGTTTCATATTTTGATGTTTTAAAATCTCAAAATGTATTTCTTGACATATACTTAAACATGAAATAAATATTTCCATCAGACATCTTAAAAGCCTCAGGAAAGATTGGTGACAGAACTCAATTGAAATATGATATAGCTATTCTAGTGCAGATTCTTTATAAGACGTAGATAAATTCATAGATGTTTACAATTTATCTAACTACATAGGAAGACATAATACATATCGCAAATGGTATCATAGAGCATATTAACATTCCAAATATTTGATTGCATTACATTTGGCCTTTTGAAAGAAATGTGTCTGACATGACTTGTGTAGTATGGTTGTTATTGTTCAGCCAGTAAGCCATGTCTCACTTTTTTCCACCCCAGGAACTGCAGCATGCCAGGCTTCCCTGTCCTTCTGTATCTCCCTGAGTTTGATCAAACTCATGTCCATTGAGTCACTGATGCCTTACAACCATCACATCCTCTGTCACCCCCTTCTCTTCTCCTCAATCTTCTTCAGCATCAGGGTCTTTTCCAATGAGTCGGCTCTTGGCATCAGGTGGCCAAAGTATTGGAGTGTCAACTTCAGCATCAGTCCTTCCAATGAATATTCAGGATTGATCTCCTTTAGGATTGACTGGTCTAATCTCCTTGTTGTCCAAGGGACTCTCAAGAGTCTAATCCAGCAACGCAGTTTGAAAGCATCAATTCTTTAGTGCTCAGCATTCTTTATGGTCCAAATCTCACATCCATACATGACTACTGGAAAAGCCATAGCTTCATTTATACAGATCTTTGCTGGCAAAGTAATATGTCTGCTTTTTAATATGCTAATTTTGTCATAGCTTTTCTTCCAAGGAATAAGCATTTTTAATTTGGTGGCTACAATCACTATCTTCAGTGATTTTGAGGCCCAATAGAATGAAATCTGTCACTGTTTCCAAAACTTTTTCCCTATCTATTTACCATGGAGTGATGGAACCAGATGCCATGATCTTAGTTTTTGAATGCTTGAGTTTTAAGCCAAATTTTTCATTCTCCTCTTTCACCTTCAAGAGGCTCTCTAGTTCCTCTTCACTTTCTGTCATTAGAGTGATATCATTTCCAGATGTGAGTTTGTTGATATTTCTCCTGGCAAGCGTGATTCCAGCTTGTGCTTCATCCAACCTGGCATTGCACATGATGTAAGAGGGTGACAATATATAGCCTTAGCATATTCCTTTCCTATTTTGAACCATTGTTGTTCAGGGTCCAGTTCTAACTGTTGCTCCTTGACCTGCATACAGGTTTCTCAGGTGGCAGTAAGGTGGTCTGTTATTCTCATCTCTTTAAGAATTTTCCACAGTAAAGACTTTAGCATAGTCAATGAAACAGATGTCTTTTGGAATTCCCTTGCTTATTCTATGATCCAGCAGAAGTTGATAATTGGATATCTGGTTCCTCTACCTTTTCTAAATTCAGCTTGTACATCTGGAAATTCTCAGTTCACATATTGTTGAAGCCTAGCTTGAAGGATTTTGAGCATTACCTTGCTAGCATGTGAAATGAGCACAGTTGTGCATAGTTTGAACATTCTTTGACATCGCCCTTCTTTGGGATTAGAATGAAAATTGTCCTTTTCCAGTCCTGTGGCCACTGCTAAGTTTTTTATATTTGCTGGCAATAATGGGTACAACACTTTAACATCATCATCCTTTAGGATTTGAAATAGGTCTGCTGGAATTCCATCACATCTACTAACTTTGTTGTTAGTAATGCTTACTAAGGCCAACTTGGCTTCACATTCCAGGATGTCTGGCTCTAGGTGAGTGACTGCACTGTCGTGCTTATCCAGGTCATTAAGACCATTTTTGTGAAGTTCTATGTATTCTTTCCACCTCTTCTTAATCTCTTCTACTTCAATAGGGCCTTGCCTTTTCTGTCCTTTATTGTGCCCATGTTTCATGAAATATTCCCTTGGTATCTCTAACTTTCTTGAAGAGTTCTCTAGTCTTTCCCATTCTATTGTTTTTTCTCAATTTCTTTATCTTGTTCACTTAAGAAGGCTTTCTATTTCTCTCTACTATTCCTTGGAACTCTGCATTCAGTTGGGTATATCTTTCCTTTCTCCTTTGCCTTTCACTTCTCTTCTTTTCTCAGCTATTGGTAGGTATAGTATGGTAAACTTTAACTTTACTATTTTTAATGTAACAGTTCATAACATTTGGATCTATTTCTGAATAGATTAGGAATAGATGTTAATTTGATGTGACATGTTCAGAAAGAATGTTCATCTTTTGGAAATAAGACAAAAAAATAGTGCAACATGTTCTTTCATTCTCATCTTAGAGTACCTTTGAATAGCTCTCCTTGAATATTGTTCAATTCTCTGGAATAATTTATCTGCTTTCACTTTGCTTTCTTCTAATTGTGTCCTGGACACTATGAAGTTAAATTTAACTTGTAGCTCTCTCTCTGGTAGGAAAGTTTGTCCCAACTGTTATGGTTTTATTACCCTATAGGGCATTATCTGGTTCTGTACTAGTCTAGGAATCTTATTAACATTTTTATAAATCCACATAAGTACCAGTTCCTTAATTATTCTTAGAAGTGTCTTTACCACCTATTTGTCTTCTCATTAATGATATAAATATTCCATGTGTTTTTTCTACATGTATATGAAAATCGTCATTTTAGTTTTTGAGAATCCACTTCAATAAAGTTTACTGGGTTTGTGATTGAGAAAGAAGATTTTTAGGAATTGATTAATTAATGTCCCAAGAAACTATAAAGAAATGTGAAGTTTCCAAAACAATAGTTTTCCATTTTCTTGAAGCTTCATGATCCATCATGAGAGGGCAAGTCTACTATGACAGGAAGAGTAAAAACTAGAATTCTGATGAACAGAACAACTGAAGTGATTGATCTAGTGGAGGGACTTTGTAAACAAGGATGTTTACCTGCTGGCACAGCAGTAGAAAGCCAGATGTATAGGCTTACCTCATTTTATTGCTCTTTGCTTCATTGCACTTTGCAGATATTGTGCGTTTTACAAATTGAAGGTGTGTGGTAACACTGTAGCCAGCAAGTCTATTGGTGACAATTTTCCAACAGTATTTGCTCACTTTGTGTCTGTGTCACATTTTGGTAATTCTCAAAATATTTCAAACTTTTTCATTATTATTATATTTGTTATGATCTATGATCAGAGATCTTTGAAGTTGCCATTGTAATTGTTTTGAGGTGTTATATAAGATGGTGAACTTAACTGACAAATATTTTTGTGTTCTGACTGCTCCCTCCACAGCCTCCCAGTCTCTCCCTCTCTCCTTGGACTTCCCTATTCCTGAGACACAACTATGTTGAAATTAAACCAAATAATAGCCCTACAATGGCCTCTAAATGTGCAACTAAAGAAGAGTAGTACTTCTCTTGTGCATGCTCAGTCGCTTCACTTGTGTCCAACTCTTTGGGACATTTTGGACTCTAGCCTGCTAGGCTCCTCTGTCCATGGGATTCTCCAGGCAAGAATATTGGAGTGGGTTGCCATGCTCTCCTCCAGGGAACCTTCCGAACCCAGACCCATGTCTCTTATGTCTCCTGCATTGGCAGGTGGATTTTTTTTTTTTTTCCCCACTAGCACCACCTGGGAAGCCTCTCTCACTTTAAATCAAAGCTACAAATGATTAAGCTTGGAAGACATGTCAAAAGCTTAGATAGACCAAAAGCTAGTCCTCTTGTAATACTTAGATGAGCTGTTAACCAAAGGAAAAGTTCTTGAAAAACATTAAAAGTGTTACTCCTGTGAACATATGAATGATCAGAAAGCAAAACAACTTTATGGCTGATGTTCTCCTCACATTTTCTCATGTCAGTGGTCTGGATAGAAGATCAAGCTATCCACAATATTCCCTTAAGGCAAAGCCTAATGCAGAGTAAGGCCTTAATGCTCATAGAAATGCTATGAGGGTTTCGAGAGGTGAAGAAGACACAGAAAACATGTTTGAAGCTAGCTTTTTTGAGGTTTAAGGAAATAAGTGTGTGGATCACAATAAACTGTGGAAAATTCTAAAAGAGATGGGAATACCAGATCACCTGACCTGCCTCTTGAGAGACCTATATGCAGGTCAGGAAGCAACAGTTAGAACTGGACATGGAACAACAGACTGGTTCCGAATAGGAAAACGAGTACGTCAAGGCTGTATATTGTCACCCTGCTTATTTAACTTATATGCAGAGTACATCATGAGAAACGCTGGGCTGGAAGAAGCACAAGCTGGAATCAAGATTGCCAGGAGAAATATCAATAACCTCAGATATGCAGATGACACCATCCTTATGGCAGAAAGTGAAGAAGAACCAAAGAGCCTCTTGATGAAAGTGAAAGTGGAGAGTGAAAAAGTTGGCTTAAAGCTCAACATTCAGAAAACGAAAATATGGCATTTGTTCCCATCACTTTTTGGGAAATAGATGGGGAAACAGTGGAAACAGTGTCAGACTTTATTTGGGGGGGGGGCTCCTAAATCACTGCAGATGGTGACTGCAGCCATGAAATTAAAAGACGCTTACTCCTTGGAAGGAAAGTTATGACCAACCTAGATAGCATATTCAAAAGCAGAGACATTACTTTGCCAACAAAGGTCCATCTAGCCAAGGCTATGGTTTTTCCAGTGGTCATGTTTGGATATGAGAGTTGGACTGTGAAGAAGGCTGAGCGCCACAGAATTGATGCTTTTGCACTGTGGTGTTGGAGAAGACTTTTGAGAGTCCCTTGGACTGCAAGGAAATCTAACCAGGCCATCCTAGAGGAGATTAGTCCTGGGTGTTCATTGGAAGGACTGATGTTGAAGCTGAAACTCCAATACTTTGGCCACCTCATGCGAAGTGTTGACTCATTGGAAAAGACCCTGATCCTGGGAGGGACTGGGGACAAGAGGAGAAGGGGACGACAGAGGATGAGATGGCTGGATGGCATCACCGATTCGATGGACATGAGTTTGATTAAACTCTGAGAGTTGGTGATGGATAGGGAGGCTTGGCATGCTGAGATTCATGGGGTCACAAAGAATTGGACACAACTGAGCAACTGAATTGAACTGAAGTAAAGAAGTTCTTTACATAACATAAAAGTGCAAGGTGAACCAGAAAGAGCAAATGTAGAAGCTGCAGTGAGTTATCCAGATCTAGCTAAGGTATTAAAGAAAGTGGCTGCAATAAACAACAGATTTTCAATGTAGACAAAACAACCTTATATTGGAAGAAGATGCCATCTAGGCCATCATAGCTGGGGAAAAGTCAGCACCTGGCTTCAAAGCTTCAAAAGGCAGACTGATTGCTTTATTAGGAGTTAACACAGCTGGTGAGTTTAAGTCAAAGTCGATGCTCATTTATCATTCTGATAATCCTAGCATCCCTTAAGGATTGTGCTAAATCTATTCTTTGCTCTATAAGTGAAACAACAAAGCCTGGGTAACAGCATATATATATATATATATATATCTTACAAATGATTTCTGACTGTTTGAAGCCCACTGTTGAGACCTACTGCTGAGAAAAAAGATTCCTTTCAAAAGGGTACTTCTTATTCACAATGTACCTGTTCACCCAAGAGCTCTAGATGAAGATGTACAACAAGATTAATGTTTTCGGGTTTTATTCAATTAAGGTATGTACATGGTTTTTAGACATGTGCGTGTATCATGTTCAACTCTTTGCAGCCCTTTGGACTAAAGCCCACTAGTCTCCTCTCTCCATGGATTCTCCAGGCAAGAATACTGGAGCAGGTTGCCATGCCCTCCTCCAGGGGATCTTCCTGACTAAAGGATCAAGCCCATGCCTCCTGCAGCTCCTGCTTTGCAGGCGGATTCTTTACTGCTGAGCCACTGGGGAAGCCCCATTTTTAGACATAATGTACACTTAATAAGCTATAATACATTGTAAGCATAACTTTCATATGCACTGGGAAACTAAGTCGTGTGATTTGCTTCATTGAAATATTCACTTTATTGTAGTGATCTGAATGAACCTACGGTCTTTGAGGCTTTGAGGCATACCTGCATAGAAATTCTCCAGTCAATAACTCTTCCCACTCTGGCATCAGTCATCAAAAGCATCCAGCCATGCCCTCGTCACCTACCAGAATTTCCCATTAGCTGAAGGGAGGGAGGAACAAACAGAAGAATAAAGCTGCTTCTTTAAACCTATAAAGATTTAAATTCTTTGTTTATTACATTTGAATTTGTGCTTAGTCAGCACCATGGACTGTAGCCCCCCAGACTCCTCTGTCTGTGGGGATTCTCCAGGCAAGAATAATGGAGTGTGTTGCCATGCCCTCCTCCAGGAGATCTTCCCAACCCAGGGATCAAACCCAGGTTTCCCACATTGCAGGTGGATTCTTTACCATCTGAGCCACCAGGGAAGCCCATAAATACTGGAATGGGTAGGCTATCTCTTCTCCAAGGGATCTTCTCCACCTAGAAAATGAACCGGGATCTCCTGAATTGTAGGCAGATTCCTTACTGGCTGATTTACCCAGGAAGGTGCTATTAGGGAGCCCTAAAATACTACAAAATTAGCCTCAGTAAATGCCTAGTTTCCCACTTCAATGAGTTTGTTTTATTCACCCTTGAATCTACAGCATCTATTGTAGTACCTAGAAGTCAAAAAATATTTGCTGAATAAATAAATGTTCAGAAGTTCCACAATTAACAAAGCCACTGAGTATAGATACTCCTCATATATATATATATATTATATATATAATATATATATATAGCAAAAAGGACTATAATGCTAGTTTTATCAAGTACTGAGCTTTAGAAGGAAAACCATGCATTATACAATTAAACAATTTAAGTTCAAATTTAGTTATCCCTCTTAATATGAATAACTGGATCAACATGAGCAGCTGCTTTAGCCTCTCTGAGATTGTTTCCTTATCTGATGCAGTTAAAAAAATATTGTATACGATTAACATATGTTGTGCGCTTTATATAGTCTTTGAGACATATAGTGGGTCCTCTGTGAATTTCCTTTCATTAAACTGCTTTATGATAAACAATAAATTTAAGAATTATAAATAGCAACCCATACCTGTTCATAATCTTCTAGATATTTTATTCATCATTGGATTTTATTAAATATTTATATTTCTAAGTATCCAAAACAAAATTGCAATAGCATAGATCTTTAATTTTATCAAAAAGTATGTGTTTATTTACTTCTTTGTATTCACTGACAGTCTCCAATAATTTTCTGCTAGTTTTCCTTTCCATATATAACCATTTTTTTCTCAAAATACTAATTATTTTAAGGGATCTCTTAAACAAATCACCATAAATACTTAATAAACTGCTGTCACTTTCTTATTAATTAACATACATGAGATCAAACAAGTGACGTCATATTTTGCAAAATAGTGCTTTGTGTTTAGTAGTTTTTTAATTTATATGAATGTGAGATAATGATCTGGCAATCTGGCTATAACATCTGTTGCTTAATTACTAGTCAGAAACAATTCTACAGATTTAGATGTCATTAGTCAGTGCCCCAGGTATGGATGTCCTGTCTTATCAGAGGAAATCTTCTTAATGAGAGATATTCAAAAGGTCAAGTTTGAGTTGTGAGAAATGAAGGGTACTCACATTGCTAGTAGAAAAAATTTATGATTTTCAGAATTAGTTTCTATTGTTACAATAGAATTACAATCTCTTGGATTTCAGCTCCCAGAAATTATGATTTTTCAAATGGAGGACTCACACAATGGTAAATAACTTTTTAGGCAATTTCAATATCTAGTTTTAAGACTATTTACTTAAAAATTTATTTGTAATTTTTATAGAGAGAAGACAAGTTTGAAGAAAAAAAAAAAATATGTTCTCTAGCCAATAAACCCAAGCTATATATGGAAGATAACATTTTATTCTAACGTGTATTCAGTCTATTCCTTCTATCAGCTAGCACTCCAGTAGAGTTTAATGTTGTATTATGAGGATAAACAGCAAATGTACCCAGTGAAAAAAAATTGTCAGTGAATCTCTTTTCTTATTTTGATTTGTTTGCAATTTTTAATTTGATTGATTTCAGAATACATAAAACACTGCACTCATTGCTGTTAAGAACAATATCAAATCATTTGTCTGTGTTTTCCTTTTAAAAATCTAACTGTGCTCTCAAAAAAGGAGTCCTGGTTTGTATAATTTTCCCATTTACATGGGGTAAATAATCCTAGTACAGTTGAAAACAAGATATTACCAATATGATATTACTGAATGAATAGTTGGGGATTACTACACAAATTGATGGAAACTGTAAGGGCCAGCAGCTCAAGCATATCAGTTATAACATCAGTTATAATGTAAAGTTATTTGCTCAAAGAAACATGATGTTTATTTCTTCCTTGCTTAGAATTGAATTAAGTATATTTTGCTAGCTTAAAATAATTGCATTTGCAAAGAATAAGCACAAAAAGGAAATTTGGATGGTATTCAGACCCTGCCACCCTAAAGCTAAAAGCAAACCAAGGAAAGCATATGACATCTGTGCTTGTATGGAAGTCTCTTTCACCCTATATATAGTTCTATTAACTCAAGCCTATATATAAATCATTTTTATTAGTTAGAACATCATGATTTAATAAAGATTTTAAACAGAGATCTTCAGTGGCTTCCCTGGTGGCTCAGACAATTAATAATCTGCATGCAATGCAGGAGACCTGGGTTCAATCCATGGATTGGGAAGATCTGGAGAAAGGCACGGCAATCCACTCCAGTATTCTTGCCTGGAGAATCCCCAGGTACAGAGGAGTCTGGCGTACTATAGTCCAGGGGTCAACAAAGAGTTGGACATGACTGAGCGACTAAGCATAAAGACATAAAACAATAATTATTCCCCAGTGGATGTTTAACAAAGCCATAAAAGCAAAGTTATTGTACCTGCAGAATCAGGATGGATCCCCACTCAAGATCTGGTTTAGGTGTTTGTACTAAGGATGGCACACATACACACAAAGAGGGTATAAAAATGTATATTATTGTTAGAGAGAATAGCAGGACTCCAAACCTGATTCAGAACGCTCTGAGAGAGCTAGAAAAGAGACTGGCTTGGTTATTCTCTTGTTTTCATTTTCTTGTTTTGTTTTTTATAGTGATTAGGGATTGGTGTAGATTCCTGCACATGATTTTCCTGTCATTGCCAAATGTGTGAACTGCTTATCAACTTTCTTAAATCAGGGACAGAGGGTGGAGAGGAAAGGGTTAGGGTTAAAATATGAAAGTCAGATATTAAAAAAAAATGAAGTCAGACTTTACTACAAAAATAAACATGAAGAGTCATGAAACATGTTCATTTTAATAAAGATGACTTAGCCTGTTCATATTCCTGCTGAAGTCAGAGGGAGGTACCCAGTTAACTTTAATCTTGAGGAAATTATGTTGAGGTGCCTGCTTCAAAAAGAAGTTATGGGGACTTTGCTGGTGGTTCAGTGGTTGAGACTTCACCTTCCAATGCAGGGAGTGCAGATTGGATTCCTGGTCAGGGAGATAACACCCCACATGCCTTGAAGCCAATAAATAAATAAAAATAAAACAGAAGCAGTATGTGACAAATTCAAGAAAGACTTTAAAAAATGTTCCACATCAAAAAATTTAAAAAGAGGAAATTATGCTTTGAGATACTCCAGATAAACAAATGAATTTCATTTCTCTTAACTTTATTATTTCCAGCAGAGCTTTAGAATCTGATATTATCATAAAAAAAATGTAAAGACAACTACTGAGGACCCACTAGTCACATAGGGGAGAATATGTGTCAATATTATTAAATAACATCATGAGAATTTAAGACATCAATCTTAATATAGGTGATCCTAAAATATAAAAAAACCTAATGTAACTATTGAAATAAACTGTTTCAGTATATCTCTTACGTGGATTTGAGTAAATTGTAATGTAACAGATTTAAAAATAGCACTCCACTTAGCAGCTAGTAGAGACCAATATCAATGTAGCTTTCTCTCTCCACTGTCTTCAAAAATGCTATTAATTCCTGAGTGTTATGCACTCAGGAGAGTGTCTTGCTTTAATAAAGAAGCAAATAGTTTATCTCATTGTGAGAACAGAATGTCTATTATCCAAATGGAAAACATTACATTTGCCTTTCTTCAGTGAAAAGTGCAATTTTTAAAATACTTTCACATTAGTTGAAGACAGGATTCTTAGGGTGGCAAAGCACCTAATTCAAGTCATACATCAAAGACAATTTTTGTGTTTTTTTTTTCTCCTTTTTCTCTTAATAAATTTGATTTAAATAAAGTAGACAAAATTCAGATAGTCTAAATTTTTATGTTGTTGAGGTGTGATTCTGCAAAATTTTGAAGTTTGTGTTCCTCAAAAATTCATATGTTGAACTCCTAATCACCAGTACCTCGGAATGTTACCTTATTTGGAAACATACAGAGTTACTGTAGATGTTAATCAGCTGAGTTAAGAGCAAGTGATGCTGGAGTAGGTGGGCTCCTAATCTATCTGGTTGGTATTCTTATGAAAAGGGAAATTTGGACACAGGCAGCTATAATAAAGATAATGCCATGTGAAGATGAAGGCAAAGATTAGGGTGATGTAACATCTACAAGACAATGAATACCAAAGATTGCTAGCAAACCATCAGAAGCTTGTATATTATAGGCCTCAGAAGGAAGAAAGCCTGTCAACATTACCATCTAGCACTTCTAGACTCTTGTAAGACAGTAAACTGGTTAACAGTAAGTAAACTAGCTTACTTACTGGTTAACAGTAAGTAAACTGGTTAACAGTAAACAATAAGACAGTAAACTGATTCTGTCTGCATCATCCAATTTGTCATGCTTTGTTATGGCAGCCTTAGGAAATTGACAAACCTACAAACCAGAAAACACATCATCTTTAAAATTAACAAATTTTCTCTTGTTTTTTGATATAGTAAACTTAAACTTACAAAATTTCTATCTAGCTCTTTTGAAATATGTGAAAACAAGTCAAAGCAAGGTGTGTGTGTGTGTGTATATATATGTGTGTGTGTATATATATATATATATATATATAATTTAAACAATTTAAACATTTATATTAACTGTTGCTTGCCAGGTACTGTATTTCTTTTTTAAGTGTAATAGAATTAGATGGATAGTGTCTTGACAAGTGTTAAATATATGTCTTGTCATAACATAGTATTATAAAGTAACTATACTGCAATGGAAAACTTTTAAAATGCCATGTCACTTCATGAAGTTGCCTGGAAATATGACCTAGTAGTCATTATAGAAGATTTTAGCAATATTTAATTCATTTGAATTATATGGTTTCTGTAACCCATTACCTAGTCTGAGAAGTTTAAAG
Organism: Bubalus kerabau; assembly: GCF_029407905.1. NCBI lineage: Eukaryota > Metazoa > Chordata > Mammalia > Artiodactyla > Bovidae > Bubalus > Bubalus kerabau. The sequence goes on from NC_073645.1 coordinate 6,445,462, forward strand.
TCCTTTTCTTTGAATTATGCAAGGGTTCCTTTCTTTAATTAGGAAATTATAAGTTTAAAAAAATTTACTGACAGATCTTAAGGACACAATCATGTGTATAGATTATAAACCTGATTATGTTGTTTGAGTGTGTCAGTCTGTCAAAATGAATCAATAATAAAGGAGTTGTGGAAAGATACATTTCAGTCAGCAGAAGATGAAAAAAAAAAAAAAAACACTGTTGGATGGAAAGCACTCATGCTTAACAATGATTTTGTACTCTAGAGAAAGTCCACAATATGATGCTGTGCTAAGGAAAAGTATTAATAGGGAAATTTGAAAGGTATGAGGAAAGCAGAGGTAAATGTTAGTTATAATAGTCTAGGGCCAGTTGCACCTTAAGTAACAGGTAAAAATAAATAAATTACTGTGTATTTAGTTAAATATGCTATAACTATTTTGAGTTTTGGTATCACTTAAATCCACAAATATTTATTGAGCATATCCTGTTTTCTAGTCTTTGAACATACACAAATGAATGTGTCTTAAATTTCATAATGATAATGCTGATTTAAGTAACAACCCTTATGGCAGAAAGTGAAGAGGAACTAAAAAGCCTCTTGATAAAAGTGAAAGAGGAAAGTGAAAAAGTTAGCTTAAAGCTCAACATTCAGAAAACTAAGCTCATGGCATCTGGTCCTATCACTTCATGGCAAATAGATGGGGAAACAGTGGAAACAATGTCAGACTTTATTTTTGGGGGGCTCCAAAATCACTGCAGGTGGTGATTGCAGCCAGGAAATTAAAAGACGCTTACTCCTTGGAAGGAAAGTTATGACCAACCTAGATAGCATATTCAAAAGCAGAGACATTACTTTGCCAACAATGGTCCATCTAGTCAAGGCTATGGTTTTTCCAGTGGTCATGTATGGATGTGAAAGTTGGACTGTGAAGAAATCTGAGTACCAAAGAATTGATGCTTTTGAACTGTGGTGTTGGAGAAGACTCTTGAGAGTCCCTTGGACTGCAAGGAGATCCAACCAATCCATCCTAAAGGAGATCATTGGAAGGACTGATGCTGAAGCTGAAACTCCAATACTTGGGCCACCTCATGCGAAGATTTGACTCATTGGAAAAGACCTGATGCTGGGAAGGATTGGGGGCAAAAGGAGAAGGGGACGACAGAGGATGAGATGGCTGGATGGCATCACCAACTTGATGGACATGAGTTTGGTGAACTCCAGGAGTTGGTGATGGACAGGGAGGACTGGCATGCTGCAATTCATGGGGTCGCAAAGAGTCGGACACGACTCAGTGAATGAACTGAACTGAACTGAAATTAATAAATTAGAATCATATTGATTATCTTTTAGAAGTCAATGTTTAGAAGAATAAATAGCTAATTTATTAGTTGAGTACAACCATAATCTTGTCTGTTAGTAGCACAGACATATTTCAACTCAGAGCCATCTATTATAACCCAGTAATGCTGTTAAATGAAGGACACTGAATATGTGAGAAGGAAATAATTTTAAACAAATTGCACATAAATTAGTTTGACTATAATTTTAAAATGCACATTTATTGATCCTGACAGCTCTCAATCTAACGACTCATTTTCATGAAATAGAGTCTTGTCAGGATGATTAGCTATTTGGCAGAATGCTGTCAATCACATAAATGCTGAAGGTCTCAGCTTCTGTTTGCTTGTCTCTGATTTCCTGTGCTGTTTGCTGCCACACAATATTGATTTCACCTTATTTTGGCAATGATGAATAGTGAAATTATGAAGACAGATTTAGGAGCTACTTTGATTCCATAATATTAAACTATTCTAGAAGAGCCTGCTTTATTTCTGAATGCATTTCATTTCAAAAAAAAAATTATATTGTATACCAAATTACAAAGTTGTATTTTTGGGAATTAGGGCAGTTTAGATAAGTTTTGACATTGTTTAATATCTCATAAATTTAAAAAAAGCCTTTCAATTTACAAAAGAAATATATGGAAACTGAAGGTAGAATTCCTTATGAGGCAAAATATTTTTTAAATTGAGAAACATTGCAATGTATATCTTGTTAACATATGGTTTTAAGTGAACAATTTAGTGTTTTAATATATAAAAGCCTCACTTTGAATAAGTGCTTATACTCAAATTGTTTATCTACCTAGTGATTCTTTCCTGCTATAAAAATTATGTTGAGAACAACTTATCTAGGAAGTAAACCATATCTCAGCATATTGTTCATAGCTAAGCGAGTCGATTGTAAGATTTCTATTGTAAACATTTTAAGCAAGACACTTGTCTATCAGAATTCTGAGATATTTATAATAGCCAATAAAAAGTAAAATTTTATTTTCCTTGCATAAACTCATACTGCCAAAATCCAAACATGCTTTACTGTTGTCTATATCTCTGTATTTCATTCTAAATATTTCTGTACAATCAGCTTATAGATTTAAGAGTCCTACAGTGTGTTCTTATTCTCTTTTTGAGTAACAGTTTCTCCAAATATAGGCCAAAACATTTTAAAACATTAGGGCAATGTGGTATATTTAGGTGGTGTTGTTCAGTCACACAGTTGTATACTACTCTTTGCGGCCCCATAGACAGCACAGCAGTCTTCCCTGCCACGCAACATCTCCCAGAGCTTGCTCAAACTCATGTCCATTGAGTCAGTGATATCATCCAACGTTCTTGTCCTCTGTCATCCCCTTCTCCTCCTGCCTTCAATCGTTCCCAGCATCAGGGTCTTTTCTAATGAGTCAGCCCTTCTCATCAGGTGGCCACAGTATTGGGGATTCAGCTTTAGCATCAGTCCTTCCAATGAATATTCAGAATTGATTTCCTTTTAGATTGGGTGGTTTGATCTCCTTGAACTCCAAGGGACTATCAAGAGTCTTCTAGGACACCATAGTTCAAAAACATCAATTCTTTGGCACTCAACCTTCTTTATGGTCCAACTCTCACATTCTTACATGACTAGTGGGAAAATCACAGCTTTGACTACATGGACCTTTGTCTGCAAAGGTCCTGTTTGTTGGGTTTGTCGGCAAAACCCTGTTTAGGTTTGTCATAGCTTTGCTTCCAAGGGGCAAGCATCTTTTAATTTCATGGCTGCAGTCACAATCTGCAGTGATTTTAGAGTCCAAGAAAATAAAATTTGTCACTGTTTCCATTGTTTCCCCATCTGCTTGCCATGAAGTGATAGGACCAGATGCCATTATCTTAGTTTTTTGAATATTGAGTTTTAAGCTAGCTTTTTCACTCTCCTCTTTCACCTTCATAAAGAGGTTCTTTAATTCCTCTTCGCTTTCTGCCATAAGGGTGCTGTCATCTGCATTTCTGAGGTTATTGATATTTCTCCTTGCAGTCTTGATGCCAGCTTGTGCTGGCATTTCCAGACTGGCATTTCCCATGATGTACTCTGCATATAAGTTAAATAAGCAAGCTGACAATGTATAGCCTTGATGTACTCCTTTCCCATTTTGGAATCAACCATTGCTCCATGTCCAGTTTTAACTGTTGCTTCTTGATCTGCATACAGGTTTCTCAGGAGGCAGGTATGGTGGTCTAGTTTTCCCATCTCTTTAAGAATTTTTCAGTTTGTTGTGATGCACACAGTCAAAGGCTTTAGTGTAGTCAATGAAGCAGAAGAAGATGTTTGTTTCTGGAATTCTCTTGCCTTTTCTATAACCCAATGGATGTTGGCAATTTGATTTCTTGTTCTTCTGCTTTTTCTAAACCTAACCTGAACATCTGGAAGTTCTTGGTTCACATATGGTTGAAGCCTAGCCTAGAGAATTTTAAGCATTACTTTGTTAGCATGTGAAATAAATGCAATTGTGCAGTAGTTTGAACATACTTTGGCATGGCCTTTCTTTGGGATTGGAATGAAAACTGACCTTTTCCAGTCCTGTGGCCACTGCTGAGTTTTCCAAATTTGTTAGCATATGAGTGCTGCACTTTCACAGCATCATCTTTTAGGATTTGAAATAGCTCAACTAAAATTCCATACCTCCACTAGCTTTATTAATAGTGATACTTCCTAAAGACCTCTTGACTTCACACTCCAAAATATCTGGCTCTACGTGAATGATCATACCAAGTGGTTATCTGGGTCATTAAGATCTCTTGTGTATAATTCTTCTGTGTATTCTTGCCACCTCTTCTTAAAATTTTCTGTTTCTGTTAGGTCCATACCATTTCTGTCCTTTATTGTGCTCATCTTTGCATGAAATTGTCCCTTGGTATTTCTAATTTTCTTGAAGAGGTTTCTAGTCTTTCCTATTGTTTTCCCCTATTTATTTGCACTGATCACTGAGGAAGGTTTTGTTATCTCTCCTGCTGTTCTTTGGAACTCTGCATTCAGATGTGTATATCTTTCCTTTTCTCCTTTGACTTTTGCTTCTCTTCTTTTCTCAACTATTTGTAAGGCCTTCTCAGACAACCATTTTGGCTTTTTCCATTTCTTTATCTAGGGGATGGTTTTGATCAACACCTCCTATGTAATGTTACAGACCTGCATCCATAGTTCTTCAGGCACTCTATCTATCAGATCTAATCCCTTGAATCTATTTTTCAGTTCCACTGTATAATTGTAAGTGATTTAATTTAGGTCATACCTGAATCATATTTAGGTGGTGGTGGAAGTTAAATATGCACAATCCAGCTGACATAGGGTCATTCAACAGGAGATAATTACTTGATTGAACTCTATAATTAATTCTAAAAAAATGAGTTTCAATTGTTAAACGTAACTGTTTAAAGACATTTTAAAAGTTGTTTTACAGAACTTACCTCATTACTGGGTTTTTGGACCAATTGTATTATTTTAAAAGTGAAGATAATCAGAAACTACTTTAACATCTCTTTTTGATTGTCCAGTGTGTGCCAGGCATATGACTATGCTTTGATAATAATAAGGAAGCTATGATCAATGACTCCAAAGAGCTCATTGCTTGATAAGTTATTAGAAGACACACACACAGTTCACCATCATGCAATAAGATGAATATTTATAAGGAATATGGATAAAACACTATGGTAAGATGTTTCGATATAAACAGTTTGCAAAACATGCATGTAATTTTATATTTTCTAATGGTTTCATTAAAAATGTTAAATAAAACCTTAAATTACAAGAATTGATTTATGTAATTTAAATATCCAATGTATAATTTCACCATAATTACTATAAGCCTTATTAATAATATATTTTTTCATACTGTTCATGGGGTTCTCAAGGCAAGAATACTGAAGTGGTTTGCCATTCTCTTCTCCAGTGGACCACATTCTGTCAGGAAGCAACAGTTAGAACTGGACATGGAACAACAGACTGGTTCCAAATAGGAAAACGAGTACGTCGAGGCTGTATATTGTCACCCTGCTTATTTAACTTATATGCAGAGTACATCATGAGAAAAGCTGGGCTGGAGGAAGCACAATCTGGAATCAAGATTGCCAGGAGAAATATCAATAACCTCAGATATGCAGATGACACCACCCTTATGGCAGAAAGTGAGGAAGAACTAAAAAGCCTCTTGATGAAAGTGAAAGAGGAGAGTGAAAAAGTTGGTTTAAAGCTCAATATTCAGAAAACTAAGATCATGGCATCCGGTTCCATTACTTCATGGTAGATAGATGGGGAAACAGTGGAAACAGTGGCTGACTTTATTTTTCTGGGCTCCAAAATCAATGCAGATGGTGATTGCAGCAATGAAATTAAAAGATGCTTACTCCTTGGAAGGAAAGTTATGACCAACCTAGACAGCTATTAAAAAGCAGAGACATTACCTTGTCAACAAAAGTCCATCTAGGCAAGGGCTATGGTTTTTCCTGTGGTCATGTATGGATGTGAGAGTTGGACTATGAAGAAAGCTGAGCACCGAAGTATTGATGCTTTTGAACTGTGGTGTTGGAGAAGACTCTTGAGAGTCCCTTGGACTGCAAGGAAATCCAACCAGTCCATCCTAGAGGAGATCAGTCCTGGGTGTTCTTTGGAAGGACTGATGCTGAAGCTGAAACTCCAATACTTGGGCCACCTCATGTGAAGAGTTGACTCATTGGAAAAGATCCTGAAGCTGGCTGGGATTGGGGGCAGGAGGAGGAGGGGACAGCAGAGCATGGCTGGATGCCATCACCGACTCAATAGACATGGGTTTGGGTGGACTCCAGGAGTTGATGATGGACAGGGAGGCCTGGCATGCTGCGGTTCATTGGGTTGCAAAGAGTCGGACACGACTGAACAACTGAACTGAACTGAACTGTATGATATATTTTGCATTATTTTTCATACTGTTAAAAAGACTTTGATTTCTGGTGTGTATAGTAAACTTCAAACCAATTTCAAGTGCTCAGCAGTCATATGGGCTGGTGGCTACTGTAAAGAAGAGATCAACACTATGGAATTATAAAGGAAGGTGCCATATACTTAACAATAGCTATCACTTGAATATTGTTATTTTTTCTATCATATTATCAAACTTTGTTGTTCATATCTTTTACTATTCAGTTCAGTTCAGTTGCTCAGTCATGTCCAACTCTTTGTGACCCCATGAACCGCAGCACGCCAGGCCTCCCTGTCCATCACTGACTCCCCGAGTTTACCCAAACCTATGTCCATCAAGTTGGTGATGCCATCCAGCCATCTCATCCTCTGTCATCCCCTTCTCCTCCTGTCCCAAATCCCTCCTGGCATCAGGGTCTTTTCCAACGAGTCAACTCTTCGCATGAGGTGGCCAAAGTACTGGAGTTTCAACTTCAGCATCAGTCATTCCAATGAACACCCAGGACTGATCTCCTCTAGGATGGACTAGTTGGATCTCCTTGCAGTCCAAGGGACTCTCAAGAGTCTTCTCCAACACCACAGTTCAAAAGCATCAATTCTTCAGAGCTCAGCCTTCTTCACAGTCCAACTCTCTCATCCATACATGACCACAGGAAAAACCATAGCTTTGACTAGATGGACCTTTGTTGGCAAAGAAATGTCTCTGATTTTTAATATGCTGTCTAGGTTGGTCATAACTTTCCTTCCAAGGAGTAAGTGTCTTTTATTTCACTTTTACTATTAGGCATAATACAAAGCAAATAAGAACTTGGTGTAACACATACAGAAAGAGTAATGTTATTTTGAAATTAGTTAAGTACATCGTGCAGATATGTAGCAAATCCAATGTGAACTCAAAACCATTGGGCCAGAACAGTGGCCACAAGAAAACCTGTACTTCCAATTTACAGTGATATACAAATTGCCCTTAACAGTATGTATTTAGTTTTAATGTTCTTTAAGCAGATCAAACCTTTGGTACTAAAATATAGGAAACAATCTTTATGCCTTTGTTTTTGATATTATTTTTATTTTGTGGGAAGAATAGTTAACCTGAGGTCTAAGTTGTTGTTCAGTCTCTAAATCATGTCTGACTCTTTGCGACCTCATGGACTGCGGCATGCCAGGCTCCTCTGTCCTCCACTTCTCCCAGAATTTGCTCAAATTTATGTCCATTGACTAAGTGATGCAATCTAAACATCTCCTCCTCTGCTGCCCACTTCTCCTTTTGCCTTCAATCTTCCCAGCATTGGGTCTTTTCCAATGATTCGGCTCTTAACATTAGGTAGCCAAAGTATTGGAGCTTCAGCACCAATCCTTCCAATGAATATTCAGGGTTGATTTCCTTTAGGATTTATTGGTTTGATCTCCAAGGACTCTTCTTTTCACAAATTTTGAAGTGCTGTTGACCACAATCCTACATATAGCACTGTATTGTAGAACTTACGCCTCTAGCTGAAACCATAACTAAAATTTTACTCCCTGAACAACAGTGGCCCCACTCCCTCTTTGCTGGCAAGTACTAGTATAACTTCTCTCTCAGGCAAATGGAGTCACACAGGATTGGCTTTCTATCACTGACTTATTTAGCTTAATGTCCACCAGGTTCATCCATGTTGTCACAAATTGCACATAGAACTTCCTTGTTTTTCAGGCCAAATAGTGTTTAATTTTACCTAAATAAAACATTTTCTTTATCCATGTATCTGTCAACAGATACTTGGGTTGTCTCCATAGCTTGCCTATTATGCTGCAGTGAACATAGGAATGCAAATATTTATTCAAAATCCTAATTTCAGTTCTTTTGGATATAGACCCAGAAGTGGAATTGCTTGATCACATAGTTCTATTTTTGATTTTTGGAGGAACCTCCACACTGTTTTCAATAGCCACTATAGTGCTTTACATTCCTACCAATAGTACACAAGTTTTCCAATTCACTCCATCCTTGCTAACACTCATTCCATTTTTTATAATAACCATCTTAAGAGCTTCTGTGGTGGCTCAGAGGTTAAAGCGTCTGCCTGCAATGCGGGAGACCAGGGTTCCATCCCGGGGTCGGGAAGATTCACCTGGAGAAGGAAATGGCAACCCACTCCAGTATTCTTGCCTAGAGAATCCCATGGATGGAGGAACCTGGTGGGCTACAGTCCATGGGGTTGCAAAGAGTCGGACACGACTGAGAGACTTCACTTCACTTTAACAGGTTTTAATTTGCGTTTTTCTGATAATGTTGTTGAGTATCTTTCAGTATATACTTGCTGGGTGCTTGCATGTTTTACTTGGAGTAATGTCTGCTTAAGTCTTTTGCCCACTCTAAATCAAGTTTATTTATTTACTTATTTATTACTATTGAGTTACAGGAGTTCCTTATATATTTTTGAAATTAATTCCTTATTAGATATATGGTTTGAAAATATTTTCTTTCATTGTATAAGTTGCTTTTTCATTGTTTTGATTGTTTCCTTTGCTATGTATAGTTTGTTTTTTTTTTTTTTTTGTATAATCCCACTTGTCTATTTTGACTTTTGTTTTTGGTGTCATATCCAAGAAATCACTGCCAAGATCAATATCAAGAGGCTTTCCCCTGTGTTTTCTTTTAGGAGTTTCATAGTTTTAGGTTTTACATTTAAGTTTTTATTCCATTATGAGTTGATTTTTGTGTTTGGTGAAATGTGGGGATCCAATTTCACTTTTTTGTGCATACGGATATTCAATTGCCCCACAAACACTTTCAGAAATTGAAGAGAATATAACCTTGGTGCTGGTGGTTTAGTCGCTAAGTCATGCCTGACTCTTGCTAAGCCTGGTAGGCTCCTTTGTCCATGGGATTCTCTAGGGAAGAATGCTGGAGTGGGTTGCTATTTCCTTCTCCAGGTTATCTTCCCAACCCAGAAACTGAACCCAGGTCTCCTGCATTCCAGGCAGATTCTTTACCAACTAAGCTATGAGGGAAGCATGAATAAAACCTTCCCAAACTCATTTTACAAAGCCAGTATCATCCTCATATGAAAATCAGTCAAAGACACTGTAAGAAAGGAAAATTTCAGGCCAACATCCCTGATGAACAAAAACCTAAACAAAATAATAGCAAACCAAATCCAGCAATTCATTAAAAGGATCATTCACCATGATTGAGATTTATCTTTGAGAAGAATGGTTCAATATCTACAAATCAAGCAATGTGATATACCACATTAAAAGAATGAATGGTAAAAACCACATGATCATCTCCACATGCAGAAAAATCACTGGACAAAACGCATATCCTCTTATGACAGAAAAATACTATAAACAAGGTGTAGAGGGATGCACCTCAAAATAATAAAGATGCTATATGACAAGTTCACAGTTCAACAGGTTCAATGCTATCCCTATCAACATCTCAATGACACATTTTACAATGTGTCATTTAATGACAAAAATTCTCATTAAAAAAAAGTATAGTCAATTTATAGTATTATTTTCAGCTGTGTTTTGTAATGATTTGGTATCTTTATAGCTTATACTCCATATAAAATTATTATAAACTATTAGCTACAGTCCTTGTGTTGTATGTTACTCCCTCTTATGATGTAGGTTTTTACTTCTTAATATCCTTTATTTTGTCCTTCCCTCACCTCTATTCCCATTGATTACCACTTGTTTGTTCTCTGTATCTGTAATTCTGTTTCTGTTTTGCTTTATTCCTTTGTTTTATATTTTAAATTTCACATATCAGCGAAAATATGCAGTGTTTGTCTTTCTTTGTCTGATTTGTTTAATTAAGCATAATACCATCCAGGTCAATCCATGCTGTTGTAAATGGCAACATTTCATTCTTTTTATGGCTGGGTAATATAGAAAAATAGTTAGATAGATAGTTAGGTCTCACATCCTCTTTATCCATTCATCTCTTGATGAATGGATAGTTGCTTATCTCTTAGGTTAGTTGCATATCTTGATTGTTGTAAATAGTGATGCTGTGAACACTGGGGTCCATATATCTTCTTGAATTAGTGTTTTGGTTTCCTTCAGATATATACCCAGGAATGAAATTTGTAGATCCTATGATAGTATTATTTTTGATTTTTTGAGGAAACACTGTATTGTTTTATATAGTGGCTGTACAAATTTACAGTCCCATCATCAGAGTATGAGTTCCCTTTTCTTCACATCCTTGACAACACTTGTTATTGTGTGAAGTGAACTTTCATTGTGGTTTTGATTTGAATTTCGCTGATAATGTTGTGTTTTATAGATCACAAAATACCCAGAGTAGCCAAAGCACTCTTGAGAAAGAAGAATGATGCTAGAGGCATCACTATTCCTGATTTCAGAAAATAAATCTTCAGTAATCAAAACAATATGGTACTGGCATAAGGACAGACATATAGAGCAATGAAAGAGAATAAAGACCATCAGGAAAAAAATTTCAAGCACATATAGTCAACTGGTTTTTGACAAGAGTATCAACAGTGCACAATGGGAAAAGAATAGCTTATTCAAAATTCAGAATTTTTATAATGAAATTGTCAGAATTAAATTATCAGTCAAATGAAGTTCATAAAACAAAGAGTATAGTCAACATTTTAAGACTGACATGAACTCTTATATTTGAAGATTTATGCTCATAAGTTCAAGCACATTACAGTAGTTTTAAATCTGTCACATTTTAGAGGAGTCTTTTGATAAATAATCTTAGTGGAAGCACTTTATTGAGAACAAGCTGTAGCTTTATAGACTCTATGGGTCTGATTAATTGTTTCTATCAATGAGTAAATAAAATGCATATAAAATATTATAAGCTCTAAAATTACATTTGGAGTAAGCAAATATAGGTGGAGTGAAAGATAAAATATTCTGGGGCCAAATAAGGCAGTAAAAATCTAAAGAAAATGGAAATTTGACTATTTTGTATAAACTACTAATGTGAGATTTGAAGGTAAAGCATATATTTAGTATATTTGTGACTTTGATTAAAATTATTATATTGATAACATCACTGTATTAGATGATTTATGTCGTCAAGACTCTTAATTGCATGTATGTGCATGCTGTCGCTTCAGTCATGTCCGACTCTGTGCAACACTAGGGACTGCAGCTCGCCAGGCTGCTCTGTCGACAGGATTCTCCAGGCAAGAATACTGGAGAGGGTTGCCATGCCCTCCTCCAAGGGATCTTGCCAACTAAGTAAGCGAACCCGCATCTCTTATTGTCTCCTGCATTGGCGGGTAGGTTCTTTACCACTAACACCACCTGGGAAGCCATCACTAAGATGGTCCAAATCAAATGTAATGGGAAAAATGTAATTTGGGGAACCTGTCCTCACAACTCTGAATTTTTCCCATTCAGATTTAAACATTTAAGTTTCCTAATTGGACTGCTACTGCTAGGTTGCTTCAGTCGTGTCCGACTCTGTGCGACCCCATCAGGGGCCCCATCAGCAGCCCACCAGGCTCCCCCGTCCCTGGGATTCTCCAGGCAAGAACACTGGAGTGGGTTGCCATTTCCTTCTCCAATGCCTGAAAATGAAAAGTGAAAGTGAAGTCACTCAGTCATGTCTGACTCTTCACAACCCCGTGGACTGCAGCCTACCAGGCTCCTCTGTCCATGGGATTTTCGAGGCAAGAGTACTGGAATGGGGTGCCATTATCTTCTCCACCTAATTGGACAGCTTGCATTTCAATCCATTAATATTGCTAATAATATTTTATTTAAGAATAATTAAAAGTTGTAATTGGGAAATAATAATCCTGAGTGTTGTACCACTGCAGCACTCTGAGTTTCTTCAGTGAGTAGAATTGAGAACAAAAGAGAGAAGTTAGCGAGGTGTATTTCTTACTTGGTTATAGACCCAATTCACAACAGAACCCTTCTAGATTGTAATAGAAGTAGAGTAAAATATCACTTGCAATTATCTGAATTACTCACTGGAAAGTTAGCTAAAAGGTCAGTTTTCATTCCAATCCCAAAGAAAGGTAATGCCAAAGAATGCTCAAACTACTGCACAATTGCACTCATCTCACACACTAGTCAAGTAATGCTCAAAATTCTCCAAGCCAGGCTTCAGCAATACGTGAACTGTGAACTTCCAGATATTCAAGCTGGTTTTAGAAAAGGCAGAGGAAGCAGAGATCAAATTTCCAACATCAGCTGGATTATCAAGAAAGCAAGAGAGTTCCAGAAAAACATCAATTTCTGCTTTATTGACTATGCCACAGCCTTTGACTGTGTGGATCACAATAAACTGTGGAAAATTCTGAAAGAGATGGAAATACCAGACCACCTGATCTGTCTCTTGAGAAACCTATATGCAGGTCAGGATGCAACAGTTAGAACTGGACATGGAACAATAGACTGGTTCCAAATAGGAAAAGGAGCACATCAAGGCTGTATATGGTCACCCTGCTTATTTAACTTATACGCAGAGTACATCATGAGAAACGCTGGACTGGAAGAAGCACAAGCTGGAATCAAGATTGCCGGGAGAAATATCAATAACCTCAGATATACAGATGACACCACTCTATGGCAGAAAGTGAAGAGGAACTAAAAAGCCTCTTGATGAAAGTGAAAGTGGAGAGTGAAAAAGTTGGCTTAAAGCTCAACATTCAGAAAACGAAGATTATGGCATCTGGTCCCATCACTTCATGGCAAATAGATGGGGAAACAGTGTCAGACTTTATTTTTGGGGGCTCCAAAATCACTGCAGATTGCAGCTATGAAATTAAAAGATGCTTACTCCTTGGAAGGAAAGTTATGACCAACCTAGATAGCATGCTCAAAAGCAGAGATATTACTTTGCCAACAAAGGTCCATCTAGTCAAGGCTATGGTTTTTCCAGTAATCATGTATGGATGTGAGAGCTGGACTGTGAAGAAAGCTGAGTGCCAAAGAATTGATACTTTTGCACTGTGGTGTTGGAGAAGACTCTTGAGAGTCCCTTGGACTGCAAGGAGATCCAACCAGTCCATCCCAAAGGAGATCAGTCCTGGGTGTTCATTGGAAGGACTGATGCTGAAGCTGAAACTCCAATACTTGGGCCACCTCTTGTGAAGAGTTGAGTCATTGGAAAAGACCCTGATGCCGGGAGGGATTGGGTGCAGGAGGAGAAGGCGACGACAGAGGAAGAGATGGCTGGATGGCATCACTGACTTGATGGACATGAGTTTGAGTGAACTCCGGGAGTTGGTGATGGACAGGGAGGCCTGGAGTGCTGTGATTCATGGGGTTGCAAAGAGTCGGACATGACTGAGCGACTGAACTGAACTAAACTGAAGTTAGTTAACAACCTGTTATAGAGAATTCTTTCAGTAGATTGGAAATGCTATGATCTCTCCCCAAAATAATAAATATTTATTTTTAATAGCTAATGGCTTTAAACATAATACAGTTAATTAGTTGCATCATAGTCTGAACCATTTTCAAATGAATAAAAGTCATTTATAAATATTATTTATAACCCCTAATTTTTATTTTATCATGTGGCAATGTATATGCTTACAAAAATTGTCATTTTATCCTCAAAGAACTACCTTATAATCAAGGTTCAAATGTCTCACATATTACAGATTTAATTATAGAGTTTCAGAGAATGAAGGTAACATAGTCAATATTACACACTTGTTAAACATTTTCATGCTATATAATATCTTCAAGGGAGGCTACTATACCTCATGTCCTAAGTGACCAAAAAACAAGCTCCTTGACATTTACAGTAAAAGATTTTGAGTATAACAGCAGCTTTTTAAAAATAACTTCACACCAAAAAGTAAGGAAATTGTGGAATATATAAATAGATTTAATGAAATCAACTCTTTGGGTTTTATAGAAATACCCTTAAATGTCAAAAATGTTCAAGTTTTAGAGAAGACATTGTAATTTTTAAACATACAGCCCTATTAGATTTCTAATTACCATAAGTGTATTTTAATATTTTAACAATGTGAGTTAATTGCAAATTGATTTCAAGTTATAAAAAGTAATGCAAAGTATCTGGTGAACCCTTTGCCCACTTTTTACCAATATCTTGCAAAACTGTTGTACAATATCAGAACCACGATACTGACATTGAAATAGTCAAAATACATGACAATTCCTTCACCACAAGGGTCTCTTACATTGCTCTTTTATAAGTACACCCACTTCCCTCCCACACAATTCCTGCACATCCTCAACTCAGTCCCTGAAAGGCACTAGTCTGTTCTCCATTTCTAATGTTGGTACTTCAGAATATTATACATATAAAACTATACAGTAAAATTGGGATTGAGGTTTTTTTTTTTTTTTTTTTTTTTTTTTTTCACTCAGCATAATTCTCTGGAGATTGATCCAGGCTGTTGTATGCATTGTCAAAGATAAATAAACACAGACATTAAAGTGTTAAACACAGATTTTAATCAGTGGAATACTATTGGAGTAGCCACAAAATTAAAAGATGCTTGCTTTCCTGGAAGAATAGCTATGACAAACTTGGTGAATTAAAAGCAGAGACATCACTTTGCTAACACAGGGTTCATATTGTCAGTTCAGTTCAGTTCAGTCACTCAGTCATGTCCAACTCTTTGCAACCCCATGGACTACAGCATATCGGGCTTCCCTGTCCATCATGAACTCCTGGAGCTTGCTCAAACTCCTGTCCATCAAGTCGGTGATGCTATCCTACCATGTCATCCTCTGTCATCCCCATATTGTCAAAGCTATAGTTTTTCCATTAGTCATGTATGGATATGAGAGTTAGACCATAAAGAAGGTTAAGTGCCAAAGAATTGATGCTTTCGAACTGTGGTGCTGGAGAAGACTCTTGGTGATGGATAGGGAGGCCTGGCCTGCTGTGATTCATAGGATCACAAAGAGTCAGACATGCCTGAGTGACTGAACTGAACTGCATTTCAGATTATTTTGTTGACTATGAGGGCTACTTCATTTCTTCTAAGCGATTTTTTGCCAACAGTAATAAATATAATGGTCATCTGAATTAAATCTGCCCATTTTGGTTCATTATCAGTTCAGTTCAGCTGCTCAGTCGTGTCCATTATAGTTCAGTTTAATTCAATCATTCAGTCATGTCCGACTCTGTGACCCCATGGACTGCAACATGCCATGCTTCCCTGTCCATCACCAATTCACGGTGGTTGCTTAAACTTATGTCCATCAAGTCGATGATGTCCTCCAACCATCTCATCCTCTGTTGTCCCCATCTCCTCCTGCCTTCAATCTTTCCCAGCATCATGGTCTCTTCAAATGAGTCAGTTCTTTGTGTCACGTGGCCAAAGTATTGGAGTTTCAGCTTTATCATCAGTCCCTCCAATGAATATTCAGGACTGTTTTCCTTTAGGGTTGACTGGTTTGATCTCCTTGCAGTCCAAGGGACTCTCGAGAGTCTTCTCTAACACTACAGTTCAAAAGCATCAATTCTTCGGTGTTCAACTTTCTTTATAGTTCAACTCTCATGTCCATATGTGACTACTGGAAAGATCATAGTTTTTACTATATGGACCTTGTTGACAAAGTAATGTCTCTGCTTTTTAATATGCTGTCTAGTTTGGTCATAACTTTTCTTCCAAGGGTCAAGGGCCTTTTAATTTCACAGCAGCAGCCACCATCTGCAATGATTTTGGAGCCCAAGAATATAAAGTCTCTCACTCTTTCCATTGTTTCCCCATCTATTTGTCATGAAATGATGGGACCGTTATTGTTCACTGTTTCCTAAAATGTCAATGTTCACTCTTGCCATCTTCTGTCTGACCACTTCCAATTTACCTTAGTTCATGGACCTAACTATCCTGGTTCCAATGCAAGTCTTTAGGGCCACCGTTAAGGCTTAGTTGAGAAGAGGACTCAGAGGAGCCTGGCTAGAATTTACTCAAAGAGAGAGTCTTTCTCAGTATTAGTAGTTTATTTCTTTTTGTTGTTCAATAGTCCATGATATGGATTACCACAGCTTGTGCAACCATTTATCTGTTGAAGGGTATCTAGGCTGTTAACAGTTTTTGATATTAGTAATAAAGCTAATGAACCTCTGCGTGCAGGGTTTTTGTGAATTTTTTTTTCATTCTATGGAATAACTTCCAGGAAACTATTGTGAGGTCACATAGTTGCCTGTTTAGTTTTGTTTAAAAATGATTGCCAAATTGCATTCCTGAGTAGTCACATTACTTAACATTCTCTCCAACAATGTAAAAGTAATAGAGTTTCTCTGCATCCTCACCAGCATTTGGTGCTTTCACTGTTTTTTCTTTAGTTTAACCATTCCAGTAAATTTATAGTGATATCTCATTATAGATTTAATTCTAATTTTTCTAGTGTCTAATGATGTTAACATCTCTCCATGTGCTTATTTGTCCTGTATGTTCTCTGAGATGAAATGCCTACTCATGTTGTGGGCTGATTTAACTATTACATTGTTTCACTCTTACTGTGAAATTTGATAATTCTTTATATATTCTGGATATAATAGTTTTATACAAAATGATTATCATATGAAATCTTCTAAGATTTATTAAATTTATTATTTTAATAATAAAGTAGTGAATATGGGATTTTTTGTGGGTAAATTCCACACATAAATCTTTATCAATTTGATAAGATTGTCATAAAAATTGATAAAATGTCATTATCACTGTTGAGTGGTTCCCTAATAGTTCAGTTGGTAAAGAATCCGCCTGCAATGCAGGAGACCAGGGTTCAGTCCCTGGGTTGGGAAGATCCCCTGGAAAAGGGAAAGGCTACCCACTCCAGTATTCTGGCCTGGAGATTTCAGTAGTCCATTGGGTCACAAAGTGTCAGACACGACTGAATGACTTTCACTTTCACACAATGATCACCTCTCTTTTGTATATTTGACCTTTTTTTATCTATTCATTTCTTCTAACAATCTATGATCTACTTATAAATCTTTATCTGAGTCGATATAAGTTTAATAAGATGTAGAATGAACCATGCCTGAAAGTGAAAACTGGGGGCCCAAATATTGACTTTGGAGTACATTGGTCTCAGATGTTTCAGCTATCTAAAGGAGACTTATAGAGATTTCCAGTTAAATACACCAAAAGTGTTTTGAATCCTAAGACAATGAAAGCTACTAGGACTCAAAAGCTCAAAATATTTAATATTTAGTTAATTCCTATCCCATTTTCTTCTGCAGGTAAAGCAAACATTAGCAACAGGATTGATGTTGACCAATTCACAAGTAAAATGTTATTTGAAGGAGCTTGCTGGTAGTTGACTATTAAATTTGACTTTCCAATTTTAGTGAATTTTCACCTCTTTCTGACCCACCCTCCCCTGCAAATCATGTGAAACTCATTTCACTCAACTTTATTGTTTTAATATCCTTTGTATCCTTTAAATACTACTAGTATTTCTTTTTTTTTTTTGTATAAATAAACAGAAGAAATTTATTTACTAATTTATCTTGCTGGGCACACACTTTGTGGGATTTTTTTTTAATTAATTAATTTATTTTTATTTTATTTTATTTTTAAACTTTACATAATTGTATTAGTTTTGCCAAATATCAAAATGAATCTGCCACAGGTAAATACTACTAGTATTTCTTGAGTTAGTTAATTTAGCTTTATTTCTCTAATATTTCTTTTAGAAATTTAATTTGTCTTCACAAGATTTGTGTTTCTATTCTGTATTCACCAAGTGACAATCGTCAAGTTTTTAGTGTCATTTTAAACTTAAGTATTTTTAGTTGGTAATAATTTACATAAAGTCTTCATTAGCTTATATAATATTGCAAGCAAGCAGCTACTGAAACAGTCTATGTGGTCAACTTCACACATAAAAAAATTCTAAAGTCATCATTCCCCACAATGAATAATCTAGTTGATTACATTACATTTCGGCTTAGCTTGCTGTGACAAAGCACTAAATATCAAATATTATGCATCTCTAGACATCTAGTCAAATATTCCCATAAAAGAACTTATTACTTCTGAGCCTTCTTATCTCCAATAGATTCTAAGGTTTATAGAGAAGAGTTAAGTGGTAAAACAAAGTTTACAACATCATGATTTGCAGATGCTGTGAATCTAGTAGGAAAAAAAAATAGCTTTTAACTTTTCCCCCAGTATGCTAAGGAACATAGGGAGTTGTTGCTATGTAAAAAGGCAGTGGTCTGAATAGTGTTCCTCATCTTTCCATCTGGAATTGTTTCCTTTAGTTCTTGATTGGTGAGTAGTTAAATATGAGTACACAAGGTAAGGCCTACAGAAGCCAATTAATATGGACAGTATATTTTATTTCAATGAATGAGATTAAAAAAATATACTTTTCAGGGACATCAATATGTGTGGATCTTAAACTGAAATTGAAGGTTGCTCAGTGTTTTAGAAATCTGAATTTCTTCCTATAAATAAATAAGGGCTATAAGTATATTTTTTCTTTTTTATTGGGACATCGTTGTTTCCAGTGTTGTGTTGATTTCTGCCATGTGAAAAAGTGAATCAGCTATATGTATACATATGTCTCATCTGTTTGGGATCTCCCTCCTACCCCTATCCTGTCCCACTCATCTAGGTTACCACAGAGCACCAAACTGAGCTCCCTGTGCCATACAGTACTTTCCCACTAGTTACCTATCTCACACATGATGGTGTATATATGTCAATCCCAATCTCCCACTTCATCCCCCTACAATGTCACACATCTATTCTCTATGTCTACATCTCTCTTCTTGCCCTGCAAATAAGTTCATCTGTATCAGTTTTCTAGATTCTACATATATGTGTTAATATACAATACTTGTTTATCTCTTTCTGACTTACTTCACTCTGTATGATAGACTCTAGGTCCAACCATGTCTCTACAAAAGACCCAATTTCATTCCTTTATATGGCTGAGAAATATTCCTTTGTATATATGTATTCGGGAGTTGGTGATGGACAGGGAGGCCTGGAGTGCTGCGATTCATGGGGTCATAAAGAGTCAGATACGACTGGGTGACTGATCTGATCTGATCTGATCTGATCACATCTTGTTTATCCATTCATCTGACTATGGGCATTTAGGTTGCTTCCCTATCATGGCTCTTGTGTGTAGTGCTTCTGTGAACATTGGGGTGCATGTGTCACTATGGAGAACAGTATGGAGGTTCCTTAAAAAACTAAAAATAGAACTGCCATATAACCCAACAAGCCCATTACTTGGTATATACATGGGAAAAACCATAATTCAAAAAGGAATATAGGTATGTTTTGAAGATCTTTTTGAAAGTTATGCAAATGATTATAAGGAATAATGATTCACAAACTTTGGGGACATAATCAACTCTGTTATATTAAATTTAACAGAAATAGTCACATTATGATGCTGATATGCACATGTGAGATTCCTTGATTTGCATGACATGAGCTTCTTTTTTAATAGTAGTTCTCAAACTTTTAAATCTCAGGACCTCTTTTTGATTCCTAAAGGTTACTGGATACTCAAAACTTTTGTTTCTGTGGTCTATGTCTATTAATACTAATCAGATTAAAATTATAATTGTGAAAATGTATAATAATCATTTAATTTAAATAAAATAATACTAAATATATTATTAATATAAATAAAATATTTAAATAAAATATGATTATTTTTGAAACAGTAGAAGACAGCCAGATTCTCCTATCTGCTGCTGCATTCAATCTTTCACATTGTGTGCTTTTTCTTGAAATATATGAAAACAATTAAGCTTCTCATAAATCCATAGTTAAAAAGAAAGGAGTATTTATTAGCATTTTTAGATAACAGAGAATATTATTTTTAGATAACAGAATATTATTTATAGATAATTCACCAATCTCATCAAGTGGTAGTTGATGATATTAAAGGTAGTTGCAATGTAGAATCTGAAACCATATAAAACAACATTTTGTATTACATTTTGCTGAAATGCACTTGTTAATCTTATAATTTGAGTGCATTTTATAATATTGGGTATCTGTCACTTAGAAAGTATTAGTCACTGAGTTATTTATTATCTTGAATTATGTCACTTTACAAAAGCGTTGTATGTCATGGGTCCTCAGGAAATTGTTGCTATATCCTCTTGAACAAATAGGAGTGGGGAAAGTAAATAGTATTTATTAGTATTATGAAATTATATTAGGGCCCTTAAAGAACCCTCAAAAGGATGACAATAAATCCAAGGAATTTTCATACTACTTTTTGAAAATAATTAATTTTAAATAAATAAGAAAATATTTTGCATCTGAGAGGAGAACTGTAAATATTTCAGTGATTTGCCACACTTTTTTAAAGTGGAGTTAGGGGTAGAAGATTGGGTCCAGGCTGCAAAAGCTACATTTTCAGTGGGATTCCTTATATATAAACTATTCTCAATAATAACAGTCTTGGACTAAGTTAGAGTTTACTAAAGTTAATTTCTAAATTTCTTTTCTACCTGAACAAATATGTAAAGCATCATACCATAAAGTGTCAAATTCCAGCAGGATTTATATCTACTGTCCTTTTTACATCTCTATATGAATTTTAAAATATTGTTCTAAGAAAAAAACATTTGGTAATATAGAATTATCCCATTAAATGCCATCAAATGCAAAGATCCAATATTAAACTACTTTACTTTTTTTCAACTTTATTCTTCCATTTTACAAACTGGGATAAAACTGTGTGTATTTATTCCCAAATACTTGGGCTTCCCAGGTGGTGCTAATGGTAAAGAACCTGCCTGCCAATGCAGGAGACATAGAAACGCAGGTTCGATCCCTGGGTTAGGAAGATCCTGTGGAGGAGGGCATAGGCAACCCACTCCAGTATTCTTGCATGGAGAATCCCCATGGACAGAGGAGACTGGTTGACTATAGTCTGCTGCTGCTGCTGCTGCTGCGTCGCTTCAGTCGTGTCCAACTCTGTGCGACCCCATAAACGGCAGCCCATCAGGCTCCCCCATCCCTGGGATTCTCCAGGCAAGAACACTGGAGTGGGTTGCCATTTCCTTCTCCAATGCATGAAAGGGAAAAGTGAAAGTGAAGTCGCTCAGTCGTGTCCGACCCTCAGTGACCCCATGGACTGCAGCCCACCAGGCTCCTCTGTCCATGGGATTTTCCAGGCATAGGGTCTCAAAGAGTCAGACACAACTGAAGCGATTTAGCATGCATGCAGCACAAACACACGTTCCCAAATACTTCTAACATTTGTTTCTTTTATTTTTTACTATGTTTAATGTTATAATCATGAGTTTTAATTAAAATCAGTTGCATAGGCAAGTATAAATCAAGAGAAATATTAGAAGATATTAGAAAGATGACCAAGATTTAAAACAGGAGAGTTACTTGAACTGAGTACAAAGATGGAGTTTTTTGATGTCACCAATAAGACAGACACATAGTCTTTGTATTTATGTAACTGAGTCAGACCACGTACAGCAAACATTCGACCTTTCTTGTATCCTTGTTTCTCACAACACTCTTATGAGCATGGACTTTTAGCTTCTCCGTTTCCACATAAAACACTATCAATCATATTGTCTTGAAATATGCTCAACTATTAATTTTTACTCCTTATTACTCTTTGCCAGTGATTATTTAAGCCACTCAATTAATCACCACATTTATTAACGTAACCAATATGTATACCATATTGTTCCAAATGAAGCCAGTATACACACTCACACTTGGTAATAGACTGCTGTAAAAGGAGTTTAAGATTGAGGAAAATCCTCTAAGATTTATTTCTCTCTTAATTGCTCCCTTATTTCCAAAATTTAACAAATTGCCAATGTCATCTTGGTTTCCTGTAGAGAAGGAAGAAATTTTGTGTAATTACTTCTCCCTGTGTTTCTGCTTTGGGAAAGCAAGTGACTGAGGATGATAAAACACTGAACCGAAAGTCTGAAGAACTAGGATCACTAATTCTTCCAGTGACTTGGTCTGGACTCCTGTGGTTAGAAAACAATCTTTAAGTTTAACACGCTTCATTCTTCCAGAAGCCAACTGTATTTACAAAAGGTGTCAGGGTTCTTGAAACAAAAGACTCTGTGGTAACTGAGCAAGGATAAACTGGTGATTTTTCCCCTCCATCAATTCATTGGAGGGACTCTCAAATATCTATTAGTTATTGACCTGGGGAGAGATAGATGGTCTACTCAAACTAAAGCAGAAGCACTTAGGTCAAGATGTATTAGTTGTTGTGGAAGCATTCTATAGCTATAATCCAGGTTCAAAAAACACTGCCTACAGTCACACTTTTTTGAAGTGCATTGTAAGAGCATTAATCCCAAAAGATATCCTGAAATAACAAAAGAATTCTTTACACATATGAAATTAGAAGATTCTAAGTATTATGTCCCCATCACAGAGCATCAGTAGTTTATTGAATTATCTAAAGTATATGCAAAGAAACCAGTGAACATTGTTTAACTAGTAGTTCTCAAACTTTTTTTTTAATATATATTTTGTTTTATTTTTAACTTTACAATATTGTATTGGTTTAGCCATATATCAACATGAATCCGCCACAGGTACTTTTAACTTTATAATTAAAGAACCATTTAAAGTTCCACTAGCCAGTGTTGGCTAAAAACCACTTAGGGAAACTTTCACTTTTTGTAAAGTCAATCCCCTTCCTTTTCAGCACCCCGTTTTACTGCATCTTCTTGAAGATTCTTCAGTACATTAATGATAACATTTTTCATCCCTGATCAAAATATTTCCTCTCAGAAAGAATTCTGAGTTTAGATATAAAAAAGTATACTATCCATGAGTTAGTGTATTGTGAGATTTATTCAAATCTTTGTGATTGGTCACTGTTTCAGGGATTTCAGTTATAAATGAAAATTGTGGGTGGTATTTATTTGACCTAGTATTTACTTACCTTGAGTAGCTTAACTATTATTTACAGTTAGTCTCCTGTAGATACTAATAATAGTAGCATTTTAAAGGTCCTATATTATTCTCAGCAACAGAAAATTGGCAAATATATAACTCTGAAATAAAGTTTGGAATTAGGCCTGGTAAAAAGATAACTCACCTTTGCACTGAGGTGAACACAAACATACCAAATCTGCTTATTTTCTATTTAAAGATGATCAAAATTATCTTCGAAGCCCACACCAAATCTTTACATACTATAAAAACATTTTTGGAAAATATAGCTAAATCCTTATATATAAATTACATTTCAGTTCAGTTGCTCAGTTGTGTCCAACTCTTTGAGACCCCATGAACCTCAGCATGCCAGGTCTCCCTGTCCATCACCAACTCCCGGAGTTCACTCAGACTCACGTCCATCGAGTCAGTGATGCCATCCAGCCTCTCATCCTCTGTCATCCCCTTCTCCTCCTGCCCCCAATCCCTCCCAGCATCAGAGTCTTATCCAATAAGTCAACTCTTCGCATGAGGTGGCCAAAGTACCGGAGTTTCAGCTTTAGCATCATTTCCCTCCAAAGAAATCCCAGGGCTGATCTCCTTCAGAATGGACTGGTTGGATCTCCTTGCAGTCCAAGGGACTCTCAAGAGTCTTCTCCAACACCACAGTTCAAAACCATCAATTCTTCGGCACTCAGCCTTCTTCATAGTCCAACTCAATTACTGTGATGGGCAGCCATAAAAATCACATTTATGTTTCTAAATGATGGATTATCCCTTAATTCAAGAGCAGCGTGTATGTAAACTAGAATTTTATTATAGTTACTATATCTTTTAAGTCTTTTTGAGTGGTGCTCAAGATATTCCTCTAAAGTGGGTGACATTGTAAAGCTAGTTGCCTTGTTTGGCTTCTAGATATGCTTGTTGGTTTGAGTTTGGTTTGAAATTTTGGTTTAGGTTTAGGTTTTCGTCACCCAAAGCTTATTATTTTTAAACTGGAAATATGTATTCTAACAGTTGATCACCCTTTCACCTTCCAATACTGTGTTGCATCAGGAAATTTCACACATCAGCAATTGCATGGATCTTGAAAGCAATTGAGTTTCAGATCTTGATGCTTGATTTTATTTCTGAATTGAGCCAAATCTTTAAGTGTGTGTATCCTTTAACAGATTGCCTTGACTTATTTCTCCTCACCTTACTCCAACTTCCTAAATAATCAGTTTATATGTTTTTCTCTGTCATGTACATGGCATCAGAATTACTTACAAAGTAGTATACTAAATGTATCTGTGTTTTATGTATTTTAAGCTTTTATCTTAAAGATTATAAATAATATTTTGTTTTGTCTTATTTTGCTCTGGTTTAGTTATTTGGACCTCACATATGAAATTGACTTATTTAATAATGTAGGATAATTTGACATGCATTTTTGTTTAACAGTTTTGTTCCTGACCTTTCTTTACAATTTGATTTCTTGTTTATCTGGCTTCTTTATTATAATTATTAACTTTTATTTTAATATATATAGTTTAATGAGGTGTGTAATATCCTTTGGGAATAAAGTAAGGAATTAAATGCATAGAACTTTTGAATAAAGACCAAATAATATGATGTCCTTAATTATTTTAGAAAGTCCATGGCTTTGGAAATGTTCATGTCAACTCATAAAATCTGATTATGTACAGAAAAATGTCATAAAAAAGTAGTTCAGAGCTATGAATATGATTTCTCTCCTCTGCAGGTTTGTATATTCTAGTTCTAATTGAAGGCCAGATAAAACTTTGAATTAAACAAGCTGACGTGATCTGACTTCACTTAGGAATACCTCATCTGAGTAGTTTTTTGTTTGAATTTTACTGCTTTTCTAAAAATGTGTCAGTGCTTCCCAAACTTACAGAAGTGAAATCTGCTGTCATTTCAATTGATCATCACATAGAAGCCTTGTATTAGTTTCTTGGCTGCTGCTGCTGCTGCTAAGTCACTTCAGTCGTGTGTGACTCTTAGGAAGCAATAAATAATGGTGTGCATGTATGCATGCCCAGTTGCTTCAGTCACATCTGATGCTTTGAGATCCTATGGACTGTAACTTGCCAGGCTCCTCAGTCGAAAGGACTCTCCGGGCAAGAATAATGGAGTGGGTTGTCATGCTATCCTTGGGGAGGGGATCTTTCTGACCCAGTGATCAAATCCACATATCATGCATCTCCTATATTGCAGGCAGATTCTTTACTACTTGAACCATCTGGGAAGCCCCATTAACTAATGACAGAATAAGTGAAGGATTTTTTTTTTAAATTAGCCTATGCTAATTTCATTGGATGAAACAATAACATAGTCCTTACACAATAGAACCATACATTATATCATTTTCTAAGTATTTTCTACTATGGTGCACCATGTTGTTTTTTAGTCACTCAGTCACATTCAGCTCTTTGGGACCCCATGGACTGGAGCATGCCAGGCTTTCCTGTCCTTCACTGTCTCCCAGAGTTTGCTCAAACTCAAATTCACTGAGTTAGTGATGCTATCCAACCATCTCATCCTCATCGTCCCCTCCTCCTTCCCTCAATCTTTCCCAGTATCAGGATCTTTTCCGATGAGTCAGCCCTTCGCATAAGGTGGCCAAGGTCTTAGAGCTTCAACTTCAGCATCAATCCTTCCAATGAATATTGAGGGTTGATTTCCTTTAGGATTGACTGGTTTGATCTCTTTGCAGTCCAGGGGACTCTCAAGAATCTTTTCCAGCACCACAGTTTGAAGGCACAAATTCTTTGGTGCTCAGCTTCTTTTTATTGTCTAGCTCTCATATGTGTATCTGACTACTGCAATAACCATAAATTCAACTAAATGGACTTTTGTAGGCAAAGTGATATCTCTGCTTTTTAATTCGCTGCCTAGGTTTGTCATTGCTTCTCTTACAAGGTGCAGCCACAACATGTAAATATATAACCCATTTTAATTGTAGTCTTCCCACCACATCATAATAATATATAATTTTAAAAAACGTAATATAAAAATAAATATTTTTTTAAGGTATAACCTAATTTTTTTATTTTTTAACTTTACAATATTGTATTGGTTTTGCCATATATTGAAATGAATCCACCACAGGTATACACGTGTTCCCCATCCTGAACCCTCCCTCCCTCCTCTCTCCCTATACCATCCGTCTGGGTCATCCCAGTGCACCAGCCCCAAGCCTCCTGTATCCTGCATCGAACCTGGACTGGCGATTTGTTTCTTATATGATATTATACATGTTTTAATGCCATTCTCCCAAATCATCCCCACCTCCCTCTTCCATAGAGTCCAAAAGACTGCTCTATACATCTGTGTTTCTTTTGCTGTCTCGCATACAGGGTTATCTTTACCATCTTTCTAAATTCCATATATATGCATTAGTATACTGTATTGGTGTTTTTCTTTCTGGCTTAGTTCACTCTGTATAATAGGCTCCAGTTTCATCCACCTCATTGGAACTGATTCAAATGTACTGCTAAAATAAATAAATAAGTTGGAATAAAGGAAATTAAGAAAATAAATTACCAATTGCTTTTCAATATTCTCAAGCAAATGAGCCTTTAAGTACTCCTCCCCCCTAATATGATTAATAATTGCATTAGCTTCCTAGGGCTTCTATAACAAAATAACACAATTTGAGTTTCTTAAAACAACAGAAATTATTATTTCACTGTTCAGGTGATTAGAAGTCTGGAATCAGTGTTTGCAGGGCTGTGCTTCATCCAAAGTCTCTACAGGAGAATTTTTCCTTGTCTCTTCCAACTTTGCATAGCCCCAGGTCTTCCTTGACTTATAAATGAATAGCTACAATTCCTACTTCTGGTGTCATATGGTAGTGTTTTCCCTGTCTCTGTCTTCTTCCATTCTTAGAAAGAAACAAGTCATATTCGATTAGAACCCACTTTAATGACCTCACCTTAAATTAATGACAGCTCCAAAGACCCTATTTTAAAACAAGGTCTCATTCACAGTGTTAACATTTCAGTGTATCTTTGGGAGGGGTACAATTCAATCCAGAACAATGACCAACTAATTAATTTTTTGATAGTAAGATCAGCTTCATTTTGAAATACATTGAAGCATTTTCTCATATAGCATCAAATAATCAATATATATTTACTAAATGTTTTAAATAGCCATAGAAGCAATAATAGGAACAGAATTCTGAATTTATATACATTCAAAGATTTTACCTCTTGTACAAGTGATTCATAATTCACACAGGTTGCCCCTAAATTCAGAAGATTGAAGCAGTGCTGATGCACCATCTCTGCCTGTGATTCCATAGGAATCATCTAAGAGTCCCTATACAAAGTGTGGCCACTAGACCAGCAGCATTTCCATCACCTGGAAGCTTATTAGAAGTGAAGAATCTAGGTCCCTGCTCCAGTCCTACTGAATTAGTATCTACATTTTTAATAAGATTCTTAAGAAAGGCATACTCAGATCAAACATAAGGAAGTGCTTCCCTATAGAATTGTTTGTTTTTTCAATAACATCTTTTGTTTTTTGAAGTTTTGCCACTGCTTTATTTTTTTCTTTGTTTTGTTTGCTTTTTACAATTTTAATTGGAGGATGACACATTTGAGTCAGTCCTAATGAGGTGGGTGAAGCTAGAGCCTGTTACACTTAGTGAAGTAAGTCAGAAAGAGAAAAACAAATATTGTATATAAATGCATATATAAAGGAATATAAAAAGATGGTACTGCTTAGCCTATATGCAGGGCAGCAATGGAGACCCAGACATAGAGAACAGACTTGTGGACAAAGCGTGTGAAAGAGAGGGTGGAACGGATTGAGAGAGTAGCGTGAGAATTGTCTTATTTTTAATTGTAAGGTTATAAAATTTTCTTGTCTCCTGATAATTGGTTTTTCCCAATACCTAATATAAAAATTGATTTAATCAATTGTACCTACATAGTGGAGCTTCCCAAGTGGCTCAGTGGTAAAGAATTCACCTGTCAATGCAGACTTGGTTTCCATCCCCAAGTAGGGAAGATCCCCTAGAGTAGGAAAGGGCAACACACTCCAGTATTCTTGCCAAGAAAAATCCCATGGACAAAGGAGCATCATGGGCTACAGTCCATGGGGTTGCAAAGACACAACTTAGCGACTAAGCACAGGCACACACACAAACACACACACTCCTACATAGTGACACCTTCCTAAAAATCCCTAACCTATGGGGTTTGGAAGAGCATGGCAAAGGATGAGATGGTTAAATAGCATCACCAACTTAATGGACTTGAGTTTGAGCAAACTCCAGGAGATAGTAGAGGACAGAGAAGCCTGTTTCTAGTAGAATAGAAACACAGGCTTTCCCCTAGAAGCACTTTGAAAACTAGCCTGCTGCTGCTGCTGCTGCTAAGTCGTTTCAATCGTGTCTGACTCTGTGGGACCCCATAGACAGCAGTCCACCAGGCTCCCCCGCCCGTGGGATTCTCCAGGCAAGAACAATGGAGTGGGTTGCCATTTCCTTCTCCAATGCCTGAAGGTGAAAAGTGAACAGTGAAAGTTAAGTCGCTCAGTCGTGTCTGACTCTTCCCAACCCCATGGACTGCAGCCTACCAGTCTCCTCCTTGCAATTATCAAATACAGGCTAATTGATTTGGTGTAGGAATGTATTCCTACACCAAAATACAGCAGTTCTAACCCCTGAGTTAAAATTCATGTTTTATGGCAAGATAAGATAAATTAAACCTATGTTTTTTCTCTCCCCTGTACTGTGCTTTGTGTGTCTGCATTAGATGTTGACCAAACCTCCTCTGGTCCACAGAAAGACCTGCTCAACCATAAAGAGAAACATTTTCTCAGCATCAACAAGACAACTCCTTGAGAGATAACATCTTCTTGATTTTGTAAGGGACCACGTGACCCACCACTCTGTGCCCCAGATCTGAATTGTGCAAACTTTCTACATCATTTAATGTACAGTCTTCTGTCTCAAAAATCTAAATAACTGTGCTTTGGCCTTTAACACTAAGAAGGCGACGGCACCTCACTCCAGTAATCTTGCCTGGAAAATCCCATGGACCCTGGTAGGCTGCAGTCCATGGGGTCACAAACAGTCGGACACGATTGAGCGACTTCACTTTCAGTATAAAAATTATAATAATAGACTATGTGTTTAGTCGCTCATGTCCAACTCTTTGTACCCCTTGGACTATAACCTGCCAGACTCCTTTGTTTATGAGATTCTCCAGGCAAGAATACTGGGGTGGGTTTGCCATTGCTTTTTCCAGGGGATCTTCCTGACCCAGGGATCAAACCCAGGTCTCCAACATTACAGGCAGATTCTTTACCATCTCAGCCACCTTGGAAGCCTATACTAGTAGGCTAATCAATTTAAATATCAAAAAATAAAGATAAATCAAGATTACACAAAATGAAAATAATAGTTTTGTGTTATTGTTTCAGTAGCTTAATTATCCCACATATTCCAATCTTCTGTTGAATATGCTTTAGTCAAGTTTATTCTAATCAGTGTAACCATGAGAAATTTTAAAACTTTATACACCCTAGTACAGGTATTGTTTACCCAATAATTTACAAAAATTCTACTTCTCTTCTATTGCTCTTATTTGATGTAATAGTTTATATATAATTTTTAGAGACTGTTCCAATAATCATCTATGACAGTTACTTTTTTGACTATTAAAATAGTCATAGATACATTATGACTCAAAGTGGCTAACATATTTTTAATAGATACTATATTTTCTAATACACTTTCTTATTTAATTTTAGCACAAATATCTCAATATTTGCAAAAATATGTGCCTTTTATACTCACATAATAAATCACACAATTATTTCAGTGTATTGTATTTTTAAAACCTCTTTCACATATCTAAGTGAAAGTGAAGTCACTCAGTCATGTCTGACTCTTTGAGACCTCATGGAAAGTAGCCTGCACCAGGCTCCTCCGTCCATGGGATTTTCAAGGCAAGAGTACTGGAGTAGGTTGCCATTTCCTTCTCCAGGAGATCTTCCCAACCTAGGGATCCAACCCAGGTCTCCCACATTGTAGACAGATGCTTTATCGTCTTAGCCACCAAGCTGCATGATAATTGAAATCTTTTATCCTAAAAGAAACTATCACTAAACAAATGTAGTTTTATTCATTTGAACTATTCATTTTGATATTGCACAAAAACAAAATTTTCAAGGTTTATATTTTAATTTGCTATTCTAAAGCATTACAAATTAAACACAATTTCAAGCTGTATTTCCATATGGAATATTTTGGGGCTACCTCCCTAGAAATCCTAGGGAATGCATTTTCAGTTGGGTAGCCTTTCATCTATTTTATTTGAATCCAGGTTTGACTTTGACAATTAAACTGAAAAAGATTATAGTATAAAGAAGTGTAAACAAAACAATTAAGAATTTTTTCAGAATGCAGATAGATAAACCTGGAATAATAAGACATGAAAGATGCAATATTACTTATACATGTGGAGAAAAACTAAACAAAGAAGACAGTTTCAATTTCCATTTTATGATTATTCCAGGAAGATATATGGCATATTCCTTGTATTCAAATGTATTATTTTTTTCTCCAGGTCATTTGAAAAAATCATGTCAAAATGACGTTAGTTTTCTATTGCTGCCAGATTACCACAAGTCTAGGATTTTAAAACAACATTTATTTATAATCTCTTCATTTGCCTGTGTCAGGTGTCTGAGTGTGGGTGCTGGATCCTCTGTTTAGGGTCTCATCAACAAGAAATTAAGGTATCATCCAAGATTGTAATCTCTTACAAGGCTCTAGTCCTCTTCCATACTCACTGATTGTTGACAAAGTTCTCTTCCTTTGCCTGTGGGATTAAGGCCTTGTTTTTTTTTTTTTTTTTTCCTGGCTGTTAACTAGAGACCATTGTCAACTCCTGGAGGATAATGTTGCCCTGTCTAATTATGGTGGTTTGCTCCTTTAAGGTCAACAGAAGAGTCATCTATTGAATCTTTGAATATCTCTGAGTTCTATTTCTGATATATAGATTCTTTTTTAAAAGGACTCATCAGATTAACCTCCCATATTCAAGGGGAGACTATGGGAATTCCTGGAACCACCTTAGAAATCTATGTACTGTAAGGTCATTGTCAGCTTCTGCCTTAGGATTCAAAAAGAGGTTCAAGTGTCAGTTCATTCCAAGTGTGGCAACTTTCTGTAGTAGCAACTATTTATGTGGTACTCTGTGTATTCCAGATTGAGCATACTCTAACTCAGTTTTCATTGTACTAGGAAACAGTGACACTATGTATAACCAAAATTCATTTTTCATTTCAGGGTATATTAGACACTTGGCACCATGATTATATGTGTTAGTTCTCATCAGAATTGCCTTGATGAAAAGTAAATGTTGAACCTCTGTGAGCTTTTTAGATTTTGTTTTTGTGTGCTTTGAGACAAATGGACTGAAATTATAAAACTGAGTGTCTTGATTTGCTTTCCTTGGACACAGCTATACTGCAGTTTCATGCCATTTTAAACACACACTAATTGCCCATTCTTCAAAAGTCTCTTTAGTTCTTAAGAAGCTATCTAGGTGTATTTATCTCTATGGAGAATTAAATAACCCTTGCCGTTTTAGAAATCTGCCTTATTTGCAAATCTCCAATGAGTCATGAGATACAGAAGGAACCTCAGGTGTAATATTGACTGCAAAGTATAATCACTCTACCTGCCTAAATCTGTTTAAAAACACATTGGTGGAGATAATTTCACTCTGCGTTTAGTCATTTTATAGTTGAATACAGAACATGGAATCTTTGAAACCCAAAAAGCATAAACACTAATGAAGCTGCACTTAAGAGTAGATATAAGCAAAACCCAACAGATTTATACTAATCCACAGATAAAAGAGAATTTCAATCAAAAGATTCCAGCAATTTCCAGTTAATCTTGTACATTTTGACCTAATAGGATTTCAAAAAACTTCACTCTGCTCGTTTCACATCTTCCCACTTATATTTATCTACATGTAGATAGAATCATCCTGACAGATATTTGGTATAAGTTTATGTGAAAAATGAATTTACACAGAGGAGATGAAACAGTATTCAGAGAGAAAGACTCTTATATATAGTCTAAGAAAACTTAAAATATTTATTTTTCCAGAAATAACTTTGGTAAGGCATTTACAAACAGTATTTTTATTTTATTGTGGTTTGCTTTTATTGGTTTAAATGTTATTTTAAATAGATGTTTCATTTTAATATAAAAATGTTTGTCCAAGGAAACTTTATGAAGTCATATTATTGATGTGATCAATTCATCAAAGCTCTGTTAGTATTACTTACAATAAATACAGTCAACTCCAATTTTAAAAAATGTTTTAAAAATAAGACATCTTTCTATATTGATAGATGTAAGTTGATATTTTGTCCTCCTTTAATTTTCTATCTCGTCATTTATCTGGATTAATTAATTCTAGCCTGTCAAATTTTTCCCATGAAAAATGTCTCAAATAAGTATTCTATGGTCAAATAAATACCAGTAAACTGCATATTTTGTGCAATATTAGAGATTTATTATGCAAATTACCTTATTAAAATCAATGGAAAATATGCAGGAATTGTTAATTTATTAACTTGACCTTTTCAAAAATTAATCAGCTAGGAAATCAGATATATTTCCTCTATTACATCCATCAACAATAATTAAAACATTAATTTAAAAACTGTAGAGATACTATTGATCTTGTTCATTTGGCTTTTTCTTCTTATTTCCTATAGTGTGATTAACATATATGAATATGAATGTATAATGTGTACATATATAATATATACACACATATGTAACTAGTACATTTATATATACTAACACATACCTGGTGGCTCAGATGATAAAACATTTGCCTGCAATGCAGGAGACCCAGGTTCAGTCCTTGGGTTGGGAAGATCCCTTGGAGAAGGGAGTGACTCACTACTCACTCCCATATTCTTGCCTGGAGGATTCCATGGACAAAGGGGCCTGGTGGGCTAGAGTTCATGGGGTCACTAAGAGTCAGACATGACTGAGACACTAAAACTTTCATGTTTCTTTACTTTCATGTGTACACATTTCTATAAATATTTCCATATTAGCATTAAGATGTGTTCAGACTAACAGTTTAGACTTAAATTCAGCAACACTTGATTAATTTTATGCTCCCCTCTTGTTTATTTGTATTGTTTTCTCTGACAGTTAAAACTTGGCTATCTTTATCTACAGCTTATTTAATTATGTAACTCTGGGGTGTATGTGTATGTAAATATATCAAGTTTTTATCTTATTTTTTGTGCTGCAGTCCTTTAAAGATATTGCTCTATTACCTTCTGATTTATGAAGTTTCTGAAGTCTGATTTCTTTTTTATATAAACTTTTTGATATATATTCCACACTTAAATATATTTCACCCATTTAAAGCACTGAACTTAAAGTTTTTAGTAGCTCATACAATTGTGCAACAATCAACATAACCACATTTAAATTTTTTCATTCTTCCCCCCGGAAAACCACCCAAATCTAGCAGCCACTGCCTTTTTCTCACATACCACTACCCCCAGCTATAGGGATTCATTAGTCTACTTTCTGTCCTGTTTATCTGCTCATTTTAGACATTTCATATGGGCTTCCCAGGTGGCACTAGTGGCAAAGAATCTGCCTGCCAACACAGGGGACTAAGAGATGCTGGTTCGATCCCTTGTTTGGGAAGATCTTCTGAAGGAGGGCATGGCAACCCACTCCCGTGTTCTTACCTAAAGAATCCCATGGACAGAGGAGCCTGGCCGGCTACAGTCTATAGGGCACAAATAGTCAGACACGACTGAAGTGACAGCATGCATGCAGACATTTCATATGGAATCTAAAGAGATGGCACTGATGAATTTATTTTCAGGGCAGCAATGGAGAAACAGACATAGAGAACAGACCTATGGACATGGTGGGAGGAGAGAAGAGAGAAGGGGAGATGTATGCAGAGAGTAACATGCTGCTGCTAAGTCGCTTCAGTCGTGTCCGACTTGTGCGAACCCATAGATGGGAGCGGCAGCCCACCAGGCTCCGCCATCCCTGGGATTCTCCAGGCAAGAACACTGGAGTGGGTTGCCATTTCCTTCTCCAATGCATGAAAGTGAAAAGTGAAAGTGAAGTCGCTCAGTCGTGTCCGACTCTTCCTGACCCCGTGGACTGCAGCCTACCAGGCTCCGCTGTCCATGGGATTTTCCAGGTAAGAGAACTGGAGAGTAACAAAGAAATTTACAATACCATATGTAAAAATAGACAATGGGAATTTGCTGTATGCCTCAGGGAACTCAAACAGGGGCTCTACAAAAGGCTGAAGGGTGGAATGGGAAGGGAGATGAGAGGGAGCTCTGGGAGGGAGGGGACAAGTGTGTACCTATGGCTGATTCTTGTTGATGTATGACAGAAAGCCACAAAATTCTGTAAAGCAATTATCCTTTAGTTTAAAAAAAACAAACACAACTCAGCATTCAAAAAGCTAAAAAAAAAGCAATCATACAATATGGTCTTTTGAGACTATCTTCTTCCGCTTGGTACGTTTAGTAGTACACTTAGTACAATACTCACCCATGTTGTAGCATGTATCAATAATTCATTTGTTTTTCCTAATGAATAAGATTCAATTATATGGCTAGTCAACATTTTATTTTTCCATAAACCAGCTAATGAATTTTTTTCCACTTTTTAGCTGTTACTCATACTGCTGGTATGAATATTCATGTACAAGTTCTTGTGAGGGTGTGTTTTCATTTGGGGGGGTGTGTATAAGTAGGGGTAGAATTGTTAGTCCAAATGTTTAACATTTGGGGGAAGTGAAAATCTTTTTTTCTAAGACATTTGCAACTCTAAATTCCCACCAAGTTGTCTGAGTATTCTAATTTCTCCACATTGACAAATACAAGTTGTTGCACGTTTTTAGATATAGTCACACTAGTGAATGTGAAGCTGTATTTCATTGTGGTCTTGCGTTTCATTTTCCTAGTGACTATTGATATTGAGTGCTCTTACATGTACTTTTGGCCATTTTCATATCTTCTTTGGGAAAATGTCTATTAAAACGCTTTCCCCACTTTTAACTGAGTTATGTCTTTTACTATTAAATTGAGAGCATTCTTTAAAATTCTGGATAGAACTCTATTATTAGAGATAGGACTTTCAAGTATTTTCTCCCATTCTTTGTTTTGTCTTTTTACTTACTGATAACATTTATGGCAGAAAAGTGTTTAACTTGAATGAAATACAAGTTATATATATTTATCTTTTGTTAATCATAATTATGCTATTGTATCTAAAAAACTACTGGCTAAGCCAAGGACATAAAGATATACAACTATGTTTTCCTATGAGAATTTTAAAGGTTTAGTTCCTAGCTAAACTATAGTTCTGTGTGGTCTATTTTGAGCTAATTTTTGTCTGTGGTTTGATTAGGGATTTGATATTATTTTTTCACATGGAGATATTCAGTTATACCAGCACTGTTTATTGAAAAACTATTCTTGGCACGCATGTTAAAAATGAATTGACCATAAGTGCAAATATTTATTTGTGAATTCTTTATTCAATTTCATAGACTTATTTGCCTATAGTTATGACAGTACATCACTTCGTCAATTCCTGTAGCATTGTAGGTGTTTCATCTTGAAGTTAGGAAGTTCTCCAACTTTGTTTTTTTTCAAATTTTCCACATATGAATGTAAGATTGAATGAAGAAATAATTATAACAAACTGTTAATGAGTTATAGATATCACATATTTTCCCCTGTACATTGGTCAGACTTTCTTGATTTTTTTATTTGTATTTGTTATTGGTGAAACCAAAAATTTTAGGTTACATATTATAATTCTTTTTTTTTTAATTTTATTTTATTTTTAAACTTTACATAATTGTATTAGTTTTGCCAAATATCAAAATGAATCCGCCACAGGTATACATGTGTTCCCCATCCTGAACCCTCCTCCCTCCTCCCTCCCCATACCATCCCTCTGGGTCTTCCCAGTGCACCAGCCCCAAGCATATTATAATTCTTAATACTAACACCATCTCTACCCACACTTCCAGAGAGCTGCTATTGTTGCTCATTGGCCATTTATTTGTTTAATGACTTAGTGGTACTAATTCAGTAAAGTCTGTTTCCCCTGTAGTGTCAGCCTCTGATGTCCTTGTTCATATTGTCTCCCCTTATTATCTTTTATATCAGTTAGCTAGAAATAGCCCCTGGATTGATGCAAACCATTTATCAATCAAAGATTACACCTGACTCCCTGTAGCCAGTTAGATTGACATCATTCACCATTGTATATGTGGGTGATTTCAGGAAAAGGGCCACTTTTACAGCCTGAAGTTTTATGATTTTGTCTCGTGCTTGGTCTGGGACTAGCAGCTTAGAGATTTCATCTCTGAGAATTTCTGAGAATTTGCAATTTGCATCATTCACACATTTTTCCAGATTGCCAGTAATGCCTATTTTTATTTTATATTCAAACTTCTTTTCCTAGGAGTCATTCTTAGGCCAGAGTTATTGTTCAGTAAGTGTGTGGTCAGAAGTAGTGTTCAGACTCCTTGAACCTATGAGGGTTTTGCTTTCTATTGATTGGCTTTGTATACTGCTGGGGAATGATTTCGTGTAAGCTTAATGTCCTCTGGTCATTGTCGCTAAGTGGGTGCAGCTTAGCACGTGTATACATCCTACTTGACTACCAGAGTTGAACTTGATACCAGGAGACCTAGTCTTAGCGCTCTCATTTTCTTCTGTTGTGCCATTTTTGTGTTATGGAACTAACATTTCCTCTTAATTTCTCTCCACTAAGATTTCCTCTGTTTTTAAAAATGGTTCTAAACATGGAACTTTCCATATTCTGTTTCAAGTAAAAGCAGTCTCTGCAGATTGAACTGCAGATTTTTTCATTCTTCTGGGCTGTCTCTCTCCTTGCCTGATCCCCTGAACCATTGCATGAGACTGAGTGAGAGTGGCAGCCCCTGTATTTTCACTTTTCACACCCACCTCACGTTATGAGCAAGTGGTTGTTGTTTTTGTTCAGTCGATATGTCATGTCAGAATCTTTGTGACCCCATGGACTGCCGCATGCCAGGCTTCCCTGTCCTTCACTATTTCTCAGAGTTTGCTCAAACTCATGTCCATTGAGTCAGTGATGCCATGCAGCCATATCATCCTCTCTCACCCTTCTGAGCCAAGGGCAAAAGTAACCCCAATATTTTCAGCAACAGAACCTGGAGTAGAGCCTCAAGCCTTTGTAGAATGACTGGATGGGAGTAGTGAGACCCAGTACTCTCTGCCAGAACTGCCTAGAGTTCAACTTCTGCAACTGAGCCTGGAGGCAGAATGAAAAATGCTGGCAGTCTGGTCTTCCTTGGTGAAATCACACACAGACTGAGAGTCTGGAGTAAAGGAGGCCCTGGTTTTCTTGGTCCAGAGATAGAACATTGAGGTTAGAGCTTCCAAAACAGATCTGAAGGAGGTGATAGGGGAGCAGATTGGGGTTCAAATTCCACAGATTCTTATTATTACTGAAATTAAGTAGACTTTTGAAGAAATGTTTCTTCATTTTCTGTTCAGCCTTAAAAAATTTTCCAAAGATTTTAAATAATTCTTAAAAATAATTTTCACCGGTTGTTATTTTACTGAGGATAGGTTCAACTAAGCTCTTTACTTGCAATTTCAGTTCTTCTGTGATGGGTTTTAACTTTCTTCTCCTGCATGGAATGTTTATGATGGGAGTTTTCCTTTTTTTTTTTTTTTTTTTTTATTCTTATAGAAACTTCATTTATGTAATTTTCTTTGTGTTTTCCTTCTTGGCCTTTAATGAGTTTCTTGGATCATTAATTTATATATAAATATATATTTTTGTTGTTTTTGTTTTGTTTTGTTTTTTTGGTAAGAGTGGCTTTATAATAATTAAAATTTCATGGGTAAACACATGTTTTTAGCAGAAAAACAACCTTTAAAACTGTTAACACAGTTTTACTTATTTATTTATTTTGTTTAATTTTTAACACTAAGTTCCTTTACTTCCATTTCTTTTACACTTGGAGGTTTAAAATTTCATAACTTATATTTTTATCAAATGTTATTTTTTCATATAATTTTTCTGTCTCTTATCCATTCATCTCTGAGTAGCAGTTACACATATGTTAGACTGATATCCAAATCAACTTGATGTTTTTGTGTGTAATTTTTAGACATTTTAGGAAAAGTCTGAGTTGCCTTTACTCTAGAGCTAAGTAGCTCTGTTCCCAATGTGTAGGCCTTCTTGGTTCTCAGGCAAATTCCCATACAGTCAATGATGGCACTGTGCTCTGGCTAGTGGCTACTCAAAAGATTTCTAGCACTTTGTGAGATCTGGAAATTTTTTAGCTTTTAAGTCCACTGTAATGTTTCTTTCCTTAGCACTTGTTATTTGTCCAGTCTCATGGAATTTAATATGCAGATTGTTATTCAACTGCAGAGTCACAGTTAGCCCTCAGTCAGAAGCTCTTTCTAGAGCTCTTTCTCTTTTTAGTTTTATCTTTTGCAGTTCACTTGCAGATTCTAGGAGCCTTAGTATCTCTGAACTCTGATTTGTTTCTCTTCAGTGTTGCAAAATCTCTGATTCTGTGTCTGTTCCCTTTCTCCGCTGCAGTTGTTAAATTCCCTCCTGGAAGAATGCTAGGAACTCAGCAGATTCTTCTCATTCTGCAGTTCTATGGCCTGGTCTATGAAAAGAGTGGTTTCATGTATTTTTCCCCATGCTTTTTTTGTTTTCTGTTTTTTTTTTTTTTTTTTGGTAAGTTTTATAATAATTAAAACTTCATTGGTAAAAACATGTTTTTAAGCAGAAAAACAACTTTTATAACTGTTAGCAAAGTTTATTTACTTATTTATTTTTCATTTTTAACACTAAGTTCCTTTACTTCCATTTATTTTACACTTGGAAGTTTAATTTTTCACACCATATTATTTTTTAATTATTTATTTATTCATTAGTGGCTGTGCTGGGTCTTTGCTGTGTGGGCTTTTCTCTATTTGTGGCAAGTAGGGACTACTCTCTTTTTGTAGTGCCCAGGCTTCTCGTTGTGGTGGTTTCTTTTGTTGAGGAGTGCAGGCTCTAGGTGTGCAGTCTTCAGTAGCTAAAACACATAGGCTCAGTTGTTGGAGTTCCCAGGCTCTAGAGCACAGGCTTAATAGTTGTGATGCACAGAATTATTTGCTCCACAGACTGTGGGATCCTCCTGCTCCAGGGATTGAACCCACATCCCCCACACTGGCAGGCAGACTCTCAAGTACTGGGCCACCAAGGAAGCCCAATTTGTAATATTTTAGATAAAATTTTTAAAAATTTTGTTGTTTGAGTTCTTATTTTTATAGCTTTAAATTAATATCAGGATAAACATATATTGACTATTTGCTGCCCAAGCCACTATCACATTACAATGCTTTAGAGATGGCAGAAGAAAATAAAAGACTATGTTTTTGCTCAGTCTGTGGTTAAGTATGAGCTTTAGTAATTTTGAAAGTAATTTTGAAAGCTATGACCAACCTAAACAGCATATTAAAAAGCAGAGACATTACTTTGCCAAAAAACGTCCTTCTAGTCAAAGCTATGGTTTTTCCAGTAGTCATATATGGATGTGACAGTTGGACTGTAAAGAAAGCCGAGTGCCAAAGAATTGATGCTTTTGTGTTTTTGTTTTTTTTTTAATTTTATTTTATTTTTAAACTTTACAATATTGTATTAGCTCCACCAAACATCGAAATGAATCCACCACAGGTACACCCATGCCCCACATCCTGAAACCCCCTCTCCACACCCTCCTCCTGGGTCGTCCCAGTGCACCAGCCCCAATGATGCTTTTGAACTGTAGTGTTAGAGAAGACTCTTAAGAGTCCCTTGGACTGTAAGGGGATCAAACCAGTCAATCCTAAAGGAAATCAATCAATATTAATTGGAAGGACTGATGATGAAGCTGAAATGCCAATACTTTGGCCATCTGATGCAAAGAACTGACTCATTGGAAAAGCCTCTGATGTTGGGAAAGATTGAAGGCAGGACGAGAAGGGGATGACAGAGGATGAGATAGTTGGATGCATAACCGACTGGATGGACATAAGTTTGAGCAAGCTCTGGGAGTTGGGAGATGGACAGGAAAGCCTGGCGTGCTGCAGTCCATGGGGTCACAAAGAGTTGTACACGACTGAGCAACTGACTTGAACTGAACTGAATTTTGAAAGGAATATTTAATGTTAACTAGTTATCTCTCTTTGATAAGAAGGTATACATGGAAATGTTTCTTACTTGGGAGATGTGACTTACTGAGATCACTTTCTATACCATGGGGTAAAAGTGAGCAGTGGATTTTACATTTGGAAGCTAAGTATAGCCCGTTAAGTGTAAGAACTTGTATTTTAAAGTCAAGATATTCTCTGAAAAAGTGAATATGAAAATTACATTACAGGATTCTATATTTATTCCTTTTCAATAGCTTTTAAATAAAATTTTATGGTATATCAAGACACAGAGAGTTTTCTAACTGCTGGAATTGTAAAGTTAATCTCATCTATTACAGCCACATTTATCACTGGCAGAAATAAAATTCTGCAATTACTATTTAGATGGCAACTTTTAGACTGTTAAATGATAAGTAATGTGTTAACATTTTATAACTAAATCGATGGAATTGTTTTTGTAGGGAATTATTTTTCTTTTAAGATGAAATTATGATGGTTAAAGTATTTTTACTGCTATATATGATTACTTTTTCCTTATTTAAAAATTGTTCTTATATCTTTCTGTCTCTGACTGAAGAACTGATTTATTGTTAGTATAAATCAAATAATATAAATATAGTCTTAAATATATTGAATATATCAATTATTTCATAATTAGATAATAAAAGTCAATTTGATTTGAATGCATTAGTGAGAATACATTGTGGCATCGGATTTCATAGCCACACTCAAAACTGGTAAGTATGATAGCTGGATTTAACCAGTTTACAGACGGAATTCAATAAAAAGACAAAATGACAAGAATTCTGTGAGCTATGGTTGTAGAGTGGTTAAATAGATGTGCCTCAGGGATATGCTCTGAGAGGAAGGAGATGAAAGATGGAAAGAAAGGAAAGATACATAAAAAGGAAATGGATAGGTTTTTGCTTTTGTGTGTATGTGTGTATTTGACTAATGGATGTGCACATTTTAAAACTCAAGGGGAAGGAGAGAATGCTAAATGCAAATGAGGTGGAAAATATCTGATAATGACAAAGCTTTGGTGTGATTATGGAATTGTGTCAGTTGTGTCCTAGAGGTGGGTAAAGGTAGAAGATATTAAAGCTGAATAGTTAAGGGCTCAGAGCAAAGTTTTGATGCTCTGTTCCAAAGTGAGTACAGCAGAATGTCACTGAAGCCATAAAAAGCATCCATACATACCAGAATAATTGATCAAACAAAGTGATCCTAAGGACTTGAGATTATGAATAGGGTATAAATAGTTTAAATGACTGTAGGCAAGAAAGAGGAGGTTGTGTTTCTTTGCAGTCTTCATACTTTGTATGGTCTTAGAAAATAAGCATTAGGGTGAATGCTTTTATTCTCTGAGGAAAGGAAAATTGTATGTTTCATTGAAGTCAAGCATGAAGGACAGCTATTTTGTGAAAATGTTGAGGTTTTAGGTAATAGGAGAGTTGGTTTTTTTTTTTTTCCCAGTAAAATATTATTTCTAAGTACACAGTGAAACTGCTTAAAAGGAAATTCACTACAAGGGAGATGTCTCAGAGAGGATGTAGAGACTAATAAAAATGTCAGGTCCTATATATGAAAACATATATAGGCCTGAGGTTCAGTTCAGATCAGTTGCTCTGTTGTGTCTGACTTTTTGCAACCCAATGGAGTACAGCACTCCAGGCCTCCCTGTCCATCACCAACTCCAGAGTTTACTCAAATTTATGTCCATTGAGTGAGTGAAGCCATCCAAATATCTCATCCTCTATCTTTCCACTTCTCCTCCTGCCTTCAATCTTGCCAAGCATCAGGATCTTTCTAACCGAGTCAGTTCTTTGCATCAGGTGTCCAA
The DNA here is from genome assembly GCF_029407905.1 of Bubalus kerabau. NCBI lineage: Eukaryota > Metazoa > Chordata > Mammalia > Artiodactyla > Bovidae > Bubalus > Bubalus kerabau. The sequence continues at coordinate 6,487,671 of NC_073645.1, forward strand.
AGTATTGCAGTTTCAGCTTCAACATCAGTCCTTCCAATGAACATTCAGGACAGAAGAAATCACTTTAGGATGGACTGGATGGATCCTCCTGCAGTCCAAGGGACTCGCAAGAGTCTTCTCCAACACCACACTTCAAAAGCATAATTCTTTGGTGCTCAGCTTTCTTTATAGTACAGCTCTCACATCCATACATGACTACTGGGAAAACCACACCTTTGACTAGACGGACAATTGTTGGCAAAATAATGTCCCTGCTTTTTAATATGCTGTCCAGGTTGGTCATAATTTTTCTTCCAAGGAGCAAGTGTCTTTTCATTTCATGGCTGCAGTTCACCATCTGCAGTGATTTTGGAGCTCAACAAAATGAAGGCTGTCACTGTTTCCATTGTTTCTCCATCTATTTGCCATGAAGTGATGGGACCAGATGCCATGATCTTAGTTTTCTGAATGTGGGATTTTAAGCCAACTTTTTCACTGTCCTCTTTCACTTTCATCAAGAGGCTCATCAAGAGGACATAAGGGTGGTGTCATCTGCATATCTGAGGTTATTGATATTTCTCCCAGCAATCTTGATTCCAGCTTATGCTTCCTCCAGCCCAGCATTTCTCATGATGTACTCTGAATATAAGTTAAATAAGCATGGTGACAATATACAGCCTTGACCTACACCTTTCCTGATATGGAACCAGTCTGTTGTTCCATGTTCAGTAATAACTGTTGTTTTTTAACCTGCATACAGACTTCTCAGGTGGCAGGTCAGGTGGTCTGGTATTCCCATCTCTTTAAGAATTTTCCACAGCCTGTTGTAATCCACACAGTCAAAGGCTTTGATGTAGTCAATAAAGCAGAAATAGATGTTTTTCTGGAACACTCTTGCTTATTCAATGACCCAACGTATGTTGGCAATTTGATCTCTGGTTCCTCTGCCTTTCCTAAAACCAGCTTGAAAATCTGGAAGTTCACAGTTCATGTACTATTGAAGCCTGGCTTGGAGAATTTTGAGCATTACTTTGCCAGTGTGTGAGAGAGTGCAATTGTGCAGTAGTTTGAGCATTCACTGGCATTGATTTTACTTGGGATTGGAATGAAAACTGATATTTTCCAGTCCTGTGGCCACTGCTGAGTTTTCCAAATTTGCTGACATATTGAGTACAGCATTTTCACAGCATCATCTTTTAGGATTTGAAATAGCTCAACTGGAATTCCATCACCTCCACTAGTTCTGCTCTTAGTGATGCTTCCTAAGGCCCACTTGACTTCACATTCCAGAATGTCTGGCTCTAGGTGAAGGATCACACCATCGTGATTATCTGGGTCATTAAGATCTTTTTTATATAGTTCTTCTGCGTATTCTCGACACCTCTTCTTAATATTTTCTGCTTCTTTTAGGTCAATAGCATTTCTGTCCTTTTGTGCCCATTCTTGCATGAAAAGTTCCCTTGGTATCTCTAATTTTTCCCATTCTATTGTTTTCCTCTATTCCTTTGCGTTGATCACTGAGGAAGCCTTTCTTATCTCTCCTTGCTATTCTTTGGAACTCTGCATTCCAATGGGTATGTCTTTCCTTTCCTTCTTTCCCTTTTACTTCTCATCTTTTCAGAGCTATTTGTAAGGCCTTCTCAGATAACCATTTTGACTTTTTGCATTTCTTTTTCTTGGGGATGATCTTGATATCTGCCTCCTGTACAATGTCACAAACCTCCATCCATAGTTCTTCAGGCACGCTATCAGATCTAACCACTTGAATCTATTTGCTACTTCCACTGTATAATCATAAGGGATTTGATTTAGGTCATAGCTGAATTGTCTAGTGGTTTTCCCTACTTTCTTCAATTTCAGTCTGAATTTGGAAATAACTAGTTCATGATCTGAGCCACAGTTAGCTCCAGGTCTTGTTTTTGCTGACTGTAAAGAGCTTCTCCATCTATGGCTGCAGAGAATATAATCAGTCTGATTTCAGTATTGGCTATCTGGTGATGTCTATGTGTAGAGTCTTCTCTTGTGTTGTTGGAAGAGGGTGTTTGCTATGACCAATGCGTTCTCTTAGCAAAGCTCTATTAGCCTTTGCCCTGCTTCATTCTCTACTCTAAGGTCAAATTCAACTGTTACTCCAGGTATTTCTTTACTTCCTACTTTTGCATTCCAGTCCCCTATAATGAAAAGGACATCTTTTTTGCATGTTAGTTCTTGAAAATCTTGTAGGTCTTCATAGAACCATTCAACTTCTACTTCTTCAACATTACTGGTCATGGCATAGACTTAGATTACTGTGATATTGAATGATTTGCCTTGGAAATGAATAGAGATCATTCTGTTTTTGAGATTGCATCCAAGTACTGCATTTTGGTCTCTTTTGTTGGCTACAATGGCTACTCCATTTCTTCTAAGGGATTCTTGCCCACAGTAGTAAATATAATGGTCATCTGAGTTAAATCCTGGAGAAGGAAATGGCAACCCACTCCAGTGTTCTTGCCTGGAGAATCCCATGGACAAAGAAGCCTGGTAGGCTGTAGTCCATGGGGTCTCACAGAGTCGGACACGACTGAAGCGACTTGGCAGGCAGCAGAGTTAAATCCATCCATTACAGTCCATTTTAGTTCACTGATTCCTAAAATGTTGACATTCTCTTGCCATCTCCTGTCTGACCACTTCAAATTTGCCTTGATTCATGGACCTAAGATTCCAGGTTCATATGCAATATTGCTCTTTACAGCATTTGACTTTGCTTCCATCACCAGTCACATCCACAGCTGGGTGTTGTTTTTGCTTTGGTTCCATCTCTTCATTCTTTCCTGGAGTTAGTTCTCCACTCATCTCCAGTAGCATATTGGGCACCTACTGACCTGGGGAATTCATCTTTCAGTGTCCCATTTTTTGTCTTTTCATAATGTTCATGGGGTTCTCAAGGCAAGAATACTGCAGTGGTTTGCCATTCCCTTTTCCAATAGACCACATTTTATCAGAACTCTCCCTCTTGACCTGTCCATCTTGGGTGGCCCTACAGGGCATGGCTTATAGTTTCGTTGAATTAGACAAGACTATGGTCCATGTGATTAGATTGGTTAGTTTTCTGTATTGTGATTTTCAGTCTGTCTGCCCTCTGGTGGAGAAGATAAGAGGCTTATGGAAGCTTCCTGATGGGAGACACTGACTGAAGGGGAACCTGGGTCTTGTTCTCCTGGGCTGGGCCATGATCAGTAAATCTTTAATCCAGTTTTCTGTTGAAAGGTGGGGTTCCCTCCCTGTTATTTAACCTGAGGCCAAACTATGGTGGAGGTAATGAAGATAATGGAAACCTCCTTCAAAAAGTCCCATGCATGCACTGCTACACTCAGTGCCCCCAACCCTGCAGCTGGCCACTGCTGACCCATGCCTCTGCCAGAGACTCCTGGACACTTCTGGGCAAGTCTGGGTCGGTCTCTTGTGGGGTCATAGCCCTGGGGAACTCCATGTTAATAGTATCCTGGGATGAAAGGAGAGGAATCAATTGTCATTTCCTCCTTCTAGGGACCTTGTTTTGAACCAAGACTAAGGCCTTAGGACATCTTGAAAGTGAAAATGAAGTCACTCACTACTGACTCTTTGCAACTCCATGGAGTGTAGCCTAGCAGGCTTTTCCTTCCATGGGATTTTCCAGTCAAGAGTCCTGGAGTGGGCTGCCATTTTCTTCCCCAGGGGATCTTCACAACCCAGGGATTAAACCTGGGTCTCCCACATTGCAGACAGGTGCTTTACCATCTGAGCCACCAGGGAAACATCTTATACATGCTTAACAGCTGGTGTTTTGTATTATCTAAGGAGCATTGGAGGACTCAGACATTTAGCATGGTGTTTTCTCAATGTCAAGGGAAACATATGAGCATGTATAGATGAGACTTCTTAATTTACTTTTCCCCTTGTTATATATAGTATGATTTGGTAATATGAATTAACTCATCTCTTCAGAAAATTTTAATTTTTATATTTGCATGTTTTTACAAAAATGGCCTACATAGCTTGTTTATGATATATAAAAATTCAGAGAAGTAAATGATTGCATCTTTCTCTATCGCTATTGTTTTAACCATTTCTGATATATATTAGATATTTAATATGCAGACAGTTATAAATAAATATGTTTGATTGATTACTCTTTTAACTAACTGGGAAATTCTTTTCTTCATTCTTTGATCCCTTCATTTATTTGTTATGTTGAAAATTATTGTGAAAGGGTCTCCAGTGTTATCCCAAAGATCAGTGATTTGCTAAAATGACTCTTAGGACTCAGAGGTCATTATACTCATGGTTTTGACTTACTACAGTAAAAGGATATATGGCAAATCAGCAAAGAAAAAAAAAAGTGCAGAGAACAATGCCTAGAGAAAGCCAAGTGCAGATTTCCTAAGTAGAATTTCACAGAATATGCTTAATTAATCCATCAATAAATTATTACATGTAAAGTGATATCTGCCAAGGAAATATTTCTAAGCTTAAGAATCCAGGGTTTTTATTGGAGGTAGTCTTTTAGGCAAATAGTATTACTACATGACTGATCAAGATCATTGAAGTGCCAGACTCCAAAAAGAAAACAAGTGTTCAAGATAAATCAATGTGTTTATATGAACTAGCTAGACAAATTGATTGAGATAATTCAGTATGATTCAAGGCCTGGTATATACAAAATATTCTTACCAGTTAGAACATACCAAAACTTCAATTCCCATGAATTTCCCAAAGACAATCATGAAAACAGACTCTTCCTGGGAATGTTCAAGGTTTGAGCAACTCAGTTCTGTTCAATTAATTCTTTATTGCACAACTAAAAAGATCACATTTCTGTTCCAATATTTTTTTCCAGATTTATTGAGATATTAGTTCAGTCACTCAGTCATGTCCAAATCTTTCAGACCCCATGGACTGTAGCATGTCAAGCTTCCCTCTCCATCCCCAACTCCCAGAGCTTGCTCAAACTCATGTGCATCAGGTTGGTGATGTCATCCAACCATCTCATACTCTGCCCTTCCTTCTCCTCCTGCCTTCAATCTTTCCCTGCATCAGGGTCTTTTCTAATGAATCAGTTCTTTGCATCAGGTGACCAAAGGATTGGAGCTTCAGCTTCAGCATCAGTTCTTCCAATGAATATTCAGGACTGATTTCCTTTAGGATTGACTGGCTGGATCTCCTTGCTGTCCATGGGACTCTTAAGAGTCTTCTCCAACATCACAGTTCAAAAAGCATCAGTTCTTTGGCACTCAGCTTTCTTTATGTTCTAACTCTCACATCCATACATGACTATTGAAAAAACCATAGCTTTGACTAGATGGACCTTTGTCAGCAAAGTTGTGTCTTTACTTTTTAATATACTGTCTAGGTTGGTCACAGCTTTTCTTCCAAGCAGCAAGCATCTTTTAATTTCATGGCTGCAGTCACCATCTGCAGTGATTTCAGAGCCTAATGGACTCTGTGGGAGAGGGAGAGGGTGGGAAGATTTGGGAGAATGGCATTGAAACATGTAAAATATCATGTATGAAACGAGTTGCCAGTCCAGGTTCGATGCACGATACTGGATGCTTGGGGCTAGTGCACTGGGAAGACCCAAAGGGATGGTATGGGGAGTGAGGAGGGAGGAGGGTTCAGGATGGGGAACACATGTATACCTGTGGTGGATTCATTTTGATATTTAGCAAAACTAATATAATTTTGTAAAGTTTAAAAATAAAATAAAATTAAAAAAAAAAGAAATAAACATCTCGAGAGAAAATCTTGAATAAATAAGTAGGATGGGCCATCTTAATTCTAGAACAAAAATGTTAAATATTAAAAAAAAAAAGAAAATAAAGTCTCTCACTGTTTCCATTGTTTCCCCATCTATTTGCCATGATGGGACCAGATAGCATGATCTTCATTTTTTGAATGTTATTTTAAGCCAACTTTTTCACTCTCATTTATTGAGATATAATTGACATGTAATGTTGTATAAGTTTAAGGTATACAGTGCATTCATTTGATACAGTTATGTATTACAAAATAATTGTCACCATAACATTAAACATCAGCTCAAAACCAAAATAAATAAATAAATAAACATTTTATAGATGTGTAACAATTATACTTTACAAACCAAGACTTTTGTTATTTAATGGTAACAACCTATATTTTCACATCAAGGGTCTGTATAGTAGATTCTTATCATTTGTGATAGGTAATTTATAGAAAGTTATCACAATCACTGAATTAATAAATACTGAGCTATTGCTCTCAAAGGAAATATAGGGTTAGATTCCTGTGAGCCTTTGGTAACAATATTTTGGTTAATAGATCAATATATAAGCTCATATTATATGTACTTATGTTTAAAAACACCTTATACATATATTACTGATCAATTAACATGGAACTCAACAGTATAACTCAATGCCCAAATGAAGCTTACCTAGCAAATGCATTCTCTCCCCAAGGCACATTATATAGCCTTCTTGTGCTTAGAGACATTAGACAGCACATTAGTACTATACAAGGGGCCGTTTAAAAACATCACTATCACCAACATAAGACACAGAAATGCAAAGACATGACACTTAAATAGACCATGTAAAGAATAGTGGTTTAAAATATGAGAGGTAACAAGGGTAATCAGAGCATAGGCTTTTTCAAGCTCAAATGGTCATGCGTATATTGGGTACTCAATTTTTACTGCTCTGTATAGATCCACAAATGAGTGAAAATACCATGAACATTAATTTGAGATTTCAAATAAATTTTACTCAGTAGGAAAACTCAAACATACAGAATTCACTAATAATGAAGACCAACTATTTACCTTTCTCTAAATTAGGCAATTTAATCATATAGTTATGGGCCTCCCAGGTGCCTAGTGATAAATAATCCACCTGCCAAGCAGGAGATGTGAGTTCAATCCCTGGGTGAAGATGATTCTCTGGAGAAGGAAATGGGAACCCATTCCAGTATTCTTTCCTGGGAAATCCCATGAACAGAGGCACCTGGCGGGCTACAGTCCATGGGATGGCAAATGAGTAAGACATGACTTAGTGACTAAACAATAACAACAATCATATAGTTACGTTACATTTTTCTTACATTTATTCTTTTCTTTTTTTCTCTCCACCCCCTTATTAAAATTTAACTTACTGAATCCTTTTCCCAAAGTCCAACAGACTAATCATTTAGAGACTTATTAGGAATGCATAAATTCTGCTTTGTACTAAGCCTCAGAATTTAGCAAATAATTACCTATAGTCCTAGAAAAGTATTAGTCACTCAGCTGTGTCCAACTCTTTGAGAACCCATGGACTGTAGACTGCTAGGTTCCTCTGTCTATGGAATTCACCAAGTCAGAATACTTGAATGGGTAGCCATTCTCTTCTCCAGGGCATCTTCCCAACCCAGGGATAGAAGCTGGGTCTCTTGCATTGCAGACAGATTCTTTACTGGGAAAAAAATCTAGAAAAGAAAAGTTGCAAATGTTTTTCATGTATTTATATAAGATGACAGTTAATCACATGAGAAGCACTTTCAAAGACGTTGTTCTCTGCTTCAAAGCAAGTACAAGTATCTTTAATGTCACTCCTTTTAATGGAGTTAATTGCCATCTCTGATTAGACAGTTTCTACTTTGGTAGGTAACAAAAATGATCTTTTTTTTTTTTTTCTGTTACCTTTCAAAGAAACTTTTCTTTTGAAAAAATATAGGTTTGTATAAATATTTAAAATTTGAAAGATGGTATAGAGAATTTCAAAATATCTTTCACTTCGTTTCTACCACTGTTAGCTTCTTAGGTTACCATGATACATTTGTCACAACTAAAATACCAACACTGGCACATGGTTAGTAACTAAACTCCCAATGTTGTATGTATAGTATTTCACCAACAATGTTTTCTTTTTATTCTAGGATTCAATCTAGAATACGACATTGTACTCAGGTTTTATGTTTTCTTGGTCTCCTTTAGTCTGAAACTGTCTCTCAGCATTTCCTTGTTTTTCCTTACCTTAACAATTTTGAGGAGTACCAGATAGGTATCTTATAGAATGTCCCCACATCTGGATTTGGCTAGTGTTTTTCTGATACATAGAATGGATTTTGAAAAATAGTACTGTCAAGGAAAAATGCTTTTTTCATCATATCATGTCAAGGATATATGATATGCATATAGCAGCAGAAGGGATATTAACACTGAATATGTTAACACAGTGTTTTTCAGCATTCTTCATTGTAAAGTAAATGTTTTTCACTTTCCTTACTTTATTCTTCTGGAAGAAGTTAGTGCTAAGTTTAACCTATTCTCAAGTAGGAGGTAGATATAGAATTAAGTTCTACCTCCTGGAGGGAGACCATATCTATGTATATTTTTTAGAATTTTTTAGAAGGGCAGATTTGACTTTCTTCTTCCATATATTTATTTATTCAATCACTTATTTACATTTATATGTATATATTTATTTTATATTTTAGGTTATACTGTGTTACCATATTATTTATCTTATTGCTCAAATTGTTCCATATTTGGCCATTGGGAGTTCAAGTTTGACTCCTATGTCCCTTTGAAATTTAAATTTTATGATTTAATTTCTCATTTGTTAATAGACTTCCAGAAACAAGTTTAATGAAGAATATATATGTTTATATGTGAGGAATTAGGCAATGGAGGGATAAAACATCCATTAAATGTAACCTAGTTAAATAAAAACCTTAGTTATAATAATATATAAATCAGAAATTAGGAGTTCAAAAAAATAGGCATCTTTCTAAATAGGCATTTTTAAAGATAAAAAGGGTTGACTTTGAGATAAAATTAATGATCATCTATAAAATTTTAAGTATTCATATTAGTTTTTTCAAATGTTTATAATAATTATTTATATTTCCTCTTGTACAAAGTCATGTCAATAGAATAATGTGGTATGTTATCTCTATATTTGATTTTTTTCAGTCTGCATTTTTGTTAAGCTTTATCCATGTCATTTTAGATTAATATTCTGTTCATTTTTATTACTGAGTGTGGGCAGTATGGATAGCTTATAATTTGCTTATCCCTTTACCAGGTAATGCATGCTTGAGTTATTTTCAGAAGTTTATGGATATTTTCTCCTAGTCTGTGGCTGAACTATTTTTTTCATCACATCTTCCAAAGAACAAATGTTTTGTTTGTTTTTTTAATTTTGAATAAGTATATTTTACTGTTGTTTTTCTTTTATGAATTGAACTATTTTCATTTTTTAAAAAAATCTTTGCTTTAATCAATGTCACAAAGCTGTTTTTGTCCTATTCTGTTTTAGTAGCTTAGCAATTTTAGTGCCTGCTTTTAGGTCTTAAGCCCATCATGTGTGTCTGTGTTTAATGCATTATGAAGTAAAAATCAAGGTTCATTCTTTTTCCAAGTTTCTTCAACATCATTTATCAAAAATAGTATCTTTATTCCATTGATTTACACAGGCAGTTTTGTCAAAAGTCAATTGACTATATAATTCAGGATCTGTATTTTGATTCTATTCTATTGATCTCTATCTCTGTACTTATGCAAACAAAGTGCTTCTTTGATTATGCAGCTTCATAGTAAATCTTGAAATCAGATAGTGTAAGTGCTTTAAACTTTTTCTTTGTGAAACTGTTTTGGCTATTCAAGTTTATTTTCCTTTCCATTTAAATTTTAGAATCAGTTTGTCATTTTATTCAAAAGTCCTGTTGCAATTTTTCTAGGAACGCATTGAATCTATAGATCAGTATAAGGAGAATTATCATTTTAATATTGTGCCAGGTTTTGTATGAGTGTTTTGGGGGCAGTTGTTAAGAGTATTGCTTTTCATTACCAAGAATGGAAGTCATGATCTAACTTATTAAAATATAGACACTTTCTGAGTTTTAAAAACCCTTTTAAAGTTATCTTTACTGTATGTTTGAAAAAATGCAAATAAAAAACAAATGGGAAATCTTCCTAACTTACCTTTTATCATATTCTTGGTCAAGTTGACCTTTGTGCCAAGTTTACTTTTGTGTGTATGAAATCCAAATGGTACCTGATCTCACCACTTTATACATAAATAATGATAGAATATTTTTGTTCATGGACAAATTACATGAACTCTTAGTCCTGATTTGGCTAAAGGAATATTTGCCGCAACGTAGGAATCAATAGTTTATTCCATATATACATAGCAAATAACAGCCATCTGGCTAGGAAAGGTCCTGATATAGTATGTTCCATATTTTTTCTCCTCTCTTAAGGCTTCCACTTCATTCTTCTGTTCTGTCTGTATTTATTTTGTACCTACTTTGTACAAAACATAGTTCTAGACATTTGAGTAGAGAGCTAAACTCTACTTGTCCAACAAATATTGAGGGCATTCTAATCAATATCTAAGGCCAAACAAGCTATTTTGAAAACACTAAATGATGGCATGCTAATGTCATTTCTTGTGATATCATGTTTGTTCCAAGCACTTTGTTTCTACCATGTTCCCCAAATCTATAGTCCACAGAGCTCCAGAACATTGACAAGTTTTGGACTGGCATGGAGAGAATAACCCTTTCCACTCTGCCAGATTATACCCTTTAAGCACTGAAGCAACCCTGCTTATAATCAGAATCAAGGCTATGGGTTTTACAGTGGTCAAATATGGATGTGAGAGCTGGACTATAAAGAAAGCTGAGCACCGAAGAATTGATGCTTTTGAACTGTGGTGTTAGAGAAGACTCTTGAGAGTCCCTTGGATTGCAAGGAGATCCAACCAGTCCATCCTAAAGGAGATCAGTCCTGGATGTTCATTAATAGGACTGATCTTGAAGCTGAAACTCCAATACTCTGGCCACCTGATACAAAGAGCTGACTAATTAGAAAAGACCCTGATGCTGGGAAAGATTGAGGGCAGGAGGAGAAGAGGACAACAGAGGGTGAAATGGTTGGATGGCATCACCGACTCTATGGAGATGGGTTTGGGTGGACTCTGGGAGTGGGTGATGGACAGGGAGGTCTGGCGTGCTGTGGTTCATGGGCTCGCAGAGTCGGACACTACTGAACAACTGAATTGAACCCAATAATTCTCTTTTGAACACTTTTTTGACTTGATTCTCAAACCACTGTCCTTAGTCTCATACTTTTTCTCATGTAGACATTGCACTTGAGTTCTCAGATCAGATCAGATCAGTCGCTCAGTCGTCTCCGACTCTTTGAGACCCCATGAATCGCAGCATGCCAGGTCTCCCTGTCCATCACCAACTCCTGGAGTTCACTCAGACTCACGTCCATCAAGTCAGTGATGCCATCTAGCCATCTCATCCTCTGTCATCCCCTTCTCCTCCTGCCCCCAATCCCTCCCAGCATCAGAGTCTTTTCCAATGAGTCAACTCTTCACATGAGGTGGCCAAAGTACTGGAGTTTCAGCTTTAGCATCATTCCTTCCAAAGAAATCCCAGGGCTGATCTCCTTCAGAATGGACTGGTTGGATCTCCTTGCAGTCCAAGGCACTCTCAAGAGTCTTCTCCAACACCACAGTTCAAAAGCATCAGTTCTTCAGCGCTCAGCCTTCTTCACAGTCCAACTCTCACATCCATACATGACCACAGGAAAAACCATAGCCTTGACTAGACGGACCTTTGTTGGCAAAGTAATGTCTCTGCTTTTGAATATGCTATCTAGGTTGGTCATAACTTTCCTTCCAAGGAGTAAGCGTCTTTTAGTTTCATGGCTGCAGTTGCCATCTGCAGTGATTTTGGAGCCCCAAAAAATAAAGTCTGACACTGTTTCCACTGTTTCCCCATCTATTTCCCATGAAGTGCTAGGACCGGATGCCATGATCTTCATTTTCTGAATGTTGAGCTTTAAGCCAACTTTTTCACTCTCCACTTTCACTTTCATCAAGAGGCTTTTGAGTTCCTCTTCACTTTCTGCCATAAGGCTGGTGTCATCTGCATACCTGAGGTTATTGATATTTCTCCCACAATCTTGATTCCAGCTTATGTTTCTTCCAGTCCAGCATTTCTCATGATGTACTCTGCATAGAAGTTAAATAAACATGGTGACAATATACAGCCTTGATGTATTCCTTTTCCTATTTGGAACCAGTCTGTTGTTCCATGTCCAGTTCTAACTCTTGCTTCCTGACTTGCATACAAATTTCTCAAGAGGCAGATCAGGTGGTCTGGTATTCCCATCTCTTTCAGAATTATCCACAGCTTATTGTGATCCACACAGTCAAAGGCTTTGGCATAGTCAATAAAGCAGAAATAAATGTTTTTCTGGAACTCTCTTGCTTTTTCCATGATCCAGTGGATGTTGGCAATTTGATCTCTGGTTCCTCTGCTTTTTCTAAAACCAGCTTGAACATCAGGAAGTTCACGGTTCACATACTGCTGAAGCCTGGCTTGGAGAATTTTGAGCATTACTTTACTAGCGTGTGAGATGAGTGCAATTGTGTGGTAGTTTGAGAATTCTTTGGCATTGCCTTTCTTTGAGATTGGAAGGAAAACTGACCTTTCCCAGTCCTGTGGCCACTGCTGAGTTTTCCAAATTTGCTGGCATATTGAGCGCAGCATATTGAGTGCAGCACTTTCACAGCATCATCTTTCAGGATTTGGAATAGCTCAACTGGGTTTCTATCACCTCCACTAGCTTTGTTCGTAGTGATGCTTTCTAAGGCCCACTCGACTTCACATTCCAGGATGTCTGGCTCTAGGTCAGTGATCACACCATCGTGATTATCTGGGTCGTGAAGATCTCTTTTGTACAGTTCTTCTGTGTATTCTTGCCATCTCTTCTTAATATCTTCTGCTTCTGTTAGGTCCATACCATTTCTGTCCTTTATCAATCCCATCTTTGCATGAAATGTTCCTTTGGTATCTCTGATTTTCTTGAAGAGATCCCTAGTCTTTCCCATTCTGTTGTTTTCCTCTATTTTTTGCATTGATCACTGAAGAAGGCTTTCTTATCTCTTCGTGCTATTCTTTGGAACTCTGCATTCAGATGTTTATATCTTTCCTTTTCTCCTTTGCTTTTCGCTTCTCTTCTTTTCACAGCTATTTGTAAGGCCTCCCCAGACAGCCATTTTGCTTTTTGCATTTCTTGAGTTCTGGCCCTCCTCTGTTTAAACATAGACGTCCAAGCCCAATCCAAGGATCTCTATTAAAGAAAAGCTACACAGTACATATGAGTCTTCCCTTCTGCCTTCCATTCTTTGCTGCATCTAGAATGTACAATGCTTTTCTTCTATCTAGGAGTAAAAGAAATATCCATGCCCAACAAAAAGTATGATAATTATATTTTAATATTTGTATTTGTGATGAAAAGGAAGGTATAGCTCTTTTCAGGGAATCTCAGTTCCTTATCAAGCAGATAGGACATACAGATATACAGAGATACCTTATTGTTTCACATTCGAGTATATTAATGCATGACTTGTGTTGACAGTTTTTGCTAAGTTTTTGCTAAGAAAGGATTTTATTATGTGGTTAAAATTTTGTGAAAATCAGGAACACAGGACTGGATTTCTTTTTATTAGTTTATGAAGGCAAAAAGAGTTAGGCAGCTCAATAATTGAGGAAATAAGATAATCACGGGGACAATCTACAGAATATTTATTGCCATGAGTAAGTACAGTTGCCATTTTCTTTAGTTTTATTTTTGATACAAGATAGATTAGAATAAAAATCATATTTTTAAAAATTGCCAAGATAAGTAAAGTAAGCAGACTAAGTAAAATAGAATTTATTTTCTTCATGTTTAAAATTTTTGAGAGCCAGATAATACATCAATCAACTTAAAATTTCTCTTTCTAATCTTTCTTTATTATCCCTTTTGAAACTAGATTTTCCAAGTATATACTAATGGAAAGTCAGTCTATCATTTTTTCCATAGCTATATTGTATTTTATACATAGAACAGTTTAGAGTATTCTTCCATTTCAACTTAAGATGTAAGACAATATTCTTGGAACATTACCAACTTTTGTCAGCTAAAATATTACACTTTCAGAAGTTCCTGAGCTACCAACTGGTTTGGGAGTTGGCTGTATGATGATGAAGTGAGAGACTGAATTTCTGGAAATGACTCATTTGCTGCTTTGTCATATGCTTCAGATGATTGTGTTTTAAATTCTGCCCATGTATGAAGTGAAGTCTATTGTTCCATTCTCCTAGGCAGCTACTGAAATGTGCAAGTATTATTGGTAGTAGATTTAATACACTGGGAAATGGATCACTCTGAAGCCTTCTTAGAAACCTGATTCATACATTGGCATATTCTGTAACAATCAAAACCCATTCAGTAATTGTTTCAGCATATGTTTATTGAGTCCCAGCTATTATTGCACTGGATAATAAGCAGTGAACTAAATGATCTTGTCATCATAGAGCCTACATTGTAGTGGGGACATAAAAGTCAACAAATGAATGAAAATGTAATTGTGAAATGAAGTAAAATGTGAGATAAAACACCCAAGATAACTTGTATTCGATATAATGTGACTGACAGTTGATTGTCAGTCTGCTCACTCCTGTCCTCCAGTACAGGCTGGCTAAAATTCTGATCTTCTAAGGGGTAGGAAATGGCTGAGTATAAACTGGGAACTGATTTCCTTGTCACTAAGAATTCCTTGTTTCATTATGCATTTCTGATAATATAGACCACATCTAAAAATTTTGTTTTTCAGCAGCTTCACAATAATATGATTCCTAATAACCTTGAAAGTGTTACTTGCTCAGTCGTTTCTGACTCTTTGTAACCCCATGGACTGTAGCCAGCCAGACTCTTCTGTCCATGGAATTCTACAGGCAAGAATAAGGGAGTGGGTAGTCATTCCCTTCTCCAGGGAGTCTTCCTAGCCCAGGGATTGAACCCAGGTCTCCTGCATTGGCAGGCAGATTCTTTACCTTCTGAGTCATGGGAAATAGTGAAGGATAGGGAAGCCTGGCATGCTACAATTTGTGGGGTCACAAAGAGTTGGACTTAGTAATGAACAACAACAACAAATGTAGTCTCAAATCTTATTTATTATTATTATAAGGTTTTACCAGATTATGTGACCTGGAGATTAGTCCTGAGTGAACAAGCAGGTAACAGGTTAGAATGTAATGTTAGGCTGTTAATAAAATGGTCAAGAATGACCTCTATGAAAAGGTGACATGTGAGCAGACAGCTAGAAACTCAAGGAAGCAAGTATGGAGAAAGGGTATTTTGAAGGTAGAACCAAGAAGATTTCTTAATGGATTTAAGGTTCATTCTGGGATTTCTTTGGAAGGAATGATGCTAAAGCTGAAACTCCAGTACTTTGGCCACCTCATGCGAAGAGTTGACTCATTGGAAAAGATTCTGATGCTGGGAGGGATTGGGGGCAGGAGGAGAAAGGGACGACAGAGGATGAGATGGCTGGATGGCATCACTGACTCAATGGTTGAGTCTGGGTGAACTTCGGGAGCTGGTGATGGACAGGGAGGCTTGACTACTGTGATTCATAGGGTCGTAAAGAGTCGGACACGACTGAGCAACTGAACTGAACTGATGAAAAGAAGAAAAGAGTTAAGAACAAGGGTCGTTTTTTTAACTTAAACTACCGTTTTGTACTTCAGTATGTGTTAAAAGAATAGTTGTATGTATGAATTAATTGTGGCCAATAATATGATAACCAATATTAAATTATGTCATTAATATGTTTCAATAAAAAATAAATTCTGTATTCCAAATCTCCTTTTGGAGCTTATGACTTCTGACCCTGACTTGAACCTAACAATCAAAATTTAGAGGCAACAGATTGCTAGAGTCAAGATTTCCAATCCTGTTTGAGAGGGTGACATTTGATTACTGCTTGTGCTTTTTTCCTGCTGCTAAGTCGCTTCAGTCGTGTCTGACTCTGTGCGATCCCATAGATGGCCTCCTACCAGGCTCCCCCATCCCTGGGATTCTCCAGGCAAGAACACTGGAGTGGGTTGCCATTTCCTTCTCCAATGCATGAAAGTGAAAAGTGAAAGTGAAGTCGCTAGGTCCTGTCGGACTCTTAGTGACCCCATGGACTGCAGCCCACCAGGCTCCTCCATCCATGGGATTTTCCAGGCAAGAGGACTGGAGTGGGGTGCCATTGCTTTTTTCCATAACATTCCTTAATCTGTATAAAGATACATCATTACTTAAATTAAGTGAATTACAGTAACTTTTATTTTGAGAATATTGTAATAATTAAAACTGCTAGAATATAGGAGGAAACCCCATCTGAAATTTATTATGTTGCCATCTTGCCAAATATATATATATCACTAAAATTTTTCGGAGTGAAAAATAAGCTTTTCAAGGGAAAAGAAAGATAGCTCTATCTCAGCTTTTATTTCACATTTGTTCCAGTTAAACAAACCTGCATGTTAAAAAGAATATATATTTTTAAAAGGAGAAGATATTCTTTTAATATGAGTATAACATGATTGCATATCTTAAATGTAGTAAACAATTAAAATGTCTTTAAAATTTAATTTCACTGGCAATATTATTTACAAATAAAATGAGTAACTTTAATTTACAAAGTATGACACATTTAGAAATATGATCAAAAACCTTTAAAAGTATTAATATTAATATAAACTATGTCTGAGTAAATGTAATCAGCCATGTTTAAAGTCGCTCAGTCGTGTCCAACTCTTTGCCACCCTATGGACTGTAGCCCACCAGGCTCCTCCATCCATGGGATTCTCCAGGCAAGCATATTGGAGTGGGTTGCCATTTCCTTCTCCAGGGCATCTTCCCAACCCAGGGATTGAACCCAGGTCTCCCACACTGCAGGCAGACGCTTTAATCTCTGAGCCACCAGGGAAGCCCTATATAGTGATATACCTATACCTAAATGTTTAAGATGGAGAAGGAAAGCATACTATTAGCTCTTTGTCATATTGAAACAACTATTTTCAATAGTTGGAAATATAGTTGTTTCAATATGACAAAGAGCTAATATTCATAATAAGTATACTATTCCTACAAACTAAACAGTACAAAGATAACCTTGCATGTAAGGAAAAAACCTTGAAAACAACCTTGGGTGTAAAGAAAGAAAGCTTGAAGACTTTTAATTTCACAAATAAATCTGTACAAAGAGGATACAATTTTAAGCAGTATTGTTAGGGAAAAAAATAAGATGCTTTCCTCACTACATAATAATTATATATAACACAGCAATGTTAACAAATAGTAAATATAAATATAAAATCATAAAGTATATCTGTGTGGGTTGTAATGAAGAAAATTCTAACATATAGGCAAGGGAAAAAGTAGAATATTTTCATAAAAAATTGTGTTTATGTACTCATGAGTATCACTATATAAGCATATATGTAAATACATGTGTGTGTATGTGGAAAAATAACCATGGAACAAGCTGTTGCAAGTTGATACATTAGAATATAAAAATTATATATGTTTTAATGCCTAATGTGACAAACCAAAAAATGCAAATTTTCTGTATGCATGTTTCTTTTTGTTTGGTTCTAAAGATGATAGCATGAAAAATTAATTTGATTCCTATTTCTCAAATTTTTTTTTTTTAGTTCAAAACTGTTTTCTTTGATTCACAGTGACAGTTGGTATTTTAGCAGCTTGTAGTTGGTGAACAGAAAGCTAATTTTGATGATTTAAGAAGAGAATCAAAGCACAATTCCCCAAGCTTTTGAAGAAATTAATTAGGTGACAGTGTGTGAAAATAAAAGATAATATACTTTTTTCTCATGCTTCAAAGCTGGAAATTGTTCAGGTTAGAGTTTTTTGCTTACATTCTGGAAAGCGAAACAGCCCTTTAAAAGTGTAAATACAGTCATTGACTTATTTCCCATCTATAAAATCTCAAATGAAATCCAAATACTTTTTAAAATTAGATGCTTTATTATTTTGTCACTATAGAGTAAACCCTAGATCAAATCTGTTGCAGATGAAAATTAGCAAATTATGAAAAATGCTTTACTTTCTTTATATAAATAGTTGCTTAATTGTATTTTATTAGGTCAGTAATATGTATTTTCCTTTTATTTTTTTTAATTTTATTTTATTTTTAAACTTTACATAATCGTATTAGTTTTGACAAATATCAAAATGAATCTGCCACAGGTATACATGTGTTCCCCATCCTGAACCCTCCTCCCTCCTCCCTCCCCATTCCATCCCTCTGGGTCGTCCCAGTGCACCAGCCCCAAGCATCCAGTATCGTGCATCGAACCTGGACTGGCAACTCGTTCCATACATGATATTTTACATGTTTCAATGCCATTCTCCCAAATCTTCCCACCCTCTCCCTCTCTCACAGTGTCCATAAGACTGTTCTATACATCAGTGTCTCTTTTGCTGTCTCGTACACAGGGTTATTGTTACCATCCTTTTAAAATTAAGATAAATTCCACAACTTATGTTTCATAACAGGGACCATATCTTGAAGCAATTTTCACTTTCCAGTTTCTGGTAGTGTTAGTCACTCAGTTGTGAACAACTCTGCAACCCCATGGACTTTAGCCTGCCAGGCTCCTCTGTCCATGGAATTCTCCCGGCAGAATACTGCAGTGGGTGACTACCCCTTCTCCAGGAGATCTTCCTGAACCAGGGATCAAGCCTGGGTCTCTTATATTGCAGGCAGATTCTTTACCATCTGAGTCACCAAAGAAGCCCTCAGTTTGTGATACAGAAGACAAAATTTATATAGTCACTTTTTTTGAGAAGGAGGTGGAAGTTTAAGCACTGCTCAGGATTAACTTTTAACATAAAATTCCAATAAAATTTAGATTATGATGGAAAGAAAATCAAGATATCCTCAATTCCATTTCCCTCTTCCTTGTGGCCTGATTTCTTTGAGAAAAATTTCACTCAGCAGAATTGGTCTGGATTCTATGTTTGAAAACTTTCGGCAATTGATCTCAGTGTTTTCTTGAGAACTTGATCCTTAAGGATCAAGCTGTTTATACTTATTCTATTAATGATTTTTTTTAATGCTTAGAAAACAGTTTCTTTAATAACTGGTATTTCACAATCAATAAAAGTCTTCCTTTATAGTTTCAGGGCAAAATTTTTCAGTTAAGAAAGTACTGTTGGGTGGATGGAAAAGCTCTGATTCTTTGGTTTTGTTTTCAAATAAGAAAAGCTAAAAAGCAGACTAGTACTAATGAAACAGTCCTTTTGGGACTGGTACCAGGATTAGAACAAACAGAGGTATGCTGCTGCTGCTGCTAAGTCACTTCAGTCCTGTATGACTCTGTGCGACCCCATAGACAGCAGCCCACCAGGCTCCTCCGTCCCTGGGATTCTCCAGGCAAGAACACTGGAGTGGGTTGTCATTTCCTTCTCCAATGCATGAAAGTGAAAAGTGAAAGTGAAGTCACTCAGTCGTGTCCTACTCTTAGCGACTCCATGGACTGCAGCGTACCAGGCTCCTCCATCCATGGGACTTTCCAGGCAAGAGTCCTGGAGTGGGGTACCATTGCCTTCTCCGAAGTAGAGGTATATGGACCATTAAATGTGATGGGATGCGTATGTATTTCTTTAAAGAGTACACTTATGAATTTATTTTTTTGTCTAATGTGAGTTTATATCTGTAAATATGTATATAAATGTACATTTCTAAAATATGTATTTAGAAAAATGTCAAAAATTTCGATAAATGTTTTATCATAAGACAAAATTTTGTAATTCTGCCATATTTTCAGATTTCAAATTTCATCACACTCTAGATTCATGAAGGATTTATATTTGAGACAAGATTTATACTTATTTTAGAAATCTCAGTGTTGGGAGTCTCTGTAACTTTGTGAAGATTGAGGAGACTGACTTCCTAGATTTAGCAGGTTTTTGTAGGGTTTTTTCCCCCTCATTTCCTTCCAACCTCTTTCCACGACAGCTGGAAGTCAGTCTACCTTCTCTCTGTTCCAAACCTGCAGCCAACTCTGGAAATTCTACTATCTTGCTTCACTAGCCCCATTCCTTCTTTCCCTTCTTTTTCTGTTTTGTTCGTTTATTCCGTTTAGTTTAAAAAAACAAAAAACAAAAAATAACCTCGGACATTGTCTTAGCTGGAGATTCATTTTTTTACTGAGCAACTTGGGATATATATCTCTATAAGACTGGAACTCCATCTTTGAGGGTACAGAGAGTCCCTGAGAGGAGAGAGGTTTTCCAGTATATAATTAAACTCCAGGGTCTTGGAGTGACATGTGAAAAATGTTATGAGATCCAGCAGATAGAGCACTGACTGGCAAAGAGCCTGAAGAAGCCTCCCAGTGGAGAGAAAGAAACACTCAGCGTGGACAAGAAAGGGGCAAAGAGTACAGCTGGGAAAACAGATTATTTTCTCTCTACGAATTATGGTGAGACTCCAGGCAGTTATGAGTGGGTAAGCTTTACTTGGATAAATACAATTGATGAAGATTGCTTTCAGTATAAAATACTAGATATGAATTAAGAAAAATAAGAATGGAGAGTCTGGAGAGAGTGGGAACCATTTTGTTATTTCCTCCATTATATTATTTTCTAGGTTACTTCAATTCTACCCTATACTTTCCAGGGTTATCTTTATATGAATGATCAACATTTCCTCACTAGAAACTTCTTGACCTCTTTTTCTCAATTGCAACTTTCCCTGTTTCCTTTTTGTTGTTTTTCTAATTCTGCAAGCAATTAGCTATATGAGAAATAATGTATTTAATAATATATACCTGTCTCTTTGTCAGAAAAATGGCAATTACCATTCATGCATTTTATGAGAATTGAGTTCATAGATGTAAGTACTTAAACAGTGTTTAACATATGGTGCTAAACAAATGATAGTTGTCTCTATTTATCTAGTCCATCACATGATACTTCAGTCATCTCTACTGAGGTAGTACTTCTTTCAAAACATGGATTATATCATTCACAGGTTTTAGTATAAAAGCTAGGTCAAAATAGAGTTTTAATGAATGAATGATGTTTAT
The DNA here is from genome assembly GCF_029407905.1 of Bubalus kerabau. NCBI lineage: Eukaryota > Metazoa > Chordata > Mammalia > Artiodactyla > Bovidae > Bubalus > Bubalus kerabau. Next base: position 6,508,581 of record NC_073645.1, read on the forward strand.
TTTATGTTAAATATTAGTATAGTTTGATTTTCCTGTCTCTTTCTTTTCAATCCCATGGACTATAGCCTGCCAGGTTCCTCCATCCATGGAATTCTCCAGTCAAGAATACTGGAGTGGGTGTAGCCATTCCCTCCTCCAGGGGATCTTCCTGACCCAGGGATTAACCCAGGTCACCTACATTGCAGGCAGATTCCTTACCATCTAAGCCACCAAGGAAGCCCATATTTTTCAAGTTATTTTTCATCATTTTATTTGCATTTGTAATTTCCTTGGACTACATTACTCTAAATGTTTTCTAAATGAATATCATGGATTTTTTTCATTTTTTAAAATTTCTTGCACTTAACAAAAAGTTTCTGCAAACTGCTCTGTGTATCCAATAACAAATCAATGTCAGAAAGGGAATTTAGGTGATTTGCCACCTGTGGCTAGGGATGCTCTGGTGGCGCCAGGTCAACACTGAAGGCAATGTGGAGCTGTAGAGTCAATTCCTTAGCTGGAACAGTGCTTTAGTTTATATTTCTGGTGTATAGGGGATGACATATTTTTCTAATTATTTCTAGAATAATCTCTTTTTCTTACAAAAGTGGTTTCTAACATTGGGTACATATTAGAATCACCTGGGGAGCATTCAAATTAAGAATGGGGAAGGGAGGGGCTTGTATCGGTGGTGATCTAGTCACTAAGTCATCTCGGACTCTTGCGACACCATGGACTGTAGCCTGCTAAGCTCCTCTGTCCATGGAATTCTCCAGACAAGAATACTGGTGTGGGTTGCCAGTTCCTTCTCCAGGGGATCTTCCTGACCCAGGAATTGAATCCAGGTCTCCTGCATTTCAGGCAGGTTCTTTACCAACTGAGCTATGAGGGGTTTGTATTAGTAGGTTTTAAAATCTCTGGAGGTGATCTTAGTTGCTATAGGCCTGAGAATCACTGCCCTACAAGCCAGTATCCTCAGTTCCAAACCCTAATACAAAGCACCTGGGATCTCCACTAAGTGCTTAAATAGGCCCTGCAGGAAATAAATTCTAAGAGGGAGGAGCCTTTTTTCCCTTTATTGCCCTTTGAATCAAGACTGCAAGTTGACTCTACCCTGGGTCTCCAGTCTCCTGGCCTGCCTTGCAGATTTTGGATTTATCAGACCTACAAAAGGGTGAGTCAGTTCCTTAAAATAAATTTCTCTCTCTCACATACCTATTAGTTCTTTTCTTTTTCTCCAGAGAAGCTAAGCTCTAGTCTGAAATGGGCTTTATCTTTAAACCTTCAATTTAGTTCAGTCACTCAGTCATGTCCGACTCTTTGTGACCTCATGGACTGCAGCACACCAGGCCTCCCTGTCCGTCACCAACTCCCGGAACTTACTCAAACTTATGTCCATCAAGTCGGTGATGCCATCCAACCATCTCATCCTCTGTCTTTCCCTTCTCCTCCTGCTTTCAGTCTTTCCAAACATCAGGGTCTTTTCCAATGAGTTAATTCTTTGCATCAGGTGGCCAAATTATTGGAGCTTCAGCTTCAGCATCAGTCCTTTGAATGAATACTCAGGACTGATTTCCTTTAGAATTGATTGGTTGAATCTCCTTGCTGTTTCCAAGAGACTCTCAAGAGTCTTCTCCAACACCACAGTTCAAAAGCATCAATTTTTCGGCACTCAGCTTTCTTTATAGTCCAAATCTCACATCCATACATGACTACTGGAAAAACCATAGCCTTGACTAGACGGACCTTTGTTGGCAAAGTAATCTGTCTGCTTTTTAATATGCTGTCTAGGTTTGTCAGTTTTTCTTCCAAAGAGCAAGCATCTTTTAATTTCATGGCTGCAGTCACCATCTGAAGTGAGTTTGGAGCCCAAAAAATAAAGTCTGTCACTGTTTCCATTGTTTCTCCATCTATTTGCCATGAAGTGATGGGACTGGATGCCATGATCTTAGTTTTCTGAATGTTGGGTTTTAAGCCAACTTTTTCACTTTCCTCTTTCACTTTCATCAAGAGGCTCTTTATTTCTTCTTCACTTTCTGCCATAAGGGTGGTGTCATCTGAATATCTGAGATTATTGATATTTGTCCCAGCCACCTTGATTCCAGCTTGTGCTTCTTTCAACCTTAGAAACCAGTTTACATTTGGACCAACTAAAATCTGGAAAGATGAAATGTCTTGTAAGGTTCTCAAAGTAATTAGAGATGATAGGTTGTTGAAACGTAAGTCTGTCTGACTCTGAATTAAAACTTGACTGATGCAAACTTAATAGTTATGTGATATGCCGGCATATTTCAAAGTAAATCACAGACCCTGTAACAGGATTCCATGTTGCTGGTTTTCACATTTCTTGGACATTCTTTTGTTATTCTTGTGGATTCTAGACAGGGTTTTGTTCATATCCCTTTATAGCCCCTGAAAACATTTGGAAAGCAATGCTTGATATGGTATAAATTAAATAGCTTTGTAGTGTTTTGAAGATATGATTAAAGTCCTTGTGGCCTTTGGTGCTCAGCCATTACACAGAGTTTGAATTTACCCCAGTGAGTTGTTTAGAGAAACTGACTTTTCAATATATCCATTTTCTTGATAAACACTTTACAGTGGTTTTATTTTGATGGCAAAATATTTACTGTTTCTATCTTGTGAACTGAAAAACGGAAGGGTTAGGATATAAGGATTAAAATAAAACAAAGTGCTTAAGTACAAAGGACTACCTCAGAACTAATGGGATTTATACAAGCACAGTTTCTCAGTATATGCTTACTTATATAATTTTTGCCCCTACTTGCTGTGTTAGGTCATTTTGAAAGCTTTTAACCACCATGAACCAGCCTGGTTTTTAGTTGCCTTGTGGAGCAGAGGTGTTAATTACCTTATTCGAACCTCCATGATATGCATGGTGAGCCCTAGAATTCCTGAGGTAGACCCAGGCCATCTTTTTTGCCATCTGTTACTCAGGTGCCCTGGGGCACCTATCTTTATTTTTTCCCTCAATATTTTCCCCACTGTTGTCATTCAGAATGACATTTACATTTTTATTAAGCTGAAAAATAACAATAAAAACCTAAACAGCCCCTTAGAGGGAAAAACAGTTAATCATAACAGTATTGTACAGTCTTTATTCATCCTTGTGAGATTTCTAAACATCATTGTTTTGTGTTTGTTTATGAATGCATACTTGCTTTGTAGTTACTTAGAAAGCTATGAGAGTCTCCAGGTTGAAGCTATTGACTGCAGGCCCATTCCCTGTTCCTTTTTCAAAAACTTTTTTTAAAAATTGCTACCCCTATTAAATCAAATTGATAAAATGAGGGTGACAAAAGAATTACAATATTTGTATTCTGGTCTTTGACTTATTATGGATTTTTGAGTGTGTTAAACATATGGTTTTACTCACACAGCAATGGCTTTAACTTTTCTGTGTATTTTTCTGAGAACAATGATGTTTAAGCAATGCAACATTGATCGATCCAAACTTCAACAGTCTTCTATTTATCCCAGTTCTCCCACTCTTCCTTTCCCCAAATAGACCAGAATATATATTTGGGGGGAATAAATATCTACAGGATGATCAACCTAACAGTAGATTTCCTATCAGTGCAACTCTAGTAAATGAAGTTACGTCTGAGTAACTTGCTTTGTTCACAGTGCTAGAAAATTGGGCTGATCTCAGTCAGTCAAAAGTGATTGAACTGTAGTTGGTGTTATTGTCAGTTTTCCACTTTCTGGTTTTATGCTGCTGAGTCCTGACCCTTCTTTTCTTTTCAGTCTCCTTTTCCCACTTGTTTAGCTCATCTCTGCTCACATTCAAACAGATGAAGATAGCAACTGTGCAGTCAGGATTTTGCCTCAGATCAAAACATATTCCACAAAACATCCTTGGACATCTAGAAAAGAACAGTCATCTATATGTTTCTCTTAATTTACAACAATCTCGTCTTGAAAGAAGTATATACTTTGTATCATTTGTGATTCTAGAAATCTTATGGATTTAGTATAGTCTGCTTTCCTTGCATTTACTACACTTGGCAGACTCAGCAACTTTCAAGGCTTATTAAATTTATCAAAGCCTAAGGAAAAGAACAAATATATTGGTGAAACTAGGCTGTGTCATGATCACAGAAGATTGCCAATGTGATGGAGCCTGACCTAATGAAAAAATGTAATGCTGGAGTTAAGACTGAGCAGGTACAATACACTTAGCAGCTTGGCTTTCTTAAGGAATTTGAACCTCATGATGTTAGGTAGCTTTCCTTTTGTTGCATACTGGTTGGCAATCTGAGATGACAATATTACTGGTTGAAACCAGTTATGAATGCTGTAAAGCAGCAGTCTCCGACTTTTTAGCATCAGGGACCTGGTTTCATGGAAGACAATTTTTCCACGGAAAGAGTTGGAGAAGATTCAAGTGGTAATGTGAGCGATGGGAAAAGCAGATAAAGCTTTGCTCCCTTACCTGCTGCTTACCTCCTGCTGTGTGGCCCAGTTCCTAGAAGACCACAAACTGGTCCACAGCCCAGATGTTGGGGACCCCTGCTTTAAAGCAACAGTGGGAATACTCACATTCCTTGCCATAGGTGGAAGGGAATACTGACATTCCTTGCCATAGGTGGAAGGGAATACTGACATTCCTTGCCATAGGTGGAAGGGAATACTGACATTCCTTGCCATAGGTGGAAGGGAATACTGACAATCCTTGCCATAGGTGGAGGAATATCTAGAAATTTCTGCCCAGTAAAGATTCTTTTACTTTACCTTTAGGTTGTTATTTTCTAGAATGAGTGACTGAAATTAATATTTTCACTTGTCCATTGTAAGTGTGTGATGTATCATAGGAAAAATACCAAAGGATCTGTGGTATATGGGCTACCACCTCCTTGAAGTAAGAGCAGATTGTGCACCATATCTTAGTTCTGGCATAAAAATGCACATGCTAAGAATGTGAACACATGTACCACAAATTATAAAAGTCAGTTACATTTGGAAATATATAAAAATATGTAAGACAATATATATTTTATATCTGTGAACATTCATTATATTCATCAAGTCTTTCATGAGTAAAATGCTCCTACTTGTGGTAGTGAAATTATGTTAAGATCATTGTTTATCTTAGTCTCATGGATTGAATAAAAAGAGCCATGTCTTCCTCAGACATAACAATGGTCAGCTTGGCCGTTAATGAGTGTGATTGAGTTTTCTAGAGTTGGCAGTGGCATAGTGCTGTTTCCATGGTAAGAGGGTGACTACTTCATTAGAGACAACAATTCACCTGAGGGTGTAGTCAGAATATAATATTTTTGGCAAACTCTGTTTTTGTTATATTCATAAGTGAGAACTAAAATATGCTAAAAAATAAGTGCTAGGAGTCTTTGAAACTAAGTACAAGTGTTGTGTTACCAAATGAAAGTCACTCAGTTGTGTCCAACTCATGGAATTCTCCAGGCCAGAATACTGGACTGGGTAGCCTTTCTCTTCTCCAGGAGATCTTCCCAACCCAGGGATCAAACCCAGGTCTCCCACATTGCAAGCTAATTCTTTACCAGCTAAGCCACAAGGGAAACCACAAGGGAAGCCCAAGAATACTGGAGTGGGTAGCCTATCCCTTCTCTAGCTGATCTTCCTGACCCAGGAATCAAACAGGAGTCTCCTGCATTACAGGCTGATTCTTTACCAACTGAGCTATGAGGTGTTATCAAATTAAGTATTAAAACCTTGAGTATTTTTACCTCTACTGTCATTCTATAAAGTAAATAAGTAACTGAGAATTTTATATTTGGAGTATTTTGTCATTGGAAAAGACCCTGAAGATGGGAAAAATTGAAGGCAGGAGGAGAAGGGGATGACAGAGGATGAGATAGTTGGACAGCATCACTGACTTGATGGACATGAGTTTAAGTAAGCTCCAGGAGTTGGTGATGGACAGGGAAGCCTGGCATGTTGCAGTCCAAGGGGCTGCAGAGTCAGACATGACTGAGTGGCTGAACTGACTGACAAATTTTGTCAAAATGCCTCTGTTTAAATGTTAATCATATGATTTTAAAGTGAGTCCAAGAAGGCAGTTATAAATAAAATCAACATTATGTGCCTTCTAATGGCATGTATTAGGAAATTAAAAGAATTACATTTTATGAAATCCCTGGATCTCACCATAATATAAAGGATTACAGGGGATATAACACTATTTTAAAGTACTTTGATGTGTAAGCTTTCTTGGCTAAAACAGAGTAATGGGTACTTGGTTTACTGGACTGCCTGAAGCTGGTTACTTCCCTGAGAATTACCATAGAGGTGCAAAGAAGAGCAACCCAGGCAAAGCTGAACAGACTGTCTGGGTTGAAGAAGTTGATATTGAGAAACTGAGGAGTCTAAGATAGATTTCATAGGACAGAATATTGAAGAAAAGACAGATGCAGAGAGAACTCCAGGTATCTTCAGAGAAAGTCCTCAAATATCCACTTGAGAATTGATGAGTGTGTATATTGCAGAACTCTCTGAAGCTGAGAACAAACAATGCAAAATATGAGAGATGATGGTGACTGCTTCTCACACAGTGCTGAGTATGGTGACTTTTCAAATCCAGTGTACTAGCAGCCTTACATGGAAGGCTCTTGCCTCAGCTGTGGGAAATAATTAAACCTAGGTAAGCCCTGCATGGGTCCTACCTACCAAATTTTAATACCAAATCCTAAAAGTATCAAAATGGTTAATTTTTAATTACTCCCCTATTTCCAGTCTTGCTTTGCTCCAGTTTCCTCATATTTTAATTTTGTTGATTATCAAATATTCACTTCAGTTCAGTCACTCAGTTGTGTCTAATTCTTTGCAACCCCATGAACTGCAGCACGCCAGGCCTCCCTGTCCATCACCAACTCCCAGAGTCCACCCAAACCCGTCCCCATAGAGTCGGTGATGCCATCCAACCATTTCACCGTCTGTCGTCCCCTTCTCCTTCTGCCCTCAATCTTTCCCATCATCAGGGTCTTTTCAAATGAGTCAGCTCTTTGCATCAGGTAGCCAAAGTATTGGAGTTTCAGCTTCAACATCAGTCCTACTAATGAACACCCAGGACTGATCTCCTTTAGGATGGACCGGTTGGATCTCCTTGCAGTCCAAGGGACTCTCAAGAGTCTTCTCCAACACCACAGTTCAAAAGCATCAATTCTTTGCCACTCAGCTTTCTTTATAGTCCAACTCTCATATCCATACATGACTACTGAAAAAACCATAGCCTTGACTAGACGGACCTTTGTTGGCAAAGTAATGCCTCTGCTTTTTAATATGCTGTCTAGGTTGGTCATAACTTTCCTTCCAAGGAGTAAGCGTCTTTTAATTTCATGGCTGCGATCACCATCTGCAGTGATTTTGGAGCCCCCCAAAAATAAAGTGAGCCACTGTTTCTACTGTTTCCCCATCTATTTGCCATGAGGTGATGGGACTGGATGCCATGATCTTAGTTTTCTGAATGTTGAGCTTTAGGCCAACTTTTTCACTTTCCTCTTTCACTTTCATCAAGAGGCTCTTTATTTCTTCTTCACTTTCTGCCATAAGGGTGGTGTCATTTGCATATCTGAGGTTATTGATATTTATCCCAGCAATCTTGATTCCATCTGGTGCTTCCTCCAGCCCAGCATTTCTCATGATGTATTCTGCATATAAGTTAAATAAGCAGGGAGACAATATACAGCCTTGACATACTCCTTTTCCTATTTGGAATTAATAGAACATGGATTTTGTTTGGGGATGAAATGCATTTTGTTAAATCTACATTCCACCCGTCATTGCTATTCCAGGCAGATACATAGCAAAAGTTGGGCTCAAAAATGGAGTTTTCTGTGGAAGAAAAGTTTTCTACAGTTCCTAGGTAATCAAGATTTAAAAAAAAAGAAAGAAAGAAAGAAAGAAATTAGCTGAGGCAGTAGATGAAATTTGTTTTCTTACCATGAGGCAACTATAAGATTGAAAATCTTGTGCTATAAGCAAAGATATAGGCATAAGGAACATCAATAAGCCACTACACTTAAAGTGTTTCCCTCCAGGCTTTTTATTAAGTAAATAAACAAATGTCCATTTGGCTAAGCCTGTATAGTTAGATTTCTGTTAAACATTGCAATGCAACACTGGTCTTGCGCAAACTGCTATTTAACCTTTGGTTTATTTTGCAACTTTGTTTTCCCATGATTTGCCAGTGTCAGTCTAGTGCAGGGATTTCAGTGGCCCCAAATCAAGTAAGCTTATGTTAATTGAATGCAGAATATAATCACATGGTAAATACAGAATTTTGCTTTCCCCCCACCACCCGCACCCCGGCCTTACTACCTAGAAAAAAAAAATATTTTGACTTTATAAAGTAATGTAACTTACTGGATGATTTTTTTTTTTTTTTTGCCTATGAAGTATTGAATATTCAGAGTTAAGGTTATAACCCAAATTTACAGTAACATAAGCTAGGTTACAGAGGGCAGATAAATTAGACAACGATCATAGCATTTGTTTCAAATATTTGACCCTGGAATATGTTAACAGTGAATGCTAGCATGGGTATTTTAAAACTTTGCCCTATTACTGAAACTGTAGAAAACTGAAACTCAAAAAGGATGAATGTTAGTGTTATGTAAATCAGCCCCATATATATTATCATGGCTGTGTTTTGCAGATATTATATTTAATTCTAAATTTTGCACATGTGTGAATAGAGTCCATTTTAGGCTGGGAAAGCCTTCTAAAGCCAGATATTTCTTTCTCTCAATGTATTAACAAGTACTGACAAATGTTAACATATTTGGTAAATACTGGCAAACTGGGCAAAGACGCAACTATGATAAAGTTACCAATTTGGAACATGTTTTAAAGACAACTAAATTCTGAAGAGAAAAATGAGAGATGTAGCTAAAATTAAGTGAATCAGTTTCCATAAATATCTTGACACATATCAGTTGATGGATGAAATCTAGCACAGTGTAATGAAAACTATTGAAACCAGCAATTGAGTTAAAGTAACAAGAGAAAGTTGACATCAATCAGTCAATCAAAAAATCAGTTGAACAACACCATATAAATTTGTAAACACACATGAAATTCCAAGTCATTACAATTTGGTGACTTTGTGAGTTAAAAAACAAAGCATATAGAAGACACTTGGAGATTCAGTTTACTGACACCTTGCTTTGACTCAGTGTCAGGATTGTGATTAAAACAAACAAACAAACAAACAAAAAAAAAACGAATGTGCTCTAAGGCTGATTTGATGAAAGAACAAGGGGAAGTTCAGAATTATTCTCTAATCCAGTCTGCTGGCCTCAAAATTCATTCCCCAGATCAGCAGCCTCAGTAATATTTGAGAAATTACTTCAGATAAGAATTCTTGGACCACCTCCTCTCTGTACTACCAGAGAATGAAACATTATGAAGGAGACCCAGATATTTTTGGTTAACCAGAGCCCTCCATGTGATTCTGATACACACTCAAGATTGAGAATCACTGCTGTGCTCCATTTTTCAGTAAAATGAGTAAGTTGAGCTAAATGGTCCTGGCAGATAATATTTTTATGGGATAGGAGTCACTGAAAGATACAAATTGTTAGCCTGGGAAGTAGATAAGTTTCACACATTTTAAGATTTTTCCCAGAAAGCACTGCCACCCAGAAACACATTTTAACTCAACATAAGGAGTTATGTTTCCTTATGGAACATAAGTAGTCATCTTTCAGGATCTTTCAATTGCTGAGAGGCGACTCAAATTTTTGCGTATATAAAATCCACTTAAGGGAACTTTTTAATACTTCTAGGGAAGGTTCTATTAGCCAACATTTTTCATAAGAATCAAAGTTGTTTCAAAATCAGATGGTTTCCTAAGGACCCTTTGAGAAATGAAAGAACTGTCTGGAAGGAAATAAGGTTTCATCTCCAACTGCTGGCATGACAAAGTTATAGAGTTTTTTTTTTTTTTTTTTAACAAGAAGTTGGATGTTAAGTATTATGTCTAAAATCCACTGTTAGCTTGAGGTGTCATGACCTTATGTGGAACTAAGATTTCATGTGGGATTTCCCTGGTGACTCAGTGGTAAAGAATCTGCCTGCCAAAGTCGGAGACTCAAGAGACATGGGTTCGATGCCTGGGTCAGGAAGATCCCTTGGAGAAGGAAATGGCAATCCAATCCAATACCTGAATGGAAGCAGAGCTTGGTGATTATAGTCCATGGGTTTGCAAAAGAATCAGACAGGACTTAATGACTAAAGAACACAATTTCATGTAGTTAAAGTAGATAACTTGTTAAGTGATGAAGTCAATCAAAATAGCAAGCTTGCAGAGTTGATGCGTAACAAGCTTTCTTAACTGATTGGTGTTGTTTTTGACTAACTTATCCAGGTGTCAAATGGGCACAAATTTGGTCTGTAAAAACCGTAATATATAACCAGATTCCAGGAAGTCTCTAGCATTTAGAACAATGTGTCTTAGCTTCAAGGGCTGACCATATTTCTTATTACCATTGTGATTTTTTTGGGTGCATGAGTTTTGGATTTTTATCCTTTATTGAATCTGCTGTTGAATAATGTCTATATTTTTGTAAAGGTAGTAGTTTCTGGAAAAATTCTTCTTTAAAAGGTTCTAGGCTATTCAATAAACTGCATTTTTAAGGTAAAATTTTTCTTTTTTAAGCCTCTGATTCTTCTCTAAATTAGATAGTGTTGATGATGATATGCCACCTTATGGCATAGTAATATCAATTTAGGGATTAAGGTTGTGTTTGACTTAAGACTACTGATATTTTGAAAGGGAATGAGAGACGATAGATGGGTTGGTCAGCCTGTGCAGTCTAGCTTGGAAAGGGCTACTGACTTTCTGTAAGAATCATAATGAAACCCACTAGGCTTGCAGACAGAAAGCATCAGGCTTGAGGAGAATTCTGGCACCAGGTCATTCACCCTACCAGTACTTTTGTTTTTAATACCTGCTGGAGTTTACTAAGTTAATTGCTGTCTCTCTGCTTACACCATAAGAAAGGCATAGCCTTTCTTGGAGAACTGGGGCAGTCTCCAGGGAACAACAAGTAGAAAGTTTTAATTCTAAAAACGGTCTTTTCTGATAGCTGTCTCATAGTGAAAAAGTTCTGCTGCTTTGAATCAACACACTCTTTTCACATGTATCACACATGGACATAACTGAGTACATGACTGAATACACACACAAAAATATATAACATTGTGGATTATTACTTATTGTGTTCAGATATATATTAGTGCAGATGAGCACAAGTTACTTCAACATATTAAATTTTAGTTGATTATTTCAACTGACACGAAGCATGGAATAATTATTGATTCCTAGATTATTTTAAGATCTTGGATTGTTCAGAGTAGATAACTTCAATTTTATCTAATTATATTGATAATGTTTGCTTTTCATAGGATAATAACTAAGTGTGAATACTCCTACCCTCACCCCCAAGCCCTCTTTGAGTAGCATTGTGTGATATGTCTTCTCATGTCATTTTTACTATCACATTATATGTTTGTATATTTCTAGATTTTGGTCTCCAACAGTGTATTAAACGGACTTTTAAAAGAGATTTTCCCCCATCTTTTTTTTTTTTTTTCTTTTGAATCTTCACCAGAGATCCACATAAGCCCAGCAGCATGACTAATTTGTAATGCCATTCTGAAAAATTACCCTTCTTTCTGGTATTTTGCTCAGGAAGAATGATAAAGCCTAAAATGCTAATTGCCAATTTATTTTTCAGGTCTCTAACAAGATGAAGTGTTAACAGAACTTGACTTGACAGCATTATCATCAGTGGTTCCATAAAATCCAAAAATGAGTTAGAGCAAATTGTGGTCAGAATAGGGCAAACCCGTCATTCTAAACTCTGGTGAAAAGTGAAGTGAAGTGAAGTCACTCAGTCGTGTCTGACTCTTTGCCACCCCATGGACTGTAGCCTATTAGGCTCCTCAGTCCACGGAATTTTCCAGGCAAGAGTACTGGAGTGGGTTGTCATTTCCTTCTCCAGAGGATCTTCACAACCCAGGAATCGAAACCGGGTCTCCCGCACTGCAGGCAGACGCTTTCCAGATCTCTCATAATTCAGGTGTCTTTCAATGAAAATGTCAAATAATTCTATTTTCATCTGAAATGTGTTTTTTAAAACATTGTCTGATTGGTGTTATGGATTGAAAATTCAAGAAGACATTCTTCCATCCTATTTAAATAGAATCATTCCCTTCCACTGACTAGTTCACGCATCTTGAGGATGACACGTTCTACCATAAGCATGGGGTAAAGAGTTTGGTGATTTAATACTATTACTAATAAAATTTTTAAAACAGAATATGGGCAAATTAAATGTTTTTTTTAATCTCTTAACAATTAAAACATAAAATAGTTTAAAAATTCAAGCCACAGGCACAGACAAAACTAATTTTTTCTTGCTTACCTCTCTTGGCCTTTTCTCCATTGATGCGTGTGCTAATCACTATTAATGCTGGGTTGGCCAAAAGTCCTCTCAGGTTTTTCCATAAGATGTTATGGAAGAATTCAAACAGACTTTTGGCCAACATAATATTTTCCTGTCTTATATCACAATACATATTCAAAAAAGAATCTATAATAAGCATACTTATGTGCATACACATATCATGACATTTTTCTTTATATACATCATGCCATCTACCCTGATGTTGATAGTTAGTCCCTATCACTTTAATCAATAAATAAACCCATAGATTAATTTGGAATTAGTAGGTCACTAATGGCAACCCACTCCAGTACCCTTGCCTGGAGAATCCCAGGAACGGGGGAGCATGGTGGGCTGCCGTGTATGGGGTCACACAGAGTCGGACACGACTGAAGTGACTTAGCAGCAGCAGCAGCAGTAAGTAATGGCACCCCACTCCGGTACTCTTGTCTGGATAATCCCATGGAGAGAGGAACCTGGTAGGCTCCAGTCCAGGGGGTCGCTAAGAGTCGGACACAATTGAGTGACTTCACTTTCGCTTTTCACTTTCATGCATTGGAGAAGGAAATGGCAACCCACTCCAGTGTTCTTTCCTGGAGAATCCCAGGGACGGAGGAGCCTGGTGGGCTGCCGTCTGTGGGGTCGCGCAGAGTTGGACAGGACTGAAGCGACTTAGCAGCAGCAGTAGCAATAAGTATATGCATTTGATATAGTCATATAGTCCTCAAAGAGTTATACTCATTTATATGCTCACCAGCAATGAATATATTGTTTTTAATTTGATACTGAATAGAAAGTAAACAAAGGTACTAATTCACTTTTTTTTTTTTTTAATGGATGCCTATCATGGCAATGAGGAAAGAATATAGTGATCTTTATGAAGTTGTATAATAGCTCGGATAATGATTTTTAATATCATGATTATGTTATGATTTCAGTAAGTGGTAAATATTAATATGATATAGTAACTTCCTAAACTTTTTCCAGTGTATATTGATCTGAATGCCTGAATTTACTTAATGTAAGGCAGGAGCTGAACAGTAACAGTAAATTAAGTTTATGGATAACTAGTCTGAATGAACAGAAAGTAGTTCATCTTTTGTAGCGATTTAGCCTTCTGCTTTGGAGAAGGCAATGGCACCCCACTCTAGTACTCTTGCCTGAAAAATCCCATGGATGGAGGAGCCTGGTAGGCTGCAGTCCATGGGGTCTCTAAGAGTCGGACAGGAGTGAGCGACTTCACTTTCACTTTTCTCTTTTCATGCACTGGAGAAGGAAATGGCAACCCACTCCAGTATTCTTGCCTGGAGAATCCCAGGGACGACAGAACCTGGTGGGCTGCCGTCTATGGGGTCACACAGAGTCGGACACGACTGAAGCGACTTAGCATAGCATAGCCTTCTACTTAGTGAATTGTCAATAATTGACAATCTATGATGTACACATGTGTCACAAGAGAGTTTATCTGATTCTCACCATAACCTTACTAGCTTTGGCTTGTTATCTTTGTTTTACAAATGAGTCATTAAAAGCACATGTGTTTGTTTGACCTTAACACAGAAAATGACCTATAATTTTATTTCCATTTGCTTTTTTTAGTTACAATAACATAAAACTATTTAAATTGGTGGGAAAGTTGAATATTTTTTGCATTTACTTTGTATTTAAGGTCTGATATAGCAGTATTTAAGTTTTATTTAAAAAGAAATGCTAAGCATTTCCTAATTTAACTAAATTGCTTTGTGTGTATTCTGAGAAGTGCCTTTATCACAAAAGAACATAGTGTTCCTCTTAGGTTTGGATTATTAAAGTAATATGCAGATTTATTTTGAATATCAAATGAATAATCCATATTCTCATAAATATAAATATCCACACTATGTTTCTGTATATGTTGTTGTCAACAGCACTTCCTTATTGGTATACATACTTTAGAGAGTAAAGAACCAAATCAAATCAAGGTATTTCTATTTAGTAAAAGAAAAAACAAAACAATTTTTTGGCTGTTGTGATATGGGAAATTACTCTGCTGTGAGAAGACAAAATTGCAATAATCCATACTTTAAACCCTTAAATTCCCCAGATCTGATAGAATCTCAATGGGATATTCTCAGTGAATGGTCTTCTTTCAAGATGCAAAGAAAGGATATAGGCATTATGGGAAAACAGTGTTTATCAACAAATTAAAAATAGAATTACTATATGATTCATCAATCTTATTTCTAAGTATTTATGCAAAGGAAATAAAATCAGTATCTTGAATGTCTGCATGCCCATGTTCATTGTAGCACTATTCACAATAGCCAAGATATGGAAGCAACCTCAATGTCCTTCAATAGATGAATGAAGAAAATGTAATGTATAAATTGGAATATTATTCAGCCTTAAGGAAATACTTCATTGTGACAACATGGATGTAACTGAAAGGCATGCTAAATGAAATAAGTCAGACATGAAAAACAAATGCTACATGATCTCACTTATATGTGGAATCTAAAGTAGTCAAACTAATAGAATGGCAATTGCCAGGGGCAAGTGGAAATGGGAGGTAAATGGAGACTTAGTCAAGAGTACAAAGTTTCAGTTGTAGGGGAGGAAATGTTTTCAGTCCTTCCTTGTCTAGGTTCTTTGGCCTAATAATTCAGTTGACATAAAGCAGTAGCAGGAGGAAAACATTTAATTTTTTTACATTCAGGAGTCCTATAAAATTAAGACTCAGAGACAGTTGAGACTTATATTCCATCCTGTGCTAAGGAGAAAGGGAGAGGGATGTTGACCTTCTAAAAGAAGGAAGATGGTTCACAAGAAGATGAGAAAAGCAAGTGTTTGGTAAACAAATGTTTACATGCCATGCAGATAAGGCTTTCTAAGATCTAAACCACCCCCCGATCCAAACTCTTTTAGGCAGTTAATGGAGAGGTAAAATACTTTTCCTGAGTCCATTGTCTCTTAATTTGAGCCTTTAGCTCAAAAGAACCACATGCCAAAGCGGCATATTTTGGGGATGTCATATTCTATTCTTCCTTACAGTTACACAAGATGAAAAGGTTCTGGAGATCTGATGTACTGCATGGTGACTACAGTTAATCACACTGTATTATACACTTGAAATTTGCTAAGAGAGTAAATCTTAAATGTTCTTACCACAAAAAAAGATAGTTACTATGTGAGGTAATGGGTATGTTAATTGGCTTAATTGTTGTGATTACTTTGCAGTGTATACATCAAAACATCAATCTGTGCACCTTAAATATATATAATTCCTATTTTTCAATAAAACTTAAAACATAAAGAAAGATATTTTAACACAGGAGTGAGTCTGTTGGACATATTGGCCTAAGATATAGAAGTTGGATAGAGCTTAGAGGTTGGCTTGTCACTTGTGGCAAGTCCCCTGTAGCCTGGCTGAGTGTCTAATGCTATTGTCAAAAGAGGCTGCCGTCAAAACCAGGTAAATGGGAGTGAAAACAGAATGCAATGACTAGTTGACTCCCCAACCAAAACACAAACCAAGTCAGCATACAATGGAAAAGTCAGATGCAGGATTCAGTGAATGTGGTTAAGAAAGTGCAGAGTCAAGAAGGAGGTGGGCAGGGTGACTTAAAGGAGCCACAAGGCTTCAGTGAGGAGGTTGGCTTCTGATTATATTTCATGGGCAAAAGTAACCTCTTACTCGATTTCTTTTATCTTAACACTTCTAGGGGAAAAAATGTCTTTATGCATGTTTAGGTGTCCTGTCAAAACTCTACAGCAAGGAAACTTATTTGTATGTGTACTTTTCAAGTCAGAATATGTTCATACTGTGAAGGTGCCATTTATTCATTAGCTGACCTCATATTTTCATGTGAGATGACCCAACAGTCACCTTTACAGAATGCAAAGACCTGGAAAAGCAAACCAAAGGCCTAGTATTGTACTAAATAGTTTTTATGCAGTAACATATCAGCTAGTTTAAGCCCTAAACAACTCTAGGTGATAATTTTTTGTGCATGGAAATAATCATCAGGCACTTATTTTTATTTGAATTTGTATAGTGTTTTGAATCAAACTAGAAATTCAACAAATGCAGAGATAGTGGTTTAAATTTCTTGGAATCTCTGCCCATTGCTTATCATTACTGTTCTGTGTTCCAAGTCCCCTCCCAGGCAAATCCTCCTATGTGTTTGATATTTAAAAAATGCATAGTCTTTGTGTGGGGATACATTTGGAGATATTGAGGTTGATCTGACATTTCTTTATCCCTAAAGTTTCTCATTTCTACTCTATTTCAATAGCAAGCTGATTCACAGCACATCAATTCTAGTTTTTATGGTGATAGAATATACTATTAACATGATGTCATCGGAATATTTTGTTGGAGTTTTTTGTCTGGTTTGTTTTATTTTTAAGTCAGCATTTATGTATCAAACCAAAGTTAAATAAGAATTTGGGTTGTAATATTTCAGTTTCTGCTTTATATACCACATAGAGACACACTATATTGATATGCAAAATGCATTTCAATTATTTTCTGAACACAAGAATAAATTATTCACTTTTAAATTATTCAACTGTAGGCTGGTGTCAGGTTAAAAAAAGGAAACTAAAATTCAGATTCCTTAAAAAAAAATGGAATGTAGTTGGGTATTAAAACAAACCGCTTTAGGTGAATTCAAGATGGGGCGAATACTCTAATCTTGGCCTCTATATACCTTATGGAATCTTGTTATTTGGCATTTTCCTGAGTTGACTTCCAGCTATGGGTCAAGATTGCCATGCAGGACAACCGAGTGGATAATTAAGTTTACTTCAGAGGCAAACTAACACAATGGTGAGTTATGCTCTAGTCTTTGGGTATTACGAGCCACTCATAAAAGGCAGTTCCAAAGGTATTTGTAATAGGCATTTGTAAATCATTTTTTAAAATGTACCCTTTTTCAAAGACATCCTTGAATATTTCTAAATCAGTGTTATGTTTTATACTAGAGTATACAATAATGAAATGAAAAGAATTATCTCATCATTCATAATAGAAATGTTTCTTAAAATGGTTAAGAACTATGTAGTACTATTTTAATGCATTTCATCACATTTCATATAACTTTAGTGCTTTCCTGGTGGCTCAGTGGTAAAGACACCACCTGCAGTACAGGGAACACAGGACATGTGTGTTCATTCCCTGGGTTGGGAAGATCCCCTGGAGGAAAAAGTGGCATCCCCAATGTTCTTGCCAGGAAAATCCCATGGACCAAGGAGCCTGGCGGGCTACAGTCCACAGGGTCACAGACAGTTAGATATGACTGAATGACTGAGCATGTATGCATATAACTTTACAGTTAGAACCTTATCCTTAGATACCAAAGAATGTGGTATCTTGCCTTTATTGAATAAAGGAATAGAGACTGGGAAGAAGTTTAAACTGTATAATTCTAAGTGTTCAGAAATAAGCATATCACAACCAATAAAGATAGCTACATAGCTACATATAAGCATGCATTTCTTGTTTGTATCTTCACATGGTGCTGGTATGCAGAATCAGCAGCAGAGTTAGAAATTATATGTTTTCTCTGTCACAGTCATTTTGGACTGAGTTACTTATGCTTAGTCTCAGAACCAAGATAGGACTGTACGTGATTCATGGTTTTGAAGGAGTACACTTTTGTAGTGTATGGTCAGAGCTTTATATGTCACAGTATAAACACAGACTGTTTTCTTTTACAGGGAGAGTGGATTGGAACAACACTTAGGCCAGGGCAGTATAGCATAATAAAAGAAATATGAGCTCTGGATTCAGAAGGCCTATACCTGAATATCACTTGAGCTGATGGCTATCAGCTTACTGACTTATTGTGCCACTTTACCTCTCTGCCATCTTTAAGACTCTTTAAACTAGGTGGCCCAATGGTGAATAATCTGCCTGCCAATTCAGGAGATATAAGAGACGTGGATTTGATCCCTGGCTCAGGAAGATCCCTGGAGTAAGAAATGGCAACCCACTCCAGTATTCTTGCCTGGAAAATTCCATGGACAGAGGAGACTGGCAGGCTACAGTCCATGGGGTCACAAAGAGTTGGACACAACTGAGCACACACACACACACATACACACACAGGCACTTAAACGTGAAGAAGACAATTCCAAAACATTGCTGTCTTAAGTAGCTTATGTAGCTGTCTAATGTAGCAGGCTATGTTGGGATCATAACAGGTATATAGTAGATGCCCCTTATTCCATTTACCTTCTTCTTTCAAATATTTTCACTATTCTTTTTGATGTTTTAGAAACATAGAAAAACAACTGTATGTCAGAGAAATTGATGGGATATGTGAGACTGGACTTTCCTAGGTGCCACTAGTGGTAAAAAAGAAGAAAAAAAGAAAAGAACAACTTGCCTGCCGATGCAGACATGCAAGAGAGGCAGCTCTGGGTTGGGAGGATCCCCTGGAGGAGGGCATGGAAACCCATTCCAGTATTCTTGCCTGGAGAATCCGCATGGACCAAGGAGCCTGGCATGCTGCAGTCCATGGGTTCACAAAAAGTCAGACACCAGACACTGACAAAGCACAACAGTCAGAATTTTGGGATTCCTAGATGGTGCTAGTGGTAAAGAACCTGCCTGTCAGGTAGGAGACATAAGAGATGCTGGTTCAATCCCTGCATTCAGAAGATCCCCTGGAGAAGGGAATGGCTACCCACTCCAGTATTCTTGCCTGGACAATCCCATGGACAGAGGAGCCTGGAGGGCTACAATCCATGTGATCTCAAACAGTTGGACATGACTAAAGCTACGTAGAACACATGTACATAAGATCGATTTGCCTATTTGTGGGAACCAATCACTTAGTGTTTTTACAATTGAAGTAAGCTTACAGAAAGCAAAAATAGAGTCCATAGTCAAAAGTATACATTTTTTCAACAACCAAGGAGGCCTCTGTATTTGAACACTTCGAAGTGTAAAATGTGAACTCCTAAAGGAGCATTGCAAGACTGGTTTCTATACAAGAATAAGTAATTTCTGAAAATTCCAGTGGTGTTGAACAGTTGACCAATGTGAAGAAGACAATTGCAAAACATTGCTGTCTTAGATTATTTTTAAGTTCCAAAAGAGTTCTGGCCACTTGCTTCCTGTGGTAGATGCCCAAGAGAGCCTGACTGAACTGAAGTTCAACTATTACTGGCTTTCTGACAGTTTCATAGCTGTTACCACTCATCAGGGGCCTGTAGGCTGTTTCTAATTTTGCTCCACTTGTTTTCTTAAATCATCTCCTGGGATTGCATGTTATCTGTTATCCAAAGTGACAGTGCCTCTCATCACTGACAAATTTTTTATTCCTTCAGATTATTTGAGAATAAGATAATCTTTTCCCCCATATAAGTGAGCCTGAGAAAGAATTATGTTTTATGATGGCATTGAGCTGAACTGTCCATTCATTCCTAGATTGTCTCAAGTTTCATACCTGTAGGGAGATTAATTTCCTTAGCTTCTGGCAGCCGAACTAGATTTTCCAGACAACATTCGATAGCATCACCTACATTGTGCTCAGTCACTAAGTCATGTCTGACTCTTTATGACTCCATTGACTATAGTCCGTCAAGCTCCACTGTCCATGGAATTTTCCAGGCAAGAATACTGGAGAGAGTTGCCATTTCCCCCTCCACGGGATCTTCCAAACCCAGAGATAGAAATCTGAGTCTCCTGCATTGGCAAGAGCATTCTTGACCACTGAGCCACCTGGAAAGTCCTATTATGCATTCAGTTTGATATTATGGAGCACTACTGTATCTCCCCTTAGCTTCCTAAAAGCAATAGATATCATTTCTATATGATAAGCAAATGCTAAAATAGGGGAGAAACATTTTTAAGCCAGGTCTGGGCCATTCATGTCTTTTCCGTTTTATATCTTCCCAGACTTCTCAGAAATACCTAAGCTAATCTTTTTGAGCATATTTAGTAATGCTATCCGGAGAAGGCAATGGCACCCCACTCCAGTACTCTTGCCTGGAAAATGCCATGGACAGAGGAGTCTGGTAGGCTGCAGTCCATGGGGTCGCAAAGAGTTGGACGCGACTGAACGACTTCACTTTCACTTTTCACTTTCATACGTTGCAGAAGGAAATGGCAACCTACTCCAGTGTTCTTGCCTGGAGAATCCCAGGGAATGGGGAGCCTGGTGGGCTGCCGTCTATGGGGTCGCACAGAGTCGGACACGACTGAAGCGACTTAGCAGAGGCAGTAATGCTATCAATTCTTATCTATATACTGGAAGTTTGGGGTTACAAATACTACTGAGAAAGTTACCTACCACAAATACTTTACTCCCTTGTAGAAAAATTGGGACAAACAAAATTTATGAACCAAAGTTCATGGGTTGCAAGTTTTCTTACAATGAGAAGCCTGAGAGACATAAATGATGGAATCAAGTAAGAATAGTTAGAAGGATGTACTGATAGTCCTAAGGGGTTTCTGAGGTCTTTAAAATTAAAACAGAAATCAATAAAACTATTCATTCTATTATATACTCTGTGTGAAGAACATTTGTTTCTGGGGCTTTCTATCTTTCCCACGTGTCCAGGTTTATATCCAACTTTTGTTCTCTTTAAAAATTGCATTCCTGTTATTTGGCACATATCTTCTAACCACTATATAATTTCTTCATGGTGATTTCATGTCGTCTTTTTTTTTGTTTGTTTTTGAAAGCACATGCATCTTGATAGTAAAAGGTACATAGGCCATTGTAGAGTGATGGGGGACTCTGCTGTTTTAAATAGAAATGCACTGTCCTTTATTCTCAGTAGTAACCTGGAATAGTTTATTTGTTTCCTTTTCTACAGCATATGCATTGTTGTGCAAACTGTTTAGTATTTTAGCTGCTTATTATTTTTCTTATAGATACTAATGTCTTTTTTTAAAGTGATCCATATTGATTTCGATTTGTGCATTTCTTTTCCACTCTTTTTATGTTTCTCATTTTAGACAAGACAGTCTTTATGTTATCTTTAATACATGTGGATAGGCACAGAATTATAGGTATACTCTTAAGACATCATAAGTTTCATCTGATTTGGTATGTTAAACTGCATTGCCTTGTTTCCTGGAATAATTGAAAATCAGCATTTGTTTGAAAGACAACCAAGATTGTACAGAATAATAAAGATAATCCTGATGCCCTGAAATAATAGGCATTGACGCCATCTATATGGAAACATTGAGAGAATATGAAGTAAGCAGAGGTTTGGATTTAAAACAAGGTGTTATAATTGAAATGCGAGTGGTCACATTTGTGATTTTCTTTGCATTTAAAAGTATTTGGAATTATTTTATCACTTGGTTAATATTTAAAGTAAATTATAATCCTGGGTTTATCAATATGATATGTATTTGATTATAAATATGTTAATCATGTTTATTGATACACATTGGGGTTAAATGTAAAATGTGGGATCTAGAATGCAATTTCATAAGATTATGAAATTAAATCTGTTGAATAAATTACCATCCTGTTTAGTTTCACAACTATTTTCATTTATCAACTCCTGAATTGAATGACTTCTTTGTATGACTAGAATGGCAAATTAAAAAGCATATTAGCTAGTGAACTGATTGCTTTGAATTTATAACATACAATGAAGATATCTGAATATATTGCTTTTTAATTTTCTCATCTTCTGGGATCTTTAGAAATATATCTTGTATTAAGAAGAGTGATTATTTAAACAATAATGTGTTTTGACAGATTTGCATCAGAGAGAAACTGAGGATATAAATAAGCTGCGGTACATAATCACCGTTCTTTCACATTTCAAATTTTATCAGTAATACCAAAGCATTGCTAAACTTGAAAGGTTTACTTAGCCTAAAATTATCAAAATTTCCACAAAGAACAAAGGAAGATCTTTTTATTGCACTGCTTATGTGTCAGCCTTTTTTTTTTTTAACAAACAATTATTTTGTAAGTTCAAACTGGTTATTTAACACAAATATTCCCTGGACATGGAAGAAAAATCTTTTTTAAAGAATGAATTTGCAGCTTGAAAATACATAAATCTTGATTTATCTTATATAGGTGAGAAATTCATTAAAAGGGAATGTTAATATACAAGAAACTGTGACTCTGATTCTTGTTGAGCTTAGTTTCTGTGAGTAAGGCAACTTATGTTTGTTTCCTGATGAATGAAAATGGTAAGGCCAGCTTAGCTAGATCCTTAATGTCACCTATGGAATTATGTCTCTCTCTCTGTCTTTAGGTAAAAACAATTTTTAAATTAAATAGTTCTATTTTTACTTCTGTGATGTATTTAAGAGTGTTACACTAATATGTTTTATAAGAGAGCTAAGTCAAAAAACATTTGGAAGAAAATGTGCAGCCAACAAGTTACAGGAGGAAAGGGGACTGAGACAAAGCAATGTGAAGCAGTTAGTTCTTGATTGTCACAGTTGATAAAGTTATGGAAAGTTTGTGAGTAATTTGTGAAAAAAAAATGATTTGAGGCAAATTCCTCACAGTTAATATGGTCATGGTTGATTTGCAAATCCTTACTTGCAAGATCTTATTAATGGCATTTTCTGTCCTCAACACCTATAAATCTCATTATTCTTTGTTAGCATGAAGTAAGATAGTAACATACCATCTGCTGGTGTCAAGGTAATGGAAGGTTTTTGTGCTTTGTGACTGCATTTTTAAAAACAATTTTATATCATTTTTAAAGGTTACACTCTATTTACAGTTATTATAAAATATAAAACCATTGTCTTTAAAAAAAAAAATTCTCCTTTGTTGGATTTCCTTCTTAGGGAGTTCACCAAGGAAGCATGTTTAGGAATTAATATCTTAGAAGGCCCATCTAAAATGTCTTGATGCTATGTTCACCCTTGAGTATAGATTGCCTGTAATAAAATTCTGAGGTAAAATAATTTTCCCTTCAAATTTTGAAGTCATTTTATTGTCTCATAGGTGCTTCTTGTGATTAACAAATTTAATTCTTAAGGATTTCTGTCTTTTATACTTTGACTGAAAACCTTACTAATTTTACCCTTCCAGTGCTCTAAGGAGATGCAGTGTAATTTCTTATCCATTTTGTTTAATATCATAATTATACCATTTGGTTAATATTAATTTGTTATACTTGATGCTAATTGATGCTCTTTCGACAGAAATATTGCACCTGCTATTTGAGAAAGTTTTCTTTATTATTTCTTTGATATATTAAGATGTCCATTGTTTCTCTTTCAGTTAGCAGTTGCTATGTAACAGACCAGCCTCAAATGACATTTTACAGCAATGTTCATTTATCTTTTCTCACCTCTCTGCTTTCTTGCTGTGACTTGACATGGTTTAGCTGAATGACTGTGCTTTATACTACAGACCTATGAGTCAGCTAGTATGAGTCTGCTTCCTGTGTCTAAGTAGTAAACTAGCTAGGTGTGTGCTCCTCACGTATCAATGGCAGATAAACAAGCAGGCTTAAAACCAGCTCACTGTCATTTTCATCATATAACACTGAATGGGAAGTGAACTTTGCCCATGATGAGACCATAGCCGGTCTGTGCATGTGGAGGACTAGATAATCACGGCCAATAACGTGACCCACACTTCCTTTGGAAATCACATCCATGGGACCTTGTACCTCCCCCTTAATTATGTTTATCCCTCCCCCAACTTTTTTCCTTATGCTACCTTTTGGGAGATTCTTCTGCTTTTCTCTTTCAACCCTTCATTTGAATTTCTCCATCATTTAAAAAAAAGTCCTCAAGAATGCTTTTCTCTGTGAATGTTATTCTTATGGGATTTTGTTTTTATTTTATGAAATATTGTGTATGTAACTAATAATTGTATGTGTCTGTATGTAAACATATATATTTTGAGGTACACATGTGTATATAACACATATATTTTTTGAGGTATTCTTGCTCAGGAACATGACTTTCTTCAGGGTTTCTTTGTTTCTATTGGTGTGAGTGTCCACCTGTCTTTAGTGTAGAAGATTTTAAGTATCTAATTGTCATTAATGTTCCTTTGCATTTAAGACTGAAAAATGAAATGTTGATGTAAACCCTCCATATAGGTAGGTTGCAAACTGGTGAAGTGTTCAGTTCAGTCGCTCAGTGATGTCTGACTATTTGTGACCCCATGGACTGCAGCACGCCAGGCCTCCCTGTCCAACACCAACTGCCGGAATTTACTCAAACTCATGTCCATTGAGATGGTGATGCCATCCAACCATTCATCCTCTGTCATCTCCTTCTTCATCTGCCTGCAGTCTTTCCCAGCATCAGGGTATTTTCAAATGAGTCACTTCTTTGCGTCAGATGGCCAAAATATTGGAGTTTCAACTTCAGCATCAGTCCTTCCAATGAATATTCAGGACTGATTTCCTTTAGGATGTACTGGTTGGATTTCCTTGCAGTCCAAGGGACTTTCAAGACTCTTCTCCAACACCACAGTTCAAAATCATCAATTCTTTGGGGCTCAGCTTTCTTTGTAGTCCAACTCTTACATCCATACATGACCACTGGAAAAACCATAGCCTTGACTAGATGGACTCTTGTTGCCAAAGTAATCTCTCTGCTTTTTAATATGCTGTCTAGGTTGGTCATAACTTTTCTTCAAAAGAGCAAGCATCTTTTAATTTCATAGCTGCAGTCACCATCTGAAGTGATTTTGGAGCCCCAAATATAGTCTGCCACTGTTCCCACTGTTTCCCCATCTATCTGCCATGAAGTGATGGGACTAGATGCCATGATCTTAGTTTTCTGAATGTTGAGCTGTAAGCCAATTTTTTCACTCTGCTCTTTCATTTTCATCAAGAGGCTCTTTAGTTCTTCTTTGCTTTCTGCCATAAGAGTGGTGTCATCTGCATATCTGAGGTTATTGATATTTTTCCCAGCAACCTTGATTCCAGCTTGTACTTCATCCAGCCTGGCATTTCTCATGATGTACTCTGCATATAAGTTAAATAAGCAGGGTTACAATATGCAGCCTTGACATCCTCCTTTTCCTATTTGGAACCAGTCTGTTGTTCCATGTCCAGTTCTAACTGCTGCTTCCTGACCTGCATACAGATTTCTCAAGAGGCAGGTGAGGTGGTCTGGCATTCCCATCTGTTTCAGAATTTTCAACAGTTAGTTGTGATCCACACAGTCAAAGGCTTTGGCATAGTCAATAAAGCAGAAATAGATGTTTTTCTGGAACTCTCCTGCCTTTTTGATGATCCTGTGGATGTTGGCAATTTGATCTCTGTTTCCTCTGCCTTTTCTTAACACATGTATACCTGTGGAGGATTCATTTTGATATTTGGCAAAACTAATACAGTTATGTAAAGTTTAAAAATAAAATAAAATTAAAAAAAATAAATAAAACCAGCTTGAACACCTGAAAGTTCATGGTTCACGTATTGTTAAAGCCTGGCTTGGAGAATTGTGAGCATTACTTTACTAGCATGTGAGATGAGTGCAATTGTGCAGTAATTTGAGCATTCTTTGGGATTGAAATGAAAACAGACCTTTTCCAGTCCTGTGGCCACTACTGAGTTGCATGCATAACTGTGATGAATCCTTTAATTCACTCTTTTCAGATAAAGGCTAGCTACTAGCATTCTAGGTGGTATGGAATGGCTGTGTTTGGCATCCCATTGTTAACTATGAACATTTCAGTTAAACCTCTCCTAATACATCCCCTTTGTTGAGATTGGCAGTTTTCAAGTATTCTCTGGTTCAGTTTTTTCAAAAATTAACTACCCAGATTTTAAGGTGTTTGTGTCTTAGGAGATTAGTTTTGTAATTATTCAGAGTGGATCAAATGATTATGAAGTCCCAAATATAAAGTTGCACCAGACTCTCCTCTTTTCAGGCCCAGCTACACATCCTATAATTAGGAGTATATCACATCTCCATTTATGAAGTCCTTGGCCACTGTAGTATTTTTAGTATCAATATTTAATGTTTTTGTAGAGCTTTGTGGGGAAAGAGAAATGCATGTTTTCTTTTCTCATATTTACTTGAGGCCCCAAACAATTCCTATTGTATATAAAGAAAATCACAAGAATACAATTTATTTCAGCTGTTCTGTAGTTTTATTTTTTATATCTAGTTATGCAATTATGGCATTGGTTTATGTCATTACATGCATTGGTATATAAATAGGTACTATTAATAGCTGTTTTAAAATTGAATCAACTGAGATTCAGAAATTGCTCTGAAGATTCAAGATTGCTCCATGTCTTAAGCAAGGATGAAACTGATTCACATTTCACTTTCCTGTGATAAAAAGTAATTAAAGTTTTTTTCTCCCTCCGGTTGGGAATCTTCATCCCTTTTAGTCACTGTAATTTAGGTAATTCTTCAGGGATGCAGAAAAGAAGCAGGAAAATCAAGGTGTTCAGACTCCAATCTAGAAACTTCAACAGACTTTTCTGCCTCATTAAGCAAATATTGAAGAATGAAAAATAGAGAAAAAACAAGCCATTGGTACCGATGGCTTTCTATATTCACAATATCTATATGTTTTCCAATTCAGTCATTCCAATGGGTGTGATTGAGACTTTAAGTATGAATAAAACCATTAAAAATAAAATTGGAATAATTAATCTTTTTTTCACTCTCACTTTTCTGTCTCCACTAAATGTTATGCATTCTTGCCTATATACAAGTATAGAATATTTTACATATTAAACATCTCCAGCTTAACTATTTATTCTTTTTATCAACCATAAAATAGATAGGCATTTAAACATCATTTGGCATAGATATGAGCATTTTTAAATATCTTCAATAACCTTCCAATGATATGTTATTTAACAGCTTGTCAGTTTTAAACAAATTGATAGAAGAGCACTGCCCTATTTAATGTTTAAATTCCAGTCAAATGAGAGACAAATTGTGGAAAATATTCAGAATATTCCATTTTCTTCATGACAGAAGTGCTGGATTTTAGATTCCTTCTTTCTCTTTGGGGAGGAGAATCTAATTTCAATGAACTGGTTGTTTCTGTGTTTTCTTTTAACCAGCCCAAAGAAAATGTTTTATTTTTTAAAATTTTACTTGAATTAAAAATCAGTAGTGATTTTTTTTAAGAATTCTCTATCAGTATATTAACTGTATGTAATTGGCTGTTTCTAAATTTATATTCCATGTAAAATATGACTAACCATAAATTAAGAGGCTATCACAATTAATCAACCCTAAATATTCATTGGAAGGACTGATGTTGAAGCTGAAGCTCCAGTACTTTGGCCACCTGATGTGAAAAGACAATTCACTGGAAAAGACCCTGATGCTGGGAAAGATTGAGGACAAGAAAAGAAGGTGGCAACAGAGGATGAAAGCGTGATATAAGATCATCCTTATATTTTCAGTGATACCAAAACCTCATAAATTTTAGTTTTTAATTTTAAATGTTTCTTTCTTTGACTACACCCGTTCTTAGTTGGGGCATGTGGGATCTGGGATCTTTAATCTTTGTTGCAGCATGCAAGCTCGTACTTGTAGCTCTTAGTTACAGCATGTGGGATCTAGTTCCTTGAAGAGGGATTGAACCCAGTCCCCCTGCATTGTTAACAGAGCCTTAGTCACTGGACCACCAAGGAAGTCCCATACTTTTTACTTTTAATATTGATTTTTAAAGCACATGTAAAAGATAAATCATTTGAGGTTTATTCTATATGTGATATAAAAATAAATAATTTTACCTTCAATAAAGTATAATCAGGTTTGTAAAAATCATTTATTAAGATAACAATTCTCATATACTAAGCTTTTATCCTAGAATTTTTTATAATTATAAATTGAATATCTTTTTCAAATATATTATCTCCTTGAGTTTTTTGTATATGTGCTAGTTTTTTACTTTCATATATTATTCAGCTACTATACTGAAACGTTTAATTTTTCAAATTTGTTTTTCATTTGATTTGTTTTTCCAAATTTATCAAATCATTCTAAATGATAGTATTTTTAACTTCTTATGCATTACTCATTCTTATAGTTTTCTTTTTTGATTGAATTGAATTATTCCCCAAAATAAGTAAAAATAAAGATTGCAATTTTTTAAATCCTTTTCTTTAACATGACTTTCAGTTCAGTTCAGTTCAGTTGCTCATTCGTGTCCATTTCTTTGAGACCCCATGGACTGCAGCACATCAGGCTTCCCTGTCCATCACCAACTCCCAGAGTTTACTCAAACTCATGTCCATTGAGTCGGTGATGCCATCCAACCATCTCATCCTCTGTCATCCCCTCCTCCCGCCTTCAACTTTTCCCAGCAACAGGGTCTTTTCAAATGAGTCAGCTCTTCGCATCAGGTGGCCAATGTATTGGAGTTTCAGCTTCAGCATCAGTCCTTCCAATGGATATTCAGGACTGATTTCCTTTAGGATGGTTTGGTTGGATCTCCTTGCAGTCCAAGGGACTCTCAAGAGTCTTCTCCAACACCACAGTTCAAAAGCATCAATTCTTTGGCATGACTTTAGATGTATTTTAGATGATTTGAAGCTTGAAATATGTTTTCAAATTATGAAGACATCTGTTTCTGTTTTTTTAGTTTGTTATTCCAGAAATTTATATCTTTTTCAGGGAAAGGAACATATGGCTAGACAGAACTTTTTCTACATCTTATAAACATATTAATGGATTTTCTAATATGAGTCATTCACACAATCCTAGAATAAATCTAATTTGATTATTATATGTCTATTTTTAATCTGCTGATACATGATTCTTTTTTTTAATTTTAATTTTTTTTAAGATTTATTTGTTTTTGCCTGGGCTGGGTCTTTGTTGCTGCCTGCAGGCTTTCTCTAGTTGTGGTCAGTGGGGGCTACTCTAAGTTGCAGTGTGTGGGCTTTTCATTTCAGTGGTTTTTCTTGTTGAGAAGCGCAGGCTCAGTAGTTGTGCATGGGCTTAGTTGCTCCATGGCATGTAGGATCTTCCTAGATCAGGAATCAAACCTGTATTGACAGATAGATTCTTAATCACTAGACCACATGGGAAGTTCTATATGGTTCTTTTTAACATACGGTTTTAAGTTTCTACATTGATATTGTTCTGTGTCTCTCCCTTTTTCTTACCATCTTTATCATCTTTAATCTTTTTTTCACTTTCACTCTTCTGTCTCCACTAAATGTTATGCATTCTTGCCTATATACAAGTATAGAATATTTTACATCTTAAACATCTCCAGCTTAACTATTTTTTCTTTTTATCAACCATATGATGGATAGGCATTGAAACATCATTTGGCATAGATATGAGCATTTTTTAATATCTTCAATAACCTTCCAACTGATATGTTATTTAACAGCTTGTCAGTTTTCAATATTAGTACAATATTAGTTTCCTGTACTTGATATAACCACTAATTTGGCTACAACAGGCACTTATTTGCTCACAGGCCTAAAGGCCAGAATTCCAAAATCAAACTGTCAGCAGAGCCACATTCCTCACAGAGAATCTGATAAGCTAGTCCTTGCCTTTCCCACTAGATGGTGACTGTCAGCATTCTTTGTTTTGCAGCTGCATCTCTCTCCATCTTCACATCAATTTCTCCTGTGTATGTTTCTGATTTCCTTCTGTCTGTCCCATATTTGGGATGACATTTAGGATCTGCCTTGAAATTCCCTTAAACTCTCATCTGAAATTTTTTTTAACTTAATTACGTCTGCAAAGACCCCTTTTCCAAATGCAGGTCACATTTATAGGTCCTAGGATTAAGGCATGCACATACTCTCCTCGAATCGCCATTCAAGCTGATTTAGCCTACTAAGATAAAGGTCCTCTGCTTTCACCATTGCTGTGCTTATTAATGTAGCATTAGGATTCTTTAGTTCTGGAAGGTATGGTAGAACTCCCTTGTGAAAATGGGACTGTCTTTTTTGTGTGTGGCTAAGATATAGTTGTCCGCACATAAATTCTACGCTTTCTTCTAAGAAATTTGAAATTTAAAGTATATATTTCTATTGATTCAATTTTTGCAAATTATATTTTCTTAGAAGTCAGTTTAGTTAAACCCTTCCTTCCTTTACTGCTCTTCTTCCCTCCCCTTTGTCTTTCTTTTTTTTAATTCCTCCCTCCATTCCTTTCTTAGTTTTGATATTTCTAAATTTATCTTTTAAAATTTTCAGTGTATCAATATTTACACTTGCTTTTCTGCTTTATCTTCTAAAAAAATAGATTTTTAAAAGAAGCAGCATAATGACCTAATAGCTTTATTTCTCTATTAAAATGCATTTTGTTGTTGTTCAGTCATTCATTCGTGTTGGACTCTTTGTGACCCCATGGACTGCAGCATACCAGGCTTCCCTGTCTTTCATCATCTCTCAGACTTTGCTCAAACTCATGTCCACTGAGTCAGTGATCCCATCCAACCATCTTGTCCTCTGTTCTCCCCTTCTCTTCCTGCCTTCGATCTTTCCCTGCATCAGGGTCTTTTCTAGTGAATCAGCTAATTGCATCAGGTGGTCAAAATATTGGAGTTTTAGCATCAGTCCTTGCAATGAATAACCAGGTTTGATTTCTTTAGGATTGACTGGTTTGATCTCTTGCAGTCCAAGGGGATTTTCAAGAGTCTTCTCCAGCACCACAGTTCAACAGCATCAATTCATCAATTCAAGAAGAATTGATTGTATTGACCTGCTCTCACATCCATGCATGACTATTGGAAAAACCATAGCTTTGACTATATGGACTTTTGTAGGGGAAGGAATGTATCTGCATTTTAATATGCTGTCTGGGTTGGTCACAGCTTTCTTCCAAGGAGTGAACATCTTTTAATTTCATGGCTGCAGTCACCAACTGCAGTAATTTTGGAGCCCAAGAAAATAAAGTCTGTTATTGTTTTCATTGTTTCCCATCTATTTGCCATGAAGTGATGGGACCAGATGTTGTGATCTGTTTTTTTAATGTTGACTTTTAAGCCAGCTTTTTCACTCTCCCTTCACTTTCATCAAGATGCTCTTTAGTTCCTCTTCACTTTCTGCTATAAGGGTGGTGTTATCTGCATATTTGAGGTTATACATTATTTCTGCTCATATCTTAATTTCTTCCTCTTGTTTTATTGATTTACTTATTCCTTTTCTAAATTTTGAGGTAAGTGGTCAATAAAATATTGACAAGAACAACCTTATTAATTGGTTTTAGGCTCCTCTATATCCTTATGCATTTTTATCCACAGGCATTGTTTTTCACAGAGGTATATAAAAGGTGCCTATATTTACTACATTTCTTTTTTATCTTTACTTCATATGTCCTTTTATCCATTATAATTGTATCATGTTATGAACATTGTTGCTCACTGTTGTGTAGTTCGTTATCCTACTTTGCTTCAGTATATTCTTTTCTGTGAATTCTAATGTACCAGATATCCATATCACCACCTTAATTTCTTTTTTGTGTCCTTTGTCTTGCATGTTGTTAATTATTCATTTCTATTAATCATTCTGATTGTTAAATAAAATAGATCTGTAGAATTGTTTTCTTCTGTAGGTTAATAGAAAACATTTTTAATAGATGAGTTAAACCTGTTAGCATTCATGTGTACAAGTAAACTCCAGTCCATTCTTCAACAACTGTTACTCTGCATGTTGTAGTCTATATTGTTTGTACTATTAACTGCTATCTATATTACAATTAAAAATATTCAAATTTAGTGTACTTTTATTCTTATAAGGTCTGTTTTATTTTGATTACATTTCTACTAACAGCTTTATAGAGTGCCCTATTTCCCTTTTCTTGATCTCATTCTGCTACCCTGCTTGTCAGCTCTAAATGAGGTCCTTATCTTCCACTTATTACCTAAAAAGTAGTCAATGAGCTATTTTTATATTGTTGTCACTTTTTCTTCATTCATGTTTTAGTTATGTCTTTCTAGGTGTCACTTACATATTAACTCTTCCCTTCACCTTTGTTTACATCTTGAATCTTCTGATGCATTTATTCAAATTGATTTTTGCCTGTGCTTCCTTTAGTCATATTTTATAGAATGAGGGTCATTCTTAGTAGACCCTCTTGGGCATAATATTTATTGAATGGTAGCAATCTAAAATGGTATTTCTGTAGCCTTGATTTTAAAGATCAGCTTGGCAACTCCTGCAGCTCAATTCCAGAAAAATAAACGGCCCAGAAAAAAAAATTGGCTAAAGAACTTAACAGATATTTATCCAAAGAAGACATACAGATGGCTAACAAACACATGAAAAGATGCTCAACATCACTCATTATCAGAGAAATGCAAGGCAAAACCACAATGAGGTACCATCACACGCTGGTCAGAATGCCTGCAATCCAATAATAAATGCTGGAGAGGGTGTGGAGAAGGGGGAACACTCTTACACTGTTGGTGGGAATGCAAACCAGTACAGCCACTATAGAGAACAGTGTAGAGATTCCTTAAAAAACTGGAAATAGAACTGCCATATGACCCAGCAATCCCACTGTTGGGCATACACACTGAGGAAACCAGAATTGAAAGAGACACATGTACCCCAGTGTTCATCGCAGCACTGTTTATAATAGCCAGGACATGGAAGCAACCTTGATGTCCATCAGCAGACGAATGGATAAGAAAGCTGTGGTACATATTAAAAATAGAGTATTACTCAGCCATTAAAAAGAATACATTTGAATCAGTTCTAATGAGGCAGATGAAACTGGAGCCTATTATACAGAGTGAAGTAAGCCAGAAAGAAAAACACCAATACCATATACTAATGCATATATATGGAATTTAGAAAGATAATAATGATAACCCTATATGTGAGATAGCAAAAGAGACACAGATGTATAGAACAGTCTTTTGGACTCTGTGGGAGAAGGCAAGGGTGGGATGATTTGAGAGAGTAACATTGAAACATGTATATTACCATATGTGAAACAGATTGCCAGTCCAGGTTCCATGCATGAGACAGGGTGCTCAGGGCTGGTACACTGGGATGACCCAGAGGGATGGGATGGGGAGGGAGGTAGGAGCAGGGCTCAGGATGGGGATCACATGTACATCCATGGCTGATTCATGTCAATGTATGGCAGAAATTGTACAATATTGTAAAGTAATTAGCCTCCAATTAAATAAATTTTAAAAAAATAGAAAAAACATAAAGATCAGCTTAGGTGAATATATACTTACCTGATATTCCTTTCATTAGATTTATTCTTGTTATTCCACTTCTGGCATACCCTGTATTTTGCTGTCCAGAATACTGATACATATGCTATTTACTTTGTATGTGACTGGGTCACACATATTTTCTGCTTAGAGGTCCTTATGTTTTTGACTATTCCAGGCAAATTTTCCCTGGCATGTGGTAGAAACATTCATTATATAAATTTAAGCCATCACCTCATTGCATGAAGGTTTTGAATTAATTGTTTTAAATATTTGTTCAGTATCAGTCTTCAATATTCATCATTATTTTTTCTGTGATGAGTTAAAACCCGAATATTGTTTCTATTAATATTTTTTGGCACTTTCTATTTTTATCTCAAAGTCCCTTCAGGTACTCTTAATTTTATCTATTTGTACTTAGGCATCTTGTAATGTTTTTCCTGTGTTGAATCAGCTACATGTTACCTCTTCCTATTGTTGGCTAATTTGTTAAGAATAAGCCTGCAGTAACTTTTTGCAGTCACTTGTCACAGTGCCATGAAGGCAAAAAAAAAAAAATATATATATATATATATATACACACACACACACACATATATATTACTCTAGCAATTGTACTTTAGACTAACTGGCAAACATTTCTATAGAGATAAAACAATGTAGATTTTAATGGATAACTGATGTTTATACTTTATTGTTTTCTTAACATTTCTGTTTTATATATTGGTATTTCTAATGATTTTTAAACTAGGAGAAAGATGTTGCATATCCTACATAAGTTAATAGTTGCAACATATGCTTAGCTGGCACAACAAAATTGTATTTATTTATTTATTTATTTATTTTTTTTTAATTTTATTTTATTTTTAAACTTTACATAACTGTATTAGATTTGCCTTCTTGAGTATTTGTGTGTGTGTGTGTGTGTGTGCGGTGTGTGTGTGCAGGTCATTTTTAAAAACATAACTGCTTACAGATGCAAATAGATAATTCGGTCTGTTTACTTGCTGTTGTCTTCGAGTGCCATTCAGTGGTGCTTGATTCCATTTTTCTTTTTCTGTGTACTTGTGTTTTCTTTTCCTGAATCAGCCATAATAAGACATACTATCAGAAAAGGAATATATGCCATACTTAGTTCAGTTTCTTGGGTCTATTATTATCTTTTATAATGCTATGGAAAAGTGTAGTTTCTATAATAATTAGTACTTTCTGTATGTCATCTTCTAAATAGTTAATACTTGTAACAGTAGAGCCTTTTATTTCTTTGTTACTTTTTATCATGTAAACTAGGGCCATCGCCATCCAAACTGTCTTCTTCACAAAATTGTCATCTCAAGTCCATACACTTTACAAGTCCATTTCTTGTAGCTTCTTAATAACTGTAATTCTGGACCTCCAGAACATACATGTGCTCTTAATAGTTCCCACCCAGGTGTGGGAGATAACTTTCTGATAATAGACCACAGTTATAATGTCAGGGTTTAGCCAGTAGTAGAGATATGCCACACCCTGGGTATGCTGTGCCTAGTACTCTGATAAGGGTCTGAGTCAACTCGTGTGTTTTTTTTTCCTTCAGGGACAGGAGTATTGAAGTTTGCAGTACTCTTTTCTCTTATTCACTCTATAAGCTTGAGATATGAGTGATATAACTTGATTTCCTCAGTGATATGTATGGTTTTTCAAAAGTAGATGGGGATATTCAAGATGACCACCTTTATCCTCATTATGTTTTTATGTTGTAAATTCCAAACTTGAACAAAATCATATGTTCTGATAACCAAGTAACAAATTATTCTGATAAAGTAACTCTCCTGGGTTAAATATTGGGTTGGCCAGAAAGTTCATTCAAGTTTTTCTGTAACAGCTTCACAAACAAACTTTTTGACCAACCCAATATAATGTATGGGCTTCCCACGTGGCTCAGTGGTAAAGAATCTGCCTGCCGACACAGGAGATGTGGGTTCAATCCCTGGGTCAGGAAGACCCCCTGGAGTGGGAAATGGCAACGCACTGAAGTATTTTTGACTATAAAATTCGATGGACAGAGGAGCCTGTTGGGTGACAGTCCATGGTGTTGCCAAGAGTCCAACATGACTGAGCACACAGGCAATATAATGTATAATATAATATAATTACATATATAATTTAGAAATTAAGATTTAATGGGAATTAAAAAACTTTAACGTTAGTAGATCCTTCATAACCTTTATTTACTACAATAAAGGCAAAAGTCCCTTCCTTTTTTAAGGATGCTATGGAATTTTCCCAGCACAGTAGATAACCCTGCTAATAATTACCTATCCCCACAGTTACCAGTTCCATGATTTACTTATCTGCACACAACTGCCAATTCTTTAAGTATGTTTAACTTTCCATCATTGCATAATAAATGTTCTATATGCAAACTCAGACAATAAGTGGAGATTACTTTCTTTTACAAACTGACACTCTTATTTAGTAGCATGTATTTTTTTGTGAACTGAACTTAAGATTTCCCATTAATGGTAGTTAAGATCCCCTGCCGCTGCTGCTGCCAAGTCACCTCGTTCATGTCCGACTCTGTGTGACCCCATAGACGGCAGCCCACCAGGCTCCCCCGTCCCTAGAATTCTCCATGAAAGAACACTGGAGTGGGTTGCCATTTCCTTCTCCAATGCATGAAAGTGAAAAGTGAAAGTGAAGTCACTCAGCCGTGTCTGTAGAGTAACATATTTTCATCTTCCCAAATAATCAATAGAGGATTCTCTGAAAATGACCTGTAGGCTTATAGAGAACAAAACTAAACAAAACAAACACAGAAACAAACCCACAGCCTATTAGATTTTACACAAGATAAGAATAAGTTACATATACATAATGCCAAAAATATTTAAATGCAGCACTGAGATTGCTGTTTCACTGAAATTAAGATAGGTTTTAATTTTTTTCCATTCTCTATTTTTAAATATGGCCAAACTAAATTTTAAATCTATATTTTAAAAGCACTGATCCTGTGGCGGATTCATTTTGATATTTGGCAAAACTAATACAATTATGTAAAGTTTAAAAATAAAATAAAATTAAAAATAAATAAATAAATAAAAGCACTGACTCTTATCATTTCATTTTTCCATGTATGTTTAGAGGAGTTGTTTGTTTATATTCTGCAATGTAAAAGTAAGGTATTAGAAATCTAACACTTTGCAAACAAAGTATATGCGTTTGAGTTGAGAGACTCAGTCCTCACTTTGCAACACTATCACTGTACTCCTTAACTTGATTGACTATAAGTTAATTTGATTCATTAATTTTCATAATTAGAAATTTTCACCCTTGGATTAAGGACAAATATTTGCGCTTCAGTTCAGTTCAGTCGCTCAGTCATGTCCGACTTTTTGTGACCCCATGAATTGCAGCACACCAGGCCTCCCTGTCCATCACCAACTCCTGGAGTCCACCCAAACCCATGTCCATTGAGTCGGTGATGCCATTCAACCATCTCATCCTCTGTCATCCCCTATATTTGTGCTTATGGGATATTTTAGTATATTAATTATACATAAGTTGATTGATACAAGTTGACAAGAAGTATGTTTGCCATACATTCATTTGCTTCATACCACATTAGGAAAAATAATTATGAATTACAGGAAATGCTTGCAAATTTTTTCCTTTATTAATCCCTCTCTCTTTTTTAATATAAATATATACAGATTTTCTGCCAATGTACTCTTTTTTTCTAATTCTAAATTTACAAATTTTCTATTTCCCACTTTTTTTTCTCTACTTTTTCATTTTAGTTGACCCTGGTTGAATTGTTTTCCATTTCCTCCCATTCTTCATATTTTACTTTTTAATTTAATTGAAGAACTATTTCCCAGAGTAGGAGGATATGAGGGTTAAAGCAACAAACCCCAGCCCATCTAATCTGTTTTCTACATTAGGGATAGTATGGATTAGATAAAGTAGATGAAATTCATGTGATGATTCCAAAGGAATAATGGTCAACTGCTACCAGATGCTCTCATGATTTAATTTTTTGAAAAATTTCTAAATAGCAAATAACATTTGATAAAAATTCAGGCAAAATACTATTAATATTATATTAGGAATAATATTCGCTACCTTTTTCTCAATACCTTAGTAATCGCACATTCTCAGGTAACAAATGTTGATCATTTGTGACAGTACTTTTATATCTTTGTCTGAGTTCATATCAAATAAGTATATATCTATATAGTATTTATACTATAATTAGGAAGACTTCCATCTTATTAAATAATTTATATTGCCTGCAAAAGCATTACACTGAGCTTATTTTTTTTTTGTAACTGTGTCCTTTGACTTACTGATCTTTTTTTTTTTAATTTCCTACCTGACAATTAATCACTTCCCCTTTCTGACCAAAACTTGGCTTCATTCCAGCTATCCACATAATATACAAACTTATGTGTTGCTATTCTACAAGTATGATTATTGGTTTATATGAAATAAATCTTAAATAAGATCCTTAACTTTTGAAAATTTTGGGTTGAAATATTACAAAAATATCCAAGTCTTATTATTGGTTTATATGAAATAAATCTTAAATAGGATCCTTAACTTTTGAAAATATTGGGTTGAAATATTACAAAAATGTTGTGACTTTAAAAGATAATTGAAAAATTAAAATATGCTATTGAGAGACATTAACAAATACCTACAAAGAAATACTATTGCAGTGAATGGATAAATTTTACATCATGATGTCAGTAATCTCCATATTCTAACTGATAAACTCATTGGAAAAGTTACATTAAGATTACTTGGCAAATTATGAATCTTATTTGAAAAATGATTGTGGAAATATAAATATCTTAGAACAAAAAAATGCCACTTGAAAGAGAAAAGAGAGGAGAGTTCTCTATGTATTCAAAATTATCAAGCTACAGTAAATAATTCTGAGTAATATGGTAAAAGTATCAGTTGAGTCATTCAGTTCTGTCCAATTCTTTGCAACCCCATGGACCACAGCACTCCAGGTTTTCTTGTCCATCATCAACTCATGGAGTTTGCTCAAGCTTATGTCTATTGTGTGGGTGATGCCATCCAATCATCTCGTCCTCTGTCATGTCATCTCCTCTTCTTGCCTTAAATCTTTGCCTTCATCAAGGTCTTTACCAATGAGTAAGTTCTTCACATCAGGTGGCCAAAGTATTGGAGTTTTAACATCAGTCCTTCCAAAGAATATTCAGGGTTGATTTCCTTTAGGATGGACTGGATTGATCTCCTTGCAGTCCAGGGGATTCTCAAGAGTCTTCTCTAATACCACAGTCCAAAAGCATCAATTCTTTGGTGCTCAGCTTCCTTTATAGTCCAACTCACATCCATACATGACT
Source organism: Bubalus kerabau (assembly GCF_029407905.1). Classification (NCBI taxonomy): domain Eukaryota; kingdom Metazoa; phylum Chordata; class Mammalia; order Artiodactyla; family Bovidae; genus Bubalus; species Bubalus kerabau. Next base: position 6,547,440 of record NC_073645.1, read on the forward strand.
ACTGGAAAAACCATAGACTTGACTAGATGGACCTTTTTTGGCAAAGTAATGTCTCTGCTTTTTAATATGTTGTCTGGGTTGGTCATAACTTTTCTCCCAAGGAGCAAGCACCTTTTAATTCCATGGCTGCAGTCACCATCTGAAGTGACTTAGTAGTCCAAGAAAATAAAGTCTGTCACTATTTTCATTGTTTCCACATCTATTTGCCAAGAAGTGATGGGACTGGATGACATGATCTTAGTTTTTTGAATATTGAGTTTTAAGTTAGCTTTTTCACTCTCCTTTAGTTCTAAAGGAACTAAAGAGGCTATTTAGTTCCTCTTTGCTTTCAGCCATAAGGGTGGTGTCATCTGCATATCTGAGGCTATTGATATTTCTCCTGGCAATCTTGATTCCAGCTTATGCTTCATCCAGCCCAGCATTTCACATTATTTGCTCTGCATACATTTAAATAAGCAGATTGACAATATACAACCTTGACGTACTCCTTTCCCAATTTGGAACCAGTACATTGTTCCATGTCCTGTTCTAACTGTTGCTTCTTGAGCTGCATCCAGGTTTTGTAGGAGGCAGGTAAAGTGGTCAGGTATTCCCATCTCCTGAGGAATTTTCCACAGTTTGTTGTGATCTCCACAGTCAAAGGCTTTAGCGTAGTCAATGAAGCAGAAGTAGATGTTTTTCTGGAATTACCTTGTTTTTTCTGTGATCCAACAGATGTTGGCTATTTGATCTCTGATTCCTCTGCCTTTTCTAAATCCAGCTTGAACATCTGGAAGTTCACAGTTCACATACTGTTTAAGCCTACCTTGGAGAATTTTGAGCATTACTTTAGTAGCATGTGAAATGAATACAATCGTGCAATAGTTTGAGCATTCTTTGGCATTGCCTTTCTTTGGGACTGGAATGAAAACTGACCTTTTCCAGTCCCGTGGCCACTGCTGAGTTTTCCAAATTTGCTGGCATATTGAGTGCAGCACTTTCACAGTATTATCTTTTAGGATTTGAAATAGCTCAACTGGAATTCCATCACCTCCACCAGCTTTGTTTGTAATGATGTTTCCTATGGCCCACTTGACTTTCCACTCCAGGATGTCTGTCTCTACGTGAGTGATCACCCCATTGTGGTTATTTGGGTCATTAAGATCTTTTTTGTATAGTTCTGTGTATTCTTCCACCTCTTCTTAATATCTTCTGCTTCTGTTAGGTCCATACCATTTCTGTCCTTTATTGTGCCCATCTTGTAAAAGTATAGGTAAAGGCCATTGGAAGAAATTATAGAGTCCAGAAATAAACTGTCCACACACATATATAAGCTTCATATATGACAGAGAAAGCATTGCTTTTTGGTAGGGAAAAGGTAGTTTGATCAGTAAATTGTTTAGGGATAAGTGCTTGTATATAGGAACAAAATTAAGATTCCTGTCTCAAATAAGAAACAGAGATCAATCTAAATTGAATTCAATCTTAAATAATAAAACCTTTAAATCTTTATATGAATATTTAGGGTACTGTCATCATGTTTTTGGAAGAAAGAGAATGGAAAAATTGAAAATCATAATAAAGATACATTTTCATAAAAAAATAAAATTTTTCCATCATATGACTCCATAAAACATGGGAAATATATATATTTTAAAGACATCTCATATAGAAAAAAGTCTGTGAAATATTCCCTCATATTATATCCAGAGTCTGTCCAATTCATATCCTTGATGTTCTTCCACTTTTGCCACTTGATTTAAGTCATCATCAGTCATCTCTAAACAAGTCTCTACATGTTTATTTCTGCCTCTTTGTAGTCCATTCTCAAACAGATCTAGAGTAGTTTCCTGAAATGTTAAGTTGGATGATGTCAATCCTCTGCTTAGAATCATGCAATACCTTCCATATTTTTCAGAGTGAAATCTAAGTAAATTTAGAAAACATACTGATCTGCAAGCCCCCAGTGTGTCCATAAGTTCATATCTCCTACTCATCATTTATTTCTCAGACACACTGGCCTCTCTATTTTTCACACAAAATAAGAATGCTCTGGTTTAAGTCTTTGAATTTACTTTACCTGTTATGTTATTCCCCAAATAACCACATAGCTTATCCTTCAACTTCTTAAGAGTCCCTGTTCAAACAGTAATTGACCAATGAAGCCATTTATTTGATAGCTCTCTTTATCCCAATCACTCTTGTTTTGTTTCACCTATCACAATCTGACAAAACATATATCCACAAAACTTATTATTCATTATAGTCTGCCTGGAATTTAGAGGAGTGTTTGAATAATGTGCATAGGAATCTTCAAACTTGATAGTGGTTTCTTCTGGGATGAAGAAGAAGGAGTGGAATTTTGGAGTTTAGATAATAATTTTTAATAATATATGAGCTTTTTTCTTAACTGAGGATAGTATTTGAGTATCAACTATTTTATCATTCTTCTTGTTTACTTGGGATATCCCATTGAAAGAAAAATACAGTTTTGGAGTGCAGATGTAAATGCCTTATTTATTAGATATGTTTTACTTAGAAGAACAAAATGACAAAAACAATAACAAAGTTTGTACTAAGAGATTTTGCTTTGTGCATTAAACAGGACTGCATTTTTGAAAATGTATCCTAACATTTTAGTGCTTTCTATGGATTTTAATGTAATTTTGATTATACAATTAGCTAAACTTACTATTTCCTTATGTGTTATGTCTAAATTTCCTTCATACCTACTTAAGCAAAGAACTCAATAGAAGCTAACTAATAAATAACTATATTGATTTTGTTTGTTTGTTTGTTTTGAGTATGGTAGGATTAACAAAATCAAACAGTGAAGTTGATTGAATTTTCAAAAACAATCTCTTTAAATACTTTGACTTGATTGAAAGGCAATGTGACATAACTTTGTTTCAACTATTTTATTTAAAAAGGTATATAAATACAAAAAACAAAATATAGTATGGAATTGAATATATATTCAAGATAGGTATAGAGAAATACATTTATATATGTATCTGTTCGTACATGTATATCTAAATATCTAAAAAATGATCAAAGAAATTCATCTTGTAGAAAAGGAGTGTAACTCAGAATGAGTTACTACTTGGGTATGTTTAGATACGTGATCAACTTTTAACATATTGGATTTTTATTTCATAGACCAAAACACTGAGGAGAAAATTATATTAATATTAATGTCTGTTCAAAGGTCAAAATTTGTATGTAAATTATAACTCCTGTCTAGAAGTCCATTAGTCTTTCAAATCACGAAAATTTTTACTTCATTTCCAAGTATTTTTTTAAGTTTTATTGGTAGTCTTAATTACTATTATGAGGTGCTAGTTAGAGAAGTTAAGTTAAAAAATCGATGTGAAAAAAAAATCGATGTGAAATGGATGTTTACATAAATTACTATTTAATAATGCACCTTTTATTAATCTAGAACAGATGGTGGATAGGACTTATACAAGACATTTGTACAGAGTAGGATTATGAACTATAAATCTAAGGTATTAAAATGGTCACGTCTTTTGGAAATGTAAGGTGTCATTTTTTAGGTATCACATTTATACGTAGATACAGTTTCAGCTAGGGAGAGATAAGACATCTTTTCCAGATTAGAAGAAGATTATTACATTTGACCTACAAATTATGTCCCAGAGGAGACTACTTGTCTATTTTAAACATTCCCCACTAATATGACCCATGCCTATATGGAAAATTCATTTTTTATTACAACTAGAATCTATAGGAATAAAACTTGATTTCTCATGCAAAACAAAATATGCTACTTTCCCGTATTTTTTATGTTAGCATCATATTATGTCCTCTTTTGTAATGTGTTCTGCTTACTATTCTTTATGATGTCCTTGAAGAATTCTAGTTACAAGTTTTTTCTCATTAAGAGAGCATCTACTCCATAGGCTGTAATTGCTAGATATAGTAACTCATATTTTCTATTTTAAATCACTTTCATGCACCAGTTTTAACCCTCAACAGACTTTTTTATTGTATTACACTTTCTGTTTGTAAAACTATTATATTTGTCACATGCTTTCTATTTTCTTTATTCATAATTAGTCTCAATAAAATGTTAATCAGTTCTTCTTTTTTTGGTCTGCCACAATATATGAGTGACATTCAGCATACTGTGAATAGTTGACCCAAATAACTCTATATTATCTTTTGAAGGAAAAAATAACTGCAAAATCTACCAGCTAATCTTCTGTTCTATTCCAAATTTTACCCTTTCCCACTACTTGTGTGACTCTTTTAAACAAAGTTCTCTTCCACAATGTGCTGGAGACTAATAATTTTCTGTCAAAATCTTTTACCAGTATTAAAACAATTTACTATCTAATTATTTATGTTATTATTTAGCAAGGAATCAAATTAAGGTTTACTGTGACTTTTAAAGATATAATCTTATTCATTTTCAGTATTTTTAATTAAAGTGTACATTATCATGACCCAAGTGTTCCTAGAAACATCTTAACTCCCTCCTTGTGTAACGAAATTCAGTATCCAATTATATTATAGTGATTCGATGATAGAAGAATGGATTTTCAGTTCCAGATCTATATACTGATAAATTTATTTAAATTATGTAAGCTCTTTGCTTTCAGTGTTCTAATTTATAAAATTAGAATAAATCTCATATAGTGTTGATGTTAGAAGGTAGAAGTACAGATATAATTTACCAAGAAATAATTAGGCAATACAATTAAAATATTATTTAACACAATTAATTAAATGTGATAATCATCTTGCTTCCCAGATCTTACCTTAATTTTAATTATGATATTACATATTACACTGTGACTACATTTAAATAATGTCTCTACTTTACAGGCACATAATCTATTAAAAAGTTAACATTACCAAGCCAATATATGGAACTCTCTCCCTACATTTCAATGGTCTTTAAGAAGCCTTTACTGCTGGTTTCAGAATTCATAGTTTCTTGGTTTTGGTTCCCGGATTTGTGTCTGTTAGTTAAGGATATTTTAAAAAGGAAATAATAATTTACTAAAAAAATTTAGATTTATGACTTTTCAGAAAGATACATATGATGATTATTTTAGACAAACTATCTATTAAATAAACGAATCATATAGGGTCCAAAGAAAAGAATATTTGAAGAGTCTTGCAATACAGATTCTATGTCAAGCCTTACTAAAATTAGCTGTGTACAACATTTAGAGGGAGGATGAAGTTTCACTCATCTATAATATATTTCAGCAAAAATATATAAAATCGACAAAGAACAAAATATGTTTCAAATTGTACTTTTTTTCAAATTGAGTAATGGAAGAGGTGATTAAATATATTTAACATAAACTTAAGGCATATGTGGAGAATAACATCCAAATTTTCATGAATACTAAATGACCAACATTTGTTTTGTTAATATTTTTAATATGAGAATATGAAAAATTGTTGAAACATGGGTATTTCTCTCACTAGTTTCATTAATTTATCAAAATCACATATAAGAAAATACCAGAGCCATGTTTGGAACCCAAGAAATTTGGCCAAGTTCATACTCTTAACCTATACACTCTACCATCTCCAATGCATTAGATTCTTTGTTTTTAAAACAGAAATAGAGTTATAATGGCTTTCCCAGGTAGCTCAGTAGTAAAGAACATATCTTCCAATGCCAGAGTCTCAAGTTTGATCCCTGAGTTGGGAACATTCCCTGGAGAAGGAGATGGCAACCCACTCCAGTATTCTTGCCTGGAAAATTCCATGGATAGAGGAGTCTGGTAGGCTACAGTCCATGATGTCACAAAAGAGAGTCATGATATTGTCATTAGGATTAAAAGTAGTTATTTTATTTAAGCATCGAGTCAAGAACACAATAGCTAGTTAATAAGTGGTAGTTTTGATTCTTATCATATATGCTATGTTTTACTCTACACTTCTAGTTAGATAATATATTCAGAAAGTGAAGGTGAAAAGTGAAAGTGTTAGTCACTCAGTCATGTCTGACTCTTTGCAGCCCCATTGACTATAATCATATACATTCAGAATATATATATATATATACTCTCGGAATATATTCAGAAAAATCAGCATTAAACCCAAAGTACATGGCCACTAGTTGACTACAAGAGCTTCTGTTCAGTACCTACTCCAGCAATGGGAATTATGGCAAATACTTAACCTGTAAGATATGCTTCCACATGGAAACTGAATTAGAATGATAGCCAGTAATGGGTTAGATCTCAGATGAGATAGGGGAAAATATACCTTATAAGAAACTGAGAAAAGTAGTAAACAGGTAACTATTATTCAAGTTTACTGTGGAACTATGGTACTTAACTATGAACACATGAAAATCCATTTGCTTATACTCTCTGGTAGTATGCAGATAGGTCAAGAGTATGCATCTCATAAGCCAAGAAACCTGGATATATTCTTGACAGTGGATTTGCTTTGTTCATATTTTTTTATATGTTAACCATTCTGCTGTGGGTTTTTTTTCCCCCATTCCCAATGAGTAAAGATATCTAGAGCCTTTCTATACATTTCATTTATATATCTTCTTTTGTAGACTACTGCTTTGAATTTTTGCACATGGAAAGTTGTCCTCATTTTTTATTTGTAGGATTTTATTATGCTTTCTAGGAATGAATCTCTTGTGAGATATTCCTGACAAAATATCAGAAATATATTTCATTCTATGGCTTTTTCTTTTCAATCTTAATGCCTTGTGAGGAAGGCATGAGCAAATGTTTTTTTTTAAGTAAATATTTTAGGACTTTCAGCCCATAGTGTGTGTGTGTGTCTCTCTCTCTCTCTCTCTCTCTCTCTCTCTCTCTCTCTCTCTCTGTTGTAGTGATAATGTGGCCATAGATGCTAAATAAACAATTGGTATGACTGTGTTCCAGGAAAAGGATTAATAGAGAATGAATTTGAATTTCATATAATTTCTAAGTTTCTTGAATATCTTTTCATTTTTCAATAATTTCCCAAAAAGTTCTTAGATGTTAGGACTTATAAAACATCAGCATGGATTCACTGGTAAAAAACATTCATCAAACTATGAACTTAAGAATTGTGAACCTTAACTGTGTATAAACTATACCTTGAAATGAAGTAAAAACTGACTAAAAGGTTTAATCTGAAAAAAACTTCAGCATAACAACTGGATTTGACTCATTTGAAGTAGTTTAGAGACCTTTATTTTAAAGCTTTTTATATCTTTTTATTTTTAGGCCATCTTTAGTAAATTTTATAATATCAAACCCACATGTCTCTTTACTGCCTCTTTTTATCCCAAAGGCATTATTAAACCCATAGGTGAAAACCTGGAAAAATGCAGAGCCATTTGTTTTGTGGGAAAGTGACTGAGGAAGGACACTGACATAGATACCTTATCTTCAAAGCTAAGTATCAAACTTCCAATTAAAACCAGAATTTTACCACTCTGTAGAAGTGTCCATTTTACTCAGCTGCAAAGCTTTCAGGAGGGGCCTGTAGTCCACATTCACTGGATCTTCTTATTCATCTGAGTTTAACTTTTCTACAGACTTGATTCACTAACTTGCTCCACACACTTTTTACCTTAATTTGTTGAATTTATATTCTACTGAGAAAAGAACACTGTTTTCTTCTCTTCACTATTAATTTTTCCTTATTGTGCTTTTAGAATTTTATTTCAGCAGCATTATAGACAGGATAGAAGACACATCTATGTAACTACACAGACATCTTGAATAAAAACCAACACATTTCAAGTTAAATGAGATTTATCCTTACATGATAATGTAGTATCAGGCTTGATTAAAGTGGTTATAATTGTTTATTCATCCAAGTGAAGGTAGTATGGTTCAAATTCCAAAAGCAAATCTGAGTATTTTATTGTTTCATTGGTGTTGGGGAAGTTGTTACCAGAGGGAAGAACAAGGATGGAAAGTTTTGCATGAGATCTATTTTACTAATTATAATGAAAAACCGTTGAAAATTATATTTTAGTATTATTTGAATATTATACATGTCTCTTTGGGGATCTAAGGTTATCATGATATCTTTAAAACATTTAACTGTGGATTCTCCCAACTGTGGAATATTGGGACCTTTTTTGATACTTGAGTTCTGCTACTGATATGAGGAAATAGTAGGTATGTTTTTACAAATATTTCTAAAACAAACTCTTGGCAGAAACCCCTCAGAGTGCCCTGATGCCCTTTATTATTCAATTTATATAATTAACAGTGCATCCATGTATGTGAAAATCAGTCTTCCCATGGGATATTAAATCAAGGTCCTAACAGGAAGTCGTTTCTATTTTCTTCAGTGTAATTCTTGAGAGTATGACAATTAAAAAATCTTGAAGTTCTAGTTCTAATTATACTTGGCATTTAAAATACCTCACTTTGATAGAAATATTTGTATTTCACCCAGTCTTCTCATTCCCTGGCTTGACAGATGTCAATCAGTAGTTAACTACCTTTATTTATCACATGCAATTGATGATTCTTGTTTCTTATACTTAATCTCATTTCTCAAACTTCCACTTTTCTTTTTTTTTTTTTTAATTTTATTTTATTTTTAAACTTTACATAACTGTATTAGATTTGCCAAATATCAAAATGAATCCGCCACAGGTTTACATGTGTTCCCCATCCTGAACCCTCCTCCCTCCTCCCTCCCCATTCCATCCCTCTGGGTCGTCCCAGTGCACCAGCCCCAAGCATCCAGTATCGTGCATCGAACCTGGACTGGCAACTCATTTCATACATGATATTATACATGTTTCAATGCCATTCTCCCAAATCTCCCCACCCTCTCCCTCTCCCACAGAGTCCATAAGACTGTTCTATACATCAGTGTCTCTTTTGCTGTCTCGTACACAGGGTTATTGTTACCATCTTTCTAAATTCCATATATATGCGTTAGTATACTGTATTGGTGTTTTTCTTTCTGGCTTACTTCCACTTTTCAAAATCTTTGGATTTAGAATAAAGATCAATGCCAGAACTTGAGTTGATCTTCTCTAGTTTTAAATCTTGATAGAGGAAATGTAAAGTATATGTAATTTAAGTGAATCCCAAAACAGAAGGGACTATTTAGAAGATTGTTTCAGTTCAGTAGCTCAATCATGTCTGACTCTTTGCAACCCCATGGACTGCAGCATGCCAGGCCTCCCTGTCCATCACCAACTCCCAGAGTTTAGTCAAACTCATGTCCATTGAATCAGTGATGCCATCCAACCATCTCTTCCCCTGTCATCCTCTTGTTCTCCTGCCTTCAAGCATTTTGCATGGTGTACTCTGCATAAAAGTTAAATAACCAGGGTGACAATATACAGCCTTAATGTACTCCTTCCCTAACTTGGAACCAGTCTGTTGTTCCATGTCCTGTTCTAAATGTTGCTTCTTGACCTGCATACAGGTTTCTCAGGAGGCAGGTAAGGTATTCTGATATTCCAAACTCTTCCAGAATTTTCCACAGTTTGTTGTGATCCACACAGTCAATGGCTTTAGTGTAGCCAATGAAGCAGAAGTAGCTGTTTTTCTGTAATTCTTTTGTGTTTTCTATGATCCAACAGATGTTGGCAATTTGATCTGTGGTTCCTCTGCCTTTCCTAAATCCAGCTTATACATCTGAAAGTTCTCAGTTCACATACTGTTGAAGCCTAGCGTGAAGGATTTTGAGCATTACCTTGCTAGTGTGTGAAAGGAGTACAGCTGTGCGGTGGTTTGAATATTCTTTGAGATTTCCCCGAAAATTGGCTAAATCATTGCTATGTAGTTTATATACTAAGGTTATAATTATGCTTACATGACACAGAGAATTTTCATTTCTCCTGTAAGATGTGATGTCATTTAATAGTTCATATGGTCATCCTTAAAAATTTAGCGACAAATACAATTCTTAAAAAAAAAAACAATTCTTAATTAAATACATTTATTTATAGGATAGAAGGTAATTTTTGTGGCACTGATACAAACATCTTATTTCTGAATTTACCCTGTCTTTAAAAAGTGAAATGCAGTGCCTGATGATACATTTTGTTGACAGAAAACTCATGCTGTGAGGTTTATGGAGGTTCAGCATAGAAAGCATATATATGTGGTGATTATTTTAATCTTTCTTGATGCTTTGACACACTCAAAAACTGTAAGGAGAATTACAGTTGTGAAATTATTATTATTATTCTGTATCATTATTATTGTGAAATAATATTATTTTCTGAATTATTCTTGTGAAACTGCAGAATGGTGAGGTAACCTGCCTTAAAATGTCTTTTTAATGCAGAAACAGGAACTGCTTTCACACGGAAAATAATCACTTTTCCAAGTTAAGTGGTTGTTTAAAGAAAAGATACATTTTATAGGTATCCAGTGAGGGAATAACTATACACGTGCTGACAGCACAAAGACAGACCTAGAGAAGGAGGAAATATTGATCGTGCATCAGAAGGATCTGAACTTTTATCAGACTGGTTTGAACATGAGCTCTGAAGCTTACTATGTCACTTGATCATGTTTCTGGGTCCTGTTTATCCTGTGTTACTTTATCTCGGCGGATTCATTTTGATATTTGGCAAAACTAATACAATTATGTAAAGTTTAAAAATAAAATAAAATTGAAGAACAAAAAAAAAATAAAATAAATTTAGCCATGAATGTTCAATAAATGTTAGGTAATTGTATTATGTACAGTTGACAGGAAAAAAGTAAAGTCCTGCTTAAAAGAAATACATTGAAAAGCTTAGTACTGTCAACACCCCACCGTGAGTTTTTTTTCCTTCTTAGAACTTGTGCACTGCAGCATAGCAGAAAGGATACTCTATGGAATTATTGTGTTCAAATCCTTTCAAGCTGCTTCTGCAGAGAAACAAACTTCTATGAATTAACTCTGGCAGTAGGAAACTCTCAGGAGATAATGTAGCCTCTATATCCCCCACTGCAGTTCTTCTGAAGTCTGTGGACCCTGCAAATGATTGCTTTCCCTCTCTAAAGTTTAGAGCATCATTATTAAAGTAAATTTCAGTTCCAATGTCAGATGACTTTAATTCTTGATGACATGGAAAATTAAATGATCTCCAGATATCTAACTGTTTTATTGCATATTCAAGGTATCTCTTCCTCTAAAATGATGGAATAGTTACTTTGATACTTAGAAAGGGTAAAAACATTTATTTAATGCTGGGTGAAAAACTTAGCAAAAATCTTTTTAATATTTTTCCTAACAAATCTCCCAAAATCTCTCATGAAAATGCAAAATTGAATAGGGTAGAGAATGGTCCACCTATAATATCCATAGAGAAAATTAATTCTTCTACTAAAAGTTTGTAAAGTTGTTTTTCTCCTTTCAAGTGTTTTTTTTTTTTTAAGCAAATATGTAAAACACAACTACTGTGGAACAATAAATCCACATTAAATGGTAAATAATAAAAGCATTCAGAATAAATAACTTGAATTTGGCAAGTATAGGATGCTGATTCTTTCCCTAATTAATTAATCACTATGAAGAATTAAGGTGACAATTACATTTGCTCTATCAGGACTGTGATTCCACCACCAATTGTGAAATTTCCATTGATATTAGAAAGTGTAGCATCTGAGAAAATAAGCATTCCAGTATTATACACATACACACATATATGCAAACAGTTTACCCACAGGGGTTCTATCCTTGGTTTTTTGATCCAACAGGATCAAATCATGAATATAACCCTTCCAGCTTGTATGACCTTGAAGGAAAAAATGCTTACAAGTACTGTGCCCATATGTAATTGGAAATTTGACTAATTCTTCAGAGTTTAAAATAGATTAGGAATAATGCGTATATAAGAAATATCATTAGACCTGTCCAGTCTGGAGATAAATATAAAATAACCTACAAGGAGCCTTGCCTTACAGCCCTCTTCTATGTAACAATAATATAAAGCTTCAGTGCCTTTATTAATGTGTCATCAAATGATCGCTAGGCAGTCTCAAGTTGTCGTGTCTCACGTTACCTCTGGAAATCAGCTTCAGCCAAGCAGTTTTCAGGTAGATTCTGACTGATTCAATTTGCTGCTAGAAATCAGCAAAGGTACTCGGCTTTCCTGTCATTTTGGAGCTTCATTATCTCTGCTGGGTGTTGGAATTAGAAAATGACTGTCTCCCTGACTTTGAACCTAAAATATCATAGATCAAAGCAGCAATAGTTAAGGCCTGAGCCTCAAATTTCTTTCTAGATCACAATGGGGACAAGTCATGTTCAAATCACATAGCCAGAATACAGCCCAGCTGGACTAGAATTCAACTTTTAATCTCCAATTAAGTGAGTTCATAGCACATTAAAGTTATTTTATCTTCTATAGGAATCTATACTTTCCTCCCTCCCCACTACCAGCCATGTTCATAGCTGCTTAATGATTAGTAGGATTTGAAGAGACTCATATGCAAACAAAGATATGAGTGTACACAAACACCATCTTTCTCTGTTAATGTGCTTAATTTAGCACATAAATAAGTGTAAACCAGATTTCTGTAAACAATTTTTTTCTAGTTGAACAATTAGTTTGATTATTAAACTTTAGAATTCTTATAATTCACATTCATAGTGAAAAGAAGTGTATCCTTGATTTTGTAGATGTCTCTTTATTTGCTAATTGCTTACATTCTTATAATTTTGCCTTTATAGATGGTTCAAAATAGATATGAGATTTCTTCACTTGCTCTTTGTTTTGTACAGAAGATAGCATGAAGAGTAGGGACTATAAGTGTGCTTTTCATGGCTATATTCTGATCTGTTTTCTTACTGCTATAGTTTTTTTGGTTTTTTTTTGTTTTTTTTTTTTTTTAAATAGACTTTGTTTTTAGAATTAGGGTTTTTTAGAATAGTTTTTTTTTTAATTTTATTTTATTTTTAAACTTTACATAATTGTATTAGTTTTGCCAAATATCAAAATGAATCCGCCACAGGTACACATGTGTTCCCCATCCTGAACCCTCCTCCCTCCTCCCTCCCCATTCCATCCCTCTGGGTCGTCCCAGTGCACCAGCCCCAAGCATCCAGTATCGTGCATCGAACCTGGACTGGCAACTCGTTTCATACATGATATTTTACATGTTTCAATGCCATTCTCCCAAATCTTCCCACCCTCTCCCTCTCTCACAGAGTCCATAAGACTGTTCTATACACCAGTGTCTGTTTTGCTGTCTCGTACACAGGGTTATTGTTACCATCTTTCTAAATTCCATATATATGCATTAGTATACTGTATTGGTGTTTTTCTTTCTGGCTTACTTCACTCTATAATAGGCTCCAGTTTCATCCACCTCATTAGAACTGATTCAAATGTATTCTTTTTAATGGCTGAGTAATACTCTATTTTTAATATGTACCACAGCTTTCTTATCCATTCGTCTGCTGATGGACATCTAGGTTGCTTCCATGTCCTGGCTATTATAAACAGTGCTGCGATGAACATTGGGGTACATGTGTCTCTTTCCCTTCTGGTTTCCTCAGTGTATATGCCCAGCAGTGGGATGGCTGGATCATAAGGCGGTTCTATTTCCAGTTTTTTAAGGAATCTCCACACTGTTCTCCATAGTGGCTGTACTAGTTTGCATTCCCACCAACAGTGTAAGAGGGTTTCCTTTTCTCCACACCCTCTCCAGCATTTATTATTTGTAGACTTTTGGATCGCAGTCATTCTGACTGGTGTGAAATGGTACCTCATAGTGGTTTTGATTTGCATTTCTCTGATAATGAGTGATGTTGAGCATCTTTTCATGTGTTTGTTAGCCATCTGTATGTCTTCTTTGGAGAAATGTCTATTTAGTTCTTTGGCCCATTTTTTGATTGGGTCATTTATTTTTCTGGAGTTGAGCTGTAGGAGTTGCTTGTGTATTTTTGAGATTAGTTGTTTGTCAGTTGCTTCATTTGCTATTATCTTCTCCCATTCTGAAGGCTGTCTTTTCACCTTGCTAATAGTTTCCTTTGATGTGCAGAAGCTTTTAAGGTTAATTAGGTCCCATTTTTTTATTTTTGCTTTTATTTCCAATATTCTGGGAGGTGGGTCATAGAGGATCCTGCTGTGATGTATGTCAGAGAGTGTTTTGCCTATGTTCTCCTCTAGGAGTTTTATAGTTTCTGGTCTTACGTTTAGATCTTTAATCCATTTTGAGTTTATTTTTGTGTATGGTGTTAGAAAGTGTTCTAGTTTCATTCTTTTACAAGTGGTTGACCAGATTTTAGATTCTCAGTAATATTGAGTAGACGTTACTGAGATTTCTCACGTGACTCGCCCCCCACACACAAATGCAGGGCCTCCCCCGTTATCAACATCCCTCAGCATCACTGGCACAACTGGTGAACATACATTGATGTATCATTATCCTCCAAAATCCATAGCTTACATTACCATTGACACTTGTGTTTAACATCGTATGGGTGTGAAGAAATTCATAATGACATGTATCCACTATTATAACATACAGAAGAGTTTCACTCCCTTAGATAAACTCTTTGCTCTACCTATTCATCACTCCTTTCTCCTATCCTCTGGCAACATCTAATCTCTTTATGGTCTTCAAATTTTTGAGTTTTTCAGAATGTCATATAGTTGAAATTATATAGCATGTAGCCTTTGCAGATTGACTTCTTTCGCTTTAGTAATATGCATTTAAAATTTCTCTTTCCATGGGGAACAGTTCATTTATTTTTAGCACTGAATAATATTCTATTGACAAATTATTTACTAATTTCCCTGGTGAACTCTTGGTTGTTTCTGAAGGTTTGCAGTTATGAATGAAGCTGCCTTAAGCATCTTTGTGCAGGCTTTTGTGTGGATGTGTTTTCAGTTCCTTTGGGTAAATACCAAGGAGCATGATTGCTGGATCATATAGAGTAAGTTGAGTTTTGTTCAAAACCATCCACGCAACTATCTTCCAAAGTAACAGTACCATTTCGCATACCCACCAGCAGTAAGCTGGGTTTTTCAGTTTAATATATTGTCTACCCTCAATGACAAATCATGTGTAAATAGACATTCCTTTTAAAGAGGTAAAAAATTCTGTTAAGAAAAGCATAAACATGTTTTTAAAATTGGCCACACACACAATACTTGCCAGTTACCATATTTTGTCATAATTATGTTTTTT
This sequence comes from Bubalus kerabau, assembly GCF_029407905.1. Lineage (NCBI taxonomy): Eukaryota > Metazoa > Chordata > Mammalia > Artiodactyla > Bovidae > Bubalus > Bubalus kerabau. The sequence goes on from NC_073645.1 coordinate 6,562,532, forward strand.
AGGAGAGGAAAATAATTATTTTAATCCATTAGGTCACACTGTCTTGAGTGCCATACTGTCTGAGAATTCCCTAGTGCTGCAAGCCCTGCAATATCTATCTTCCCCTTGAGATTTGCTATAATTTCTACTCTGAAATGTGTGCATCATATTACTATTATGTTTCTTGAACAATGATTACATATGCATGCAGTTTTTATTAATTATTTTATAATGTGAGTTCAAGCTGGATATAAATCTGACTACCTTTCACTGAGCTTAATTCATTCCATTTGTATTGATCTAATAGGATAATTTTTCAGGCCTAACTTTCATTTAGGAAATTAACACTTTAGTGTCAGAAATCTGTTCACAGTATAATTACAGAATTTCTTTTAAGAGTTTGTAACATGAAAAATGTTCCATTGTAATTTAGTATCAAAACTGAACTAGGCCACTGCATGTGAGGAACAGGAAGTATTATAAAAACATGTTGTTTTAGAAAGTGGTATTTTTATCTGAAAAATATATATGTATAAATATACATACATGCAGATATACAAAAAGTATACTTTGGGATCTCACATACACCCAAGATTACTTTTAAATCACTTGGTAAGATGTATAAAATTAGGAGGTCAAAGTATAGGTTATGCAAAATTTTAATCTGAGTCAATACTAATGGATACAAGATGAAAGAGATGACTTTGAATTAACTCCCCACTCTCCTACTTAAACTTTATTTTGTACCTGATTAATGATAGTAGACAGGATCACCTATGTTCAAAATACCAGACACTCTTTGTAATTTGGAATGTTTTTTATACAGTCTCTGGACTTACCTGTAGGGTGCATTTGCAGGTAGATAAAATCTTCTATTTCATTATCAACTCTACTTCAGTTGACATTGGAAAAGTATGTAATAATAATGTAGTTTTGGGAGCCTGTTAAAGACTAGATCTGTACTCAAAATCACACTGAAGCAGTATGCTTTCTGTTATAATAGCTAAACCAATATATTAAGTATAAAGACTGATGAAGAAGTACTAGGAGTCTATGGATTTATGAATAGTGTGGAGATATATGCTTACAGAAGCCTTTGACTGCATCTTAAAAGTTCAATAGTCCTAGAAACATTTGAAAATTCCTCCTTTCCCACTTTGGAGCAGACTTCATCTATTCACTGGAAATGTAAAATTTGTATATCATAGTACTTCTTTTAAAAGTCTAAACTATTAACATGTAGCCATCCTTTTAAAGAGCACTTAAGTGCTACTTCACTTTTATGTATACTACATATAATTCTTTTACAGAACATAAGGTCCAGAATGGTAGGGGCATTTATTTATGTTGGTCATTGCTGTATTTCTGGGGCTAGCAATGATGTTAAGACAAATAATAATTACCTAACAAATGTTGAATGACTGAATGTACATTTAATTCCTGTCAGATGAGTTCATAATTATTTAAAGCCTTTGTATTAGTCTGTTTAGGCTGCTATAACAAAATACCATGGAAGGGTGGCTTATAAATATTGGAAATTCATTTCTCACAATTCTGGGATCTGGAACTCAGAGAGCAGGATGACAGTGTGATTGAACGAGGATCCTTCTCCAGATTGCAGAATTCTTCAATCCACACATGATAGAAGGAACTAGAGAGCTCTGTGGGCTCTTCTTTATAAGAGCTATAATCCCATTCATGAGGATTCCACCTCAGGAGCTAATCACTTCCCTAAAGCCCTACCTTCTACTACCATCACCTGGGGTTAGGATTTCGACAAAGGAATCTGAGGAGACAAAAACATTCAGACCATAGCACTGATCAAATTAATAAGATTTTAAATCTTATGATGTTTAGAATTATAAACATAAAGGTATTAAGATATATACGGATGAGTTTAACAACCTAAAATTCTTTTTTTTCCAAAAAGGTTTAGTTTATCCATTAATGATGTACTTGTTACCTGATGGTCATCATTTATAATGAATGGATCCATCTCCTGTAGCTTCAGGGTAACTAGGTTTTTGCACTTTAATTATGGGCTTGACTAGCTGAGTTAAATCTGTTATGTGTGTGTTTATTGTTATTATTGACTAAATCTTTCAGCAAGTATCCAGTTTTACCCGAGGAAAGAAAATTTAGATACTTATACATAACAACGTTTATTCCCTAAGTAAATAGAGTTGACATTTCTTTGACCAGTAGTGAAAAATTTGAAGTCTCACATTACTCTGGATCTAATTTTTTTTTTTATCCTTATAGACATGGAAGTAATTCAGCAATGGTGAAATATTTCTTAGATTATTTGTTTATCTCTTAAGCAATCTTTTATTTTTATTTATTTTTAATTGGTGAATAATTGTTTCACAGTGTTGTGTTGGTTTCTTCCATACACTAATGCAAAAAGTCACAATTGTGTGTATATATATATATATATATCCCTTCCTTCTTGAACTTCCTTCCTCTCTCCCATCCCACCTGTGTAGGTTGTCACAGAGTGCCAGGCAGCTTCCCACTCTTTTATACTCCAATTATTGTTCCATGTTATCAATCCATCTACCTGATACACAAAGCCATTCTTTATGATGGTCCTCTATTCCATGTGCCTTATTTCCTTAATATGCTATTATGCCATTCATTTTTTATCCCAACCTCCTTTTTAAGATTTCTGTTTGCATTTCCTTCCACAGTTCCTAATACCTAACCACACGCTCCTCTGTGACCCCAGGGACTGTAGCCCACCAGGTTCCTCTGTCCATGAGATTTTCCAGGCAACAATACTGGAGTGGGTTGCCATTTCCTTCTCCAGAGGATCTTCCCAAACCAGGGATTGAACCCTGGTCTCCCGCATTGTAGGCAGACACTTGACCGTCTGAGCCACCAGGGAAGCCTCTACTCATTATTACACATGTGCAATAATGCTGTTGTCTATTAGAGTATCACTTTAAATGACTACTAAACTGTCCAGAGTTTAAAAATTCTGAATTGTCAGACTATTGGCAATGGAGAGAAGAAACATAAAAATCAATATTTGCTTACATAAATATCCACAAGATGCATTGCTATGTCAACTTATAACTGCAACTCAGATCTCTTACAGAAATACATAAATTCAGTGAGGGAAGTGGATGCAATTTAATGGCTACTTGATGGGGGATGAGACATGTAGAATGAGAGGAATTAGTCCAGATGACTTTATGATGCTCATGTCTGTTTTAGTTTTCCATGCTGCTCTAATGATTGCATATTTTCCTCTCTGATGATAATTTACTTCATCTCTGCCATATTGTATAAATGTCCTTCTCCTCTAATCTTGAATATCATAGGTTATGTAAAGTTCTTTGTATTCTTCAAGCAGCCTACCATTCTCTTTAGGATTCCATAGCTCTTTATGCATATCTTTATTATCCTTTAATTATTAATTTGCAATACTTTCAACTCACATGAGTGTGAGATTATTTAGGAAGGGCTACAAGGTATACCTAACATAGTAGATCCATTAATAATTTGTAGAATTTGTATACTATCTCTTTGACTAAGCCACCAGGACTGACTGACTCAGTGGAGGACCGGGGAACATCTGTTTATTCCTAATTTACCTAGAAATATTAAAAACTAAGGGCAAACAGACTGAAAGGGGGCCATGCAATTGAGAACAAATTCCATATTAATGGCATATTAATGAATTTCATGGGCACCTAAAGTTACTCCTTGACTGATACTGTGCCAAAAAGCCAGATGATACACTGGGGGCAGAGTTATTAACTATGCCTTTTGAGAAAGTATGGCAAAATCACAGTAACCAAGAGATAGTAATGGATATAGTAGTGGTTGTTCTATTATTTATTACTTAATGCATACATGCTAAGTCACTTCAGTTGTGTCTGACTCTGTGCAACCCCATAGTTGGCAGCCCACCAGGCTCCTCTGTCCCTGGGATTCTCCAGGCAAGAATACTGGAGTGGGTTGCCATTTCTGTCTCCAATGCAAGCACGGATGCTAAGTCACTTCAATTGTGTCCAACTCTGTGTGACCCTATGGACAGCTGCCCACCAGGCTCCTCTGTCCACAGGATTTTCTAGGCAAGAATATCGAAGTGGGTTGCCATTTCCTTCTCCAATTACTTAAATAAAAGAGTATATTGTATATAATTAGTGATATTTGTTCTTCTGGTTTATAAATACAATACCTATTTGATTCTCCCATTCTAGGTGTTATGATCATCAGTCTACATAGATAACATCATTTACTTTTATTCTAGCAGCATTGGGTACAATTGTATAACTGAGTAAACTGAGATGTAGAGATTTTAAGTTAATTATGTAAGGTCAACTATGAAGAAGGAAGTAAAGCCAAGATTCCAATTCTGTCTCTAAGATTAAATCCTGTGTGTTTTACCACCTAAAATCACCAGGCCAAAGATGCTGAATCTTTTTTCTTCACTTATTTAATATTATTTCCCTTCCTTCAACTCTACCTTCTTCATGATGGGTTTTATTAAAGGCATTTAGAAAATATCAGTATGCATCCTGTTCAGTGCTTGGTATTCTATGCAGAAAAGGTGTGAAGTATATCCAGAGTAACCACTGAACACAAAAATGCCTGTGGAAGAACCTGCAGGACAAGGAGCGATGATGCATACATAGACAGTAATTGCCCTAGAAAAAGCAAACACAGGCTTGAAAACACATTGGGGAAATGAGACTGGGAGTGGCAGAAGAGGTCACTGTTGCTGCTGCCTTGCCTGATGTTTGGGAGGAGTTAATTATTGAGCAGCAGGTGTTTTCTGTACTCAGCAGAGAGCCTCCCGAAAGCAAAACTGGCAGAGCTGCCTCTGAACAAGAGCCACCGATCCTGCCATTGTTTGGCACGATGAACCAAGCTTTCTGCTCTGGGAAACGCTGCATTGTATTATCTTGGATTTCATCCAGCCTGGATCCCATCAGACAGAATTGCCTCATTGTGTTATTTCTGACTGACTGGGGTAAGACTGCAGGTTTTGCTTTTCTGAAAATCAACCTGAAGCAAATCACCTTTGATTACAGGTTGAATTTACAAAGTTGTTTATTTCTCATCTTATTCCCTGATCTCAGAAACTGCAGAGTGAAATCCAGTAAGATCAAGCCACATCGCCTTCCTTCCAGATTCCAAAATGTCTGAAGATATGAAAAAGCAAACAAACAAACTCACTAATAAAGATGAACTCCTGTTTCATTATAAAAGTGAATTTTTTCCAAAGCCTCTCCTTCTTGGTCCTAGGCAAACCAATATAATATTAAGATAAATTGCACATTATGTTTCTAAAAGTAAATCATAGCTTTATAGTAACTGTTTTATATAATATTTAATTTTATAAGGACTTATGGAGAAAAATGTCTTTGATGAAAATGCCCATTAAAGAGTAAAAAAAAAAAAACAAAAACACACACCATCTATATTAATGACAATACTTATAACACCATGATAGTTCACACTTATTTAATATTCATTAAATACTAAGTTGTGTTAAGCTCTTTAAATACACTTTCTAAATTAATCTTCACAGATTAAATGGTAGGAAATATCCTTTCTGTTTTTGTTTTGACCCTAGAGTCATAAATTTGTGTTAATTAGAGTCTGCAGTTCTTGGTGTGCTATCATGATTGACCTATGTCCACAAATCTCTTCTTTTTACTAGGCATTGACTTTTTAATAGTTTGTTCCTTTATTCCTAGTCTCCATGCCCATTCTTTTCCTCACAAGTCAATTAACAGTTTACCATATTAATATGGTTCCTGGATTAGGATTTTATATATGTTTGCTAAATATGGGCTTCTCTGGTGGCTCAGCTGGTAAAGAATCCACCTGCAATGCAGAAGACCTGGGTTTGATCCCTGGGTTGGGAAGATCCCCTGGAGAAGCAAAAGGCTACCCACTCCAGTATTCTGGCCTGGAGAACTCCAGGGACTGTATGGTCTGTGGGGTTGCAAAGAGTTGGACATGACTGAGTGACTTTCACTTTTTCACTTTCAACATAATCTAAGTTTTTTCTTATCGTGCCTTTCCTAATACTCTTGAGTACAGACTTGTTCAGCACTGTGTTTGAAAGTTCTACCTCTGATGCTGAATGGATATTATTGCTTCTAACCACTACAAAATATTGTTATTTACATTTTACCTATCATTTCCTTAGTGATGTGTGTTATTATACTTTACAGTATCAAAACTTCAGTGTGATGAACATTCTGGGCAATCACCATTTGTAGATCAACGATTATAGTTTATTGCTATTTGAATTAAGATGTTTTCTAACTAAATAAGATATTCTCTAGGTCATATTTGCAGACTTTTAAAAATACTATTTTTAAAGTAGTTTCAAGTACACAGCAAAATTAAGAGGAGCATACAGAGATTATCTATATATCCCCTGTCCCACAGGTGCATAACTTCCCCCATTATCAACATCCCCAACCAGAGTAGTCCATTTGTTACAGTTGAAAAACCTACATCTACATAGACACATCATTATCACCCAAAGTCCATAATTTACATTAGCATTGACTGACTCTTGACATTGTCTACAGGTTTGGAAAACTTGATATGACTTGTATCTACCATTAGAGTATCTTACAGATTAATTTCACTGCCCTAAAAAAATAAATAAATAAAGACAAAAAAGAAAAGCTACTTTGCTTATTCATCCCTCTCTACCCTCATCCCATGTCAACAACTGATCCTTTTACTCTAAGATTTTTTCCTTTTCCAGAATGTTATGTAGTTGGAATCATACAGTAATTAATCTTTTCAGATTTGATTCTTTCACGTAGCAGTATACATGGTTTCCTTTGTCTTTTATTGGCTTTATAGTTAATTTGTTTTCTAGCACTAATGTTAGGTTGTGTAGCTATGTCACAGTTCATTTATCCATTCACCTACTAAAGGGCATCTTGGTTTTCTCTAAGTTTTGTCAGTTAGGAATGAAGCTTGATAACAACATCTGTGTGCAGGTTTTTGTGTGGAAATAGTTTTCAAATCTTTGAGTAAATACCAAGAATTGTAATTGCTGGATTGTATGGCAAGAGTATGTTTGGTTTTGTAAGAAACCACCTTATGTGCAGAATTTTGTTTGAAGGGCCCTTGGTTACACAAAATTAGTTTCATAGATCCTTACCAAAATGTGTTTTCTCAAGTCAGTAGTATTTGAAGGCCACCATTTCCTGCAGTCTATCAAAGAGTATTATCAACATCTATAATTCTTGAACTATGATCATGTTTATAGATGACACCTTGCTGTTTTTAATTTATATTTCTCTGATAAGTGGTGTTTAAGAGCATCTTTTTCTATTAGCTTTTTCACTTTTGCTTTTCTGTAAATTGCCTAGTCACCCTGTTTGCCTATTTCTGTACTAAACATTCTTTTTCTTATTTTTCCAGAAATTCATCTATTAATACATTTAGATACCAATCAGTTTTCAACTTTTAGACATTTACTTATTTTTCCCTGGTCAATCACTGTATCATGAACTTAATTTTGTCCATTGTAAGTAGTAATCTTTAATTTTGTCATAGTCAAGTTCAATGTTTTGATATTTTATTTAACCATTTTTGCTTACCCCAAGGCTACAGGGATATTCTTTTCCATGAATTTCTTTTGCATTAAATTTTAATTTTGACATTTGGGTATAAATCCAACTGAATTTCATCTTTGAAGAATGAAATAGAACACTGCCTTGGTTTGGGTTTCTCCCAAAGCAGACAATCCTTAGCCAAGAACTGTAGATAGTACATGATCTATGAGATGAAAGTGAAAGTGAAGTTGCACAGTCATTTCTGACTCTTTGCAACCCTACGGACTGTAGACTACCAGGTTTCTCCATCCATGGGGTTTTCCAGGCCAGAATACTGGAGTGAGTTGCCATTTCCTTCTCCAGGGGATCTTCCCCACATAGGGATCAAACCCGGGTCTCCTGCATTGCAGGCAGATGCTTTACCCTCTGAGCCACTAGAGAAGCCCTGATCTATGAGATACTATCCCAGGAAAAAAAAAAAAAAAAAAAAAAAAAAAAAACAAATAAGAAGAATGGTTAAATAAGAAAGGAAGGGAAGAGTGCCAATGAAAGAAGAATTTTCCAGCAAGCTACCAAGGTGTAGAAGAGGTGGCAAGAATACACAGAAGAACTGTACAAAAAAGATTTTAACGACCCAGATAATCATGATGGTGCGATCACTGACCTAGAGCCAGACATCCTGGAATGTGAAGTGAAGTGGGCCTTAGAAAGCATCACTACGAACAAAGCTAGTGGAGGGGATGGAATTCCAGCTGAGCTATTTCAAATCCTGAAAGATGATGCTGTGAAAGTGCAACACTCAATATGCCAGCAAATTTGGAAAACTCAGCAGTGGCCACAGGACTGGAAAAGGTCCATTTTCATTCCAATCCCAAAGAAAGGCAATGCTAAAGAATGCTCAAACTACTGCACAATTGCACTCATCTCACATGCTAGTAAAGTAATGTTCAAAATTCTCCAAGCCAGGCTTCAGCAATATGTGAACCATGAACTTCCTGATGTTCAAGCTGGTTTTAGAAAAGGCAGAGGAACCAGAGATAAAATTGCCAACATCTGCTGGATCATGGAAAAACCAAGAGAGTTCCAGAAAAACATCTATTTCTGCTTTATTGACTATGACAAATCCTTTGACTGTGTGGAGCACAATAAACTGTGGAAAATTCTGAAAGAGATGGGAATACCAGACCACCTGACCTGCCTCTTGAGAAATCTGTATGCAGGTCAGGAACAACAGATAGAACTGGACATGGAACAACAGACTGATTCCAAATAAGAAAAGGAGTACGTCAAGGCTGTATATTGTCACTCTGCTTATTTAACTTCTATGCAGAGTACATCATGAGAAACGCTGGACTGGAAGAAGCACAAGCTGGAATCAAGATTGCCCAGAGAAATATCAATAACCTCAGATATGCAGATGACACCACCCTTATGGCAGAAAGTGAAGAGGAACTAAAAAGCCTCTTTATGAAAGTGAAAGTGGAGAGTGAAAAAATTGGCTTAAAGCTCAACATTCAGAAAACGAAGATCATGGCATCCGGTCCCACCACTTCACGGCAGATAGATGGGGAAACAGTGGAAACAGTGTCAGACTTTATTTTTCTGGGCTCCAAAATCACTACAGATGGTGACTGCAGCCATGAAATTAAAAGACGCTTACTCCTTGGAAGGAAAGTTATGACCAACCTAGATAGCATATTCAAAAGCAGAGACATTACTTTGCCAACAAAGTTTCGTCTAGTCAAGGCTATGGTTTTTCCTGTGGTCATGTATGGACGTGAGAGTTGGACTGTGAAGAAGGCTGAGTGCCGAAGAATTGATGGTTTTGAACTGTGGTGTTGGAGAGGACTCTTGAGAGTCCCTTGGACTGCAAGGAGATCCAACCAGTCCATTCTGAAGGAGATCAGCCCTGGGATTTCTTTGGAAGGAATGATACTAATGCTGAAACTGTGGTACTTTGGCCACCTCATGCGAAGAGTTGACTCATTGGAAAAGACTCTGATGCTGGGAGGGATTGGGGGCAGGAGGAGAAGGGGATGACAGAGGATGAGATGGCTGGATGGCATCACTGACTCGATGGACGTGAGTCTGAGTGAACTCTGGGAGTTGGTGATGGACAGGGAGGCCTGGCGTGCTGTGATTTGTGGGGTCGCAAAGAGTTGGACACGACTGAGGGACTGAACTGAACTGAACTGAACCAAGATGTATAACTGGACCTTAAGACCATGGCAGAAATATGAGATCTGTTGTGAAGCACAACTCTAGTGGTTATTTCCCACTGAGGCAGTGTTAGATTCTTGGTCACTTCTAGGCTACATCATGGACAGAGTGAACTTGCCCTCATAGAAAGCTTTGTTAGAGGTAATGCAGGCATGGAAATATTGTGTGGTATGCTATGGACTGGCAAAATCAATGAGACAAGACATGAAATTTAAAACTGTTCATTTCCTTATTAATAGATTTTTGTGGGCATATTTATCACATGCCAAGTTTCTATTAGTAGATGTGTGAATCTGTATTTATGCAGTCATGTTTATATACCTGTATAAGTATTTTAGAAACAAAACTAAGAATAATGAATGGTACTCTGCATTATTTGTTAAGGTGATCTTGAGATAAAATACTGGTTTGTTTTTCTCTTTTCTTCCCTGACCCCCTCATTACATATTAGCACTAAAGGGTAATACTTTTTTTTTTCCAAAGTTGATATTTACTCATCAAATATACTAGACTATATTAATTCTCTTAGTTGATTCTGTTGCATTTTATGTAAGTCCATATCATATGCAAGAATAAATTATTTCTTACCTTTCCTTTCTACATATTTACCTGTTCATCTTTCGTTTGATCACTAGCACCATATTGTACAGTAGCACTGATAAGTCTTGCACTTCTTGCATATCTAATAGAAAACAAATTCCTCTAAAGCACTTCTATGTAGATCAAATTCTTTTCTGCACCTATTGCTAAAATGTGAACATCTCCATTTTCCGCTAATATGAGTTATTTTAATAGATATGCTGATTATTATCTTTATACATCTAGAATGAATCCATTTGAATATTATTGAATCAGGTGAGATCATATGAGGTTTTTCTTTTAAATTTTCAAAACTTTTATTGGGGTTAAGACTATTTTATGTGTATACACACATATATACCCAGCAATTTCATTTAGAACTTCAGTTCACAAAGGTTTTATATTGAAAACATGTGTAACATTAGACTTTCTTACCTATAATAGTTATGGTGTAACAGAATATTTAAAACTGATAGCACTGTATATATTCTCCACATGAAATGCCCATTTCAGGTCCAGATACCCTCAGAAAACATCCAGGCATCCTGAAAAAGGATTTGATGGACTAAATCCTTGGGCTTTTGAGATATAAGGATTTTACTCTCCCTCACCGTTTGCAGCCTCCTTAAAATCCAGTCAAGAGTCTCCACCTCCAGATCAGAGACAGCCTGGTTCTCAAGGCAAAACTTCAGGGCAGATTGGTGTTTCCAAAGAGAGATTGTAAAGACTGCTAATAGGCATTTCTTGACCCTCTACAGTGAGTCAGATTCTGTGTTTGGCAGTTGAACTCCTGGAATTCTCCATCTTTTTGAAAAGAAGCACATTTCCCCACATTGCTACATAGTTAGTTCAGGTGCTTGAAGTGCTGTCTGGATAGTATTGTAATGGTTAAACTAAAGAGAAGGCATTGAGTACATGTTCTCTAAGAAATAGTACACAGGAAAGGATTTCCAACAGGGATTGATTCCATATGTGCTTAGTCGTTCAGTCGTGTCCAACTCTTTGCAACCCTATAGACTGTAGCCCACCAGGCTCCTCAGTCCCTGGGCTTCTCCAGGCAAGAATGCTGGAGTGGGTTGCCATTTCGTACTCCATGATTCCATATAACCATGCCCTGTTACTGCTTGGAACCAAACTGCTGAAAGACCAATGTTTCAAGAAGCAAGGTGTTGGTTATCTCTGGTTACTAGCCTCTCCTGTGGTGGAAAAACTGCCACAGTAACATCCATGCTGGTTTAACAAGCAAGCCTCTTGTATCAACAGAGGGAGGCAGGACTAGACAGCCAGTCTGAGACTCACCGGGCAGTATATCAGACATCGATTGATCAGCCTTAACAGAGCGGGAACTCAGCCCCGTGTGTTAACAGATCTCTGTTCTGCTGGCACTAGAACTAGCTACCTGCAGGAAACCGCACTAATTTTTCATCGCCATGTTGGTGTCTTCCTTAGATAGATTTTTCAAGTCTATGTTCATAACTAAACTGGGCCTATAGATTCTTTTGTATTATTTTTATTCTTTACCAGTTTTAGAATCAAGCTTATTTTAGAACCATAGCATGAGTTAGTGGTTTTCCATTCTTCCAATTTTCTGACCAAATTGAAGAATTGGTAGAACATGACTGTAAAATCACTGGGACATGATTTCTTTGAGGAAAATTTATTGTTACAATTTTGGAATCCTTAATACTTAGTTTTCATAGAACATACTTCTTGTACCACTTTGAGATCTGCTTGGATGACTTTTGCCCAACTCTGTATCCATCCCATCCGCTTCTGTATTAACTACTACAGACTGCCTACAGGGGTCTTCCCAGGTGGCTCAGTGGTAAAGAATCTGCCTGCCAAGCAGGGGATACAGGTTTAACACCTGAGTCAGGAAGATATCCCAGAGAATGAAATGGCACCCACTCCAATATTCTTGCCTGGAAAATCCCATGGACGGAGGAACCTGGCGGGCTACAGTCCATGGGGTTGCAAAGAGTCAGACATGACTTAGTAACTAAACCACCACCACCACCTGCCTAGAATTGAGAATGCAAGATAGTTGCCTTTGCCAAGAAAAACATCTCTAAGACTTAAGACTTCAGTCTATTCAGATTCTTATTTCTTGAAGTATAGATTTAAGGTTACTTTTCCAGAAACTTATTCATAATTGTCTTCTCTTTTCTGAGAAATATCTTTCTCTTTTATCCCAGTGCCAGTGCACATGTGTGTTTGTGCCTGTTTGTGTGTGGGAGTAATTTATGGGAGTTGATTAGCAAGGCTCACTGAGGAGCCAGACTCTGTAATCCTCCTCCTTCCTTGCTGCATTAGTTTGGCCTTTCTGGAACATAGCTTAATATTCCCCCAAGATTCACATTAATAACCTTTGTTGATAGAGTCTGAGGTTTAAGGATGATGAACAAGATGCCTAATAGATGAAGTAAGTTGGAAAAGAGCTTTTCAAACAAAAGTTCTATGGAGACTACTTTTCTTGGGATAAGAAGAAGAGAGTCTACATCTCCAACACCTTTTTTTATGGGAAACTGGGCCATATCTTTCCATTTTACTGTATGATTTTCTCCTCTGACTACCAGCAAAATATTTCTCCAGAGAGTCTCTTGTATCTCATTAGTTTTTCCCAGCCAAAAATAGCCTGAATAATGTACAAATATGCAGTTTTTTCCCCTAAATTTAAAACAAAATGAAACAAAGAAAACAAGTACAGCTGACCCATGAACAACATGGGTTTAAACTCTGTGGGTCCACTTACATGAAGATGTTTTTCAATAAATACATACTCATTCAGTTAGTTCAGTTGCTCAGTTATGTCCAACTCTTTGCGACCCAATGGACTGCAGTACGCTAGGCTTCCCTGTCTTTCACCAATTCCTGGAGCTTACACAAATTCATGTCCATTGACTCAGTGATGCCATAACCATCTAATCCTCTGCTGTCTCCTTCTCCTGAGTTCAATCTTTGCCAGCATCAGGATCTTTTCAAATAAGTCAGTTCTTCGCATCAAGTGGCCAAAGTACTGGAGTTTCAGCTTCACCATTAGTCCTTCCAATGAATATTCAGGACTGATTTCATTTAGGATTGACTGGTTGGATCTCCTTGCAGTCCAAGGGACTCTAAAGAGTCTTCTCAAACATGAAGTTCAAAAGTATCAATTCTTTGGCCCTTTCTTTATAGTCCAACTCTCACATCCATACATGACTAATGGAAAAACCAAAGCTTTGACTAGATGGACCTTTATTGGCAAAGTAATATCTCTCCTTTTTAATATGCTGTCTAGATTAGTCATAACTTTTTTTTTCAAGGAGGAAGCGTCTTTTAATTTCATGGCTGCAGTCACCATCTGCAGTGATTTTGCTAAGTCACTTCAGTCGTTTCCGACTCTGTGTGACCCCATAGACGGCAGTCCACCAGGCTCCCCCGTCCCTGGGATTCTCCAGGCAAGAACATTGGAGTGGGCTGCCACTTCCTTCTCCAATGCATGAAAGTGAAAAGTGAAAGTGAAGTCGTTCAGTCGTGTCCGACTCTTAGCGACCCCATGGATTGCAGCCTAACAGTCTCCTCTGTCCATGGGATTTTCCAAGCAAGAGTACTGGAGTGGGGTGCCATTGCCTTCTCTGGCAGTGATTTTGGAGCCCCAAAAAATAAAGTTTGACACTTTTCCACTGTTTCCCCATCTATTTCCCATGAAGTGATGGGACCAGATGCCATGATCTTCGTTTTCTGAATGTTGAGCTTTAAGCCTACTTTTTCACTCTCCTCTTTCACTTGTATCAAGAGGCACTTAGTCCTTCTTCACTTTCTGCCATAAGGGTGGTGTTATCTGCATATCTGATGTTATTGATATTTCTCCCAGCAATCTTGATTCCAGCTTGTGCTTCATCCAGTCTGGCATTTCTCATGATGTACCCTGCATATAAGTTAAATAAGCAGGGTGACAATATACAGCCTTGATGTACTCCTTTCCTAATTTGGAACCAGTCTGTTGTTCCATGTCCAGTTCTAACTGTTGCTTCTGGACCTCCATACAGATTTACTGGGAGGAAGGTCACGTGTTCTGATATTCCCATCTCTTGAAGAATTTTCCAGTTGTGATCCACATGGTCAAAGGGTTTAGTGTAGTTAATAAAGCAAAAGTAGATGTTTTTTCTGGAACTCCCTTGCTTTTTTGATGGTCCAACAGATGTTGGCAATTTGACCTCTGGTTCCTCTGCCTTTTCTAAATCCAGCTTGAACATTTGGAAGTTCATGGTTCATGTATTGTTGAAGCCTGGCTTGGAGAACTGTGGGCATTACTTTACTAGCATGTGAGATGAGTGCAATTGTGCAGTAGTTTGAGCATTCTTAGGCATTGTCTTTGTTTGGGATTAGAATGAAAACTGACTTTTTCCAGTCTTGAGGCCACTGCTAAGTTTTCCAAATTTGCTGGCATCAGTTCATCAGTTTCACAGCAATATCTTTTAGGATTTGAAACAGCTCAACTGGAATTCCATTACCTCCACTAGCTTTGTTCATCTTGATGTTCTTAAGGCTCACTTTACTTCATACTCCAGGATGTCTGGCTCTAGGTGAGTGATCATACCATTGTGGTGATCTGGGTCATGAAGATCTTTTTTATATACTTCTGTGTATTCTTGCCACCTCTTAATATCTTCTGCTTCTGTTAGGTCCATACCATTGCTGTCCTTTATTGTGCCCTTCTTTGCATAAAATGTTCCCTTGGTATCTCTAATTTTCTTGAAGAGATCTCTAGTCTTCCCCATTCTATTGTTTTCCTCTATTTCTTTGCACTGAGGAAGGCTTTCTTATCTCTCCTTGCTATTCTTTGAAACTCTGCATTCAAAGAATACTCAACCTTGCCTTTTGCATCTTTTCTTTTCTCAGGTATTTGAAAGGCCTCCTCAGACCACCATGTTGCCTTTTTGCATTTATTTTTCTTGGGGATGGTCTTGATCACTGCCTCCTGTACAATGTCATGAACCTTCATCCATAATTCTTCAGGCATTCTGTCTATCAGATCTAATCCCTTGAAATCTATTTGTTACTTCCTCTGTATCCTACCATTCAGGTAGCTCATACCTGAATGGTCTAGTGGTTTTTCCTACTTTCCTCAATTGAAGTCTGAATTTGACAATAAGGAGTTCATGATCTGAGCCATCATTGGTTCCTGGTCTTGCTTTTGCTTACTGTATAAAGCTTCTCCATCTTTGGCTGCACAGAATATAATCAGTCTGATTTCAGTATTGACTATCTAGTGATGTTCATGTGTAGAGTCTTCTCTTGTGTTGTTAGAAGAGGGTGTTAGCTCTGACCAATGTATTCTTTTTCCAAAATCTGTTAGCCTTTGCCCTGCTTCATTTTGTACTCCAAGGCCAAATGTGCCTGTTATTCCAGGTATCTCTTGACTTCCTACTTTTGCATTCTAGTCCTCTATAATGATGCAAATACATATTATAATGCTACATAGTTATTTGAGCCAGGAATGTAGAATATTGAATGCATAGGGATCCCTAACATACATGGATTTTTGACTGCATGTTGGTCAGTTCCCATTCACCCCTTTGTTTCTCAGGAGTCAATGGTAAAAACTTCTCTCAACCCAACTTACCTGTTAGTTGCTTTCCCATGTTTCTTTGCACACTTTATGCAAAACTAATAATCTCATCTTAGTTTTTCACCTTTTTTTTACCTTTTGCATACTAAATGATTTCATCTCTATCACTTCATTAAAGACCCTCTTGTCAAGGTCATGAATGATCCACACTTTCACAACTTTGATCAATTTTCAGCTAAACAACAAACGTTTGGCATAGTTAATCACAACTTAACTTCTTTTTTTCTTTACTTAACGTTTTTGTGTATATTCTACTTTACTTGTCACTCTTTTACTGGTGCCTCTTGCTTTCTACCATGTCTTAATGTTAAAGCACCCCAGAATTGTCAGTCTTTGTACATTTCAGTTGTCTAAAATGGTTCATACTCCTAGATCATCCACTTCAGGCTTTGAATATTTTCTGTAGATAGTGACTCCAAAAGTTCTATCTCCCTCTTATACCTCTTTCCTGAACTCCTCTGTTGAATATCCAACTGAGCACTTATCATCATATCTAGCTTTATATCTAATAAATGTTTAAAACTTAACATGTCCAACCTGTATTCTCAGTATTCACATGAAAACTGTTGTGTGTGTAATCTTCTGTTTCACTTGATGGCATTTCCATTCTTTGTTTGCTCATTTTTGAAACCTTGGTGTCTTATCTAACTCCTGTCATTGTTTCTCATCTTGCAATTCATCCATCAGAAAATTTCTCAAAATACATTCAGATTCTGAGTAATTTTTACCATTTTCATTGTAATCAACAGGGTTCAAATGATAATCATCTTACAACTGGATTATTGCTGTAGGCTTTTAAGAGATTTTCTTGATTTTATTCTATTCAGTATAATAACAAGAGTTACACTTTATGCAAGTGTTACTTATCTGTTCATGTTACTTTCCTGTTCAAAGTCCAATATGTGTCTCCATTTCTTGTTTAGCACCAGCCAAAGCCCTCTGAGGCCTATAGGATTTTATATAATTTAGGCCTCTATTACTTTGCTGAATTCATCTCCAACTTTTCTTTTAGCCCAAGTCTTACAGGTGTACTGACCTCCTTTCCATTAGTGGAGCACATCTAGCATGCTAAAACTGTAGAACTTTGCACTGTTTCCCCCCTCAAACTCTTGGTGGCTTAGTAAAGAGTTCACCTGCAATGCAGGAGACTCACTTTCAATCCCTGTGTGGGGAAGGTCTCATGGAGGAAAAAATGGCAACTCACTCCAGTATTCTTACCTGGAAAATTCCATGGACAGAGGAGCCTAGCGGACTATAGTCCATGGGGTCACAAAGAGTTGGACACAAGAGCCCAGACACAACGAGGCAACTAATACTTTCACCAACTCTTGGGTTTCCCTGGTGGCTCAGATGGTAAAGAACCTGCCTGCAATGCAAGAGACCCAGGTTCTATCCCTAGGTTGGGAAGATCTCCTGGAGAAAGGAGTGCCAACCCACTCCACTATTCTTGTCTGGAGAATCTCATGGACAGAGGAACCTGGCGGGCTACAGTCCATGGGATCACGAAGAGTCAGACATGACTGAGAAACTAACAAAAATGGTGGTTCCCCTAAATGGACATAGAGCTCACACCATCACTTCCTTCATGTTTGAGCTTAGATGCTACTTTCTTATTAAGACAGACCCTAATTTCTCTATTTAAAATCATATCTTCCTTCTACCACTTATATTCCCTATTCTGGTAAGTTTTTCTCATAATATTTATAAGCTTCTAATATACTAAATATTATACTTATTGTGTACATTTGTATTGTGTAGGTCCCACTGCTAGAATCATAAACTCTGTAAAAGCAGAGATTCTGTTTGTTTTTTCCACCAATATATCCTAATCGTGTAGAACAGTTCTTGGCTTATAGTAGGTATACAATAAATATCTATGAGTTAAGGCATTTTATTAAAGTTTCTACATTCAAAAGTGGTACTCTTACCTTGATGTGTATATTGGAATAGAAATATAAATTCCATTTAAAACCCAATTTTTTTCTAATTTGTTGCATGTTAATCCCATATGCTGCTGCGTCGCTTCAGTCGTGTCCGACTCTGTTCGACCCCAGAGGTGGCAGCCCACCAGGCTGCTCTGTCCCTGGGATTCTCCAGGCAAGAATATTGGAGTGGGTTGCCATTTCCTTCTCCATAATCCCATATAGATTACTGTATTTTATTGATCTTTGAGTAATTGCAGAAATGACACAAAGGAAACCTATGTAAACTATAGGGAAACAGATAAGTATTATGAGTTAGAAAAAACAAAGGCTCAAAAAGTGATGTGTATAACCATGATGACAGAAGAGAGGTATCCAAACTGAAGCAGACTCTTTTTTTTTTTTTTTTTGGATAAAGAATACTCTACCATATTATGATAGAACATGGAACATCATCTTTATATGTCATTTAGAATTATAAGCACAAGCATACATGTATGTATATATCAGAATGTTTCTGTGTATAGATACATGTTTGTACTTAACTGAGATGCAAATCTTTGGCCACCTGATGTGAAGAGCTGACTCATTTAAAAAGACCCTGATGCTGGGAAAGATCGAGGGCAGGAGGAGAAGGGGACGACAGAGGGTGAGATGGTTGGATGGCATCACCAACTCGATGGACATGGGTTTGGGTGAACTCTGGGAGTTGGTGATGGACAGGGAGGCCTGGCGTGCTGCGGTTCATGGGGTCAGAAAGAGTCGGACGTGACTGAGTGACTGAACTGAACTGAGATACAGATCTAAAGGAAGCTATTGGTTTCCCACAGAATTTACAGAGTAATTCCAAAACATCATTTTCCTATCTTTATGATTTATATTTTAGGTCCTAAATAGCAAAATAATGTGCCATTATGAAGCTTGTTATCTGGCTGTTTTTTTTTTTAATGTATGCTAAATTGAAACCCTGAACATAGCACTTTTCTGTTCAATTAAATACAACTTTCTGAAGGTCGATAGCAAGCTGATTAACTGGAAAAAAGTTTTAGCTTATAACTGACTTCATATGACTCTAGAGAAATTTTATATTTTCTTATATCAGTTATATAAATTTGAATTACATGATATATAGCTAACTTCACTTACATGCTTGTGTACACAGGTGTGCTTCCTGACTATATACATGTAAACTATTTCCAGACTTTTTAATCTATGTAAGTCTGATATTATTTTATGTTCTAGATGCCATGGTATGAAATTATCTTCCAGGGCTGAAATATGCAAAACAGAAACACTCATTATCTTTTTGATCTCAATTTTAAATGTATTCATTTTTATACATTCCTAATAAAGACCTAATGATGTTTACTATTAGAAATAGGATAAAAACACGATATCCAGTTATCTTCTTTGTAGATATATTAGATTCTTTTGGTTCGTATTCTCATTCATATATCTAAGAGATTCATGTTGCTTTAGAGCCATACCCCTTCACTCATATTCTGATTTTGGGCTTTTAGGTGGGAAGTCCACCTTTCCACTTAAAACTTTTTTTTTTTGAGAAAAAAGAAAGTTAGCTGACAGCATGTCTTTTAGTCATCAGATAATGAAAAATAAAATTGCCATAGTAATATTCATACTCTTAATCTCCAAAAGCACTAGTGTACAACCTTACTTGCTTGTCCCAGGGAGCCAGTCATAGAATTAATCAAGCATGTCTATCTCATGAGTTCCAATAACTGTGGTCACTCTCTTAATGTAGAATCTTCTTTATCTTTATCAACATGGGCTTCTTCAGTGGTTTGGTCATAAGACTCCTGCTGTGGGCTTACCGGTATTTTTTTCTAAGCTTTACCCCTCCCAGTGATTCAGAACTCCCATATTTTTTCTAGATAAAACAATACTCCAAAATGGAAATTAGATATTTATATTGGTCTAATAAGAATATAGTACAATTTGGCTGCATTCATAACTTAGTAGTTACATTGCTTATAGCATGTATAGCTTCTAGTGTGGCTTGCCCATCCTCCACCTCTAACTCTTTATAGTAGACATTTATCTGTCCAAACTGCTATTAGCAAGACAACTCATAGAAAGTGGCTGTCAGCATGAAAAGGATGTACTTCTTCCAACTGGTATTTAATCTGGAAAAGTACTTGAGTAGTTATTACTGGCTCTGAAACTTATTTGAGGAGGTTATCCATAACCTGGAAGTTTAAAAGCCCCCTTGAAATAAATTGGAACTTTCTTCCCCAAGGGTTCATGCCAAAATGCTCTACGAGGCATCAATAAAAAAGCAAAGGGCTTATTTTGCAAATTAAGAATCCTTTCCTAAGAAAGAGAATCTGTATGAAACACCATGAATTATCCAAGTGTGAAGTGATAAATAGGAAAATGTACCCAGCCAGAGACCTTTGCAATTAGAGAAAACATTCTTTGCTTCATCTTTTTGCAAGGTCGGATTCAATTAGCATGTTCAGTGAACAGTGGAGTCTTGGCTTCTCTTTGCAACCTGTAATAGATGCAATTATTTTTCAGGGTTGCTTCCATTCTGTAAATATGCCAGTATTGCCTGGTTTAAAACTAAGTATATTTTATAAGACCTATGGCCCCTAATTCCTTTCAATTCATGGGATTTCTGCACAGTGGCAGGAATTTCATATCAAGGAAGATGAATAGCCAAATATTAAACTCTTTTGCCTAAACATATAGAGCATATCAAATGTACACTTGGTCTTTTAATAGAAATCCTGATTTCACCTTTGCTATTTCTCATCCTATAATTTAGGATTATCATGTTCATACTGTAACATACTCAGACAGATTGATGCAAAATAATGTATATTCACTATACCATGAACTGTAAAATGTCATTGTGAGAAGTACACTAAAGAGGTAGAAAGTTCTGTCCAGCTGTGATTTTCCATCTGCTTCAGAATCAATCTAATGGAGATAATTGTCAGGGCATAGACCTTTGGATTAGAAATACACTGATGTACTGTGGACAGAGTCATGACATCATGTGTTCTATCACTTTTCCTTCACTTCTAGGGCTAAATTCTTCCCACATGACTGTGAATTATGTAGCAGAAATTGACAGAAATTTTAACCTCAATAGTGAATGCTCAGCAAATACATATTTTTATAGGCTTCTCAGACAGATAGTCTTATCATTATTAAGCTACCATCTTTGGATACAGAAGATAGGAAACCTGGGTATTATCTCTTTGTTTCTATGCCTTACTCAATTTGCCATGCGGGAGCCACATTATAAAAGCTGGTCGTGTTCCAGAAGTTAATTTGTGAATCAATTGTCTGGAACTTGAAATACATTTTCCCATAGAAACAATATTAAAAATGATAGGTTAGGACAACCTAAAACATGCCTACTTAGTCAACAATAAATATTAATTCTAAAACTTAACCAAGTTGTTTAACTGGACTTGATTTGTTAGTTGCCATAGGAATATATTTTTACCAAAGTTAGAGCTCTACTTTTTATGTCCCACCCCAACCTCCAGGCATATGTATAAGCATGTCTCAGTGCCTCAATATCTGGATTTTGAGAGTGAAGAAATAGGACAATCTTAGTGCATCTGGTTGTGGTCTCACTGAGTTTGTCTGGGCTTTATCTGGGATGAGATGCAAGGGAAATGGAGAATTAGGAAACTCTAAATATGGAAGCTTAGAGACTGGTGTGTGGAGAATTGCCAGCACAAAAACACATGGCACTAAATAGACTGTGTAAAGGACATTTGCTACAATATCAAACCCCTGTGTGAACTCAGCTGGGCAGTGTGCATCAGGTGATTCAAATTGCTAGCTGCTCTACACATGCCAGGAAATGACCATAGGAGCACCCTAGTATTGATTCAGAAAAATTTTATACTTAGAAAAATATGAGTTGTGTTGTGTAACAACCATCCAGTCCTTAATGGGTTAAAATAAGTTTTCTTTCCAACTCATATTACATATCCAACACATTTCGGTGCCTAGAGTTTTAAAGTTTGTGACCAGAGTAATCACACAGAAACCCATGTTAATAGACAGCCAATATCACAATAGTTTCTGTTCATCATAGGGGGAAAAAAAAAAAAAAAAAAAAAAAGGCCTCAGGAGGATGCACTTTTGACAGTTAAACTCCTTGACCTGCAATGGCCTGTTTCTTATCGTTACAGACTAATCTCATCTCTTTACCCAAACACAAGAGAACATGGGCCATAGTTTTACCAGCTATCTGGAAGCAGGGTGAGGTACAAGTGCAGGAAGAAAACTGGAAACATTTGTTGAAATATTTAGACTGCCACACATGGATTAACAAACTATACCCAAGTGATACTGAATAATCATCTTGCAGAGTCCCACTACCAGTTTTGAAGATATCAGATACAATTAGTCCTAGAAGAATGATATTAAGCAAGGATTAGAAAAAAATACCAAAATAGCAAATATTAAAATTTGGTTCCGAATGTGTTTATATAGGGTATTTTCACCTACATTATAGAACTATATGGGCTTCCTAGGCGGTGCTAGTGGTAAAGAACCCACCTGCCAATGCAAGAGACATAAAAGACATGGGTTCCATCCCTGGATCAGGAAGATCCCCAGAAGGAGAGCATGGCAATCCACTCCAGTATTCTTGCCTGGAAAATTTCATGGACAGAGGAGCCTTTTGGACTAGGTCAGCAGACCCCTGACCTCGTGGGGTCACACAGAGAGAGACATGACTGAAGCAACTTACCATGGCAGCATGGTATAGACTACATATATGTATGTATGTATGTATGTATGTATCTCCTAAAACCAAACAATGGGTTTTTCTCATACAAAAAATATACTTAAACTAAAGGATTTTATTGATGTCTTCTCCTGCCAATATGAGGGAAAATTAAGTTTGTGATTCTGTTTTTGTCCTTGAATAACATAACAGGCTCCTCTCATATCAGATCTTCTTCAGGCACCCTTAATTCATTTCCCTTCTTCCACTAAATCAAACATGCATTGTGAAGTGAGTAACATGGGATTTAGTATAGTTAAGAGTGTTCTAAAACTCCTGTTCCTCTGATTCTTAGAACTTCTAGGGCTTAAAGTTGGAGAAGGCAATGGCAACCCATTCCAGTACTCTTGCCTGGAAAATCCCATGGACGGAGGAGCCTGGTAGGCTGCAGTCTATGGGGTCGCTAGGAGTAGGACGTAGCTGAGCGACTTCATTTTCACTTTTCTCTTTCATGCATTGGAGAAGGAAATGGCAACCCACTTCAGTATTCTTGCTTGGAGAATCCCAGGGATGTGGGAGCCTGGTGGGCTGCCGTCTATGGGGTCACACACAGTTGGACATGACTGAAGCGCCTTTGCAGCAGCAGCAGGGCTTAAAGTAAGATTCATCATGCAGAGAGCAACTTAGTGCTTATAAATCACGTAATTTCATATCTGATCTTTTTCCAAAAATACATATCTTTTGTTCATTATAGAAGAAAATATTTCCACTTCAGATCAGATCAGATCAGTCGCTCAGTGGTGTCCGACTCTTTGTGACCCCATGAATCGCAGCACGTCAGGCCTCCCTGTCCCTCACCAACTCCCGGAGTTCACTCAGACTCATGTCCATCGAGTCAGTGATGCCATCCAGCCATCTCATCCTCTGTCGTCCCCTTTTCCTCCTGCCCCCAATCCCTCCCAGCATCAGAGTTAATGCTCATAATTGTTTTAAATTTTAAAATTGTATGTGCGGAGTTTATATTTTTTATAGTACAAATTTTACTGTTCAATTAGAGGACATTTTTTTCTAATATTGAAATAGAGGTAAATACTTAAATTTTGGTTTCAGATCCTTTAAAATCTTTTTTTTTAATTTGTTGACAGTTTAAAAATCCCAAGAATTTAACAATAGGTAAAGACAAAATCCATCAAAAAAATATACACAGTACTGACTTTACCTATTTACTGTTATATGTGAATGATAGTTTACAAATCAAATATTTCTAAAAAAAATACTGACTCTTTATATGTATATCAACCTGATTTTTTGACAGGATGAATAATTGTAGTAACATTATTTCTTTTATCTAGTTAATTTATCTCTTTGTTTAGTCCTTGAGCAAATATATATTGGTTACTTATTGAGCACCTACTATGTAACTGGGCTTCCCAGGTGATGCTAGTGTTAAAGAACCTTCCTGAAAGTGCAGGAAATGCAGAGACTGGGATTCGATCTGTGGGTTGGGAAGATCCCCTGAAGGAGGACATGACAACCAACTCCAGTATTCTAGAGAATCCCAAGGACAGAGTAGCCTGGCGGGCTACAGTCCATGGGGTCACAAAAAGCTGGACATGACTGAAATCACTTAGCATGCGGCATATTATAGAACTGACATATATAACCCATGTAAAATTATCCTGAACTCATCAAATGTTCATTTTAGTGTGGTGAGATAGACAGTTAACAATTAAATGAGTCAAGTCTATATGTAATATGCCAGCTGGTGAGGAGTGCAATGAAGGGGAATAACAGGACCATCCGCGTTTCCAATTTTATGATTCAGTCTGTGTTTTTGAATCAGTAAATTATACTTACAGACTTATGTACTTGTTCAGAATAATTTTATTTTGTAGTTTAAAATACATTGAGAGAGAAGGACAGAGGAGAAAAGAGAATTTTCAAGAAAGAGACACTACATGTAATAACATAACAAATGCCTCATCCACAGAGAACTTAAAATTTTTGGCAGTGCCCCTATCATGTGTAACTGATCAGAAAGCATCAGAGCACTTCTTGTTGACCTAATCCAACGTCTGTGCAGCCCTCCTCTAGAGAAGTGATAAAATCGAATATTTTAAATCTTTCTCACTTCTGTTTATTTTTTTCCCTCTCTTGGCTTTATCTAGCAGGCTAAAGGTTTTTCATGCTGAGCTCCAGCCACTCATTTTTTAAGTGTTACAATATAAAAGATAAACTTGTAGAGAATCTTTTGTTGTTGTTGCTTGTAACTGAATAGTTTTAAAACCTGAAATTCTTGACATTGGAAATTATAAACCCTTGGCTTAGGGTGTGGATCAGAGGTCGACTTCACAGGGTATTTGTTCTAACATATAGACTTACTACATTAAATAAAAATGATTTTACCATTGAGAACATTATAACTGGAAACAAAAATCAGTCCTTCTCTTCAGTCCTTTTGGAAGACTAGTTACCTCTTTAGCATATCCCCTCACTGGGCCTACAAAAAATGAAAGGCAGTGTACAGGAGAGCCAGTCAAAATGAAGCACACAAACATTAATAAAATGAAGAGAATAAATAGTTTTTTCTTAAATAACTTGATATGAAGAAGGTAGACTGCTACAGAAGTAGCAAGAAACAAAAATCACATATAATATGATAAATAATAATAAAAGAATGGCTTGTACTTAGAACTAAAAGCTTCACGGAAGAGTAACACCCATTGACTAAGTAATTACATTTGAAAAGTGATAGTAATACCATGTTCAGAGCTGAAATTATTTTTCAACATGTCCAATTAAACACATATATTAATTTCAGGATTCTTAACTAAAGTGAAAATGATGACAATTCTCAATGTAGAATAAATGTGGGGATGCACATGTTTTGTTTACTATTCAATTGTCCTCAAGCTTAAGAATTAATATTATGAATGATATGTCAAAAACTGGTCTTTGATCATTTAAAATTGTTTTAGCTATTGAACCTGTATCTCCCCCAGTCATTGTTAACTAATTTGTGTATGTGTTTGTGTGTGTATCCCATTTTAAAATAACTGGTTCAAAGTATTAAATAGTGTCAAGTGGGCTGAACTTGATCCCATAATACTGTGACATTCCTGTTCTAAGGATACCCATGTTGTGTGACATATTGCAAGAGCCAGAATGCCTGTGAGTTCAATCACTTATAGGAAAGAAATGTTTCTTTTCATTCTTCTTTTAATTGGGAGATTGAGTTACCCTAATGTCTCTCTTGGAGAGGGCAATGGCAACCCACTCCAGTACTCTTGCCTGGGAAGTCCCATGGGTGGAGGAGCCTCATAGGCTGCAGTCCATGGGGTCGCTAAGAGTCGGGCACGACAGAGTGACTTCACTTTCACTTTTCACTTTCGTGCATTGGAGAGGGAAATGGCAACCCACTCCAGTGTTCTTGCCTGGAGAATCCCAGAGATGGGGGAGCCTGGTGGGCTGCCCTCAGTGGGATCGCACAGAGTTGGACCCGACTGAAGCAACTTAGCAGCAGCAGCAGCAGCAGCAATGTCTCTCTAAAACCAAGTCTCATATTAGATACCAATTTTAGCACTTCTGAAGGATTCCAGTATAATGACATCTTGAAGACACCTCTTATGCTGCATTTGCAGTCAAGTTATTACAACAAAACCCCAAACTTGATGAAAATCCATCCAGCTTCACTTTGACTCATGTATTGACAAACTGACATGAGAGTTGGTTTGTGTAGACAACAGACTTCCAACAGCAAAGGGCATCTGGTGTTTTATTTCCACAGAATAACCTAAGCCAACATTTATCTTTCCTGGACAAGGTTAATCAGGAAATGGGGAAGTGTCTCTAAAGTGTTGAAATTAGTGATAGGGAGATACTTCAACACTGCCTTTAATTCTGCTGTTCGTGTCACATTTCACCTGAGAAAGAAAGTTTTCCAGAAAGCAATAAATTAACTGTGCTAAGTACCAAAGATACTGACATATTTCCTCAGTATTTTTTAAATCTCATGAATTCAGATAATACTAAAATATATTTTAATGTAAAATTCCATCACAATGCTGGCTAATGGAGCATTTGTAAGATTAGTTGTGGCAGGCATATGTTGTTCTGATAGAATTTATATTAAACATTCCTCAAATTTACAATTGAATGTTGCAGAACATTGTGGAGTCTTCTTGTGATATTAAAGGCTATAGAACTTCAGTTTGAAGTATAAGGAAAACCTGAGAAAGAATAGTGTCCTTCACACTTTGTACAAGTACAGATTCATACTTGCCTTTATTCAGTTCAGTTCAGTTCAGTCACTCAGTCGTGTCCGACTCTTTGCGACCCCATGAACTGCAGCATGCCAGGCCTCCCATCACCAACTCCCAGAGTTCACCCAAACTCATGTCCGTTAAGTCAGTGATGCCATCCATCCATCTCATCCTCTGTCATCCCCTTCTCCTCCTGCCCCCAATCCCTCCCCGCATCAGAGTCTTTTCCAATGAGTCAACTCTTCGCATGAGGTGGCCAAAGTACTGAAGTTTCAGCTTTAGCATCATTCCTTCCAAAGAACACCCAGGACTGATTTCCTTTAGAATGGACTGGTTGGATCTCCTTGCAGTCCAAGGGACTCTCAAGAGTCTTCTCCAACACCACAGTTCAAAAACATCAGTTCTTCGGTGCTCAGCTTGCTTCACAGTCCAACTCTCACATCCATACATGACCACTGGAAAAACCATAGCCTTGACTAGACAGACATTTGTTGGCAAAGTAATGTCTCTGCTTTTGAATATGCTATCTAGGTTGGTCATAACTTTCCTTCCAAGGAGTAAGTGTCTTTTAATTTCATGGCTACAATCACAATCTGTTAAACAATATTAAATAGTACAAAGAATTTGAATTTCTTAGGTTAATTTTAAACTGATGTTTTTCCAAACTTGCTTGCTTGTTTGAAATTTATCCTATAAATTTTACAAACTAGAAAATAATCAGAGTATATATTTAAAGACATAAATTCAACACTGGCAAATTTAACAAAATATATCAAACACATTAATTTCCATTCATCATTTGAGGGGCCATTATACAAATTCTTTTTTCCATTTTTAATGTGAAATTTTATAACTGTAATTAGTAATTTTATGCAAACTAGGAAAGGGCTTATCTGACTTTCATATAAGATTTAATGATCTATAAATGAAGAAGAAACAAAAATATTAGAAAATTACATGGCAATATGAATATCAGATTTAACTCTCTAGTAACTGGTAATTTTAATACTGGATTGACCAAAAGGTTCATCTGGGCTTTTCCATAAAGATTTATGTTAGGGAAAAATCTGAAGGAAATTTTTGGTCAATCAGATCAGATCAGATCAGTCACTCAGTCGTGTCTGACTCTTTGCAACCCCATGAATTGCAGCACTCCAGGCTTCCCTGTCCATCACCAACGCCAGGAGTTCACTCAGACTCACATCCATTGAGTCAGTGATGCCATCCAGCCATCTCATCCTCTGTCGTCCCCTTCTCCTCTTGCCCCCAATCCCGCCCAGCATCAGAGTCTTTTCCAATGAGTCAACTCTCTACATGAGGTGGCCAAAGTACTAGAGTTTCAGCTTTAGCATCATTCTTTCCAAAGAAATCCCAGGGCTGATCTCCTTCAGAATGGACTGGTTGGATCTCCTTGCAGTCCAAGGGACTCTCAAGAGTCTTCTCCAACACCACAGTTCAAAAGCATCCATTCTTCGGCACTCAGCCTTCTTCACAGTCCAACTCTCACATCCATACATGTACACTGGAAAAACCATAGCCTTGGCTAGATGGACCTTTGTTGGCAAAGTAATGTCTCTGCTTTTGAATATGCGTCTAGGTTGGTCATAACTTTCCTTCCAAGGAGTAAGCGTCTTTTACTTTCATGGCTGCAGTCACTATCTGCAGTGATTTTGGAACCCAGAAAAATAAATTCTGACACTGTTTCCACTGTTTCCCCATCGATTTCCCATGAAGTGATGGTACCAGATGCCATGATCTTCGTTTTCTGAATGTTGAGCTTTAAGCCAACTTTTTCACTCTCCACTTTCACTTTCATCAAGAGGCTTTTTAGTTCCTCTTCACTTTCTGCCATAAGCGTGGTGTCATCTGCATATCTGAGGTTATTGATATTTCTCCCGGCAATCTTGAGTCCAGCTTGTGTTTCTTCCAGTCCAGCGTTTCTCATGATGTACTCTGCATAGAAGTTAAATAAGCAGGGTGACAATATACAGCCTTGACGTACTCCTTTTCCTATTTGGAACCAGTCTGTTGTTCCATGTCCAGTTCTAACTGTTGCTTTCTGACCTGCATACAGATTTCTCAAGAGGCAGGTCAGGTGGTCTGTTATTCCCATCTCTTTCAGAATTTTCCACAGTTTATTGTGATCCACACAGTCAAAGGCTTTGGCATAGTCAATAAAGCAGAAATAGATGTTTTTCTGGACAATAGAATAGCTTAAATAAGACATAACAAGCAAGTCCTTAAAACAGATTTAGAATACTTAAAGTGTCCATTATATCTGTAATTAAAACCACATAGGTACACACTTTTAAGTCAAAATATTCAATCTTTTTGGTCTCCAAAATGTGTGGTTAAATAAGTTATTTTTAAAAGTTGTTGATTTAATTTATATTTGTTATTGCTGTTTTATATAGACCTTTTACATGCTTCTTTAGTTGGTTATTATTATTGTTGTTATTATTACTATTCTTGTTACTATTATTGATGTTGCACAAGATTAAGAGACTGATCTGTAAAGGAATACCTTATCCTAGGACTTAGGACTGACAATAAATATATAGTTGAGTTAGAAACAAAAACTATGTGTTTAAACTTTAAATAAACTTCCCAGTACTCCACAGATATTGATAGTGATAAATGAGCACATCTATGGAGGCACTTGTTTAAGATTGAGGGTTAAGAGATGAAACATGTAATTCCGACCTTCTACCCTATATTCTTAATGATCTCAAACAAAGAGTTATAAATTCCCTGTGCTGACTAAGTATTGATATCCAAGGCACTTTAAAAGCTACTTATTTAATAATGGTATGGTTGCTACTTTTTTAAGTCTTACCATTTAGAAGTGCATGTGGATTTTTTATGAGGGAAATTGCATCTGGAATTTGCTTTCAAATAGACTTCAGAAGGAAAAAAACAGAAGAGAAAGAAATAAACAACAATAAAGGCAAGTGGAAGGGGAAAGAAAAGCGAAGGGACTACGATGGAACAAAAAGAAAGAAAGAAAATTAAGCTCTGAGTAATAGATAAAACAATACGGTCTATTAAGTATTGAGGTTGGTTGGTTGGTGTTTGCTTTCAAATAGACTTCAGAAGGAAAAAAAAAGAACAGAAAGAAATAAACAACAAAAAAAGACAAGTGGAAGGGGAAAGAAAAGCAAAGGGACTACAAGGAAAAATGGAACAAAAAAAAGAAAGAAAATTAAGCTCTGGGTAATACATGAAACAATACTGTCTATTAAGTATTGAGGTTGGTTGGTTGAGGCAGAAGGCTTCATTCTCCCTTCATTTTTGTGTGCAGTTGCAAATTCAAAAACAACAACAACAAAAATCTACAGTTTTTTCTCACGCTCTAGTTTTACCAGTTCTAGAGATTTTAATTTAATTCTTTGAATTACTGGTTCCCAGATTATGGTGCCCAGAACAATGTCATTACCTGTTCATTAGTTTAAAATACAGATTATTTGGATCTACCCATGAACCATTACATCAGAAATCCTGTATTTGTTTAAAATAGAGATCACTGGGATCCACTCTTGAACTACTACATCACAAAGCAATCCCTGTGATTTGAATTGTAAATTTAAGAACCATATCTGTGTGAGGTTCTATATTGATGTTATATTTAGTGATCTAGGTTATTCTACTATTAGGTAGCACTAAGAACCACTGGATAAAAAGATCTCTGAGGTCAATAAGTCCTCTAAAGGTTTATTTAAAAAAGTAAATTTCAAAAAATACAAGAACACACATTCATATACTTATTCATATTCATATATACACATTCATATACACTTTACCTCTTGAATTTGTTTTACAGTGTGGTACAGATTCCTCATATAAAAATAAGTAAATTGATACATTTTTCATAAAGTTTTCATTTTTATATATTTTTATACATCTGTGTAAAAATTAATTAATTTTGAAGATTGAGTCCTCCAAGTCAAATAGAGAATTGTAACTTATAAATTTATAAATAACAAGCTACATGTACCTAAATACTGCAGTAGTTGCTTTTGGTTCTGAAGTGAACATTGTTGTAAAGAAATGTATCTTTCTCTGTCTTTTCACCTTTCGTGTTAAAAAAAAAAATATATATATATATATATATATATATATATACATTTATTGGAGTACAGTTGATTTAAAATGCTGTGTTAGTTTATGTTGAACAGCAAAGTGAATCAGTTACCCACTCTTTTTTGGATTACTTGATTGAAATCTAAATCTAGATTTAGATTAAAAATATCCACTCTTAAGATTCTTTGCCCATACACATCATTAGAGTATTCAGTAGGGTTCCTTCTGCTATACATAGGTTCTTATTATCTGTCTTATATATAGCAGTGTGTATGTGTGAATCTCAATATCCTATTTTATCCCCCTTTCATTCTCTTCTTGGTAGCTATGAGTTTGTTTTCTACATATATGACTCTCTTTCTATTTTGTAAATAAGTTCATTTGTATCACGTTTTTAGATTCCACTTATAAGTGATGTCTGTGATATTTTTCTCTCTCACTTCACTCAGTATGACAATCTCTAGATCCATCCATGTCAATGCAATGGCATTATCTTACTTTATTTTAATGACTGAATAATATTCCACGTATATATATATGCCACATCTTCTTTATCCATTCCTGTCTGGGTGGACGTTTATGTTGCTTCCATGTCCTGTCTATTGTATATAGCACTGAAATGAACACCAGGGTGCATGTATCTTTTCAAATTACTGTTTTCTCTGGGTATATGCTCAGGAGAGTGATTCCTGGATCAGAGAGAAACCTTCTCCTACACTGTTGGTGAGAATGTAAATTGGTACAGCCACTATGGAGACGAGTATGGAGGATCCTTAGAAAACTAAAATAACACTCTTTATTGTTGAGATTAAACTAAAACATATAAAACACTAAAGTAGTACCTGACATATAAGAACAGCTAAGTATTATTTTAATTTTTGTTGTCTTAGTTTCTGTTGCTCTGCTGCTGCTGCTAAGACGCTTCAGTTGTGTCCGACTCTGTGCAACCCCACAGACGGCAGCCCACCAGGCTCCTCTGTCCCTGGGATTCTCCAGACAAGAACACTGGAGTGGGCTGCCATTTCCTTCTCCAATGCATGAAAGTGAAAAGTGAAAGTGAAATCACTCGGTCGTGCCGACTCTTCGCAACCCCATGGACTGTAACCTACCAGGCTCCTCTGTCCATGGGGTTTTCCAGGCAAGAGTACTGGAGTGGGTCACCAGTGCCTTCTCCATTCTGTTGCTCATCTATATATTAATAAGTTACTCTGCATATATCTTTACAGATTTTACCATGAAAAAGTTGTAAAAATTTTAGATAAATTTTATTTTACATATTTTTTTATTTTATTTTTTTTACTTTACAATATTGTATTGGTTTTGCCATACATCAACATGCATCCACCACAGGTGTACATGTGTTCCCCATCCTGAACCCCCCTCCCAACTCCCTCCCCATACCATCCCTCTGGGTCATCCCAGTGCACCAGCCCCAAGCTTCCTGTATCCTGCATCGAACCTGGACTGGCGATTCATTTCTTATATGATATTATACATGTTTTAATGCCATTCTCCCAAATCATCACCCCCCACACCTCTCCCACAGAGTCTAAAAGACTGTTCTATACATCTGTGTCTCTTTTGCTCTTTGCATACAGGGTTATCATTACCATCTTTCTAAATTCCATATATATGCGTTAGTATACTGTATTGGTGTTTTTCTTTCTGGCTTACTTCACTCTGTATAATAGGCTCCAGTTCATCCACCCCATTAGAACTGATTCAAATGTATTCTTTTTAATGGCTGATTAATACTCCATTGTGTATATGTACCACAGCTTTCTTATCCATTCATCTGCTGATTTTCTAATGTGTTTTTTTTGTATTATATAAATAACTGAAACATATTATTTTTACCTTAGTGAAATATATAAATATTTATCATAAGCATTATCTTCTATGTAAATCAAATAGCAGCATTTCTTTTAGCAACTTATTTTGATTAACCAAAAGTCAACATTTTTGCATAATTTATTGCAACATAATTGCATAATTTCTTGGGAAGACTGTCAAGACCATTGGAACATGATTTGCTGCTGGGTAGAAAAGAGTAGAATATAAGTAGACTTCATTGTTTCAATAAACAATTCTGTAATGATCTAAATTGACCCAATTTTCTTTAGTACTAAGCTCATGGACTATTAATCTATTTCAAAACACTTTAGCTGTAATCCTCAAATTTATTGAAATTGTCTTTAACATAGGAATATGTGAACTTACAAGATTCCATTTTGATAAAGTTTTGATAATTTTTGAAAGCAAAAAATATAGGGGTTTGGTTTTTGTTTTTTCTAATTTTAGATGGCTTTATTTTAGGTAATCTTCCAGTTGACCAGCTATAAAATGTTAAATTCTATGGGTATAAATTTCATCTGCAATATGAGTATGTGGATGAGTCATTCTAAAAGCAATTTCAATAGAGAGGACACTCAGTATCTTTAGTTGTAAATATGTCAATTATTAGTTTCATTCCCTTAGATAAGTCATTTAATCTGATTTCTGAAATCTCACATATACAAAAGAGAAGATGGGCCATATGATCTCTGATGCCTTTTTAGACTGTGTGTGTGTGTGATAGATTGTGATCGATGTGTCTGTGAATCTATGTCTCTCTAGGAAACAGATTTTGAGAGTAAGTTACAGAATATATTTGTACATCAAAAATGGTTGGTAGTTTAAAGGAGCCAAGCTTCTCATCACTGGAGTAGGAGGTTTAAGATTAGCAAGGAGACAAGTCTAGAATGATGTTTGTATGAACTCATGTTTAGCTTGATATAGAGATGGCTCCATATAGAAAGGGGCTTCCCAGGTGGTGCTAGTGGTAAAGAATCCACCTGCCAGTGAAGGAAATATTAGAGTCATGGGTTCGATCCCTAGGTTGGGAAAATGCCCTGGAGTAGGACATGGCAAGGAGAAGGAAATCGCAACCCACTCCAGTATTCTTGCTAGAGAATCCCGTGGAGAGAGGAGCCTGGTGGGCTGCTGCCATAGGGCCGCACAGAGTCGGACACGACTGAAGTAACGTAGCAGCAGCAGAACATGTCAACCCACTCCAGTATTCTTGCTGGGAGAGTCCCATAGACAGAGGCGCCCGGCAAACTAGGGTCACAAAAGTTGGACACAACTGAAGCGACTTAGTGCACACATACATGTAGAAAAATGTACACATATATGCATATGCATTAGTGTGTGTGTGTGTGCTCAGTCATGACCAACTCTTTGCAACCTCATGGACCAGGCTCCTGTGTCCATGAAATTTTCCAAGAAAGAATACTGGAGCAGGTTGCTATTTCCTTCTCTAGGGGATCTCCCTGACACAGGGATCAAACCCACATCTCTTGCACTTCCTGCATTGGCAGGATTCTTTACCACTGTGCCACCTAAAAAGCCCATATACATTAGGAAACACATATATTAATTTGTTCAGGCAGCTGATAGGGATTAGAAGCAATAAAACTCTGGTAACAATGAACGCATCTGGTGGCCATATCTTGGTTTCTCATGCCATTCTCCAATAAAAGCAGCAGGTTCTCTTGGATAAATGACTAGTTCTAGAATTCAGGCAAAGAATGTACATGACAAGCCTGTAATATATTATTTGGTCAGAAAGTAATGAAGTTTTCAAAACAAACAAAATCCACATGCATGCAATTCTGTTAAAGGGACTCCACAGCTACCTGAAATAACCCATGATGGCCAGAGACAGAACAATTTGAGCAATAACATAATACTGGATTGTAATCCAAAATAAATACCTTTGAGGCCATCCTGATATAAATAAATGACTACGTAACTAACTGGCAAAGAAGGACGAACTTTATTAGAAAAATTGCAAGTAATAAAACATTAGATTGGCCAAAAAGTTCATTTGGGTTTTTCTATAAGATGTTATGGGAAAAACCTGTACAAACTTTTTGGCCAATTCAATATTTAGATACTCAGTTCTCAAGAGGGAAGTAATTATCCATTCCTTAAGTTTGGGCTATATATATGTGTGTGTATATATATATATATATATATATATATATATATATATATATATATATATACTTCCTTCCAAAGAGTGCTCTATGGAAAGGGGAGTGGGAAGTAAGTTTATAATGGGAAACCTTAAAAACATCCCTCAGCCAGTGATCAAGGTTGACAACAATAATAAGATGTTCTGGATGGCATGCTGAAATGATAAAAGAGAAAAAAAAGACATTAGTTATTAACTAAGAAAATTTTAACAAAGTAAGAAATTGAAAATAGTATATCAATATTTAGCTCACTAATTGTGAAAAGTGCACTACACTAATGTACGATGTTTATAATAGGGAAAGCTGGGTGTTGGGTACCTAAAAACTCCCTGTAATCTATCCTCAGTTTTTCTATGAATCTAAAAATACTCTCGAAGTAAAGCTTTCTTAAAATAATGTAATGTTTTAAATTTGTCTTTTAAACCAGAATTTATTATTTATTTAGCATTTTGCAAAATATCAAAGCTTTGGGGGATGTTTATTTTTTAAAATTTCCGTGAAAACAGTACCTTTTAAATTTTTAAAGATTTTCCCTAGACTTCAAAATAGAGCTTTGATACTATTTCAAATGCCAGCTTGATGATACATGAGTGAATTGGCTGAAAATTAGAGTTCAATATTCAAGAGGCTTTTGTAAGTGTCTTAATATTCCTCTCAGCAAAATAAGAAAAATAGACAAGTTTCCAGAGTGACAAGATTTTTCACTCTACTATTGCAGAAATATTGGAAAATCTGATTTAATAGGAGATACTTATGGATTTTGTAGATGTTCTCTAAGGACATCACATATTTCTATTTATAGCTTCACTGCTGACTATCTTCCTTATCATTCAATTTGGGTTTATTTTGTTAACCATGTTTTTGTGCCTCAGAGGAATGGCATTGTTGCAAATTAGCAATGGCAAAGATTAGCTGGTAATATTGACTGTAACAGAGATCATTTAGGATTAAGTAAAACTATTTGATTCTGAGGATGAGCTATGTTTTAAGAGGGGAAAAAAATAGTAAGTTTGCTGGCTTGTCTAAAAGACTAGGAGCACGGTTGGTTTGTCAGAATATTTTCTACATCCCTTCTATTTTCCCATCTCAATTGACAGCTATTCGCTTCACCTTCCCTCTTCTCAGACAGCATGCTGACACGTCTGAGTCTCCTCACCCCATTCACTTTCTCTAAACTCTCCCTCAGGGAAACTGAAATGTCAGCTTTTGACTCTGGAAAAGATTGATTCATCATTGGGAGTTCATTTTGCCTTCATTCCATTCTTCACTATATGGTCTGGATATACATATGCAATTATATTAAAACAATTATAGGAACGTAATGAAGTCATTCTTCTTAGTTGCCTTCTTTCATAATCTACTTAAAGAATCTCTCACAATTATCATTCAGAGAAGGAACTGATTATTTCTGGTAATCTTTTTTTCATCTCCAAAAGCCCTTAAACTGCTATGGCTTACAAATTTCTAGTGGTTCATTTCCCAATGATGGAGAAGTCTTAGAAGTTTATTAAATTCCCACAAACTACTTGTCATTGTTTTACCCAATATATTGGTTAAGTTTAGATTAGGAACAGGTTGATATTACTGTAAAAATATTCTGTGCCATAGTTTATGATGGAGAAAACTCCTTCCCATTCCTTTATTTTTGAGCCAAAGTTGGTTTCTGTGGTTATGGACTTTTGATAATCAATGTTAAATTCCTTATTAGCATCTTTGTCATTCAGTCACTCAGTCTTTTTCCACTCTTTTTGACAACCATGGACTGCAGCAAGCCAGGCTTCCCTGTCCCATTCACGTTCTAATATATTCTCTGTGATTGTCCGTACAGAATAGCATTCTGGATTTAAAACATTTCTTATTGTTTAAACCTGAAAGAATCTCAAAACCTCTTTAATTTTGTTTGAAAATCCAATGCAGATAGAGGATCAATTTCTATTTAGGGTCTCAGTGGAACAAGAGAACAGTAGAAAAAGCTGTCAGTAGGCTTAGAGATAGGAAAGACCAAGGAAATGGCGTGGAGGTGGTAAATGGAAGGAATCAGGGAGAGTGAAGAAAGTTGATGAAAATTAGGTCCAGAAATGAAAATGAGTCATTTGGAAAGGGTAATTTCCTGTGAGTTATTAGAGATCTGGGTAGAATCCAGTGGAAAATCCAGTACAGAAGCATAGGTAAAAATAGAGATTAAGCATATGTGGAAGCAGTCACAATTTATAGGAATTGTTCCTGGAAGAAGATACTGAGGTTTCAGTTGAAGCTAACAGCATCAGGAGAAGGAAATGGCAACCCACTCCAGTATTCTTGCCTGGAAAATCCCAGGGACAGGGGAGCCTGGTGGGCTGCCGTCTATGGGGTCACACAGAGTCAGACACAACTGAAGCGACTTAGCAGCAGCAGCAGCAACCATTAGAAAGTAAGCCAAAACTTGAAATCTGAAACCTCTGTTTATTAAAGAAAATATTGAGTTGTGTTCTATGAAGTTATAGATTCTGACAATTGGTTCCTCAATAAATATGACAAAGTTCTAAGGCTGATGTGAAATTACTCTTGTAAATTAAAAAAAAAAAAAAACAACACAAAACACTTTTTTTCTTAGAGTAAAACTTGCAGTATTAAGTAGAAAACATTTGGGTGTTTTGTTTTTTTTTTTTTTCAATTTGGAAATTTGGCCCATAAGTTGCCACTGACTTTCCTAGATATTGTGTCATAGTTTGAATACATTCCAATAAGAAATGTGTAGGTGGCTTTACTTACACATGCAATTGCCACATACCACAAAAGGTCTTTCAAATATTACAGAATAATATAGGTTTAAATCAAACTCTTTAGTTGCCTCATGTACAACAGTTAACAGCAGATGTGTTATTTATGTACCCCAATATGTCGAGAATTTTCAAACTTTTCTAAGTGGAATTTTTCCATTCAAAGTATTCTGCGCAGCTTCAATGTATAAAGTAAATAAAAGAATGATTAAGATGCAATTGGTGAAAGTGAGAGACTTCCAGCATACTCTTGATCACTTTGTCTCCCCATCAGTCTTCCCCACTGGCACCACATATCTCTGGGGAATTCTAGGGTTCTCTGAAATGTAGTTTAAAACCACAGCTGTCAACTGTATAAATTTCAGCCACTAAAATGTAACACGCTTGGATCACAGTAGTGGGTTTCTTGCAAGTCATTGGTAAGCCACTGAAAAATTGTTTCACTTCCTCCAACGCCACTAATTTTAGTGAGAAATAATGGCACTTGGTGAAAAGAAATTTAAATATTGAAAAACTTGTTTTATAGATAAATCAGCTTCTTTTTATTTTTCTATCATATTTTCCAGGTATATATTTGTTTTAATTACTTCTCTTTCCAAAAGTATCCCATACACTTGCCTGTGGCCTGCACATGTATGTACATATGCAGACCCCAACATGTTCCTTTTTTATACAGGTGAAAAAATTAAAAAAATCACTGATTTGTACTTTAATTTATGCACCTAAGAAATATTAACCTGCTTTCCTTATTTGAGGGTATAATTTAAATTCTATATAGTGTTTAATAATATACAATATTTGGCTAAGGCAATATTTATTTTACCAATAATTAATAGATTGTGATTTTTAGACTTTTATTAATTACAATTATTTACTGCTCAACTTTATAGAAGTATTGGCAAATATGTGCAAACATTTATGTAGGATGGAGCCCTAGAGGTGAAAATGCTAGGAGTTACTGAAGATTGCTCTCCAGTGAGCCACAGAGACTCAGGTCAACAGTGATGTTGACTGAAAGACTGTATGTTTACTTCCTCTGCCACGTGTACATCATCAAATTTATTTTATCTTTGAAAATATTGTCATTTAAAATTTTATTATTTTTTTTAAAGTTCTTTTTTTTTTAATTTTATTTTTAAACTTTACATAACTGTATTAGTTTTGCCAAATATCAAAATGAATCTGCCACAGGTATACATGTGTTTTAATTGCCTTCTTTAATAGCTAGTAGAT
Organism: Bubalus kerabau; assembly: GCF_029407905.1. Taxonomy (NCBI): domain Eukaryota; kingdom Metazoa; phylum Chordata; class Mammalia; order Artiodactyla; family Bovidae; genus Bubalus; species Bubalus kerabau. Next base: position 6,601,460 of record NC_073645.1, read on the forward strand.
TGGGCATATTTTCATACAGTTGAAAGCCATTTCTTTTTTTTTTCCATAAGTTGCTTACATCAGTATCCTGTTTTCTAATTAATTTATCAGAACCCTTCTAATATTAATAAAATTACCTTCTTTTGTTTTTTGAAAAAGATGGTCAAACTTCTTTACTTTTAAGTTTTACTTATGAATTGCATTTAATGTTATTTTGTTTTAGGGCTCTGGATTTGTTCTAAAAGCTAATTGTGAATAATTATCAGTGTCAAACTCCTCTTTTTTACATTCTCTAGTGATGTGTATAAAATGCACCATTACAACAGAATTTACATTCATTTCTTGGAAAAAGATACAAGTCTTGAGTAATTAGTGTGTTTCACTTCAATTATGAGAAATGCATAGTATTTTTCCTGTATGAATCATGGTTGCTGGAAATTTTAGTCAAGTTTGATAGTCAATTAAATTTTTACTTGCTGTCATTATTAGTATATTTTTCTTCCATTTTACAATTTGGTTTTCAATTTACATCTGTATTTTATTGGGCAGTCTGAAAACAATTATATTTTTATGTGTGCATGATAGATCCCTCATAGCTCAGTTGGTAAAGAATCCACCTGCAATGCAGGAGACCCCAGTTCTATTTCTGGGTCAGGAAGATCCACTGGAGAAGGGGTAGGCTACCCACTCTAGTGTTCTTGAACTTCCCTGTGGCTCAGCTGGTAAATAATCCGCCTGCAGTATGGGAGACCTGGGCTCGATCTCTGGGTTGGGAAGATCCACTGGAGACAGGAAAGGATACCCACTCCAGTATTCTGGCCTGGAGAATTGTATGAACATACAATCCATGGGGTTTCACAGTTGGACACCAGTGAGTGACTTTCACCTTCATGTTCATTTAGATATGTATATTGGGATGTGTGTGTGTGTGTGTGTAAAAAGAGACAGAGACAGAATCTGTTCTAGCAGGCATAAAGTTATTAAGCTAGACAAGACATTTCCAAAATGTTATATATTTTTTTTGCAATGAGAGCCATACATGTTCTGGTCGTCTATTTCTACAAAATAAACTTCCTGAAAACTTCATAGATTAAAAATACCTTATATTTTGTGATATTCAGGACTGATTGACTGAACTAAGTGGTTGCCATTTGGAGTCCCTCATACAGTTTCAATTAGAGGGCAGCAGAAGCTGAAGTCATCAGGAGACTTTTCATCCTCTTTCAATTAAGGGGAAATTGGTCATCTCTCTCTCTCTCTGTGAACCTCTTTATGTGGCTAACTAGGCTTCCCTCGGCACCCCACTCCAGTACTCTTGCCTGGAAAATCCCATGGATGAGGAGCCTGGTGGGATGCAGTCCATGGGGTCTCTAAGAGTCGGACACAACTGAGCGACTTCACTTTCACCTTTCACTTTCATGCATTGGAGAAGGAAATGGCAACCCACTCCAGTGTTCTTGCCTGGAGAATCCCAGGGATGGGGGAGCCTGGTGGGCTGCCGTCTATGGGGTTGCACAGAGTCGGACACGACTGAAGTGACTTAGCATAGCATAGGCTTCCCTCATAACCTGAAAGGCTCAGAAAAGTTTGATGCCATACATTATGATTGAGAACTCCAAGAGATTCAAGGAGATAAAATGTAGATGTTAATTCTCAATGGTAGGACCATGAAGGAGAAGGCAATGGCACTCCACTCCAGTACTCTTGCCTGGAAAATCGCATGGACAGAGGAGCCTGGTGGGCTGCAGTCCATGGGGCCGCTAAGAGTTGGAAACGACTGAACGACTTCACTTTCACTTTTCACTTTCATGCACTGGAGAAGGATAGAAACCCACTCCAGTGTTCTTGCCTGGAGAATCCCAGGGATGGGGGAGCCTGGTGGGCTGCCATCTATGGGGTCACACAGATTCGGACGCGACTGAGGTGACTTAGCAGCAGCAGCAGCAGTAGGACCATCAAAGGATTTGTGACCATCTTTAATCTCAGGTGTCATGTAATAAGAGCTTCCCTGGTGGCTCAGATGGTAAAGAATCTGCCTGCAATGCAGGAGACCTGGGTTTGAGTTACTTATACATTCATAAGTAACTTATCCCAGTTATGCTATTTATGAATATACATTTATTATACATATACATGTATATCATACATACTTGTATGCATTTTGTACTATACTATATATAATCCTGCACAGGTACTACTTACTAAAGTGTTTAATTCTCCTTCATGTCTTCCTCACAGCCCTACCAGGCAGCTATTATAAATCTCTTTTTCAGGTATAGATACAGAAAATTTATTTTAGGCTAGATTGTTAAACATTAGTGATGTAAGTTGAATTTGAATCTAGTGACATAATTTTTATCCTGGAAACTGCTGCTGCTGCTGCTGCTGCTAAGTCGCTTCAGTTGTGTCCAACTCTGTGCGACCCCATAGATGGCAGCCCACCAGGCTCCTCTGTCCCTGGGATTCTCCAGGCAAGAACACTGGAGTGGGTTGCCATTTCCTTCTCCAATGCATGAAAGTGTAAAGTGAAAGTGAAGTCGCTCAGTCGTGTCCGACTCTTTGCGACCCCATGGACGGGAGTCTACCAGGCTCCTCCACCCATGGGATTTTCCAGGCAAGAGTACTGGAGTGGGTTGCCATTGCCTTCTCCGTGGAAACTGCTAGGATGGTGTGATTATCTAGAGCATGGGGCTCGGCGGGGAATGTATCTAAATGTTCATATATTCATAGAAAGTTAGAAATTTTGAGCTTGAATTGTAGGGATTATCTTTTTTCACCTCAATCTTTCATGATACAGAAGTGAGTTTTCAGAAAATGTAGGCTATAAGTATAGATAGTGATTGTATTCTGATAGACGGGAACGGCAGTCCTACCTCTTCTTCACCTACTGTGGAATCTCCGAACGCTGTCACTTTCAGTATCTCCATGTGTGTCATAATCTATCTGCTGCAGCATAGCAAACTGCCACAAAGTTTACAGTCTTCAAACAGCAGGGATTTATTATATCTAGGGAGAAAGAAATGCCAACCCACTCCGGTATTCCTGCTTAGAAAATTCCGTGGACTGAGGAGACTGGTAGGCTACAGTCCATGGGGTCGCAAAGAGTCGGACAGGACTGAGCGACTTCACTTTCACTTTCATGGACTACGAAGGTTACCTGGAAAATTTTTTTGCCAATCTTGAGTTTGCTCACGAAATGCTTGTTTTACTGAGTCTAAGCTCAATTGGGGCAGCTGAATCATCTGGAATCTTTCCACAAGTGGTCTTTCATGGCAAAACTCCTCATTCTGTGGCAATCTCAGGGTAGCATCCCCAAAGGTGCGAAGGCAGAAACTGCAGTTCTGTTGAGTTCCAAGCTTTGGAACTCACAGGATGTTGCTTCTGCCTCTTTTTGCTGATAGAAGCAACTCACAAGGCTGGAGCAGATTCAAGGTAAGCTGCCATCCACTTATTGATGGCAGGAGCTGCAAGTAATATAGAGCTGTAGTTCATTGACTGCAGTCTCTAAAACAGAAAAAACTGAAAGATGTCTTGTAACAGAATACATATATAGGGTTTCCCAGGTGGCACAGTGGTAAAGAATCCACCTGCCAGTGTAGGAGACTCAAGAGCCATGGGTTGAATCCCTGGGTCAGGAAGTTTCCCCTGGAGGAAGAAATGGCAAATGACTCCATTCTTACCTGGAAAATCCTATTAACTGAGGATCCTGGCAGCAGGTTACAGTCCATAGGGTCACAAAGAGTTGGACACAACTAGACATGCATGTGAGTGTGTGTGTGTATATATGTATATGCATATATATTAATACACACATATGTATACACACACATATATATTATATTTAATTTAGTGCCTAGAATTTTAATTTTCAACAAAAAACTTTAATCTTCTCTGGCACTATGAATTGTTACTTTTGAGGACTTCTCAACGATGAGTTATTGACAAATTGAGTTTGAGTTTATAATCAGGTTATATGATACAGTTTTATATTCTTTTTTCCTCCAGAGAATAGCTCTGGTTTATCTGTGTTTCAAATTCTGCTTCAATGTTAAAGTAAGTTAATTTTGGACTGCTGCCTCCTCTATTACCACCCCTAGCTCCTTTCCTCTCTTTATTGTTCTCTTGAGTACAATATACACCACCACTTAACATAAATGTTTCCTTTATTCTCCTTTACTTCTAGAATGTAATCTTTATGGGAATAGTAACTTTGTTTTCCTTCCTCCTCTTCCCAGGGACTAGAATCCAAATGATACATGATAGGTGTTCAATATGTGTAGTTTGAAAGGGTGCATCGAATGAATGTTTATTTTACCTGTTTCAAAGCCCAATTCCACAGCAACAGAGTGGCACAAGCATTGGAGCATTAACCACAATGGTTTTCTTGTAAATCTAGATTAGCAAAACTTGCTTAATTTGATTACTTTTTGACTAGTTTTCTTTTGCTGAAATGTATATTTCAAAGAGAACATCCCCTCCCCAACTTCGAGAAAAGAAAATCTACCAGACAACACATCATTCCTTTTTGTGAATTTTAAACATTACTGAGATATATCAAAATACAACATAACCTAAGAACTTTTTGAAAAATATTCATAGTATTTTTACCTCTTGGCCCAATGTCAAGGAACTTGTATTTAAGAATGTTACCAATCCTAATATAACTTCTGAAGTTTTCCTGTAATGCTGTGGTGTATTTTCTTTTTATATATTTGTTTAAAGAGTCAGATTTAGAATAATTTGTGAAAAACATCTATGAATTTCAATACCTCGTAATAAAGGGCTATATTTGTGCTTTGCAGTTAATGTGGAAAACAGAGTGGATTACTTTGCTTGAAGGATAAAAGTGTGAGACTTCACAATGACATGATATGTTATTGGGCAATAAGATATTTTTTGAAAATCACTTCCTTCTCAGTGGAAAATACTATTATTACTAAATCCTTCTCTTTACATGGAAAAAATGACAACATAGAATGTAAGATTTCAAGACAAATATTATATAAGCACTTTGCTTCTAATATCTCTTTTATGAAGTTAGCTGATACAAGTAAAGATAATTCATCTCAGTAAACACAAACTGAAACATATTTTCTAAAGTAATGAACAGAATATAAACATGAGGTAATTTTTTTCTATGTACTTTTTTATTCTAAGGGATATGGAGGATCCTCAGAAAGGTATTTTCAGACTGCTTTTCTGCCGTGATTAATATTGTCATAAAAATAGTCTTTTCTTTTTTTCAATTTATAAATATCTATCTCACTTGATTTGAAAATAGAGCCATGAGAAAGGTGGAATAGATATAGTTTCCTTTTTTCAGATAGAATTAATGACATTCTAAGTATTTACATCACAAAAACAAATCATGCAACTAGGTGTCACTGAACTAAAATTGGAATCTGAGTTCTGACTTCTAATTCCATTGGTTTTTTTCCCATAACAGCATACTCTGTTGGCTTGACACTCATAATCTGTGACTTCATCAACTCTTCAAAAGAACCCTCTAAAGTAAACATTATTAGCCTCATTTTTCAGATGGAAAGATTCAGGTTAAATGACTTTAAAAATGGACAATTAAACTGAAGTTTATCTGCATCTATAATAAATGATCTTTCCTTCCTACTTCTTAAACTTTCTTAGTATGTTATATGGATGCCAGTCTCTAGTATTTCTAAAAGTTTACTAAACTGTTATTGAACTAAGATCAAAGAATTTAACCTATATAGACTTACTTCAGTATTGTCTATGTAAATCTCAATTTCCCATCTCTCTTTTTCTCCATTTATTTTAACCACCATGAAAAGTGCTACCAAGTGTTAAATATCAATGTGTGAGGGTGTCATTTGCTCTTTCTCAAGTTCAAGGTGCTCATATTTTTTATTCTGAAAATTACCTCATTGATTTTTCAAATCCTGTAAGGTGAAAAGCCTAGGACACTGCAAGAATTCACCACTGGGAGCCATGGCTTTAAAATGATTTGTAACTGTTCTTCAAATAGGACAGAGAATATTAGGAATTATTTCCTGTAAGGATGATGCTGATTTTCATCTTTTAAAAAGTCTTACCAGAAAAGAAGCTATATTCATTCTTCACAAGCCAAAGTACCTTTGTCATATATATGGGTGCTAAGATAATAAAAAAAATCATCTTTCTGAGAACTGATTTGTGCAAAAATTAGCAATAGACTGGATTTGTGAATAAGTGGCTATCTCAGCTCCAGTTAATCAGTGAAAACTCTTTAAAGACAGAATGAAATAGAGCACCCATAGATCCCTTAGCATAGAGCTTGTAGAAACTCCTTCTAAAGTATAGAATCTAGTTCTTTGGCAAGAAGCTAGTAACATTTTCCATCAATTCTCCTTGTTCTGTTGAATGGTTAAATATATCATTTCAATTATCCTGGATTGATAATCTAATTAGGATATCAACACCTTCATTCTCTGACAACAAATTGAAAATAAAATATTATTAAGAGCTGCCAATAAAATAATCTCAAGGATTTTTAAGGCTTAAGATTTTAGACCTAAAGGAAAATAACTAGTAGACACTATAATTCAAGAAACTCATTTTTAATTTAAACTATTACATAGTTGTCAAATTTGAAACTTTATATATTTGAGTTGAAAATAATTATCTTTAAACAAAATAAGGCCCTTTGGGTTTAAGAAAGTTCAATACTACAAAAAATGCTTCTCAAGATTATAACATATAACCTTTCTCAAGTATCTTTATTTTATATATTCGATGCTGAATTGACTAAACATATATTTGCTTTACTTAAATGTATAGAATTTTCCCTATCATTACATTATTTGACTCACTTGAACTTTATTGTAATAGCAAGTACTGCAGAATTTTTCAGTAAGGGTTATTTTTACTCAAGATTTAAGATAGTTGTTTATAAAGTCTGTGAATGGGTGAAGACGGTAAAGAATCTGCCTATAATGCAAGAAACCCAGATTCTATCCCTGGGTCAGGAAGATGCCCTGGAGAAGGGAATGGCACCCACTCCAGTATTCTGCTTGGAAAATTCCATGGACAGAGGAGCCTGGTGGATTACAGTCCATGGGGATGCAAAGAGTTGGACACTACTGAATACTTTTCACTTTCATCTTGAATATTTCACAGTCTTCCTTTGAAATTTGATTTTAAAATATAAATTTATTAAATTCAATAAAGGTGAAATAAAACATGAATGTATTAAATTATACACTGGTAGTATGAAATTTTTTGTGTCCAAATTTTAATTTGAGGCAATTATTTGAAAAATTCAGATCTTCTCTAAATCTTCATGCAACTCATAAGGAATAGTCTAAAAGGATTCTCAAGTATTTCCTAGTTGGTAAATAAAGCAAATAGTTTGAGACTGGCCTGGAATTCCATGCCAGATGCACTTAGTTGCAGAGAATATGAACGAGTCAGTGATTATTATTTGATACTATTAAGATAGCCATTTTAGGTATGCACTTTATTGAATTTATGTGAAAGGCTGTAGTTCTATGTAATGTACTTTTTGCATTAAAAACAGATGTATTTTACACCTTGTATTTGCTATTATTTCATGTGGTTAAGGGCTTCCCAGGTGGCACTAGTGGTAAAGAATCCACTTGCCAATGCAAGAGGTGTGGGTTTGATCCCTAGGTCAGGAAGATCTCCTGGAGGAGGGCATGGTAACCCACTCCAGTATTCTTGCCTTAAGAATCCCATCAACAGAGAAGCCTAGCCAGCTGTAGTCCAGAGGATAACAAAGAGTTGGACACAACTGAAGTAATTTAGCAAACACACACATGTGGTTAAAACCTAAAGACACATCTTTTTATGTGCTTTTTTATGGTAACTCAGGCATATTCACTGTACAGTTCTCTATCAACATAAATAATTGGTTTCTCCAGGTATAAGAGGTAAATTTTCTAGAGCTTTAGAAGGTATAGTATGGGCTCTAGTTCCCTTCAGGGTATTAGGTGTGTTTACAAAGGATAAGAAATTGTTCAGACCAACCAGAGATGGGTATCATAATTAATGTCTACCTCAGAGCCCAAAGTATCAACAGCTGCAAAGGAGCTCATCTTTTCCTCTGAAACAGACCTAAGTTACTGTGCCATGAAAATTCTCATTAAACAATTGTTATTAACAGTGCTAAGATGAAGTTCCTTCAAAGAGATTCATGGCCACTAAGACTGAATTTAGGTAGGTGTATTAGTTTTCTACAAATTTCCAGAAACTTAGCAGCTTAAAGATAGATTTATAATTTCACAATTCTATAGGAAAGAATGCAGTATGATTTTTCCCATTGGGCTAAAATAAAAATGTCAGTGGGGTTCTGTACCTTTCTGGAGAGAATAGCTGAGTATCTGTATCCTTGCCTTATGGGAATTCCTTCATCTTTAAAGCCAGCAAGTCCTTCTAACATTGCAATACTCTGATCTCTTCTCTGACCCACTCTTATACTGTTTATGGCTCCTCCAATTACATTGGGCCCACCACCGACAATTTCTCTATCTTAAGGTCAGCTGATAAGCAGCCCTTAATTCTCTTGCTTCATAGAACACATTTGGAGGTTCCAGGAATTAGGATGTGGGTATTGTGGGGAACCATTATTCTGCCTACCATGTAGAGGAGTTAAGAAAAACAGGAAAAAAAAAAATAGATATCACAGTATCGAATTACCAGACTGGTTTGTGACTGGCACAATTACGAATTATTTTGTATAGCCATGATTGAAAATGACTCAATTCAGTTCAGTTCAGTTGCTCAGTTGTGTCTAACTCTTTGCGACCCCATGAATAACAGCACACCAGGCCTCCCTGTCCATCACCAACTCCCGGAGTTCACCCAGACTCACGTCCATCAAGTCAGTGATGCCATCCAGCCAATCTCATCCTCTGTCATCCCCTTCTCCTCCTGCCCCCAATCCCTCCCAGCATTAGAGTCTTTTCCAATGAGTCCACTCTTCGCATGAGGTGGCCAAAGTACTGGAATTTCAGCTTTAGCATCATTCCTTCCAAAGAAATCCCAGGACTGATCTCCTTCAGAATGGACTGGTTGGATCTCCTTGCAGTCCAAGGGACTCTCAAGACTCTTCTCCAACACCACAGTTCAAAACCATCAATTCTTTGGCGTTCAGCCTTCTTCACAGTCCAACTCTCACATCCATACGTGACCACAGGAAAAACCACAGCCTTGACTAGACGGACCTTTGTTGGCAAAGTAATGCCTCTGCTTTTGAATATGCTGTCTAGGTTGGTCGTAACTTTCCTTCCAAGGAGTAAGTGTCTTTTAGTTTCATGGCTGCAATCACCATCTGCAGTGATTTTGGAGCTCCAAAAAATAAAGTCTGACACTGTATCCACTGATTCTCCTATTTCCCATGAAGTGATGGGACTGGATGCCATGATCTTAGTTTTCTGAATGTTGAGCTTTAAGCCAACTTTTTCACTCTCCTCTTTCACCTTCATCAAGAGGCTTTTTAGTTCCTCTTCACTTTCTGCCATAAGGGTGGTGTCATCTGCATATATGAGGTTATTGATATTTCTCCCGGCAATCTGGATTCCAGCTTGTACTTCTTCCAGCTCAGCGTTTCTCATGATGCACTCTGCATATAAGTTAAATAAGCAGGGTGACAATATACAGCCTTGACGTATTCCTTTTCCTATTTGGAACCAGTCTGTTGTTCCATGTCCAGTTCTAAGTGTTGCTTCCTGACTTGAATACAAATTTCTCAAGAGGCAGGTCAGGTGGTCTGGTATTCCCATCTCTTTCAGAATTTTCCACAGTTTATTGTGATCCACACAGTCAAGGCTTTGACATAGTCAATAAAGATGTTTTATCCAGAAATAGATGTTTTTTCTGGAACTCTCTTGCTTTTTCCATGATCCAGCGGATGTTGGGAATTTGATCTCTGGTTCCTCTGCCTTTTCTAAAACCAGCTTGAACATCAGGAATTTCACAGTTCACGTATTGCTGAAACCTGGCTTGGAGAAATTTGAGCATTACTTTACTAGCATGTGAGATGAGTGCAATTGTGTGGTAGCTTGAGCATTGCCTTTCTTTGGGATTGGAATGAAAACTGACCTTTCCAGTCCTGTGGCCACTGCTGAGTTTTCCAAATTTGCTGGCATATTGAGTGCTGCACTTTCACAGCATCATCTTTCAGGATTTGAAATAGCTCAATTGGAATGCCATCACCTCCACTAGTTTTGTTCGTAGTGATGCTTTCTAAGGTCCACTTGACTTCACATTTTAGGATGTCTGGCTCTAGGTGAGCGATCACACCATTGTGATTATCTGGGACATGAAGATCTTTTTTGTACATTTCTTCTGTGTATTCTTACCACCTCTTCTTAATATCTTCTGCTTCTGTTAGGTCCATACGATTTCTGTCCTTTATCGAGCCCATCTTTGCATGAAATATTCCCTTGGTATCTCTAATTTTCTTGAAGAGATCTCTAGTCTTTCCCATTGTATTGTTTTCCTCTATTTCTTTGCATTGATCGTGGAGGAAGGCTTTCTTGTCTCTACTTGCTATTCTTTGGAACTCTGCATTCAGATGCTTATATCTTTCCTTTTCTCCTTTGCTTTTCGTTTCTCTTCTTTTCACAGCTATTTGTAAGGCCTCCTCAGACAGCCATTTTGCTTTTTTGCATTTCTTTTCCATGGGGATGGCCTTGATATTTGTCTGCTGTACAATGTCATGAATATCAGTCCATAGTTCATCAGGCACTCTATCTATCAGATCTAGTCCCTTAAATCTATTTCTCACTTCCCACTGTATAATCATAAGGGATTTGATTTAGGTCATACCTAAATTGTCTAGTGGTTTTCCCTACTTTCTTCAACTTAAGTCTGAATTTGGCAATAAGGAGTTCATGGTCTGAGCCACAGTCAGCTCCTGGTCTTGTTTTTGTTGACTGTATAGAGCTTCTCCATCTTTGGCTGCAAAGAATATAATCAATCTGATTTCAGCGTTGATCATCTGGTCAGACAGGCTCAAAAAAATAAAATTTCTTATCTTCCCTTTCTAAGTTTTCAAGGGTAGGATGAATACAGCTACAACTGAATAAAGGAATTCAAACTATACACTTCATAATCAGATTTCTCCTGTATCTGTAACCTCTACTTCCCTAGCACTGTCTCCTTTTTCAGAAAAGCTTTCTTTGAAATTTGTAGACTGTTTTGCCCTAGCAAACTAACAGGAGGTGTACTGGGTGGGAACTGGTGGACAGAGGATAAGCTCGTTTGTGGCAAGTGGCTGTAGATGAGAAGCTTCCTTTTTTTTTTTTTTTTTTTTTTTTGGCTTTTCACGCCAAGGGCAGTACTATCTCCTCTCCAAGGCTGTTTTCAATGCCAACATTCTTGACAGGAAGTTCAAAACATTAGCTATCACTGTCTTTGCTTACAAGATGTATGGAAGCTGGAGAGACCCACAAAAAATACTCATATGTACCTCTTCTATCATTAATCATCTAGCTTGTAGTATCAGATAATTCTTGGTTTTCAAACAGTATCCTAAAACCAATTAGCTCACATATTTCTTAATTTTCCTCCTAGGATTTTTACTGTTTTACCTATTATTAGCCACTGAATATTCTTTGGATAGCTGTGGCACCATATATTTTTTCTATAATTCTTCCTGCCTCTATACCATACCTGTCATTTGTAAGTTTATAAACTTAGAGTAATAGACTTGCATCTATTTTTCTCATGTAAAATAAGCTCTGATATAGTCATTTTTCTCTAAAAGTTTGCTCTGGACTGATTGTCTAACATTTATCCTTCTCTTTTGATAGTAAGTTCCTGCCTTTCATTGGTTTCTTGGCCTACATTTATAGTGCTTTATTCTGAAATTGTTGTTTTCAGTCACTAAGTTGTGTCTGACTTTTTGTGACCATGTGGATCACAGCATGCTAGATGCCTCTGTCCTCTGCTGTCTCCTGGAATTTGCTCAAATTTATGTACATTGAGTCAGTGATGCTACCTAACCATCTCATATTCTGCTGGTCACTTCTCCTGTTGCCTTCAGTCTTTCCCAGCATCACAGTGTTTTTCAATGAGTTGGCCTTCAAATCACATGGCCAAAGTATTGGAGCTACAACTTCATCATCAGGCCTTCTAATGAATATTCAGGATTGATTTCCTATAGGATTGACTGGTTTGATCTCCTTGCAGTCCAAGGGACTCTCGAGTCTTCTCCAGCACTAAGGTTTGAAATCATCAGTTCTTCAGTGCTCTGCCTCCTTTATGGTCCAACTCTCACATTATGCATGATGACTGGAAAAAAACATAGCTTTTACTGTGTGGACCTTTGTCAGCAAAGTAATGTCTCTACTTTGTAACACACTATCTAAGTTTGTCATAGCTTTTGTTCCAAGGAGTAAGTATCTTTGAATTTTATGGCTGCAATCACTATCCAGAGTGATTTTGGAGCCTAAGAAAATAAAATCTGTCACTTCTTCCACTTTATTCTTAGATAATTATTGCTTTATTTTACTTTATTGTCTAATACCTTCAGCGTTTCTAGAATGACTAACTTCTCTGGTAGAAACAATTTGGGAAATCTGATGTTCCCTGACAAAGGAGACAAAATTATGGCTATGTGTTTTCACGTCATGTTCCCAATTTTTTTATATACTAAACGAGGTAGTGCTGATGTACCTTGAAGCTCTTTACACATGTAAACTAGCTTTTCAGGAAGCCACACACCTTGATTTTAAGCAGTAAAGAGCTATGCACATGTAGACAAAGCATTGAGGTAAGATTCTGGAGCCAGACTGCCTAAATTTGAATGTTAGCTCTAATATTTAGCTGTATAGTATTAGACAAATTATTTCTGTCTCCATTTGCTCATATACCAAGTAGTATTTTTGAAAGGATTAAATGCATTGACATTTGTTAAGCACAATATACTATGCACTAAAAATCTTACTGTTTTACAGGAGTTTATAAAATATGAAATAACTGCTATGTATTATTTACCAGATTGAATCAATATGCATGATTTTTCATAAATACATTCACCTATATATTCACATTTTTCCTCACTTTTTTTCTTTTTCACCTTTCAAATAAATTTTTTTCTTACCTTTGGTTCTAGTCTTCTGGACTATTAATACATTTTCAAGGGGATGTCAGGAGAATCACATTTTAAAAGCATTTGTGCTTACAAAAGGGCTTAGACAGTGAGGATACCAAGGGAAATGATTATTCATAGCTGCGTCTGTAGAGGAAAGGTAGGTTCTTGATGTGAGAGACCAAAAAAAAGTCCAATCAGCAAATGGAAATTTGTTTCCCTGATAAAACCATTAATTGATATTCTCTCTCCTTCCTCATACGTGTTCCTGGAACACTGTTCATTAAAATTTGGCTTTTAAAAATAGATCCAAGTGACTCTCTTTTCAGAATGTGAAAACAACTGATTAGGTCAGTAAGAAAATAAGTAATTTTTTATAGCAATGCAGGAGAGTAGCAATTGATTTTTTTTTTTTCTTTTTCAGTGCCCATTTTAGAGCAGATTGAGACAGACGGATTGAGACTGACAAGAGAAAGGAAGAGAGAAATACAGAAAGAGACAGGGGCTGGGAGACTGATTCTCTTGTGCTTAAGACTTCTAGCTGCTCTGAGCAGTGAATAATTCACCAGGGAATTACAGCCTGCATAGTTCACTGCTCATGTTACTAGGCTAGGACCAAATATGATGCAGTTTTATGAATGAGATGACTCACCTGTTATTGGAATAAATATCCTGAAAGGCTTAAGAAAGAAAGAGAAATGTAAGTGAGAGGGCATATTTTTAGTATTACATTCAATACATTGTACTGAATGCATATTTTGTCCAGAAACAAAAATCAAGTGACAGGAAAGGGAAACTGAATACAAGAAGAAGGTTTTAGAAAACAGTAAGAACGGCATCAAGGGTTCATTCAGTTCAAGACCAATCCATCTAAGAAGGATGAAGTTAGGAAAAAAAATAATCTTTAACACAGTTACAAAAGTCTCATAACGTGCAGTATTACATTTAATAAGAAAATGATCTGAATAGCATCATTTTAAGTCCTACCTGGGAGAGTGTTGGAAGGGTGGATTACAAAGTCCTCAGTAAATACTATGCTTTTGATTCTCTTCATAAGAAGTTATGTCCCAAACCTGAAGACAGATAAGTATATAATAGATGGACAATAGATAGAGATAAGATCAATTTACACAAGTTAAACATTTAATGTGTTCATGCCTCATTTGATCAAGTTTATGAAATGTAATTCTTTTACTGATACATGTATTTATTTATTTAAAATGCTGTCCAAAATTGTTTAATTGATTACTTTATAAGTTTAAATTTCCTGGAAACAATAGTTACATGTTTTTTTAATTCCTTTCTAAGGTATTCATAATTTTTGTTGTATTGATTTTTAGGATATCCTAGTTTAGCTGTTAATTATTATGATCATTAATATTATGGGTTTTCCCTAAGTAAAACTTTCTACTTTAACATAAAATTTAGAATATATAAATATACTTCATAAGTCAGTGATTTTGTCATAATGTCAGTATCTGTTAACAAAATCCTGAAAGATGGCAAATTTTAAAAAAATGTGTAGTCTTTTGCTAGTGAAGAGATGATTAGGTGTGGAGGGCTTTTTATATTAATTTAAAATTATTAGCTACATAAAGTATATATGAAAGCTAAATATGTGCTAGACCTCATTGTTTTAAACCAGGTCCCTTCTTGATATTTGTATTTCAGTCTTTATCAAAAGTAATTTTTCAAATGTATAATTTCCAACAGAGATCTTTCTTTTAAATTCCTAGGGCACTTTGTGTATTACACTTTAAGTAATCTTTCTTCTTTCTTTGGTAGTTACTTATGTGTTTTAAAATTCAAGTACATTGAATAATAGGTAGCAGCATGAAAGTGAAAGTGAAGTTGCTCAGTCATGTCCAACTCTTTGCAACCCCATGGACTGTAGCTTACCAGGCTCCTCTGTCCATGGGATTCTCCAGGCAAGAATACTGTAGTGGGTTGCCAATTCCTTCTCCGGGGGATCTTCCCGACCCAGGGATCGAACCCGGGTCTCCCGCATTGCGGGCAGATGCTTTACCCTCTGAGCCACCAGGGAAGCCCATAGTAGCTAGCAGCATAGTGCTAGAAGCTAGCAGCATAGTAGGTTATATAGTAGTAGCTCAGAGTACATGTGAAATAAATCTTACTTGTTAATTGTACTAAAAAATGGTTGGTACCTGGTATACCAAGTTGTACTGACCAAGAAGAGCTCATGTAAAGATAATACTTAGTTCTATACAATTGTTTTTATGGAAAACTTGAAACATATAGCAATAGAAATCTATTAATATTTTGCATAGGAAAATTTATACAAACCAAAATGACCCTTGTTTTAAAGATAAGCATCAGGGAAACCTGTTCTCTTTTCTATGTTACAGATTAATGAATAATTTATCTTAATAAGGCAGAATTGGAAAGACCTACTCTATTCTTATATGGAGGCAATACAATGTAGAAAATAACATCTTTATGATGTATAGCAAGATAAAATGGTTGTAGCTAGTAAAGGTTTCCCTCTGTTATAACAAGTAAAATTTGCCTTGGGAACGCACCATCCCAAGTCTGGGTGCTGTGCTCTCTTGGTAATACTACGTCTAACCTGTATTTTGTTTGTCTTTTAAGAAGGAAATGTTACTACAGTGTTAAGAGCCAAGAAACACTTTAAAGCTCTGACACAACTGCTCACATATGAACCAAATATTCTTACCACTGTTTCCTCAGCATTTAAACACTTAAATACCTTGCTTACCATTGGAAAAAAAAAAATTGTTCTTTTAAAATACGACTGAATACCTAGCTTTATTTAAGAAATAGACACATAATTTTAGTCTAAGAACCAAACATTTAACTTTGTTGCTTTGAAGATGTTATTATTTATATTCTATTAAAGTATTAATATTACATTTTGTCCTGCTTACTAATCAGAAGCTACTATTTTTTATTATTAATATATATGAAATATTTAATCCATCTTAAATGGGGCCTCAATTTTTTAATGTTGTTTCAAATTTTATTTGAAGAATTCATTAATGAAGATATTGCTTCCCCAATAACAAAATTAAAATCTTTGTTTTGACTTAGTTTGTAATCATTAGTCTATAGAATAATTAAGAAAAGTCAATAAGATCAAAATGCTCACTACTAAAAGGTCATGCAAGAATACGGCCTACATTCTTCTCTGAGTAATTGAAGCTATAACTGGGAGAATCTCTGGCAAATAAAAATAGAACATGATTCAGATACTATAAGTCAGAATGTAACACTTCTGCCCCTTGCAGAAAGAAAACATTTCTTTAAAAATTAGGACAGAGAATGAGCTTAAATAAAAGCTAAAGAGAATCTTCTCCTATAAATAGTGCCTCTTTGTGATGAAAGCTGAGAAACCAAGGGCAATAATTCTTTTGAGGTCTAATTTTCTTATAGTATCATAGCTTAAAGTAATGCAAATCTTGAGGGATAACATACCTGTAATTTGCCTAAATTAAATAAAAACTGGATTCATCTATAAAAATAATAAGTAAAATATTTGTTATGTGTAAACTTGTCTGCAGAGTTTAAACTTGTCTGCAGAGTTTTACACAATGTCAGATTTAATCTTGAGTTAAGCATCCAGGTGAAAAGAAAATATGAAAATTCCAAGTATTAAGAAATTAACTATCATCTGATGTGGGGCTTCCCTGGTGGCTTAGCAGTAAAGTATCTGCCTTCAATGCAGGAGTTCAGTTCAGTTCAGTCACTCAGTCGTGTCTAGCTCTAGGTGAGTGATCACACCATCATGATTGTCTGGATCATGAAGATCTTTTTTTTTTTTTACAGTTATTCTGTTTATTCTTGCCACCGCTTCTTAATATCTTCTGCTTCTGTTAGACCCATACCATTTCTGTCCTTTATTGAGCCCATCTTTGCATGAAATCTTCCCTTGGTATTTCTGAAGAGATCTCTAGTCTAGATCTCTAATCTCCCGTTCTATTGTTTTCCTCTATTTCTTTGCACTGATCACTGAGCAAGGCTTTCTGATCTCTCCTTCTCTTCTTTGGAACTCTGCATTCAGATGCTTATATCTTTCCTTTTCTCCTTTGCTTTTCACTTCTCTTCTTTTCACAGCAATTTGTAAGGCCTTCTCAGATAGCCATTTTGCTTTTTTGCATTTCTTTTTCTTGGGGATGATTATGATCCCTGTCTCCTGTACAATGTCACAAACCTCCATCCACAGTTCATCAGGCCCTCTGTCTATCAGATCTAGTCCCTTAAATCTATTTCTCACTTCCACTGTATAATCGTAAGGGATTTGATTTAAGGAATACCTGAATGGTCTAGTGGATGCAACTTAGCACAGATAAATGACTGTAAGATTCTCTTTTAATTTTTTTTATTTCCATTTAATTCTTGATAGTTACATATTTTTATAAATGTCAATATAGAGTACTGTAGTTAAAAAAATAACAATGTTTCTAATCCTGGTTAAATTTCTATTCCACTAATTTTCCTGTAATTTCCAAGAGGGAATTCTAAAGCCAAATGTGTTAGTTAGGTGGGAAGAAAAAAATCACCATGCTGATTAAGTGAAGTAGCATTACAAGCTGTTGGAGGAGCTAACAAAGAGCATTGTCCATTTTATTCTGGCTGTGGTGGGAAAGCAAGTGCAGGTACTCTAAACTACAAAATACAAGCAATTTGGGGAAGGAAGTATGATAGCTTTGATTTGGATACTCAGAAAGGAGACATAGAGAACATACTCACCCCTTTGGATGAAAAGTTTGCAACAGAACAAAGATGTTAGATGTTTTGACAACAGTTTCCCATGTTCAGGTTGTATTATGTTGACAAAAGGCTTTGTCATGGGGTTTAAAATTTAAGACAAATGTGAGTTAAACCAGAGTTACTGTAAAGTGTGGTTGAAAGTTGAGCTTCCCTTGTGGTTCAGATGGTAAAGAATCTGCCTGCAATGCAGGAGACCCAGGTTTGATCCCTGGGGTAGAAAGATCCACTGGAGAAGGGAATGGCAACCCACTCTAGTATTCTTACCTGGAAAGTCCCATGGACAGAGGAGCCTGGTGGGCTACATAGTTCATGGTTTGCAGAGTCAGACTGACCAACTAACACTTTTCACTTTTCCATGATTAAAATTGGACTCAGTGGTGACCTATCTAACTATTTCTAAGAAATAATGAATCAAGATAACAAAAGTCACTAATTTTGACTAATTTTGACCATGGAATACCTCACTTAAAAATCGATTGAAATATTACTTCCATTCCATCGATGTTTATTTATTTAATTTTATTTTTTAACTTTACAATATTGTCTTGGTTTTGCCATATATCAACATGAATCTGCCACAGGTATACACGTGTTCCCCATCCTGAACCCTCCTCCCTCCTCTCTCCTCCCTCCCCATACCATCCCTCTGGGTCGTCCCTGTGCACCAGCCCCAAGCATCCAGTATCGTGCATCGAACCTGGACTGGTGACTTGTTTCATATATGATATTATACATGTTTCAATGCCATTCTCCCAAATCATCCCACCCTCTCCCTCTCCCACAGAGTCCAAAAGACTGTTCTATAATCAGTGTCTCTTTTGCTGTCTCGTATAAAAGCTATGGTACATATACACAATGGAGTATTACTCAGCCATTAAAAATAATGCATTTGAATCAGTTCTAATGAGGTGGATGAAACTGGAGCCTATTATACAGAGTGAAGTAAGCCAGAAAAAAAAAAAAAACCAATACAGTATACTAACACATACATATGGAATTTAGAAAGATGGTAACAATAACCCTGTGTACAAGACATCTATTTTTTTTAATTCATTCTTAATGGGATTTGTCACCTTTCAAGCATGCTCGCTGTAAAAGCACAGTAGTCAATGCTTTTGACAAAGGAAAATCAAAAGCTTGCTTTTGTTCTTTCTTCTAGTGGCAAGTCCAGAGTTGGCATTGCCACCAAAGTCAATACCAAGAGAAGTCGTTTGTTTGCTTCACATGACCTCTACATAACTGTCACAACTTTTATGTGGAGATGCTTTGAAAAAAAAAAGAAAGGGTGTAAAAGTCATGGATGAAAAAATGGAAGGTAATTGAAGTTGATGTTTCTTATAGAATTTAACATGGTTCATCACAGTAAATGATAGTAAAATTATATTTTAGTAAAACTATTTTTACAGAATTTAGTAAAAACATCTTTTATAGAATTCCCCTTCTATGACATTTTTATATTATTGGTCAGGCTTGTTGTTATATTTAGTCACTAAGTCATGTCCAACTCTTTGTAACCCCATGGACTATAGCCCACCAGGCTTCTCTGTCCATGGGGTTTTCCAGACAAGAACACTGGTTGACATTTCATTCTCCAGGGGATCTCCTAGAACCAGTAATGGAACTTGCATCTCCTACTTTGACAGGCAGATTCTGTTGGTCAGTTTAGTTATCACTTTATTTATTTTTGTTAATTTAACTTACATGCGCATATGGAAAGGCAATTATGTGCCATGTACTGGCCTCACTACTTGTAATCACTGACAATGACATTTTCAAATATCTCAAAAATAATATTTGAAATAAAAATATTGTAGTCACTTCATTCATTTTTGTATTTATAATAGTGGCTGAATGCAATCTTTTTATTATTTCATATGTAAATGAGTACTATATTTAATTATACATTTGAGATAAAATCCATGTTGATTTGAAGCTGGGGTTCCTTATCTTATTTGTCACCTGCATAGTCATTCTAGGTTATAAACTAAAATCCTCTCTGATCTCTCATCAATATGTTTACTGCATGTGATTCTCTATTTTTGGATTCTTATTTTCTTGAGCACTGGGTATTTAGTTTTTATATTTTAAAGAGTTGTAGATGTGGTAACACTCAGCTTTCTTTTATGTAACTACAAATAAACAGTACATGCTTCTGTTTTCAGTCCATATTGCTACTTATATACATATGTTTTTATGGAAGGAATCATCATGTTCTCATTCTAGCACATGACTCCTTGATATATATTTTCCCCTATAGACCCTATTGCTGTCAAATAAACCAAGGTATTCTTCTTTGAAAATCATGACTCTTGTCTGGAATAATCTTTCTGTCTATAGAAATCACCAAAAGTCCAGCCCATCACCTCTCAGGTTTGGCACTTTCTTCTCTGAAAGCACAAAGTAGTGTTTTCCTTTTTGGAATTCTCAAAACACTTGTTTGGGTCTTGATACACATGTCCTGTAGGCTTGCTGCCATCTCTGTTATCTCCGGTTCTCGCTGAAACATTGATAAGCACTTAATGAACCTCCCATTTTGCAAATTCACAAAAACTCCTCCTTGTACAGTTGTAGCCCTCTCTCAGGTTGTTTCAACTTTATTTACATTAACCTTAACAAATGCTGTTAATAAATACTGTGTACAAAAACTAATAACATGTAGATAAACTATCCTTAAAACATTTTCCTTTAATTAAACATTTCAAATAGCATTTCAAACGGAGAGGGCAATAGCAACCCACTCCAGTACCCTTGCCTGGAAAATCCCATGGGCGGAGGAGCCTGGTGGGCCGCAGTCCATGGGGTCGCGAAGAGTCAGACACGACTGAGTGACTTCACTTTCACTTTTCACTTTCATGCTTTGGAGAAGGAAATGGCAACCCACTCCAGTGTTCTTGCCTGGAGAATCCCAGGGACTGGGGAGCCTGCTGGGCTGCCGTCCATGGGGTCACACAGAGTCGGACACGACTGAAGCAACTTAGCAGCAGCATTTCAAAACTCTTGAATGAAGAATTGCATGTTTTTCATGTTTATTAACTGCCAGGAAGGGAAGGTATATGAAGTGTTCTGTAGGGGAAGAAAGCAATTTGAGAGTTTTGATACTTTGAAGGCAAGAGGACTACTCTAACAACAGTATGGGTGTGTTAGTTGCTCAATCACATCTGACTCTTTGTGACCCCATGGACTGTATGTAGCCCACCAGGCTCCTCTGTCCTTGGAGTTCTCCAGGCAAGAGCACAGGAGTGGTTTGCATTTCCTTCTCCAGGGCATCTTGCGGACTCAGGGATTGAACCCCAGCCTCTTGCATTGCAGGCAGATTCTTAACATTACAAGGCACCATCACAAATAGATATATTAACAGTAGTGTAATGTAATAATATAGCATTTTAAAGATATTTTGATGACTGAAGGAATACATTGTGTATGAATTCTTTTCTGCTTTCCAAGTCATGTTCACATTTCTTTGAGCATTGGTGTTGCTGGTCACTGTGGTACAGTTCATTCTCTCTAGAGAATGTTTGGAAGTATGAGGGGAAGATTTATGTTTGTTTTTATATTTTGATTATTAACGTAAATAAGGAAAGTTTTGCACTCAAGTAGTCAGGGACTAGGGTTGCATACGAAGAAGAATCACTCTACCCAACATTCTAGTAATCGCCCATTGAGAGTCTGATTCCTGACCATTCTTATACAGTCTTATAAATCTTCAGTTGACTATATATATATATATATATATATCTCACATGTGGAAAGGTAATAAGACTATATTTACCATATATATTTGCTCTAGTAAATTTTGCTTTCCTAGTTGAAAAGTCAGTTGATTCATTTATAGTTGCAATTTCAAGCAGTACTTTAAAAAAAAAATATTGAAGGATAGTCGATGTACAACATTATGTTCATTTCAGGTGAATAACATAGCAGTTCGACATTTAAATGCATTATGAAATGATCACCACAATAAATCTAGTAACCATCAGTCACCATACAAAGGTATCGCAGTGGTGTTGACCTCATGCTACATAATATACCCCGGTAAGTTATTTTATAAATGAAACTTTGTACCTCTTAATGCCCTTCACCTATTTCACTCAACTTCTCACTCCACATGCCTTCCCCTCTTTATCTATGAGTCTGTTTCTGTTTTGTTTTCTCATTTATTTTGTTGTTTTTAAATTCCAGTGTAAGTTAAACTGTATAGTATTTGTCTTTTCTGTCTGACTTACTTCACTTTAGCAAAGTACCTTCTAGGTCCATCACAAATGGCAAGATTTCTTTCTTTTTTCTTTAATGACCAAGCAATATTTTATTGTATATATATACACTACTTCTTTTTCCATTCATATGTTGGTAGACACAGGTTGCTTTCACACCTTGGCTACTGCAAATAATGCTGCATTGAAAAAGGGGGTGTACATGTATCTTTATAAATTAATGTTTTTGATTCCTTCAGCTAAATACTTAGAAGTAAGACTGGCAAATTGTAGGTAATTCTTCTTTTAGTTCTTGGAAGTACTTCCATAGTGGCAGTACCAATGTACATTTCTACCAACAGTACAGGAAGATTCCCTTTGCTTCACATCCTCACCAACATTTGTTGTTTGTTATATTTTTTATGACAGTATTTCTGACAGGTGTGTGGTGATATCTTATTGTGGTTTTGATTTGCATTCTCCAAATAGTTATGTCTATCATGTTTTTTTATTTATTTATTTTAGTTGGAGGCTAATTACTTTACAATATTGTAGTGGTTTTTGCCGTACATCGATATGAATCAGCCATGGGTTTACATGTGTTCCCCCTCCTGTTGACCATCAGTGTGTTTCACTTGGAAAACTATCTATTCAGGTTATCTGCCTGTTTTTTTTAATAAGATTATTCTTTTGCTATTGAGTTGTATGTGCTGTTTATATGTTTTGGATATTAACCCCTTATTGGATATATCATTTACAAATATATTCTCCCATTCAGTATGATGCCTTTTCATTTTCTTGATGTTTTCCTTTATTGCACAAACTTTTTTTCATTTGATGTAGTCTTACTGGTTTATTTTAGCTTTTGTTGCCTTTGCCTGAGAAAATGGATCCAAAAAATATTACCAAGACCACTGTCAAAGAGTCTACTGCCTATGTTTTCTTCTAAGAATTATATGGTTGCAGTTGTTTCATTTAAGCCTTTATTCTATTTTGAAGATTTTTGTATATGGGTATATGGTATAAGAAAGTGGTCCAGTTTCTTTCTTTCTTTCTTTTTTTTTTTTTTTTTCTGGCATGTAGCTGTCCAGTTTTTCTACATGGTTTATTGAAAAGGCAGTCTTTTTCTTAATAGTATTTACTTAATCATAGATTAACTGAGCATGAAAGCATGGATTTGTTTCCAGGCTCATTGTTCTGTCCTATTGATATTTGTGTCTGCTTTTGTGCCAATACCATATTGTTTCCATTACTCTGGCTTTATAGTATAGTTTGAAATCGGGGCGCCTGGTACCTCTAGCTTTCTTCTTTCTCAAGATTGCTTTGATAATTTGGGGTCTTTTGTGGTTCCATATAAATTTTAAAATTCCTTTTTCTAGTTATGTGTAAAATTTCTTTGATACTTTGAGAGGGATTGAATTGAATCTATACATTGCTTTGGATAGTAGGGACATTTTAATAATATTAATTCTTCTATGGACACAAGATATCTTTATATTTGTGTTGTCTTAAATTTCTTTCATTAACATCTTATAATTTTCAGAGTACAGGTCTTTTACCTCCTTGGTTGAACTTTTTCCTAGATATTTTATTCTTTTGTGATGCAATTGTACATGAAATTATTTTATTAATTTCTCATTTTGGTAGATCATTGTTCTCTGTGTTTAACATTCTACACGAAATGGTGAAAGACATAATTTCCCTTATTTCACATACTCAGAAGCTGAAATTCTTGAGTTGATGCCTGCCATTAAGGTTGGGATCAGAGTAGCAGGGAGAGTCAGATTATTTTAATTAAAATGAGAAATGTGTAGTTTGTGAGCTCTGTCATTTAAGCGTTGTATAATCTGGAATGAATCTATGTATTTCTCTACAAATATAAAAGATTAAGAATATGGACCCTATGTATTTCTCATGATTCTATAAGGAGAAAATGAGATTATTATGAGCTTATTTAACTTCATTGATTTTTAAGGATTGATTTAATTATCATCTTTTCACCAAAGATGGTATTCTTCCTGCCAGCTTGCCTGAGGTCTTTGACATTAAAGAATACAACTTTATATTTAGGGATGTTATTTTAGATTTTCTTAAATTTTTAAGCATAATACAAGTTTATTTTTTTCCTTTTTGCCAACTTTACCTACATATTCCCCTGAGATATTTTAAAAACTTAGTATATGCAATATTTTTTAAAACTTTTAAAACATTTTTGTTGAGATAAAATTGGTTTATAACATTATATAAATGTCATGTGTACAACATTATATTTCTACTTCTGCATACTCTTCTGTGAGCCCACCACCAAAACTGTACTTTTCATCTGTCACCATACAATTGATCTCTTTCACTCACATTACCCTTTCTCCTCTGGCAATCCATACTCTGTTCTTTGAATTACATAATTCAGTTTAGGTTTGGTTTTGTTAGTTAATATGCTTTTCATTTTGATTTTTATATTCCATATCTTTCTATATCTTAGTAAAACTTTTTCCTCCCAAGTATTTTTAATGGGAACTCCATATCTATGACAGTGGTTTTTAAACATGTTACCATGTATCAGAATCACCTGGCATGCTTTTAAAAATGTTCCCAGTGTTCCTCCACCAGAATATCTCAGTCAGTAGATCTGGGGTGAGGTCCAAAAGTTTAAATCTAGCAAATTTCCAAGTGATGCTGGTAGGTGCTGGTTGGGAGCCACATTTTGAGAACCATTGATCTATAGTTTTCTCTCTGAATCAATATATAACTTAATTTAGGTTGACTTTAATTCTCCATCATTTCAATCCATGCCCTACCTATTGCTATTCTGTCTTAAAATTATGATTCCCTCACATTATTCCATATTTTTGTATTTTGCCCTATTATGATGTGAAATTTAAAACAATGTTAAAACCATGATGCCATAAAAGGTAAATACTAGTGAAGTGATTTGACTTTTCGCCCACCCCCAACCAAATCATTGAGCTATTATCTTCTCTGTTGGCACACATCCAAATGTAGATGCACTCTCAAATTTTAGCTACAAACCCTATGTTAGTACCTGTTTTTACTTTCAATAAGTAACACCATGATTAGAAATCCAGACCCATTTTTCAAATAGACATGATGAAAAATAACAGGTAAGATACTTAAGAGTGCAATCAATTGCATTGTATGTTATGGATAGTCTGAACTAGAGTAAGGGTAGGTATGGAAAATAATGGGGGAAAACAGAGTTGGTCTAGTTAGCAACCCTAGCTTTTACTTCGGATGTACGTACTTTAAAGGTGAAATCCCTAATTTATTTTAAAATATAAATGCTAACATAAATGATTTGTAAAGATCACTAAGTATGACATTACTTGTTTCTGAATAGAAATTTTATAGTATAAGAAAGAATGTGCTTATCCAGAGGAGCAATTAGTCTCCAAACCAATAATGACCTGACATAAACAAATCAGGGGTTGTCTCTGTACTTATAAGACCAGAAAAAACTCATTATATTTGGTTGTTAAAAAAGAATACACAAGCAAATGACACAATTTGCAGTTAAAGTAGCTAAAGTGGGTTAGCCCTAGTCAAGTGAACAGTTTTATTTTTGTTGTTGTATTTAGTAATCACACAGGTATGAGTCATTAAAAAGCCAATCTGGTTTGGTTCTGTGCATGCTGTTTTATTGTATTTTATTTTTTACCAGCATGCACATCTACCCAAAAATGGTCCACATCTGTTCTTTGTAATTTAGTGATTATGTGAAGGCCTCTGTGTCCTCCTCGTTTATTTTAAAAGCTTTATTTTCATGAGATGTAAGGAAAAGTCTTGATTTCTGAGATTTATTTGGTTATTTGCAGCCTTTCCTTTCAAGTGGGTATCAAATCTTTATAAAATGTTAAACATTTAAAATCTGTTTAAATTATTCTCTATGGTCATTCTAATTTAGCTCCGGTACATTGATGGATGGTCCCTGTATTTTTCAAGCTGTTGCCAGTACTTAACCATCTTGCTTGTTATCCAAAGATAAATCTGGTTCATTGGGATAATCACAAGTCTCAGTCCAGGAACAGTTCCTATTTATA
This sequence comes from Bubalus kerabau, assembly GCF_029407905.1. NCBI lineage: Eukaryota > Metazoa > Chordata > Mammalia > Artiodactyla > Bovidae > Bubalus > Bubalus kerabau. The sequence goes on from NC_073645.1 coordinate 6,627,505, forward strand.
CCTCTTGTCCTTATGTAATTATTGATATCCCTTCTCTCAAAATTGTACACATTTGGATGATCAAACATATGTCACCCTAGATAATGAGGTATAACTGTTGAATCAGTAAAGTGAGAGATTGGATGATACGATTTCCCACTGCTCTGGAAGAAGTCTTGGTAAAGTGCCTACTCACTTTTAAATTTGTAGGAATAAAAACTGAAAGCTTTAGAATTAATTTACTCTTTAAAATGCTATAAATTATAGCACATTTCTCATATATTTTGTGTTTATAGTTTATGTATCATCTGGTTCATTTTAGGTTATTTGGTATTAGTGCATGCTGCTGCTGCTAAGTCGCTTCAGTCGTGTCCAACTCTTAGCGACCCCATGGACTGCAGCCCACCAGGCTCCTCTGTCCATGGGATTCTCCAGGCAAGAGTACTGGAGTGGGGTGCCATTGCCTTTTCCAATTAGTGCATAATGGAACACTATTTAATAGGTATTATTGTCATGTTTAGAGAAATGCTCTTTTTACCAGCATCATCAAATGTACTTTTATCCCCATTGTACTTATTAATATCATTTAGTCTTGTCCACTGTATTCAATATATATTTATTGATTTCCATTTGTTAAGTGACTCCTACATACAGAGATTCAGAACATCTTTCAGTTTTATTTGAATCAGTTAGTTTAGAGGGTCAGGTGCTTGATAAAGGTGAAATTACTTTTACAAAGTGAGTAGTGAACTATTTATTTAGAATAATGAATTTGTGTGATAGCTGAAATGCTGGATTTCCTATTGGGGAGTATACAGTCAGTGAGAAGTCTCTGTGTCAATATTCTAAACTTGATTTAGTAGATAAGGTTACATCAATAATTTTTATCTAACAACACAGTGGATACAAAAAGATCTGGCACTACGAGATATATGAATAGAAGATGACACTGGGAATAAGAAAAAGGATTGGACTTCTGACCACTGGCATGTTTCTGAGGTTCCTGCTGTGTTTTATTTTTTTTTTTTTCTTCTCAAAGATGAAATTTGGACCTATTCAACCTGTACCATAAGTAATAACTTGTACTTTTATAAAGTACAAGGATAAATACATCTGTATGCTTTCTCAATTAATGATCTCAACACATATCCTACTTAAGACACCTGTAGTTGCCTACGTATAAATAATACATTATCGTGGTTTCAGGAAAGCATTCAGTGGGAATTATCGCTGATTCAGATGTGAAATAGTGGCATTTTCTTGGGAGCTATTCATAGCAATAGAAATTACACTTTCAGGGCTTTCAGCCAATACTCATTGACATCATATAGTGTAGACTATAATATTATTCTTAAGACTATCAAATTTATAGATATTATTAGCTATCCATTCCACAAATTATAAATAATGGCAAATACCTTTTAGAATTCAGACTGCATGCTCTACACATACAGACATTTCTGAGTGATCTAAAATTTTTCTGTTCTGCAGGTAGAGCAATCACTACTAAATGCAAATATATTTTATGATTACCCAGACTTTCAGTGATTCCTTGGTGTCCAGAGCTACTAAAAGTGGCTTCTAAGGAAATCCAGAACAGAATTTCTTAAATGTGGTCATATTTAATTTGCATATCCACCTACTTGAAGGACTGTGTTTTGTGTGGCTTATGTGGATGCACATACATACAAATGCTAGGATATTGCTATGGAAGTTACTTTTTTAAAAACTTAAAATGATATGCCTTGAACTCTCAAAGTGTATTCTTTTCCATTGTTGATTATATAGCATTATTGACAAAAATGATGTCTATTCAGTGAAATAGAGAGCATAAGTGTTTTATAGTCTCTTATTTGTTGCTTTAGGATATGATTTCTAATGTATTTTGCATTATATCAAATAACAATGTCTAGAAAGGCCAATAAAGTTACTATATAATAATTGCTATATTCCCTGTATTATACAGTAGATACTTGTAGCTCAATCATTTTATACATAATAGTTTGTACCTCTTGAGCTCATGTCTTGTCTCTCCTTTTCCCTCTTCCCACTGGTAACCATTAGTTTGTCCTCCATACCTGTAAGTCTGTTTCTGCTTTTAATGTGCATTCATTTGTTTTATTTTTCATATTCCTATATATTTGATAACATAGAGTTTTTGCCTTTCCCTATGTGACATATCACTAGGCATGATAACATCCAGGTCCATTCATGTTGTTGGAAGTGGTAAAATTTCTCTCTTATGACTGAGTAGTAGTAATCCATGTGTGTGTATTGATACCTATGGATATATATGGTATGTGTATATATCACCCCTTTATCCATTCACTTGTTGATGAACACATAAATTATTTTCAAATTTTGCTATTGTAAATAATACTGCTATAAACATTGGGATGCATTTATTTTTTGAATTAGTGTTTTTGCTTTTTTCTCATATTTTCCCAAGAGTGGATTACTGGATCATATAGTAGTTCTATTTTTAGTGTTTTTGAAGAATCTCCATATTCTTTTCTACAGTAGTTGCACCAATTTACACTTGAACCAACAGTGTTTAAGGGTTCTGTTTGCTCCCATCCTCACCAACACTTGTTATTTGTTGTCTTTTTGATGATAACCATTAAACAGGTATGAGGTGATATCTCATTGGGGTTTTAATTTGTATTTTTCTGATGATTAACAACGTTAAGCATCTTTTAATGTGCTTATTGGTCATCTGTATGTCTTTGGAAAAATATCTATTCAGGTCCTTGGTCCATTTTCTTTTTTTTTTTTTTAATTTTATTTTTAAACTTTACATAACTGTATTAGTTTTGCCAAATATCAAAATGAATCCGCCACAGGTATACATGTGTTCCCCATCCTGAACCCTCCTCCCTCCTGCCTCCCCATTCCATCCCTCTGGGTCGTCCCAGTGCACCAGCCCCAAGCATCCAGTATCGTGCATCGAATTAAGGTTTTTTTTTTTTTTTGACATTGAGTTGTAAGAGCTGTTTACATATTTTGTATATTAACCTATTATGGGTCACATTTGCAAATATTTTCTCTCATTCTGTCTGTTGTCTTTTTGATAATGATTCCATTTTCTGTGTATAATCTTTTAAGTTTAATTAGGTCCCATTTAGTTTTGCTTTTATTTCCTTTGTTTTGGGAAAAAGATTAAAAAAAATGGCTCAGACAAAAAATAAAGAATATCTAATAGTGAAAACTTTCTAAATTAGGAAGAGAATATGTAAACATATGTAATCAAGGGCCTCAAACAAGTTAGTTTTAAAGAAACTATGTCTAGTGCATCAGAATAAAACTGCAAAAGGCCAAAGATAGGGATTAAAAGTCTTCTAAGCATTCAGAGGAAAATAATATATTATACATGGGATAATAATGATTCAGATGACTCTAGTTGGAAACCAGAGGCATTTTTCAGGGGCTAATAATATATAATTCCTTTTCTAATCAAGATAGCCTTCTGAAATGAAAGTAAATTAAATACATCTTCAGATGAAAGCAAACTAAAAGAATTTGTCGTCAGCAGAACTGCTCTAAATAAACACTAAAAGACAGTCCTCAGAGAGAAAGAAAATGATGCCACAGGTAAAAATGGACTTTCAGAAATGAAGACATCAAATCAAAACATATCAAAAATATCATTAAATATAAAATGGTTTAAGCACATCTGTTACAAGAGATGAAGACTGGCTGTTAGTGGATGTTAGATATACACAATCACAGCAAGGGAAACTTGATCTGACTTCAACATATCTATCAGAATGTCTAAATGAGAAAAAATGTATAATGATAACACCAAGAGAGTTGAGGATAATAGAAATTGGAACACATACTTGCTAATAGAAATATAAAATGGCACAGTCACTCTGGAAAAATATCTTTCAGTTTCTAATGAAACAATCCATGCATGTACCATGTAATTCAACAATTGCATTCTTGGACATTTATACCAGAGAAATGAAAATTTTAATACACACAAATATCTGTACATAAATGTTCATAGCAACTTTATTTGTAACATTAAAAAATGGAAACGACCCATGTATCTTTCAATGGGTGAACAGTTAAACAAATTGTGGTACATTTATGCTATGAAATACTACTCAGTAATGAAAAGAAATGTTTCTGATACCACTGATACATAGAAGACAGTGGATGGATCTCCCGAGAATTATGCTGTGCGAAAAGAAAACCTATCAGAAATAATTACATGGTGTTCAATTCCATTTACATACAATTTTAAAATGACAAAATGAGAGAGAACAGATGGCAAATAGTGGTTTCCAGATATTAGGAAGAGAAGGAGTTGGACATGGCAATAACTGTGCCTATAAAAGGGTATTGTGAGGAGTCCCTGTGATGAAATTCTTTTATGTCTTAACTGTTGTAATGATCACATGAACTTACATGTGTGGGAAAATTGCACAGACGTGAACACACACACACACAAATTTTCCCAAAGAGCATGCAAAACTGAATTTTGAATAAGGTCAATGGATTATATCTGTTAGTTTTTTGGTTGTGATATTGTGTATATTTATACAAGATTTTCCTATTGAGGGAAACTGGATGAAAAAATATTTGAATCAGCTCAGGCATCATTTTCTCCATTCAAATGTACCTAGATCATGCACAGAGGAGACCAAAATAATTCTCCCTAAAGTTAGCATGATTTCCAATTCTATTACTGAGGTATATAGTATCCTATCCATTTTTGTCTTCACAGAACCTAGTATCGTACCTGGTACATTTTAGGTAGTTGATAAATGTTTCTTCAGTGAATGAATACATGAAAGAAATTCCACTAAATGAAAATGTAATCTGAGGAATTTCTTAGGCCTCTAGATATTTAGATGTATTGAAAACGATTATTTTAAAGAGAATTGCTAAATTTAATGGGTTAGACTATCAGGCAATATAGTTTATTCTCATTATGTCAAGAGTCTATTTCTCCATAATACAAAGAAATATGTCCAATGGAAAAATGGACAATATTCTTCAATAGCCATAGCCAATATGACCATCTAACTTCTGCTAAGGTGTGAAGAGTTAATCAGACACATGACACAGCTCTTGCTGTGCCACTGTTGTTTCTAACCTAATTTCTCATCTAAGAGAAGAGACTTACTTTCAGAGCCAGACTAGCAGAGGTCCATGGTGAATGTAGTATATGAATGATGAAGGTCACTCCCACATTAAAAGTGAATTATATTCCATAGCCTTATGTGTTCAAGAATAAGAAAAAGATGTATGCATTTGGTATAATGCTGTATATCTGCGATAGTATAATTTCTTCTACTCCTGTTGGTCCGATACTAAGGCTTCATGGTTCAAAAAAAATTAAAAATGCTATTCATATTCAATAGTTCAAAAAATGGTATTATAATGATGAATTGCACATATTTCATGTATTTTTTTATCTTTTATATCACTTCATTTACAGATACATTATTGCCCATATATTTGAAACTATTTTCTGTGGTTGGCAACTATCAAATATCCCTTTATTTAGCTTACTCTGAATTTTTTGGCTAAATTATACCACAGAAACAATTTAAGATTGTATATAATGAAAAAATGGTATTAGAAGAGGCTTAGCCAATTTTTGAACTTTTTAATTAGAATAGAAATATTATAAACTATGAATTTTTATGAAATTCTAGGGAAAACTCATGGCTAAAGAATTTTTGAGTATTTATTCTTTTGTCTAATTTTAAAAACAGAATTAATAAGGTATGCCAATTAAATTTTATAAAGTAAACATCTGTTACCAGCAGCGGATAAAAGAAACAGAACATTATCCAAGAGCACCCTCAGGTCATATCTAGTCTCAGCTCATTTCACCACACCAAGGGTGACCACTATTGTACCTTCCAGCAGTGTAGAATAACTGTCTTTTTTTGAAATTTATATTAATGGAATCATACAATGTCTTCTATTTTGTGAATGGTTTATTTCACTCAACATGATTTTTAGAATGCATTCATGTTTTTTTATACCTCATTCTTTTTATCACTATATAGTTATCTTCTATGAGTTCCACAATATATTCATCCATTCACTCTGAGTACTTATTTTGATTGTTTCTAGTTTGAGATATTTGAAAAGAACATCCTTACTGATGTCTTCTCGTGACTTTATCTATGCATTTGTATATTTTATATAGTAGGATGGAATTGTGGTTCATAAAGAGCATATGTGTTCAGTACAATGTATGTTCTTTATCCAGGGTTTCACTTCCTGTGGTTTTAGTTACCTGTGGTCAACCATGGTCTGGAAATATTAAAAGGAAAATTGTAGAAATAAGCAACTCATATATTTTGAACTGCTAACTTCTGTGTAGTGATATAATCTTATACCTTCCTGCCCTTTCCTCTAGGGACATAATCATCCCATTGTCCAGCTTATCCAGACTGTACACACTCACTAACACTCATTAGTCACTTACTATCCTTCATGGTTGTCAGATTGATAATTGGTTGACGTATCACAGTGTTTGTGTGCAAATACTCCTTATTCTGCTTAATAATGGCCCCAAAGTGTGAGAGTTATAATGCTGGCTACTCAGATATGGCAAAAAGTAGCCATAAAATGCTTCCTTTAAGTGAAAATGTAAAAGTGCTTGACTTAATAAGGAAAGAAAACAAAATCATACACTGAGGTTGCTAAGATTTACAGTAAAAACAGATTTTCTATCTATGATATTGTGAAGGAGGAAAGAAATTCATGCTATTTTGCTGTCATACCTCACACTTATACAGCCCGCAAAGTTACAGCTACAGTGCATTCTAAGTGGTCACTTAAGATGAAAAAGACATTAAAATTGTGGGTGGAAGACATGAGCAGAAAATGTGTTCTGATTGGTAGCAACTTGTTGTGCCATAAAGCACTTTACCTGCACAAAGACTTCAGCAAATGGCCCCCTGAAAATTTGACACCAAGCCATTTACTGCCAGTCAGGGATGGGTACACAAATTCAGGAATAAGTTTGGGCTGAAAAATATAAAAATTACTGAGGAGTCTGCCAATGAAGAAACTGCTCCCACATTTATGGCAGTAGTTGAGATTGATTAAGGTGAGAGACCTCATTCTTATAACTTGCATTATAGTATATTGTTATAATGATTCCATTTTATTATAGGTAATCTCTCACTGTGTCTAATTAGAAATTGAAACTTATAAGTATGTATAGGAAAAAAACAAAACATATAGAGAGTTAGGTACTATCAACAGTTGCAGTATCCACTGGAGGTCTTGGACACATCCCGCCACATATAAGGGGGAGATTCTGTATTAGCAAACTGCCAGAGTTTACCACGCTTGATTGTACCAGATCTAGTCATCAAATATTCTTACTTCCTTTTTTGAGCCTTTGAAGTGAGTACATAGAGATAACCTATTAGGATTCTAATTTACATTGCTGTGATGATTAATAAAGTAGAGCACCATTATATATGTTTATTAGCCATTTAGATACCCTTTTTTAAAGTGCTGGTTCCAAATTTCCCTATTTTTCTATTGGGTCATCCTTCTGCTTTTGTTGTTGCATATACTTTCTGGATGTTTCAAGTATCTTCTCCCATCCTGTGGCTCATCTTTTCACTGTTTGGTGGTGTTTTAATTATAGTGTAAAATTATTAATCAGTCTTCCTTTTGTTAGTTAGCATTTGTGTGTTTTTTTTTCAATTTTATTTTATTTTTAAACTTTACATAACTGTATTAGTTTTGCCAAATATCAAAATGAATCCACCACAGGTGTACATGTGTTCCCCATCCTGAACCCTCCTCCCTCCTCCCTCCCCATTCCATCCCTCTGGGTCGTCCCAGTGCACCAGCCCCAAGCATCCAGTATCGTGCATCGAACCTGGACTGGCAACTCGTTTCATACAAGATATTTTACATGTTTCAATGCCATTCTCCCAAATCTTCCCACCCTGTCCCTCTCTCACAGAGTCCATAAGACTGTTCTATACATCAGTGTCTCTTTTGCTGTCTCATACACAGGGTTATTGTTGCCATCTTTCTAAATTCCATATATATGCGTTAGTATACTGTATTGGTGTTTTTCTTTCTGGCTTACTTCACTCTGTATAATAGGCTCCAGTTTCATCCACCTCATTAGAACTGATTCAAATGTATTCTTTTTAATGGCTGAGTAATACTCCATTATCTTTGACAAAGGAGGCAAGAATATACAATGGATTAAAGACAATCTCTTTAACAAGTGGTGCTGGGAACTCTGGTCAACCACTTGTAAAAGAATGAAACTAGAACACTTTCTAACACCATACACAAAAATAAACTCAAAATGGATTAAAGATCTAAAAGTAAGACCAGAAACCATAAAACTCCTAGAGGAGAACATAGGCAAAACACTCTCTGACATACATCACAGCAGGATCCTCTATGACCCACCTCCCAGAATATTGGAAATAAAAGCAAAAATAAACAAATGGGACCTAATTAACCTTAAAAGCTTCTGCACATCAAAGGAAACTATTGGCAAGGTGAAAAGACAGCCTTCAGAATGGGAGAAGATAATAGCAAATGAAGCAACTGACAAACAACTAATCTCGAGAATATACAAGCAACTCCTACAGCTCAACTCCAGAAAAATAAATGACCCAATCAAAAAATGGGCCAAAGAACTAAATAGACATTTCTCCAAAGAAGGCATTTGTGTGTTTTAAGAAATATTTGTCCATTCTGATATTGTGAGTCATAAAGATATGTTTATATTTTCAAAAACTTATTATGTGTAAATATTTCATGTATTATATAAATGTTATATATGAATATTTATAAATTCTGTTTATATATGACATTGCATTAGATATTAATTTTGCGATATACATATATATATATATATGTACATGTATCAATATATGTGGGGTAAGAGGGAAAATATAGTATATAGGATTCTGGAGATAGTGTCAGGATCTGTTGGAAGGGCATCAAAGCAGGCGATTCATCAGTCAAGGGAGTAGACAGGGGAGGGAAGAATATCTGAAGTTTGTGTTACCTTTTCAGAGTTCAATAGGTAATACCTTCTTGAATCAATTCTTGAAAAATGAACAAACTTTTTCTGAAATTGATACAAAAATCATTTTTTGAATTCTGTCATCATGCATGTAGAATTGGATGTGATAAAACCTAAAAAAATTCTCACTATTTTTATGAATACATTTTACGATCTCTATCTGTCTTCCACATTGTGCTGATTTCTCCTTATTTTATATTTGAGGTAAAAGAACAACCGGAAAATTAACTAACTTGTTTAACCTCATTCAGTAAATTGGGAATGGGATTCAGAGTAAGATTATATATAGTGACTACGCTTTCAATTCCTGTACTGCACCAATTCTCACAGAGTTTATGAAGCTCATTAGACATGGGTTGTATAGCAATGAATAGGTAATTAGAATCTGTATCATCTTCATTCATCCACACTTACTACTGAAACCTCACCATGCAGTAAGTGAAAAATAACTCCACTTTTCCCATTTAAAATGGATTCCACATGATAGTCAAACCAAAGATGAAGACAACCCTAGTTTTCAAAATTTCATTGTTATAGTTGAGTTTTTTCTCACATCTTATGTGGTAAAATATATAAGCATGAAGTAGACTATCTTAACCATTAAGTGTACAGTTCAGTGGTACAAATACATCCATAATATGTTACTATTATCATGCTATCATTATCCATCTCCAGAACTCTTCATCTGTTATAATTGCAACTTTACACCTATTAAACTCCCTTTTCTCCCTTCCCCACAGGCCCTGGTAGCCACCATTCTATTTTCTATTTCTATGATTTTGATTATTCTACGTACCTCCTGTAAGTGGAACCATAAAGTGTTGTACTTTTTGTGACTAGCTTATTTCATTTAGCATATTGTCCTCAAGCTTCATCCATATTGTGAATTTACTTGATATTTTTATTGTGTCTATCTTTTTACTCAATTGAGGCAATTTTTGACCTAATGCATGATATAACCTGGAAAATATTCTATGTGCACTTTAGAAAGTTGTATTTTGTTTTGGTTTACAGTGTTCTGTATATAACTGTTAAATTTAATTGGTTTATCACAGTATTCTAGTCCTGTATTTCTTTATTTATCTTTTATCTGGTTGTTCTATCCATTACTGAAAGTGGACTATTAAAGTTTACAACTGTTACTATAGAACTATTTCATTTTTCAATTCTGTTAATTTTTGCTTCTTATGTTTTAATGGTCTGTTATTAGGTAGTAAATGTTTATAATTGTTATATTCTTCTTGCTTTATTGAGCCTTATATTAAGAGCTAATTTAATTCTTTGCCTCTGATAACTTTTTTAGTCTCTTTTGACTGATATTAGTATACCTATCTCTGTTCTCTTTTTGTTATTATTGGTGTGGAATACCTCTCTGCGTTCACTTTTGACCTGTTTGTGTCTGGACCCAATTTGAGTGTTTGGCAGACAGCATATAGTTTTATTATATCATTTTGCCCCCATCTGCCAGTCCCTTTGTTTTGATTGGAGAGTTAAATATATTTACATTTAACACAATCACTAATAAGAAGTGACTCCTGTCGTTTTTCTCTTTGTTCTTTATTTTTATAGTTTGCTTCGTCTCTTATTTTCTGAATTACTGCATTCTTTTGTATTTGATTTTTGTAGTGGAATATTTAAATTTCTTTCTAATTTCCTTTTTTCATAAATTCTATAGCTTTATTTGTTATGGTTACAACGGAGATTACATTCAATAGGCAATGGTTATAATGTGAATTTATACCAGCTTATAATTGGGCTTCCCTTGTGGCTCAGCTGGTAAAGAATCCTCCTGCAATGCGGGAGACCCGAGTTTGATCCCTTGGTTGGGAGATCCCTGGAGAATTCCATGGAGCGTATAGTCCACAGGGTCACAAAGAGTTGGACACGACTGAGCGACTTTCATTTTCACTTTCATATACCAACTTAACTTCATCAACATAAAAATCTCTATTCTTTTACAGGTCTATCAGTAGGCTTTAGTGTTGATATCACAAAACTACATTTTATACACTCTATGCTCCAAAACATGGCTGAAAAATTCTTTCTAGTCTCTGAAATTATGTAGAAACCACATTGTGGAGTTAAAATCAATGCTACAAAAATATTAGGTTTTAGACTAATGCTATTTTTAAATGTGTTAGTCTTTTAAATCATGTACAAAACAATGTAAAGTTAGAAACTATTAAAATAAAAATAGCATTTGTATTTGCCTCTAATATTCACTTTCATAGAAATATTTGTTTCTTCATATGACATTGGATTACTATCTTGTGGCCTTTTATTTCAACCTGGAAGACTCTCTTAGATAATTCCTACTGTGTAATTCTTACCTATGTTTCTGTTTATCTGGGAATGTCTTAATATCTCCCTCACTTTTGGAGGAAACTTTTGCTAGAAAGAGGTTTCTCTGACAATTTTTTGTTTGTTTGTTTTTGTTTTCTTTTGGACCTTTGAAAGTACTTGCCTACTTCCTTCTGGCCTCCAAACTTTCTGATGAGAAAGAAATCTTATGGTGATATTATTAAGGGTCATTTCTGTGTGATCACATTTATCTTGATGCTCTCAAGACTGTCTTTTTTCTTGACTTTTGAAAGTTTGAGAATGTTTCAGTGTGGGTCTCTTAGTTCATCTTACTTGAAGTTGATTAAACTTCTTGGATATTTATATTTATGTACTTTATCAAACTTGGGAAATTTTTAGTCGTTTTTTTTCAAATATTCTATCATCCTTTTCCCTCTTTTTCTTTGGACACTCCCACAACACATATGTCAGTCTTACTAATGGTGTCCCACAGGTCTTTTCAGGCTCTTTGACTTTTATTGTAATGGAAACCTAAGCCACTAGCTTTGGGATTACACTTGATTCACATCTTGGTTGCATAATCCTGTATAAAGTCAAAATGAAGTCGTTCAGTCATGTATGACTCTTCGCAACCCCATGGACTGTAGCCGACCTGGTTTCTCTGTCCATGGGATTTTCCAGGCAAGAATACTGGAATGGGTTGCCATTTCCTTCTCCAGGATATCTTCCCAATCCAGGGATTGAACCCAGGTCTCCTGCATTATAGGCAGATGCTTTACCATCTGAGCCACCAGGGAAGTCTAATCCTGTATAACTGATGGCTATATACAGGAAACAAGAATATTTGTATATGTAGATTTATCCTGACTCAGAAATGGTGTTGTCTTTGCATCAACTATTATAAAAAATAGAGGTCAGTGTAAATAACTCTAAATAGTTACTTGATTTGCTGACTGAGATTAGGAAGCTGCATTCTGTTTAGAGGAAAATATATGAGGTCATGTAATTACTTTCAGACAAATACACAAGAAATATATGACATTCAGGTTACTGAATCATACCACTGAAATGTGTACTCTACATTTAAAAGAAGTGGTAAAATTCAGTTTCATGTGCTTCAGACTATAGAATTCACTGAAAAAGTCACTAAAATTAGAATGTATAAAGTCAAACAGATATTGACAAACAAAAGCAGAAATGTGAATTGCTTCCATTATTTTAAACAGATATTTGTCTTAGAATTTTACTATTTGTAGGATTTATTTGAATGATGTAACAGAATCAAACTGAGACAATTTGTCACAATATTGAGTTCTTATAGTTTCTATGTGTTTGCCTATTGTATTTTAATTATAAAATATTAAAATATAACTGAATGTATTTGCTATATTTATATCTAATAAACAGTTATATATAAAGATACAAAGTTGAGGATGTTGCTTATAGATTATCACAAGTTTAAGTTTATCTTTCTAGTATTCTGTACTCAGTTCAGTGCAGTCGCTCAGTCATGTCCGACTCTTTGCGACCCCATGAACCTCAGCACACCAGGCCTCCCTGTCCATCACCAACTCCTGGAGTCCACCCAAACCCGTGTACATTAAGTCAGTGATGCCATCCAACCATCTCATCCTCTGTCATACCCTTCTCCTCCTGCCTTCAATCTTTGCCAGCATCAGAGTCTTTTCAAAGGAGTCAGCTCTTCTTATCAGGTGGCCAAAGTATTGGAGTTTAAGCTTCAATATCGGTCCTTCCAATGAACACCCAGGACTGATCTCCTTTAGGATGGACTGGTTGGATCTCCTTGCAGTCCAGGGGACTCTCAAGAGTCTTCTTCAACACCACAGTTCAAAAGCATCAATTCTTCGGCGCTCAGCTTTCTTTATAGTCCAACTCTCACATCCATACATGACTACTGGAAAAACCATAGCCTTGATTAGACAGACCTTTGTTGACAGAGTGATGTCTCTGCATTTTAATATGCTGTCTAGGTTGGTCACAACTTTCCTTCCCAGGGGTAAGTACAGTATTCTGTACTGGTACTGGTAGAATTTTATTCACATTTGTTCTCTAATTTTCTGTTATGAAACTTCTGCTTGAACAATACTTTGAAGGGAGAATCAGATGCTTTCAATTCATTTGAAATGAGCTTTGGAAGAAATGTTCATAATTAATGAAAAGATTTACTTAAACCTAGCAAAAATTAAAAAATTAATATTATAAAAGTAAATTCATAACAGGATGCTTTTTGAAATGTCAAACTGAGTTCCTGCAACTTTTGGCAAGTTTAATAATTTTCTGGTAAATAAAGATAAACAAAAACCCTTCAAACTAGCGTTGTTACAAAAATATGCCACAGAAATGCTAAAGATTAAGGAATGTGTTTTGATTTCCACTTACTCTTTCTTCGATTTGAAATACATTCAACTTGAGGTAAGAAACACTTATGTTCTTTGATAATATATGTTCAGTAATATCATGCTTACTTGAATATTGTTAGAGTTATAGTCTAACTAGAATAATTTAATTATTTTTATTATCAATATTAAGTACTAAAAAGGACAATTGGATTAAGTGAATAAAATAGTATATATAATATTTCTTATTAGGTAAAATTAAAATGCTGTGAAATGCACAGATTTTAAACATACAATTAATTGGCTTCTCCAGTAGCTCAGACAGTAAAGAATCCACCTGCAATGTAGAAGACTTGGGTTCAATCCCTAGTCAGGAAGATCCCCTTGAGAAGGAAATGGTAACCTACAATGAATACATTTATATTAACTTACATATCTGTTTCACTGCCAGGAATTAAGGGTGTCCTGTTTCCCTGATAACTAAGTCCATTGAGCACCTATTCATTCCTAAAGAACATGTGTATATCTATTTTTAAAATATCTTTGCAAATATATTGTCCATGTTTAATTTAATTATTTCAGTGCTTATTATTGATTTATGAAATTTAATATTCTGGATTCAAGTCATCTTGTGAGTTTATTTTCCAGTTTTTAATCTTGTCTGCTGGGCAAACATGGGTAGGATTAAATAGTTTGCTGGAATGTAGTAATTTCAGTGTTAAATTAGACTAGTCTTAGGGAGGAGAAGGCAATGGCACCTGACTCCAGTACTCTTGCCTGGAAAATCCCATGGACGGAGGAGCCTGGTAGGCTGCAGTCCATGGGGTCGCTAAAAGTCAGACACAACTGAGCGACTTCACTTTCACTTTTCACTTTCATGCATTGGAGAAGGAAATGGCAACCCACTCCAGTGTTCTTGCCTGGAGAATCCCAGGGATGGGGGAGCCTGGTGGGCTGCCGTCTATGGGGTCTCACAGAGTTGGACGTGACTGAAGCGACTTCGCAGCAGCAGCAGTCTTAGGGAGGGTAGTTTATCCTACAAGTCAGATTTGTCACTTTTTACTTTTATGCTTAGATCATGATAGAATTCTCCTATATTTTCTTTTAGAATCTTAAAACAGTTATGTTTTATGTTCACTTCTGAGATTTGTTGCCTTGTTTGGATTTTTTTTTGCCCTGCAACCTAACCCATACATGTGCAATATCCCTTTTTGAGAAGACTCCAGAACACTGCTATCACAAAAGCGATTCACCATATATGTCCTACAACTTATTTTTTTGGTTGTTTAAAATACTGTTTTGTCTATTTTAGGTCTTTTTAATTTCCATATTAAGTTTAGAATCAACATATAAATTTATAAAAAATTCCATTTACGTTATGATTGGAATTACATTAGATCTTTCAATCAATTTGGGTAGAATTGTCATCTTAATATTAATTTTCTTATCTATGAAATTGGTGTATTTCTCTCTTTGTTTAGTTCTTTAATATTTTTCACAATATTGAGTAGGTTTTAGTATAGATGTCTTATGTTTTTGTTGAATTTATTCCTAAAAAGTGTGTTTTTTATGCTGCTTACAAATGGATTTTTAAATTTATTACTAATTATTTATAAATAAAATAACTATTTTTTAACATAAATTCTTTTTTGATCTATAAAATAAATTTTTGGTTTCCTAATTTTCTAGTAAAGGTGAATCTTTATAAAAGTGACTTTCCCACAGATGCAAATTGTATTATTCATAAACTTTATTGACCAATTAGGTGTATATCATGGCTTTTAAATTCCGTTTGTGGCACTTATTTGAATATTTCTTGCTTTAGTGCTTGTATGTATTACAGGCTCAGGTTTTATTTTGTTGTACTGAGAACATAAAAAATGATTAAATTGGTTTAACTAGTATGCATCAGTGCATATAAAATTGCGATGACTAGGATTTTTAAAAAATGTTTTAGTGGATGCATTGCCATTTCTCTTTTTATATATTGAAGTATAGTCTATTTACAACATTAGCTTCAGGTGTACAACATAGTATTTCAATAATTTTATAGATTATACTCCATTTAAACTTATTACAGAGTAATGCTTATATTTCTCTGTACTGTACGGAATGTTTTTAACTTTTATTTTACACTGAGTATACTTGATTAACAACATTGTATTAGTTTCTAGTGTATAACAATGTGACTCAGTTATACATATACATGTATCTATTCTTTTTCAAATTCTTAGATTCTACTTATGTGTTAAAATACCATATTTGTTTTTCTCTGTTTGACTTATTTCACTAGACATAATATCCATGTTGTTACAAATGGCAGAACTTCATTCTTATTTATGACTAAGTATAACTTCATTGTGTATACATATCACATCTTTTTTAACCATTCATCTGTTGATGGACACTTAGGTTGCTTTAATATCTTGACTATTGTTAAGCAACGCTGCTACGGACCTTAGGGTGCATGTTTCTGTTCAAGTTAGTGTTTATATTTTCTTTGGCTGTATATCCAGGAATAGAATTGCTAGGTGTTATGGAGCGACTTCACTTTTAATTTTCACTTTCATGCATTGGAGAAGGAAATGGTGGCCCACTCCAGTATTCCTGCCTGGAGAATCCCAGGGACGGAGGAGCCTGTTGGGCTGCCGTCTATGGGGTCACACAGAGTCAGACACGACTGACGCGACTTAGCAGCAGCAGCTGCAGCAGCATGGTAGTTCTATTATCAGGATTTTGGGGAATTTTCATGCAGTTTTCTATGGTGGCTATGCGAGTTTATATTCTCACCAACAGTGTAAGAGGGTTTCTTTTGCTTCACACCCTCAACAATATTTGTTATTTGTAAATTTTTGATAATAGCTATTCTGAAAGATGTGTCTTATCATTTCACTGTGGTTATCATTTGCATTTCACTGATTAGCAAGGTCAAGCATTCTTTCATATACCTGCTTATCATCTGTGTTTCTCTTTTGGAAAAGTGTCTATTCAAATCTAATGCCAGTTTCTTAATTTTTATTTTATTTATTTATTATTATTATTTTTTTTTTTTTTTTGAGTTGAGTGAGGTCGCGAAGAGTCGGACACGACCGAGCGACTTGACTTTCTTTCTTTTTTTTTTTTTTTAATTTTATTTTATTTTTAACCTTTACATAATTGTATTAGTTTTGCCAAATATCAAAATGAATCCGCCACAGGTATACATGTGTTCCCCATCCTGAACCCTCCTCCCTCCTCCCTCCCCATTCCATCCCTCTGGGTCGTCCCACTCCACTAGCCCCAAGCATCCACTTTTCACTTTCACGCATTGGAGCAGGAAATGGCAACCCACTCCAGTGTTCTTGCCTTGAGAATCCCAGGGACGCGGGAGCCTGGTTGGCTGCCATCTATGGGGTCGCACAGAGTCGGACACGACTGAAGCGACTTAGCAGCAGCAGTATGAGCTGTTTATATATTTTTAAAATACTAATTGCTTATGGGTAATATTATTTGTCTCTTCTAAGGGCAGTCATTCTTAGCAGTTACGACTGATATAAAATGATGAATTTAAGCATTCTTCAATTCAGAATTTTTTACTGAGGTTTGCAGAAAAGATCTACTCTTCACAACTCACCTGCCAGTCAAAATAAGTCTTATTAAACTTTTAGCAAGGGTGGCTCTTTAAAACATGTAGGAGTTCTCTTTTCTCAGAACTGTGCTGGTTAGTGTGATCTGTAAATATATCAGTATTACGCAGTTTAGGTATGAGTAACCTTTTCAACTACAACAGCAATTCAAATTTAAGTTCAAAATCATGGGAACTGCATTTCTACTGTTGAATAGGATAGGATGTAACTTCTGTGAGCCACAATTTCCTCTTCTGCAAGGCGGAGATATTTTAAATTTACTATGATTGGCCAAAATAATGGTTAAATATGATACGTAGGTTTCTTTCAACTTTGGTGGTAGCTGGTAGTACTATCACAGCTACTTTCAAAGGGAGATGCTGTATACGCTCTCAAAATTTAGTGGCGTAGGACAGAATTACATATAATTAAGTCTTTTGAATAATGTTCCATCTGATACCAAAGAAGAATGAGAAGCACCATCCAGACAAAGAATAAAATGACATGGACTGGCAGATTATTTGCAGGAAAAGAATGTCGAAGGTTATTTATATTCTTGGCTGAATTAACTTACATATCTTCTATGTCTGATTATCCTTGCATACCCAACATTTTTCCTAAGCCTGCTAAGAGCAAATCAGCATACTGCCTGACATGCAAAAATTTTTGTCTTAATTGAGATTCCACAGTATCTTCAAAGTACCCTTTGAGGAATGAAAACAACAACAACAACAACAACATCAGACTTCACATATATTCCTTTTATGATTAATTTACAATCTGTGGGACCAATAACAATAATTATTAACAAATCTGATATTGAATTTAAGAGGCCTGCACCTCCTTTTGAGAGAGTGAAAATATTATTTATTCTTGTTTGGTGTGCTAAGTGCTAATGTTTTGTTTAATCGCCTGGAAAGGAAATCCACCCAACCAGGGCAATTGTTCTGGCACCAAGTGTTTCCTGGTGTTGGCTTTGCAAACAATTGCTGGCTACTAAATGGTTATCATAATATTCATTTTGTTTATCTTTGGGTAAACAATGGGATGTGTGGGACAGAGAGACACAGAAGCTGGAGTTTTTGTGAGTTTAAGCACTTTTTACTTAAAGTTAATGAAACTCAGATAAATACTATCAAAAGTGTGTTTGTTCACAATCCATATAGCCCAGCATGAGCTATATATCTGTATATGAATGCTCCATCTGGCATAAACATATACACCGAATCAATAATCCTATTATTTATTAGAACTGTGTGCCAGACTTAAATACTACTAAATACTTTTGTTATATTTTTACATTTCCTAGATAAAATTAATGAAACAGGTTTAGTCATACAATTTTGATATTTTCTAAGATAGTTTTATTTTTTAAAGTATTATGCTTTTGATTTATTTATACCATTTTTCTGGTTATCTTTCTGAGGCATTCTTTTGTTCCTAAACATTTATGCATATGTATTCCTGTTTTTTTGGATCAAGACTTTAAGTGACCCTCAGATGAGACAATATCACTATTAGTTCATGTTTTTTCTCCATCACACAGAAAATTAAGTGTTAGTCTCATTCTTATTTCTTCATATCTACATAGATCTATCCTTTACTGCTTCATTATTTTTAAATACTTCCTTTCATTTCTGAAACAAGAGTTCAGTAGATACTTTAGAATAATTATTAATTTAGTGACCTACATTTTAATAGACAAATTTATCCAATATAATCATTTCCTCACCCATTGATTATATTGCCTTCTTACAAATTGCAACCCATTCCTGCTAAAAAAAAAATAAACATAAAAACTAGTACATTACTCATTTCCTCTTTATCTGTTGAATTAATCCTATTTAATTCAGTAATGAAGAAATTCAGACATTTGGAAAGTATATTTCTTTTTTTCTACACAATTGTCAACATAAATTTCCTTTTTTGCATGTGAAAGTTTACATTTTAAAACATCTTTCAAGGTGTTTAGACAACTTTTTAAAATAATTTTATATTGTCAAATACTCAAAAATTAAAAATATTCCATTATATACCATTAAATAATGATAATGTAGATATTTAGCCAGATTACAGTCTGGCACAATGCCAAACATAATGATTATTTTTCAATCACTGTGATACAGATTAAATACCTTGCAAATAAAATAATTTCATTCAGAATTGAGAAATCTATTTTGAAAATAGCCAGATATATGTATTCGTTAGTTACAGTTAGAGGTTTTTGTCTGAATTTTTTCTCTTTTGTTTAGTGTTTATTCATTGTTCCATGCTATGAAAGGAAAATTATATATATTTTTCATTATTTCATGATTGTCCAATTACATTTCTGATCAAAATAACTTTAAATTTAGATGTATCCTTGAGTTAGTCTATCCATCTGTTCCTGTTGACATGTAAACTGTTTTTTCTTTTTTTCAGACTTTTTTTTTCTTATTCTTTACTTATTTTTGTTAGAGAACACTGTTTCCTTATTTTCAAATTACAAGTGGAGGCTTCCTTAAAATTGCAGAGTATAAAAAACAGAGGTATATGTTTATACTAAATGCAAAACTTATACATAACTAGAGGCAAACAAAGTTAATGGTGAAGTACACTGCCTTGGATGTAAAGCGAAAACTGGTTTCAATTCTTAGTGTTCTAGGACTAATGATATGATCTTGGGATGTTACTGTAGATATCTCAGTTTACCTGCCTTACAACTGAATGCAATGAGACTAGGTTACAAGATAATTACAAACGCTAAATTGAATAGTGTGTGAATAATACTTAAACAGTGCCAGTTGCATAGTGAAGAACATTATCTACTAGAAAATTCAATTTCATAGAACTGTTGTTTTTTATTTTTGAAGGCATAAATAAATACAATAAATTTATTCTTCCTTTGATCAGTTTATCCTTATAAACAGAATTTTACTACTTCATTATCCTTCTGATTCAGGCTGGTTAAATTAGCAAAAAATGGATCAGACTGTTTTTCATGTCTATCCCACTCCAGATTTTACCGTTTCTTCTGCTGCTGCTGCTAAGTTGCTTCAGTCGTGTCTGACTCTGTGCAGCCCCACAGATGGCAGCCTGCCAGGCTCCTCTGTCACTGGGATTCTCCAGGCAAGAATACTGGAGTGGGTTGCCATTTCCTTCTCCATTTAGCCTGTCAGTGCCATGATATAACAACTGTGTGCTGTACAAACATATAAAGAATCAAAGAGGCTCATAAACTATATTTTTATATTTTATTCCTCTTTCCTCATTCTTCTTTTTCCTATCTTCCATCTCTCAATACTTTTCCTTTTCCTTCTCACCCTCTCTCTACCTATCAAACCACTCTTTTTTCTTCCTTTTCCTCATAATATGAATTTTGAGAATTTAACAAAAATAAGAGATGTAAACAGAGCAGCAGTTTGCTAGATGAAAATGAATTCAGACTAAACATTGAATTTGGTGTATTAGTATTAAGAGTGTAGTGGAAACAATGTATCTAATGTAATTTTTTCAGAGATATGAAGAATGATAACTATTTCAATTATCAGCAGAGTTTATTGTTGCAGTTTATTAGATAGCCAAGGCACTATTTTGAAAAAAATCCCTTAGTTCATTACTTGCTGACCTTACTCAAGGACAGAGGATCTTAAGCTAGGTTGAGAATCAAATGAAGACTTTTATTTTATTTTTTAAGTGAAGATTCTTGAGTGTCACATCTAGATATTATGATTTAGTAAGTCAAAACTGCAAATGAGAATGAAAGTTTAGAGTATGAATAATTTTGTTTTTCCCTGATCATCATAAAAAAGAAAAAGCAAAATTATTTGCAAGTCACATATCTAAAAAAAGGATGCAATATATAAAGAACACCCAGCATTTCACAATAGAAAATAAACAAACTGTTGTCATTGTTCAGTCATTCAGATGTGTCCAACTTTTTGTGACCCCATAGCCTGCAACACACCAGGCTTCCCTGTCCTTCACCATCTCCCAGAACTTACTCAAACCAATGACCATTGAACCAGTGATGTCATCCAACCGTCTCATCCTCTGTTGTCCCCTTCTCCTCCCGCCTTCAATCTTTCCCAGCATCAGGGTCTTTTACAATGAGTCAATCCTTTGCATCAGGTGGCCAAAATATTGGTCACATCAGCTTCAGCATCAGTATTTCCAATGAATATTCAGGTCCAATTTCCTTTAGGATTGGCTGGTTTGATCTTGCAGTCCAAGGGACACTCAAGAGACTTCCTCAACACCATAGTTCAAAATCATCAATTCTTATGTGCTCAGCTTTTTTTATGCTCGAACTCTCTCAACCATACATGACAATTGGAAAAACCATAGCTTTGACTCGATGGACCTTTGTTGGCAAAGTAATGTCTCTGCTTTTAAATATGCTGCCTAGGTTTGTGATAGCTTTCCTTCCAAGGCGCAAGCGTCTCAATTTTATGGCTGTAGTCACCATCTACAGTAATTTTTGAGCCCAAGAAAATAAAGTCTGTCACTATTTCCATTGTTTCCCCATATATTTGCCATGAAGTGATAGGGCCGGATTCCATGATCTTCATTTTTTGAATGTTGAGTTTTAAGCAAGTTTTTTCACTCTCCTCTTTCACCTTCATCAAGATGCTCTTTAGTTCCTCTTCACTTTCTACCATAAGGGTAGTGTCATCTGCATATTTGAGGTTATTTATATTTCTCTCAACAATCTTAATTCCAGCTTGTGATAAATCCAGCCTAGTATTTCACATGATGTGTACTGCATATAAGTTAAATAAGCACGGTGACAATATACAGCCTTAATGTACTCCTTTCCCAATTTGAAACCAGTCCGTTGTTCCATGTACAGTTCTAACTTTTGCTTCTTGACCTGCATACAAGTTTTTTAGGAGGCAGCTAAGGTGATCTGGTATTCCCATTTCTTTAAGAATTTTCCACAGTTTGTTGTGATTGACACAGCCAAAGGCTTTAGCATTGTCAATGAAACAGAAGTAATTTTTTTTTCTGGATTCTCTAGCTTTTTCTAGAGAAAAATGGATGTTTGGAATTTGATCTCTGGTTCCTTTGCCTTTTCTAAATCCAGCTTGTACATCTGGAATGTCACAGTTCATGTAATGTTGAAGCCTAGCTTGAAGGATTTTGAGCATGATCTTGCTTGTATGTGAAATAAGTACAATTGTATGGTAGTTTGAAAATTCTTTGGCATTGCCCTTCTTTGGGATTGGAATGAAAACAGAACTTTTCAAGTCCTATGGTCACTGCCAAGTTTTCCAAATTTGCTGGCATATTGAATGCAGCACTTTCACAGCTTAATCTTTTAGGATTTGAAATAGCTCAATTGGAATTCCATCACCTCCACTGGCTTTGTTTGTACTGATGCTTCCCAATTTACTTCACATTCCAGGATGTCTTGCTCTAGACACCACCATGGTTATCTGGGCCATTGAGATCTTTTTTATATAGTTCTTCTGTGTGTATTATATATAACTTTATATGTATTCAAATGTCTGTGGGTGTAATTTTGTACTTCAAGGCCAAACTTACCTGTTACTCCAGGTATCTCTTGACTTCCTACATTTTCATTCCAGTCCTCTATGATGAAAAGGACATCTTTTGGGAATGTTAGTTCTAGAAGATCTTGATAAGAAATAAAAATTTGTCATTTTTTTTAATAGATGAAAAGCTTCAGACTCTATAATGAAAAGAATATAAACATGATAAACAATCCCCTGAAAATATATTCAGGAAATTAATTAAAACCATGTTGTGACACCACTACATACTCATGAGAATGCCTATTTTAAATATATCTAACAATACACAATACTGGTGAGGATGTACAGCAATAAGAGCACTGTATATTTCTATGAGGACACTGAAAGACCAAATTATTTTTTATAAACTTAAATACTTTCTATATGTGAAATTCTGGGCTGGATGAAGCACAAGCTGGAATCAAGATTGCCAGGAGAGAGATCAATAACCTCAGATATGCAGATGTCAATGTGCTTAAGGCAGAAAGTGAAGAGAAACTAAAGAGCGTTTTGATGACAGTGAAAGAGGACAATGAAAAAATTTGCTTAAAACTCAGCATTCAAAAAATGAAGATAATGGTATCTGTTCCCGTCACGTCATGGTAAACAAATGGGAAAACAATGGAAATAATGACAGACTTTATTTTTCTGGGCTCCAAAATCACTGCAGATGTGATTGAAGCCATGACATTAAAAGACATATACTCTTTGGAAGGAAAGTTATGAGCAACCTAGACAGCATATTGAAAAGCAGAGACATTAGTTTGCCAACAAAGGTCCATCTAGCCAAATCTATGGTTTTTCCAGTGGTCATGTATAGATGTGAGAGTTGGACTGTGAAGAAAGCTGAGCGCTGAAGAATTGATGCTTTTGAACTGTGGTGTTGGAGAAGACTCTTGAGAGTCCCTTGGACTGCAAGAAAATCAAACCAGCCAATCCTAAAGGAAAGCAGTCCTGAATATTCATTGGAAATAATGATGCTGAAGCACTGATATTTTAGCTACCTGATGCAAAGGATAGAATCTTTTGAAAAGACCCTGATGCTGGGAAAGATTGAGGGCAGGAGGAGAAGGGGACATCAGAAGATGAGATAGTTGGATGGCATCATTGACTTGATGGACATGAGTTTGAGCAAGTGCCAGAAGATGGTGATGGACAGGAAAGCCTGTTGTGCTGCCGTCCATGGGGTCACAAAGAGTCGGACATGACTCAGGAACTGAACTGATACGATTCATAAAGCTAGCACCTGGTAATTTGCCTTACCTTGAGTAATAAACACATTCAGACAAATGCTGTATGAAAATATTTCTAGCAGCTCTAGTCAGAATCACCAGAAATCTCAACACAACCCAAGTGTCTTGGACCAGTTGAATGGATAAGTGGTGTACAGTACATCCATATAATGGAATACTATTCAGAATAAAGATAATTGCAACCTCCTTCAAAAGGTTCCATGCATGTGCTGCTACACTCAATGCCCTCAACCCTCCAGATTGCCACCACCGACCCACGCCTCTGCCAGTGACTCTTGGACACTCCTGGCTAAATCTGGGTCAGTCACTTGTGGGATCACTGCTCCTTTCTTCTGGGTCCTGGTACACACAAGGTTCTGTTTGTGCCACCAAGAATCTATTTCCCAGTCCTGTTTAAGTTCTGGCCATTCTATGGTGGAGTTAATGACAACCTCCTCCAAGAGGGCTATTTCATACCCAAGTCTGCTGCACCCAGAGTCCCTGCCCATACGGTAGTCTACTGCTGAACATACCTCCACAGGAGACACTCAAACACAGTTCTGTATCAGTCTCTGTGGGGTCTCTGGGTCCTGGTATGGACAAAGTTTGTTTGAGCCCTCTGAGCATTTCTGGAGGGAATGGGGTTTGATTCTAAATGTGAATTTGCCCCTCCTACCATCTTTCTGGGGCTTCTCCATTGCCCTTGGACATGAGGTATCTCCTTAAAGATGCTCTAGAGTCACACAGCCTTTACTCCAGCATCTACCATCTTGCTGGGTAAATAACAGGGAGGGAACACAGCTCCACCCATCAACAGAAAATTGGATTAAATATTTACTGAGCACAGCCCCACCCATCAGAATAAGGCCCAGTTTACCCCTTGGTCAGGCTCTCCCATAAGGAAGCTTCCATAAGCCTCTTCAGACAGACTGAAATCACAATCACAGAAAACTAACCAAACTGATCACATGGACCACAGCCTTGTCTAACTCAATGAAACTATGAGGTATACCATGTAGGGCCACCCAAGATGAACGGGTCATGGTGGAGAGTTCTGACAAAAGGTGGGCCACTGAAGAAAGGAATGGCAAACCACTTCAGTATTCTTGCCATGAGAACCCCATGAACAGTATGAAAAGGCAAAAAGATAGGACTGAAAGATGAATCCCCAGGTCGGTAGGTGCCCAATATGCTACTGGAGATCAGTGGAGAAATAACTCAAGAAAGACTAAAGAGACCAAGGCAAAGCAAAACAACACTCAGTTGTGGATGTGACAGGTAATAGAAGCAAAGTCTGAAGCTGTAAAGAGCAATATGGCATAGGAACCTGGAATGTTAGGTCAATGAATCAAGGCAAATTGGAAGTGGTCAAACAGGAGATGGCAAGAGTGAACATCAACATTTTAGGAATCAACAAACTAAAATGGACTGGAATGGGTGAATTTAACTCAGATGGCCATTAAATCTACTACTGTGGGCAAGAATCCCTTAAAAGTAATGGAGTAGCATTCCTAGTCAACAAAAGAACCTGAAAGCACTACTTGGATGCAGTCTCAAAAATGACAGAATGACCTCTATTTGGTTCCAAGGCAAGCCATTTAATTTCATGGTAATCCAAGTCTATGCCCCAGCCAGTAATGCTGAAGAAGCTGAAGTTGAACAGTTCTAGGAAGACCTTCAAGACCTTCTAGAAATAACACCCAAAAAAGATGTCTTTTTCATTATAGGGGACTAGAATGCAAAAGTAGGAAGTCAAGAGATACCTGGAATAACAGGCAAATTTGGCCTTGGAGTACAGAATGAAGCAGGGCAAAGGATAATAGAGTTTTGCCAAGAGAACACACTGGTCATAGCAGACACCCTCTTCCACAACACAAGAGAGCACTCGATACATGGACATCTCTGGATGGTCAATACTGAAATCAGATTGATTATATTCCTTGGAGCCAAAGATGGACAATCTCTATATAGTCAGCAAAAAAAAGACCAGCAGCTGACGATGGCTCAGATCATGAACTCCTATTGCCAAACTCAGACTGAAATTGAAGAAAGTAGGGAAAACAACTAGATCATTCAGGTATAACCTAAATCAAATCCCTATGATTTTACAGTGGAAGTAGCAAATAGATTCAAGGGATTAGATCTGATAGACAGAGTGCCTGAAGAACTATGAACTGAGGTTCATGACATTGTACATGGGACAGGAATCAAGACCATCCCCAAGAAAAATAAATGCAAAAAAGCAAAATAGCTGTCTGAGGAGGCCTTACAAATAGCTGTGAAAAGAAGAGATGTGAAAAGCAAAGGAGAAAAGGAGAGAGATAATCATCTGAATGCAGAGTTCAAAGAATAGCATGGAGAGACAAGAAAGCGTTCCTCAGCGATCAATGAAAAGAAATAGAGGAAAACAATAGAATGGAAAAGACTAGAGATCTTTTCAAGAAAATTTAGAGATACCAAGGGAATATTTCATGCAAAGATGGGCACAATACAGCCCAGAAATTGTACGGACCTAAAAAAAGCAGAAGCTATTAAGAAGAGGTGGCAAGAACACATAGAAGAACTGTACAAAAAAGATCTTCATAACCCAGATCACCACGATGGTGTGATCACTCACCTAGAGCCAGACATCCCAGAATGTGAAGTCAAATGGGGCTTAGGAAGCATTATTTCGAACAAAGCTAGTGGAGGTGATGGAATTCCAATTGAGCTCTTTCAAATCCTAAAAGATGATACTGTGAAAATGCTGCACTCAATATGCCAGCAACTTTGGAAATCTCAGCAGTGGCCACAGGACTGGAAAAGTTCATTCCAATCCCTAAGAAAGGCAATACCAAAGAATGTTCAGACTACCACACAATGGCACTCATCTCACACACCTAGTAAAGAAATGCTCAAAATTCTCCAAGCCAGGCTTCAGCAATATGTGAACCGTGAACTTCCAGATGTTCAAGCTGGATTTAGAAAAGGCAGAGGAACCAGATATCAAATTGCCAACATCCGTTGAGTCATCGAAAAAGCAAGAGACTTCCAGAAAAAACATCTACTTTACTGACCATGCCACAGCCTTTGACTGTGTGGATCACAACAAACTGGAAAATTCTGAAAGAGATGGGAATACCAGACCACTTGACCTGTCTCTTGAGAAATCTGTATACAGGTCAGGAAGTAACAGTTAGAACTGGACATGGAATAACAGACTGGTTCCAAATCAGGAAAGAAGTATGTCAAGCGTGTATATTGTCACCCTGCTTATTTAATTTATATGCGGATTATATCATTAGAAATGCTGGGCTGGATGAAGCACAGGCTTGAATCAAGATTGCTTGATTCAATAACCTCAGATATTCAGATGACACCATTCTTATGGCAGAAAGTGAAGAAGAACAAAAGAGCCTCTTAATGAAAGTGAAAGAGGAGAGTGAAAAAGTCTGCTTAAAGCTGAACATTCAGAAAACTAAGACATGACATCCAGTCCCATCACTTCATGGCAAATAGATGGGGAAACAGTGGAAATAGTGTCTGACTTTGTTTTTCTGGGCTCCAAAATCACTGCAGAGGGTGATTGCAACCATGAAATAAAAAGACGCTTACTCCTTGGATGGAAAGTTATGACCAACCTAGACGGCCTATTAAAAAGCAGACACATTACTTTGCCAACAAGAGTCCATCTAGTCAAAGCTATGGTTTTTCCAGTAGTCATGTATGGATGTGAGACTTGGACTGTAAAGAAAGCTGAGCACTGAAGAATTGATTCTTTTGAACTGTGATGCTGGAGATGACTCTTGAGAGTCCCTTGGACTGCAAGGAGTCCAACCAGATCATCCTAAAGGAAATCAGTCCTGAGTATTCATTTGAAGGACAAATGCTGAAGCTGAAGCTCCAGTACTTTGGCCACCTGATGCAAAGAATTGACTCATTTGAAAAGATCCTTATGCTGGGAAAGATTGAAGGTAAGAAGAGAAGGGGATGACAGAGGATGAGAGGTTTGATGGGATCACTGCCTCAATAGACATAAGTTTGAGTAAACTCTGGAAGTTGGTGATGGACAGGTAGGCCTGGTGTGCTGCAGTCCATGGCATCTCAGAGTCAGACACGACTAAGCAACTGAACTGAACTGAACTGGTTCAGAATAAAAGGGAGCTAGTGATAAATACAACATATTGGATAAATCCAAAGGCATTATGCTAAGTGAAATAAGGCAGTCTCAAAGTCAACTGCTATAAGATTTACACTACACTGTCAAAATGCTAAGTCTGTTTTGAGAGATTAGAGACTAATAATTGCTAAAGTTTAAGGATGGGGGAAGTTGTGATTACAAAGGGTAAGCATGAAAGATTTTTTGTGGTGATGGAATTGTTCTGTATCTTAATTTTGGTTGTGGATTCATAAACCTGTGTGTGTGTATATATATATACACATACATATATATATATGTTAAAACTTACAGAACTGTTTATATCACAAAACAGTTTTGCGTTGATTTAAATACTAACATTGGATGATATCAGCAACAACAGCAAATGTTCTCTAAGTGGTTCTAAAGCACAGCAAGGATTTAGAACCGGTACTTTGGTCCCATTTTCACTGACTATTCTAAATCAATGAGTAAGGGATACACCCCCAATATTTATATCATTAATTTATGGTCAATGGATAGAATTGTAGAGGATGATCACAGGAAAAATACTTATCTGAGAAATTATGAGATGATCAATGTCCACTATATTTGCATGTATATGTCTTCATGTTAGTCATCTAGTTGTGTCCAACTCTTTGACCCAGGTACTATAGCCCACCAGGCTTAGGCAAGAATACTGGAGTGCTTAGCCATTCCCTCGGAGAAGGCAATGGCACCCCACTCCAGTACTCTTGCCTGGAGAATCCCATGGATGGGGAGCCTGGTGGGCTGCAGTCCATGGGGTCACTAAGAGTCGGACATGACTGAGCAACTTCACTTTCATGCATTGGAGAAGGGAATGACAACCCACTCCAGTATTCTTGCCTGGAGAATGCCCAGGGACAGAGGAGCCTGTTGGGCTGCCGTCTATGGGGTCGCACAAATTCGGACACGACTGACACGACTTAGCAGTAGCCATTCCCTTCTCCAGGAGATCTTCCCCACCCAGGGATTGAATCCATGTCTCTTGCATTACAGGCAGATTATTTATCATCTGAGCCATCAGGAAAGTTCAAGTATTCACAGATGTGTCCATTTCTCTATCCACTCTGAACTGCCTTGCTTCAGAGACTGTGACCTATTCCATTTGATTGCTTATCATTGAGCTTGGTATGTGCCACAGACTGGACACTCCATCTTACTCCTCATTCAGTACTTACGAAATGGTTGTTTTTAGGAATCCAAGGTAGAAGCCTGGTTGCAATTATCCAACTTCCTGGGGCATGATTACTATATAAATAAAGATAGTGAGGTCAATCCCTGAATGTAACCTCAGATTTACTATGAAACTTAACTACTATTATATGTCCTGTTGTTTCACTCACTCTGTGATAAAATATCACTATGAAGCCCCAACTGTATTCTTGATGGTACCAGAAAGCAGGATCTAGAGACAAAGTTGTATTAGGAAGTATGCATCCAAGTAGCAGGAGTGAGGGCGAAAAGGATGTTGATTAGGGGAATACAGAGAGCAGATGTGAGGAGGTATTAGTGAGCTGGCAGCTGTCGAATGTAAGCACTGCCTCGGCTTTTCGGGATAGTCCTACAGGAAGACAAGTCAAATAAGCACCTTAGAACTATCATGTTACAAGGCAAAAGGAGAATTTAACCATTGATTCATATCCCCTTGGACAAATATTCATCCCACAGGGCAATAACTTGTATTTCTACATACGTGGGCACCAAGGAGGGTTTTGTCATGTTTGGTGATTTGTAATCAGTGGAGAAGCCCTTGCTGTAGGAAGTACTGTGTATGTAATGCGTAACAAGGTTATGAAACAAGACTCAATTGAATGGCACCTGAACTTGTTTAGTGCCTGTGCAAGACTGGGTGTCATAATAAATGGAACAAGAGACAGATGAGGCCAAGAAGATCTTAAGTTGCTAAAGAAATAGATAGCTGGTGAACTGACCTGCCTGTAATGTAAAAATGTATTTTTACATTAAAATACATGTAAAAATGTATTTTACATGTAAAAATGTATTTACATGTAAGATACATGTAAAATGTATTTTTTACATGTAAAAATGTATTTTCATACCTGCCTGTAATGTAAAAATGTATTTTCTGTTTGGTCTTCTAAAAACCAAAATGTATAGTTTTATTGTTCTGCAGGATCAAAAGTCTGATTTAGAAGCAGAGTCTGTTTTTTAATAACCCAGACCTGCTATTTATAGAAGTATCTACTAGTTAAGTTCAAATCTCAGCTCTGTGACTTTGTTTCTCTCTAAATTTGAGTAATTTAATATTTTCAGCTTTACTTTTCTCCTAACAGTAAAGAGAGGAATCAAAGATATTCAGGGTATATGAGAATTAATATATGTATTATTACTGTGTGTATACATATATTATTAATATATGCATACAATATTAATATATGTATTATTACTAAAATAAGTATTAACAGCATGGCCGGCATATAGGTACAAAATTTATAAGTGGTATTTTACTTGTAATTCAGTTCAGTTCAGTCTCTCAGTTGTGTCTGACTCTTTGTGACCCCATGGACTACAGCATGCCAGGCTTCCCTGTCCATCACCAAGTCCTAGAGCTTGCTCAAACTCATGTCCATCAAGTCAGCAATGCCATACAACTCTCTCATCCCCTTCTCTTCCTGCCTTCAATCTTTCCCAGCATCAGAATCTCTTCCAAGGAGTCAGTTTTTCTCAGAGGTGGCCAAAGTATTGGCGTTTCAGCCTCAGCATCAGTCCTTCCAATCAGTATTCAGGACTGATTTCCTTTAGGATTGACTGGGTGGATCTCCTTTCAGTCCAAGGGACTCTCAAGAGTCTTCTCCAACACCAGAGTTCAAAAGCATCGATTCTTCAGTGCTCAGCTTTCTTTATAGTCCAACTATCACATCCATACATGTCTACTGGAAAAACCATAGGTTGAACTAGGTGGACCTTTGTCAGGAAAGTAATGTCTCTACTTTTTAATATGCTGTCTAGATTGGTCATAATTTTTCTTCCAAGGAACAAACATCTTTTAATTTCATGGCTGCAATCACCATCTACAGTGATTTTGGGACCTAAAAAAATAAAGTCTGTTACTGTTTCCATTGTTTCTCCATCTACTTGCCATGAAGTGATGAGATTGGATGCTGAGATCTTAGTTTTTTAAATGCTAAGTTTTAAGTCAGCTTTTTCACTCTCCTCTTTTGCTTTCATCAAGGAGGTTCTTTAGTTCCTCCTCACTTTCTGCCATAAAAGTGGTGTCACCTGCAAATCTGAGGTTGATATTTCTCCTAGCAATCTTGATTCCAGCTTAGGCTTCATCCTGCCTGGCATTTTTCATGATACACTCTGCATATAAGTTGAATAAGCAGCGTGACAATGTACGTAGCCTTGATGTACTCCTTTCCTGATTTGGAAACAGTCTGTTGCTCCATGTCCTGTTCTGACTGTTGCTTCTTGACCTGTATACATATTTCTCAGTAGGCAGGTAAAGTGGTCTGGTATTTCCATCTCTAGAAGAATTTTCCACAGATTTTTGTGATCTACACAGTCAAAGGCTGTGGCATGGTCAGTAAAGTAGAAGTAGATGTTTTTTCTGGAACTCTCTTGCTTTTTTGATGACCCAACAGATGTTGGCAATTTAATCTCTGGTTCCTCTGCCTTGTCTAAATCCAGCTTGAACATCTGGAAGTTCATGGTTCACAAGCCTGGCTTGGAGGATTTTAAGCATTACTTTGCTAGCATGTGAGATGAGTGCAATTAATATTTATAAAGTAATGGAAAATTTTGAAGGGAGAGCAGTGAGATTTGACTTTCAGGATGGGGAACACATGTATACCTATGGTGGATTCATTTTGATATTTGGCAAAACTAATACAATTATGTAAAGTTTAAAAATAAAATAAAATTAAAAAAAAAGATATTTGAATAGTGGGGACTTCATAGGTAAATATTAAATTCCTGAAGAAACCAACTTTAATGTTGTTTGAAAATGAGAATATTTATTCCTTGCAAGATAAATCTAAATATTGAGTTGGCCAAAAGTTTCATTTGGGTTTTTCTATCATATCTTGCAGAAAATACCAAATGAACTTTTTGGCCAAACCAATAGTATAAATTTGGGAGCAGCATATGACAGAATGGTCAGTGTGAAAAGAATCTACAGAAGACAAGAGAACATATATCTGTCTGTTTCTCAGACAAAGAGATAAACAGTCGGTGTTCAGTGGAGAGAGTAAGTGGTGACAGTGGAAAGATAGAGCGGCTGGGTTTGAATTTGAGGCAAAAGAAGAATTTTAGAGACAAAATTTAACATAATGAAGAAGAAAGAGGATTAATGTTGAATTCTAGAGAAAAGTTATTTATTATTATCTTATGTCTTGGACTATTTGAGCAGCAACAATATGAAGCACATTGTATAAAACATAGTTCATGACCCATTAACAAGATTAGTAAGAATAGAATCCATAGATAAAAGGCATCAGGTTAGTACTGAATACCATTGAGAAGTATGAGGTAATAAGCCAATTTTTTTTCTCCTCCTTCTGAAGCCAATCTCAAATAAAAATTGTCATTGAAAACTATGCACATAGGAGTCAAAGATAAGGGAGGGGAAATATAAATTTAAAATAAGAGCTAAAAATGAAGGAACAGTTTGGAAGAGTATAGAAAAACCATTAGGAAACTCAAGAAAAGTCACTATTTTTGATAAATTTATATTTGTCTGATATTTGATAGAAAACTAAGAACAAATAAATACCATGTGGTCCACATAATATTCATATATGTTATGGTTTATTTTTAAGCAATTGGTAAACAACCAATTAATGGACTCCAGCTATTGATTTATATCATTTTCCAATATTACCAACAAAGAATTAAGACCTTTGAGCATTTAATTTAATCTCAAAAGATCTTAATTATCTACTCATATGGCACCCCACTCCAGTACTCTTGCTTGGAAAATCCCATGGACGGAGGAGCCTGGTGGGCTGCAGTCCGTGGGGTCGCTAGAAGTCGGACACGGCTGAGCAACTTCTCTTTCACTTTTCACTTTCGTGAATTGGAGAAGGAAATGGCAACCCACTCCAGTGTTCTTGCCTGGAGAATTCCAGGGACAGTGGAGCCTGGTAGGCTGCTGTCTCTGGGGTCGCACAGAGTCGGACACGACTGAGGCAACTTACCAGCAGCAGCAGCAGTAGCAGCATGTTCTATTAATGAAATATTTCATAGTATCTTTATTGATTTCTTATTTATTGTTACCAAACAATTGTAGTGCATTATGAAAAGAGGGAATTAAAAGAAAACTGAAGCATAGAATATAATGGGGTGGACAAAAGGTCCATTTGGCTTTTTCCATAACATCTTATATACAATAATGCATCTGAGGAAACCATTATCTGAAAAAATGAGAGCCCCAGGAAGCAGTCATTTTGTAATTAGCAAAAGAAAGTTGTTCATTAAGATAAAAGATGTGAAGAGATACATATCAATGTGACTAGAATGAGAAAACCATCCTTTTCTGGAAACTTTTAAACTGTGAACATAGGTTTTGAAATTACTTTTACATAAACCAGTGTCTATGAGAGCTGACAGGGTCTTCTAGTACTAAACATTAGTCATGTTAGGGGATTCTGGAGCTTTATAACTCAACAGAAATAATGATCTAGCATAATGTAAGTCTCCAAACAGAGTCTTGGTGGTTCAAAACTAGAGTAGATGCTAAAGCAAAAAGTGCATTATTCTTAAGAAATCTGATATTTCTTTTGACTTCTGTGCTACTCTATTGTTCCAGGTCACTACCATCTCCCTTCTAGAGCCCTATTCAGCCAGCTCTTGAGCTTCCCTATCCATTTATGCCTATGCCCACATGTTCTGTTCTCCAGAGCACAGTCAGCGTGATGCTGTTTAAAAGTTAATCTTAGTATATCTTACTCTATGGGATTATTTCTCTTCCTTGACCCACATTAAGGAATACGCTGTCTCAGCACCTTTATAATTATTGTTCTCTTCATGAGGAATATTCCGTGCATAAATGTCCTTAGTTTCCTCCAGCCCTTCATTCAGATCTTCTCTCAAGATAGTCATCTCATTCTTCAACCAGATGATCTAGTATACCTTTCTGATTCACTTATTATCACCTTATTGTTTTAGTTTCTTCAAAACACTTACGTATTTAATTTATCATTCAGTAGATGAAAAGTATATGAGTGCAGAAGTTTGTTTGGTTCGTTACTAAATTCATTGTCTAGAATTCATAGAATCTTAATTTTTCTTGCATGAATGAAAGAATGAATGGGAAGCAAAAACATAGAGAATTGTTTTTCAAACACAAATAACTAGCATAGCATTGCCAGTCATCTTTCTGTAATGGTGGAAACATTCTATATTTCCACCTATTTTCCATTCTATATTGTGCTATGTAATACAATAGCCACTAGAAAAATGAGCCTATTAAGCATCTAAAATGTGGTTAGTTAAACTGGGTTATATTTATTTTCTTTAATTAAATTAAATTTGAAATACCACATTTCAATTGTATTGGACAGGTAACATGGGACAATAACAGAGACAGGTGAATAACTAAGCCTATTAGCATAACATATTGAGCAAAATATTATTATGCAATTAACATTTTTTAAATGTCCCATTGAAACTGCTATATTTGAAATGAATGTCCTGGTGTTTCTACATCATCAAAAGTTTCAATTTTGACTCCAAAAACCTCATTTGACTTATTCTTGTAGTTCAGTTATGTGCTACTGGAACATATAAGTCTATAAGTAAACATTATTTTTTAACTACTGAGAACAAAATGAAAATAAAGAGAAATGAGAATTTTGATTTTCAGATTTTCAAAATATCTAATAAACAGTTATTTCTAGTGTTGCAAAAATCTGAATGGATTTATGTAAAGGATTTACAATTAAATACTTTGTCCATTCAATTTCATGTTTGGCTGGTGATCACAGTCCACAGATGAAGGAAGCTAAGGACATGGAAAGCTGATTGTTCTGAGTATGTGCAGGGGTCATACAACCATGGATACTGAGGGATAACTATACATATTTGCGAGTGACATGATTAGATACAGGTTAAATGTATTTGGTATACAACAAGTTTCAATGAAGCTATCATTTATAACAATGCAATCATATCTTTAGCATCCAAAGATAATGGATTTATATTAATACAAATGTATTACAACCTATTGTTGAAGTATTTATGTGGGATTGAGCCACTAATTTTTTTTCCAAAAAAGAGAATAATATATATTTGTGTATATATTAATATGTTTATAATTTAATTACATAAGCCATCAATAAGTACTTTTATTTATATATTTTTAATTTATATGTTTCAGGAGACTAATGGCAATAACTGAACTGGCTAAGATTAATAATTATCACTGAAGTAAAAACTAACAATTCTTTAGTCCTTGGCCTTCTAAGTAAGCATATTATGTAACTGCATTTTCTTAGACAAAGCTCTTTAAGCTTACCAAAAAAAAAATTTCCACTATACTTTTTTCATCCTCCTCCTAGATTCTTACCTGTTCAAATTATCACTCTAATTTACCAACCTCTCCTTCAGTCTGTTCTCTATCACATGCATCTTTAACTTGGAGAAATCATAATTAGCCAGAGTAGACCTACAACACAGTTAAGATGCTGTTGTTTGAAAGAAAGATAATGAACTATTGTAATTGTGGCTCAGCTGGTAAAGAATCTGCCAGCAATGTGGGAGGCCTGCGGTCGATCCCCGGGTTGGGAAGATCCTCTCTCACTTCAGTATTCTAGCCTGGGGAATTTCATGGACTAAATAGTCCATGGGATTGCAA
This sequence comes from Bubalus kerabau, assembly GCF_029407905.1. Lineage (NCBI taxonomy): Eukaryota > Metazoa > Chordata > Mammalia > Artiodactyla > Bovidae > Bubalus > Bubalus kerabau. Next base: position 6,663,519 of record NC_073645.1, read on the forward strand.
AGAGTTGGACACAACTAAGCGACTTTCACTCACTTGCATTGACTTGAGTTTTAATACTAATTTATTGACTCCAGAGTTCAAAAGTTCAAAGGGGATAACTGAACTTGGATTAATGTGTGCCACTTGATTCCAAAGTATATGCTTGTTTTTTTCTTCTTTCTGCAATCACTGAAAAGTTCCTGGGATTCAATGCTTTCACCTTGTTCACTTGCCCAACACTGAATCTTTGAGTGGATTATACCTGGTTAAAGTCTACTGAACTATTTTAACTTTGGAGTAAGGGGTGAGGTCTTTTCTGGATCTTCACACACCTCACTTTAAAACTGGAATCCTTTCGACAGGAAGAAAGAAAAGTTTATCTTAAGAACAAAAACTACAGAGTTAGATTCCTACTTCCTATATTCCTGACCTCAACAGACTCCCCTGCTATAAGAATATTATGTAGACACAGATTGGTGATAAAATGAGTTTAGTTTTCATTGTAGTGCATAAAATATAACACTTCCTCATCTGAAGCCACCACATCTGCTCATTTTCCTTTGATACTTTTGCATGTTCACAAATGTTTTGCTCTTTGATTAGGGCCATTATTTACCTCTTTCACATAAGTATTCATAGGTTTCATTTGTGTGGGTGAGAAATGACAAATGAACTGTAGTGTAGCATTAAGTATCAAATAAGATCAGGCTATTTGTTATTTAGCTAAGGCTTGTTAATCTGGCATCACATTTCTTTTCTGTTGGCCTGGAAAATCCCATGGACGGAGGAGCCTGGTGGGCTGCAGTCCATGGGGTCGCGAAGAGTCGGACATGACTGAGCGACTTCACTTTCACGTTTCTCTTTCATGCATTATAGAAGGAAACGGCAACCCACTCCAGTGTTCTTGACTGGAGAATCCCAGGGACGGGGAAGCCTGGTGGGCTGCTGTCTATGGGGTCGCACAGAGTCAGACACGACTGAAGCAATTTAGCAGCAGCAGCAGCGGCAGCAGGGCTTCTTTGTGAAATAGTCTTAGATTTTGTTTCATACTTATCATGAGTTAATGATGGTAAGCTCTCTAATTCCCATTAATATCATCCACAGTAGATAGAATACACATCATTATAAACTATTTCTGCTACTATAACAAAAGACAATGCAACAGAAATATATTTATTATTACATGTATTTGTATAGCTTGAAAAAAAACACAAACATCTACTCTAAATGTTTGGATGTTTTTTCACTAGGCTACATAAAAAGATTGTAAGGAGATAAAATACTCATAAAGGCAAGCTAAGCTATTATAGAACACATTAGTATCTGTAACATAAAAATAGCATCATGAAACAAGACAGGTGGGTCATACATACTACACTATTGAAAATAAAATAAGAATTAGAAAAAAAAAATGATTTTCCACCTACAAGTTCTCAAGGTAGTGTAAATTATAACTTGATGTTTTCTGAAATGATTTGAGTCTGATTTCTAGAGTGTAGACCTGACAAGAGGGTGTAGGAATTGCCGTAGTTCAACTCTGGCTTAGGGCTTTGAAGTGGTGTTATATAGTTATTTTCACAGTAAAATGGTTCACCTTTCATTTTATAGAGCATGATGATGAATGGCACTTTGGGAGCCTTGAAGTGATATGTGGCAGCCCCCAAAACTGAGATATACATCCCGTGTTTAAACAGCAATCCACCACTGGGCACCGCAGATGAATACGCTGGCTTTTGGCATGATTTAATTAAGTCATGGGCAGCAAATGAAATTTTCCTAGAAAGATTAACTGACTTTATCAAAAGTAAATGTATCTATTAATATAGCATTACCATATTTTAATATTGTCACATAGAATAGTGGAGAGATTGTTTAATAAAAATTACATGGAGAAATTACATTGCTGGCCTATGGAACTATATTGCATTTAAGACCTTACCTGTATTGCCTTCAAAAGATAACTGTAAATAATTTAACCTCCCTGAGGCTTATTTTTTTTTTTTCTAAAATGAGGACACAATTACCTGCTTTATTTGTTATCATTATTTATTGTTAAATAAAAATGAGATAACATGGGCAAAATTCTCTCTTTGATTTTGTTCCATTATCCTTTGTCTTTTCAAATCCTTTGAACCCTAAGTTCTATTTTTGGTTTTCTGTAAGTTTGTATCTTTGACCCTCTACCCTTTGCTTTTTTTGTTTGTTTGTTTGTTTGTTTTAATCCCATCTCTGTGGTCAATTTTCTTCAAGTTCAGTGATGCCAGTTTCAATATACACTCCTGATTTTTCTAGCACCAATTTCCATTCATGATCCAGCACCCAAGCACCCACACAGGGAACCATTTGCCAAGGATCCATGATTGAATTCAGTTATGTACCTTCCATTTGCCCAACTCCCACATCATTTCTAATGAACAAAACTAGCATCTAAGTAAAAACCACCATCAGAGCAAGTAAACTGGAAATCTGGAATCTTGTTTAAGAATCTTACAGCTGTTAAAACCTCTTGTATCCAAACAGCAATTAAATCCTATCTATTTTATCTAATTTATGTACTTGTAATTAATTCTATCTCCTCTGAACCTTTTATGCAAGGTCTTAATGCAACCTACAACAATATGAGCTTCTACCTTGTATTTCTGCCTCCTGACCATGGCACAGAGGTAGATTGCTAGATCTTAAACACAATTCCCACATGTCTGTACCCCACTCATATCCTCTCACACCTACAAAGCAGTGAGATCTTTAATAAGACTCATGTGACTTCACCATCTGCTGATGCCTGTAAATGCCAACTTAGGCCCTGAAAATGAGGCAGGTATGAGGACACCCCCACTATCAGCAAAATGAAATTAAATTTGATTTCCTGAACATACTTGCTGTTCAGTTTCATGCCTCTGTAGCTTTTCAAATGCTGTTTCCTTTGTCTGGACAGTCTTTATCTTCGTATCCACCTAAATAATTCATACTTTAGCATCTTTCTCATGTATTTTCTCCTGTGGAAAATTATACATTTATTCTTGCACATCTGAAATTCAATGATAATCTATTTATATGTTGGACTCCACCCCTCAACACACACACACACACACCTAGCACATTTGTATATTTATTGAGGGCATGGATAGTTTATCCTGATGTATGTAGGCAAGAACTTTAATTTTAAAATTATATCATTAATTATTATGCTTTATTAAAACAAGTTTACTAAAGAAATTGGCTGTTGTAATGTTGTGACTTTATATACTCATACTTGCCACTTTTTAGCGAAAACCAGTAAAATCTGAATGTCTGAATTCAAAGCTAACTTCTCAGCAATAATAATGAATTTGATGTAATTTACATTTACACTGGTCATTTGTTTGTTAATCACTAAGTGGCCAGTTAATAGAATATGTGCTATTATTCTTATAAAGTATATAATGTCAGTGAGTGAGTGAGGGAAAGTTGCTCAGTCGTGTCTGACTCTTTGCAACCCCATGGACTGTAGCCTGCCAGACTCCTCTTATCCATGGAATTCTCTCGGCTAGAATACTGAAGTAGATAACTGTTCCCTTTTCCTAGGGATCGAACTGAGGTCTCCCACATTGCAAGCAGATTCTTTACCATTTAAGCCACCAGGGAATCCCAAATAAGTGAAAGTATTATTTTAATGTATAAGAATTAAAATCAGAACTGAGATTTTTTTTCTCATTTAGATGATTTTCTAGTTTTAAAGATTCCAAAAGGCATTTTTACCTCAGAGAATGATAACAATGACTAAACTGTGTTGGATACATAGAATGTGCCAGTCATGGTGCTATCATACTTCAAAATTCACAAAAATCATATGAGTAAAGCACAGTTTAGATAGCTGTTTGCTACTTTACTTTAACTAGTTAAAGTAAATGGCTCTGCAGGTCCTAGAGGATGCTGATAGGTAATGATTTATTTTAAATTGCTTTCTGTAGTCATATAGGCTTGGAACATGAGCTAAACCTTGTTAACTAGGTTTCTCTAGCATAACCCTTGACAGTCCTTAAGTTGTGATGTGCAATGGACAATTTCATTTTCTGAAAAGAGAATGTGTTTCTCAAGCTTATAATCTGCCCACAATAACTGCAAGAGTATTTTGCAAAACTATTGTCTCAAAAGCACAACCTGGAAAATCCGGCTTTGAAATTTCCCTTTATAATTCAATATTTAGCAAAGCAGATGCAAAAACAATCTTGTGAAAAAAATCTTAAGGGTTTGGTATATTATTAAAGCCATTATCACAAATGTTAATTTATGTATTCTAGAATATAATATGCTCTGCTTCCTGGAAAAATATTCAGGAAATATTTATGTTGACATTCTGTAGTCTATGATGGAAATATTAAGTAATTAGATGGAACCAGGCTTAAAGCTCAACGTTCAGAAAACTAAGATCATTGCATCTGGTCCCATCACTTCATGGGAAATAGATGGGGAAACAGTGTCAGGCATTATTTTTGGGGGGTCCAAAATCACTGCAGATGGTGATTGTAGCCATGAAATTAAAAGACACTCCTTGGAAGGAAAGTTATGAGCAACCTAGACAGCATATTCAAAAGCAGAGACATTACTTTGCCAACAAAGACCTGTCTAGTCAAGGCTATGGTTTTTCCAGTGGTCATGTATGGATGTGAGAGTTGGACTGTGAAGAAAGCTGAGCACTGAAGACTTGATGCTTTTGAACTGTGGTGGTGGAGAAGACTCTTGAGAGTCCCTTGGACTGCAAGGAGATCCAACCAGTCCATTCTAAAGGAGATCAGTCCTGGATGTTCTTTGGAAGGAATGATGCTAAAGCTGAAACTCCAGTAGTTTGGCCACCTCATGCGAAGAGTTGACTCATTGGAAAAGACTCTGATGCTGAGAGGGATTGGGGGCAGGAGGAGAAGGGGACGACAGAGGATGGCTGGATGGCATCACTGACTCGATGGACGTGAGTTTGTGTGAACTCCGGGAGTTGGTGATGGACAGGGAGGCCTGGCGTGCTGCATTTCATGGGGTCGCAAAGAGTCGGACACGACTGAGCGACTGAACTGAACTGAAAGCATTATCTAAAACCATGCAAATTAAAATTTGTCTATGGCAAAGATTTAGGACATGGATTTTCTCTGATTTATAAGATTTCTTTATTTACCTTTCAAAATACCCCAAGTATTTCAGAAATTAAAATAACACTCAGGGAATTCATGTATGAAAGTCAAGACTTACACACATTGTGAGCTAATGGAAGTTACAGCCTGAAGAAGTTGTAGCAAATGGAACTACTATTGGGAACATTTTCTGTTTTGAGAGAGGATAGAGATTGGAATAGAATTAAAGCAGCATGGTGTAACATATGACCTTCAGGTGAGCAGTTTATTCAGCTGCTTACACAAGCGACTGGCAAGTTCAGATGTGAAGATCAACAGGAATGAAGATATGAGAAGGGAGTGTGGAGGAATCTATTAGAAGGGAAGAAATAGAAGCAAACAGAGAAGGAGGAAACTTTCTCAGGAAATCATGACTGATTCCCCATTTCTTGAGGATGAAAAAGGAGAAAGGGGGACAGTGATTAAAAAAAAAAGATGATAGAGAAGTGTAGTTATTTGAATGGATTACTTGTCATGAAGATAAGGGCAAATCAGCAAGTCCTGCTCATGAAACAATTGAGGAAAATTAGAAAGGTTGTTGTAGTAATGATGAATACAGTGGGGATGAAAGATAAAACAGACTCAGAGAGGTGACTTGTCAATAACCTTTCAAGAAGAATGAGAACTGGTAGATGAAATTCCAATAGGTATTATTAAGAGTCAGATAAATGATGGCTGGAGATGAGTCATTTGGGTAAATAGATAATGAAATATTACATGTTAGCTGAATAAGACACTGGGCAGATATATTAGATTAATTCTTAATAAACCCTATTCGCAGATTATTTTCTTGAGGTAAGTGGTGATCCAGAAAGGATTTATGCAAAATCCTTAAAAAATAGAAAAAGATGGTCAATAGAATATTTCTCTAATGTCATGCATTATGTCACCCATGTGACATCACCATGTCCTCATTATTTCCTAAATGGGACTTCACCATCCTATCCTCTCTGCTCAGAAAGCTCCAGAATGTAGTCCTTGGACACTTTTTCTTTACTCTGTATTCCTTTTTTTGATGCTCTCTTTCAGTCACGTAATTTTAAACCCAATCTACACGGTAATCATTATAGTATTTTTTTTTTTTTTTTTTTCTGCTCAGACCTATTACTTGAAGTCTATATCCCATTACCTGTTAGACATCCCTGCTTGGATATCTGAAGCAAAGTCTGACCAAAACTGAGCTTCTAGTGATTTTTCCTTTAAAGCTGCTTTCTCATTTTTTTTCCACCTCAGTTTTTGGCTACTCTCTCTTACCTAATGCAGAGGTCAAACCCCCGCCTTGGGGAAATCCTTGACTACTCACTTTTTCATCCATACATCATGTACTATCTGTTAGAAAGTCTTATCAGTTCTATGCAAATTTTCTATCTGTAAAACATGTTTGTCCTTGTCTCTGTCTGGTCCTCATCATTGTCATCTCTCAATTAAATTATTGCAAAACAGCAGCAGCAAAAATTCTTAATTCATCTTTCTGCTTTGCTTCAAACTGCTACATTTTGCTCACAACACAGTATCTAGGATAAAAACCTGTTTAAAAAAAATGTTATTTCTTAGATCAAAAACCGCCAGTGTCTTGCTTATATGACTTTGATGATTAAAATTCTCAAAATCATTCCATTCCAGACACAATGGTATTCCTATTCCTTGAACATTTTCAAGAATACTTCATCTGAGTTCTTATATGCTTACTATTTCCTCCTCTTGGAAATCTTTTTGACCTGATGTTTTTATGGCTTGTTTACTCACTTCAAGTATTAACTCACATGTTACCTTTTCAATAGATATCTCCTTGTCCACTCTATGTAAAACCAGAATACCTCTTCTTTATTACCTGTCAGTGCTTTATTTTTCTCTGAAGCTCATACCATGTAATAGTCAATGTATTTAACTTATTAAATATGGTTATATTTTGTTTCCCATAAAAGTTTTGTGAGCACGGAGTTTTATCTGTTTTGCTAACTGTTTTATTGACTGTGCATAGAACATGCCTGATTCATAGTACATGTTCAAGGATTGATTATTTGCTTAGTTGCTTGCTTGCTTGAATGAATGTATGTTTTAACCATGTAAATTCTTTACTTCTGTCTTCTACCAATGCAAATTGATGAGGGTTGGGCACACACCACATTACCAGCTAATTCATGTATTGTTTAGTGATCAAGAATCATAGGGATGTGATTTTTAAGAAGATGAGCTGAATCAAGCAAAATCTATTTTTAAGCAATTTGAATTGAGAACTACAAGAATCTTGTGAGTTATACTTAGGAATAAAAGTATGAAGTTTTCTTTTCTTAGAAAAAATTCTGAAAGTGGTGTGAGAAGAGATAATGGATCAGAAGAAAAAAGAAGCCTTGAGAAAAGAGAAAAAGATTCTTGGTAAAAGGAGAATGAAACAAAATGAGTAAGGCACAAGGAGAGAAAATCTAGTCACTAAATGTGTTGCCATTTTAATTCCAATTTCTATCCCCATTTAACAATGCAGTAAAACTTTTTGTCTGAGATAGCCTAGATATATGTGTTCCTCAGAGTTGTGGAGGATGTTCATTTCAGTCTGATTCAGCTAAGGATATCCTTTATTTCTTCATCATAGTAAATTACCTTGCTTTTGCCTTCAGGAAACTTTCCTTCCAAGCTGGCTGTAACTCAAATTTAGTTGCTTGTTTTTCTCTTTGGCTCTCACTCAACTTTGCCTGCCTAGACTGTGCTGTTGAAAGGTAATGTATTCCATCCTGCCTGGATTTTTACACTTTTGTGTATTAGGTCTTCCCATTCTACCGTTGGAGCTTAGGAAATGTCAATGAGAAAGCTAACATTCTCTAAGAGCTGGGTCTTCTTTCCTAGAAGCAGCTCACAGCCCTCCCTAAGCTCTATAGACTACTGCTTCCCTGGGGAGGACCTGCAGCATCTAGGACAGAACCTACCCCCGCCCTTTTCTCTTTCTAATGTCCAGAAATATGTGCTCTTTAGCTTATTTCTTTTTAGAGTCTCTTTTCATGTTCCATGGTAAGAAGGTATAGTACACTGGCATAATCATTCTGTTGAGCACATTGAATTACAAGACAAGGAAAGAGGCTGTTTCTGTTTTCAGTCCTGCCAAAAACATTGTAGAAAGAAATCACAAAGCCTATCTGTTTGAAACTCACACAAATTAATACTGTTATGCAAATCAAATGAGTCTGACTTATGGAGTCTATGGACTTTGTCATAGTGACATATTTTTGGTAGATTCTATGGTCCATTTCCTAGAATTTATCCATTTCCTAGAATTTGAGGAAAAATAAAGTGAAGACCAACTATTTAAAAAAGTAAATGCTTTATAACACTTTATGTTTTCTTACATATTTTAGTAAGATAATTTAAGTATTTATTAATTTTATTAATATTATAAATACTATTGTTGTGAAAAGATAGATATAGTCTTTTAGGACATTCAGAAAATGAAAGAGTGTAGTTGAAATAAGCCACTGGAAAACAATAAGTAGAATTAATTCATATACAATATGTTACCTTTGATGTTATCCTGATATATATTCAAGTAAAGGGGGAAGTTGGACTTGCTTGATGTATTTATTTTCTGACTTGGCTGATACTATTAACCTTCTGCTGCTAAGTCGCTTCAGTCGTGTCCGACTCTGTGCGACCCCTGAGATGGCAGCCCACCAGGCTCCCCCGTCCCTGGGATTCTCCAGGCAACAACACTGGAGTGGGTTGCCATTTCCTTCTCCAATGCAGGAAAGTGAAAAGTGAAAGTGAAGTCGCTCCGTCGTGCCCGATTCTTAGTGACCCCATGGACTGTAGCCTACCAGGCTCCTCCACCCATGGGATTTTCCAGGCAAGAGTACTGGAGTGGGTTGCCATTGCCTTCTCCATTAACCTTCTAATCCCATTCAAATCTAAATTATAATACATTACTTTAGTCAATATAAAACAAATTGCTCACACAAAATATAAATAATAGTACAAATCTCATGAGATAGTTGTGAAAATTATGCAACTTGATACATTTAAAGCACCTAGAGTTATTTAATAAAGTGGAAAGTATATAATGAATGCTTTTCTTAGTTTGACAAACACATTCTCATGAAACGCTATTTCACATCATACTAATTTGTTACAGTATAACAGTGACTTACTCTCATACATACTGTAGATGAAGCCAGTTTTTTCATAATGGATTTTAAAATTATTTTATATAGGGTAAATTCATACATTACATAGATACTATAGATAACAGGAAAGAAAGTAAGTGAAGTCGCTCAGTCTTTGCAACCCCATGCAGGCTCCTCCGTCTATGGGATTTTCCAGGCAATAGTCCTAGAGTGGGTTGCCATTTCCTTCTCCAGGGGATCTTCCCAACCCAGGGATTGAACCCAGGTCTCCCTCATTGTAGGCAGACACTTTACTGTCTGAGCCACCAAAATCACTCAAGAGGTATAGAATTGTGGTGGCCTTTAAAAATGGAAGATAAGACCTGTAAAAATATAAGAACTTGATTTTATACCAAAGTACTAAGGATCAAACCCAGGTTTCCTTCATTGTAGGCAGATTCTTTACCATCTGAGCAATAAGGGAAGCCCATGATATCTCAGTGTGCATTGTTAAAGCAAAAACTCTTTTGCTGCCTTGCATATAGGATAGTTGTTACTGTCTTTCTAAATACCATATATATGTGTTAATATACTGTATTGGTATTTCTCTTTCTGACTTACTTCACTCTGCATAATAGGCTCCAGTTTCATCCACCTCATTAGAACTGACTCAAATGTGTTTGTTTTTTTTTTTTATAGCTGAGTAATATTTCATTGTGTATATGTATCACTTCCTTATCCATTTATCTGTCAGTGGACATCTAGGTTGCTTCCATGTCCTAGCTATTGTAAACAGTGCTCCAATGAACATTGGGGTACATGTGTCTCTTTCAATTCTGGTTTCCTTGGTTGTATGCCCAGCAGTGGGATTGCTGGGTCATATGGCAATTCTATTCCCAGGTCTTTAAGGAATCTCCACACTGGACTCCATAGTGACTGTACCAGTTTGCATTCCCACCCACAGTGTAAGAGTGCTCCCTTTTCTCCATACCCTCTTCAGGATTTATTGTTTGTAGACTTTTTGATGGGACCCATTCTGACTAGTGTGAGATGATACCTCATTTTGGTTTTGATTTGCATTTCTCTAATAATGAGCAATGTTAAGCATCTTTTCATGTGTTTGTTAGCCATCTGTATGTCTTCTTTGTAGAAATGTCTGTTTAGTTCTTTGGCCCACTTTTGATTTTTTTTTTTTTTTTTTTTTTGGTATTGAGGTGCATGAGCTGCTTATATATTTTGGAGATTAATTCTTTGTCAGTTGTTTCATTTGCTATTATTTTCTCCCATTATGAAGGCTGCTCTTTAACCTTGCTTACAGTTTCTTTTGTTGTGCAAAAGCTTTCAAGTTTAGTTAGGTCCCATTTGTTCATTGTTTTTATTTCTGTTACTCTGGGAGGTGGGTCATAGAGGATCTTGCTGTGATTTATGTCAGAGAGTCCTCTGCCTATGATTTCCTCTAAGAGTTTTAATGTTACTGGGCTTACATTTAGATCTTTAATCCATTTTGAGTCTATTTTTTTTGTTTATGGTGTTAGAAAGTGTTCTAGTTTCATTCTTTTACATGTGGTTGACCAGTTTTCCCAGCACCACTTGTTAAAGAGGTTGTCTTTTCTCCATTGTATATTCTTGCCTCCTTTGTCAAAGATAAGGTGTCCATAGGTGCATGGATTTATCTATCTCTGGGCTGTTTTGTTCCATTGATCTATATTTCTGTCTTTGTGCCAGAACCATACTCTCTTGATGACTGTGGCTTCATAGTATAGTCTAAAGTCAGGAAGCTTGGTTCCTCCAGTTCCATTCTTCTTTCTCAAGATTGCTTTGGCTATTCAAGTTTTTTTGTGTTTCCATACAAATTATGGAATTATTTGTTCTAGTTCTGTGAAAAATACCATTGGTAGCTTGATAGGGATTCTGTTGAATATATAGATTGCTTTGGGTAGGATACTCATTTTCACTATATTGATACTTCCAGTCCACAAACATGGTATATTTCTGGAGCCTATTATACAGAGTGAAATAAGTCAGAAAGAGAAAAATACCAACATAGTATATTAATGCATAAATATGGAATTTAGAAAGACAATAACAATGATACTATATGCAAGGCAGCAAAAGAGACACAGATGTGAAGAAAAGACTTTTGGACTATGTGGGAGAAGGCAAGGGTGGGATGATTTGAAAGAATAGCATTGAAACATGTATATTACCATATGTAAAACAGATGACCAGTGCAAGTTCTATACATGAAGCAGGGTACTCAAAGCTGGTACTCTAGGACAACACAGAGGAATGTGGTGGGGAGGGAGGTGGGAGGGGGATTTAGGATAGGGAGACAGATGTGCACCTGTGGCTGATTCATGTTGATGTATGGCAAAAACCACCACAATATTGTAAAGTAATTACCCTCCATTTTTAAAAATTGATTAATTAAAAAAAACTCTTCACTATTTGACTAATCAAAATTACTATTAAAATATTTGCTGTAATAAAAAGAATTAAATATGAATATAAGGATTTTATGTTCATCAAGGTCCTACAACAGAGGGAAAAAAAGGAAGAAAATGAGATCACAGATTGCATATATTTTGGAATACTGGTGTATTTTGATGAACTGCAGTCTTGTATTTGAAATGAGTGATTCATTGAACTTATCAAATCAACCCCTAATTATTAGGCACAGAGAGAACTCCTTTAACTTTTATTTTAATCCTGAGAAATACAGGTATTTAAGATTTGCCTGAAACATTACAGAATTCTATGGATTCACCATCATATTTCATGTTACCCATGGTGGTGGTGATTTAGTCACTAAGTAGTATCCGACTCTTGCAACCTCATGGACTGTAGTCTTCCAGGCTCCTCTGTCCATGGGATTCTCCAGGTAAGCATACTGGAGTGGGTTGCCTTTTCCTTCTCCAGGGGATCTTCCCAACCCAGAAATTGAACCTGGGTATCCTGCATTGCAGGCAGATTCTTTACTGCCTGAGCTAAGAGTGATGCTTATAAAAATCTCCCCACTTATATTTTCCTATTTGGGAGAGTAAGATTCTTGATATTATGATTTAACAATTGATTAAGTAACACTCCCCCCCCCTTGGGAATAACTCATAAAGTTTGTGATAAAGAGATGTATTATATTATTTTCATCGTGATTTTTTTGAAATTATTCTGTAAGGCATTAGTACCCTGCAGAACCATGAAGTTTCATATGATAATTGCATGTACCCTGCTGCTGCTGCTGCTGCTGCTGAGTCGCTTCAGTCATGTCCGACTCTGTGCAACCCCAGAGACAGCAGCCCAGCAGGCTCCCCGGTCCCCGGGATTCTCCAGGCAAGAACACTGGAGTGGGTTGCCATTTCCTTCTCTAATGCATGAAAGTGAAAAGTGAAAGTGAAGTCGCTCAGTTGTGTCCAACTCCTAGCATGTACCCTAGAACATAACAAATGCCAATGAGAAGAGACTAATATGAGATAATTAGCTTCCCATTGTAAGTGACCGTATTCTTTATCATCTAAACTGGTATAATTTTAAGAGTGTGCATGATGTAAAAACAATTTCAACAGTACTAAGGGAATAAACAGATATTGCCTCATTGAGTACATAAAAATAGGTATATTATGTTAGTATAGTGTGAAAGTGAAAGTCACTCAGTCGTGTCCGACTCTTTGCGACCCCATGGACTGTATAGTCCATGGAATTCTCCAGGCCAGAATACTGGAGTGGGTAGTCGTTCCCTTCTCGAGGGGATCTTCCCAACCCAGGGATTGAACCCAGGTCGCCTGCATTGCAGGTGGATGCTTTACCAGCTGAGCTACCAGGGAATCCCCTATGTTAGTGTGTGTATACACACACACACACACACACACCTTACTGGAAAATACATATTATGTAGTATAAATAGCAAAAAATATACACATTGTGTATATATATACATATATATAATATACATTTTATATTATATATACATTTTTAAAGTTCTAATGAGGTGGATGAAACTGGAGCCTATTATACAGAGTGAAGTAAGCCAGAAAGAAAAATACCAAAACAGTATACTAACGCATATATATGGAATTTAGAAAAATGGTAACAATAACCCTGTGTACGAGACAGCAAAAGAGACACTGATGTATAGAACAGTCTTATGGACTCTGTGGGAGAGGGAGAGGGTGGGAAGATTTGGGAGAATGGCATTGAAACATGTAAAATATCATGTATGAAATGAGTTGCCAGTCCAGGTTCGATGCACAATACTGGATGCTTGGGGCTGGTGCCCTGGGACGACCCAGAGGGATGGTATGGGGAGGGAGGAGGGAGGAGGGTTCAGGATAGGGAACACATGTATACCTGTGGCGGATTCATTTTGATATTTGGCAAAACTAATACAGTTATGTAAAGTTTAAAAATAAAATAAAATTAAAAAAAATAAATAAATAAAATAAACAAATTTATGAAAAAATAAAAAAATAAATATATAATATAAAATGCATATTATATATGTATATATATACACAATATGTATATTTTTGCTATTTAAATGTTCATTTAATGCTGAATAAAAGAAAAAAGTACTATATAATTCAAGTTATGAGTTTCTTTTGTACAATGCTGCATTGAATTAAGTGGATACAGGCAATTCTTTCATTTTTCCTTTTTATAAAACAAGTATATTTGTTTTCTTAGTTGTTTCCAGGTAAGTTTTCACAGGTGGAAGAAACTCCCTCCATAGCCAAACTTCAGGGAAAAAGCAGTTGCATTATACTTATTGTGTATTCTTTTCATATTCCTCTCTATGTACTAAAAGTGAAAAGTGAAGTCACTCAGTCATGTCCGACTTTTTACAACCCCATGGACTGTAGGCTACCATGCTCCTCCATCCATGGGGTCACATAGAATCAGAGATGACTATGTACTACAGTTTCTTCCATATATCTCTAGGTTAAATCAATACAAGTGGATGAATTATTTTATGAATTATTTAGAAGCTGACAACACCCAAATGTGTACTTTTTGGTCCCAACTTTCAACCATCTTTAATGTAAAATGGCTTCAGAACAGTTTGTGATTTTGTTTATAGTAGTGTTCTAGATGAGTTCTAGCTTATTAATGTTGTTTTTGCATTGTGAGCTAGAACTATTTATAAAACTCTTGATGTGATCTGATTAATGTGGTGTGGAAAGAACTTTCATTGCCTTTGGTTATATATTGATTAATGAAACTGAAAATTTCATTAACATTTTCATATTCTTATTAAGCTACTGAAATACATTGTTTCTGGTTAAGTAAACCCTTAAATCTTGTTTATACATGCTCCAATTTATAGAACTAGAATTTGCCATTCAGCATTCCTGTGTCTGTCTCCTTGGCCCAAATGAAGAAAATGTAAAGTCCTCATTGCATTCTTTTTTCTAGCTTCTTAAAGTATTTTTATTGTCATTGTTATCTCTTCAAATTCATGTCCCCATAGATATGAATTAATACACCCTCTACATATTTATTTATAAAAGTCATAGACAGACACTAAAAAATAAAATTGTAAGACAGGACGTTATATAGCTAGAGACTTACACTTGGGCATTTGCCAAGCTATTAATAAATAACTTTTGATACATATTTCACCCTATTTCAAGTATGCTCTGTCAAATTAGAAAGACTAAGATGTGTACATGTATCTCTTGCTAAGGACCAATTATTCTGCTCTATTGTAGTAATTAATATCCAGTCCTCTTAGACTATCTTTCCCACATTATAATTACAAATTTGAAGAAGGAAGGAATGTATCCTGCATACTCCAGTATTCGTCAGTTCTGTGCTCAGGAAGGCAATATTTCCAAAGTCATGTTTTTAAATCGCTAAACAATAAGTCAGTAAGTATCAAAACTCACTCCTTTCTACCTACATGAGTACCAGATTCTATTGTAGGGAACTTTTCTTGTTTTCTTTTTTAAATAAGATATAGCATCTGCTCTTAAAAACCGAACATTGTATAATACTTGTTATACAGTGTACACTTTGTCTTCAGAAATGCTATGTTTCATCTTTTCTTTATTGGAGTCATTGTATATTGAATTAGATTGAAAAGCTGGAATAATTGTGTCATAGACTACAAGTGATGATATAGACCAAAATCTCAGTCTTATAGCTTAACCTCGGAATCAACTGGTGCCAAGACTTTAATAATATACTGGCTCTCTGCCTCTCTAAATCCTATATTGTTTTGTTTTATATTCTTGTAAGCTTTATTCTCTTTCATTGCAGAATGGCTTTTTCCTGACTATGACAGAGAAGAGTGCCAACCATTTGTTAATTTCATGTCCTACAGTTTTCACTATAGGAGATTTTTTCTTTTTTTCCTTTTCTGCCAGCCAATGCAGAGGTGGGAGGGAAGCAAGGAAGCAGAGTGGGAAGGAGGGGAGGGAGAAAGGAAGATAAAGAAAATGTGAAAGTGTGCTGATATGGGGAAAGTACTACCCTACTTAAATCAAGCTGGGCTTTGCCAGAAGGAAAAGGCAGAGCATAGCAGGCATTCTATGAAGTCTGAGACTAGCAAACAGTTTTATATTCTTGACCCCGGTTGTGATTCCTCTGAGCTCATCAATGTTCTGTGGGGTTGCAGACACCTTTTCATGTCTAAATACTTCTCTCTGTGAAAAGATTCATGTTTGTCATCTTGTTCTAATGGAGCTATCACTCCACCTCTCCCCAGTCTACTGCACTCTTAGGATTATTTTATTTGTCATTTTATCTTTTTATTGTTCATCTTTGAGATTATGTTCCTTATTTTGTCTATAATAATGCATTCTGTCTTAAAAATTCTGATATTTTTGAAATTCTATACTGGAAGTAATTCCACCCCACGGAATAATGGATGTTTTTGGCAATGTGTAGAGAGATTTTTAGCTGTTATAACTAGTGGGAGTGGGGAGGTGGTGGGGTAGAGGTGGGGTAGGAGTGAGGCAGGAGTGGGACAGAGTGCCACTAACATTTAGCAGGTGGAGTTCAGTGATGCTGCTAAACATCCTACAAAACATGACACTTGGGCCAGTTCCTCATAACAAACAGTAATCAGGGCCAAAGCATCATAAGTGCTCAGCTTGAGAAAACTTGTTCTATAAAATGTAAAAATGCTTCTCAAATTTTGGTGTACAAATCAACAAAAATAAACCCACCTCACAGTCATTGAATCATAAAATTAAGGTAGGCATGGATGCCTGAGAACTTGCTTTTTATCTTTTTAAAATTTACTTATTATTTAATTAGAATATAGTTGCTTTACACTACTGTGTCAATTTCTGCTCATACATACAGATGTATCTCCTCTTTTTTGGATTTCCTTCCCATTTAGGTCGCCACAGAGCAACAAGTAGAGTTCCCTGAACTATGCAGGGGGTTCTCATTAGTTACCTATTTCATACATAGTTTATACATGTCACTCCACACCTCCCAATTCACTGCACCTCTCCCTTTTCCCCTTGATATCCATAGGTATGTTCTCTATGTCTGTGTCTCTATTTCTGCTTTGCGAATAAGATCATCTATACCATTTTTTTATACTTTACAAATATGTGTTAATATATGATATTTGTTTTTCTCTTTCTGACTTACTTCACTCTGTATGATAGTCTCTAGGTCCATCTATATCACTGCAAATGATCCAATTTTGTTCCTTTATATACCTGAGTAACATTCCATTGTATATCTGTACTGCATTTTCTTTATCCATTCCTCTGTTGAGGGAAATTTAGGTTGCTTCCATGTCCTGGCTCTTGTAAATAATGCTGCAGTGAACATTGGGATGCATGTATCTTTTTGAATTATGGTATTCTCTGGTAAATGCCTAGAAGTGGGATTGCTGGGTCACATGGTAGTTCCGTTTTTAGTCTTTAAAAGAACCTCCATACTGTTCTCCATAATAGCTAAACTAATTTAAATTCCTACCAACAGTGTAGAAACTTCCCTTTTCTCAACACCATCTCCAGCATTTATTGCTTGTAAATATATGGATGATGGTCATTCTGGCCCGTGTGTGGTGATACCTCATTGTAGTTTTGATTTGCATTTCTCTAATAGTAATGTTGAGCATATTTTCATGTTTTTTGACCATCTCTATGTCCATTTTATTGATACACAGTTCAGTTCAGTTCAGTCACTCAGTTGTGTTGGACTCTTTGCGACCCCATGAGTCCCAGCACGTCAGGCCTCCCTGTCCATCACCAACTCCAAGAGTTCACTCAGACTCACGTCCATCGAGTCAGTGATGCCATCCAGCCATCTCATCCTCTGTTGTCCCCTTCTCCTCCTGCCCCTAATTCCTCCCAACATCAGAGTCTTCTCCAGTGAGTCAACTCTTCGCATGAGGTGGCCAAAGTACTGGAGTTTCAGCTTTAGCATCATTCGTTCCAAAGAAATCCCAGGGCTGATCTCCTTCAGAATTGACAGGTTGGATCTCCTTGCAATCCAAGGGATTCTCAAGAGTCTTCTCCAACACCACAGTTCAAAAGCATCAATTCTTCAGCGCTCAGCTTTCTCCACCGTCCAACTCTCACATCCATACATGACCACTGGAAAACCCATAGCTTTGACTAGATGGACCATTGTTGGCAAAGTAATGTCTCTGCTTTTGAATATGCTATCTAGGTTGGTCATAACTTTCCTTCCAAGGAGTAAGCGTCTTTTAATTTCATGGCTGCAGTCACCATCTACTGTGTCTTTGGAGCCCCCCAAAAATGAAATCTGACACTGTTTCCACTGTTTCCCCACCTATTTCCCAAGAAGTGGTGGGATCGGATGCCATGATCTTTGTTTTCTGAATGTTGAGCTTTAGCCAACTTTTTCACTCTCCTCTTTCACTTTCATCAAGTGGCTTTTTAGTTCCTCTTCACTTTCTGCCATAAGGGTGGTGTCATCTGCATCTCTGAGGTTATTAATATTTCTCCCAGCAATCTTGATTCCAGCTTGTGCTTCATCCAGCCCAGCATTTCTCATGATGTACTCTGCATATAAGTTAAATAAGCAGGGTGACAATATACAGCCTTGACGTACTTCTTTTCTTATTTGGAACCAGTCTGTTGTTTCACGTCCAGTTCTAACTGTTGCTTCCAGACCTGTATACAGGTTTCTCAAGAGGGAGGTCAGGTGGTCTGGTATTCCCATCTCTTTCAGAATTTTCCACAGTTTATTGTGATCCACACAGTCAAAGGCTTTGGCATAGTCAATAAAGCAGAAATAGACGTTTTTCGGGAACTCTCTTGCTTCTTTGATGATCCAGCTGATGTTGGCATTTTATCTCTGGTTCCTCTGCCTTTTCTAAAAGTAGCTTGAATATCTGGAATTTCACAGTTCACGTATTGCTGAAGCCTGGCTTGGAGAATTTTGAGCATTACTTTAATAGCATGTGAGATGAGTGCAATTGTGCAGTAGTTTGAGCATTGCCTTTTTGGGATTGGAATGAAAACTGACCTTTTGCAGTCCTGTGGCCACTGCTGAGTTTTCCAATTTGCTGGCATATTGAGTGCAGCACTTTCACAGCATCATCTTTCAGGATTTGAAATAACTCAACTGGAATTCCATCACCTCCACTAGCTTTGTTTGTAGTGATGCTGTCTAAGGCCCACTTGACTTCACATTCCAGGATGTCTGGCTCTAGGTGAGTGATCACACCATCGTGATTATCTTGGTTGTGAAGATCTTTTTAGTACAGTTCTTCTGTGTATTCTTGCCACGTCTTCTTAATATCTTCTGCTTCTGTTAGGTCCATACCATTTCTGTCCTTTATCGAGCCCATCTTTGCATAAAATGTTCCCTTGGTATCTCTAATTTTCTTGAAGAGATCTCTGGTCTTTCTCATTCTGTTGTTTTCCTCTATTTATTTGCATTGATTGCAGAGGAAGGCTTTTTTATCTCTTCTTGCTATTCTTTGGAACTCTGCATTCAGATGCTTATATCTTTCCTTTTCTCCTTTGCTTTTCACTTCTCTTCTTTTCACAGCTATTTGTAAGGCCTCCTCAGACAGCCATTTTGGTTTTTTGCATTTCTTTTCCATGGGGATGGTCTTGATCCCTGTCTC
The DNA here is from genome assembly GCF_029407905.1 of Bubalus kerabau. Classification (NCBI taxonomy): domain Eukaryota; kingdom Metazoa; phylum Chordata; class Mammalia; order Artiodactyla; family Bovidae; genus Bubalus; species Bubalus kerabau. The sequence goes on from NC_073645.1 coordinate 6,682,790, forward strand.
CTGTACAATGTCACGAACCTCCATCCATAGTTCATCAGGCACTCTATCAGATCTAGTCCCTTAAATCTGTTTCTCACTTCCACTGTATAATCATAAGGGATTTGATTTAGGTCATACCTGAATGGTCTAGTGGTTTTCCCTACTTTCTTCAATTTATGTCTGAATTTGGCAATAAGGAGTTCATGATCTGAGCCACATTCAGCTCCTGGTCTTGTTTTTGTTGACTGTATAGAGCTTCTCCATCTTTGGCTGCAAAGAATATAATCAATCTGATTTTGGTGTTGATCATCTGGTGATGTCCATGTGTAGAGTCTTCTCTTGTGTTGTTGGAAGAGGGTGTTTGCTATGACCAGTACATTTTCTTGGCAAAACTCTATTAGTCTTTCCCGTGCTCATTCTGTTTTCCAAGGCCAAATTTGCCTGTTATTCCAGGTGTTTCTTGACTTCCTACTTTTGCATTCCAGTCCTCTATAATGAAAAGGACATCTTTTTTGGGTGTTAGTTCTAAAAGGTCTTATATGTCTTCATAGAGCCATTCAAGTTCAGCTTCTTCAGCATTACTGGTTGAGGTATAGGCTTGGATTACTGTGATATTGAATGTTTTGCCTTGGAAACGAACAGAGATCATTCTGTCGTTTTTGAGATTGCATCCAAGTACTGCATTTCGGACTCTTTTGTTGACCATGATGGCTACTCCATTTCTTCTAAGGGATTCCTGCACTGAACTGAACTGAACTGATAGCATATTCCAAACAGTGTGGTACTTATGTTTCTTAAAAATATCACTAAGAAATACCAAAATTATACTTCTGAAATGTGTAAACTATATTTTGGAAGAATACATACTACTCAGATAGTGATGCAAATTATTATTCCTGGGAAGGGAAGTTTTAAAAAAAATATTTGTGGGAAAAATTTAGAGATGAAAGATAAAGGATATTGCTTTTAGAATTGTTTTCCTCTAGAAAAGGGGATTTCCTAAGTGGTACTAAGTATGATGGACAAAATATCAGGAGTACTTATACTCGATGACCTTGGATAGGGCCGTGGAAATGATTCATCCTCAGAATTTCCTGAGTCCACATATTATTTGTGGCAGTTCAAAATTAACACGTGAATAAGACTGAAGATGAGAATATTCACTCAGATATTATATATAGAAAAATCAATCTGCCTCACTAATTTTAATTCATAAGATAGAATTTTTTTTGGCATTAGAAACAAAATGCTAAACTGTTCTGGTGTTCATTTGACATAAACACTGTAATGATATGATAATGAGTCACACTCATAGACAATTATTATAAAAGGCCTGTGTGATTATCTTCAGTGAACAATTGTAAACCTGTCATGTAAAATATAGGAAATTGCTTAATTTGTGTTTAAAATAACAGCTCTAATATTCAAATAATGTATTAGGACTTGACAGCCATATACATTTATAGTCTTTAATGGAAATCCATGTAAAAACCATAGAAGACAATTAAAAAGAACATTTTATTCTTTAGGAAAAGAAAAATCAACCACCAGTGCCATTTAAAATGCTTTGAATAATACCTAATGATGGTAGTTTTTTTTTTTTTATCAATATTTCATTTGTTACATTGGTAATTGGGTCGTTGTGTATGTGGAGGTGTTGTCAGTGCCTTTTATAAGGTGGTCAAATATGAGACAGACAAATAATTGATTCTCAGGTAAATAAAGCTTATTTTTAGTCTTTGAGATCTGAAAAACTTAGAATCATGTATGAAACCTTCAAATATCTAGGTATTAAACTTATCAGATAAAATATTTTGAACTCTTCTATTGCTGTTCAGATGATAAGTTGTGTCTGCCTCTTTGTGACCCCATGGACTGCAGCTTACCTGGCTTCCCTGTCCTTCACTGTCTTCCAGAGTTTGCTCGAACTCATGTCCATTGAGTCAATGATGCTATCCAACCATCTCATCCTTTATCATCACTTCTCCTCCTGCCTTCAATCTTTCCTAGCCTGAGAATCTTTTCAAGTGAGTTGGCACTTTGCATCAGGTAGTCAAAGTATTGGAGCTTCAGCTTCAGCATCAGTCCTTCCAATGAATATTCAGGATTGATTCCCTTTAGGATTAACTGATTTGATCTACTTGCTGGCCAAAAAACTCTCAAGAGTCTCTTCAATGATCAATATTCTTTATGGTCCAACTATCATGTCTATATATGATGCCTGGAAGAGCCATAATTTTTATGATATTGACCTTTGTTGGCAGTGATGTCTTTGCATTTTAATATGCTGTTTCTCATAGGTTTTCTTTCAAGGGGTAAGGATATGTTAATTTTATGGATTCAGACACTGTCCACAGTAATTTTGGAGCCAATAAAATAAAATCTCTATCACAGTTTCTATTTTTTCCCCTTCTATTTGCCATGACATGTTGGGATTGGATGCCATAATCATAGTTCTTTGTACATTGAGTTTTAAAGCCAGCTTTTTCACTCTCTTCTTTCATCCTTATCAAGAGGCTCTTTAGTTGATCTTCTCTTTCTGCCATTAGAATGGTACCATCTGCATATCTGAGGTTGTTGATGCTTCTCCCAGCAATCTTGATTCCAGCTTGTGAGTTATCCAGCCTGGCATTTCACATGATGTACTCTCCATATAAATTAAATAAGCAAGGTGACAATATACAGCCTTGATGTACTCCTTTTCCAATTTTGAACCAGTCTGTTGGTCCATGTCTGGATATTACTCTTGCTTCTTGACCTGCATACACGTTTCTCAGGCAGCAGGTAAGGTTGTCTGGTAATCCCATCTCTTTAAGAATTTTCCATAGTTTGTGTGATCCACACAGTCAGAGACTTGAGCATAGTCAAGGAAACCTAAGTAGATGTTTTTTTTGGGGGAATTCCTTTGCTTTTTCTATGATCTATTTGATATTGACAATTTGATCTCTGGTTTCTCTGCCTTTTCTAAACTCAGCTTGTACAATTATAAGTTCTTGATTCATGTACTGCTGAAGCTTAGGTTGAAGGATTTTGAGTTTTACCTTGCTGTGTATGCTTAGTCACTCATTTGTGTCCAACACTTTGTGACTCCATGAACTGTAGCCCTCCAGGCTCCTCTGTCCATGAGGATTCTTGAGACAAGTATACTGAGTAGGTTGCCATGCCCTTCTCCAAGTGACCTTCCCAACCCAGGCATCCAACCCAGGTTTGCAGCATTGCAGGTGGATTCTTTACCATCTAAGCCACCAGGGAAGCCCAAGAATACTGGAGTGGGTAGCCTATTTCTTCTCTAGGGGATCTTCCCAACCCAGGGATCAAACCCAGGTGTAACTCATTGCAGGCAGATTCTATATTGTCTGAGCTACCTTGCTAGCATATGAAATAAGTGCAATTGTATGTAGTTTAAACATTCTTTGACATTGCCCTTCTTTGAGATTGGAATAAAAGCTGACCTTGTCCAGTCTTTTGGCCACTGCTGTGTTTTCCAAATTTGCTGGCATATTGACTGCAGCACTTTAATAGCATCATTATCTATTATTTGAAATAGTTCAGGTGGAATTCCATCACCTCCACTAGCTTTGTTCATAGTAATGCATCCTAAGGCCCACTTGACTTCACACTCCAGATGCCTAGTTTTAGGTGAGTGATAACACCATCATGGTTATCTGGGTCATTAAGACCTTTTTTGTATGGTTCTTCTGTGTATTCATGCTTAATCTATTCTGCTTCTGTTAGGTCCTTACTGTTTCTGTCCTTTATTGTGCCCATCATGCATGAAATGGTCCCCTGATTTCTCCAGTTTTTTTGAAGAAATCTCTAGTCTTTCTCATTCTATTGTTTTCCTCTATTTCATTGCATTGTTCACTTTGAAGGTTTTCTGCTATTCTCTGGAATTCTGCATCCAGTTGGATATAATATACTATTGCCACTGCTAAGTCGCTTCAGTCTTGTCTGACTCTGTGCAACCCCATAGACAGGAGCCCACCAGGCTCCCCCATCCCTGGGACTCTCCAGGCAAGAACACTGGAGTGGGTTGCCATTTCCTTCTCCAATGCGTGAAAGTGAAAAGTGAAAGTGAAGTCACTCAATCATGTCAGTCACTCAATCATGTCTTTGCAACCCCATGGACCACAGCCTACCAGGCTCCTCCATTCATGGGATTCTTTAGGCAAGAGTACTGGAGTGGGTTGCCATTGCCTTCTCCGAATACACACACACACACACACACACACATATATATATATATATATACACACACACACATACTATTAAGAGATGCTTAATCACTGAAATAGTACATTTGTAAATTTCTAAGAAGATTTGATGTTTTTAATCGAGTTCTAAATTCTATTTAGAACATTTGAGATATCTGATATACAATGAAAAGAAAATCAATGTGAATCAGTGAAATAGCAGTTAATAATGTGCATTATGAAGTATGCACATCAGAGTCTGTGTTGTTTTAACAAAGATAATTGCCACAATAATAAATGTTGGAAAGATATTAGACAACCATTTATCTATCTGCATTTTGTATAGAAAAACATTAATTCTTGGGTGGCCTTATAGCTTAAACTCTTTATGCTTATTCCATATTTTTAATTTAATTTTGTATTAAAAAAATTATATTATGGTGTATCCTATTATTGTGTGTGAATCCCTCCTTTCTTTTACCTTGTTTATAGGCTTCCTTGTCATTGAGAGCTAAAGTTGAATAAACCTGAGTACATTTTGGGGGATAATCCAAGTCTAATGTAGTAATCTCTCAGTTTGATCCCTCGACATGCTGATATTGTCTTAATAATTGCTCCTTATTTCCCCAAACACCTTGTCATTTTTTCATAGAACTAATGCTCTGTGTATACAAATGGCTTTCATACTTTTTTGATTCCAAGACCTCTTTACACAGAAAATTATTGAGGGTTCAAAAGAGCCTTTGCTTATGTGGATTGTATCTATTGCTATCACCCTAGCTGTTGTTCAGTCACTCAGTCATGTCTGACTCTTTGCAACCCCATAGACTGAAACATGCCAGGCTTCCCTGTCCTTTACCATCTCCTAGAGTTTGCTCAAACTCATGTCCATTGAGAAATGCCATCCAACCATCTCATCCTCTCTCATCCCCTTCTCTTCCTGTCCTCAATCTTTCCCAGCATCAGGATCTTTTCCAATGAGTCAGCTCTTTGCATCAGGTGGCCGAAGTATTGGAGCTTCAGTTTCAGCATCAGTCCTTCCAATGAATATTCACAGTTGATTTCCCTTAGGATAGATCCTATTAGAAACTAAAACTGAAATTTTTAACAGAAGAATGTACAAATACATATTTCACTAGATATCAGAATCAACAATATCATCACAGCATGTGTAGTCTCTAGAAATATGTAGAAGTCTCTACCATATCTCATGGTAAGCATCAGAAAATGAGAGAAAAATAAAATAATATTAATGGAATAGATGTAATCTCAAATTACATGAAATGTGTTGTGGACCTCAGGGGTCCCTATACCACGTTTTAAGAACTATTCATGCCATATTCATTTTACTTATCTCTCCTCTGCTCAATGATTATTGTTTCCATAGAGCATGTATTATTCAAATTAACATTTACAGCACCTAGTGAAAGGACTTATTCATGATACATGCTTAATCAATTATTTTTTGGATTAATAAATGAATTCTCCATATGAGTGCATTGCAAAATAATATCTCAGATTATTTCTTAGGATAACTATATAGCTAAATTAAAAAAATATATTTCTATATATATATAAATTACAGTTTTCTACTATATATATATAGTTGTGTATATATACATATATAGAGAGCTGTAATTTTGTTCACCGAAATCTATGGTTGTCTAAGTTCAAGTGGTTTTGAAGATCCCTGATTACCATCACCTCAAGAGGCAGAGCCTTTTAGTAATGAGCATAGCAGCTATTCCTCTGCAATGCTTGGGGAACACGATTTTTTTTTTTTTTAATGAGGCTCTGATCCTAGCTTCTTACAGGCCTAGTCTCATTGGCTTATGTTGCAGTCATGTCCATTAAACATTAGTCTTCTATCAAGACCATGAAGAAAGGCAAAGCTCTCGCCTAACTCTGTCTCTCCTCTACTTTAACCCGAGTGTTTATTGCCTATCTCTTCCCTGTCTGTGATTTTCATTAGGACGTCCTTCAATATAAACTATTCTTAGATGTTACCTTGAAGAACTGCAAAGAAAAACAGTTGATCTGTGAGAATTAGACATGTTATATGCAATCCATTTCAGGGTGATGTTTGAGCATAAAACAAATTTGACACAAATTTAATAAAGGTGGTAAAGTTTTCTCTTAGGAAATATTTACACATCATTACTTTGTTTCAATCTTGACATGAAGTGTCAAATAAAATAGCAATTGCACCTTATTTCCCACCTTAGTATGTTCAGTTCAGTTCAGTCACTCAGTCGTGTCTGACTCTTTGAAACCCATGAATTGCAGCATGCCAGGCCTCCCTGTCCATCACCAACTCCCGGAGTTCACACAAACACGTCCATCAAGTCAGTGATGCCATCCAGCCATCTCATCCTCTGTAATCCCCTTCTCCTCGTGCCCCCAATCCCTCCCAGGATCAGAGTCTTTTGCAATGGGTCAGCTCTTTGCATGAGGTGGCCAAAGTACTTAAATTTCAGCTTTAGCATCAGTGCTTCCAAAGAACACCAAGGACTGATCTCCTTTAGAATGGAATGGTTGAATCTCCTTGCAGTCCAAGGGACTCTCAAGAGTCTTCTCCAACACCACAGTTCAAAAGCATCAACACTTCAGCACTCAGCTTTCTTCACAGTCCAATGCTCACATCCATACATGACTACTGGAAAAACCATAGCCTTGACTAGATGGAGCTTTGTTGGCAAAGTAATATCTCTGCTTTTGAATATGCTGTCTAGCTTGGTCATAACTTTCCTTCCAAGTAGTAATTGCCTTTTAATTTCATGGCTGCAGTCACCATCTACTGTGTATTTGGAGCCCCCCAAAAATGAAGTCTGACACTGATTTCAGTGTTTCTCTATTTCCCATGAAGTGGTGGAACCAGATGTCATGATCTTCATTTTCTGAATGTTGAGCTTTAAGCCAGCTTTTCACTCTCCTCTTTTACTTTCATCAAGAGGCTTTTTAGTTCTTCTTCACTATCTGCCATAAGGGTGGTGTCATCTGCATATCTGAGGTTATTGATATTTCTCCCAGCAATCTTGATTCCAGCTTGTGCTTCTTCCAGCCCAGCATTTCTCATGATGTACTCTGCATATAAGTTAAATAAGCAGGGTGACAATATACAGCCTTGATGTAGTCCTTTTCCTATTTGGAACCAGTCTGTTGTTCCATGTCCAGTTCTAAATGTTGCTTCCTGACCTGCATATAGGTTTCTCAAGAGGCAGGTCAGGTGGTCTGGTATTCCCATCTCTTTCAGAATTTTCCACAGTTTATTATGATCCACACAGTCAAAGGCTTTGGCATAGTCAATAAAGCAGAAATAGATGTTTTTCTGGAACTCTCTTGCTTCTTCGATGATCCAGCTGATGTTGGCATTTTATCTCTAGTTCCTCTGCCTTTTCTAAAAGTAGCTTGAACATCTGGAATTTCACAGTTCACGTATTGCTGAAGCCTGGCTTGGAGAATTTTGAGCATTACTTTAATAGCATGTGAGATGAGTGCAATTGTGCAGTAGTTTGAGCATTGCCTTTTTGGGATTGGAATGAAAACTGACCTTTTGCAGTCCTGTGGCCACTGCTGAGTTTTCCAATTTGCTGGCATATTGAGTGCAGCACTTGCACAGCATCATCTTTCAGGATTTGAAATAGCTCAACTGGAATTCCATCACCTCTACTAGCTTTGTTTGTAGTGATGCTTTCTAAGGCCAACTTGACTTCACATTCCAGGATGTCTGGCTCTAGATGAGTGATCACAGCATCGTGATTATCTTGGTCATGAAGATCTTTTTTGTACAGTTCTGTGTATTCTTGCCACGTCTTCTTAATATCTTCTGCTTCTGTTAGGTCCATACCATTTCTGTCCTTTATCAAGCCCATCTTTGCATGAAATATTCCCTTGGTATCTCTAATTTTCTTGAAGAGATCTCTAGCCTTTCTCATTCTGTTGCTTTCCTCTATTTCTTTGCATTGATTGAGGAAGGCTTTCTTATCTCTCCTTGCTATTCTTTGAACTCTGCATTCAGATGCTTATATCTTTCGTTTTCTCATTTGCTTTTCGCTTCTCTTCTTTTCACAGCTACTTATAAGGCCTCCCCAGACAGCCATTTTGCTTTTTTGCATTTCTTTTCCATGGGGATGATCTTGATCCCTGTCTCCTGTACAATGTCATGAACCTCCGTTCATAGTGCATTAGGAACTCTATCTATCAGATCTAGTCCCTTAAATCTGTTTCTCACTTCCACTGTATAAGCATAATGGATTTGATTTACGTCATACCTGAATGGTCTAGTGGTTTTCCCTACTTTCTTCAATATCAGTCTGATTTTGGCAGTAAGGAGTTCAGAATCTGAGCCACAGTCAGCTCCAGTCTTGTTTTTGCTGACTGTATAGAGCTTCTCCATCTTTGGCTGCAAAGAATATAATCAATCTGATTTTGGTGTTGACCATCTGGTGATGCCCATGTGTAGAGTCTTCTCTTGTTGTTGTTGGAATAGGGTGTTTGCTATGACCCGTGTGTTCTCCTAACAAAATTCTATTGGCCTTTGCCCTGCTTCATTCTGTATTCCAAGGCCAAATTTGCCTGTTACTCTAGGTGTTTCTTGACTTCCTAGTTTTGCCTTCCAGTCCCTTATAATGAAAAGGACATCTATTTTTTTTGTTGTTGTTGTTAGCAATCCCTAAATTAGTTTGTTAGCAATCTCTAAAATTTACTAGGGAGTAAAACAATCTTGAAGTGAGAAAAGTTGACAGTCAAAAGCCTGCTTTAATCCAGGGAATATGATTAAGTTTAACTTAAAAGATGAAATTGCTTGCTACATTAAGTCATAGTAACATTAGTAAAACAGTATAGTTCATGGGGTCGTGAAGAGTTGCACACGAATGAGCGACTTCACTTTCACTTTTCACTTTCATGCATTGGAGAAGGAAATAGCAACCCACTCCAGTGTTCTTGCCTGGAGAATCCCAGGGATGGGGGAGCCTGGTGGGCTGCCATCTATGGGGTCGCACAGAGTCGGACACGGCCAAAGCAACTTAGCAGCAGTAGCATAGTTCATTTTTATCCTTTCTTCATTTTTTAACATATACCATATATATAAAAAGTGCACAAATTCAATATTTACAATTTAGTGATTTTTCATTGAGGGAACACCCCTGTAACAATGCGATATTCAACACCCAGGAACCACATTAATGCCTGCGTCTTGGTGCTCCCTCTTTTTCCCATAAAACAAACAGCTTTGCTGATATCCATGGAAATCAGTTCTTTTGTTTTTTTTTTTTCATTTACAAACTAAATATGGAAACCTAAAAATACAGTTTATGTTTGCCTTTTTGTTTTTAACTTTCCATAATATAAGTGCAGAGAAAATATTTTGTTCTGATTTTTCTGTAATGCCCATATATTTGGGATATTTATCCTTGTTGTGAATTATTCAGGTTCTTAAATTTATATTGATATGTATCTTTCAGTTATATCCATTCTACTTTCAGTGATCATTTGTGTTGTTTCAGCTTGGGACTATTATGAATTATACTGCCATGATCACTCTGTTATATTTTTCTAGGTGTCTGTGAACATATCATGTAGGATATATATAGTTTGGAGTAGAATTACTGAGTCATAGATAATGCATGTATCCAAATTTCCTGAGTAATGATTGACTGTTTCCTGCAATGGTTGCAATAAAGTACCCATGGGTCTCAAATGAAACCTTGAGTTGCTCCATATAACTGTCAAAATTGGTACAAAAAAAAAAAAAACTATTTTAGGTCTAGTGTGTGTGTGTAATAATACTTAATAATGGCTTTTATTTTGTTATTAATAGGTCAGAGTATTTTCATGTAGCTATTGAACATTCAGACATTATAACTATATTGTGCTTTTTCAATCAGCTTGCTTATTTTCTTCTTCTTCTTCTTCTTTTTAATGATTTCAAGAATTTTTCTCTTGAAACAAGATATTTGCCAGTTACATGACTTACAGGCCTTAAAATTCATGGCTTGCTTTTTAACTCTCTTATGTGTCATTAAAAGAATAGGATTCTTAAATTTAACAGAATACTTTATGGTTAGTATTTTTTCTTGAACTGTTTAAAGATTCTTTTCCTGCCCTAAAGTCAAAAATACAGTATCTTAGTATAATTTCTAAAATCTTTCTTGCTTTGCACTTTACATTCAAATCTAAAATCTATTTGGGGTTTTGTGCATAGTTTTAATAGGGGTTATTTCATTTTTTACCACTTTGGATATGGGCTATTGACTTAACATACCTTTTAAAAATTATAATTTCTTTATTTGTCTATAGGACAAACCTTCCCTATTTCAATGCCTTTTTGTGATGTGGCTCTGATTCTGAGAACTCTCTTTTCTTCAATCTTTTCATGATGTTGTATTTCTAGATAACTGAGGCATTTATATATGCATTGTTAGCATTTAATTGTTTTATATGTATACAGAATACCTGTATACTTGATAAAGCAAACGTCATACTATTTTTATTTTTAAAGAGTTTCTTGACTATTCCTGTCCTATTGCATTTTCATAAACTTTAGTATTATTTTGTCTATTTCCACACATTATTGTGTTGGAAATATTATTGAGGTTTTATTAACTCCAAATATTATTATATATGATATAACTATAATACTGCATGTTCCAAATCCATAAGAATGATGAGATCAGATCAGTTCACTCTCTCAGTCGTGTCCGACTCTTTGCGACCCCATGAATCACAGCACGCTAGGCCTCCCTGTCCATCACCAACTCCCGGAGTTCACTCAGACTCACGTCCATCAAGTCAGTGATGCCATCCAGCCATCTCATCCTCTGTCGTCCCCTTCTCCTTCTGTCCCCAATCCCTCCCAGCATCAGGGTCTTTTCCAATGAATCAACTCTTCACATGAGGTGGCCAAAGTACTGGAGTTTCAGCTTTAGCATCATTCCTTCCAAAGAAATCCCAGGGCTGATCTCCTTCAGAATGGACTGGTTGGATCTCCTTGCAGTCCAAGTGACTCTCAAGAGTCTTCTCCAACACCACAGTTCAAAAGCATCAGTTCTTCGGTGCTCAGCCTTGTTCACAGTCCAACTCTCACATCCATACATGACCACAGGAAGAACCATAGCCTTGACTAGACGAACCTTTGTTGGCAAAGTAGTGTCTCTGCTTTTGAATATGCTATCTAGGTTGGTCATAACTTTCCTTCCAAGGAGTAACATTTATTCAAGTCTTCTGTACTTTCCATCAATAAGGATTCTTAGTTTTATAAATGGAAAACTGGATCATAGACATTGATAATCTCTTACTAGACTTGTTCCTACACATTTGAAATATACTATAGTAAACAGTATCTTTCAATATTTTTGTTTATAACTGTTGTCCTGATAGGATTACAGTTTTTGTCTGTTGCTATAACCAACTTTCTAAATTTTCTTTTCAATAGATTATTTTGGGTTTTCTGTATGTATCAACAGACTACATACAACCAATAATTTTCTTTTTCTAACAATTTTACATTCCTAAATTATTGTCCTTCCTTCCTGCACAGAGTAGGATCCCCAGTCAATGTTGACTAAAAGTAATGATAACAGATATTTTCTGCATTCCCAAATGGAAAAGAGAAACTATTCAATATTTTATTATGTATGCTATTAATTTTGTAAATACCTGTGTAAGGTTAAAATTGTTTCCTCCTAAATCTAGTTTGTAATATATAAAAAATTCAAGTAGTAATTAATTGTATCAAATCTTTTTGTTTTCTCTAAATGTTTGGATTATATTTCCTTTTTTTTTTTTGTCATTATGGTAAAACTGTCAATCTGTATTAAAATCCTAAATCAAACTTAAACTCCTGAATACAGTCACCTTGTTTGAGATACACCATGCATATACATCTGCCTCAGTGGAACTGGTTTGATACTTTTTGTTTCTAATCTTCGCATCTATGTTCATGAGAAAGATCAACTGGCAAATAACCTAATTTCCACTAACTCTTAGTATCAAGTTTATACTAGCTTAATAAATGTAGGAGTACTTATTTTTAAAGTATGCTGAAATAATTGTATATGGTTAGTGTTAATTTTTTACTTAATTGTTTGTTATAATTCAACCATATTCGTATATAGGCTTCAAATTACTTTGAGGGGAGAAGATTTCTATATTTAAGTCAATTTTCAATAGTTAAACAAAGTAGTTTTTTTTTTTCAATTTGAGATTATATTTCTATGATTTCCTCTGTGATTTAAAGTTTTAAACTCATTAGTGAAAATTTCCTCATAAGTTCTTATCTTTAAGCCTGTTATCTCTATAGTGATAGCCTCACTTTCAGTTGTGGTAAAAATGTGCTTTTTTCCTTTACCTTGAGTCCAACCAAAAACTTATTTTGCTATAATCTCTTTAAAATTTCTCCTTCCTAATTTTTATAATATATCTCTCTTGATCTCTGTTAGAAATGTGGTAGGTTTTCTCATTTTATTGGCCAGACCTTTGTATCATGTTACATTCTGTATAATAAGTCCAGATTTATTCTCCAATTAACTATTTCTTTAATTAAAATCTGTCATTTAAGATGTGTTAAATTTATTGCTTTTTATTTCTAGAAATTTTGTTCAATTTTTCAAATGAAATTTCTTTATAATTTCTTTCTTTTGATATTGATATGTATATATAATATCATGGTATATAATTTACTTTATGTTTGTGTATGGTCAGTCACATCTGACTTTTTGCTACCCCATAGACATGGACTGCAGCTTGCCAGGCTCCTCTGTCCATGGGATTTCCCACTCAAGTATACTAGATTGGATTGCTATTTCATTCTCCAAGGGATCTTTCCAACCCATTTATTGAACCAACTATTCTTACATATCCTGCATTAGCAGGTTGTTTCTCTACCACTAGTGCCACCTGAGATGCCCCCATATAATTTGATATGTAATATCAAACATTATTTTCTAAATTATCAGATCAGATCAGATCAGTCGCTCAGTCGTGTCCGACTCTTTGCAACCCCATGAATTGCAGCACGCCAGGCCTCCCTGTCCATCACCAACTCCCGGAGTTCACCCAGACTCACGTCCATCGAGTCGGTGATGCCATCCAGCCATCTCATCCTCTGTCGTCCCCTTCTCCTCCTGCCCCCAATCCCTCCCAGCATCAGAGTCTTTTCCAATGAGTCAACTTTTCGCATGAGGAGGCCAAAGTACTGGACTTTCAGCTTTAGCATCATTCCTTCCAAAGAAATCCCAGGGCTGATCTCCTTCAGAATGGACTGGGTGGATCTCCTTGGAGTCCAAGGGACTCTCAAGAATCTTCTCCAACACCACAGTTCAAAAGCATCAATTCTTCAGCGCTCAGCCTTCTTCACAGTCCAACTCTCACATCCATACATGACCACAGGAAAAACCATAGCCTTGACTAGACGGACCTTTGTTGGCAAAGTAATGTCTCTGCTTTTGAATATGCTATCTAGGTTGGTCATAACTTTCCTTCCAAGGAGTAAGCATCTTTTAATTTCATGGCTGCAGTCACCATCTGTAGTGATTTTGGAGCCCAGAAAAATAAAGTCTGACACTGTTTCCACTGTTTCCCCATCTATTTCCCATGAAGTGGTGGGACCGGATGCCATGATCTTCATTTTCTGAATGTTGAGCTTTAAGCCAACTTTTTCACTCTTCACTTCTAAATTATATTTTTTATAATTCCAGTATTTGAATTTGAAGTCTCTGGAGATCTGTTTTTTTGTTTTTGTTTTGTTTGTTTTTTGTTGTTGTTCTGGGTCTCACTATAGTGTTTTTGGTCCTTTTGTCCTTAGAGATTGTTTAATCATGAATTGCTAACCTTTCTTAGAACTTGAACTCCTTCACCAGTATTAAAGTTGTCCTACTCCAGAGAGGAATTGTCATTCTTTTTGCAAGGTGCACATGGGCATAATGACTCCTAGCCACTACAACTTAGATTCTCTTCTTAAAAATGCTCAGACAATACTGATAATAAGAAATTCACTTGGAAACCTATGTGATTGTCAGGATACAATTGTAGTTTCTCAGTGAAGTAACTATTTCTCCTCTTACAAACTGTGCTCAGTTTGATGAAAACAACTTTAAAGTTTTCTTGATATTTGTTATTCTGCAATTTTGCCAAAATACATCTAGTTGCATATTTTGCTTTTATTTCTTTTTACCAGGACTCAAGTGTCTTGAGTCTGGAAACACATGCATTTGCTTAAGCAATTTTATAAAATATTATAGTTTCAGATATTTTCTCTCTTCATTTTTTAAATGTAATTTACTTAGGTTTTCTAAATGTGCCTTTTCTTTCTTCTTTCATATTGTATGTGTATATATATGTGTGTGTGTGTGTGTGTAAATATATATTTAGCATTGAATTCTGGGTGTCTTCCTCATTTCTAACTACCAGGTCATTTTCTTTTCTTTGGTTTTGTCTAATCTGTTCTTTGGCTTATCCATGCATATTTTCATTTTTATCACCATTTCCAGATTTCTAAGCATTCTTTTCTTTAAAATCTTATTTTTTCTGTTTCCAAAATGAACTATATTTTATTGAGTCTTCAATATTTTTTTCTTATTTGAACACAGTTAATTTGTTTTCTCAATCAGATTACTGTTTCTAGTTACTAGGATGTTCCTCCTTTTACAGTTTAGGCTCATTGATATTCCGCCATATGTGTTTTAATTGTGAACCTGCAATTCTTCAAGAGCAATTTTTTCTTGTATAGGTGAATGACTACCTTATAAAAAATGTCCAGCAGAGGGGTTTTTATTTTGATCCACCAGGGCAGGGAATTCAATTGTCCTTGTCCAATTGTTATTTTATGTTCTCAGTTTGAAGCTCCTGTTACTACTCTATATGTATACGTACTATAGGTCAGTGCTTCTGATTCTTCACTCAAGACTTTATATATACTAAAATTATTTCCTACCATTGTCAGCTAGTGAGTAAGAGCTTCACCCCTCTTATTTTCACAGAAATAATAATTTTTAGAGATCTCTAGCCTAGTTCCAGTTACCTTGCTTTTTATAATCCAGAAGACATCTCTCCAGTTTCCTCATGGGTTCTGGAGATCAACTCCTTCTGCCTTCACTCAGATATAAAGGTTTCTTTCCTCCTTTCTTTGATTACACTTTCCACTTTTAACAATAAAATTTTCTGTTCTCTTTTTCTGTTCCCTTTTAAGCTGGACTTTACATATGAAAAATTTCTTATTGCTATATTTTAACTACCCTTTCTGTGTGGTCGTACTAGGAGAGAGGTCTGTCAAAGCAGCTTGTTCAGCTTTTCATGTTGGAGCACTAGAGTTTTAAATTGTGAAGAGCTTCAAGCTGCAATTACTGAAAACTTTCTTAAAAGTTCATTATTGATTAAAATCTCATTGATAAGAAATAATCTTAAGGAGAGCAAACAAACACTACTGAATCTTGTATATCCTGGGCTGTTAAAATATTTAAAAGGGCAAGGTTTTAATAAACATAGGGAAGAAAATTGCTACTACAGGGGGAAAATACCTATATTCATTTCTTTGATATGGAAAATAATAATGCATTTGTGGTTGAAGGGAAACATTAGCTGAACTAAAATGTAAAGTTCTGTGACACATTTTTATTCCAAGGATTTACTTGAAAATTAGATTGTCTAATACCAAAATAATATTTTCAAATGTATATTGCCATGGAATTTGGTTATAGATGTAGTATTGAGTTTGTAGAACAGAATAGCCTAAGAGGAGAACACTGTGGACTTGAAGAATTGAATGGGGAAGATGGAAAAAAGAACATTTTTAAAAGACAATAAGAATATAATATTACAGTATTTAAGATTTTTGAATTGTTATTTTGTGGCTAGTAAGCTTAAGTGATTTCTGTATATTAACATATTTAATTATGAGGCAAACCCTCACAGAGAGTTTAAAATGTTCCTACTTTACAGATAATTAAATTACAATTCAGTTCCCTTCTCTCCTGCCACCTGCCCAGGTTCCAAGCTAGTTGGCAGGGGGCTGGGGTGGGGGGGCGGTGGATTAAGTTCTTGGTAGCAGTGGTTGTGAGTAGATATTCATGCCATGAGCTAAACTAGGTTAGTTTGAAGAAGGATTGGCTTATATAGGTAAAGAGGATCCATAATATTTAGAAAGAGAGACTTAAATGCTGCTGCTGCTAAGTCGCTTCAGTCGTGTCCGACTCTGTGTGACCCCATTGACGGAAGCCCACCAGGCTCCCCTGTCCCTGGGATTCTCCAGGCAAGAACACCAGAGTGGGTTGCCATTTCCTTCTCCAATGCATGAAAGTGAAAAGTGAAAGGGAAGTCGCTCAGTTGTGTCCGACTCTCAGCGACCCCATGGACTACAGCCAACCAGGCTCCTCCATCCATGGGATTTTCCAGGCAAGAGTACTGGAGTGGGGTGCCATTGCCTTCTCCGACTTAAATACTAGTGGGATTTATAAGTTTGAGTCCAGTGTTTGGGGAAAAGCTTGGTATGAGAACTATAATTATATGAATAATAATCAGAACAATATAAGCCACAAATTTATTGATTATATTGCAGATGCTATCCAAAGAAATTTAATGCCAACATGTTCTTAAATTTACAAATGTCATTATGAAGAGCATATTATTGTCTGTATATTAGAGAAAAGGAAACTGACCCTTAGAGAGAGGTGTAATTTGCTCAAATAACAGGGCCAAGAATTAGAAAAGGGAGTTATAATAATCTGTACTTGATTCCAATGTATGCTTTTAGCCTTCATCTAATCTTCCTCCATTTATATAGATCAAAACAAACATAGACTCAAACTACAAGTAGACTCAGGAAAGCCTGTAAAAAGTTCTTACATGATAGACTTTTTAAAGAGTTAATAGGAAGCAATAAGAATTTTGATAAATGTTCTTAATATTCTGCAGCTGTAAGTTCACTTCAACAAGTAATTCCAGTGGGTTTGAGAATAGATACTCTAGTTGGTATTTAGTTTTAAGGTTTTGCTAATCACCTGAGACAATATTATTAATTTAGAGTTGCATATTTCTTTGTGTGTTAGATCTAATTATTTAAAATACAGAAAGGGGAGTTCTCTGTCAAGCATGTATTGTTACAGAGAACACTTTTATTTATTTTTATTTTTTTTTTCTTCTTTTTTTCTTTTTCAATGCCACAGAGAACACTTTTAGATCTAACTTTTGTGTGACTCCTATTGACTAGATCATTTTGTATTTCTGTAGAAAGACTGCAGAGTTCATTACTACTGTGAAGTACTGAATATGTGAGTCTAGACTTTTTACCTTTGCACAGATGAATGTAATCAGAAGCATAGTTTCTCACCAAATACATAAATATGGGAACTGTGATGTGGCAGAATAGAAAATAATCTCAGGGCACAGAAGTAACAGTATAATTGTGGCTAGGAGATGGGAGGAGGATTCTGAGAGGAAGGAGCCTGGAGACAAATCAGTTGTCACATATGTAACTTTGGTCTGTAACTTACATCTTTGAAAATACTTTTTACTAAGGTTTCCTCTTATATAGCATGTGAATTAATATCTAATAGCCTTTAAATTTCTTCCCTGGTGGTTCAGTGGTTAAAAATAATAATAATATTAGTAATTCTCCTGCCAAGCAGGAGGTTCAGGTTTGATCTCTGGGTCAAGATGCCCTGGAGAAGGAAATGGCAACCCAGTCCAGAATTCTTGTCTGGGATAGCCCATGGATAGAGAAGCCTGGCAGGCTATAGTATATGAAGTCCCAAAGGCTTGGACATGACTTAGCAACTGAACAACAGCAACAATTTGAAATTCTAATAAGTTTTACTATTTTTCCTGATTTTATCATGTTAAACACATTTACAAAACTTTTGCAAAACTCTTGAACTTCTCCATAAATAGACTATTTTATAACATAATCTAAGAAAATGGCAAGTCCTAGTTGTGGATAGGATTGCTTTAGAAATCCAGGAATAATCATATATTATCCTACATTATTATCTACTATTATAGGAAAATAATATGTATTTTACAAATAATGATGCATATTGATATTATGTAGTCTTACTCTAAAAATTAGACTCCTATTTCTTTATGGTCTTTAAATAGAAGGCATCTGATGTGATTATAAATAAACAAAATATATTGGTGCATCAGTTTAACAAATCACTGGGTATTCATAGAGGAAATTTCCTGATTCTTGATATCTTAGCCAATGGTTTTAATTCATTGGAAAACAATATTTAGCAGTACAATAACTTTACTCTGAATGTCATCATTGTGCAAAAGGCTAAAAAATTATTTTAATATATAAATTCACTTCCAAATTTTCTGAATAATTTTCAAGAGGTACATTATGGAAACTCAATAAACTCAAGTGTGGAATAACATAACTGAGCTATTTAAGATAAGACTCCATGAGGGGACAGTGAGATTAAACTTCCTGTGGTGTTTTTAAAAAACTAAACAGTTTTTAATAAATGTAACATTGAGGTTTTAACCTGTTGGTAGTGACTGTCTATAATAAAAAATTATAGATATTTGAGATTTTTTTCCTTCCTTTGGGGGACACTTAAATATAGAAAATGATTGAAGTCATAATGGCAAAGCCAGGAAACAAAAGAAAGGAAGAAATAACTATATATTCTATTAACCCAAAAATTAGTTACCCAGAATTTTTCATATAGTAGTGAGGGCTAGAGTTTAAAGGGTATTCTGTCTATATCTGAGGTATCTTCTCTTGCCAATTGTTGTTTCCTTCTTCCTCAACAATTTGTCCTCTATCCCACCAGAAAATGCTAAATTAGATCTATAATAGACAAAAATGTATAAAAGGAAAGGAAGCTGTAATACATAACATCTCAGAAAGAGGAGTTTCCTGGGGAGAGCAGGGATGGAACATACTGTCAGTTATATCAGAATGTTGTTTTCATTCAGTCACAAATTTGTGTCCAAATCTGTGACCCCATGGACTGCAGCACACAAGGCTTCCCTGTCCTTCACTATCTCCCAGAGTTTTCTTAGGCTCATGTCCATTGAGTTGGTTATGCCACCCAACAATCTCATCCTCTGTCACTCCCTTCTCTTCCTACCCTCAATCTTTCCTAGCATCAGGGTCTTTTCTAATGAGTCGGTTCTTCGCATTAGTTGGCCAAAGTATTGAAGTTTCAACTTCAGTATCTGTCCTTCCAATGAATACTCAGAGTTTATATCCTTTAGGATTGACTGGTTTGATCTCCTCTCTGTCCAAAGGACTCTCAAGAGTCCTCTCCAGCACCACAGTTTGAAAAAATCAATTCTTGGTGCTCAGCCCTTTTAATGGTCCAACTCACATCCATACATGACCACTAGAAAATCCATAGCTTTGCCTATACAGACCTTTGTCAACAAAGTGATGTCTCTGCTCTTTAATATGCTGTCTAGGCTTGTCATGGAGAAGGAGAAGGCAGTGGCACCCCACTCCAGTACTCTTGCCTGGAAAATCCCATGGACAGAGGAGCCTGGTAGGCTGCAGTCCATGGGGTTGCGAAGAGTCGGACACGACTGAGCGACTTCCCTTTCATTTTTCACTTTCATGCATTGGAGAAGGAAATGGCAACCCACTCCAGTGTTCTTGCCTGGAGAATCCCAGGGACGGGGGAGCCTGGTGAGATGCCATCTATGGGGTCACACAGAGTCGGACATGACTGAAGTGACTTAGCAGCAGCAGCAGGCTTGTCATAGCTTTCCTTCAAGAAGCAAGCATCTTTGAATTTCATGGCTGTAGTCAGCATCCGCAGTGATTTTGGATCCCAAGAAAATAAAATCTGTCAAAGCTTTCACTTCTTCCCCATCTATTTTCCATACAATGATGGGATCAGATGCCATGAATGTTGAGGTTTAAGCCAGCCCTTACAATCTCCTCTTTCACCCTCATAAAGAGGTTCTTTAGTTCCTCTTAACTTTCTGCCATTACATACAACCAGATGGTTACCAGCATAGAATTTGATTTGGAGACAGAATAAATCTGAATTTACATCTATTGGGTTGGGCATAAAATTTGTTCAGAGTTTTCTATAAGATGTTATAGAAGAATCCAAATGAACTTTTTGGCAAACCAGATACATCTGCCATAAACTGGTTGTACATCATTAATTCAATAATTTAAATTCAATAAGCCTCAGCTTTTAAAGAAAGATATTCCTAATTTATGAAAATGATATAAGGATAACATGAAATAATTAGGTACCATGCACTTAGCCTAATACTTGACACAGAATTTTTAATTATATAATTATCTGTGGCTGGAAACAATATTTAGACAAGATTAAATGTAATTACCAACAGTTTGGGTGTATTGTAAAAAAAAAAAAAAGAAAAGAAAATCCACAAGTGATTCTGATTTCCCCTTACCTGTTCCCATACACTGTCTACCTTAAGCACTGAAAATCATTTTTTGTATATAAAAAACAAGTGGTGAATTTTTATGGGTGAGTGTATTTTATTTTACTCAAATTCAATTAGATGATTTATTTTTCAACATAATTGGTCTAGCAATTTTATCCAAACCCCTTAATTAACCAGTGTAAATGAGTCCATATAACTTCCCTATATTAACATAATAGTCTCACATGTAGCATTTTATAGCAGAATGTACAGTGTAATCAATGTATAGTAAATAACCTAAAGAAATCTGTTAACAGTCCATTTATAGCTTAGCCAAAACCACTTGGAAGTTTGTATCTACCTACTGATTCAGTCTAATCGCTGCATATGCTGAAAAATGATGAGGTCAACTTATAAACTTTAAAAAAAATAGAAGCTTATGTTTTCACTGTTCTGTGTTTTAGACATCTATTATGTCACCCCAAAGGGAAACCTTTTGACAAAATCATCTATTGTCAATTCTCCATAGTTTCATTTTCAAATAATTTTCTGACACTGAGATTAAACTCTTAGATATCTTAAAAAAAGAAAAAAAAAAGCCTAAAAGCAACTTTTTTTCTTTTCTTCTTTTTTTTTTTTTTTTTTTTGAGGAAAGGGTTAATTTTTACCTTGTCAAGTCCCTCAACTCAGAGTAAGGGAAGTAAGGAAGTGAACAGTAAGGAAGGGAACCTCTGTAGTGGAAGGGAGGCTGTTTTCATGATATTAAAAATTAATGATTTTTAATGTTTTGAAATTAAGTTCTGTAAAGGCAGGACTTCTATCTCTTTTATTCTCAAATGCAGCCCCTGTCACTAGTCCGTAAACATCTGTTGAATTATTTTATTATTTGTATCAATATGTTTTAATTATCCTTACTTTTTTGTGGAGTCAAGTATATACCTCCACCTTTCCATTATTCCACTATTATTTTTATGCCAAGAAAAGATATACTGAATTTAAGAAATCTAGTTTCTATATGTTGGATTATCATTCTGTATTAAATACAGCATAGTAATTAGCTCAGTCATGTCTGACTCTTTGCGACCCTGTGGACTGTAGTCCGCCAGGCTCCTCTGTCCATGGGATTCTCCAGGCAAGAATACTGGAGTGGGTTGCCATTTCCTTCTCCAGGGGATCTTCCCAACCCAGGTATCGAACCTGGGTCTCCTGCATTGCAGGCAAACACTTTATCCTCTGAGCCACCAGGGAAGCCTAAATACAGCATAGGGGCCCCTAATACAACTTTTAAATATTTCCATTCTACAATTATCAGAACAGTCAAAATTCATAATAAAGACTCACAATAAGTGTATCAATGAAAACTCTGATATTTTTGCCTTCTTAAAAAAAAAGTCCCACAGTAGACTACATCTATTATTAGTGGCAAAGACTCAAATGCTGGAAGGGATTGGGGGCAGAAGAAGGGGAGGACAGAGGATGAGATGGCTGGATGGCATCACTGACTGGATGGACGTGAGTCTCAGTGAACTCCGGGAGTTGGTGATGGACAGGGAGGCCTGGCGTGCTGCGATTCATGGGGTCGCAAAGAATCCGACGCGACTGAGCGACTGATCTGATCTGACCATCTTGCTGGTTGCTATCTTCAACATAGGAAATTGTCTCATTATCTGTATATGTACAGGTGGATCTCTTCCTCTCACATTCCTTAAGATTTTAGCATGTCTTAGGCAATGCAATGGAGAAGGCAATGGCACCCCACTCCAGTACTCCTGCCTGGAAAATCCCAAGGACGGAGGAGCCTGGTGGGCTGCAGTCCATGGGGTCACTAAGAGTCGGACACGACTGAGCGACTTCACTTTCACTTTTCACTTTCATGCATTGGAGAAGGAAATGGCAACCCACTCCAGTGTTCTTGCCTGGAGAATCTCAGGGACGGGGGATCCTGGTGGGCTGCCGTCTCTGGGGTCGCACAGAGTCGGACACGACTGAAGCGACTTAGCAGCAGCAGCAGCAGGCAATGCAAAATATTTTCTTTTTATCATATAATGATTTTTCTTATTTTTATAACTGGTACCCTTTTACACTGAGTTCATGTGGCATTTCTTACCTTTAGCTACAACATAGAAACACCAGGATGCATGAGTTAAATAGCTAGCTGGCAAAGCAAAATTAATAGCTTCTTTGATTTTTTTTTCTTTGATATGGCACAAATCGGTTTTTATACCAAAGGCTTATTTATAATAATCTCTTTTCAGCAGCTTGCCCTGGAGCAGCATGAAAACACAATTAATACAAAAGTTTGCCATAATAGTGACTCACAGCAGATGAAATTCACTCTCCCCATATTTACAACCTCTTTTAATAGAGTGTTGCTCCCCTGATTCACAGCGTATAAAATCAGAAGTACTTTGTATTTGTGAAGAGACCTGGTTAGTAGAATAGAATGATTTATTGGTGTATCACCAATTGTCACCTAATATTTGAGTACCTGAATATTAAAACAGACAATTCTCATGTATAACTGTGAACATTTGAGAATTATAACTTTTTTTTTTTTGCTGTTGGAACAATATTGGCAGTCATCTAGTCCCCACTTCTCATTTCGGGGGCCCACAGAGAGTTAGTTCTGGTTTGGGCTGGAGTTTAGATTTTTGAGTCATGCTCTATCTCACCCTTTTGCTGCATAGAAGAACAGAGGGTCTCAGATGATGATCCAAAACACACATCTTCTGAGCTTTTCTTTGAGACCCTATAATTTATCAGGCCACCTAATAATCTTCAAAAATTTACTCAATCTCCCGATATTTCCATAAAGTTCTATTTCATGAACATTCTAATAAAGTGAGATTGTATCCTTTTCATAAACTTTCAGGAATTCTGGATAGATTCTAACTAATCTGGTTAGCATCATTTGATTAAATTAATTGAGCAAATATATATGGAGTGCTAATACATGTTAATCCCTGTGATAGGCAGGAAGGATAAAAAATAAGTATAATTACTGTACTGAATATACTCAAGATTCATTATTGCTGGTGTCATTTGGTAAATCCCGTCCTACTCTTTGTGACCCCGTGGTTTTATAATTATTGCTATATAGGAGCTTCTCTGAATACAGAATTCTGGAACCCCCTGCATTAAGGGACTCCTTCATTATCAAGCTGATGGATTCAGACTGAATAACTCATTTATACAGTCTTCCATTCTTGAGATAGAAAAAATTGAGAAAAGCTCTCTCATCTTTTTACTTTGTCCCATCTGTATACTCACAGATCCACCTGTAAGTGTATAGATAATGAGACAATTTCTCATGGAAATTTTAAAAGCAAGATAGACTTCAACATGAATTACTGAATTTTATGCTACTGAGGAACATACTGTGAAACCTAACAGAACTGATTTACCCATTTCAGATTCACTGATTAATTCCCAACTTCCCAATACATGCTGTAAGAACAGATATATAAAATTGTGTGTATGTGTGTGTGTGTGTAGTGGGGTGCTATTTTTTCTTCTTTCTTCCATATGAGAAAAGCTAACTTTTTTCTTTTTTTGTAATTTAACTGGTTCAATCAAAATCCTTCAATTTCAAACTAATCTGGGTTAGATTACAAATAGATTAAAATTAACAATGACATTTTATATGAAAAAAAAAAGGGATTCAATAGTTCCTTTTTCCCTAGGTGATTGAATGAATTTCATTTCATTTTCACTATGTATATTCAAAAATACTCCTAAGTGAATGGGACAATTGCAAAAATTTATTAGAACCTCTTATGTGTCAGACACATGCAGGGTACATAACAGTAAACAAGATAGATACGTTTCCTGTTAACATGCTAGGCAAGAAGGCTGACTTATAAGAAATGAATAAGTGGAAAAATTACAGAGTGCTTATGTGATAGTAAATAGAGATTTTTAACGTAAACAATGAGAGGTGCATTTTGTAGGGTACTGAGATCTCTTAGAAGGTATTTAAGCTAAACCCTGAGAGGAAAAATGAATGTACCCAGGGAGTGGGCAAGGGTGGTGGTGGGGAGTAAGAACATTTCAGGCATGGAAAGAAATGTGAACAAATATTTAAGGTAAAACAGGAATGGAGGAAGTTGAGTGAATGGTAGGTAAGAAGACTTTTTTAGTGATTTCCTTTTTTAGGTTCCTGAAAAACAGGGTGTTAAATACAAGCACTGTGTCAAATGATATATCTTCTAACTTTCTCATCATGGATAGGGAATATTGTATAACTTGAACATATTAAAATTGAGATTTGCAAAGCAATAGCTAAAAGAGAAGCCATTTTAAGAGATATCTAAATTATAATTCCTGTATTTTACCCAGAACGTTGAAGTAGGCTTGAGTTTTAGTATTCTTATAACATTAAAATATATTGACTCTTTTAGCTTCTTTCTTCAAGCTAAGCAGTTCTTGTCTTAGACTGTTGTTTATGTTCCCATCTGTATTGCTTTGTGACTCACAGTCAGGTTGCTAGGATAAAAGAGAGTAAATATATTGTTTTCCACATAAAGTGACTTCAAGATCAAGCATGGCCACAAGTTCAAAATAGCTGAAACTGATATTTTAATATTTTGCTTATCTTTAGAGCTGTATTACAACCCTATATAAATATCCATATGTCTTTAGCAATATAATTTTGCTTGGGTAAAACTCTGAAATGGAAGGTTACTTTTTAATAGAACATTAGAAAGAATTAGAGCTTATTTTTGTTTTTTCCCTATGGCAAATTAAAAAAAAATATATGTATATTTTATCGATGTATAGCTAATTTGCAATGTTGTGTTTGTTTCAAATGTACAGCAAAGTAAATCAGTTATACATATACACACATCCACTCTTCTTATTCTTTTTCCATTTGGGTCATTACAGAGTATCAAGTAGATTTACTTATGCTGTGCATGGGTCTTTATTAGTTATCTATTTTTTGTAGTAGTGTATATATCTTAATCCCAATTTTCCAATTTATCCCTTTTCCTCTCCCCCCTGGTAACTATATGTTACCATGTTCCTGGGGTGATGGGGGGGGCGGTGTGGAAACTGTTTGTTTTCTACATTCGTGACTCTATTTCTGTTTTTGTAAATAAGTGCATTTGCACCTTTTTTTTTTAATTCCAACTATAAATGTACCACATGCTGTTTGTCTTTCTCTATGGACTTACTTCCCTCAGTATGACAATTTCCAGGTCTATTCATGCTGCTTCAAGTGGCATTATTTCATTCTTTTTATGGCTGGGTAATATTCTCCTGTATCTGTGTGGCACATCTTAACCCACTCCTCGGTGAGTGGACACTTACGTTGCTTCCATGTCTTGGCTTTTGTAAATAATGCTGCAGTGAACACTGAAGCGCGTGTCTTTTTGAACTTTTTTTTTTTGATATATGCTCAAGAGTAGGATTGCTGGATCACATGGTAGTTCCATATTCAGTTTTTTAAGGATCCACCATCTGTTCTTTGTAATGATTATACTGTTTTATATTCTCACCAAAAGTATATGAGGGTTCCCTTTTCTCCACACCTTCTCCAGCATATATTGTTTATAGACTTTTTAACGATGACCATTCTTTTGGGTGTGAGGTGATACCTCATTATAGTTTGGGAATAGCTGGTTTTTGCTATCACTAAGAGAAGTAAAAATAAGTGACTTTTAGTCTATCTGAGGCATGGGGAGAGGGAGGTAGAGACAATGCAAACATTAAGATAAAAGTAGATTTGAAGTATCTAATTTTCTTTCATTATATTTATTTAATTGAGGTATAATTGATTCACAATATTGTGTTAGTTTCCATTATACAGCAACATGATTCAGTAATACATATTCATACATGTATATATTTATAGTATAATTTTAAACAAATTATTTTCCTGGCCTCACAGTTTGATATTCTGATCTCCAAACTGGGAAACATCCTCCCAGATATCATATTTTATAGGTAAGGCACTCTCCCACTTATAATAATGGAATTCACAATAAGGTTCAGTGACTCTTCCTGGAGTCTCTGTCCAACAGCTGTTATTCCCTAGATCTTTTTCAAACCAGAGACAGAGGAGTAGAAATGGTTTCAGGGTATCATCTGAAGAGAATGGAGTTTAATGTTTACTACAGAATACCTGTTTTTTTGTTTTTGTTTTTGTTTTTAATTTTAAGTATAGTTCATCTGCCTTTTTAGGACAGGGGGGCCTGGCATGCTGCAGTCCATGGGATCACAAAGAGTTGGACATGGCAACTGAACATCAACAAAATAGTTGATTCATAATATCTCAGGTATATAAGAAAGTAATCCAGTTGTATATATATATATACTATTTTTAAAGTTATTTTTCAATATAGGTTATTATAAGATATTAAGTATATCTTATAATAACATATAGTCTTTTGTTTTTCTAGTTTATATATAGTAGTGTGTATATATGAATCCCAAATTCCCAATTTATCTCTCCCTCCCTTTGTCTCCTTTGGTACACCTATGTTAAGCACTATTTAATTTGGTCTTTCCATTCCTGACGCCTGTCTTGTACAAGAGAGTCATTTATAAGGACGTACATTTCAAACCAAGGACCTGTGAGAGAATCTCACTGCTCATTCCATTTTAAATTCTATCAGATTAATTAGGCCATCAGTGCCATCATCTCCTACAAGAGTTCCAAAGCTGAGTATCTTAAGATTTTATTAAATCTGTGATGTCTCTATTAAATGGCAACTTCTCTTACCCTTACTTATTTCCTTACTCACTTCCAGGCTCTCTTGACACTTTGAATTTGTAGAATACCCGAAGCTCTGGCATACAGAGAATGCTCTATTAGTATAGTTTTTACTGCCACTGCCTTTGTATTTAAGACATGTTTCCTGAGGATTATACTTTTAGAGAGGAAATATGACATAACTTATGCCCTTACCAAGCACATCCCCTTGATACCTAAAGTTTAATATTCAAAATATAGGGGGTAACATATTTTACCTCAAAACTCACTAGGGCAATAAAATACTTTGGTTGGTACGAAAGTTGTATCTCTATCCTAGGAAATTGGACTACAAGAAAAAACAAAGCTTGAGTGAGTTTTTCTAAACTTTCAAGTGGGCAACTCAATAGTAATAGATTGAACAACCGAAATTTGATACTTTTCATCTAATTTAATATACCTCCCTTTCAACGTGGTTTTGGCTGACTCCAAACCTTCTTCTATAAATGTTTCACACCAAAAAAATAAAAAAGTATCACTTTCAACACTATATACATTATATATTGGGTCAGCCAGTGTTTGGGTTTTTCATAAAGTGTTATGGAAAAACCCCAATGGACTTTTGGCCAACTCAGTATTTTATATATATAATTATATATATATATATACACACATACATACATACACACACACATACATACACATACACACAAATATATATCAAGTTAACCTGGGTTAAAAGTCCATTTGGACTTTATGGAAAAACCCAAATGGACTTTTGGCCAACTCAGTATTTTATAGAAGGCAATGGCACCCCACTCCAGTACTATTGCCTGGAAAATCCCATGGGCAGAGGAGCCTGGTAGGCTGCAGTCCATGGGGTCACAAAGAGTCAGACACGACTGAGCAACTTCACTTTCACTTTTCACTTTCATGCATTGGAGAAGGAAATGGCAACCCACTCCAGTGTTCTTGCCTGGAGAATCCCAGGGATGGGGGAGCCTGGTGGGCTGCCGTCTCTGGGCCCGCACAGAGTCAGACATGACTGAAGTGACTTAGCAGTAAAAGTAGCAAACCTTCTTCTACAAATGTTTCAGACCAAAAAAATAAAAAAAGTATCACTTTCAACACTATATACATTATATATTGGATTGGCCAGTGTTTGTTTGGCTTTTTCAAAGAGTGTTATGGAAAAACCCAAATGGACTTTTGGCCAACTCAGTATTTTATATATATAATTATATATATATATATATATATATACACACACACACACACACACACACACACAAAAACATATCAAGTTAACCTGGGTTATACATATTATCAGTATATTATAATTACACACAGACACACACACACACATACATATATATATGTATATATGTATATCTGATATATATATATATGTATATATATCAGATCAGATCAGATCAGTCACTCAGTCGTGTCCGACTCTTTGCGACCCCATGAATCGCAGCACGCCAGGCCTCCCTGTCCATCACCAACTCCCGGAGTTCACTCAGACTCACGTCCATCGAGTCAGTGATGCCATCCAGCCATCTCATCCTCTGTCGTCCCCTTCTCCTCCTGCCCCCAATCCCTCCCAGCATCAGAGTCTTTTCCAATGAGTCAACTCTTCGCATGAGGTGGCCAAAGTACTGAAGTTTCAGCTTTAGCATCAGTCCTTCTAATGAACACCCAGGACTGATCTCCTTTAGAATGGACTGGTTGGATCTCCTTGCAGTCCAAAGGGCTCTAAGAGTCTTCTCCAACACCACAGTTCAAAAGCATCAATTCTTCAGCACTCGGCTTTCTTCACAGTCCAACTCTCACATCCATACATGACCACTGGAAAAACCATAGCCTTGACTAGACGGACCTTTCTTGGCAAAGTAATGTCTCTGCTTTTGAATATGCTATCTAGGTTGGTCATAACTTTACTCCCAAGGAGTAAGCGTCTTTTAATGTCATGGCTGCAGTCACCATCTGCAGTGATTTTGGAGCCCCCAAAAATAAAGTCTGACACTCTTACATCATTATATGTATATAATATATACATATTATATACATATATATGTATATACAATATACATATACATACAGTATACATATAATGATGTAAGAGTTCTGAACTAGTTAGTAAAAGATTGGAGTTCTTACTTGCATTTATCTGTTTCAGCTAGTTTCTGCTATTTTGTGTGACTTGGCTTCAGTGTTCATCTTTAAAACAGGGTTAATTTTCAATATGTGTTGTAGCCTCATGTACTAACCTGCATGGCAATACCTCACAATTCTTTGTATTTATACATTGCAAACCTCTCTTATATCTTACTTTATTATAGAAGAGAAATATCAAATTCTTTTACTCAGTGTGACACAGACATTGGACTATTTCCCACATATAGAAAGTATTTTCATAATAGCTTATATGTAGGTTGTTTTGAAAACTCATAAAACCAGAGGGTTTGAGCCCACAATATTTCTCAAATAAATAAATCTGCCAGTGAAAAAGGTATCTATAATATGCCACTGCTTTACTATTCCATCTGGAACAAGTGAAAGTTGCTCAGTCATGTCTGACTCTTCATCATCCCATGCACGATAGTCCATGGAATTCTCTAGGCATGGGTAACCATTCCCTTTTCCAATCTGGAACAAAGAGGTAACTAATTGTTAAATTGGCTGATCTCTCAAATGGCCACTCTGAGCCGTCCCTTTGTTCATTCAATGAGTACAACTGCAAAATTCACTGTGTTGGCAATTTCCAGAAGGGAAAGAATGAGCCCAGACTTGTGGTTAGATGGCTTGCTCATGACCCATCAGTTGAATTAGGTCTGCCTGGCTTCATTATTTAATTTAAATTGTGACCTTTGTCTCAAACAAAGCATATGAATTGGAGGAGAATATCACCCAAAGGCAAAGATAAAAGTTTTAGAATCACCACCAACTAATATATTCCTGCCAGGCAGAAACATCTGTTAGGGCAGAGGCTCAGAGGGGCAGCATGGCATAACCCTGCTACCCATGTAAAGACCTGCAGACAGCTGTGGTTTCCTGGCATCACAGTCTTTCATGGCAAGAGCTACCCTTGTCATTGTGCACAGCAAAAGACAATGAAGGAAAGGTGAAAGAACTACATGTGGTTTATTTGTTTCCTTGGAACATATCATCATGTCTGGTACAAACAGGCAGTGCAAAACTATTCAGTGAGAATGAAATGACCTGATTTCAAATTGTTTCCCTGCTGTCCAGCACTGAAGAAGGTATTAGATCAACAGAAATATCAGTTTTCACCTTTGCTAAATAAGGATAGAAATAAACCTTAAGATATGTTTATACATATAATCTTTGATAATGCTCATAAATATATTTTGTGAATTTTAAAGTGTTATGACACCTTAAGGAGAATAAAATTTATCACTTATGTCCATGTTCTCCTGCTATAATATACCAGAAAAGGCCAATCCCACACTCTCCAGCAAGATACCTCAAACATACCAACATTGGTGAGACATGGTTAAAGCAATTCTGAGAGGAAATTTTATCTCATTAAATGCATATATTAGAAAAAAGGAAAACTCTCAAATTAATAATGTAAGCTCCTTCTTCAAGAACATAGAAAATGAAGAGCAAAATAAACTCAAAGAAGGGAGGAACTAATAAAGTTAGGATCAGAGATCAATGAAATGGAGAACAAAAAGAAATCCATTGAGATAAATACGTGCAATAAGATGCTGGTACTTTGAAAAGATCAATAATATTGACAAACGTCTAGGCAGACTGACATAAAAAAAAAAAAACAAACCACATACACAGATGGGCACAGTTCAGAGATATTATTGCAGTCTCTACAGAAATCAAAAGGATAATAAGGCAAAAATACAAACAACTTTGATAACTTAGACAACATAGACCAAATGGACTGATTTCTCAAAAAAAAGCCAACTATCAAAAAATCTTCCCATGTGACATAGGTCATTTGAATAGCTCCATAACTGGTAAACATATTGAACAGGAGGTTAAGACTACCACACTGCCACTTTGGATTCCCCAGCAAACATTCTTTGCTTGTATCAACAGACAAAAAGGTAATTATGTACCCCTGTGGTGATTCATCCTGATTACCATGAGAACCGTAGACTGCTATTCCACAATGGATGGATATATAAAGGATCTTTTAGGGTGTCTCTTAGCTCAATCATGTCTGACTCTTTGTGACCACATAGGTTGTAGCCCCACCAGGAGGAATGTAGCCTGCCAGGCTCCTCTGTACATGGAATTCTCCAGCCAAGAAAACTGTAGTGAGTTGCCATTCTCTTCTCCAGGGTATCTTCCTGACCCAGGGGTTAAACGTGTACCTCCAGCATTGCAGGCAGATTCTTTACTGTCTGAGCCACCAGGGAAGCCCCAACATTAAGGGTATGTCTTAGTACCATCATTCTCTGTAATTAAAGTTAATAGAAAACTACAACAACATAATGTAGACAGAATTACCATTAATAATAGCCCAACCCTTCAGGAATGAAGGTTTGGATATCCCCACCAAGGAAAGAACCATGACTATCAGAGGTATTTGCTTTAGGGCAACAGGAATATGGAAAAGGTCATACATAGAAGGAAGTAGTTACAAATATCAGCTATGACCACATGAACAATTGCAGATGCAAGGGATATGTAAGGGTCATGAGTATACTTACTTCTTCCTTATTTTGTTAGGAATATGTGTGTGTGTCCTTTTAGCCTTTTATCCTATAATTTAAGATGAATTTGAAATGGGAATCTGAGTTCTTGTTCAGAGAGCCAAAGAATAGAATCCAAACACACACAAATACTCACAGTAGCAAGTGAATGGGATTTATTAGAGAGGAGAAAGCTCTTAGCAAAGACACTGAGAGGAGGTAAAGAGTCCCCCAAAGGCAGGACTTATAGCAGTTTTTATATACTTAACCTGTACATTTTTGGGTCGCTCCTTAAAATATGTAATTTTAACCAATCAGTTTAGAGGTCCAGATGCTTAACTTAACATCTTTATGGCTGCTCTTGACCCTTGGATTAAGTTGCCAACCTTTTTCATGCCCCCTAGCCATTTTACAATGGATAGAATGTATGGGCTTATGATTAACAATCTACAGTTTTGTTTTGTTTTTTTTCCTTAAGCATATGGAACAGAAGTTAATTATGCCATTCCCTGGATTTGACTGCTGATAATCTACCAGACCAAGGTCACATTCCAGGAATTTGTGACAAAGGGTAGTTTCAGGTTAATAGATCAGGATGTTTACTGAAAACAAGACTGAGGTCTCAGAGTTCTACACTGACCACTAGCAATTTTTACCTCAAAATAACTTTATATCATAATACATACATATTGTTAACTTTACGTCATAGCACTTAAGGTACATGATCTTGGGAAAAGTGAACATCACTAAAGAATTCTCCTTCTCTGAGGAAAGGATTTGTACATTATTAGTTACATACAAGATATTGTATCAAGTTTAGTGAAAGTATTATTTATTATCATCTTTATTTGAAGGTAAATTATGGTTTAAAGAGATGTCTATGAATACCATGTTTATAAAGGATGGAGTTCTGAAGGTTACCTTGGCTAGGCCATGGTATCCAGGTATTTGTGTAAATACTGATCTGGATGTTGTTGTGAAGATATACTTTAGACAAGATTAACATTTAAATAAGTAGCCTTTGAGTAAAGCGGATTACCTTCCATAGTGTGAGTGTGCCTCATCCAATCTCAGTTCAGCCACTCATTGTCCAACTCTTCCTGCCCCATGGACTGCAGCACAAGCTTCCCTGTCCATCACCAAATCCAATGTCTACTCAAACTCATGTCCATCTCATTGGAGATGCCATCCAACCATCTCATCCTCTGTTGTCCCCTTCTCCTCCCGCCTTCTACCTTCTGAGCATCAGGGTCTTTTCCAATGAATCGGTTCGCATCAGGTGCCCAAAGGATTGGAGTTTCAGCTTCAGCATCAGTTCTTCCAATGAATATTCAGGACTTACTTTGTTTAGGAAGGACTGGTTGGCTCTCCTAGCAGTCAAAGAGACTCTCAAGAGTCTTCTCCATCACCACAGTTCAAAGTATCAATTCTTCAGAGCTCAGCTTTCTTTATGGTCCAACTCTCACATCCATATATGACTATTGGAAACCACAGCTTTGACTAGATGGACCTTTGTTGGCAAAATAATGTCTCTGCTTTTTAATATGCTGTCTTTGTTGATCATAACTTTTCTTCCAAAGAACAAGTGTCTTTTAATTTCATGGCTGCAGTCACCATCTGCAATGATTTTGGACACCCCAAAACTAAAGTCTCTCACTGTTTCTATTGTTTCCCCATCTATTTGCCTTGAAGAGATGGAACTGATGTCATGATCTTAGTTTTCTGAATGTTGAGTTTTAAGCCAACATTTTCACTCTCCTCTTTCACCTTCATCAAGAGGCTCTTTAGTCTTCTTCACTTACTGCCCATAAGGGTGGTGTCAACTCTGTATCTGAGGTTATTAATATTTCTCCCAGCAATCTTGATTCAAGCTTGTGTTTCTTCTAGCCTGGCATTTTGTATGATGCATTCTACATATAGGTTAAATAAGGAAAGTGACAATATACAGCCTTGACATACTCCTTTCCCTATTTGCAGGCAGTCTGTTGTTCCATGTCCAGTTCTAACTGTAGCTTCTTGACCTTCATACAGATTTCTCAAGAGGGAGGTCAGGTGGTCTGGTATTCCCATCTCTTGAAGAATTTTCCTCAGTTTGTTGTGATCACAGAGTCAAAGGCTTTGGTGTAGTCAATAAAGCAGAAATAGATGTTTTTCTGGAACTCTCTTGCTTTTTTGATTATCTAACAGATGTTGGCAATTTTATCTCTGGTTCCTCTGCCTTTTTTAAATCCAGCTTGAACATCTGGAAGTTCATGGTTCACACACTGTTGAAGTCTGGCTTGGAGAAGTTTGAGAATTACTTTGCTAGCATGTGAGATGAGTGTAATTGTGTGGTAGTTTAAACATTCTTTGGCACGCCTTTATTTGGAATTGAAATGAAAATTGACCTTTTCCAGTCCCGTGGCCACTGCTGAGTTTTCCAAATTTGCTGGCATACTGAGTACAGCACTTTCACAGCATCATATTTTAGGATTTAAAACAGCTCAACTGGAATTCCATCACCCCCACTAGCTTTGTTTGTAGTGATGCTTTCTAAGGCCCACTTGACTTCACATTCCAGAATGTCTGGCTCTAGGTGAGTAATCACACCACTGTGGTTATCTGGATCATGAAGATCTTTTTTGTATAGTTCTTCTGTGTATTCTTGCCACCTCTTCTTAATATCTTCTGTTTCTGTTAGGTCCATACCATTTCTGTCCTTTATTGTGCTCACCTTTCCAATCTAGTAAAGATCTAAAGAGATAAAAGGCTAATTCCCTCTGAAGTAAAGGGAATTCTGTGTGCTGTCTGCTTTTGGGCTCCAGATGCAAAATCAGCTTAACTTTTTCCTGACTGTTTTGCAGAATTTAAACTTGGCCAGCTCCTACAATGTTATGAGTCAGTTCCTTAAAACATATTTCTCTCAATATCTTTCTGGGCTTCCCAGGTAGCTCAGTAGGAAA
This sequence comes from Bubalus kerabau, assembly GCF_029407905.1. Taxonomy (NCBI): domain Eukaryota; kingdom Metazoa; phylum Chordata; class Mammalia; order Artiodactyla; family Bovidae; genus Bubalus; species Bubalus kerabau. The sequence continues at coordinate 6,717,627 of NC_073645.1, forward strand.
GAATCTACCTGCCAATGTAGGCGACACAAGACATGCTTGTTCAATCTATGGGTTGGGAAGATCCCTTGAAGTAGGAAATGGCAACTCATTCCTGTATTCTTGCCTGGACAATTGCATGGACAGAGGAACCTGGCAGGCTATAATTAATGGGGTCTCAAAGAGTCTGACCTGACTGAGCACAGTATCTATCTATCTATTTCTTCTAGAGAGTCTTGACTCATACATAAGGGAACTAGTCAATTTCATAAGGAGCATTGAAAAAAGCACTACAGCTAATACCTTAATTAATGTTGAAAGACTGAATATGTATCTTTTAAGATTATGAACAACACAAGTTTCTTTGTCCCCATTCTTATTCAACACTGTGAGGGAAATGAAAAAGTCATGAAAAGAAAGAGAATCAGAAAGAAATAAAACTGTACCTATAAACAGACGGCATGGCTGTGCATATAAAAATCCTGAGGGATCTACAGAAAAAGAACCCCTAGAATTAATAAGTGAGTTTGTCAATATCACAGATACTGCATATCACAAAATCCAAGATAAATACACATAAATCAATTGTGTCTCTATATGTTAAAAATAAACACAGGCACACCACATTAAAATTATATTACTATTTAAAATCTCTTGAAATAAAGTGAAAAACTTAAATCTATTGAAACACATAAGACTTGTTCAGTAAAAATGCAAGGTAATGAGGAAAGAAATGAAAGAAGACCTTCATCAATGGACAGCTGAACTGTGGTCATGGATTGGAATCTTTGACACAGTAAATGACGTCGTTTCTCCTTAAATTGATACATAGATTAACAAAATGTCTATTCAATGAAATCCCATAACATTTGAGACATTATTATTCTAAAATTAATATATGAAGGCAATGGAACCGGAAGAGCTAAACAATTTCGAGAAAGAATAATACAATGGGGGAAAGCTGTAAACACTACCTCAGGGATAATTATATGACTACAATAGTCAGTACAGTGTGGTTTCGGCAGAGGGATAGACATAAAGATCAATAGAACTAAATAGAGAACTTGAAAATAGCCCTACTTCTCAGATAACTCCATACTGCTCTTTGAAAAAGTTATAAAAGCAATTAAGTGTAGATGAGATAGACATTTCAGCAAATTGTGCAGGAGCAATCGAAGAGCCACACGCTAAAAAGATACGCTTCAAGCCCCACACCATAGTAAAAACAAAACAAACAAACAACAACAACAAAACTGGATCATGTGGTAAAGTGTAAAGGATAAAATTATAAAGCTTTTAGAATGAAAACTGAGGAAAACTTTTCAGGATCTAGAGTTAGGTGAAGATGTCTTAGACTTGACATCAAAATATATGATCTATGAAATGAAAACATTATTTGGTTTAATCAAGATGAAAAATTTACTCTGTAAAATATCCTGGTAAGAGAATAAAAGAGAAGCTACAGATCGGGAGAAAGTATTTGCAAACCACATACATAAAAAGAGGCTAGTATCAAGAACATAAAAAGAACATTCAATACACAAGAGTGGCAACAAATCAGGTAAAAATGGACAAGAGACAGGAATAGGTACTTTGCCAAAGGCATAGATGCATGAAAAAATTTACAACAACATTAGCCAGTAAACAGATGCAAGTTAAAACTAAGATAAGGCATTGCTGCCCAACTATTTGACACATACCTATTCAGTTCAGTTCAGCAGCTCAGTGATGTCTGACTCTTTGCCATCCCATGGACTGCAGCACACCAGGCCTTTCTGTCCATCGTCAACTCCCGGAGTTTACTCAAACTTATCTCCATTGAGTCAGTGATGCCATCTAAACATCTCATCCTTTGTTGTCCTCTTCTTCTCCCTCCCTCAATATTTCTCTGCCTTAGGGTCTTTTCAAATGAGTCAGCTCTTTGCATCAAGTGGCTGAAATATTTGAGTTTTAGCTTCAAAATCAGTCCTTCCAATGCACACCTAGGACTGATCTCCTTTAGGAATTACAGGCTGGATCTCCTTGCAGTCCAAGGGACTCTCAAGAGTCTTCTTCAACTCCACAGTTCAAAAGCATCAATTCTTCAGCGCTCAGCTTTTTTCACAGTCCAACTCTCATATCCATACATGCCCACTGGAAAAACCATAGCCTTGACTAGATGCACCTTTGTTGGCAAAGTAATGTCTCTGCTTTTGAATATGCTGTCTACCTTGGTCATAACTTTCCTTCCAAGGAGTAAGCATCTTTTAATTTCATGGCTATGGTCACCATATTCATTGGTTTTGGAGCCCCCAAAAATAAATTTTGTCACTGTTTCCACTGTTTCCCCATCTATTTGCCATGAAGTAATGGGACCTGATGCCATGATCTTAGTTTTCTGAATGTTGAGCTTTAAGCCAACTTTTTCACACTCCTCTTTCACTTTCATCAAGAGGCTCTTTAGTTCTTCACTTTCTGCCATAAGGGTGGTGTCATCTGCATATTTGAGGTTATTGATATTTCTCCCGGCAATCTTGATTCCAGCTTGTGCTTCTTCCAGCCCAGCGTTTCTCATGATGTAATCTGCATATAAGTTAAATAAGCAGAGTGACAGTATACAGCCTTGATGTACTCCTTTCCTATTTAGAACCAGTCTGTTGTTCCATGTCCAGTTCTAACTGTTGCTTCCTGACCTGCATACAGATTTCTCAAGAGGCAGGTCAGGTGGTCTGGTATTCCCATCTCTTTCAGAATTTTCCACAGTTTATTGTGATCCACACAGTCAAAGGCTTTGGCATAGTCAATAAAGTAGAAATAGATGCTTTTCTGGAACTCTCTTGCTTTTTCTATGATCCAGCAGATGTTGGCAATTTGATCTGTGGTTCCTCTGCCTTTTCTAAATCCAACTTGAACATCTGGAAGTTCACGGTTCACATATTGCTGAAGCCTGGCTTGGAGAATTTTGAGCATTACTTTACTAGTGTTCAAGATGAGTGCAGTTGTGCGTAGTTTGAGCTTTCTTCGGCATTGCCTTTCTTTGGGATTGGAATGAAAACTGACCTTTTCCAGTCTTGTGGCCACTGCTGAGTTTTCCAAATTTGCTGGCATATTGAGTGCAGCATTTTCACAGCACCATCTTTTAGGATTTGAAATAGCTCCACTGGGATTCCATCACCTCCACTTTGTTCGTAGTGATGCTTCCTAAGGCCCACTTGACTTCGCATTCCAGGATGTCTGTCTCTATGTGAGTGTAAGTGATCACACCATCGTGATTATCTGGGTCATGTAGATCTTTTTTGTGCAGTTCTTATTTATAATAAAATAAAATAAACTCTTCTTAAAATAATTAAATTATAACACCAACTGTTAGTAAGGAAATAGAGAAACTTTTTAAATCACACATTGCTGGTAGGAACATAAAATTATACAGCCACTCTGGAAAACACTTTGATAGTTTCTTACAAAGCTAAACATGCAACTATAATATGACTCACAATTGTCCTCCTGGAATTTATCCCAGAGAAATAAAAATTTATGTTTATACAAAAACCTGTTCACAGATCTTCATATCAGCTTTATAGATAATAGTCCCAAACTGGAAACCATCTAAATGTTCTTTAATGAGTTAATGGTTACACAAGTGATAGTATGTTCATACCATGGATTACTACTCGGCATGAAAAGGAATGAACTATTGGTGAATGCAACAACCTGGATCCATCCTCAGAGAATGATACCAAAAGAAAAAACCTAACGCTATAGGCAACACACAGTATGACTGCAGTAATAGAATGGTCTTGATATGACAAAACTTTTAAAATGGAAAACAGATTAACAGTAGCCAGTGGTAAAGGAAGGGATAGGAGTGGGAAGTAAGTAAGTATGAATATAAAAGGACAACATGAAGGAATTTAGTACTGATGAAAATATTTCGAATCTTGACTGTTTATGTCAGTATCTTAGTTGTGATGCTGTTCTATAATTTTCCAAGACATTACCATTGCTAGCAACAAGGCAAAAGGCACATAAAACCTTTCTTACCATTTTTAAATGATATATAAAGCTACAATTATCTCAAAAAGTTAAAAATATACCCACTTAGCACATTGAAAAAAATCAAGGTGTCACAAATGACTACTGTTTTTATAATATGTTATATGAAAATGCCTCAGATTCCTATAAACAATATTTTTTTCTAAACCAAATAAAGTTTAAATATAACAACTTGAGTTCAGGTTTTATAAAAGCATAAAGTAATCCTTGTTAGATAAAAGCATCAAGTCCTGATTTAAATTGCCATTTTTTGTGTGTATGTACTTATTATTTATGGGAATGTGAGTGTATGAGTAACCCTGTCAATAGGACACTCAGAGGGGCATATTGCCTGACAGAAAGCATGACACAGGATTTTCAGAATCTTTCTTTTTCTGTGTCTAGGATTTGCACTATGCTTACAGGCTGTATCTCTGGTGAGTGCATCTTGTATAATGTATCTCTACTTGGCATGCATGTCAACATGTCACTCTCTGGTGAAGGCTAAAATTACCTGGCAGGCACTTTAGATGATGTTTGTATCTGCTGAAAGGAAGCACCTTCTCTTGAGAAGTGGCCTCAAAAGAAAAATGTCAGTGGTGAAAGTAGGTTAAATTTGGGTTTTGATTTCTGTGGACAACAGTAGATATTTCAGAGGCTAATGGAGATTACACTCTTATTTCCAAGTGAAAATGGTAAAAATACAGTCTCAGTTCTGCATAGAGACTGTAAGAAGCATTTGCCAAGTAATGCATACACCTGGAAGTAATATAACTAACACTATATGTCAATCATACTTCAATAAAAATTAACATAAGACTTTTATAGTTGTCTAATCAAATTGACTAGCAACATATGCTATTGTATGTGTTAGTATGAGATCATTGTCTAATCAAATTTGGTAGCAATATATGCTATAGTATTTATTAGTATGAGATTGATAGAGCAAGAATGTAATTATGTACTTCCATATTTTGTAAGTGACATGTGGTATTCATCTCACCTATAATCTTTCAGGGTGAACCTAACTTCATATATTATATATGCAGTGTAACTAGTGGGTTTCTTGGAGAGAATTCTGGCTTATAAAGAAATCTGAAACATCCTGACCAGGTGCCAAATGGTCCAAACATAATTGAACACTGGCATCGGTGTTAAGTAAAATAAAACAAGTTACTATCTCCTGATTAAATTCAGTACAGTTCTGAATATTAGTGTGAGGGTGGAGACTGACCTTCATCACTGGAAGCTTTTTTACTGAAAGTAGTAAGGGAATCCTAAAGACATTAAACTGTAAAGCATATGAAATTTTTAATTAAAACCCAATTATAGCCAAATAAAATTTTACCAAAGCCTGGAAACAGAACCCTCTGATTTCAATTGTTGTTCAGTCAATAAGTTGTGTCCAACTCTTTGTGACCCCATGGACTGCAGAACACCAGGCTCCCCTGTCCTCCACTATCTCCTGCAGTTTGTTCAAATTCATGTCCGTTGAGTAGATGATGCTGTCTAACCATCTTATCCTCCACTGACCCCTTCTCCTTTTGCTTTCAGTCTTTCCCAGTATCAGGATCTTTTCCAATGAATGGGTTCTTCCCATCAAGTGGCCTAATTATCAGTCCTCCCAATGTTGATTTCCTTTAGAATTGACTGCTTTGATCTCCTTGCTGTCCAAGGGATTCTCAAGAGTCTTCCCCAGCACCATCATTTGAAAATATCAGTTCTTCAGTGCTCAGTTTTCTTCAGGGTCCAACTTTCACATCTGTACATGATTATTGGAAAAATCATAGCTTTGACTATATGGACTTTTATTGGCAAAGTGAAGTTTCTGCTTTTTAATACACTGCCTAGATCTGTTATAGCTTCTCTTCCAAGGAGAAAGCATATTTAATTTCATGACTGTAGTCACTATCCACCGTGATTTTGTAAGCCAAGAAAATAAAATCGCTCACTGCTTCCACTTTTCTACCTTCTGTTTGCCATGAAGTGATGACACCAGATGCCATGATCTTAGTGTTTTGAATGTTGAGTTTTAAGGCAACTTGTTCACACTCTCACACTCATCAAGAGGCTGTTTAGTTTCTCTTCACTTTCTACCATTAGAGTGGTATCATCTGCATATCTGAGGTTGTTGATATTTCTCCTAGAAATTTTCATTGTAGATTGTGGTTCATCTAGCCTGGAATTTCTCATGATGTATTCTGCATAGAAGTGAAACAAGCAGGGTGACAATATACAGCCTTGTCATACTCCTTTACATATTTTGCACCAGTCAATTGTGCCATGTAAGATTCTAACTGTTGCTTCTTGACCCACATATAGGTTTCTTAGGAGGCAGGTAAGTACTCTGGTGTTCCCATCTCTTTAAGAATTTTCCACCGTGTTGTGATCCACACAGTCAAAGGCTTTAGTGTAGTCCATGAAGCAGAAGTAGATGCTTTTCTGGAACTCCTTTGATTTCTCTGCAGGCTTCCCTCATAGCTCAGTTGGTAAAGAATCTGCTTGCAATGTAAGAGAATTGGATTCAATTCCTGAGTTGGGAAGATCCCCTGGAGAAGGAAATGGCAACCCACTCAGTATTCTTGCCTGGAGAATCACATGGACAGAGGAGCCTGGTGGGCTACAGTCCATGGGGTCACAAGAGTCAGACACAACTGAGTGACTTGCACTTCACTTGATTTCTCCATGATCTAATAAATATTAATATTTTGATCTCTGGTTTCCCTGCCTCTTTGAAACCTATTTTTTATATCTGGAAGTTCTCAGTTCACCCACTGCTGAAGCCTAGCTTAAAGATTTTGCGAATTACCTTTGGGCTTCCCTTGTGGCTCAGATGGTAAAGAGTCTGCCTGCAATGAGGGAGACCTGGGTCCGATCCCTGGGTTGGGAAGATCTCCTGGAGAAGGGAGAGGCTATCGACTCCAGTATTCTGGCCTGGAAATTTCCAGGGACTGTATGGATTCAGAGTCGTACATGACTGAGTGAGTGACTTTCACTTTTGCTTTCATGTGAAATGATGGTAATTGTATGGTGATCTGAACATTCTTTGGCATTACCCTTCTTTGAGATTGGAATAAAAACATGTTTTTCAGTTTTGTGGCCACTGCTAACTTTTCCAAATTTGCTGGCCTATTGAGTGTAGCACATTAACAGCAACATCTTTTAGAATTTGAAATAGCTCAGGAATTCCATCACCTCCACTAGCTTTGTTCATAGTAATGTTTCTTAAGTCCCATTTGACCTCACAGCCCAGGATGTCTGTCTCTAGGTGAGTGATCACATCATCATGGCTATCTGCATCATTAAGATTATTTTTGTATAGTATTCATGTATTCATGCCACTTCTTAATCTCTTCTGGTTAAGTCCTTACAGTTCTGTCCTTTATGATGCCCATCCTTGCATGGAATGTTCCCTAGGTATCTCCAATTTTCTTAAAGAGATCTCTAGTCTTTCCCATTCTGTTGTTTTCCTCTATTTCTTTGCATTGTTCTTGTAAGAAAGCCTTCTTATCTCTTTTCTCTGATTTCAGACCTTCCCTAATTAAATGTTTATTCATTGTCTTGCTAGGCAGGAAGAGTTCAACCTTTGCTGTGCATTTAGGACACAATTTTCTTACTCATCTAATTTATGGAGGTAGTGTCATAAGTAGACCCTGAGTTTTCTTTAATTTGCAAGGGAAGTAATAGCATAGCATCACTTATTTAAGGTTTGATAAGTAACACCTTTAATTAAGAGAGGCATAACACAATGACTTTTCTGTGCTTTAAACTATCATTTTAAAGATCAGCTAGCCAGTTGAGAGTTTCCATCTTATTTCTATTACTCCTGAGGTGAGAGGGTTACCGCACGTCTCAACTCACCAAGAAGGAGGTGCTATCTTTTGTAGAGTCAGGGAGAAATCATAACAAGGACTAATGCAGGACTGAACATAGATTATTTATTTAATCAATTAAATTAAAGCCAAATTTTAGATCAGAAATACAGTGAAGTCATGGGCTTCCCTGGTGGCTCATCAGGGAAGATTCCACTTGCCAATGTAGAAGATGTGAATTTTATCCCTGGGTTTGGAAGATCCCTTGGAGGAGGGCCTTTACTTACATATATTATAAGACCCTGTACTTATAATCTTTAAAAATGAACCCAGGAAGTTCTCAGAACAGTTTTCTTATTATTTTCCTTTTATTTTTCTGCTTTGTTAGAAATCCTGAATTTAAATACTGGCTCCATCATGTCCTACTCTCTGTATATGGATAAATCACTTAACTCTCTCTCTGTCAGTTTGAAAATGATCTAATGATTGTGTGATTTGATTTGTATGAAGAATATCAAACTATATCCATCATTTTGTGAACCTTAATAATTATCAGCTATTATTTCTTATTGAGCACATGTGCATTTTCTCAAAAAGCATTTTTGTTCTAATTTAAATTATTATATAAAAAGAATAATACAAACATACATTTCTATACTGGTATACAATATTTTTTTTAAATTTAATTTTATTTTTTAACTTTACAACATTGTATTGGTTTTTCCATATATCAAAATGAATCCACCACAGGTATACATGTGTTCCCCATCCTGAACCCTCCTCCCTCCTCCCTCCCTATACCATCCCTCTGGGTCGTCCCAGTGCACCAGCCCCAAGCATCCAGTATCATGCATCGAACCTGGACTGGAGACTCGTTTCATATATGATATTATACATGTTTCAATGCCATTCTCCCAAATCATCCCACCCTCTCCCTCTCCCACAGAGTCCAAAAGTCTGTTCTATACAACAGTGTCTCTTTTGCTATCTCGTATACAGGGTTATTGTTACCATCTTTCTAAATTCCATATATATGCGTTAGTATACTGTATACAATATTTTATATTCAGTTCAGTTCAGTTTAGTCGCTCAGTCATGTCCGACTCTTTGCGACCCCATGAATCACAGCACGCCAGGCCTCCCTGACCATCACCAACTCCCGGAGTTCACCCAGACTCACGTCCATCAAGTCAGTGATGCCATCCAGCCATCTCATCCCCTGTTGTCCCCTTCTTCTCCTGCCCCCAATCCCTCCCAGCATCAGAGTCTTTTCCAATAAGTCAACTCTTCTCATGAGGTGGCCAAAGTACTGGAGTTTCAGCTTTAGCATCATTCCTTCCAAAGAAATCCCAGGGCTGATCTCCTTCAGAATGGACTGGTTGGATCTCCTTGCAGTCCAAGGGACTCTCAAGAGTCTTCTCCAATACCACAGTTCAAAAGCATCAATTCTTCGGCACTCAGCCTTCTTCACAGTCCAACTCTCACATCCATACATGACCACTAGCCAAAAAGTTTATTCAAGTTTTTCCATAACATTTTGTGGAAAAACTCATCAAAGTTTTTGGCCCACCTAATATATCAGTATTAAAATGTAGATGCATATATGTATGTATGTAGATGTGTGTATATATATATATATATATATATATATATATATATATATATACACACACACGTAAATATATACATATTTAATGTGTGCACTCAAATTTATTATAATAAAATTATATTTATTATAAATATAAATAATTATGTTTTGTCCCACAAAAATTTACTGAGTGAGTACTGTGTATTAAATTTGATGCCAAATTTCTGAGAATAAAAAAAATAATTTAATCTTTAATATATAATGGAGGGGACTTAAATCTACTTTGTCATATTTCCTCCTTTCTTTCCTGTATGTGTTTTGGGTTCTTTCTTTTACTCTTGAGAATGTCCTCAATTCTGGTGATTCCTGGACATCCTTTCTTAAAAGTAAAACATTAAAATCTGCTGGGAAGTTCTGTGTGGAAGAGCAATGCTTGGGAATGATGGGTTTTAGAGCAAAAAAAAGAGCAAACTCATTCAATTCTTTGGAATACTCCAAATGTTAGTATTTTGGAGGACTTTTCCAATAGACCAGGCAGGTTCCCCAGGACAGAATCCTTTAGCCTCTTGCTTGGAGATTTAACATCTGTAGTTGCTGGTGGATGGGGACCCATTGGAAGTTAGATAATTGCATAAATTAATCTGTCCACTTAGTTAATGTATTTATGTTTTCTAGTCATGCTCTATGCCATATTCAATTCCATTCTTTTCTAAACTAAGCTCTTTAATTTTTCTACAAAACAAAAGACCTGCAGAGTGTTTGGGCATATGTTGTAGTCTTTATGATTTTCTGACTTTATTTTAGATTGCCTCTTTTGTTTGTGTCATGGAACCTGGTGATTGTACAGTTACAATATTGGAACTCAGACTGGCTGATTTTGGTTCAGTTGGGCATCTGCCTTAGAATTCATTTTTTTAGCTTGGTTATGTTGACATCACTCACACATATAGGTTAATAACTTTCTAAATCATTTAAAGCCATGCTAACTGAGTTTCCAATTATTACATGTTTAAATTATTATTCAATGTATTTCCAAATTTTTAAAAGAGCTTTATTTACACAAATGTATATTAAGGCATCTCCTGCCTGTGCAATTTGCAAATTTGTGGAAGAGATTAACTTAATTAGAAATAAAAACAATGCAATATAGAGAAAACTACAATCAAAGATATGATTCTATAAACTTAATTGGGACATTAAGAAAAACACATTTCAATATTAAATTCACTAAAAATAGATGAAAATTTCAGAATGTGTGTAACATAAGGATTTTAAATTTTGAACAGTCTTTATAACCATGGAATGAGTTGCTCAATGATCACCCTATTTAAATTTGCAATCATCCATCTGCAGCTTATCACTTCCAATTTCTCTTTTGATTTTTGTTTCTATAGGGCATTTTTCTAACGTATTATATTCTATTTATTATGCTTATTGTTTGCTAGTCAATGCCCTATCCCATCCCCCATTGAAATGTATGTACATTATGAGGCAGAATTTTTTTTTTTTTCATTTTACTCATGTGTCAAATTCCTGATATAATGCGTGGTATGTAGTAGTTACTTAATATTTGTTAAAAACATAGTATTTGTATAAATCTTTTTAAAAAGTAAAATCATTACATACAAATATGAAATATAAACAGAAAGAAACTCATAGACCTGGAAAACAAACTTATGATTACCAAAGGGTAAAGGGGATGGTGGTGGGGATAAATTAGGCTTTTGTATTAATATGATATAAACATACATTGAAAGAAATCCTTGGTCTGAGTCTGACTTTGTGTTCTTGGGTTCGCAGAAGTGTATAATGCTGAAAGCATGGAAAAGGAATGTTTGCTGTGCTATGTGAAGGTTAATACTGTAGCTATAGTTTTAAACCAGCTTTGCCTTTGATGTATATTTAAATTTAAAATAGTTTTAGAGACTGAGGGAAGTAGGAAGTAAAACTAAAAGGAGAAAGGATAATTAAGACTAGATTTTTGTACACGTATAAAAGACTTGTATATTGGAAGTTAAATTTTTTTTTCTTATATTGTGTTGATAAAAAACTCATTCTCATATTTATCTAATGAATGTTGTCAGAGAGAAGGGTTTTATAACATCTTCAGTCCTTAAAGCAGCCAATACAAAATCTAATCTTGGAGAGAAAGCATTATTTAAAAAAGGGGAAATATTTGATATTAATATTTAATAAAAACAGTGTAAGAAAAGTGACACTTTACCTTTTAACAAGACCATAAAAACATTGTATGTAATACAGAAGAAAAGTCATCTTGATGTGTTGTGTCTGCAGTTAAAGCTCTAAGCTATTTTTATTTCAGAAAATTTTCAAGCATCTTGACAAGCATAAGTGTCATCAACCATGGTCCAGAATACACATCACATCTTAAAGTAAGCTGTTGCTGAGATAAAGTACTTATATAACTGCCTTCAGTATGTTCAGAGGCTTATTATGAACTGCAGACATATTTCAAAACATGACCACAGAGATTCAGTAACAGATTGTTATGAATGGGATGTAATGAGCAGAACATCGAGCAATAAACTGTCACAATTATATAAGGAAGGTATTACTGACTCTTGAACAGAAAGTGTTTTCCATAATAGTGAGTTATTCTCCCTGATTCGTCTTCACTTCTCAGCCAGAATTTTCACTTTCTTTTTGTTTCCTGCTCTCCCTGCCCCAAGCTTATTGAGGTATAAATGACAAGGACATTTTTAAAATGTACATGGTGATTTGATATGCATATACACTGCGGAATGATTACCACAGTTGAGCTAAGTAATAGATCAATTACCTCATATAGTTACTTTTGGCTTATGTGTGTGATTTACCCTATTAGCAAATTTCAAGTATACAAGATAGCATCATTAACTATAGTCACCATGTTGTACATTAATCTCAAAGAACTCATTCATCTTATACCTGAAAGTTTGTACCTTTTGTCCAACACCTCCTTATTTCCCCCAGTCCTTCAGCCCTTAGCAATCTTCATTTTAAGTTCTGCTTCTGGGCATTCAATTTTTTTAGCTTCCACACACAAGAACCCGTAGTATTTGTCCTCTCCTTTTCTCCCTGGCTTATTTCACTTAGCATAATATCCTGCTGTTTTATCCCTGTTGTCAAAATGGCAAAATTTCCTTCTTTTTTATAGTTGAGTAATATTTCATGTGTGTATGGATACACATTTTCTTTATTCATTCGCCTATGAACTGATGTTTGGACGTGTGTGATGCATATGTAGCATCTCTAAAATTAATGTAAATATCTATTAATTTATTGATCAATTTTCAGGTGGATATATTAATATAGCTTGCATATAAGTTTAGAAAAAATTTTGACTCATGTAATAACATGCACAGAATGTTAGAGGCCCATAAGATGTCATGGTGAGAAGTCCTGGAGTAATGGTTTCCTCTTTTTAGCTTGCCTGTCTCTTCCATTTGGTTTTCTTTATGCTTTTTTTTTTTCTTTTTGAGTCTTTGGGTTTATTCTTGTGGGCTAGATATGGGTTTACTTTCATTGATAAGACTTTGATTGGCTGAGAAATGTGGTCAAAACCAAAAAGCTTACTTTCTACAATATTCATTTTGAACATGGACATTTGCTCTTGATTTTAGGCAAACTTATGCTTTCAAGCATTGTTTTGAGCTTCCTTTTTTCAGATAAGCTTGTATTGCCAGATACTCTGCACATTGAGATATAAAAACAGAAGATATATATTCAATAGCACTTTACAAAGTGAGAAACAGAATATTTCTAAACAAGAATATTTTATTTGTATATGCATTTATTAATCTAATACATTGAATAGATAATAAATATAATAAATATATGCATGTATTCATCTATCCAATAATAAAATTAATACATAATACATATAATAAATACATACATTTATTTATCTATCTGATAATAAACAATGCATACAAAATATAATAAATTGCATATGTACGACGTATTATATGTCAGGCATTGGCCTAAGAGCTTGATAAATATAAATTAACTTAATCTTCAGTACAACCCTATGAAATATGTATTGCTATCATCCCCATTTTACCGATGGAAATACTGTGGCACAACTAAGTTTCTCGCCTCAATTTCTTAATTTTCCCTTACAGTATATTTTCCCTTCACCAATTCACCCCTCAAAAAAAGAAAAAGAACAAAATACACAGGAACAGAGTAACTAAGCTGAGTTATATGTAGTGGAACTATGTTTGCCATTTTGACGTAGTCACAGAGCAGCTTCTGGCATGGTGTTCCATGTTTAGGATCACTATCTTAGCTTATTCTGAAGCCAACTGAAGGAGTCCCTGTTGTCCACCCATTTGCCAAAATGATCTCCTTTATTTTCGGTGATGGTTAAACAGGAAAGTTAGCTTGACTAAGGTAGTTTTCCAAGGACAACAGTTTGCGGATCATTGATTTTGAGTCATTACATGACAGTATCAGCAAAGTTACCAACCACTGTTAGTGGTTCATTCATTAATCAAACATTTAGCGTTTAATAAGAATAATGATAGAAAGTGTTATAGGATGTGGTTATAACTCAATCCATAATAAAATTTGTGTTGTGAATTGGTTGACTTTTAAGCAAAATGATCACAGCCTCGTCAAATCTTAAACTTGGAACACTTTTGAGTAGAACCCCCTTCTCAATACTATGTGTGACAACTGAAAATTGCTGTTCTTTTTATGTGTGTGAATGTTAACATATTCTAATCAATAGGTCTTATGTATTAGTACCAGACATCTGTATTAATGAAGAACACTTTTGAGTTCTAAATATAAAATAATGCCTTATTTTAGGCAAAAAACAATAGAGGTGTAATGATGTGCTAGTTTTAAATCATGGAACTGATATGAGACTTTAAAAGAAAATTGAAGGTTTAATAAATGGATCCTAAAATAGCAAGTCCATTAAATCAGTACTTGGTTCATACAAATGCAAGGGAAGAAGTATGTAATAAAACTTAAGAAAAGTGTAAAGATGCTAAGGGAAATATCCTTCATCATGAGCATTTAGAACTGGGAAAAGCCTGAGGTCTCAATATAGAAAATGATTATACAAAATATAGACAGGTTGCAAATAGATAAATTCAATTCAGTGGGGGCAAATTAGAAACTCATTTTGGTATCAGTGTAGGCCACAGAGAATGTCTAGTGAACAGTGAGTTTGGGGTTTTATCTTTTTTATTCATTGTTGCATTCTTAGTGCATAGAGCCATGACCATTTAGGTGGTATTCAATGAAAATTTGTTGAATGAATGAAAACATTAAGCAAAGAAACTCACAGACCACTGCTACAGACATAACCAAATCTGATGGTGTTTTCCATTATAAAGTTATATTATGTATTACAATGAATTTATATAATGACATATATAAATAACATCATTTTCAAAGGTTCTAATATTCAAGTATTTAGTAAGAGGGCTGACAATAATAACATTTGCATGACTTAGTGATTAGCTAAAACAAGCTAGAGAGTGTGCTGTTTTGGAAACTAATTATCGCAGAGTATTGTTTTAATGTAGTAATTTTCTATGAGAGAAATAACTGTAGCATAATATTAGCCCACCAGTGAAGCTTCAAAATATAGCTCTTACTTTATGGTTTGGATAATTCTAATGGAAACAAAAGATTTATCAATAGATGTTATATGAGAGTTTATTATTTGGTCACTGCCATGTAAATCATAAAGTTTCCATTCTATAACATTTCAGAATTAATCCTCACAGTTTAAATTTTTGCATTGTGCATGAAAAAAATGAATAAAAGGAAGAACATCCCTCCTCATAAGTGTACCTGTATTCCACTTTGAGTTAAATACCAAGATATACTTCAGTAAAGCAGTTTTATTAAGACAAGCTGCTAGGCACATCTAGGTTTTTCAAAAATGGTATATATAAAAAAAAAATAGCCTGCCAACTGTGGTCTGACATTCTGAAATGTTCCCATTGTCTACTTCTTGCTGCAGCTGCTGCTGCTGCCAAGTTGCTTCAGTCGTGCCCGACTCAGTGCGACCCCATAGACGGTAGCCCACCAGGCTCCCCCGTCCCTGGGATTCTCCAGGCAAGAACACTGGAGTGGGTTGCCCTTTCCTTATCCAATGCCTGAAAGTGAAAAGTGAAAGTGAAGTCGCTCAGTCGTGTCCGACTCTTAGCGACCGCATAGACTACAGCCCACCAGGCTCCTCCGTCCATGGGATTTTCCAGGCAAGAGTACTGGAGTGGGGTGCCATTGCCTTCTCCTTCTTAGTACCTTTTAGTTCTTTAGAGAGTGAATAATATCCAAGGAGGTGTCAGCTCTCACAATTGTTTATTGGCTTATTTAAAATTATTAAGAAAGAGTCGGACATGACTGAGCGACTGATCTGATCTGATCTGATGTGCTTGATGTTCTACCTCATTTTACCCAGGCATATTTGCTATAGGAATTTATCCAAAGAAAATAATATTGAATAGAAACAAAGATTTAACCCAAGGGGTCTATATAATGTAAAAAAGAAGAAACTGAAAATTCTATGGTTCAAAAAAGGTGAATTAACTTTAAAGGTACATTTTAAGTTAGATGCCATTATCCCTTGCAAATGATGTTGTGAAATAATACTCATTAATATAAAGCATGATCATGGTTCTTCCTTAAAAATGCATGCTAAAAAGACAGTTTGTAGTGTACAGTCATAGTAACATATATTTTATGCACTATTTAAATATATACCAAAGGATTCGCTTTTTTATCTCTGGTGATAGGAGAGAATTGAATTTTTGACATATATATAAAACCACTGTAAATTTCTATCTAGAATACAAGAGAATTGTAGAAAATGTACATTGGAAGCTCAGTATATTTGGAGAGATTAAGATAACTCTTGAACTCTAGTTAACATTTAATTTACTCTGTATTAGAATTTGAGGGATCACACTTTCTTCATTTTTTTTCCCCTCCAAATCTAGGATCTTCCTGCTGTTTATACCATCTGTTGACCATTTCTTCTCTTTATCTAAACTCTGTTTGCAATGAGCATTTAGAAGAAGCCAAAAATTAGCATCACATGAACCAAACAGTGTCTCCAAAGGACTGCACTGAGACCTTGGCTGTGGCATTCATTTTGATGCTGTGGTAGCTGCCCCATGATAATTGTCTGTAGTGCTTCCCTGGCCAAATAGCAGTCTAATTACATGTGGCATGAAAAAATAGAAATATTGAAGGCTCAGATCTAAAGACAGGTCGGGAATTAAAATGCTGGAATAGTACAGGAGATAGGCCTTAAATTTTTTGTCATGATAAAAGCAGATGAGCTGACAGGTTGAAGTCAATTATCAATATTTCCAGTGAGAAACAGTGGAAAAAAAAGTGGGAGACAAGTGCAGGGGTCAGGGTTGTAGAATCATTTTATATTAGAGTTTCTGCATAAACTCTCTCTGTATGACTGTAACTCACTCTTTTGAGGAAACCTGCACAGATTCTGAGTGATAAACGCCCTCATTTTTAAAAATATATTTGAGAAAACAGGGGAATGGCTTCTTACCATGAAAGTTATCTTTATTTCCTGTTGAGAATTTGCTCTCAGTGTAGTTGAGAGCAAAGGGAAATTGAGTGTGCTGTCAGTCTGTAGTCCATCCTGAGTTACTGGGGTAGCTGACTTTGTTAACTGCCCCCTAGGAATGGTTGAAAGCAATCTCTTAAGCCCTTTAACCTCAATAGTGCCCTGAGCAAGCTCTCTATAAGTTCAAAAGTACACATTACTCATAAAAAAACCAAACGTTTTGATTAGAAAACTATAGAGAACATTCAGTATTGTGAGAGAGTTGTGTGGGCTTTTCTGATGACAAGTGCATCCACTGCTATGTCTCTGGGTTTCAGAAGAGAACGCCATGGAGATGGCATCAAAGTCAAGATTTAGTTTAATTTTAAAAATATTCAAAGTCATTTCTTATATAAGGCTTGATTTTGATTTGCACATTTTGGATATTCTGATTCATTAATTCAACAAATTATATTGAGCATCTAAAATGCACAAAACTCCATTCTAAGTACTCAATTGTGACTGGAAAAAAAAACAAAAAAACAAGAACAGGCAGGCAGAAATGGACGAGATATGGAAGAAAAAGAAGGAAGAGAAACAGAAAGGAAAGAAGCCTGATCTATTGTTGAAACTATCTAGAGTTCTTGATTTAGCTTTCTGAAATGTTTCTCAATGGTTTGGGTAAATTGCCTTTAAACCTTTATGTTGTTGGTGGGAATGCAAACTGGCACAGCCACTGTGGAGACCAGCGTGGAGATTCCTTAAAAAGCCGGGAATAGAACTGTCATATGACACAGCAATCCCACTGCTGGGCATTTACCCCGAGAAAACCAGAATTGGAAGAGACACATGTACCCCAGTGTTCATTGTAGCACTGTTTACAATGGCTAGGTAGGTCATGAAAGCAACCTAGATGTCCATCAGGAGATGACTGGATAAGGAAGTAATGGTATATATATGCAATGAATGACTCAGGTATAAAAGGGACAACTGTTGAGTCAGTGCTAATGCAGTAGATGAACCTAGAGCCTATTTTACAGAATGATGTAAGTCAGAAAGAGCAAGACAAATACTGTATACTAACACATATACATGAAATTTAGAAAGATTGTACCAATGATCCTACATACGAGCAGCAAAGGAGACACACACATAATGGACTTTTGGGCTCAGTGGGAGGAGAGGGTGGGATGATTTGGGAGAATAGCATTGAAACATATACATTACAGTAAGTAAGATAGTTGACAAGTGTGAGTTCGATGCATGAAGCACAGCACCCAAAGTCAGTGCTCTGGGACAACCTAGAGATAGGGTGGAGAGAAAGGTGGGAGGGGGTTCAGGATGGGGCCACATGTATACCTATGACGAAATCATGTTAATGTATGGCAAAAACCATCACAATACTGTAAAGTAATTATCCTTCAATTAAATTAATTTAAAATTTAAAAATAAATACACTAGGAAATGAACCAGTTAGTTTATTCTTGCAAATAAGTTTTGGTGTATTCGGCTATTGAATAGTCTTTGTAATCAAGATTATAGCATTTACACTCAGGGAACTGGTATACTAAAATAGGTCAGTAGGTAAATATCAGAAAATCATTAAAAATCGATGAGTGCAACCACAGTGTAAAATAGCTGGACTTAATCTAGTCAGGAGTATAGCAAATGTGGAAGGAAAGTCTTTAATGAAAGACTGGCTTTTGAGTTGAGATGTGGAGATTAAGAGGAAGTTAGGTTAAAAACAGAGATGGGAGGCAGGGCATGTATGGCACAGAAAGAGCATGTGGAAAGCCTCAAAATGTAGGAACTCTGGTATTTAAATGGCTCTGAAAATAGGCAGCATGGCTGAAGATAAGAAAATAAGGTGCAGAGCCTCATTGGTAATCATGTCAAGGATCTTGGTCTTGACCCCAGAGTAATGGGGTAGCTACTGAGAATTTAAATAGGGGAATTTAATTATTGAATTTTAACTTTTAAATTATGTCTCTTCCTATAGATTAGAGAATAGGATCAGTAAAAGTCAATTATAAACATATTTTTTATAGAGCTATTCCATTAGTCCAGGTGAGAAATGATGACTATTTGGACTAGAATGTTTATTTCTGAGCTAGAGATAAGTGAATAATTTTTATAAATATTTAGGAAGCAAAGCTGTATTGGTAAAGTTTTAGAAATGGCAAGTACAAGAGAGAAAAGTTTAGAAATGAATCTAAAATTTTGAGTATGTTTAATTGAATACATAGTTATGGCATTGGTTGAAAGAGAAAATTCTAGAGCAAGATATTTTATTTTATGTGTGTGTGTTTAATAGTGAGTGGAGAAATGATTATAATTTTGTTTCATGTATGTTTTCATTGTCTTTGAAAAATCTGTACTTCAAGAAGCTGGTTAAATCAGTGTTGTTGATCCACCAAGATGTTGAGTAATGTAGAGACCACATGTGTGAGCCAATGTCATACCACCTGAAGTTCTGGGCACAGAGGAGATTTCCTGAGAACAAAGTAAAGCAAGACCAGAAATAATATTTTACTTAATAAAAAGCATATGATGAACTTTCAGAAGAAAATGAATAGTGAGGATCAGAGAAACGACAAGAAGGAAAAGACTGTAGTGTCTGAGAAGGTAACATGGGGAAAAGTATTGTCAGAAATGCATTGCTAAGGAGTGGTAAGATAGAAAAAAAAGCATTAAATTGAACAATATAGATATCATTAAAGAGCTTAGGAAGCATTCTTAGGATGGAATAATGGGAAGTGAATAGAGTGGAGTAGGCGGAAGACTTGAACAGAGAGACATGTGGTGTGTTAAGGTCTTCTCTTCTGTTGATGCTATTCCATCCTACCATGACCCTCACTAAATATAGCCTCTAAATTTATGAAGCACTTCTTAGTCTAAAAGAGGAGACTTTGTTGAAGACGTTGGGAAAAAAACTAAAATGTTGGAGAAAATATTTACTATGTATTTAGTAGTCCCGTACGATTATGCAAGTTCAGGTTTTATTGTGCTAAATAGTTAATATGCTACACTCTCAGGGTCTTCCCTCACCCAGTATCTTACTTAACATCTGGCTGCAGTCTATTATGGATAAGTTAACTTTTAAAAATCCATTATGCACTTCAAAATTAGTTCTATAATTGTATTATCTCTCTGGAAGAATTGGCTACATTTCAGCATAAAAAATAAATGGCTCTGACTTTTCTCATTAATATTTGATGGTACATGGTTTAATATTGAATTGAAGCAGAACCCTGAGGTGGTCATGAAAAGGACAATTTATAAATGTGAATTTAACCAGGGGATGATAAAATAAATCTTAGTTTTAGTTCCTCTAGGTGAATCAGGCTTACTAGACTCTATCTACTTAAGAATCATATTTAATTAAAAGTAGAACATCTTTATCATTATAAGGGAGAATAATCAACATCTCCCTTTTTAATATATTCAATCAGTGTGGCCCATGAAGAATTGACAAATTCTATCTTTTTTGCACACCTCCTAGCCTCGGTGTTTATCAACACATTTGAGAGATGCTGATATATACATGAGATTGAAAAGGATCTACCTGCATCAAGAAACCTCAAAATTGTTGTCAAGTGGACTACCTCTGTTCTATTCATTTTGCTTGACTTTATAGCAAAGAGATTCTATTTGCTGTCTTTGCTTTGGGAAAACAAATGCCTGGCAATAAGATGTCTTGGTCATGTTTTGTGGAACCACAATATGCCAGTGTATATCTATTGTGCTTAGTATTTTTAGAAGGCACAATCTTAAAAGCACCTAACAACAGATAATGTTATCTTCTCTAACCCGATTGTGGGTTTATTATAGAAAACAAAAACTGTGGTTATAAATTTTAAAAAGTACCTGCATGCTACTTTGTTTTGATAGCCTCAAATACCTTGAGATTCACGGCATGGTTACTCAAAGGTTCTGACCTTACTCCTTTCATTTGTTTGTCAACCAACAATTTAGGTGAAACGATGCCTCACCTTGATGATGTTTTATATATTGTTTTATTTTTTAAAAAAATGTATCCAGGAAGAAGCAAAGCTTTTTAAATAATTTGGGGTACCCAGTACAGAAGTGACAGTCTGGGAACTCTTGATCAAAACTTTTAAAGGAAGACCACAGCAGAATATTAAACTAAGCATGGGGCTCTTTAAGTATGGACCCTGTGTAACTGCACAAGTTGTGAGTGATATCAGCCTTATAATAAGGCATGTAAACAATCCTGAAAAAACTAAGCCAGTATCTAAAAATCCATTCCAAAGGAAATCTAATACAAGACTTCCACATTTATCTCTCAGAACCTAAAAGAAGTAGTCAGTTCTTATCTTTGCTACACTTCCCTGAATTTAAATATTTATACAATGTCCCTGCACATCTTCCATATATATATATATATATATATATATATATATTTCCCCCAACAGCTCCTGTTGGCATTGCATATCAATTAAATGATCTATGGACCATCTGCTCTGAAATTCCCACTATATTCAAGGTATATTTTATACCTCCTTTTGAAGTAAGGCTCCTTTTGTGTAGTTTCATGGTCCTTAGTTTTAAAACTCAAGATCTTCTCAGTTATAAACAGAAGGGCTTTGGCCCCTCTTCAGCATCAAAGCCAAGATTTACTCAAACTGTCTTTTGTGACTGTTTCATGCAACTCCATGGCCCTAATCAGGTAGATGCTGGAAATTTAACACTGCAGACTAAAATGAAGTTTGAGCATAAAAACGTACTGTTAAATGGAGTATAAAATTGAAGCAGCCTGTTTTGGAGCATGGGCTTGCCTCAGGCTCTGTGCACTTTCAGGAGAACTCAGACTCCAAGTACTTCACAGGTTGACAGGAATTGCTCGTTCCGGTCTGAGACACATTAACGTAAAAGAGAGGAGAGAAACTTAAACCCTCAAAACATCCTAGCCCTCTGATTCAATAGTACTTCGAATTTGTCTTGGCAGTTTATTAGTAATTATTATTTTAAAGTTTGCAAATATATATTCCAAATAAGAAAACATCCAACTTAGAAATTCTCTTTGATCTGCCTAAACTAGTTACCTTACTTGATATTCAGTTCTTTATTTATTGAAGGTAATCCTATTCTTAATATGGGAAGAATGATCACTGTCATATTTGAATACATCAGACTCACTTAAAATTGAAAGTTAAGATCAGATATGAAAGACAGTAAGATAATAGAGAATAGGGTAATTGTTAATTAACATAACAATAACATAACTATAGACTTTCTGGCCACAACTTGGGCTTCTTTAGATTTTTTAACTAGGGGAATTTGTTTATATGCTTTTATATTCATGCAGAGATGTGGGCTTCTCCATGCCCCACCCCCCAAAAAAAAAGGGCATAAAAATAAATGTATTTTGTCCCAATCTAGTGAAGAAGTAGCAAAACTCTACACAGCCATAGATAACTATACTTGTTAAGAGCAATCTCAACAGCATATTAACAATTCTACCCATATCCACTGAGTGTATTGACAGGCAGTTTATGGTGTTTCCTTTCTCCTCTGTTCAAACAATACCACAAAGGAATTTTGTGAATGTTGATTTAATGCTTAAAAAAATCATATTAGAACGAGATCAATTCCAGGCTTAACTAGTCCTAATGGCTGTAATAATGAGTAGCAGTAGTAAACAAACCTGAGATGTTGGCAAAGAAGATAAGAGGAGACATATTTTGAGAAGATGTTTTCTCTGTTTAAAAAATGGTAAATTGTCCTCTAATGAACATTTTATGAGGCAGAGTCTCATCACTTAGCAGACTTTCAGATCATGATAGCCTTCCTAATTAGCCTGTTAATGGTAGCAGCATAGTGGAGATGGTGCTTATAGGCAGAATCGAAGTCAGGAGATAATTACTCTTGAGTAAAGCAGAAAAAAACCATCTCAGAAATACTCTGTGATAAGCTCCACATTGCAGCACATCTTGGGGAGGGGGGGAAATCCTAATATCATTAACTGTTTTTAGCAATCTGTCACTGTACCAGCTTTTTATGCTTCCAACAAAACCAGTCAAGTTATCACAGTATTGTACAGGTTCTTTTATCACTTCTTGGTCCCCCTCTGTGAGATATTTCACAATGAATGAATATCTAGGAAGAAAAGAGGTATGTGCAACTATTTACCAGAATATCATTGTGCCTAGTATGAAAAATACCTAACTGCCAAACTGAAAAATGTGGATAAAAATTCATGTTCTGATCCACATTCACAGGGCTAGTTTAAAAGGAATTGCTCTAATGCAGCTAGTTTCAGGTATTTTATAGTAACAGATTATAACCTATTTGAATAAAGACTCACTGAGTTGCAAAGAAACTTATATTGGAGTTTTTGGATCTCTTTCTCATTGATGGACAACCTTAGATCAAGACGGTGTCTGTCACTCAAACTACACAAAATCATGTGAGAAAGAGACAATATTAAAATACCAATTTTTTTTTCTGAAAATTTGAAAGACACATCCTTCTGTTCAGTTCAGTAGCTCAGTCGTGTCCGACTCTTTGTGACCCTATGAATCACAGCACGCCAGGCCTCCCTGTCCATCACCAACACCTGGAGTTCACCCAGACTCACGTCCATCGAGTCAGTGATGCCATCCAGCCATCTCATCCTCTGTCGTCCCCTTCTCCTCCTGCCCCCAATCCCTCCCAGCATCAGAGTCTTTTCCAATGAGTCAACTCTTCGCATGAGGTGGCCAAAGTATTGGAGTTTCATACTTAAGTCCACCCAACAAATCATTTATATTTGTAACATTTATATGGCAATTCTGAATTTGTATGAATATAATGCACTATTAGCATAGTCTCAAAAATATCAAGCAAAAATTTAAAGTAATATAAGAAGTACTTGTGGGAAACTTTATTATATATGCCTTTTCCAAAAGTTTTCAAATGATCAAAGGATATTTAGGAAATCCAATCCCTTATTGGGTTATAAGCCTAGACTCAACTGATAGCCAAAGATTGATATTCAACTGATTTCACACTCTGACTACATTGAGTTACAAGGAAGGATAAGAAAAAGATTTGAAATTTTGATTATTTAAGTTTGTATCTGTAAATAATGCATAGTCAGAAAATTATGAGGCAAAATAGAATATCTTCAAAACTGAAAAATATACATCATTTCAGTTCAGTCCCATCCAACTCTGCGATCCCATGGACTGCAGCATTCCAGGCCTCCCTCTTCATTGCCATCTCCTGGAGCTTACTCAAACTCATGTCCATTGAGTCACTGATGCCATCCAACAATCTCATTGTCTTTTGTCCCCTTCTCTTCCTGCCTTCAATCTTTCCCAGCATCAGGGTCTTTTCAAATGAGTCAGTTCTTTGCATCAGGTGGCCAAAGTACTGGAGTTTCAGTTTCAGCATCAGTCCTTCCAATGAATAGTCAGGACTGATGTCCTTTAGGATGGACTGGTTGGATCTCCTTGCAGTCCAAGGGAATCTCAAGAGTCTTCTCCAGCACCACCGTTTGAAAGCATCGGTTCTTTAGATTTCAACTTTCTTTATGGTCCAACTCTCACATGCATACTTGACTACTGGAGAAACCATAGCTTTGACTCTGAAGTGGAAGCAAATAGATATTTTGTAATCTTAAAATCTTAAGAATCTAATACAGTTATGTAAAGTTTAAAAATAAAATAAAATTTAAAAAAAAAAAAAAAAAAGAATCTAGCTTTGACTAGAAGTGAAAACAAACTCAGATATTTAATAAGCTAATTTTTAAACTTAGAACAGCTGAGAAAAGCAAAATATGTGGGCCTAATAATTATAATAAAGAAATTAGTGAAATAGAAATAAAATTACAGTAAATATTATTAAAGAAGTCAAAAGGTAGTTGTTCCAAGTGGTTATAAGTTTGGGAAGCATCTAGAAATTTTAGACCCATTTGCAAAATTTCTCATCAAAATATAAACACATTCAATTCAGAATATATAAAAAATGTATTCTAAAAATAAAAGGCTGGCATAGTATTAGAAAATTAATTGACATAATATATTATATTAAACAAAGGAAGAAGAAAGTATTATAAACTTAGTAAGCTTTTAAATGTTTTCTATCAATTAAGTACCCATTCAGAGAAGGGAATACCAGACCATGGGACCTGTCTCTTGAGAAACCTGTATGAAGGTCAGAAAGCAGCAGTTAGAAACTGCTTCCATGTAGGAAAAGGAGTATGTCAAGGCGTATATTGTCACAATGCTTATATAACTTATATGCAGAGTACATCATGAGAAACACTGGGCTGGAAGAAGCACAAGATGGAAACAAGATTGCCAGGAGAAATATCAATAACCTCAAATATACAGATGACACCACCCATATGGCAGAAAGTGAAGAACTAAATAGCCCCTTGATGAAAGTGAAAGAGGAGAGTGGAAAAGTTGGCTTAAAGCTCAACATTCAGAAAACGAAGATCATGGCATCCGGTCCCATCACTTCATGGCAAATAGATAGGGAAACAGTGTCAGACTTTATTTCTCTGGGGGCTGCAAAATCATTGCAGATGTTGACTGTAGCCATGAAATTAAAAGACGCTTACTGCTTGGAAGGAAAGTTATGACCACTCTAGACAGCATATTCAAAAGCAGAGACATTACTTTGCCAACAAAGGTCCATCTAATCAAGGCTATGGTTTTTCCAGTAGTTTTGTATGGATGTAAGAGTTGGACTATAAAGAAAGCTGAGTGCAGAAGAATTGATGCTTTTGAACTATGGTGTTGGAGAAGACTCTTGAGAGTCCCTTGGACTGCAAGGAGATCCAACCAGTCCATCCTAAAGAAGATCAGTCGTAGATGCTCATTGGAAGGACTGATGTTCAAGCTGAAACTCCAATATTTTGACTACCTGATGCAAAGAACTGACTCATTGTAAAAAACTCTGATGTTGGGAAACATTGTAGGCAGGAGGAGAAGGGGACAACAGAGGATGAGATGGTTAGATGGCATCACTGACTCAATGGACATGAGTTTGGGTAAACCCCTAAGACTTGGTGATGGACAGGGAGGCCTGGCATGCAAAGGTTCATGGGGTTGCAAAGAGTCGGACATGACTGAGCAACTGAACTGAACATGATTTAAACATATAATAGCAAAATGGAAATACAATACTATATATATGTATTTTAATTCATCAAGCGGATTTATGAATAGATAACCCATACACAAACCTTTCAACAACATCATGTTGGAAGTTGAAATATTGAAAACATGTCTTTTCAGAAAAAAGTTACAAATGCTTCTTTCATACTATATTTGAGAAGCTTAAGGGTCTGTAAAATTTAAAAAAAGGTGTAAATTTAATAAAGCAAAAAATTATACTTTAGTTTTCTGCATCTTATGCAAAAAGCACCAAAAGATCCACAGAAACATTTGTTTGTTTTATTGAACTACACACAGTTGATTTACAATGTTTTATTGTTTTCTAGTGTAAAGCAAAATGACTCAGTCATGAATATATATATATATAGATATGTATATATACACACACTTTTTCATATTCTTTTTCATTATGGCTATTTACAGAATGTTGAATATATTTCTCTGTGCTATACAGTGGGACCTTGATGTTTATTTATTTTATATTTAGTAGTGATCAGTTTGCTAATCTCAAACTCCTAATTTAGCCCTTCCCCACTCCCTTTCCCCTTTATAGCCATAAGCTCATTTTTATGTCTGTGAGAATAATTCTGTTTCATAAATAGTTTCATTTGTGTCTTATTTTAGATTCCATGTAAGTGATATGGTATAGTACTCATCTTTCTGTTTCTGACTTACCTTTGCATCTTATGCAAAAAGCACCAAAGAATCCACAGTAATGTTTGTTTTATTGAACTACACACAGTTATAGTCTCTAGTTACATCCATGTTCATATGATAGTCTCTAGCTACACCCATGTTGTTGGAAATGGCATTATTTCATTTTTTTTTATGGTTGAGTAGTGTTTCACTGTTGATATATAACACATCTTCTTTATCCATTCATTCATTGCTGGATATTTAGGTTGTTTCTTTGTCTTGACTATTGTAAATAGTGCTGCTGTGAACATTGGGGTGCTCACATCTTTTTGAATTAGAATTTTATGTGGATATATGCTCAGAAATGGGATTGCTGGATCATATGGTAACTCTAGTTTTACAATAGCGATGATGAACTTCTTTGTGTGTGCCCGTTGGCCATCTGGAAGTCTTTTTTGAGGAAATGTCTGTTTAGGTCTTCTGTCCATTTTTTTTTTTTTTGGGTTGTTTGATTTCTTTAAATTATTGAATTGTATGAGCTGTTCATATATTTTGGAAATCAAGCAAGCCCTTGTTGTTCACATCATTTACAAATATTTTCTTCTGGTATGCAAGCTGTCTTTTCATTTTGTTCTTGGTTTCCTTTGCTGTGCCAAACTTGATACGTTTGATGAGATTCCATTTGTTTACTTTTGCTTTTATTTCTATTGCCTTGGGAGACTGACCTACGAAAACACTGATGCAGTGATTTATATTGCGCAAATGTTTTGTCTATGATCTCTTTTAGAATTTTTATGGTGTCATGTTACATTTGTCTTTAAGCCATTTTGAGTTCAGCATGTGGTGTTGGGAAAGGTGGCCAGTCTCATGTAATCAGTGAAATTAGAATACTCCCTCACACCATACACAGAAATAAAGTCAAGGACTTCTCTGGTGGTACAGTGAATAAAAATCCACCTGCCAATGTAGGGGATGTGGGTTTGATCCCTGGTTCAGGAGGATTCCACACGCCATGGAGCAACTAAGACCATATGTCACAGCCACTAATTTCAAATCTTATTTGAAAACAAGGTGTAAGTAAAAATATTCTCAGAGAGGTGGAATGAGTTAACATGAGGCAGAATAAGAATTCTTAAGTTGTTCAACTTAACCACCATTATAGAAAATCCTCTCTGGATGGTTTTACCATTTGTTCTTATCTTCACTAACAGATTGAGAGATTCAGAAAAATCATTTAATTAGTTCTCTAACTGGTATGAACTTCAAGATAATTACTAAGTTCTCTACCATTCTTATATACTACTCTTACAGAAGGAATGATGTAGACAAAGAATATAGTGATATTTCTTCAGATAGTGGATGCCATTACCCCATCATGGGATTAGATTTAATTCTGTGAGTGGAACTGCATATAAGATTTCATGAGTTATATGGAGTAGATTCAATTTCACATATTGTCGAAAGAGCTCTGGTGGAAATAATAGGTTCTTATTGATGTTTCTTCTTAGAAATTTTTGATATACATAACTTAGTTAATATTTGCAAATTTAATGAGTGAAAACTTGTATTTTTTGTGGAACAGATCTTCCATAGATCTCAGAAAAATTAGTTTTGAGAAGCTTCATGGAGACAAGAAGATCTAAGCTTTGCATAAACTCTGCACAATTCAAGTTAGAGACCTGTAGCCAGGGACAGACATATTTCTATAGTGTGGGGAAGTCAGGAAAACGCTTATGCTGATGAATGCATGGGATGAGCACTATTTCAACCTGTCTGATCCTGACAGTCAAAGGACCCATTTTCTTCCCCTTGTCCCCATATTTGCTTGAAAGAGCATGGAGCTATAAAATGAAAATTGTGTGGTTCATTAGTCTTCCTTTTAATTAAATGTGAAAGCAACTGACAGCAAAATGTCAGAATTATTCTAAAACACCTTTGTAGTGTTCGTTCTGTTTTTTCTTGTTCATTGTTCATAGTCTTTTCCTCTTTATAACAACACATTCCTCCACTTAAAAGGAAAAGTAGCCTTCCATAATAAATGTATATACCCTTTTTTAACCATCAGAGGATAATTTTTGTTTCTTTCCTCCATGAAAAAAGCAATGATTTAATTCACGAAGGTACCTGAACATTTAATTTGGGAAATTATTTTTAAAATTTTTTCTTTATTTTCTGTGATTGATTCTTTCTTCCTAATGACTAGCACTGTGAACATTTTTTAATACAGTAGTAAGTCAGTCTATTGTAGAGACACTAGGTTTAAATCTGAAAATTCTATGCCAAATGCATATTAGATTCTATCCCAGTGAGCTACAAATTGAAAATCTTGAGGTCATAGATAGACCAAAACCTCTTAATGTGTATTTTTTTAATTTATATTTTTTGTTTATTTTGCACAATAGAATATAGATATATTTTCACTGTAGAATGTTGAAGAAAAGTAGATTTTTCTACATTTCATACAATGAAATGTGAATATCCAATTTGCTAGCAGTCCCTCATACTCATTTTCTTAAAAATGACTTTTATTAACAACTTGATGTGTAATAATCTCCTCTCCATTATAATATATTAATTTCCTCGCCATTATTTTTTACTTAAATGGAATAGTTAGATGAGCATTTTCTGTGAAAATGAATTTTTAAAATTAGTGAAAAGTTATGATTATTTTTTCAAACAACCACTGGAAAGTAAATTTATTTTATACATAACTATATATCTCTAGTCTATTTTACTGTTTATTACTTGAAGAATATTTTTGCTTAATTTCTGCATATATGCTGCAATAAATATTCTTGTATGTGTTTCAGAATTGTCACAAAAAGTGGAAGTCTATGCTATATTTTTATTTTTATATATAATACCAAATATTTTTTAAGAAAAACAGAAAAGGCCCTATTGAAGCTGTATTTCCATGCCTGGTGTTTGAAAGGAAGCTATATTCCCCAGTATATGAGAGTTTATTGATCCAAGAATCCTCACCAGCACTATATAATATAGTATAATGTGATTATAAATATGTGTTAAAACTACATAAAATCCTAATAGTTCACTTAAGATATCAGTTTATTAGATACTTTAAAGACTAGGAAAATGGATCCATATAATAACATTAGTCTCTGTTTTACAGGGGTAAATACAGAGTGGGATGAATTGAGAGAGTAGCACTGAAACATTTATACTACCATATGTAAAATAGATAGCTAATGGGAAGTTGCTCTATTATATTAATACTCTGTGACAACCTAGAGGGAGTGGTGTAGGTTTTCGACGGAAGGTTCAGTAGGGAGACATATGTATCCTTATGACTGATTCATGTTGCTGTATGGCAGAAGCCACCACAATATTGAAAGTACTTATCTTCCAGCTAAAAATAAATAAAAATAATTTTATATCTTGATGCGCGCATGTGTGTGTGTGTGTGTGTGTGTGTGTGTGTGTGTAAGTCCATGTGCAGGGTTGGTGAGAACAAAGACGTGGACATTACTGAGTTTGAATTAAGCTCTACCACATGATATCTGTTAGAACTTGAGTAGATCATTCACTCGCTTTAAACTTATAAATAAAATGATGGCTGGATGGCATCACTGACTCGATGGAGGTAAGTCTGAGTGAACTCCAGGAGTTGGTGATGGACACGGAGGCCTGGGGTGCTACAATTCATGGGGTTGCAAAGAGTCAGACACGACTGAGCGACTGAACTGAACTGAAATAAATAAGGACATTGATTGCCAAATGATGATGAGAATGTGCAGACAGGAACTCTTATTTAGTGAACGATGGTATAGTTTCTTTGGAAAACAATTTGGAGGTTTCTTACAAACTAAACATACTTTAGCCATATGATGCTTTGAAATGGTTTCAAAGTTGTTGAAACCCATATCCACCCCAAAACCTTTATGTAGAGTTCATGACAGGCTTTATAAATAATTGCCCAAGCATGAAAGCAACCAAGTTGTCCTTCAGTAGGTGACTGGGTCAATAAGCTATGGTACATTCAGAAAATGAAATATTTCTCAACCCTAAAAGAAATGTGCTATCATGCATGAAAGGACACAGAGGAACCTTAAATGAATAGTACTAAGTGATAGAAACCAATCTGAAAAGACTGTACAACTATATGATATCAACTATATATACTTCCCTGCTAGCTCAAATGGTAAAGAATCTGCCTACAATGCAGGAGACCTGGGCTTGATTCCTGGGTCCGGAAGATCCCCTGGAGAAGGAAATGGCAACCCACTCCAGTGTTCTTGTCTGGAGAATCCCATTGACAGAGGAGCCTGGTGGGCTACAGTCTATACGGTTGCAAAGAGTCAGACATGACTGAGTGACTAATATTCATCAACTCTATGACATTCTGGTAATGGCAGAATTATAGAGACTGCAAAAAGATCAGTGGTTGCTAGGAGTTAAGAAGAAGGAAGGGATAAATAGGCAGAGTGCAGAGGGTTTTTAAGACAATAAAAATGCTCTATATGATACTATAATGGTAGATATATGTCATGTTTTCCCAAATCAATAGAATACACAATGCTATGAGCAAACCGTAATGTAAAGTATGGATCTGAATGATAGTAATTTCCTTGTAGTTCAATTAAATGCACCATTCTGGTGGGAGGATGCTGATAATGGGAGAGGCTAGGCATGAGAGAGGGCAGGGGGATCTCTACTTTTTAACTCTTTGTGACTCCAAGGTTGCAGCAGGCCAGGCTTCCCTGTCCTTCACCATCTCCCAGAGCTTGCTAAAACTCATGTCCATTGAGTCGGTGATGCCATTCAACCATCTTGTTCTCTGTTGTCCCCTTCTCCTCCTGCCTTCAATCTTGCCCAGCACCAGGGTCTTTTCCAGTGAGTCAGTTCTTCACATCATGTAGTCAAGTATTGAAGCTTCAGCTTCAGCATCAATCCTTCCAAAGAATATTCAGGATTGATTTCCTTTAGGATTGACTGGTTTGACCCCCTTGCAGTCCAAGGGACTCTCAAGAGTCTTCTCCAACACCACAGTTCAAAAGCATCAGTCTTTCAATGCTCAGACTTTTTTTATGGCCCAATTCTCACATCCATATATGACTACAGGAAAAACCAAAGCTTTGATTGTATGGACCTTTATTGGCAAAATCTTTGCTTTTTAATACTCTGTCTTGGTTTGTCATAGTTTTTTTTCTTCCAAGGAGCAAATAACTTTTAATTTCATGGTTGCAGTCACCAATTGCAGTGATTTCAGAGCCAAGAAAATAAAGTCTGTCACTCTTTCCATTGTTTCCCCATCTATTTGCCATTAAGTGATGGGACCAGATGCCATGACCTTAGTTTTTTGAATGTTGAGTTATAAACCAGCTTTTTCATTCTTCTCTTTCACATTCATCAAGAGGCTCTTTAGTTCTTTACTTTCTGCCATAAGGGTGGTATCATATAGAAATTAAATAAGCAGGGTGACAGTATACAGCCTTGACATACTCCTTTCCCAATGTGGAACCAGTCCGTTGTTCCATGTCCAGCTCTAAGTGCCGTGTCTTCACCTGCATGCAGGTTTCTCAGGAGGCAGGTACGGTTTTCTGGTATTTCCCATCTCTTTCAGAATTTTCCACGGTTTGTTGTGATCCACAGAGTCAAAGGCTTAACATAGTCAATGAAGGAGAAGTAGATGTTTTTCTGGAACTCTCTTGCTTTTTCTATGATCCAATGATGTTGGCAATTTGATCTCTGGTTCCTCTGCACTTTCTCAATTTGCTTTTATATCTGGAAGTTCTCAGTTCATGCACTATTGAAGCCTCACTTAGAGAATTTTGAGCTAGCATGTGAAAATCGTGCAATTGTGAGGTAGTTTGAACATTCTTTGGCATTGCCTTTCTTTGGGACTAGAATGAAAACTGGCCTTTTCCAGTCCTATGGCCATTTCTGAGTTTTCCAAATTGGCTGGCATATTGTGTGCAGCACCTTAACAGCACCATGTTTTAGGATTCAAAATAGCTCAGCAGGAATTCCATCACCTCCACTAGCCTTGTTTGTAGTGATGCTTCATAAGACCTGCTTGTCTTCACATTCCAGGATATCTGGCTCTAGGTGAGTGATCTCACCATCATGGTTATCTGGGTCAGTAAAATTTTTTTGTATAGTTCTTCTGGGTATTCTTGCCACCTCTTCTTAGTATTCTCTGCTTCTTTTTAGGTCAATACCATTTCTGTCCTTTATTGTGCCTATCTTTGCATGAAATGTTCCCTTGGTATCTGTAATTTTCTTGAAGAGGTCTGTAGTCTTTCCCATTCTATAGGACAGTGTACAAAGCTAAAATCCTGAATCTAATGAAAGTAACTTTCCAGATTAGTAGAAACATATCCTTTAATTTTTTTGTCCATCCATCTGCTTTTTTTCTTTCTTTAATTGCACACCTGCCAAAGGGAATTCCTCTCGAATTTTAAAGAGTAAATACAATGTGATGCTGTCCCTCTAACTCAACAATTGTTTGTTTAATGACTTGATTTATCAACTAGACATGTAGATGTATGATGTAGGGCTTACAAGACAATAGATGATGTCATGTTGTCTAGGCTTGAATCCTGAAAAACTGCATACTTTTTTTTTTCCAACTTATGTGTTTTCTATGTGATTCTGTCTGATCATTTTTAAAATGGTTTCAAAATATTGTAAATGTATAGGTTTTAATAATACCTGAATACATCAATTCATGGCAAGTCCTTACAGGAGTTCTTGGGATAGGGTAAGTTCTCAGTTAATATAAGGATTTAGGTTTCAATTACTTAGGAATCACAAGTAGCTATAGCATAATGCAAACAGTGGATTTGGATTGGAATTGAGTATCTGCCAATTACTAATTTTGTACCTTTGATAAGGACTTTAAACATTTCTCAACCTAAGATTTTATAGTGATATAAAAGTTGCCATTCTAGAGAAACTTATTGTGAGGATTAAATGCAAAACAAAGGCATCATTCATTCATATATTCAAGAAAGAACTGTTCACAATGTATAGCAGATATGGTGAGTTATAGTTGCCATCATGAATATTGAAAATATAATAACAAAAAAGACATAGTCATATGCTTATGGAATTTATAGTGGAAAGTCATTAGGTTTTTATGAATGTTTTCTTCTTTATTCAGTTTGGTTTCAGTGTATCAGTCCTGGGTAGGATGAAATATTTAAGGAGTGACCTTTGTTGCCAGGAAATAGCATAAGGCAATTCATATCTAGGTTTTTTCAGGGTAGAAATACATTATTTTCTAATATTTTGGACAAATCATGAAGATTTCTTCTTTCTATATTAGCAATTTTAAGGAATTGCTTAAAGTTTGGATTATTATATAAATCTTAAACCTTAAATCTCTTTCTATGTATCTATCCCAATCATGAAATTGAATTTGTTGAGGAGGCTATGCAGAAAACATAAGCAGTCTGCATTTATTTTTTACTTTAGCAGATGAAATTTTCTTTGGTTGCTAATGCAACAAATATTGACCATTAATTACAACTCCAAGCAGAAAACAGAAATATATCAAGTAGTAAGATAGGACGCATATGCTTTTTGGATATCGGTTTAGTATTTATTTTTTTAAATATAATTGACAAAAATTTGTAATCCATCTCAGATTTAGTCTTTCAAGGACAGATGTTTCTGAACTTGTTAAAATTTTGAAATTATAAGTAGCTGTTTGGAGAACATTCTAGTAATAATTATTTCAGGATCAAACTTGAATCTCACTATCTTATTTCTTCCAACCTTAGCTAATTATCTGTTTGTGTATTCATGAGGAGTGTGATATTGCTGATGAAGATGCTAATATTTTAATAGTGACTGTCTGCAAATGCAATGAAAAAACCTTACCAAAGCATAGGTTTGCATAATATAATGATAATTTTAGGCATATCAGCAGCAGTTATCAAGCTGGGATATCAAATATTTTCATGATAGATTGACCTTTTAACATCCCACCAACAGCAGTGCAAGAATGGTGACACATGAAGACTTTGCCCAGGACTACGGTCATTTATCTCCATGTCTATAACTTCACCCTTCAGTAGGATATCATTATGGGGAAAGGTTAGAATTAAAACAGTAGGATTATTAGAAAGATTGAAAAAGACATTTCAATTTGTTACAGTTGAATTTCATGTGTCATAACCATGAATTTGGCAAAGCCTTATTATGGCATATGTTGAATTAATTGGGCAGCCTCATGCTACTTAATTAAAGCCTGAGGAATTTTGATTAATTGAATAAAAGACATAGCATAGGCAGGTATTCTATTTCATTGTTCTTTTTGTTTCTTAATCATCTAAAGATTTAATCTTTAGTGTTTGTGGACCATCAAGTTACCCCTGAGCCATTCCTATCGAGGAAATAAACTAAAAAGTCCAAAGGATTTTACTACAAATCTGTTCATTAGACAAGGTACAGTTCACAGATGAGTTAAATTGTGGATTTCAGCCCCAAATTCCTACAGAGATCAAAGCAGAGGCATTTGTCTTTCTACATTTCACTTTACATTTTGAGACTTGGAGCCCAATACTTTGAAAGATTTTGCTTATCTGTCCTTTCTGTAATATTTTAAAAGCCCTAAAGGTAGGATGGACCTGAATTAAATTGTTAAATGCAAATATGGCATATGTCATTTGTATTTAAATGACTTTAGCATACTGTAATATTACCTAGAGGTTTGCATTCCAAATGGGTATGAAGAATATTTTAGAGAAGTCAACTACAAGTAAAACTAATCTTTTTTTTTTTCAAACTGTATACAAAGGCTTAATGCTTGAACTCTACAGAAACATTAATTTTAGAATTAGAAAAATGAAATTTTGTGTGTCTGACCGATTTATTAATATGTTAAAAATCTGTTTTATTTTAGTCAACATATTGTTCAATTTCATTTCTGCTCCAGAATAATATGGAAATAATTTCTATATCCACTAGGCAATGCCTTCTTTTCTTACCAGCATCTCTTTCATCACTTTTGAGCCTCTGCTCTTCCCTGTTTATTCCCTTCTTTGTTGCCTTTTCATGTTCAGTGAGAAAATCAGATCAGATCAGATCAGATCAGTCGCTCAGTTGTGTCCGACTCTTTACGACACCATGAACTGCAGCACACCAGGCCTCCCTGTCCATCACCAACTCCCGGAGTTCACTTAGAATCACGTCCATCGAGCCAGTGATGCCATCCAGCCATCTCATCCTCTGTCGTCCCCTTTTCCTCCTGCCCCCAATCCCTCCCAGCATCAGAGTCTTTTCCAATGAGTCAACTCTTCCCATGAGGTGGCCAAAGTACTGGAGTTTCAGCTTTAGCATCATTCCTTCCAAAGAAATCCCAGGGCTGATCTCCTTCAGAATGGACTGGTTGGATCTCCTTGCAGTCCAAGGGACTCTCAAGAGTCTTCTCCAACACCACAGTTCAAAAGCATCAATTCTTCAGCACTCAGCCTTCTTCACAGTCCAACTCTCACATCCATACATGACCACAGGAAAAACCACAGCCTTGACCAGACGGACCTTTGTTGGCAAAGTAATGTCTCTGCTTTTGAATATGCTATCTAGGTTGGTCATAACTTTCCTTCCAAGGAGTAAGCGTCTTTTAATTTCATGGCTGCAGTCACCATCTGTAGTGATTTTGGAGTCCAGAAAAATAAAGTCTGACACTGTTTCCACTATTTCCCCATCTATTTCCCATGAAGTGGTGGGACCGGATGCCATGATCTTCATTTTCTGAATGTTGAGCTTTAAGCCAACTTTTTCACTCTCCACTTTCACTTTCATCAAGAGGCTTTTGAGTTCCTCTTCACTTTCTGCCATAAGGGTGATGTCATCTGCATATCTGAGGTTATTGATATTTCTCCAGGCAATCTTGATTCCAGCTTGTGTTTCTTCCAGTCCAGAGTTTCTCATGATGTACTCTGCATATAAGTTAAATAAACATGTTGACAATATACAGCCTTGACGAACTCCTTTTCCTATTTGGAACCAGTCTGTTGTTCCATGTCCAGTTCTAACTGTTGCTTCTTGACCTGCATACAAATTTCTCAAGAGGCAGATCAGGTGTTCTGGTATTCCCATCTCTTTCAGAATTGTCCACAGTTTATTGTGATCCACAGAGTGAAAGGCTTTGGAAATAATTAAATTGGAACTACTTTATTTTGCCAGTATTGAATGACAATTCCTTTAATATTTATACTATAGTATCCCTTGACTTCTCTTCAGAAGAAGAAACATTCCTTGATCCTACCATTAAGGGCAGGAATCATTCCATTTATGGATTGCATCCCAAGGTGTCCCATTCACATGCTTTTCTCCTGTCATGATTTCTTCAGTTCAGTTCAGTCGCTCAGCCTTGTCTGACTCTTTGTGACCCCATGAATTGCAGCATGCCAGGCCTCTCTGTCCATCACCAACTTCTGGAGTTTACCCAAACTCATGTCCATCGAGCCAGTGATGCCATCCAACCATCTCATCCCCTGTCATCCCCTTCTCCTACTGCCCCCAATCTCTCCCAGCATCAGGGTCTTTTCCAATGAGTCAGCTCTTCGCATGAGGTGGCCTAAGTATTGGAGTTTCAGCTTTAGCATCAGTCCTTCCAATGAACACCCAGGACTGATCTCCTTTAGGATGGATTGGTTGGATCACTCTCAAGAGTTTTCTCCAACCCACAGTTCAAAAGCATCAATTCTTTGGCTCTCAGCTTTCTTCACAGTCCAACTCTCACATCCATACATGACTACTGGAAAAAACCATAGCCTTGGCTAGACGAACCTTTGTTGGCAAAGTAATGTCTCTGCTTTTCAATATGCTATCTAGGTTGGCCATAACTTTCCTTCCAAGGAGTAAATGTCTTTTAATTTCATGGCTGCAATCACCATCTGTAGTGATTTTGGAGCTCAAAAAAGTAAAGTCTGACACTGTTTCCACTGTTTCCCCATCTATTTCCCATGAAGTGATGGGACCAGATGCCATGATCTTAGTTTTCTGAATGTTGAGCTTTAAGCCAACTTTTCCACTCTCCTCTTTCACTTTCATAAGAGGCTTTTTAGTTTCTCTTCACTTTCTGCCATAAGGGTGGTGTCATCTGCATATCTGAGGTTATTGATATTTCTCCCGGCAATCTTGATTCCAGCTTTTGCTTCTTCCAGCTCAGTGTTTCTCATGATGTACTCTGCATATAAGTTAAATAAGCAGGGTGACAATATACAGCCTTGACATACTCCTTTTCCTTTTTAGAAGCAGTCTGTTGTTCCATGTTCAGTTCTACCTGTTGCTTCCTGACCTGCATATAGGTTTCTCAAGAGGCAGGTCAGGTGGTCTGGTATAGCTTTCCAGTACTACCCATTTTTCATTCTATTGGATTATTTGCACTGGCCTAAAAGCAAGTACTTTGGCCACCTCATGCGAAGAGTTGACTCATTTGAAAAGACTCTGATGCTGGGAGGGATTAAGGGCGGGAGGAAAAGGGGACAACAGAGGATGAGATGGGTGGATGGCATTACCGATGATGGACGTGAGTTTGAGTCAACTCCAGGATATGGTGATGGACAGGAGGCCTGGCATGCTGTGATTCATGGGGTCGCAAAGAGTCGGACACGACTGAGCGATTGAACTGAACTGAACTGAACTGAAAAGCAAGTTATACTATTAACTATCTCTAGAAATATTATTATACCCCTCTCTCTTATGCTTCCTTTTGCCTCTTTTAGCCCCTTAAAAAAAAGTGCATACTTGCTGTCTCAGTGTCTTAAAGTCTCTTTGTAGCCCTGAAAGTGAAGTTGCTCAGTCATGTCCTGACTCTTTGTGACCCTGTGGACTGAGGCCTACCAGGCTCCTCTGTCCATGGGATTCTCCAGGCAAGAGTACTGGAGTGGGATGCCATTTCCTTCTCCAGGGAATCTTCCCAACCCAGGGATCGAACCCTGGTCTCCTGCATTGCAGGCAGATGCTGTAACCTCTGAGCCACCAGGGAAGCCCTAATTAACTTCAATCAGGTGATTGCTTTTCAGTTATCATCTTAACGCAACTGCCTGATTCCTGTCTTTGAAATACTTTTGTTACTTAGCTTCTGATACACCTTTGCACTCTCCTTTTCATTTCACCTCTGAGTCCCAAAATTCGGCCCTTGAATTATCTATTTTCTAATTTCTTTCTACGATATGTACTTGTCCTATGCATTAAATAGCTTTTATATGTTGGTTATCTCCATGTTTACATTTCGAACACTGATAGGTCTTATGAGATTCAGATTCACATGTGATATTCTTAGCTGATATCTTCTCTTGAATATTCATTCAATAGCTATATCAAACTTAACTTATACTATTATGCTACCTTTCAATTTCCTGCTCAAACCAAGCCTCACCAAACCAAGTCTTGCCAAACCTAAGCTAATAGCTACATCATTCTCTCCATTCTACCATAAGCCAAGGGCTTAAAATCATCTTCAGTCCTTCTGTTTATTTCCGTTCTCACATCCTATTAATCTACCTGGTCCATATTGAATCTGCCTCCCCATTGAGAATGTGGCCATTGTTTTTTTTTTTTTTTTTTTTTTTTTTTTCTCTTCTAAACTGTGTAAGTGTAACCAAAGTCAGTTCAGTTCAGTCGCTCAGTTGTGTTCCACTCTCTGTGACCCCATGGACTGCAGCACACCTGATTCCCTGTCTATCACCAACTCCCAGAGCTTGCTCAAACTCATCCCATCAAATCAACTCATCCTCTCTCATTCCCTTTTCCTCCTGATATCAGTCTTTCCCAGCAACAGAGTCATTTCCTATGAGTCAGTTCTTCACATCAGGTGGCTGAAATATTGAAGTTTCAGCTTCAGGATCAGTCTTTCCAATGAATATTCAGGACTGATTTCCTTTAGGATGAACTGGTTGGATCTCCTTGCAGTCCAACAGACTCTCAAGAGTCTTCTCCAACACAACAGTTCAAAAGCATCAGTTCTTTGGTGCTCAGCTTTCTTTATGGTCCAGCTCACATCCATATATGACTACTAGAAAAACTATAGCTTTGACTAGATGGACCTTTAACAGCAAAGTAATGTCTCTGGTTTTTAATATTCTGAGTTTGTCATAGCTTTTCTTCCAAGGAGCAAGAGTCTTTTAATCTCATGCCTGCAGTCACCATCTTCAGTAATTTTGGAGCCCAAGAAAATAAAGTGTGTCCCTGTTTCCATTGTTGCCCCTATCTATTTGCTATAAAGTGATGGGACCGGATGCCATGATCTTTGTTTTTTGAAAATTAAGTTATAAGCCAGCATTTTCACTTTCATGTTTCACTTTCATCAAGAGGCTATTTAGTTCCTCTTCACTTTCTGCCAGAAGGGTGGTGTCATTTGTATATCTGAGGTTACTAATATTTCTCTCAGAAATCTTGATTCCAGCTTATGCTTCATCCAGCCTGGTATTTCGTATGATGTACTCTGCATACAAGTTAAATAAGCAGGGTGACAATACACAGCCTTAATATACTCCTTTTCCTATTTGGAACCAGTATGTTGTTCCATGGTCAGTAATAACTGTTGCTTCTTGACCTACATACAGGTTTCTCAAAAGGCAGATCAAGTGGTCTGGTATTTCCATCTCTTTCAGAATTTTCCACAGTTTGCTGTGATCCACACAGTCAAAGGCTTTGGCATAGTCAATAAAGCAGAATTAGATTTTTTTTTTTCTGGAATTATCTTGCTTTTTCAATGATCCAATGGATGTTGGCAATTTGATCTCTGATTCCTCTGCCTTTTCCAAATTCAACTTCAGTGTCTGGAAGTTCTTGGTTCATATACTGCTTGGAGAATTTTGAGCATTACTTTGATAGTATGTGAGATGAGTACAATTGTGCAGTCATTTGTATATTCTTTGGCATTGCCAGTCTGGTACTGGAATGAAAACTGACTTTTTCCAGTCCGGTGACCATGGCTGAGTTTTACAAATTTGCTGGCATATTGAGGGCAGCACTCTAACTACATCATCTTTTAGGAGTTGAAATAGCTCAACTGGAATTCCATCACCTCCATTAACTTTGTTCATGGTGATGCTTCCTAAAGCCCACTTGACTTTGTACACCAGGATGTCTGGCTCCAGGTCAGTGATCATACCATCATAGTTATCTGGGTCATTAAGATCTTTTTTGTATAGTTCTTCTGTGTATTCTTGCCACCTCTTCTTGATATATTCTGCTTCTGTTAGGTCCACACCATTTCTGTCCCTTATTGTGCCCATCTAAGCAGAGTCATTGCATACTATCTCACAGGTTGTACCCAGCAATCTTGATTTCAAGCCAACAGCATCTTTCACATACTGTATTCCAATAACTTCCTCTATTTCCATTTCTACCCCATAAACAATGGTCTGTAAAATAGCAAAGGTGAGCTTTAAATACAAGCAAACAAAAATATTGTACTATTAGTATATGTAAAACCAAAGAATGGCTGACCAAATGGTTTACAAAGTCCACATGATCCCACATAATGTGAATTTTACCTATCCACCTTGATCTCATTTCATGACATATTTTCCCTCATTCACTCTTCAACAAACTTGCTGAAAAAATTATATAATTTCCTTCATGAGACTTTTTGTTATTATATTATCAAAAATACCATTCCCATCTAATAATATACTTTTTCCACATTCTTATTTCTGCCTGTGTGTGTGCATGAATGCTCAGTCACTTCAGTAGTGTCCAGCTCTTTTTTGACCCCATGGATGGTAACCTGCCAGGCTCCTCTATCCGTGGAATTTTCCAGGCAAGAATACTGGGGTGGGTTGCCATGCCATACACCAGGGGATCTTCCCAACACAGGAATTGAAACTGCTTCTCCTTTTTCTCCTATATTGCAGGCAGATTCTTTCCACTGAGGCGCCAGGGGAGACCCCTATTTCTACATGAAATTATATTTATTTGCCTGATTAGGTACTGATTATCTCTACTAGAGTATAAACTTCATTAGAGCAATTCCTGTGCCTGTCTTACTCACCACTGTGCTCCTCATCAACTATAATTATTCAGGACACATAGTACATATTCAATCAATATATTACACAATTTTATTGATGGCCCTTTTCCTATCATTTAAAAACTTTTACAGGTTTCCCAGTTATTAAACAGAATTCTTTGGCCTTCATCGATTTAGTTACACTCTCTGATTTTTCTCTCCAAGTCCTGTGACCTGATTTTTCCATTTCTTCTATTCTTGATTCCTTGGTAAATTTCAAATGTACTGATTTTTTAGAAATTATGGGGAGGGAGGTGGGAGGGGGATTCAGGATGGGGAACACCCATGTACACCCTTGGTGGATGCATGTTGATGTATGGCAAAACCAATACAATATTGTAAAGTAAACGCATATATATGGAATTTAGAAAGATGGTAACAATAACCCTGTGTACGAGACAGCAAAAGAGACACTGATGTATAGAACAGTCTTATGGACTCTGTGGGAGAGGGAGAGGGTGGAAAGATTTGGGAGAATGGCATTGAAACATGTAAAATATCATGTATGAAATGAGTTGCCAGTCCAGGTTCGATGCACGATACT
Organism: Bubalus kerabau; assembly: GCF_029407905.1. Classification (NCBI taxonomy): domain Eukaryota; kingdom Metazoa; phylum Chordata; class Mammalia; order Artiodactyla; family Bovidae; genus Bubalus; species Bubalus kerabau. The sequence continues at coordinate 6,759,854 of NC_073645.1, forward strand.
GGATGCTTGGGGCTGGTGCACTGGGACGACCCAGAGGGATGGTATGGGGAGGGAGGAGGGAGGAGGGCTCAGGATGGGGAACACATGTATACCTGTGGCAGATTCATTTTGATATTTGGCAAAACTAATACAATTATGTAAAATTTAAAAATAAAATGAAATTAAATATATATATAATAATAAAATAAATAAATAAAAAGAAAAGAAAAAAAGTAATTTATCTTGGTGTTTATGACATCTCATCCTTCTAGCTCTTCTTTTCCTCTATGCCTAACATCTTTCAGTTTTATTAATTTCATTTCTCTCCTACACTCCTCCTTACCTTTAGCAAAGGTAAAACTCACTCTGAATTTCAGTTCTCAGACATCTACCCTTTGCTTTCATGTATACTAACCAAAGCCATATGCCTTAACTCTTTACAGATACCTCTAGTAAGTTTCATCCCCCTCTATTTCTTATACCCCTGCCCTATATTTCTCAAGACACTTCTTTTCTGCCCTGCACATGTATAAAAAATGTTTCAAAATCGAGAATCATATTAGACCCTTTGCATACTTCCATCCTTGTTTTCCCATCATCAAGTCCTGTCAATAGTCTCTTTAAATTAAAACTCAGCTGTCATTTCCATTTATAGTCATCTGATTCTAGCTCTCAAAAGCTTATGCCTGGCTAATGAAATAATTAATCTCCTCTCATAATCTCCGTCTTCCTCAAGGCCTATTTAGAACTAAATCTAATTTTCCTAAAATACTGCAATTATCATAGTTTTATTCTTCCTAATGAGTTATAGCAAATTCTGACTGCAAGGAGGTTAAATCCAAGATATCCTGTCCTCCAGTTACCCCAAAATCTGAGCATGTTTTCTCTATCCAAAATTAGCTGCTAATTTTCTGCAACATATTACATGCAACATGATGAATTGGGATGCTTCAAGCTCTGTAGCTGAATTACTCATCAATTCCAGTGGCATGAGGTGTGTGGAATAGCCTAGACTCTTTCTAAACCAAGCTGATCTTGAAGCTAATTATTCACAGTGTTCTTGATGTAGCAAGGTTGAGATACAGAAATGTCATGTTCATTTCTTTTGGCACAATCCTACCAATATTTCAAGTCCTGCAAATTACACAAGCTTTCCCTATTTATAAAAAGTCACAAAACCTGTTGTCTTTATCATATATTATAATATTACAGTTATTTCCTCATATTGTTTTATTTTCTGTACATAAGCTTGTTTCTCCAAAAGGTTGTAGGTTCCTTGAGAAGAGAGATTTTGTTTTCTACTTGTCCTCTATGCCTAACCTTACCAAGTCAGAGGATTATAAACTTTTGTCCATTGAACTGAATCCTCTTTACCTTAAATGAGTCATTTACCATTCTGACAAACAACTTGTTACTAGATGAGACACCTTGCCTGTATTACAAATGTTTCCAAATGGTGCTGTGGAGCAAGGCTTCCATATGCAGCTCTCATTGGAATTTTGAACTCTCTGAACCATAGTTCCTAGGAAACAGCATCTTCCAAAACCCTCACTTAAGACAGACGTTTATTTTATAACCATTACCACATATAAAATCAACTGAAAGAGTTGAACCTTCTTGGAAAACATAGCTTATAATGCTCCATACTTTCATTCCTTTGTATGGGAAATAACTACTGGTCTTGGATTCACCTATAAGTAACTAGATTTTTAGAACTTGAATTCAGTTAACAAAACATTCTCATGTATTGGATTAATGCATTTCTGTCATATAAAGTATAAAATTTTAAAATGTGATAAATGCATTTTCACACATACTATTATTATAAAGAAGGATGCTTTCCAAATGAAAGCCATGTGTTAAATAAATTCTTAGATATTAAAAGTGCTTAAAAGGGGATGAGAGATAAAGGAAGTTCACTGACTAATTAGCATTTTGTGTAATTTTCCATCCACTTACTAATTTTATTTCAAACTTAATATTCTTAGCCTAATCACTGAAATATCATGTTTTTGTGGTTGACTAGAGTGCAGTCTGTAATTTGCTTGACTTCAGATGCATAATATACTTTTTGAACCATTATATACTTAACTCACTGAACCAAATAGTGAAATGGTTTAATTTTTGCACATTTTACAAATGGAGCCACCAACTTTATTGATCAATCAGCATACTTGAGTGTTTCAGTTTTATGTGCAGTGCTGAATGAGCCATATAGTTACAAGAATAGCTTTATATGTTTCTGGAATTTAGCTGCAAACTCTCCTAGCCAAAAGAAAAACCATATTGTGCTTCACTTAAAATTCACAGTGCTGTTTTGTTATCTCATACTTTACTGGTAAAGTTATATTGTCAATAAATCTCAGCAATTCCAGTATTTGCTTAAGAGTTATTAAGCTATGGTAGCAATGGGTAATTCAATGCAAGTCAAAAGTATAGGCGCAAACAAGTTCCAAAACCTACGTAGTCAATATGTAGCTGAGAGGAATGGCAAGATAAGATAGATGTTACCCAGTGCTGCTGTTTGGGTCAATAGGGAATACTTTATTTTCACTAAATTATTGACTCAATTGAATTCTAATTTAGTTATTCCTCTCTCCCTTAATCTCCATCCCTATTCCCATACCTTATTTTCTCCCGATTCCTTCTGTTTCTTTGTCTCCCCTCAGTTGAATTGTTTATAACCCATGTAGATGCAACTTGAGAGGCTTCAAATAATGGAAACTTCCTGATGGTTGAAATGAAACAACTATCATGGTCTGCAATATTTAAACAAATCTTGCCTTATTAAAAAAATGTCATTATACCTCTCCTTCCCTTTCTATTCTAACTAAGCACAATTTGGCAAAAATGCATTGTGTTTTAATAAGCTTCTTTCCCACTTTACTGATTGATATTATATATACTTATTGAAAATTTCATATTATTAGATATTCTGACTTCATTATATAGAATTCTTAATTTCCTAATAAATTCAGTTTACATGAATTGATTAATTAATTTCATAATACATTTTAGAGAATTTTTTAGTGAATGACATGAAATAGTTTGCTAATTTACAGTTGTGTGTGTGTGTACTGGAATATTTGTGTGCTTGTATGTACTTTAAATCATTCCTCTTTTTTGATGAGTTTTACTTTTTTTGAGGATATACTGAAAAATTTCCCCCTCAAATTTTGATGCTAAATTGCCATAGATTCTTACAACTTTACCTTTCTGGGCTCTTAATTTTACTATAACTTGAGCAATATTTTAGATTCCTTAATGATATATTTGATAGCTAATTAATGTTCACTTTTCTCAATTAATTATTTTATTATATTTGTTAAATTCCTCTTCCCTACAGAAAAAAAGAAATAGAATTATAATAAAAGAGAAAAGCTATGGGACGATAAGTTCTGCTACTGTTTCCAACATTTTGTAACTTTGGGAAAGTAATATAAATACAAATTAAATATTTTAAAAGAGACAAAGAAGTCGATGAATATTTTTTAACCTATCATTTTTTCCAAAGGTAGAAGTAAATTTAGGCCAGAGAGATGGTAGTAGGTGTTGATTAATTGAATTGAAAATTGTTCAGATGTGCTAATACTTTTTATGTGCACTTTTTTTTGGTAGTGTATAAAGGCACTTGCCCAACAAAATACATCTGTCAGGATCAGAATATATTGAAGATTTCACTGGTAATTTTAATGGTCTCACAAATCACAGGAGAGGAAATGCTACCAAACATTTACTGTTTCTCTTTCTGGAACAAATATCGTATGGATGATGCCAGAAACATCCAATGAAAAAATCGAACAGGAAAAAAAAAAGTCTGAATAATTTTCTAAAGTCTGTTTCCTATGAATTATTATTACTATTCAAGAATACTGTCTTAGGAACTTCCCTGTTGCTTTTTTCAATATATATGAGCAGAAATATATCAGGTCCTTTCTGGGTGAAAGGTTTGAAAGCTGGTAGCATAGTTCTCTCTGTTTAGGCAAGTAAGTCTTGGAAGATAGGACACCCCACAGCCCATTTGCATGTAAAGTGATAGTGAAAGTCATTCAGTCATGTCCGACTCTTTGCAACCCCTTGGACTATGCAGTCCATGGAATTCTCAAGGCCAGAATACTGGAGTGGTTATCCATTCCCTTCTCCAGGGGATCTTCCCAAACCAGGGATTGAACCAAGGTCTCCCATATTGCAGGCAGATTCTTTACCAGCTGAGCCACCAGGGAAGTCCTGTAATGAATTACTAATTATATTAATTTTCCAAGTAAAACTGCATAAATTTGAAAAACAACTTTGCATTGTATCAATGTCAATATCCTGGTTGTGATATTGTACTACACTCTAGTAAAGTAATGCTCAAAATTCTCCAAGCCAGGCTTCAGCAATATGTGAACCGTGAACTTCCTGATGTTCAAGCTGGTTTTACAAAAGGCAGAGGAACCAGAGATAAAATTGCCAACATCCGCTGGATCACGGAAAAACCAAGAGAGTTCCAGAAAAGCATCTATTTCTGCTTTATTGACTATGCTAAAGCCTTTGACTGTGTGGATCACAATAAACTGTGGAAAATTCTGAAAGACATGGGAATACCAGACCACCTGATCTGCCTCTTGAGAAATTTGTATGCAGGTCAGGAAGCAACAGTTAGAACTGGACATGGAACAACAGACTGGTTCCAAATAGGAAAAGGAGTATGTCAAGGCTGTATATTGTCACCCTGTTTATTTAACTTATATGCAGAGTACATCATGAGAAACTCTGGACTGGAAGAAACACAAGCTGGAATCAAGATTGCTGGGAGAAATATCAATAACCTCAGATATGCAGATGACACCACCCTTCTGGCAGAAAGTGAAGAGGAACTAAAAAGCCTCTTGATGAAAGTGAAAGTGGAGAGTGAAAAAGTTGGCTTAAAGCTCAACATTCAGAAAACGAAGATCATGGCATCTGGTTCCACCACTTCATGGGAAATAGATGTGGAAACAGTGGAAACAGTGTCAGAATTTATTTTTCAGGGCTCCAAATTCACTACAAATGGTGACTGCAGCCGTGAAATTAAAAGACGCTTACTCCTTGGAAGGAAAGTTATGACCAACCTAGATAGCATATTGAAAAGAAGAGACATTACTTTGCCAACAAAGGTTTGTCTAGTCAAGGCTATGGTTTTTCCTGTGGTCATGTATGGATGTGAGAGTTGGATTGTGTTGAAGGCTGAGTGCTGAAGAATTGATGCTTTTGAACTGTGGTGTTGGAGAAGACTCTTGAGAGTCCCTTGGACTGCAAGGAGATCCAACCAGTTCATTCTGAAGGAGATCAGCCCTGGGATTTCTTTGGAAGGAATGATGCTAAAGCTGAAACTCCAGTACTTTGGCCACCTCATGTGAAGAGTTGACTCGTTGGAAAAGACTCTGATGCTGGGAGGGATTGGGGGCAAGAGGAGAAGGGGATGACAGAGGATGAGATGGCTGGATGGATGGCATCACTGACTCGATGGATGTGATTCTAAGTGAACTCCGGGAGTTGGTGATGGATAGGGAGGCCTGGCGTGCTGCGATTCATGGGGTCACAAAGAGTCAGACACGACTGAGCGACTGATCTGATCTGATCAGATCTGATCATTGGGAAAAACTGGAAAGAGTATGCAGGATATCTCTATATTGTTAATATTCCTTACCACTACATGTGTATCATCAACTATCTCAACAAAACAAATCTAAGTAAGATAATTTTAAACTATTGGGAGAGAAGTTTGGCTTAGTGAGCACTATATACTTATAATATTGATAGTTCATGAAATTTCTGATAGGCTTAAAAAATAAACATCATATAGCAGAATATTACTAGTATGAATTTCCTTAACTTTCTGAGGATATTTCTGATGTTTACATTTGAAGAAGTGAAGTGAAGTGAAGTTGCTCAGTCGTGTCCGAATCTTTGTGACCGCATGGACTGTAGCCTACGAGGCTCCTCTGTCCATGGAATTTTCCAGGCAAGAGTGCTGGAGTGGGTTGCCATGTCCTTCTCCTAAATTGCTTCATTTGCTTCAGTCATGTCTAACTCTTTGCGACCCTATGTACCATAGCCTGCCAGGCTACTCTGTCCATGGGATTCTCCAGACAAGAATACTGGAATGGGTTGCTGTGCTCTCTTCCCAACCCAGGGATCAAACCCTAATCTCTTACATCTCCTGCATTGATAGGTGTGTTCTTTACCACTAGTGCCACCTGGAAAACCCTGGTTTATGTATTGCGGATATCTGTTTTCAACTTGTCTTTCCTTAAAGTAACAAATAATGAACAAAAGTTTTAGTTTAATGTAGACAGTTTTTTTCTTTCTGTTTAGTGCTTGTATGCTCTTATTTAAGTTATACATTGCAACATCAAGGTCAGAATAATATTAATCTGTATTTTCTTCTAAGCATCTACAATTTGACTTTGGATATACAAGTTCTGAATCCTTTTGGAGTTGATTGGTATCATGTAAAGAGATGGCCCATTTTATTTCATTTATTATTTGTACAGATAACTAAATTGTCTAGCTCCATTTGTTGGAAAAGAAGTATTGTTTTCTTCTGAGGATCCATTTTATCCACCCCTATTATAATAAACTCTCATGTATATGGAGGTCTGTGTCTCCTAATTTATCCTTTTACAATCTGTCTACTTCTAATCATTGTCTTACTTTTCATAAATTTATAATTTTTCATAAGTCCTGTGCTCATTCCATGTTATGTATCTTTGTATGTGTTTTGGTTCTACTAGATTCTCCTTTATCAATATTAATTTTAGTAGCAAGTTGTCAGGATCCTCAAATAATACTTTTGACATTTTGAATGGGGTTGCTTTAAATGTAGAGATTGCTTTGGAGAAAAATGACATTTTCACAATAGTAAATCTTTCCATGTCTATCAGACTCTTATCCCCTTTAAATCCCATGTATCCTTCCTTTTTTTTTTTATATCATTCCCTGAAATACATTACAAATTGATTAAACAGATGTGTGCAAAACAAGTTTCAGAAATAAATCATAAGCAAATATTTCTAAAATATTTGAAGTATTTCTAAAAGAGACATACAATCCCAAAGCTTTTTTAAAAAACTGATAGATTTAATTGAACTATTAAAAATAAAACTGGTTGACAAGAAACTTTTTTTTAATTTTATCATTATTATTATTATTATTATTTTTACTTTACCATATTGCATCGGCTCTGCCATACATCAACATGCATCCGCCACGGGTGTACACGTGTTCCCCATCCTGAACCCCCTCCCACCTCCCTTCCCATACCATCCCTCTGGGTCATCCCAGTGCACCAGCCCCAAGCTTCCCGTATCCTGCATCAAACCTGGACTGGCGATTCGTTTCTTGTATGATATTATACATGTTTTAATGCCATTCTCCCAAATCATCCCCCCCTCCCACAGATACAAGTGAAAAACTTAAATAGCTAATATATATGTAGGAAAATGTATATGTAAACATACCTATATACAATAGAGTTAGGTATATTTTGCATATAATATACAAATGTAAATGTGTGTATATAATTATAATGAAATGAATGTGTTTGGTTACTCTGAGTATTTATAAAGGCCATAATAACCAATTAGAAAAAGTCAAAATTCCAATTATTAATAAGAAAATAATCAAAATTTTAAGTGCTCCCCATATTTTCAAGTAGATTTTTAATGGCCATAAATATATAAAGAGCTAGATTGTTCTTCTTTAGTCATCAGTTTCACAAAAATGTAAAAAAAAAAACCACAATAATTCTCAAGTATTATCCTGGTTAACACTCTCTTATACTCTTTCTGGAGTATAAACTGGTGAATTTTTGAGATGTAAATTTGGTTATCTTTCAAATTGAAAATGAACATGTTCTCTTTTACTAGGCCATTTTCTTCTTTGAATTCATCTTGAAGAAATATTCTTAGTTTACATAAGTCTATGTATACAGGATTTCTACAACAGTGTTTGCTGTTATGAGAATAGGAACTACCAGTAGGCTGACCAATATGGGTATTTAAATGAAATATTGAAAATCTATGCTAGAGAATGCATTGCAGCAATTTAAAATAATAAGATAGACTCTCCTTAACTGAGATGAGCAAACTCCAAGATTCAGTGTCAGTTGATCAAAGATAGAACAATAGCTCTAAAACAGAATCTCATTTATGTGAAGCACATACCTGTCTTTGAAACAACGTGTGAATCTGTTTGAACATGTAAGTTAATATATGTTTGTACTTGTCCATTCACTTATAGTGTCAATCAAAGTATATAAAAAGCACCAGAGGTTTGCACATCAAATGAGCAGTAATAATTTATTCTGGGGCAGAAAAGGGGCTGGAATTTTTGACAAAAAGTGCATTTTGTGTTGTTATTGCTGATGATGTTATATTCCTATTTGTGGCTTAACATTTTATAGAGAAAATACAATATTACTCTAAATTTGAAAAATTATAACTAAAAAGAAAAAAAAACACACAAAACTTCTAGGTCTTTCTAACAGAAAATTTATTGGCCTGTGCAGCAAATATTAGCTTATTATTGCAAAATGATGTATAACCATCATAACTTCTGATACACAGGAGAATGTGTATTAGAGCAGGTGCAATGGCTCCCCAACTTCCCTGATTTGATCCAATAATGATCACTTTTCTTACTGAAAGCCAGTTAGAAACATCAACTTTCTAAACTGGACTGCTTTTCCATTTAGGGAATAAATCAAAGAATTCTTAAAACTGAGAGCATTTTAATTTGAATTTGAGTGTTTCCTTCTTACACATTATTCTTCTGTAATTGGAGCATCTCTTCTTCAGTTGGGTGCTAGAAAATTATCTGAGAAAATAGCAATTATTCAAACTCAGTCTCATGTATATTGCCCAACACAGATAACTCATGTTTCCATTGTCTTTCATCCCCAGAGTAGCTATATTTAATACATCCCATTGGATAACACTGGGAGTACTGTGGAAGAAGGGCTAGACTTAGATGTGGGAAGGAAATTACATGCAATTACAGTTTCAATTATTGTGATATTTATCCACAGGCTGATACTGTGAAACTTCTAAAATGTTCATTTGTCCTAACTCTTATCTCTTAATCAAAAAAGGCACCATGGATTACTTCCTGCTGGAACAAAAAAAACTGCTAGTAAAATACTTATTTTTCTGCCATTGATGCAGACTTTGAGTTTCTTTATTGATTTTCCAGATGCTGCTCTGTGTAGGATATTGGCATTATCATGGTAACAGAAACTGGATAATTTTGCAGAGCACTGATTGCTAACTGCATAGGTCAGCCTGAGGTCAGCTTTCTAAGCACGGTTGACAGCATAGAATTCTTTCTGGTTTAGTTCTCTGAACATTAAGTAGAAACTGACTGTATTCTCTGATTAAAAGTGTTTTTAAGAAGTGAAAACTAATCTTCACAAATTTTTTTTATGGTACACATTGAGGAATTTTAGGGGAAAATATTATAACCAGGTTATGGAGAAGGAAATGGCAACCCACTCCAGTATTCTTGCCTTGAGTATTCCATGGACAGAGGAGCCTGGCAGGCAATAGTCCATGGGGTTGCAAAGAGTTGTCCATGACTTAGTGACTATCACTCACTCACTCTATGGATCTTATAGCGTTGATCATATTACTTGGGTGCCATCCCTTCTGAAGTTTGTCCTGAGATATTAGACAATTTAGACACTCAGATATATTAAGCAATTACTAGAGCCTTTCTTTCTCTTTGAGCAGTATTCCAGATTTTAAAAACATAATAGATTTTTAAATGTAAATATAAAATTATATTTTATATTTACATATAAAATTATATAATAATAGATAAAATATAAAATTATATAAAAATTAAAATTATGATCTATGAGTCACATAGTAAGTGTGTGCATGCTAAGTCACTTCAGTCCTGTTTGACTCTTTGTGACCCTATGGACCGTAGCCCACCAGACTTACCGATCTATGCGATTTTCCAGGCAAGAATACTGAAGTGGGTTGCCATGCCCTTCTCCAAGGGATCTTCCTGTCCCAGGGATCAATCCTGCATCTCTTAAGCCTCCTGCATTGGCAAGTGGCTCTTTACAGCTAGTGTTGCCTGGGAATCCCACCTAGTATTATGGAATAAATGTTTGCATCTTCTAGAATTCATATGTTGAAATCCTGACCTTTGATGTGATGATATTAGGAGATGGAGCCTTTAGGAGGTGATTATCAGGTTATGAGGGTGGAGACTTCATAAATGAGATCAGTAACTAGACCAATGACAGGAACACTTGGTATTTTGAAATTTATCTGGTTTGGAAAATGTATATTTCCTCTGAGTGAGAATCAATATATGGATGTATGCATATAACATTTAAATATCATTTGAATAGTTCAACTGTAATTATGAATACAGTGACACAGTAATATAAGGTGCTTTGAGGTTTTTTTTTCCCCACTTCTTGAGTTATTTTTGTTTTGCTTTGCATTTTCCATAACTTTTCCAAATTTATATTAGTGGTCCACTATTACATTCTTCTGAAGAGCCTAAGTTTCAAAGCATGAGCATATAGTCTAGATGGAGACCAGTGAAGATAATTTATCTTTAAATTCCTGTTTTCTTCTCCTAAAAAACAGAGCTAAAACAGTGATAACTTTAGTTTACACATTAAATTACACTCTAATGATTGATTGATTTTTTTGAAGACCAGTTTTGTGCTTTAAACTCATGCAAAACTACATCGATTTTCATCTCTTGCTTGAGTGACTTGCCAAAACCTGCCACATTTCAAAGAGCAACACTTCAAAGATAGGGGAAACTGCAGAGTAGAAGACACAATGAAAATTTGTATCATTTATTTAAGAAAACAGTAATAGGGCCAAAAATAAGATGACATTAAGAAAGATGTTTGGTCTAGAGCAGAAATTCGATTTGCCATGCCATCTAAAGTGATGGTATTTCTTTTAGACTTTTTCATTGAAATGGCTGCATGACTTATACAGTCACATTTCTATGCATCCTAAAAAATAATTTTCCCATTGGAAATTAATAGGTTCGCTCATTCTGATGTTAATATTTATTCAGTTCAGTTCAGTTCAGTCGCTCAGTCGTGTCCGACTCTTTGCGACCCCATGAATAGCAGCATGCCAGGCCTCCCTGTCCATCAAAAACTCCCGGAGTTCACTCAGACTCATGTCCATCGAGTCAGTGATGCCATCCAGCCATCTCATCCTCTGTCGTCCCCTTCTCCTCCTGCCCCCAATCTCTCCCAGCATCAGAGTCTTTTCCAATGAGTCAACTCTTCGCATGAGGTGGCCAAAGGACTGGAGTTTCAGCTTTAGCATCATTCCTTCCAAAGAAATCCCAGGGCTGATCTCCTTCAGAGTGGACTGGTTGGATCTCTTTACAGTCCAAGGGACTCTCAAGAGTCTTCTCCAACGCCACAGTTCAAAAGCATCAATTCTTTGGCGCTCAGCCTTCTTCACAGTCCAACTCTCACATCCATACATGACCACAGGAAAAACCATAGCCTTGACTAGACGGACCTTTGTTGGCAAAGTAATGTCTCTGCTTTTGAATATGCTATCTAGGTTGGTCATAACTTTCCTTCCAAGGAGTAAGCGTCTTTTAATTTCATGGCTGCAATCACCATCTGCAGTGATTTTGGAGCCCCAAAAAAATAAAGTCTGACACTGTTTCCACTGTTTCCCATCTATTTCCCATGAAGTGATGGGACCGGATGCCATGATCTTCATTTTCTGAATGTTGAGCTTTAAGCCAACTTTTTCACTCTCCACTTTCACTTTCATCAAGGGGCTTTTTAGTTCTTCTTCACTTTCTGCCATAAGGGTGGTGTCATCTGCATATCTGAGGTTATTGATATTTCTCCTGGCAATCAAGATCATGATAGATTTTAACAAATGTATTTTAGTTGTTTCTAAGTATTTACGATAAATTTTATCATACCACAGGTCATGAAGGTAGAATTTTTTGGTTTTCTTTCAACTGTTGCCGAAAGAATAACACAGAAAACTTGGAAAATGGCATATTTTCTTGTTCCTTTCCCAGAGATGCAGATTCTGTATGTTTAAGCAGTTTCCCAACAATGTATATAACACATATTGAGAACTTTGAACCGGTGTGGAATGGTAATTGTTTTCTTCTGTCTACAGTATTAGAGGTCCTTTCATGTTAATATATTGGAGAAGGCAATGGCACCCCACTCCAGTACTCTTACCTGGAAAATCCCATGGACAGAAGAGCCTGGTAGGCTGCAGTCCATGGGGTCATGAAAAGTTGGACACGACTGAGCGACTTCACATTCAGTTTTCACTTTCATGCATTGGAGAAGGAAATGGCAACCCACTCCATTGCTCTTGCCTGGAGAATCCCAGGGACGGGGGAGCCTGGTGGGCTGCTGTCTCTGGGGTTGCACAGAGTTGGACACAACTGAAGCAACTTAGCTGCAGCAGCAGCAGAAGCAGATGTTAATATATAAGCTTAATTTTCCTAATGCTGAAGAGAGTGACATGTCATTCATTCTACCAAAAAATCTAAACAATCTATCAAATAATGAGCTTAAGGGAAAAGGGGATCATGACAAGCAAGAAAGAGAAATTTGCAGCCTTTATAATGGGAGGTACTAAAGGCACTTTGACCAGGGAATGGAAGGTAGCATTCTACTTCATGTTGGACTGTCTCTGTGATATTCTGGACACATTATATTTTGTGGTTCAAATGTCTCTCAAAAGAATTGAGGACAAGTGATCAGAATATTCTCATTTTGTACACATTTAATTGTTAATGATCTTTTACAAATAAATATAATGATATATTTTAAGGTTCACACATATATCAAATATTACACAGGTTTTAAAGCAACACTTTGAATTTAAGTTATTTTATAGAGTAAAATGGCAGGCTGAGTGAGATGGAATATTAACATTTAAGAATTAGAGAGACAGTGAGGTATGGATGATTTCTTTTGAACAAAGGAATCAATTTGAGAGGGTACTTCAAACGCAATGCTCAGTGATTTGTGTAAAAGCTGTTGAATCTGGAAATAATGACACACTCAGAACTCACTTTAGACAGAACCTGTGTTTGAGGGAGCCTCTTAAAACCAGAATGTTGATGATTATTGTCTGTTTATTATCTGTTTTAATATTTATTGAGTCCTGGCATTGTGCTAGTCACAGAACAGAATATGGCCTTAAAAACATCAGTCTACTGAGTGGATGTGTCATTTTGGGGGGGGAGAGAATAAGGCTTATGTCAGGAGCTACATCTACATGACCCGTCTTACAAAAGGTAAAAGAATGCACAACAAAACCTCCCTAACAACATAATATGGTGTGGAGGTTTTTGAAGGGGCTTGGGATTGTGATTCACATACAATTTCTTCCTAAGTAGCAAATTGGGACCACAATTTCCCCATGGTATTTTCATTACAATTGAGATTCAGCAGAGTCTCCTTTTGCCATTTACAATTCCCTGCCTGCATTTAATATTTATGCAGTACTGAAATAAGTAAAATCCTAGAGTTCTGCTCTTGTTCATTTGTTTTGTGTTTGGGGGAAGCTGTGAGGAGTTCAATAGAATATGAAAATGCACTGTATTGTACTCATTATGAACATAGCTGCTAACTGATAGACTATCCTGGGAAATAAACTTCCTTTATACGGAAATGCAGTGTTTCCTATTTTCTTTCATCAACTCAGTTGTTTTTTTTCTACCATGAATGTAAGTTGTTTTTTAAAAGATCTTGTTTAAGCAAACTCTTTGTAAGCTTTTCTTTTCATTCCATTTCCTCTGAAAAATTTTAAAATTGTTCATACATTCCTATACTTAGAAAAGATTATTTTCTTGATGTCTAATTATTAGTTTTTAAATCCTACAACCTATCATAAATTGTAAGTTCACTATTACCTCATATCACTATGTATAATTTTATCTCTTTGATGACATTCAACCAAACCTAAGATACTCTGAATATGGATATTTTCCTACTTTATGCATAACAGTGATTTCAATCTTGTTCCTTTCTAAAAGATTAAACAAGACCTTCGCCTATTTTTTTTTCTTTTTGAAAGATCTTTTCAACGTCTTCAGTTATTATATAAAATTCTAGACTCTACCTCCCTCCAAAAAAATTCTTCTTTAATTCTCCACAACCAAAAATTTATTCATGTTAAAAACTCCTCCTCTAACTCTTCAATTAGAAAACCAAAATCTAAGATGTCAAAGCCCATATGAGAGACAGTCCTGCTAATTGTTTAGGAAATGGATCTAGAAGTAAGAGTCCTGAGTCTTAATCTGTGACCTGGGCAAAACTACTACTCTCAGCCTCAGTTAACTTGAAATAAAAGAAAAGCGTATAGCATATATATGTGTATGTGTATATATATATATATATATATATATATATACACACACATGTATGTGTGTATATGCGTATCTGCTTGCAAAATAATTGTGCATAGCTAATAGAATTCAATATTACAAAGAATACATAGCACAATGCCTTGCAGAATCCCACAATCCTATATATTAGTTGTCTCAATAAATTCTGAAAACTCACACAGCTAACAGATGGCATTGGAGGGATTAACTTCTCTCATCCTAGAACTAAGGAAATCCACCTTCCTGAGAAAAAGGAACACTGTCTTTGCTCATCTTGTTACTCCTAATAGTAGTTGTTTGGACTATAAAGAGGCTGAACACTGAGGGATTGATGCTTTTGAACTGTGGTGTTGGAGAAGACTCTTGAGAGTCCCTTGGACTGCAAGGAGATCAAACCAGTCAATCCTAAAGGAAATCAACTCTGAATATTCATTGGAGGGACAGATGCTGAAGCTGAAGCTCCAATACTTTAGTCACCTATGCGAAGAGCCATTACAAAAGACCCTGATACTCAGAAAAATTGAAGGCAGGAGAAGGGGAACAGATGAGATAGTTGGATGGCATCACCAACTCAGTGGATGTGAGTTTTAGCAAGGTTTGGGAGATGGTGAAGGACAGGAAAGCCTGGTGTGCTGCAGACCATGGGATCACAAATTGTTGGACAAAACTGGGAGACTAAACAACATCCATACATGACTACTGGAAAAAAACATAGTTTTGACTCTATAGACCTTTGTTGACAAAGGAATGTCTCTGCTTTTTAATATGCTGTCTAGGCTTGTCATTGCTTTTCTTCCAAGGAGCAAGTGAACTCTGTCTTAAGTCAAATGAATAGTTTTTAATTGAAGCATAGTTGTTACATAATATTATATGTTACAGGTGTACATTATGGTGAGTTGAAAGTTTTTAAAGTTATATACTCCATTTATAGTTATTATACAATATTGGCTTTATTCCCTATGATGTACAATATATCATTGTAGCTTATTTTATGCCTAATTCTTTGTACCTCTTATCCTTTACTCCTGTGTTTCCCTCCTCCCCTTCCCTCTCCTCACTGGTAACCACTCCTTTTTTCTGTATATCTGTGAGTTTACATCTTTTTGTTATATTCAGTACTTTGTTGTGTTTTTCAGATTCCACATATAAGTGATATCATACAGTATTTATCTTTATCTGACTTATTTCACCTACATAATGCCTTCCAACTCAAAACATGTTGTGACATGTGGAAAAATTTCATTCTTTATGGCTGAGTAGTATTCTATTGGGTATGTATGTATGCATATATGTATATACATATGCACACACATATATGTACATATACCACTTCTTTATTCATCTGTTGATGGAAACTTAGGTTGCTTCCATATTTTGGCAATTGTAAATAATATTGTTATGAACAATGGGAAAGATGTATCTTTTTGAATTAGTATTTTGCTTTTTTTTGGATATATACCCAAAAGTGGAATTGCTGGATCATATTTGTAGTTTTGGGGAAACCTCCATACTGTTTTCCACTGTGGCTGCACCAGTTTATACCCGCCAGCAGTGTACAGGTGTTCCCTTTTCTGCAAATCCTGGCCAACATTTGTTATTTGTGTTCTTTTTGATGATAGCCATCCTGACAAGTATGAGATGATACCTCATTGTGGTTTTATTTTGCATTTCTCTGATGATTAGCAATGCTGAGCATCTTTCCACCTGCTGTTGGCTATCCACATTTCCTCTTTGGGAAAAAAAAAAATGTCTATTTAGGTCCTCTGCTCACTTTTTAATCAGATTGCTTTTGTTTTGGATGTGAGTGGTATGAGCTATGTATGTATATTGGATATTAACTTCTTATCAGTCATATCATTTGCAAATATTTTATCCTATTCAGTAGGTTGTCTTTTTGTTTTTGTCATTGTTTTCCTTTTTCATGAAGCCTAAAATTTAATTAGGCTTCATTTGTTTATTTTTGCTATTATGTCCTTTGCTTTCAGTTCAGTTCAGTCACTCAGTCATGTCTGACGCTTTGTGACACCATGGACTGCAGCACTCCAGGCTTCCCTGTACATCACCAACCCCTGGAATTTGCTCAAACTCATGTCCATTGAGTACATGATGCCATCCAACTACCTCACCCTCTGCCATTCCCTTCTCCTCCTGCCTTCAAATTTCCCAGCATCAGGGTCTTTTCTAACAAGTCAGTTCTTTGCTTCAGGTGGCCAAAATATTGAGCTTCAGCTTTAGCATCAGTCCTTCCAATGAATATTCAGGATTGATTTCCTTTAGGATTGACTGGATTGATCTCCTTGAAGCCTAAGGGACACTCAAGAGTACTTCCCCAATACCACAGTTCAAAAGCATCAATTCTTCAGCACTCAGCTTTCTTTATGGTCCTACTCTATATCCATACATGACTACAGGAAAAAAACATAGCTTTGACTAGATGGACCTTTGTCAGCAAAGTAATATCTCTGCTTTTTAATACGCTGTCTAGGTTTGTATAGCTTGTCTTCCAAAGAGCAAGCATCTTCCAATTTCATGGCTTCAGTCACCATCTGCAGCAATTTTGGAGCCCAAGAAAATAAAATCTGTCCTTGTTTCCCCATGTACTTGCCATGAAGTGATGGGACTGGATGCCATGATCTTTGTTTTTTGAATGTTGAGTTATAAGCCAGCTTTTTCAATCTCAGCCTCACAGTCTAACTCAATGAAACTATGAGCCATGCCATGTAGGGCAACCTAATATGCCAGGTCATGGTGGAGGGTTCCAACAAAATCTGGTCCACTGGAAAAGGGAATGCCAAACCACTTCAGTATTCTTGCTTTTACTACCCGACAAACAGTATGAAAAGGCAAAAAAGATACGACACTGAAAGATGAACTCCCCAGGTTTGATAGGTGCCCAATATGCTACTGGAGAAGAGTGGAGAAATAGTTCCAGGAAGAATGAAGAGGCTGAGCCAAAGCAAAAACAATGCCTAGTTGTGGATGAGACTGCTGATGGAAGTCAAGTCCGATGCTGTAAAGAACAATATTGCCTAGGAACCTTGAATGTTAGGCCCATAAATCAATGTAAATTGGAAGTGATCCTTTGCTTTAGGAGACAAAGGAAAAAAAAAAAAAAAAAAACTGCTCAGATTTATGTCTAAGAGTGTCCCGCCTATGTCATCCTCTAGGATATGGCTTCCAGATTTATATTTAGCTCTTTAATCTATTTTGAATTTGAATATGTTTAATTTATAAAGATACAGAAAAGGAGATTTTTGTAATCTTTTAAGTGCAAGTTGGGCTTCCCAGGTGGCTCAGTGGTAAAAGAA
Organism: Bubalus kerabau; assembly: GCF_029407905.1. Classification (NCBI taxonomy): domain Eukaryota; kingdom Metazoa; phylum Chordata; class Mammalia; order Artiodactyla; family Bovidae; genus Bubalus; species Bubalus kerabau. The sequence goes on from NC_073645.1 coordinate 6,777,538, forward strand.
TCCACCTGCCAGGGACAGTTTCAATCCCTGGGTCAGGAAGATTTCACTTTAGTAGGAAATGGAAAACTGCTCCAGTAGTCTTGCCTGGAAAATTCCACAGACAGAAGAGGCTTGCAGGCTACAGTCCATGGCGTCGTTAAGAGTCTGACATGACTGAGCTCTCAAGTAAAGGAAGTGCAAGTCAGTCTTTCAGTCTGCTAAATCAGTTGTAGATTTGTTCTTTCAGAGTCATATTTTGTTTATTCAGAGATCATTTAAACAGAAATTAGAATAACTGACCAACATATTCATTTTTAACTATTTTCTCTTTTGTAATACCTATACACTACAGTCTCTCCCACTGAGATTTGATTTAAGTACATTGAAACTGTAAGAAAAAATGACCATGTGTTTCAGGCTGTATAGGAGTATTTACTGAAAACAAACTTAAGGGAATTTGCTCTGGGTTTATAATCAAGAATATTATATATAAATCATTTACCTCAACATCTAAGAATTGGGAGTATACATTTTACTGTCTTAGATGTCTATAGATATAACTGCTTTGAATATATTCAAAACTGAGAGCCATTTGTCACATATGGCCTGGGCTTACTTCAAGGTATGCATATTACATATTTGTTCCAGGGCCAGAGTTATTACAACTAGAAAATGGTGATGTTTGTGTTGTAGCCAGAACCCTTTTTCTAGCAACTGTGGTGTCTTGGAATTCAAGGCAACTTTGGAATGTTTGGTGTTCTTAAAATTGAAATCCTATGTGAGAAAGTCCATATGACAGCTGCTGCTGCTGCTGCTGCTAAGTCGCTTCAGTCGTGTCCGACTCTGTGCGACCCCATAGACGGCAGCCCACCAGGCTCCCCCGTCCCTGGGATTCTCCAGGCAAGAACACTGGAGTGGGTTGCCATTTCCTCCTCCAATGCATGAAAGTGAAAAGTGAAAGGGAAGTCGCTCAGTCGTGTCCGACTCTTCGCGACCCCATGGACTGCAGCCCACTAGGCTCCTCCGTCCATGGGATTTTCCAGGCAAGAGTACTGGAGTGGGGTGCCACTGCCTTCTCCGATATAACAACTACGATGTGGATTATCAGAGTCCCATGTGACCCTTTGTTCTGGTTCATTCTGTTATCACAAATGATCATAGACTGAGTACTTTAAACAAAAACACTTATGTCTCATGATTCCCAAGGCTGAAAGTCTGAGATCAGGGAACCAGTATGGTTGGGTTCTTGATGAAGGCCTTCTTCCTGGTTTTCAGATTGCTATCATCTCATTATCCTTGCATAGTGAAGAGAGAGAAAGGAGAGAGAGTGTGGTAAGGGGAGAAACAGAAGAGCCAGAGAGCACAAGATCATGTCTCTGTTACAAGGGCACTAATATCTTTAATAAGGTTTCCACTCTTATGTCTTAATTGCCTCCCAAAAGCCCCACCTCTTAATACATGGTGGGTTAGGATTTTAACATAAATTTTGATAACCTGTAGTATAGTATTAAAATTACTTTTCCCCATGCTCAGCAGAAGGGGATGGTCATCTTTTGCACAAGTCTGCATTTTCTAAATGATGAGTAATTACTTCTAATGTTCTCTTCCCATGAGGAAATTTCTGCAGCTAATAATACCATCTCACTTTGGATAGCTTCATGATATGTGACTTTTACAAATAAGGGGACTCTGATTCCTGTGATGACTAAAAGTGTCTACATGCAAGGTGGAATTTAGATATTAACAGAAGATTCTTAACTAACCTAATGAAGAATCCATGGGGAGGAAGGAGGGAGGAGGGTTCAGGATGGGGAACACGTGTATACCTGTGATGGATTCATTTTGATATTTGGCAAAACTAATACAGTTATGTAAAGTTTAAAAATAAAATTTTCTAGTAGAAATGGGGATGGAGTAGAATTTTAAAACAGTCTTTTAAAAGTTTTATTCTGATTTTTTAGTTATTATTAAGATTCTTATAACTTAATGCATGCTAACATATGGTAATTAACGTTGCCTACCTAACTAACAAATACAAAGTGAATGTTTCTCAAGTGATTTAAATGAGAGGAAAAAAAAATATACAATATATATTTACATACTGAACTAATTATGGGAAAGGATGTTTTCTTATTTAAACATAAAATTCTAATTTATTAGACTCAAAGTTCTATAATCTAGGCTTGAGAGAAAAGCATAGGCAACCTTTCACATTAGGTATTTATATCCAATGTAAATATTACATACAAACTGATGGCTGGAATTTATTTATTCTCAAAAGGCTTGGTAACTACACAATAGAAGGTGGGATGTATGGAGAGAGATATAATTTTAAACTGAGCTCAGCTTTGGAATACCTGTATGAAATGACATATTAAAGTAAAGAAATGACAATCATTGGGCAATGCAAAGAAATACACAGTCATAATCTAGTTGATTAAATCTTCATATAATCACTCTGTCACCTCATTATTAATTTCCACAGGCAATTAATATTTTATTCTTATGTACTTCCATATAAGCTATTTGGCCATGCTTACAATATCTGCTAAAATTATTATTTTGTTTGTCCTATAAACCAATGGAGAATATGCACTACATTATCTTTTACAATTTCGCTCTCATACATGAGACAAATGTTGCTAATATGTTTGATGAGTTCTAAATCTATTTTGTTCTAACTCGGCAAACTTTCAATGTTTCTAATAGAGCTTTCTTGCTGATGAAATAGAAAAGTAGATACACAATGCAAAAATGAAATTTTACTTGTGGTGAGGGAAATAAAGTAAAGATAATAATGAAAAAATAACAGTATAAGAAAGTTAAAAAAACTTAACACAGAATAAAAGAAATGTAAAATGTTATTCATATAATGAATTTTGAAATAGTTTAACCATGATGGGGTTAAATAAGCTATTTTATCAATTTAGAAATTATCAAACAGTTGGCAGTTTAATGATAAAAGTAGATAAGCATGGAAGAATAGATAAGAAATGTACAAACAAGTCATAGTGTTTGAAGTATCATATATATTTTTTAATTTTTAGAAAGGTGAAAATCCAATTCTGCATATTTTGTGCAGATTTAATTTCCAAATTCTGAGAATGCACTACAGTTTTGAATGCACAACTATAGGAAAAAGCTTAGTAATAGATTTCTTAAACAATTTTTTACTGTTTTTTCAAAATCTTGCAAATCAATAATTATTTTAAATTATAAAGGTAAATAATAAAAAATAGTAATACAGAAAATGAGGGAAAATGTTAAAAGGGGCAGAAATCTGCAGCACTCTCATGAAAGATCTGTAAGAAACACATAAAGAATATTTTGAAAAAAGTGAAAATCTGCATTAATCTTAAAAATAGCTTATTTTAAATCTATTGTATTGATTGATATGTCACTTAGAATTACATTTGTTTGAAAGAAGGATCAATTTTTCACAATGTCAAGATGTTGTTATTCAGTAACAAAGTTGTATCTGACTCTTTGTGAACCCATGAACTGCAGAACACCAGGCTTCTCTGTCCTCTACTATCTCCCTGAGTTTACTCAAAGTCATGCTGATTGAATCAGTAATGCCATCCAACCATCTCACCCTCTGTCATCCCCTTCTCCTCTTGCCTTCAATATTTCCCAGCATCAGGGTCTTTTCTCGAGTCAGCTCTTTGCATCATGTGGCCAAATTATTGAAGCTTCAGCTTCAGTACATCCAATGAATATTCAGGGTTGATTGCCTTTAGGATTCACTGGTTTGATCTCCTTGCAGTCTAAGGAACTCTCAAGAGTCTTCTCCAGCACCACAGTTCAAAGGGGCATCCCAGGGGGTGCTAGTGGTAAAACTCTCCTACCAATGCACTAGATGTAAGAGAGGCGGGATCAGTACATGATTTGGAAAGATCCCTGGAGAAGGGCACTACAACCCACTCCAGTATTATTACCTGGAGATACCAAGGAAGGAGGAGTCTGGCAAGCTACAGTCCATTTGGTCACACAGAGTTGAACATGACTGAGGCGACTTAGCATACACGCACATGTACAGTTCAAAAGCATTGATTCTTGGGTGCTGAGCCTTCTTAATGGTCCAGCTATCACACCCATACATGGCTATCAGAAAGACCATCACTCTGCCTATACAGACCTTTGTTGGCAAAGTTATGTCTCTGTTTTTTAATATGCTGTCCAGGTTTGTCATAGGTTTGCTTCCAAGAAGCAAGTGTCTTATATTTTGTGGCTTCAGTCACTATCCACAGTGATTTTGGAACCCAAGAAAACAAAATCTCTCACTATTTCCACTTTTTACCCATTTAATTGCCATAAAGTGATGTGACTGGATGCCGTGATCTTTGCTTTTGAATGTTGAGTTTTAAGCCAGCTTTTTTTTTTTTTTTTTTTAAAGCCAGCTTTTTCACTCTCTTCTTTCACTTTCATCAAGAGGCTCAAACTTTAGTTTCTCTTTGTTTTCTGGTATTAGTGGTATAATCTACATATCTGAGGTTGTTGATATTTGTTCTGGCAATCTTGATTCCATCTTCTGATTCATCCAGGCTGGCACTTTGCATGATGTACTCTGCATGTAAGTTAAATAAGCAGGGTGACAATATACAGCCTTGACATACTTCTTTTCCAATTTTGAACCAGTCCATTTTTCTGAGTCTGGATCTAACTGTTGCTTCTTGACCTGCATACAGGTTTTTTCAGGAGGCAGCTAAGGTGATCTGGTATTCCCATCTCTTTAAGAATTTTTCACAGTTTGCTGTGATCCGCAATCAACATTGACTTTAGCATAGTCAATAAACAGAAGTAATTTATTTTAGGAATTCGCTTGCTTTTTCTATGATCCAGAAGATGTTGGCAACTTGATCTCTGACTCCTCTGCCTTTTCTAAATGCATCTTGTACGTCTGCAAGTTCTCATTTCATGTGCTGCTTAAGCCTAGCTTGAAGGAATTTGAGCATAATCTTGATGTCATTCCAGCTGAACTGTTTCAAATGTCAAGATGTCACAAGGCTCTAAATAAAATTTGAAAATAGTCATTGAAATGTATATTTTAGCATGCGTACATAATCTAACTTTTTAATGATGATTTTATTGGTTAGAGTGGAGTGTGCACAGTTGTTGACTATGTACAATGAGGTGATAAAATTCCTGAAATATTTGGAATCACAGATAAGATTGTATAAATTTTATACTACTTCATACACTGAATATGAATTGGTAATGTTGACTAAATAAAAAAAAAATCAAGAGGTTGAAGCTAGAATGGAAATAAAATCTTCACTTCTTAAAGAAATCTAGAAATATAATTATCACTTAATAAATGAGACTTTTATGTTTCTATTAGAGAGTATCATAGGCTGATTCAAAGTCAATATTTTTAATACTAAGGTATACTCTTTAAGAAAATTCTTTTTCTTAACTAATTAGCATTTAATTTCCTCCTTATTGGTTATTTTCCTTTAGGAAATGTCAATTCATCATAACTTTTAACATGGATAACATAAAGCTTTCAGTTCAGTCCTGTCCAACTCTTTGCAACCCCATGAACTGCAGCACGCCAGGCCTCGATGTCCATCACCAAGTCCACCCAACCCATGTCCATTGAATCGGTGATGCCATCCAACTATGTCATCCACTGTCATACCCTTCTCCTCCTCCCCTCAATCTTCCTCAGCATCAGAGTCTTTTCCAATGAGTCAGCCCTTCGCATCAGGTGGCCAAAGTATTGGAGTTTCAGCTTCAACATCAGTCCTTCCAATGAACACACAGGACTGATCTCCTTTAGAATGGACTGGTTGGATCTCCTTGAAGTCCAAGAACTCTCAAGAGTCTTCTCCAACACCACAGTTAAAAAGCATCAATTCTTAGGCACTCAGCCTTCTTCACAGTCCAACTCTCACATCCATACATGACCACAGGAAAAACCATAGCCTTGACTAGATGGACCTTTGTTGGCAAAGTAATATCTCTGCTTTTGAATATGTTGTCTAGGTTGGTCATAACTTTCCTTCCAAGGAGCAAGCGTCTTTTAATTTCATGGCTGCAATCACCATCTGCAGTGATTTTGGAGCCCAGAAAAATAAAGTCAGCCACTGTTTCCACTGTTTCCCTATCTATTTGCCATGAAGTGATGGGACCAGATGCCATGATCTTAGTTTTCTGAATGTTGAGCTTTAAGCCAACTTTTTCACTCTCCTCTTTCACTTTCATCAAGAGGCTATTAGTTCTTCTTCACTTTCTGCCTAAGGGTGGTGTCATCTGCATCAGTTCAGTTCAGTTCAGTTCAGTCCCTCAGTCGTGTCCGACTCTTTCTGACCCCATGAATTGAAGCACGCCAGGCCTTCCTGTCCATCACCAACTCCTGGAGTTCACCCACTCACGTCCATCGAGTCAGTGATGCCATCCAGCCATCTCATCTTCATTCGTCCCCTGCTCCTCCTGCCCCCAATCCCTCCCAGCATCAGAGTCTTTTCCAGGGAGTCAACTCTTCGCATGAGGTGGCTAAAGTACTGGAGTTTCAGCTTCAGCATCATTCCTTCCAAAGAAGTCCCAGGGCTGATCTCCTTCAGAATGGACTGGTTGGATCTCCTTGCAGTCCAAGAACTCTCAAGAGTCTTCTCCAACACCACAGCTCAAAAGCATCAATTCTTCGGTGCTCAGTCTTCTTCACAGTCCAACTCTCACATCCATACATGACCACAGGAAAAACCATAGCCTTGACTAGACAGACCTTTTTTGGCAAAGTAATGTCTCTGCTTTTGAATATGCTGTCTAAGTTGGTCATAACTTTCCTTCCAAGGAGTAAGCGTCTTAATTTCATGGCTGCAGTCACCATCTGCAGTGATTTTGGAGCCCCCAAAAAAGAAAGTCTGACACTGTTTCCACTGTTTCCCCATTTATTTCCCATGAAGTGATGGGACCGGATGCCATGATCTTTGTTTTCTGAATGTTGAGCTTGAAGTCAACTTTTTCACTCTCCACTTTCAATTTCATCGAGAGGCTTTTTAGTTCCTCTTCACTTTCTGCCATAAAGGTGGTGTCATCTGCATATCTGAGATTATTGATATTTCTCCCGGCAATCTTGATTCCAGCTTGTGCTTCTTCCAGCCCAGTGTTTCTCATGATATACTCTGCATATAAGTTAAATAAGCAGGGTGACAATATACAGCCTTGACGTACTCCTTTTCCTATTTGGAACCAGTCTGTTGTTCCATGGCCAGTTCTAATTGTTGCTTCCTGACCTGCATACAAATTTCTCAAGAGGCAGATCAGGTGGCCTGGTATTCCCATGTCTTTCAGAATTTTCCACAGTTTATTGTGATCCACACAGTCAAAGGCTTTGTCATAGTCAATAAAGCAGAAATAGATGTTTTTCTGGAACTCTCTTGCTTTTTCCATGATCCAGCTGATGTTGGTACTGGTGTGTTAATTCTTACTTCAAAAAGAAAGGACATGCTTATCATTTTTATATAATTTATTGATTAACATATTTAGGACTTTAATTTCATATCATGGAAATATATGAATGATTTTGGACTTTTACACATTCAAAGAGATATCATAAAACTAAATTTTTAGGCATTATTATTTTAATTAAGAAAAGACATTCAGATTTTTACACAATATTGTAAAGCAGTTGTCCTTCAATAAGTGTATTTTGTTCTAAACTTCTCAAAATGCTGAAAGCATTAAAAAAAAATTGTAATGTGGTATAGCTTACCATTTTTATAAAAAGAATGACTTCCCTGGTGGCTCAGATGGTAAAGCGTCTGCCTACAATGCGGGAGACCTGGGTTGAATCCCTGGGTCAGGAAGATCTCCTGCAGAAGGAAGTGGCAACCCACTCCAGTATTCTTGCCTGGAAAAACCCATGGATGGAGGAACCTGGTAGGGTACAGTCCATGGGGTCGCAAGGAGTCAGACATGACTGAGCAACTTCACTCACTCACTCACTCAATGTTGATGTACATTTGTAAATTACATTTAGTGTGAAAAAGCCACCTTTTGAAAGTTCAGTATTATTTTGAAATATGGAATTGTTGTTGCCCTTAAATATAAAATGGCAACTTAATTATGGAAGAATCTGATTTTTTAATGATATTTCTTTTGATTAGGAATATGGATATTTCTATTAATGCTTAACAAAACACTAATTGTTCAATATTTGAAAATTAGTATTTCCCATTAAAGGTTCACTTTGTGTTGCTCACCTCATTAACTCAGCCATTAGAAATTAAGCTATTTGTGTCCTAATGGTGAAGAGTGTAGGTGTATAAATTTTCAGAAAGGTGTCTTGTTCTCCTCAGTTTACAGTCAACCATACTCAGGGAAATGTTCAATACATAAACATTCTAGTGTTCTTTCCAATTTGTCCGAATTGAATAATTTTAAAAGACATTTCCAAGAATAATCAAGAAATAAAGTGCTTATTTGATTAGAATAGTACTAATGGCTACCTCTTATTGACCACCTTATAGTGTATCAAGACATGCTAAGAATTTCATTTAAATCCTCGTAGTTAAACTCCTCATAGTTAAGTAACAATGCATATGCTATTGAATATTATATCACCCTTCCAAATTAGAAAAAAGAAAAAAAAAAAAAAAAGAAAGCACAGGAAAAAAAAATAAAGGCCAAGAATACAAAAGGAAAACAGAAGGTGGGGTTGAGGTTTGCTGGGCCCCTACGCTTCTTTTTGTTGTTGTTACTTTGGTTGCCAGAGATTTAAAATAAGGATAATCTACAGTTTAGATTTTAAACTTACCTTTAGTCAGAAGATAGAATGAGATGTTTAACTCATCACAGAATTAAAACATTTAATAGCAAAATTAGAGTTTCCTGAAAATAGTGAATCATAGAGAAGATGTTACTTGTCTCTAAACAGAATGAGAGTCTTAGAGTCTATTGTGGTCCCACGGGGGACTTGAAAACTGGCCAAGGTGATCAACACCATGAACCTACTAAGAGGGAAGAGAACACTATCTTCCAGTGTTAGATCTTACAGGTAAAAGATAGTTGGGCTTTAGAAACAATAAGCAAATAAAAAAGAGGCAAACCATTGTTTTTGTAAATTGCAAAGGTAACTTGGAAGATAATTCCATTTTGCCTAGAGTTGGCATATCAAAAGATTAATTAACCACTGGTAACTTCTATGAAGTTAGAAAAAAAAAAAAAAGTGAAGCAAAGGGAAACAAAAAGGTGGACTTGGACTTGATTGATTCGAACTAGTAACACAAATTTCTCCATTTTATAATGATCTTACTGCCCCTTCTGGAAGCATGAAGACCTAGGTCTTGTGAATAAACATAACAGAGATGTCATTACAGGATTTAAACTTTAGTAAATTTTGGCAAAATTATAGAATATTACTGGAAAACCATTTCCATACTATTTCAAGAAAACAGCAATATATGCCTTAAGCAATTGTTATGATAATAAAAATAGTATATATAAAGCTTTTAGTGAGTAATAAGCTATATGCTAATTATAACTTTTATTCTAATGATTATTGTTTTCTTAGTGCTACATTGTGCTAATAAAAAAGTGAAATATTATGGCCATCACAATTAACAAGAAAATATTATATTAATAAGTATTTTACTATAATTTTATTTTCTTAATATTTTATCAGAAATCTCAACAGAAATATCAGGAAATCTATGCTCAAAATTTCTCATATTGATTCACTAAAGAATATTTTAATTTTATATTTAAATCTGAAGTATAGAAATATCTGGTTTTGCAAAGAAAAAAGTTATAGGTTTTTGAAAGCAGTAAACACTACAAAGAAACTGAACTCATACATTTATATTTATCTTTTTTACTATAGTAATAATGTGTTTAGTTGTTCAGTCATGTCTGAATCTGTGACCCTTTGGACTGTGGTCCACCAGGCTCTTCTGTTCATAGAATTTCCCAGGCAAGAATACTGGAGTGGGTTGCCATTCAGTTCAGTTCAGTCGCTCAGTCGTGTCCGACTCTTTGCAACCCCATGAACCACAGCACGCCAGGCCTTCCTGTCCATCACCAACTCCTGGAATATGCCCAAACCCATGTCCATCGAGTCGGTGATGCCATCCAACCATCTCATCCTCTGTCATCCCCTTCTCCTCCTGCCCTCAATATTTCCCAGTGTCAGGGTCTTTTCAAATGAGTCAGCTCTTCGCATCTGGTGGCCAAAATATTGGGAGTTTCAGCTTCAATATCATTCCTTCCAGTGAACACCCAGGACTGATCTCCTTTAGGATGGACTGGATGGATCTCCTTGCAGTCCAAGGACTCTCAAGAGTCTTCTCTAACACCACAGTTCAAAGGTATCAATTCTTTGGCCCTCAGCTTTCTTTATAGTCTAACTCTCACATCCATACATGGCCATTACATTTATGTAAAACAAAAAATACTGAAGATATGATTAAAGTCCACATCCATACATGGCCATTACATTTATGTAAAGCAAAAAATACTGAAGATATGATTAAAGTCTCATGCATTTACTACTTCTCATATGCTTTATGGATAAAAGGTACATTTTTCTTTTTTAATAACTTACTATCTCTGAGAAGCAGCCAATTCAGCAATAAAACATATGGTTATTTTAAGGTAAAAATAACTTTGCAACTAGACACACACCCAAAAGTGTTCCTCATGGTTAAACTAAACTGAAAATAAAAGCAAAAATATTGATAATTGCTGATATAGTGTTTTATATCTAAATAAAGAAATTTAAGTTACTGAGAAAGCAAGTTTATTGTAGCAATCCAAAACTATGTAGTGTATCTCTAGTATGTAAACACAATTATATAATTTCTACAGGTGGTTCCAGATGTCACTTTTTCTTTATAAATGTAGAGAATGATAATATCCTTCTCTATATAAACCAAATCATGAAAATATTTTCTACAGATAACTATGATTTAGCTTTCTAACACTAAGTAACTAAGCATACTGAAATATACTATTTAAAACAACAATTATTACCTCATAATTTGTTATGTGCCTAGACTCAGCTTACTCGAGTGTGTTTGTGAAGTGAGTGTAAGTCGTTCAGTTGTGTCTGACTCTGCGATCCATGGACTATATAGTCCCTGAAATTCTCCAGGCTCCAGAATACTGGAGTGGGTAGCTGTTTCCTTCTCCAGGGGATTTTCCCAATGCAGGGATTGAACCCAGTTCTCTCACATTGCAGGCAGATTCTTTACCTGCTGAGCCACCAGGGAAGCATGTGTTTGCCTCGAGACATTTCAAAAGACCTCAATTAAGATGCATCATTTGGGGATACAGTTCAATCTAAAGGCTTTGGTTTTTTGTTTGTTTGTGTTGTTTTATTTGTTTAGTCACTATGTCTGACTCTTTTGCAACCCCATGGATTGTAGTCTACCAGACTTCTCTGTCCATGTAATTCTCCAAGCAAGAATACTGGAGTGTGTTGCCATTTCCTTCTCTAGATGATCTTCCAGACCCAGGGAACAAACTCACATCCCCTGCATTGGCAGGTGGATTCTTTACTGCTGAGCCACAAGGAAAGCCCAATCTGAAGGCTGACCTGAGGGAGAATCAGCTTCCAAGCCCATGTACATGGATGTTGTCAGATCCACTTTCTTAAAGGCTGCTGGTTTGAGTGCCTTAGTCTCATTGGAGTTGATCCTCATCCCCTCAGAGGATTACTAACAATATGGCACCTAGCTTTCCTCTTTATGAAGATTTCTTATAACTTTATAACAAAAGTGATATCTCATCACTTTTGCCACATCCCACTAAAATCAAGTTTTAGAGAATTATCTGAATGTTGTACAGACTTGAAGGAACACTAAGCAAAAGTGCCTCCTCAAAGGGTTAACTTAGTTTTCTTAGCTGATCCATTCACTGGGACTTAAAAAAAAAAATTTTTTTTTTTTTTTTTGTAAGTCAATGATCTATTAGTCTCTAAAACTTGGGCTAGGATAACTAAAGATTTGACGTGTTTGATTATGATCAACTTTTCCAATCTCAGTTTCTGCCTTTTTGTCACATATGTTGAATTGTTCTCCAAATACACTGTTCACACCTAAGTTTTCATAATATTTCCAAACTCAAGACCTCTTCCTACCACATCTCCCTCTAGGTGCAAACAAATCTTACATCAATATTTTTATTTATCTGTAAAGATTTAGCCATAGCCTTACATCACACGGAGGCACTCTGTCATTCTCCTGGACAGAAGCTACTCCCTCCTCTAGATAGGTAGTTTCCACCCATTTCTGCCCATTGTTTGTTTGTATAATTCTATACCCTGCTGTCCATGACAGATAGTCTATCCTTGTATTTTCCTTATACTTGGTGAATTGTCCAACATAGACTGAGTGCTCAATAAACATTGCATAGATTTAAAACATAATGAATGAATGTGTGATCATAAATTTTATTAAAAATAAAACCTAAGATATCCAGTAGTGATTTTTTTAATTAATTTATTTTTTATTGAAAGATAATTGCTTTACAGAATTTTGTTCTTTTCTGTCAAATCTCAGCATGAATCAGGCATCCAGTCCAGTTCATTTGCTCAGTCGTGTCCAACTCTTTATGACCCCATGAATCGCAGCACACCAGGCCTCCCTGTCCATCACCAACTCCCAGAGTTCACTCAGACTCACATCCATCGAGTCAGTGATGCCATCCAGCCATCTCATCCTCTGTCATCCCCTTCTCCTCCTGCCCTCAATCCCTCCCAGCATCAGAGTCTTTTCCAATGAGTCAACTCTTCGCATGAGGTGGCCAAAGTACTGGAGATTCAGCTTTAGCATCATTCCTTCCAAAGAAATCCCAGGACTGATCTCCTTCAGAATGGACTGGTTGGATCTCCTTGCAGTCCAAGGGACTCTCAAGAGTCTTCTCCAACACCACAGTTCAAAAGCATCAATTCTTTGGCGCTCAGCCTTCTTCACAGTCCAACTCTCACATCCGTACATGACCTCAGGAAAAACCATAGCCTTGACTAGATGGACCTTTGTTGGCAAAGTAATGTCTCTGCTTTTCAATATGCTATCTAGGTTGGTCATAACTTTTTTCTTCCAAGTAGTAAGCGTCTTTTAATTTCATGGCTGCAGTCACCATCTGCAGTGATTTTGGAGCCCCCAAAAAGAAAATCTGACACTGTTTCCACTGTTTCCCCATCTATTTCCCATGAAGTGATGGGACCGGATGCCATGATCTTCGTTTTCTGAATGTTGAGCTTTAAGCCAACTTTTTCACTCTCCACTTTCACTTTAGGTATATATATATGCACTCCCTTTTGAAACTTATTTCCTTTTTACAAGTCATAGGTTTTATTCTATGTATTCACAAAAGATGCTTTTTTAGTTTTCATTTTCAAAATATATAATTATTTGTTAATAAATTCACAAAATATATTGCTCAAATATGCTTAATTTCATAATTACTAACAGTTTTTTGAATAAGAGTATTATAGACTACCCTGAGTTCTGAGATGTTACTGTTTTAAAAAAAATCTGTGTATGCGTATGTAGATTCAGATGTTAAATATAATTTTGTATAGAATGTGCAACAGCCTGAAGATAGTACCTTAATAATTAATTAGAAAATAATAAAAACTTGTTACTTCAGTTCCAAATACCTCATAAGTTTAATCTGTGCTTCTTGTGAAGGAGAAAGAGATTAGGACAAATCAAAAAGTAAGGTTCTATTACTACATTATTTAAATATAAAAATATTAAATAAATTTTATATTACTAACATTTACTTATTTCTACCATGTTGGAGGCATAGGCACTGTGCTGTGCTTTTTGTAAGATACTTCATTTGTCCTTTACTCTACTTTATGAGATAGCCCTACACTGAGCAGTTCTTTAAAGAATCAGTGGCATTCAAAAGGTCTATCAAATAGTCCACATTTTAAAATTATGGCACTGAACTCTGAGAAATAATTCCCAACTGCACATAACTAGAACCTGGTCAAACTGAAACCCAAACACAGATCTCCTTAGAACTCTTTCTTAATTTTTATTTTATTCTGCTAGCCATTATGCCAAAGCAGATTGCTAAATTATATATGACTGCCATGTTCTAATAAGTATGCAACATTTTGCATTTTATTATCTGGTTTATATAACATTTGAAGGAAAAGTGAATGTGAAAGTCACTCAGTTTTGTCCAACCTCTTTGGGACCCCATGAACTATCATGTCCATGGAATTCTCCCGGCCAGAATACTGGAGTGGGTAGCCTTTCCATTCTCCAGGGGATCTTCCTGACCAAGAATCAAATTCCATTGCAGGTGGATTGTTTATGAACTGAGCTATTAGGGAAGCTGCATTTGAATGAAAGCTGAAGCCAAATAAAATTTTGGCATTTTGGCTTATTTTTCCACATTTGTCTCATCATTTTAACTCTGTATATAAATTTACATTCTGTTGATAAAATCATAAAATACAATATTTTCTCCAAATGCCTATGTTAATTTTCTATTACTAAGTAACATCAATATCATTAGTAGCAATAGTAATAAGAAAATAATGTCAACACAGTGTGTGATTTAAGTTAACTTCAAATGCAACTATAAAAATAATACATGTATATACTGAATAAATGCATATTTTTTCTTAATATATTTAATTTTGAATATCTCATCCTGTTCGTATGTTAAATAGTAAAATTACTTTGCAAAGCCTATTTAAAACTTCTTCACAACAGATTATAAGCCTCCATTGTAGAGGAATTTTGAATGCTATATTATTTCCTTTTAGGAGATCCTTATCACTTAGCTTTCTGTTTGGGACAATTTTGTTAGATTTTTTTTTCATTAATATTATATATTTGATTATCTTTTGCCTTCTAAAGAGTTACATGCCTACCATATACTATAAAATTATGTTTTTAAATATGTGGGAGAGAATTCTATATTATATGGTTTTTATAGAAAACTTTAAGGGATTTTTCATTTTATAGATTTTACCTTATTATTTCAGCTCTAAAAGGAACAAGATGATATACTCACTACCAGGGTAAACGTACGATATTGCTCAACTGCCCTTTGGGCCTATCCTTTTGTTATGAATCATTTTAATCTACTTTTAGGATTTTATAATTTGAATTTAATGCTCTTGAGATTTGATAATCACTAAAACTCATAAGAAATAGTGTATTAAGAAATAAGTATATTAAGACATATCATCTTCTGTCTCAGAAGTATAATGGCTAGAGGAAATTACCTTGACAGTCTCCCTCAAGCTTACCAGTATAAAAATACTTGGAATTAAAATAAGATTAAAGCAAGCATATACATATTTGCTTACTTCTAGGTAAATTACTGCATAATGACATATTTAACCCTCAATTGCAAAACAACTGCTATATTTTAAAGAGAAAGGAATGTCTTGGTTTTCACTGTTTTTTAAATCAAAGCTATACATATGTATAGTTTTAAAAATCAAATTGTCCTTGTAATCTAGAAAAAGGCTTATAATTAAAAAAAAGATGCCCTGATAAACTCCTAATATGATTCTCAATACATAATATCATTGTATGCCTTAAAAAACCATTCTAATATATCTACTTCTAATTTTTTTTTAAATAACGTGACATTTGGTCATTTTAAATAAGATGCTAATAAGCCTTAAAACATAGGCAGATATGTTTAATAAAAGATGTATTTATTTTACATTATATAGCATGATGCATGCACCATTTCATGTATGGTGAATAGGTTGCTCTTCCCCCGCAATATTTTCAAAGTCTATGTCCTCCATGAGCCATGCATGTTTCAATGGGCCATGAAAAGCTAGAATGAATAGAATACATTAAACAGCATTTTCATCAGTCTCTGCATGTGAGTTTGTGATGTGCTGCCTCAGAAAAATTGTGGCTTTGATTGATTTTCACTATATAAATTTGTACATTTAGCATACCCCAGGATAAGTAGCCCAAGGGAAAGGGGATTGTAGAAATGTAAAAGAAAAAATTACCTATGTTTTATGTCCGCATGTATAAAGTGGTGATTGCTCTTTTTTGACCAGTTTTCCTATGTATATTCATTGATTTCTCCAATCCTCTGAAAAAATAATATTACTTGTCTTATTAATTGTCAATATTTGCACAATCACAATCCTGTTCATACTATAGATAGCTGAGCAAAGTAGTGTCCCATGATTCAATTTCTTGTCTTACCATATCCTTGTTTACTTCTGCCAATAAAAATTGCATCCTTTTAGGATCTTCTGTAGTTTTAATTGTCCTTTCATGATTTAAGTATCACATTTAAGTTAAAATTCTAAAGCATTTCTCAAGATAGCAATTCATATTAGGCAGCATCCTTTCTAGCACCTTCCGTCCTTGGGCTGACTGTCCTATTAGCCTGTTGCTAAACAGTTATCTTGGCAATTCTTCCATCATTGTCTTAGAACCTTCATGTCTCTTTCTGGTGTTGGATATCTCTTTTCAGTACCCTGTGTCTTGCTCTTAATTCATTTATGTACTTATTTTGGTGGCATAGAGTCTCAAATTGTTTCCTGGAAAAGAATACATTAGTAATAGTCTGTCTGAGTATATTCAAATTGACTTTATTCATACTCTGGCTCACATGTAAATCTAGTGGTCCCTGAACTTTAAAAATATGTATTCATTTCCTTCTGTTTTTTTAGCATTTTTGTTGTGAAGTCGGACAATTGTGACTCCTTTCTGAAAAATTTAGGATCTTATTTTTTTTTTAATTTCAAGATTTGATTATTTTTGTCTACTTTTTATTTTTCATATTTTGGTCTCTTCTTTAATCTGAAAGTTCTGGTCTATTGTTACTAGAAACTTTTCCAGTATATTTTGTTAATTTGCTCACCACCATTTCCCCATTCTATTTCCTAATCATATCACTTGTAAAATATTACCTACATAATAGTGGACTTCCTGGTCTGATCTTCCATTTTCTTGACCTTCCTCTTTTATTTAAATATCTCTGCTCTTTGTTCTACTTTCTGCAAATCTTCCTCAGCTCTGTGTTCCAAAATTTCAAGTGATTTTAACATTTTTATTGTCAATTATTATTATTAATTATTATTGTCATTATTATTGGTATTGTTACTTTATAAAAAGCTCTGCCTTAATCTCTAAACATAACCTTTTTCATAAAAGATCTTGTTCTGCTTAATTATCATGTGAATACCCTTCTGAAGAAAATAATTATAAAATTTAAAAAATTTAGTGTGCTGGTTTTATCATTATTGAGATCAATCTTCTGTTTTTTGATTGGTCTCATTTACTAGATGTTTTCCTCAGTTGCTTGGTGTTTATTGGCTGCCAGTTCATATTTAAATGTGGGATATTAAAAGCTGATTAGAAACTCTCTGTGTTAGTCTAAGCTTTTTTAACTGATGGTTTCAACATAGATGCTCTGATGATGAATCCTGTGTTTCACTGGGGGAACTTGTAAATCTCCATATTTGTAGTTTTGCTTTTTCCCTCCTGGGATGGTCATACTCCCCACAAAGAATTCTAATCTTTGTCTTAGAGAATTCTAACTCAGCATGCTAGAAGCCAATGAGGAAGAAGACTTGAGAATTCTCATCATCTAGCATATACTTTTTAATCAATGTAATGGGCACCTCACTCTTATTCTCTCCTATTTCCAAAGATGACAAAATTTTGTTTAAACTTTGCAGAGAGTAAACTGCATTTTCCTGGTTAGTCTGATGGTGATAATTCCCTAAGTAGGAGATCAGAGAGGAAATCTAGGAGTCCACCTGCTTCTTATACTTCACATTGACAGTCAGTTCATCCTCATTTTTATCTCTTCCTCCTTCTATCATTTATACACACACACACACACACACACACAGATATGCACATAGGAACACAGAGCCTATCAAAGCATCTGGCATCTACAATTATGAAGCTTTTAAGGGATTTTGCAGTGCAAATTGTTTTTTCTTTTTATGGCTTCCCACACAACAACCAGATATTTTTTTTTTAATTCTGCTTAGCTATTATCACTAGGCCATCTACTTCTGATCATACAAAGCTAACTTGACATCCCTCATCTGTTCTAGTTCTACCTTGCTCTTAAGGGGATTTTGATTTTATTTCTTTATTACAATGTTAATGGAGGATTTGGAGGGAATAAATGTAAAAGCTTAATTACAGAAATATTCTTTGATGTTGCAAGTTATAACAATAATTAATCCAAGAAACTATTAGGGACCCTGATGTTTTTATTCACTTTTAAGTTAGGGAAATTAGATGTTCATTCATTTATCTCCTATGTACTTATTTTACTATGTGCCCTTCCTCAGGCTCAGTGCTAACTAAAGTATATAATATAGTGAATGTACAAAAAAAAAAAATCTTCTCATGAACTTATATTCTAATAGGGGATTCAAACACTAAATAAGAAAATGATTGCATCAATTAAGGATAAGTGTTAAGATATCAAAATACAATAATGTGATAGTGACAAGGGGTAACTATAACTAGTATATCACAGAAAGGGCTTTCTAATATTTCTTATGAGGGTATAATCATGATAAGCTTCAAACCACATGAAGGGGCGGGGTAAGCAGACAGCAGAAGAGTCCAGAAGTGAGAATGAGCATGCCGGTTGGAGAAAGGTAAAGTAGTGGCTGAAAGTATGAGATGAGGTACAAGTGAGAGAAAGAGAGTTTATCATGCAGGCCCTGCATACCACAGTGTGGAGACTGAGTTTAATTGGAGGATTGAACATAAGAATTGTCTCCATTGGTTGAGCTACTAGTGTGTGAGGCAGTACTCTAAGTATCAGTAAGCGAGCCTATACTTCAAGAAGCCTTGTTTACCTCTAGCCCACTCATCATATGTCTGACATTTATTATCAGGTCAGTCAAGGTTAGCTAGTCTAGAACAGCCTGAGTTGAAATGGCAGGTCGCTGCTTCATATTAGGAACAAGTTAGCCTGGTTTATTTATGTGGTGACTGAACACCATTCTAAGAGAGCTAATATTAAAAAAAAAAAATTGTATAACTTTATAATTAAATAAATTATATACTTTAAAGGGAATAGTCTAAATGTATTGATTACTAATTATTTTGCTGTATTTTACAATTATCTGTCTTTGTGAAGTGATTTATGTCTGTTGTATCTATGGAGGAAACACATATATAATGCCACTGTGCATCTTTTCTCAATTCCACAAAAGAGGGCGCTGGATCGTATACTAGCTCTATTTTTAGTTTTCAAAGGAACCTCCATATTGTTCTCCATAGTGACTGCACCAGTTTACATTCCTACAAAGAATGTCAGTTCAGTTCTGATCAGTCCCTCAGTCGTGTCCGACTCTTTGCAATCCCATGAATCGCAGCACACCAGGCCTCCCTGTCCATCACCAACTCCTGGAGTTCACTCAAACTCACATCCATCGAGTTGGTGATGCCATCCAGCCATCTCATCCTCTGTCATCCCCTTCTCCTCCTGCCCCCAATCCCTCCCAGCATCAGAGTCTTTTCCAATGAGTCAACTCTTCGCATGAGGTGGCCAAAGTACTGGAGTTTCAGCTTTAGCATCATTCCTTCCAAAGAACACCCAGGGCTGATTTCCTTCAGAATGGACTGGTTGGAACTCCTTGCAGTCCAAGGGACTCTAAAGAGGCTTCTCCAACACCACAGGTCAAAAGCATCAATTCTTTGGCGCTCAGCCTTCTTCACAGTCCAAATCTCACATCCATACATGACCACAGGAAAAACCATAGCCTTGACTAGATGGACCTTTGTTGGCAAAGCAATATCTCTGCTTTTCAATATGCTATCTAGGTTGGCCATAACCTTCCTTCCAAAGAGTAAGCGTCTTTTAATTTCATGGCTGCAGTAACTATCTGCAGTGATTTTGGAGCCCCCAAAAATAAAATCTGACACTGTTTCCACTGTTTCCGCATCTAGTTCCCATGAAGTGATGGGACCAGATGCCATGATCTTCGTTTTCTGAATGTTGAGCTTGAAGCCAACTTTTTCACTCTCCTCTTTCACTTTCATAAAGAGGCTTTTTATTCCTCTTCACTTTCTGCCAGAAGTGTAGTGTCATCTGCATATCTGAGAGTACTGATATTTCTTCCAGCAATCTAGATTCCAGCTTGTGCTTCTTCCAGCCCAGCATTTCTCATGATGTACTCTGCATATAAGTTAAATAAGCAGGGAAACAATATACAGCCTTGACGTACTCCTTTTCCTATTTGGAACCAGTCTGTTGTTCCATGTCCAGTTCTAATTGTTGCTTCCTGACCTGCATATAGGTTTCTCAAGAGGCAGGTCAGGTGGTCTGGTATTCCCATCTCTTGAAGAATTTTCCAAAGTTTATTGTGATCCACAAAGTCAAAGGCTTTGTAATAGTCAATAAAGCAGAAATAGATGTTTTTCTGGAACTCTCTTGCTTTTTCCATAATCCAGCGGATGTTGGCAATTTGATCTCTGGTTCCTTTGCCTTTTCTAAAACCAGCTTGAACATCTGGAAGTTCATGGTTCACATGCTGCTGAAGACTGGCTTGGAGAATTTTGAGCATTACTTTAGTAGTGTGTGAGATGTGTGCAATTGTGCAGTAGTTTGAGCATTCTTTGGCATTGCCTTTCTTTGGGATTGGAATGAAAACTGACCTTTTCCAGTCCTGTGGCCACTGCTAAGTTTTCCAAATTTGTTGGCATATTGAGTGCAGCACTTTCACAACATTATCTTTCAGTATTTGAAATAACTCAACTGGAATTCCATCACCTCCACTAGCTTTGTTTGTAGTGATGCTTTCCAAAGCCCACTTGACTTCACATTCCAGGATGTCTGGCTCTAGACAGAATGTGGTCCACTGGAGAAGGAAATGGCAAACCACTTCAGTATTCTTGCCTTGAGAGCCCCATGAACAGTATGAAAAGGCAAAATGATAGGATACTCCGCAGGTCAGTAGGTGCCCAATATGCTACTGGAGATCAGTGGAAAAATAACTCCAGAAAGAATGAAGGGATGGAGCCAAAGCAAAAACAATACCCTGTTGTGGATGTGACTGGTGAAAGAAGCAAGGTCCGATGATGTAAAGAGCAATATTGCATAAGAATCTGGAATGTTAGGTCTATGAATCAAGGCAAATTGGAAGTGGTCAAACAGGAGATGGCAAGAGTGAACGTCGGCATTCTAGGAATCAGCAAACTAAAATGGATTGGAATGGGTGAATTTAACACAGATGACCATTATATCCACTATTGCGGGCAGGAATCCCTTAGAAGAAATGGAGTAGTCATCATGGTCAACAGAAGAGTCCGAAATGCAGTACTTGGATGCAATCTCAAAAATGACAGAACAATCTCTGTTCATTTCCAAGGCAAACCATTCAATATCACAGTAATCCAAGTCTATGCCCCAGCCAATAATGCTGAAGAAGCTGAAGAATGTCAGAGTGTTCCCTTTTCTCCATACCTTGTCCAGTCTTTATTATTTATAGACATTTTGTGATAGCCATTCTGATCAGTGTGAGGTGATACCTCATTGTAGTTTTAATTTGCATTTCTGTAATACTTTGGCCACCTCATGTGAAGAGTTGACTCATTGGAAAAGACTCTGATGCTGGGAGGGATTGGGGGCAGGAGAAGAAGGGGACGACAGAGGATGAGATGGCTGGATAGCATCACTGACTGGATGGACATGAGTTTGAGTGAACTCCAGGAGCTTATGATGGACAGGGAGGCCTGGAGTGCTACGGTTCATGGGGTCGCAAAGAGTCAGACACAACTGAGCGACTGAACTGAACTGAATAATAATTGACGTCATTGAATATATTTTCATGTGTCTTTTGATCTTTTCTATGCCTTCTTTAGAGAAATGTCTATTTAGATCTTCTGTCAAATTTTTGTTTAGATTGTGTGCTTCTTAACTATTGAGTTGTATGTGCTATTTCTATATTTTGAGAAATAATCTCTTGTCAGAAGGCAATGGCACCCCACTTCAGTACCCTTGCCTGGAAAATCCTATGGACAGAGGAGCCTGGTAGGCTGCAGACCATGGGGTCATGAAGAGTCGGACACAACTGAGCGACTTCACTTTCACTTTTCCTTTTCATGCATTGCAGAAGGAAGTGGCAACCCACTCCAGTGTTCTTGCCTGGAGAATCCCAGGGATGGGGAAGCCTGGTGGGCCACCGTCTATGGAGTCGCACAGTCGGACATGACTGAAGCGACTTAGCAGCAGCAGTTATATCCTTTATGAATATTTTTCCCATTCAGTATATTCTTTTTGTTTTGTTGAAAGTTTCCTTTGCTATCCAGTTTATTTTTTGTTGTTGTTGTTAATTTTGATTAGATCCCATTTTTTTTTATCAGAGAAGGCAATGGCACCCCACTCCAGCACTCTTGCCTGGAAAATCCCATGGATGGAGGAGCCCGGTGGGCTGCAGTCCATGGGGTCGCTGAGAGTCGGACATGACTGAGCGACTTCACTTTGACTTTTCACTTTCATGCATTGGAGAAGGAAATGGCAACCCACTCCAGTGTTCTTGCCTGGAGAATCCCAGGGACGGGGGATCCTGGTGGGCCGCCGTCTATGGGGTAGCACAGAGTAGAACACGACTGAAGCGACTTAGCAGCAGCAGCAGCAGCATTTTTTTTTATTTTTGCTTTTATTTCTTTTACCTAGGGAGCCAGATCTAAGAAAATATTGCTATGCTCTATGTCTGAAAATGTTTTGCCTATGTTCTCTTCTAGGAGTTTTATGGTGTCATATCTTATATTTAGAGCTTTACACCATTTTTGAGTTTATTTGTGTATATGGTATAAGGGAGTATTCTAATTTCATTGATTTATGTGAGGATGTCCAGCTTTCCTAACACCACTTGTGGAAGAAAATTTCTTTTCTTCCTTGTATACCCTTGCATCTTTGTCAGAGATTAATTTATCGTAGCTGTGTGTGTTTATTTCTGGTCTCTCTATTCTATTCAATTGATCCATCTGTCTTTTTTTTTTTTTTTTTTTTTTTTTGCTAATATCATGCTGTTTGACTACAGCAGCTTTATAGTACTGTCTGAAGTCTGAGAGGGTTATGTCTCCTGACTTGCTTTTTTCCCCTCAGGATTGCTTTGGCTATTCTGGGTCTTTTGTGGCTCCATATAACTTTTAGAATTATTTGTTCTAGTTCTGTGAAAAATGCAATGAACAGTTTGAAAGGGATCACATTAAATATATACATTGCTTTAGGTAGTATGGCTGTTTTATTAATAGTAATTCTTCCAGTCTAAGAGCATTGACTATCTTTCCATTTCTTTGACTCACCTTCAGTTTCCTTTATCAATTTTACAGTTTTGAGCTTATAGGTCTTTCAACTCCTTAATTAGGTTTATTCCTAGGTCCTAGGTATTTTATTTTTTGGCACAATTATAAATAAGATTTTTTTTTAACTTGATCTTTCTGAAAGGGAAATATGACAGATTTCTATATGTTAATATTGTATCCTGCTAATTGCTTAATTCATTTATTAGTTTAATAGCTTTTGTGTGGAGTCTTTTAGGTTTTTTTATATAGAATATCATGGCATCCTCCTATAATGACAATTTCACTTCTTCTATTCCAATTTGGATATTATTTCCAGAAGGAATTTCTTTATAGTTGAGAACTTAAAATTTTATGTAGAAAAGTAAAACTTAGTAAGGAATATATTTTTTAAAACAGGAAAAATGTTCACCTATTTGGACATAAAATATATATACCTAAATGAACAACAATGAGAGAAAGTCAAATATATGTATAAATATATATAGTTTCCATTGTTGTTTTATATAACAGAGTACATATATTGGTGCAGAAACATAAACAAATACACACATTTTACATATACATTGGAAAAATATACATAATTCAGTGTATGACTATTTTTATAATATAAGAATGAAGTTGGAACCCTATCTCATGCCATAAAAATAATTCCATAAATCTAAAATGCTTTTAAAAACAAAGATAAAAAGAGAAAGATTTACACATTGACAAAATAGAAAAAAATATATTGTAATACTCTTTTTTCTCTTTTGTTGGAGATCTGGGGAGTTTTGTTAGTATAACTCCGGTGTATGAGCCTGTATATTGTTTGCACGCATCTTGTTTGACCCCATTGCTGTAAATCACCATTAGAGTGATCAATATGCTGAGGATGAGAATTTTATAAGGTACAGGATGTTCAGTGTTTATTAGCTAAGAAAAGAGAAAAAAATAATAACTCATGGTTTTATTTCTGATGCATAAAGTAGCAGGGTATTGAACTGACAGCACCCATGTTGTCTGTCATAGCATGTAGTCTTCTAAAGATGTTGGAGAGTTTAAAAATGGAAAATTATTTGAGGAATCAGAATAGCTTCCTAGTAATTGTTGATCTAAAATCCTAAGAATGTTATGTGTATGTGTGCGTGTGTATGAGGGAGAGAGAGGAAGAGACAGAGAGACAGAAAGATAAAAAGAGATCAAGCGATAAATCAGAATTTCTGGGTCTGACATTCTGATAAATGTTTGGAATGTTATTTTGAAAAATAATTAATTTTTTAACTCCTTGTATTTTTTCACTGCACTTATGAAAGACATTCTGTTAACTGAAATCTGAGGCATATAGTTACTAACATTAGTCTTACAAAAATTTTTGTTGCATGTTTTTAAAGATTTTTCTTTATAGTATAGTATTTGTAAATACTGCTATTTACCTTTACCAGTTTTGAAAGTAAAATTAAATTGATTTAATATTTAAAATATATAGCATTTTGCATTTTCATAAGGCTCGTGTTTTGAAAGGATATAAAATCTTAAGTTTGCCACATAAAATATTCTGAGACTACCAATGTGTAATACACTAAATAAAAAACAATAATATAGTGAAGGTTAGATATATCAACCTAACAGTAAATGAAAAAATGGCTACAATTAATAATGATTTAATGCTATAATAGAACTATTAGCAATAGAGTGCTTATGTAATTTCTCATGGAACCAGGAACTATTTTGAGAGAGGAATAAGAGACTAAGAGTAATTTTGCTAGAAACCTAAGTGCACATTACAACTACCCTGAGTAAACCAGTTTATGTAGAGAAATTCAGGAGATATTACTATAAGTAGAGGCGATATTACTTCTTTATAGTGTGCTATTCAGGAGAAATAACTTTGAAGGAATATTGGATGTATCTGACAGGTAAAACATATTGGGGTTGGTCAATGTGACTTCCTCCAAAAGTGGATTTTGATATAAGCTCTTTGAATATTTCTGACAGGATTGGGGAGCAACCAGAGAAACCAGGAACCATAGAAATTAGGAAAACAGAGTCACATGGTGGCTCATTAAGGGGTGTTTCTGGTTGGAATCTTATTCTCTTGAACTATACCCAATTTCTGATATATACATGAAGGAAGTCAACAAATGTAGACTTCAACTCATTCTCATTTACATATAGAAGGTCTAAAATGGTTTACACAAAAAGTAGAGAATTCTCACAATTGAAAGCTTACAAATTTTCAAGCAGGCAAAAATGGGGGTCAAATGAGGTCATAAAGGATCATGTCTTGATTCTCCCTCTTTTGAGTTAGTTCTATTTTCAGAGGTTTGGCACAGTGCCCTCAAATTTCTATACCTGACAGTCAAAATCCATCAGGAAAAGCAAGTCAAGTCTTTCATCAAAGACTTGATTTTTTCCAATTCAATTTAGCTCACTTTGATTGGCCTACCTGTGTGAAGTCTGAGTGAATAAAGTATACAATGGCATAACTCTATGCCATATTGTTTCTACTGAAACCAACTTACATAAGGCAACTTAGAAGTAGATTCAAAGAGGAATGTTCTCCAAACCATATATGGGTCTGTACCAGGAACAGAGTCAATGACAAAAAAAAAAAAAAAAAAAAATCAGTTGGCATTACCATTAGCTTCTCTCCACTTTCAATTTCCATTTCTTTTCTTCATTTATATTACCATCCTCTCTATATTTTTATTTTCTTCCTACTGCTCTGTTGTTGTGTATTTATTAAGTAAGTAGTGTCTGACTCTATGACCTCATGGACTGTAATCCTCCAGGCTCCCTGTCCATGAGATTTTCCAGGCAAAATACTGGAGTGAGTTGCCATTTCCTTCTCAAGGAGATCTTCCCGACCCAGGGATTGAGCCTGCATCTCCTTTATGGGTTCTTTACTGCTGACAAGTGGATTCCTTAGTGCTGAGTCACTAGAGAAGCCCACAACTGTTTGCTTCCTTCTTTGTATACAATACACAATTTACTTGATTCATTTTAACACAGGAGAAATATGCTGTAGAGAGTAGAAATGGCCTCTAAGTTCAAGATGGTACTGGAAAAAGAAATTCTCACATAGCTGCATGACCAGCAACAATAAGTCATCTCTCTGTGCTTTTGTTTTTTCATCTGCAAAATGAAAATATTCTTGGTTGTTTACAAGTCATTGTGAGGACTAGAAAAAAATCTATATAAAGGAGAAAGTTTGCTGTGCTAAACGATCAAATAGCTAAGAAGTGTCAGAAGAATTTCTTCTAAAGAGGGAGCTATGATCCTTCCTACAGGATTTTAAGAAAGCAAATATCAACTGTGAAAGTATTTTTAAGAATTTGTACATTTTACACGTGTGACAGATACTCTGAAGAAAGACCCTTATATTAAAAAGATTGTTAAGAAAGAGAATCTCACTTCCAACAATGAATATTTCTTCTTTTTTATTTTATAACCATCCAGCCCTTGTTTAAAATGTATAAACCTCATTTATATACATTAAGAAAAAGAAAGGTAATAGCAACATTTGAAGTAGTGACTAGAACTTTTGTGTATATGTATCATTTAATAGAATTCTCAGGAAACCTACTTTGAACAATGCTCATTTATTGCTATTTCTTATTAACTACAGTGGAAGTGAGAAATAGATTTAAGGGCCTAGATCTGATAGATAGAGTGCCTGATGAACTATGGAATGAGATTCGTGACATTGTAGAGGAGACAGGGATCAAGACCATTCCCATAGAAAAGAAATGCAAAAAAGCAAGTGGCTGTATGGGGAGGCCTTACAAATAGCTGTGAAAAGAAGAGAAGTGAAAAGCAAAGGAGAAAAGGAAAGATATAAACATCTGAATGCAGAGTTCCAAAGAATAGCAAGAAGAGATAAGAAAGCCTTCTTCAGCGATCAATGCAAAGAAATAGAGGAAAACAACAGAATGGGAAAGACTAGGGATCTCTTCAAGAAAATTAGAGATACCAAGGGAATATTTCATGCAAAGATGAGCTTGATAAAGGACATAAATGGTATGGACCTAGCAGAAGCAGAAGATATTAAGAAGAGATGGCAAGAATACACAAAAGAACTGTACTAAAAAGATCTTCACGACCCAGATAATCACGATGGTGTAATCACTGACCTAGAGCCAGACATCCTGGAATGTGAAGTCAAGTGGGCCTTAGAAAGCATCACTATGAACAAAGCTAGTGGAGGTGATGGAATTCCAGTTGAGCTATTCCAAATCCTGAAAGATGATGCTGTGAAAGTGCTGCACTCAATATGCCAGTAAATTTGGAAAACTCAGCAGTGGCCACAGGACTGGAAAAGGTCAGTTTTCATTCCAATCCCAAAGAAAGGCAATGCCAAAGAATGCTCAAACTACTGCACAAATGCACTCATCTCACACGCTAGTAAAGTAATGCTCAAAATTCTCCAAGCCATGCTTCAGCAATATGTGAACCGTGAACTTCCTGATGTACAAGCTGGTTTTAGAAAAGGCAGAGGAACCAGAGATCAAATTGCCAACATCCACTGGATCATAGAAAAAACAAGAGACTTCCCGAAAAACATCTATTTCTGCTTTATTGACTATGCCAAGCCTTTGACTGTGTGGATCACAATAAACTGTGGAAAATTCTGAAAGAGATGGGAATACCAGACCACCTGATCTGCCTCTTGAGAAATTTGTATGCAGGTCAGGAAGCAACAGTTAGAACTGGACATGGAACAACAGACTGTTTCCAAATAGGAAAAGGAGTTCGTCAAGGCTGTATATTGTCACCCTGTTTATTTAACTTATATGCAGAGTACATCATGAGAAATGCTGAGCTGGAAGAAGAACAAGCTGGAATCAAGATTGCTGGAAGAAATATCAATACTCTCAGATATGCAGAGGACACCAACCTTATGGCAGAAAGTGAAGAGGAATAAAAAGCCTCTTGATGAAAGTGAAAAAGGAGTGAAAATGTTGGCTTAAAGCTCAACATTCAGAAAACGAAGATCATGGCTTCTCGTCCCATCACTTCATGGGAAATAGATAGGGAAACAATGGAAACAGTGTCGGACTTTATTTTTGGGGGCTCCAAAATCACTGCAGATGGTGACTGCAGCCATGAAATTAAAAGATGCTTACGCCTTGGAAGGAAAGTTATGACCAACCTAGATAGTATATTGAAAAGCAGAGACATTACTTTGCTAACAAAGGTCCGTCTAGTCAAGGCTAAGGTTTTCCCAGGATCCATGTATGAGTGTTAGAGTTGGACTGTGAAGAAAGCTGAGTGCTGAAGAACTGATGCTTTTGAATTGTGGTGTTGGAGAAGAGTCTTGAAAGTCCCTTGTATTGCAAGGAGATCCAACCAGTCCATCCTAAAGGAGATCAGTCCTGGGTTGTTCATTGGAAGGACTGATGTTGAAGCTGAGACTCCAATACTTTGGCCACCTCATCCAAGGAGTTGACTCATTGGAAAAGACCCTGATGCCGGGAGGGATTGAGGGCAGGAGGAGAAGGGGACAACAGAGGATGAGTTGGCTGGATGGCATCACTGACTCCATGCACATGAGTTTGAGTGAACTCTGGTAGTTGGTGATGGACAGGGAAGCCTGGTGTGCTGTGATTCATGGGGTTGCAACGAGTCAGACACGAGTGAGCGACTGAAATGAACTGAACTGAAAATGTATCTTGTAAAAATGCTTTCTTTATATGTTTATATGATATCAATGGTTAAGAGAAAACGTAATCATTGGAAAACTGTGTCCCAGATTCCTCAAGTTGACCAAAGCATTGCCTCAAGAGCAGTTTCCATAAGATTTATTACCCAAGTTTGCTTCTTAGTTTCCAATGTGTGTCAGGCTGAATATTTTTCTCTATTGATGAATCAGTGAAAGTGTTAGGTACTCAGTCCTATCTAACTCTGCTATCCCACAGACTGTGTAGCCCACCAGGCTGCTCTGTCAATGGAATTCTGCAGGCAAGAATACTGGAGTGGGTTGCCATTCCCTCCTCCAGGGGATCTTCCTGACCCAGGGATCCAACCCACATATCCTGCATTGCAGGCAGATTCTTTACCATCTAAGCCACTAGGGAAGCCCTGTATTGATGAATCAATCCCCTTAAATGAGGAGAATGTAGAAAGAGGAAAGAAAATCTGGGTATGAAAATTCTACACATGACCTGATTTCTTAGGAAAATTCTCTAACCTTTCTTCTTCTACTGGTACTTTTAATTTCATTTGTTAAAAGTTTGTTTGGGGCTCCCTGATGGGTCAGACTGTAAACAATCTGCTTGCAATGTGGGAGACCTGAGTTCGACCCCTGGGTTGGAAAGATCCACTGGAGAAGGAAATGGCAACCCACCCCAGTATTATTCTGTTGCCTGCAGAATTCTATAGACTGAGGCCATTGTCCATGGGATGGTAAAGTCAGACATGACTGAGTGACTAACACACAAATCTTTATTTCCCAGAAAAATTGGTAACTTGGTGCACCTTTATGTGGAAGTCAATTTTCCAAATAAAATTTTATAAGGATACACACATTTATGATAATAGCAATGTGTACACTTTAGTCAAGTATACATTTTTACCTAGGCCTGTGTTTTTCCTAGGTGCCTAAGTCTTCCATAGCAATTTCTAAGAAATATGTGTGTTAAAGGTTATTTTCCCTCAGACTTGGAATATAATAGGGGATAGGACATATATACAAAATACACAAGATTTATAGAAAGCAAGGGCAGGATGGAGTTATGTTACATACCCTCATAGCCTTCAGACATAAAGGGCATTTGCTGTTTCTCCATGTGAGTAGAAATTAGTTACAGCTACTATCATTAAATGCATTCCAATGAAAGATCCCCTCTATGTGAATTCTAGAAAGACAATATGGTAAACAGTTATATGTCTGCACCCGGTTTGGTGTTAGGGCATGTGAATTTCCAGATATTTCAAAAGAATTATACAAGGCCAGAATAGAAACTAGCCATGCAATAGAAACTTTTATTGAGCACCTATTATATACCAAGCACTTTAATACCTTTTTCCATTAAGTCTTCCTAGAGATAGATATTACTCTATTTTACATATAAGGGAAAATAAGCAGAGGGAAACTAAGTCATTTGCCCTGGATGATAAGTAGCACAGATAATAAGTAGCAGATCTAGAAATGGAATGAAGGCCAAATAAGGCCAGATCCAAGCCTTCTCTATTCCCATAAAACTGATGTCAAGCATTACATTTTACTGCTTCATGTTGCATTATGATACAGCAGAAAATTACTTTAGAAATCCTGAGACATACTTCAGAGACAAAGAAAAACAACTGGAAGAGAAATATTTGGGCAGTTACAGACAACTGAAGGGAACTTGAGGAAGAAAATAACAGATGGTCGCATGTAACATGATAAAAAGTTGCTAACTGAATTAGGTGAAAGTGAAAGTGAAGTCTTTCAGTCGTGTCTGACTCTCTGGGACCCCATAGACGGTAGCCTACCAGGCTCAGCAATCCATGGGATTTTCCAGGCAAGAGTACTGGAGTGGGCTGCCATTTCCTTCTCCAGGGGATCTTCCCAACCCGGGGATTGAACCCGGGTCTCCTGCACTGCAGACAGATGCTTTACCATCTGAGCCATAGGTACTAATGACAATGATCCTAAAATGAACATCCTAGTTAAGAGCTGGTCAGCACTTTTTGGTTAGCAAATATACAACATTTATCAATTTACATTAATGTGATTAAACATAAGTGATTTTAAATTTAATTTTCTCTTCTACCTAGCATAGTCTTGAATTTTATCCATGTAACCTTAGCTATGTCTATAGTGCAAAACTAAATTAACAAGGAGGAAGGTGAAGAGTGTACTCCAAATAAATGACTTAAGAATTATCTCATTTTGATAATGTTAAGGTTACCAGATTTACTCTATATGCTTGCATGCAAACTGCCCACTGAATATTTATATGACCACCCACTAATGGTAATTACATCCAGCTTGAGTAAACACCAAATTTTCATCTGAATTCAGTTAAGGATAAATAATTTGGTACTAACAAGAAAGTAATATCTCTGCTTTGCTTTAATTTTCAAAGTAAACAAATTAAAATTTTCAGATTCTTAATAGTGTTATCCTGCTTCATAGTGGATTCCTTGTTGTATTTATCCTGCTTAGATGCTCAGAGCTAATGAGCTTAAGATCATGTATTTGAGCCCTTTGGAGACCAATTAGTTTAATATATTTTATAATTCTAGGCTTGCCTAAATCCTAGACAGGAATCTACAATGTATGTTTTGGTTACCCAGAGAAACAAGAAAAAAAAAAAAAAAAAAACCTCTGTATTGAACTAAATAAATCATGAATACCTCCTTAAAAAAATCTTTCTCAAGTGCAAGCTTACACGAGTAGCCAGAAGCAACAAAAATGCATGGTAAAACAGTGACAAATTACAGAATTTAGGAGTGAAAGGCTGAAAGTATTTTTTAGAGTGGTTTGCTATTGAAATGTGAAGGTAGTCTGATATTTGAGCCTTTACTGCAGAGTAGTGAAAAAAAATGCAGTTTCCAAACCAGAGAAGAAATTTGGTATAAGGAGGAAAGAAGGAAGATAACTCTGTTCAATGGGGTAAAAAAGGAGAAACAAGCACTGGAAAATAATAGAAAAGCACTAAATAAAATAGTAGCAACAAATACAAATGCACACATACTTTATCATAATTACTATAGATTCATTTAACTCATCAGTTAAAAGATAATTATCAAACTGAATTTAGAGTAAAACCAGCTATGGTATTTGTAAAAGCATCCTTAAAACATAAGGATATTTAAACCTTAAAAGCAAATGAATGAAAAATTTGTGCCCACAAAAACAAAAATAAAAATAGGACTGTGGTATAAATACCAGATAACACTGAAAGAAGAAAAAAAAATTCTAGAGACAAAATGGTTCTGTATGCTAATAAAGCTTTTAATCCCATCAGGAAGAAAAAATATTCTGAACTCGTATGGACCTATGTACATTATTTTCAATATATATAAAACTTAGAGAAATGAAAAGAGAAATAGACAAATATACTAGGATTATAGAAATTTTTGTCATACTTTTCTCAGTAGTTGGTACATTGAAATGACCAAAAAAATAAACAGGTTTATGTAAGATTTAGATGTGAACAAAATAATTTACAAAGCTTTATCTATTCTGTGCTATTTAAATCTAACAACTGAAAAGCATCTGTTTGATTTTGAAGTACACTTGTAAAAAAATTTACAACATACACAGCCATAATAATTGTTCCAACAAATTTCAGGAAATATATACCAAACAGAATATGTTCTTTAAATGCAATGTTATCAAGCTAAAATGTAAACGTAAAGGTGAAGTCGCTCAGTCATGTCCGACTCTTCATGACCCCATGGACTGTAGCCTGCCAGGCTCCTCTGTCCATGGGGATCCTCCAGGCAATAATACTGGAGTGGGTTGCCATTTCCTTCTCCAGGGGATCTTCCCGACCCAGGGATCGAACCTGGGTCTCCCGCATTGCAGGTGTACTCTTTATCCTCTGTGTCATCAGGGAAGATTAGAAATCGATAATAAGATAGAAATCGATAACAATATTATAAAATGTAAAACAATCATAAAAATGTATGTCTTTGGGAACAAATTCCTACATAACTTTTGAATCAAAGAAGAATTCATAGTAGAAAGTCAATAATATTTAAAATTGAAATATGAGAACACCACATGTCAAAATTAATGCAGTATAACTAAACTGGTATTTTTAAGTTGATTTAGTATTTAATATTTATGTTGAAAATAAAATACTGAAAGTTAAAAGTGAACTGTCAATTAATGAAAATATAAAGGTATCAACAAAATAAGATACCATAAAAAAAAGGAATATAAGATGGAAGCTAAGAAAATTAAATATTATATATTAAAGAATTTCTGTATACCTAAAAAGATTTTATATTGCAAAGACGAAGAAGAACACTAAACATTTTGCAAAATTGATCACAGGGAGAAAACAGATTGAAGATACAGTAACTAAACAATATTAGGAATGGAAAAGGAGACTTAATAGGGATCCAATACATATTTAGATGTTAAAATACCATAAAAAGTTATCTTTGTCAACAATTCAGGCATTGAAAATTGTACAAATTAATAAAATACTAAACTTTTAAAGTTATTTAGAAATTATGAGTTTATAAACATTGCCAAAAGTTTATATATTTTTATTGGAAAAATATTTTATTTAAAGTTTATATTTAGTATAAACTAGGAGAAAGAATAGGTTTTGTTTTTGTTTTTCCCTTGGAAAAGTTCTTTTTTGTGATTTGAAATCTTTAGATAAAATTATATCATAAGAACTGTTTTAGTGAAACCTTCTAGCAAACATTCAGGG
Source organism: Bubalus kerabau (assembly GCF_029407905.1). Lineage (NCBI taxonomy): Eukaryota > Metazoa > Chordata > Mammalia > Artiodactyla > Bovidae > Bubalus > Bubalus kerabau. Next base: position 6,811,121 of record NC_073645.1, read on the forward strand.
AACAGCTAATACTTATCTGATCAAGGTAAACATACCCCCTTGGAAAGCTTTAAAAGAATTTCCCCATGTAGTTCTGTGAAAGTTCTATGCAATTGTTCATTTAGTTGCTGTATACAGAGTCCTTAAGCTGTTTATGTTATGCCCAGCAGTGACAACACTTGTTGATACTTCACATGAAGTACTGCATGCTTCATGTTGACACTGCATGAGTTTCACCAGCAGTTTCTTCTGTCAAGGACACTGGAGGGTATTCTTACCCCAGAGTTCATTCAGTCAGTCAGTTCAGTCGCTCAGTCGTGTCCAGCTATTTGCGACCCCATGAATCGCAGCACGCCAGGCCTCCCTGTCCATCACCAACTGCCGGAGTTCACTCAAACTCACGTCCATCGAGTCAGTGATGCCATCCAGCCATCTCGTCCTCTGTCGTCCCCTTCTCCTCCTGCCCCCAATCCCTCCCAGCATCACAGTCTTTTCCAATGAGTCAACTCTTCACATGAGGTGGCCAAAGTACTGGAGTTTCAGTTTTAGCATCATTCCTTCCAAAAAAATCCCAGGGCTGATCTCCTTCAGAATGGACTGGTTGGATCTCCTTGCAGTCCAAGGGACTCTCAAGAGTCTTCTCCAACACCACAGTTCAAAAGCATCAATTCTTTGGCATTCAGCTTTCTTTATAGTCCAACTCTCACGTCCATACATGGCCACTGAAAAAACCATAGCCTTGACTAGACGGACCTTTGTTGGCAAAGTAATGTCTCTGCTTTTGAATATGCTATCTAGGCTGGTCATAACTTTTCTTCCAAGGAGTAAGCGTCTTTTAATTTCATGGCTGCAATCACCATCTGCAGTGATTTTGGAGCCCAGAAAAATAAAGTCTGACACTGTTTCCCCATCTATTTCCCATGAAGTGATGGGACGAGATGCCATGATCTTCGTCTTCTGAATGTTGAGCTTTAAGCCAATTTTTTCACTCTCCTCTTTCACCTTCATCAAGAGGCTTTTTAATTCCTCCTCATTTTCTGCCAGAAGGGTGGTGTCATATGCATATCTGAGGTTATTGATATTTCTCCCAGCAATCTTGATTCCAGCTTGTGCTTCTTCCAGCCCAGCATTTCTCATGATGTACTCTGCATATAAGTTAAATAAGCAAGGTGACAATGTACAGCCTTGATGTACTCCTTTTCCTATTTGGAACCAGTCTGTTGTTCCATGTCCAGTTCTAACTGTTGCTTCCTGACCTGCATATAGGTTTCTCAAGAGGCAGGTCAGGTGGTCTCGTATTCCCGTCTCTTTCAGAATTTTCCACAGTTTATTATGATCCACACAGTCAAAGGCTTTGGCATAGTCAATAAAGCAGAAATAGATGTTTTTCTGGAACTCTCTTGCTTTTTCAAATGTGATCCAGTGGATGTTGGCAATTTGGTCTCTGGTTCCTCTGCCTTTTCTAAAACCCGTGAGTTACATAAGCCAATATCTAGTTGACATAGTTTTTGAGTCAAAGCAAGTTTTCAGAATAAGTTATCCATGTTCATCATGTATCACCAAGGCAAAACAGCTGCTGTTACCCTCTCTACTGATTTGTTTGTTCACATATCCATGTATCTGTGTGTGTATAAACGCATAGACATATATTCAATCCAATCATTTTACCAAAGTTTAGAAGTTTAGGAAAAAAAAAACTAAGTTCCTCACCAGGCTTCTCTGGTGGCTCAGTGGTAAAGAATCCACCTGCCAGTATAGGAGATGCTGAGTTGGGAAGAACCCCCTGGAGAAGCAAATAGCAACCCACTCCAGTATTCTTGCCTGGGTAGTCCCATTGACATAAAAACCCTGCAAGCTACAGTTTATGGGATTGCAAAAGTATCAGACGTCACTTAGTGACTAAACAACAAATTCCTCACCACTGGTATACCCCTGACTAGCTTTTAAACTGTCATGCCTGACTGACATGTACATTGGCATGTACATGCATTCTCTTTGGTCATTTCAGTGTTAAGTATTTTGCATATCATTCCTGACTATACACATCATTCTATAAATAAACATGTTCTAACTTTACATCTTATGTTTTTCTTATGAATTCATTTGCAGTAGCCATTGTTCCTCTGAAGCCATTTTGACTATGATACATTTAATGGTTGCCTGTTTCCTTGACTTCTTGGTTAAGAGTTCAAAACTAATACAGTGTTTCAGGTTTAAAAATAAAATAAAATTAAAAAAAATAAAGTTTAAAGTGTTAATATTTGGACTTTGAGAGGAAGCCAACTTTATTCACTGCTATTTAGAAATATTTATAATCCTTTGCAAATATATTAAAAAGCCATTCATTCCAAAGCATACATTGGTAGAAAGAAAGACAAGAAATGACCCAGAGGAATGGTACGGTGAGGGAAGAGGGAGGAGGGTTCAGGATGGGGAACAAGTGTATACCTGTGGCGGATTCATGTTGATGTATGGCAAAACCAATACAATATTGTAAAGTTAAAAAATACAATAAAATAAATATATTAAAAAAAACAAGAAAAGTAATCAGTAGTGAACTGTTAACCAAACACCTACACTAAATCAGTAGCCGTATGTGAATTTCTTTCTTGTTATATATGCATATGAATTATTCACTTCAGGAGTTATTCTTGCTTTTCTCTCCACTGGAAGTCTAGTTCAGTTCAGTTGCTCAGTTATGTCCGAATCTTTATGATCCCATGGACTGCAGCATGCCAGCCCTCCCTGTCCATTACCAACTCCCAGAGTTTATTCAAACTCATGTCCATAGAGTCAGTGATGCCATCCAAACATCTCATCCTCTGTTATCCCCATCTCCTCCTGCCCTCAATCTTTCCCAGCATCAGGGTCTTTTTGAATGAGTCAGCTCTTTGCATCAAGTGACCAAATATCAGAGTTTCAGCTTCACCATCAGTCCTTCCAATGAATATTCAGGACTAATTTCCTTTAGGATGGACCAGTTGGATCTCCTAGCAGTCCAAGAGACTCTAAAGAGTCTTCTCTAACACCATAGTTCAAAAGCATCAATTCTTCAGTGCTTAGCTTTCTTTATAGTCCAACTCTCACATTCATATATGACTACTGGAATAACCATAGCCTTCACTAGACAGACCTTTGTTGGCAAAGTAACGTCTCTGCTTTTTAATATGCTCTATGTTGGTCATAACTTTCTTTCCAAGGAGTAAGTGTCTTTTAATTTCATGGCTGCAGTCACCATCTGCAATGATTTTGGAGCCCAAGAAAATAAAGTCTGTCACTGCTTCCACTGTTTCCCAATCAATTTGCCATGAAGTGATGGGACCAGATGCCATGATCTTCGTTTTCTGAATGTTGAGATTTAAGCCAACTTTTTTACTCTCCTCTCTCACCTTCATCAAGAGGCTTTTTAGTTCTTCACTTTGATGACAGGTGGTATCATCTGCATATATGAGATAATTGATATTTCTCCAAGCAATCTTGATTCAAGCTTGTGCTTCATCCAGCCCAGCATTTCTCATGATGTACTCTGCATATAAGTTAAATGAGCAGGATGACAATGTACAGCCTTGATGTACTCCTTTTCCTATTTGGAACCAGTCTGTTGTTCCATGTCCAGTTCTTACTGTTGCTTCCTGAACTGCATATAAGTTTCTCAAGAGGCAGGTCAGGTGGTCTGGTATTCCCATCTCTTTCAGAATTTTCCACAGTTTCTTGTGATCCACACAGTCAAAGGCTTTGGCATAGTCAATAAAGCAGAAATAGATGTTTTTCTGGAACTCTCTTGCTTTTTCCATGATCCAGCAGATGTTAGCAATTAAATCACTGGTTCCTCTGCCTTTTCTAAATCCAGCTTGAACACCTGGATGTTCACGGTTCATGTATTGCTGTAGCCTGGCTTGGAGAATTTTGAGCACTACTTTACTAGCGTGTGAGATGAGTGCAATTGTGCAGTAGTTTGAGCAATCTTTGACATTGCCTTTCTTAGGGATTGGAATGAAAACTGATCTTTTCCAGTCCTGTGCCTACTGCTGAGTTTTCCAAATTTACTGGCATATTGAGTGCAGCACTTTCACAACATCATCTTTTAGGATTGAAATAGCTCAACTGGTATTCCATCACCTCCACCAGCTTTGTTCATAGTGACGCTTCCTAAGGCCCACTTGACTTCACATTCCAGGATGTCTGACTCTAGGTGAGTAATCTCAGCATTGTGATTATCTGAATCATGAAGATCTTTTTTGTATAGTTTTTCTGTGTATTGTTGGAAGTCCAGATTATTATATTTCAAAGAATATAATTTCCTATTTGAAAAAGCAGCATGTTCTATCTTTCAGTGACTGATCATTTACAGTATGTTTACTGACTTTTTCTAAATTCTATTTCTGTGTGTGTGGGAGTACTCTGCTCTTTTGAAATATGCATCCTCTTTAATTCCAAGCTCTCTTCTCTTTTAACCAGTTATTCACAAATGACTTCCTTTTCCTGCTGCAAGTTCTCTCCCATCTTTTCTTTTCAGACCATTCTCACTGCCTCTGCCTTCATCATATCTCCATTCCCTTGACCTTGCTATTCCTAAGGTGTTAGTTGTGCTGACCCTAGTCTCTGGTTTCTCCAGTCAAATTGCCCCAAATAGTTGCCTTAAAAATACCCACATAATCTTATTATTTATCTGATCACCAACCCAAAACCAACCATTGCTGAGGGTGGTAGGGACGCTGAGCCTTGGCTTCTTGTAAATCTCAGCTCTCCAGGTACTGGAAGATTCCGCTTCCAAAGGGGTGGCTTATAATTGTTCTAATTGAGAGTTCAGAGTACTCTAGGTTTATGTTCTCTCAGACAGTTGTTGTATTTTATCAAACAAGCTTTGAAAATAGTCTTTCACATTGAGTGGATCAGAATTTTTTTTCATTCTATAAGTTTTTGAAGCTTAAAAAATTTTTTGTATCTTTTCTTGCTTTGCATTGATTCTTGAAATTGTACCTTTTAACAGTGGTTCTGAATGGATTTCTTGCTTGAAAATAAGATCTGAGAATATCTGAAAAGTCTGTTCTTTCAACTACTATATCCAGAAAGAGGACAAAGGGAAGTTTTCAAGCAGAAAGATTTCTATACTAATTTCTATAGGAAATCTGTTGGCATTGTAATTACTAAAAGTGTTGGTAGGATTTAATCCAATAATAGTTATTTGCAAAGAGAGGTAGTATTTGTGGCAGTCAGCTTTTTTTTTTTCCAGTTTTAATTTAACTGATTTGCTTATTCTTAAGCTCTTGAGAGATTTAACATTTTCTAAACCTTGAAGTGAACTGAAACCTTAGTTTCCTTACTATATAAAATTTGGATGTCATAGTATCTACCTCTCACAGAATTTTAAAAATTAAAGTTGATTCATGCTCTACACAATCACCATCTGAGGGCTCAATAAACATTTATATTACCATACTATTAAAAGATACACAGTGATACAATGCAGTAAAATTTGAGATCTAGGAAAAGATGTGCATTTATGATTGAGTTTACTCTCTGAAGTGAGAATCTCATCAGCTTTTCAAAAACCTGTACTTTTACTAGAGCCATAAACTGGAACTACTGGACCTTGGACTGATCCCTCCCCCTAGCAATCCTTGATTAATTTGATATTATACTGTCAAAGTAAAAATAGAATGAATATCATTGGTAGTCTTCTTAAATAATTACTAATTGAAGACAACTACACATTTGTAAGTATAAAAGGATCAAGAATAAAGGATTTTCAAAGTAACATTTTATTTTTGAGATCCAATGAATAGTTTTTTAAATGTATTTTTTGAACTGGATCTCTTATTTCTTTTTTTATCCATGCTACATGGCATGCAGGATCTTAGTTTCCCAACCAGGGATTGAATCCCTGTGGTGGAAGCACAGAGTCTTAACCACTAGACTGCCTAGGAAATAAAAAAAATACTTTTTTATTCTTAAATATATTCCATTTTATCAGCAAATTCATTTTTAGAGCCATAGCGAATAACAGAAGATTTTTAAAATGAGATGTTTTGGGAACTTTTTGGTTAAGAACTCGGTTGCACTTGAGGAAAACCCTTATGTTTTTTGTGTATTAGATGTAGATTTCATCTTTAAGTTCGATTATTCTCTTCAGTGAACATTATATTTCTTTCAAAGGTACTGAAAGGTCCAATCTATTTAGTATTTTTGAAGATGTATGTATCTCTATCTATTCAATGAGAAAGATACTGAAAGATCATGGCTCCTATCTCACCCAACAGTTGTTTTGGCCAGAGGGTGATTCTGGGATGAGAGGAAAGTCTACAAATATCTGAGCAGAGAAGCTTTAACTTTTTAGCATTTCCTACTGCTCTTCCTAACGTTGGTTCTCTGTGACTTACAGTCCACCACTGGCAAGTCAAGAATCTTCTTGTTCCTTTATTTTAAAATGTAAATAATAATAGGACTTACCACTTAGGACATTAGATTTCTTTCCAAAATGGTAAGGACTTAGCACTGTTTTAAGGACTAAGTGTGTGTATGTATGTGTATATATGCAAATATGAGATTCATATACTGGCTGACACATCTTTGGGATGGTTTGGTCACTGCCTCCTGTACAGTGTTACAAACCTCTGTGCAGAGTTCTGTAGGTGATCTGTCTATCGGATCAACCCCTTCAATCTATGTGTCACCTTTGCTATATAGTCATAAGAGAGTCATTTAGGTCATACTTGAATGGCCTAGTGGTTTTCCCTACTTTCTTCAATTTAAGCCTGGTTTGCAACAAGGAGTTGATGAATAAACTGAGCCATAGTCAGTACCAGGTCTTGTTTTTGCTGACTGTAAAAATCTTCTTCATCTTCAGCTGCAAATAATATAATCAATCTGATTTTGGTATTGACCATTTGTGGAGGTCCATGTGTAGAACTGTCTCCTGTATTGTTGGAAAAGTGTGTGTGCTCTGACCAGTATTTTCTCTTGACAAAACTCTGTTAACCTTTGCCCTGCTTCATTTTGTACTCCAAGGCCAAACTTGACTGTTATTCTGGGTATCTCTTGACTTCCTACTTTTACATTCCAATTCCCTGTGACGAAAAAGACACTTTTTCTTTTTTTTTTTTGCTGTTATTGCTGTTAGTTCTAGAAGGTGTTGCAGGTCTTCTTCATATAACCAATTCAGTTCAGCTTCTTCAGCATCAGTTGTCGGGGCACAGACTTGGATTACTGTGATGCTGAATGGTTTGCCTTGAAAATAAACCAAGACCATTCTGTTGTTTTTGTGATTGCACAAACGCACTGTGTTTAGGATGACTCACAAGCAGAAATCAAGATTGCTGGAAGAACTATCAACAATCTCAGATATGCAGATGAAACTACTCTACTGGCAGAAAGTGAAGAGGACCTAAGGAATCTCTTGATGATGTTGAAAGAGTGGAAAAGCTGGCTTGAAACTCAACGTTCAAATAACAAAAATTATGGGATCTGGTTCCATCACTTCATGGCAAATAAAAGGGGAAGAAGTAGAAGCACTGACATACTTTATTTTCTTGGGCTTCAAAATCACTGCAGACATTAACTGCAGCCATGAAATTCAACCATACTTGCTCCTTGGAAGAAAAGTTATGACGAACCTAGACCCATATTAAAGAGCAGAGACATCACTTTGCTGACAAAGTTCTGTATAGTCAAAGCTATGTTTTTTTCCAGTAGTCATGTGTGGTTGTGAGAGTTGGACCATAAAGAAGGCTGAACACTAAAGAATTGATGCTTTTGAATTGTGGTGCTGGAGAAGATTCTAGGGAGTCCCTTGGATTGCAAGGAGATCCAACCAGTCAATCCTAAATATTCAATGGAAGGACTATTGCTGAAGCTGAAACTCCAGTACCTTGGCAACTTGATGTGAAGAGGCAGCTCATTGGAAAAGACCTGATGCTGGAAGAGATTCAAGGGAAAAGGAGAAGGGGGTTGCAGAGGATGAGATAGATAGCATCACCAACACACTGAACATGAACTTGAGCAAACTCTAGGAGATAGTGAAGTACAGAGGAACCTGGTTTTCTGCTGTCCCTGGGGTTTCAAAGAGTTGGCTGTGATTTAGTAAATGAGTAACAGCAACTGACACATTAAAATATCTCAATAAATAATAATATTACTATAATTATAAGAAGAATCAGTAATCCAAGAATCAGCTATCACCATAAGGCCAAGGACACAAATTAAAGTGGAAGGAGTTATAGAATTTGGAAACTTAGAAAATAAAGTCTTAGAAAATAAAGAACTGACACTCATTACTTTGAGAGGGGAAGCAGCTTGGTGTGTTTTAGATTTTAGAAGGAGCCCTGAAGGACTAGAACCCAGACTGGGGGTGTCAGTGTTTTACAAATGTGTGATAAGACTGGTTTTGTGAGTGTTGGGGAAAAAATGTTAATAAGATTAAATGGGTGTTATTAGGAGGGACTGGGAGCTACTGGTAGCATTGTTAGGTAAAGGGCCATGGTAGGAACAGAAAAAACAAACAAGGAGAGTGCCCTTTTGTGTCTTTCAGCCTTGTCTTCTCCCTTTTTCCTCCCTGTTCAAGAGATGGAGTCAATAAGTGAGCAAAAATGTGGTTTATGGAGTTCCAGAGCCAGTACCGCAAAGAAATGTATAAAGAGTGTGAAGTAGGATAGCAATAGGTTAGTTATTGGCACAGTCCTGGGTCTGTAATAGAAAATAGTGCTCGTCTTTGGTGTTATTCCCAATTGATTTTTAGTGACTTTCATTAAAATAAATTCTGAAGTCTTATTTGTACTTATCAGGAAGAAGTGTTTTAAAAATTAGCAATATCTGCCATGGGTGACGGAAAGGTGAGAAGCACCCTACTTTTTATTTTCTGCCCCTACTTCAGCAGCAAATCCTGGTGGAAGTTCATCCCTGGGGCTGCTTTTTTCATTCACCCCATTCAAGGGATAGTTATTGATGACTTGGGGTAACTTTGAATGTCAGTAGTTTCCAGTATCTACTTCAAAAGAGACAGTAGCCCTTGGCAATGGTGGCTTCTAGGAACTGCATCCATTGATACTTTTCATCTCTTCAAGAATTCTTTATCCCCAGCTCAGCAAATAGCTCAGCTATAGACTAGTATTATCTGCAGGAAGGAACACACTTTATATAATTGGTTGAAATTTCTAGTGATACGTTTGATACTATGAAATCTTTCAAGAAAATTACTGAAAGCCATTAGTTTCAGAATTTTCTGTCTGGTGGGAGAAGGGGTGACAAAACCCTTAATGCACTGAAGGAGTAGCACAGGAGAGCTAAACTTTTATTATGCCAAATAAGGACACTGAAAAGCACACAAGCAAACTGATCTAGTAAATTCTCATTGCATATAAAACAAAAGTGCATTTTCCACCAAAAAAGTTGAAATCATAATCTAAAAAATAAGGATAGATCTTTCAGTTAATATTTTTCACTTTGTGAGTACCTCAGTTACTAATCTTTATTTTCCTCACACTTCCACCTATCGTTGGAATTTCATTAATGAGCATCAGTTGTGTGTGGACGAGCACTGAGAAATATCTATGTCAGAATAAATATTCTTTATTTTTCTGCAAAACCACATATTTAGTATACTGTCATCAAGTTTCATCCATGTTATATGTCAGAATCATTTAGGCTGAATGATATTCCAGTTTTTAAATCAACTTTACTGAGGTATAATTGCTATGCAAAACTGCACTGGTTTAATGCATACAAGTTTATGATTTGGGAGCTATGTTAGCATCCATGAATTTATTACCATAAGCAAGGTAAGAGACATGTCTCTCACCTCTACAAGTTTCCATGTCAGTCACAGAAAGATAAATTCTATATGATCTGCTTACATGAAGTATTACACTTAGCAGTAGTCAAATTCCTAGAGATAGAGAATATTTAATAGAATAGTGTTTGACGAAGACTATGGGAGGGGGAGGGGGAATCTTCTGTTTAATGAATATGGAGTTTCAGTTCAGGAAGATGGAAAAATTTTAAAGACGGATGGTGGTGAAGTTTGCAAGACAGTGTGTGAAGAGTCAATACCACTGAACTGTACATATAAAGTGGCTAAAATGGTAAACTTTATATTTTACCAAAAAAAAATACTAAAAAAAAAATCACATACTCAGTATACTACAGAGATGACAGTTATTTAGCCAATAAAAAACACTCCATTTTTCACTTGTCCAAAGTATTTTAAATATATGAGATTTGTAATACTTTTCAGAAGGTATGACCTATTAAGTTACACTGAGAGGCTTTGTTCTTAAAAACAATCCAAGATGATATATGAAACATGGTCCTTATATCTTCACTGTGGCAACTAATAGATAAATAAGACATTATCTTGAAATAAGATATCATCTAAGCAATTTTATGCTATAAGAACCACAATCTGTTATATTCAGCCTTAAAAGAAAGAAGTGCACTAAAGTGAATTTGTTATCCTCTAAAATTTGCCATAATCGCCATATAATAGTCATCAATTTTAGAGAATTATGAAACATTTGACATATGGTTGATATCATAAAGTCAACAGGTATATTAAAATGTTAGATGCTTAAGAAAGGTCCCTGATAATTATACCACACTAGAAGGCCAATTATAAAGAAGAGAATATTTCAAGAAGATAATGTAATTTCTAGGAATAAATACTGGCTAATTAGGCTCTTCAGTTTGTAGAAGTAGATGGGGGAAGGTATTTGCCCTTTCTACATCATTTACTCTGCAGCCCCTAATCTTGCCTGGAAAATCCCATAGACAGTGGAGCCTGGCAGGCTGCAGTCCATGGGGATGCCAAGTCAGACAGAACTTAGCAACTAAACAACAACAACAGCAATGGATAAAGACTTTTAATGATAATTTTGTCTGGGAACCTAGAATCAAAACTCAATGTATTAGCATCATGACATTTAAAAGATTCAAAAGACATGTTCTTTGTCTTGACAATGTCAAATGTGAGAATGTGATATTACACTATAAATTTATAATATATCACTCTTGGGGAAACTGTGTAAAGGGTGCACTGGATCTCGATATCATTTCTTATATAAGTGAATATAAGTTCAAAATAAAACTTTTAATTTAGAAGAAAAGATACTTTGTAAACAACAGTCCATATATAAAAACTCAACTTTATCTGCAACATACAGTGCAATTATTGAAGAGCCATGATTCTTAGAGAATTGCATAGCAATTAGTAGCAAAGTTAACCTAGTCTTCCTGACCTTTCTCTCTTCCTTCTGTAAGTGGTAATAGTGTGAATTAGGGAAAAGGATGCTATTTAAAGAGTACAAAGAGACAGAATTTCATAATTTTTAAAAGTTGGTTTGCAGTTTAAATATTCTCTCCTAATTTTTAAGGAAAAAGTTCTTATCTTACCTGATCAGAAAATGGTAGAGATTGATACTGCTGATATCTTAATTTTTTTTTGTTTTTGCTTTTTTTTTGAAAAGTTTTAAAGGGAGGAAGATAAGTAGCTGGAAAGAATTTAAGCTGAATTACTTTGCTTTAACCTTGTCTCTGAGAAACAGTTATTCTTTTTACTTAGGTAAGTGGCTTGTGTAGTAAAAGAAGAGATGGAAATTTCAGAGTGACTACTTAAACATTCTTTGATGGAAAAAGAATCACAGTTACAAATAAAAATATAGACAAAGAGTTATAGAATTATTTAAGTAGGAATAATAATTTTATTTCTTTCTCGAAGAGGACTATGACACAGTGTTCTTATTAATATTCTTTTGAAATTCAAGGTAGCTATTCCTGTCCATCTGTCATTGTTTTCTCTACAAAAGCATCCTCATGATTTAATATATCCATAATCAATATAACTGATAAAGGTGTATTTTGGTAGGCGCTCACTATGCAAATCAAATCTTTTTTAGAGATATACCAACACTACTTTTCTCAGACCATAAATTTATACGGCTTATGGAAGCACAAAAGATTGTTGTTGATGTGCAGTCACTAAGTTGTGTCCAACTCTTTATGACCCAATGAACTGCAGGACACCAGCCTTCCCTGTCCTTCACTATTCCCCAGAGCTTTCTTAAACTCACATCCATTGAGTCAGTGATGCCATCCAACCATCTCATCTTCTGTTACCCTCTTCTCTTCTTGCCCTCAATCTTTCCCATCATCAGGGTCCTCTCCAATGAGTCAGCTCTTCACATCAGGTGGTCAAGTATTAGTCCTTCAGCATCAGTCCTACCAATGAATATTCAGCGTTTATTTCCTTTAAGATTGACTGGTTTGTTCTCCTGCTGTCCAAGGGACTCTCTAGAGTCTTCTCCAGCACCACAGTTCAAAGCATCAATTCTTTGGCACTCAGCCTTCTGTATAGTCCAATTCTCACGTCATTAAAGATTTTCTTTAATGTTATACTTTTACTTTGGTATTTTTAACAGTATATAATTTAATTGCATTTTACAATGAACTTTATACTTAGAAATTGAATATACATTTGTGTCATTATTATTGTTACATGTTTTACCTATGGTTATAGCCAGGAGTCTGCTGTAATGGAGAGAGAATTTGTGAGGCTATGAGCTTACTTGAAGGCATTAAATACAAAGAAGAAAGAAATAGTCTGAAAGGTACTCTGAAAGAGAAAATAGGACTTACTTTTGAAACAAGGTAATGGGGTCGGAGAAGGCAATGGCAACCCACTCCAGTACTCTTGCCTGGAAAATCCCATGGAAGGAGGAGCCTGGTGCGCTGCAGTCCATGGGGTCGCGAAGAGTCGGACACGACTGAGCGACTTCACTTTCACTTTTCACTTTCATGCATTGGAGAAGGAAATGGCAACCCACTCCAGTGTTCTTGCCTGGAGAATCCCAGGGACGGGAGCCTGGTGGGCTGCTGTCTATAGGGTCACGCAGAGTCGGACACAACTTAAGTGACTTAGCAATGGGGTAAGTTCAGGTTGTTGTTGTTACTGTTCAGTCATCTAGTCATGTCTAACTCTTTGAGACCCCATGGACTGTAGCATGCCAAGCCTCCCTGTCCCTCACCATCTCCTGAAGTTTGCTCAAGTTCATGTTCATTGCATCAGTGATGCCATCCAGCCATGTCATCCTCTGACACCCTCTTTTCCTTCTGCACTCAATCTGTCCTAGCATCAAGGACTTTTCCAATGAGTCAAATTTGTGCATTAGATGACCAAAATACTGGAGCTTCACTATCAATCCTTCCAGTGAAAATTAAGGGTTGATCTCCCTGAAGATTGATTTGATCTCCTTGCTGTCCAAAGGACTTTTCAGAAGTCTTCTCCAGTACCACAGTTGAAAGGCATCAATTCTTTGGTCTTCTACCTTCTTTATGGCCCAGTTCTCATAACAATACATGACCATTGGGAAGACCAAAGCCTTGACTATATGGACCTTTGTCAGCAGAGTAATGTCTTTTCTTTTCAACACACTGTCTAGGTTTGTCACTGCTTTCCTGCCAAGAAGCAACTGTCTTCTGATTTCATGGTTGAAGTCACAGTCTGTATTGATTTTGGATGCCAAGAAGAAGAAATCAGTCACTAATTCCACCTTTTCCTCTTCTATTTGCCATACAGTAACAGGGCCAGATGCCATAATATTAATTTTTTTTTTTTTTAATATTTAGTCCTAAGCTGGCTCTTCTACTCTCCCTTCACCCTCATCAAGAAGCTCTTTAGTTCCTCTTTGCCTTCTGCCATTAGAGTGGTATCATCAGCATATCTGGGGTTGTTGATGTTTCTTTCACATATCTTGATTCCAGCTTGTAACTCATCCAGCCCAGCATTTTTCATGATGTGCTTAGCATATAGGTTAAACAGAGTGACAGCAAACAGCCCTGTCATACTCCTTTCTCACTCTTGAACCAATCAGTTGTTCTATTCAGGATTATCACTATTGCTTCTTGACCTACATACAGGTTCTCAGGAGACAGGAAAGATGGTCTGCTATTCCCACCTCTCTAAGAGCTTTCCACAGTTTATCATGATACACACAGTCAAAAGGCTTTAGTGTAATCAATGAAACAGAGATAGATGTTTTTTTCTGAAATTTCCTTGCTTTCTCTTAATCCAGTGAATGTTGGCAATTTGATCTCTAGTTCCTCCTCCTTTTCTAAACACAGCTTAGACATCTGTAAATTATTGGTTCCCATAATGCTGAAGCCTAGCATGCAAGATTTTAAGCATGAACTTACTAGCATGGGTTAGGTGTGCAACTGTCTGATGGTTAGCACATTCTTTGGTACTACCCTTCTTGGGAATTGGGATGAGGATTGACCTTTGCCAGTCCTGTGGCCATTGCTGGGTCTTCCAGATTTGCTGACATAATGAATGAAAAACCTTGATGACATCCTCCTTTACAGATCTGAATAGTTCTGCTGGAATTTCATAGCATCCACTAGCTTTAATAACAGCAGTCCTTCTTAAGGCCCACTTGACTTCACACTCCAGAATATCTGGCTCCAGGTGAATAACCACACCATCATAGTAATCTAGCTCATGAACATCTGTTTTATACAGTTCTTCCATGTATTCTTTCCATCTCTTGATCTCTTCAGCATCTACTAGGTCGCTACCATTTTTATCCTTTATTATACCCATTTTTCTTTTAATACATGTTGATATGGAACACTCCCTTGATGTTTCCAATTTTCCTCAAGGGATCTCTAGTCTTTCCTCTTTTGTTCCTTTCTTCTATTATTAAGCATTGTTCATTGAAAAAGGCCTTCTTGTCCCTTCTAGCTATTTTTTGGAACTCTGTGTTTAATTGGATGTACCTTTCCCTCTCTCTCTTGCTTTTTGCTTCTCTTTGTTCTTCCACTATTTGTAAAGCCTCTTCAGATAACCACTTTGCCTTCTTGCTTTTCTTTTTCTTTGGGATGGTTTTGTTCACTGCCTTCTGTACAATACTAAGGATCTCTGTCCATAGATCTTCAGGCAAACTGTTAACTAGATCTAGTCCTCTGAATCTATTTGTTTCCTCTACTGCAAATTCATACAGTATTTGATTTAAGTCATACATGGCTGGCCTAATGTTTTCCCTAGTTTTCTTTAGTTTATGTCTGAATTTTGCTATGAGAAGCCGATGATCTGATCCACAGTTAGATCCAGGTCTTGTTTCTGTTCACTGCGTACAGTTTCTCCATCTTTGGCTGCAAAAAATATAATCAATTTCATTTCATTATTGATAATTTGGTGATATCCATGTGTAAATTGTCTCTTGTGTTGTTGACAAAGGGTATTTGCTAGTGCATTCTCATGGCAGAATTCAGTTAACCTTTGCCCTGCTTCATCTTGTTCTCCAAGGCCAAACTTACCTGTTATTCCAGATGTATCCTGACAACCTACTTTTGCATTCCAATCCGCAATGATGAATAGAACATCTTTTTTTTAGGTGTTAGTGCTAAGAGGTCTTATAGGTGTTTATAGAACTGATCAACTTCAGCTTCTTCGGCATCAGTGGTAGGGGCATAAACTTGGATTGCGGTGATGTTGAATAGTTTGCCTTGGAAATGACCAAAATCGTTCTGTCATGTTTGAGTTTGCACCCAAAAAAAAAAAAGACTCTTGATGAAAGTGAAAGAGGAGAGTGAAAAAGTTGGCATAAAGCTCAACATTCAGAAAACTAAGATCATGGCATCCTGTCCCATCACTTCATGGGAAATAGATGGGGAAACAGTGGTAACAGTGTCAGACTTTATGTTTGGGGGCTCCAAAATCAGTGCAGATGGTGATTGCAGCCATGAAATTAAAAGACACTTACTCCTTGGAAGGAAAGTTATGACCAACCTAGATAGCATATTCAAAAGCAGAGACATTACTTTGCCAACAAAGGTCCATCTAGTCAAGGCTATGGTTTTTCCAGTGGTCATGTATGGATGTGAGAGGAGAGTTGGACTGTGAAAAAAGCTGAGTGCCGGAGAATTGATGCTTTTGAACTGTGGTGTTGGAGAAGACTCTTGAGAGTCCCTTGGACTGCAAGGAGATCCAACCAGTCCATTCTAAAGGAGATCAGTCCTGGGTGTTCTTTGGAAGGAATGATGCTGAAGCTGAAACTCCAGTACTCTGGCCACCTCATATGAAGAGTTGACTCATTGGAAAAGACTCTGATGCTGGGAGGGATTGGGGGCAGGAGGAGAAGGGGACGACAGAGGATGAGATGGCTGGATGGCATCACAGACTCAATGGATGTGAGTTTGACTGAACTCTGGGAGTTGGTGATGGACAGGGAAGCCTGGCGTGCTGCAATTCATGGGGTCACAAAGAGTAGGACACGACTGAGTGACTGAAGTGAGCTGACTGTATTTTAGAATCCTTTGTCAATTATGAGGGCCACTCCATTTCATCTAGGGGATTCTTGCCCACAGTAGTAGATATAATGATCATCTGAATTAAATTTGCCCATTCCTGTCCATTTTAGTTCATGGATTCCTAAAATGTTGATGCTTATTTTACTATCTCTTGCTTGACCATGTACAATTTTGCTTTTTTTTTTTTAATTTTATTTTATTTTAAAATTTTACATAATTGTATTAGTTTTGCCAAATATCAAAATGAATCTGCCACAGGTACACTTTTCCTTGATTCATGGACCTAACATTCCAGGTTCCTATAGAATACTGTTCTTTGCAGCACTAGATTTTACTTTCATCATCGGACACATCCACAACTGAGCATCATATATATTTTGGTCCAGATGCTTCATTCATTCTGGGGCTATTGATAATTCTCCATTATTCCCCAGTAGCATATGGACACCTTCAGACTTGGGGGACTCATCTTTTGGTATCATATCTTGGCCTTTTATGCAGTTCATGAGTTTCTCATGGCAACTATACTGGGGTAGTTTACCATTCTCTTCTCCAGTGGATTACATTTTATCAGAACTCTCTTATATGACCCATCCATCTTGGGTGGCACTGCATAGCACAGCTCATAGCTTCATCGAATTATGCAAGCTCCTTCATCACAAGGCAGTGATCTATGAAGGGAGTGTTTAAGTTAGGGACACACTAAAAGATAAAGGTATGGTTTCAGATCGGATCAGTCACTCAGTCGTGTCTGACTCTTTGCAACCCCATAAATCTCAGCACGCCAGGCCTCCCTGTCCATCACCAACACCCGGAGTTCACTCAGACTCACGTCCATCAAGTCAGTGATGCCATCCAGCCATCTCACCCTCTGTCATCCCCTTCTCCTCCTGCCCCCAATCCCTCTCCGCATCAGAGTCTTTTCCAATGAGTCAACTCTTTGCTTGAGGTGGCCAAAGTACCAGAGTTTCAGATTTAGCATCATTTCTTCCAAAGAAACCCCAGAGCTGATCTCCTTCAGAATGGACTGGTTGGATCTCCTTGCAGTCCAAGGGACTCTCAAGAGTCTTCTCCAACACACAGTTCAAAAGCATCAATTCTGCAGCACTCAGCCTTCTTCACAATCCAACTCTCACATCCATACATGACCACTGGAAAAACCATAGCCTTGACTAGACGAACCTTTGTTGGCAAAGTAATGCCTCTGCTTTTGAATATGCTATCTAGGTTGGTCATAACTTTTCTTCCAAGGAGTAAGCGTCTTTTAATTTCATGGCTGCAGTTACCATCTGCAGTGATTTTGCAGACCAAAACAATAAAGTCTAACACTGTTTCCACTGTTTCCGCATCTATTTCCCATGAAGTGATGGGACTGGATGCCATGATCTTCGTTTTCTGAATGTTGAGCTTTAAGCCAACTTTTTCACTCTCCACTTTCGCTTTCATCAAGAGGCTTTTGAGTTCCTCTTCACTTTCTTCCATAAGGGTGGTGTCATCTGCATATCTGAGGTTATTGATATTTCTCCCGGAAGTCTTGATTCCAGCTTGTGTTTCTTTTTTTTTTTTTTAATTTTATTTTATTTTTAAATTTTATATAACTGTATTAGTTTTGCCAAATATCAAAATGAATCCACCACAGGTATACATGTGTTCCCCATCCTGAACCCTCCTCCCTCCTCCCTCCCCATTCCATCCCTCTGGGTCCTCCCAGTGCACCAGCCCCAAGCATCCAGTATCGTGCATCGAACCCGGACTGGCAACTCGTTTCATATATGATATTTTACATGTTTCAATGCCATTCTCCCAAATCTTCCCACCCTCTCCCTCTCCCACAGAGTCCATAAGACTGTTCTATACATCAGTGTCTCTTTTGCTGTCTCGTACACAGGGTTATTGTTACCATCTTTCTAAATTCCATATATATGCGTTAGTATACTGTATTGGTGTTTTTCTTTCTGGCTTACTTCACTCTGTATAATAGGCTCCAGTTTCATCCACCTCATTAGAACTGATTCAAATGTATTCTTTTTAATGTCTGAATAATACTCCATTGTGTATATGTACCACAGCTTTCTTATCCATTCATCTGCTGATGGACATCTAGGTTGCTTCCATGTCCTGGCTATTATAAACAGTGCTGCAATGAACAGTGGGGTACACGTGTCTCTTTCCCTTCTGGTTTCCTCAGTGTGTATGCCCAGCAGTGGGATTGCTGGATCATAAGGCAGGTCTATTTCCAGTTTTTTAAGGAATCTCCACACTGTTCTCCATAGTGGCTGTACTAGTTTGCATTCCCACCAACAGTGTAAGAGGGTTCCCTTTTCTCCACACCCTCTCCAGCATTTATTACTTGTAGACTTTTGGATCGCAGCCATTCTGACAGGTGTGAAATGGTACCTCATAGTGGTTTTGATTTGCATTTCTCTGATAATGAGTGATGTTGAGCATCTTTTCATGTCTTTGTTAGCCATCTGTATGTCTTCTTTGGAGAAATGTCTATTTAGTTCTTTGGCCCATTTTTTGATCGGGTCATTTATTTTTCTGGAGTTGAGCTGTAGGAGTTGCTTGTATATTTTTGAGATTAGTTGTTTGTCAGTTGCTTCATTTGCTATTATCTTCTCCCATTCTGAGGCTGCCTTTTCACCTTGCTAATAGTTTCCTTTGATGTGCAGAAGCTTTTAAGGTTAATTAGGTCCCATTTGTTTATTTTTGCTTTTGTTTCCAATATTCTGGGAAGTGGGTCATAGAGGATCCTGCTGTGATGTATGTCAGAGAGTGTTTTGCCTATGTTCTCCTCTAGGAGTTTTATACTTTCTGGTCTTACATTTAGATCTTTAATCCATTTTGAGTTTATTTTTGTGTATGGTGTTAAAAAGTGTTCTATTTTCATTGTTTTACAAGTGGTTGACCAGAGTTCCCAGCACCACTTGTTAAAGAGATTGTCTTTAATCCATTGTATATTCTTGCCTCCTTTGTCGAAGATAAGGTGTCCATATGTGCGTGGATTTATCTCTGGGCTTTCTATTTTGTTCCACTGATCTATATTTCTGTCTTTGTGCCAGTACCATGCTGTCTTGAGAACTGTGGCTTTGTAGTAGAGCCTGAAGTCAGGTAGGTTGATTCCTCCAGTTCCATTCTTCTTTCTCAAGATCACTTTGGCTATTCGAGGTTTTTTGTTTTTCCATACAAATTGTGAAATTATTTGTTCTGGCTCTGTGAAGAATGCTGTTGGTAGCTTGATAGGGATTGCATTGAATCTATAGATTGCTTTGGGTAGTATACTCATTTTCACTATATTGATTCTTCCAACCCATGGACATGGTATATTTCTCCATCTGTTAGTGTCCTCTTTGATTTCTTTCACCAGTGTTTTATAGTTTTCTATATATAGGTCTTTAGATTCTTTAGGTAGATATATTCCTAAGTATTTTATTCTTTCCATTGCAATGGTGAATGGAATTGTTTCCTTAATTTCTCTTTCTGTTTTCTCATTATTAGTGTATAGGAATGCAAGGGATTTCTGTGTGTTGATTTTATATCCTGCAACTTTACTATAGTCATTGATTAGTGCTAGTAATTTTCTGGTGGAGTCTTTAGGGTTTTCTATGTAGAGGATCATGTCATCTGCAAACAGTGAGAGCTTTACTTCTTCTTTTCCAATTTGGATTCCTTTTATTTCTTTTCCTGTTCTGATTGCTGTGGCCAAAACTTCCAAAACTATGTTGAATAGTAATGGTGAAAGTGGGCACCCTTGTCTTGTTCCTGACTTTAGAGGAAATGCTTTCAATTTTTCACCATTGAGGATAATGTTTGCTGTGGGTTTGTCATATATAGCTTTTATTATGTTGAGGTATGTTCCTTCTATTCCTGCTTTCTGGAGAGTTTTGATCATAAATGGATGTTGAATTTTGTCAAAGGCTTTCTCTGCATCTATTGAGATAATCATATGGTTTTTATTTTTTAATTTGTTAATGTGGTGTATTACATTGATTGATTTGCGGATATTAAAGAATCCTTGCATCCCTGGGATAAAGCCCACTTGGTCATGGTGTATGATCTTTTTAATGTGTTGTTGGATTCTGATTGCTAGAATTTTGTTAAGGATTTTTGCATCTATGTTCATCAGTGATATTGGCCTGTAGTTTTCTTTTTTTGGGGGGATCTTTGTCAGGTTTTGGTATTAGGGTGATGGTGGCCTCATAGAATGAATTTGGAAGTTTACCATCCTCTGCAATTTTCTGGAAGAGTTTGAGCAGGATAGGTGTTAGCTCTTCTCTAAATTTTTGGTAGAATTCAGCTGTGAAGCTGTCTGGACCTGGGCTTTTGTTTGCCGGAAGATTTTTTATTACAGTTTCAATTTCCGTGCTTGTGATGGGTCTGTTAAGATTTTCTATTTCTTCCTGGTCGAGTTTTGTGTTTCTTCCAGTCCAGCGTTTCTCATGATGTATTCTGCGTATACGTTAAATAAGCAGGGTGACAATATACAGACTTGACGAACTCCTTTTCCTATTTGGAAACAGTCTGTTGTTCCATGTCCAGTTCTAACTGTTGCTTCCTGACCTACATACAAATTTCTCAAGAGGCAGATCAGGTGGTCTGGTATTCCCATCTCTTTCAGAATTTTCCAGTTTCTTGTGATCCACAGTCAAAGGCTTTGTCATAGTCAATAAAGCAGAAATATATGTTTTTCTGGAACTCTCTTGCTTTTTCCATGATCCAGTGAATGTTGGCAATTTGATCTCTGGTTCCTCTGCCTCTTCTAAAACCAGCTTGCACATCAGGAAGTTCATGGTTCCCATATTGCTGAAGCCTGGCTTGGAGAATTTTGAGCATTACTTTACTAGCATGTGAGATGAGTGCAATTGTGCTGTAGTTTGAACATTCTTTGGCGTTGCCTTTCTTTGGGATTGGAATGAAAACTGACCTATTCCAGTCCTGTGGCCACTGCTGAGTTTTCCCAATTTGCTGGCATATTGAGTGCAGCACTTTCACGGCATCATCTTTCAGGATTTGGAATAGGTCAACTGGAATTCCATCACCTCCACTAGCTTTGTTCGTAGTGATGTTTTCTAAGGCACACTTGACTTCACATTCCAGGATGTCTGGCTCTAGGTCAGTGATCACACCATTGTGATTATCTGGATCGTGAAGACAGGAGGCCTGGCGTGCTGCGATTCATGGGGTCGCAAAGAGTCGGACACGACTGAGCGACTGATCTTATCTGATCTGATCTTATATATATCTTCTATATATAAGAAGATATATCTCTTCTTAATATCTTCTGCTTCTGTTAGGTCCATACTATTTCTGTCCTTTATTGAGCCCATCTTTGCATGAAATGTTCCTTTGGTATCTCTGCTTTTCTTGAAGAGATCCCTAGTCTTTCCCATTTTGTTGTTTTCCTCTATTTCTTTGCATTGATCGCTGGAGAAGGCTTTCTTATCTCTTCTTGCTATTCTTTGGAATCTGCATTCAGATGTTTATATCTTTCCTTTTCTCCTTTGCTTTTTCTTCTCTTCTTTTCACAGCTATTTGTAAGGCCTCCCCAGACAGCCATTTTGCTTTTTTGCATTTCTTTTCTGTGGGAATGGTCTTGATCCCTGTCTCCTGTACAATGTCACGAACCTCATTCCATAGTTCATCAGGCACTCTATCTATCAGATCTAGGCCCTTAAATCTATTTCTCACTTCCACTGTATAATCATAAGGGATTTGATTTAAGTCATACCTGAACAGTCTATTGGTTTTCCCTACTTTCTTCATAGTCTGAATTTGGCAATAAGAAGTTCATGGTCTGAGCCACAGTCAGCTCCTGGTCTTGTTTTTGCTGACTGTATAGAGCTTCTCCATCTTTGGCTGCAAAGAATATAATCAATCTGATTTCAGTGTTGACCATCTGGTGATGTCCATTTGTAGAGTCTTCTCTTGTGTTGTTGGAAGAGGGTGTTTGTTGTGACCAGTGCATTCTCTTGGCAAAATTCTATTCGTCTTTGCCCTGCTTCATTCTGTATTCCAAGGCCAAATTTGCCTGTTACTCCACGTGTTTCTTGACTTCCTACTTTTGCTTTCCAGTCCCCTATAATGAAAAGGACATCTTTTTTGGGTGTTAGTTCTAAGAGGTCTTGTAGGTCTTCATAGAACCGTTCAACTTCAGCTTCTTCAGTGTTACTGGTTGGGGCATAGACTTGGATTACTGTTATATTGAATGGTTTGCCTTGGAAACGAACAGAGATCATTCTGTCATTTTTGAGATTGCATCCAAGTACTGCATTGCGGACTCTTTTGTTGACCATGATGGCCACTCCATTTCTTCTGAGGGATTCCTGCCCGCAGTAGTAGATATAATGGTCATCTGAGTTAAATTCACCCATTCCAGTCCATTTCAGTTCGCTGATTCCTAGAATGTTGACATTCACTCTTGCCATCTCTTGTTTGACCACTTCAAATTTGCCTTGATTCATGGACTTGACATTCCAGGTTCCTATGCAATATTGCTTTTTACAGCATCAGACCTTGCTTCTATCACCAGTCACATCCACAGCTGGGTATTGTTTTTGCTTTGGCTCCATCCCTTCATTCTTTCTGGAGTTATTTCTCTACTGATCTCCAGTAGCATATTGTGCACCTATTGACCTGGGGAGTAGCCCCATCAAAGTTAGTTTAGAGAAAAAACAAATTAGTTAAATTTTAACATATTGATTTTGAGGTAGCAGTATTTTATACTTAGGTAATTAAAGTGTGGAAGATATAGCACTGACATGAAGAAAATGGGATAAACTTGCAGAGGAGGTCAGATAAGCACTGAATATCTAAATATCAAAATTGAATACCAAACGAATCAGAGGTGAGAGAAATGAAGCAAAAAAGGAAAGGTACCATAGAACTTCAGAGATTAAAAATGTACAGACATCAAAACTAAGAAGGAACTTTGTATATGACTGGGCATTAACATCCAATACTAAGGGCCTAAAAAAATAAGAATGTTTTTTCTTTAGTTTCAGTGATTTTCTGTAACTCTTAGTTCTATGTCTATGCAGTTGAGCCAGCAGTTGAGTTGCATTATTTTCATATGATGAAGAAAAATGGGAAAGGAATGAAGTAATACTTAAAATTCTATTTCTTCTTATTGTATAATAAAATAATAAGTAGAAACCAAATATCATTTTTTATGAAAGTCATGAATATTTATAGAGTGCATTTTATGATACATAAATTTGGTAATTTTTATTTGTGACAGTTTACTTACTATCAAGTGTAAGTTTTTCTTAAAGCCATCATGCATATATGTCTCTCTTCTACATTTATAAGCTACAAAATAAAATCTTACCCTATGGCTTGTGCATGTGATTAAATTACTGCTAGATAGAGCAGATTGAATAGCTGAAATCCAATTAGTTCATGCTAAAGCTGAAGCTCAAATACTTTGGCCACCTGATAGGAAGAGCTGACTCATTAGAAGAGCCCCTGATGCTGTGAAATATTGAAGGCAGGAGGAGAAGGGGATGATAAATGACAAGATGGTTGGATGGCAGCACTGACTGAATGGACATAAGTTTGAGCAAACTCCAGGAGGTTGTGAAAGACAGGGAAGCCTGGCATGCTGCGGTCCGTGGGGTGGCAGAGTTGGACAGGACTGAGCGACTGAAGAGCAGCAGCAATAACAATTAGTTCATATATAGTACAAGTTGAGTATTTTTAGCTTATGTTGAATTGGATGTGGATGTATAAATAAGGTGAGATGGAGCCTTTGAGGAAGCAAAAAAAGAGAAAGAAATTTTCCAGTTCTAATTTCCAGTAGCACTTCCCATGTGCACTATTATTTTGTGGTGCATCAAGTTTAGCTCATATGCTAGTTACTTTTCACGTGTATGTGTGTTACTTCTCCATTGCAATAATAACCTAGTTGAGAGCAAGGACTGTCATGTACATCTTTGCTTTGAAAGCAAGTGCACTGACAATTGAGGGCACAGATTTTGAAGCAAGCCTTCCTGAGTTCATATATTATTGTTTCATCACTTTCTTGTTTGCAATTTAAGGGAAATTTTATTTTGTCATTGTCTCAGTTTCTTTATCTGTGAAAATTGTAAATACTAGCTCACCCACCCATAACTTTTTTTAGCAGTTTGGTACGTGGGGTCACAAAGAGTCAGACATGACTGGGTGCCTGAACAGCAACAAGAAGGATCACGTAAATGGTATTTATCAACATCTACCATATTTTTGGCTTGTGAGAAAAGAATGATGGGGAGAAAATATTAGTTATTAAAACCAGTGGGATCTATGAATGTCATGATTTATTAAGGAATGAAGAAATAGGGCAGTGAATCATGATAGCAGGCAGTATAAGATCATAGTTAAAATCACTGCTCTGCAAATATAAGGCCCTGGGCAAGATGATAATATTTTAACTCCTCTAAACTTCATTTTCATCATCTGTAAAATGGTGAAAGTAATAGTATCAATGTAGAAATGAGTATGTCTATTTTTATCTTAGCAGAGTGCCTGGCTCACTACATTCACATATGCAGTGCATGTTGACTAGGATTAACGTTATTTAGTTAAGAATTTTTCAACACTCGGGATATTGACTTATAGTAATACCATTTTGTTGTTGTCGTTCAGTCACTCAGTTGTGTTCAACTCTTTATGAATAGCATTTAAAAAACCCCATAATTTATTAATTGTGTATCAAGTTGAATACGATTTTCAATATGTTTGTGTTTGCCTCAAGGACATATATGATAGATTAAAAAGAAAAAAGCAGGAAAATAAGTTGGTTGAATTTCCATGTATACAAACAGCTATTTAAAGTTTATTTCATGATCAGGCAAGACAAAATATCTGAAGTCCTAAATGCCTGAGAAATTTATGAAATTTATATAAGTGGAAAAATATCATCTGTCATAGAAAAATTACATTAACTCTGTGAATGGGAATTTACTTTATTGAGTTATTAATTTAC
The DNA here is from genome assembly GCF_029407905.1 of Bubalus kerabau. Classification (NCBI taxonomy): domain Eukaryota; kingdom Metazoa; phylum Chordata; class Mammalia; order Artiodactyla; family Bovidae; genus Bubalus; species Bubalus kerabau. The sequence goes on from NC_073645.1 coordinate 6,836,358, forward strand.
ATTTAAATTAAACCATTTACATTTCTTATTTTGCATCTATGAAAAAAATGATGAAGGAAGATGATACTGTTCCCTGAATAGACTATAAAATAAGCCTCACTATATATTAAGTTGACCAGTAAGTTCATTCAAGTTTTTCCATAAGATGTTATGGAAAAGCCTGAACAAAATTTTTGGCTAACCCAGTAAATGCCTTGTAGGGTACATTTGCCTTGTAGAGTAGAAGAGTGAAAAAGCTGGCTTATAACTCAACATTCAAAAAACTAAGATCATGGCATCCAGTCCCATCACTTCATGGCAAATACATGGGGAAACAATGAAAACAGTGACAGACTTTATTTTGAGGGGCTCCAAAATCACTGCTGATGGTGACTGCTGCCACAGAATTAAAAGATGCTTGCTCCTTGGAAGTAAAGCTATGCAAACCTAGACAATGTTTTAAAAAGCAAAAATATTACTCTGCCGAAAAAACTTTGTATAGTCAAAGCTATGTTTTTTCCAGTAGTCATATATGGATGTGTGAGTTGGACCATAAAGAAGGCTGAAGGCGGAAGAATTGATGCTTGTGAACTGTGGTGTTGGAGAAGACTCTTGAAAGTCCCTTGGACTGCAAGGAGATCGAGACAGTCAATCCTAAAGGAAATCAATTCTGAATATTCATTAGAAGGACTGATGCTTAAACTGAAGCTCCAATACTTTGGCCACCTGATTTGAGGAGCTGACTCATTAAAAAAGACCCTGATGCTGGGAAAGATTGAAGGCAGGAGGAGGAGGGGATGACATAGGATGTGTTGGTTGGTGACATCATTGACTCAATGGACATGAGTTTGAGCAAGCTCCCGGAGGGTGAAGGACAGGGGAGCCTGGGTGCTGTAGCCCATGGGGTAGCAAATAGTCAGACACAACTGAGTGACTGAACAACAACAGGGTATATTTATTTTTCCAAAAAAAATGTACAAATGTATTTATTAATGAAAATCATCTCATAACTTTCTTCTTTAATTTTAACATAATTATCTGTAAAAAAGTATATTGAGACATAAATTTGGCTGATTGTGATAAGTATTTGTGAAACAAAGTAGCTTTAAATCTAGGTAAAATTAAAGTAAATGAGCATATTTACTTTCATTAAGGTGAAAGTTGCCCAGTTGTGGCCAACTCATTGTGACCCCATGGGCTGTAACCCAGCAGGCTCCTCTGTCTATGGGATCTCCCAGGCAAGAGTACTGGAGTGGGTTGCCATTTCCTCCTCCAGGGAAACTTCCTGACCCAGGGATCAAACCCAGGCCTCCTGCACTTCAGGCAGATTGTTTACCAACTGAGCCACCAAGGAAACCCGCATTTTACTGTAGTTTCATGTAATTTTTTCTAGATTCTGTATTCTTTTATTACTGCTTACTTCAAGTGAAAATCTCCAATATTAATATAAGGCTCTCTAGAATTTCTAACCTAACTGAGGGAAAGAGAGTCCTGTAAGACATGTTAAAGTTACATACTACTCTCCACACAGTGTAGCATTTTGTGGAGCACAGCTCTACACTACTCTCAATACAGTCCAAGTTGAATGTGATTTTCTTCACCCAAAATAGCAAATAAATTGGTAAGAATTTAGGCCAAATATTCTGAAGCAAAATTTACTTTTTTTAAAAAGTCTTGCCATTTTCAAAGGAAGGAGTTATTTTGATAATATGGGTGATTAAATCAATCTACATAGGCATGTTTTATCTGCTTTCATATCTGTATTTTAATTCACATAGTACATTAAAATATATGTATATATATATATATATATATATGTACATGAAACACATTATATACCTATATGTCCATATACATATATAACAGATAGATGTGTGTGTGTGTGTGTGTGTGTGTGTGTGTGTAAAGAGAGAAAGAGAGCTCTTCTCTCATCTATGAGGTGCAGAATTGATTTTCTTTGCTTTTTACCAAGAAAATTGACGAGTGAAAAAGTAAGCCATACTTTAATATGCAGGTCAGGAAAACCTTAATATCAAAATTAATTATGTGCTATAGTGTGATTCCTTTGGGTTCATCTTTGAAACTCCCACATTTCAATATTAGAAACATTGGAAAGAAAACTTTACCCAAGTATATTAAAGAGAGAACTGACCCAGAAAATACACATGCTACTATGAAACATTCCGAGTTGCTTTCCCAGACATTTAATATCTATTCAGCGAGGAATAATTCCTTTGTACCTAAGTGAATATGTGACATATTTTGTCTTCTAGGACACTGTAGTTCCTTTTTATTCCTGCCAAATATCAATCTTGTTGTCTTATAAATAGGATCATAACATAAGCCAGCTGACGAAAGGTACTCTACACAATTCCAAGGTGGTTTTGGTAACTGCTGAGACAAAAAGGAGGGGTTCAAAAATCTAAGTCCTATCTCTGAAGGAATTGGTATTTAAACCTAGGTGTGCTGAGTGGCACAAACTGGCTAATGAGTTAAGGTGTTGGCAACACTTTTCTTTCTCAGTTATTGAAATGGATATCCAAAGATAATCACAATTAAGGAAAGAAAAACTGTCCCTTTATCCAATTAAGATTTCTTTATACAGGACAGTTGGATAGCAGAGCAATTCTTTGAAGATGATGATTTTTAAAAGTCTGCCTTTGTCAGCATCCAAAACATTTGAGATTTTCAGTGGTTTTTCTGTCTTGTTCAAACACAGTATCATATTGTGAGAGGCCGAGAACAAGAAAAATGCAGTATCTGCCTTATGAAAATTGTTTGGGAAAGTTGCACATGTATGCCGTTGACCTGAGAGCACTTTTTGTATGTTTATTGGGGTTTGAAGGAAATATAAGAAATTAGCCTACATAAAAATAGGAAATGTTTATTACAAGATTGTGTATTTCTGTGTGTGTGTGTGTATTAGTCTCTCAGCTGTGTCTGTCTCTTTAGAACCCCAAGGACTGTAGCCCACCAGGTTCCTCTGTCCATGGAATTCTCCAGGCAAGAATACTGGAGTGGATTGCCATCCTTTCTCCAGGGATCTTCCTGACCCAGGGACTGAACTTGGGTCTCCACATTACAAGCTGATTCTTTACCATCTGGGCCACCAGGAAATGTGTCAGTAACTAGCCACTTGATCCCATCTTTATTATTGGAATCATTCCATAATGGTATGATCATTCTCATTTTAAAAGGTTTAATCCCTAAATAAACTTAAAAGAGATCAAATAACACAAGTAAATCATAACTCTATAGTGCTTCCCTGGTGGCTCAGACAGTAGGGAATCCCCCTGCAACCCAGGAAGACCTGGGTTGGGAAGATCCCATGGAGGAGGGCGTGGCAACCCACTCTAGTATTCTTGCCTGGAGAATTCCCATGGACAGAGGAGCCTGTCAGGCTGTAGTCCATGGGGGGCACAGAGAGCTGGGCATGACTGGGTGACTAAGCACAGCACAGCACAATCCATACCTCTAGAGAGTTGAGATTTAGTCTAGATCTGACACCAAACTAGGTGCTCCTTTAGTCATTTAGTTCCATAATACTATATTCCTGACATAATAAAATGTAAGCACCACCTAAAATGATGAGGGAATGCTAGAAATATAAAAAGAAAAAAAATGTGTTAAGATACTTGGGACTTTACATTCATTAGAAATATTGAAGTAGACAGTTAGCTCAGAGAAATAGGTGATGTCTAAGTAAATAATACATGTATCTGTACCCAGAAAAGTACTGATAGAAAAGTTGATTAAATGTGAGACTGAAGAGGCAAAAGTGATTTTACCTAAAATAACAGGATATGCTAAAAAATAAAAATTTACTCTTAAACTATAATAAAGATGTAATGTTCTATAGTGAATGAAAAATTATAATTTCTAATCTCTGAGATGTTTAACGTAATTCTGGACCAAAACAGCAAAAAATATGTTAATATCTCTATGCTCACCTGTTAATTACTAAAAATCTGGCTCAAAATGCAAAACTATATTATTTTAATTAAAAAGGAAACACTGTATATTCTTTGCTGGAGGAGGGATATGGTACATGGTATCAGTCAAAACAGGATTATCAAATGTTATATTAAATGTAATGGACTGTATCTGATCTTCATTTTTAGTCTCAAAATTAGAGAATTAGTCTCAAAATTACTCTCAAAAAATTAGAGAATTTATTTTTATTTTGAGATATTTGTTCTATAAAGAGTAATGTCTACTATATCTACAAGGTCAAATCTTGAGCTTTCAGCACTAAAAATGTTTCAAGCATTTTATCAGTCTCATTGATGAAAAATAAATTACTTCCCTCTTAAATTTTCGGAACTTTAAATATACAGGAATATTCTAACATCTATACTGCTTGTATAATACTTTATTGATGTGTCGATGATATTCTAGACATCTATATATGATATATAGTTTACAAAACATTTGACCAGTTATTAAAACGAATCTTCCTTTGGCTAGTTACTGCTTACTTTTGTCAAAATGTAATTGGAAATTTATTTCTCGAGGTTTTAGGTGACACTTATTTTGATCTATAGCTATCACTTCTTGCCCTTAGCATATGCCAGGTACTGTGGAAACTGCTTTTCATAACTTTTTTATTGAATCAAAACTTCCATACAATAAAATGATTTCCTTTTCTCCACAGTTTGTTGCATTTTTCATGTATGTGTGCTATGCTGTTTTGTTTTGCTGAGTCACTTCAGTCATGTCTGACTCTATATACCCTTCGATAAATTCTCTTGTATGCCTGAACCCCATAAACACTGCTTAGATCAAGATATTGAAATAATTAGAAATTAGGATTTTTTAATGAAAGAAAGAGTGTATATAGCTAAGGCTATTGAATTTTTCAAAAAAGTAGATATACCACTATTAAAGGACTTTAATTTTGTTAAAAACGGATACCATAAAACTTTGATAAATTGTCTCATGGTGACTAATGTAACTGCAGAAATGATTATTTTAGATTAGCTGTGTAAAATGGGAGAATGTTTATAGGCTACTTATATACAATAACAAAAATAGTTCTCTAGCTCCAGTATAGATGCAGTAGGGGTCTTTAAAGTGACAAAATTTATTTAAGGTAAATATGACTGTGTTTTTTCCTAGGTTTTTGACAAAATTCCTTTGCTATTCTTAAGTTGTTATTTTGAAATGTGGTGTCAGTGAAAGAAACTGATAATTAAATTGGAAATATATTGAAGAATAGTAATTAAGAAAGATAACTTTAATAAATGCTAATATTTTCTACATTCATTCGCTATAATAGCTTTTTTTGTTAAACAAAAAGCATAAAGAAATAGTAGAAGAGAAGAGTTTAATTTTGGAGGAAGGAAAAAAAAATCATCTCTAAACCTGAACACTAACAAAAATTGTACATTATGGGTCTCCACCTCAAAGAAATTGACATATAGTAATTCAGTCTACACTTTAAGGATTGATGCCTGACTGTTCTCTTTCCCTCCTATACAAAACCATCAGCAATCGTTGCTGATTTTACCTTCAATTATATCTCCAGTCCAATCAGGTCTTGGCTACTTCGAGGTGACAGCCCTGGACTACCAGCGACCGAGGGCTGAACCGCTGCCATCACACTCAGCAGATCCTCCCGCCTCGGCTCTGCCCGTGTGCGGAACATGGCCGCCATGTCCCTCACAGTGGCCTTTATGAAACGCAGGCCATGCTATGTTGCTCTTCTGTTTGCAAATCCTAATGGTTCTCAACCTGGAGTTGACAATTTTTCCTCCAGAAAGGGCCAGAAAGTAAATATTTCCAGCCTCCCGCTCCACATATGGTCTCTGCTACATGTTCTTCTTTGTTTTTGATGTTTTATTAACAAACATGTAATAATGTAAAAACAACAACAGCAACAAAAACATTACTGGCTTCTCAGGCCATGTAAAGTCGTCTGGAGGCTATTTGGCCTGCTATAGTTTGCCAGGTCTTAAATCTAAATCTGGACAGTGATTAAAAGGCCTTGTGGACTCTGTGGGAGAGGGAGAGGGTGGGATGATTTGGGAGAATGGCATTGAAATACGTATAATATCATATACGGAACGAGTTGCCAGTCCAGGCTCGATGCATGATACTGGATGCTTGGGGCTGGTGCACTGGGACGACCCAGAGGGATGGAATGGGGAGGGAGGAGGGAGGAGGGCTCAGGATGGGGAACACATGTATACCTGTGGCGGATTCATTTCGATATTTGGCAAAACCAGTACAATATTGTAAAGTTTAAAAATAAAATAAAATTAAAAAAAATAATAAAATGCACCCTCTTCAGATTCATGGTAAAAAAAAAAAGGCCTTGTGTGATTCCAACCAACCTGGCAGCTGCTCTGACATCATCAGTTATGTGGTTTCTTTTCTGAGGTTCATTTTCTGCCTTCAAGCTACATCACCGTCTTATTCTTCCTTGATCAAACAGAACTTATACTTCAATAAGGCCTTTGCACTTTATGTTCCCTCAGACTATAGCATCTGACTGCCAGATATTCGCATGACTGACATTTTCACATCTTTCAAGTTTATGTTCAAATAGAACTCCAAAGAATGACCTAGAAGATACACTCTTATCTGAAACAGTATCCCAGTTGTAATCTATCAATTTTCCCTGGTTTTTTTTTTTTTTTCTTCAAGCTTTTAATGACATAAAATATGCTATTAATCTCTTGTTAGGCACAACTCAATAGATTTTAATTTTCCTGTGAGTACAGCTTTTGACTATTATGTTCATAACTTATTAAATACAGAAAGGTTCTCAAAAAATGTATATAAAATCTATAAAATAACTTTATAAATGTATTCATTCTGAAAGAGATTATAATTTATTAATTATAGTCTTAATGCTGAGGTGATTTTAATGACTCTATACTAAAATGTAGCCTTAACTGTCACAAAGTTCTCAAGCATACATAATATAACTCCTATTGATTCTAATTTAGTGGTAAAGTGCAGTGTTGCCAGCAACTTAATTGCAAATTATTCATGGAAAAAAGGAGCATATATAAGAATACATACAAGAAGAAAAATATGTGAGAAGATATTAAAAATTCACAATTCTTGGTAAAACATGTGGGCCTGCATAGTAGGAGTCTTTTTTTTTTTTCCTGTGGCCTTAACTGCTTTTTGTTTTTCAAAATAAGTTCAGGCAAGCATGTACTGGTATTTGTGGAGACAGAAAGAATACATTTTTGGTGGCATTACATTAGCTGCCTATTCTGTCAAATGATTAAGTTAAAGTAAACCCATAATATACTATTCATACTAGTACAATTCTGAGAGTGAAAGATAGTAGAAAAATTATTATTTATATATATCAATCATATTTACTTATCATAGTATTAGATTTATGGAATAAACTTTTAGAATTTCTTAACAATAAAACTGTCTAAAAATGAATATATATTCACAACTGTGGAGCAAAAACAAGTAAGTTATCTTTATTTTGCTTATCTAAATACAAAAACATAACGGAAGAACTATTCTTGTTCAATTTTCACATACTTTAGTCTGTCCCTTAGTCTTCTGTTTGTCTCTCCAAAATCATGTTTATGGTATTTTTCTAGAGAAAATTATATTCAACATCATCTCACAATTTTTCATTTATTATTACAATGGTCTTGTTGCTTTAAAAAAAAATCCACAACCTAAAAGTTGAGAGTTATGTGTTTTTTTTAATGTACCTTTAATTGGAGGATAATTGTTTTACAATATTGTGTTGGTTTCTGCCGTACATTAACAGGGCTCAGCCATAGGTGCACGTATATCCCCTCCCTCCTGAACCTCTCTCCCACCTCCCACCCCATCCCACCCCTCTAGGTTGTCAGAGAACACTGGATTTCAGCTCCCTGCATCATATAGCAAATTCGCACTGGCTATCTATTTTACATGTGGTAATGAGGTAGGGCAAAAGAGAGTTATGTTTTATTAGGCAGGGATTTTTAAGACTTTAAGCCAGGGAGGTAGCATCTCAAGTAACCTTGAAAGAACTGCTTTGAGGAGGCAAGGACAGGACCTAGGTTTTATAGAAATTTTGTAACAAAAACCAAGTAGTTTGAATATCAAAAGTTGTTAATGAAAAGAAAACCAGATATCTCAAGCTAAGAAATTTAATGCTAATTAATGCAAGAGTTGTCTCCTGAATCATTCCTTTGATGTGCTCCTCACTCACCTGGGGAGAGCATCCTATGATTTCACATCCTGAGTTTCCTCAGGGCTCACCATAGGGTGTCCAAAGGATCCTAGATGGCAGGTATTCTTTCCTTCCTGAGTTTCATCAGAGCTCAGCAGCTCACCTTTGGGGGTGGCTATAAACTCTGATGACTGTGACATCCTTTGTTAACTGATACAGCAGGAAATATTCAGTTTCTCACCTTCAGTCTTCTCTTGTTGTATTTCACAATGTTGACTTAAAAAAATATGAAAATTATGAGTTAAGTTTTTTTTAATTTAAATTTATTTATTTTAATTACAGGCTAATTACTTTACAATATTGTATTGGTTTTGCCATGCATCAGCATGAATCTGCCATGGGTGTACACGTGTTCCCAATCCTGAAACCCCCTCCCACCTCCCTCCTCATACCATCCCTCTGGGTCATCCCAGTGCACCAGCCCCTCCCACTGCTGGGCATATATACGGAGGAAACCAGAATTGAAAGAGACACATGTACCCCAATGTTCATCGCAGCACTGTTTATAATAGCGAGGACATGGAAACAACCTAGATGTCCATCAGCAGATGAATGGATAAGAAAGCTGTGGTACATATACACAATGGAAAATTATGAGTTAAGTTTTATTTGGGGCAAAATGAGGACTGCTACCTGGGAGACAGCACATCAGATAGCTCTGAGAAACTGCTCCAAAGAGGCAGGGGTTGAGGGAGTTGGGGTGGGGGTGAGGTGGGAATGTCAGCATATATGTAATTTTGGTAAAGGGAAAAACACATGTAATCAAGCACATATTTTTCCTGAAATTTTCTGCTGGTCTCCTGAAGCTCCTGAAGTCACAAGGAATAGTCATCACTATGAAGAATTTTAGTGCTTTTCTAGATATAAGACAATACAAGAATTGGGCTCACAAAATTGGCTCCTGAAATCTCTAACCATCTGAAAACCTGTCTTGTCAATCCTCTGCCCTCACACCCTGATGTATACAGAGTGCTTCATTTCTGCTCTCCACCCTGAACTCCTTTCAGGGTCAGCTGCAACAGCACCTGATTTAATCCTTTTAGAGGTAGATAGCAAGTGTCCATGAAAAGTATCAGTTTGTAGTTGACAATGATGAACAAATATAAAATTATCAAATCTTTGACTTTTCTCTCTAGACTATTAACTTGTAATTGAGAAATTCTTTCCCTACAAATTTCAAGGTAAGCCCAAAATAAATAAGCTCAGTGCAATCTTTTATATTAAATTGTGTTAATATTTCAATTCAAATAATTGCACAGGCACTACCCTTTTTTCCTTTATGTAGAGAATTTCTTCATGAAAATATTTTATGTAACAAAATTCAATATATATTATCTCTTTATGGGAGTTTATTGAATATTTTGCCAAACTTAGGAGCTGGAGAAAATGAGAACACTTGTCAAGTCTTTTTTCTATTTGGTACAGAAAATATTTTATCCAACTGAAAAATGGGAGCTCAATCAAAAGATTTTTTTCTATAAGTTATTCTAAAGAGTGCGTCTAGAATTTCAAAATAAAATCTTACTCTTTTCACTTTATCTTTTAGCTTATTCAATCCCCTAATAATACTGTAGGGCCATATTTATATATTTTTTTCCTCTCTGTAGTCTTTATTTTTAATAATTATAATTCACTAGAAACTCCAAAACTGATATTTTTTGGTGGTGTACTCACTAAATGATTTCATTGAGGATTCCAAGGTTATATTTTTTAAACAAAATGCAACCATATTTTAGAACACTAGTTTGTAGAAAGATGCAGTATTATTTTAAGACACCTAAGTTGGTCATCAAAGGCTCTATTTCTAACATTTTTATTTAATGAAAGTGAAAGTGTTAGTCTCTCTGTCGTGTCTGATTCTTCGTGACCCCATGGACTGTAGCCTGCCAGACACCCCTGTCCATGGAAGTTTCTGGGTAAGAGTATTGGAGGGGGCTGCCATTCCCTTCTCCAGGGTATCTTCCCAACCTACAGATCGAACACACATCCCTTATGTCTCCTGCATTGGCAGAAGGGTTCTTTGTCACTAGTACCACCTGGGAAGCCCTGATTAATGAAAGCACACTGCAAAAGACAGTGTGCTTAAACATGTTTAGCTCCAAAATGTGTAGATAATCTCACTTTGAATGGAATACAATATTGCACTTCATAAATTACATGTAACTGTACCTTATGCACGTTATGCAGCTACATGTTTTAAGTATTTGTTTTAGGGCATAGTCTTACTAGTATAGCTAGTCACTTCTATTATTGGTGCTACTGCTTCTTTAGCAATTTTATCTTCTACTTTGCATGTGGCCAGTGATAAAATTACAGTAAATGACAACAAATATTGTATGTGAATGATACCAGTTTTCTCGAGAATTGAAAATTTAGTTTTTACTTTTGCAGTATGCGTGTACTTTTTTGGGGGTGGGGGGTCAGCTGTTCATTGCTGTAGAAAGGGTTTATGGTTAAAATTAAATAAGCACTAAAATACTAAATCAATACATTAATATTCATTATAGATTATACCAAATAATAAATGACAAGTCCTGTGTTATAAGAAGTCTCAGGCTATTCTATATGCTCTATAGCAGGACTGTTGGATCTGTATTTCCTATACTTATTTTACATCCACCAAAACTGTAATTCTTTCATTTTCACAATAACCCCACCCACTACCATCTGTGCCTTGTGATTTCAAGTATCTCACAGACTATGGCAGAGGCTATGGCCCCATCTGCCTGGTCAACTAAGTGGAGGTCTTAGATGATGGTTTTGAATACTTCCATCACTATGTTCTTTTTAAACAGTGGAGGGCTGTATGTGCTGTCTATGAAATATTGTTGGAGTTACCTTGTCTAGAAGGGACCAGGAAAAGAGATTTGTCTTAGAGCTTATTTATTACTTATTTAACCATAAGGTGAGAAAATTGCTTTTCACCGATTTGTGTTTTCACAACTAGAGTTACAAAGTGGAGATCTAGCAAAACAATCCTGACATGTTTTTATCTGTCTACTAATAGTAACATTTTGTTAATTATTGAAAAATCTGGGGCAAAGGCTAAACCAAAAGTGACATCAGAAAAATAAGGGACTAGGACTGTGCAGGACAAACAAATGTGTGATCTTCCCAGATGTAGTATACTTCACTCAATACCAAGAATCTCTTAACCATTCACTTAATACTATAGATCACATTTTTTTCCAATTAATAAAATAAAAATAAAAATTTAGATTTTGCTATTGTACCTTTTTTTCCCTCAAAGAGAGAGATGTAAAAGTTTGATTTAGTGTTAATTTTTAAGTTTAATTCCTTTTCTTTAGCTAATTTGTAAGTGTTCATAGCACTTTCTTTTAAAAACTACATGTATATCTGTGGTGGATTCATTTTGATATTTGGCAAAACTAATACAATTATGTAAAGTTTAAAAAAAATAAAATTAAATTAAATTAAAAAAAAAAAGAAGAAATGTCTTCCTTAGTTAACTGGAAACTTGTTTTAGAATAAATAATTTGTTCTGTTGACAGAGACAAGAGCTAGTATAAGTCTCCTAATATCAATTCATCTCTCTGCCATGCCCACAGTTAAAGTAATGTGCTCTCAATAAATGTGTCTGGACAAAGAAAAAAAAATAAAAATAAAAACTACATGGAGTTTTTAAACTGTCTGGAATCTGTGGAAGCCTGGGGAAGCTGCCCAAGTTTGAGAAAGGGAAATTGTTCAGAATGTATCTGGTTCCACCACTTCAGTTTCAACTGAGGAGACAAAAAAAGCCAAGAAGAAGGGACAAGCCTCAAGGCTCAACCAAAAAACAGCCCAGAGCTACTCACCCACACTGCCCCAGCTTCCCCATTTTCAGAGGAGCAGGTGGCCTTTGAATTCTACCCATGGTGACATGGATCTCCAACTCTTCTAGAGAGTGCAGATCTAATACTACCTTCCCCCACCCAAAGGGAATGTGCTGGAGAGTTATGGATGGACCCATTCTCCCTGATCATTAGCACCATCCCAAAAGCCTGCCCTTGGAAAGGGGGCTGAAACTTGGCTCTGAAAATTCATCCCAGAAGAGGCCAGCTTTTAGCTGCCTGCTCCATCTGGAGAGGTCCTAGCATGCGGACCTGAGGCTATGGCAGGATCACTTCAGAGCGGTGGTTAGGGGAACAGCCAAGCTGAGACAGGACAGGTCCAAGCAATCTGGGCTGGGCAGGGATTTTTCTCAGGGCATATTCCTAGCCGCTTTACCTGTCAGCTCGTTCTGGACAAAAGGAGTGGCATTTGGTGGAGTCTTCGGCCTTCACGAATATTGCCACTGACCTCTTTTTTTGCAACTGAGTTTGCACATACAGCAGTTGTAGGAGAGAGGAGGTCCTCTAGGATAGCAGGGAGCCCTGAACCTCCTGGGTAAGGCTCAGCTTGGCTTTTCCATGGATGAAGCTGCTTCCCTAGACCCGTACCCCGGCCCTGTGCTCAGGTGACACCGTCAGAGCAGCCAGATGCAACGGTCCAAGTCACTCCGTAGTGGTTGTTGTCGCCATGTACTGTGTTCATACTGCTATCATTAAGCTGTCTAGTTGTCTGCCTCCTTCTCCCCCGGCATCTTTCAATGGTCCAGGTGGCCTTTCTCCTGGAGCCTCTGCTGTCCTCCGTTAGCTGTTGCTTGACCTCCTCCAGGGCTGCCATCTTCTGCTCTCTCTGACTTGGGGAAGCATGACAGGTATGCACTCTGTCCCTCCGCGGGGATGGTGAGCTCTTTGCAACCAGTGGCTCAGGGTTCCTGGCATCATGCTTCAGTTACTCTTCAGCCTCCTGGGCACACCTCACAGCTGTGTTCCCATTCACTTTGCCTTTCAAGTCACAAAAAACTTAATGCTTTTCGTCTCTTTCTTCCTGTCTTATCGGCTTTTTGTCACACAGTCTTGCTACATGATTTTCCTAACTTTCCTAATGTAGCAGTACATTTCTACAAACAAAATTTAAATCATTCTTGTCTTCCCAACAAAACCCCAGTTATCTCCTATTTTCTCTCCTGAGAATTTTTCTGCTGCTATATATTCAAAGAGTAGTGGTAATGATATCATTTAACATTTGCTTAGAGATTACAATTTATGAAGTGCCATTCTAGGTGATTTCCATACACTGATTCACTTAACTCTACAGCAATGTGGATTGTACAGCTCTACAGACCTGCTTATGGATGATGAAAGTGAAGACAGAGAGGATAAATGACCTGCCCAAGTTTGCAGATATTCAGGGACAGAACCAAGATTTATTCCACATAGTCTGATTGAAGAATCTGTTTTTAAGCAATGTATGTTGTGTGCTTGTGTAAAGATATGTACATATGAGGGTGTGTGTGTGTGTGTGTGTGTGTGTGTTTAGGTGGTAAGTGTATGTGTATATCTTGATGGTGGATACAGAGAGGTAGAGAAAAAGGTAATTTTACATTCTAAGTCAGGTTAAATTTTTTGTAATCTTTTGTATTTGTTTGTTATTGGTATAAATTTGTTTTGTTTCTAAATATATAACAATAAAATATCTCACATGTCAGGGTTACTAAATTTCCTTAGAGCCTACATAAAATATAAGTACCACCATGCTAGAGAAATATTTGAACTTCATAATGACAAAGATTATCTGTTTTTTACCAGATTGTGTGTTACACAAGGTCCACTTGATCAGACCAAAACTCTGGGCCCTCCCTTCATTCATCAAAGAACTCTGAGGAAACGATAATCCTGCCAAAGAAAGTAACATGAGAGTAGACTTAAGTCCAGTAAAGAGTGAGGGGCAGATGGTATACATGCAATAATACTGTTTCAAAAATTTTATTATGACATCTGACATTTGTAAATGATAGAAATACTATTTAAATACCTATTTATTAAAAAAATTCATAAGAAAAGAGACTTCAAAGTAATATTGAGCTTCAAAACTTATGATTTTTAAACTAAATTTCATTCAACCTGTCCTTAAATGGTTCAACATGAAATGCAGTATAAAATTTTTTATAATGCCCCATATACATTTATAACACACAATAACATTTAGATTCATGTAGGGTGTCCCTGGTGGCTCGTGGGTAAGAATCCATCTGCAATGCAGGAGACCTGGATTTGATCCTTGGGTTAGGAAGATCCCCTCAAGGAGGGCATGGCAACCAACTCCAGTGTTCTTGCCTGCAGAATCCCGATAGACAGAGGAGCCTGGTGGGCTGCAGTCCATGGGGTCGCAAAGTGTCAAACATGACTGAGCAGCTAAGCGCAGCACACACAGCGCCCTTAAATTTTAGCCTGCTACCTTAAATGGTTCTAAAATTTTAAAAATATTTGTATTCTCAGATAATTATTATCAATAAACTTAGTCCTTGAATACTGACACATATAAAAGGTTAATGATTAAGTTCCTGTTAAGCAGGATTTATATACAGACAAATGCATTAGTCTGATATAATTATGATTCAAGGTGTCAATTTTGCCCTAACACATAACTAAGATGTATAATACAGTAACACCATGAATAGAAAAGAATCAATTAGTATGTTTTAATAAAAGCCTGTAAATAAAACACAGTTTAAATGGAACTCAGTAAATTACTTCGGAAAACCCATTTGTTTAATGATCATAAGCTAGAATCTGATTAACCCAGTATGTCAACTATTAATATTTTATATACACAAAATTAATGTAACTAGAATAGAAATAGAATAACTAGAATAGAAAATGAATAACTAGAATAGAAACATGTTATATATGTTAAGAAACATTAACACATGAAATATCAAGAAAACATGAAATATATGTTATAATTTTTGTTTTCTGTCTTGTTTTTATAAATACATTTTTAGAAGCTGTGTCTTATCAGGTTTCTGTTTCAAAGACTATAGCTGTGAAGACACTAGGGTGTAGAATTCTTTTTGAAACCATTTCTTCAAAATGATTTAAAATTTTCAGTATTAAAAATAAAAGCAAACAGTTATTTAAATGTACTTACCAAAATTCAATGAATCATAAAGCATAGCATTTGAGACTGTTTTACATGGTTTTACCTTGTCTTATTCAGGTTGCCTGAACTGGTTGTTGCTCAAATGTCTATCATCCTCACATACTTTAGGCTTCAGTTTAAATATCACTTCACCAGATCACTCTGCCTTGTCATACTGTCTGAAGTAAGTGCCATTTCCCAGAGTTGTTATCTTAGGCTCTGACACAATCTCTTAAAAGTCAATTTCCTTGCAAGTTTATAAATAGTTTTTTCTCACTGTGTTTCCCCTTTCCTAGAATGTAACTACTTGAGAATAGTTACACAATAATGTTTCATTGTAACAATGAACAGAAACATTAAAGTAACAGAAAGTTTCCCATGGGCTAACATAAATTTAGAAAAGAATAATTGCTATATGAATTGTTGTTGTTCAGTCATTAAGTCTTGTCTGACTTTTTGTGACACCCCAAGAGCTGCAACACCTCAGGCTCCTCTCTCCTCCACTATCTCCTAGAGTTTGCTCAAATTCATGTCAATTTGCTCAAACTGAGTCAGTGATGTTACCTAACCATCTCACCCTCTGCTGCTCCCTTCTCCTTTTGCCTTCAATCTTTCCCAGCATCAGGCTCTTTTCCAGTGCGCCAGTTCTTCACATCAGATGGCCAAATTATTGGAGCTTTAGCTTCAACATCAGTCCTTCCAAAAAATATTCAGGGTTGATTTCTTTCTAATATGAATGTTTACCAAAAAACAAACAAAAAAGTTAAGTACCCGGAAAGGGTGGAGAAGGGCATTATATCAATACTATAAGACAGGGTGAGAAAAACTTGAATAATTCCCCATGTGTTTATGATGTAGTCTTATTCATCCATGGGGTTTTTGGTATTTTTGGGAAATGAAGCCTTGAACTGAAAAATTAGTTGTACATTTTTTTTTCAGCATGGCATTTGATTTACTTTCAACATGCTTTACTATGAAACTAATTTTATAAATGTGTACCCACATTTACAGTCTACTGTTTTATGGTTTATTTGTGTTTTTGTTATTTTTGTTGTCATATTAGAAAAACATCTTCACATCCCATGCATGACAGATAAATCTTACCAAGTTATTGCAGTCTATTAATTTCTGTGGGTGCAAACTCAGAACAATGCTTGGTTCACAGCAGGTACTTATAAATCGCTGCTGAATGGGCGAACAAGTAAGTGCAGGATTGAATGCAATCGTCTCCTACTGTCATCCCCTTTTATAATGAACTTGTGCTAATAGCTTAATTTCCTGGATTAATACTAACCTATCTCCTATTGGAAACCATCAACTTAACATCTATCTCAAAGTTACAGTATCCATGCTCTTGGGGCATTGCAGATAGGCCTTTCACAATCTGTCCCCCAAATTTTCTACAACTTGTACAGCTGAAGAGAAACCACATTATTTGTAAGGCTCATATTTCCCTGCTTTGGGTATTTATTAATCTTGATTCCCTCTTTTTTCACTTTTTACTTCTCTTGTGACTTTTATCAACTGCCAGAGCCCTATCCAACATCTCAGTGTTCTTTGAAGATGTCTCAGGACTTCTTCCTGTCTTTTCCCCTCCCTGATTCTCTTCAGTGGTTGACAAAGTTCTGATAATTTATTGTAGTCTGCCTTAAATTATAATTATTAATACATGTGGGCAGCCTACTGATTATAAAAGGGGATGACAGTAAAATTTCCAAGAACAGGGATTTGCATCTCTGATTCTTTGTGTCTTCCACACAACTTACCTGAGATTTAGATATTTGAAAGATTTTGACTGGCAGTATTTAATTTGAATTGTTAGTACCTTTCACATCTATGTACCAAGCTGAAAGTACTCTGTAAAAATTAAAATAAAAAGTATCAATTTTATAGTAGATTTAATGTCATTGTAGTTAAGAGCAGTTACACAGTAATATTCCATTAGTAAAGATTTGAGAATAAAATTCTACTTTTCAAACAAAGATCAATATATGTATCTGTAAAATTAGATGTTAAGGTTTCCATGATGAGTTTGCAAACTATATGGCAAAGTGTGAAATAAAATTTTGAATGTAATAATTCATACTTTTGGACCCATTAACACTTTATATCAAAATCAATTTCAGGTGGATTAGACAATTTGGTTTAAATTTTGTAATTTAAAAATAAATAGAAGTGAACATCAGATGTCTGCACTAAATATATTTTCAGTTTAAAGGAATAAAAATATATGCAAGTATTTTCAGTGTATAATGATTTAATAACTATGTCAAATAGTATAAGATGTAAGTGTATGGGGAGGCAAATTTTTGCATCTGTCCTCTTAGGGTTTTTCTCCTGCACAAATTTCATATGCCTTTATAGAAGGCTGAACAAAGAGAAACATATGTGAAAAAGTAACAAAGCCATTTTGTTATTTCGTCACTCAGTCATGTCTGATGCTTTTGTGAGCCCATTGACTATAGCCTGCCAGGCTCCTCTGTCTATGTCACTACCTAGCCAAGTATACTGGAGTAGGTTGCCATTTTCTTCTGCAGGGGATCTTCTTGACCCAGAGATAGAATCCTCATTCTGCGCTGCAGGTGGATTCTTACCCTGAGCCACCTAAACCATGTTGAGAGGCTAAAGGAAGATAAAAATTTGTTTTTTAAATTATAAACTTTACTTTTTTCTGGATTATTTGGTAGCTTTTAATTTTTTTATTTTATATTATAGTTGATATACAATGTTATGTTAGTTTTGGGTGTAACAGCAAATTGATTCAGTTATACATATACATATATCCATTCATTTTTTAGATTATTTTCCCATGTAGATTACTACAGGATGTTGAATAGAGTTCCCTATGCTATATAGTAGGTCCTTGTTATCTATATTATATATAGTAGTTTGTCTGTGTTAATCCCAAACTCATAATTTAGAGAATAAGAATTATTTTAACAATGTCACCTTATAGAGTATTCCCTTGGTTTCAGCTTGTTTCCTGTTGATATTAATAATAAGAATATTATGTTTCTCCTGGAACAGGGAGAGTATTTTTTCACATGTAAATTTCATCTCCTGCTTTTTAGAAAAAGAAGAAAGGTTAGAGTGTTCTTTGTATATTTGTAGTTTTTCTGTGTGTGTGACTTTAGCTCAAAAGTGGCATATTTTGAGCCATTCTGCAACCTCCAAAGGCATGCTATGAGCTGAGAAAGCAAATTTACAAAAAATACAACCAATACAATATTGTTAACATGTAAAGCATTATAGATCAGATAAAAGTTGGGATCTTCCCAACCCAGGATCAAACACCAGTCTCTTGTATTGCAGGCACATTGTTTAATGTTAAGATAACCATAAAGGATGGTTATCATAATCCTTTAAGAAAGATATTCATATATACAGTCACATCCTTACATACACATCCTTCACCCACATCCTTACATACACATAGACATACACATTGTTATTCAGTTGCCAAGTGGTGTCCGACTCTTTGTGATCCTGTGGACTGCAGCACTCATGGATAGAAAACAATAAGAATAACAAGCTTATTAGAACCTTCAACTACTTACCTATTTCAAAAATACAAGTTTAAAAATGTCATGTGAGTTTTTAAAAAGATAAAACGAAGCATAATAAAATTTTTAAAAGTTTATGGAATTTAGAAAGATGGTAACAATAACCCTGTAAGCGAGACAGCAAAAGAGACACAGATGTATAGAACAGTCTTTTAGACTCTGTGGAAGAGGGAGAGGATGGGATGATTAGGGAGAATGACATTGAAACATGTATAATATCATATATGAAATGAATCACCAGTCCAGGTTCGATGCATGATACTGGATGCTTGGGGCTGGTGCACTGGGACGATCCAGAGGGATGGTATGGGGAGAGAGGACGGAGAGGGGTTCAGGATGGGGAACACGTGTATATCTGTGGCGGATTCATTTTGATGGATGGCAAAACCAATACAATATTGTAAAGTAATTAACCTCCAATTTAAATAAATAAATTTATATTAAAATAAAAATAAATAAAAATTAAATAATAATAATAATGTTTATTTGATCATTTGTTGATTCACACAGGGCAAGACCAAACTGGAAATTCTTAGGAATATTCCATTAATGGGAGTTTGAAGACAGAATTTTATGGAGAAAAGATGTATTCAAAGTAAGGACTTTATTGATTAGCTATAGCTTAAAGCTTCATTGGCTGTTTGTGATTGGTTATCCTTGGGTTTGATTTTATAACCTCAAGGCATTCACAGAAGTAGATTTTGTTTTGCTTATAGGCAGCCTCAGAGTCAGAGCAGTATCAATCTCAGTCTAACAGCCTCTTATTTAATTAGTTTAATGATTTTTACCTATGAATTTAGCTATGCTTTTCTATGAGACTAGCTAAATCTCGGAAAGTTGGAGAACAATAGATGGCATTGTTAGTCATTAGGATAATATATATCCTAATATACTAAAATATATCCTAAGGTGGAAGGGTTAGTCACTCAGTTGTGTACAACTCTTTGTGACCCCATGGACTGTAGCCCACCTGTCTCTACTGTCCATGAAGTTCTCCAGGCAAGCATACTGGAATGGGTTGCCATTCCTTTCTCCAGGGGATCTTCCCAACCCAGGGATCAATGCCAGTCTTCTAACCATAAAGGATGGTTATCATAATCCTTAGGAAAGATATTCATATGCAGTCTCCTTCACCCACACCCTTACATACACATAGACGTACACATTGTTGTTTAGTTGCCAAGTGGTGTCCAGCTCTTTGTGACCCTGTGGACTGCAGCACACCAGGCTTCCCTGTCCATCACCATTTCCTGGAGTTTACCCGAGTTTATGTCC
The DNA here is from genome assembly GCF_029407905.1 of Bubalus kerabau. Taxonomy (NCBI): domain Eukaryota; kingdom Metazoa; phylum Chordata; class Mammalia; order Artiodactyla; family Bovidae; genus Bubalus; species Bubalus kerabau. Next base: position 6,856,344 of record NC_073645.1, read on the forward strand.
ATTGAATCAGTGATGCCATCCAACCATGTCATCCTCAGTTGCCCCCTTCTCCTCTGCCCTCAGTCTTCCTCAGCACCAGGGTCTTTTCCAATGAGTTGGCTGTCTGCATCAGAAAGAAAATATGCTTGATGATGTATATGACACCTAAAGAAGTAGAGAGTCACATTCATGTAGTCAAACATATTTTCTTTTTAACAGAGAAGCAAAGTTGATTCCAATTTTGTCATATTACCCCCATAATATACTAAGGTTTTACTTGGGCTTTGCCAATTTAAATGCAGAGATTCGTTGGACCACTGGAGGTAAAGAAAAACCTTAAAAAAGTATGTAGGGATTCTACAGTATTTTTTAATTGCCAATTACAAAGCATAATCTGTTATCTACAGGAATTCTTACATTTCCTCAGAATTTGTTAAATGTAATTATATGGCTGTTTTTGTGAGAAAGTATGTAATGGAATCTGAGTGATCTCTGAAATATGCCTCAGCTGACTTTCACTTAAGTTTGCATAAGATAAATCATTTTTGTAGATCTTTGTGTTTAAAAGGATTTTAGAACTTGTGAAGCAGTTTCTATCTTGCAGAAAACAATACTTTTTTTCTAATAAAAGCTCTCTCTAATGCAAAGACAATCCAAAAGAAAAATGTCTAATAGTACACATGTTTAAATCATGCCTTTATTTTAATATACATAAACTCCATCTCTCCTTTTTTGCACCTTTAAATTTTTGTTATGTTCTAACAATACCATAAATATTCTATAAAATGTAATTTAAAAAATGATGTGTTCTATGTGAGCTTTCTCAGTAGGAAAAAGTAATGCTGAGATGTGCACTCTTGAACTATGCCAAAAATAATTTCATGGAGTTATTGTAGCATGCTGAGTATTAGAAGGCCTTTTAGATTTCAAACTGGTATTGTAATGATTTATAATATCCAAATACCCTGAAGTGGCCATTCATTGAGCATCTTGTTATGCAAAATAGTCACTAACCTTTCTACAAAGTCATATATTAATCACTTTGATGACAAACAAAGCCCTGTTCACTTAACAGCTTTTTCTAGAATTTTATGCTTATCTTTGACTAAGTTAAAACTATTAAAAAATAAAAGACCATTCCTTAATTTAAACATGTTTTTTGCTTTATCTTGAAAAAATAAAAATCATAATATTTTGATTAGATGTTTATGTAGGTTTAAAAATGACCTTGATAAATATAGTGACTAAGAATTTTTTTTCATAAAAAAATGTATTTTCTTTTGATCTATTCAACTTCTGTATGATACAGTGGTGTTTTTGTTTGAAATATAAATTTATTCTTCTGATTAACAATAGCTATTACATATTTCTTTGTTGTTTTTTAGTCTCTAAGTTGTGTCTGACTCTTTGTGGAGTCAGAGTGGACTGTAGCCCATTAGGCTCCTCTCTCCTAGAAAACAGTACTGGAGTGGGTTGCCATTCCCTTCCCCAGAGGATCTTCTCTGACCCAGGATTGAACCCCAGTATCCCACACTGAAGGCAGATTCTGTATCACTGAGCCACCAGGGAAGTCTGGTGGTTTATATTTCTTATATCTCTTATATCACTGAAACTACAATTTTTAAGGGCTTTTAAGAAAAATGAATACAATATAAAACTTTTTATTTTATTTTATTTTTGAGAATCTCTAGGTTATTAAGCAGGTAAATGGTCATGAAATCTATTTCATAACAACCAGCAGGAATATTTGTTATGTTCTCTAAAAGGTTTGAAGTGAAATATTCAAAATAGTTTTCCAATTTAAATGGATTTATCACTTGAATTCAAGGAGGTATTTTCTATTACTGAAAGAGTCTTACTTTAACTTCTTTCTGGTTAAATCCACTTCAGATATGACAATTTTGTGACACAGATCACCACTACTCAGCCATCCCACATCCTGAGCACAGCATCCTTTCCCAGATCAGTAATCAAATCCTCATTCACATAAATGTTCACTATCAAATGACTGCTATTAATTCTTGAGTTGAAGCCAGTGTCCACTTCTCATTTAAAACTACATGGTCTTGAATCACAGATCTGTAAAACATGTTAGAAATGGTCAGGTACCACATACTGACTTTATAAATCAATAAATGAGAGCATAGTTTGATAGGGAACTTTGTCAAATGCCAAACAGTAAAGTGGGCTTCCACTGTATGATTCTGCTTTACTATATCATGACTTAAAATATGAAGGGATTTTATGAAACTGGATGGAGTAGTTGTGATGATTATTAAAAAAAATGAAATAATAGCAATGCATACTTTTGTATTTTTATCAATTTTAACTTCTTTAGTGTTTATATTGGATTCAGAATTCAAAGTATCACTCTATTGTGAATGGAGTTTTCAGAGATTGAAATTCCATTCTTGAAACATAACAGTCTTTTACCTTAATAAATATCAAACAGCTTTCTTATTCAGGTATTGTCAAGGTAGAGTGGTTGCTTAATTAGATCACACCATAAATGTGTCTATGGTTGTGCATTTATTTAATGGCACTGTTTAGGAGCTGAAATGCGGTTAAACTATTTCATTGATTGAATACTACATTACTACATCACAGACATTACAGAGGCCAATCATGAATAAGACTTTAAAAAGCAAACAATTTTCATAGTAATTCTAGTATTAGTTTGAGTTCATTAGATAACATGTTTCCAAAGAGCTGTGTGGAGTTGTGTGTGGTAAATAGAGTCTCTGCTTATGTTACTTATTCTTGCTAATATTGAGGCAGTCCAGAATAGGAAGAAAGGCTTGGGTTTACTCTTGATACTACATAGACCTCTAAGCCTTTTATCCTTATCCATCAGAGGGCAGACAGAATGAAAACCACAATCACAGAAAGATAATACAAACTGATCACATGGACCACAGCCTTGTCAACCCCAATGAAACTATGAGCCATGCTGTGTAGGGCCACCCGAGATGGATGGGTCATGGTGGAGAGTTCTGACAAAATGTGGTCTACTGAAGAAGGGAATGACAACCACTTCAGGATTCTTGCCTTGAGAACCCCATGAACAGTATGGAAAGGCAAAAAGATAGCACACTGAAAGATGAACTCCCCAGGTCGGTAGCTATTCAATATGCTACTGGAAACTCACTGGAAAAGAACCTAATGCTGGGGAAAAGATTGAAGGCAGGAGGAGAAGGGGGCAACAAAGGTTGAGATGTTTAGATGGCATCACCGACTCGACGGACAAGAGTTTGAGTAAGCTCAGGGAGTTGGTGATGGACAGGCAAGCTTGGAGTGCTGCAGTCCATGGGGTTGCAAAGAGTCAGACATGACTGAGTGACTGAACTGAACTGAACTGAACTGAACACACACTTCTAGAGGAGGTATTATCAAAGTATCAATCTAGGAAATTAGGTTTTAATTTTTTTTATAGTCATGATAAATGAAATACCTCAGGAGCTGCTACTAACCTTACATGTCACCGTTTTATACCTCTTAATTTTAGTAAATGTAGAAATTATTGTTTGAAAAACTGCACTCTGGATATAAGCTCTGATTTATAACTTCTCAAAACTAGGACTGATGATATAAGTATTAAATGGAAATTTTAAGTAATTATTTCACCTTTGAAAGCATAATGATAACATATAGGCACAATCAAACAAAATTGAATTTGTTATATATATTTATATTTGCTAAAATGGTTCAAATTTTCCGTTTCATTCAACTGTTGTCTCCATGTTGTCTCCATTTAAGGCATTCAATACCTTAAATATTAATTTTCAAACCTTCTTCACTTTCTTTTATACTTTATAATGTATAATCACTACTCAGAAACCCCTGAGCAACCCCACTGTATTGCCAAATAGACCCAAAGTACAGTGAAATGTGATTTATTTAGATTGGGATTAATTGAGGGTTTAGCGCTATTCAGAAGTGAATGGCAACTTCCTAGGGAAAACCTGAGTCATTTTTCATGTATGGCATTGTACTCAGAGCCTACATACATTAAGGAAATCACTATAATATTTGTCCTTTTAGTACAGTCATTGTTGATTAAAAAAGATAAAGTGGCATATCCTTTTTAGAGCTTTTATTAAAGTCTGTTAAGAAATTATCTATGTCAGGAGTTTCCAAAATACATTCCATGAGGCCATGCTGCTGCTGCTGCTGCTGCTAAGTCACTTCAGTCATGTCCAACTCTGTGTGACCCCATGGACGGCAGCCCATCAGGCTCCCCCGTCCCTGGGATTGTCCAGGCAAGAACACTGGAGTGGGTTGCCATTTCCTTCTCCAATGCATGAAAGTGAAAAGTGAAAGTGAAGTCACTCAGTCATGTCCAACTCTTAGCGACCCCACGGACTGGAGCCTACCAGGCTCCTCCATCCATGGGATTTTCCAGGCAAGAGAACTGGAGTGGGGTGCCATTACCTTCTCCGCCATGAGGCCATAGAGCCATACAAAAATATCACAGATACTTCCAAGGGACCAAAGTGGGCTTGGCAGGTGCAGGTATAAATTTTGAAGACCCTAAGAAACCCCATCTATAATCTGACTACAAAGATTCAACTGATATGTTTTATATATTGGTGTTAAGCTTATATTTCATTGTGAAAACATAGATTAACATACTGCAATGGGAAAGACTAGAGATCTCTTCAAGAAATCAGAGATACCAAAGAAACATTTCATGCAAAGATGGGCTCAATAAAGGACAGAAATGGTATGGACCTAACAGAAGCAGAAGATATTAAGAAGAGGTGGCAAGAATACACAGAAGAACTGTACAAAAAAGATCTTCATGACCCAGATAATCAGGATGGTGTGATCACTGACCTACAGCCAGACATTCTGGAATGTGAAATCAAGTGGACCTTGGAAAGCATCACTACGAACAAAGCTAGTGGAAGTGATGGAATTCCAGTTGAGCTATTTCAAATCCTGAAAGCTGATGCTGTGAAAGTGCTGCACTCAATATGCCAGCAAATTTGGAAAACTCAGCAGTGGCCACAGGACTGGAAAAGGTCAGTTTTCGTTCCAATCCCAAAGAAAGGCAATGCCAAAGAATGCTCAAACTACCACACAATTGCATTCATCTCACACGCTAGTAAAGTAATGTTCAAAATTCTCCAAGCCAGGCTTCAGCAATACGTGAACCGTGAACTTTCGGGTGGCCAAGCCGGTTTTAGACAAGGCAGAGGAACCAGAGAACAAATTGCCAACATCCGCTGGATCATGGAAAAAGCAAGAGAGTTCCAGAAAAACATCTATTTCTGCTTTATTGACTATGCCAAAGCCTTTGACTGTGTGGATCACAATAAACTGTGGAAAATTCTGAAAGAGATGGGAATACCAGACCACCTGATCTGCCTCTTCAGAAATCTGTATGCAGGTCAGGAAGCAACAGTTAGAACTGGACATGGAAAAACAGACTGCTTCCAATAGGGAAAGGAATACATCAAGGCTGTATATTGTCACCCTGTTTATTTAACTTATATGCAGAGTACATCATGAGAAATGCTGGACTGGAAGAAACACAAGCTGGAATCCAGATTGCCGGGAGAAATATCAATAACCTCAGATATGCAGATGACACCACCCTTATGGCAGAAAATGAAGAGGAACTAAAAAGCCTCTTGATGAAGGTGAAAGAGGAGAGTGAAAAAGTTGGCTTAAAGCTCAACATTCAAAAAACGAAGATCATGGCATCCGGTCCCTTCACTTCATGGGAAATAGATGGGGAAACAGTGGAAACAGTGTCAAACTTTATTTTTCTGGGCTCCAAAATCACTGCAGATGGTGACTGCAGCCATGAAATTAAAAGACGCTTACTCCTTGGAAGGAAAGTTATGACCAACCTAGTCAGCATATTCAAAAGCAGAGACATTACTCTGCCAACAAAGGTTCGTCTAGTCAAGGCTATGGTTTTTCCTGTGGTCATGTATGGATGTGAGAGTTGGACTGTGAAGAAGGCTGAGTGCCGAAGAATTGATGCTTTTGAACTGTGGTGTTGGAGAAGACTCTTGAGAGTCCCTTGGACTGCAAGGAGATCCAACCAGTCCATTCTGAAGGAGATCAGCCCTGGGGTTTCTTTGGAAGGACTGATGCTAAAGCTGAAACTCCAGTACTTTGGCCGCCTCATGTGAAGAGTTGACTCATTGGAAAAGACTGTGATGCTGGGGGGGATTGGGGGCAGGAGGAGAAGGGAACGACAGAGGATGAGATGGCTGGATGGCATCACTGACTCGGTGGACATGAGTCTCAGTGAACTCCGGGAATTGGTGATGGACAGGGAGGCCTGGTGTGCTGCGATTCATGGGGTCACAAAGAGTCGGACACGACTGAGCGACTGATCTGATCTGATCTAATTTTTAAAAAATTGAAATTATCTTAATTTTTTTCCTTAAAGTTATTTATTCCCTAGTTCCTAAAGAAATATAATATTCTTTTATGCATTCTTAATTTTTACTTTATATACAAATTTTAATATGTTCATGTAAACACAATATTTTAAAAATTTCAGTTGTATGCTCTAAATTTTTATAAAAAATATCTCCTTTTGCATGTTATTTACCTTCTGCTATTTAATGTAGCTTATTTTAGAAGTACTATTTTAAAATGTAATTTTTATGTATTTATCTCTACTTATTCAGTAGTTCACAAGCAAAGTTTAGTTTTGAGAAACAAATCATTATTTTTGTGCTTTATAAATTAAGAGCATTTTTCAACCTCATATCTAACTTCAGAATTTCAAGGGAACATGTTCAGGTGTTTCAAACAAACTATAGCTGTTTCTATTTATGTGTGTCTGTATTTCCTGCTATATATATATATATATATATATATATATATATACACACACACACACACACACTCAATGCAGTGCTAACAGAACTGTAAGAACTGTGAATAATTAATACAAAGTCTTCAATTTTGAGGAAGATTAAAATTTAGTAGCAGTAATGACAGTAGCTAAAATGTCTTAGAAGTTTTCATTACATTAACATAAAATCATCCATTTCATCTTTCATAAAGCATAGGTACAAAATTTGTGAACCTAAAGGAAATAACAGTATTCTATAACATTCTTAAAACTAAACTTGCTATACTCAAAAATAATCTTCAATCTATATAGTTGTTCTTAATTTTCCTGCATCTATTTACCATACCATAAAAACCATATTTTTAGTGTCACTAAAGGAGAATTTATACTGGGCTTCCTTGTTAGGACTCTGGTTACATGGCATAAAATTTGCAGATGAGAGTGAAATTTTGTTTTTCAAGTAAAGAACATTTATGGAGCTTCTGTGTTGGTATGCATTCTGAGAGTTAAGTTTTCAATCAGAAGTGTGACGCTTCCAAAACTTAAGTTATGACTACACAATGTACTTTTCAGAATTTGCATTAATTCATTGTAAGCCTAAGTATAATCTATAAGAAAATGAATTGCTCCTATGTTCTGTATCTGAATAAAGTCTTTGCTTTGATGTGTCACTGATCAATAACTCTATCCTATAGGAAAATGGAAGCATTATTCACTAGACACAGTTGAAGTTGCCAGGATCACTGAATGAGAGAAAGACAAGACACAAGGGTGAGTAATGTTTATGTTTTTTCTTAAAATTTCATATTTTCCTTCTCTTTTGGAGAAGAACAATACATAGCAGCTATATTTTAAGTTCATTATCTATATACAGAGTTTAACTTTTAGGCATTATCTGATTCATCAAAGCCAGAAAGAGAGAAACAAGTTAATAGAGTTTATAAAACTCTTTCCCCAGAGGAAGTGAAAAACCAGTATTTTTCTTTTAATTTGTTTAAAACAAGCAAGCATTCAGCCAGTTTAGATTTTTTTTTTCTTCATTGATTGTCTCATTCTCTTGGAGGACATTCTGGCAGTACGGTAGTAGACACATTGAATCCATCATCATGTGTCAAAGGGCCATCAGATCGATGGCTCTTTTTGAACTTTGCTGTTTCAGAAAACCATAGCTGAGTATTATAGGCAGAAGTTTGACATTTTCAGGATGAAAATCAATTTTCTTTTATGTATTTTTGAAGTGAAGCTTGTGCTTTGATTGTAGAAGAAATGGCTTTTGAGAGTTTAGAGTAACAAAATAGGAATTAAGATGAAATTTGGCTAATAATAGCTTCAGTGAAAGCAAGGAGAAGTATATTTTGTGGTCTAATAATATTTTAAATCTGTGGAAATAGAACCAGAGATAGAAACTTATGGAAATAGGTAAAGAAATAGACAATTTCTTTCAAATTGAGATAGCAGTGGATGAAACTTACATTTAAAGACCTTACTGGATGCTTGGGGCTAGTGCACTGGGACGACCCAGAGGGATGGTATGGAGAGGGAGGAGGGAGGAGGGTTCAGGATGGGGAACACATGTATACCTGTGCAGATTCATTTTGATATTTGACAAAACTAATACAATTATGTAAAGTTTAAAAATAAAATAAAATTAAAAAAAAGTAGAATGTGATGATTTAGAAAAACAAATGTTTTTAAAGAAGAAATACATGAATCTGCAATTCATGAAATAAATTGTCTGTATACACATGCCTGTGTATTACTGAAATCCTCTCACTCCTAGCAGAATGTGGATTACTGAAAGATAGAGAACCTGTCTCTCTTGTCCACCATTGTATTTATAGCATCTATCTTATTGCTGGGGCATAGTAGGCACTCCATGAATGTTTGCTACCTCAATACTTAAAAGATTAACAATAGCAACAAATTTGCAATGTTATAATTTTACTATAAAATTATAAATGTGACATTAAAAGCCATTTAGTAGGAGAATTTATAGAATTTTGAAAATAGAGAGTTGAAATAATTTTCTCTTGTCAGTAATTATGAATTCATTTGTTAGAAAATCTTAAGTTTTAAAAGTGCTGAATTTAGAAAGATGGTAACAATAACCCTGTGTACAAGACAGCAAAAGAGACACTGATGTATAGAACAGTCTTATGGACTCTGTGGGAGAGGGAGAGGGAAGATTTGGGAGAATGGCATTGAAACATGTGTAATATCATGTATGAAATGAGTTGCCAGTCCAGGTTCGATGCACGATACTGGATGCTTGGGGCTGGTGCACTGGGACGACCTAGAGGGATGGTGTGGGGAGGGAGGAGGGAGGAGGGTTCAAGATGGGGAGCACATGTATACCTGTGGAGGATTCGTTTTGATGTTTGGCAAAGCTAATAAAGTGTTTGGGGTTTAAAAATAAAATAAAATTTAAAAAAATAACAAAACTGTGGAACCATGGAAAAAATAAAAATAAAAGTGCTGCTTTAGGAACTTTTGTGTATACATAAGATATGTCTGTAAGTATATTTAAATGTACATGAGACCTTATAATTCCAACAATAGCGTTATTCCTCATACAAGTATATTTACATTTCTGTGGAACCATATATTTCGGATGATACATTTTCACATTTAAAAAAATTAATTTTCATTTTGTTAATGACTTCATAAAATCTTGAAAATAATCATTGAAAAGACTAGTTTGCTGTTCTGAAGTTTCTTGCTATTTGTAGTCCAGGATAAATGCCAATGAATTTTCTCTCTATTCCAAGAAAATGTGTATATAGATTATTATTTCAATTATTAGCATATATTAACATGCAAAGTCATGTGTTTGCATATGTGCGTAGGTAGAGATAGGCAGCTATTCTTAGAGCAGCGTCAGTTTCTAGCACAAACACTGTAATATGCAGTCAGTCTCAGTTCCCTACCTTTCAGTATAATAAATTCCATGAAGCATGAGAATAAGTATTTTTCATGTCCTCTCTCTACCTAACTTGTATGGTAGAAGTGTGTTCAAATATTGAATAATAAATAAGGATGAGGCCATTATAGTTCTGTTTATATATAAAAAGATTATCCTTAAAAATATAGAACATTTTAATTTTCCCTTTTTGAGATTTTAGGGAAATTCTTTGTGTGTGTGTGTGTGTGTGTGAGAGAGAGAGAGAGTGTGTGTGTGTGAGTGGGTGTGTGCACATGTGCACACATACATGTGTCCTGACTTTACTGTAAAGAATATTTGTTTATTTCCTTGGGTAACTGATAACACTTTTGGCACTCTTCTGCAGCAAATTACCAGGAATACAATCAAGTTGAAAAGGACTTTAGTAATTTTTCAAAACCTTCCTCGAAATGTGTTTCAACTACTTGTTTGATAAGCTGTTACCTTGCCTATGCTCAGATTTTATTATTTATTTTTTATCTTAAAGCACTGTGTATATCTTATTTATATATTACAAGTAATTTTATAATTATTAAGTAAATACACTTAGCAGGTAAGGTATTCAAGGACATATTCCATTTATAGGTATTACTAATAGTGTTTTCAATTGTACTAATAGGACAAGGAAACAAACTTGGAACAAAGAGAATATCTTAGAGACCATCAATGAAGGGACTTTATGAGAAATAGGTGAAATCTGTTCCACTGCCAAACTGTGGGATAAAGTTCCCTGTGTACTTCATTTAATACCGAGTGCCAAAGTACTCAGGCTTTACTTGTCAGAAGACTTTTGCCCACTTAAAAAATGAAGTTGGAAGAACAAAGGGACACAGTTTCAAACTGGAGTCTGACTCCAAAATCAGAATAGGTTCTACTACACTGTGCTGTCTCTCCTCTGATAATCAGAAGGCATTTGGGGTTATAGTAAATGAGTTGCATTATTTATACATCTGAGGCTATGGATCTTTATATACTGAATTTACCTTTGTGAGATAATCCTAGATGATCTCTTTGGAGTATGAGTGTGTCAACTTAATTATAATTATGTTTATATCACGTATTAGGTTAAACAAATGAAATAAGTAAACTACACATTTTTAAGCCTTTGGGAAAATAATATATTTTGAGTTAGCACCTTTTTACATGATCAACATATTTACTTAAATTGAAGGAAAAATGTCTAAAGGAATATAAATGAGGCAAACTGTATTTTCTTAAGGGAAGAACTGAACAAAGCAGTAATGTAAGAACTAATCAGAAAATATAGAAAGTAGTTTCTACATCAAGTTGGCTTATTAATTGTGTAATAAATCATATTAATGTGCCTAAACCTGGTATTACGTATTACTGGCTCAATATATATTAGATTTTTTTTTTTGCTCACATGTCCATTTTTTAAAAATTAACTTATTTTTTAGTATAAGGATAATTGTTTTACAGAATTTTGTTGTTTTCTGTCAAACCTCAACATGAATCAGCCATAGGTATAAATATATCCTCTCTCTTTTGAACCTCCCTCCCATCTCCTTTTAAGTAATTGGGCTTCCCTGGTGGCTCAGACAGCATAGCATCTACCTTCAATGCAGGATACCTGGGTTCAACCGCTGGGTCAGGAAGATCCTCTGGAGGAGAAAATGGCAATCCACTCGAGTATTTTTGCCTTGAAAATTCTATGGACAGTGGAGCCTGGCAGGCCCCAGACCATTAGGTTGCAAAGAGATATGGGTAACCAACTAACACACACAAGTAATTTTAAATCTGTGATTGTAAAATTTCCCCTCAAGTACGTTTGCTGTTGTTTTGATGTTAATTACCCACATAACTGAGATAATTACTGCCTTATTTGTTTATAGTACAAGGTACGTTGTTACTTTTACCTGAAAGAAGATTAAGTGGTCTTTTTACCATGGGTCAGTTTGCTAAGGGGCTTAATTGTATAAGAGAAAATCACTAGAATAATATCTCAATTCACAGAGAGTTAAATATTATCAAAAGAGGGCAATACTTTAAAGGAGAAACTGCAATTCAGTTTTTCTTTTTCTTTTTTTTCCACACAATTCACTAAAGCAACAATTGGCCAACCTGGTGATCTTCAGGTAACTAGGCATGAGATGCAGTTCATTAAAAATTTCCAGTGATCAAGAATATTGGGGAACATGAAAATTAGTAAAGCATAACAGGAATGAATGTAACATGTAATAGGAATCACAGGCTCTGAGGAGATCTGTTTTAAGAAAATTATTTAATTTTATTTCTGTAACTTATTTGACCTAACAATTTGAATAACTGTTGCTTTTGACCAATTTAATAACAAGATTTAGTAAGCATTTCAAAGGGCCAGATACTAAACATCTGTGACTTTGTGGGATACGTATGTATGTGTGTGTGTGTGTGCATACACACACACTCAGTCACTCAGTTGTGTCCGACTCTTTGCAACCCCATGGACTGTAGCCTAGCAGGCTCCTCCGTCCATGGGATTTTCCAGGCAAGAGTACTGGAGTGGGTTGTTATTTCCTTCTCCAGGGGATCTTCCTGACCCAGGGATTGAACCCGGGTCTTCCTGTTCATCTGTGTAGCAGATGCTTTACCATCTGAGCCACCAGGGAAGTCACCAATATATATATTAGTCTCTGGGGTAATTACTCAGTCTTTGTAGTACAACAGCGGCCTTAGATCATACATCAACTGCATGGGTTCCAGTACCTCATTGCCAACAGAACCAGTGGGATAGATTTGGCCTGTGTGCAGTAATTTGTTAACCCTGTTAATGATATGGATGGGTGCTCTTGGGAAATCTTTATTCTTGAGAACCATTTATATTTATAAAAACCAAACTCTCTAAAAGTTTAGATTCAAGGAGATAACTCATCATCTTTTCTGACTATAATTTTTGACAAGTATGTAGCAGTATAGAAAGACCCAATGAAGGCAATTATTTTTTACAGCAAAATCAACTGATCAACCTTGGTACTCATGGGTATCACACCAATATCACTCCAATATCAGGATCTGTTCCATGTACTGGGTAGCTAAAGAAAATCACATTAGTAATTAAAAATAACCACATACTCTTCCTGCCCTCCAGTAGCTTTGTGTTCTACCGGGAGTGATGGTGATAATTTTGCAGAGGGCAGGAAATAAAACTAGTACACCCACAAAAATTAAAATATGTGATACAAATGCTTCATGAGCAGTGAAACAAGGAGATTAAAAGGAGAAAATAGTTTGGTCACAGATATCAGGCAAGCATCTGTATAAGAGATACTGTTTCAGTTAAGGTTGAGGGATTATACCTAGACTTCAACAGACAGTGTTACAGAAGATAGGGTGATGAGAAAGCAATGTTGCTAGGTGGAAGGGCAGAAACAAGGGAAAGGTGATGGCACTAGGGAAAGCAAGTTGCTTTTGCAGCAAATATTCAAGATGGGAATGTGTAAGACTGAAAAGTAAGTCTGCATCACCAAGATATTTAATCCAACAAAACTGCCCTGCCCCTGAAGGATATTAGCATGGTGAACACACATTTATTCCTTGATTAATGGGTACCCACCTGCCCTCAGGTAAATGTGTATGATGCATATGCATATATTACCTAATGATGCTGTTGACATTGTCTGTTCTAAGTTGTGACATAAAGCATACTTAGCATGCTTTAAGTTGTTTTAGGGGTTTCTAGGACCAGAAAAAAGAGAAAAAAAGCATTATCTGGATATTTCAGAATTGATGACTCCTGCCTTTGCAGATGTTGTACCCAAACTTCAAGCAAGAAGAGAAAAGATGCACCAAATGTAATGACTCTTTACTGGGGGAAAGCCAAACTTTCCAGAATCATATATTTCCAGAATCAAACTTTACACCAGTGAGGTTTTTCCATTTATATTTTGTGACACACAAATGGATCGAATGGCCCCTGCTTTTTCTAGAGTATATAGGGTAAATAGCTATTTGGCTTTTCTCCCTTTCATGTAGGAAGTGAAGGGGTATCAGAGGATTTAGAGAAGTTTTAAAGATTCACACAGAAACAACTCTAGGAATTCTTAAGTATTTTATAAGAATTTTCAAAAGATGATTTTAGCCAAATTATAATTATTTTATTTCCAATAATAATAAATCTGATAAATTTATTGAGAAAATATTTTCTGAAATAAAGTAAATAGATATATCAGAGCCAAGCAATACACCTGGAATGTGTTAGACTAGGATGTGACCAAATATTCAAAACTTTTCTGTTTGAAATTGTATTAGCAACTATTTAGACTGAATACTTATTTGTGGTTTATGAGTGGCATATTATAGTGTGAAATTGGTATAAAACTTCTGAGGAGTTACAGTCAGAAGATCTGAAATATAATCTAAAGCCCACCATTTACTATTTAGTTGTACTAAAGTCATTTAGCCACAGAGGACATCAACCTACATTTCATCATTTCTAAAATGAGGGTGATAATAATTGCCCTTCACCCTGTGTGGGTTTGTTGCAAGACCAAAATGAGGTGATATTTTTAAAATTGTTTCATCAACAGCAAAACACTCTAATGCTTCTCTCTCTTGCTCTATTTCTCTCTCTTTTTTTTTCTTTCCTGCTCATATATTTCACACACAAAACTCTCCCTCTCAAAATCTTGAGATTACAAATGTCATCATAGAGATTACATTCAGTGCCCCTCCAATAGCTCCTGTCACTGTTTGTATTTTTTTCTTCATAGACCAAACTGAATCACGCTATTTGATTCTCCTTCTTTAATGGTTATATCTATTTCTCACTTCAAATGCTTTTATCTCTGACCCCTAGCTCCTCTGAAAACTTTTCAAATATAGAGTTCTTCTGTTTGTTTGGACATTGAGATTCATATATCAAGAATAGGGAAGCTGGTAGCAGAGGTACTTCTGTCTTGGAATATAATTAATGGCTCACATGACTTTTGCTTCATTAAGAATGAGGAAGGTTTCCTCTTCTTCAAGGTAACTGAGGAGCTGTGAGTCTTTGAACTATGTAAGGTCAATATAGTTCCTCTTCTCTTCAATTACTAGCACTCATCACCACTGGTCGTATTAAAATTTTTACATATTATTGAGCATATTCTCTGGAAGAAGACAATAAATTCATACACATATTTATATATGATTTTGAATATAAACACTTTTAAAATAAAAGAATATGATTAATTTACCAAAAATTTGAATAATATGCAATCTTTATGTGTGATTTTGTAATGATTATCTATAAACACATTCCTATCTATGAGTACCTTCACATATGTGTTAAGAGTCATTACAGTGAAAGTAACAAAATACAACTCAAATTAGCATAAAGAAAGTAATTTTATTGACTTATGAATCTGACTTATCTAAATTTATAAGTTTAATTACATATGAATCTGAAAGTCTAGAATTCTTCTTTAGGCTTCAGGAAAGGCTTGATCCAAGGGCTTAGTGATTTTACAAACTGTCAGCTTTGATTTCATTGGTGATAGCTATATTTTAAGGCAGGCTTCCCTCATGATCTCAATTTATGCTATCTACTCTACATGATACATATGGTTCTAAATTAATATTCATAGCATTTCCCTAAAAGTCCCTAATCCCCTCTGTTTAGACCATCTATATCACATGCCTGTCTCTGAGCCAACCAATCATCATGGCCAGTGCTTACTGACTTAGCTTAGGTTATAAACTCCACCTCTGGAGACTGAAGCTCTTGCAAACAAAATGAAGTATGCCAGAATGCCAATAACCAAAGTGCACTCTATTTCCATGATAAAAAGGAATCAATTTTATGTGTGTATGTATGTATACTTAGTGTCTGGATTCTAACTTCTGATATAAAGAATAAAGACAGGCATTCTCCCAGGAACACAGGAAATAATTTTGTTGTCATGAATTATTAATATTCAGTTGAACTCCATAAAATACCCACTTGGAGGGGTCAGAATGGTAAATATTATTGATTTCATATAGGTTAACAAATAGCAGCCTTAATGATAAACTGGGAATGATTGACTCAGCTATTCCAAAGATCATGATCGTCAGTCAGTACATAGAATATCTTCTAGCATTTAACTAGCTTAATTAATATATCTTTGCAGTAATGAATCTCATTAATTGTTTCTAGAAGTATGCATTTTCTTATTTAGAAATTTCAGCAAGACTTCAACTTCTTAAGGTTAGATAGTCATTGGATATTTTATTAGAATATGTGAAGCTCAAAACAGACCTGTAGTATAATTATCCTTATATATGTATCCAAGATACAAAGGATTTAGTATTTATGGATTGGAGTGTGCATCCCTGGTCTTCTAATATTATCTGTATGAAATAGATCACTTTATTTCTGGGAAAACATTTGTTCTCCTCATGTATTTCTTGGATTTGTATGTTTTTGATATCTATGCATCAGGCCTGGCGTGCTGTGATTCATGGGGTCGCAAAGAGTCGAACACGACTGAGCGACTGAACTGAACTGAACTGAAATGATGCATGAGTCCTCTCTGGACACCTTTCAATGAGTCATTTGTTTAGGTTGACTGCTAAATCATGCAGTTGGGGCTTTAGTGAAAAATATCTATGTTCAAATCCTCTTCAGAAAACAGTAATATCTGATCTTTATTCAGAAATACATATTAAAATTTGGTTTTACAAAACATTCTCTAAGGACTTTTGCCTTTTCATTGTATAGGCATACCAAGTGCACAGTGGCATCAGCTCATGTCCTCAGGGAATTGGTGGGAATTACCACATCTGTGGAGTAGCTACACATTGAGAAGTTCTTGAAGAAAAAAATAATCATGTTACTTTCTAACAAAGGAAAGTTGTTAAAAAGATTTATTACAATACAACCTTGAAGGACCTCACTGAGAAATATTTTTCTTTGTCTTGTGAGGCCTAAAATAGGTTTCAACTTTCTGATCAGCGATTGTCTTAATTATTAAATACACATAACTAAAATTATTACATTTTTTTTTCCTTTGCTAGTGTCTAGAAACCCAGAGACAGATCTGTGGCACTCTTAGAATGACATGTAAAACCTTTGGTGTTCATTTAATTTTCATCCTTCTCCAACCTCTTCCTATGTTTTGGTCAAAATAACACTTTTCTTAAAAGGCAAGAAGAGAACTAAAAAGCAATACATGAAAAGCAATAACATTTATACTGAAAGAAAGACATGATTAAAAAGTAAATAGAGACATCTTCTGTAGTCATATTCCATTAAAATAACCACTGTTAACATTCTAGGCATATATTCTGTAATGTCTCACTAATGATTTTCATACTCATTTACAAACTGAACCCTGTCTCTCTAAGCTTCCTAAAACCTTCCTTGGAAAAACATGATACCTATTTATACTTCTATATTCATCATTATCTGTATGTTGACACTCCATCTTTCTGCTCTGTACTGCCTGGAGAAGTCTTGTCCCTCCTTGGGTGGCTGCAAGAAATAAAGAAGGATGTGTTACAGCAGCAGGCAGTCCCTATCACAACAGGCTCAATTCAAATCCTAAGCTTATCAAGAAAGTGAAGTCCCTCATTGTGCAATCTGAGAACTGCTTCATCAATGATACTGATCGGCACAGGAGGCGGCAAAGCAGCCATTACCAGTAGCTCAGGCGCCTTAACTACATCAAACCGGGGTCTCCTGCATTGCAGGTGGATTCTTTACCAACTGAGCTATGAGGGAAGCCCTATTTAGATTTACTGGAGGAGAATTGGTCAAAAGCAGAAAGATGTCCATGATATCCAAGAAGTTATTAATGCTTTTGCTCCAATTCCTATACTTATACAGGATGAAAAATTCCTCCTTTCTATATTTCCTTTTATGATTCTTCAATTCAGTTCAGTTCAGTTGCCCAGTCGTGTCTGACTCTTTGTGACCCCATGAATCACAGCACGCCAGGCCTCCCTGTCCCTCACCAACTCCTGGAGTTTACACAAACCCATGTCCATCGAGTTGGTGATGCCATCCAGCCATCTCATCCTCTGTCATCCCCTTCTCCTCCTGCCCCCAATCCCTTCCAGCATCAGGGTCTTTTCCAATGAGTCAACTCTTCACTTGAGGTGGCCAAAGTATTGGAGTTTCAGCTTTAGCATCAGCCCTTCCAATGAATATTCAGAGTTGATTTTCTTTAGGATGGACTGGTTGGATCTCCTTGCGTCCAAGGGACTCTCAAGAGTCTTCTCCAACACCACAGTTCTAAAGCATCAATTCTTCTGCGCTCAGCTTTCTTCGCAGTCCAACTCTCACATCCATACATGACTACTGAAAAACCATAGCCTTGACTAGATGGACCTTTGTTGGCAAAGTAATGTCTCTGCTGTTTAATATGCTGTCTAGGTTGGTCATAATTTTCCTTCCAAGGAGTAAGCGTCTTTTAATGTCATGGCTGAAATCACCATCTGCAGTGATTTGGGAGCCCAAAAAAATAAAGCCTGACACTGCTTCCATCCACTAAGTACCTTCCTCATATTGGTCTACAGCAATTGCTCAGGGATTTCTGAGTGCTGCTTTCTTCCTAAAAGGTGGGGAGTACTGTAATATTCTATACTTTCTATTTGAAGCTGCTGCTGACTCTTCCTTAAGTAATAATGTTAATAGTAGTCTTTTATTTTGAACCAAGTGCTGAATATTTTAAGCTTCTATAATCCAAATTTTGTAAAAAGAGAGAGAAAAAAAAAACTACACTGATTTTTAATTATTTTATTTTTTTAATTTTTTTTTAGTTTTTTATTTTATTTTATTTTTTAACTTTACAATATTGTATTGGTTTTGCCATATATCAACATGAATCCGCCACAGGTATACACGTGTTCCCCATCCTAAACCCTCTTCCCTCCTCCCTCCCGGTACCATCCCTCTGAGTTGTCCCAGTGCACCAACCCCAAGCAAATTAAAAATCTGTTTTTGTGTGTGTGAAACTACTTTTAGTTTTCTAAAAACTTACTTCCACGGTCCCCTGGAGAAGGGAAAGGCTACTCACTCCAGTATTCTGACCCAGAAAGTTCCATATACCCCATGTATAGTCCATGGGGTCACAAAGAGTCGGACACGACTGAGCGACTTTCACAAGGTACCCTTAGTCTCCTTGTATATTTTATTCTTTACTTTCCTCATTATATTCTTCATATGTATATATGCATGTTTATATAAATGGGCTTCCCTAGTGGCTCAGCTGGTAAAGAATCTGCCTGCAATGCAGGAGACTTGAGTTTAATCTCCTGGTTGGGAAGATCCCCTGGAGAAGGAAATGGCTACCCTCTCCAATATTCTGGCCTGGAGAAGATGGACTGTATAATCCATGGGGGTCACAAAGTGTCGGACACGACTGAGCAACTGTCAGTTTCACAGACCTTTATATGCACATAAAAATGCACATGGAACTTCACAATTGTATATTTTGAAAGTTGATTTTCTTTGACTAATATTATACTTGCTTTCACTCTAATGTGAAATATATATATATATATATATATATATATATATATTTATCTGTCTCTCAGAGGGTTTCTAGTTTGAACCACTAAAGCTTAATAAGTTTTCATAGTTATTAAAAATAACTCATTTAGCAAATCAAAGAAAACCTGTAAGATCTTATATTTCATAGACATTTTAATTTTAAACTGACTTCTACATTCTAAAAATAGAATATATATTTTCTTATGTATTTAAATGATATGAAAATGTTCTTTATGCTAACACTTCAATTTAACTCCTTGTAGTCTGAATTTTTTCTGAACATATACTACAAATAATGTACTTCAAACCCAAGCTAGAAATTAGACTGTATTAGAGGAAAATGTATACAGTAATGACCCATATAATGAGCTTTTACATTTTTAAATTCTCACTTTGTGTGTACAAATTGAGTTTTAGATTTAGTCATTTCCAGAACGTAATTCAGTTTGTAAATGTTTAAATATGTTTCTCTCCATAAGAATCTGGCAATTTCTGACTTAAGTCCGTAGTCACAGTAGTTCTTTTGATGACTTGTTGGAACAGAACCTAACTCCCTGTCTTCAATAAATGTGTATCTTGCCTGAGGCAACACTTAGGCTATAATGGCTATCACGTGGCAGAGCCAGAGATGTTTATGTTCTGGAACCTCAATAACCAATGCCCACGCAGGGTTTACTACATGAAATCAGTTATGTGGAAGACAAATGAGAAAGGAGAGTTCCTGTTATTGTTAAACCTGGTAAGATGATAAGCAAGTGAAAGGTGGTTTAGCAGAAGGCTGACTCTAGCTACTGGCACAGAGTTGCCTTTGATAATTCGTAAAAGAACCTTTTCTGAGAAGAAAACTTAATTTACCTCATCCCAGTGATGATTACAAAAATTAAGTCACTGTGCAGAAAACAATTTACAGAGGTGAACTCTTACTCTAGACAGATGTAAGCCATATCAAGCTGTGCAGCTTGAAGAAGGAAAAAGCAGACTGGATTTCAGACTTCCGCTTGAGTCCTGAAGGGTAGGATGCAATCTGGGTAGCCTTAGGATAGCCAAAGCCTTTGGTTCAATCTCACTCTAAATCTGAACTAATTTTGTTTTTATTGATAGTCATTTCAGATATATGAAACATGCATGAGGGTAATCGATAAAGTATATTGGTTGGGTGATACAAATGAAAGATGATGTTCCTTTCAAAATAAGGTATTAAAATAATTGATTGCTTTGGATTTTAATCTTATTTTGTAATTTAAAAAAAATCACTTGTATTTTGATTATCACTATATGCTCCTCTAATCATAAATTTAAATATTTCAACTGAAATAAGATAATCATGGTGGTGGGACGAAAGTGTATAACTCTAGCCCTAAACAACTCACGGAATTTATAAAAGTATTGCGGGGCTTTCCTCAAAACTCAGTTGGTAAAGACTCCACCTGTAATACACACAACCCTGGTTTGATCCCTGGGTTAGGAAGGTCCCCTGGAAAGAAATGGTAACCCACTCCAGTATTCTTAAATCCCATAGACAGAGGAGCCTGGTGGGCTACAGTCCATGAGGTTGCAGGAGTTGGACACAACTTAGTGACTATACCACCGCCATCATAGAAATATCGTGTGCATATACAAGCATGTGTACACAGAAACATGCATACACTCTACACACACACACACACACACACACACACACACACAATTAGGATGTATCCTTTTTATTTTATGATAGAATCCTTTAAGTTAAAATATCCAATATTTTTCCTGTTCAAATACTAAGTGCTTTCTTAGGGCAAGTGTGAATTGTTCTTCATATGTCTGATATTCAACTCTTATTATTTCTTTGAACCTGTCTTCTCTATCATATTTCAAGTTTTCATCATCTTTGGTTGGAATTGTTCCCCATAAATATCTTTCAATTGTCAGGTAGTCCTTCATGTATGACCAGTGTCATTTATCAAGGTAAGTGGATCTGAATGTTAATCTCACTTATTTTCAAATCTTTGCTCTAATGCGTATGAGCTTTATAATCTCTAACCTCTGCTACACTCTCCAATTTACCTGTTGTAATTTCATCTTTATTTCTTAATAAATTATCACCAATTAGACATGAACTGAAGAATTACAAGTGTGCAGTCCCTTATTTATCATTTTAAAAATTAAAAACAATTCCCAAAAAGTTTATTTTTTGTAATTCATCAGGTAGCAAAACTGATCCTGACCTATTGTGAGACTCATATTGACTCTATGTACCCAATTAATGTACATATGTATGTTTCACTGTAGAGATTTATATTTTTTTGATTATGAGATGCAGCCCCAAACCCTAGTGAGATGTCCTGTAATCTTCTGTTTATGGACTAAATTCTTGTTGTTATGTAGTTGCTAAGTCATATCCAACTCTTTTTGACCCTGTGGACTGTAGCTCACCAGGTTCCTCTGTCCTTGGGATTTTCCAGGCAAAAATACTGGAGCA
Organism: Bubalus kerabau; assembly: GCF_029407905.1. Classification (NCBI taxonomy): domain Eukaryota; kingdom Metazoa; phylum Chordata; class Mammalia; order Artiodactyla; family Bovidae; genus Bubalus; species Bubalus kerabau. The sequence goes on from NC_073645.1 coordinate 6,878,002, forward strand.
GGTTGCTATTTCTTTCTCCAGGGAAAATTCTGGCATTTTGACACTCACTTGTTGGCAAGATTTTCAGAAAAAAGTTTGTGAATTTATAATGGGAACAAAAGCTGATATAGCCAAACCTATGTGTCCTTGTTCATATTGAAAGGCCACAACTGCATCCTAATGCCCAAATGACCCTTGAACTAGTCAGTCTGAATTGTGTGAGCCCACTTATACATGTTTTTTTTTTTCTTCAATAAATACACTGAAACGTTCTTTTGAGATTTCCAACAATTTGGAAAATAAACTTGCAAGTGAACCACGTAGTCTAGACATATTGACAAAATATTTAAAAATTAAGGATGTCATGCATGCACAAAATATATGTAGATAGTAGTCTGTTTTTATATAGGCATACAGTGAGTGATATTCAATATAAAATTAATAATGTATTTTCTTGCTGTTTTATTACTTTTCAAAGAATTACAATAGTATACAGTATACTTCTTATAATTGGATAAACTGCATATCAGTCTATCATCACAGATAAGTGGTTTTAAAAAAGATAACAATTTCTAATACTGCATTATGAATATGATGTTAATACTGTATGCCACAAACATTTTTTAAAATATTTATTTATTTGGCTGTACAGGATCTTAGTTGTAGCATGTGAGACCTAGTTCCCTGACCAGGGCTCAAACCCAAGCCCCTGCTTTGGGAGCATAGGGTCTTAGCCACTGGACCACCAGGGAAGTTCCTATAAACATTTTTATAATGATTAACTTATTAATGTAGAGGCGAGGCTATCGAGAAGCAATAATTGGATTACACTAGGTATCATAAAGCAATTGTATTTCTATTTCCCTGTTGTCAATGCATAGATTAGACCTGTAAACAAGCCTGAATTCCTTTTTTAATATGTATTTATTTATTTGACAATGCTAGGTCTTAATTACAGTATGTGGGATTTTTAGTTGTGGCATGTGGGATCTAGTTCTCTAAACAGAATCAAACCTGGGCCCCCTGCAATGGGAAGGCGGAGTCTTAGTCACTGGACCATCAGGAAAGTCCCATGAATTTCATTTCCCACATTATCTTATTGTTTATGCCCAGAATTAGCAATATGTATAGCATCTATGGTGTTTTGTATTGTATAAGACAATACTGATATAAATATTAATAAACCATCCTATACAGATGGTGTAAACTTACATTATTGTTAAATATGGTACAGTAGTATAAATGTATTTTTCTTATGATTTTTTCAATAATATTTTCTTCTTTCTAGCTTACTTTTTTGTGAGAATCTAGTATGGAATACATATGTTAATTGACTCTATAATAATAGTAAGGCTTCCATTCAGCAGCAGTCTATTAATGGTTAAGGTTTGGGAGCCAAAATTTAGAGTCAGGGACTTCTCTGGCACTTCAGTGGTTAAGACACTGCCCTTCAATTGCAGGGGTGTGCAAGTTCAATCTTTGGTTGAAAAACTAAGATCTCTCATGTTACACCGTGTGGCTAAGAAAAAAAGAAAAGGCTCAGATTTTCAACTCCATGGGATTAAGGGCCCCTAACCTCCACATTCTTTAAGAAGCAGTTGTATTTCTTTCTTATCCTTTTACAAAAATCCCATATATCAGTCAATATCCATATTAGTCCTTTCCCTGAGCCTGCTAGGATCTTAAAGAAAGCCCAAAAGTATACAACAGGGCTTCACATATCAAGCAATAAATACCCAGTAGGGGAAACTGTGGTCCCCTCCTCAGATCCTAACTGGAATTATGACCCTGAGCACATCTGAGAAAGGGATCATTTTCTGATCTATGTGAAGGCAGGACTGAAAGCAGCCAAGCAAAAAGTAATCTGCTATGTCCAGTCTCAGCAATAACTCAGGAGTCTAATGAGAACCCCATTGCCTTTCTCAAAAGGCTATACGAGGCCCTCCAAAAGCTTACCAGTCTGAACTTATAATCTTACGAGGGACAGGTGATTTTTGAAGGACAAATTCCTGTCCCAGTGTGCATCAGACATCAGGATGAAGTTACAGCAGCTACAGCAGCAGGACCCTACTGCCTCTTTAGATGAGATGGTCCACACAGCCACCAATATCTTTTATAACAGAGGACAGGAGAGAAAGGCCAAGGTCCAGGAAAGGGAGAAAAGGAAAGAGATAAGACACAGCCAGATGCTTTCCGCCCTCCAGGGAAGCCCTATAGCAAACCCCGAGCCCCTGAAGGACAAAGCATGAGGCAAGTGCTTAATCTGTAGACAGGAGGGACATTGGGCCAAAGAGTGTTCAAACCATGACAAGTCTCCTAAAACAGCTTGCTACAGATGCCAACTATTGGGACATTGGGTGGCACTCTGCCCTCCGGACCCAAAAGCCCCAAAGTAAAGTGCCAAGCCTTCCTTCATGGTAGTTCAACAGGATTGAAACAGCCCATTCCAGCCAGCCCAACTGTCACACATAACTATCATGGGGCTGGAGCCAAGGGTGCAACTGGATGTGGCAAGTAGGGCCAAGAATTTCTTGGTCAACACAGGGTCAAACCTACTCTGTCCTGACCTCCTACTCCAGAGCCTTCTTCTCCCCAACCTGTACCATTTTGGGTATGACAGGAAAAACAACTACAAAAAGATTCACCTGGGCATTTCTTTGTTGCTGGGATGGACAAATATTTCCTCCCCCCCAACCCCCCGCCCAGTTTCTGGTGGTCCCTGAGTGTTCTATTCCCTTATTGGGAAGAGATCTTTCCCTGCCTTCGAAATCTTACAGTTATTGCAGTCCTGATAGAAGATGTTTTAAAACTCTTCTCTTGGGGGCAAACTATGTTTATCAGCCACCAAGTGAAACAACTCCAGAATGGGAGAAGCCATCTATGGATGTCTGATTAAAGAATCCTCAGATATCAAGTAATGCTGATGGATAATCCAGGCCTGACTATATCTGCTTGTGAGGTTCTTAATCCAGCCACCCTCCTTGCCTACCCCCGAGGGCTCTCTCCCCTTTCACTCTTGCCTAGAAACCTTGGACCACTGGACAAAGCCTCAAGACGGATTGTCAGAAGATCCTCTGACCAATCTTGAGGAAATCTGGTACACTGATGGAAGAAGCTTTGTCTTGGATGGAAAAAGAATAGCCAAATATGCAGTAGTCTCAATTTTGAGACCATAGAGGATAAACCTTTGCCACAAGGTACTTCAACAAAATTAGCTGAACTCATAGCCCTGACTCAAGCTTTAGAGCTGGGAAAAGGATAAAGAGTAGTCATTTCCACTGACTCCAAGTATGCCTTTCTGGTGTTATATGCACATGCTGCTATTTGGAAAGAAAGAGGCCACTTGACCACTCCAGGGTCCCCAATCAAATATGGTGATCAAATCCTTAGGCTTTTGGAGGCAGTTCATCTCCCCACTGAGGTTTCAGTCTCTCACTGTAAAGGACACCAAAAAGGAAGCACGGAAGTGGTACAAAGGGGCCAAGCAGCCGATCAGGAAGCGAAGAGAGCAGCATTACAGAACAATGACCTAATAGGAGCAGCCACCTTAGGTCCACAGACTAATATGCCAGAAACTCCTTCATATACTGAAGGTGAGACTCTTAAAGCTAAGAGTGAGGGCTTTCAAGAAGATCATATGGAGTAGTTCCACAAGGAAGGACTCCTTTTTCTGCCTGGGAACCTCCAATGGAAGTTGGTTAACTCCTTACATGCCACCATTCATTTAGGGGAAAAGCCCCTTCAAAGATTACTAGAAAGGTCTTTCAAAGAAGCAGGCCTCCAAATGATTATAAGGCAAGTGGTCTTCTCTTGTCCAACTTGCCAATTAAACAACCCCCAAGAAGCTCGAAGACTTCAGCTGGACCAGGAAGAGGTGGTAAAAACAACAACAAAAAAACTGCTCCGTGAAATCATTCTAAGATTTGGTCTGCCCAGGTCATTACAAAGTGACAATGGGACATCATTTACTTCTAAGGTCACCCAAGGGGTCTCTAAAGCATTGGGCATTACTTATCTCCATTGTGCCTGGAGGCCTAAGTCTTCAGGAAAAGTAGAAAGAGCCAATCAATTCTTAAAATCAGCGATTAAAAAAAAATAGTAATAACCCAGGAGACCTCCCAGGGATGAAAGGAGGCTTTACCAGTAGGTCTCCTCTGCACCCATATTGCTGTGTTGCCCTTAAGGAACAGGATGGTCTTAGTCCTTATGAGATGCTATATGGGAGACCTTTTGTTTATGTCAGTGACCTCTTCCTAGATCCAGAGGCTCAGACCCTCCAGTCATACCATGGCCATTGGGCAATTCCAACAGAACATACGCTTGTGGGGTATCAATCAGGACCCAAAAGATTCTAAAGAGTCATCACTATAAGCTCCAGGGACTCAAGTCCTAATTAAAGTCCAGAAAGATGGGTCCCCAAAGACTCAACTTCAGCCCACATGGAAGAGCCCCTACCCTGTAATATTTTCTACCCCGACAGCAGTAAAGATACCAGGACATGACTCCTGGATTCACTACTCATGAATCAAACCATGGAAGGAAACAGAAAAAGACTCTCAATACACCTGTGAACCACTGGAAGATCTCAGATACCTATTCAGATCTACAAATGAGTGCTATCCTAATGAACACCCCCAAAATTAAGTTTCTGGGGATAGATTTCTCAGGATAGCTCTAAAGAATCAACCCAGCTTGGCAGGAGCTGTACTCCAAAAGAGACAAGAGTTAGATAGATCTTCTGATACCTGAACAAGGAGGGACTTGAGCCATCTAGAATGAGATGTATTGTTTCTGGGTAAGTTAACAAAGTCTAAGTTAAAGAAAGTCTCAGTCCTTAACAAAAACATTCAGACCCTACAGGATCTCAAAGAATGAGCTTTAGAGTTCTCAGGGTAGCTAAAATCTCTCTTTGGGGAATCCTTCTGGCGATGGGAAATTTGGAGTTGGCTCGATGGGGAAACAATGGAAACAGTGTCAGGCTTTATTTTTTTGGGCTCCAAAATCACTGCAGATGGTGACTGCAGCCATGAAATTAAAAGACGCTTACTCCTTGGAAGGAAAGTTATGACCAACCTAGACAGCATATTCAAAAGCAGAGACATTACTTTGCCAACAAAGGTCCGTCTAGTCAAGGCTATGGTTTTTCCTCTGGTCATGTATGGATGTGAGAGTTGGACTGTGAAGAAGGCTGAGTGCCAAAGAATTGATGGTTTTGAACTGTGGTGTTGGAGAGGACTCTTGAGAGTCCCTTGGACTGCAAGGGGATCCAACCAGTCCATTCTGAAGGAGATCAGCCCTGGGATTTCTTTGGAAGGAATGATGCTAAAGCTGAAACTCCAGTACTTTGGCCACCTCATGCGAAGAGTTGACTCATTGGAAAAGACTCTGATGCTGGAAGGGATTGGGGGCAGGAGGAGAAGGGGATGACAGAGGATGAGATGGCTTGATGGCATCACTGACTCGATGGATGTGAGTCTGAGTGAACTCTGGGAGTTGGTGATGGACAGGGAGGCCTGGCGTGCTGTGATTCCTGGGGTCACAAAGAGTTGGACACGACTGAGCGACTGAACTGAACTGAATGCCTCTACTAGTCCCTTTTATCACCATATTGATGCTGCTTATGATTGTTCCATGTGTTATCAATTGTCTAGCTGGTTTTGTCTCTGCCCAGGTCAACAAGCTACAACACGCAGTTCCAGTTCAACAAGGATATATAAAACTACAGCTGAACACAGAAAATACCACTCACCCTTAGATGGACACTGCTATGAAGACTCTGAGGCTTGAGACTAGCAAGAGGGGGAGGCCCAGTGGCCCTCACTGTCCCACTTCAGCAGGAAGTAGCCAGAGAGAACTCAATGCCCCTATTCCCAAAGAATTGGGCCTCCCATCTCTTGAGGTAGGAATGTTAGGTAGTTTGAATAGGAAAACTGTAGTTCAAAATGGCAGTGGTTAAGAGACAAAGAAGGAGAAAGCCCCTGAAAATAAAACAAAGGAAGGTCCAATGACCAGAGTGAGAATCTCAGGTAAAAAAACAGCCCTCCTGTTTGGCAGACTCAGGGGGAGGAGGAAAAATCATATAAAAGGAGGAGCCAAAATTGGGCCAGGGGTGTCTCTTCTCTTGTGTCTTTTCTGTTAGCCCACCCTCATGCATCAAGGATGTATTTTCCTTTGCTTTTTAAATAAAACTAAGCTGTATCACGGGGCTGTAACACTGGTTGCTTTGAGGAAATTACACAGGGCTGCAACACTGGTCTGTCCATCACCTCAAATTTTTGTTGTAACAAGACAGAATCAAGGAAGTTACAAATTCCCCTGACATTTATATTATTGGTTCTTAGGGACTTAATAAATGTTGGGTTAATGCTTATTAAAAAATATGGGAAATAATCCTAGCAATAACAAAAGATTTATTTTTTCCCAATATTAAACCACATTGTCATCTGAGACAAAGTTTTGTGGGGTCACTATCAAAATTTCACTTCAGGCTATCTCAGAATAATTTTAAATAAATAAATTTGGTACCTTCTTGAATGAATGAATGAAAATATGAAAGTGTTTGTTGCTCAAATGTGTCCAATTCTTTGTGACCCCATGGACTGGATCCCACCAGGCTCCTCTGTCCATGGAATTCTCCAGGCAAGAATACTCAGATAGGTAGCTATTCCCTTTTTCAGGGGATCTTCCCAACCCAGGAATCGAATCCTGGTGTCCTGCATTGTGGGCAGATTCTTTATGGTCTGAGCCACCAGGTAAGCCTGAAACATTCTTGTTGAATGCCTAATTGCTACTTAACTTACCAGCATGGAAAGTGTTAATGATTATTATTCATATCCTTATTTGTTTTAAGATAACAATAATGTGGACAAGCAACTAAATTTGGGGGGACTTTCCTGATGGTCCAGTGGTTAAGACTCTGCATCACTATTGCAGGGCATGTGGGTTTGATCCTTGGTCAATCAGGAGCTAAGATCCTTCAGACCATGCATCCAAAAAAAAAAAAAAGAAGAAGAAGAAGAAGGGGGAAAAAAACTAAAGTTTTAATATTTTCTTATTAAAATCATTTAACAGAACACTTACTCTCACATCTCCATCTTATATGTTTTTAATCTTGAATACTTAGTGTACACAAAACTTTTGAAGAAAGTGGTCAATTGCATTTTTCTGTCACTTGAAGGAAAAAATGCTACCATGCTTAAGTTATTTAAATGCAAATTATCAGTAGTATCAAAGTACATCTCTTCTAAATTTGCTATATGATAGGAATTACTCTTCCATGTAAGGGAACTGAGAGAGAAAAAATTCTGCTCAATTTGACATTTGTTTCCCTTCTGAGTTTATCTACTTAGAAAAAAAATATGCTGAGACCTTATGGAAGGCAAAATGACATGTATATCTTTGCTGAAAAGACAGATGCTTGGCTTTGTTCAAAACCACTGTCTTACTATTAACTGTGATATTCAATTTATCTACTTCAGATGGATGAGGAGATAAATTGACTGCAAGTGTAAAATTGTGATTCTGAAGAGCCTCAGTTACCATCCAAACATGCATTGCATTTGATTTGCTTATTTTAATATTCAACAGCTTCAATATATAACTGAACGCTCTTGGCTTTTTATTCCTGCTATGTGAAGCATTAACAATATTGCATTCAATGCTCGTATTTTTTTCTCAGCAACTACTAGTACAACTTGAACATTAGTGATAGTTAACATTTTTAAAAGATGTTTCTCTACAGTTAAGGAGGTAACCTATTTAAGTGAAGTATGACATTCTCATTGCCTGGTTATGTAAGCAAGTTAGCCGACTAATCTTCCCAATTTGTGATATCATGTCAAGTATATAGCTTTGTTATGTGCATTAACTGAGTCATTTGCCTGTGGCATGTTTTGGTGTAAATAGACTTTAACTATAAATTGCAGTATATCTTTATTCTGAAATTTAAATGACTGAGTTTTCAGCTACTGTTTATCTTGTGGCTGCTGCCAAAAAGCAAGCAACTTAAAAATTAGAGGTTATAGTTAAAAATGTCTTAACTTTCAGAAATGTTAACTTTTCTGAACATTCAGAAATTTTATTTTAGCAGCCTGTGTATCATGAGTAAAATTATGTAAAATTCCAGTAACTAAAAATTTTTTGTCATTAATATACTTTTTTGTTCTTCCAGATGCCTGTGGATTGGCAGGTATTAGTAAACACCTGTAGCCTCTCCAGCATCCATTAGCCCCTTTTTTGTGTGTGTTTGTCTCTCCTGCCTGGCCCAAATGAACTCAGTTTATCCAGCACGTAGTGGATTTGGGTCAGAATGCTCCCAGTGTTTTGCGCGGGTCCTGAGTAGCTTAACCACTTAGTATAATTCAATATGTGCCTAAGATTCTATCGGCCATAATTCAAGAATGAAAACATGATGCCTTTCAGGTCAGTCAGAACTGACTGGTCAACTGGTCCCAGTTCTGGAGCTTTGAATCTAGAAAAGATTGTAAAAGTACTTCAGGGAACTGAGAAATAGATCTGAGGAAAAAAAGAAAGGGATTTTGCCCTGATCACAATTGAAGCTATCAGTTCAGTTCAGTTGCTCAGCTTTGTCTGACTCTTTGTGACCCTGTGGACTGCAGCATGCCAGGCTTCCCTGTCCATTACCAACTCCCGGAGCCTACTCAAACTCATGTCCATCGTGCCGGTGATGCCATGCAACCATCTCATCCTCTGTCGTCCCCTTCTCCTCCCACCTTCAATCTTTCCCAGCATCAGGGTCTTTTCCAACAAGTCAGTTCTTTGCATCAGGTGGCAAAAGTATTGTAGTTTCAGCCTTAGCATCAGTGCTTCCAATAAGGAAGTTGAAACTATACTTGATAAATATTTATCTGATAACTTGTATCTTGAATTTATTTAGTTAAATAAATAAATTATTTAAATAAAGTTAAATAAATTTATTTGTTTAAAGAAACTGCAATATAACTGACTGACCAAATGAATTTGAATTGTTGCTTTCTGTCACTTTCAATATGAATTTCTATTACAGAGGGAATTGAGCATTTATTGGCTAATAATTTTATCAGAAAATATTCATTATTTTATTTTATTTCTATACTTCGTAACTTCTGCTGATAATCTGAGAATTGATATTATATGTGTGAACTGGTGGATAAGTTATATCATGTCTAGAACCAGGATTTTAAGACTTTCATTGAAAGAAAGTGAAAGTGTTAACGGCTCAGTTGTGTCTGACTGTGACCCCATTGCAGGCAGATTATTTACCATCTGAACCACCTCCATATAAACTAAATTTTACATGAAAATTATTGAATAAATGTTGCAGAAAGGGGAACCCCATTCCAGGGCCCAAGAGTGGGCTCTTAATCTAATTCTCATAAATGAATTGTCTGAGGAGACTTACATGCTGACAAGGCAAGAGACTTTATTGGGAATGGACACCTGGGTAGAGAACAGCATAGTAAGGAGCCAGCTAAAAAATATAGTCACAACCTGAGAGTAGAGAGTTATTTCGTGAGGATGTTTATGAATCTGAGCTCAGGTGAAAGCATCTCAGTAGCTCTGAGAAAATTGCTCCAAGGAGGCAGGAGGGGAAGTCAGGCAATATACAAGTTTGCAACAAAGGGAGCAGGCAGTTTGAACACCAAAGATTAGGTATCAAGTTAAGGAATTTATCATTCTCTGTATGGGAAGATGCAAGCCTCTTGGCTCACTGAATTCATTGCTTTCATATGCACCTCAGCTCTCTAGGCCAATCCTGTTTCCTTGTTTGAGTGGCCGATGGCTGCCTCCTGCATTCCCTCAACTCCTCAGCAGTTAACCTTGAGGGGTGGCAGCACCCACTGGATCACAGTGTTGGGAGCCTTCACTCACATTTGGAGGCCAGAAATTGCTGGTGGCTGTGCCATCTCTTGTTTATTGATATGGCAGGAAATATTTTCATCATTTCACAAAGGGAAGCCCGGTGAACGTCTCTGCCACTGGTTCACAGTCTTGGATTTTATGGCAATGGGGTTAGTTTGATTGCCTCTGGACAATCATTCTAAATCAGGGTCCCTGCTGTGTTACACACATATCACTCAGCCAAGACGGATTCCAGTGAGAAGGATTCTGGGAGGTTGGTAGGACATATGGGCTGGCAATGATTCTCTCCTTTTGACCTTTAGTTCCAGGTTCCTTATCAGGACCTCTTGTTGTAAGATAACTCATGCTAATGGCCACTATTTTGCCTGGCCAGGTTGGGAAGTTTCAGTCAGTGGTTCCCCTAACATAAGTAGCAGAGTTATTTTTAGTATTTTTGAATTTATTTACATTTAGTTTCAATCAATTAAGAAATACTCTTGAAAAACTGCTTTATTTTAATACTTAAAAATGATCGTGAGGTTTTTGCCGCTTAAATTACTATAAATTAATTAAATTCAGTAAAATATGTTTAAGCAATATTGCCTATTTTTTGATCATTATATTTTATATTTGTATCAATTATTTCTAGTCTGAGAGAATCAAGGTCAAAAATTGAAATAAATTCTATATTCCCATAAGAGATAATATAGCTCATATTGATGTGATGGTAAAATACATATCCTTAAGTTATATTCTTATTTAGTTTCTAAAATTTAATTATAACTTATCTTAAAATTCTATCATTAACTGCACTTGAGCTTCTTTTCAAGAATTCTTGCTGAGAACCCATCGTATGTCTTAGTACAAACTTATTAAAATAGGCTTCTTTGTAAAGATTAGTGTATATTATGACTTTTGAAGATTTAAGAAAAATAAAGTTTAAGGTAATAGGGGGAATATTATTTATCTGTCCTTCAGACAGTTTTCTGAAATGGATTTTTCTATAAAATGTTGAAAGACATTTGCAGTGGTGAAACTTTTTATGCTAATCAAATTTAAGGGCTGTAACTTACTTTTAATTATAAATCTGAAAGATTAAATTTTAATACTAATCTTAAACAGTTATTATGAAATCATGAGGTTGATCCTGTCAAGGTGGTCAGTTTTTCCCTGGGTTATAAATTCAGATGTTCTCCATTAATTTAAATAAGTTAATATGATGTTATATCTCTCTTGAGTAATGGATATATCCTATAGGATCTAGTTCACCATGTCTGAAAAATGTTAATACTTTTGTTACTGTGATTTAACCTTTATTTGATTAGGTACTTCATTTTTGGGTTCATTTTTGATTAATATTTTTCTGGGTCAGTTCATGAACGCTCTTACCACATTTTAACATAATTCGTTCACCTCAGACAAAGCATTCTCATTACTTTCCTAAAATTTAGTAAATAATTTTGTTTGGGAGGATGTTTAAGACAAAGACATAGGGATAATAATTAGCATTTTCAGTAATAAATGAAGATTGGGAGTGGAAATGTCCCTCATTATCTGTAAGAAGCAGAGTATAATTTCTGCCAAGATGTTTTCTTTAGCTTTAAATATTTTTAAGGAACAAGATTAAATGGAACTTAAGAGGACACAGGTGGAGTTAGAGGAGAGAGATTTTGCCCCCTTTGGGAAATTATATATCAGAATGCAGGAATTAGTTTATTACCTCTGTGTTATTAAGGCAGAAGCAAATTAGATATGAAAATCTCTTCAGATTAAAGAGCATCTCATGAAAGGGAGAGAGGGAAAAAAAAAGACAGAAAGAGAAAAAAGGAGAAGTAAGAGGAGGGGAAAGAAAATGAGAAGGAAAAAGAGAGATGAAAAAGAAAGGGAGGTTAGGCAAAGGAGACAAAGAGAGGATGGAGGACATGAAGAGGAAGTATATGAGTTTATTTGAATCTATCTCCATCATCTAGAAACAATTTTTTCTAGCACTTTGTATTTTCTAGCCTAGTGCAGAATATTTTTTATCTCTAACATAAAGTTATTTTAAAATTACATGCTATTTAAAATAAAAGGAAACATTTAACATCTGTACACTTGATTCATTTTATTATAATTAATATTTTATTGTTTATTTTTCCTGTTATACAGTTGTATATAACATAATCTCAAGACTTTACTTTGTAGGCGTTATCATGAAAATTCTTAATTTTACTTATCTTCATCATTTTATTTATTTGTCAAAGTAATAGGACATGGATTACTTATCCTCAATTTGATAGCAAACCAAAGAGGTACAAATTACAACTGTTTATTCAAAAATTATAGACATATAAATCATAGAATCTGCTAATTTTTTATTTGAATTCTATAATTCATTTTATTTTCATTTAAATTGATAATAAAAAGATTGCTTTAAACTCTACTATTATGTAAGAATATTTTATTAGAAGTTTCTAAAAATATTTCAGATAACAACCTTATGAGCCTTAATTTATAGCATTTGAATACCTAAGTACAAATGATTTATAAGAATCTTGGTTTAAAAAGCATTTGTGTGTGTGTGTATAAATGATGAGAGGAAAAATAATACAGTGAATTGAGCTTTTCCTTGAATGCTACTTATTTAAGTTGGATATAAACTTTATTATAAGCTATTGTTTATTACATGCTTTCCAAAAGGATTTTTCTTTTTACCAAAAAACCTCTTCAAAGTTTTGGCTTTATTAATATATAACAAATATTAAATGAAAAATATGCGTCTAATTTGAAGCGATGTAACTAGAACAGTTATTAATTTTCTCTCATATATATTTAGTAGACATCTTTTAAAATGTTTTCTTATTCTTACAATATTTTTTTAAATTTTACTTAAATTGTAGATAATTAAGTGTTACATGTCATTAGGCCAAGGGCTTCCCTGGTGGCTCAGTCAGTATAGAATCCACCTGGAATATGGGAGACCTGTGTTTGATCCATGGGTTGGGAAGATCCCTTGGAGGAGTATATAGCAACCTACTCCAGTAATCTTGGCTGGACAATCCCCATGGAGGAGCCTGGAGGGCTCCTCTGTCCATGGGTTCACAAAGTTAGACATGATTTTGTTCACATAGGTTCACAAATTTAGACATGACTGAACGATTAAGCACAGCACATCATTAGACCAAAGTAATTTACATTGTCTATTGTGATTCAAATAATGCCCATAAATAAAATAGACCAGAGATGGAGAAGATGTTTTTTATTTATTTATTTTTTTAATTTTATTTTATTTAACTTTACAATATTGTATTGGTTTCGCCATATATCAAAATGAATCTGCCACAGGTATACATGTGTTCCCCATCCTGAACCCTCCTCCCTCCTGCCTCCCCATACCATCCCTCTGGGTCATCCCAGTGTGCCAGCCCCAAGTATCCAGTATCGTGCATCGAACCTGGACTGGCGCCTCGTTTCATATATGATATTATACATGTTTCAATGCCATTCTCCCAAATCATCCCACCCTCTCCCTCTCCCACAGAGTCTAAAAGACTGTTCTATACATCTGTGTCTCTTTTGCTGTCTTATATACAGGATTATTGTTACCATCTTTTTAAATTCCGTATATATGCGTTAGTATACTGTATTGGTGTTTTTCTTTCTGGCTTACTTCACTCTGTATAATAGGCTCCAGTTTCATCCACCTCATTAGAACTGATTCAAATGTATTCTTCTTAATGGCTGAGTAATACTCCATTGTGTATATGTACCACAGCTTCCTTATCCATTCATCTGCTGATGGACATCTAGGTTGCTTCCATGTCCTGACTATTATAAACAGTGCTGCGATTGAGACAAGAATAGTTACTTGGAGTAGAGGAGAATGTATCAAGAAAAAATAAGATGATTGAATTCAATAATCTATTTCTAACTGGAAACGTTGGTAGACAAAGTGGACCAAGTTCATTAAAACGTCATCTTTTGTTTATATGTGGGATTTAAATACATGTGGAACAAGAAATAAATTTGCTTAAATGTAGACTTCTAATTATAAAATGAATAATTCATTATCGTCCTTGTCACTGTTCAGTCACTAAGTCATGTCTAACTCTTTGCAACCCCATGGACTGTAGCATGCCAAACTCCTTTCTCCTTCACATATCCACAACCTTGTTCTCGTGACAAAACTGTTAGCCTGTGTCTGGCTTCATTTTGTACTCCGAGGCCAAACATGTCTGCTATTTCTGTTATCTCTTGACTTCCTAATTTTGAATTTCAATCTGCTATGATGAAATGTACATCTATTTTTGGTGTTGGTTCTAGAAAACGTTGTAATTCTTCTCATAGAACTGGTCAACTTCTGCTTCTTCAACATTAATGGTTGGAGCATACCCTTGGATTACTGTGATGTTGAACAGTTGGATTTGGAAACAAACTGAGATCATTCTGTCATTTTTGAGGTTTCACCCAAGTACTGCATTTTGAACTCTTGTTGACTATGAGGGCTACTTTGTTTCTTCTAAGGGATTCTGACCCACTGTAGTAGATATAATGGTCATCTAAATTAAATTTTCCCATTCCTGTCCGTTTTTCATTTACTGATTAGTAAAATGTCAGTGTTCAATACTGCCATCTCCTACTTTACCATGTCCAGTTTACTTTGACTTATGGACCTAACATTGTAGGTTCCTGTGCAATATTGTTCTTTACAGCGGTGGACATGTCTTTTACCACCAGACACATCCACAACTAAGTGTTTCTGCTTTCGCTTCATTCTTTCTGGAGCTATTAGCAGTTGCCCACTGGTCTTCCCCAGTAGCATACTCGACACCTTACAACCTGAGGGGCTCAACTTCCAATATCATATCTTTTTTGCCTTTTCATACTGTCCATGCGGTTCTCAGGTAAGAATATTGGAGTGCATTGCCATTTCCTCCTCCAGTGGACCATGTTTTGTTACAACTCTTCACTATGACCTGTCCATCTTGAGTGGTCTTGCAAGGCATGGCTCATAGCTGCATTGAGTTACACAAACCCTATCACCATGACAAGACTGTGATCCTTGAAGGGGAATATACAACATGGTAACTATAGTTAATAATACTGTATTGCATATTTGAAAGTTGCTAAGAGAGTAGATTGTAAAAGTTTTCATTATATACACATACAGTTTTTGTAACTATGTATGGTGGCAAATGCTAACTAGACTTATTATATTGATCATTTCACAATATCCACAAATATTGCATCATTATGTTATATATCCTAAACTATTACAGTGTTATATATCAAACACTTGAGTAAAAGTTTATATATTTGCTTCAGTGTAGAATTAAAAACCACAAATATTTTTAAAGTAAAGATTACAAAATGTATTGTGATAAATATCCATCTATAAATCTGCTATAAATGTTTTTCCAAAAAAACAGATTGAATTTTATAGCTATACTTTTGATTTTAATATTTTTCCATTCTGATATGTAGATATGATAACATAGGTTAGTCATCATTTTGATCAGATCAGATCAGATCAGATCAGCCGCTCAGTCGAGTCCGACTCTTTGCGACCCCATGAATCGCAGCACGCCAGGCCCCCCTGTCCCTCACCAACTCCCGGAGTTCACTCAGACTCACGTCCATCGAGTCAGTGATGCCATCCAGCCATCTCATCCTCTGTCGTCCCCTTCTCCTTTTGCCCCCAATCCCTCCCAGCATCAGAGTCTTTTCCAATGAGTCCACCCTTTGCATGAGGTGGCCAAAGTACTGGAGTTTCAGCTTTAGCATCATTCATTCCAAAGAAATCCCAGGGCTGATCTCCTTCAGAATGGACTGGTTGGATCTCCTTGCAGTCCAAGGGACTCTCAAGATATTTGGCAAACTAATACAATTATGTAAAGTTTAAAAATAAAATAAAAAAAAAGAAAAGAAAAAAAAAAGAAAACTAAAAAAAAAAAAAATCATCAAAAAACAATAAAAAAAAAAGAGTCTTCTCCAACACTACAGTTCAAAAGCATCAATTCTTCAGCGCTCAGCCTTCTTCACAGTCCAACTCTCACATCCATACATGACCACAGGAAAAACCAGAGCCTTGACTAGACGAACCTTTGCTGGCAAAGTAATGTCTCTGCTTTTGAATATACTATCTAGGTTGGTCATAACTTTCCTTCCAAGGAGTAAGCGTCTTTTAATTTCATGGCTGCAGTCACCATCTGCAGTGATTTTGGCGCCCCAAAAAGTAAAGTCTGACACTGTTCCCACTGTTTCCCCATCTATTTCCCATGAAGTGGTGGGACCGGATGCCATGATCTTTGCTTTCTGAATGTTGAGCTTTAAGCCAACTTTTTCACTCTCCTCTTTCACTTTCATCAAGAGGCTTTTGAGTTCCTTCACTTTCTGCCATAAGGGTGGTGTCACCTGCATATCTGAGGTTATTGATATTTCTCCTGGCAGTCTTGATTCCAGTTTGTGTTTCTTCCAGTCCAGTGTTTCTAGACTTAAAAAAAAGGTGTATGATTTCAGAGTTTATTTCTGCTCTTTTTAGTTTCCATATCTTGCAGGTGAATCTTGAGCAAATGTGACTGACAGAGTCACACCCTCAGGTAGTTGTAGAATTAGGGCTTCAATTCAAAACTACTGACTTTGAACTAATTACCTCCCAGTGACCAGACTGATGTAGTCATTGAGTTATATATTTGACTGCTATCACCAAAATTTAGACTTATATATAAATGTTTAATTAATAATTATACTTTCACTTGCTCAAAGAGTTGTTGGAGATAATAGTATAGTATTTTTAAATACTGATCATATTTAATCTTTAGTTTCTTGATATTTAATGGCATACATTTTAATAAATATTTAAAGAAAGTAATCTTTAGTGTAATTTAGCTTCTTGTGACAGTTAAATTTTGCATATTCAGACAGATATGTATAACTATATAAATGGTTAAATATTTGCATTAAGATAGACAGCAATATTAACTAGTCTCCCTTTATTTGTGGTTTCAGTTACTAATAGTCAATCACGATCTAGAGATATTGAATGGAAAGTTGCAGAAACAATCAGCTCCTAAGTTTTAAATTGAGCACTGTTCTTGGTAGCATGATGAAATCTCCTGCTGTCTAGGAATGTGAATCATTCCTTTGTCCATCCAATCCAGTCTATATACACTACCAACCCAGTAGTCACTTAGAAGCCATATTGGTTTTTAGATCAACTGCCATGATATTGCAGTGCTGGTGTTCAAGTAATACTTATTTACTTAATAATCCCCTAAAGTACCATGGATGGAGGAGCCTGGTAGGCTGCAGTCCATGGGGTCGCTAAGAGTCGGACACAACTGAGCAACTTCTCTTTAACTTTTCACTTTCATGCATTGGAGAAGGAAATGGCAACCCACTCCAGTGTTCTTGCCTGGAGAATCCCAGGGGCTGGGGAGCCTGGTGGCCTGATGTCTATTGGGTCACACAGAGTCAGAAATGACTGAAGTGACTTAGCAGCAGCAGCAGCAGCCCTAAAGTAGAAGAGTGGTGATGCTGGCAATTCACTTATGCCAAACAGCAGCAGTGAAGTTCTCCCTTTATGTGAAAGGTGATAGTTCTCAAGAAGGAAAAAGAAAATGTTTATTTTGCTGTCACATAGCAAAATGCATACGCTATAGCCACAGTGCATGATGAATACTTAGTTAAAATGCAAAAAAACATTACATTTGTGAGTGGAAATCACAAACAGAAAACATACTCTGATTGACAATGAAGTGTTGTGCCAGAAAGAACTGAGCTATAGACAGCTTCAGTAAGGCATCCCCAAGCCATTTATTGCAAACTATATCATAGGTATCTATGTATAGAATAAAACATAATATGCATAGGGTTTGGTATTATACACAGTTTCAAAGCATCTACTGGGAGTCTTGCAATTTATCCCCTGTAAGAGGAGGCTATTGTCTATGTGTGTGTGTGTATATATATCTTCTGGAGAATATACATATTCTTCTGGGGGAGACTCACTGAGATAAGGAAATAAATGGTACAGTAGGATTTTGAAATCTCCTCACAATGTATAATGCTTAGGATGGGGTAGTTTTCTGTCACTGAAATGCATTGGTAGAAATAATGCTGCCACACCGTATCAGTTTTGATCATTGCATCAGCCATGTAACTCATAGCATTACCACCATATGTAGGACATTACCTTGTCAATCCTCTTCCCCTGCAGGTAACACTTTCCAGCTAACTCGTCATCTTATATAAATTTTGCTTGTATTAGATTGAAATATACTAATATGAGTCTAACATATCTCACTCAGCTATACGAGTCTAACATATCTCACTCAGCATAGTTTTGGTTCATTAATCTTGCTTCATGTATCAGTTATCACTTCCTTTTTATTGCTGTGTGTTATTTCCATTGTATCAATATACCACAATTTGTTTCTATATTATCAGGTTGACTGATGTTATGGTTTTTCCAATTTGAGAGTGTTATAAATGTTTGTAAATTATTCCCCATAAATGTGGAATAACCATGAATAAACGTTCGTGGTGGTGGTTTAGTCACTAAGTCGTGTCCGACTCTTGTGACCCCATGGACTGTAGCCTGCTAGACTTCTGTGTCCATGGGATTCTCCAAGCAAGAATACTGGAGTGGATTGCCATTTCCTTCTCCAGGGAGTCTTCTGACCGAGGGATCAAATCCTGGTCTCCTGCATTGCAGGCAGATTATTTACCAACTAAGCTACAAGGGAAGTCTGAATAAACCTTTAGATGATTATTTTTTTTCTCTTGAATTGCTGTGTCATAAGGTATGTTTACATTTACAAAAATGATTGGATTTCCAGAGTGTTCATATCATTCTATATTGCCATTAGAAGTATTTGAAAAAATTGAAAGAAAAGGACAAAGAGATCAAAAAGCTGAGCATTCAGGACAGAGGAGCCTGGTGGGCCTTAGTCCATGAGGTCTCAGAGTTGGACAAAAATGTTGAGAGTTCAGTTTGCTGTGTATCTCTGCCAGAAAATTAATTTGGTCAATGTTTATAATTGTAACTATTCTAATGACTGTGTAGTGTAATTGCATTATGTTTTTAATTTGCATTTCTCTGACGACTAAAAATGTTGATTACTTCTTCATGATTATTAACCTCTAATATGTATTCCTTTGTGTTAAGCCCCCACCCATTTCTAATTGCTTTATTTTCTTTTTTATTATTGATTTGAATTGGTTGTGTGCATAACCTTGATAGGAATCTTTGGTCAGGTATGTGCGCTAAGAGAATTTTATCCTGGTTTGTGTCCTGCTTATGCATATTTTCAAACTTGCTCCTTGAGTAGATTCCTTCTCTATTTCTTCAGATTTCCGTCACCTCCTCTGAGAACCCTAATTCCTACTTCATCAACTTACCAAGACCCTCTGCACTGTGCTTTGAGCACTGTCTACCTGTGCCCCGTTTTGAAACGTACCCTCAGGCAGGATGTTAAGCTTATTGTGGGGCGCGTCTCAGTTGTCCTCTTCTTAGTGCTCACGGTATGCGCTGCTGCCGCCTCTCACCTTTCATTGAGAAATAGTCACTTAACACTTTTCCCTTGTTTCATAGTTGTCTACGGCAGGTGCACTGTGTGGCCTGAGTTTCCCCTTAATGACTAAAAGCAGAAATTAACTTTTATTTAAAAAAAAAAAAAGGTTTTTATGCTGGTATTTTTGAGTAGATTAATTTCAAAAGTGATTTCATGAAGGAATGAATTGAGTCAGTGTTTCTAAAGAAATCTATTTACTTTAAAATCTGCTTGTGGTTCAAGTGCAGATTTAATTAGACAGTAATTCAGAATGTTTTCATGTTTTAATACTTGGGAATTGTTTAGAATTACAATGAAAATTATTTTAAGCATCAACAAATTACAGGAAATATTAACATTCTATGGACTTTACAGACTTATACTGTGAATAAAAATTTAAAAATGAAAATCATGTATCTTGTCCAATTTTTATGACAGAAATATGCCAATAATTTCATTTGAAATACTTAGCTCAGTCTATTCGTAGATTCTCTGGTTGAATGATTTCCAAATATATTTTACATATAGGCTTTAATGACACTGAGAAAAATGTTAGGATTTTAAACATTACGTAGTTTACTGCAATAAGTGAATATAATTGGAATGTTTGATATTTAAAATGTATTAACACTTTATTTGATTCATATTTGTCATAGAATAGTTTGAATTCTAAATATTGTAGTATAACTGCTATTTGAATTTTTAGTAAAGAAAAATAAATTTTACTTTCAAAATAAAAATTATTTAAAATATGATTCTTCACAGACAGTTAATACAGGACTTAATTATAAGTACATTATCTTATATTATTACTTCATGGCTATAATTGTATTTAAACTATTGAAGATGAAAGATTTTTAAGATAACAGAATAAATGCTTTTTAAAAGAGATATTCTTTTTTTATCCTGGACTTCTGTTCCCCTTCAAGCTGCTTAGAAGAATAACTTTAAAATCCTATTAAAATGCTGTCTTTGTCATCCTCTAATTATATTGAACATTTGCAATAATAAATTCACGATTTGAAGTACAGTCAGCTCCCAGTCTTTTTGCTCACTGGATAGAACTTCTCTATCTTTGACTGCAAAAAATATAATCAGTCTGATTTTGGTATTGACCATCTAGTGATGTCCATGTGTGTCGTCTCTTGTGCTGTTGGAGGAGGGTGTTTGCAATGTCCAGTGTGTTCTCTTGGCAAAACTATGTCAGCCCTTGCCCTGCTTCATTTTGTACTCCAAGGCCAATTTTCCTGTTACTCCAGGTATCTCTTGACCTCATACTTTTGCATTCCAGTCCACTATGATGAAAAAGACATCTTTTCTTTTTTTGGTGTTAGTTCTAGAAGGTCTTGTAGGTCATTAAAGAACCATTCAACTTCAGCTTCTTTTGACATTAGTGGTTGGGGCATAGACTTAGATTACTGTGATACTGAATGGCTTGCCTTTGAAATGAAGAGATCATTCTGTCATTTTTGAGATTGCACCCAAGTACTGCATTTTGGACTGTTTTGTTGACTGTGAGGGGTATTCCATTTTGTCTAAAGGATTCCTGACCACAGTAGTAGACATAACAGTCATCTGAATTAAATTCTCTCATTCTGGTACATTTTAGTTCACTAATTCCTAAAATGTTGATGTTCACTCTTGCCATCTCCTGTCTGACCATTCCAATTTACCTTGATTCATGGACCTAACATTCTAGGTTACTATACAATATTATTCTTTACTGCGTTGGACTTTACTTCATCACAAGTCACATCCACAACTGGGCATTGTTTTTGCTTTGGCTCCATCTCTTCATCATTTCTGGAGTTATTTCTCCACTGTTCTCCAGTACCACATTGGGTGCCTACCGACCTGGGGAGTTCATCTTTCAGTGTCATTTAAGGGATTATATCTGATAGAGTGTGTGAAGGACTATGGACAGAAGTTTGTAACATTATACAAGAGGTGGAGATAAAAACCATCCCCAAGAAAAAGAAATGCAAAATGGCAAAATGGTTGTTTGAGTAGGCCTTACAAATATCTAAGAAAAGAAGAGACATGAAAGGCAAAGGAGAGAAGGAAAGATATACCCATCTGAATGCAGAGTTCCAAATAGAGCAAGGGAGATAAGACAGCCTTCCTAAGTGATCAATGAAAAGAAATAGAGGGAAAAAATAGGATGTGAAAGACTAGAGATCTCTTCAAAAAAATTAGAGATATCAAGGGAACATTTCATGCAAAGATGGACACAATAAAGGACAGAAAGTGTATGGACCTAACAGAAACAGAAGATATTAAAAAGAGCTGACAAAAATGCACATAAGAACTATATAAAAAAGGCCTTAATGACCCAGATAACCATGATGGGGAGATCACTCACCTAGACATCCTGGAGTGTGAAGCCAAGGGGGCCTTAGGAAGTATCACTACAAACAAAGCTAGTGAAGGTGATTGAATTCCAACTGAGCTATTTCAAATCCTAAAAGATGATGCTGTGAAAGTGCTACACTTAATGTGCCAACAAATTTGGAAAACTCAGCAGTTGCCACAGGACTGGAAAAGGTCAGTTTCCATTTCATCCCAAAGAAAGACAATTCCAAAAAATGTTCAAACTGCCTCACAACTGCACTCATCTCACACACTAGCAAAGTAATGGTCAAAATTTTCCAAGCTGTGTGAATCAAGAACTTCCAGATGTTCAAGCTGGATTTAGAAAAGGCAGAGGAACCAGAGATTGAATTGCCACCATTTGTTGGATCATAGAAAAAGCAAGAGAATTCCAGAAAAACATCTACTTCTGCTTCATTGACTATGCCAAATCCTTTGACTGTGTGAATCACAACAAACTGTGGAAAATTCTTGAAGAGATGGGAATACCAGACCACCTTACCTGGCTACTGAGAAATCTGTATGCAGTTCAAGAAGCAACAGTTAGAACCACACATGGAACAAAAGACTGGTTCCAAATTGGGAAAGGAATATGTCAAGGCTGTATATTGTCACTCTGCTTATTTAACTTATATGCAGAGTACATCATGCAAAATGCCAGGCTGGATCATGCACAAGCTGGAGAAATATCAGTAATGTCAGATATGCAGATGATACCACCTTACAGCAGAAAGCAAAAAGGAACTAAAAAATCTCTTGATGGAAATGAAAGGGAAGAGTGAAAAAGCTGGTTTAAAACTCAACATTCAAAAAACTAATATCAGGGCATCCACTCCCATCACTTCATAGCAAATACATGGGAAACAATGGAAACTTTGTTTTACTGGGCTCTAAAATCACTGCAGATGGTGACTGCAGCCATGAAATTAAAAGAAGCTTGCTCTTTGGAAGAAAGACTGTGACAAACCTAGACAGCATATTAAAAAGCAGAGACATTACTTTGCTAACAAAGGTCTGTGTAGTCAAAGCTATGGTTTTCCCAGTAGTCATGTATGGATGTGAGAGTTGGTCCATAAAGAAAGCTGAACACCAAATAATTGATGCTTTTGAACTGTGGTATTGGAGAATACTCTTCAGAATCCCTTGGACTGCAAGGAGATCAAAGCAGTCAGCATTAAAGGAAATCAGTCCTGAATATTCATTGGAAGGACTGATGCTGAATCTAAAGTTTCAATACTTTGGCCACCTGATGAGAATAACAGACTCATTGGAAAAGACCCTGATGACGGGAAAGATTGAAGGCAGGAGGAGAAGGGGTCGGCATAGGATGAGATAGTTGAATGGCATCACCAACTCGAAGGACATGAGTTTGAGCAAGCTTGGTGTTTGAGCAAGCTTGGTGTTGCACAGGGAAACCTGGTGTGCGGTAGCCCCTGGTGTCGCAGAGTCAGACAACTGAGCAACTGAACTGAACTGAATTATAATTAGTAAAATACGTATGAACTCTTACTCCTTTGGGATAATTGCTTATATGTAATTTTCTTTTTTTAGCCACTGATAAATTACTTAGAATATTTATACATCTTATAAACACAGCATAAAATTTGGTAAAAATATGGCTTTATTTTATGATCATAACAGTTGGTTATGATCCTTTCATTATAATAAAAATATATACAGAAATCATAGTGTACTTTTGACCATTATGCCATATTATTGGGGTATCTTTTTGTGGATTTACATTTCTTTAAACTTTCATTGTAGCATTTACATATCTTCTTTGATGTCTTGCCTAACTCAAATATTTTGATAATTAATACTTTCTCAAGATTTTTAATGTATAATTTAATAAAAAAATATTGCTCTGTTAAAAGTATTATTACAAATTACCTTTGTGTTACAGAATACTGTAACAGAAATCTATTTACAGGCATTAAACTGAGAAATTTTATACTCCTAATGTAGTTGGCCATTGAGAACCCAGATTCCTCCCTGTTGGCTCTCCCACTGTTAGTGTATAACTTTCTTTCTCAGATTCACAAGATACCTTCTGAATATGAAGTCTTATGTGTGAATTCTAAATTTGAAGAGATGCAAAAACAGAAAGGCAAAATCTTCCTGCCAGTTGAGCTTTTCTCTTTTATACAAAAACAACCATGTTCAAAGGGACTTATGCTTAGAAATCATTGACTAGGTATGTCTTTTGACTAAACTAGTTGCCAGTAAGTCTAGTTTGTTAGTGCCGTTACCCAAATGGGAACCATGTATAAAGGCAAGAGTACGCTAATAAATATAAGTGGTATATTGAATAATGGTTGGAAAATAGTATGTCTGCCACACAGAAAGCCAAACAGAAATTAACTTTTTGCTGGGGATCCTTGCTGTGTCGGTGGTTACACAGAGAAAGATGAGTTCGATATTTTATTTAGTGTGCTAAGGGAAATGAAAAAAATTCCTGTTTATGGTTTTATGATTTGTAGCTTCTCTACATTTCTCTTTCATCTTTGGTCAGTATGTTTTGTTTAGTCTATATCTTTCCATTTTGCTGTCTGATGATAGGGTAACAGACAATCTTAAGTTTTGCATGACTGCATACTTAACCAGATTAATATTTTTTAAAAAACAATTGGTTTCTTAAAATCTCAGTGGTTAATGTTATAAATAAAGTAGAAATTGTATAATCTGTCCCTATTTAGAATATTGTTGATACCTTGGCTAAAATATTTTATCATTTTCTGGAATTGTATGTACATTAGCAATTGTATTAAAGGAGATTACTAATGTAACTGTCTACCAATACTTCAGGAGATAAACATGTTGCTTCCAAAATACAAAATAATTTAAAAGTTCCCCTTCAGCAAAGATGTATTTTTCTCTATATTTATACATTTGAGAAAGATTATAACCCCAAGATTATTGCTCTA
This sequence comes from Bubalus kerabau, assembly GCF_029407905.1. Lineage (NCBI taxonomy): Eukaryota > Metazoa > Chordata > Mammalia > Artiodactyla > Bovidae > Bubalus > Bubalus kerabau. The sequence goes on from NC_073645.1 coordinate 6,902,648, forward strand.
CATACAGTTCTATCAAAATCAAAGTACATGCTATAATAACTAATGTGTAGTTTCATAATGATTATGTTCCCCTCAATTCCATGAAAGGGATACAAAATAACCTGTGAATTTTTTTAGAACCTTTTTTCTCTTCTATCCATTATATAAACTCCAACTGTTTTATTCAAAACTCCTAAGTAAAGTTCTTCATGAACCTTAGCCTGCTTACCTCAGGGGTACCCTCTCCCTTTCCTCCTGAGTCTGCATCTGCTCATCTGAATATTCAATGAGAGACCTGCCATTTCTCTGAGAAATTGATGGCAGATGGTGTTTTCAGGTAGGGATTAGAGAAGGGCCAGAATATAAATGTTTTACATGTCAAAAAGAGGAAATTAGTCAAGTATGGTCATGTTAAGATGTCTTAGTGTATTATAATTTGTCCAATTTTTTGTAACTCTTCACAAAGAGATGCTAACTATTTATATGTGCCTTTTCAAAATGGGATTCTTCTACTTATAATCAAAACACATTTTTTTTAATTTTTCTTCTTTTACTAAGAATAAATGGGTCTAATTTTTCTCACATGCCTCTGAATATATTTTTGAGGAAAAAAAAATGTTGTCTATTATGTGCTCTTCTAGAACTTGGAGTATTGTAATGAATGCCCAAAAGAAACGGTACTTATAGTTGATATAAATTGTGGCAAATAAAAAAATGTTTGAGGCAAGTACCTATTCATATATCCTTCTTTGTCAAAATTAAAGCACAAAAGAATGTTGACAACCTCCCACAGATTTGTATCTTGTCATATTAATAGTGTTATCTGAAAAAACACAATGACTGATTAATCATTGACTATAGCAGTTGGTCTTGATCTGTATTACAAAATCTTAACCCCCAAACCTATCCTGGTCCTAACCCTCTTCCCCAAGTACACTGATTCAAGGAGAAGAGCCATATCTGCAATAAGCCTACTTTTTCCCCCTCTAGAAAGGTAGGAGACTTTTGAGAGTCCCTTGGACTGCAAAGAGATCCAAGCAGTCCATCCTAAAGGAAATCAGTCCTGAGTGTTCATTGGAAGGACTGATGTTGAAGCTGAAACTCCAATACTTTGGCCACCTGATACAAAGAACTGACTAATTGGAAAAGACCCTGCTGCTGGGAAAGATTGAAGATGGGAGAAGAAGGGGATGACAGAGGATGAGATGGTTGGATAGCATTACCGAATCAATGGACATGAGTTTGAGTAACCTCTGGGAGTTGGTGATGGACAGGGAGGCCTGGTGTGCTGCAGTCCATAGGGTCACAAAGAGTCGGACATGACTGAGCAACTGAACTGAACTGAACTGAGAAAGGTAGGAATCTCATTAGGTACTCTTTACCTTATCTTAAACTTAGTCCCAATAAGACTTCCCATTAATGAGATTGAAGAGTAGCAAAAATTTCACTAATGTTTACCAGTTATTGATTTTATATGATTCCCTTTCCGACAAAGTTTGGATGCTTTCCAGACTTAAGGATTTGTTATGTGATTTTTCTTCACAGAACGTATGTTGTAATCGATTTATTTTTTTCCTGGCCACAATAAAAAAAAAAATAGAATTCGCCATGTTAAATGTTAGTTATTTCCCAAGTTTGTATTTATTCTTTCTTGGGTTGTGAGTCAGTCCAATATAGAAAAAAAAAAATCAGATATTTTTTCTTTCACTACCTTCAGATGGATACTTGAAAATTGTCTTATGCCTAGGAACATTTCTTGGCCTGTGCATGTGCACATATATTTATCATTCCCATGTAATGTTCTATCTGCAACACAGAGGTGGGTTTTTTTTTTTTTTTTTTCCCTTCCTACCTTGAAGACACAACCCTGGACAATTTTTCTAGCTTCTAGTGAAAATTTGGCAGTAGTTCAAATATATGTTTTACTTCATCATTGATAAGGCCTGCATTCTCAGAAACACTGGTTTCATTTTGTGAAATTTGACAAATTTTTGAGTGAATTTTGACATCTGAAATAGTATCTCCTCACCTACCCACTAGACATGACTTTACATTTCTGAAAAATTGGTTTTTATTCAAGATTAAAAAGAAATACCCAGCTAAAAATTTTAGTGATGTGTTTATAGACTAAAGTTAGTGAACTCCAAAAAGCCATGTAATTACTGTTTTCTGTCTGAAACACATAGCCCTCACATCTGTCATCTCCTCCAAAACAGAATTCCAATATCAATGTGATCTCCATATTGTCTCTTTGCCAATGCATTTTTATTTCAAAATATCATGATAAATTACCTGTCATGGTGAAAATAAATTCCCAATGCAAAAGTAAAGTGGCAATGCTAATAGGAAATATTAATAGACGGATGAGTCATGGTACTATTTGAGTATATTAAGAAAAAAAGTTCAGTAAGCAAAAACTAACTCATGTTATTCAGTAATCCTAAATCATTCATGTTTGAAAAAAAATCAATACCATGAAATTAGAACTTCATCTCTAATGTCTTTAAATCATTCTTTTGCTCTTCTATCAATCATGCTATGTATCTGCACTTTCACTCTCATCTTGGATTTCTTCCTTCTCAGTGACACTCTCACATTATTGTCTTTCTCCCACATATACAGAAAATTTGGCATATTAACAAACCAAAAGTAGGCAAGATGCTTCTCAGATGATTGATATAGCAAGAGATTTGAATATGCCATTTAAGTCCCATACATCGAGCAAGTTGACGAAAATCTCTACAAACTCATGTTAACTTACACAAAGTTACCTTTTGTCTTTGTACTGATACATTTATGTATTATCACTTAGATAACTATTAAACTAAGTATCTATAAAGCTGCAAATTTATAAATATTACTATATGTGCACAATGTAAACATCTACAAAACGATGTGCTGTGAGGTGCTTAATCGCTCAGTCATGTCTGACTGTGACACCATAGACTGCAGTCTGCCAGGCTCCTCTGTCATAGGAATTCTCCATGCAGGAATACTAGAATAGGCTGTCATGCCCTCCTCCAGAGGATCTTCCCAACCTACGGGTCGAACCCAAGTCTCCCACATTGCAGGTGAATTCTTTACTAACTGAGCCACCAGGGAAGCTAGGGAAGCCCTATAACTCTATAAAATTACATCATCATTTAAAATAACTGCTGAGAATATCTGTACATACATTTAACTTACAGGTGCATGCATCCTCATCTATATTGCTATCCATGTACATATTTATTTATTCACTATTTATTAATAATTACAATAGAGGATAGATTCTGCATTTCTTAAAGTCTAACATATTTTTTTTTACTAGGAAGATTATTTCAACTGTGAATATTATTCAATGCTAGCAATGACTCTGGATAATTAGTAGATTTAATAGTATTTGTTCTTCTCATTTCTATAGTAAGATAGAACAACAGAAGGATGAGAAGTAGATGAGATGGTGAATGAATCAGTAGGCACTAAGATAAAAATAATGAGACAAAGATAATTGCTTTGCCAGTGGTTTATTTTAGCCATCATTATTCTGGACATAGTCACAACAAGTGTTTCCAAACAATGATCTCATTATTTTAACTTAACAAAAACAATATGCCATTTCTCATGTTTGCATGAAGTTTTAGGTTAATGTGCATAGAGTAAGTCCTGTGAATACAATAAAAGGTCAAAATGTGACCTACTTGAGTAATTGTGTCCCTGTGTAATGCTATTAAAACTGAATTTGTTATTTACAAAAAAGACTTGTCCTGAAAAAATGTTAGGGAATATAAAGAAACTGCAGACCTTTTGCTATGAATAGCAGGTTTCTCCTCTAAGTTGAATACAGCTTTTTCTTTTAATGAGCTTAGCTTTGCTCAAGGCATTCCTTTTTTCCAATTTACATAACCATTTATTTTTCCCTTTTAATGTTGAATGACTTACAGAAAATTAATCCAGCGGATTAACAGTTAGGGCTCCCCCATTGGCTCAGCCATACAAAAGCCACCTGCAATGCAGGAGACGCAGCAGGAGTCATGGGTTTGAACCCTGGTCAGGAACATCCTCTGGAGAAGGAAATGACAACCCACTCCAGTATTCTTGCCAGGAAAATCTCAAGGATAGAGGAGCCTGGAGGGCTACAGTCCATGTGGTTGCAGAGAGTTGGACATGTTTAGCAACTAAACAACAACAGTTAAAGTGCACTTACTTTATTAGTTATTTTATTTTTAGAATCTGTATTAAAGTAGTCATTTCACTAACTCATACTGGAAGAATTTTTTAAACTCTCCATATAAATGACAATGATATCTAGCATTGTCATTTGAACTTATTTTAATGAGTATTATAAAACACTGCAATTAAAAAAAATATGCTTATGCCAAAGCTGAGTTCTGGAAAAGTCACCTTGAAAGAGATAAATCTTCTATATCACTTCTTAGGATTCTTTTTTTAAAAAATAAAAAGGTCACCTCTTGAGGGAGAAAATGTCCACAATACCTGCTTTAAAAAAAAAAAAAATGATTTGGCCCTAATTTGTTTCTTTTTGTTTATCTGTTTGCTTTCTTGGGTTCTACCTTTTGTTTTCATTTGGCACTATTCTACAGGCAGTTCTAATGTCATTCAGCTGTTCATAAAAGTCACATTTTAGCATTAGAAAAATATTTATAAACATGAGAAAACTAAATAAAGCCTAACTTCAGAAGTTGAGTCCCTATGGTTCAGCAATAGTCTCTTTTTTAAAATTTTTACTTAGTATAAAGCCTGACTTTAACATTTGACTGGTTTATAAAAATAGGAATAGGAAGAATTAAGAGTACCTCTGTATATTTATTTTAATAAATATTCCAACTAGAGTACATTATAAAGAAATTCAGAATCCAGAATATGAAGCAAAAATCTTTATTAAATAATTTCATGAGGTTGTCTTTCATCCTATCAAAGCTTCAACCATAAAAATAAAGGAAATCCTGCCATTTGCTGGCTCTTGAAGGCAATATACTTCGACAAAATATGATCTCACAAAAAACACTGTATGATCTCACTTATATGTGGGATTAGACATACCATACTCAAAGAAGCAGGTAAACTTTGTAGTTACTGGAGGTGGGGAGTGGACAGAATGGGCGAAGGTGGTCAAAAAGTACAAACTTCAGTTATGAGTTCTGGATGTATAATGTACAGCATGATCACTATCGTTGACGGTACTCTATTGTATATTTGAAAGTTGCTAAGAGTTGATTTTATAAGATCCCATAATGAGGAAAAAATCTTGTTACTCTGAGAGGTGATAGGTGTAAACTAATACTGTAGTAACCATTTTGTAACAAATGTATATGTTCAATCATTATGCAAGACACCTTAAACCTATACAATGTACTATGTCAGTTGTATCTCAGTAAAATTGGAAAAAAATTCTCAGAAACATATGCAAAAGGCCCATGGCCATTCTTCATAGACCATATCTTCTCATTTTCCCTCTATGATATAGTATTTCTATTTCCCTCTATGATTGTGACCTTTAACTAACTCACCCTTTTATTCTATGACTTGCATTATCTTCTTTATATCAGACTGGCACAATCCTCCATCACTGGGTCCTCGAATTATTGAGAGTGAAGGAAATAAAGCTGGTTAATATTCACTATTAATGAGTTAATTTGAGTTAATAATTCCTAACTCATAATGGAGCATGAACTAATAGACAACTATATAACCAATACAAGATTAATACCTGCTGCTGCTGCTGAGTCACTTCAGTCGTGTCCGACTCTGCGCGACCCCATAGACGGCAGCCCACTGGGATGCCTCGTTCCTGGGATTCTCCAGGCAAGAACACTGGAGTGGGTTGCCATTTCCTTCTCCAATGCATGAAAGTGAAAAGTGAAAGTGAAGTCGCTCAGTCGTGTCTGACCCTCAGCGACCCCATGGACTGCAGCCTTCCAGGCTCCTCCATCCATGGGATTTTCCAGGCAAGAGTACTGGAGTAGGGTGCCCTTGTAATACCTAGAGTATACTAAAAACCTCTCAAAACTCAAGTTAAAAATAAACATTCTGATTAACTAATAAAAATTCTAATTAAAAAATGAGGAAAATATGCAATGAGGCATTTTACTGAAAAAAATACATGGATGACAAATAAGAACACAAGAAGATATTGTCAGGGGAGTGTGTAATTTCCTCAGTTCTGTCTCACCACAGCAAAAATTTGAAGTGACAGACAGACCAGTTTTACAGCCCCGTGTAAACTTCCTCAGTCACAGCGAAAAATCAAAGTGACGAATGGACCAGTGTTACAGCCTCGTGTTACAGCTCAGTTTTTAGTTAGAAAGCAAAGGAAAATACATCCTCCAGGCATGAGGGCGGATCAATCCAAAAGACAGGAAGAGAAGAGAAGCCCCTCCCCTCAATTTTGGCACCTCTTTTTGTATGTTTTTTTTCTCCTCCCCTGGGCCTGCCCTATGTAAATTGGGCTAGCCAAGAGGGCTGTTTGTTTTACTTGAGGTCCTCACTCCGGTCCTCAGACCATCGTTTGTTCTATCTTCACAGGCTTTTACCTTCTTTGTCTTTTAGCCACCACCATTCTGGGCTTCTTTTTCAATCCTAACTACCTAACAGTATTCAACAGCATAAGCCACTGGGAAAATGCAAACTATAATCACAATCAAATATCAATACATATCTACAGAATAGCTAAAATTAAACACACACACACACACACACACACACATTATATAATATTAAATGTTCTGAGGATACAGAGAAATTGGAACACTCTTTTCTTACTGATGAGAATGTTAAATGGAACAGCCACTCTGGGTAATGGTATAACTGTTAAAAACAAAAAATAGCTAAACCTATAATGATACTATGACCCAGAAATTGTACTGTTGTATATTTATCCCAGATAAATGAAAACCTATGTTCACATAAAAACTTGAACATACATGTTTATAATAAATTCTATTCATAAAAGCAACCAATATCCCTTTTAATAAGTGGCTGGTTACACAAACTATGGTATATCCACTGTAAGGAATATTACTCTGCAATGGAAAGGAATGGGCTATTGACATGCACAATGACCTGGATGAATCTCCAAATTCACTGAATAAAAAAAAAAATCAATATCAAAAATTACACTGTAGAATTGCATTTAAACATTCTTGAAATAATAAAATAAGAGCAAGTGAGGAGAGAATAGTATTTGCTAGGATGGGTAAGGGACAAAATCAAAGTGAATATATCTATAAAAAAGCAAGATAAGGGATCTTTGTAGGGATGGAAAAGGTTTCTCCCCACATAGAATAAAATTTAGAATTTTTCCAGGCGTGAATACTGATGTTATATGGCCTTGATTCCCTCAGCCACTTCATTTATTGCAACCTTCATCTTCTCCTCTCTTCTTTTAGCTCATATTCTTCTTTCTTTGAACATATAAAACTTGTTTTTGACTCAGGGTATTCTCACTTGGTGTTCTTTCAGTGAGTTATATATATATATATATATATATATATATAAAATATTTAGCACACAAAGCCACATTTGACCTGTGCAAGCTAATTAGTACATGCTTGTTGATTGACTGTATCCATTTTTCCATCCAATTTTCTTAGAAATTCTCATTAGTGACTAACCCTAAAAGTCCCTGAATCCATTAATTATAAAATTAACTAAAAATGTCTTTGGGCTTTGAGAATAGTTTTTAACAAGAAGCAAAGTTTTGTTTCTTGTCTTCATATTTTATGAAAGACTTTGGAGAACTAAATATAGAAATTATTAAGGTTTCAGCCAAAGTTGTGTATTAATTCTTACAAATAGAGTCAAAGCTGCAAGATGATTCACTTTATTTCTTAGGCCATACTGACTTTTTTAATTTTTTTTTTTTTTTAAAGATCTGAGGGGTTTTGCATAAGTTCATGAAGGAAAGGGAGTCTCTGATCTTCTTATTCAGTTTTCTTATTAAATGCTCATTTGTTTAATTTAGCTCATAGAAAGCTTTCTGTAAAGAAAGATGTGGCTTACTGAGTTGCTTATAATTTTTCTTAAAATAATTATAATTTTCTTCCAATGTTTTGCCTTTATATCAAAACAGTTGCTAGTCACAGAGCAAGTGACAGAGTTTTTCACAATATTGGACTTACAAGATTAACTAAAACACTGTTATAATTTACATTCCTCCTCAGAATTTTTAGTCTGAATGCCAAACAGGAACTTGTTTATCTCACTTTTTCCCTGTACTCACTTTTGATTTGTCGTGTATCCAGCTTAATCTGGTTCAGAAACATATTAAACTACCTATTTTGTATACTGGATCACACATCTTCTACAATATTCTTTCTCCTTTGGAAAGGAAATACTACCCTTATTCTTTTAAAAAAAATTATTGAAGTATAGTTGATTTACAATGTTGTGCTAGTTTCAGGTGTACAGCAAAAGTACATCACTTATGCATATACAAATATCCACTAATTTGTAGGTTATTTTCCCATACAGACTATTGACTAGAGTTCCCTGGCTATACAATAGGTTCTTATTAGTTATCTATCTTATATATAGTAATGTGTATATGTCAAACCCAATCTTCCAATTTATCTCTCCCCTCCCATCCTCTGGTAACTATAAGTTTGTTTTCTATACCTGTGACTCTACTTCTGTTTTGAACTAACTTCATTTGTACCTTTATATTTTATTTTTTTAGATTCCACACATAAGCCATATGTGTCTGGCTTACTTAACTCAATATGATAATCTCTATGCCCACACATGCTGCTGCAAATGACATTATTTTGTTCTTTATTATAGCTGAATAATATTCCACTGTATATTTGATGGACATTTAGGCTGCTTCCATGTCCAGGCTATTGTAAAATGTGCTACAGTGAACACTAGGATACATGTATCTTTTCAAATTATGGTTTTCTCCAGGTATCTGCCTAAGGATGGGATTGTCATGTCATATGGTACTTTTATTTTTAGCTTTTTAAGGGAATTCCATTCTGTTCACCATAGTGGTTATACCAATTTGGATTCCCAACAAGAATGTAGGAGGGTTCCCTTTTCTCCACATCCTTTCCAACATTAATTGTTTGCATCAACAAAGTGGCCATTTTGATGATGGCCATTCTGACAGGTATCTCTTGACTTCCCACTTTTGCCTTCCAATCCCCTATGATGAATAGGACATCTTTTTTTTTTTTTTTTTTTTTTTTGATGTTAGTTCTAGAAAATCTTGTAGGTCTTCATAGAGTTTTTCAGCTTCAGCTTCTTCAGCATTAGTGGTTGGGGCATAGATTTGGATTACTGTGATGTTGAATGATTTGCCTTGGAAATGAACTGAGATCATTCTATTGTTTTTGAGATTATACCCAAGTACTGCATTTCAGACCCTTGTGTTGAGTCTTTCTAAGAGGATTACTCCATTTCTTCTAAGGGACTCTTGCCCATGGAAGTAAATATACTGGTTATCTGAATTCAATTCTTCCATTCCCATCTATCCTAAAATATTGATGTACACTCTTACCCATCTCCTGCTTGACCACATCTGATTTACTTTGATCCATGGACCTAACATTCCAGGTTTCTACATAATATTGTTCTTGAAAACATCAGACTTTACTTTCACAACCAGAAACATCCACAACTGGACATTGTTTCCACTTTGGCTTAGCTTCTTCATTCTGGAGCTATTTTTCCACTCTTCTCCAGTGCATACTGACATGGGGGGCTCATCTTTCAGAGTCATATCTTTTTGCTTTTTCATACTGTTCATGGAGTTCTCAAGGCAAAAATGCTGAAGTGGTTTGCCATTCCTTCTTCAGTGGACCATGTTTGGTGGGAGATGATACCTCATTGTAGCTTTGATTTGGATTTCTAATGATTAGTGATGCTGAGCATATTTCCATGTGTTTTCTGGCCATCTGTATGTTTTCTTTGGAGAAATATCTATTTAGATCTTCCACCCATTTTTCAATTGAATTTTTGGATATTGAGCTGTATGATCTGTTTGTATATTTTGGTGATGAAGCCTTCCTGATTGGTTTGTTTGCAACATCCTCATTCTTTTGTTGTTTCTCAATATCATGGCCAAGAGTATTTTCACTATTAGTACTGCAAGAGTTTTTTTTTTTTGTTTTGTTTTTGTTTTTTTAAGAATTCTCCTTGAAAATAAAAGGCAAATTTACAAATCATAAGATTGAAAAGAAATATGGTGCTCTTCAATTTCTTGTTTAATAGAAATTGGAACATTTGCTAGAATATGTAGTAACTTGCCCCAAATCATGTAACTATTTAGTGGATAGGCTTAGATTTTTTTTTTAACTTATAGCCTATTGATCCTTCTAGTATGTCAACATGATGCTAATTTATTATATTTATGTAAATATATTCATGACTTGTTGTTAGCACTAAGTCGTGTCCAACTCTTGGCAACTCCATGGACTGTAGCCCTCGAGGCTTCTCTGTCCATGGGATTTCCCAGGTAAGAATACTGGAGTGGATAGCCATTTCCTTCTTCAGAGAATCTTCCTGACAAAGGGATCGAACCCACGTCTTCTGCTTGACAGGCTGATTCTTTACCACTGAGCCACCTGGGAAGTCCATTTATGTGTTAATATGTTATGAGTTTCAGGTCACTGTTATTTATTTATTTTTTTTTTTGCTCTGTGGGTGTCACTAACTTAAAAGCTCAGATAGGAATTTCATTGAGAGCGTTTTCTTGTACTTCATTGTTGTTCAATTAGTCTCCTTGTTGTGGTCATGCTGTGATAAAGGAATGGATTTGTAATCCCCTACCCCAATTTTGTTTAGATTTGGAGATGTCACACATTTAATACAAAAATTATGAAAAATATTTATTAATAGCACACACCAAAAAAGATTTTGGGGAAACAAGGCAGCCTCCCAAGCAGGTCTGAAAATGGCTTGAGAGAACAGGGAAAAAAGACTGACTTTGTTTTTACTGTGTTTTGGGAAGGAACTGGGGTAAGGATTCCTAACTTCATGTGGGCTGGGGCTTTCATAGTTTGAAATTAATACCAGCTAGAGTAAGACTTACCAAGATATAAGGCAGAAATGAAAGATGGGGGAGAGTATGGAAGTTAGAAAGTGGTTAGAAATGAAACATCCTTTATTAAATTTCTGATTATATTCTTTATAATCATTAATATTATGGTACTAGATGTTCAATCTTTAATATAACAGTATTTAGTGGGTATTTTAATAAGGTATCAAAAAGTAAATTAGGCTACAAAGGATGAAACTCAATGGTTGTTCAGTATATCAGTTGTTTATCAAAATAATTGCTAGTCTTTTTTCATATGACAGGTTATTATATATACTGTATATTTAAGCATAGTTTATATTTTTAACCTTTGAATACCTCCATTGTAGATTTTAGCTAATATTTTTCTTGATTTCTAAATACTTTATTGTCAAACAGTAAAATGATGACATTAATATTAAAAATAATTCCCATATTAAAATGACTATTTTAAACTTGGCATATTTGCTTTTTTCCTAGAGATCAGAAGCCTTATTATAGAAGAACAGCAACAAAAACTTCATATTCTTGTCAATTTGCCTTGTCCACAAGACAATGAGTTATTATTGTTAGTGTGTTAAATCTAAAAGAGCAAAAAGCAGAATTTCCTAATGGCACTTAGGAGGGGCCACATAAATGACTACTGTATTAAGATCTTGTCCCTTAATTAAAAACATGTAAGAGCTCATCTTCTTATTAGGTTTTTTTAAAGAGTCTGGAAAACATGTTAAACCTGCTTTCCTTAAGATTCTGCAATTTTATAAGCTTTAGAGGTTCTACCTGTGGTCTTGTCAGCACAAGTTACATGCCAAGGGTGACTATTCTAAGATTAAAAATGAGAACAAAAAATGAACAATAGACTTAGAAAAATGAGCACAGATAGAAACAGTCTCTCAATCACTAGGCTGATCAATGTAATCTCTTTTGAACTGCTAAGTTAAGTCTAGCTATCTTTAAATTTTCACAAAGCATAAATATCAAATGATGACCTACATAGTATTACCTCTAAATTAAACAGAATACTAAATCAGAGGACAGCAGATGGCCAAGAACCAGAGAACCAATATACATTTTAAAAGTGATGTTAATCTTAGAGAGTATGTTCTGAGATCCAAGGTGTATAATGGTTGAAAAATATGTAGGCACAATATACTGAGTCTGAGACAACAAATATCTCCTTTCTATAGTGATGACAGATATCACTAGTATTTTTTCCTTTGAAGGCATGATTTGGCACCTCATCAGTATATGATTCGCAGTGAGGTAAATGTTTTGAAAAAGAACAGAGTAAAGCAGGTTATGTAAGATCTGGTATAGGAAGGTGGAGGGTAGAGATGATTCATTTGTGTCATTAAGAAACTAACATTTAAGCCAAGACTTGAAGGGATGGAGGGGATTAGCTATACACCTATGTGGAAAAGGACCTCCAGTAAGAGTGAGCAACCAGTTCAACATCTCTAATGCTGGAATGTGGATTGGTGTTTTAGAGGACTATTAGAAGGCCCTACAGTGGAGTATTTTAAGTGTCTGGGATAGTAACAGAGGAAAGACAGAAAGGAGTGGGAGAAAGTATCATGTAGGGAATTATGGGCCATTAATGGAATTTATTCTTACAGAAATGGAGAAGTGGTTCTAGTGGTAAAGAACTCTCCTGACAATGCAGGAGACTTAAGAGACATGGACTCAATCCCTGGGTTAGGAAGATCCCTTGGAGGAGGGCATGGCAACCCACTCCAGTCTTCTTGCCTAGAGAATCCCATGGACAGAGGAACCTGATGGGCTGCATTCCATGGGTCGCACAGAGTTGGACAGGACTGAAGTGACTTAGAAGCACATTCTTAAAGAAATGGGGATGTACTGCAGGATATAGAGTAGAGGACTTACATGCTATTATGTTGATTTTTAAAGCATTATTTTAATTGCTTTGCTGGACTATAAAGAAAGCTGAGGACAGAAGAATTGATGCTTTTGAACTGTGTTGTTGGAGAAGACTCTTGAGAGTCCCTTGGCTGCAAGGAGAACCAACAAGTCCATCCTAAAACAGATCAGTCTTGGGTGTTCATTGGAAGGACTGATGTAGAAGCTGAACTCCATTACTTTGGCCACCTGATACAAAGAGCTGACTCATTTGGAAAGACACTGATGCTGGGAAAGATTGAGGGCAGGAGGAGAAGGGGACAACAGAGGATGAGATGGTTGGATGGCATCACCGACTCAATGGACGTTGGTTTGGATGGACTCCGGGAGTTGGTGATGGACAGGGAGGCCTGGCGTGTTGCGGTTCATGGGGTCGCAAAGAGTAGGATATGACTGAGCGGCTGAACTGAACTAAGCTGATACTACACAAAGTGTTGGTAATATACTATAGGGAAACAAGAGCAGAGACAGGGAAAATTGATGAGATGTTAATGCTTAAATCTATAGGGGCCATAATGCTGGTTGGATAGGAGGTCAGCACTGGAGGGGCAGAGAAGTGGTAAGATTCTACATAACTTTGGAATTAGAGCCAGTGGGTGCCATCAGGATTTCTTGATCCATTAGATGTGGCATGTAAACAACTGAACCGAAAGCATAGATCTAAGGTTTTGCATTGAGCAACTGAGGGATTGAAGTTGCCAAAAACCAAGATGAGTAAGACAGTAGCTGGAACACATTTGAGAGAAGAATATCCATAATTCAGTTCTTGATAATATTAAGTTTAAGCCACCTACTGGTTATCTATTAGACATCAAAGTAGACATGACTAAAAGGTAGTGTTATGTATGGATCTAGAGTTTGGGGAAGAGGTCAGGGCTGAAAATATAAATTTAGGGTTCATCAACATAGATCTGTGAATGCAGATAGAGAATAGAAGAGAAATTCCCTTATCAGGGAGACAAAATACCAGAAAAGAAGTTTTAGAAGGAGTGATCAGCTAAATAGGGGAAAACAAAGAGGGTATGGGGTCTTGGAATCCTAATAAAGAAAAAGTTTCACAGAAGCAGAAGTAATCCATTCTGTCAAAAGTCACTGATACTTCAAATACAATGAAGACTGAGAATTTACCCTTGCATTTGGCAACATGAAAGCAATTGACGAACTTGACAAGAAAAGTGACCTTGACTAGAGCTACTTTTCTACTTTTCTATACATTACCTCATTTAATCTTTCTAACAATTGTTATTAGTAATTCAACTTAAACTCCAGTGGCTTAAGGTTCTTTTTTTTTTTTTTCCTTCAAGGCTACAGAGTGATTAAATGATTAAGCATCAATTTAATCTAGACCTGTGTGTTCCTAAAGCATATATTTTTCTCTTATGCCAAAACCTCTCATAAGAGTAGCAGAGTATTTTATATCTCAAACATATTTTTCCCAAATATGTTTTTATAATACATTGCTTGTCAACACTTGGCTTAAAGCCAAACAATGATGAAACAATAAAATCAGCAAGGATTTATTGAAAAGAATCTTGTAGTCTCTTTCCAGACAGCATTAACTCCCCTGGCCTTACTCTGGAAAGTAAATGCTTACAGTCTTAACCTAATTACATTAAAACAAAGATAACTAGAATTTGTCAGAGCATCATTCATTAGTAGAATTCAGTGTAACTATCTACTTCAATGTAACTAGGAAACAATTTGCATGAATATATTGTCATATATATTCAGTCACTATGAATTTTTATATGAAACACTATAATGGCCCAAATTTCTATTTTATTTCTGTTTATTTTTGTAGTGTCTTCATATTTTAACAAAAACTTAAAAAATTTTGATCTTTTCAAACTGGAGTAGAAATTTATAAATATGAAATTGTGGATGCAAATGCTTTAGAGTTCCAGGATGTGTAAGAGAATGGTTTTGTAGTAAAGTGCCTGAGTGCTCTGTTATCCTAATCAGTAGGAATTATGTGATTTTTTTTTCTTTTAAAATTTAAAATGCCACTACTGTCTTACATCAGGCAATGGTGGAAATTACTCTCTACAGAAAGCAGAATGATGTTGCTTTTGGTGGCACTTCACCTACTTGCTTATATTCACCAAGGGATATAATGTTCTTTCCTAACAATTTTTCCAAACATGTATTGCAGAAAATCAGTTTTATGTATATACCATGTAATAGAGCCCCTTTGAATGTTCTAGAAACAAGTAAGGGTAAAAATTTTGTCAGACACAAAAATCAAGAAATTGTGTTTTTTGGAATTTACCCTATGAGTTAAAAACTTATGGCCACACAAAAACTTGCACATGAATGATTATAGTGGCTTTATCCATAATTGCCCAAGCTTGAAAATAACCAAGGTATCCTTTGGTAGGTGAATGGGCAAATAAACCATGATACACCCATAAAATGGGATACTATTCAGTGCTAAAAACAAATGAGTTATCAAGTCATGAAAAACATGGAGAAGCCCTAAATGCATATTATTAAGTGAAAGAAACCAAACTGGAAAGGCTACATATTGAATGACTCCAACTATATAATGCTTTAGAAAAGGCAAAACTATGATGATAATAAAAAGATCAATTGTTGCTGGGAATTAGAGAAGAGGGAGAAATGGTAAGGGAGAATACTGAAGACTTTTAGGGCAGTGAAACTATTCTGTATGATATATTGTAATAGTGCATATATTTCCTTGTACATTTGTCAAAATCATAGAATATACAACATCAAAAATGACCCCTAATTTACACTAGAGATTTGGGGTAACTAAAAAAAAAAGTCAAGAAACAAGGCAGTTGTTGTAAATTAACTTTCTCATAGCTGTCTTTCAAAGAATAATTATGAATTTTATTTGAAGATTTGAATTCACTTAGGCTGGTCCATACAAGATCTATACTTAAAAGTGAGTTAAAATTTCTTTCTAATCATTCCTTCTCCTCTCCCATCAATAATAAATCGATTTTAAACTTTTTTATTGACTAGTGTGAACCATATGAAATAGCCTGTCAGTGAGTACAGTTATATCTATGAAACACTTAGATTAATATATAGAGAAACTGAAGTATAGTTGATTTATAATATTGTGCCAGTTTTACGTATACAGAAAAGTGATTCAGTTACACGTATATGTGTATATTTTTTCAAGTATTTTCCATTATAAGTTATTACTAGATATTGAATGTAGCTCCCTGTTATATACATTAAATTATTGCTGCTTATCAATTTTATGTATAGCAGTGCCTATTAATCTCAGATAGCTAATTTATCCCTTTCCTTTTTCTCTTTTTTCTTTGGTCACCATGAGTCTGTTTTCTATGGCTGTGAGATTGTTTCTGTTTTGTATACAGATTCATTTATATCACACATAAGTGATATCATATATTTGTCTTTCTCTGGCTGACTTCACTTAGTATAATATTCTCTAGGTTTATACATGTTGATTCAAGTGACAATATTTCATTCTTTTTATGGCTGATAAATATTATATTGTATATATAGATCACAATTTTTTGCTAGTCATATGTTGATGGACACTGGGGTTGTTTCCATGTCTTGGCTATGGTAAAGAGGGTTGCTACTACTGTTTTCCTAACCTTAAAGTTTAAAAACTTGAACCTATAAACACACCATATGTAGGGAAATGTTTATATTTTCATTTGATTTGTAAAGGTGCTAATGCAAAATGTTTTTACCAAATTCTAGAAGATCCTTCATGAAGGAGACATAGGTTAGATCCCTGGATCAGAAAGATCTCCTGAAGAAGGGCATGGCAACCCATTGCAGTATTCTTGCCTGGAGAATCTCATGGACAGAGGAGCCTGGTGAGCTATAGCCCACAGGGTTGCAAAGAGTCAGACACTTCTGAAGTGACACAGCACAGTGCAAAAGGTCCTTCAGGATCTGGTATTGGATATTAGTTTCCATAACTTTTATTGAGTCTGTGTATATCACAACCAAGATGTCAATGAATCAATTTAATCCTCTCAATTAATTTAACCCTCTCAAAAAAGTACAAATATTTAGGTACTTTTATGTCCATCTTGCGTATGAGGATATCATGTCACAGAAGTGTTATTTTCCCAACATTATGCTCTCTATATAGGCCTTACAAATAGCTGTGAAAAGAAGAGAAGCAAAAAGCAAAGGAGAAAAATAAAGATATAAGCATCTGAATGCAGAGTTCCAAAGAATAGTGAGAAGAGATAAGAAAGCCTTCCTCAGCGATAAATGCAAACAAATAGAGGAAAACAACAGAATGGGAAAGACTAGAGATCTCTTCAAGAAAATCAGAGATAACAAGGGAAAATTTCATGCAAAGATGGGCTTGATAAAGGACAGAAATGGTATGGACCTAACAGAAACAGAAGATATTAAGAAGAGGTGGCAAGAATACACAGAAGAACTGCACAAAAAAGATCTTCACGACCCAGATAATCATGATGGTGTAATCACTCATCTAGAGCCAGACATCCTGGAATGTGAAGTCAAGTGGGCCTTAGAAAGCATCACTGTGAACAAAGCTAGTGAAGGTGATGGAATTCCAGTTGAGCTATTTCAAATCCTGAAAGATGATGCTGTGAAAGTGCTGCACTCAATATGCCAGCAAATTGGGAAAACTCAGCAGTGGCCACAGGACTGCAAAAGGTCAGTTTTCATTCCAATCCCAAAGAAAGGCAATGCCAAACAATGCTCAAACTACCGCACAATTGCACTCATCTCACATGCTAGTAAAGGCTTCAGCAGTACGTGGACTGGGAACTTCCTATTGTTCAAGCTGGTTTTAGAAAAGGCAGAGGAACCAGAGGTCAAATTGCCAACATCCACTGGATCATGGAAAAAGCAAGAGAGTTCCAGAAAAACATCTATTTCTGCTTTATTGACTATGACAAAGCCTTTGACTGTGTGGATCACAATAAACTGTGGAAAATTCTGAAAGAGATGGGAATATCTGACCACCTGACCTGCCTCTTGAGTAATTTGTATGCAGGTCAGGAAGCAACAGTTAGAACTGGACATGGAACAACAGACTGGTTCCAAATAGGAAAAGGAGTACGTCAAGGCTGTATATAGTCACACTGCTTATTTAACTTCTATGCAGTGTACATCATGAGAAATGCTGGACTGGAAGAAACACAAGCTGGAATCAAGGTTGCTGGGAAAAATATCAATAACCTCAGATATGCAGATGACACCACCCTTATTGCAGAAAGTGAAGAGGAACTCAAAAGCCTCTTGATGAAAGTGAAAGTCGGGAGTGAAAAAGTTGGCTTAAAGCTCAACATTCAGATAACGAAGATCATGGCATCCGGTCCCATCACTTCATGGGAAATATATGGGGAAACAGTGGCTGACTTTATTTTTCTGGGCTCCAAAATCACTGCAGATGGTGACTGCAGCCATGAAATTAAAAGATGCTTACTCCTTGGAAGGAAAGTTATGACCAACCTAGATAGCATATTGAAAAGCAGAGACATTACTTTGCCAACAAAGGTTCGTCTAGTCAAGGCTATGGTTTTTCCTGTGGTCATGTATGGATATGAGAATTGGACTGTGAAGAAGGCTGAGTGCCGAAAAACTGATGCTTTTGAACTGTGGTGTTGTAGAAGACTCTTGAGAGTCCCTTGGACTGCAAGGAGATCCAACCAGTCCATTCTGAAGGAGATCAGCCCTGGGATTTCTTCAGAAGGAATGGTGCTAAAGCTGAAACTCCAGTTCTTTGGCCACCTCATGCAAAGAGTTGACTCATTGGAAAAGACTCTGATGCTGGGAGGGATTAGGGGCAGGAGGAGAAGGGGACGACAGAGGATGAGATGGCTGGATGGCATCACTGACTCCATGGACGTGAGTCTGAGTGAACTCTGGGAGTTGGTGATGGACAGGGAGGCCTGGCATGCTGCAATTCATGAGGTCGTAAAGAGTCAGACACAACTGAGTGACTGAACTGAACTGAACTGAACTGATGCTCTGTAATCTGACAAAGCTGGGCTTTCCCCCCAGGTAGTCTATCTCCTCAAGTTGTGACTACTAATCAATACAGTTTCACATGACTTACACTTTTATCTTGTTTTCTGAGTCATAAGTAGCCCCAATGGCCTCTATGCTCTTTCTGATATAGTTCTAGCAATCTTAGTATTGGAGGCTTTGCTTTCACTATTTGCCTTAGGCCTTGACCACTCCTTTTCAGATTTGAGCATGACTGGCACAATTATATTCTTTAAAAATTCTCTTTGAATTTCATGTTTCTCCTGACCACTTACCTCAAGTAACACATTTCCGCATCCTAGATCCTAGATTCAAATTGGATACATAAATATCTGTTAAATGAATGCATATTTATTATATAAAAAAATAAACAGTATGAAAGAAAATCAGCGAGAGCACTGTTGGCATTAGTCTTTCTTTAAAAATATCAGATGTGACAATACTTAAAAGAAACATCTGTCTTTGGAGAGAAGGTGAAATATGTTATGGGGCTTTAGTAGGAAGGGTACCATGAAAATAAGCTCAGTTTGAAAAAAAAAAAAAGTAAACATTAGTCTCAGAAGTGGGAAGAATTGACTGCAGATTTTCTGCCTTTGATTGGTCAAATTGGATTTTATCAGCAGAGATAAGAGGATGTGTTAGAAGGTAAAGTCATTGCAGGAGGAGTTTGGGAAAGAGCTGAAATGATAGAGATATGTGGAGATCACCATGGAAAATTCTCAGTCCTTCATTGTCTCTCTTATAGTCCTTTACTTGATCCTCAGGGAAAGTGAATCTCATTATGTGACCTCTATCTTAATTTACTCAGTTCTCTAACTCTACACCTCTCATATCTGTGAAGAGACAATTCTTCATGGGTTTGTCTTTCTTGGAGAAGGGGACAACAGAGGATGAGATGGCTGGATGGCATCACTGACTCGATGGACGTGAATCTCAGTGAACTCCAGGAGTTGGTGATGGACAGGGAGGCCTGGCGTGCTGTGATTCATGGGGTCGCAAAGAGTCGGACACGACTGAGTGACTGAACTGAACTGAACTGAACTGTACATCTTACAACTCTGATGTTGAAGGCATTTGTTTTAAACAACCTTTCGAACAATGTTTGTGCAGAAATTAGCATGAAAAGAGAGGTATAGTATTTCCTTTTGAAGCAAAGAACAAACAAGCATGCTTACCACCCATTTCTAAAGGATGAAGACTCCTTACTATGATGTTTCTTTTCCTGGAGTGGAACTGTTAATTGTGCAAACTTCCATCTGATTCCATCTGCCTTGATCTCATGGGACTTGAGGCAAGAGGCACTAACTCAAATATCCTGATATACAGACTACTGCTAGGGCTTTGAGTGATAAACTGTCCTTTCTTCCTGATTCAGGAGTTCTATATTTTATGCTATCATTTTCTTGACACTGTGACAGGCTAACTTGTAAGCTTGTAAATAGGGTAATTCTCATACCCTTCAAAATTCTTGAAAGCATTGGTTTCAGTCTTAGAAACTTTAGTGATAACTTCCACCACAGCATCCCATGAATTTTACTAACTATTTTTAAATGATTTGTTAAGTGAGTAGCTCTACACATACATTTACAATTCTATAGCCAATAGATTGTCTATAGGAGGTCAGAAAGAGAGAAGGAAAATTCTGTATAAGTGTAGGACAGTCATTGAGGTAACCCTCTTTGGGGAAAGGAAGAAAAATAGAAGTTTAAGATATTGCAATGATAAAAATTTGCATGAGTGAAAAGAGAAGTATTTCATAGAAGGTCCTTTTAGAAGCATAACAATGGTAGATGTTTTTAGTCAAAAGTAAAGGTCTAACCCACATGAGGGACCTTGAGGTTAAGCAGGAATTAAGTACAGAGGCTTCAGCTAACTCTGCTGTTGCTATGGCTGTTGCCCCTGATAGCAGAAAAATAATATAGGCTTTTATTTCAGGTTCAGATGAAAGATGGACACATAAGTGTTGGATCTGTAATGTCCACCGAGCTGTTGAGTTACAGTCCCCAAAGCTTGTCCCAATCTTAAGTATCTTTTGATATTTTTTAACAACTTGGGAAGTAGGTACTCCTACCTCCAACACAGTGAAAAACTCATTCTCAGTGAATAACTTTTGACTCATCTAAAACTTAACTGCTAATAGCCTACTATTGACTAGAAGCCTTACCAATAGCATGAACAGTCAATTAATATGTTTGTGTGTTATATGAGTCTCATACTATATTCTTAAAATAAAGTAAGCTAGAAAAAATGTTATTAAGATACTTATAAAGAAGTGACAATACACTTATAGTACTGTATTGTATTTATTGGTATCCTAAGTGTATGTTGTCTGTTTATAAGACAAATTGTCTGTCAGTACATATATAATTATATGATACAAAACACTGTAGATGTTATATGTATTACTAACACTAAACATCAAAAATGAAAAGATACTGTGGAAAGAAATTATTATTTACAAGTATAATGATTCATGCATTAATAATAAAGAAGCAGCATTTTGACTGCTTTATGGGAGCCTACCCTATACTCAAATGAACGAATCATTTTAAAAATTTTATGGCATACAATATTACAGTTATATTAATAATAAATTATTGAAAACATTGTTGCATTTAAAAAAAAAAAACGTGATGACAGGCTGATATGCAGTTTCTTCAATTATAAGAGAGACATACTATATGGTAACTTTGAAAGCAAAGTTTTAAAACAGTAAGAAAACAAAAACATTGTTCATTTTAGATTTACTATCTCTCACCTTATATCTATGTAAGGAAAGATTTGTATCTACATATATTTTGCATGTATATGACATGTCTAACACTTTCTTAATTTTTTGATACTTTTAGGCTACCTAATTCATATGCCAGCTTTTTTAGATTGTCACAAATATCAAAAAAAATGTTTCAAATGTATTTATTTTAAAAATATCTGTGTGTAAATGAATATGCACAGTTCACACTATTGTTGTTCAGGGTCAAAAATATAAATAGAAAGAAAGGTGGATAGTAGTTCAAGAGTCTAAATATGTGGTATGGGGTGAGGGTTGAAGGAGGAAGCTTTAAGTTCAGAAGACAGTGCATCTGTTAAGGGCAAGGTTTAAGTAAGAAAAGTTTAGTAAGATCATAATGAAGTGGCATCCAGTTTGAAGACTTTAGGAATCCAAGGTCTACGGTATCCTTTGGGACCAAGAAATTGACTATGTTGTCTTCTGCTCATTGGTTAGGGGAAGTCATGAATAGTCTGTCCAATATTTGAGGAGAAAGATTTTCCATTTTATGTGATTTTATGGTCTGTAAAATGCACTTCGGCATGATAAAATTGAAATACATCTTTAGAGATTTTCTGTCCTTTGTATGTTAATTTGTCAGCAAATAGAGGGAATCAAATCTGCAAGATTCTCAGACTGGAGAATATACTGGGAGATCATTATAAGATCTGACAATTGGCTTTTCTTTTGGTAATGCAAGTGTCTGATTTAAACTTTGGCTTCCCAGGTACCTACTTCAAAGATGGGTGTCTCTGGTAAATACACTACCAGCCACAGACTCCATGAAGAGCCAAGCTTCATCCTTTCTCTACCAGACTCCTTAGTTTTAGAGATCTTGATTAATTTTGATAAATCTGAGGGCTACTTTTTTTTTTCTCTCTCTCTCTCTTTCCACAATTTTTGTTTTCTTTTTTTTTCTTTTATTTTATTTTTTAACTTTACAATATTGTATTGGTTTTGCCATATATCAAAATGAATCCACCACAGGTATACATGTGTTCCCCATCCTGAACCCTCCTCCCTCCTCCCTCCCCATACCATCCCTCTGGGTCGTCCCAGTGCACCAGCCCCAAGCATCCAGTATTGTGCATCGAACCTGGACTGGCGACTCATTTCATATATGATATTGTACCTGTTTCAATGCCATTCTCCCAAATCATCCCACCCTCTCCCTTTCCCACAGAGTCCAAAACACTGTTCTATACATCAGTGTCTCTTTTGTTGTCTCGTATACAGGGCTATTGTTACCATCTTTCTAAATTCCATATATATGCGTTAGTATACTGTATTGGTGTTTTTCTTTCTGGCTGACTTCACTCATTCCCACTGTTGTGTCTGAAATTCACAATTCAAGAGTTGTGCTTTTATTGAGGTCCTCACTGTAGATCTCAATAAAAGCAGAACTTGGGGCCTACATGCCCCCAAACCCCCACCACATAAGACCAAAGTATGTCATATAATTTCTAGGACTTGTTAAGTAATAACCTGTTTTTTTTTTTTTCTTTTTAAGTTTCCTGATGGCTATTGCTGAGGTTGTCTTGCAGTCACAGTAAGAATCATCAGGGCCTATTTGTTATAGCACTGGTTATCCTTAGGCTCATATTAGCACAAAGCAGTCACCCATGTATTGTATAAGGTAGGAGTCTAAACAACAGATTTAATGTTTCTAAGGCCATAGTGAAATAATTACAGGAAGTTAGAGGACATTTTTGTAAAACTTTAAGGGCATAATAGCTTCCCTGGTGGCTCACTGGTAAAGAATCCTCCTGCCAATGCAGGAGATGCAGATTTAATCCCTGGGTTGAGGACGTCCCCTGGAGAAGGAAATGGTAACCCACTACAGTAGTCTTGCCTGGAAAATCCCATGGACAGAGGAGCCTGGTGGGCTACCATCCATGAGGTTCCAAAAGAGTCAGACACGACTTAGAGACTAAACACCAACAACAAAGGGCATGGATGGCACTTGAATTTTCTTAACTGAAGAAAAATAGGTTGTTCAGAGAAAATAGAGCATGTGGATCTGCTGCTATTTCTGAGAATAGAGATAGGATGCTATTAGGGTGAGGGCTACAGGGAAATGAGGAAGATTAGTCTTCTAAATGGATCTTAAATTTTGTACAAAACAGTTGTTATTCAGTCACCCAGTCATGTCCAACTCTTTGTGACCCCCGTGGACTGCAGCATGCCAGGACTACTAAATGGATCTTAAATTTTGTACACAACAGTTGTTATTCAGTCACCCAGTCATGTCCAGCTGTTTGTGACCCCGTGGACTGCAGCACGCCAGGCCTCCCTGTCCCTCACCATCTCCTGGAGTTTGCCCAAGTTCATGTTCATTGCACTGGTGATGCTGTCCAGCCATCTCACTCTGTGATGCCCTTGTCTCTTTCTGCCCGCAATTTTTCCCAGCATCAGGGACTTTTCTAATGAGTCGTCCATTCTCATTAGATGACCAAAACACTGGAGCTTCAGCTTCAGCATCAGTCCTTCCAGTGATTATTCAGGGTTACTCTCCCTTAACAGTAACTGATTTGATCTCCTTGCTGTCCAAGTTACTTTCAGGAGGCTTCTCTAGCACCACAGTTTGAAAGCATCAATTAGTAGTAGTAACTACTTGTCTTTTTGATGGGTAGAAGTGTGTTCCAGTCAGTCAATAGGGGATAATGATTGCATTGGAAGATATGTAAGCAAGTTGTAGCAGTTTTTTTTTTTTTTAAACTAATTTTTCTTGGATTTGGGGATACTTATAATGAGATCATGGAGAAGGCAATGGCAACCCACTCCAGTCCTCTTGCCTGGCAAATCCCATGGATGGAGGAGCCTGGTAGGCTGCAGTCCATGTGGTCACTGGGAGTCGGACACGACTGAGCGACTTCACTTTCACATTTCACTTTCCACTTTCATGCATTGGAGAAGGAAATGGCAACCCACTCCAGTGTTCTTGCCTGGAGAATCCCAGGGACAGGGGAGCCTGGTGGGCTTCCGTCTATGGGGTCGCACAGAGTCAGACACGACTGAAGTGACTTAACAGTAGCAGTAGCAGCATAATGAGATCATACCCAGTCAACTGGGTTCAGCCTCCACCATGTGTCCCATATCTGAAATATATTCTACCCAGAGCAAACAAGGAGCAGCTACAAGATCTAAAATGTTAATAGGGGAAACATAAGATAGCAGTTAATTAAGATAAAAAGAAAAAAAGTGAAAATCTTAGTTGTGCAGTCATGTCTGACTCATTGTGACTCCATGAACTGCAGCCCTACAGGCTGATCTGTCCATGGGATTTCCTAGGCAAGAATACAGGAGTGGGTTGCCCTTTCCTTTTCCAGGAGATCTTCCCAACACAGGGATCAAGCCAAGGTCTCCTGCATTGCAGGTGGATTCTTTACCAAGCAACCAGGGAAACCCAATTAATCTATGCCATCATCAAATTATCATTTCTTCTGGGAGTGCAAGAAACAGGATGTTCTGACACATCTAATATTGGCATCCCGTTCTCCAGGTTTATCTTGCTTCAGTTAATTCCCTGGAATGGAAAACCAAGCAGAAAAGTATGTGAATGAGAGTGTTGACTAGTGATAATGAAGCTAAGATAGAGACAGAGTTAGTGGCATTCAAAATGCTTACCAGTTAATTTTTTGATGCCTGAAAGGAGGAAAGAATGATGAATAGACATTAGGGTTTAGAGGTGGAAGTGTAGCTTTGGTATCAACTAGAAATTTGTTATTTGCAGTTACATGAACATCTCTTTTTTGTGCTTAGGGAAATTTCAGGAAAACCATAGTGGATAGATTACACAGAAGGATGCTATGTCATGTAAAGTTTGTCTTTTGTGTTTTAGATGATATATTTTCTAACTGAAAAAAAAGAATAATCATTCCAATTTTCCTTTTCACCAGTATCAACAGGTGTCTTTGTCTAGACATGCTGTTACTCTTTATCTTGAACTTATTTATTTAGTGTAATCTAAAGAGCAATTAATTTGATCTTTTTAAATTACTGAGTCAAAGTATCTTACATTTTCTCAGCAAGATCTTCAAATTTCGAGGGTCCTTAGTCTACCACTCTTTTCTATGTTCTGAATAAATGTGTAACTTTACATTTAAGACCATCAATAGAGGAGGAAAAAAGACAGTGGTATCTTAAAGTGTATGGAGATCTGAGTATTTTTGGAAGGTTCTAGTTAAGCAGTCTGTGCAATCGGTTATGGAATGATTTTTTTTTTTCTTTTTTTCTGTTTACAAGATTGGATTCCTCACCAATCAATCTTAAAGAAAAGTCTTCAGGGATAGCTGCTGAGAAATCTTACTATTCTACTCATCTTTTATGCAACTCTAAACTTGGCTAAGATTTATAACTAATAAAACCATTAGGTTGTTCATCATCACTACATACTTTGCAAAACTGCCTATTTTATAAACTATATTTTGTCCAATGAGGGGAATGTGTTTAGGATAGGATGGAGGAATGAAAAGGAAGAGGGTCCTGTGAAGTGGCAAGAGGAGAGGGATTAGAGTAGGAGAAAAGAGAAAGTCAAGGTAAAACAGACTAGAATGGAAATTGATAGGGAGAGGGAAAGAGATAAAAAAAATAATAAGATTTTTAATAGAGGCAAAGATAACTATGTTTAGAATACAGGGATTTCACTAGGCTACTTCTTTCTTTGCTCAAAAGTCTTGGTCAATGAAAAAACACTTCAACTCAGTAAATAAATAACCTCCAAGTATATTAGTGAATTGAGATTTGGGTCAATCTACTGGGTAAAGAATGCCTTCTAGCCAAGGTACTAGTCCAGGTTAAGAGGAACAGAGGATATGTGGTGGGATATGGAAACTATCTTCCATTCTTCTCAAGGGGCTAATCTGTATGGGTTGCATCATTGGGTTCCCTTGCCTTCTGACTTTCACTTGTGTTGGAAAATTAGAAAACTTCACAGGTGATTAGAGGAAAGAAGTAGAACTTACTGAGAAATTTTTAATTGAGTACTTTCCTGAAGAGGGGACGTCATCATTGCCTGATGTGTGAATCTATCTAGCTAATATTCTAATGCTTTACATATTCTCTGTTTGGCATTTTCAGTAGCTATTACCTTTAACAACTTCAGGTATATGTTTTTGTTGTTTGGGGTGCTATATTATTTCTTGTAGATTATGATATCTTGCCTAATACATACTTTTAAAATCATCCCATAAATTTTTTTTGAAAAAAGTGTACTAGTCTGATTTTGCAATCTGTTTCTTGCTGAGAAATTGGCTGATACTGTGATAGCCATAGCTATGTCTAAAATTAGTTCTCTTAGTCTCACTTCTAGAATCTGTCAGTTATTTGAACCAGTAATTCTCTTTCCTATGTTAAAGATTTTAAATAGACTTTTGTATCATGTACAACCCTGGAGTCCTAATTCAAAGAACCTTTAAGGAAGACATCTGAATTATTTTAGAGTTCAGTCTTATATTGCACTCTATTACTTTTGACCAGTCACTCAATCTCTGTAAACCTGTTTCTTCATCTGCAAACTGACACAATTGAAATACATCCTATCCAAGGATAGGTAGAGTTTTATCAGTGATTTACCTTGTTAGGCATTTTGAAACAGATAAAATAAACTGAACGTTTCTCTAAATTCTTTAGACTATTATTTCTAATAGTATCTAAGTTCCAACCACATAGCTATTATTTCTAATATATTTTTGCCCTAAATATTAGAGGAGGGCTGCTGACAGAAAAGAATGTGATGGCCCAATGAAAAGAACCTATGTCTTTTGAAAGTTTAAGCAAAATAGGTAAAGGACCAGAATTGAAAAAGAAAAATTATCAGTGTCAAAAGTCCTTATAACAACTAACAATGTAAGTGCATGCTATGAGTTTAGCTCTGTTGTATTAAATGAAAACAATTTAATACATAAATATATGCATTTAACATAATTCAAAATAATTATTTCACTGTGTAGATCTTTACATTATAGATCATTAAGACTCTATCTTAACAGAACCTGCGAATTGCTGTCATATCCATCTTAGCTTAGTAGGCTCCAGAACTCTTAAGTAATCTGTGACCAGCAGAGGCATTATAATCCTGCACCTTTTTCATGTCTAGTCTCCACATGTATTGGTAATTTAAATGAAATTAGTAACATGATGGTCTATATTTTTTTCATTGAATAAACATCATTTTTTCATTAAAAAAAAATAAACTGCTCTTGTGAGTAAAGGACAGAATATAAAAGAGCCATTTCAAAATAGATCACATTCTATTAAAATGTCTATTTTTATATGTTTAATTTGCATATTTGGATTCATCTTTGGAAATGTTAGCTAATAATAGTCCCCGATTATGATTTGTATCATTATCGTCAGGGATTAAAGAAAAACCAATCATGACAAATTTATGCGAGAGGTACAACTATCATCTCTTATCCTGGACACTGCTATAGTCATATGTTCTGTAATCTCCAGTCAGTACTATGCTACATGCCTTTCTCCTTGATCAGGGCTTCTCTGTTGATGCCCAAAAGAAACTCACATTTTGGGATGTCAATTTCATACATAGAGGTCAGAAGTCTAAAATCTATTGAATGAAATTTTGACCAATGAAGATCAGGAGTTGACAGATATTTGTTCCTCCCTTGATTTCCCCAAAAGAAAGTTCTGAAACATATTCATCTGACTCTGTGTTCTGTGAGACTGAACTAGCAGTCCATCTTATTGAAATGCAACTCAGTAATGCAACTTTGATTGCCTCCCCTCCTTCTCTGCTTAGCTTTCCATCCTCCACGCCTCCTTTCAGAATAGTATTTCACAAAAATAAAACATTAGCCATTCAGTAATTGGAGAAGGAAATGGCAACCCACTCCAGTATTCTTGCCTGGAGAATCCCATGGACGGAAGAGCCTGGTGGGCTACAGTCCACGGGGTCACAAAGAGTCGGACACGACTGAGTGACTTCACTTCACTTCACTTCATTCAGTAATTATCTAGGGAAGGGGACTTTAAAGTTACCCATGTATAAAATCTCATCTTTATAGCATAATGATATAAAATGGGGTTAAACATATATACTTAGAATATTCTGTTCAGTTGATAGGGAAACATTTTCTACAAGAACAGATTTGAACTTTAGTTAAAACATTTCTCAGTGTATGGCATATTCTATTTTAAAGTTAAATCACATTCTAAAATTCAAATTCAGATGAGAGGAAACCCCTTTAAATAAATGTTAAGAAAAAAATGAATATATACATACACACACACACACACACACACACACACACACACACATAATTTTAATTAATTATTTATTTGGGGCTTCCATGGTCAGTAAGTTGGTAAAGAATCGGCCTACAATGCAGGAGACGAGTTCAATCCCTTGGTTTGGAAAGTCCTCGGGAGAAGGAAATGGCAACCCACTCCAGTATGCTTTCCTTGGAAATCTCCTGGACAGAGGAGCCTGGTGGGCTACAGTTCATAGAGTTGCAAAAGTCAAACATAACTTAGCCTTAGCAACTACACCACCACCACTACCACTACCATTTCTTTCTTTATTTTTGGCTGTGCTGGATCTTCATTGTGTGCGGACTTACTCTAGTTGCAACCAGCTGGGGCACTCTCTACCTGTGGTGCGTAGCCTTCTCAATGCAGTGGCTTCTTTTGTTGGGTTGTTGTGAAGTATGGTTTCTAGGACATGTGGGCTTCAGTAGTCGCAGCACGCGGGCTTAGTAGCTGTGGCCCATGTGTTTAGTAGTCTCAAGGTACGTAGAATCTTACCAGACCAGGGATGGAACCTGTGTCTCTTGAATTGGCGAACAGATTCTTAACTACTGGACCAACAGGGAAGTCCAAGAAAAATAAATATATATTAATTCCTATTATTGCTATAAATACGATGAAAGCTTATAATTTGAATACTATGAAATATAAGGAAGGAAACATTTCTATTTCAGCCAAAGTTAAGGTATAGTTAATTTTATACTTTAATTTAAATATATGTATTTTTTTAAATGAAGCATACTTTTTGAGCTGATAGATATCTTGCTTTTTTTCTTTCCATATTCCATGCCATGAGCATTTTCTCCTTTGGTAAAATAGTATAGAAAACTGTGTATTAAAAAAAAAATAGTAGCAAAGTATATGATTTTATCAAGCTTGCTTTCTTTCTTCTTTTTTTTTTTTTCCATTAGTTTACTCTTGATGACTATTTAAGTTTATCTTTATGTGCTTTTCTAGATATTTTCTTATAATTTTCTGGAAGTTGTACTACTCTACCAAGGTCTAAGCATCTTTTATTTTGTATGCATGTGTATTTCTCCTTGTGGCTCAGATGTAAAAAATCTGCCTGCAGTGTGGGAGACCTGGGTTTGACCTGGGTTAGGAAGATCCCTTGGAGAAGGAAATGGTAACTCACTCCAGATTTCTTGCCAGGAGACTACCACAGACAGAGGAACCTGGTGGGCTACAGCCCATAGGGTCACAGAGAGTTGGACATGACTGAGCAAATAACACACCCATTCTTTTTCAAAAATCATAGCTTCTCTTTGAATTCCCTTAAGATTTGTTCAGCTAGCAGTATCCTATTGCTATCATCTACCTAAATTGCATGATTTTACTTTGCTAAGTCACTTCAGTCGTGTCCAACTCTGTGCGACCCCACAGACGGCAGCCCACCAGGCTCCCCCATCCCCGGGATTCTCCAGGCAAGAACACTGGAGTGGGTTGCCATTTCCTTCTCCAATGCATGAAAGTGAAAACGCTGAGTCATGTCCAACTCTTCGTGACCCCATGGACTGCAGCCTTCCAGGCTCCTCCATCCATGGGGTTTTCCAGGCAAGAGTACTGCAGTAGGGTGCCATTGCCTTCTCTGATGATTCCACTTGTTCATGTATAATTTTAGCACATGACACACTCCCTTTATTTTCACCATTTTCCCTATCATTGACTTTATTGATTTCAATATTCCTGTAGATCATACATTCATAAACTGATCCTATTAATTCAAGCAATATTTATTCTCATTTTCACCTCACCTACTCAGTCCTGCATAATAACCTTCAACTCTCAATTCTATGTTTAATACTGAAATCCAGTGCAGTCAATTTACCCAATTATATTTTTGTATTCAGTAACCTTCATCATACCTGCATTTCCCTCCTTACTCAGATTTAGATTTCTGTTCCATAATTAAAATTTCTGCTTTGAAGAAACCTAAACTTTTTTCATGATTACTTCTCTATAACATACTTCTAGAAAAATCTCTTACCTTGTTAACCCAAATATCTGTGGGTTGCACTTGAGCACATTTGGAGGGAAAACTCACTACTATATTGTCTAGTCTCACTTCAATTTAAGGTCACAAATGCAAATTGGGCATTCAGTAGGGCCCAATAGTTTAATATATGTTTATAGTATTCTTTAATATTCTCCAAAATGACAATTTCAAGTCTTGTCCTGTCACCCCCTTCTTCACAATCTCTTCCCTCTCCCCTTCCTCTGATAATGATCTTGCCTTATATTTAATTGAGAAAATAAAAGCCATCATCCTCCTTTATTTTCAGACATCAGAAGTGAAGCCCATGGAGTATCTGTGTTTGCACACAGATTAGTTACTTGTCCCTGATATGAAAAAGGGCAACTCTTTGGTATGAATCTCCCATTACTTTCCTACACACATCTTCCCTACACCCTCTTGAATCATCAGTTCCTCTTTCTCTGCTTGATGAATCATTTATATCTACATTCATGTAAGTTCTAGTATTTCCCTCTAATAAGACAACTCAAGCTGACTTCACACCCCTCTTGAAATTACTGCTCCCTTTCATGGTTTTTGTCTCTTTATTTAACATGTCCTTCATGTGCTCCATTTGGTTTTCTGTAGCCAACTCTCTTTGAGGGTTGCTGTAATCAAGATTTCCTATGATGTCTGTGTTGCCAAGAATAGCAATCATTTCTCTGTTTTTATTTTATTTGACCTTTCATATTTGACATATGATAATTCCTCTCTAAAAATAGATTCTCCTCTTAATATCTATGTTACAACATCCTTTGAATTTTTTCATATGTTGCTCTCTACTTCTTAATCACCATCCCACATTTTCTCAACTTATATTTGCTTTGTAGAGTGTAAGATAGGATAAGGAGACTTGGGACAGATTCAACATTGTCTATCTAAAGAACCCAAATCTTTCATTTAAACTTTTTTTTCTATTTGGAATTTTGTCCTGCAGGCAGCCATGTTGCTAATCTTGGTCTAGTTTCTCTGTGCTTTTGTCAATCTGACAGTTTTCTTCACCTTCTAATCTCAGAAAATGGGGGCTGGAGTATTAGTTCTTCCTTTCCAGAAGGTGGTAATCTTCAGTTCTCCATTACCCATACCATTTAGTAAAAGTCACGTGAACATCAGAATTTCTTATACCACCTTCTCTCAGAAAGTGGACTTCACAAGGAATATATACTCATAATTGGAGGAAACTACTAAAGGTACTTTTTTTCCAGCCTTAAGAAACACTAGGGAAATTGGCTGCAAAGTGATTTTTCTGTTCCTTCTTATACACAGATTCAGTTGAACACTTATCCTTCCAGATGAGACAAAAAATCAAAGTTGACCTCTGCAGAGCAACTCATTTACGGCATCCCACTATAGTATTTTCATGCTTCTTCAGCTTTTAATGCCCTATCCAATTTAGTTTGTTTTTCTGTATTTGTTAGGTTCTATCGCCTAACAGCCTTTACAAATTAGCTTCTTTATCTCCACAGAAGCTCTTTTGGTGTCAGGTACTGATGTTTGTTCCAGACTGATTCTTGAGTCTGAATGGTGCAAAAGACTTTTTCTTTTCCTCCAGACATTGAGGTTCAAATAAGGACACTGCCAGAATGCAATTGAATAAACTGTTCACACATTCCAGGAAATGAGAGAACTTTTCTTTTTTGGAACCTAGAAGATAGTACCTCTGTGCCACACTAATTTGTCTATACCTACAAGGACCCTTGTTTTTCTTTGTCCTTTAGAGCATAACATCAGGTATTTTGGTTGACAAATTGAGGCTAATAGCTTTTGCCTGATACTGTTAAATATTTCTACGACTTAGCTGTTGCTTCTACTTGACTATAATAAAAGGCAGGATTACTTACAGATTCACCACAATAACAATAACAATTTTATATTAAATAAAGGACAGCCTGGATTTTTGTCTTCCACACTGAATAAGCTGATGTTGAACAATTCTATGAAGACCTACAAGACAAGATTTATTGTCTCTTTGTTGCCCTTCAAACGGAGTTCCTGCTTCAGCGATTCTCTCAGAATCGTATTTACTTGTGATTACATTGTAACTCCTGCTTATGTCTGGGCTGCATACCACATTCCTCAGTTTATTTCTTATCTTTCTAAATCCTGCTTTCCCCTAGTATCTTAAGCTCACTATCTCCTAAAAAGGCTTCTAGCTATTCTTAATTATTCCTAAATCTTAAGCTCAGCAAACTTCTTTTGCCATAAACATTCCCCTCACAAACAGGTCTCAGGTAACAATCCTTCCCATGGCCTCAAGCTGCAGCCTACATGCTCATCCTGGAACATTCTTTGTAAAGATCCTTTAACAAATGTAAATGGTTACTTTATAGATTATTTTCTGGGCACAACTGCAAAAGGCTTTGTGCTTTCTCATGCTTCTCTCAAGAACAATAAGCACCTTAACATTCTTTCCAGCTAACTCAACTGAAGAAAGGAAAGAACAAGTCAGAATCACAAGACCAAACTCCTTAATCCCAGGACCCTGCCTGCAGGATGAGGAGAGGTGGTTGGGGCCATGCATCCATTTTGTCAGTAATGCCTAATGTGGCTCCGGACACCCTTGGACAGCAAGGAGATCCAACCAGTCCATCCTAAGGGAGATCAGTCCTGGGTGTTCATTGGAATGACTGATGTTGAAGCTGAAACTCCAATACTTTGGCCACCTGATGTGACGAGCTGACTCATTGAAAAAGACCCTGATGCTGGGAAAGATTGAGGGCAGGAGGAGAAGGGGACAACAGAGGATGAGATGGTTGGATGGCATCACTGACTCAATGGACATGGGTTTGGGTGGACTCTAGGAGTTGGTGATGGACAGAGAGGCTTGGCGTGCTGCAGTTCATGAGGTCACAAAGAGTCAGACATGACTGGGCGACTGAATTGCACTGAATTGAATTCTATTTTGAGAGCTAGTCAGAATATTTATGCTCCATTATATTCTTGCTGCAGAATTAATACATCATATATTAGGTCTGTACCATGACTCTCTGTTCACAACTAATTCTTTTTCATCATCACCTTGACTTTTACCCTTTCCTGATGGATTCATTTCTACTTTTCTCCTGAACTTTGGGTACTGAATCCTTTCAGTATACTAATAGATGATTAAATCCATTAGAATAAATTTAGGGATTAGAAGAGAAAGAAAATTTTGCTTACATGTTAGATTGATTCATATGAAATTCCTAGTATTTGAATATTTTTGGCATTCAAAAATGTCATTTAAGTAATGAACCAAATAAGCAAACAAATGAAAAGCATACTCTATTTATCATAAAGAATCTTAAAGGGTTTTAGCTACTGAGTCAATGATAGTTAAAGGGTTATTTCTTGTTAAATAAAATAAAAATATATGACATTATCTATGTATCTTAATTACTTGGTTATATTTTGTCTCACCATCTTATAGCTACTTCATTTATCTATCATATTTTTTTATTATCTTTTCATTAAGTCACTGATCCTGACCAATAGAATTATTTAGATTATAGCTTTTGCTAATTATATTTAAAAAAGAGCAGAAGTTGGAGTACTATAGGCTTAGTGGTATAAATAAATACATACATACATGCATATATGTGCCTCCCAATGTAGCAGACCCAAGAGACACAGGTTCAGTTCCTGGGCTGGAAAGATCCTCTGGAGGAGGAAACGGCAACCCACTCCAGTATTCTTGCCTGGAGAATCCCATGGACAGAGGAACCTGGTGGCTTAACGTCCATGGGGTCACAAAGAGTTAGATATGACTGAGAGACTGAGCACAATAAACATAATAGGGTACTATATCTGGCACTGGATGCTTTCTAAGTTGAATGGATACTATTACCTGGTAAGAATCATTTCTGAGACTCTTAGTGCATTTGGGAATATGAATTGGATATGGGAGCTAATAAAATTTAGGCTACTCTACATATACTTGAGCTTAAAGGAAGAATAGATTTGCTGGATTTAGACCTCTTAGTCTACTACATGACCCCTTTTTTAATTCCCACAACTCTTTAAAAATGTGATAAAACTCAAAAAATATAATTGGACTGCTTTTGGAAACTAGAAAAAAGAACTGATATTCCTGGTATGGTGACATGATAGATGGAACATTAAGCCATAGAAGCAGAGTGGTCTCAGTATTACATGTACCTAGATACAAGAAGGTCATGGGGAAGGCTTTGCACAGGCAATAGGACTGGACTTTCCAATTCAGTTTAACTAGCTCACTGGGGAGTAGGAACCCCCTAACCTGAGTTACACCACCCATTAAGTAGCCTCAGGGATGATGCTACTATGAAACTAAAGAAGAGTTTTTGAGTGATCCAACTGCAATACACAGTGAAAATACACAGTCTATCAAATAGTTATGCACTAAAATACCCCTCCTTTTTATGTTCATTGTTCCAAGGCTGAATGGTTTCAACTATTCCTATACATGTGAAAAATAAGCATTTAATGAAACAACAGGAGATTTTTATTCCAGACAGCATAGATTCTTAGAGTTTTGAAGTTATTTTCTTCTTATAGTATCTCTTGTTTTGAGATCTTTTTTTCTAAGTCTCTTTTGCTTTAGGGAAATAATGGCTAGAGGCATGTACTTTCAAATTAATTCCAAAATTCAAGGCATTTTTGGAACCCCCTTCAAAATAAATCTTTATTTTATACATTTACAGTTAACAATAAGAGGAAGTTAGCAATAATTCAAGTAAAAACTTCCTCACATACAGCAATAGAAATATGAAGCTATACATAAAATTAAATTTATTTTTCAAAGCTTTTCAGTTGAGCACTCCAAAATAAGTTATATTGTTA
Organism: Bubalus kerabau; assembly: GCF_029407905.1. Lineage (NCBI taxonomy): Eukaryota > Metazoa > Chordata > Mammalia > Artiodactyla > Bovidae > Bubalus > Bubalus kerabau. Next base: position 6,938,399 of record NC_073645.1, read on the forward strand.
TAACTTAACATTATCTGTTTCATCTTTGGCAATATTCTAATACTTTCAAATTTAAGCTTTTCCATTTGTATGTTGAAAATTTGAATTTCTAACCATTTCTTTTTGTACTGCATGAGTTATGGTAGATGGTAAATTATTGTGACAGAGACTGAAGGTTGTAAGGGTGTTAGTAGTATCCAAGTTTGCATCTTTCCTTTCAAATGGCACAGAGGTGAGTTGTGTAGGGCAGAGGAGATAAATTCTACTTCATGAAGTTATTGAGAAATCAGACCCCTTGCATCCTGTGACTCTTTCATCTCCCAGATTCATGGCCTTCGTATTGAATGCAATGAGTGAGCTCATTAGCCAATGGAAAGGAGAAGGGATACACCTAATCATGAATTTGAAGGAAGTGTCTTGGAATTTACTTCAACATTACTTCCTTTCACATAATGTTGGCCTGACTTAGTCATGTTGCCTTACTTAGCTGCAAGAGGGCTGGAAAATTCAGACCCTAGCTGGATAGCTGTGTGTTCTGCTAAAATTTAATGTATTTGCTTACTATAAGGATGGAAAAAATGTAACTGAGAGACAGCTAGTGATTGTTGCCACTCTAATCATTCTTCCTTACTTTTTAGAAATATTAGTCTATTAGCTTGAGGTTGTGGGGACAACCTTCTTCCAATTCTTCCAGTTAGTTTGTATTGGAAAAGAGAGTACAAATATTCTTTTTTATTTTTTAGCATAGAACTCACATGTAAAATGTGAGGCCTTAAAAAATGAATGTATATCACAAGCAAGAGGAGCCTAAGGAGATGTGGTGACTAAATATAAGAAATGCCTTGAATGTAATCCAGGAAGAGAAAAAGGACAATAGGAACTACAGAAAAGAATAGGGAAAGTGTAGAAACTATGAATGATATGGACTTTAGTTAATAATGGTGTACAATATTAGTTCACTACTTATAACAAATGTATAATACTGAATGACTAAGATGTCAATAATAAGGTAAACAGACTATGTGGTAATGCAGTAAACATCTGTACTATCTTTGCATTACTCTGTAAATCTCAAATGTTCTAAAATAAAGTTTATTAATAGAAATAAATGTGCATTATTGTATATTAAATTAATAATTGCATATTTATCAAATGCAGGACATAAACACAGGTAATAGTGAAACAGCAATTTGAGAAAAATCTAATATTAGATAATATTACTCAAATCCAAATTGACTTAAGCATAAAAAATTAAAGGATAAAATGAAATGAGGACTTCATATAATGATGAAGTACCATTGATTATTAGATTGAGTTTTCCCTTCAAATTAGATTGATTTATTCACCTAAGCTACCATGAGGAAAGAGCTTTATTTTGCTCATTCATGTTAATAATACATCCTTATTTAAAAGTTGTATGGTTAAAATGGGCTCCCCTGGTAGCTCAGCTGGTAAAGAATCTGCTTACAATGCAGGAGACACCAGTTCAATTCCTTGGTTGGGAAGATCTCTTGGAGAAGGGATACGCTATCTACTCCAGTATTTTGGGGCTTCTCTAGTGGCTCAGATGGTAAAGAATCCACCTGCAATGTGGGAGACCTGGGTTTGATCCCTGACTTTCGAAGACTCCCTGGAGGGGAGGGCATGGCAGCCCAATCCAGTATTCTTGCCAGGAGAATCTCCATGGAAAGAGGAGTCTGGTGGGCTACAGTCCATGGGGTTGCAATTGAATGACTAAGTGCGCATGTACCACACACACACACACAAGTTTGAAATACACTTACTTCATTCTTCCATTAAATATATGTAAATGATTAATTTGTTATGATATTTCTGTTTTAACTAGAATTTAAGTTTTCTGTAATAACTATTAATTCAACTGTACCACCTTCTAAGATGAGTATTGAGTCACATATATATGAAGAAAAAAATTGCCAAAGTGATAAGTCACTTATTATTCTAGATCTGGATCAAGTGCAATTTCAAATGTTGCTTATTAGGAGCAAGATATGATTTCTTGAAATTATTTTAATAATGAGACTGTGTTTTGCATTAATTTTATTAGCCTATTTATGATAAAAAAATTGAATCCATTTAAATTTCAGTTCAATTTAGATTTAAATCTAATCATCTTTAAAAAAAGGAAAGTAACTTTTCTGAGATCAAGATGATATGGAGTGGGTTACATTAAATAAATAAGGAAAGATGTGAATACCTGCAACAACACTCTCATAATTAGGAAGGGAATTTCTGACATAATTTGTGTATTCTCTATATGCAGTTCATTTACTTTTCTAAGTCATTCTTGATTCTTGGAGCAACTTTTTTTTCACATGAATGAAATCACATCCTCACTCTTTTTAGGTGAAGATTACATTTTGGTTAGCTGTTTTCAATCTTAAGAAACAGAAACTCTTTAATATTATCTTCTTTAATTGAAGGTATATTGATAGATATATTCTTGACCTCACACAAGAGCAACTAACTTGACCATTCAAAGTTCACAACCATGCTGCTGCTGCTGCTAAGTCGCTTCAGTCGTGTCCGACTCTGTGCGACCCCATAGACAACAGCCCATCAGGCTCATCCGTCCCTGGGATTCTCCAGGCAAGAACACTGGAGTGGGTTGCCATTTCCTTCTCCAATGCATGAAAGTGAAAAGTGAAAGTGAAGTCGCTCAGTCGTGTCCGACTCTTAGCGACCCCATGGACTGCAGCCTACCAAGTTCCTCCGTCCATGGGATTTTCCAGGCAAGAGTACTGGAGTGGGGTGCCATTGCCTTCTCCAACAGAACCATAGATAAATCTAATTGTTAAGAAATTAAAACTGTTTGCAAGGGATCCTTAGAATCAAGTTATATGGGACTTACTGCTAGCAAACATGCACTAATGCAATTAGGTCTTTATATTAGGTCACTCTCACTCGTGCCACAAGCTATCCTCTGTTGGTTCTTAATATTAAGAGCTATCATTTATAAAACGCTCACAATGTGCCAGACTCTAATACACACTATCTCACCAGACCACCTGACCTGCCTCTTGAGAAATCTGTATGGAGGTCAGGAAGCAACAGTTAGAACTGGACGTGGAACAACAGACTGGTTCCAAATAGGAAAAGGAGTACATCAAGGCTGTACATTGTCACTCTGCTTATTTAACTTATATGCAGAATACATCATGAGAAACTCTGGGCTGGATGAAGCACAAGCTGGAATCAAGATTGCTGGGAGAAATATCAATAACCTCAGATATGCCGATGACACCACTCTTAAGGAAGGAAGCGAAGAAGAACTAAAGAAACTCTTGATGAAAGTGAAAGAGGAGATTGAAAAAGTTGGCTTAAAGCTCAACATTCAGAAAACGAAGATGATGGCATTCAGCCCAGTGACTTCATGGCAAATAGATGGGAAACAGTGGAAACAGTGTCAGACTTTATTTTTTGGGCTCCAAAATCACTGCAGATGGTGACTGCAGCCATGAAATTAAAACACTCTTGCTCCTTAGAAGAAAATCTATTACCAACCTAGACAGCATATTAAAAACCAGAGACATTACTTTGCCAACAAAGGTCTGTCCTGTCAAGGCTATGGTTTTTCCAGTGGTCATGTATGGATGTGAGAGTTGGACTATAAAGAAAGCTGAGTGCCAAAGAATTGATGCTTTTGAACTGTGGTGTTAGAGAAGATTCTTGAGAGTCCCTTGGATTGCCAGGGGATCCAACCAGTCCATCCTAAAGGAGATCAGGCCTGTGTGTTCATTGGAAGGACTGATGCTGAAGCTGAAACTCCAATACTTTGGCCACCTGATTTGAAGAGCTGACTCATTGGGAAAGACCCTGATGCTGGAAAAGGTTGAAGGTCGTAGAAGGAGATGACAGAGGATGAGATGGTTGGATGGCGTCACCGACTCAATGGACATGACTTCGGGTAAACCCCAGGAGTGGGTGATGGACAGGGAGGCCTGGCATGCTCCAGTCCATGGGGTTCCAAAGAGTCTGACATGACTGAGAGACTGAACTGAGCTAGACATTGTAATTAACTTGCCTGAGGTAACTGAGTATGAAAGGAGGAAGAGCCAAGATAAAAAAGCATAATGTTTTTTTTCTCTACACTCTTCTGGTCCCTTAAGCAATTAAGTGGTTTTGTTATTGTTCACTCACTAAGTTATGTCTGACTCTTTGAGACCCCATGGACTGCAGCACACCAGGCTTCTCTGCCTTCACTGTCTCCTGGAGTTTGCTCAAATTCCTGTCCATTGAATCTGAGATGCCATCCAACCATCTCATTCTCTGCTGCCCTCTTTTCCTTTTGCCTTCAATCTTTCCAAGAATCAGGGTCTTTTCCAATCAAATTCTTTTCCAAGGTTGTTCATATCATGTGGCCCGAGTATTGGAGTTTTAGCATCAGTCCCTCCAATGAAAATTCTGGGTTGACTTCCTTCAGGATTGGATAATTGGGATCAATATCTTGTAATATTATACAGGCACTTAAAATTTTTAAAAATATTTAATTACAGAAAATGAATGATCTAATGCTAATGAAGAAGTAATTATTACTATTATACAATTAATATATTGAATATGTGCATCTATATGCATAGATTAAATGCACGAAAGACCTGCATTAAGTGTTTACAATGCTTAGGTCTTAATAAGCATTGACTTGAGAGCCCTACTATTTTTTCTGCTTATTCGATTTTGGTGGAATTTTTATTCTTTATATTAAGTATGTAATTTTGTAAAATTTGAAAAAGTATAATAAATATAAAAACACACAATCTGTTGAAATTTTTTTGAAATATATTTGATGTACAATATTATGTAAGTGGGGTTTCCCTTGTGGCTCAGTGGTAAAGAATCTGCCTGCCAACACAGGAGACATGGGTTCCATCCCTGGGTCAGGAAGATCCCCTGGAAAAGGTAATGGTAACCCACTTCAGTATTCTTGCTGGGAAATCCCACGGAAATAGGAGCCTGGTGGGCTACAGCCCATGGGATCACAAAAGAGTCAGATAAAACTTAGCAACTAAACAATGACAATGAATTATGTAAGTCACAGGTTTACAGTGTAGTGATTCACAATTTTAAAAGGTTATACTCCAGTTATAGTTATTATAAAATATTGGCTATATTCCTTGTGTTGTACAGTATATTCTTGTAGCTTATTTAATTACATAATAGTTTGTACCTACTAATCCCCTACCACTATATTGCCTGTCCCCCTTTCCCTTCCCGCTCTGGTAATTGCTAGTTTGTTCTCTTTATCTGTGAATCTGTTTCATTTTTGTTATATTTGAAAAATATAGTTTGTTGTGATTTTTAGTTTCCACATATGAATGATATCATACAGTATTTGTCTTTCTCTGTCTTACATTTTTCACTTAGCATAAGACCCTCCAAGTCCAACCCAGTCTTTGTTATGTTTATGGATATATATTTGGAGTACATTATGGAATACTCCATAAAATAAAATATTTTATGCCCATACATATCTATCTATCTATATAGTTGTTGGAACTAATTATTCTCTTCAATATCTATATACCTGAATGTATCAAATATGGAAAGAACTTTAAGAATTCTCTACTTTAAGCAATAACATTAACCTGGAAAGCTGAAGGAAATGGAAGACATGTATTTACTAGACAGTGAAAAATGGTTTAGGATTTTCATCATCCTCATCACCTCTCACTGTTTGAGGTAGAATGGAATGGGGTTATTTTTGTAGTAGGACTGAGGGGAAATGAACAACTTTGTGTCATTCCAGTAGGATATTTTTATTAATATTGCCTCTTCTTTTTTTATGCCTGAAAATTTAACTAATGGAGTTCAAACAACAATAATAATGGAGTTGAAAAAATAATATGGAATATTTCCAATCATAATCATTTATCTTGCTTCAATAATGTTATTTAGAATTAAATATAAGTCAGTTCAAGGTAATAATATGTGATTTATTGGATAAAATCAGACCCTGTTAAGAAGTTAAAAAGGTGAGCTATTAATAAATAATGTTTAAGCATATAAGATATTTGCAAAGCAAATCTTCTGAAGACAAAACTATTTTTTCAAACTACATATTTTCTGATAAACTCTCTGAAGTAGCTGTGAATCTTAGTTCATGAGCACAGATTTTCAGTGAATAACACATTCATTTTTTAGAAGAAATTATTTAAATCTGAGCAAAGCTCACCATGACTCTGAGCTCATGGAAAATTCAGTCTCACTCTACACAGTATTGAATGAGGGCTCAGGATTGGTCTTTGTTTATTGGCTACTGATTAATATGCCAATCAGCATAGTCTGTTCATGACAAGGATTCTTCTGCTTCCATGAAACACTTAAATATGGAAATGATCATCATAATAGGGACTTCTGTCTAACATCTAAAATCCATTATTTCCTGTATTCTACTAATGTAATTATAGCTAGGCAGATTGCAACATTTTTAGGCATTCTTGGAATATATGTGTCACTATAAGACTCAGTTGTCTTCAGTGGTATGTGAAAGGAAGTAATATTTTAGTTCTGTACCTAAAGCCTGATGATGATTTTTCATTACTAAGATTTAGTTGTTATTTCAATAGGAAACTTAGCCAATTAAAAGTGCTTTACTGAATGGTAGATATTCATGGTGTGTGAAAGAGCATGATACATAACTAAATGATCTTTATTACATAAAAATGGATGCCTAGTTGTGAAAACATACAAATGAGACCTAAAAGGTCATGCCAGATGGTAAATTGCCTGTGATTATGAATGACTTTTTTTTGCTTTTTGTGGTTTTTGGTTTCCTATTATGCACATGTTAACTTTTAAGAAATAAATGCTATTTTGAAAACCTTTAAAAGTGTTCTACACTTATCAGTATATTAATTTGAAAAATATTGAAAAGTAAACTTTAGCTATAGTTTATTAAGTTTGATTCTCAGTTTCTTTTGTTTAAAAAAATACAGTGCACAATAGTAAAGTATATTTTTAGAAGAAAAATCACACCTGATTGCAACACCATAATACTGTTTTCAATATGGCAGTCTGTGTCCTTATTGAATAAATTAAATAAGAAAAATGTAATCAGAAAGCAAATTTCCTCCACATCACTGTGGGACAATAACTTTTCTCTGTTTCTATGGATATTTGTCTTAAAAAGCCATAGTTTATCTGGTCTTACTCAAATATTGTAAAAAATTTCTCATGTATGACTGACTTAATAGGTATCCTGATAAGCCTATTATCAGAGTTTCAGTCTCTATTCCAACGCATGTCTTTTTCTGTCATCTAATCAACCATCAACAGACTGAAGTTTGACACTTAACTCTTAGAGAAACCAATACTGATAATTCGACCTGTATTTAATCAGCAATCAAGGTAATCTCCAGGCCTTCAAATTCATACTAACAACAAGTATGCTTATTTCTAATGGGCTGCAGCCTCTAAAAGAGAATCCTTTCTTACACACCACAGAGAGGTGGCCATGGAATATATCTGTTAAGGGTTATCTTTCTAGGGAGGAAACTTGAGTCAGTGAGATTGACTCAAAATTCTATGCAGAAGACAGAGGATAGGTGGTTTCTATGTTTAAAAGCAATCAATCTATCTTAAGACTAGAGATCATTCTATGTGCTTTTACCTTCTGTTCTTTACCAAATGCATGTACTAACATTTTCTATTTCCCGCATCATCTTTATTGAATTTGTTGGAGTAAATTAAATTGATCAATTAAGCATAATGAGCTAAATCCATACTTGACCAAAAGGAATTCACAAAGAAATCCTAGCCTTGGATATAGATTAATAAAAGGCAGAGACTCTGGGATGTTCTCATTTTGTGGAGGGAATTAGTATGTTTTTGTTGTACTTTCAGCAATCGTGTTATAGTTGAGAAGGCTTTAAAAAATTGTGTGTAGAATATATGTTCATGTTCATACCAGTTCTCTTTATCATATAGCTTGTTTGTAGTTTTTGGTAGTTTAATTTTTTGCCTGACAACAAAAATCTTTACTCTTTTCTGGTTTTTGTGTGGACATATTAATCATCAGGGCTAGTTCTCATTTGTATTAGTTAATGATATACATGGTGTAAATATTCCTATCATGGCTGATTTCAAACTGCTGCTGCTAAGTCGCTTCAGTCGTGTCTGACTCTGTGCGACCCCATAAACGGAAGCCCACCAGGCTCCCCCATCCCTGGGATTCTCCAGGCAAGAACAATGGGGTGGGGTGCCATTTCCTTCTCCAATGCATGAAAGAGAAAAGTGAAAGTGAAGTCGCTCAGTCGTGTCTCACTCTTAGCGACCCCATGGACTGTAGCCCGCCAGGCTCCTCCATCCATGGGATTTTCCAGGCAAAAAGAGTACTGGAGTGGGGTGCCATTGCCTTCTCCGGATTTCAAATTAACCAGGTTTTAATACCAAGTTTGCAGAATTCCTGAAAATTTACCAGTTTTTATGAATCAGCATTTACCCAGGGATCCTAGGATTTCCTATTTATATATCCTTTAGAGAATGTTCATTAGCTTCCCTAGTGGCTCAGAGGATAAAGCGTCTGCCTGCAATGCAGGTAGACCTGGGTTCGATCCCTGTGTCAGGAAGATCCTCTGGAGAAGGAAATGTCAACCCACTCCAGTACCTTTACCGGGAAAATCCCATGAATGGAGGAGCCCGGTAGGCTACAGTCCATGGGGTCGCAAAGAGTTGGACACGACTGAGCGACTTCACTTTCCCTTTCCCTTTCCTTTAGAGAATGTTCATTCAACAAAATCATCTTTCATGGATTGATAGTATTTCAATGAAAAAAAAAAATGACAAGACTGTTTCATATTACCCAGTATTAAATCTCCTGTTCCATGTGTAGATAAACATAAAACAAAAGAAGACCCCTATTCTGTTTAGTAGGTTCTTAGTAGATAATATGGACTTCCCTGGTGGCTCAGACGATAAAGCGTCTGCCTACAATGCAGGAGACCGGATTCAATCTCTGCGTCGGAAGATCTCCTGGAGAAGGAAATGGCAACCCACTCCAGTTTTCTTGCCTGGAAAATCCTGTGGACTGAGGAGCCTGGTAGGCTACAGTCCATGGGGTTGCAAGAGTTGGACAGACTGAATGACTTCACTTTCTTTCCTTCTAGTAGATAAAATATTCAAAGGCAGTGGGCATTTTGTTATGAGCTTTGGAAAATAAAAATGCCTCCTGCTTAAAATTTCAGTTAAGTTTTCCTAAACAGCCAGATTGTCTGTAGAGAATTCATCCACCCTTTGTATGGAAAGTAGCATATCAATACTAATACTAAATACTTAAGTATTTAGGGCCACTAAAAATATCCTACAACAAAAGCAAATATGACATGATATTCATGGCATTCATCTTAATATTTTATCAGTTAGCATTTATTTCTGTTTTTTCAATTTTTATGTAACTTTTAAAGCTATTTTATAGCTTTTAAAAATATTGTTAATATTTTACAGAACATACAAACATTTTATAGCTATTACAAAATATTGTCTATATTCTCTGTGTTGTACAATATTCTTGAATTGTTCTTTTTTATGGCTGAATAGTATTCAATTTTTTTTCCCTTAATGTGTTGATGAACACTTAACTCATTTACATGTCTTGGCTATTGTAATTAATGCTGCTGTGAACACTGGGGTGTGCATATCTTTTCAAATTAATATATTTTTTTGGATATATATACCCAGGAATGAAATTGCTGTGTCCTATGTTAGTTCTAATTTTAGTTTTAGGGTTTTTTTTTTTGTTTGTTTGTTTTTTGAGAAACCTCCATAATTTTCCACAGTGGATGCATCAGTTTACATTAGCACCAACATCGCATGAGAGTTTCATTTTCTCTACATGCTCACAGACATTTAGTCTTTTTCTTTCTTTTCTGTTTTTTTTTTTTTTTTTCTTAAATCATGATAGCTATTTTGACTGGTGTGTTATCTCATTGTGGTTTTGATTTGCATTTCTGTGATGATTAGGAATTTGCTGTTGTTCAGTCAGTAAGTCATGTCTGTGACCCCATCAACAGTAGCACACCAGGCTACCCTTCCTTCACCATCTCCCAGAGTTTGCTGAAATTCATTTTCATTGAGTCAGTGATGCCATCCAACTATCTCATCTTCTGCCACCTCTTCTTGTTTTGCATTCAGTCTTTCCCAGCATCAGGGTCTTTTTCAGTAAATGGGTTCTTCTCATCAGGTCGCCAAAGTATTGGAGCTTCAGCTCCAGTGTCAGTACCTCCAATGAATATTCAGGGTTGATTTGCTTTAAGGTTAACTGGTTTGATCCCCTTGCAATCCAAGGGATTCTCAAGAGTCTTCTCTAGCACCATAATTAGGCATCAGTTCTTTAGAACTCATCCTTCTTTATAGTCAGTAACTTTTCATGTGCCTATTAGCTATCTGCATTTCCTCTTTGGGAAAAAGTCTATTCAGTTCTACCCATTTTTTAAATTGGGTTGTTTTATAAAATACCTTCGGAGAAGGCAATGGCACCCCACTCCAGTACTCTTGCCTGGAAAATCCCATGGATGGAGGAGCCTAGTATGCTGCAGTCCATGGGGTCGCTAAGAGTCAGACACGACTGAGAGACTTCACTTTCACTTTTCACTTTCATGCATTGGAGAAGGAAATGGCACCCCACTCCAGTATTCTTGCCTGGAAAATCCCAGGGATGGGGGAGCCTGGTGGGCTGCTGTCTATGGGGTCACACAGAGTCGGACACGACTGAAGTGACTTAGCATAGCATAGCATAAAATACCTTATTTTTTAGTAGTATTTAGTATAGGAGAGGGAGAAGGCAATGGCACCCCACTCCAGTACTCTTGCCTGGAAAATCCCATGGATGCAGGAGCCTGGTAGGCTGCAGTCCATGGGGTCACTAAGAGTCGGACACGACTGAGAGACTTCACTTTCACTTTTCACTTTCATGCATTGGAGGAGGAAACGGCAACCCACTCCAGTGTTCTTGCCTGGAGAATCCCAGGGACGGCGGGGCCTGGTGGGCTGCCATCTATGGGGTCGCACAGAGTCAGACACGACTGAAGCGACTTAGCAGCAGCAGCAGCAGCAGTATAGAAGAAAATTAATTCTTGGCCTACTGCATAAAATTTCTAGAAATAACTTTTATATTTTTATTTTATTTTATATATTATATATTTAATGTATAGTTATTTTATAAGTAAAAAATAAAATGCAAAGTTAACAGCTAAGATAGTCATAGTTGAGACAGATAATTTTAAGTGAACATCCAAGAAAAACAGATTGTTTTTAATTTAAATATTTAAAGTAAAAATATCTGAATATCCACATAAAAAAAATTGAATACAATTGTTGAATTGATAATGAAAACTCTCAAATAAAAGTTCAAAAATGTATAGATTTAAATACAAATTATTTTGTGTTATTTATTTTTTTAATAGAAATTTATTTATTTTAACTGGACGCTAACTACTTTACAATATTATATTGGTTTTGTCATAAATCAACATGAACCTTCCACGGGTGAACACATGTTCCCCATCCTGAACCTCCCTTCCTCTTCCCTCCCCATACCATCCCTCTGGGTCAGCCCAGTGCACCAGGCCCAAGCATCCTGTATCATGCATCGAACCTGGACTGGTGTTTCATTTCACATATGATATTATACATGTTTCAGTGCCATTCTCCCAAATCATCCCACCCTCGCCCTCTCCCACAGAGTCCAAAAGACTGTTCTATACATCTGTGTTTCTTTTGCTGGCTTGCATACAGGGTTATCGTTACCATCATTCTAAATTCCATATATATGCATTAGTATACTGTATTGGTGTTTTTCTGTCTGGCTTACTTCACTCTGTATAATAGGCTCCAGTTTCCTCCACCTCATTAGAACTGATTCAAATGTATTCTTTTTAATGGCTGAGTAATATTCCATTGTGTATATGTACCACTGCTTTCTTATCCATTCATCTGCTGATGGACATCTAGGTTGCTTCCATGTCCTGGCTATTATAAACAGTGCTGCGATGAACATTGGGGTACATGTGTGTCTTTCAATTCTGGTTTGCTCAGTGTGTCTGCCCAGCAGTGGGATTGCTGGGTCGTATGGCACTTCTATTTCCAGTATTTTAAGGAGTCTCCACACTGTTCTCCATAGTGGCTGTACTAGTTTGCATTCCCACCAACAGTGTAAGAGGGTTCCCTTTTCTCCACATCCTCTCCAGCATTTATTGCTTGTAGACTTTTGGATCGTAGCCATTCTGACTGGTGTGAAATGGTACCTCATAGTGGTTTTGATTTGCATTTTTCTGATAATGAGTGATGTTGAACATCTTTTCATGTGTTTCTTAGCCATCTGTATGTCTTCTTTGGAGAAATGTCTGTTTAGTTCTTCAGCCCATTTTTTGATTGGGTCGTTTATTTTTCTGGAATTGAGCTGCAGGTGTTGCTTGTATATTTTTTAGATTAATTCTTTGTCAGTTGCTTCATTTGCTATTATTTTCTCACATTCTGAAGGCTATCTTTTTGCCTTGCTTATAGTTTCCTTTGATGTGCAAAAGCTTTAAGTTTAATTAGGTCCCATTTGTTTATTTTTGCTTTTATTTCCAATATTCTGGGAGGTGGGTCATAGAGGATCCTGCTGTGATTTATGTCGGAGAGTGTTTTGTCTATGTTCTCTTCTGCTACTGCTAAGTCACTTCAGTTGTGTCCAACTCTGTGTGACCTCATAGATGGCAGTCCACCAGGCTCCGCCATCCCCGGGATTCTCCAGGCAAGAACACTGGAGTGGGTTGCCATTTCCTTCTCCAATGTTCCCCTCTAGGAGTTTTATAGTTTCTGGTCTTATGTTTAGATCTTTAATTCATTTTGACTTTATTTTTGTGTATGGTGTTAGAAAGTGTTCTAGTTTCATTCTTTTACAAGTGGTTGACCAATTTTCCCACTTGTTTTCCCACTTGTTTTCCAACTAATTTCCCAGTTTAATCACTTGTTAAAGAGAGTCTTTTCTCCATTGTATATTCTTGCCTCCTTTGTCAAAGATAAGGTGTCCATAGGTGCGTGGATTTATCTCTGGGTTTTCTGTTTTGTTCCATTGATCTATATTTCTGTTTTTGTACCAGGACCATACTGTCTTGATGACTGTGGCTTTGTAGTAGAGCCTGAAGTCAGGCAGGTTGATTCCTCCAGTTCCATTCTTTTTTCTCAAGATCGCTTTGGCTATTTGAGGTTTTTTGTATTTCCATACAAATGGGGAAATTATTTGTTCTAGCTCTGTGAAAAATACTGTTAGTAGCTTGATAGGGATTGCATTGAATATATAGGTTGCTTTGGGTAGTATACTCATTTTCACTATATTGATTCTTCCAATCCATGAACATGGTATATTTCTCCATCTATTAGTGTCCTCTTTGATTTCTTTCACCAGTGTTTTACAGTTTTCTATATATAGGTCTTTCATTTCTTTAGGTAGATATATTCCTAAGAATTTTATTTATTTATTTTTTGTTGCAATGGTGAATGGAATTGTTTCCTTAATTTCCCTTTCTACTTTCTCATTATTAGTGTATAGGAGTGCAAGAGATTTCTGTGTGTTGATTTTATATCCTGCCACTTCACTATATTCATTGATTAGCTCTAGTAATTTTCTAGTGGAGTCTTTAGGGTTTTCTATGTAGAGGATCATGTCATCTGCAAACAGTGAGAGTTTTACTTCTTCTTTTCCAATTTGAATTCCTCTTATTTCTTTTTCTGCTCTGATTGCTTTGGCCAAAACTTCCAAAACTATGTTGAATAGTAGTGGTGAGAGTGGGCACTCTTGTCTTGTTCCTGACTTTAGGGGAAATGCTTTCAATTTTTCACCATTGAGGATAATGTTTGTTGTGGGTTTGTCATATATAGCTTTTATTATGTTGAGGTATGTTCCTTCTCTTCCTGCTTTCTGGAGAGTTCTTATCATAAGTGAATGTTGAATTTTATCAAAGGCTTTCTCTGCATTATTGAGATAATCATATGGCTTTTATTTTTCAATTTATTAATGTAGTGTATTACATTGATTGATTTGAGGATATTGAAGAATCCTTGGATCCCTGGGATAAAGCGCACTTGGTCATGGTGTATGATCTTTTTAATGTGTTGTTGGATTCTGATTGCTAGAATTTTGTTATGGATTTTTGCATCTATGTTCATCAGTGATAATGGCCTGTAGTTTTCTTTTTCTGTGGCTCAGATGGTGAAGCGTCTGCCTGCAATGCGGGAGACCTGGGTTCTCCCAGTCTCCTGGGTCAGGAAGATCCCCTGGAGAAGGAAATGGCAACCTGCTCCAGCACTCTTGCCTGGAAAATCCCATGGATGGAGGAGCCTGATAGGCTACAGTCCATGGGGTCGCAAAGAGTCGGACATGACTGAGCGACTTCACTTTGTCAGGTTTTGGTATTAGGGTGATTGTGGCTTCCTAGAATGAGTTTGGAAGTTTACTTTCCTCTGCAATTTTCTGGAAGAGTTTCAGTAGGATCAGTGTTAGCTCTTCTCTAAATTTTTGGTAGAATTCAGCTGTGAAGCCATCTGGACCTGGGCTTTTGTTTGCTGGAAGATTTCTGATTACAGTTTCAATTTCCATGCTTGTGATGGGTCTGTTAAGATTTTCTATTTCTTCCTGGTTCAGTTTTGGAAAGTTGTACTTTTCTAAGAATTTGTCCATTTCTTCCAAGTTGTCCATTTTGTTGTCATATAATTGCTGATAGTAGTCTCTTATGATCCTTTGTATTTCTGTGTTGTCTGTTGTGATCTCTCCATTTTCATTTCTAATTGTATTGATTTTGTTTTTCTCCCTTTGTTTCTTGATGGGTCTAGCTAATGGTTTGTCAGTTTTATTTATCCTCTCAATGAACAAGCTTTTGGCTTTGTTGATTTTCGCTGTGGTCTCTTTTGTTTCTTTTGCATTTATTTCTGCCCTAATTTTTAAGATTTCTTTCCTTCTACTAACCCTGGGGTTCATCATTTCTTCCTTTTCTAGTTGCTTTAGGTGTAGAGTTAGGTTATTTATTTGACTTTTTTCTTGTTTCTTGAGGTATGCCTGTATTGTTATGAACCTTCCCCTTAGCACTGCTTTTACAGTGTCCCGCAGGTTTTGGGTTGTTGTGTTTTCATTTTCATTCATTTTTATGCATATTTTAATTTCTTTTTTTATTTCTTCTGTGATTTGTTGGTTATTCAGCAGTGTGCTGTTCAGCCTCCATATGTTGGAATTTTTAATAGTTTTTCTCCTATAATTGAGATCTAATCTTACTGTACTGTGGTCAGAAAAGATGCTTGGAATGATTTCAATTTTTTTGAGTTTATCAAGGCTAGATGTATGGCCCAGGATATGATCTATCCTGGAGAAGGTTCCATGTGCGCTTGAGAAAAAGGTGAAATTCATTGTTTTGGGGTAAAATGTCCTATAGAGATCAATTAGGTCTAACTGGTCTATTGTATCATTTAAAGTTTGTGTTTCCTTTTTAAGTTTCTGTTTAGTTGATCTATCCATAGGTGCAAGTGGGGTATTAAAATCTCCCACTATTATTATGTTATTGTTAATTTCCCCTTTCATACGTGTTAGCATTTGTCTTACATATTGTGGTGCTCCTATGTTGGGTGCATATATATTTATAATTGTTATATCTTCTTCTTGGATTGATCCTTTGATCATTATGTAGTGTCCTTCTTTGTCTCTTTTCACAGCCTTTGTTTTGAAGTCTATTTTATCTGATATGAGTATTGCTACGCCTGCTTTCTTTTGGTCTCTGTTTGTGTGGAATCTCTTTTTCCAGCCCTTCACTTTCAGTCTGTATGTGTCCCTTGTTTTGAGGTGGGTCTCTTGTAGACAACATATGTAGGGGTCTTGTTTTTGTATCCATTCAGCCAGTCTTTGTCTTTTGGTTGGGGCATTCAACCTATTTACATTTAAGGTAATTATTGATAAGTATGATCCCGTTGCCATTTACTTTATTGTTTTGTGTTCGAGTTTATACACCCTTTTTTGTGTTTCCTGTCTAGAGAAGATCCTTTGGCATTTGTTGGAGTGCTGGTTTGGTGGTGCTGAATTCTCTCAGCTTTTGCTTGTCTGTAAAGCTTTTGATTTTTCCTTCATATTTGAATGAGATCTTTGCTGGGTACAGTAATCTGGGCTATAGGTTATTTTCTTTCATCACTTTAAGTATGTCCTATCATTGCCTCCTGACCAGAAGAGTTTCTATTGAAAGATCAGCTCTTATCCTTATGGGAATCTCCTTTTGTGTTATTTGTTGTTTTTCCTTTGCTGCTTTTAATATTTGTTCTTTGTGTTTGATCTTTTTTTAATTTGATTAATATGTGTCTTGGGGTGTTTCACCTTGGGTTTATCCTGTTTGGGACTCTCTGGGTTTCTTGGACTTGGGTGATTATTTCCTTCCCCATTATCTCCTCAAGTATTTTCTCATGGTCTTTCTTTTTGTCTTCTTCTGGGACTCCTATGATTTGAATGTTGGGGTGTTAACATTGTCCCAGAGGTCTCTGAGATTGTCCTCATTTCTTTTAATTCGTTTTTATTTTTTCCTCTCTGATTCATTTATTTATACCATTCTATCTTCTACCTCACTAATCCTATCTTCTTCCTCCATTATTCTACTATTTGTTCCCTCCAGAGCGTTTTTGATATCATTTATTGCATTATTCATTATATATTGACTCTTTTTCATTTTTTCTAGGTCTTTGTTAAACCTTTCTTGCATCTTCTCAATCCTTGTCTCCAGGCTACTTTTCTGTGATTCCATTTTGTTTTCAAGATTTTGGATCATTTCCACTATCATTATTTGGAATTCTTTATCAGGTAGATTCCCTATCTCTTCCTCTTTTGTTTGGTTTGGTGGGCATTTATCTTGTTCCTTTATCTTCTGGGTATTCCTCTGTCTCTTCATCTTGTTTATATTGCTGTGTTTGGGGTGGCCTTTCTGTATTCTGGCAGTTTGTGGAGTTCTCTTTATTGTGGAGTTTCCTCACTATGGGTGAGGTTGTACAGGTGGCTTGTCAAAGTTTCCTGGTTAGGGAAGCTTGTGTCAGTGTTCTGGTAGATGGAGCTGGATTTCTTCTCTCTGGAGTGCAATGAAGTGTCCAGTAATGAGTTATGAGATGTCAGTGGGTTTGGAGTGTCTTTGGGCAGCCTGTATATTGAAGCTCAGGGCTCTGTTCCTGTGTTGCTGGAGAATTTGCGTGGTATGTCTTGCTCTGGAACTTGTTGGCCCTTGGGTGGTGCTTGGTTTAAGTTTAGGTATGGAGGCATTTGATGAGCTCCTGTTGATTAATGTTCCCTGGAGTCAGGAGTTCTCTGGTATTCTCAGGATTTGGACTTAAGCCTCCTGCTTCTGGTTTTCAGTCTTATTTTTACATACGCCTCAAGACTTCTCCATCTATACAGCACCGTTGATAAAACATATAGGTTAAATATGAAAAGCTTCTCCACAGTGAGGGACACCCAGAGAGGTTCACAGAGTTACATGGAGAAGAGAAGAGGGAGGAGGGAGATAGAGGTGACCAGGATGAGATGAGGTGGAATCAAAAGAGGAGAGAGCAAGCTAGCCAGTAATCACTTCCTTATGTGTGCTCCTCAGTCTGGACCACTTAGAGATGTTCATGGAGTTATACAGAGAAGAGAAGAGGGAGGAAGGAGACAAAGTTGGCCAGGAGGATAAAGGGGGGAATCAAAAGGAGAGAGACAGATCCAGCCGGTAATCAGTTCCCTAAGTGTTCTCCACCACACGGAAGACACAAAGAGATTCACATAGTTGGGTAGAGAAGAGAAGGGGGAGGGAGGAGCTAGAGGCGACCTGGTGGAGAAAAAGGAGAGTCCAAAGCGGGTGAGAGTGGTCAAGCCAGTAATCTCACACCCAAGTAAAATTGGGTACTGAAGATTGGGTTCTCAAAGGTACAAAATTGATAACAAATACCAAAAAGCAAAGATTAAAAATCTAGAGTAGAGGTTGGATTTTCAAAAATTCAATATTAAAGAAAAAAAAGTCACAAAAATTATAAAAAATATATATATATATGAAGTTTGCTTTAAATAATCTCCCAGGATCGCATCTGGAGAATGGCTTGTATTCTGCCAGCTTCGGAGTCGGGAGGGAAAGCAAGCCTGGCAGAGGTATCCATTCCATTCCCAGTTTGCTCAGTATCTGGTGATTGGAAGACACTCTGCAACAAGAGAAGAGAAAAAAATAAATAAATAAATAAAAATAAAAATAGGGTTTCATTTTTTTTTTTGCAAAGTAATAATAGGTTATAAAAATGAAAATTAAAGAAGTAATAGAGGACTTAAAAATGAAAAAAAATTTTAAAATTAAAGAATGATAGTAAAAATAGTAAAAATATATCTAGGACTTCCTCTGGTGTTTTTGTGGACAGTGTAGTGTCAGTTCATTTTCAGATAGTTCCTTGATCTGGCTTATATTTCTCAAGATCAATAGGCCTCTTCCTATGTAGTCGGTACTAACTACAGGGTTTTAATCTATTGCACCTGTCACTTCTAAGGAGTTTCCCTCTGTTTTAGCTTCTGTTTGCTGGTCTCTTCAGTGTCTAATTTCTGCCCTGACGCAAGGGGGCAGTGGTGGACACTTTTTAAGGCTCACTTTTTCAGTCGTGCTATGGGAAGGGAGGGACGCTGCAAACAAATAACACTGGCATGTGCTCGCAGTGTCTCAGCCACACTGGGTTTGCCTTTGCTCATGGCACGTGTACTTTCCCTGCCTACACTGCTAGGCTCTAGGTTGCTCTGCCAGGAACTGTCTGAGGCCAGCCCTGGGTTGTATGCACTTCCCAGGTCTAAGCCACTCAGGTTTAGGTACTTGGGTACTCCTTAAAGGTGCAGACTTTGTTGGGCCTGAGTTTTGTGCACATCCCAGGTCTGAGCAGCTCAGGTGACCAGGTGTTTGGTGAGCGTGGTCGCTGTGACTTATTGCCACCCCTGTCCCTGCCCATTAGTTTTCTGGGTGTACAACTGGCACACCTTCTCAGGCAGATGTTGACCATCCAGAATCCCAAGAAGTCTTGGTTAGCAACAAAGCCTGCTTGCAGTTTGGTAGATAATGCCGCTCTGGGGCTGTGATTGCCCCCTTCCATCTCTGGCTGCCCTTGCCTGCCTGTCACTGGAAGGGGATGGGCCGGCTTGCAGCCGGCTAGCTTGGCTCAGTCTTTTGTTCTGTGATTGGGCCTGACGGTGTCTTAGGTTAGCGTTTTTGCGTGGTAGCTATCCCACTGTCTATTTTGCTATCCCAAGTTAATTCCCTCAGACTGCCTTCTGAGCATTCAGGCCCAGTCCTTACTCTAAGCAATGCAGCCTGCGCCTCCCTGCCCAGCCTCCCGCTTGCTAGTGGCGGATGCAGGTGTCTGCACTGCTTCTCCGCAGGGGGAGTTACCCTTGGGCACGGAATCTGTGGGTTTAAATTATTTATTTATTTTTCCTCCCAGTTATGTTGCCCTCTGTGGTTCCAAGGCTCGCAACAGACTCAGCAATGAGAGTATTTCCTGGTGTTTGGAAACTTCTCTCTTTTTTAAGACTCCCTTCCAGGGATGGAGCTCCATTCCTACCTCTTTTTGGCTCTCTATTTATCTTTTATGTTTTTCCTACCTCCTTTTGAAGACAATGGGCTGCTTTTCTGGGTGCCTGATGTCCTCTGCCAGCATTCAGAAGTTGTTTTGTGGAGTTTATTCAGCGTTCAAATGTTCTTTTGATGAATCTGTGGGGGAGAAAGTGGTCTCCCTGTCCTATTCCTCCACCATCTTAGGACCGCCCCCCCCCCCTTTTGTGATTTATAGTGACAAAAATTCGCTCTACAATGAAGAACTTTATAAAATGTTATGATATACAAAATTCTATTAAATACAACATAAATTAAAACTAACATTAAAAGAATATAAAAGCAACTAAGAAACTTCATATTAGTAAATTAACTATATAAGAATAAATATATGTATATCATTTTATTGAAGGAAGGCATCACAACCCACTTCAGTATTCTTGACTGGAGAAACCCTTGGAGAGAAGAGCCTGATGGGCTATGGTCCATAGGGCCGCAAAGAGTTGGACATGACTGAAGTGACTTAACATGCACATGTACCATTTTATATTATATACTTAAAATGGAAATAGTATTTAATATTAACAAGTCAAACTTACGTAGTATAAATAACTGCATAAGTAGCTCTAAGACAAATGTTAGGTCTACTCCAAAGATAGTGAGGATACATTTATTAAGTTAAAATCATTTGGTATGGCTTAGTCAATGGAATAAAGTGTGAATACTAACAGAATAGAAAAATTATAAAATTATATAAACACTTCACTGCTATAGAACTTTTTTTTTTTTTACAGACGAAACTTTGGGAATCAAACTTTATAAACAAGAGCTCAATTTTAGTATCCATATGTTTTAAAATTTCTAAGATAGTGGTAAATACACCAATTCACAAACCCATTGTTTTATGTTAGGTTTGGTAGCAAAGTCAGACTTTGCTGTAGACTATTCTTCTCTTGTGTCACTGTAAAGGAGTGATATTTATTAAATACCAATGATGACTCTGACTGGATAAAGGATGACCTATAAGCACAACTGTCTTCCCAGTATTAGTCACCGATTAAAACCTTAAGAAAACTGAACAAAAGTAATTAGCAAAATACTCAAATCTCTCAGGCTAAAGAGACTTTCAATTCTTAGGAAAAAGATACATAATACACCAATGATAGAAGGTAGTTTCTCTTTTATGAGTTGCCATGTCCCACCTCCCTTACCACAGATCTTGACTTCCTACTGCTTTCACAAAAGGGAAGAAACTTAAAAGCTGTGGATCCAAGAGTATGACAATAACTGAATGAAAAACACCATATCTGTGAATAAACACACCACTCAATGTCTACATTTCCTAAAATATATACATAATACCTAAAAGAAACTTACCAACTTGTTTGAAAAATGAAGAAAAGTTGCTTCAAGAACTCTAAAACCTATGACTAAGAAGTGACTAAAATTCTTTTGCATGAAAGTTTTTCATTTGAAACTATATATTGAATTAAACCATAAAATCAATCCTAATAAGATAAAAACTTTTTATGGAGTATAGTATCTGTTTATCATTGTATTTTATATGTAAATGCTCCTAAATACTTATCAGGCATGTAATAAATTTGTGGGAAATTGTATTGAATCTTAATTTTTTGCTGTTGTAAGTCATTAAGGACAGAAAACATTGCTCAAAGAGTTGTAAATTGAGGAATATGAATTTTACCTGGTAAGTCATTGCAGAATATTTAAGTAAAATGATTAATTATCTTTGTTATTTGGTTTACATTTCATTTTGGATTTGTTTCTGAAGTGATTTGTGTATATCTACTGCAATGAATAACTGAATGAAATTGATAATGACAAAGGTAATAATAATCATCTGTTTCTTTTAGCACTCAAGTTTATTTTCCTTCTCCTGCTTCCCATTTTAATAGTAGGAAAAGAAACTTTTCTTATGGAAAAAGTTGTTCACAGTAAGCAAACCAATATTATTGATAGTGCAAACCTGATTCTGTTAAGCTTCATTAATATTACCAGGGAATATAAGTAGGATGTATTCTATTTTGTATATATTGTAATGGAGATACATCATTCAAAAGTTGATGCCTTTTGTGATTGAAACATATTGAATTAAATGATGAATACATTGTAGTAATAATTCAACAAGTGATGAGGTATACTACAATTAAAATTCTTTATTGTTTTCTTATGATTATATCCATTTAGTTCAAAAATTTTGTAACTCTATGTTAGTATCAGCTGCTTATGACAGACAATCCAATTTCTCTGATCAGCACTGTTTCCCTAAATGTCTACAGATCTCCATAACAAACATTTTTCACTTGTGTGTGTTTTGGACAATCATGAATTTAAAATATGAGGAATGAGGAATACATACATAGATTTGTATAATGAATGGCCATTTATGTCTGGCTTTCTGTATAAAGAAGGCAGCATACAATAGCTGTTAAGAATTCTTGAAGTTGAATCTTGTTCCTGCCACTTAACGGCATGTGGCATCCCGCAAATTACATAAACTCTGTATCTCAATTTCATCATCTGGAAATGAGGATTATAAGATCTTCCTGAGATTTGTGTGAAGGTTAAATTCATTATATGAGCTGTTCTTAATACAGTTGCTGTTTAGTCCCTTAGCTCTGTCTGACTTTTGCAGCCCCATGGACTGTAGCCCACCAGGCCCCTCTGTCCATGGGATTTCCCAGGCATGATTACTGGAATGGGTTGCCATTTCCTTTTTCAGGGGATATTCCTGACCCAGTGATCTAACACACATCTTCACGTCTCCTTAATTGCAGGCTGGTTCTTTACTGCTGAGACACCAGGGAAGCCCAGTGGACCTTATATATGTGTTTGTTAAATAATACATAGACGTGGTATCAGTGTAACCTATATATAAAAATCATGTAATGATTTTTTATTGCTTTCCAGTTCCTCCTCTTTGTAAAATCCTTTGTCATGAATCACTAGACAATGCCTCTATTATTTTCTTGGCACCTCTCTTTTCCTCTTTAATCATCTTGCTCTGCTTCTGATAGTGATGTTGAATACTCATATCATATCTAGGATGTTGCAAGTTCACATATTATGAGAAACTCTGTTTCTCGTAAATAATGAAGGTCAGTTTTAAAAGTATAGAATTTCTGTATCAACTTTAAGTTCAAGAAAAACTATTTTCTATTCAATATAGTATATAGCAGAAGAATTTTGGATGTGACTCTTCCACATCCTGCTATACTTCATATCTTCTTTGAGACTACTCATCTTTTCTGCAAAGTGGAATCTTAAATGTGCTCTAGATTTTGTATTATGGAAAGAAATAGGATGTAGAATTCAGATTTGCTTTTTAAGATATATCAGACATTAGAATAACTTCTTAAAGCATAGCATGTTTTCTGAAAGTTAAATGAATTCTCACAACTACCTCTTTACAGGAAGTTAGTAATAGGGTTTCTACAGAACCCTGAGAAGACTCAGGTTTACTAACCCCAATTATGAAATTGTATCGTTAATGATTGTTAAAGACATTGGTGTTATATGTGAGGAATGTGTTTATTTATATGTAGGTAAGGCTATTTTTATTTTTTGACTGTGTAATCTCTTTTGGATTTAATATTAATGCAAGGAAAAATTATGCTACACTGGTTACACACATTCCCTTTTCAGTATCTGTGCTTTACCAGAAATGATATGCAATGGGAAATTTTATTTACCTGAATTCTGATGAGTCATATTAAAACATAAAGCTTTAGAAATGGGGAAAGGTATAATGACATAAAATTATTTTCATGTTTTAGTATCAAATTATTACCTAGTATACTAAGCTGAAACCTTGATTTTGACTTGTCTCATGCACTGACAATGACCCCTAGTGGTGAGATAGGCTGTCCATTAGGCATTGATTGCGCTTGCTCCTCAGTTTTTAGTTTGTTCGTTTTTTTTGTTTTTGTTTTTGTTTTTTTTTTTTAATACGGAATTGATTCATTATTAGAAGAGTAATAAGAAAATTAGGTAATTAAATGATAAAATGAAACAAGAATTTTAAGAATTAAATTTGTTTTTGCTGCTTATTGCTGCTGCTAAGTCGCTTCAGTCGTGTCCGACTCCGTGCGACCCCATAGACGGCAGCCCACCAGGCTCCCCCGTCCCTGACATTCTCCAGGCAATAATACTGGAGTGGGTTGCCATTTCCTTCTCCAATTTGCTGCTTATTATCTCTTAAGAAATATGTAGTAAAAGTAATTAACAAAATTCCTGAGTGAGTAAATCAGTCTGTGAGTCAATACAAAAAGTAGCATAAAAATTTCTTATAATTTCTTCTTTCGTATAAGTAGGGAAATTAAAAAATTCAGCACTTGAAGCTGTCATTTAAAATGAAGTTATGTTTGCTTTAGTAATTGTACCCTTTGCAATTTTTTTTAACTCTCAAAAAATATGCATCACTGAATGCTTAATCTACTTAAGTCATTACCCATAAGGATTAATTTACTTTAGATCTCTATGGCATTAGCATTTTTTTAAAGTGCATTGTAAGACTTTCTGTATGGGAGCACTATAGGAAATTGTATCAGATGTTATTAACAAACTATATAGAATGGAAAACTAAGGAATTTGTTTTTCCTTTCTGCTCCTCACTTTAATGACATCTTAGAATGTCTCCTTAGAATTACAACATAAGATCTGTCAGTATTCAATGCAATTAACAATATTCATGTATATAAAATATAAGATCATTAGTTATTTTTATCCACCTAAAATATGATCAAGGGTTAATATGTTTTATTACAATATCCTGTCCTGCTGTGACTCTTTTTGAGGAAATATTTTAATACTATTTTACTCTTTAAAAGTAGCCACTGCAAGTGGCTATTTTCAAAAGTTTTGAGTTCATAGTAGAAAAAATTTAATACTATACATTGTAAAGAAAATATCATCTATGTTTATCTCAGGAATTATTCCATGGAGAGCAGCTGTGTAATGCTAGTAGGTATTTCCACTATAAAAGAGTATATTAGCCAAAAAAGAGAGAAAGATTTAAAAATGATTGAAAAGGCTTCTTTATTATAGATGCCTTACAGGGGGACATGGCAACCCACTCCAGTATTCTCGCCGGGAAAATCCCATGGACAGAGGAGTCTGGTGTGCTACAGTCCAGAACACTGCAAAGAGCCGGACATGACTGAAGCTGACTGAGCACACACTGTACCTTAATGTCTAACTATCTGAGAAAGGGTTATAGATGTAGTGTTTTCCAAAGTAATCTAATGCAGAATTTTGCATGCAGTACATAGTTAAAATAATGTAGAAAATACTGACCTCTGTGTTTCTTCAGATTCTTTGACTGTTTCATTCTCTGTGATTTCCACATTGTGTTTTTGTTGATTTGTTGCTGTTCAGTTGCTCAGTCATGTCCGGCTCTTTGCAACCCCATGGACTGCAGCACACCAGGCTTCCCTGTTGTTCACCAGCTCCTGGTGAACTCATGAACTCTTGCTCAGACTCATATCCATTGAATCAGTGATGCCATCTAACCATCTTATCTTCTGTTGTCCCCTTCTTCTCCTGCCTTCAATCTTTCTCAGCATCGGGGTCTTTTCCAATAAGTCAGTTCTTTGCATCAGGTGGCCAAACTAGAGCTTCAGCTTTAGCTTCAGCATCAATCCTTCCAATGAATATTCAGGAATGATTTCCTTTAGGATTGATTGGTTTGCTCTCCTTTCAGTCCAAGGGACTCTCAAGAGACTTCTCCAACACCACGGTTCAAAAGCATCAATTCTGCGGTCCTCAGCCTTCTTTATGGTACAACTCTCATATGCATACATGACTACAGAAAAGCCATAGCTTTGATAATTTGGAACTTTGTTGGCAAAGTAATGTCTCTGCTTTTTCAATATACTGTCTGTGTGAAGTCAAAGACCTGTTTGTAGTAATGGATTAAGGAAGGACTCCCACCTCAAGTACATAAAAATGAGAGCGTCTCTCCTTGAAGGTGAATAGTTCTCAACTCCTACAGTTTATAGAAGGACATTTATATCACTTTAATGTGCCCCTTTAAGCTGTTACCTACAGTCACAACAAGTTCACTCTTGTGTTTAGAGATTCAGCTCCAGGGCAAAATCTGAAGGACACTGTGATCCTGGCCCTCTAGGACATAAGATATCATTCTTTTCTGTTAAGTGGCAACCAAAATCTATGACTTTATTATTACAGGAATTTACCCTTAACCTCTATTTTCTTTGAAAATGAATGTTGCCCTTCTTTTTATTTATTTTTTTAAATGGGTACCCAGATTACAACAACTGATAAAAGATTTTAAAAGCTGATGCTTTTCTATGGCAACTAATGAAAGATTTATCATTCCTATAGCATTTACTTTTTGTAGTAGAAATATTTTTCAAATGAATTAAGCCAAAATAATTATTCAGAATATTATAGACTTCAGTGTTATTTATGTAATCTGCTTGCAGAAATGATTAGTTATTTTTCTAAAATAAACTACTGATTTTTTAATGCCTTTAATAGCAATATACCCTTATGATTTTACCCTCTAATAAGTTAATGCCCTACATTAGCAAATATAGGATTTACTCACCGTCCACCATTGAAACCCACTCCAGTATTCTTGGAGTATATCCTGGAGTATATCCTGGAATTCTCCAGGAGAATTCCCTCAACAGAGAAACCTGGAGGGCTACAATCCATGGGGTCGCAAAAAGTATGACATGACTGAGCAAATAACACTTTTTATTAAAAGTTTGGGTAGTTACTTCGACTTGTGCTGTGAAAAAAGAAATATTTTGTGTTACATTTGGATAATCCACTGTAATAACATTAAATTACTGAAAAAATATACTTTCAGGGAACTGATCTCTTTTAAAGGCATGGGACATTCTTTGTTGATGAGCTAATAGCTTCACCATTATAAACCAGAGCTTAGCTTGTAGTTCTGTTCTGCAGACTCTGCACTAAAATTACTGTGTTTTCCAAAGGTTTTGTTTGAATATTCTTTCCTTGTTTTTTCACAGAAACCTAGTGAGAATAGTAGACTCCCAATTGTTTCCAATTTGGTGTTGTATATAATTATATAGTATATACAATTATGATTATGATTGTATATATTATATGTAATACATAATATATATGATTAATACACTTATATATAATTGTATAATATATAATCATTAATTTTATCATAATCATATATGATATACCATTAATATAATTATATATAGGAGTATAATTATAATTATGTTCAATATAAATATACTATGTACTTGGAGAAGGAAATGGCAACCCACTCCAGTACTCTTGCCTGGAAAATTCCATGGATGGAGGATCTTGGTAGATAGGCTACAGTCCATGAGGTCACAACGAGTTGGACACAACTGAGCGACTTCACTTTCTTTCTTTCTGTAGTTCATTTTGGAGAAGGAAATTGCAACCCACGCCAGTGTTCTTGCCTGGAGAATCCCATGGATGGAGGGGCCTGGTGGGCTACAGTCTATGGGGTTGCAAAGAGTTGGACACCACTAAGCAACTAACACATAATATATACTATATATAGCTATATTATATAATATATAATATATTCCAATTATATTTAAGGGATAGGGTTTGTTTATTTTATTCAAAATCCTCAATCCTGTGAAAATACAAAAAAAAATATATATTCTAGAGCCATAGAGTTATTTTCACATTTCAGATTGTAGCTGTATGTTTCACTTTGTTTTTAATTGAAACTTTTGCTAGACATTTGGAAAAAAATCAATGTGGTAACATTACTTCAGGTGAATATGAAGAAACTGTATTGTTCTCCTTCTGTTTTGTTTTTATTTATTAGGATAATTAATGTCATTTAACTTACTGTTAATATTAAAAAATGACAAGAGTTGACTTTAAGTCTCATTGGGTTGTACCTGTTTCTCATTCATGAATTATTTTTAATTAGGTTCAACTTTTATTTAATTGATTCTAGCTGAAAAATAATGTACTCTAACACTTGAACATTCAAATTTTATAAAATGAAGAGAGGCTTTGGTCTTTGAAGAACTCAACTAGAATTAAACTAAAAAAAGACTTGAGAATTAACATTTCAGTTATATAACCTTATCCAATGTCCTTAACCTCTTTACATTTGTTTTCCTAGGACAAATATCTACTCAGGGTAAAATAATCTTTTTAACTGAAGAATTATCAATTCCCCTAAACATATTTTTCAACACAAGCTTAATAAATTAAGATTTGCATATATATTCAAAAATACATGTTTTATATATTTAAATGTATAAAATTCAAACTGAAATGAATATTAACAAGTTGACTTCTAAATAGAAAGTCATTCCCTTTGAGATATTGGACAGAAAAACCATTAGAGTTCTTTTGGTCTATATATTATACATTTATGTGTGTATTCTTTAAGTTGTGTGTGTTTATATATTAAACACTATAGACTCATGTAACAAACATATAGTGGATATATAAACATACACACATGAATATATCTATATATAAATTCCAATTTTACATTACTCCTATTTCATTGGTATCTTCTTCTTGAGTATCTCATTATCTACACAAAATCATTTCAAAATGTATGCTTCTGTAGCAGTTTTATTAATTTGTGCCTAAGCATTTATTTGTGTAATGATAATGAAATGTATCACTACAGTGAGCTGAAAGAGCTCACATACATTTGTATATGTAGATACATGTACATCTTTTATTTCCTAAATTTAATCTCATTAACTCATGTACTTTATCAGATTTTTAAAATTAGACATGACAAGTGGAATTAATCCTGAGTTTCTTCATTTTTCCTTTAACTATAAAGTATTTCTGGACTGATGGACTATATGCTGATTTCCAGGGCTTCAGATATCCTGTTGTGGTCTGCTTACACATGAGTTCAGTCATCAGTATCTTCTAGTTGGGCCATTGCAGGATTGAAAATTTACTCTTTCTTTTCTCTTTGAGAGCCATTACCACCTGCTTTCATCTCCCTGATATCTACTTACCATAACTGACTCTAACTGTTCTCTGCATTAGTTAAGCTCACTATAATTCACACAAGCCTACATGCAGCAGATTAAAAATGTCATTCCTTTTCTAAAACACTTTCCAATTAGTAGTGTTCATACTCTGCATAAACAGTTCCTCTTTATCTCTCTCTTCCATTGTATCTCACTAAAAATAACCCCTGACAACTTGATATATCTCAGACTAACTCATCTAACCAGTCTGCCAAGAATCTGACATTTTTACCTTCTGTTTCTTTATTTATGCATATATATGTTCTTTCCCTCACATTAACTTCAAGGCATAGATCAGCTAATTCCCTTCAGAAAATCTGATTAACTGTCTTAACCTATTGTTCAGGATGTTAAACCAGTGTATACTTTCATATGTATAAAAAGTATTAATATTTTACTATTTTATAAATGAAGATACTACAGCTAAAGGAGAACAATAAAGATATTTATCCAAAGTCTCATGCACACTATCTAAAATAATTTGCATTCTCCTGATTAGTATATTTTAATGGAATTAGCACTCACAGAATTTACTCACATATATTGCATGGGACCCCAAACAATATTTCTATCACTTGTTTTTGGTTGGTTGTTGTTGTTCAGTCACTCAGTTGTGTCTGACTCTACAACCCTATGGACTGCAGCACACCAGGCTTTCCTGTCCTTGACTATCTCCTGGAATTTGCTCAAAGTCATGTCCATTGAGTCATTGATGCCATCCAACCATCTCATCTTCTGTTGCTCCCTTCTCCTCTTGCCTTCAATCTTTCCCAGCATCAAAATCTTTTCTAAAGGGTTGGCTCTTTGCATCATGTTGCCACAGTATTGGAGCTTCAACTTTAGCATCAGTTCTTCCAATGAATATTCAGGGTTGATTTCCTTTAGAATTGACTTGTTTGATCTCCTTGCTGTCCAAAGGACTCAAGAGTCTTCTCTAGCGCCACAGTTCAAAAGCATTAGTTCTTCAGAACTCAGCCATTTTTATGGTCCAACTCTCATATCCATAAGACTACTGGGAAAACCATAGTGTGTTACTGATCCTGTTTCAGTGCCAATTGCCTGACTATATCTCATTGTGTGTACTGTTCACTGAACCCAAGGTAGGCAAGGCACTGGCTAAGAGGCTGGAAGAAGACGAGGAGTTGTAGGAACTGCCAACACATTTATTCTCTCCTGGCTGGCACAGCAGCCATAGCATAACCTCTCTCCTGGCTGATACAGCTGCTATAGCAGCAGCCATAATATAGCCATAGCATAGCCTCATATAACATAACCATGATGCTGCTCCAATGGAGCCTCAGTGTAGCAGCAGCAAGGGCTTTCATGGTGAAACTCATACATGCATAACCCACAAAGTAGGCCGTGGTCAAGTGAGTGCTTTGTGATGCACACATGCAGTGCTGTAAATGATCTCAGACACTAAACAACCTTGCAAAGTCAGTATTTACAGAACACGGAGCAAGAGGGCATGAGAGTATGGAGCGAGAGAGCCTGACCAGTGCCATCTTGTTAATTTCCTCACACATAGCTTTGGCCAAATGGACTTTTTCCACAAACAATTTCTCTGCTTTTTAAGATGCTGCCCATGTTTGTTATAGTTTTTCTTCCAATGAGCAAGCATCATTTAACTTCATGGCTTCAGTCATCATCCACTGATTTTTGATTTTTCCAAAATCATCCAATGATTTTGGAGCCCAAGAAAATTAAGTCTGCCACTGCTTCCATTTTTTCCCCACCTATTTGCCATGAATGGTGGGCAAATAGGTGATGGGACCAGATGCCATGATCTTAGTTTTTTGAATGTTGAGCTTTGAACCAGGTTTTACATTCTCCTCTTTCACCTTCATCAAGAGGCTTCTTAATTCCTCTTCACTTTCTGCCATTAGGGTTGTGTCTCTGCATATCTGAGTTTATTGATATTTCTCCTGGAAATCTTGATTCCAGCTTGTGTTTCATCTAGCCTGGCATTTCACATGATGTACTCTGCATATAAGTTAAATAAGCAGGGTGACCTGCATATAGGTTACACAGGAGGAAGGTATGATAGTCTAGTATTCCCATCTCTTGAAGAATTTTCCACAGTCTGTGGTGATCCACACAGTCAAAGCCTTTAGAGTAGTCAATGAGGCAGAAGTAGATGTTTTTCTGGAATTCCCTTGCATTTTCTATGATCTAGCAGATTGGCAATTTGATCTCTGGCTCCTCTGCCTTTTCTAAATCCAGCTTGTACATCTGGAAGTTATTGGTTCACATATTGCTGAAGCCTACCTTGAAGGATTTTGAGCATTACCTTGCTTTTGGTCGGTAAAACCTTTAATTTACTAAATGATTTAAAACTACTTAAAACAGTGCAAAGAGCATCTTTTTTTTTTTTTTTTTTTTTTTTAATGAACCATTTGAGAAGATATCATACAATGTTCCTTCACTCTAGAATAATTCAGAGGATATTTTTATAAACAATGTGTTCTTATACATAACTACCAAAATATCCACTAAAGCAGGAAATGAATACTGATACACTGCAACCATGTAAACATCAGACTTTATTTATACAACCTCTGATGTTTATTTTTCTAATTAAATTGTGACCTAGTCTTGCATTCACTAAGGATATTTTAGAGAAGGCCCTCTCTGTCTTCACAGAATCTCTTCTGAGTCTAGCACTTTCGGTTGGCCTTAAAACAATTATTTCTTTGTGTTTTTTCTCAGGGGTCTTTTACTTGGCAACAGCTTTTGAGGTCTCACTGATCCATCACACAGTGGATTTAGGGCTTGTATTGATTCTCTCAGTGGCTAATATGCCCATAGGCAGAGGTGCAGTTAAATAATTATATCAAAATATACAAGCTTAGGGGTAAAATGGAGAAGGGAACCTAAATTATTGGATGATGCCACCTTTGACTATGGTCGGGTTTTTCTGTAAGATGTTACAGATAACCCAAACAAATCTTTTGCCCAACCCAATATATGTTTAGTACTTCTGAGTTTTGGTACTTGTTATTAATTGTCCCCAGATGGGGCTTTTCCTCATATGCTAAGGCAATGGGAAATGTGCAGTTTAACATGTTATTCACTCATTTACATGCACACATAT
Organism: Bubalus kerabau; assembly: GCF_029407905.1. Lineage (NCBI taxonomy): Eukaryota > Metazoa > Chordata > Mammalia > Artiodactyla > Bovidae > Bubalus > Bubalus kerabau. The sequence goes on from NC_073645.1 coordinate 6,970,066, forward strand.
ACATCCTCCTTTATTCTAGAGAGATTATACCTTCTTATCCACTATCTACAAGATACTTAAAATATTTATCACAGAGAAAATGTCATAAAATTTAAAATAAACTAATAAATAATTAAGAAACACAAACTCATGAAATCTATAAAAGTTAAATGAAATTTAGTTTTAAGGAAAAATGAAAAATCAAAAAATGAATACCAACATTTATAAAATGAAAGAGAGAACATTGCATAAGAAATTATGCACTGTGCTCTCTCTAGTCAGAAGAACATGCTTAATTTTAAAAGAAAAACAGAATGTATCCTACATGCATATAAAGAACTTAGAAAATAATAAAATCCAAAGAGAATAGAGAAAAGTTTGGTTAAAAAAAGAGAGAGAAATCCATTATGTAATTAAAAATAAAGAAAGCAGAAGTGAATAATCCAAGAAATGATGATTCAGTTAAAATTTAAAATCAAATGTCAGACCTCTAGTCTGATCAAAGAAAGATATATTTAAAGACACTGTTAAGGAGAACATTTCTTAAAAATAACCTTCATGCCGATTCATAATAAAATGGTGATTTTGTGATAAGTAAATTGCATATAAGTAAAACTTAAAAGCTTTGCTGTCAAATGTAGATGAAAACTGATATATCATGACAAATACTGTTTTTGAATAAGATTCATATGTGATTTTTAGGAGTGATCTTCCCTCCTGCAAAAAAAAAGTATCAATAATATTTAATTATTAAATAAAAAGTAATAGAAATTGAATAACAATTATAACAAAAATGTTTTAAACTTTAATTTGGTCAAGTTATTGTTAATCAATCTGAAATAATATATGCTTGAGAGTAATCTAGAGAATTTAAGGATTAAGAATAAGGGGAAAGGGCTGAAAAAGCCATGGATGGAGGAGCCTGGTAGGCTGCAGTCCATGGGGCCGCTAAGAGTCGGACAGGACTGAATGACTTCACTTTCACTGTTCACTTTCATGCATTGGAGGAGGAAATGGCAACCCACTCCAGTGTTCTTGCCTAGAGAATCCCAGGGACGGCGGGGCCTGGTGGGCTGCCATCTATGGGGTCGCACAGAGTCGAACACGACTGAAGCGACTTAGCAGCAGCAGCGGCAGCATAAAGAAACTAATCCAAATGTCCTAATTGAGCTTCAATTATTTTGTTAAAAGCAGGCCAAGAATTTTCTATTTTTGTTATTTACTATTTTTGTGATCCCTATAAGAACCAGGAACTCTTCTAGTTGCTAGACACAGAGGCATAGGTAAGAAACAAAGGCCCTGCTCTCTTGGGGTTTAAAGGACAGTGGTGAAACAGCTAATAACAAATGAACAGATATAACAAGTAATCTTTTGAAAAAAGAAAAACCATAAAGATACATATTAGAGAATGTAATTGGAAAGCACTAGGGTCACCTTAGCATTGAGTATCAACACGGCCTTTGTAAGAAAGTGATATTGGAGCTAAAATATGAATGATTTGATGTCAGCCTTACGAAGATTTGGGGAAAAAATGGGCATTATGCTCTCTGGTCAGAGGCAAAGGGAAAATAATCTTGACATATTTGAGGGACAATTCAGGCCAATGTGGCTTGAGGTTAATGAAAGTAGAGTTGGATGGTAGGAGAGGTGTTCAGAATGGTAGGGAATTTTAGGAGTAGATAGGGAAAATTTGAATTTATTTAAATACAGCAAGAAACCAGAAATCAGGGGTATGACATAATCTGACTTACATCTTAAAATTATTTTTCTTTTTTGATTGCTGTCTCCTAATTGTATCTATAGGGGTACCCAGCTTTTGAGTTGCCTATGGGCAGCTGCTAAATATTAGGCTGCTAAATATTTTCACTTTTTATCGAGATATTTTGCCATCATGCAGGGAAAAGACTGATGACAGAGGAAAATACATCTTGAGATATTTTTAAAATTTCTGTTTATTGTGAGAATGATTTGGGAGCCGTTAAAAAGTCATCCAAAAATAAGCAATGTGCTTGTGATATCTCAAATGAGAATAATTTAGCACCTTTGTTATTTTTTGCTCACAGTTAAAATGTCTTTGTTTTTATTTGTTTCACAGATATAAATTGGTAGTATAAAATTTATCATAAAGCTTTGTTAATGAATAGAATCAGAAGTAAATAAAAACTCATAACTGTATTGTGCTCGATTTGCTTTTGACATCCCAGGTCTTTCAGATCATAGTATGTTTTGGAGAAAAGTATGCTCTTAACAGCTTTAAGTTGTATTTTAATATTACGAGGTATCTATTCAGTGGGAAAGGCTCTATTTTAGGAAATAAACATTGAAGAACTAAGTACAAATTAACCAAATTATACTGAACTTAATTTTTTTCCCTTTATTGTATGGTGAGGTTTATATGATTCAGCTGTGTGTGTGTACACACAGAGGTGATTCTCAATGCGCTTGTGTATGCTTGCAAACTTGATATTTGAAACAGACAATGCGTTTGTCTACAGAACAGTAGGTAGTTTTGTAACTCTCAAAAGAAAGATTATCCCATTAAGTCCTTTTGAAAAATAAATACAATCATCTAAAGTTTCATTTTTTTAATAACCCCTAGGTGACTACTCATGTTTCATGTCTTTGAAAGAGTCAGAAAGGATCTTTGATGGAGTCTTTCCTTTCAAACATTGTTCTGTAATACACATGTGCTTGTATGCTGAGTAGCTTTAGCCATGTGCAACTCTGTGACTCCATGGTCTGTACCCTACCAGGCTCCTCTAACCATAGGATTTTCCCAGGCGAAAATAGTGGAGAAGATTGTTGTTTTGTTCTCTTATATATGTTTATGGTACCCTACTATATTCTTAGTGTTTTCTCAAAATGCACCTCTGCTTGCATCATACAATTTTAGAAACTAGGTAAGAGAGGAACTAGCACATGCTGTGGTCACCATGTTGCATTCCTTAAATCTGGATTTCATCACCTAAAATATGTGAAGCTTAAAATATTTAAATATTAAAACATCCTAACTTGTTTCTAGCAAAACATAAATTATTCAAATCAACAACTTTTGTGTGTGAAAAATGCCTACTTTTGTCAGTTCTTTATCTTCTAATACCTCTGAAGTCCCAGAAACATGACTTTTTTATTTGAGTGACAGTTTATGAAGTATGTGAGAATGTAGAAATAATTTGTACAGCTTTATGGGAAACTTGACTTGTAATGTTATAAAATTAAATAAACAAGTTGTTTTGAACACTTTTTATGTGATTTATAATGTCTATATACATCTGTTGTTTCTACTTTTCAGTAAACCTGCCAGTTAATTTTTGAAATACAAGAAATATGCCCTCTTGAAGAGAAACATACACACCCATTTACATTTTACAGAAAAAGAGTAATCCTTTCTATCTTAATCATTAGATGCTTTGCAACTAGTACAAGAGAAACACTGGCACAATAAAATTCTATTGAGTAGAGTTCTCAGTGTTGTTTTGAAATTATATTCTTACTACCAACATGACATGTTCAAATATATTGCATGAGTTGAAATATGAAAGGAAGGGCTGGAAGAATTAGGAATGTTCATACTGTGGTATCACTTACAATAATCAGTTTACTGACTAGGAGAAAGGACTGTATTCATAACACACCTAGATCTCTTGAGTTGTATTAAGTATTCTTCAGAAAAGTATTAGGATTGCATATTGCTATAACTTCTTACTTAATAAAGAAATATATATACCAATATAGTAAATCATAAGTGGACTACATGGACTTTGTTGTCACATAGGCTAGTTTGAATTGGTGATTTTTTCATGTGCTCTTGGGCAATTTAAATAAATACTTTGAGCCTTAGGTATTATAAAACTAATATGCAGCTCATAATTTTGAGGTTCATGATAGTGGGTTTCAGTGGGTTGTTTTGGAGATCACAGAGATTAGGCACATAAATATATTGCTACTTTGTCCACAAATATTGGCTACTATTGTTTTATTACACATATCAAAATAATATTTAGGTAACAGTTGGTTCTTTTACAGCATTATCTCTTTTTTTTTTTTTTTTTTTTTTTTTTTTTTTCGGTGAACAAGGCCTGCACTTTATTTTCCAAAGTAGTTTTTATACCTTAAGTTGTGCATAGGGGATAATGGGGGAAGGGGTAGAGTCAGCAGTAAGCCAGGCTTTCTTCCTGAAAACTTATCATATGCAAAAGTTTAGGTGAATTACATCATCTTCTGGCCAAGAAGCCTGTTAACATTTTATGATCCTTTCTTCAGAAAACTTATTTTTCTCTAAAGGTGATTATTCTAAAGTCAGGCGCCAACCTCCAAAAGCATTAGATAAAGTCGCATTCCTATAGGGCAAAGGTGTGGTGGGCTATAACAAGATAAGAATTAACTCAAGGGTCCAAGGTTACAAACATTAAAGCTACTACTTACATTCCTATACACCAGTTATATTAATCAATACACTCCCAGGGACACAGTAGGTAAGGGATATGGAAACTTAGCAGCAAACATTGGCCCAAAAGTGAAAAACCCTTCACCAATACAATTTCTAATCAATCTTTTACCTGCTCAAAGGAATCTGTATTTAGACAGTTTAGAACATCTCATGCCTCTCACAGTTGGGAGGCTCTGAACAATCACATGTTCAGGAAGAACCTGTTCAGGCAGGCTAGAGGACTTCCAAAGGAGTTTGTAGGTTGAAACACTCTTGTCACACCCAGGAACTTTATTAACTGGAGCTGTAAGTTAACTCTTTTTCAGAGAGAGGTGGTGGGGGACAGCCCCCCATAAAGTCAGAGGTGTAGGTGAGAGCACAAGGCAGTAAAGTAGGCAGACTCTGGTTTTAGGCGTAGATGCTCGAGAATTTCCAGGGGGACTCCTGAGGCTTGATCCCGCCTTTGCATATGCCGAGCCTCCTTCCTCATGACCTTTGCCATGGGCAGAGTTCCTCAGAACTCTCTGAAAGATTTAAGTAATCAAGCCGAGTCTAAAAAAAAACAAGCATTCAGGTTTTATCTCATAATAAGTTTCTATTACACTTGGCTTTTGAACAGTATATTGCTGGAGTCCAGCTGCAGCAGCCAGGGATTCAACCTGAAGAGATGGATAGTGTCGGCGATGATGATGTAGCCTCTGGCTCATAGTATGGAACTACATCTTGATGTAGCCTCTGACCCAAAGTACGGGACTACATGTTTATTTCAAGCTTCAGGTTCTCTTTTATACTTTGACAAAAGCACTAGGTCAGAGGTTTTTAGTTTCCTCCACCCAGATTTACTGTACTTAACTTGTAATTACATTGTAACTCATGCTACATCAGTTTATTTCTTATCTTTCTAAATCCTGTTTGCCCCTAGCATCTTAAGATCATTATCTCCTAAAAAGGTTTCTAGCTATTCTTAATTAATCCTAAACCCTAAACTCAGCAAACTTCTTTTGCCATAAACATTCCCCCCACAAACAGGTCTCAGATAATAATCCTTCCCATGGCCTCAAGCTGCAGCCTACCACACTGTCTAGACCACGGCCAATGCTGTCATCCGTGTCACGAACACCACATCCTCGTCTGGGAGAACTTTGGAGATACTAGTTCCTCCACATCTTCCTCTTGCTTGCCACTAAGCTGCTGACAACTGTTTCTCTGTCATGTGGCTCACCTTTGAGTCAAAGCCGGGGTCCTAGGGACCCAAAGCTGCATTGTTGTCTCTTGGCCATGAGTCCAAGGAGTCTGAGTGGCCCCTCTGAGTAAAGAGACCACCCACCCAGCTCATCATATGAGACTGAAGCATCCTTGAGATACTTTTCTGGGGAGAAATGCATTTTCTCTTTTCCAAGAAGGTTCTATTGAATTTCATAAACCTAGGAAGACACAATTCAGGCTATTACCTATCAGTGGAATCAATTTATTGGTGGCTGAATTAGGTGAAGCCATAAGGATGTGCTTACTATATACTTAATAATGGAGGAACTGGCTAGATTCAGTAGAAAAACTATGAATATTGCCATTAAACAGACCATCTATCTTTAACTTTTAATGACTAAGTGTAGCTGTACACAGAGACTTTTAAAAAGAGAAGGGAGAGTCCCTTGCTAAAGACAGGTAAAGCAGATGCAATGGCTTCTAACATCTGAGTGAATAAACATAGTATATATCAGAGTGATATACTGTCGGGAGCCGTGTTAGGCATTACTGACAAAATGGAGGCACGGACCCAACCCCCTCTCCTCATCTCGCAGGCACGGCCCTGGGATGAAGGAGTTAGGCTTTGTGTTTCTGACTTGTTCCTTCCTTTCTTTGGTTGAGATGACTGGAAAGAATGTTAAGGTGCTTATTGTTTTTGAGAGAAACATGAGAAAGCACAAAGCCTTTTGCAGTTGCGCCCAGAAAATAACCTGTTCAAGGATCTTTACAAAGAATGCTCCAGGATGAGCACGTAGGCTGCAGCTTGAGCATTATCTCTTTGATCTTTAAATATAAACCTGAACGATACTTTGTTTTGCACTTCAGTTTACCAGCATGGATATATATTGTCCTTGGTTGTGTAGGTAATCAGCAGCCCTTAATAAGACTGGGCCTTCAGGTCTCAAATCCAAAAGCTTTAGAACATTGCAAGCCAAGTCAGTATAGGAAAACTGCTTTTTAAGTAATGAAATAAATAAATACTTGCTCGTACCTTGAATAGAGTAATATTCATAGATGCCAGTACTTATGTTACCTCTCCTTATACAGATCGATTGGGAATATTTAATGCTGTAATGGTTGAGAAAATTGAAAAGGAAATTTCCAAAAATTTGATATCTCTAGTAATCAGATGAAACTATTAATGCTCCACTTTATGGGTATTCTATTATTTTTATTATTACATTAAACTCTGTGGTGATACAATGTGTAATAGAGCTAAAGACTGGAAATATGGAATACATGAATACATTGTTCTAATTTACCTAATTCTTTTTCACTTTATTGTATGCTACTAAACTCAGAAAACATTTGCTTTATAGAATGAAATTTGAGCAATAGCTTCATGATTATTATTATTGCTCTCTTCTTTTATCTTCTTTTATTGTAGGTATCATTTCAAACTGCAAAGTTACTTAAATTCATATGCAATATTACTATTATAATTGTATCAACAAAAATTAAATATCATTTATTAAGTGCTTACAGTATATCCAAAAACATTTAGCAGACGTGTACATGTGAATAGCTAAGTGTTTCATATATTAATACATTCTTATATCCTCTGTATAGCCCTTTTAAATATAGAGTGGTGTCATTTATTATTAAAAATACAAGAAAGAATTTGAGACCTAAGCAAATTATCTAGTAGTTCCAAGGCTCTCACACAGCTGCTCAGAGACATAACCTAGCCTTAAACCCTCTATGTAACTTTGAATATATAGATTTTTAATGATTCATCTCTTATATATGTGACCCCCTTCCTTTTTCATATCCTGTGTCTCATTTAGCAGAGTTGGTGCTGAGTAGGCAACTGTAGTTGATTAAAATTCAAATAATAGTGTACTATGATTCATTCTTTTGTCTGATGATAATTTAGCACCCACTATAATTTATGCATAGAATGAGTTTCGTGGCAGATAAAAATGAAACTACAAATACTGTTTTTGAGAAACTTTTAGTATTAAAGCAAAAATAAAATATATACAATAAGAGTGTCAATATAAAATTTATAGTGGTAAATTTCTTTACTATATGGGTGAATAGGAAGATATCCAAAGTACTGTGGCCTCTTTATACCAGTGTGCTCGCATCGCCTCCAGCCACACTTTTCAGAAGTCCCTGCACATAACTCTTAAGAGGCTTTTAACTTTGGGGAAATCCAGTGTTGTCTTTATGCCTGTATTCCAGTGACCCTTTGTCAGCAGTAGCCACAGAAAGCAATAATTTTCTGTGGCTCTAGCACATGGTTTCAAAGGGCAAGATTTAACTACCTTTTGGAAGCTCCACTACTCTGTGGATTTATGTGATTTATGTTCCCTAGCTCAAAAGTTCTCATAGGCTGTTCTAGGAGTCAAACATTTATCACAAAATTAATCTTGCATATAACTAGAGGAAAAAGCATGAACTTGTGTAAGACTGAGGATTTTGTGAGGTTAAATCCATCCAATATGGGGCTTGAAAGTGAAAGTGTTAGTCAATCGGTCATGTCCAACTCTTTGCGACCCCATGGACTGTAGCCCACCAGGCTCCTCTGTCCATGAGATTCTCCAGGGAAGAATACTGGAGTGGGTTTCCATTCCCTTCTCCAGGGGATCTTCCTGACCAAGGATCAAACCCAGGTCTCCTGCATTGAAGGTAGATTCTTTACAGTCTGAGCCACCAGGAAAGCTGAATATGGTACTCTTTATGCTTCCCGAAATGAATACAGGTTCCCATGAATGACCTTTCTAGAACATACTTATGAGAGCAATACAATGTAGGAGATAAGCTCTTCATTTTCACATTTGTGTGATAATACCATGTGATAAAATTAATAACCATGTGATAAAATGAGTATTTATTTCAAATATATATAACTAAACAACAGAGAAGGAAATGGCAACCCACTCCAGTATTCTTGCCTGGAGAATCCCAGGGACAGAGGAGCCTAATGGGCTGCCGTCTATGGGGTCTCACAGAGTCGGACACAACTGAAGCGACTTAGCAGCAAACAACAAGGAGATATACAAAATATATATAATCTGTGAATGTGTACTATTTGAGCTTTGTTTGTGTGTGTGCATGTATAAGTTGGAATATATAGCATATATTGGAATAAAAAGAGTGATATGTGGATGGTCAAAGCTTAAAATAGACTATAAAGAATATAACAGGATAAAAGAAAATTATTGTTAAAGAGTAAAATTATACCCACAGGCATTTGAATAGATATAAAAATATATATGTTTTAGATACAGATATCCATATCTGTATATATAGATATATAGTTTTCTGGCATAACTCTGAATGCTTTTTATAAATATTAATATGTTTGAGTAAAATATTGAAATGTCTAGAACACAAATTTAAAAGATTATTATTATAAAGGAAATATAATATTCAAGTAAATAAATCATCTAAAACTCAATATTATATTTAAAATTTAAAGTTCAAGAATATTTAAGTAATGAGATACAGAAATGTATAAATGTTAAAAAATGAAAGATCATTTAAAAATGGAATGAAAATAAGAATAAAGTAGGATTAAAATAAGATAAGGGAAGATATATATATATATATATATATATATATATATATATATATAACCAGTGGATACAATTTTAGTTCTTTTGGCTTGAGTATCTCCATTAGGAGCACTGGAAAATAAGAGGATAATAAATGTAAGTTAGCCTGGGGAGGAAGGACAAGGCTTTAACTTCATGACTGGAGGAAAAGGGAGTGGAGAAGAAAGGGAATCTAGCCCTTGGGAAGATGGGAATAGTTAGCAAGACAAAGAACTTCAGGCCTGAGAACCTGTCTACCTTCCTCTTGATATTCTAGCCTTCATTTTCCCACAGATGCTCTTCAGGTCAGCTGTCAGGAACTGTGGAAGAAAATCAGGGCTCACCTTGTCTATTGGGTAAAATCAAATTGCTAACAAATAAAGGAAAAATGGTTCAGCTTATTTAATGACTTGAAAAATGCAAATAAAAATAATGACAAAATTCAGATCTAACCCCAAGTAGTAGTATTTTAAGTACAAAAATACCGGTGTTTGGTGGTTATTTGACGGTATTGTTTATTTATTTATATGGTTCTTATCAATTTCATGGCATACACAATACAGAAATAATGGAAAGGGAATTGCAATATCTAAAGAAAGTAAATGGTTCATGGGTTAGAGACTAAATGGTAAATTAGAACAGGTATGATCTGGGACCTTGATTGGAACCAGAACTCTCCACAATGTAGGACTTTATCTAAAGATAACACAGGGAAGAGAAAACATAAAATCTGTTTATCTTTTGTTCATCTTTATCAGATCCTTTTTTTTTATTTGTCTGTTTGTTTTTTCATTTGCTTGACAATTTATTAATTGAGCCTTACTGAACAACTGTGTGGCTTTCCTGATGGCTCAGACAGTAAAGAATCCACCCACAATGTAGGAGTCCTGGGTTCGATCCCTGAGTTGGGAAGATTCCTGGAGGAGAGCGTGGCAACCCACTCCAGTATTCTTGCTGGGAGAATCCCCATGGACAGAGCAGCTGGGCAGGCTACAGTCCATAGGGATGCAAAGAGTTGGGCACGACTGAGAGACTAAGCACAGTGATCAAGTAGTGTGGTGAAAACAAGGAATCAAGTGGTAGTAACATGTTCTTATATAGTCATGATCATTTCACATAGTGATGAAAACAAAAACATAAAGCAGAATCTTTCTGGATTGTACAGTGAAGGGAAAATTACATTATAAAGTCAGGAAAATTTTCTATGAGGGTCACTTACTTAAACTGCTAAATGATGATTAGGAGTCAATCATGGGAATTTAGAGGGGGGTGGAGATTTTACTGCATTGCATAGAAAAGTGTACAGGCTTAGAAGCTGGTTTGAGGAATGGAAAGGCCTGTTTGATTGAATTATAGTGATTAGAAGGGAATATAATAAACTAGGAGGAGAACAGTATGAGATCAATCAAACAGAAAGGGATTGATACCAATAGGAAAACCTATAACTTAGAAATGGTTTATAACTTAGAATTGTCTATAGTGTCATTATTGAAAGAAAAATATACTTACTAGTCAACCTCCTTTCATGCAAGCATATGACTGACTATACAGTGTATTCTTCCAAAATGTATGCTAAAGATAAGTGGATAACTATATAAAAGGTCTCATGTACTTCTGTTTCCAAACAGCAGAGGTCGGTCTTGTGTAAGTCCTCTCTGTGGTCCAGTGACCAGGCCTTCTACTGACTTCCTCCTCCTACATATATCTCCTTGAACTGTGCTAGTGCTCATGAGTCACCTGAAGTTTTATTTCTTTTTCCTCTCTCTGCTTGTTGTGTTTGATTTTCTCCACTTTTCTCTAAAGATTAGGAGAAACACATACACACACACACACCCTCAGTCAAATCAAAAAAGAACTTCTGAATAGAAACAGTGATTCTTCCTTTTACTTGAAATTGTTGAACACCTTTATCATAATATTTAACCTGTACTGAACACCAACTGTTTGTGGAGCACTATGCATGTGTTTTCTTGTTTAGCCCCCATCAAACAGTGAGGTGCTTATACCATTCTCACCTGTACTGTTCATGTAAAGAAACTGAGGCCAAGACAGTCATGTCCAACTCTATGCGACCCCATAGACTGGTCTAAGCAGCCCACCAGGCTCTGCCATCCCTGGGGCTCTCCAGGCAAGAACACTGGAGGGGGTTGCCATTTCCTTCTCCAAAGAGTAGATGAAAGCTTGTCAGTTGATCAAACACTTAATAAAAGAACCAAGATCTAAATGCAAATACACTGTAATAAATGTGAGAACTCAGTACTTTTAGTATTTATGACACAGTTTCTATCAGTACACATGCATATGATCATAGCATTTCTCTTCCTTAATAAAGACATTTCTGTCTCTCACCTTATGTTAATGTTCAAGTGAAATGCTTTCCACAAATACTTTGAACCCGTGATTTCTCCTGTCAGAGGGCTTATTTGAATCCTGCTCATGTACTGTCTTAATGTAACTCTACTTCTGTCAGTGCTGGGTTAGTGTGCTTTTACCCAAGAGGAACTGAAAATGAAATGCTATGAAATTGATACTCGCACACCTTCTAGACCTTCCAAGGCTGGCTTTGTACTAAGATATCTATCAGATGAACTTCTATGGTAGTATCCAATTAGGCTGGAAGTCAAGTGTGAGCTCTTGAATAAAAAATTATGTTGAAAAGATTTTTCTTTTTGTCTGTTAGGTTATATAGATCAGAAAGGTTTGGGATTTGTCACCCATTTAAAATAGGATTATTATTGTTCTTTCATGAGTGCTGTTTGAAAGCTCAGTTATCACCATGTACTGATAGAGATGAGCGAGTTTCCTTGTAACCTCTAACTAACTTGATAGTTTACATTTAAAGTATGTCAGAATTTATATATAGCCCTATCCCTAAAATATTCAACTTAAATCTTTGCTATTTATAAATTTCATTTTTTGTCGGTTGAGACTAGTCCAGGATCAAATGCTGTTTCTATTAAGGCAAATGCTCTCATAGTTACTCACATTAAAAGAATTGTACTCTTTTCTGGGAGAAGGCAATGGCACCCCACTCCAGTATTCTTGCCTGGAAAATCCCATGGGCGGAGGAGCCTGGTAGGCTGCAGTCCATGGGCTCGCGAAGAGCCAGACAGGACTGAGCTACTTCACTTTCACTTTTCACTTTCATGCATTGGAGAAGGAAATGGCAACCCTCTCCAGTGTTCTTGCCTGGAGAATCCCAAGGACGGGGAAGCCTGGGGGGCTGCCGTCTTTGGGGTCGCACAGAGTTGGACACGACTGAAGCGACTTAGCAGCAGCAGTAGCACTCTTTTCTGAAGTTTCTGAAGTCACTATAATTAAACAGGCTTAATGTTATTTGTGATGAACCGCTAAGGATTTTATCTTGGAAACATCGTTTTGTCAATGTATTCTGTAAACTCAGATCATTATTTTGATAAAGTCACTACTTGCTTTTACAGTGACTTGTTTTCTCTTTTTTTTTCAGTGTTTTTTTTTTTTTTCCTTATTCTACAAATATCCTCACATTCGCTTTTCTCTTTGACCCTCTCTATCAATATAAATCTCTGAAGCAAACTGACTGAGGCAATAGGCTATTTCCTTAAGGCTAAAAAGATAATAGTAAACCAAATGAGCACTAGAACCCAAGTATGCTGATTGTATGTTCATAGCTTAAATCCTTCTAATTGTTAAGGAAATGATCATACCCAAGCTTAAACAGTAAATAATGTCTACAGGAAAAGCCTGGAGCTTTGTAGGCTTTTTGACTTCGGGCAAATCATTTCACATTTCTATGGCACTTACTTTCTCCTCTCTTAGAAGAAGCAGTTGGGAGTCAGAGATCGTTACAGTTTCTGTATGCTCTAAGGGGCTTTCCAGGAGGCACTACTGGTTTAAAAAAAAAAAAAAAAGCAAAACAAAAACCCACCTGCCAATGCAGAAGAGAGGTGGGTTTGATCCCTGGGTCTGGAAGATCCCCTGGAGGAGGAAATGGCAACCCACTCTAGTATTCTTGCATGGGAAATTCCACAGACAAAGGAGTCTGTCAGGCTACAATCCATGGGCTCACACAGAATGAGACATAACTAAATTGACTTAGCACAAATGTTCTAAAATTCTATCCTTTTATTTCCAGTTAAAGTCAGATAATAGCCCTAAACCTTTAAAGATAAAATAAATAGAAGCCAGTAAGAATAGTTAAGTCTTGGGATCAGGATACACTCCATACCTGGGATTGGGATGTACCTTTCTAAAGATAGGAAAGGTTAATTTTGAATTTAATATTCTCAGTATCATTCTGTGCCTTGCACAAATAAATGAATACATTTCTTTAAATTATGAAGATTTAAAACCAGAGGCTGGGAGGAAGAAAGAATGGTGTTACTATGTTTTCCATACTAAAAAAATTTCAACGCAGTTTTCATGAATCTAATTCTCCGACTTGACTAAACATTTCTACACTAAAGGTATCTACTTCATTGCTCTCATGCTCTTATACGATGAAATAGTTACCCTCTTGAATGTATATGTGTTTAGACAGTTGAGCTTCAAAGAAGATAATTATGTCTTAAATTATTTTGTACTATTAAAATATTACATTATTTAATATGTATATGTAAGATGGGCTTCCCAGTGGTGGTACTAGTGGTAAAGAACCCGCCTGACAATGCCAGAAATGTAAGAGCTATCGATCCTTGTGGTGGGAAGATCCCCTGGAGGAGGGCACAGCAACCCACTCCAGTATTCTTGCCTCAAGAATCCCATGTAAAGAGGAGCCTGGAAGGCTACAGTCCATAGGGCCACAAAGAGTCTGACATGACTGAAGCAGCTTAGCACAAAGCACACTCATATGGAAGATTACCACCAATTTATTGTACAAATCACAATATTACTGGTAGGTAATTAGATTATATCAATAATATACATACAATTTCAAGCAGACTAGGATTCATGATCGTTATAAACTTATGGAGTATTATATTCAATTAGTAATAAAGAGTTTCCAGCAACAGTCCATATAGTCAAAGCTATGGTTTTTCCAGTAGGCATGTATGGGTGTGAGAGATGGACCATAAAGAAGGCTGAGCACTGAAGAGTTGATGCTCTTAAACTGTGGTGTTGGAGAAGACTCTTGAGAGTCCCTTGGACTGAAAAGAGTTCAAACCAGTCAATCCTAAACGAAATCAATCCTGAATATTCATTGGAAGGACAGATGCTGAAGCTGAAGCTCCAATACTTTAACCACCTGATGCAAAGAGCCTACTCATTAGAAGAGACCTTGATGCTGGGAAAGACTGAAGACAGGAGGAGAAGGAGATGACAGAGGATGAGATGGTTGGATGACAATAGACATGAATTTGAGCAAGCTCTGGGAGATGGTGAAGGACAGGGAAGCCTGGTGTGCTGCAGTCCATGGGGTTGCAAGTAGTCGGACAGGACTGAGTGACTGAACAACAGCAGCAAGACAGTTTCATGGCATGAAGTTCTAGTATTGTGTCATTTCTTGGAGTGAAGATTACTGAACCAAATTACTGAATAAAACACTTCTTAATACAATTGGAAATATGTTGACAGTAATACAAATATTAATGGCTAACAGAGTAAATTGAATAATCCCTCCTCCATTGTGAATTTTCAATATTAAGAGTCTTTGATAACTTGGATTTATTTGACTACTTAAAGATTTTCAGATTGTCTACTTAAGGTCAATTTGTCATTCCTTCTGGCAATATTTAAAAGAAATAATAAGGTATTTGAAAGAAAAGTAAGTAAAGGAGAAAGCAGACTAAATATAGAGGAGAAAAGTGGGGAACAAAACTCCCTGTCCAGTGTATTTCATTTTGTTTTGATGCATTTTACATAAATTTATCATAACTGATATTAGTAAAAAGTACTAACATGTATCAAAAACTAAATGTGCAAGGTACATTATGTACTTTACCTGGGTTGTCATATTAGAACATCTAATTAGATACATTTATTATTCTTATTTTATAGTTAAGGAAACTAAAACCCAGAATGGTTGAGAAAGTTGACCAAAGTCTCACAACGTGTAAGTGTCTCAGATGATATTCAAACCTAGAACGTCTAAACCTGACATATTACTAATTCCTTTGATGTCATATTTTCCTTATATATGTTGACAGTATATCTCCATGCATTAGAGAATGGTTTGGTTAAATATTCTTTATGACTACAGAGTGTTCTCCTTCAATCATGACAGTCTGAATATACTAAATAAAAATCTACACAAAGATTTTGTTTCTCAAATCTGAGTAAATAGCCATATCTCAATCATTGTTGGGAAGTAGGTCAACAGCTGTAAGGCATATATTCAAAAGTCATCAAAAGTTCGAACTAAAAATCAAAGGGAGAGAGAAAGAGTTTTTATCATGAGTATTTCAAATTTAACTGTTTTGCATAAAATTGACAGGGATGTGGGCATGTCAATAGATTTTCTGCTCAATGAATTCTTACAATTCATAATGCTAATTATTTAAGATACTCAAATGCCATTAACATTCTATTAAATATTCTTTTAATTATTTTTGTTTTATTGCAAGGCAAATTTTAAATTACGGCCATGCTTTGTCATAGGTTGACTAAACTGTAAGTTTTACAAGTACAGACATCATGTTTCTTTTGCCTAAGTTGTTATCTCATTACCTAATGTAGTACTTAGCAACTAGCTGACAATCAATAGTGTGTTCAGTGACTGGATAAATGAGTGAATAAGAGAATTCTCTATTCATGTCCTTTCTCAATCCTTTATTTTTCTGTGGGATTTTAAATTATATGAGGAAAAACTATAATCTTAATTTTGTCATGAACACAATTTACATAATCATGAAATGATTCTGATATCACTTTTTATTTTCTGAAAAAGAAATTCAGGTGAGCAGTGGCTTTTCTCTGTCTCTGAGAAGGAAATGTATAATCATTCATGTTTCCTAAAGGTAAGTCTCAATAACTGAAATATACTGTTTATACTATATTTAAGAGTGAAATACACAAAGAAACCAGTACCTCAATGCCCGCGTTGCACATGAAAGCCAGGATTCTTAGTGCACTGTTAGAATTAGGATTTATTTTGCAACTCACAGGCAGAACAACAGCTCAGGTTTTTTGAAGATATAAACAGCATAAAAAACATAAAACTTTGTGACCATATGACTAACAGTTTCATTTGGAAATTCATTCTGATCATTTGAAAAGTAACTCATAAAGAATGAGCGAGTGATTGGGTAAGTGAAGGGAAGGCTTCCATCTTATGCTGTTTTACAATACTAAGGGCAGCATGACTTAGCATGTAGTACATATTCAAAGTTATTTGTTAAAACACTGAAAGAGAAAACAGAATCAAAATGTATGAAAATAATGTAAAATGGAAATTTCTATGTATATTCACTAAGATCTTATTTTTCACCTTATGTTTAATAGAAATCTTTTTCTGCTGAACTGAATAAAAACTAAAACTCTACCCAAAACTGAATTAATGAAAGTGTTAGAAGGTAAAATCTATACCAACTCTAAATTTAAAGACATTTCAATAAAAATATTAGTACAATGTTAAAAATTATGCTAATGAATAAAAACATGTTATAGCATGAAAAGGGTGATTCCTAGAAGTGGGCTTTTTGTGCACACATTATTTGGTTGAATGTTTTGAGATCTATATGTTTTATTTTTTTTATTTATTTTTAATTGGAGGATAATTGCTTTACAATGTTTTATTGATTTCTACCATACATCAGCATGAATCAGCTATAGGTATACATATGGCCCCTCCTTCTTGGACCTCCATCCCACCTCCTATCCCACACCACCCTCCCTCTAGGTTGTCACAGGGCACCTGGTTGAGCACTCTGCCTCATACAGCATATTCCCACTGGCTATCTATTTTACAATTGGTGGTATACATGTTTCAGTGCTACTCTCTCAATTCATCCCACCCTCTCCAACCCCCACTGTGTCCACAAGCCTGTAATCTATGTCTGATTGTTACCCTACAAATAGGTTCATCACTATCATTTTTCTAGATTCCATATGTATTATTAATATATGATATTTGTTTTTCTCTTTCTGACTTACTTCACTGTGTGTAACAGGCTGTAGGTTCTTATACTCTAGATCAGTGTTTCTCAAACTTTAGCTTGCATAGGAATTACTTGGATAGCTGTTGAAATGCAGAATCCTAGTTTTACTTCCAGAGATTACAATTCACTAGATTTGAGGCAGGGAGGTGAGTTTGCCTTTCTCAAAAGTTTTCAGTTGATGTTGATCAGGCCAGTTTGAAGATAAGACACAATCAATGCTACTTTAGATAATTTTAGGCTCTTTAAATGTCTGTGTTGTGCTGTGCTTAGTTGCTCAGTTGTGTCTGACTGTTTGTGATCCAGTGGACTGTAGCCTGCTAGGCTCCTCTGTCCATGGGGATTCTCCAGGCAAGAATACTTGAGCCGGTTACCATGCCTTCCTCCAGGGGATCTTCCCAACTCAAGGATCAAACCCAGGTCTCCCACATTGCAGGTAGATTCTTTACCATCTGTGCCATGAGGGAAACCCAGGAATACTGAAGTGGGTAGCCTATCACTTCTTGGGGTATCTTCCAAACCCAGGAATCAAACCGAGGTCTCCTGCATTGCACGCAGCTGCTATACCAGCTGAGCTACTACAGAAGCCCCTTTAAATGTCTACTTTAATTCAAATCCACATTTTACAAAAG
Source organism: Bubalus kerabau (assembly GCF_029407905.1). NCBI lineage: Eukaryota > Metazoa > Chordata > Mammalia > Artiodactyla > Bovidae > Bubalus > Bubalus kerabau. Next base: position 6,987,968 of record NC_073645.1, read on the forward strand.
TGTGTGTGAGTACAATTTTTTCATCTAGAAGCAAATTTCCTTTTTTTATTACATGTAGTTTTCTCTGAAAAGAGGGTAGCCTTGTTTCTCTTAGATAGGTAATCAGTTCAGTTCAGTCGCTCAGTCATGTCTGACTCTTTGTGACCCCATGAACTGTAGCACGCCAGGCCTCCCAGTGCATCACCTACTCCCGGAGTTCACACAAACTCATGTCCATCGAGTCAGTGATGCCATCCAGCCATCCCATCCTCTGTCATCTCCTTCTCCTTCTGCCCCCAATCCCTCCCAGCATCAGAGTCTTTTCCAATGAGTCAACACTTCACATGAGGTGGCCAAAGTATTGGAGTTTCAGCTTTAGCATCAGTCCTTCCAAAGAACACCCAGGACTTATCTTCTTTAGAATGGACTGTTTGGATCTCCTTGCAGTCCAAGGGACTCTCAAGAGTCTTCTCCAACACCACAGTTCAAAAGCATCAATTCTTCAGCGCTCAACTTTCTTCACAGTCCAACTTTCACATCCATACATGACCACTGGAAAAACCATAGTCTTGACTAGATGGACCTTTCTTGGCAAAGTAATGTCTCTGCTTTTCAATATGCTATCTAGGTTGGTCATAACTTTCCTTCCAAGGAGTAAGTGTCTTTTAATTTCATGGGTGTAGTCACCATCTGCAGTGATTTTGGAGTCCAGAAAAATAAAGTCTGACACTGTTTCCACTGTTTCCCCTTCTATTTCCCATGAGTGATGGGATCAGATGTCATGATCTTAGTTTTCTAATGTGGTCCACTGGAGAAGGGAATGGAAAACCACTTCAATATTCTTGCCTTCAGAACCCCATGAACAGTATGAAAAGGCAAAATGATAGGATACTGAAGGGGGAACTCCCCAGGTCGGTAGGTGCCCAATATGCTACTGGAGATCAGTGGAGAAGTAACTCCAGAAAGAATGAAAGGATGGAGCCAAAGCAAAAACAATACCCAGTTGTGGATGTGACTGGTGTTAGAAGCAAGGTCCGATGCTATAAAGAGCAATATTGCATAGGAACCTGGAATGTTAGGTCCATGAATCAAGGCAAATTGGAAGTGGTCAAACAGGAGATGGCAAGAGTGAACGTCGACATTCTAGGAATCAGCGAACTAAAATGGACTGGAATGGGTGAATTTAACTCAGATGACCATTATATCTACTACTGCAGACAGTAATCCCTTAGAAGAAATGGAGTAGCCATCATGGCCAACAAGAGTCCAAAACGCAGTACTTGGATGCAATCTCAAAAACGACAGAATGATCTCTGTTCGTTTTCAAGGCAAACCATTCAATATCACAGTAATCCAAGTCTATGCCCCAACCAGTAATGCTGAAGAAGCTGAAGTTGAACGGTTCTATGAAGACCTACAAGACCTTTTAGCACTAACACCCAAAAAAGATGTCCTTTTCATTATAGGGAACTGGAATGAAAAATTAGGAAGTCAAGAAACACCTGGGGTAACAGGCAAATTTGGCTTTGGAATATGGAATGAAGCAGGGCAAAGGCTAATATAGTTTTGCCAAGAGAACGCACTGGTCATAGCAAACACCCTCTTCCAACAACACAAGAGAAGACTCTTCACATGGACATCACCAGGTGGTCAACACCAAAATTAGATTGATTATATTCTTTGCAGCCAAAGATGGAGAAGCTCTATACAGTCAGCAAAAACAAGACCAGGAGCTGACTGTGGCTCAGATCATGAACTCCTTATTGCCAAATTCAGACTTAAATTGAAGAAAGTAGGGAATTAGATAATAGTAGGGTTTTAAAGGTAATTATTTTGTGTTTGTTGTGGGTCAGCTGTGGTTTGTTTTTCTTTGTCTTCATTCCACTGTATTGTTTGAAAGAACAGCCTTTGTAAGTGACAATGCGAGTCTCACTGAAAAGGAAAAGTTATCATTGAAAATAGATATTGACTTTTTAAAAAAATTTTATTTTATTTAACTTTACAATATTGTATTGGTTTTGCCATATATCAAAATGAATCTGCCACAGGTATACATGTGTTCCCCATCCTGAACCCTCCTCCCTCCTCCCTCCCCATTCCATCCCTCTGGGTCGTCCCAGTGCACCAGCCCCAAGCATCCAGTATCGTGCATCGAACCTGGACTGGCGACTGGTTTTATATATGATATTAGACATATTTCAATGCCATTCTCCCAAATCATCCCACCCTCTCCCTCTCCCACAGAGTACAAAAGACTGTTCTATACATCAGTGTCTCTTTTGCTGTCTCGTATACAGGGTTATTGTTATCATCTTTATAAATTCCATATATATGCGTTAGTATACTGTATTGGTGTTTTTCTTTCCGGCTTACTTCACTCTGTATAATAGGCTCCAGTCTCATCCACCTCATTAGAACTGATTCAAATGTATTCTTTTTAATGGCTGAGTAATACTCCATTGTGTACATGTACCACAGCTTTCTTATCCATTCATCTGCTGATGGACATCTAGGTTGCTTCCATGTCCTGGCTATTATAAACAGTGCTGTGATGAACATTGGGGTACATCTGTCTCTTTCAATTCTGGTTTCCTCAATGTGTATGCCCAGCAGTGGGATTGCTGGATCATAAGGCAGCTCTTAAACAGTTTATTCAGAAATGACACATTTTATTGGCCAAAGAAAGTCCTTTGGCAACTTCTAACATAACTGGTAGAAACATAACTTCTCAACAGAGTGTGGCATCATAAGCAACTAACCAAGTCAGACACCAACTGGACAAGGAAATAAAATTCTCCCATGGTGAGGGACAGCAGATATTTCTGATGCTTCTCCTTTTGGAACAAATATTAAACAATTAGTTACTTATTACCTCCATTTTTTAACCTCTTATTATAGAATTTGATTCATATATAAATATTTATTTTACCAAAGAGAGTCACTGTGGGTATGACTGATATCTTTGCAAATAATCTTCCTCAAAGATCAGTTCAGTTCAGTCGCTCAGTTGTGTCTGACTCTTTGTGACCCCATAGACTGCAGGACTCCAGGCTTCCCTGTCCATCACCAACTCCTGAAGCTTACTCAAACCTATGTTTATAGAGTGGGTGATGCCATCCAACCATCTCATCCTCTGTCATTGACTTCTCCTCCCACCTTCAGCCATTCCCAGCATTGGGGTCTTTTCCAAGAGTCAGTTCTTCACATCAGATGGCCAAAGTATTGGAGTTTAAGCATCAGCATCAATTCTACCAAAGAATATTCAATACTGATTTCCTTTAGGATGGACTGGTTGGATATCCCTGCTATCCAAGGGACTCTCACTAGTCTTCTCCAACAACACAGTTCAAAAGCATCAGTACTTCGGCGATCACCTTTCTGTATAGTCCAACTCTCACATCCATACATGACTACTAGAAAAACCAAAACTTTGACTAGACCAACATTTGTTGGCAAAGTAATGTCTCTGCTTTTTAATATGCTGTCTAGGTTGGTCATAAATTCTCTTCCAAGGAGAAGCCTCTTCTAATTTCATGGCTGCAGTCAACATTTGCAGTGATTTTGGAGTTCCCCAAAAATAAAGTCTGTCACTGTTCCCATTGTTTACTCATCTATTTTCCATGAAGTAATGGGACTAGATGCCATGATCTTTTGCACTCTCCTCTTGCACTTTCGTCAAGAGGATCATTGGTTTTTCTTCACTTTCTGCCATAACCTCATCTGCATATCTGAGGTTATTGATATTTCTCCCAGAAATCTTGATTCCAGCTTGTGCTTCATCCAGTCCAGCATTTTTCATAATGTACTCTGCATATAAGTTAAATAAGCAGGATAACAATATGCAACCTTGACATAAACCATTCCCGATTTGAAACCAGTCTGTTTTTCCATATCCAGTTCTAACTGTTGTTTCCTGACTTGCATACAGATTTCTCAGGAGGCAGGTCAGGTGCTCTGGTATTCCCCTCTCTTTCAGAATTGTCCACAGTTTATTGTGATCCACACAGTCAAAGGCTTTGGCATAGTCTATAAAGCAGAAGTAGTTGTTTTTCTGGAACTCTCTCTTTTTCAATGATCCACCCTTTGTTGGCAATTTGATTTGTGATTCTTCTGCCTTTTCTAAATCCAGCTTGAACATCTGGAAGTTCGCAGTTCATGTACTATTGAAGCCTGGCTTGGATAATTTTGAGCATTTCTTTGCTAGCGTGTGAGATGAGTGCAGTTGTGTGGTAGTTTGAGCATTCTTTGGCATTATCTTTCTTTGGGATTGGAATGAAAACTGGCCTTTTCCAGTCCTGTGGCAGCTGCTGAATTTTCCAAATTTGCTGGCATATTGAGTGCAGCTCTTTCACAGCATTATCTTTTAGGATTTGAAATAGCTCAACTGGAATTCCATCACCTCCACTAGCTTTGTTCATAGTGATGCTTTCTAAGGCCCACTTGACTTCGTATTGCAGGATGTCTGGCTCTAGGTGAGCGATCATACTATTGTGATTATCTGGGTCGTGAAGATCTTTTTTGTATAGATCTCTGTATTCCTGCCATGTCTTCTTAACATCTGCTTATGTTAGATCCATACCATTTCTGGGCTTTATTGGGTCCATCTTTGCATGAAATGTTCCCTTGGTATCTCTCATTTTCTTGAAGACATCTCTAGTCTTTTGCATTCTATTGTTTTCCTCTATTTCTTTGCATTAATCACTGAGGAAACCTTTCTTATCTCTCCTTCCTATTCTTTGGAATTCTGCATTCAGATGGGTTTATCTTTCCTTTTCTCCTTTGCGTTTTGCTTCTCTTTTTTTCACAGCTATTTGTAAGGCCCCCTTAGACAACTATTTTGCCTTTTTGCATTTATTTTTTGGGGGGATGGTCTTGATCCCTGCCTCCTATGAAATGTCATGAACCTCTGTCCATAGTTCATCAGGCACTCTGTCTATCAGATCAAATCCTTGAATCTATTTGTCACTTCCACTGTATAATCATAAGGCATTTAATTTAGGACATACCTGAATGATCTAGTGGTTTTCCCTACTTTCTTCAATTTAAGTCTGAATTTGACAATAAGGAGTTCATGATCTGAGCCACAGTCAGCTCCTAGTCTTCTTTTTGTTGGCTATATAGAATATCTCCATCTTTGGCTGCAAAGAATATAATCAATTTGATTTCGATGTTGACCATCTGGTGATGTCCATGTGTAGAGTCTTCTCTTGTGTTGTTGGAAGAAGGTGTTTGCTATGATCAATGCGTTCTCTTGGAAAACTCTATTAGCTTTTGCCCTGCTTTATTCTGTACTCCAAGGCCAAAGTTGCCTGTTTACTCCAGGTATCTGTTGACTTCCTGCTTTTGTCTTTCAGTCCCCTATAATGAAAAGGACATCTTTTTTGGTTGTTAGTTCTAGAAGATCTTGTAGGTCTTCATCAAACCATTCAATTTCAGCTTCTTCAGCATTACTTGTCGGAGACTAGACTTGGATTACCATGATATTGAATGGTTGACCTTGGAAATGAACAGATCATTCTGTCATTTTTGAGATTGTATCCAAATACTGCATTTCGGATTCTTTTGTTGACTATGATGGCTAATCCATTTTTTCTAAGGGATTCTTGCCCAGAGTAGTAGATATAATGGTTAAACTTGAAGTTAAATTCACCCATTCCAGTCCATTTTAGTTCGTGATTCCTAAAATGTCGATTTTCATTCTTGCCATCTCCTTTTGACCACTTTCAATTTGTCTTGATTCATATACCTAACAGTCCAGATTCCTATGCAATATTGCTCTATACAGCATCGGATTTTACTTCCATCTCATCACATCCACAACTGGGTGTTGTTTTTGCTTTGGCTCTGTCTCTTCATTCTTTCTGGAGTTAATTCACCACTGATCTCCAGTAGCATATTGGGCACCTATCAACCCGGGGAATTCATCTTTCAGTGTCCTATCTTTTTGTCTTTTCATACTGTTCATGGGGTTCTCAAGGCAAGAATACTGAAGTGGTTTTCCATTCCCTTCTCCAGTGGACCACATTTTGTCAGAACTCTCCACCATGACCTGTCTGTCTTGGGTGGCCCTACACAGCATGGCTCATAGTTTCATTGAGGTAGACAAGGCTGCGGTCCATGTGGTCAGATGATTAGTTTCTGTGATTGTGGTTTTCAGTCTGTTTACCCTCTGATGGAGAAGGATAAGGGGCTTAAGGAAGCTTCCTAGACTGACTGAGGGGGAAACTGGGTTTTGTTCTGCTGGGCGGGGCCATGCTCAGTAAATCTTTAATCCAATTTTCTTTTGATGGGCATGTCTGTGGTCCCTCCCTGTTATCTGACCTGAAGCCCAACTATAGTGGAGGTAATGAAGATAATGGCAACCTACTTCAAAAGGCCCCATGCACGCACTGCTGCACTCAGTGCCCCAACCCTGCAGCAGGCCACCGCCAACCCACGCCTCTGCTGGAGACCTGTAGATGCTCATGGGCAAGTCTGGATCAGTCTCTTGTGGGTCACTGCCCCTTTCTCTTGGGTCCTGGTACACACAGGTTTTGTATGTCCCCTTCAAGAGCCTGTTTCCCCAGTCCTGTATAAGTTCTGGCAGCTCTATGGTGGGGTTAATGGTGACCTCCTCCAAGAGGGCTTATGCCATACCCAGGTCTACTGCGCCCAGAGCCCCTGCCCCTGCAGCAGTCCACTGTTGACCCGTACCTCCACAGGAGACACTCAAACACTGGTCTGTCTCAGTCTCTGTAGGGTCTCTGGGTCTTGGTGTGCAAAAGGTTTGTTTGAGCCTTTTGAGCATCTCTGGTGGGTATGGGGCTTGATTCTAAATGCAGATTTGTCTCTTCTACCATCTTGCTGGTGCTTCTCCTTGGCCCTGGATGTGGGGTATCTCCTCAGTCCAGCTCTGCACAGCTGCCGCTCTAGTGCTGGGCAGCTGCCACTCCAGCATCTACCGTTTTGCTGGGGCTTCTCTGCCCTTGGACTGGGATATCTCCTCAAAGTCATTCCAGTGCCTCCCCAAAGATCAGATATTTATATTTAAACAGATATAGTAAGTTCGCTTAAAAAGCATGTTATTTTCTCAGATTTATTAGGAAGAAGAGAATTCTAATCTAGGAGTAAAATACCTGGATTTGAATTTTTTTATCCTAATGCTTAATGTCTCTGTGACTCTCGGGGAGCTAATTAACTCAGTTTCTACTTTTATTTAATATTCTAGGTAGTAACTTCATCGTAGGGAAGCTAACACAGAAATAAAGGAGATGATATAAATAAAAGCACAGTATAATAATGTGCTTAATGTCATAATAATGACAGTATAAATTCTTTGTCTGATTAAGTTTATGGAGGCATAGCATTTGATAATTTTCAGAAATCACTAGTTACTGAAACTTGAACTTAGATTCCTTAGGAGTTTTAATGAATTTTGAACACTATGAAAAGGAAAATATAGTGATATTGATTTGAAACCACCTTAAAAGATTTAGTTCATTAAAATGGGGAGAATATGTCTTTTAAATATAATTAACTAGGAAAAGAAGCTGAAACTCCAATACTTTGGCCACCTCATGCAAAGAGCTGACTCACTGGAAAAGACCCTGATGCTGGGAAGGATTGGGGGCAGAAGGAGAAGGAGACGGCAGAGGATGAGATGGCTGGATGGCATCACTGATTCGATGGACATGAGTTTGGGTAAACTCTGGGAGTTGGTGATGGACAGGGAGGCCTGGCATGCTGCAATTCATGGGGTCGCAAAGAGTCACACACGACTGAGAGACTGAACTGAACTGAACTAAACTGAATTAGGAAAAGGACAGTTTTGACTTAAAAATGGCCATGCCACACCATTTTATCATAATATGAATTTATGACACTTTACATTCTGAGCTTTAATGTTGTTTAACTAGTTTTATAAAATTCTTATAGGAGGCATGAATTTTGCTGTAAAAGTTTATTTACTCCATTGAAGTTTTATTGTTTTATCATATCATCTTTCTCTTTTTATCCATATATTTGTTTTCTTATCATTCTTAAAGTCTGCCTTAGGTATTGAACTATGTGTTTACTTATTTAAACTGTTATCATTTTCAAAGCTCTTTGTGGAAGAGTGATATTTTTTCATAACTCTCACCTTTCTTAAATATACAAGAAATATTGAAGCATTTAAAACACTAGTGATAATGACCACCTGTTTCTTTAGGGCACCTTTCTTCAATTAAAGTTTGAAATATTCTTATTTAGCCAATAACTTTGTATAATACTGATAAAGTTGTGCTTTTAAGATGATTTAGATATTAGTTACCACTTTTCAACTTGGTGACATGATAAATATGTTTTTACTAAGGGAAATCTTACCCAAATTCATGTTTCTGATATGAGGGAAAATAAGTTTTCTACTAGATTTCTCTGATAACTGAAATTATGATACACTTTCAATGTAAAATTGAAAATTACAATGTAAAATTGTAAACTTGAAAAATGAAGTGAAATACAAGTTTAGAGTAGACCCCATTAAAAAATATGAAGGAAAACACTTCTTTTTTGAAGAACAGGGGGATTATATGCAAAAAAAATTGTGGCCTAAGGTTCATTTTGACTTAGTCCAATTCTCCATGAATAATTTCTTAACCATACCTAACGGAATCACTCCAAACCTTCTGGAAGTCACTTCTCCCCCTTGATTTCCAAAAGTGCATTATATATGCAACCAAATTAAATTTTCTAACTGTATTTTAAATTTTTGTTTATTTGTCCTTCTTCCCCACTTGACTGTGAGTTCTCCAAACATAGAAATGCTTTTTCTAAGTAAGAAAAATATCTGAAATACAGCAAATAATATGTAAATTCAAGTTTTAATATAGAATAGTTAAGGTATAATCTGATGAGGTTAATTCAGACTGACCAAAGTGTTTATATTTATGAACAGTTTTGAAACATTCATAAAGGTTTATTATTAAGAAGCAATACAATGGACATTTTTTGCTATACTTGTGATACTTCAGCTAATAGATAATTTTAATAGTTCTAGGTAACAAAATTTATTTGGATTTAATGTCTGTTTCCTTTTCACTTTATATGAGTTGAATCTGTGATAGGGACTGGTTAAAAAAATGGCATTTTTAAAATATTTCAACTAGTAATGCTTTAGCTTTTCAAAGTTTAAAGACAATGGAGCATGACACTTTTGATGAGAATTTATTATATAATATTTTGTTTCTTCATGTAATTTACTAAGCCATTTCTAACAAATCTTAAATACTCAACTAGCATGAGACTGTCTAGATAATAAAGGAAGGAGAAAAGAGTGCTGCAAGCTGTCATATTTTACTAAGAACAACACTGAATATAGATGACATTGTCATTTTAAAAGAGCCAATTGTCTTTGCTTTCGACATTATTACTGTAAATTAATAATGTGTTGGTATGTAATCTATATGACCCTAGTCATGTAAGACATCAGGAAATCACAATGAAGTGATGCTATAAGAAGCTGATGAACCCATATTATTAAACTGTAAAAAAAAAAAAATGATGACTTTATGCACTACTTCTTCTCATACTCTTCACTTTTGTAAGTTCTTCAATTAAATTTCAACAAAAAATTAAATCCAAAGTGGTTTTGAATTCCTCATCTGCCTTTTGTAAAATGATTCTGTTTCTGTGCTGGGGGAACTACTTATGTTGCTGAGTATGTTGCTGAATCTGCAACTATAATGAAATCAACAGTCTGGAAATTTTCTCAGATCTAGATAATTTAATGTATTTTTTTTTTTTTTTTGCCTTTTCATAGCTCTGTATTTTATTAAGTGCTTATTAAAATTAGGGTTGACTCCCTTCAGACCTAATATGAATTCTTACAAAATACAATACGACTTACTATTACCCAGAGTTTTAGAATCAGTTAAAAGAGGTTTCTATTACTCTTTTGTTCTCTATTTAAAACATTAGTACACACAACTTAAATATCACCCTCAGAGGTTTGTGAAATTTCCGAGCATTTTTTTTTTTTTAATATATCTGAGAAGCTTTGAATCTCCTATTTTTGGCCTGATGAACACAGAATTTCATCACAAGAGGTTTCTCCTCTTAGCGAGGGTAGTCTGCTTCTTCTAAACTGTATCTTAAGGCATAAATGAAAATGATTATCTATATGAGCATAATAAAACCTCTGTTACTTCCAAGATGATTCAAGAGGAGGATGTGCCTAAGACGGTACTCCCAAGGAAAATAAGCAGAGATACACTATGCTTGTGTATGCCCTTGGCCTTGCTACTGCTCAACAAGATTCCCCAGAAAGGGGAGCCCACACTTTACAGCTATCATCTAGGGAACACCTCCAAAATCTGGTCTGGAGGCCAGCAGGAGTTATGACTGTGGCTTACAGAATGGTATATATCTTCACACCTTTAAAGCTGCTGCCTGAGAATCTGGAATTTAATCAGCCTGAATTAAATGTTAAATAATATTCCTCCATTTGGATCTCTGACAGGTCTCTGCCCACCCTCAGCAGTAAGGTCATATTAAGAATAAATCACGTGGTATATACAACCAAAAAGATTCAAGAGATAACCAAGAGCTATGGCAGGCTTGGTTAAGAAGGACCTATACAAGTCCACTCCTACAAGACTGAGAAAAATAAATTTTGCCTAAGACATAGAATCAAGCACAGAGAGCCAAGCAAAATGAGGAAAAAGAAAAATGTTTTCCTAACAAAATAACAAGACTAAACCTCAGAAAAATATTTTTAATGTTATTTTTTATTAATTGGCATGTAGTTGATTTACAATGTTGTATTAATATCTGTTATATAGCAAAATGAGTCAATACACATGTATCCACTCTTTTTTTATTCTTTTCTCATATAGGTCATTACAGAGTATTGAATAGTTTCCTGTGCTGTTCAGTTGGTTCTTAATAGTTATCTATTCTATATATAGTAGTGCATATATGTCAATCCCAATTTATCCCTCTCCCATTTACTCCCTGGGAACCACAAGTTTGTTTTCTGTATCTGTGACTCTACTCCTGTTTTGTAAATAGGTTCATTTGCACCATTTAGATTCTGCATATAAGGGACATACAATATTTCTCTTTCTCTATCTGACTTACTTCACTCAGCATGACAAGCTCTAGGTCCATCCATGTTGCTCTAAATGGCATTGCTTTATGCCTTTTAATGGCTGAGTAACATTCCATCATATATATGTGACACATCCTTTTTTCCATTCCTCTGTTGATGGGGATTCAGGTTACTTCCATACCTTGACTATTATAAGTAGCCAAGTGCTGCAATGAACATTGGGGTGCATGTATCTTTCAATTACGGTTTTCTCTGGATATATGTCCACAAGTTGGATTGCTAGATCGTATGGTAGCTCTATTTTTAGTTTGTTAAGGAAAATAATATATCCATAGTAGCTATAACAATTTGCATTCCAACCAACAGTGTAGAAAGTCTCTCTTTTCTCCACATCCTCTCCAGCATTTATTGATTGTGATTTTTCTGATGATAACAATTCTGATTGACATGTGAGCTTTGATAGAAAAATATCTTAATGATATAGAGTCAGAAACTATAAGAAAAAAAAATCAGAGCTGAAGAATACAGTAACTGAAATGAAAAGTACACTGTAAGAAATCAACAACAGAGTAGATGATAGAGAAGAATGGATCAGTGATCTGAAAGGAACATAGCAGAACTCATCCAGTTGGAATACAAAAAGAAAAATAATTTAAATGAGGATAGCATAAAAGACTTCAGAGACAACATTAACCATATTAGCATTTTCATTATAGGGGTCCCAGAAGGAGAGAAAATAGAGAAAGGAGTTAAAAACTTATTTGAAAAAATAATGTTTAAAATATTCTCTAACCTGGGGAAGGAAACAGATGTCCAGGTCCAGGAAGAACAGACAGTTCCAAACACTATGAATCCAAAAAGAACCACATCAAAACACATTATAATTAAAATGTCAAAAGTTGGAGAGAGAATTTTAAAAGCAGCAAGAGAAAAAAATAGCAACTATCAGCAGATTTTTCAGCAGAAACTCTGCAAGATAGAAGGGAGGGAGTGGTATGATATATTAGAAGTGCTGTAGGGAAAAACAAAAACAACAAAAACAAAACACAACTTATCATACTCTATCTGGTGAGGTTATGATTCAGAATTGAAGATAACTCATTCCAATACCATCTTTTATCACCTCTTTTTTTTCAACCCTCCACCCCACCATGCTATTGATTCTTCGGTAGCAGAAGAACTTTGGCTCTGTATCCATCCATCCAAATATTCTTTGACATAAAAGCAAGAGATTTCTTTGAAGTCCCCCCGCCCTTTTTTTTTTTCTCCTTTTCACATAAGCAAACAAAGATATCCTTAAGGGATTGGTGAGAGGGGAAAGGAGTGATGTAGTCAGAAAACAAACAGATTTAAGGCTTCCAAATATAATTCTACCACTCATCTATGAAAAAGTACAGGTGACTTCAAGATCTAAACCCTGTTGAAATATTAAGACAAGATTTTAATGAAGAAAGGGTAGCAATTTGGGTGGAAATTTTAAGGAGAATATATTGGCTTAGATGTGAAATTGTATTCCTCATTCCCTCCCAAAAAAGAGAAGAGGAAAAAATCTCTGCTTTCCCCCAAATACTCTGAAAATTCTGCCAGAGAAATACATAGGATATTTCAGATCACCAGCAAAGAGTTGATAAGAAAAGTCATGAAAATGAATGAGCTCTCGGTGGGAAAAATAGATAAGACAAGCAGAAGGTCAAGGATGAGAATGCAATGCAAAACAAACACACAAAATAAATGATTTTTAGCTTATATATATAGCCCAACCACAGATTTAACTTTCATGCAAATTAACTATGGCTTCTAGTAGTCTTCAGGGATCAAAATGCATTTAATAAATTCATACTGAAACATGAGGAGGTAGGCTGCACCTAGGATTTGTTCAGTTATGCTAAAACATAATTGGCCCCTACTCTGGCACTGTCTTGACATAGCATTCATTTTCTCATGTAGCTAGTGCTTATGCGTTAATTCCCTGAGAGACATGGCTTTGAATGACTTAATTTAATAAAATTAACTCTTTGACTTGCTTGGGTCAAAACAACTACCATTAGCACTAATGCATTTTGAATTACTATAGGGGAGTGTGCCCTAGTGTTATATGACTAAAAAGCAGGCCTCTATACATAAATCAATAAAATATCTCATTTTTACTCCATGTCTATAAAATAAATCTCTTGAAAGAAAATGTGTATCACTAACTCTTCCTCTCTGTTAGTAATTTTTCAGCTTTGATGGGAGTGATCTCACTGTGGCCTATGTGATAGCCCAGTTTCCATCAACCACTTTGCTACTAATTTTTCTTAAGCACCATTTTCAGTTTCCATGTCCTACCAAGATTTTTCATTTGCTAGCTTCTATTTCATACTGCCCTAAGTTTTCAAGACCCCTCCAAACAGCCACTCTCTATGTTTGCATAGAGTTTCCTCCTGCTTTACGGAGTCAATGCAGTCACCATCTCACAGGTTCAGTATGTTCACGTCTGCCTGCAGAGATGCATAAGCTTCTTTTCTTTTGCTCTGAATTTCCAAGAGCCTTAACTTCATGTTTCTGAATCTTGCTGCTGCTACCGCTGTTTAGTCACTAAGTCAAATCCTACTCTCATGACCCCATGAACTGTAGACCACCAGGCTCCTCTGTTCATGAGATTTCTCAAGCAAGAACACTGGAGTGGATCATCATTTTGTTTTCCAGGGAGTGTTCTCATCTCAAGGAATGAACCTACATCTCCTGCATTGGCAGGTGGATTCTTTACCACTGAGCCACCAGGGAAGCCCTCAAAAGGCTATAATACCTTCTCCTATCTCTGAATAAGTAAAGCACACAGCACAGGCCAAACTTGCGAATGAACAGTCATACAGTGTGTACTGTGGGTACATCAGTTTGGCTTGTCCATTAGATGTGCCAGTCTTGGGTAAGGACCTGGATTTATATATTTTGCTGTTCTATTTAGGTCTTGGGGTATGAGTGTTCACTATCTGCTCTGTTCCTGTGCAGAACATGCCTGTAATTTAAAAGGGAAGAAGGACAGAACATGATTTCCTGTAAGATGTCTCTTCTTCTGAATTCCAACAGAAGCCAAATTATTTTGAAACAACACAAAATTAATCCAGTTTGTTTATATTCTCTGATAAGAAGATAGATCTTTAGACAAAATTTTGTTTAACCAAAACAACCAGGCTCAATAACAAAATCCATGTTGCTATTCTGCTTAGAATAGATTTGCCTGCTGTCATTCCCAAACATCCGTGATTAAGAACACTGCAAGAAAAAATAAAATGCAGGACATTTCACAAAATTATAATGGGTTTAATATCAGAAAGCATCAGAATTCTATTTTTCCTGTTGCTTTCAGAAGTAGGGTGTTGAACACAGCCAATGCCATTTTAGTTGCATTGAGTCAAAATCACTTATATTACTCTTATTTTTGCTAAATATTATCTCTAGTCACAAACTACATGGAAACTTCCTTGAAAGAAAGGAAGTAGATATTTTGTTATTGTTGTTACTAAAACTTTTACCGTTTTTCCTAAATACTAAGATTTTCAGTATAGATTGGTGGTGACTGCTTGCTTTGTTATATTTTCATTAGGTTCAATAAGTTACAGACATTTAACATTTTAATTAAAATATTAACAAGTTAAATAGAAATTTCTTTAATCATATTGGTTTCTATAGGATGATAGATTTAGGGTTAGGGCTAAATATTAGTAGAACAAAGTATTTTATTCTTGCCTGGAAAATACCATGGGCAGAAGAGCATGGAGGGCTACAGTCCATGAGGTTGAAAAGAATTGGATATGACTGAACGACTGAGCATACTCATTTTTAACATACAACACAAATATTCAAACGTGTAATGGTATGAAAATAATGTTTATGTAGTAATCATTAGATTACTAATTAATATGGTCAAGTAATCTACTGGCATCTGTTCTCTGTGTTATTTTGAATTTCTTATTTCAAATTCATCATCTAAAGAACATGGGAATTACTTCAAAACATTGATCCAGTCATTTACTACTACTCCAACATTACTACTCCAGAGTAGAAGTAAAATGAGGACAAATTCATATAAATAAGATGTACTTAGAATTATATTTAATTTTCCTTTATAGGACATAAAACTAAAATGAAACTGTGTTGAGCTTCTGAAATATTCTTTCTTAAGATATTATTGTCTAAAGGAGTTTTTGTCTTTTAGAATAGCATTGTTCTTAAAGATCATGTGTATGTGCACATGTAAATGTTTAAACCATAATTTTCAATTGTATATAGTATGATCTGACTTCATTCCTGTGGAAAACAAAATGAGGAAAAATAGCATGTTGATTCCTCTTTTTCTTTCCTCCTAAACTTTTTTTTTTTTTTCAGTTATATTATTCAGCTGCTTCTCAAATCTCTGCATTGGAAAGTTCCACTCCTTAGACATTTAAAACAAGAGAGAAAAGTTGGTACTGCATTTCCAATTCAGTCTTGTTAGAACCACCAGGCCAGTGTACTCACCACTTTCACTTTTGGGGACGCCCGTTTGTTTTCTGGAAACGGTTTGGCTGTGTATAATATTCTTCAGTTATGTATTAGACTTATATTGCTGCCATGACAAATTACAGTCAATTTGGTGGCTTTAAAGAGCACAGATTTGTTATGTTACAGTTCTATAAATCAATTACTCAGTATTGGTCTCACTGGGCTAAAAATCAAGATGTTGGCAGGGAAGTTTGTGTTTTACGTTTCCTTATTCCTTCTGGTTTTGGCAAAATTTACTTCTCTAAGGCTAAAGTACAAAAGTCTCTGATTTCCCTGATGGCTCTCAGTTTGGGGTCCCACTTACTTTCTAGAGGCCTGACTCTACTTTTTGCACATTTCTTCCAATATCTCAGAATTGGCAATGGGGCATTAAAGGCTTCCTTTCTCTGTAATCATAATGTATATTGAGCTTTGTTGCTCTATATTTTCTTAAGGTTTAATTTAAGGAATCCATTGTTCTGTTAAGCTCTATAGCACAGAATTGTTGCTGTTGTTGTTCAGCCACTCAGGTATGTCTGACTCTTTGTGACACCATGAACTGCAGCATACCAGGCTTGTCCTTCACCAACTCCCAGAGCGTGCTCAAACTCATGTCCATTTAGTCGGTGATGCCATCCAACCATCTCATCCTCTGTCGTCCGCTACTCCTCCTGCTTTCAGTCTTCCTCAGCATCAGGGTCTTTTCCATTGAATTGGCTCTTCTCACCATGTGGCCAAAGTATTAGAGCTTTACCTTCAGCATCAGTCCTTCCAGTGAATATTCAGGGTTGATTTCCTCAGGACTGACTGGTTTGATCTCCTTGCAGTCCAAGGGACTCTTGAAGGAATTTTTTTTTTTTATTATGACTTCAAGTTTTAAATGGATCTATTTTAATATATTTTCATGAATACTATTTGTTTACATATTTAATATATTTGCATGATGCCATTTATTATTAATATTTTTCTTGCTTATGTTACATTTGGGTAATTCTGTCTACATTTCTTCTAAAAGAGTGTGAGTGAATTCTCTGTTACTCCTTTCTTATCATGAGTTATTTAAAGTTTGAAGGTTGGGTTTTGTGTTCTATACATTTTTAGGTAAATCTAACACTTGCTGGGTTGAGTATGATCAATACACAGAGCCCTCTGTTTTTTCTTTTTCAGTATATTGGTTCAAAAATCACTTTACTTTAATTAAAAATCAATCACTTAAAAGTACTGTAAATGTATCTCTCATTAAACCTGTTCTATGTTCTGCAGTTTCTTTATTTACCACTAGTGTCTCTGAAGTTGCCACAGTTACTTTCTTCTCCATCTACCTTAGACTCTCACAATCAGAGAGAAAAAGGCTATTGTATTCATTGGACCACTTCTCTTCAAATTCACAAGTCTTAGAGAATTTATTAGGATTTTCCTAAATTACAACTTGGGAGAGGTGGGCCAATGGTTGAGAACTATGATAAAAACATCAGTATCTTGTGGTCATTTTAATTTCAAGTTTTGAAAAGAGAGATTCTTAGAACTCACTTCACTCTTTCACATTTACCTAGAGATCAGATCCTTACACATTCATCTAAGGACTCAGGTCTTTTCCTATCTATTAAATTATTCTTTGCTTGTGACTACTCATGTCTCATTTGTTTCAGTCTCTTCTTCAGAATCATAAATTATCATGCATTAAGCTCAATATATTTTATCTTATTTCTTAACAACCTTTTTTCTTTCTGTATTCTGGTAGAACTTTGTAGGTTTGTCCCAATCTACTGTAATTCAGTTTTCTATTCTGTATTGATTTTTTGGACCTGAAACTGATCTGTGTTATGACTTTGCCTTTATTTTTATTTTAATCTCTTACTTTACTTCATTAGCTTGTCCAATTCTCTTTTCACTTTCTTTGATTCTCAGGCAGTTCACCTTTATCTTTGTCTGGTTTATTATTTTCACATTATTGTTCTGATTTCTGAAAAGGTGTCTCTTCTAAATTTATCTTAGCTAAAAGTTACAACAATTCATTTTTTTGGGATCTAATTTCAGAGAAATTAAATATGGGATCACTTTTCATTTGACAAAAGAAAATGATCAAATTCAGAATTAATTTTTTAGCCAACTATTTTTAAAACTTGAAACAGAGGCTTCTCTGTAGAAATTCAACTTTAATAACTAGAATGGAAAATAGCACAAAAAAGTTATTATAAATTAGTAGGTTTCTAATGTCAACAAAGGTCCATCTAGTCAAGGCTATGGTTTTTCTAGTAGTCATGTATGGATATGAGAGTTAGACTATAAAGAAAGCTAAGTGCCAAAGAATTGATGCTTTTGAACTGTGGTGTTGGAGAAGACTCTTGAAAGTCCCTTGGGCTGCAAAGAGATCCAACCAGTCCATCCTAAAGGAGATCAGTCCTGGGTGTTCATAGGAAAGACGATGTTGAAGGTGAAACTCCAATATTTTGGCCACCTGATGTGAAGAGCTGACTCATTTGAAAATACCTTGATGCAGGGAAAGATTGAGGGCAGGAGGAGAAGTGGACGACAGAGGATGAGATGTTTGGATGGCATCACCAACTCAATGGACATGGGTTTGGGTGGACTCTGGGAGTTGGTGATGGACAGGGAGGCCTGGCGTGCTGCGGTTCATGGGGTCACAAAGAGTTGGACATGACCAAGCAACTGAACTGACTGACTAATGTCAAATTAAAATTTCTATGCCTATTGCAAAGTAATTTTAAACGTTTATTCTATTACAGACTGAAACATTTTGGAAATTACTTAAAAATCTATACAGTGGATCTTTTTTTAAAGCTTCTTCTATGGGTAAGACTGAAAGGTCTCTATCAATATATATGGTAATGGAGGAGACTAGTCAATAATCAGATAGTGAAAAGTGCTATCACAGGTGAATTGAAATGGAGTGGTGGATAGGAAGTGAATGCTAGGGTGAACAACACAGTGCACATGATCAAAGAAGGTCTCTGTAAGAAAATTATATTTGAGCTGGTGCCTTAATTATAAGGGGATGGAGGGTGAAGATATACAACATGCAAAAAGGCTGGCCTGGATATAGGGATATAAAATAATTCTGAATTAAAGGAATTAGAGAAGATAGCACATGTACCATTCATATTTAGCACTGAGTCTATGAGAAAAGAAAAAAGTAAAAACAACAATAATAAAGAAGTCACTCATCTCACACTCTAGTAAAGTAATGCTCAAAATTCTCCAAGCCAGGCTTCAGCAATATGTGAACTGTGAACTTCCTGATGTTCAAGCTGGTTTTAGAAAAGGCAGAGGAATCAGAGATCAAATTGCCAACATCCGCTGGATCATGGAAAAAGCAAGAGAGTTCCAGAAAAACATCTATTTCTGCTTTATTGACTATGCCAAAGCCTTTGACTGTGTGGATCACAATAAACTATGGAAAATTCTGAAAGAGATGGGAATACCAGACCACCTGATCTGCCTCTTGAGAAATCTGTATGCAGGTCAGGAAGCAACAGTTAGAACTGGACATGGAACAACAGACTGGCTCCAAATAGGAAAAGGAGTACGTCAAGGCTGTATATTGTCTCCCTGCTTATTTAACTTCTATGCAGAGTACATCATGAGAAACGCTGGGCTGGAAGAAGCACAAGCTGGAATCAAGATTGCCGGGAGAAATATCAATAACCTCAGATATGCAGATGACACCACCCTTATGGCAGAAAGTGAAGAGGAACTAAAAAGCCTCTTGATGAAGGTGAAAGTGGAGAGTGAAAAAGTTGGCTTAAAGCTCAACATTCAGAAAATGAAGATCATGGCATCCGGTCCCATCACTTCATGGGAAATAGATGGGGAAACATTGGAAACAGTGTCAGACTTTATTTTTCTGGGCTCCAAAATCACTGCAGATGGTGACGGCAGCCATGAAATTAAAAGACCCTTACTCCTTGGAAGGAAAGTTATGACCAACCTAGATAGCATATTCAAAAGCAGAGACATTACTTTGCCAACAAAAGTTCGTCTAGTCAAGGCTATGGGTTTTCCTGTGGTCATTTATGGATCTGAGAGGTGGACTGTAAAGAAGGCTGAGCGCTGAAGAATTGATGCTTTGGAACTGTGGTGTTGGAGAAGACTCTTGAGAGTTCCCTGGACTGCAAGGAGATCCAACCAGTCCATTCTGAAGGAGATCAGCCCTGGGATTTCTTTGGAAGGAATGATGCTAAAGCTGAATGTCCAGTACTTTGGCCACCTCATGGGAAGAGCTGACTCATTGGAAAAGACTCTGATGCTGGGAGGGATTGGGTGCAGGAGGAGAAGGGGACGACAGAGGATGAGATGGCTGGATGGCATCACTGACTTGATGGACATGAGTCTCAGTGAGCTCTGGGAGTTGGTGATGAACAGGGAGGCCTGGCGTGCTGCGATTCATGGGGTCACAAAGAGTCGGACATGACTGAGTGACTGGTCTGATCTGATCTGATCTGACATAAACTACTTTTTCTTCTCCTTTCTTCTCATTCTTGATTTAAGATCAGTGAATTTTCACATTTGTGGAGTTTTCTTCTTTAGGCAGCTGTGGTTTCCTACAGATGAGAATTCAGTAACCCTCACTCTCAGCCTTGATATATAATGATCATGTGGACTTCCTTCCAAATCTCTTATCTTGAAACATTGAAGATTTCATCACACACAGTGGATAGATGTGCCACTGAGCTGTGGGGTCCTCCTCCCACAGTTATCCCTCAGAGTAGGAATTCCATGGTAACCCATCTATTATGAGGTTTCTATATCAGAAGGGGACAATTGTGGCTGATTTGTTTTTCATCCAAGTCTCCCTTATTGAGACTGACCCACAGCATAAAAAAGCTAGTCGTTCTTGACCCTCCTTGATCAGCACAAACTATTTTCTGATACATGTGTATTCAAAACGTTACATTCTAAATCAAAACAGTAACATTGAGTTACTTCTCTTGTGATGATTATGTACTTCAAGCAAATCTATTGTGAATCATTTACAGAATATCTATAGAAAAACTATGCTTTGGAAAAACTGGCAACTGTTTATTATGTAATTATTAATCAAATGCAAAACTAAATATACACACAGCATATGGATATAATGGATATATATTTATACTTATTTTTTGATATTTAAAAAAGTAAACATGTATGTGTAATATGTATGTACTATATATGTGTGTGTGTGAAATGTATATGTATGTGGGTATCTAAATAACTAGTTTAGGGGCCATTGGTAATTAGTAAGTTAAGAATAAATATTGGGTTATTTGACATCTAGTCTAATGTTCTGTGTACTTTGGACTAGTTTTGTGTTGTTGTGTAGTCACACTGAAATTAACTTAATATCTATGTATGAGTTTTAATTGTTAAAATTTCAAGCAAGTTAACTAGTAAGGAAACCAACTTCTGAAGATCACATGCATTAACTGTCTCAGAAAATCAATATAATTTTATGAGATAATCACTCATTATGATAAGACCAAGGATCTTAAGGTTAAGATAAAAGATAATCAGCTTGATGCTAAATAACTATCAGATACAGAACTAAAACATGTCAGTGTAATACAAATGATAAAGAAAACTATAATTCATGAAAGTCAGGAATAAAGATGAAACCACCACAAGTTCTCCAGACATTTCCCCCCCTCCCCCCAAGTTAAAACTCCAGCTTGTTGTCTTCATTTCAGATATGTGGTCACAAATGCCCTTTTTTTTTTTTTTTTAAATTTATTTTTATTTATTTTTTATTTTATTTTTAAACTTTACATAATTGTATTAGTTTTGCCAAATATCAAAATGAATCTGCCACAGGTATACATGTGTTCCCCATCCTGAACCCTCCACCCTCCTACCTCCCCATTCCATCCCTCTGGGTCGTCCCAGTGCACCAGCCCCAAGCATCCAGTATCATGCATCGAACCTGGACTGGCAACTCGTTTCATACATGATATTTTACATGTTTCAATGCCATTCTCCCAAATCTTCCCACCCTCTCCCTCTCTCACAGAGTCCATAAGACTGTTCTATACATCAGTGTCTCTTTTGCTGTCTCGTACACAGGGTTATTGTTACCATCTTTCTAAATTCCATATATATGCGTTAGTATACTGTATTGGTGCTTTTCTTTCCGGCTTACTTCACTCTGTATAATAGGCTCCAGTTTCATCCACCTCATTAGAACTGATTCAAATGTATTCTTTTTAATGGCTGAGTAATACTCCATTGTGTATATGTACCACTGCTTTCTTATCCATTCGTCTGCTGATGGACATCCAGGTTGCTTCCATGTCCTGGCTATTATAAACAGTGCTGTGATGAACATTGGGGTACACGTGTCTCTTTCCCTTCTGGTTTCCTCAGTGTGCATGCCCAGCAGTGGGATTGCTGGATCATAAGGCAGTTCTATTTCCAGTTTTTTAAGGAATCTCCACACTGTTCTCCATAGTGGCTGTACTAGTTTGCATTCCCACCAACAGTGGAAGAGGGTTCCCTTTTCTCCACACCCTCTCCAGCATTTATTACTTGTAGACTTTTGGATTGCAGCCTTTCTGACTGGTGTGAAATGGTACCTCAGAGTGGTTTTGATTTGCATTTCTCTGATAATGAGTGATGTTGAGCATCTTTTCATGTGTTTGTTAGCCATCTGTATGTCTTCTTTAGAGAAATGTCTATTTAGTTCTTTGGCCCATTTTTTGATTGGGTCATTTATTTTTCTGGAGTTGAGCTGTAGGAGTTGCTTGTATATTCTCAAGATTAGTTTTTTGTCAGTTGCTTCATTTGCTATTATCTTCTCCCATTCTGAAGGCTGTCTTTTCACCTTGCTAATAGTTTCCTTTGATGTGCAGAAGCTTTTAAGGTTAATTAGGTCCCATTTGTTTATTTTTGCTTTTATTTCCAATATTCTGGGAGGTGGATCATAGAGGATCCTGCTGTGATGTATGTCAGAGAGTGTTTTGCCTATGCTCTCCTCTAGGAGTTTTATAGTTTCTGGTCTTACATTGAGATCTTTAATCCATTTTGAGTTTATTTTTGTGTATGGTGTTAGAAAGTGTTCTAGTTTCATTCTTTTACAAGTGGTTGACCAGATTTCCCAGCACCACTTGTTAAAGAGATTGTCTTTAATCCATTGTATATTCTTGCCTCTTTTGTCAAAGATAAGGTGTCCATATGTGCATGGATTTATCTCTGGGCTTTCTATTTTGTTCCATTGATCTATATTTCTGTCTTTGTGCCAGTACCATACTGTCTTGAGAACTGTGGCTTTGTAGTAGAGCCTGAAGTCAGGTAGGTTGATTCCTCCAGTTCCATTCTTCTTTCTCAAGATCGCTTTGGCTATTCGAGGTTTTTTGTATTTCCATACAAATTGTGAAATTATTTGTTCTAGCTCTGTGAAGAATGCTGTTAGTAGCTTGATAGGGATTACATTGAATCTATAGATTGCTTTGGGTAGTATACTCATTTTCACTATATTGATTCTTCTAATCCATGAACATGGTATATTTCTCCATCTGTTAGAGTCCTCTTTGATTTCTTTCACCAGTGTTTTATAGTTTTCTATATATAGGTCTTTAGTTTCTTTAGGTAGATATATTCCTAAGTATTTTATTCTTTCCGTTGCAATGGTGAATGGAATTGTTTCCTCAATTTCTCTTTCTGTTTTCTCATTATTAGCATATAGGAATGCAAGGGATTTCTGTGTGTTGATTTTATATCCTGCAACTTTACTATAGTCATTGATTAGTTCTAGTAATTTTCTAGTGGAGTCTTTAGGGTTTTCTATGTAGAGGATCATGTCATCTGCAAATAGTGAGAGCTTTACTTCTTCTTTTCCAATTTGGATTCCTTTTATTTCTTTTTCTGCTCTGATTGCTGTGGCCAAAACTTCCAAAAGTATGTTGAATAGTAATGGTGAAAGTGGGCACCCTTGTCTTGTTCCTGACTTTAGAGGACAAATGCCCTTTTATAAATGTATTATTCTATGTTTTTCAAAGGCATTTATGATTAATTTTTAAAATTAATTGAGATTCTTAAAAATTGACTTATTTACCTAAATGTGAAAAGATAGGATCTCATGCTATTTTTCTGCTTTGTGCTTGGAAGGGACATTTCTTTCCAGCCTGCTTGAATTTCCCCTACCAGTCCTATGGGGAATAACATTATCTCCTCTGGTTTTATGAAGGCAGGAAAAATCAAACCAATTATTTCCCTCTAGTAGTAAAAGGTACATTTTCATTTCCCTATAGGTTTCTGAAGATCAGATATCCAATCCATGAGATACAGAATTCTGCTGGGTATATATTTAATTAAAACAAAAGGAAGAAAATGCTAGCTCAGACTTTAGTTCCTCTGTCGACAAACATAAATTAAATGCAGATACTTAAATACTCTTTAATTCTTCATAGGTAAAGTGAATTTTATGCAATTCACTTAAAATAATAGACAATAATATTTCATTCAACCCATTGACAATGCTTTTGTTGTTTGACTTTATTGTTTGTAGCTTATACCTACAAAATATAATTTGAAAGAACATGGAAAGTGAGACTTAAACATTGACTAGAAGATCAGAGAAGAGTCTTTTCTGGTTGGGTGCAGAGCAAGTCATAAGTCCCAAGAGGGAATGCCACATTCTTAAAATGATGCATGATACTTTTAAGGCAGTTTTTTTTTTCCCACAATAAATAAAATGATGTAGAAACAAGAATTATTAAAAGAGTGAATACAACCATTGCTTAATTTCTTATCTTCGTTAATACATCTATTATGTCATGTATTATGACCAAATAATTATAAAAATACATTGGATATAAAAGAACTTCCTTGGGGGCTCAGATGGAAAAGAATCTGCCTGTAATGTGGGAGACATGGGTTTGATCCCAGGGTTGGGAAGATCCCCTGGAGGAGGGAATGACAACCCACTCCAGTATTCTTGCCTGGAGAATTCCATGGACAGAGGAGCCTGGTGGGCTATAGTCCATGAGGTCACAAAGAGTCAGACTCAACTGAGCGATTAACTTTTCAGGAAATTCTCAAGGACTTTGTTGGATATAAAAGCACTAGGTTCATTAGTTTGATAATTTTTATCTTCTGTTTTGATTTTATTGTTATACTCATTCATACAATATATTCAGAACTTTTCTTCATCTTTGCTTAGTCAAAATTTACATAATGCCTTTAACTGTTTGAATACTTATTCTTCCTCATTAATTGAATGTACTTTTATTGGGCATCTACTCTTTCTTGAGTAATATATGAGATAAAAAGAATGTAAAAAACAAATGCAGTCTTACTCCTGGATTTTGTCTCAAGAAGTTCAGAAAGTAGAAGAGAAAACGGACCATTAATAGCTAACTCTATCATAAAGTGATGCATAGTAATAGTAACAGTCATGAACATGTTGAGAGAGCGATCACTTTATTCGGTTTACCAGGGAAGTCTATGGAGTGCATATTATGGGTTGGACTTTTAATCAATAGGAATTCTAAAAATGAAAAAGAGCTAGAATGACATTCCAGAAAAGAATGGATCAGTAAGGAAAGACAGGATGGTGTATATCCAGCAAATTTTTAATGGATGGAAGAGTGTTGGTTGGGGGAGTAGTGTAATTTTAAAATGGAATGCTAATTGTGTGCCTGAGGAATGCTGTTAGCACTTAATTTGATTAATTTTCACCCATATCAACTAGGCATGCCCATGTTTGCCCTACATTTTGAAATTAGATTTGAATCAAGATCTTCTGACTAAAAATAATTCATTCTAGATAGTGTATCTTGATCATTGTATTAAGGTTTTCTTTGTTACAATTAATTTATGATTTCTAATAGATTGTATCTATACTCTGTGTAAAGATACATAAAGATATTTCCTTTTTTGATAAACTGGACATTAAGGCTTTGTGACTAAAGGAAAGAACATGCTTCTTCCTATTCTTATCTCCCGTGCAACTGTTACTATCAGCCTCTTTATTCACACTTCTTTCTCCAATATCCTTTTCATTATTGTGTGTTTAATTTAGAATTTAAATGTTAGATTATTTTATATATATAGTATGAAATTTAATTCACATGTACATACATTAGTAAATGTGAACATTTCTTTGTAAAGTATGTTTTACGAAGTGACATAGTACAGATTTCATAAAATTTTGAATTTCTGCTGTCTTCTGTAAACTTTCTTTGGAAAATGTGTTTCATTCAAGAAATAAATGTACTATTTTATTTATTCTAGTTGGTTTTACATTCCTGCCAGCTTCTAAACATTGCAAACAGGAATTGACCTACTCAGTCCTTATTTTCAGCACCTTTTTGAGTTTACACCTAAATATAAATGTCTTTGTAATGGTTGGTGTATAATGGATCATCAGTAAATATTCATTTGATAAGTAATAGATTATAAAGGAAAAAAAAAACCCAAAGTAATCTAAGAAGATTGTTATACATTTCTCAAGTTCCTAAATCAGCTTTCTAAACCTGCTACAGTATCTGCAGTTGGTAACTTTAACATTGCCTTCTATTTCATGAAATAGCATTTCATTGTTAGAAGTGCTATAGAAATGTTTTTTCATTCAACAAATCTCCCTGTCTCTCTCTTTCTCTCTCTCTCCATCACACACACACACATACACACACACAAAACAAAACAACACTCCAGATCATTTTTATTCGTTATAATCTTTCATTGTTGGTCACTGGGTAAGTCCTTTGCTTCCCCAAAAAAGTAGTTTAAGAAACAACAACCAAAAAAGTCTAATTATTTCTGTGGACATATATTTCCTGAATTTGACATAAAAAAGTCTAATTCTTTCTGTGGACACATATTTCCTGAATTTGACATTAAATACTACAGTAGCAATTTTAATCCCAATCTGATTCATATCTACAAACATGAAAGACTTTGATTTTTGAGAAGATCTTTGAAACAACCAGGTTTTATACCAACCATTCCTGAAGGCTTCCAGTTTTATGAGATAATGAGTTCTTTATATTTTGCACTAATTTTGTCAAGTGATATTCTTACTTTTCATCTGTATTATTCCAGTTAATATAACATTTGTCAAATCCAATTTATTTAGATCTTTAGTATATACATGAAGTTACAAAATGTATACCAGTGTATTTCTGGACAAATTTTTACAACTTTTTTTTTTCCTAATCAGGAGAATATGATAAATATACCCATTCAGAATTCAGTGTTCGAATGAGTTACTAGATTAAAATATAAAAAGATAGAAATAAGCTTCAACCCAGGTCAACCCAGGTCGCTCTTGGAGAAGGCAATGGCAGCCCACTCCAGTACTCTTGTCTGGAAAATCCCATGGGCAGGGGAGCCTGGTAGGCTGCAGTCCATGGGGTCGCTACTAGTCGGACACGACTGAGCGACTTCACTTTCACTTTTCACTTCCATGCATTGGAGGAGGAAATGGCAACCCACTCCAGTGTTCTTGCCTGGAGAATCCCAGGGATGGGGGAGCCTGGTGGGCTGCCGTCTATGGGGTCACACACAGTCGGACACGACTGAAGCGACTTAGCAGCTTAGCAGCAGGTCTCTCTACTTTTAACCTCTAAACCGTATATGGCAAATATAAACACTTCTTATCACTTTGTCAATTTGTTTAAAATGCAGGACCTCCACTAGGCAAGGTCTTATGTGCCTACTTTGAATCATTTTATTTGGTTGGAAAAAAAATACATTTCTTTTAAAGGTCTGGTATAAGTTAGAGTTTCCTCTAATTTTCACTGGCCTTATCCTCAATTATATTCATTTAGTATATTTTTGCGGAGAAGGCAACGGCAACCCACTCCAGTGCTCTTGCCTGGAAAATCCCGTGGATGGAGGATCCTGGTCGGCTGCAGTCCATGGGGTCGTGAAGAGTAGGACACGACTGGGCGACTTCACTTTCACTTTTCACTTTCATGCATTGGAGAAGGAAATGGCAGCCCACTCCAGTGTTCTTGCCTGGAGAATCCCAGGGACAGGAGAGCCTGGTGGGCTGCCGTCTATGGGGTGGCACAGAGTCGGACACGACTGAAGTGACATAGCAGCAGTGGCAGTATATTTTTGCATTGTCTTGGATAAGTAACCTTTTGTTCTAATAGTCATTTTCCATACACATGTATATAATTCTGTCTTCTTCAACTTCTGCAAGCATTAAAATTCTAATCCACCCATTTGATGTGCTTTCACTACATCTAATAGAGTTATTCCATCCTTTTGAATAAAAGAGCAAAACTTCTCTTTGTTGCTGTCTGTGGAAATTTGTAATTTATTTTTAACATTGTTTATAAAAAATGAAAAGAGAATTCTCTAAGTTTCTAATATAATGGTCTATTTTAAAATATAGAATTGAGGACAGGTTAGTTGAATGATCTTTTATCTTAATTTTTTTCAATTCAAATGATTTTTTTATGCCTTTCCTGGTTTCTTTCTCAAAGTTCAACTTGTTTCTCTTAAATCATTATTTGATTTGCTAAGCCTTGCTATTCAGTTGTCCTTTGTTGCCTGTGGAATGTTTTGGATTGTGGGTTTATTCCTGAAGATGTCCCTCAACCCAGTGGTGAAATTATAGAAGCCTTTAAAGGAAAGTGAAAGAAGGATATTTTGAGGAACTCAAAGTCTTGCTGTCTGTATCAGTCCTCTGCCCCCTGCTACCATTTGCAAACCTGTGAATGGTAAGATTAACGGCCTTTTGCATTAAGTCCACCATGACAATATAAAAAGAGGCGCATGTTGGAACCCAGCTGTCAGTTTTTACTAGCTGCCTATGCACTCACTTCTTTGGAAGGAGGCTAGATTCATCTGTGGCCAGCACGCTGTGAAACTGTAACCCCTTATCAGCCTCACTTCTATAAGACAACATATTTTCAACTCATAAGCCCCCAGTCTTTTTTTTTTTTAATTTTATTTTATTTTTAAACCTGAAACACTGTATTAGTTTTGCCAAACATCAAAACGAATCTGCCACAGGTAAAAGCCCCCAGTCTTTTTAAGAGAATAGTTGAACAAAAATTTATGTTTTGGATGTGGGCTTTTATTCATTTGCTTGGAATCTTATGTGTATCTAGGTATTCATTCTATTAGGATTCAGAAAATTTGCTTTTCTTTAAAATGTTAATCATTATTGGCAGTCTTTTCTTTCCAGGAGCCAAGTTCTTTTAGACTGTGAGGCAACAGCGGCTTCAGCTCTTGCTCTTTAGCTCGTCTCCCATCTTTTCTCAACCACATGCTTGTCCCCTAAGAAGTGGCAAGAATAAAGAGAGGGAAAAGCTTGTACAGCACTTATTTGAATTGTTGTTGTTCAATTGCTGAGTCAAGTCCAACTCTTTGCGACCCCATGTACTGCAGCACACCAGGCTCCTCTGTCCTCTACTATCTCCCAGAGTTTACTCAAAGTCATGTCCATTGAGTCAATGATGCTATCTATCAGCATCCTCTGCTGCCCCCTTCTCCCTTTGCCTTCAATCTTTCCCAGCATCGGGGTCTTTTCTAGTGAGTCAGATCTTTGTATCAGGGGGCTAAAATATTGTAGCTTCAGCATCAGTCCTTCCAATGAATAGTAAGTGTTGATTTCCTTTAGGATTGACTGGTTTGATCTCCTTGCAATCCAAGAAACTCTCAAGGTCTTCTCCAGCACCACAATTCAAAAGCATCAATTCTTTTGCTCTCAGCCTTCTTTATGGTTCAACTCTTATATACATACATGACTACTGGAAAAACCATAGCTTTGGATCTACAGACCTTTTTCTGCAAAGTGATGTCGCTGCTTTACAATACATTGTCTAGGCTTATCCTAGCTTTCCTTCCAAGGAGCAACCATCTTGAATTTCAAGGCTACTCCCCATCTGCAGTGATTTTGGAGCCCAAGGAAATAAAATCTGTCACCGCTTCCACTTTTTCCCCTTCTATGTGCTGTGAAGTGATGGGACTGGATGCCATGATCTTATTTATTTATTTATTTTAATGTTGAGTTTCAAACCAGCTTTTTTGATACATTAAGGCTGTAATCTATGAAGGGGTTATCTGAATTAAAAGTATACAAAAACAATGAGCAACAGGTGTACTATGGTTATCATATATGATTGAATAATTTCCTATGAGAATGCTTTCTAGGTAATTAGGAGTTTTTCCTTAATATTCTTTAACAGATTTTTCTCCACCTCTGCAGTTTTTTCTCTATTGACTATGTCTATCTATACTCCACTTCAGCCCAGCACAGAAGTATTATTTTTGATTCTAGCATACATACAGAAAAGTTATGCAAGTATGCTTGCTTTCAGAAAACTGTACATCATATATTAAAACCTGATTCCCAGCACCAATCTGGATTTGCTGAAGCAAAATTATCAGTGCGTAGGACAATTCAATAAACACACAATTTAATATGCCAGACACTACTGTAGTAGTTGAAATGTATAAAGGAACAGCCTAACACTCGTATCCAGTGAATCTTTGTTCTAGGGACAGAGACAGGAAATCTGTTTGGAAATTCTATTTGCAGAACACTACCAAGTGGTGCTTGTAGTAAAGAGCTTGCCTGCCAATGCAGGAGACTTAGGGGAGACAGGTTTGATCCCTGGGTTGGGAATATCCCCTGTAGGAGGGCATGGCAACCCATTCCAGTGTTCTTGCCTGGAGAAATGACTGAAATAACTTAGCACACATGCACACACACATCAGAAACTAAAAATGCTGACCCAGAACAATTTATTATTAATTGAAGCTTTCAATTTTCAAAACTTGGATGGTTTAGTGGAAGATATTCAAATACTCAAAGTCTCATTTCCTTATCAATACAATGCAATTTTAATAATAATGTCCTTATTGCTTCCCTGGCGGCTCAGACTAAAGCGTCTGCCTGCAATGTGGGAGACGTGGATTCAATCTCTGGGTTTGGAAGATCCCCTGGAGAAGGAAATGGCAACCCACTCCAGTACTCTTGCCTGGAAAATCCCATGAATGGAGGAGCCTGGTAGGCTATAGTCCATGGGATCACAAAGAGTCAGACACGACTGAGCAACTTCACTTTCACTTATTGCTTTACCCAGGTGGTGTTAGTGTTAAAGAACCCAATTGCCAATGCAGGAGACTTAAGAGATGTGGGTTCAGTCCCTGGATTGGGAAGATCCCCTGGAGAAGGACATGGCAACCCACTTCACTATTCTTGCCTGGAGAATTCCATGGACAGAGAAGCCTGGGCGTCTGAGATCCATAGGGTTGCAAAGGGTCGGACACGACTGAAGTGACTAACACTTTCAATAACTAGGAGCAGATTAACATGTGGGTTCTTCTTATAAAGTTTCATGTGACTCAGGATATCCGATAAAAAGTTAAAGGCAATTTTCCAAAGAGTCTTAAATATGGATATGGTTCCATTTATATGCACTGTCAATCTCTTTTCTGTTCAGATGAGCAGCATTGGAAAATGACTAGCAGGGAGTGGTCTTCAATGATTACAATTTCAAGCAAACAATGGAAGTCATGATCTTGGTTAGCCTATATGTTTAATACTTTTTGCTTTTATCATGCTACTGCTTGTTTCTCAGTTATATCTGACTCTTTGTGACCACATGGGCTGGAGCCTGCCAGGCTACAGAATTTTCCAGGCAAGGATACTGGAATGGGTTGCCATTTCCTACTCGAGGGTATCTTCCTGACCCAGGAATCAAACCCACATCTCCTGCATTGGCAGGCATATTTTTACCACTGTGTCATCTGAGAAGCTCTTTTGCTTTTATATTTAAAATTGAATTTAGCAGTTTTTATAAACTCACAATAACTTGTTGAACTTTCAGATGCTCCACATTTGTCTTTCATTGACATTTAAATGCTTTGTTTTTCAGGCACTGTGAGTTTGTGTATCTGAGGAAATTTTGCTTGTTCATTTGCTTTTAGTTTTAGATATGTGGTTGACCTCAGATGTCATCTTTTCTGAGGCATTATTTGTTCTCCCTTTAGCTTTATCTTTTATTTCCTTGAGTGTTTATCTAGTGAAATATACCACTTTTGGACTTACAAAGACCTTGATTCAAATTGGTTCTACCATTTTTAGCCTTGGGCAGTTATCATCTTTAAATTAGTTTGCTCATCTACAGATTGGATAACAATATATTACTATCTAATAAGCTTAACCTGAGAATTAAATGAGAGAATGGATGAGAACAATTAATTGAAAATGTGTCATCAAGTAAGTGATCAATAAATTACATCAATTACCTTTGTTAATATTGGTCTTTTCTTGGAGTTTTAAAGTAAAATCTGGCACAGATTGAGTTTTTTGAGGCTAATTGTACAACTGATATTTAAAATCATTGTAAGATGTCAGATATCCTGCTTTTTATATCCCCAATATTTAATAAATATGGAGGCTAAAGTTGGACACTAAGAAATGTATTCAGTAATTAATTTGCTGAAAGATCAGTAAGTTGAAAATATGTATGAAAATATTGGCAAAATACTATCCAACCTCAACTTCTTAGATGATAAAGGTATTATAACCACTAAATCTATTTGAGCAAGAATTATAAATAAAATAATTATACACACTAGTCTATTTAGAAATAACTTTCTAAAATATCACTGATGATATTTTGGGACCATGATCTATACATAAATATTAAAAATTAAAAATAAAAAGATAGTCAATATGACCCTGGTGCTTTTTAAAAAAAAAAAGTCAAGCAGTGCAGAAAATTACAGAGTCAAAAAGAAAAATTCTTCATTTAACCCTCATTGGCGTTGCATCATGTGCATTTGTATGTTAGCCTGTATTACTTTTAAAAAACTTTCTTACTGAAGAGTTGTTGACACATAATATTATAGAACTTATAGGTGTACTTCTGGAGGAGGAAATGACAAACCACTCCAGTATTCTTGCCTGGAAAATTACATGAACAGAAGAGCCTGGGCTGCAGTCCATGGGGTCACAAAGAATCAGACATGACTGAGCACACACACACACGCACGCACACACACAACACACACACACACACACACACACACGTTGAATACCTAGAGTGACTTGAGAGAGAAATTATGAGACTCTATTATGTCATATTCCTCAATTCAATTCTGAATGCTCCTTTCTACATTTCTCATAATGCCTCTTATGGATGTTTTCTACCCTATATAATACCTGATGACTGTCCAACTCCATCTTCTCTTAATATGTCCCCAAATTCTGCCTATCTCAGTTAGCAATTCCACCCAACAGGAGTGTCTCTGCATTCCTCTCTTATCCACATGTATTTTTAGTTGTAATCTTTTTGTCTCAGAAAATGAAACTAATCATTTGTTTAAATCAAGGCACTTTGACTGTGCTCTTAATTTCATGCACTTCTGAGATCTTGCTCTACCAATTCTCTTATTTCTCTCTTTGCATTTTTAATATTCTCATTACCAATTTATTATTTTATAACATTAAAAATATGCCTGCATCCCTATCTTATAGTGAAAAAATAAAGAAAAAGGTTAAAAAAAAAGCTCCTTCATACTTTTTTATCTCCAAAGTTACTGTAGTGTTTCTTTTTTTTTTCATGATTTAAGAAATTCTTGACAATTTTCTGCTATCTCTGTTTCAGTACTACCATTTAGCCTTAACCCACTTTCAGGTTCCTCTCTCATTCCCTCTCCCATCCTCCGAATTCAGATATTCCCTAAGAATTTGTCTTTGGCATATCTGTTTTGTTATATACTTCCTCTGTTAGGCTACAATAGTTTTAATTATCATCCCAATATTTATACTTCTTAAATCCTAGTCCACAATAGTAACTTGTTATACCTTTCAATCCTAATGTCTTCCACTTCTTTAAATTCAAATATCATATTGTAAAACTCCACTACCTGGATATTGTTTTGGAATTTTAAACTAAAGATTAGTAATGCCATATTTCTCCTCACAGAAATATTCTCCAGATATTAACTTTCTCTCCTTCAAGCTTTTAGTCATTAAATCCTCCCTTTATTCTCTTTTTAAAACCACTAATATTAATCTGTGTGATTAGTGTATTTGCTGAGAGATTCTTCATGTAGGTTTGATTATCTACTTCTGTTTTATCAATCTTATTACAATTTTTAATCCCCACATATTTTTCTATAAAATAAGGTTAAATTATAAATAAAATAATTCTGCATTTTAGATGTAAAAAATAAATAAAGCTATCAATAGTCCTGTCAATTCGCATCCATTCCTAAGGCCATTTTCCTAGCCCAGAGTTTGTATTGCTTGGGCTGTTATTTTACCCACCCTCCCCACTATATTTATATTTTTGTGTTTGAGTTCCATATAAATCACAAATTTGCTTGATAAACTTGTAGGTAATTCAGCTGATTCAGCCTCTTGTCTGAAAACCAGTGCTGCTGCTGCTGCCAAGTCGCTTCAGTCGTGTCCAACTCTGTGCGAACCCCATAGACGGCAGCCCACCAGGCTCCCCCGTCCCTGGGATTCTCCAGGCAAGAATACTGGAGTGGGTTGCCATTTCCTTCTCCAATGCATGAAAGTGAAAGTGAAGTTGCTCAGTCGCATCCTACTCACAGCAACCCAATGGACTGCAGCCTACTAGGCTCCTCCATCCATGGGATTTTCCAAGCAAGAATACTGGAGTGGGGTGCCATTGCCTTCTCCAGTGAGAAAACACTAATTCTTAGGATGTTTTGAATAGTATATGTTAATAATATATATAATATGTTTAATACTACAATGTGTGTATGCATCTCTAGCAGTATAGATTATATATTTAGGCAAACTGAATACAGAATACTTATGTATTTTGTAAATGTTATAATGCTATTATTAGAAAATAATTATTATCAGTCACTTCCATAATTCTTCAACTATTTTACACAAACTTCTATGGACTGCAGTTTCCTCTAATACAATGTTAATTTTGTCATTCAGAAGTTGAAAACATAATGTGCCATAGAATAGTGTAAAAGCTTATTAGCTTGAAATTCCAAGCTCTCTGAAATTTGATTTCCACCAATTACCAGCTTATCTCCTACTTTTTTTTTTTTGTAAATTAATTTATTTATTTTAAAAGTGAAGTGAAGTTGCTCAGTCGTGTCCAACTCTTTCCGACCCCGTGGACTGTAGCCTGCCAGGCTCCTCTGTCCATTGGATTCTCCAGGCAAGAATACTGGAGTGGGTTGCCATTTCCTTCTCCAGAGGATCTTCCCAACCCAGGGATCGAACCCGAGTCTCCTGCACTGCAGGAGGTAATTACTTTACAATATTGTAGTGTTTTTTCCCATGCATTCACATGAATCAGCCATGGGTGTACAACTATCCCCCATTCTGAACCCCGCTCCCACCTCCCTCCACATCCAATCCCTCAGGGTCATCCTAGAGCACCAGCCCTGAGCACCCTGTTTCATGCATCGAACCTGAACTGGCCATCTATTTCACATATGGTAATATACATGTTTCAATGTTATCCTCTCAAATAATCTCACCCTCTCCTTCTCCTACAGAGTTCAAAAGTCTGTTCTTTACATCTGTGTCTCTTTTGCTATCTCACTATAGGGTCATTGTTACCATCTTTCTGAAATTTCATATATATGCATTAATATACTGTATTGGTGTTTTTCTTTCTGACTTACTTCACTCTGTAATAGACTCCAATTTCATCCACCTCATTAGCACTGATTCAATACATTCTTTTTAATAGCTGAGTAATATTCCATTGTGTATGCTTTCTTATCCATTCATCTGCCTATGGACATGTAGGTTGCTTCCATGCCTTAGCTATTGTAAACAGTGCTGCGATGAACATTGGCATACACAAGTCTCTTTCAATTCTGGTTTCTTTGGTGGGTATGCCCAGCAGTGGGATTTCTGGGTCATATAGCAGTTCTATTTCCAGTTTTTTAAGGAGTCTCCACACTGTTCTCCATAGTGGCTGTACTAGTTTGCATTCCCACCAAAAGTGTAAGAGGGTTCCCTTTTCTCTGGACACTCTCCAGCATTTATTGTTTGTAGACTTTTTGATAGCAGCCATTCTGACCAGCATGAGATGGTACCTCATTGTGGTTTTGATTTGCATTTCTCTGATAATGAGTGATGTTGAACATCTTTTCCTGTGTTTGTTAGCCATCTGTATGTGTTCTTTGGAAAAATGTCTCTTTAGTTCTTTGACCCATTTTTTGATTGGGTCATTTATTTTTCTGAAATTGAGTTGCCTGGCTTTTCACCTTGCTTATAGGTTCCTTCGTTCTGCAAAAGCTTTTATGTTTAATTAGGTCCCATTTGTTTATTTTTGCTTTTATTTCCATTACTCTGGGAGGTGGGTCATAGAGGATCCCTACTTTTAATCTTTTCCCTCAACTTTATTCAAAATGAATCAGTGATAATTCTCTACTTTTTCCTATGGTTTATCACTTCTAAGCAAATATTTTGCTACAGACATTCCTTCCATTTAGATATTCTACTAGTCTAAAAAGACCTGTTAAAATGTGAAATAAGTAAAGCAAGAAGAAAGGAAAGGGAAAAAGTAAAGAGAAATAAAGATGAGAGGGAAGGTGGGAGGGAAGAAAGAAAGAAAAAAACTAGTTGTAGTCTGTTGTTCAGTCGCTCAGTCATGTCCAACTCTTTGCAACCCCATGAACTTCAGCAAGCCAGCCTCCTCTGTTTTCTACTATATCCCAGGGTATGCTCAAACTCATGTCCATTGAGTTGGTGATGCCATTCAACTATCTCATTCTCTGCCACTCCCTTCTCTTGCCGTCAATCTTTCCCAGCATCAGGGTGTTTTCCAGTGGGTTAACTTTCCATCAGGTCGCCAAAGTATTGTAGTTTCAGTGTTAGTCCTTCCAGTGAATATTCAGTGTTGATTTCCCTTAGGATTGACTGGTTTAATCTCCTTGCAGTCCAAAGGATTGACTAAATTCCTCTTATACTTGATCTGTACCTCTACTGTGTACATTTTTCTATGGTATATTGTAGAGCATTTATTATTTAAGATATGCTAAACATCAAACATGAATTTTAAATTCTAACCACATTGTATTTG
This sequence comes from Bubalus kerabau, assembly GCF_029407905.1. Taxonomy (NCBI): domain Eukaryota; kingdom Metazoa; phylum Chordata; class Mammalia; order Artiodactyla; family Bovidae; genus Bubalus; species Bubalus kerabau. The sequence goes on from NC_073645.1 coordinate 7,024,517, forward strand.
ATAAAATATTATATTCATGAAACCAGTTAATAAAGCATAAATAAATAATAATAGGCTGCTATTGCATTATATGGCATTTAATAAATTATTTATCTTAATGACTCTTCTATAGATGTACAAATAAGTGATACTAAGCTATGATTCCCTTTCCTGCTGGGTCAGATGGTAAAGCATCTGTCTACAATGTAGGAGACCTGGGTTCGATCCCTGGGTCAGGAAGATCCCCTAGAGAAGGAAATGGCAATCCACTCCAGTACTATTGCCTGGAAAATCCCATGGACAGAGGAGCCTGGTAGGCTACAGTCCATGGGGTTGCAAAGAGTCAGACACGACTGAGCGACTTCACTTTCACTTTCAAGCTATGATTAACACACATATTTTGTTTCAAAATCAGTATTTATTCACTGATGTATTATGTTTGATAGTTAAGTAAGAACCTTGAAATTCTACAAGTAGCCAACTAAAATAATTTGCAAGCAAATAAAAGTTGATTTTTAAATGATTTTAAATAGGGCTCTAAATCTGTGACTTGAACTTTATGATTAAAAATTCAAGGCAGTTTAGAAACAGCTCTTGAGCAGTGTAAGTTTATATATATATATACAAAATTTTGTTTCTTCAGATTGTGCAGGTAACATGGCCTTTGATGAAATTTTGAAAAATAAGAGGAAACACAAAGAAGAAAATAAAAGTCACCAGAAATCTCATGAGCCAGATAAAACTACACTGACATTTTGGTGTCTGTGCCTGTTCATTTCTCTCCTCTTTCTCTGTCTTTTTATCTTTCCTTCTCTCTGTCTTTCTCTATTACTGTACATTTCTCTCAACACACAGGTTCAAATACACACACAGAGAGAAAACTATGGAATTACTAAAACTAGAATATGGCTATAGCATGATATATGAAAGGTGGCATGTCAAGAGAATTTGAAGATATAGGAAGGGAGGGTTATATACTTCCTAAAGAGTTTTGAATTTATTCCATGGACCCCGGGGATTTTTAGTAGAAGATAATATAATCAGATTCTGCTGTCAAAAATGCATTTCAAAACTTCTATTTTGATATTTGGGGGAACATAAAGGTTTTTCCACAGCCTGGGGAATGAATTGAAGAGGAACAGCCATGACTGTTGGCAGGCAGCCAAGTTAGAGCTTGTCACTGCAGTCCAGAGTAGGAATAGTGAAAGCTTGGAATAAAGCCGAGTTAGTGGGGATGGCAGGAGGGAATTGCATTTGTGAATTTATCAAAGTATACCTGATGGGATTAGGTGCCAATGAAATGTGATCTGTAAACAATGTTGGAAAGGATGGATAATTGCCAGAATGGGATAATTACCAGACTTTTGAATCAGTTGACCAAATAGAGGGTAATGCCACTTCTTGAGATGAGGTACGTAGAGGAAGAAAGAAAATAGATGATTTTAGTTCTAAATCTGTTGAGTTTTATGTGTATGTGAGATAGTGATGATATAAATTCGGACATGTGGGTCTATCATTTATGTCTAATTCATAGAATAAGAGTACATGCGGGCACACACACATGCACACCGTATATATAGTGTATATTAGTCCCAAATACACACACACACAGAATATTTAGGACTAAATCCCTGACAGCAGTTTGCCAAAAAATATTGTACTCTTTGTAATGATGACTAAATAATTAGCTTTCTAAAAAGCAGGAAACAAGACTTCCATTTTAAATAATGAAATCTAAATAGCAAAAGTATTACCTTTTATTTTAGCCCTTGATAATGTGTGTGTTCAAGGAGAAGAGAGTGGTTAACAGTTTACTTAGGTTTTGTTTTTTTTTTTTTTTTTTGTCTTGGATGTTTACATTATAGCATCTTTCAGAAATATATGCTTATTCGTTATAATTGTAAAATGTACTTAGCCTTTGTATGTAAAAATTCAGTATTTTGGAAAGAACGTTTTGTGTCAGAATATTAAAATGGCTTTAAATGGTCTTAAATTGCAATTGGAATTTTATGCCTGATGATTTTGGTTTGAGTATTACTTCCTTCACAAAATTAACAGTAAATAATTGGCTATCTTTTAGAATAGAGAAGGAAATGGCAACCCACTCCAGTGTTCTTGCCTGGAGAACCCCATGGACAGAGGAGCCTGGCGGGCTACAGTCCATGGGGTCACAAAAAGTAGGACGTGACTGAGCAATTAACACATCTTTTAGAAATTAAAGTTGTAACTATTATCAAAGTCGGTTTTCATTTTAAGCCATGAAACCTACTGTTATAAGTGTGGATGGTGTTTTCTAAGTTTTTAGAAATATTCTTAGATGCATTTTAGGAATGTCTTAGGATGTTCCTTCTTGAGTTGATGATTTTAAAATATACTCTAAATTGATTTGACTTAAACTTATTTATTTTAATACTAAAAATAGATCTCCAGCTTTTTTCATCACTTCTAAATGTGCTTTTATTCACATGTGATAGTAATTTTTAGAAGCATTGTAGGTGTTTAATATACTTATAGAAAAGTACACAGATTTATACAGCTTACTGAGTTTTTACAAATTAACATTGCAGCGTACAAAAACAACAACAACAACAACAAAAAACAAATTAACATTGCCCATAAACTGAACATCCACATTAATAAACAGAAAAAAATCTGATACCTTAATTTGATATATATTTTTAATTCTATCATATTCTGCCAGTAGTTTTAAAGATGAAAACACTTCTTTAAGGAGTAATCAAGAGAAGTTCCATGGAGAACACAAAAAAGGTCAAATTCTGAAAGATGGTGATGGACTGAAGTCTCCCCAAACGTGACTTTTCATCCTTCATCTGTTCAACCCCTTCTTATCTTTGCTTCACTTTCAAATTGATTTGTCTTGTTCAGTGACTTTGTGATGGAAAACAATAGGACTTAATGTTAGAAAGGTAGACAGGAAAGTAATTTTGTGGGGTTCTAAATGTCCCTATAAAGAGTGTAAATTGTCTGTCATTTGAGAAGGACCATTTTAAGGTTTTGAGGAGAAAAGTAACACCAAAAGTTATAATTCAATAAGATGAATTTAGTAGAAAAGTATGACATTATATTTAACAAAGGGGATTAGATATAAAGAATGGCCAATTAAAAACCTGTTGAAATTAACTAAGTATAAAGTTTAAAAAGTAGAGGGGAGGATCAAGTAGATTCTCTAGCCTTAGAACTGTGCTTTCCTTTCTGTTCTTTATCTCTTTCTCTCCTCTTATCTCATTTGAAACCTAACCAGTGCTTTCAAAGCTCATGAATCAAGTTTTCTCTTTTTGCATCCTCATTACTTAAGATTTATTTTTCATTTTTGGCTCTTGTCACTCTTGTGCATTTCAGTTCATCTTTACTACATACTCTTATCACTCTTGTGCATTTCAGTTACCTTTACTACATATCCAAATCTCATCAGCTGCTCAAAAGCAGGAATTATTTGTTGCTTTTGATTACCTAGGAAATTTACATGGGATTTTTGCATTGTAAAGTTTCACTGAAAGTGCTTAAAGTAAAAGTTTATTTAGATTAATGTATTAAACAGTATATATACAGTAGAATTGAGTAAGATTATCAAAGAAAGAAGGAAGGGAGAGAGAAATTAAGTACCTAACTGGATTACGGTACAAATGAAAGTTGAATATTGTTGATGTCATGTGTTCAGTAAGATATATACTAATGAAGAAGACCGGTCACATATCAAAATACAGTTTTATTTTACTCTATCAATTCTCTACAATTTGTTGTTTAGAATTTGGACATTTGATATCCTTAGATAAAACTGACAGGCCCATTATTTTCTTGAAGCCATCAGGTAATAACCTTTTCGTGTTTTTAAGTCAAGAACATGATTTTAATTTGAAAATAAGTATGTCTTCTGCTGTGTCATAATTTTTAACTACCAAATTTAAAGTAACCTCAAATCACCCTTCTCTAGTCACCTCCATGGCCAGATTGGATGCTGTCTTGACCAGAGATGTTTAAGTTAAAGATAAAGCTTCAGTTCAGTTCAGTCACTTAGTGGTGTCTGATTCTTTGTGACCCCATGAATTGCAGCACACCAGGCCTCCCTGTCCATCACCAACTCCTGGAGATCACTCAAACTCATGTCCATAGAGTCGGTGATGCCATCCAGCCATCTCATCCTCTGTTGTCCCCATCTCCTCCTGTCCCCAATCCCTCCCAGCATCAGAGTCTTTTCCAATGAGTCAACTCTTCACATGAGGTGGCCAAAGTACTGGAGTTTCAGGTTCAGCATCAGTCCTTCCAATGAACACCCAGGACTGATCTCCTCCAGAATGGACTGGTGGATCTCCTTGCAGTCCAAGGGACCGTCAAGAGTCTTGGACTGTCAAGAGTCTTCTCCAACACCACAGTTCAAAAGCATCAATTTTTTGGTGCTCAACTTTCTTCACAGTCCAACTTTCACATCCATACATGACCACTAGAAAAACCATAGCCTTGACTAGATGGACCTTTCTTGGCAAAGTAATGTCTCTGCTTTTCAATATGCTATCTAGGTTGGTCATAACTTTTCTTCCAAGGAGTAAGCATCTTTTAATTTCATGGCTGCAGTCACCATCTGTAGTGATTTTAGAACCCTCCAAAATAAAGTCTGACACTGTTTCCACTGTTTCGCCATCTATTTCCCATGAAATGATGGGACCAGATGCCATGATCTTCATTCTCTGAATGTTGAGCTTTAAGCCAACTTTTTCACTTTCCTCCTTCACTTTCATCAAGAGGCTTTTGAGTTCTTCTTCACTTTCTGCCATAAGGGTGGTGTCATCTGCATATCTGAGGTTATTGATATTTCTGTTGGCAATCTTGATTCCAGCTTGTGCTTCTTCCAACCAAGCATTTCTCATGATGTACTCTGCATAGAAGTTAAATAAGCAGGGTTGCAATATACAGCCTTGACATACTCCTTTTCCTATTTGGAACCAGTCTGTTGTTCCATGTCCAGTTCATCTGTTGTTTTCTGACCTGCATAAAGGTTTCTCAAGAGGCAGGTAAAGTGGTCTGGTATTCCCATCTCTTTCAGAATTTTCCAAAGTTTATTGTGTTCCACGCAGTCAAAGGCTTTGGCATAGTCAATAAAGCAGAAATAGATGTTTTTCTGGAACTGTCTTGCTTTTTCTGTGATCCAGCGGATGTTGGCAATTTGATCTCTGCATTTTCTACAACCAGCTTGAACATCTGGAAGTTCATGGATCATGTATTGCTGAAACTTGGCTTGGAGAATTTTGAGCATTCCTTTACTAGTGTGTGAGACAAGTGCAATTTGCAGTAGTTTGCACATTCTTTGGCATTGCCTTTCTTAGGGATTGGAATGAAAACTGACTTTTCCAGTCCTGTGACCACTGCTGAGTTTTCCAAATTGTTGGCATATTGAATGCAGCACTTTCACAGCATCATCTTTTAGGATTTGAAATAGCTCAACGGAATTCCATCACCTCCACTAGCTTTGTTCATAGTGATGCTTTCTAAGGCCCACTTGACTGCACATTCCAGGATGTCTGGCTCTAAGTGAGTGATTGCACCATCGTGATTATCTTGGTCATGAAGATCTTTTTTTGTACAGTTCTTCTGTGTATTCTTGCCACCTCTTCTTAATATCTTCTGCTTCTTTTAGGTCCATACCATTTCTGTCCTTTATCAAGTCCATCTTTGCATGAAATGTTCCTTTGGTATCTCTAATTTTCTTGAAGAGATCTCTAGTCTTTTCCATTCTGCTGTTTTCTTCTATTTTTTGCACTGATCATTGAGGATTGTGTTCTTATCTCATGAACAATATGAAAAGGAAAAATGATAGGATACTGAAAGAGGAACTCCCCAGGTCCATAGGTGCCCAATATGCTACTGGAGATCAGTGGAGAAGTAACTCCAGAAAGAATAAAGGGATGGAGCCAAAGCAAAAACAATACCCACTTGTGGATGTGACTGGTTGTTAGAAGCAAGGTCCGATGTTGTAATGAGCAATATTGCATAGGAACCTGGAATGTTAGGTTCATGAATCAAGGCAAATTGGAAGTGGTCAAACAGGAGATGGCAAGAGTGAATGTTGACACTCTAGGAATCAGCAAACTAAAATGGACTGGAATGGGTAAATTTAACTCAGATGACCATTATATCTACTACTGCGGGCAGGAATCCCTTAGAAGAAATGGAGTGGCCATCATGGTCAACAAAAGAGTCCGAAATGCAGTACTTGGATGAAATCTCAAAAATGACAGAATGATCTCTGTTTGTTTCCAAGGCAAACCATTCAATATCACAGTAATCCAAGTCTATGCCCCAAACAGTAATGCTGAAGAAGCTGAAGTTGAACGGTTCTATAAACTAACACCCCAAAAATATGTCCTTTTCATTATAGGGGACTGGAATGCAAAAGTAGGAAGTCAAGAAACACCTCGGGTAACAGGCAAATTTGGCCTTGGAATACGGAATGAAGCAGGGCAAAGGCTAATAGAGTTTTGCCAACAGAAAGCACTGGTCTTAGCAAACACCCTCTTCCAACAACATAAGAGAAGACTCTAAACATGGACATCACCAGATGGTCAACACGGAAATCAGATTGATTATATTCTTTGCAGCCAAAGATGGAGAAGCTCTGCTGCTGCTGCTGCTAAGTCGCTTCAGTCATGTCCAACTCTGTGCAACCCCATAGATGGCAGCCCACCAGGCTCCTCTGTCCCTGGGATTCTCCAGGCAAGAATACTGGAGTGGGTTGCCATTACAGTCAGAAAAAACAAGACCGGGAGCTGACTGTGGCTCAGATCATGAACTCATTATTACCAAATTCAGACTTAAATTGAAGAAAGTAGGGAAAACCACTAGACCATTCAAGTATGACCTAAATCAAATCCCTTATGATTATACAGTGGAAGTGAGAAATAGATTTAAGGGACTAGATTTGATAGATAAATTTCCTGATGAACTACAGACAGAGGTTCATGACATTGTACAGGAGACAGGGATCAAAACCATCCCCATGGAAAAGAAATGCAAAAAAGCAAAATGGCTATCTGGGGAGGTCTTACAAATAGTTGTGAAAAGAAGAGAAGCGAAAAGCAAAGGAGAAAAGGAAAGATATAAGCATCTGAATGAAGAGTTCCAAAGCATACTAAGGAGAGATAAGAAAGCCTACCTCAGTGATCAGTGCAAAGAACAGATAAAGCTTAGTCTTTGTTATTTCTTTTTTTTTTTTCAGTGTGGTTCACATTTTATTATTATTTTTTTTAATTTTATTTTATTTTTAAACTTTACATAATTGTATTAGTTTTGCCAAATATCAAAATGAATCCACCACAGGTATACATGTGTTCCCCATCCTGAACCCTCCTCCCTCCCCATTCCATCCCTCTGGGTCGTCCCGGTGCACCAGCCCCAAGCATCCAGTATCGTGCATCGAACCTGGACTGGCAACTCGTTTCATGCATGATATTTTACATGTTTCAATGCCATTCTCCCAAATCTTCCAACCCTCTCCCTCTCTCACAGAGTCCATAAGACTGTTCTATACATCAGTGTCTCTTTTGCTGTCTCGTACACAGGGTTATTGTTACCATCTTTCTAAATTCCATATATATGTGCTAGTATACTGTATTGGTGTTTTTCTTTCTGGCTTACTTCACTCTGTATAATAGGCTCCAGTTTCATCCACCTCATTAGAACTGATTCAAATGTATTCTTTTTAATGGCTGAGTAATACTCCATTGTGTATATGTACCACTGCTTTCTTATCCATTCATCTGCTGATGGACATCCAGGTTGCTTCCATGTCCTGGCTATTATAAACAGTGCTGCGATGAACATTGGGGTACACGTGTCTCTTTCAATTCTGGTTTCCTCAGTGTGTATGCCCAGCAGTGGGATTGCTGGATCATAAGGCAGTTCTATTTCCAGTTTTTTAAGGAATCTCCACACTGTTCTCCATAGTGGCTGTACTAGTTTGCATTCCCACCAACAGTGTAAGAGGGTTCCCTTTTCTCCACATCCTCTCCAGCATTTATTACTTGTAGACTTTTGGATCGCAGCCATTCTGACTGGTGTGAAATGGTACCTCATAGTGGTTTTGATTTGCATTTCTCTGATAATGAGTGATGTTGAGCATCTTTTCATGTGTTTGTTAGCCATCTGTATGTCTTCTTTGGAGAAATGTCTATTTAGTTCTTTGGCCCATTTTTTGATTGGGTCATTTTATTTTTCTGGAGTTGAGCTGTAGGAGTTGCTTGTATATTTTTGAGATTAGTTGTTTGTTGCTTCCTTTGCTATTATCTTCTCCCATTCTGAAGGCTGTCTTTTCACCTTGCTAATAGTTTCCTTTGATGTGCAGAAGCTTTTAAGGTTAATTAGGTCCCATTTGTTTATTTTTGCTTTTATTTCCGATATTCTGGGAAGTGGGTCATAGAGGATCCTGCTGTGATGTATGTCAGAGAGTGTTTTGCCTATGTTCTCCTCTAGGAGTTTTATAGTTTCTGGTCTTACATTGAGATCTTTAATCCATTTTGAGTTTATTTTTGTGTATGGTGTTAGAAAGTGTTCTAGTTTCATTCTTTTACAAGTGGTTGACCAGATTTCCCAGCACCACTTGTTAAAGAGATTGTCTTTAATCCATTGTATATTCTTGCCTCCTTTGTCAAAGATAAGGTGTCCATATGTGCGTGGATTTATCTCTGGGCTTTCTATTTTGTTCCATTGATCTATATTTCTGTCTTTGTGCCAGTACCATACTGTCTTGAGAACTGTGGCTTTGTAGTAGAGCCTGAAGTCAGGTAGGTTGATTCCTCCAGTTCCATTCTTCTTTCTCAAGATCGCTTTGGCTATTCGAGGTTTTTTGTATTTCCATACAAATTTTCTTTTTTTTTTTCCTTTGTTATTTCTTTCTGTCTTCCCTCCCTCTAAAATATTGTAACTTTAGCCCCTTTGGAGATGCCTGAATAAGGAGGAGAGGGAAGAAATTGTCAGAAACATTCTTCCTTGCTGAAAGGAAGAGCTTCCTTTACACTTTTGAGTCTCAAGAAGGTGTGTGTGTGTATTTTCTTTCTTTTGTGGGACATTTTTGTGAATTATTTAGATTCTCATCACAAGAGCTACAGCTCTAACTCTCACAGTGCTACTGTTGCATCCCTTTTCTCTGACAGGATTTGCTCTCTCATATCTGGTTCACTAGTGATCTAGCCTATGCAGACTCTCATTGTTACAGTCCTTTATCTGCCTAGGAGGTTTTTTTTTTTTTTTTTTTTTTTGGTGGGGGGGGGATATTTAATTAAAATGTATGCAATCTAGTGTCTTTTCTCAAGATATCCAATTTTGCTTTATGAGAAGTTAGCAGTTGTCTCTGGCTTCCTTGGTGGCTCAGATGGTAAAGAATTCACCTGCAATGTGGGAGAGCTGGCTTTCATCCCTGGGTTTGGAAGATCCCCTGGAGAAGAGCATGGCAAACCACTCTAGTATTCTTGCCTGGAGAATCCCCATGGACAGAAGAGCCTGGTAGGCTACAGTCCACAGGGTCACAAAGAGTCAGCATGACTGAGCGACTAAGCACACACAGAGAAACAGTGTCCAGTTGTCTCTACAACCCTAGAAGTACAGCACTTAACTTCTTCTGCCAGACAAGCAATTAGTTAGCCACTTTCTCAGCTAATTTCAGACTACTTCAGAGGAAGAGGTCAGACACTTTCAGAGAGAGTTTCTAAAATAGTCAAAATAACCATGTTTAAGCTGGGCTTGGACTAGAAGGCAACAACCCACTGCCCTTTTCTTTGAGGCAAAGGAAGGATTATTAACCTGAGTTTTTCTAAGGAAATCTTCCACAAATCTGTATTGCTTTCTTGGAGAAGGCAATGGCACCCCACTCCAGTACTCTTGCCTGGAAAATTCCATGGATGGAGGAGCCCGGTAGGTTGCAGTCCATGGGGTCGCTGAGAGTCAGACACGACTGAGCGACTTCACTTTCACTTTTCACTTTCATGCACTGGAGAAGGAAATGGCAACCCACTCCAGTGTTCTTGCCTGGAGAATCCCAGGGACAGGGGAGCCTGGTGGGCTGCCAGACATCTATGGGTTCGCACAGAGTCAGACACAACTGAAGCGACTTAGCAGCAGCAGCAACCCCTTATATATCCTTAATTTAGCTGTGTGTCCAAGGAAAGTGGGGGTTCCCAGATGGTGCTAGTGGTAAAGTATCCGCTTGTAAATGTAGGAAATATAAGAGATGTGGGTTCCACCCTTGGGTCAGGAAGATCCCCTGGAGGAGGACACAGCACCCCACTCCAATATGCTTGCCTCAAGAACCCCATGGACAGAAGAGACTGGAGGGCTACAGTGCATAGGGCCCCACAGAATCAGACATGACTGAAGTGACTTAGCACCAAGGAAAGTGGAAGAGGTTCTCTGACTTCTCTCGTGTTTATGCATTTAATGTTCATCTTACAGTTATTTTTTTGGGCTTCCCTCATAGCTCAGTTGGTAAAGAACCTGCCTGCAATGTAGGAGACTTGGGTTTGATCCCTGGGTCAGGAAGATCCCCGGGAGATCAGATCAGATCAGATCAGATCAGTTGCTCAGTCGTGTCCGACTGTTGCGACCCCATGAATCGCAGCACACCAGGCCTCCCTGTCCATCACCAACACCCGGAGTTCACCCAGACTCATGTCCATCGAGTCAGTGATGCCATCCAGCCATCTCATCCTCTGTCGTCCCCTTCTCCTCCTGCCCCCAATCCCTCCCAGCATCACAGTCTTTTCCAATGAGTCAACTCTTCGCATGAGGTGGCCAAAGTACTGGAGTTTCAGCTTTAGCATCATTCCTTCCAAAGAAATCCCAGGGTTGATCTCCTTCAGAATGGACTGGTTGGATCTCCTTGCAGTCCAAGGGACTCTCAAGAGTTTTCTCCAACACCACAGTTCAAAAGCATCAATTCTTCAGTGCTCAGCCTTCTTTACAGTCCAACTCTCACATCCACACATGACCACAGGAAAAACCATAGCCTTGACTAGACGAACCTTTGTTGGCAAAGTAATGTCTCTGCTTTTTAATATGCTGTCTAGGTTGGTCATAACTTTCCTTCCAAGGAGTAAGCATCTTTTAATTTCATGGCTGCAGTTACCATCTGTGGTGATTTTGGCACCCAGAAAAATAAAGTCTGACACTGTTTCCACTGTTTCCCCATCTATTTCCCATGAAGTGATGGGACTGGATGCCATGATCTTCGTTTTCTGAATGTTGAGCTTTAAGCCAACTTTTTCACTCTCCACTTTCACTTTCATCAAGAGGTTTTTGAGTTCCTCTTCACTTTCTGCCATAAGGGTGGTGTCATCTGCATATCTAAGGTTATTGATATTTCTCCCTGCAATCTTGATTCCAGTTTGTGTTTCTTCCAGTCCAGCGTTTCTCATGATGTACTCTGCATATAAGTTAAATACACAGGGTGACAATATACAGCCTTGATGAACTCCTTTTCCTATTTGGAACCAGTGTGTTGTTCCAGGTCCAGTTCTAGCTGTTGTTTCCTGACCTGCATACAAATTTCTCAAGAGGCAGAGCAGGTGGTCTGGTATTCCCATCACTTTAAGAATTTTCCAAAGTTTATTGTGAACCACACAGTCAAAGGCTTTGGCATAGTCAATAAAGCAGAAATAGATGTTTTTCTGGAACTCTCTTGCTTTTTCTATGATCCAGCGGATGTGGGCAATTTGATCTCTGGTTCCCCTGCCTTTTCTATTAATAATATTTTTATTTTTTTTTATTTTTTTTATTTTATTTTATTTTTAAACTTTACATAACTGTATTAGTTTTGCCAAATATCAAAATGAATCCGCCACAGGTATACATGTGTTCCCCATCCTGATATCAGGAAGTTCACGGTTCACATATTGCTGAAGTCTTGCTTGGAGAATTTTAAGCATTACTTTACCAGCATGTGAGATGAGTGCAATTGTGCGGTAGTTTGAGCATTCTTTGGCATTGCCTTTCTTTGGGATTGGAATGAAAACTGACCTTTTCCAGTCCTGTGGCCACTGCTTTGTTTTCCAAATTTGTTGGCATATTGAGTGAAGCACTTTCACAGCATCATCTTTCAGGATTTGGAATAGCTCAACTGGAATTCCATCAGCTCCACTAGCTTTGTTCGTAGTGATGCTTTCTAAGGCCCACTTGACTTCACATTCCAGGATGTCTGGCTCTAGGTCAGTGATCACACCATCGTGATTATCTGGGTCGTGAAGATCTTTTTTCTACAGTTCTTTTGTGTATTCTTGCCATCTCTTCTTAATATCTTCTGCTTTTGTTAGGTACATACCAATTCTGTCCTTTATCAAGCTCATCTTCGCATGAAATATTCCTTTAGTATCTCTGATTTTCTTGAGAGATCCCTAGTCTTTCTCATTCTCTTGTTTTCCTCTATTTCTTTGCATTGATCGCTGGAGAAGGCTTTCTTATCTCTTCTTGCTATTCTTTGAAACTCTGCATTCAGATGTTTATATCTTTCCTTTCTCCTTTGCTTTTCGCTTCTCTTCTTTTCACAGCTATTTGTAAGGCCTCCCCAGACAGCCATTTTGCTTTTTTGCATTTCTTTTCCATGGGAATGGTCTTGATCCCTGTCTCCTGTACGATGTCATGAACCTCATTCCATAGTTCATCAGGCACTCTATCAGATCTATGCCCTTAAATCTATTTCTCACTTCCACTGTATAATCATACGGGATTTGATTTAGGTCATCCCTGAATGGTCTAATGGTTTTCCCTACTTTCTTCAATTTAAGTCTGAATTTGGCAATAAGGAGTTCATGGTCTGAGCCACAGTCAGGTCCCAGTCTCGTTTTTGCTGACTGTATAGAGCTTCTCCATCTTTGGCTGCAAAGAATATAATCAATCTGATTTCAGTGTTGACCATCTGGTGATGTCCATGTATAGAGTCTTCTCTTGAGTTGTTGGAAGAGGGTGTTTATTATCCCACTCCAGTATTCTTGCCTAGAGAATCCCATGGACAGAGGAGCCTGGCAGGCTACAGTCCATGGTGCTGCAAGAGTCGGACACACCTGAGTGACTTTCACTACTACTACTACTACTACTACAGTTATTTTGGTCCTAAGGGGAGATAATATTCCTACTGTGTGTGTGTGTGTGTGTGTGTGTTTGTCTGCATGCATGCTGAATGCACTCAGTCATGTCCAACTCTTTGTGACCCCTTGGACTGCAACACACCAAGCTGCCCATCACCAAGTCCCAGAGCTTATTCAAATTCATGTCCATACAGTCGGTGATGCCATCCAACCATCTCATCCTCTGTCGTCCCCTTCTCCTGCCATCAATCTGTCCTAGCATCAGGGTCTTTTCTAGTGAGTTAGTTCTTAGCATCAGGTGGCCAAAGGATTGGAGTTTCAGCTTCAGCATCAGTCCTTTCAGTGAATATTCAGGACTAATTTCCATTAGGATAGACTGGTTGGATCCCCTTGGAGTCCAAGTGACTCTCAAGAGTCTTCAATACCCCAGTTCAAAAGTATTAATTTTTTGGTGCTCAGCTTTCTTTATATTCCGAATCTCACATCCATACATGACTAATGGAAAAAAACACATAACTTTGACTAGATGGATCTTTGTTAAAAGAAATGTCTCTGCTTTTCAATATGCTGTCTAGATTGATCATAGCTTTCCTTTCAAGGAGCAAGCATCTTTTAATTTCATGGCTACAGTCACTATCTGCAGTGATTTTGGAGCCCCAAAACACTAAAGTTTCCATTGTTTCCCCATCTATTTGCCATGAAGTGATTGGACGAGATGCCATGATCTTAGTTTTCTGAGTGTTAAATTTTAAGCCAACTTTTTCACTCTCCACTTTCACTTTCATCAAGAGGCTCTTTAGTTTATCTTTGCTTTCTGCCATAAGGGTGGTGTTATCTGCATATCTAGGGTTATTGATATTTCTCCCAGGAATCTTGATTACAGTTTGTGCTTCCTCCAGGCTGGCATTTCTCATAATGTACTCTGCTTATAGGTTAAATAAACAGGTGACAATATGCAGCCTTGACATACTCCTTTCCTGATTTTGAAGCAGTCTGTTGTTCCATGTCTAGTTCTAACTGTTGCTTCTTGATCTGCATGCAGATTTCTCAGGAGGCAGTTCAGGTGGTCTGGTATTCCCATCTCTTTAAGAATTTCCCACAATTTGTTGTGATCCACACACTCAACGGTTTTTTGCATAGTCAATAAAGCAGAAGTAGATGCTTTTATGGAACTCACTTGCATTTTCTATGATCCATCAGATGGTGGCCATTTGATCTCTGTTTCCTCTGCCTTTTCTAAAACCAACTTGAACATCTAGAAGTTCAAGATTCATGTACTATTGAAGCCTCACTTGGAGAATTTTGAGCATTACTTTGCTAGCATGTGAGATGAGGGCAATTGTGTGGTACTTGGAACATTCTTTGGCATTGCCTTTCACTGGCAAGTAAATATGTCTGCCTATTGTTGCAGAGCTATTTGTTATGCAAACCAACTTGAAGAATGGTGAGGAAAAAAGGAGAGTCACAACCCATTTGTAAACATGCAAGTTGCAAGAAAGCCATGAAGAAATATCTAAAATATAAGATGGCTTGTACAAAAATATGAATTCAATTTTAATGTTTTAATATATGAATTGATAGTTACATATGTAGATGTAAATTCTGTGTAAGCAATATGAAAATTTAGGATTAGAGTTTATTTTATTATTTCTGTAATTTTCATAGAATAAATTTATCAGTCTTTAGTAGCAAAGACTTGATCCTTAGGTAATATGTAAATTTAAAATTTCTTCTTTCCGTGTTAGTGACAGATAGCATAGTATTATCATAAAATTAAGATTTGAAATGTTTATTTTAAGATGATAAAGATATAAAGTAAATTGTTATTTTTTTTAATTAAGAGGAGTAAATTACTTATGGAATCTTGTGAACTGATTATAATACTTGGTAACTGATGTTTTTTGTTGAGTAAGGAAAAAGTTATTAAATTATATTATATTTTTGTTCTAAAATATATCTAGAGAAATCCACAGTATTCCATTCAATATGAAGTCTATGTTTTATCACTGAAATAACATAGTTTTGGAATTCCAAAAAATCTAGCATCACTATCTACAAAATATTCTGGGTGCTCTTGAAACAAAAAATTATATCTATAATTTTATTCTAACTTCTGTTTTAGAAAAGAATTTAACTTTCAGTTCTGAACTTTTTAGAAATAAGACTGTTTCATTTCTTTAAAGATTGGAATGATTCTTGGAATCAGGCTACCTTCATTTCCCCATCTTATCTTCATTCAGGCATATTTATTTGCTTGTCCATAGACTATTATGAATACAATAGTTTTCTAACTGTTCATCGCAAGTAAACATTTTCACATGGATTTTTTGACTTTACACAATACTGTCAAAGCAGCTTTAAAATAACACTGGCCCTCAAACTTACATTGGATCAATGTAAACCACTCTTTTTTTTTTTTTTTCATTCTTCTATGAACTGTGACTGTGCCATCAACCTCCCCTTGCCTCTCTTTTTCCTGGGGTGTTTTGGAATCTGATCACTTGAAATTTTCTCCTTTACTATTCAAAATGAATGTTTTTCACTTCAGGTTTACTTCAGCACCATCTCCTGTGGTTTCCTTACTTTCTTCCCATATCTTTTAAGTAGAATTCTTATTCAACTTTTCTCAGGTTATCCAATTTGAGTGTACTATTTTGTACTTCTGCCAGATATCCCCTTTGCTTTTAGTTGTTGTCCTTTAAACATGATGCTACAAAATAGCCTGCAGCCAGTCTGTTTTTCCTCACCTTTGACTAGGCTTCTCATGTATATCAAACAACATGGAGTGCTCAAATCCACCTCCTAAACACACTACTGAAAAAAAGTGGTTTGGTTATATTTCATGAAAATATATCTGCATTTGCCAGGTTTTATGTCTCCACAAGGAATAAATAGTATAAATGTGTTTAGTGAATCACTGAGGTAGAGTAAACTCGTATCATAGGAGAAAGACAAAAAGATTATATTGTCTATATATATATTTGTCAGAGAGGCCTCTGACAAAAAAGGAATGGATAGACAATTTAGCTCTGACCCTGTACAGCTGAGGACCTGAAGGCATAATAGTTTTAAACATTTCTTGTAATAGAAAGCTTTTATATAGTATGATCCTTGGAGGTCTAATTTCAGACACAAAAGTACTTTCCAAAGTTGTGTACTTACTAAACATAGTAAAGTACCATGTGTTTCTGTTTGTCAAGTTGTCTGATCTAAGTGTTTGGAAAAAAACTTTTTTTTTTTCCCATCAAAATCAACACCAGGATTCCTTTGATATTGAATGAGCTACAAAGAACAGGACTACAGATTGTGCACTATTGTTTGTAGCAAAGAAAATATAACATATTGACAACAAATTAATTCTCTCTTACTGATATTTTTATTTTTGTCATTGTAGAAAGTGCTATTCACTAATAAAGTAATTTGAGAGTAGATAATTTGGCTTTATAACATAATTTCTTTATATATTTTATAAATAAGAGCAGAATGATTTTTTTCTCAGAGAGATGGAGTGAGAGGCCCATAGACCATAATGGTAAATAATGTAATGGTGGAAACCGACCTCCAAAGCTGAAGAAGTAGTTATATTACATTACACATTTTTCATGTTTTATAAACAAGTGTTTATTTTTCTTTTAAACAAGCTGTATCACAAGTTATTCATATTAAAATTTGCTTTATAATAGAATAAAATATTATCTCAGGCTGTTTATCCCCTTTTGGGAGGGCTAGTAGTATCCTATCAACTTTTAACACACCAAATTACTCTCTCATTTATGCAAAGATGGCAAATGTATTTTAATGAATGATAACCAATATTTTATTGAATATCACATTACTTTCAAGTATACAACAGAGTGATTCTGTTATACACTTATATGTATTTTTTTCAGATTCTTTTCCATTTTAGGTTATTGCAACATATTGACTATAGCTTCCTGTGCTGTATAGTAAATCCTTATTTTTTATTTTGTAAATTTTTTATATAATTTTATTTTATAAAATTTTATATATAATGGCACGTATGTGTTAATCCTGTTTATCTCTTTCACTCCCCTCTTTTCCCTTTAGGAACCATAAGCTTGTTTTCTATGTCTGAGTCTGTTTCTACTGTAAATAAGTTAATTTGTAACATTTTTTAGTTTCCACATACAAATGATAGCATATGATATTTGTCTTTTTCTGCTTACTGCACCCAGTATGATAATCTCTAGGTCAATCCAGAATGTTTAGCTTTTGTATTTTGCTTTAAGTGATTTTACATTATAGACTCTTAATATATTTCCATATCATAGTATCTAAATGAGTACTAAAATATGAAAGAAAATTAAGTGATTAGATTAAATTCATAGAAGATAAGAGATTCAGTGAGATTAAAGTCATCAAAATTTTACAAATATAATGAATAAATTTGCATTGTTCTAATGTTGAAATTTGATGTTTTTTCATCCAATGTCTCATTCCTTCACATATTCATTGTTTGAGCACTTAAGTTGGGCCAAGCACTGTGTTATTTGCTAAGGACACAAAAATGATCATACTTAATGAATCTGACTTCATGGATCTTGCAATTTAGTAACAAAGACTGATGTTAATCAAACAATCAGCAAACTATTTAATTACACATTAATAATTTCTTTAAGAATGTATAAGAAAGCATGCTACAAGGAGAGTATAAATTATCTGTGGGATCAATGAGCTGAGGTCAAATGAGCTAGTACTAAAGCTAACTAAGCAGAGGGAGAGGGGATAAAATTGCTGAAATATTCTAATTTAAGAAAAAGATTTATTCAAATCATCTGATGCGAGAAGAATCATGGTCACAATCTTGGGCAAATAGAGATTGACAGGAAGAGGTTCAAAATGGTAACCAGGTGCTGATTCTTATAAAAACTGAGGATTCTGATAAGAATTATATTCTTTATCTTAAGAAAACATAGGATGACATACTATATTTTCTATTTCAAAAGATCTGTTTTAAGTGTTACTTGCAGACCTGTTTGGAGTGGCCAATAGAGGATTAATATTGATTCATTAATGTGAGGTTTCATTGACCATGTGAAAGGCTACAACCAGATGAACATTTGAGACAGAGACTGTAAGAATGGATTTGTGAGATATGATCAGGAATAAAATCAAAGAGACCTAGTGCTTAATTTTATGAAGAAAAATTCATCAAACATGATTTCTGTGTTTTCATCTTGGGAAAAATAAACCCATAATGCCACTATATATTAAGTAAGAGAACATTAGAAGAGATTCAGTTCTTAGAATGGGGTTCATTTTGTCTTTAATTTAGGACACATTACATTCTAATAATTTTTGACAAATGCAAAGAAATGTTAAATATCAGTTGGTTATATTGGTCTTTAGTCTTAAAAGTCTGACCTAGGTCCATATATTGAAAAAGATATCCATATAAATATTACTAGTGTGAATAATTTTTTCTTGGGAGAGAGACTAGAGAGAAGGGACAAGGAGATCTTTCACTGTTGCCTGAGATATATCCACGTTTAATAGCTGATATATTCAAGGGACTAGATCTGATAGAAAAAGTGCCTGGTGAACTATGCATAAAGGTTCATGACATTGTACTGGAGACAGGGATCAAGACCATCCCCAAGAAAAAGAAATGCAAAAAAGCTAAATGGCTGCCTGAGGAGGCCTTACAACTAGCTGTGAAAAGAAGAGAAGCAAAAGGCAAAGGAGAAAAGGAAAGATATACCTATCTGAATGGAGAGTTCCAAAGAATAACAAGGAGAGATAAAGAAGCCTTCCTCAGTGATTAGTGCAAAGAAATAGAAGAAAACAATAGAATGGGAAAGACTAGAGACCTCTTCAAGAAAATTAGAGATACCAAGGGAACATTTCATGCGAAGATGGGCACAATAAAGGACAGAAATGGTAGGGACCTAACAGAAGCAGAAGATATTAAGAGGTGGTGAGAATACACAGAAGAACTGTACGAAAAAGATCTTCATGACCCAGATAATCACAATGGTGTGATCACTCACCTAGAGCCAGACATCCTGGAATGTGAAGTCAAGTGGGCCTTCCGTAGAAAGCATCACTACGAACAAAGCTAGTGGAGGTGATGGAATTCCAGTTGAGCTATTCCAAATCCTGAAAGATGATGCTGTGAAAATGCTGCACTCAATGTGCTAGCTAACTTGGAAAACTCAGCAATGGCCACAGGACTGGAAAAGGTCAGTTTTCATTCCAATCCCTAAGAAAGGCAATGCTCAAACTACCAAAGAATGCTCAAACTACCACACAATTGCACTCATCTCAAATGCTAGTAAAGTAATGCTCAAAATTCTCCAAGCCAGGCTTCAAGAGTAAGTGAACTGTGAACTTCCAGATGTTCAAGCTGTATTTAGAAAAGTCAGAGGAAGCAGAGATGAAATTGCCAACATGCGCTGGATCATGAAAAAAGCAAGAGATTCCAGAAAAACGTCTATTTCTGCTTTATTGACTATGCCAAAGCCTTTGACTATGTGGATCACAACAAGCTGTTGGAAATTCTTCAAAAGAAGCGAATACCAGACCACCTGAACTGCCTCTTGAGAAATCTGTATGCAGGTCAGGAAACAACAGTTAGAACTGGATATGGAACAACAGATTATTTACAAATTGGAAAATGAGTACGTCAAGGCTGTATATTGTCACCCTGCTTATTTAACTTATATGTAGAGTACATCATGAGAAACACTGGGTTGGAGGAAGCACAAGCTGCAATCAAGACTGCTGGGAGAAATATCAATAACCTCAGATATGCACATGACACCACCCTTATGGCAGAAAGTGAAGAGGAAATAAAAAGCTTCTTGATGAAAGTGAAAGAGGAGAGTGAAAAAGTTGGCTTAAAGCTCAACATTCAGAAATCATGACATCTGGTCCCATCACTTCATGGCAGATAGATGGGGAAACAGTTGAAACAGTGACAGACTATTTTCTTGGGCTCCAAAATCACTGCAGATGGTGACTGAAGCCATGAAATTAAAAGACTCTTGCTCCTGGGAGGAAAGTTATGACCAACATAGATAGTATATTAAAAGGCAGAGATGTTACTTTGCCAACAAAGGTCCATCTCATCAAAGCTATGGTTTTTCCAGTAGTCATGTATGGATGTGAGAGTTGGACTATGAAGAAAGTTGAGCACCAAAGAATTGATGCTTTTGAACTGGGGTGTTGGAGAAGACTCTTGAGTCTCTTAGATTGCAAGGAGATTCAACCAATCCATCCTAAAGGAGATCAGTCCTGAGTGTTCATTGGAAGGACTGTTGTTGAAGTTGAAACTCCAATACTTTGACCACTTGATATGAAGAGCTGATTCGTTTGAAAAGACCCTGTTTTGAAAGATTGAAGGCAGGAGGAGAAGAGGACGACAGAGGATGAGATGGTTGGATGGCACCACCAACTCAACAGACATGAGTTTGGGTAAACTCCGGGAGTTGGTGATGGACAGGGAGGCCTCGCATGCTGCTGTCCATGGGGTCACAAAGATTCGGACCTGACTGAGCGACTGAATTGAATTGAATAGCTGATAGTAGTGAATTAGTCTTTAAAGAAACAGAAATTTGAGAGGAATTAAAAAAAATATTTCAGAAAGAAATACGTTCTTGGCTCTGACAAATATTGATTGAAGCACAAGTTGACAATGACCTTTGTATTTTATAATTCTTTGGTGCTTTTAAATATTGTCATCTTGGCAAGAAGTGATTCCATTTGGTATAATAGGCTACTAAGCACACTGGAGTGAAGAATCTGAATCACTAATAACCAGTGAATCTTTTAATATTTGCATCTATAGAGGAGAGATATATGTTAACTGATACTTGGATGACTACATTGCAGTTTGACAACAGTAATTTGCAAAACAACTTTCTATCATAAAAAAGGGCTTCTATAATTTAAAAATTTCAGTTATAACCACATTTCCTAATTTTGAACATTTTGGGGAAAAAAGTGTATATTATAATATGATATTCCCAAATATGTGCAACTGAGTTATTATATGACTATATAATTTGTGAACTCACAGCTTTTTCAAAAATAAGTACAACTTATAGCTATAAATAATGCAAAGGATAAAATAGTTAACAAATATAGTTTTGTTTTGTTTGTTTGTTTCTTTTTAGATAAAAGAGTAACAGATACAAATCCAAATAACCTTCATAAAACGTCAGAGGAAGATGGGTGCTTTCAAATCTAGTTTCAAAAGTACACTTTGTGTCAAGAGAGAAATAGTTTTTTAAAAGGCAATTGTAATTGACTTTTCCTGTTGTCAGTTATAGACTGAAATATTTAATGTTGCTTGAAAGTTCTGGAAGTTTCCAACATTGATTTCTCATCTTACATTTGAGTACCACATCTGCTTTAGTGTTTTTCATACACAATGGTTAAGACTGTAATTATGCCACTTCTTTCAGTTAATCTGTAATATGATTCTCCATTCCACACTGGTACCATTTTTGTGATCTCTGACATTTTTCATTTTATTTCAAATTATGTTCATTCCTCCTTCTCCATCCACCCTTCTTGAGTTCATGATCTATCTTACTATGATAGCTCTAAATCTTATTACTTTCCTAAGTGTTGTGCTTGTTTTGTTGTAATTGAGAAATCAAAAGAATAATGCTCTAATTAAATCTTAAATTAAGGAATTTTTCAACTTAAAACCATGTGTTATTTAAACTCTTTAGAATCTTAATCTTGAAGTCTCTCTATGTAAATTTTTATATCAAGGATTTAGAGCGCCAAAATCATTATAGTTAAAAAGAGATATTATTTTTCTATATATCAAGACAATTATTTCATTGCTTTACTTTTTAACTAATCTGCATGTTTAAGTATATTTACCTTTAGAAAGTTCTTCCAGATTTGGATTTCATAATTTAAGTAGTTTTCTTCTAAGATTATACACTATCTCAAATTCAGAAATAGAAACGTTGATTCCCTACACAGTATCTCTTCAGATCTGAGCTCTTAATTCCGCATTTTTAACAATCTCTTCTCTATTTTCATACTCAATAAATTGAACAGTTTTTCACTAAGCCTGCTCTTGCATCTTTTCCTATATTCTAAATTAGTATTCCTATATCTTATATCCTAAATCCTATATCCTAATTCCTATATCCTAAATGGCACTTCTGTGGTGGCTCAGCGGTAAAGAATCTGCCTGCAATGCAGGAGATGTAGGAGACACAGGTTCAATCCCTGGTTGGGAATATCCCCTGGAAAAGGAAACAGCAACCCATTCCAATATTGTTGCCTGAAAAATCCCATGGACAGAAGAGCCTGGCGGGCTACAGTTGGTTGCATAGAGTCAGATACAGTTAAGTGACTAAGCACACACACACAAACTAGTCATATTTGTATGTGTATGCATGTTTGTGTGTATGCATGTGTTTGGGGTTGGGGGTAGGGCAAGGAAATGTATATTTGTATTCTGTATCCTTCCTCTAATTCCCTCTCAAATTTGTGTAGGTTTTTTGCATATTATTGATTCAGGGAAAAATATCCTTTAGTATTGTTTTGGTTTCTTTTGAAGGTTGATTATTTTGTATGGACTTCTTTTATGGACAAGAGGAGAACTAAGAAAGCTCTTTGAGGAACAACCTAAAAGAAAGGACGATCCCTGAAGTCTAGGGAGGAGATGCAGGTCTGATGCTTTCAGATGAATGGTGATATATACCTGCCTATTTTGCTGTATTCCAAAGAGTTAAAGGCATCCAGGCCTAGTGTAAACAGGTACCTACAAAATATCTAGGGAGCTTGTGACCTGGGCACAGGTTTTCCAGGCAAAGATATTCATGCCCTGTACATGTTGAAGAACTGAGTCACTTGACCTCAAGGGGCCAAGGCCGGCTTGGACAGTGGGCAACACAGTGGAAAACACTTGAAAACCCAGCTCTGGGACCCTCTAAATATATTGAACACCTCCATAATGACAGATGGCTGGATGGCATCACTGACTCGATGGTTGTGAGTCTGAGTGAACTCCAGGAGTTGGTGATGGACAGGGAGGCCTGGCGTGCTGTGATTCATGGGGTAGCAAAGAGTCGGACAGGACTGAGCGACTGATCTGATCTGATCTGATAATGACAGAATTTTTCATCAGCCTAGTGAAATGGAGGACAGGGAGTCACATTTAATTCCAGTTAATTTTTTAAAAGTTAAGTTTTATTTACTACACTGATAATATTTTAAAGAAAGTAATAGATGGGTTGATAACATAATATTGATAAGATAATTATGAGTCTTTTTCCTCCCATTTGCCATGCATCAGCAAGATTACCCTCATTTTGTTTTTATTTGCACTAACAATATTTCTGTATTAGGCCTGCAGACTTGCTTTCCCCTCAACCTGAATGACACAGCAGTTCAGTTCAGTTCAGCCCCTCAATCATGTCTGACTCTTTGCAACCCTATGGACAGCAGCATGCCAGGCCTCCCTGTCCAGCACCAACTCCCGGAATTTACCCAAACTCATGTCCATTGATTCGGTGATGCCATCCAACCATCTCATCCTCTGTCGTCCCCTTCTCCTCTTGCCTTAAATCTTTCCCAGCATCAGGGTCTTTTCAAATGAGTCAGCTCTTTGCATCAGATGGCCAAAAGATTGGAGTTTCAGCTTCAACATCAGTCCTTCCAATGAACACCCAGGACTGATCTCCTTCACAATGGACTGGTTGGATCTCCTTGCAGTCCAAGTGACTCTCAAGCAGTTCAAAAGCATCAATTCTTCGGCGCTCAACTTTCTTCACAGTCCAACTCTCACATCCGTACCTGACTACTGGAAAAACCATAGCCTTGACTAGTTGGACTTTTGTTGGCAAAGTAATGTCTCTGCTTTTTAATATGCTGTCTATGTTGGTCATAACTTTCCTTCCAAGTAGTAAACATCTTTTAATTTCATGCATGCAGTCACTGTCTGCAGTGATTTTGGAGCCCCCCCCCCCAAATAAAGAATGACACAGTAGACTCCTTGCTATTTAACTGTGACTCAGTTAACACACCTCCTCCTCAGTGAGGCTGCCACTGGAAGCCAAATTTATAGTATGCCTCCTCCCAGGAGTCACTGTTTGTTATCTTTGTAGCACTTACTCTAAATGAAGTTATCTTGAATTTTGTCAAAGGCTTTCTCTGCATCTATTGAGATAATCATACGATTTTTATTTTTCAATTTGTTAATGTGGTGTATTACATTGATTGATTTGCGGATATTGAAGAATCTTTGCATCCCTGGGATAAAGCCCACTTGGTCATGGTGTATGATCTTTTTAATGTGTTGTTGGATTCTGATTGCTAGAATTTTGTTAAGGATTTTTGCATCTATGTTCATCAGTGATATTGGCCTGTAGTTTTCTTTTTTTGTGGCATCTTTGCCAGGTTTTGGTATTAGGGTGATGGTGGCCTCATAGAATGAGTTTGGAAGTTTACCATCCTCTGCAATTTTCTGGAAGAGTTTGAGCAGGTTAGGTGTTAGCTCTTCTCTAAATTTTTGGTAGAATTCAGCTGTGAAGCCATCTGGACCTGGGCTTTTGTTTGCTGGAAGATTTTTTATTACAGTTTCAATTTCCGTGCTTGTGATCGGCCTGTTAAGATTTTCTATTTCTTCCTGGTCCAGTTTTGGGAAGTTGTACTTTTCTAAGAATTTGTCCATCTCTTCCACGTTGTCCATTTTATTGGCATATAATTGTTGATAGTAGTCTCTTATGATCCTTTGTATTTCTGTGTTGTCTGTTGTCATCTCTCCGTTTTCATTTCTAATTTTATTGATTTGATTTTTCTCCCTTTGTTTCTTGATGAGTCTGGCTAATGGTTTGTCCATTTTATTTATCCTTTCAAAAAACCAGCTTTTGGTTTTGTTGATTTTTGCTATGATCTCTTTGGTTTCTTTTGCATTTATTTCTGCTCTAAGTTTTAAGATTTCTTTCCTTCTACTAACCCGGGGGTTCTTCATTTCTTCCTTTTCTAGCTGCTTTAGGTGTAGAGTTAGGTTATTTATTTGACTTTTTTCTTGTTTCTTGAGGTGTGCCTGTATTGCTATGAACTTTCCCCTTAGGACTGCTTTTACCATGTCCCACAGGTTTTGGGTTGTTGTGTTTTCATTGTCATTCGTTTCTATGCAAATTTTGATTTCTTTTTTGATTTCTTCTGTGATTTGTTGGTTATTCAGCAGCGTGTAGTTCAGCCTCCGTATGTTGGAATTTTTAATAGTTTTTCTCCTGTAATTGAGATCTAATCTTACTGCATTGTGGTCAGAAAAGATGCTTGGAATGATTTCTATTTTTTTGAATTTACCAAGGCTAGCTTTATGGCCCAGGATGTGATCTATCCTGGAGAAGGTTCCATGTGCACTTGAGAAAAAGGTGAAATTCATTGTTTTGGGATGAAATGTCCTATAGATATCAATTAGGTCTAACTGGTCTATTGTATCGTTTAAAGTTTGTGTTTCCTTGTTAATTTTCTGTTTAGTTGATCTATCCATAGGTGTGACTGGGGTATTAAAGTCTCCCACTATTATTGTGTTATTGTTAATTTCTCCTTTCATTGAAAGCATTTCCTCTAAAGTCAGGAACAAGACAAGGGTGCCCACTTTCACCATTACTATTCAACATACTTTTGGAAGTTTTGGCCACAGCAATCAGAGCAGAAAAAGAAATAAAAGGAATCCAAATTGGAAAAGAAGAAGTAAAGCTCTCACTGTTTGCAGATGACATGATCCTCTATAGAAAACCCTAAAGACACCACCAGAAAATTACTAGAACTAATCAATGACTATAGTAAAGTTGCAGGATATAAAATCAACACACAGAAATCCCTTGCATTCCTATACATTAATAATGAGAAAACAGAAAGAGAAATTAAGGAAACAATTCCATTCACCATTGCAACGGAAAGAATAAAATACTTAGGAATATATCTACCTAAAGAAACTAAAGACCTATATATAGAAAACTATAAAACACTGGTGAAAGAAATCAAAGAGGACACTAACAGATGGAGAAATATACCATGTTCATGGATTGGAAGAATCAATATAGTGAAAATGAGTATACTACCCAAAGCAATCTATAGATTCAATGCAATCCCTATCAAGCTACCAACAGTATTCTTCACAGAGCTAGAACAAATAATTTCACAATTTGTATGGAAATATAAAAAACCTCGAATAGCCAAAGCGATCTTGAGAAAGAAGAATGGAACTGGAGGAATCAGCCTGCCTGACTTCAGGCTCTACTACAAAGCCACAGTTATCAAGACAGTATGGTACTGGCACAAAGACAGAAATATAGATCAATGGAACAAAATAGAAAGCCCAGAGATAAATCCATGCACATATGGACACCTTATCTTTGACAAAGGAGGCAAGAATATACAATGGATTAAAGACAATCTCTTTAACAAGTGGTGCTGGGAAATCTGGTCAACCACTTGTAAAAGAATGAAACTAGAACACTTTCTAACACCATACACAAAAATAAACTCAAAATGGATTAAAGATCTAAATGTAAGACCAGAAACTATAAAACTCCTAGAGGAGAACATAGGCAAAACACTCTCTGACATACATCACAGCAGGATCCTCTATGACCCACTTCCCAGAATATCGGAAATAAAAGCAAAAATAAACAAATGGGACCTAATTAACCTTAAAAGTGTCTGCACATCAAAGGAAACTATTAGCAAGGTGAAAAGACAGCCTTCAGAATGGGAGAAGATAATAGCAAATGAAGCAACTGACAAACAACCAATCTCGAGAATATACAAGCAACTCCTACAGCTCAACTCCAGAAAAATAAATGACCCAATCAAAAAATGGGCCAAAGAACTAAATAGACATTTCTCCAAAGAAGACATACAGATGGCTAACAAACACATGAATAGATGCTCAACATCACTCATTATCAGAGAAATGCAAATCAAAACCACTATGAGGTACCATTTCACACCAGTCAGAATGGCTGCGATCCAAAAGTCTACAAGTAATAAATGCTGGAGAGGGTGTGGAAAAAGAACCCTCTTACACTGTTGGTGGGAATGCAAACTAGTACAGCCATTATGGAGAACAGTGTGGAGATTCCTTAAAAAACTGGAAATAGAACTGCCTTATGATCCAGCAATCCCACTGCTGGGGATACACACTGAGGAAACCAGAAGGGAAAGAGACACATGTACCCCAATGTTCATTGCAGCACTGTTTATAATAGCCAGGACATGGAAGCAACCTGGATGTCCCTCAGCAGATGAATGGATAAGAAAGCAGGGGTACATATACACAATGGAGTATTACTCAGCCATTAAAAAGAATAAATTTGAATCAGTTCTAATGAGGTGGAGGAAACTGGAGCCTATTATACAGAGTGAAGTAAGCCAGAAAAAAAAACACCGATACAGTATACTAACGCATATATATCGAATTTAGAAAGATGGTAACAATAACCCTGTGTACGAGACAGCAAAAGAGACACTGATGTATAGAACAGTCTTATGGACTCTGTGGGAGAGGGAGAGGGTTGGAAGATTTGGGAGAATGGCATTGAAACATGTAAAATATCATGTATGAAACGAGTTGCCAGTCCAGGTTCGATGCACGATACTGGATGCTTGGGGCTGGTGCACTGGGACAACCCAGAGGGATGGTATGGGGAAAGAGGAGGGAGGAGGGTTCAGGATGGGGAACACATGTATACCTGTGGTGGATTCATTTTGATATTTGGCAAAACTAATACAATTATGTAAAATTTAAAAATAAAATAAAATTAAAGAAAATGATACACTAGAAAAAAAAGTAAATAAATTAAGTTATCTTTGTAATTTATCAATGAGCTTCTGTATTGTTTAAATTGCCCACTAGAAGTTGAGTCCCATGAGCCCAGGAGTTTTCCCTATTTTTCCTACTTATCTAAGCCAATCACAGAGTTAGAACTCTGTGAATAATTCTTAAATGGATGAACATTAGCCTTCTAGTTTATTTGCATACTGCCAGCCTTCATGAGTGTATTCTTTTTTTTTAAATGAGTTTATGAGTTTTTTATGAGTTGTTTTTTAAAGTATGATTACACACTTTTTTAGATTCCATAGTACATGATCCATAATCACTGAGTGGTCTATTCCTAAACTTATTACTATTGTAAAGTTTTGAAAAGTCAGAAAGTCTTCTAAATTTTTTTTTTTTTATTTTGGGGAGTCCCCAGTGGGTCAGTGGTAAAGAATCTGTCTGTAATGCAGGAGACGTGGCTCTGATCCGTGGGTCAGAGAATATCCCCTGGAGAAAGGAATGCCTACCCACTCAGCATTCTTGCTTAGAAAATCCCATGGACAGAAGAGCCTGGCAGGCTATAGTTCACAGTGTCTCAAAAGAGTCAGACATGAATGACCGACAACACCATTGCATAAAATATATGAAGATACTTACCTCCCTATATTTTTATCATTGTCTGTGCAGAATTAGAGAAAGACTAAGACACATAAGAACAAAAGAGTTATTAAGACTGTAAAAGAAAAAAAAAAAAAAAAGTCTTGTGCAGTTTTCCAAAGCAGGCTGTTATTTAAAAGAACTAATGAACTAGAGGTATGTAATTCTGAGAAAAATACAATTAAGTAAAGTATTGATTTACCCATTAGAAGACCATTAATCATTTTTGCTATAAACAAAATGGGAAACTTGAGTTGTTAACCAAGAATTTTGTTTCTTATTATGACTTTAGATAGTAAGATTAAGCTAGTTTTCCAAGTTTCATAATACCATAGATACATCTCCTAGTCTTGGAAAAAATGATACATGGATAATAAGAATCCTTGTAAATAATACAAAAGTGGTCCAACCTAAAATGTTTGTTAATATAGAAATTACATAATAGAAGGAATCAACTTGGGTAATAATTATTATTAATTTTGTTTATGGTCCTGACAAATGAAAGAGAACATGATTTCTGTGCCTTTTCCTTAACTTCACAACTGTTGAGAGGAGAAGAACATTTTGTAACCCCAAATTTAATTGTTAGATGGGTTTAATAAGCCCTCAACCCCTTTTTCTTAGGATAGAAAAGTATAAAAAGGACCTAGTCCTATTATTCTGTTATCCTTTCAAGTATTAGAAACTTCAAACATTTTTGACTGTACCCTGATGTAATAACAAATTGCCATTGCCACCCAGCTCACATGTTTGTGTGTATAATTAAAGCAAAATTTCAAAAGACAATTTTTTTTAACAACATGAGGCATGTTTTGTTAAATTCTACTTCATATTAAAAAGTGCTAGGTGAATGACTTGAAATTTGAAAACTCTCGTCTTAGATTGAAGGAAGGCTTTGTTGTTTGTGTGGCCTTATGTGAATTTATATAGCACTTTGTTGTATAGAATTCTCTTGGCATTGGGAGGGCTTCGTTATTTTTCTTTCAGAGTGGGAGACTCTGAAAGAAGGTTGGCATTCTTCAAAGATTCCCTTTCTGCTATTAGTTTGAATCATAAGAGAATTTTAATTAATATCAAGGACAGGGCATGAGCAAGCATTGTAACCATTGATATTTAGTAATTTCAGTGTTCATTAATTCCAGCTAACCTTGTATGATTTTTCAGAAATTACGTGACTGATCACAAGCACAATGACAAGATAACTGAAGGTTCCTTCGTTTTAGCCGCTGGGGGATTAACTGGAGGTCTAAATGCCTCTGTCACCACTGTTGTATTTTTTATTAGGATATTATGCTATACGTCTGATATCAAACGGAAGTTTACAGTGGGTTTGGGGTAGTTACTCTGTCACAGAGCAACACTGCAGGTAGCAGGACTGATTCAATAATTGATTCATGTCATTTCATAAATATCAATCTAGACCTTCCTTTAGGTTATATAGGGGGAGAACAGAGATATACAGATGATTGTACAAAATCCAAATGACCCATAACTATATCAGGTCATTAACACACAGCTGAAGTGAAGATAGAACTAGTATATCCTTGGGACTCTCCACACGAAACAGTCCTACTCATCTGAAGATCCTGCCCATAGATTCTACCTCTTTGGTAGTTCTGATACTAAGTCTATTACTTACTTGTGCCCATAGGGTTAAATGTTGTTTCTAAGAGCTTTATCTACAATGTGATTGAGAATATATCAGCACGATATCCATGTTTAAATTATCTGATTCCTCAAGTAGAATATTGACCTAAGTATTCCAGATTTACAAGCTTAGTCTGTAAGAAATTTACAGTTATTTAAAATCAGCAGACTTTTAGACTTTCAAATCTATGGCAAATATTACTTCAGATAATATACTGTTTTGCTAATGTTAAGGAATATTGGAAAGTAGTTAAACTTCAAATATGAATATTTTTGTAAATGGGGAATGCTTACCTTAGAATCAGCAAAAGTATTCTAAAATGTCTTTAAAAGTTGTTTTTGTTTTTTTTTTAATAATCAAGTGCAGTCTAATCTCATTTATACAGACAGGATTCATATATGACATATAGTTTTATCTCTTTAGTCCCTTGCCATTTACTTTTTGAAGAAAGCAGCCTCGTTGTCTTACAACATCCCATATTTTAAATTTGTGTAGTTGCTTCCTAGTAGGATTTTTCAACTTCCTTCTGAACAAGGACCAGTAAAATATGAATTATGTGTCATATCCATCCTGTCATATCCATCACTTTTATACAGCATTCTAGCAAAAAACCAGCTTTAAATGTTAAAGGTTATAAAGCAAACAAGAAAAATAATATGTAATAGAGATATTATGTGGCCAGAAAACCTAGAATATTTACTATGTACATTTTAGGCAAGGATTTTGCTGACCAATGCCTATTTATAATAACTATGTAAAACATTTTGACAAGATTATGGTGGTGGTGGTAGTGTCCAACTTGTGCAACCCCGTGGACTGTAGCCCTCCAGCTTCCTCTGTCCTTGGGATTTCCTGAGGAAGAATATTTCAGTGTGTTGCCATTTCATTCTCCAGGGGATTGACAAGATTAGTTTATCAGTTTGATGGGCTCTGTGCATTACAATACCTCAGAAACCAAAGTTGTCCTAGTATGAAATATGCTATTTCTGAGGATTTGGTTAATTTAGCTTCTTTGAATTAACATGCCTCTTAATGGGTTTATTTGGATGACTTAAAATTATATCTAGGGAAGTTTAGCTGTATTATACCCAGTGAATTTCTTACAATTAAAAAAAAAAAAGATTCTTAATCTTTCTCAGCTTTTTCTTTTCAAAAGTTCTTTGCCAAAGTTTTACTGCAAAGTGTTAGAATTTGATCTCAGTGATGTATAGGATAGTTTTCTGACATTAAACAGCTCATTTAGAGTCTAAATTCAGTGGGTAACCCACTAAGTTAAAATAGATTCTGATAAATAAACAATTTTGGATGAGGAAAATAATAAAATACAATAAGAACAAAAGTTATACTGCAGTTTCCATTTTTTATCATGCATGACAAAAAAAAATTCTAGCTTCTAGTAAAGCTAGATTTTAAAGTTGTGGTAAAAATTTTACGCTTTGTTTCTAATTGAATTGGAATGTGTTTCCTTGTTGAGTTAGCACATATGACACAGCTTTAGAACTGTTATGGTTATTTAACAGGAAAGATAATTAGTCAGCATTGATGACATTGAGTGTTAGCAATGAATGAAATAAGTGAAGAATTGAGGATAAAGAGAAAAGAGAAAAAAATTAAGAGCCACTTTAGAGAATTAAAATGCAATTGGAGGAGCTGGACAACTGGAAAAGAATAAATCTATGAACTAATTAGAGATAAGTCTCTCAGGAAATGGCTTGAATCTAGGGATCAATCAATAAGAGATGTGTACCCAAGTATATACTAAATGGATCATAGAATAAATTCCTTAATAAACACAAATCTGAGGATTCAAAAGTTACGAGAATTTTTACCTTCTGCTAAAATAATTCAGATTTATCTTTAGTTCAGTTCAGTCACTCAGTTGTGTCCAACTATTTCTGACCCCACAAATCGCAGCATGCCAGGCCTCTCTGTCCATCACCAACTCCTGAAGTTCACTCAAACTCATGTCCATTGAGTCAGTGATGCCATCCAGCCATCTCATCCTCTCTCGTCCCCTTCTCCTCCTGCCCCCAATCCCTCCCAGCATCAGTGTCTTTTCCAATGAGTCAACTCTTCGTATGAGGTGGCCAAAGTATTGGAGTTTCACCTTTAGCATCAGTCCTTCCAATGAACACCCAGGACTGATCTCCTTCAGAATGGACTGGCTGGATCTCCTTAAGGTCCAAGGGACTCTCAAGAGTCTTCTCCAACACCACAGTTCAAAAGCATCAATTTTTTGGCACTCAACTTTCTTCACAGTCCAACTCTCACATCCATACATGACCACAGGAAAAACCATAGCCTTGACTAGATGGACCTTTGGCAAGGTAATATCTCTGCTTTTGAATATTCTATCTAGATTGGTCATAACTTTTCTTCCAAGGAGTAAGCATCTTTTAATTTCATGGCTGCAGTCACCATCTGCAGTGATTTTGGGGCCCAAAAGAGTAAAGTCAGCCACTGTTTCCAATGTTTCCCCATCTATTTCCCATGAAGTGATGGGACTGGATGCCATGATCTTCGTTTTCTGAATGTTGAGCTTTAAGCCAACTTTTTCACTCTCCACTTTCACTTTCATCAAGAGGCTTTTGAGTTCCTCTTCACTTTCTGCCATAAGGGTGGTGTCATCTGCATATCTGAGGTTATTGATATGTCTCCCGGCAATCTTGATTCCAGCTTGTGCTTCTTCCAGCCCAGCGTTTCTCATGATGTACTCTACATAGAAGTTAAATAAGCAGGGTGACAATATACAGCCTTGATGTACTCCTTTTCCTATTTGGAACCAGTCTGTTGTTCCATGTCCAGTTCTAACTGTTGCTTCCTGACCTGCATATAGGTTTCTCAAGAGGCAGGTCAGGTGGTCTGGTATTCCCATCTCTTTCAGAATTTTCCACAGTTTATTGTGATCCACACAGTCAAAAGCCTTGGCATAGTCAATAAAGCAGAAATAGATGTTTTCCTGGAACTCTCTTGCTTTTTCTATGATCCAGCAGATGTTGGCAATTTGATCTCGGGTTCCTCTGCCTTTTTTAAAACCAGCTTGAACATCTGGAAGTTCACAGTTCACTGTCATCCTGAGTTAAATTAATTGACTGATTTTGAAAATGTGATAATATATTATGGGAGAGAATTTCTCAAAAATAGAATCAGAGATTGGTGGTCATATGGTAATGGGCCATTTGGGATAGTGTGAGGTAGAAACAGTTTTAACAAGAAGTTCTGCTCATTATTATTGATGAATCTGAAAAGTGCTTTCCACATTGTCTTTTTCATTGACCTGTTATCAATTCTGAAAATTCCAGTATTTCTCTGACTCAAAAAGTTATATAGTGTGGAAATACAAATATGTTCATTATGGGGGTCAACAAATTTAAATTTCACCACCCATCCTGATATAAAAATACTGCCTCATTTTGTTATTAAAAACCTAAATCTATGCTCATTATCCAACTTCAAAATTGATGTTCCTAGTATAGAGTGATAATGGAAATTAAGAGTGACATCATTTAGCCAGCAGAGTATTAGTAGATTTTTATGGGCCACATGGCCCCTCCTAAATCATGGGATTTGTGCAATATACCAGGTCAAAAATATCTAAGATATTCACAAAGGTTGCATCTTTTACAGTATTAAGATAATTCCTAAACCTCTTTCCCACAATATTCCATAACAATAGAGCCCAAAGAACTCTAATCATCTCCACTTTTATCTTCAGATGTGCAACAGAAAAGGCCTACTCAACATTAAAGTGTTCTTTTTAGAAAAAAGACTTGAGCTTTCTATAATTACTTTTATTTCTAAATGATTATTAAATAATTTATACTGCAACACATTGCAATACCAGTCATCATATACAATCCATAGAAATTGAATCCAAAAAATGAAATGAAAAATACAATATAAGAGGGACAAACATCAAAGTTTAGAAGTGATTATAGCTTGTTTTTTTCCTCTTTAAAAAATGCTTACTAAATATAAAACTATTATAAATTTATTTAAAGTGATAATGGCTATCACCCCCAAAGAAAACCTTATGTATGCTTGCAGGTTTGTGTGGATTATCACTTGTAATAATACTTGGGCTCATATAAATTCTATTTTTTATCATTTTAAAATATGGAAATGAATACATTTGTAAGGACTCAGAGAGATGTCTGCTAAGTTTGCAGTATTCATAAACTATGAAGAATTTGTTGTTGTTCAGTTGCCAAGTCATGTCTGATTTTTGTGACCTCATGAACTGCAGCACACCAGGCTTCCCTTTCCTTCACTCTCTCTGGAGTTTGCTCAAACTCATGTCCATTGAGTAGATGATGGCATTCAACCGTTTCATCCTCTATTGCCCACTTCTTCTCTCACCTTCAATCTTTCCCAACATTAGAGTCTTTTCCAATGAGCTGGCTCTGTGCATCAGGTGACCAAAATATTGGAGCTTCAGGTTCAGCATCAATCCATCCAATGAATGTTCAGGGTTGATTTCCTTTTGGATTGACTGGTTTGTTTCCTTGCAGTCCAAAGGAGTCTCAAGAGTCTTCTCCAGGATGACAATTCAAGAGCATCAGTTCTTTGGCACTCAGTCCTTATGGTCCAACTCTGATATCCATACATGACAACTGGAAAAACCATAACTGACTATACAGACTTTTGTCTGCAAAGTGATGTCTCTGCTTTTTAATACACTGTCAAGGTTTATCATGACATTTCTTCCAAGGAGCAAGTATCTTTGAATTTCATGGCTTCCATCACAGTTTACAGTGATTTTGGATCCCAAGAAAATCTGTCACTGTTTCCATTTGTTCCCCATCTATTTGTCACAAAATGATAGGACTGAACGCCATGACCTTAGTTTTTTGAATGTCGAGATTTAAGCCAGTTTTTTTACTCTCCTTTTTCACCTTATCTAGAGACTCTTTAGTTCCTCTTTGCTTTCTGCCAAACTGTGAAGAATATTTATGATTTATATTTTCTATATATATTTTCGAATATTTTATCTTATAGAAAGAAGTCATTTTTTTAAGGAGTCTTTGTATCAGACACCTGCTTTGTAGACTCCAGAATGCTGTTTTTGACATCTGAAGTTAATGCCCCAAACTCACAATTTAAAGACACATACTTGCTTTTATAGGTTTGTCTTTGGAAAACTGAAATTTGTCATGCATATTTCCACTTAATTAAAAATAACAAAGGATCGGGTGAAGCAGGTTGAAGTAATAAAATATTCTTATGAATAAAGATAAAAGGTTTTTTTTTTAAGCTATGTATTTTTCAATTTTGAAAAGATTCAAAATCTGAGGAATCTTTGAAATTTGATACCATATTTTTGACATTTATATTTACAAATTTGCTCATTTCAAGTAAATGTGAATTTAAATAACAGCAAAGTTATATACAAGTAGACAGTTAGATTTTAGACAGAAGTGTTTGGAAAATGTTATTTTCAGAAGACCTATAAATAAGAAACATTTTTCAGTTATTGCTATAAGTTGTAAGTTTTGATTAACTTTTTTGATGAGCAATGGTTGATATTTTCATGACATTAAAGTGAAATTTATCATATTCATTTATAGAAGTCAATATATTTTTAATGTAGATTGTCTCATTTCTGTGTTACTGATCTCTCTTTACTGGATCATTCCCAGCTACTTTGAAGCATGTTCTTATACCTGGCATTTGGAAAGCTCTGGCTTCTTTTTCTTTTTTTCTTCACAGCAAAACTTTTCAAATGTGTTGTGTTTATTGCCTATTACCACTTTCTAACCACTGGTTTATTCTTCAAATCGGGTGTCGGTGTCATTTTCCCAGTTGTGTCCATATTGTCAAATACATGTGACACTCCTCTGACTCCTTACTGAAACTCTTTAACAGAATTTGACAGAACTGATCACACTTTACCTCTTTAAATACTGTCTTATAAGTGGTTTCTATAACACCAGGTAGTACTGGTTTTCCTTCTCTGTTGTTGATAAAAATTAGTCTTCTACACTATCTTAATTGGCTTCCCAGGTGGTGCAGTGGTAAAAAATCTGCCTGACATTGCAGGAGACACAAGAGATGTAGGTTTGATCTGAGTCAGAAGATACCCTGGAGTGGGTGATGGCAACCCATTCAAGTATTCTTGCCTGAATATTTCCATGGATGGAGAAATCTGGTGGGCTCCAGCCCATGGGGTTGCACAGAATTGGATATTGCTCAATAGCACTCACACACTACCTTAGTTCTTGGAATCCATCAAGTTTTTTCCTTGGCTCTCTTATCTATTCCTTTGAATTGTTTTATTATTCTGGTGTTCCTTTGTTCCCTTTGAGACATAGACATCCACACAAACATATCTAGCTCTGTCTCTATCAATTGACTGACCAACTACTTTATTTCCAGTTGCCAGAAATAAATTCCTCCCCATTGTTAATTCATTCCTTTATGTAGTTACAATATCTTCTGTATGTGCAGTGGGGGCCATTTTCCATGATAGTCTTCTGATTCTTAGATTGCACAGATAACCTTTTAAAACAGTGTTGATTTGCCTTAGAAAGTCATAGCAGGAATTCATTGATCCAGGACAAGTTTTTATATTTTTATATGGAATGTGTAGTCCCTAGATTTATATCATACTTTCCTATACTAGTAGGCAGAATGTATCAAAGCTCTACTTCGCAGGAGACAAAGGCAAGACAAAGACAAGCAACCATTCATGATATCTGGATTATTGTAGATCACTCAGTTCCAGCTCTTATGTAAGGTTGTTAAAAGGTATCAGTTTTATTTTCAGCTTTACTGCTAAATGTGTCATGTGATTTTAGGTCAGCCTCCTCAGCTATCTGATCTAAGAGTTGTCATTTGTCTCTAATAAATATATTAGAAAGATCAATATACATATTACAGCTACTCTTTTTTTAAATGAAAAAAATGCCTGACACATGTAAATCATTAGTATTACTGTGATGAAAAAGCACAGGACAGGAAACCAGAAAATCTATTATCTAATCTATCATCTTTTAATTAGGTCTGCGACCCTGTGTATGTAAAACTCGTAATTATTTAAAAGGCCATGATAATCTCCAATTTCTATTTTTACATCATTTACTTTCTATTGAACCATTAAACTAAAAATAGTTGCTTATACATAGTAGTCAGTATGCCTGGCTTTTTTCTTTGTGAAATGACTTTCAGTTCTAAGACTGAAAAGAACTTTCCTTGGTATAATTATATCTATCTACACAATGAGTGAAATAAGGTATTTCTATGAATCCTGTTATCGTTGTTTCATTACTATTCTTGAAGACAAATTACACCTGTTTGTTGATAATGTTTTTGTGCAATGAATTAGCACTTTTACAAACAGAATGATCGATGTTATTGATTAAGCAACACATTCACAAATAGTCATCCACGTTGAACGTATTACATTCAGTACAGTCTATTTCCAAATCATGTTCAATAGCATTTAAAATGCAAGGAAAATGAAAATAAATTGGAACTTCAAAGCAAAAAATATAAACTCACGAAATGTATTGTGAAGCTTTGTTATTTCACAAATGAGTCTTGCTGGGAATTGGATTTTGTGTTTTGTTTTTTTTTTAAATTTTGTTCAAGAAGCTTTGAATTTCCATAATAGTTTAGAACAAGCAGTTGGAATTACATAATGTTCTTTATTAAATTATCACAAAACTAAAACAATACTGCTTTCCCTGGGGGATTTTTTTTTTTTTTTACTTTCTACTTAATATTCAGGTCTAAACATTTGTCATTCACCTGACTGAGACCAGTTCAGTGTAACACTAGAAGGATGAAGAGAGATTTAAATATTGCCAAGAACCTCAAATGACTTAACTAAAATGTTACTGGATTGGAACCTAAACATCTTGTTGATCATGTAAAAATTTCTAATTGAAGATGATGGTTTATGTAAATATGAATTATATATACCTAATTTTTAAGACATCTTTTCACAAGCAATCCTAATTTTAAAAATTGAAAGAAAGGAAGAAGAAAGAAGCTTATAAAACAGACTAAATGGAAAAGTCATAAAAGGAACTAATGAACCAACTTCATGAGTTTATGACTAATTACAATAAACAAAAGACTTCCATAAACCTGAGGGCACAAATTGTAAACAATAGAATAGTCAATGATATTTTTTTATTTTATTTTTAAACTTTACATAATTGTATTAGTTTTGCCAAATACTGAAAGCACTCTGCTTCAGCCATGTACTATCAAAAATATGTATTTAAAATAAATATACCTACACATACTTCATACACAATGTTCTTAAATATTGTTTCTGAGTCCTCACTTTTATGTTGTGAAAATAAACAAGTGAGAAGGAAAAAAAAAAGTCTTGATAGATGACATAGTATCATGGTTAGGAACATGGGAATTTGAGTAAGGAAGTTCAATACTGCCTCTGTCATTCATTAGTTGTAGGATATTAGACAAATCACTTAATCTCCCTGTATCACCTCAATCTAATTATTAAATAAGAGCTATAATAGTAATTGCTTGATAAGGTGACCAAGTGTTTCATTATGTCCTACTGAGATGCTGTCTTCCTGAAATGTAGGGTTTTCAGGGCTAACATCAGGACTGTCCTGTGAAAACTGGGAAAGCTGGTCACTACAACTGAGAAATAATTTAAAGCACCTTAAGGTCTTTATATATTTTTTGGCTAAATGAGTAGTTATTATTACTTCAAATAACGGTGAAAACATTTGAGTTCTTATATTTTCATTCATTCAGCAATCTAGTCATTATTTATTGAAATATATCCTATATCCAAATGTAACAAATTTTAGATTGTCAGACTTGGATGCCTTCAATTATATCTTCTTAGTTATTTCCTGCCCAAATCTCTTTGAGAACTTCTACTTGTTTTTCTGGTTTACTATAATATGTCTATGTGGGGAAATATAATGTTTATTTCTGTTGTTCAGTCGCCTAGTCATATCCAACTCTTTGCGACCCCATGGACTGCAGCTTGCCAGGCTTCCCTGTCCAGCACCATTTCCTGCAGCTTGGCAAACTCATGATTATTCAGTCAATGATGCCATCCAACAATCTTGTCCTCAGTAGTCCCATTCTCCTCATGCCTTCAATCTTTCTGGCATCAAGGTTTTTTCCAATAAGTCAGTTCTTCGCATCAAGTAGCCAAAGTATTGGAACTTCAGCTTCAGCATCAGTCTTCCAATAAATTTTATGGTTGATTACCTTGAAGAATAACTGATTTAATCTACTTGCAGTCCAGTTCAGTTCAGTGGCTCAGTCTTGTATGACTCTTTGTGACCCCATTCACTGCAGCACACCAGGCTTCCCTGTCCATCACCAACTCCTGGAGCTTACTCAAACTCATGTCCATAGAGTCAGTGATGCCTTAGAACTATCTCATCCTCTGTCGTCCCCTTCTCCTCCAGCCTTCAATCTTTCCCAGTATCAGGGTCTTTTCCAATGAGTCAGTTTTTCCCATCAGGTGGCCAAAGTATTGGAGTTTCAGCTTCAGCATCAGTCCTTCTAGTGAATATTCAGGACTGATTTCCTTTAGGATGGACTGGTTGAATCCCCTTGCAATCAAAGGGACTTTCAAGACTCTTCTCCTACACCACAATTCAAAAGCATCAGTTCTTCAGTGCTCACTTTCTTTACAGTCTAGCACTCACATCCATACATAACTAATGGAAAAAACGTAGCTTTGTCTAGATGGACGTTGTTTGGCAAAGTAATTTCTGTGCTTTTTAATATGCTGCCCAGGTTGATCATAGCTTTTCTTGCAAAGATCAGGCATCTTTTAATTTCATGGCTGCAGTCACCATCTGCAGTTATTTTGGGGCCTAAAATAATAGTATCTCACTGTTTCCAGTACTTGCCATGAAGTGATGGGACTAGATGTCATGATCCTAGTTTTCTGAATGCTGAGTTTTAAGACAACTTTTCACCCTCCTCTTTCACTTTCGTCAAGAGGCACTTTAGTTCTTCACTTTCTGCCATAAGGGTGGTGTCATCTGCATATCCAAGGTAAATGATATTTCTCCAGGCAATCTTCATTCCAGCTTGTGCATCAGCCTGCCTGGCATTTCTCATGATGTACTCTGCATATAAGTTAAATAAGCAGGGAGACAATATACAGCTTTGACATACTCCTTTCCCTATTGGAACCAGTTTGTTTTTCCAGGTCCAGTTTTAGCTGTTACTTCTAGATTTTTCAGGAGGCAGGTAAGATGGTCTAGTATTCCCATCTCTTCAAGAATTTTCCAGTTTGTTGTGATTCACACAGACAAAGGCTTTGACATAGTCAATAAAAGAGAAGTAGATGATTTTCTGGAACTCTCTTCCTTTTTTGATGATCCAACAGATGGTGGCAATTGGATCTCTGGTTCCTCTGTCTTTTCTAAAACCAGCTTGAACATTTGGAAGTTCACGGTTTATGTACTGTTGAAGCCTGACTTGGAGAATTTTGGGCATTACTTTCCTAGCTTGTGAGATGAGTGCAATTGTGTGGTAGTTTGAGCATTCTTTGGCATTGCCTTTCTTTGGGATTGGAATGAAAACTGACCTTTTCCAGTCCTGTGGCCACTGCTGCGTTTTCCAAATTTGCTGGCATATTGAGTGCAGCACTTTCACAGCATCATCTTTCAGGATTTGAAATAGCTCAACTGGAATGCCATCATCTCCACTAGCTTTGTTCATAGAGATGTTTTCTAAGGCCCACTTGACTTCACATTCCAGGATGTCTGGCTCTAGGTCAGTGATTACACCATTGTGATTATCTGGGTTGTGAAGATCTTTTTTGTACAGTTCTTCTGTGTATTCTTGTCACCTCTTCTTAATATCTTCTGCTTCTGTTAGGTCCATACCTTTTCTGTCCTTTATCGAGCCCATCTTTGAATGAAATGTTCCCTTGGTATCTCTAATTTTCTTGAAAAGATCTCTCGTCTTTCCCATTTTGTTGTTTTGCTCTATTTCTCTGCATTGATCACTGAGGAAGGCTTTCTTACCTCTTCTTGCTATTCTTTGGAACTCTGCATTCAGATGCTTATATCTTTCCTTTTCTCCTATGCTTTTCACTTCTCTTTTTTCACAGCTATTTGTAAGGCTTCCTCAGACTTCCTCAGCCATTTTGCTTTTTTGCATTTCTTTTCCATGGGGATGGTCTTGATCCCTGTCTCCTGTACAATGTCATGAACCTCAGTCCATAGTTCATCAGTTCAGTCGCTCAGTCGTGTCCAACTCTTTGCCACCCCATGAATTGCAGCACACCAGGCCTCCATGTCCATCACCAACTCCCGGAGTTCACTCAGACTCACGTCCATCGAGTCAGTGATGCCATCCAGCCATCCCATCCTCTGGCGATCCCTTCTCCTCCTGCCCTCAATCCCTCCCAGCATCAGAGTC
Source organism: Bubalus kerabau (assembly GCF_029407905.1). Lineage (NCBI taxonomy): Eukaryota > Metazoa > Chordata > Mammalia > Artiodactyla > Bovidae > Bubalus > Bubalus kerabau. The sequence goes on from NC_073645.1 coordinate 7,066,032, forward strand.
TTTTCCAATGAGTCAGCTCTTCCCATGAAGTGGCCAAAGTACTAGAGTTTCAGCTTCAGCATCATTCCTTCCAAAGAAATCCCAGGGCTGATCTCCTTCAGAATGGACTGGTTGGATCTCCTTGCAGTCCAAGGGACTCTCAAGAGTCTTCTCCAACACCACAGTTCAAAAGCATCAGTTCTTCGGCGCTCAGCCTTCTTCACAGTCCAACTCTCACATCCATACATGACCACAGGAAAAACCATAGCCTTGACTAGACAGACCTTTGTTGGCAAAGTAATGTCTCTGCTTTTCAATATGCTATCTAGATTGGTCATAACTTTCCTTCCAAGGAATAAGCGTCTTTTAATTTCATGGCTGCAGTCACTATCTGCAGTGATTTTGGAGCCCAGAAAAATAAAGTCTGACACTGTTTGCACTGTTTCCCCATCTATTTCCCATGAAATGATGGGACCAGATGCCATGATCTTCCTTTTATGAATGTTGAGCTGTAAGCCAACTTTTTCACTCTCCAATTTCACTTTCATCAAGAGGCTTTTGAGTTCCTCTTCACTTTCTGCCATAAGGGTGGTGTCATCTGCATATCTGAGGTTATTGATATTTCTCCCAGTAATCTTGATTCCAGCTTGTGTTTCTTCCAGTCTAGCATTTCTCATGATGTACTCTGCATATAAGTTAAATAAACAGGGTGACAATATACAGCCTTGACGTACTCCTTTTCCTATTTGGAACCAGTCTGTTGTTCCATGTCCAGTTCTAACTGTTGCTTCCTGTCCTGCATACAGATTTCTCAAGAGGCAGGTCAGGTGGTCTGGTATTCCCATCTCTTTCAGAATTTTCCACAGTTTATTGTGATCCACACAGTCAAAGGCTTTGGCATAGTCAGTAGTTCATCAGGCACTCTATTTAATCAGATCTAGTCCCTTAAATCTATTTCTCACTTCCACTGTATAATCATAAGGGATTTGATTTAGGTCATATTTGAATGGTCTAGTGGTTTTCCCTACTTTCTTCAATTTAAGTCTGAATTTCACAATTAGGATTCATGATCTGAGCCACAGTCAGCTCCTGGTCTCATTTTTGCTGACTGTATAGAGCTTCTCCATCTTTGCCTGCAAAGAATATAATCAATCTGATTTCAGTGTTGACCATCTGGTGATGTCCATGTGTAGAGTCTTCTCTTGTTGTTGGAAGAGGGTGTTTGCTATGACCAGTGCGTTCTCTTGGCAAAACTCTATTAGCGTATGCCCTGCTTCATTCCGTATTCCAAGGCCAAATTTGCCTGTTACTCCCGGGGTTTCTTGACTTCCTATTTTTGCATTCCAGTCCCTGATAATGAAAAGGACATGTTTTTTGGGTGTTAGTTCTAAAAGGTCTTGTAGGTCTTCATAGAACCGTTCAACTTCAGCTTCTTCAGCGTTACTGGTTGGGGCATAGACTTGGATTACTGTGATATTGAATGGTTTGCCTTGGAAATGAACAGAGATCATTCTGTCTTTTTTGAGATTGCATCCAAGTACTGCATTTCAGACTCTTTTGTTGATCACGATGGCTACTCCATTTCTTCTAAGGGATTCCTGCCCACAGTAGTAGATATAATGGTTATCAGAGTTAAATTCACCCATTCCAGTCCATTTTAGTTAGCTGATTCCTAGAATGAGGACATTCACTCTTGCCATCTCCTGTTGGACCACTTCCAATTTGCCTTGATTCATGGACCTAACATTCTAGGTTCCTATGAAGTATTGCTCTTTACAGCATCAGACCTTGCTTCTATCACCAGTCACATCCACAACTGGGTATTGTTTTTGCTTTGGCTCCATCCCTTCATTGTTTCTGGAGTTATTTCTCCACTGATCTCCAGTAGCATATTGGGCACCTATTACCTGGAAAGTTCCTCTTTCAATATCCTATCATTGGGCTTTTCATACTATTCATGGGGTTCTCAAGTCAAGAATACTGAAGTGGTTTGTCATCCCCTTCTCCAGTGGACCACATTCTGTCAGATCTCTCCACCATGACCCGCCCATCATGGGTGGCCCCACAGGGCATGGCTTAGTTTCATTGAGTCAGACAAGGCTGTGGTCCTAGTGTGATTAGATTGACTAGTTATCTGTGAATATGGTTTCAGTGTGTCTGCCCTCTGATGCCCTCTTGCAATACCCACCATCTTACTTGGGTTTCTCTTACCTTGGTCATGGGGTATTTCTTCACGGCTGCTCCAGCAAAGTGCAGCCACTGCTCCTTACCTTGGATGAGGGATATCTCCTCACCGCCACCCCTCCTGACCTTGAATGTGGAATAACTCCTCTAGGCCCTGCAGCGCCTGCGTAGCCACTGCTCCTTGGACGTTGGGTATCTCCTCCTGGCAGCCGCCCCTGACCTCGGGTGAGGGGTAGCGCCTCCCAGCCGCCGCCCCTAACCTGGACGTGGGGTAGCTCCTCTTGGCCGCTGCCCCTCTGGCACGGGGTCCTCTTGGCTTCTGCCCCTGACCTCAGATGTGGGGTAGCTCCTCTCGGCTGCGTTTGTGCACCATTGCAGCTGCCCACGCTTGTGCACCATCACAGCCACCCACGCTGCAGTGATTTTGGAGCCCCCCCAAAATAAAGTCTCTCATTGTTTCCATTGTGCCCCCATCTATTTGCCATGAAATGATAGACCGGATACCATGAGCTTAGCTTTTCGAAGGTTGCATTTCATGCCAGTTTTTTCACTCTCCTCTTTCATTTTCATCAAGAGGCTCTTTAGTTCCTCTTTGCTTTCTGCCATAAAGGTGGTATCATCTGCATATCTGAGATTATTGATATTTTTCCTTGCAATCTTCATTGCAGCTTGTACTTCATCCAGCTTGGCGTTTCACATGATGTACTCTGCATATAAGTTAAATAAGCAGAGTGACAATAAACAACCTTGATGTACTTCTTTCCAAAAATTGAACCAGCAGTCCATTGTTCCATGTCTGGTTCTAACTGTTGCTTCTTGACCTGCATAACAGTTTTACAGGAGGCAGTTAAGGTGGTCTGGTATTTCCATCTCTTGAAGAATTTTCCACAATGTGTTGTGATCCTCACAGTCAAAGACTTTTATTGTAGACAATGAAGCAGAAGTAGATGTTCTTCTGGAATTCTCTTCCTTTTTCTGTGATCCAACAGATGTTGCCATTTTAACTCTGGTTCCTCTGCCTTTTCTAAATCCACCTTGTACATCTGGGAATTCTGGGTTCCTTTAATGTTGAAACCTAGCTTGGATCAAATTCCCTGGGGATTCTCAGTCCCTTTGCTGGATCCCCAAGGTGGAGCTCATAATGTTTCTACTCATTGTCCAAAGATAAATAATGGTTAATTCTCAGTTGAAGAAAACCTATATTAAAATGTATACATGTACAGTAAATTCTTTATGCTGTTATGCATATATCAGAGCAGTGAGCTACATGAAGAAAGGGAGTCCCCAATTATGTCTGCATATATTGTCCTGAAGGGAAAGAAATGTTCAGGGAGAAAAAAAAATCTACATATATAAATTAAAACTTAAAACTCTTGGATGATATGTAGCCTTTGACCAGTTGAATTGGATGGAAAAATCCTTAGGAAGAGAAAACATCTTGAACAAATTATGATTTTTCCATAAGATTTCAGCTTAGCACCCCACTCCAGTACTCTTGCCTAGAAGATCCCATGGACGGAGGAGCCTGGAAGGCTGCAGTCCATGGGGTTGCTAAGAGTTGGACACGACCGAGCGACTTCACTTTCTCTTTTCACTTTCATTCATTGGAGAAGGAAATGGCACCCCACTCCAGTGTTCTTGCCTGGAGAATCCCAGGGATGGGGGAGCCTAGTGGGCTGCCGTCTATGGGGTCTCACAGAGTCGGACACGACTGAAGCAATTTAGCAGCAGCAGCAGCAGTTATCTCCATTCATAATCTCTTGAACAAAGAATCAAAGAAGTGCTATTTTAGAAACAGCTTCTGACCTGGGTATGTGTTTGTAGGGAGGGACTCCATGTCCATATATTTAAATTGTTTTCTAGTTACCCAGAATTCATGAAATCAAAGAAGAGGATTTGGTTCCTATTCTCCAAAACTAGCTTTTGTCATCCAAGAGTTGAAAGCAAGGAGGAACGAAGCAGATTCAAGCACAGAACTGACAAAGGGATGCAATATGTAATTAATTCCACTAAAACGAAAGGGCCAGTTCCCACAGGTGCCAGTTTCCACACTGGCCAAGATTGCTGAGTGACTGAATATTAATAATTTGATATTTTTGGTTAGCTGAAAGCAGTAATAAAACATCAAAGAGTATTGAGACTATGCCAAAGTACATTGTAAAACATATGTAAATGATAGGAAGTTAGAAGTAAGAGTATACTACTTTCTCTGTATTATTTTCAGAACTGTGTAAGTAGCTAGCTCCATATTTAATTTGTTGCTTGCATGTTCAAATAACATAACCCCTCATAGTCTTAATTTATGACCTAAGTTGGGAAAATCAAAGATGCTTCACGTTATTGTGAGGATCAGATAAAAACATATGTGAAGTCATTTTCTTGGACTAGATTAATAGTTTTCTTTTCTTTTCTTTTTTATGCTTGTAAGATTTTCTGAAAGTGCCTAAAAGGAATGAAAGCAATAGAATTCACGTTTCTTCCACTCCCTGTAATTTTCCATCAGGACAGTTGAGTCTTACTTTATTTTTAAAATATTTTTGGCAAGTAGCAATTTTTTTAAAAAAGAAAATTTCAAAATATGTTATCTATATCTCTGTAATAAATACTAAACATTTACTTAATTAATTATTGGATTTGCATGGCTATAACTTCTCTTCTCCAAAGAAACAATAAATCTAAAATAATGCAAATAGAAGTTAGACAAGTTTACTAAGACACACCATATGCTCTGAAAAATATATCTAGTTTGCACTGCTGGAAATCACTTAGAATTGGATTTCAGGGGAGTTTTACCATATTGTATGGAACTTCTTTCCTGATTCAGAAAACCATAAACAACTGTGAACTTTACTACAGATTGTTTCCTTAAACACACACACATACACACACACTCTCTCTCTCTCTCTAAAGAAATATAGCTGTAAAACAAAATGACTCAACATTTCTTCTGGCCAATTTTTACAAAATTGAAGTCATGTAAACAGTAGGTTTACATTATCAATTATTGAGAAGCTCATCATTGAATTAAAAGCATATGCTTTTCACAATATCTATCTACTTTTTAGACTTCTTACAAAAACATTGCTTTTTCGATCTTTGCTAAGCTCCCATGCTTGGTCCACCCTACATCCAATGGGTCAAAATGATGCTTCTAATTAAATCTGCCTTGATGTCTTGTAGGCTGTTGCATATCAGTAGTTAGACTGCTCGAGGTTCACTGTCTAACAAGAATAGAGATATGTCCTAGTGTATTTGAGTTTTGAAAAATTGTTTCCCCATGAAAATCTAATTTAATTAGATTTGAATGGATTATATCTTCATTGTGGGAGAGGAAAAGTTAAAATGTGAACAAAAGCTTTGTTTTCAGAACAAGTTAGATTGTCCCATTAAAAACTTATGTATATTTGAAATCTCAGGCCCATCTCATTCAAATTAAATTTTATTACTTAAGTATATAGAAACACATTTCTCTTTAACATATTTGTGTTTTCCAACTGCAATACATTGTAGCTTACTTGTATATATTTTAGAGAGCCTACATTTTAGGTATTTTGGGTGTTTTGTTTAATTTTTATTCAACTGCATTAATAGCTTCCTCTCTGCAATGCTTTGTTAATGAATGCAGGAGCAAAATCCCATAACATTAAAATTGGTATGTATTATATAATCTCAGTGATTTGAAAGTTGTCTTTTTGCCCTAAATTGTGTAAATTTAAATGCTGCTTGAATCAGAATTAATTTAAAAAGAGAAATTTGATTTATGTAAGAGGAAACTATTTTTAATTTCTCATAATTTAAAGGAAAACAAAACTAAACCTTTACTCATATAACCTCTCTCTGTATTTGCTTGTCTAATTCTTGATTGTTGTATTTCTTTCCTGACAATTGGTGAGTTTTTTCATTACAGCTTTATCAGCAAATAGTATATTCTTTCACAAATAATAAGAACTCAGTGAATGTTTTTTAATATTGGAAAGGAGGAAAAAAGAGTGATGGGAAGTTTGGAAGGCCACTTGAGATTTTAAAGGTATATGAAATATGCCAATGAAGGATCAAAATATTATTTTTTAACTACACAGATGAGGGATTAACTGAATTAGGTTTCATGTTTTTTTTTTTTAATTTTCATGTCCATTTTAGCATTCTAATACAGTGCTTGGTGCATAATGCACACTACATTATTTTTTAACTGATTAGTGTTTGATCCAACTTAGTATTTCAAGGCTGAGGTTTTCAGATATTAATAACACTAAATTCTCCATTTAAAATGCATTGTTAATAACCTTGTTGTGGCAATTATTTTGCATTAAATATGTATATCAGTCATCTTATTGTACATTTGAGGCTAACCCAGTGTTATATGTTATATCTTGATAAACTGAAAAAAATTTAAATGCATTGGTAAACTTTTTTTTTTTTGCATTGAACATGTATTATGAAATTGATATTAAAATAAAGCCAGCTTTATTTCTAAAACTTTTTCCAATAGTAAGGTTTCAGTACCCTACTGTTTAACACTTACAGTGCTTTTGGTTGCAAAGAGTGTAAGAACTAATAAATGGCCTTAAAGAGAACAAAAGAACTATATTCATCCACTCAATTGTAAAAGTAGAGAATTTGGGTAGATTTCAGAGACTGCTTGATTAAGGATCTGACTAAATCTCTGGGATTTTCTTGGTTTTTCCTTTCCATGGAGCTCAATTTGACTTCACGCTACCTTTCTTCATATAGAAAAATGGTAGTGTTAGTTTCGGGAGTCACATTTGCACACCTAATGTTCAATCAAAAAATCAAACAAGACTGTATACACTCCCAACTTTTCAGCAAAAGTCCAAAATATACTCTGAATGAACTGAGATCACATGATCATTGTGACAGGAGAACAGCGTAAACTGATTAGCTTAGCATCGTTTATTCATTTGTCTAGAACTGGATGTGGTACATACCTCTCCCAACGCCCATGATACTAAAGAGAAATATGAGTCCTGAGGAAAAGTCAGATGGGAACAAAGACTGAAAACACAAAGTGTTCTCATAACACTCATGCTCAAAACTTGCTCAAGACATGCTCCAAACCTCTTTGCTTTCATGTTTTGAATATCTCCATACTGTAAATCCTTCCATATTTTCAGTGCTTCCATATATTGAATCTCTCTATAATCTTTTTTTTGCTTTTTTAAAAAATTTATTTATTTTAATTAGAGGCTAATTACTTTACAATATTGTATTGGTTTTGCCATACATCAACATGAATCCGCCACGGGTGTACACGTGTTCCCAATCCTGAGCCCCCCTCCCACCTCCCTCCCCATACCATCCCTCTGGGTCATCCCAGTGCACCAGCCCCAAGCTTCCTGTATCCTGCATTGAACCTGGACTGGCGATTCATTTCTTATATGGTATTTTACATGTCAGTTCTCTATAATCTTAAAAGCTTCAACATCACACATAAATATATGATTAGCATATCATTAAAAATAATATTTTTAAATTAATAAAGTATGAATCATTATAGAAGCAATATGAAATAACTATGTAATCAAGCCCAAGTTATTCTTAAATAGATTTAGAAACCTGAAAAGATCTCTTTGCAGAAAACAAAGCAAAAATATTATCATGACTAATTTTCAAAGAGGTTCTGCATTTCTGGGAGGAGATGGTAAAATTTTTTGAAGATTTTCAATTAGCTGCTAACCCCTTTTACACAAATACATATGTGCATATTGACTGAAACATTCATATGTATATTATATAGCATATATACATAATACATATGTATGTAAACACATGCACATACATATTTCCCCTTGAAATATAAATCCTTCTAGAGAAATCATAGCTTGTTGCTTTTTAGCTCTAGTAATGGCAAGTCTCACTACTATACGCTGACATCTGTATGTATGGGAACAATCTATTATAAAAGCACAGCACTCACTCCAGTATTCCTGCCTGGAGAATCCCATGGACAGAGGAGCCTGGGAGGCTGTGGTCTGTAGGGTCACAGAGAGTCAGACATGACTGAAGCAACTAAGCAAGCAAGCACACAGCAAAGCATTTTAGTAAGATGCTATGAAGTAGTGGTTACAAGCAAAATTCTGGAGTTTGACAGCTCATGATAAAAAATTCAGCTCCATTACTTCTTATCCATGCTACTTTGTTTTTTTGAGCTTTAGGTTCCTTACCCATGGAATGAACATAATCATGGTACTTTTCTCACATGATATCTTCACAGCAATTAAGACAAGTTATCAATTAAGATAACTCATGTACACCTAAAAATTATCTCCTGTTAATAATTGCTCAATAAATTTAGCCAATTTTATCTGTATTGATTTATGGTTTGAATTGATCACCCAACAATGATATTGAAACAGACTCTCACTCCTAAGTATAGATATATTTTGAATATTCAAAGTTTTAGCTAGTGAGAAAATTCAATGCAGAAAGAGAAGCACAAAATAGAACATAAGTATATACCAACTCTTATATTTTCCCTTTATAATTATACTTTTCAAAACATATTTCATATTTATTTCCTCAATAACGGGTGCCTAGTGAATTTTTGGCTATGTTTTGCTCTTGTGCAGTATTTATCTATCTCAGATTCTGCCAATTTACTTAATCTGGTTTAGCAGAAAGCAACACTATAATTTCTGAGAATACCCAAGAGACAATACCTCTCCATCCACAACTTTCCCTTGATGCCTTGCTTCAGCTAAGGCTAGAGGAAGGCATGGTCCAAGTTTGAACTCTTAAAAAGAACAGATAGAACATCGCCTGTGACCATAAGACAAAAAGATATTCTTCCAAATCTCTTCTTCTCACCTGTCAAACTTCACAGAAGATTTAAAAAATAAGCCTCTACCACAAACCACAAATTGCATTTTGCCTTGTTTTATTTTAAATTAGCTGCTCCTAAGACCTAACTAATATCATCTGGAATCAGACTTTAATATTTAAATGAGGATTTTCTGTTTTTGTTTTTTTTTTTAAGTTGTGAGATAGTGAATGAGTACACACTTTTTGAAATCTGCTACACATTAAATATGTATATGTATATGCATGCATATATGTATATGGAGCTTCCCTGGTGGCTCAGAAGGTAAAGCCTCTGCCTGGAATGTGGGAGACCTGGTTTAGATTCCTGGGTTGGGAAGATCCCCTGGAGAAAGAAATAGCAACCCACTCCAGTACCCTTGCCTGGAAAATCCCATGGACAGAGAAGCCTGGTAGGCTACAGTCCATGGGGTTGCAAAGAATCGGACACTACTGAGCGACTTCACTTTTCTTTATGTATATGTATGTATCAAGATTCTATCCTCATTTATCAGAAGCCCTTACCTCTTTTCAATATCTTAAAAGGTAATTGAGCTTCAAGAATTGTGTATAGAGGCTATAATTTACTAATTGTATTGGACTAATGACAACTGAATATTAGACATCAAATTTTTATGTTAAGTCATATAAAATTTCTAATTTTGGAGGTCAAAAAATAGTTTCATATCTTCAATTTTATGTAGTTCAGCCTAATGTCTAGATACTGTATTGTTGGAATCAGTCAGTTCAGTCCAGTCACTCAGTCATGTCCAACTCTTTGTGACCCCAGGGACTGCAGCTTGCCAGGCTTCCCTGTCAATCACCAACTCCCGGAGCTTGCTCAAACTCATGTCCATTGAGTCAATGATGCCACTCAACTATCTCACCCTTTGTCATCTCCTTCTCCTCCTGCTTTCCATTTTTCCCAGCATCAGAATCTTTTCAAATGAGTTAGATATCTGCATCAGGTGGCCAAAGTTTTGGAACTTCAGATTCAGCATCAGTCCTTGCAATGAACATTTAGAACTGATTTCCTATAGGACTGACTGGTTTGATCTCCTTGCAGTTCAAGAAACTCTCAAGATTTTTCTCCACTTCCATAATTCAAAAGCATCAGTTTTTCTACACTTAGCCATCTTATGGTCCAACTCTTAATCCAATCCATACATGACTAATGGAAAAACCATACCTTTGACTAGATGGAACTTTTTGGCAAAGTACTGTCTCTGCTTTTGAATATGAAGGAGATCAGCCCTGGGATTTCTTTGGAAGGACTGATGCTAAAGCTGAAACTCCAGTACTTTGGCCACCTCATGTGAAGAGTTGACTCATTGGAAAAGATTCTGATGCTGGGAGGGATTGGGGGCAGGAGGAGAAGGGGACAACAAAGGATGAGATGGCTGGATGGCATCATTGACACGATGGACGTGAGTCTGAGTGAACTCCAGGAGTTGGTGATGGACAAGGAAGCCTGGCGTGCTGCGATTCATGGGGTCTCAAAGAGTCGGACACGACTGAGCAACTGATCTGATCTGATCTATGTTGGTCATAGCTTTTGTTCCACGGAGCAAACTTTTTTTAATTTCATGGCTGCAGTCACCATCTGCAGTTATTTTGAAGTCCAAGAAAATAAAGTCTGTCACTGTTTTCATTGTTTCCCCATCTATTTGACATGATGTGATGGGACTGGATGCCATGATCTTCGTTTTCACTTTCACTTTCATCAAGAGGCTTTCTAGTCCCTCTTTGTTTCTGCCATAAGAGTGATGTCATCTGCATATATGAGGTTATTAATATTTCTCCCAGCAATCTTGATCCCAGGTTGTGCTTCATCCAGCACAGCATTTCTCATGATGTACTCAGCATATTTAAGTTAAATAAGCAGGGTGATAGTATACAGCCTTGATGTACACCTTTCCCGCTTTGGCACCAGTATGTTGTTCCATGTTCAGTTCTAATTGTTGCTTCTTGACCTGCATACAGATGTCTCAGGACGCAGGTCAGGTGGTGTGGTATTCCCATCTCAAAGAATTTTCCACAGTTTGTTGTGATCCACACAGTCAAAGCCTTTAGCATAGTCAATGAAGCAGAAGTAGATTTTTTTCTGGAATTCTCTTGCTTTTCTATGATCCAACAGATTTTGGGCATTTGATCTCTGGTTCCTCTGCCTTTTCTAAATCTAGCTTGAAAATCTGGCAGTTCTCAGTTCACATACTCAGTTGTTGGTATAAGTGTTTAATAACTGAATCCAAGGCAAGTTTCCACTTTTAATTTCCTCTCTTATTTCCCCCTTTCCCACTTTTTACACACTTTCTCCTCACATTCTCAATCCTTGGACTTCCAGGAACCCAAGAGCCTCCAGGAACACATATGGCATTTCTGTTCCTTTCTTATGTGGCATACTTCACAGAACTTGCTGTCAACTTTCTTCTCTCCTTTTATGCAGGACACGAGGAGAAGGTAGGGAGTTGTAGACATGTTTAGTAGGAGATGAACCTTTTTATAATTTATAGTCAAATTTGTCCTCCAGAAGATTTTTATATATATACCAAAACATCATCTTCTTACCTGAAATCAGTCCAGATGATTGACACAAACCAACATTAGTAGAATTTTCCCTCAATTACATTATAACGAAGAACAACATTAACATGAACTACACATATTATAATATAACTTAGTGAAATTGACAATAAATCTAGAATTTTTATTTACCAAATGAATTTAGGGATAAAGACTACATTTATCAAGAGTGATCCTGGGTTACTATATTTATTCATACCTGGTTATTCCAAGAACACTGAATTAGTTTCAGGACAAATGCTTTGCAAAGTTTAATTTCATCCTGCCTCAGTTATTATAAAATCATGAGATGGTCAGCATGGAAGTATTTATTCTTTAATTAGTATTTAATATCAGAATCTTTTCAAAATTTCTTATTTGTGAAAAGCTTTTCACATTATTATTGTCTTCAATTTATTTCGACCTCGACATAGAACTGAATCAACATTTTGGTCAAAAATAACAAACTCAATCTATGAAATGCCTGATTGTATTTTTATTTGTCTAATTATCTTAAGGTGAAAACACCCTAAAAATTTTGATTATTTAGATGAAAATTTTAACAAGATTTGATGTATAAATCAAGTACAAATATTTATAAAACTTAATTAGTTTTAAGAATGTACTTAAATAGGGCTTCTATTTTTTTTTTTTTTTTTTTGTAAGGGCACCTAGTCAAGGGAGCTTAATTCCTAGCTTGGTTGTTCAGAAAATGATTTGTAAAATCAGACTGACTATTGTAATTTAACTTGACAACACAGTAGTCTTGTGTTCTGGGGCCAAATTATAGTTGAACTCCTGAGGTCTTTTTTTTTCTATCTGTAAAATGGAGATAATAGATTCTAACTCTAGGGGTTTAGAGGGAGAAGGCAATGGCACCCTACTCCAGTACTCTGGCCTGGAGAATCCCGTGGATGGAGAAGCCTGGTAGGCTGCAGTCCATGGGGTCACAAAGAGGCAGACATGACTAAGTGACTTCACTTTCACTTTTCACTTTCATGTGATATAGAAGGAAATGGCAACCCACTCCAGCATTCTTGCCTGGAGAATCCCAGGGACAGAGTAGCCTGGTGGGCTGCCATCTATGGGGTTGCAGAGTTGGACACAACAAGTGACAGCAGCAGCAGGGGTTTGGAGAAGATTGAATTAGATAATGTGTCAGTGTTCAGCACATATTTATTGACACCTATGAGTAATTATCATTGTTATGCTTAAATTTTGAGGGGAAAAATAAACTGGATGACCAAAAAATAATAATTTCTCAATTAAATAATTGCTGTAAGCAAAATTCACACAGATAATCAAAGGTTATTATGGAATAATTTTAATTATATAGATATTTCATGAATTTTATTCAATCCCTGATTCCTATTCCTTCTTCTGCTGCTAAGTCGCTTCAGTCGTGTCCGACTCTGCGCAACCCCATGGACGGCACCTCACCAGGCTCCCCCGTCCCTGGGATTCTCCAGGCAAGAACACTGGAGTGGGTTGCCATTTCCCTCTCCAATGCATCAAAGTGAAAAGTGAAGTTGCTCAGTCGTGTCCTACTCCTAGCGACCCCATGGACTGCAGCCTTCCAGGCTCCTGCATCCATGGGATTTTCCAGGCAAGAGTAGTGGAGTGGGGTGCCATTGCCTTCTCTGTTATTCCTTCTTACCTCTGTATTTTTGGAAACTTCTCCTCACATGTTTTTATCACCGTCTTTTTAGGATCTCACCAAAGCACTAGGAATTTTTACATATATTTTCAAGTGATACCTTGATTTCCAATCATTGTCAGGATATAATTAATACATTGTGTTCCTCTCTTCTGATACATATATCCTCTGATTCCTATCCATCTAAATAATATTCATTCTTTAAGGTTTAGTTCAAATGATATCTGCTTCAGTAATGTGCTTGATTTACAAACTATATATTTTCTTTTCCTAAAGTTTTATTGCTTCGGAATTATGCTACTTTTAAACTTGGTTAAATTTTAATTTTCTTTGTTTTTAGTCTATCTATATTGCTTTTTAAGTGCCCTAACTCAGTGAACTCCAGGAGTTGGTGATGGACAGGGAGGCCTGGCGTGCTGTGATTCATGGGGTCGCAAAGAGTCGGACACGACTGAGCGACTGATCTGATCTGAACCCTAGGACTAAGTCTGCAATGCCTTTACTATGTTTGCAGTGCTTGGACAATAACTGTGTACCTATTAGGAGTACAATAATCTCCAAGGTTATTATCATTGCATGATGTTTTATTGAAACATAACCTCTGTAAATCTGTGCTATATGTTTATTTATTTATTTTTTGGAGCAACAATGAAGTAAGATCATCTGTGGCAAAAAGGTTGCGCAAGTTGAATAAATGTATACACAATTACAAACAAGCTCCAAAAACTTGGTCACTAATTGCAGTATTATACCTCATGAGTCTGTGAGAAGAATGGAGAACTTATTGACACAAGAAATATTTCTTATAGTTAGGCTAGATTTCTAAAAATTATCAATTTGCTTTATATCTCTTAGTTATCTTTGTGTGTGTGTGTGTGTGTGTGTGTGTGTGTGTGTGTATTCTGGCTTCTTGTTCTAGAATATACCCTGCCACTTACAAACTTTAGTTTTTAATGCTTTGCCAGATACTGACTTGTGTATGTCTCTCTAACTAGTAGTAATGTCATAACTATTTTCAGGGTATAAAAATAGCCAAATTCCTAGTGGTAACTTGAAAGTACTTCTTATAGCGATTTATAAGATAATGAACATTATCCATCACAATTTTCCAGGCAGTGGGATAATTCATCATAATTTAGGAAAATACTGTGGCAAGGAACAGAGGAATTTAACTCATGAAGGACACATCCAGAAAGGGAGTCCATTAATGACAGTAGGGGAGGAATTTGAGATTTTCCTACCTGCTATGAGTTTGAAAATTTGGAAAGCGGAAACGTATCTAAATAGAAGTTTGATTTGAAATTTTTATTTGATACATTGTATGGATTTCCTTTCTGTTCCTCATTGAAGAGACCTATAATGTAGATATAGGTCTCTACATTAAAAAGATATAGCACCTTTTTTTCTTCAAGCTGTTAAATATATTTTATTTGTTTCTGTTTTGAAAACCTAGATGAACAAAAACAATTGGTGTTATGACAACCCAACTAGATTTGGGTTAAAATGAAAGATATCCATTTCATTTCATATTTGAAGAAAGTTCATTTTATTTCTGTGAGCAGTCTGGTAGATTTACACTTATTGGAATGTATTCCCTCCTTACTCTAAAATATCAAACTCAAGGCCTTTATGGTTTGCCATAGTAGAATTTTAGTTTAGCATGCATAAATTGTATAAAGTACGTGTTAGAATAATGCTGCTACAATTTTAAAAAATCAATTTAAGATGTCATTAAATAAATTCAATGAAAGTGTGTGAAAATGTTAGTCACTTAGTCATGTCCAACTCTTTGTGACCCCATGGACTGTAGGCCGCTAGGCTCCTCTGTCTATGGAATTCTCCAGGCAAGAATACTGCAGTGGATAGCCATTCCCTTCTCCAGTGGATCTCCCGAACCCAGGGATTGTATCTGGGTCTCCTTCATGCTAACTCAATAGCATGAGATGTGAAATATAATATGGAAGGGTCTACCTGGTAATTTTTTTAAATAAAAAATAACATCAATTCTTTATCTTCATTAGCTGAATTGAAAGTGCATCAAGTAAAATTAGATTTAGATCTATGTAAATGTTATACTTAGGGTAGGGTATGGTAATTGACTTTTTGAGAATGTAACTATCCCTTTTGAAATGGGTTGCCTGTTGATATTAAGGTTTCAGATCCGTAATGGATGAACACATCATCATCAATTTAGAGGCTAAGGAAGACAATTGCGGATGTTCACAAACATTAAATACACTACAAAATGTTGTCACCATTACTGAAGATGCATTTATCTATACTTTATCCTCGGTACACTGTGATTCAGCGGTTTTATGTCAGCAGTTTTGTATCATTAACCAAAAACCCATCATATGTAGCAATTATATTTTAAAGTGTTTCTTTTTCTTTGAGATAAAAATATACCTCTTTTGTGTCCTAGTGTTTTCCTGGGGCCCTAGAAACAAGTCCAGCCTCTTTCCCAGAGTTATTTAGAATTTGAAGTCAGTTATACATTAGTAATTTCTTCTATAAATTTTGTCTCCATTTCAAGTATGAATTCCTCATATAATATTGTTATCACCATAACCTGTTATTCCTGAGTGCTCCTCTTAAATTTAAAAATGCATTCTCCTGCATAAGA
The DNA here is from genome assembly GCF_029407905.1 of Bubalus kerabau. NCBI lineage: Eukaryota > Metazoa > Chordata > Mammalia > Artiodactyla > Bovidae > Bubalus > Bubalus kerabau. Next base: position 7,081,853 of record NC_073645.1, read on the forward strand.
GTTGTAATTTTGTAGTCAAATTGTTCTGTCAGTTATTAGCATTTGACTTTGAGCTTTTATTTAATCTCTTTGTGCCTGTTTCCTCACCTGTAAAATGGGGATAAAAATAATAATAATTACCTCATAAATTTGTGAATATTACATAGGTTAATTTTAGTATGGCACTCATGCAAGTATTCGGAAAAGACAATGGCACCCCATTCCAGTACTCTTGCCTGGAAAAATCCCATGGACAGAGCAGCCTGGTAGGCTGCAGTCAATGGGGTCGCTAAGAGTCAGATACGACTGAGCTACTTCACTTCACTTTTCACTTTCATGCATTGGAGAAGGAAATGGCAACCCACTCCAGTGTTCTTGCCTGGAGAATCCCAGGGACAGGGGAGCCTGGTGGGCTGCCATCTATGGGGTCGCACAGAGTCGGACACGACTGAAGCAACTTAGCAGCAGCAGCAGCATGCAAGTATTAGGCATTATTGTTATCATAAAAAGCATTATTATTCTAAAATTATCTTCACTTTCATTCTAAATATTCATTTGAGCATGTAAGATCTTCATCCATTTTATTTTTTATTTTATTTTATTTTTTAAATTTTACATAATTGTATTAGTTTTGCCAAATATCAAAACGAATCCGCCACAGGTATACATGTGTTCCCCATCCTCAACCCTCCTCCCTCCTCCCTCCCCATACCATCCCTTTGGGTCATCCCAGTGCACCAGCCCCAAGCATCCAGTATCGTGCATCGAACCTGGACTGGCGACTCGCTTCATACATGATATTTTACATGTTTCAATGCCATTCTCCCAAATCTTCCCACCCTCTCCCTCTCCCACAGAGTCCATAAGATTGTTCTATACATCAGTGTCTCTTTTGCTGTCTCGTACACAGGGTTATTGTTACCATCTTTCTAAATTCCATATATATGCGTTAGTATACTGTATCGAAGTTTTTCTTTCTGGCTTACTTCACTCTGTATAGTAGGCTCCAGTTTCATCCACCTCATTAGAACTGATTCAAATGTATTCTTTTTAATGGCTGAGTAATACTCCATTGTGTATATGTACCACTGCTTTCTTATCCATTCATCTGCTGATGGACATCTAGGTTGCTTCCATGTCCTGGCTATTATAAACAGTGCTGCGATGAACATTGGGGTACACGTGTCTCTTTCCCTTCTGGTTTCCTCAGTGTGTATGCCCAGCAGTGGGATTGCTGGATCATAAGGCAGTTCTATTTCCAGTTTTTTAAGGAATCTCCACACTGTTCTCCATAGTGGCTGTACTAGTTTGCATTCCCACCAACAGTGGAAGAGGGTTCCCTTTTCTCCACACCCTCTCCAGCATTTATTACTTGTAGACTTTTGGATCGCAGCCATTCTGACTGGTGTGAAATGGTACCTCATAGTGGTTTTGATTTGCATTTCTCTGATAATGAGTGATGTTGAGCATCTTTTCATGTGTTTGTTAGCCATCTGTGTGTCTTCTTTGGAGAAATGTCTATTTAGTTCTTTGGCCCATTTTTTGATTGGGTCATTTATTTTTCTGGAGTTGAGCTGTAGGAGTTGCTTGTATATTTTTGAGATTAGTTGTTTGTCAGTTGCTTCATTTGCTATTATCTTCTCCCATTCTGAAGGCTGTCTTTTCACCTTGCTAATAGTTTCCTTTGATGTGCAGAAGCTTTTAAGGTTAATTAGGTCCCATTTGTTTATTTTTGCTTTTATTTCCAATATTCTGGGAGGTGGATCATAGAGGATCCTGCTGTGATGTATGTCAGAGAGTGTTTTGCCTATGTTCTCCTCTAGGAGTTTTATAATTTCTGGTCTTACGTTGAGATCGTTAATCCATTTTGAGTTTATTTTTGTGTATGGTGTTAGAAAGTGTTCTAGTTTCATTCTTTTACAAGTGGTTGACCAGATTTCCCAGCACCACTTGTTAAAGAGATTGTCTTTAATCCATTGTATATTCTTGCCTCCTTTGTCAAAGATAAGGTGTCCATATGTGCGTGGATTTATCTCTGGGCTTTCTATTTTGTTCCATTGATCTATATTTCTGTCTTTGTGCCAGCACCATACTGTCTTGATAACTGTGGCTTTGTAGTAGAGCCTGAAGTCAGGTAGGTTGATTCCTCCAGTTCCATTCTTCTTTCTCAAGATCGCTTTGGCTATTCAAGGTTTTTTGTATTTCCATACAAATTGTGAAATTATTTGTTCTAGCTCTGTGAAGAATACTGTTGGTAGCTTGATAGGGATTGCATTGAATCTATAGATTGCTTTGGGTAGTATACTCATTTTCACTATATTGATTCTTCCCATCCATGAACATGGTATATTTCTCCATCTGTTAGTGTCCTCTTTGATTTCTTTCACCAGTGTTTTATAGTTTTCTGTATATAGGTCTTTAGTTTCTTTAGGTAGATATATTCCTAAGTATTTTATTCTTTCCATTGCAATGGTGAATGGAATTGTTTCCTTAATTTCTCTTTCTGTTTTCTCATTATTAATGTATAGGAATGCAAGGGATTTCTGTGTGTTGATTTTATATCCTGCAACTTTACTATAGTCATTGATTAGTTCTAGTAATTTTCTGGTGGAGTCTTTAGGGTTTTCTATGTAGAGGATCATGTCATCTGCAAACAGTGAGAGCTTTACTTCTTCTTTCCCAATTTGGATTCATTTTATTTCTTTTTCTGTTCTGATTGCTGTGGCCAAAACTTCCAAAAGTATGTTGAATAGTAATGGTGAAAGTGGGCACCCTTGTCTTGTTCCTGACTTTAGAGGAAATGCTTTCAATTTTTCACCATTGAGGATAATGTTTGCTGTGGGTTTGTCATATATAGCTTTTATTATGTTGAGGTATGTTCCTTCTATTCCTGCTTTCTGGAGAGTTTTGATCATAAATGGATGTTGAATTTTGTCAAAGGCTTTCTCTGCATCTATTGAGATAATCATATGGTTTTTATTTTTCAATTTGTTAATGTGGTGTATTACATTGATTGATTTGTGGATATTGAAGAATCCTTGCCTCCCTGGGATAAAGCCCACTTGGTCATGGTGTATGATCTTTTTAATGTGTTGTTGGATTCTGATTGCTAGAATTTTGTTAAGGATTTTTGCATCTATGTTCATCAGTGATATTGGCCTGTAGTTTTCTTTTTTTGTGGGATCTTTGTCAGGTTTTGGTATTAGGGTGATTGTGGCCTCATAGAATGAGTTTGGAAGTTTACCATCCTCTGCAATTTTCTGGAAGAGTTTGAGCAATATAGGTGTTAGCTCTTCTCTAAATTTTTGGTAGAATTCAGCTGTGAAGCTGTCTGGGCCTGGGCTTTTGTTTGCTGGGAGATTTTTTATTACAGTTTCAATTTCTGTGCTTGTGATGGGTTTGTTAAGATTTTCTATTTCTTCCTGGTCGAGTTTTGGAAAGTTGTACTTTTCTAAGAATTTGTCCATCTCTTCCACGTTGTCCATTTTATTGGCATATAATTGTTGATAGTAGTCTCTTATGATCCTTTGTATTTCTGTGTTGTCTGTTGTGATCTCTCCATTTTCATTTCTAATTTTATTGATTTGATTTTTCTCCCTTTGTTTCTTGATGAGTCTGGCTAATGGTTTGTCAATTTTATTTATCCTTTCAAAAAACCAGCTTTTGGTTTTGTTGATTTTTGCTATGATCTCTTTTGTTTCTTTTGCATTTATTTCTGCTCTAAGTTTTAAGATTTCTTTCCTTCTACTCACCCTGGGGTTCCTCACTTCTTCATTTTCTAGCTGCTTTAGGTGTAGAGTTAGGTTATTTATTTGACTTTTTTCTTGTTTCTTGAGGTGTTGCCTGTATTGCTATGAACTTTCCCCTTAGGACTGCTTTTACCGTGTCCCACAGGTTTTGGGTTGTTGTGTTTTCATTGTCATTGGTTTCTATGCAAATTTTGATTTCTTTTTTGATTTCTTCTGTGATTTGTTGGTTATTCAGCAGCGTGTTGTTCAGCCTCCATATGTTGGAATTTTTAATATTTTTTCTCCTGTAATTGAGATCTAATCTTACTGCATTGTGGTCAGAAAAGATGCTTGGAATGATTTCTATTTTTTTGAATTTACCAAGGCTAGCTTTATGGCCCAGGATGTGATCTATCCTGCAGAAGGTTCCATGTGCGCTTGAGAAGAAGGTGAAATTCATTGTTTTGGGATGAAATGTCCTATAGATATCAATTAGGTCTAACCGGTCTATTGTATTGTTTAAAGTTTGTGTTTCCTTGTTAATTTTCTGTTTAGTTGATCTATCCATAGGTGTGAGTGGGGTATTAAAGTCTCCCACTATTATTGTGTTATTGTTAATTTCTCCTTTCATACTTGTTAGTATTTGTCTTACATATTGTGGTGTTCCTATGTTGGGTGCATATATATTTATAATTGTTATATCTTCTTCTTGGATTGATCCTTTGATCATTATGTAGTGACCTTCTTTGTCTCTTTTCACAGCCTTTGTTTTAAAGTCTATTTTATCTGATATGAGTATTGCTACTCCTGCTTTCTTTTGGTCTCGATTTGCATGGAAAATCTTTTTCCAGCCCTTCACTTTCAGTCTGTATGTGTCTCCTGTTTTGAGGTGGGTCTCTTGTAGACAACATATGTAGGGGTCTTGTTTTTGTATCCATTCAGCCAGTGTTTGTCTTTTGGTTGGGGCATTCAACCCATTTACGTTTAAGGTAATTACTGATAAGTATGATCCCGTTGCCATTTACTTTATTGTTTTGGGTTCGAATTTATACACCGTTTTTGTGTTTCCTGTCTAGAGACTATCCTTTAGTATTTGTTGGAGAGCTGGTTTGGTGGTGCAGAATTCTTTCAGCTTTTGCTTGTCTGAAAAGCTTTTGATTTCTCCTTCATACTTGAATGAGATCCTTGCTGGGTACAATAATCTGGGCTGTAGGTTATTTTCTTTCATCATTTTAAGTATGTCTTGCCATTCCCTCCTGGCTTGAAGAGTTTCTATTGAAAGATCAGCTGTTATCCTTATGGGTATTCCCTTGTGTGTTATTTGTTTTTTTTCCCTTGCTGCTTTTAATATTTGTTGTTTGTGTTTGATCTTTGTTAATTTGATTAATATGTGTCTTGGGGTGTTTCGCCTTGGGTTTATCCTGTTTGGGACTCTCTGGGTTTCTTGGACTTGGGTGATTATTTCCTTCCCCATTTTAGGGAAGTTTTCAACTATTATCTCCTCAAGTATTTTCTCATGGTCTTCCTTTTTGTCTTCTTCTTCTGGGACCCCTATGATTTGAATGTTGTAGCGTTTAATATTGTCCTGGAGGTCTCTGAGATTGTCCTCATTTCTTTTAATTCGTTTTTCTTTTATCCTCTCTGATTCATTTATTTCTACCAGTCTATCTTCTAATTCACTAATCCTATCTTCTGCCTCTGTTATTCTACAATTTGTTGCCTCCAGAGTGTTTTTAATTTCACTTATTGCATTATTCATTATATATTGACTCTTTTTTATTTCTTCTAAGTCCTTGTTAAACCTTTCTTGCATCTTCTCAATCCTTGCCTCCAGGCTATTTATCTGTGATTACATTTTAATTTCAAGATTTTGGATCAATTTCACTATCATTATTCGGAATTCTTTATCAGGTAGATTCCCTATCTCTTCCTCTTTGGTTTGGTTTGGTGGGCATTTATCCTGTTCCTTTATCTGCTGGGTATTCCTCTTTCTCTTCATCTTGTTTAAATTGCTGAGTTTGGGGTGTCCTTTCTGTATTCTGGCAGTTTGTGGAGTTCTCTTTATTGTGGCGTTTCCTCGCTGTGTGTGGGTTTGTACAGGTGGCTTGTCAAGGTTTCCTGGTTAGGGAAGCTTGTGTCGATGTTCTGGTGGATGGAGCTGTATTTCTTCTCTCTGGAATGTAATGAAATGTCCAGTAATGAGTTATGAGATGTCTATGGTTTTGGGGTGACTTTGGGCAGCCTGTATCTTGAAGCTCAGGGCTGTGTTCCTTTGTTGCTGGAGAATTTTCTTGGTATGTGTTGCCCTGGAATTTGTTGGCCTTTGTGTGGTGCTTGGTTTCAGTGTCGGTATGGAGGCATTTGATGAGCTCCTGTCAATTAATGTTCCTTGGAGTCAGGAGTTCCCTGGAGTCAGGGTTTGGACTTAAGCCTCCTACTTCCAGTTATCGGTCTTATTTTTACAGTAGTTTCAAAACTTCTCCTTCTATACAGCTCCATTGATAAAACATCTACGTTAAAGATGAGAAGTTTCTCTACTGTGAGGGTCACTCAGAGAGGTTCACAGCGTTACATGGAGAAGAGAAGAGGGAGGAGGGAGTTAGAGGTGACCCAAATGAGATGAGGTGGAATCAACAGTGGAGAGAGTGGGCTAGCCAGTAGTCACTTCCTTATGTGCACTCCACAACTGGACCGCTCAGAGATGTTCACGGAGTTATACAGAGAAGAGAAGAAGGAGGAAGGAGACAGAGGTGGCCAGAAGGATAAAAGGGGGAAATGAAAAGGAGGGAGACAGATCCAGCCAGTAATCAGTTCCCTAAGTGTTCTCCACCGTCTGGAACACACAGAAATTCAGAGTTGGGTAGAGTAGAGAGGGGTTAGGGAGGAGATACAGGCGACCTGGTGGAGAAAATGGAGAGTCCAAAGGGAGAGAAAGCAGTCAAGCCACTAATCTCGCTCCCTAGTGAAAAATGGGTCCTGAAGATTGGGTTCTTAAAGGTACAAAATTGGTAACAAATACATAAAAGCAAAAATTAAAAATCTAGAGTAGAGTTTGGAATTTCAAAAATACGATGTTAATGAAAAGAAGAAGGAAAAGAAAGAGAAAAAACGAACAAAGAAAAACAAACAAGGTCGCGAAAATTATAAAGAAACTACAGGTACAAAATTGATAACTAATACCAAAAAGCAAAAATTAGAAATCTAGAGTAGAGTTTGGAATTTCAATAATACAATGTTAAAAAAGAAGAAGAAGAAAAATAAAGAGAGAAAACAAACAAACCAACAAAAACAATGTCACAAAAATTATAAAGAAAATACAGGTACAAAATTGATATCAAATACCAAAAAGCATAAATTAAAAATCTTGGGTAGAGTTTGGAATTGCAGATATACGATGTTATATAAAAGAAGAAGAGAAAGAAACAGAGGGAAAAAAAACAAAAAACAAAAAAAAAGTCACAGAAATTATGAAAAAAACTATAGGTACAAAATTGATAACATACACCAAAAGGCTAAAATTAAAAATCTAGAGTAGAGTTTGGAATTTCAAAAATACAATGTTAAAGAAAAGAAGAAAAAGAAAAAAAAAACAAAACACGGTCAAAAAATTATAAAATATATATATGAAGTTTGCTGAAGAAGAAAAAAAATAGGGTCCTTTTTTTTTTTTTTTTTTTTTTTGCAATGTAATAGGTTATAAAAGTGAAAATTAAAGGACAATAGAGGACTTAAATTTTTTTTTTAATTAAAAAAAAAGAAAGAAAGATTGATCGTAAAAATAGTCAAAATATATCTAGGTCTTTCTCTGGTTTTGTTGTGAGTATTGTGGGTTCAGTTCATTTTTGGCTAGTTCCTTGGTCCGACTTATATTTCTCAAGATCTATAGGCCCCTTCCTATGTAGTCCGTAGTAACCACAGGGTTTTAATCTATGGCCTGTAGCTTCCAAGGCGTTTCCCTCTGTTTTAGCTTCTTCTGTTTGCTGGTCTCTTCAATGTCTGGTTTCCGCCCTGACACAAAGGGGACGGTGGAGGACACTTTTTTTTTTTTTTTTTTTTAGGCTCACTTGTTCAGTCGCGCTGTGGGGAGGGAGGGAGGGATGCTGCAAACAGATAACACTGGCGTGCGCTCGCAGTGCCTCAGCCACACTGGGTCTGCCCCCGCTCACGGCGCGTGTAGCCTCCCTGCCCACACTGCTTGGGCTGTAGGTTGTACCGCAGGGAACAATCAGATGCCAGCCCTGGGCTGAACTCCCAGGTCCAAGCTGCTCAGGTTCAGGCACTCGGGTAGTCCTCAGAGGCGCAGACTCGGTTGGGCCTGCGTTTTGTGCTCTTCCCAGGTCCGAGCAGCTCAGGTGATGAGGTGTTTGGCGAGCGCCAATGCTGTGACTTATCGCCTCCCCGCCACTCGGTTATCTGGGTGTAAAACCGGCGCACCTTCTCAGGCAGATGTTGACCGTCCAGACCCCCAAGAAGTTTTAGTTAGCAAAGAAGCCTGCTTACAGTTTTATAGATAATGTCTCTCTGGGGCTGCGATTGCCCCCTTCCGGCTCTGGCTACCTGTCACCGGAGGGGGAAGTTCTGCAGCCGGCTATCTCTGTTCAGTCCTTTGTTCTGTGCGCGGGCCTGGCGGTGTCTTAGGTTAGGGCTGGCTTTTCGCGTGGTAGATATCCCACAGTCTGGTTTGCTAGCCCAAATTATTTCTCTCAGATAGTGCTCAGGACATTCGGGCCAGATTCTTACTCTAAGCGACGCAGCCCGCGCCCTGCTTCCCTGCCCAGGCCCCGCTTGCTAATGGCGTGTGCAGGCGTCTGCGCTGCTTCTCCGCTGGGGGAGTTACCGTAGGGCTCGCAATCTGCAATTTTTAATTGTTTATTTATTTTTTTCTACCTGTTATGTTGCCCTCTGTGCTTCCAAAGCTCGGCACAGATTCGGCAGTGAGAAGGTTTCCTGGTGTTTGGAAACTTCTCTCTTTTTAAGACTCCCTTCCCAGGACAGAACTCCATCCCTCCCTCTTTTGTCTCTTTTTTTGTCATTTATATTTTTTCCTACCTCCTTTCAAAGAGTCGGGTTGCTTTTCTGGGTGCCTGATGTCCTCTGCCGGCATTCAGAAGTTGTTTTGTGGAATTTACTCAACGTTTAAATGCTCTTTTGATGAATTTGTGGGGGAGAAAGTGTTCTCCCCGTCCTACTCCTCCACCATCTTGGCTCCTCCTTCATCCATTTTAATACAGAGTCAACATATTGACTTTTACTAAAATGCCAACTTGAATTTGTGTTCTAATTTTAGACAGGCACAGCTGCTAAATCTAGGATTCACTTAAGCACTTGCTTTTTTGAGCTAAGTGTGACACTTCGCTTTGGTCAATATTGTATTTAATTTTATTAGTTTCAACCAATTGTTACCCTAGCAGCTTTGGTTGGATCTTGACTTCATCACTTAATGTAATTTGGGTTTTACAAATAGTTTACCAAAATATGTTAACATATGATTACTATGCTTTCTAAATTTTGACTCGTTGAGTAACCAAGGTTGAGAAGAGCTAGGCTAAGGAGATAAATTTAATAAATGCCATAAGAGGCTTCTCTATAGATTTAAATCATATATTTTCAGGTACTTTTAGATATTGCCCTCCTGAAAATTATTTAAATGCCCTGCAGTGCTCAACATGTACATATACAGTTACTATGTTTGGGTAAAAAATTTTCAAATACCTTTATGATAAACAGACCATTATGATTATCACATACTTAAGGACCACTGTATGCATTGGAGAAGGAAATGGCAACCCATTCCAGTGTTCTTGCCTGGAGAATCCCTGGGACGGGGGAGCCTGGTGGGCTGCCGTCTATGGGGTCACACAGAGTCGGACACGACTGAAGCGACTTAGCAGCAGCAGCAGCAGCAGCAAGGACCATTGTATTTTCGTCATCTTCTAATCTCCTAACCCTATTTAAGAAATGAGTTCAACTGTAATAACTTATTCTTACTGAATCAGTGCAAATTCTCTTCTGGACAGTCTTTTAATATTCCTTAAACACATATTGGGATTAATTTTAAGATTAGCTTTGGTATGTGGGTTTCTTTTTTTTTTTTCTGAAAGTCATAATAATTGCCTATTCCAGTCTTGTGGCACTTTTAATTCCTCAGCTATCAAATCAGTCCTTTATTGAAATTCTGACCAGAGTTTTCTTAGACTCTAAAAAGACAGTGACTGCGCTCGGAGACTGCTCAGTTCAGAGGAACTGAAAGCCTTTGTACAGTTTAGGCTTCTGTGGTGCAGCTTGAGATGAAAGGAATGGTTTTGGAGATACAGAGTTATCATGTTCATCTCATTTCAATTTAAAAACAATATCATTTCAGAAAACTTGGATTCTAAACCCTTTATCTGACAATGTAACCAATTTTAGCAATTTGGAAATTTCAGTGTGCTAAGTTGCACGTTATACAGATTTCAAAGTGATTCATAACAGAACCATATTTTTTTTCCTATACATTTTCTCTTTGTCTACTCTGCACTTCGTTTTCCAAACCAAACTAAACTTTCAACTCAATCCTCTTACATATGTCATATACCATATCTTATATAACTTAGACTTTGAAATACTGTTTCTTGCTCTTCTTTTTTAAAGAATTTTTTTTCTTCTCTTCTCCCTTTCCCTTTCCATTTACCTTACTAACTTCTAGTTATTATATTTAGTTCTTAAGTCACTTATTCTAGGAAACCTTCTCTTTTTTTTTTAAAGAAAGAAATGGAACATTTCATTTTTTTTTAATTGTTGATTTGAATAGTTAACAATTGTTGTTAATAGTTAATTTAAATTGTGCTGTTAGAGTTCCAATGTACAGGAAGGTATTTCAGATTCTTTTCTATTATAGGTTATTGTAAGATATTAAGTGTAGTTCCCTGTGCTGCACAGTAGGTCCTAATTGTTTAACTATTGTATATATCATCAGCTAAACTCCTACATACAAATAAGTTCCATTTCAAGAGCACGTTCATAAGTCCAATGTGTTAGTAAGTCATCAAAGTTAACCTAGATACCAAACTAAAACACAATTAGCTATATAGTCCTGTACTGTAATAGGTTTATAATATTTTAAACATAAATTATACCTAAAAGCAAAAAATAAATGTAACAGTTTTAATCTTATTGTACAGTACCCTGTAAAATACAGTAGAGAACCAGCTACATCACCACCAATTTTCTACTTGCTTCTGGATATCCTGGGCTTGAAATAAAGATAGTGTATACTGTACTCTATACAGTTCTACACAGAAACGTACACAAAAGCACAAATACTTTAGAGGATGCATGCAAGTGAAAGTGTATGCCAGACACATGAACTAGCATATATGGTTGGATATGCAAATACATGTTTGCATTTTGAAAGCTAACAGCTTGAAGATTTGTATGTAGGGGACTTATTGTAATGTGTATATATTAATCCCAAATTCCTAATTTATCTCTCCCCCTACTACCACTATCAGTTTTGGTAACCATAAATTTATTTTCTAAATCTATGAGTCTATTCCTATTTTGTAAGTAAGTTCATCTATATAATTTTTTTGATTCCATGTTTATGTGATATCAAATTATAGTTGTCTTTGTCTGTCTGAATTACTTCACTTAGCATGACAATCTCTAGGTCTGCCCATGTTGCTGCAAATTACATTATTTCATCCTTTTTTATAGCTGTGTAATATTCCATTGTGTAATATTCATCTTTATTCATCTATTGATGAACATTTAGGGTGCATCTATATCTTGGCTAGAAACCTTCTCTTACACCACAACTTTTAAGTGCTCCATTCACTTAATATCTATTAACTATCACTGCTATGTTCTCCTTTAGCTCTCTGTATGACTTATATGAAATATTTATTACACATGATTTTAATAGCTAGTTTACATATTTGTAATTACACTGTATAATAATGACAGTAAGAAAAAGAATAATTATGAGTTATTAAGTGCTTATTATGAATGTAGATAAATGTTATAAATATATCTAAATATTTATTTTTGTATTGATATACAAATAGATATGCCTACTTAACATCTCTATGAAGGAGTCATATTAAAAAATGATGGAAACAGAATAGTTAAAACTTGTGCAAGATAACACTGCCATCAACTCAAAATTTTCTGCAATAGATGTTTAGTATTCATATACATAGTATAAATTAATATCTTTAAAATCCCAAAAGAAAAGCAGTTCCCAAAACATTAAGATATAAAATAACAATACCTCCTTTTGCAATTATTTTCTGAACAAGAAGCAAATAGACCCAATGATAGTATATTAGAGATAGCTGCTGCTGCTCCTGCTAAGTTGCTTCAATCGTGTCCGACACTGTGCGACCCTGTAGACGGCAGCCCACCAGGCAACCCTGTCCCTGGGATTCTCTGGGCAAGAAAACTGGAGTGGGTTGCCATTTCCTTCTCCTGTGCTTGAAAGTGAAGTCACTCAGTCTGTCCAACACTTAGCAACCCCATGGACTGCAGCTTACCAGGCTTCTACGTCCATGGAATTTTCCAGGCAAGAGTACTGGAGTGGGGTGCCATTGCCTTTCCGACTGGAAAAATAAAATAAAATTAAAAAAATATATTCACTTAAATATTAATAAAAATAACACTGAGAAACAAACAAACAAAAAAAGAATACATTCCTAATTTTCAAACAAAAATTCATTGTTGTATGCCCAGGGGAAAATGACCACATGTCCTAGGTGCTCAAAATATTTAATAATGGAATTAGTCATTTCTAGGGAATATCCAAAAACAGAGCTTGTACTTGAGGACATGTGTGTTTTGCTTGCAGAATAAGGTTTGAATTGATGGGTCACTTAGCTGTTCTCTGACACTGGACACCTTTATTTGTGTAATAGAGGTAACTTTATATATTTCAAATTAAAAATCTACAGATTTTGCATACATAAAGTATCACTATCCATGGAGTTCTCCTAGATGAATGTACCGTGGTGAATTGTGTACTACTTCTTTTGCTGGATTGCATTCACTGAGTTTTATCAAAGACTGTTACATCAGCATGTGCAATTTTAATTTGGGAAAAAAATTCATTTTAATCTCTTAGGCTATGCCATCGTCCTTTTCTATTTCTGTGTGTGTGTGTGTGTGTGTGTGAGTGTATGAGAGAGAGGAAGAGAGAGAATTAGGAATTTCTCTAGTATATTATCGCTGGGTCTATTTGCTTTATTTTCTGGTTTAAAAGATAAATGCAAAAGTGGCATATTTAGGCCACCTGGGGACTAACTTGGTCAGCTGGAGGCTAATTTTCATTTGGATTCTTAGATATATTAGTTTAGTCATTACAGATATTTATTGTGCGTTTACAAATATATACGCGTTGACTTGTTTGCATATCCCTCAAGCCAGGATAGTTTCCCTCTGCTTACCTGAGCTACGTGTTTCACTGAAAATGTGCTTCTTCATTCTTCAGGGTCTAGCTTGGTGATCTAAAGCTAGTCACTGCCTTAGATAATTGTGACTGCTATGATGCCCATAAGGCGCACACTTCCTTCACAAGAGGCAGGACACACATTTCATTTAAATTAGCCCTAATGCTGCCACTTCAGCAGCCTGCTTGTGCAAGCCATGGTGAAGCTTGGCTAGTCAGCCTTGTTTTCTATACTTACTTTGAGGAATTCTGAAACTACTGGCAGTAGACATGATAAGAGCATGCTGACATAGGAAGATCAAATAAGGATTGTCAAAAGCCCCCAAGAGCTAACTAGACAAAATAGTAACAAATGACCAGAGTGCTGCTGATATCACAAGCATAGATGCAAATTAAAACACCCTTGGTTAAAAATGTGAATGGTTTCATATAACGAAAAAATTTAATATTAATTTCACATGTAGCAAAGCATTTGAGAGAGATTTTAAGGGGTAAAAACTAATATCTCATATGTAAAAGCTTGACCCAAGTTAAACCTAGCTTTAAAATATGTTTTTGATGTAAAAACAGTCTTGTCTTTTATAGCAACTCCTTTTCTAAAATGTATCTGTCTATAAAGAATTGTTCACCATCTATATGTAGCTTAACAGTCACTCTTTCATTTTTCTGCATTTGTTCTAATTCTTATTCATCTGCACACATATTTTAGCATAGCATAAGTTCATTTTCACATTCTGTATATTTTTGCTGAATTTAGTAATCACAATTTTTTTTCCTGTGACTGCAAAGAACTCACAATTATAATTTTAATAGTGAAATACTATTCTATCATAAATTCTATCATTTTTCCACAAGTAAAAAATGTGCTTTAGTATAAATCAATAGTTTCATTTTCTTTTAAGTTTTAGTCAAGAAATATGACTAGGAATAATCATTCATTTTGTATAATTGCTTTACAATATTCCATAGTTTCTTCTGTGCAATGAAGTGAATCAGCTTTATAATTTATAACTCTTGATTTTGTTGTTTTTAATTTATACCAGTATCTTTTTCTTTTTGAAGTATCTCCTAAGGCCAAAGAAATAAATAAAAATAAAAACAAAAATAAACAAATATAGCCTAATCTTAAAAGATTTTGCACAGCAAAGAAAACCATCAATTAAATGAAAAAGACAACCTACTGAATGGGAGAAAATATTTTCAAATTAAATGACCAATGAGAGGTTAATATCCAACATATATAAATAGTTCATACAACTCAATATCAATCAAGACAAACAACCTGATAAAAAAATGAGCAAAGAACCTGAACAATTTTTTTTTTTTCAAAGAAGACATTCATGTGGACAACTGGGACATGAAGAACTGCTCAACATCATCAGGGAAATGAAAATCAAAACCACAATGAGATACCACCTCGATCCTATCAGATGGCTATTATTAATGTCTACAAAGAAGAGTGTTGGCTAGGATATGGAGAAAAGGGAAACCTAGAAAACATTTGGTAAGAATATAAATTGGTATAGCCACTATGGAAGTAGGATGGAGATTTCTCAAAAAGCTGAAAATAGAACTATCATATGATCCAGCAATTCCACTCTTGGATGCATGTTCTTAAAAGTGAAAACCATGGACTACTCTGGTGCTCCAGTGGTTAAAACTCTATGCTTTCACTGCAGAGTTGAATCCCTGCTCAGGGAACTAAGCTCTCACTTGCTACTTTGCCAACAAAGGTCCGTCTAGTCAAGGCCATGGTTTTTCCTGTGGTCATGTATGGATGCGAGAGTTGGACTGTGAAGAAAGCTGAGTGCCGAAGAATTGATGCTTTTGAACTGTGGTGTTGGAGAAGACTCTTGCGAGTCCCTTGGACTGCAAGGAGACCCAACCAGTCCATTCTGAAGGAGATCAGCCCTGTGTGTTCTTTGGAAGGAATGATGCTGAAGCTGAAACTCCAGTACTTTGGCCATCTCATGCGAAGAGTTGACTCATTGGAAAAGACTCTGATGCTGGGAGGGATTGAGAGCAGGAGGAGAAGGGGATGACAGAGGATGAGATGGCTGGATGGCATCACTGACTCGATGGACGTGAGTCTGAGTGAACTCTGGGAGATGGTGATGGACAGGGAGGCCTGGCGTGCTGTGATTCATGGGGTCGCAAAGAGTCGGACACGATTGAGCAACTGAACTGAACTGCCACATAGTATGGCCAAAGAAAAGAAAAGCAAGGTAAAAAATAAAATGTATATTAAAAATAAAACCCTTAGTTTGAAAATATACATATACCCTGATGTTCATAACAACATTATCTATAATAGTCAATATATGGCAGCAACCTAAGTGTTCATCAGCAGATGAATTGATTAAAAAAGAGTTGAGATATATATATATAAATATATGTACACATACTTATAAACATATACACACACGATGTAATTTTACTCATCCATAAAAAGAATATATATATATATACACACACACACACACAATGCAATTTAACTCATCCATAAAAAAGAATAAAATTATGCAATTTGTATTATTGTGGACAGATGTAGAGAATATCATGGTTACTGAAATAAATCAGAGAAAGATACATAATATATGATATTACTGGCATGTGGAACCTAAAAAAATAAAATGAATGTATATAACAAAACGTAAATAAGCTCCAGATACAGAAAACAAACTAAGATACAGAAACTAATATGTGTAAAATTGATAAGCGACAAGGATGTATTATACAGCACAAGGAATTATAGCCAATATTATGTGATAACTTTAGATGGACTATTTTGTGTTAAAATGTTAAATCACCATGTTGTCCACCTGTAACTAATATAATATTGTAAATCAACTATACTTCAATGAAAAAAAGATTTAAGCTTTGTTAAATCATGTCAAATAGTTTATTTTACTGTAGATCCACAGGAATAGTTGTTTTTAATTAGGACTTCCTGCTAAGGAAACTTTTAAAGCTGAAATGTGAATGAGTTAGGGGAGAAGCATCAATAAGTGATGCTGGAAAAACTGGACAGCTACATGTAAAAAAATGAAATTAGAACACTTCCTAATAGTATCTACTAAAATAAACTCAAAATAGATAAAGACCTAAATGTAAGGCCATAAACTATAAAAGTCATAGAGGAAAACATAGGCAGAACACTGTTGGACATAAATTGCAGCAAGATCTTTGACTCACCTCTTAGAGTATGGAAATGGAAACATTAAGTAAAGAAATAAGATCTAATTAAACTTAAAAGCTTTTGCACAGCAAAGTAAAACTATAAATAAACTGGAAAGGCATCCCTCAGAATAGGAGTAAATAATTGCAAATGAAGAACTGACAAAGGATTAATCTCCAAAATATACAAGCAGCTCAAATAGCTCAATATCAGAAAAACAAACAACCCATTCAAAAAAATGAGTGGAAAACAGACATTTCTCCAGAAAAAACATACAGATGGCCAACAAACACATGAAAAGATGCTCAACATAGTTCATTATTAGAGAAATGCTATTGAAACCTACAGTGCGGTATCACTTCACACTGGTCAGAGAGAGTGGCCATCATCAAAAAATCTACAAAAATAAATGCTGTAGAGGGTGTGGAGAAAAGGGAACTCTCCTGTACTTTTGTCTGGAATATAAATTGATACAGCCACTATGGAGAGCAATATGGAGATTCCTTAAAAACTAGAAATAAAACTGTTGCATGACCCAGCAATTCCACTTCTAGGAATATACTCTGAGAAAATCATAATTCAAAAAGACACATGTATCCCAATGTTCATTTCAGTACTATTTACAATAGGACATAGATGGAACCCAGGTTTCTATCAACAGATGAATAGATAAAGAAGATGTGGTACATATACAAAATGGAATATTACTGAGCCATAAAAAGAGATAAATTTGAGTCAGTTGAACTGAGGTAGATGAACCAAGAGCCTATTGTACAGAGTGAAATAGTTCAGAAAGAGAAAGACAAATATCACACATATATGAAATCTAGAAAAATGGTACAGATGAACCTATTTGCAGGGCAGGAATAGAGATACAGACACAGAGAAGGACTTGTGGGGACAAATGGGGAAGTAGAGGGTAGGGTGAATTGAGAGAATAGCTTTGAAATATAAACATTACCATGTGTAAAAGAGATAACTAGTGGGAAGTTGCTGTATAACATAGGGAACTCAGCCCAATGCGCAGTGATGACCTGAGGGATGGGATGGTGGGGGAAGGAGGGGATACGTGTATGCTTATGGCTGATTCAAGTTGTTGTATGACAGAAACCAGCACAATGTTATAATACAATTATCCTCTAATTAAAAATAAATTAAAAAAAGACACAGCAAACCAATATGCACCTGTATATAAATGAAGTAAAATTTCACAAAACTATAGTGTATGAGATGCATGCTGATATTTTTATGTAACTATATAATATTTTTTTCACAAGCACAATAACTTGATTCCTTGTTCACTAGTGAGTCTTGACTTACAGTGAAGATGTTGATAATTATTTGAACATTTTTCATATATGTGCTAATAGGTGGCATTCTCTTGCCTGGACCTCTAGCCCAACTTGCTTCTATCAAATATAGTTGAAATATTTTTAATCTACAAATTAACAACGCCTTTCATATGTGTTTGCAAAAGCTACAGAAGTCATAACACTTTGTCTCAGAGCTGACTGCTCTTTCTGAGTGTTGGGAATACATTATCATTCATTAGTGCATTTCGAGTGGTCTCTGAGGTTGTTAAAGCTTTTCTCACCTTGTGGTTTAAGGGAACTGGAATTAAAGCCTCTACTGCTCTTCAGAATTTGACCTCAGTATAAAAATAACATAATTTTAAGACCCAAAGGATATACTTTCTTACCTCCTATGCAAACCATGCAAACCATGAGTTTTGGCTTCTAAATGCTTCAAAGCATTTTATATACTTTTGTATCTTTGCAGTGTGATGGATTAGAAAGGCACCAGGTCCTCTGTTTCTAGATTTTCATGTGGACACAATGAGGTGATATCCTTTCTAAAATCTTTGGAATATCTAATTTAGTAATGAGTATATGGAATCTGAGAGACTATGAAAAACCTGCCATATTTTTCCAGACCAACATCATTCCCTTGTGCAAAACTGTTCTTGTTATAGCAAAGTGAGTGAAAAAAAACAAAGTCATTCGTACTTTCTAAGTGTTTTGGGAGTTTTAAGTCAAAGACTCACTGATAATTTTTTTTTTCCTGTTCTTCTGTGACATCAAACATTTACGGCTAGTGTTACTGCCACTTTATCTTACACACATATCAATGAAGATCCAAAACGTGCAGAGTGGAAAGGTAAACTCATCTATATAGGAAACTTAAAGGGCATTTAACTGGAGAGGGGAATTCTAGCAGCCCAAATAAAATAAGATCCTGCTTAGGGGTGACTGGTGAAAGCCATGATTGGTAGCTGATGGATTTTTAAATACAATGTTACTTAATATTCACTTTTTTTATTGTTTCTTGTGCTGCATGGTAATCAAGTTCTTTAACTTAAAGTGTTCAGTCAAATGCCTTGCATGTATTGTTTTTGGAAAAAAAAAACAATGAATATTGATTATCTTCCATAAATAGTTGCTACAAAATAAAAGAAAGAAAAAATTGAGGGAGGTCTAATATTAGCGAGAGCTAGAAACTCAGAGTGAAAGTAGCCATTAAAATCTAATATTGGAATAATATGCAGAAATTTTCATTAGAAGGCAGGATGAGGAGCTCAATCCAGTCTACTTCAATTAAAATGCTCAGGAAAACACTATTTTATATCTGGATTAGTATATATATATTTTACTAATGACTTATACTTCAGTCTTGTATGTGGCTTGCCAAAATAGCAAATCTAAAATTAGAAAATAAATACCATCAAAATTCCATAATCATTTTCTGCTTCTGCCCTAGCCACCAAAAACATCTTGGGTCAATGGCATTCTGTTCTTTTCTGCTCAGTGTCAAAATGGTTATACCAATGTTCTAACTCTTTCTTGTCCCTGGAGCTTTCCAATAATAATTGCCTCTATAACCTAAAACCATTGGGAATGGAGACTGGATTAGGGTGGCAGCCAAGGAAAGAAGGGTTGCCAAAAATATCGAGGCTGGAAACAAACAAAAAAAAACCCTAAGAACATCCTTAAAATACTGGATTCCTCAGATATTATTTTGACTCCAAATAAGCCAGGACCTCCACTGAAAATCACTAGTTAGATTTGCTGGGTATTGGAAACTACAATTTTACACAAAATTTAGAGAATCTATTTCACGAATTACATGGCAATCACTATAAGTTGAAAAAAAAGACAATGTTTAACCATCTCCTAGCCCTAGATGTGTGATGTACATTAGAGTTGTCAGAATAAAATCCATATTCAGAAGTACTTGTTCTGCAATTTAATGTTTCAAGTCCAGATCCCTCTCAGATGTTCAAGCATGCATTTTTCATGGACAAACATGAGTTTGATATTTTTTCCTGTAGCTTTGAAAAAATTTGCTACGTTCTTTTTGTAAAGTATTATTATACTTCTTTTGTTGGTTTGTTTTGAACACAAGCATACCATTAGAATCAGGGCTGTTTTAAATTCCAGGTGATGAGCCTGAAATGTATATGCCTCTGTTTTATAGGATGCTCTGTGGTCTCTTATTCTAGAATGCATCGGCTTGCAAATATATAGCCTCATAGATATATAACCACCTTTTTTTGTACATACACAGGAAAATTGGCTCCATAGACCTTTTTAATTTTTTGGTAACTCAATTTACTATAAAGGAGCAAAGGTTTTTTAAAAAGCATTCAGTTTTGTATTTTTACTGCAGATACAAATTTCAATTGTAGTTATTTTTCTGAAGCTATTTTGCCATTGCCAATAACATCGTCTTAATAGTGGGTTGCCAAAAAATATTTGTTTTATTGTTTAATTTACTTATGGGGAAATGATGCTCAGTATTATTTATTTTTCTTGATTGTGTACATATTGACTCAAACCAGAACAACAAATTACAATGAAACTCAAAAAAATATCATGGGTTGCAAGTTCAACAATATTAACTTTGCATATTGGCCCTCTGTGGTAGTAGTTTGCTTGTTGGCACCTTTGTGAAATAGTATCTACCTCAGTGAGGGAAATTTATATGTCCATACATCTATAAGACCGCTGAGTAAATTATATTAAGTACTTCAGTTCACAGATGTCATAATCTTTCATATATACCTTTATTAGTTTATTAGAATAGACTCATGAGATAGATTAGCCTGATATTTTTATTCCTGCACTATAGGTAATAGGACTGAGGTACATATTAAATTACTGGGTACAATTTGTCTAGCCAGTCACCAACAGAAATGATATTAGAATTTAATGATGTTTAGGTGAGTGATGAAATATGTAGATAAAGTGTTGAGAAACATTCATATTCAAGGACTCAAGTATAAGTATGGAGCATTTTCCAGCAGAAGCGGAATAAAAGAAGAGCAAAGATCATGGGACAATGCACTGTGAAATTTGAGTCAAAAAAAAAGTGAAAAACCAATTTTCAAAGAAAAACATACTATCATGATCATCCTAGTCTTTCCCTGCCCATTGCCTCCAAATATCATTGCTCACCTCTCGTCTTGACCTATCACATCTCAGGAACAGAGTCAAAAACTTTGTATGTTTTTTCTTTAGTCTCTTATTTTAAAGCAATATCTTCACTAAATTTTTGCATGAAATTTTCACAAGACAATCAGGCATATTTTTTGTAGGATATTTTTTTTTGTCTGTAATCATTTCCTTGTGGTATCTTTCATTGTGCTCCATTATTTCCTGTGCCCTCTATTACTGGAAGATAGGTCTACAAGCTAGATTAGATTCAAATTAACTTTTTGGGTTTTTTTTGCAAAAGACTATTTCATAAATTGTAGCTTACACTCCATAATTCATCTCATTAATGAGCACATAATTCTGGGGTTTTCCTGGTGGCTCAGATGGTTAAGAATCTGCCTGTAATGCAGGAGACCCAGATTTGATCCCTGGAGAAGGAAATGCTACCTACTCCATTATTCTGGCCTGGAGAATTCCATGGACAGAGGAGTCTGGGGGACTACAGTCCCTGAGGTCGCAAAGAGTCTGACACAACTGAGTGATTAACATTTATTTTTAATTGGAAGATACTTGCTTTACAAGATTGTGTTGGTTTATGCCATTTATCATGAAAAATCTTATTTATGAAAATTTTCTGGAATTTAGTTATTATTAATTTTTATTTTATATTGGAGTAGAGTTGACTTGCTGTTGCTGCTGCTGCTGCTAATTCACTTCAGTCGTGTCCAACTCTGTGCGACCCCCTAGACGGCAGCCCACCAGGCTCCTCTGTCCCTGGGTTAATTTCAGATGTACAGCAAATTGATTCACTTATATCTATATATATAGTCTCTTTTATATTCTTTTCCTATATAGGTTGTTAAGAGTATTGAGTAGAGTTCCCTGTGCTTTACAATAGGTCCTAGTTGATTATCTATTTTATATGTAATAGTATATATATATATATATATATATATATACACATATATACATATATATATATACACACACACACCAATCCAAAGCTCCTAATTTATCCTTTTCCCCTACCTTTCCATTTGGTGACTACAAATTTTCTAAGTCTGTTTCTGTTTTGGAAATAAGTTAATATGTATCATTTTTAGATTCCACACATAAGTGATAAATAATATTTGTCTTTCTCTGTGAAATTTAGCTCAAGTCTATTCCTTTTGAGGGTTGTGAATTTTTTTCTGTGCTTTTCGCTGGCTCCTTTTATCCTTTGTTTCATTTTCATGCTCTTGGCTCCATTATTTTTTGTGCATCTGGTTGCACTATTCTTGACAATTCAATAGTTTCATCATAAATTATGAGTTGATTGTATTTTTTCCTTCAGTGTCCTCAACCTTTGCTTATCTGCAGTTTGTAATCTTCCTATTTTTGTTTGTTTCTATTTTCAATATTTAAATCTTTGGTTTGCAACTACAAATGCTTTTTATAATTATACTAATTGCGGTAGGAGAATCCTGTGATAGTTTTCTTCTGTTTTGCTAATTTCGTTTTTGGGTTTTTTTGGTTTGCTAAAATTTTAATTTTTATATCCCCCTTTCTTAACATAACTTCATATGTATTTGTTTTACCAGGTTATGTTTGTGGTTTAATGTTTTCCCTTGAATTCCATGAAATACTCTGGTATATTTAGCATGTGTTTCTCCTTTTTCTTCATGCAAGCTTAAAGCGGTTTCTGATTGTTGACCCAGTTGGAGATCTAATTCAAATACAATTCTTCATTTTGACCCTTGTGCTTTCTGGCTTTTTCTCTTTTAAATGGAGAGAACGCCTGCTCTGCAACTTTCCATTTGACCTTTGTGTGCCAGCTACAATGTTTCCTTCCTGCTCCTGTGTTTTAACAATGTCCTCCTCTTCTAAGTCGCTTCAGTCATATCCGACTCTGTGCGACCCATAGACGGCAGCCCACCAGGCCTCCCGTCCCTGGGATTCTCCAGGCAAGAACTCTGGAGTGGGTTGCCATTTCCTTCTCCAATGCAGGAAAGTGAAAAGTGAAAGTGAAGTCGCTCAGTCGTGTCTGACCCTCAGTGACCCCATGGACTGCAGCCTTCCAGGCTCCTCCATCCATGGGATTTTCCAGGCAAGAGTACTGGACTGGGGTGCCCAATGTCCTCCTAACACCTCAGTATTGCAACTGCTAATGGTACTTTCAGGGGTTTTTCTGCTGTTTATTCCCCCCCTGAAATGTTACTCTGCCATTTCTTCACTGCTCTAAAGCAGCTCTGTTGAAATGGAGGGAAAAACCCTTCATCCTACTAAACACATTTCTTTGAAATATCCTCTTTCATATTGAACTCAAGGAAGAGTTCAAGCCTTGTGCTTGAACTTGTCCAGATCTTAAATAAATTGACTGTTATATGAATACAACTCTTTCAATGTCTACTTACATTTTCCTCAGTGGGATTCTACTAACCTTTCATGCTACCCTTTTTTCTTAAATACTGCTTCTTTTCCTGCCAAAATCCTTCTCCTCCCTTTCAGTTCATCTACTCTGTATACATGAAGCATATGACTTTGAAGTTGGCCCTATATTTTCACATATCTGTGAAGTAGTGAACACAGGTGTAATCGTTCCTACATTATAACTGCGGGAACTGAAAGTTATTAAATGACTTATTAATTATCACTGGTCTAGGATTAAGAACTGTAACAAAAATTCATATCTTCTAAGTCTCACTATGGAAATTTTCTACTATACCAAGCTGATTTGTCCAATTAGTGACAGTGTAGTACAGCTAGTGTTTAAATCCTGGACATAACCTAGGTTCTCTTCCTGTCTCCACCATTCTCAAGTTGACTCATTACTCAATGATGTCTCAATTCCCTCATCTAAAATATTATAATAATATTATTTAACTTAAATATTAATTGAAATACATTAGTTTGGAGAAGGCAATGGCAACCTACTCCAGTACTCTTGCCTGGAAAATCCCGTGGACGGAGGAGCCTGGTAGGCCGCAGTCCATGGGGTCGCAAAGAGTTGGACACAACTGAACGACTTCACTTTCACTTTTCATGTTCATGCATTGGAGAAGGAAATGGCAACCCACTCCAGTGTTCTTGCCTGGAGAATCCCAGGGACGGGGGAGCCTGGTGGGCTGCCATCTATGGGTCGCAGAGTCGGACATGACTGAAGTGACTTAGCAGCAGCAGCAGTTTGAGACTAAAAAACTGCTGGAATTCTGATGTTTTTACCTAAGTGATAGCAAATGGTATGCTCTAAACATTCTTGTGTGTTAGTTGTTGTTTTTATCAAATGATCTTGGGTCACTGCTGAATAAGAGCATGCTAATGCTAACAACTTTTAAGAAGATTTTCATTTCTTACATAAAGATACAGGGCAAAGTGTTAAAAAATAGCATTCATTTATATATATTATTATTAAATATACCTCAATCTTTTCTCTTCATTTAAGGCATCATCTTCTTCAGAAACATATAATTTTCTTTTATTCTTTAATTGAAATATGATCTGTGATAATATGAATATGCATAGCGCTTTTAATATTTCAAGCATATTTAAATGTATTTTGAGTTTACAATACCTGATGGGTTTTACAGTTTTAAATATAATCTACATTGAATATGGGGCATGTCTACCTGTATTAGGAGCCAGATCAGCACACCTTTCTGTAGAAGATTTGGGAGAAAGGGGACATGGGCTCTATCATGATATTTTTAGAGCCAAACTGCCACTGACTATATTTAAAAGGATGGTAGTGACTGTTGTTTACATGCAAACTGGGCAGCCAACAAGATTTGCCACACAGGTTATTATCTGTAGGTCCCTGGAGAGAGAAGAAAGTTTCCATATATTTGGATGGGACCTGATAAAGACAGTAACCTGTGTGGATTCTGAAACTGATGAGGGGCACAGGTATGAGAGTAGCTAGGGACTTAGTGACACTTTAGATAGGGAATGCACTAAAGAACAAGTATTTGTAATGGACATATGATGTCAGTAAAAATACATCCATCATTTTGGTAATGGAACAGGGTGAAGGTAAAGGAGCATATGCATGGCATGAAGCTTTTTGAAATCAGAATAAACTTGCCTATTTAAGGATTTGCTTGTCTTCATCTAGAGTATGTAGCTAACATATTCATGGTTGTAAGTTAATTGTGCTGTTGGAAGGAGAAGGCAATGGCAGCCCACTCCAGTACTCTTGCCTGGAAAATCCCATAGGCGGAGGAGCCTGGAAGGCTGCAGTCCATGGGGTCTCTAAGAGTCATACATGACTGAGCGACTTCACTTTCACTTTTCACTTTCATGCATTGGAGAAGGAAATGGCAACCCCCTCAGTGTTCTTGCCTGGAGAGTCCCAGGGACGGGGGAGCCTGGTGGGCTGCCGTCTCTGGGGTCGCACAGAGTCGGACACGACTGAAGCGACTCAGCAGCAGCAGTGCTATTGGAAACATTATCTGTACAACTCTTGAAAATCCATAAGTTTAGTTTCAAGATGTAATAATGATTTTATATTGTAACAAATATATAAAATTATAGATTAGAAAAATCATTTTATTTTGTAACTGACCTGTAAAATTATATTTTACTTCCAAGGTTATATATTATATAAAAAGGAGAAAACCTAATGGATTTTATAGATATGAGCACATATTTTATAAATGGTTTAATGTTTTTTCTCTTTCCCATTTACCATACTTACATTTGGAAAGAAGAACTATATCAGTGAATATGATAATAACAGATATTTTCTATTGGCATTTTTATCTATTTTTCTTTATTAGAATAATGTGAACATCCATTTAAAATTGTTTAACTGCATACAAAACAAAGCAATCACTATTTGTAGAAATAATTACAGAAACCAAATATTTTAAACATATCTGTGATAATAAGTGTTTGAAAATATTGGTAAAACTTTGTTATAAGGGAAAAAGAAAGCAAAAGTTCTTCTTTTTTAATTCTATAAATTATGGAGCAATAGGATTCTTTGATATGTTAATTATACCTCTATGTTTCAGGATCAAGTTTCCCAGTAATTTGTTAAGTATTATCTTAATCAATTCAAACAGCTATAGTGCCAGGGTTTGATTTGATTACTCTACCCAGTAAGTTTCTGAAACTAATTAAACAATAAGGAAAGGAATGAATAATATTAATAGTTTATAAAATGTTAAAATAATACCAAATCAGAATCCACATAACTTTTCAAGAACATATTTCACGCATATCATTAAAATGTATGTGTTAGTTGCTTAGTCATGTCCAATTCTTTGTGACCTCATGGACTGTAGCCCACTAGACTCCTCTGTCCATAGGATTCTCCATGCAATAATACTGAAATGGGTTGTCATTCCCTTCTCCAGGGGGTTTTCCTGACCCAGGGATTGAACCTGGGTCTCCCGCATTGTAGGCAGATTCTTTACTGTCTGAGCTACCTGCAAAGCCCCAGGATGAAAATAGGAAGGTCCATGTACTTATGTATGTATGAAGCATATTTATAAAAACACATATACACATATATTATCCTCTAAATTAGAAACCCTATGTTTTGTTCTGCTGCTGATGCTCCTGCTGCCAAGTCGCTTCAGTCGTGTCCGACTCTGTGCGACCCCATAGACGGCAGCCCACCAGGCTCCCCCGTCCCTGGGATTCTCCAGGCAAGAACACTGGAGTGGGTTGCCATTTCCTTCTCCAATGCACGAAAGTGAAAAGTGAAAGTGAAGTCGCTCAGTCCTGTCCAACTCTTAGCGACCCCATGGACTGCAGCCTACCAGACTCCTCCATCCATGGGATTTTCCAGGCAAGAGTACTGGAGTGGGTTGCCATTGCCTTCTCCTGTTTTGTTCTAGATTGTGTCAAAAAATAAAACCATCTTAGGACTAGTCTACTCTAAGCAAATTCCTCCTTTATAATCCAGAAGAATTTAATTTATATATGATAGCACCTTTGAAACAAGTAATAAATATCTTCAGTAAATTATAAGATGATAATCCTAAAAGGACTCAGTGTGACATAAATATGTTTGCCTTAGAAAATGAAAATAATACAACAGGAAACCTATTTAGAAATAATTAAAAAAAAAAAGTCTGGAGGACTGCACAGACACAGCATTGATATGCAGACTAGACTTTAAGAAATGCTGCTTTCCTGGGAAACTGCTGAGGACTGGCCCTAGTGGTAGATTTTAAGGAGGCACAAGGAAAGATGTTCTGCCATAAAGACATTTATAGGAAAACTACTGTAGAACTGTCAAGAAGAGATGTTTCAAGAATAGTATAACAAGGACTCTGAGAATGTTACATGTAGGATAATCTCTACTGAGCATTCAGTAGAGATAAAGATGTGGGGTGGAATGACCTTTAAGGAGGTATCAGAGCTATTCCTTTAAAGTCGATGATGCTCGAGTTACAAAGAGCCCAGGAGAAAGGATGTGTTTCACGTTTTCTAGATTTCTGCAAGGATTGGATGAGCTATCACGCATAAAGAGTTTAAGACAGTGCTGTTATAGTGAAATACTCAATAAATATTAGATCTTATCCCTTGTTATTATTTTACTATTGCTTAGTATAGTGCCTTATGCACATCAGCTTTTCAATTGAGTAGTTGATTAATAAACAAGAAACCTATATGTTAATATTTCACTTGTTCAGTTTTAGAAGAGAGTTTGCTGCTAATTGTGAATAGAACTTTGCTAATACAATGAATCTGAATATACACAACAGACAAAGTTCTAAAAAACTGAAAATGAAAGTTGCTCAATCATATCCTACTCTTTGCAATCCCATGCACTGTAGCCTGTCAGGCTCCTCTGTCCCATGGAATTCTCCAGGCAAGAAAACTGGAGAAGGTAGTCGTTCCCTTCTCCAGGGCATCTTCCCAACCCAAGAATTGAACCCAGGTCTCTGGGCTTCCTTGGTGGCTCGGCTGGTAAAGAATCCGCCCGCAATGCGGGAGACCTGGGTTCAATCCCTGGTTTGGGAAGATCCCCTGGAGAAAGGAAAGGCTACCCACTCCAGTATTCCAGCCTGGAGAATTCCATGGACTGTATAGTCCATGGGTTCACAAAGAATCGGACATGACTGAGCAACTTCCACTCTGGCATTGCAGGTAGATTCTTTATCATCTGAGCCACCCAAGTTGTGTTTTAGTCAGTTTTTTTTTTTTTTTAATGAATGAAATCATGTACTTTTCTTCATTCAATTAGACGAACACAAGGAATCTGAAGTTATATGTGGTTATTAACTAGTAATTAGTGATTACTAACCTAGACAGCGTATTAAAACCAGAAACATCACTTTGCTGACAAAAGTCAATATAGTCAAAGCTGTGGTTTTTCAAGTAGTCATGTACATATGTGATAGTTGGACCATAAAAAAAGCTGAGTACCAAAGAATTGAAGCTTTTGAACTGTGGTACTGAAGAAGACTCTTGAGAGTCTCTTGGACAGCAAGGAGATCAAACCAGTCAGTCCTAAAGGGAATCAACCCTGAATATTCATTGGAAGGGCTGATGTTGAAGCTGAAGCTCCAATACTTTGACCACCTGATGTGAAGAACCAACTCACTGGAAAAGACCCTGATGCTGGGAAAGATTGATGAGAAGAGGAGAAGGGGACAGCAGAGGATGAGATGGTTGGATGGCATCACCGACTCAATGGACATGAGTTTGAGCACACTCTGGGAGATAATGAAGGACAAGGAAGCCTGGCGCAGTTCATGGGCTCACAGAGTCTGACATGACTTAGTAACTGAATAGAAACAACAGTAGCTTTATGGATCTATTCAATGTAATTATTCCATAAAGTAGCAAAATCACCTATACAGTGCTTAAATTTACTAAAGAAAAGTCATTAATTAAAGGTGACATGTACTGAATCATTCTTTACATTTAAGAATCACTTTTGTATTTAGGCATTTATCCTGTAAAGTAGCAGTTTAAATTTGGGGAGATATATACATTTATTTTTCTGATGGCTGTTCACAGCTGTGTTTCTAAACTGACCCATTGATCAGTTATGTAGGGTCTTTAATCATTGAATTTATGTAATGAATTTCCCTTACTCTGACTCTAAACTCATCAATAACTTTTTTGATAATAATATTGGCTTCCTTTATAGTTGTTTACTTGCTAAGTTGTGTCTATTTTGTGACGCCATGGACCATAGCCCACCAGGTTTCTCTGTCCATGGAATTTCCCAGGCAAGAATACTGGAATGGGTTGGCATTTCCTTCTCCAGAGATTCTTCCTGACCCAAGGATTGAACCCAGGTCTCCTACATTGCAGGTGAATTCTTTACCACTGAGTCACCAAAGTGTGTTTGTTGCTCAGTCATGTCCTACTCTTTGCGACCCCATGGACTGTAGCCTGCCAGGCTCCTCTGTCCATAGAACTCTCCAGGCAGGAGTATTGGAGTGGGTTCTGTTTCCTTCTCCAAGAGAGCCACCAAGGAAACCCATTATAAAGGGCAGTCCTTTATAGATAGTACTGAGAGAGAACTGGGTAACCAGCGGTAACATGGGTATTTCTCAAGGTAAACTAATGAATTGGCATTCTGCTATTTATTCAGTATGTCTGAATAAATAGTGTAAATATTTAATTCAAGAGCTATGTAAAGCACTCATTACACTTATTTAAAAGGCAGAGGTTAGGCATTCCACCAACGAAGTCACTTTGTTTAGCCATTGTTTTATAATGAGTCTTCAGGTGCCAATGCTTGCTGACATTTTTAGTCTCATCCGTATGAACCTAATGTAGCCACTGGATGAGGTAAAATTGAACCTTAGAAAACTGGATGAATGATGTTGCTATTGGCATCTTACATATTCTAATTGGTTCATGAATGGCCAGTTTTTGAAAGTCTAGTCTTTAGAATAGGAAAAACAATTCTTAACAATAAAATGAAAATAAAGTTCTGTTTAACAGCAAAGTACTCAATTTATAACTATTTGCCATCAAGGTTATATATTTAAATTTTTGTTAAATAGTGATCAATAGATTTTCTCAGCAAGGAAAAAGGTGAAGCACAACATTAAAAAGAAATCACACCATATATTTCTTCAGGTTTTTGCAAGTTGGAGAGACATTGCCCAGTTGTCTGACTTGGTTTTTTTTTTTTTTTCCCTCCCTTTCTCTCTCTTTTTTTTCCTTCTTTATTCTCTTTTCTTTTTGTCTTATCTTTATGTTAAATTGCTAAAAACAAAGATAAGACAGCTTCTTTCATTATTTTAACTCAATGTTTTGTTGCTTGGATAGATGTTCAGTTTTTTCTTCCTTTTGCAATACTTTTATTGTCATTGTAATTCTTCTCTGGTAATGGAGAAATATGGGAGAGTATAAACAAAAGTGCAGTAAAATTTAGGGCTGCAATAAAACTGAAAGAAAGGAATCCAAGGAAGATTCTACTGATGTACAATGTTATTACAAGTGTTGTGTCTCATGCAGCAGGGAGTTAGATTTTACAGTGATACAGACATGAAAAAAAGAAAAATCTTTTCTGTTTTCTGTAACTGAGCTTATCTATAATGGCCCCAGATTTGATAAACCTTGTAATAGTAAATATAAACAACAAAAAAAATGTAATAAGTAGACTTATCCATTTAAATTATCTCAGTCTTCTCTCGGAGAAGGCAATGGCACCCCTCTTGCCTGGAAAATCCCATGGATGGAGGAGCCTGGTGGGCTGCAGTCCATGGGGTCGCTAAGAGTCAGACATGACTGAGCGACTTCACTTTCACTTTTCATTTTCATGCATTGGAGAAGGAAATGGCAACCCACTCCAGTATTCTTGCCTGGAGAATCCCAGGGATGGGTGAGCCTGGTGGGCTGCCGTCTATGGGGTCGCACAGAGTTGGACACGACTGAAGCGACTTAGCAGTAGCAGCAGCAGCAGTCTTCTCTAATTTAACATGATCTTTTAAAGGTAAACCCAGTTTCTTTTAGATAAATGATCGAGCCTTCAAGCTTTCTCCATTCAATCACCTCCACCATAACCATCCCCTTCCCCAATATGCACACATCTTAGACTCACCTTGTTGTTGTGCTCCTCACTTGTGTTGAGGTGTTGAGCACCTCAGTTGCTCAGTCATATTCGACTCTTTGTCACCCCACAGACCACAGCACACCAGTCTCCCTGTCCTTCACTATCTCCCAGAGTTTTCTCAAACTCATGTCCATTGAGTTGGTGATGCCATCCAGCCATCTCATCTCTGTCACCCCCTTCTCCGCCTGCCTTCAATGGTTCCCAGAATCAGGGTCTTTTCCAATGAACTGGTTCTTCGCATCAGGTGGTCAAACAACTTGAACTACAGCTTCAGCATCAGTCCTTCGAATGAATATTCGGTTGATTTCCTTTGAGATTAACTGGTTTGATCTCCTTGCTGTCCAAGGAACTCTCAAGAGTATTCTACAGCATCACAGATTGAAAGTATAAATTCTTTGGGACTCAACCTTCTTTATGGTCCAGCTTTCACACCCCAACATGATTACTGGTAAAACAGTAGCTTTGACTATATGGACCTTTGTCAGCAAAACAATGTTTCTGCTTTTTAATATGCTGTGAGGTTCATCATAGCTTTTCTTCCAAGGAGCAAACATCTTTTAATTCCATGGCTTCAGTCCCCATCTGCAGTGATTTTGGAGCCCAGGAAAATTAAGCATATCACTGCTTCCATTTTTTCCATATCTATTTTGCCATGAAGTGATGGGACTAGATGCCATGATCTTAGTTTTCTGAATGTTGAGGTTTAAGCCAGCTTCTTCACTCTCCTCTTTCACCTTCATCAAGAAGTTATTTAGTTTCTCTTTCTTTCTCACATTAGGGTGGTGTAATCTGCATATCTGAGGTTATTGATATTTCTCCTGGCAATCTTGATTCCAGCTTGTGCTTAATCCAGACTGCTATTTCGCATGACGTTCTCTACGTGTAAGTTAAGTAAGCAGGATGATAATATACAGCCTTGACATACTCTTTTCCCTATTTTGAATCAGTCTCACTTATGCTGTATCAATAACTTTTTTCCCTCATTAGTGTAAGGACACAAGGGAAGCTCATATTGCAACCTGAGCAAGAAAAATAGAGGTTTCTGTTGATATTTGTGCTGATTTCTAACTAAAGTGTGGACTTGTCTTTATTCAACAGCTTTCCTGTATTCATGGATTAGCTACTGAAAAAGTGTAGTATTAACTGTGCTGTCTCTGCTTAATTAATTTCTAGCTTTTCATCCTGTAAATCTGGACAAGTTTCTCTGACTGGCCTTCAGCTGGCTCTGCTGATCCTACACTTCTCAATCAAGTCATGCCATTTGGTTTTAACTTCTACTTACTTTGGACTTGCTATCAATTTGCCTCTTAATACAGAAATTAAGAGGCAAACTGATAGCAATTAATCTGGTGTCATAATTCATAGAAGCCTTGTGCATCCCACAGTATGCATAGGAGCATTTGGATTTTTATCAATATCACATACAACCTACAAGGGAACAGACTTGGCATTCTATCAATCTTTTTCTTAGCCTAAAAACATGATACCACATTTATGCATGTGTGCTAAGTCACTTAAATTGTGTTCAACTCTTTGCAACAATATGGGTTGTAGCCCACCAGGCTCCTCTTTTCACAGAACTCTCTAGGCAAACATTGTGTAGTGAGTTGCTGTGCCCTTCTCCAGAGGATCTTCCTGATCCAGGGATTGAATGATACCACATTTATCCTCTGCCATAACCACCTCCCATGGTCATAGAACATTATAGAAAATTAGAGATTTAAATATTTTGTGTTCACCTCTTTCACTCATGTGAGGTATTCGTCTTCAAACTCCAAAAACTCACTGTAGACCTTGGCCTGGTTCAGTAGATCACAGATTATTCTCAGAAACATAGGCAGAATTTTCACCCTGGTTTTATCCCCGCTGAATATTCCCTTTTGGCTAAACTACCTGCTGTTCAGAAAAAATTTTCTTGTCACTGTGGAATAGAAGCTCCCTTTATGCCATACGCTTTGCCTTCTGTATTCCAGGGCTGATAGTAAAATGTTTTACCCAGACTTCAGTGCTTCTCTCTTTTCTGGGCAAGACAACTCTTTGGAAGTTAAATTCTTTTATTCTCAGAGAAGCATGGCTCTCATGATTGAGCTCTTGCATAAGATTCAAAACATCTGACTTGAATGTCAACCTGAGTAGTGATGCCTTTATCCTAATTTGTAGTTATTCTTTCTATAAAATGATGAGTGGCATTGATACAAAGAATATTGAGTCATGAAATAACAAGATATATAGAATATTAAAATATATTGACTTTATATTTCAAATTCATGGTACTCAGTACAATACTTTTACGTACTCTGTAGTCATATGCTGGCAGTTTTCCCAGTAACACTTGATATCCAATTATCTGATTTATCATTGGATGAAAAGCATATATTTTCAAATTCTGCCCTACCAGGAGCAAATCATTAAACATCTCTGAGCTTTGATTTTGTTATGGATTAAACTAATATAAAATAGTACTGACCTCATAACTTTTAGAAGGATTAAATGAAATAATTTCTGGAATAAACACAGCATACTTCATGCCACATATTTCTAAATTAAAAAGTCATCATTTATACTGGTTAGAAGTAATAATAATGATGATGACAAGGGTCATGATGAGGATATGATGATAGTGATTACATAACACAAACCCTGACTCACTATGAATTATACATGTTGAGATGGTGGAATTTAATTAAGAAACTTATGCTTTTTTTTTGCCCCCCACAAAATTTGCATTCAATAAAGCGGCTTAATCAAAGCATGGATAAAAATCTGTGAATGCCCTAATTTGTGCAAGACTGAAAAATAGCAAAATATAGAGTCATAGCCAACTAATCTAATATAGGAAAGAAAAATATTTCAAATAATGATTAATTTGACAATGTTCACTAAAGCAACCTTAAAATCCAGAAGTTACAATACATTAGGAACTCTGGACATTTGAAAAAATATTGACAAGCTCTTGTAAAATTTTTACTTATATTTATATTATCTACCTGAGGAACTTCATGCCAACCATAGTTTAATTACAGTACTATCAAATCTATAGGTAAAACATAGACTCCAGGGCAAATATCCCTCATATTTCAACAAGTTGGAAAAGCAAATTCAATCTAGAAACACAACAGAAATTCTAGAGTATCTGAAGTAGGCAGAATAATGGCCTCCAGAAGATGTCCCATGTCCTAATCCCTGGTATCTGTTGATATATCACCTTACAAGAGAAATAAATAATTAATCTTGGAGACAGAACTGAGGGTATTCCTTATTTTACTGACAGTAAAATGAGATTATCCTATATTAATTAGGTGAGTCCAGTGTAGTCACAAGAGGACTTAAGAGAGAGCGAGAAGAAAACATTAGAATGATAAGATACAAATTTCACTTCGTGTTGATGATATTCAAAACGTACTCTGAGCCAATAAATACAGGAGACTTGCAAAAGTGAGGAATAGAAATTAAACAGATTTTTCTCTTGAGCTTCCAGAGAGGAACACAACCTTCCCTGGAATAACTTGAGCCCAGTAAGATCATACATACAACTCAATAACAAAATAAACCCAAACGGCAACAAAAAAGTACACAAAATCAAAAAGGCCCAAATACTCAAATTAAAAATTGGCAGAGTACCTGAAGAGACATTTTTCTAATGACAATGTACAAACGGTCAACAGATATGTAAAAATGTTCTCAGCATCATTAATCACCAGAGGAATGCAAATCAAATCCATGATGAGGCGTCACTTCACACCTGTTAAAATGACTATTATCAGAAAGATAAGATACATTAAGTGTTGTCCACGATGTGGAGTAAAGGAAATTTTTGTGCATTGTTGGTGTGAATATAAATTTGTATAGCCATTACAGAAAACAGTATGGAGGGTCCTCACAACTTAACAAAGAACTACCATAGGGTACAACAATCCAACAGAAAACATGAACAAAAAAATTTAGCTAAATCATTCTTCATCAAAATTAAAACATTTGTGTTTTAAAGGACATCATGAATAAAGTGGAAATGCAGCACAAATTGGAGAAAATATTTGCAAATCATGTATATACAAAATATACTTGCATACTAAGTATGTGTAAAGAACTCTTGAAGTTCAATAAGACAAATAAAAATGGGTCTATTAAAATATACAAAGGAAAAGTAAACATTTCTCCATGGGAAAGTAAATAAAATGATTAAGAAAGAATAAAATATGACTAATAACCTCATAGTAATATTATCATAATTAGCCATTAAGAATGGCAAGTAAAAACCACAAGAAAATATAACTTCATATGCTCTAGAAATGCTATAATCAGAAAGACAGATTGAAAGCAATATTCTTGAGGGTGTGAAGAACTTAGAACCATATATATTGCCATTAGGAATGCAAAAGGAGGCAGACACTCTAGAAAACATTTTGACTGTTACTAAACATTTTACACTTAGAGTTATGATAGGATTTAGCAATTCCATTCAGATATACACCCAAGGGAAAGGAAGCCATATAACTATACAACTCTTTCACATTATGATTATACATAATAACCTGAAATGGAAACAAGTCAAATGTCTATCAACTAAAAATAGAAGTAATGTGCTATACCCACACAAGGTAGTATAATGTAGCAATAAATATATGAGTATGCATACTACAATATGAATAAATCTTTAAAACTTTATGCTAAGTGAAAGAGGCCAGGCATAAAAGACCACATACTGTATGAGTCCACTTACATGCCATGTGCTGAACAGGCAAGTCTGTTGAGACAGAAAGTATGTTTGAGGTTGCCTTGAAATGAAAGAGGTGAGGGAGAATTAGGAATGTCTGCTAATGGGTAAATTTTCTTTTGGGAATGAAGAAAATATAAAATCTATTATGATGGGTGCAAACCTCTGTGAATATACTAAAAAATAGTGATTTTTTTTTTGTATCTAACCTGTTATAAATGTTCTGAGAACATAAAGGGGGTAGTTTCATATCTTTGGGGGTGTGAGATGTAAGAATAACTTAATTTAGGTTAATTTTAATTCTAAGTGGCATTAAACAATATGAGCCTAATTATAGAGGCAGAACTCTATTAGCCTTTGCCCTGCTTCATTCTGTACTCCAAGGCCAAATTTGCCTGTTCCTCCAGGTGTTTCCTGCCTTCCTACTTATGCATTCCAGTCCCCTATACTGAAAAGGACATCTTTTTTGGGTACCAGTTCTAGAAGGTCTTGTAGGTCTTCATAGAACCGTTCAACTTCATCTTCTTCAGCATTATGGGTCGGGGCATAGACTTGGATTACTGTGACATTGAATGGTTTGCCTTGGAAACGAACAGAGATCATTCTGTCGTTTATGAGATTGCATCCAAGTACTGCATTTCGGACTCTTTTGTTGACTATGATGGCTACTCTATTTCTTCTAAGGGATTCCTGCCCACAGTAGTAGATATAGTGGTCATCTGACTAAATTCACCCATTCCAGTCCATCTTAGTTCACTGATTTCTAGAATGTTGATGTTCACTCTTGCCATCGCCTGTTTGACCACTTCCAATTTGCCTTGATTCATGGACCTAACATTCCAGGTTCCTATGCAATATTGCTCTTTACAGCATCAAACCCTGCTTCCATCAAGAGTCCCATCCACGACTGGGTGTTGTTTTTGCTTTGGCTGCATCCCTTCATTCTTTCTGGAGTTATTTCTCCACTGATCTCCAGCAGCATATTGGGCACCTAATGACCTGGGGAGTTCATCTTTCAGTGTCCTATCTTTTTGCCTTTTCATGCTCTTCGTGTGCTTCTCAAGGCAATGATACTGAAGTGGTTTGCCATTCCCTTCTCCAGTGGACCACATTCTGTCAGACCTCTCCACCATGACCCATCTATCTTGGGTGGCCCCACATGGCATGGCTTAGTTTCATTGAGTAAGACAAGGCTGCGGTCCGTGTGATCAGATTGGCTAGTTGTCTGTGATTGTGGTTTCCATCTGTTTGCCCTGTGATGGCCTCTCTCAGTGCCTACCGTCTTACTTGGGTTTCTCTTACCTTGGATGTGAGGTATCTCTTCACAGGTGCTCCAGCAAAGTGCAGCCACCGCTCCTTACTTTGGACATGGGATACTGCCTCTCAGCCACTTCCCCTGACCATGGACGTGGGGTAGCTTCTCTTGGCCATGCCTCTGCACTGTCTATCAAAGCCGCCACACTTCTGCACAACAAAGTTCTGCCAAAAGAATGCACTGGTCATAGCAAACACCCTCCTGCAACAACACAAGAGAAGACTCTACACATGGACATCACCAGATGGTCAACACCAAAATCCGATTGATTATATTCTTTTCAGCCAAAGATGGAGAAGCTCTATACAATCAGCAAAAACAAGACCAGGAGCTGTCAGTGCCTCAAATCATAAACTCCTATTGCCAAAATCAGACTGAAAGGGAAGAAAGTGGAGAAAACCACTAGACCATTCAGATATGACCTATATCAAAGCCCTTATGACTATACAGTGGAAGTGAGAAAGAAATTTATGGGACTAGATCTGACAGAGTACCTGATGAAGTATGGATGGAGGTTTGTGACATTGCATAGGAGACAGGAATCAAAACCATCCCCAAGAAAAAGAAATGCAAAAAAGCAAAATGGCTGTCTGAGGAGGCCTTACAAATAGCTGTGAAAAGAAGGGAAGCAAAAACCAAAGGAGAAAAAGAAAGATATACCTATTTGAATGCAGAGTTCAAGAACAGCAAGGAGTGATAAGAAAGCCTTCCTCAGTGATCAATGCAAAGAAACAGAGGAAAACAATAGAATGGGAAAGACTAGAGATCTCTTCAAGAAAATTAGAGATACCAAAGGAACATTTCATGCGAAGATGGGCACAATAAAGGACAGAAATGCTAGGGACCTAACAGAAGCAGAAGAGATTAAGAAGAGGTGGCAAGGATACACAGAAAAACTGTACAAAAAAGATCTTCACACCCCAGATAATCATGATGGTGTGTTCATTCACCTAGAGCCAGACATCCTGTAAGGTGAAGTCAAGTGGGTCTTAGGAAGCATCACTATGAACAAAGCTAGTGGAGGTGATGGAATTCCAGTTGAGCTATTTCAAATCCTGAAAGATGATGCTGTGAAGTGCTGCACTCAATATGCCAGCAAATTTGGAAAACTCAGCAGTGGCCACAGGACTGGAAAAGGTCAGTTTTCATTTCAATCCCAAAGAAAGGTAATGCCAAAAAATGTTCAGATACCGCACAATTGCACTCATCTCACACACTAGTAAAGTAATGCTCAAAATTCTCCAAGCCAGGCTTCAGCAATACATGAACCATGAACTTCCAGATGTTTAAGGTGGTTTTCAAAAAGGCAGAGGAACCAGAGATCAAATTGCCAACATCCACTGGATCATCAAAAAAGCAAGAGAGTTCCAGAAAAACATCTATTTCTGCTTTATTGACTATGCCAAAACCTTTGACTGTGTGGATCAGAGTAAACTGTGGAAAATTCTGAAAAAGAGATGGGAATACCAGACCACCTGACCTACCTCTTGAGAAACCTGTATGCAGGTCAGGAAGCAACAGTTAGAACTGGACCTGGAACAACCAACTGGTTCCAAATAGGAAGAGTACATCAAGGCTGTATATTGTCACCCTGTTTATTTAACTTATATACAGAGTGCATCATGAGAAATGCTGGGCTGGATGAAGCACAGGCTGGAATCAAGATTGTTGAGAGAAATATCAATAACGTCAAGTATGCAAATGACATCACCTTTATGGCAAAAAGTGAACAAACACTGAGGAGTGTCTTGATGAAAGTGAAAGAGGAGAGTGAAAAAGTTGGCTTAAAGTTCAACATTCAGCAAGCTAAGATCATGGCATCTGGTCCCATCACTTCATGGCAAATAGATGTGGAAACAGTGGAAATAGTTTCAGACTTTATTTTGGAGGGCTCCAAAATCACTGCAGATGGTGATTGCAGCCATGAAATTAAAAGACACTTACTCTTTGGAAGGAAAGTTATGACCAACCTAGATAGCATATTAAAAAGCAGAAACATTACTTTGTCAACAAAGGTCTGTCTAGTCAATGCTATGGTTTTTCCAGTGGTCATGTATGGATGTGAGAGTTAGGCTGTGAAGAAAGCTGAGGGCCAAAGAATTGATGCTTTTGAACTGTGGTGTTGGAGAAGACTCTTGAGAGTCGCTTGGACTGCAAGGAGATCCAACCAGTCCGTTCTGAAGGAGATCAGTCCTGTGTGTTCATCGTTAGGATTGATGTTGAAGCTGAAACTCCAATCCTTTGGCCACCTGCTGCGAAGAGCTGACTCTTGTGAAAAGACCCTGATGCTGGGGATGATGGAGAGCAGGAGGAGAAGGGGACAGAGGATGGATGGCATCACCAACTTGATGGACATGGGTTTGGGTGGACTCTGGGAGTTGGTGATGGACAAGGCTGTGCTGCAGTTCATGAGGTCGTAAAGAGTCAGACACGACTGAGTGACTGAACTGAACTGAATTATAGAGGTGATAATGGACAAGAATTATGTGGTTTATAGTCTATAATCATGAACGAATGTTGGAGAGATGAAGGAAAATAATAAAATATAAGTACAGGAAGTTAATATGTTGGTAAAACTTGGATAAAGCTGCAAAGGTGAAAGAGGTTGTTGTACAGTATGCATAATTTGGAGCAAGCAAAGTTTTCTTAGGAGAAAAAAGTGGTGGTAGCAGATGTAGATGCTCTAGTGACTTTTAGAATCCAATTCAATTTTAATAATGCTAATGCAGTTGAAGGTTGTATTCTTATAAAATCCACTACATAATGTGTTTTTAATGTTTGGAAACATGGGCAGATATAGCTAATGAATGGTTCACAATAAAATATCCTGTTGATGCCTTGTCCCTTGGTACCAACACATAGTTTTGTGTACTCACAGAAGTTTCATCTAACATTGTGCATTAATGCAGAATTTCATCTCTCTCTGTGTACACATTGGTGATACGTTACCTAAGATGATTTTTATCGCTCTGATTTTTACTGAATTTACTGTGTTTGGCATATCCCAAAAATAATTATGAGGAGAGTTCAAAAATCTTTTTCTACATTTCCAGACTTTATAGCTACCCTTTTGATAACATATCACTATTAATATAATCTCTCCATATATCCACACCACTGATTTATGGTTCTCACACACACTGTATTTTTTTACATTTATTTTAAAACATGGAGATAAGTTTATACAAAGATATAAATCTGTGTCCTTAGTAATGGGCATACAACCCATTAGAACAGAAGCTGAAAAGAACAGATAATGGAATAGAAAATATCTCACAAACTTTTACATACTATAATATCAAATCACAAGTTTATTTATTAGGGGAAAATTTATTACCTAAAAATAATGTACCATTCTTTGCTGCTAAAATCATATTTTGATTGTCTTTATCATAATGTGTGTGTGTGTGTGTGTGTTCAAGATACATAGGAATAAGAATGAAAGTAAATGGATCTTATAATTTATATTCATAATGAGTAATATCAACTTAACCTTGGTACTTCTTAGACACAGTACAAATGCTAAAGTGATTGTCTATGGATAAGGATTTAATTTTACTTTACACAGCTTTCAGAGTTATTACAGAGTCAATTTAAAAGTAAGAGTGCTACAATATAATAATAGTTGTTCACTGCTGAAGCTTGCACAGAGAATCTGTAATTAAATATCCAATTAATATTGCTTACCTATGGTACATAG
This sequence comes from Bubalus kerabau, assembly GCF_029407905.1. Taxonomy (NCBI): domain Eukaryota; kingdom Metazoa; phylum Chordata; class Mammalia; order Artiodactyla; family Bovidae; genus Bubalus; species Bubalus kerabau. Next base: position 7,122,333 of record NC_073645.1, read on the forward strand.
TTTAAAAGAGACTAGCTTTGTAAAGGATTTTATCAAGATTTCCTTAGAAGGAAAAGGGTACTAATTAAGGGAAGCAAGTGGATTTGTTAAGTCTCAAGCTGGCAGTTGGCTTGATGTTGATGAATTCCTTTATCAGCCCTATTTTTCAGAGTTAGTTCCTTCTTTTCTCTTTTATTCTTCTTTTCATGTGTCAGATTGTGGTAAATGAACTTGAATCTTTCTAATCTATCCCTCAAGAATAATCATTTTTCTATTTCATACATGCTGTTCTTAGCACTTGGTGGAGATAAGAAAAGGAGAAATGTCTTGACCAAGAAGCAGCACCAAAAAATTTATATAAAATTGCTGCTGTCACCAAATTCATTAAAAACTTAAATTAATAAATATTTGCAGTTACTCAGCTTTTTGTGGGTAGCAGCAGAATGATATAAAGTTAAAGCTGAGTGTGAAGGCAGGGTAATCTTTAGGATGGTGCTGTATTCCCTCTCCTAAGACTTGGATTGCTATTCCTAATTGGCTCTTTACTGAATGGTACTGGACAACATCTTAAGCCTTTTTGAACTAGGGAAAATAAATGAGACAAGATACATCAAATGCTTCCTGAAACTACTAAGCACAGGACATGTTTAGGAGTTACTGTGATAGCTGCAAAAAAGAAAAAAAAAAAAGTAGAAGGCTGTATAATCAAACACAATGGGGATTTCCTAAAGTTGCTTCTTTATATCTGTGTCAGTGTCTCTCAAAACATAGGAATAGATAACAGAAATTCTCACCCACTTGGAGACTGTGGTATACCAAGAAATGATAGTATTTGTAAGGCATGTTGAAGTAGGTGGGCAAGGTTGCTTACGCTTAGGTTGACTATCTGCTCTCGAAAACTGAGAGGGCTAATAATTTAGAACAGATAGAATCCATTTTGCTTCCCTGGTGGCTCAGATGGTAAAGAACCTGCCTGCAATTCAGGAGACCTGGGTTCAATCTCTGGGTCAGGAAGATCCCCTGGAGAAGGGAATGGCAACCCACTCCAGTGTTCTTGCCTGGAGCATCCCATGGACAGAGGAGCCTGGCCGGCTATAGTCCACGGTTTCACAAAGAGTCAGACATGACTGAGCAACTAACACCAACAACACAATCCATTTGTGACCAACTGCTATGAGACAGAAAACTTTCCCTGTGTGTAAGGATATCCTTGTTATCCTAATTTCAAAATTTATTGTAGGGACTGGAAACCTGCACTTATTGTGTTACCTGGTCTTTGAAACCGTACTTCAAGGGATGTATTGTAGATGTATGTGCTGACCTAATTTGTTCCTACTTAGTTAAAAAACAAAGAGTATATATTTTTTTAACCAAGTAAAGAAAGGAGTTTCAGAATAATCATGGAAGGAAACAGTAATGTGTCAATATCAAGTTAGAGTTGTATGAAAAAAAGAAAAGCAATTTTAAGTTCAGAAGACCTGGTTTACTTTCCAGTTGTGAAAATTACTGGGATTATAGGAATATCGTTTAACCTATCCTTGCCTTAGTTTCTTTGACCATCACAAAGGGAATAATTTGTATCCTTCAAAGTGTCTTGGTGGAGAAGGAAATGAAAACCCACTCTAGTATTCTTGCCTGGAAATTTCCATGTATAGAGGACTTTGGAGGGCTACAGTCCCATGGGGTCAGAGAGTCAGACACAACTGAGCACGCATATTCAAAAGGTCAAGATGAAGATCAAGAGGGAGAATATTTATGCAAACACATTATAAGCCACCCAATTTCTTACAACTGTCAGAAATTGTATTACTCTTATTGCATTTACCTTGGAATGTAGAGATTAATTTCTTATTTGAGTTTGGTGATTATTTTAAAAGTAACTGCAAAGTTACACAATGACTCACTTGAAATAGATGACTTGTTTATGCTCAACAGAATATCTTCCAGAAAACATTTGCAAAATGACAAGTAGAAATCTATCAGGAAGATTGAAGTGGTAGAATAAATACAGCTCATCACTGTAACTCTTCATTATATTTTTCAAATGCTCATAAATGTGATTTTGAAATAATTTTATGTATCAAAAATAAACATTAAATTGTGATTTGATAAGGCAGACCTATAGTTTGAAAATAAAATACTACAGAAAATGGAATGCCATTCCAGAGAAAGTTAATATATCATCTATCAATCTTGCCAATAGTGTTGCTAATTCATAATTCTGACAGCAACACATTGCAAGTTATTCATAAGGGGAGAAATTGCCAAAACCTTTTATTGCTCAATGAAGGAATCCATATACAATTGATTATATATGTCTTATTAAATGTTGTGCCTCTTTAAAAGATTTGTCCATTCAATCATACAACAAATATTAATTGAAGCACTACTCTTTATCAGGCATATAGAGGATAAAGAAGAACTCAGGCTAGGACCTCAGAAAGCCTGCTGTATTGATGGAAGGTTAACATAATAATTGTAAATATCATATAACATATTATAATTGCAAGATAAATTTCTATGAGTATGATACTTGATTTTCCTATTGAAATAAAGACAATTTTAGGGATGAAATCTTTGAGAAGACTGAGACTGATGCTAATTTGCATAAAGCCTTTCTTAGTAGTGCCAAAGTCACACATCCTTATTTTGTTAATAGAATGTTCCCATCATCTAATAGATATACACACTGAGGGAATTTTTGCTTTATTTTCTACTATCAAGTCAGTCAGAAGTAATTGATAAGATTAAAAAATGAGGGAGAGAGTAGAAAAGAGGAAAAAATAAATACTTAGGTTATTCAATCAAAAAATAATAGGTGCTTTGATGTTTGCTAATTGTGGATTATATAGGAAGATTTACATATTTACTTCTTCATGTGTTTTTAAAGAATTAGGGCTAGGTTTCCATTAAGAAAGTCAAGGGTGAAAATAGTCCTGATAATAACAAGAAGAATGAGCTGAAAAAACAGTCAGAGATTTTATTTTCTTCTTGAAGTTTGTAGAGTTTATGAGCATTGCAATGGTATCCCCAGTTGTACACAATTTGTAATGCTGTCTATTTTTCTGGAGGAAAATATTAGTTCACATTTGACAAAAGCTAATGTTTAAGCTTGAAATTATTGCATTACACATACTTGAGGGGGAATCCCCAAGGAGAAATGTAAACAGGTCTGCAGTTAGATGTTATATCCAAGCTATTTAGCCAGCATGCATTGGGTGCTTTCTAAGAATCACAGCATAGATACAGAAAGACACAGAAAGTGAAGTACAGAATTGAACTGAAATGTGGTAAAAGTAAAGATGAATAGTCACATGAGGGACTCTATAACCCTTGGGGGATATTTTTATTTGGGGGCTCATATTTTGGGGTTCATAGAAAGTGCTTTAAAGGCAGTTTGGTTTGAAGTTGTTCCTAAAGAAAAATTGAAAGTAAATCAGTCACAGAAGGTGGGTGAAATCATTCCAGGTTACCAAAATTTACTGCAAAATGGAGCAAACATGTTCCATCAAAGAATATTCAGAGACTATGGATTTATAGGGGCTTCCCTGGTGGTGCAGAGGGTAAAGAGTTTGCCTGCAGTGCGGGAGACCTGGGTTCGATCCCTGGGTTAGGAAGATCCCCTGGAGAAGGAAATGGCAGCCCCCTCTAGTATTGTATAGAGTATCCCCATGGACAAAGGAGCCTGGCAGGCTATAGTCCATGGGGTCGTGAAGAGTCAGACATAACTGAGTGACTTCATATTCACATTTTTTCTGATGATTTATATAAAAATCTTCCATCTTCTATGGGTTTATAGAAGAGAATAAAAGATTCACACTGAAATATACTTGAAAAGGTGACTGTTAAGGAGAAGTATTATATATATATATACTCTATATACTCATAAAGTACAAGTATTTTTTATTTATTTTGCCTTTTATGAAGAGGGAAGAATGTTGGAATATAAGAGAACAGTGAATCTAAATATTAAGCCAAGGTATAATATACCAGAGTTACTTCAGTGACAATATTAATAATACAATGTAACACTCCCTGGGGCTTCCCAGGTGGTTCAGTGGAAAAGAATCCGCCTTCCAATCAGGTGGCACAGGCTCAGTCTCTGGGTTTTGAAGATCCTCTGGAGAAGGAAATGGCAACCCACTCCAATAATCTTGCCTGGGAAATCCCACGGACAGAAGAGCCAGTGAACTACAGTCCACGGGGTCACAAAGAGTTGGACACACCTGAGCATGCATTCACATAACACTCCCCACCAAAAAAACACAAGATACTCAGATATCTTGAAGTTCAGATATCTCATTTTTAAATGAAAGTATTGATCTTGACTCTAAATTATTTGATAAATATAGCATTCTATAAATATTTTTTATTTGAAGTATAGTTGATTTATTCTGCAAGTCTTTATCAAAGTTTTATTTTCCCCAATCAAAATAGTTCTCCATTATATATCTTTGGGCTTCCCTGGTGGCTCAGAGGTTAAAGCATCTGCCTGAAATGCGGGAGACCTGGGTTTGATTCCTGGGTCAGGAAGATTCCCTGGAGAAGGAAATCTCCAGGGAAATTTCCTTTATTAAGAGATGCCTTTCTCAGACCAATAACATAATGAATAGTAAAACAAACAACACGTAAATTTAGCAGGCAACCCACTCCAGTATTCTTGCCTTTAGAATCCCATGGACAGAGGAGCCTGGTGGACTATAGGCCATGGGGTCACAAAGAGTCGGACACGAATGAGCGACTTCAATTTAGATTATGTTACCATTTTCTGTAGCTTCCCCTGGTTCTTCTTACTTGACATCCCATGAAGGGATATGATATATCTGATTTTCTGTTTAATTTCAGGTAATATCATTTCACTGTTATCCACTCACAACTAGGTCAAGGCCTTGAGGATGTGAAGTAGAATAAGTAGAAATATATGGTATTGCCTCAAAATAAAGGCTTTACAATTTATAAAATCTTGAAAATAAATAGGAATTTTGAATAGCTTCTCTTTTTTTTTTTCTCCCCCTGGGGTCAACTTATGGCCTTTAACATAAATAACAAACCAGAATTTTAAAAGTGTCAATGTATGGCAAAATCAATACAATATTGTAAAGTAAAATAAATATATTAATTAATTAAAAATAAATAAACATAAAAGTGTAGAGGAAGAGAAAATTTTTGAGTTAAGTAATGGAGAAGATCATCATCATGGTGAGAGAGTTTAAATATAAGTTTTTGCCCCCAAAACCGCAGATAAATAATAACCTCAAGGAAATGTGTACCAAGGAAATTGATATTGGTATCCAACACCGAGGAGTGAAAATTTGTCATATATTTCTTAATCCATTTGAATATAACCCAGGTCACCTTTCTGTTGAGAAAACAAAGATTCAATCAACATTGAAATAGAACATTTCCAGTTTCCATTATATTCTAGAGGATCCTTGAATTTACATCATTCAAAAATTGGGGAAAACATCTCATGTTTAGTTCTTCATCATACCAAGTTCTGAAGTTCCTTGTTCTTTAGAAGCAAGCTTGGGCACAGGAATATACAAGTCACCAAGTGTAGTTCTAGCCTGCTCAGAAGCTATCTTACTTTAGCTATGTGCTGTGTGTTTGACCTAATAGTGTAAATTACAGACAGGGAGAGTAAGCATGGCACATAATCAAGTGAGCTTGGGTTTGGGTTTTGACCTGCTAAATTTATGTGTGGTTTGTTTTACTACTCATTATGTTTTTTGTATGAGAAAGGCGTCTCTTAATAAAGTCATCTTATGATAAACTCTGGGCTGGAAGAAGCACAAGCTGAAATCAAGACTGCCGGGAGAAATATCAATAACCTCAGATATGCAGATGACACCACCCTTATGGCAAAAAGTGAAGAGGAACTAAAAAGCCTCTTGATGAAAGTGAAAGTGGAGACTGAAAAAGTTGACTTAAAGCTCAACATTCAGAAAACTAAGATCATGGTATCTGGTCCCATCAGTTCATGGGAAATAGATGGGGAAACAACGGAAACAGTGTCAGACTTTATTTTTTGGGCTCCAAAATCACTGCAGATGGTGACTGCAGCCATGAAATTAAGAGACACTTACTCCTTGGAAGGAAAGTTATGACCAACCAAGATAGCATGTTGAAAAGCAGAGACATTACTTTGCCAACAAAGGTCTGTCTAGTCAAGCCTATGGTTTTTCCAGTGGTCATGTATGGATGTGAGAGTTGGACTGTGAAGAAGGCTGAGGGCCAAAGAATTGATGCTTTTGAACTGTGGTGTTGGAGAAGACTCTTGAGAGTCCCTTGGTCTGCAAGGAGATTCAACCAGTCCATTGTGAAGGAGATCAGCCCTGGGATTTCTTTGGAAGGAATGATGCTAAAGCTGAAACTCCAGTACTTTGGCCACCTCATGCGAAGAGTTGACTCATTGGAAAAGACTCTGATGCTGGGAGGGATTAGGAACAGGAGGAGAAGGAGGTGACAGAGGATAAGATGGCTGGATGGTATCACGGACTCGATGGACATGAGTCTGAGTGAACTCCGGGAGTTGGTGATGGACAGGGAGGCCTGGCGTGCTGCAATTCATGGGATCGCAGAGTCGGACACGACTGAATGACTGAACTGAACTGAACTGAAGAATGAAAGATGTCCTTGCCATTATGTTTTTAGTAGGAATGTTTGCCTATTTGTTCAGACTTCAGTTATGTTCTTTGCAAGTTAACTCTTAGTATCAAGAATGTAGATTCTTCTTTGTATCTTGTCTTCATAACAAGGAAATTACTAGCTAAATCATGTAAATTAATATATTATGTGTCTAACAAATGCAGAACAGATTTCCTCACATGAATGTATAACTTTTTGATTACACCTTACACATCTCCTGATCAAATGCATAGTTATCTTTAACATAGTACATTAACCTTGTCAAGTAAAATAGGCTTCCTTTCTGTTCAGTTCTGTTCATAACTCTTCCATTGGCAACATGAATCTTGTAAATATGTTTTGATTGAAAAGAAGCCCACTTTATGCTTCATGTCTTTATACTTTTTTGATTATTACTTCTGGTCACACAGTCATCCTACTGAGATTCACCTATGTGATAACAAGCAGGATGGAAGGCATCTACCAGAAAAATCTCAAGAATCACTCCCTATATAGTTTTAGGAAATAGCATAATTCAGAGGTGTTTTCTGGAGAAGGCAATGGCAACCCACTCCAGTACTCTTGTCTGGAAAATCCCTTGGACGGAGGAGCCTGGTAGGCTGCAGTCCATGGGGTTGCTAAGAGTCGGACACGACTGAAAGGACTTAGCAGCAGCAGCAGGGGTCTTTGCACTCCCCATTCAGCTCAAAGGACCAGTTTTCATCTTCTCTGGACTTGGCAAAAACAAGTTTGAAGCCTGTCAATGAATTTTAAATAATCAACTGTATATTTGGAAGAGATGCGATATATATATATGAATTCTAAGATAATCTGAAATTTTTATAATATACAGTGATTACTTCTGCTCCTCAGAATGAAGGAGAGAGAAAATGGATGATTTTTTTCTCCCTGTATGCATTACTGCCATGGTTTTCAAAAAATAGACAAGTTTTTTCTGTTTAATAAATTACCCTATGAAATTTAACTTTCACTTAATGAAAGCAATAGATTTTCTAGATGCGGCTATTTACATAGATATCAGTGGGGGAATGATGCTACACTCTACCCTTATTTGAACTAGAATTCAACTTTCACTATAGTCACCTGAATATACCCAAAACATATGAAAATAGAAGAAGTTTCTCAAAAATGTTTAGTATTCATAATTGTGTAAGTGTACTTTTGGGAAAAGGATAAATGTTTTTAGTTAATTGAGAATGAATGAAAAATTGGTCATCTCTAGGTATTTAATGTATATTATTTTAATACCTTCAAGACTGATTTAGTGTTTCAGGATGGAAAATATTGATAGTGCAGATAATTTTGCCTGAAACAAGAACATTTTCTGCTGGATTTTTAAGCATCTTGTCCTTGAAATTTATCTTCAAAATGTATTCCAATTACACATTGTTTGAATAAAATTTTCTATCAGTGTGTATCCTTTATGTAGACATTAGTCTACAATTCTGTTAGACTTTAGTAGATCACAATTTCCTACAGGTCCATGTTTCTCAAAATGTCTCAGACCCACCTGCAACAATATCACCTACCAATATATCAAGAAAGATTAGCTTTTTCCAGAGTTCACTATTTCACACATCATGATTTCTCATTTTATATGTAACCTATGATTTAATTAATGAGTGTATGGTATCCCCTTCTCCCTCAGAAGAAACATTTCAAAGTTTCACAAGACCCACATCTGTGGAGGTCCTCTTCTGTCTCATGGACCCCTTTATTCCCTACAATTTGAAAGTTTTTGTTCTCACACATATTTAATCATTAATATCTAAAACAGTCTGGATCCACAAAACTTGGTTGACAAAGTAAATGGATTAAAATGAAAAAGTGGAGAAATTTCATAATTAACTTTTGCAATTATGTGTGAAAACTACAGATTGGATTGCATATTGAGTTGGAAGTATTATCAAATTAAGTATTATTAAAAGTCCAAAGATCGGTTCTTCTGCAATTCTAATATTTGATTTTCCTGTATCTGCTTGATTATTTCTGGTTGTACCTTTCAACTTCACAAAGCAGACAATTCAATGCAGACTGTATCTCTTAAATTTTTTTCTTCCTTATACTTAAGATAGATTTATTGCATAATATCTAATTTTCTTCTACAGAGTGACACAGAGTAATTCATTATTTTGACAATATTGCATATATTTGGAAATACCTGTCAAGAGTTTTTATAGTATTCTCTCTACTTCTCTGCTGCTGCTGCTGCTGCTAAGTCGCTTCAATCGTGTCCGACTCTGTGCGACCCCATAGACGGCAGCCCACCAGGCTCCACCGTCCCTGGGATTCTCCAGGCAAGAACACTGGAGTGGGTTGCCATTTCCTTCTCCAATGCATGAAAGTGAAAAGTCAAAGTGAAGTCGCTCAGTCGTGTCCGACTCCTAGCGACCCCATGGACTGCAGCCCACCAGGCTCCTCCGTCCATGGGATTTTCCAGGCAAGAGTACTGGAGTGGGGTGCCATTGCCTTCTCCGCTCTACTTCTCTTAAGTATTCCTAATGCTTTAATTATCAGTTATACTAACAAATCAAAATGCCTAAAGACATCTAGTTTTACATGTGACTAGTCTCAGAGAAGATAAACAATAGTTTGTTGATATGTATACACCTAAAGGAGCTTCCCTAGTGGCTCAGACAGTAAAGTGAAGTGAAGTGAAGTGAATTCGCTCAGTCGTGTCCGACTCTTTGCAACCCCAAGGACTGTAGCCTACCAGGGTCCTCCATCCGTGAGATTCTCCAGGCAAGAATACTGCAGTGGGTTGCCGTCTACTTCTACAGGGGATCTTCCCAACCCAGGGATACGAACCGGGGTCTTCTGCACTGGAGGCAGATGCTTTAACCTCTGAGCCACCAGGAAAGTTATCATGAGCTGACTAAAATTTACTTAACTCCTTTCTCCAGTCACCTATAATTAACAGTGTATGTTTTATTTTAGGGTCTCACTGTTCTACACTGAATGGACCAATTTCCACAATGAAGAAAATGCCCTCACACTCTTAAATGAACATATACTGTAGTCAGTACTGGCTCTGGCTACTGTAGTTCTGAATTCTAAGTAGCTAAGAAAACCATTTATAGCTTAGCAGTTCTATGGAACAATGTAATCAAGAACATGATAACCACATTTTCCTGGTATAAAACATGTCCAGGTTGAAGGATACCATCTGTAACCACAATTTCACTGCAGTTTTCTGTCTTCTCTGTTATAACATGCTGTGTCCCTTCACCCTTCCATCCATACCTATCTGTGTGGCTGCTGAAAGATCCATGGCTTCTCCTGTTTCTTCTTTTGTTTCAGCCCCTTCACTGACTTTCTCAGTGAAGGGGCTGCAATACAGGAGACCTGGTTTGATCCCTGGGTGGGTAAGATCCCCTGGAGAAGGGAATGGCAACCCACTTGCAAAGAGTCAGCACAACTGAGCGACCAACATTTTCACTTTCGCTTATACATCTAAATGGTGAGAATTTAGATTAGAAATTAGATTATATCCTTCAGAAATAGTTTTAACTGAAAAAAAAAATCTCTATCTCTGTATATGTTAACTACAGTGACTTAAATATTCTAGAATTAGCTTCTGGCACTGATTTGTCTCCCAATAATCTCAGAGCTGAAGCTTACAAGATTCTTTTGGTTTTTCTTTCATGGATGCAAGATGACTGTTGCAGCTTCTATTGTTAAATCCACATTTGAGAGAGAGTTCTAGGAAGAAGAAAATTTCTTGCTTATGCCGGGAAATAAAAGGCTTACTCAGGAATCCTGAGAAAGTCTTGCAGTTATCATTTTCACTGAATATTAGAGCTGTGAATTGAGTTATTGGTCAGTTAACCACAGCGTATGCTATATGTATCTTCAGATCTTAGACATTTACCCTGTTTAGGAAAATATTTGTTTAATTTACTCCTCTATGTAATGCTTTCCTGAGTAACAAGCATTCTGGTCATCTTTTTATGCACATAATTCTATATTAACAATAACATTGATAATAATTAATTTAATTTATATTAATAAATTATATAATTGTTTAATATAACTTGATGTCATGATTGTGACATATCATTTGCCTAAATATCTTGCTTTAGCCAGTGACACAGGTTTAAAAGTGACAAATGCTATATCCAAGAAAGCCAGCATAGGATTCCATCTTTGGTTTTCTTCTTATGCCACAAGAATGGCATGTCTTAAACAAGGACTACCCTTTCAGCATGATACCTGAAAGACAGCAGATGATAAAAAATAGCAGTCAGTATCTGTCAACAAGTATCATTAATAACAAATTTTTGTTGTCATAAGTCCTTGAGATTTCAGGAGTTTTAGTTATTCCTCAAAATTTGGAAAAATCTGACTATTCTATTACTTTTTTCATGGATAGTAATACTTCATATACTTTTTCTAATGTGACATTCAGCATAGATATATGAAGTAAGCCTAGTTTTTGTCATTTATCAAAAAGAACTGATGCTCAGAGAGGTTTAATCCATTTGTTAGTCTTACAGGGAATAACTCAGTCTCCAGAGTAAGACTCACAATTCTATATATGTGCTTACTATTAAGAAACTCCATGAAAAATAAGTAACTTTGATCTTGATTGTATAGCTGTATTAAGGAACTCTCAGATTGGATTGCTACTTTTTACCATATGATTGTCTCAGATGGGGGTAAAATAAAAATTTCTTGTCTCTTCAGCATAAATATTTTCAAGTGTGGTATCATAGTAAAATAATCAAAGCAATAAATATGTTTTAAAAGTAGATGACATCAATCTCCTTAATTCCACCAGATAGATTTTCTAGTATAGTTCATTACCAACTTTGAGTTTCTGCTCTAAAAGCTACTATTTCTTGCAATATATTTTATAGTCAGAAAGTATATTGATAAAATTTTAACAGAAATTGATAACCTTTGTATCAATTCGGTGAGAGGAAATTTTATGCACAATGAACTTTCTGGGAGAAATAAATTTTCCATGTAATTTCTTAATATTTTGGATTTCCCAAATGTGTCAATGATAGGGCCTATCACTGTGACACTAATTCATATTATTAGACATGTTTTCTATAAATCAGATGTTCTACTCAGTAGTTTGGAAGGTTTCTTACACAAGTAGAATGCTCCAAATTTCTGAATATACTCTTAACTGTGATTAGTGGAAGAAAGATGATGCAAATGCTTCAGAGATCAGACGTGGGTCACATGGTATTTAATAAATTTTATTCTCATTGGCTAATTTAGGGTTGCTGTGAACAGCATGAGGCTCCCACCCCTTCACTTTTCTCCATTATTTTCTGGTTGTGAATATAAAACTATTACAAAAGATGGAGATACACATCCTCTGTTTTCCATAATTTGCATTTCTCCTACTCTCTTTTACCTCAGGGCAATGTGATTATAGAGTTGTCTAATTGAGACAGTCAATTTAAGGATGATGAAATATAGAAATTAATTATAAGCAGGATTAATTAGACAAAATTAAGGCAGGGTGTACAGTAAATCTTGTCCCCTGCACAGCATTTGACTTTCAAGACTATTTTTATGGATCTTTAACTGCCATATTTTTTCCTCCAAATGTTTAATTAGAACATAGGACTTCTTAGTATGGTTACAACAAGATCATTAAAAAGTAAGTTGATGAACTCTCTCTAGATCAAAAAGCTTATCATGTCATTTGCAAACAGTGAGAGTTTTACTTCTTCTTTTCCAATCTGGATTCCTTTTATTTCTGTTTCTGCTCTGATTACTGTGGCCAAAACTTCCAAAACTATGTTGAATAGTAGTGGTGAGAGTGGACACCCTTGTCTTGTTCCTGACTTTAGGGGAAATGCTTTCAATTTTTCACCATTGAAGATAATGTTTGCTGTGGGCTTGTCATATATAGCTTTTATTATGTTGAGGTATGTTCCTTATGTTCCTGCTTTCTGGAGGGTTTTTTCTCATAAATGGATGTTGAATTTTATCAAAGGCTCTCTCTACATCTATTGAGATAATCATATGGTTTTTATCTTTCAATTTGTTAATGTGGGGTATTACATTGATTAATTTGTGGATATTAAAGAATCCTTGCATTCCTGGGATAAAGCCCACTCGGTCATGATGTATGATCTTTTTAATATGTTGTTGGATTCTGTTTGCTAGAATTTTGTTAAGGATTTTTGCATCTATATTCATCAGTGATATTTGCCTGTAGTTTTCTTTTTTTGTGGAATCTGTGTCAGGTTTTGGTATTAGGGTGATGGTGGCCTCATAGAATGAGTTTGGAAGTTTACCATCCTCTGCAATTTTCTGGAAGAGTTTGAGTAAGATAGGTGTTAGCTCTTCTCTAAATTTTTGGTAGAATTCAGCTGTGAAGCCATCTGGTCCTGGGCTTTATTTGTTGGGAGATTTCTGAACAGTTTCAATTTCCGTGGTTGTGATGGGTCTGTTAAGATTTTCTACTTCTTCCTGGTCGAGTTTTGGAAACTTGTATTTTTCTAAGAATTTGTCATTCCACCAGAGGAAAACTAGAGCTAATCAATGAATATAGTAAAGTTGCAGAATATAAAATCAACACACAGAAATCCCTTGCATTCCTATACACTAATAATGAGAAAACAGAAAGAGAAATTAAGGAAACAATTCCATTCACCATTGCAACAAAAAGAATAAAATACTTAGGAATATATCTACCTAAAGAAACAAAAGACCTATATATGGAAAACTATAAAGGAAATAAAAGAGGACACAAATAGACGGAGAAATATACTGTGTTCATGGATTGGAAGAATCAGTATAGTGAAAATGAGTATACTACCACATGACTGAGGTCAGGGGCAGTGGCCAGGAGGAACTACCCCGTGTCCCAGGAGCCCTGGCTGTGCAGGCACAGGAGTGCCGAGACGAGCACTCCACGTTAAAAGTCAGGAGGGGAGGTGGTGAGGAGATACCCATCGTCCAAAGTAAGGAGCAGTGGCTGTGCTTTCCTGGAACAGCCGTGAAGAGATACCCCACGTTCAAGGTAAAAGAAACCCAAGTAAGACAGTAGGTGTTGCAAGAGGGCATCAGAGGGCAGACACACTGAAACCATATTCACAGATAACTAGTCAATCTAATCACACGAACCACAGCCTTGTCTACCTCAATGAAATTAATCCATGCCATGTGGGGCCACCCAAGACGGGCGGGTCATGGTGGAGAGGTTTGACAGAATGTGGTCCACTGAAGAAGGGAATGGCAAACAACTTCAGTATTTTTGCCTTGAGAACCCCATGAACAGTATGAAAAGGCAAAATGATAGGATACTGAAAGAGAAACCCCCCCAGTCAGTAGGTGCCAAATATGCTACTGGAGATCAGTGGAGAGATAACTCCAGAAAGAATGAAGGGATGGACCAAAGCAAAAACAATACCCAGTTGTGGATGTGGCTGGTGATAGAAGCAAACTCTGATGCTGTAAAGAGCAATATTGCATAGGAAATTGGAATGTTAGGTCCATGAATCAAGGCAAATTGGAAGTGGTCAAACAGAAGATGGCAAGAGTGAATGTCGACATTCTAGAAATCAATGAACTAAAATGGACTGGAATGGGTGAATTTAACTCAGAGGACCATTATATCTGCAGGTAGGAATCCCTTAGAAGAAATTGGAGTAGCCATTATGGTCAACAAAAGAGTCCAAAATGCAGTACTTGGATGCAATCTCAAAAACGATAGAATGATCTCTGTTCATTTCCATAGCAAACCATTCAATATCAGAGTAATCCAAGTCTATGCCCCAACCAGTAATGCTGAAGAAGCTGAAGTTGAACGGTTCTATGAAGACCTACAAGACGTTTTAGAACTAACACCCAAAAAAGATGTCCTTTTCATTCTAGGGGACTGGAATGCAAAAGTAGGAAGTCAAGAAACATCTGGAGTAACAGGCAAATTTGGCCTTGGAATATCGAATGAAGCAAGGCAAAGGCTAATATAGTTTTGCCATGAGAATTCACTGGTCATAGCAAACACCCTCTTCCAACAACACAAGAGAAAACTCTACACATGGACATCACCTACAGGGACATCATCTACACATGGTCAACACCGAAATCAGATTGATTATATTCTTTGCAGCCAAAGATGGAGAAGCTCTATACAGTCAGCAAAAACAAGACCAGGAGCTGACTGTGGCTCAGATCATGAACTTATTGCCAAATTCAGACTTAAATTGAAGAAAGTAGGGAAAACCACTAGACCATACAGATATGACCTAAATCAAATCCCTTATGATTATACAGTGGAAGTGAGAAATAGATTTAAGGGACTAGATCTGATAGATAGAGTGCCTGATGAACTATGGGCTGAGCTTTGTGACATTGTACAGGAGACAGGGATCAAGACCATCCCCATGGAAAAGAAATGCAAAAAAGCAAAATGGCTCTCTGAAGAGGCCTTACAAATAGCTGTGAAAAGAAGAGAAGTGAAAAGCAAAGGAGAAAAGGAAAGATATAAGCATCTGAATGCAGAGTTCCAAAGAATACCAAGAAGAGATAAGAAAGCCTTCCTCAGCAATCAATGCAAAGAAATAGAGGAAAACAATACAATGGGAAAGACGAGAGATCTCTTCAAGAAAATTAGAGATACCAAGGGAATATTTTATGCAAAGATGGGCTCGATAAAGGACAGAAATGGTATGGACCTAACAGAAGCAGAAGATATTATGAAGAGGTGGCAAGAATACACAGAAGAACTGTACAAAAAAGATCTTCACAACCAAGATAATCAGGATGGTGTGATCACTCACCTAGAGCCAGACATCCTGGAATGTGAAGTCAAGTGGGCCTTAGAAAGCATCACTATGAACAAAGCTAGTGGAGGTGATGGAATTCCAGTTGAGCTATTTCAAATCCTGGAAGATGATGCTGTAAAAGTGCTACACTCAATATGCAAGCAAATTTGGAAAACTCAGCAGTGGCCACAGGACTGGAAAAGGTCAGTTTTCATTCCAATCCCAAAGAAAGGCAATGCCAAAGAACCTCAAACTACTTCACAATTGCACTCATCTCACATGCTAGTAAAGTAATGCTCAAAATTCTCCAAGCCAGGCTTCAGCATTACGTGAACAATGAATTTCCAGATGTTCAAGCTGGTTTTAGAAAAGGCAGAGGAACCAGAGATCAAATTGCCAACATCCACTGGATCATCGAAAAGGAAGAGAGTTCCAGAAAAACATCTATTTCTGCTTTATGGACTATGCCAAAGCCTTTGACTGTGTGGATCACAATAAACTGTGGAAAATTCTGAAAGAGATGGGAATACCAGACCATGTGTCCTGCCTCTTGAGAAACCTATATACAGGTCAGAAAGAAACAGTTTGAAGTGGACATGGAACAACAGACTGGTTCCAAATAGGAAAAGGAATACGTCAAGGCTGTATATTGTCACCTTGCCTATTTAACTTCTATGCAGAGTACATCATGAGAAACCCTGGGCTCGAAGAAGCACAAGCTGGAATCAAGATTTCCAGGAGAAATATCAATAACCTCAGATATGCAGATGACACCACCCTTATGGCAGAAAGTGAAGAGGAACTAAAAAGCCTCTTGATGAAGGTGAAAGAGGAGAGTGAAAAAGTTGGCTTAAAGCTCAACATTCAGAAAACGAAGTACATAGCATCTGGTCCCATCACTTCATGCGAAATAGATGGGGAAACAGTGGAAACAGTGTCAGACTTTATTTTGGGGGGTTCCAAAATCACTGCAAATGGTGATTGCAGCCATGAAATTAAAATACACTTACTCCTTGGAAGGAAAGTTATGACCAACCTAGATGGCATATTCAAAATTAGAGACATTACTTTGCCAACAAAGGTCCATCTAATCAAGGCTACGGTTTTTCCTGTGGTCATGTATGGATGTGAGAATTGGACTGTGAAGAAGGCTGAGGGCCGAAGAATTGATGCTTTTGAACTGTGGTGTTGGAGAAGACTCTTGAGAGTCCCTTGGACTGCAAGGAGATCCAACCAGTCCACTCTGAAGGAGATCAGTCCTGGGTGTTCTTTGGAAGGAATGATGCTGACACTGAAACTCCAGTAGTTTGGCCACCTCATGCGAAGTGTTGACTCATTGGAAAGACTCTGATGCCAGGAGGGATTGGGGGGCAGGAGGAGAAGGGGACGATAGAGGATGAGATGGCTGGATGGCATCACCGACTTGATGGACGTGAGTTTGTGTGAACTTGGGGGTTGGTACTGTACTGGGAAGCCTGGTGTGCTGCAGTTCATGGGTTTGCAAAGAGTCGGACACGACTGAGCTACTGAACTGAACTAAACTGACACAAAGTAATCTATAGATTCAATGCAAACCCTATCAAGCTACCAATGGTATTTTTCACAGAACTAGAACAAATAATTTCACAATTTGTATGGAAATACAAAAAACCTTGACTAGCCAAAGCAATTGAGAAAGAAGAATGGAACTGGAGGAATCAACCTGCCTGACTTCAGGCTCTACTACAAAGCCACAGTCATGAAGACAATATGGTACTGGCACAAAGACAGAAATATAGATCAATGGAACAAAATAAAAAGCCCAGTGATAAATCCATGCACCTATGGACACCTTATCTTTAACAAAGGAGGCAAGAGTATACAATGGAGAAAAAATAATCTCTTTAACAAGTGGTGCTGGGAAAACTGGTCAACCACTTATAAAAGAATGAAACTAGATCACTTTCTAACACCATACACAAAAATAAACTCGAAATGAGTTAAAGATCTAAATGTAAGGCCAGAAACTATAAAACTCCTAGAGGAAAGCATAGGCAAAACACTCTCTGACATAAACCACAGCAGGATCCTCTATGACCCATTTCCAAGAATATTGGAAATAAAAGGAAAAATAAACAAATGGGATCTAATTAAAATTAAAAGCTACTGCACAACAAAGGAAACTATAAGCAAGGTGAAGACAGCCTTCAGAATGGGAGAAAATAATAGCAAATGAAGCAATGGACAAATAATTAATCTCAAAAATATACAAGCAACTCCGGCAACTCAATTCCAGAAAAATAAACGACCCAATCAAAAAATGGGCCAAAGAACTAAATAGACATTTCTCCAAAGAAGACATTCAGGTGGCTAATAAACATGAAAAGATGCTCAACATCACTCATTATCACAGAAATGTAAATAAAAACTACAATTAGGTACCATTTCATGAAGGTCAGAATGACTGCTATCTAAAAGTCTACAAGCAATAAATGCTGGAGAGGGTGTGGAGAAAAGGGAACCCTGTTACACTGTTGGTGGGAATGCAAACTAGTACAGTCACTATGGAGAACAGAGTGGCAATTCCTTAAAAAATTGGAAATAGAACTGCCATATGACCCAGCAATCTCACTGCTGGGCAGACACATGGAGGAAACCAGAATTGAAAGAGACACGTGTACCCCAATGTTCATCACAGCACTGTTTATAATAGCCAGAACATGGAAGCAACCTAGATGTCCATCAGCAGATGAATGGATAAGAAAGCTGTGGTACATCTACACAATGGAGTATTACTCAGCCATTAAAAAGAATACATTTGAATCAGTTCTAATGAGGTGGATGAAACTGGAGCCTATTATACAGAGTGAAGTAAGCCAGAAAGAAAAACACCAATACAGTATACTAACGCATATATATGGAATTTAGAAAGATAGTAACAATAACCCTGTATGCGAGATAGCAAAAGAGACACAGATGTATAGAAGTCTTTTGGACTCTGTGGGAGAGGGCAAGGGTGGGATAATATGGGAGAATGGCATTGAAGATTGTAAATTATCACATGTGAAATGAATCGCCAGTCCAGGTTCAATGCATGATACAGGGTGCTCGGGGCTGGTGCACTGGGATGACCCAGAGGGATGGAATGGGGAGGGAAGTGGGAGGAGGGTTCAGGATGGAGAACACATGTACACCCATGACGGATTCATGTCAATGTATGGCAAAACCAATACAATATTGTAAAGTAAAAAATAAATAAATAAATGAAAATAAATGAAAAAAAAAAACTTATCAAAGATAAGCCTATCAATGTCTCTATTCATCTACCCTGATTTTTAATAACAGAAAAAATAATCAGCTTAATAACAGATCATTTAATAACAGAAAATTTTCAGCTCTATACAATGATAAGCATTTTTTCTTTAAGCTCATATGTCTGTGTCAGCTCAGTTCAGGTTGACCTAGCCTGAAATCTTTATCTAGGTACATACTTTCTCTCATTCTCTCTTCTCTCTTCTGGCTGGCTGGCTCTCTCTGTCTCTTACCCACATCCACAGCCACCACCCCCACCCCCACCCCCCTCCCCCACCACCACACACACACAAATACAAAACCTAAATTGAAACTTACAGCACATGTGTTCCCCATCCGGAACACATGTATACCTGTGGCGGATTCATTTTGATATTTGGCAAATCTAATACAGTTATGTAAAGTTTAAAAATAAAATTAAATTAAAAAAAAAAAAAAAGAAACTTACAGCACAGAAATGCTGTGCTGTGCTTAGTTGTTCATCGTGTCTGACTCTTTGTGACCCCATGGAGCCCCCTTGCTCCTCTGTCCATGGGGATACTCCAAGAAAGAATTACCTGAGTTGGTTTCCATGCCCTGCTCCAGGGGATCTTTCCAACTCAGGGATCAAACCCAGGTCACCCGCATTGCAAGTGGATTCTTTACCATCTGAGACACCAAGGAAGCCCAAGAAACTGGAGTGGGTAGCCTATCCCTTCTCTTGGGAATCTTCCAGACACATGAATTGAACCAGGGTTCCTTGCATTGCAGGCAAATTCTTTACCTTCTGACCTACCAGGGAAGCCCAGTGCTCAATCTCAAATCTTGTTTAATTCTCAGTTAGGAGTTAGAATTCAATGTATTCAAATAATGGGAAGGAAATAGTGTGCAGATAGGTAAGTTTAGATGCTAGATAGAATTAGATTTTTAAGTTTGCCTACATAACAGTTCTTCTCACTCCATTCTTCATGTATTAGAAAACCATCTAATAACCTTAAACTCCTCAAAGTGGATAAGTTTTCCAATGATAACAATGGACAGATATTTTTTTTGCATCTCTAAACTTTTGATATTTGGCAAAACTAATACAATTATGTAAAGTTTAAAAATAAAATAAAATTAAAAAAAGAAAGCAAACAATAAACTTAGTGAATCAAGTTTGTTGGCTTCTGTAGAGACATAATTCTCTTTTTATAAATAACATGGAAGAGACCCTTCTTTTAAAAATGACATTTAATGCAGTATTTTAAAAACCAAAGTCAATGCAGAATATCCACAATGAGTTAATTATCAAATTTTAAACAAAGAGATGGCCATATTATTTTTCTCTTGTGTCAGACTTCAATCTCAGCATGGCACTGTTTGTTGTGTTTTGTTTTTGAAAACCTGTTGAATTTTGTTGTTGTCATTGTTGTGGTTGTTATCTACCCCTACCCCAGCTTTATAGCTTTATTGAGATACAAGAGACAAATAAGATTGTCTGTGTTTAAGGCATACAATATAACTCAACTTTTTAAGTCCATTGTTACATACATAATTTAACTAATACAGCATTTCTTTTATAATGTTTAAACATACTAGAATGAATATCCTTAAAATTTCAGTGCCAATACAATGGTACTAAATGGATCATGGCAGACAAAACAGGAATTCAAAAGGGGCTGGACATAAATGAAAAGAAATTAATATTTTTAAAACTTAGAGTCAAAACATCATGTGCTGTCTTCACATCCTGCACTAAGTGAAGTGAAGTCACTCAGTCGTGTCTGACTCTTTGCACTAAGTTAATTAATAATAATTTTTAAAAATCATTGTTTGCTAGTTAAAGATCTTTGGATGGTTACTAGATTAAAATCTGACAGATTTTGTAAAAGGTGTAAAGTTTGTTTTAATTACATTCTTATTAAATTTAAGTATTATAATAAAGAAACTAGAAAATTTCACTCTGTCTTCTTCTAGATATGGTGTTTTTATTTACTGTATTTGAATTAAACTCTTTATATTTATTTTTATAGTTTATTGGCTTGTGGATATTCTTCAGTCCAAATACTGTTTCTAATCTTTTTTGAGATCTCACTTACTCAATATACCTATGCCTTCACTGAGCTTCAGCTTCTGGGAGATTGTCTTGCTTTATCTTATCTCTGGCTGTTGTCATTAGAGAATTTGCGTCTTCCTCCAGAAGTAACCATGGTGAGCTATGTGGTTCTTTTACAAAATATGTGCTTATCCAGTAGAACTGTACCTTAAAGTCTGAATGATATGCCTCAGAATGGAGCTGCCAGGAAGAAAATAATGGGAAAGTGAAAAATATAGACTTGATAATTAAATGTGCTAAAGCAGATGCTTTATTTCATCCTTCTTTGATACGCTTTTTCATTTTTTTTTTCATTTCCTGTCACTCAACCACTGCTGTCAAGTTTTTTTAATTTTTAATTTTTTAATTGAGGGGTAATTGCTTTACAGAATTTTGTGGTTTTCTGCCATACATCAGTGAGAATCAGCCATAGGTACATGATGTCCCCTCCCTCCTGGAACTCCCTCCCATCTCCCTCCCCAACCCACCCTTCAGCCTGTCACAGAGCCCCTGTTGGAGTTCCCTAATTCATACAACAAATTCTCATTGCCTGTTTATTTTACATATGGTATTTAAAATTTCTATATTACACTCTCCAAACATCTCCCCCTTCTCCCTCCCCTTCTCCCCACATGTCTATAGGTCTGTTCTCTATGTCTGTTTCTCCTTTGCCACCCTGAAAATAACTTCATCAGTGCCATCTCTTTAGATTCCATATATATGTGTCAATATGCAATATTTATATTTGTCTTTCTGACTTAGCTCACTCTGTATAATAAGCTCTAGTCTCATCCACCTCATTGGAATATATTCAAATGTGTTCCTTTTTATGGCTGAGTAGTATTCCATTATATGTATGCATCACAGCTTGTTTATCCATTTATCTGTCGATGGGCATCTAGGTTGCTTCCATTTTCTAGCTATTGTAAATAGTGCTGTCAGGTCTTTGTGTTTCCTTCCTTTTGACTGGCTAATTCACCCTGTAGTAATTTGTGTGTGCTGACCAGTTCCACTTGTCCCTGGACTGTGAAGTTGGTGAATCCTGCCCGCATAATGCAACCACATTTACTACTGAGAACTGATCTCCAAGAATATTTTCTTTCTTTTTACTATTTTCTTACTTGTTTGCTACTTTCTTGCCTTCAATATAGTTAATAGTTTATTCATTTATTTATTCAATAAAAATTTAATAAAGTTCTCTTCTTTTGCATGCCCTATGTGAGAAACTGAGAATAATATCAGTAAAAAAAATAACATGGTACCTATTATCAAGAGGGTTTTAGTCAAATGGAGGGAGAGTCAGCTAAAATTTTTTTTGGTTAGGTTCTCTGGGATAATATAAGGTGTACAAGAAGCACATAGAATACTGACCTTAATCTTGAAGTTCAGGATTGTCAAATGTGACATCTGTTTTAGTGTGATCAAAGGTAATTTACTGCTTTCAGTGATGAAAATAAGAATAATATCTTATTTTTCTAAACAAACAAACTATCTAAGCAGAGAATCTATATACTTAAGACAAGGAATATACTGCTACTGCTAAGTCACTTCAGTCGTGTCCGACTCTGTGCAACCCCGTAGACGGCAGCCCACTAGGCTCCTCCGTCCCTGGGATTCTCCAGGCAAGAATACTGGAGTGGGTTGCCATTTCAAACGTTACTTAAAATGTCATTTTCTCCTGAACTTAAGAGCTGCAGTAAATGAAAAGTGAATCAAAGACTTCCCAAGAAGATGCAACTGTCCACACTTGGTGTAGTGGGATGACACTGATGACAGATGCAGACAGTATGGATTTCTTAGTAGCTTTGGATCCTTGAGAAATCTGAATCTACCTCTTTCGGGCAGGGAGAAGAATAGTTCTGTCAGAGAATCCCAGCCGCGCTACAGCAGGCTTCTCTAGAAAGAGGATGCAGGGTCTTTCACTTCATGAGGCTGGCTCTTGGTTGCCCTGCCTTTCATTGAAAGAGCCCACTCTCATAGGGTATGATATGGATATACAAATTCTTCATTAAGTCTTGAAAATTATCTCATTCTGAATTTTGAAAAATGTGTACAGTACAAAAAGCAGTTGTACCTGAATCATACTATTTCATAATATTGCTGCTGCTAAGTCGCTTCATTCGTGTCCAACTCGGTGCAATCCCATAGACAGCAGCCCACCGGGCTCCCCTGTCCCTGGGATTCTCCAGGCAAGAACACCGGAGTGGGTTGCCATTTCCTTCTCCATTCATATTAAATAGATGCAATTGTTTGAGTAGCTACAGTTTGGGGAGCAACAGGTGTTGATTTCATATTTTCTCTAGGACCACCAATTCCATGGAAGCAAGTGTTCCCAAGGGGTCTTAATAATAATAATAACAACCACCACCAAGATGATGGTGAGTGTTCATATGTACCAAAGGGGAGAAACCAATAGACCAGATAGTGAAAATACAAGTAAAGACTTTGAAAAAAGATTGTATTTGTATCTGAAGTCATTATGATATGACAATGCATTGTGGTAATAATTAACCTATGGCTGTTTGGCAGAAACCAACAGAATTCTGTAAAGCAATTATTCTTCAATTTAAAAAGTAAATACTTTTTTAAAAAGAGTTTGGAGTTTGGGAATTTAGTGTGTGTGGAGGAAGGGCTACTTCTTCTTTAATTTTGTCCTCAATATATTTCAAAGAATGTAAGTAAAAGGAAAAAGACATTTGTATCTATACAATGAAAATCAGAGAGTTTAAAAGTTATTCTTTTGGAAACATACTTGGAATATAAGCAGAATATATTTAGCATGCTCTATAATAATTATTCTAATGCATCTTGTGTTTTTTGTTTGTTTGTTAATTAGATCCTAATTTACACAGAGAAAAATATTACTCATGTTATAATTGAGCAACTGATTCTGTATCAGTGTACGCACACGGGGAATAATCATCTTTTCTCTTTTTTCTATGCCTTGTGCCATGGAAAAGGAATATAGAGTGATGTACCTATAAAAAGCAAGGCATTAAAAAAAAAGAGAGAGAGAAAGAGCAGGGCACAAAAGGCTACATAGTCCCCAGTGGATCCAGTAGATTTGTGGCTTGGATATTGCAATTGTACTCATATTTATTGGAAACTTGTTATTTTCCAGGTGATATGGCAGTTTCTCAGGAGACAGAGATTATTAGGTCACACCTTCTGCTCCTTAAAACCTAAGAATTTTATGAGGGAACAGATATTCCTATAACTTACTGCATGCTTTACTGAAAATATAACCAATGTCCAAGCTGCTGCTTCACAGAGGGAGGGATTAATGGTAGGATTTTTGAAGATTTCTCAGTAAAAAGAAAAATAAGCATTTGAAATTTTCCTATGTATATACACAAAGAGAATGTGTTGTCCTTCAAATAAAAAAAAATCTAATAACATATTATTCTTTGTAAAGTTGCTCATTACTACATACTTGCTGTCTAGTATTATACGATACCAGAGCGTATCTTAATAAATCAATGCTCTTTATCTCTTGTATTTTCAAAACTGTCTTGCATTCTAACTCTCCAAGTTATTTTCCAAGCAAATTGATAAGCAGATGATGAAGTAAGATCATCTTTGAGAATTAGTTAAGGGCCTATCACCTTGCTAAATATTTTACATACAGTATCTCTTAACACTTCTCACAAAACCCCAAGAATCTTAATTCTGAAATTAAGCCCAGAAAATGTCAAAATAAAACTAAATCATTGATCTTAGTTTTAAGTGTTGTAGTTGTTGTTTTATGTGTGTATATATGCATTTGTATAGACATGTATTTGTTATTAACTTGATCTTGATAAAAGTACTATCTTTTTTAGAATGCAAATTATTTGAATTGTTGCAGTTGAAACTAAGGTGACAAGTAAATGATCTAATCAATTTCTGCCCCCTCTAGACAGTCATAATTTAAAAAGCATGTCTGGAAAGTATAGACCTCTAAGTTTCCCACTGTTGATAATTCTTGTACAGACTTTCAGTGATTTAACTAATAGTCTGGCAATATTTAATAACAAATTGGACATTGGATTCTCTTTGATATCTGAGACTGTACCACCAGCTTTCAATTTCTATCCCCTGTTGCTTATAGGATATCAGGTTTAATTCTTTGGTAGTTTATGCTGGTGGAAACTTATTCTAACCTTAGGGTGAAGTAAAAGATGTTGCCTCTCATATTTCTGTCTTTTTTAGAGACGTCCCTCTATGTAAGCCTCTGGACTGTACATTGATACTACATGTGAAACAGAATGGGATTAACCAAATTAGCTTAATCTGAGTATATTTAGAAAGTAAATCTGAGCATATTTAGAAAGTAAATCTGTTAATCTCTTCCATTAAAAGTGGCTTATTATATTCAAAATGAAATGTGAAAATGAAGCAAATTCTGTATTCATGATACGCATACACCACAGTTTTAATAGAATAGTTTTGCTTGAGCCAGATTGTCACCTTTATTCCTTCTTAGAGTATTTAATTTAGGCTCATATTCATACAGGAAAAGACAACTCTATCCAGTTTTCTAAGGATTAGAGCAATAATCTCTTTCATGACCTAGTTTCCTTGAAAAGCCTTGCCTTCTCAAATTTCCTGTAACTGTCCTAGGACCTGGCATCTGTGTTTGCAAGTAATCTGATATTCTTTGAACTATTGCTAACCTTAGAAATTATCCAGAAATCAACTAATTATCTTGTTGTATTAGAAATGAAGGATTCTGTGGAAGAATTTATAAAAGTATATATTTTTTTCCTTTGGTAGCATATTTGGAAACTGCATTACCTGTGTTCATATCTTAATTTCTCAACTGAATCCATTGAGTATGCTAAGATTTTATACATTTTTTTGTGAAAGGAATATAACATCATTTGTATGCATTTATGATGATGAAATAATGGGTAAAAGAATTTAAGTGATTAAAGCCTGTGCCCAACTTCTGATGTTAACTGTTTTGTTAAATCCTTGCTTGAAGAAAATGAAAAAGAAATACTTCTGTACTGTTCTGTTTAGTGTGTCAACATCTTTATGATTGTGACAGTGTACAACTTAGAAAAGAACCTGAATTTAGAGGAAAAATCTAGGTTTTGTTGTATATTCATTAACTGTGAGACCTTGAACAACTTTTGTGAGATAGTTTGAAAGGGTGTTAGCAATTTCTGTTTCCAATACAAACTGTTTAATATATAATAACCATTCAATAAGCAAAAGCTAGTTTAAAATATAAATGCATTTTCTCCATATTTTATTTTTATCCTCTTTCTTTTTTTCTTTACATACACCTTCTTTGCTTGTCTCTTTTGTTTACCTTTTGCCCTTTTGAGCCACACACACAAAATGACACATAGACATTTATCAGAGCTAAGAAAGTGGTATGTGACTGGAGTGGTATGATTGTTGTTGTTCAGTCACTCAGTTGTCTGACTCTTTGAGCCCCCATGGACTGCAGCATATCAGGTTTCCCTGTCCTTCACTATATCCCAGAGTTTGCTCAAACTCCTGTCCATTGAGTCAGTGATGTCATCCAACCATCTCATCCTCCGTATGTCCCCTTCTCTTCCTGCCCTCAGTCTTTCCCAGCATCAGGGTCTTTGCCAATGATTGCTCTTCACATCAGGTTGCCAAAGTATTGGAGCTTCAGCTTCAGCATCAGTCTTTCCAGTGAATATTCAGAAACGATTTCCTTTAGGATTGACTGGTTTGATCTCCTTGTGGTCCAAGGGACTCTCAAGAGTCTTCTCCAACACCACAGTTCCAAAGCATCAATTCTTCGGTGTTCAGCCTTCTTTATGGTCCAACTCTCACATCCATACATAACCACTGGAAAAACCATAGTTTAACTATGCAGATCTTTTTCAGCAAAGTGATGTCTCTGATTTTTAATATGCTTTCTAGATTTGTCATAGCTTTTCTTCCAAGGAGCAAGTTTTTGTTTGTTTGTTTGTTTGTTTTTTAAATTTCATGGCTACTGTCACCATCTGCAGTGATTTTGGAGCTCAAGGATATAAAGTCTCTCACTATTTCCATTATTTCACCATCTATTTGCCATAAAGTAATGGGACTGGAAGAATGTACTTATGTGCTTTGTCGCTCAGTCATGTCTGACTCTTTGGGACCCCATGAACTATAGCCTGCCAGGCTCCTCTGTCCATGGGATTCTCTAGGCAAGAATACTGGAGTGGGTTTCCATGCCTTCTCCAGGGAATCTTTCTAACCCAGGTATCAAGCCCAGGTCTCCCACATTAGAGGCAGATTCCTTACCGTCTGAGCCACCAGGGAAGCCCAAGAATACTGGAGTGAATAGCCTATCCTTTCTCCAGGGCCTCATCCCAACCCAGAAATTGTACTGGAAGGAAAGCTGTGACAAACCTAGACCGTGTATTAAATAACAGAGACCACCTTGCTGACAAAGATCTGTATAGTCAGTGCTATCATTTTTTTGGTAGTCATGTATGGATGTGAAATTTGGACCATAAAGAAGGCTGAGCACTGAAAAATTGATGCTTTTGAACTGTGGTGCTGGAGAAGACTCTAAGAGTCCCTTGGACTGCAAGGAAATCAGACCAGTCAACCCTAATGGAGATCACCCTTGGATATTCATTGGAAGGACTGATGCTAAAGCTGAAGCTTCAATACTTTGTCCAACTGTTGTGAAGAGCTAACTCAGTGGAAAAGACCCTGATGCTGGGAAAGATTGAGGGCAGGAGAAGGAGTGACAGAGGATGAGATGGTTGGATAGCATCATCAACTCAACAGACATGAGTTTGAGCAAGCTCCAGGAGATAGTGAAGGACAGGGAAGCCTGGCATGCTGCAGTCCATGGGGTCACAAAGAGTCAGACATGACTGAGCATCTGAACAACAACAAAGCAAGCACAATATTACCTGATGTCATACACCATCCTAACATCCTCATTACAAGCTAAGGGCAGTGGTTAAAAGAGTTTAGCTTTTTTTTTTTTTTTTCTGAAAGCAAAATGTTTTGTGAAGGGAACTTTTCTACACTGAGACTGAAACATGCACTGAGACACTTAAGCTTAACTTCTACTCAGTTTTTATACAGCAGTGAACCTGATACATAGAGAAACTTATTGTGGTCACGTTATCCATTTTCATATTTCCTCTTTTTGTTAAAGGAGACAGGGATATATCTTGCTAATATGTCTATGTTACAAAAACAAAAAGTGATGGCCATGTTTCTAATGTCAAAGGCAATCCTCTGGAAGTCTGTAAAGTACACAGTACAGGGATATTTTTATGTGCAAAAGAAATGAAACAAAACTAATTTCTTCCTTTTGAAATCCAAGCAAATTTAATCTTTTTCATTAATTTTGGTAGTGCCTTAATCAAAAGCTAATAAACATAATCATATGCTCTACATAAATTAGACAAATATTATTTAAGACTTCAAATTTCCCTTTGGTTTACCTATGGAATATCATAAGCTGATGCCACCCTACTCACAAATCCCTTTTCTTACCCTGACCATTTTTCACCCTTGAAGTTACCACTTTCTAACATTGTATATGATTTACTTGGTTTTATGCTTATTGTGAATTTATTATTTTATGTGTATTTCTATATTGTAATTGCCAGAATAAAAGAGTTTAGTAATTTATGTACTGATAAGGTCCAGGTGCCTAGAAAAATGCCAATTACACCAGCAAAAAAATTATATATATATATGCATATATATATTTGAAATGAATAAATAAAACTTTTAAACAGTGATCAACAACACAAAAATCTTAAGAAACTGAAATTTCTCTATTTACAATACAATACATATTTGAAATATATGTCACAATAAAAAATTATAAAACAAGTGCAAATAGATAATAAATTGTCTCTAATTATGAGCTTAAAAAAAAAACACAAAAAATTCCAGTGATATATTTTTAAACTTAATATATTTTCTCCCTCTTGTTGCACCTGAAAAACAAAGATGGCAGCATTGAATCATAGATAAACATTCATTTTTGTATCCTTGTGATAAATAATAAAGTTGGAAAATATTAAACTAAAAATTAACAATACTAAAAGCATTTTAAGGGGGAAAGATGTAAACATCAGCTCTTTGCATCATCTTAGCATGTTAGGACATAACTTAGATTCACTTTATATTCATCTGATTTCCACAAATAAATATTCTCTTAAGTCCAGCAAGTGAATTATTTATGAGAACTTCATACAGTTGAATTTCTTTTCATGTAATGTTTTAGTTTGTGGCAGTGATTCTTTTTTTCTGGGTCCTAAATTCAGTCCTGTGTAAATGTGCTGCATGACCTTAAACAGTACCGGGTCTTACAGTCATCATTTCAGATCCCTAAGATGTGGGGTTCAGTGTTCATGAGCTCTGAGTTTCCTTCTGTTTCTGTGATCGTGTGCCTTTAGGTCTTCCATTTCTGCAATAGTGTGTCTCTTCTTATTATATGTGATTTTTTTTTTAAGTTAAAACACTTAGCCTTTACAAATATATCTGGATCTACTTTTAACTTATCATTTCCACATTAAAGAAAAAGTGAATGTGTTATGTTAAAGCAATGGTTAGTTTTAGAGTTACCCAGGGTATCTTAAGCTATATATTATCTATATACTAAAGGGATACTATATATTGTATATTATACTATGCATGTGCTTAGTCGTTCAGTCATATCTGACTCTCTGCAACCCCAGGGACTGTATCCCACCAGGCTCCTCTGTCCATGGGGATTCTCCAGGCAAGAATTGTAGAGTGGGTTACTATACACTCCTCCAGTGAATCTTCCCAATTCAGGAATTGAACCCACATCTGTTAGTCTCCTGCCCTGGCAAGTGGGTTCTTTACTACTAGCGTCATCTTTACCCCTTCCTACCTGGGAAGCCCCATATTATGCTACCTGGATCAAGAAGATCCCCTGGAGAAGGGAATGGCAGCCCACTCAGTATTCTTGCCTGGATAATTCCATGGACAGAGGAGCCTAGCAGGCAACAGTCCATGGGGTTGCAAAAAGCTGGACACAACAAAGAAACTAACACACACATACACTAAGATATATTTACAAAATTATTTTGTATTTATAAATATACATTTTATGCATTAAATATAGTAACTATTTATTATGTTTTCCTAGGAACTTTAAAAAAGAGTGTTCTTATATTTATCAGTCTGTATTGTTCTAGGTACTGAATTAAATATTTTACTTCTACTATCTCCCTCAGTTAGAGATTAAGAGTTGCTAAAAAATAAAACCTGACAAGCTTAAAGACAATATATTTAACATAGGCTTAGATGATAACTTAGTTACATGTCCCAAATATTAACTCTTCTCTCAATGCCAACACAATAAATATTGTATTTTTTTTCAAAATGTGAAATATAATGCTAAATTAATCATTCATGCTTTGATTATTTTACCCAAACTTTATTTTTATTTTCTCTGCAAGGGCCAATTTATTGTAGAGTGAAATGTACTACCTTTGCATATTTGAATAAATGAATATATTGAGTATTTGTATAAAAAGAAGGAAGTTTTCTCTAAACTCATTCCTCACTTTTAAGCATTATATATGTATCTAGTATATATATTTAAACATATTTATTGCCCAGTTTAATTAAAACATCTTGTTTATTAATCCTAACCACAACATGCTTGGATATGCATTATGTCCATATTTCTTGTGAAATCAGAAGAATTAGCTTTCAAAATCAGAAGAATTAGCTTTCATGGACTCTGGATCGAAAAATACTTCAAAATTTTAGTATAATAGATAATCAGAAACAATAGTTTTTAATGGTATGGACACACATTGTAATTTTGTTGTCAATAAGAACATATAAGGCAATTTATAAAATTACATCTGTATCAGAATTTGTAGTGAAATACTTGATAGTTCAATTTCCCTTAATTACAAAGTCATTGCTCAGATTCAAGTTTAAAAATGCATTTGACTCATCATGTCTTTTTATTTACAGGAATTTTCAGTGTCATATTTCTGAATGCAATGCACAAGACTGCAAAAAAAGGTATAGTGTATTTTATTTTATATTAAAGTTATGCGTTTAAGATTCATGTTAACAGTAACCAGGAGTTGTACCTTATAAAAAAAACCATAAGTCCAATCTTGGTTTTGATATCCAACTTACAATCATTATCTGCATGTTGGCAATTACCTTGTGTTTATTTTGTTCTGTTGAAAACTCTCTTGTATGGGGATGTCTACTATAAGACACTTTTTTTTTCAAGTATCAGTTGTTGACAACAAAATACAAAAGTTTGATTGACTTAGTTTTTCTGCCATCCAATAAAATTTTTATTTCTAAACATCATGAAGCAACTGTATGCTGCAGCCGATCCACTGAAAGGACCTCATGTAGAAACATTTGTCTAAATTCAAGAATGACAAAATTATGGGAAGCATGAATTTATCAATGCTAGGACAAATATAATATCTAAAAATCTAAGTGTGGAGAAAGGTTAGAGATTGAAAAAGTCCTTTAAAAGAACACATAAATGGATGTTGAATTTTGTCAAAGGCTTTCTCTGCATCTATTGAGATAATCATATGGTTTTTATTTTTCAATTTGTTAATGTGGTGTATTACATTGATTGATTTGCGGATATTGAAGAATCCTTGCATCCCTGGGATAAAGCCCACTTGGTCATGGTGTATGATCTTTTTAATATGTTGTTGGATTCTGATTGCTAGAATTTTGTTAAGGATTTTTGCATCTATGTTCATCAGTGATATTGGCCTGTAGTTTTCTTTTTTTGTGGGATCTTTGTCAGGTTTTGGTATTAGGGTGATGGTGGCCTCATAGAATGAGTTTGGAAGTTTACCTTCCTCTGCAATTTTCTGGAAGAGTTTGAATAGGATAGGTGTTAGGTCTTCTCATTGAGGAAACCATAATTGAAAGAGACACGTGTACCCCAATGTTCATCGCAGTACTGTTTATAATAGCCAGGACATGGAAGCAACCTAGATGTCCATCAGCAGATGAATGGATAAGAAAGCTGTGGTACATAAACACAATGGAGTATTACTCAGCCATTAAAAAGAATACATTTGAATCAGTTCTAATGAGGTGGATGAAACTGGAGCCTATTATACAGAGTGAAGTAAGCCAGAAGGAAAAACACCAATACAGTATACTAACGCATATATATGGAATTTAGAAAGATGGTAAGAATAACCCTGTATACGAGACAGCAAAAGAGACACTGATGTATAGAACAGTCTTTTGGACTCTGTGGGAGAGGGAGAGGGTGGGATGATTGGGGAGAATGGCATTGAAACATATATAACATCATGTACGAAACGAGTCGCCAGTCCAGGTTCAATGCACGATATGCTGGATGCTTGGGGCTGGTGCACTGGGACGGCCCAGAGGGATGGTATGGGGAGGGAGGAGGGAGGGGGGTTCAGGATGGGGAACACATGTATACCTGTGGCGGATTTATGTTGATATATGGCAAAATCAGTACAATATTGTCAAGTTAAAAAAATAAAATAAAATAAAAAAGAACACATAGCTCTTTATTCTCTTCTTAAATGCTTTATTGGAGTCATTAAAAAGTTGACACTGTTAAATTGAATTTGCATATTGTCTGAGACTATAAAATAATGGTAGAACTACTGTTTATTATTCCTTCATATATTTTAGGGAAAATTTAGTATTTAACAACAAAAGCATTTTGATATGCAAATACATTTATTTGCAGCTCTTTTTTTCTCTCTGAAAAGACTCTTGTCAATGTACTTTTGACTGCGTGCTCCTTGAAAGGAAGGAAGGAAGGAAGGAGGGAAGGGCAGAGATATCAAAATATGAAAAGCAAATGATGATTCTCAAGGCCCTGGTTTTTAGGAAAGTTGAATAATAGGAAACACATTTTATACAAAGTCTTAATGCAATGACTTGAGGTTTAAATTACAAATAAAAATCTAGTCAAAGAGGTGAGCTGCTTTTTTTTTGTTTTTGAGAAAGCTAATTACTTCTTAGTCTAGGAAATAAATCAAGGAACAAGCATCCCATTTCATTATTTTAGCCATGTTTCCATTCTTAGCTTCTCGCCAGAAGGTTCAAAAAAGTCAACAGCTGTGCTGAAGAATTTGGAATCTTTTAAAACCTCATATTTCTCAGCCATTTCTTCAGTTTCAACAGAAGAAGAAAATCAGATGTGTATGCTTTATGAGTATAGCTCTAAATGCATATTTCTAATTGAATATCATAAAACAAATTTAAAGTTAAATGACAAACAATCTCCATTTATACTCCACTGATTGTTTCTTTAAAAAAAAAAAAAAACACTCTTTGATACCCTTATATACTTTTCAATTAATTTGTCACTCAGTGATACAGACTTTAAAATAACAGTTGATTAATATATGTGATTAAGACATATCCCTGAACATATTCAGCTTGTGTCTTCTAGTCAAATATACCTCAAAAAAATAGAAAATTATTATCCTTTCAATCCCTGGCATAAGTAATAGCAAAATAGAAAAGAATTTATAATAAAATAAGCCCAACTTAACTAAAATAAGATTTTGCAGAAGAAATATTTTGCCTTCTTTAGGAATCCTATTATTTGACATAATACAGTGATTTTTTTTAATTGACTACTCTGACCAATGAAATACATCAAGTAATGCACAGTGGCAAGACCCTCTTCTCTAGGATGTTACTCAGAACAGTAGATGTAAAAGTACAGTAGTGGTGAAAGAATTTGGTCAAATACTGAGCGTGTCCCTTGTATTTGAAGTATTTGTCTGAGTACAGTAAGGCTCACCTGGACAGTCAGCTCAGGGATTGCTGTGATTTCAAAAGTATTCTAAATATATGTTTGGACTATTATTCTTACTGCCTGAGTGGCAGTAGGATATGAATAATCTGCAAGATTATGATTACTAGACAGTATATCTAGGATTTCTTATAGACAGGTTCTTTGTTATTGACTTTTAGAAGAAGAAAGAAGAATTAAGAATATTTACAAACCAAATGAATAGTATGTTCTGTTGCTCTATACTTATCAGAATAAAAGGAAAGACACTGTTGTTAGTTTTACATTTGATTCTAAGAAGCTGTCTTTTTATGTCTATTTTTTTGTATGTCCCATATTTAGAAGATAAAGCAATTTCACATCTTGTTTTCTTATCTGAATTTTTATTCTTGATTCTACTGTCAGAGTGATGAATATGTATAGATAGACACATAGCAAGAGAACTTCTGAAAGTGATGGAGATAAGAAAATACTGAGAATACTATTCTCAGTAGCAGATAAATGAAAAAAAAATCTGTTGGTTACATTTGGTATTCAATTCTTTTAATCAGCGCTTGTAAGGCAGGCTTTCAGAGCTTTTAAAAATATTTCACATCCACTACTTCTTTCATGCAAGCCCAGAGGATAGTAATCAAGCAGAAGATGACTAGAGTCAAGAATATTATAATAACTTTGTTTTGCATATAATCTATAAAAAAATATAGAGTCACAATGTTGCACACCCAAAAGTAACATGATAGGTCAAGAAATGTGGGCTCAGTCATGTTCAACTCTTTATGACCCCATGGGCTATAGGCTCCTCTGTCCATGGGATTATCCAGACAAGAATACTGGAGTGGATTCCCATTTCTTTCTCCAATATGATAGATCAACTATACATTAATTTAAAAAATCTCTCTGGGATAATTTCAGTCACCAAAGGCAGCACTCAGTTCAGTTTAGAGGATCACTTGTGCCAGTCCAACCACTTTATAGTTTGTAAAATGTTGAAGAGTTATGAACATTTTGGATGGATAAAGACAAATGGTATCTCAGGTAGTATGTTGCCTCCAATCTATCTTGTGGTCTCTTGTGGTGTTCTGGTCTTTGTCCTTAACTTCATAAGGATCTGTGATATTCATCTGTGTAAACAGAGAGGCGTGTTCTGTCAACAAGCAGTATTGTACACGTGTCCTCAAAGGCTTCTAATGCTTTTCCCATCCTCATGATAACCAGCAGAAATCCCATTCATATGTGTTAAGAGGATATTGCCATCTATCAATTAAGCACCAAGGTATAGTTTTCATCTTCATTTAATTTATATATATATATATAGTATTACTTGCAAAACTCAATGTTAAGCTCATAAGGTATCTCACAGTTTTTGAACATTTTTGAAATTCTATGACCTGCATCATACTTCTTAAACATTTATATTTAGATATGTATCAGTTTTCCTCTTTTGAGCTCTGTTTATGTAAAGCTGTTAAATTATTTCCAGGCTTCACTTAATAATGGGTAACATTATTTTTATTTTGAAATTCCCCATTAAGGATTCATAATCACATTTAGTGTATATCATCTAAATTTATCATAGTGATATTCTCACTCCAAGGACCAGAGTCTGCCTTGAGCTGTGTTTTTGCAACATCTGAGTATATGAAACATTTCTCTGAGTATGTGCATTCCCTCTATCTAAACAGTATTACCAAGGGCAATATTTTTTAAGTGAATTTTTCCATTCTATAAATTATTTAATAAATGAAGAGTTAAAAATGATATGATTTTGACTCAATAGTTGTTGCTGTTCAGTTGCTCAGTTGCGTCCAACTCTGTGCCAACCCAAGACTACTGTAGTCT
Organism: Bubalus kerabau; assembly: GCF_029407905.1. Taxonomy (NCBI): domain Eukaryota; kingdom Metazoa; phylum Chordata; class Mammalia; order Artiodactyla; family Bovidae; genus Bubalus; species Bubalus kerabau. The sequence continues at coordinate 7,157,635 of NC_073645.1, forward strand.
GCCAGGCTCCTCTGTCCAGGAGATTCTCCAGGCAACAATACTGGAGTGGGCTGTCATGCCCTCCTCCAGGGACCTTCCCAACCCAGGGATTGAACCCACGTATCTTATGTCCCCTGAATTGGCAGCTGGATTCTTGCCAGGAGCCGGCGAGAGACATTCCACTCATGACAAAGGTCATGAGGAAGGAGGCTTGGCATACGCAAAGGCGGTATCGAGCCTCAGGAGTCCCCCTGGATATTCTCGAGCATCTACCCCCCAAACAAAACCAGAGTCTGCCTACTTTATTGCTTTTTGCTCTCACCTCTGACTTTACTGGGGGCTGTCCCCTACCACCATCTCACTCTCTCTGACAAAGAGTTAACTTACAGCTCCAATTAATAAAGTTCCTGGGCAATTAGGAGTGTTTAAATCCAAACCCCTCAGATGGCTCTCTAACTCGCCTGACAAGTTTACTTGTACACTATGCATACGATTGTTTACAGTCTCCCAGCCTCAAGAAGCATGGGAAGCTTAAGATATTCAAATAGCTTAGAGCCTCTCAGAGAGTTAGAAACTGTCAGAATAAAACTAGTAAAAGACTTCATTGATGAGCCAATGTTTGTTGCCAAGTTTTCACAACCCCTGAATTGTATCCTTGAATGTGTATTAATTAATATAGTTAGTATGTAGAAAAAATAAGTAGTGGCCTTGGTGTTAGTAACTTTAGACCTTTAAGGTAATAAATTCTTTCCTTTGTTGTAAACCCATTACACATCCGCCCTATAGGAATGCAATTTTATCTTTGGAAGATGGAGCCAAACCTTAAAATAATTACTCTTAGAGAAAATAAGTGTTTGTTGATAAGTCTTTGTCAAGAGTCATAAAATGTTAATAAGCCTTCTGGCCAGAAGATGATGTAAATCACCTAAACCATTTGTATACGATAAATTTGCAGGAAAGAAACCTTGGTTTTGGATAAGGATCAAAGACTGCTGACTTTGCATCCCCTATTATCCTCTATGTGTAACTTAGGGTATATAAGCCCCTGTTGAAAATAAAGCTACGGGCCTTGCTCACCAAAGCTTGGTCTTCCCATGTCATTCTTCCCCTCAATTTCCAGCTGAGTCTCCATCTGGACCGCGGATATCCTCTGCAACCATTTATTTGCCTGGGCTTCTAAGACCCACTCAAGAAGGTGTCTAAGGTGGGGCACCTTCCACTATTCGAGAGGGTGCCTGTGGCCTCCGTGGTCAGAGCTAACCTGGTGTCACGGGTTATATTGATTTTCCGTGTAAACCAAGCTACTCAGCTTCTTTTCTCCACTGAATTTTCCTACTGAGCTATCCTCATTCTATTATTCTTTATATCTTTGATGAATAAATAAATAAATAGTCACTGACGCCATCTCCCCTTTGAATACCCTGGATCAGCCGGGGCTGGACCCCGGCAGATTCTCTACCACTATTGCCACCTGAGAAGACCTCCTATATATATTAAGAAATATATATATATAATATTTAAAAATGGTAGCAATTTTCCCCCTCACAATAAATAAAGCTGATTTTTCATATCTCATTCTCTTTTAAAAACATAAGAACTATGATTAATATAGTTAATATATTAAAACCTTACATATGCCATCTCTTTTATATATATATGTGTGTGTGTGTGTGTGTGTGTGTGTGTGTGTATACATCTTAGATTTATCAGGATCATTTTCTGTGACCTGCATCATTACAGATAATATATTATAGAATTTTTAGAGTCCTTGACAATCCCAAGTAGTCATATTTATAGGCCAGGGTGATTCTTCCATGTGTGGACTTATTAGGCTTTTCTCTCATATTCAGGAAGAGTGTTTGAGTATCCCTGTGCGAGTCCTCAATTTGGTATACCTAGATCACGACTGAACTCCACAACCAGGTGTTCAAATGCTTTGCAATTCACATCTGTCTGAATTTTATTTTCTTATATGAATTCTTTGGTGTGTATGTTTGGGGCCAGGGGTGAATCTTCAATATAATCATCAATATGCTGTTTGATAATAAGCATCTAGTATGCACTGAATACTTAGATATATTACACATTGATTACATTATCTAGCCTTTCTAACAATACATGAAAGAGGTATTATTTCCCCTTCTAGGCATGTGAAAAAAGAAGGCAGAATTATCCATGATTAGCAGAATGGATGTTGCTCAAAGATCTGTCTCACTTTAAGTGCCATGTCTCCCAGTTTCACTTTGCTGCTGATTAGCTGTACTAGCAAGGAAGATATGGAAAATCTTAGATTTTGATAGGCATCAATTTTTCAGTGAGCAGGGTCATCAAAACATATTACACATAACTTGGCTTCTCTTTTTGATGTAGCTATATTAATATATATGGTTTATTGGAAATATCATTTATAACATATTATGTCAAGTGCATCACATGGAACATTTAACAAGGTAGACCATATTCTAATTATACTCCCACAATATAATTAAAAAGATTCAACTCAAGCCAGAGTCTGTAAAGAAATTATTTGCACATTACACATCTGATAAAAGACATGTATTCAAAATGTATAAAGGACTATCAAAATTCAATAATAACAAGACAATCCAATAAAATAAAAACATCATATTTGAACAAATACTCCACCCTGGAAGATATACAAATGATAAATAAGAATATGAAAATATGCACAATGTCATTAGGGAAATGCAAATTAAAACCACAGTGAAGTAACACTGCCCATATATTAGAAAGTCTAAAATTAATAAAAAGACACACTGGTTTTAGATACTAGTGTAACAATTTTTTGAAATCATTACACATATAACTACCATATGACATGTCATTCTATTCATATTTACCTAAAAGGAATAAAAGCATAAGTTAATGTGAATATTTATATATGAAGGGCCACAGCAGATTTATTTGAAATAATATCAAAGTAAAAGCAGCACAAATGTCCATCAACAGATGAACTTATAAACAAATTGTGGTGTCTGAATGCAGTGAAATACTCTACAACAAAAGGTAATAAAATATTGATATACATTGCCAGAATTGGATTCAGTTCTTAGTGCCAATGAAATAGCATCGTAGTTGACTTTCTGCCTATTTCTAGTTGACTGCTATTTTTTGAGTCAAATGTGAAGATGGCAGTACACTTGGCTGAGTTCCATGCCATCCTATTACAAAATAACACCATCTCTGTCTTATATTTAGCAAAACACGAACATATTTAATGTCCAGATTACCATGCAATTATTTTAAAATTTTATTACTTATGTATTATTATTTTTACCGTGTTGTTTATACTGTTATGGGCTTCCCTGGTGGCACAGATGGTAAAGAATCTGCTTGCAATGCAGGAGACTCAGGTTTGATCCCTGGGTTGGGAAGTTCCCCTAGAGAAGGGAATGGCAACCCACTCCAATATTCTTGCCTGAAGAATCCTGGGGACAGAGGAGCCTGGTGTTTCCAGCAAACCCCATGTGGTTGCAAAGAGTCGGACATAACTGAGTAACCCTGGAAGGATCTTTTTTATGACTTCTCTTCCTCTCTCCTTTTATCCCTTCTTTCTGTGATGTGTTTTCATTTTGCCTATCTCCTTGTGACCAAAGCTAGCAAAATTCTATATATTCTAAACAATCACATTCTCACCAGTGGAACAGTTATAAAACAAATATGTCTTTTATGTGCAAATATTGATAGCTTCTTACAGCATGACTTTGGTGTGACAGTATTATATTGTGGTAAAATGCAAGTTTTCCAAATAGCTTTTGTTATTACTATCAAGATTATAGTACTTCATGAAAATCAAGTGCTCAAATTCAAGTTTATGTTCCCTCCTCTTTTTTTTAATCTTTCTTTTTTAATTTTATTTTTTTTTAACTTTACAATATTGTATTGGTTTTGCCATATATCAACATGAATCTGCCACAGGTATACGTGTGTTCCCTCCTCTTTCTTGAAGCCCTTGCAAATATCAAATTTCTTTCCTGAACCTAACCAGGAATAGGACTCTTACTGGTCTAGTGTACTCTTCTACTGTTAGTTATAAATAGCTTCTCTTTAGTGATATCCACTTACTTGCTTATTTCCAGTTTATTCATTTATTTACTCTATAAGTTGCTAGCAGTAATGTTCTAAGTAAAATAAACAGAATCTATGTTATTAAGGGATTGGCATTCTCAGAGTAAAGGAAATAAAATGATTAATCAGTACCATAATATTATATATAAATATAAAACATTCATCTACATATATACAAAATATATATATGTATATAATTGATTAGAAGTATTAAGGTATATAAACAGAGTAAATAGAGACCAAAGAGTGCTATGTTGCATAAAATCGGAGTTAATCAATATTTCACTTTAAACCAAATGTGTAATTGAATCAACACTTTTCAATATATATGTAAGAACATTAAAATAGAAAATGATAAAATAACTCTATTTATATGCTAATAACATGGTTTTGCTTTAGTTCTTAGAGTATCAAAATCATACTTATTTAACATTCATATTACACTGAGAAAACTCTTACTTTCAAAACATTTCAAATAATTTTGCTAATAATGTCAGTGCATCTCTTTGTATCTCAGCATATCTCTTTGTAGTCCCACAAACTCTCATTAAATCATGTTTCTCTTTTCAAACTTTTGAAACATGGAATTTTTAAACCTGGGTCCATCACTGATTTGACTCTCTGAAAGTAATTTATTCTCTTGAGATTGTAGTCCTCAGGGATTAAATATGTCTAAGAAGTTTCTGATAAAAGTTATAAATATTCACACATGCAAATGTCGATTTTAATATTCAGTCTATTATAGCTCTTTATATTTTTTGTTTGTTTTTACCTCTACTGTTTATATTAAGTGAAGTTACAAAAATAAGTGATACTTTATTGGTTTTGGCTTTCTTCCTCTGTACCTCATTATAAGGCAGATTATGGATTAGTGTGTTGATTTAATGTGTCTCTTTACATTTAGTATCAAGCCATTCTTTTCTATTTTTTTCAGGTTGTTATTTACCCACTCACAGCAGTCACTGTACTCATCTACTACCTAATTGCTTAACATCCTAACATAGAAAATTTCATAGATATAAGAATGTACGTGTGTGCCAAATTGCTTGAATTGTGTCCAACTCCGCAACCCTATGGACTGTAGCCTGCCAGGCTCCTCTGTCCATGGGATTCTCCAGGCAAGAATACTGGAATGGGTTGCTGTGCTTTCCTCCAGAGGATCCTCCCAACCCAGGGATCTAACCTGTATCTCTTGTGTCTCCTGCATTGGAAGGTGGAATTTTTACCCCTACTGCCACCTGGGACTGGAAAAAAAAAAAAAAAAGCAATTTTTAGGACATCCTTTCCTGCTATTTTATTGTCATTCATAGATGTAGGACCCCAAAATTCAAGCTGTAATCATAGTAATGAAACAGTTTTGAGTTGAAGTCATACATTTTGATTCACACAAGATAATAAATCTCATAATACTATCTCATTTGTAATCAAAATAAGGTGTAATCAGATTATCCATTTAATTTTTTTAGTTATGAGTAATTTAGTTCAAGTTCATAAACTAAGCTGAAACATAAAATATTTTTTCACTACTCAGGACCACTTCTTATATATTTTCCACTTGTATAAAATCATTATGCTTAAAGCAAAAACATATTGGTAATTCACTTGTTTTGTGTTTGCCTTTATTATCCATAAATATGAAAAAATGGCAATCAGTTTCAGTTCTGAAGAAAGTCATGGTTAGGAAAAATAATTTAGAGTCGTATGAAATGTTCTATTTTAAACCATTTCTTTTCCAAATTGAGAATTTCTATGGTATGATGAGATTCCTTCACAACAAATTAACATGCTAGAATCCATACTTTATCCATTACTCTTTCCCTTTACCTGAAGGTAATTTTCTCAAAGGCATGTATGTGATAGGATACATAAATATGCAGGTATTGCTTTTTACATAGCCATATTTTCTTCATGATACCTCCTGTCATCCAAGTATAAAACTTAGATTGAAAACATTATTCATCTTTTTCATATTGCCTAGAGAAAACAGTCCAAATTTAACTAAATTAGATTCCAGGGTACTTACACTAAAATAAAAGAATATATACATTGAAAGCATTCATCCTATAAAAGGATTTAGTAGAATTTATTCTAAAATTCCTTTTCTTTAGAATAGTAATAAAATGTGTATGATAAAAATGCTGAAATTGATTTTACTTCTATTTGAAGTAATATTTTGAAACACATGTATTTTATTTCCAAAGCATTTCATCACATGGCGCTTAAGTGCTTCTCAAGGGCTGTAGTTTAGTTTCAGTATATAGGCCAGAGTAAATTCAAGATGGTAGCTGTTAGTTTCAGTCTTCCCTGGATGATTATTTGATTGAAAGATAAGTTTGCATACAGATAGGAAAAACAATTTCTTTGTAGTCTTAAATTCCAAATTGCAAAGTCAAAATATATCACAGACATAGTTTTCCTTCCTACATCATTTGCAGCTAGTTTTCTGTGGGTTTCATTGCATCTCACTGAACTAGATTATACATAGTATCAATTTGGCATGAACTACATTCACTCTGAAGACAGTAGTGCTCTGAAGCTCATATGCTGGTTAAACATGTGAATTGACTACTCTTGGCTGTAATGACAATGCATCCTACTAATTCACTTTCACTTGTATTGTCCTCCCAAGGCACTAACTGCCAGGACTGCAACAAGAGATCTTTAGGGTGCTGTGTTTATAATTAGCTTGCTGATTGTCCTAATAGGATGTGTTCTTGAGGATTTTGCTTTACATTTTGACTGTAAAGCATTAAAATGGTAACTTAGTATAGTCACTGAACAACAGATTCTTAAACCCATTTTACATCCACATTTTGAAATGTATTTTTAACTGGAGAATGATTGCTTTACAGTGTTGTGTTGGTTTCTGCTGTACAACAATGTGAATCGGCTATAGATATACCTATATCCTTGAGCCTCCCTCCACCCATCCCAACCTCCTAGGTGATCACGGAGCACCAAGCTGAGCTCCCTGTACTAAGCAGAAACTTGCACTAGTTATTTCACACATGGTAGTGCTTATATGTCACTGCTACTCTCTCAGTTTGTCCCGCCCTCTCAGTCCCCCACAAATCTGTTCTCTACATCTGCATCTATATTTCTGCTCTGCAAATGGGTTCATCAGTACCACTTTTCTAGATTCCATATACATATATGTGTTAATATACAACATTTGGTTTTCTCTTTCTGTCTTATTTCACTCTGTATAACAGGTTCTAGGTTCCCCTGCTGCTGCTAAGTCGCTTCAGTCGTGTCCGACTCTGTGTGACCCCATAGACGGCAGCCCACCAGGCTCCCCCGTCCCTGGGATTCTCCAGGAAAGAACACTGGAGTGGGTTGCCATTTCCTTCTCCAATGCATGAAAGTGAAAAGTGAAAGTGAAGTCGCTCAGTCGTGTCTGACTCTTAGCGACCCCATGGATTGCAGCCTAACAGGCTCCTCCGTCCATGGGATTTTCCAAGCAAGAGTACTGGAGTGGGGTGCCATTGCCTTCTCCATGGATTGCAGCCTAACAGGCTCCTCCGTCCATGGGATTTTCCAAGCAAGAGTACTGGAGTGGGGTGCCATTGCCTTCTCCTCTGATGATATAGTCATGAACAAAACAGAAAAGAAACTTCCTCTTGTAGCACTTATTGTTAAGCAGTACTGGTATTTTCTAATTTACATTACTAATATATTTATCTAATTTAAAACATTGAACTGTTACTATTTTCTGTTACTTCAAATGGAGAAGGAACTGGCAACCCACTCCAGTATTCTTGTCTAGAGAATCCGGTGGACAGAGGAGCCTGGTGGGCTGCTGTCCATAGGGTCTCACAGAGTCAGACATGCTGAAGCAACTTAGCATGCATGCATGCATTACTTCAAAAGGACTTTGAGAGATCATTTACAAGTAAAATGATATATTCTTTTTAAAACTTAGTCTTTAAGAGAGAGACATGTAAAAAAGCAATATTAATCAATTGACTTAGATTTCACATTATACTGATAATTCAAATTGATCTTTTAAAATTGAGGTGAAGCATAATCCATTTCTATTATTGGTTATTAAGCTTGTGTATCTACTGGTTTTTGAGGTGGAAATATCATCTATCACTACAGGTTATTCACGGTTTTAATTACAATGTCTCATTTAATGAACTAACTCTGTAGTCTTTCTATCAGGAATCCAAACTGGGGAAGGTAAGAGATAAGAAGAATTTATAAAAAGAGAGAAAAATGGAAAAAAGGATTTTTTTACTAGACAGTAGGTGACTCTCTGCTATTTCTATACCCTAATATGTGGTGAAGTCCCCAAATTATTTTATTAAAAACTAAAGAAAAGAACACCCTTTGAGATTAACTCAGTAATTTGATACCCATGTTTCATGAACTCAAAATAGAAAGCAAATTAGATATTGCTTCTGAAAAACTTTATAGAGACCATATTCATATGCCTTAAGGCTTAGAGAAGGCAAAACCATTTCCTTACATTTATTCTCCCAGAGGGAATACAGCTCCATTTGTCACTCTCTTTAATTCCTATTGACTCTGCTGAGTTATTCCTCAAAGTGCCTCTGCTATGAAGCTGCTCAGCCCACATAGCAACCAAGATATGTTCTCGTTTTACCCTGGAGAAAAACCAAAACCACCAAAGACCTTTAAAATCATCACATATCACAGAGACTTTCCTTCCTCATTTTTCAAGTGTCCTTTAAAAGTCAGAAAAGATGCTGGAAGTCAATATTGTATTTAAATTCAACCCTGCCTATGGATCTCCATCTGAAATCTCAGTGGCACTTTTATCGCAGATAGGAAATATTCTTGGCAAGAAGCTAGAGGATTATTCATTTTTCATTAACTTTAAGTTTCTTTTATTTAACATTTTCTTTTAACTTACGTACAGAAAAAAAATGTAATTTGTACAGCATCGATGGGAAGTTAAACAAATGTGGTCTAAATATTTTTAATCCTGTATTTTATCCCTTTAAAGACAAAGTTTTCATGTATGTCATTTAAACATAAATATTACTAGTCTAGTATGCACCTTTCCAAATTCTTATATGGAAATGTATAGTTTAACCTTGTTCCTTCTGATATAGGGCCATCATTACACATTTTGATGATTGTACCCAATTTTAATCTGTGAAACAAGAAAAGATAGGGAAGTCTATTCAAGGTAGCCATGTAAATAGCTGTTTGAGGATCTTCTGACTGTACATTTTATCTGTTGTTGGTTGCTGGTAATGAGAGGTGCCATATGTGAGATATTTAATATAGAATCTGGGTCTAAAAATATTGACTCAGGATTTGGGATTTATCCTAAATGTCCATGAACCTACTTCATACTTTAAACTTCAGGAAGCAGGTAACCATTACAGAGATGAAAAGTGGAACTTTAACTAAGTCTCTAATATTTTCTTTCCTTCTATTTTTTATTTTCAATAAGATCTGAATTCAATTTGGAAAATGTTCACATTAAGAAACTATGGTGTTTATAATATTAATTTGCAAAATTTTCTCAAAGAACTATTGAAACTCTATAGCTATACATTTAAATTTGATTTATTCATGTTCATTAATACTTGGTAAAAACAAATGTTAACCACGTTTGATATATATAAAACTAAAAATCTGCACATCTTTACAGATTATGTTGTATGTTAAAATAATTAAATATTTTATTTTAAAAAGGATAATGGCATTTAGTTCAAATTTTTTTTCCAGTAACCAACTCTGTAAATCACTCCAATAGTACTTCACTACTTTATTTCACTGTATATTGTACTACAGTTGTATGCTATCATATTTTATTGAATAAAACATATCTTTAAGGGCCAGATAGCTTTTAGTTTGAACCCAATCTTTTCCAGTTTCCAAGTATGTGTCATTGAAAGAGCCAGATAAGCTTGGTGAGCATCAGTTCCTTCTGATGTAAGATAGGATGTGGTAATATATACCAGGACATTTTTTATTGAAATGTTTTAGAAATACTCTAAAGAAAATGGCAAGAACATACATGTAATATATCTTGAAAAATGAGGAGTTAATAAGCTCCTAACTCTAATGAATGTTTCCATGACACCTGAACGCAAACTAACCACCCTTGTGCATGCATATGTGTAATGACCTGCTCTTTGCTTTGTGCCCTAGTGTACATGAAGTTGTTTAAGTAAGTATATTTGAATCCAAAGTTTTTAATCAGAAACTATTTTATTGTGATTATCAAATGTTAATATAATGTTATAATCTGTCCTTCTTCCTCATCACCTTCCATTTTGATGTCAGGATATAGTTTTATAATAAAAATAATATTCATTCCGAGTAAAATAATAGATACACATTAATCATTTAAAATGTATGAAGCTCAAGAAGTATGATTGCATAATTTTATCTACAGTTCACACCTCTATGATGTAGATGCTATTTTCATAAACATTTTAGAAAAGAAGACTCTAAGAAACAGGAAATTTGAGTAATTACCCCAAATTCAAAACTGTGGTTTTAAAAAGACTTGAGCATCTATAATCCCCCCAAAATGGAAGCAATGGAATGAGCTCTTCTAGGAAAATTGAAAGATAGTCTTAGGTTGATAAAGTCATATAGGTTCTGACTCTCTCCCTATGGAACACCCTTGCACTTGTAAATAGCAATAGATACCAATACAGTCAACAAGTGATTGCTATGTCTAGAGGGCAAAAATTTTCTAAATCACTTTGTCCCTAAAATAGCTTGGTTAAAAGCTATTTGAGGTAAATATTCAATGTCATATTTCATTTCTTTATCTCTTATAGAATAAATTCTGTTCATTACCTTTGGTTCTTATAGAACCCTTTAAAATTATGATATAATTCATAAGCAACTACTAAAATGTTACCTTTGAGGAAGGAGCTGGTGGTTGAAAGACTATGACTGATTTTGTCTATTGATCAAAATATAGATACATTCTCCAATACTTCTACCCCACACTCAGGATTTGAATTTTAAATGTATGTTTCATGTAAATGGTTTATATACATGTATATGCTGCTGCCTTTATTAATATTAATGCATTGTTTATTTGAAATTCTGAATGTTTAGTAGTGCAGGAAACTGTGTTATTGAAAATTTCAGTCATATATTGATCTTATGGGAATAATTCATCAGTTAGAGTTTCTTTAGGAGCAAGTAAACTGGTTAGAAGAACATGTAGCATATCCATGGGCTAATATCATAGAACTTATATTTAATTGCTTTTATAGAAGTTTGATAATTGTAACCATTCTCTATAGGTAGCAGTTTTCATTAGGTGCTAAATTTAAAAACATATAGGCTATAAATCAACTTTATCATCAATTAGCTATTTGCCGATCTGACTACAATATCAAATTGAATACATAAGCAGAAATTTTCAAGTCTCTTTCAGTAAACAGTGAGATTTCTCACAGCTGTGGTTTTGTGAAGAGGATAAAACATACACATAAATTATTTCAAGCTGTAAAACACCAATTGATAAGTGGCTAAGATTGTGAATAAATTATTTAAGTAAAATAATACATTGGAAGTTTGGGTGGTCATTATTTCTATTAGATGGTTATTTTATTGGCTAAGATACTTTGATTTTCATTCTAAATCTTAAAATTTCAGGTAACATTTTCCTCTCATGGTGTTTTTTTTTTCTAGTTATTTAAAGATAACTGAGCATAGTGAGGTTATAATTTATTTACTGGCATACAGTTTTCAAATTTATTTATTACCCAAGATGTTCAGATGATCATTTGACTAATATGTCAAATAGGCATTCAGTTAACATTTGTTCTTTTACTTGTATCAGCAGAGACAGATTATATTAAGGCAAATTAAGAGGGTTTTCTTTATGTTTCCATCACAAAACTATCACTTCAGGATAATTTGCATGAAACATATTCAAAGATTATGCATTTTGTAGAAACTAGTTAATACAATTACATTTAGTCCTTAGAACAATTTACTAAACTATTTCACAAGCTGATCTTTATGTAGGTAGATCTTATCAACTGTTTATCCCCATTAACAATTTCCAAATACTTATGATTTTTAGGAGATAACATAAATATACAATGACCTTAGATATTACTAAATATCTGAAAATATAAAAAACTGCATATTTATATAAAAATATATACCTTAAAAAGGTGTTTAAATTGATTTCAGAGTTTGTAGAGTTTATAATCCCTGAAAGGTCAAATATACCATTTGTCCCAGCCAAAGCTGACCAGAAAATTGATGTAACTTATGGATTTTCTCACCTTTAGAAAATTGTTTCCTTCTTTTTTTAACGATTGGTAGCTTTTAGAATTTGTAGAGTGGTCCTGGAACATTTCCAAAGTGACAAGTTTATCCTGACACCTTGGTTTGGTTCCTTGACACTAGGAATGTATTCCAAAGTGGTTTTCTCCCATAGAATTTTTAGAAATTAGACATCAAAGATAAAATTTTTACAGACCACACTTTCTTGGGTATATCCAATCTGTTAGAGATTGATGTCTTGCTCATGTGATTATTTTATAATCCCAATAGTTACAAGATACTTGGTGATGTCACCAGTAACAATCTCATAATCTAACTATTAATATACCTACCATGATGCAAAGATATCTGTTGATGAGAGAATCACAGCTTGTACCATCATTATCATAAGGTTAAAAGGGTGAGTGTTAAAACCTCTGCAGGAAGTTCTATGTAGTCGTCCTCAAAATATCAGATGATGAGTCACTGTCAATATCACTTAGATGAAATTATTTAGAACAAATAAATGGAGATTTATATTAAAATATAAATCTGCATTATGCCAAAATACTCCATATAGAAATCTAAAAATAACCCCAAATAACTTATTTACTGATTATTTTTTGACCAGTAGATCAAGTACATATAGACTGGCTTAAGGTGTATTGAGTAGATATAGATTATCTTGAACACTTTCCTCGGAACCTTTGCTTTCAGGATGTTTCTGTGTAGTCATCCAGGTCAAGTTTCTCTGAGATAAAGTGGGTCTTTTCCTTGTTACTAGAAGAAATTAATGAAAACATCACACAGATTTTTTTTTTTTTTTTTACTGTATATAACAAGCATTTATTTATCCCCCTTCCACTTATTTATTAAAACTATTAAGTAAAGATATACTTGTTTTGGGTAAGAGGCAAAGATATGTAAGAACATAACTTATAAAATAGATAAAAGATTTAAAGACAGCTTATCTCAAACTTCCCTAAACTTTATTTCCTGTTTAGATTAGATTCCTCTAGACTGAATAGATTGGGGCTCTAATAGTTCTTCCTGACACATAGCCATGCCCACATCTTAGTCCAATTTGTTGGAGCAAAATCAATTCTCTTCTCACCCATCTTACCTTGAAACTGTTAAACTCAAAGTATTTTATCACTGGATTGTTTTCTATTCAAGTGCTCTCATGGAGAGATATGCAAGGATACATGTGTTTTTCATTTGAAGCCCCTGGGGTCAGTTTTCAATCATGATAGACTTAACTATTTAAACTTTCTGAGGATGAAAATATGTAGTTAAAAGTATGAACTAAAAATTATTTATAAATCTGGGCCTCACTGATGATCACAAAGTGATATGGATTCATTTCATAAGAATAATTTATTTTAAGCCAAAATATATTCAGTATCTAAATCTTAACATATGAAATATAACTTAAAAAATTTAATTAAAAAAAAAATTTCCTTTTTTTTTTTTTCTATTAGAAGAGAGGTCTCAGACAGCCTAGAGTTCTGTCACAGTTTTTCTTTTTTGACATCTCTCATTCTTCTTGTGATGCTAAACTATTATATGAGAATTATAGCATTTTTGTCCTTAGACTTCTGTAGGAATCCACTCTTTTTCTGAACCTTGTTTCTGAAATTTGGAATCTACCTACACTGTGAAGAATTCTGACATTACTCAAATTCCAGAAAACCAGAGGGTTCAAAATCACAGGGATTTTCTTATTGTCAAGCAGAGATATCAGTCATATAGCCTCTGAAAAATCTTCAGTTCAAGCTGTGGTTCTCAACCCTGGCTACACACTGGCACTAATTTAGGACTCCCCATCCCCTGGGACTGAACCAGAAAATCTGATTTAATTGGTCTTGAGGTGGGGATATTTTAAAGCTGTACACATAATTCTAATGTGTAGCAATGGCTAAGAGCCACCCTTAAAATGGGGCTGCAGGAACTAGAGTAGATTCTAAGATTGACATGAAGGTACCAGTGAAACTCTGATTTTAGAAGCTTATTTCCTATATTATACTTTTTGCAAAGTAACCATGTGGATAACAGTTTGAGGACATTTTGCAGGTGTATCTTATTTAATTGAATGGGAGTTGGGAATGTAAGAATGGTATGTGGGATATTTTGGTCTAAGAACTTAAAACTAAAATGGATGTTGTTAAATATTAATACCTTCATATATTTTTCAAAATTATCCCTAAAGCAGAACTGTAGATGACTATTTCATACAGGCCGATCTATCTCACGGAGAAGGCAATGGCAAGCCACTCCGGTACTCTTGCCTAGAAAATCCCATGGACGGAGGAGCCTGGTGGGCTGCATGCAGTCCATGGGGTCGCTACGAGCCCGACGCGACTGAGCGACTTCACTTTCACTTTTCACTTTCACGCAATGGAGAAGGAAATGGCAACCCACTCCAGTGTTCTTGCCTGGAGAATCCCAGGGATGGGGGAGCCTGGTGGGCTGCCGTCTATGGGGTTGCAGAGTTGGACACGACTGAAGCCACTTAGCAGCAGCAGCAGCAGCAGCAGCAGCAGCAGCAGATCTATCTCAAAATGTGACTTTCAGACTACCTGCAACAATATGACCTGAAAAACATTTTGAAATATCAGTTTTCTGGGCCCAGCTCTGACTTTATGAACTTCAGTCCCTTGAGACCAAAACTGGGCTTCAGATGATTTTTTACACACACTGAGCCTAAGAAACATTAATAGAGCTCGAGTTCTGATGGATACTGGAGAACTCTTCCTGCTTCTGTAACATCTCTGAGTAATTGTAGCTTATAGATCCTAATTTTGTGTAGATCTTCTTTCCTGTTTGATAAATAATTGAGACTCAGTTGTGGGCAAGGCAGTGTGTTCACTGGGTACACATACCTTGAGATCAGAAAAATACACAAATCTGAGTTTAATGGTGGTAGTACTGCAAAGGGGAAAAGGGGAAAAAGTTATTAACTTCCCTCCAATCCCATTCATATATTATGCATCATGTAACTCTCCATTTTCAAGAAGATCGAAAGAAGATTCAAGAGTGCTGCTGGGAAGAATTATATGCATCTGGGAAGTATTGCAGTGTTTGTTGCTGGGATGACTTGATGTGAAAATGTGTCAGTGTGTAGAGCAGCCTGCTCATATCAGAAGTGCCAGCTGTTCTGTGGGACAGAACAAAGAAATTCATTGGTTTTGTTTTATTTCTTAAGTGTCATTTCACTGGATGTGCCTCTGACCTTCAGGAGCACTCTGATGGGGTCACTGTATTTGAGTTAATCTATAGGTAAGAATTATAGAACTTCTACAGTAGGGTAGACAATGTGACATGTACTTTATCTGCATTATCCTTTCTTCATGCTACAAATGTAGATGTAATTTTTATTCCATTTCCACATGAGGAAATTAAGATTGATGAGGATTTAGAGCTTACCTAAAGCCTCAGTACTTAGTGGTATAGCTAAGACATGAGTACATCTTTTTGATTCAGAATACAGACCTGTGTCCTTTTATATACTCTTTAGTATAGTATGTTTAGTGACGCTTGTATTAGTCTCCTAGGGCTGCTAAAAGAAACTAGTGGCTTTAAACTACAGAAATTGATTCTCTCATGGTTCTGGGAGGCTGGAAGTTTGAAATCAAGGTATTGGCAAAGCTGTGTTCTCTCTGAAGCTTGTAGGAGGATCCTTCTTTGTTTCTTCAAGATTCTGGAAATTTGCTGAAAATTTCTGGCAGTCCCCTGTACGCTACTGTGTAATTTCGATATCTGTCTTCATCATCATATGGCCTTTTCCCTGTGTTTTTGTGTCAAATTTCCCCTTTTATTATTATAAGAAACTAACCAGTGGATTAGTGTCAACTCTAGTATAGTATGACCATATCTTAACTTGGGCACATCTGCAAAGAACCTACTTCCATATAAGATCACATTCATACTTTTTGTGGAAGGAGGAGAGGAGAAGGGTTACTGTTCAACTCAGTAGATCATTTTTCAATAACTTGTGGAAACACAAGCCATCTGACAGTGCATTTTGGAATTATCACAATGAGCAGACTTATATTTCTGCTACTCATCCTTAGCTCCAGTTTCACATTTCCATTGAAATCTTGGTCTATTTTTCATGCCATGCCTCCAATGATTTCTGTCACATTTCTAAGGGGAAAGGAGTGAGGATCATTCACTATATATTAGAATATGTTTTTGTTCTTCTGTATCTTATAGATCTACCACTACCAAAAAGGTTCTATATGGCAGAATTTCACTAACTATTCTGATTAAAAGTATAGACAATAACAATATAGATTGCTTCCTAGTTATTTCCTAAGTTCTTCCACTAAGCCATGCTGCCTCTGTGATGCGCTGATGGTGATAAAAATATGGATAATGATTTTTCTAAGTAAGAGGCTGAGAGAAAAGGGTTGCCTGATTTACTGTATAAAGGAAGAGAAGACAGTTTGATTTATAATTTTGAGTGGAGAATAGAAAGATGGTGAACTGAAGTACAGAGGGAAAGAAGTCAAAATGGTTCAAAGTTGGTTTAGAACATGGAATGTGATCTGATGAGGAACCTGGAGGTTTAACACCCTGAGATGGAAAAAATGAGAAAGGTCGTAGTTCATCTACAGAAGCAAGGGACAGATGGAAGGGGAGAAAATTCAGGAAAGAAGGAATTAAATTATTTCTTCTCAGATATTACTTATCTAAAATAAAGTAGTCTAGATGCTTTAGAAGAAAAGGTGTCTGTGCATAGTCTTCAATACCAAAGACTGCAAGTGAACTGCAGGTGTTCAAAGACATTGAAAAATGTTCAAATAATGCACATTTAGAAGTTAGAAAGTATGAACTTTGAGAAATATACATGACGATGGCCATTTGCAGCGTACATTATATTCTTAAGGTAGTAGAAAAAATTCCATGGACAGAGGAGCCTGGTGGGTCACAGTCCATGGGATCACAAAGAGTTGGACATGATTGGCAACTAACTTTTTTTTTTGCTGTAGTAATACAGCTGTTAGTGAGCAAATTATAGAAAAATATCATATTACTTAGTTTTCTATTGTTTGTTGCTTTGTTTTGTTTCTGTACTTTAACTGTTCCACAGTCTAGTATGTTAAGTCAGGAACGAGAAGTGAGATATAATTAATTGCAATGCATAAAATGTACAAAAATATCTGGTACAGTATAACCACTGTATTTATCCCTATTAATTAAAGTTAATGTGCTACTTAAAGTCAATATATCCTTAGAAATAAAATATTTAACATTCAATTCAGACTCCTCTTGCTATACTCTTGGGCTTCCCTAGTGGCTCAACAGGGAAAGAATCTGCCTGCAATACAGGAGACCTGGGTTCAATCCCCGGGTCAGGGAGATCTCCTGGAGAAGGGAATGGCAACCCAACCCAGTATTCTTGCATGGAAAATTCCATGGACAGAGGAGCCTGGTGGGTTACAATCCATGGGGTCACAAAGAGTTGGACACGACTGAGTGACTAATTTTTTTTTTTTTTTTTTTTTTTTGCTGTACTCTACTTAGATCATTGTCGAACATGAGTGTTTATTATATAGCATCAAATAAGATGAGAATTAAATACAGAACAGCAAAATGTGAGCTGCTGGAATTGGAATGCATCTATTATAATAATATGTGCATAGTAGACCTCCAGTAACTATTGAGTGGTTGAAAGTAACCTGAATTTAAATAAGGACCACCATAACAACAAACATAAGGGCCACTGTGATACTGTTTGGAGAGATGACAGTTCATGTTCTCCAGACACTGAATCCCAATGCCCAGCACTGTACCATGCAAGTCCAGAGGAATGCCTCGGAAAGCATACTGTCTATGTTCATTCCCACATTGCCATCATAAATGGGTCCCCACAATTTCTCCAGTTCTGTATTTTGCTCCATATATATTAATTAATTAATATTTATTATATATAATTAATTAATATTAATATATTAATACCAAGGATTTAATAGTGGGTAGTTGCAGTTGTTGCTTGATGCTATATCATATTCCACAATTTATTTTTGATAGATAGAATGTCTGAACTCTGAATATAACACAATTACCGAAGCAAGTGTTGATTTTTGTCTTTCCACAAACAGAAAGTGAAATGACACTGTGTTCATTTCTTGTCAAGCAAGAAATATTCCTAGGAGACCTTTTCCTCGTTCAGTGCAATCTCTAATAAAATTTGACAGCAAAGAATGTTTTTCTTTCCGTAAATGTCTGGCAGTAAGTAGATATCTGCTACAGATGCCAAGTTGTTAATTTTATACCACCAACCTACTGCCTTTACACTTTTGCACTTCTTTCTCAATTTAGAGGTTAAAGCCATATAACATATTTTTTCCATCTTGCAGGAAAAGAGAAAATTTAATACAGCTTTGATTTTAATCAATATTTTTCTTCTAGAATTAGTGATAAAGAGGAGAGAAAAATAACTTTTCAGTAAAAATTCTTGTTTTTGGCAAAATTGAGAATTCATAAAGTATTTTCATCTTAGGCTGAAATTATTTTGAAAGTATTGCAATAACATAAATAAATAGAAAATAATTATCTATCTTTGATGTTGAGCTCATCCTTTGGCTAATATAATGCAGTAATTTCTAGCTTTTCTAAAGCATTATATGCAAATGTGACAAAGTCTAGGGGGAGAAGAGACATCTTGTTTTTCCCCTCTCTCTCATGAAAAAAAAGTCTGTTCCAGATGACTGCAGTAGACTTTCCACAAATCATTCTCCAAAAATGGATCATAACCCAGTCCTGAACTGATTGTCAGCAAAGGAATTGGAGTTATGATAATTGGCTTAAATTAATCCACTGTGATAATAATGGATGTTAGAAAGTTGAATACAATATATTCCATAATAACACTCCTCTGAATTAATGTTCTAATTAAATGAGAGAATTAAAATGTTCAAGCCTATGCCTGGAACATCATGTCTCATGCATCAGGACTCAATGCATGGCTTGTATTTTTTTAGAATGCTGCTGTTGCTGCTAAGTTGCTTCAGTCGTGTCTGACTCTGTGTGACCCCATAGACAGCAGCCCCCTAGGGTTACCCCCGTCCCTGGGATTCTCCAGGCAAGAACGCTGGAGTGGGTTTCCATTTCCTTCTCCAATGCATGAAACTGAAAAGTGAAAGTGAAGTCATTCAGTCGTGTCCAACTCTTCACGACCCCAGGGACTGCATCCTACCAGGCTCCTCTGTCCATGGGAATTTCCAGCAAGAGTACTGGAGTGGGTTGCCATTGTCTTCCCCGTCTTATGTGCTGCTCACATTAAATGTTGATTTCCTTCCTCTGTCTTTGGCTTTCCTCTTAGTCTTAGTGATCAGATTGCCCATAGTACAATTCAGAGATTATTACCAATGTCTATCATGAAAGGAAGCTCTGTGATCCCAGCCTTGTGGTATTCACACCGTGTTTAATTCCCTCCTCTTGGATATATGCTGGGCAGTTGTATTCTGCTCATTAGAACTGATGGGATGGAATGTCCTTTTTAAGATTAGTTTATTAAAGGACCGTGGGATCCTTCTTAGGCTCTCTGGCTCCTTCTCAAATTGCTTACTCTGGGAGAAGTTAGCTGACATTAGAGAAGCACGGATGGTAACAGAACAAGATGAATAATGTGAGTTTAGAATCATCCCCTCCAGCACCACCACCATGAGACTGTAGCTATATAGTCAACAGCTAGACTGCAAGTTCCTGAGAAACCTTGATGCAGATCTACCCAACAAAGGATTCCTGAGTAGAAGAATTTGTAAGACAACAAAAATTTGTCATTGTTAAAGTCACTAGTTTTGGGATAATTTGTTACATAGCAATAGACAATTAATGCAACTACCTTTGACATAGAGATACCATGTATTTTTTCTGTGGCATCTCCATATTTAAATCCATTTTTCATATCTCTTTGTTAGTCTAGAATTGAAAATCACTTCAGTTTCCTTCAGGAATTTTATATGTGACATTTCATATGAAATCTGTCTATTAGGAAAAAATGATTTAGGCTTTCTCTCTTTATTGTCCTTGGTCTGCTGCTGCTGCTGCTAAGTCACTTCAGTTGTGTCTGACTCTGTGCGACCCCATAGATGGCAGCCCCCTAGGGTTACCCCCGTCCCTGGGATTCTCCAGGCAAGAACACTGGAGTGGGTTGCCATTTCCTTCTCCAGTGCATAAAAGTGAAAAGTGAAAGTGAAGTCACTCAGTTGCACCCAACTCCATGTAGCAACCCCATGGACTGCATCCTACCAGGCTCCTCTGTCCATGGGATTTTCCAGGCAAGAGTATTGGAGTTGGGTGCCAGTGCCTTCTCCATCCTTGGTCTACTTTCTCCTAATTTCTATTTTATCTGTGCTATCACCTGTATATTCTCCTATTTGCAAGGCCACTAATTTTATGGGCTATCAGGTTTCTTTCTAATAGGTTTACACCTTATGTACAAAGAACTCCATGTGTGTGAAAGTATCATGGACAAGCCATTTCTTTTTATTTCAGATAGTCTCATATATATTACTGAATTCTAAAACTTTCATTTGTTAGACTTTATAGAAGCTGCCAGCTCTTGAAAATCTATTCTGCAGATTTGTTCTAATCTGTATGGCATGATGGATTTTTAAAAAGACTTCATTAAGGAGAGTTTTAAATATAATAGTTTCTATAACTGATTAAGTCCAGTTAGGCAAGTATTCAAACATAACTGTTGCATATTTGAATCATTAAATATTATTATAGTTGAAGAACTATCACTCAAAACTTAGCTACATCCTACATACAGTCTCCCTAAGCAACTTCCTGGCTTTCCTTTTGACTGGAGTTTTGATTGCAGATTCCATACCAATTCTAACCCTGACTCTGACATAGCCCATCAAAAATAATGAAGTTTGACAAATACAGCTTGAAATCTCCCTCTTGTCCTCCTATAGTATTTGCAGCCTCAGTGCTTCAGTCTCTACCAGACATAAACAGCAGCTATTTCTTTACTCTGGCTCTTGCTTTCTGATTAAGAAAAATGGATCATTCACTTGTATATCTTATATAACAATATTCAATGAAATATATTTTTATAAACATAGCTTTTAAAAATGGAGTATTTTTCAGTGCCAGCTAATGATAGCTTATAGGAAAACAACATTACTGTAAAATTAGTGACAGAAATATTATTATAACTTTGATCATCTATAGAAAATTAAAGCTGGATGAAAATTTTATGAAATATGTAGCCTAAAGCATATCTTTAGGGACATTTATATAAGAATATATATAAGAAATTACAATGTTTTTAAAATAAGTGAAATAATTTAGATATTTCTATTGTAATGTTTATACACTTACTATAATTGATAAAAGCTTATTTATTCTTTCTTCAAAAATGGCTGAACATAATTAAAATGAGCATAAAAATTATTCTTATCTTCTCATCTAAAATAAAAGTTTTCTCCCAAAAAATTTCACTGAATTTCTATTGACAAGTAATTTGAGCATGACATTTCTATTTTTGTCCTTTACTTGCTATTTTTAATCTTTTAACAACATATGCCATAAACTTGCAAATCATTTTAAATCTGGCAGTTCCATCTACTCATGACAAAAAATGAAGAAAATCAATCAAATATTTTCTAGAAACAGCCATGGATGCTGATTCTAATACTTGCATTTTCACTGTATTTTTTTATAATTATCTATACTAATGTATTAGTCATTCCATCCTGTCCAATTTTTTGTGACTCCATAGACTCTACCTCGCCATTCTCTGTGACCCCATGGACCATAGCCCGCTAGGCTCCTCTGTCCATAGAATTCTCCAGACAAGAATACTGTATTGGGTTTCCATTTCCTTCTCCAGGGGATAAAACTGACTGGGGAATCAATCCCAAGTCTCTTGAATTGCAGGCAGATTCTTTACTGTCTGATCCACCAGGGATGCCCTACTCATTATTTAAATCTTTATTTATCACAAACAGCAATGAATTATGTAAAAACATATTACTGGTACAGAATTTTTTGCACATTCTATCTCTGAAGTTTCTTTCAGTTCGCCCAGTCATGTCCGACTCTTTGCCACCCCATGGACTGCAGCACGCAGGCCTCCCTGTCCATCACCAACTCCTGGAGTTTACTCAGACTTACGTCCATTGACTCAGTGACGCCATCCAACCATCTCATCCTCTGTCATCCCCTTCTCCTTCTGCCTTCAATCTTTCCCAGTATCAGGGTCTTTTCAGGTGAGTCAGCTCTTCGCATCAGGTGGCCAAAGGATTGGAGTTTCAGTTTCAACATCAGTCCCGATGAATATTCAGGGCTGATTCCCTTTAGGATTGACTGGTTGGATATCCTTGCAGTCCAAGGGACTCACAAGAGTCTTCTCCAACCCCATAGTTCAAAATCAATTCTTCCGTGCTCAGCTTTCTTTACATCCATACATGACTCTAACATCTAACATCCATACATGACTACTGGAAAAACCATAGCCTTTTTCCTTAGTTTCCTTAGTAGTTATTATATATTTAGTTCTTGGGCAAACTGACTCCTTAAACTACTTGACATTTGTAGAAGTTACTGTTATTATAGCCTATCAGGATTATTTCTAAAGTTAACTAAGAGCTTTGCAGCTCCATGTGATATCCTAAAGATCCACACTAAACTCTCATTTTCTGAGAGAAGAAAGTACAGAGAATGTTTAAATATACCTTTGCTTCAGTCCCATACATCCATTGCCCCAGAAGACCTAGAATTGAAAATTATAAGGAAGGATTAATTTCAAATAGTCTAAGGAAAAATATTAAAATTATAGTTATTTCAGTTACTTTTTTCTATATTAAGGAGAGGAATGCATAAAATTTTAAATATTATAAAATAAATGAATCAAGCAGATTGACCAAATTTGATTATAATGTTAGAATATAACACTTAAATGAAAAAAAATTCATTAGAAGATTCTCTATTGGTTCTTATCATTTTTTATGGAAAAGACTACAGACAACTATTGTAATAATCACTTATGTGAAAAAATATCTAGAAAATTCAAATACCTACGAGGCTAATGTAAAGAAATACTATTATTAGTCAGCAAATGATCACTATATTATTCAAAATATCAATATTTTGGCAAAATAATGCATTAGAAAAAATTGATAAAAATCTGTTTCAAATCTTCAGTGGAGCAAGGTGAGAAAAATATGGCAAATATGTAAGTAAGTGTATATTGTCCAAAACTAGTGAGGAAACATTTGCTATTTGTGCCCTACCCTGATCAGATCACAGAGTCATGCAATCTGAGGTGTCAGTTTATAAAATTTGCTGGAGAATATGACCAGTTTAGAAAAAAATCAGGCCAATCACATTAGTTGAAACTTAAAAAACTGAGACTTTTAAATAAAGTGAGAGATAAATATGAATAACATTACAGCTTTATGTTATGGTGTTCAGCATTTAGACATTTGCTGGTCATGAGAAATTGAACAAAGTACTTAACCTTTCTGAAATTTTAAATGACTTAACCTCTTTCTTTGTAAAATGAATGTGTCTGCCTCACAAACACCCAAGAGACAAAATTGTAACTCAATAAATGCTCTGTCCTCTATATTAGAATGAAATGTGAACCTATTTGATTGAGAACTAGATATGATAGAGGAGGGAGATGGGCTGCAAGGGAATACTGTGGAACTCAGCAAATCATTTTTCAGTTACCTACAAAATGAGATGAATTTTAACTAAAAGTGTTTTAGAGAAAAAAGACAAATGGCACAGGTGTTGAAAAGAGTTTTCAGAAGGAAAATGAAAGTCTTACAAGAAGGAATTTAAACTCTGTATCTAGGGACAAGTATACAGAGGGAGTAGAAAGGAGAAGGTATAAAAAGTGTGGTTGAGAAGGACAAATATGAAAGGATTATGCTTATTGTAATGGAAATGAACTATTACTAGTTAGATTTGGGATTTATGAATATTAATGTGGAGGAAAGAAGATATATAAATGAGAATTATTAAGGTGTCTTTATAAACAGAAGCAGCTTCATTTTTCTTGCCTTGTAAGAAAAATGAGAAGGCGAGGGAGAGCCATAAAGAGAAAATGTGGTGATATGAATTCAGTTGACACATAGCTAGAAGAAGATAATAAAAAGAGGGCTTTACCCTTAGGAATAATGATATGCTCCTAACCTGTGGCCGTGCTGATTTTACTACCATATTAATATCACATAATACATAAAGCTACATGCATATATCTTTTTTTAAGACTAAGGGGAAAATCCTAAAGGAGGAATTATCCCATTATGGGCTTTTTATTTTCTTTTCTTATTCAGTATATGTGAAGTTCTCCTGTAATTATTGTTTTCAGGTAAACTATTCCATTCTGAAATTAAAATCCGTGGAGTAATATCATATTGCTCAACCACAAAAGACGTTTTCACCCATTGCAAATTATATATTTAAACAGACATTTATATACATATATATAATTATTTTATCAAAAAGGATTAAAGAGCTGAGCTAAGTATAATAGAATTGTTATTACTTAAAAGTGAAAGTGTTAGTCACTTAGTCATGTCCGACTCTTTGTGACCCCATGGACTGTAGCCCATCAGGCTTCTCTGTCCATGGAATTCTCCAGGCAAGAATACTAGAGTGGGTTGTCATTCCCTTCTCCAGGGCATCTTCCCGACCCGTGGACTGAACCCAGGTCTCATGCATTGCAGGCAGATTCTTTACTGCCTGAGCCACCAGGGAAGATTTTTACATATATATAAATTATATGTATATTTATATACATTTTATATATATGTATATATATGTAAATAATAATTTATAATTATAGATATAATATATATAGTTTATAAAAGAATAACAATGTGAAGATAATATATACACTTGTTAGTTCTACTATGTGTTGCCATCACATGCCATGCTGATATTCTGAGGTCTTTTATTCAATCAAGGGAACTATAATCTTATATAACATCAAGAAGTAGGCTGTAAAAATACTCTGGAGCTTAGAAAAAATATTGAAATTTGTTGGGCACCCCCATTACCAGAGCTCAAACTCAGATATGAAAACTAGGGCACTAAAGGAAGGAAGAGAAAATGGATTTTAAATGGTTTCATGATAGCAGTATGAATAAAGAAAAGCAAGTATACTCTCAAAGTGTGAAAAGATTGTTTATAAACTAAAACTTGAAAATATATTTATATCAAATAATCAACATTTTATGAGGAAACACTAGATTTACAAATTAGAGATTTTTAAATGATAACCCTGATCAACTGAATTATTTACAGAAGGCTCCTTCTGCAAATCTAGTAAGATGTCATAATTTTTTATTTTCTGCAAAATTCAGAGGTTGAATTAGCTTATATTTATGATTTCATTTGGCTATAATAGTATATAATTCTAAAATGTTTTCATGACTTAAAAATTTTATATATTTACGTTTTATTTCTGGTCGTGCTGGATTTTGGTTGTTGTACACTAACTTTCCCTAGTTGTGGCACATGGGTTTCTTATTGTTGTTGAGCACAGGCTCTAGGGTATGCAAGCTTAGCTGCTTTGTGGCATGTAGGATCTTCCCAGGCCAGGGATCAAACCTGTGTCCCATGCATTGGCAGGCAGATTCTTAATCACTGGATTGCCAGGGAAGTTCAATGACATTTTTTATCTAACAAATTTCTAGTGTTTATTTGGTAGATGCTAATGAAAGTGATAGGGATGCAGAGATGAAATCACCGTCCAGTAAACTCACAATGTAATGGCAGTGAGTGGGAGACAATGTGGTATGGAAAATACACACTTCACGTCTTCAGTTAGACCTGACACCCCTCAGTTGGTAAAGTCTCTGAGGTTTCTGTCAGCATCTTTCTTCAGATTCAAAGATGAGGAGAGAACATTTAGAATTAGGAAAAACACTTTAAAAGAAGGTGTTGTTCAAACCCATTAGGATGAAGTCCAGATTCTGCCACAATTGTTCTTACCATTGGATTTCCTGTGATGTTGATCATTCTTATGATAGAGATACTTAGGGATTGTAATACATCCCAAAGTTCCAAAAACACCACTTTCAGACATTTGATATCTGAAAATATGCTCAGGATCAACAGACAGACATTTGATAGGGCAGCTATTAGTCCTAGAACTAGGAATCCAAATTCTACAGTCAAAATCATATAGATTTGTTAGGGATGAAAGAGAACAACCTGGGGTGGGAGGGTCAAGTGTCAATGCAAAGAGATCAGTAAGGACACTGGCATAAACTGTGAGGCAATTATGCTGTCAGGACTCAACCACTCAGTTCACTTAGTTATCTTTTGTGCTTCCAGGAAAAACAAGATGTGCTGTGAATAAAGACTTTGATTTCTATAAGGTTGAATATGAATAGGAAGCTAGGAACTAAGGGCAAAATCTATAATTGCCACTTATGACCATGTTATTTTTGAGATATTTTGAAGCTTTTTAAAGCATATGGAGGTCTGTGTCTTTGTGATATTTTCTATCAGTTTTACAGGAATGAAGTCTTAGTTTATGTTTTAAGCAAATGATCTTATTCGCTATTTTATATGCACTGCTTTCTAAGTTAAACTTAGGAGGATGTGCATTTTCCACTGAAAAGTGTTGTCAAAAGACCTCTCTGCTCCCAATCCTCATTAACAATGTCCCAAATCATTGCATATGAATATCAGTTTTTAATTCTGAAAAAAAAAGTGATTTAAGGATGTCTAAGTGATAATGTTTCAATTCATGAAGCAGTTTATTTGCCTAGAAAAAATACTACTCTGACAAGAGAGCAATATTTTTTCCTAGAAAAGGCATTACTTAATATTGACAGGTCTACACTCAGTATACCCAAGGATCATTTCTTCTACTTTTCAGATCAGATCAGATAAGTCGCTCAGTCGTGTCCGACTCTTTGTGACCCCATGAATTGCAGCACGCCAGGCCTCCCTGTCCATCACCAACTCCTGGAGTTCACTGAGACTCACGTCTATAGAGTCAGTGATGCCATCCAGCCATCTCATCCTCTGTTGTCCCCTTCTCCTCTTGCCCCCAATCCCTCCCAGCATCAGAGCCTTTTCCAATGAATCAACTCTTCGCATGAGGTGGCCAAAGTACTGGAGTTTCAGCTTTAGCATCATTCCTTCCAAAGAAATCCCAGGGCTGATCTCCTTCAGAATGGACTGGTTGGATCTCCTTGCAGTCCAAGGGACTCTCAAGAGTCTTCTTCAACACCACACTTCCAAAGCATCAATTCTTCGGCGCTCAGCCTTCTTCACAGTCCAACTCTCACATCCATACATGACCACAGGAGAAACCATAGCCTTGACTAGACGAACCTTTGTTGGCAAAGTAATGTCTCTGCTTTTGAATATGCTATCTAGGTTGGTCATAACTTTCCTTCCAAGGAGTAAGCATCTTTTAATTTCAGAGCCACATATTAATTCAGATATTGAGAAGTAGGTATAAGAATATATCCTATGCCAGGCTATGCAGTAAACAAAGGGAAAAAGACCAAGAAGCCTTGGTTAAATTTTCATATTAATGTCCTGGGCCTGTCTCAGTGGAACATATTTCTCGAAGTGGAAAATTTATTCTTAGAATGAAGTTTTAAATTCTTTTTTATGCCTCTTACTGCAACAGTCACAACTCAGGGCTAATGATTTGCAATAAAAAGATCCTCAGATAGTAATATTTGTGATATTTCATTTGAATTAGCCTCAGAGTAATTTAAGAATTCTGTGGGCTGGTAACTCAGTTAAGTCCACCAAGCTTACTTGAGAAAATATTTTGGTAGAAGATAAGGATGACAAAGGGTGCTTTGAAGCAGGATGCTGTGTTATTATACCATAAGTCTATAATCTCCTACCCTAAATATTTGCTGACAAAACTCAGACTTAAAAATATATATATAAAGGAAACATGATAAATATCTGATTAATTATATATTTCCCTTGGTAGGTTCTAGGCATATATTCCATCATAAAACAAATTAATATTTATCCAACAAACATATCTATTTAGTTCAGGTTTTGCTGCTAAATGCATTTAAACTAATCTTAGTGAAAAATAAAAGCTGGCTTTTTCAGAGACCTTTAGATTTGAAGAACAGAAATAAGGTATTTTTATAGTGGCATGTTATAATTTTTATTTATCTATATCTATACTAAGTTATCTAAACTCATAAAACTAAAAAAAAACTTACTTTGATCACTATATCACAATACTTTTTAATTTTTTCATAGGAATTATAATTGAAAGCTCAGAAATCATTTTCTCTATGAAAAGTGAAAAAAGTGAAAAAAATGTTAGTCACTCAATCATATCTGACTCTTAGTGACCCCATGGACTGTAGACTGCCAAGGCTCCTCTGTCCATGTAATTCTCCAGGCAA
Organism: Bubalus kerabau; assembly: GCF_029407905.1. Lineage (NCBI taxonomy): Eukaryota > Metazoa > Chordata > Mammalia > Artiodactyla > Bovidae > Bubalus > Bubalus kerabau. The sequence goes on from NC_073645.1 coordinate 7,186,311, forward strand.
GAATACTAGGGTGGGTGGCCATTCTTCTTTCTCCAAGGGATCTTTCCAACCCAGGGATTGAACCTGAGTTTCCTGCTTTGCAAGTGGATTCTTTACCATCTGAGCCACCAGGGAAGCCTTCCCTTTAACATCAGTGTATATAGCCTGGACTACATTCACCTCTTCTGTGTTCTCATATCCTCATTCTGAGGCACTTTTCACCTTCTGCCATAGAAGTCTCTTTATGTTTGTGTCCCTCCAGACTGTTCTTAAAGGGTCACAGTCTAGGAAGAGGATGAGCCACTTTCATGTCAATCAGTTGTTAGAAGTTTCCTTGAGAACTGTTCAGCAAGGGCAGAACCATTAGAAACAATTTACTTAATACAATTATTATGATTTTTCATTCATAATTTGTAATCTCACTAGAAACCAACAAATCCAGTGATCATTTCTTTTTGTCTTTTTTGACTGTTAGCTGATGGTGCTTATTTTTCTAAGTCTGTTAATATAATAGAACTATGGAAAAGAGTGAAATAAATGACTACTGGATTAACAGAAATCCATGGATTCCATTTAAGCTCTTGTTACATGCTGCATTATAAATGGAAATTAATATGAGAGCAGACCAATTCACAAAATGACCAATTTACCAGTTTTCAAAAAAAAAAAAAAGGTTGCTTTAAAATACTTTTTGGTTGCCACAATTTGCGTTAAATGTGTATAATACTCAGAAAAAATAGAGTTTATAATCATTAATAAGATAAATTCAGAATATCATATGGGTATATTTTAGTTTACATTGATTATTGTTAAATAATCACTGAAGAAAGTTTCTATAATCCCATTTTTATGTTTTTTATATTATACCAAGGAATTTTTTGCCAATTTCTCAAAAAGCACATCACTTTTAATTTGGCATTTATAATAACTAGTAGTCAAAATTTACTAGGAGATTCCAGTTGTCATTTTCTAATTTATTTAACTTGTCTTTTTTGTTTTTTTCAAAATTTTTATCCTTAATTTTTGATTAATTTATCATAGGAGGGCTTCTTTAGTGGCTCAGATGGTAAAGAATGTGGAGAACCTGAGTTTGACCCTGGGTTGGGAAGATCCCCTTAAATAATCTTTAAAGATAGTTTCTATAATCCTGTTTTTATATGTTTTACTTAATTTTTGATTATTTTACCAAGAGATCATATTTATACATGACACCTAAGTTAATGAGCTAATTACAGATTGGAATGTAATGCTTTCCAGATTTTCTCACTTCCTTTTTTTCTTCTTTGATCTTCTCACTCTTCCATACTAAAGCTACTACAGTCAGCTACCAGGCAATATATTCCAATTGCTCCTTGTTAAAAATCAACATTTTAGTACTTCATCTGACATACGGTTGTTTCAGCCACTTTTGCTTTTTTCAGATGCTTTTAAATGTCATTTTTTTGGAATGTAACCAGTTATATTGTAATTTGCCAAATCCTCAGGTAGCATACACTTCTAGGGATGAGTAACCAAAACATGGCATTTCAATTTGATATGATAGTGATGGAGATTTTCTTTTTGGTTTTATGTTTATATTTTCTCTCTGTCCATGCATTGTTCTGATTTTGGCGAACATCCTATGACCTGCCTCTTGAGAAACCTATATGCAGGTCAGGATGCAACATTTGGAACTGGACATGGAACAACAGACTGGTTCCAAATAGGAAAAGGAGTATGTCAAGGCTGCATATTGTCACCCTGCTTATTTAACTTTTATGCAGAGTACATCATGAGAAATGCCGGGCTGGAAGAAGCACAAGCTGGAATCAAGATTGCCAGGAGAAATATCAATAACCTCAGCTATGCAGATGACACCACCCTTATGGCAGAAAGTGAAGAGGAACTAAAAGGCCTCTTGATGAAAGTGAAAGAGGAGAGTGAAAAAGTTGGCTTAAAGCTCAACATTCAGAAAACTAAGATCATGGCATCTGGTCCCATCACTTACTTCATGGGAAATAGATAGGGAAACAGTGAAAACAGTGTCAGACTTTATTTTTTGGGCTCCAAAATCACTGCAGATGGTGATTGCAGCCATGAAATTAAAAGACGCTTACTCCTTGGAAGGAAAGTTATGACCAACCTAGATAGCATATTCAAAAGAAGAGACATTACTTTGCCAACAAAAGTTCATTTAGTCACGGCTATGATTTTTCTGGTGGTCATGTATGGATGTGAAAGTTGGACTGTGAAGAAAGCTGAGCACTGAAGAGTTGATGCTTTTGAGCTGTGGTGTTGAAGAAGACTCTTGAGAGTCCCTTGGACTCCCTTCAAGGAGATCCAATCAGTCCATTCTAAAGGAGATCAGTCCTGGATGTTCTTTGGAAGGAATGATGCTAAAGCTGAAACTCCAATACTTCAGCCACCTCATGAGAAGAGTTGATTCATTGGAAAAGACCCTGATGCTGGGAGGGATTTGGGGCAGGAGGAGAAGGGGACGACAGAGGATGAGATGGCTGGATAGCATCACAGACTCGATGGACATGAGTTTGGGTGAACTCCGGGAGCTGGTGATAGACAGGGAGGCCTGGCATGCTGCAATTCAGGGGGTCGTAAAGAGTCGGACACTACTAGCGACTGAACTGAACTGAACTAAACTTATGTACGTTACTTTGAACTCTGTATCCTGTAAATCACTTATCTTCATTTATTTAAGGTCTTTTTCTGGTCTTTCATTTTGTTCTTTTGTTTGGAAAATATTTCTCTGTTTCTTCATTTTCCTTGACTTGCTCTGTCAGTTTCTGTGCATTACTCTACCAGTTCTCACAGAGTGGTCTCATGTAAAAGATGAACCTAATCATTCAATCAGACCCTAGCTCTTGTTGTGATTCTCCAAGATGACTTCTATGTTCTTAGTTTCTTCCAGTGGTTGAGGGTGAGTTAGGGCCTGTTAGAATCCCGCAGGGGAGGGTCTCAGTCAGCACAGAGCTGCAGGCTGATTGGAAGCCAGATCCTCAGGCAACAGCTTTTAAAGTATGCATGTAGACCTCTTTCAGGGAAAAACTGAGAGCTGGATGTTTCTGTGGCTCTTTTTATACTGACTTCTAGGGAGACTGCTGGTCAAGAACTGTTTCTTTGTTTGCTTCACACCTGTGAGACCCAGAAGCTCAAGTCCCTCTGGCCTGCAGAGCCAGGAAATTAGAGTTTGTTCTCTGGGTGGCAGCCTCAAAAATCTGAATTGCCAGATGCTCCTGTCCAGGAGATATTAGTGATTTGGATGGGCTACAAGGAAAGTACAGGGATGGTTTGTGCTGGCTTCCAGGTCCTGAGGAGGATCAGGAGGTTCACAATTTATCCCTGGATACATCACTTGTAGCTTTCAAGATATACAAATAAGCTTCTTTCAAGAAAAGGCTGGAGGACAGGTGTCTCTGTCTACTCCCTGTGCTGAGCCCTGGGGTGCTAGACATAGTGAGTCCTCAGAAGAGAGCCAAAAGCTGTTTTTCCTATGGCTTTCATGGATACAAGCCCTGTTGAGTTTCAGAGCTAGGTGTTTTAATTTCAGAAATCTTAAGTGTTTGGTTGCTAGGTGTTGGGGCTAAACTCTTCTCTCCTTAGGGAGAGTCTAGGAGTCGTGAGTTACTTCACAATTGTATAATGCTGTGTGAGGGATGAGCTTATGATGAGAATGTGTCTCAGCCTTTCCTACTTGTTTTAGTGTGACTATTTTCTTATTCACTGATGCATAAGAGCCTTTTGGAGGGAACTACTTCTATGTGTATTTGTAGATTTAGCAACCCCATGGACGGAAGAGAATTCAGGAACCTCTATACTGCAATCTCGACCAGAATCTGTCTCTTCAACTTTATAACAGAAATATCCAATTTAGAGGGTGCCAGTCTTATTAGAGGCTCCCTTATGGCTCAGCTGTAAAGAATCTGCCTGCAATGCAAGAGGCACAGGTTTGATCCCTGGGTAGGAAAGATCCCCTGGAGAAGGGATTTACAACTCACTCCAGTATTCTTGCCTGGGAAATCCCATGGACAGTGGAGCCTGGCAGGCTGCAGTCCATGGGGTCTCAAAACAGTAGGACATGACTTAGTGGCTAAACAACCACCATCTTGCAGAGAAACTTTGGTTATATGTACCTTATGAAATATAAATTCTCAAATATTAAATACATTTATAAGAAGACTAACGCACCTCAGGATTTTATGTTCACAAATGGAATATTCATAGAGTACAGCTAAGAAAACCAAGTAAAATCTTGTCAACAGTAAATTGACGAAACTATTAAAAAAGTAAAACCATTATATGATACATGAATTAGTTTCCATTTTTAAGCACTTAAAGTATAGTTTTGGAAAAATGATCAATTTTGTACACTTAGAGAATTTATGATCTATAAATTTTAGCTAATTAGCCTAGAATCCCTATGAGCATCTTAATATTTGATGTTTTCCAATTCTACACATGTATATAAATATTTACTCTAACACAGACCACATTGAGATGTTTCCTATAAAGTGGTCATAGAATAATTTCTTATTTAAAGATATCAGATGATATTAATTGAAATAAAAATGCACTTCAACTCAGTTCAGTTCAGTCACTCAGTCATGTCCAACTCTTTGCAACACCATGGACTGCAGCACGTCAGGCTTCCCTGTCCATTACCAACTTCTGGAGATTGCTCAAGCTCACGTCCATCAAGTCAGTGATGCCATCCAACCATCTCATCCTCTGTCATCCCCCTCTCCTCCTGCCTTCATCTTTCCCAGCATCAGGGTCTTTTCCAATGAGTCAGTTCTTCCAATCAGGTGGCCAAAGTATTGGAGCTTCAGCTTTAGCATCAGACCCATTGAATATTCAGGACTGATTTCCATTAGGATGGACTGGTTGGACCTCCTTGCAGTCCAAGGGACTCTCAAGAATCTTCTCCAACCCCACAGTTCAAAAGTATCAATTCTTCAGTGTTCAGCACTCTTTATGGTCCAAGTCTCACATCCAACATGACTACTGGAAAAACCATAGCTTTGACTAGATAGACCTTTGTTGGCAAAGCAATGTCTCTGCTTTTTAATATGTTTTCAAGGTTGTTCATAGCTTTTTTCCCAAGGAGCAAGATACTTTTAATTTCATGGCTGAAGTCACCATCTGCAGTGATCTTGGACAAGAAAATAAAGTCTATCACTGTTTCCATTATTTCCCCATCTATTTGCCATGAAGTGACAGTACCCGATGCCATGATTTAGTATTTTGAATGTTGCTTTCAATTCAGCTTTTTCACTCTCCTCTTTCAACTTCATCAAGAGGCTGCTTAGTTCCTCATTGCTTCCTGCCATAAGGGTGGTATCATCTGCATATCTGATGTTACTGATATTTCTCCCAGCAATCTTGATTCACCTTGTGCTTCATCCAGCCCAGCATTTCTCATGAGGTCCTCTGCATATAAGGTAAATAAACAAGGTGACAATATGTAACCTTGACATACTCCTTTCCCAATTTGGAACCACTCCGCTATACTATGTCCAGTTCTAACTGCTGCTTCTTGGCCTGCATACAGGTTTCTCAGGATGCAGGTAAGGTGGTCTGATATTTCCATCTCTTTAAGAATTTTCCAGAGTTTCTTGTGATCCACACAGTGAAAGCCTTTATTATAGTCAATAAAACAAAAGTAGATGTACTTCTGGAATTCTTTTGCTTTTTCTGTGATCCAACAGATGTTGGCAATTTGATCTCTGATTCCTCTGCCCTTTCTAAATCCAGTTTTAACATCTGGAAGTTCTCGGTTCATGTACTATTGAAGCTTTCTTGGAGAATTTTGACTATTAGTTTGCTAGCATGTTAGATAAAAGCAATTGTGCATTAGATTGAACATTCTTTGGCATTGGAATGAAAATTGACCTTTTGCAATCTTGTGGCCTTGCTGAGTAGTCCAAATTTGTGGGCATATTGAATGAAGCACTTTCACAGCATCATCTTTTAGTATTTGAGATAGCTCAACTGGATTCCATCACTTTCACCAGCTTTGCTGGTAGTGATGCTTCCTAAGGCCCACTTGACTTTGCATTCTGGGATGTCTGGTGAGTGATCATATGATCATAATTATCTCAGTCATTAAGATCTTTTTTGTATATCTCTTCTGTATATTCTTGCCTCCTGTTTTTAATATCTTCTGCTTCTGTTAGACTCATACCATTTCTGTCCTTTATTGTGCCCATCTTTTCATGAAATATTCCCTTGGTATTTTTAATTTTCTTGAAGAGATCTCTAGTTTTTCCCATTCTATTGTTTTCCTCTATTTCTTTGCGCTGATCACTTAAGAAGGCTTTCCTATCTCTCCTTGCTCTTTTTTGGAGCTCTGAATTCAGATGAGTACACCTTTCTTTTTCTCCTTTGCTTTTAGCTTCTCTTCTTTTCTCAGCTATTTGCAAGGCCTCCTCAAACAACCATTTTGCCTTTTTTTTTTTTTTGGCACATCATCTCAATCACATTTTAAATATTTGATAAATATTAGAGCTACAAATCAGAGAAGGATATGGCAACCCACTCCAGATTCGTGCCTGGAGAATCCCAGGGGTAGAGGAGCTTAGTAGGCTGCCATCTATGGGGTCACACAGAGTTGGACATGACTGAAGTGACTTAGCAGCAGCAGCAGCAGAGCTACAAATATACATGAGTTAAGATTCCTACTTTGAGGAACTTATAATCAGCTTCATTTTGACCATCCAACTGATACGATTTGAAAGGTGTTTGGAAATAAAAATGTACAATATACACACATGATCAAAGTAATCAATAATGAGAAAGTGATTTTTATTTTTGGTGTATGGATGGCTCATGAATCAAAAGCTCCTGCTGATCCAGTGCAGATTTTTTTTGGAAAATGGCCATTTGGAGAAAGTGCAGAATAAACTGGAGATAGAAGTGTCCACTTAGCAGTGGGTACATTGACTGTTACTAATGGCCTAAAATTCTAGCTTCACATTTAGTCACAGAAGGAACAGACAGTAACAGCCAAGAGACTTGGAGAGAGGTTGAGGAAGATAAAAAGGAAGCAGAGAAGATAATTAAGATACCCTTTCTTGCAAAGACTTAACAGTTCAAATGCCAGGGCTCAAATATAAGCAGAAGACATAGAAAAATCTTTGTGATGATTTAAGTGCTTGCTAAAGACCGAGATTTTCCATAGTGGAAATTCAACAAGTAAAGTTTTCTTATTAAAAATAGAAGGTAAAATTTACTAAGCTTTACTATATATTTCACTAAACATTGTATTCAGAAAAAACAATAAAAGTACTCACTATACATATTAATATGCAAATGAGAAATACATAATTTTGCAAAAATAAATTGCCCAACATAATTTGGATTTAAAAATTGCAGACAACAGCAAATTAGGATACGTAGGCAGTAAAAAAAGTTTGTAATCTGGTGGTATCAATGTCATATGGCTCATTAAATAGTTTTACATAGTATTTTCTCATAGAAGTATATTTCTTTCAGTTTTCTTTTAGTATTCCCTTGGCTAAATCCTAACAATGCTTTGGAACTCAGCTTAAATTTGACCTTTTTCAGCAAAATCTCCTCTAACCTCCCTGTCTAAATTAGTCCTGATGTCTCAGTTTTATAATAGATTTCTGAAGCCTAAATGAGATAAATGCACTTGAGGTTTGTAGGTAGTTTGAAGATTGCTGCAGTCCATGGGGTCACAAAGAGTCAGACACCACTGAGTGACTGAACTGAACTGAGGCTAGTAGGATCATACAAGCGCAGAGTAGGTGCTACAAGCATTTCGTTTGTTGTAGTAGTTTTGTTATCAGGATTGATATTGTATCGTATAAAGTACATGGGTTTGATATCAGATATTAGTGTATTCAAATTTTTATTGCCATGGGTTAGCCATCTGCCACTTGAGCAATTTTCTTAAAATTTCTGAACATCAGTTTTTGCATCTGTAAAGGAGTGAGGGGAATTAAACCTAATTCTACAAGGCATATATTAAGGTGAAAGAAATAAATGTAGGTGCTCAGTAAGTATTTTATTCACACACACACACACACACACACACCTACCCACCCACCCATCCTTCTGCTAGCCCTCTCTATGATTTGCTTAAATGGTCTAATTTGGTTGTAACTTACTAAGAAGTGGGAATAAGAGTATAGTTGAACATGTTTTATGGTGTTCAATGGTTATAACACCTTAAATATTCAATTTAATTCCAGGTAAATAACCATCTGTTTCTCAGATTTCAGGTGATGGTATAAACATGTAGAACAGTGTAACTCTGAGTTTAGTTTTCACTCTTTAGAGTGAAACTAAACTATACAGACAAGACTGATCTTAAAGGGAAAGAAGATAAAATGTTAGTAAAATAACACAATATAATTCTAGAAAATAAATTCAAATATAAGAGATTTAAAATTAATGCTATAGTATATATGTGAAATAATACATCAAAATAATGCACTATTTCAAACTCTTTTTAATACTACATTTAGATATTGTAAAGTTTTGATGCCAGGCATTAAAGTTATAGCAGAAGGCAAACGAATTGATTTAGTTTTCATGATTATGAATCATGAAGGTCAAATAAAGTCTGAATTTTTAAGAGATTCAAAAAGAATCATACAGAGATAGGGAGCAGTTAATAAAATCCTGAAAGAGTAGCTCAATGACAGAACTATTTAGGGATGTTCAGTAATTTGAAGCTGAGACCTAAATGCTATATAATAAACTTCACACAAATTGTCTTTCAAACAGTTAGCTTTGATGTGAAGTAGGATAAATGGTAAGGGTAATAATCAGAGTGAAATATTACATAATATGTAAGTGGTATGTACCTTGAGTATTATATCACATCTGAATGCTCTGTAACATCTACATCTGTTCTGGTAGCTTTTAACTAAATTTTATCTTTTTTTTTTTTTTTTTTATCCCTGAATAGGTAGTCATTTTGGGCAGGGATCATTTAACAGACCTGTCACCTAAAGCAATTAGTGTATTGGCAGGAAAGGGGCTTTGGCTTGATAATTGGATACAGGTAGAAGAGAAGTAATGCCAAGGTCAATTCATTAGCAGTAACAATCCATCCTTGAAAGGCTCTTCTTTCCTTGCAATCCCTATTTTTTAAAAAAGCTACACTGTTAGATCAAATTATAAGCAAAAACATATTTTTCATATTTTTAAGAGAAACTTAAGTTTATTATGATGACCTGGTGACAGATTGCTGGAAATTACTTTGTCAATAATCTTTTTTTCCCTTCCTGCCTCAATGACCCTCCTCCTAAAAATATATGAAAGAATTAGATCCTCCTCAAGTTGATACAGAAAGGTGCTTTCACTTGTTCTACGTTATTCATTATAGATTTAGCAGATCTTGAAGAACCTGTAATTGTACAGGCCACCAACACATACAAACACACATTTACATATTTTAAATAGTTGACCTTGCAAACTTTTTCTATTTGATTGTCACCCATTTCTTTCAACATCAGAGTAATGAAAGAGAAAATGTTAATAATACCATTACCTGGATTTAAGTAAATTGAAGCTTTATCTTATAGTGTGTCAGCTTGAGATAGTGGTTGTATTAGAGACACAGTTAATAACATCAACAATCAAGTTACAACACTTTCAGCCATAGCTAGATTTTCTCTGGTATTGATATTTAGTGTGCAGTAAATTACTATAATATTCTATAATATACAAAATTGTATAGAATATTTCTTAGTAAATATATTATGTGCTTGATTGTTTATGTAAATGTTATATAATCATTAGCTTCCAAATATATTTCAGGTAAGATTTCTGCAGTTTGGAAAAATCCCTATTTCAAGTTGCTTACCTAGTCCTTGGGCATTAGAAGTAGTTAAAATATAATATTGAGGAAGTTAATTATTTCGGGTCAACTTCCAGCCATTTTGAACTTTCCAAAAGATAGTGTGTTACAGACAGTATCATGTATCTTTATTCTTATACTCAGTGCTGTTTGTCTCATTTTTCTTATGGTTTACATTCTACACCTTTTTGTGTTAAATACTGCTCTATCCACTTGAATATGAACTCCAACAGAGTGAGAGTCCTTCTTTCTATTCAACATGGCATTCTGGGCAGCTACATAGAATTCTTTTGAGATTTCATAAAGAATATAAACACAATAGATAATAAATCCTCTTATAAGGCCCTAGCTATTCACTAAATGCTCATATGCAGAATTTCGACTGCTTTATTCAATAAAGTATTTAGCGTCAATAGCATCTTTGGTTAAGTTTCAGAAAAGCAACCTTTTGGTGAGACCATAATACAATAAGTACACCATTCTCTAACTTGATTCATCCTTGATTCAGGGTTCAAACACTGGGAAGTGGATTCCAGTCATTTCAGTATCTGCTTGCCCTCTCAGCTGGTCTTTGTGGGGTGCAAACACGGCTCCACATACACCAGATAATCCTTCTTTTCCTCACAGATATGTTATGGCAATTTAGAAATAGTTAATCCATTTTGCAACTATGATTTTTTTTTTACCATAAATCAAACATCATTTAAAATTATAAAATTGACAAAGTACACAATTGGAAGTAAATAGGCACCCTGGGGGAAAATAAAAAGATTTTCCCTTTTCTAAAAAATCTTATTCAAATAACCCCTTATAAAATCCATTCAGTTTGCTTTTACAGTAAATATATAAATCTCTTCAAAATATGTTAATTAAAAGTAATACATCTATTTCTGCTTCAATGGCTATGCTAAAGCCTTTGGCTGTGTGGATCACAAACAACAGTGGAAAAGTCTTAAAGGCATGGGAATACCAAACCACAATAATGGACAGAAATGGTATGGACCTAACAGAAGTAGAAGATATTAAGAAGAGGTGGCAAGATACACAGAAGAACTATACAAAAAAGATCTTCATGACCCAGATAACCATGATGGTGTGATCACTTACCTAGAGCCAGACATCCTGGAATGCAAAGTCAAGTGGGCCTTAGGAAGCATCACTACAAACAAAGCTAGTAGAGGTGATGGAATTCCAGTTGAGCTATTTCAAATCCTAAAAGATGATGCTGTGAAAGTGCTGAACTCAATATGCCAGCAAATTTGGAAAACTCAGCAGTGGCTGCAGGACTGGAAAAGGTTTGTCTACATTCGAATTCCAAAAAAAGGCAATGCCAAAGAATGCTCAAAGTACCGCACAATTGCACTCATCTCACATGCTAGCAAAGTAATGATCAAAATTTTCTAAGCCAGGCTTCAACATTATGTGAACCATGAATTTCCAGATATTCAAGCTGGATTTAGAAAAGGCAGAGGAACCAGAGGTCAAATTGCCAACATCACTGGATCATCAAAAAAGTAAGAGAATTCCAGAAAAATATCTGCTGCTGCTGCTGCTAAGTCACTTCAGTTGTGTCCGACTCTGTGTGACCCCATAGACGGCAGCCCACTAGGCTCCCCTGTCCCTGGGATTCTCCAGGAAAGAACACTGGAGTGGGTTGCCATTTCCTTCTCCAATGCATGAAAGTGAAAAGTGAAAGTGAAGTCGCTCAGTCATATCCGACTCTTAGCGACCCAATGGACTGCAGCTCACCAGGCTCCTCCATCCATGGGATTTTCCAGGCAAGAGTACTGGAGTGGGGTGCCATTGCCTTCTCTGATATTCATTGATTAGCTCTACTCCTGCTTTATTAACTACACCAAAGCCTTTGATTGTGTGGATCACAACAAACTGTGGAAATGTCTTCCAGAGATGGGAATACCAGACCGCCTGACCTGCCTCCTGAGAAATCTGTATATCGGTCAGGAAGCAACAGTTAGAATGGGACATGAAACAACAAACTGGTTCCAAATCAGGAAATGAGTACGTCAAGGCTGCATATTGTCACCCTGCTTATTTAATTTATATGCAGAGGACATCATGAGAAATGCTGGGCTGGATGAAGCACAAGTTGATATCAAGATTGGTGGTTGAAATATCAATAACCTCAGATATGCAGATACCACCACCCTTATGGCCGAAAGCAAAGAAGAACTAAAGAGCCTCTTGATGAAATTGAAAGAGGAGAGTGATAAAGTTGGCTTAAAACTCAACATTCAAAAAAACTAAGATCATGGCATCCAGTCCCATCATTTCATGGCAAATAGATTAGGAAACAATGGAAACAGTGACAGACTTTATTTTTGGGGGCTCCAAAATCACTGCAGATGGTGACTGCAGTCATGAAATTAACAGATGCTTGCTCCTTGAAAGAAAAGCTATGACCAACCTAGATAGCATATTAAAAAACAGAGTCATTACTTTGCCAACAAAGGTCTATCTAGTCAAAGTTATGGTTTTTCCAGTAGTCATGTATGGATGTGAGAGTTGGACTATAAAGAAAGTTGAGTGCTGAAGAATTGATGCTTTTGAACTGTGGTGGTCAAGACAACCCTTGAGAGTCCCTTGGACTGCAAAGAGATCCAACCAGTCCATCCTAAAGAAAATCAACCCTGAATATTTATTGGAAGGACTGATGCTGAAGCTGAAGCTCCAATACTTTGGCCACCTGATGGGAAGAACTGACCAATTGGAAAAGACCCTGATGCTGGGAAAGATTGAAGGCAGGAGAAGAAGGGGAGAACAGAAGATGTGATGGTTTGATGGCATCGCCAACTCTATGGACATCATTTTGGTTCAGCTCCGGGAGTTGGTCATGGACAGGGAGGCCTGGCGTGCTGCTGACCATGGGGTCTCAAAGAGTGGGATCCGACTGAGTAACTGAACTGAACTGAGTGTTTTAATAATTAACTCTGATGGAATAAGACTGAAATTTTTTTCTCAACTTCCTAATGTTAATAGTGTTACCACTATTGCTGGAGGTGTGCAGAAGTTGCACATTTCCTCAAAATAAATCATAGAGAAGTCTTTGTCTAACTACTGATGCTTCCACCAGAGGACGAGTCTGTGAAAGCAAAGGTATATAGGCATTATGGAGACACATATCTGAATTTCTCATTTTAAGAATGAGATTATATAAATGGCATGGCTCCAGTTCACCAGAGATGTTGTTTCCTGAGTTCCATTATCCCCTCAAATTATATTTTAACATCTTTACTTCAACAAAAGCAATTTATGTTCTCTGTCTACCACATTGTCTCCCCCCATACATACACACACTTCATAAAATTCAGATTTCTGATAATACTATTGTAGCATTCTAAGTCATCTAAATAATATAACACCTCTTCTAATTCATTATATATGGATGCCAGATGGAATTGTCCTTTAGATTACATCATGCTTCATCTTGCGTCAGCTCTTCTTAGTGACAAATGGTTGAATAAATAGATTCACTTCTTTTAAATTGTACTTTTCTTATCTTGGTAATATAACATTGAAATATATATGAATGGTGACCCCAGACATGCTTTGTATAATATTATGAATCCAGTATATTATATTCTGTACTAAAACTATTTTCTTGTTTTCATACTCACAAGACATAAAAATGCTTTTTTTTTGGCTTATCCTCACTTTATGTGTATTTTCAAACTGGGGACTCATAACCCTGATCCTCTTGTGTTAATTCTTTATGATGCATCAGGGAATATTTCTGAAACTTTAATTGTTTGTGTGTTTACCTGACACAAAATTGTCAGGTAATTTTGTGGCATTTATTAAAGCAAATTTGTTTAACAAGTTTTGTTCTTTCAACAATCCTCACAACAGTTTAATGAAATTCACTCTGTTACAGAAGTTCTAAAATATAGGGGTTAAGTTAGTAAGTGTATAGATACAGAAAAGCCTAGTAACCCTTAGAATAGTGTAAAGTCGATAAGCAAAAACCTTCCATCTGCGTTATATTTCTCAGGACATAAAAATAATGTTAAGCCAGTGAAAGAGTAAGGAGAGATCAGATGTCAGCCTGTCAGACAAATACAAATCATAATTAAGTTGTTTTCTAATTATAAATTCATTCATTTGCATTCAACTCCGGCTGTACCACACCAGAAAGAAATGTTTATATTCTGACCCAGAGGTCTGGTAGTGTTAGGCTTGCCTGCTTTCTAAGCTCACATATTAATATAGGATATACTTTTGTTTGGCTCACATCTGTCTCCCTTGAAGCACGATGCCAATTATTTTCCTTGCTACTTTTTCAACTGGCAGAGCACATCTCTACTTGCTCAGTTCTCCCTGAAGTTCATGAAACCAAATGATGCAAAAACAATGAAAGGAAAGCTTTACTTATATTACTTTTAAGGGTTTTCTGGATATTGCTGAGGAGATAGGCTCCAGTATTACATTTCAAAAACTATTTGAAATGCATGTTAGATTTCCCTGTCTCAGTAAGGATTATAAAAACTGGTAATGAACTGCCTTTCAGCTATGGTATCTGTGTTCCTCTATCCAATCGTCAACTTTCATTAAATTTATATGTCAAGTCATTGTACTTGTTTTTTGTTTCTTTGTTTTCTCAATAGTGTCTGCCTTCCTACTTCTTTAGCAATATCAAACCTAATTTACTCTGAAGTTTCTGGATGACAACTACTGGCTAATAAAATAGTTAAAATACTCTGCATCTTCTGGTCAAATTCTATGCTATGAAAAATAAAATAGTTGATTTTATACAAATGATGCTTTAGTCTACTTTAAATATATGTGTTTATGTGAGATAACATCATATAAAGTTTAATTTCACTGATTATATGCAGAAATAAATAAGAGATTCTTTTGATGAAATTATAGAAATTGGGTTAGGAATTATAAACAGGCTCACAACTGTAAAGTCTGCATACATATTACCAGTTTGGTTTTGTATATAGTTAGAATATTTCACATTATTCCTAATCTTTGCTGACATCAAAGTCTAAAAAGAGATATCTTAGTTGAATTTCATAACATATATTTTCAAAATAGAACCTTGGATGAGTCCTTATAGGATTTAATAACTGAATTTTCTCCTGGGGTTTGAACTGCAATGCATTAGCACAACTTCATTGCTCTGAAAAGTGAAAATAAAGGACAAATTACTAAACATGAGTTACTAGAATCAAAGACAATGATGTTCAGAAAAGTACCTGAATAAAAGATCTTAGAGAAGGAGAGGATGCTAAGTACAGTCCTGGATGGGGGGAAGCTGTAACATTAAATAATTCTCATTTGTTCTTTCTCACTCTTTCTGCCTCTATTTGTGTCTCTTTCTTTCTGTCTTTCCTCACTTGCCTCACTTGCCCATCTTTCTCCCATACATAAACGCACACAGAATTCTCTGTTCTCTTTTCAGCTGCCTTACAAATTTTAAACAACAAAGAAAGTTCATGAATTTTGTATTAACATAAAGAGACTAAGTCCAAGTTCCTAGAAATAACAAAGAAAGTTCATGAATTTTGTATTAACAAAAAGAGACTAAGTCCAAGTTCCTAGGTATATTTAAAGCTCTTCACCTGTGACGTGATTTATCCTCTTAATTCTCACCTACTCCTGTGGTAAAAATTATATATGCTCATTAAAATGAGGTTAAGCAGTGGAGAACCAATGTATTGTGTCATATCAAAATAAAGATGGTTTGCATCAGATAATTTTGAATCTAGACATCTCTATAGGTACATACGCAGGTAGAAAAAGAGATGACTAAAAGATTAGCTGGATACTTGGAGAAAGTGGATATTCAGGTGAGGGGATGTATGAAAGTTCTTTAAACTATTCTTAACCTTTTATTTGGCCACCATGCACAGCATGAGGAATCTTAGTTCCCTGACCAGGAATCGGATTCTTAATACATATGTTTAATTTGCAAACAATATTTTATCATATGAGAGAGAAAATTGGGGGTTGTTAATAAATAAATGTTAGAGAAAATAAAAGATTAGCTGTCTAATTAGAGTGACAAATATGCTTATGAAAATGGATTATAATATACATGCTATATTTCATTAAAATATTAAATTCTGTTGTGTTTAAGAAAAGAAAATTCAAGCAGTGAGAAACTTGCAATAATAGTTAAGATGAATTTAATATTGATAAAAAATTGCAAAACTATCATTAAGTTAAAGCCATTGTGTTTAGAACTACATTTTCATACTACATAGTATAGATTGACTACTTGATATGAAAATTTGAGGATAGTCAATTATTGTTTTTCCTAATTTTGTGAGTCACATTATATTTTTTTAACCCTTGTAATAGTTTGCTGTAATTACATTCATTTTTTTCAATCATATTCTCACAGTTTTCATTCTTGTTTAATTTCATTCAATTTTCACTTTTCATTCTTTAAACACAGTTCTTCCAATACTTCCTGAGTTCCTTGTTTTTCTTAATTGCTAATTGATTTAGTGTGTATTTGCGTGTGTGTGTATTTATGTGTGAAAGACTTATGGTAGTTGTATTATCCAATTTGTTGTATTTGTTTTTTACTTTTAAAAATGTTTTCATTGTTTTTGTTTTGTTTATACATAAGTAGTACCTTGACTGAGTATATCTTTAGGGCATATTTTCTTTCCTTTATACATTTATAGACATTTTCTCCTAACATCTAGTCTTGATTGTCACATTGGAAAATTTTAAATCTGATTAAATTTCCTTTTTTAGGGAATTTGATTTTTCAGCCTAGATAACTGATGAAAAATATTTTATCCTTGATATTTAATAACTTAATGTGGATATATTATTTTACTTATCATTTATATTTACTTTGTCCAGAATATGATTTGTCTTTTCAAACCGTATATTCATTCTTTTCAGAAAAATTTCCCTAAACTATTTGGATTATCTTTTGGATCCATTTTTTAAAAAAATTTAACCTAAGTGATAGCAATTATTCTTATATTGGAATATCACTGTCCTCTATCTATTATTATCCTCCGTCTGTTTGACATTCTATTTCACATTTAATTCAATTATCTCAAATATTTTCTCTGTCAGTAATTTCATTTTCAGTTTGCCATACTGTGAGTTAATTACTAGCTCTGCATTAGTATCATTTTAAACAATTCATTAGCTCTTAAATTCCCTGTATTCAATCTATTTTTATTTCCAGTTGATTTATTTAATTAATAAATCGGTTTATATTATCATTTAGTAAAATAAGTGATAATAGCATTTATTAATGATATTACTAACTTGGGCAGTATGAAAAATACTGGTGAGATAATTTCTTTGGTCCCCAGGATAATGTTTTATTCTGTCCTGGATTGCTCACCTCTCTCTTGAGATGTATTATTTTGAAGGTTTTTATTTTATTTCATTGCTTATTTATGACCAGTGTCTAACTCCTTTGATATAGGGTGAATTATTTTTCCTGTTCAACAAATATGAATTAGGCTTTTTGTGTTTTGGAGATAAAGTTCACCTGAAACTGTATAGTTTTGGGTGGGGATGGAAAAGAGAGAAGGATCATGTTTCTGTTGTTTCTTTGAAGATTTTATTGTATATACTATCAAGCTTTGACATTTATTCTACCCAGGTTGGAAATAGCCTTCATTTCTGACCATTTGGTCAGCTGAGTTTGAGGCCTTGGAATTTTTTAATGTGCCAGATAGAGTCAAATACTCAAAGTGAAAGTGAAAGTTTAGTCGCTCAGTCATGTCCGACTCTTTGAGACCCCATGGACTATAGCCTACCAGGCTCCTCAGTCCATGGGATTTTCCCAGCAAGAGTACTGGAGTGGGTTGTCATTTCCTTCTCCAGAGGATCTTCCTGACCCAGTGATTTAACCCAGGTCTCCCACATTGTAGGCAGACGCTTTACCGTCTGAGCCAAACTGTTCTTAAATTTTTACTTTAATTATTCCTTTCTATGAACTCTAATTTCTATCCCTCAAGATCTGAGGACATGGATAATGAATGTCAGAAATTACTTGAATTTCCCAGATTTCTGAGTAGTATGAATGGAATTTGGAACTTCTTGTGCTACCCCAAAATCATTAATTTCTTGTACCAATTGATTCCTCTGTTTTTTGAATAGTATCACATTAGTTTATAATCTTGCCTTCATAGGCTATTCCTAATGGATCTTAAAGAGGTATATGTTTGTATTGATTCTTTTTTTCTTTACTCTTTTTTTTTCTTTTCTAATTTTCTTCTCTTTAAAGTGACAATTATGTCATTGTATATACAGGAATAAGATTCTGTGACCTATCTACATTCAAATATCTTTACTCAAAATTTTCTTCTATGTGATTAAAAACTATACATGTGCTTTTTACATAAAATTCTATGATAACAATGTCTTAATGAGTTTTTTGTGAATACTGAAATGTTGTATTTCTTTATGATTGCTTATTTTTGTAGTAAGTTGGGTCTATGTAAGCATGGGAGTATGTGTGCATATGTGCATGATGGGTGTTCACGTTGGTAAAGATGTGTGTGTGTTGTCAGTGTTACATGTATTTTGGGAATATGTCCGGGGATAATATCTATGTGTGTGGGAGGATATGTATGGAAATTATGCATGCATCTACATACACAGATATGTGTGTGTGGAAGACTGTATGTGTGTGTGTGTGCCTGTGTACCTGAGAGAGAGAGAGAGAATTTCTGTGTGAATGGAAGCTTCTAATATGGGTAAAACCATTAGAAAATTGAGAGGTAAATTTTATGGTATATGTGTTGAATTTATAAGCTTAGAGACAAGTGTGGACACTTTTAGCAACGCTAGTATTAGCTCTAGAGATAATTAATTTTGACCACAAAGATATCTTCACTTCCCTTTTGCAGTGTGGGTCTACTACAGTGACCTTTGAAATTCTTATAGTCCCTGTTCAACATTATATTATAGCTTAGTAACTGATTAAGCTATCATTCTTTTTGCTCTTTAGCCTGTAATAGTACTGAGTGTCACCAAGATAGTTATTCTCTCCCAGTTGTATCTTAGCGTTCTTCAGTAAGAAGCCACTGGCCATGAACAATGCAGTTAATTGACCTTCGAGTCTCACTTCATGGGCTACATGAAATAAAGTTCCTCAGCCAAATTTTTAAAAGTTGAAAATATAATGAAAGCTGTATCACTGTGAACCTAAAATGGCCAGAGGTTAACATAATACATGCTGCTGCTGCTGCTAAGTCGCTTCAGTCGTGTCCGACTCTGTGCGACCCCATAGACGGCAGCCCACGAGGCTCCCGTCCCTGGGATTCTCCAGGCAAGAACACTGGAGTGGGCTGCCATCTCCTTCTCCAATGCATGAAAGTGAAAAGTGAAAGTGAAGTTGCTCAGTCGTGCCCGACTCTTAGCGACCCCATGGACTGCAGCCTACCAGGCTCCTCTGTCCATGGGATTTTCCAGGCAAGAGGACTGGAGTGGGTCACCAGTGCCTTCTCAGATAATACATGCTAGCATAGAAAACACACACACACACACACACACACACACACACACACACACTTGTCGAACTAATACTACAGCTTTTAAAGAGTTCATTTTCACAAATAGGACAAATGCTGTATTATATTTTCAATGTTTAAATTATTATTAATCACTAAATACTGTCTAAACAAAGTATATAAGCTAAGCCATTTTACAGACTCATACTACTTATTATATGTAGCCATCGCTTCAATAATATAACACCTTAAAAATAACAAGTATCCTCAGAGAACATATAAGGACAGAAAATCCAGTTTAGTGTTCAGATTTTTCCTAAATTGACTTCCTTCCTTTCTTTTTTTCCTTCCTTCCTTCCTTGTTTTTCCTTTCTTTTCTTTCAAGAGCTACCATGCATATTATAAAGGATATGAGTTTGGGACATTATTAATAATCTGAGTTCTTAAGTTTTAGACAGAGAGTAGGTAGTGTGTTGAGCACTGGATATCCATTACTGTACTTAATGCTAATGCTAAGTCGCTTTAGTCGTGTCCGACTCTGTGCGACCCCATAGATGGCAGCCCACCAGGCTCCGCCGTCCCTGGGATTCTCCAGGCAAGAATACTGGAGTGGGTTGCCATTTCCTTCTCCAATGCATGAAAGAGTACTGTACTTAATATATGAGTCTTATTAGCATCTCCTCCTTGGAGGGAGGGAGAGCGAGGGAGAGAGAGGGAGGGAGAGAGAGGGATGGACTGAGTTGAAGGAATTGGCTTAAGTGATTGTGGGGGCTGGCAAATCCAAAAATAAAGGGCAGGTCTGCAGGTTGGAAATTCAGATAAGAGTTGACGTTGCAGCCTTGAAACCTGAGGAAGGTTTTCTCTGTTGTAGTCTTGAGGCAGAATTGCTTCTCCTTTGGGAAACCTTAGTCGGTGTCCTTAAGACTTTCAACTGCTTGGATGAAGCCACTCACATTGTGGATGGTAATCTGCTTTACTCAAAGTCTACTGATTATAGATGTTGGGCTTCCCTGATAGCTCAGTTGGTAAAGAATTCACCTGCAATGCAGGAGAGCCCAGTTCGATTCCTGGGTCAGAAAGATCTGCTAGAGAAGGGATAGGCTACTCTCTTTCATATTCTTCAGTTCAGTTCAGTACCTCAGTCATGTCCAACTCTTTGTGACTCCATGGACTGCAGCCCGCCAGGCCTCCCTAATTATTGTCAACTCCTAGAGTTTACTCAAGCTCATGTCCATTGAGTCAGTGATGCCACCGAGCCATCTCATCCTCTGGTGTCCCTTTCTCCTTCTGCCTTCAATCTTTCCAGTATTCCAATCAGTCCAGTATTCTTGGGCTTCCCTTGTAGCTCAGCTGGTAAAGAATCCTCCTGAAATGCGGGAGACCTGGGTTCAATCCCTGGGTTGGGAAGATGCCCTGGAGAAGGGAAAGGCTACTCACTCCAGTATTCTGGCCTAGAGAATTCCATGAACTATACAGTCCAGGGGGTGCAAAGGGCCGGACATGACTGAGTGACTTTCACTTTCCGGCATCTAAAAACATACATTCACAACAACATCCAGAGTAGAAACTGGGCAGGATAGCCAAGCCAAATTGACACATGAACAGTAATACTTTGCAATATCTGCAATTTAATAATGATGTGATCTTGCAATTTTGAGATAGTTCTTTATCATTTCATTTTATTTGTAGTTCTTTATCACTTTCTGAGACTCTGATTCCTATCAGTGACACACAGCTAATTGACACATATAACATATATACTTTATGTGTGTGTGTGTGTATGCAGTTTGCTTCTTATTCCATTTTTCTTGAACAAATATAGAGTTTCCACTCGTTAGCTGGGCAATCCTAGTAATTTTCCTTTATTAATCTTCAGTTTCCTCACCTCTAAAATTTAGCACATTGGGGTAGAAGTTCTTAAGTTCTCGTCAGCTGTAATGTTTAATCAGCCTATGATGTCACCACTTCAGTGACATGTGCTTATCTCATCATTCATAAAATCCTTAACTGATCTCTGAATCCATTGACAGAAGGAATAATGCCATCATATGACACTAAGGACCAAACAAAAGAAGGCCCTTGTTTTTCTTTTAGTGAGAATAGTCTTGAGCTGGACCACTGACATTTTCTTGTCTGGTTGCCCTGGTGACCAAAGTCATACATTTGTAGTAAATGTGGTCAGACACAGAGAACACACTTTTTTTGTTTGTTTGTTTAATTTCGGTGCAAATGTACTGTCCAGAATTGCGACTGAATGGTATATTAATCCTTGGACCTGGTAATGGGAATATATACATAACAGGAAAATAAGCTAAATCTTTCATAACAGACTTCTACTGCACATGCAGTTGTTTACCGCATCTAGTGTTTTTGTTTTGCTGATTGAAAACATATCCACACAATTCCTCCCAATTTAGATATCTAAATAAAATCAGCATTGAAAATAAATGTTACCAAAAAATGTCAACTGATGTCTAATTTGCATATTCCATTGATTATTTGCACTCAGAGTTAATTCAGGCTTGACTAGTGTACTGTGACTGATTCAGATGGGCGGTAATGGAATATCATTGCCAAAGCTTCTCCTGGGGCCACTCAGTCTGTTCCAAATCAGTCTCTTTATGTTCACAGCCAAAAGGGACATCAGTTGTGCAAACAGGTTTTTGTGAGCCCACTTTGGCATCAAGTTAGAGAATGGAAACATAAAGGAAGCTATAGAAATATAGATACTTCAGTAGCAATAAAATCTGTAAACAAGTTCAAATTTCCTGAATTATGAGTATTTACATCCTGAGGAAAATACACCTAAATTGAGCATACAAATGTTTATGCTTCAGTCAGTGCATTATTTAGCTGTTTTGGAGTTTTCCCCCAAAACCAATCTAAGTCAGTGTATCTATCTTAGCTTTGAAGCTGTCTGGGAGAATCTTTATACTTGGTCTTTTCTCTGGTAATGGGATGTAGTGAAGTACTATGCCTGGTTGATCACTTAATAAAATAATTGTTTTATGGTGATAGAACACCCAAGCTCTTCAAACTAAATAGCATTTAATTACACTACTCTTTCAAATGTATTATGTCCCCAGAATATCCATTGACACATGGAGTTCAAGTTCATCTCCCTCTTGTGTTCTTTAGCTTTTGATTATATACTGTGTTCACAGAATGCCAGTTTATTTCTTAACCAGCAATTATCTTCCTAAAGCTCTAGTACATGGTTCACACAAACAATGACAATTTTGGATGTGAACATGCCAAATCTTCACTCAGACCAAGTTGTAAAAGCACTCTCACAAGTTAACAGATATCACACTGTAAAAAAAGATGACAAATAAAAAAGACTGTTTAAAAATCATCAGAAGCTATACCTTATTGAAATTATCACAATGTTGGTATTTCTATGAAATGTATTTGCTATTTGAACTGCATGAATTATTCCAATGTTGAAAATATCTTTGCTATCATTTTGTTACCTTGCTATTTTATTTTATGTTCCCATAAATCTCACAAACAGTAACATTTTAGAGGCACGAAAAAAGTCAACACAAATAATTTACATCAGATCAGGAATTAAAAAAAAAATCATTGCAGTCATCTTTTACCCCAAATCTCTATTTTCAGGAATTCAAATAAAAGTGCTTATGTGAAGGATTATATTTATTAGGATTTATTAAATTAAGCAACGGGTACATATGCATAGTGATAACCTACTTCTTCCAAGAATAAATCAACTTTCCATAAGGACAGTCACCCTCTGGAAATGTGCATAGATTTTTTCATATTTGTGCATAATTGTATTGATTTTGTGGGTAGCTGCTCCATTACTTGGCCCTTGCCTATTCATTTTGTGAGGCATTCGAAATTGAGAAAAAGCAGGCAGTCTATTTGCTGGATTTATTCCCATTATTAGAGAGTATTTTTAGGTGTGTGCTGATATGTACAACAGAGCTCACTGTTTCCTTTGAACAATTTTTTTTCTGAGGTAATAAGCGTTATTATAATTTACAAGCAAAATAGATTTCAGTGTTTCAATGTGGAGATTACAGAATTGGATGACCTGAATGAAACTGATAAAAGTGTATTGCTGAGAGCCTCTATCTATGAGGCACTGCAGATGCTGGAGCAAAGTAACAAAGAAATGTAAATGTTTGCAGATAAATGGAGAGATTTCTCCACTTATTGAAGGCACACTAATAGGTGTACTTCATTTTTGATGGAACAATGTGCAACTGAAAAAAAAAAATAAAAGCATCTGGCAGCTTTGGCTATGGTGGCTATATAATTTAGAATCAAGCTGGACATTTCTGAGAAGGGGATCTTTGTTAATAAATAGAAATAAATCAGGAATGCTCAACTTGTCAATATTATCTTCTTGCTTTAGACAATTAGGAAGCATGGGCATTTGGAAGCTTGGTGATGTGACGCTCAGGAACCATTTTGTATCAGAGACTAAGTGCTCAATTTTGAGTTGATCACAGAAATTTAACTTGGATTGACTAAGTTAAATTCCTGGCTCCACCATTTATTAGATGTTCATCTCTGGACAAGTTATTAATGTTTTTGTATATCAAGCTTCTCATTGAATCTTAGGGATAAGAATAGTACCCATGTCCTGGTGTTATGAGGTAATTTCATTGAGATTTAACACATAAAGCACTTAGTGCAAAGCATCAGTTATTTGAGCAACTATATTTCCTTTTCCTAGAGCAATGTTTTGGTGGTGTTATTATTACTGGTTGCAGTTGTGTAATTAGAGCTTTAGAATGAGAATCTTGGTTCGAAACTGACCTAAGTCTCTCCACTTTTACTTTTACCACACTCACTGTCCCACCATTATTCACTAGGACTTTCTCTTCACTATAAAAGAGCCAAAATAATTTTCTTAAAACCTTTCAATGCCTGTCCCTCACATTTGAAGTTGAACCTATTTTTACCTACAAGGCCAGTGTACAAAAGTTATCCTTGGAAATCTAATTACCTTTCCCTCTTTCTGTTGCTCATCTCTGCACATAATACCCTGTCTTCTTGCTTTTTTTTTGAAAAAGCATGATATATTCAGAGACCTTCAGAGCCATTGCATTTGAAGTTTTCTCAGACCAGGATTGTCTTCATCAAATCGCCAAACTGGTCACTACATTCAGGTCTCTATTTAAATCCCCATCTGAGAAAGGGCTTCCCTGACTCCCTTCTGATCACCCTCTGTTTCTTTATCTTTATTTTTGTTTGTAGCACATAACACTATCCAACGTTATGTCTGTCTATTTTATGTTTCTACCATGAGAATATAAGTTTCAATATGTCACATATGTTATAATTCTGTATCCCAATACATAGAACTGTATCTGGTACCTAGGAGTTACTAAAAGGAACTGCTTAATGAGTGTAAGGAAAAATAATGAATTAAAGACTTGAATGAATGAATGCATTCATAGAACTCACGTTTAAAGTTGGATAAACAGATGAAAAGGATAGAAAATATGTTATCACCAGCAGATCCATTAATGAGTAGATGCTTTTCAGGAAGTAATATAAAATTATATTTATCTATATAAATGCACATTTTGTGCAACATCAGTAGGAATATTTGATGGTGTAGATTCTTACTTAAAAATGTTTTTCAACTGATATCTATAAGTAAATAGAAGTATATGCTAAAAGTCAGAAAGTAGGTCAAATGCAATAAATCCATAGAACACATAAACTGAATTATAATGGTTTTATAAGCTTGGCAGCTCAGATCATCGAGATCCTAAACTCTAGTCCTAGTTCTGACTTTACTGGTTTTGTGTGCTCCAGGGAAGGCTGCCTCCACTTTGTCCAGGTCTTTTCAGTAGAATATTATTTTTGAACTTTCTGCTCTCCCTCACAATGCCTATAGATAGATAATATTGGTCCAAGCCAAGGTATGTTAATGCTTCTAATAGACTAAATATTTTACTGAGAACTATATCTATCTAAAACCTGCATTTTTCTGAAAACTTATTGATATTTAGTCCGAGGCATCATTACCAAAGTCAGTTGATCACATAAGCCATAGGATTTATAAAATATCCAGAATACAGTAAAGTTAGTTTAGTTTTCTGAATACAAATATATATATATATATATATATATATATATATATATATTCTTTTAAAAGTAGCTTATTGGGGGACATACATTAATAATTCATAAGTTTCTTTCATCACATGCAGCAGAGTTGTGTGAATCCGCATCCCAAATAACCTATAATGAAATCTGCTTTCTTTCATATTATTGAGCATTAATGTTCAGAGAACTTGGAACATGGTAGATACTAACTATAAATATCAGTTGTCTTTGCCAACTAAATGAAAATTGTGATTAGTTCTGTATAATTTTAAAGGTTTCAATAAGCCCAGCAGGCAATTTAATAAGAGGCAGTTGTTTTTTGCCAGGTCTTTCAGGTTAAAAATCATTACTCTGCTCCCAGTGGAGAGAAAAGGATTGAAATGCAATAGATTTAAACGTCTGTGCACTGAAAACTGGTTTTCTTCTCACTACCTTGCAGACTTAAGGAAAAAATAATTAAAACTAAAAAGTACATTTGAGTATTCTTTGACATTGCCTTTCTTTGGGATTGAAATGAAAACTGAACTTTTCCAGTCCTGTGGCCACTGCTGAATTTTCCAAATTTGCTGGCACATTGAGTGCAGCACTTTCACAGCATCATCTTTTAGGATTTGAAATAGCTCAACTAGAATTCCATCACATCCATTACCTTTGTTCATAATGATACTTCCTAAGGCCCACTTGACTTCACATTCCAGAGTGTCTGGCTTTAGGTGAGTGATCACACCATTGTGATTATCTGGGTCGTGAAGATGTTTTTTGTACAATTCTTCTGTGTATTCTTGCCACCTCTTCTTAATATCTTCTGCTTCAGTTAGGTCCATACCATTTCTGTCCTTTACTGAGCCCATCTTTGCATGAAATGTTCCCATGGTATCTCTAATTTTCTTGAAGAGATCTCTAGTATTTCCTATTCTATTGTTTTCCTCTATTTCTTTGCATTGATTTCTGAGGAAGCCTTTCTTATCTCTCCTTGCTGTTCTTTGGAACTCTGCATTCAAATGGGTATATCTTTCCTTTTCTCCTTTGCTTCTCGCTTCTCTCCTTTTCACAGCTATTTGTAAGGCCTCCTCAGACAGCCATTTTGCTTTTTTGCATTTCTTTTTCTTGGGGATGGTTTTGATTCCTGTCTCCTGTACAATGTCACAAACATCCGTCCATAGTTCATCAGGCACTCTGTCTATCAGATTTAGTCCCTTAAATCTATTTCTCACTTCCACTGTATAATCTTAAGGGATTTGATTTAGGTCATACCTGAATGGTCTAGTGATTTCCGCCATTTAGTTCAATTTAAGTCTGAATTTGGCAATAAGGAGTTCATGATCTGAGCCACAGTCAGCTCCCAGTCTTGTTTATGCTGACTGTATAGAGCTTCTCCATTTTGGCTGCAAAGAATACAATCAATCTGATTTCAGTGTTGACCATCTAGCAATGTCCATGTGTAGAGTCTCTTGTGTTGTTGGAAGAGGGTGTTTGCTATGACCAATGCATTCTCTTGGAAAAACTCTATTAGCCTTCACCCTGCTTCATTCTGTATTCCAAGGCCAAATTTGCCTGTTACTCCAGGTGTTTCTTGACTTCCTACTTTTGCATTCCAGTCCCCTATAATGAAAAGGACATCTTTTTTGGGTGCTAGGTTCTGAAGGTCTTGTAGGTCTTCATAGAACCATTCAACTTCAGCTTCTTCAGTGTTACTGATCGGGGCATAGACTTGATTTACCGTGACGTTGAATGGTATGCCTTGGAAATGAACAGAGATCATTCTGTCATTTTTGAGATTGCATCTAAGTAATGTGTTTAGGACTCTTTTGTTGAGTATGATGGCTACTCCATTTCTCCTAAGGGATTCCTGCCCACAGGAGTAATAAAATCGTCATCTGAGTTAAATTTACCCATTCCAGTCCATCTTAGTTCGCTGATTCCTAGAACGTCAACGTTCACTCTTGCCATCTCCTATTTGACCACTTCCAATTTGCCCTGATTCATGGACCTAACATTCCAGGTTCCTATGCAATATTGCTGTTTACAGCATTGGACCTTGCATCTATCACCAGTCACATCCACAACTGGGTGTTGTTTTGCTTTGGCTCCATCCCTTCATGCTTTCTGAAGTTATTTCTCCATTGATCTCCAGTAGCATATTGGGCACCTACCGACCTGGGCAGTTCATCTTTCAGTGTCCTATGAAAATTCTCTAAGCCAGGCTTCAGCAATGCATGAACCGTGAAATTCCAGATGTTCAAGCTGGTTTTAAAAAAGGCAGAGGAACCAGAGATCAAATTGCAAACATTCTCTGGGTCATGAAAAAAGCAAGAGAGTTCCAGGAAAACATCTATTTTTGCTATATTGACTATGCCAAACCCTTTGTGTGGATGACAATAAACTGGAAAATTCTGAAAGGGATGGGAATACCAGACCACCTGACCTGCCTCTTGAGAAATCTGTATGCAAGTCAGGAAGCAACAGTTAGAACTGGACATGGAACAAAAGACTGGTTCCAAATAGGAAAAGGAGTACATCAAGGCTGTATATTGTCACCCTGCTTATTTAACTTATATGCAGAGTACATTATGAGAAACACTGGGCTGGATAAAGCACAAGCTGGAATCAAGATTGCCAGGAGAAATATCAATAACCTCAGATATGCAGATGACACCAACCTTATGGCAGAAAGTGAAGATGAATTAAAGAGCCTCTTGATGAAAGTGAAAGTGGAGAGTGAAAAAGTTGGCTGAAAGCTCAACACTCAGAAAACGAAGATCATGACATCTGGTCCCATCACTTCATGGGAAATATATGGGGAAACAGTGACTGACTTTATTATTTTGGGCTCCAAAATCACTGCAGATGGTGATTGCAGCCATGAAATTAAAAGACGCTTACTCCTTGGAAGGAAAATTATGACCAACCTAGACAGCATATTAAAAAGCAGAGACATTATTTTGCCAACAGAGTTCTGTGTAGTCAAGGCTATGGTTTTTCCAGTGGTCATGTATGGATGTGAGAGTTGGATTATAAAGAAAACTGAGCACTGAAGAATTGATACTTTTGAACTGTGGTGCTGGAGAAGACTCATGAGAGTCCCTTGGACTGAAAGTATATCCAACCAGTCTATCCTAAAGGAGATCAGTCCTGGATGTTCTTTGGAGGGACTGATGTTGAATCTGCAACTCCAATACTTTGGCCACTTGATGCGAAGAGCTGACTCATTGGAAAAGACCCTGATGTTGGGAAAAATTGAAGGTGGGAGGAGAAGGGGATGACAGAGGATGAGATGTTTAGATAGCATCCCCGATTCAATGGACATGAGTTTGGGTAAATTCTGGGATTTGGTGATGGACAGGGAGGCCTGGTGTGCTGCAGTTAATGGGGTCACAAAGATTCAGACATGACTGAGTGACTGAACTGAACTGAACTGAACTGAAAAAGTTCGTTTTTGCATATATAGCAAAATGAAGACATTTTTAATACAACTTAGGAAATTAATAAGATTTTTCACTGGGTCATCTTCCAGTCACTGGTTCATTGGATGTTACCATCTGTTGTTTGACAGTTTATGAAAAAAAGAAATGTTTGCTTTACTGTTTCTTGAGTAAACATTTGAAACCATTATAAATATTGTATTCTGGCTAGTGGACCTCAAGAGAGACTGTCACACAGAGTCGCTGTTTTTTCAGAGAGCGTTTGCACTCTTTCAATGATATTGCTAGTTATAGAAATCACTGTCCTACTAGAGAAACCCCTGTCATTCAGAGGTGAACTGGCTATCTGACCATCTGGCTCCCTAAGACATTGCCTGGCTTTCATTCCTTACAACACATAAATTCCCATATGTGTGCTTGGAACCCAGCTCCTAGTGTGCCCAAAAGTCCAACCACTGTCTTCTTTGTTTGTTTTCAGTAGGAAAAGCAAATAGCTTTCATCTCAGATGAGTTCTATTGATTGTTTGTGTTTGTATAGAATGTTGTCTCCAAAATCCTGAGTATGTGGCTAAACTCAGTAGAAAAGAATGCTTGTAATTAGTTACATCTTCCAGGGAGAGAAGAGTGGTTGTATACCTGCTTTATATCTACCTTCTCCGGTATAGGTTGTCCTATCTTTTAGGATTTAGCAAATGAGGGAAACATGGACATTTTAACATCTCCTTTTTTAACTGAATTTGCTTTTATTCAGTAGTCAAATTTTCCCTCTTTGCCATTGTTTGTCATTTTTCCACTCTTACTGGGAAATGGTTGCCATACATCATTTATAAGTTTGAGATATACAGCATGATGGATTGATTTACATATGTTGTGACATGATTACCGCAATAGGTTTAGCTAACATTCATCTTTTCATATAGCTAGAATACAAGGTAAAGAAAGGAAAAAGGAGAAAAGAGAAAAATAATTCTCCTTGTGATGAGAACTTTTAGGGTTTTATTCTCTTAACTTTCCCATATATCATAAAGTGATGTTAACTGTCATCATTGTGCTGTCCATTCCATCCCTAGTACTTATGTACCTTCCTAGTGGGATTTTGTACCTTTTGACCGCCTTCCTCCAATTCTCCCTCCTCCAGCCCTCTGTCTTTGGTAACCACAAGTCTGATTTTTTTTTTTTTCTATGAATTTTTTAAAAATAGATTTTACATATATCTGAGATCTTCCAGTATTCGTCTTTCTCTGTTGGACTGATTTCACTTAGCCCAATACTTTCAAAATCCATCTATGTGGTAGCAAATGGTAGGGCTTTTTTCATTGTTTATGGCTGCACATATATGTATATATATGGTTTCTTTATCCATTAATAGACACTTAGGTTGTTTCCATGTCTTGGCTATTATAAATAATGCTGCTCTACAGATAAGGGTGAAAATGTCTTTTTGAGTTAGTATTTTTTGGGGGGTGGGTGTAATAGGAAAATATTTGGGGTAAATGAAATTACTGGAGCAAATTAAAACCATGGTGATGTATCACTTGATGCTTGTGAGAAGGCCCATCAACAGAAGACAAGAGATAGATACTGGAAAGGATGTGGAAATCCTTGTGCGTTGTCAGTAGGATTGTAAATTGATGCAAACGCTATGGAGAACTACACAAAGGATAAAACTTATCACCTAGTATTGACTCACTTTTATGATTTTAGTGTGGATTTTTTTAATGTGTCTTCGTGTGCTTAAAATCTTGGAGGGTATTTGTATAATACAATTGAAAATCATAACACATTGTTTACCAGTCTGTACTCCAACATAGCAATTTTGTTTTTAAGTATAAATGAAATTTTATTTTACAGCTCTCTTTTTTCCATTTTCCTTGTACATGCTTCATAATTTGGCATAGTGCTTTAACAGGTATACAGATTATTTTGATAGTGTGGACTAATCTCAGATTTTGTTTCAGCTGCCTTCCCATTTTATATTCTCCTCAGATGTCTATATAGGGGCTTCCCTGGTAGCTCAGATGATAAAGAATCTGCCTGCAATGCAGGAGACCCCGGTTTGATCCCTGGGTTGGGAAGATGCCCTAGACAAGTGCATGGTGACCCATTCCAGCATTCTTGCCTGGAGAATTCCTGGAGAGGTACCTGCCAGGCTACAGTCTGTGGGGTCACAGTCAGACACAACTGAGTGACTTTTACTCTGCAAATCTACCATTTTAAATCTATATCTATGCTGAACTTAATTAACTTTTATGTGATAAACCATACTTTTATTAAACTATCTGAATGTCAGGAAGAATTCCACAAAGCAATCTAGGTTGAGTAAAAGTTACTAAATACCAGATTTACCAATTGATTGATTACCTTATTCAGTTAAAAAACATTAATAGTGTTCCTATTAATGAAATTAGGCCCTTTGCTATGTTCCTGTGATAGCAGTAAAAAGATAAGATCTCTACCATGTGAGGGTAAAGATTTCATACAGTAACACAGATTATCATAATAGAAAGAATCATTCCACTGAAGGCATTAAATAGTGTTTTACTGGAGAGGGCTGCTCTGCCATGGATGGAGTTTTTATTTAAGAGCTGTGAGTTCTCACTGAAACATTTTAAAATGATGCCATGATGGACTTAACATGTGGAAAGCATTCAAGATTAGAGGTTATAAGAACAAGCTCTGTGCTTACTGAATATACTAAGATAATATGGTGTTTCCTGATGTTTGGTAAGTTCAGTGCCCTGTGTATCATGTCTACAATAACATTTGTTTATTCTATGTTTGAGTACAAAAAAGAACATATTAAGTGATAGTTGCTTATTAGTCAAGTAAATGGGACTAGAATATCACAAGACAGGAAGAACATTTAATTATATAAATAGTGCATATAAAATATTAATAGTGCATATAAAAATATAAATAATTTTTTAAAAATTAAAAAATAACATTTTTGAAGCTTTGAATGGAAAATATTTCTACCCACACTATGGATTTTCTTGAGATTCTACTTATTGAGATTTGTAGTTAAGTGATGATCTATGTTTGTCTCTGATGGAGAGAAATAAGAGCACATCCAGGCTGCTAGAACATGTTTGGTTATGTCTATAACATCAAGTAAGAAAAGGAGAACCACATTTGCTACCTTCTTGCCTTCCACACCTTTTCTTTCCCATTTCTTTCTGTCCTGAGAACTATCAATTGACCCATGTGATAGGAAATAATGGAGGCCTTTGGGGCCTGTTTAGACCTGAGATCACAGTAGTGAGTGGAGAGTGCCTCCTGATATACATGTGAGGCCATGTTGTTCTTGTTCTTTCTTCAAGGTAGAGGTGGGGAAAAGCCCAGTTAGTCATGATAGGCACTCAGCTGCCTGCCCTCTTTGCCACAGTTATTGCCTCTTGATGAAAGTGAAAAAGGAGAGTGACCCTTCATGGCAAATAGATGGGGAAACAGTGTCAGACTTTATTTTTCTGGGCTTCAAAATAACTGCAAATGGTGATTGCAGCCATGAAATTAAAAGATGCTTGCTCCTTGGAAGGAAAGTTATGACCAACCTAAATAGCCTATTAAAAAGCAGAGACATTACTTTGCCAACAAAGGTCCGTCTAGTCAAGGCTATGGTTTTTCCAGTGGTCATGTATGGATTTGAGAGTTGGACTGTGAAGAAAGCTGAGCGCCAACGAATTAATGCTTTTGAACACAGTGTTGGAGAAGACTCTCGAGAGTCCCTTGGACTGCAAAGAGATCTAACCA
Organism: Bubalus kerabau; assembly: GCF_029407905.1. Classification (NCBI taxonomy): domain Eukaryota; kingdom Metazoa; phylum Chordata; class Mammalia; order Artiodactyla; family Bovidae; genus Bubalus; species Bubalus kerabau. The sequence goes on from NC_073645.1 coordinate 7,218,839, forward strand.
ATCCATTCTAAAGGAGATCAGTCCTGGGTGTTTATTGGAAGGACTGATGCTCAAGCTGAAACTCCAGTACTTTGGCCACTTCATGCAAAGAGTTGATTCATTGGAAAAGACTGATGATGGGAGGGATTGGGGGCAGGAGGAGAAGGGGATGACAGAGGATGAGATGGCTGGATGGCATCACGGACTCTATGGACATGGGTTTGAGTAAACTCCAGGAGTTGTTGATGGACAGGGAGGCCTGTTGTGCTGTGATTCATGGGGTCGCAAAGAGTCGGACACAACTGAGCGACTGAACTGAACTGAACTGAACTGATGGGACCAGATGCCATGATCTTAGTTTTCTGAATGTTGAGCTTTAAGCCAACCTTTTCACTCTCCTCTTTCACTTTCATCAAGAGGCTCTTTAGTTCTTCTTCACTTTCTGCCATAAGGGTGGTATCATCTGCATAGCTGAGGTTATTGATATTTCTCCTGGCAATCTTGATTCCAGCTTGTGCTTCTTCCAGCTCTGCATTTCTCATAATGTACTCTGCATATAAGTTAAATAAGCAGGGTGACAATATACAGCCTTGACATACTCCTTTTTCTCTTTGGAACCAGTCTTTTGTTCCATGTCCAGTTCTAAATGTTGCTTCCTGACCTGCTCACAGGTGTCTCAAGAGGCAGGTCGGGTGGTCTGGTGTTCCCATCTCCTTCAGAATTTTCCACAGTTTATTGTGATCTACAGTCAAAGCTTTGGCATAGTCAATAAAGCAGAAATAGATGTTTTTTTGGAACTCTCTTGCTTTGTCAATGATTCAACAAATGTTTGCAATTTGATCTCTGGTTCCTCTGCCTTTTCTAAAACTTTTCTAAAATGTCTCATGGTAGAAGGTACATATTTGTCAGATATATTTTATGTTCCATTGTGGCATTTTCCATGTAAGTATTCAGCTGCTATTTCTTTTTTTAAAAAAAAATAGCCAAATGTGTTTAAAGCCCTTTTGGGGCCATGAATTACTCACATTTTATTTTTGTTTTTTGAGCAAACATAAAATAAGTTAACATTATTACTTGGAAAGGGTAACTGAATTGATCATAAGGGCTTTAAGTATAAACCTATCTATTTGAACACTGTAGTACAATGATCCTCTGTAAACTTCAGATTCAACTAATTTTAGTCACTTAAGCTATATAAAGTCTCATGGTACTTACAGGAACTAAGAAAACAATAAAGTAGCAGAATACTTAAGTAACATTTGAAAGAAAATATATGGTTTATTTTACCAGCTATGTAATAAAAAGTTAGTTTATAAGGTCAGTAAGGGAAATATTCAAATCTAATTGTTCTTTCAAACACTTTAAAAATGTTCCAACTTGGCAGGTCCAATTTTAAGCAACATGATTTCTTTCAGCTTTCAGAAAAATTTCTAAAACCAAAAAAATTCAAAGAAAAGAATGAAAACTTGTCATGTTCTTGCATTTAAAAAGACTGAGTGAGAACATGCGTGTGGAGTACAGATGGTGCAAAGAGAATGTCAATATGCTCTAAGAAACAAAACTTTTCTTCAGGCCGATGAGTGAATCATTTCATGAACATGGTGATTGGAAAAATAGCTTTGGAAAAGCCAAAATGAATTTCAGAATGTGAATGAATATTTAGGAACATTTTTACTTTGGAACTGTCATACCTCTCATTGCATCAGATGGATCCATTGAGTAAATTCCACTCTCCCTGATAAGATTATTTTCCCTATCCCTGTTGGAATAATTTCTTGGAGAAATTTGCAAAACTTTTCACAAATTTAACACAATCATAGGCCTTGGTGATGATTTCTTTGCCATCACTGAAAAATTTTGAGGAAAACATGCTTTCTCACAAGTTTGTGAAAGAAAGTGAAAGTTGCTCAGTCCTGTCAGACTCTTTGCAACCCCATGGACTATATAGTTCATGGGATTCTCAGGCCAGAATCCTGGAGTGGGTAACTTTTCCCTTCTCCAGGGGATCTTCCCAACCCAGGGATCAAACCCAGATCTCCCACATTGCAGGTGTATTCTTTACCATCTGAGCCACCAGGGCATTCATTTGCATTACAAAGGCATAGATAAGTACAATAATATAAGCATTCTAGAAAAACGTGTAGTATTTCCTTCTCTGTAAAGAAAAAGAAAAAGTGATTTTAGTCACACAGTATGTGCTGTACTGAACTTACAATTCACATAGTAAAGGGAGGTGATTCCTCTGTCGTGCAGGAGGCAATGTCTTAGGATATTTATCTTATGGTATATAGTCTTCTTAATATCAATGACTTTTACTCCATAATATTGTATGCTGTACTAAGGGTAAAAAAATTCAGGAAAACAATAGTGAAACTAAGAAATATAAAAAAAGACTTTTTATAAAACCTTTACTTTATGAATTATGTATTATTATTGAACATTAATAAGGAAACATGTTCTAAAATCATAGACATTATGATATCTATAAGTCTTATAAACCAAGAGAATAGATAAGATTTGATTGTTTTCAATAAATTATTTTAAATGAAATTCAGCTATCACTTGTAAGAATAAAAAAATGTTTAAATTTTAAACATTTATTATTATTCTTTAAACATTTACTTAAAAAATAAAAAAGTTTTTAATTTAAACTAATAAAACATGATTGAACATTAATAACAGATCAAAGGAGATACATTACACTAGTTGAATAATTGAATATTTTTTGCATGTGCAATTTTGAGAGTTGCTATTTCTTAGTGCGTTTCTTATTGTGAATTTTTGAAATGTAATATCAAAGGTACTGCATATCCTAAATGAAATGGATATGGTCAAACCATCAAGCAAGTTTTTTTTTTTTTTTTTTAGTACATGCAGGTACTTAATTGTGTCCCTATATACTGTTCTGAAAGAATTTATAGATTAAAATGCAGAGCTCTAGTCATTCTAGTGTAACAAATCACCTGAAAACCTATGGGCTTAAAGCAACAATGAAGCAAATAGTTCTCTCTCATGGTTTCTGTGAATAAAGGAATTTGGAAAGTTCTCAGCTGGAAGTTTTGGCTCATGGTCTCCCAGCAATTGTAGTCAGGTGGTAGATGTAGGTAAAATACTGGAAGAATGCAGCAAGTAAGAGTTCCACCTGTATATTTTTCTTCAAGTAATTTCACAGACTCTTCATATAGCCTGTTTTCCTGACCTAATTTGGGCTTCCTCACAGATCGACAGTAGCAGGCTGCTTACAGGGCTGTTCAGAATTCTGAGTGCCTCAAGTGAATTTGTATAGCCTTTTATCACCTAGTTTTGTGGTAGGAAGGGGAAGGGGGGGCCCTCCAGGGCCCCAAGAGTGGGCTCCTGTATAACACTCGGAAAAGAATTGCCCAAGGATACATGTGCTGACAAAGCAAGAGACTTTATTGGAAGAGGGCACCCGGGTGGAGAGCAGCAGGGTAAGGGAATCCAGGAGAACTGCTCTGCCACGTGACTCACAGTCTTGGGTTTTACGTTGATGGGATTAGTTTCCAGGTTGTCTTTGGCCAATCATTCTGACTCAGAGTCCTTCCTGGTGGCACACGCATTGCTCAGCCAAGATGGATGCTAGCGAGAGGGATTCGGGAGGTGGATGGACACGTAGTGTCTCCTTTTGACCTTTCCTGAACTCTTCTGGTTGGTGGTGGCCAATTAGTTCCGTGTTCCTTACCAGGACCTCCTGTTGTAAAACAACTCATGCAGATGGTTACTAGAGAGCCTGGCCAGGGTGGGCGGTTTCAGTCAGTGTGCTTCTCCTAACAGTTTCAGACTCACAGAGTATCCCTTCCACTGGAGTCAGAGTAACAACCCAACATAGATTCAGGGGAGAGATCATTCTTTCTATCACTTAGTAGAAAGAGCTCCGGAGATGTATTGTAAGAGAAACATATGTGGTGAGAGATACTGATGCGGATATTACTGATTTGCCACAATTAGTAATCATTAATCATTTTACTGAGAATATCCTAATAATCAGTTGTATTGTCTTTCTAATCAAATAAAAACCATTCCTTTAAAAGTGTTTCATTCTAAATGAAGACTGTGACATATTAACTTTTAAGCTAGATATTGATCAATTAATTATGATAGATATGTAGATTAAACAGAAATCATATAGACTACATGGATAGATGGCTGGATGAAAAAATGAAGAAGAGGAAGAGGACAAAGAACTATGGGATGTGAATTAAAGATTTTGATAAGCCACCCTTTGGAGCAGCAACTATATACAAAGTTGTATGCTAGGAAATATGATACAAATAAGAAGGAAGCATGATTCTTTTCTTAATATAGTTTATCATCCTCTGAGGCCCATATATCATTATAATTCAAGAGAGGATGAACTGTATACTTTTGATTCATACATGTATATATATGAATACAAGATGGACTGTAATATTAGTAATAGATTTAAATAAGGCTGGTAAAATGAAAAGACCTTTCAGTTGTTAGTGTCACTGTATTGATGTTTTAAACACTTGGGAACTTTAGTATTTCATGTATGAAAATGGGATGATAAACATATTTATTAAAATACATTGTGATAGTAATATATATGTGCCTCATAGTAATCTCAAATGCATACTGTGTAATTCATTCTAAGATGGACTGAATGCAAATGCAAAAGTCTCTCTTTTTAGCATTATTTCATTTATAATTTTACTGACAGAATTCTCCTGGTAAAGATCCAAGACAGCAGTGTTGAAGTTGATGTGGTAAACCACAGGATTTATCTTTCCCTTTTTGACAAATGGATGCTCACTTTGGATTTCTTTAACATTGAGGCAGTTGACAGAGATGCTTAAGAATGTGGGTTAGGGAGACAGGCAAGAGTTATTATCTTATGCTGCCTTTTAGTGGCCATCTGACCCCAGGAAGTTTCCTTAGCATCATTAAATCTCAGTTTCTTCATTCTTAGAATAGTGATGATAATTTACTTAAAAGGATCCGTGGTAATTGTTCTGTGTATGGTAACTCTGTCATTATCATTATAGCTCTAAGACTACTCTTCAAATGTAATATAGTATGAGTATTTCCACATAGCAAAGTTGTGTTACATCTTATTCTGAGATCACTGCTTTCTGGAAATTCCTTTTAATATATTCCAAATATTAACAAGATGTTAATATAATTTCATAGATATTAAATAGTATTTTAATGAGGTAGATCACAACAAAGGCTGATTGAAAGGTAACATTGAATGATAGTCAAGGGTTAGGTTGCTTTCCCTTAAGTTAAGTATAGAGGATGTAACAAGTTAATTGGAAGAATACACAGAAGGGTTGACTTATTTATATTAAGGTTAAAGTAAATGTATGATCTTCCTTTGAGAAACACTGAATCTCAGGAAGTAGGAGGAAGGACCCATAAGGTCAAGGTAGCTCAGAACTATCAAATTGCTACATTTTCTATCCTTTGATTATAGTAAAGCCATGTAGAGGCAAGGACATCATTACTTAAGAGTCCCTTCTGTAAAAATGAATATCTCTAGATATTTGCTGTGTATTTCTGATTCTATTTTTCATTCCAGCATTGGCCCTAAAGCAGATCTGTTTAAGTCTACCCTGTGGGAAGGTATTCACATTTATTTATATTATTTTCATATTTTATTTTTATTTTTCATTTCATTAAAATTGGACTAATAAAAGTTATTTACTTTGGCTTTTTAAAGTTTCTTATGGGTGACTAAATAGGTTGTTGAGTTAAAGACATTTTTTTCTGCTCACACAAAGAGCATAAAAATACCAGAGTTTCTCATTTTTCTTCAAAAAAACATTATGTCCATAAACATGGCTGTTGTTTTGACACAAAGCTTCTATAAGCCTTCTGATGCTGTAACTAGTGGCTTCCTAATCAAGTAATAACATTCCTTGAAATGCCTCTGCTTGAAATGCTTCTCTGAAATGCTTCTTCTAGTAATTGTATATTTCTTCCTTATGCAGCATCATGTAGAACCTCAAATGAGTTACTTGATTTTTGTTATAGCCATTACCAATTGTTCTGCATTTAGCAGGTATGAGCTATGAAAGAGACTGATCTAAATTTAAATACTAGCTCCTATATCCATTTATTTAAGAGATATATATATATATATATATATATTCTTCTATTTATTAGGCATCTTCTTAGGACCAGGAACATAATGCTGAGAAACATGTAGTCTCTGGCCTCTAGGAGCTTGCAGTTCATGAAAGAGACAAGTAAGCATTTACTATGCAGAGCTATGGATTAGGATAAAAGTGAGCATCGATTTGCAAAGATCCACAGGAGGAACATGAAATTGTCGCAGTATATATCATAGCATAGAAGGAGAATAAAAGATACAAATAGCTGAGAAAAGAAGAGAAGTAAAGGGAAAGAGGAAAAGGAAATGTATACCCATTTGAAGGCAGAGTTCCAAAGAATAGCGATGAGAGATAAAAAGCCTTCCTCAGTGATCAGTGCAAAGAAATAGAGGGAAAAAATAGAATGGGAAAGGTGAGAGATCTCTTCAAGAAACTTAGAGATACTGAGGGAACATTTCATGCAAAGATGGGCACAAAAAAGGACAGAAGTGGTATGGACCTAACAGAAGCAGAAGATATTAAGAAGAGGTGGCAAAATACACAGAAGAACTGTACAAAAAGATCTTCATGACCAGATAGCCTCAGTGGTGTGATCACTCACCTGAAGCTGGACATCCTGAAATGCAAAGTCAAGTGTGCTTTAGGAAGCATCATTATGAACTAAGCTAGTGGGGGTGATGGAATAACAATTGAGCTATTTCAAATCCTAAAAGGTGATGCTGTGAAAGCATTGCACTCAGTATGCCAGGAAATTTGGAAAACTCAGCAGTGGCCACAGGACTGGAAAAGGTCAGTTTTCATTCCAATCCCAAAGAAAGACAATGCCTAAGAATGTTCAAACTACCGCACAATTGTACTCATCGCACACGCCAGCAAAGTAATGCTCAAAATTATCCAAGCCAGGCTTCAACAATATGTGAACTGTGAACTTCCAGATGTTCAAGCTGGATTTAGAAAAGGCAGAAGACTCAGACATTAAATTGCCAACATTTTCTGGATCATCAAAAAAACAAAAGAGTTCCAGAAAAATATCTACTTCTGCTTTATTAAGTAAGATAAAGTCTTTGACTGTGTGGATCACAACAAAAGTGGAAAACTCTTAAAGAGATGAAAATACCAGAGCACCTGACTTACATCCTGAGAAATCTATATGCAGGTCAAGAAGCAACAGTTAGAACTGGACGTGGAAGAGCAGACTGTTTCCAAATCGGGAAATGAGTACTATCAAGGCTGCATACTGTCACCATGATTATTTAACTTATATGCAGAAATCATCATGAGAAATGCTGGGCGGGATGAAGCACAAGCTGGAGTCAAGATGGCCAGGAGAAATATCAATAACCTCAGATATGCAGATGACACCACCCTTATGGCAGAAAGCAAAGAATTAAAGAGCCTCTTGATGAAGATGAAAGAGGAGAGTGAAAATATTTGCTTAAAACTCAACATTCAGAATACTACAATCATGGCATCCTGTCCCATCACTTCATGTCAAATAGATGGGAAAGCAACAAAAACAGTGACAGACTTTATTTTCTTGGGCTCCAAAATCACTGCAGGTGGTGACTGCAGCCATGAAATTAAAAAACATTTGCTCCTTGGAAGAAAAACTATGAAAAATCTAGACAGCATATTAAAAAGCAGAGACATTACTTTGCCAACAGAGGTCCATCTAATCAAAGCTAGGGTTTTTCCAGTAGTCGTGTATGGATGTGAAAGTTGGACTATAAAGAAAGCTCAGTGCTGAAGAATTGGTGCTTTTGAACTGTGGTGTTGGAGAAGACTCTTGAGAGTCCCTTGGACTGCAAGGAGACGAAATCAGTCAATCCTAAGGAAAATCAGTCCTGAATATTCATTGGAAGGACTGATACTGAAGCTGAAGCTGCAGTACTCTGGCCACCTGATGAGAAGAATCGACTCATTGGAAAAGACCCTGATGCTGGGAAAGATTGAGGGCGGGAAGAGAAGGGGAAAACAGAGGATGAGATGGTTGGATGGCATTACTGACTTTAGTTGAACAAACTCCAGGAATTGGTATTGGACAGGGAAGCCTGGCGTACTACGGTCCATGGGGTCACATAGAGTCGGACATGACTGAGCGACTGAACTGAAGTAAGCTAGCAGTTATAACTGACAATTCCTGTGTTTTTGATCTAAAGTGAGGTGAGAGAGTATTAAGAATCAAGAGTGACTCTCAGATTTTCAGCTCAATTAATGTGTAAATAGAATTATTCTCTATAGAAAGGAAGAACAGTGAACCACAAGGAAAATTGTAAGGTATAATGGAAGAGAAATTTCACATTTCTTTTGAGTTTTTGGTAAATCCAAACCAATGTGCCACCTGGGAACCCTGATATATAACAAGCAGATGCCATGTGGGAATGGTCTTCTGCTCTAGAGATGAAAACTTGGGGCTCATTTGCTTCCCTGGTAAATGTATTTACTGAAATGGAACAGAAGCCTGGGAGAAGAGGTGAGCTTTAATACATTGACAGGAGTGCCTAGGATAGAGTCAAAATGTTTTCAAAACTAATACAATTATGTAATGTTTAAAAATAAAATAAAATTAAAAAAAAATTTAAAGAAACTAGAGAAAGAAGAGTAACTAGAAACAAAAAAGTAACAGTCACAGGTAGAGGAGAACACCAAGAGAGTGTTTTTTTTCTAGCAATTCAAGGGAATACATTCTAGTAAGAGAGATTTTGAAAGTTTCTAAAAAGTATTGAAAGGCAAGGGAAGGGGAGATTGAAAACTATGGTCCCTCTGAGAGATAGTGAGATGTCTGATTGGTTATAGAATCCACATTCAAGTATTTAAGCTGTAAGTGGGAAGTAAGGATAACCTTCTTGAAAGATTTTAAGGAGGGGAAGGAGAGTGATAGCTGAAAAAATCAGTAATTTTAAGTTTTGATCATATATTTGTGTTTGTTTTGGGTATTTGGGTATTTGGAGAGAATACATAGATCTGAGAGAGAAAACATATTCTTGACTGAATGCAATTATTGGTATCTGGGATTGTGTTATGAAAACATTTTATAACTGATACTCTCAAAACATTTTCCTTATTTCCATTAGTTACCTATCTGACAGCCTTAATGAATTAAGAGTCATGGAGATGTACTTAATCTTGGAAAAGGATTTATAGTTAAGCTTCCTTAGCAATTTGGATTCTGCTAAAGTATGCTTATAAATGCCAGATAGCATTGAAGATGAAGTTTTTTAAAACTGAAAAAACATCCTGTTCTGAAGAGATCATGGTTTCTGAAACTACCATTTTGAAAATAACTTGTGTTCATCTCCTTTAACTCATAAGACTATCAAGATTAGTTATTTTTTACTGATAAAACTCTAAGCATACAAATAAATTTTTGGAATTCAATAATGTGGCTATCACTGAATTCTTACTGAATGCACAGTTTCAAAGAAAAAAAAAAAAACTGACAGACATTTAGGTTGCTTCCATGTCCTGGCTATTATAAACAGTGCTGCAATGAATATTTGGGTACACGTGTCTCTTTCAATTCTGGTTTCCTCGGTGTGTATGCCCAGCAGTGGGATTGCTGGGTCATAAGGCAGTTCTATTTCCAATTTTTTAAGGAATCTCCACACTGTTCTCCATAGTGGCTGTACTAGTTTGCATTCCCACCAACAGTGTAAGAGGGTTCCCTTTTCTCCACACCCTCTCCAATATACCCGTGGCAGATTCATGTTGATGTATGGCAACCAATACAATATTGTAAGGTAATTAGCCTTCAATTAAAATAAATAAATTTATATTAAAAATTTTTAAAAAACTGACAAGCTAGCAAGTGTTAGAGTAGAACTGCATGGTTAAAGAATCTCAGAATTGGAATATTCCATGAAATCAATTAAATCAACACTCCATCAATGTTTGGATTCTTGGACAATCTATGTATGTTTTTTCTCCCCATAAGTGTTTCTCAGGGAAAAAATAACACTAATAATTTCATTTAATTAAGTTAAATGTTATGAGAGTAAATCACAACAAGACAAATACCGTGTATTAATGCATATATATGGAATCGAGAAAGATGGTACTGATGATCCTATTTGCAGGGCAGCAAAGGAGATGCAGACATAAAAAACAAACTTAGGGCCACAATATGGGAAGGAGAGGGTGGGATGACTTGAAAGAATAGCATTGAAAAATATATATTTTCATATGTAAAATAGATAGCCAGTGGGAATTTGCTGTTTGACGTAGGGAACCCAAAGCAGGTGTTCTATGATGACCTAGAGGGGTAGGATGAGGAGAGAGGCGGGGGGTGGGGGTGGGGGAGGGGGGTGGGGGGGAGGTTTAAGAAGGAGGGTACATATCTATTCCTATGGGTGCTTTATGTTAATGTATGGCAGAAACCATTACAATATTGTAAAGTAATTAGCCTCAAATTAAAAATTAAATTAAATTAAGAAAATATTATTAGAAACAAATCCCTGTAGAAAATGTTCACATTTATGTTGCCAAGATTATGTTGCATTATTCTGTATATATTTTCATGTTTGACAGTTCCAGTGTATTTCCGAAATTCCACTTATAAAAAAGATATGGAGCAACTATGAGGAAAATTATAGGAAAAAAGTAGCTTTCAAACTGACAATTATAGATGCATAGTAGAGTGGCCCTGCTTATTATTACAGATACTTTTTGATACTCTATTCCTTATTGCCTTACACTACAAAGTTATAATCTTATTAAGAACGGTCAGGCTACTTTTATATTGTCCTTAGGATTAAAAAATAATTATTAAGGTAGAAAATCAACTACAATTTACATTAATCATATGTATTTTCTCAAACAGTGACTTGTATATTGAAAAAATAACATATTTGATTCAGGATTTAATTAGGTTGAAATTTCAAATTCTACTTACATTATTACAAATATCAGTTCAGTTCAGTTCAGTTCAGTCGCTCAGACGTGTCCGACTCTTTGCGACCCCATGAATCGCAGCACGCCAGGCCTCCCTGTCCATCACCAACTCCCAGAGTTCACTCAAACTCACGTCCATTGAGTCAGTGATGCCATCCAGCCATCTCATCCTCTGTCTTTCCCTTCTCCTCCTGCCCCCAATCCCTCACAGCATCAGAGTCTTTTCCAATGAGTCAACTCTTTGCAAGAGGTGGCCAAAGTACTGGAGTTTCAGCTTTAGCATCATTCCTTCCAAAGAAATCCCAGGGCTGATCTCCTTCAGAATGGACTGGTTGGATCTCCTTGCAGTCCAAGGGACTCTGAAGAGTCTTCTCCAACACCACAGTTCCAAACCATCAATTCTTCGGCATTCAGCTTTCTTCACAGTCCAACTCTCACATCCATACATGACCACAGGAAAAACCATAGCCTTGAGTAGACAGACCTTTGTTGGCAAAGTCATGTCTCTGCTTTTCAACATGCTATCTTGGTTGGTCATAACTTTCCTTCCAAGGAGTAAGTGTCTTTTAACTTCATGGCTGCAGTCACCATCTGCAGTGATTTTGGAGCCCAAAAAATAAAGTCTGGCACTGTTTCCACTGTTTCCCCATCTATTTCCCATGAAGTGATGGGACCAGATGCCATGATCTTCATTTTCTGAATGTTGAGCTTTAAGCCAACTTTTTCACTCTCCTCTTTCACCTTCATCAAGAGGCTTTTTAGTTCCTCTTCACTTTCTGCCATAAGGGTGGTGTCATCTGCATATCTGAGGTTATTGATATTTCTCCCAGCAATCTTGATTCCAGCTTGTGCTTCTTCCAGCCCAGCATTTCTCATGATGTACTCTGCATGTAAGTTAAATAAGCAGGGTAACAATATACAGCCTTGACGTACTCCTTTTCCTATTTGGAACCAGTCTGTTGTTCCATGTCCAGTTCTAACTGTTGCTTCCTGACCTGCATACAAATTTCTCAAGAGGCAGATCAGGTGGTCTGGTATTCCCATCTCTTTCAGAATTTTCCACAGTTTATTGTGATCCACACAGTCAAAGGCTTTGGCATAGTCAATAAAGCAGAAATAGATGTTTTTCTGGAACTTTCTTGCTTTTTTGATGATCCAGTGGATGTTGGCAATTTGGTCTCTGGTTTCTCTGCCTTTTCTAAAACCAGCTTGAACATCTGAAAATTCACGGTTCACGTATTGCTGAAGCCTGGCTTGGAGAATTTTGAGCATTACTTTACTAGCGTGTGAGATGAGTGCAATTGTGTGCACTCTTTGAACATTCTTTGGCATTGCCTGTCTTTGTGATTGGAATGAAACTGACCTTTTCCAGTCCTGTGGCCACTGCTGAGTTTTCCAAATTTGCTGGCATATTGAGTGAGCACTTTCATAGCATTATCTTTCAGGATTTGAAATAGCTCAACTGGAATTCCATCACCTCCACTAGCTTTGTTTGTAGTGATGCTTTCTAAGGCCTACTTGACTTCACATTCCAGGATATCTGGCTCTAGGTGAGTGATCACACCATCATGATTATCTGGGTCATGAAGATCTCTTTTGTACAGTTCTTCTGTGTATTCCTGCCACCTCTTCTTAATATCTTCTGCTTCTGTTAGGTCCATACCATTTCTATCCTTTATTGAGCCCATCTACAGCATATTAAAAAGTAGAGACATTACTTTGTCAACAAAGATCCATCTAGTCAAGGCTATGGTTTGTCCAGTGGTCATGTATGGATGTGATAATTGGACTTAAAGAAAGCTGAGGGCATAAGAATTGATGCTTTTGAACTATGTCTTGGAGAAGACTCTTGAGAGTTCCCTGGACTGCAAGGAGATCCAACCAATCCATCCTAAAGGAAATCAGTCCTGAATATTCATTGGAAGGACTGCTGTTGAAGCTGAAACTCCAATACTTTGGCCACCTGATGTGAAGAACTGACTCATTTGAAAAGACCCTGATGCTGGGAAAGATTGAGGACAGGAGGAGAAGGGGATGGCAGAGCATGAGATGGTTGGATGGCATCACTGACTCAATGGACATGGGTTTGCGTGGACCCCAGGAGTTGGTGGTGGACAGGGAGGCCTGGAGTGCTGCGGTTCAGGGGGTTGCAAAGAGTCGGACATGACTGAGCGACTGAAATGAACTGAACTGAACTGAATTTCTGTTAACACTGTAAAAAGAAAACCACCTCTCATATATATGCTTATATTAGGGTCCCTTATTAATACAGGTTCCCAAAATATATTCACTGTCTTTCTGGGGCTAACACTTATTATCTGTCTTTAAGTTGTTTGACTTGGTTGGGTGTAAAATTTAGAGTAGGAAATGTTAGGCTCAATTCAAGAAATTTGGGTAACAACAAAGTTAATAAAATTGTGTGATTTTTATGACATATTTTAATATATGAATCATGTGATATATTATGTATTTGATCCTTCATGTCCGATTATTTGCTACCCCATGAACTATAGCCTGTCAGGCTCCTCTGCTCATGGAATTCTCCAGGCAAGAATACTGGAGTGAGTTGCCATTTCTGCAATTCCATATTAATAAGCCTCTTCTAATAATGAACAAATGCTGATTGAATATATATATTTTAACTCATGCAGGAATTCGATTCTGTATCATGCACCTAAGTTGTGATAATAGATTAAATTTTTCTCAGGTATGTGAAATGAGGAAAAAAAATACCAATAATGCTTCTGAGATGGAGAATAATGATCTGAGGCTTATTATGCCTCAGTAGTGTGCACGGATCTTCTTGTCACAGGAGGTCCCCAAAGTAACATTGAAGGGAATTCAGATCTGTTCAGTTCAGTTCAGTTGCTCAGTTATGTCTGACTCTTTGTGACCCCATGGACTGCAGCACACCAGGCTTTCCTGCCTATCACCAACTCCCAGAACTTGTTCAAACTTATGTCCATCAAGGCGGTGATGCCATCCAACCATCTCATCCCCTGTCTTCCCCTTCTCCTCCTGCCTTCAATCTTTCCAAGCATCAGGGTCTTTTCCAATGAGTCAGTTCTTCGCATCAGGTGGACAAAGTATTGGAGCTTCAGCATCAGTCCTTCCAATAAATAGTCAGGACTGGTTTTCTTTAGGATTGACTGATTTGGTCTCCTTGCAGTCCAAGGGACTCTCAAGAGTCTACTTCAACAACACAGTTCAAAAACATCAGTCTGCAGTGCTCAGCCTTTTTATGGTCCAACTCTCACAACCAAATGTGACTACTGGAAAAACCATAGCTTTAACTAGATAAACCTTTGTCGGCAAGGTAACATCTCTGCTTTTAATTTGTTGTCTAGGTTGATCATTGCTTTTCGTCCAAGGAGGAAGCATCTTTTAATTTTGTGGCTTCCATCACCATTGCAGTGATTTTGGAGCCTAAGAAAATAAAGTCTGTCACTGTTTCTATTGTTTCCCCATCTGTTTGACATGAAGTGATGGGACTGGATGCCATTATCTTGGTTTCTTGAATGTTGACTTTTAAGCCAGATTTTTCACTCTCTTCTTTCACTTTCTTTAAGAGGCTCTTTAGTTCTTCTTTGCTTTCTGCCATAAGGGTGGTATCTGCATATCTGACTTTTTTGATATTTCTCCTAGCCATCTTGATTCCAGCTTCTGCTTCATCAAGCCTGGCATGTTAATCACTAATTTTTGAAAATTGACGAGAGGTTACTAAGTGCCCATTTTGTGCCGAGGGTCATTTATAGGTTATTTAAAAGTATACAGACTGAGAAAAATATTCAACAAATTATTACGTCTCAGTAGAAAAAAGTTTATATTAAGTATTTGATCAGGTAGAAACTAAGAGATCTGCTCTGAATATAAGAGTTGTTTCCTTTGATCTGTATTTTCAAGTTACAGCTACTAATGACTGGAGCTAACATTTCTCTCTAACAGCAGAAGTGACTGACTGAAAAATTGTCCAAGTTGTTCTAGCTATTCACATGAAGAATTCTGGCTTAAGCAAACTAACGATATCATCAATGTCTTTGTCTACCATCTTCCTTTCCTTTCTTTTTCTCTCCCTGTGACTCAGACACATCTTTAGGACTATTTGCTCATTTATATGCTTTTTATATGCCGGTCTTAGCTACTACTGTGTTGCCAGTAGCTTTGCCTGACACACTGTTGGCATTCAATACTGAGCGAATAATGTGCAGCACTTCTTCTTCAGATAAAGTATCTGGATTAAGAAACCTCGAATAGCCAAAGCGATCTTGAGAAAGAAGAATGGAACTGGAGGAATCAACCTACCTGACTTCAGGCTCTACTACAAAGCCACAGTTATCAAGACAGTATGGTACTGGCACAAAGACAGAAATATAGATCAGTGGAACAAAATAGAAAGCCCAGAGATAAATCCACGCACATATGGACACCTTATCTTTGACAAAGGAGGCAAGAATATACAATGGATTAAAGACAATCTCTTTAACAAGTGGTGCTGGGAAATCTGGTCAACCACTTGTAAAAGAATGAAACTAGACCAGTTTCTAACACCATACACAAAAATAAACTCAAAATGGATTAAAGATCTCAACGTAAGACCAGAAACTATAAAACTCCTAGAGGAGAACATAGGCAAAACACTCTCTGACATACATCACAGCAGGATCCTCTATGACCCACCTCCCAGAATATTGGAAATAAAAGCAAAATTAAACAAATGGGACCTAATTAACCTTAAAAGCTTCTGCACATCAAAGGAAACTATTAGCAAGGTGAAAAGACAGCCTTCAGAATGGGAGAAGATAATAGCAAATGAAGCAACTGACAAACAACTAATCTCGAGAATATACAAGCAACTCCTACAGCTCAACTCCAGAAAAATAAATGACCCGATCAAAAAATGGGCCAAAGAACTAAATAGACATTTCTCCAAAGAAGACACACAGATGGCTAACAAACACATGAAAAGATGCTCAACATCACTCATTATCAGAGAAATGCAAATCAAAACCACTATGAGGTACCATTTCACACCAGTCAGAATGGCTGCGATCCAAAAGTCTACAAGCAATAAATGCTGGAGAGGGTGTGGAGAAAAGGGAACACTCTTACACTGTTGGTGGGAATGCAAACTAGTACAGCCACTATGGAGAACAGTGTGGAGATTCCTTAAAAAACTGGAAATAGAACTGCCTTATGATCCAGCAATCCCACTGCTGGGCATACACACTGAGGAAACCAAAAGGGAAAGAGACACGTGTACCCCAATGTTCATCACAGCACTGTTTATAATAGCCAGGACATGGAAGCAACCTAGATGCCCATCAGCAGATGAATGGATAAGAAAGCGGTGGTACATATACACAATGGAGTATTATTCAGCCATTAAAAAGAATACATTTGAATCAGTTCTAATGAGGTGGATGAAACTGGAGCCTATTATACAGAGTGAAGTAAGCCAGAAAGAAAAGCACCAATACAGTATACTAACGCATATATATGGAATTTAGAAAGATGGTAACAATAACCCTGTGTACGAGACAGCAAAAGAGACACTGATGTATAGAACAGTCTTATAGACTCTGTGAGAGAGGGAGAGGGTGGGAAGATTTGGGAGAATGGCATTGAAACATGTAAAATATCATGTATGAAACGAGTTGCCAGTCCAGGTTCGATGCACGATACTGGATGCTTGGGGCTGGTGCACTGGGACGACCCAGAGGGATGGAATGGGGAGGGAGGAGGGAGGAGGGTTCAGGATGGGGAACACATGTATACTTGTGGCGGATTCATTTTGATATTTGGCAAAACTAATACAGTTGTGTAAAGTTTAAAAATAAAATAAAATTAAAAAAAAAGAGATGAGAGTTTTGAAAATGAAATAATATGTAAATATAGTGTTTAATAAACATACCTCTATACAGAAGACTGGATTCTCACTAAGATTTCATTGAAGTGTATCTGCTGAGCTTAAAATTTCTTATTGACTACACTGGCATTTATCATAGCAAAAATGGGAGAATCATTTGTTCTCTAGGATTATGGGAGAAAAGAGGGGACAGCGCAGACCTGAAATAAGCAGGAGTGTTGGGTAACTGAAGAGGAGTTGAGTTGCAGTTTAGATGTTGGAGGGGGCAGTGAGCAGGAGCTAGCAATGTGGTTATAAGTGAGCAATGATTAATTCATTTACTTTGCATATGAATCCAACATTAAGTATTGCAGAATTTACATATTTTCATTGCTTGAAAGTCCCATAGAAGCTTCCCCAGAACTATCTTTCATTAATTCATTCAGAATTGCATGAGAATTACAGAGGGAACCGATGATGTTAGTAGATTAGATTTTGTATTTCTTTTATTTTCCCCTATCAGTATACATAGAGAGAGATCTAGGAAGATGTTACTAACAGAGAATGTTGATAAAAACTCAATTAAGATTGCAGCAATCTCTGACTGTTCTAAAATCTAATAGCTTGCCGAACATGCTAGAGCAAGAGATGTTGTGGGCAAATAACTTACAAATAATATTCACACCTTAACACTTAAGGTGCAGAGTTGTTCTCAGTGTAATTTATGCTCTCTTACTTCCCTGGTGGCTCAGACAGTAAAGTGTCTGCCTACAATGCGAGAGACCCAGGTTTGATCCCTGGGTCGGGAAGATCCCCTGGAGAAGGAAATGGCAACCCACTCCAGTTTTCTTGCCTGGAAAATCCCATGGACAGAGGACCCTGGTAGGCTACAGTCCATGGTGTCGCAAAGAGTCGGACACGACTGAGCAACTTCACTTCACTTCATTATAGCCATACTTGTATCAGTTTTTATCATCTAGATCAGAAAGAAAAATGTTTCTTAGGCTGTCAGTGTTAATATTTTTTTAAAACAATTTGTTTATTTTCCAGTTCCTTAAATTATCTTAAAGGATGAATCAATCTAAAAATGGACATGAGCATGTCAAAGGCATATGTATCTTGGAAAATACCCCTGCTTCCATATTTCTACCTGTTTCCATTAACTGCAGAATTATCCTGTCATATCACTTTTTGTCTGGAGTGGGACTTGGCCTTGTTCCAAAATATGTGACATGATAATCTCTTACTATGGAAATTAGGGAAGCTCTTCTACATGAAGGTATTAAGCAGGTGTAAAATCCTTCAGTCCTGCAGGATATGGATTTGAAGGAAAACCATACATTTTGGAAAGATCTGAATAATTGCAAAGGAATAAATCAACCGCTCGTCATCCTTTAAGACCCAGGAGCTGGTGGTGGCTCCAAGAGGAGGCAGTTGGAGCTGCAAGATGAGACTGCCTGGGTTAGGGAGCTGCTTAATGAGGTGCAAGTGAACAAAATGCCTGCCTCCCTTCCATACCTTTTAACTCATTTCAGTCTGTTCTGCCACAGGAAGAAGAAACCTGCTCAGCTCCGAAATAACTCAGGCTCCGTGTTCTCTCTGTCTGTGGTGTTTTGTTTGGAAAAGCTTAGCAAATATACTTTATGCTTTGAATGAATGGCAGGTTTCCTTCAACACTCTTGTCCATGACTACTTTTGGAGGTGAATGGAAGAGGCAGAAAAAGACAGAATGACAGAATAAATTTATTTACAAACTTGGGGGACAAGCTTTTCTCCCCACATTCTGCTCTTTGGAATGAGCTATATAGTGATTATTGAGTCAAGAAAAAACAGTATACATAAAAATTTCCAGAAATATAAGTCATTTACAGTAGACATTGGTGCTTTGTCTTATTTCATCTGAAAATAAAATGTATATAAATGCATTTAGAGGGGTATATAAAGTGCCAACTAATATTTGCTGAAACTAGGGCTCTAGGAGGACTGTAAAATTTGTATAAAATTCAAAATGATGGTTTTAGAATTATAGAATTATATTAGATTTTAGAATTATAGATAACTCAGACCATTTTAAAGCCACCAAAATACTATGTTGAGTATTTCTTCATAAGTCCTCAGTGTAGCAGGGTGGTGAAGGTGATTCATAAAACTTTTTTTTTCCCCCATCACCTAAATTCTAATGATGAAATCATAAATGACCAAAGTAATAATAACGTTTACCTATTAAGTATCTGTCTGTGTTTATATGTGCATTTATATAAATACTTTTAAAATATATTTAAATAAATACTAATATATTTATATATATTTTATATATATATAGATATACATATATGTATCCTTCTATACACACACACACTCACACATATGAAAGCTAGTCTCTCAGCTGCATCCAACTCTTTGTGAACCCATAAACTATAGACAACCAGGCTTCTCTGTCCATGAGGATTCTCCCGCCAAGAATACTGGAGTGGGTTGCCATTTCCTTCTCCAGGGGATTTTCCTGACCGAGGAATCGAACCTAGGTCTCCTGCATTGTAGGCTGATTCTTTACCAGCTGAGCTACCAGGGAAGCCTTGTATCTGAAACCTGTGTTTAGTAATAAGTCTTAGGCTCAAGATATCTACTATATTATCTTGGTAATCTATCTTCAGATTTTTTTTTTAAAGTCAGAAGACAAAACAAAGCTGAATCAAATTTTATTTTATACACTAAAAATGTCCATGGTCTTTAGAAATTTATATAAAAGTATCAGATCAGATCAGATCAGTCGCTCAGTCATGTCCGACTCTTTGCAACCCCATGAATCGCAGCACGCCAGCCTCCCTGTCCATCACCAACTCCCGGAGTTCTCTGAGACTCACGTCCAACGAGTCAGTGATGCCATCCAGCCATCTCATCCTCTGTCGTCCCCTTCTCCTCCTGCCCTCAATCTTTCCCAGCATCAGGGTCTTTTCAAATGAGTCAGTTTTTTGCATCAGGTGGCCAAAGTATTGGAGTTTCAGCTTCAACATCAGTCCTTCCAATGAACACCCAGGACTGATCTCCTTTAGGACGGACTGGTTGAATCTCCTTGCAGTCCAAGGGACTCTCAAGAGTCTTCTCCCACACCACAGTTCAAAAGCATCAATTCTTCGGCGCTCAGCTTTCTATATAGTCCAACTTCACATCCATACATAACTACTGGACAAACCATAGCCTTGACTAGATGGACCTTTGTTGGCAAAGTAATGTCTCTGCTTTTCAGTATGCTGTCTAGGGTGGTCATAACTTTCCTTCCAAGGAGTAAGCATCTTTTAATTTCATGGCTGCAGTCACCATCTGCAGTGATTTTGGAGCCCAGAAAAAATAAAGTCAGCCTTTGTTTCCACTGTTTCCCCATCTATTTGCCATGAAGTGATGGGACCAGATGCTATGATCTTAATTTTCTGAATGTTGAGCTTTAAGCCAACTTTTTCACTCTCCTCTTTCATCTTCATCAAGAGGCTCTTTAATTCTTCTTTGTTTTCTGCCATAAGGGTGATGTCATCTGCATAGCTGAGGTTATTGAAATTTCTCTCGGCAATCTTGATTCCAGCTTGTGCTTTATTCAGCCCAGCATTTCTTCTGATGTACTCTGCATATAAGTTAAATAAACAGGGTGACAATATACAGCCTTGATGTACTCCTTTTCCTATTTGGATCCAGTCTGTTGTTCCATGTGCAGTTCTAACTGTTGCTTCCTGACCTGCATATAGGTTTCTCAAGAGGCAGTTCAGGTGGTCTGGTATTCCAATCTCTTTCAGAATTTTCCACAGTTTATTGTGATCCATACAGTCAAAGGCTTTGGCATAGTCAATAAAGCAGAAATAGATGTTTTTCTGGAACTCTGTTTTTTCCATGATCCAGCAGATGTTGGCAATTTGATCTCTGGTTCCTCTGCGTTTTCTTTTCTTTTTTTTTTTAATTTTAAATTTTATTTTATTTTTAAACTTTACAAAATTGTATTAGTTTTGCCAAATATCAAAATGAATCTGCCACAGGTATACATGTATACCTCTGCCTTTTCTAAACCAGCTTGAACATCTGGAATTTCACGGTTCACGTATTGCTGAAGCCTGGCTTGGAGAGTTTTAAGCATTACTTTACTAGCGTGTGAGATGAGTGTGGTAGTTTGAGCAATTTTTCACATTGCCTTTTTTTGGGATTGGAATGAAAACTGACCTTTTCCAGTCCTGTGGCCACTTCTGAGTTTTCCAAATTTGCTGGCATATTGAGTGCAGCATGTTCACAGCATCATCTTTCAGGATTTGGAATAGCTCAACTGAATTCCCTCACCTCCACTAGCTTTGTTTGTAGTGAGGCTTCCTAAGGCCTACTTGACTTCACATTCCAGGATGTCTGGCTCTAGGTGAGTGATCACACCATCATGATTATCTTGGTCGTGAAGATATTTTTTGTACAGTTCTTCTGTGTATTCTTGCCACCTCTTCTTAACATCTTCTGCTTCTCCTAGGTCCCTACCCTTTCTGTCTTTTATTGAGCCCATCTTTGCATGAAATGTTCCCTTGGTATCTCTAATTTTCTTGAAGAAATCTCTAGTCCTTTATTGTTTAGATCCTTCAAATTCTTTATTTTATTAAATTCCTATTTATGCATACATAGAGAAATTTGCTATCTGACTGAATATATTAAATACATCAAGAGTTTATCCAGTGTGGTAGACAGTGATTTCTAAAACCACCCCCAATCTCATCACCTGGTATGAGGTCCTGCATTATCCTTTCCCCTTGAATATGAAAGGAACCTGTAACTTACTTATAACCAATAGAATAAGGCAAAGCTTCTGGGATACTGAGATGTGATTATGTTACAAGAGAGATGTAAGGTTTTGTTTCCCTAGTACACATGGAGAGCTGCTTTTGCTGGCCTTGAAGAAGCAAACAACCATGTTGTAAACTGACTAAAAGGAGGAGGGCCATGAGGCAGAGGACACAATGAGCAGCCTCTAGCACCTGAAGGCAGCCACCAGCCAGTGGTCAGTAAGAGGTAAAGCCAGGGCCTGGGCCTCACTCATATATTCACAACCAAAGGCAGTCCTGCAGATCACCCAAATCAGCTTGTAAATGGAACCTTTCTTCATCAAGTCTCCTGAAGGAAACTCAACCCTGTTGTCACAAACTTGATTAAAGCTTTGTGGAGTCCTGACCTGAATCTATGACCTACAAAAACTATGAAATAATACATATGTGTTATTTTAAGTTGCTAAATTCATGGTAATTTGTTGTACAATCATGAAGAATGGGGCTTCCCTGGTGGCTCAGACAGTAAAGAATCTGCCTGCAATGCAGGAGACCAGGATTTTATCCCTGGATTGGGAAGATCCTTGGATTGGGAAAATCCCTTGAAGAAGGAAATGGCAACCCACTCCAGTATTCTTGCCTGGATAATTCCATTAACAGAGGAGCCTTGTGGGCGACAGTCCATGGAGTTAAGTCTCACAGAGTTGGACACGACTGAGCAAGTAACGGTTTCACTTTCAATGCAGGTAATATATCCAGCAGATGTGAACTGGAATTGAGAAGAGGTAGCATAAGTTTTATATATATATCTATATATATCTATATATAGATATATATATGATTTAGACTAATTGAACTGTTTTGTAATAGTTTTATTACATAAATGTTTTACTTTAGGGAGAATAAAGTATCTCTAAGGCCACGATGAAATAGCTAAAGATTAAACATGGCATTTAGAACATATTTTATAGCAATTATTTTTACATTTCTTCTTAGTTTTGTTTTCCTAGGTCAAAAGATTTTAGACTACATGAAAGAGATGTGATTTCACTTTTTAATGTTTAATCTCATCCAAGTTTAAAAATAGTTCCTATATATCAAAATCCATCAGATACATTTCTCATTATAAATACACTACTCTTTAAGAATTAAACTTTAAAAAATAGTGTGAATGGTTCAGCATCTTCATATATTTTACTTAGTCACATTGTATATGTACATATGCAACTATATGTTTATGAAATTGGTTCTTTCACATTGCCCTTGAACTACTGTATTATATGCCTAAACCATTCTTCTAAAGTAATAGCCTGTCTGTTTGATACTTCAGAACAGCTGAGTATTAAATGAAGATTACACTATCACTTTATCCCTCAAGCTGTTGCTATAAAACAGGCAAGTGCTGGGATATATATATATATATATATATATATGTATATGTATCACACACACACACAAAAAGCTATGTTAACTATTAGCTTCCTTGAATCCTGACAATAAAGAATTGTCAGAATCAAAAATAAAGACATGAAATCACAACAAAGATTTACTGATGTAAACATAGATATCTCTCCAGCCCTAGGTCCCTGATTGAGATTTTCTTGTGTAGTTATTCCCAACAGCTTTGAATTTCAACTCTAACTGACCACTGACAATAACAAGCCTAGAATTACTTGATTCCTGGCAACTTGGTGAGACCCTGTCTGTAATGAGCAAAGCTATTTTGATATATCGAGAAGGCTTTTGTTCACTAAAGCTTTAATCTGGATTAAAAAAAAAAAAAGAAATGCCTTCTCTACTTCTTTACTTGGCAGTTCCTATTGACTCAAGGACTCAGTCCTCATTTTGAAAGGATAGACAAAATCCTCCTGTGTCTCACTTTCTCAGTGAGATAGATTTCAGAGTAAAGTATGGGTTAGTACTGGTTTGCTTAACTTAAATCAGATACTCTGAAATTCTTCCTACCAGCAGACTGAAGTCTAAAGCCCATAAAAAAACATTATATTTAGTTAGCATAGAAATTTTCCAGATATAGTGAATGGAATAGGCAATATTTTAAGTCCTTTGATAACAGGAAAAGTAGCTTTGTATTATCAGTCTACTGTTGGTAGGTATAATATAAACCTATCATGAAAACAAGTCAAGATTTCAAAAATTATAACTACCGAAAATGAAATTTGTAATTTTGGCTAGCTGTTTGCTTTTTATTGTTCATTAAACACCAGTGCACAGATGAACTGGCTTGAATACAAAAGTTTATAGTATTCTACACAGCTGTACGTAGGATGTAGCTGTTTTTTGGCATACAGCTCAAACATTATGTGTTTCTATTCAATTTCTCTGTAAAATTCATCTTTACAAAAAGGTCTCACAAAATATTAATACAATTGGCTTTATGAATTTTTAGAATAACACAAAATATACATTTCTGAACAAGGACAAACAAAAACACATGCTAAACATATTCAAATGGTTTTCTATGAAAGGGGGTGGGGGGATTTGAGAATAAGAGCTGCTAAAAAAATAATTTAAGAAATAAAAATGCATTAAAAGAGACCTGGGGGTGGGGGGAATCCACCACTGTCTCTCCCGTGGTAGTCACCAAAGCTATATTGACCATGATGTTACCAGTACATATGTTTATGTATACTTTTTAATGCAGTTTTTAAGGAAGGATGAGCAAAAGTTTTCTTCAAATTTAAATATTTGACCTTTTATTTTGCCATTAAAAAATGATTTTGTGATTAGTACTGTAATGCCTGAATATCTATCCTTAAAGTTATTTAATATAATATGCATATCCACTTTGCTATCATTTTTTACATTTAATGATTCATTTTTTATGAACTTTTATATTTAATGATTCATTTCTTAACTGTATATATAACATTTTTCCCATTATAAAGTAAGTGAAATTCTAAGCTTTAATGATTGAATGTTAAAATGTTTTCAGTGTTTAAAACCTTTCTAAAGCTTCTAAGGTAGCCAATTTATTCTTCAAAGTAAACTAGTTCCACATGTGTGTCATTGACTGCTGTGCTTTAAATAATACAAAACTTTTGTTAACTTTGTGTTATGCAGTTTGTATACTGTTCAGTTCGTTTCAGTCTCTCAGTCGTGTCCGACTCTTTGCGACCTCATATACTGCAGCACACCAGGCCTCCCTGTTCATCATCAACTCCCAGAGTTTACTCAAACTCATGTCCATTGAGTTGGTGATGCCATCCAACCATCTTATCCTCTGTCATCCCTGTCTCCTCCTGCCTTCAATCTTTCCTAGCATCAGGGTCTTTCCCAATGAGTCCACTCTTCACATCAATCAGCCTTTCCAATGAATATTCAGGATTGATTTCCTTTAGAATTGACTGGTTTGATCTTCTTGCTGTCCAAGGGACTCTCAAGAGTCTTCTCTAACACCACAGTTCAAAAGCATCTAATTTTCAGCAGTCTTCCTTATGGTCCAACTCTCACATCCAGCATGACTACTGGAAAAACCATAGCATTGACTATACTGACCTCCCTGATAGCTCAATTGGTAAAGAATCTGTCTGCAATGCAGGAGACCTGGTTTTATGCCTGGGTCAGGAAGATCTGCTGGAGAAGGGATAGGCTACCCACTCCAGTATTCTGGCCTGGAGAATTCCATGGACTGTATAGTCCTGCTACTGCTACGGCTAAGTCACTTCAGTCGTGTCCGACTCTGTGCGACCCCACAGACAGCAGCCCACCAGGCTCCCTGGTCCCTGGGATTCTCCAGGCAAGAACACTGGAGTGGGTTACCATTGCCTTCTCCAATGCATGAAAGTGAAAAGTGAAAGTGAAGTTACTTAGTCGTGTCTGACTCCTAGCGACTGCATGGACTGCACCTACCAGGCTCCTCCATCCATGGGATTTGCCAGGCAAGAGTACTGGAGTGGGGTGCCATTGCCTTCTCTACTGTATAGTCCACGGGGTCACAAAGAGCAGGACATGGTTGAGTGACTTTTACTTTCACCTTTGTCAATAAAGTAGTATCTCTGCTTTTTAAACCGCTGTCTAGGTTTGTCATAGCTTTTCTCCCAAGGAGCAAGTGTCTTTTAACTGCATGGCTGCCATCATCATCTGCAGTGGTTTTGGAACCCAAGAAAATATAGTTTGTCACTGGTTCCATTGTCTCCCCATCTATTTGCCATGAAGTGATGTGACCAAATGCCATGATCTTAGTTTTTTGCCTGTCAAATTTTAAGCCAGCTTTTTCACTCTCCTCTTTCACCTTCATCAAAAAGCTGTTTAGTTCCATTTTGCTTTCTGCCATAAGGGTGGTGTTATCTGTGTAATCTGAGGTTATTGATATTTCTCCTAGCAATCTTGATTCCTGCTTGTGCTCATCAAGCCCGGTATTTTGCATGATGTACTCTGCATACAAGTTTAATAAGCAGGGTGAT
The DNA here is from genome assembly GCF_029407905.1 of Bubalus kerabau. Lineage (NCBI taxonomy): Eukaryota > Metazoa > Chordata > Mammalia > Artiodactyla > Bovidae > Bubalus > Bubalus kerabau. The sequence continues at coordinate 7,244,853 of NC_073645.1, forward strand.
AATATTCAGCCTTCACATACTCCTTTCCCAATTTTGAACCAGTCCATTATTCGATGTCCAGTTCTAACTGTTGCTTCTTGACCTGAATATAGGTATCTCAGGAGGCTTGGTGGTCTGGTATTCCCATCTCTTTAATAATTTTCCAGTTTGTTGTGATCCACACAGTCAAAGGCTTTGGCATGATCAATTAAGCAGAAATAGATGTTTTTCTGGAATTCTCTTGCTTCTTCTATGATCCAACAGATGTTGGCAATTTGATCTCTGGTTCTTCTGCTTTTTCTAAATCCAGCTTGAACATTATCAGAAAATTGAACCTTAGACATTGAGCAGCTTGGGGAAGATCAACTGACTGGTAAATGTCAGAATGGAGTTTAAATTTCTATAGCCAGTTCCAATGCACAAGTTCGTGACCACAGCCTTGTGTTGCATCACTGCGAACCTTGTGACCTGGGGCTGTGAACCAGGGTTCTTGCTGTATATGCTACCGTGACAGTGAATGGACATAAGCTTAGCTTGACTTGTCCACTTGCAGGGCCACTCCAGATCTTCTGGTTTATAGTCCCCAGGATTACTTAACAATAACCTGATGACCCTTAGGCAAATAAAAACAAGGAACATATGACATAACTGATTACAGGACCTCCTTGCCTAAAATTCTATAGTGACATGACAAAAATCAAACTTTTTTTTGAACTTTTTATTTTATATTGGAGTATATCCAATTAGCAGTGTTATGATAGTTTCAAGGGGACAGCAAAGGGACTGAGCTATACAAATACATGAAAGCATTCTCTCCCAAACACCTCATCCCCAAAATCAAACTTTAAAACACTGCATTACAAGTACTGGCTTTCTTACTTGCACCTGTAACCTAAAGACAGCAAACTTTATGTTAAAATGATAATACTAATGCCTAAACAATACCAAATATATGCAATATTCCTTTACTATTTTAAATATTTGTAAAATATGTCACATTTAAATATCTTACTGTGTTGGTAGTTACTATATTAATATCCAGATTAAGAATTAGACTCTCATAGGGGTTAAAGAATTAGCTCAAGATCATATAACCATTAACTCTCAGGCACTTACATGCAAGCTCTAGCACTCTTCACATGGGTACTTATATGTCTCCTGAATTATAGACATAGCTGTAGAGGCATGAGAAAGCATAATGTGTTTAGAAGAATAGCAGGCTCTTTAGTGACATAATTCTCTGAAATTTTTTGCTCAGTGTAAATGAAAAACCTGACTGAGACTTAAATAAGTCAGATTATTTGCCTAGCTAGAGCATGCAGAGTCAGAAATCAAACCCAGAGTCCCCAGCCTCTCAGATTTAGGCTTTTGACACAGCATGGTGCCACTCAGTCTACTTTGCTGGAATCCACTCTTTTGAATGAGTTGCATGCTTCCATGGTTGTGTTCTAACCCTGAAGTTCATCCTAAATCACAGTTAAACTGTAAGAGTATGTTTATCTGAATTATAAGTACTTTGTTTATTCTTTTTGGATTCTCCTAACAGTATCTTGTACCTAGTCTATAATGATTCTTGTTTGCATGTGTATCTTTCACTCAGTCTTAATTTTCACAGACTCTTTAGTCTAATTTGAGAGCTCTGTCTGGTCCATCCTGGATTATTGTTTCTGGCCCTTTTAAATATGCTTCCCTCAATCTCTATCCACCATGAACTTTGCTATTCTTTTATTTTTTTTTCTTTTTGACCATTCTTTTAAATATTTGTAATGAAGGGTGAAGTTTCATATTCTGTATTATGGAAGGAGTATTTTATAGTGTTTAAAATCATTTGTTTCAAGTGTGTATTAGACAAACAAGGTATTATAGCTGTATGCATGTACTTTATCAATAGAACATATCATTAAACATTTACTTCGTATGTGAGACTCGGCTAGAGGTAGTAAGGCGTGTGTGTATGTGTGCTCAGTCGTTCACTGATGTCGACACTTTGCAACCCATGGACTGTAGCCTGCCAGGCTTCTCTGTCCATGGGGTTTCCCAGGGAAAAATATTGGAATGGCTTCCCTTCTCCAGGGGATCTTCCTGATGAAGGAATTGAATCTGTGTCTCTTGCATTAAACCTGTTCAGGGATTGAAACTATGTCCTCTGCGTCTCCTGCATTGGCAGGCATATTCTTTACCACTGAGCTACGTGGGAAGCTTAAAATATATTAAACCATGCCCTTGTTTATATAATAACTTATATTACTAGGGATACTAAGATAACACAAAAATCATCAAATGTCATCCATGAGTTTATTTGACAATAATGAATGATCAACTTCCTTAGACCAATTATTTCAATTCCTAGAAAGTTATGCTGATAATAAAAATAGAATAAAAGACATTTCTACAAACATATTAAAATTAGAAACAACATAAATGTCAAAATGTAGCTATTTTGATAAATTGTATATATGGATATATGATAAAACATAATAACAATCATTTAAATATAGTTTTATTGACTAAAAGAATATTCCAGTTATTTTGTCAAAGGAAAAAGGGAAATTGAAATACAGTGTACAGAGCAGAATTTAATTTGGCCTTAAAATGTATGTGGGTGAAAGAGACTTAAAGAAGTCTAGTCTATAATATTATATGCCTTATTTTTTAACATAAATTATCTCAAGATCTTTTAGTGACTTTTTCTCTGTTGTTTGTTATATTTTTTAATTGGTCCCCTAAAATTCACCTATAGTTATCCTTTAGGATATTGCATTTTATTAAACATACATTTTCCCAAAATATCAATATATATTTTCCCAAAATATCAATTACATTTTATTAAATATATATTTTCCCAAAATATCAATTTTTTTTCTTTAAAAAAAAAAACGCTATATTGAGATTGTCGTCCCAGCTATTGTCGTCTACAAGAGTTCAATTGCTAATGATCTGATTTCTCATAGAACATGAGGAAGCGATGAAATTTTCTGCATTCTAGCTATCTTTCTGATGTGTCATCAAAATTACATATAATTGGATGTCACCAGAAATGAAGCTGACTTTGTCTTAAAAAAAATTACAATAACTTCTATTGTTACTGGAACAGTTTTCATAATGTCAGCTGCTATATCTAACCAACCATATCAGTGTATGGATTATTCCATATATGTGCTATTTCCCAAAATGAAAAAAATCTTCTCAAGCTAAATATACACAACTTTGTATAAATGTTTAGAGATAAAAGAATCTTTATTAAATTATCAATGTTTGAATTTTTAAAACATCAGCTCTTACAACTATAAAATGAGTCTGTCTCCTGTAAGTTCTCACTACTGCCCTCCAGCCTTTGTTTTGAAGGAGGCAAATGCTTTCATTTCTTTGAGTTGTATGTAAGGGCAACCAGGTTCTGTCTGAAGAGTCTGAGCTCACCTATTAGTTATCTTTGACTCACCTGTGCACATTTTACTGCTTGGCATTTGTGACACGTTAGACTGACCCTGGATTATTTACACATTCTTCAAAATGTTTCTCTCTCTGGAAAACTGAACTTGAAAGAAAAGTGAATTTTGTATTAAATGAGGTGTTACTCTGTAAGAATGAATGTGCATAAATATGGCAACACTCTAGAGGCACTGTGCATTTTTTTTCTTAAATAGGATGAGTATACGATCATGATAAATAGCCTCCCTTATCTATGAAGAAAACATGCGCTGTGGGGATTTTGTCTGTGTACTTTTCGTCTTGTCACTTTTAACCAACTTCAAGATATTTGCTCTGTCACAACCACACTTCCAGAATTGCTTTCATTTTTAGCTTCTTCCTTCTGAGAGCCTCAGATGAACATGTGGGTAAAATTGATATGAGCTTGCACAAATCCTAGACAAGAAATGGTATACCTGATTTTATAACTATATTTTTCATAGTTAAAAATAACTATGCTTTTTCACCAGTTTTCATGTCCATTTTCAAAATATTGTTGTCGGCATCTCATATATCACAATATTGAAGAAATATACACTATTTTATAGTATGTTTCTGTATAACCTGTTAATGAGTAATGTGTGCCTATAAGAACCGAGAAAATATATTTTTAGCTTCTATAGAATGTGTGAAGTTTCCTTATGCCCTAAAGATATGAAGATGTGGAGGACTTGATATAAAAGGGTAGATTTAGAGAGGAGAGAGAGTGAGAGAGAATGATGAAAGGAGATTAAGAGACTAGTTTGACTTGTCAGTAATACTGTCACGGAATGTAAGCGGCTAAACTTATTAATGCTGATAAAGTAAACAGTAAAAACAACCACACAAAAGAAAACAGAGAGAACCGCCAGACAGGCTGAGAGGACGCAGCACAATAAAGCAGCCAACACTGATGATCAGTGGGGCATCAATTTGTCTATCAGGTTGTAGCCCCTGCTACTAATTGGTGCAAAGCGCTCCCTGGTTGCTGTGTGGTTTACAGCCTTCAGCTCTCCCCTGCAAGGGCTGAAGCAGGACAGCTAATTGCTGTTGCTTCGGTGCCAGTGAATCAACGTGCTGAGCTAATAGCAACAGATAGAGGGCAGACAGATCCCTGCTAGCAGCTTAGAGTTAGTTGCTTGTGATAACTAAGGCGGTTGGCATATATCTCAGAACCCGGAGAAGGATGGTATGCCTTCTGGATTAATACGATGAGGTTTTTTTTTTTTTTTTTAATCTCTAGTTACATTTTTCTTGGTGATGTGAAACTGGATAACAATGCCTCCCAGAAACGAGAAGTGTGACGTGAGAACAAACCGTCTTGGACCTAGATTATGAACATTGGTTGTTTTGAAAGGAATGTGCAGGAGACAGCCTTTGCAAGAAAACTTGCTTCATAACCTTACATGGGCTAAAGATGAAACTTTAAACCGGCAAGTAAGTTCCCCCCCCCCCTCTTTTCTTGGTCTTTCAAATTTAAGGCAGGAGTCAAGTGTGGAGAAAGTTGAGACTTTGTTTTAGCATAATAGATCTCTGTCAAGAGATCACTTTCTGTCAAGCCTGTTCAAAGACTTGAGCACTAATGATGTACATGTAATTATCTGCTGGGAGAATGAGCACAACCCCTTGTCCCCTCAACCTTCTGGATTATTGTGTGGTATTGTAATTTTGTTGAGAAGTCAATGCAATTTTGGAAAGACACATGCTTTTGAATTATGACTCTGTGGTTTGTCATTTAAAAAAAATGTAATTGTAATCCTCAACTGTTTTTCTTTTTTTGTTTGTTTGTTTCTGTCTCCCTTACAAAATATCGGAAAATGGTGTCAGTACTGACATGGTATATTCAGTTTTTGTGTGTTCATGTACACGTGCATGAGGTTTTGTTTTGTGTGTGATAGTTGAAGGAGGTTAGAGTTAGTAGGCAAGTTCCAGTGGCAAACTGTTTCACAATTAACAGAATTATATCTTGTGATTTGCAGTCATCTAGAGTATCCTGATATTTATATATAGATCTTTCAGTGTATTAGAGTATCAGCTCCTTTACAAAAATATTGGGAGCGTTAACCATTTAGAATTTGAATCCAGGTGGACTTTATCCTTGTAAAACAAAATTAATACTAGATGGTACTAACTGCTTTCCTGCTTTGTGGTATGGTCTTTACATTAAACACATACTAATGTGTCTCTAGCATGCACAGATGTTCATCAGTGTGATGGAGTTGTAACATGGATGCAGAGACGCATTGTTAACTTGAGTATAATGTAACGGCCTCATGTAAGGTTAACTCCAAGTCCATACTCATTCGCTTTCACAAGTAGAGCTAATTGTCAAATCTGGTAACCAAATACTTAAAGCATAGGGTTATTGTCTTGCTTAAAGTCAGGGAAGCAAATACTTTGTGAAAGAGGCACATTTTAAACATAGAATGCTTCCTGTAGTTTGCACACCTTGTTTGAAACTTTGTAGGCATGCTCATGGGAACTTATTTTTCACTGCAAATGGCTCCTCTGTTAGTTCCTTTAGTTTTCTTTAGTTGTGGCTAAGTGTAAGTTGGTGCATTGATCTGTATGTGCAAGGCTTCAAATTTCAGCAACTTGATCCCCTTGACTGTGGACTCATTCTCCTATGAAATAGAAGTTCAATTTAATATGTGCCCAGTTGCACTGAGCGGAGACACCCTCATCTCTCAGATGGTGCAGTTATGTGCATTTGAAACAGGGAATGTGATTTCCATCAGTTTGCCACAAAAATGACCCTTAAACATTAACCATTCAGGGACTTGAACAGATGAGCATGTGTGCTATTTTACTATTAGCTGCCTGTGTGGAATATTATGGGGTAAAGTTTTGAGTATCCTTTAGAAAGAGGTTTAAGAACTCTTGCTTTCTAAGAGATTTTTAGAATTATAATATATCCATTTATGAGATTATTTGAGCTCACTGAGTGACTGAGCTATAAAAGTAGTTTAAAAATTAACAGTAGTAATTATAATTCTAAGAAGAAAGAATTTAAGTTAAACATTCATTACAGACTTGTTTCTTAGTCTTTCCACATTTAAATTTTGCATAATCTGGATTGTGTCTTTTCGCCATCCAACTTTAAAGGCAAACATAAACAAGCCCTTTGTAAAAATTCCCCAGAATTTTGATTCAAAGCTCAAGTTTGAAGTTAAACTCAAAAGGTAATTATTATTTTTCTTTGATCAAAAAATGTGTGTCAGGCAAATCTGTATTGAGTAATTAATCTTTTCTCTAATCACTTGATCATGTGGGCTTTTGATACTGAATAAATAATGAGAATTTGTATAATAATAGTACAAAGTAAAATTTAAAAACAATAAGGAGAAGGTGATGGCACCCCACTCCAGTACGCTTGCCTGGAAACTCCCATGGACGGAGGAGCCTGGTGGGCTGCAGTCCATGGGGTCACGAAGAGTCGGACACGACTGAGCAACTTCACTTTCACTTTTCACTTTCATGCATTGGAGAAGGAAATGGCAACCCACTCCAGTGTTCTTGCCTGGAGAATCCCAGGGACGGGGGAGCCTGGTGGGCTGCTGTCTATGGGGTCACACAGAGTCGGACACGACTGAAGTGACATAGCATCCCCTAAATGTGAATTTTCTAAAGAATAGGTACGTATATTCCTCCTGTTGTAAATGTGCAGATATAATATCAGACAATAGGAACTTTCATCCCTACTTCCATGTGTAAAATAATACAAAACTTCTCTCAGCTATTATCTTAATTTTTTTCTAACAGGTATACATTTACATTTCACTGTAGCCTTAACATTGAGGGCAAGATACAGCTTTAAGTTTTACTCAGGATCCCAACCTATGAATAAATTCAAGATGGCAGAAAAAATAATTTCAACAGAAGACAGGATAATTTTTGGATGGAGTGGATGTGTTTATCAACTAAAAGTTTAATTTTACTTAAATTCTAAGAGTTGCTTATAGTCATTTTTTTCCCACTTTTTGAAGAGTTATTATTACTCTTGTCATCACTTGTGTCTATGAACCATTTTGTTTTTCTCTGTCTCTGTAGATTCCACATGTGTCCATGGAGGAGGCTATAGAATTATGTAATATTAAAAAAGTGTTACTCAACCTGGGTGAATTATTTTTATTACTATTTTTATTTTAACTAAAAGTTTGCTTGGATATAGATATATTTTCTTTTGTACTGGGATTTATTTGTTATTAGCTTGTAATACCCCAGTGTTCTTGCCTGGAGAATCCCAGGCATGGGGGAGCCTGGTGGGCTGCCATCTATGGGGTCGCACAGAGTCAGACATGACTGAAGCGACTTAGCAGCAGCAGCAGCTTGTAATACGGCAGACCATTGATTCCAAACTAATGATGACATATGGGGCTTCCTATATTAGTTTCATGCTCAAATATCTCTGGTTGCATGAGGAGATATTGGAAGGAACTGTGGGAATTCATTAGGGCTCAAGTCAGTCTTGAGTGCGAAAAAGAGCTACTGTGAGTAATTTATGGCAAAATTATGTTCTCTTGGTAGAATCTCTGTATAAATTCCAAAAGTTCAAAGCACTCAGAAACTGAATTAATATACAGCCTTTTTGCAAATTGAATATTAGAGCCACTTAGATTGAAATGGTGACAGGACAAGAAAATACACATGGAAATTCCAAATGTAACCATTACCTCCCTGAACATGTGAGTGGATAAGGGGAGGCAGAATGAGGAGGTAATTTTGAATGTGAGTATGAATAGTATGGCCTTGAAGCAGAATTACCACCTGTGATGTATAAGCCATAGTGTCAGATTCTAAGGATCACTAAATGAATATTATTTTGTCTTAGCCTGCAAATAAATGAGACACTAATGAGCAAGATACACACACACACACATACACACTTTCTCTTTATTAATTGATATAAGGAGTAAAGAAATCTCAGATTCTGGTGTAAAGACAGCAATAATTTTCCTTCTAAGCCTTGGCACAGTCCCTAAACATCTCTAAAACAGCCTACCAGAGTTTTTGTAAAGATCAGCCAAGTTAATGAATAAGAAACCTGTATGTTGCTAACTAGTAATCAATTAACAGTTAATAATTATGATTGTCTGCCAATTCCTCAAGATGATTGTGTCTCTGGGTGTGTATATCTATCAACAAGTAATAACAGCAGAGACATAATTTCCACTCTGAAGAATAAAAGTTTCTAGCTGAGCAATGTAATGGACAGATTTCCTTTTAGCTCATGAGTAGTAAAAGTTGCACTCAACCTTCAATATCAGATCATGGCTATTGAAACTATAAAGGTCAAAGGCAAAAGTTGTCATTATTTCAAGAAACTAAAGCATTTCTTTTCTTCTGACTGGTAAACAGAAAAATTCCAAGCTTGTTTATTGTGCTTCTTGATGGATAAGAAATTGACAGGAGGTGTAACTTTCTTTATGGCTTTGCGAGTGTAAGCAGTCTCAGGCTATGGCAGATGTGTAGTTCCTAGTACTTTGAAAAGTCATTCATTCTAATGCTTATTGAAAAGGCGGGTTTCAGACAGAATTAAGCACTGTTTCCTGAATCGGGGAGGACAGCAGTGTGTGCGATGAAGTGCATCATTCAGTTGGGAGCCCAGCTAATGAATGCTCTCTCTGTTGTTTTCATGGAGGTGTCAGAATGAGCCTTTTCTGATTCTGCATCACTGAATCCTTATGGAAATGCAAATTGTTTATCCAAGGACAGTGACTTTCCTTTTTGCTTTACCATTTAATGGACTGATTTTGTCAACTTTGCAGCACATCACTAGAATCCAGAGAAGGTCCATTAAACTGGATGAGAGGTTATTTCTTTAGAACTTTAAGTCACTGACTGCGAGACAGAGACTAGAGATGTCCTAAAGAGATACTCACAAAGATACATGCTCAAAGAGAGTTATATAGGTAGCTACATGAAGAAGAGAAACAGAGAGACTCACAAGAAGAGAGATAAGTAAGTTAGAGACACAGAATGAAAGATGGAATAAAGAGAATGGGAGCTGAGAGAGAAACTGAAATACACAGTGAGAAAGGAACGGAGTGAAGAGAAAGGTAGAAACAGTGAAGAAGCAAAATACAGTCAAAGAGACAGAAAGAACTGGACAGAAAGAGACAGACTGATTGAAAAATAAATGGTTAAAAAAGAAAAAAGATAAGGAAAGGGGAATAGAAACAACAATTCTAAAAGCAGAAGCAAAAAAGGAAATTGAGGCAGGCAGACAGAGAAAAAGAAACAGACCAGATAGATAAAGAGAAAAACCAAAGGAAGAACAAAGAGCCTTTTTAATGCAAAGATGGAAAATTGAGACAAACATAAAGGTGAGGAGAGCAGATGGAACTGAGCTTAAATCTGTCCTAGTCTCTTTACTAATGGTGAGCTTGTTTTCTTACTTCTCAGCCTGGGCTTCTATATCTAAAATGGTGGCCAAAAATATAATTCACAGACGTAAAGCATCCTGGCATAGGAGATAAAACCAAGGAACGTCTTAGTAAACAAAGATTGATATTTATCATCATCATCACCATTTAGGTAGAATTTAGACAGTAAAGACTTTAGAGTCAGAACTCAGGTCAAATCTTGCTTCACCCCTTATTCTACAGGTAAATAATTTAACACTGATAAACTATAGTTGCTTTACCTGTGAAACTCTGATATTATTTTCTACCTCATAGTCTTACTCTGCAAATTAAATGAGAGCATATTTCATCTGGGGCTTTGCTTTGCACAGTGTATTTTAGCAGTTCCACTAACTAGCTCAGTGTCCAGAATTCCGTAAGTAGTCAATAAATATTTAATCAATGAATGCATATTTGCTCTAAATATTAGTTTCTACAGAGTAAGGAAAAGCTGAAATGATGTTTTGGAGTTTCAGTGTGAAACACTGCAATAAAGTTTCCTCTGTGCTTTGCAGAGAATGGTGGTATTAGTTTGCACAATTGCTATAGTCGTGGTCTCCCTGAGTCCATCTACTTTCTTAAGAACAACTGAAATAGTAGTTGTGACCGTGAACATTTGTCTTATCCTGGTAATGACTTTTGGTCCTACTTATTTAATTTACTACAAAGCCTGTTTGTAGAAAAGTGGTAAGAATTTAGAAAACAATGAGTGAATGTTTAGATTAAGAAGAGTAAAGATGTATGAGAGACAAGAGAAGGGGATCTTGGGACGCTTTGAAGAAGGATTCATGTATTAAAGGCCATTGCTGATGCCAAGAAGCTAAGAACTAAGAAATGAATGTTGGTTTCAAAAATTAGAGGTCATTACTGACTATGACAAGCAGTCCAGGTGCTATGATACTGGTTAAAAAATAATTGGCCTGGAAGTATTTTGGCCATTGTTTTATTATTCTTTCCTGATTGTTTTAATAGTTCACACTTTTAAGAGTTCCTTCTTGTTCTCTGTTACTTAAGTTGCTTTTTTATGAACATATTATCTTATCTCCATGAGGATATTAATTGAGTGCCTGCTGTGTACCAGGAACTACTCCTGGTGCTTATGTCATCCATTTAACCTCTTCAAGGCAGGTGATAGAGTACAAATGTTCCCTCCCAGTTTACTTTTATTTTTTAATATCTCTGCATGAGTCCTTCACGTAAAAAGCCTTCACAGTCTGCTAAACAACCTGCTTTCTGATACTGTGAGCATGAACTAGAATGCTCTGTTTGGAGCCTTAGCTACATCAATGTGCTAATATGTTACAGAATGACAGCAAGGCTTTAAGACATCTTTGTAAGGTTTATTGTGAAACTTTCACTCAGGATATACTGAGTTCTGACTAGTACATATTATATAAATTCTTATACTTTAATATAAATGAGGTTTAAGAATAGAATAAAATTCAACAGAGCTTCAGATAATAAGGCTTCGCTTTATTGCTGTTGCAAATAGTTTTTTCAAATGATGGTAACTTCAGTGGAAAATATTGCGTGAACAAGAAAAAGCTAAAGCAAAAAGCATTTCTAGTATTTATGGAGGATAATACATATTTTGTAAACAGTTGCCATTCGGATATAGATTACTTTTTCTTTCTCACTTTTTTTATACATTAACGTACACACGTGTCTGTGTGTATGTCTATGTGCACATTAAGTGCTTTCTTAGAGCCCATTTTATTTTAATAAAAGTTGTAGGTGTGCATTGTTAAAAAAATCCACTTGTGCATGTAGTTAAATATGAATTTTACTTTTCAAGTGAAGTCTCCTTATTTGTTCAATCCTTTACTCTGGGAGAGTAGTATCTTTATTTTTGTCTACATTTCTCCATCATAATACACTTATGATTCTTTCTCTTCATTGATTATTTATCTCCTATGATAGTACTTAAACATTTGGCTGCTTTATGCCATCACCACTTTTTATCCCCTTCCAAGTTCCAAATAGAAAAGCACATTATAAATTCTAGTTATTTTAATATGCTAATCATATAACAACAATGGGCTGTGATTTGATTTTCTAATTTTTGTTTTTCTATTGTAAACACATTACTTTTTCGTGCTTACTTTTTAAAATATGTATCTTTAATATCTTGTGCAACATTATACAGATTATTCCAGGCAATAAATCTTTCCAAGTGCTCAAAAAGATTGATGCCTTGGTTCCATTTTTTTCCCCAAATTGGCAGCCCTCCTTTTGGTTATATTTTGACGCAGACTGGCATGACCTCTTTGCCTCTGAGTGGGGTGTGAGATTACACTGGTATCCCACAGCCACTCAGATTGGGAGTGGGGGTCTATCTTCTACTGAGCTGTTGCTGCAGGATTGGGATGGAGGTTGACTTCCACTGAGTCCTGCTTGGGTTGGACAGGGAGGTGGGAGTGAAGTCCACAGATTACAAGCAGCCTAGCGCTGCCTCCCTAATTAAGTCTGCCTGGTTCTGGGTCACAGTGGAGGCTTACCTGGACTACCTGGTGGAAGATCCCTCTGGCAGCATGCTCAGGGTGAAACTGGGGGAATCAGAGCACCTCCAGCTTCTGTCCAATGGGGAAGAGAAGAATAGCTCCCCACTCCACCAGGACTGTACCCACTCCATACAGGCCAACACTACTGTATTAGTCAGGATTCTCCAGAGAAGCAGAACAAATGAAAGTTATATGTATCTTCTATTTAGAAAGAAAGATAATATGTATATACACATACATATTTATACACATATATACATATATATACAAAGGAATTAGTTCATGCAATTATCACGCTTAGTCGCTTGAGTGGTGTCCAACTCTTTGTGAGCCCATAAACTGTAGCCTGCCAGGCTCCTCTGTTTATGGGATTTTTCAGGCAAGAATACTGAAATGGGTTACCATACCCTCCTCCAGGGATCTTTCTAACCCAGGGTTTGAACCCACATCTGCTGCATTGCAGGTGCATTCCTTACTGCTGAGCCACTGGGGGAGCCAGTACAATTCTGAAGCCTGAAAAATCCCAAGATCTGCAGTGTACAAACTGGAGACCCAGGAGACCCAATAATATTCTAGTTCTAGTATGAGTCTAAAGGCAGATAAGACCAATACCCAGGTAGAAGATAGTAAGGCAGAGAAAGCAAATTCTCTAGTTTTTTGTTGTTGTTGTTGTTGTTGTTGTTGTCCCTCAGACCTTCAGTGAGTTGCATGAGGCTCACCCAGATTAACAAAGACAATCTACTTTGCCCAGACTACAAATTTGAATGCTAGTCTCATCAGGAAGCACCCTCACAGATACCCTCAGAAAATAATCTTTGGCTAAATATCTGGATGCTCCAGCACCCAACCAGGTTAACACACAAAATTAACCAAATTGGGAAATTGGATGGTGGCTACCTTATTGTCTGGGAGAGGAAAGGATTGCTGGTGGTAGGAAATCAGCTTCCTACTTTACCCCACTGAAACACCTGGGGAGAAAGAAGGGATGCAGTTTTCCCCCTGGTGTTTGATTGGAATAGGGTAGGTATAGCCAGCCTTTTCCCAGTTCTTTAGCTGGAGGATGAGACTTTTCTTGGAGTTTTGGGTTCTTTATCTCTTGGTAGTTCCATGTTGGAGGCTTCTTCCAGATATGTGGAACACAGTAAGAAAATCCAGAGGGCTCACTGTCTTGTTGAAATAATTCAGTTTATTTGCCTTGAGGATGCTGAGTGGAAACAGCTTATAGGCAGGCAAGAGCAGAAGCATGGTTAAGGTGTCAAAGCCATAATCCAGGCTAGAGGAAACAGTGGCTCAGACCAAGGTATCAGCATTATGAATGGACAAAAATAGTTTTATTTGGATATATTGTAAAGATAGAACCAATATAAATGTATTGCTGACTTGAATGGGGTATATGAAAAAAAGAGAGGGAACTTCTTGGATGACTCTCAGATTTTTGGAGTTGTCCCTAAGATGAATTCTGAAAGGTAGTAGAAAGGCAAATCAATATTTGATTTTTCATCACATCATATTTGAGATGACTATAATATATTCAGATTAGATGACTCTGCAAGCTCAAAGGAAAGATTGGGCCTGGATATAAATGTGTAAGGAAAGAGGTCTGAGGATTACGCCCCGTAGTCTTGGGAAGCCATTGCTGGTTCCAGGAAGATAAGAATTGAGAAAGAAACATTGGTTTCAGAACATGCCAGTCATTAGTAATCATGAGAAGGAGTCCAGATGCTATGGTATTTGATTAAAAGACAATTGACCTGGAAGTATTTTGGTTATTATTATTGCTATTTTTTCCTCTGTGTTTTTAATATTTCACATATTTACAAGCTCCTTCTTGTTCTCTGTTACTTCAGTTGCTTTTTTAGGAATGCATTCTCCTATCCCTGTGTGGATATTAATTATAAGTTTATTTAACTTTTGTTTGGCTCCCTTTGTTATATTTTCTTTCCCCATCCCTACCTTTCATTATGAGTACTGCTTTGTTCTTCCTTTTTTAGATTCCAAGTTTTCCTCAGAGAAACTGATTGATTATTCATGCCTCCCTGCTCACATTTAAAAATTTATTAGATTATATATGTCATGGAAATAAATGTCCTCTCACATGTAATTGCTCCATGTTTATATTTTTGTTTATGTAATTTTGTGCGGGTGGTTTTACGTCAATAGTATATAGGGAGTCTGAGAAATGATATTCGACACATGGCTTCCAAATTCTCTTTTGAGGCTCTGCTATCCAGACAAGCTTCTGTGGAAAACAAACAGCCAGCAAGGTGGGGATTATGGGTCAAGATTGGACTGAAGAAGGCTCATGGGACTTCCTCTTATATTCCTTTACCTAGAACTCAGTCACATGGCCACTTTTAACTACAAGAGAAATTGAAACAGGGAATCTTGATGTGTATCCAGAGGGGAATGGATTTTTTGAAAGATAGTTGTGTGTCACTGATGACATGGCACAGAAATGTTCCTTCACAACCCTCTGTGTATGACAAGCACAAGGCTTGTCAATAGGTAGGCTTTACTGTGATGTATGAAGCAAAGCGGTGGCTTTGTGCTTGATGAGTCAGTGTGGGGCTCTGTGACAATGCCTTCTGGAAACTCTCTAATCTCTAAGCTATGGGACCAGAGAAGGTTTGGGGAAGATTGCTCAGAACCTAATTATTTAACCAGAACCCTTGTACAAGCTATCTCTGCTGACACCAATATCCTCCTCTGCTTTTCATATTACTCCAATATACTGAGCTTTTCATATATTCTGTAGAGTCGGTTGGCTGTTTTTATTATCATATCTCTCCACTTTTGCCATTTGCAATGTAATTTTCTGTCCTCAGCTAAATAAGTTACTCATCTTCCATTTGCAAATTTAAACAATTTTGATCCTATTAAATATATGCTAATTCCTTGCCAGTAAATTATATTTGCGGTTATTAAGTCACCTCAATTCTCTGTCTTTTGCTTAAAGTGTGCATGTGTGTGTGTATGTGTGCACACACACACTGGGCCAGACTTACTATCACACTTATTTCTGCTGTAGTAATTTAATGTTGAACGTGGATGTTGGTGACATAGCAAGAGGAAGGAATAAGCTGTTACAACAGCTCATCAAGAAATTCTCTCTCCTGCAGCTTTTCAACAAGTGACAGGTAGGAATTTAACAAGGGACAAAAAAGAAACAAGATTTTTAGATAAAGTACAGCTTTCACAAAAAATGTACATCTTTGGGTGGGTTTTTTTATGTTTTACTTTTTGGAGGGTCATAGCAAAGAAATTCTTGTAATTGTTATAAAATGTCTTGGTTGTCAAATAAATTTTAAGTTACAAATGTTTTTGAAGCCACATACTATGTTAGAAGCCCTTGTTTTGTCCTTTAGGGAAAGACAGCCACAATTTCTGAAATGGTCAATATTGCCTTCTATCCTGTGTAGTTAGGATTCTTCTTATGGGGAAGTGATAGTTTTGATTGAGATTCTCATGTAGGAAATGACTGAGTTCCTAGAGGTCTTTGATTCTTTAAAAAATTAGAATTGGAAGTGTGAATTCAACTCCAAATTCTTTGACCCATTAAGTGAATTATTAAAGCAGTTTCACTATTCCCATTACAATCAGGCTCCCACTCCCCCTACTCAGCTGTAATGCCTAATACCAGTATCAGCCATGATCTCCTATTTGCTAAATTCAGTGGAAGATTTCAATTGCCTTATATTCATTTATTTGCATTATTCAATTTTGCTGACTATTCCTTGATCTTTGAATTTTTCTCATTTTGTTTCCCAACACTTTTGTTTTATTGTTGTTTTTATTATTTTTTTTAATCTTATTTCTCAAGACATATTCCAGAATCATTTTCAGGCAATTCTTTTTTCTATGAAGGTCTTAGATGTTAATGTGCTCAGACATATTTCCTTACATTTTTTCTCTTCTCTTGTTTCATATTATTGATACTTCTCATTTATTTCATCCACTATTAAATTCTTAACTATTTTCTGTCTGCAGATGGCAGCTAAAATGTAACTCTAACATCTCCAAATTTCATTCTAAAGTGCAGATTTGCAAAACTGAACTGGAACTTCCATTTGGATATCCCATGAGTAATTAAAATTCATTAAGTGTGAAACTAAATCATGATCTTAGTCCACCTCTGCTTCCTAACCTTTCCTTTTACTTCCCCACGTTCTTATTTCAGTGACTAATGACAACCAACATGAAACTTTACCAGTTTAAAACCTTGTATATCAGCCCTTGATTTTTCCCTCTCCCTGTCTGCTCCTGTTCATGAACTGCCAAAATTATTCTGTCAGGTCTACCTCCCTAATAGTTTTAGAATCAAACTTTCCTTCCAACCTTTTCTTACATTCCTAATCATTTCTCACTTACTGCCCAACTCATCTGTTTTCCCTTTCTCCATTTCCTATGTCACTCTCCTTCCTTCCCTTGGCTTCTTTTTTTCCTCTGAAAACTGCCAGTCTCATGATATTACTACCTTGCAAATATATTTCAGTGTTTTTTCAGTCTATTTATCCATGCTCTCCCTTCGGTTCTCTCTCTGCCTCTCCCTGGCCTAATCAATTTTCTTCAAAAGAAATTTGAAGAAATTGCAATGCACTGTTCTGTGCAATTAAAAGTCCAGATATGTAGATCTGAAATGCTATAAGCATGTAAGCTCAAATGACTCTGAGATACATCTTTTCATTTGCTTTTTTGGCTAGTTGAAGCTGTTTTAAAAATCCGTATTTTGGCTATTAGTAGCTTTGAGCTCATATGATTCAGCATGTAGTACAAGAGAAAATAAAATTCATACTCTGATAATTGAACCCCAAAACTCTATATAGGATCTACTTGGCTCTGATATACCTGAATTGATTCATGTACCTTATGAGGTGAGGGTGAAAAATATTGGCTGGCTCATTCTAAGTCATGACTACACTCTTGGTTTCTGAAAAAAGGTCAGTTCTAGATAGTATAGACACAATATGAATTGGTCTGCAAAATAGAATACTTGAAAATAATTGAACTGGTAAACATTATAATCATTCCTTACATTAAACCAAAATATTTATTTTTTTAATACTATATTGGCTAACATATAATTATGTGTAAGTCTTTAGATATGTTCTCTAAAATTTCAAAGGTAAAAATTTAAAACTATATATAGTTTTTAGGCAAAAGACTGTACTACATATCATGTATGCTTATCTATATAACAGTCACAAATGGTATACATTAATAAATATAGACTGTCATGTTTGATCATTCAGATTCTTATGAAATGAATTTTCTGTTTTTTTCTTTATGTAGAATATTTTAAAAAATATTTTATACTTTGGCATATGATATAAGCTACTTCCAACATGTATTTGTCATCAATTCTGTAGAGAATTTTTCTCATTTTTGAAATAGCTTAATTAAACAATTAACATGATGTGATTTGAACTTCCCTGGTGGCTCAGATAGTAAAGAATCTGCCTGCAATGTGGGAGACCTGTGTTCAATCCCTGGGTTGGAAAGATCCCCTGAAGGAAGATATGGCAAGCCACTCTAATATCCTTTAAAAAAAAAAAAACAAAACACCTCATACCAAACTCAAGGTTATATAGATTTTATTCTTTAATAGGTATGATTTTGCATTTTAAAAATTATATTTGTGGACTATTGAGTGAATTATTGTGTGAGTTAGAGCATTTGTATCTATGTTCATTTTCCCACGTGGTTTCCAGTTGCTTTAAGGCCATTTGTGGACACATTTCCTTCCTCTATTACACACTTCCTTCCTCTCTTAAACTCTGTCCCATTGACAAGTCACTTGACTAGATTCACAGGGGTCTATCGTCATGCTTTCTGTTTTGCCTGGAGAATCCCCATGAACAGAGAAGCCTGGCAGGAAAGAGTTAGACACAACTGGGAGACCAAGCACAGCACAGCACAGCATGGTGTAATTCACTTGTAAAAGGGAAATTAAGTATTACTTTTTTACATCAAAATTGACATCTGTCTGAAGGTGAAATCTTCACAGGCAGACAGTTTAAGGGTACCAGTTTTTAATGTTACTGTTCTAAGCTAGACAAGCAAAATCTAGAACTAACAACCCCAGTGATGTTACATAGCAATATTTGATATCTTTTCATAGTTATCCTTGAAAGGAATTAGCAAAGATAATTTCAATGGGTGCAGACTATAAAAGCACAGTTGTAGTGATATGGTAGTATCAGGACATGTCTTCATTGTTTTAAAACAATTGTTATTTTAGTAACATATATGCTAAGAGGAAAAAAATACCAGTCACCTAGTAAAGAATAAATGATTAGAAATTACGGTTTGTCATTTAATGTTTTGACATAGATTCAAAAATTCATAACATCATATTCTTAGAGCATCTTCCTAATTAGAAATTCTGCTACTCTAATTATATTTTCATATTTATATTCACAACATCAGTGACTTGTATGGTACCAACAAATGTTTGTTAAATGAATAAATTAGAATTGTTTTTCAGGACAACTTTTTCCTGTGACTCATTTGGACTTTGTGTATTTGATTTCTATAAATGAGAATGGTATTGTACACATTTGAAATCTGACTTGCCTGAATTTTTTAGAAAATACTGCTGACAATATTTTGCCATGTTTTTATTTGGGCTTTGAAAGAGTCTTGTTACAGTCTTCCATTAGGAAGATATTTTTCTAAAAGCTCTTACTTTAATTGGTAGCAGATAGTGAAGCAATATCATAATCAAGTGCCTATTCTTGGTGATTATACATGTCATGTGTGATTCATTCCAAAGATACATTAGAGGGTTTAACTGTGGACTCCCCAATGATGTGATCCTCTTAAAATATTTCCTAACAGTGATATACTGATGAGTTCATGACAGTCATGTTCTCATTTAGTTGCCAGTTTCACTTCATACATTTTAAAATCTCAGAATGATGACTGATAGTGATGATGAGACTTTTACTTCCTGTAATCCCAGAAATCAGTCATTTTTTTTCATGTTAATGTACTTGGAGAAGTGAAGGAGAATATTATGTCATAAGGGAGACCACTAAGGACATTTGTGGAGTGAATATATGGATAATTGTAGAATCTACAATAAGCACTTCAGTCTATATCTCTAACAATTCAACAACAAAAAAATAAATAGATGGGGAAAGAAATCTTTAACAATGTATTATCTGCTTCTTACATTTATTTCAATATTATTTATTTTTTCACTTAAATTGAAGTTGGAGATTATATTATCTTAGTATTATTAATATCCAATATTTATTAGTATTAAAATATCATATTTTGTCTTACTGAACCAAAAATATATGTAAGCATATATTTAAGAAATTCTGTATAAATCCCTGTAAAAATTTGAAAAATTTACTTGCTATTTTGATGTCTTTAGAACTATTGAATAGATGTAAGCATCTAAGGTAAGATATCCTTATTATGTAGTAGAAGCTAAACAAGGATCCTCATTAACAAGAATTATCAGTTCAGTTCAGTCACTCAGCCATGTCCAAATCTTTGCAGTCCCATAGACTGCAGCAAACAAAGCTTCCCTATCCATCACCAACTCCCAGAGCTTGCTCAAACTCATGTCCATCCAGTCGGTGATGCCATCCAAAAATATCATTCTCTGTCATCCCCTTCAATCTTTCCCAGAATCAGGGTTTTTTCCAATGAGTCAGTTCTTCACATCAGGTGGCCAAAGTATTGGAGTTTCAGCTTTAGCATCAGTCCTTCCAATGAATATTCAGGACTGATTTCCTTTAGAATTGACTGATTTGATCTCCTTGCAGTCCAAGGGACTCTCAAGAGTTTTCTCCAACACTACAGTTCAGAAACATCAATTTTTCAGTGCACAGCTTTCTTTATAGTCCAGTTCTCACGTCCATACATGACTACTGGAGAAAACATAGATTTGACTAGATGGACATTCGTTAGCAAATAATATCTCTGCTTTTTAATATGCTGTCTAAGTTTGTCATAGCTTTTCTTCCAAGGAAAAGCATCTTTTAATTTCATGGTTTCGGTCATCATAGCAGTGATTTCGAGCCCAAGAAAATAAAGAAATAAAGTCTGTCACCACTGGTTCCCCATCTATTTGCCATGAAGGGATGGGACCAGATGCCATGACCTTAGTTTTTGAATGTTGAGTTTTAAACCAGGTTTTTCACTCTTCCCTTTCACTTTCATCAAGAGGCTCTTTAGTTCCTCTTCATTTTCTGCCAAAAATATATACATTTTTTTTTCTGAGTCTCCTGTGAATGATAACTGAATGAATCTAATCTTTTCTAACCTTCAAAAACATGGGCAGTCTATTTAAATGAGAATAGTATGATCTATTTATCTGTATTTTACTCCTTAGCTGAGAAAATTCACCCAAGCCCAGATCAGACTTGGCTGGTAAAATTCTCAAAGGTAAAACTAGATTTTCTCTGTATATTCTATTAATAATTTATAGATATAAAAAAATATGAATAATGTGCATCTGTACATGAATGGAATATTATATTTGCTGAAGACTGATCAGTTTAAAATATCTATTAACATTTTGGTTATTAGTATTATCATATGACTCTATGTTGAAGAGTAAAATAGCAAACTTTGCATTAATATGCCCCAACTTGATTTGTTTACCCTGAATAGCATATAGACTTAATACCCACAAACTTAACAAGTAATGGTTTCAGTTATAATTACTTCTGACTTTGTCTTTTTTCATTATACTGCTGTTTTCCTCTTTAAGTATATTCATGTATTTAAATGCATAATTGCACACAGTAGTTGGTTCTTTATATTTTCAAAAAGTTTTTAGAAATTTTGACTTAATATGGTAATCAATTGTCATTTTTAAGGATGTGGACACTGAAGTGGGATGGGTGATCAGATATTAAAAATCAGTGTATGAATCATGTAATTGTTAAATGTTGCTAAAATAATGTTGCTAAATAATGCCATGTAACAGATGACCTGAAAACCTCAGCGTCACGAAAGAATAATCCATTGTTGCTTATGCATGTGAGATAGTCAACATGGCAGCTCTGTTAACAAGACTGGGCTCACTCATATCTGAGAGTGTTGTCTGATATAGACTGGATTTAACTGAGAATACTGGGGCTAATGGCTATGCTTCACATCTGTCTTATCCTCTAGGCTGTGATGGAATATTATCGGGTTGTTTAAAAAAAAAAAAAAAAAAACAGATACAAAAAATTGGGCAAATTAAAATACTTGAGTGCTCTTCAACATTTTCATCAGTTAAAGCAAGTCGCATGGCTGAATGTAGAGTTGAACTGGAAGGATGCTGCAAATTTACACAGCAAAGGAGAGGACACTGAGAATGGTAAAGAATAAGGGCTTTTCAGGCAGTTTATGCCTTACCAAAACGTATAGCCCTGGTTACCTCAAAGTATTTCTGTTAGAAAAATATTATAAAATTGTTTTATGGGCTTATATGGCATTTTTTCATTTGTGGAGCAAAGAAACAGGAAATTCAAGTAGTGGTTCACACTTGGAAGTCAGGTGCATAAAATGTCTGAGAAATGTATCTGTGAGTAGAAGGACCACAGTAATTGGAGTTATTGGAATTAATGGAGTTCAGGATCTTGTTCTAAAGGAAGACTGGCATATAATATGTGGTCACTAAATAGTAGATTAGAAATTAGGGGCAAAGTAGCATTCCGGTGCTCCAGAGTAGCCACCAGGCACTGCAGACCATGGAGAAGAAGATGCGGATTGCCAGAGACCACTCACACTGCTGGGGCCATGAGATACAATTTCAGCAAGAAAAATTGAGGGGAAATTTACCATCTTGTCAGTTGTGACTCTGCCACCAGATTCTGGAATGGAATGAGAAATTGATATCTAAAATCCTGGGGACTGGGGACCCAAGGCTGTTGCTTTGTGTCGTGGTGATTTTAGTCTAGAAAAATGGTGAATCATATAGGACCCTTTCTCCGACTCACAAGAAGAATTGGGAGGGGAGCGTGGTAGATTTAAATTTACAGCTGGGACATGTAAGAGTTTTTCAAAGTTTTGTCCCCATGTTGTTTCCATTTCAGCTGTAGGTCTCTAATTATAGGAGGAAAATGTTTAATATTTCCCCTTGAAATTGAAATCGAAAAATTAAAATGAAGATTTCTCCAGAGAACAATGTGCCTTTTTTTTTTTTTTTCTTTTCCTTTCATCACCTGAATTTAGACAGGACTGGAATAGAGAGACTTGAAAGATAAGCAGTCATTTACATTTCAGTTGACACCCAAGCTGATTACACAGAGGAATGGGTGAGATTCTGTCTTGAGGGATAAAAGAAGGCACTTCTTAAGAACATTTGTTTTGACCAACAGGGGATTCAGTTTCACTTACCTCAAGTATGCAGGGTATTAGCCCTGCCAATTGTTTCTTAAAAAGCCCCTCAAGATGGGTATCGGATGCTTAATAGGCATTGCCATGTCTGGGAACTTATTAAAGGACTAGAAAATGAAGGTAAGAAAGGGGAAGTGAGTCGGGGAGAAAAGCAAAACACTTTTTATTCATATATTAATTCTGAGGTATAGCGTTAGGTAGAACATGAAGAACGAAGAGACTGAGGCAGCCTCCTGTAGGTCAGAAAAGATTAAACAGTTACTTTTTATTAGCATGAAAGGTTATAGAATAAGCCATTACTTGCCAGAGAGAATAAATAAGAGAACAATACAGTTTTATACAGTGGAAATAGCTTTATGTTATCTTTGCTTCTTTTCTTGTTTTTCCTTCTCTTTGTCTTTCTCTGACCTGATTTTTTGGGTCACATTTGGGTATCTGAAGGTTTGTTCTGTTCTAAAATGCACACATACTTTTTCCCTAATAAGATCAGAGTTGTTTCAGGGCTTAGAGAAGGACTGACAACTGATGAGACTGGTGCTAATTCATTAGTGAATTAGCATGGGACTGCAAAGGAACTAGAAGAGGTCAGAGACAAACAGATTAAAATAACATATAAAAATTCATTCATTCACCTGTTATCAGATTCTAATTATTCAAGACCAGAACCAGTTTGGTATAAGAATATAAGGAAAGCAAAAAGCAATGTGATGTTCTAGTGTATGTTGATACACATACATTCCTACTGCTTTTTGTCCTATATCCATTTTTTTCCTTCTGATAATAGCACCCTAATTTTCCTTGGGAGATACCCCTCTCCCATGACTAATTACAATTCATATAATTTGATTAGTGATGTCCACCCTACAACTATTCCATGTAAACACAGGAACAGGCATGATGAATCAGAAACACAGTGATTGATCAGCATAGGACATGTCCTAATTCAGGCTAAACAGAGCCAATGTATATCACACCTGGGAATTTTACTCTAAGTGTCTACTTCTACTGGAATATATACACATATGTACCTGCATGTACCATGTTTAAAAAAAAATAATGAGTGTATTCTCTCAGTTCAGTTCAGTCGCTCTGTCATGTCTGACTCTTTGCGACCCCATAAATCGCAGCACGCCAGGCCTCCCTGTCCATCACAAACTCCCGGAGTTCACCCAAACTCATGTCCATCGAGTTGGTGATGCCATCCAGCCATCTCATCCTCTGTCGTCCCCTTCTCCTCCTGCCCCCAGTTCCTCCCAGCATCAGAGTCTTTTCCAATGAGTCAACTTTTTGCATGAGGTGGCCAAAGTATTGGAGTTTCAGCTTTAGCATCATTCCTTCCAAAGAACACCCAGGACTGATTTCCTTTAGAATGGACTGGTTGGATCTTTTAACTCTCTCGAGTTAGTTTAAAATGTGCCAAAGTGCCATTAAATTTGTTTGTTGGTTACAGAGCAACCAAGGTCAGTGTTACAACCTCAGTATGTGTTCCCTATACGCGTCCATTAAGTTTACTTTTTTCTTTGCCTAATCTTAAAGACAACATGGATCTTATTTCATAAACCTGAAACTGTTGGGGGAGTGTGTAATTTCCTCAGTTCTGTCTCACCACAGTAAAAATTTGAAGCAACAAAGGGACCAGTGTTCCAGCTCAGTTTTATTTAGAAAGCAAAGGAAAATACATCCTCCAGATGTGAGGGTGGGTCGACTCAAAAGATGCGAAGGGAAGAGATGCCCACGCACCCCACCCCCACCCCTGCCTCCTCTTAATTTGGCCCCTCTTTTTAATGATTTTTTCTCCTCCCTGATCCTGTCCTATGTAAATTGGGCTAGCCAGGAGGGCTGTTTGTTTTACCTGATGTCCTCATTCTGGTCCGTGGACCTTCCTTTGTTCTGTTTTCCGTGGGCTTTTCCCTTCTTTTTCTTTTAGCCACCGACATTCTGGACTCCTTTTTCCTATTCTCAACTACCCAACAAAACTATATTTATCCCAGGTTTTCTGAGGCTGCCTTTGTCCTTAGGGTTGGTTAAGTATAGGGCTGAAATAGAGGTACTAAATATTGTAATTGTGGAATCCATCATGGGATATTCTTAGAAACAAATAAATGGAATTAAGAAAATAGACTTTTGTCCTTCAGAGAAAACTGAAGCTCCTTTCAGAAAACTGGGCAACTGAAGCATCTTTGAATATGCCAGTATCATCTTATTAGACCATGGGGCTCAGCTCTGCTTGGGTATGGGAAGTGAAGTGAAGTTGTTCAGTTGTGTCCTACTCTTTGCGACCCCATGGACTGTAGTCTACCAGGCTTCTCTGTCCATGGGATTTTTCAGGCAAGAGTACTGGAGTGGGTTGCCAATTCCTTCTCCAGGGAATCTTCCAGACCCAGGGATCGAACCCAAGTCTCTTGCATTGTAGGCAGATGCTTTACCCTCTGAGCCACCAGGGTATGGGAGTTAGACAAATTCTCCTTTGCATTACCTGAGCTTCCTAGTGATTGGGGGAAAATCCAATAGGAAGGGGGAAACCAAGTGAGGGATACCAGACCTCTTTGACACTAGTGTTGATAAATTCTTCTGTAACTGCTTGGAAATAGAAGAGATTATTACTGAGTCCAAGCTCACTCTGCTCTCTGCATGAAAGGCCAGTGAACCCGAGAGATGAGGTGTTGAGATGAGAAATATGACTGTTTATGGAAAGCCAGCTAACATAAATGGTAGACTGCATCTAAAACTAACCATCTTTTGGGGGTCTGGATGGCAGGTTCTTTTATGGATCAGAGATATGGGGGGTTGAAGAAACAAAGTAAAAAGGCCATCTAATCTTGCAAGTATCTCCTAAATGGCAAGCCTTAGACAGGAGGAAGTGTTAATTTTTTCTTCCTTCCTGACTTCTATTGGTGGACAGGGTTCTGAAAAAAGGCAGTTTAGCTTAACAGTCACGCTGAGGGGTAGGATTCTCTGAGGCAGGCCATTATGTGTGATTATAATCACAAAAGCAGCCAAAGAAACAGATCTAGCCTGGAAGAGTCAAAATTGAGTCTTCCCTGTTACAATTTGATGGTTTAGTACTCTTTCCTCTTGCTTTGGCTTACATTATTCTAACAATGATCTTTCCTAAATGATGGGAAAATGGTGAGCATTTTGTAGCATTTCACAAAATGCTTTAAATAGGCATTATTAGCCTAATACTAGGTATGTAGTCCCTGAGGCTCACACACTTAAGGAAGTGAAATACAGTGATCATAAATTGTGGAGTCAGAACTATAACTCATCTATCTGGCTGCAAAGTTCATACTTTTTCACGGTGTCATATTACTAGACTATGCAATCATATGACATCCTCAAAACTGACCCTTCAAGTGAGTGTAAAATCACTAATATTGAGTGAGTATCCAGTTCTTTTCACAGCAGGTGACTAAATCACCTGTCCTATACATAGTGCTTCCAAAGGCGGGTCCATCCTGTTTTATAAATTTGTTCCATAACTTCACTGGTTAAAGACTGGATTTTGTTTTTAAAAATCCCTTGTCTCTGAGACTTACAAGCTTGTTTGAATTAGTTGCCACTACGTTTTCCCAGGACTGTGACAAATCTAAATTACTTGAAGTTGCACAGTATGTCTTTGTAAGATTTCTTCTGTATAAATGTAAACACACAACACCAGCTGTTGAGGTAATTGAAAGAATGAACCTTGTGTTTGAAACATTTCTTCGTACGGGTAATATTCTTTCAAAACACTATCTTCCTTCTAGAAGAAAGTATATGTCTTCAGGAAGCAGATGGTAAAGTTGCTTAGAGAGCTATCATATTTAAATCCAGTGGGAAGTATAAAGATTTAGAAAACTGACATCCAGTAGTTCAAATATAGACAAATAAAGTTTATTTGAAATAACTAATAAATTTGTTTATAAATATGTTCCCTTGTGGGAACAATAATTCATACTCCATTTATTAGAAAAGTATGTTAGTGTTATTGCTCCATAAAGATTACTTCATTTCAGTGAATAACTTTTCATTAGTTGTAAAATACATTATCATTACAGGGAAAGATAAAGCTACATTCGATGTAAATGTACTATGATAAGCATGTCATTATTACAAATATATTAAAATATGAAAAGGTCACATTTTATTTTCAAAGAATTATGGTTAGATTTTTCCTATAGTTGAAAACTATCTACATAGATGGGTTAAGTTTTGTGAATGATGCACATGTCATATAAAATACATTTGGGACTTCCTGTATGGCCTGGATCCCAAATGTATTATGTTCTAAACTACTGATGGTACTCACTTTAAAAAAAGAGGCCTCGAAGTGAGGAGCAAATTAAGGTCTGAGATGACCTTTCCACATTGCAGCTGTCATTTTCCTTTGCCATAGAGAGGCCTGTTGAGTTCTCTCCTTGTATATTTCTGTATTTGGAACATTATGGCAGTACTGCCTTTCTAAGCAGTGTTCCATTTTGCTGCAGCATTTTGGGTTTCTACTCTGGCTTTCACCTTTGTTATCAATCAAACATCTATATCTTTCACTGCTACTTTGATTAATTAGCTACCAAATCTCTCCAAATAGTTCATTCTTGTTTGTTAAAAGATAACTGACACTTCAGAATGTCTTTTTGCAGTTGCCTATCAACTCATGAATACAAATGAGATCACTTTCTTTCTAGCTTTGTTGAGATATAATTGACACAAGCTTTGAAAGTGTGAAAGTATTAGTCATTCAGTCGTGTCCAACCCTTTGCCACCCCATGGACTGTAGCCCACCTGGCTCCTCTGTCCATGGAATTCTCCAGGCGTGAATAGTTGAGCAGATAGCCATTCCCATCTTCCTGGATCTTCCTTATCCAGGCTTCAAATCTGGGTCTCCTGCAGGCAGATTCTTTACTCATTGTGTTTAAATTTAAGGTATATACAGTGTGTTGATTTGCATACAATATATGTTTCAAAATAATTATTGCCGTGAAAGTGAAGTCACCCAGTTGTGTCAGACTCTTTGCAACCCCATGGACTTCACCTGCAAGGCTCTTCCATCCATTGGATTTTCCAGGCAAGATTACTGTAGTGGGTTGCCATTTCCTTCTCCAGGGGATCTTCCCAGCCCAGGGATCAAACCCGGCTCTCCTGCATTGCCTGACTCTTTACCGTCTGAGCCACAGGGGATATTAGCTAATTCCTTCATTCCTTCGCATGATTACCATTTCTCTTTTGTGATTAGAACATGTAAGATCTATTCTCTTAGTAACATAAGTATATAATATAGTGTCATTAGCTATAATCACCACTTATCTGATGCAGTATTTGTATTTCACTTAGCATAATGACTTCAAGATTCATCCAAGTTGTTGTAAACAGCAGGATTTCCTTCTTTTCCATGGCTGAATACTATTCCATTAAGAAGATATATATATATATCTTCTTAATTCATTCACTGATGCACATAGTAGATATCTGCACTTCCATGTTCACTGCAGCATTATTAACAATAGCAAAGACATGGAAAAGAGACCCTATTTTATTTACATAAAAATTCTAGTTCCTCAAGTCCCTCTCCTTGGCTAAAAGCTTCATGTTTTTCATAGGTTTTCTTCCTCAAAATATTTCCAAGAATACATGATATAAGAACAGATCACTTTTGACATGATTATGGCATGACGAGTTTATTAGCAAATAGTATAAAGAATAATGTACACACATACAGGATTCTCAAGAGAGATGTTTTTTCAGTTTCACGTCCCCTGGTTCACAGGGCTCACAGATTTTGCAGTAGATAATATGCCTACAATGGTGAGATTTCAACTATCTTAAATATTTCATGATTTACATTGGAGATCAGATTAATAACTCTCCATTATATTCAAGTTATAACAATTGACTTACATTTCCTCTATGTTAAATGTGTTCACTTTGTAATAAGGGCTTTTTTGCTGATCCTGTTATAAAATGATCAAGTATTTTTTAGAACTAGCTTGTGGCACCTGAAACTAAGATCTTCCTTACTTATCACAGAGATTACAGCATATTTGAGAGCTACTTTGGTAAACATGTCGTAAATGTATTATTGAAATGAAGCAAAATGCAAAAAAAGGCTAAACAATTTAGTTTTTCCCACTGTTACATATAAGAATTGCAAATGTTCCTCAAGCTCTGTTTATTCTGTTAATTATGATTTTTGGCAGCACTAATCAAAACTAACACTAGCCAGTTTAATCATAAAAGGAACTTATTTGGAAGATATTAGCCCACGGAATTGATAGGAATGCTTGAGACTAAAACTATTATGTGAAAGAGCTGCAATAAATCCACAAGGCTCTAAATAAAAAAACACATTGACAATGGTGAAAGCATACCGCTGATTCAATGAATGAAGTCCATTCATTTTTCTGTTCCTGTGTCATTATCCTCCTAATTTAAATTACTGGGAATAAGAATAGGATCTGCATAAGCTCTGCTAATTTTCTACTGTGTTCATTGTACTGCCTTGGTAAGGGCAGGCTTCTGGATTTATCTTGTAGTCAGAGTATGACAGAGTAGAGGAGAGTCAGGGTGCTATCATCAATGGAAAGCAGAAGAATTGCTGGGGTAGTAAAAAAATGTAACTATGCTTATGACCGGTCGTCGTTGCTACCAAGCTTGGCACAGTTGAGATTATAAAGTATTTAGCATTAACCTTGATATAGAGTTCTACTCACCAGCCGAGGCTCCTTGTTTCTTCACTGTGTATTTTGGGTCTAGAGCACAGGTATTCTGTGCTCTAAATGTGGTTTGAGGAAACTAAAATGAGGTCTGTTTTATTTTTATAGTCCTGCCACTGAAAAGAGCATTAGAATTTTCTCTATCTCCTGAATTGGTAGTTATGAATATGTAAGCAATAGGGGACATTTCTCCCCACACCAGCAGCATGTAAGACCCTTAAAACCATTCAGTGCACTGGGGCCAAAGAAGATGAAGCCCATCTGCTTCTGGGTCATACACTGCCACTGGCAGCCTACCCTTTACGTGCAGGCTTTCATTCTGATGTCTCAACTTAACACGAATGAAATGCTAGCATCTTTGACCCCTTTAAAACTGAGCTAATTGTGACTATATACTTGGTCTGCAATTATTAAATATCTTTAATCTTATGTCAGTATAATAGGAAATTGAATCTAACCAATCAAGAGTAGAGAAATCCTTTTACAATTATATTTAAGGAAACTTGAAATAATTATTATCTTTATACATATCCTAATTTTAAGTAAGATTATATATTATTTCATAATTAGGGTAAAAATACCAATCAAAACCAAAAGCATGAAGGAAATAAAACCTGACCTTACAAATTTTACAAGAATAAACAAACCCAAACTCTGCACATACCTTGAGATTTCTTTATTCCATCATGCTTCCATATAGCAAAAAAATTTTAATGATACTTATCCAGGGAAATAGTAGCTGGTAAATCTCCATGAAATTATTAAAGAATTTGGAGACTGACATTTATTTTTTTTTTTTTTTTTTTTTTTTTTTTACCATGTTCCATTCTTTGCTAAGAGTTTTATTTTTTTTTTTTTTATTTTTTTTTTTTTAATTTTATTTTATTTTTAAACTTTACATAAC
Organism: Bubalus kerabau; assembly: GCF_029407905.1. Lineage (NCBI taxonomy): Eukaryota > Metazoa > Chordata > Mammalia > Artiodactyla > Bovidae > Bubalus > Bubalus kerabau. Next base: position 7,275,127 of record NC_073645.1, read on the forward strand.
TGTATTAGATTTGCCAAATATCAAAATGAATCCGCCACAGGTATACATGGAGACTGACATTTAATAGGAGCATAATGCCCTCAAAACACTTGGCTAATGTAGTATAAATAGGGAATCTGTAGAAAATACCTGTCTCTCTACACTAGAAATTTATTCGAGTGAAAGCAAGGGAATTCATCAATGTATCATCCTGAGATCAAACCCCCATTTTGAACTTACCCAGGCAAATACATACCATTTGTATTAGCTACACTTTTGTCTGCTTTGCCTGGTGTCAATAGATCACTGCCAACATCTATTGAAGGGAATGGGATCTTTCATATTGTGACTGAAGTGCTTCTAATGACTCCACCCATGTTTCACAGTGACTGATCAGTATCTTCCGATCTTGTCAGTATGCATGTAATTACTAACCCTTTTCAAGGTTTCAGTTCTTCCGCTAGTTCAATTCTACTGATCTTCTGAACTGACTCCTTATTTCCAGGAAGACTGATTGCAGGAAAGAAAAGATTTAAAACCCCTTGCTACTAGCTGACACACTTTGGAAAACTCTTAAGAGACCCTCATTTCCAGATTTGCTATAAATATCTATATTTTATGTTGGCAGAAACAAATCTGTTTTAATTTTCTCATTTTCCTTTTCAATTATTCTTCAAGTAAGTATAAAAAAGTTACAGAAGTTATTTAAAATTAGAAATTCTGAATGAGAGCTTATGTGAAAATGAGCAATATTAGAGGAAACAAAGCAGTTTGAAAGTGCAAAAGGATAAATATACTTAAATTGGATGAATGCTTAAACTGAAACAGTTCAACTACCGTCCCTATGTCTGCTCTATCATGAAGAAGGTGTCCATTATCCTTGGAAGTCTCCTCTAATTTAGATGAGGTGATCCTCCTGTAGACAGTCTTGGCTCTTGCTTAAACACCACCTTGAGGCTTGAACTTTTGTAGTGGGTACCTCGGTGCATGTTCAGTCTCTAAGTCGTATTTGACTTTTTTGTGATCCCATGGACTGTAGCTTGCCAGTCTCCTCTATCTATGGGATTTCCCAGGCAAGAATACTGGAGTGGGTTACCATATCCTTCTCCAGGGGATCATCCTAGGGATTGAACCCACATCTCCTTCATTGGCAGATGACTCCTTACCACTGAGCCAACAGGGAAACCCAAATACCTCCAAGATTGCTATTTTGTTAATTGAGATATATTTGCTATATATCATCATGTAAGCTTAAGGTGTACAACATGTTGATTTGATACATTGATATATTACACTATAATCACCATCACAGTATTAACTAACACCTGTATCACATCACAAGTTTATCATTTCTTTGTATTATTAATTGAGATCTAGTCTTTTAGCAAGTTTGATGTTAATAATACAGTATTGTTGTTTATACAATGCATTAGATCTTCAGGATTTATCTACTAGTTGCAAATGTATAGCCTTAAACAAAATCTCTTCTATTCCTGACACCCCTGCCCCTGGTAACCTCCTTTCTATTCTCTGCTTTCATGAGTTTGGCTCTTTTAGATTCCACATAGAAGTGATACCATACAGTGTTTGTCCTCCTTTGTCTGACTTACCTCACTTAGCAAAATGTCCTCAAGGTACACCCATGTTGTCAAAAATGACAGAATTGCCTTACTTCTGATGACTGAATAATATTCCCTCTTTTTGATCCATTTATCCATTGGTAAACAGGTTTCTTTAATGGACACATAGACCAGTGGAGCAGTCTAGAGAGCCCAGCATTAACACCGCCCCCCCAAAACACACACACTCACACACATACGATCAAGTAATATTTACAGTGTAGCCAAGGATACCCACTGGAGAAATGATAATGCCTTCAATGATTGGTATTGAAAAAAACAGGATGATAAAATGTAGAAAAATTAAATTCAATCCCTACCTTATACCGCTCACAAAGATTGACCCAAAACAAATCAAAGGTTTAAACATAAGACCTGATATCATTAACCTCCCAGAAGAAAACAGGAAAAAAGCTTTCTAGCATTGGTCTTGGCAATGATATTTTGGATATGACAATAAAAGCACAAACAACAAAAGCAAAAGTCAACCAGTGGAACTGTATCAACCTTTAAAGCTTCGGCATAGCAAAAGAAAAAATATCAGCAAGATTGCCCTTTCAATCTCCTAAACCGTCAGCAGTGTTGAGTTCTAACAGCTTTCAACTTATTGCAGCCTAGGAGCTGTTTTCAGACTAGACCAGCTGCTGTGCGCACACCACACCCGAGCCTTCCGGGCAGCTGGGACTCAAGGGGTGTCTGATGGTCCTGCCGGGGTGAAATAGAGGTGCTATACAAAGATCAGCATCACTTGCCTCAAGTTGAGACAACTCTTAAGTATTAATTGTGAAATGATCGCAGTCAAAGAGCTATCTTAAAGTTTCCTTGAAAGGTAATCAGCCTAGTTCAATTCAGTTCAGTTCAGTCGCTCAGTCGTGTCCGACGCTTTGCGACCCCATGAATCGCAGCACGCCAGGCCTCCCTGTCCATCGCCAACTCCCGGAGTTCACTCAGACTCACGTCAATCGAGTCAGTGATGCCATCCAGCCATCTCATCCTCTGTCGTCCCTTTCTCCTCCTAAGTCATCCTGTTAATATCTTCCAAAACAAATCTAATGCATCAAATAGAAAATGACATTTTAATGAAGTTAAGCAAGAAGATTGAGATGGCAATTTATATTATACAGCATAAACTTTTAAAAAGGAAAATTTTTATTTTAAAATATTTCTTCTTCCAATTTCCTTTTTTCTTTCTCCCTATAGACCCCTCTTTGACTTCTATATCCCTAGCACTGCCTCAAAACTCCCTCTACTGTTATAATGGGACTATCTTCTGCTTCTCCTCATGTCTGGTGTAGCATTACCTATCCATACCTGCAAAAGACATAAAAGAAACAACAGAATCTAGTAAATGAAGCTTAAAATCAAATAAAGTGAAGCCTTCTTTTAGTAGAAAATTCTGCTTGTAGGGATATTTTGGACTCCCTTCCTTTTTACTGGCATTCAGTTTAGCCTGAACTGAAAACTGAAACTTTTCATGAAGTATCCTCTCATAAATTCTCTCCACTAGATATTTTTCTTCCCCACATGTAGTCTCCCATCAGCATTTATCTCCATATAGATGCTTCATAAAATATTGGTGGAAAACCACTGTCCTGATATTTAACTGGCAGTTATGCTGAAGTCTGGGTCTTACCAGATGGTGCTAGTGGTAAAAAAAAACACAAAAAACAAACAAAAAAAAAACCTACCTGCAAATACAGAAAATTTTAAGAGATGCCAGTTTGATCCCTGGGTTGGGAAGATCTCCTGGAGAAGGGAATGGCTACCCACTCCAGTATTCTTGCCTGGAGAATCCCAAGGACAGTGGAGACTGGTGGCTATAGCCCATGGGGTTCAAAGGAGTTGGACATGATTGAAGCAACTTAGGATGAACACGTGCTGAAGTCTATGGCTTGAGCGGTGACTGAGCCTTTCTTTCTTTTTAGATAGAATGATCATAGTCTCATCCAAAGGTATATAAATGAACTATGCTTCTTCATCCAGATAACTTAAGCTGGGAATAGTCAATAACAACCAGTTTGACAAGTCATCTTGAGGCAAAATCTCAATTGATGAAATAATTTAATTATGTTGATATCTTGTAGACTGAAATTCCAATAAAACCTCAAAATATAAAGTTCTTAATTTTGTTAAGATAAAAGTATAATAATCAGAGTAAATTAAATTATTTCCAGGATTACCCTTCTGCCCAAGACTTTGTCAGTTATTTACTATCACGTCTTTGAGGCATCACTTTCCTTTGGATTCTCATAGGTTAAATGATGTATCTTTTTTTTTTTTTTTTTTTTTTTTTTAGTACACAGTAGCTACATCTGTATATTTTCCACATAATTAAATTATATTTTTGTTCTGTTAAATTTCATTCATATTTTATTGTTTATATTGTTCAGTTGCTGAGTAATGTCAAACTTTTTGCAACTCCATGGACTGCAGCACACCAGCTCCTCTGTCCTCCATTATCTCCCAGATTTGCTCAGATTCACATTCATTGAGTTGGTAATGCTATCAAACCATCTCATCCTCTGCTGCCTCCTTCTTCTTTTTCCTTCAATCTTTCCCAGCATTCAGGTTTTAATAATACATTAATGATACAGCCCAATTGCCTTTACAGAGATCTCTTCAAGAAAATTAGAGATACCAAGGGAACATTTCATGCAAAGATGGGCTCAATAAAGGACAGAAATGGTATGGACCTAACAGAAGCAGAAGATATTAAGAAGAGGTGGCAAGAATACACAGAAGATTTGTACAAAAAAGATCTTCACAACCCAGATAATCACAATGGTGTGATCACTCATACACCTAGAGCCGGACATTCTGGAATGGGAAGTCAGGTGGGCCTTAGGAAGCATCACTACGAACAAAGCTAGTGGAATTCCAGTTGAGCTATTTCAAATCCTAAAAGATGATGCTGTGGAAGTGCTGCACTCAATATGTCAGCAAATTTGGAAAACTCAGCAGTGGCCACAGGACTGGAAAAGGTCAGTTTTCATTCCAATCCCAAAGAAAGGCAATGCCAAAGAATGTTCAAACTTCAGCACAGTTGCACTCATCTCAAATGCTAGTAAAGTCATGCTGAAAATTCTCCAAGCCAGGCTTCAGGAATATGTGAACCATGAAATTCCAGATGTTCAAGCTGGTTTTAGAAAAGGCAGAGAAACCAGAGATCAAATTGCCAACATCTGCTGGATCATCAAAAAAGCAAGAGAGTTCCAGAAAAACATCTATTTCTGCCTTATTGACTATGCCAAAGCCTTTGACTGTGTGGATCACAATGAACTGTGGAAAATTCTGAAAGAGATGAGAATACCAGACCACCTGACCTTCCTCTTGACAAACCTGTATATAGGTCAGGAAGCAACAGTTAGAACTGGACATGGAACAACAGACTGGATCCAAATAGGAAAAGGAGTACATCAAGGCTGTATATTGTCATCCTGATTATTTAATTTATATGCAGAGTACATCATGAGAAACTCTGGGCTGGAAGAAGCACAAGCTGAATCAAGATTGCCAGGAGAAATATCAATAACTTCAGCTATGCAAATGACACCACCCTTATGGCAGAAAGTGAAGAAGAACTAAAGAGCCTCTTGATGAAAGTGAAAGTGGAGAGTGAAAAAGTTGGCTTAAAGCTCAACATTCAGAAAACGAAGATCATGGCATCTGGTCCCATCACTTCATGGCAAATAGATGGGGAAACAGTGGAAACAGTGGCTGACTTTATTTTTCTAGGCTCCAAAATCACTGCAGATAGTGATTGCAGCCATGAAATTAAAAGATGCTTACTCCTTGGAAGAAAAGTTATGACCAACCTAGACAGCATATTGAAAAGCAGAGACATTACTTTGCCAACAAAGGCCCGTCTAATCAAGGCTATGGTTTTTCCTGTGGTCATGTATGGATGTGAGAGTTGGACTATTAAGAAAGCTGAGCACCGAAGAATTGATGCTTTTGAACTGTGGTGTTGGAGAAGACTCTTGAGAGTCTCTTGGACTGCAAGGAGATCCAACCAGTCCATTCTGAAGGAGATCAGTCCTGGGTGTTTATTAGAGGGCCTGATGTTGAAGCTGAAACTCCAATACTTTGGCCACCTGATTTGAAGAGCTGACTCATTTGAAAAGACCTGAGGCTGGGAAAGATTGAGGGCGGGGGGCAAAGGGGACGACAGAGGATGAGATGGTTGGATGGCATCACCGACACAATGGACATGGGTTTGGGTGGACTCCGAAAGTTGGTGATGGACAGGGAGGCCTGGTGTGCTGTGGTTCATGGGGTCACAAAGAGTTGGATGCAATTGAGCGACTGAACTGAACTGAATTGTATATTAAGTTCATTACAAAGGTGATGTTGTGTTTAAGTAAACCTCAAAGGAAAAAAAGATCACGTTTTTCTTAATAGATTATCTTCAAAGCAGAAGGATATTTAGTAAGAAATAAAACTAATACATAAAGTAGTAAATGTCAGATATGACAGTAGTAAGCCCCTTAATAATAACTTGCCTAAGATTTATTTCAAGAGCTGTGATTTCTAATATTTATCTGCTCATAAACATTATGGTAAGTTTTGACATTTAGATTTTGCCTACTAGTGGATTTTAAATGAAAATAATGGTCTCTGAGGCTTGTAAATAATACTGTGTGGAATATCTTACTATTAGTGAATTTAGGTATATAAGGTCTGCTAAGCAGAAGTTTCATTTAACATTAATTTATGTGTGTGTGCATATAAATATGCCTGTGAGGCAGGCAGTTGTGCTATTATCAGAGAAATGTGTATTTAAAATGTTGATGCTTGTTTACCCTTTGTTTTTAGATTCATGGTATGATGGAAGCAGATAAACTTATTTATTCTAGATTTCAGTCTGTAAGTTTATAGTAAACAGTGATTGTTTCAATACCCTTAATGACAGTAATGTATGTGTAAGACTATGAAGCATGCCAGTTCATCTAGACTTGGTTTCTATGAAGTATTAAGTAGCAGGTGTTAAGAAACAGATTGCCAGAAATAAGAAGAGGGTCTTACACAGTTACAAATCTGACTCCCTAATAAATCAGCTTATTCTTATTGTATGAATAGTCTTAGAATTTTTTTTCTGCATAGACATTTTTGCCATAATTACATGACATATTCTTGGCATTTTTTGAAAGTGATAAGAATATAAACAGCTAGAAAGAATCAGCAAATAACTTTGCAAAACATAATTTCAAACCAGAGGTGAGAAGAGCAAGTTATTGATCTATTAATAGTTATCTAACATATTTATAGAAGAATTAAGAAGGGCTAGAAGCAACATGTTTTCATATGACAATTATCCCAAAACACCCATAATTAAAAGATTTAATTACATTGCCCTTGTCCTGATATGACACTGAAAATCATTGAGGGTTGACACTGCATCTACAGATGTGGGTGATTAAAGACAAAGTCCACTGAGGTTCTAGCTGCCAGGTGTTAGGGATATGGATGCTTACCTGTACATGCTTTGGGGAGATGGAAAGTTAAGATCTTTCCTTTATAATTTTTTGGTGACCTACATGTGTTGATTAGCACCATTCTAATCTATGAAGAAAAAAAGTGCAGGAAAAATGAGCCATTATGCTCATTCTAAGCTATAATTCCAAATGTAGTTATAAATATAAGAAAGCTTTAAATTATTTATTTCAAAAAGTAAATTTTAATGATTGGAAAATAGGCTGGAACAGGGACATTATAAAGAGTAAACTGCGCTTGAGAATCTGCATTTAATGTCTCTTCTGAAATAAATTTAAGTTGTGGAATGTAGCTGAAAAACTGGTAAATTAAAAATTACTGCTTAAATGTATATAATGTATAGCCATAAAAAACATGCTGTATTTCTCATTGTTTCAAGTTCTTAAATTTCTGTTTTTTGTAGTATTGCTCAAGTGTAAAACAATGAAGAGGAAAATACAGTATTTGAATAGACTAATGGTGGCTTTTCCCGTTAGATGTTTTACGTTTAAGAGCTGGCATTCATAGCATGTTTTGTACTGTGACGCTGTATTCCACTATATAGATCATATACAGAATTCAAACCCCCTCTCTTTGCAGAGTGGTGTAATAAGGCAGATTTTTAGATGTGACTCTGCCTAAATTTACATGTACCAATATTTTTCACTTATTAACTTACATTCAAGGTGACATAGATCAGTCTATGCATGTAAGTAAAGAGAAGATGACTTTTGTAAATCTTATAGGCTGGATATGTGAATTTAAATCAAACCTCAACCTGTTTTCTGTATCCTCAGTTTTAACTGCCAGTATAGTGATCATTTATAATTATGCCTAACATGTATATATCAAAATAAACGTCAACGTGCTCGGTGTTAGTTCACACTGACAATTATATTAAGCTCTAAGCCCTTTAGAGTTTGTGAGATTATTATTAGCATACCAAATTTTTCATAATGTATGAACCAGTTGAAGCCTATTGGTAAAATTTACTTACAAAATAAGCCCTATAATTTCATCAGTCAATCCTGATTAGTTTAAACCATAAGGGTTTAGAGTGATTTATATGTTTTATGATCATAACCTTGAAAAGATAATTCAGGAAAATATATTATCAAACGTCTAACAAAGTTATTGGATTGCTTGCTGATACAGAAAATAAGACTTAAATATATGTTTCCTCCAAATTGACCACTTTGACAACATGATTTCTTTAAAATCTCCAACAGATTTGATGAAGTTAAATCTATCTAAAACAGTAGTTTCTTTTCCTCCTTTCTCTTTGCCAACATCACTCATAGCACAAACAGATGGACTTTTAGCTTCAAAGAGTTAACAATTTTGGGAAGATGAAAGCAATATTCTGGCAGAAGCAGGCAGTATCAGGATGGTTAAATCACTCCTGGGCAGCTGAATTCAAAGTTCCTGTCTGGCAATAGTGGGTGTCAACAGTGTGTGAAGCTATAATGGCAAAGGGAAAGGAAGCAGGAATGACATTTCAAACTCAAGCCCAAATGGATTTCAGTGTGGGTTCATCTGGTGGCTTAGATGGTAAAGGATCTTTCTGCAATGCAGAAGACCTGGTTTTGATACCTGAGTTAGGAAGATCCCCTGCAGAAGAGAATGGCTACCCACCCCAGTATTCTTGCCTGGCGAATTCCATGGACAGAGAAGCCTGAAAGGCTACTGTCCATGGGGTCACAAAGTATTGGACATAACAGTGACTAACACTATGGACTCATCAATGTTTAGGGCTCCCACTAGCTGTGAGTACTTTCTCATAATCAGTTGACTATCTTAGAAGAAAAATTAAAAAAAAAAAAAAAAAGAAAGAAAGAAACTTACAGGAAGACATACATTGAAATAGAAGTTTAAAGAGTCAAATTTTAGGAAGGACAAAGTGAGAACAGGTCTAAGGGTGGGGCTCAAAAAGAGGAACAAATGAGGTTTTGTTTCTGTACCTGCAGTTGTAATGAACTAATTGCATTTAATTTTGCTCCTTGCAGTAAATTCCTGCAGCACAATCCAGCCGGTTAACTTGCTTCTGAACTCAAGCAGTAGGCCAGGGGAGGTAGGTAAGCACCTTGGTTGACAGAAGAACCAAGGTTGCAAAACCAAAGAGGGGGTGGATAAGAAATGGAGTGTAATTAGCAAAAAGAAGAGTATGCAAGGCAAGTTCAGACAGTAAATGACCACCTCATGGAACCAAAATGAATACGCAAATGTAAGCTTAACATATTTTTCTAAAAGGATGAGTCTGTTAGTGTTAGCCTTTAAATTTTACTAATAGAATTTAATATCATTCCTGAGGAGGAAGCCTTCCGTGTTTGGTAATGAGTGCTAATGAGATTTGATTTTGTTACTCTAAAATGAAGTGAGCCCTGTATCTAATTTGATCACTTGTAACCTTGCTAGCAAAATCAAATAGAATAATGGAGTGAAGGATGAATATAATATCACATGTTATCAAGGTCATAGCTTGAAATTGTTAACAAAATCAATCAACCCCATAACAAAGTCTTTTCTAATTTGAATCCAGTCACGTATGTCCCAGTCAAGTTGTCTATGCTTCAGAGCAGTGCTGAGAATAGAAGTTTCTTCAGCAATAGAAAGATTATTTCTATATCTTTGTTGTCAAATATGATAGCCGCTAGAGATTTGTAATTATTAAGCTCTTAAAATGTGACTAATGTTATTGAAGAAATTAATTTTTTATTTTCTTTAATTAATTTAAATAGTTATATATATATATATATATATATATATATATGTATTGCCTATGGTATTGGACAGCAGAGACTTCGAATATTTACTTCCATTGGGCAAGCAAACCAAAAGTAGAGAAAATAAAACAAAAAAAGAATGTGTTTACTAAGGAATTCAAGAAATATACTGTGGGAATAAGAGGACTATATGTATCAGTATTCTGAGTTGCATACAATAGATTTCATTCTTCCCTGGTAGCTCAGCTGGTAAAGAATCCCCCTGCAGTGCAGGAGGCTCCAGTTCGATTCTTGGGTCAGAAAGATCCCCTGGAGAAGGGATAGGCTACCCACTCCAGTATTCTTGGGCTTCCCTGGTGGCTCAGCTCATAAGGAATCTGCCTGCAATGCTGGAGACCTGGATTCAATCCCGGGTTGGGAAGATCCCCTGAAGAAGGGAATCACTACCCACTCCAGTATTCTGGCCGGGAGAATTCCATGAACTCTATATTCCATGGGGTTGCAAAGAATCAGACACAACTAAGAGACTTTCACTTTTTCAAATTATACAGGAAAAAATACTGAGGGGTACAGATACCATAGCTTGACTGTTGACTTGAACACTGGATTCCAGAAACTTTGTCACAACTGCTTTGGAAAGGGCATGCTTCTACTGTTACTTTCATCAGAATGGAATCTGTACAGAACATGTTTTCTCACACAATTTTGTATTGCTGTCTTCTGAATATGCCACATTTGTGGATCCCAGGTTGCATACTAGCATGCCACTGATGAGGAAATCTAGGTAATTGGGTTTCTACCCTCTGCTTCAGGGTGAAAGTGAAAGTGAAAGTGAAGTCGCTCAGTCGTGTCCGACTCTTTGCCATCCCATAGACTGTAGCCTACCATGCTCCTCCATCCATGGGGTTTTCCAGGCAAGAGTACTGGAGTGGGGTGCCGTTTCCTTCTCCAGAGGATCTTCCCCACCCAGGGATCGAACCCGGGTCTCCTGCATTGTAGGCAGACGCTTTACCGTCTGAGCCACCAGGGAGGGTGCGGGTTCCTCAAACTCATTACTATTCACAAGAATAACAATGAGTAGAACTTCATTATGGTTTTCATTATATAGTCACCATATTCTGAGAAACATTCCTGCACATGCTATAAGCAACTTTTAACTTACAAAAAAAAAAAAAGAAGTTCAATTATATGTGTTTGGTAAAAAAAAGAAAAAGTAGAGGGAGATATGTATAAATATATATATATGTGTGTATGTGTGTGTGACAACATATTTTGTTGTCAAATGTGCCTGTTGTTCTATTCAAAAGTATGTATGCTATGCCCTGGAGTGACTGGCAATATAAATCTACTGTTATCTTTATCTGTCACTGTTTCCTATAGTTCTCAATGTAAAGTTTCTTACAAATTTGTTTGTGACTTGTTTATCAGTGGCTAAGTTGTGTCCAACGCTTTGTGACCCCATGGACTCCAGCATGCCAGGACTCCCTGTCCTTCACTATCTCCTGGAGTTTACTCAAGCTCATATCCATTGAATTGGTGATGGCAATCCAGCAATCTAATCCTCTGTCACCCTCTTCTTTTGCCCTTTAGTCTCTCCCAGAATCAGGATCTTTTCCAATGAGTCAGCTCTTCATATCAGGTGGCCAAAGTATTGGACCTTCAGCTTCAGCATCAGTCTTTCCAGTAAATATTCAGAATTGATTTCCTTTAGGACTGACTAGTTGGATCTCCTTCCAGTCCACAGGACTCACAAGAGTGTTCTCCAGCAGCACAATTCAAAAGCATGTTTTTTGGTTTCCAGCATTCTTTATGGTCAATGGCACCCCACTCCAGTACTCCTGCCTGGAAAATCCCATGGACGGAGCAGCCTGGTAGGCTGCAGTCCATGGGGTCGCGAAGAGTCGGACACAACTGAGCGACTTCACTTTCACTTTTCACTTTCATGCATTGGAGAAGGAAATGGCAACCTACTCCAGTGTTCTTGCCTGGAGAATCCCAGGGACAGTGGAGCCTGTTGGGCTGCCGTCTGTGGGGTCGCACAGAGTTGGACACGACTGAAGTGACTTAGCAGTGGCAGTTAGCATTCTTTATGGTCCAACTCTCACATCCATACATGATTATTGGAAAAAACATAGCTTTGACCATATGGACATCTATCATCAGCAAAGTGATGTTTCTGCTTTTTAATATGCTGTCTAGGTTTGTCACAGTTTTCTTCCAAGGAGCAATTGCCTTCTAATTTCATGGCTGCAGTAATCATTAGCAATGATTTTGGAGCTCAAGAAAATAAAATATGCCACTTTTTCCACTTTTTCCCCATCTATTTGTCATAATGTAATGAGAACTGATGCCATGATCTTAGTTTTTTGAATGCTGAGTTTTAAGCCAGATTTTTCACTCTCCTCTTTCACCTTCATCAAGAGGCTCTTTAGTTTCTCTTCTCTTTCTGCTGTTAGAGCAGTATCATCTGCATATCTGCAGTAACTGCCATTTCTCCTGGCAATTTTGATTCCAGCTTGTGAATCATCCAAACCAGTATTTCACATGACTCACTCTGCATATAAGTTAAATAACAGAGTGACAGTATACAGCCTTGACATACTCCTTTCCCAATTTGGAAACAGTCTGCTGTTCCATGTCAAGTTCTAACTGTTGCTTCTTACCCTGCATACAGGTTGCTGAGGAGGCAGGTAAGGTGGTCTGAACAGACAAGAACAGATAACACCTCACTGTGGCAAGGAATAGTGATGAAAGTGAAAGTTATTCAGTCATGACTGACTCTTTGCAACCCCATGGACTATACAATCCATGGAATTCTCCAGGCCAGAATACTAGAGTGGGTAGCCTTTCCCTGTTCCATGGGATCTTCACAACCCAGGAATCGAACCAGGTTCTCCTGCATTGCAGGTGGATTCTTTACCAACTGAGCTGTGAGAGAAGCAAGGTGGTCTGGTATTCCCATTTCTTTAAGGATTTTCTAGCTTGTTTTGATCCACACAGTCAAAGGCTTTAGTCAGTGAAGCAGAAATAGATGTTTTTCTGGAATTCCCTTCTTTTTCTATGATATAATAGATGTTTAAAATGTGATCTTTGCTTCCTCTGCCTTTTCTAAATGCAGCTTGTACATCTGAAAGTTCTCGGTTCACATACTGTTGAAGTATAATCTGAAGGATTTTGAGTATTTCTTACTAGCATGCAAAATGAGGCAATTGTGCAGTAGTTTGGGTGTTCTTTGGCATTGCCTTTCTTTGGGATTGGAAAGAAAACTGACCTTTGCCAGTCCTGTGGCCACTGCTGAGTTTTCCAAATTTGCTGACATATTGAGTGCAGCTTTGACAGCATCATCTTTTAGGATTTGGAATAGCTCAACTGGAATTCCATCACCTCTACTAACTTTGTTTATGACTGCTACTGCTAAGTCACTTCAATCGTGTCCGACTCTGTGTGACCCTATAGATGGCAGCCCACCAGGCTCTCCCATCCCTGGGATTCTCCAGGCAAGAACACTGGAGTGGGTTGCCATTTCCTTCTCCAATGCATGAAAGTAAAAAGTGAAAGTGAAGTTGCTCAGTCATGTCCGACTCTTCGCAACCCCATGGACTGCAGCCCACCAGGCTCCTCTGTCCATGGGATTTTCCAGGCAAGAGTACTGGAGTGGGGTGCCATGGCCTTGTCCTGCTGCTGCTGCTGCTGCTGCTAAGTCACCTCAGTCGTGTCCAACTCTGTGCGACCCCATAGATGGCAGCCCACCAGGCTCCCCTGTCCCTGGGATTCTTCCAGGCAAGAACACTGGAGTGGGTTGCCATTTCCTTCTCCATTGTTTATGACTAGTGTTTAAAAATAGATATTTTAAAAATTCCCCTTATCTCCTATACAGGATTTAACTACTCACACAGATTTCATTTGTCTTCAAATCATTTGGTTTATTGAGAGAAATGATGACTTTTTTTCATTTCCCCAGGCTCAAATGATACAGGTAATCTAGGGAATTAAAATTAACAAATGTTTCTATACTAAGTCTCAAAGTTTCATCTTTTCCCAGCCAGAATTCTATTCTGGGGAGAGTAGGCAATCTAGGATTCAAATTTTGCCTTCTCTGGAGTTTTAAGATTAAATCCTAGTACTGGTAGTTAACTTTCTCTGCTTTCTGGCTACAGGAGATGAACTCTATATGCTTCCAAGAGATTACCAAACATAGTGTTTAGTCTTAAATAAATAATCACCTTCAACTTGTCATTGTATTTCTCAAAGCTCTAGTTTCCCCCAGCAAGGACCATCCAGTTTCATTGTTACATACATAATCGCTACTCTGACATGATTCTCAAACATCTGATTCATACCACCTCTGAGCGTGTGTCCTTCCACTAGTGGCTTATCAACGTTTACTACCACCAGTGAAAGTTTTACTATCATAAACGCCCCTGTTTCATGGGTTCTCTGAAATCTACCACACCCCAGGTATTGGGTCCTCACTACTTTTCAGGGAGCATGTAACCCAGGTCCAGAATTTCATATTCATGTCACTTTTCCCAGACCATTTGATCTTCAATAATGCTTACTTGGGTTCCTGTAAAGAAGACTCTATAATGGAGGTTATCTTAGAGGATGTGTATTAAGAAGCGCTTGCAGGACCAATATTTATATTTTTTGGTCTATATCTGACTATCTTTGTTTTTGTTATGTTGTTGCTTCCGCTCATGTGCCTGATGTGTTGTGTTGTGTGTATGACATAATAATTGTGAAAGTGTTATAGAGAGAATTTGAGGCTTAGAAAGATAATATTTGCCTCCAGAGAGGATTTACCTTTGCTTCTTGTAGTAAAATGAGACACCAGCGAACCAGGATCACATCAATCCAGTTTCTGGAATTGACAGAATTAATGGCTGAACTCCAAAGTGTGCAGTATGCTCTTTATGTCCAGTTCACTCTACTTCATGAATGGGAACATTCAGATTCCCAGCTGGAAGGAGAGTTCATCAGTTCCTATTTATCAGGCCATGGGCTGTAATTTTCTCTCCCTAGGTCCACAAGAATTGTAAATCTCTCATTTCACCCTTTCAGCCTCTCACTGGTCCCCTGTGGAATCAGGTCCACAAGAATTGTAAATCACTCATTTCATCCTTTCAGCCTCTCAGTGGTCCCCTATGGAATCAGGATGTGTCCACAGGAGTTGAGGACTCTCCCTCATTCTCAGTCCATCTCTTTCATTTCTGTCCTATTTCCTGGTTCACGTTTTCTAGGAAAGAACTTCACTATGTTATTAGCTTGATGATTTTTTCAAGCAGATTTTTTAAAAGTTTTGTCAAGCTTTTTAAATAATTCTCAGAAGATAGGTTTGTGCAAATTATTTAATACACCACTAACAACAGTCCTGGAGAAGGCAATGGCACCCCACTCCAGTACTCCTGCCTGGAAAATCCCATGGACGGAGGAGCCTGGTAGGCTGTGGTCCACGGGGTCGCTAAGAGTCGGACACGACTGAGCGACTTGACTTTGACTTTTCACTTTCATGCATTGGAGAAGGAAATGGCAACCCACTCCAGTGTTCTTGCCTGGAGAATCCCAGGGACTGGGGAGCCTGGTGGACTGCTGTCTGTGGGGTCGCACAGAGTAGGACACAACTGAAGTGACTTAGACCAAACTAGAACAACAATCCAAGTTGATATCATTCAAAGTATGTTTACTTGGTAACTGATCTTATCGGTACTAACCTTAAGAATTTTTAGCTGAAAAGGTTTGGTGTTTGTTACATAAAAAAACACTAAAATGCCACAGTCCAGATGTGAAGACATGCAAATTCCAAAGATTACAATCAGTACTGTAAATAGTATAGCTTTTCCTGGAATACTATATGCATATATGTCTAATCAGATCCGTCAGATCAGATCAGTCCCTCAGTTGTGTCCGACTCCTTGCGACCCCATGAATCGCAGCATGCCAGGCCTCCCTGTCCATCACCAACTCCCGGAGTTCACTCAGACTCACGTTCATCGAGTCAGTGATGCCATCCAGCCATCTCATCCTCTGTCATCCCCTTCTCCTCCTGCCCCCAATTCCTTCCAGCATCAGAGTCTTTTCCAATGAGTCAACTCTTCCATGAGGTGGCCAAAGTACTGGAGTTTCAGCTTTAGCATCATTCCTTCCAAAGAACACCCAGGGCTGATCTCCTTCAGAATGGACTGGTTGAATCTCCTTGCAGTCCAAGGGACTCTCAAGAGTCTTCTCCAACACCACAGTTCAAAAGCATCAATTCTTCGGCCCTCAGCCCTCTTCACAGTCCAACTCTCACATCCATACATGACCACAGGAAAAACCATAGCCTTGACTAGACGAACCTTTGTTGGCAAAGTAATGCCTGCTTTTGAATATGCTATCTAGGTTGGTCATAACTTTCCTTCCAAGGAGTAAGCGTCTTTTAATTTCATGGCTGCAAGTCACCATCTGCAGTGATTTTGGAGCCCAGAAAAATAAAGTCTGACACTGTTTCCACTGTTTCCCCATCTATTTCCCATGAAGTGATGGGACCGGATGCCATGATCTTCGTTTTCTGAATGTTGAGCTTTCAGCCAACTTTTTCACTCTCCACTTTCACCTTCATCAAGAGGCTTTTTAGTTCCTCTTCACTTTCTGCCATAAGGGTGGTGTCATCTGCATAGCTGAGGTTATTGATATTTCTCCCAGCAATCTTGATTGCAGCTTGTGTTACTTCCAGTCCAGCGTTTCTCATGATGTACTCTGCATATAAGTTAAATAAACAGGATGACAATATACAGCCTTGACGAACTCCTTTTCCTATTTGGAACCAGTCTGTTGTTCCATGTCCAGCTCTAACTATTGCTTCCTGACCTGCATACAAATTTCTCAAGAGGCATGTCAGGTGGTCTGGTGTTCCCATCTCTTTCAGAATTTTCCACAGTTTATTGTGATCCATGCAATCAAAGGCTTTGACATAGTCAATAAAGCAGAAATAGATGTTTTTCTGGAACTTTCTTGCTTTTTCGATGATCCAGCAAATGTTGGCAATTTGATCTCTAGTTCCTCTGCCTTTTCTAAAACCAGCTTGAACATCAGGAAGTTCACGGTTCACATATTGCTGAAGCCTGGTTTGGAGAATTTTGAGCATTACTTTCCTAGCATGTGAGATGAGTGCAATTGTGCGGTAGTTTGAGCATTCTTTGGCATTACCTTTCTTTGGGATTGGAATGAAAACTGACCTATTCCAGTCCTGTGGCCACTGCTGAGTTTTCCAAATTTGCTGGCATATTGAGTGCAGCACTTTAACAGCATCATCTTTCAGGATTTGAAATAACTCAACTGGAATTTCATCACCTCCACTAGCTTGTTCATAGTGATGCTTTCTAAGGCCCACTAGACTTCACATTCCAGGATGTCTGGCTCCAGGTCAGTGATCACACCATCGTGATTATCTGGGTCATGAAGATCTTGTTTGTACAATTCTTCTGTGTATTCTTACCACCTCTTCTTAATATCTTCTGCTTCTGTTAGGTCCATACCATTTCTGTCCTTTATCGAGACCATCTTTGCATGAAATGTTCCTTTGGTATCTCTGATTTTCTTGAAGAGATCTCTAGTCTTTCCCATTCTGTTGTTTTCCTCTATTTCTTTGCATTTATCACTGAAGAAGGCTTTCTTATTTCTTCTTGCTATTCTTTGGCACTCTGCATTCAGATGTTTATATCTTTCCTTTTCTCCTTTGCTTATTGCTTCTCTTCTTTTCACAGCTATGTGTAAGGCCTCCCCAGACAGCCATTTTGCTTTTTTGAATTTCTTTTCCAAGGGAATGGTCTTGATCCCTGTCTCCTGTACAATGTCATGAACCTCATTCCATAGCTCATCAGGCACTCTATCTGTCAGATCTAGGCCCTTACATCTATTTCTCAGTTCCACTGTATAATCATAAGGGATTTGATTTAGGTCATACCTGAATGGTCTAGTGGTTTTCCCTACTTTCTTCAATTTAAGTCTGAATTTGGCAATAAGGAGTTCATGGTCTGAGCCATAGTCAGCTCCTGGTCTTGTTTTTGCTGACTGTATAGAGCTTCTCCATCTTTGGCTGCAAAGAATATCATCAGTCTGATTTCGGTGTTGACCATCTGGTGATGTCCATGTGTAGAGTCTTCTCTTGTGTTGTTGGAAGAGGGTGTTTGTTATGACCAGTGCATTTCTTTGGCAAAATTCTATTAGTTTTTGCCCTGCTTCATTCCATATTCCAAGGCCAAATTTGCCTGTTACTCCAGGTGTTTTTTGACTTCCTGCTTTTGCATTCCAGTGCCCTATAATGAAAAGGACATCTTTTTGGGGTGTTAGTTCTAAAAGGTCTTGTAGGTCTTCATAGCACCGTTCAACTTCAGCTTCTTCAGCGTTACTGGTTGGGGCATAGACTTGGATTACTGTGATATTGAATGGTTTGCCTTGGAAATGAACAGAGATCATTCTGCCGTTTTTGAGATTGCATCCAAGTACTGCATTTTGGACTCTTTTGTTGACCATGATGGCCACTCCATTTCTTCTGAGGGATCCTGCCCGCAGTAGTAGATATAATGGTCATCTGAGTTAAATTCACCCATTCCAGTCCATTTCTGTTCGTTGATTCCTAGAATGTCAACATTCACTTTTGCCATCTCTTGTTTGACCACTTCCAATTTGCCTTGCTTCATGGATCTGACATTCCAGGTTCCTATGCAATATTGCTCTTTACAGCATTGGACTTTGCTTCTATCACCAGTCACATCCACAGCTGGGTATTCTTTTTGCTTTGGCTCCATCCCTTCATTCTTTCTGGAGTTATCTCTCCACTGATCTCCAGTAGCATATTGGGCACCTACTGACCTGGGGAGTTTCTCTTTCAGTATCCTATCATTTTGCCTTTTCATACTGTTCATGGGGTTCTCAAGGCAAGAATACTGAAGTGGTTTGCCATTCCCTTCTGCAGTGGACCACATTCTGTCAGATCTCTCCACCATGACCGGTCCTTCTTGGGTTGCCCCACAGGCATGGCTTAGTTTCATTGAGTTAGACAAAGCTGTTGTCCTAGTGTGATTAGATCAACTAGTTTTCTGTGAGTATGGTTTCAGTGTGTCTGCCCTCTTATGCCCTCTTGCAGCACCTACCATCTTACTTGGGTTTCTCTTACCTTGGGCGTGGGGTATCTCTTCACGGCTTTCCAGCAAAGCCCAGCTATTGCTCCTTACCTTGGACGAGGGGTATCTCCTCACCGCTGCCCTTCCTGACCTTCAATGTGGGATAGCTCCTCTAGGCCCTCCTGCACCTGTGCAGCCAGGGCTTCTTGGATGTGGGCCTTGGGCGTGGGGGCATGGGGTAGTTCCTTCTGCCCGCCGCCCTTAGCCTCAGGCTTGGGAAGTGGGGTATCTCCTCCCGGCCACCACCCCTGACCTCGGACGCAGGTAACTCCTCTCGTCGCTGCCCTGACCTCGGAGGCTGGGTATGTCCTCTGGCCTCCCCTCCTGACCTCAGATGCGGGGTAGCTCCTCTCGGACATTCCTGCACCATCGCAGTCTGGTACTCTCAGCCGCTGCCGCTGCCCCTGACCTCGGACGTGGGGTAACTGCTCTTGGCCGCCGCCCTTTGGGCATGTGGTCCTCCCGGCTTCTGCCCCGACCTCGGACCTGGGGTGGCTCCTCTCAGCCGCGCTTTAGCGCTCCCATCACAGCTGCCTGTGTTTAATAATCATCTGATCAGAAAAAAAAAATACTTTTTGTGAAACACACATCTTACATGTATGTGAGATAGCTGTTGTTGCTGCTGCTGCTAAGTTGCTTATGGGAAATAAAAAGTTGGTGAAAGTATAATCTTTGAGGGACAAAAAGACAGAGAATTAAAAAGAAGAGGTACTCATTTAACCTCTCTGGTATTTGTTGATTTCTGTTTGGTGAAGTACCAGAGAGGCTACATAATGTAGATACTTGAAAGATACAAAGATTTAGAAAATAATATGAATATATCACAGTATGATGGAGAATCTTCTTATTTATCTAGGGTATTTATCCATTAGTTCTACTGAACAGTTGAACTTCCCTGATAGCTCAGTTGGTAAAAAAAATCCTCCTGCAGTTCAGGAGACCCTGATTCGATCCCTGGGTCAGAAAGATCTGCTGGAGAATGGATAGGCTACCCACTCCTATATTCTTGGGCTTCCCTTGTGGCTCAGCTGGTAAAAAATCTGCCTGCAATGCAGAAGACCTGGGTTTGATCCCTGGGTTAGGAAGATCCCCTGGAAAAGAGAAAGGCTATCCACTTCAGTATCCTGGCCAGGAGAATTCCAGGGGGCTTGCAAAGAGTCGGACAAGACTGAGCGACTTCCACTCTACTGAACAATTATATCCTAGTCATTGTGACTTCTCCTTTGTACCTCCATTACTTTTTCGAAAACTAAAGTTTGTAGGATAAACGCCTTGAGTTAAACCCTAACAAATATTTATTATGTGCATGTACATGTTCAACAGACAAGTATAATAAAATAAATATAAGGCCAGACTACCTTGTTGTAATTCATGACTCAAATGTGGTCCATGATAGGACAGCAGGCATCCAAGAAGAAAAGTTATTTTCAGTCTTCCTCACCATCGTCCTCACTATTATCATCATCATTGTCCTTTGCTAGGTGTTGATTTAGATGTAAAGATTAATATCATAAGGCCTGACACCTTGAGAGGCTAAATGAAGGTATTCTGTGCTCTTGATGGAAGGACATTCTAAAAGAAAGGAATTTTCTGAAAGACAGGGGTATCTAACAGTATATTTATTCAGGATACTTAAAGGAGCTCACAGTTGCACTAATGTAAATCAGTCCCCTGGTGACATGACATAGGTTTGTGTTGCTGACAAGGGCAGAGTTGGGAAAGGTTGGATATATCATTCAAGGCACTTTGATTTGGTACTATAGATGATAATAAAGCATTGAGGGATTTGAAGGAATGGTTTATCTCTGTCAAAACCTGAAATTCTGAAGTATACTGAGAAATTAATGCGTGAGTCAGATTCCAATTATTTTGAATAAAGGGTGCCCTTCACTTCGTCCATATCCATCAATATCTCAAAGTGGTTCTTCAGTGTCACGCGCTTCTTAGATCTTTCATGAAGTTATTTTTTCTAGTCTATAGAATATAAACACACAGCATGTGACCTCAAACTTTAGCTCTATTCTAAATTTGTTTTGTTTTGTTTCAGTGTTGACAAGTATCCTTCTTTCATGGGGGTTATAATCTCTCTGATAGTTATGTCATTTTATAGATACATTAATAGAATAATAGAGCTTAGGTGGGTCTTGTGCTTGCTTGCGCTAAGTCATATCTGACTCTTTGTGACCCCACGGACGGTAGCTCAGCAGAATCCTAGAGCTCTTTTAATTTGTCATTCATTTCAGAGCACTGGCAGCCTGAGGGTTTAAATGACTTATCTAAAAGTATACAAGCAGCTTGTGGCAGAGCAAAAAGAGAATGATTGCCTGTCAAGTTCTCTAGACTGTGTATTTGTACTCTTTTCATACATGCCCCCATGTTGTTATAAGTTAACCACACTCATATTCAGTTACATCATATCAGGCTGCATACTATCAGCATGATTTGCAGTGGTTGTTATTGACTTTCATCATTTGACTGAAGTGGTGTTTGTAAGAGTTCTCCACTGTAAAGTCTCTCATTTTTACCCCTTTCCTTACTGTACTCTGGAAGGAAGTCACCACAGAATTACACATAAGAATTGGGGAGTTATGCTTTCCTTCTTCTAGCATGGATCATCTGCATAAATATTTAGAATTCTTCTTAGTCAGAAATTTGTCTCTTCTCCCCATTTATATATTCAATCACTTATACCAACATAGACTGATATAAAAATATCAATATGAGCTTGTATAAAAGAAGGATATTCATTTTATACTTTGGATTATCATTCAATATTAAAAGATTCTCTTTTATTTTATTACTAGAATTATAGGAATTCCTCCTAGGCTTCCCCCCTTAGTATTTTTTAATATCTAAAATGATTTTTTTCAACTTTCTGAATATTATTTAATATTTAAAATATTTTGGTATTTTTAATAACTTTTGAGCCAATTAATTACATCTTTTCAAAAGCATAAAGAGATGTCTGCAGATCAGAGAACATGAAGTCAACATCGTGTGTCTTGTTTAAGTAGCAATGCTATTAAATCTAAAATGCTAAAGAAATAGCATTTATCTTCACAAAAGCAGTATATATGATTGCATGTTGAACAGAAAGTCTCTGTTAAGAACAAATGTTGTGTAATAGATAAACTTTTAAACATATTTTTATTACTTTAAAATTAACTGATTTGTATCAATTTAAACCATATTATTGATCGAGCAAATACTCATTAAATGCTCAGTATGATACTTGCTCTTGAAAAGTATAAGTATAGAGAGATCTAAAATAAATAACTTTTTATAGTGTGATAAATGTTTTAATATAAAGATATTCAAAATCCCTGCTAAAAATGTTCAAACTTCTCTAAGCTGGGTAAAGAAAATACATTAAGAAAATGAAATGATATAAATGTCTGATAATGATTTTAAACAGCAAAAGAAATGTATTGTTACTTTTTTTTCCTTCTAACTAGAACACAGATTGTTTTAGATATTTGATATTTGTTTAATCAATGAATTAGTGGATCGACAGGTCTTCATGCAATTGCATGCTGCATTTCAAATATATTAATAGTTCAAAATTGAAGGTCAGATATAAAAGGCAATTGACTGAAGAGCACCCTAAGTGCTTATATAATAGTTTTTTCAAGTTGTGTTTTTTTTTTAATCTAACTTATTTAGCTCAGTTCTTTTGCCATTTTAAAACATTTTCCTCTAGACTACTTAATTAAAGCACTCTTCGTTAATCCTTCAAACTCTCTCTCACACACAAGAGGATCTAATCTTTGTAGTTCTCATTAAAATAAAAAATTGCAAGGAGATATCATACTGTGTCATAATTTTTAACTTTAATTACAACCATGTATATAAATGATAACACAAGATAAATTGAGAGAACAAGTGAGTGCAAAGGAATTTATAATTTTATCTTGTATCACAGACCAGATAACAGCTGAGTAGGGCTCCTATCTCACAGAATTAACTATTTCAGATAATAAGGCATGATAATTTATCACATTCATATGGTCTTAAACTCTAAAAAACCTTTCTAAAAATATGTTTTAACCAAAATAACACACAGAAGGAACATTAAACAAAGATCGATTCCACGTATATTTAACAAGTGTACATACACAATATTTTAAACAATGTATAAAGTAAGGCATTTCACCATATCAATTTAAGCAGAATTCCATCTTTCTAGATATAAAACAAACACTTGTTATTATTCATACTTTCGGACCTATCACTGCAGATCACATATAGGTTTATGTACTTTGTGAAATTCCTTTAAAAATAGCAAGGTGATGCCATCCTAATTACCTTGAGATCTGACATTATGGGTTTTTCCACATGTGATTATGGGATTAACTTTAGTTTGAAGTATAAGGAAGATGTTTAATCTCAGTAATGTGTGGGTACCTGATTTCTATAGTCCTTCTTTTAAAACTTGTGATATAATGTTGGGATTATTGTCACAAAGGCCAAAATAATTTCCTATTTTCCGATTAAATGAGAAACATTTCTTTGTTTCATACACACATCACTCCAGGCTCGCTCTCTCACCTGGATGTCACAGAACTACATGGGCACTGGAACAGTTGTCTAGAGCTAAAGGCGGCAATGCAAGGGCCAAAACTCAACTGGAAAGGCCAGTCATGCCAGATTCATAGTCTAAGTTTCAATAGTGGAGATATGATATTACTACAATTGTTTTGTTATAAGTAGCCATTGTCAAAACTTAATGATAAGAGCTAGTATGTAATAAGAGATTATTATTATCAGGTGCTTATTTTTATTAAAATTTTTAAAGCAGTGTGATAAGGTTGCCTCACGCTCATTATCTTAGCTCCAAACAACTGTGATAAATGAGATATATTACTCCAAAATAATGGTGTATTTGAATATTCAAGTTTTTTTTGGCCTGTCAGAGCAGGCTATGAATTCTCTCAGCTTTCTGAATTCTAAACTGAGGGAAAAATGATAAAAATTAAGCTCAGAGAAGACAAACAACTTGTCTAAGATTGCATGGCTATTAAGTGTCAGGGTTGAGATTTGAACATAGGTATTGCCTAGAACCAAAGTTAAATCCAAAGGACTCAAATACAGAGACCAAGTTTAAAGTGAGAATGTCATAAACAGGTGTTGGAATCGACTGTAAGACTTGTTTTTCTAGTTTAAACTTGCTACTTGGCAAGATAGAGAAACTCTGGGAAATTTAACATAAAGAAAAATACAATAAAATCTTCTGTAATAAAATATTTAAATTAAGATTTTAAAAGAAAATATTTTAAACTATCTGTTTTCTATGGACATTGTGGCATTTCACAGTAGTTTTTGTTGCTGTTCAGTCACTAAGTCTTGTTAGAGTTTTGGCAATTTCATGAACTGCAGCACACCAGGCTTCCCTGTCCTTCACTGCCTCCTGGAGTTTGCTCAAACTCATGTCCATTGAGTTGGTGATGTCATCCAATCATGTAATCCTCTGTCACCCCTTTTTTCTCCTGCTCTCAATCTTTCCCAGCATCAGGGTCCCTTCCAATGAGTCAGTTCTTCACATCAGGTGGCCAAAGCATTGGAGCTTCAGCTTCAGCATCAGTCCTTCCAAGAAATATCCAGGGTTGATTTCCTTTAGGATTGACTGGTTTGATCTCCTTGCTCTCCAATGGACTCTCAAGAGTCTTCTCCAACCACAGTTCAAAAGCATTAATTCTTTGGTTCTCAGTTTTCTTTATGGTCTTACTCTCACATTCATATATGAATACTGGAAAAAAGCATAGCTTTGACTATGCAGACCTTTGTTGGCAAAGTGATGTCTCTGGTTTTTAAAGCACTGTGTAGGTTTGTCATAGCTTTTCTTCTGAGGAGTAAATGTCTTTTAATTTCATGGCTGCAGTCTCTATCCACAGTGATTTTGGAGCCCAACAAAATAAAATTTGTCACTGTCTCCACTGTTTCACAGTAGTAGCTGAATGAAATATTTTTAGGTTACTTTAGAAAGTATGTGCTCTCCAAAAGTCTTGATGAGCTATGACTTCAATAGACATGTTTTTCTAATTATTGCTTACTTGCATATATTACAACAAAGTACAATGTGTGTTTAGTAAAAACTGAAAAGTAAAACTAGTATAGTAGATCGATATATAAATTATATGATCTTTATCTTTAAGGAAAATTAACTCAAGTGTCATACTGCTAAGTTTATATTTTATGTTTGTAAAATAATGATTTATAGTAACTAATATTATTTTAAATTTATCATATAATTTCCTCATCTGCTTAACATATTTTGCTTCTTTTAAGCTCATATTTTCATGATTTGTATTACACTATCCCTTCAGAGCAATGCAGAATTGCATTTAATTATTGAGAAAAGAACAGATTCTACAGGCAAAAATTCTCAAAGTTATTTAATGTTATTTATATTCTATGAAGTGAACAATAGCAGAATATTAATATATATGTCAAAAATCAATCTTTAGTGCTTGGATTTACTCTTAATTTAATAGAACTGTGAACACAGATGTGTATATCCCTAAAGTCATTAGCCAGAAATCATTTAGGGAAAATTATTTGTAATATATTTTTGATTGATAAGCACACAAAGAACAACAAGATTAATAGTTTCATGATAGAATTAATCAGCCAGTGCTCATTACTAATTTTATTTTAATATTTTGAAATCATTATAAAATCTATCACTATTAGGGAGATTTTGAAATTCCCAGGATTGGATAGAGCAATGTGATATGTGGAATCAAGACCCCTCTAACATATCCATATGTTAAATCTCAGAAATTTTGAACATATTAGCTTGCTGCTGCTGCTGCTGCTAAGTTGCTTCAGTCGTGTCCGACTCTGTGCAACTCCATAGACAGCAGCCCACCAGGCTCCCCTGTCCCTGGGATTCTCCAGGCAAGAACACTGGAGTGGATTGCCATTTCCTTCTCCAATGCATGAAAGTGAAAAGTGAAAGTGAAGTCGCTCAGCCGTGTCTGACTCTTAGCGACCCCATGGACTGCAGCCAATCAGGCTCCTCCATCCATGGGATTTTCCAGGCAAGAGTACTGGAATGGGGTGCCATTGCCTTCTCTGATATTAGCTTACATGAGAAAATAAATTTTACAGATATATTTCAAATTACAGACCTCAAATTAGGGAGATTATTCTGTATTATCTGGGTTACCTCAAGCTGATCACATGTGTTAAAAGCAGATGAATTTCTCTGGCTAGGAGCAAGAGAGCTGTGGCAGAAAAAGAAGTCACAGATTCTGAGCATCAAGAGAATTCACCATGCTTATTCAGAAACACAGAACACATGTAGGGACCAAAAAGAAGCCTCTAAAAGCTAAGGGCAGTCCCTGGGGACAGCCAGCTTGAAAACAGAGACCTCAGATCTATAACAAGAAGCTGAATTCTGCCAGCAACCTGAATGAGCTTGAAAGCAGATTCTCCCCAGTGCCTTCTGGTAGGAGCCCTGCTGGCCAACACTTTAGTGGTAGCCTTGTGAAATCTAGAGAAGAAAAACAGGCAAATCCAACCCAAACATTTGACCTTCAGCACTGTGATATAATATAAAATGTGTTGAAGCCACTAAGTGCTTAGTAATTTGTTACAGCAACAGTGGAAAAGAAGGTAGCAAACTGATTTAATGGAGGTAACATCTATTCATCTGCATTAAATCAGTAAGGTGATTGTTACTCTTTTAAAATGTTCCATTCAAGTAATTCCAAATAAATATATACTGCGGACTATTTCATTTTTATATGGGATAGAGGAGAGAACACTTGAGTTATTGTGCAAATAAAATACATTTTCTTTCAAAATTCAAACTTAAAATTCCTAGATAAAAATTACATAATCCATTGTCCATACTATCCAAATTACATACTCAAGTACATGTCAGTTGTACTTACTACTCAAAGCAGTCTACAGATTCAATGCAATCACCATCAAAATTCCAAGATGTTCTTCAAAAAAATAGAATATATAATACTAAAATTTGCATAGAACCACAAATGACCCTACATATCCAAATAACTCTTGAGAAAGAAGAACAAAGATGGGGGAGCATTATGCTCCTTGATTTCAAACTATATCACAGAGCTATAGTTATCAAATGAATATGATATTGTCAATCTTCAACACAATCATCCCTGAATATTCATTGGAAGGACTGTTGCTGAAGTTGAAACTCCAATATTATGGTCAGCTGGTACAAAAAGCTGATTCATTGGAAAAGACCCTGAAGCTGGCAAAGTTTGAAGACAAAAGGAGAAGGGGGTGGCAGAGGATGAGATCATGTCCATTGACCATCACTGACTCAATGGACATGAATTTGAGCAAACTACATGAGTTGTGGAGGACAGAGGAGTCTGGTGTGCTATAATCCATGGGGTCAGACATGATTTAGTGACTGAACAACAACATCAACATAAAACAGACATAGAGATTAATTGATTTATGACCAATCAATTGATTATGACCAAGAGCCAAGAACATACAATGAGGAAACAACAGTGTTTTCAATAAATGATGTTGGGGAAACTGGACAACCACCAGCAGAACGATGACACAGAAAACTTTCTTATACCATACAGACAGTAACTCTGAATGGATTGAATATTTGGATATAAGATCTGAAAACCATAAAACTATTAGAATAAAATACAGCTGATAAACTCCTTAGTTCTGGTGATAATTTATTGGACTTAACAACAAAAGCAAATGAAACAAAGGCAAAAATTAACAAGTGGGACTATATCAAACTAAACAGCCAATTTGCACATGGAGCTTGGTGATTTTTCAATATCCTAAAAAATAGAAGAGTGAAACCCAATGTTTTATTTAAATGCTATAAAGCAACCTATTCTAAATAATATTGATAAAATCAATAATATTTCCAGTTTTGTATACATTCTGTGACAAAGTATTCATATTTTATACAGAAACCTCTTTTTTTCCTGAATACTTAGGTGACAAGTATTAAGTCTGAACACATGAAAATTAAAAACATAAGACAAAAAAAGCCCACACAGATTTTATATTCAACTTCAGGTCTGATATAAAGTGGTAGATAAACAAATTAAAAAGTAAATTGTATAGCAGATAATATAGCAGCAGTTGGTACAAAGAAAAGTGAAGCAGATAAATAAAGCTTGTTAATAGGGTATCATTTAAAATGCTGAAGTTAGGTAAGACTTTAATAGTGAGGTGACATTTGATCAGATACTTGATGAAGGTAAGGGATTGAGTCATGTTGATGTCTGGAGTATCTGTTGTAAGAACTTTTTAAGAAGGAAAGGGGTGGAAATGTCCTGAAGTCTGAGTATACATGAAATGTTTGATGTAATATCAAAAAGAACGTGTGGTTGGATCAGAGTGTGATCTGACTTGTTTTCGCAGAATTACTACGAATACTATGTTGTTAAAAACAAAACAAACGACAACAGTAAAAAATATCTATGGATGGCAAAGGTTGTACGATACCTGGAAAAAGGTTAATCCAAAGAAGAGGTCAGAACAGGTCATATGACTGGAACCAGGGTCATGGTGGTGGTGATGGAAGTGATGAGATGTGGTCAATTCATTGTGATTAAATAGAGGTTCATCTCAATAAGGAGAAAATCAACAGTATATCATTGTGGATAGGATATAGCATAAGAGAATCAAAGAAGTCAAGGACGACTCCATGAATTTTAGCCTTAGCAATGTGAAAGACTGTGTTGCCTTTGAGTAAAATGAAGAAGATGATGAAGGATCTGGTTTGAACGAGATGATGAGGAACTTGATTTCAGATATTATGTTTGAGATCCCTTTGGATATCCAAATGAAAATGAGGAGTACACATGAGTATTGATTCACAGAAGATGTTCACATTGGAAATATAACTTTGGCAATCTTTAAAGTCATAGGACAGGGTGATATTCTAAAAAGAGGGAGTGAGTATAAATAGAGGAAAGACTAAATATAAGCACTGAACCATTTGTACCCCAATGTTAAGAGAGCAGAAACAGGACAAAATATCAGGAAAAAAGATTGAGAAATTAGGTACAAGGAAATTCTGGAGAATGTTGAGACCTGGAGGTACAATGAAAATTTTTTTTTCACTGAAGACAGGATAATCAACTATAGCAAATTGTTTTGAAACTTTGAGCAAGATGAGTGTGGAGAAATGACCATTGGATTTAGTAATCAGGTCATTGATTGTGCAGCTTCGGGAGTATGATATGATAAGAGACTGATTAGAATGGTTTCAAGTGTGAATGAGTTGAGAAATATAGTATAGAGAGCTCTTGAAAAAAATATAGATAAATTGCAGAGGTTGCTATAAATAAATTCTATGAGGTTTTCATGGGAATAAAGATAAAACAGACTGAATGTCAACAAATAGAGTAGAGCAGGGACATATTATGATGCTGAGAGAGAGGAATATTTGCTGCACTAGTATCTTTGAATAAGTGAAAGTGGCATTAGTTGTCAGATCATTTAGAATAACTTCATATGAATTAATAAAAGACCAGGAAATCCCCTATCACTTCTTGCCCATTTTTGTTCACTGTAAATATAATGAACAAATATTTGGATTCATCTTAGTCTTCTCAATTTGAGTAAATCCAGCTTTTTCCATTTCTTAATAAAAGATTAATTTGGGTTTTTTCCCAAAATATGTAGCAAAATAACTTTTAAAAGTTTTGACTAAGTCTGTTTATAATGTGTGAAAAGATTTTATGGTTGTGTGATTCATTTGTAGAAAGAGACATCTTTTTCTTGATTAGCAATGTCATAGCTTGCATTAATCACATTGATCTGGGTAATAGAAATTTATATTTAGCTTTTATGTTTGACAAGATCATAGTACTGTCAACAATTTACAAATTAACTAGTCACATGTTTCAAAAGGTAGCTAAGTCTCAAAATCATTAAAATCAAAAGGAAGTCAAAAAATACTTCAATTCAGTATACTCCTAAACTCTTTAGTGTAAAAGTAAATAAATAAATAGAATGATTTCATTGAATGCAGTGTTCTCAAAGTGAAGTTCTTTCTTTCTTTCTTTCTTTCTTTATTTATTTAATTTAAATTTTATTTTATTTTTAAACTTTACATAACTGTATTAGTTTTGCCAAATATCAAAATGAATCTGCCACAGGTATACATGTGTTCCCCATCCTGAACCCTCCTCCCTCCTCCCTCCCCATTCCATCCCTCTGGGTCGTCCCAGTGCACCAGCCCCAAGCATCCAGTATCGTGCATCGAACCTGGACTGGCAACTCATTTCATACATGATATTTTACATGTTTCAATGCCATTCTCCCAAATCTTCCCACCCTCTCCCTCTCCCACAGAGTCAAGTTCTTTATTTCATTTCACTGAGATGTCTCTCAAAAGGTAGATGATAGGTACAGAGATAAATATACAGATAAATGGATATATAATGTTCCCACACACACATCTTTGACCATATTATATCTCTTCCTTACTTTCCTTATTCTTTCTTACTCTACCTGCTCTCTTTTGTACATTTCTTTCTGGCAATGGAAGCTTTAACAAACTGCTCATTTTTATTCTCCCATTTTTTTAATGTTGATACAATTTTTATTATTTCAGGTATATTGCATAATTGTTTTCCTTCAACTAAGAGATATTACAAGATGTGCAGTCTATATTTCACACAACAACAAATATCATTGCAGAGAAAAAGTAATGATTCTTGTATTAATATTTAGATAACCAAACATAAAATACTGGGCAAAAAATTATGAATTCTGAAAATGAAGATCAGAATTTCCTGATGAGAATGTGGCCTTCTCCTGTCTTCTGTGAAAGTGTGCAGTTCCATTGGCACTGTTTTCTTGGTACCATTACTATCTGAATAATGCAAAGAGTCTGTACTTTCTAAAAGACAGGGTCTGTACTTTGAAGTCAGCATGATTTTGGACTAATTACTTAATATATCTGAAATTCCACTTCTCTTCTATAAAATGAGCATAAAACTACCTTTCTGAGACATTTTCATAGTAATTACACAAACTAATCTGTATAAAATACTTTGCACAGAAAAAGTAGGTAGTAAAATGTCATTAGGTAATGTATTCGCTCTAATACAAGTTATATTCAATCTTTTAAAAAATTGCTCAGTCATTTGATACATCTATTGACTACTTAAGTGTATGCAAACACAATTTTGAGTAGTGGGGATGCAGCAGTTAAAAAATAATTTCTGCTTTCATGGAGCATATATTCCAGTTTTTTTCTTTATATCATTTTGAATTTGCCCTTGTTTCTATTCTATTTGTGATGATTATCTCCTATTTTTTTAATTTTTAATCTTTTAAGTCCTTGTTTGCTAAACAGAGTTGACAGTGGTTCATAGAAGTCATTATTAGGGGTATATAGCAAATTCTGAAGGAAAGTAGATGAAAAAAAAAGCAAAGCTTGCCAGTGGGTTGCATATAGTTGCATCTTCTCTTACCACTTATTGTGGTCTTCTCTTTATTCTCATTTGCATTAGCAAATCTCAAAAGTTCTTTATTTGTCATGGCAAGCTCAGTGAATCTTTTTTTTTTTTTTTTTTTATGTCTGTACCTGGAACAAAGCTAGATATGGATAACAAAGTTCATGAAATGCTTTGAAAATAATAATATTTATTTTCCTTTGCCTTATTTTCCTTATTTCCTTATTTTCAGTTTGCTTTAATAATTCTGTGTTGGGAAGTCAGTCAGTTCAGTCACTCAGTCTTGTCTGACTCTTTGTGACCCCATGGACTGCAGCATGCTAGGCTTCCAACTCTGGGAGCTTGCTCAAACTGATGTTCATCATCTCGGTGATGCCATACAACCATCTCATTCTCTTGTCATCCCCTTCCCCTCTTGCCTTCAATCGTTCCCAACATCAGGGTCTTTTCCAATGAGTCAGTTCTTCTCATCAGATGGCCAAAGTATTGGAACTTCAGCATCAGTCCTTCCAATGAAAATTCAGGGCTGATTTCCTTTAGGATTGACTGGTTTGATCTCCCTGAAATCCAAGGGACTCTCAAGAGTCTTCTCCAACACTACAGTTCAAAAGCATCAATTCTTCAGCTCTCATCATTTTTTATAGTCTAACTCTCACATCCATAGGTGACTACTGGAAAAACCATAGTTTGACTAGATGGACTGACTTTTGCTGGCAAAGTAATGACTCTGCTTTTTAATATGCTGTCTAGGTTGGTCATAGGTCCTCTTCCAAGGAGCAAGCATCTTTTAATTTCATGACTGCAATAAACATCTGCAGTGATTTTGGAGCCCCCCAAAATATAAAGTCTGTCACTGTTTCCATTGTTTCCCCATGCATTTGCCAGGAAGTGATGGGGCTGGATGCCATGAACTCAGTTTTCTGACTATTGAATTTTAAACCAACTTTTTCACTGTCCTTTTCAACTTTCATCAAAAGGTTCTTTATTTCTTAATCACTTCTGACATGAGGATGGCGTCATCTGCATATCTGAGGTTATTGCTATTTATCCGGGCAATCTTGATTCCAGTTTGTTCTTCATCCAGCTCAATATTTTGCATATAAGTTAAATAAGCTGGGTGACAATAAATGCCTTGATGTTTTGGGTAGGGCATGGAAATACTGATAGAGGTTCTCTTTCTTCAAGTTGATTAAAAAATCCCAACTTTCACTTTTAAAAGTCAATAGGCCACCCTCCAGTTTCCCAAGGAAATCTACAGTTCCTCTTGAAACTTACAAAAATGCTGAATATTCTGTATTAACATTTAAATTAAAATACCATCCATTCACTTAATTACTGCCAAGAGCTCTTTCCTGCAGTTATCAGTATAAGCACAGGCACTTGTAGAAAGGAAAGATTTCATGGTAGTATTAGATTCTGTCTTTATTAAACTTTGAAACTTCCTAACATCTGTGTTTTGAGTGCCTCATGGAATCTGAGCTACAAAATGTGAATCATATTCTGGCTTTGTACACATACATGACATAGGGATCTCAGTAGTTGCCACCTGTCATAGTGCACAGCAATACTGCAAAGGTTTGCTGGCAGAGTCGTAGTTTTTTTTTTTTCCACCCTCCAGTATCATTCTTTGTGTTTATCTGTACCAACCACCTGTCACTCTCCAGCTTTCACAAATAGTCAGGGTGGGCCTTTCTTCAAAATGAGTCTCCCTATTCCCTGAGAGACAGATGAAATAATGCCCTCTCACAGATGGTCTGCGGTATATACCTTAGTTGAATATCTAAGCATGACAAGTAGTCAAGGATCAATGGCAGGTTTGCTAGCATTAACTTAAATTGTGACACAGATCTATACTCTAAAAGCCTTAGAAACAAAGAGAGATTATTTCAAGATGACAACAATGTTGGCAACTATACTCTATTTAAAATGTGTTTTGGCATTTGCATTTCATTTCATTGCAACATGTCTAAACAACTCAAATATGTGAAATGCAATTGAAAAATATTCCTGTTCCATTATAAAACATTAGTTTGCAGGATTGTACTTTTAAAAAGGCTAGTTGCAATGCTTAAGGCTTTCATAAATGCTTACTCTAAGAGGAACATATTAACTATTAGGATGGTTTAAGATAGGTGAAAGTGAAAGTGAAGTCATGTCTGACTCTTTGTGACTCCGTGGACTGTAGACCACCAAGCTCCTCCGTCCATGGGATTCTCCAGGCAAGAATACTGGAGTGGGTTGCCATTTCCTTCTCCAAGGGATCTTCCTGACCTAGGGATCGAACCCAGGTCTCCCACATTGCAGGCAGACCCTTTAACCTCTGAGCCCATAAATGGTAGATAAATAGTTTTCAAAGGATTTAAAAAAAAAAAAAAAAAAAAAAAACAGACAAACATAGCTAAGATCTCAGTAGTATAGTACTTGTTTTGAGAGAGTCATGAAAGTTTTTATTTTTGTTTTAATGAATGATCCATCAACTGTGCCAAAATAAATAGAAATATCAACTGCTGACTTTGTGTTATAAGGAAGGAAAAAGTTTTCCTTGACCCTCCTGGGGTTCCTGGCTGAATCTGAAAATTAAACTGACAGATACAGATTAATAGGAGAAAGGCATACAAACATGTTTAATATGTTTTATGTGACATGGGAGTCTTCACGAGGAAATGAAGACTTGAAGAAAGAGACTGAATATTTTAATGATAGGTTTGATGAAAAACAGATAGTCTTGAAGAAATATGATATAGGTCAAGGAGGATGGAGGTAAACGTAGTAAACAGGGAGAAATGAGCACAGCCTGTTAGGATTCTTCTTAGCATCTTTTTGTCTTCAGAGATAAGGACTCTGGGTATGTAAAAGGTATCTCTCAATATATTTTTTTCCCCTTCTTTTCCTATTAGGGTTTTATTACCTGTTTCAGGAGAGAATAGCAGTGAGGGAAGGATAGAGTGATCTTATTGCTTTTGCTGTTTATCCCTACTCCTTCAGCTAGAAATATTCAATATGCCAAGGAACTTTATTTTGGGTTATAATGTCCCCATCTGTAAGCACCTTTTCATGTCTTCACTACCATCAGATAACCACTATCGAGAGATTATAAACTTGACTTTTCTTTCAAAAATCTCCTGAACCCATAACCATATTCACCTGACCCTGGACCAAATTCTTGCACTGTTTCCCCTCTCCTCTGGGGGAGAGGCTAAGAGTGTATTATGTTCTGCTAATATTTCCAGCAGTGTTTTTTCTTAAAGTTAGTTGACACATAAATACATTTTCATCATATATTTCACTCCAGTTAGTATTACAGCAAGCTAAAAAACAATGAGCTGTTAAAAACTGGTCTCCTAAACATGGTCAAGGCCTGCTGTCAGTGATGTGAACATTGGACCAGAGTTAGAATATGCACTTTTTCATCACTGCCTGGCTTTCCATCTCTTTGACATGTCCTGCTGTCTAGCTCCTGGGGTCCTCCAGTGGCTTATGAAGAATGCCTCAGTTCTGTGTTAAAGATTTCTCTGTAATGCTTGCTTTCTGATTATAGAAATCAGTTGATTCTGACTAACTGGAACCCTTCCTTCATTGTTTTTGTATAAGAACACTAACTTTCCTTTGGAGAATTATCTATCACCTGTTCTTAGTCCAGTGGTTTCACAACCTTACTCCCTAGTTCCAGAGTTGGATATATTACTTCATTCTCTGATAACTGTGACTAGTTGTTATCATAAACATGACCCAGGTCAGGAAAAATGAATCAGTCTTAAGATTTTTACTGGAAATGCTTAGAAACTACTTATTTGGAAAGCTATGGGAAGAAGGACAGGAGGTAAAGGATGTCACTTTATGATGATTATCTTTGTCACCATTACTGGCAAAGCTGAGCTGGAAATTAAGCCATCATGGAAGAAGCCCAAATTTCTGACAAGTTTCTAATGCTGTTTGAAGCTCATATTCTAATTTCTCTTGTTTTGAACTGCCAGTTATTTAAGTCTATAACTTCACTGCATTTTATGAACTGTTTTGATTTTGGATTCCTACACACAAAAAAGACATACTTGGTCTATCCGAGAAGGCGATGGCACCCCACGCCAGTACTCTTGCCTGGAAAATCCCATGGATGGAGGAGCCTGGTGGGCTGCAGTCCATGGGGTCGCTAAGAGTTGGACAGGACTGAGCGACTTCACTTTCACTTTTCACTTTCATGCATTGGAGAAGGAAATGGCAACCCACTCCAGTGTTCTTGCCTGGAGAATCCCAGGGATGGGGGAGCGTGATGGGCTGCCATCTATGGGGTCGCACAAAGTCAGACACGACTGAAGTGACTTAGCAGCAGCAGCAGCATTCATAAATTTGAACTTAGTTTCCCGCCGTCCCCTACCACTTTCATTTTGTCTGGGAAAGAGAGCTTCTAGTAACAAAGAGAGAATAGATACATGAGAATTATGCTTAGCAATTTTATGTAACTTTGCATTTTTCTGCCATCTAAATGTAACATTTAATACTAAACATCTTAAAATGTTTATGATGTTCACAGTCCTAATAACTAAACACAAAAGATGGATCACTTAATTTGGTAACTTCAAAGAAAATGACCAAAAGTGCCAATATCATCAAAGACTGATATTAAAAACACAGGCTGAGGCAGTAGTTTGTGAATTGCATGGATGCTTCCACATTTACACGCCAATCTGTGTTAATTTGAATAAGATATTTAGTAGTCACTTCTGCTCTTCTCTTCACTTCTGCTCTTCTCATTATGCAGTAAAGTGTTAACACATCAGATGAAGCAGGAAGTGGTATGTGTGAGAAGAGATGTTCCTCATATCAACAAGGTTACTGATTGACTATAAATATATATATATATGTATGCTTATAAAAATTATTCCTATGATCATCCGACTTGTTTTTAAATGAGTTTTTCAAAGAGATAGTGATAAATAGAACTTCAAAGAACTAGCAAGGTAAATTCACAGAGAAATGTGGTCAGTTATCTACTCTTAATTTTTAAAGGCTATTCTGGGAAAACAGATCAAGGTATTGTTCCCTTGATACACTGCTTATATTAGAATGTACCACTTCACAAATTATGATCAAGGTTTTCAAAACTTTCTGAGTATGTACTTATGACACCTCCTGAAAGTAAATGCAGGCAAATTTCACTGGATTTTTGTAGCTTTTTTTTTTTTTTTTTTTTTAGTAAATAAAAATTACGCTCTGAAAGCCAAGTATCTATTTGTCCTGCTCACTCCTGTGTTCAATGTGAACTGACTACCCTTTCTTGCCCTGCACACATGAGGAGGTCATGAAACAAGGAGGATATCTTTTCAAAGTAGAAGTTGAAAAGGAGACATTTATTTATTCCTGTAACCCAGGGGTATCTGCTTGGAGCATAGTGTGAAATCATTCTGGGAAACAGCTACACAGAAGCATCCATATTCCAACCATATTCAAGTCCAAAATGAGATAAGAGAAGGAGAGATAAAGAAAAACTAAGCATAAATCTCTTCTCTGGACTTGTCAGGGTTTTTCAAAAAGTTGGGGCAGGTTTTATGTCATAGTTGTTTGTATTATTGCTTGAAGGTGAGCACACATCTTAGAATGCTATTTCTTCATTTGTAACACTAAAAAAAAACACTGCCAGGAGACATATGATGTCCTAATTATGTCCCTAGTCATGGGCATGACCTTAGTGTTTTCTATGTCAAGACAGAGAAAATGAGGTTATATATGGTTAAAGAATTAAAGAATTTAAATATAGAGACATGCAAATTGTCTCTATACTTAGAAAACAGAAATCTCCAAAGGAAGTTTGAAAATGGAAATTTCTTTAGAGATTCATATATTTTATGAAAGGACTGGATATTTATTTAATATATCAATTTATTAAACCAATTCATATTAGTTCCTATTAAAGTGTTCTTATTTTGAAAATTGTATTCTGTTTATTGCTAAATTAACAGCAAATTGTAAAAACTCCCTTTCTGCAATCTGAACACAAGAAAATCCAGATATTCACTTGATAGGATTTGAGTGGAATTAAACACTTTTAGAAATGATATGCTTTTAATATCCTGTATTGTATTCATCATTGTAAATGATATAATTGTAATAGCTTTCAAATGCCTACTTAAAATCTAATTTATGATATCAAGTGATTTTTTTTTCCTTATTTATCTAAAAGTACTGATAAGAAGCAAGATAGATGAAGGGAGGGGGAAAGATGGATCAGGAACACAAATAAAAGGAAAATGATAGGCACTGAAAGACATGCCTGAAGGCACATGCCATGGAGATAAAGGAAGAGGAGAGTCAGTGGGAGATTTGAAAATGAGAGGGCAGAGGATGCCAGACCTAGAGGAGGCAAGGATGAAAGAAAATTCAGGCACAAGTCAGGAAACTTGGGAGGATAAAATCATACGGAGAAATAATATAACTAGGAAAGCCTCCACTGAAGAAAAGACTTAAAGAATATAATCTAATATTTACCACATTAAAATATATAGATATATACATATGTGTATATATATATGTACATATATACACACACAAATGCATTACTTGATTGAAAAGAAAAGTTCAAAACTCAAGCCAAAAGTTAGGTTTTTATTTGAATTTCCTTTGTAATGATGTTATCCAAGATTCACTACAATTTGAATCTACTGATTCTGTTTCCTTTATAAAGGATAAATGCACCCATAATTAAGTATAAAAGAAAGGTTCACATATTTATATGCAGATATTCAAAATTGAACAATTTGATATAAACTAAGAAATTTGTGAGGAGCTAGTAATTACATTCAATGGACTTTATATTATGTTACAATTTAAATATTTCAATTCAGTACATTTATATAAAAAGCATATTCATGTTTTATTTTTCATATATAGCCTCACTGATATTCTCAACTAGTATTCATTAGAGCTCCTTTGGTTTTTAAGAGAATGAAAACCAGCTCAAATAAGCTTAAGCAATAAAGAAGGAGCTCTTCATCCATGGCTACATCTAGGTACTCAAATAGAGTCTTTCTTTGATGTATTTTTTTCAGGTGTCTCATGACTCATGCATAAATAAAACTTCAGGGGGTATTCTAATTCATCCTGTTTAGGTCTTTTGTTGTCATTGGTAACAGGCATGGTAGTGACTGCCACAAAGAAGACAAGGAAGTGGCTGCCCCCCAAAAATCAACTAAGAGAAGAATAGATGCAAGACAAGGAAAAAAACAATGAATGCATATATCTAAATTCTTGACAGCCTAGCTACATATATATATATATATATATATATATATTTATTTTTTAATTTATTTTTAATTGGAGGATAATTGCTTTACAATGTTGTGTTACTTTCTTTTGTACAACAATATGAATCAGCTATAAATATACAAATACCGCATCCCTCTTGAGGCTTCTCTTCTCCCCATTCCAGCCCACTAGGTAATCACAAAGCACTGAGCTGAGCTCCCTGTGTTAGAGAGAAGCTTCCCACTAGTTATATATTTTACACATTGTAGTGTATCTATATGTATATAAAGATTGAAGGCAGGAGGAGAAGGGGATGACAGAGGATGAGATGGTTGGGTGGCATCACCGACGTGATGGACATGAGTTTGAGTAGGCTCCAGGAGTTGGTGATGGATGGAAGCCTGGTATGCTGCAGTCGGACAGGAC
Organism: Bubalus kerabau; assembly: GCF_029407905.1. NCBI lineage: Eukaryota > Metazoa > Chordata > Mammalia > Artiodactyla > Bovidae > Bubalus > Bubalus kerabau. Next base: position 7,314,180 of record NC_073645.1, read on the forward strand.
TGAGCAACTGAACTGAGTGTAAGTATGTCAGTACTACTCTCTCAATTCTAACAGACACAATTTCAAATTACCTCCCCCAACCCAGACCTAATATAATAAAATTCTCCCAGCTATCACTAAAATTATCTTTGCCAGGAGGGGAACATTCAAATTTGTGGTTTATACTTCTCATTTCTCTCTCATGTTACCTAAAAGATATTCGCCATTATGTTGATTGAGATTTAAAGTCATCCTATTGAATGAAAGTTATGAAGAATCAGAAGAGAAATGAGGAAAGATTGATGTTTTGTTGTTCAGTCACTAACTGAAGGCTAACTGTGTCCAACTTTTTGCAACTCCATGACCCGGAGCATGCTAGGCTTCCCTGTCCTTCACTATCTCCCAGAGTTCGTTCAAACTCATGTTCATTGAGTTAGTGAAACCATCCAGCCATCTCATCCTCTGTCTCCCCCTTCTCTTCCTGCGCTCAATCTTTCCCAGCATCGGCGTCTTTTCCAATGAGTTGTCTCTTCCCATCAGGTGGCCGATGTATAAGCAATTCAGCTTCAGCATCAGTCCTTTCAATGAATCAGTTTAGTTCATTGATTTCCTTTAGGATTGACTGGTTGGATCTCCTTGCAGTCCAGGACTTTCAAAAGTCCTCTCCAGTACCGCAGTTCAAAAAAACTAATTCTGTGGTGCTCATCCTTCTTTATGGTCAACTCTCACATCCATATATGAATATTGGAAAAACCGTATCTTTGACTATACTGACCATTGTCAGCAACGTCATGTCTCTGCTTTTTAATACATTGTATAGATTTGTCATCGCTTTTCTTTCAAGGAACAAGCATCTTTTAATTTCATGGCTGTAGTCACTGTCCAGTTATGTTGGAGACCAAGAAAATAAAATCTGCCACTGTTTCGACTTCAGTTCAGTTCAGTTCAGTTCAGTCGCTCAGTTGTGTCTGACTCTTTGTGACCCAATGGACTGCAGCACGCCAGGCCTGCCTGTCCATCACCAACTCCTGGAGTTTACTCAAACTCATGTCCATTGAGTCCATGATGCCATCCAACCATCTTATCCTCTGTTTCCCCTTCTCCTCCTGCCTTCAATCTTTCCCAGCATCAGGGTCTTTTCCAATGAGTCAACTCTTCGCATGAGGTGGCCAAAGTATTGGAGTTTCAGCTTCAGCATCAGTCCTTCCAATGAACACTCAGGACTTATCTCCTTTAGGATGGACTGGTTGGATCTTCTTGCAGTCCAAGGGACTATTCCCCATCTATTTGCCATGAAGTTATGACACCAAATGCCGTGATCTTAGCTTTTTGAATGTTGAGCTTTAAGCCAGATTTTTCACTTTCCTCTTACACATTCATCAAGAGGCTCTTTAGTTTTTCTAGTGTATATCTATCTATGTATTATCAAGCAAAAATTAAAATACAGCTATTCTAAATTTTAATAATTTGATGTTTACATATTAATGGGGAATATTATTTTAGTCTATCAATATTTAATAATAATTTAATTTTTATTAAATCATTAGCATTTAAGACTGATTTAATTTTGAGCATCCTTGGCTCAGATTATATTTAGTTTGATGTGATATTGTATATATTTAATTTAAACTGTAAGCCATGAGAATAAAGTACATCTATTATTAGTCAAACAATATTTACTAAGAATTACAATAATGCGTCCTTGGTTCATCGTTTGTTGTTTGTACTATCTCAATTCACTAGAATATCACTCTTTTTTTTTTAAATTTTATTTTATTTCTAAACTTTACAATATTGTATTAGTTTTGCCAAACATAAGAATATCACTCTTAAACAGATTTTTAAAAGTTTATAAAGAACTAGCAATTTATGGTAATTTTAACCTAAAGAATTTAATCCAAAGAGTCTATCTTAATGAAGTTTGATGACCAGTCTTGTCTAAAACCACTATAAATTACTCTATCTGCCACTTTGACTGTCTGTGAAGATCCACATAATAAAGTTCAAGTACAACAATTTAGGGAAGTGAGCCAATACTCCATAGTGCTGAGGTCACCTTTCTCTGCTTGGAGAAAAATAGAGAGCATTTTATCTTCTGAGTCTGGAGAGTATTAGTTTATTGTTTCTTGCTTTTCAGAGAGCTTTTACATACTTTACAACATTTAATCCTTAAAATAGCTCAGTAGGAAAGAAAGACAAACACTGTTCTTAAATCGTGGTTAAAAAAGTAATCTGAAGGCACAGAGATTAAGTGACTTGCTAAAATCAGATAGGTAGCTAGAATAATAATGCAACTCGAATAATACTTGAATCCATGGCTCCGTGTTTTTAATTTACACCAACAAACATCCTCTGGCGTTAGATGTATCTGTGTAATGTGTAATCTGTATTTTTAACAGACATGGATACAATATTTATATGTGAGTGACCAACCCCTTATGTATCAGTCTCTCTACTGTTAATATTAGTCAGCATATGACTGCTGAATTAAAAACAAGGAATTATAAGTGTATTTATATGATGGATTTTTAAAGATACTTCTTTTTTTCTCTATTCAGGTATCTCTTGCTAATTTATTTGAACACAAACAGTGGGCTTATTTTGATAGAAATCACTGAGTTTCACTCTGTTCCTCATGTTCAGACTATGTACCCTCCTTTATGTGTTTCAACCGTGTACACCATTGATTACAAGGGATGATGGCCAGGAGAATCTGAATGAATGCAAATCCTTCCTGCCTGCTGATAAGTAAGCAGGACCACACTTTCCTGCCAGTTAGCTACATAACGTTTCGTTGTCTACAAAACCTAAAGATACATTGGCATTAATTTTTAGAAGCATAGAAAACACCAAAGAATATAGTAGAATTGGCCAGTTCAATGTATTCATTCAGGGATTTATATACCCCATAAAGAAATGCAAAACAAATTTGCATGACACATAAAAAAGACTGTATTATTCTTTGAAGTTTTTAAAATGGCCTTAGCTATATTCATCTTCTGCAATTTTTGCTAGTGTTTATACATACTCCTGGCAATACAGATGTAGCTTGCAAAGCAAGTTAGAAGTAATAGAAAAGTTATTTAATTTCCACCTTGATGAAGTGAAAGAGGAGAGTGAAAAAGTTGGCTTAAAGCTCAACATTCAGAAAACTAAGATCATGGCATCTGGTCCCATCACTTCATGGGAAATAGATGGGGAAACAGTGGAAACAGTGACAGACTTTATTTTTGGGGGCTCCAAAATCACTACAGATGGTGATTGCAGCCACAAAATTAAAAGATGGTTACCCTTTGGAAGGAAAGTTATGACCAACCTAGATAGCATATTCAAAAGCAGACATTACTTTGCCAACAAAGGTCTGTCTAGTCAAGGCTATGGTTTTTCCTGTGGTCATGTATGGATGTGAGAGTTGGACTGTGAAGAAGGCTGAGTGCCAAAGAATTGATGCTTTTGAACTGTGGTGTTGGAGAAGACTCTTGAGAGTCCCTTGGACTGCACTGAGATCCAACCAGTCCATTCTGAAGGAGATCAGCCCTGGGATTTCTTTGGAAGGAATGATGCTAAAGCTGAAACTCCAGTACTTTGGCCACCTCATGTGAAGAGTTGATTCATTGGAAAAGACTCTGATGCTGGGAGGGATTGGGGGCAGGAGGAGAAGGGGACGACAGTGGATGAGATGGCTGGATGGCATCACCGACTTGATGGACGTGAGTCTGAGTGAACTCTGGGAGTTGGTGATGGACAGGGAGGCCTGGGGTGCTGCAATTCATGGGGTCACAAAGAGTCAGACATGACTGAGCAACTGAACTGAACTGAACTGAATAGTATTGAATATTTTTTTCTTTTTTTAATTGAGAATTAGCATGTTTCAACTTTTAGATTGGGAAAAAATGTAAATATTGTAACTAAAACTACCTTCTTGAGATAATATGGAAAATCCTAGAAATGAATTTATGAGTCCAATTTAGACTTTGAAAATTTGTGGATAGCAATTGGCCTAAATCATTTAACACATTTTGCCCAAGTTTTTTTATAACATAGAATGTTGGAATAGACTTATTTTTAAGTTTCATACTAGATGGGATATATTATGTTACAAATTTCCAGGCTTTTTGTTCTGGATACCCTTGTGTATTTGAAAATATCAGGATATTATTGTCAGTTATATGTTTAGCAGGTGCCATCTGTTTTTACATATTTTATAAGCAATTTTAAACGCACACCTCTTTGAACAACAGCAAGATATGCTGGGAAAATCATGGACTTAGAATAATACAAACCTAATTATGAATCCTGGCCCTCCTACCAAGTAGTTGAATAGATCAGGCAAATTTTAAAAACTTTTAGCCTGTTTTAATTCTTCAGCATGATGGAAATAATAACTCTCATCTGGCAAAGTTGTAAGGAATTAATGAGCTACCGTATTTAGTGCTTATACCTCTAATACTTGCTACTAATTCTGAATGATACTTTGAAAACTATATGTCTAGTATAAATTTAATGTATTTTAATGCTATTAATATTTATGACTTTCAAAAGTAATTCGTGTATAGAAAGTGTGTCCACTAAACCTTATTAACTCTCTTGGTCTTTCTCTTCAATGTGTTTTAAACTCATATTTGTTTATTATGGAGACACATTTTTCTCACTATTGTCATCATGTGTATAACTGGTATTACTTAACAAATATGAGCTATATATAACTACAATCAATACAATTGAGAAATTACAAAAATTTTATTGCTAGTGATGATGTCGGAGTTAGGAAGAACATTTTGAATTTTAGGTATCAATGAATTTGCAGCTGACAATTCTTAAAAAGTCTTTTGTTCTGTAAACTGACAAAATTTACATATACATTTTTATCTGTGAAACAAATATTTCTGAAGATTTTTATCAAAAAATTGCATTGTCTATTTGCACCTTCAGTTCAGTTCAGTCGCTCAGTCATGTCCGACTCTTTGCGACCCCATGAATCGCAGCACGCCAGGCCTCGCTGTCCATCACGATCTCCCGGAGTTCACTCAAACTAACGTCCATCTAGTCGGTGATGCCATCCAGCCATCTTATCCTCTGTCGTCCCCTTTGCCTGCTGCCCCAATCCCTCCCAGCATCAGAGTCTTTTCCAATGAGTCAGCTCTTCGCATGAGGTGGCCAAAGTCCTGGAGTTTCAGCATCATTCCTTCCAAGGAACACCCAGGGCTGATCTTCTTTAGAATGGACTGGTTGGATACCCTTGCACCTTATTCTGAGTACAAAAATATGCAATCTATATTAAGTGTAGAAAAATGTGTATCATTTATTTAAAATAACATAGTTGTTCAGTCTCTTAGTCATGTCTATTTGCAACCCCATGGACTGCAGAATGCCAGGTTTCCCTGTGCTTCACCCTTTCCCAGAGTTTGATCAAGCTCATGTCCATTGAGTTGGTGATTCCATCCAACCATCTCATCCTCTGTCATCCCCTTCTCCTGACTTCAATCTTTCCCAGACACAGGGTCTTTTTCAATGAGTCTGCTCATCACATCATATAGCCAAATTATTGGAGCTTCAGCTTCAACATCAGTCCTTCCAATGGGTATTTAGGGTTGACTTCCTTTAAGATCGACTGGTTTGATCTCCTTGGTGTCCAAGGGACTCTCTAGAGTCTTCTCCAACACCATGGTTCAAATGCATCAATTATTTGGCCCTAAGACTTTTTAATTGTCCAGCTCTCACATCCATACATGACTACTGGAAAAACCAAAGCTTTGACTAGATGGACCTTGGTCAACAAAGTAATGTCTCTGCTTTTTAATACACTATCTAGATTTGCATAGCTTTTCTTCCAAGGAGCAGGCATCTTTTAATTTCATGGCTTTAGTCACCATTTTCAGTGATTTTAGAGCTCTTGAAAATAATATAGGTCCCTGTTTTCATTGTTTCCCTGTCTATTTTTTTAAATTTTATTTTATTTTTAAACTTTACATAATTGTATTAGTTTTGCCAAATATCAAAATGAATCCGCCACAGGTATACATGTGTTCCCCATCCTGAACCCTCCTCCCTCCTCCCTCCCCATACCATCCCTCTGGGTTGTCCCAGTGCACTAGCCCCAAGCATCCAGTATCGTGCATCAAACCTGGACTGGCAAGTGATGGAACCAAATGACATGATCTTCATTTTTTGAATATTGAGTTTTAAGCCAGCTTTTTCACTCTCCTCTTTCACCTTCATCAAGAGGCTCTTTAATTCCTCTTGGCTTTCTGCCATTAGTGTGGTGTCATCTGCATATCTGAGCTTATTGATAATTCTCTGAGCAATTTTGATTCCAACTTGTTTTCATCTAGCTGGGCACTTCACTTGAGGTACTGTTCATATGAGTTAGATAAGTAGGGTGATAATATACAGCCTTGACACACTCCTTTCTTAATTTGAAACTGGTCCATTGTTTCATGTCCATTTCTAACTGTTGCTTCTTGACCTGAGTATGGATTTTGTAAGAGGCAGATAAGGTGGTCTGATATTCCCATCTCTTTAAAAGTTTTCCACAGTTTGTTGTGATTCACACAGTCAAAGGCTTTAGCATAATCATTGAACTAGATGTTTTTCTGGAATTCTCTTGCTTTTTCTATGATCCAATGTATGTTAGCAATTTGATTTCTGGTTCCTCTGCCTTTTCTAAACCCAGCTTGTACATTTGGAAGTTCTCAGTTCATGTACTATTGAAGCCTAGCTTGATGAATTTTGCACATTACTTTGCTAGCATCTGAAATGCATGCAATTGTGCAGCAGTTGAATATTTTTTTGGCATTGCCTGCTTTGGAATTGGAATGAAAACATGTTTTTCAGTCCTGTGGCCACTGCTAATTTTTCCAAATTTGCTGGTTTATTGAATGCAGCACTTTAACAGCATTGTCTTTTAGGATTTGAAATAGCTCAGCTGGAATTCCATTACCTCCACTAGTTTTGTTCATAATGATGCTTCCTAAGGCCAACTTGTCTTCACAATCTAGGATGTGTAGCTCTAGTTGAGTGACCCCACCATTAATAACACCTAAGTTGAGTTTTATCACCATAGGTGACTCACCATAGGTGAGTCTGGCTCTAGGTGAGTGATCATACCTTAAAATATCATTAGAAATATGATAATGCATATAAAATATTGTTTGCTTGTCTGATAAAAGTGTTTTCAAAGAAATTTAAATTATAATATAAAAACATTAAAAATTTGAAGGTGGATTACATGACACAGTGAAGTAAATTTTTATTTGGTTCATCACAGTAGAAATTGACTGTTAGCACTCTTACTACTAAATCTTTGTCCTAATTGACATGTATTAATTGAGGAGACTGTTTCCTTTTATTCCTTTACTAAAATGTTTAAAGAAGAAGAAACTATAGCTATGGTGATTATTTATTTACTGTACCTTTCACTTTTTTTTTTTAATCCTGTGGATGAGTTAAGAATTTCACATTAACAATATAAACTCTCTCAAATTCGCTAATTGACCCATCTCTCAAAATTTACCACATTTAGCAGTGTCTCCCAGTTTACTCAAATCTCATTTTGAATAAAATCATTTTTTTTAAAAGTGAAAATGAATAATTGTGAAAAGAAATATGATTAAATTGACTGGGGAGAATAGTAACCTTAATTTTTCCAACTCTATTTTAAATTACTCTCAAATAAAGATGATCGAAAAAAGGAAGGAAGATATAAAGGGATGTATGGAGGTCATTACATCTATCTGGGTAATAGAATCCTTGACATTGAGGTAATAATATTAATATTTGCTACTGAAAGCAGCTAACATTCCCTGCTTTCCAACACACACACACACAAGCTCTCTCTAACATATGAGGAAACTGAGATCAGTGAAATTTTAAAAAGATGTTCAAAGTCATTAGTCTTATGTAACGAAGGTGATAAATCCAGGTCTGTTATCCCAGAGCCATGTTCTCATCTGTACAGTGCAGCTGGGTAGTAGTCATTTACTCAAGAAAAACAAAAACCCAAGTTAATGTCTACATTTTTACTTCAAACTCTGCTACCAAACATTTGACTTTTCAATTACATTGACCTTTGTGACCTTTGCTTAAAGGTACAATAAAATTGAATAATGAGCAAAAGTACTTGGAAGGAAGGAACTGGCTGATTTCTGTTTATATCTAAGAAGACTGTATGAAGTTAATTTGAAGAGCTTCCAATAAAGTGCACCATAAAAGTGAGTAAATGGAACTCTAGATTTCATAAAAGGAACTGAGATGCTATAATATTAAAATATTTCAAATATAAATTATCTACTTGTAATCAGGCCAAAGATTAGCTAGAATTTTGGATTCTTCTAACATGTTCTTCAATGCTAATAGGCTGAATGCTTATCATCATTCGGGATCTATAAAACAGTTTATTTAAAACCAACTACTTTATAATGTATTACTTCTTAGTTCTAAAAGTAACAGTTTCTAAAAATTGTCATCATTATTAAATATATGTTTATATTGCCACAAATATAATACTTTATTTTAAATGTCTTATATAAAACATTGTTACTGAGGCATATTTGAATATGGAAGAAAACTTTGGTAATTAGAAGGTGGTTCTTATTGGCACAACTAACTAGTCCTTACTTCATGGAGCACTGTCAAGCATATTATGTTAACTCCATGATCTCAGTCCAGGTTCTCTTACAGATATAAGCAAAATACTCCATGTAATTAATGTTTTTCAACTCTGTTCTTAAAAATTTAAAAACACAAAAAATTATAGTATTTTTATAGCACATGGTGAAAAATGTTTGTGCCTGTTTATGCCAGATGTGTGTTGTAGAATGTTTCAAGGCCTTCAGTTCAGTTCAGTCACTCAGTCGTGTCCGACTCTTTGTGACCCCATGAATTGCAGCACGCCAGGCCTCCCTGTCCATCACCAACTCCCGGAGTTCACTCAGACTCACGTCCATCGAGTCAGTGATGCCATCCAGCCATCTCATCCTCTGTCGTCCCCTTTTCCTCCTGCCCCCAATCCCTCCCAGCATCAGAGTCTTTTCCAATGAATCAACTCTTCACATGAGGTGGCCAAAGTACTGGAGTTTCAGCTTTAGCATCATTCCTTTCAAAGAAATCCCAGGGCTGATCTCCTTCAGAATGGACTGGTTGGATCTCCTTGCAGTCCAAGGGACTCTCAAGAGTCTTCTCCAACACCACAGTTCAAAAGCATCAATTCTTCGGCGCTCAGCCTTCTTCACAGTCCAACTCTCACATCCACACATGACCATAGGAAAAACCATAGCCTTGACTAGACGGACCTTTGTTGGCAAAGTAATGTCTCTGCTTTTGAATATGCTATCTAGGTTGGTCATAACTTTCCTTCCAAGGAGTAAGTGTCTTTTAATTTCATGGCTGCAGTCAACATCTGTTATTTTGGAGCCCAAAACAATAAACTCTGGCACTGTTTCCACTGTTTCCCCATTTATTTCCCATGAAGTGATGGGACCGGATGCCATGATCTTCGTTTTCTGAATGTTGAGCTTTAAGCCAAGTTTTTCGCTCTCCGCTTTCAACTTCATCAAGAGGCTTTTGAGTTCCTCTTCACTTTCTGCCATAAGGGTGGTGTCATCTGCATATCTGAGGTTATTGATATTTCTCCCAGCAATCTTGATTCCAGCTTGTGTTTCTTCCAGTCCAGCGTTTTTCATAATGTACTCTGCATAGAAGTTAAATAAGCAGGGTGACAATATATAGCCTTGACGTACTCCTTTTCCTATTTGGAACCAGTCTGTTGTTCCATGTCCAGTTCTAACTGTTGCTTCCTGACCTGCATACAGATTTCTCAAGAGGCAGGTAAGGTGGTCTGGTATTCCCATCTCCTTCAGAATTTCCCACAGTTTATTGTGATCCACACAAAGGCTTTGCATAGTCAATAAAGCAGAAATAGATGTTTTTCTGGAACTCTCTTGCTTTTTCCATGATCCAGCGGATGTTGGCAATTTGATCTCTGGTTCCTCTGCCTTTTCTAAAACCAGCTTGAACATCAGGAAGTTAATGGTTCACATATTGCTGAAGCCTGGCTTGGAGAATTTTGAGCATTACTTTCCTAGCATGTGAGATGAGTGCAATTGTGTGGTAGTTTGAGCATTCTTTGGCATTGCCTTTCTTTGGGATTGGAAAGAAAACTGACCTTTTCCAGTCCTGTGGCCACTGCTGAGTTTTCCAAATTTGCTGACATATTGAGTGCAGCACTTTCACAGCACCATCTTTCAGGATTTGGAATAGCTCAACTGGAATTCCATCACTTCCATTAGCTTTGTTCATAGTGATGCTTTCTAAGGCTCACTTGACTTCACTTTCCAGGATGTCTGGCTCTGGGTCAGTGATCACACCATTGTGATTATCTGGGATGTGAAGATCTTTTTTGTGTAGTTCTTCTGTGTATATTTGCCACCTCTTCTTAATATCTTCTGCTCCTGTTAGGTCCATACCATTTCTGTCCTTTATCGAGCCCATCTTTGCATGAAATGTTCCTTTGGTATCTCTGATTTTCTTCAAGAGATCTCTAGTCTTTCCCATTCTGTTGTTTTCTGCTATTTCTTTGCATTGATTGCTGAGGAAGGCTTTCTTATCTCTTCTTGCTATTCTTTGGAGCTCTGCATTCAGATGCTTATATCTTTCCTTTTCTCCTTTGCTTTTCACTTCTCTTTTCACAGCTATTTGTAAGGCCTCCCCAGACAGCCATTTTGCTTTTTTGCATTTCTTTTCCATGGGGATGGTCTTGATCCCTGTCTCCTGTACAATGTCACAAACCTCATTCCATAGTTCATCAGGTACCCTATCTATCAGATCTAGGCTGTTAAATCTATTTCAAGGCCTTACCAAGTCCTATTTAGCATCTTCTGAATGTTATCAAGATCCACCTGAAACCCATTAATAGCACACCTTATAATCAAGGAAACAAATTATTCTGTTTTGTCTTTACTATACATTTTGTTTTTTGCCATTGTTTTTTATTTTATTTTATTTTTTTAAAATTCTGTTTGCCTTGAAGCTAAATACCAAAAACACCCTAGTAGCACATGGACTTTGGATCATGATCCTTATGTATTTTGATTTTAAAATTTTCTTTCATCAAGTATCTGTTACACACCATTTGCCACGTGTGCAACGTGTTGGGAAGACACTGAGGTAAAACAACAACAACAAAAGAACCTTGCTTTTACTAAATATTGCATTCACAGTGGAGGAGGGTGATAAGCAGACAATAATCCAAAAAATAAAAGCTAACCGTTTGGACAAGAGTTATATGATGGGTGCACTGGGACGACCCAGAGGGATGGAATGGGAACGGAGGAGGGAGGAGGGTTCAGGATGGGGAACACATGTATACCTGTGGCGGATTCGTTTTGATATTTGGCAAAACTAATACAGTTATGTAAAGTTTAAAAATAAAATAAAATTAAAAAAAAAAAGAGTTATATGATGGGTAGGAAGTGTTTTGCCATTCATTATCATGAAAAGAACAGTGCATTCTATTTTCTTAATTAGATAAAGGTAATTTCTTAAACTGTCCTATTAATCTAGAATGGTTTATTTGAACTGAAGAAAAGTAGACAATTCAATTATTTCCAAAAGAGTTTAACTGTTGAGGAATTTTATTTTTTTAAATGACATAGGTTTCTTAGTAGAAAACAGTTGATCCTGTAGTCTTAGAGTCAATGTAAATTCCTCATTCTCTTAGTGGTTGCATTTGGAAATTGTATGACCAGAATATTACCATATGCCATTTCCTTTTGACTGTCAGTGGGCTCTGTGCCATATTGAATTGTTTGAAGAGTTTTCTGGAAAAGCATTCAAGTCTGACATAATTAACTAGAATCTTTTAATTTTAAAACTTGTGATTATGCTTCATTGCCAGAAACATTTCAGTCTATTTAGGGCTAAGAACCTCTAGGAACAATAATCTAAATAGGACCGTTTAATCAATTCTTATGGAAAACAAGATTGATTGCTTACTTCACTCACTTATTCATTCTATAATTCTTTAGGTGCCTAAAATGTGATTGACCCCTTCACAAAACCTTGTATAGGCAAGTACCCAGAAAGTGTTAGCCTTGTAGGTCTGAAACAACTCTGCTTGGAAATACCTCCTTTCAAGGTTGACCTCTGGCTGACATTTGGAAAAGTGGATTTCCCGAGGTTTTCTATCATTACTGTGTATGGCTCCTGCTACATAAATTATTTGTACAAAAATCATGAATTTGGCTAAGTACCTGCTTCCTTTCTCAGAATCTGGGATTTTCACACATGCTAGGCATTAAGTTTCTGAGGAGCTTCTCTGATGCACAACACTTTATACCTGTTGTCATACCTCATTGCTGGAGGAATTGCTTGTATCTTTGTGATTCTAGTGGGAAAGGGCCTCTGGAAGCTGGCACCTAGTTTCCTCTGGACTTTGTCCCATGTGACTTTTATTCTTTACTGATTTTGTTTTGTATCCTTCTACTGTAATAAATCATAGCTGTGCATATGTCTATATGCTGAATTCTGTGAGTACTTCTAGTGAATCATTAAACCTAAGAGTAATCTTGGGGACCCCTGACTCTCCTCAGGGGGAGGAATACACACACACACACACACGTGTGTGTGTGTGTGTATACACATTGGGATCTAAGATTGTCATCTTGTTTGTATATGAGATAAATTTGTACATGAAAGACTATTAGATCAGTGGTTTTCCACCAATGGTGATTTTGCCCAAAGGGGACTCTCTAGCAATGTCCAGAGACAGTTTTGGTTGTCAGAGGGCAAGAGGAGTCATCCAGTGGGTAGAGGGAGGTCAGGGATGCTGTTGAACATTCTATAATGCATAGGACATTCCACACTATAGTGAATTATCTGGCCCCAAAGGTCAACAGTTCTATGTTTAAGAAATCCTATACAAGGGTAAAAGATTATATTAAATGAAATATAATATCAAAACAAAGAATATAGAGAATAAATATTAAGGCAGAATGTCCCAAGGGAGAAATGATTTAATCTGAATTGAAGTTGCTACTAAGAGTAAACTCTTTAGAATGCTTATGAAACTCATGGAAACTTTAAGACTCATATATCTCTCCAACAGTTTGTATAACTACATCATCCCCAGAGTTGAATGAACAGATTGTAATACCGAATATTGTTTTCAATAAGAACAGCATCAGAATTCCTTTCTTGCAAGATGTGTACAACTCCACTACTTTAAATGTATAATATGTAAATATTATGCATATATTCTATTATTACTACCAGGAAATGGATTTGGAACAGAGAATTTCAGATATCTATTATCTCTGCTGGGATTCTGGCAGTAGTTCTATAAATTATACTCCTAGTATTAACATGAAATGGGCAATAAAAAGATTATATTGGTCTTTCTTAAAATAAATCTTACATTCTGTAGAAATAACAATACAAGTGATAACGGCAGCCCTTTGGGGTAAATAAATGAATAAATAGAGTCATTTAAACTTCACATGTGCCCACAAACTGAGATTATTCTCAGTATATCAATTTGGTTAGTTTAGAGAAATAAGAAAGTAAGGTAAGGCTTTCGGTACTTCCAGTTCAGTTAAGAACTTGATCTTCATTGTTAAGCTAAATAGACGGATGACAGGTAAATCTTAAGTAAATAGGGAACAGAAAGCCAAAGGTCAGCCATGTGTATTCTCAATTAAATGTTCGTATATAATATATATGAGCATTTAGGTAATTACGTATCTCCACCCTATGAGCAAAATGAAATTGGACCCAATTAACCTTGGGATCCATCCAGGGCATGGGAGAGCAACATTATGTACATTTGGTGCTAGTTCACAGTGAATTGGGAGAAGGCAACGGCACCCCACTCCAGTACTCTTGCCTGGAAAATCCCCTGGGTGGAGGAGCCTGGTAGGCTGCAGTCCATGGGGTCACTAAGAGTTGGACCTGACTGGGTGACTTCACTTTCTCTTTTCACTTTCATGCATCGGAGAAGGAAATGGCAACCCACTCCAGTGTTCTTGCCTGGAGAATCCCAGGGACGGGGGAGCCTGGTGGGCTGCAGCCCATGGGGTCGCACAGAGTCGGACACGCCTGAAGCCACTTAGTCGTAGTAGTAGCAGCACGGTGAATTAGGCATTTTGGAATCAGACGGATCTGAAGTCAAATTTCAATGATCCAACTTACTGATTGTGTGACTTGAAGTAACTTGTTTGACTTTATTGAATCTTCATTATATTTTGAATCTTAATTTGGAAACTGGTGCAATTATGAGGGCATGATGGGAGCTAAAAGGAAGTGCTTAATTTTCTATTTAGCTGTTGTTCTTGTGATGATTTTTTCCTCCCAAATGATGCATTGGAATGAAGGAAAGTATAGAATATATCCAACACTCCTGGCAAACTGAGTTAGACCATTAATCTTTGTGGAGACATGGAAGGTGAGGACATAGGATACCATGACACGAGGGTAATAGTAGCTGACAGGCTTTGCCTGGTGGTTCAGTGATCAAGAGTCCGCCTGCCAGTGCAGGCAATATAGGTTTGATTCCTGGGTTGGGAAGATCCCCTGGAAAAGGAAATTGCAACCCATTTCAGTATTCTAGCCTGGGTAATCATATCGACAGAGGAACCTGGTGGGTTACAGTCCATGGGTTTGTGAAAATAGAACTTAGCAACTAAACAACAGTAGGTGACAAAGACAGAAATGTGTGGTTACCAGTCACTCTGGTAGGTAGATTCCTCACCTAGAATAAGTGATGTGTTTAAATAGTCAAAAATAGGATGGAGACACCTGTTTCTGGAATCACTGTTTTCAGAGGTTAAAAGCAGTGCAGTCCTTTACACAGCTGGAAACTGAGGACTTCATGAAATATGCCTAAATTGCTTTTTTTCATGTTATATAAAGCTAACTAGTTTAAGGTTTGAGGTTAAAGTACTGAAAGGCCAGTTTGGAGCCCAAAATGTAAAAGAATATGAAACTTGGTAGCTGCAACATATTTTGAAAATGTTAGGTGATTTAATAGAAGGGTTTAAAGAGGAGGATTTAGTATATGTGAAGCTGTTTTACCTCACTGTTCAGAGGAAAGGATATTCTGACAACTATTTCAATCAGTTATATTCCTTTTACTTAAAAAAAAAAAAATCCCTTGATAGACTACCACAACTTCAAGAAAACATTCCATAAAAGTAACTTCTTATCTATAATGTCTGGTTCACTCAACAGTATTGTAACTAGGGATGATGCTCTCCAGACATGTGCTGCTTGTGTGCATGCTCAGTTGCTTCAGTCATGTCCAACTCTTTGCTACTCTATGGACAATAGCCCACCAGGCTCCTCTGTCCATGGGATTCTCAAGGCAAGAATACTAGAGTGGGTTGCCACACCTTCCTCCACGGGATCTTCCAGACCTAGGGGTTGAATCCGGGTCTCCTGCATTGCAGGCAGATTTCCTACCATTTGAGCCAGCAGGGAAGTCCAGTGAAGTGAAGTAGCCAATATTTTTCATGAAATAAGAATCAGAATTTTGTCACAAACCAATATAGAGTATTTCTTTTCACACTTTTCACAAAAAAAAATTGAACCCGAGTCTCCTGAATTGCAAGCATATTATTTAACCACTGAGTCACCTGAGAAGCCTGACATGTGGAAACTGTTAAAGAAAAGTGCTGGCCCATATTTGAAACCACTCAGAGCTTCCCTGATTAATTTTACATTTTATTTTTATATTCTGTTTTATATTTTAGCTAGTTTTTAAATCAGTGAGTTCTGCTCACAACCCCCATTTAAAAAAAAAAAAAAAACAAACACACAAACAGTCCTGTATTAACTGATAAAAAAATAAGTTTCTAAACCTGCCAAGAGCATGGAAATCCCATGAAGTAATAGCATCAGGTAGAATCCAGCCAGAAACATCTAGTGAATCTTAGTGATTTCAAGTTGAATGCCAGATTCGCTCAGTTGTGAAAGCAAAGCATTCATCCAGCTTGCGTCAATAGACACTTACCTACTTAGAGAACTTGTTTACCCTTATGAGGTATATTACGTACTTATTGATTCTTTTTGTTTACTTTGTGCAATGCTTCTGATCAGATCACTTTCTTTTTTATGCTTTTTTCACAATGCATATATAAAAGGATTTGGTTTTTGTTTCATCATTGTTTGAATAGAATTTCCTATGGTTAAAGGCAATCAGCAATCTCAGTTTCATCTAAGCTCCAATCACATGTAATTTATAAAATCTTAAAAGAACACAGGCAGGTACTAAGTAGTAATCAACTTACTTTTGAAAGGACAATTTGACTTTTTATTATCTGCCACACTCATAAGCCCGGTGAGTTGATTAAATCATTGAGACATGATTGCTTTTGAAAGACTTTTGATTTCCCCCCTTCTCCTGAAGTATCTATTAATGAAGTGAAAATAAAAGTTTATTAAAAAATTAACATAATTTCATGTCACAACGGAAATTTTACTTATAGAAGTTAGTGATTAAATTAAAAACAACTTTATTAGGAATAGGGATCTTTGCAATTTGTTGGAAATATTCACAGAACAAACATTTGTAAGCAAACACAAATGTTTTTACTGAAGTATGGGATTATTCATTTCCTGTCCTTCATTAGAAGTAGGTGTGTGTTTACCGCCTGTTGCTTACTTGCCACCAGTTTGCTGCCCAGAACTTAATTTGTTATAATGTATCATTAGAACAATCATTACTGAGATAGGAGATAGATATTTTTGGAATTGTTTATATTTTATTTAAGACATAAAGTCTGACTTTGAATTTTAAAAATTTTTAAATTTTTATAATTACCTTCATCACCTATTATCTTTTTCTTTTTCTTTTTTTTTAATCTCATAATATACAGATTTCTGGAACATTCTTGTTTCCTATTTAAGTGTTTACCAAATAATTTATGATTTTTGCACACTGTAATCCTATAATTTGTTGAACTTTAATAGTTTATGTTCACTGCATCTATGATTTTCCCTCAAAAATTGTGTTTTTTCCTTATGTATATGTTCTTGTGCACTAGTTATGTATTTCTGTTTAACACATTATCCCAAATCTTAGTTACTAAACAACAACCATTTATTATCTCATAGTTCTGTAGATCAGAAATCCAGGAAATGCTTAAACTAAGACCTCTGGCTGTAAATACCTCACAAAGCTACTCTCAGGGTCTCACTGAGGCTTTAGTCATCCCAAGGGTCCCTGACAGAGTGAGTTGATCCCCTTCCCCAGTCACTCAAGTAATTCTTGGCATAATTCAGCTCATCCAAGCTTATTAGAAGGAGGAGCTCAATTCCTTTTCGGCTATTGGCCAGAAGCTTCCCCCACTATCCTGTCACATGAATCTTCTTTATTTAGCGGACTACAACATGAAAATTGGCTTCAACAGAGGAAACAAGTAAGAGAGAAAGAAAGGATGAGCAAGAAAAGAGTCACAGTCTTTTATTATCTAATCTTTGTTGTTGTTGTTGTTCAGTCCTGTCTGACTCAATGCAATCTTATGGACTGCAACAGGCCAGGCTTCCTTGTCCTTCACTATCTGCCAGAATTTGCTAAAATTCAGACTCATGTCCTTTGAGTCAGTGATGCCATCCAACCATCTCATTGTTGGTACCCCTCTTCTCCTCTTGCCCTCAATCTTACCTAGCATCAGGGCCATATCCAATGAGTAGGCTGTTTGCATCAGGTGACCAAATATTGGAATTTCAGTATCAGTCCTTCCAATGAATATTCAGGGTTGTTTCCTTTAGGATTGATTGGTATGATCTCCTTGCTGTCCAAAGGACTCTCAAGAGTCTTTTCCAACACAATAGTTCAAAAGTGTCAATTACATGGCACATGGCCATCTTGACAGTCCAACACTCACATCTGTACATTACTACTGAAAAAAAAAAAATCACTTTAACTATATGGATCTTTGTCAGCAAAGTTATGTCTCTTCTTTTTAATACACTATCTAGGTTTGTCATAGCTTTTCTTCCCAGGAGCAAGTGTCTTTTAATTTTATGGCTGCAGTCACTATTCACAGTGATTTTGGAGCCCAAGAAAATAAAGTCTGTCACTGTTTCCATTGTTTCCCCAGCTCTTTGCCATGAAGTGATAGGACCAGATGGCATGATCTTAGTTTCTTGAATATTGAGTTTGAAGCCAGCTTTTTTACTCTCTTGTTTCACTTTCATCAAGAGGCTCTTTAGTTCCTCTTTGCTTTCTGCCATAAGGGTGGTGTCATCTGCATATCTGAGATTATTGATATTTCTCCCAGCAATCTTGATTCCAGCTTGTGCTTCATCCAGCCCAGCATTTTGCATGATGTACCCTGCATATAAGTAAATAAGCAGGGTCACAATATACAGCCCTCACATACTCCTTTCCAAATTTTTAACCAGCCTAGCTTGAAGGATTTTGAACAGCACTGTCTTTGAGGATTAGAAATAGCTCAGCTGGAATTCCATCACCTCCACTAGCTTTGTTCATAGTAATGCTTCCTAAGGGAAGCTACTAATCTCCAGAATGATTAATCTCAAACCAACTATCAAGGCGAGAGACAGGTCATGAAATCAGGAGGAAGAGGTCATTGAAGGGGATTTCAGAGACTGCCTACCACAATGTATGTGTGTTTTAGGAAATGAAAATTTTTTCTCTTAAAGCAATTTGACTTTACTTCCTTTACTTCTCCTATACACCAAATATTTTAGAACCCAACGCATAAGGATAAAGACAAATTTTAGTATATACTTTGTCACTTGTAATATTTAGGAGCAATATTTAGGAGTACAGCATTATAAATATGCTCCTTTTGCCCATATATTATCTTGGAAAGGATATATTCATCTCTCTCTCCTTTTTCTCTGAAGTGCTAGTGGTTTATAATGACTAAATTAAAGGATACTTAGAAGCCAAATTAAGGATTATTCTTTGCGGTATTTGTATAAGCTTATTAAAGTGTGACTAAGTGGTCCTGTGTGCATTTTCATAATCTTTATACTTTCTTTTTTCCCTATTGTGTTATCTTTTTGTATTTGTGTGAACCAAATGTGGCTTTTGAAATAGAATCTTTTGGATAAAATACAAATCAATAGTAGCTTGCCAGTATAAAAAAGTCATATAGCAACATGTAGGGAATAGGGTTTGATTGCAAGACAAGCCCTAAATACATTTAAGTCTTTCGAAGGTAGTATACCTTTTCCTCATATATCCAGCACATATGTCTCAGGTTTCAGTACCTGAAATCATGTTTTCCTCCAATGCCTGAATAAATAGCCTGATCCCAATATTACTTCATTTTATGTAGGAATTTAGCCATTTACCAAGTATCTAGAGATTTCCAGGGACATGTATCTGTTCCAAAATCTTTTCTTGCTTTAACTTTCCTTTTCTATTTACCATCTGATTCAAGATGTAACCACTTTTCTGCAAGTTACCCATTTATGAGTTTTGTCACATCCAAGTAGCTCTTTTCTAAACATTTAACTGAGATGTGGACACTTATCCATCCTTTCTGCAAAAAGTGTGAGAGGTAAGGTGAGTTTGTACCTTTTAAAAAAATGATGCTGAAGATATATGATAGTGATGAAAATTATGACACAAAGAGATTTAAGATTTAGTATGCAATACGGCTGTTGTCAAAAAGAGTATAAATCCATAATTTCTATAGTTTTTTTTTTTTTTTAACTAGGTAATGTATAATCTGTGAAAGTGGTAGACTTCTTACCTAAGCCCAGGCTGCCACCGTAAAACAGGAACTGGTGTAACACTCTACTTCGAAAATGCCCTTGGACATTTATCCCCTATATTGAATGCAGGCCTTAAATACAGGGCTTTGAGGAAAGAAAGTGCTTAGACATCACCTGAGCATAAGGCCAGCCTCCATAGCCTAATAGAGAAATCTACAGCAGACATTTATAATCTCTCCAGGAGAAAAACCTTGTTCCAGGACCATGGGTGAATATCCTGTTCCTGTGACCCTCAACATGGCAAGGGCTTCAACATCCACTGCTTAGTATATTAGAATATTTTTCAAGTCTATCTTGAGTAGCACCATCATTCCATTTAAATAGACACTTCCAGTTTATCATCTAACGAGTGGCAACAACTAGGCTTGTATGCATCCTATCTTTATGATCTTGATTTCAAGAACATAGTCACCTTCTGAAAAGTATCACACTCATGCACACATTCACATAATCTAAGGATAAGCAATATTAAAACGTATTCAATATTCTAGGTTCATCTTTTTTTTTTTTTTTTTTTTTTTAATTTTATTTTATTTTTAAACTTTACATAACTGTATTAGATTTGCCAAATATCAAAATGAATCCGCCACAGGTTTACATGTGTTCCCCATCCTGAACCCTCCTCCCTCCTCCCTCCCCATACCATCCCTCTGGGTCGTCCCAGTGCACCAGACCCAAGCATCCAGTATTGTGCATCGAACCTGGACTCGCAACTCATTTCATACATGATATTTTACATGTTTCAATGCCATTCTCCCAAATCTTCCCACCCTCTCCCTCTCCCACAGAGTCCATAAGACTGTTCTATACATCAGTGTCTCTTTTGCTGTCTCGTACACAGGGTTATTGTTACCATCTTTCTAAATTCCATATATATGCGTTAGTATACTGTATTGGTGTTTTTCTTTCTGGCTTACTTCACTCTGTATAATAGGCTCCAGTTTCATCCACCTCATTAGAACTGATTCAAATGTATTCTTTTTAATGGCTGAATAATACTCCATTGTGTATATGTACCACAGCTTGCTTATCCATTCATCTGCTGATGGACATCTAGGTTGCTTCCATGTCCTGGCTATTATAAACAGTGCTGCGATGAACATTGGGGTACTCGTGTCTCTTTCCCTTCTGGTTTTCTCAGTGTGTATGCCCAGCAGTGGGATTGCTGGATCATAAGGCAGGTCTATTTCCAGTTTTTTAAGGAATCTCCATACTGTTCTCCATAGTGGCTGTACTAGTTTGCATTCCCACCAACAGTGTAAGAGGGTTCCCTTTTCTCCACACCCTCTCCAGCATTTATTGCTTGTAGACTTTTGGATCGCAGCCATTCTAACTGGTGTGAAATGGTACCTCATAGTGGTTTTGATTTGCATTTCTCTGATAATGAGTGATGTTGAGCATCTTTTCATGTGTTTGTTAGCCATCTGTATGTCTTCTTTGGAGAAATGTCTATTTAGTTCTTTGGCCCATTTTTTGATTGGGTCATTTATTTTTCTGGAGTTGAGCTGTAGGAGTTGCTTGTATATTTTTGAGATTAGTTGTTTGTCAGTTGCTTCATTTGCTATTATTTTCTCCCATTCTGAAGGCTGTCTTTTCACCTTGCTTATAGTTTCCTTTGATGTGCAGAAGCTTTTAAGGTTAATTAGGTCCCATTTGTTTATTTTTGCTTTTATTTCCAATATTCTGGGAGGTGGGTCATAGAGGATCCTGCTGTGATGTATGTCAGAGAGTGTTTTGCCTATGTTCTCCTCTAGGAGTTTTATAGTTTCTGGTCTTACGTTTAGATCTTTAATCCATTTTGAGTTTGTTTTTGTATATGGTGTTAGAAAGTGTTCTAGTTTCATTCTTTTACAAGTGGTTGACCAGAGTTCCCAGCACCACTTGTTAAAGAGATTGTCTTTAATCCATTGTATATTCTTGCCTCCTTTGTCGTAGATAAGGTGTCCATATGTGCGTGGATTTATCTCTGGGCTTTCTATTTTGTTCCATTGATCTATATTTCTGTCTTTGTGCCAGTACCATACTGTCTTGATAACTGTGGCTTTGTAGTAGAGCCTGAAGTCAGGTAGGTTGATTCCTCCAGTTCCATTCTTCTTTCTCAAGATCGCTTTGGCTATTCGAGGTTTTTTGTTTTTCCATACAAATTGTGGAATTATTTGTTCTAGCTCTGTGAAGAATGTTGTTGGTAGCTTGATAGGGATTGCATTGAATCTATAGATTGCTTTGGGTAGTATACTCATTTTCACTACATTGATTCTTCCAATCCATGAACATGGTATATTTCTCCATCTGTTAGTGTCCTCTTTGATTTCTTTCACCAGTGTTTTATAGTTTTCTATATATAGGTCTTTAGATTCTTTAGGTAGATATATTCCTAAGTATTTTATTCTTTCCGTTGCAATGGTGAATGGAATTGTTTCCTTAATTTCTCTTTCTGTTTTCTCATTATTAGTGTATAGGAATGCAAGGGATTTCTGTGTGTTGATTTTATATCCTGCAACTTTACTATAGTCATTGATTAGTTCTAGTAATTTTCTGGTGGAGTCTTGTTTGGAAAGTTTCCTGCATAGGCAACTTCTTTCATGATCATAAAGAGAAATACAGTGATAAAGGTAAACTTTTAGAACCTTAATTGTTTTCTATAAAGATACAATGACTTTACAAAACATAATTTTAAAATTTAAGATGATTATTTGCAATAATTTTAAATGGTCACAGATATCCTGATACACACATTCAGATTTATTCTTACAAGTTGTGATGAAAAGGAAAGATTTATTTAGAATCCATCATCTTAAATCTATCTTACCCTCTGTGTTAGACACATTAATGGGCCCCCAAAGAAGGCAATGGCACCCCACTCCAGTACTCTTGCCTGGAAAATCCCATGGATGGATGAGCCTGGTAGGCTGCAGTCCATGGGGTCACAAAGAGTCAGGCATGACTGAGCTACTTCACTTTCACTTTTCACTGTCATGCATTGGAGACGGAAATGGTAACCCACTCCAGTGTTTTTGCCTGGAGAATCCCAGGGACGGGGGAGCCTGGTGGGCTGTCATCTATGGGGTCACACAGAGTCAGACACGACTGAATCAACTTAGCAGTAGCAGCAGCAAAGATGTTAATGTCCTTATCACCCAAATCTGTGAATATGTTAAGGTATATGATGACTGGAAATTGAGGTTGTTAATAAGATGACTCTGAAATGGGGAAATTATCCTGGATTGTCAAGGCAGGCCCAATGTAATCACAAGTGTCCTTTAAAGTGGAAAAAAGAGGCAGGATTCAGTGCCAGAGAAGTACATCTGAAAAAGACTAAACTGGTTTTCACAATAGAGAGGCACCAAAAGCCAAGGAAGATTGCCAGCTTCTATAAGGTAAAAAAAAAAAATAAATAAATAAGGGAATAGTTTCTCCCTTTGTGTCTACAGAAGGAACACAGCTCTGCCAACATTTTTATTTTAGCTCAGAGAAACATATTAATGTTTTTCATTTCTTCAGTTCAGTTCAGTTCAGTCAGTCGTGTCCGACTCTTTGCAACCCCATGAATCACAGCACACCAGGTCTCCCTGTCCATCACCAACTTCCGGAGTTCACTCAAAGTCGGTGATGCCATCCAGCCATCTCATCCTCTGTCGTCCCCTTCTCCTCCTGCTTTCAATCCCTCCCAGCATCAGGGTCTTTTCCAATGAGTCAACTGTTCGCATGAGGTGGCCAAAGTACTGGAGTTTCAGCTTCAGCATCAGTCCTTCCAATGAATACCCAGGACTGATCTCCTTTAGGATGGACTGGTTGGATCTCTTTGCAATGTGTGCTGTTTTACACACTTGGTTTTGTTGCAACTTATTACAGCAGTAGCAACAGGCAACTAATATACTATCCTTCAAATTTCCCTGCTACCAATGATTATACCTCCTCCAGTATGTAAGCCTCCACTTTCAATATCTATGACTTTGATGAGGTAACTCCTGTGTTAATGGAGACATGAATGATCTCATGACATTGTGAAGAATGTAAAATATTTGGAGAACATTTTTTAGTAAATAATACAAAAATACATATAGACCTGTTCATCTCTCTCTCTCTCTCTTTTTTTTTTTTCATCATATTACTTAGAGGAAAATATCACTTGTCTATGGTAAGTGACATTTTAATTCTGGACCTCTGCACAAAGTGGTACAGGAATCTAGTCGATGTTAGGTGGGTAGAACTTTTTCACTCAGTCTGATATTCACAGTATTAAAAAAAAAAAAACTAAATTAAACTATGTGTTATTATTTCCATTCATTTCAGCCAGGTTATTAATTTTACAGATATTATTTTCAGATGTATCTTTTAGAAACTCTTATTTCCATATTCTTGTTTACCTCCTTGCCCAGTGATTATCTATTCTAACACAGCAGCCAAAGTGATCCTTTTAAAAGCCTATGTCAAGCCACATCATTTCTCTGCTCAAAAATCCTCAATGATTCCATCTCATTCTGAATAAAAGCCAAAATCTTTAAATGTTCTACGGGTGCTACATGTCTGCTCTCCTCATAATTGTCTCTACTTCCGTCACAGAGCCTGTTATTAGCTCTCCCTTCTCAGGACACTTGCACTGCTCTTTCTATCTTGGATGCCCCTCTTTCATTATCCATGTGGGTGGATATCTCACCTCAGCTTTTCAGAGGGGCCTACTCTGGACACCCTATTTAATATTTTAACCCAATACTCTGGCCTCATTAGACACTGTCATTTCTTTTTCTCTGTAACTGATTACCTTCTATCATACTATCCACTTATTTATTTTGCTTTGTGATCCCTTACACTAGGATTTAAACACTAGTGTGGCAGTTAAAATTCTTTTTTTCATTACTGAACGCTTGTTAGCAATAAGAAAGATGTCTAGCTCATGCTTAGTAATCTTTATTAAATTAACTTTTAATTATTATTTGCCATAGATTCAAGATCTTAAGCATATCAGCTTCAAAGTTTTGGAAAAAAAAAAAAAAAACACAAAAAACTTAGATGTCATCAAATTCATTCATTTGACTTCTCAGATGGAGTAAATGAGCCCAGAGAGATCACACAGCTATTTTCACCAAAAATAGAATTAGAAAGCTGTCCTGATTTTCTTAATTACTTAACGAAACTGAGTACAAGTCATTTATATAACTTTGTACTTATAGTAGCAACCTATAACTCCTTCCAATCTTAAACATTTAGAAAAGACCAACCTATTGTGTTCATTATATTTTCTTTTATTCTTAATGGAAGTATTCACTTCAAATATGACATTCACTCTTATCTTTCAATACAGTTTGTTAACAATATTATTTATTCAGTAAGTATTTTAAGTGTTTGAGTGTTTCCTGTGGAGGCACAGATCAGCAGTGGCTGCCATGGGGACAGGGACTCTGGCTCCAACAGACTTTGGAGTTGATGCATGTGGCAAAAATCTTCTTGGAGGAAGTTGCCATTAGCCTCACCATAGAGCCACCAAGCAGATGACCCACAAATTGGAGAAAAATTATATCAAAGAAGTTCTTGCACTGTTTCAAAAATTCTAGGGCCCACAGCAGATTCTCTAGCCTGGGGATCTGGCAAAGGGACTAGGAAGCCCCAAGGATTTGACATTGAAGGCCAGTGGGATTTTACTATAGAACTTCCACAGGACTGGGGAACAGAGTCTTAGAGGGCACAAACAAAACCTTGTACACAACAGGAGTGAGGAGAAAAGAACAGTGATCCCACAAGAGACTGAGCCAGACTTGCCTGTAAGTGTCCAGGAGTCTCTGGTGGAGGTGTGGGTCGATGGACACCTGCTGCGGCATCAGGGGCCATGAATGCAACAGTCCTGAGAGAGATGGTGCTGGCGTAGGACCTTTTGAAGGGGTAATTACCACCATTACCCCTACCATAGCTGGCCTCAGGCCAAACTACTAGGAGGGAACACAGCCCCACCCATCAATAGACAATTGGGTTAAGATTTACTGAGCATGGCCCTGCCCATCAGAAAAAGACTCAGATTCCTCCACAGCCAGTCCCTCCCATCAGGAAGCCTTCCACAAGCCTCTTATCTATCAGAGAGAAGACAGGATGAAAAACAAAAATCACAGAAAGCTAAGCAAACTGATCACATGGACCACAGCTTATCAATGAAACTCAATGAAACTATGAGCCACGCCATTTAGGGCCACCCAAGATGGAAGGGTCATGGTGGAGAGTTCTGACAAAACATGGTCCACTGGAGAAGGGAATGGCAGACCACTTTGGTATTCTTGCCTTGAGAAGCCCATGAACAGTATGAAAAGGCAAAAAGTTATTACACTGAAAAATGAACTCCCTAGGTCAGTAGGTGCCCAGTATGCTACTGGAGAAGAGTATAGAAATAACTCAGGAAAGAATGAAGAGGCTGGGCCAAAAGCAAAACAACATCCAGTTGTGGATATGACTGGTGATGGAAATAAAGTCTGATGCTGTAAAGAACAATATTGCATAGGAACCTGGAATATTAGGTCCAAGAATCAAGGTAAATTGGAAGTAGTCAAACAGGAGATGGCAAGCGTGAACATTGACATTTTAGCAATCAGTAAACTAAATGGACCAGAATGGGTGAATTTAATTCAGATGACCATTATATCTACTACTGTGGCCAAGAATCCCTTAGAAAGTGGAGTAGTCATCATAGTCAGCAAAAGAGCCTGAAATGCAGTGCTTGGGTACAGTCTCCAAAAGGACACCTCGTGTCCTTGCTGTGCTTTCCTCACCTTCCCTTCAAGGGCTTCAGTTTTACCACTGAAGCATGTGATGCTTTGGGATCCTCTTAGCACCCATATGTACCCAACTTATTTGCATAGGGTATAGATGCTCCATGGGATAAACATATGATCAGTGGGAAACAGTAGCTAGCCTATGATTTTTGTGCTCCTAGAAAGTTTTTTGACCTCCTGGAAGAGTTATATCACCTGTGTTACCAGCAGTGATTAGCTCAGTAACAGGCTGTAATATTGGCTCTGCTCTTCTCTGCTTCACTCCCTTTTCCCTCACTCCTGACTTTCTGGGGCTGCACTCCTAACAAAGCTGTGGCATACTAATTCACTTCAGGCTCCTCTTTTTGGGAAAGGCTCAGACACTAACTTTAAGGATCCTGTAACCTAGAAAGAGAAGGTATATTCAGACCTATATCACTACTATAAAGGACCATGGGATATATCTTTGTTGTTGTTGTTGCTGTTGTTCAGTCACTCAGTTGTGTCCGACTCTTTGGGAACCCATGAACTACAGCACACCAAGCTTCCCTGTCCTTCACTATCTCCCAGAGTTTGTTCAAAGTCCACGTCCATTGAATCAGTGATACCATCCAACCATCTCATCCTCTATCACCCCATTCTTCTCTTGCCTTCAATCTTTCCCATCATCAGTGTCTTTTCCAATGAGTCAGCTCTTTGTATCAGATGGCTAAAGTATTGGAGCTTCAGCTTCAGCACCAGCCCTTCCGATAATATTCAGGGTTGATTTCCTTTGGGATGGAATGGTTTGATCTCCTTGCTGTCCAAGGGACTCTCAAGAGTCTTCCCCAACACCACAGTTCGAAAGTATCAATTCTTTCATGCTCAGCCTTCTTTATTGTCCAACTCTCACATGATACATGGAACAATGGACTGGCTTGACTACTGGTAAAACCATCCATACATGACTACTGGTAAAGCATAGCTTTGACTATATGGATATTTGTCAGCAAAGCCATGTCTCTGCTTTTTAATATACTGTCTTGCTTTGTCATAGCTTTTCTTCCAAGGAGCAAGCATCTTCTAATTTCCCGGGGCAGTCACCATCCACATTGATTTTGGAGCCCAAGAAAATGAAATCTAAAACTTTTCCACATTATCCCAATCAATTTGCCATGAAGTGATGGGACAAGATGCCATGATCTTAGTTTTTTGAATGTTGAGTTTTAAGGCAGATTTGTCATTCTCCTCTTTCAACTTAATCAAGAGGCTCTATAGTTCTTCTTCACTTTCTGCCATTAAACTGATATCATCTGCATTTGAGGTTGTTGATATTTCTCCTGGAAATCTTGATTCCAGCTTTTGATTCATCCAGTCTGGCATTTCACATGATGCACTGTGCATATCAGTTAAATAGGCAGGGTAATAATATACAGTCTTAACGTACTCCTTTCCCAATTTTAAGTTAGTCCATTGCTCCTTATCCAATTCTAACTGTTGCTTCTTTTCCTTTATACTGGTTTCTCAAAAGGCAGGTGGTGTGGTCTGGTATTCCTATCTTTTTAAGAATATTCCACAATTCATTGTGATCCACACAGTCGAAGGCTTTAGCATAGTCAACAAAGCAGTAGATGCTTTTTTGGAATTGCCTTGCTTTTTCTATGATCCAGCCTATGTTGGCAATTTGATCTCTGGTTCCTCTGCCTTTTCTAAATTCAGCTTGTACATCTGGAAGTTTTCAATTCATGTACTGTTGAAACCCAGCTTGAAGGATTTTAAGCATAATCTTGATGGCATCTGAAATGAGTGCAATTGTACAGTGATTTGACCATTCTTTGGCAATGCATTTCTTTGGTATTGGAATGAAAATTGACCATTACCATTCCTGATATATCTTACTAAACACATTAAAGAGTATGCAAGTTCAGAGAAATGGGAGCTCTTTTTTCATGTAGAAGGACGTTTGTTAATAAAGTAAAATCCATTAGGTATTAAACTGTAAACTACTTTTGCTAGAAAGAGAATGATGAGTGTAACACAATATATAATGCTGGTGATGGTCATAGCATATCCAGCATGTGAGATGTGAGTGCACAGGTTAAAAGGAGTTAATTCTGATTACATTTCTAAATACAGAAAGGTGTGTTTGTGTGAGCATGTATGTATGTGTATGTGTGCATATGTGAAATATGTTGTGTGTATATGCATGCGTGAAATATGCTGAAATCATCTTCCAAAATCTGCTATCTAGGGAAAATTCTAATGAATATCAATCATTTGAAATTTTATACTGATAATACAAAGTTACAATCCTGACTCTTGAAATGTGCATTTTATCATCTACTAAATTAAGCATTATAGCTTTTATCAAGAAGACAAGTGGCCACACTTTAGAGAAATAATTCAGTGATACCACTGCATACATTTACACACTACAGAGCTACAAGCAGTCATCAGGGCACCAATATCCAGGACTGTTTGTGAATTCTATAGACTCAAAGGAGATAATCTTAAATTGAAGCTTGACTTGGACAGTCAAGATCCTGACATTCAGAAAGCATGGTTCTATTTGTTTCTGTAACAATATTCAATTGTATATTCAGTACTTCAAGTAGAATTTTTTAAAAAGAAAAGCAAAAATAAGCAAACCACAGCTAATGAGTCAGAAAAGCCCTTTAATGAACTCCAATCAAATTGGGCTGATTGCCATTCTCATATTTTTTAGTAGTTGACAAAACCAAATTGATTTTAATGACCCTGAGGTCTGATGAATGAATCACTCTGCTTAGAGATGAAAGTAGATTTTCTTAATCAAATACGCTTGGTAAAAATTCTAGGTATTTTCTTAAGAGAACTACATTGCTGTCTTGATTCTCACTTCTGATTTACATTGTTTTTGTAGATCACTGCAAATTAAGATTACTTTCTAATTTTATAGTTTGTCTCATCAATGTCTGTCTTTATTTAATGTTAACATTTTTATTTAAATGAATATTGCCTCGTAGACTTTCTAAAATTTCACCTTGAATTTTAAAGTTTGAATCTAAATTGGAAGAATGAATAATTTGTGGATAAAAATCTCAGGAGAAATTTCAATCTATGTTATTTAATCTATTTGAATATTCTAATAAAAACAGGCAAGAATCAGAATGGTTGCCCAAAGTAAGGTTTTAAAATGCTACAATTAGTTACATATATCTATTAACCATGTTTGAAATTATCTTGAAGTTCATACATTTTTTCAAAATCAAATCCAGGATTTTTAAATTACATATCTTACAACATGACCCTCTTAACATTCTCCTTGCCAAAGTCTCTCTCTACTAATTGAGAGTATTAAGATTAGAGAACTGCTGATGGATGAGAAACCGTTAACTTTATAGGCTTCTTGTATGTTGTCATGGGCAAATTCAATTTCACATTATAGCTTTGAGAACAAGATAAGAATAATAGAATATTATTAGTTTATTTATTTATCCCAAATCTCTACCTTCTACCCATTGTTTCCAACCCACCCAACATATGTATTTCATATTCCTGGGATTTAAATCAATCAAACTATTTAATTTTTTTCTCAGCCTACCAATGATTCCATAAGACTGTGGATAGGAGAATGTTGATGGCATTTTTAACATTAAGTATATTTTATTTTTCTTTTAGTGTATCTATGAAATCTTTTCTCATTCATAAAAAAAAAGGTTTTCTTTGATTATTTCTTCTAAATACACAGTATAATTTTATATTTAGGCCTAGCATTCATTTAAAGTTAAATTTTGTATAAATGAGAAGAATAGATCAAGGATTTTTTTTTTCATAAGGATGTTCAATATTTCTGGCATCATTTATTGAAAATCAATTATTTTGCTATCAATTCCCTTTAAATTACCTTAAAAATAATTTTTTTTTTTTTTTTTTTGTGAGTCTGTTTCTGTGCTATCTAATCTTTTGGGTACCTATCCTTTAGCAACAAAACATTTTTCTGATTATTATAACTTTATACCGACTTAAAATCAGGTATCATGAGGCCTTGAAATATAACCATTTCAAAACATGTTGATTATTCTTTTTTCATTTCTATGGGTTCAATTAGGAATGTGTAGAATGTATAGATTAATTTAGGAAGAACTGATGTTAATAAATAGGAGTCCTCCAGACCAGGAACACAATATATATACCCATTACTTAGAATTCTTTTCTTTTTTTGTGTGTTTCTTTCCAGCATACTTACCATGTACATATTTTGTTAGATTTAAATCTAAATAATTCATTTTAAATCTACATGAAATCATTTAAAATATTTAATTTATAGAATTCATTGGAAGTTTGAATTTTATATATTCTTCTTATATCCTGTGACTTGCTATACTTTTTTATTATTCTAGTTTTTCTAGGATATTTTCTAGGATATTTATTTTTGTAGATTCCATGTGGTTTTCTTTATGAACAGCTGTGTATTTTTGAGTAGAGATTTCTTTCTTTCTGACCTGGGAGTATTTTATTGATTTCTCTTGCCTTATTTTACTTGTTAGGACTTCCAATACAAAGTTAGGTAGTATGAGTAAGCAAATACATTCATAGTTTTTCAGTCTTTATGAATACCATTATGATATTAGCTCTGAGTTTTTAATAGGTGACTTTTTATCAGGTTAAGGAAGTATCCTTTTTTGGTGCAAGTTTTCCTTGTAAATTAATGTTGAATTTTATCCAATGTGTTTGTGTAGATCTATTGATTGTTCTTATTCTGATAATATCAATAATTAGGTAGACTGAATTTCTAATGTTAAAGCAAGCTTACATTGCTGGAATGAACTTCACCTGGCTGTGATTTATCAAGCTTTATATATGTTGCTGAGCTCAATTGGCTAATATTTTGTTAAGAAATTTTGCATCTATGTTCACAAGGAGTTTTGATTAGATATTTTCTTTCTTCCCAGAGTATTTGTCAGACTTTGGTATAAGGACAACACTGGCATTATAAAATCAAGTGAAAGATTGAGATTGACATATATATACACTACTATGTATAAAATAGATAACTAGTGAGAACATGCTCTGTAGCACAGGGAACTTTACTCAGTACTCTATGATGACCAAATGGGAAGGAAAGCCAAAATATGTATGTGCACAGCTGCAAGGGGATCCAACCAATCAATCCTAAAGGAAATCAGTCCTGAATATTCATTGGAAGGACTGATGCTGAAGCTGAAGCTGCAATACTTTGGCCACCTGATGTGAAGAACTGACTCCTTGGAAAAGACCCTGATGCTGTGAAAGATTGAAGGTGGGAGGAGAAGGGGACCACAGCAGATGAGATTGTTGGATGGAATCACCAACACAATGGACATGAGTTTGAGTAGGCTCTGGGAGTTGGTGATGGACAGGGAAGCCTGGCATGCTGCAGTCCATGGGGTCACAAAGAGTGAGGAATAAATGAGCCACTGAACTGAACTGATAACTAATTCATTTTGCTGTACAGCAGAAACTAACACAACTATGTAAAGCAACTATACTTCAATAAATGTTCATTGTAAAAAATCAAATAGGAGGTATAACAGTAGCCCTAGTATTCTAGGCCAAACCCTTTGTGTTTTTATTTACTGCAAATTATTATTAATCTCAGCCTCTCACATGGACGCTATTTTCTCTCTTACTCTTCTCAGCTTTATCTTAAGGCTGCTCTTTTGGGCTTACAAAAAGTAAAAACTATGCAAATACAATTTTCAAGTTTGTAAATACCTTAACTGACTTAAAGTACAGACTTTAGACTATTTCTTTATGAACAATACTGCTCCATTGCCTTAATTACATTTCTACTTATATCACAGATATAAGCTGCTAAATTATAACTTTGAATCAATCAAACTTCAATCACTGTTTTGTCATAGTTCATCTAGCTTGTCACTTTATAATTTAAACTTTTACTCATTATCTCAGACTATACATGTTCTCTTCAACATTTTTCATCTTAGAAGTATCTTTTTGCACTTCTGTAAACATTTTGTAAATAAGTAATTCTCATTTACAGAGAATTTTATTAATAACAATAAAAGTAGTCATATCCATTATTGTTATAATTTTCTTTCAAAATGAAGCCTGAGAGTTGGAATGTTCTTCAGTTCATGTGATGTGTCTTATTTTGACAGTCAATACATACAAAATTTATTTTTGTGTTTACAGTTACTAGGGAGAGAGAGACAGAGGGAGAGACTTTTTTTTTCTGCATCTCCATTCTTCCTTTTTTTTCTTTTATAGTTTCTAGGTCATTTAAATTTTACCTATTACCTTTCAGTGAAGGTATACCACTATCTACAGCCAATAGTAATTTATTAATGTACAGAAAAGTCAAAAGTCAAATCTATTCAAATAATTTATATAGTCACCATTTGAAAAGATAATTATTTTAATTAGGATTCAAATCAAATATTGTACTGGTGATAAAGTTGTGAATTAAAATATATATATGTCCTAATCTTGAGAGATTCATTATAGTTTCCCTATGTATTTTTAGTATGGGGACAGATTTAGAAAAAAATGATGAGAATTACTAATTGCAACATTTAAAAAAATGTGCTTAATAATTTCTATTAACTTAATCATGAAAATGTTGGGGTTTTAACATTTTAAGAAAATGTCTTCTTCCTAAAAATTGAACATAAAATAATGCACTACACAAATGATTTTAACATTTTTTAGACTTTGTGTTTGTTGACATCACAAATGTAGAAGTTACAACAATGTAACATTAAGTTCACAGAAAATATGAACATGCATGAAAAGTTATGTGTGTGACCTAGAAAGCTTATGGTTTGCAAATGATAGGAGGACTCCTAAGAAGTTTGAAGGGGTGTCAAATGATTGCCTTGAAAATTAACCCTCTTTGACATGGACTTAAAATATTAAACTTCGCAATTCCTGCCTGGTTAATTAAGACAAGGCATGAAATGTAATGATGAGTTTCTTGTCATTTGAAAAACCCCTAAGATCTTTTTTTTGCTTGGGAAAAAAACTTCTCAGTCAAATTCACTTTTTTAAAAGTTATGGTTTCTATACTGGAGTTAAACATACAGTGTATACACAGCCGAACCTATACATAGCACATTGGATGCAAACGCAGCCTGAGTGTACGCTATACAATTCTGTTGTTCCCTGTACCTGTCTCTCTGCTCGCCTCTCCACTACTGAAAAAGGCTGCCTTTTGGTTGTGACTCGACAAGCTATTTACAGACACTGGTGATGTTTGCGATAGACAGTTCACCTCACAGGATACCTAACACCTTTCTCAAAAAGAGATCTTCTTCTCTGATTACGGTGCTGTGTTCCACTTTACTGTCTAACATTATTCTTTCTAAACAGTATATGGCTATGAAGTTGCAAAAGAAGTATAAGCAAAGAATGAAAGGACTGCTAAGTGGTCAGTATCTGATGCAAACATTGAAACTCAGAGGGATTAAGTAACTCTAGCCATAGCCTCTATTCGGTTCCCCACACTATGTTAATTTCTTGACAAGAATCAGACACAGAATTAAGATGACTGCTTGGCTCTTCTGGTGAACAAAAGCTCAAAATATTGTTCCAATGTTCATCAAATCAAAAGTCAAATTAGAGTTGATTGGAAATGAGTTTAATATTTTTGATAAATTTAGTTTTGCTTCTCTTAGTCTAGGGAGATAAATTTATTTAACAATTTTTAAGTTAATTTCTTAATCTAAATAAAGAAGACAGTAGAATAGAATAGAATACAACTTAATAGATATATGGCCAGATAAAGTCAAATGTTCTTAGAGCTTTATCAGTGTTTCATAATATAGTCTTTAGGCATGTTGATACTTTGCACAGAGACTGATTGTATCCATGAACTAAAATATATACTGGGTTTTTAAATCTCCCTTGTCAGTAGAATTCTGAAGTTAATCAATCCAGAGTATATTTATTTAAATTGGGCTTCCTCAATTTTAGGAAGGCCACAATAAAGCAGATAGAAAGAATTTGTATACAGTAGGAATTTGAGCAACATTTAATGTGCTGGTAGAGAAAAAGAAACAGTTTTCTGCCAAATCCAGTCTTATTTACCTAGTCTTCTGCTTCTGCCCATAGTGTTAAGCTGCAGAATGACGTGTGACTAATTTTAAAATTTAAGCATGTTGAAATTTTTTGTTTGATGTGGACTATTAAATGCAAGCAACTTTATTCCCTTTGTTGTTTTGAAACTTTATTCAGTCACAAATGGCTATGTCCAAGCACACATGTCAGATTGAATAAATTCATAAAATCTAAACAAACAAGTGTTCTAAAGGTACTTCAGTGCACTGAGGGAATGTTCAAGCATATTTGTTTTACTGTCAGTGGTTTATATTACCTGCTAACTTAAGGACATAAAGAGGTAGGGACTGAAAATTATCTTTATACAGCTTATCCATGTTAACTTCTTCTATTATACACCCATTATATATTTTAAGCATAGAATGCTAAAATCTGTTTTACTATAGTGAAGTTCAAGTTCATCTAAACTTCTCATTTATAATTATCATGATAAGTAAATTTAAAGATGTGTATTATAATACATTATGACTCAGAAAATGATTAATACTGTGTAGTGTTTCAGTTCAGACCTATATTTATATCCAACCCACTTGGTTAGCTATCTCTATTCTCACCATTTTATTGATTAGAAATAACTTACTAATTTATTTACTAAATCTGCTCCCTCGGTTTTGTACCCTCAGTGAAAGCTATCCCAGTCACAGAACAGGTGCCACCCATTACTCTTATTCTTTCTTACTTGCACTGACATAATGAAGTCCTTGTCTCCTCTACTATAAATATGAGGTATTTTGGGGGATACTGTCTATAGTTGTTGTTGTTGTTCAGTGGCTAAGTTGTTTCTGACTCTTTGTTTCTGATTCCCTGTCCTTCACTATCTCCCAGAGCCTGGATGAAATAGATAGCATCACTGACTCAATGGACATGAATTTAAACAAACTCCATGAGATTGTCTACATTAGTTGAAGTTTTTCAAAACATCTCTGCTTTTTTATTACAAGCCTTCTTAAAATGCATCTTTTCCCCATCAGTGCCTTTTCCATCAGTATATTTCTTTAATTAAAAAAAAAAAAATATTGGAGTACAATTGATTTACGTTCTTGTGTTAGTTTCTGCTATCCAGCAAAGTGAATCAGTTACACATATGTCCACTCTTTGTTAGACTCATTTTCCACATAGGCCATTACACAGTATTTAGTAGAGTTGCCTGTGTATGCAGTAGGTCCTTATTAGTTACCTGTTTTATACATGTGTGCCTGCTCAGTTGTGCCTGACTCTTTGCAACCCCATGGACTGTAGCTCGCCAGGCTCCTCTGTTCCTGGGATTCTCCAGACAAGAATACTGGAGGGGGTTGCCATTTTGTACTCCAGGATTTTATATATAGCAGTGTGTATATGTCATTCTCAATCCGTCCACTGTCTGTTGTGTCTCAGTTGTTACAATTTTTTTTATTATAATTTTCTTTAACAGTCCTAAATTGCTGGTTAGAATAATAATTTGAATATATTTTGTTTGAACCTGGAGGACAGATTTTTTTTTTTTTTTAATCTAAGCCTGAATGTTTGACAAAAATTTTAGCTCTTTTTCCCTTTTCCTTACTGGTAAGTTCTGAATTATGCAGACACAATATTTTCTTATTTTCCTTATCTCTTGTAAAACCTGTGTAACAAATTGAAGAATGAGTGAAAAATATATCAGATGATTTAATAATATCATATAAAGAAAAACACCTAATTTCTATTCTCTCAGCATTCACATTTAGGAATGCCTCAGAAGACCTAATTATCCTGACAGTACACAAAGGCTATTTCTGCAGGAATTTAAAAATTCAACAATGTTTGACACATTCTTTCATAGTCAAGGGCAGAAAAACCAGAACCAATTAAACATCATACAAATCTAAATAGCATTAATGATAAAAGATCTGGAAATTAAACTATGCAAAAGAATTATAGAAAAAGGATATTGTACATGAAGAAAGATACTTTATTGAAAATTTAGTTGTTTCCAATTCTTGAAGGTTAATTTTTTTTTTAATTTTATTTTATTTTTAAACTTTACATAATGAAACTGGAGCCTATTATACAGAGTGAAGGTTAATTTTTTAAATTGACTTTTACAGAATAACTACAGAACTGGTGACAGTGATGTTGAAAAAAAAAACAGCATATATTTGGGTTTCAATAAGGTGAAACTTTTCATTGTGTTCATGGGGTTCTCAAGGCAAGAATACTGAAGTGGTTTGCCATTCCCTTCCCCACTGGACCACATTTTGTCAGAACTCTCCACCATGACCCGTCCATCTTGGGTGGCCCTACATGGCATGGCTCATAGTTTCATTGAGCTAGACAAGGCTGTGGTCCATGTGATCAGATTGGTTAGTTTTCTGTGATCCTGGTTTTCAGTCTGTCTGCCCTCTGATGGAGAAGGATAAGAGGCCTGTGGAAGCATCCTGATGGGAGAGACTGATTGAGGGGGAAACTGGGTCTTGTTCTGATGGGCAGGGCCATGTTTAGTAAATCTTTAATCCAATTTTCTGTTCATGGGTGGAGCTGTGTTCTCTCCCTGCTATTTACCTGGGGCCAAACTATGGTGGACGTAATGAAGATAATGGTGACCTCCTTCAAAAGATCTCACGAATGAACTGCTACACTTACTGCCCTCAACCCAGCAGCAGGCACCACTGACCCACACCTCTGCTGGAGACTCCTGGACAAATCTGGGTCAGTCTCTTGTGGGGTTACTGCTCCTTTCTCCTGGGCTCTGGTGCACAAAATGTTTTGTTTGTGCCCTCCAAGAGTGTATTTCCCAGTTCTGTGTAAGTTCTGACTCTATGATGGGGTTAATGGTGACCTCCTCCAGGAGGGCTTATTCCATACCCAAGTCTGCTGAATCCAGAGCCCCTGTCCCTGTGGCAGTCCACTGATGGCCAGTACCTCCATAGGAGATGCTCAAACAGTTCTGTCTGAATCTCTGTAGGGTCCCTGGGTCCTGGTGCACACAAGGTTTGTTTGAGAATCTGAGAGTCTCTGGTGGGAATGGGATTTGATTTTAAACTTTAATTTGCCTCTGCTATCATCTTGCTGGGGCTCCTTCTTTGCTCTTGGTTGTGGAGTATCACCTTACAGCCACTCCAGCATCATATAGCCACTGCTCCAGCGTCTATTGTCTTGCTGAGGTTTGTCTGACCTTGAACGTGGGATATGTCCTCACAGCCACTCCAGCACCATGCAGCCGCCACTCCAGGCAAATGTAGCTATAAAAAGATAGGATACTGAAAGATGAATCCCAGGTCAGTATGTGCCCAATATGCTACTGGAGATCAGTGGAGAAATAACTCCAGAAAGAATAAAGAGACAGAGCCAAAGCAAAAACAACACCCAGTTGTGGATGTGACAGGAGAAAGAAGCAAAGTCTGATGCTGTAAAGAGCAATATTGCATAGGAACCTGGAATGTTAGGTCCATGACCCAAGGCAAATTGGAAGTGCTCAAACAGGAGATGGCAAGACTGAACATCAAAATTTTAGGAATCAGCAAACTAAAATGGACTGGAATGAGTGAATTTAATTCAGATGACCATTATATCTACTACTGTGGGCAAGAATCCCTTAGAAAAAATGGAGTAGCCATCATAGTCAACGAAAGAGTCCAAAATGCATTACTTGGATGCAATCTCAAAAATGACAGAATGATCTCTGTTTGTTTCCAAAGCAAACCATTCAATAGCATGGTAATCCAAATCTATGCCCTGACCAGTAATGCTGAAAACGCTGAAGTTGAACAGTTCTATGAAGACCTATAAAACCTTCTAGAACTAACACCCCCAAAAGATATCTTTTTCATTATAGGGGATGGGAATGCAAAAGTAGGAAGTCAAGAAATACCAGATAACAGAAAATTTGGCCTTGGAGTACAGAATGAAGCAGGGTTAGGGTAATGGAGTGGTGCCAAGAGGACACACTGGTTATAGAAAACACCCTCTTATAACAGCACTACAGAAGACGCTACATGTGGACATCACCAGGTGGTCAATACCGAAATCAGATTGATTATATTCTCTGCAGCCAAAGATGGAGAAGCTCTATACAGACACCAAAAACAGGATTGGGAGCTGACTGTGGCTCAGATCATGAACAATTTATTGCCAAATTCAGACTTAAATTGAAAAAAGTGGAGAAAACCACTAGACCATTCAGGTATGACCTAAATCAAATCCCTTATGACTATTCAGTGGAAGTGAAAAATAGATTTAAAGGACTAGATCTGATAGATAGAGTGCCTAATGAACTATGGACTGAGGTTCGTGACACTGTACAAGAGACAGGAATCAAGACCATCCCCAAGAAAAAGAAATGCAAAAATCAAAATAGCTGTCCAAGGAGGCCTTACAAATAGCTATGAAAGGAAGGGAAGGGAAAAGCAAAGGAGAAAAAGAAAGACATACCCATTTGAATGCAGATTTCCAAAGAATAGCAAGGAGAGATAAGAAAGCCTTCTTCAGTGATCAAGATAAAGAAGTAGAGGAAAGCAATAGAATCAGAAAGACTAGAGATCTCTTCAAGAAAATTAGAGATACCGAGGGAATATTTCATGCAAAGATGGTCTCAATAAAGGACGGAAATAGTATGGACCTAACAAAAGCAGAAGATATTAAGATGGGTGGCAAAAATACACAGACGAACTATACAAAAAAGATTTTCATGACCCAGATAACTACAATGGTATGATCACTCACCTAAACCAGATTCCTGTAATGTGAAGTCAAGTGGGCCTTAGAAAGCATCACTATGAACAAAGCTAGTGGAGCTGATGGAATTACAGTTGAGCTAGTTCAAATCCTAAATGAGAATTCTGTGAAAGTGCTGCCCTCAATATGCCAGCAAATTTGGAAAACGCAGTAGTCCCCACAGGACAGGAAAAGGTCAGTTTTAATTCCAATCCCAATGAAGGCAATGCCAAAGAATGTGCAAACTACCACACAATTGCACTCATCTCACATGCTAGTAAGTGATGCTCAAAATTCTCCAACCCAGGCTTCAACAGTAGGTGAACCATGAACTTCCAGATATTCATGATGGTTTTCGAAAATGCAGAGGAATGAGAGATCAAATTGCCACTATCCCTTGGATTATCGAAAAAGCAAAAGAGTTCCAGAAAAATATCTATTTTTGCTTTATTGTCTATGTCAAAGCCTTTGACTGTGTGGATCACCACAAACTGTGGAAAATTCTGAAAGAGATGGGAAAACCAACCACCTCACCTGCCTCTTGAGAAATCTGTATGCAGGTGAAGAAGTGATAGTTAGAACTGGACATGGAACAAAAGACTGGTTCCAAATAAGGAAAAGAGTACATCAAGGCTGTATATTGTCACCCTGCTTATTCAACTTATATGCAGAGTACATCATGAGAAATGCTGGGCTGGATGACACACAAGCTGGAATCAAGTTTGATGGGAGAAATATTGATAACCTCAGATATGCAGATGACACCACCCTTATGGCAGAAAGTGAAGATTTAAAGATCCTCTTGAAAGTGAAAGAGGAGAGTGAAAAAGTTGGCTTAAAGCCCAACATTCAGAAAACTAAGATCATGGCATTTGGTCCCATTCAGATCAGATCGAGCAGAACAGTCGCTCAGTTGTGTCTGACTCTTCGCGACCTCATGAATTACAGCATGCCAGGCCTCCCTGTCCATCACCAACTCCCGGAGTTCACTCAGACTCACGTCCATCGAGTCAGTGATGCTATCCAGCCATCTCATCCTCTGTCATCCCCTTCTCCTCTTGCCCCCAATCCCTCCCAGCAGCAGAGTCTTTTCCAATGTGTCAACTGTTCGCATGAGGTAGCCAAAGTACTGGAGTTTCAGCTTTAGCATCATTTCTTCCAAAGAAATCCCAGGGCTGATCTCCTTCAGAATGGACTGGTTGGATCTCCTTGCAGTCCAAGGGACTCTCAAGAGTCTTCTCCAACACCACAGTTCAAAAGCATCAATTCTTTGGCACTCATCCTTCTTCCCTGTCCAACTCTCACATCCATACATGACCACTGGAAAAACCATAATCTTCACTAGACAAACCTTTGTTGGCAAAGTAATGTCTCTGCTTTTGAATATGCCATGTAGGTTGGTCATAACTTTCCTTCAAAGGAGTAAGCGTCTTTTAATTTCATGGCTGCAGTCACCATCTGTAGTGATTTTGGAGCCCCCCAAAATAAAGTCTGGCACTGTTTCCACTGTTTCCCCATCTATTTCCCATGAAGTGGTGGGACCGGATGCCATGATCTTCATTTTCTGAATGTTGAGCTTTAAGCCAACTTTTTCACTCTCCAATTTCACTTTCATCAAGAGGCTTTTGAGTTCCTCTTCACTTTCTGCCATAAGGGTGGTGTAATCTGCATAGCTGAGGTTATTGATATTTCTCCCAGCAATCTTGATTCCAGCTTGTGTTTCTTCCAGTCCAGCATTTCTCATGGTGTACTCTGCATAGAAGTTAAATAAACAGGGTGACAGTATACAGCCTTGAACTCCTTTTCCTATTTGGAACCAGTCTGTTGTTCCATGTCCAGTTCTAACGGTTGCTTCCTGACCTGCATACAAATTTCTCAAGAGGCAGATCAGGTGGTCTGGTATTCCCATCTCTTTCAGAATTTTCCACAGTTTATTGTGATCCACACAGTCAAAAGCTTTGGCATGGTCAATAAAGCAGAAATAGATGCTTTTCTGGAACTCTCTTGCTTTTTCCATGATCCACGCATGTTAGCAATTTGATCTCTGGTTCCTCTGCCTTTTCTAAAACCAGCTTGAACATCAGGAAGTTCACGGTTCACATATTGCTGAAGCCTGACTTGGAGAATTTTGAGCATTCCTTTTCTAGCATGTGAGATGAGTGCAATTGTGCGTTATTTTGAGCATTCTTTAGCATTGCCTTTCTTTGGGATTGGAATGAAAACTGACCTTTTCCAGTCCTGTGGCCACTGCTGAATTTTCCAAATTTGCTGGCATATTGAGTGCAGCACTTTCACAGCACCATCTTTCAGGATTTGGAATAGCTCAACTGGGATTCCATCACGTCCACTAGCTTCGTTAGTAGTGATGCTTTCTAGGGCCCACTTGACTTTACATTCCAGGATGTCTGGCTCTAGGTCAGTGATCACACCATCGTGATTATCTGGGTCATGAAGATCTTTTTTGTACAGTTCTTCTGTGTATTCTTGCCACCTCTTCTTAATATCTTCTGATCCTGTTAGGTCCATACCATTTCTGTCCTTTATCGAGCCCATCTTTGCATGAAATGTTCCTTTGGTATCTCTGATTTTCTTGAAGAGATCCCTAGTCTTTCCAATCTGTTGTTTTCCTCTATTTCTTTTTTTTTTTTTTTGTTTGCTGAGGAAGGCTTTCTTATCTCTTCCTGCCATTCTTTGGAACTCTGCATTCAGATGTTTATATCTTTCCTTTTCTCCTTTGCTTTTTGCTTCTCTTCTTTTCACAGCTATTTGTAAGGCCTCCCCAGACAGCCATTTTGCATTTCTTTTCCATGTGGATGGTCTTGATCCCTGTCTCCTGTACAATGTCACGAACCTCTTCTATAGTTCATCAGGCACTCTATCTATCAGATCTAGGCCCTTAAGTCTATTTCTCACTGGTCCCATTATTTCATGGCAAATAGAGGGAGAAATAATGGAAACAGTGACAGGCTTTATTTTGGGGGACTCCAAAATCACTGCAGATGGTGATGTAGTCATGAAATTAAAAGACTTTTACTCCTTGGTAGGAAAATTATGACCAATCTAGACAGCATATTAAAAAGCAGAGACATTACTTTGCCAACAAAATTCCATCTAGTCAAGGATATTGATTTTCTAGTAGTCATGTATGGATGTGAAATTTGGACTGTAAAGAAAGCTGAGCAGTGAAGTATTGATGATTTTGAACTGCGTTGTTGGAGTAGACTCTTGAGAATACCTTGGACTGCAAGGATTTCCAACCAGTCTATCCTCAGGGAAATAAGTCCTGAATATTCTTTTGAAGGACTGATTCTGAAGCTGAAACTCCAATACTTTGGCCACCTGATGCAAAGAACTGAGTCATTTGAAAAGACTCTGATGTTAGGAAAGATTGACGGCAGGAGGAGAAGGGGATGACAGAGGATGAGATGGTTGGATGGCATCACCAACTCAATGGACATGAGTGTGAGTAAACTCCAAGATTTGGTGATAGACAGGGAGGCCTGGAGTGCTGCATTCCATGGGGTTGCAAAGAGTCGGATACGACTGAGTGACTGAACTGAACTGAAGATTAAACTACATAATTAATAAATGTGTATATTCTAATTGGGATTTTTGTGGAAATTATCTAATATTTATGGACATTTAGAGAAAAGATTACTAGAAATCATTGATATTGTAGAGGTGATTATTTATTGTAATGTTGACTGTATATTAGATGTTTAGGTTTATACCTAGCCACCATTATTTGGTCCTTTAGTTTTCATACATATAATAGCTGAGAAGTGTTGGTTCTGTGTTTTCTGTATTGTATTGCCCTGCAAATAGGTATCTTTGGCTTGTAGAAGTCTACATAAGTTCAAGTAATTCATAGTTATAGTTTATTCTATTTCAGTAATGTAACTTGTTTTCAAGTTTTAAAGGTGTGTATTTATCAGATTAAATGTCTGAAAAGGAATGTCACTAAATGTAGTCTTACTGTCACTATTGGAAAGAAATGGTAGTAGGTTGCTCTTAATGCTGCTATGATAACATATTGCAATGAATTATAA
This sequence comes from Bubalus kerabau, assembly GCF_029407905.1. Taxonomy (NCBI): domain Eukaryota; kingdom Metazoa; phylum Chordata; class Mammalia; order Artiodactyla; family Bovidae; genus Bubalus; species Bubalus kerabau. Next base: position 7,357,435 of record NC_073645.1, read on the forward strand.
AAGGAAAAGTGCTTTTTTTCCTTCGAGTAATAAGTAGTTAATCAATGATACTGAACTCCTCTTGACTAGTTTTTCAGTTTCAGCCTGAGTTGTAATAACAGGCAGACTCTTACCTGTTTAGCAGATACAATAAGTAGATGAGTCAAGAAAGTGGACTTCAAAATTATCCAAAGGCTCTTCTGAATACAGTAGGTGCACAATGTCAAATACGGGAACGTAGCTCCTTAGGTACAGATGGTCCAATGTCCCGGTTTCCCCATATCAGACAGTTATACCTGTTCTACACTTATTCACAGCACCCCATTTCACTCTCAAAAGTATTCTCATTTGGAAAAAACAAAATTGAACAGTTCTGGTGGCTCAGGCAGTAAGGAATCTGCCTGCAATGCAGAAGACCTTGGGTTCAGTCCCTGAGTGATGAAGATGCCCTGGAAAAGGAAATGGCTACCCACTCCAGTATTTCTGCCTGGAGAATTCTATGGACAGAGGAGCCTGATGGGCTACAGTCCATGGGGTCACAGGAGTTGGCAAAAGTAGGGCATAACTATGCTAATACTTCCACTTTCCTCCTACTACTAATCATAAAATCTGAAATGAAAATAATTAAGTAGTTTATTAAAAGAAAATGGAAAAACCAGGTCATTAAGTAAAGACGTGAAAGAAATAAGATTGAAACTTTTTGCTTTGTGTTTTTTATTGCTTATTTTTTTAGCTCACATTATCAAAATTTCATTTTGTTCTAGACTAAGTATATCTTTCAACAGCAGTTAGAAAAAATATGTCTCTGCCTCTTCTACTCTGTGGCAGCAAGTTATGACAGGGTGGGAACAAAAGCTAGAGGGGAGGTGTAATTCGAGACTTTTTTGACACAAACATGCTGAACTTAGTCTGTGGCCATTATGGAGGTTGTTATTTTCTATAGCAGACAATAGATAATGAATAGGCTAATAATAACATGCAGAGTACATCATGAGAATCGCTGGGCTCGAGGAAGCACAAGCTGAAATCAAGATTGCTGGGAGAAATATCAATAACTTCAGATATGCAGAGGACACCACCCTCATGGGAGAAAGTGAAGAAGAACTAAAGAGACTCTTGATGAAAGTGAAAGAGGAAAGTGAAAAAGTTGGCTTAAAGCTCAACTTTTAGATCATGGCTTAAAGATCATGGCATTCAGTCCCATCACTTCATGGCAAATAGATGGGGAAACAGTGGAAACAGTGGCTGACTTTATTTTTCTGGGCTCCAAAATCACTGCAGATGGTGACTACAGCCATGAAATTAAAAAACGCTTACTCCTTGGAAAGAAAGTTATAACCAACCTAAATAGCCTATTAAAAAACAGAGACATTACTTTGTCAACAAAGGTCCGTCTAATCAAGGCTATGGTTTTTCCAGTGGTCATATATAGATGTGAGAGTTGGACTATAAAGAAAGCTGAGTGCCGAAGAATTGATGCTTTTGAACTGTGGTGTTGGAGAAGACTCTTGAGAGTCCCTTGGACTGCAAGGAGATCCAACCAGTCCATCCTAAAGGAGATCAGTCCTGGGTGTTCATTGGAAGGACTATGTTGAAGCTGAAACTCCAATACTTTGGCCACCTGATGCGAAGAACTGACTCATTTGAAAAGACCCTGATACTGGGAAAGATTGAGGGCAGGAAGTGAAGAAGATGACAGAGGATAAGATGGCATCACTGACTCAATCCACATGGGTTTAGGTGGACTCTGGGAGTTGGTGATGGACAGGGAGGCCTGGTGTGCTGCTGTTCATTGGGTCACAGAGTTGGACACAATTGAGTGACTGAACTGAACTGAACTGAAGTGAAGTCACTCAGTGGAGTCTGCCTCTTTGTGACCACATGGACTGTTGCCTACCACGCTCCTCCATCTGTGGGATTCTCAAGGCAAGAATACTGGAGTGGGTTGCCATTTCCTTCTCAAGGAGATCTTCCCAACCCAGGGATCAAACCTGCTCTCCCATATTGCAGGCAGACGCTTTACCATCTGAACCACCAGGGAAGCTTTAATAATAACATAATATATTGCTATTTCAAATCTTTGAGTGGTAGGTAATATAGTCTTGCAAGAGGACTGTTTCACTCAGAAATTTAGCCCACAGTGAGAATCAGATGATCAGTGTTATTAAATAACATTAAACACGATTAATTTTGAAAATAGCAGTATCCATCACAATACTTTTCCAGTGCTATTTATTGATTTCTCAGTGTAACCCTCAGAGGCAAACTCCTGTCACAAGATAACTGATGTTTGGCTTACTGGTTTTAGAAAGAATCATCTCTTGATCCTTCTCCAGAGGGGGGACTGACAACATTGATTGAAATTAGTGCAGTCAGAGGAAGAAGGATTACTCAGACTTTTGCTGGTCGGATCACTTTAATGTCTTTGTGAACTGCTATCTTATGCAATATGTAGTATTCAATTAGGGTTGTTGCTGCTGCTGTTGTCGCTTCAGTTGTGTCCGACTCTGTGCGACCCCATAGACAGCAGCCCACGAGGCTCCCCCGTCCCTGGGATTCTCCAGACAAGAACACTGAAGTGGGTTGCCATTTTCTTCTCCAATGCATGAAAGTGAAAAGTGAAATGAAGTCGCCCAGTCATGTCTCTCAGCGACTCCATGGACTGTAGCCTACCAGGCTCCTCCATCCACGGGATTTTCCAGGCAAGAGTACTGGAGTGGGTTGCCATTGCCTTCTCCAGTTAGTAACTGCTAAAACTTCTTAAATGTTTCCTTGTGAAAGACATATCACTAAAAGTACTTTCTTACTTAATCCTCATAACAACAGAAGGTAGATACTATTATTTTTATCATAATTATTATAATTATCCTTATATCCATTTTATAGAAAATAAAACTGAGACTGAAAGAGATTAAGCAATGGACCTTTTAAAGGAAATAAGTATTTATTTCCTAGTTAATAATAGTGTGTGGAATAGGCTTATTTCCAGCTCTTCTCAATCCATTCAGGAATAAGTGCAAAATATTGGAATAAAACATAACATTATTTACTATAAATAAAAAAAAAACAGTAAGCTGTTTCTATAATATGTTATTGTTTCAGTGGTTAAGCATTTGTTTCTAACTGGAGAAAAAGATAACTTCCACTTAGTGAATTGTCTGTCTTTCTTCTCTGGAGTAAAAAAAGAATACTCAGTGACTGTGAAGATTTGAGACAAAAATCTACAGCATGTCTCCACAGTCAATGCTGAGTTATTTTTCCCCAAAACTAGGGCACTTCACAGCAGGATGTCTAGCTCAAGAGGTGAAATTTTAAAACTCAGAAAATTGTAAAAACAGGTGTTTATTTCAGAGATTTTGTTATTTTTTTTGGTGATCTTTTGAATTCTTACAGTTCATTATCTGAGAGAACACTTATGAATTTCCATTCAAGCACTCTAAGAATGAGGGTAACTTCACACACACTCACACAGAAACACAAACTCTCATACTAATGCCTTATTCTGTCCTCTACACAGGTGATCCTGGCTATCTTGAAAAAGGATGTAATCAGGGGTTAAATATTTGAAGTAGTCCAGTTTAGTATCCAAGAGGAAGCCAAAACTATAAGAATTAGCAAAATTAGAGCTGAGAAACAATCTAGATACTATAGTAAAATATTGATGATGAAAAGAGAAAAAGAAGAGTTAACCAATAGCAGCAAAATTCACAGGCTTGGCAGAATATCAGAAAGCAGAGGCAGTAAGAAACAGCAGCAAATGGATTAATTGTGAGAAGAAAATTAGTTTTACATCTGAAGCCTCCTTCAAAATATTTTACATCTGAATGTTTTAAATTCGGATGCCCCCAACTCTAGTTAAATGAAAACAATATATGATCACCATTATTTTATTATACTAATAAAATTAATTAAGTAGACAGTCATTATTCAGAAATATTACCAAACTTACTTTATTCCAAAGCTACTGACATTTCTACATTCGTATCTTATTACCTTGGTTTATCATGGTTTAATTTACTTGCAGAGAAAAGTTAATTTTTACAGTTTTGATTAATTCTCGTTGCAATTTTTAGGTGTTTAGTACATAATAAGAAGTTCTCTTAGATGCATACAAAATTCTTTCCTTGTCCAAGGAAATTCTGCTCTGAGAATGAACAGAACTCATCAAAGAAACACACACACACGTACTCTATCCTATGAAATTAAGTGGAAAAGAGATAACTAGAAATTTGGTTGAAAATAGTCATGATTTCACCAATCCTTTTTTTCTGTGTAAACTCCTTGTAAGATCTTTTATACCATCAGAACTGAAACTTTTCTGCATTTGTATATATTTATATAGATATTTATGATATGTAATAAGTTATATATCATAGCATCTCAATGAAAACTATTCAACTATATAAGATTCAGCATATTTGTCACATTTTAACCTGGGCTTATTTCCTTTATTGGATACAAAGAAAAGCCATGTCCCTTGGCTTGCATCCCTAAAATCCAGTCTGCTTTGTTGCCATAGTGATTTATCTACAACATGAAACTGACCTTTCTATTTTAGCAAGGCTATGGCTCTGTTGTGATCATCTATGTGCCATACAACCTGTCACTTAAATCACAGTCCTGGCTTGCTTCCCTGGCCTTATAATCCAGCCTGTTCCAATCTGATATTCAAGTCACATTACTATAGATATGTCATTGGTTCCTCAAATACACCTATGTCTTTTACAATTGCCTACATTTGCTCATACTTTTCTGTTGCCTAAAACATGTTAGGTCCTAATATTTACTTATCTAATTCATTACCTACATTTAAGATTTATATTAGACAGTGTGTTCTCCATAAAGATATTCTTGATCTGCTGGACTAGGATAAGTGCCCTTGCTCTGAGTTTGTATCCTGTTAGTGCTTGGTGTGTGCGTTTTGCTGTTCAGTCATTTCTGACTCTTTACAACTCCCTGGACTGTAGCCCACCAGGCTCCTCTGTCCATGGGATTCTCCAGGCAAGACCTGGAGTGGCTTGCCATTTCCTTCTCCACTGTTAGTCCTTACTTTTCTCAAAATTATTTGTTTATGTGTTTCTTTATTCAATTAGATAGTAAAATCCCTGATGGTAGAGCACATTTGTTTTTCATCTTTGCATGCTCGTTACTGAGCATTGTTTCTGGCAGACTTGGGGGTAAGTCATAGTTACTGAAATGAAAAGTGAAAGTGAAAAGTCCTGTCAGACTCTGTGACTCCATGGACTATAGCACATCAGGCTCCTCTGTCCATGGAATTCTCCAGGCAAGAATACTAGAGTGGGTTGCCATTCCCTACTCCAGTGAATTTTCCAGACCTAGGGGTTCAATCTGAGTCTTCTGCATTGAAGGAAGATTTCCTACTGTTTGAGCCACTAGGGAAGCCCATTGAAATTAAGTAGTCAACATTTTTAATGAAATCAGAATCAGAATTTTGTCACAAACCAGTATAGAGTATTTCTTGACTTCAGTGGCTTCCTCACACTACACACACAAAAAAATCAATCTGATTTTTAGATTTAATAAAAATTTTCTCTCTCTGTAATGATATAAGAGATTTATTATAGGGATTTACTGATAAGGATATGGAGGTCAAAAAATCCAATAATCTACTGTCTGCAAACTGGCAAACAGGAAAGCGGTATAATTCAGTAAGAGTCCAAAGATCTAAGAATTGATGAGGCAAATGTATAAGTTCCAGTCTGAATCTAAAGGCCCAAGAACCAGGAGTGACAGTGACCAAAGGCAGGAGAAGTTGGATGTTCTAGCCCAGGCAGAAAGTAAACTGGCCCTTCAGTTCAGTTCAGCTGCTCAGCCGTGTCTGACTCTTTGTGATCCCAAGGACTGCAACACACCAGGCTTCCCTGTCCATCACCAACTCCTGGAGCTTACTCAAACTCATGTCCCTGCAGTCAGTGATGTAATCCTACAATCTCATTTTCTGTCTTCCCCTTCTCCTCCCACATTCAATCTTTCCCAACATCAGGGTATTTTCTAATGAGTCAGTTCTTCGCATCAGGTGGCCAAAGTATTGGAGTTTCAGCTTCAGCATCAGTCCTTCCAATGAACATTCATGACTGATCTCCTGTAGAATGGACTCATTGGATCTCCTTGCAGTCCAAGGGACTCTCAAGAGTTCTCCAGCACCACAGTGCACAAGCATCAATTCTTCTGAGATCAGCTTTGTTTATAGTCCAGCTCTCACATTCATACGTGACTAATGCAAAAACCATAGTTTTGATGAGACAGACCATTGTTAGCAAAGTAGTGTCTCGCTGATTTTTAATATCCAGTCTAGGTTGGTCATAGTTTTTCTTCCAAAGAGCAAGCTTCTTTTGAATTCATGGCTGCAATAACCATCTGCAGTGATTTTGGAGCCCAAGAAAATAAAGTCTGTCATTGTTTCCACTGTTTCCCCATCTATTTGCCATGAAGTGATGGGACTGTATGCTATGACCTTATTCAGTTTTCTGAATGTTGAGCTTAAGCCAACTTTTTCACTCTCCTCTTTCACTTTCATCAAGAGTCTCTTTAGTTCTTTACTTTCTGCCATAAGTGTGGTGTCATCTGCATATCTGAGGTTACTGATATTTCTCCCGGCAATCTTGATTCCAGCTTATGCTCCATCCAGCCCAGCATTTCTCATGATGTACTCTGCATATAAGTTAAATAAGTAAGGTGATAATATACAGCCTTGACATACTCCTTTCCCAACTTGGGACCAGTTGTTAAATGTCGAGTTGTAACTGTTGCTTCTTGACCTGCTTACAGATTCCTTAGGAGGCAGGTAAGGTGGTCTGGTATTCCAGTCCCTCAAAGAATTTTCCACAGTTTCTTGTGACCCACACAGTCAAAGGCTTTGGTGTAGTCAATAAAGCAGAAGTAGGTGTTTTTCTGGAATTCTCTTGCTTCTTTGATGATCCAGTGAATGTTGGCAACTTGATCTCTGGTTCCTCTGCCTTTTCTAAATCCATCTTGAACATCTGGAAATTCAAGGTTCAGGTACTGTTGAAGCCTGGCTTGGAAAATTTTGAGCATTACTTTGCTAGCATGTGAAATGAGATGACTTGCCCTTACTCCATCTTTTTTCTTTTATTTGGGCCTTCAAAGGGTTGGATGATGCTCACTACATTTCCATCATAGACTTTACTTAGTCTACTGACTCAAATACTAATCTCTTCTAGCAACACTCTCACAGACATACCAAGAAAAAATGTTTTACCAACTAACTTTATGAGCATCCTTTACTCTGTTCAAGTTAACATAAAATTAACCATCACATGTACCATACTTCAAATATATAATATTTCAAATATGTTAGGGTCAAGTAAAACCAATATTATTACATGCAGCTATTATGAACAATGGCACCCCACTCCAGTACTCTTGCCTGGAAAATCCCATGGATGGAAGAGCCTGGTAGGCTGCAGTCCATGGAGTCGCTAAGAGTCGGACACGACTGAGCGACTTCACTTTCACTTTTCACTTTCATGCATTGGAGAAGGAAATGGCAACCCACTCCAGTGTTCTTGTCTGGAGAATCCCAGGAACGGGGGAACCTGGTGGGCTGCCATCTATGGGGTCACACAGAGTCGGACAAAACTGAAGTGACTTAGCAGTAGCAGTAGCAGTTATTATGAATTTAGATTGGTAAAAAATATTTATGAAAGGAAACTATGTATAGTGAGTATATAAATAGTAAATGAATTCTACTTCTAGTAAATGATTATTGCTACACTAATTATGACTAAGAATGTACATCACAGTATTAGTTGTTAGAGATCATCATTCCCATCTTTAAAAATGACACCATTATCCACCTGAATTTCAAGCTCTGTGTGCTTGTGCTCAGTCATGTCTAACTCTTTGCAATCTCATGGACTGTAACTTACTAGTTTCCTCTGTCCATAGGATGGTTTAGGCAAAGAACACTGGAGTGGATTGTCATTACCTCCTCCAGGGGATCTTTCTGACCCAGGGATGGAACCTGGCTCTCCTCCATCTCTTATGTTGGAAGGCTTTGTTTGCTACTAAGTTACCTGGGAAACCATTCAAGCTCTCTATATATGACTTTTTCTATACCTCCTTCCTTCTATTAATCTCATATCTGATTCAATCTAAGAGTTAATCATTTTTTATTGTTCTACTACTACTACTACTAGTTCGCTACTCCAGTCTCTTATTCAAACTTCTCTGCTTCCACTCAACTTAACATCTATTCTTCAGAAGAATGGTCTTCAAAAAGATTCATTAGTTTATATCACTTTTCTGCATATATTCCTTTGAGCAAAAGGAGGGGGCAACAATATAAAATAATCTTCTAGACACCCTCAATCATAATGTCCATATTTCTTGTATAGGAATTATTTCTATCTAGATTTTTATTTTCTATGTCTGCAAGAGAACAGAGGCTCCATGAGAAGAGAATAATATCAGTGTAATAGAGGGAAAAGATTATAGTGACTATTGAACAAATCTGAATTTCCAAGTATAGTGTGTTTAAAGTATTATATAACCATTAAAATATTAAAGATGAACATTTTTCTTAGAAAATGATTCAAAGTCTTATTTTCCTCTGTAAAACAAGATGAAAATTTAATTATTAAGGCATTTACTGAGCAACAGTTAAAAGAATGTTTGTAGAAGTAACCTTAAAAGTAAAAATATATACAAAATAATTATTAAGGCAGAGAAGATTTTTGTACATTCATGATGTCCATTTGTTTTTAGCTATATGACTAATTTACCAGTAAAATACTTTTATGAAATATTGAAAAAACAAAAAACAAAGAAATTAAGGCACATTTATCTCCATGAAGATGTTAAATTGTATAACATTCCAAGTATATTATTAGACTGTATTAAAATATACATATATATGTATTTTCCCCCTAATTTTCAATACATGGAATGCCAGATAAAATTATGATATACTGAGAATTAAAGCCTACTGCTTTTATTTCTAAGACTAACATTCTTGTTGTTGGTTACTCTTTAGAGGATGCAGAGAACTCTGGGCTTGTAACTTCAAAGGTGAGATAGGATTGCAAAGTTTCATTATCATAATAACTCAGTAAAATTTTTTGCTAACCACATGAAAATCTTGTAGAAATCCTTTTCTTCAGAACTCTGTTACTGCTATATATATTCACTTAAGATAGGGCCTTAATAAAGATGTTTACATGTCATTATGTTTACAACATACAGATTTTTATTTCAAAACATGACAAATGCTTTCTTTGGTGACATAATTTGATGGAGATACATTGTACTAATTTTTTTTTTACATGTATATTTTATATTTCAAAATTTTCAAATCTGCTACAAAACCCTCACCTTTTAAAGATGACAGCATCATGGATAAAGACTTTGAAATATCATATCCATGTTATATATTGTCTGAAACATATTTTGTAAATCATTTGTCAAGATGCAGTTACCACTTCAGGTATCAGATCTTTATCCTCTGAAGAGAAACCAATGTTGGGCAACCTTAGGCATTTTTTTTTTTCCTTTCTAAGGAGGAAGATATGACTTTCATAAACATACTCACTTGATTAACATTGACTTTCCCTTGTAAATATGAAAGAAGGAGAGGGATTTTTCTGTTTAGTTCTTTAGTCAAGGAACATTCAAGAGTCCTTTCTTGAGAATGTGGACAAATCACCATAATTACCAAAGGTGGCTTCAGTAAAAAATCTGTACCTAAATGACAGTAGCAACAGTTAAAGAATGACTGCTCTCTGTAAACAAAAGACAAGATGGCTCAAATGTTGTGGAAAAATAAGAGAAGATACTCTGTAAACGCTGGCCATGATGTGTCAGGCATCATGTTACCATACTTGTTTATCTGTGAGTTCTGAATTCATTGTATCTAATCAGGGTAGCTATTATTATCTTCATTTTTCAAGTGATAAAATTGAAAGTAAAGAATTAGAGAGCTTAGGTAATTGATCACAGAGTTATAAAACTTATTTATAACTTCATTTTTAATTTAATTTTATTTCATTTTATTATTTATGACTTCCGTCAGTCAGTTCAGTCGATCAACTGTGTCTGACTTTTTGTGACCCCATGGACTGCAGCATGACAGGCCTCCCTGTCCATCACCAACTCCCGGAGTTTACTCAAACTCATGTTCATTGAGTCAGTGATGCCATCCAACCATCTCTACCTCTGTCATTCCTTTCTCCTCCTACATTCAATTTTTCCCAGCATCAGGGTCTTTACAAAATATTCAGTTCTTCGCTTCAGGTGGCCAAAGTATTGAAGTTTTAGCTTCAACATTAGTCCTTACAATGAACACTCAGGACTGATCTCCTTCAGAATGGACTGGTTGGACCTCCTTGCCGTCCAAGGGACTCTCAAGAGTCTTCTCCAACACCACAGTTCAAAAGCATCAATTCTTTGGCACTCATCCTTCTTCCCTGTCCAACTCTCACATCCATACATGACCACTGGAAAAACCATATCCTTAACTAGACAGACCTCTTTCCGTAATGTCTCTGCTTTTTAATATGCTGTCTAGGCTGGTCATAACTTTTCTTCCAAGGAGCAAGCGTCTTTTAATTTCACGGCTGCAGTCACCATCTGCAGTGATTTTGGAGCAAAGGAAAATAAAGTCTGTCTCTGTTCCCACTGTTTCCCCATTTATTTGCCATGAAATGATGGGACCAGATGCCATGATCTTAGTTTTCTAAATGTTGAGATTTAAGCCAACTTTTTCACTCTCTTCTTTCACTTTATTTTTTCTTCTTTCACTTTTATCAAGAGGCTCTTTAGTTCTTTGCTTTCTGCCATAAGGGTGGTGTCATCTGCATAGCTGAGGTTATTGATATTTCTCCCAGTAATCGTGATACCAGTTTGTGCTTCACCAGTCCAGCGTTTATCATGATGTACTGTGCATATAAGCTAAATAAGCTAGATGACAGTATACAGCCTTGACATACTGCTTTCCCTATTTGGAAACAGTCTGTTTTTTCCATGTCCAGTTCTAACTGTTGCTTCCTGACCTGCATATAGGTTTCTCAAGAGGCAGGTCAGGTGGTCTGGTATTCCCATCTCTTTCAGAATTTTCCACAGATTGTTGTGATCCACACAGTCAAGGCTTTGGCATAGTCAATTAAGCAGAAATATATATTTTTTGTGGAACTCTCTTGCTTTTTTGATAATCCAACAATGTGGTCAATTTGATCTCTTGTTCCTCTGCCTTTTCTAAAGCCATCTTGAATATATGGAAGTTCACAGTTCATGTATTGTTGAAGCCTGTATTGGAGAATTTTGAACATTATTTTACTAGTATGTGAGATGAGTGCAATCATGCAGTAGTTTGAACATTCTTTGGCATTGTCTTTCTTTGGGATTGGAATGAAAACTGACCTTTTCCAGTCCTGTGGCCACTGCTGAGTTTTCCAAATTTGCTGGCATATTGAGTGCAGCACTTTCACAGTATCATCTTTTAGGATTTGAAATAGCTCAACTGGAATTCATTCATCTCCACTAGCTTTGTTCGTAGTGATGCTTCCTAAGGCACACTTGACTTCACATTCCAGGATGTCTGCCTCTAGATGGGTGATCACAATATCGTGATTATCTGAGCCATGAAGATCTTTTTTTGTACAGTTCTTCTGTGTATTCTTGCCGCCTCTTCTTAGTATCTTCTGCTTCTGTTGGGTCCATACCACTTGTATCCTTTATTAAGCCCATCTTTGCATGAAATGTTCCCTTAGTATCTCTAATTTTCTGAAGAGATCTCTAGTCTTTCTCATTCTACTGCTTTCCTCTATTTCTTTGCACTGATCACTGAGGAAGGCTTTCTTGTCTCTCCTTGCTATTCTTTGGAACTCTGTATTCAAATGAGTATATCTTTCTTTTTCTCCTTCCTTTTTGCTTCTCTTCTTTTCAGAGCTATTTGTAAGGCCTCCCCTGACAGCCATTTTGCTTTTTTGCTTTTCTTTCTCTTGGGGATGATCTTGATTCCTGTCTCCTGCACAGTGTCATGAACCTCTGGCCATAGTTCATCAGGCACTCTGTCTATCAGATCTAGTCCCTTAAATCTATTTCTCACTTCCAGTGTATAATCATAAGTGATTTGTTTTAGGTCATACCTGAATGGTCTAGTGTTTTTCCCTACTTTCTTCAAATTAAGTCTGAATTTGGCAATAAGGAGTTCATGATCTGAGCCACAGTCAGCTCCCAGTCTTGTTTTGCTGACTGTATAGAGCTTCTTCACCTGTAGCTACAAAGAATATAATCCAACTGATTTCAGTATTGACCATATGGTGATGTCCATGTGTAGAGTCTTCTCTTGTGCTGTTGGAAGAGGATGTTTGTTATGACCAGAGAGTGTTTGCTATGTTTAAATGACTTAGAGGCATTTGAACCAGGTTCTGGCAGGCATCACAGTTGAGGACCTTTGGATGACAAAGATGGCTTGGATGTGAAATATCTAATTTCCCTCACTTTTCCCTGGCAGATGTAGCAACAGATATGTAGCTTTTATTTCTTCTCAACAATGAGCACCCTTAAAATCCTTCTAAACACAGAATGTATGTAGTACTTACCTATTGAGGAGATTTGACACCAAAATAAAGCCAAAGGAAACATTCTGTTAAAAATGCACCAAGTAGTCTTTTCTGATTTTCCTTGGGTGGCCCCATGTTACTGTATCTATGAGTGATCTTGTAAGTGTTTCAAGAAACTCGTTTACATATTATTTTTTCTATCCCTTCCTAGTTTCCAAATTTGTTCAATTTTCTTCTAGCCCATGAAATCAATCTATCTGGGAGTGATTTCTAGCCAAAAGAATGCAAACTTGGTTTTCTTACATTTCTGTTTGGTGGACTTAGAGTTGGACTGTGAAGAAGGCTGAGCGCCGAAGAATTGATGCTTTTGAACTGTGGTGTTGGAGAAGACTCTTGAGAGTCCCTTGGACTGCAAGGAGATCCAACCAGTCCATTCTGAAGGAGATCAGCCCTGGGATTTCTTTGGAAGGAATGATGCTAAAGCTGAAACTCCAGTGCTTTGGCCACCTCATGCAAAGGGTTGACTCATTGGAAAAGACTCTGATGCTGGGAGGGATTGGGGTCAGGAGGAGAAGGGGATGACAGAGGATGAGATGGCTGGATGGCATCATTGACTCAATGGACATGAGTCTGGGTGAACTCTTGGAGTTGGTGATGGACAGGGAGGCCTGGTGTGCTGCGATTCATGGGGTCACAAAGAGTCGGACACGACTGAGCGACTGAACTGAACTGAACCCTTTCTTTAGATGACTGTGACTAGGTTGAATTATAGGATGATTGTTTCATATAAACATGGACCTGTTTTTCCTCCTGATTGCTTCATCACTTATAAGCATCACCCATCCCATATATTAAGGCTTTCTCTCCAGGTAAGTATTGATTTAAGAGTCTCTCTGCCAATTGTAATGACAGGTGCAGAATGCCACTCAATAGAGAAAAGGGCAAGTGACTAAAGTATATCTCAATGTCTTACAGAGTAAAAAATGACCAATAAATTAAAGAGAATTTTATGTAAAAAAACTTTTCTCTCTCTCTGCCTCCCTTCTTTCCTTTTTTGATATATCTTTGAGGTTATAAAAGGAATGAACAAAATTAAACAGAAACATTTCTAAAAGGGTTGAAAATTGCAATTATGGAATAGTTATAGAAGGAAAAATCAACAAAATAAAAATATAAGGAGTCATTGTGCTGAAATAGAATTTAAAGTAGAAATTTAGTGTTGAAATTAAGATACCTTAGTAGTTATTTATGAGAAATAATATGTTATAAATGAATAATGGGAAGGTTTTAGCTTTCAGCTGCCAATGTTATTTCTCATTTTTTCTTTTTTGACACCCATACCAGATTTAAAATAAAATTATTGCAAATATGTAGTATTTTATAGCTAATTGATAAAAATTATACATTCCTATAACTTAATCTTAAAAATAATTTATAGTATTTGTTGTTAATATTAACATGTTTTTCTTAATGATAGTTTATTATTTTGAACTGTTTTATTCACTTATTTTTAGTACCTAGACTTTGACACATTTCTCTTTAGGTCATTTTCCTCACTTTGGGACAGAAATCATGTCCTCTTATAATGTTTACCACATATAATACAGCAGTATACTAATCTATTTTGACAATTCATTTAAAGTGTTGGTTTGTTGATATCTCAGATTTTATAAATGAAAGAATTGTATTTGGAACCTAAGTGAAATGTTGAGTATTATCTTGTCCCATTCACTCTTGACATTAATCATGTTACATTTTATAATTTGAAGTTATTATTTGACATCCTTATAAAGCATCTTGACATTTGACTGTGTCTATACCTTATTTGAAACAGACTAATTCCTTCCAAAATTGACCACACTGTATTTATTTCTATTCAAATCATTTTTAGTTGTAGTCTTAAAGCCTATCATAATAATGATAATAACACAAAAGTTAACACTTATTGATAACTTATGTGCTAACGGATTTATGTACATCATTTTGTTTAAATCTTTTAACTATTAGAGTTATTCATGATTTTATAGGTGAAACAGCTGAGAATAGGAGTGATTATGTTATTCATAATGGAAAGCCCTAGCCTGAAGCTCTTAAACTTGTTTCTTGAAGAAGGGAAAAAAAAAAAAAAACCCTCTTTTTTCTTTCTTGTCTCTTTTGTCAATCTCTGATAATCATAGATATTTTGTTACATAAATGGTATAAGCTGACTGATAATCATTGAAGTGGTAGATCTTCACCCCTTGTAATTATTTTAGCATTAACTTCTGTTCTCATGAACATGGCCCCTCTTCAATCCAAGACTCTCTAATCCAGTCAATTCTAGATTTAAAAGGTGCACAGTCTTTCTCTATCCATTTGAAAATACTTCTTTAGGAAAAGGTGAGTGATATAAAATCATATATTTCACCGAGAGTTAAGTTACTGGAAAAGCAATCCAGTTTTGCAACCAATTTTTCCTACAGAAATCAAATTAGAGGCCTCATAACCCAACAGAGGGGCTTCCTAGATAGCGGAGTGATAAAGACCCATCTGCCAGTGCAGGAGTCTCTGGAACTGCAGGCTCGATCCCTGAGTTGGGAAGATCCCCTGGAGAAGGAAATGGCAACACACTTCAATATGTTTGCCAGGAAAATTCCATGGACAGAGTTCGCAAAGAGTATGACACGACTGAGTACACACACAAGCATGCAACCCAAAACAGCTCTGAAGTTTTCACTACTCTTCTAATATGATAGGGGCAGGAAAAAAGTATTTGTTTGTTTTACTCAAAAGATTAAGAAATCCAGATCTCAGAAAATGCTGCCAATTTAGGATGTGATCATTGCTTCTTAAAATAGAATTAACTACCATACAGTGGTATTACATACCAGTAATCTTTTAGAATTTCAATTGCATGCTTCATATGAAAACATCATTTACTTATATAAAGTAATGTGTAACTGTGTTTGTGTGTAAAGTCACTTGGTCATGTCTGACTGCTTGCTACATGTAAGGAAAAAAATATAAACGGAGTCTCATTATCATTCTTCCTAGTGCAAAGATAAGAAATGTCATGATTAGAATGACTGTCATTTATCTGGGTACTCAGTCCATGCCTGTATTTATGGTGAGAATGTGGCTCAATTATCTCATGTCATCTCTACCATAACCATTTTCATTTTTGTGGTGCAGTACCAGAAGATTGGAGTTCTTAGCTGACAGATAAGTTTATGATTCTGAGTTCTTCATCAGAGATGTTTGGAATTATTTTGTTTTAGGTTTAAGAGCATATGAATTAGTTCAGAAAACTATGGAATTAACATTTCTAAATCTTACATATCTGAAATCACAAGCTTTAAACATTCTTTTTTTTTTAAATTTGTGGGCCGTTTTCTATGCATGGGCTGGTTTAGGGAAGGCTAAATCAGAGAATAAGAATGTTTAACCCAATTAGATTTCATCTACAAAGCATCTGACTTGAGAGGAAATAAAAACGTAAATGCATGAGAAATTATTTTGCTTTTGAGAGTTTAAACAATAAGAGATCATTTAAATCTCTGAATTAAAACCCTGCTGGTATCAAATATATGCTAGTTTAAGAGTTAAAAAGCATTGATAAGTTCTATAGATTGATTAAATGTATGATTACTTTTTACCATATATAATACATATGTGATATGACTATATAAACACAGAGAAGATATCAGCGTAGACATTAGCTTGCCTTTGAAGTGTTTGAATAGTAAATATGCAGTGAATGTATTTAGCTTTATAAGAGGATGTGCAGGTAAGAATTGGAAATATATCTATTTAAAAGTGGCATATCATATGAGCTTTATTTAAATGAAAAAAGTATTCTGTAAGTTCTGTCCAGTGTAAGCAAATAAATTTAATAAATAAACCTAAATCATACTATGAACCATGTTTTATAATATATATTATTTTTATCAAAGAGGCAGATAATTTGAGAACAAATGAAAATTATTGGATGCATTTTAAATCATCAGATCTGAAATATAGTTATAATTAAATATTGCCTTGACTGTCAAGGATTTTAAAATAGATCCCTCTTTTTTCTGTAAAATGGTTGAAGCATTGCTATTGTGCTCTAATTATGTGAAAGAACCTGTGATGTCTATTTCTAAAATTTGGTGGTATCTTTGTTCTCTACCCTCTCTCCATGCCTTCCAACACCACCCACCCCCCCGCAAAAAAAAGGGAGAGAGAGAGATTTTAAAGTCAGTAAAGCTACATTCTGTATGACTTAAGTAGAAAACCTATAGAAGGCATAAGATATTCTCTGCAAAGCTGTCAAAGTGTTTCTCTAAGTCATATGTAGGAATCACAGACAAGGTGTAAAGATAGTTTTTATTCAGGAATCCAGTTTCCTTGAAGAATGATGGATAGCTACAGCGGTTGTAAAATACAAAAATTTAGACGACAGTGTGGTTGAAAAGCTTTGTGTTGTCATTAGTGTTATTTCAGTGCTTGTCACCACCAAGCCCAAGAGAGTACTTTCCCAGCTCCTGCAACAAAGAGCTATCACAATCAACAGACTGTTTCAAAAGATCATTCTTAACTCAAAATTTTTCAGTCATGGAGTTCATAATAATTTAAACTGAGGCTGTGTACTGAAGAGAATTGTAGGAACACAATGGGTTCCCAGTTAAGGGGTGTTATGGTGGAAAAAGTTGCACCAGGAGAATTTCATGGTCTGAAAGCTTCCAGTGCCTGTGGGCTAAACCAACCCCATCTGAAACCATACAGCAAGGGATTGTATAGTAGATCACCACTGAGGTAACTAGTTTTAGTTACCTGGGTAACTATTTTAAGTAACTGTTTTTATTGAACATAATATCCTGTAGGCTGCTCCTAAATACAGGTAAAATAAAACATAAAAACATGGAATTTAGTGTTTTCAGAGACATATCTAAAAATCTAAATGCTGAAGTGACTGCTTTTCAACAAAGAGGTAATTTCTTTGTGTGTTCTTATGTCTGAAATTTCTACGAGGATTATGTTGTTAATAATAATTGATTAGAAAAACAGATTTCTTTCTCTTCTATGCACTTTTTGGAATCTATTGGACACAGTCATGAATTATTTTGTTCTTTCATTTTCACCATTCCATATACCATTTCTCTTGGTACCATTGAAAGCCACGAGTACAGACTCCACTCCACCTTAGCAGAACTTTGTCCCAGGATAGGATCTTGAGGTCAAACCATGCCATTTTCTCACTGACCTTCATCTCTTAAAGCTATTCTATAAAAAGCAATATCTTATATACCTATTATAGAATTTGCTTTTCTAGGGAAACTGAGGTATTGAGCAGAGCTTCAAACATAATAGGTGATTTTAAAAGTTAGAACAGTCTTATGGACTCTGTGAGAGAGGGAGAGGGTGGGAAGATTTGGGAGAATGGCATTGAAACCTGTAAAATATGATGTATGAAACGAGTTGCCAGTCCAGGTTCGATGCACGATACTGGATGCTTGGGGCTGGTGCACTGGGACGGCCCAGAGGGATGGAATGGGGAGGGAGGAGGGAGGAGGGTTCAGGATGGGGAACACATGTATACCTGTGGCGGATTCATTTTGATATTTGGCAAAACTAATACAGTTATGTAAAGTTTAAAAATAAAACAAAATTTAAAAAAATAAAATAAAAAAATAAAAATTAAAAAAAAAGAATATAATGGAAAAAAAAATAAATAAAAGTTAGTGAATGATGTTAACAGACCTGAAGAACTGCAGTTTTTCTATCATTGTAAGTATTATTCTATTATTATTATTATTAGTGGTTTAGAAACTTCTCATAGCTTAAAATACAAAATTCTGATACTCTGGCTTAGGACCTGACACTGGATATTAGACTCTACCACTATGTCCCCAAATTATCCCCTGACAGTTCAAGCCATGCACATACACACACACACACACACAGCTTTCTGTGCCATGGAGGAACAAGCTGTTTTATGACTGTTTTTAACAGTTCATTTCACTTTAATTGTATATTGGCTATTGTAAGTTACACCAAAACAGCAGCCTAAAAAGCAAACCCATATTCCCTCAAACATGCCATGGGCAGGAATTCTGGGAGTGGCCTAACTAGCTAGTTCTTGCTCAAGGTTTCTGATAATGTTGCAATCAATCTCTTAGTTGTGTCATTGGGATGAAATCTGTTTCCAAGTTCACTCAGGTGACTGTTGGCCTGCCTCAGAAATCTGCTATTGGACTCCTTCACAAGTTTATGGAATGCCTTAGTTCATTGCTATGTGGGCCTTTCCACAAGGCTGCCTGTGACGTGGCAGCTGGCTAGAACATAGTTTTAAAAGTGAATTTTGTGTTTTGAGAAATTTTCAGTAACTATATTCTCATTTCCACATATTACGACCTGTTTATCCAACCTTGTCACACCCAAATATACTAAAGTCCATTGAAAATTATTATTTTGTGATCACACTGTGTTCTTCATATTTCTGAGTTTCTGCATGTCTTCGACCTGTGCTAGGAATGTTCTTATATGATAACCTCTCAATCATTCTTCAAAAATATGCTCCAGTATCACCTACTGCCTTCCCCCATCCAGAATAATTGTTTACTTTTTTTTTCCCTATTAGTAGTACCCAAGAGATTTTGTTTTTATTGTTATAGACACTCCATCACAGTTGACCCTTGAACATTATGGGATTTAGGGTTCCTACCTGCATGCAGTTAAAATCTGCAGACTGCTGTCTCTGCCTCAAAAAAGAAAGGAATTGATGAATAACAAACCTGAAGGTAAGAAACTGAAACAGTTTGGATAGATAGAATCAGGTTCAGATTCTAGTTCTTTTCATTCCACATATTGTGATCTTTAACAAACACAAATTGTTTACCACACTTAAAGATGTGTAAAATGAAAATATAGGTATGCCATATTTATTGAAAAAAATCCACATATAAGTGAACTTGTGCAATTCAAACCCATGTTGTTTAAGGTCCATCTATATATTAATATTTACGTGTTTGTTTGTCTCTATAGAAGTGAAGAACAACTCAAAGCCACAAATATATCTTCACTCTCTCTGTTTTGTACCTACCATAGTCATGCAACTAGTATATGATATTTGCTTTTTAGGATTGACATCATTATTTAATGTCATTATTTAGTGAATGGGTGAATGATGATGGAAATATCAGAGATATCACAAATATATTTATTTCCCCAATGCACTCTTCATTCCCTAATTGCTAGCTTATGTAAAGTATTTTCTATATCTGATAAGTTAACAAGGAAAGGGGTTAACAGCAACATGTAAGTTTGAATAGAATTTTTCTCCTATTGTATATGAACACTCATGAATTGATGATGAATTATTGGTTGAGAGACCAACAATTTCTATGAACGTATTACATAATACATAAACCCCTTGCTTCTGATAATTTTGTAATTACAATTTCCAAAAGAGAGCATTTTGTATTCGAATGTTTTAAATGAATAATGCATTTCCCATATGTATTTGTAGAATTGCTTATATTACCATCATTTTGCTCCTACTAAAACGTGACCTATTTCATACCTATGCAAATCTATTATTCATGTAAGTAAAATAATATAAACACTAATCTTAGCAGGAATTCTTCTATTAAGGTTTTGGCAACTGACTACAAAATTGTATTTAAAAATATTAAATGTTTTTAGGAAAATATTTTTAAAATATTATTTGAGAAAGAAGGAACTCAAGATAGTAAATATAAAAAATATTAAATTACTTTTTGAGCAGTGGAATTTTTAAGCAGTCTAACATCTCTTTATCAATCATCTAATCTTTTAAAAAATCATTAATTTACTGTGACTTTAGAAATGTTCTTTGTATAAGTATTGAATGAATTGGTGTATATTTTCTCATTCATAATGGCTAAATATAAATGCAAATCTTGGTTCTTTTTTCTATAGAAAGACAACTTGCTACTGCTTTGTTGAAATTTTCTCATGAATTTTTCTTATCGAAAAAATAATTGCTTTTCATAGTTGATTTACAGATGTTGCTTTTGGAGTTAACTTCTGTGAAGTTCTTGAGAATTTTAATTTTAAGAAGAGTTAGTTTATCTCTGCATTATTACTAAATAGCAACTCTAATTTCACAGGCTTAGCTAGCTTTTCAAAACTAAGATGGAAGGAGAAAACAATGGAAGTATACTTATCTAAGGACATTCTGACACATTTAATGGGATCTCTGTGTACTTTTCATAAGCATATATTCTTCTTACAATATTATATCTTTAACATCTGGATTTATCAAGCTTTGGATTCTGAAATGCTAAGTTTGTGCTATAATTTCACTTGTGTGAAAATGATGAAATTGTATTAAATATTTATTCAATGTTTAGCCAGAATTACATTGAACTGCTATTTGTTAGTAACTATGTTTTAACATTGTCACAGTCCTCTTGGTTTAATATGATTAGTCCAACTCTGAAGGAATAAAGTTGAGGCTTAAAGGAGTAAGCAGTTTATTTAATCCTACCTAACTGAAGGGCTTACCTTGTGTTCAGCTGGTAAAGAATCTGCCTGCAATGCAGACCCGGGTTTGATCCCTGGGTTGGGAAGATCCCCTGGAGAAGGGAAAAGCTACCTAAGTGAAAAATGCAGTTGTGAGGCTCAAACATACGTTTTATAATTTTAAGTTCTAACACTTCCATTATTTCACTCTTCCACACTTAACCTCATTTTTTAAGCTACGTTTTCACTGCACTGACAATTTTCTTTTTTGGTTTAATTAGAAACCTCAGAAATAGTTCAAATTAGTTATTTTTATTTTATTATTTTTTAAATTTTATTTTATTTTTAAACTTTACAATATTGTATTAATTTTGCCAAATATCGAAATGAATCCACCACAGGTATACATGTTTTCCCCATCCTGAACCCTCTTCTCTCCTCCCTCCCCATACCATCCCTCTGGGTCATCCTTCAATGAAGAGATTTTTGCTAAAAAAAAAAATAAAAAAAGATTAAAAGTAACTCAGTAAACCAGTCCCTATTATTTTTAAAAACAACAATCTAAAGCAAAACATTACATTAAAATATTCATTCAGAAAACCTGCTAAAGTGTTATTTTATTGAAATATAATTGACATACAGAACCATTTGTCCCATGTGCACATCATAGAGATTTGGTTGTTGTTGCTATTTAGTTGTCTTGTGGTGTCTGTCTCTTCAAGACCCCATGAACCACAGCACACCAGGCCTCCCTGTCCATCACCAACTCCCAGAGTTTACTCAAACTCCTGTCCATTAAGTCAGTGATGCCATCCAACTATCTCATCCTCTGTCGTTCCCTTGTCCTCCCATCTACAATCTTTCCTAGGATCAAGGTCTTTTCCAATAAGTCAGCTGTTTGCATCAGGTGACCAAAGTATTGGAGCTTCAACTTTAGCAACAGTCCTTCCAATGAATATTCAAAGTTGATTTCCTTTAGGATTGACTGGTTTGATATCCTTTGCTGTACAAGAGACTCTCAAAGGTCTTCTCCAGCACCACAGTTTGAAGGCATCAATTCTTTGGCAGCCAGCCTTCTTGATAGTTCAACTCTCACAACCATATGTGAATACTGGAGAAACCATAGCCTTAACTATATGGACCTTTGTCAGCAAAGTGATGACTTTGATTTTTAATATACTGTCTAGGTTTGTCATAGCTTTCCTGCAGAGACGCAAGGGTCAAACAGAGGAAAAAAATGTAGAAAAAATATAATAGGTTTAAAAATTAAAATTATAAAATAGAGAAATGAAAAAATAAAGAAGAAAAAGTAGACAGAGAAAGAAAAAAGAAAAAAAAAAAAAAAAAAAGGAGAACTCCACAGAACTACAAAAGCCCAACATAGAGGCAGAGGTTTAGAACAACAATAAAAAGTGTGAATGAATATACACATATACGTATACACCCATAAGCAAAATGAAAACAGTCCAACAAAAATAAAGTACAATAGATTGACCAGGTGAACAAAGGAAACCAAAATTATATCTACCACTTAAGAACAAAACTAAGATGGCAGCCCACCAGGCTCCTCCGTCCCTGGGATTCTCCAGGCAAGAACACTGGAGTGTGTTTCCATTTCCTTCTCCAATGCATGAAAGTGAAAAGTGAAAGTGAAGTTGCTCAGTCCTTTCCGACTCCACGACCCCATGGTCTGCAGCCTACCAGGCTCCTCCGTCCATGGGATTTTCCAGGCAAGAGTACTGGAGTGGGGTGCCATTGCCTTCTCCGGGAACAAAACTAACTAAAGCACAAACAGGAAAACAAAACTAAAGCAAGATGCCAATTGGGTAAGAAAGCAATGAAAATAAAACTAACAAATATGTTGAGAGGAAAGAAATGAAAGAAAAAAAGAAAGAAAATATGCAAAATTAAATAGAGGTAGATAAAGAAGATTTATATATATTAAAGATTAACTGCAAGGGGAAAAGAACAGTAGGATAAGCAAACAAAGAATACGTGTAGAAAAAATAATAACAGGTTTGGAAAATTAAAAATTACAATTAAAAAAGAGAACAACAACAACAAAATGGAAAACTCCACAGAACTGCAGAAGCCCAACATAGAGGCAGAGGTTTATAACAACAATAAAAAACGTGATATAATAGTCAAATTACTAATAGTAGCAGATAATTTTAATTTTCTAAAATACATCAACCTGGCACGTTATTAAGATCGGGTTACACCTCTCAGATTTGGATTTTCATACAAGAATCTAATAAGGAGGGACAATATAGCTTTTGTATATGAAATATATGTACACACACACACACACATATTCATGGTGACTTGTTTGGATATGGAGTAAAGTAGATTGAAATAGAAGAGGCCAAGATATACTTCTGATGTAGAAACCACAGGATTACATAAATAGAGTGAAAAGATGGAAAGATGGATGCAAGGAAATAGGGAGAAAAGAGCACCAAATAGTGAGACATGAATTTATATCCTGGCACTGTATCAATGAAACTAAATTTTGGATAACAGAAATTTAATTAGTTTTCCTGTCAGTTCTATTGTTTCACGTTGAACAATTAACATAAACATTTTTCAATTAAAAAGTGCTATATGATTTTAAGCATAAGAACACAATAAGGGAATTGCTGAATTATTTATGCTGCTACTTCTTATAGAGATATGATTTTTTTTTTCTATTTCTCTGTAAACGTATCTTGAGATATTATTCTCATGCTCATGCTCCTACTAAGTTGTTTCAATCTTGTCCAACTCTTTGTAACTCTATGGACTGTAATCCACCAGGCTTCTCAGTCCATGGGATTCTCCAGGCAAGAATGCTGAGGTGGGTTGCCATGCTCTCCTCCAGGGAATCTTCTAGATCCAAGGATCAAACTCTTTTCTCTTAGGTCTCCTGCATTGGCAGGTGGGTTCTTTACTACTTTGGAGAAGGAAATGGCAATCCAATCCAGTACTATTGCCTGGAAAATCCCATGGACAGAGGAGCCTGGTAGGCTACATTCCATGGGTCGCAAAGAGTCGGACACGACTGAGTGACTTCATGTCGTTCTTTACTACTAGCGCCATCTAGGAAGCCCCATACAAACTTCTGTTCTCTGAGGGAGTGCAGTGTGATAAATATTTGACTTGAGGATAAGGTGCGTATTATTGTTACTATTAGATTTTCTATAAAGAAAATGCAAATCCTAGATGTCCATCAGCAGATGAATGGATAAGAAAGCTGTGGTACATATACACAATGGAGTATTACTCAGCCATTAAAAAGAATACATTTGAATCAGTTCTAATGAGGTGGATGAAACTGGAGCCTATTATACAGAGTGAAGTAAGCCAGAAAGAAAAACACCAATACAGTATACTAACGCATATATATGGAATTTAGAAAGATGGTAACAATAACCCTGTGTACGAGACAGCAAAAGAGACACTGATATATAGAACAGTCTTATGGAGTCTGTGGGAGAGGGAGAGGGTGGGAAGATTTGGGAGAATGGCATTGAAACATGTAAAATATCATGTATGAAACGAGTTGCCAGTCCAGGTTCGATGCACGATACTGGATGCTTGGGGCTTGGTGCGCTGGGAGGACCCAGAGGGATGGTATGGGGAGGGAGGAGGGAGGAGGGTTCAGGATGGGGAACACATGTATACCTGTGGCGGATTCATTTTGATATTTGGCAAAACTAATACAATTATCTAAAGTTTAAAAATAAAATAAATTTTAAAAAAAATTAAAAAAAAAGAAAGAAAATGCAAATTTTGAAAATTTAATTTAAATATCCAGGTGGTATTGACCTAAATAATTTCCTTACCTCCTGAGTATTTCTTAAGTGTAGAAAATGAAACTTGAAGCATCTTTATTACAAATTCATTTTAAAAAGTTTGAAATGTTCAGAAGCTACTTTTTATTCTTATATATTCTATGTTGCACAGATTAAAGGAAGAAATAAAACTAATTTCCTTTATGTTGAGATATTAAATGGCTTCTCTTCTGAGAATATACATGTATTAGCCAGTGGAGTATAAAAGCATTTTTGTTTTAACTCATCAATGCCAGTAAGAAAAAATACATTTTTTTTGTGATTTTAAATAGAATATCTCATGAGTTTATATAAAATAATCATGAACAGACATATTTATATATATTTTATCAAGTGGAACATATGACTGTTATTAAACTTTCTATTAAGAAAAGGTATAAGTTGGGTCAATTCAATATAAACATCCAGGCTTTATTAACCTAAGCAAATTCTTTACCTCTCTAACAATATGTGTTTGAAAATCTTTCTAATTTGGAGTATAAAGATGATTCTTGTAAAAAATAGGTATATATCATATACTCGATCCATATTATAGAATTTTATTTATTTACATATTTATCTAGCTATTATCATTGTGCATTTTAACTATTCCCAGTCTCTTAGTATTATAAATGATACTTCAGTAAATATCCATATACTTCAAACAAAGTTATCTGGAAATATATGTGAATATATCTGTACAATAATTTTTAATATAGAATTACTATCAAACATATATATTTTATTATATGATAGTTTCCAAATAATAAATTCCAAAAAATAATTTCCAAATTACTTCCAATAGAATTTATAGCAGTTACATTCACAGAAATGTTTGAGAACATGCCTGTTTCTTTACAATTTCTCCAACATAAATTACCCAATTTTGTCCGTGGCAATCTGATTCCTGAAAAAACATATCTTTTGATATTATTGTGTATTTTTCTCAGTTTTCTCATACATATACATATATATCCATCCACTATATCTATCTAGATACATATAATAATATAATATATATATCATGTGTATTCTTGTGTGTATATGTATACATTGCACACATACGCATACCTGAGCTAAGGGAAATAAATGTTAACAACTAATCTCCAAATCCATACCATTTCTCTCCTTTATGGTGCCCATCTTTGCAGGAAATATTCCCTTGTTATCTCTAATTTTCTTGAAGAGATCTCTAGCATTTCCCACTCTATTGCTTTCCTCTATTTCTTTGTATTGATCACTGAGTAAGGCTGTCTTATCTCCCCTTGCTATTCTTTGTAACTCTTCATTCAAAGGGGCTTATCTTTCCTTTTCTCCTTTGCCTTTCACTTCTCTCCTTTTCACATCTATCTGTAAGGCCTCCTCAGATAACTATTTTGCCTTTTTGCATTTCTTTTTCTTGGGGGTGTTCTTGATCACTGCCTCCTGTACAATCTCACGAACCTCCATCCATAGATCTTCAGGCACTCTATCTATCAGATCTAACCCCTTGAATCTATGTCTCACTTCCACTGAATAATCATAAGGGATTTGATTTAGGTCATACCTGACTAAAATGGGCACAATAAAGGACAGAAATGGTATGGAACTAAAAGAAGCAGAAGATATTAAGAAGAGGTGGCAAGAATACACAGAAGAACTGTACGAAAAAGATCTTCACGACCCAGATAATCACGATGGTGTGATCACTGACCTAGAGCCAGACATCCTGAATTGTGAAGTCAAGTGGGCCTTAGGAATCATCACTACGAACAAAGCTAGTGGAGGTGATGGAATTCCAGTTGAGCTATTTCAAGTCCTAAAAGATGATGCTACAAAAGTGCTGCACTCAATATGCCAGCAAATTTGGAAAACTTAGCAGTGGCCACAGGACTGGAAAAGGTCAGTTATCACTCCAATCCCAAAGAAAGACAATGCCAAAGAATCCTCTAGCTACCACACAATTGCACTCATCTCAGATGCTAGCAAAATGGTGCTCAACCTTCTCCAAGCCAGGCTTCAACAGTACGTGAACCTTGAATTTCCAGATAGTCAATCTGGATTTAGAACAGGCAGAGGAACCAGAGATCAAATTGCTAACATCTGTTGGATCAACAAAAAAGCAAGAGAGCTCCAATAAATCATCTACTTCTGCTGTACTGACTACGTCAAAGCCTTTGATGTGTGCATCACAAAAAACTGTGGAAAATTCTTCAAGAGATGGGAATACCAGATCACCTGACCTGCCTCCTTAGAAATCTGTATGCAGGTCAGGAAGCAAAAGTTAGAACTGGACATGGAGCAACAGACTGATTCCAAATTGGGAAAGGATTACATCAAGGTTGTATATTGTCCTTATTTATTAAATCCTGCTTATTTATTGGTGATGGACAGGGAGGCCTGTCATGCTGCAGTCCATGGGGTCACAGAATCGGACACAACTGAGCGACTGAACTGAACTGAACTGTACTGCTGAATCTTACTCATTTGCAATCTTTTCTCTAAAGAACTGTGGCTACTTACACTTAATGTGTGCAGCCTAAAACTCACTAGACACATCATCTCTCTCCAATTTCTCTTTTCTACAACTTAACACTAATTTTCATCCCACCAGTGTTATATCTGATTATCTTTTAGTCTTCATATACCCACTGTTATGAATTATTAGTAAAATATACTTTTGACATGCTGACAGATTAATGGGTTTGGACAGAGGGATGAAATTTGTTTCTTCTTCAGCTATTCATTTCACTCTACCCTTATCATTATTAAAATTGCAGCTTCAAAATCATCTATAATATCTCATTTCATCTTTTCCCATGGACATCACACTAATAAGTTTCTAATCTTAAGATTTCTACTTACTTTTATCCACAAAAGATGCCCGATTCTGATTTATTCACCCAGGTCTGAAACTGGAAAGTAGAAACAAAAAAAGTTTTTAGCTATTAATTTACATAAAAATCAGTGCTCTTTAATGATATTTTTTCTAAGAGAAACATCTTGCTGAATCATGTAAAATAGGAGACTTTTCATACTTTTGAAAGTTACACTGCATCCTTTATAAGTAGCAATTAAAAACTTGAAACTTTGGACTTCAGCAGTAATTCTAAAGTCAAAAAAGTTACTTTATGATTATTGTTTAATTGGACAAGAATGCTAATTAAGTAGAAAAAACTATAGTTTATGCATGCTTTTTATTTGTTTTTATTTTCTGAAAATTCCTCTTAAAGGAATCTTTATCACTTTTCATTGCTTTTGCCATTTCAAAAGAAATAGTGTTATACGGCTTATGTTCACATCCTTTTAGAGATTTTTCTATGAAAACTCATTAAAAAATAGACATTATGATAGGTTATTAAATGCTTTGCTCATATCAGTGTACTTATACATTGGGTATATTGACATTTCATTACTCATAAAGTACAATCTCTATGAGTAACATAAAATTATTTAAATTGTGTTTTCCTCTCAAACATAAAGAATAATAATTGTATTGAGTTACCTTTGGTAAATAGAACAGAATTTTACAATTATAATACTATCTTTTATAAAGAATGCTCTAAAACCAGCTAATGTTGTTCTTATTTTAGCTGTCCTGCAAATATTGAGCAACTTGCTAGGCATATTTAAACAGAATAAAACTGAAGTAATTAAAGTATTCAAAAGCACTTAGTCTGTCATTCATTATTCCCCTCAAATCCGTGCTATATACTTCTACCAGGTGAATCTACTTATCCTCTTCACGCACCTTCTTTTTAAACATATCAGTACATCACTAGTACTATTAAAAAAACAAAAAACACACGAAAAATTGTTAGCTAGGTTTTCAGTAATATTTGATTAGTGAGGTATACTTTCAATGTATCGCCTGAAACTCCATATGTAGATTTTATCTTTAGTTAATATTTACATTTAATCCTCTAATTTTAAATCTTATTTCTTTTCCTCTAGTCTTGAATCTTATTTCTCCTACCTGAGTGACTTTTTTTCCTCTTCCTTTTTCCCATCAAGTTCTTATTCAGACTTCAGTGCCCTATGGATGTTCCATTATATTCATGAAATAGTATTTGACAATTTACCTGTGACATTTCCACCCATACTCCTGTAGAACAACCATCTTTACTCC
The DNA here is from genome assembly GCF_029407905.1 of Bubalus kerabau. Lineage (NCBI taxonomy): Eukaryota > Metazoa > Chordata > Mammalia > Artiodactyla > Bovidae > Bubalus > Bubalus kerabau. The sequence continues at coordinate 7,386,342 of NC_073645.1, forward strand.
TCTTCTCTACTACATACTATTCTTTATGTTTTGTCTTGCATATACTTTATTCTCCAGCCTAGTCATTATTAAATGGCCATCATTAAAAAAAAAAATATATGCCACGGTGCCTTAAAGACTTTACAGTGTATTGATTGATTGGAAATACAATAGTATTTCCTCTTTGTAAAGTCTTTTCATACCCATAACTTAATTTTATGCATTTTGTTTTCAACAAAATAGTTAAGTATTCAAAACTTAATAATCTCAATTCAAATCTATGATTTTAAAGCATCCAAATGTGAAAAATATTTTCAATCTTATATCTTTTTTAAATCATTTCAGCTGAATAAAATTTCACTATATTTTGATATAAAATTGTAACATGACTATTTTTCTAGTCTCTAGAGAAATTCCTATTTGCCAGAGGTTCTGTAGGATCAAATAAAATTCAATTTGAAATTCAAATTTCATTACCTTAAAATATTGTCTCTTCAGGAAAGGTCATATTAACCTTGATGATTCTGTAGCATAAATAAAGGGCTTACATGACTCTTGTATATTCAGTTAATTTTCTAAGTCAAATCATTCATCTTGGTACTTATGCCAGTTGAGAACATCAAGCACTTCTTTAATCATATAAATTTATAACATAAATAGGAAAAGCTTAAAATAATTATATCAAAACAGAGATATTTAAAAATACTTTCTTAGCTGTATTTCTTCTCCTATTTAAACAAATAATTGACATTATATTTGAGATGATATTTCTGAAACTACACCAAACTACAAATTTTACTTATACATTTTTAGGAAAAATAAGAAAAGCACAAAGTGAAATTAAACAGAACAGTCTATTATTTGTTTACCTATATTTACCTAAATTAGTATCATATTTTAATGTTTTTAATAGCAGTAATATCTATCATACCAAAAATATCAATCTGTACCAACATTTTCATTAACATTAAACTTACAGATTTAGTCCTTAACATAATAGTCTATTGTTTAAAATTATAAAAGATGACATATTTTTAGTTCAGTTTGTTGAGTACCTTATTTGAAAATTCCTGCAAAGACAATACAAAGTAGTTTGTGTTTATTTTCTGTATATGCGCTGAGATAGTATGCAACTCCAGGAAAGTAATGTTTGTACAGAAGACGTCCATGAAAAAAGGCAGGCAACTCATAGAAATGCTCAAGTGTTGCACCACAACACTGAAAATTGTGCACCCCATACACTTCATTTCATTGAAACTACAGCCATTAGTTTGTGCAAGACAACTCTCTTCCTTGTTGAATGTGTTTTCCCCTTTAGTTTTGTTTAATATGTACAATTCCATCCTCAATCCCATAAGCAGCTGTTATCTAAAATTCAGAACAAACACTAAACTGATGAATGTTTTACATATGCCATGTTTACCTCAGATCCTCCTATGCATTACTTTTCTACTGTTACATCCAAATTACCACAAACTTGATGGCTTAAGACAATCCACAGTGATTATCTCACAGTTTCGCTGGGTCAGGAGTCCCACTACCAGTTAGCTGGGTCCTCTGCTCAGTGTCTTACAAGGCTGCAATCAATTGCCTGCCAACCGCATTTTCATCTATAGGACTGATTCGGAAAGGATCCTAGACTCATTTAGTTTATGGGCAGAATTCTTTTCCTTTTGGTTGTATAACTGAAGTCTGTTGTATGGAGGCCACCCTCAGGTACAAGATCCCTGGCATATGTTCCTCTTCATAGGCAGTTTACAATGTTAACATTTGCTTCTTAAATCTCAGAGGGAAAATTCTCTCTCCACTGTGCTAATGGTGAGTCTTATATAATTTAACTGAACCAAGGGGATAGTTTTACATTATCTTTGCAGTATTCTATGAGCTAAAAGCAAAGCCACAGACTTCATCTGCACTCAATGGGGTGAGGTGGGGGATCATACAAGTGCATGGTTTATTGTGGGACACCTTAGGGTGTGACTCACACATCCTGTTAAAGAAAAATTCACATAAACCTTTCTCTCTGCATCCCTCCCTTCCTTCCAACCTTTCTTCTTTTTTTCCCTTCATTTTTTTCTTATGCTACCATATTTTCTATATCTTATAAAATACACTTTCCAGAATCAGCACTCAATAAACCACTTAGGCAGTGAATTTTAAAAGTAAATACTCTTTAGTACTCCTATTTTTGTTGTTGTTGTTAAAATTGTCATCTGTTGACTATAGCGGAATGAAATGAATTTTATTATCCTAAATTTAAATGGAGTCTCACAAGTCTCACAAATTAACCATTCATATGACACAGAGGTGACAGAGCTAGGAATATATCATAAGAGTCTCGCATCCCAAACTAGGACTTTCATTATAATGTCTCAGGAAAAGGCACTGCAATTTTTACAGTTTCAACTGTAATCTCTCTTTACTGGCTTAATATCTTTATTTTTGTGAATGGACATATGTTAAGAGAAAAATAATCTGTTTATTAATTTATTCATATTTCTAGCGATGTTTAACTTTCATCAAACAACAATATTGAAATCATCTGTTTTCTATGTCTGAGAATGACATTACACAGAACTCTCCTTCAAGTTTCCTTTGAAAATCATGCATACGCTTGCCTGAGCTTTATTCAGTTTCAGACTTATTTGGTTATGTTCTTAAGTCAAACATTCCACAGATAAAACAATGCTTGTGCTTTTTCCATTTCTTGATGTTCAATCTTGTCAAGCTAAGTTTATTTTTTCCTATGATTTTTCTAAGATTATGATAAATATATTTATGTCTAGGACTAGTATTTAGATGCTAATTCAGAAAGCATAGACTGAAAGCAAATCTCTTAAATTTGGAAACTAAAATTTAAAACTCCTTTTATGCAGAATCACTACTAGTGCTCTTTGAAATTGTATACTGAACAAAAAATATGAAATATGTTTCTTGTTCAATAGCAAAATCATTGTGAGGAAACCAAATTGATTTATTTCTTCAGTAGAAGCAGAGTATCTGACATGCGATAAATATACAATAAATTCTTATTGAGTAAATACGTGTATAAACACTAAAAAGAATATCCAGTCATAATTGACACAGGTAGTGAAATCTACTTCCTTTTTAATTTTTAATTTATTCATATTTTACTAAGCCAACTAGTATGAATAGATTATTATAACATATATCTTATATGTTATAGCATATATCTTATAACATATATCTTGGTTATATTGAATATTAGCTTTTTGTAATAGGATATAATTTTTATATGTAAATTGAATAAGCTAGCTATGTTTATCAGTAGTTTGTATCCTTGATGAGGAGTATTATCCAAAAAGAAAACCCAGAGTCATTTCTTCCATCATTTAGAGTTTTATGATTAAAACTACCATTTGAAAAGGAAAAACCCCTATGGACATGTTAAGTTCTTGATTGTTGTTATTGTTGTTCAGTTTCTCTGTCATGGCTGATTCTTTGCAACCTCATGGACTGCAGCATGCCATGTTTCCCTGTCTTCACAATTTCCCGGAGCTTGCTCAAACTCACGTCTATCGGTTGAGGTTATTGATATTTCTCTCAACAATCTTCATTAATGAGATGGGATGCTTCCTAAGACCCAGCTTGTGCTTTATCCAGCCTAGCATTTCACATGATGTACTCTGCATATATGTTAAATAATCAGGGTAATAATATATAACATTGACTTACAGTTTTCCCAGTTTGGAACCAGTCCATTGTTCCATGTCTGGTTCTAACTGTTTCTTCTTGACCAGCAACCAGATTTCTCAGGAAGCAAGTCAGGTGGTCTGGTATTCCCATCTCTTTCAGAATTTTCCACTGTTTGTTTTGATTCACACATCAAAGGCTTTAGTGTAATTAATGAACCAGAAGTAGATGTTGTTTTCTGGAATTTCTTGCTTTTACTATGATACAGTGGATGTTGGCAATTTGATCTCTGGTTCCTTTGCCTTTTCTAAATCCAGCTTGAACATCTGGAAGTTCAAGTTTCACATAATGTTGAAGCCTTACTTGGAGAATTTTGAGCATTACTTTGCTAAGCATATGAAATGAGTGCAATTGTGTGGTAGTTTGAACATTCTTTGGTGTTGGCTTTCTTTGGGATTGGAATGAAAACTGCCCTTTTCTAGTCTTGTGACCACTGCTGAGTTTTCCAAATTTGCTGGCATATCGAGTGCAGCACTTTCACAGCATCATCTTTTAGGATTTGAAATAGCTCAACTGGAATTGTTTTATAGGGATGCTTCCTAAGGCCCACTTTGTTTGTAGGGATGCTTCCTAAGGCCCACTTGACTTCATACTCTAGAATGTCTGGCTCTAGGTGAGTGATCACACCATTGTGGTTATCTGGGTCATGAAGAGCTTATTTGTATAGCTCTTCTGTGTATTCTTGCCACCTCTTATTAATATCTTCTGCATCTGTTAGGTCCATACATTTCTGTCCTTTATTGTGCCCATATTTGCATGAAATATTCTCTGGTATCTCTAATTTTCTTGAAGAGATCTCGAATCTTTCCCATTCTATTGTCTTCCTCTACTTCTTTGCATTGATCACTGTGGAAGGCTTTCTTATCTCTCCTTGGTAGTCTTTGGAATCCTGCATTCAGAGGGGTATATTTTTCCTTTCTTCCTATGCCTTTCAACTTTTCTTTTTTTCCTCTGCTATTTGTAAGGCGTCTTCAGACAACCATTTTGCCTTTTTGAATTTCTTTTTTGGGGGGGAAGATTTCGATCACCACCTCCTATACAATGTTGTGAATATTTGTCCATAGTCCTTCAGGCACTCTGTCTATCAGATCGATTCCCTAGATCCTATCACTTCCACTGTGTAATTATAAGGGATTTGATTTAGGTCATTACTCCAATGTCATTTTCCCAACTCAGGAACAACTCAGGTCTCCTGCATTTCAGGCCCATTCTTTACCAGCTGAGCTATGAGAGAAGCCCTCTTTATTGTTAAGATCCATCAAAGTTTGTAGAAGAAGAGTATCTAACTTAGATTTTTCTTGTTTGTATCATATGGTTCTAGGAAATGTATTTTGAGTGAAATTATTCTCATTTAATGTTTACAAATGTTGAGTAATATTTAAAATGTTAAAACTCTAATCCAACACATGTTCTGTGAACAGTTACACTGTTAGTGAAATAAGTTCTTATGGATTTCTTCTCCTCAGTTTTTAAACTATTTTTTATCAACTTTGATTCCATTAGATTGAGATTGTATGTATGCATATTGAATTGTGTCAGATGGGGTGAAGAGAGGAGGAAGGGAGGTAGGGAAGGAGTATATATATTATCAATGCACACAGGAAGAGTACACACAAATATACATTTAAAAGTGAAAACAGGAAGACAGCATTTATATATATATATATATATATATATATATATTAGAAAAAAGAACCCCAGTGCAATGCAGGAGAGAAAGGAGATGCAGAGTTGATCCCTGGGTCAGGAAGATCCCCTGGTAGGAAATGGCAACCCACTCCAGTATTTTTTGCCTGGAAAATCCCACAGACAGAGGAGGCTGATGGGCTACAGTCCATGGAGTTGCAAAGAGTCAGACTGAAGTGACAGCATATGCGTACATGCTCACGTGTGTGCACACACCACATGTATTATGAATGCACATATATGTAGATATATATACACATATATTTATACATTATGAACACACGCGTAGAGAGTGAACACGAACAAATATACATTTTAAAGTGAACAGCAATAAAGGTAAACTCAGGCACTGTGGCACGTCAGACTGTAAGCTCCATCAAAGATTAGGAAAGTCTGGTTAGTTTGGGCCAGGTTGGAGAGGTACCTTAGCTCTCACAGTGCCTGATGAAAACACAGGTAACTTTTCTGTCAGGGGCAATCTGGCCATTTCTGTCCTTGCAACAGAATTAAGCTAATGAATAAAAAGATATATATATAGGATCAATATTTATCTATATATAGTATACATATAAATATAGTATAAAGTTAAATAAAATAAATATTTACATAGTTTTATGAATAAAGGTGTAATATGAATATAAATATTTCAATATATTTTATTCTTCAAAAAATAAAATATATTTTCTACTTTGCATATATACTTTTATAAGGATAGTATATTTTATAAATGTGACATGCATGTGTGCATGCTTATTTGCTCAATTGTGTCTGACCCTTTGAGACCCCATGGACTATATAGTGCACCAGACTCCTCTGTCCATTGGATTCTCCAGGCAAAAATACAAGAGTAGTTAGCCATTCCCTTTCTCAGAGGATCTTCCCAACCCAGAGATCGAACCCATGTCTCTTGCATTGCAGGCAGATTCTTTACTGTCTGAGCCACCAGGGTAGTCCTAAACATAAATATATTAATATATATTTAATAAAATATATTAAAATTATAGGAAGAGATATATAGAAAAAGAGAATAGATCATAAAGGCTCTGAAATGTTATTTTTTGAAAGTGCATATTACAAAGAAAAAAGATAAAGATTGATTCATCAGGTCATGCTTATGAATGATAACTGTTTTCTCTAGCAATGAAAACCTTCTTGTTTATTCCCACAACAGTGAAGTAAAAGAAAGATTTTCCACCAAGCAGTAAGGAAATTCATATATGGTGTGGTCAGATGTGGTGACTTTGGAAAGGCTTGTATTTTAAATTTCATAGTTAAGGGTGCTTTGAAAGAGAGTTTGCATATTCTAGGAAGTAAATAGTATACATTTCCTATAAGCAGTATAAAAGTGACAAGTTTTGTTATTATAACTCTATCTAGATGTTGTCAGTGATAGCAAAGTACCAAAGTGTGACTGAACAGACTGTTGAAGGGCGAAATGCTCATGTTCCTCTCTCAGCTCCCTGGGAGATTCCAGCTTCCTTTCTGACACAATGCTGATGTGGGATTTCTCATCATGGTGTTGGTATCCACACTTTGATACCTCAAAGAAATTAGTGGTTTTTCATGTAGCAGTCAGGGCAGAGCCTTAAAAAAATGAGTTAGCATTTTCAAAAATGTACCAGAGGGAAAGCTACTGTTAACCTTGGCTGCTTTTGCCATGTCTCACCACAACCAACCCAGACTCCAGAAGGCAGGGATCAGCAGGGAAAGAGTAGAGCACTGTGTACTGACGGACTTTGTGTTTATACTTTAAAGTGAAAGGCCTTTTATTTACCTCCCTCCAAGAGATGAACAGTAATCTACCCTCAAGGTACTAGATACCATCAAGGGTGCTTTCAGTAAGGATTACTGAAATAGTTATGCTTTCCTTGTCAAGTTTTTCTGCAGCTGTGTTAACAGAATGCAATTATTTGTTTCATATAACCTTACTCCATTTTCTGAATGTAAGACTCATAGAAGCAGGGATATGCATTTTTTTAAATTGATAAGTTCCATCTGTCAATTAGAGTGAGTGGTACCTCATAGACCCTCCATAAATGCTTGTTGAATAATTGAATTTCTGAGAATATTCAATGCCAGAGAAATGAATATGAATTGTGTCTGGTAGCTTTATCAAACAAATAATGTAAAACTCAAAATCAATATATTGTGTCTTTAGTAATAATAGTAAAATATTCCAAAGACTACAGAAAATATATAGTAAATATCATGAAACTGAAACCACTTATGTAAAAGATTATAACATAATTGGAAAATGTGCTTTCCCCCCCAGTATTATTGACAGTAGAATACTACAGATAACCCTTGAACAACATGGGTTTGTACAGCACAGGTTCACTCTTATCTGTGTGTTTTTTTCAGTAAAATTAGCATCTGTAATTTTATTTTGCAAATCTTTAAGTGTGGGGAAAAATTTGTGTTTGATTAGGGAATCACAATGCATGTATGTGTGCTAAGTTGCTTCACTCGTGTCTGACTCTTTGTGATCCTGTGGACTGTAGCCCACCAGGCTTTTCTGTACATGGGATTCTCCAGGCAAGAATACTAGAGTGCTTTGCCATGCCCTCCTCAAGGGTATCTTCCCAATCCAGGGATTGAACCCACGTCTTTTATGTCTCCTGCATTGGCAGACGGGTTCTTTACCACCAGCACCAGTTGGGAAGCCCAGGAATCACAATACATGGACTGAGAGCAGCCTAGAGTCTTGATTCTATCCAAACTGTTTTATTTTACTGCTTTTGGGTAAGTCATTTGATGCAGAGATATTTGGATTTTTGGTTGGAGGAAGGGGGATGATTGGTGCTCCTAACCCCTAAGTTGTTCAAGGATCAACTGTGTTTTCAAATTACTATTGCAAAACCATGTCTTTATTAACAATAACAGTGTTGAATATGGTAGTCAATCATCTCCAAAAAAACAAGTGCAATGACATTATTTATAGGTCAGCTACATTTCTTTTTAGAATCGAGCACAGTCTAGGTTTATAGGGCATAGTATTACTGACCAAGGAGATCTTGAGGGAAATATTCCACTCAAGGAACAAGGCAGTGTTCAATATGGAATTTATAATAAAAGTACAATACCATGTTAGAATGTTGTTTGAAAGCACCTGTAAGAACTTTGCCTGCAATTCTAGAGAGTGTAAAACTAGTAAAGAAAATGGATATTGCTTTTTAAAAAATTTTTTTTCTAATATCATTTAAGTGTTTTCCCTTTATTTTTAAAATTTAAACACTGTTTCCTGTTTCTTAATGTTGTAACATTTCTTTAGAAAAAGAAAGAGGAATTGAAGCCATTATTTGCACAAATCTTATATATTCTTCAGGTTTGGGAAGAAGCATGCAATATTTCTCCTTAGTATACAGGAAAGAAATGCAGCAAGCTATTCTGGGCCTCCATGTATTTTGAAACTAGAACCATGTGCTCTCATGAAATTTTTTTTGTCCTTTTTTGTAATGGAATGAGCAGAAATTTCAAGCTTACAAACTTCACCACCACTTCCGCCACTCATGAGTTTGTAACCTTGAGCATGTGAGCATATCCTTTCCTCCACAGAGTAGAGACAATAATACCTACCTTAGAGGTTTCACTCAAGATGAGTTGAGAAAATGTATGTTTAACCACTTTGAAGACTTCATAGATGCTGAATCAAAAACACTCATGTTAAGCTTTGTGGAGTGCTCACTCTGAGGTATTCTTCTAAGCATGTATTTATAGCCACTTATTTAATCCTCCAAATAAATTTATGAGGTAGGCACTTTTGTATCTCCGTGTTAATAATGAGGTAAGTGAGACAGAGATGCTATTTCATTTGCTCCGTCATAACTGGGAAGTTGAAGAACTTGAATTTAAAAAGAAGCCCCACTCTAATAAACTGCTCTTAAAATGACTAGCATTTGCCAATTTTATTTTTTCCTTTCCTGCAATAAACATGTATCATTATAGTTGCTTGATATTTAATGATGGGCTCTATCTTTGTCTAGAAGTTGTAAAAGTAGAAGCTGAGTTCTTTGCCAGTTAGAGGGGGAAAATATGTGAGAGTTAGATAAAAAGAACACTCTTTTTATTAAGATGAAGAAACACAGAAGAATAGATTCCATTTTAGAGGTCTATGATCTAGTTCTGTGACTTGAAATTTATGGACCACGGATTCCATGATTATGGGCTTCCCTGGTGGCTCAGATGGTAAAGCATCTGTCCACAATGTGGGACACCCGGGTTTGGTCCCTGAGTTGGGAAAATCCCCTGGAGAAGGAAATTGCAACCCACTCCAGTACTCTTGCCTGGAGAATCCCATGGATGCAGGAGCCTGATAGGCTACAGTCTATGGGGTTGCAAAGAGTTGGACATGACTAAGCAACTTCACTTTCACTTTCATTCCATGAATAAAAATTGTTTGAGCTTGTAATTTTAATATAATTTTAAATAAATTACATATTTTGCAGGCTATTGTGCAAATAAACCTTATAAAATGCACAAAAATAAAGCAGAAATACAAATTTAGCAAAATATATACAAAAGTAAAATTCAAATTATTTCCTTTGTGCATTCTGAAGGACCTTACCCATGAGTAGTTTAGTAGAGAGAATCCCTGTCAGGAGTTGTAAACTGAAGGACCTTAGAAGACAGTATGACCTGCCAGAAGCTTTTAGTCATTAAAAAGTTTTGGACAACCATCTAAACACTCAGCAGTCTCATGTGGAAATTTGAAATTTACCATGGGAAACAGAAATTTATCATGTTCTGGAAAATCAGAAGACTCAGTAACGCTGGTTTACATTCCCATGTTTCTCCAGAAAAACCCTGCACTTTTCCATCTATCACAGCCTTCATGGCCTCTCTTGCCCCTTTAGGCTAATTCATTCTTTCTTTTCTGGTGAGATAGAAAACTGGCCCATCTGCTCACAGGCCACTAACACCTCATTCAATTTCTTTATTTACTGGCAGATTGCAAAGAAAAACAAAAGAATTAAAATGAAATTAATGCAAATGCTTCCAAAGACAGATGTGGTAAAAACTGGTGGCTTATTCTTAGTCTTTATGACATAGTTAAGTCAATCTCTTGTCACTCTACTAAAAATGAATTTCTGTTTTGATGATGGGTTTTTCTACGTAATTCCATAAGACAAATGGCTATTGAAATTTTATGTAGGACACCAACAGCTTAACATCTTAAGTAATTGCAAAAACTTCCATGTTATAATTGAATTGTTCTATACCTAGGATAAATCCAGTGACTTAAACTGTTTGGCATTTGATTCACTCACAGGGTCTCAATTTTAAAGATGTTCTAATGTCATCAGTATGTTAACATCTCAACTTACTTGCTTACAAAGTAAATAACAGAATGGATGTCTTTTCTTAGAGATTTCTCATCTGCAAACTCATGTAGATGAGTTCTAGTACATTAAACAATTATGCTACTTTGATAATGGATAGTGTGGCACAGGTAATTAACTATGAAGTCATTAAGGCTTTTCTGTGCTGTGACAGGTGTGTTTACCTATAACAGATTAATGAACTTGTCAAATATTTCTTTTTCCATCTTTCTATTTCAGATCAACCTTGTGTGGAATTCGACAGAAGATGTTCCAACAGTCTTCTCTCTGGAAATGGTTCGCTTCAGGGATTACCCTGGGTTGTCTCTTCACAGTCTGCTTGGGGCAATATGATGACGGTAAGTGTGCTTTCACTCTGGCCTTTAGCGTTAGCCGGGATTTCTGTGGAAAATGCAGCACATCATAGAAACGAATAATGCTAATTTGTAGTTCATTTTTAAAAGTTGGTGACTCCTTGCAATAATTTAATTAAAATAATTTTACAAAAGTAACATCTGATGCACTTTGTTTCTTAATAAGGATTGCAATATGGTAGAAAATCCAGTGTTCAGCCTCTATTTGAACACTTACATGTTCTCACTAAAATAATGCCTAACTGTTATAAACAACATGAAATTCTATTTGCTAACCATTAGACAAACACAAACAGTAGCCTTGGATAAAATTAGGAATATGAAAAATACCAAAATTCCCTATGAGAAGAGATCTCTGAAGGGGTCAAAGGTGGATGTCATAAGTGATTTTTGCACTTAAATTGGGGGGTTTCAAGCCCTCACTATTTTATTTGGAAAGAGTGAAAAAGTGTAAAAGACTTGGCATTAGACTTTGAGTCATTCCTTAATAGTAACTCAGTCATTTGATAAAAATACATTAGTCATCAAGCTCTATGGAACCATTTAACATGTTATATCTGCAATGGCCCAAATGTACCTGTCTTAGATATTTCATTATTGACGGTGTCTGTCTTTGAATACTACTTAATGGGAATGTAGATCTCTCTATTTTTCTCAGAAGAAAAATGGATAAATTTTCCCATCCTAGAAGTTCCCTATTCAAGAAAAATGTTTTGTTCTGTTATTATTATTATGCTTATTACTTTTACTAGTCATCTGTTGTTGTCATGTTACCTATTTGCTCTTAGAGACATCAAAGATTGTGATTTTTGTGTGTTTTTTGTGAGCTTTGCTTGGCTAAATTAAATAATCTGATGATAGATGAATGAATTTGACTTTATCCCCCATACAGTGGTCAAATTATATACATATTAAAGCACTCTCGGTCCTCCATAGTTAGAAAATCATGCCTCTAGGGATTTGCAGAATAATTCACAATATCAACTATTTTCATAAAGTCAACAGCCTAATCCCTTGGAAAGTTCAGCTAATTAGCACAGTGTTTACTCCAAGTACATCTGAATTTAATGTCCCTGTCATTGCCATTTATAAGGATTGTGAGTCTCCAGTCTAACAACAAAGTTAAAAGTGTAGTAAGAAATAAATAATGTAATTGCTACTTTAAAGCAAAAATGAAAATCAATGGAACTTAAAAATGCATGACTTTAAAGTAAAATAATACATTTTAATTTATGCCTCAAGAATAGATGGCAAATCAGTGTGTTAATATTTCTTCATGCCATAAGGCATTCTATTTTTATTCATAGTGTTTACACTGAGATGGAAGGACTGTCATTGCTCATATTAGACTTTCACAAACCCTGTACTTTTTAGCAATGTAATTTAGGTTATTGAGGGAAATCATCCCTGGTTTAACCTGTAATGCTATAAATTAGTTTCTTTAATAAGTTCATTTCAGCTCTTGGTCTCTGTAAATGTGCTTGTATTGATAACCTCCAAAATAAGATCATCAGGTCACCACTGACCATGAAGTAAATTTCTGAAGAAGAGTATAGCTTCACACCTGCCAAGTTAGATTCACAGTAAGGCTGCCCCCTCACTGCCCTCATGGAAAACCTTCCAGCCACACTTAGAAAGCCTTTTTAGTTCTTTCCTCCTGGAGGTAAGTTGCTCAACACCTAGGAAGACTGAAAGGATCAGAACTGTGGCAAAGAAACAAAAATTTTGTGTAGTTTTTTTTATAGAGGTTTCTCAACAGTATGTGCTTTTCAGCATTCCTTCCATACTTGCATCCTCTGATGCCCCCTCAGAAGTAATAACTCATCCCTGTAGGTCACCTACTTCTCTCTGGTCTCCCTCAGTAAGGGACTCTGACATCACTTTTATTTTATTGTTCATGAAAACGGTTTTCACAGCTACTGTTTTTTAAAATCCCTATTAAAGTTTGAGAACATATGATGCAGGAATGAAATCAGAAGTAAACAAAGCATGGCTAACGCACAAAATAACAAACCTGAAATATGTGATATGGATTTCTTGAGCCAGTTTTTCTTATCCAAATGCTTGAGAATGCAGGTATGGGTTAGACTTAAGGAAAATGTAGTGATAATCCTAATTATGACAGAAATGTGTGAAAAAAAGTTTAAGAGGTTTACTGGTTGGATTTACTGGTTAGAGTAGACTATCTGATAGTTGACACCTTACTTCTATACATAGTTAGGATCTAAGATAGAGAAATATGAAGGTGGAAAAATTTTAAATACCCTAAGGCTATTATAGTATAGCAGTTTATATTTTTCTGATGTTAAAGAATAGAATTCTCCTGGACTTTCAAATAAAAGGTTTCCTGTGTTTATTCTGTTTATTTCCTTACTTAGGCATATGGAAGTTGGAAGGAAAAAAATACTGTTTATTCAAGAAATATTTTATCATGAAATGGAATATTCTAGTATTATCCACATGTGTGAATCAGCTTCTAAGAAAAGTTTACTGCATAATAGTTGTTTTCAAAATTTTCTTACTTAAGAAATTGGGCAAATTTTTGAGTCGTTCAATGTTTCTCGAAGTGTTAGGGTAAGTTTTTAGATTCAATAATAAAATTTGCAGATGACCTATTTGTAATGAAGATTCCATTTGTTTGATAACTGCAGATTTAAGAAAGAATAAATACATAATTGAGATTGATAGTATTAAATTAAATTTTAAAAGTCAGAATTTAGCTAGCCAGTAGAATATTGGAAAAAATAATTGATTTATAGTTTTAGTAGCCAATCTAGCCCAATATGAAAGTATTAGGATTGATATTTTAGCATACAGTTTAATTCATTATCAGTCCTGACAGTTTTATTGAAATGGGAACATGTGCTGTGATCCCAAATCGAATGTGGGGAGCCTGCACAGGAGATGCCATTGGAAGCAGAGGAGGCAAGGCTATCTGCTAAATTATGTATTATGTGGGATAAAAGATATTAAGACCATATTCCTTATCCTACCATATTATTCACAATGAGGTAAAAAACCAAGTTGTCCATGGGATTTGTGTTTTTTATTTTGTTTTGATTTTGAATGAATTAGTGAATTATGAAAGAGAGGGAAAGAAGTGAAGGAAGGAAGGAAAATGGCATATAAGGGGTAAGTTTTGTTTTCATTTTTTATTACTTACTTTACATTTTCAGATTGTCCATATTGACTAGGTAATACTACCATGATCAGATAGGAAAAGTATTTCTTTACAAACAACCATATATCAAAGCATTATAACTAACTTTGAATCAAAGTGTAGGAGTGTTAGAGAAGCTATAAAAGAATATATGTGCCAATAAGTGTGTGAGTGTGTATGTGTGTGTGTGAGAGAGAGAGAGAGTTAGAAAGAGATTACCTAAGTGTGTGCAGACCATGAAAGTCAACATAAGTTGTTGTTTTTTTTTGTTTTTTGTTTTTTGTTTTTTTTAAGGAAAGTGTTCTCCCTGATTGCTCAGGCTTTCAGCCTGGAAGCCAAAAATCTTCCATCCTGCCCTTGAACTATTATGTAACTTAGCATATATCTATGATGTGAATGAAATCCTTATATACTGCACAACCAGAGCAACTATCTGAAGAGATGCTGTTTACAATCTCAAAAAGTCATATATTAATACTTCCTAAGGCTATTTTCTTATTAAGAATAACTCTCTGAAACTCACTTTCATGTAGTTTAATACACTATCTGACATATCACCAGTGTTCACTAAAATATTTTTTATATTTATTTATATTGTTACTTCCAATTATGTATAAATAATTGTTTCTTTTTATATGTTTATATACATATATATATATATATATTTTAAAATAAGTACTTTGTGCTCCTGTGCACAATTTATATATACTTCCCTTATATCTGTTCATATTTACTGAACACCTTGAAGACTCCCTTGGTGGTTCAGATGGTAAAGAACGTGCCTGCAATGCAGGAGACACAAGTTCAATCCCTGGGTTGGAAAGATCCCCTGGAAAAGGGAATGGCAACTCACTCCAGTATTCTTGCCTGGAAAATTCCATGGACAGAGGAGCCTGGCAGGCTGTAGCCCATGGAGTTGTAAAGAGTTGGGCATGATTGAGCAACTAACACTTTCACTTCTCTGAAGATTTAACTTTGTTAAATTGCACTTCATTTTATTGTTATTGTTTTGGCTGTATTGGGTCTTCACTGTGGCATGAGCACTCTTCACTGTGGCTCATGGACTTCTCTGGTTGCAGAGCACTGACTCTAGAGTGTGCAGGCTCAGAGGTTGCAGCACATGGGTTTAGTTGCCCCATGGTATGTGGGATCTTAGTTTTCTAACCAGGGATAGAACTCACTTTGCCTGCATTGAAAGGTGGATCCTTAACCACTGGACCAACTGGGAAGTCCCCATTTTATTTTTCTAAGTATTAATGACTATATTCTTTCCTTGGAGGGCTTATTAATTCAAATGAACCCTGAAATGAAAATTGAGGAACATTTCCAGGTATATTGTTATGCTTGTTAGGTAATCCATTTATCCATGGAAAGTCAGTGATGAGATAGATATGTCACCATTAAAGGTATGCTGCTGCTGCTGCTGCTAAGTCGCTTCAGTTGTGTCCGACTCTGTGTGACCCCATAGACGGCAGCCCACCAGGCTCCCCCGTCCCTGGGATTCTCCAGGCAAGAGCCACTGGAGTGGATTACCATTTCCTTCTCCAATGCATGAAAGTGAAAAGTAAAAGTGAAGTCGCTCAGTCGTGTCCGACTCTTAGCGACCCCATGGACTGCAGGCCACCAGGCTCCTCCCTCCATGGGATTTTCCAGGCAAGAGTACTGGAGTGGGGTGCCATCGCCTTCTCTGATTAAAGGTATAGACGTATTTTAATGTCTGAGACTAAAATCTTCTAAGATCTGACATTTGAGCCTGGAAACTTCATTTTTATCAAGTATGTCTAGAGGTCAAAAAGTAGAGTGACAATGGTTTATACTAATACACTTATAATGACATACAAATTGCAATGCTAATAATAGCATTATAAGGAAAATAAAACCGCCCAAAGAGCTGAAACATTTATGTTTCTTAGACTGATGTTTCCCCCCTTTAGATACCTTAAGAAGAACTGGCTACATAAACTTAACACTTCTGCAAGAAGAATTAAAAAATCTTAATTGTTCATGTTTCCAGACTATTACAGACTATCACATAGGGCACCATTATAGCAACATCCTTGCCTCATGGACTGTACTGGTCTATTTGTGGGATACACATGGTCCCCCTAGTATTATTCTGGGAATGTTTATAAATTTTATTTTTTTTTCAGTTTGCTATTTAAAAGTTTAGTTCAGGTCATCTTCCTCTAGTTAACATTATATTTCTCTGAACATTAGTTCAGTTTAGTTGCTCAGTCATGTCCGACTCTGCAACCCCATGGACTGCAGCACTCCAGGCTTCCCTGTCCATCACCAACTCCCAGAGCCTACTCAAATTCATGTCTATCACATCAGTGATGCCATCCAACCATCTCATCCTCTGTTGTCCTCTTCTCCTCTCACCTTCAATCTTTCCCAGCATCAGGGTCTTTTCCAATGAGTTGGCTCTTCGCATTAGGTGGCCAAAGTGTTGAGTTTCAGCTTCCAATGAATATCAGGACTGATTTTATTTCTCTGAACATATTACAATGCAATAATTTCTTTTGAATCTGTTTCAATTATAATTAAAGATGATTAATGGAGACTATACCTAAGTAATTTTCAATGAACTTGATTGTCTCTGAAACATCTTTCATTTAAATATTATTTCTTAAGGCAGCACACATCGAGAGAAATTGAACAATATACATGCACACACTCATACATAATAGATAACACATTTTGAAACCACACATAGCATATATTTTATGCAAATTTTAATCTTAATATAATAAAGGCATATTTTCTTATCTACCCCTTTCACTTTTTCCATCTTACAGAGTGTATTTTTATTCAGAGATGTTAAATTCAACTTTTCAGAGTAATTTTGTTGTTTTTTCTAGAGGCTGAGTTTTTAAATTCTGAGTGTTTGTCATTTTTTCTTGAAGCTTTATAAACTTTTGGAGATATATATATATATATATATATATATATATGCCATCTAAATTATGTTATTATGGGATATTTAGATTAATATGCCAAGAAACAGCACTTTCAGTGCTTTGCTGTGGTTGTCAGTCACTGAGTCATCTCCGACTCTTTTTGACCCTATGGACTGCAGCGCACCAGGCTTCCTTGTCCTTCACCATCTCCTGGAACCTGTTCAAACTCATGTCCATGGAATCAGCGATGCCATCCAACCATCTCATCCTCTGTCGTCCCCTTCTCCTTCTGCCTTCAAAATTTCCCAGCTCAAGGTCTTTTCCAATGAGTTGGCCTCTTTGCATCAATTGGCCAAAATATTGGAACTTCAGCATCAGTCTTTCCAATGAATATTCAGGACTGATTTCCTTTAGAATTGACTGGTTTGATCTCCTTGCAGTCCAAGGATTCTGAAGAGTCTTCTCCAACACCACAGTTCAAAAGCATCAATTCTTCAACACTCAGCCTTCTTTAAGGTACAACTCTCACACCTGTACTTACTCCAGTAAAATTTTCTAAATTTCATTTCCAGATAAAAGCTTGGCTGTGTCTTCTGCTTTAGTTTGTACCCACACTTGGATTTCTTATTTCCTCTTTTTTGAAGGTGAGCAATCTTGTAGATCCTGTACCTCCAAACTGGATTTTGTTTTAGGTCAGAGGTTTGAAAAGGCATATATCTTTTCTTGTTTCAGCAACGATTTCTCAGTAAGCAAGTTCAAAAATGTTAACTTTGTAACTTCTCTATACTCTGACCCTTTGCCTAGAAGGATTGCTTCAGTAGTTTCTCTGAACACTAGTAATAGACTTGATTAAAGCCCATCTGTACATACTGGGAGCCAGAGAGCTAAAGAGTCCAAAAAGTAAATACACAAATAAACTCTGAGAAACATAAGAACAATTAGTGTACTTTTTTCTCTGTGCTCATACATACACACACCCACACCCCAAAAATGTTATTTCCAAGGTAACTTAGAATTGCTGCTGCTGCTGCTAAGTCACGTCAGTCGTGTCTGAATCTGTGCGACCCCATGGACTGCAGCCTTCCAGCCTTCTCCGTCCATGGGATTGTCCAGGCAAGGGTACTGGAGTGGGGTGCCATTGCCTTCTCCACAGAATAGCTAAGTACTGATATTTCAGATACTTTCATTTGTCCTGTTGAGAAAGGGAAAGAAGTAGGTCTAATTCACTATATAAGTAATACAATACAATTAGCGATCACCAGTAGGGTAGATGGTTCCCTCTCTAGTTCTAACAACCTTAAAAACATGAACCCATTGAAACATAAAATACTCACATCCAAATTGTGTGAGAAGGTAGAATCCATTTTAACTGTTCTTAATAAAAATCGAAATTGAGCAAAAGTGTAATTATAATCTTGCTTGGCTCTGTTACAACTCATAATAGAGTGGCTTTTCTTAGTTGGATCTTTTCCCATCAAATCTCCGTACTTGTTACCACGACTTCTGCACCATATCCCTTAAGCTCTGCAATTTGGGTTTTCTCACATCTCTACTGAAAGTGCATTCTCTAAAGTCTCCAATGACTACTTTCTTGGACAAATCCTATAATTTTGTAGCATTTCAGCAAACAACATTATTGATCTACTTTTCTTGTAACTTTCTTTTCCTCAGTGATTCTTAGAACTGACTCTTTCTGATTGTCTATATATCAGACATGATCTTCCTGGTGAATATTCTACCTTTCTCTAGTTGTGATTTTGAAATTGCCCCACTTTTGTTTGTATTTCCATAAAGAGTCATATTTTATAATGAGCCAGTTTGAATATTTTCTAACAATTATAAAGGTCCTCTCCTTGGTCATGTTCTGCTTTCTATCTTCCCTTTCACAGTACTTTCAAATTATTACATGTCCACTCTACATATTCTTTTTCTCTAGACCACATTTTCACTTCTCTGTAGAACATTTATTTAGTTTGCATTTTATTGAATATCAACTCCATGAAAGATATTAGGGAAACAAACATGAGGCAGTTATTTCATTCAAGAATAATAATGAGGTATATAGTCAATATGATGATTTATATAATCATTGGTGCATATAGTGTGTGTGTGTGTTTGGGAGAATACAAATGCAAAATCTGCTGAAGATTTTGGGGTGAAGTACTCAGAAAATGTTTGCAGGATACATTTTTATTTTTCAAGGTAAAGAATTGGAAATTTTGGAAAACCTGAACAATCCTGAATACTGGTGCTCTGATTTAAGATGCATACATCTTAGAATTGAGGATTGTATATGTTGTTTTATGACCTGTTCAGAGAAGATTTTGCTCAATTCTAATTACACCTTGGAACCAAATTGCTCATTACTCCTTGATGTTGTTACTAATCATATTAAGTGAGGAAAGGTTGGTTAAAGGGTGCAAACATTTAGTTATAAGATGGATAAGTTTGGTGAACCTAATGTACAACATGGTGTCTATAGTTAATAATACTGTAGTTTTATATACTGCAAACTTGCTACCAGAATGGATTTTAAGTATTCTTACCACACTAAAAAAAAGGAACTATGTGAGGTGATGATTGTGTTAGGTTATGTTAATTAATTTGGTTCTGGAAATCATTCATTTTGCAGTGTATCAGTATCCAGCCATATATTGTGCACTTTAAAAATATACAGTTTTGTTTGTCAATCACACCTCAAGGAAACTGGTGTAACTAATGTCCATCTTCCCCTTTATATTAAGGCAAATAATGCTTGTTTCTATGTTTAGAGTATACATTTCTGAACACAGAAAGTCTCATTTGCTTTTTGTTTCCCTCAGTACCTGGCAGAACAACCCAGTTAGTGATTATTTAAATTAGTATGCCTTCCATAAAGAAAAAAATAGAACTGAGAGATGAAGTGTCTTTTAATAATATAGGAGCAAGTAGGTAACCTTTATGATAGTACTTGGAGTTCAAACGGTAATTCAAAGACACATTTAGTGAGGGTTTGATTTCTATGACACTGCTCAATATTGACATAGGAACCAAAGCAGTCCATAATTATCTCTGCTATGGAGATATTACACATAGCATCCTTTTTAGGATTCGATAGGAAAACAGAGTTTAGGTAAATTATATATATATTTTTAATTTTAATTGGAGGATAATTACAATATTGTATTGGTTTTGCCATACATCAACATGAATCCGCCACGAGTATACATGTGTTCCCAATCCTGAACCCCCTCCCACCTCCCTCCCCGTACCATTCCTCTGGGTCATCCCAGTGCACCAGCCCCAAGCATCCTGTATTTTTATGCCTTGAGGGTGCATCATTTAGAAAAGTCTTTGTATAAAACTCAAAGTGAATCTATCCTTTCTTCAGTGTGTTTTCTTTTTCTGATTATTAGCAGTTGTTCTGGGCATTTTGTTCATAATGTTAGTGGATCACACTGTGCCAGTTATTTCTGACATCAGCCTCTTAGTTCCAGATACCAATCTTTACCTGCTCTTATAAGATCCAATACTGGCCCTCAGGGCTGCTCAATCAGCCTGCTCAGTGATGACTGTTCAGCCACTCTGAGTTTATTAAGTGTCTTAATTGAGTAGTTGGAATACCGATGACAGCTGTTCAGGCTTCTTAGATCATGTGTGAAAAGGAGAAAACTGGCTCAATCATCAATATTTTGTATGGTTATATCCAGAATTTGGCCACGGCCACAGCTGGTCTGTTGATTGCATATAATGCAATTCTGCTGGTATCCTCATAGAGGAAAAGCTATAGCATTTTAATGTAACATGAATAATATATTATGCTGATTTTTTAATTCATTCATTCTTCAGGTATAGCAAGCATATGTAATGTCTACTGTGCACATATAAACTTTCTAACAATTATAGCTAATATTTATTGGATGATTTCTATGTGACAAACAGCTTACACATAATACACACCCTACTCACATTGGGATACATTTATATTTGATACATATGATGTATGTTCATGTGTAATGCACATGCTATGTCACTACAATTCAGTTATAGAAGATTATATAGTTTTATACAAATGCTTTTAAATGGCTACTAGATGTCAACCCTTGTTCTACGAACTGCAGATATGTGTGTGCTTAGTCGTTTAGATGTCCAACTCTTTGTGACCCCATGAACTGGAGACTGCCAGGCTCCTCTGCCCATGGGATTATCCAAGCAAGAATACTGGAGTGGGTTGCCATGACCTCCTCAAAGGGATCTTCCCAACCCAAGGATCAAACCTCTATCTCCTGCGGCTCCTGCATTACAGGCAGATTCTTTACCACTGAGCCCCCAAGGAAGCCCCGATATAGCAAACAGCAAAATAGACCAAAAAAAAAAAATCCTTATTTTTCTGAGATTTGCTTGATATTTGAAGGAGACAGAAAATAATCCAACCACTAAGAAAGTTATGTAGTATATTAGTATATGAAAGAGGTTATGTCAAAAAAAAAATAAGCAGGGAAAGGGATATTTTGGGGAACATAATTTTAAATAGGAAAGTGTGGGAAGAACTTACTAAGAAGTACTCTTGGTGTAAATTTCAGAGAGGATTATGGGAAAATTCTGGAGATTCCTAGAAGAGCATTGAAGACAGAGATCACAATGAGTGAAAGGGAATTGAGATGGGGACATGCCTATTCTGTTTGTAGAACACAATTGCAAACAAACTGTGGTGGGTGAAATGTGGGGCAGAGTGAGGTAAAGGGGAAAGAGATAAGATCAGAAAGTTGACTTGGGTGAAGGCAAATTGCCCAGGCCTTGCACGCAGTGGGGGACATTGTCTTTTTCTCTCAGTGAGACGGAAAGCTAATGGAATGTTTCAAGCAGAGGAGTGAAATGATCTCACACAAGTTTTAACAAAATTGCTTTGATGCTTGTATTGAGAATCATTAGTTAAAATCAAGGTGACCAGTGAGAAATGTATTAACAATATTCCAGGCAGAAAAAATAGATAGCTTAGACCAGGTTTTCATGACAGAAGTGGTAAAAATGGTTGACTGTCAATGCATTTTTGAGGTACATCAATAGAGTTTGCTGGTGTGTTGGATACAGAGAAAACAAAAAAGATAGCATTTAAGTATATTTGATACTAGTATATTTGGTCTAAGCATCAGGAGAGTCTGAATGATCAACGTGGTCAACGATCATCAAAGGAACAAATGCCGCTAGAAATGAACCATAAACACAGTGATCATATAGTCTAGGAAGATGAGAAAGAATCAAAAAGAACATTAATATGTGGAGATAATTAATGAGAGGAAAACTGGAAGAGACTGGTTTACTAAAAGTCATAGGAAGAAGACATCTAAAGGAGAAAGTGATCAGCTGCGTCAAGTGTGATCAAGTAAGCTGAAATGTGAGAACTGAATATTGAATTAACAACATGGCACTCATTTGTGGCATTGATAGGGGTGGTTTGAGGTAATGTTGAGAATGAAAATTTGCAGTGGTTTCGAGAGAAAGTGGAGGAAGAGGAAATGCAGGGTATTTGAAAATATAAAAAAGTTTTTTTTTTTCTTTTTTCCTTTCTTTTTTTAAATCTTTCTTTTCTTTGTAATATGGTGGCAATACTAATAGGGAAAGAAGAGTAAGCTTAAGAATGCACACCCCACTTCAAGTCCTAGTGATGTAAGGATATAATAAAGCAACCACCATCCCGGTGAGGCACTGAGAGAGCTACAGAAAAATAGCATCATCTTGGAATAGCCAGATTTCTAGTAGAACAAGAAGAAAGGAATGTTCAGCAAAATATATATTATTTAATCTATCTCATGTTCAGTAAAACACCATAAGATAAATTCTATTGTTGTTCCCATTTTCCAGTTGAGGAAACTGAAGCTTTAAAGATATCAAGCTATCTCACTTAAAGTCACACAGCTCCTACATCTAAGAGTCATAATCCTAGCTTAGGCAGCCTGGCGTTTACAGCCTGAGTATAAAGTGCTACAGGAGCCATGCAAGTATAATAATATGAACACCAATCCATGGAACCTTAAGAGAATGATGGAAATTATTATCAACTTCTACTATATGTTCTTTTATTTTATATATACTTATTAGCATATACCAGTTTTGTGCTACATTTGGGGTTGAAAATATGAATGAGATATATTTCTTGACCTCATGTATGTTAATGCCTACATTATACGAAACATCAGCAAAAGGGATTACACATATAAATCAATATACTGTATATTGATTGTGAGAGCCTGAGTTAAAAAGATGACATTTATGGGGCCTGCCTAGAGGTATGCTACAGTCTGTATCAGATGTAGTTAGTGGAAGAAAGACATAGGATGAGACACTTTTGAGCTACATGGAAAATGGATAAGGAGTTACTTTAGATTTAAATCTGATACATATAAATTCATATGTGCAGTCAAAGCAAAGGGAAACATGAGAGGATTAATGAGGAAACATTGGTATGTGGGATATGAAAGAGCATCTATGGCACAGTAGTTAAAGCTTGAGCTTTGAAATAAAATAGACTTTGTTCAAATCCTGGCAAAATCAATATGTGATTTTTTATAAATTATATAATCTCTCTATGACTTAGATTTCCATCTGTTAAACAGGATAAGAGCAACTCTGATTTGATTGTTGTTAGGATTAACTGATGGCATGTATGTAAGTTGTTTAGCATGTTTTCTAGCATATGCTGCTGCTGCTAAGTCTCTTCGGTCGTGTCCGACACTGTGCGACCCCATAGACGTCAGCCCACCAGGCTCCGCCATCCCTGGGATTCTCCAGGCAAGAACACTGGAGTGGGTTGCCATTTCCTTCTCCAATGCATGAAAGTGGAAAGTGAAAGTGAAGTCGCTCAGTCGTGTCTGACTCTTAGTGACCCCATAGACGGCAGCCCACCAGGCTCCCCTGTCCCTGGGATTCTCCAGGCAAGAACACTGCAGTGGGTTGCCATTTCCTTCTCCATTCTAGCATATAGGAAATGATAAAAATATATTTTGGGTATATTATAATAAGTACTACTATTTTCAAATTAAATAGACAAGATAAACAATGTTACATTATCATTAATCAATATTTCTTTTGGTTTCTTTTATCTGAAAACATTTACACAAACACACAGGCCACACATATAATCACATACTATATTAAATCAACAATTTCTTAGAACAATCACTATGCTTTCTACATACATATTTCTGCATACTACAATTCTTTGAATGATTTTCAGCCCATCTATCCTGTGAAATTTTTGGCTGCATTTATTAAAGTGTCAGGCATAGAATTTATACCATTTCATTTTTTTAGTAATTTTATTTATTTATTCATTTATTTTTGGCTGCGCTGGGTCTTCATTGCTGCACAAGGGCTTTCTCTAGTTGCGGGCAAGGACTAATCTTCACTGAAGTGCACAGGATTCTCAGTGAAGTGGCCTCTCCTGTTGTAGGGAAGGGCTCTGGGGAGTGAGGTTTCAGTAACTGCAGTTCATGGGCTCAGTAGTTGTGGCTCCTGGGATCTAGAGCACAGGCTCTGTAGCAGTGGTGCATGGGCTTAGTTGCTTTGCAGCACGTTTGCAGGATCAGGGACCCTAATGCATGACTCTGCATTGGTAGGTGGATTCTTTACCACTGAGCAACCGGGGAAGCCCCAACTTTTCCTTTTTTTTTTTTCCTATCTTTTATTTACCTCCTTAAATTTTTTCTTAATTTTTATTAGTTTCATTTTTAAAAAAGAAGCTTCCTTTAGCTCCTTCTTATTTATCTTTCTTCACTCATATCTGAATACTTCTCAATTACTTTATTCTTCTCATTTTTTAAATATGTTTCACTCAACTCTGTCTTACATTCTAATTGTACCTCTCTCCTGTTTCTTTGTCTAGTATTCTGTCTCAACTTTTGTTATCTTTCTGCCTCACTTTAGCTAATTTAAGTTCTAGAAAGCCCAGTAAGCATTTCCTTGGCTATAGGTACTTCATATTTCTAACTGCTAGGTCTACTTTTAGAAAATAATCTTAGCTGAACTTTTAGCCTCTTTGGTTATAGAAAGAATTGGATAGTATTTTAGACCAAAGGAAAAAAAAATTTCCAGCATGTATTTTCATTCTCATAATATAAAAATTACCAGAATGCACACACATATTTTAAAACCTCTAAAGCTTCTGTCTATTACCAGATGAGGAACACTTTAAAGGAGATGCCATCCAATTTCCTTCCCAGTGATACTGAACTTGGGAAAAAATTCAATTTATGCTCTAAATTTCCAAGATTTAAATCAAACTAAGATATTTGTCAAATATAATATATTCAATATTAATTTCATGGGCATTCATTTGACAATACAAAGTGAGATATATTCCCAGAAAAAGAAAACTAGAAGGAATATTGTCCAATGAATTACTGACACTGGACCCAAGCCAGTGTAAGCAATGTGTGTTTATCACTGAGAGCTCCCTGGATCCATTGAACCCAATAGTCCTTTTATCCAGCCCATTTAAATGTGTTTTTTGAAAGCAGGTCCCCAAAAGTGTGACATTTGAAAGCATTTGTAATGTGTTGGTTTTTGTTGTTCAGCCACTCAGTTGTGTTCGGCTCTTTGCAACCCCATGGCCTGCAGCACGTCAGGCTTCCCTGTCCTTCAGCATCTCCCAGTTTGCCCGAGTTCACGTTCATTGCATGAGTGACTCTGTCCACCCATCTCATCCTCTGACACCCTCTTCTCCTTCTGCTCTCCATCTTTCCCAGCATCAGGGACTTTTCCAATAAGTCATCTGTTTGAATCAGATGGCCAAAATACTGGAGTTTCAGCATCAGTCTGTCCAGTGACTGTTCAGGATTGATTTCCTTTAAGATTGTATTTGTTTGATCTGCTTGCTGTACAAGGGACTTTCAGGAGTCTTCATTTGATACATAAAACTAACTGCTTCATTCCATAGCATGAACCAAAATTACACAGAGGCTAATTTATTAGGTTGGCCAAAAAGTACGTTTGGGTTTTTTGTAACATCTTAAAGAAATCTGAATGAACTTTTTGGGAAACCCAATACATTCTAAAAACAGTAAGAAAATCAGCTTCTATTTATTAGGAAAAAAAATTCAATGCAATGCCTATGCTAAAGTTAAAAGTTAGATTATGCCAATATCCTTACAAAGGAACGCTCTAATTCTAGATTTTCTACTAACCCTTTCTCATTACTGGAGAAGATAAATTGTAGTAACAACTGGTCAATAATGGAATTGCTAATAATGAATAGAAACCTATGAGAAAGCCCTTTGAAAACAGATAAAATTCAATCACATTCCCCCAGAGATATGTCAACTAGTAGTACTCCTTCTTGACCTTGAACAAACACATCGTGATATGAAATGCTGCAATTTAAGACTGCTGATGTGTTTTTCTAGAGTAAACAAACAATAGATATTATTTTAATCAACAACTTAGAATATAAAAATAATACATTTTGAAAATAACTGAATCTCATTCAGAATTATATGGTTTTGTGATTCTTATACCCGTATTTCAAATGCAATTTCTTTTTTGGATCTATACCAAATTGCAAATATATATTGCTCTAGCAAAGAACACAAGTATGTATTTTAAAAAATGTGACACACTTTCATTAAAGATGTATAGGAGCAAGTAGATTTCAAAAGTATGTACAAAGGCAAAATGATAGTCTAACCTCAGAGAATCTCAAAATAGACTCTCCTCTCATAACCCTTATGCATGCTAAATTTGGCAGCATATGTACTTGAATATATTGTACTAATCAACTGAATTATACTAAGTATATTAATCGATTGAATTCTATTGGAAAACTGCACTAGAAAAAAATAAAATATCCTCACTGGGACTTCTAAAATGCATTTCTTAAGAATTTTGTGAACATTCTTTCAGATTTGAGATTCAAAATCACTTGGAACAGGTTTAATATAAAGAGTTATTTGAAGAGGTGCTTCTAAAATAAATGAAAAAATGTATGTCAGAATAGGTTTATCAAATTTTATCACCTCATTCTTATTCTCCACATTGGAAAGTTACAACAGACACTTATTAAAAAAAAAAACCAACTTGGGTCAAAGTCACTTTAGTAAAGACTAATGTGTGCTCAGTCTCTCAGTCCTGTCCAACTTTTTGTAACCCTTTGGACCAGAGTCCACCAGGCTCCTCTATCCAGGATTTTTTCAAGCAAGAATGCTGGAGTGGGTTGCCATTCCTTTCTCCAGGTGATGTTCCTGACCCAGGGATCAAACCTGTGTCTCTTGTGTTTCCTGTATTGCAGGCAAATTCTTTACCCGATGAGCCAAGGGAGAAGCGCCAGTAAAGACTAATATTTTTATATCAAATGCATTAGGGACATTTATTTTCTTTGGATTTTGCTGTAAAAAGTAAGGCAATAAAAGCAATGTAAAATGAACTGTCACCTCTAAACTGACCCATTATGGTTATTCTGGTTTATAATTTAATTGTAATTGCTTTAATCAGTCAGAGACACTGATTTTTTCTATAAATTACTGTACCTCTGCTAATGAATTAATTTTTCTATAATTCTATAATGGATATCTGTAATGCATATGTAATATGTTTGAGTTACTAATTGCTTTAGTCATTATTCATTCATCCATTTATTTACTCAATACACTTCAATACTCTAAGCCAGGGACTATGAACAATGTTGAGGTAAGGGGATTATTCCAAATGGAGGGAGCAGATAAAGTCTCCATGATGAGAAGTATATATCAAGCATGACCAAGAGTCTGCATAAAGGCCAGCGTAAATCAAATGCTAATGAAACTGAGAAGATGTGTAGGGAACAAGGTTTACTGGCATGGATAATAATTTTACTCATAATTATAAGTGAATCCATTGGAGTTCTAAAAGTAGAGACAAGAGAAGGAGAAAGTTGTGATGATACGATCCCATTTATTCTAAAACAGATATTAGCTATAGTGAGGAGAATGGATTTATGTAAGGACTGATGGAAAAAGATAACATTATAGACAAGATAAATACCTAAGGCATAGTACAAGCAAGAGGTGATGGTAGTTTAAGTGAGGGGTGGTTAGAAAATGAAATTGGATCTAGAGACTAGTGGAAAGATTTTTTTTAAGGAAATTTTATGTACATATACACATTTCCTCCTCCAGGGGATCTTCCCAACCCAGGGGCTGAACTCATGTCTTTTGTCTCTTTTGCATTGGCAGGTGGGTTTTTTGCCACTAGCGCCACCTAGGTAACCCAACATGTACACATACATGTATTGTTATAGCCACGCGTTCCAGGAAACAAACTCACTCAGAAGGACAACGCAGATAGTGGAGCATAGTTTATTACACCGGTGGGCCCAAGGCAGAGTCTCATCTTAGCCAAGGACCCCGACCAGCATTTGTGAAAATCTTTTATACCCCATGTGTACGTGTCTGAACCCACCACCCCAATTTCCTTGAGACTTACATAAAACAAAGGAAGGGTAAATACAATCACAATAACCCCATCATTCATGTGTTATGTGTTCAAACAGTTAATAATCAATAAGCATGCTGTTACATTCCAAGAGATACAGAAAGAATTTATGACCTGTCCGGAGGCAGGGATGATTAGAGTATGTTTTATCTTAGGCGATGAGTAACCTGGATGTGATCTTCAAGATTCCCCTGTCCAGAGGGGGTCTTATCCTTCTATCGTAGTTTCCATAGGCACTAAGCACAGAGTTCAGAGTCCATTGGAGAGGTGGCCAAGCATGATCAGCATGAACAAGCCTAAGATGGAATGCACTTCTGTCTGTTTCCTCCTTCAATATGTATAATGCATGATTTATTTGGAAATCAGCAAGGAATGCAGTAAAAGTAGGCAAAGATGGAGCTAAATGGTTACAAAGTAAGACCTTAGTAAGAGCTTAGCTGAGATAGAAAAGAGCATAATTTTAGGGGAGATCATGAATTTAGATGTAGGCAGATTGAGTTTGAAATAGTAAGTAGTTTGTTCAGAATGATGTGAAATTTTTGCAACAATAATATTAAGGGATCAATGTTTTGCCCTGATTTTCTGATAACAATAATAATAAGGTGAAAATATGATTATTCTCTGGATATGTTACTTAATGTTGCATGTAATTCAGAGAATTTCATTTCTTTTTCAGTTCAGTTCAGTTCAGTCTCTCAGTCATGTCCAACTCTTTGTGACTCCATGGACTGAAGCACGCCAGGCTTCCCTGTCCATCACCAACTCCCAGAGTTTACTCAAACTCATGCTCCTTGAGTTGGTGATATGATCCAGCCAACTCATCCTCTGTTGTCCCCTTCTCTTTCCACCTTCAATCTTTCCCAGCATCAGGGTCTTTTCAAATGAGTCAGCTCTTCACACCAGATGGCCAAAGTATTGGAGTTTCACCTTCATCATCAGTGCTTCCAGTGAATATACAGGACTGATCTCCTTTAGGATGGACTGGTTGGATCTCCTTACAGTCCAAGGATCTCTTAAGAGTCTTCTCCAACACTACAGTTCAAAAGCATCAATTCTTCAGTGCTCAGCTTTCTTTATAGTCCAATTCATTTCTTCTTAGGCATGCTAAATATGAAATCGGTGAGAGTTAAGTTATATATTGCACAGTCATACAATGAATGCTAAATAATCATTTTCATTTAAGAAAAAAGACATTAATATTTTATATTCAGTTCAGTTCAGTTCAGTTGCTCAGTCGTGTAAGACTCTTTGTGACCCCATGAATCGCAGCACGCCAGGCCTTCCTGTCTATCACCAACTCCCAGAGTTCACCCAAATTCACGTCCATCAAGTCGGTGATGCCATCCAGCCATCTCATCCTCTGTCATCCCCTTCTCCTCCTGACCCCAATCCCTCCCAGCATTAGAATCTTTTCCAGTGAGTCAACTGTTCGCATGAGGTGGCCAAAGTACTGGAGTTTCAGCTTTAGCATCAGTCCTTCCAAAGAACACCCAGGACTGATCTCCTTTAGAATGGACTGGTTGGATCTCCTTGCAGTCCAAGGGACTCTCAAGAGTCTTCTCCAACACCACAGTTCAAAAGCATCAATTCTTCGGTGCTCAGCTTTCTTCACAGTCCATCTGTCACATCCATACATATCCACTGGAAAAACCATAGCTTTGACTACATGGACCTTTGTTGTCAAAGTAATGTCTCTGCTTTTGAATATGCTATCTAGGTTGCTCATAACTTTCCTTCCAAGGAGTAAACAAACATCTTTTAATTTCATGACTGCAATCACCATCTGCAGTGATTTTGGACCCCCCAAAAATAAAGTCTGACACTGTTTCCACTGTTTCCCCATCTATTTCCCATGAAGTGATGGGACCAGATGCCATGATCTTCGTTTTCTGAATGTTGAGCTTTAAGCCAACTTTTTCACTCTCCACTTTCACTTTCATCAAGAGGCTTTTTGGTTCCTCTTCACTTTCTGCCATAAGGGTTGTATCATTTGCATATCTGAGGTTACTGATATTTCTTCTGGCAATCTTGATTCCAGCTTGTGCGTCCTCCAGCCCAGCTTTTCTCATGATGTACTCTGTGTATAAGTTAAATAAGCAGGGTGACAGTATACAGTCTTGACGTACTCCTTTTCCTATTTGGAACCAGTCTGTTGTTCCATGTCCAGTTCTAACTGTTGCTTCCTCACCTGCATATAGGTTTCTGAAGAGGCAGGTCAGGCAGTCTGGTATTCCCATCTCTTTCAGAATTTCCCACAGTTTATTGTGATCCACACAGTCAAAGGCTTTGGCATAGTCAATAAAGCAGAAATAGATGCTTTTCTGGAACTCTTTTGCTTTTTCCATCATCCAGCAGATGCTGGCAATTTGATCTCTGGTTCCTCTGCCGTTTCTAAAACCAGCTTGAACATCTGAAAGTTCACGGTTCACGTATTGCTGAAGCCTGGCTTGGAGAATTTTGAGCATTCCTTTTCTAGCATGTGAGATGAGTGCAATTGTGCAGTAGTTTGAGCATTCTTTAGCATTGCCTTTCTTTGGGATAGGAATGAAAACTGACCTTTTCCAGTCCTGTGGCCACTGCTGAGTTTTCCAAATTTGTTGGCATATTGAGTGCAGCACTTTCACAGCATCATCTTCCAGGATTTGAAATAGCTCAACTGGAATTCCATCACCTCTACTAGCTTTGTTCATAGTGATGCTTTCTAAGGCTCACTTGACTCACATTCCAGAATGTCTGGCTCTAGGTGAGTGATCACACCATTGTCATTATCTATGTTTAATTAACTTGTTCAAATAATCATTTGAAGCCAAAATGATAGAGAAATAAAAGAATGTCAGCCTAGCAATCTAGAATGCAGAATATTGCTCTAAAAAGTTTTGTTTTCAGACCTCTTTTTCCCTTTCAATATTATACATCAATGTAGAGTCTACTTCAAGAAATACCTTTTAACTCTTAACCTTTTGATCAAATCAGGTTTCACAAATCTAAGGCCAAGGAATATGTATTCTTCCTCATGTTTGTGTGAGTCTCTATTCATCATTTTATAAATTACAGAAACTGAAAGTAATGTTAAAGTTTGCAGTGGCTACATTATATAACAAAATGAATTTATAACTTTTTATAAACATATATTCACACACTTTTGAAAAAAAATTTAAAGAAAATGATCATATATTATTTCCTATTACTCACTTGTAATTCAACATGAAAATATCAAACTCATCTATTTATTTTGGAAGATTAAGAGTAATACTCACTTGAGAGTTTTTGACCTTCTCAAGGAACATTGGAAATAAAGGGGCAGCCTGCTTTTTATTCCAAGGTTTGTGTGAGTATAAGCAATAGAAGCTAGGCACTACTGTAATCCCGTTAGCTATCTCAGTTTTTTCTTTTGCTTCATTATTCCTGTCTAGATAAATTTTTGCTTAAGAACATTATTTTAAGACTTTACATATTAAATGACTTAGCTGAGTGTAACCAAATATACTCTAAATACCTTAACCCTGGGGGGAGACTGCTCTGGGAGATTTTTTCCCCCATATTCTAAACTTGAATTTTGTAAGAATAATCTTGGTTATAAATCTGTAAACTCTTTGGTAAATCACTTGTTCCTTTTCTTAGTGCATTCATTAGATTACAATAAAAATGTAAAGATTTAATGCATAGCGTTTCCCCCCAAAATTGGAACCATTGCCCAATCTAACAAAGCTTGCTTACAATAGAAAGATCATAAGAAACTCCCTACAAATAATAATAATAATAATAATAATAATAATAATAATAACTTTTTTCTGAAAGACCCTGAACCAACAGAGTCTACATAGCTATTTTTTGTTGTGTAAATAGCATGTGCCACAGAATAAAAGAAATTGAATAGTTTCCTTATTTTTATAAAGAATGTGGAATGACTTCAGCATTTTAAGCACTTTAGTGAATGAAGCATTGTTTTGTTCCTTGATGAGTTTTCAAATGTGGGAGCACTGAAAGATAGAAATTTAACACGGATATCAATGATACATTGTGTTTCCTGACAGTGGTAGGAATGCAATGCTATCTTCAAGTGACTGAGAGCAGAGGATCAATCAGTGAGACCAATATATAAGATTATTTTGTCAAAAGGGTATCTCAGGAATGGCAGGACTAACATTTGAGAGGACATACATTTCAGCTGTTCCACCAAGCTGAAGAGAAGCTCACCCCTACTATCTGGAAACAGTTTCCCAATCTGTTACATAAAAAGAAAAACTTGAAGGGAATTATTTAAAAAGATACTCTTGTGCTAAGCTAATTATCAAGTAAATCTGGGCATTGTCCATGTACCAGGTCTTTATCTGCTCTAAATATTCAATAAATTTAATATTCCCTGCACTGTCCATGATGCTGAATAAAACCAGTTAAATATGTCCTGAAACTTGATTGTTTCATTACCATATTTATTGAGCTCATAACACACACCAGATAATTTAGTATACCCCTTGGGGTAAACAGAATAATAGCTCTCAAAAGAGTTCCACATCTTAATTCTCAGAACCAATGAATATATTACATGACAAAGGACATGAAAATTAATATATCAAATAAAATAAAATAGTCAGCTCATCAGCTGACTTTAAGATAAAGAGACTATCCTGGACTATCCAGATTATCTAAGGTCCTTAAAAATGGAAACCTAAAGCAGTTTAATTCAGACTCAGAAGGAAATGTGATTATGGAAGAAGTAGGAGTGATGTGCAATGAAAAGGACTCATTTGGCTGCTACTAACTTTAAAGGTGGAGGAAAGAACATGAGCCAAGGAAACTGAGCAGTTTTTAAAAGTTAAAGATAATAAAACTGATTATCCATCAGACCTTAGGAAAAGAACACAACCTTGTCCACGCCTTAATTTTAGGCCAATGAGACTTCTGTCTTAAAGAATTACAGCATATTTGTGTTGCTTTATGCCCACATATTCAGAGGGAATTAAAAATAGCACAAACAAAGGAAATAGCGTATGCTATGAAATTAAGTTTTGGATGACTTTTACACACTTGGGAGAGTCAAAGCTTAATGAAGTCCTCTTGACTCATATTTTATCCTCGGTTTGTCCCAATATAGCCAAGGAGTTTTTTACATGATTTTAGATGAAGCAACCAAAAACTTGGCCCTGTTTCCTAGTATTAGAAAACAATGGGACTTATTATAATATTTGGTGTCTTAAGTTCCTTATTAACAAGTTATACAACTGAGGCTTTAAAAATATTATGTCGTACAGATTTGGACTTCTTTGTATTTTTTTTTTATCATTTCAGTTATTAATTCTAAAAAGCTGAATAGCAATAATGCTGTGCAGTAACCTGACAACCTTACGTAGGTTCATCTATCAGATTTGCTCTTTGCTCTTTTCTTTCCGTTTTGTACATTTCAAAACCTTTCAGTGTGCAAAAGTCTTTAAGCATCCTGCTTATTTATTTATTTATTTTTTAACATATGACTTCTTAAAACCAGCATTACAGCTTAGTTACAGCTCAGAGTTTTATTCCGCAAACAAAGGATAGTACACCTTCAAAGCATGAGGGCAGGCTGACCCCAAAAGAGAGGCCCCGATCCTTCTTGGCTTCCTCCTTTTCTACATTTGTCTCCTCCCTGTTGAGCCTGCCCTATGCAAACTGGGCTAGCCAAGAATGGGGTGTGTTTGTTCACCCGAAGTTTTCACTGTGGATTTTCTTTTGTTCCATTTTCGTGGTCTTTGCTCGCTCTTTATATTGTAGCTACCACCATTTTGGACTCCTTTTTCCGGTTCTAACTACCTAACACATGTACTTAAGATAACTTCATGATTTGCCAACATTATTCATAACATAAATTTCAGATGCAGAGGGAAAATGTGATATACCAATTAAATGCAATTTAGTTATACAGTATGCAGAAGAGAGACCTGAGACTGCTGTCATTGAAAAGATCTGCTTACAAGGATGAACCTTGTCTGGCATTTGAGAGAATATTCACCTCTGAGGGTGGAGAGGCAGGGGGATGAAAGACTAGAGAGGCATGTGCAGATGCAGCTTCATCAGTAACACTGCAGTTCTTGGATTAGGCAAATTGGTAATGTTTATTTACAGTATATAAATACCTTTTAAGAAAAGCATTGTTCATGTGCTAATGATGATAGAGGAGAATAAGCTAGTTTAACAAAGTATCTTTAAAATATTTAAAATGTCAACAATGGGGAAAAATGTCTTTGGAATTAGGTCAGTATTTGATTCTTAGAATTACTGGATTAATGTATATGTTGGGGAAGTTTGTAATTTCCTCGGTTCTATCTCAGCACAGCAAACATTTGAAGCGATGGATGGACTAGTGTTACAGCTCAGTTTTATTGGCAACCGAAGGAAAATACATCCTCGAGGTGTGAGGAAAAGACCAAGAGAACAGAAGCCCCCAAAAGAGGCGAAGAGAAGCCCCCTGCCCAATTTTGGCTCCTCTTTTTATGTTTTTTCTCCTCCCCCTGAGCTGCCCTATGTAAAGTGGGCTAGATAGGGGCTAGATAGGAGGGTGTTTGTTTTACCTGAGGTTCTCACTCAGACCTTCCTTTGTTCTATTTTCATGGGCTTTTCCCTTCTTTGTCTTTTAGCCATTCTATACTCCTTTTTCCTAACAAATTTAGGTCAATTAACTTTATCTCTTTGAGCTTCAGTTTCTTTGTTTCACAAATGTTAGTAATGACTCTGTCAAAATCTTTTTCTCAGAGAGGTTAATCATTAGATCTGTTACCAAATATTTCTGATTCTTAGAGGTGCAATACAGGATTGCACTTCTGTGAGGTTTTGCTTTCTAAGTGATGCACAACTTTCTAAGTTATGTGTGATTTAAAGTGAAGTTATATGCAGGCCACCTCTGAATGAGAACTTTAAGTCAGTGTATAATTACTACATTTTCTTCTCTCTGTCATGTGTGTCACTCAGCACCATCAACCTGCTTTCCTGAGCAGCCATGACTAAAAAAAGAAAAAAATTTGGACATGGAGAATGACCAAAAGTATATACATTTTGTTGTCTTAAGCCTGTTTTATTTTTTGTTAGCAGGCCATACATTTTTCCTATCCTAATCAATAAAACTTTTATTAAATGAGATATGTGATTTCAAATAATAGTACTTATATTTATATGAATTCCAGTTATGTAACAGAGGTCTGACAGAATACCACATAGAATGGGTAAATTTTGGTGAGCAGAAGTTAGAAAATTTCCTAGTATAATAGAGATGTATATGCTTCAGAATGATAAATACAGAGGCATTAAACATGAACTGTTCCATTTTTTTTTGCCTGGAAATGTTTCTTATTACTTGAATTGTTAAAGGATAGGTCAGCTAAATAAGTCTGTGTTTTATATGAATGTGTTAAATAATTGCTTTTATTCTAGCTTTGCCTTCCCTATGAATCAGGGAAGCAAGTCCTGAAGTGATTTACATCTTTGTAAGATCATTTTTATATGCTTTAATAACAGGGAAAACTATGTAATTTATTGTTTAGGCACACTTTTGTGATTGATAGATTTTACAAGGAAAGTGAAAGTGAAGTCACTCAGTCATGTCCGACTCTATGTGACCTCATGGAGTGTAAGGTACCGTGCTCCTCTGTCCATGGGATTTTCCAGGCAAGAGTACTCGACTGGGTTGCCATTTCCTTCTCCAGAGGATCTTCCCAACCCAGGGATTGAACCCAGGTCTCCCACATTGTAGGCAGACACTTTACCATCTGAGCCACCAGGGAAGTCCATAATATTCTGGTGAATGGTTACATCTACCCATGAGTTTGACAGTCCATTCATGGCTGGAAATCTCTATCTGCTTAAAGAGGAATACACACTGATGAATCCACTTTAAAAAAAAAAAAAAATCTTATCAAGGTCCATACATGGGTTGGAAAAGAATTTCCAGGGGCAGAATGAAAGGAGAATGAAGTTTATTAGAGTGGGAGATGCTATTAGAACAGTAAGCCAGCCCAAGGGAGAGCTGAACCCTTTGCAAGCTAGCAGCCAATTTTTATAGTCTCAAGACAGAGAAAATTCCTACTGGAATGGTGGCATTAGGTGATCAGTTATGAAGCTATAGGGTGGATAATAGGGTGAGTATTTCACCTAATACAGGATCAGGGGACTGGCCAGTTTAGATCCAGAGGCTCATGGTGACAGTTGCTATGGGGCTTGGTCAGTTTTCAGGATTTGTATTTTGTGACCTTTATCCAGGGCTCCACACCTGTGGTCTTGGTATAGGGCTCCACAATTCTCTATTCTGCACTTGCTATCTAAAGCAGTGATGCAGGCACTACATGGCATTTTAGGCGTATAGAGAAGAATGAACTACAGTTTCATGATTGTAAAGAAGTCTAATCATGTGTCTTTTCCAGTTCATTGAAGTTCAAATTTTTGGTTAGTATATCCACAGCTGAAGAAATTAGAAGTTGTCATAGATACAAAAGCATCTTTCAAATTAACTCTTAATTACCAAATTTAAAACCAAATATATAAACTTTCTTCTTAGTCTCTTTTCCTGTTCTTCATTATGATTTCCATTCTCATCTTCTTTTAAGAAACTTTATAGAGCCCTGACTTGTACATTAAGAACACAGCAATCTCTTATATTAACAGATAAATAATTCTCCATTTTCTAAATGAAGCTATATATTTGTAGATAAAGTCCAATAAGTACAGGAACTTATATAGACTTCAAGAAGGAAAATTAGAAAAATATTCTTTATTTTCATAGGTACAACAAAGTAGAATTGTTATTGACATCTGTGATGGGATATTTTGAGATTTTAATTATTATTATTTTTTTAATTTGCCATTTGACAGATCATATAAATTACATTCCAAAGTATAGAAGACAGTATCCATTGCTCATAGTTTCTTTCATAAAAAGTCCCATTCTCTTGAAATGCAGTATTGCTTTCATGCTTGATAACAGAAGTTGCTCCTGACACAAGTGTCTGAGAGTCAGAAGCCTTTATGAATTAATCTTAGTAATTTGGCTGTGGACATCAGGATAGTCAAAGTGTGGAAGGGATCTGTGATTCTGAGGAATGGCTCTCAGAGCGGGATACAGATGCATGGCTGGTGTGTGAGTGTCTTAGAATATCAGAGAATGCATGGGCCCATCTATACTCTGGTTGTTTGCTTTTAAACTTTCATAAGCTGTCTCTGTGTGCCTAAGCACTTTTTATGACTTAAATTCAGGTTTTCTTTATTGTTGAGAGGTCTTTTCACAGTGAATATATTCATTAGCATTGGGTAAAAGCCATAATTGATTTATATATAATTCTTACTTTCTAAAATCTTGGAGATCAGAGACTCCCATTTTCCTCAGTATGTGAGTATTGTGTGGGGAATGAGAGTTTATACTGCTTCATAATTTTGCCTTTTGCATCTATTCTCTCATAAATACTTTTCTCCATGGTCAAGATGTTCTTGACTGTAAGTCACTCTGTGTTTTCTATAGTCTAGTCCTGCAATGGCACCCCACTCCAGTACTTTTGCCTGGAAAATCCCATGGATGGAGGAGCCTGGTGGGATGCAGTCCATGGGGTCGCTACCAGTCTGACACGACTGAGCGACTTCACTTTGACTTTTCACTTTCATGCATTGGAGAAGGAAATGGCAACCCTCTCCTGTGTTCTTGCCTGGAGAATCCCAGGGACGAGGGAGCCTGGTGGGCTGCCGTCTATGGGGTCACACAGAGAGTCGGACACAACTGAAGCGACTTAGCAGCAGCAGCAGCAGCAGCAGCAGCCCTTGGATTCAGACTTTCCTTACCCATACATTATTTTCCTTTATTGCCTGATCTAGAGAAATAATATGTTAAATAATCAGCTTCGTTCTTTGACTTCACTGTTTCCTATTTAGTAAAACAAAACCTCATGAAACTTCAGGCTCATGGAAATGTTAGTGAATGATTAGAGCAAAGCATCAGAATTTCAAAGGAAATGAGTGTGGGTTCTATCTAGAGTGCTGCAGTATCTTTAAATTCTCACGAAAGAACATACCTAAAATCTAAAGCATTTAGGAGAAAATACCTGATATCCTTTCACTCCTAACTTGGCTCACTGATCTTCAGATTTATGTATGCTCAGGTTACTCTGTGTTTTTTTTTTTTTTTTTTTTTCCTTAAGAATTACCTAACTACTTCCACAGGAAATTTTCCCATTTACTAGAACCTTCTTTGAATTTTATACTGCATCATGGTGTTACACCAAATACAATTTGGAGTGAAAATTCAGACTTCAGTCCATTAACCAGAGAGTCTCGTGGGATTTTAATTTTTTTTTCTCTACAAGTGAGACTATACTTTTCATTCCCTGCTTCCTTTTCAATATTACCATGAGTAAGGGTATAGGCTATCTACTTCCTATCCTAGATGCCCTACAATGTTTATACATCTCCCGCCACCCAAATCTATATTATATTCTTTCCTCAGAACTTAACAGAATAAATCTTTTTAAGGCAGGATCCAGGCCTGATTTTAGAGTCTGTGGCATGTTTTTGGATTTGGAAATTTCAGATAAGTGATTAATAAACCTGTGACTACTCACTTTCAATCCAGTTTTGGGGAAGCCCCTTAAATATCTGTCTAGAAGGCTCAACACTGCTGAAAGAATTTACTCTTTGTTCCAGCCAGAACCTGAGTAAAGGTGCCTGACCTATCTCTTAGAACACTTCCTTCAGAAAACATGCAATTGTAAATATTTTTCTATCCCTTTGAGATACTTTTTATACAACCTAGGAATATCATTCTTCATGCTCTTTTGAAATTTAATCATCAAAAATATAGGGCCAAATAAATAAATAAATAAACTAGCAGAAGTGCATAACACAGAGAGTACAGCCTGGTACTCTGTGTTGACCTAGAGGCGTAGAATAGGGGAGGGGAAGGAGAAGGAGGCTCAAAAGGAGGGGGATACATATATCCACTCATTTGCTATGATGTAAGGCATAGACCACCACAACACAGTAAAACTTATCAATAAAGAAAGAAAGAAATATAGGGTCCCTGCCCCCTACGCTCTGCTGGAAGATAGGAACCTGACTTTGATAAGTGCCAGTTAACAAACACAAGTGGCCTAGACACATTGGCAATGTCCTTAAAGTCCTTTGGCAATTTTACTTTAGCATACATCAGCATTGAAAAAGTCTCCTGCCTTTTGTTTCATCAGTTCAGCTCAGTTCAGTTCAGTAGCTTAGTCATGTCCAACTCGTTGCAACCCCATGAATCGCAACATGCCAGGCCTCTCTGTCCATCACCAACTCCCAAAGTTGACTCAAACTCATGTCCATTGAGTCAGTGATGTCATCCAGCCATCTCATCCTCTGTCGTCCCCTTTTCCTCCTGCCCCCAATCCCTCCCAGCATCAGGGTCTTTTCCAATGAGTCAACTCTTCGCATGAGGTGGCCAAAGTACTGGAGTTTCAGCTTTAGCATCATTCCTTCCAAAGAAATCCCAGGGCTGCTCTCCTTTAAAATGGACTAGTTGGATCTCCTTGCAGTCCAAGGGACTCTCAAGAGTCTTCTCCAACACCACGGTTCAAAAGCATCAATTCTTCGGCACTCAGCTTTCTTCAGAGTCCAACTCTCACATCCACACATGATGACTGGAAAAACCATAGCCTTGACTAGATGGATTTGTTGGCAAAGTAATATGTCTGCTTTTTAATATTCTATCTAGGATGGTCATAATTTTCCTTCCAAGGAGTAAGCGTCTTTTAATTTCATGACTGCAATAACCATCTGCAGTGGTTTTGAACCCCCCAAAGATAAAGTCTGACACTGTTTCCACTGTTTCCCCATCTATTTCCCATGAAGTGATGGGACCAGATGCCATGATCTTAGTTTTCTGAATGTTGAGCTTTAAGCCAACTTTTTCACTCTCCTCTTTCACTTTCATCAAGAGCCTTTTTAGTTCTTCACTTTCTGCCATAAGGGTGGTATCATCTGCATATCTGAGGTTATTGATATATCTTCTGGCAATCTTGATTCCAGCTTGTGCTTCCTCCAGCCCAGCGTTTCTCATGATGTACTCTGCATATAAGTTAAATAAGCAGGGTGACAATATACAGCCTTGATGTAATCCTTTTCCTATTTGAAACCAGTCTGTTGTTCCATGTCCAGTTCTAACTGTTGCTTCCTCACCTGCATATAGGTTTCTCAGGAGGCAGGTCAAGTGGTCTGGTATTCCCATCTCTTTCAGGATCTTCCACAGTTTATTGTGATCCACACAGTCAAAGGCTTTGGCATATTCAATAAAGCAGTAATAGGTGTTTTTATGGAACTCTCTTCCTTTTTCCATGATGCAGCAGATGTTGGCAATTTGATATCTGATTCCTCTGCCTTTCCTAAAACCAGCTTGAACATCTCAAGTTCACCGTTCATGTATTGCTTAAGCCTGTCTTGGAGAATTTTGAGCATTACTTTACTAGTGTGTGAGATGAGTGCAATTGTGCAGTAGTTTGAGCATTCTTTGGGATTGCCTTTCTTTGGGATTGGAATGAAAACTGACCTTTTCCAGTCCTGTGGCCACTGCTGAGTTTTCCAAATTTGTTGGCATATTGAGTGCAGCACTTTCACAGCATCATCTTTCAGAATTTGAAATAGCTCAACTGGAATTCCATCAGCTCCACTAGCTTTGTTCGTAGTGATGCTTTCTAAGGCCCACTTGACTTCACATTCCAGGATGTCTGGCTCTTGGTGAGTGATCACACCATTGTGATTATCTGGGTCGTGAAGATCTTTTTTGTACAGTTCTTCTGTGTATTCTTGCCACCTCTTCTTAATATCATATGCTTCTGTTAGGTCCATACCATTTCTATCCTACATTGAGCCCATCTTTGCATGAAATGTTCCCTTGGTATCTCTAATTTTCTTGAAGAGATCTCTAGTCTTCCCCATTCTGTTGTTTTCCTCTATTTCTTGGCATTGATCACTGAGGAAGGCTTTCTTATCTCTTCTTGCTATTCTTTGGAACTCTGCATTCAGATGCTTATATCATTCCTTCTTTCCTCTGCTTTTCACTTCTCTTCTTTTCACAGCTTTTTGTAAGGCCTCCTCAGACAGCCATTTTGCTTTTTTGCACTTCTTTTTCTTGGAGATGGTCTTGATCCCTGTCTCCTGTACAGTGTCACGAACCTCAGCCCATAGTTCATCAGGCACTCTATCTATCAGATCAAGGCCCTTAAGTCTATTTCTCACTTCCACTGTATAATCATAAGGGATTTGATTTAGGTCATACCTGAGTGGTCTAGTGGTTTCCCCTACTTTCTTCAATTTAAGTCTAAATTTGGCAATAAGGAGTTCATGATCTG
Organism: Bubalus kerabau; assembly: GCF_029407905.1. NCBI lineage: Eukaryota > Metazoa > Chordata > Mammalia > Artiodactyla > Bovidae > Bubalus > Bubalus kerabau. The sequence goes on from NC_073645.1 coordinate 7,428,246, forward strand.
AGCCACAGTCAGCTCCTGGTCTTTCTTTGTTGACTGTATAGAGCTTCTCCATCTTTGGCTGCAAAGAATATAATCAATCTGATTTCGGTGTTGACCATCTGGTGATGTCCATGTGTAGAGTCTTCTCTTGTGTTGTTGGTGGAGCACGTTTGCTATGACCAGTGCATTCTCTTGGCAAAACTCTATTATCTTTTCCCTGCTTCATTCCGTATTCCAAGGCCAAATTTGCCCATTACTCCAGGTGCTTCTTGACTTCCTACTTTTGTATTCCAGTCCCCTATATTGAAAAGGACATCCTTTTTTTGGGTGTTAGTTAGTTCTAAAAGGTCTTGTAGGTCTTCATAGAACAGTTCAACTTCTGACAGAATGTGGTCCACTGGAGATAGGAATGGCAAACCACTTCAGTATTCTTGCCTTGATAACCCCATGAACAGTATGAAAAGGCAAAAAGATAGGATACTGAAAGAGGAACTCTCCAGGTCAGTAAATGCTCAATATGCTGCTGGAGATCAATGGAGAAATAACTCCATAAAGAATGAAGGGATGGAGCCAAAGCAAAACAATACCCAGTTGTGGATTTGCCTGGTGATAGAAGCAAGGTCCGATGCTGTAAAGAACAATACTGCATAGGAACCTGGAATGTTAGGTCCGTAAATCAAGACAAATTGGAAGTGGTCAAACAGGAGATGGCAAGAGTGAACATTAACATTCTAGGAATCAGTGAACTAAGATGGACTGGAATGGGTGAATTTAACTCAGATGAGCATTCTTTCTACTACTGTGGGGAGGAATCCCTTAGACAAAATGGAGTAGCCATCATGATCAACAAAAGAGTCCCAAATGCAGTACTTGTTTCATCAGAGTTGAGTCCCGTTTCTGAAGTCTTTCTCCCATATTGCAGTAGTCTGAATAAAATTTGTCTGGTACTTTTTAACCTATCCAGCTTTGTTTCCTTTGACAGCTTAATGTCTGTAAGGCGTCTGTGAACAATAAACTCAAGATTTCCAGCAGTTTTATGTTTTGTAATATTTTTAATACTTCTAATTTTAAAATATCAGGTAAACTCTAGATAATTTTCTTAATCTTCTGACCATATTTCTCTTCTCTTCTTTTCCTCCACAGTAAACTGCAAGTTTGCTTATGCCAAATTACATTTAGAGAATTATAATTAATCTTCCTTGTTTGATGTGGCCAAACACCTCTACAAATATCTTTGCAGAGAAACAGTATTATAAAATTAACATATTTCCAGCAAAGGAAAAAAAGCTTTATTACTCTATGGCTGTGTCTATACTAAATATATTCATTTTAATTAAGCTTTTACAAAGATTTTGAAATATCCTAAACGTGCACTCACCTTTTTGGCTTTGCAATCACTGTAATAGATTCTAGCAAATTATTTACAAAATTACTTAATTTCACAAGATGCTACTTTGTACAATTAGTGTATAAAGGAATGATCATTTCTAAATTTTCTTGTGTCTATGACAGTGAATATCAGAATGGGTGGCTAGTGGAGCCTAATGTATAACTATGAATAAACTAGACCAACAATAAATGCTTTCACAGAAAATTGTTCATGATAATTTTAATGTTTTAGAACCTAAAATAACTCAGCTGCCTCCTGATTAAGAAAATGGATTTTTAATGTAGTTCACATTTTAACTAATGAGGGTCAACTCATGCATTTTAGTGTTTTAGAGAATAGAAGCTTAGTTTTAAAAGCACAATGTATAGCACAGTTTGTTTCTAACTAAAATATAGGTGAGTCAACATTAAGACTGATGTTAAACAAAATTTAATTATAATAAATTATGCACTATTATCTAAGACTGTACTGCGTACCCAATTAGATATAGTCTCAATGAATGCACAGTAAAATTTTGATTTTACTTTTAACCTGCTTCTTTAAGGTAGGTGAGAAATTAATAATTGAAGAAATGAATAGTGGAAGAATTCATGTCATGAATTTATAGGTGTGCAAGAAGAAAATACATGTGAATCCTCAAAAGGAACTTCCACTTACTATTTCCTCTTTATCACTTGTAAATATACAGATTTAAAGCCTAACTTTGAAAGGTTGGTGTGCTGGTGCTCAGTTATTGAGTTCAGCAGTATCCATTCCCTATTGTTCATAGCTCATACATAATGCTGTGATAGATGGGACAACCCAGTAATAATTGTATGACAGCCATTAGCAAAAATGGACATAATTTCATGGCTATTTTAGCTTGAATTCCCACAGTAATATCATGGGTGCACCTTTTCAAATTATTTAAGGATGTTAAAATTTAGTTATACTGAATGTTGTGTGAATAACTATTGACTGACCATATAATTTTTCTTTGATTGAATGCACATATAAATAACTGATAAAGTAATATGAAATATTATATTTTTAGTTGTTTTCTTAGAACTGGTAATAGGGCAGTACATGTCCACTCTAGTGATAGTTTTGTTCCCTTGAATGCCTACTCAGTCGCTAAGTCATATCTGACTCTGCAACCCCATAGACTACAGCCTGTCCTGCTCCTCTGTCCATGGGATTTTACAGGCAAGAATACTAGAATGGGCTGTCTTTTCCTCCTCCAGGGGATCCTCCTTACTCAGGGATCAAATCTGCATCTCTTGTATCTCCCGGATTGGTAAATAGATTCTACACCACTGAGCCATATAAGAAGCCAAGTCCTTTAGTTCAGTTCAGGTCAGTTGCTCAGTTGTGTCCAACTCTTTGTGACCCCATGAACTGCAGCACACCGGGCCTCCCTGTCCATCACCAACTCCCAGAGCCTGCCCAAACTCATGTCCATTGAATCAGTGATACCATCCAACCATCTTATCCTTGGTTGTCCCCTTCTCCTCCTGACTTCAATCTTTCCCAGCATCAGGGTCTTTTCCAATGAGTCAGCTCGTTGCATCAGGTGGGCAAAGTATTGGAGTTTCAGCTACATCAGACTTTTCAATGAACACCCAAGACTGATCTCCTTTAGGATGGACTGGTTGGACCTCCTTGCAGTCCAAGGGACTCTCAAGAGTCTTCTCCAACACCACAGTTCAAAAGCATCAATTCTTTGGAGCTCAGCTTTCTTTATAGTCCAACTCTCACATCCATACATGTCTACTGGAAAAACCATAGCCTTGACTAGATGGACCTTTGTTGACAAAGTAATGTCTCTGCTATTCAATATGCTATCTAGGTTGGTCATAACTTTCCTTCCAAGGAGTAAGTGTCTTTTAATTTAATGGCTGCAATCACCATCTGCCATGATTTTGGAGTCAAAAAATATAAAGTCAGTCACTGTTTCCCCATCTATTTCCCATGAAGTGATGGGACCGAATGCCATGATCTTCGTTCTCTGAATGTTGAGCTTTAAGCCAACTTTTTCACTCTCCAATTTGACTTTCATCAGGAGGCTTTTTAGTTCTTCTACATTTTCTGCCATAAGGGTGGTTTCATCTGCACATCTGAGGTTACTGATATTTCTCCCAGCAATCTTGATTCCAGCTTGTGCTTCCTCCAGCCCCACATTTCTCACGATGTACTCTGCATATAAGTTAAATAAGCAAGGTGACAATATACAGCTTTGACGTACTCCTTTTCCTATTTCCATTTGTTCCATGTCCAGTTCTAACTGTTGCTTCCTGACCTGTATACAGGTTTCTCAAGAGGCAGGTCAGGTGGTCTGGTATTCCCATCTCTTTCAGGAATCTTCCACAGTTTATTGAGATCCACACAGTCAAAGGCTTTGGCATAGCCAATAAAGAAGAAATAGATGTTTTTTCTGGGACTCTCTTCCTTTTTCCATGATCCAGCGGATGTTGGCAATTTGATCTCTGATTCCTCTGCCTTTTCTAAAACCAGCTTGAACATCTGGAAGTTCATGGTTCATGTGTTGCTGAAGCCTGGCTTGGAGAATTTTGAGCATTACTTTCCTAGCGTGTGAGATGAGTGCAATTGTGTTGTAGTTTGAGCATTCTTTGGCATTGCCTTTCTTTGGGATTGTAATGAAAACTGAAGTTGATGTAAATTATGGAATATGACAGAAAATTGAAGAAATATAGTGAAAATTGAAGATTACAATCCATATTAATAGGCAATCCACTGAAAAGTTTTGTGAGTTGAGTGGATTAGACATTTTTAACGTAAAATTATTTATGCTTATTTTTTACTATTTGAAATTGTTTATCCTATGATTTTCAATCTAATCTATAAAATTAAATAATCAATATTCCCCAAATGCCCTTATCTATCCACCTTCCATATAATTTTTCAAGGCAAATTTTGATAAGCTGCCTACATTTCCTTTCTTTACTAACTCTCATATATTTATACCCATTCTGAATATTAGTTCTATTGAGTCTACTCATTAGTTCCTTTCTCTATAGCCCTTGGTATTGTATTAGTCAATATTCTTGTTTTCTATTAATATGACAATTACAGTATCTCTCAGTATCCATGAGGAAATTATACTAAAATCCACAGATGCGCAAGTCCAATAGTGGACCCTTCACAGTTCCACACCCAAGGATCCAATCAACCTTGGATTATGTAGCACTAAAAGTATTTATTGAAAGAAATCAGCATAGAAGTGGACCCATGTAGTTTAGACACATGCTGTCCCAGTGTCAGCTGTACAGTGGTCCCCTAAATGATCTCACTGCCTCTTTAAACTTCTACCATTTTTCTTAGAGTACTATTTCTGAAAACAAGGAAACTCTACAAAAATAATTTCATTTTTTAAGTTAATTTTCATGTTGTTTAGTTTCTACTGAACAGCAAAATGAATCAGTTATACCTATACACACATCTGCTGCTGCTGCTGAAGTCGCTTCAGTCGTGTCCGACTCTGTGCGACCCCATAGACGGCAGCCCACCAGGCTCCCCCGTCCCTGGGATTCTCCAGGCAAGAACACTGGAGTGGGTTGCCATTTCCTTCTCCAATGCATGAAAGTGAAAAGTGAAAGTGAAGTCACTCAGTCGTGTCTGACCCTCAGCAACCCCATGGACTGTAGCCTTCCAGGCTCCTCCATCCATGGGGTTTTCTAGGCAAGAGTACTGGAGTGGGATGCCATTGCCTTCTCTGATACACACATCTACACTTTTTCAAATGCATACAGGTCTTTATACATTACTGAGTAGAGGTCCCTGTGCTATACAATAGATTCTTTTTAGTTAACTATTTTACATCTAGTAGTGTCTATATGTTGATCCCAATCTCACAATTTATCCCTTACCTCTTTTTCACCCCCCTTGGTATCTATGTTTGTTTTTTATATCTGTTACTCTATTTCTGTTTTATAAATGGGTTCATTTGTGCCTTTTTTTTTTAAGATTCCACATATAAAATATGTTGTTGTTGTTTAGTCATGTCCAACACTTATGACTCTATGGACTGTAAGCTTCTCTGTCCATGGGATTTCCCAGGCAAGAATACTGAAGTGGGTTGCCATTTCCTTCTCCAGAGGATCTTCCCAACCCAGGGATCAAACCCAGGTCTCCTGTTTTGGTAGGATTATTCACCACTGAGCCACCAGGGAAGCTATATGTGATATATTATTCTGTATCTGGCTTACTTCACTGTGTAAGACAGTCTTTAGGTCCATCTACATCACTACAAATGACCCAAGTCCACTTCTTTTTATGGCTGAGTAGTATTCCATTGTGGAGAAGGCAATGGGACCCCACTCCAGTACTCTTGCCTGGAAAATCCCATGGATGGAGGAGCCTTGTAGGCTGCAGTCCATGGGGTCACTAAGAGTCAGACACGACTGAGCAACTTCACTTTCACTTTTTCACTTTCAGGCATTGGAGAAGGAAATGGCAGCCCACTCCAGTGTTCTTGCCTGGAGAATCCCAGGGGCAGGAGAGCCTGGTGGGCTGACATCTGTGGGGTCACACAGAATTGGACATGACTGAAGTGACTTAGCAGCAACTTAGCAGCAGTATTCCATTGTATACATGTACCACATCTTCTTTAAACAGTCTTCTGTTGATGGATATTTAGGTTGCTTCCATGTCCTGGCTATTGTAAATAGTGCTGAAATGAACAATGGGGTACGTGTATCTTTTTGAATCATGGCTTTCTCTGGATATATGCCCAAAAGTGGGATTGCTGGATCATATCATGTGGTAGTTCTATTTTTAGTTTTATAAGGAACCTCTGTGGGCTTCCCAGGTGGTGCTAGCTGTAAAGAACCCACCTGCCAATGCAGGAGACATAAAAGGTCTGGGCTTAATCCCTGGGTTGGGAAGATCCCCTGCAGGAGGCCGTGGCCACCCACTCCAGTATTCTTGCCTGGGGAAGAATGAAGAGAGGAGCCTGGTGGGCTACAGTCCATAGGACATTTACTGAAGTGACTTAGTGCCCAACAAGGAACCTACATACTGTTCTCAATAGTGGCTGTAACAATTTACATTTCTATCAATAGCGTAGGAGGGTTCCCTTTTATCCACATCCTCCCTAGCACTTATAGTTAATAGATTTTTTGATAATGGCTTTTCTGACCTGTGTGAGATGATACCTCATTGCAGTTTTGATTTGCATTTTTCAAAGCATCACTACAAACAAAGCTAGTAGAGGTGATGGAATTCCAGTTGAGCTATTTCAAATCCTGAAAGGTCATGCTGTGAAAGTGCTGCACTCAATATGCCAGCAAATTTGGAAAACTCAGAAGTGGCCACAGGACTGAAAAAGGTCAGTTTTCGTTCCAATCCCAAAGAAAGGCAATGCTAAAGAATGATCAAACTACCGCACAATTGCACTCATCTCGGAGAAGGCAATGGCACCCCACTCCAGTACTCTTGCCTGGAAAATCCCATGGACAGAAGAGCCTGGTAGGCTGCAGTCGATGGGGTTGCTAAGAGTCGAACACAACTGAGCGACTTCACTTTCACTTTTCACTTTCATGCATTGGGGAAGGAAATGGCAACCCACTCCAGCGTTCTTGCCTAGAGAATCCCAAGGATGGTGGAACCTGATGGGCTTCCATCTATGGGGTCGCACAGAGTTGGACACGACTGAAGCGACTTAGCAGCAGCAGTAGCAGCAGCACAGGCTAGTAAAGTAATGCTCATTCTCCAAGCCAGGCTTCAGCAACACATGAACCGTGAACTTCCAGATGTTCAAGCTGGTGTTAGGAAAGGCAGGGGAACCAGAGATCAAATTGCCAACATCCACTGGATCATCGTAAAAGCAAGAGAGTTCCAGAAAAACATCTATTTCTCCTTTATTGACTATGCCAAAGCCTTTGACTGTTTGGATCACAATAAACGGTGGAAGATCCTGAAAGATATGGGAATACCAGACCGCCTGACCTGCCTCTTGAGAAACCTATATGCGGGTCAGGAAGCAACAGTCAGAACTGGACATGGAACAGACTGGTTCCGAATAGGAAAAGGAGTACGTCAAGGCTGTATATTGTCACCCTGCTTATTTAACTTATACGCAGAGTACATCATAAGAAACCCTGGGCTGGAAGAAGCACAAGCTGGAATCAAGATTTCCGGGAGAAATATCAATAACCTCAGCTATGCAGATGACACCACCCTTATGGCAGAAAGTGAAGAGGAACTAAAAAGCCTCCTGATGAAAGTGAAATTGGAGAGTGAAAAAGTTGGCTTAAAGCTCAACATTCAGAAAACAAAGATCATGGCATCTGGTCCCATCACTTTATGGGAAATAGATGGGGAAACAATAGAAACAGTGTCAGACTTTATTTTTGGGGGGTCTAAAATCACTGCAGATGGTGACTGCAGCCATGAAATTAAAAGACGCTTACTCCTTGGAAGAAAAGTTCTGGCCAACCTAGATAGCATATTAAAAAGGAGATATATTACTTTCCCAACAAAGGTCCATGTAGTCAAGGCTATGGTTTTTCCAGTGGTCATGTATGGATGTGAGAGTTGGACTGTGAAGAAAGCTGAATACAGAAGAATTCATGCTTTTGAACTGTGGTGTTGAAGAAGACTCTTGAGAGTCCCTTGGACTGCAAGGAGGTCCAACCAGTCCATCCTAAAGGAGATCAGTCCTGGGTGTTCACTGGAAAGATTGAGGCTGAAGCTGAAACTCCAGTACTTTGGACACCTGATGCGATGAGTTGACTCATTGGCAAAGACTCTGGTGCTGGGAGGGATTGGAGGCAGGAGGAGAAGTGGACGACAGAGGAAGAGATGGTTGGATGGCATCATCGACTCGATGGACATGAGTTTGAGTCAACTCCGGGAGTTGGTGATGGACAGGGAGGCCTGGAGTGCTGTGATTCATGGGGATACAAAGAGTCAGACACGACTGAGCGACTGAACAGAATTGAAATGAAATGAATGATTAGTGATGTTGAGCATCTTTCATGTACCTCTTTGTCACCTGTATGTCTTCTTTGCAGAAATATCTATTTAGATTTTCTGCTCATTTTGATTGGGTTGTTTATACTGAGTTGCATGAGGTGTTTATATAATTTGGAGGTTAATCCCTGTCAGTCACTTTATTTGCAAATATGTTCTCCTATTTTGTGAATAATCTTTGTTTTGTGTTTTCCTTTGCTGTGCAAAAGCTTTTAAGTTTAATTACTTCCCATTTATTCATTTTTGTTTTTGTTTTCATTACTCTATGAGGTAAATCAAAAAAGATCTTGCTATGATTTATATCACAGTGTTCTGCCTCTAAGAGTTTTATAGTATCTGGCCTTGCATTTAACTCTCTAACCCATTTGAGTTTATTTTTGTGTATGGTTTTAGCGAATGTTCTAATTTTAAAAGGATTAAATCCCAGTCTACAAAATGCCCCATAATTCATCCTGCATTCTTATTCAAGTTCATCTACTCAACTCTTATCTTAGATTTGCTCAAGCAAATCATACATCTTATGTCTCAGTATCTTTCACAGAGTTTGTTCAACATCTTACCTGGAAAGCTTCTCCTTTCCCTTGAAGAACAAGCTGGGACATTTTTCTCTATATGCTTCCTTCCAACTTCATCCCTTGTAGAGTCATTCACACTCTGCTATATGTGCTCCTAGTTCACAAACTGGCCTCCATAGAAGCAGGGCAGAGAGAGACCAGAGAAAGTGAGAGGCCACTCCAGATTGGTAGGTGATAGGTTTAATAAGCAAGGGAGGTTATATATGAGGCCTATCTTGGGTGGCTGTAAGATAAGTAGATCTCCACATCTGTCCATAAAAATCTTAATGTTTAGGTAGAACCTTAACATGGCTCAATCAAGTATACTGTCCAGATGGTCTGAACAACCTTACTCTCTAGAGATTATTCACTTGGAGCAGCTCCCACTAGGAGACTGGTGGCAGAACATACATTCTAAGGACAGAGGAGGGGATATAAAGAGCCCTTACTACCTGAGTACAGCTCACAGGTCAACAGGTCTTGCACACAGCATAACACTGGTGGCTGAGACAGTAGAGCGTCTGCCTGCAATGCGGGAGACCGGGTGTGACCCCCGGGTCGGGAAGATCCCCTGGAGAAGGAAATGGCAACCCACTCCAGTACTTTTGCCTGGAAAATTCCATGGACTAAGGAGCCTAGTAGGCTACAGTCCATGGGGTTGCAAAGAGACACAACTGAGTGACTTCACTTTCACTTTCTTCCCAAGAAGATTATCAAAATCTTAAAGGTAATAACTTGGTAATATTGATCTTTATGTATGACTTCCCAGTAGTTCAAACAGTAATGAATCTGCCTGCAATGCAGGAGACCAGGGTTTGATCCCTGGGTTGGGAAGATCCTCTGGAGAATGGAGTGGCAATCCACTCCAGTATTCTTGCCTGGAGAATCCCATAGATAGAAAAGCCTAGTAAGCTACAGTCTGTGGGGTCACAAAGAGTCGGACATGACTGAGTGACTAACACACTGATATGGATATTTTAGGTGAAATTTACCTTCCAAGTGGTAGATTGCTTTTAAGGATTAGCTTATTTTGCCTGTGGACTTAGCTATTGGCCCTCAATTAAAGATTCCTTTCATCTATTTCACCCAATATCTCCATGGTTGGAATCATGAATGGCTTACATTTTGCACCTTCCTCTATATCAGATCCTTCAACTTGAATTCAACTCTTGGTCCTGGTATGCCCTCTTGAACATGGCTATTTAGACAGTCCCTTTTTCTTGAGTCTTCCAGTGTTGATTCTTGCCAATATGGCCACCTACCTTCACTTTTGCTCCTAAATAAAATGAAGTTTCAGTTCCCATCACATCACTAGGTGAATACATGGTACATCCATAGGTATATGAGTAAATATGTGTTAAATAAATGGTTAGAGGAAAACATGTGTATTTAAAAATATCATATTACCTGATATTTTGCTTAATTCTAGGGAAAAAAATGTTATTTTTCATCATTTAAAACTCTTCCTATTCCAATACACAAAAGACAAGAAGTACAAATCATGTAAACACTGCATTTACATTTTTTCACTCATTCCTTGGGGAAGAAACTTCACAAGTATCAAATCTGTGGTTCTATTTTTTAGACATGTCTTATGACATTCAAACATTGAGTACAGATAACAAGCAGTAATAATTAATCAAAGTTGATTTTAGTTGCCTGAAACATTATCTCTAAGGAAAATGGCATGGCAAATGTTCTCATAAAATTGTGTTTCTATAAGCCACTGAAATAAATAAAATAATAAAACAAAAGATATGTAAGAGAGTTTCCTATCACATGTTTTGATCTTGTATATAAGTTAGCTTATTTGCCAAGTTCTGACAGCTTTTCCCTAAAAAATCTCTGTTGACTTTTAAACAACTGTTTGGTTTTTTTATATTTCCATTCAACTTTTTATTCCTTCTGTTATTTAAGTTAATTTATTTGGAGTATAATTACAATGTTGTGTTAGTTCCTGCTGTACAGCAAAGTGAATCAGCTATATGTAAACATATATCCTCTCCTTTTTAGATTTCCTTCCTATTTAGGTCACCACAGAGCACTGAGTAGAGTTCCCTGAGCTATAGCGTATGTTCTCATTATTTAACTATTTTATACATAGTATCTATAGTATATATATGGCAATCCCAATTTCCCAATTCATCCTACTCCTGCCCTTTCTCCTCTTGGTGTCTATACATTTGTTTCTACATCTGTGTCCTTAATTCTGCTTTCCAAATATGATCATTATATCATTTAGATAGCTTTCATGCCTTGGCTATTGCAAATAGTACTGCTATGAACATTGCTGCTGCTGCTAAGTCGCTTCAGTCATGTCTGACTCTGTGCAACCCCCACGGACAGCAGCCCACCAGGCTCCCCCGTCCCTGGGATTCTCCAGGCAAGAACACTGGAGTGGGTTGCCATTTCCTTCTCCAATGCATGAACATTGAGATGCATGCATATTTTAAAATGAGAGTTTTTATCTTTCCATATATATACCCAGGAGTGTGTATGCTGGCTTATATGGTAGTTCTATTTTTAGTTATTTAAGGAATATTCTTATTGTTCTACATTGTGTCTGTACCAATTTACATTCACACCAACAGGAGGGTTCTCTTTTCTCTATATCATTTCCAGCATTTATTATTTGTAGACATTTGATGATGGCCATTCTGGCCAATGTATTAGAAGATTTTTAAATTTCTATATTAACCTAAAAAAATTTCTTGTATATCTATTCAATTATAATTTGAAATCTATTTGAGTTTTACACCTAAAATTCAATATTGAATTTTAATGTTTTATTTTTAACATTTTATTATGATTTCTAAATATTTCTTCAGTAAAATATTTTTTTCAGTTTGTAAAAAATTTTCTAGTATTCAGATTTTTCTCTGCATTTATAAATATATTCAATAATACTCAATTAAAGGGACATAATTTTCATTGTGCTAATTTAGATTTCAGTTGCTTCCCACTAAAATATAAGTGAAGTAAATCATATCCTAAGATAATACAATATATAGTTTAAAAATAAACATACAAATATTACCAAAATTATATATGAGACAACATGTGAAACCAGAGGCATGATGGAAGTATACAGAGTTTCTGCCACAAACACATCTGAAGGGTCAAAGACAATGGACAACTTATGACTTGAGTTTCACTTTAGTTGTTGCTGCTATTGTTGCTTGGTCATTCAGTCATGTCTGACCCTTTGCTACCCCATTACTGAGGCACCAAGGCTTCCCTATCCTTAACCACATGCTGGAGTTTGCTTAAACTCATATCCAATGAGTCAGTGATTCCATCCAACCACCTCATCCTCTGTCATACCCTTCTCCTTCTGCGTTCTATCTTTCAGAGAATCAGGCTCTTTCCCAATGAGTCAGCTTTTTGCATCAGGTAGCTAAAGTTTTGGAGCTTCAGCTTCAGCATGAGTCTTTCCGATGTATATTCAGGATTGATTTCCTTCAGGATTGACTGATTTGATCTGGCAGGCCAAGGGACTCTCAAGAGTCTTCTCCAACACCACAGTTCAAAAGCATCAATTCTTTGGCACTCAGCTTTCTTCACAGTCCAACTCTCACATCCATACGTGACCACTGGAAAAACCATAACCTTGACTAGATGGACCTTTGTTGGCAAAAAAATGTCTCTGCTTTTGAATACGCTATCTAGGTTGGTCATAAATTTTCTTCCAAGGAGTAAGTGTCTTTTAATTTCATGGCTGCAGTCACCATCTGCAGTGACTTTGGACGCCCAAAAAATAAAGTCTGACACTGTTTCCATGTTTCCCCATCTATTTCCCATGAAGTGATGGGACCAGATGCCATGATCTTCATTTCTTAATGTTGAGCTTTAAGCCAACTTTTTCACTCTCCTCTTTCACTTTCATCAAGAGGTTTTTGAGTTCCTCTTCACTTTCTGCCATAAGGGTGGTGTCATCTGCATAGCTGAGGTTATTGATATTTCTCCCAGCAATCTTGATTCCAGCTTGTGCTTCTTCCAGCCCAGCATTTCTCATGATGTACTCTGCATATAAGTTAAATAAGCAGGGTGACAATATACAGCCTTGACGTACTCCTTTTCCTATTTGAAACCAGTCTGTTGTTTGATGTCCAGTTCTGACTGTTGCTTCCTCACCTGCATATAGGTTTTTCAAGAGGCAGGTCAGGTGGTGTGCTATTCTCATCTCTTTCAGAATTTTCCCCAGTTTATTGTGATCCACACAGTCAAAGGCTTTGGCATAGTCAATAAAGCAGAAATAGATGTTTTTCTGGAACTCTCTTCCTTTTTTGATGATCCAGCAGATGTTGGCAATTTGATTTCTTGTTCCTCTACCTTTTCTAAAACCAGCTTGAACATCTGGAAGTTCACGGTTCACATACTGCTGAACCTGGCTTGGAGAATTTTGAGCATTACTTTACTAGTGTGTGAGATGAGATCAATTGTGTGGTGGTTTGAGCATTCTTTGGCATTGCCTTTCTTTGGGATTGGAATGAAAACTGACCTTTTCCAGTCCTGTGGCCACTGCTGAGTTTTCCAAATTTGTTGGCATATTGAGTGCAGCACTTTCACAGCATCATCCTTCAGGATTTGAAATAGCTCAACTGGAATTCCATATCTCCACTAGCTTTGTTCCTAGTGTTGCTTTCTAAGGCCCACTTGACTTCACACTCCAGGATGTCTGGCTCTAGGTGAGTAATCACACCATTTTGATTATCTGGGTCATGTAGATCTTTTTTGTACAGTTCTTCTGTGTTCTAGCAACCTCTTCTTAATATCTTCTTCTTCTGTTTGGTCCATGCCATTTCTGTCCTTTATTGAGCCCATCTTTGCATGAAATGCTCCCTTGGTATCTCTAATTTTCTTGAAGAGATCTCTCATCTTTCCCATTCTGTTGTTTTCCTCTATTTCTTTGCATTGATCACTGAGGAAGGCTTTCTTATCTCTCCTTGCTATTCTTTGGAACTCTGCATTCAGATGCTTATATCGTTCCTTCTTTACTCTGCTTTTCACTTCTATTCTTTTCAGAGATATTTGTAAGGCCTCCCCAGACAGCCATTTTGCTTTTTTGCATTTCTTTTCCATGGGGATGGTCTTGATCCCTGTGTCCTGTACAATGTCACAAACCCCAGTCAATAATTCATCAGGCACTCCATCAGATCTAGTCCCTTGAATCTATTTCTCACTTCCACTGTATAATCATAAGGGATTTTATTTAGGTCATACCTGAATGGTCTAGTAGTTTTCCCACTTTCTTCAATTTCAGTCTGAATTTGGCAATAAGGAGTTTGTCATCTGAGCCACAATCACCTCCCAGTGTTGTTTTTGCTGACTGTATAGAGCTTCTCCATCTTTGGCTGCAAAGAATATAATCAATCTGATTTTGGCGTTGACCATCTAGTAATGTCCATGTGTAGAGTCTTCTCTTGTGTTGTTGGAAGAGGGTGTTTGCTATGACCAGTGCATTCTCTTGGCAAAACTCTATTAGCCTTTGCCCTGCTTCATTCCGTATTTCAAGGCCAAATTTGCCTGTTACTCCAGGTGTTTCTTGACTTCCTACTTTTGCATTCCAGTCTCCTGTAATGAAAAGGACATCTTTTTGGGGTTTTAGTTCTAAAAGGTCTTGTAGGTCTTCATAGAACTGTTCAACTTCAGCATCTTCAGCATTACTGGTTGGGACATAGACTTGGATTACTGTGATATTGAATGGTTTGCCTTGGAAACAAACAGAGATCATTCTGTCATTTTTGAGATTGCATCCAAGTACTGCATTTCAGACTCTTTTGGTGACCATGATGGCTACTCCATTTCTTCTGAGGGATTCCTGCCTGCAGTAGTAGATATAATGGTCATCTGAGTTAAATTCACCCATTCCAGTCCATTTTAGTTTGCTGATTCCTAGAATGTCAAAGTTCACTCTTGCCATCTCCTGTTTGACCACTTTCAATTTGGCTTGACTCATGGAACTAACATTCCAGTTTCCTATGCAATATTGCTCTTTACAGCATCGAACCTTGCTTCTGTCACCAATCACATCCGCAACTGGGTTTTGTTTTTGCTTTGGCTCCATCCCTTCATTCTTTCTGGAGTTATTTCTCCACTGATCTTCAGTAGCATATTGGGCATTTACTGACCTGGGGAGTTCCTCTTTCATTATCCTATCATTTTGCCTTTTCATACTGTTCATGGGGTTATCAAAGCAAGAATACTGAAGTGGTTTGCCATTCCCTTCTCCAGTGGACCACATTCTGTCAGACCTCTTCACCATGACCCGCCTATCTTGGGTGGCCCCACAGGGCATGACTTAGTTTCAATGAATTAGAGAAGGCTGTGGTTCTAGTTTGATTAGATTGACTAGTTTTCTGTGATTATGGTTTCAGTGTGTTTGCCCTCTGATGCCCTCAGGCAACATCTACCATCTTACTTGGATTTCTCTTACCTTGGATGTGGGGTATCTCTTCACGGCTGCTCCAGCAAAGCGCGGCTGCTCCAGCAAAGCGCATCTGCTGCTCCTTACGTTGGATGAGGGGTATCTCCTCACTGCTGCCCTTCCTGACCTTTAATGTGGATTAGCTCCTCTAAGCCCACCTGCGCCTATGCAGCCACCGCTCCTTGGATGTGGGGCTTCTCCTCTCGGCCACTGCCCCTGGCCTCGGGCGTGGGGTAGCTCCTCTCGGCTGTGCTTGTGCACCATCGCAGTCGCCCATGCTTGTGCGGCTAATATGCGTTAGTATACTGTATTGGTGTTTTTTTTTTTTCTGGCTCACTTCACTCTGTATATTAGGCTTCAGTTTCATCCACCTCATTAGAACTGATTCAAATGTATTCTTTTTAATGGCTGAGTAATACTCCGTTGTGTATATGTACCACAGCTTTCTTATCCATTCATCTGCTGATGGACATCTAGGTTGCTTCCATATCCTGGCTATTATAAACAGTGCTGCGATGAACATTGGGGTACACATGTCTCTTTCAATTCTGGTTTCCTCGGTGTGTATGCCCAGCAGTGGGATTGCTGGGTCATATGACAGTTCTGTTTCCAGTTTTTTAAGGAATCTCCACACTGTTCTCCAAAGTGGCTGTACTAGTTTGCATTCCCATCAACAGTGTAAGAGGGTTCCCTTTTCTCCACATACTCTCCAGCATTTATTCCTTGTTGACTTTTGGATCGTAGCCATTTTGACTGGGGTGAAATGGTATCTCATTGTTGTTTTGGTTTGCATTTCTCTGATAATGTGTGATGTTGAGCATCTTTTCATGTGGTTGTTAGCCATCTGTATGTCTTCTTTGGAGAAATGTTTGTTTAGTTCTTTGGCCCATTTTTTGACTGGGTCATTTATTTTTATGGAATTGAGCTGCAGGAGTTGCTTGTATATTTTTGAGATTAATTCTTTGTCAGTTGCTTCATTTGCTGTTATTTTCTCCCATTCTGAAGGTTGTCTTTTCACCTCGCTTATAGTTTCCTTTGTTGTACAGAAGATTTTATTTTTAATTAGGTCCCATTTGTTTATTTTTGCTTTTATTTCCAATATTCTGGGAGGTGGATCATAAAGGATCCTGCTGTGATTTATGTCGGAGAGTGTTTTGCCTATGTTCTCCTCTAGGAGTTGTGTAGTTTTGGTCTTATGTTTAGATCTTTAATCCATTTTGAGTTTATTTTTTGTGTATGGTATTAGAAAGTGTTCTAGTTTCATTCTTTTACAAGTGGTTGACCAGTTTTCCCACTTGTGTTCCCACTTGTTTTCCAACCAGTTTCCCAGTTTAACCACTTGTTCAAGAGATTGTCTTTTCTCCATTGTATATTCTTGCCTCCTTTGTCAAAGATAAGGTGTCCGTAGGTGCGTGGATTTATCTATGGGCTTTTCATTTTGTTACATTGATCTATATTTCTGTCTTTGTGTCAGTACCATATTTTCTTGATGACTGTGGCTTTGTAGTAGAACCTGAAGTCAGGCAGGTTGATTCCTCCAGTTCCAAGTGTCTTTTAATTTCATGGCTGCAATCACCATCTGCAGTGACTTTGGAGCCCAAGAAAATAAAGTCTATTACTGTTTCCATTGTTTCCTCATCTATTTGCATTAAAGTGATGAAACTGGATGCCATGATCTTAGTTTTTTGAATGTTGAGTTTTAATCCAACTTTTTAACTCTCCTCTTTCATCTTCATCAAGAGGCTTTTTAGTTCCTCTTCACTTTTTGCTGTTAGGGTGATGTCATCTGCATATCTGAGGTTATTGATATTTCTCTCAGCAATCTTGACTCCAGCTTGTGCTTCATCCAGCCTGGCATTTCACATGATGTACTCTGAGTATAAGTTAAATAGCAAGGTAACAATATATAGCCTTGAGGTAGTCTTTTCCAAATTTTGAACCAGATAGTTGTTCCATGTCTAGTTCTAGCTGTTGATTCTTGACCTGCATACAGATTTCTCAGAAGAAAGGTAAGGTGGTCCAGTGTTCCATTCTCTTTAAGAATTTTCAGCAGTTTGTGTGATCCACAGAGTCAAAGGCTTTAGCAAAATCAATGAAGCAGAAGTAGATGTTTTTCTGGAACTCTCTTCCTTTTACAATGATCCAATGGATATTCACAATTTGATCTCTGGTTCCTCTGACTTTTCTAAATCCAGCAAACATCTGGAAGTTCTCAGTAAATGTGCTGTTGAAGCCTAGCTTGGAGAATTTTGAGAATTACTTTGCTACGATGTGAAATGAGTGCAATAGTGAGATAGTTTGAACATTCTTTGGCATTGCCTTTCTTTGGGGTGGGAATGATAACTGACCTCTTCTAGTCCTGTGGCCACTGCTGAGTTTTTCAAATTTGCTGACATATTGAGTGCAGCACTTTCATAACATCATCTTTTAGGACTTGAAATAGCTCAGCTGGAATTTCATAACCTCCACTAGCTTTGTTTGTAGTGAGGCTTCCTAAGGCCCACTTGACTTTGCATTCTAGGATGTCTGGCTCTAGGTGAGTGATCACACCATCATGGGTATCTGGATCATTAAGATCTTATTTGTATAGTTCTTCTGTGTATTCTTGACACCTCTTTTTAATACCTCTGCTTCTGTTAGGTTCATACCATTTCTCTCCTTTAATGTGCCCATCTTTGCATGAAATGTCCCGTTAGTATCTTTAATTTTCTTGACATCTCTAGTGTTTCCCATTCTATTATTTTTTCTCTATTTCTTTGCATTGTTCACTTAGGAAGGCTTTCTATCTCTCCTTGCTATTCTTTGGAACTCTGCATTCAGATGGGTATATCTTTCCTTTTCTCCTTCACCTTTCATGTCTCTTTTTTTCTCAGCCATTTGTAAGGCCTCCTCAGAAAACCATTTTGCCTTTTTGAATTTCTTTTTCTTGGGGATGGTTTTTATCACCATCTCTTGTACAATGTTATGAACCTCTGTCTATAGTTCTTCAGGCACTTTGTCCATCAAATCTAATCTCTTGAATCTATTTGTCACTTACATTGTATAATTGTAAGGGATTTGATTTAGGTCAGCCCTGAATGGCCTAGAGGTTTCCTCTATTTTCTCAATATAATTCTGAATTTTGCAATAAGTAGATCATGATCTGAGCCTCAGTCATCTCCCGGTCTTGTTTTTGCTGACTGTATATTCTTCTCCATCTTTTGTTGGTTATGAGGGCTACTCCATTTCTTCTAAGAGATTCTTGCCCACAGTCATAGATATAATGGTCATCTGAATTAAATTTGCCCATTCCAGTCCATTTTAGTTTACTGATTCATAAAATGTGGTTGTTCACTCGCCATCTCCTGTTTGACCACTTCCAATTAACCTTGATTCACAGACCTAACATTCCCATTTCCTATGCAGTATTGTTCTTCAGAGCATCAGACTTTACTTTCACTACCGGACATATCCACAACTGGGTGTTGTTTCCACTTTGGCTTAGCCTCTTCATTCTTTCTGGAGCTATTTCCCTGCTTTTCTCCAGTATCATATTGGGCATCTAACAACCTGAGAAGTTCCTCTTTTAATGTATATCTTTTTGCCTTTTCATACTGTTCATGGGGTTCTCAAGGCAAGAATACAAAGTGGTCTGTCAATCCCTTCTCCAGTGGGCCACTTTTTTGTCAGAACTCTCCTCCATGACCCAACTATCTTGGGTGGCCCTATATAGCATAGCTCATAGTTTCATTGAGTTAGACAAGGCTGTGATCCATGTTTCACTTTAGTAGTTGGTGTTATTTTCTTTAATGGATAAGACTGGAAATAACAATTCTAGGAAAGAAGTCAACACAAAGGGGAAACTAGTAAACTTAGAATAGATTCATGGAAAGGCAGGCAGGGAAAGTGAAATCAATTGAACCAAACTGTGAATAATTAGACTGGCAAGATTGCATTTTGTTTTGAGGTAATGGGAATCAAATAGGCATTGAATCAAAGAACTAACCAAAAGAGAAATGTGATGTGTGAAAAAAATTGTATCTGAAAGTAATAAGGTTCATCAGGTCTTTGGAGACTCAACATAAACAAACTACTTTGAAAGAAACGACAATGAGAGAGATTAAGGAAAACACTGGTGGGAAAGGAATGGAAAGAAGTTACAGACATGTGAGACATAGAGGATGTAGCCACTGGTTTAACTCATGCATTTGCAAAAAAAAAAAAAAAAAAAAAAGGCAAGATTACAGAGATGTTTAACAATAGGATTTAGAATAATGAAAGGAAACATTTAAAGCAGTTTTGCAGACTAGGTTAAAGCAATAGGACAGATGATACCAAAGTAGCCAGGGTGTCTCATTATTCAGGACCTATAGAATATGAAGATTAAAGTCTTGTCGTTGATTATTGTAGTTTTCAGTGTCAAGGGTATTAACAAATTCTAACACTCACTTTCCATGGAGCTACAATGCCTCTCTTCAGAGACAGGGAAAGCCAGGGACATCTTTTGCCTAACTTGCCTGCTATACATACTTGACCATACACACACACATACAGAGACACACACACACTTATAAACATATGTACGTCCTTTGGGCTTCCCTGGTAGCTCAGCTGGAAAAGAACCCACCTGCAATGCATGAGACGCCAGTTCAATTTTGGGTAGAGAAGTTCCCCTAGAGAAGGGATAGGCTACCTACTCCAGTATTCTTGTGCTTCCCTGGTGACTCAAACAGTAAAGAATCAGCTTGCAATGTGGGATACCTGGGTTCAATCCCTGTGTTGGGAAGATCCCCTGCAGGAGGGCATGGCAACCTGCTCCAGTGTTCTTGCCTGGATAGTCCCCATGGACAGAGGAGATTTGTGGGCTACAGTCCATGGGGTTGCAGGGCACAGCCAAGAGACTAAGCACAGCACACAGTTCCTTTAGTAGCACATGCTTCCTTTAGTAAAAATACACAGCATTGACCCCTACCCCCATATACACCCTTACAAACATAAAGAATAATCTGTTGCTTTCAACAGCAAGTTCATTTCATTATATTCTCCTTTTTGATCTATATATCTTGCCCTTGCCTCTGCACAAAATCTTATCCTTACTTAATCCAAATCATCTACGTTATAGAAGGACTGGTGATTTGTAAACAAATGATCACATAGAACATTTAAATCCTCATTCCTTGCTAATAAATCTAACTTTCAGAGTTAAAATGGATTCCCCTTATGCAAATGAAAAACTCCACCTCCTTTCTCTTTCTCTTACAGCCTTTGATGCCATGAAGCAATGCTTTTCTCCAGTTTCACTTCTTCTTGGTTGCACCCATGTTAAATACCCTTTCTTTCCTTTCCTGAAGAATATTCCTTCCCTTCTTCTTCTTCCACCTACATTTTAGCTTTCATTAAGTTTTCTACATGTCTCTTTTATTAATATTCTCATACAAAGTAAACTTTTCTTATAAAATTATCTTAAACAGAGATGCAGAGCTCAGCATATTTAATAAATTGAAACATTTAATATGTGCTCAAGAAAATATTTTATTAATAATAGTAATTATTGCTGCTAGTACAGGTTTAGAAGATCTCTAATCAATAGATGTTTATTTACTTGAAATAAAGGAATCCTAGACTTAATTCATTTTAAGATGAATGTTACTCTTGTTACAAAAATAATTACAGTAAATTTAGCTTTTATTAGTGAATCAGATTTATGTCCACAAGGTTTATTTAAAATGAACAGCAACTCTACTACTTAAATAATAGTTTTCTCTACCTACACAGTACACCTTAGGGGACAGGTTATACTTAAATCCGCCATCGTGTTCCCCAAGAGGAATGTATTTTCTATTAAAATTTAAAAGGTTGGATTTTTTTCTTACATGTTCAAAAAAATTAGTATTAGATCATTTCTATTATTGTATTTTGTTAAGGAAATCATAGTAGTGTATTTTATGAACAGTCTTCCAATAGTAGGGAATAATAGAAGCATCATATGGATAGTATTTCCCTTGGAATGGCAATGCTAGTTATTAGTGTAGACTGCTGTTTCTTCTTTTGCAAACAGAATTTTATTTTAAATACAGGCAATTCTACAGATTATGTAAACATATACATTTATAAATTTTATAGGTTGTTCAGTTGCTCAATCTTGTCCAACTCTTTGTGACCCCATGGACAGCAGGACATCAGGCTTCCCTGTCCTACATCATCTCTCAGAGCTTGCTCAAACTCATGTCCATTGAGTCGGTGATGCCATCCAACCATCTCATCCTCTGTTGACCCCTTCTCCTGCCTTTAATCTTTCCCAGCATCAGGGTCTTTTCCAGTGAGCCAGCTCTTCTCATCAGGTGGCCAAAGTATTGGGGCTTCAGCTTCAGCATCAGTCCTTCCAATGAATCAGTTCAGTTCATTTATTTCCTTTAGGATTGACTTGTTGGATCTTCTTGCAGTCCAAGGGACTCTCAAGAGTCTTCTCCAGCACCACAGTTAAAAAAAATCAATTCTTTGGTGCTAAGCCTTCTTTATGGTTCAACTCTCACATCCATACATGACTACTGGAAAAACCATAGTTTCGACTCTACAGAACTTTGTCAGCAAAGTAATGTTTCTGGTTTTATTTTGTTTTATTTATTTATTTATTTTTTTAATACACTGTCTCAGTTTGTCACAGCTTTTCTTCCAAGGATCAAGCATCTTTTAATTTCATGGCTCCAGAGATTCTGGAGCCCAAGAAAATAAAGTCTCTCACTATTTCCATTGCTTTCCTATCTATTTGCCATGAAGTGATGGGCTGGATGCCATGATCTTAATTTTTTGAATGTTGAGTTTTAAGCCAGCTTTTTCACTCTCCTCTTTCACCTTCATCAAGAGGCTGTTTAGTTCCTTTTTACTTTCTTCTGTAAGGGTGCTATCATCTGCATATCTGAGGTTGTTGATATTTCTCCTGGAAATCTTGATTCCAGCTTGTGCTTCATCCAGTCCAGCATTTCACATGACATACTCTACATACAAGTTAAATAAGCAGGGTGGCAATATCCAGCCTTGACATATTCCTTTCCCATTTTTGAATCAGTCCATTGTTCCATGTCTGGTTCTAACTGTTGCTTATTGACCTGCATACAGGATTCTCAGGAGGCAGGTAAGGTGGCCTGGTATTCCCATTCTTTAAGAACTTTCCACAGTTTGTGTGATCCACACAGTCAAAGGCTTTGGCATAGTTAATCAACTAGAAGTAGATGTTTTTTTCTGGAATTATCTTGCTTTTTCTATGGTCCAATGGATGTTGGCAATTTGATCTCTGGTTCCTTTGCCTTTTCTAAATCCAATTTGTACATATGGATTTGTGTAAAAATGAAATTATAATATAAATTATATATATAATTTTATAAAGAAAGCTACTCTTTTATGATTGATCTAATTCTGCATTAAGATCAGCTTCTGCTTTAATTTCTCAGTTGTATCTATCATAAAATGTGGTTTTCAGCTTTCCCAAGAAAACAGACAGTGATGACATTCAGAGATTTAAATGTAGTGATGCAGGCCTCTTTCTGAAGTTTTTTTTTTTTAACATATTCATTGTCCTTAATTTTCACAGATGAGCTAAAGAATCAATTTTAGAATGCAGCCCATTTTATTTGTATGTAGCCCATCAGGCTCCTCTGCCCATGGGACTTTCCAGGCAGGAATACTGGAGTGGGTTGCCATTCCTTCTCCAGGTGATCTTCCCAACCCAGGGATCAAACCCTCATCTCTTGAGTCCCCTGCATTGGTAAGCAGATTCTATACCACTAGCTCCACCTGAGGCACTATTATTTGTATTACATTATCATTTTCTTCAAAAGCTTTATTTTGGTTCAGTTTCATTTATAAGGCTAGAAATATCAGAATTCTTTTTATTACTAATTCCAATCTAATAGAACAAATCCATTATATCAGATTTTTCCTATATGATGTGCCATTGTAATGTAACAAGATGGGTGTTTGATCAACCTTCTCCTCTATAACTTTTCTATTATTCTTTTTTTTTAATATAAATCTATTTATTTTAATTGGAGGCTAATTACTTTACAATATTGTATTAGTTTTGCCATACATCAGCATGAATACACCATGGGTATACACATGTTCCCAATCCTGAACCCCCCTCCCACCTACCTCCCCGTACCATCCCTCTGGGTCATCCCAGTGCATAGCCCCAAGCATCCTGTATCCCGCTTTGAACCTGGACTGGTGATTCATTTCGTATATGATATTATACATGTTTCAATGCCATTCTCCCAAATCATCCCACCCTCTCCCTCTCCCACAGAGTCCAAAAGACTCTTCTATACATCTGTGTCTCTTTTGCTGCCTTGCATACAGGGTTATCATTACCATCTTTCTAAATTCCATATATATGCGTTAGTATACTGTATTGGTGTTTTTCTTTCTGGCTTACTTCACTCTGTATAATAGGCTCCAGTTTCATCCACCTCATTAGAACTAATGCAAATGTATCCTTTTTAATGGCTGAGTAATACTCCATTGTGTTTATGTACCACAGCTTTCTTATCCATTCGTCTGCTGATGGACATCTAGGTTGCTTCCATGTCCTGGCTATTATAAACAGTGCTGCGATGAACATTGGGATGCACGTGTTTCTTTCAATTTTGGTTTCCTTGGTGTGTATGTCCAGCAGTGGGATTGCTGGGTCATAAGGCAGTTCTATTTCCAGTTTTTTAAGGAATCTGCACACTGTTCTCCATAGTGGCTGTACTAGTTTGCATTCCCACCAACAGTGTAAGAGGGTTCCCTTTTCTCCACACCCTCTCCAGCATTTATTGCTTGTAGACTTTTGGATAGCAGCCATTCTGACTGGTGTAAAATGGTACCTCACTGTGGTTTTGATTTGCATTTCTCTGATAATGAGTGATGTTGAGCATTTTTTCATGTATTTGTTAGCCATCAGTATGTCTTCTTTGGAGAAATGTCTGTTTAGTTCTTTGGCTCATTTTTTGACTGGGTCATTTATTTTTCTGGAATTGAGCTACAGGAGTTGCTTGTATATTTTTGAGATTAATTCTTTGTCCATTGCTTTGTTTGCTGTTATTTTCTCCCATTCTGAAGGTTGTCTTTTCACCTTGCTTATAATTTCCTTTGTTGTGCAGAAGCTTTTAACTTTAATTAGGTCCCATTTGTTTATTTTTGCATTTATTTCCAATATTCTGGGAGGTGGGTCATAGAGGATCCTGCTGTGATTCATGTCAGAGAGTGTTTTGCCTATGTTGTCCTCTAGGAGTTTTATAGTTTCTGGTTTTACGTTATCATAGGTTCACAATATGACTGTCCCCTCAATATTTACAAATCTATGCATATCTAAAATAATGTCCTAGATCAAATGTCAGCAAACATTTTCCATAAACACCAGAGAATAAATAATTAGTTTTGTGGCTTAGGTTGTCTCTGTTGCAACTACTCCACTCTGCCATGGTAGCATGAAAAACATCACCGATATGTAAAGAAATGGATAAGACTATGAATATTGATATTTGAAGTTTATATATTCTTTACATGTCAATAAATAATATTCTTTGACTTTTTCCCATTTTAAAATTGTAAAAATCATTCTTATTCTATTGTTTTTGCAAAAATCAGGTAGTAATCTAGATTTGCCCACTGGGTATTAGGTTGTTCACTCCTGTCATAGATGGCACAATTGGCAAGCCTACTCTTAGAAGTATAGTCATAAGATTAGAAGGATATAGATTTAGAAATGTAAAAGAATACAAAGATGGGTTGGAGAATACTGTAATCTTGTTCCACACAGCAATGATTCTAGAATTTCCATGAAGGGGAGAGCCTTAATTGTGGTAGTATAGAAAATTAAAAGTGGGAATCTACTTAGAAATGGAGTATAATGGTAATGATTGCAGCTAGTTACTTTTTTTTTTTTTTTTTTGAGCCACTTTTACAAAGTAAGCATTCTTATTTATTTACATGCTACATTTGTTTAAGGTGTCTTTGGTGGGAGCCAGTCCCTCTTCCTCACCAGCCTTGGCCCCCATCATTCCCAACTCCAAGTACTTACTTAAACATGATCAATCTGTTGCAAGAGTACACAACAAAAACTAAGGGAAAACTGTATTTTTCATCAGTTTCATTATGTGTAATAATGTTAATTTTAGTGCCAACATGAAATCATCTCTGTTTCTCTTTTATTTCTTCTCTTAACCCAATCCATAAATTATCAACCCTCCTTCCTTTAAATATTTAATAAAAGTTTTTGGTCCTTATTAACAGATGCTCATTGGTAGTCTGACATGCAAGAGAGTTGAGGATTTCTTATTTTAAATCTCTTTGAAGCTATAGGTTCTGAGGAGATAGGACCCTTCTTAATACCCTCACTAGTTGCTCCAGAAGAGGGTGTCACTTTTCATTCTGTTACTGAATCATTTTATTTTTTAATTGAATTAAACCTGTAAGATAAAATGTAAAATTTTTTCAGCCTCTTAACTGTTGACTATCAGTGCTTGGATTTCTTTTAGCTATGCAAAAGGGAACATTTCCTTAAAAATAGTAGTAATAAGGAATTTCCTGGCAGTCTAGTGGTTAGGACTTTGGGCATACACTGCCAAAGGCCTGGGTTCAATCCCTGGTCAGAGAACTAAGATCCCACAATCCACATGGCATGGGCAAAGTAATAATAATAATAAATAATTCAGTAATAAATTTAAAAAATAGTAATAATTAATAGCATAGACCAAAAATAAATTTTTAAAATTTCATATGAAATATATCCTTTTAATGAACATATCCATTTGATACTTAGATATCTTCCTAGAGTGCCTTTTTTCATACAGATTTTATTTTTTTCATATAGACTAAGATGCTACTGTTATCTCTGTATAAAGCACCTCAGTGTATCTTCATGTACAATTCTTTTATAATGAGGTTTTTATTGCATGTAATAGCTTAGGTTTTTTTTTTTTAATTTTGTTAAGACACATACTTTTATAACAATAATTCAGCATAACTATGTATTGTAAATGTAGAAATAGATAACATTCAGCAACTCACAATTTTGTCCTGCCCACATCCATGTGTATGTACACACTTATGCTCAAGTGGATAATTTATGTTATTAGAATGTATATGCTTATTTACAAAAAGGGATAGCCAGTGAAATAGTAATAACAATAATAGTCATAATTATAGTAATACATTTGTTGAATTTTTTCTCTGTGCCAGACATTATATTATGCATCCTACTTGCATTTTCTTCTTTGAAACTCCCAATAATCTTGGTGATGAAGCATAATTTCATAATCATTATCATTGCAATTAAAAATGACTTTACCTGAAATATTTCCCTGCTTCTGCCTCACAATATATGTTCTAGCATGCACCTAGTTAGCCATGAATATCTGCATATGGAAAATGTACTAAATGAATAAAAAACTGAACTCAGTAGGCTATTTTTTATAGCTAAATATCACTTTATGATGGATGGGTATGTTCATTGCCCCACCAAACAAATACTCTTATTTTGATAAGTATTTCAACCTCAAAGACTCATATATTTTGCCAATATACATCATCTGCCTTCAGCTAAATCAGAGATATCAAGGTGTATATTACCTCTCCTCATATTATACTAATATGACAGGACTTTAGAATATATTTATACTGGGAAATAGCTTATATAGACGAACCCTTCATCTCTCAATATGTCCTGAAAACTGAAAGAGTTGGGAGTGAAAACTCTCATTTCAGATGCTGTTTTAAATGGTCTATAACCTTTTTTTTTTTAAAGCTCCTTTCCTTTTCTTTCTCATCTTCTTTTTCTTCTCCTTTACTTCCATTTTGCTTTATTATAAATAATAATGCAAGATACACTGTGTAGTGTATTTCTTATCAATGGTATAGGTTTATAATCCTGTTTTGCTCACGGAAATGTACCAGTGAAGGTCCAGACAGCAGATCACAAAATTTTAGCCATATGAATCCATAATGTAGTCATTTTCCATATATATATAGTCAAGAGCAGATGTTTTTTAATCTTATATTGATTAGTTTCTGAGTAAGATTGCCTAAAACACAAATTCACCATTATACAAAGATAGGTTCACAGGTAGGTTAGATAACTGAGAAACTGCTAAATATGATACTTGGAGGATAAAAAATTTTGTCTATGAGTTGCTCAGTGGCTACTTATGCCACTAGAAATAGTCTTGGTAATACTCTTAGACCATTCATAACTTTTATCAAGTGTTCATATTTGCTGGAGAAGGGATAGGGTACCCACTCGAGTATTCTTGGGCTTCCCTGGTGGCTCAGCTGGTAAAAAATCTGCCTGCAATGTGGGAGATCTGGGTTCAGTCCCTGGGTTGGGAAGATCCCCTGGAGAAGGGCATGGCAACCCATTCCAGTATTCTTGCCTGGAGAATTCCATGGGCTGTATAATTAATGGGGTCACCAAGAGTCAGATACAACTGAGCAACTTTCACTGTCACTATCATGATTTTAAAGTTACAGTGAAATTGAACTTGAAATAATGCAGCATTCTTAAGAACTAGGTTTTCTTTTTACATTGAATCCCTGGTAGCTCAGAGGTTAAAGCATCTGCCTGGAATGTGGGAGACCCGGGTTCCATCCCTGGGTCGGGAAGATCCCCTGGAGAAGGAAATGGCAACCTACTCCAGTACTCTTGCCTGGAGAATCCCACGGAGGGAGGAGCCTGGTAGGCTACAGTCCATGGGGTGACCCGCAAAGAGTCGGACATGACTCAGCGCCTTCACTTTCACTTTCATAGGTCTAGAATGTAATTTTACATATAAGTTATATACTTTCAAATTACCAACTTTATTCATGAAAATGAGAATCCAAGAAACATTAAAAATAAGAATAATGACTATAATGCAATTAAATGTAGTCTTCATGCATCTGAACACACAGCAAGGTCATCTAGTTAAGCTTTTCATAAATATGAATCTCTTAGGTCTCAGTCCCTTGGAGATTCCAGTAAGTTTGCATGGGACTTGGAATCTCTGATTGAACAAGTGTCTTTGGTGGCCAGTCTGTGGATCAATGTTGAAGAGGCTAAATCCAGCTGTGTAATTCCAAACCCTTACTCTCTTTTAGAGTTAATTCACAGTAATTAAAAAAAAAAATCCATATTTCTGTGCCCAAGCACAATGATTCAATTTTGTAAAGCTGGAATGGTATTTAGGAACATACATTTTAACAAATGCGCTAGGAAATTCCAATATTGGGAATCCATAGACATACTCTGGAAACCTGGCTTATTCATCAGGACGCACTTGGACAGACTTTACTCAAATAACCTTAAACAGAGTAAAATTAAGGGCTTCCCAGGTGGCGCTAGTGGTAAAGAACCATTCTGCCAACTCAGTAGACATAAAAGACTAGGGTTTGATCCCTGATCAAAAGATCCCGCGGAGAAGGAAATGGCAACCCACTTCAGTATTCCTGCCTGAAGAAACCCATGGACAGAGAAGCCTGGCGGGCTACAGTCCATGGGGTTGCCGAGAGTCAGACATGACTGAAGTGAATTAGCACACAGGCACATTAGAGTTAAGTGAGAGAAGGATAGAGAGATAAACAGAAATTTCCTCTTCCCTAGACTACGTGTATTTTCATAATTTCTGTAACCATCAGGTCTTCATAATGCTTTGCATAGGTGCCAAGCTTCCCATTCAGACTTCACTCAAATAACCTCAACAGAGTAAAATTAAAGGTCTCTCCAAGAAGAAGCATCTGTAACTTACTTAAAAGTTACTTGTCTATCTATGAATATTTCTTTTATTACTGATCTAATTTTGCATAGAAAATTTAAGGAGAGTTGCTCTTTCTTAGTGTTCTGTCTGTCCTTTTAAATTTTCTCTAGTTTTTAAAGAGCTCTCTTTCACACTTCCCTTTTATATTATAATTCCTTTAACTCAGGATCAAATAAATACTGGAAGCCTGAAAGTTAATTCCACTCATAGACATAACCTTGGAAATTTTAAAATTTTATTTTTAACCTGTCTATCATTTCAGTGTTTGTATCTAAATTGAAACAACCATTAAAACCTTTGCATATACACAAGAATTCTAGTTTGATTTCCCTTGTTAAAAATTTGAGATAATTTGACAATGTTGAGCCTGAGGGTTATAAATGGTAATAATTTGTGAGTAGAACTCACTAGCTTTTAACACAGTGTGATATATCTAGTTTACCATGATCCCTACCGCTCCTGATAATTTTTCTCATGTTTCACATATGTTAGCCAAATCACCTACCTCTCATTTTTAACTTTATGTACTCAATCCATAGTATTTTGCCACTTCAGTTCAATTCAGTTGCTCAGTTGTGTCCGACTCTTTGCGACCCCATGAATTGCAGCACGCCAGGCCTCCCTGTCCATCACCAACTCCAGGAGTTCACTCAAACTCACGTCCATTGAGTTGGTGATGCCATCCAGCCATCTCATCCTCTGTCATCCCCTTTTGCTCCTGCCCTCAATCCCTCCCAGCATCAGAATTTTTTCCAATGAGTCAACTCTTTGCATGAGATGGCCAAAGTACTGGAGTTTCAGTGTTAGCATCATTCCTTCCAAAGAATACCAAGGACTGATCTCCTTTAGAATGGACTGGTTGGATCTCCTTGCAGTTCAAGCGACTCTCAAGAGTCTTCTCCAACACCACAGTTCAAAAGCATCAATTCTTCAGCACTCAGCCTTCTTCACAGTCCAACTCTCACATCCACACATGACTACTGGAAAAACCATAGCTTTGACTAGATGGAACTTTGTTGGCAAAGTAATGTCTCTGCTTTTGAATATGCTATCTAGATTGGTCATAACTTTCCTTCCAAGGACTAATTGTCTTTTAATTTCATGACTGCAGTCACCATCTGCAGTGATTTTGGAGCCCAAAACTATAAAGTGTCTCACTGTTTCCCCATCTGTTTCCCATGAAGTGATGGGATCAGATGCCATGATCTTAGTTTTCTGAATGTTGAGCTTTATGCCAACTGTTTCACTCTCCTCTTTTACCTTTATCAAGAGGCTTTTGAGTTCCCCTTCATTTTCTGCCATAAGGGTGGTCTCATATGCATAGGTGAGGTTATTGATATTTCTCCCAGCAATCTTGATTCCAGCTTGTGCTTCTTCCAGCCCAGTGTTTCTCATGATGTACTCTGCATATAAGTTAAATAAGCAGGGTGACAATATACAGCCTTGACGTACTCCTTTTCCTCTTTGGAACCAGTCTGTTTTTCCATGTCCAGTTCTAACTGTTGCTTCCTGACCTGCATATAGGTTTCTCAAGAGGCAGGTCAGGTGGTCTGGCATTCCCATCTCTTGAAGAATTTCCCACAGTTTATTGAGATCCACACAGTCAAATGCTTTGGCATAGTCAATAAAGCAGAAATAGATGTTTTTCTGGAACTCTCTTGCTTTTTCCATGATCCAGCAGATGTTGGCAATTTGATCTCTTTTACCACTTACCTATTTTTAACTATTTTAACACATTTTAACCTATTTTAACACTTTCATTTTAACTTCATTCATATTATCTAATTACTCACTGCATGCATGGTCTATATTTTTAAGTAAAGGCCACCTTCCCATGTACTTTTATCCATACCTTTAGCAAGCATAGTGAACATTTAGAAAACATTGTGGATAAATACATTTCCAGAACCAAATAAAAATAAATTAATTAAAATCCAAGCCCAAGAGAGCAGTAGAAAAATGATCACCATTCTGAGTATTTATTATATGTTAAACATGAGAATGTTTTTGCAAAATATTTGATCCTCGCTTCATTTGATCCTCACTTCAACTCTTTGACATGTTTATGTCTCCTTTACTGAGGATTAAAAAAAATAAAAGACTTAAGGAAGAGGTGATGACTGTCAGAGTCCAGAATGGAATGGCAGACTCTTAGATCCTGAACAGTTGTCAAGCCACAGTGCTCTGCATTGTGACTTGGCCTCCTGGTGGCAAAATGTGTGGGGAAGTATGGAGGAGGTTAGGAAACACCAGGAGGAAATGGAGGGATGAGAAGAGCCCTTACGAGGATATTCATTTGTAGAGACTTGGCACTTCATCTGTGCTCATTCTGTTTAAAGCTTTGAGACTTAGATCAGGTACAACAAGTAAAATTATAATGTAAAATCATTGTTTTGTCATTGTTTATGCAAAGTATTGAAGTTTAAATTGCTTAAACTTTTCAAAAATATAAAAATTTGACTTTGAAAAGCCTTTAAATTTAAGCTATTAAAGTTTCTTAAAAGAGCCACAGTGCCTTAATAAAAATTCCTTAAAGATGAATAAAACTTTCTATATTTTCAACAGCCTTTACATATATTTTAAAAATTCTGAAAAGAAGCAAAGTAGCATAGATTTGCTACTGGTAGGTAGTTGTGAAATGCTTGAATGACCCAACAGATGGTAAAACTCAAAATCTCTTATGACCTCACAGTCCCACAGGCTAATAATGGCTCGTTATTTCCTGTGTGTGTGACATTTGAGATATTTCAAGAATTGTTTTTTATTATACTAACATAGAGTTTTAATAATATACATATTTTTGTTATATGTATGTGTACACATGTGCAAATATGTTGCTATATATTACTTACTAATTCTCATGCCCATATGTTGTTATTCACTTTGTGTTCTATATCAGTAGTTATCTTTATCAAGAAAAAGTTGTGCTTATTTAAAAAAAAATAATAAGCTGATAACTCTGTTGAAAAGTCATATAACTTTAAAGTTGAGAGTTGTCTTGGAATTACTTATCTTCCCCATAGCAGGACTAATTTCTACAATATTCTTGGAAATCATTTGAGGTTGAGAGACTCACAAACTCACTTGTTGATCTGGATTGTTGACATATTTCTGCAGGACAGTTTCCAGTAATCAATCAAACCATTTTTCTCTCCTGTTTTTTTTTTTTTGGGCGGGAGGGTTGGCCAGGATGCATGATCAGAATAAAACTCCTCTGTGTGTCTTCTTTCCTTTTAATCCTTGTTAACTGTTAATCGGGAGAAGGCAATGGCACCTGTCTCGAGTACTCTTGCCTGGAAAATCCCATGGATGGAGGAGCCTGGTAGGCTGCAGTCCATGGGGTCATGAAGAGTCAGACATGACTGAGCGACTTCACTTTAACTTTTCACTTTCCTGCATTGGAGAAGGAAACGGCAACCCACTCCAGTCTTCTTGCCTGGAGAATCCCAGGGACAGAGGAGCCTGGTGTCTGCCGTCTATGGGGTCACACAGAGTTGGACATGACTGAAGCAACTTAGCAGCAGCAGCAAACTGTTAATCAGCAGAAATATATTTTAAAATCATCACAACTTTGCCTAATTAGTGGAACCTATTATACAAAGTGAAGTAAGCCAGAAAGAAAAACACCAATACAGTATACTAACACATATATATGGAATTTAGAAAGATGGTAACAATAACCCTGTGTACGAGACAGCAAAAGAGACACTGATGTATAGATCAGTCTCAATTACCTTGTCTGTGTGTGCATGAGAGACAGAGACTAAGAGATAGAACTAGAACTTCATATTTCCTCTTGAAACGGTGATGGTGCATGTGGCATGATGGTACATGCCACAAAGTGAAACGCATTTGCTTGAAATCATTGTTATACCACAAAAAACAGACTCTTCCAAAAACAGTCTTTCTGTTTTCTTGTTCACACAATCAACAGATTTTAAACCTTGCCTTTGGGAGGTGGTAAAGTTTCTTCTTCTCAAACTGAATGTGCTTTAAGTGCATAGCAATTCCATGTTTACCTAAAACAAGCAATACAGAATATAAGTATCATTTCTAGTCTTAAATCAGTATTTTTGTCTGATCATCTTTATTTCCTTTGCTATTCCAAATATTTTGACTGCTTCAAATAAAAATGTAAAGTAATAACACGCCTCTTATATGTTAAAAATGTAATTAAATGAAAACATACACACTTTGTCTAAAAGTGATATTTTTATGCAACTGAGAAACATATAAGAAGCTAAAACATATTTAAACAGATTAATTTTATTTTTAAGGGTTTTTTTTTTTGCCATTTTAAAGAAAGCAACTAAGAGTAAGTAAATACACATTATATTCAGAGGGGATTAAATCCTTAATGTTGAAATCTGATCATTTTACATAGAACAGATACTCCAGTTAAAGAATAAATAAATATATTTTCCTCATTGACTTATTAATTTGTGTGACTAGTATTTTCTAGGTTTTAGGGATAAAATCTGACAAAATCTCCCTTTTTGGAGCAAAGAAAGGAAGTTTCATTTATTATTCTACAATGTGTTGGTCTATTCAGTAATTGACTTTGAGGACCAGGATATTATTGCTAAATAGAAATATTGAAACACACATATCAAGATGGACATTGCAAATTGATAAGAAACTTGCTTGGAGTTCATAATAGGTTTTTATGCTGTATAAATTAATACTTCATAGTTCATCTCAGTATGACTTTTGCCCAGCTGTTAGGTCATACATACACAACATTAAAGCGTTTTTATAAAACCAGTTTTATTTACTTCACAGAATTTAAGTCAAAGGCAAAAAAATTCTAATAGTTTAGAACATAAAAAGAACCATAAGTATATATCCTGCTGTTTGCTTTCCAAAATTTTATATTATTATTTTCTCTGCAGGTTGCTATCAGACAGTATCATGTATTCTCCCAACCCAACTTGTTCTAAAATCATTCTAGGTAAATAAAATTAATTATTTTATTGAAGGAAGAAGCTTAACAATGCAAAGAGAAGAGTTGCCCTTGTTTTGTTAGTGAATAGCTGAGTTTAAGCACTTCATTTTCCCATGCTACTCTCTGTAATACTTTTTCAATCAATGTATTTTAATGGAGCTTTAGAAATTTATCTCATTCTATTATACACAAAAGGCCTTCACAATATAAACTTCTTTGTTGTTACACTGAGGATTTTTTACTTTATTTCATTTGTTCATTTCATTTCATTTTTTTGGTCTCTTCTGCTTTAGGGATTATGTAGTTCTTCATCTGTGTTTAAAAAGTGATTGTTTTACACGTTTCAATGCCATTCTCCCAAATCTTCCCGCCCTCTCCCTCTCCAACAGAGTCCATAAGACTGTTGCCAGTCCAGGTTCGATGCACGATACTGGATGCTTGGGGCTGGTGCACTGGAACGACCCAGAGGGATGGAATGGGGAGGGAGGAGGGAGGAGGGTTCAGGATGGGGAACACATGTATACCTGTGGTGGATTCATTTTGATATTTGGCAAAACTAATACAGTTATGTAAAGTTTAAAAATAAAATAAAATTTTTTAAAAAAAGTGATTGTTTTAAAACAAGATGAGGTTCCTACTCTTCTAAAACCACTAGAGTCACTGAATCTCTCCCTCTCTTTAGTCGCTAAGTCCTGTCTGACTCTTGCGACCCCATGGACTGTAGCCTGCCAGGCTCCTCTGTCCATGGGATTCTCCAGGCAATAACACTGGAGTGGGTTGCCATTTCCTTCTCCAGGGGATCTTCCTGACTGAAGAATCGAACCGGAGTCTCCTTTATTGCAGGCAGATTCTTTACTGAGTGAGCTATGAGAGCCACTGAATAGAAACAGCCAAAGGATTTTAAGACCTGAATACATTAAGAAAATAAATTTAATAAAGGAAAATGGAGTTTATTTTTATTTATTTTCGTCTTTGTGGTTGTTTATCCCTTTAAGAAGAGTAAAATACTGTAGAAGAGGGACATTAAGAAGAAGGATTATTATTGATATTGTACCTTTTTTGTCATTTTTCTTCTCATCCTCTTCTTTCTAGTTGCAGAAAGTTTAAGCGCAAGACAAGTAGGAATGTGGCTACTTTAGGGGGACTGATGGCAAATATGCAAGGCTAAAATGCTATAGACTATTCACAAATCTGCTTTGAGCATAGTCTGGATTGCTGCTGAAGTGCTTGGATTAAATGAAGAGTAATTAAAGCTATATGGTTGCTCTCCTACAGTCATCTCATTGTCTCTTCAGATATGTAGCTCCTCCTGTATTCTATTACTGTGCAAAAAATCTAGACCCCTCAAAGTCTCTTCTCATTAACATACACCTTCCTCATTAGCTAGTGTACCATCATCTCAGCTTATGGAGTCAACTGTTAACCTAATTATTGGGCAAAATAATTTTTTTTTTGCTATGAATAAGAGGAGAAGGGGACGACAGAGGATGAGATGGCTGGATGGTATCACTGACTCGATGGACGTGAGTCTGAGTGAACTCTGGGAGTTGGTGATGGACAGGGAGGCCTGGCGTGCTGCGATTCATGGGGTTGCAAAGAGTCGGACACGACTGAGCGACTGATCTGATGAATAAGCTTAAATGTATAATGGGAGTGTTTATTTTAAAGATGACTTTAAAGTATGTGCTAACAGAATTCTAAAGGAATCAGAGAAGATAGTGTTGAGGATAAGTACTGCTATATCCTTTGTTCCTCCTGGAGGAGGAAATGGTAACCACTCCAGTATTCTTGCCTGGGAAATTCCAGGGACAGAGGAGCCTAGCAGTTCATGTGGTCACAAAGAGTTGGACATGACTGAGCAAGCATGCACATCCTTTGTTCCTATTTCAGTCACTCTCATTTCTTCCTCTTAAATTATCTAGAACATTTAAAAAAACATGAAAACATCAATATTCCTGTAACACCACAACTTCCCTGCTAATATTTGCAAAGGGTCCCCCCTAGTGTCTAAAGACATGTGACTTGAGGATAAAATGAGAATAGCACAGAGAATTACAAAACATTTAAAGTGAGAATCACAAATATTCAAAATCAAGTTTTCACCCCTTAATTGTCAGAAAAGAATGCTATATTGTGTTTGATTTCCTTTGAATTTTGTGTACTGTCTTTAACTATGGTCATCATCTGTGTCTTATATCTGTGGTTATTTAACCCATTTAGATATTTTATTGAAATATTAGCAATGATCTACAGAAGTCATGCACCCATGTTGCATGAGTGAAGCAAACAGCTATCATAAAAAAGCAGAAACAAAACAAAAAGCAAATAATATTATGTATGTTGCATGTATTATTACCAGTAGGATACCTGGTCCTAGAATATGCCTTTTTCATTTATTTGTCATTACTGGTTGGTCTTTTAACCCATTTTCTTCAATCCAATTTACTTTCAGAAAGTCTCCCAGATCCCAAATCTTAACTGCCTCTCATTTTTCTTATACTCTCCTTTTCATACCATATATATATTATTACAAAAGCCCAAAGGAACCAATGTAACAAAGCATAACTCTACTTAGAGGGCCAAAAATGGAAAGATCAAGGAGGCTAAGCTAAGAATATTCTACAGAAAGAGGGAGAGGAAAACCCAGGGGTGTTCTTGGCTAAAGAGTTAAGACAAGTATACAAATAATAATATACATTTCTTAATCATCACAGACCTAAATTTGAATCATACCTTGTAATATACTAGCTATTCAACTTGGAAAGATTAATCTCTGACATCCAATTTTTAAAAATTGCAAAATGGCTAAAATGTACCTATTTCATGGGGTTGGTATAGAGATGGAAGGAGACAGCGTGAGTAAAATATTGACAGTGCCTTGTATGAAACACTTGCTGCTAAGTCACTTCAGTTGTGTCCGACTCTGTGCAACCCCATAGACGGCAACCCACTAGGCTCCTCTGTCCCTGGGATTCTCCAGGCAAGAACACTGGAGTGGGTTGCCATTTCCGTCTCCAATGCATGAAAGTGAAAAGTGAAAGTGAAGTCGCTCAGTCATGCTCGACTCTTAGCGACCCCATGGACTGGAGCCTACCAGGCTCCTCCGTCCTTGGGATTTTCCAGGCAAGAGTACTGGAGTGGGGTGCCATTGCCTTCTCCGATGAAACACTTAGCATAAGAAAATATTTTTGAGATACCAAGGTTTTAAAAAGAAAGCTCAAAAATTAAAGCCTTGGAAAAACACCAAGCCTGTAGTTTTTAAGGCATAAAGACTACTGCATAGCATTTCTAAAGAGATGCTTTGGAAGAACTAGGATCTGTCCTAGAGGACACAGCCCTGTCAGCTTCTAGGCTATGATCTCGCCAGGTTATGTGTACATTCCCTGGAAGGAGGAGCAGCGACAGTGGTCGTTATGTTGATAACAAAACTGATAGAATAAGATAAACATGAAGATGGTAATTAACCGTCTCCTGTGGCGATTTTATCCACAACAGGCCATTAGTTTCACTGATGAAACTATCAATAAATACAAATGAAAATAAAGTTTGTAAAGCAATATTTAGATAAATTAGTTTAATGACATAAGTTTATGAAAATTATCAAACTATATAAGCGTTAAACCGATATTTAGCCATCTAATATAACATAGATTTTCCTTAACACACATTTTCCCTAGGGAGCAGAGAGAGTTATTTACATTCTATAGATATTCAGTGTTCCTCAAAGTGTCTTTCTTACAAAAATGTTAAATTAATCATGTGAGGGTGAGGGAGAGGTGGTTAAGAAAACACACTGCTTTATAACAGCACATATAACTATGTGATTTATATAATAAACACAAGCACAGTGGCAGTATATTTTCTGGATGTTAATAGCTTGAAATTCCTTTCAGTGGCAGCATTAATCAGTCAAGGATGGGTTATTTTATGGTCTTTAATGGCCTTTGTTGATAAATGGAGATATTGTTTACAGATTATTCTTCATTGAACCGCCATACATTGCAAGCTATGATTCTTAAGAGATGTTCTCAAAATACAAATTACACTGCTGAGAAATTTGTTCACTGCTAAATTAAATTAGATAGCTGCATTCTGTATGAAGCATAGGTAATGGAGCACTATGCTAAAAATGCCTTTTCCTGAGACGTTAGTGTAGAATGTCTCAAACATACAATTTTTCCTTAAGAAATATTTATCTGCTTGTGTGCAAGCTTATGAGGCTACTTCTTGTTGCTCCAGAGTAATTTATGTGGAATACATAACATTTGAAGTTTACTTTATGATGTTTGACTATTATAATGAATATCTGCCTTCAGGTCAGACATTACTAGCAATTTTCATTTTTTAAAAATGAACAAAAACAGAAGTGCCCATTTATATTTCCCAAACGTTTTAATAATACCAGATATATTGAGTGCAGTGGTAAGAGTTTTAATAATTGTCAAAATGTTTTGTTTCACAGAGAATAATTGGTTATTGGACCTTTGAGGGTAGCATTATTCACATACTTGTAATACATGATTATTGTTCATCTTGGTTCTAATAATATTTTGCTCGCATAAGTCTTGTGGATTGAGTGCAGAGTCTAAAAGTTTTGGTATGATTATGCTACTTCAGAATATATTTTTATTTCCCAAGAAACCTCTATCTGGAGATTTAGTGTGCTTTTGTTTATTTGTTGTTGTTGTTGTTGGGTTTTTTTTCTTTATTGAAACAATACCTGTAGAAACAAATAGTTGTATTTGACTGAACTACACTAAATTATTCAAGTAGCAGTTTGGTTTAGAAGAGAATTTAAATGCCTGGCTTCTAAAGCATGTCATTTGACTAGACGACATCATTTTACTTGATGACTTCCTCCTTTTATTTTGAATGACATTTTACATAGAGTTCCTCACAGAGTAGAGCTGTGCTTATTCCTCTTTTTAACTCTATCATTTTTGCACTATTTGTCAAAGAAAAAGATTTCAACTTAATGATTTTATTTTGAAAATGGCAATGTTTTTGCAGTCTCCTCACAGAAAACAAATAGAATATAGGCAAAGCCTTCCCAAAGAGATATATGGAATGTCGAAGTAAAATGGTTAACAGTGTCTTGCCTCACTTAGTTCCTATAGCGATGCATTTTTTTTGTCCACCATCACTCCTAAGTATCTGAAAGGATTCTTAACCCTAGATGGGAAAAGATTTTTAAGGTAACTATTGATTTATTGACACAATCAGTATTAATTCTAGTATATATTAATATATATGTGAAAATATTTATGTTAATACAGTAATGGAGAGGGTGATCTCCATTACCCTCTAGTCTATTGCATTTCCTTACTAAATGAAATGTTTATATGCTAAGGGAATTCTAATGCTAAGGATCAGAGTTTTGTTTTGTCTTGTTTTTATTCTGAGTCTGAAAGTAGAATAAATTAGGAACACCGACAAATCGGAAAGATGCACAAAAAATAAGCATATGCTAGGAATTGAGAGGTCCCTCAAGATAGGAACCTGCATTTTATGTATGTTTTCCAGTTTTTTTAATCCCCCTCTCACTTGTGCCATGTTCCTACACATTTTCCATATTTAATAATTCCAGACACTATTACATATTAGGTGTGGGGCAGGGAGAATCAGAAAATTTGCCCCAGGATCCTCAATTGAAAAACATTAATGAGTTTAGATAAATTATATAGTTATATCCCCTTATCATTAATATATCATATGTCATGCACATAACATTTTCACAAATATTTTCAGCAAAATTTTCTTTTTTAGAAATTGTACTAATCTTAAAAATATAAATAACCCCACAGCTGAAATACAATATTACTGATTTTTCTTTTTTTGTCATATATTTGACATATAACATTATGTAAATTATAGGCATACAATATAATGAATCACAAATTTTAAAGGGTTAAGGTTTTATACTCCATTTATGCTTATAAAATATTGGCAATATTCTCTGTGCTGCACAATATATCCCTGTAGCTTATTCTATACTTAATAGTTTGTACATCTTAATCCCCTACCCTGTGTCACTCCCTTCACTCTTATATCACCCCCTCTACTCTTCCTTCTCCCAGCTGGTAACCCCTAGTTTGTTCTCTCTGAGAGTCTGCTTCTTTTTTTATTATATTCACTAGTTTGTTGCATCTTTTCAGATTCCACATACAAGTGATATCATACAGTATTTGACTTTCTCTGACTTATTTCACTTAGTATAATACCAAGTCAACCTATGTTGTGGCAAATGGCAAAATTCTGCTCTTCTTTTATAACTGAGTGGTGCTCTGTTGCATATATTATATATACTGTTGCACGTATTATATATATATATGTTTATATATATATACACATACACACACACATATATATATATATATATATATATATATATATATATACTGTGTCTTCTTTATCCATTCATCTGTTGATGGGCAATTTAGGTTGCTTCCATATCTTAGCAATTGTCATTAATGCTACTGTGAATATTGGAGTGCATGTATCTTTTCAAATTAGTCTTTTTGCATCTTTTGGGTATATGCTTCTTTTGGATATTACTCAAGAGTGGGATGGCTGGATCATGGTAACTCTAGTTTTTTAAGGAACCTCCGAACTGTTCTCCATAGTGGCTATAACAATTCATATTCCCACCAACAGTGTAGAAGAGTTCCCTTTTGTCCACATCCTCTCCAGTGTTTGTTCTTTTTGACAATAGCCATTCTGACAGATAGAAAAACTTATTAATACCAACTCACTCCTAACTGAGAGATGATTGGTATCATCTCTGTCTCTATTTTAATATACTGTTTTTTATAGATTTGCAACTACTCACCATTCGGCCCTAGTATGATGACCCCTGAGAACTATGAATTAAAAGTTTTAGACTATCAGACTGTAACAGAAGACAGAACTTTTAAAGAATTTTCTCACATAGTGCTGTTCCTCTCTCATCGTTTCCTTAAGAATCCTTCTGTACTCTTGGTTTTTAAATGACTGTGATGTTACTTTTCCTTGAGTTTTGAACATCCTTTCCCAATCTATTTTTATTCCCCACTCCATACTTTCTGAGCAGGAAGAAATCTAACCTGACTTCTATATTTGCTTGATTTTGGATCCTTTCTCCTCATCTTAG
This sequence comes from Bubalus kerabau, assembly GCF_029407905.1. Lineage (NCBI taxonomy): Eukaryota > Metazoa > Chordata > Mammalia > Artiodactyla > Bovidae > Bubalus > Bubalus kerabau. Next base: position 7,469,390 of record NC_073645.1, read on the forward strand.
GCTCTTAGTTGCTGATTCTCCTTGAGGTCCTTTCTGATTTTCCCCTCTGAGGTCTGAATCTGGTTTACTCATAATCTTGATCCTGATACATTGCTTGTGTGTTTAAAGCAGCATAGAGGTACAATGAAATTTCTTTGTTTCTTTGGTTTCTTCAGTTTCTTGGGTTTTCCTGATAGCAACACCAACTAAAGAAGCATCTCCAGGCAGTATATGAATGTTGTCCAAGAGAGTTGTAATTAGTTGTATTCTCTAACTACACATATTGTCATGCATCTCAAAATTGAAGATGATTCCTGTCCTCTGTGAAGGTTTTCTGATAGTGGCTTCTAGAGTTCTATTTGTCTTTACCTCTCAATCCACGGAATGTATTCTCTGCCAGCAGTTTTTGTCTATCAGGAATTTAAAAAATCACAGATATGATCAGCCCCTGTACAAATAAGCTGCTGTACCATAAAAAGTTTGCCTTAAAACTCAACGTTCAAAAAACAAAGATCATGTTATCTGGTTCCATCAGTTCAGTTCAATTCAGTCACTCAGTCGTCTGATTCTTTGCAACCCCATGAACTACAGCACGCCAGGGTCCCTGTCCATCACCAACTCCCAGAACCTACTCAAACTCATGTTCATTGCATCAGGAGATGCCATCCAACCATATCATCCTTTGTCATCCCCTTCTCCTCTGCCTTCAATCTTTCCCAGCATTAGGGTCTTTTCAAATGATTCAGTTCTTCGCATCAGGTGGCCAAAGTATTGGAGTTTCAGCTTCAGCATCAGTCCTTCCAATGAATATTCAGGACTGATTTCCCTTAGGATGGACTGGTTGGATCTCCTTGCAGTCCAAGGGCCTCTCAAGAGTCTTCTCCAACACCACAGTCCAAAAGCATCAATTCTTTGGTGCTCAGCTTTCTTTATAGTCTAACTCTCATATCCATACATGACTACTGGAAAAACCACAGCTTTGCGTAGATGGACTTTTGTTGGCAAAGTAATGTCTCTGCTTTTTAATATGCTGTCTAGGTTGGTCATAACTTTTCTTCCAAGGAGAAAGCATCTTTTAATTTCATGGCATCAGTCACCATCTGCAGTGATTTTGGAGCCACCCCCCACACACACACAAAAAAATAAAATCTCTCACTGTTTCTACTGTTTCCCCATCTATTTGCTATGAAGTGATGGGATTGGATGCCATCATCTTAGTTTTCTGAATGTTTTGTTTTAAGCCAACTTTTTCTTTTCTCCTTCACTTTCATCAAGAGGTTCTTTAGTTCTCCTTCACTTTCATCAAGAGGTTCTTTAGTTCTTCTTCACTTTCCGCCATAAGGGTGGTGTCATCTGCATTTATGAGGTTATTGATATTCCTCCCAGCAATCTTGATTCCAGCCTGTGCTTCATGCAGCCCAGGTTTTTCATGATGTACTCTGCATATAAGTTAAATAAGCGAGGGGACAATATATAGCTTTGACATACTCCTTTCCCGATTTGGAACCAGTCTGTTGTTAAATGTTCAGTTCTAACTGTTGCTTCCTGACCTACATACAGATCTCTCAGGAGGCAGGTCAGGTGGTCTGGTGTTCCAATCTCTTTAAGAATTTTCCATAGTTTGTGGAAAATACAAATAGTAGACCACAGATAACCATGATGGTGTGATCACTCACCTAGAGCTAGACATCCTGAAATGTGAAGTCAAGTGGGCCTTAGGAAGCATCACTATGAACAAAGCTAGTATAGGTCATGGACTTCCAGTTGAGCTATTTCAAATCATAAAAGATGATGCTGTGAAAGGGCTGCACTCAATATGCCAGTAAATTTGTAAAACTCAGGAGTGGCCACAGGACTGGAAAAGGTCAGTTTTCATTCCAGACCCAAATAAAGGTAATGCCAAAGAATGTTCAACTACTGCACAGTTGCACTCATCTCACACTCGAGCAAAGTAATGCACAAAATTCTCTAATCCAGGCTTCAACCGTTTGTGAACTGTGAACTTCCAGATGTTCAAGCTAGATTTAGAAGAGGCAGAGGAACCAGAGATCAAATTGTCAACATCTGCTGGATCTTTGATAAAGCAAGAGAGTTCCAGAAAAAAACATCTACTTTTGCTTTATTGACTACACCAAAGCCTTTGACTGGTTCCATCACTTCATGACAAATAGATGGGGCAAAAGTGGGAAAGGTGACAGATATTATTTTCTTGGGCTCTAAAATCACTAAGAGCATGACGGCAGTTACAAAATTAAAAGATACTTGTTCCTTGGAAGAAGACCTATGACAAACCTATACAGTATATTGAAAAGCAGAGACATCACCTTGCTGTCGAAGATTTGTATAGTCAAAGGTATGGCTTTTCCAGTAGTCATGATTGATGTGAGAGCTGGGCCATAAAGAAGGCTGTGTATCAGAGAAATGATGCTTTGGAACTGCAGTGCTGGATAAGACTCTTGAGAGTCCCTTGAACAGCAAAGAGGTCAAACCAGTCAATCTTAAAGGAAATCAACCCTGAATATTCATTAGAAGGACTGATGCTAAAGCTGCAGCTCCACTACTTTGGCCACTTTATGCAAAAAGCTGACTCATCGGAAAAAACCCTGTCATTGGAAGAGATTGAGGGCAAGAGGAGAAGGAGGTGACAGAGGATGAGATGGTTGGATGCCCTCACTAACTCAATGGGCAAGAATTGAGCAAACTCTGGAAGATAGTGAAGGACAGAGAAGCCTAGCATGCTACAGTTTATGGGGTCTAAGGAGTTGAACATGACTTAGCAGCTGAATAACAACAACCATCCTGAGAATAAATCCTCAAAGAAACAAGATCTGTAAAATGAAGTGGATACAGTTTTTTCAATGCTTTTGTGTATTTACTGATGCTGCTACTGCTACTGCTAAGTCACTTCAGTCATGTCCAACTCTGTGCAACCCCATAGACAGCAGCCCACCAGGATCCCCCATCCTTGGGATTCTCCAGGCAAGAGTACTGGAGTGGGTTGCCATTTCCTTCTCCAATGCATGAAAGTGAATAGTGAAATTGAAGTCGCTCAGTCGTGTCCAGCTCTTAGCAACCTCATGGACTGCAGCCTACCAGGCTCCTCCGTCCATGGGATTTTCCAGGCAAGAGTACTGGAGTGGGGTGCCATTGCCTTAACTACCATCTTAAATATAATTTTTGATATGTATTCATCTGTGATATTTATTCATTCATTCTTTGATATTTGTTCATTCCATCTTATCAACAATAGAAGATAATATCATGCATAGAATTCTATGCATTATATTATATATTATATATTTCCTACTATATTTACAAATATTAAGATGCTGGCTTGAGGATTTTATTCTCTTTATTGTAGGCACAAGTTCAGGTTATATCTCTCATTTGAACATAAATTGTCTTCATGCATTCTGTGAAGCATATGCTGTTAGATTTAAACTGGGTTCTGATGAGCCTGGGTTCTGTTGAACATAGCTGGGACTGAGACATACTGATATTAATTTTATAAGGATATAATGGTAGGTTAAAAATGTTACTTTCAGGTGAATGATGACTTGACAAGCTGTTTATTTCTTCATATTTGGGTGGAATATTATCTTCACTGCATTTTAAAAATAATTCAAATTTCCCAAATACTTAATAGGAAGAATCTAAATTTCATTTTTTTTTGTTTTAATACATCAGATTCAGCATATTGTGTGCTTTTTAAAATTTATTTTAAAATTATTCCCTAGTTTAATTATCTATTGTTGCTTTGATAAATTACCACAAATTTACTGATTCGAATTTCACAAATCTCTGTTAGGTCTGTCCCTCACAGGTTTCAGGGGGCTAACATCCAGGTGTTAGTCAGGATGCATTCCTTTCTGCAGCCTCTAAAAGTAATTTGTGTTTTTGGCTTTTCCAGTTTCAGGATGCTTCCCACATTTCTTGGCCCAGCACCCCTTTTTCCATATAAGGTAAAATATTCATAGGTTCCAGGGATTAAGGCATAGACACCTAAAGATTATTATTCTGCCTACCACATTAGACCTATGGAGTCCCGAGCATTTAGGCAACTACCTAGTGGCTGGCTCCAAGAGCTGAAATAGAGACAAATATAACTTGTAAACATGTATGTATAAATATATATATATATATATATATATATATATATATATCAGATCAGATCAGATCAGTCGCTCAGTCATGTCTGACTCTTTGCGACCCCATGAATCGCAGCTCACCAGGCCTCCCTGTCCATCACCAACTCCCGGAGTTCACTAAGACTCACGTCCATCGTGTCCGTGATGCCATCCAGCCATCTCATCCTCTGTTGTCCCCTTCTCCTCCTGCCCCCAATCCCTCCCAGCATCAGAGTCTTTTCCAATGAATCAACTCTTCGCATGAGGTGGCCAAAGTACTGGAGTTTCAGCTTTAGCATCAGTCCTTCCAAAGAAATTCCAGGGCTGATCTCCTTCAGAATGGGCTGGTTGGATCTCCTTGCAGTCCAAGGAACTCTCAAGAGTCTTCTCTAACACCACAGTGCAAAAGCATCAATTCTTCGGCGCTCAGCCTTTTTCACAGTCCAACTCTCACATACATACATGACCACGGGAAAAACCGTTGACTAGATGAACCTTGGTTGGCAAAGTAATGTCTCTGCTTTTGAATATGCTCTCTAGGTTGGTCATAACTTTCCTTCCAAGGAGTAAGCATCTTTTAATTTCATGGCTGCAGTCACCATCTGTAGTGATTTTGGAGCCCAGAAAAATAAAGTCTGACACTGTTTCCACTGTTTCCCCATCTATTTCCCATGAAGTGGTGGGACCAGATGCCATGATCTTCGTTTTCTGAATGTTGAGCTTTAAGCCAACTTTTTCCCTCTCCACTTTCACTTTCATCAGAGGTTTTTGAGTTCCTCTTCACTTTCTGCCATAAGGGTTGTGTCATCTGCATAGCTGAGGTTATTGATATTTCTCCTGGCAATCTTGATTCCAGCTTGTGTTTCTTCCAGTCCAGCGTTTCTCATGATGTACTCTGCATATAAGTTAAATAAACAGGGTGACAATATACAGCCTTGACGAACTCCTTTTCCTCTTTGGAACCAGTCTGTTGTTCCATGTCCAGTTCTAACTGTTGCTTCCTGACCTGCATACAAATTTCTCAAGAGGCAGATCAGGTGGTCTGGTATTCCCATCTCTTTCAGGAATCTTCCACAGTTTATTGAGATCCACACAGTCAAAGGCTTTGGCATAGTCAATAAAGAAGAAATAGATGTTTTTTCTGGGACTCTCTTCCTTTTCCCATGATCCAGAGGATGTTGGCAATTTGATCTCTGGTTCCTCTGCCTTTTCTAAAACCAGCTTGAACATCAGGAAGTTCACCGTTCACATATTGCTGAAGCCTGGCTTGGAGAATTTTGAGCATTACTTTACTAGTGTGTGAGATGAGTGCAATTGTGCGGTAGTTTGAGCATTGTTTGGCATTGCCTTTCTTTGGGATTGGAATGCAAACTGACATTTTCCAGTCCTGTGGCCACTGCTGAGTTTTCCAAATTTGCTGGCATATTGAGTGCAGCACTTTCACAGCATCATCTTTCAGGATTTGGAATATATATATATATAGTGAGATTTTAAAATATCCATTGGTTATGCCATTGAATATTTACCAACTGTGAATGCTTATAAATATTATTATTTCTGAGTTTTTACCTATCTTCCAAAGCATAGTAGGGGCTTCCCAGGTGACTGGTGGTAAAGGACCTGCTGGCCAATGCAGGAGATGTAAGAGAAGTGAGTTCAATCCCTGGATCAGGAGGATCCCCTGGAGAAGGAAATGGCACCCTACTCTAGTATTCTTGCCTGGAGAATCCCATGGACAGAGGAATCTGGTGGGCTACAGTCCATGGGGTTGCAAAGAGTCGAACACAACTGAAGCAACTTAGCATGCACACACTGTGTAGTCACGTGGAAATATATGGTCATACACTATGCAAAGTGCTTTCATATAAATCAACTCATCATATTCTTACAGTGAGACCTTGGGTAGGCAAATTAAATTTTAAAATTTTGTGTTCCCCTCTCTGTCTTTATCCAATCAGGATCCTCAATGGATCTGCAACGGATTGGGAAATATAACTTAGAGTCATAAAGCATCTAATGTTCTGAGACTTTTCACTGTTATCATTATAACATATCTAAATAGTTTTCTTGGAAAGACAATTTTCCAAAGGTATTTGGCCATCAGAAATATTTAAGTCATTTTTATAATGTTCACTCTGAATACTTGTCTCTATACTCTATAAATAATCCTTTGTGTATCAAACCTAATAATGATGGAAGCTAGAAAATTACCAAAGTCACCCAAAATACCTAATTTAAGCAGAATGTAATTTTTGGATCAATATAGCAGATTTAACTGATATTGAGACATTGGAATCAGTCCAGATTTGAGTCAGGCAAATGTATTTCTACTGTGATTCTATAACTTCTTACTTATGTGAATTTGTGCAAGTCAGCTATATTCTAACAGAATTTCTTATTAATAAGTAGGAAATTATAATACTTCGTTAAGGGTACAAAAATATCTACTTCTGCTTTATTGACTACATCAAAACATTTGACTGTGTAGATCACACCAAACTGTGGAAAATCTGAAAGAGATGGGAATACCAGACCACCTGACCTGCCTCCTGAGAGATCTCTATGCAGGTCAGGAAGCAACAGTTAGAACTGAACATTTAACAACAGACTAGTCCCAAATCGGGAAAGGAGTATGTCAAAGCTGTATATTGTCCCCCTGCATATTTAACTTACATGCCGAGTACATCATGAGAAACACTGGGCTGGATGAAGTACAAGCTGGAATCAAGATTGCTGGGAAAAATATCAATAACCTCATAAATGCAGATGGCACCACCCTTATGGGCAAAAAGTGAAGAAGAACTAAAGAACCTCTTATTTAAAGTGAAGGAGAAGAAAAAAAGTTGGCTTAAAACTCAACATTCAGAAAACTAAGATAATGGGATCTGATCCCATCACTTCATAGCAAACAGATGGGGAAACAGGGAGAGACTTTTTTTTTTGGCGGGGGGGAGGCTCCAAAATCACTGCAGATGGTGACTGCAGCCAGGAAAAGATGCTTGCTCTTTGGAAGAAAAGTTATGACCAACCTAGACAGCATATTAAAAAGCAGAGACATTACTTTGCCAACAAAGGTCCATCTACTCAAAGCTGTGTTTTTTTCCAGTAGTCATGTATGGATGTGAGAGTTAGATTATAAAGAAAGCTGAGCATCAAAGAATTGATGCTTTTGGACTGTGGTGTTGGAGAAGACTCTTGAGAGGCCCTTAGACTGCAAGGAGATCCAACCAGTCCATCCTAAGGGAAATCAGTCCTGAATATTCATTGGAAGGACTGATGCTAAAGCTGAAACTCCAATACTTTGGCCACCTGATGCGAAGAACTGAATCATTTGAAAAGACTGATGCTGGGAAAGATCGAAGGCAGAGGAGAAGGAGATGGCAGAGGATGAGATAGTTGGATGGCATCACCTGATGCGATGAACATGAGTTTGAGTAGGTTCCGGGAGTTGGTGATTGACAGGGAGGCTGGCATGCTTCAGTCCATGGGGTTGCAAAGAGTCGGACAAGACCAATCAACTGAACTGAAGGGTACAAAATATCATAAGTAAAGACATTTGATTTAACAACATATATCCTTGGGCTTTCCTGGTGGCTTAGTGGTGAAGAATCTGCCTGCCAATGCAAGAGACACGGGTTTAATCTCTGGTCCAGGAAGATGTCACATGCCATGGAGCAGCTAAGCCCATATGTCACAATTATTGAGCCTGTGCTCCAGAGCCTGGGAGCTGCAACTATTGAAACCTGCATGCCCTAGAGCTCCTGCTCCACAATTGGTTGCTCTTGTGCCCCAACTAGAGAAAGCCTTGTGCAGAAACAAAGATTCGGTACAGTAAAAAAGAAGTAAAGAAAATTATTTTGAAAATGTACCCTAAATAGCAAAGATCATTGAAATATTACTTGGGGTGAAAAAAAAAAGTGTTAGGCACTCAGTCATGTCTGACGCTTTGCAGCCCCATGAACTGTAGCCTGACAGACTCCTCTGTCCGTGGAATTCTCCAAGCAGGATTACTGGAGTGAATAGCCTTTCTCTGCGCCAGGGGATCTTCCCGACCCAGGAATCGAACCAGGGTCTCCTATATTGCAGGCGGATTCTTTACCATTTGAGCCAATAGGGAAGCCGATACTTAATGATGTTTTTAATCTAAAAATGAATAATAATCAAACCAAATATGGAAAGTGAAAAGCAGCCATTGCTGTTTTAGGACTCTTCTCATTATCTAAGAATGTATACCTGCTGGCAACTGAGATAATAAAAAAATGGTCATTGCCATGATATGTATCTTATTCTAATATGCAGAATTTCACCTCAAAGGCATTCTCATTTATTCCTTCATTTATACTACTGACTATTTGCTATTTGTGGGACACTTTTCTGTAATCTTGGAATGTCCATGCAAAACACAGAAATAATCTGTCATCTTAGAGTCTGCATTCTACTAAGAAATCTCGATCATAAACAGTAAGGATAATAGGTGAGATAATGAAAAAAAAAGAGCTTATATGTTATGATAAGAGGTGATAAATGCTATAGATGAAACAAAAAGGAATGAACAATAGGGATTGAAAGGGGGTAGGACAAACTGGAATTTTAAGTAAGGATTATTAGATAACCTTCTTGAGAATGAGATGTTTAAGTGCTGGTTTGGAGGAACTGGAGAAATTAACCAATTTGATATATTGAGTAAAGTTGTTCCAGGGAGAGGGAACAGCAATGTAAAGGTTTTACAGGGTTTGAAGTGGTTGATGAAGAGCAAAGAAATAAAGATGACTAAAGTAGAGGGAGTGAAAGGTATACCGCTAGGAGATGAGATCAGAGAGAAATTAGAAGTAGGGTCTTTTGAGATAAATGGGGTATATCATATCCCAGTTTCCTTCAAATTGTTCATTCAAAATATGTATTAAGTACATAAACCAGTGAACAAAACAGATCAAGATTCTACTACTTTCTCAAACTCTGAAATGCATCTGAAAATAGTCCCAGGTTTAAATATCACCATGTTCTCCCACAAGCAAGCAGCCAGTCACAGTTTTAAGAAATTGCTGATTGCCTGGAGAATCCCAGGGACGGAGAAGCCTGGTAGGCTGCAGTCCATGGGGTTGCACAGAGTCGGACACAACTGAAGCATCTTGGCAGCAGCAGCAAAGACCTAGTTACATATGGTTTTCAAAGTTCCTGTACAATTTTAAATTTCTACGCTATAGAAAATCTTACATAATGTGCAAATTAATATGAAATATGTATCTTAGAGCATGATTACAACAAAAACACTGGTAAGATTCCTTTACTCATGTACATGAACAATGTAGCCCTACCTAACACATTTTAGTAACATTTAAATCTACAAATAATTACACTGAGTCATTAATTTTACTGACAGTAATTGTACCACCTGCTGAGATGCCTGAGAATATTTATAGCAAAATGATAGAAAAACATCAAAAAATCTTTAAATTAATTTTGAATTTAGATGATATTTTCCTATTGATACTAAACACTGTGTCTTTCACTATAAATAAAATTAATTTTGGCAGTTTTCATTTTGGGTGGTAGTAGTTCAAGACCACAAAAATGAGTTTGGGTCAGCTTTCTAAACTTATCTTTTGTTCTTTCAGTGTTGTGAAGTATCTCTGTGATTTCATGTAAAGTTATCGATTTTTGTTTGTTTTTTGTCTTTATTTATTTATTTATTTATTTTTTGCTAACTGGCATCCCTTGTCTGGTACATCATCATCCTTTTATCACCACCTCATTTTTCATTTATGCTGATAAGTTTGTCTTCACTAAGTTTCTCCTCCTGCAAATCTAGGGTCTCATCTAGATTAGCAGCTGTGTCAGCATTTCCATGGCAACTGATTCTCCTATAATTCTGTGTTCATTGACTCACCTTCTACCTGCTTAATTATCACTTTTTGTCTTTGATATACTTTCATCATCTCTAGATAATTATCTTACTTATTAACTTTTGAACAGTGTTAATTTGGTTTATCAGTGGAAGACAATTAGACAACATAACTGCACATTTTTCTATATGTGCATGAACTGAATAATAAATGTACAATGATCAATCACAGTCTGATTTTGAAAGAAATGACATGATTAGTCACTGATAGTGAGGCACTTCTCTTGTTTTCATGGTGAATTTGGGCTGAAGACCAAAGAGCAAACACTGCACTTTCTGTAATTAATCACAGTTAATATACTGTAATAACTGAAATTTGAACTTTGTTCTTGGAGAACTAGTGTAATCACACTAAATCATAATGCATTATTCAGCCTGAGCTGCCTTATCAAAATATCATAAATTTGGTGGTGGAGTTTAGTTGCTTCACAAAGTTGTTAGTTTGTTATATAGCAAAGTGGATAGTCGCATGTATACATATATCCCCTCTTTGTCACCCCAAAGCATTGGGTCAACTTCCCTGTGCTATATACAGTTGGTTCTCATTAGTTATTTATTTTATATGCATAATGGGCTTCCTCATAATTCAGTCAGTAAAGAATCCACCTGCAATGCAGGAGACCCCAGTTGGATTTCTGGGTTGGGAAGATCCGCTGGAGAAGGGATAGGCTACCCACTCCAGTATTCTAGGGCTTCTCTTGTGGTTCAGCTGGTAAAGAATCTGCCTGCAATGTGGGAGACCTGAGTTTATAGTAGTGTATATGTGTCAATCCAAATCCCCCAATTCTTCCCACCCCTCTTCCCTCCTTGGTGTCCATATATTTGTTCTCTATATCTGTGTCTCTGTTTCTGCTTTGCAAATAGGTTCATCTGTAACACTTTCTAGACTTTATGTACATTAATATGCAGTATGTATATTTCTCTTTATGACTTGCTTCACTCTGTATGACATGTCTCTGCAAATGGCAAAATTTAAGCCCTTTATGGATGAGTAATATCCCATTGTATATATGTGACACATCTTTTTTTTTAACTTAGATTTTCTTTCTTTTTTTGATAAATTGTTTCTCTAGAAAATTTTCCAGTTCATGTAAATCTTTAAATTAATTGGTATATAGTTGTGTGTATAGATATACACCAACTTAAAATTTTTTACTTTTATCTGTTATGCTTTTAAGTAATAGTTTACTTATTATTTTCTTTTATTTTTCTACTTTGTTTTTCTTTTTCTTTTTTTGATTTGATATATTTGTTTTTATTTTCATTGAAGTATACTTGATTTACAGTGTTATTAATTCCTATTTACTGCAAAGTGATTCAGTTATATATGTATATAACCTACCTCAACATAATAAAGGCAACATGTGACAAAACCACAACAACTTTATTCTCAAAGGTGGAAAACAGAAAGCATTGCCTTGAAGGTCAGGAATCAGACAATGCTGCCCACTCTCACCACTGTTTTTCAACATAGTTTTGGAAGTCCTAGCCATGACACTTAGAGAAGAAAAAGAAATAAAAGGAACCCAAGTTGGAAAATAAGTAAAACTGTCACTGTTTGCAGATAGCATGATACTATACATAGATAATCTTAAAGACACCAGCAGAAAACCAGAGCTAATCAATGAATTTAGTAAAGTTGTAGGATAAAAAATTAAAACAGAAATAAATCTCATATTCTATACACTAAAGATCAGAAAGAGTTATTAAGGAAACAGTCTCATTCACTACTGCAAAAAGAATAAAATACCTAGGGATAAACCTGCCTAAGAACACAAAAGACCTTTATGCAGAAAACTATAAGATCCTGGTGCCACATCCTCATCTGTTCTAGTCAGTGGACATTTAGGTTGCTGTAATGAACACTGGGGGGCGTGCGTTTTTCTTGTTGCTTTCATTTTTGTTTTTCTTTGTGGCATGGTGATTTTCAATTATATTATGCCTATATCTTCTTCTTTTTGATTTCTGTGAAACTATTGTATGTTTTTGGTTTGTAGTTCCCTTATTTTTCAAGTATGTTAACCCCTTCCTATGTCTACTTGCTTTGGACTGGTAGTCATAGAGGCACAAACACATTCTAGAAAAAATTTACATTTACTCTACCACCTCTTTTCTCTGTATATGCTGGCTATTATCCCCTTGACAGGAGGTATGACTGATGTTGTGGTTCCCACAGCCTGCACTGGATATTGGGTAGGGCCCCCTCTTTGCTCTATGGTTGTCATTGGGCCCCTCCAGGGCAGGGTCTGCTCCTTAGTTGTTGGAGTAGAAGCCACCCCCTGCTCCACTTCTGAACTATGTGTGTGTCCTGGGGTTGTGAGGTTGCTGGGGTTGGAGCACTCCCACTAGGAGAGGAGCCACCAAGTATTCCTCCACTGGAGCACCTGTGTATGTGCTCTGCTGTGTCACCTTATACACATTTTGTGGGCTCCTAAAGTACACTGTTGTACCAAGAGCAGTTGGCACTGCTCTTGGCCCCATCTCAGCCTACCTTGTGTGTGTAGAGGGGTGCCAGTACTCAGTGCTGTATTCTGTTGAGCTATAAACTTGAAATTAATGTTGTAATGCAAAGATTGCTCAGTACATCAATTTTCTAATGATTGCATCTAAAAATACAGAATAACTGAATTATCCATGAAATGTTTAAGGAAAGACAAAAACAGCATTTCCCAAGTATATGATTTTTTAATAAGCGTAATGCTATTCATGCTCTTTAAATGCAATGCAAATCTGAGGCTTCTAATTTGTGTTAGATGGCACAACTAAACTCACATTTTAAGAGAAAATTCAGTTTCTCTGTTTAGAACAAGTTAACATTAGTCCTCAAAAATTTTCCTAGTATCACAGAGATTGTAAGCATAAAAAGCCTCTAAATACTAAAGAAAAAAAGCAACCATATGCACACAAAAATATAAGCAGGAACTGCAGGAATACATCTGAATCCATGTTAAATCAAGAGATTTGCATTTTGCAAGAAAAAAAAGATGTATTAAATCAAACAAATAAGACATTATTCTATAAATAGAATATCATAACAGCTACTTTTAATATATTGATGTTTTGTGCATGATGTCAGAAAGCTGATGTTTATGAATTATAATCATAAAGAAGCACATAAGAATTAATTATAACAGAGAATGATTTAAAAGAATAATTTGGAACAAAGTAAAAGCCTAGATATTAGAAAATCTTGTCACCAAAATTAAATTTTTACTTTATATGTATGTTAAGTTGCTTTAGTCATATCTGACTCTTTGTGACCTTATGGACTGTATCCCACAAGGCTCCTCTGTCCGTGGGATTCTCCAGGCAAGAATACTGGAGTGGGTTGCTATGCCCTCCTCCAGGGGATCTTCCCAACCCAGGGATCAAATCTGCATCTCTTATGTCTCCTGCATTAGTAAGTGGGTTGTTTACCACTAGCACCACCTCAGAAGCCTGAATTTTTACTTTGGTTTACTGTACTGCTGCAACATCTTGAGTAACACATATCCATTTCTCTTGCTTAGAAAATGTGCACACGCTGATTGACTTTAAAGCACAGTGGGGTATCATTTTCACTACTGTGTGTACATCAATCAGATTTTTTAAAATATTTCATCCCTATTGTTAGGAAAATCTTTTCTTTCAATTTTCCTCACTTACAGGCACTTCAAAAATGGTATGTTTCTTAGAAGAATATAGTACAAATGTGTTTTGTACCTCAGAATAGTCTGAGCTGACCTACCACCCACAAACAGAAATTAGAAACTCACTTATTTTAATGCTTGTAAATTTCTGTCAAATCCTGCACAGTATATTATTAAAGAAAAAATAGAATAGGATAATATGATTTGAAAGAAGAAAATGTTACAAAATGTCATTTGTATTTTCCCTTTCAGCCACATCAATTAGAGCTTCCAATAAAACATTACCAGAATATAACTTGACTAGTTTGACACCAACTACTATTCTCCCATATTCCCCAGAACAAATATTTTATTCAAGTTATATATATTTTAGAACCTTCTGAAGATCATACCTTGTATACAGTTCCGGGTATTTGATTAACTCTCTCCTTCTAGACTGTTTTCTATTCTCTATAAGACTGCTACTGCTGCTAAGTCGCTTCAGTCGTGTCTGACTCTGTGTGACCCCATAGAGGGCAGCCCACCAGGCTCCCCCTTCCCTGGGATTCTCCAGGCAAGAACACTGGAGTGGATTGCCATTTCCTTCTCCAATGCATGAAAGTGAAGTCGCTCAGTCGTGTCCAACTCCCAGCGACCCCATGGACTGCTGCCCAACAGGCTCCTCCATCCATGGGATTTTCCAGGCAAGAGTACAGGAGTGGGGTGCCATTGCCTTCTCCAAACTACACTTTACCTATTCCTCATGCTCTAGCTCCATTTGAAACTTTGCACAATTGAAAAGTAAACAGTATCATTATTAACTTATAGTTCAAGAAAAGACAGCTAATACTCAAGAAGCAAGATTTCCATCGCTACACCAATTGTACATGACGGAATGAGAAGTCAAGCCTCTATCTGACATATGTCTATGTTCTCTCTTACATGAAACCCTTTAATGACATTATCAATTTTCTATTTCTAAAAATTTTCTCTAATTAGTAATATATTAGAGAGATTAAAGGAAAAGGCAATGGCACCCCACTCCAGTACTCTTGCCTGGAAAATCCCATGGATGGAGGAGGCTGGTAGGCTGCAGTCCATGGGGTCACTAAGAGTCGGACACGACTGAGCGACTTCACTTTCACTTTCCACTTTCATGTATTGGAGAAGGAAATGGCAACCCACTCCAGTGTTCTTGCCTGGAGAATCCCAGGGACGGGGGAGCCTGGTGGGCTGCCATCTCTGGGGTCGCACAGAGTCAGACACAACTGAAGTGACTTAGCAGTAGCAGCAGCAGAGGCATTAAACATTAATAAAGAATGCAGGATCTGTACTACTTTGCTTGGATTTGAAGTCCAGCTGATGACCTACTCCTTGCTTTGCTTTGGTCAAGATAATTATGTAGTCTGGGTCTCAGCCTCCATATTTTAAAAAGGGGATAATATGAGTATCTACCTCAAGGGGAGCAATCAAGATAGCAGAGTAGTAGGATGTGGAGCCTCCTCCCACAAATACATCAAAAATATGTTAACATTTGGAATGAGTCTCACAGAATACATCCTGAATGCTAGAAGAGGACCTCTGGTTTCTGAAAGAGCAAGTAAATATCCATGTAACTAGGTAGGATAAAAGAAAAAATAAAGAAAGGAATTGGGACTGGGGACCTACCCTGGTGAAGGACCTCTAAAAAAGAAGAAAAGTACCCACACCCTGGGAAGTTCCCTTGCCCTTGAGGAGATCAGCTGGGACAGGTGGTGCTGTGGAGCCACAGAAGAGAATACAACAGGTTTGCAGCGGACAGAATGGAGAGAGACCTGCACAGATGGTAGCTTCCCAGCCTGAGATATGTATCTGTCAGTGTGTGCCAGGGCTGGTGGCTGAAGCTCAGACTTTGGAGATTAGATCTAGGGGTTGGCTACATGGATACAGCCTAAGGGGCTGGAGTATGGCATGACCACAACTGATGGTTTCTATGGATGAATCCCAGGCCTGTCTGAAAGGTGGAGTGACATCATTGTAGATAACACATGAGGAGGGTTGGGACCCATGGTAGCAATCTCTTTAGCTGTATGCACTTTCAGGGGACACAACAGCACCTGCACAAGCTCTGGGAACAGTCATAAGCTGCCATGTCTGAGAGCGGGCACCGGGGAGGGTGTATCTGCCCTAGCTCCATCAAGGGGATAATGAGCACATGCTAAGGATAGCTGCAGTGGGTACTCATACTACAGACATCCCTCACATAAACGACACAGGGATACTCCCACAAATACATAGCCCTCTAAGACCACCGAAGATGGTTGTCTCTCCTAAGCTCACAGACTATCACAATATTGCTAATTATTAGAGAAATGAAAATCAAACTATTGATACAATGAGGTAGTCTGAATAGTCATAATTAAAAAGTACACAAAAACGAATGGTGGAAAGGGTGTAGAGAAAAAAGAACCCTCCTACACTCTTGGTGGGAATGTAGTTTGGTGCAACCACTATGGAAAAGAGTATGGAAGTGCTTTAAAAATCTAAAAATAGAATTACCATGTGATCCAGCACTCCAGGGCATATATGTGGACAAAACTATAGTTTAAAAAATGCATACAACCATTTGTTTATAGTAGCACTATTTACAATAACCAAGACTTACTTCATCAATAAATCTCCACCTAATCAAGGCTATAGTTTTTCCAGTAGTCATGTATGGATGTGAGAGTTGGCCTATAAAAAAAGCTGAGTGCTGAAGAATTGATGCTTTTGAACTGTGGTGTTGGAGAAGACTCTTGAGAGTCCCTTGGACTGCAAGGAGATCCAACCAGTCCATCCTAAAGGAGATCTGTTCTGGGTGTTTATTGGAAGGACTGATGTTGAAGCTGAAACTCCAATACTTTGGCCACCTGATGCGAAGAGCTGACTTATTTGAAAAACCCTGATGCTGGAAAAGATTGAGGGTAAGAGGATAAGGGGATGACAGAGGATGAGATTGTTGGATGGCATCACCAACACAATGGACATGAGTTTGGGTAAACTCTGGAAGTTGGTGATGGACAGGGAGGCCTGGCATGCTGCGGTTCATGGGGTTGCAAAGTCAGACATGACTGAGCAACTGAACTGAACTGAACTGAAGACTTGGTAACAACCTAATTGTCCATCAGGAGATGAATGAGATGTGGTATATAATATATATATATATATGAAAATGAAAGTGTTAGTCACTCAGTCATGTCTGACTCTTTGCAATCCTACGGACTGTAGCCCACCACGTTCCTCTGTCTGTGGACTTCTCCAGGCAAGAATACTGAAGTGGGTTGCCATTTCCTTCTCCAGTGGATCTTCCCAACCCAGGTCTCCTGCATTGCAGGCAGATTCTATACTGTCTGAGCCACTAGGAAAATACTATGTATATATAGTGGAATATTACTCAGTCATAAGAAAGAATGAAATAATGCCATTTTCAGGAACACTGATGAATTAGGGATTATCATACTAAGTGAAATAAGTCAGAAAGAGAAAGACAAATACTATTTGATATCACTTATCTGTGGAATATAAAATATGACAGAAATGAAGTTCTCTACAATACAGAATCAGGCTCACAAACATAAAGAAAAGACTTCTGGTTACCAAGGATGGGGAAGGAGTGATGGAAAGTGACATTGGGGTTAGCAGAGGTAAGATATCATACATAGAATAAAAAGTCTTTCTATACATAGCACAGTGAACTATATTTAAATTCTGTAATAAACTGTAATGGAAAAGAATATTAAAAAAAAAGAATGTATATACATATATAACTGAATCACTTTGTTGAACAGCAGAAATTAACACAGCATTGTAAATCAACTATACTCCAGTTATAAAAAAAATGTACCTACCTCATAACATTGCTTCAAGTGTTAAGCATGTAACTGTGAAGCAGGGAGAATTATACCTGGTACAAAGTAATTGCCATTTAAGATTAACTGCTGCTGCCATTTACTCACTAAGCCATGTCTGATTCTTTGCCGCCCAATGGACTGCAGCCTGCCAGGCTCCTCTGTCCATGGGATTTTCCAAGCAAGAATACTGGAGTAGATTGCCATTTCCTTCTCTAGGGGATTTTCCCAACCCAGGGATCAAGCCTGCATCTCCTGCTTGGCAGGCAGATTCTTGATCAATGAGCCCCCTGGGAAGCCTAAAAATTAACTATTCATATCTATTTTTTAGACTATAAAGATTGAGTCATCTGATCGGTTATGTCAACATTACTCAGGTGTGGGTGACAGTGGTTTAGTTGTAGCTAAGAAACCATTTTCCACAAACTTATTGTAAACCAATAAACAACTTCATTGGTTATTTTTCCATGATTTTTCCAACAGATCAGTTTATTGTATTGTGTTGGCCCAAAAGTTCATTAAGGTTTTTCCATAATATTGTACAGAAAAACCCAAATGAACTTTTTGGCCAACACAATACAATAAATAAGTCTGTTCATCTGAGCAAACTGTTCATAGTTTATTGTATCATATCCAACAATCTTAGACTATTATATCCACTTTTTGCAATAGCAATTGGAGCTCCTTACCTTGAAAGACTTTGGTTAAATCATTTCAGCCCTTACCCAAAGCTTCTATTAATATCCTACTATGCGTTACCCTTCTGAGACATTGCTAAGATTCCTTCAAGGTGATGTTCTCTGTAATTACTCTACATTATAATAAATTTATATTTGGCTTTACCAACAAATAGATTATCTGCAGATGTTTTGAAATCAATAACCTGGATGCATGACTGTGAGACTGTGATATAGTTGAGATCCCCTCTTTTTTATGGCCCCTGACCTGGAAATACCATGCTCCTTTGGGGAATCCTTGGAGAAGTCTCTTCAATTGTGCAGTGGAGTATAAATGCTAATATTAAGTCTAAACTTTGATTTGTTTTCATCAAGTTTCTTAATGATAAATTTATTTGGCTGTTAGAAAATAGTATCTATTTTAGGACATTTCATCTAATCTGATCAGGTTTAAAAACGTTCATGCTTGATGGAAATCTGCCTTCTTACCAACGTTACTCATTGTTTTCTGTCTTCATCACTTTTAAAAGAGGAAGTTTCAGCTAGACATTTACCTTGATAAATTGCTGCCTACAGCTATCCCCACAGCAGGGAAATTCAGAAGATTCTTTCTTAGACTGATATCTTTTGGACACACTTTGCCTGAGGTCACTTTTCAAAACCTATGTGAACATTCCTAAATCTCATTTACTCTATGAGAGTCTTGTTCTATGTGAGATCTCTTGTAAAAAGTTTCTGTTTATCAAGAATTCAAATCATTGGGTCTGGGATTTCTAAAAAGTCACCCATTAACTTGGGCACCTTTGAAATAATGTGTAAAATGGACTTTTAAACAAATGGTTGATAACTTTCCATGGCCTCGTCTCTTTCTAAATCTAAACACTTTGCCTACTTCGGGCTGGACCCTTCTGGTATTATTCATATGATAAATGTAATCTCCAAGACTTTTCTTTTACTGCACCACATAGCATGTAGGGTCTTAGTTCGTTGACCAATGATCAAACATGCACCCCCTGAAGTGGAAGCATGGACTTCCAGGGAAGTCTCCCAAAACTATATTTTAAAAGGCATAATTTCACCAAGGACAGTTTGAAATTATAGAAGTCACTCTGCAAACTGATATAACAAGACTGTTCATTTGAGAGTTGTCTTAGAAGAGAAAGAAGTGAAAATTCTGATCACAACTTGAACTCAATGGTCTTTGTGTGTGTGCTAGTCACTCAGTAGTGTCCAACTCTTTGTGATCCTATGGACTGTAGCCCACCCAGCTCCTCTGCCCATGATATTTTCTAGGCAAGAATACTGGAATGAGTTGCCATTCCCTTCTCCAGGGGATATTCCTGACCCAGGGATGAAACCCAGGTCTCCTGCATTGCAGGCAGATTCTTTACCTTCTGAGCTACCTGTCTTTCCTAATTTTTGTTCCTCCTCATCCTCTGCCTTTACCCTCTTTTCTAACCCTCTCCCTTACATTCTAGTCAGGCTGAAATTCATAAATATTAATTGTGTCTGAAAGTTGAATCCGAAATGGGCAAACCAATGATGATTTATTTTTAGCTTTTATGTCAGTCTTAACTAAGAATCATTGTAAAAGACTAGACAAGATTCATAAAAAATTTACAAAGGAATTTAGAATAGTTCTAATAAGATATACTCTACAACTCCAGTTCTACATAAATGTTTACTATGTTAGTAAGAAAATTAGATGTTAAAAAATATTGGATGAAAAAAAATGGAGTTAGGATAATCCCAAAGTGATAAAAGACCCTAAATTTTATAGAAGAACTAGGAGTATGCAGGACTTGTGTAAACAGAGGAAAACTCCAAAATGTTTTCTTTTCTAAGACTGCCTGTGAAAAATAGATTGCATTCTAATTTAGTCCTAAGAAAGAAAGGACAAGTCCATTTGAAATTTTAGGAATAGGTTCTTTCTTTAATATCACTAGAAAATAGTAGTGTTTCTTGAAAGAGATGAGAACTCATTTCTCTCCTTAAATTTTGTAAAGAGACCTAAGCCAAAGTTAGGATATATAATAAGAAAAACAGGAATGGGAAGTGGTCCCAATGACAGAACTCCAGTTCCTCAATGATGTTTTGAAAATGCATTGGAACAAAAGCAGAATTTGATTCAGAATAAATTAATACTCTTACAGATAAAACAACTAGACATTTCCACCCAATTCATCAAGCACCAGAAGGGGAAGCCTCTTGAATAAAGATATTTGTAAATCGTGTACACAGGAAGAAAATTGTTAAAAAAGTTATTTTGTACTAACTATGAAAATAAAATGAACAAAAAGGTTGTTTTCAAGGAAATTGATGCTGATGTGAGGGGAAATCATGTGCCTAATTTCCCATCTTGTTCTTAGTCAAAAGGACAAATTTCTTTAGATTGTCGACCAATTCAGGCTCAGAAATAGAACCTACAAACTGCTACAGTCTCACAATCTCTCCCTTAGTCAGTAAGTTGTATAGAAAGGCATCTCCAAATATCCACAACCACTTCCCCTTGTCAACCTATACCATTTACCCTCATCCCTTTAACACCATTTCCTCCTCTTAGACAGTGCAGCTAGTTTTTAATAGGTAGGAATGCACTATTTAAATGGAATTATCAATTTAAATGCTTTTCAGGGGACTTTGCTCTTTAGAGCCCAGATAATCACCTAGTCATAGAACATACCTGATTTCACAATGGCTTATCAGTAGCCTTGTATCTAAATCAAGCCCAAACTGAATTTCTCCAGGAGGTTTCAATTGTTTGTGGGCAAAGAAAAATCTACTCACATTGGGAGAATAATTGAGGAAGAACCCATCACATCCTAAATGACTCATTCATATACATTTGCTCCCTAAAATGAAAAGCAAAAGGAAGACAAAATGCAGCAATTAAAAATCTAATAGAGAAAGAATTAAGCATACTTTGTAGCAGTTCTCTTTTCCCATTCAAGAAACCTAATGGACTGGGGTACCCATTCATTTAGGACCCTGGGATTATGAATAAAATATTTGTTCCTATTTCTCTGTTGACAACAAATCCCTATTCTTATTTTTATTTCCATGCCTCCTGAGGTTATGTGATTTGTCTTTTCCTGAGAAAATAAATAATATACCTAGACAGTTTTTTTTTTTTTTTTTTTTTTTTTTTTCCGGAGAAGGCAATGGCACCCCACTCCAGTACTCTTACCTGGAAAATCCCATGGACAGAGGAGCCTGGTAGGCTGCAGTCCATGGGGTCGCTAAGAGTCGGACACGACTGAGTGACTTCACTTTCATTTTCACTTTCAAGCACTGGAGAAGGCAATGGCAACCCACTCCAGTGTTCTTGCCTGGAGAATCCCAGGGACAGGGGAGCCTGGTGGGCTGCAGTCCATGGGGTCACACAGAGTCGGACACGACTGAAGTGACTTAGCAGCAGCAGCAGACAGTTTTTGTCTGGGGATATACTGGGGCACACTTCTATTTTTCACAAGTCCACAGCCAAAATCTAAAGGACTCTGACTCTGTCTAGAATTCTACTCTTATGTAATATGCAGGTAAACTTTTGCTGTGTTCTAAGGATGACATGAGTTTTGAGGCCAATTCCAACTACTTTGTATAGACCAGAAAGCATATAAAGTTTCCAAAGTACATTTTTTTCTGAAGAAAATGGAATGTGTAAGAAATAATTTATCCCTAGGACTGTTAACAAAATATTTTCTAAGTTTCTTTTTTTTTTTAATCTCATAGGTTGCATGCAATAGATTCTCAACATTTTTAGAATTGCCACACCTATAAAATTTAACTTAGTCTTTGATAACTTTCTTCCCTAGATTTCTCACATGATCTATGCATCTGTGCCTGTGCACACATGTGTAAATCAAATTTAAAATTAGCTCTTTGGCCTTCCTAATTACCTTGATTTTCTTTTTTCTTTTTTTTTACCAGTTTGTACTTGGGCTCTCTGGATAAGCCGTTGTTACTCTGATTTAATCTTATTAGGATCTTTAAAGACCAATTATTTACCACAGCCTTTCCCTAAACTAAGTGGAAAAGTCTACTCAACCATCCACCAGAGACATCTACTGACCTGATTTCTCTTTCTCTGCAATTCTTTTCTTTTCTTTTTTATGCAACTGTAAATTTTCACCATGCAGGTTTACTATCTATGAACTTTTAAGAATTTTTCTAGTCATCACTTATATTGAGCATCCTGATACTTCCTCCCTTCACTTTTAAGAAGGGGAATTCCATGGTTGTCTGCATCTGTCTAAAAGCTAACTTTGCCTTAAATAATTAGAAACAAATAAACAAACAAAAAAATCACCTCGGGTGCAGCACTTATTCTACTAACCTGAGCTTATCAATTAGCAACTACTAAGAGAGTATACAGTGTTATTTTGCGAATAGTTCATGATATTGAAATGCTATGGGAAAAGCCGGGCTGTTGACTTTAACAGAAAAACTAAAAGTAAACAACAACTTAATAAATATCTTAAGATGAGTATCATAAAGGTATCATTAAAAAGTTCATATGTAATTCTGAATATTTTCCTTCTGTCTTTAAACCATGCTATGGCTCACATTTTTTTCAGGGACACTGGAAAATATTATTAAGGACATAGAACACATAATGTAAGAATTTCATAATTTTGGGCAGGTGACACTTCAAAGCAGAGCAGTTCTTGAAACATCAGCCTGTCAGTATGAAATGTAAGGCATATCGGGGAACAATATTGTACTCATATGCCAAATATCTTTCTGTCATTTTTTATGTTACTAAAATATGAGGAATAAAAAGTGAAATAAGCAACAAGGTCCTACTGTATAGCACAGGGAACCGTACTCAATATTGTGTGATAAACCATAATGAAAAAGAATATAAAAAAGAATATGTGTATGTAAACACAGTATAAATCAACTACAACAAAAAAGTGAAACAATACAATTAGATAATTTGGCTAGTATCCCCACATCTCTTAAGTTGAACACTTTTGGTTAAGAAGTATAAAATACTCTGTTTATAACCCTTCTGTTGATATCTGTTAAAGAATGCTCAAACTACTGCACAATTGCACTTATCTCACATGCTAGTAAAGTAATGCTCAAAATTCTCCAAGCCAGGCTTCAGCAATACATGAATTGTGAACTTCCAGATGTTCAAGCTGGTTTTAGAAAAGGCAGAGGAACCAGAAATCAAATTGCCAACATCTGCTGGATCATGGAAAAAGGAAGAGAGTTCCAGAAAAACATCTATTTCTGCCTTATTGACTGTGCCAAAGCCTTTGATTGTGTGGATCACAATAAACCGTGGAAAATTCTGAAAGAGATGGGAATACCAGACCACCTGACCTGCCTCTTGAGAAACTTATATGCAGGTCAGGAAGCAACAGTTAGAACTGGACATGGGACAACAGACTGGTTCCAAATAGGAAAAGGAGTACATCAAGGCTGTATATTGTCACCCTGCTTATTTAACTTATATGCAGAGTACATCATGAGAAACACTGGGCTGGATGAAGCACAAGCTGGAATCAAGATTGCCAACAGAAATATCAATAACCTCAAATATGCAGATGACACCACTCTTATGGCAGAAAGTGAAGAGGAACTCAAAAGCCTCTTGATGAAAGTGAAAGTGCAGAGGGAAACAGTTGGCTTAAAGCTCAACATTCAGAAAACGGAGATCATGGCATCTGGTCCCAGCACTTCATGGGGAATAGAAGGGGAAACAGTGGAAACAGTGTCAGACTTTATTTTGGGGGCTCCAAAATCACTGCAGATGGTGATTGCAGCCATGAAATTAAAAGATGCTTACTCCTTGGAAGAAAAGTTATGAACAACCTAGATAGCATATTCAAAAGCAGAGACATTGCTCTGCCAACAAAGTTCCATCTAGTCAAGGCTATGGTTTTTCCAGTGGTCATATATGGATGTGAGAGTTGGACTGTGAAGAAAGCTGAGCACTGAAGAATTGATGCTTTTGAACTGTGGTGTTGGAGAAGACTCTTGAGAGTCTTTTGGACTGCAAGGAGATCCAACCACTCCATCCTAAAGCAGATCAGTCCTGGGTGTTCTTTGCAGGACTGATGCTAAAGCTGAAACTCCAATACTTTGGACACCTCATTCGAAAAGTTGACTCATTGGAAAAGACCCTGATGCTCAGAGAGATTGAGGGCAAGAGGAGCAGGGGATGACAGAGGATGAGATGGCTGGGTGGCATCAACGACTCGGACATCAGCTTGAGTAAACTCCGGGAGTTGGTGATGGACATGGAGGCCTGGTGTGCTGCGATTCATGGGGTCATGAAGAATCGGACATGACTGAGCGACTGAACTGAACTGAACTGAACTGAATATAATTCAGCATTCACATGTGTGATTTTCATGGTATTAATGTCCCTGTGTAACCTCAGCCATATATGATCCAGCAAATGATCTTCAAACAAAACAACAGAAATATCATATGTATATCACAGTTGAAATATTCCCTGTCCAAAACCCGATATGCAATCATGATCCTTCAAACAATAGTGTGGATCTTGATGGATTGTTTAGATGATAAACTATTTATCATTCAGCTTAGACTGGACCACAGTAAAAGTCTGAAAAACAAGAGATCATCTATATTAACTTTGTTTTGACTCATCAAAATACTATTCCATAGAAAGATAAGAGGCTAATCCACTTTGCTATTACTTTACTTTTTGCTTTACTAATTGCTTTAGTATATTCTCAGAGATTATTTCTCTGTAAACAACAGTCTGCTAATATAAATAGTTAGCTTATCCATCAAATAGCCATCAATCTTAAAGTATTACATCATGAATTTAGTCCAATCCCAATTAGCTCCCCGACTCAACTGACAGACTTTAGCTGAATTCTCAAAGCTCACAAGTATCTCACTTCTGAATTTCTAAGACATTGGTAAGTCTTTGTAGTGTTTACAAAGTTCCAATAAATTTAGATTTTCTTAGTATAGTATCTGTCTCAGACTAAATACAGATAGTTGTTATTATTTCTATTACTAGCACTACGATATTTCTCCATAATTTACTATTTTGGAAAAATGTGAAAAAAAAAGAAACTATTTATTTTATTCACTAAACCTAGTGTTTGTCTCATTTACATACACTTCTAAAGACTTATCATATATTTTTTATTTCCTTTTTGGTTATATTTTTATATGATATTTTAGGTATATATATTTTACCTGCCTATTTAGTCCACTTGTTCTTTAAATTTTTACTATCTACTATACAGATTATCGGAGAAGGCAGTGGCACCCCACTCCAGTACTCTTGCCTGGAAAATCCCATGGATGGAGGAACCTGTATGGCTGCAGTCCATGGGGTTGCTGAGGGTCGGACACAACTGAGAGACTTCACTTTCACTTTTCCCTTTCATGCATTGCAGAAGGAAATGGCTACCCACTCCAGTGTTCTTGCCTGGAGAATCCCAGAGACAGGAGAGCCTGGTGGGCTGCCATCTATGGGGTTGCACAGAGTCGGACACGACTGAAGTGATTTAGCAGCATACAGATTATATGTGAAATGTAAAATGTTACAGGAATAGAGTTTAGCACAGGACCTGACATATCTTATAAGCTTAAGAATAATCTTCATTATTTCATTGGTATTGTTTTGTCACTAAGTCCTGCCCACCTCTATACAATCTCATGGACATCAGGCTCCTACTTCCATGGGATAGGGCAAGCAAGAAAACTGGAGTGGGTTGCTATTTCCTTTTCATGATACTTCATAATAATCCTCTAATGCCAAAGAATAATCTACTTACGGCTCCTAATAGGTGTTCTCTTAGGCATCGCTATTTATCTTGTTATTGATATCAATACACCTATGAGCCCATGTGGATAAACAATCTCTACATAAATAAAACCACCTACAGAGGTCAGATTTTAAAATATTTCACATTAATTAAATTATACATCCTCAGTAAGAACAAGTCCTAGCTCTTAAAATGCCAAGTGAAAGGCATTGCTTATGTGTTTGCATATGTGGTCTGATTATTACTCTGAAGATAAATTATAGTTCTTGTATTTTCTGAATCCCTTTCAGAGAATGAAATATAAGATTGGAAAATTTTTCTTTTCCACCAAAAGCCCTCAGTGACTAAAATAATGTGGATTTGGTCCAACAGTGAATGCCCTTCAGGACCACCAAGGAGAAGTACCACTTTATACTGCATACTTTAACAATGATCTCTTCCTGCAAATAAGTATGAAAAATGCTTGTTAAACTATAAAGGAAAAGAATAAAAAAAAGAATGTGTGTGCTAATGCCAAATAACAGAATTAGAGCTGATGAGCTTAAATGAGGATTATGTCCTTGCTGTAGTAAGTTACTCAACATTTTTTTTTTTTTTTTGGTCTTAGAGTAAAAAATATTTACTCTAACATACCATGGTGTTAAGGCAAGTTAAATTAATTCCATAAATAATGTTTTGTCCCTTTACACAATATGGCATATAAGTTATTATTTATAGCATAATGTCCATTGAAGAAACCTACTTAGGTGACATAATTTGTCACTTTTAATTGAACGTATTTTGGCATTCAAGCTAGAAATTGGTGACCTTGAGCTTTTAGAATTTGGGCTGACTTATCATGTAACTTATTGTGATCTTCTTTGAGCTTCTTCTCTAGTTTCTCTGCAAATAGTCCCGATTTCTGCTCATGATGTATTTTTTGCACAAGATGACCTGAGGATTAATCTACATAAGAAAACAGTTGCTATCACAATTTTTTCTCCAAAGTCTGAAGTATAATTGATGTTATTTCCATTTCTTGGCTTAAATGCAAATTTCTAAAAGTGAGTGTTCTTGAGTGATCAGGATGATACTTTGAAAAGTACATAGGTATAAACCTAGCTCTATAAAATCATTGCAGAATGTTGAACTAGTTTCCTATTGATGGATATTTGTTTCCAATTATTCACTAGTGCAATGTTGTAAGGAGTATCTATTATGTATAATACTTTATGATCATATGAAAACCTTTCTATAATAAAGATGAAAGGTTGTTGCTGAACCATGAAAGATGCTGAAATTCTTGCCCTCTGGAGGAAAAGAATTCAATCCATGGCCAGAGACGAGGCTTGATCACTCAGAGCTTTTGTGTAATATTTATTAAAGTATAAAAGAAATAGAGAAAGCTTCTGACATAGATATCAGAAGGGGGCAGAAAGAGTGCCCCCTCGTTAGTGTTAGCAAGGGAGTTATATACTTTTTAATTAGTTATTACAATGAATCAAAATAATGTCTGGAGGTTGTAAAGATCTTACTAGACCCACTCTCATAATTTACATTTTATTTTTAATATTAATTTATTTATTTTAATTGGAGACTAATTACTTTACAATATTGTATTGGTTTTGCATATATCAACATGAATCCTCCACGGGTGTACACGTGTTCCCCATTCTGAACCCCCCTCCCACATCCTTCCCCATACGATCCTTCTGGGTCATCCCAGTGCACCAGCCCCAAGCATTCTGTCGAACCTGGTGATTCATTTCACATATGATAATATACCTGTTTCAATGCCATTCTCCCAAATCATCCCACCCTCACCCTGTCCCACAGAGTCCAAAAGACTGGTCTATACATCTGTGTCTCTTTTTCTGTCTCACATACAGGGTTATCATTACCATCTTTCTAAATTCCATATGTATACATTAGTATACTGTATTGGTGTTTTTCTTTCTGGCTTCCTTAACTCTGTATAATAGGCTCCAGTTTCATCCACCTCATTAGAACTGATTCAAATGTATTCTTTTTAATGGTTGAGTAATACTCCATTGTGTATATGTACCACCGCTTTCTTATCCATTCATCTGCTGATGGACATCTAGGTTGCTTCCGTGTCCTGGCTATTATAAACAGTGCTGTGATGAACATTGGGGTACATGTGTCTCTTTCAATTCTGGTTTCTTCAGTGTGTATGCCCAGCAGTGGGATTGCTGGGTCGTATGGCAGTTCTATTTCCAGTTTTTTAAGGAATCCCCACACTGTTCTCCATAGTGGCTGTACTAGTTTGCATTCCCACCAACAGTGTGAGAGGGTTCCCTTTTCTTGACACCCTCACCAGAATTTGTTGCTTGTATGTAGACTTTTGGATAGCAGCCATTCTGACTGGCATGAAATGGTACCTTACTGTGGTTTTGGTTTGCATTTCTCTGATAATGAGTGATGTTGATCATCTTTTCATGTGTTTGTTAGCCATCTGTATGTCTTCTTTGGAGAAATATCTGTTTAGTTCTTTGGCTCATTTTTTGATTGGGTCATTTATTTTTCTGGAATTGAGCTTCAGGAGTTGCTTGTATATTTTTGAGATTAGTTGTTTGTCAGTTGCTTCATTTGCTATTATTTTCTCCCATTCTGAAAGCTGTCTGTTCATCTTGCTTATAGTTTCCTTTGTTGTGAAGAAGCTTTTAATTTTAATTTGGTCTCATTTATTTATTTTTGCTTTTATTTCCAATATTCTAGGAGGTGGGTCATAGAGGATCCTGCTGTGATGTATGTCGGAGAGTATTTGCCTATGTTATCCTCTAGGAGTTTTATAATTTCTGGTCTTACGTTTAGAAATTTAATCCATTTTGAGTTTATTTTTGTGTATGGTGTTAGAAAGTGTCCTAGTTTCATTTTTTTACAGGCGGTTGACCAGTTTTCCCAGCACCACTTGTTAAAGAGATTGTCTTTTCTCCATTGTATATTCTTGCCCCCTTTGTCAAAGATAAGGTGTCCATAGGTGCATGGGTTTATCTCTGGGCTTTCTATTTTGTTCCTTTGATCTATATTTCTGTCTTTGTGCCAGTACTATACTGTCTTGATGACTGTGGCTTTGTAGTAGAGCCTGAAATCAGGCAGGTTGATTCCTCCAGTTCCATTCTTCTTTCTGAAGATTGCTTTGGCTATTCAAGGTTTTTTGTACTTCCATACAAATGGTGAAATTATTTGTTCTAGCTCTGTGAAAAATACCGTTGGTAGCTTGATAGGGATTGTATTGAATCTATAGATTGTTTTTGGTAGTTTACTTATTTTCACTATATTGATTCTTCCGATCCATGAACACGGTATATTTCTCCATCTATTAGTGTCCTCTTTGATTCCTTCATCAGTTTTTTATAGTTATATATATATAGGTCTTTTGTTTCTTTATGTAGATATATTCCTAAGTATTTTATTCATTTCATTGCAATGGTGAATGGAGTTGTTTCCTTAATTTCTATATTTTCTCATTATTAGTGTATAGGAATGCAAGGGATTTCTGTGTGTTGATTTTATATCCTGCAAGTTTATTATATTCATTGATTAGCTCTAGTAATTTTCTGGTGGAATCTTTAGGGCTTTCTATGTAGAGGATCATGTCATCTGCAAACAGTGAGCATTTTACTTCTTCCTTTCCAATTTGGATTCCTTTTATTTCCTTTTCTGCTCTGATTGATGTGGCCAAAACTTCCCAAACTATGTTGAATAGTAGTGGTGAGAGTGGGCACCCTTGTCTTGTTTCTGATTTTAGGGGAAATGCTTTCAATTTTTCAGCCTTGAGGATAATGTTTGCTGTGGGTTTGTCATATATAGTTTTTATTATGTTGAGGTATGTTTCTTCTATTCCTGCTTTCTAGAGGGTTTTTATCATAAATGGATGTTGAATTTTGTCAAAGGCTTTCTCTGCATCTATTGAGATAATCATATGACTTTTATTTTCCAATTTGTTATTGTAGTGTATTACATTGATTGATGTGTGGATATTGAAGAATCCTTGCATCCCTGGGATAAAGCCCACTTGGTCATGATGTATGACCTTTTTAATGTGTTGTTGGATTCTCATTGCTAGAATTTTGTTAAGGATTTTTGCATCTATGTTCATCAGTGATATTGGCCTGTAGTTTTCTTTTTTTGTGGCATCTTTGTCAGATTTTGGTGTTAGGGTGATCGTGGCCTCATAGAATGAGTTTGGAAGTTTACCTTTCTCTGCAATTTTCTGGAAGAGTTTGAGTAGGATAGGTGTTAGCTCTTCACTAGATTTTTGGTAGAATTCAGCTGTGAAGCCGTCTGGACCTGGGCTTTTGTTTGCTGGAAGATTTCTGATTACAGTTTCAATTTCCGTGCTTATGATGAATCTGTGAAGATTTTCTATTTCTTCCTGGTTCAGTTTTGGAAAGTTGTACTTTTCTAAGAATTTGTCCATTTCTTCCAAGTTGTCCATTTTGTTGGCATATAATTGCTGATAGTAGTCTCTTATGATCCTTTGTATTTCTGTGTTGTCTGTAGTGATCTCTCCATTTTCATTTCTAATTTTATTGATTTGATTTTTCTCCCTTTGTTTTTTAATGAGTCTGGCTAATGGTTTGTCAGTTTTATTTATCCTCTCAATGAACCAGCTTTTGGCTTTCTTGATTTTTGCTATGGTCTCTTTTGTTTCTTTTGCATTTATTTCTGCCCTAATTTTTAAGATTTCTTTCTTCTACTAACCCTGGGGTTCTTCATTTCTTCCTTTTCTAGTTGCTTTAGGTGTAGGGTTAGGTTATTTATTTGATTTTTTTCTTGTTTCTTGACATATGCCTGTATTGCTATGAACCTTTCCCTTAGGACTGCATTTACAGTGTCCCACAGGTTTTGGGTTGTTGTGTTTTCATTTTCACTCATTTCTATGCATATTTTGATTTGTTTTTTGATTTCTTCTGTGATTTATTGGTTATACAGCAACGTGTTGTTCAGCCTCCATATGTTGCAATTTTTAATAGTTTTTCTCCTGTAATTGAGATCTAATCTTACTGCACTGTGGTCAGAAAAGATGCTTGGAATGATTTCTATTTTTTTTTTTTTTTTTAATTTACCAAGGCTAGATTTATGGCTCAGAATGTGGTCTACCCTGGAGAAGTTTCCGTGTGTGCTTGAGAAAATGGTGAAATTCACTGTTTTGTGTGAAATGTCCTAGAGATATCAATTAGGTCTAACTGGTCTATTGTATCATTTAAAGTTTGTGTTTCCTTGCTAATTTTCTGTTTAGTTGATCTATCCATAGGTGTGAGTGGGGTATTAAAGTTTTCCACTATTATTGTGTTATTGTTAATTTCCCCTTTCATACTTGTTAGCATTTGTCTTACATATTGCAGTGCTCCTATGTTGGGTGCATATATATTTATAATTGTTATATCTTTTTCTTGGGTTGATCCTTTGATCATTATGTAGTGTCCATCTTTGTCTCTTTTCACAGCCTTTGTTTTAGTCTATTTTATCTGATATGAGTATTGCTACTCCTGCTTTCTTTTGGTCTCTCTTTGTGTGGAATATCTTTTTCCAGCCCTTCACTTTCAGTCTGTATGTGTCTCTTGTTTTGAGGCGGGTCTCTTGTAGGCAACATATATAAGGGTCTTGTTTTTGTATCCATTCAGCCAGTCTTTGTCTTTTGGTTGGAGCATTCAACCCATTTTCATTTAAGGTAATTATTGATAAGTATGATCCCATTGCCATTTACATTATGGTTTTGGGTTCGAGTTTATACACTCTTTCTGTGTTTCCTGTCTAGAGAAGATCCTTTAGCATTTGTTTGGAGAGCTGGTTTGGTGGTGCTTAATTCTCTCAGCTTTTGCTTGTCTGTAAAGCTTTTGAGTGATCACACCATCGTGATTATCTGGGTCATGAAGATCCTTTTTGTACAGTTCTTCTGTGTACTCTTGCCACCTCTTCTTCATATCTTCTGCTTCTATTAGGTCCATACAATTTCTGTCCTTTATCGAGGCCATCTATGCATGAAATGTTCCCTTGGTATCTCTAATTTTCTTGAAGAGATCTCTCATCTTTCCCATTCTGTTGTTTTCCTCTATTTCTTTGCATTGATCACCGAAGAAGGCTTTCTTATCTCTTCTTGCTATTCTTTCGAACTCTGCATTCAGATGCTTATATCCTTCCTTTTCTCCTTTGCTTTTCGCTTCTCTTCTTTTCACAGCTATATGTAAGGCCTCCCACACAGCCATTTGGCTTTTTTGCCTTTCTTTTCCATGGGGATGGTCTTGATCCCTGTGTCCTGTACAATGTCAGGAACCTCAGTCCATAGTTCATCATGCACTCTATCCATCAGATCTAGGCCCTTAAATCTATTTCTCACTCCACTGTATAATCATAAGGGATTTGATTTAGGTCATACCTGAATGGTCTAGTGGTTTTCCCTACTTTCTTCAATATCAGTCCGAATTTGGCAATAAGGAGTTCATAATCTGAGCCACAGTCAGCTCCTGGTCTTGTTTTTGCTGACTGGATAGAGCTTCTCCATCTTTGGCTGCAAAGAATATAATAAATCTGATTTCGGTGTTGACCATCTGGTGATGTCTATGTATAGAGTCTTCTCTTGTGTTGTTGGAAGAGGGTGTTTGCTATGACCAGTGCATTTTCTTGGCAAAACTCTATTAGTCCTTGCCCTGCTTCATTCCAGATTCCAAGGCCAAATTTGCCTGTTACTCCAGGTGTTTCTTGACTTCCTACTTTTGCATTCCAGTCCCCTGTAATGAAAAGGACATCTTTTTTGGATGTTAGTTCTAAAAGGTCTTGTAGGTCTTCATAGAACCGTTCAACTTCATCTTCTTCAGCATTACGGGTCAGGGCATAGACTTGGATTACTGTGACATTGAATGGTTTGCCTTGGAAATGAACAGAGATCATTCTGTCATTTTTGAGATTGCATCCAAGTACTGCATTTCGAACTCTTTTGTTGACCATGATGGCTACTCCATTTCTTCTGAGGGATTCCTGCCTACAGTAGTAGATATAATGGTCATCTGAGTTAAATTCACCCATTCCAGTCCATTTTAGTTTGTGGATTCCTAGAATGTCAATGTTCACTCTTGCCATGTCTTGTTTGACTACTTCTAATTTGCCTTGATTCATGGATCTGACATTCAAGATTCCTATACAATATTGCTCTTTACAGCATCAGACCTTGATTCTATCACTAGTCACATCCACAGCTGGGTATTGTTTTTGCTTTGGCTCCATCCCTTCATGCTTTCCGGAGTTATTTCTCCACTGATCTCCAGTAGCCTATTGGGCACCTACTGACCTGGGGAGTTCCTCTTTCAGTATCCTATCGTTTTGCCTTTTCATACTGTTCATGGGGTTCTCAAGGCCAGAATACTGAAGTGGTTTGCCATTCCCTTCTCCAGTGGATCACATTCTGTCAGACCTCTCCACCATGACCCGCCTGTCTTGGGTGGCCCCACGGGCATAGCTAAGTTTCATTGAGTTAGAAAAGGCTGTGGTCCTGGTGTGATTAGATTGACTAGTTTTCTGTGAGTATGGTTTCAGTGTTCATTCCAATCCCAAAGAAAGGCAATGCCAAAGAATACTCAAACTGCTGCACAATTGCACTCCTCTCACATGCCAGTAAAGTAATGCTCACAATTCTCCAAGCCAGGCTTCAGCAATACATGAATTGTGAACTTCCAGATGTTCAAGCTGGTTTTAGAAAAGGTAGAGGAACCATAGACCAAGTTGCCAATATCTGCTGGATCACCGAAAAACCAAGAGAGTTCCAGAAAAACATCTATTTCTGCTTTATTGACTATGCCAAAGCCTTTGACTGTGTGGATCACAACAAACTGTGGAAAATTCTGAAAGAGATGGGAATACCAGACCACTTGACCTGCCTCTTGAGAAACCTGTATGCAGATCAGGAAGCAACAGTTAGAACTGGACATGGAACCACAGACTGGTTCCAAATAGGAAAAGGAAATGGGAAGGTTGTATATTGTTACCCTGCTTATTTAACTTCTATGCAAAGTACATCATGAGAAACACTGGGCTGGAAGAAGCACAAGCTGGAATCAAGATTGCTGGGATAAATATCAATAACCTCAGATATGCAAATGACACCATTCTTATGGCAGAAAGTGAAGAGGAACTAAAAAGCCTCTTGATCAAAGTGAAAGAGAAGAGTTAAATAGTTGGCTTAAAACAACATTCAGAAAATGAAGATCATGGCATCTGGTCCCGTCACTTAATGGGAAATAGATGGTGAAACAGTGGAAACACTGTCAGACTTCATTTTTGGGGGGGTCCAAAATCACTACAGATGGTGACTGCAGCCATGAAATTAAAAGACGCTTACTCCTTGGAAGGAAAGTTATGACCAACCTAGATAGCATATTCAAAAGCAGAGACATTACTTTGGCAACAAAGGTACGTCTAGTCAAGCCTATGGTTTTTCCAGTGGTCATGTATGGATGTGAGAGTTGGACTGTGTAGAAGGCTGAGTGCTGAAGAATTGATGCTTTTGAACTGTGGTGTTGGAGAAGCCTCTTGAGAGTCCCTTGGACTGCAAGGAGATCCAACCAGTGCATTCTGAAGGAGATCAGCCCTGGGATTTCTTTGGAAGGAATGATGTTGAAGCTGAAACTCCAATACTTTGGCCACCTGATGCGAAGAGTTGATCTATTGGAAAAGACTCTGATGCTGGGAGGGATTGGGGGCAGGAGGAGAAGCAGACGACAGAGGATGAGATGGCTGGATGGCATCACTGACTCGATGGACGTGAGTCTGAGTGAACTCGGGAGTTGGTGATGGACAGGGAGGCCTAGCGTGCTGCGATTCATGGGGTTGCAAAGAGTCAGACACAACTGAGCGACTGAACTGAATGAAAGCTTTTGATTTCTCCTTCATATTTGAATGAGAATCTTGCTGGTACAGTAATCTGGACTGTAGGTTATTTTCTTTCATCATTTTAAGTATGTCTTGTCATTCCCTCCTGGACCGAAGAGTTTCTATTAAAAGATCAGCTGTTATCCTTATGGGAATCCCCTTGTGTGTTATTTATTGTTTTTCATTGGCTGATTTTAATATTTTTTCTTTGTGTTTGATCTTTGTTAATTTGATTAATATGTGTCTTGGGGTGTTTTGCCTTGGGTTTATCCTGTTTGGGACTCTCTGGGTTTCTTGGACTTGGGTGATTATTTCCTTCCCCATTTTAGGGAAGTTTTCAACTATTATCTCCTCAAGTATTTTCTCTTGGTCTTTTTGTCTTCTTCTTCTGGGACTCCTATGATTTGAATGTTGGGGTGTTTTACATTTTCCCAGAGGTCTCTGAGATTGTCTTCATTTCTTTTCATTCATTTTTCTTTTCCCTCTCTGTTTCATTTATTTCTACCATTCTATCTTCTACCTTACTTATCCTATCTTCTGCCTCCGTTATTCTACTGTTGGTTCCCTCCAGAGTGTGTTTCATCCATTTATTGCATTATTCTGGAAAAGGCAATGTCACCCCACTCCAGTACTCTTGCCTGGAAAATCCCATGGACAGAGGAGCCTGGATGGCTGCAGTCCATGTGGTTGCTGAGAGTTGGACACAACTGAGCGACTTCACTTTCACTCTTCACTTTCATGCATTGGAGAAGGAAATGGCAACCCTCTCCAGTGTTCTTGCCTAGAGAATCCCAGGGATGGGGGAGCCTGGTGGGCTGCCGTCTATGGGGTTGCACAGAGTCGGACATGACTGAAGTGACTTAGAAGCAGTAGCCGTATTGCATTACTCATTATATATTGACTCTTTTATTTCTTCTAGGTCCTTGTTAAACTTTTCCTGCATCTTCTCAATCCTTGTCTCCAGGCTATTTATCTGTAACTCAACTTTGTTTTCAAGATTTTGGATCATTTTCACTATCATTATTCGGAATTCTTTATCTGGTAGATTCCCTTTCTCTTCCTTTTTTCCTTGGTTTGGTGGGTATTTATTCTATTCCTTTTCCTGCTGGGTATTCTTCTGCCTCTCCATCTTTCTTATATTGCTGTGTTTAAGGTGGCCTTTCTGTATTCCGGCTGTTTGCGGAGTTCTGTTTATGGTGGAGTTTCCTCACTGTGGGTGGGGTTGAACAGGTGGCTTATCAAGGTTTCCTGGTTAGGGAAGCTTGTGTAGGTGTTCTGGTGTGTGGAGCTGAATTTCTTCTCTCTGGAGTGCAATGAAGTGCCCAGTAATGAGTTATGAGATGTCAGTGGGTTTGAAGTGACTTTGGGCAGCCTGTATATTGAAGCTCAGGGCTATGTTCCTGTGTTGCTGGAGAATTTACATGGTATGTCTTGCTCTGGAACTTGTTAGCCCTTGGGTGGTGCTTGGTTTCAGTGTAGGTGTGGAGGCATTTGATGAGCTCCTGTCAATTAATATTCCCTGGAGTCAGGAGTTCTCTGGTGTTCTCAGGATTTGGACTTAAGCCTCCTGCCTCTGGTTTTTAGTCTTATTTTTATAGCACCATTGATGAAACTTCTAGGTTAAAGATGAAAAGTTTCTCCACAGTGAGGGACATCCAGAGAGGTTCACAGAGTTACATGGAGAAGAGAAGAGGGAGGAGGGAGATAGAGGTGACCAGGATGAGATGAGGGGGAATCAAAAGAGGAGAGAACAAGCTAGCCAGTATTCACTTCCTTATGTGCATTCCACAGTCTGGACCACTCAGAGATGTTCACAGAGTTATACAGAGAAGAGAAGAGGGAGGAAAGAGACAGAGGCGGCCAGGAGGATAAAGGGGGGGGGGGGGATCACAAGGAGAGAGACAGATCCAGCCAGTAATCAGATGCCTAAGTGTCCTCCACAGTCTGGAACACACAAAGAGATTCACAGAGTCGAGTAGAGAAGAAAAGGGGGAGGGAGGAGATAGAGGCGACCTGGTGGAGAAAAAGGAGAGTCCAAAGGGGGATAGAGCAGTCAAGCCAGTAATCTCACTCCCAAGTAAAAATGGGCACTGAAGATTAGGTTCTTAAAGGTACAAAATTGGCAACAAATACAAAAAAGCAAAGTTCAAAAATCTAGAGTAGAGGTTGGATTTTCAAAAATACAATATTAAAGAAAAAAGTCACAAAAATTATAAAATATATATATATATATATATATATGAAGTTTGATTTTAAAAATAGGGCCTTTTTTTGCAAAGTAATAGTAGGATATAATAATGAAAGTTAAAGGAATAATAGAGGGCTAAAAAATAAAAATAAAATAAAGAAAGAAATAAAGAATGATAATAATAAAGATATATCTAGGACTTTCTCTGGTGTTGTTGTGGACAGTGTGGTGTCAGTTCATTTTCAGATAGTTCCTTGATCTGGCTTATACTTCTCAAAATCTATAGGCCCCTTCCTATGTAGTCGGTACTAACTACAGGGTTTTAATCTGTTGCACCTGTTACTTCCAAGGAGGTTCCCTCTCTTTAGCTTCTTCTGTTTGCTGGTCTCTTCAGTGTCTAATTTCTGCCCTGACACAAGGGGGCAGTGGTGGACACTTTTTTTAGGCTCACTTGTTCAGTCGTGCTGTGGGGAGGGAGGAACACTCCTTTCGAAGACAATGGACTGCTTTTCTGGGTGCCTGATGTCCTCTGCCAGCATTCAGAAGTTGTTTTGTGGAATTTACTCAGGGTTCAAATGTTCTTTTGATGAATTTGTGGGGAGAAAGTGGCCTCCCCATCCTATTCCTCCACCATACAAAAGCCAAGCCATCAGCATAACCTGAAGATATGATATTCCAAAGCCTCAAAGTAAATGGAGAACATGAGAGACGTTTCCACTCATATCAAAGCAAATCAAACAAATGAAAACTAGAAATTGTGAGAATTTCCCACTGTCTCTTGACCATTTTTGTAATTCAACATTGTAAACTGGAGTAAAAGTCCTTAATTTACATTTTAAAATAACAGGATTAGCCAGAAGGTTTTCAGGAAGGAGAAACTGTCCTCAAGCACGATACATTGTTGTTATATATTCCTTAGTACAGACTTTAAACTGAATTTGTTGCATAAGCATCAGTTTTAGGCTTAAAGATAAAAATGTTTTATGTGACTAAGACTAAGGAATGTAGAGGAAAAAAAAAAAAAAAAGTTTTTCCTTTCCTCCTCCTTGAGAATTCCAGAACTCTCTCTCCTTGGGGAGCCCTGGACTTCTTATCAACCTGCCTAGGAATTGACTCTCAAAGACTCCTAGAATTGAAGCTATAAAAATCTTCCAAATTGCCCTCCAAAAATGATGGATATATTTAATTTTTCACAAAACTTGTATGAAAGAGCTACCTATATTTTTACAACCATTTAAATGAAAAGTCACTTGTTTTCACTCTTTATGAAGTAGTTTTCACTCTTTCATGCTATAAAAAAAAATTACTCTAACTTATTGCTAGAAAGAATATGCCTTGAATATTAGATTAAAATTTAAATGTTAGGATACTTGTAAAAAATCACTCCTCTCTTTTATTTCCCAAATTAGTAAGGGATGTTTTACTTTTAAAACTGATTCACATGAGCATGCATTAGACATTGGATAGCTTACTATCTGTCCCTGCCAACTAGTAAATGTATTAGAAAATTTTTAAACCCATTACCTTCCACACAATGCTTTTGAATAAGCTGCCATTGGAATCATTTTCTCCCTCACTGGTTTAGAAACTAACAATGTGAGCCAGTAACTGAAACTAAATAAATAGTAAAATGTAAGATAAAAATATTAAACAACCTTGGCTATCTCATGCAAAGAGCTGACTCATTTGAAAAGACCCTGATGCTGGGAAAGATTGAATGCTGGGGGAGAAGGGGACAACAGAGGATGAGATTGTTGGATGGCATCACCTACTCAATGGACATGAGTTTGAGTAAACTCTGGGAGTGGGTGATGGACAGGGAGGCCTGGCATGCTGCATTCCATGGGGTCACAAAGAGTCGGACATGACTGAGCGACTGAACTGAACTGAACTGATGAAAATAAACTGACAGGTCAAGTTTTGTGAAGAAAATTAAAAGATGTTCAAAAACCTTAACTAAAATTCCAACAGTCCTATTTTAGCTGCTCATCATGTTTCTTTATGGGGGCTTCCCAGGTGATGCAGTGGTAAACAAATCACCCACCAATGCAGGAGACACAAGAGACTTAGGTTCGATCCCTGGATTGGGAAGATCCCCTGGAGAGGGAAATGGTAACCCACTCCAATATTCTTGCCTGGAGAATTCCATGGACAGAGGGGCCTGGCAGGCTATAGTCCATGGGGTCTCAAAGAGTTGGACATGCTTGAGCAACTGAGCACACACACATACATGTGTCATTACAGAAACAATCCAGAGAATAATCAATGAGGTCACTCGTAACATCAAGTCACCAGTAAGTTTATTGTCCTAATTACTAATGCAATTTTCATGCCATCATTTAAAAAAAAGATTTTCCACGTGAGGGCTTGCAACTTGAAAATAGTTGTATATTATAAAGTGTTAATTGTAGAAATGCAATCAAATAAAGACCAACACACACACACACACACACACACACATTTAAGGCCTGAAACAAACAGAATATGTAATTTTTATCAATGAAACAAAATGATCTGGTGGGAAAGACTACTTTAGTTAAGCAGGGACATCTGGCCTAAAAATGGTCAGATTAAATCAGATCCATGGCAATCTAACAGTGTTTTTTTGTTTGTTTGTTTGTTTGTTTTTTTGCTTTATATTCCCAGATGCATGCACCAATAAATAGTGGTTGTATGATAACTTTGATAAAAAGAATGGGTGGAAGAAAAGTTTCTTCAAAATGAATATTATTTCACTTCCTAAGTTTTGTCATCTCTATAAAGACATTTTAAATTAAAATTTTATTCTCATTTTATATAGTAAAACAAATACATGAATAAATTGGTATTTTTTTATCAAGTATTTGTCAACTTTTAGTCATTGATCCATTTTCCAAACAAATACTTTGACTTAAAAAAATCTATTTGATAGTAATGATAATTTTTTATTGCATTGTATAAAGATTGTATCATCTCATCTAATCTTGTAAAATTGTAAATATTCAATGAAATACATTAGAATGGAACCCAGGGATTCTTTATTTTATGTCAAAAAATGAGAAAGAAAAATACAAGACCATACATTGAAGACAATGATTACTTTTACAAGAAGTTTTTCATGGTGTGCAAGGTCATTCAATATTGACCAGCATCTTTCTTAATAGGTGTTATTTATTCCCGTGTCCAAGTGAGTGAAAGTCACTCAGTCACGTCCAACTCTTTGTGATCCCATGGACTGTACAGTCCGTGAAATTCTCCAGGCCAGAATACTGGAGCAGGTAGCTGTTCCCTTCTAGAGGGGATCTTCCCAACCCAGAGAGCAAATCCACGTCTCCTGCATGCAGGTGGATTCTTTACCATCTGAGCCACCAGAGAAACCCCTGTCCAAGAGAAAGGATTAATGAGTTAGGTCTCAGTGGGTTTAGAAGCTCACTTTTGAGCTTAAAGGTATCTATTAAAATTGACAAATGATATGAACCCCAAAAAGTACTACCAAAATGGATTTTATAACAGTTTACATATTGGTCACCATTGTGACCCCTTTCCTATCATCTGTACATTTCCTTTAAAAATTATTTTTTAACACATGTTGCCCATATTTGAAGTAAGCCTAGGCACCATTAGTGTGACCAGCTTGAGCCTGGGCCTACTGTGAACGTAAAGCCACAGACCTCCAATTCTTTGGCTGTGTAATTTTAGTTATGTAGCAATTTGTTCTGATGTGTTTCTGCTTTCAGTAGAACAAAACCATGGATTCCTTTTTGTAATTGCATTAAGATCTGAAGTTGCCAAGTGTCAGTGACAACAAATTCAAATGAAAA
The DNA here is from genome assembly GCF_029407905.1 of Bubalus kerabau. Lineage (NCBI taxonomy): Eukaryota > Metazoa > Chordata > Mammalia > Artiodactyla > Bovidae > Bubalus > Bubalus kerabau. The sequence continues at coordinate 7,510,174 of NC_073645.1, forward strand.
TCTACTCAAAACACAGTACTACTTTTTCAGTCAAATATAATACTTAGGTCAATGAGATACCAGGCTGCCTGCTAGATTCCAAATTTTCTGCTCAGTTGGCCAGAGTAACTGATTAATTGAATAAGTGTAGATAAAAATCTCAGACAAAAGTTCTCTAACATAATTGTAGAATGGTGTTTTTACATCAGTGGGATGCATCTCAATTAGCAATGCCTTTGAACAGATAGGGCATCACCTTACTGCAGCAAGAGTTATCTGTCAAACTGGGGCTCCAGCTTGAGAGCTGGTAATGTGGCAGCTATAAGATCCACCTCCTGTCCTGGTTGTGTGTACTGCAACAATGAAAGCAACACACTCCTGCCAAAGCAAAATACTTTAAAAATGCGACTGTCACCCTAAGAAATTACATGTGTAAGAGACCTTGTTCCTCTGGTTAGTGTTGAGAGAAACAAATATTCAGCTGGTCACTTTACAAGAAAAATAAATACATAAAAACAAAACAAAACAAATGAAAACCCCAAGAGGCTAATTGACTTGTTTTCAAGAACACAGAGAGTAAACAATAGAGGACAAGAGTGTTGTTGCCTAATACCAAATTAATTAATGCTGAGTTACCCACAAGAAAACACTAATAGTAACTTGTATAGAGTTAATACTTACCCCAGGCTCTTGAATCCACCAAAATTATTACCAAAATCTTAAAGCTGACTATTTTTTATCTATTCATGTCAAATATATATCAGAAAATATTTCTAACAAATTGAGTTAACATTGATATCTGAAAAAACTATCATAGTCTATTTAAGGCAAAAGTAGAGTTTTGCATCACCTCAGGAGGACACAAGAGTATGGCTAAATAAGAATGAGGGTACACTTGGCATAATCTTTATATTAACACAATTGTATTAAAATTATGCTATGTTATAGCAGAAGAGGATCCTTGAAAGCTACTTCCAAATTTACCTTCAGTATAATAGATAGAGTCTGTTTTTAAAAAATGTTCTAAAATGATAGCAAACTTTATAGTATTTTTTATCGAAGCCATTGTTCAGCTTGCCAACTGTATTTCCCAGTCTTACTTGCATACTGAGGTTTTGACTCCCAATATGGAAGGAAAGTTATGACCAACCTAGACAGCATATTCAAAAGCAAAGACATTACTTTGCCAACAAAGGTTCGTCTAGTCAAGGCTATGGTTTTTCCAGTGGTCATGTATGGATGTGAGAGTTGGACTGTGAAGAAGGCTGAGCGCCGAAGAATTGATGCTTTTGAACTGTGGTGTTGGAGAAGACTCTTGAGAGTCCCTTGAGCTGCAAGATCCAACCAGTCCATTCTAAAGGAGATCAGTCCTGGGTGTACTTTGGAAGGACTGATGCTAAAGCTGAAACTCCAGTACTTTGGCCACCTTATGCGAAGAGTTGACTCATTGGAAAAGACTCTGATGCTGGGAGGGATTGGAAGCAGGAGGAAAAGGGGACGGCAGAGGATGAGATGGCTAGATGGCATCACTGACTGGATGGACATGAGTCTGAGTGAACTCCAGGAGTTGGTGATGGGCAGGGAGGCCTGGCATGCTGGATTCATGGGGTCGCAAAGAGTCAGACACGACTGAGTGACTGATCTGATCTGATCTGATGGATTTAGGGAGCTAATATTTACATTTTTATCTTTTAGCATTAAAGTTAGATGACAATAAAACCTAGAAAACTTAATATTTAGTGTCTCAGGGCAAGAATGGCAAATATTGCATTAGTTACCTCATGCATCACATGGGAATATATTTCTATCTCTTTGGGTTGTTATGAACATTAAGTTAAAACAGTGTATGGAAAGTCTTTAGATCCAAGTACAAAAAAAAAAAAAAAGCTACACATCAAGGTTTATATATTATACAAATTGTCATTACTATACATTTTTAAATGTGGTTATTTATATTAATGGAAATGACATGTATTTTTTAAAAAAAATTATAATGATGTAACAATATTTTACTCCTTCTTTAGCACTGTCAAGAAAAAGAATGCTTTAAAGAAAAGAACTTGAGATGTCTATTCCAAAACAGAAATCGATACATTCATTGAGTTAGCAAATTTTGATGAACCCAAACCATAATCATCATTAAACTCATATCAGTTACTCTTATTCTAATAGCAATTTGGGGGTTGAAATTGTGCCTCCCATTTCTAAATTTCTACAGGGAGAAAGTGTACTATCTAATAGATTCAAACATCCCAGCCCTTTGTCAGTTATATCTCTATTATTATTATTATTTATTTGCTCATGCTGTGCAGCATGTGGGATCTTACTTCCCCAACCAGGGATCAAACCCATACACCTTGCATTGGAAATGCAGAGTCTTTTCCAGTGGATCACCAAGTCTCTATCAGTTATATCTCATTGTTATCAACAAATTGTCAGTTTATCACATGGATAAGTCTGGAATGGGTTTGGCTAGTGTGATCCCTTCCTCTGAGTACAAATGCAACTAGGTATGCAGACCAAAATTGTATTTCTAGATATGTGGTTCAGCTCTTAATTTCCCCATCTAGGGGCCTCCATTCATTAAGGCCTGGCCTGAACAGTCATCTAGCCTCTTTGGAGAGCATCTGTAGCCAGTCTTTCTAATTGCAGCTCTATGTCTATAATTTGAAAAGTTTCTGAAACAGAAACTGAGTATCAGTATGGCTGTGTAACAGATTTCTCAATGATTAGGATGATCGTGATAGTAATGATAACAATAGAAGAGAAAATTGGTTGGGCAGAGGCATGATGCTACTTTCTGGAATGTCAAAATGTTTAATCCTTCTTTGGCATAGTATTACACAGGTGTATGCAGCTATCAAAACACATAAAAAAATTTTACATTTTATTTAAATTGTACCTCAATAGCTTCATTCAACAGAGAAATCTAAAGTATTTCTTATGCATAACTAAAATGGCTTGTGAAGATCTAGAGTAAAAACTATGCAATTTGTGGCATAGTTATTTTTAATAAAAGTAAGTTTTGACAGAAATATAATTAAATGTACTGTATAATTTCTCATTTTCTGCCAATGCTTTTAATTCTTCCAAATCATTTTGAAATGGTCATATTTCTATTGTGTTAATAAAATCAAATGATGACTTATCTTTTCAAATGGGAAGGCTTAAAAAAAATCCTACAATGAAGTACCATAACCTTTCGTATCTATTTTAATAGTTCAAGGACTTTGTACACTATAATTAAACATTGTCACGACAAAACTGATATTTTATTGTCTGCAGAATTTTCTAATTATTCCAAAAAGATTTTTTTATAGTTTACTTATATACATTTCTAAAGGCAATAATAAGGAAGATAACATAGAAAAAGATACAGAAGTAATTTTAGTAAGACATCAAGAGACAACCCATATAAGATGAAGTTGTGGTTACATCATGAGAGCTAGTCCAGCTATGCTATTGTGCAATCATAAGAGAAAATAATATCAAATGAAACAACTGACAAAGGATTAATTTCCAAAACATACAAGCAGCTCATACAACTCAATGCCAGAAAAACATACACAATCAGAAAATGGGAAAAAGACCTAAACAGACAATTCTCCAACGAAGATAAACAGATAGCTAACACATGAAAAGATGTTCAAAATCACTCATTATTAAAGAAATGCAAATCAAAACCACAATGAGATATCACCTTACGCCAGTCAGAATAGCCATCATCAAAAAGTCTACAAACAGTAAATGCTGGAGAAGGTATGGAGAAAAGGGAACATTCTTGCACTATTGGTGGGAATGTAAGTTGATACAGCCACTATGGAAGATGGTATGGAGATTCCTTAATAAACTAGGGATGAAATCACCATATGACCCTGTGATACCACTCCTAGGCATATACCCTGAGGAAAACAAAATTGAAAAAGACATATGTATCCTATTGTTCATTGCAGCACTATTTACAATATCTAGAATATGGAAGCAACCTAGATGTCCTTCAACAGATGAATGCATAAAGAAATTGTACATATACACAATGGAATACTATTCAGCCATACACAGAAATTCATTTGAGTCAGTTCTGATGAGGTGGATGAACTTCAGTTCAGTTTGGTTCAGTTCAGTTGCTCAGTCGTGTCCAACTTTGCGACACCATGAATCGCAGCATGCCAGGCCTCCCTGTCAATCACCATCTCCCAGAGTTCACTCAAACTCACGTCCATTGAGTCGGTGATGCCATCCAGCCATCTCATCCTCTGTTGTCCCCTTTTCCTCCTGCCCCCAATCCCTCCCAGCATCAGAGTCTTTTCCAATGAGTCAGCTCTTGGCATGAGGTGGCCAAAGTACTGGAGTTTCAGCTTTAGCATCATTCCTTCCAAAGAACACCCAGGACTGATCTCCTTTAGAATGGACTGGTTGGATCTCCTTGCAGTCCAAGGGATTCTCAAGAGTCTTCTCCAACACCACAGTACAAAAGCATCAATTCTTTGACCCTCAGCTTTCTTAACAGTCCAATTCTAGCATCCATTCTTGACTACTGGAAAAACCATAGCCTTGACTAGATGGACCTTTGTTGGCAAAGTAATGCCTCTGCTTTTCAATATGCTATCTAGGTTGGTCATAACTTTCCTTCCAAGGAGTAAGTGTCTTTTAATTTTATGGCTACAGTCACCATCTGCAGTGATTTTGGAGACCCCAAAAATAAGGTCTGACACTGTTTCCACTGTTTCCCCGTCTATTTGCCATGAAGTAATGGGACCAGATGCCATGATCTTAGTTTTCTGAATGTTGAACTTCAGGCCAACTTTTTCACTCTCCTCTTTCAGTTTCAACAAGAGGGTTTTTAGTTCCTCTTCACTTTCTGCCATGAGTGGTGTCATGTGCATATCTGAGGTTATTGATATTTCTCCTGGAAATCTTGATTCCAGCTTGTGCTTCTTCCAGCCCAGTGTTTCTCAAGATGTACTCTGCATATAAGTTAAATAAGCAGGGTGACAATGTACTGCCTTACCGTACTCCTTTTCCTATTTGGAACCAGTCTGTGGTTCCATGTCCAGTTCTAACTGTTGCTTCCTGACCTGCATATAGGTTTCTCAAGAGGCAGGTCAGGTGGTCTGGTATTCCCAACTCTTTCAGAATCTTCCACAGTTTATTGTGATCCACACAGTCAGAGGTTTGGGCATAGTCAATAAAGCAGAAATAGATGTTTTTCTGGAACTCTCTTGCTTTTTCCATGATCCAGTGGATGTTGGAAATTTGATATCTGGTTCCTCTGCCTTTTCTAAAACCAGCTTGAACATCAGGAAGTTCACAGTTTACATATTGCTGAAGCCTGGCTTGGAGAATTTTGATAATTACTTTACTAACATTTGAGATGAATGCAATTGTGTGGTAGTTTGAGCATTCTTTGGCATTGCCTTTCTTTGGGATTTGGAATGAAAATTGACCTTTTCCAGTCCTGTGGCCACTGCTGAGTTTTCCAAATTTGCTGGCATATTGAGTGCAGCACTTTCACAGCATCATCTTTTTGCAGAATCATCTTTCAGGATTTGGAATAGCTCAACTCAAATTCCATCACCTCTACTGGTTGGTTCCTAGTGATGCTTTCTAAGGCCCACTTGACTTCACATTTCAGGATGTCTGGAACTAGGTGAGTGATCACAGCATCGTGATTATCTAGGTCATGAAGCTCTTTTTTGTACAGTTCTTCTGTGTATTCTTGTCACCTCTTCTTGATATCTTCTGTTTCTGTTAGGTCCATACCATTTCTGTCCTTTATTGTGCCCATCTTTGCATGAAATGCTCCCTTGGTATCTGTAATTTTCTTGAAGAGATCTCTAGTCTTTCCCATTCTGTTGTTTTCCTCTATTTCTTTGCATTGAAGCCTGAGGAAGGCTTTCTTTTCTCCCCTTGCTATTCTTTGGAATTCTGCATTCAGATGCTTATATCTTTCCTTCTCTCCTCTGCTTTTCGCTTCTCTTCTTTTCACAGCTATTTGTAAGGCCTCCTCAAACAGCCATTTTTTTTTTTTTTTTTTTTGCATTTCTTTCATTGGATGGTCTTGATCCCTGTGTCCTTTACAATGTCATGAACCTCCGTCCATAGTTCATCAGGCACTCTGTCTATCAGAGCTAGTCCCTTAAATCTATTTCTCACTTCCACTGTATAATCATAAGGGATTTGATTTAGGTCATACCTGAATGGTCTAATGGTTTTCCCCACTTTCTTCAATTTCAGTCTTAATTTGGCAATAAGGAGTTCATGACCTGAGCCACAGTCAGCTCCTGGTCTTGTCTTTGCTGACTGTATAGAGCGTCTCCATCTTTGGCTGCAAAGAATATAATCAATCTGATTTCGGTGTTGACCATCTGGTGATGTCCATGTGTAGAGTCTTCTCTTGTGTTGTTGGAAGAGGGTGTTTGCTATGACCAGTGCATTCTCTGGGCAAAACTCTATTAGCCTCTGCCCTGCGTCATTCAGTACTCCAAAGCCAAATTTGCCTGTTACTCCAGGTGTTTCTTGACTTCCTGCTTTTGCATTTCAGTCCCCTATAATGAAAAGGACATCTTTTTTGGGTGTTAGTTCTAAAAGGTCTTGTAGGTCTACATAGAACTACCATATGACCCAGCAATTCCACTACTGGTCATATGCCCTTAGAAAACCATAATTCAAAAGGAGATGGGGAACACATGTATACCTGTGGTGGATTCATTTTGATATTTGGCAAAACTAATACAATTATGTAAAGTTTAAAAATAAAATAAAATTAAAAAAATAAAAAACAAACAAACAAACAAAAAAAACACAAAAGGAGATATGTACCCCAATGTTCATTGCAGCGCTATCTATGATAACCAGGACCTGAAAGCTACCTAAATGTTTGACAGATTAATGGATAAAAAGGATGGGGTACATATATACAAGGGAGTATTATTCAGCCACTAAGAGGACCAAAATATAGTCTTTTGTAGAGACATAGATATGCCTAGAGTCTGCTATACAAATTAAATAAGTTGGAAGAGAAAAAAAAATACCCTTCATTAATGCATATATGTGGAATCTATAAAAATGGTACAGATGAACCTATTTGCAGGACAGGAAGAGAGACACAGATATAGAGAATGGTCATGTGGACACAGGAGAAAGGGCAGAATGAGATGAATTGTGAGATTAGGACTAACATATATAAGCTATCATGTGTAAAATAGATAGCTAGTGGGAGCCTGCTGTAAAGCACAGGAAGCTCAGGGTCTCTGTGATGACCAAACGGGTGGGATGGGGAGGTATGAGATGGGAGGGAGGTTGGAGAGGGGATATATGTATACATGTAGCTGATTCAGTTCATTGTACAGGACAAACTACCACAACATTGTAAACCAATATCCCAATAAACAATTAAAAATTAAAAAAAAAAATAAGTAAATTTTTTAAAGTGTTCCACTCCAGTAAGCAGATGTTGAGAAAGTTAAAAATGAGATAGATAATTGTGGCAAATAAATTCTTAATGAAGTTTTTATCAAAGGAAATAGAGTACATGTTCTAGCTCAGAGTTAGATTTTGGGGATTTCCAGACCATGTTAGAAGCCAAAAGCGTGGGCAGTAGTTCTGATTGGAATAATTTCCACTTTCTGGGAGCTCTAATATGCTGGAAACACTGAAATAAAGAACCTATCAGAGGAAATGAGAGTTATGCCATGGAATACTTTGTCACACAAAAGGTTCTTTCAGATTTTTTTTGCCCAAGAAGACACATAAAATTATCCTATAAGATTTTTTGTAGTTTGTGATCTCAATACATACTAGGAGTTGGAAATTATGTTGGTTCTGACACCAGGGTTTTTAGATCAGATCTAGAATTCAAGAATAGTAATTCAGACTACTACATGAAGATGAAGGCCCAGGCTTAGCTAATGTTTCATAGACAATAGAATCTCTTTGCCATCCAACAAGGGTTTCTTGTGTTTACATGTATCTCACTATCTCATGAGCGGGCAATGGATTTCCAGTAGATAGAAATCCATAGACATGATGGAGCAACCAAAACTGGTAATTGGTGGTACCATTTACAAACATATCAGAGCCAGAGGAAGAAGAAAAGTGCTGCCTTATATATGTTTTCCATAAGTATTGTAATACAAGTGCCATAAGTATGTTTTAATGTTGCTTTAAAACATTAAAATAGTTGAAAAAAATAGTGAAAAATTGAAAGTAGGACATACAATATTATTTTTAAGTTTAAACATTTTACTTATACCAAAGTCAGGATATATTATGATCTTACTTTTTGACTTTCATAAAAAAAAAAACTCATCAATAATATTTTAAAATCTACTCTTTTACTATTCTCATTCTCAGTTGAGAGAATTGCTATGTTTGACAGCTCATATGAAAGGGAAGAAAAAGAGGGAAGCAAAAAAGAGTGGTCCTTTCCTGTGCAAATATTTAATAAATCTTGTCAAGTTCTCTTTATTTTTTTTAATTTTATTTTTTTTAACTTTACATAATTGTATTAGTCTTGCCAAATATCAAAATGAATCTGCCACAGGTATACATGTGTTCCCCATCCTGAACCCTCCTCCCTCCTCCCTCCCCATACCATCCCTCTGGGCCGTCCCAGTGCACCAGCCCCAAGCATCCAGTATCGTGCATCGAACCTGGACTGGCAACTCATTTCATACATGATATTTTGCATGTTTCAATGCCATTCTCCCAAATCTTCCCACCCTCTCCCTCTCCCAGAATCCATAAGACTGTTCTATACATCAGTGTCTCTTTCGCTGTCTTGTACACAGGGTTGGTAACAAGTTCTCTTTAAATATGAGTAGAGGTAGACTCATGGAGGTCAACACTACTTAAGGAAGTGTATTAAATATGTTTTGATGGTAACGACAATGATCCTAGTAGACACTTCATAATGGAATCCATTATACTACTGATTCAAATATCATTATAATGAGTTCTAGTTCCTTTACTATTTAATAATTTAATAAGCTTTATTGCCTGTCTACTTTCTGTGTTTCCTGCACATGGGATTAAACCCAACAAAGTTAGAAAAGCAAATAAAGGCTAAACACTTATACTAATTTTGTATCCTTGAGGAAATTACACACATTTTCAAGTTTACTTCTTCATTTATGTTATTTGTGTAAAAATAAAAAACTGTAATTACAATCTTACATTCTACTTGACCTTATTTATGTATATTGATATTTATGTATCAATATTTTAGTTATTCACATTTTCTTCAAATTATACTGTGCTTTGATTCTGTTGGATTTATTTCTGTATTTTTATACACACATGTATGTGTGTAGGTTCTAATTTTATATCTATGTATCAAGAGATATATAATTTTCCCACAATTTTAGGAAGAGAGGATAAATGAAGAACCTGATCCATATTCTTGCTAAATCTTACTCCCTAAGTAAGTACTTCCCCAGAAAGTCCAAATTTAAGAAATTTTAGCATTCAGTTCAGTTCAGTTCAGTTGCTCAGTCGTGTCTGACTCTTTGCGACCCCATGAATTGCAGCACACCAGGCCTCCCTGTCCATCACCAACTCCTGGAGTTCACCCAGACTTTTGTCCATCAAGTCGGTGATGCCATCCAGCCATCTCATCCTCTGTCATCCACTTTTCCTCCTTCCCCCAATCCCTCCCAGCATCAGAGTCTTTTCCAATGAGTCAACTCTTCACATGAGGTGGCCAAAGTATCAGAGTTTCAGCTTTAGCATCAGTCCTTCCAAAGAACACCCAGGGCTGATCTCCTTTAGAATGGACTGGTTGGATCTCCTTGCAGTCCAAGGGACTCTCAAGAGTCTTCTCCAATACCACAGTTCAAACTCTTTACAGCATCGGACCTTGCTTCTATCGCCAGTCACATCCACAACTGGGTATTGTTTTTGCTTTGGCTCCATCCCTTCATTCTTTCTGGAGTTACTTCTCCACTGATCTCCAGTAGCATGTTGGGCACCTACCGACCTGGGGAGTTCCTTTTTCAGTATCCTATCGTTTTGCCTTTTCATACTGTTCAGGGGTTCTCAAGGCAGGAATACTGAAGTGGTTTGCCATTCCCTTCTCCAGTGGACTGCATTCTGTCAGACCTCTCCACCATGACCCGCCCATCTTGGGTGGCCCCACAGAGCATGGCTTAGTTTCATTGAGTTAGACAAGGCTGTGGTCTGTGTGATTAGATTAGACCATCTTACCTGGGTTTCTCTTACCTTGGACGCGGGGTATCTCTTCACGGCTGCTCCAGCAAAGCGCAGCCACTGCTCCTTACCTTGGACGAGGAGTATCTCCTCACAGCAGCCCCTCCTGACCCTGAACGTGAAGTAATTCTTCTTGGCCCTCCTGCACCCGCGCAGACACTGCTTCTTGGATGTGGGGTTGCTCCTCTCAGCCGCTGCCCCTGACCTAGTTTGTTAAAAAAAAAAAAAGAAAGAAAGAAAGAAAATGCCATATATGTATATTTGTCATATATATATATATATATATATATATATATATATATATAGTCACTAACTTATGTTGGATTCTTTGCAACCCCACGGAATCCTTTATTTTTCTAGGAGACAAATATATGCATACATATGTAAATATACATCCTTTATTTTTCTAGACTTTTCATAATTTTTAATAAAAATAATATAAGTGCTGAGGCTGGGTATATAATAAGCTATTTTTCTTCTGTCTTTCCTCTACCATCAAAAAACAGACAAACTTAGGTTAAGTAATATCAACTTGGTGCCCACAAAGAAGCAATATTTAGTATTAATGTTTTCTATATTTACAAAGGACATAATATGGAAAATTTCCATTGGCTCATTTTTCCTGAAGGTGAATTCTGATTTTTGAACCTTTTGTTCAAAGATAATTCCTACTTATCTGCCTTATAGTGAATTTCTCTAAATTAAAAAGGCATATAAAAATCTCCCTGAATCTGTAACTGTAACCAGATTTGTTTCTAACTGTTTGAAACCTTTTAAGTTACAAGTGGTTTTCCAGGCTCCTAAGAATGCCCCAGACTCCTCCAACTACTATTTGGGCCCCCTGGATCAGAGACCCTCAATATGAGGGTTAGAAGAATATGTTACCTCAACAATTTAGGGATAATGCCCGTCAACAGCAGGAAGCAGTCATGGAATGAAAACGACAGCTCTTTCCCTTAGCAACATAATTCTCTTAAAAGAAGGGGCGGAATGAGAGAGTCAATTCCTAGGTAGGTTGCTAAGATGTCCAAGGGTCCCTGAGGAGGAGAGAGGGATCTGGGGTTCTTGAGGAGGATATAGGGGTCTGGAGTGCTCAAGGAGGAAGAAAGGACAAACTTTTTTTTTTTTTCTTTGCTCTCTTTCTACATTCCTTAGTCTTAGTCACATAAAATATTTTTTTCTTTAATCTGGGAACTGATGATTGCACAACAAACAACTCAGTTTAAGCTCCCTACTATGGATTATATAACAATGTATCCTGCTTGAGGACAGTTTCTCCTTCCTGAAAACCTTCTGACTAATCCTGATATCCTAGAATGTATATTATGGAAGTGGGTCTGGTAGGATCTTTCTCTTGTTGAGTTCTAACACTGTTATCCTAAAATATAAATTGTGGGAGAGAGTCTGGTAAAATGTTTACAACCTTGGGATATTCTTTTGATTTATTGTAATAGCTAATTTAAAAAAGTATATAATACCCTTGCTAAAGACTAGCAAGTGGGGCACTCTCTGTCCCTCTTTTGATATCTATGTCAGAAGCTTTCTCTGTCCCTTTTCATACTCCAATAAAATCCTGCTACACACACACACACACACACACACACACATACAAACTCATGTAAAAACACTGAGCACAGCCTTCACTAACATGAAGGTCAATATCCAGGTAAAAGCACCTGTTAGGTAGCTTTGTCTGATTCCAGATTCTGGTTAAGTACAATTTTTACTACCTTCTCTACTGCAATCTGGGAATAGAGGATAGGAGATGTGTCCAGCTAACAGTAGTCGCAGGTACTAATGGAATCATCCTTTGTAGTGGTCCCTAAAGTCTATACTTACCTATAAATATATCCTTCAGTTCAGTTCAGTTCAGTTGCTCAGTCATGTCCGACTCTGCAGCCCCATGAATTGCAGCATGCCAGGCCTCCCTGTTCATCACCAACTCCAGAAGTTCATTCACTCATGTCCATCGAGTCGGTGATGGCATCCAGCCATCTCATCCTCTGTCGTCCCTTCTCCTCCTGCCCCCAATCCCTCCCAGCATCAGGGTCTATTCCAATGAGTCAACGCTTTGCACGGGATGGCCAAAGTACTGGAGTTTCAGGTTTAACAGTAGTCCCAGGACTGATCTCTTTCAGAATGGACTGGTTAAATCTCCTTGCATTCCAAGGGATTCTCAAGAGTCTTCTCCAACACCAAAGTTCAAAAGTATCAATTCATCGGCACTCAGCTTTCTTCACAGTCCAACACTCACATCCATACATGACCACTGGAAAAACCATAGCCTTGACTAGATGGACCTTTGTTGGCAAAGTAATGCCTCTGCTTTTTAATATGCTGTTTAGGTTGGTCATAACTTTCCTTCCAAGGAGTAAGCGTCTTTTAATTTCATGGCTGCAGTCACCATCTGTAGTGATTTTGGAGGCCCCCCCCCCCTCCCAAAATAAAGTCTGACACTGTTTCCACTGTTTCCCCATCTATTTCCTATGAAGTGATGGGACCAGATGCCATAATCTTCGTTTTCTGAATGTTGAGCTTTAAGCCAACTTTTCCACTCTCCTCTTTCATTTTCATCAAGAGGCTTTTGAGTTCCTCTTCACTTTCTGCCATAAGGGTGGTGTCTTCTGCATATCTGAGGTTATTGATATTTCTCCCGGAAATCTTGATTCCAGCTTGTGCTTCCTCCAGCCCAGCATTTCTCATGATGTACTCTGCATATAAGTTAAATAAGCAGGATGACAATATACAGCCTTGACGTACACTTTTCTTATTTGGAACCAGTCTGTTGTTCCATGTCCAGTTCTAACTATTGCTTCCTGACCTGCATATAGGTTTCTCAAGAGGCAGGTCAGGTGGTCTGATATTCCCATCTCCTTCAGAATCTCCCACAGTTTATTGTGATCCACACAGTCAAAGGCTTTGGCATAGTCAATAAAAATGTTTTTCTGGAACTCTCTTGCTTTTTCCATGATCCAGCAGATGTTGGCAATTTGATCTCTGGTTCCTCTGCCTTTTCTAAGACCAGCTTCAACATCTAGAAGTTCATGGTTCATATATTGCTGAAGCCTGGCTTGGAGAATTTTGAACATTACTTATAGATAGGTAAATAATCCTCCTTTAATTATGCTGGACAATTTATCCTGCTTTATTATTTCATATCTCCTGTTAAATATTTGTCTGATGTAATAGCCTACATCAAATCTCATTATAACAAATTGCTACATATTAAACAAGTCATTTTATGTTTTTGAAAATAAATATTATAGCCAAAATATTGGCTTCAATATTAGGGCCATAATATTAAAATATGAAATGTAAAGAAACTGTATTATATCCATGCTTGTGGTGATGGGATTTAGTAATGTATCTTGCAAAATGAAATATTTTTCATCTATTTCTGAACAATGTCATGATGCTTCCATTTCCTCTAATCCTTAAAGTTTCACTTTAAATACCTTGCTTTGTTGTATTTACTCCCAAATATCTTTAGGTCTATTGATGATCTCTAAGTAGGAAAAAAAGAATTACAGAACAAAAGATATCAGCTCTTGCTTACAATGAGAATTCTAAAATAATTCTCAGACACACCAAAATGAGACTTGTTTATTTTAGCGTGAGTTTGGCCCTGGAGCAATGACTCATGTTTCTATGACACATTTATATAGCATTGATTTTAGTGGTATTTTAGTGGTATTCAAAGTCACAACAGAATTTCTGCTGGACAAAAGAGGAGCAAAAGAGTCAATTCATTTTCCTGGTCAATGGCTAATTTCCAGGTTGCAAGCAAACATTTTACCTCAAAAGATGTTTAAAAACCTGGGAGACTGAGATGCAGCTAATACAGGGGGAACAAATAAAGAAAAGCTAGAAGATCTGAAGAAAAATTTTAATTTTCCTGACCCTTGTTCCTTGGTTTAAATTATTTCAAGAAATGTGTAAGTAAAGTAATATGTTTCTAGAGTAAGTATGGTAATATGAACCTAGAGCCAGACATCCTGGAATGGGAAGTCAAGTGGGCCTTAGCTTGTGGAGGTAATGGAATTCCAGCTGTGCTATTTCAAGTCCTAAAAGATGATGCTGTTAAAGTGCTGCACTCAGTATGCCAGCAAATTTGGAAAACTCAAGAGTGGCCACAGGATGGGAAAAGGTCAGTTTTCATTCCATTCCCAAATAAAGGTAATGCCAAAGAATGTTCAAACTACCACACAATTGTACTCATTTCACAAGCTAGCAAAGTAATGCTCAAAATTCTCCAAGTGAGGCTTCAGAAGTACGTGAAACAAGAACTTCCAGATAGTCAAGCTGGATTTATAAAAGGGAGAGGTACAAGAGATCATGTTTCCAACATCCATTGAATCATACAAAAAACAAGAGAGTTCCAAAAAAACAGCTGTTTCTGTTTTATTGACTATGCCACAGCCTTAGACTATATAGATCACAACAAACTGTGGAACATTCTTAAAGAGATGGGAATACCAGACCACCTTACCTGCCTCCTGAGAAATCTGTTTGCAAGCCAAGAAGCAACAGTAAGAACCAGACATGGAACAATAGACTGGTTCCAAATTGGGAAAGGAGTATATCAAGGCTGTATATTGTCACCATGCTTATTTAACTTATATGCAGAGTACATCATACAAAATGCTGGGGTGGATGAAGCACAGGCTGGAATCAAGATTGCCAGGAGAAATAACAATAATCTCAGATATGCAGAAGACACCACCCTTATGTCAGAAAGTGAAGAAGAACTAAAGAACCCCTTGATTAAAGTAAAAGAGGAGAGTGAAAAAGTTGGCTTAAAGCTCAACATTCAGAAAACTAATATCATGGCATCTGACCCCGCCATTTCATAGCAAATAGATAGGGAAACAATGGAAAGAGTGACAGACTTTATTTTTTTTTGGCTCCAAAATCACTGCAGATGGTGACTGCAGCCATGAAACAAAAAGACACTTGCTGCTTGGAGGAAAATTTATGACCAACCTAGACAGAATATTAAAAAGCAGAAATATTACTTTGCCAACAAAGGTCCATCTAGTCAAAGCTGTGGTTTTTTCAGTAGTCATGTATGGATGTGGGAGTTGTACCATAAAGAAAACTGAGCACCGAAGAATTGATGCTTTTGCACTGTGGTGTTGAGGAAGACTCTTGAGTCCCTTGGACTGCAAGGAGATCAAATCCGTCCATCCTAAAGGAAATCAGTCCTGAATATTCATTGGAAGGTCTGATGCTGAAGCTGAAACTCCAATACTTTGCCACCTGATGTGAAGAACTAACTCATTGGAAAAGACCCTGATGCTGGGAAAGATTTAAGGCAGGATAAGAAGGGGATGACAGACAATCAGATGGTTGATGGCATCCCTGTCTTGATGGACATGAGTTTGAGCAAGCTTCCAGAGTTGGTGATAAACAGGGAAGCCTGGTGTGCTACAGTCCATGGGGTCGCAAAGAGTCAGACCCTACTGAGTGACTGAACTGAACTTAAGGTAATATGCAATGTCAAGAGTTCTCCTGTTTAAAACTCAGTGCTCAAAAAGTGCTTTGAGATATCTTCTTTTCATGATATGCCATGCTGCAGAGAATACAGAAATAATGTCAATATTAATCCATCATATATCATCATTCCATGAAAGGCAAGAGCTCAATCATTATTCCGGAATAATAAAACTTTCAATAGAGATGAAGTTCAAGGCAAGTCATTCCTGTAATGATTTCTAGCATAATCAAGTACTGGTTATAACCTTATCAGAACCAATGAGCAGATTAGATTACATAACATGTAAGCATCCTGACATAGTTTTTGCATAAAGCCCTCTTCTTTAGGTACTGCTTTTCATTCAGAACAGTTCCAGTAGGTAAAACATTCTTTAGCTCTGGCCTTAAGAACAATTCCTCTTTCAAGAATGCTCTAGTTTATCCATAATCCTAATGAGTTCTTATGAAGAGCATCTTATAACTAAACCAAAATTACCAAATTAAATAGAAATTAAAATTGCATAAAAATGATTCATCTATTACCTTAGCTGATGGTCACAATGATTCTCAACTGTAGTGCCTATTAGAAGTATCTGAGGAAACTTTTAAACTACTGATTCCTATATTTCTTATAATTTCTGAATCTTTGAAGTAAACTTGAGCATTGTTTCATAAAAAATCTCTACAGGCAGTTTTTATCTTCCCACCAAAGATTGAGAGCCACTAGCAATGGGCATATGAATCACTCTTTACTTTGATTAACAAGGTGCCGTCAATCATAAATGTGAATATCAAACTCTTGATTAGTAAAACAAAACAAAACAAAACAAAACACTGTTCTTTATGGCTGTCTGATATTTGAAAAATTGGATAGTCACCTGAGTTTTAAGAGATAACTTGCATGGTTAAAAATATTAATAATAAACCAAGACACAATTTTATTTTGTTCTTCCAAACCAGTTAGTTGGTTTTAGTTTTCTGGTAAGAAATATGAATATAATAGGATTATGTAGCTCCTTCAACTGTTGAATATTAATGAAAAGCAGTTAAACTCTTCCATAACTTCACCTAAATCATTACAAAATTCTATTTATTCTTCCCTCCCATATAGAAGATTAAAATGGCATAATTGACTTGAAGATACCAAAGTGAGAAATGTAAGTGCTCATTAAAAGTTGGATGACCATAATAAATCCATTATTGTAGTAAATTCCATTCCTATTTTGGAAAATATTTCTGATACTGTGAGTCACCTTCTGTTGACCAGAATCCTAATCAAAGATGAAATAAGTCTTTGTCTTGAAAGCAGTGCCTTTAAAGCAGATACCTCATCATTAATATTTATTAATTGTTCATACATTTATTACTTCAATCAGCAAACATTTAACAAAGGAGTTTTCTGATGGTCCAGTGGTTAAGACTCTGCACTTCCAATGCAGGGAGCATGAGTTTTATCCCTGGTCAGGGGGAAAAAAAATCCCACATGCCACAAAACATATAAATAAAATTTAAAAATAAACTTAAAAAATGAAATAAAGCACACTCAAAATAAAACACACACACATTTAACAACTGACACTATGTGTTAGACACACATTTGTTAGATTATAGATGACCTAGGCAGACACTAGCATAATCCTTGAAGAGCTTAGATTATATTGAAGGAGAAAGACAAGTAACTAAATAATACAGTGTGAATAGTAGGAAAACTTAAATATAAACTCACTCATTGTAAATAATAGTGGTAATGACTATTCAAGAGGCACTGAGAATGAAAGTGGTAGCTGTAGAAGGTTTCATAAGAGATAATTCAACTAAGACCTGATATGGATCAAATTCACCACTTATTAGTAGATCAACACTCTTCAAATATGAATGGACTGATGAACAAATTAAGGAATGGCTGAATGACAAAGTAAACTCAATTTAAAAATTCAGCAACAAGGTATAGGGAAATCTGAATATTATCAGGGAACTCTGCAGAAACAATGAGATCTTAAGAAATAAAAGGGTAATGTTGAACAATAGACAACACACCAAAGAGAGAATTCAGAAGCTGGGTGGCTGCTCATGTACTCTTACATTTCATCATATTGCCTCTGTCTACTTCTAAGGCTAGCCCTGCTGCTGCTTCATTGAACTTTACAAAGGCACTGACTGCTATTCTACAGCTTTAATAAATGTTGACTACTCTGATAGGATAATCATAAAAATATAAGGGTAAGATCGCTGATCTACTTGAAAATTACAGGACAGAAACAAAAATCCCTAAGTGCCTACTCAACCCATTTTAGCATAAGTACTCAGGAACTTCCAGCCTGTATCATAGTCATATTTTTCCACAAGCTTATTTTGTCAGTATAAAAATCCTAAGTAATATTTATGGAGGAAAATGCACTTGGAGTTTTCTTAGCCACTCTATACTTATTTTTTAAACAATGCCAAAGTATAATAACCCAAGATCTCATTTATGAACAATGCACAGATATATCTTACTATTCTTACTTCTAAGTGAATTATGAAGAACTAAAATAGAAAAAACTTGAGGGAAGTGGCATTTATAGAACACTGGTCATGATACAGAAAACCACATATTTGAAAAACAGATGCAGTATTATATTATTTTTAGCTACTCTCTTCTCACAAAAAGAGTTGCTGAAAAGCAATTTCTGAACTTTCTATTTAAAAGAAACTGAGTAGATGTTTCTCATTTTTGTTTGGGCCTTCGAAAAAAAAAAAAACAGGTCTAATAATTGAAGATACATTGTGAAATGTGAGAGATAAACTGGTTTCTTCCAATTCCCAAATTCTTGTTCTCAACAGGCCTTGTCTTTCTGTACAACTTTCATTTTTTTTCATGTCTGACCTCGGTGAATGAGTACAAAAAAATCACCCTTTGTTAAAAGATGCCTTTATGAATTCATAAATTTTTATGAATTCTTGAAATCCTAAAGTTAACTGTATTTTCAGGAATAATTTAATCTACATTCATTCATTCATCAATACACCTTTATTGCATGCCTGCTATTCTAGCCCTTATGGGTAAAGTTGTGGAGGAATAATCCTTGCCTTTACAGAATTGACATCTTGGTTTATCTTGAGACTGAAACAGTTTAGAAGTCATCTCTATTGCCACAATTTAATCTTTTTATATGTTCCCATTCTATCCATAGTTTTGAAAATGAATTAATAAAATAAACAAGTAACTAAAGCAAACTCCAAAAGACCACAATATCCTTAGGCTGTGCACATAAGTCATCTTAGAAAGGAATAAATTAATCTTTGAAAAGGTGGTAACAAAAGACCCATAATTCAGTATCAAAAAGTTCCCTATCTAGAGTTGTCAGAATAAAACAACCATGACTGAAACCATAATGGAAATATCTTCAAAAAACATAGCAAGGTCAATTTACATCTATGAAGGTTAAGGGGTTTGTAAGGGAAAATATGTGTCTTTATAACAACTTGAATTTATAGATTGCTTTGAGTAATAAAATGACTATACTACCCAAAGCAATCTACAGATTCAATGTAATCTTTATCAAATTACCAGTGGAATTTTTCACAGAACTAAAACAAAAATTTTATAATTTGTATGGAAACAAAAGACCCTGAAGAGCCAAAACAATTTTGAGAAAGAAATCAGAGCTGGAGGTAGCAGCTCCCTGACTTTAGATTATAATACAAAGGTATAATTATCAAGACAGTATGGTACTGGCACAAAAACAAAAATACAGATCAATGGAACAGGATAGAAACCCCAGAGATAAAATCACACACCTATAGTCAACTTATCTTTGACAAAGTAGTAAAGAATGCTTAATGGAGAGAAGAAACCCTCTCAATAAATGATGCTGGGAAAACTGGACAGCTACATGTAAAAGAATGAAATTAGAACACTTCCTAACACCATACACAAAAATAAGCTCAAATGGATTAAAGACTTAAAAGTAAGGCCAGACACTATAAAACTCTTAGAGGAAAACATAGGTAGAACACTCTTTGACATAAATTGCAACAAGATCTTTTTTTGACCCACTTCCTAGACTAATGATAACAAGAATAGAAATACACAAATAGGACCCTGATTAAACTTAAAAGCTTTTTCACAGCAAAGGAAACCATAAGAAGACAAAAAGACAATTCTCAAAATGGGGGAAAATGTTTGCAAGTGAAACAGCTGGCAAAAGAATAATCTCCAAAATATACAAGCAACTCATATAGCTCAATATCAAAATAAACAATCCAATCACAATGTGGGCAGAAGATCTAAATAGACATTTCTCCAAAGATGTTATAAAGAAGGCCAGGAGACACATGAAAAGATGCACAACATCACTAATTATTAGAGAAAAGCAAATTAAAACTGCATTGAGATATCCCCTCATATCAGTCAGAATGGCCATCTTCCAAAAAAAAAAAAAAACTACAAAAATAAATGCTGGAGAGAGTGTGGAGAAAGAGAACCCTCTTGCACTGTTGGTAGGAATGTAAATTGATACAGCCACTATGAAGAAGAGTATGCTATGCTATGCTAAGTCACTTCAGTAATGTCCGACTCTGTGTGACCCCATAGACGGCAGCCCACCAGGCTCCGCCATCCCTGGGATTCTCCAGGCAAGAATACTGGAGTGGGTTGCCATTTCCTTCTCCAAAGCATGAAAGAGAAAAGTGAAAGTGAAGTCGCTCAGTCGTGTCTGCCTCTTAGCGACCCCATGGACTGCAGCCTACCAGGCTCCTCTGTCTATGGATTTTCCAGGCAAGAGTCCTGGAGTGGGGTGCCACTGCCTTCTCCGAAGAAGAATATAGAGGTTCCTTAAAAAAATAAAAATAGAACTATTATCAGTTCGGTTCAGGTCAGTCGCTCAGTCGTGTCCAACTCTTTGTGACCCCATGAATTGCAGCAAACCAGGCCTCCCTGTCCATTGCCTACTCTCGGAGTTCACTCAAACTCACGTCCATTGAGTTGATGATGCCATCCAGCTGTCTCATCCTCTGTTGTCCCCTTCTTCTCCTGCCCCCAATCCCTCCCAGCATCAGAGTCTTTTCCAATGAGTCAACTCTTTGCATGAGGTGGCCAAAGTACTGGAGTTTCAGCTTAAGCATCATTCCTTCCAAAGAACACCCAGGACTGATCTCCTGTAGAATGGACTGGTTGGATCTCCTTGCAGTCCAAGGGACTCTCAAGAGTCTTCTCCAACACCACAGTTCAAAAGCATCAATTCTTCAGCGCTCAGCTTTCTTCACAGTCCAACTCTCACATCCATATATGACTGCTGCAAAAACCATGGCCTTGACTAGAGGGCCCTATGGCCCAGCATATACCCTGAGAAAACTATAATTCCAAAGGACACATGTACTCCAATGTTCTTGGCAGAACTCTTTACAATAGCCAGGACTCAGAGGCAACTTAACTGTTCATCGATAGACGAACTGATAAAGATGTGGTACATATATACAAAGGAACATTGCTCAGCCATAAAAGGGATGAAATTGAGTAATTTATAGTGATGTGGAAGAATCTAGAGTCTGTCATACACAGCGAAGTTAGAAAAAGAAAAACAAATATTGTATATTAATGCATGGAATATAGAAAAATGTGCTGGTGAACCTATTTGCAGGGCAGACATAGAGAATTCGAGGCAGAGAATGGATTTGTGGACATGGGAGAGGGAAAGCAGAGGGTTGGATGAATTGAGAAGGTAGCATTGATGTGAATACACTATGATATATAAAATAACATAGTTAGTGGGGGAGTTTCTGTATAACACGGGGAGTTCAGTTTGGTGCTCTGTGATGACCTAGATGGGTTGGAGTGGGAGGGAGGCTCTCGAGGGAGGGGATATATGTATACTAATAGCTTATTCACTTTGTCACACAACAGAAAGTAACACAACATTGTAACGCAATTATACTCCAATTATAAACAACAACAACTAGAATCTAAGACAACATTATTAAATCTAGTGTCTGTGTTTTGGGATAGGTGAAGTTAAATAAATGGGATTTAGTTTGTGAGATGAAAACATACAACTTCAAATTTTACTTTTATATTCTTTGAAAGTATGGGATCTTCATTTTAGACATAAGGATATAAATAAGTCTAGTAAACATTTATTGTTACTCAAAGATGACTTGATAATTATATTTTATCATTGTATTCTAAAGACTAACGTATTTGAAGTCAGAAATACCTTTTTGCATTCACATTATGCCATTTACCTTCAATGTATTGCAGGGTGCTTACCTCAGTTTTGTAATCTGTGCAATGGGAATGAAAAGATTTGTCTAAACAGAAAAAACTGTATTTATCTCAGCATAAATAATATAAACACATGCAAAGTATTTGATGAACTACAAACCACTAAAATATGTAATAATATTAACAAACTTGTTACTTGGATTATATTAGTTGATAGATATACTATAAGGTATACATCCCCAAACAATATGTGTGCTATTGCTTTTTTGGACTTTATATAAAAGAAATCATGCTTTTGGTAGACTGAGCAGACCAAACACTCTGATATGAAATATCTAATCTTCCCAATTAAAAAATTTGACCCAATGGTTGATATGGAAGATATTACATCAAACAATTGAAGAATTAAAATATTTTCTAGAATTTTTATTATTACTATGTTATGTGGGTAGTTGATATTTTTCTCCATTTTAGTTTATTAATTGGAACACTGTT
Source organism: Bubalus kerabau (assembly GCF_029407905.1). NCBI lineage: Eukaryota > Metazoa > Chordata > Mammalia > Artiodactyla > Bovidae > Bubalus > Bubalus kerabau. The sequence continues at coordinate 7,532,534 of NC_073645.1, forward strand.
TTAGGTTACGCTTTCACAGTCAGATCAAAATTAAAAATATTTCAGTTACAGTGTGGGTGTGAGAATGTACATAATACTAAAATGAACACAGGGAGAGTTATACTAACAAGGGTTATTACAATTGGCAAATACTTTAATCATTTGACCTATAAATGAGAAAGGGACTGCAAAACTATAGATGTAATAGTATCCAAACAGAAATTTCAACACGTATGTTAGGACAGATTGTCAACTCTTAAATACTATCTAAAGAAGTAATTCCGTATGCTAATTAAACATATCAATTATTTATATTACAAACCTCGTATCCAAGTCTGGAAGAAAAATAAATTTATTTTATTTCTGATATCATAATGGATGTGTAAAAACAGATACTTAAAGTATATTCAGCACTTGCACAATAACCATTCAAAGGAAGATCTATTTAACTACAAGTATTTACTTGAAATTAAAATGGAAGACAAAAAATATTGCCTAAATATAAGTACCAATTTTATTATTTTAATGGAGGAGCCTGGTAGGCTGCAGTCCATGCTAAGGGTCAGACACGACTGAACGACTTCACTTTCACTTTTTACTTTCATGCATTGGAGAAGGCAATGGCAACCCATTCCAGTGTTCTTACCTGGAGACTCCCAGGGACGCGGGAGCCTGGTGGGCTGCCGTCTATGGGGTCACACAGAGTCGGACACGACTGAAGCGACTTAGCAGCAGCAGCAAACTGTCAATAGGAACCTATTTGATCTTAAGGTGTGTGTGTGTGTGTGTGTGTGTGTGTGTGTGTGATATGTGCTTTTATTTAGGATGTAAAGACAGACTAATAGACACAAAGATGCACAACTTTTAGAATAGAAAAAAGGCTTCTACTTTTAATTGTATAACATATCACCTTATTGTTATTACATTAGAAATGACTCTAAAAACAGAAGTGTTCCTGTTAAAAAGGTTGCAAACACCTTAATAGTGTTTTTTCAAATTGGGATATGTAGAACAAGTATTAAAAATTCTATAATACTGATAAAATTATCCCTAAACTATTATCATGGGATATATATATTATCTCAATAATATAATTTTGTAACCTCTTATCTCTTTTATCAATTAACCATTTTATTGTCAAACAACAAAGCAAAACAAAAAGAAAAGAATAGAATACAAAAAGGGAAATGTCAGGAGCAGTTACAAATAGAAGAATGAATTGATAAAGTGGCAGCTTTGCCTCCTTTATATGAAAATTTAATGAGCATTTTTTATAGCATCAGAATATAACAAACTGAAAAAATATCTCAAAAAGAACATGTACATATTTTAATCTAAGACCTGGCTGAAGAAAGACAATTTTCAGGAGCTCTAAATATATACTTTCTCTAAGTTTCTTAAAGACTATAAATGACCCAAAGAAATTGGCTGCCGTAAAGGTTTCCTTTACATAAACCTCCCAGTGTACATCCCAACATATCCTGTAAGGTTTCTCAGTTTTTTATTTTCATACTCCCAATATAGAAATTCTCTATGAATACCATGTATTTCATAGAAATTATTAGTTTGTTTAGGGAGCTAAGGGCTTCCCTGGTGGCTCAGATGGTAAAGAATCCACCTGCAATGCAGGAGACCTGGGTTCAATCCCCAGGTTGGGAAGATCCCCTGGAGAAGGGAATGGCTACCCACTCTAGTATTCTTGCCTGGAGAATTCCATGGACAGAAGATTCTGGTAGGCCACAGTCCATGGGGTCACAGAGACAAAAGAGTTGAACATGACTGAGTGACTAACACTTTCACTTTCACTTTAGGGAGCTAGGTATTTTAAAACTCAGCCTTTATTTAATGTTTTTAATAAAAGTTCTAATCAACCTATATTTTATTAAATGACTTACCCCTACCTTGGAATAAGTAAAATTTTCTTACAGTAATTAAAGCTAACCCTCAGAGCAGTTGTTAATAATCAGATAAAGATTTTATTTTTAACTTGCCTTTTTTAATAATAATTTGACAGTTGTAGGTCAATCAGTAGTTTCATTCTCTTATTATCAGCATCATCATTTCTCCTAGAAATGTTTACTATTAGAAAGCAATTTTAAAACATGGGGGTACCAAAACTGTACAATTACTGTCAGTACATTTCTGCCCTTTGGTACCGTCAGCTTAATAGATAATAGCACAGATATGAGCACAGTCAACTTCAGCAGCTTCCCAGAGGCAAGCTCTTGCCTTTTGCTGACTAGCTTCATTCAATTATGTCTTAATTGTTCATGTGCTAATGTTCATTAAATGAAGAATAACATTTCTTTCCTGTAAGGTAGAACACTTGAGATATGAAAAATTTTTACTTTATCTCTGCTTCTAAGGCACAAATGAGTTAATCTATGGTATCTGGAAAAGTCCGGTAGATTTGTGCAAAGAGAGCCCTGTACCAAGAAGGGAGAACAGGATTAATAAAACTGCTAAATTCAGTCATAAACAAAATTACTTTCAGTTTTTCCTTTAAAGCTAATTTTCAGGAAAATTGACCGAGTCTTCTAGTATTTATTATGCTCACACATGCCATATAATTTTCATTTTAAAAAGAATTCTTACTGCTGTTCCATTACATATTGAATGTGGAGGAGGAAAGAAAATGAAATATGTTTTGAAATTTTCCCAAAAATAAATTTTGACCTTATGAGAAAAGAAAGTGTCACATAATTTCATTTATTGATAGTATTGTTCCAAGAGTGAAGAAACTAAGTTTTATTCATTTAAATAGCTTGATTGAATACCAAGTATGTTTTAAGCCTTGTGCTAGATAATGAGTATATAGTAGACCAAAGAATTGACATATGTTAGATATTTATTCTGTGCCTATTAAGAGCTTGCCCTATAGGCAACACCTTATATAATCTCCCAACAGTCTTATAATAAAGATCATATTTTTAGTATGTTACAGTTGTGTAAACTAAGGCTTACAAAGACTAAGTTTCTTTCTAATGTCTCATAAGTGATAAATGCTGAACATTTGAGCCATATTTGATTCTAGCATGATCTCCTAACTATAGCAGTCCTTCCTTCACACAGTTCCTATAAATGCAAATTTCAGTTATTATGAGCCATGAACTGAATTTTGTTATGTCTACATTCACATGTTGAGGCTATCACTCTTGCCATGATGGTATTTGGAAACAGGGTCTTTGGGAGGTAATAGGTTCCCATGAGGTCAGTCGGGCCACAAAGAAGAGAGTGAGTCCCCAGTGATAGGATTAGCATCTCTTATAATAAACACTAAAAAGTTTGTTTCCTTTCCCTCCCTCACTTTTACTGTGAGATCACAGAGGACAATCCATGTGAGGATGCAGCAAAAAGGAAAGTCATCTGCAACCTAAGAAGAGCACTCTTATCAAACACTGACCCTGCAGGCACCTTGATCTTGCACTTACAGTCTCCAACACTTTGAAAGATTAAATTCAGTTGTTTAAACCACCAACTCTCCCAGAAGTGGTGTTTCTTGGGTTGCAGATGATTTACTTCTTGCTGAATCCTTACATGGCCTTGGAACACTCCCTTATAACATACACAAAAAATAAACTCAAAATAGATTAAAGACCTAAATGCAAGGCTGGATGCTATAAAACTTAGTGGAAAATATAGGCAGAACACTATCTGACATAAATTGCAGCAAGATCTTCTTTGATCCACCTCTTATAGTAATGAAAATTTAAAAAAAATAACAAATGGGGGCTAATTAAACTTAAAAGCTTTTTCACAGCAAAGGAAAAATTAAAAAGATGAAAAGACAACCCTCAAATGGAAGAAAACATTTGCAAACAAAGCAGACACGGTATTAATCCCCATATTATACAAGCAGCTCGTGAAGCTCAATATTAAACAAGCAAATAACCCAATTTAAAAAATGGGCAGAAAATGTAAAAGGACATTTCTCCAAAGAATACATATGAATGATCAAGAGACATGTGAATATGTGCTCAGCATCACTAATTATTAGGGAAATGCAAGTCAAAACTAAAATGAGGTATCATGTCACACGGTCAGAATGGTCATCATCAAAAAACCTATGAACAATAAATACTGGAGAGGCTGTGGAGAAAACAGAACCCTTTTACACTGTTGGTGGGAATGTAAATTGATACAGGTAGTACAGCGCTTTCTTAGAAAACTAAAATTACTACATGACCCAGCAATCCCACTCTGGAGCATATACCTGGATAAAAACATAATTACAGAAGATACATGCAACCCAAATTCATTGCAGCACTATTCACGAGAGTTAGGACATCCCTTCCCAATAAATTCAGGAAGAGGAATAAGATGTTCCCTCTCAAAACTTATATTTAATACAATATTAGAAGTCCTAGAGCTTCTACTTCAAGATGGTGGAGTAGAAGGATGCACACTCATCTCCTACAAGAGCTCCAAAATCACAACTAGATGTTGAACAACCATTGACAATGTATGCTGGAATTCCGCCAAAGAAGATACCCCACATCCAAAAAAAAAAAAAAAAATAGAATCTGCCACGAGATGGTATGAGGGGTAGAATCAAGATAAAATCAACTCCCATATCCTGCGGGTGAGTGACACACAAACTGGAAAATACCAAAGAAGCTCTCCCACCATTGTGAACATTCTGAACCCTGCTGTTAGGCTTCCCAGCCTGGGAATCCAACAAAGGGACTAGGAATCCCAAATGAATCTGATCGTGAAGGCCTATGGGATTTAATTACAGGACTTTCACAGAACTGGGAAAAACAGAGACTCCAGTCTTGGAGGGCACAACCAAAATGGCACTGGGAGAAGCAGTCCTGAAAGATCCTTGTTGGCATAAGCTCTCTTGGAATTCACCATTAATGGTACCATAGAGCCCTTAGACCCCAGGGCTGGATTACTTCAGGGCAAACAACTACCAGGGAGAGAACCCAATCATCAGCCAACAATTGGATTAAAGCTTTACTGAGCAAGGCCCTGCCCACCAGGGCAGTTTTTCTCACCACCAGTCCCTCCCACCAGGAACCTTACACGAGCCTCTTAGCCTCCTCCATCAGGACAGAGAGGAGCAGAAAGAAGAAGCACAGTACAGCAGTGACTAAAACAAAAGCCACATTACAGAAAGTCATGTCCTAGATGAAGGGACAAGATAAAACCCCAGAAAAGCACCTAGAGGAAGTGGAAGCAGGCAACCTTCCAGAAAAAGAATTCAGAATAATGATACTGAAGATGATCCAGGATTTCAGGAAAACAATGGAGAAGATGCCAGAAATGTCTACCAAAGACCTATAAGAACTAAAGAACAAACAAACAGATGAATAATACACTAGAAGGAATCAACAGCAGAATAACTGAGGCAGAATAATGAATAAATGACTTGGAGGACAGAATGGTGGACATCCCTGCCACACAACAGAATATAGAAAAAGAATGAAAAAAAAAAAAAAATGAAGACAGCCTAAGAGACCTCAGGGACAATAGTAAATGCACCAACATTTGCATTATTGGGTCCCAGAAAGAGAAAAGAGAGAGAAAGGACCTGAGAAAATATTTGAAGAAATAATAGCTGAAAACTTCCCTAACATGGGAAAGGAAATAGTCAACCAAGCCCAGGAAGCACAGATATTTCCATGTAGGATAAACCCAAGGAGAAATACATCAAGATGCAGAGTAGTCAAACTGACAAAATTAAAGACAAATATAAAATATTAAAATCAACAGGGAAAATGACAACATACAAGTGAACTCCCATCAGGCTATTACCTGGTTTCTCAACAGAAATTTTACAAGCAAGAAGGGAATGACACAATATATTTAAAGTGATGAAAGGGACAGACCTACAACCAAGAATACTCTACCCAGCAAGACTCATTCAGATTTGATGAAGAAATCAAAAGCTTTCCAAACAAGCAAAAGAAAAGATAATTCAGCACCCAATCAGCTTTACAAATGACAAAGGAACTTTTCTATGCAAAGAACACAAAAGAAGGAAAAGGCCTACAGAAAAGAGTTCAGTTCACTCACTCAGAGGTGTCTCTTTGCAACTCCATGGACTTCAGCATGCCAGGCTTCCTTGTCCATCTCAAACTCCTGGAGCTTGCTCAGACTCATATCCATAAGTCAGTGAAGGCATCCAACCATCTCATCCTCTGTCATCCCCTTCTCCTCCTGAACCTAAAACAATTAAGAAAATGGTAATAGAATTATCAAGAAAATATCCTTTTTTATCATAGGGGACTGGAATGCAAAAGTAGGAAGTCAAGAGATACCTGGAATAACAGGCAGGTTTGACCTTGTATTACAAAAGAAGCAGGGCACAAGGCTAACAGAGTTTTGCCAAGAGAACGCACTGGTTATAGCAAATACCTTATTCCAAAAACACAAGAGACAACTCTACACATGAACATCACAGGTTGGTGAATACCAAAATCAGATTGACTATATTTTTTCCAGCCCAAATAGAGAAGTTCTATACAGTGAGCAAAAACAAGACCAGGAGCTGACTGTGGTTCAGATCACTAACCCCTTATTGTAAATTTCAGACTTAAATTGAATTAAGTAGGGAAAACCACCAGGCCATTCAGGTATGACCTAAATCAAGTCCCTTATGATTGTACAGTGGAAGTGACAAATAGATTCAAGGCATTAGATCTGATAAACAGAGTGCCTGAAGAACTATGAACAGAGGTTTGTAACATTGTGCAGGCGATGGTTATCAAAACCATCTTCAAAAACAAATAAAGGCAAGAAGGCAAAATAGTTGTCTGAGGAGGTGTTACAAATAGCTGAGAAAAGGAGAGAAGCTAAAGGAAAAAGAGAAATGGAAAGATATACCCATCTGAATCCAGAGTTGCAAAGGATAGCAAGGAGAGATAAGAAAGCCTTCCTCAGTGATCAATGGAAAGAAATAGAGGAAAACAATAGAACAGGAAAGACCAGAGATCTCTTCAAGAAACTTAGAGATACCAAGGGAATATTTCATGCAAAAATGGGCACAATACAGGACAGAAATGTTATGAACCTAACAGAAGCAGAAGAGATTAAGAAGAGGTGATAAGAATACATGGAAGAACTATATAAAAAAGATCTTAATGACCTGGATAGCCACAGTGGTGTGATCACTCACCTAGAGCCAGATATCCTGGAGTCCGAAGTCAAGTGGGCCTTAGAACATAGCACTACAAACAAAGTAAGGGGAGGTGATGGAATTCCAGCTGAGCTATTTCAAGTCCTGAAAGATGATGCTGTGAAAGTGCTGCACTCAGTATGCCAGCACATTTGGAAAACACCACAGTAGCCACAGGACTGGGAAAAGTCAGTTTTCATTCCAATCCCAAAGAAAGGGAATGCCAAAGAATGTTCAAACTACCCCACAATTGCCCTCATCTAACACTTGAGCAAAGTAATGCTCAAAATTCTCCAAGCAAAGCTTCAAAAGTATGTGAATTGTGAACTTCCAGTTGTTCAAGCTGGTTTTAGAAAAGAGAGAGGAACCAGAGACCAAATTGCCAACATCCATTGGATCATAGAAAAAGCAAGAGTGTTCCAGAAAACTTCTACTTCTGACTATGCCAAAGACTTTTATTATGTAGATCACAACAAACTGTGGAAAATTCTTCAATAGATGAGAATAACAGATTATTTAACCTGGCTCCTGAAAAAACTGTATGCAGGTGAAAAAACAACAATTAAAATTAGACATGGAACAATAGACTGGTTCCAAATTGGGAAAGGAGTATGTCAAGGCTGCATATTTTCACCCTGCTTATTTAACTTATATGCAGAATACATCATGCAAAATTCCAGGCTGGATGAAGCACAGGCCGGAATTAAGATTGCCAAGAGATATATAAATAACATATGTAGATCACACCACCTTTATGGCAGAAAGCAAAGAGGAACTGGGGAGCCTCTTGATGGAAGTGAAAGAGGAGAGTGAAAAAGCTGGCTTAAAACTCAATATTCAAAAAACTAAGATCATGGCATCCAGTCCTATCACTTTATGGCAAACAGATGAAGACACAATGGAAAAAATGACAGACTTTATTTTCTTGGGCTCCAAAATCATTGCAGATGATGACTGAGGCCATGAAATTAAAAGACACTTGTTCCTTGGAAGAAGAGCTATGATCAACCTAGATAAAATTAAAAGACATTTTTTCCTTGGAAGAAGAGCAATGATCAACCTAGATAGCATATTGAAAAGCAGAGACATTACTTTGCCAACAAAGGTCCGTCTAGTCAAAGCTATAGTTTTTCCAAAAGTCATGTAATGTATGTGAGAGTTGGACCATAAAGAAGGCTGAGCAGGGAAGAATTGATGCCTTTGAGCTATGGTCCTGGAGAAGATTCTTAAGAGTCCCTTAGACTGCCAGGAGATCAAATCAGTCAATCCTGAAGGAAAACAATGAACTGATTCATTGGAAGGACTGATGCTGAAGCATAAACTCCAATATTTGGTCATCTGATGTGAAGAACTGAGTCACTGGAAAAAACTCTGATCCTGGGAAACATTGAAGGCAGGAGGAGAGGCAAAAGATGAGATGGTTGGATGGCATCACCAACTAAAGGACATGAGTTTGAGCAGACTCCGGGATTTGGTGATGGACAGGGAAGCCTGGTGTGCTGCCATCCATTGGGTTACAAAGAGTCGGACACCACTGAGCGACTGAACTAAAATGATTACAACAGATTCTTAAAGACACTGGAATACCAGGCCACATTACCTACATTCTGAAAGACCTGTATACAGGTCAAGAGTCAATAGTATCTTACACTGAACAACGAACTGGTTCAAAATTGGGAAAGGAGTATATCAAGGCTGTATACTTTCACCTTCCTTATTAGCATATGCAGAGTAGATCATGTGAAATGCTAGACTGGATGAAACTCAAGCTGGAATCGAGCGTGCTGGGAGAAATATCAATAACTTCAGATATGCAAGTGATAACCACCCTAATGACACAAAATGAAGAAGAACTAAAGAGCCTCTTGATGAAGGTGAAAAAGGAGAGTGAAAAAGCTGGCTTAAAACTTAATATTCAAAAAACTTAAGATCACGGCTTCTTGTTCCATCACCTCATGGAAAATAGTTGGGGAAAAAATGGAAACAGTGACAGATTTTATTTTTGGGGGCTCCAAAATCACTGCAGATGGTGACTGCAACCATGAAATAAAAAGACACTTACTCCTTGGAAGAAAAGCTATGACAAACCTAGACAGTGTATTAAAAAGTAGAGACATCACTTTGCCAACAAAGGTCCATATAGTCAAAGCTGTGGTTTTTCGAATAGTCATGTACAGATGTGAAAGTTGAACTATAAAGAAGGCTGAGCACTGAAGATTTGATGACTCCAAACTATGGTGCTGGAGAAGACTCTTGGGAGTCTTGGACAGCACGGAGATCAAACCAGTCAACCCTAAGGGAAATCAACCCTGAATATCCATTGGAAGAACTGATGCTGAAGCTGAAGCTCCAATACTTTGGCCTCCTTATGCAAAGTGCCAACTCAATGGAAAAGATCTTGATGCTGGGTAGATTTAGGGCAGGAGAAGAAGGGGGTGACAGAGGATGAGATGGTTGGATGGCATCATCACTCAATGGACATCTGTTTGAGCAAACTCTAGGAGATGGTGAAGAACAGGAAAGCCTGGCAGTCCATGGGGTTGCAGAGGCAGACACAATTGAGCAACTGAACAGCAACAATTAGGATTATACATATTGATAACTGCCTTAAATATAAATGGATTAAATGCACCAATCAAAAGAGATAGACTGTCTGATCTGATGAACATACATGCTTGTATGCACTTCCACTTACCACATCACTCTGCTTGACTCCCCAAATTTTACCTTATTATTTTATATTGTTACATTAACTATGTTCTCATTATAGCTTGCAAATGTAAATTTTTTTGGGGGTCAGGCTATTGATTGTGAAAACTGGTAAATATATTTTACTAGTATTATTATGTAACTATTCCTAACCTAATACCATTGTATCATGATTGGTCAACGAAAAAATAATAGAATTCTATATCACCAAAATTACCATTTAATAGGAAAACCTGTTATCATTTTTTAAAATACTGAATCATATCAGAATTTCAGAATTACCTTGGAATTTTTTTGAAAATTACATTTTCCCAGCTATTGCTTTTTTTTCTTGAGAGCTTCAGACATGTTTCTAATGAGCAACCATGTTTTAAAAAGAACTGGCATATATGATGATCTTTTACTTCTATCTAGTTTGTTTCTCTTTTTCTATTTTATTTTCATTCCTCCCATTTCATTTCATTTAGATCATGTTTTCCAGTTTCTCCATCTCTTCTTTTAAAAAAAATGCTCTTTCTCATGCCTTTATCAAGCATAGTAGAAAAAGTTTTTTATACAAATATAAATAATATGTATAACATATGTATTTTAGATAATTTATGAACTTTTATTGAACTAAAAAAATTGACATTTTGATTCCACTTGTTTGACTTAGTATGAATAGAATGCTAGATTACTTAAAAAAAAAAAAGATTTGCAACAAGCAACAGGTTTACTGTATAGCACAGGGAACTATAGTAAATATAATAACCTATAATGGAAAATAATTTCAAAAATCATATATGTGTATATGTATAACTGAGTCACCTTGTTGTTCACCTGAAACACTGTAAGTCAACTATACTTCAATAATACCTGTAGGTATATTATAAATAAGTAAATAAAAATAAACACATACATACACAAAAAGTCCTAGACACAACAATAACACAAGAGAAAAATTGTTTACATCTGAAACAGTCACAATTTGCAGATGGCACAATACTCTCTGTAGAGAGCCCTAAAGTCTCCATATAAAAAACATTAGAATAATTGAATTCAGCAAGGTAGCCAGATATAAGATTACTATACAGAAATGTGTTGCATTTCTTACACACTAACAGTGAAATAACACAAAGGGCATTTAAAAATCAACAAAAAAACCTTTTTAAAATTGCATCCCCTAATATAAAATATTAATACTTAGGAATAAACTTAACCTAGGTGGTGAAATACTTATCCACATAGAACTATAAAACATTGATAAAGGAAACTAAAGATTATTCAAAGAAGTAGAAAGATATCCCATGCTTTTGGGTGGGAAAAATATTGTTAAAATGGCCATACTACACAAAGAAACCTACAGATTTAACACGATCCCTATCAAGATAGCCATGGCATTTTTCACAGAATTAGAAGATAGTCCTAAAATTTAAATGGAACCACAAAAGGTCTAGAATTGTCAAATCATTCCTGAAGAAAAAGAGCAAACCAGGAGGCATATCTCTTTCAGATTTCAGAAAATATTACAGAGCTATGGTAATCAAAATTGCATGATATTGGCACAAAAACAGATATGCAGATTAATGGAACAGAATTGAGAGCTCAGAAATAAGTCCACATACCTACAGTCAATTAATTCTTGACAAAGGAGGCAAGAAAATACAATGAAAAAGATATAATCTCTTCATCAAGTGGTATGGGAAAGCTGGACAACTTCATGCAAATCACTGAAATTAGAATACTTCCATATACCATATACAAAAAAATAAACTCAAAATGGTTTACAGGCCTAAATATAAGACAAGACATTATAAAACTCTTAAAAGAGAGTGTAGGCAAAATATTCACTGTCATAAATTGTAGTAATATTTTCTCAGATCAGTCTCCCAAGGCAAAAAAACAAAAGCAAAAATAAACAAGTGGGACCTAATCAAACTTAAGTCTTTACATAACAAAGGGAATCACTGACCAAAGTCAACATATGGAATAGGAGAAAGTATTTGCCAACTACTCAACCAATAGGGAGTTAATAGTCAAAATATACAAAGAGCTCATACAACTCAAAAAGACTTAAATAGACATCTCTCCAAAGAAGATATATGGATGGCAAACAGGCACATGAAAAAAACACTCAACATCGCTAATCATTCAGTTCAGTTCAGTTCAGTTCAGTTCAGTCGCTCAGTCATGTCCGACTCTTTGCGACCCAATGAATCGCAGCACGCCAGACCTCCCTGTCCATCACCAACTCCTGGCGTTCACTCAGACTCACGTCTATCAAGTCAGTGATGCTATCCAGCCATTTCATCCTCTGCCGTCCCCTTCTTCTCCTGCCCCCAATCCCTCCCACCATCAGAGTCTTTTCCAATGAGTCAACACTTCCCATGAGGTGGCCACAGTACTGGAGTTTCAGCTTTAGCATCATTCCTTCCAAAGAAATCCCAGGGCTGATCTCCTTCAGAATGGACTGGTTGGATCTCCTTGCAGTCCAAGGGACTCTCAAGAGTCTTCTCCAACATCACAGTTCAAAAGTATCAATTCTTGGGCGCTCAGCCTTCTTCACAGTCCAACTCTCACATCCGTACATGACCACTGGAAAAACCATAGCCTTGACTAGACGGACCTTTGTTGGCAAAGTAATGTCTCTGCTTTTGAATATGCTATCTAGGTTGGTCATAACTTTCCTTCCAAGGAGTAAGCATCTTTTCATTTCATGGCTGCAGTCACCATCTGCAGTGATTTTGGAGCCCCTAAAAATAAAGTCTGACACTGTTTCCACTGTTTCCCCATCTATTTCCCATGAAGTGATAGGACCAGATGCCATGATCTTTTTTTTCTGAACGTTGAGCTTTAATCCAACTTTTTCACTCTCCACTTTCACTTTCATTGCTAATCATTAGAAAAATGAAAATCAAAACCACCATTAGGTATCACCTCACACTAGGCAAGATGGATAGTATCATTGAACAGTCTACAAATAGTGAATGCCTGAGAGAATGTGGAGAAAAGAGAAACTTTTTGCACTGTTGGTGGGAATGTAAATTGGTAGAGCTAATATGGAAAACAGTATAGGAGTCCCTTTAAAACAAAAGCAAAGAAAACTAAAAATAAAGCTACCATATGATCCAGCAGTCCCACCTCTGGGTGTATATTTAGAGGAAACCATAACTAAAAAGATACATGCACACTGATGTTCATACTTGCACTATTTATAATATCTCAAAATCTATAGTGTCATCTATGGATATACCACCCTAATGTGCCTGACTTGGTCAAAAGCTATAGTGAATGTACTTGAAATAATTTAACCACTATTCAAAAACACAGTAGAAACAAACAAGCCGACAAACAAATAAACAAAAGCTCTTAAGAAAGGAACTTTCTTAAATTAATAATAAAATAATCTAAATCAACTAAGAATTATCTTCAAAATCAGGATGACTAGGATGGCAACTCACTGCTTTCATTCAACATTTTATTACCAGCTAAGCTAAAACATTAAAGCAAGATAAATATAATAATTTGGTTTAGAAAGGAAGAGTATATACTGACCTTTGCAGGTATTAATCTCTATAATTAAAAAACAAACAGTAATTTACACACTATAAAAATTAACAAAGATGTGAAGCAAGGTTGCTTGGGAAATCAGTATGATAAATTCTATCATGTGAGTTTCTTTTTGTAACAGCAACTTACATAAAATGTAATAACAAGGATTTAATTTATAATACCAAGATATTTTGGTATGAGTTACCAAAGTATAATCTAAGAAATATATAAGCAACATCATTATTTGGAAATTTATTACATTCACTGAAAGACATTACTGCTAAGCTGCTAAGTCACTTCAGTCGTGTCTGACTCTCTGCGACCCCATAGACGGCAGCCCACCAGGTTCCCCCGTCCCTGGGATTCTCCAGGCAAGAACACTGGAGTGGGTTGCCATTTCCTTCTCCAATGCATGAAAGTGAAAAGTGAAAGTGAAGTCGCTCAGTCGTGTCCAACTCTTCGCAACCCCATGGACTGCTGCCTACTAGGCTCCTCCGCCCATGGGATTTTCCAGGGAAGAGTACTGGAGTGGGGTGCCATTGAAAGACATCAAGGAGGACTTAAACCTAGAATGAAGAGACAAACATCATTTACACTGTTTAACAAAAATCAATAGCTATCAGTGTTGAAACTAAACTGTAAATAAATTACAATTGAAATTCCATTTGCTATTCTCTCTGGAACTAGACAATCTGATTCTTAAATATATTAGATAGAGGGGGAAAGCAATCAAGGTCCATCAAGAAATTCCTAAGGAAGAAGAAGATGGGTACATTTTACTTACTATTCATGGAGATTTATTTTTAAAGCTGTACTAAATCAATGTGATCTTAGTGCAGGCTAATACCGAACAGACCAAGGAAACCAAATGAAAAGTGTAAAAACTAAATCACACATACACCATGAATAAATGAATGCATAAATAGAGGTAGTATTTGCATATCAATGGGGATATAATTGACTCTTTCCTAAATTTTTCCTATTAATTGATTTCTCACAGGGAAAATGAAAATTGCTCAACTTTTGCTAAGCAATAATAGCAGACAGTTTTCCAAATATATCAGCTATTTATATGTGAAAGATGAACATCTAAAACAGTCAAAAATTTTAAGAAAAATACAATTGTCTTCTTATGATCAGGCAGGTTTTCTTAGCTACATAAAGGAAAAGTGTATAAGTATGATATGAGAAATTAGAAATGAGAGTAAAAGGCATGTGATCATCTTAATAGATGTAAAAATACCTTTGACAAAGTTAAAAACCAATTTATGATTTAAAAAATAAATAAATAAAAGTTCTCCAGAAAGTAGGCACAAAGGGAACCTACTTTTACATAATAAAGGCCATATATGACAAACTCATAGCTAACATCATATTCAACAGTGAAAAGCTGAAAGCATTTCATCTAAGATCAGGAACAAGAAAAAGCACTCTCACCACTTCTATTCAATATAGTCTTGGAAGTCTTAGCTACAGCAATCAGAGATCAAAAAGAAGTAAAAGGAATTCAAATCAGAGAGGAAGAAGTAAAATTGTCACTATTTGCAGGTGACAGAAAGTATACATGAAAAATCCTAAACCTGCTACCAGAAAACTATTAGAGCTTACTAATGAATTCAGTAAAATTGCAGGATACAAAATTAACTAACAGAAATGTGCTGCATTTCTCAGTTCAGTTCAGTCACTCAGTTGTGTCCGACTCTTTGTGATCCCATGGATGGAAGCACGCCAGGCTTCCCTGTGCATCACCATCCCATAATATACTCCAACTCATGTCCATTGTGTCGGTGATGCATTCCAACCATCTCATCCTCTGTTGTCCCCTTCTCCTGCCTTCAACCTTTCCCAGCATCAGGGTCTTTTCAAATGAGTCAGTACTTTGCATCAGGTGGCCAAAGTATTGGAGCTTCAGCTTCAGCGTCAGTCCTTACAATGAATATTCAGGACAGATTTCCTTCAGGATGGACTGGTAGGATCTCTCTGCTGCCTAAGGGACTCTCAAGAGTCTTCTCCAACACCACAGTTCAAAAGCATCAATTCTTCGGCACTCAGCTTTCTTCACAGTTCAACTCTCACATTCATACATGACCACTGGAAAAACCATAGCCTTGACTAGACGAACCTTTGTTGGCAAAGTAATGTCTCTGCTTTTCAATATGCTATCTAGGTTGGTCATAACTTTCCTTCCAAGGAGTAAGTGTCTTTTAATTTTATGGCTGCAGTCACCATCTGCAGTGATTTTGGAGCCCCCCAAAATAAAGTCTGACACTGTTTCCACTGTTTCCCCATCTATTTGCCATGAAGTGATGGGACCAGATGCCATGATCTTCATTTTCTGAATGTTGAGCTTTAAGCCAACTTTTTCACTCTCCTCTTTCACTTTCATCAAGAGGCTCTTTAATTCTTCTTCACTTTCTCCCATAAGGGTGCTGCCATCTGTATATCTAAGGTTATTGATATTTCTCCTGGCAATCTTGATTCCATCCTGTGCTTCATCCAGTTCAGCATTTCTCACAACGTGCTCTGCATATAAGTTAAATAAGCATGGTGACAATATACAGCCTTGAAGTACTCCTTTCCCAATTTGGAACCAGTCTGTTGTTCCATGTCCAGTTCTAACTGTTGCTTCTTCACCTGTATACAGATTTCTCAGGAGGCAGGTTATGTGGTCTGGTATCCCCATTTCTTTCAGAATTTTCCACAGTTTGTTGTGATCCAATAGTCAAAGGCTTTGGCATAGTCAATAAAATAGAAGTTGTTGTTTTTCTGGAACTCTCTTGCTTTTTTGATGATCCAATGGACGTTGGTAATTTGATATCTGGTTGCTCTGCCTTTTCTAAATCCATCTTGAGCATCTGGAAGTTCATGGTTCACATAGTGTTAAAGTTTGGCTTGGAGAATTTTGAGCATTACTTTGCAAGCATGTGAGATGAGTGCAATTGTGCGGTAGTTTGATCATTCTTTGGCATTGTCTTTCTTTAGAGTTGGAATGAAAACTGATCTTTTCCAGTCCTGTGGCCACTGCCGAGTTTTCCAAGTTTGCTGGCATATGAATGCAGCACTTTCACAGCATCATCTTTTAGGATTTGAAATAGCTTAACTGGAATTCCATCACCTCCACTATCTTTGTTTCTAGTGATGCTTCCTAAGGCCCACTTAACTTCACATTCCTGTATATCTGGCTCTAGGTGAGTGATCACAATATCATGATTATCTGGTCATGAAGATCTTTTTTGTATAGTTCTGTGTATTCTTGCATCCTGTGTATTGTTGCATTTCTATACACTAACTAAAAATCTGAAAGAGAAGCCAAGAAATAAGTTCCACTTACCATTACATCAAAAAGAATAAAATGCATAGCTATAATCTTCCTAAAAGAGGCAAAAGAGCTGTACTCAGAAAGCTATAATATTTGATGGAAGAAATCAAAGATGACACATGGATGGAAAGATATACCATATTCTTGGATTAGAAGAATTGATATTATTTTAATGACAATATACTACACAAATTAATCTACAGATTCAATATATTACCTATCAAATTACCAATTGCATTTTTAGCAGAACTAGTAAAGAAAAAAAAGTTTAATTTGTATGGAAACACAAAAGACCCCAAATAGTCAAAGCAATCTTGAAAGAAAAATGGAACTGGAGGAATCACGTGCCCTGACTTCGGAGCATACCAGAAAGCTACAGTAATCAAAATAGTATGGTATAAGCACATAAACAGAAATCTAGATCAATGGGACACGATAGAAAGCCCCAAAATAAACCCATGCACCTATTGTCAATTAATCCATGACAAATGAGGAAAGAAAATATAATGAAAATAGACAGTCTTTTCAAACAATGGTGCTGGGGAAAGTGGACAGCTATATGTAAAATAATGAAATTATAACACTCTCTGAAACTATATACAAAAATTAATTCTAAATGGATTACATACCTAAATGTAAAATGGGATACTATAAATCCCTTAGAGGAAATGATAGGCAGAACACTCTCTGACATAAATTGCAGCAATATCTTATTTGATCCATCCACATCCTAGAGTCATGAAAATAAATAAAATAAATTTTAAAAGAATCAAACTCAAAGGCTTTTGCATAGCAAGGGAAATATTAAACAAAATGAAAAGACAACCCTGAGAATGGGAGAAGATATTTGCAAATGAAATGAGTGACAAAGGATTAATCTCTAAAATATGCAAGCAGCTCATACAGCTCAATAACAAGAAAACAAATGACCCTCAAAAAATTGACAGATCTAAGCAGACATTTCTCCATAGAAGAGATACAGATGGCCAACAAACATGTGAAAAGATGCTCAACATTGCTAATTATTAGAGAAATGCAAATGAAAACTCCAATGAGGTATCACTTCACACCAGTCAGAATGTCCATCATCAAAAACATTCAAACAATAAAAGCTGGCTAGGGTTTGGAGAAAAGGGCAGCGTTTTACACTGTTGAGGGGAATGCCAATTGATACAGCCACTATGGAGAACATATGGAGTTTCCTTAAAAAAACTGAAAATAGAGGTGTCATATGATTCAGCAATCCCACTCCTGGGCATATGTCCAGAGAAAACCCTTCGGAAAGATACATGCACCCCAGTGTTCATTGCAGCACCAGTAACAATAGCCAAGACTTGGAAGCAACCTACATGTCCAATGACAGATGAATGTATGTGGTATATACATCCAATGGAATATTACTCAGCCATAAAAAAGAATGGAATGATGCCATTTTCAGCAGCATGGATGGATTTGGTGATTGTCATACTAAGTGAATTAAATCAAACATAGAAAGACAAATATTATATAATGTCACTTATATGTGGAATTATTTTTTTAACTTATTTATAAAACAGAAGCAGACTCACAGCATTAGAAAACAAACTTATATTTACCAAGGGGACAAGTCAGGGGGATAAATTACAGGTTTGGGATTAACACATACACACTACTCTTTATAAAACAGATAATCAATAATGACCTACTATATAGCACAAGGAACTCTACTCACATTCTATAGTAAACTAAATGGGAAAATAATCTGAAAAAAATAGTAGCTATTATATATGTGTGTAAAGAACTGAATCACTTTCCTGTACACCTGAAACTAAGAGCATTGTAAATCATGTATACTCCAATTTAAATATAAATATGAAATTTAAAAATAAAGAAAATTAAAGAGTCCTCCTTGTCAAAAGACCTAAAAGAGTATGGTATTATATTACACAGGGAATAAAATATATTTTCAATACATATAACTATTAATTAACAAGTTACTGGAATACACCAATTTAAAAAGCAAGGTAAGGAATGCAATATGAAATTGAATATGCATTTCATTGGTAAGTTTTGTTCACTAAACATGAAAAATTGCCTAGTAGTTAAAAGTGTAAGCATATGAAATACTCTGTCACAACACTCAAAATGACAGAAAGCGAATATCAAGTGTTGTGGACACTGAGGAGAAAGAGGAACTCTAGAATTTCTGGTAATTGAGGAATGGTACAGCAGAATAGGAAAATAATTAGAGATAACTTAGTAAATTTAAATAAGCACCATACTTAAGACCCAGCACACATAGAATATGCTCCCAACTCCTATTCCAATTGCACACCAAGAGAAATACCTTGTAATATGCATTGGGATTTTGTTTGTAACATGCACACAAAAATATGAATCACAATAATAATTCTACCTATAGGATAACAGGCAAATGAAGTGCAGTCCAGTTGCACAATGGAGTAGTAGATAGCATCAAGTCTATGAAAGTATATGCATTAGTATGGATTCATCTCAAAACAGAATTTTAGGGAAAGAGACACATTTCAGGATACCTGCAATGTAATTCTATTATGCAAAGCACAAAGACACAAAATTCTACCATAAGGCTCAAAGAAGATTTATGAGATGGACTGGAAAAGGTCAGTTTTCATTCCAATCCCAAAGAAAGGCAATGCCAAAGAATGCTCAAACTACCACACAATTGCACTCATCTCACATGCTAGTTAAGTAATGCTCAAAATTCTCCAAGCCAGATTTCAGCAGTATGTGATCCCTGCCTTGTACTTGCCTTTAATCTGAATGTGAATCTCCTGCCTATGGATGTCTTATTGGGTCTGGGTGTGTTCTCAGTCATGTCTGACTCTTTGTGACCCCATGTACTGTAGCCTGCTAGGCTACTCTGTCCATGGAACTTCCCAGGCAAGAATACTGGAGTGGGTTGCCATTTCCCATTCCAAGGGATCTTCCTACCCAGAGATTGAACCAGTGTTTTCCTGCATTGGCAGGCAAATTCTTTACCAGAGCGCCACTTGGGAAGCCCTTGCTTAAATGGCGTTCTTTCTACATCATGACAACCTTCTTGGAGTGGGGGACACTAGCTTGGTTCCCTAACTGATCACAAATTGTTAAATACTATCTGTCATGTTGCCATCAATGTCATGTGCCAAATTTCAAAACTTGAACTGATGAGGATGATTCTGAGTTAAAGGAAGCATTAATGAAAGACTGTCACTCTTGTAGCAGGTGAAATGGCAGCTTCCAGAGTACGTCAGATTGGCAAAGTGACAAGAAGGCATCTTTCATGCCTTAATCAATTTTAAATTTAAATGTGTTCTAATATAACAGATTTTACCACATTAAAGTATTCTTCATTGTATGATATTTATAAGATTATTTATTCTATTTAGAATTTTTGTGATATATCCTGTTCTTCTAGATAAGTGAAGTTCCTTATCTTACTTTCCAAATTGTATGTATGAATGTTTTCTTATGACAAAAGCAACACATGAACAAATTTAGAAATTTTAAGAGTGAGAAAGCACTATTAACAATAATTAAAATGGTCATATATTAGCTTATCATATTGACTATTTATACATACTCAAAAATTTACATACAGCTCTAAAACCTGTTTTTTATTTTAACTTCTTATGATCATTGCTCAAGATATCATAATTTCCTAAACAATATGTATATATATACATATATATATTTGATGCCTAATTTCAAATTGATAGATTTTATTGGTAGAATCTACACAGCCACTTTCATCTGGACTTGATTTACTGACATGTATTAAGTGATTTCAACAATATGTGAAACGAGAACTTCCAGACATACAAGCTGGGCTTTGAAGAGGCAAAGTAGTCAGAGATCAATTGCCATTCAGTGGATTGTGCAGAAGGCAAGGAAATTCCAGAAAAAACATCTACTTCTGCCCCACTGACTACAGTAAAGCCTTTAACTGTGTAGATCACAACAAGCTGTGGAAAATTCTTAAAGAGATGGGAATACTAGACCATCTTATCTGTCTCCTGAGAAACCTGTTTGCAGGATAAGAAGCAATAGTTAGAACTTTATATGAAACAACTGGCATGTTCAAAATTGAGAGAGGAGTACGGCAAGGCTGTATACTGTCACCCTGCTTATTTAATGTCTATGCAGAGTTGTTATTCAATTACTCAGTCATGTCCAACTCTTTGTGACCCCATGGACTGCAGCATGACAGGCTTCCCTATTCTTCACCATCTCCTGGAGCTTGCTCACATTCATGTCCATTGAGTAAGTTATGCCATCCAACTATCTTGTACTCTGCCTGCCTTCAATCTTTCCCAGCATCAGGGTCTTTTCTAATGAATCAGCTCTATGCATCAGCTGGCCAAAGTACTCAACCCTTCCAGTACTCAGCATCAACCGTTCCAGTGAAAATTAATGATTGATTTCCTTTAGGATTGATTGGTTTGATTTCCTGGCAGTCCAAGGGACTCTCAAGAGTTTTCTCCAACATGATATCAAGTCTTCTCTGTTCAGCCTTCTTTACGATCCAAGGCTCACATCCATACATGACTACTGGAACAACCATAGCTTTGACTAGATGGACCGTTGTTGGCAAAATAATGTCTCTGCTTATTAATATGCTCCTAGGTTGGTCAGAGCTTTTCTTTCAAGGAACAAGCATCTTTTAATTTCATGGCTGCAGTCACCATCTGCAGTGATTTTGGACCCAAGAAAATAAAGCCTGTCACTGTTTCCATTGTTTCTCCATCTATTTGCCATGGAGTGATGGGACTGGATGCCATGATCTTAGTTTTTTGAATGTTGAGTTTTAAGCCAACGTTTTCACTCTCCTCTTTCACCTTCATCAAGAGGCTCTATAGTTCCTCTTTGCTTTCTGCCATAAGAGTGGCGTCATCTTCATATCTGAGGTTACTGTTATTTCTCCTGGCAATCTTGATTTCAGGTTGTGCTTCATCCAACCTGGCATTTTGGCATTTTGCATGAATGGTTTGCCTTGGAAATGAACAGAGATCTTTCTGTCATCTTTAAGATCGCACCCAAGTGTTGATTTGGACTCTTTTCTTGACCATTAAGGTTTTTCTTCTAAGGGATTATTGCCTGTAGTAGTAGATATAATGGTCATCTGAATTAAATTCACCCATTCCAGTCGATTTTAGTTCACTGACTCCTAAAATGTTGATGTTCACTCTTGCCATCTCCTGTTTGACTACTTCCAATTTACCTTGATTCATGGACCTGACATTCCAGGTTCCTATGAAATGTTGTTCTTTATAGCATCAGACTTTAGTTTCACCACCAGACACATTCAAAACTGGATGTCTTTTCTGCTTTGGCCCAGCCTCTTCATTCCTTCTGGATCTATTTCTCTGCTTTCCTCCAGTAGCATATTGTGCTCCTATTGACCTAGGGAGTTCATCTTTTAGTGTTATATCTTTTGCCTTTTATGCTTTTCATGGGATTCTCAAGGAAGGAATGCTGAAGTGGTTTGTCATTCCCTTCTCCAGTGCACCATGTTTTGTCAGAACTCTCCACCATGACCTGTCCATCTTGAATGGTCCTACATGGCATGGCTCAGAGTTTCATTGAGATAGGCAAGGCTGTGATCCATGTCATCAGTTTGTTTAATTTTCATAAACTGTGCTTTTCATTCTGTCTATCTTCTGATAGATGAGGATAAGATGCTTGTGGAAACTTCCTGATGGGAGGGACTGGCTGTGTGAAATACTGAGTCTTGCTCTGGTGGTCAAGGCCATACTCAGTAAATCTCTAATCCAATTTTCTGCTGATGAGTGGAGCTGTGTTCCCTGCCTGTAGTTTGGCCTGAGGTCAAGCTGTGGTAGGAGTAATGAGAGTAAGGGTGATTTCCTTGAAAAGGACTTATGCCATCATGCCATGGCTCCCAGGACTATTTTAGTCAGTGCCCCTGACCCCACTGCAGGCACTGTTGACCCACACTTCTGCCAGAGGCTTCAGACACTCACGCGGAAGTCTGACTCATGCTCTTGTGAGGTCTCTCTTTCTTTCTCCTGGGTCCTGGTGCATACAAGGTTTTGTTTTGCCCACGAAGAGTCTGCTGTTTACCCAGGCTGTGAAAGTTCTGAAATCAAATCCCACTGGCCTTCAAAGTCAAATTCCCTGGGGTTGCTCAGTCCCTTAACTGGATCCCCAGTTTGGGAATTCTGTTGTGGGCCCTAGAACCTTTGCAACAGTGCAAGAACATCTTTGGTATAATTGTTCTCCAGTTTGTGGGCCATCTGCTCAGCAGCTCAGTAGTGGAGCTAATGGCCACCTCCTTCAAGAGGATTTATGCCACATGCAGCACATCCCAGGTCTGCTGCAGCCAGAACCCCTGTCCCCACATCAGACACTGCTGACAAGTGCTTCTACAGAAGACACTCAAAGGCAGGTCTGGCTCAGACTCTTGTTTGATTTAGTCTCACTCTCTATGCAGAGTACATCATGCAAAATGCTGAGCTGGATGAATCACAAGCTGGAATCAAGATTGCATGGAAAAACATCAACAACCTGAGATATGCAGATGATGCCACTCTAATGACAGAAATAAAAGAACTAAAGAACCTCTTGATAAGGGTGAAAGAGAAGACTGAAATAGCTGTCTTAAATTTCAACATTCAGAAAACTAAGATCATGGCATCTGATCCTATCAGTTCAGTTCAGTTCAGTCACTCAGTCATGTCCTACTCTTAGCAACCCCATGGATTGCAGCATGCCAGGCTTCCCAGTCCATAACCAACTCCTAGAGCTTGCTCAAACTCATGTCCATTGAGTTGGTGATGCCATCCAACCATTTCATCCTGTTCTTCCCTTCTCCTCCTACCTTCAATCTTTCTCAGCCTCAGGGTCTTTTCCAATGAGTCAGTTCTTTGCATCAGATGACCAAAGTATTGGAGTTTCACCTTCATCATCAGTGCTCCCAATGAATATTCAGTACTGATTTCCTTTAGGATTGACTGGTTTGATCTTGCAGTCCAAGGGACTCACAAGGGTCTTCTCCAACACCACAGTTCAAAAGCATCAATTGGTCACCATTCAACTTTGTTTATGGTCCAACTCTCATATCCATACATGACTACTAAAAAAACCACAGCTTTGACTAACAGACCTTTGTTGTAAAAATAATGTCTCTGCTTTTAATATACTGTCTAGGTTGTTCATAGCTCTTCTTCCAAGGAGCAAGCATCTTTTAATTTCATGGCTGCAGTCACCATCTGCAGTGATTTTGGAGCCCAAGAAAATAAAGTCTGTCACTGTTTCCATTGTTTCTCTATCTATTTGCCATGGAGTGATGAGACTGGATGTCATGATCTTAATTTTTTGAATGTTGAGTTTTAAATCAGCTTTTTCACTCTCCTCTTTCACTCTTATAAAGAGGCTTTTTAGTTCTTCTTCACTTTCTGCCATAAGGGTGGTGTCATCTGCATATCTGAGGTTATTGATATTTCTCCTGGCAATCTTGATTCCAGCTTGTGCTTCATCCAACCCAGCATTTTGCATAATGTACTCTGCATATGAGTTAAATAAGCTGGGTGATCTAGTCCTATCAATTCATGAAAAATAGAAGGGTCAAATGTGAAAGCAGTTGCAAATTTTATTTTCTTGGGCTCCAAAATCACTGCAGATGATGACTGTAGTCATAAAATTAAAAGAATTTGCTCCTTGGAAGGAAAGCTATGACCAACCTAGACAGTATATTAAAAATCAGAGGCATTATTTTGCTGAGAAAGATCCACATTACTTTGCTTTGACAAAGGTCAAAGTTATGGTTTTTCCAGCAATCATTTATGGATGTGAGATTTGGATCATAATGAAAGCTGAGCACTGACAAATTGTTGCTTTGAATTGTGGTGCTAGACAAGACTTTTGAAAATCCTTCAGATTGCAAGGATATCAAATCAGTCAATCCTAAAGGAAATCAACCATGGATTTTATTGGAAAGACTGATGTTGAAGCTCCAGAATGTTGGCCACCTGATGCAGAGCCAACTCATTGGAAAAGACCCTGATGCTGGGAAAGACCAAAGGCAATAGAAGAAGGGGGCAGCAGAGGATGAGATGGTTTGATTGAATCACTGACCCAATGGACATGAATTTCAGCAAACTCCAGGAGAAAGTGGAGGACAGTAGAGCCTGGCGGGTTATAGTCCATAGTGTTGCAAAGAGTTGGACACAACTTACTGACTGAACAACAACAATCAAGTGACTTAGAATGATCAGAAACCTATACTCAAATGCAAGATCAAGAAAGCAAGAGAAACACTCAACTATTACTGAACTTTCTAGTGAAACCTCAGTGGTGCACTACCCATATAGCACCTAGGATAACCTGAGCCTGCCACTGATTTATGTACCACAGTTGACCCCAAAGGATTACAAACTTCTTGTACTCTGCTTTGGCTAACTCAGTCCTTTATTCCCCTTGACTCTCTCAGTCCTTTCTTATTTTCAAATGTCATGAGAATGTGCACTGTTTAGCAGGTTATGAGAAAAGCCATTCTGCAAATGAGTCTGGAAAGGCAGTTTTAAGCTTCACAGCTTCTGTGGCATTTAAAAAAAAAAAATGCTAAAAAAGGAGTTGAAGTGGGTGTACCAGTCTACAATACCTGCCATGTTTGTGGAGTATACTTAAGTACTAATAGTTTAACAAAATTGTATAATGTCTTAGTGGTATATGCACTTTTAGTAGCAATGTGTACTTGTCTGATTATTTCTGTATTAGTGTATCCCCAAAGTAAAATACTTCTGTCAAAAGGAACTTTCTTATAATTCTTGCCAAACTGCCTTTCATTTTTTCCTTTCAAAAACACAAACACACAATTTATAGCCCCACCAAAATCACCTATTAATTTATGTTTTCTTACTTTCTAACTGAATCCTGTTATTATCCATTTAATAAAATTCTTGACAATTTGACAGAAAAAAAAATACATCTTCATTTTAATTAGTGTTTGTTTTTATTATAAGTCACATGGATGCAAATCTTTCCAAATTATATATTTTATGTTTTTCTATTATTTAAATATTTTGCATAAAATAGTATGGTGCTGAGTTAAGATTATTAACATTGTTGATTAGCACAATGTTTTATAAAAGCCATGATGGAGCTGTTTTGGTAAAGAAGGACATTATTTGCTCTAAACAACTATATTTGGTAGGCTCTTGAACTTACTGTCAATAATTTTTACTCACACTGCTCTTCCTCTCCAACTGAACTTGTGCATTTCTTTAGGCATGTCTCTTTTCTACCATACATTCTCTACTTTATTAATACTTTATAATCCATTTTGGATTAGGAAAAAGGAAAACAGATTTTATAATAATAGTGTAGAAAAGCAAAGTAGTTTTGATTCTGAGTGACTATCTAGAGCTTTCTTTAAGTGTCAAGTTTATGAGCATTAGTGTATAGACAGTTTGGGATATAATGGACTATGATTCTCTTTTTCTGGTTCTTGTCATGGGATCACAAAGAGTCAGACACGACTGAGCGACTGAACTGAACTGAACTGACTATGATAACTGGAATTTTTAAAAATTATCTCATGATAATAGGAATATTACCGAAGTTTATGGGAGTAAAAATCTAAAAGCAGAATTAAGAAGTTTATTACCATATTCAGGTAAACTAATTTGAGGAAAGGTATAATAAGGTGCTCGTAATGTAGCAGAAATTCTAAGAAGATCACTTTCTACTATTTGTAGCATCACCCCTTTTTTGAATATCATATAGGAAACTGTTCTGTGTGTACCATTAGGCACTGATAATGCAAGAAGGGTTGTAAAATAAGAAACCATGTAGCTTGGAAAGTAACAAAGAAAGAACTTATAACAATAAAGTATTCTTTGGACTCACTGTTGGCAAACTGTATGATATGAGCCAACACAAAGAAATAAAATATGGAATCCTACCCTTGAGGAGTTCTTTTCAATGACAACAGATCTTCAAAATTGCAAACATCTTATAGAGGATTATCTAAAAATGGACCTATGTCGAGTTAACTCTGCAGGGCATAAAGCTTTCATCATCATATGTTATACATATGGATACCAAACTGTCAAAAACATCATCTCTAAATGCCAAGGGTGGTAAAATACTTGGCTTCAGTACTATATTATTTTCCATTTTCGAGAATACTAAGAAAACGTATGAAACAACAATAAAAATATCAGGTTTTCAATAATATATGTATACACATATTGGTATGCACACGGTCAAAACTTCAATCCTAGCTTCTACAAACCTGGGCACTGGGTGGTAACCCACAAACCATGGCTCCTGCTCAGGCCCAGCACCAGGCCAACTATTACAGATCCATAGTTTTGATCCAGCCCAGTGCTGGATCAGCCTCCAAGGATCTAGAATCCAGATCAAATTCAGCAAACTCAGGCTCCTAGCCCACCCTAACACAGATCTCCCACTGCCTCAGCCTCTAGGTTAGCTCCCATAAAACCAGGTTCCTAGCCCATCCCAATACTGAACTGAAAGTGAAAGTGAAGTCATGTCCGACTCTTTGCGACCCCATGGACTGTAGCCTACCAGGCTCCTCCCTCCATGGGATTCTCCAGGCAAGAATACTGGAGTGGTTGCCATTTCCTTCTCCAGGGGATCTTCCTGACCCAGGGATTGAACCTGGGTCTCCCGAATTCCAGGCAGACACTTTAACCTCTGAGCCACTGGACCCTGTTAATTCAAACAATATGTCCACACTAGTGATAACTAGCACATGTGACCCTTGTGGACCCAGAATCCAAGCCACCCACATAGACCCAAGTCCCAGGCTATTATTGAAGACTCAGGTATCAGGCCTACCCCAGCAGACCTAAGCTCCAGATTGCTCCCACAGGAAGAAGCACCAGACTGGTCCCCATGAACACAAATGCCAGGCCTTCCCTCCTACTGACTCAGGTACCAGTCCTGCCTACTTAGGGATTCTAACATTAACTTTTCTTATAGACACTGCCAAGAGAGACCAGTCAGAATCTCTGGATGGGCTGATTAGCACAGAGCTTTGTCTGCCAAAGCCAATATGCAACAAATAGAAGAAGTGCTTACTTCCCAAATGCACAGACACCAAACTAAGGTCACTGGGATCATGAATATCAAGAAAACATGACCCTACCAAAGGAAAGTAATAAAACCCTATTTATTTGGCTGACCCTAAATAAATGGAAGTCTATGAATTGCCTGATAAAGAATTTGGAATAACTCTCTTAAAGAGATTCAGTGAACTATAAGGAAACACACACAGACAAATAAATTAGAAAAATGAGAAATTTAAGAAATATGTCATTTTTAAAAAGAAGAAGAAATCCTAGAGTTGAAGAATGTAATGACCAAACTGAAAACATTCAATAGAGATCTTGAAAAGTACACTCAGCCAAGCAGGCAAGATAGTTTGTGAATTAGAAGATAGATTATTTGAAGTTATTCAGTCAGAGGAGAACAACAACAACAAAACAAAAGCGAAAAAAAAAAAACAGTATTAAATAGAGTGAGGAGAGCCTAAATGAATTATGGAATACCATTTAAAAAAATCTGTACATTATTGGAGTCCCCAGAAGAAGGAAAATGTGGCACAAAGCTCGACCCAGAGGGATAGTATGGGGAGGGAGGAGGGAGGGGGGTTCGGGATGGGGAACACATATATACCTGTGGCGGATTCATGTTGATATATGGCAAAACCAATACAATATTGCAAAGTTAAAAAATAAAAAAAGGAAAAAAAAAGAAATAAGGGCTAAGAATATTCCAAATCTGGGCGGAGATTTATATATTGATGTTCAAGAATTTAATAGATCACTCCCAAAATTTCAACCCGAAACAATCTTCAAAAGACACATTATAATAAAACTATCAAAAATCAAAGACTAAGAGAATTTAAAAAAAATAAAAAAAGCAAAATAAACCCCCCACAATTCTCACATATAAGGGAAATCCCTTAAGACTATAGAAAACTATAGTTTCCTCAGCAGAAAATTTATAGGACAGGAGAGAGTGGGATGATATATTTCTTCCTGTGGGAGATGCTTGAAGAAAAAATGTGCCAACCAGAAATACTTGACATAGCAAACTGTCTTTCAGGAATGAAGGAGTGACTACTATACCTATTTTACAAGAAATGCTAAAAGGAATTATTTGAACTGAACTAAAAAGATGATATTTAATAATAATAAAACAAATATTTTAAAACATGCTGGTAAAGTAAATATGTAGTCCAATTCAGATTATTTTAATGTTGTAATATGGTGGTATCACAATCACTTACCTCTAGTATAAATGTTAAAGGACAAAAGTATTAAACATAACTATAGATACAATAGGTACACAATGAAAATGAGGTAAATTCTGACACAAAAATGTAAAATTGGGAGAGTGGGAGAGTAAGCATGTTGAGTGTTTGTATGTAGTTGAAGATAAATTGTTATCAGCTTAAAATAGACTGCTTTATCTATAAATTGCATTCTGTAAGCCCTGTGATAACTGAAAAGTAAAAACTTTCAGTAGACAAACAAAAGGCAAAGAGAAGGGAACCAAAAGTATTCATAAGAAAGGCAACAAAGTGGTTTAAAAAGGGAGCAAGAGAACTACAGAAGAGCCAAAAACAATATGATAGAATAAGCAAGTCCATACCCATCAATAGTTACTGTAAATCTAAATGAACTAAATTATCAAATCATAAAGCATAGAGTGGCTAAATGATTTATAAAACAAGACTCAACTATATGTTATGTACAACAGACTCAGTTCAGCCTTAAGGACATATAGAAGCTCAGAAATAAGGGGTTTCCATCTAAATGGGAACCAAAAAGGAGCATGGGTAGCACAAGTAGCTTGAGAGCATGTGTAGCTATACTTATGTTAAACAAAATTAAATTGAAGTAGAAAACTTTGACAAGAGACAAAAGAGATTACTACATAATTAAAATGGGGGGGGATTCAACAAGAAGATATAACAATTCTAAATATATATATATGTGTGTGTGTGTGTGTGTGTGTGTAGCCAACATTGGAGCACTAAATATATTAAGAAAATAGTACCAGATCTGGAAGGGAGATATAGATAACAACAAAATAATAGTAGGGGATTCCAGTCTTCTACTTGCAACAACAGATATCTCATTCAACCAAAATATTAATAAGGTAACATTGAATTTGAATATACCTTACACAAAATGGTCCTAATATACATACAGTACATTCCACTTAAGAGAAGCAGAACATACATTTTTTCAAGTGCACAAAGAACATTCCCCAGGGTAGTTTATTCATTAAATTACAAAACAATGTTAACAAGTGTAAGAAGCAGAATCATACCACGTCTTTTTCCTGACCACAGTGTTATAAGAAACCAGTAACATAAATAAGCTGGAAAAATCACAGATGTGTGGAAATTAATTGCTAGAATATCAGTGGCTCAAAGAACAAGTCAAAGGGAAAAAAACAAACAAACAAGTCAAAGGAGATATTTTTTAAAGTATATTGAAATAAATGGGAACACAATATACCAGAACTTATGGGATGCAGTAAAACAGTGCAACAGGAAACAAGATAATAGCAAAAAAAAAAAATTAATAAAAAAGAAAGATTATAAACCACAAATATACAACATAATGGTACATTTCAAAGGACTAAATGAAGCCCAAAATTAGCAGAAGGAAGGAAACAACCAAGAGCAGAGCATAAATACTTGGACTTCTCTCCTTGGTCCAGTGGTTAAAATTTCACCTACTGATACAGGAGACACAGGTTCAATTTCTGGTCTTGGAAAATCCCACATGCAGCAGGGAAACTAAGCCTGTGCTCCATAACTATTGAGACTGTGCTCTAGAGCCCATGAGCCACAACTCCCTGCATGCCCTAGAGCTAGTACTCTGCAACTGGAGAAGCCATCACAGTGAGATTCCTGGGAGACAAATAGAACAGGAGCCCCTGCGCACTGCAACTAGAGAAAGCCCACATGAAGCAACAAAGACCCAATATAGCCAAAAATAAAAATAATAAATGTATGACTAAAATTTAAAAAATAAATAGATGGTACAGATAACAGGAAAGACAGTAGAAAGGAGCAATGTAACCAACAGCTATTTTTTCAAGATAAAATTGAAACACATTTTACTAGACTAAGAAGGAAGAGAGACAATTCAAATCAATTAAATCATAAATGAAAGGGGACACATTATTACTGCCACCATAGAGATAAAAAAGAGCACAGGAGATCACTCTGAACAATTATACACCAAGAAAGTGGATAACCTGGAAGAAGTAAATACATCCTAGTGATACAGTCTACTAAGACTGAATCAAGAAGAAATAGGAAATATGAACATATCAATAATGAGTAAGGTAACTAAATCAGTCACCACAACCTCCTAATAAAGAAAAGCAACCAGATAGTTTCACTGAATTCTATCAACATTGAAGAAAAATTAATGTCAGTCCTTCTCAAACTTGTCCAAAAAATTTGAAGAGGAAGGAATATCCCCAATTCATTATATGAGGGCATCATTATTCTGTTACCAAAGTTAGAACAGGATAATGCTGCTTCTGCTGCTAAGTCGCTTCAGTCATGTCCAACTCTGTGCGACCCCACAGATGGCAGCCCACCAGGCTCCCCCGTCCCTGGGATTCTCCAGGCGAGGACACTGGAGTGGGTCGCCATTTCCTTCTCCAACGCATGAAAGTAAAAAGTGAAAGTGAAGTCGTTCATGAAAAGATAAAAATATATCATCATTTCAAAAGATGCAGAAAAAGCATGTGATAGAATTCAGCATTCATCCATGACCAAAAACCTCAATAAAATGGGCATAGAAGGAATATATCCTAACATTAAAAAAAAAATCCATATACAATAAGCTCACAACTAACATCATACTCAATGGTGAAAAACTAAAAGCATTTTCTCTAAGATCGGGAGTAAGACATTTACTCATTTTTTATATGAAAGTCCTAAATAAAGACACTGACAGAATGAAAGACAATGTACTGAATGGAAAAATTCATTAACATATTATATGACTGATAAGGGATTGACACCTAACATAGACACAGCTCATACAACTCAACATCCAAAAAAAAAATTAAAATGAGCAGAACTGAATAAATATGTTTCCCAAGAGGAAATGTAGATAGCCCATAAGAACATGAAAAGATGCTTAACATTGCTAATCATAAGGGAAATGCAAATCAAAATCACAGTGAGATGTTACCTCACACCTCTCATGGCTATCATCAAAAAAAAAAAAAAAAAACCACAAATGGCACATTTTGGTGAAGATGTGGGGAATCTTTTTACAGCTGCTGATGGGAATGTAAATTTGTGCAACATCTGTGGAAAACAGTATGGTTATACTGTTTCTCAAAAAAACTAAAAATGGAACTACCGTATGCTCTGTGCTGTGCTTAGTCTCTCAGTCATGTCCACCTCTTTGTGATCCTTTGGATGCAAAGGTTCCTCTGTCCATGGGATTTTTCAGACAAGAATACTGGAGTGGGTTGCCATTTCGTCCTCCAGGGGATCTTCCGAACCTAGAGATACAAACTGCATTTTCTGAGTCTCTTGTAGGCAGAACCATCAGGGAAGGCCCTTGAACTACCAAATGACCTAGAAATTCTACTCCTAGATATAGAACCCAGAGAAGGCAATGGCACCCCACTCCAGTACTCTTGCTTGGAAAATCCCATGGATGGAGGAGCCTGTTAGGCTGCAATCCATGGGGTCGCTAAGAGTCGGACACGACTGAGCAACTTCACTTTCACTTTTCACTTTCATGCATTGGAGAAGGAAATGGCAACCCACTCCAGTGTTCTTGCCTGGAGAATCCCAGGGATAGGGGAGCCTGGTAGGCTGCCGTCTATGGGATTGCACAGAGTTGGACACGACTGAAGTGACTTAGCAACAGATATAGAACCAAACAACATAAACACTAATACAAAAAAAATACTGCATCCCAGTGTTCATGGCAGTATTATTTACAGTTGCTAAGGTATGGAAGCAACCTAAGTGCCCATCAGCAAATAAATGGATAATGAAGATGTGATATACCATGACATAATACTCAGAAACAAAAAGAACCAAAATTTGCCATTTGCAACAACATGGATGGACTTATAGTTAAGCTAAGTGAAATAAGCCAGAGAGAGAAAGACAAATACTATATAATACTATTATATATGAAAGACAAATACTTTATGATATTATTTATATGTGGAATCTGAAAAAATACAAAAAATAGTGACTATATCTGTGAGCAGATATACAGACAGAAGACAAACTAGTGGTTACCAGTGTGGGGGTTGAGAAGGAAGGGATAATATATGAATGGGGACATGGGAGATACAAACCACTGGTTGTAAGATATGTTCAAAGATGTATTGTACAACATAGGGCATATAGCCAATATTTTATACAAACTTTAAGTGGAAATTAACTTTTAAAAATTGTATAAAGAAAAAAAATTAAGATAGATATTGATTCCCCCATGAAAGGATTAATAAACAGGAGCTACATGTTCAAAAAGGGCAAAGGACATGAGACATTTTTTCAAAGGACAGTTCAGTTCAGTTCAATTCAGTAGCTCAGTAGTGTCAACTCTTTGCAACCCATGAATAGCAGCACGCCAGGCCTCCCTTGGCAACCCACTCCGGTACTCTTGCCTGGAAAATCCCATGGATGGAGGGGCCTGGTGGGCTGCAGTCCATGGAGTCGCTAGGAGTAGGACACGACTGAGCGACTTCACTTTCACTTTTCACTTTCATGCATTGGAGAAGGAAATGGCAACCCACTCCAGTGTTATTTCTTGGAGAATCCCAGGGACGGGGGAGCCTCGTGGGCTGCCGTCTATGGGGTCGCACAGAGTCAGACATGACTGAAGCGACTTAGCAGCAGCAGCAGCAGGCCTCCCTGTCCATCACCAACTCCTGGGGTTTACTCAAACTCATGTCCATCAAGTCGGTGATGCCATCCAGCCATCTCATCCTCTGTTGTTCCCTTCTCCTCCTGCCCCCAATCCCTCTCAGCATCAGTCTTTTCCAATGAGTCAAATTTTCGCATGAGGTGGCCAAAGTATTGGAGTTTCAGCTTTAGCATCAGTCCTTCCAATGAACACCCAGGACTGATCTCCTTCAGAATGAAGTGGTTGGATCTCCTTGCAGTCCAAGGGACTCTCAAGAGTTTTCTCCAACACCACAGTTCAAAAGCATCAATTCTTTGGCGCTCAGATTTCAAAGGACATACAACATACAAATGACCAATAAGTACATGGAAAGATGTCCAACATCACCAAACATCAGGGAAATGCCGATCAAAACCACAATGAGATATCACCTCACACTTGGTAGAGTGATTTATCAAAAAGACAAGAGATAACAAGTATTGGTAAGGATGTGAAGAAAGTGAACACTTATATCTCATTGGTGAGAATGGGAAACAGCAGAAAGTTTTAAAGATATTAAAAATCAACTACTATATGATTCAGCCATCCCACTTCTGGGTATATATTTCCTAAAGAAATTATATCAATGTTGAAGAGATAACTGTATCCCCAAGGTCACTGCAGCATTATTCATAATACTTAAGACATGGAGATGACCTATGTGTCCAATGAGAGATAAATGAAGACAATGTAGTATCTGTACACAATGGAATATTGTTGCTGTTCAGTTGTGTCCAACTCTTTGTGACCCGTAGACTTCAGAATGCCAGGCTTCCCTGTCGTTCACCATCTCCCAGAGCTTGCTCAAACTCACGTCCAATGAGTCAGTGATGCCATCCACTCATTTTGTCCTTTGTCGTCTCTTTCTCCTCCTGTCTTCAATCTTTCCAGCATCAGGATCTTTTCTAATGAGTTGGCTGTCCACATCAGGTGGCCAAAGTATTGGAGCTTCAGCGTCAGTCCTTCTAATGAATATTCATGATTGATTTCTTTTAAGATTAACTGGTTTGATCTCCTTGTAGTCCAAGGGACTCTCAAGAGTCTTCTCCAACACCACAGCTCAAAAGCATCAATTCTTTGGCGTTTAGCCTTTTTCATGGTCTATCTCTCACATTCATTCATGACTACTGGAAAAACCATAGCTTTGACTATGCGGACCTTTGTTGGTAAAATAATGTCTCTGCTTTTTAATATGCTGTCTATGTTTCTCAAAGCTTTTCTTCCAAGGAGTAAGCATCTTTTAATTCCATGGCTGTGGTCAGCATATGCAATGATTTTGGAGCCCAGGAAAATGTGAAAATGAAGGAAATCTTGCTTTTTGCAACACCTTAGTTTTTGAGAGCCTTATGATAAGTGAAATAAGTCTGAGTTAAATACTGTATGTTTTTACTTAAAGGTGGAATCTAAAAAAGCTGAAAGTGATAGTGTCAGTCATTCAGTCATGTCTGACTCTTTGCGACCCCAGGGACTGTAGCCACCAGGTTCCTGTGTCCAAGGGATACTCCATGCAAGAGTACTGGAGTGAATTGTCATATACTTCTCAAAAAAAAAAAAAAAAAAGCTAAACTTATAGAAATTTGTTGTTGTCAGTGGCTAGACGATGGGGAAAATGGAAAGTTGTTGGCCAAAGGGTACAATATTCTAGCTCTAAGATAAGTAAATTCTAAGGATTTAGTGTACATCACAGTGACTGTACAAAAAACATCCAATTGAACCAGATTACTCTGATGGTGCAGTCAGCTACCCAGAGCCAGGCATTCTGGAAAGTGAAATCATGTGGACCTTAGGAAGCATTGCTGTTAATAAAGCCAGTAGATGTGATGGAATTCCAGTAGAACTTTTCAAAACCCTAAAGGATGACACCATCAAGGTGTTGCATTCAATGTATCAGTAAATCTGGAAGACCCAGCAGTGGCCAGGGGACTGGAAAAGGTCAATCCTCATCCCACTTCCCAAGAAGGGTAGTACTAAAGAATGTGCTTACCATTGGACAATTGCACTTATTTCCCATGCTAGTAAGATCATGCTTAAAATTGTGCATGCTAGGCTTCAGCATTATAAGAATCAAAAACTTCCAAATGTTCAAGCTGGGCTTAGAAATGGAAGAGGAACCAGAGATCAAATTGCCAACATTCTCTGGATCATGTAGAAAGCCAGGGAGATCCAGAAAAACATCTACCTCTGTTTCATTGACTATGCCAAAGTCTATGACTGTGTGGATCATAATGAACTATGGAAAGCTCTTAACGAGATGGGAATACCAGACCATCTTACCTATCTTCTGAGAAACCAATATGCATGTCAAGAAGCAACTGTTAGAACTGTGTATGGAACAACTGATTGGTTCAAGATTGAGAAAAGAGTACAAAGGGCTGTCTGCTCTCACCCTGTTTGTTTAATCTATGTGTCGAACACATATTGAAAAATTCTGGGCTAGATGAGTTACAAGCTGGAATCAAGACAGGTGGGAGAATCATCAACAACCTCAGATATGCAGATACTACCACTCTAATGGCAAAAAGTGAAGAGGAACTTAAAAGCCTCTTGATGAAGTTGAAGGAGAAGAATGAAAGAGCCTGCTTAAAACTAAATATTAAAAAAACAAACAAAGATCATGCCACCTGGCCCCACTACTTCATGGCAGATAGAGGGGGAAAAGGTGGAAGTAGTGACAAATTTCCTCTTCTTACACTCTAAAATCACTGAGGATGGTGACTGCAGCCATAAAATCAGAAGACAATTACTTCTTGACAGGAAAGCTATGACAAACCTAGACAGTATGTTGAAAAACAGAGACATTATTCTGCCGACAAAGAAAGGTGTGTATAATCACCGCTATGGTCTCCCCAGTGGTTACATATGATAGTGAGAACTAGACTGTAAACAAGGCAGAGCATCAAAGAACTGATGCCTTCAAACTGGTGCTGGAGAAGACTCCTGAGAGTCCCTTGGATAGCAAGATCAAACCAGTCAATCTTAAGAGAAATCAACCCTGAATACTCACTGGAAGGGCAGACACTAAAGCTGAAACTCCAGTATTTTGGTCATCTGATGCAAACAGCTGACTCATTGGAAAAGCCCTTGATACCCAAAAAGATTGAGGGCAGATGAAAAAGAGGGCATCAAAGGATGAGACTTCTGGATGGTTTTACTGATGCAATGGACATGAACTTGGGTAAACTTCAGGAGTTGGTAAGGTACAGAGAAGCCTGGAGTGCTGTAGTCCATGGGGTCTTTAAGAGTTGGACAGGACTGGGTGACATGAACAACAGTGACGATAATTAACATTTTGTTATATACTTGAAAATTGCTTAAAGAGAAGATCTTAAATGTTATCACCATACACAAGAAAGTAATTATACAAGAGTCTGGCAGTGTTAACTAAACTTATGGTGGTAATTACTTTTATATATATATATATATATGTGTGTGTGTGTGTGTGTGTGTGTGTGTGTATAAAGTCTTTACATTGCATGCCTTAAACTTACATATATATCAATAAAATCTTAGTAGAATTGGAAAAGATTTAAGAAAACAGATGTGATGTTTACACAGATATGGTTTTTAAGATTATGAGTAATAAAATGCTTAACATTTTCCTTATGATTTAATCCATACAGTTTGCTTTTTTAAAACTGACAGCTTAGATACTCATAATTGGATTACAGCAAAGAATTTGTTTAAATAGGCAAAGCAGACTGTTTACAAAGAATTATTTAAAAACTCCAAAGAATGTAGTTTTAAACAGTGATAATTCTGCAGCTTTTAGCTTTTGACCTCATTGAGCTTCTTAATAAAAATTGTGATGCAGAATTTCCTCTGAGTTACCCCATTAAGAGTAATTAGAAAATAAATTAGCTTTCAGAAATATGAATGTAAATTCTTTAACTGCTTTTCATAAATTTTTTTTTGTATAATTTAGCTTTTGTCACTGACACAAACCCTTATCCCTCCCTTTCTTCTTTGTATGCTAATTACAAATAGTTAGGACAAATTGAATAATATGGTAAAAACAAACTAATCAATGGAAAAAGCCTTTTAGGAAGATTTTAAAGTAATAGAAAGCAAGGTCTTGCAAACAGCTTTTAGAAGAGGGACACAATCTACTCTATATTTTCAAAGGATGTATTTTTTATTTTAGTTATAGGCATTCCTCTGATAATTTTAGAAATGAGATCTTTTGCATGATTCAGTTATAACTATGTAACCTTAGCAATCTGTGGTCATATAATGAAATGAACTGTTACTACTTCAGTATATTAAATGCACACCAAAAACAGTAACATATCTGAAGCCTATTTTGATCTGCTAATAAAATATAGCTTTCCTTTGAATGTTGTAAAAGGTAAGAAACTTCTATTTAATTAATTAAAAATATGTAAAAGTCACTGCATTTAAAATGTAGAGGTATGCAAGCTTTATATGTGATTAGCTCATTTGTTTAGAATACAATTTACCTAACAATAACTTATATGGCACTTCCATATGCCAATTACTATTTCATACAATAATTTCAGTTTTACAGCTAATGCAACTGAGCTACAGAGAGTTTGTCAGTTTAACTTGGACCAAGAAGTATTTTATCCATCTCAAATTCCTCGATTGTAGTTATAATCCTGAGATGGAAGTTTAGACAAGAGAAAACTATCACTATCAATGAAAACAAAAAAGAAACTCAAAATGCTTCTAACTCATGCATTGTGAATTAAGTAAGAAAATTACATCTGGGTACAAATACTAACATATTTGACTTTGAATTTACATGAAATTATAAAATAATGAATTATAGTAATATTCCCAGTAACAGAAATAACTTAAAATATTACTTGGTTTTCTGATCAGACTTCGACTAGCAATTCTGTTCCTGTTCTGCCTTCTTCCTGCAGTCCTTGATTTATCTTTCTTTTTATTGCTTAGATCTATTAACTTCTTAAGAATGGAGATGGGTTTGTCTCATGAAATATCATGTACATATCTACTGTTGTTGATTTATCAAATAGAATAATATGAAATAAATAGAAATATTTGGAAAATAATGTAGAGACTGAGGGTGCCATGGCCTATGCGATAAATCATGGTTAATGAAAGCAAGTGATGCAGAGCAATAATTATTAGCGGCTTTAGTGAGCTTTACTAGACCATATTGTTGGAGCATCATAAACAAATTATATAATCCAATTAATGATGGCACTAAAGGCATCATAAAATATACCTTCCTCCTTTTATGGTAAAATTTGAAATATATTAATGCTAATGTCTCATTCTGGAATCAGACTTACTTACTTGCAATGTCCTGCGGTGTACTAAATTCATTTTGCTTTTTCAGTCATGGTCTAACTTCAATTGTAGACAATACAAATTAGTGTATGGTTCTACTGATATTACAGATGTCATGGTCAAATTCTTTTTCTTTCGGATGAGAGTCAAAATGTAAAAGAAGTTTTTGTGTTAAAATTTCACTATGTGTGTTTTCCTGAAAATGAATATTCTGAGGATCAACATAA
The DNA here is from genome assembly GCF_029407905.1 of Bubalus kerabau. Taxonomy (NCBI): domain Eukaryota; kingdom Metazoa; phylum Chordata; class Mammalia; order Artiodactyla; family Bovidae; genus Bubalus; species Bubalus kerabau. The sequence continues at coordinate 7,571,645 of NC_073645.1, forward strand.
AAAAATGAGAATAGTCCTTCTTCTGCTGCTTGTGACAAGAAAATTGAAAGTAAAATGTTTGTACAGCATGAAATTTCAAGAGGGCACAGTGCTCCTTTGATTGAGAGGTCAAATTGCTTTGAAATAAGGAACTGATTCAGAGAGAGAAAATGTGTGTGTGTGTGCGTGTGCACACACATAAAAACAAAAGCTTCTAAATAAGAAAGACCAGGTGACTTTGAATATGCAAAGTGATATTCTCAGGAATATAGAGAAAGATAGAAGTTTCAGAAAATCTGTAGCTCTTTCTTGATCTTTCTGCTTGATCATTTTGACACCAGTGCATTTCCAGACTATTGTGAAACCCTGAGACTATTGTGACTCTAAGCACTTTACTTTCTTAAACCTAGAGTTCAAGGATTCTATTTGCCTCTAGTAAATTCAGTTCAGTATAGTGTATTTAGATCGGCATCTGGAATAAGAGTTTCAACATTCCAACAGACACTCAATGGCAAGTCATGTGAGTGCTTTTATTCTTAATGAGAATGCACTCCACAACCACAAATGTAACAATACCAGCTCTCACTGAAAATGTGGAGATACCCAAAGGATTCTCTACTATCTTTTGATCAAAGGGACCAGTAGCAATGACTCTCCAAATACATTCCACAGTAAATACTATAAAAATTAGGTGCTTTTATTTTGCCTGTACATCTTGCCAGACAAAATAAAATGATCATAGATTATCTCATTTATACTTGTAATCAGTCAGTTCAGTCACTCAGTCATGTCCGACTCTTTGTGACTCATGGCCTGCAGCACTCCAGGCTTCCCTGTCCATCACTAAGTCCCAGAGCTGGCTGAAACTCATGTCCATTGAGGCAGGAATGCCATCCAACCATTTCATCCTCTGTCATCCCCTTCTCCATTTGCCTTCAATCTTCCCCAGCATCAAGGTCTTTTCCAATTAGTCAGTTCTTCTCATCAGGTGGCCAGAGTTTTGGAGCTTCAGCATCCATCCTTCCAATGAATATTCAGGACTGATTTCCTTTAGGATTGACTGGTTTGATCTCCTTTCTGTCTAAGGGACTCTCAAGAGTTCTTAACCTCTATACTAAAGTAGGAATTAAGTCCTTTAACAATTTAAACACTCCCCAAAATATTTGAAATGATTAATAGTAATGATTTAGTTATTTGTTTTATTCATTTACCTTGGAAGAGGATATTCCATAATTCAAAAAATATATTGAATTATTATATCAAATACTCTCAGATATGCAGATGACACCACCCTTATGGCAGAAAGTTTAGAGGAACTAAAAAGCCTCTTGATGAAAGTGAAAGAGGAGAGTGAAAAAGTTGGCTTAAAACTCAACATTCAGAAAACGAAGATCATGGCATCTGGTCCCATCACTTCATAGGAAATAGATGGGGAAACAGTGGAAAGGTGTCAGACTTTTTTTGGGGGTGGGGAGGGGCTCCAAAATCACTGCAGATGGTGACTGCAGCCATGAAATTAAAATATGCTTACTCCTTGGAAGGAAAGTTATGACCAACTTAGATAGCATATTGAAAAGCAGAGACATTACTTTGCCAACAAAGGTCCATCTAGATAAGGCTATGGTTTTTCCAGTGGTCATGTATGGATGTGAGAGTTGGACTTTGAAGAAAGCTGAGCACCGAAGAATTGATGCTTTTGAACTGTGGTGTTGGAGAAGACTCTTGAGAGTCCCTTGGACTGCAAGGAGATCCAATCAGTCCATTCTGAAGGAGATCAGCCCTGGGATTTCTTTGGAGGGAATGATGCTGAAGCGGAAACTCCAGTACTTTGGCCATCTCATGCGAAGAGTTGACTCATTGGAAAAGACTCTGATGCTGGGAGGGATTGGGGGCAGGAGGAGAAGGGGATGACAGAGGATGAGATGGCTGGATGGCACCACTGACTCGATGGACGTGAGTCTGAGTGAACTCCAGGAGTTGGTGATGGACAGGGAGGCCTGGCGTGCTGCAATTCATGGGGTCGCAAAGAATCGGACATGACTGAGTGACTGAACTGAACTGAATTGATGCTAGGTGCTAGAATAACTCACTGATAATCATCAGGAACTGGTAAGGAAACAGCTTAGTAAAAATTATAGGGATTTCTAGGTTCTTGGCTGAGAACTCCCCATAATAGAACAATTAACAGATGTAAAACAAATTTAATTATATCCACAAGTATGAAACTCAAACACAACCAGGCAGCTGAGTCTTAAATATCATCTTAAGCCCAGAAAAGGATAAAGGTCTGATGCTTCAAAGGGAAAGAGGGGAGCTCACAGGAAGATGAGAAAAAAAAATTTGGTTAACAAATGCTTGTCCTGCCATGTACATACCTCTCTGAAATGAAAAATTTATCTCTGGTAACAGCTCTCTTCCTTGTACACACACCCCTTTTAGGCTCTTAATGGAAAAGTTAAAAAAAAAAAAAAAAAAAGCTTTTTTTGAGTTTGCTGGGTCTTCATTGCCCTCAGTTCCACATGCCAAAGTGGCATATTTTCAGGTAACACATTCTGCGACCTTCACATTTCTGTTGAGGTATTATCAACAGTCCTGTTTTTTAATAACTAACTTGTTACTCATTCTTTTCCAATTATTTTTATATGAGAATGATATTTCAAATATTAAAAAGTATAGGAAGCTTTTTTAATATTGTTGTTGCAAATTCGGTCAAAGCTCTTCATTTATGCATTCAAGAAATAGTTGCTTAGAGTCAACTATGTGGCAAGAACTTTGCCCTGGGAACACTAACTCAGAAACAGAAACAAGATCTAGGTATTTCTGAGTTTTCTGTCAGTGAGGAGTCAGTAGGTATTAGAAGGTGAGTTAACTGAGTATTATCTCAGATAATATTGATAAATTGATATTAGAAGGCAGAGTTAACTCAATATATATCAGGGAACCTGGGGATTAGAAATTATTTCTTTGAAAAGTGAAGCATTAGGTTAAAATCTAAAGAAAATATAAGTGAAGGATGGGTTAAGTGTGAAGATTAGAAATAAGAAATAATGTAATCTGGAAAGGTCTTGAGGTAGCTCAAGATAAACCATAGCATGATTAAAGAAAAGAAAATTCCTTCTGGAAGGTAGAGGGCATGCAAAAACATGGAAGTAGATGAGATTGGAGAGGAAGGAGAAGGCTGTATCATGCAGGATCTTTTAGGCCATATATTTTGGGTTTCAATATAAAATCATACCATACAGGGGTTTGTAGGCCATGAAAATTTTGTTGTAAAATAAAAGCAATGGCACATTATTAACAGGTAAGCATATTTTAATCTGTTAAAAGATCACTGTGGTTAAAGATAGAAAATTAAAGAGTGAGCCAAGATTGCCTGTAGGGTGGACCTTAGGAAACCTATTACATTCAGTAGGAGACTGCAATATCACATTGACATCAGAGACTGAAAACTTTAGGTGGATATGAGAAGTTTTCTGTAGGAATTGAATTCAAGATTTTTTGAGGGATTCAACACAGAAAGGCAAGGAAGATGGGCAGGCTCAAAGGTGACCCCATAGTTTCTGTTATGAAACTTGGTGCAAAATTGTGCTATTCACTGGAATTATACATACTGAAAAAGGCTAGGTATGGGCTGGGGAGTCACAACTAGAATTCCATTTTGGAATGTTATATTTAGGGCACTTGTGAAATTGCAAGTGCAGATGTTGTCTGAGCAGTAGGACACAGACTCAGGAGAGAAATCTGGGCAGGAAATACAATATACTAGCCATTGGACATATTGATGGCAACTGATGTGTTAACATATGAAAATAGCCAATATATTTGAAATTATATTAAAAACACATTGTTTCTCAGTTGCTTCATTTGCATATATTTCTCCCAATAAGTGGTGCTAGGAAAACTGGACAGCTACATGTAAAAGAATGAATTTGGAAGACTACTTAACACCATAAACAAAAGTAAACTCAAAATGGATTAAAGACCCAAATGTAAGCATGGACACTGTTGAATTCTTAGAGGAAACTATAGGAAAAACACTTTTGGATATAAATCACAGCAAGATGTTTTCTGACCTACCTCCTACAGCAATGAAAATAAAAATAAATAAGTAGGGCCTAATACAATTTAAAAGTGTCTACGGAGAAAAGGAAACTATAAACAAGATGAAAATACAAACCTCAGCTCAATATCAAAACAGTTCAGTTCAGTCGCTCAGTCGTGTCCGAGTCTTTGAGACCAAATGTGCTGCAGCACGCCAGGACTCCCTGTCCACCACCAACTCCCGGAGTTTACTCAAACTCTTGGCCATTGAGTCAATGATACCATCCGACCATCTCATCCTCTGTCATCCGCTTCTCCTCCCACCTTCAATCTTTCCCAGCATCAGGGTCTTTTCCAGTTCTTTGTATCAGGTGGCCAAAATATTGGGGTTTTTTCTTCAGTGTCAGTCCTTCCATTGAATACTCAGGACTGATCTTCTTTAGGATGGACTGGTTGGATCGCCTTGCAGTCCAAAGGACCCTCAAGAGTCTTCTCCAATACCACAGTTCATAGCATCAATTCTTCAGTGCTCAGTTTTCTTTATAGTCCAACTCTCACATCAATATATGACTGCTGTAAAAACCATAGCCTTGACTAGACAGACCTTTGTTGGCAAAGTAAGTTCTCTGTTTTTTAATATGCTGTCAAGGTTGGTCATAAATTTCCTTCCAAGGAACAAGTGTCTTTTAATTTCACGGCTGCAGTTACTATCTACAGTGATTTTGGAGCCACCCAAAATAAAGTCTGCCACTGTTTCCACTGTTTCCCCATCTGTTCACCATGAAGTGATGGGACCAGATGCCATGATCTTAGTTTTCTGAATGTTGAGCTTTAAGGCAACATTTTCACTCTCTTCTTTCACTTTCATCAAGAGGCTCTTTAGTTCCTCTTCTCTTTCTGCCATAAAGGTGGTGTCATCTGCATATATGAGGTTATTGATATTTTTCCTGGCAATCATGATTCCAGCTTAGGCTTCCTCCAGTCCAGCGTTTCTCACGATGTACTCTGCATATAATTTAAATAAGCAGAGTGACGTTATACTGCCTTGATGAACTTCTTTCCTGATTTGGAAACAGTCTGCTGTTCCATGTCCTGTTCTAACTGTTGCTTTTTTACTTGTAAACAGATTTTTCAGGTGGCAAGTCAGGTAGTCTGGTATTCCCATTTCTTGAAGAATTTCCCACAGTTTATTGTGATCCACACAGTCAAAGTCTTTGGCATAGTCAATAAAGCAGAAGTAGATATTTTTCTGGAATTCTTACTTTTTTAATGATCCAACCGATGTTGGTGATTTGATCTCTGATTCCTCTGCCTTTTCTAAAACCAGCTTGAATATCTGGAAGTTCACAGTTTACATACGGTTGAAGACCGGCTTGGAGAATTTTGAGCATTACTTTGCCAGCATATGAGATGAGTGCAACTGTGCAGTAGTTTGAGCATTCTTTGCCATTTCCTATTTTGGATACTGGAATGAAAATTGACCTTTTCCTGTCCTGTGGCCACTGATGAGTTTTCCAAATTTGCTGGCATATTGAGTGCAGCACTTTCACATCATCATCTTTTAGGGTTTGAAATAGCTCAACTGGAAGTTCATCACCCCTACTAGCTTTGTTCATAGTGATGTTTTCTAAGGCCCACTTGACTTCACATTCCAGGATGTCAGGCTCTAGGTGAGGGATCACACCATCATGGTTATATGGGTCATGAAGTTATTTTTTGTATAATTCTTCCATGTATTCTTGCCACCTCTTCTTAATATCTTCTGCTTCTGTTAGGTCCATACCATTTCTGTCCTTTATTGAGCCCATCTTTGCATGAAATGTTCCCTTGGTATCTCTAATTTTCTTGAAGAGATCTCATCTTTCCCATTCTATTGTTTTTCTCTATTTGTATTGATCACTGAGAAAGGCTTTCTTATCTCTCCTTGCTATTTTTTTGGAACTCTGTATTCAAACGAGTATATCTTTCCATTTCTAATTTTCCTTTTGCTTCTCTTCTTTTCTCAGCTATTTTTAAGGCCTCCTCAGACAACCATTTTGCCTTTTTGCATTTCTTTTTCTTGGGGATAGTCTTGATCCCTGCCTCCTGCACAGTGTCATGGACCTCTGTCCATAGTTGATCAGGCACTCTGTCTATCAGATCTAATCCCTTGAATTTATTTGTCATGGTGGCTCAGATGGTAAAACACCTGCCTGCAATGCAAGAGACCCAGGTCCCATCCCCAGGTCAGGAATATTCCCTGGAGAAGGTAATGGCAACCCACTCCAGTACTCTTTCCTGGAAAATTCCATGGACGGAGGAGCCTGGTAGGCTACAGTCCATGGGGTCACAAAGAGTCAGACACGACTGAGTGACTTTACTTTCACTTCACTTTTCCATTGTAAGGGATTTTGTTTAGGTCATACCTGAATCTTCTAGTGGTTTTCCCTACTTTCTTCAATTTAAATCTGAATTTGTCAATAGGAGTTCATGATCTGAGCCACAGTCAGCTCCTAATCTTTATTTTTGCTGAGTGTATAGAGCTTCTCCATCTTCAGCTGCAAATAATATAATCAGTCTGATATTGGTATTGACCATCTGGTGATGTCCATGTGTAGAGTCTTCTCTTGTGTTGTTGGAAGAGGTAGTTTGCTATGACCAGTACATTCTCTTGGCAAAACTCTGTTAGCCTTTGCCCTGCTTTGCTTTGTAGCAGGGCCAAATTTGCTGTTACTCCAGGTATCTCTTGACTTCCTACTTTTGCATTCCAGTCCCATATAATGAAAAAATGCTCAACATCACTAACTGTTAGAGAAATGCAAATAAAAATAAATGAGGTATCATTTCACACTGGCCAGAGTAGCCATTATCAAAAAAACAATAAATACTGGAGATGATGTGGAGAAATGTGAACCCTCTTCCACTGTTTATGGGAAAGTAAATTGATACAGCCACTATGGAAAACAGTATGGAGTTTTCTTAAAAAATAGACTTACAATCGACTCATCAATTCCACTATTGGGTATATATATAGCCTAAAGAAACCATAATTCAAAAAGACACATGTACCCCAATGTTCATTGCAACACTATTTACAATAGCCCAATATGTAAACAACCTAAATATACATCAAAGGATGAATAGAGATGATGTGGCACATATATACAATGGGTACTACACGGCCACCAAAAGGAACAAAATTGGATCATCTGTAAAGACGTGGATGGACCTAGACACTGCATTCAGAGTGAAGTAAGTCAGAAAGAGAAAAATACTGTATATTAACACATATATGTGGAATCTAAAAATGAGGTACTGAGGAGCCTATGCAGGGCAGGAATCAGAAGCACGGACATAGAGAATGGTCATGTGGATGCAGTGAGGGAAAGGAAGGGTGGGATGAATTAGAGATTAGGATTGATATATGTTCACCACTATGTGTAAAATAGACAGATAGTGGGAAACTTCTGTATGACACAGAGAACTCAACTCAGGGCTCTGTGATGACCTGGACAGGTGGGATTAGGTTGGGGAAGAGAGGTCCAAGATGGAGGGGATATATGTATAAATATAGCTGGTTCCCTTTGTTGTACAGCAGAATCTAACACAGCACTGTAAAGCAATTATACTCCAATTTTTTGAAAGGCATTGTTTGACCTTAAATAGAAGTTTTGAGAATAGGCTAAGATGGAAATGGGGTTTTCCTGGCTATTCACACTTCTTAGTAATAAATGAATATACTTGGACAATTCTGGATATTCTCTTTGCAGAGTAACATGCTCTTAAGCTTCTGGATGCAGTAAGAATAGCTTATCACAGGTTTACTACCTTTGAAACCAGTCATTACATATCTGCTAATAGTTTTTAAGTTTGAAATCCTACCTGTTGCATAAAATTATTTAAAAAATACAGAAAAAATATGGCTTATTTTTAGCTTGATGACAAATTTGCAGAAATGAATCACACTGGGCATTCAGGTATTTGTATTCATATCCTGCACTTTACAACAAATTGGATATGGGAATCAGGTAGGGGCCTGAGAGGTTAGAAATTTGAGGCACGAAAAACAATGAATTTGTGATTTAACCTGGACAGTCAAGGGTGAAATTAAATAGATTACAGAAGTGCATTTCCAAGGTACAGTCATCTTCAGCTAACCTGTCTTTCCTGTGGCAGACAGATTATCCATAGACCATAGAGAACAGGATCACCTAGCCCCCAGATTGCTTTCTAGTTTTCACTTTGATCTCTACGTGGATATTTGCATACCTAATACATCCTGGCTGTTTCATCCAAATTCACTTTTTTTCTGAATATACTTGCAATTAAAAATATTTTGTGCATTTCAAAACTAATTATAGTTTCATGAGCACATCATTTCAAAGCAAACACTTGTGAACAATGTTATTAATAGATTATTTTTATGTATCTGACTAACCTCTCTACATTAGTGTGGTGAATCTAAATTTTTTAACCACTTTTGTTTTGATTCAGAATAAATAAAATTTATTTATTTATTTGGGCAGGAAAATATCTTATTGTGGGGTTTTGGAACTTGCTAAAAGAATAAAGCTGAGTGAAAGTCATCCTTTAAAGGGGTCTGACTGGGAGGAATTGTACCTGCACCTTTACTCCCGGGCTGTTTCTGTTGCTAAGGACATAAGGAGAACAGAGACTTCTGAGTGCACTCCTGGAGAGATGGTCAATGAGAGATTGCAGCCGGGGTGATTGTAGTTCAGAAAAATTCAACAAACATTCTTTCAGGATCCACTCTGGTTGAATTCTGAGGTTACTAAGATAAATATGACACAGCCTTGGTCTGAAGGAGCTCTCATTAGAAAAAAAAAATCACTAATATATTTTTTGAAGTAATTTTTCCAATGGACTACAGTGTATATTGGTAGGTCAGCTAGTAAAGAATCCACCTGCAGTGCAGGAGACCCCAGTTCGATTCCTCAGTTGGGAAAATACCCTGGAGAAGGGATAGGCTACTCATTCCAGTATTCTTGAGAATCCCTGGTGGCTCAAACAGTAAAAAATCCATCTGCAATGTGGGAGACCTGGATTTTACCCCTGGGTTGGGAAGATCCCTTGGAGGAGGGCATGGGAGCCCATTCCAGTATTCTTGCCTGGAGAATCCCCATGGACAGAGGAGCCTAGTGGGCTACAGTCCATGGGGTTATGAAGAGTTGAACACAACTGAGTAACTAAGCATAGCACAGTGTATACTGCGGGCTTCCCAGGTAGCATTAGTGGTAAAGAACCCACCTGCTAATGCAAGAGATGTAAGATATGTGGGTTTAATCCCTGGGTTGGGAAGATCCCCTGGAGGAGGGCATGGCGACCTACTCGGTATTCTTACCTGAAGAATCCCATGGACAGAGAAGCTTGGAGGGCTACAGTCCATGGGTTTGCAAAGAGTCAGACACCACTGAAACGACTTGGCATGCTTACACAGTGTATATTGAAGGAATGCAGAGAATAGGCATTTAGTTTAGACCAACAAGGAAGATTTTCTAGAAGAGGTGATGCCTTGCCAGGTTCTTGGAAAAGAAATAAAAGTTAACCAAGGGAAGAAGAGGAGGAAAGGAATTTCAGCAGATGTCACAGCAAACATAAATTTGGCTTGCTATGGCTACCAAATGAACCAAGAAGGGTGAAAAGGGTAAGGGAGGTAGGTAGGGCTGGAATATGGAGAATCATACTTGACTTAGTTGAGCAGAAAAAAAGTCTATTCATAAATATAATAGTAACCAAATGATGAGAGGTTGTTGTATATGTATACCCAAGTTTCTCCATTACTCATTTCCCTTTATCCTGCCTGCCTATAAAGTTATTGATTAAATATCTATTCCCCTACCAATACTTATGTGAAAATTCACCACACTTTTTCTCTACTTTGCAGCTATGAGGATTTTAACTGAGGCAGTAACTCTATATATACATATTATATGTACATTTAGATTGTTGTTTAGTTGCTAAGTCATATCCAACTCTTTTGTGACACTGGGCTCACCATGCTCCTCCATCCATGGGATTCTCCAGGCAAGAATACTGGAGTGGGTTGCCACTTCCTTCTCCATGGGTCTTCTTGCCCCAAGGATTGAACCTGTGTCTCCTACATTGGCAGGCAGATTCTTTACCACTGATCTACTGTGTGGTGTGTGTGTGTGTGTTTGTGTGTGTGTGTGTGTGTAAGGGAGGGAGGCAGGGAGAGGGAGAAAGAGAGAGGGAAAAAAGGAGAGTTGGAAGAAATAAAATAGTATTGAAAAGTAACTACTCTTTGACATACAAATGGAAGGCATGCTTCGTAATCCAAGAGTTGCTTCTTGCAAGAACTGGTCATGTTTCATTTATTATTTCCACAAATTGCCTCTGCCTTCTTGAGTATCCCATTTCTACTCACAGCAGGCAATGTCTCTATTTTAATCATTTGTGTTGTTGATGATCATATTAAACAACTGACTCCCATAGACCACATTGTGCCATACTTTTGTGGTTGTTTATGAGTCTTTCCTTTTTCTGACCACTTATCTCCCCAAACTGAGATCTGTGAAGAAAGGAGTTGTTGATTTTTAATTCCCATCTTCAGCACATAGTAAGCTATCTACCAATTTGACTGAATAATTTTTGTCTGCATAGATGAATAAAAAGCTAGATGAACAGATATGAGAACTCAGGAAGAAAATTTAAATTTTCACTGGGGTATAAGAAAGTTTTGGTGGAATAGGTGAAACCTAATTTTATCAAGAATAACAGACTTGCCAGGCAGTAGAGGCAGAAATGACTTTAGGTAACAAAGCTGCCTTAATAATACAAGATGTAATCCAGCAAGAGTAAGGTCTCTAAGGGGACTAAAGGGCATAGTGCTTAATAAGTAAACAATGTTGAGACTGTGACACCCTCTGAATGATATCCGAAAACATTTTTCTTCACTCCAAAAGAAACATAAGTGTTCTTGTACAGAGAAGTGCCATTAATTTACCTTTGATTGGGGTGCACAAAAATTATTCTCATGAAATGAATAAATGAATGCAGGAGGAGAACAGTTTCCAGGAGATTAATGAGTAGAGTAGAGACTCTACTCACCCCAAGAGTAGAGACTGCAAATAGTGAGGAGCTGTGCTATGTCAGGGGGTATAGGAAGGAAAGGATGGAGTGTAATGAGATATTTTAGATCTAAAACTGCTGTGACCTGAAATTCCTTGAATATTGACAAGGACAAAGAGAGAAAAACTGGAGATTTCATATATTTTAAGCTTTACATGAGAGAACACACATTTTACAATATACAGCAGTGCTTGCCAAAGCCCTTATTATTCACACCCATGTACATAATGGCAGAATTTTAATAGATAAATAGTAAGCCTTGAAATCATCTTCCAAATAGCACACCTACTTGGATGGCTTAAGCCAATTTATGTTTCAGTCACAGGAACATGCCATGTACATTTAACCACATGACACAACCCTATCAGGCTGGCCAAGTATCTCCTGAGAGAGCACTTTATGTCTCAGAAGTATACTTTTGACATCTCCCAGGCAAAGCCTTCACATTTTAATTATCATGGATATTATAGTTCATGATACTATTTATATGTTCATTATCCATGCATTAGCAGTTCTTGAGATAAAAAATTAATCACTACTGGTTGACAGGCAATATTCTTAAGGTTCATTCAACACAGAGATAATAGACAATTGATATGTAATTTTATTTACCTTTTCATAGGACACATAGGTGTATTGTATGGTATATTCAAATTGATCTGTAATTTTTAAGATGTGAGTGACATACATTATAAAGTTAACTTGTTCATACTGTGTTTGAATTATAAAAATAAGGATTTTACATATTCCATTTCCAGAAATCATTAGGTGTGATATATCTGTTATTGTACAATGCTATTTATATATTTCAATCCTCACTAAATATACACATATATGCTTTCTTCTTTTCTTTCTTTTATTTTTCTGATCTGCTTCCATTGATGACTCTATTCCTTTGTCTCCAGACTGGCAATATGAGGGTAAGATGCCAAAAATAAAATCTCAAAACCCACAAACATTGCTTGTCTGTCTCTGTTTCATTCTCTTTAGAATAGTATTAAAATTCTATTCACTCTTTTTAATTAGACCCTTTATCACAATTAAAGTCCAATTATGTTTGTTTCTGTTGTGAAGCTTTAATTACAATTTATCCTTGTTAATCATCTCTTTATGTTATTTCTTTGGGTTAAATTACCATCCCATTATCTCTGTCCTGAAGGACTTCTACTCTCCAGTGGTCTCTGCTGGTGTTTTCTCAGTATGATTTGAACCATTTCATGGTGTATAAAGTGTCTTTGTTGCAATGTGGTAAGGAATCTGTGTGAACACTTTTTTTTTTAATAAAAAATGGTTAACAGTAATGATGTATATTAATTTATTATAGGATATTTCTTTTAAATGTTAATCCATAGTGTGAATTTAATCTCACGGTGAATGTCCCGGCAATAGCTACTTCTTACTTTGTCTTGTTTTCTCTTTAGATTGCAAACTAGCTAGGGGAGGACCACCGGCCACCATAGTTGCCATTGATGAAGAGAGTCGGAATGGTGAGTGAGATTTCTCTTTTCAAAGTGGCCTAATCTAACAAGAATTTCTCATTTCAAACCTAGATTTGATATATGTGGAAGTACTAAATGAAAGCCTCAAAGCAAATTCACTAACAGTTCTCTTTTAATTTCTTCCCTGTATGACTTTAATTTACACCATTCCCTGGAAATACTTGGATTATATTACAAGAGACTCAGTGAATAGAAATGTTTAGTTTTGATTGCAGAGAAGTCACTTGATTCAGGATCAGTCCAAGAATACATCTAGATACTGGCTAGAGCTTCTCTTTGTCAATAGGTAGATTCAACTATTACATATACTGTTACCTAGTATATTCCTCCAAAAGAAGTGAACCACAAGGTAAACTCTGCACTGTTAATTTCAGTTTGCTACAATCTGGTTAGGATTAAGATCCATAGCCTATCATTAGGCACGGTGATTTAAGAAGTTACTGGGAAAACTGAAAAAGTTCTTGATAACAGAGGACCCAACAAAAGGTGTAGAACAGAGGAGAATCTGACTTTTCACTCAGTCTGTCTGCCATAAGTAACATCTAATTCTTAATTTATATTAGCCCTTCAGCAATATAATTTTCTTTATCAAAACAAAAAATTAGCACTTTTGTTCCCCAATACTCTCTTAGTCTCTCTAAACTTTACGAATATTTAAAGATGCTACTCCTCTATTAGGTAAAAGTAAAATGGAAATCTCTTGAGTCTTGGTTTCTATTGCAACTTCTTCTAAATATGAGAATGTTCTATAGCTCATTTTGTCTATTAATTCTGCAACAGACCTTCCACTAGGTTTAATTCGTACTTTTATTTTATCAGATTGATGTCTTTTTAAAAAACAATGGCAAGTGGCTTATTAGAAAATGACTTTTCATTGCAATTCAACCTATATGTATCTTGAAAATTTCTATAGTATGCATAATACCTGTATTGGTGTATTTAATAATAGATTTATTATTCTGTATTAGAAATATTTTTCTTTCTTAGAAGAATCTGTATAAACTTTTTAAATTCTTAAACATCTTTAACACCTTTTGCAATCAGCCAAAAAATGTCCACAATACTCCTGGCCTCTGTTTAAACAAATTTAAGTGTTTATTCTAAATTTTAGAAATGTTTTTAAAATTACACAGGTTTGATAGTTTATTTTTTTTAATTCAATACTTATTGACCTTGAAAACATGTGAAGTTAATGTATTACTAAGATGCATTTAAATAAATAAGAAATAAGTTCTATATGTGTCCTCAGAAAAGAAAAAATATGTATATATATTATTACTATACCAGAAAATGTACATTTCACATGTAGAATTATGGTTTATCCTTAACTGTCTTTCTGTGAACAAATCTGCTTTCTAAATGTACTATACTAAGAAAAAAAAAGTTTGCTTTTTAATCAGAGACAAAAAATTAATGTAATAGAAAACTAATCTATATTTTCTCATTGTCACCAGTTCCCTTAAACATATAAGCTGAGCTGAACTAAAGCATTTATTTTACTAAATGGCTGTTTCAACATAATTCTACACAGAGCTTATTTTGCCAACTAGATAATTATATCCACGGTAATATTTTACCTCTCCTTGTGCTGATTAGATGCCACGTTTTGAAGGAGCTTAGGCACTCTACAAAGATGTTGCCATAGCAGTGCTGCATGGCGGCATGTGGTGAAAGTTCAATATTTATGTTTTAGAAGAATGTGACATGATGTAGTGGAGCACTGTTTCGCTCTTTACTCGGCATATTTTGCAGAGCCTGCCGACTGCTCAGATGCTGCCAAAGGGTTTGAGTGTCATCAGAAGGAGTATAAATACCAATCTAGAGATTAAATGTTTTACATTTTTCTTTCACATTAAATTTCTAAAAATATGGTAATCAAACGAAACTCTGCCAGATATTATAATGTAATGTGTAATCATACTTGCCTTAAAAGTCTAAAGGAAACAATGCATTAAAGTGTTTTTATATTGCTCTTTAGACAAATCTGAGAAATTTCCCAAAAGGACAGTTAATTCTAGTCCTGCTTTTAAACTCTTAGTTTTTTTTTTTAATGAAACTTTTTAATTGGCAGTAACAAAACGTGTGGGTATTCTATTTTACTAGTGTAACAAGAACCTATTTTTAAAGCTTCTGGGCCTCTTAAAAGTAATGCATAGCAAATCCTTTATTAAGCCAGACTAGTAAGTGTGTGTGTCAATTTGTTTTTGGCTTACTTTATTGATGTCTACTGCTAAACAATCTCCATTGTTAAATACATTCTCGAGTATAGCTTTTAAACAATTCAGGCCTTTTAAAATATATACTTAATTTTCTTATATAAGTCACTGCTGCTACTGCTTCGCTTCAGTCATGTCCAACTTTGTGCGACCCCATAGATGGCAGCCCACCAGGCTCCCCCGTCCCTGGGATTCTCCAGGCAAGAACACTGGACTGGGTTGCCATTTCCTTCTCCAATGCATGAAAGTGAAAGGTGAAAGTGAAGTCGTTCAGTCCTGTCCCACTCTTAGCGACCCCATGGACTGCAGCCTACCAGACGCCTCCATCCATGGGATTTTCCAGGCAAGAGTACTGGATTGGGTTGCCATTGCCTTCTTCAATATAAGTCACTAAAATACATTTAAAGAATATCCATTATTTGTTACATACATCTGCATATTTCAAAATTTTTATACTCTGTGGAATGGAAATATTTCTTCTTTTCTGAATATGTATGCTAAATTTGTTTGCACATGTGTATGTTTGAAATAATTAAAAATTTAATAGAGATTCATAAACCTCTTTCTCACCCTGGGACCTGTTAGATTATTCCCTTCCTTGGTCCTTGTCCTCAGCTGTGTACTGATAACAGATTCATTATATCACCCTCAATCTGAAAAGTTTATTTTTATCACAGCCACCAGAAAATCAAGCTTATGTGATAAGGACCCAAAGTCAGCCCATTAAGAAAATCACATCGGCCCCTGATCACCCCCAGAAACCTCTAGAACTAGTATATAGGACATATTTAGGAGTAATTGCATTTAGAGGGAAGAATGTATAATGAGAAACAGACTTAGAATATATTATTTGAAAATATCTAAACTTTTTTTTTCCAGAAAAGCTTATATATACAGAAAAACCTGCACACGGACATGTACAGCAATTTAATTCATAATTGCCCAAACTTAGAAGCAATCATGATGTCCTAGCAAGTAAACTATGGTGCATCCAGACAAATTCAGACTGAAACGAAATGAGCTGTCAAGCCATGAAAAGACATGGAAGAGATTTAAGTGCATGTTACTAACTGAAAGGAGCCAATCCAAAAAAAAAAAAAAAGTAGAGATTGTATGATTTCAACTATGGCATTTTGGAAAAGGTAAAAAAAAATGAGGAAAATAAAAAGATTAGTACTTTCTAAGAGTAAGTAGGAGAAAGATAGGCAGAGCAAAGAGGAATTTTAAGGCAGTGAAAACACTGCATTATATTTTAATGGTGGATATACATCATTGTGTATTTGTCCAAACCAATAGAATGCACAACACTAAAAGGAAATCAGAGGTAAACTCTGGGCTTTGGGTAATTATGATGTGCTAATGTAGGTTCATCCTTGGTTTAGAAAAATTGTACCATTCTAGTGAGTGATGTCGATAAAGCAGAATGCTACACATGTGCAGGGTAAAGGGTATATGGAAAAACACTCTCTCCCTGTACTTTCCATTGTGAACTTAAAACACTGCTCTAAAAAAGAAACTGTTAAAAAATATTTCTAGAAATATATTCTTAGGTTCACTGGACTTTGAGTTGCCTAATGGCATTGAGTCCTTACGGGAAGGAGCAAGGCCAGGAACAGTTACACTAGAACAATTTAAACTTGCCTCTGGGTGCCAGCCAAGTCAGGGTCCTAGCTGCTTTACAACAACTATGGAATGACATTCAAACAGACTTTGGAACAACTGGCTCAGGCTAACTCTCAGAAACTGGATAAATATACATAAGCACTGCTGAGTCAAGGGGATAAGAAAAAAATTTGAAGCCATGGTTTGAATATAACACTATGACTGTACAAAAGTAGACAGGTTCAGAAGCAAAAGAATATCACTAGGTAAATGAGAGATTTATGTCCTTTATGGATTTGCAGTTAAGATATTGTGGACTCACAGCTAATTTGGGAAATGAAAGATAATGGAGTGTCTTCACATTATGAAAGGACCATCAACAGAGGATGCCACAGCTGATTTAATGAGAGTGTTTTCTGGTCCTTGTCAGGCTACATTTGAGAACCAAGTATGAGCTGGGTTGAGTATTACAGACCCTCCTGTGCTTCTAGGGAGGTAGGGGAGATTATAGAAAGGAACACTGAATTCAGTTGCTTGCTCCTTCTGTGGAGATTCTCTGGCCCAAGCATGTAGCTTGGGGAGGGAAAAGAGATTGGTTCTTCATTAGAAACAATTATGTTATTGAGGGGCATTTGCAAGTTGTTTGGTTTTCATCCTTTTATTTCCATGGTCAAAAATCACTAAGCTTGGAGGAGCAGAAGATTAAATGTTTATGCTGATGTTCTTTTTTCCTTATAGTTACCAATTTCATATCTTAGAGTTATAGCAAAGGAGTTTGCTAAACTCTGTCTAACATACCTCCAAAGGGTTGCAAGTAAAGTTTCACATATTCCTAGTAAAATAGATCTTGCACTCATGGAAAGATAAGTCTTAAAGAACCAATGTTTGTTTATGAATATTACTAAAGTTTAAACAAAGTGTGATTCCATATATATGTGTGTGTGTGTGTGTGTGTGTGTGTGTGTTTGTGTGTTCAGAACCCTCTCTTTTTGCCGATGTTATCTTCACTCTTCTCTTTTATTCTCTAAAGAGAGCAAGGTCTAAACTGGCAGAAAAAATTTGCAACAGCTAGAGTGGCAGAATACTAAACCGTATGAAGTAATTCAGAGTAGAAAATGACGAGAACCCCAGATGAGAGATGGCACAATATGTTGGGAAGAGAGGAAACTAAGGAACCAAGATAGCAAGTTATCAGGCAGTCTGGATGATAGTGTTCAATTGGGATAAAGTGAAAGAGGTTGAAGATGCCACCAAGAGGTTAAAGGTGCTAGAAATTATATAGTAAGTGAAAAAATGTTTCGATATAGTTGCCACAGACAGAATCCTTGGCTCATATAAATGTTTTGGAGAATTGTTAGTAAAGATTGAAATACTTATCTGGGTCTGTCCTTAGTTCATGTTTCTTTCAATGTGTTAGACAAGGGTACAGCTTAAGATATTTCTGGATTTAATTTCCTCTCTGCTCTATAACTATTTTAGTTATTTCAAATATGAAATATAACAAAGTAATGCCAACATAATTTATATATTAAATAAAACCTGAAGTATAGGATACATTCTTAGATATTAAGCTTTTGAAAAATTATATAGCATTTTACTCATGAAAATAAAAGGGAGAGAGGGATTTAGTATATATGTCCTATGGGAGTGATTGTTCTAAGTAAGGGTTTGGTTTTAAACAGTTAGCTTGTAAAGGCACCTTTCAGTACAGTTCAGTCGCTCAGTCCTGTCCGACTCTTTGTGACCCCATGAATTGCAGCACGCTAGGCCTCCCTGTCCATTGTCTACTCTCGGAGTTCACTCAAACTCACGTCCGTTGAGTTGCTGATGCCATCCAGCCATCTCATCCTCTGTCGTCCCCTTCTCCTCCTGCCCCCCGATCCCTCCTAGCATCAGAGTCTTTTCCAATGAGTTAATTCTTTGCATGAGGTGGCCAAAGTATTGGAGTTTCAGCTTTAGCATCAGTCCTTCCAAAGAACACCCAGGACTGATCTCCTTTAGGATGGACTGATTGGATCTCCTTGCAGCCCAAGGGACTCTCAAGAGTCTTCTCCAACACCACAGTTCAAAAGCATCAATTCTTCGGCGCTCAGCTTTCTTCACACATGTATGGATGTGTGAGTCCAACTCTCACATCCATACATGACCACTGGAAAAACCATAGCCTTGACAGGATGGACCTTTGTTGGCAAAGTAAAGTCTCTGCCTTTGAATGTGCCGTCTAGGTTAGTCATAACTTTCCTTCCAAGGAGTAAGCGTCTTTTAATTTCATGGCTGCATTCACCATCTGCAGTGATTTTGGAGCCCCCCAAAATGAAGTCTGACACTGTTTCCACTGTTTCCCCATCTATTTCCCATGAAGTGATGGGACCAGATGCCATGATCTTCGTTTTCTGAATGTTAAGCTTTAAGCCAACTTTTTCACTCTCCTCTTTCACCTTTATCAAAAGCCTTTTTAGTTCCTCTTCACTTTCTGCCATAAGGGTGGTGTCATCTGCATATCTAAGGTTATTGATATTTCTCCTGGCAATCTGGATTCCAGCTTGTGCCTCTTCCAGCCTGCTGGAGTCCAACTCCAGCAACCAGGGATTCAACCTGAAGAGATGGATGGTGTCAGCCAATGCGACAGCCTCTCAGTTTTCTATGGACTGCCTGTTTATTCCAAGTTTAAGGTTCTCTTTTATACTTTTACAAAAACATTAGGCCAGAGGTTTGACATTTTCAGTTCCCCCTCTCCCAGATTTATTATCTCCATAAATCATTGTTGCTCTTCAAAGAGAGTTCCTGCTTCAGTGATTCTCTTGGAATCAGCCTTATCATCTATTATCTACCTCCTCTAATGTGTCCTATAGTTAACTTGTGATTACATTGTAACTCATGCTACATTCCTAAGTTTACTACTTATCTTCCTAAATCCTGTTTGCCCCTAACATCTTGAGCTCACTATCTCTTTTTTTTTTTTAGTTTTATTTTTTAACTTTACAATATTGTATTGGTTTTGCCATATATCAACAAGAATCTGCCACAGGTATACACATGTTCCCCATCCTGAACACTCCTCCCTCCTCCCTTCCCGTACCATCCCTCTGAGTCCTCCCAGTGCACCAGCCCCAAGCATCCAGTATGGTTCATCAAACCTGGACTGGCGACTTGTTTCATATACAAAGGCTTCTAGCTATAGTGTCTCTTAAAATTCCTAACTTCTATAAGCTATAGTAAAATATGCTAACTTTACAACATTCCTTAAATCTTTAACTTCTAACTATTTTAATTATTTCTAAGCCCTAAATTCAGTAAACTCCTTTGCCATAAACATTTTCCTCACAAATAAGCTTCAGATAGCAATCCCTCCCATGGCCTCAAGTTATAGCCAATGTGCTCATCCTGGAACACTCTTTTGTAAAAGTCCTTGAACAAATGTCAATGATTAACTTTATGAATTATTTTCTGAGCACAACTGCAGGAGGCTTTGTGCCTTCTCACGCTCCTCTCAAGAACAATAAGCACCTTAATATTCCTTTTCAGTCAACTCAGCTGAGGACAGGAAAAGACAAGTCAGAATAACAAGGCCTAACTCCTTCATCCCAGGATCCGTGCCTGCGGAATGAGGAGAGGGGGCTGGGGACCGTGCCTCCATTTTGTCAGTAATGCCTAACGCGGCTCCTAACATCTCCCCCTTTTTTTATTTTTTAGAGCATAGGTATGAAACTCAGTAGATAGAGCAGAGACACTTTGGCTGAGTATCCTGAAAAGGCACGGGGCTATTACACAAATCAGAACTAACAGGCATAAGCACATGGCCGCATTAATCATCATTGTAGAAAAGGATCCATGGGAAAGATACCCCTCCAGATTTTCAAAGAGGGAATTAGAAAGCCATTGAGAGGAAAAGTCAGACTCTGCCTGCTTCATATTCTGAATATCCTGATGTAACTTAGAAATATCAATACTAAAATCTGAATGATTCCAGACGCCTAAAACATGCTTTCTGATGCGTTCCCAAGAGTGCATGGACTCATTCACTTGTAGAGGAGTAACGCACATCCATTTAAATTCAGCATGGCACCTTAAAGACAATTTAATTTTTAAATTTGTAATTTCTTGCCCCATAAGCAGAACTGCTTCTTCTAAAGCATTGACCTTATTTTCTATTTTCTTATCTATACTTTCCTGCATAGTAAGAGCTATGGAGTCATTTTTGGACAACTGATCAACAAACTAGGCTGTATGCACTTCTTTTGACAGGGCAACAGCAGAAACCGTAACTGATGCAATTATGACAATCAAGGCAGTTATTCCCACAACCAGAGCTGCAATGAATCTCTTAGGTTGAGAAATTAAGCCATTAAGTTCATATAAAATTTTCAATGCATAATCGTCAAACTATTGTCCCTCTAATTTTACAGGAACCATCAAATATGGTGGTGCTTTACAATCATCACAGCCTTATAATTATTATAATCATTCCCATCAACACAATTTGATATAAAACAATTCACACATATAACATTGTAAACAGTTTCTCCTTCAGAAACTTCCAAATCACTCTGATTTCTGGCCAACAAAAAGGCATAGGGAGAATGTACGCAGGCCCATACAATATATCTTTGTTTATTTAAAGGTCTATGTAAAATCACAGGTGCCATAGCAGCCAATGCTTTCCATAACTCAGGCTGCATGGGACCTGTCCCATCGAAACTCACTAAAGGGGGAACCCATCCATTAGCATGCCATCTACTAATTACTAAAGGCATAGGGAGAAATGAATTATTCCAAGTAGACCTATAAAGTTCTACATAAATCAAGCCCCATCATTGATTCGAAAGATAGGGGCACCCCCATTCAGTCAGAAAATGTCTGGTGGCAGCAATGGGAATAGATAACTTTATGGCGTACATGCATTCTTTCCAACGAGGAAAGCCAGAAATTCTGCTTATGCTTTCCCAGGCCTGTAGTCCTTGTTCATCAGAGTTCGAAGTGGGGAGTGCACAGCTCAGATAGTCCTTTAAATGGGGGGCTGCCTTTTTTAAGGCATCAAAGAGTCTTTCTTGTGCCCCCGGCATCAGCAGCTGTAAAAGACCAAAAGTCTCTCTTGCCATCTTTCTCGGAGAATCAGTAAGCATGCCTTTCAAAGAAATGCTAACGCATCCATTCAAAACTGGAGCTGCTTCTTGTAAAGAGGAAGGTCAGTTCAGTTCAGTCACTCAGTCATGTCCGACTCTGCTACCCCATGAGTTGCAGCAACCCAGGCCTCCCTGTCCATCACCAACTCCCGGAGTTCACTCAGACTCACGTCAATCGAGTCAGTGATGCCATCCATCCATCTCATCCTCTGTCGTCCCCTTCTCCTCCTGCCCCTAATCCCTCCCAGCATGAGTCTTTTCCAATGAGTCAACTCTTCCCATGAGGTGGCCAAAGTACTGGAATTTCGGATATAGCATCATTCCTTCCAAAGAAATCCCAGGGCTGATCTCCTTCAGAATTGACTGGTTGGATCTCCTTGCAGTCCAAGGGACTCTCAAGAGTCTTCTCCAGCACCACAGTTCAAAAGCATCAAATCTTCAGCACGCAACTTTCTTCACAGTCCATCTCTCACATCCATGCATGACCACTGGAAAAACCATAGCCTTGACTAGACCGACCTTTCTTGGCAGAGTGTGTCTCTGCTTTTGAATATGCTATCTAGGTTGGTCATAACTTTTCTTCCAAGGAGTAAGCATCTTTTAATTTCATGGGTGCATTCACCATCTGCAGTGATTTTGGAGCCCCCCAAAATAAAGTCTGATACTGTTTCCACTGTTTCCCCATCTATTTCCCATGAAGTAATGGGACCAGATGGCATGATCTTCATTTTCTGAATGTTGAGTTTTAAGCCAACTTTTTCACTCTCCTCTTTCACCTTCATCAAGAGGCTTTTAGTTCCTCTTCACTTTCTGCCATAAGGGTGGTGTCATCTGCATATCTGAGGTTATTGATATTTCTCCTGGCAATCTTGATTCCAGCTTGTGCTTCTTCCAGCCCAGCATTTCTCATGATGTAATCTGCATAGAAGTTAAATAAGCAGGGTGACAATATACAGTGTTGACATATTCCTTTCCCAATTTGGAACCAGTCTGTTGTTCCATGTCCAGTTCTAACTGCTGCTTCCTGACCTGCATACAAATTTCTCAAGAGGCAGGTCAGGTGGTCTGGTATTCCCATCTCTTTCAGAATTTTCCACAGTTTATTGTGATCCACACAGTCAAAGGCTTTGGCATAGTCAATAAAGCAGAAATAGATGTTTTTCTGGAACTCTCTTCCTTTTTCCATGACCCAGAGGATGTTGGCAATTTGGTCTCTGGTTCCTCTGCCTTTTCTAAAACCAGCTTGAACATCTGGAAGTTCACGGTTAATGTATTGCTAAAGCCTGGCTTGGAGAATTTTGAGCATTACTTTACTAGCATGTGAGATGAGTGCAATTGTGCAGTAGTTTGAGCATTCTTTGGCATTGCCTTTCTTTGGGATTGGAATGAAAACTGACCTTTTCCAGTCCTGTGGCCACTGCTGAGTTTTCCAAATTTGCTGGCATATTGAGTGCAGCACTTTCACAGCACCATCTTCCAGGATTTGAAATAGCTCAACTGGACTTCCATCACCTCCACTAGCTTTGTTCATAGTGATGCTTTCTAAGGCCCACTTGACTTCACATTCCAGGATATCTGGCTCTAGGTGAGTGATCACACCATTGTGATTATCTGGGTCGTGAAGATCTTTTTTGTACAGTTCTTCTGTGTATTCTTGCCTCCTTTTCTTAATATCTTCTGCTTCGGTTAGGTCCATACCATTGCTGTCCTTTATCGAGCCCATCTTTGCATGAAATATTCCTTTGGTATCTCTAATTTTCTTGAAGAGATCTCTAGTCCTTCCCATTCTGTTGTTTTCCTCTATTTCTTTACATTGATCGCTGGGGAAGGCTTTATTATCTCTCCTTGCTATTCTTTGGAACTCTGCATTCAGATGCTTATATCTTTCCTTTTCTCCTTTGCTTTTCACTTCTCTTTTTTCCACAGCTATTTGTAAGGCCTCCCCAGGCAGCCATTTTGCTTTTTTGCATTTCTTTTCCATGGAGATGATCTTGACCCCTATCTCCTGTACAATGTCAGGAACCTCCATCCATAGTTCATCAGGCACTGTATCTGTCAGATCTAACCCCCTTTACCCTGCTTCTATTCTGTGTTGTTGCCTTATAGCTACAGTAAACAGCATTAGCCTCCTTGATAGTTTTCACCAACAAATCCTAGAATTCTATTCAAGTATCGAAAAGTTAAAAATAACTATGTATTCTGCTTCATAAATCTTTATGAAACATAGCAACTCTAACAATAGAAATTATATACATTATATGAAGGTAAATTAATAGATGGCTGTAAAAACTTTTGAAGTATCAAGACTAATATTGTATATGGAGTTAAACAGGATCATCAGTGTTGACATCAAGCAAATGATCTTTAGCACAACATGACAGTTTTGTTTTTCTGGAGAATAGAGAAAAATATTTTCCTATTGTTCTGTAATCCTATAGCATCCAAACTTGATCCTTAACTGCCAAAATATTAAATCTTTTTATAAGATATTAATGTTCTTCTGGCTAGATTGCTGTGGATGTTGCATAGTCAAAATCATGATTACAAACTTCTTTGTTATTCTATTATTTATTTCTCCCAGTCATCATCAAGTCATTTTGAGTTCTTTCTAGTGAAATAAATACACAAGGATGAGGAAATGTATTTTTTGTAAATTATGAAGGAGTTAAATGAAACTATCCTAAACACATTTGTAGCTATTAGACAAAAATGATGTAAAGAATCATGTCCAATTCCTCACTTATTTTAATCCTCTTGTTAGAGTGACTAAGACAGTTGTTCTAGTAGAAAACAATTTGGCTCTGCTCATTACTGCTGAAGCTACACATACAACAATGCATTCTTCTTTTGTTAATTTGCGCTAAAGTATTATTTTCTAAAAGGTCAGCAGCTGCAGACTTCTGAATATATAACTGTGAAATACACTGAAAACTTTCTAAGCATTAAGGAAATAGATAACTTGAGATAAGTAACAACCTAACACACATTAGCATTTACTCATATTTCTTTTATGATATGTCTTTTCTCATTTGTTGACTCTATAGCACCCAATATACAATGCTATTGCTGGACCTAGTGATATGATACTAAAACAAGGGACACAGGAAGTACACAAAACAGTCAGAAGTCAAAAAGGCTGGCAAGCTAGGGTGTTTTACACAAGGAAGACAATTCTATTCAAGTTAGTGACCCTCATTTATGTTTAAGTTTCAGAATGCTAATGTTAATGATCATGAAAAGATTAAGTTATGTGAGGTAGCCCTTGGTTTCTAAGGTAAACATTTTAGAAAAAAAGCATTCTAATGTTTTGCATTTTCTTTGAATCCTTTATTTTAATCTCATGTCTAACAGAAATAAATTTGAATTATACAG
Source organism: Bubalus kerabau (assembly GCF_029407905.1). NCBI lineage: Eukaryota > Metazoa > Chordata > Mammalia > Artiodactyla > Bovidae > Bubalus > Bubalus kerabau. The sequence goes on from NC_073645.1 coordinate 7,596,566, forward strand.
AATTAAATTACATCACACATACACCGTCCCAAATGATGCTGTTACAATGGACCACTTTTGTATAGAGAGAATATCTAAATCCTAAGTCACTAGGGCAAACAATTGAAGCTAGTGTTGATTTTATTTGCTTAGACTGTTGGAAGATGGGCCATGGGTCTTGCTGGCAATAAGAATGGGACTGTATGGTACAAGGAGAAAAATACCAGCAGAAGTAAGAATAGGCAAAAGGAGACTGTTTAATGTTCTTATAATGAACAGAAAAACTTTGTTTCTGAGGTACCCTGAGTAAAGAGAGTTCTGTGCTAAGCAGTCAGTACTTGAGATTTGAACTAAGAATTACTATCAAACAAAACTCAGAAACTAGAAAAAAAAAAGAGGACTGATTTAAAAAACAAGCAAACAAACAAACAAAAAACACCTTGCCTTTGGTAACCAGTGGTTTGGATAGGCTAAAAGGAATGCTTTAATATATTATATCTCCACATTCTATTTAAGTAAACCCATTCATATTTTAACCAAGCTGAATTTACTTTAATGGTACATAACTTTGATTCCCCAAACCTTTTATTACTGAGTACAATTAAGAGATTAATTTTTATTCTAAGGAATAAGTATTAATATATATTAATATATTGTATTAATATATATTAATATATTATAGAAAAACCTTCAGTTTTTTCAGAATAGGAAGCTGTGTGTATTAAAAATAAGTCATTCTAATTTAAATTTTGATTTTTTATTAGCCAAACAAAACACATATGTGTGGTTCATATCACCTGTAAGCCACCAGTATTTTGATTCCTAAAGTAGGCAACAAAGATGACAGAGGTGCATGGGGGAAGGGACATCAATGAGATGCCATTTTTTTTCTTTGTAAGGGAGCGAAGGGACTTGGTTTTAAGCTTTCTTTGCATAACTAGCTCACTGTTAGCACATAGGTTGTGTGATTTGAATTTAGCTGGGGAGTAAGTCTCTGATGGAGATTTAGGAACTTGGGGATGGGAGAAGCACCTAAGTTCAGTTACTGGTTTTAGCATCAAGCACCTGGAGGTTCTGTCTACAACTGCTCTTCCTCATGCAGGCTTCCAGATTCCAATATTACCCTGCTCCCAAAGAATTTTTCAAATTCCTGTTTGTCATGCATGATTCTTTCACTTCTGTTTCTCATGATCAAACGTTGGGCACTAGATTATTTATCTTTGATGTGGATCAATGGGGTATGATTCTTCTGTTCAGTTCAGTTCAATCGCTCAGTCGTGTCCGACTCTTTGCGACCCCATGAATGGCAGCACGCCAGGCCTCCCTGTCCATCACCAACTCCTGGAGTTCACCCAGACTCACGTGCATCGAGTCAGTGATGCCATCCAGCCATCTCATCCTCTGTCATCCCCTTCTCCTCCTGCCCCCAATCCCTCCCAGCATCAGTCTTTTCCAATGAGTCAACTCTTCGCATGAGGTGGCCAAAGTACTGGAGTTTCAGCTTAAGCATCATTCTTTCCAAAGAACACCCAGGACTGATCTCCTTTAGAATGGACTGGTTGGATCTCCTTGCAGTCCAAGGGACTCTCAAGAGTCTTCTCCAACACCACTTCTGTTAGGACACTGGAAATATGAAAAGGATCACTTCTGTTACTTTTGACTATAGTAATCAACAATATAAAGGTTCTTAGCAATTGCTAGATGAGAACAGTCACCCCCAGATGATTTGAAACGTCCTTGGAGTTAAAATACCTCCTACAGCAATTTTCAAAACAAATGTTCAAATGCCACATATTTACACCTGGAAATGTAACAACATTCAATTAAATATGCTTAAGAGTGCCATGTGGATTAATGAATATAAAAGTATTTAGTATCTCTTCATCTATTGCTATGTCATGAAACTGAAGGATGCACTAAAGCTAGATTTTATATTCATATCAGATGGTACAATTTAAGCAAATAATACAGTATATATTAATACAATATATAATATATATTAATACTTATTCCTTAGAATAAAAATTAATCTCTTAATTGTACTCAGTAATAAAAGGTTTGGGGAATCAAAGCTATGCACCATTAAAGTAAATTCAGCTTGGTTAAAATATGAATGGGTTTACTTGAATAGAATGTGCAGATATAATATATTAAAGCATTCCTTTTAGCCTATCCAAACCACTTGCCACTGGTTACCAAAGGCAAGGTTTTTTTTTGTTTGTTTGTTTGTTTTGTTTTTTAAATCAGTCCTAATTTTTATTTTTTATTCAATTATTTATTTTTATATTCTGAGTTTTGTTTGACAGTAATTCTTAGTTCAAGTCTCAAGTACTGCCTGCTTAGCACAGAACTCTCTATTCACTCAGGGTACCTCAGAAACAAAGTTTTTCTGTTCATTATAAGAACATTAAACAATCTCCTTTTGCCTATTCTTACTTCTGCTCGTATTTTTATCCTTGCTGGCTTGTTTCTGAACGTTTACAAGTCTACAAACTGGGAATTTGAATTGTCATACCTGTGTTTGATTGAGGTTTCTTCTTAAAATGGTTTTGAGTAGAAAAGGAATAGCTACTTATCTGGGTATACTAGAAAACTAGAAAACAAGCAAAACCAATCCCCTCCAGGTGGCAGAGGCAAGACCTCTGGGGGGAAAAACAACAACAAAAAAAAAGCAGAGCAAGAGAACAAAGAGTGTTAATAAGTGGGGAGGCAGTGTTGCTATTGCACGTGTTTAAAGAAATCACACGGGAGCAAAGAGCCCTGAACAAAATTGACTAAAGATGTGAGCCATGCACTTAGCTAAGAAATTTACGTTTCAGATGGAAAATTCAAATCCAAAGACTACAAGGATGAATATTGCTGGTCAGTTTGTGTATTCGTCACTTAGTCGCGTCTAACTCTTTGAAACCCCATGGTCTGTCCGTGGAATTCTCCAGGCAAGAATACTGGAGTGGGTTGCCATTTCCTTCTCCAGAAGGAAATGGTCTGGTCAGTTTAAGGTAGGGTAAAAAAAAAAAAAATGCCTGGAGGAAATGATAACAAATGTGGTTGAAGTAGAGACAATGGATGTTGATTGAATATAAGGACACTCTTCAATCAAAGCCACTTGATTGTGAAATACAGGTGGCTAGATGAAACCACTAAGGATAATTCTTCTTCCTGTCTCTCATTCAATATTCTAGTTTGCACATTTCATAATTTAAATAGGCAATTGTATTTGTATACATGTACAATCTCAGAAAATGTTACCCTTTAAAAGATCTGTCTGCTAAAATACTAGAAAACATATTAATTAACTCAGTTTGGCTTGGTGGTATCACTGCCTCATTTAACACATAGTAAAGGATTACTGCAACCATTCCAAAGGTCAGTCTGAACATGATAGTTATTATAAATACTGAAAATCTGAAAGTTTAATAGCATGACACCATCAAAATTATAACCAATGATCTTTGTTATATTACACTGTCTTCAGAACACCATTAATTTAAAAAAAAAAGGAAGATTCAGTGCTAGTCCACATTTCAGAAAAATATTTGTAACTTGTAATATTTGTAAATGTGTCACTTCACTTGATAACATGATCATCTTTATAGAAGCAAGCTTTGGTGAAAATGTTGATTAACTGTATTTTGTTTTATCTTAATAATTTAGGACAGGCAGGATGTGAACATTATTAGTAAGGGACTAGCATCCCATCAATCTATACAGGGTTAACTTACTATTTTCAGGGTTTTTTTTTGGGGGGTGAGGGGGGAATGTAAGGACTCAGTAAAGAGTCAGAAAAGATTATACATGTATTAAGAAAGTGAATAAATTAACAGAGTTAATAATTTGGAAATCTGTCCCAAGTCCCAAGAAAATTTGTCCCAAGTGTTTAATATTTCTTTGTAGAGAATAACCTTTGAGAATATTGTTCAAAGCAAAGCTTTTTCTTCTAATTTTGCATCACTAATGACCAATTAATATCTCTACATTTCCATCATACAATAACTAACAAGTATGAAAGTGAACATTTTATTTATATTATTTGCATATTCCTTCAACACTCTGAATCTTGAAGTCTCTCAAATGTTCTACAATAAATAGATTCTTGTCAGTTAATACTGTTTGTTTTTTTGAAACCTATTATATGTCCTTAAATAAAATTAGTTAGTTTGATTTTAGTTTGTTTCAAAATGTCAGCTAAGTCTCACAAAATATTTTCTCTGTACTTTCTCATTCTCCACCATAGGCTACATCTTGCTTTATTCATTCAGCTGAAACAAAGCAACTAAAAACTGACATTTAACTTAGAGTAGACAATGGCACCCCACTCCAGTACTCTTGCCTGGAAAATCCCATGGGTGGAGGAGCCTGGTAGGCTGTAGTCCATGGGGTCGCAAAGAGTCGGACACGACTGAGCGACTTCACTTTCACTTTTCACTTTTCACTTTCATGCATTGGAGAAGGAAATGGCAACCTACTCCAGTTTCTTGCCTGGAGAATCCCGGGGATGGGGGAGTCTGGTGGGCTGCCGTCTATGGGGTCGCACAGAGTCAGACACGACTGAAGTGACGTAGCAGTAGCAGACTAATAGTAATTAGAATTGAATAAACTATCTTCCCATATAATCCTGATTAAAAGGCTAACCTTGTGAATTTTTTGTTGGAAATTCCTATTTTGTGTATAAACACTTTTATTATTGTAAACATCAATAGGACACTACATAAACACTATAATTTTACATTTTAGAAAGCTTCAGAGGATTATCTTTTGTGCTTTGGTTTTATAAAAGCATGTTACTTAAATTTATATCTTTGAAGTGTATCTTAAATATCACTGTGAATTCAACATGCTTCTCCAACTATAAATTTTTAAACTTTGATTATTAGTTAAAATTAAGGCTTTAGGAAGATGGACCTTTATTCTATGACACAGTTATTTAGAAATGGCACAAATATTCCTGATACATGACAAATACATTTTGTAAGTCATGTTACATGTGTGAGACATATAGCTGTACTTATATTAACAGTAGTTGAGAAAAGGAGAATCCATTGTAAATATCCAGAGTTCAGTTGGCCTATAAATAGAGATACATGCTTTAGGGCAAATGAAAGATGGAAGGCAAACATGTAAGTCTGTGGGCTAGTATTTTTTCTGCCAACAAATGATGGTACCTTTTTTCTCAAAATGGAATTATTATATTAAGTTGCAAGGTTCATAAGAGCAAAGGCTATCAGCTTCAAGTCATTGCTGTAATCCCAGAAGGAAGTGAAATACCAGGTGTATTGTATACATTCAAAAAACTTGGTTGATGGTTGATTCAAGTAAATAATAAAGACAAATTCCATAAACACATCTAAAATCTGAGGTAAATGGCACATACCTGCCTGTTTAGAATAGTCTGAAGTGTTATTATTAATATTTCTCAATATAATGAACCTTTAGTCCACATTTGCTTGCACATAGAATAATTTATAAATTTCAAGTGCTTTCTGACTGCATGACAATGTCTGCAATGATCAGGTAATTATTGTTCTAGAAGACTTTTTAAAATGGTATTATTTATGATAATATTAAAATAGGGAATGCTAATATATGTGCCATAAATATAACCATATTATTACTTTAAATCTAAGAAAAAATAAATATAATTTTAAACATTTTAAAAGACCATATAATGGCATCTTAAGGTAGAAATACATTTCATGTATTCAGAACCCAGAAGTAGGAGGTAAGAGCTCTTCAAAAAAATTAGACTTATGAAGGGAATATTTCATTCAAAGATGGGCTCAATAAAGGACAGAAACAGTATGGACCTAACAGAAGCAGAAGATGTTTTAAACGGTGCCAAGAATACACAGAACTGCACAAAAAAGGTCTTAATGACCAGATAACCACAATGGTGTGATCACTCACCTAGAGACAGGCATCCTGGAATGTGAAGTCAAGTAGGCCTTAGGAAGCATTACTATGAACAAAACTAGTGAAGTGATGGAATTCCAGCTGAGTTATTTCAAATCTTAAAGATGATGCTGTTAAAGTGTTGCACTCAATATGCCAGCAAATTTGGGAAACTCCTGCAGTAGCTACAGGAATGGAAAAGGTCAGTTGTCATTTCAATCTCAAAGAAGGTCAATGCCAAATAATTTAAAACTACCACACAATTGCACTTGTTTCACATGCTAGCAATGTGAAGTGCTCAAAATCCTTCAAGCTAGGCTTCAAAAATACATAAACTCAGAATTTCCAGATGTGCAAGCTAGATTTAGAAAAGGCAGAGGAACCAGAGATCAAATTACCAACATCTGCTAGATCATAGAAAGAACAAGGGAATTCCAGAAAAACATCCACTTCAGCTTCATTGACTATGCTAAAGCCTTTGACTGTGTGGACCACAACACTCTGGAAAATTCTTAAAGTGACAGAAATACCAGACCACCTTACCTACCTCATGTGAAACAAGTTAAGAAGTATATGTATGCAGGTCAAGAAGTAACAGAACCAGTCATGGAATAACAAACTGGTTTAAAATTGAGAAAGGAGTACATCAAGGCTCTATAATGTCATACTGCTTATATAACTTATATGCAGAGTACCTCATGTGAAATGCTGGACTGGATGAAGCTTAAGCTGGAATCAAGATTGTTGGGAGAAATATCAATGACCTCAGGTATGCAGAGCACCACCCTTATGACAGAAAGCAAAGATAAAATATAGAACCTCTTAATGAAGTTGAAAGAGGAGAGTGAAAAAGCTGGTTTAAAACTCAACATTCAAGAAAGTAAGATCATGGCATCCAGCCCCATCACTTCATGGCAAATAGATAGGGAAGAAATGGAAACAGTGACAGACTTTATTTTCTTGGGTTCTGAAATCACTGCAGATGGTGATTGCCACCATCAAATTAAAAGACGTTTGCTCCTTGGAGGAAAAACTATGACAAACCTAGAGAGTGTATTAAAAGCAGTGTATACAAGGGGAGACATTACTTTGCTGACAAAGGTCCATATTGTCAAAACTATTGTTTTTCCAGTAGTCATGTATGGATATGACTTGGACCATAAAGAAGGCTGAGCATTGAAGAACTGATGCTTTCAAACTAGTGCTGGAGAAAACTCTTGAGAGTCCCTTGAACAGCAAGATTAAACCAGTCAATCCTAAAGGAAATCAACTCTGAATATTCATTGGAAGGACTGATACTGAAGCTCCAGCATTTTGGCCACCTGATGTGATGAGTTAACTCATTGGAAAAGACCCTGATGCTGGGAAGACTGAGGGCAGGAGAAGGGTGACAGAGGATAGGATGGTTGAATGGCATAATTGACACAATGGCCATGAGTTTGAGCAAACTCCAGGAGATAGTGAAGGATAGGGAAGCCTGGTGTGCTGTAGTCCATGGGGTTGCAAAGAGTTGGACATGACTGAGCAACTAAACAAAACAAGGCTCCTGAATCCCTGCATATCTAGCAGTGAAAGAAAAGTACTCTAAATTCTAATAGATACTTAAAGTTTTAGCAATCTTCCTTAAAAGCGTATTATGGAAACTCTGCCTTACTGGTGAAGAGAAATTCAGAGAACAAAAAGCCTAGAAAGAAATTTCCCATTTTAAAACATTTGAAGATTTATAAACAGTATCAGAGGTCCACCTATAATTAGAAAAATGACATTGACCTCTGAAGTTTCACTCATTGAGGTTTGAGCAAACTCTGGGAGTTGATGATGGACAGGGAAGCCTGGCCTGCTGCAGAGTTGAATCCAACTGAGTGACTGAACTGACTGAAACCAGCTTTACAACAAATTTTAAAGGAACTCATCTAGGCAAAAGAGAAAAGCTAGTAGGTATTATGCAATGCAAATGCATAATGCAAGTAAGTATTATAAAATGCAAAAGCTCACCAATAGAGATAAACATAAAGATAGGAAGCCATCCATGCACAAAGCTAGTAGGAAGGTTAAAAGAATAAACTAAAATATATATCCACAATCAGCAGTAAAGGAAGACTAAACAACTGTATGTATATGTTTAAGTCAGCAGCAGGTTCGGGTTACATAGTAGGAATTCTTTTCATCTATCACTTTATCACCAGCGAGAACAACTATTTGGAGTTGAGCTACCTCATTTTTGTCAATAAGAGTTGGCTTTCCTGCCACAGTGTCCTCTTGAAACCCATTCATATTTAATGTTTTCTGAGAGGCTAGATTTTAACTGGGTTTCCCCATGACTTCATCTCCTACTAAAAGACTGGAAATTGGTCTTAACAGGTAAAGGAGCTGCAAAGAGGTTAGGAGAGGCTGGACCAGGTAAAATGTGCAGAGAGGTGAAGCCAAGATTAGGCAAAGGTCACCTGTATGTGTGATAGAGTATTCCTGTACCAGACCTCCAATTCCAGGGCGCAGGATCCACTTTATATACCAGATCAATCCTTCACTGGATTGGGCTAGGCCTGCCATGTACAACAATGTGTATGCGTGGTTTTGTTTAAAAAAAAAAAAAAAGTGTGTTGGTAAGTATAGGTTTTAAGAATGATGTCTCTGTACCCATCCTGAGCTATCCAGGGATGGATATATAAATCAAGGACAAAATAGTTAACCTTTACCAATTATGGGCTTTTCCTCCTTGGCTTTCAGAGAGTCCATTAGTGGTGGCTTCTTTGTGGTTTCCAGAGCTAGTGCCTGGTACAGCAGTCATTAGTGTCTTGGTGGCCAAAGGAGAAAAGTGTGGTTTTGTTGGTTTGTTTTAACATACTGTGAGGTCACTGAAAACCTACCTCACTGTGTTTTTTTTTTTTTTTTTTTTCTTTTTTTTTCTGTGTTCCTATATAACCTAAGTGTTGTTTTTTGTTAAGAAGAACGTTTTAGGATTAAATTACTAGTTATGGAATTGGAAGAACTTACATTTACCTAGAAAAATTAATGTGAGCAGTTCCTTTGTTCACTGTGTTTTAATGGGGCAAATGCAATAGAACACATCCATTGGGTGATGTGTGTCTGATCTTAGGTTCTTGTCTCCCATTGCTACCTGCCTCAAGTTACTGGATTTATCTGGGCTTTGTAGGATTTCACGAGTAATTAATCTGATGATTCCTAGGTAGCCTAGTTTGTGTAAATACAATGTGTTCCTCTTATCCATATTCTTTAGGTTTTTTTTTTTTTTTTTTACTTTTTTTATATTGATAAAAGTAGCCAAAGCATCTTTGACAAAGTTCCTGCACCAGGCAAAAAGATCTGAAAGATAAGCATGGGGGCCACTCTTCTTGAAATGAGGAGTCTTGAACCACACTTTCTTTGGTGCTCCCCTTATTTTATTTCTAATTTTGAACAAGATCTTCCATCTTAAAAACTAGATTCCTATTCCCTCTTCTAGTTCCCCCATCTCTACAGTCCTAAAATATGGCCCATATACTTATACATTTAATTTGCAAGGTGTCTGCAATTCTTAAAATGATTTGTATCAAAGTCCTGAAAAATTATGAACTCTCCATCTCTTGTTCCCAATCTCCTGAGTCAAGACCTTTCCTTAATATGAGTCATGTCAGACAGACTTCTGTCTTTGGGTAGATTAAAACCTACTTTAATCTCTAACCCTAGGGTAGAGAGAAGCAATGAGGGGCTTTCCATGTAGAAAGTAGGGTTGGGAGACCAATCAAGGAAGGATGAATGTGTATCCAAGTCACTCAAGAACTTTAATGGGTGTGCAAGAAACTTATGTCAAAGTGGCCACAAGACTGTTTAAACATGAGATGGAAAAATATAACTCTGTGTTTACTGCTAGGAACCAAAGCTTGTGTGAAATTTTGAATTTATGTGATGAGAGAGAAGGTAAGAAAGATTGTATCTATTTGTTCTTTCCCTTATTTCTTCCCTTCATTCCTGAACTGCTGGAGACTGAGCAGGTTTGGGCTTGGCGACCCCTTCAGAGGGAAAGTTAATTTGATGGTTGGTTTTACTGTACCAAGGTGCATCCTTTCCCATTTAGTATCATTTTGTAACACACATACTGACCCTTTTTCCTCTCCCTGTTTTTCCCTGGGAAAATACAATGAATAAAGACTTTTTGGTACAGGGAAAAAAATCATTGTGTGACTCAAGCCAACAACCCAAGACTACAGATTCAATGCAATCCCTATCAAAATACCAATGACATTTTTCACAGAACTAGAATAATTTTAAGACTTGTAGGTAAACCAAAAGATGTCCAATATCCAAAACAATCTTGAGAAAGGACAGAGCTGCAGGAATCACATTGTGACTTCAGAATATACTGTAAAGCTACAATAATCAAAGCAGTATGGTACTGGCACAGAGACACATAGAGCAATGAAACAGAGTAGATTCCCCAGAAATACACCCACACACTGAGTCAAGTTATCTATGACAAAGGAGTCAAGAATGTACAATGAAAGCAAAATAGTCTCTTCAATAAGTGGTGCTGGGAAAGCTGGACAGCTACACATAATGAAATTAGAACAGTCTCTAACATCACATACAAAAATAAACTCCAAGTGGATTAAAGACCTAAATGCCAGACCAGATACTATAAAACTCCTAGAGGAAAACAAGGCAGCACAGTCTTTGTCATAAATCACAGGAGAATTTGGGGGGAAATCTTTCCTAGAACCAAGGAAAGCAAAAGCAATAGTAAACAAATGGGACATAATTAAACTTACATCTTTTGCATAGCGAGGGAAAATCAACAAAAAGACAACGTACAGAATAAGAAAATATATGCAAATTATATGACCAATAAAGCGATATTACCAAAAGTATATAAACAGCTCATATAATTCATCAAAAAAATTAAAAATGGGCAGAAGACCTGAACTGACTTTTCTCTAAAGAAGCTAGACAGATTGTCAACAGGCACACAAAAAGATGCTAAACATCACCAATCAAGAGGGAAATGAAAATCAAAACCACAATGAGATAATCACATCATACCTACCAGAATGGCTATCACCAAAAAATACATATAACAAGTGTTGGTGAGAATATGAGGAAAAGGGAATCCCCTTGCACTGTTGATGGGAATGTAAATTGGTGTTGTCACTGTGGAAAACAGTACAGGGGTTTACCAAAAAGCTAAAAATAGAACTACTATATGACCCATAAATTTCATTCCTGAAGATAAATCCAAAACAGATATACTAGTTCAAACAGGTACATGCACACTGATGTTCATAGCAACATTGCTTACAGTTGCCAAGATGTGGAAGCAACCTGAGTGTCCATCAACAGACAAATGGATAATAAAGATGTATAGACATACACACAATGATCTACTAAGTCATAAAAAAAATATTTTCCCATTTTCAACAATATGAATGGACTTAGAGGGTATTATGTTAAGTGAAATAAGTCAGAGAAAGACAAATACTCTATGATATCATTTATATGTGAAATCTGACAAATATACAACAAAATAATACACGTGATGAAGATGCAGTCTCATGTGTAGAGAAGTAGTAGTAACCAGTAGGGAGAACGAAGGAGGGGGCATTATAAGTTTAAGAGATTAAGAAGTACAAATTATCTGCTATAAAATAAGCTACAATGATATGTTGTACAGCACAAGGAATATAGTCAGTATTTTATAGTAACTATAGATGGAATATAATCTTTAAAAATTATCACTATATTGTGTTCCTATAACATGTAATATTGTACATCAGCTATCTTCAAGAAATTCACTTAGTAACATTCTCCAAAAGGAAAAAGTAAAACCTTCCCATGCTTCATAATTTCATAACATTTTAGGATCATAGTACATAAATATATATGCTTGTGTTAAATATTGCTATTAAAAAAGATCATTTGTGAGACAATTAACAAATTGAAACTAATTAAACTTGAAACCTTTTACATAGTGAAGGAGACCATATATAAGATGAAAAGATAAACCTCAGAATGAGAGGAAGTATTTGCAAACAAAGCAAGTGACAAAGGATTTATCCCCAAAATATGAAATCAGCTTATTGAGCTCGATCTAAAAAAAAAAAAACAATACAATCAAAATAATGGATGGAAGACCTAAATAGACATTTCTCCAAAGAAGACATATAGATGGCAAACAAACACATAAAAAGGTGTTTGATATCATTAATTACTAAAGAAATGCAAATCAAAACTTCATTGATTAATTACCTCACCCACATGAGAATGGCCAGCGTTATAAAAATCTACAAACAATAAATGCTAGAGAGGGCTTGGAGAAAGAGAACCCTCCTCCAAAGTTTGTAAGATTGTAAATTAATACAATAATTGTGGACACCAATGGGCTTCCCAGGTAGCTCAGCTGGTAAAGAATCTACTTACAATGCAGGTTTGATTCCTGGGTCAGGAAGATATCCTGGAGAAGGGATAGGCTACCCGCTCTAGTATGCTTGGGCGTCCTAGGTGGCTCAGATGGTATCTGCCTCCAAAGCAGGGGACCTGAATTTAATCCCTGGGTTGGGAAGATCCACTGGAGGAGGGCATGGCAACCCCCTCCAGTATTCTTGCCTGGAGAATCCCCATGGACAGCAGTGCCTGGTGGGCTACAGTCCATGGGGCCACAAGTCAGACATGCTGAGTGACTAAGCACACACACACACACAGAACAATATGGAGGTTCCTTAAAAAACTAAAAATAGAACTACCATATGACCCAGCAATCCCACTTCTGGGCATATACCCAAAGAAAAACATAATTCAAAAAGACACATGTACTGGAATATTCATTGCAGCACTATTTATAATAGCCAGGACATGAAAGCAACTTAAATGTCTATCAACAGAGGAATGGATTAAAAAGTTATGGTACATATATACAATGGAATATTTCTCAGCAATGAAAGGAAACAGTATTAGGTAATTTGTTTGACAGTCTCTAGGTCCATCCATGTGTCTACAAAGTGAAATAAGTCAGAAAGAGAAAAACAAATATCATATATTAATGTATATATGTGGAATCTAGAAAAAAGGTATAGATCTTATTTGAAAAGCAGAAATAGAGACAGATGTATAGAATAAAATGTAGACACCAGGGTAAGTAGGGGTGTGTGGGATGAACTGAGAGGTTGGGATTGACATATATACACTACTATGTATAAAATAAATAACTAATGAAAATCTACTGTATTGCTCAGGGAATTCAGTGCTCTGTGGTAACCTAAATGGGAAGGAAATGCAAAAAAGAAGGGATTTATGTGTGTATAGCTTATTCACTTTGCTGTACAGTAGAAACTAACACAACATTGTAAAGCAACTTATACTCCAATAAAATTAATTAAAAAATAAAATAAAATATTGCTAAACGTACCCACAAAAACAACTAATGGTAGTTAGGATACCTGCAGTTCAGTTCAGTCTCTCAGTCGTATCTAACTCTTTGTGACCCCATGAATCGCAGCACGCCAGGCTTCCCTGTCCATCACCAACTCCTGGAGTTCACTCAGACTCACGTCCATTGAGTCGGTGATGCCATCCAGCCATCTCATCCTCTGTCGTCCCCTTCTCCTCCTGCCCCCAATCCCTCCCAGCATCAGAGTCTTTTCCAATGAGTCAACTCTTTGCCTGAGGTGGCCAAAGTATTGGAGTTTCAGCTTTAGCATCAGTCCTTCTAAAGAACACCCAGGACTGATCTCCTTTAGGATGGACTGGTTGGATGTCCTTGCAGTCCAAGGGACTCTCAAGAGTCTTCTCCAACACCACAGTTCAAATGCATCAATTCTTTGGTGCTCAGCTTTCTTCACAGTCCAACTCTCACATCATACATGACCACTGGAAAAACTATAGCCTTGACTAGATGAACCTTTGTTGGCAAAGTAATGTCTCTGCTTTTCAATATGCTATCTAGGATGGTCATAACTTTCCTTCCAAGGAGTAAGCATCTTTTCATTTCATGGCTGCAGTCACAATCTGCAGTGATTTTGGAGCCCCTAAAAATAAAGTCTGACACTGTTTCCACTGTTTATGTAGATATGAATGAAAGCTATATCACAGGACTTTGTAGACAGAGACCATTAAGCCTTACTGCTTAGAGGTAGTCTGTCAACATTAGATCTTTTTGTTAAGGTCAATAGTCTCATGTATTTAATGGACATTCTTTAATCAGCAATTCCTTTTGAAAAATAAGGCTTTTTAAGCAGAATTTTCCACATTATCTGTTTAGTGGAGAGTAACAGAGTAGCAAGATGGGCATCTGACCTTACCTTGTTCAATGTAGTGATGATAAGCCATGGAGATTCTAGCACCTAGTTCATGGTCTGGAATTAATAATTATTTCTGGCAATTTTTCAAAAATAAATTATACTATAAAAAGTTATTGATGGTCATACCTATGGTTCAGTAGTATGGTGAGGGAGGGAGAGAAGCACAACTCAGGTAAAGGGATTAACTGCATTAATCCTGGGTACTAAGATAGTGAAAGGTGCTCTCAGATCCCTAAGTCCCAGCACAGAGGATAGTTCTAGCTACACTGCGTCATTCAGTTCATCTTCTTGAAAAAGGTGTCTGATGCAAATTATTTATAAGTGTTTTTTTTTCCTAGAAAGTAAATCACTTTGATGAAAATGTAAAAAAAAAAAAAAAAGATAATTTGCACATAATACACCTATTTAAATCATATCTTAAAAAGTGAGGCAAAACATGTACTTGTATATTTAACTCTTAGCCACAAACCAAGGAGTATAAAGTCTCTTTCTAATTTCATGTGGTCCCCTGATACAGATTATATATTAAATGACTTTTAATATAAAAACTGAAACCATCAGTTTTAGTTCGATATGGGAAGCCAAACCATAATAGTCAATATGGAATAAGATTTCTTACAGGAAATGGACAATAAAATTGTAGGATCTGATGTGGAAATCTGTGAAAGTATGTCGCCTCTGCATTTAGTGTTAGGCATGAAGAATCTGCAGGTATCCAGACTAACCATGTGAAAAAGATAAATAACTGGAATGAAGCAGAGGAGAGCTTGGAGAAACTGGTGGATAAGTGAAATTCAATGAGAACAAAAGTGGAAACCCAATCCATCACCACAGTTAACAATTGAATAGACTTACAGAAGAAACTGATGTGCTTTGCCACAGTGCTCCACATACATTTGGCTCAGGACTCAAGCTGAAAGAATGTGAGATACAGTGGGACCTAGAGGGACTGCATGGAGAAGGAAATGGCAACCCTCTCCAGTATTTCTGCCTGGAGAATCCCAGGGACAGAGGAGCCTGGTGGGCTTTCTATGGGGTCGCACAGAGCTGGACACAACTGAAGCAACTTAGCAGCAGCAGCAGAGGGACTGCATGTCTAACAACTCCCTCAACCTACCAAGGCAAGTCAACATATTGTTAACAGCACAGAGAAGGGGCAGCAGGAATGGTAGCCTACACCAACATTCAGGTAGGCTAGCTGCTGTTTCATTTTTAGCTTCCAAGTTTTTCTTACTGCCAACCTTAATATGCAAAAGTATTCTTTTGACATTCAGATCAAGCACATTCTACCCTTCAAATCGACATCAGTACATTCCTTTTTATGTTTATTTCCCAAATAAAAGCCTAACAACACATATTTATCTCTAGCAAAGTACATGAACCCTTTCTCCAGAGTAGACAAACTCACCTAGGTCACTTTATTCACCTTTGAGAGGTGTTCATTCCTCTTCTGAGACCTTTAAGTAGCATGTAACTTAATTACAGAGACATAAAGTTTACTGTTAACACATCCCATGTTAGTAGAGAAATGGGAAAATAAAAAAATGTAAAGTAATCTTTTTCAAATATATTCATACCAAAATAAAGAAGAAATACTCATAGCTATTATAACCCTTGTTTCTACAGCCAGTCACATGGTCATAGCTGATTTATAACTTCCTCATTTTTCTACCTCTTCTATTGTCTCCTTCACTTGCAACAATTGGTCATGGTCCCTTGCCTGGTAGAATAACCCAAAACTTCATTCCTGAAGAATTGGGACTGTTAGAAATTCTGCCCATATGTAGATAGTTGTAGCTTTCCATCAATTTTGATCACAGGATAAGAGAGTACTAAGAGGACCCCCTCAGGGGATGTCCTACTATTCAGGCAAAGAGTAGCTAGGGAAATGGGTTGACTCATATCCCCAGAAATGATCATCTTGCTTATCTGATGACATCACTCTTCAATTAGCATCCATCCGATAATACAATTTTCCAACACTCATAGTTATATTTTGTAAAATTAACTGAAAGTCATAGTAAAGTACATAATATATATTTCTATAGATTTTATGGTTATGAGGGATCTATGGAAAGGCAATAAAAGTGAACAAAAAGTAATCTAAAAACTAGCAATTCACATGCACTATATGTATAAGGTACCTGGGTTTCAAGTTTCCACCTGCAGTTATACTTACAAATTTACAAATCAGTAGTTTAAGTACTAATCTGTTTTCAATCTGGGTGGCTGAATAATCCTACTCATTTTAGAGGCTATTAAGTTGAGTACATGCTAAGTTACTTCAATTGTGTCCAACTTTGTGCAACCCTATGGACTGTAGCTCACCAGGCTCCTCTCTCCATGGGATTCTCCAGGCAAGAATACTGGAGTGGATTGCCATGCCATCCTCCAGGGGATCTTCCTGACCCAGGGATCAAACCCACATCTCTTACATCTCCTGCATTGGCAGTCAGGTTCTTTACCCATAGTGCCACCTGGGAAGCCCATTTGGAAAAGTATCCCCCTATACTGTGCCTTAGATTGTTAATTTTTGCTGTTTCCTAAGAAAAGTTTCACTCATTTAATTGTCACAGACAAATTTGGAAAATATATTCCCCTCTGTTCTCTGATGAGTGTAATATCCTGGGTCCTTAGAAGAACAATACTCCTCAAAAATGGGTCCTTAGAAGAACAATACTCCTCAAAAACATACTTGAACACTTTTGGTTGAGTTCTGGTCATCTATGGTATCTTTCTGGAGAAGGAAATGGCAACCCACTCCAGTATCCTTGCCTGGAAAGTTTCATGGACAGGGGAGCCTGGTGGGCTGCAGTCCGTGGGGTTGCAAAGAGTCAGGCATGACTGACCGACTAACACTTACTTATGGATATCTTTAGTCACAGATGGTTTTTCTTCCCTGAAATGTAATATGTATTTCCATGAAAGGATAGCATATGCCATAGGATGTTCATAATGTCTCTTAGAATTCTTCATTAATTCTTCAATAAATATTTGGTCTGTTTGACTCAAGTACTATATTAGGAACAGTGAACAAAATCATTTAAGAAATGGTTCCTTCAGACGGATAGAAGAATCAGAGAGCAATTTACAATGTGGCATTAAAAATTGCAGATACAGACAAAGCATTATGGAAACAAAAAGAGTTAAAAAAAATATCTGCCTGTAAACACTTGGAAGACATCACCAGTTATACCAGACTTCCAGGAGAGATCCACTGAGGTGCCTGCTGCTATCTGAAATATGAAGGCAGGAATGCTGTCAGGAACATGGTTATTTAAGATGGTCTTCCTTTCTGTCTTGCTTTTTAATCAATGGATTAGATATCCATATATAAACAAAGGCACCTTGCGGATGTTTTTAGACCTAGGTCTTTACCAAGAAACCAAAGAAGAATCTCGCTAACCTTGTGCAGCCAATAGGATACGAACAAGTGTCTGTAAGAGCTGCAGAATGGGTGGAGGCAGTGTTACTCCTAGACTCCTCTTGCCACTATCAGGCAAGACTTGGGCAGTGCTGTCCCTCGCAGGCACACTTCCACGAGTGAGAAGCTGCAGAGATCCAGCCTTCCCAAAGGAAGACTCCAATACACCATTTAAAGAAAAGAAAAGTGTGAAATTGGTCACAGCAGAGCCACTAAGAGAAACATTCCCAGCACTGTCCTTCCCTTGAGGAAGCACTGAATGGAAATGATTTATCCAGCAGAGGCAGCTGAAGGAAAAGGAAGTAGTGAGTGATAAAACCAGCTCCCCAGTTGGATGTGAGGATTAGAGAAATCAAATTTTCCCTAGCAACACCCATAGTATTAAGGTGGGAGCTCTATATCTGGAGGGATAGAGATATTGGGAATCAGGGAGATGAGAAATTTCAAATGTTATTAGAGAGGCTAGCTCAGCAGAGAAGTCCACCCACATGCCTGTATGGAAAACATACCCAGAGATTTCCCTTCTGGTCCATGGAACCCCAATGCACTGAGTACTAAACCTATACCTACCTACCCAGTACACCACGCCATGCTCCACCCTCCCCCTTTGACACCTAAGTGAGTGAATGCTAAGTTGCTTTAGCCTAGTCGTATCTGACCCTTTGCAACACCATGGACTGTAGAGCACCAGGCTACTCTGTATATGGGATTTTCCAGGCAAGAGTACCAAAGTGGGTTGCCACACCCTCCTCCAGGGATTCTTCTAGACCCAGGGATTGAACTCCTATCTCTTGTGTCTCTGCATTGGCGGGCAGGTTCTTTACCACTGGAACCACCTGTGGAAGCCTGAAGTGCTAAATAGACAGGTCATAGTTGGTGTTCAGTTCAGTTCAGTTCAGTCGCTCAGTCGTGTCTGACTCTGCGACCCCGTGGACCGCAACACACCAAGCCACCCTGTCCATCACCAACTCCCAGAGCTTACACAAACTCATGTCCATCGAGTCAGTGATTCCATCCAACTATCTCATCCTCTGTCATCTCCTTCTCCTCCCACCTTCAATCTTTCCCAGCATCAGGGTCTTTTCAAATGAGTCTGCTCTTTGCATCAGGTGGCCAAAGTATTGGAGTTTCAGCTTCAACATCAGTCCTTCTAATGAATATTCAGGGCTGATTTCCTTCAGGATGGACTGGTTGGATCTCTTTGAAGTCCAAGGGACTCTAAAGAGTCTTCTCCAACATGACAGTTCAAAAGCATCAATTCTTCAGTGCTCAGTTTTCTTTATAGTCCAACTCTCACATCCATACATGATTACTGGAAAAACCATAGCCTTGACTAGACAGACCTTTGTTGGCAAAGTAATATCTCAGCTTTTTAATCTGCTGGCTAAGTTGGTCAAAACTATCCTTCCAAGGAGTAAGCGGCTTTTAATTTCATGGCTGCAATCACCATCTGCAGTGATTTTGGAACCCCAAAAAAGAAAGTCTGCCACTGTTTCCCCATATATTTTCCATTCTGGATGCCATGATCTCAGTTTTCTGAATGTTGAGCTTTAAACCAAATTTTTCACTCTCTTTTTTCACTTTTGTCAAGAGGCTCTTAAGTTCTTCTTCACTTTCTGCCATAAGGGTGTTGTCATCTGCATATCTGAGGTTATTAATATTTCTTCTGGCCATCTTAATTCCAGCTTGTGCTTCATCCAGCCCAGCGTTTCTCATGATGTACTTTGTGTATAAGTTAAATAAGCAGGGTGACAATATACAGCCTTGACGTACTCCTTTTCCTATTTGGAAACAGTCTGCTGTTCCACGTCCAGTTCTAGCTGTTGCTTCCTGACCTACATACAGGTTTCTCAAGAGGCAAGTCAGGTGGCCTGGTATTCCCATCTCTTTCAGAATTTTCCACATTTTATTGTGATCTACACAATCAAAGGCTTTGGCATAGTCAATAAAGCAGAAATAGATGTTTTTCTGGAACTCTCTTGCTTTTTCAACGATCCAGTGGATGTTAGAAATTTGGTCTCTGGTTCCTCTTCCTTTTCTAAAACCAACTTGAACATCTGGAAGTTCACAGTTCATGTATTGCTGAAGCCTGGCTTGGAGAATTTTGAGCATTACTTTACTAGCATGTGAGATGAGTGCAACTGTGTGATAGTTTGAACATTCTTTGGCATTGCCTTTTTTTGGGGGACTGGAATAAAAACTGAAATTTTCCATTCTTGTGGCCACTGCTGAGTTTTCCAAATTTGCTGACATCTTGAGTGCAGCACTTTCACAGCATCATCTTTTAGGATTTGAAATAGCTCAATTGGAATTCCATCACCTCCACCAGCTTTGTTCATAGTGATGATTCCTAAGGCTTACCTGACTTCACATTCCCAAATATCTGGCTCTAGGTGATGAATCACACCATCATGATTATCTGGGTCATGAAGATTTCTTTTGTACAGTTCTTCTGTGTATTCTTGCCACCTCTTAGTATCTTCTGCTTCTGTTAGATCCATACCATTATTGTCCTTTATTGAGCCCATCTTTGCATGAAATGTTCCCTTGGTATCTCCCATTTCTGCTTTACTTGGTATCTTTCCTTTTCTGCTTTGCTTTTCACATCTCTTATTTTCACAGCTATTTGTAAAGCCTCCTCAGACAGACATTTTGCTTTTTTGCATTTCTTTTCTTGGGGATGGTCTTGATTCCTGTCTCCTGTAGAATGTCACGAACTTCTGTCCATAGTTCATCAGGCATTCTACCAGATCTAGTCCCTTAAATCTATTTCTCACTTCCACTGTATACGTGTAAGGGATTTGATTTAGGTCATACCTGAATGGTCTAGTGGTTTTCCCTACTTTCTTCAATTTAAGTCTGATTTGGCAATAAGGAGTTCATGATCTTAGCTACACTCAGATCCTAGTCTTGTTTTTGCTGTCTGTATAGAGTTTCTTCATCTTTGGCTGCAAAGAATATAATCAATCTGACTTCAATTTTGACCATCTGGTGATGTCCATGTGTTGTGTCTTCTCTTGTGTTATTGCAAGTGGGCTTTGCAATGACCAGTGCGTTCTCTTAGCAAAACTCTGTTAGTCTTGGCCCTGCTTCATTCTGTACTCCAAGGCCAAATTTGCCTGTTACTCCAGGAGTTTCTTAACTTCCTACTTTTGCATTCCAGTCCCCTATAATGAAAAGGACATTTTGGGGGTGTGCTAGTTCTAGAAGATCTTGTAGATTATCATAGAACCATTCAACTTCAGGTTCTTCAGCGTTACTGGTCAGGTCATAGACTTGGATTACCGTGATATTGAATGGTTTGCCTTGGAAATGAACAGAGATCGTTCTGTCATTTTTGAGATTGCATCCAAGTACTGCATTTCAGACTCTCTTGTTTACTATGATGAGGACTCCATTTCTTCTAAGGGATTCTTGCCCACAGTAGTAGATATAATGATCATCTGAGTTACATTCACCAATCTCAGTCCATTTTAGTTCACTGATTCCTAAAATGTCCACATTCACCCTTGCCATCTCCTGTTTGACCATTTCCAATTTGCCTTGATTCTTGGACCTAACATTCCAGGTTCCTATGCAATATTTCTCTTTACAGCATCGGACCTTTCTTCCATCACCGGTCACATCCACTACTGGGTGTTGTTTTTGCTTTGGCTCTGTCTCTTCATTCTTTCTGGAGTTATTACTCCACTGATCTCCAGTAGCATATTGGGCACCTACTGAGTGGAGGAGTTCATCTTTCAGTTTCCTATCTTTTTTGCCTTTTCATACTGTCCATGGGGTTCTCAAGGCAAAAGTACTGAAGTAGTTTGCCATTCCCTTCTCCAGTGGACCACATTTTTTCAGAACTCTCCACCATGACCTGTCCAGAGCCACTCCGTCTTGGGTGGCCCTACATGGCATGGCTCATAGTCTGAGTTAGACAAGGCTGTGGCCCATGTAATTAGATTGGCTAGTTTTCTGTGATTGTGGTTTTCTGTCTGTCTGCCCTCTGATGAAGAAGGATAAGAGGCTTATGGAAGCTTCCTGATGTGAGAGACTGGTTGAGGGGGAGACTGGGTCTTTATTTTTTTTAATATAAATGTATTTATTTTAATTGGATGCTAATTACTTTATCATATTTTATTGGTTTTTCCATACATCAACTTGTTCTGATGGGTGGAGCCATGCTCAGTAAATCTTTAATTCAATTTTCTATTGATGGGTGGATCTGTGTTCCCTCCCTGCTATTTACCTGGACCCAAACTATGGTGGAGGTAATGAAGATAAAGGTGACCTCCTTCAAGGATCCCATGCAGGTACTGCTACACTCATTGCCCCCAACCCTGCAGCAGGCCACCTCCAGCCCACACCTGTACTGCAGGCTCCTGGACACTCGCAGGCAAGTCTGGGTCAGTCTTTGTGGGGCCACTATGCCTTCTCCTGGGCCCTGATGCACAGGGTTCTGTTGTACCCTCCAAGAGTCTATTTCCCAGTCCTGTGTAATTTCTCGCAGCTCTGTGGTGGGGTTAATGGTGACCTCCTCCAAGAGGGCTTATGCCATACCCTGGTGTGCTGCACCCAGAGCCCCTGTCCCTGTTGCAGTTCACTGCTGACCCATACCTCCACAGGAGATGCTCAAGCACAGTTCTGTCTCAGTCTCTGTGGGGTCCCTGGGTGGGCAAGTGATAAACTAAAACTTGAGCTACAGCTCCACCTTCTGGAAAACAAAACAAAAGATTTCAATAGCCAGCCAGTTGAAAAGTGTGAATATAAAAGCTAATACATTCACTCACAAGAGGTAACAAGAAGGTTGGGACAGATAAACGTACACTTTTACAAAACTAAAAAAAAAAAAAAAAAATGGAGAATGAATATGGACTGTTCAATAAATGAGGAGATGTGTTTTTTAAAAAAAAGGCCTCAGATAATTTATAACTGTATGGAATATAACATTTTATCTGCTGAAGGCAATGGAAAAAGAATTAATGAGGTAGTATGGCACCACAGAAAGGAATTCTTCTAAATAGTTGTTATAAAGAAACTCTGTGACTTACAACTCAGAAAGATGATTCTATGAAATTGAGAATGAGACTCTGGGGAACTCCCTGGTTGTCCAGTGGTTAAGGCTCAGTACTTTCACTGAGGTGGCCTGGGTTCAATCCCTGGTCAGGGAACTAGGATCCTGAAAGCTATGCAGTACAGCCAAAAAAAAAAAAAAAAAATAGAGGGGCAGGGCAGAGAATGAGAGAGATTCCAGTTGAGATGAGGAAGGAAAAGGACACAAAACTCACCTCTCGCCAAAAGGTATTAAAAATACATCTATCTGTGGAACAATTCTCACTGAAAACTAACTAGAGATGTATAGAAAGACTCATCTACGACCAAGCTTGTAACAAAAATCCACATGGAATCAAGTAAGAAGCGAATAGTAAAAGTGATCAGGTATGAACCTGTGCCCCCAGGAAGGGACTCAGAGAAAAAGAGAGATTACATGGGTGGAGATCTTCCCTGCGGAGTGAGTGGTTCAAGATACACATAGGGTATTGTATTGTCAAACCTCATCTTGGGGTTTGACAAAGCGAAGATGACCCCTCTGCCTTTAGCTAGTTGGAGAGGCAGTAGCAATAATAAGAAGGCCATGGAAAGCTGGACTCTGCTCATAAGGAACACACAAATGCTTGCTTGCTTTTGAGGCAGGACAAAAAGGAGTGGATTGAAAATGTGTAGATGGCTGGCTAAAGATGGCTAAAAAATGCATGAAAAGATTCTCAACATCACTAATTATCACAGAAATGTAAATCAAAATTACAATGAAGTATCAATTCACATTGATCAGAATTGCCATCAAAAAATATATATATATAAACAATAACTGTTAGAGAAGATGTGGAGAAAAGGGAACCCTTCTATTCTGTTGGTGGGAATGTAAACTGGTGCAGCCACTATAGAGAACAGTATGGAGGTTCTTTAAAAAACTGAAAGTAAAGCTATCATATGATCTAGCAATTTCGCTCCTGGGCATATATCAAGAGAAAACCTGTGGCGGATTCATTTTGATATTTGGCAAAACTAATACAATTATGTAAAGTTTAAAAATAAAATAAAATTCAAAAATATATATATATGTACCCCAATGTTCATTGCAGCACTATTTACAATAGCCTAACATGGAAGCAACATTAATGTCCATTGACAGAAGAATGGGTTGGTGCATATATATAATGAATTATTACTCAGCCATTAACAGAATTAAATAATGCAATTTCCAAAAACATGGATAGATCTAAAGGCTATCATACTGATTGAAGTAAATCAGACAGAGGACAAATATTGTATGATACCATATATATGTGGAATCTTTAAAAAAAAATAGTGCAAATGAACTTAGTTATAAAACAAAAATTCAAGGTAAGAAGTTCAGCTTAGTTGCTCAGTCGTGTCTAACTCTTTGAGATCCCACTGACTCCAGCACACTAGGCTTCACTATGTATCGCGAACTCCTGGAGCTCACTCAAACTCACGTCCGTTGCGTCAGCAATGCCATCCGACCATCTCCTCCTCTGTCGTCCCCTTTTTCTCCTACCTTCAATCTTTCCTAGCATCAGGATCTTTTCCAATGAGTAGGTTCTTCCCATCAAGTGGCCAAAGTATTGGAGTTTCAGCTTCAGTCCTTCCAGTGAATATTCAGGGCTGATTTCCTTGAGGATTGACAGGTTGGATCTCCTTGCAGTCCAAGAGACTCTCAAGAGTCTTCTCCAACAAAACAGTTCAAAAGCATCAATTCTTTGGTGCTCAGCTTTTTTATAGTCCAATTCTCACATCCATACATGACTGCTGGAAAAACCATGGCTTTGACTAGGCAGAGCTTTGTTGGTAAAGTAATGTCTCTGCTTTTTAATATGCTGTCTAGGTTGATCATAACTTTTCTTTCAAGGAGCAAGCATCTTTTAAATTCATGGCTGCCATTACCATCTGAAATGATATGGGAGGCCCCCAAAATAAAGTCTCTCACTGTTTCCACTGTTTCCCCATCTATTTGCCATGAAGTGATGGGATGGTAGGCCATGATCTTAGTTTTCTGAATATTGAGTTTTAAGCCAACTTTTTCACTCTCCTCTTTCACTTTTATCAGGAGGCTCTTTAGTACTTCTCACTTTCTGCATAAGGGAAGAAGTAGGAGAGGGATAAATTGGGAAATTGGGATTGACATATACACACTATTATATATAAAATAGATAACTAATAGGGACCTGTGCTGTGTATAGCACAGGGTACTCTACTCAATACTCTAATGACTTCCAGGGGAGAGAAATTTAAAAAGAAAAAAAAAAAAAAAAAAAGAGAGAGAGAGAGAGAGTGAGTGGATATGTGTATATGTAAAACTGATTCACTCTGCTGTACAGCAGAAAGCGACACAACATTGTAAATCAACTCTACTCAAGTACAATTAGAAACAAACAAGTAATGGATAAAATGAAGAAATCAAGGAAGAAATCAGAAAATACCTGGAGAAAAAATGGAAGTGGACTGTGATACAGCAAAACCAGTACCAAGGGGAGAGTTTATAGCAACACAGACCTACTTCAATAAAAAAGAAAAATCTCAAAGTATCCTAATGTTCCAACTAAAGGAAATAGAGAGCAAGAAACCAAAAGTCAACCAAATAAGGGAAATAAAGACTAGAGATAGATATACCCCAAAATAAATACAGATAAAACCAAGAGCTTTAAAAAAAAAGATAAATAGAATTGATAAGCCTTTAGTCAAGTTCATCAAGAAGAGAGAGGACCCAAATAAACAGAATAGGAAATTAAAGGGGAGAAACCACCACTGATAACTCAGGGATATGAGGGAAAAAAATTGAAGGAGAAACCACCACTGATAACTCAAAGATACAGGAAAAAAAAATCCATAAGAGAATTCTGTAAACAGTTACATGCAAAAAATTGGAATACCTGGAAGAAAATGGACAAATTTCTAAAGATGTATAAGCTTACAAAACTGAATCAGAAAGAAAAATGAACTATCTGAATAGACTGGTCAATAGTAGTGGAATTGATTTAATAATTAAAAACCCCAGCAAACAAAAATTCAAAACCACATGACTTCACAGGAAAATTCTACCAAATGTGTAAAAAGCTGACACCTATCCTTTTTATACCAATCCAAAAAAATTGAAGAAGACAGAACACTCTCAAATTTATCCTATGAGGCCCATTATTACTTTGATATCAAAACCAGACCAAATCACAACAAAGATTTAGTATAGCCACTGTAGAAAATAGTATGGGATTTCCTGACAAAAAGTAAAAATAAAGCTACCATAGATCCATCACTTCCATTCCTGGGTTTATATCCAAAAACACTAAATGAAAAGATACATGCACCCCAATATACATTCACCTTAATGTTCATAGTTTATTTATAATAGCCAAGATACGGAAACAGCCTAAGTGATCATCAACAGATGAATGAATAAAGATGTGATAAATATATGATGGAATTTTACACAGCCATAAAGAATAAGTTTGCCATTTGCAACAGTGTGGAGGAACAGAATGTTGTGTTCAGTGAAATGTCTGACAGAGAGATAGGTACACTATCATTTATATGTGGAATCTAAAAATAAACAAATGAATAAAACATGGATGCATACAATGCAAACGGACTCATAGTTGTAGAGAAAAAACTAGTGGTTACCAATGAGGGGAGGGAAGAGGCTGAGAGGGCAGGTCGGAATATGAGATTGAGACACAAACTACCACATACAAAGTAAGCACCAAAACTACATTGAACAAACTAAGTTCTTTACCACAGAGATTAAAAATTTTTAAAAGAACCAAACAAATTCTGAAGCTGAAAAATCAAGTCAATATGGTGAAAAATGTGATAAGATTTCAGTAGAACAGACCAGGTGGAAGAAAGGATAACTGATTTGGAGGATAGGAATTCTGAACACAGAAGGTAAAAGGGAATTAAGACTTTAAAAGAGCTAATAAAGCCCATGAGAGCTATTGAAATCCACCAGAAGAAACAAGTATCAGAATTGATGTGTTAAAAGCAAAAAGGATGGGGCAGTTTACTTAAAGAAATAGCTGAAAGTGAAAGTGAAGTCACTCAGTCGTGTCCGACCCTCAGCGACCCCATGAACTGCAGCCTTCCAGGCTCTTCCATCCATGGAATTTTCCAGGCAAGAGTACTGTAGTGGGGTGCCACTTAGCTGAGAACTTCCCAAACCTACAGAAAGCATAAGAAGCAATCAAGAAAACAAAAAGGCATCCTTCTAAATGGGAGAAGACAGCTGCAAACAATGTATGAGATAAGGTGATAACGTACAAAATTTTTGAGGAACTCATACAACTTAATTTAAAAAATAAATTAAAAAGTGGCAAAGGAACTGGACATTTTCCAAAAAGACATCTAAATGGCCAACAGGTACGTAAAAAGCTACTCAATATCACTAATCAAGGAAACACAAATATCAATAAAAGCCACAATGAGATATTATCTCAAACCTTTAGTAATTGATAACAAGTTTGGCAAGGATGTGAGAAAAGGGAATCTTTGTACACTCTTGGTGGGACTGTAAACTGGTTTAGCCACTAGGGAGAACAGTATGAAGGTTACTCAAAAAAATTAAAAACAGCAACAACAACAAAAAACAGGACTACTATACTACCCAGCAATCTTACTTCTAAATATACATACCCTAAGGAAAATAAAATAGATCAAGATACATGTATACTCCTACGTTTATTGCAGCATTATTCACAACAGTTAGATGTGGAAACAACCTAATTGCCTATCAGTGTGTAAGTGGATCAAAACATGCTCTGTATACATTAATGAACACTAGTCATCCATAATAATAAAGGACAACATGCTATTTGCCACATGGGTGGACCCTAAGGACATTGATAATATGATATGATAAGTGAAATAAATCAGAGAAAGACAAATACTATAATGTATCTCATATGTAGAATCTAAAAAAAAAAAAAACTCAGCCCAAAAAAGTGGAATGGTGGATACCAGGAGCTGGGGAGTAGGAGAATGGGAAAAGGGAAAACATGTTTTTAAGGATATGTACATGTAACTTACAGGTAAATAAGTCCTTCAGACCTAATACATAATACTATGATTATAAATGAAATGGTTCTATCAACAATAGGATTTTAATCCCAAATGTTGTATTTCCTAGTTGTATGATTTCAGGAAAGTTACTTAATCTTTCTGATACTCAATTTTCCCAACTGAGTAGTTAAATATGATATTTGCCTTGGAGAATTATTATGAGAATTAGAGGAACTACAGATATACCTCAGAGATAAGGGTTGGTTCTAGACCACTGCCACAAACTGAATATTGTAATAAAGTGAGTCACACAATTTTTGATTCCCCAGTGCATATGAAAACTATGTTTACATTATACTATAGTCTATTAAAGTGTGCAATAGCATTTGTCTAAAGAAAGCATACATACCTAAATTAAATTTATTTTAGGTAAATTATTGCTAAAATGCTAACAATCTGACGATGCAGGGTAGACACAAGTCTTAAATTTGTAAAAATGCACTCTCTGTGAAGCATAATCAAGTTCAGTTCAGTCACTTCATTGTGTCCGACTCTGCAATCCCATGAACTACATCACACCAGGCCTCCCTGTCCATCACCAACTCCTGGAGTTCACACAAACCCATGTCCATCGAGTCGGTGATGCCATCCAACCATCTCATCCTCTGTCATCCCATTCTCTTCCCGCTTTCAATCTTTCCCAGCATCAGGGTCTTTTCAAATGAGTCAGCTCTTTGCATCAGGTGTCCAAAGTATTCAAGTTTCAGCTTCAACATCAGTCCTTTCAATGAATACCCAGAACTGATCTCCTTTAGGATGGACTGGTTAGATCTCCTTGCAGTCCAAGGGACTCTCAAGAGTCTTCTCCAATACCACAATTCAAAAGCATCAATTCTTTGGCGCTCAGCTTTCTTTATAGTCCAACTCTCACATTCATACATGACCACTAGAAATCCATAGCCTTGACTAGACGGACCTTTGTTGACTAAGTAATGTCTCTGCTTTTTAATATGCTGTCTAGGTCAGTCATAACTTTTCTTCCAAGGAGTAAGCGTCTTTTATTTTCATGGCTGCAATCACCATCTGCAGTGATTTTGGAGCCCAGAAAAATAAAATCAGCTACTGTTTCCACTGTTTCCCCATCTATTTTCATAATCAAATATAGTGCAATAAAACAAAGTATACCTGCAGTGTTCGCAGTGTTTCTGATCACAGTGGGTGATCAGTAAATGGAAACCTATTACCACCACTACCCCCAGTACTAAGACCACTACTGTTTGGCTGAGCCCGGCAGGTTTTATGGCTGCCCAGCCTGAAGACCAAAGAACAGCTCAGGGACAGTGATAAACATCCATGGTTTAGTAGATGGGGGATCTTACACATCAGAAGCAGGTCCTGGAGCTATACCCCAGTGTGCGTGGCAGACAGCAAGCAGGACAGCACGGTCTTCACTATCTATGGGAGAAGGAGGCTATGATTTTTTGAAGGAATTGATATTAGTTTGGCTCATCAGCTACCAGGGAAAGCAGCTCCCAGGACACATTCCCAGCGCCTCAAGTTAGTGACCATCACTAGGTAAGGTGTTTCCTTTTAATAATCCAGGAGGTGCAGCCATTCTGACTTAAGGGGTAGGGGGCAAGCACATTCATGTGAGCATGGTGTAGGTGAAGCAGGGACTGGTTGAGCAGGGGACATACAGAGCAAGAAAATAGCCATTTTGAGAGACCTGACCTAACACTCGCCCCAACGTACCCTGCACAACCCTTACAATTTTGTTTTTCCCTTCTTCTGTGAAGGGGGTCAGGTGTGTAGAGGTGGACTGCAACCAAATATCACAAATGCAACACAAACAACAATGGGTAAAGAAGATCAAGAATAAAAGGCGAGCCCACTGTGGGGTTAATTTTTAATGGAAATTCAGAAGAGGATGACAAAGGCATCTCACTGCAGACCCAGCAATCAAACTCCTTTCACAGTGCGTCTACTGTTGTTGCTTGGTCCATGAATATATTCCTTCTGCTGAGACCAGAGAGGAAATGTGAGCTGTTTATCAGACATAATGTGGGGAAATTATGACCAGTAAGCAAAATACAAGCAGTAACAGCCGCTCTGCCGGCGGCGTGGGTCCTGGCCTACAGTAGCACGCTGCCAGTTCACCCTCGGTCCCCACGACGGGCGACAAGCACCGGAGCCCAGTGCAAACAACACTCCGCAGCGTTGATATAATGGTGCCTTTCTCTAGGGTGGAGAGCTGGAGGAATTAATTTTAAGCGGATTTGGTAGAAGACAGGAGAAATATGTGTGGCCCTTTCTAATCCTATTCCCCACAAGACAGCAAATTCAAACCACCTGGGGACTCAACTGCCAGTTCCAGGGCCATTTTCTACACTCTTCCTGTGGGGGTAGATCCTGTGGCAAGGGCACAAGTTATTGTTCTGACCTGTAGTTGGCAATGGTCCTTTAGTATTCAACAGTTGAATTTGGATTGTGTTGACTAGTTGCCTCTGAGTTAACATGGCATAAGCACTAGGACTGTTATTGCTCCAGGGATGTGTCCATATTTTGAGAGAGGTTTCCCATCTCAATTGTTGTCAAAGTATCCTGGCAGCAGTGGATTATAAGGTAGGTGGAAATGGCAATGTATGCCACTTTTTTTTATTATTATTATTATAGTTGCTTTACAATGTTGTGTTATTTTCTGCTGTCCAGCAGAGTAAATTAGCTATATGCATACATATATCCCGGAGAAGGCAATGGCACCCCATTCCAGTACTCTTGCCTGGAAAATCCATGGACAGAGGAGCCTGGTAGGCTGCAGTCCATGGGGTCGCTAAGAGTCGGACATGACTGAGCGACTTCACTTTCACTTTTCTCTTTCATGCATTGGAGAAGGAAATGGCAACCCACTCCAGTGTTCTTGCCTGGAAAATCCCAGGGACAGGGGAGCCTGGTAGGCTGCAGTCCATGGGGTCGCACAGAGTCGGACACGACTGAAGTGACTTAGCAGCAGCAGCAGCAGCAGCAGCATACATATATCCCTTCCCTCTTGAATCTCCCTCCTATGCCCACCTCCCACTCATCTAGGTCATCACAGAGCACCCAGCTTTGCTCCCTGCATCAGATTCCCACCAGCTCTCCATTTTACACATGGTAGTGCATATACATCAAGTCCAATCTCCCAATTCATCCCCCATTCTCTGTGTCCACATGTCGTTCTTTATGTCTGCATCTCTATTCCTGCCTTGCAAATCAGTTCATCTGTAACATTTTTCTAGATTCCATACATATGCATTAATATACAATCTTTTTCTTTTTCTAATTTCACTCTGGATGACTGTCTACATGCAGATGGTCGAGAAACACATGAAAAGATGCTCAGCATCACTAATTGTTAAAGAAATGCACATCAAAACCACAATGAGGTATCACCCTACACCAGTTAGAATGGCCATCATCAAAAAAATCTATAAACAATAAATGGTGGAGAGCATATGGAGAACAGGGAATGCTTTTGCACTGTCGGTGAAATGTAAATTGGTCTAGCCACTATGGAAAACAGTATTCAGGTTCCTTAAAAACTAAAAATAGAACTGCCATATGACCCAGCAATCCCACTAATGAGCATATACCCTGAAAACAAACCATATTTCAAAAAGACACATGCACCCAAATGTTCACTGCAGTACTATTCACACTAGCCAGGACATGGAAGCAGCCTAAATGTCCATCAACAGGTGAGTGGATAAAGATGTGTTACATATACACAGGGGAATATTACTCAGCCATAAACAGAAGCAGTATTTGGTCATATCATTTTTATTGATTCATTCCTGAACTTTGTGGCCAATAAAGTGGATTCCTTGGTAGCTATAAATGTCCAAAGGGGTCCTATGTGTCACACACAGCTGTTCTAGATCCTACCTAGTGGTTTTTTATGTGGCTCGAGGCCTTAGGTAGCTCTTTTATGTCTTCCACTGCTGTAATGCATTGTATACTGCAAATAGCTGCTGTTCCATCACAATATATCATCACTCTGCCTCCTTCCATGGCTGGGACCAGCAGCCCCAATATACTCTTTGGTTATTTTGCTGTTGTCACAGTCTCTGACCAAACCCTTCTAGGTAAATGGTGTTGGCCAGTTCACAAGCCTCTCAGTGAGTTAATATCCCTAAATCCTGCATCTATAATTGCTTAGGGGTGTGAGTCTGGGCTGTGTATTTTGTAGATAATCCAGCTCCTTGCATTTTGTCTGTATTCACCAGCCATCCTCTTGCAATCAGATGAACCATAAGCACAGGATAGCTACATTTAAATTGGAAAGAGGCTCCGATGTTAGCAGGATATCCTCAATGCAGTGGAAAGAGAAAGACATCTCTGACAATAGACAGTTGCCACAAGTCCCCACAGGCTGGAGGAAGGCCACCTTGTGGTTACCCCCACAGCTTTCTGTTCCCATCCTTATTTGCCCACATCCTGGCAGTCACAGGCATTTTCTCAGCCTCCTGGCTGGCTCAAGAGTTGTTGGACTGCACCTGGCAGGCCTGAAAGCCTTGCAGTGGACCAATCTTGAGACTGAAGAAAGAGCTCAATGACAGTGACAGACATCAGTGGTTCAGTAGATGGGGTATGTTACATGTGAAGCAGTCCTGGAGCTACACTTCACTGTGTTCAATAGACAATGAGCAGGACACAGCATCAGTCTTCCCTGATCAGGGGAGAAGTAGGCTCTGGTTTAGAAGCAGAACTGATGTCAGCTTGGCTCATCAGCTAACTGGGAAACCAGCTTATGGGCTATGTTGCTCATGGCCTCTAAGGTTAATGACCTTAGAGGGTAGATATTTTCTTTTTTCTTTTTTTTTTAGATGTTTTCTTTTAATTAACTAGCAGATAAAGCCATTCTGACATAAGCAGCAAAGGGCAAGTGCATTCATGTGAGCAGGGTGTAAGCAAAGCAGGGAATGGTCAAGTAAGGGATATACAAAGAGCAAGAGAACAGCCATTTTGAGCGGCCTAACCAAACACTCCACCCAACATACCCTGCACAAGCCTTACATATTAGTCTTCCCCCTTTCCTTGGTATCCCTAAGGTCAGGTATGTAGAGGTAGACTACAGCCAAGTACCACAAATGCAATACAGACGACAGCAGTTAATGAATATTGAGAATCTAAGAAGTAGGCAAACTTTGGAGCCTGGCACTTTTGGGGTCAATATATGGAAGTACAGCAGATGACAACAAAGGCATCCGGCTGTGCAACCAGCAACCAAACATCTCACAGTGAGCCGACTGTTGCCACCCACTCCATGAACTGAGCAGCCCTTCTGCTCAGGCTACAGACAAAATATGAGCTGTTTATCAGGCACAAGACTGGACATATCATGACCATTAAGCAAAATGCAAGCAGTAACAGCATTCTGAAATAACACTACCCCTGTGAGTAGTTTTTGTCCTGCCTGCAGTACCATACTGCATGTCCACCCTCAGTTGCAATGGCAGGTGACAAATACTGGAGCAGCAGTGTAGCAACAAACCACAAAGTTAATATAATGGTGGCTTTCTCTAGTATGGGGACCAGGAGGACTTAATTTTAGGTGAGTCTAGTAGAATATTGGAGAAGGCAATGGCACCCCACTCCAGTACTCTTACCTGGAAAATCCCACGAACGGAGGAGCCTGGTAGGCTGCAGTCCATGGGATCGCTAGGAGTCCGACACGACTGAGCGACTTCACTTTCACTTTTCACTTTCATGCACTGGAGAAGGAAATGGCAACCCACTCCAGTGTTCTTGCCTGGAGAATCCCAGGGACGGGGGAGCCTGGTGGGCTGCCATCTATGGGGTCACACAGAGTCGGACACGACTGAAGCGATTTAGCAGCAGCAGCAGCAGTAGAATATAGGTGAAATCTAGAAGGCCCTTTCTAATCCTATTCCCCACAAACTCAAACCAAATGGGACTTACCTGCCATTTCCAGGCCCATTTTCTTCTGTCTTCTCCTGGGGGTGAATCCTGTGGCAAGGGCAATAGTCCTTTGATGGTCAGCAGCTGAACTCAGATGATGTTGACTAGTGGCCTCTGGGTTAAGATGGCATAAGCACTGGGTCAGTTGCTTCTGGGCTCTGTCCATATTTTGAGAGGACAGGTTTCCCATCTCAGTTGCTATTGAAATAGCCAAGCAGCAGTGACACTGTAAAGCAAGTGGGAATGGCAGCATATGTCTTTTTTACCAGTCCATTCTGAACTTCATGTCCCATAAAGTGGATTCTTTGGTCACTATCAATGTCCATGGGGGTCCTGTATGTCACACACAGCTGTTCTAGATCCTGCTGCTGCTGCTAAGTCACTTCAGTCGTGTCTGATTGTGCGACCCATAGACAGCAGCCCACCAGGCTTTCCTGTCCCTGGGATTCTCCAGGCAAGAACACTGGAGTGGGTTGCCATTTCCTTCTCCGATCTTCTAGATCCTGTGTGGTGGATTTTTGCAATGCTCAAAGCCTTGGGTAGGTCTTTTTAATGTCGTCACTGTTGCAATGCATCATAGACTGAAAATAGCTATTGTTTCATTGCGCTAAATCCTTGCTCTGTCTCCTTCCGAAGCTGGGAACAGCAGCCCCAGGATACTCTTTCAAAATTTTGCTATTGCCACAGTCCCCAACCAAATTCTTCTGGGTAACTGACCATATCCAATTCACAAGCCTGTCCCAGAGTTAATATCCCAAAAGTGTGCATCTATAATCATTTAGGGGTGCTGAGTCTGGGGTATATTTGTATTTTGTAGGTAATCCATGTCCTTGAACTTTGTCTGTATTCACCAGCCACTCCCATGCAATCAGATGAGCCATGAGCACAGGACTGCTACTTTTAAGCTAAAGAGGCTCTGAGGTTAACAGGATATTCTCAATGCCATGGAAAGAGAAATACATCTCTCATAGTAGACAGCTGCCATAAATCCCCACAGGCTGGGGGATGGCCACCTCGGGATTATGCCACAGCTTTCTCTTCTCATCCTTACTTGCCCACATCTCAGCACTCACAGGCATTTCCTCAGCCTCCTGCCTGGCTCAAGAGGTGTTGCGCTGCACCCCACAGGCCTGCAAACCTTGTAGATGCCTGACCTCAAGACAGAAGACCCCAGAGACAGTGGCAGAAACATCAGTGGTTCAATATGGGGCATCTTACATCTGAAGCAAGGCCCTGGCATGACATCCCACTCAGTGTGATGGACAGTGAGAAGGACATGGCAGGAGTCTCCGCTGCTCAGGGGAGAAGGGAGGTCTAGTTTAGAGGGAGAATTGATATCAGCTTGACTCATCAGCTCAAGCACTATAGGGAGTTAATCCATTGTTTAAACAACCAGACACTGGAAGCATATTGACACAGTTCAAATCTTGGCTCTTTTATTTGATTACCTTCCTGGAAAACTTTTTCTATTTTTTTGTGCCTCAATATCTTTATCTGTAAAATGGGAAAAAATATATATACCCACCTGAAAGAGTTGATGTTAGGGATCAAATGAGTAAATGCAGGCAAATTTATTGTATACTTTATGTGTGCATGTGTGCTAAGTCACTGCAATCATGACTAACTATTTGTGACGCCGTGAAATGTAGCCTGTCAGGCTCCTCCGTCCATAGAATTCTCCAGGCAGGAATCCTGCAGCAGGCAGGTTTTTTATCACTAGTGTCACCTGGGAAGCCCATTTTATACTTTATGAAACATAACAAATATTAGCTATCATTATTATCAGCTTCTCATTTCTTCATTCTATGGACCTTTGACAAAGCAGTGATTATAAAATAGAATTCTAATAAGAAAACATATAAAATTATTAAATTACATTCATATATAATTATTATATGCATATAATAATTATATGCATATGTATATATTATATGAATATAATTTAATGCATACATACATCTTATCATAGACACTCATATGTGTATAAGTCAAGAAACAATGATTTTTTTAATCCTTACTTAAATGCAACTCTGTAAAATGAAAAAGTGTGAGAAACACTGGGCTGGAAGAAGCACAAGCTGGAATCAAGATTGCTGGGAGAAATATCAATCACCTCAGATATGCAGATGACACCACCCTTATGGCAGAAAGTGAAGAGGAACTAAAAAGTCTCTTGATGAAGGTGAAAGAGGAGAGTGAAAAAGTTGGCTTAAAGCTCAACATTCAGAAAATGAAGATCATGGCATCTGGTCCCATCACTTCATGGCAAATAGATGGGGAAACAGTGGAAACAGTGTCAGACTTTATTTTTCTGGGCTCCAAAATCACTGAAGATGGTGACTGCAACCATGAAATTAAAAGATGCTTACTGCTTGGAAGGAAAGTTATGACCAACCTAGATAGCATATTCAAAAGCAGAGACATTACTTTGCCAACAAAGGTCCGTCTAGTCAAGGCTATGATTTTTCCAGTAGTCATGTATGGATGTGAGAGTTCGACTGTGAAGAAGGCTGAGCGCCAAAGAATTGATGCTTTTGAACTGTGGTATTGGAGAAGACTCTTGAGAGTCCCTTGGACTGCAAGGAGATCCAACCAGTCCATTCTAAAGGAGATCAGCCCTGGGTGTTCTTTGGAAGGAACGATGCTAAAGCTGAAACTCCAGTAGTTTGGCCACCTCATGCGAAGAGTTGACTCATTGGAAAAGAGTTGACTCTGATGCTGGGAGGGATTGGGGGCAGGAGGAGACAGAGGAACAGATGGCTGGATGGCATCACTGACTCGATGGACATGAGTTTGGGTGAACTCCAGGAGTTGATGATGGACAGGGAGGTCTGGCGTGCTGTGATTCATGGGGTCGCAAAGAGTCGGACACAACTGAGTGACTGAACTGAACTGAAAATGAAAAAGCAAGAAACTTAGCTAAAAAACACATATGGATTCCCAGCACTGTAAGATTATTAAAGTACTTTTTAAGTGTAAAATGCAAAAAAAAGAAAAAAAGCATCCAATTATACCCTGAAAAGTTCTCATAGGAACAACTTAGTATTTTTTGTTATATATACATCATAATATACAATAGTTTATTAGCCATGTAATTATAGAGTTATCCTAAAGGCATGCATAATGCATGTAATTAAGTCCTTGTTGAGAAAAAGCCTACAGTTTGTTCAGAAATAACCTTTTTTTTTTTTCCTTTAGGTCAGTTCATAAAAAGATAGCTTGGACTTTAAAAATCTGTCTACTGAAATGGTCCATATATTATTAATTTCCAAATGTTGTGGTGTCCTAGTCCCTATACACAATCATTAGAAAAAAGAATGGGAACTTTTATGTCCTTTATTCATTCATAAAGACTTCCTCCTACCATTGGAAAGTATTGCTGAAGAATACTGATAATTTAATAATTGGATATAACTTTATATCCACTTTACTCAAATGCAAAAATTGTGTTTTTTTAAGCTTTTTAGTTTACATTGGAATATAGCCAATTAACAATATTATGATAGTTTCAGTTGAAAATCAAAAGGACTCAGCCAAACATATACATGTATCGTTCTCCCCCAAACTTCTCTCCCATCCAGGCTGCCACATAACACCGAGCAGACTTCCCTGTACTATGCAATAGGTCCTTGTTGGTTATCCATTTAAATATAGTTGTGTGTACATGTTAACCTCAAATTCCCTAACTATCTCTTTTTCTCTTCCTTCCTCCCTGCTAACCATAAGTTCATTCTCTAAGTCTGTGAGTCCATTTCTATTTTGTAAATAAGTTCATTTGTACTATTTCTTTTTAAATTCTGCATATAAGGGATATCATATGATATTTCTCTTTCTCTGACTCACTTCACTCAGTATGACAGTCTTCAGGTTCATCCATGTTGCTGCAAATCGCATGATTTCTTTTTAATGGCTGAGTAATTGTTGCAGAACACTGCTGACTCAATAATTGGATATAATTCTTACATCCGTTTTATTCACTTGCAAAAAATTTATAGTCCAGCTTTGGTAGGTAAATTAGTATCAACTCACATTTTAATATAATAGTGTGAAAAATGAGTGTTTCTACTTTGTTATTCTACTAAACTCAAAGGTATTAACCTCCAGCCTTTAAACTTGAAATTTTAGGGCAGGCAAAT
The DNA here is from genome assembly GCF_029407905.1 of Bubalus kerabau. Lineage (NCBI taxonomy): Eukaryota > Metazoa > Chordata > Mammalia > Artiodactyla > Bovidae > Bubalus > Bubalus kerabau. The sequence goes on from NC_073645.1 coordinate 7,634,296, forward strand.
GGTCATTTATTACAGGATTACAGCTCTATGTCAAAAATTACATATTATGTATAAGGATAGCATTCTTTACATTTTGTGTTGTATGGTTCAATTTTTTTAACTTAAACATCAATACACTCTCACAACATTTTCATAGAACATGGACCTTATTTTGATTTCTTTTTGGTATCTCAAAGAACAGCTCATCTAAAATTTTGAACTTGAGATACCAAATGTAATCATATTTTCTTCCTAATGTAGCCAACTCATTGGAAAAAAAACAAAAACAAAACTGTTTCTGGAAAGACTGAGGGCAGGAGGAGAAGGGGATGACAGAGGATGAGCTGGTTGAATGGCATCATCGACTCAATGGACATGAGTTTGAATAAACTCTGGGAAATAGTGAAGAACAGGGATGCCTGGCATGCTGCAGTCCATGGAGTCACACAAAGTTGGACACGACTGAGTGACTATACAACAAAATATAATTCAAATCTTTGAGGCCCGAAGATATACATTTTGCAGGCTTCCTGATTGGTACTATGTATTTGAGAGTTGGAGGACAACTCTGAATACATGAGTTCAGTTCAGTTCAGTTGCTCAGTCGTGTCCGACTCTTTGCGACCCCATGAACTGCAGCACGCCAGGCCTCCCTGTCCATCACCAACCCCCGGAGTTTACCCAAACTCATGTCCATTGAGTCGGTGATGCCATCCAACCATCTCATCCTCTGTCGTTCCCTTCTCCTCCTGCCTTCAATCTTTCCCAACATCAGATGGCCAAAATATTGGAGTTTCAGCTTCAACATCAGTCCTTCCAATGAACACCCTGGACTGATTTCCCTTAGGATGGACTGGTTGGATCTCCTTGCAGTCCAAGGGACTCTCAAGAGTCTTCTCCGACACCACAGTTAAAAAGCATCAACTCTTGTGCTGAGCTTATGAGTGGCCAAGGATAAATGTGATAAGAGTTAAAGAACTAACCACTCTGACCAGGAGCCTGCAGTGCTACTTAGCAGTGGAGTGCATTGTCAGCTTTCGATTCAGAGGATCCTTCCAGAGACTGTGGCTTGGCCTCTGGAGTCAGGAGGATTCCGTTTTGATCCAGGAGATACAAGATGAGGATGTGGACTATTTCCACTGCTGTAGGAATGTAAAGAAGAGGATACACATGTCAGATTTTTAGGTATTAAAATAAATGATTGAAGAGTGTTGCAAAACATTCTTCTTGCCTCACATTATACATATCGCTCCTTCATTTCTCTCCAGCTTTAAATATAAGAAAGAGTTATCATTCCATGTCATATATTATACAATACATACTTTTGTCAGCCTGGTCATTTAAGAGTCCATGCTAGGAACATTCTTTTATGTTTTGGGAGAGTCAAGCTCATTACAAGCACTATCTTTCTAGATTTTTCAAAAATTGCTCTACTCCTTCTATCAGTGTCTATTTCTGTCTGCAATATCCCATTTAGGTTTCTTAGGTCGTCACAGGCCCAGCACAGCACTTGCCATGGTTTACCTTTCTTTACAAACTACAACTGTAGCCTTCCTCTAAGCTGCCATAGGATTACCTGCATTCTCTTCCCCTTGTCTGTGGCTCTCATTTCCTTGCCTGATCTGCTGTGCAGATTGAGATTCAGGAACCATTGATGTCTCCTAGGAGGGCCATCGACAGTCTTTGCGCACATGTTGCAAATGAACTTTAACTAGGAGCACCTCCACAAACAATATTTTATAGTGAGCTTAGAAAGAGTCATTTTTATGGATATCATACTGGAGGTAAAAGCATAAACACATGAAGGAGAATCATTGCTAACAGCAAATGCTTATTGTGTATGTATTGTGAGCTATGTGTTGTTATATAAACTAAAGACAGTAAAATGCATGATTTGAAGAGATTTACAACTCTATTGAACAGGCTGAAGGTGTGCATAATAAAAAAAAGTAACATTTGAGAAACAGGGGTAAGAACTCTAGACACAGCAAGGAAAATTGGATTCAAGCCCAATTCAACAATTCTATAACCTTCAAGAAAGAATTCAGCCTCACTTTTATTATTCTTAAAGTGTACAAGACAGCAAAAGAGACACTGATGTATAGAACAGTCTTACGGACTCTGTGGGAGAGGGAGAGGGTGGGAAGATTTGGGAGAATGGCATTGAAACATGTAAAATATCATGTATGAAATGAGTTGCCAGTCCAGGTTCGATGCACGATACTGGATGCTTGGGGCTGGTGCACTGGGACGACCCAGAGGGATGGAATGGGGAGGGAGGAGGGAGGAGGGTTCAGGATGGGGAACACATGTATACCTGTGGCAGATTCATTTTGATATTTGGAAAATCTAATACAGTTATGTTAAGTTTAAAAATAAAATAAAATTTAAAAAAAAATAAAATAAAAAAAAAACAAAAAAAAAAAGAAATATCTATTTTTTTTGATGGGGGTGTAGCTATTTTTTTAAATTAATTAATTATAATTTTTTTTTAACTTTACAATATTGTATTGGTTTTGCCATACATTGACATGAATCTGCCATGGGTGTACATGTGTTCCCCATCCTGAATCCCCCTCCCATCTCCCTCCCCATACCATCCCTCTGGGTCATCCCAGTGCACCAGCCCTGAGCATCCTGTATCCTGCATCAAACCTGGACTGGCGATTCGTTTCTTATATGATATTATACATGTTTCAATGCCATTTTCCCAAATCATCCCACCCTCTCCCTCTCCCACAGAGTCCAAAAGACTGTTCTATACATCTGTGTCTCTTTTGCTGTCTTGCATACAGGGTTATCTTTACCATCTTTCTAAATTCCATATATATATGCGTTAGTATACTGTATTGGTGTTTTTCTTCCTGGTTTACTTCACTCTGTATAATAGGCTCCAGTTTCATCCACCTCATTAGAACTGATTCAAATGTATTCTTTTTAATGGCTGAGTAATATTCCATTGTGTATATGTACCACAGCTTTCTTATCCATTCGTCTGCTGATGGACATCTAGATTGCTTCCATGTCCTGGCTATCATAAACAGTGCTGTGATGAACATTGGGGTACACGTGTCTCTTTCAATTCTGGTTTCCTCAGTGTGTATGCCCAGCAGTGTGATTGCTGGGTCATATCACAGTTGTATTTCCAGGTTTTAAGGAATCTCCACACTGTTTTCCATAGTGGCTGTACTAGTTTGCATTCCCACCAAAAGTGTAAGAGGGTTCCCTTTTCTCTGGACCCTCTCCAGAATTTATTGTTTGTAGACTTTTTTGATAGCAGCCATTCTGACTGGCGTGAAATGGTACCTCATAGTGGTTTTGGTTTGCATTTCTCTGATAATGAGTGATGTTGAGCATCTTTTCATGTGGTTGTTAGCCATCAGTATGTCTTCTTTGGAGAAATGTCTGTTTAGTTCTTTGGCCCACTTTTTGATTGGGTCGTTTATTTTTCTGGAATTGAGCTGCAGGAGTTGCTTGTATATTTTTGAGATTAATTCTTTGTTTGTTGTTTCATTTGCTATTATTTTCTCCCTTTCTGAAGGCTGTCTTTTTACCTTGCTTATACTTTCCTTTGTTGTGCCGAAGCTTTTAATTTTAATTAGATCCTATTTGTTTATTTTTGCTTTTATTTCCAATATTCTAGGAGGTAGGTCATAGAGGATCCTTTTTTACAGGTCACACTGTGACTGAATATAAAATGAAATCATTCATTCATTTAACAAGTAAATGTTAAAAAGGAGACTCTGTTTCATACATGGTGTCAGGGGATAGACATTAGAAAAAGAAATCCAGATTTCCGCTTTCTTAGAGTTTATACTTCAGTGTGTGAGGTGAAGGGGAAGAAAAGATGCATAAGTAAATAGATGGTAAAATTCCAAAGAGTGAGACCACCAGTGCTAAGACCCTAAGAAGAAAAATCTTAGCCTGTTGAAGGCACAGAGAGAAACCACGTGTGGGTGGAATGCTGTGACCCAGATTAAAAATGTGTAAATAAAACAGTTAAAAGATTATCTAGCATGAATCATATACTCCAATTCATGCAGAATTGTTTGTAGACATGTAGGCATGCAGAAATTAGAAAATATAAACATTCACTTACCTTGAGATAACCATAACATATTTTTAAAAAGTATGTCATAGACAAATATGTATAGAATGATTTTTTTAGTTTAAAACAGATATCACCTGAACCCTTCTGAGGAGGGTTCAGGGTGGGGAACACATGTATACCTGTGGTGGATTCATGTTGATATATGGCAAAACCAATATGATATTGTAAAGTTAAAAAATTAAAAAAAAAAAGAATAAAAAATAAATAAAATAAAAAATTCAGTACGGGTGAAAAAAAAAACTGGATATCACATAATAGAGTTGTGCTTTTATATATTTTATACATTAAAAGATATAATCATGGAGCTATGTACACATTAAATTTAATAACATTGGATATCTTTAAAGAAGGCAGTAAAATACGCCATACTGATACAGAAACTAAAAATAGAAAAATGGAAAAGTGTAAGTACAAGTAACCTTTCTTTTCATCTGTGAGTGGGTATGTTTATAAAATATATGGTATATCCAAAAATAAAAGCATAAGGATTTTGGCATCAGACTAGATGATGAGACTCTTTTCAAGGTTGTAGGTTAAACATTGTGCAATGTAATTATCATTTTAGATGCGATAGTGTGACATTTACTTTATTAGTTGTAGTAATTGTTAACAAAGCACTGTTAATTTGCAGATTCCTGAAGGAAAATTAGGGAGATATTTTTAATCTATTCTGAGCATCATTTATTTCATTACTTCCCACGATTCTTCAGTCTTTGTCATCCCTAGTTCTTCCATTATAGTAGTTCTTTCATTATATCTCTCTTTGCTTTGATTTTTGCACGTACCATATGGAAATTTTCTCTGGGTGCAGAAGGGTGGGAAGGGGCATCATCTTATCTTAGACTCAGTCCTCTCCTCGGTGACAGTAATGGACTTTTGGGCTCATTGATTTGAGTTATTTGCTAATGTGTTTATTGCTAATACATACATTTCTGTAAGTAAAATGATACTATATTCCATTTTGTACTTTTAAAATAAACCATTCTAGATTTGCTTAGAAAATAAAACTAGTGGCGACAGCGGAAACAGAGTAGGTGAAGTTATGGATAAAACGGAAATGAGTTGATCATCTTGAGGCTAGCTAATGGATAAAAGGGAGGACATTACAGTATTTGCTGCTTTTGTATATGTTTGATATTTTGTAGAAAGAGAGCGTATTAAAAGACTGAGATAAAACCTTAAAATTTTAAAGCTTCCATTATCATGGTGTTCAGGGCAGAGCTTACTAGAAATGTTAGAGAAAAACTGAAAAGAATTATCAGAGTGTCCCTTGGTGTTCTGATAAAATACATGAACAGAAAACCTCCAGAAGTAATGACTGAACCAAAAAAGGGAATATCTTTTAGCTGGTAAAAAAAAGTCTGGAAAGGGGCAGGTGAAGGGCAATGCAGTGGCCCCATGACGCCTCAGTGTCTTAATCTCCTTCCCTGTTTCTACTCTACTGTCCTTAATGTGTGTCTGTTGTCTTCACGGTCAGTTCCTATATCTCAAAGCACCACATTTTAGGCATTAAGATGAAAAATGTGTGTGTGTGCGCGCGCATGTGTGTGTGTGTGTGTGCTCAGTTGTGTCTGACTCTTTGCAATCCCATGAACTGTAGTCTGCCAGGCTCCTCTGTCCATGGAATTTTTCAGGCAGGAATACTGGAGTAGGTTGCTATTTCCTACTCCAAGGGATTTTCCCAGCTTAGGGATTGAACCTCTGTCTCTTGCACCTCCTACATTGGCAGGTGGATTCTTTACCACTGTGCCACCTGGGAGCCCCAAAAGGAGGAAGAAGAAGATAACAAAAAGAAGAGTATTGCCCACATATGAAAAATAAAACTCTCCCTAGCAAATTTCCATTCCATTGTCCAGAATTTTGTCACATAAAAACTACAAGGGAACATAAGAAATTTAATTTTAAGCTGGAAACACTACTGTCCATTCTAAACCAAAGTAATATCAGTAGGGAGGTTAAAGAGAATGTACACGGGGTGGCAGGTGGCAATGCCTGCCAGAGTCTACCTCTCTGGCTGTGCAACATCCTTAAGCAAACTTCTTCCCAAACTTACAACATAATTCCTCCTTTTTACGTCTCTTATGAGAGACTAGGGCCTGAACTCGAATGTTGTTTTTGTACCTCACCAAACTCCAGACTTTTACCTTTATCTGAAACAAAATCCAATTTTAAGATTTCTGCAATAATTTAGTTAAGATAACAGGGAATGCTCACTCACAGATTACTCAGAGGAGAGCACATTCAGAGGAGTGCATGGAAGAAAAATCTGCTCTGTTAAAAACCAAGTAGCAGGATATTGAAAAACCCTGATAAGAGACAGATAATGTGAGACTTAACCAAAAATGTGGAATGTTAAAGAAAATTTTTGGATAGAGACTCACTAGATCTAATAAATATTGAGTGGATGGCAGGAGATCAGGCAATTAAAGAGAGAATCAAACGTGATGCCTAGGTTTAAATATGCTAGGAACAGGTAAAAGGAAGCTCCCCATTTTTCTCCTCTGTAACTTCTGTTATCTCTGAGAAAGGAACAGATTATAATTAGCATTCTTCTCAAGGAAACAATAATATACTCTCTTATTTCTGAATGCTATTCTTCAATTTACAAAAGATTTTTGTGATAATAAATATTATTTATTCAGGGCTTATATGGGCCAAGTTCCATGCAAACCACTACAGCATTATCTCATTTAATTATCAGAACAATCTAATAAGAAAAAATGTGTATTTTCTTCTTATAGATGCAGAAGTTATCTTAGTAAAGATCACACAGCTGGGATTGAAACTCAAATTTGCATTGCTACAAAGGACATGTCCTTTCTCTTTTATACTGCCTCACATACATTATCATTCATATCCACATATATTTGCATTTTTTGTAGATGAGCTTTTAAACATAGAAGCATCTCTAAATTTTAATATGGATGTGGAAAGTATATTGGAAGAGAAATTCCTTTCTAGGGAGCTTTGACTACTATCTTCACTTACCCTACCAACCCACCCCTCTCACCCCTCACTCTCCACTCTTATGCTTTCTGTGCTAGAACAAAAGGAATTTCAATCCATGACATTAAAATTATGGAATGTTTCAAACCTCAAATAAAAAAATATGATCAGTACTTTAAGAGAAAGGAGAGAGTGTTTGGTGGAGGTAAAAGCTATTGGACTTAGAACCCATTCCTTAGGTCAAAGGTTGTGGATTAGGAATTGATTTGATCAGGAATCAAATCTTGAATTTAGGACAGTCAAGACATACCCTTCTTTTACTTCTCATCCTTTCTTGCCTCTGTTTGTCCTCAACAGTGACCTTCATTCTGTCCCTCAAATAAAGGAGAAATCAGGGCTTCATAAAGAGAAACTTTATTCAGAAAGAGTTTGCAAAGAAAAGAATGGAACTATTGCAATATGGAGAATGCTCTGACCATAAGATCTGCAAGTTTCACTAAATAAAAGGGATTTCTACCTAAACTGTGTTGGAAGTGGATTGAAAGAGTGGCATGATTGGATAGCAGATCAGAGGAAGTTTTGCCCTGAGATCTGACTATTTGCAGGAGGGGTTGTGTGCTGGAACAGGCTGAAGATGGGTCAGAGTTGAGGGGTCTGGGTAAAGGAGAGAAATTTAGTCAAATTTTTGTTATCAAGCATTTTGCTTCAGATGATCAGTGGGGATAAAACAGCTCAGCTAATTTATGTGAGAGGCAGAGAATATGAATATGGAAGGCTGGCCTTGGCATAGGAAAGCAAGGGGTTGTCCAGGATTCCTACCTAAGTCATACGGAAGGGTGGTTCATTGCAGTGAGTCATTCCCTGGAACACAAAAGTGATAAATAGGTTTCTTAACCTTCTAAACAGTGCTTAGGTAAAGTTCAATGCTGTCCCCTATTCCAGACAAGTCTTCTCTTTGTAGCTGTTCTCCCCAGGCACACACTTTTAAAGTTAGCTTCAAAGAGCAAAAGAGATATAGCCTTCTTTTCTAATTTGGAAAATTCTAGGCAGGGATTCCAAGATGCCAAATGCCAATATCTGTGCTCAGCGATGATAAGGAGCTATGATGTAAAATGTTACTCCACAGCATTTAGGTAGAAGTGGTTGGGTAGAAGTAGGAGGTATCGTAATTCATCCTTCATCTGTTCTAGGATTCATTTTCCTCGAGGGAAGAAAACACAGTTATTAGAGATGGTAGGATAATAAAGTATTCTGGGCAACCAAAGACAACAGCTACTAAAGTCCATGATACTTTGTTTCTTTATGATTATTTTGTAAATTTTACTTTGAATCATGTACAACGGGGAAATGATTTCCTGAAACCTGAAGACATATAGTAGCTGCCTCAACAGCTACGTATCTTTGATATTTGAATGCCTCCACACATCTCTCCATTGCGAGTGGTAGAGGTCTTTTGTCTCTCACTTCAGTGTGCGCAAAGATGAATGTCTGTTCACGTTGCCTCAGCTTGCCTCTTCCATTATTCAAAGGGGCTCTGTGTGATACTGACACTTTAAACTAGTCCATGAAATAGAGTTCAGTCTGAAGTCTTATATTACATTTAAGACATAGAGCTTGCTGTTATTGTAGCTACCCTGTGCCTAATGGGAAACAGAAACAGTTATTCTTAAGGAACTATAACACTATATATGAGAATAATAAATGACATATCATCAATCAGGCATGTGTAATATAAGAATAGCTTATATTACGTACTTTCATAACTAATGTTTTTCAAACATGTAAAATTAGATTCTCAAGTGTTTACAAGAGAATTCTTAATGAGATTTTTCATTCCCATTTTGCAGAGAAATTAGTAATGAGTGAAAGGGTACACTTTAAAAATAGATCCCTAAAAGCGAAAGCAAAACCCAGTATTCTGCCTTTTCAGAAAACATTATACCAGGGTCACTTTGATTTTTACAGGTGAAAATCAAATTCACTGAACTGGATTTTGAAGTATTTGGAGACTTGGAATCTTTAAGAAAGGGTCTTTTTATTTATTTTTTTTTCCAATTGTTATGTTTTATCAAGGTGAGTTCTAAAGTACTAAAAACTAGTCACTAATAAAAATGTACTTGTTGAATCTTTTCTGCATTTCTCTTGGTACTAAAAAGTAAAAATAAGAAAGTTATACCTGGTCCTAATTATAGGTAACTGTCACCAATGCTTCCCATAATTTTCCCCTCACAATATTATAGGAATGTGATAACTTTCTTTACTTAACATTTTAAGAGCATTTTACTTGGTAAGCACCTATTCTATAAACATAATGTATGGGCGGGATTACTAGATGATAGTTTAGACTTTTTTTAAAAAACTATGTAGGTTGTTGAACAAAAGGCTCAAAACCTGAAAAAAAGTAAGTTTAAATTCTGAATTTACCAGTTGATATAACTTGCCTAATTTTTTTAGGTTATTTCTGTTTATTCTTGCTTAGTTTTGTTTTATTTCTGAGATACCATGTGGATTTTAAGAATTTTAAGATATACAAAGTACCTGGCATGGTAGCCTAATAGTTATTTGGTAACTATTAAAATTCCATCTTAAGTTTTGAACTTTTCCTACAATGTCCCTCATTTTTTAAAAAAATAACATTGAAGTGATCTCTGCTACCCCTTTGGAATTTTATTTTATTTACTTTTAATTCAAATATAGTTCATTTACAATGTTGTGACAATCTCTGCTGTACAGCAAAGTGATTCAGTTATGTGTGTGTGTGTATATATATATATTCTTTTTAAAAATACATATATATTATTTTCCATTATGTTTTATCCCAGGAGATTGGATATAGTCCCCTGTGCTATACTGTAGAAACTTGTTTATCCATTCTAAATGTAATAGTTTGATTCTACCAACTCAAAACCCCAGTCTGTCCCTCTCCTTCTACTACCCGCTTCCCTTGGTAATGTAAGTCTGATCTCTGCATCTGTATTCCACTTTGGAATCCAAATGTGGCTAACTGAATTTTCTATATGTACCTCCAAAGAAGAGGCTGCTGCAAGCTGTTTTCTTTTATATGTATGTGTATTTCCTAAAGCTCCCACTTTGATGAAGACCAGACTGTTGTCACTAAGGAAATACATCCTGGCCGGGATGGGCTAAAAATGAAACCACCACCCAATGCTGCTGGAGGTGAACCATCTGGAATCTCAAGCAATTTTTGAATTCTGGAGCCTTTATTTCACTTTTTGTCTTTGAGAAAGATGCTCTGTGGAGCATCTGGGTAAAATATTTTCTCCTGATTTTATGTGTTCACAAACTCATTTGTTTAGTAATGCCAGAAAACGTGTAAGTTGGAAAAGACTCTATAAAATCTTCAGTATATGTGATCAGCCTTTCAACTTTCACTAGTCTTTCAATTCTTTGGTGGAGATTTGTAAAACTACTCTACTTCAGATATTCTGATTCACCTGATTTAGGATGGCATGGCTTATATCTGCTTTTTGAAATCCCATGACTGATTTTGGTATTCATCAAAATTTAAAAGCTCTTGTTATTACACCTACAACATGAAACTGAAGACATGCTGACTTCTTAAAGGAATTAGAAAATAGAGATGCACAACTACAAATATGCCCAAATATTAACACTTTATACTAACAGTCCGGAGAAGGCAATGGCACCCCACTCCAGTACTCTTGCCTGGAAAATCCCATGGGCAGAGGAGCCTGGTGGGCTGCAGTCCATGGGGTCGCTAAGAGTCAGACACGACTGAGAGACTTCACTTTCACTTTTCACTTCATGCATTGGAGGAGGAAATGGCAACCCACTCCAGTGTTCTTGCCTGGAGAATCCCAGGGACGGGGGAGCCTGGTGGGCTGCCGTCTATGGGGTCACACAGAGTCGGACACAACTGAAGTGACTTGGCAGCAGCAGCAGCAGCATTCTAACAGTCAGGTTTGTTCCTTGACCATTCAATATTTCTCCATAATTAAGTGTAAATAGTATTAAATGTGTCAGAGTAGCTGAGATATAATCCTAATGCTCTCCCATTTTGAATTTCCTTTTTAAGGTAAGATTTATAATTAATTCTTACGACATATCAGCTATCAAACTTAACATTTGGCATAGATTACCTGGGAAGTTAATTGTCCTTATCAGCTACCTAAGGAAAGTGATGATGCTAGTGGGGTGAGTTGAGGATTGTTGACAGAATGTCCAAATTCATATTTGTTAACAAGGTGCATAAAAAGAGTATCAGTCTGATTACAGTCAAGTACAAATCTTGATCTCCCTCTTCTGAACTTGTCATCCTCTTCAGGGGTCATTGAAAACTAAATCTAACTTTTGGCTCTCTGTTCTGCCTAATTTCTAGCATTCTTCTTTTCTATTATTTCCGCTAAGGTCCTGAAACTCTCCTTTATTGAAGGTCCAATTTCTAGCCTATTACTTATAACAGAACTTTTAGACAGTCATGAACAGAAAGTTAAACTTACTTGTTGGGGACAGAATTAAACAGCTGTGGTACATTTATTTAGAGGACAAAACATATCAGAATGATGTATAATAAAATCTTCTGTTACAGTATAACTTGTAACTATTCATAAGAACGTGTAGTAAAGTTTCTCTGAGGTAGAAGCATACAATAGTGGCGCTTATAAATCTCCATAGTATACAGTCTCTGAAATATGCATATTTCCATACATTTATATATCCACATACATACACATGTGTGTATATGTATGTGTAATATATGCATATCAAAATTATATTCTTTAGGAATTTATAAATGTACATGGTATTTGAAATATATATATATATAATGAAAGGCTTCTTTGATAAATCATCAGCTCAGTCAGGTCCAACTCTTTGTGACCCCGTGGACTGTAGCCTACCAGGCTCCTCCCTCCACGGGGTTCTCCAGTCAAGAATACTGGAGTGGGTTGCCATTTCCTTCTCCAGGGGATCTTCCCAACCCAGGGATGGAACTCCAGTCTCCCACATTGCAGGCAGACGCTTTAACCTCTGAGCCACCAGGGTAGCCCCTCTGTCAGAATAGTGTTGAATTGTGTAAGAAATATGGAGCATTGCAAACAAGGATAATTATTTTTAGCAGTACTTTTTTATAGAGTAAAAGAGCAAACATTTGTGATATTTCTGTGGCCATCTGAGATATCATAAAAATAGTATTAGGTATAAAAGACACACTGAAAATTGTATTTTCTAAATGTTAAGACCTAATCTTGGGAAGACAATGTCAAAAGAGTTATTCGAAGGAGATTTATTCACTTGATTAACATAAGAATGTCATTATCTGAGAACAATGAAAGATTGTAGCTTGACAACCTGTTGATCAAGAGACAATGACATGATAAATAAGCATAGAAAATAGGAATGCAGTTTAAAGTATCTTAGCTCTTTCAGAAGTGAAGGAATAATCCAGGGGATGATAAAGTCAGTGCAACACATAACAATTATTCTGGTAAGCTATAGAATCTCTGCTATTTGAGTAGATGACATGGAAAGTAAAGAATAAACTCTTCTTATTTCTTGTTAAGATCAGCCCAAACATAACTGATTGTTTTAACAGGAAAAAAAAATCCAGTTTTATGTTGTTAGTATTTGGCAGTGAAAGACACAAGCTTCTTTAATATTTTCAATCTTAACAGACCAGCCACCAAAACTGACCCAATCTTGGCAACATTTTAACAATTTCTCTGTTTTTTATTTTTTCCTGGATTCTTTTTTGATGGGATTATAATTTAGGTAGTTAAACCTTCTTTTTACAAACCTAAAACTTTCTATTTCATCATTTTATGACTCAATTTTACATTTTGAACACAACAGACACTTTAGGATAAAATGATTCTCTTTTACTGTTTAAAAAAAAACTACATCCTTTTCTTTGCATATAAAATTTTTCTTTTCTGTCAATACTGATTTGAATATATTTTAAATTAGCCATATGAACATGAGTTTTGATAACTAACTTCTTTACAGAGTGAAATGGAATTTAATCCTGAAACACCAGCAAAGCTAATAATACTATACCTAATGGCCATACACACTGTTTTTACAACTTCTTAAAAAGGCAAAAATGAAGACATTTGAGAACATGGCCCAAAGAAACAGCTAGTTACTCTGTAACTTACAAAAGTAAGAATCAAAGGAATATGCATTAAATCTATGTTTGATAAATATATTTTAATACCTACCTTAGTTAAAAATAATCCAATTAGCTAAGATGTGTGTGTTAGTCACTCAGTCGTGTCCACCTCTGCAACCCCATGGACTATAGTCCACCAGGCTCCTCTGTCTATGGAATTCTCCAGGCAAAGGTTGTCATTTCCTCCTCCAATTAACCAAGATAATTAATTTAATATTAGTTCAAAATTATATTCTATTAATATAGAAATGTTTTTTAGAAATGCAATTTTATATAATTGAACACAAACTTTCACTTTTTTAAAATTCTCTGTGGAAGTAATATTAGCATAATTTATTAGGAAACAGTATAAAAAGTGTAGGAATTATATATTAACTAGTATTTTAGGGATAAAAGTACAGATTTTATTTACAAATAAAATAAAATATGCAATATTATGTTGTACTCTTTAAAATCAGGCAAAATAGCTGCATAAAAACCTAAATTATCAAAATAGCCTGGTTTGTTTAAGGATTCCCTTTAATAACATGATTTGGTTTATTTTAGAAAATTATAATCAGCTAAAATTGTCAGTAAGAAAAGTTTTTTTTATGTATGTATATACATTTTAATTGTTGTTGCTTTCCCCAAAAGGGTAACAGGTTAAGAAGTTCAGTTTTTTTTTTTTTTTTTCCTGGATTCAGTCTACAAAACCATGTTATATATTTATATACCTAACACCTTCTAGCAGCTTTTGACCATGATTTTAAGAAGAGATGGAGACTTTGAATTAATATGTGGATCCTTTTACAAATTTGACTAGTCAGTTAACTTTAATAATAATACAAATTCTTTTGTAATTATTTTTACTAAAAGACACTATTTCATATGTATTTAAATAACCCTTAGAAGGCTAATAAAGTAAAAGTTTTCACTGTAGTGATTTCTTCAGTTCAGTTCAGTTGCTCAGTCATGTCCGACTCTTTGTAACCCCCTCGACTGCAGCATGCCAGGCCTCCCTGTCCATCACCAATTCCAGGAGTTTACTCAAACTCATGTCCATTGAGTCGGTGATGCCATCCAACCATCTCATCCTCTGTCATCCCCTTATCTTCTAGTCCTCAATCTTTCCCAGCATCAAGGTCTTTTCCAATGAGTCTGTTCTTCGCATCAGGTGGCCAAAGTATTGGAGTTTCAGCTTTAGCATCAGTCCTTCCAATGAATATTCAGGATTGATTTCCTTTAGGATGGACTGGTTGGATTTCCTTGCAGTCCAAGGGACTCTCAAGAGTCTTCTCCAACACCACAGTTCAAAAGCATCAATTCTTCAGCACCCAGCTTTCTTTCTAGTCCAACTCTCACATCCATACATGACTACTGAAAAACCATAGTTTTGACTAGACAGACCTCTGTTGGCAAAGTAATAGCTCTGCTTTTTAATATCTCTGTCTAGGTTGGTCATAGGTCTTCTTCCAAGGAGCAAGCATCTTTTAATTTCATGGCTGCAGTCACCATCTGCAGTGATTTTGAAGCCCCCCCAAATAAAGTCTCTCACTGTTTCCATTGTTTCCCCATCTATTTGCCATGAAGCTATGGGACCAGATGCCATGATCTTTGTTTTCTAAATGTTGAATGATTTCTTAAGACTTTTGATATGCTCTGACTTGTAATATAAACCAATTTAGCATATAGCTTATCTTTGTGGGATAGAAAATCCCAAAATAATAAGTAAGTATGGCAGTTTGCTTCCTATAAAGGAAATCTGGATTTGGTAAGCCAGCAAGTAATCCTCAAGTTCTCTGAGCCCCTCACTAACTCAGGCTCATTTCAGTTTACCACTCCTCCACTGCTAACATCTGGCCCTTATTCTGATCTTCAATAGCTGCTTGAACCTGTCACCACACCTAAGTTCTAGGAAAGAGAATGCAGGAAAGAAGAAAAACGACAAAACCCCTGTGTCTCCAAAAACACTTTCTTCAAGCTTTATACACTACAACATTTACATCTAAATAGTTAAAACTTGGCCCCAAGGTCACCAATAATGGAACGGGGACTGGAGGATTATATGGTCTTTCAGATGTATAGAGCCAAGAGGTTTTACAGCTGAAGAAAAAGGGAGTAATGGTCATTTGGTGGTAATGAGTGACCTCTAACATATGAAATTATCTATGCTAAATCTAAGTTTAACGCCATGAATGTAAGCCAGTTACTTAATTATACATTAAAAAAAATTACAAATTAGAAATGTTACTCTAAACGGCCAAATTTTCTTAATTTTAAGAACATAAAATAGAAAGTATTAATAGATTCCAAATATTAATGAAACTATTTACCTCAGATTGGGTCTTGAGCTCATGTGGTTAGAACTCAAACCCAGCCAAAATCCTGCTTAGGACTTGAAACCATGTGCCTGGTATTTGAACCCAGCCAAGGAGGCATTGGGGGCAAGAGGAGAAGGGGACGACAGAGGATGAGATGGCTGGATGGCATCACTGACTCGATGGACGTGAGTCTGAGTGAACTCCAGGAGTTGGTGATGGACAGGGAGGCCTGACGTGCTGTGATTCATGGGGTCGCAAAGACTCGGACACGACTGAGCGACTGATCTGATCTGATCTGATCTGAAGGCCCACAGTCTTCCAACTGAGATCACAGACCAGGTTTCAGGACCTAATGGAGCTCAGGTTCTTGATGTTTCATCTAAGAAAGAATCAGTGAGAGACAAAGCAATAGGTAATAAGTGTGTTATCCATAGAAAAACACACTCCACAGGCCCGGTGTGGGCCGTCACTGAGGGCAAGTGTGGCCTTGAAATGTGATATGGCTAGCTTTTATGTGTTTGTTCTAAGTCGCTTCAGTTGTGTCTGACTCTGTGCAACCCTATGGACTGTAGCCTACCAGGCTGCTGTGTCCACAGGATTCTCCAAGCAAGAATACTGGAGTGGGTTGCCATGCCCTCCTCCAGAGGACATTCCCGACCCAGAGTTGGAACCCACGTCTCTTAGGTCTCCTATACTGGCAGGCAGGTTCTTTGTCACTAACACCACCTGGGAAGTCCAAGCTTTTATGGAGTGGTAAATTATAAACTAATGGTAGGAGGAGTATTCCAATCATTTGGGGGAAGAGACAGAGATTTCCAGGTCTTGGGTCACCTCCCACTTTCGATGGTAGGCCTTGGAACTACCCTGGTGACTCTGGGTGTGTCATTTAGCTTGCTGATGTGTTACAATGAATGTATACTGAGGATCAAGGTTAGTGGCAGTTGACTGGTCTGCCACCTTGGGCCCATTTGATTCTAATCAATTTATGTTGTGTCCTTGGGCTATGTCATTCTTTCAAAGGTTGCACCCTGCCTTCTTCCCTCCTGTTTCATTAATACTTTAATACGGTTCTCTTCAATATCCACAAGCATGGCCCTAAATCTCTCTATAATAAAGAACACATACTCATTAAGGGAAGCTTTTTGTGTCATGTGTTTTCAATGATCTCTCAAGGCTGTGTTTGCAGTTGTCTTCTTGCTTGATGGAATCTTAATAACAGACAAGAACCTGACCAGATTCTTGTCTCACACAAGTGGGAATCACTGTGCACCACTTATTGTTCCAATGTTATTGTGGCTTCACATTCTGTGTTGCTTAGATTCAAATTACTAACTACCTGATTGGTCTGACACTCATGGAAGTTGAAAGTCAGCTAATTCCACCCAATGTGCTAATCAATGACTAAACTTTACAATTGGTATGACTGATAAGATGTTTAAATACTTTGTCGTAGAACCAATAAAGATTTGTTTCTCTCATAGCTTTATCTTTGTTCCAACCTTCAATGTCATTGAACTACAAGAGAGTTTTAAGAGTTATTTCAACCTCTTGGATGCTAGGGCTTACTTCAAGAACATGTTTTGCCAAATTTATGGAGACACATTCTTGTTTCAGAACTGAATGTAAATTGTAGTCACACATTTGGATGCTCCCTGCTGAGAGCTGGACTTTTGAAAAAGTCACGTTCTGTAAAAAGGTAAAAAAGCAACTCCATCTGTTTTTTACTTCAGGCTAAAAGTCTCCAGCTTATTTCTTCTCATGAATATATCACAGCTGAAGTCTAGCAACTGGCTAACATCTAACTTCATAAGAAATAGAACCAAATGGCTTGTCATTTCTATTTTTCAGGGAAAAAACTTTCTCTCTCCTAGAAAAAGATAAATATGGAGTATAGCAAGAGGTATGAAATTTTACTCCCCCCCTAAATATTAGATATAGACTCCATCCTGTTTTCAATATTCAATTTTGACCTTACTGCAATATGGTGCTTTTAAAATGTAAAGAGGTTCAGCTGCTTAGCTGAGGAACTGGATTCGCATGTAGCAATTTTGTAAACCCTTTCTAGGGACACATTTTCAGTTAATGGGGTCCTTTAGCATCCTAAGGTAACAAGGAAAATGAGAGATTCTGGCATACGGAAATGTACACTTTTATTATTCCAAAATTCTGTCATGAGCATTATTGGCAGAAATTACTTCTACTCCCTCCAAAAATGGCTCTTCTGAGCAAAATTTATTAAAGAATTAAAGGTCTCCTCTTGTGGAATCTCACAACCCCAGCCCTGATTCAAGTTCATTGGATAATTATTATAATTAAGGGTCTCTTCATAGTTGGAGTCTTGCTTTTCCTGAGGTCTTGGTTTTATATCTAAGAAGTCTGGCCTGAGAATCACTATTTATACACTTTCATTTTTACTATCATCAAATACTGTTTGAGGGGCCGTATACAACTCCAGTGCTCCGCAGGATGTGGGTAAAAACTTTACTGAAGTGTTGATCATCAGTTAGTACCATCAGTGAATGCTTGTTGGAACTTAGAGATTGTTGCAGTATACAGATATATATTTTTCTCTTTGATTTTCTCTTTGTTTTTCTAATTCCCTGCACTGTCATATAATTTCTGGTCATGAATCTATCTACTTTTATTGATTTTAAATTTATCCCAAAATTCAAAGAAACCCTCTCTTTCTCCCGAGGAGCTGAAATTGATTTTATCTCACACATCTTATCTCAGTTTATTAATGTGACTTTTTTCAGATTTATGGCTGTTAACTCTTCTGCTCAGTGCCTTCTTGACTGCTAGTACTTGTGAATTTTTCATTCAAGATACTCCGGATTTTCTTTAAAGATTCTTCCAATTCATGTGAACAGTACTAAAAAACAAAAAACACAACATCTATTTGTAGAAGCTGCTGCTGAAGCTTCTAACCAGGCAAATGGAAACACTCTGGTTGGGGAATTCCATTAGGAATGTATTAAAGGTTGAAAAGTGCCATTAGATCTTTGAGTGAGTCTCCTGAGAGAGTGAGAAGGAAAAGCAATCTTCTTGCTTCCGTCTCAAGAAAGGACACTTCAGTGCCTCTCTACACAGATACTGTCAAACAGCCAGTTTGCAAAACTGTCCCTTATTATGCTCTGTTCACTTGCTAGAGATGTGAGTTTTTGTGGATTTTAGTTGTTGTTGCTTGTTTGTTTTCTTTCCCTCTCTCCAAAAAAGAAAAAAAAAAAAATCATCACTGCCCTTCTGTTCAATTCTAAGGGCTAAAATCACTTGCAATAGCAAGGTTGCAATACTGGATTGTCTAAGCTATGTTTCTCTTTTAAAGGGGTGAGGGAACATTTCTAAAGACTGTGGATAACATAAAAAGTAAAAATAAACAAGTTTTGAATAGTAAGGAGAACCATCCAAAGTCTAACATGGTACTGCAGAAAGAGCATAGTTTTACAAATGAGTCAGACTTTAAGTTTGTAAATTAGCTCTGCTACTTACTAGCTGCAGCACTGAACAATTGAATGCTAATTTCCTTATCTGTCAAAGCAGATTCATAATATTTATTTGATAGTGTGGATGTTAGGATTAAATTTAAAATGTTTTTGAGTTCCTGGCATAAAACAAAATAATAGTTTATTTTCTTCCCCACATTTTTGGAATTAGAAGGGTACCTTTCAAGAGGAGATGTGGGGAAAAAATAGAAAAACTGTAGAGAACCAGTTGGTTGTCTAATGCAAACAACTGACTCATTGGAAAAGTCCCTGATGCTGGGGAAAAAAAAAAAAAGATGGGCAGGAAAGATGCTGCCCTCTTCGCTGATTGAGGGCAGAAGGAGAAGAGGGCATCAGAGGATGAGATGGTTGGATGACATCACCAATGCAATGGACATGAATTTGGGCAAACTTCGGGAGATGTTGAGGCAAAGCGATGCCTGTCCTGCTGCCGTCCATGGGGTCACAAAGAGTCAGACACGACTGGGCAACTGAAAAACAAAAAGAGAACCAGATTGTTGCATCCTTTTGTTTTGTTTGTTTGTATCATCTTTCTTGTAGTCCTGTCATCTTCTTATGGTAGATATCGGTTTGCTTATGGAGCTGTTCCTTCTTCACTACAGTGCGACCCTAGTGGGCCTCCCAGTTGCAAGGCCATATTGGAATTTAGTTAAGAAGCAAAGCCACACAAGGAAGGAAGGAATTCTAAGCTGGCAAAACCTGGCTGAAGCACCTAAAAAGTAAAACTCATAAATTCCTGCAAATGGGAAGATTGAACTGAAATTTATATTAAGTCCTCTCTCTTCAGAAAAGTGTTGCTGTAAATCTCACATCAGTGTAACTTGTTCTTTGTCCATCAAACATAATCTCCAGGCATTTGACTCTCCACATTTCAATTAAAAATTTCTCTGACCCCAAACAGATTCTATGCATAACATTCTCTAAGCTTGCTCTTTCTTATACCTCTGTGTTCCTATAGATTATTTTATAGTCAAGAATCATGTAGTTTTCAGCAGCTGAGAAGCAGGGAAGATGCCCAGGAGAAGGATGTCAGATCTCTCTGTCCTCCCAGCCTTTCAAACCTCTCCAAAACCCCTCATTAAAATGGTCTGATCTCCCTCCCCAAAAATCACATATTATAATTTTTTATTACTTTTTATTGAGACTTTCTTTCACAGGTGGGGATCTAAAAAAATGATTCTGGAAGACATAGGACCGTTTCTTATTATTGGAGTCCCTTTATAGTATTTGACTGCCGATGCTTTTATTAATTCACCTGCCTTGCCACCTTGAATCTCTGCCATGCATGTTTCTGAGAGCTAATAAATATATAGCCGCTTATAATTGTTTTGATACTGGAACCTGACTAGCAAGTCATATTTTATTCTTTTGGGCACTACCCATGTCAGCCAGTAACCAAGCTTTATTCTCTGGTCCATTTCATACATTTCTGACTCTGGACCACACATGTTAAGAGAACCAGGTGAATCAATGTGAAGTTCTATCACAAAACATGCTGTTCCAATGAGCCTAGACTTTCTGCTTCCAGATCATCATTGTGTTCATATATTCTAAGTGCCTTGATGAACTCCACTGTTTTGCTTCTGCTTTATTCAAATATGTGCCATGTGCTAAAGTATGTGCATGAAAGACATGGCAGAGCAGAAAACAATATGATTTTGAAAAAGAAACACAGTCTGAGTTTCTGACAAACTAGCTAGGTAATCTCAAGTAAGTTTTTTTTTTTTTTTTAACTTCCTGAGTTTTTGTTTTCTCATCTGTGAATCATAAGTATCCATACCAGTTTCTTGTTATACCCTCATAATGATGCTGAAATCTCAGTCTCTGTTCACTGATGCGGAATGAAATCTTGGAGACAGAGTTTTGGGTGAAGTAGAAAAGAATAGCTTCATTGCTTTTCCAGGCAGAGGAGGACACAGCAGGCTCATGCTTCTCAAGAACTATGTAGCCCACCTGAGAGGATTGGAGGAATTTAATACTAAAGGTTAAAGAGTGGGGTTGCTGCTAAGATTAGCATGTGGCAGAGTCTGAACCCCTTTAATCTCACCTCAAGCAGTCTCCTAATGTTAATGAGCTTCTCTTTGTTGTTGTTTAGTTGCTAAGTCATGTCCATGTCCAACTCTTTGTGGCCCCATGGACTGCAGCATGCCAGGCTTTTCTGCCCTTCACCATCTCCCAGAGTTTGCTCAAACTCATATCCATTGAATCAGTGATGCCGTCCAACCATCTCATCCTCTGTCATCCCCTTCTTCTCCTGCCTTCAAATTTCCCAGCATCAGGGTCTTTTCCAGTGAGTAGGCTTTTTGCATCAGGTGGCCAAAGTATTGAAGCTTCAGTTTCAGCCTCAGTCCTTCTAATGAATATTCAGGATTGATTTCCTTTAGCATTGACTGGTTGGAACTCCTTGCAGTCCAGGGGACTCTCAAAAGTCTTCTCCAGTACCACAGTGCTAAAGCACCAAATCTTCAGTGCTCAGCCTTCTTTATAATCCAGCACGCACACCAGTACATGACTACTGGAAAAACCATAGTTTTGACTAGATGGACCTTTGTTGGCAAAGTGATGTCTCTGCTTTTTAATATGTTATCTAGGTGTGTCAGAGCTTTTCATCCAAGGAGAAGCATCTTTTAATGTCATGGATGCAGTCACCATTCACAGTGATGTTGGAGCCCAAGGAAATCAAGTCTGTCACTATTTCCATTTTTCCACGTCTGTTTGCCATGGAGTGATGAGACTGGATGCCATGATCTTAGTTTTTTGAATGTTGAGTTTTAAGGCAACTTTTTCACTCTCCTCTTTCACTTTCATGAAGACTCTTTAATTCCTTTTTGCTTTCTGCCATTAGGGTGGTATCATCTGCATATTTGAGGTTGTTGATATTTCTCCCAGCAATCTTGATTCAGCTTGTGATTAATCCAGTCTGGCATTTTGCATGATGTGCTCTGCATATAAGTTAAATAAGCAGGGTGACAACACACAGCCTTGACATATTCCTTTCTCAATTTTGACTCAGTCTGTTTTTCCGAGTCTGGTTCTAACTGAATTGTAAAGCTGGAAGTTCTCAGTTCATGTAGTGTTGAAGCCTAGTTTGTAGGATTTTGAGCATTACCTTGCTAGCATGTGAAATTAGAGCAATTGTATGGTAGTTTGAACATTGCTTGTCATTGCCCTTCTTTGGGAGAGTAAATGGTTTTTAGGAAAGATGACTGGGGCCCTAGAAGAATACATGGGAGATGTGGCAGTTTGTGATAAATGTTGTCTGGGTGCAGTTTGGACTTGTAGTCTCCTCTCACATGATGAGTCAACCTTCCCTGGTGGAAGAAATTCCCTGGGAAGTGATCCATGACAATTGAATTTCCTTTGGCGACGATGAGAGATAACTCCTTTCAGAGTCCCTTCAGGCAGATGAGAGGAGTTCAGAGAAAGCCCCTGCCTTCCTTTGCTGATTTTTAAGTGTCTACAGCTGACATCTTTTGCCACACTTTACTACCTTCCCCTCAATACCTCTGCATTTTATTTCTCTTCCCTCCATCTTACATACTTGCTTCTAATTTTTGTGTGATGGAGGATATACAGACAAAGAGGAAATCTGTGAGTTTAGGCAAGACAATTTAGTTATAAATCTTCATGTTTTTCAGTTCACCTTTTTTTTTGTTATTAATCCCAACCTCACCTACAATGCCTGCTGAAGTACTTAATGCCTTCTGTTCTTGAGATTTTTCGGATAAATTGAGATACACCTAGCATTTCTTCTTGTTGATTCTAAGTTGTTCCTTTGGTTTCAGTTCTTTCAGCTCTGCAAATCATTTAAACCTTTTTATCTCCCAATATTTCTAATATTGAATACCTCTTTTCTGGTCATGTTGTTGTTGTGAGTTAGATCTTTTTATTTCTTTAGATAGGGCATCTGGAAGGAATTCTGTTAAGTTCACATCTATATTTTATGTTATCTGGAACTCCAAGGAGATAATCCTTTCAACATTTTGCATCTGAATCTATCATAATATTTGCATTCTGTGATTTTATTATTAGGTACACTTTTTTTGATGTGGGGCTTGCAGTATCTTAGTTACCCAACCAGGGATTGAACCCTAGCCATAGCAGTAAAAGCACCAAAAGCACTGGACTGCCAGGGAATTCCCTAATATAGGCACTGTATTTTCAGAACCTTGATCCATGTTTAATTTATCAGATATTAATTACATAGCATAACATGTACCTACTGAAAACATGTCATTGCTTTGGGAATTTAATAGAAAGTGTTTTGCTTCAGTTTTTTGATTATTCTTATTATCTACTTGTACTTTTTTGGAGAAGACAGTTATCATAAATGTGTTAATTTTTTTTGTTGTTGCTGCTATATAAGCAAAGAAAAATGTGAAGATGAAAGGGAAAGTACACTGTACATTTCTACCAAACTGAAATTTGCTTTGTGTTCCAGAAAAATAGTCTCAACACTGGTTATTAAAATTGTGTAATGTTGAATTTTTTTCTTGGTGTGTGCTTTGTATTCTTATTATAATTTTGGAGTCATAGAGAATATTAAGTGGCATGAACAGCTACAGGGATACCAGTGGGATGCATCTGAATAAATATACTCTCTGCTCATCTACTTATAATAAGCTTGGGGAAATATCCTTTCTTATTGGAAATTATGCTAATTTTCAGGACAATCTTGTAATTTAATTGGGGTATCAATCTTTATCTTTTAAAATTGCATTTATATGTTTAGGATATAACATCTGTTCTTAGGACGTACTCAGCATTGCACTTCTCCCCTCTTTCTGTATTCTTTTGTTCCTGAAGAGAGAATTCCAACTTTGTGAAACTCTTCTGGGAATGATTTCTGAATAACCTTAAAAAAGCATAATGTTAGATTTACAACTAAAAGTTCCAAAAATTTTTAAATAGCATTTCTTTTGCTTAACAAGTATTAGAAGTTCAATTGATTGCCATATTTTTTAAAACTCAAATGTGTGTCCATCATGTTGCCAAAAATAGGTTTATTCTCAATGAGCCTTACTCTGGAAAATAGCTATTTTGCTATTTTTTTCTGCACTACAGTGGTGACGTTTCTGATACCCTATGAGATTTGGACTCTGGTCCTAAGGAAGATGTTTCATTTTCTTTCCTTATTATTTGCCTCTGCACTAAATTCCAGTTGATGAAATTTTTTTTTATGTGTAATATAGACTAACTTATTTTGTACATTTAAATCTTTAGAACTCTTTGGAAGTGCCATTACTCAGTTAACAAAGTTTGTATAAAAATTACCAACTATTGGACCTCCCTGATGGATAAGAATCAGCCTGTCAATGCAGGGGACATGAGTTTGATCCCTGGTCCAGGAAGATTCCCCATGCCATGGAGCAACTAAGCCCATGGGCCACAACTACTGAGTCCACCCGTTCTAGGACCCAAGAATCACAGCTATTGATCCTGTGGGCCATAATTACTGAAGCTCATGTGCCTTAGAGCCTGTGCTCTGTAACAAGAGAAGGCACTGCAAAGAGAAGCCCACACATTGTAACAAAGAGCAGCCCCTGGCTTATAGACAGCCACCTTCTCTCAGTGTCCTCACATGGCTGAGAGAGACAATTTCTTTTATGTCTCTTCCTGCATGCATGAGTGCTCAGCTGCTCAGTTGTGTTCCACCCTCTGTGACCCCATGTACTGTAGCCTGCCAGGTTTTTCTGTTTTCTGTTGCTCTGAATTTTCCAGGAAAGAAAACTAGAGTGTCTTGAAATTTCCTTTTCCAGGGGTTCTTCCCAACCAAGGGATCAAACCCACATCTCCCATATCTCCTACATTGGCAGGAAGATTCTTTACCACTGAATCACCTGGGAAACCCATTCTCTTCTTGGTGGTTTATTCACTAAGTTGTGTCCAACTCTTTCAACCCATGATCTGTAGCCTGCTAGGATCCTCTGTCCATGAGATTCTCCTGGCCAAAATACTGAAGTAGGTTGCCATTTCCTTCTCCAGGGGATCTTCCTGGCCCAAGGATCAAACCTGGGTCTCCTGCATTACAGGCAGATTCTTTACCAACTGAGCTATGAGGGAAGCCTCCATGTCTCTTCTTATAAGGGCACTGATCCCATTCCTTATAATAGGCATATAGTGAGGGCTTCACCTTAAATTAATAACCTCTCAAATACCCAACTTCCAAATACCATTATACTGGGGACTGGGTACCTCAACATATAAATGTTGGAGGAATGCAAGTAATTAGTCCTCAGTGTTTCCCTAAACCACCTCACTGAAAGAGATTCAAAGATTTTTTGGAGACTGATACTGATTCTGTAAGTTGCAGTGGATGAGATAGTAAATTGTGATTAGGAAGTATATTGTGATATTATTTGTATCCATAGTTGGAAGAAAATACTTATTACTATGTGTTTAAATAATTTAGGAGATTTTTATGTTGTTGCTGGTTTTGCTTTTTTTCAAATTCTCTTTTCTGATAAGGTGAAGTCTTTTTTGTTTTTGTTCATGAAGTTGGAAATTTTAGTGAGAGAATTCAAAGTTGCATGCCAAAGGGCATGAGTAGAAGAGAAGGAATAGTCAGTAATTTTGCCAAAAAATATAGTTTAAATGTATTTTTTCACTTCTTTTTTTTTAATAGGGAGGGGTGAATCTTTTACTCTTTCATGTGAAAAATGAGTTGCTATGGAGAGAATTTCTTCTGGATTATGACCCAAAACAAACTCAGGAGTTTAGTGAGTTATGTAATTATATATTAATCACATCCAAATTAGGTGATTAATAAAGTATATTACTAGAGACATTACACTGAATTATTAATTTAGTAAATTATATATACAGATGTAATTTTAAACCACAAATATAATACATTTGGCTTAGGTTGCTCCACAATCCAGACCAGCAAAAATACTAATGCACTGATAAGATAGGGAAGTTCATCTATGAATGTCTTTAGGGTAGAATTTAACTAGGTCCATTCAAACTAGTAAATTCATTATATTAAAATGGATCATTAAGAAATCTCACAATCAACAACATCCCCCCCCAAAAAAAAAAAAAACATTCTATATGCCCATATATATGTAGAAGAAAGTTTTCTTTGATTGAAATTTTAATAAAAAATCCAATTGGTATACAATGTCTTTTCAAAATTTATTACCAAATCAAGATTAAAATGTTGCTGTTTCTCCATTCCATTGCTGGCACAGTTTTCCTTTTCTCTGTCTGTTTTTACCCTAGTCTTTCTTCAGGTAGAACACATTGTGCAGATTTTTTGAGGCTGGTTTTCAATGTGACACAGATGATAATTCTGAATTTATATTACATCTGTTATTTCCATTTTGCCTGTAGACTGTGATCCCAAACAACACAATATGTTACCATTTAATTTTATAATAAGCCATTTGCACAACTTTTTCCTTCTTTTTGTTTACAACAGCTATATTAATGGAGCTGCTAGCATAAGTCTGAAGACAGGCAGAAAAATGAAAATGACACACCAATGAGGATTTAATTTTTCAATTATTTAAAAAGTGCTTGTTAGGTTTGCTTTTAGATAGAAACAGATGAAATGATGGAAAGCCAGTGTGGAGTGACACATCACTTACACTAATCACTTAATGTAATCCTGAAATTTAACTAATGTTCATTTTTATGTTAAATATGGGCTTTGTGTTCTTGAGGCCAGTGTGAGAAAAGCAAGAGAGACTCCATCTTGAAGCCTGTCATCCATCTTAAAGGTAGGATGTGAACTAGGCCTGGACCCTGCCCAAGAGTGAGGAAACCATTATTAGTAAAAACCAGGTCTCCTGGAGACTTCTCTCCCTGTAGATGACAAACAGAGATTAGAGTTGAGGTCAGGCTGCCCCTGTTAGATTAACCATGGAGACATACCCCTTGATGTATAATCGTTGTGTCCTTGTCCCCCACCCCTCTCCTTTAAACTTAATTGTTTGTTCTCCTAGCACCTACTTGTTGTAAAACTCAATCACATACCACAAAGAGGTTGGTAACATGTAACCAGTCATGGGGGTGGGGGCAGGGCAGGTTATAAAACTTGGGACTCTCAGAAACTGCCTGGGTCCAGCCCCGGCTGATCCAGGGAGTTCGAAGCGGGGATGGCGTTGGCGAGGATCAGGATACAATAGCTTCAATTAGATATTAATTAAAGATGTAAAGAGTAATAGAATGAGGATAGCTCAGTAGGAAAATTCAGTGGAGAAAAGAGGCTGAGTAGCTTGGTTTATGCGGGAGACCAATAAAACTTCAAGACAAGAAGCTTGCACAACTTACGTAGGCCGCAGGCGTCCTTCCGTTCTCCTGAAGGAGAGGCGACACTGAGGCCTCCCCGGTCGGATCTTAGAAGCCCAGGCATAATTAGTTAGCATGGCGGGTTCCGCGCTCCAGATGGAGACTCAGCCAGAGTGAGAGAGAGAGCAACATGGGGAGACCAGTCTTTCGAGGAACTGATCCCCATTCTTTATTTTCCATGGTCTACTTTTATACACTGAGATGTTATGCAAAAGTCACGCAGGGTCAGCAGTCCTGACTTTTATCAAAGTCAGGTGCTTCATACAAATGTATACAGAGGTCTTAGGGGTGTTACATCATCTTCTGGCCAGGGGGCCTGCTGACAATTTATGACCCTCTCCTTGTGACAGCGGTCAGTCAACCAGGACACTTATTTCTCCAGGGGTGATTATTCTTAAAACAGACGCCACCCAAATAAAGTTACATTCCTATAGGGTGAGGGTGTAGTGGGTTTTAGTTAAGGAAAGAATTTACTTAGCCTAAGGTCTAACATGATTAATATCAAAGGTTAATACTTATTTCTTCTATATATTCATTAATGTGTGTAAGGGCAGGGGATATGGAGACTTAGCAACAAACATTGGCTCAACAAATGAAAAACCCTTCACCAATACAATTTCTAATCAGCCCATTATACTTATACTAATAGTTTTCTAACTTTTCTAAGGAACCTGTTTTTAGAAGGTTTAAAGCATCTCATGCCTCTCACGGTTGGGAGGCTGTGAGCAATCACGTGTGGCCGGACAAGCCTGTCAGGCAGGCCAGAGAACCTTCAGAAGAGTTTGTAGGTTAAAACACTCTTGTCACGCCCAGGAGTTTTTATTAACTGGAGCTCTAAGTTAACTCCTTCTCCAAAAGAGGTGGTGGGGGACAGCCCCCCGTAAAGTCAGAGGTGTAGGTGGGAGCACAAAGTAGTAAAGCAGGCAGGCTCTGGTTATGGGGGTAGATGCTCGAGGATTTCCAGGGGGACTCCTGAGGCTCGATCCCGCCTTTGCGTATGTTGAGCCTCCTTCCTCATGACCTTTGCCACGGGCCGAGTGCCTCACTCTGGCCCCCAACAAGAAACATCAGGGTCCTTGTTGGAAACTGATTCCCCTTGGACCCGCTGGTGTAATAAACTGTACTCCACTGTCTTGAGTGTCCTCCAAGATGTGTTTTTTGACTCCGGATTCCACAACAGTGTCACTTCCTTTTGAAGGTGAAATTCTTTTTCTTCTGACAATTTGACTAAAAGGAATGAGTTAACACTCTATATTTCAAACTTGGCAATACATATATATTTTTCCTTTCTAGAAAAATAAATGTAAATAGCAGATGATTTTGGTGCTAGTAGCTTTTATTACTTAAAACTTTGGGGTATTTAATTTAACTTTTGGATTTTAATGCTGCTGCTACTAAGTAACTTCAGTCATGTCTGACTCTGTGCAACCCCATAGACGGCAGCCCACGAGGTTCCCCCATCCCTGAGATTCTCCAGGCAAGAACGCTGGAGTGGGTTGCCATTTCCTTCTCCAATGCATGAAAGTGAAAAATGAAAGTGAAGTCGCTCAGTCGTGTCCGACTCTTAGCGACCCCATGGACTACAGCCCACCAGGCTCCTCCGCCCATGGTATTTTCCAGGCAAGAGTACTGGAGTGGGGTGCCATTGCCTTCTCCATGGATTTTACTAGCTTACTAGTTTCCATGTTTTTCTCCTTAGGACATATTTTGCTTTCTTTCTGCAGATCTAATGTTACTATAAAATGTTTTATGTTATTTTTTAAAATTTTACATATGCCTGTCAATTAGAATTTATCAAAATGAGACAATCAGTAGCATCACCAAAGCAAAGAAGCTGGATATTTTTATTGGTCTGTGTAGCTTTGGGTGAGCAGTGGGGAGAGGTTGGTAAATAAATGATCAATATCTTCACTTCCCTAGTGGCTCAGATGGTAAAGAATCTGCCTGCAATACAGGAGACCTGATTTGATCCCTAGGTTGGGCAGATCCTGTGTAGCTTTGGGTAAGCAGTGGGGAGTGGTTGGTAAATAAATGGTCAATATCCTTAGAATTTTATAAAATTCTGGAAATATTTTTTAGCTATATGTATATATAAGAGGATCTTAGTACCCTCACCAGGGATTGAACCTTGGCCCTCAGCAGTGAAAGCATGGAGTCTTAACCACTGAACTGAGAGGGAATTCCCACTGGATGTATTTTTATGGTGAATAGATATTTAGGCCTTTTGAACCTGACCTGTAAGGACCTAAGGTCCCTTACAGAAATAAAAATACAAAAATCTATGATAATGAACAGTATCCAAAAATGGTCTTAGTTTTTAAGGAAGATATGACTGTATAAAAGCAGTGATCTTTGCTAAGTGAGCATTTAACTTTTTCCCTGTATTTTATTTGTTCATTCATTCAGTACAAGTACTTTGTAAGCATCTAGCATTCAACTGGCTCTAGGCTACACTCTATGAGCAAAACTTATACCACTCTTCTTAAAAATCTATGTTTAATGATAGACACATGTGTTAAGAGTCAATTATCAGTTCAGTTCAGTTCAGTTGCTCAGTCGTGTCTGACTCTTTGCGACCCCATGAATCACAGCACTCCAGGCCTCCCTGTTCATCACCAATTCCCGGAGTTCACTCAGACTCACGTCCATCGAGTCAGTGATGCCATCCAGCCATCTCATCCTCTGTCGTCCCCTTCTCCTCCTGCCCCCAATCCCTCTCAGCATCAGAGTCTTTTCCAATGAGTCAACTCTTCACATGAGGTGGCCAAAGTACTGGAGTTTCAGCTTTAGCATCATTCCTTCCAAAGAAATCCCAGGGCTGATCTCCTTCAGAATGGACTGGTTGGATCTCCTTGCAGTCCAAGGGACTCTCAAGAGTCTTCTCCAACACCACAGTTCAAAAGCATGAATTCTTCGTTGCTCAGCCTTCTTCACAGTCCAACTCTCACATCCATGCATGACCACAGGAAAAACCATAGCCTTGACTAGACAGACCTTTGTTGTCAAAGTAATGTCTCTGCTTTTCAATCTGCTATCTAGGTTAGTCATAACTTTTCTTCCAAGGAGTAAGCATCTTTTAATTTCATGGCTGCAGTCACCATCTGCAGTGATTTTGGAGCCCCCAAAAATAAAGTCTGACACTGTTTCCACTGTTTCCCCATCTATTTCCCAAGAAGTGATGGGACCAGATGCCATTATCTTCATTTAATTATGGCACATTGCAATAAGTGCTATTGCAAGAATAGTAATAATAAAAATAAAAGGGATACTTCATAGAAGCAACTGACCCAGACTTGGAAAGCTTCTGAGAGAAGTGATTTGTCACCTGAGAATTGCAAGTCATATAGGAGTTTGCCAAAGAGGGGATATGTGAGGAAGGGGCAAAGGAGGAAGGTTCTCATAAAAATGAAACAATATGCTTTGAGAAAATTGCAGACTGTCATGTAGTATTTAAGTGCATAATATGTGAAGATAAGAGCATTAATAGAGTAATGAGTTAGAATTATTAGAGTAATAAAAGTAATTATTAATAGAGTAATAAATTAGAATTTTTTATTAAAGGCCCCACCTTATTATGAAAGTAACCAGGCAAAAGGTTTAGCAGGTGTCAGCATGACCCTATTTGCAGATTTGAAGGCTCAAATAGGTGCTCTAAGGTGCTTAGTCGCTTAGTCATGTCAGACTCTTTGTTACCCCATGGGCTGTACCCCACAAGGTTTCTCTGTCCATGGGATTCTCCAGGCAGGAATACTGGAGTGGGTAGCCATTCTTTTCTTCAGGGGTCTAACCAACCCAGGGATCTAACCCCAGGTCTCCTGAAATGCAGGTAATTTCTCTGCTGTCTGAGTCACCAGGAAAGCCCCAAATAGCACTAAGGAGAACAGATTAAATGAGATAGACTATAGGCAAGGAAAAAGTCAGACACTATTATGGAAACTAGGGAAAGAGGAATAGTGTCTGAAATAAATGACAGTATAAGGATAAAAAGAAGTATTTTGGCCACCTGATATGAAAAGGCAACTCATTAGAAAAGACCGTGATGCTGGGAAAAATTAAAGGCAAGAGGAGAAGGGGATGACAGAAGATAAGATGTTTGGATAACATCACCAACTCAATGGACAAGAGTTTGAGCAAGCCCCAGGAGGCGGTGAAGGACTGGGAAAGCCTGCCATGCTGCAGTCCATGGGGTCGCAGAGTGAGACACAACTGAGTGACTGAACAGCAACAATATTGTGCAAATTTAACATATATTTTGGAATTGATAGACCAAAGATAAGAGAAAGGACTTCCCTGGCAGCTCAGACGGTAAAGAACCTGCCTTCAATACCCGAGACCTGGGTTCAATCCCTGGGTTGCGAAGATCCCCTGGAGGAAGGCATGGCAACCCACTCCAGTATTCTTGCCTACATGACAAAATCCCCATGGATGGAGGAGTCTGGTGGGCTGCAAAGATGTGGCTGAGCAACTAAGCACAGCACAAATGAGGGAAAAGAGTGATGATGGAGCCAAGGTCACAGGCTCAGCACCACACTGTTCCCGTGGGCTTGTTCATTCATGGATGGACTCAGACCAATTGTTAAAAAGAGATGACCTTGGAAAGAACCTGAATTGTTGAAAAACATTTGAGTCTATAACAACAAGAAAGAAAAGTTTGCCTCTTGATCCTTTAGACAATCTGTTGGCTTCAGAATACAAACATGAAAGAACCAGGGACACAGTCCAATATGGTTTGTCGTGCACCTACCATGGAGTCAGACTGCCTACTTATGAAATCGTTCTGCTACTCATCTTAAATCAATTCTTTAACCACTTTATTTTCTAAGTAGGGACAATAATTCCCTCAGAATATCACAAAAAGAGCATATAACACATTATGAGAGTAAGTGTTAAAGAGTTTGGCACAGGCCTTGGAAGTGCCTTAAAAATTTTATCGCTTTATGTATACCGATGTGTTAAAGCTTGGCCTTAAGGGGACTTGTTGAAAGTGTACGCACAGATGGATCAATGAAAGTTCATTACCACTTTTGAAATAATTCCCATGATAGTCCCTGATAATAACAATCAACTTTACTTGCAACTATGCACACATATTTTAGACACCAGTTGTCTATTAGTAGTTTCTTCTTTGAACCAAGGCAGAATGGTTATAAATTACCATGAGTTTTGCTAATTTATTTACATTTTCTTATCTAAGTAATGTATTTTATATATGAAGTGAAAGTCAAAAAGTTGCTCAGTACTATCTGAGTCTTTGCAACCCCATGGACTGTATAGTCCATGGAATTTTCCAGGCCAGAATACTGGAGTGGGTAGCCTTTCCATTCTCCAAGGTATCTTCCACACCCAGGGATCAAACTCAGGTCTCCCGCATTGCACATGAATTCTTTACCAGCTGAGCCACCAGGGAAACCCATTTATATACACATTTCAGAAAAAAATTAGGCAATTGCTATGATGATTTAAACTGCAAGTGAGTTAACATTTACTGGGTATCTATTATGTACCAAATACCATAGCAGGTAGTTTATATTTATTATCTGTAGTGGATGTAAGAATCCTGCAAACAGGAATTCTTCTCAGAATTGTAAAGATAAAAATATTATAATTTAATGATATTAAATTGTCTTCTAACTGCTAAGTCACTTCAGTCGTGTCCGACTCTGTGCGACCCCATAGACGGAAGCCCACCAGGCTCCCCCGTCCCTGGGATTCTCCAGGCAAGAACACTGGAGTGGATTGCCATTTCCTTCTCCAATGCAGGAAAGTGAAAAGTGAAAGTGAAGTCGCTCAGTCATGTCTGACTCTTCGCGACCCCATGGACTGCAGCCCACCAGGCTCTTCCATCCATGGGATTTTCCAGGCAAGAGTACTGGAGTGGGTTGCCATTGCCTTCTCATTAAATTGTCTAAATATATGAAATAAAATATTTATAGAGTTGAAGGTAAATTTAGATAGCTAGTCACATCTCTAGATAAAGTTTAGGTTTCAGTGAAAAGAAATGATGCATATTGCAATAACTTATTTTTTATAACTTCTATACAGTCATTGGCATTAATGGTTATCAAAATATTAAATAGTATCAATGGTTCCAAACTAACTTAATTTCTAAAATATAAATTACATCTATATGATGAAACTAAATAATATATATACCAAATATTTGAAAAATAAAATACAATAAAACATTGTGTTCTGCATTGTGTTTTAATTCAAAATGCAAATATGACATATTTAAAACATTCTAGATGGGGAAATAGTGGAAATAGTGTCAGACTTTATTTTTTTGGGCTCCAAAATCACTGCAGATGGTGATTGCAGCCATGAAACTAAAAAAACGCTTACTCCTTGGAAGGAAAGTTATGACCAACCTAGATAGCATATTAAAAAGCAGAGACATTACTTTGCCAACAAAGGTCCATCTAGTCAAGGCTATGGTTTTTCCAGTGGTCATGTAGGGATGTGAGAGTTGGACTGTGAAGAAAGCTGAGCACCAAGGAATTGATGCTCTTGAACTGTGGTGTTGGAGAAAACTCTTGAGAGTCCCTTGGAGTGCAAGGAGATCCAACCTAGTCCATTCTAAGGGAGATCAGTCCTGGGAGTTCATTGGAAGTACTGATGCTGAAGCTGAAACTCCAATACTTTGGCCATCTCATGCGAAGAGTTGACTCATTGGAAAAGACTCTGATGCTGAGAGGGATTGGGGGCAGGAGGAGAAGGGGACAACAGAGGATGAGATGGCTGGATGGCATCACGTACTCAATGGACATGAGTTTGGGCGAACTCCGGGAGTTGGTGTTGGACAGGGAGGCCTGGCGTGCTGCGATTCATGGGGTCACAAAGAGTCGGATACGACTGAGCTACTGAACTGAACTGAAAACATTCTAGCAGTTATTAAAAGTTGTGAAAACATACCAGAATAAGATTAATTTAATAATGTCTTCCATACAAGGAGGTTTGGCGTACCTGAAAAAAGAAATTAAATTCATTATTCCACTTGAAATAATTTATTTCACTGATGGAAAAACTGAGGGCACTATAAAAATCAGTGTTAACTGTTCTGCAATCTATTTTATAAAGTACATCAGAATATCAGTTATCTATGATTTGTAGCCTGAGAGATGTTTATGTTTTGTTTTGTGTTTTTGTCAATAAATGATTTATTTCCAGAAGAAATACCTGTGGACAATATGTGATTCATTAGACTGCTCAATCTTAAAATGTTCCTCCTTCTTGCCTGCATTTAACTCTTGGTCTATTCATCAGCAGCCTGTCCTGAGAAGCTGTTGTATGTTCAGCCCTGCCCTTAAAAGGGGACTATCTTGAAAGGTTGGTTTGATTTAATAGGCGTGGTGATAGTATCGAAAAATAAGGTAAATATGTTCATATACTTGACTCAGTGACCTGGGTAAAGCTTACTCTAGGACTTTAGTACAGGGTTTGAGACAAGAAACTCCAATTCTTGCTCTGACCCTGAAATTACCTCCTAGGCACCCTTGGGCAAATTCACTTAGTCTTTTTAATCCAGTTTTTCCTCATCTGTGAAACATTGTTTTGAGACTACTTTTTCTATTCACTTCTAAGAATCTAAGTTTTGATTTCTCTCTAAACTTTAATTTTATTCCCAAGATTTCTTCTATTTGAAAAATCAGTATACCACTCGAGAGAGATGGTCAGCAGATGTTTTCTGTGCATATTTCATAAGCAAATTCATAAGCAATTTATATGCTTTTGCCAAATTTCTTACAGTTTGAACATAGAAATGAAAGCTTTATTTCTTTGTATTTCTACTTACAATATATTTACTTTGGCATGAATCTCTGTTGAGGTTTTAATAATTTGAAAGACATATTTAATGTATTGTCTTACTGGCTTGCAAGTTATTGTGACTATTTGATCAAGTCAGCTTTACAATTATGTTTATAGAGACCTTTATTATTGAGGGATAATTGACATGTAACATTATGTTAGTTTCAGGAGTACAATATAATGATTTGATAAATGTATATATTGTGAAATGATTACTATAACTCTAGATCAGTGGTCCCCAACCTTTTTGGCAACAGGGACCAATTTTGTAGAAGGCAATTTTTCCATGGACTGTCTGAATGATTCAATTGCATTACATTTATTGTGCACTTTATTTCTATCATTATTATATCAGCTCGACCTCAGATCATTAGGCATTAGATCCTGGAGGTTGGAGACCCCTGGTCTAGATAACATCCATCGTTATGCTATGCTATGCTATGCTAAGTCACTTCAGTCGTGTCCGACTCTGTGCGACCCCATAGACAGCAGCCCACCAGGCTCACCCGTCCCTGGGATTCTCCAGGCAAGAACACTGGAGTGGGCTGCCATTTCCTTCTCCAATGCATGAAAGTGAAAAGTGAAAGTGAAGTTGCTCAGTCGTGTCCGACTCTTAGCGACCCCATGGATTGTAGCCTAATAGGCTCCTCCATCCATGGGACTTTCCAGGCGAAAGTACTGGAGTGGGGTGCCATTGCCTTCTCACTCTCTCTGTTTTACCTTAAAAAACTGAGTTAAGGCACTTCTAGAATAGATAGTCAACCTTGAAAAAAAAAGGTCAGGTGGGGAGAGATGGCATGGTCTTTTCATATCATACTGGAACACTTTTAAGAAGACTGTGGGAGGATTATTGTAACATAAAATGTACCTGTGTTTTATTTTACCATTTAGTGTTTTCCCAGGTGACGCTGGTGGTAAAGAATCAGCTTGCCAATGCAGGAATGCAAGAGACTTGCGTTCAATCCCTGGGTTAGGAAGATCCCCTAGAGAAGGGAATGGCCCGCCACTCCAATGTTCTTGCCTGGAAAATTCCATGGATAGAGGAGACTTGCGAACTACAATCCATGGCATCACAGAGTCAGACACAACTGAGTAACTAAACACGCATAAGTCCAGAAAGTGTAAAAGTGTATGTTTACCTGTAGATTTCTGTTCAGTAGAGGCAATAACCCTAAAGTTTATTATTTTACTGTGTATGACTAAGGCTAAGGCTAAGTCGCTTCAGTCGTGTCCGACTCTGTGTGATCCCATAGACGGCAGCCCACCAGGCTCCCCCATCCCTGGGATTCTCCAGGCAAGAACACTGGAGTGGGTTGCCATTTCCTTCTCCAATATTTTACTGTGTATAAGCTATTACAATTTTGTATTTCAGACAGAAATCTTATTCAAATGTGCTTTTCCTCAAAAGGAATAAAAATACCCAGTTCTGAATGCTCTTAAATTCTAATAACCAGATTTATCATCTTACAAGTTCCAATATTAATAAATTAGTAAATTGTTGACACATTCATTCATTCATTCATTATATATGCATATATAATAGCACTCTGTTTTGAACTTAATTAGCTACTATTTGATATTACAGTTTTCTTATGTAGTCATTCTTAACCTCCTCACATTAGCACCCTTGCTACATTTTATGCTAGTTTGTAGTGTTTGTCTGTGGAAAGACTGAATTTCAACAACACTGAGGCGCAAATAAGACTAACTCTGAGTTGCACCCAGTTCTTGAAGAGCTTCCTGAAACTTCACCTGTTCCCTCTACTAATCTGCATGTACCAGTTCTGTATGTGTTCTGTATGGAGCTCCGCTCCTGGCATAAGGCTCTTCTTCCTAAACAAGCATGACTCCTGGGTCCAGAATCTTTTTCCACACTCTCGGACTTGTCCCACATCCAAACACCCATTCCCTAGATTTATCAAATGTTTTTTCATTCTCAAGCCTCTGGCCACACATATTTTCTCTGTCTCAAAGGTCCTTTGCCCCTGAATCTGTTCCTTGAATACCTGTATTTATATTTCAAGACCGAGTTCAAGTGTCACTTCATATATAAAGTCTTCTTTCTCTAGCTCCACCAATTCTTTGTTAGCACTTTGCCATAAAACAACAAAACACCTTTAATGAGGTCCTCTGTGTGGTGGGCACTGTTGGAGGCTCTGGGAATAAAAAGTCAAATAAAACATAATCCCTGCCCTTGAGGATTTTATAGTATGTTGAAAAGGTTGTTGCCTGCTTGGAGAGTTTATTTCTCTCTTACAATACTTAAGACAGTTTTAAAAGCCTATGGTTACTTGGCATTCCACTAGAAATAAGATAGTGAATTTTTCCTTGGAGGATTTGGCACATTGTTAGAAAATAGCTTCCAGACATATAGAGCAAAGATCCTGAAGTCAGACTACCTGAGTCCAACTCCTGGCTCTCTGCTTAGTTAACTCTGTGGACTTGGTTAATCACCCTCACCAGGTTTCAGTGTTATCATTGATAAACAGCAGCTAAGCTTTTTCTTCTTATTATTATATTTGATAAAAAATAATTACTAATTGTTAGGTTCAGATTTTAAAATGTAATGTTAGATTATATATTTTAAAATTTACCCTATGAACAAACTGAATTCACTCAACATATAAAAGGAATAATAGATCAAAGCAACATTTTGAAAAAATTTCTACATTAAAATTTATTTATTTATTTATATTAAGCTTACAACTTTTCATTTATAAAAAAAACTTCCTATGCTTGGACTATATTTTATATATGAACTTCTTTAATGCATGAGAAGAGTTGGGCTTGATTCTCATTATTTTCAGATTTCTGATATGACCAGATGATCTTTTAACAAATTTGTTTTCTTTTTAAAAATTGTTTATTTATTTATGTATGTTTGGTGCATTGGGTCATCGTTGCTTTCCATGAACTTTCTCAGTTGCGGCAAGCAGAAGCTACTCTTTTGTCGTGTGCAGGTTTCTCCTTGCGGTGGCTTCTATTGTTACGGAGCACAGGTGCAGGGGCTCCAGCAGCTGCGATGTTGTGAGCACAGGTGCATGGGCTCAGCAGTTGTGGCACACAGGCTTGGTTGCTCTGCAGCCTGTGGAATCTTCGTGAATGAGGGAGCAAACCTGTATCCTCTGCATTGGAAAGTCCAAATTTTCTTTCTTCTGATATTAAGGTTGTGTGGAAACTACTGTTAAGCTACCTAGAATATTGTTATTATATTTAATACGAGTTTTAAAGTGCACTAAAAAGTTTTGATGTTTTATTTTAAAAATCAACACAAGATGAAGGATCAGGATGTGAAAAATGCGTCAACACAAACAGCGGAAATGTAACATCAAGGTTTACAGATGGGAAAAGAAGAACCTAGGCATGAGGAGTTTTGTGACAGATTATTTAGATGAAAAGAAATGGCATTAGCAAGGCGAAATAAACACAGACCAAATATACATCTGATGTGTAGTTTCAGTTTGGATAAAATGTGACCTCATAATATTTTTTCCAGAAATTAAAATATAACTTAAATATACTAGTTAAGCTCATTTAAACCAACTTCACAGAAAGTCCTAAAGCTTGCCAACATTGATAACAATTATAACAGACTTGGAGAAGTTTTCTCAGATTCTGAAGATTAACTACTAGCTATATTTGCTTTGAGAGACTATGAAAAATAGAGAACCTATTTCATTTATGGAGCAGGAAACAGATGCACAGACAACTGAAAAAACTTATCCAAGACCTTGATCAGTATTTAACATTCTCCCAAGGTTAATCTAATTCTAGAAGTCCACACCTATGTGACATGTAAAGAGTTGTTGTTGTTAACATGCCTTCTCATATATACTAATAGAAATCTCATATAGTTTGAATATTATAGGCATAGAGTTATATACTCAGGAGATTGTCTAATTTCAGGGTATCAGGACCTGACAGTTAAGCTATACATGGAGAAACTCACATTACTGTAATTAGCACCAGTTCTATGAAAAAAATAATCTTATCAGTGTGAATAGTCTGCAAAAGGTAAAGAAAATAGATATGATCTGCTAAACATGAAACGCAAGCTATTACACATAAACATTTTTCTGAGTTTAATTATGTTGCATCTCATGGTAAAATAATCCAAATGTGTACTCATTCTTCGTAGAAGAATAATTGCTAGAAACACTGCCAGGCATTGCATTTTATTTTTTATTTAGTCGTTTAGGAAAGTTTATGAATACAATGAAAATTTTTTTCAGTATTGCTTTTGGAATGCATAGTTGAACATAAATGCCAGTGACAATTATTTTGTCATTCTTATAATAGGTAACATTAAATAGCAATTCTATATTGTGATATCATTTAACTAATGAATTAATTTATAAAAAGGAATCATTTAGACAGCTTACATCTGTTTACCAGGCACTAGTATACCTTTTATTGATTCAAAACATGTTCTTTCTGTGATTTAACTTCACACATTTTCATATAAATATGTTTTTCAGTTAATGTTGCTGATTACATTTGATTGCTGCTGCTGATAATTCACTTCAGTCGTGTCCAACTCTGTGCGACCCCATAGACGGCAGCCCACCAGGCTCCTCTGTCCCTGGGATTCTCCAGGCAAGAACACTGGAGTGGGTTGCCATTTCCTTCTCCAATGCATGAAAGTGAAAAGTGAAAGTGAAGTCACTCAGTCGTGTCCAACCCTCAGCGACCCCATGGACTGCAGCCTACCAGGTTCTTCTGTCCATGGAATTTTCCAGGCAAGAGTATTGGAGTGGGGTGCCATTGCCTTCTCCGTTACATTTGGTTAGATGTGTGTATAAAACTCCTTAACAACCTCCTCAGATTTCTCCAGTTCACTTCAAACTCATTTGTTCAAAAGTCACATAATTCTACAAGCAACTCCTACAGCTCAACTCCAGAAAAATAAATGACCCAATCAAAAAATGGGCCAAAGAACTAAATAGACATTTCTCCAAAGAAGACATACAGATGGCTAACAAACACATGAAAAGATGCTCAACATCACTCATTATCAGAGAAATGCAAACCAAAACCACTATGAGGTACCATTTCACGCCAGTCAGAATGGCTGTGATCCAAAAGTCTACAAGCAATAAATGCTGGAGAGGGTGTGGAGAAAAGGGAACCCTCTTACACTGTTGATGGGAATGCAAACTAGTACCGCCACTATGGAGAACAGTGTGCAGATTCCTTAAAAAACTGGAAATAGGACTGCCTTATGATCCAGCAATCCCACTGCTGGGCATACACACTGAGGAAACCAGAAGGGAAAGAGACACGTGTACCCCAATGTTCATCGCAGCACTGTTTATAATAGCCAGGACATGGAAGCAACCTAGATGTCCATCAGCAGATGAATGGATAAGCAAGCTGTGGTACACATACACAATGGAGTATTACTCAGCCATTAAAAAGAATACATTTGAATCAGTTCTAATGAGGTGGATGAAACTGGAGCCTATTATACAGAGTGAAGTAAGCCAGAAAGAAAAACACCAATACAGTATACTAACGCATATATATGGAATTTAGAAAGATGGTAACAATAACCCTGTATACGAGACAGAAAAAGAGACACTGATGTATAGAACAGTCTTTTGGACTCTGTGGGAGAGGGAGAGGGTGGGATGATTTGGGAGAATGGCATTGTAACATGTATAATATCATATATGAAACGAGTTGCCAGTCCAGGTTCGATGCATGATACTGGATGCTTGGAGCTGGTGCACTGGGACGACCCAGAGGGATGGTATGGGGAGAGAGGAGGGAGAAGGGTTCAGGATGGGGAACACATGTATACCTGTGGCGGATTTATTTTGATATATGGCAAAACCAATACAATATTGTAAAGTTAAAAAATAAAATAAAATTTTAAAAAAGTCACATAATTCTTTAACATCCCACCCTGAAACATACACACAAAAGAGAATTCCCTTCAGTTTCTCTATTTCATGAATGCCACCACATCTAGTTCCTCGAGCCAGAAAGATGAAAGTCATTCCTGATGCCAGCCATTCTCCCATCTCCACATTAAATGCATTGGGGCATCTTGTCTATTATTCCTACTATGTATTGTTCAATGCTTTCTCTATCTTCCTCCACAACAAGGATTCAAGCACCATGTTTTAATAAACAGCAGGGCTGGGCATATCCAAGTGTTCAGTAAAAATTTATTAAACAAATGTAAGAACAAAACTTAGGAAGGAATGATGCTAAAGCTGAAACTCCAGTACTCTGGCCACCTCATGCAAAGACTTGACTCATTGGAAAAGACTCTGATGCTGGGAGGGATTGGGGGCAGGAGGAGAAGGGGACGACAGAGGATGAGATGGCTGGATGGCATCACTGACTCGATGGACATGAGTCTGAATGAACTCCAGGAGTTGGTGATGGACAGGGAGGCCTGGTGTGCTGCGATTCATGGGGTCACAAAGAGTCAGACACGACTGAGTGACTGAACTGAACTGAAGAACAAAACTAGTCACAATATCCAGACAGTTCGGTATGGACTCATTAATGTCTTATTAGGCTGCCTCATACCCCATTTTACTCCTCTGTTTTAGTTCAATCAATGTCTCCCTCAATTTCGAGATTCAACTGTATTATTCTACCTCTGTTATTTCCCAAGCCAACTATGGAAAAGGAACTCTTCTTCAATGTTTTTATTTTGGAAAGTTTCAATGTGGCCTTGTAATATATAAGTAAAATACGGGCTGAATGGAGATAGCTAAGCCACATACCCAAGGAAAGGTCATAAAATGCCAAACATGTTGATAGTAAAATTTTCCATAAATAAAATGTATTTCATATTTTAATCAAGGATATTACTACTTAACTTTAGCCAAGTGTGGGTAAAGAGACCACTGAAATAGGGACTTAGTCCTAAATCAGCTTCTAAACTTCTTGTGGGACATATTAGTGCTTAAGTTTCTTTATCAGTGAATTGAAAAAAGATTTTGGATGAAATCTCTATAATATTATATTTCTGTAATTATGTACAAAAGGATTATGTTCTCATAGAAATAATGTTTATTGCAGTTCTTTCCCTTATTTCTATTCTGCCCCTCACTCCTTGTTCTCAGGAATAATCCTCATGAAACAGTGACTACCTGTCAGTCTCAGTTCTAATATCATTACATATTTTAAGTCATTCATTCTTCATAATAACCTGAAAAAGCCAATTCCACTGACTTGAGAATGTGTTGTTCTAACCACTAGGCAACACTCTCTGTTGAGTTCAGGAACTAAGGTATGTCTTGAAGGCAGGCATGAATGGTGGATGCCTGACATCAAGAGCAAGTCTTGAATATGCATAAATAATTAAAAGCATAAGATAATCCATGGTAAAATATGTAAAGTATATATTATATAAAGTAAAATATGGTAAAGTACTAGTTAATAAGGAGAGAAGATTCACTCTGAAAGCATCAGATTGTTATCAAAGAGATGACATTTGAACCAATTATCAAATACTAAATTCAAGTTAGAAAATCCCTGACAGAGTAAAAGTCTTGAGAAATCAAGAAGCCATTAAAGGATATGAAATATTAGGAGTTTTTTTGCTTGTTTATTTTATTGAAGAATAGTTGATTCACATTGATGTGTTAGTTTCTGGTGTAGAAGGTAATTCAATTATACATACATATAATAGTTTGCATTGAAATATATATTTTGAGGTTGAGTGAATAGTATAGGAAGAAGAAAATTTGTGTTTGGGTAGACTGAGAAAGGCTTTGTTTATCAGACCAGATATTTAATCTTTTTTTTTAAATTTTATTTTATTTTTAAACTTTATAAAATTGTATTAGTTTTGCCAAAATAAAATAAAATTTAAAAAAAAATTAAATTAAATTAAAAAAAAATTTGCAAACAAAGGATTAAAGGAAAACAGTTTAATAAATCCCTTTAAAAATCAAAAAAAAAAAAAATCAAAATGAATCTGTCACAGGTATACATGTGTTCCCCATCCTGAAACCTCTTCCCTCCTCCCTCCCTATACCATCCCTCTGGGTCGTCCCAGTGCACCAGCCCCAAGCATCTAGTATCATGCATCAAACCTGGACTGGCAACTCATTTCATATATGATATTATACATATTTCAATGCCATTCTCCCAAATCATCCCACCCTCTCCCTCTCCCACAGAGTCCATAAGACTGTTCTATACATCAGTGTCTCTTTTGCTGTCTCATACGCAGGGTTATTGTTACCATCTTTCTAAATTCCATATATATGCGTTAGTATACTATATTGGTGTTTTTCTTTCTGGCTTACTTCACTCTGTATAATAGGCTCCAGTTTCATTCACCTCATTAGGACTGATTCAAATGTATTCTTTTTAATGGCTGAGTAATACTCCATTGTGTATACGTACCACAGCTTGCTTATCCATTCATCTGCTGATGGACATCTAGGTTGCTTCCATGTCCTGGCTATTATAAACAGTGCTGCGATGAACATTGGAGTACACGTGTCTCTTTCCTTTCTGGTTTCCTCAGTGTGTATGCCCAGCAGTGGGATTGCTGGATCATAAGGCAGTTCTATTTCCAGTTTTTTAAGGAATCTCCACACTGTTCTCCAGAGTGGCTGTACTAGTTTGCATTCCCATCAACAGTGTAAGAGGGTTCCCTTTTCTCCACACCCTCTCCAGCATTTATGACTTGTAGACTTTTGGATCGCAGCCATTCTGACTGGTGTGAAATGGTACCTCATAGTGGTTTTGATTTGCATTTCTCTGATAATGAGTGATGTTGAGCATCTTTTCATGTGTTTGTTAGCCATCTGTATGTCTTCTTTGGAGAAATGTCTATTTAGTTCTTTGGCCCATTTTTTGATTGGGTCATTTATTTTTCTGGAGTTGAGCTGTAGGAGTTGCTTGTATATTTTTGAGATTAGTTGTTTGTCAGTTGCTTCATTTGCTATTATTCTCTCCCATTCTGAAGGCTGTCTTTTCACCTTGCTAATAGTTTCCTTTGATGTGCAGAAGCTTTTAAGTTTAATTAGGTCCCATTTGTTTATTTTTGCTTTCATTTCCAATATTCTGGGAGGTGGGTCATAGAGGATCCTGCTGTGATGTATGTCAGAGAGTGTTTTGCCTATGTTCTCCTCTAGGAGTTTTATAGTTTCTGGTTTATGTTTAGATCTTTAATCCATTTTGAGTTTATTTTTGTGTATGGTGTTAGAAAGTGTTCTAGTTTCATTCTTTTACAAGTGGTTGACCAGATTTCCCAGCACCACTTGTTAAAGAGATTGTCTTTAATCCATTGTATATTCTTGCCTCCTTTGTCAAAGA
The DNA here is from genome assembly GCF_029407905.1 of Bubalus kerabau. Taxonomy (NCBI): domain Eukaryota; kingdom Metazoa; phylum Chordata; class Mammalia; order Artiodactyla; family Bovidae; genus Bubalus; species Bubalus kerabau. Next base: position 7,678,681 of record NC_073645.1, read on the forward strand.
TAAGGTGTCCATATGTGCATGGATTTATCTCTGGGCTTTCTATTTTGTTCCATTGATCTATATTTCTGTCTTTGTGCCAGTACCATACTGTCCTGATAACTGTGGCTTTGTAGTAGAGCCTGAAGTCAGGTAGGTTGATTCCTCCAGTTCCATTCTTCTTTCTCAAGATAGCTTTGGCTATTCGATATTTATTCTTAATGTGAGAGGTTTCTAATAGTCTGGAATTGTTTAAGTTTTCTAACCACTATACTCACATATTTGGGATTTTTCAAGACAATAATTTTTATGGTAGTGTGGAAGTAAGCAATTGTCCATGGAATAAGGGCTATTGTTAGACTTACCTTAATGTCCAACATTGGCTGGTAAGAAACAGATGGAGAAAGTCTGTATGGTTAAAATAAAATGTGGTTGTCCAAAAGTAAAGGAGAAAAGAATTTATAATAGGAGACAAGCTTATGGGAAGACACCTCCTTTAAATAAGAGAAGTACATAAAACACACGTAAGAAGCACACATACTGTCGTCAAATTAAAGTCTCAATTGACAGTACCTGTTACAAGCATGCCTTCATAAAAACAGAATGTGAGTTTCAGTTTTATTCTGTGGCCACTGATATGTGGTAACACTATCCCACATACACCCAAACTACTCAGTTTGAAGCAGGAATATTGCATTATGCTCATGCATAAAACTGTGCTGAATACATAGTAGATTTATATATATAGGTTTTATAAACTTTGTAGAATGTTTGAGAACTTTTATATTACATTTTTCCCTGTAGCACACACTTTTGTGTTCATAATTATCATTTTGATTCTATTTCATTTTATATGCTTACAACTATAATTTATCATTAAACTTTAATTATTTTTAAAATGTTTATCAATTTTAGATGTGGTTGTATAATTTTTATGCTTAGAATTTTTCCATTGAAACATATTGCAAATTAGCTTCTGGTTACCAGAAGAAAAAAATAAAATTTTAGATAAACCAGTTTTCTCTAAACATGAGCCGAGAGCAATAGCAGGTGGTCCGCACACTGGGGAATAATCTGATAGCATTCCAACTGTAAGATAGGAAATACTGAAATGGTGCAGTATAGGAATGGGGTATGAAGGCTAAGGAGAGCTTAGTAGTTCAACGCAAGTTCATCTCCTTTTGAAAACAAAAGAAGACAGACAAGTTAGCTGAAGAATTAAGTACCGCAAGGTAACCTAAAGAGAAGATGTCATAAATCCTGTCACCAATTGCATTATATAACAGGATTCAATCTTCCTAATATTGCTCATTGTTTAGGTGTTTCTGTTTGCCAGTAAAATAGTGCATGCATTTGGGTGACTTTAATAGCTCATTTTCTTGTCACTTTGACAGTTGGTGTTGAAATCAGTCATCTGCAATTGATTGTTTTGAACCATGCATAATTCTGTGGACTGAATTAGCTGCTGAATTCAAGATTTATTTAAGTCTTTGCAAGAGTGATTTATACTTCATTATTTTTACCTTGACTGAATTTCCATTCCTCAGAAATAAAAGCTGAGAGAGATAAGGACAAAAATTGTGAAAACATACTAAAATATTTTAAAACTACTGAAATGTAGCCAATATATTCTTACAAGGTATTATTTGAAATAGACAACAAAAGAGTATAAACGTGTATAATAGTTATATTTCCACCTAGAATTGTGTTTGCTTGGTTTTCTTTTCAGAAAGCAAAAGGATTTCATTTTAACACAAATATATTCTCTTTTTACCTTGCAGTGATAGGCTAAGAATAAAGCACCATACTGAACCACATATGTACATTCATGTCCATATGTACATGGACACTTTAAAAAATACCTCAAAGAAATAATGTATGCAAAAATATTCCTTAAATCTAGGTTGAATTAAATTCTAAATATATCATTTTAAATGTGATTCATCACCTTTATTATTTTTAATTGTTACAGTGTGCTATTTTCTCCTTTGCAATTTATGCTTCAGAACTGGAGCACTCTGTGTCTCCATATCTGAATTTCTTTCTCCTTTCTCTTATGAAAACACCTGTCATTGGATTTAGAACCCATCCCAGTTAAATATAGGCTTCCTTGGTGGCTCAGACGGTAAAGAATCTGCCTGCAATGTGGGAGACCTGGTTCAATCCCTGGGTTGAGAAAATCCCCTGGAGGAGAGCATAGCAGCCCACTCCAATATTTTTGCTTGGAGAATCTCCATGGACAGAGGAGCCTGGCAGGCTACAGTTCAGTTCATGGGGTTGCAAAGAGTTGGACATGACTGAGCAACTAAACACAGCACTAGTTAAACATAATCCCCTCTTAGCCAACTACATCTGCAATTTCCTATTTCCAAACAATGTCACATTCTGAGGTTCTGCATGGACATGAATTTGAGAGGGGGTGGGAGGAGGAGCAACATTCAACCAGGTACACTATCTAAATGTGTACATGTGGTATAAGTTATTATGTACTCATGACTCAAAGATCTACTCCCAGTCTGCATTCTAGTCTGCTTATTTCTACTTTGGGTATCTAGAAAAGAATTGAACCCTTGAAAATTCCTGGCCCTTTCCTATCTTCAGTGCTTCTATAAACAAGACCTTTTGGGAAGACTCCCAGAAAACCTATTCAACTGTCAAAGAATTTCTATGCATCAACCCTAGAGGGAGAGATAAAAAGGAAAAATAGGAAGTAAAGGAATTTGGGGCAACCACCATAGTTTCTAGGAGTTTATTGATGATGTGGTCATAGGAGGATATACAAATTCTTTAAAGTATAACCAGTTAAATCATTTATTATGATAAAATTTGAGCTAAATTCTATTAATCATGGCAAAAAGAAACAAAGGAAGCCAAGGTCTCAATGGGAAAAATGCTGAACCTAACAAGAGATAAAAGATAATAGAACTGCCTTATGATCCAGCAATCCCACTGCTGGGCATACACACTGAGGAAACCAGAAGGGAAAGAGACACGTGTACCCCAATGTTCATCGCAGCACTGTTTATAATAGCCAGGACATGGAAGCAACCTAGATGTCCATCAGCAGATGAATGGATAAGCAAGCTGTGGTACATATACACAATGGAGTATTACTCAGCCATTAAAAAGAATACATTTGAATCAGTTCTAATGAGGTGGATGAAACTGGAGCCTATTATACAGAGTGAAGTAAGCCAGAAAGAAAAACACCAATGCAGTATACTAACGCATATATATGGAATTTAGAAAGATGGTAACAATAACCCTGCGTACGAGACAGCAAAAGAGACACTGATGTATAGAACAGTCTTATGGACTCTGTGGGAGAGGGAGAGGGTGGGAAGATTTGGGAGAATGGCATTGAAACATGTAAAATATCATGTATGAAACGAGTTGCCAGTCCAGGTTCGATGCATGATACTGGATGCTTGGGGCTGGTGCACTGGGACGACCCAGAGGGATGGTATGGGGAGGGAGGAGGGAGGAGGGTTCAGGATGGGGAGCACATGTATACCTGTGGCGGATTCATTTTGATATTTGGCAAAACTAATACAATTATGTAAAGTTTAAAAATAAAATAAAATTAAAAAAAAAAGAAGTAGAACTGTCACTGTTTGCAGATGACATGATGCTAAAAAAAGAAAAAAAAAAGATAAACGTGAACTTCTTCATATAAACTCAAAATTTGGATAATTCAAATAGAGTGTGAAGAAGAATCATTTTACAGGGCCATCTCTGAAAATTACCTATTAATAGATATTTTATTTGGCTGAAAAATAAACAAGAGCCAGCAATGTATGCCCATGTGTCCCCTCCCTTCATAAAAAAAAAAATGTTTTGGTTATTTTAATGTGAGAAGAAGTGTTAAATTTGACTATTCCTGCCAAGTTAGAATATGCCTCAAAGTTGGGGGCCAAAAACCAAACTGTGAGATTTCGAGGACAAATGATATATACATGTTATATATTATAATGGACATTAGTAAAATGAGTTCTATGTAATTTAGAGTGCTTGACATTGTGCAGTCTAACACGTGCTTAAAGGAAATAAATGTATCTAGACTGGACAGGGACATTATTTAAAAGCAATGCTGCTACTGCTGCTAAGTCACTTCAGTCGTGTCCAACTCTGTGTGACCCCATAGACGGCAGCCCACCAGGCTCCCCCATCCCTGGGATTCTCCAGGCAAGAACACTGGAGTGGGGTGCCATTGCCTTCTCCATTTAAAGACACACTTGATAGTTATTCTTAAATATCAGACTGACTGTCATGAATTACATTGTTTAGACTTACTCTGAACCTATGAATAAGATGAATAATCAGCTTTTGATTAGATATAATGTAATGGGGAAATTCCTATTTTAATCCATTCGACTCTTGGCGACCCCATGGACTGCAGCCTACCAGGTTCCTCCATCCATGGGATTCTCCAGGCAAGAGTACTGGAGTGGGGTGCCATTGCCTTCTCCTTCCAAAGCCTACAGTAGTTTTTTTTTTTTTTAATTCATGTAAATATAATATCTAAATGATATATTTGTATTTGTATCATAGAACTGTGGAGTAGGAATAACTATATTTTCCATTAATTCTTCTTAACTGTTAAGCATTGGTGAGGATAGTTTTAAAATCTATAGAAAAGACCTATTCAAATTTATTTTGAAATCTCTAGTATCCCCCATTTGTTCTATTAAGGTCAATTTAATAGAGTTATCTAGTTCCCAACCTATTCGGAAAAGGGGAAAAATAATTTCTGGTTTAACTTTGTAAAATACAGGTGTTAATTGTATAAGTAAATTTTTTTCCAAATCATTTGACCAGAATTCATAAAACAGAAACATCTGTTGTTCAGACTCATCCAAGCTATACCCTATTCTGTATTCTGTATTTATAAACCACAAATGATAATACACACTAGTTGTTGAATTCTATACTTTCATGCATTATTTATAAAGTCAGTAAAATTTTCAACTATTTACATAAGAATTGATGTTAGCAGTAAGAGTATGAGGCTATAAATAGTTCCTAAGTGCCAATAAATGCCAATGGTGAAGATAAATAGAAAAAGGTGATTTTATCACAGTTGATTTAATGTTGTTTTTCTTTTGCACTTCTACAGAGCCAGTGGGATCTTGGCAATGGAAAAGATAAATAGGAAGAAATTCTACATTGTTAGAAGTAATATTTAAATTATATTTGTGTATATGTGAGCATTGTGCATGAGTATAAAAATTCTAGGTTTTTGAGGTATTAGGTAAATTTAGATATCTTTTGAGTAATTGTAAGCTTATTGACAAGCTTTTGTATATTCACTCAAGGAAAACATCACATTGGATTGCTCATGTTTCTTCATTAATTAGTCAATCCAACTTGAGAACTTTGGCATGCACATTTTGTCAGACATGTATTGTGATTCTTAGATTGTACTAAAGAGGTCCCAAAGGTATTTTGTTTACAGAGAATCAGAAAAATAAAATATGTGTTTGAATATATCAATAATTGAGTTTATTTTACTTTGAATGTGGAGAAGATGGAAGCAAATATAGAATCCATAGGACTTGTTCTTTTATTGAAATCAGCGAGACCTGTTTGTTGGGCTTTCCTGGTGACTCAGTGGTAAAACATCCACCTGCCAATGCAGGAGAAATGGCTTCAACCCCTGGGTTGGGAAGATCCTCTGGAGAAGCAAATGGCAACCCACTGCAGTATTCTTGCCTGGGAAATCCTTTGGATAGAGGAGCATGCTGGGCTACAGTCCATGAGGTCGCAAAGAATTGGAGACAACTTAATGACTAAACAATAACAGCAGCAACAACAACACCTATTTGTTAGGGATATCTCTATAGATCTGAACAAAGTTATTCTATAACTTTATTCATAACTTTGTAAGTTAGTTATGGTTACCTACAAGTGTCTAGTTATCTGAATGACTAACTTTCTTTGTGCTTAGTTGCTCGGTTGTGTCTTTCTTTAGTATATAGTTTATATAAGTTTATATAGGTTAAAACAAAACAGAAACAAACAACAAACCAAAAACAAATTTTAAAGTAACACATTTCATAGTACTTCCCCTGCAATGACACATTACCTTGACAGGATGTTAAGGAAACTTTTTCAGTAGAGAAAGGAGCCATCATCTGTTATTTCAAACTTGCTTCTAAAATGAAAATATGTGGGGGCTTCCTTGGTGGTTCAGTGCAGGTGGCATGAGTTTGATCCTTGGTCAGAAAACTAAGATCCCGCATTCTGCACATGACCTAAACTACATAAATTAATTTCAATAACATGAGAATATTTGTCCCTAAAAGGTTTCTTCTCTTTTCTCCAATTGATCTCTTTGCATCTTGTTTTCTCCAGCACCTCTTCAAATCTTGGGAGGATCTAGGCATTTTAAGACTCTGAATATGCAGGAAATAGAACTTCATCTTCCTTAAATTAACAACAATAGATCAATAGGAATTTCATCATCACATTATATCTAATCAAAAGCTGAATATTCATCTTACAATTTTGTGATGTCTACATATTGGCTTTCCAGGTGGTGCTGGTGGTAAAGAACCCACTTGCCAATGCAGGAAATGTAAGGGGTGTGGGTTCGATTCCTGGGTTGGGAAGATCCCCTGGAGAGAGAAATGGCAACCCACTCCAGTATTCTTGCCTATAAAATTCCAAGGACAGAGGTGCCTGGTGGTCTACAGTCCATGGGGTCACAAAGAATCGGGCATGACTGAGTGACTAACACTTTCACTTTCATTAATCAGATGTATTAAACAATAGATCTATTAAAGAATAGATCAAATAAGTAATAAAATTTTGTGAACTCTACATATTATTGTCCCTCCTCCCTAAAAGCAAGAGCTCTTTGTGTGACCATATGGAAATATTTCCCTAGGTTTCTCTGTGGTGTATGGGTGCTTAAGTGTTTCACTTATTTTATTTGCTGGATGTTGGGCACCTCCACCCTCCTCACTATGCCTTAGAATTTATGAATGTTAAACTAAATAACTCAAAGGAAACAATGGATCTGAAACGAATGTATTATTCATGTTGTATTACACAGTAAACAGCAAAAGGATTTTTCAATGAAAAAGGGCTCAGGTCCTACAAAGAGTGAAACAAACAGGTTGTATTGTCCTGGTAGTTCATGTAGCTAAGGATGGACTGAGTTACTCCCTCTGCCTATACCTTTCCCCCACAGAGAGCTGGGTTTGCATGACCTGAGCATCCCTATAACAGCCTATAACATCCCTATAACAGAGGGAACTATTGGTTTTTCTTACAGTAAAAAGGAGGCACTGATCAGAAAGCAGTGATCAAGATCATGCCCAAGAAAAAGAAATGCAAACCAGCAAAATGGTTGTCTGAGGAGGCCTTAAAATAGCTAAGAAAAGAAGAGAAGCAAAAAGCAAAGAAGAAAAGGAAAGCTATAAGCATCTGAATGCAGAGTTCCAAAGAATAGCAAGGAGGGATAAGAAAGCCTTTCTAAGTGATCAGTGCAGAGGAAATCAATAGATGGGGAAAGACTAGAGATCTCTTCAAGAAAATTGGAGATACCAAGGGAATATGTCATGTAAAGATGGGCACAATAAAGGAGGGAAATGGTATGGACCTAACAGAAGCAGAAAATATTAAGAAGTGGTGGCAAGAATACACAGAAGAACTATACAAAAGTATCTTCATGACCCAGATAACCACAATGGTATGATCACTTACCTAGAGCCAGACAATCTGGAGTCCGAAGTCAAGTGGGCCTTAGAAAGCATCACTATGAACAAAGCTAGTGAAGGTGATGGAATTCCAGCTGAGCTATTTCAAGTCCTAAAAGATGATGCTGTGAAAGTGCTGCACTTAAATGCCAGCAAATTTGGAAAACTCAGTAGTGGCCACAGGACTGGAATGGAGTTTTCATTCCAATCCCAAAGACAATTCCAAAGAACATTCAAACTACCACACAACTGCACTCATCTCACACACTAGCAAAGTAATGCTCAAAACTTTCCAAGAGAGGCTTCAACAGTATGCGAACTGAGAACTTCCAGAACTTCCAAGCTGGATTTAGAAAGGCAGAGGAACCAGAGATCAAATTGCCAACATCTGTTGGATCATAGAAAAATCAAAAGAGTTCGAGAAAAATATCTACTTCTGCTTCATTGACTATGCCAAAGCCTTTGACTATGTGCATCACAACAAACTGTGGAAAATTCTTCAAGAGATGGGAATAACAGACCATCCTACCTCCCTCTTGAGAAATCTGTATGCAGATCAAGAAGCAATAGTTAGAATGGGACATGAAACAATGGACTGTTTCCAAAGTGGGAAAGGAATACATCAAGGCTGTATATTGTCACCCTGCTTATTTAACTTATATGCAGAGTATTTCATGTGAAATGTTGGGCTGGATGAAGCATAAGCTGGAATCAAGATTGCCAGGAAGATATCAGTAATCTCAGATATACAGATGACACCACACTTATGGTAGAAAGAGAAAAGGAAATAAAGAGCCTTTTGATGAAAGTGAAAGAGGAGAGTGAAAAATTTGGCTTAAAACTCGAATTTCAAAAAACTAATATCATGGCATCTGGTCCCATCACTTCATGGCAAAGAGATGGTTAACAATGGAAACAGTGACGGACTTTATTTTGGGGGGCTCCAAAATCACTGCAGATGGTGAGTGAAGCCATGGAATTAAAAGACACTTGCTCCTTGGAAGAAAAACTATGACTAACCTAAACAGAATATTAAAAAGCAGAGACGTCATTTTGCTGACTAAGGTCTGTCCAGTCAAAGCTATGGTTTTTCCAGTAGTCGTGTATGGGTACGAGAATTGGACCATAAGGAAAGCTGACTGCTGAAGAATTGATGCTTTTGAACTTTGGTGTTGGAGAAGATTCTTGAGAGTCATTTGGACTGCAAGGACACCCAACCAGTCATTCCTAAAGGAAATCAGTCCTGAATTTTCATTGGAAGGACTGATGCTAAAGCTGATGTCAGTCTGTCAGATGCTTCCAAAAACTGAAATTGTATGAAATTAAAATAATCAAATTTCAGAGAAATATATATACTGTGATACTATATAATAAAATCCTTCTATCTGAAGGAATATAAAATGGAAATGCCTAGAAAATAAGGCTGTAAAGAAAAATATTAATTAATAGTATACTTTTTATTTGGTTACTGGGCTTACTCCTTGGAAGGAAAGTTATGACCAACCTAGATAGCATATTGAAAAGCAGAGATATTACTTTGTCAACAAAGGTCCGTCTAGTCAAGGCTATGGCTTTTCCAGTGGTCATGTATCAGTGTAAGATTTGAACTGTGAAGAATGCTGAGTGCCAAAGAATTGATGCTTTTGAACTGTGGTGTTGGAGAAGACTCTTGATAGTCCCTTGGACTGCAAGGAGATCCAACCAGTCCATTCTGAAGGAGATCAGTCCTGGGTGTCCATTGGAAGGACTGATGCTGAAGCTGAAAATCCAATACTTTGGCTACCTCATGCAAAGAGTTGACTCATTGGAAAAGACCCTGATGCTGGGAGAGATTGGGGGCAGGAGAAGAAGGGGACGACAGAGGATGTGATGGCTGGATGGCATCACTGACTCGATGGACATGAGTTTGAGTGAACTCCGGGAGTTGGTGATGGACAGGAAGGCCTGCTGTGCTGCGATTCACGGGGTCGCAAAGAGTCAGACACGACTGAGCAACTGAACTGAACTGAACTGAAGGGAGCAGGGACCAACTATATGTATAACTACAAAGAGGGCAAGGCAGATATGATGCCAGAATGCACAATTTTTGCTTCTGCTATTCATATTTTAGTCTATGGGACTGGTGTTCCTTGGAATTATGAAATGTATAATCTGCCTCTTTGGAGGTGCAATGGGTAATGATTAAGATGTGAAGGCAGCCTTTTTCATTGCATCTTTTATATTATATGCTTTCATTCATGTAAACTTTTATGAGTGAAGATGATTTTGAGAGAATTACCAGGCTAATATTTTCCTACTTTATCCTTGTTGCAAAGTGTTAATCAGTTACCTAAACAGGCTGAAACAGTTGTTAGAACATATAAAGATTTTATTCCCAGAATGTGATTATTTCAAGGAGGAAGACATATGAAGACTTTGTGTATAGGTTCAGTGAGAGGATTTTTAAGGTGGGCATGTATACTAGGCAGACATGAGCCACTTGTGTCTGATAAGACGAGAGGCACACAGTAAAGGTGTAACATAGCTTGCTGCTGCTGCTGTTGCTAAGTAGCTTCAGTCGTGTCCGACTCTGTGCGACCCCATAGACTGCAGCACACCAGGCTCCCCCGTCCCTGGGATTCTCCAAGCAAGAACACTGGAGTGGGTTGCCATTTCCTTCTCCAATGCATGAAAGTGAAAAGGGAAAGTGAAGTCGCTCAGTCGTGCCCGACTCTTAGCGACCCCATGGACTGCAGCCTACCAGGCTCCTCTGCCCATGGGATTTTCCAGGCAAGAGTACTGGAGTGGGGTGCCATTGCCTTCTCCGGTAACATAGCTTAGAGCTCCATAAAAGAAAATCTCAAGCTGCGGGCAAGAGAGCGTGTTGAACTGAAATAAATCAGTACAGCCAGTAAAATTTGCACTGTCAATAAACACTTGAACAGAAATAAATTAAACTGTAATCCAGAGGATTACTAAATAGAAGTTAAGAAATCACTATCTATAACAAAATTGACAGATTTTGATATGAAAATTAGAAGCAGGAGAGAAAAGAGCCTCTTATGGAAAAGAAAAAGAGTTTTGTGGTTGAACAGATGGAAGTTTAATTCTTGAGTTCTCTATTAGTAAGCTTAGTTTATCTTCGTTTCTGAACCTCAGTTTAATGATAATTATTTAATGTAGGCTTTATCGCTGTGTTGTTAGTGCATCTGTGTGGGTTACATGAATAGCCTATGTAAATATCCTGGCATATGCATGCATGCGTGCTAAGTCGCTTCAGTCATGTCTGATTCTATGCAACCCTATGGACTATAGCCTGCCAGGGTCCTCTGGACAGAGGACAGAGGTCCTCTGGACAGAATGCCATGGACATGGCATTCTCTGGGCAAGAATCCTGGAGTGGGTTGCCATGCTCTCCTCCAGGGGAACTTCCCAACCCAGGAATCAAACCCATGTCTCTTACATCTCCTGCATTAGCAGGTAGATGTAAGATTATCCTGGCACATAGATGTTCTTTAAATGATAGTGCTCTGTTTTCTCTATCATTGAATCTAGAAAAACAATCTCATTTTCCAAGGTACTTTAGATATGAGTATGAAATCATTTACAGCTATGTGTATGTATCAGATAGGCAAGGTTACATCAGAAAAATATCCCACTGTAAATATAACTAATGAATGGAAGATCTGTGTGAGTGAAGAAAGGGAAAAAAAATGTTATTTTCATAAAACCAGATATGCAAGAACTGAAGGGAAGTTACTACCAATGATTTCAGGTGCCTGTCAGGAAACAGGAAATTACTAGAACAAATGCCTTAACCTTCTTATCTATGCCTTACTCATCTCAGATGAGAGCTCCTAATTAGCATCATCTCTCCTGGAACTGTTGCCAAGAAATTCTGGAAGATGAAGTGGCTAAGTTTCTCCCTTATAGTTCAAGAATACTTTAAATGGTAGAAGAGATAAGTGGGTAACAGGCAACCTGGTGTACAATAAAAGTTGGATAATGGGAGTTGGTGATGGATAGGGAGGCCTGGCGTGCTGCGGTTCATGGGGTCGCAGAGTTGGACACGACTGAGCGATTGAACTTAACTGAACTGAATAGTATTTCCCTACTACAAATTTGGTTAAAAAAGTAGAATCAAAACAAAAGCTAATAAACTGGGTTTTCTCTCTTGCTATTTACCCCAGGAACAGTTAAATACTTAATTGTGCAATGCTTTGCTTAATGTCCAAATCTCTTACTAGACATTTAAACTCTATAGGATGGAGGCAAGCTGGGCATATTTCACTATTGTTTAGGTCTCCAACACTTTAGTTAGTCATAGGACAAAAAAAAAAAAAAAAACAAACAAGATCTTGTTTGTCTAAAATGAAACAATCTGCAGAGATGCAGCTCCATTCTGAAGGCACACAACCATATATGTAATTTGAAGAAATTCCCTATCCCAGAATTTTTTTTTTGCTATTCCTTTTCATAAACAAATGATCTATAAAGTACTTTTTAAAAAGAATATCATCCCTTCAAAAGTGAGTTGCAGCTTCTACCTTTTGTATAACTAAGAGTTTTTGTTGAAGTGTTGAATGATCTATTTCTTCCCAAAATTTCAAAGATCCCAAGTCCAATGTAGTCTAAACTTAAAATCAAAGAACCTGGTTGTCCTCCTTACCTGACCCTTTGATTTCCACACTCCACCAAATACCGCACTCCAGAAGTTTCTGCTAGAAGATTAATTTACCTAAGTACATTGCCATGAAATCTGATGTAGTGTTGAGACAGACAAACATGCAGGAAATTTGATACCACATTTTTAGGGCAGCCCCTCTTGTTTTTTATTTTAGGTATTTTTGTTGCAACCTGAGAAGTCATCATTTTAATACATTTTCAATGATAGATTAATATATTTATCATTGAATATGCTATTAATTCCCTTGCTGGTGAAAGCAGTTGGAGGGAAATATAAATTTTTTTTCTTGACTCCCCCCACCTCCATGCTCTCTTTTAAGCTTTAATCACCTTGCACCTCAATCTTATTTCTTTAATCAGTAAATCTGCTCTTGCTTCTGTATCTTAGTGTTCCCTGTCTGTCAATCACTGTTGCTTATTATTTCTTATCTTTGCATTATAAAAATATCCTGCAAACTCAATAAATACATGCGGAGTAGAAAAGGATTCTCAAATTTGTAAAGGCATAGAATTATAAAATTATAAATTTCAACTTAGCAAATGTTTATTGATACACATCATTTTTTACTTAATTTATCTCACTGAATTCTGTGGTCAGAATTCTGTGTTAGTAACTTGCTGAATTGTTAATCGCAATGCCAATAATTAAAGAATGCTCCAATGACTCATCCACAGCTATTTTTCATGTATCATGCTAGACTCAGGTAAAAGGTTGACAATCTATGCCTGTAGAAGGCAGGCCAGAGGGTTGGGGGAGGTGACTCATGACCATTTTCATTGGAGATAAAAGACACACTGAGTTTAATAATACTTTTCTGTCTTTAGTTTCTTAAAAATAGCAGTGCTGCCATGATTTAGTTGAATTTATTGTTAATCAGGGTATAGTGGAAGAAGCAATGCAATAAAAATATCTTTAATGTCCTTTTCCCTGCCGAAGTGATTCATGAATGAGAAAATTTGAATTAATACACACTGATATCCTTTGACAGCCTCCATGCTTATGTGAGCCCTGGGGAAGACGGGGAAGTGAGAAGAGATTTAGAATGCAACATTGCCTCAGAATATGATTAGACAATTGTGTATTGTTAAATGATTAACTGATATTTCAAAACAATGTTTCAAATAAAATTAAAACACATTTCATAAGTTGCATGTTTAATTTTATAGTCAGAGTGTTTAGAGCTAGAATGCCTCTTAGCAAATTCTTTTTGCAAGTAATGATACAGAGGTTAAAAAACTGAGCTGAGATATACCTAAGGCCACAAGGACAGTAGATGTCACAGCTGGCTATTTGGCAAAGCTCTTGTGATGCTGGTCTCTGTATGTGTGTTTTTGTTTTCTTTCAACATAAACTTCCCTTAATTTATCCTTTCCTGGTTTAGAACAATGTTATGACTAGGTATTTATTTTTCAAAATGTGCTATTTCTGTTTATTGAATAGATTAATAAGCAAATATATGGGCCAAAATGATAAGCAGTACTTATAAATATTTATAAACATGGAATTTATAAAAAATGGATAACCCATATAATGGGAACACAGGTGGGACAAGGTATGGTTCAAGAAGGGTATTTCAAATTAAAAGCTCAATGCCATTTTAAGAATTTGATTCTCTAGATTAAAGAAAGTGGATGCAATTTGACACATTAGAGAAATATATCCAGAATCACCTAGAATTTCCTAAAATACTGATCAAATCAAGAGGGGAAGAATTTTCATAGCAACTGAAGTCTTCAAGGGTAAGTGACTTGGTGTTCAATTTACTTGGAAAATAGCATAATAAACTTTAAGGAGGTTTTCCTGGCTGTTAATTTTTAAGCACAGAAAACTTGACTTAGTTTTTTTTGATGATATTTTACCTCCTGTCTGAAAGCCACCTGCAAATAGCTTATTTGCATGAAGATAAAATGCAAAGGCGTTCATCTTCCTTTTTCTTATTACTGGTATAACAAACCTCTGTTCATGAACTACAGTATCGTTTTTGTTGTAAATGAAGAAGAATCAGCCAACTTTCTGCCACATCTGGCTGCTGATCTATAAGCTTTGAATAAACAGTAGATATTCAATTGCCAGCATCCATTCTTTAAAAATTCAGAGTTGTTTTTCTCCCTAAATTGCCCCTTACTATAATTGCATCTCAGCTTTGAGAACAACCAAGACTTTAAAAACAGTTCAGGTTTTATGGTGCAGAGTAGAAAACATTTTTTTTTCTTTTTTAAGATAATGTAAGAACAAGTCTATTTGTAGTTCATATATTAAATCTTTCCAATGTCCTATTACCCATAAAAAGCAAAATAGTTACTACAGGCAGAATATTTCTATAGTATTAGAACTAACATTTGCATGTAAAAGTAAATTCTACTTCTTTTTGAGACACTTACTGTAAAGTTATCAATTTTATGAAGAATCTAAGAACAACCTGAGTAAAATCTTAATGGCTTTCCACTAGATAGAAAGGATAAGAAGGCTGTTTAAACACAGCAGCTGAAAATATGGCATTTAAAAAGTAAATTTAATTTAAAAATAAAGAATATAGCATCCATAAAATTCAAAGCCCAGCATTAGCTTTTTCCTCCACTGCTTCCAAACTGCCCTAGCTTAAACCTTCAAAGCAGTTGCCTATAAATAGTTACTAGCCACAGATCTATGGAATTATCTTTCAGGGTGGCTACAAGAGAATTCACTAGAGCAGGGATCAGCAAAACTTTTTGTAATGAAATCCATAGCAGTACTTCATTAAAATGTTTCACCAGACTGGATACAACTATAAAATATAATAAGATTGTTCTCACTATTTATTTCCTTATATTAGTAGAAAGTCACAATATGAAAGTTTTTTTTAAGCAGTTACTTCAAACTGTTGACCCCAGTTGTATTAATATCTGTAACTTAATAACACATGTATCGGAGAAGGCAATGGCACCCTACTCCAGTACTCTTGCCTGGAAAATCCCATGGATGGAGGAGTCTGGTAGGCTGCAGTCCATGGAGTCGCTAAGAGTTGGACACGACTGAGCGACTTCACTTTCACTTTTCACTTTCATGCATTGGAGAAGGAAATGGCAACCCACTCCAGTGTTGTTGCCTGGAGAATCCCAGGGATGGGGAGCCTGGTGGGCTGCCGTCTCTGGGGTCACAGCGTCGGACACGACTGAAGTGACTTAGCAGCAGCAGCAGCAACACATGTATACCTTTGTTTCTAGTTTTCCACTTGAGTCCTTCCCATTTCTTTGTTAAACTTCCTCAAGTTTGTTTAGGCTCTTGTTTTAAACTGAGATTATGTTGAATTTTTATACATATTTATTCTATTTCCTATCATTCCTAATAATTTAATGTCATCTGAAGATTGATATTAACTCCTTTTATAATTGATCTATTTCTTTATGTCTACAATTTATAATTTTCATAGGAGATATGCAAAATGTTTTCTCATTTCTCAGATTAGTCCTGTTAACTTATTCTTGTTTTCAAAATTCTGAAGGCCATTGAAATAGTTTGTGATGGCAGGGCCAGGAAAGATAAAAGCTGTCAGATGGCTCTTACGCATTTTGGATGAGTGAATATCGTGTAGGTCAAGCAGATGCTGTAGATGTAGGAAGTGTGTGTCCTCTGCTTGTATCCAGTGGTTGTAAGAAGTCAGCTGGAGAACAAATTGTCTAGGTTAGAGAATAAATAAGCACTGAGTTCCAAAGAATGCACAGATGTGCTCTGACCAAACCAGCATTGGGAGTCTGCCTCTTAAGAAAGCAAAGATCATATTACATAACAAGCCTTCCAACTTTTCGTTCTTTCTGCTGTAATCTTCCTCTTATTCCTGCTATAATCCTGAGGAATCCATAAATCACAAGAAAAAGTGCTGGATAAGCAAGGAAATGTGGCAGAATTGACCACTTCTCTTCCTATGGCGTATCAGTTCTGAGCTATAGGGAGAAGAGTGAGGAGGGTTTTTGATTTGCTTGTAAGAGTGTAGTTTTTTGATGCGCATTCAACCAGACCTTTGAAAACCTGAAAATAAATTTACCCAAGTTACATTCATTTAACCTATTGTACTCAGATGCTCAGTTGTGTCTGACTACTTTGAGACCCCCACGGTCAGAGGACCCACCAGGCATTTCTATCCATAGGATTCTCCCAGCAAGAATTCTGGAGTGGGGTATCATTTCCCCCTCCAGGCGATCTTCCTGACCCAGGTCTCAAACTGGAGTCTTTCATGTTCTCCTGCGTTGGCAGGCAGATTTTTTTTTTTTTACCACTAGCACCAGCTGTGAGTCCATGCTGTTGTTTCAGTATCTGACTCTGTGACTTCTTAAGTCTACTGCCCTGGGAGGCAGGTTCTTTACCACTAGCGCCACCTGGGAATTAGACATACCCTTATTTCTTTTTTTTTTTTTTTTTTTTTTTTTTTTTTAATTTTATTTTATTTTTAAACTTTACATAACTGTATTAGATTTGCCAAATATCAAAATGAATCCGCTACAGGTATACATGTGTTCCCCATCCTGAACCCTCCTCCCTCCTCCCTTCCCATTCCATCCCTCTGGGTCGTCCCAGTGCACCAGCCCCAAGCATCCAGTATTGTGCATCGAACCTGGACTGGCAACTCATTTCATACATGATATTTACATGTTTCAATGCCATTCTCCCAAATCTTCCCACCCTCTCCCTCTCCCACAGAGTCCATAAGACTGTTCTATACATCAGTGTCTCTTTTGCTGTCTCGTACACAGGGTTATTGTTACCATCTTTCTAAATTCCATATATATGCGTTAGTATACTGTATTGGTGTTTTTCTTTCTGGCTTACTTCACTCTGTATAATAGGCTCCAGTTTCATCCACCTCATTAGAACTGATTCAAATGTATTCTTTTTAATGGCTGAATAATACTCCATTGTGTATATGTACCACAGCTTTCTTATCCATTCATCTGCTGATGGACATCTAGGTTGCTTCCATGTCCTGGCTATTATAAACAGTGCTGCGATGAACATTGGGGAATACCCTTATTTCTTTAACTATTCAGTGAGAAGATATTACTTACCAGGCTGTCAAAGTTCCTAGAATATTTAATTGTCATATGTGTATAGGATTTTGCAAATTAAAAATTGTTATACAAATATACTCATTTTTCCATTTACTTTTTACTCATACCACAACCTTACTCTGTCAAGTCCCTTACTTCAAACACTTTTCAATATGTCTTTTGAGAGCATAGCCATGTAGCTGGTATGCACAGAAACTTGAACAAGAAGCAAATTATAACTAAAAAAGCATGTTAAAGCAGAAAGATATTGTCAAACTTTAGAGGGTTTGTGTGTGTGTGTGTGAGGTTTTTTTTTTTTGTTGTTGTGTTGTTATTATTTTTGTCTTCAATGTCATGCATTTTGAAAATTGTTTTTTGTTCAAGGAAAAAGACAGTAAGCTTATTTTATGGACCAGTGAGGAATTTACTGAAAGCAAAAAACTAGATGTATTTGGATGACTGGATTAGGATATTATACATTAAAGCAGTGGTTAGTGTCATAACATTTCTCCCTTTGTCTGGTCTGAGAAATAATATGTGCATTCATGATATAACCTACAGATGATTTTGTTTGTCATCTTAGCTGAATATTCTTGGTTTGATGTTTAATGATTTGTGCTATTCTCCTAGCTAGCAATTCCTATTGGAGAAGGCAATGGCACCCCACTCCAGTACTCTTGCCTGGAAAATCCCATGGATGGAGGAGCCTGGTAGGCTGCAGTCCATGGGGTTGCACAGAGTCGGACACGACTGAGCGACTTCACTTTCACTTTTCACTTTTATGCATTGGAGAAGGAAATGGCAACCCACCCCAGTGTTCTTGCCTTTAGAATCCCAGGGACGGGGGAGCCCGGTGGGCTGCCGTCTATGGGTCACACAGGGTCAGACACGACTGAAGCGACTTAGTAACAGTAGCAGCAGCAGCAGCAGCAATTCCTATATCCTTTGCTTTGGTTACCTATCAACTCTGCAGGATATTTGTAGAAACTGCACTTAGTCTCCCAGTAAAAGGGAAGGAATCTTGTTCCAAACGAAGATTATACATTTTTGTGATTGCTGACAAAGGCCTTGAATTTTTACAAAACCAACAAAATTCTGTTTCAGGCTTCCATCCTCAGTTTAGAACCCATTATCTAGACAGGAGGGACAAAAGACATCTTTGACAAATTTCTAATGTCATAAATCAAGACTTTCTGGGTTTTTGAAATCATTATTCTCTGATCTACTTTGAATAACTATTCTTTGTTGATTAGGGGCAATCCAGATCTCCTAGTACAAACCAGGGTTGGGAGTAGTTGCAACAGAGACAGAGGTATGCACTGTTAAATATCTTAAATTTTTAGACTACCATACTTTGTTCCACAAATAACAGATTTTGAATTATGAGTTTGTAATCTATTATTCATAAAGGTTATCTATTTATTAATAAAGACAGATGTGGTAAGTACCAAAAATGGGTTTTTGGTTTTAAGATATTTATTTCCTTTATATTAGAGAAGATATATATATATATATATTTTTTTTTTTCCTTTTTCATTGTAGCCTATTTGGTGTATAGGTTAAGAAAAGTTAGAACTAGCATAAATGGTAAAAAAAAAAATACAAAAAAATCAATTAAATGAACTGCTTTGTGTGCTTGACATTTTAATGAATCCTTTAAGAATTTCTGGAGCCACAATGGCCCTTGGACTAAAGTGTCTCAAAACATTTCTTATTGGTATATATGTCTTAACATTAAAATTTCAGAGAACCATGCTGTTAAGCTTTACTAGGTTTTTCCTATGCATTCTCTCTCTTTTTTTAATAGATTTTTATTTTGTTCATTAAGAAAATGTTTTATCTGACTACTAAAGCAAAGCATATTGTATATAAAGGTGATTGCCTTGTCCTTTATTTTAATATCTTACTTTATTATAAATCAGGATGACTTTCTTCAATTAAATTACAAAAAAAGCTTCAGCAACTACAAAATACTCATTAAATTAGGATTTGTGTTCTTTTTTGAGTTTGTTTTCCAAATCATTTTTGATTGACTTTATACTTCATTCAGTTTAGTCACTCAGTCATGTTCAACTCTTCGTGACCCCATGGACTGCAGCACACCAGGCTTCCCTGTCCATCACCAACTCCCGGAACTTATTCAAACTCATGTCCATTGAGTCGGTGATGCCATCCAACCATCTCATCCTCCGTCATCCCCTTCTCCTCCTGGCTTCAATCTTTCCCAGCATCAGGGTCTTATCCAATAGTCAGTTCTTCACATCAGAAATGAAATATATTTCATTGCTGTTCCTAATTCTAACTCAGTTCAGTTCAGTTCAGTTCAGTCACTCAGTCGTGTCCAACTCTCTGTGACCCCATGGACTGCAGCACACCAGGCCTCCCTGTCCATCACCAATTCCCGGAGTTCACTCAAACTCATGTCCCTCGAGTCGGTGATGCCATCCAGCCATCTCATCCTCTGTCATCCCCTTCTCCTCCTGCCCCCAATCCCTCTCAGCATCAGGGTCTTTTCCAATGAGTCAACTCTTTGCATGAGGTAGCCAAAGTATTGGAGTTTCAGCTTCAGCGTCAGTCCTTCCAATGAACACCCAGGACTGATCTCCATTAGGGTGGACTGGTTGGATCTCCTTGCAGTCCAAGGGACTCTCAAGAGTCTTCTCCAACACCACAGTTCAAAAGCATCAATTCTAACTAGAAGAACAATAAGGAGAGCAAAATCTCAGACTGAATCATGGTTAAAGACTTTGTGATGCATTAAAAAACCTCTAAGAAGGCTAGTATGACTGAACATAGAGGGCTAAGAGATGTATGATATGAGATGGAGGTGGAGAGGTAAGAAAAGAAAGAAATTATATAAGTTACTCAGTTTTTAGTCTGTGGAAAAGATTTACATTTAATCTTAAAATCATTGAGAAATTTTAGAGTTTTAAATGGAGAAAGAATAGCCTATACATTTTAAAAAGCATAGGGGCTGCAAATAAATAAATGTATTCTCTCTTCCTAAACCCCTTTTCTAAATGCAATACTCTTATTGCAGATATTTTTAATTGTTTACATAGATTTCTTTCTACTAAAAACTGATATGTTCTCAGGTATCCTACACATAGCATCGTAAACAATATGAGTTGACTTTAATAGTTCACAAGAAGACACATATTTTCTGTATTTGATCTAAAAGAGTAAAACATGAAAGGGAACTGTGATATAATGTTTATGTAAATAGATCATTTTTGCATATCGATAACTTCAGAAATTTGTTCTAGAGGGTAAATTTGTCAGAAGGCTGATCTTGGATGAATAAGATGGTTTGATACACATGTGTTAGATGTAGATTTATGTATGTATGTGTACAACCAAATTCAGCATTGTCTTTATTAATCTAATCCATTTTTAAGAAAATGGAAATAATATTTTATGAGTTAAACTTAGAGCATCAGTATTTGTAGAATAGCTTATGCTATTGAAAAAAGTGAAAATATTAGTTTCTCAGTCATTTCCAATTCTGGTGGCTCAGATGGTAAAGAATCTGCCTGCAGTGCAAGAGATCTAGGTTTTATTCCTGGGTCGGGAAGATACCCTGGGAAAGGGAATGGCTACCTACTCCAGTATTCTTGCCTGGAGAATTCCATGGACAGAGGAGTCTCTGCCCATCTCCTGTTTGGCCACTTCCAATTTACCTTGATTCGCCTAATATTCTAGGTTCATATGCAGTATTGTTCTTTACAGCACTGGATTTTACTTTTACCACTGGACACACAGACAACTGGGCACCATTTCTGCTTTGGCTCAGCCTCTTATTACCTTCTGGATCTATTTCCCTGCTCTTCTCCAGTAGCATATTGGACACCTACCAATGTGGGGAGTTCATCTTTCAGTGTCATATATTTTTGCCTTTTCGTACTGTTCATGGTTTCTCAAGGCAAGAATGCCAAAGTGGTTTGCCATTCCCTTCTCCAGTGGATCATGTTTTGTCAGAACTCTCTACCGTGACCCATCCATCTCTGGGGGCCCTACCTGGCATGGCTCATGATTTCATTGAATTAGACAAGGCTGTGATCCATGTGATCAATTTGTTTAGTTTTCTGTGATTGCCATTATCATTCTGTCTGGCCTATGATGGACGAGAATAAGAAGCTTGTGAGATCTTCCTGATGAGACTGACTGGCTGTGGGGAAAACTGGCTCTTGTTCTGATCAGCAGAGCCATGCTGAATAAATCTTTAATCTAATTTTCTACTGATGAGTGCAGCTGTGCTCCTTCCCTGTAGTTTGGTCTGAGGTAGCCTAGCCCTAAAGTCTGCAATCTCTATAGTAGGGTTATAGACTCTTTGTAGGGGTAATGGCAACCTCCTCCAAGAGGACTTAAGCCAGCACACTGTGCCTTCCAGGACTGCTGGCCAGTACCCCTGACCCCGTGGCAGGCCACTATTGACCACGCCTCCACCAGAGACTCCCAAGCACACACAGGTTAAGTCTAGTTCATTCTCTTCTGGGATCATTGCTCTTTTCCCCTGGATCCTAATGCACACAAGGTTTATCTGTACCCTCCAAGAGTCTCTGTTTTCCCATACCTGTGAAAGTTTTGTGATCAAATCCCACTGACCTACAAAGTCGGATCCCTGGGGATTCCAAGTCCCTTTGCCGGATCCCCAGTTTGGGAGGTCTGTTGTGGAGCCAAGAAATTTTGCAATGGTGCGAGAACTTCAATTTTATAATTGTTCTCCAGTTTATGGGTCACTCACCTGGAGGTTCTGTGGTGGGGCTAATGGCAACCTCCTCCAACAGGACTTGTGCCACACACCGTGCCTCCCAGATTCTCTGGTAGGTATGAGGATTGATTTTTAAAGTGATTGTTCCCATCCTACCATATTTTTGCATCCTACCATCTTCTCCTTTGTGCTGGGATGTGAGGTATCTTTTTTTGGTGGGTTCCAACAACAACAAAAAGGATCATCCCTTTGCTATCAAAGATCTGTAGCTATTTCCTTCCCCAGAGGTAGGGTGGATTTGCTTTATTAGGCAGAGATCAGAGTACAAACTGATTCATTCCTTGTGCTATGACTGAGGTTCTAAGAAGCTCAGACTCCCTGTGTCCACCTCACTAGAGACAAAGTCTTTGGGAATGATTCATCTTCTCACTTCCTTTCCTGTAGGCCTTTTCCTATGCGTGCTGTGTCTTTCAGTTGTGCCCAACTCTTTGTGATCCTATAGACCATAGCCTGCCAGGCTCCTCTGTCCATGATATTCTCCAGACAAAAATACTGGAGTGGGTTGCCATGCCCTCCTCTAGGGGATCTTCCCAACCCAAGGATCGAACTCACATCTTTTATGTCTCCTGCATTGGCAGGTGGGTTCTTTACTGCTAGCACCACTTGGGAAGCCCCAAGACTTTTCCCATCTTCCTCTTGAATTTCTTTACTTCTTTTCATTTTGCCCTCAGTCTCCTTTTACCTCCTTACTTTAGCAAGTTATATTAATGTCAGATTCCTAATTCATTCAAAACAGGATAATAGTAAAGAAAAAGCAAAATATAGTTCAGTATTTACTATGCTGTCCTTCTTTTCCTCTGCTTTTAGCTGAGAATCTTTGGCTAATTTAATAATCAAGGGAAATGTGTGTAATGTCTCAGTAATCTGGTGGCCGGCCTGCATCTGGCATGAGTGAGTCAGACCCTAAATTTACAAATACCACCAAGTGAATAGGATACTACCAATAATTTCAACTATTTTTTCCTATTTTTTTAAGATAGTGAATGCAAAATATCAGTGTTTTGATAATACTGTAGATTATTCACATGTGTGCAGGTTTTGCCAAACTGGAAATCTCTTCTTCGCTAACTGGAAGCAGCAAAACCAACTCTAAAGTCTCCTGCTTCTGCTTATCAATAATGCTAGGCAAAGTTACTCAAATGTTAGATGTGATCTCTGAATGGTTACTTTAAATTCAGTAGTTCTTAATGAGGGAGATATTGCCAGGGGATATTTGTCAATGTTTAGAGGCATTATGGGCGGAGGAGCCTGGGAGGCTGCAGTCCCTGGGGTCGCTAAGTGTCAGACATGACTGAGCGACTTCACTTTCAGTTTTCACTTTCATGCATTGGAGAAGGAAATGGCAACCCACTCCAGTGTTCTTGCCCGGAGAATCCCAGGGATGGGGAAGCCTCGTGGGCTGCAGTCTATGGGGTCGCACAGAGTCGGACATGACTGAAACGACTTAGCAGCAGCAGCAGCAGTGATTATCACACGTTTCAGGGGGACAATACTCACATCTAGTAGGTAAAAGCCCGAAGTGCTGCTAAACATCCTGCAATTCACTGGACAACTCCCTGCAGTAAAGAATTATCTGGCCCCCAAATGTTACTAGTGCCAGTTTTGAGAAAATTTCTAATGAGTCTTACTTCATTATTCAATCAATATTATGTGTGAAGTGTCTGTCACATAACTAATAGTAAACAATACTGAGCATTTATCTCATTCTAAGTACTTTACATGTGTTAACTCCGTTTATCCTCTCTTCATTATAAAATAAGTCATGCTATAATCTCCATTTTACAGATGAGAAAACAGATACAAAATATGTGACTTGATGACAATTGCATAGGTAGTAAGTGATAGAGCCGGTATTCAAACCAGGCAGAACCTTACTGTTAGCTACTGTAGTAAAAGGAATCACGTTCTGCTTCTTACGTCCCTTTACTTCTTTCCATGCTCTCGCAGCTTGAAGAAGACTTTTGTAAATCTCAAACTACAAAATAATGTCTAATTCCAGGGCTCAGAAAAAGAGTTTTATGCAGTATGCTGTGTTTCACCATAGTTGTATTAAACTTTTTCTGAAGCTATTTTTTTTTAATTGAAGGATAACCGATTCATTTCCTGGTTCCTAAATCCAGATTAGTTCAGATTTTGAATAATATGATTAAAAAAGAAAATATAACCTCTAGCTCATATAATTTAAGTTTCACAGGTCAAAAATGTAGGGATGTATATTGTGGACATTTTAAACTAATAATTGAATATTTATTTCTTTTAAATTTTATTGTAGCACTTGCTACTATATTTGCTTTATAATATTTGTATATAAAAATTAAATAGTAACAATAAAATTTATTTTTATAGTCTAAGGTTTTAATTTAAATGCATGCATAATTAATATTAAGCTATCTATTTTGTTTTGCAATTTTTAGGTGCATATTCTGGCCAGCATCTAAATATTGATTTCATATGTTGTGGCAGTTAAAAACTAGAGTCAGTCAGAAACTACTTCTAAATACTTTACTTATAGTTTCATTCAATTTAAGTCATTTTAACTCTTTTTGTTAGCAAGAATCTCACTTTTTTAATGGAAAAAAAACAAACAAGAATTTTACCTCCTTTTACATGGCATATCAGTGTTCATAGCTTCAGTAATAATTGTTGTAGCCACGCGTTCCGGGAAACAAACGCACTCAGAAGGACAATGCAGATAGTGGAGTGCGGTTTATTACGCCGGCGGGCCCAAGGCAGAGTCTCCTCTTAGCCAAGGACCCCGACTAGCATTTGTGAAAATCTTTTATACCCCATGGGTACGTGTCTGAACCCACTACCCCAAATTCCTTGAGACTTACATAAACCAAGGAAAATACAATCCCAATCACCCCATGATTCACGTGCTATGTGCTCATGTGCTCAAACAGTCAATTAGCCAATAATCAATAAACCTGAGGTTACACTCTGATAGATACAGAAAAATTTATGGCCTGTCTGGAGGAAAGGGTGATTACGTTATGTTTTTTCTTAGGCGATGAGTAACCTAGATACGATCTTCAAGGTTCCCCTGTCTGGAGGGGGTCTTAACCTTCCGTTGTTGTTTTCATAGGCACTAAACACAGAGTTCAGAGTCCATTGGAAAGGTGGCTGAGCATGATCAGCATGAACAGGCCTAAGATGCAGTCCAGGCCCTATGAATTCCTTCTTCATAATTAGTACAGATACTATTTCACAATTGACAATACTTAATTAGTGAGGCAAAGCATAAAATCAAGTAACTGGAAAGGCTACAATAGTAATGCAGCATGAGAAACAATGTGCTTTTCCTTTTTATGTGGTATTTCAAGATTCAAATGCTTAGTATACCCTATTCATACAGCTTCATATTGGCAGCCTTCCTCAAGTACATTAGTGTCGCATTAATGGTATATGAACAGTGTTGCTTTAAAATATTTATATAGGCAATGTTTATTAGGGGGAAAAAGTGCTGGTTTTCCACTTATACTGAGAATTTTAGCAAATCCAGTCAACTCTTCCCAGCACTGCCTCCTACCTCCATCTGCTATTATCACGGAAATCCAGGCCAACATTGTTTCTTGCTTATAAATGTGTGAGAGTCTCTTACTATCTCTCTTAGCTCCATTGCTGCTTCTCTGTACTCTGTTCTCCGTAGAGCAAAATGATCTATTAAGAACATTTGTTCTGTTGTGCTTAGTCTCTTTAGCCATGTCTGACTCTTTATGACCCCATGGACCGAAGCTCACTAGGCTCCTCTGTCCATGGGATTCTCCAGCAAAAATACTAAGTTGCCTGGAGTGGGTTGCCATGCCCCTCTCCAGGGGATCTTCCCCACCCAGGGATCAAACCGTTGTCTCCTGCATCACAAGCAGATTCTTTACCACTGAGCCATAAGTCACATCATACCAGTTCTCTGCTTAAAATCATTTCAAGCTACTCATTTACTTAAAATATCACTCAAACTCCATATTGCGATCTGCCCCAGGAACCCTTTTCAGATACCATCACTCAATCTCTACTCCTGATTTACTTTTCTCCAGCAAAGTGGTCTTTTTTATTCTTCCTCAAACATCTTGGGTTCAGTCTTCCTTTAGGATATTGAACTAGCTTTTTCCTCCACCAGAAACATTGTTTTTCCAAATCTTTTGGCTAACTCTCCCTGATGTTTGAGCTTAAATGAAATCTTCTTGAAAGCTCTTAGAAAGTAGAAACTTTTTTTTTTTAAAGATTGGTATTTTCTGAAATAAAGCATTTTGGACAAAATATCAGGTGATTAATATATGAAAAGAAAATTATACAAGTTTAATTTTATACCTTTCCTGTAATTATTTTCTGTGTACCTATCACTTATCATTTGCTAGAAGCTTCTCAAAATTTCCATGTAAACAACATGCATATTGAATTTATTCCTCCTGGTCAGATTCTGTTTATATCTTTACTTTCATACCTCACAGTGGTTGATTTACACCTGTTATTCCCTTAGGGTCCTAGAGAAATAGCTGCAAAGAGAGACACTCTTTAAACACCATGAACACACCTCTACTCTTCTCCTCCTTACAGCCACAGGACGGCCTGTCCCTATTGGCTGTATCCCAAATGCCTTTTTCTCTTCTGAGGATGTAGGGTAAAAATCTGCACTCCTGCTCTGCCATCTGCTTTTACTATTCTTTTCTTTATTCATTCCCCTATTGCCACTTTTTCTGATTATCCCCAGCAGGATAAAGCTGTTTTTAGTAAAATTCTGCTTAAGGGAAATTGATGGTTGGGGAGAAATAATTGCAGTGTTGATAGTGTTTATCAGAACACAAATCCATCGTATTAAAGGAGAGAAACTTATTACTAAGTAGAATATCATGAGTCAGGAATTTACTAAGGTTTTGGGAAACACTTTCATAATACAGAACAGGAATTCACATTTGAATTTTTGAAACAATATTGAATTGAGCAAAGTAAACAAAGTTTGAACAAGTAAAACAACGAGTCTGATCAAGATAGTTAAAGCATCAAATCCTACTTGCTCCATCTAAATGTTCAAAAGCAAAAACAAGTACAAGTGAAGGACTTAAAGGTAGAGCTATATGTACAAGTGTTGACTCAATATTGGAGAAAAGTCAAGAAGATTTGAGAGAAATATGTGTATTGCATACAGTATGACTCCTGAAAGGATTTGGGTTGGAGGTGAATTGTTAATGTGTGTATATGTATATATTCTATGCATATCTATGCATATGTATGTGTATGGGAGAAATATCAATAACCTCAGATATGTAGATTACACCACCCTTATAGCAGAGAGTGAAGAAGAACTAGAGCCTCTTGATGAAAGTGAGAGTGAAAAAGTTGGCTTAAAGCTCAACATTCAGAAAACTAAGATCATGGCATCCGGTCCCATCACTTCATAGCAAATAGATGGGAAAACAGTGGAAACAGTGGCTGATATTATTTTTGGGGTCTCCAAAATCACTGCAGATGGTGATTGCAGTCATGACATTAAAAGACGCTTACTCCTTGGAAGGAAAGTTATGATCAACCTAGAGAGCATATTAAAAAGCAGAGACAATACTTTGTCAACAAAGGTCTGTCTAGTCAAGGCTATGGTTTTTCCAGGAGTCATGTATGGATGTGAGAGTTGGACTATAAAGAAAGCTAAGCACCGAAGAATTGATGGTTTTGAACTGTGGTGTTGGAGAAGACTCTTGAGAGTCCCTTGGACTACAAGGAGATCCAACCACTCCATCCTAAAGGAGATCAGTCCTGGGTGTTCATTGGAAGGACTGATGTTGAAACTGAAACTCCAATCCTTTGGCCACCTGATGCGAAGAGCTGACTCATTTGAGAAGACCCTGATGCTGGGAAAGATTGAGGGCAGGAGGAAAAGGGGACGACAGAGGATGAAATGGTTGGATGGCATCACCGACTCAATGGACATGGGTTTGGGTAGACTCTGGCAGTTGGTGATTTATAGGGAGGCCTGGAGTGCTGAGGTTCATGGTGTCACAAAGAGTCAGACACTACTGAGCAACTGAACTGAACTGATATATATGTGTCTTCTAGAAGTCAGGGGTGCGCAAAGAGTCTCAGAAATCTGAAATTTTAAGTAGCAACCCGGGTAACCTTTGGCTAAACTGTTCTTGGGCTTCACTTTGAGAAACACTGGCCTCAAACTTGCAGAAAAATAGATATCTAGAGTCTCAATAGTTAGCCATTATGTATTATTTCTCATTTGAATTGAAAATCCCCCAGGTGTTTTGTTTTGATTTTTTTTTTTCCCCTACTAACAATGCTGTTTGCTTTTGGCTTAGAAAGATATGCTGTATTGTATTAAAACCATTCATCCAGCAAGTAATCAAAATACATTCTGTATTTCAGGCAGTATGTTAAGCTTCAAGGTTGCTAGTGATTTTATGCTGAAAGTTCCTGCTCTCATGGAACTCACAGTCAGTAAGCAAGTATTAAGGTCATGACCAGATCTGAATTTATTTCTTCCTTGGCCTGGCACATATGGTGCATATCAATGGGTTGTGCATTCTTATGGGTACATAATATG
The DNA here is from genome assembly GCF_029407905.1 of Bubalus kerabau. NCBI lineage: Eukaryota > Metazoa > Chordata > Mammalia > Artiodactyla > Bovidae > Bubalus > Bubalus kerabau. The sequence goes on from NC_073645.1 coordinate 7,707,359, forward strand.
CTGGCACATAAGTATGATCTAATCTTTATTATGTCTTAATAAGCTGTGGACAGTTCAGTTCAGTTCAGCTGCTCAGTCATGTCTGACTCTTTGTGACCCCACGGACTGCAGCATGCCAGGCCTCCCTGTCCATCACCAACTCCCGGAGTTTACTCAAACTCATGTCCCTTGTGTCGGTGATGCCATCCAACCATCTCATCCTTTGTTGTCCCCTTCTCATCCACCTTCAATCTTTCTCAGCATTAGGATTTTTTCAAATGAGTCACTTCTTCGAATCAGGTGGTCAAAGTATTGGAGTTTCAGCTGCAGCATCAGTCCTTCTAATGAATATTCAGGACTGATTTCCTTCGGGATGGACTGGTTGGATCTCCTTGCAGTCCAAAGGACTCTCAAGAATCTTCTCCAACACCACAGTTCAAAACCATCAATTCTACAGCACTCAGCTTTCTTTATAGTCCAACATTCACATCCATACCTGACTACTAGAAAAACCATAGCTTTGACTAGTCAGATCTTTATTGGCAAAGTAATGCTCTGCTTTTTAATATGCTGTCTAGTTTGATCATAACTTTTCTTCCAAGGAACAAGCGTCTTTTAATTTCATGGCTGCAATCACCATCTGCAGTGATTTTGGAGCCCAAATACATAAACTATCTCACTGTTTCCATTGCTTCCCCATCTATTTCCCATGACGTTATGGGACCAGATGCCATGATCTTAGTTTTCTGAATGTTGAGCTTTAAGCCAAGTTTTTCACTCTTCTCTTTCACTTTCATCAAGAGGCTTCTTAGTTCTTCTTCACTTTCTGTCATAAGTGTGGTGTCATCTGCATATCTGAGATTATTGATATTTCTCCCAGCAATCTTGATTCCAGCTTGTGCTTTATCCAGACAATACAACACTATAAGGTTGGTAGCTGATACCTGGATGAAGTAGGTGAAGTGTCTTGCTAAAGACAGTTTTCCAAGTAATAGGCACTAATAGTAGTTTTACAGATTGATGTTCAAGGGTATCAGAGGATAGGTAATCTGAGAACTAAAGGGAACTCATCCTGGACAGTCAGAGCACAGTTTATCACAACTGACTTTTGTATACGTCCCCTGAGGAGTTGGGGAGAACTGAGATGTCTTGCTAACCCAACTCCCGCATGGTGAATTTGTCTGGAATACTTTGCTGAATCTTTGGGAATTTTATAGAAATCTCTAAGGGCACGGGTCAATTTTTCTATGAAACAACTCTGGTGAAGATCATTTTAAAGATATAACTTTAAAGCAGACCCACAAGGGAGGAAGTTCATTTGTGCTTGACCACTTAGTCATGTCCAGCTCTTTGTGACACTATGGACTGTAGCCTGCCAGGTTCTTCTGTCCATGGGGATTCTCCAGGCAAGAATACCATGCCCTTCTCCAGGGTATCTTCCTAACCCAGGAATCAAACCAGGGTGTCCTGCATTACAGGCAGATTCTTTACCAGCTGAGCTACCAGAGAACCCCCAAAGTTGGTTAGTAACTCCTATTTCACTAAATAGATGCATATATCCTATGTATGTTTTGTTTGTGCTCAGCTTCTCAGTCATGTCTAATTCTCTGTAACCCCATGGACTGTAGCCCACCAGGCTTCTCTATCCATTAGATTTCCTAAGCAAGAATACTGGAGTGGGTTGCCATTTCCTTCTCCCAGGTATCTTTCTGACCCAGGGATCAAACCCCAGTCTCCTGAATTAGATTATTTACCACTGAGCCACCAGGGAAGCACCCATATAATATATATATATACATATATATATACACACATATATATATATATAAATATATATATATATACATACTAGAGATTTATTTTGAATTTTATCAAATACTTGCACTTACTTTTGTTCTTCAGTTACTAACCTTTATCTCTTCTGAGTTTCTGTCTTTTTTTTTTTTTTTTTTTTGCCAAATACATGCCTTCTATCACCAGCAAACATTTTTCTGCTTACTGCCTTAGAGCTTTCTTTGTTTGACCATTTCAGTCATGCCCCTTGGCCACCATTAAAAATGAATAAATGAAAGCTTTAGCCCCAAAGAACTGAATGGTCAATTCAGGAGAATAACTCTACTATCACTAACTTAAGTAGAAACAGAACATAAACAACAGGTTGAGCGCCAAGGAGGAGAAAGGTCAATGTGGCACACTCTCTTGTTACCATTAGCTAAAGTAGAAACAGAAGACAGTGAAAGAGAATAAAATAAATGGTCTAATCAAAGTAAACTGAAGCTATGGCCATGGTGGACTCAGTATCGGTTTCTCTAATGAGTCATATCAATTCAGCTAAGCTTTTTATGTGACTGCTGTAAGAGACATTTTCTTGGTCACTGAGGATCCAGAAGTGAAAAAAAATCACAGCGGTTCTTATAATTGAGAAACTTACAGTCTAGTCTTGTGTGAAAACTTTTGGTAGTTATCCAGAAATACATTGATATTTCATTATTATAGTAACAGCCAACATTGATTAAGTGCTGTTCCAGATATAGTGCCAAGAGAAGGACCTCTATGCATGAAGTTATGATTTTCAGTTTGCAAATACAGACACCATGGGTACGGAGATTAGGTAACCTAGCAAGGATCACATTGCTAGTGATTAAGAGGGTTTTAAGATTCAAACCCAGCAGCTTGAATCTAGACCTTATAGACTTAAATAATATTTTCTCAACCATGCTGTATAGTTTCATTGGTCTATTTTTATCTTAAAAAATGAACGAGGCTATGGTAGTCATTTATATTTCTTTCAATTTTGATTTTCTGACTAAATGTGATCTGAATATATAACAGAAACTGGTGTCTAAAATCTGCCAAAAGAGAGACTTCAGTACATCAATTCAGAAGCATAGTAGGCCCTCTCTGTAATTGGAATGCAAGCATGTTTATGGTTAAATAGTCTATTATTAATGACCCACAACCTGTGCAATCAGCATTGTTCAGCCTGGATTACCCACTTCATGATGAGGTCAGGAACTTTTCCTTTGAATGACTTTCAGAGTTTTTCATAATGCATGCAGGCCCATGCGTGCACACATAGATATACAGACACTCAGACTCTCTATATAATTTCTTTTCAAGTTCTACTAGTTATATTGCAAAGCGACACTACACCAACTATTCCAATAATCGAAGCCTGCAGAGACAACTGTTGAGCAGCAAATCAGAGCCCTGTATCAACAATGCCAGCTCAGCCAGACTCATTATCTTCTTTTACTCACCATGGGTCTGTCATTTTGAAAGTGACTGTTGCCTTTGCATTTCTAATAGAATCCTCACTAAAATTTACATTCTAGCCTAACTTGCAGGAGCCTACTTTCAGGGTTTGAAAGTAAAGGTAATCATATTATTGTATCTTCAGAAGGCTTCCTGTTTCCATTTTCCTTAGAAAATTTGTATATTGTGAGTTTCATCAAAAACTGAACAAGACTATTTGGAAATAGATAAAAACAGGACTCTGAAAAATTTATTGCAAAAGAAACATGTTTCTGTGCAATTATTTACATAAGTGCTAGCATTTCAAAGCTTTTATAATATCTACAAGAATTATTAAACCCATCGAGTTCTGTTAGAATATTCCCAGCTAAGTAATTTCTTTGAACACATAATTGCCTTTGAACTCTAGCTGCCAGAGCTTCACAGTCAGGAAAGTCTAAAAGAAATAAATGAAACGTTATGGCCAAATTCAAAGCCATGATCATTCTGCATCCTGACTTGTTTTGTTAAGAAATGTAAGTTAGAGAACTGTGATGTAATTTTAAGCAATCAAAAAGGAAAGATATGCCCAGTTTCCCCCGCTCAGGTTTGTGTGCATATTAGCACGAACTAGATATGCATGCAGAAAACTCTTCTTCAAACTCATTCCGTTTCACATTCTCAGAGTAGCAGAAATTATGGCCTCATTATTAACCCAGGCCTGTTCTCCTGATTAATAGGTGAAATTTTGTCTAAATTCTATTGTAATTCTTTACATAGGAGAATTATAGTTGTGGGATTCCCACAAGGTGTGAACAAAACTGAGTATGAGATAGGAAATGGAAGATGATTTCACTATGACTAAAAAATTAGTTGAACATATTATAAGTGGTGGTAGCAGTAAATTGTACTACAGAATTTTGAGTATGAGGTTGGTATGTATATAGCAGGAGCCAACTACTCCTAGTACTCCTACAGTACTTTGCCAAGATTGTTGGCTTTGTTTCATATCATATGTTCCTAGGGAAAGAATCTTCTACCTCTACTTAATCTTCAATGAAATGGTTTTGTGTAAAGTCTATAATACTGGTCAGGGACCTTTGTTACAAAAAGAAAAGAAAAAAAAAAAACAGAAAAGCAAAAATAGAATGAACTCTAGTTTCTTTAAGCAGAAGGAATTTCTTCAATACTGGAAATAGCTCACATATGATCATTGAAAAGACAGGAAAGGTAGAATCTGCTTTGGCCTTTTAGGAGCAAATTGCAAAACTATAACAAAACTTGACCACTATGGAAAATTCTCTTTGCTATGATCCAGAAAAGTGGAATTAGAAAGCTGCTGCCACAGTTACTAAGTCATTTCTGCTTTAGCCCATACCTACAAAAACAAATGTCTAACATCTACTTTTCCCTATATTATTCATTCCAAACGTTGTCTGATCCAAAATATATCATGTTGGAGTAATCCAATCATACATAGATTTCTATCTGCATTTGAATAGTTTAAGTGTAGTTTTTAGCTTCCCAGATTATGCATTTTAGAAACACGTACAAAGAAGGTGGTCAAAAATAAATATTGGCAGAGGTGGCTATGTGCATTAGCCAAGTCTGTCACAGGCTGGCATATTGTCATCTGTCTCATACATGGTGATAGAACTGGAGTCCAAATAACATGAAACAATATGTTAACACTCATGGACATTACAGATTTCCTTTTCAAAATCATTTTGGATTGTGAAAAATATTAGATAATTTATTAGCATTAAATGTACAGTCTGTTTTCACACAAAATCATTCTGGTGCATATTTTACAAAAATGGGATAATCATTTTTATGATTTGTAATGAGATTATATGTTTGTCAATTATATATTTAGACATTATGTGATGCTCATCTTTATGACAGCAATTTTAAAAGAAGAAATTATACTATTGTGGGTAAATATTATTATGTAAACATCATTAAAACGTCTACATCATGTATCTCCATACACAAAGAGAATAAGCATGTATGAGTTAGTTTTAAACACAGCTAGTTATGTTCCTAAATACAGTGAAGGGCACTACTTAGAGTTATCTTCCAGAAAGTAAGTTTTCTGTTTTCTTTGCTCTTTGGCTCCTTGTCGTCTTTAGCAAAATAAATTGGAAGTTAATTTCATATTCAGGGAAGAAAAAAAATAATCTTGGATCATTTGTTTTCCTTAGTGACACAACTGTATAATTGTAGTACCATTTTCTGGATGAAAGATATATCACCTTTGTGGGGTTTTTTTGAGTAAAAATCCAGAAGGATCTAGTATTCCAACACAACTATGTAACCAATGCTTCTCAACTGCAGAGTCTTAAAATTTCAAATATAAATAATGTAAATTGAATTTCATAACGAATCCTTAACTACCCAGTATCTGGCTTCAACAATGATCAGTATTCTGCTATTTTTTCAACTATACCTTCACCTATTCCTCATCCATCATGTGGTTATTATTGTCGCAATTTGATATTAAATTTATTCCATTGAAATGTAGAAACATTACTTATGCAATTTTGACAAATATATACATCTATAACTACCATCCCAATCAAGACACAAAACATTTAAATTACTAAGAAGAATTCCCATGGACCCATTTGCAGCCATTCCTTCCCACATCCTTCCCCAAGGAACCACTGATTGGCTTTTACTATAGATTAGCTTTGCTTCTTTAAGAATTTCATATTAATGGATATTGAGCAATGTATGTGGTTATTAGCCATTCATACATCTCTATTCATGAAATTTCTATCAATTATTTACTCCATTTTAAAAGTTTTTGTATTATTGAGTTGAGTTTAATGGGCTTCCCTGATGGCTCAGATAGTAAAGAATCTGCTTGCAAATAGGGAGACTCAGGTTCGATTTAGGTTAGGAAGATAACCTGGTGAAGGAAATGGCTACCCACTCCAGTTTTCTTGCCTGGAGAATTCCATAGACAGTGGAGCCTTGTGGGCTTCATCCATGGGGTTGCAAAGAGCTGGACATGACTGAGTTGAGTTTCATATTATGGTATAAGTTCTTTGTTAGATATGTTTTGCAAATATTACCTAGTAGTGTATGGTTTATATAGAGAAGTCTTTTAAAAAATGTAAGTTTTAAATGTTGATGGAAGTCTAAATTTATCACTGTTTTGTTTTATGGTTGTTGCTATTATGTCCTGCCTAAAAATTGTCATCTCAGGATGAAAAGATACTCTCCTCTGTTTTCTTCTTAATGCTTTGTATTTTTGCCTTGACCCTTCTCATATTAATTCTTGTGTTCGGAATAGGCACTGGTTGAGGTTAAATTTTGTTTTTCCTACAGATACCTAGTTGTTCCAATACCATTTGCTTAAAAGATTTTCCTTGCTCCACTGAATTCTTTTAAAGTGTTTGTCATAAAGCAACTCTGGGTCTATTTCTCGTCTCTATTCCAGCAGTTGCCAAACTATGACTCATAGTCATATTTATGTATGTATGACCCAGAGACTGATAATGGTTAATGCATATTTAAAATGTTGTCAAATGAAAAGAAGCAGCAACAGATACCCAACATGTGCTCCACAAAGCCTAAAATATTTACTGTTGGTTCCTTTACAGACTAACTTGGCCAGTCCTTGATGCAGTCTATCCCACTGATTTACATTTACTCCTTTGCCTATCTCTATTTCTGTTGTTTTATGGTACATATTAAACTCAGACAGCGTAAAGCCTATAGCTTTAATCTTCCTTTTCAAGATTGTTTTATCTATTCTAGGTTATTTGCATATCTGTATAAATTTTTGAGTCAGTTTACTAATTTCTATAAAATATTGCTGAGATTACAATTAATGTTTCATTGAACCTCTAAATACATGGAATAAATTGCCATTTTAACAATATTAAATATTCCATTAACTTGGCATATCTCCCTATTTATTAAGATCTTTAGTTCATTTCAACAATATTTTATAATTTTCAATATTGAAATTAAATGTATTTCTAAGAATTAAGTAATCTTGGTGCCACTATAAATGAAATATTTTGTACTTTAATTTTCATTTCATTTTATTTTTAGCCTTTCCTTGTCATTCACATTTCAATATTTACCTTGTGTCCTGAGACGATGATAAAATTATTTATAAAGTCTAGTATAGGCATACGCCAGAGGTCATGTGGGTTTGGTTCCAGACCACCACAATAAAGTGAGTATCCCAGTAAAGCCAGTCACTCACATCTTCTGGTTTTCCAGGACCTTTAAAAGTTATGTTTACATTATACGGTAGTCTTTTAAGTGTCAATAGCATTATGTGTTGCTTAAAAATATTTTATTGCTAAAAAATACTAACAGTTTTCTGAGCCTTCCTTTGTAAAATGTTATAAACCTGCTTTGCTGGTGGAGGATTTGAAATATTGTAAAAGTTATCAAAAATGTCAAAATGGAACCAACAGACTTGTTCAATGCAGGGTTGCCATAAGCTTCCTTCTGTTAAAACATAGTGTCTATGAAGTTCAATAAAGTAAAGCACAGTAGAACAAGGTATACCTGCAATTGTTATTTTCTTTTAATTTTATTTTTTTTCTCCCAGTGTTATTGAAATGTACTTGACATATATAAATTTAAAGTGTGCAGTATACTGATATGGCTTACATACACCATGAAATAATCACCACATAAGCTTAGTGAACATCCATCATTTCATGTAGATACAAAGTTTAAAGAAATAGAAAAATGTCTTTTTCCTTGCTTTGTGAACTCCTAGTATTTACTCTCAACAGCTTTCATATGTAAAATGCAGCTGTGTCAATTATACTTATCATGTGTACATTTTATCCCTAGTATTTATTTATTTTATAACTGGAAGTTTGTACCTTTCAACTGCCTTCATCCATTTTCCCTCTCCCAATCCCATGCATCTGGTAACCACATATCTAATCTCTTTTTTTATGAGTGTGTTTGTTTTTGGTGTATGATTGTTTTACAATACTATGTTAGCTTCTGTTACACAACATAGTGATTTGATATTTCTATACTTTTCAAATTGAATACCATGGTAAGTCTTATTACCATCTATTACTATATAAGGATATTGCATAATTATAGATTATATTTCCTATACTGTATATTTCAAACCTGTGACTCATTCCTTTGGCAACTGAAAGTCTGTGCTTTTAAATCTGTATCTTTCTTCTGCCCAACCTGTCTGTAGTTATTCTGATGATGATTTAAGATATTGTATATAAATAACCATGTGTCTATAAAGAGGAATAGTTTGTTTCTTACTTTTTAATCTTATGTTTTTTATTTATTCTCATATTGCACTAGCTGGGATTTCTAGCCACCATGCTGAATAGAAATGATAAAACTGGATACTCTTGCCATCTTGTAGTTGTTAGTTGTAGTTGTTGTTGTTTTAGATGTTACTTATCAGGTTAGAGAGTTAACTTTTATTTCTGGTTTGTTGGTTTTTTTAATATTGAATCAGTGTCTGATTTTAATAAATATATTTTTTATGTTGCTTGAGTTCTTTTTTTTCTCCTTTATTTCATTAATAAGATTTAGTTTATTGTAATTTTAAACTAACTTTGCATTTCTGATATAAAACCAAATTCATCAAGAGGTATTATCCATTTCATATATAGCTGGGTGTGATTTGCTAATGTTTTTGTAATAATTTTATTATTAAGTAGAGTTGCCCCTAGATAATGAAGATGCTACTCTATATTTATCATTTCTTGATGTATCTTTATCAGGTTGGTATCATAAAGCAAGAAAGGATATATTTCATTTTCCTTCATTTTTAGAAAGAGTTTGTTTATTTCTTCTTAACAAGTCAAGAATTCTATTCTTATGTTTGATAGAATTAACTAGTAAAGTCATCCAGGCTGGAGTTTTCTTTGTGAAATAATTTCAGATAAAGAATTCAATTTCCTTGAAAGATATAGAGTTATTCAGATCTCCTGTTTTGACTTGTCATTTTCAGTAAATTTTGTTGTTTGAGTCAGATATATTGGTAGAAAATTTTTGTTCATCTTTTAATGTTTATAGGAGCTCTAGTAATGTCTTTTTCATTCCTGATATAAGTACTTTGCATTTTTTATTTTTTATGTCTTACTAGTGGTTTATCAATATTATTTTAACTGATAAAATTTTGTTTTTGTTTTTTGTCATAACTGTTTATTTTATATCACATTGATTTCTGTTCTTAGATAAAAGTATTTCTGAGCACTCATTATACCAGCATTTAGATCTTTGTAGATCAATACTCATAGGCATGCTTGTGCACTGAGAAATGACTTTGCATATGAATGAAAAGAATTGGTTGCTAAGACTTTGAACTGAAATAAAATAAAATAAAATATTAGAGCCCTGCTATTAAGGTTAATCTTGAGTGTTCACTGTTCTCTAAGAAACACTACAAAACATCTCTTTTTGGTAGTAGGATTATATCAGAGGCTTTAACTTGACCAATAAACTCAAGACTGAAAATAGGGACCACTTGGCTGTCCTTTGTTTCCCAATGACTTTCATTTTCTACTTAAGATTGAACTCCCATGGTCTTGAGAAGCCCTTCCCTCCTCCCCACCCTGTCACTCCCTGCAGTGGGTTTCCTAAACCTCCTCTTGCCTTGTAAGTGGGCTCTTGTAGTTGAAAATCCCAGGCTGGTACTTGTGAATATACAGGAAACATGGAATTCACTGAGGTTACATGCTTCAGACATGTAACTCTGGAGTGTCAATTTTCACTTTAAAGACAGCTTACATATACCAATGTCTTTGTTGTTCAGTCTCTAAGTCGTGTCTGACTCTTTGTAACCCCATGAACTGCAGCACACCAGGCTTCCCTGTCCTTCACTATCTCCCTGAATTTGCTCAAACTCATGTCCATTGGGTCAGTGATGCCATCCAACCATCTCAATCCTCTGTCACCTCCTTCTCTTTTTGCCTTCAGTTTTTCCTAGCATCAGAGTCTTTTCCAATGAGTAAGCTCCTTACATCTGGTGGCCAAAGTATTGGAGCTTCAGCATCAGTCTTTCCAATGAATATTCAATGTTTATTTCCTTTAGAATTGATTAATTTGATCTCCTTTCTGTGCAAGGGGCTCTCAAGAGTCTTCTCCAGCATCACAGTCTGAAGGCATCAGTTCTTTGGGGCTCAGCTTTTTTATTGTCCAACTCTCACTTCCATACATGACTACTAGAAAAACCATAGGTTTGACTATATGGACTTTGTCAGCAGAGTGATGTCTCTGCTTTTGAGATGGTTGGATGGCATCATCGACTCAATGGACATGAGTCTGAACAAACTCCAGGAAATAGTGAAAGACGTGAAGCCTGGCGTGCTGCAGTCCATGGGATCACAAGGAGTCAGACATGACTGAGCAACTGAACAACAGCTAGGTTTGTCATAGCTTTTCTTCCAAGGAGCAAACATCTTTTAACTGCATGCAGCATTCATAATTCAGAGTGATTTTGGAGCCCAAGAAAATAAAATTGGTTACTGTTTCCTCTTTTTTCCCATCCATTTGCCCTGAAGTGATGGGACCCAATGCCCATCTTAGTTTTTTGAATGTTATGTTTTAAGCCAGCTGTTTCACTCTCCTCTTTCACCCTCATCAAAAGGCTCTTTAGTTCCTCTTCACTTTCTGCCATTAAAGTGATATCATCTGTATATCTGAGGTTATTGATATTTCTCCCAGCAATCTTGATTCCAGCTTGTGAGTCATCTAACCTGGCATTTCACATGATGTACTCTATATAAGTTAAATAAGCAGGGTGACAACCTTAACATACTCATTTCCCAATTTGGAACCAGTTCATTGTTCCGTGTTCTGATGATTCTCATCCTGCATACAGGTTTCTCAGGAGACAAGTAAGGTGGTCTGGTATTCCCATCTCTTTAAGAATTTTCCACAGTTTGTTGTGACCCACACATTCAAAGGCTTTAGAGTAGTCAATAAAGCAGAATTAGATGATTTTTTGGAATTCCCTTGCTTTTTTTCTGATCCAACAGATGTTGGAAATTTGATCTCTGGTTTACCTGCCTTTTCTAAATCCGGCTTGCACATCTGGAAGTTCTTGGTTCAGGTATTGCTGAAGCTTAGCTTAAAGGATTTTGAGCATAATCTTTCTAGCATGTGAAATGAGTGCAATTGTAAGATAGTTTGAACATTCTTTGACATTGTCTTTTTCCACTCTCTAGACTGCTTATATTATATGTATAAGCCAAGTAGGCAAGGATTAGAGACATAGGTGAAATATTTAGATATTCTCGACCTCCAGATGTTATTTGTAAGAGACAAATCAGCTTGAATTGAGACATGTTGCTTAGAAGATTCATTTAGCAAATATTTATTGAACACCTATCCTGTGCAAGATTTTCTGAGAGGATGTAATTAGGAAATAAATTAATGCATAGTTACATGATTGTTGGCAATAGTCTATCATATAAAAATTGAGTGATATAAAATAAATTTGCTTTATCCTATGTATTTTACCTGTTTTCCCCTTATTTCTTTTCCAATGCATATACAAATCCATTCTTAGCTTTTTAACCAGTTCATTTCAGTTCAGACGCTCAGTTGTGTCCGACTCTTTGCGACCCCATGAATCGCAGCACGCCAGGCCTCCCTGTCCATCACCAACTCCTGGAGTTCACTCAGATTCACATCCATCAAGTTAATGATGCCATCCAGCCATCTCATCCTCTGTCGTCCCCTTCTCCTCCTGCCCTCAATGTTTCCCAGCATCAAGGTCTTCTCAAATGAGTCAGCTCTTTGCATCAGGTAGCCAAAGTATTGGAGTTTCAGCTTCAACATCAGTGCTTCCAATGAACACCCAGGACCGATTCCCTTAGGATGGACTGGTTGGATCTCCTTGCAGTCCAAGGGACTCTCAAGAGTCTTCTCCAACACCACAGTTCAAAAGCATCTATTCTTGGGTGCTCAGCTTTCTTTATTGTCCAACTCTCACATCCATACATGACCACTGGAGAAACCATAGCCCTGACTAGATGGACTTTTGTTGGCAAACTAATGTCTCTGCTTTTTGATATAAACAGACCATTCTTATCCCTACTTGCTATAATTAGTCTTTTTAAGGCTAGCTATTCTGATAGGTGTCTGTAAGTATATTATTGAGAATTTAATTTTCATTTCTGTGAAAAACAGGCCAATCCTCCTTGTATATCTTTATTGACAATGTAGATATTCTCTTTCACAAGTGTCTATTAAAATGACACTTTTAAAAATGCCTGGGGTTTAGTTTACTTTATTTTTCTGATTGAATTTAATTCTTTCTATGCTCTGGACATAAGACTTTTGTCAGCTATATGTATCATCCCATACTCTGTAGCTTGATTTATTTTTAATTTTATAGTGCTATCTTTTGATACGATTATTAATTTTGATACAAACTTTATTTTAATGCAGTGTAATTTGCCTATCTTTATATTTAGTGCCTTTTCTGCTTAGCAAACGCTTGCCTCTCCCAAGATGTTGAAAATATTCTCTTAAATTATCACCTAGAAGTGTCATTATTTTATATGCCTAAAATCTAACAGTGCTTTGTGCTTTTTTGAGGTAGCAGTCAAATTTCACTTATTTTAAATATTCATATTCAGTTGTCTCAGCATCATGAATTTTTTATGATTGAATCTCTTTCTAAATACATTTTGTTCCCCTCAACTATTTGTCAGGATTGCGTCAATGCCGTGTTGCCTTGGTTACTGTAGCTTCAGAATAAATATTGACATCTAATAGTGTAGCCACCAAAGTAGTTTGCTTTCTTCAAGCTTGTACTGTCATCGAAGTACATCTTAGATATGTTTGGCATTTTGAAGTTTTATAAAAATTTTAGGATGAAATCTTCAGTTTCTTTAAAATCACTAATATATTTATTGGTACTGCGTCAAATATATTAACTACTTTGAGTCAATTTTAACATCTTAAAACATTCAATTTTCCAACATATTAATATTATATATCCCTCCAAATTTTTAAAATTTCTTTAATTTCTCCTGTACACGTTTTATCGATTATTATTTGTACTTTATTTGGAGGCATTAAACATATTTTAAAAAGTTAATCCTAGGTTGGTATTTTTTGAAGCTATTTTGAGTAGTATCAGTGTTAACATTTAGTTTTACTTTTTGCTGTTAGAATAAGTTTTTTTAAGAGGTGCTTAATACTCATATTTATGATTTTATAATTCTTATTGAAATGTTGAAAATGCAATTAGCCTAAAATGGCTTTTTCCCCCAAATATACAGTTTTTTCATTTTTCTTGCCTCAAATCTGTCATTTTTCCCCCCAAAGTTCATATAAAAATTTTCTTGCAAGATGATGTTCAAGCCATTATTCTGTAATTTTATGCCATTGATACAAAAAAGCCTTCAAGGAAAATGACCATCTAGAGTTCAAGTATTTATACAAAGTAAAGCTTTAGCATAGAGCAGAGATGGAAAGAATCTATAAAAGACAGAAAATATCTCTGAGAACTAAAGACACTTTATTTTTCACAACGATGACTAAATGTTGTTAACTACTTATCAATTGTTTCAGATATACATGTCTTGCACTTAAAATGACTGAATACTTTTAAGACCAAATTATCATTAACAAGAGTTCACTATGTATACCCATTTTCTACAAACCATGAAAAATAAATACATGACCTCTGTAAGAATAGGTGGAGGAATTTAACTCACTTTTAGTTGTATGGAATGTGTTTTCTCTCTCTCATACTCTCATTTCATTTTGGTGACTTTTTGCTGGCAGATACCTAGAAAAAACGTGGACTCAAATTCAATTTTGTTTGTTTGTTTTCATGCACTTTGTCATGAGAATAATAGTTTGATGATGAAGAAATCATTATTTTTTTACTCTGTAAGAATAAGAAATTATACTGTAGCCTTACTGAGGGAGCTGGAAGAATAAATTTTACCAGATATTAATGCCTGATGCATAACCATAGCCTAACTGGTATAATGATCAAAATTTTGACTTGAACCAAGGATCACTTATAAAGTCATCTTTTTTTTGATAAATATCACATAGTGAAAATAGTGAAATATTTTCACATAGTGAATATATATGTATAAGGGAAAACCTTTTCTTAAAATTATGTTTATATAGTTGCATATAACTCAACTGTTTTGAAGCAAAAGACAAGAGTTGTTGTTTTTGTTTTTACATTCTGAGATTAAATTAATGGGAAAATGCTGAAGAAAGGTGGACAGTGTTCCACGTGATTAGGTCACTGTGTTAGCTAATTCTTGACTTTGGGGGTTAGTTTCCTCCTTCCCCACAAGACTAAAATGGCTACTAGGTCCTTGAGAAAGAATTTCCTGTGTTAGAAAACTGTCAAGAGGTTCTGAGATAAAATTTACCTGCAGAAGATTCTTCTTCTAGAATAATTGAAGGAAGCACTCTAAGCAGGACTACAGAACTAGTACCAACTTGGCTTCACAAGGGAAAAACCTCAGAGTCCTGCAATTTGTATGACCTCTAGAGGAAGCCCATTCATCCTAAATCAAAGTCTTTCTGAGGACAACTCCAGCTCATGCATGCAGAGAAGCCAGAAGTCTTTCATGTTGCTCCATTCTTAAATGTGTAAAGGCAACCAAGGATTGTTAGGCAGTTGAAGAAAGTTTGCAGAATAAAAGGGAATAAGACAAACAGATAAATGTAACTAGAAGAAATGAGTGATTTATAGATTAGAAAAACTCTAAGTAGTATGTTTATACCTACATATTCTGAAGAATGTCTCCTCATTTGATATTTTCCTAGTGGAATTCCTATTGGTTTTTAAGTCTCAAACTTCTACAATAAATACAACACCTGCATGTATATTTGTGGTAGAAAAAACAAGTAGACTGAAGTAAAATTATATCTCTTCTGGTAGTTTTATTTTTATTTGCATTACTCTAATAGGTACAAATACTATTTTTAAAAAGTAACTGAATTGGCTTTTTACTTTCCATTAATGGCAATAGTCAGATTTTCAAATAATAGAATAAAATAAGCCCAGGTTAAACATCAGGGTAATAAAACAGAAAGCAGAAACAATGTGGCTTCATTACACTAAAATGTTAAAATAACTTACTATCAAACAATGAAAGAGGGATTTTTCTTTCTTTCTTTTCCTTTTTTTTTTTTTTTTTTGTATATGAGGAAAGAAATACAGAAACCCAGGTTAGGCATTGAGATCAGATCAGATCAGATCATCTCAGTCGCTCAGTCGTGTCTGACTCTTTTCAACCCCATGAATCACAGCACGCCAGGCCTCCCTGTCCATCACCAACTCCCGGAGTTCACTGAGACTCACGTCCATCGAGTCAGTGATGCCATCCAGCCATCTCATCCTCTGTCGTCCCCTTCTCCTTCTGCCCCCAATCCCTCCCAGCATCAGAGTCTTTTCCAATGAGTCAACTCTTCTCATGAGGTGGCCAAAGTACTGGAGTTTCAGCTTTAGCATCATTCCTTTCAAAGAAATCCCAGGGCTGATCTCCTTCAGAATGGACTGGTTGGATCTCCTTGCAGTCCAAGGGACTCTCAAGAGTCTTCTCCAACACCACAGTTCTTCGGCGCTCAGCCTTCTTCACAGTCCAATTCTCATATCCATACATGACCACAGGAAAATACATAGCCTTGACTAGACGTTAGGCCCAGGTTAGGCATTAGGGAAAAAAATTCTTGAATGTAATGGTTATCATGCAAAAAAAGTGCATTATAAAGTGTTCTTCCCAGAAAAGCTTAATAAAAATATTAAACATTCATGTAATTTATATATTCAGTTGATCACCAAACATAAAACACTGTCAAATTAGTTTAACATAATGCAAAAAATAGCTGTATGAGTAAATAATTTATGTGTCAATATAATGTGAATTATTAAACCATCTTTCAATGGATGATTTAAAATGAAAACTAACTCAAATCAAGCAGTAAACAAGTGATATATACATTTAGACATACACACACATACACTCAATCACTGGAGTTTCTATTTTGTTAAAAATATATTCAGGAGAAAACTAAAGTGTAACATACTAAAATTCTCATTATAATTACCTCTGGATTTGAAATACATAAATTTTATTTTCTTTATATTTCTGCATGCATATTTGTTTGTTCTGTATGTTTTTTAGGATGTTTTGGACTGCAAATAAAAGAAAAAAAAATTACCTGGCAAAGAGAGGAAAGAATTTATGAAGGAAAGTTGTCTGAAGTAAATGTTAAAAAAAGAGAGATCTAGGGGTGTGCAATTAGGAAGAAACCTGTCTATGGTTTACTCAACCTGAGGGAAATGAGAATATTAAAGTTATATTGGTCAGTTTGACTTTTGTTTGAGTTTCAGAAGCAATTATTGAGTAATGCAAAGATACACATAATATTGCAGAATGTGCTTAGTCCCTCAGTTGTGTCTGACTCTTTGTGACCCCTTGGACTATAGCCCACCAGGTTCCTCTGTCCACTGGGATTCTCCAGGCAAGAATACTGGAGTGGGTTGCCCTACCCTCCTCCAGGGGATCTTCCCAACCCGAGGATCAAACCCAAGTTTCCCACATTGCAGGCAGATTTTTTACTGTCTGAGCCACCAGGGAAGCCCATATTGTGGAATAAAATTATATAAAATTATGTAAGAAAAATATGAGTTATGAAAAAAAAAAACTAGTACATAAATTCTTCTCCTTCCTCTTTTATATGTGTGAACGAACCTCTTCCACTATAGGCGTATCTGAAAAGAACATATTGGAAAAGAGGCTTCACAGAACCATACTTTGATTTAGATTGTGTTTTAATTAAAACTATACTTTGAACCCTGACCATCACCTTTATCAGTATAAAGATTCCTTATTTTTTTAATAAATCTGTTTGCATAAAAATATTTCAAGGTATAATCCTCCTTTGTCTTACTCTGTATTTGTACATTAATTACAATAATTTGTAATTAATTAAAATAAATTAAATATATTTTAAAAAATATTTCATGTCAAATTCTAATAGGGAAACTTATTTTAAGAATGATAATCAAATGCACCAAAAGAACATTGCTAAAAAGAGAATGAACTGTAAAGTCTATGTAAATAACATTGCTCTTTCAGCAGGAAAATACTAAATATATACATTGGTTCTGTGAGAACCAATTTTAAAAATGAACCATTTTAAAAATGACTCGTCTCTATACAAACACACACACAATATCATATCCATCTACACTCATGTGTTGAACATTTGTATGCTAAAACATGTTATCTGTCTTGAAAGGGCTTAATAAATCATCACAAGCATAATTACATGGATGGAAAGTGGAATATTCATATATCATTAAAAGACAGAAAATATAAGACAATATATTGTATATAACCATATTCTCAAGTATTGAGCATAAGCTGAAATCAAGATGGCTAGGAGAAATATCAATGACCTCAGATATGCAGATGACACCACCCTTATGGCAGAAAGTGAAGAAGAATTAAAGAGCCTCTTGAAAGTAAGAGAGGAGAGTGAAAAAGCTGACTTAAAACTTAACATTCAAACAACTAAGATCATGGCATCTGGTCCCATCACTTCATGACAAAAGTAGATGAGGAAACAATAGAAACACAGACTTTATTTTGGGGGGCTCCAAAATCACTGCAGATGGTGACTGCAGCCATGAAATTAAGACACTTGCTCCTTGGAAGAAAAGCTGTGACCAACCTAGACAGCATATTAAAAAGCAGGACATCTACTCAAAGCTTTTTCTAGTAGTCATGTAGTCATGTATGGTTTTTCTAGTAGTCATGTATGGATGTGCGAGTTGGACTGTAAAGAAAGCTGAGTGCCAAAGAATTGATGCTTTTGAACTGTGGTGTTGGAGAAAAAATCTTGAGAATCCCTTGGACTGCAAGGAGATCCAACCAGTCCATCCTAAAGGAAATCAGTCCTGAACATTCATTGGAAGGACTGATGCTGTAGCTGAAACTCTAATACTTTGACCACCGGATGCTAAGAACTGACTCCTTGGAAAAGACCCTAATGTTGGGAAAAATTAAAGGCAGGAGGAGAAGGGGAGGACAGGATCAAATAGTTGGATGGCATCGCTGACTTGATGGGCATGAGTTTGAGCAAGTTCCAGGAGTTGGTGATGGACAGGCAAGCCTGGCATGCTGCAATCCATGGGGCCACAAATAGTTGGACACCACTGAGTGACTGAACTGGACTGATTCTTAAGAATATCTGTGTGTGATAGTCACAAAATATTTAAAAGCAATATTTTTTCTTTTATTTATGTGTGCTAAGTCGCTTCAGTCATGTCTGACTCTGTGTGACCCCATAGAAGGCAGCTCACCAGGCTCCCCGGTCCCTGGGATTCTCCAGGCAAGAACACTGGAGTGGGGTTGCCATTTCCTTCTCCAACGCATGTAAGTGAAAAGTGAAACTGAAGTCGCTCAGTCGTGTCCGACTCTTAGCGACCCCATGGACTGCAGCCTATCAGGCTCCTGCGTCCATGGGATTTTCCAGGCAAGAGTACTGGAGTGGGGTGCCATTGTCTTCTTCTATTTATGTGTATCTACTAAGAATTATGTATTTCATATAATGTAATATATATTGTAATATCATATATTGAAATAATCATGTAAAGATTAGTGTAATTTATTGGAGTAATTCTGTGTATTAACACCAGACTTTAGTTTCTACACAGGCTAAAATTAAGGCAAAATTACTATATATATTTTTTAATTTTTTTCTTTATAATCTATTCATTTGTTATTCTTTTTTGCTGCAACTGTTTTCTATTGCTGACTTGTACTGATAGTATATCTAGGCTTTAGACTTGCTTACCCACATTTTTATTTTATTTTTAAAAATCCCTCTTTCTTTCTTTCACCTACTTCTTTCCATCCTTCTTTTCTTCCTTTTTCTTTACTTTTCTCCCATTCTAGAACATGCATTAAGCCATACTGTACAAGTGTAATACTAGAGGAATGCAACATGTTTTAGAATAGTTCTTCCCATCAAAATTGTGCAACCTAGAAACTGAAATCTCATGCATATTGATAGGTGTATTTTTGTATATATTAATGAGAGTATTAAGAATTGCTTTTATGGGTTACTTGTGTCTCCAAAGCAAAAGAGCTCTTTATACTGAGAATATGATGCTAAGCTTGATGGAGAAAGGAACATGTGTGGATCACAAATAATGGCTATTGTTCTAATGTCTTGAAATAAGAAAATAACAGGTTATGTTTTAAAACAAAAGAAAGAACCTAAGATTTTATTTATAAAGTTTGTAGAATTTACATGAAAGAAATAAAACTTGAAAAATAGATTGACGGTGCATGTTCTGAGTGAAAGCTTCTCCTATATCCCTGTCTCCTAAAATTCACCTCTGAATCTGATATTATTTTTTTGTGCTCCATTTTGTTCAGTTCTTACTGTTTCACTACATTTCATTCAGTTTTCTGAGTCTCTCATTCTGCAAATAATGTGTTAAATGCTAAGAACTTGACAGTATGTCCTAGTGATATTATCTATATTTTACTAGAAATATTCCTGAGAAAGAAAATTTAATCACTTAACACAGTTGTTCAAAAGATAGGCATTTCAATTTTTTAGTGTAACAATTAAGGAGACTGCTCTATTACCCCATCCAATAGTTGTATAAGTTGCCTACTTTTACCTAGTACTTACTTACTTGTTCTAACTTTATTGTTCTAGTATAATTAGAGCAGAGAGTTGACTCCCAATTTGCATGCAGTGAGGCTGATATTATATAGATTTTTAAATATACAGAATAAATCAGGCTTTCAGAGTGCCTGAATCTACATTCAAAAGGAAATGAGCCAAACAATTTTGTGTGTTGAAGAATAATATTCCTTAAATTATTAATGAAATTACTCTCAGAACTCAAAACTTATGTAAAGAATTTCAATCATATATTGATGATAAAAAGTTATGATATACTTGTCTTAGCTGTACTCTGGCTGGATCAGAATCTTTTTCATTTTGCAAAGGCACACTGTTTTTAGATATCTCATTACATTTTATAAGGACACTGGGACAAGAGGAAAAACTTAGTATGCTGTCATTCTTTTTATATTTTAAAAAAGTCAGTTTGGAGAACATGTGAGATTACAGAACTACAGATGATTGATATTTTTATAAAGTTGTTAAGTTCATAAAGGAAAAAGAAAAGATATCTTAATTTCCACCTTCTGATGTTTCCTCCTTCACACAGTAAGATACCATTTCACCTAGTCAATGTTTTAAGATAACAGCAAGGTTAGAAACATACCCTGAGTCTTCACTATTATGTCGAGGAAGTGAGAATTCCATTCATGTCTTTTCATGCTTAGTCACATTGCCATCCATGTTGGCATTCACAACATTTTCTTTTTAAAGAAAAGAAGTTTAGCTTTCTTCATTTGTCAGCATTCTCCCTCTCACTCTCTCTCTTTCCATATGCATTTGTATGTTTGTATACATATCAGCTGTGACACATGTATCCTCATAATCTGGTATACTTAAAACATTTCATGTTCAGGTATAGATTTAAGGCTTAGATAGAGGGAATTTTTTTACTGTTATTATTAGTTTTTCATTACTGGATGAGTTATTTAGCTTGAAGGTAAAAGAGAAGGGGTTTTAAAATGGAATGGAAGCCACCGGGTCCAGAGTTCTAGTGATGGACTTTTATTTTATTTTTTTATTTTATTTAACTTTACAATATTGTATTGGTTTTGCCATATATCAAAATGAATCTGCCACAGGTATACATGTGTTCCCCATCCTGAACCCTCCTCCCTCCTCCCTCCCCATACCATCCCTCTGGGTCGTCCCTGTGCACCAGCCCCAAGTATCCAGTATCGTGCATCGAACCTGGACTGGTGACTCATTCCATATATGATATTACACATATTTCAATGCCATTCTCCCAAATCATCCCACCCTCTCCCTCTCCCACAGAGTCCAAAAGACTGTTCTATACATCTATGTCTCTTTTGCTGTCTCATATACAGGGTTATTGTTACCATCTTTCTAAATTCCATATATATGCATTAGTATACTGTATTGGTGTTTTTCTTTCTGGCTTACTTCACTCTGTATAATAGGCTCCAGTTTCATCCACCTCATTAAAACTGATTCAAATGTATTCTTTTTAATGGCCGAATAATACTCCATTGTGTACATGTACCACAGCTTTCTTAAACTATAATGATAGCAATGATGTTCATCCATACCTCAGATGTTAAGCAGAGATAGGAGATGAGGAAAATGTGTGAAATTTAAGAGCAGTAGAGGACTGATTATCACTGAATATCTACAAAGCAAATGAGAGAGACTCACTTACCATGTAGAATTATTTCCTAACATCTGTTAATGGACTTCTAGTTTTTTGCTCTATTGGAATTATTGTTCGAGCAAACAATGCTTAGCCTAAGGGTAAGAAATATATATTATGTATAATGTGAATAGTGTTTAGCAGCATCTTTTACTTGCTATTCTGGATTCCTGTGTGTTCCTCCTGTTAATAAAGCTAACAAATGCCAGGGTGACTCAGTATGTACTTTTTTCATTCATTTTACTGATATTTTCCTCACCTAAAAAGTAATGGGCTTATGTGTATCTGTGTGTTTGTGTGTGTGTGTGTGCACACTCAGTTGTATCCAACCCTTTGTGACCACCCCTTACATATAGCATTATCTAAATAAATTTTCAAATAAAATTACTTAAATAATCATAAAGACAGCCTCTAGCTTAGTGTACAACAAAAGTATTTTAAGAATTATTTCATAAATCTTAAAATATTTCCTCAGGAGTATATAAACACATTACATTTACATTTAAAGTCACTCAGTCATGTCCAACTCTTTGGGACCCCATGGACTATACAGTCCTTAGAATTCTTCAGGCCAGAATACTGAAGTGGGTAGCCTTTCCCTTCTCCAGGGGATCTTCCCAAACCAGGGATTGTGGTAGTCTATCCCTTCTCCAGGGCATCTTTTTGACCCAGGAATTGAACTGGGGCCTCTTGCTTTGCAAGAGGATTCTTTACCAACTGAGCTATCAGGGAAGCCCAATATAAGCACACACATGCCTAAGTTACAATAAGTCTGGAGGAAAGATACAGAAATATCCTTGAAACAACCTAGCCCTGAGAAGGAATAATACAAACTATAGTCTCAAACACTCTTAGGCCCTTTTTTCTCATCCGCACTCCTTAGTACCATTAAATATTTACCATCACACCCTCTTGTGAATAGCAGTTTTTGTTTCCTTTCTTTAAAAGACAAGTTTGTCTGTTTGTTTTTTGAAAGGAGGAAACCTGAGGTTTATATTTATCCTGGAACCACATTAAAAGGAACAGACCTTTCTTTCTAGGACTAAAATTCACAAGTCTAGGACAGTTCAGTTCAGTTCAGTCATTCAGTCATGTCCGATTCTTTGCAACCCCATGGACTGCAACACACCAGGCTTCCCTGTCCATCACCAACTCCCAGAGCTTACTCGAACTCACGTCCATCAAGTCAGTGATGCCATCCAAACGTCTCATCCTCTGTTGTCCCCTTCTCCTCCCACCTTCAATCTTTCCCAGCATCAGGGTCTTTTAAAATGAGTTAGTTCTTCACATCAGGTGGCCAAAGTATTGGAGTTTCAGCTTCAGCCTCAGTCCTTCCAATGAATATTCAGAATTGATTTCCTTTAGGATGGAAAGTCTAGGACAGATGTCTCTGATTGCTAGCTCTATGGTAGCTGCCCAGATGAGCCCATGAATATTGGACTAAACTATGTAAAACAGCTGCTACTGATGTTGCTAAGTCGCTTCAGTCGTGTCCGACTCTGTGCGACCCCAAAGACAACAGCCCACCAGGCTCCCCTGTCCCTGGGATTCTTCAGGCAAGAACACTGGAGTGGGTTGCCATTTCCTTCTCCTGTACAACTATGAAGACGTGGGGAAGAAATATTAATCTTTGTTTAACTTTTCTTTTTTTTGTCTCACCCAGTCACATCTAAACTCTTGACTCATGACTCTCATATTTAAATCTTTAGTCCAGATCTCTTTTTCCTCTTTTCTGGACCAAAAACATACATCCTAACTGCCTCTTCCACATTTTCACTCAAATGTCTAATAAGCAAATGAAACAGATCTGATCAAAATGAGTTCTGGATCTTCCCACTCACTTCTGTGCCTTTTCCTCATGGTATCTTTCTCACATAAGATAAAGGAAACTCCATCTTCACAATTTTTCCAGGACAAATTTTTATTAGTCATTGTTGACTCACTGTCTCTCATGTTCAATATCCAGTTTATGAAGAAATGCCATTATATATAGAATATATCCACATTGGACCTTTGTGCTTTACTACCTTTATTGTTATCAACTTGTTCTCTATTCAGTTCAGTTCAGTCGCTCAGCCGTGTCTGACTCTTTGTGACCCCATGAATCGCAGCATGCCAGGCCTCCCTGTCCATCACCAACTCCCGGAGTTCACTCAAACTCACGTCCATCGAGTCTGTGATGCCATCCAGCCATCTCATCCTCTGTTGTCCCCTTCTCCTTCTGCCCCCAATCCCTCCCAGCATCAGAGTCTTTTCCTATGAGTCAACTCTTCGCATGAGGTGGCCAAAGTACTGGAGTTTCAGCTTTAGCGTCATTCCTTCCAAAGAACACCCAGGGCTGATCTCCTTTGGAATGGACTGGTGGGATCTCCCTATGTCACCATTATCTCTTGAACAGAATACTCCAATAAAATCACAAATAATCTTCCTGTTTCAGACCTTCCTCTGCTTCAGTCCATATTCAACACAATGGCTAAAGTTACCCTCCTATAATATGTCAGCTTAAAACTTTCTTGTGGTTCCCAGTCTCCCTGAAAACAAAAGACGTTATCCTAAAAAATGCCTGCTTTGACTTTTTAGTCACTAGCCTACAAACTATTTCTGCAATAAACACCAAGCACATTCCAAACTTAGTACATTTGCCTTGTGTCCTTCCACAAATTTCAAAATGTCTATAAGCTTAAAATAAATGCATTACTTATGAGAAGTACAATTCCTAATGGATTACACAGGAATTAATCTGGGGGGGGGATATGTGCTGAAGGAAATGGAAAAATATAAATTATATGACTATATATGGTATATTAGATCATTAAATAGAGTGGTTGAAGACATATTCATTGAAAAAGTGATTATTAGAGTACAGAGCAGAAGTTGATAAAAGAGCAGGTTTTGTGTCTTTCTGGGACTGGAGATTTAAATTTGGGAGTCTGTCCAAGAGTCTCTGTTAGAAATATCCTCCCACTGTGGGCTCCATGTGCACGAGAAAGAGTTACTAAATTTTATTATCTCTTTCTTTCACCCAATAATTTTATTCTTAGGTTTCAGATGGAAGACAAATTCTTGCTCATGCATATCGGAGGGCATCTGTGTATATGTGTGTGTGTGTGTAAAACAAAGAGAGCCAAACATGGAGGAAAATCAATATATCACTGAGGTTTGGGGAAAATGATTGTGCACATACTCACTCGCATATTTATATGCACAGATAGCTTTTTCTGATTGGAATGTAGAATTTAGCAATAGGATAAATTTACTAGTGAGTAATATTTTTCAAAAATATGTAAGGTGAAATGTGGCAAAAGGATTATGAGCTACTCTTTTGAGAATTTTTCTGTGAAGCATGCATTTTTCATTTACTGACACAGCCATGTCATATAATGGACATTCTGTCTTGAATGTAATTTTATTAGATAAATGTCATTTTTCATCAGCTTTAAGAGCAGGGGACCTTTATGGGGTCACTCAATAAAGTTGTGTGGGGATTGGTTTAAACCTGAGAGAAAATATTTCTTAAAGTGGAAAGAACAGCAACTTCCCTTTTAGAGCCTATAGTCTTTCCAATGGTGGAGACATATATATGGTCTGGTTCATTTTTTTTTAATCTGCTTTTTTATAATCATATTTAATGTATAGACATATATACAATATGACCTGTTTCTTTATTTCAACTGTATCATTTTGATTGTTTGAAAATAGGATCTTGCTGTATTTTGAGAGTAGTAACCTTCATTCTTTTCATATGCCTATGAGTTGGATATAGTATAATTCACTAAGAGTTTACATTTTATCAGTCAGCTCAGCTGATAGAGTAAACACACATTGATAAACCCTTTGACGTCAATAATATGGACTCCCTTGTGTGCTATCTTCTTCACTTTTATTTACACCAGGAAGAAGTGGCCTTTGATTTATGATAAATTCTCAGTGATAGTGTGGATAAATTTGTGTCGCCACTTTTATTTTCTATTTTGCATATGCACAGTATTCTCTTATTTTTCTGTTGGCTTTTGTGTATGTTATGTGCTTCTTCTATCTCAGTTTTTAAAAAGTGATATTAAATTATAAAATATGTGGCTAGTGTTTCAAATTTAATGAAATAAGATGAAAAAGTTCAACATTCAGAAAACTAAGATCATGGCATCTGGTCCCATCATTTCATGGGAAATAGATGGGGAAACAGTGGAAACAGTGTCAGACTTTATTTTGGGGGGCTCCAAAATCACTGCAGATAGTGATTGCAGCCATAAAATTAAAAGATGCTTACTCCTTGGAAGGTGCAGAAGGCAATGGCACCCCACTCCAGTGCTCTTGCCTGGAGAATCCCAGGGACAGAGGAGCCTGGTAGGCTGCAGTCTGTGGGGTCGCTAGGAGTCGGACATGACTGAGCGACTTCACTTTGACTTTTCACTTTCATGCACTGGAGAAGGAAATGGCAACCCATTCCAGTGTTCTTGCCTGGAGAATTCCAGGGAAGGGGGAGCCTGGTGGGCTGCCGTCTATGGGGTCGCATGGGGTCGGACACGACTGAGGTGACTTGGCAGCACTCCTTGAAAGGAAAGTTATGACCAACCTAGATAGCATATTAAAAAGCAGAGATATTACTTTGCCAACAAAGGTCCATCTAGTCAAGGCTATGTATGGATGTGAGAGTTGGATTGTGAAGAAAGCTGAGTGCTGAAGAATTGATGCTTTTGAACTGTGGTCCTGGAGAAGACTCTTGAGAGTTCCCTGGACAGGAAGGAGATCCAACCAGTCTATCCTAAAGGAGACCAGTCCTGGATGTTCATTGGAAGGACTGTTGCTGAGGCTGAAATTCCAATACTCCAGCCACCTCATGTGAAGAATTGACTCATTGGAAAAGAACCTCATGCTAGGAGGAACTGGGGATAGGAGGATAAGAGCACGACAGAGGATGAGATGACTGAATGGCATCACTGACTCAATGAGTTTGGGTGAACTCCGGGGTTTGGTGATGGACGGGGAGGCCTGGCATGCTGTGATTCAGGGAGTCGCAAAGAGTCAGACATGACTGAGAGATTGAGCTGAACTGAAGATGAATAATAACTTTATATGATTCAATCTATACAAAAGCCCATCCCAGTGAGAATGAGATGAAAAATATTATTTGTTGAGTAACTATGTGCCTTTACTTACAATCATTACTTTATTTTTCATAGCAATGCATATTGCTGATTACAAGAATCTAAGGCACTTACCTAAGATCATAGATGTAGTAAGTAGTGAGCCCAAGAGTTTGAACTTAGATCTTTTGCCTTTAGGGCTGTGTTAGCTGTATTGAAACAGAGTTTTACAACATCATACATCTATCATTTAACAGTTTCTTTAGGCCTGGAGTCCAGGCATAGCATAGTTCGGTCCTCTACTCATGGCCTCACAAGACTATAATCAAGTTATTGCCAAGGCTGTAGTCTCAACTAAGACTTGATTAGCTAGGGAAGTGTTTGCTTCCAAGGTAACTCAGGCTTGACAAAATTGCCTTCCTGTGGTTGTAAGACTGAAGTCTTCTGTGTCTGACTGCCTGTCAGCTGACTACCCATAGCTCCTAAAGGCTGTCATAGCTCCTTAGTATGTGGGCTTCCCAACATGGGTAACTATTTTATCAAGGCCAGCAAGGGAAAGAGAGAAAGGTTCAATAAGATAGTCACTAGAATCTCATGTAACATAGACACATATTATACATGTAAATAGGACTTTCCATAACTTTTACCATATTCTTTCAGTTAGAAGCAAGTCACAGGTCCCACCCACACTCAGGAGAAGGGAATCACATAAATCCAGTGTTAATGAGGGTAGGATCAGTCTGCTCACTGCTGAAAAGCCAAAAAGAAGAGGCCAGGTTGATGGAAAGGAGGAAAGTTTGCTTTATTTTACATGCTGGGGGTGGGGAGGTGTGGTGTAGGGGAGAGTGGATGCCTGTCCAAAGGTCGACTCCCTCCACTGACAATAAGTGGGCAAAGGTTTCTATAGATGAAGGGAAGGGGCTACAAGCAGAAACAGCACAGTCAACTCTGACACTCATCTTGAAAACTGGTCTTCAGTGGTCTGGTCAGCATCATCTTGATTATTGTAGGTATAGTTTCAGGGTCATTTTGTTTCCATTTTTTGATGCCAGTTCTTGAAATTGTGGCAGCTTATGTCATGGTTATGGAGAAGGCAATGGCACCCCACTCCAGTACTCTTGCCTGGAAAATCCCATGGATGGAGGAGCCTGGTGGGCTGCAGGCCATGGGGTCATTAGGAGTCGGACACGACTGAGCGATTTCACTTTCACTTTTCACTTTCATGCATTGGAGAAAGAAATGGCAACCCATTCCAGTGTTCTTGCCTGGAGAATCCCAGGGAAGGGGGAGCCTGGTGGGCTGCCGTCTCTGGGGTCACACAGAGTCGGACACAACTGAAGCGACTTAGCAGCAGCAGCGTGTCATGGCTACAGTCTGGTCATCATGTAGTTAACTTCTTCCACCTGGTGGGGGTCTCAGTATCTATGAGACAGCTCACAGAATATGGCTCAAAATATTATCTACAGCCTGTGAGAAGGAGCAAGAGGTTCTTGACTATGCTTAATAACTACATTATTAATACTTGGTCTCCTTTGACTGTTTTCCTTTGTTTCTGTGTGCTTTTATTTCTCTGATTAAGCTTATTCTTTGGCTAAAGTTTTTCCACAGACAAAACGCAGGCAGGGGACATGAGGGGAAGGATCATAGGGTCCTTCTCCATTTCACCAGGAGGCAAGTATCATGGGGGTACCTTAAGAGTCCGTCTACCACGGAGCCATTTTAGCTTCTCTAAGCTCAGAATCCAGCTTGTTTATTCAGAATGCTTCCTCTGCCACAGTGGAAAGGAGAGGTACAATAGGAGTCCCTGTCCCAAGGGATGCTAGTTTAGTATGTTCATTTCTTAAACTGGTACTCCAAGTCTGACCTGAAGTTTTATTGAACTATCCTTAACATCAACTATCTATTCTCTTTTATGAGTTGTTAGTTATAAGGTCAGAGACTATACCTATATATAGGAAAGTGAAAGTGTTAGTCGCTCAGTTGTGTCCAACTCTTTGCAACTCCATGGACTGAAGCCCGCCAGGCTTCTCTATCCTTACAGATATAATTTGGGGAAAATTAGTTCTAAGGTCAAGTAGTTTATAATTATATTGTACAATTCTCCCTATACTTTATGCTATTTACAGTATAATTTATACTACTCTCTTACTTTAAAGTTGTTTCCACTTTTCCCCTTTAAATATTGTCAACAAATTATAGGGCACAAAACTCCAAATAATGAGGTTATAACTCAACTGGATTTTTGCCTGTGTTTCCTATGAACTTAAAACAAAGCTAACAAAGTTTTTATACTTTCATATTTAAATTAAAACATTTGTGTATTTCCAAGAAGATAGCAAGATATAGGGAAAGGACATCTAAACTCTGAATTAGTAACCTGGAATTTGGTCTTCGATATACTTCAATACTTTCATCACCTGATGTGAAGAGCCAAATCATTAGAAAAGGCCCTGATGCAAGGAAAGACTGAGGGTAGGAGGAGAAGGGGGTGATAGAGGATGAGATGGTTGGATGGCATCACTGACTCAGTGGACATGAGTTTGAGCAAACTTCAGGAGATAGTGAAGGACAGAGAAGCCTGGTGTGCTGTAGTCCATGTGGTCTCAAAGAGTTGTACACAACTTAGTGACTGAACAACAACAATGCATTTATTGTCTACACCACCTTGGTCAGGTTATTTTAGTGCTTGGGGAAATTTGGAGATAACAGATGATTTACTTCATTTTTCATGTATGTGTGTGTGTGTGTACATATGCATCATATATATCATAAATATAAAATATACATTTATATAAGAGATAGTAGGTTTTCTTCAAGTTCTCAAATTCTATGATCCTATTTTTAGTTAAATAAATAAGCATGCATTCTACATAAAAGTGCATAACATTATGCATTTGCTTAAACTTTATTTACAACAGAATAGAAATACTAGCAATTGTCTAAATGTCACGATATTTATATCAATTTCTAAGAGAAAAGTAAAGAATAGGAGGGAAACAATCCCTTTATTCTTAAAGTGTTATAGTTGTATGCCTATGTCATACTTGATATATCACCTACCACATATCATGAAATAAAATATAAGTAAAGAAGAGGTATTATTACTTAAGTAATATGAGTGAAGTACACTTGAACAAAGCTGTCCATTTTGTAATGGTTTGTTCTTTTGAAGTAAATAAAATAATTTTTAAAAACCAACATAGTTTTGCAAAGCAGTATATGTTTTTTTTTTCTGTTTTAATCACTGATGATTTAATTGATATCATTTTCTGTTTTTAGCAAACATTGTATGTAATTAATATATTCCTAACATTGAAGCACAGTCCAATCAATGTTGATAGTTTCTTTATGAAGTTGGTGGGTACACATATATTTCCTTCCTTTTACCAATTAGTTATCTAGATATGATATGAACATATGCTTAACTAAAATGTGTTTACACATTATGAATCTCTTTATAATTTATATAATTATAAATTAAGAAGTATGAAAAATCAAAGTAGGAGAATAGTCTAGGAAAGTCCAGGAAATTTTTGGCAAAGATGAGGATCTGAGGATGAGAAGAGTTTTATTTAGCTGGGTAATCTTGGAATCTAGATTTTACTTAATAAACAACTACACAGTGGCCATGCTTACTGTTTAATCTCACTGAAAACCTGTCTATTAGCTACAATTTCAGCTTTTTAAAAAATTGTTTTAATTAAATAATGCATATTTGGGAACTTTGTTTATGGTTTCACTTACAAGGGGTAAATGCAAGAAAAAGAAGTTCAGTTGCAGCTGAACTGCTTTCCAGTTGACTTTAACTGGAGAAAGATTGTTCTGAGAGATTTTATGCAGTTCATATTATTATACAATTTTGCATAATTAATTGTTTTATGGCAAGTACTGTATTCTGTGCACAGAGTGATTTTCTTATTTTAATGTTTGGAATGAGCCCAAACAGTCAATTACTTTCTCTCTGTGTAGAACTTACTCTTTCAGCATTTTGAATTGGGTTAATTAGAAAAGTAACAACCCCTTTTGCCACTGCCACCTCCACAGAATTTTTAGAGACTAACCCACTTGTGTTATAACTGTCTAGTTAAAGAAGCAAATACAATTTTCATGAAAATATTAAATATCCAATTATGACTTTAGTTCCTCTAATATATAATGTATATGTGTATATGTATGTGTTTAGTCCCTAATAGAACCAAACATATGCTGGGGATGAGTAAAACATATTCAGTCTAAAGATCACTATGAGTATGAATTTGTTGAATAAGATCCTTTGCTTGCCATGAAATCTAAATTTAGCTTCTTTGAGAAAAATCAAAACTGTCTAATGTTACTAAGTGGAAAAAGCGAGTCACTCCCAAGTGAGCAGGCCTGGATGGCTCACCTATCAATCCCTGGATGGACTGTCATTCACCAGAGACAAGGAGTTATCTTTATAATTTTTTCTAGAGTGAGCATTCTCTCCCTTCCCTCTAACTTCCCAGAGTGGATACTTTGCATTCAAATCTTTTGAGCCCATGTAAATTCTCCAGACAGCTTGCCACACCTATCTTAGCTTTGTAGCATGAAATGTAGATTTGGTTTATAAAAACTGCTGGAACATAAAATAAGTCATTTTGCTTTAGTTTCAACTGCTTTCTCTTGCAAGATGGAGTTAATAACATTAAAACCAATAACCATAATTCACATTTTTCAGTTTGTTTTTTTTTTTTTTCTGTACCAAGGACTGCAATCAGTACTTCACATGCATTATCTCACTTAGTCCCCAACCAACCTAACAGGCTCTTCTTTGATGCAAATTACCTTATACTCCTTGTAAGAAGGGGAATGGGGCTGGTATAAGGAGGCAGTTTTATTGATTCATAAGTTATTTTACAGTATATTTCTGTTTTGATATATTCTGGGGATGACAGAGGATGAGATGGCTGGATGGCATCACTGACTCGATGGACGTGAGTCTGAGTGAACTCCGGGAGTTGGTGATGGACAGGGAGGCCTGGCATGCTGCGATTCATGGGGTCACAAAGAGTCGGACACAACTGAGCAACTGAACTGAACTGAACTGGGCACAATTTTATCATAGTTAAAAATAAATAGCTATGTAAAAAGATCTTTTTTTTTTTAATTTTATTTTATTTTTAAACTTTACAAAATTGTATTAGTTTTGCCAAATATCAAAATGAATCTGCCACAGGTATACATGTGTTCCCCATCCTGAACCCTCCTCCCTCCTCCCTCCCCATACCATCCCACAGGGTCGTTCCAGTGCACCAGCCCCAAGAATCCAGTATCCTGCATCAAACCTGGACTGGCAACTCGTTTCATACATGATATTTTACATGTTTCAATGCCGTTCTCCCAAATCTTCCCACCCTCTCCCTCTCCCACAGAGTCCATAAGACTGTTCTATACATCAGTGTCTCTTTTGCTGTCTCGTAGGCTCTACTACAAAGCCACAGTTATCAAGACAGTATGGTACTGGCACAAAGACAGAAATATAGATCAATGGAACAAAATAGAAAGCCCAGAGATAAATCCACGCACATATGGACACCTTATCTTTGACAAAGGAGGCAAGAATATACAATGGATTAAAGACAATCTCTTTAACAAGTGGTGCTGGGAAATCTGGTCAACCACTTGTAAAAGAATGAAACTAGAACACTTTCTAACACCATACACAAAAATAAACTCAAAATGGATTAAAGATCTAAACGTAAAACCAGAAACTATAAAACTCCTAGAGGAGAACATAGGCAAAACCCTCTCTGACATACATCACAGCAGGATCCTCTATGACCCACCTCCCAGAATATTGGAAATAAAAGCAAAAATAAACAAATGGGACCTAATTAACCTTAAAAGCTTCTGCACATCAAAGGAAACTATTAGCAAGGTGAAAAGACAGCCTTCAGAATGGGAGAAAATAATAGCAAATGAAGCAACTGACAAACAACTAATCTCAAAAATATACAAGCAACTCCTACAGCTCAACTCCAGAAAAATAAATGACCCAATCAAAGAATGGGCTAAAGAACTAAATAGACATTTCTCCAAAGAAGACATACAGATGGCTAACAAACACATGAAAAGATGCTCAACATCACTCATTATCAGAGAAATGCAAATCAAAACCACTATGAGGTACCATTTCACACCAGTCAGAATGGCTGCGATCCAAAAGTCTACAAGCAATAAATGCTGGAGAGGGTGTGGAGAAAAGGGAAACCTCTTACACTGTTGATGGGAATGCAAACTAATACAGCCACTATGGAGAAAAGTGTGCAGATTCCTTAAAAAACTGGAAATAGAACTGCCTTATGATCCAGCAATCCCACTGCTGGGCATACACACCGAGGAAACCAGAAGGGAAAGAGACACGTGTACCCCAATGTTCATCGCAGCACTGTTTATAATAGCCAGGACATGGAAGCAACCTAGATGTCCATCAGCAGATGAATGGATAAGAAAGCTGTGGTACATATACACAATGGAGTACTACTCAGCCATTAAAAAGAATACATTTGAATCAGTTCTAATGAGGTGGATGAAACTGGAGCCTATTATACAGAGTGAAGTAAGCCAGAAAGAAAAACACCAATACAGTATACTAACACATATATATGGAACTTAAAAAGATCTTAATACAAAAGCTGAAAATCTACTGCAGCACCTTTATTAAATGCAACTAGAGTTTACATCAGTGGCTATGATTGATACTATGCTAATATGCAAGAAGCTATGGGTACAGATGTAGAAGCTGTGAAATTGTTTTTCCAAGTTTAAAACAATAGATTAATGGAGAAAGCATAAGTGCTCAATTTCATTGAAAAAAGTCTGTAGTTGGAAGCATTTTGTTGTTGTTTAGTAACTAAAATGTGTCTGACTCTTTTGCAACCCCATGGACTGCAGCTTACCAGGGTTTTCTGTCCACAGGTTTTCCCAGGCAAGAATACTGGAGTGGGTTGCTAATTCCTTCTCCAGGGGATATTCCTGACCCAGGGATCAAACCCCTGTCTCCTGCATTGGCAGGCAGATTCTCTTATCACCAAGCCACCAAGAAGTCCATTTAGAAGTAAATGACTCTCAATAACTACTTCTTGAAGGAAGAAGCATAAACCCCAGTATTTAAGACTGAAAGATTGACTATGATGCTTGGAGAAAATATCATTAAATAGTTAACCACGTTAGTATTTTTACTGGGGTTGTTTTAGCTTTTGTTAGTGCTTTCAATGTAAGAACACAATTTTTTTTTTCCAAGTACATGCATGTGGTGTCATAATAAAAAATTACCTCTTTTATTTTACCCATTTTGGTTTTGTAGAGGGAAACTGAAGGTGAGTGGAGTTAAATAATCTATCTACCTTCACATGGCTAGTAAATGGTGAATCCAAGATTGGATTTTATCTCTGTCAGTTCCAAGGTCTGATTTCTTCACCTCTATGATATGAGTGTAAAATTAAGTTAATTCCTTTTTAATGATTTTAACCATGCTTTATTATGCCCTCTCTTTGTGTCCCTCATAATATGTATACTAGAGAAAGAACTGCTAATGTTCTATTATGGGTTGTTGAATCAAGGCATAAATGTTAAATTGTTAATTGGTGTACTTATTATATATTTATTTTTCTAGTCAGAAAATAGAATCATTTAATTTTTTTTTTACTTTCTTATTTTGTTTATTTTTCAATTGCAGGAAAAGTGCTTCACAATATTGTGTTGGTTTCCTCTGTACAACAACATGAATAATTATATATTTATCCCCTCCCTCTTCAGCCTCCCTCCCCTCTCCCATCCCTAAATTTTACATTATTTACTATTTACCTGTTTTTTTTTTAATTTTATTTAATTTTTAAACTTTACATAACTGTATTAGTTTTGCCAAATATCAAAATGAATCCGCCACAGGTATACATGTGTTCCCCATCCCGAACCCCCTTAATTTGTTAATTACATATTGAAAACACAGACTGAATAATTTTTCAAAGGTTAGCTATGTGAAGCATTTGTAAAAGAGTATATATTCAGGCACAGAACATATTTATAGACAAGAAAATGCCACCATTGTCTGATCTGTGCTTTTGACTATCTGTAGATTATATATTTGCCAGTACAGTTTTTTAAAAAAAAGAAGGATCAGTTTCACTCATATATTTAAATGTATGTGCACTAATATGTGCAAAACTAAAAGTAAATAGTATGCCATTTAGAAAAGTATGTGTGTGTGTGTGTGTGTGTATTTAAATATTCAGTTCAATTAAGTTCAGTTCAGTCACTCAGTGGTGTCCGACTCTGCAACCCCATGGACTTCAGCATGCCAGGCGTCCCTGTCCATCACCAACTCCCAGAGCCTACTCAAACTCATGTCAGTTGCATTGGTGATGCCATCCAACCATCTCATCCTCTGTCGTCTCCTTCTCCTCCCACCTTCAATCTTTGCCAGGATCAGGATCTTTTCCAGTGAGTCAGCTCTTCTCATCTGGTGGCCAAAATATTGAAGTATTTAAATATTACTTAGATATATCACTGTGAAAGAAGAATGGTGCCTTTCAGCATTCTGTAGTGAAATAAAGCTCATTGGTAATAATATGATAAACATTATAGATTATTATTACTATTATTAACATTCTAAGAAAAATCTTCAAGAGACTCTCCCTTTTGTTTATAATTATGCAATGATATAATATTTAGGCCAATTTTGTACCTTAAGGAAATGCAGCAAATGCATTTTGTATTATTCTTCAAGCTAGATTCAAATTTATAGATTATCTAGGGATTCTTATATACTATCCTAAAGCAGTGAATTCTCTAGATAAAGCCCATTTATTCAAATGTCCTTAGGAGGGTACATTTTTATTTGCATAGTCACAACTCTTCTTTATGCCGTAAGTTTAATAAAATGGATCAGCTGAAAATGATTGCTGTAAGTTATAGTGCCTTATTGTTTGTCGAAGAAATCATTGCAGTATGAGGGGAAAAGGGGGGTTTTGAAATGCATCAGTGCTGTTTGTGTTCAACCTATAAAATATATGGACTCTTTAACAAGAGTAGGAGAGACTAGAAATCTACTCTCTTATTCACCAAATGTCTAAAACTCAGCCCACTGGAAGAATAATAAGAAAACAAGCATTGAAATGTGACATTAAAATAGTATGTTGTTCTAGTTGAGTACTCCAGACATGCCTTAAAGAAGAACAGCTTCTCTTGTGTATCTGCACATTAGTTTTGTCTTTCACATTAAGATTTATGTTTCATGGATTTGCTGTAAGATAAAAGAGAAAAGAAATAGTTCTCACCATGGGAGTCTCTGCTACTTCTTTATCTTTTCCTTTTTCTTCCTTTCTCTTACTTTCAGGATATCTTTTTTCATATCAGAAGTCTTACTGAGTGAACTGAAGTATCAGCCTCTGTTATTATAGGCTTTTTCTTTTGTTCAGGATAAAATTCAGTGATAACTCCTGTGAGAAGTGATGGACAGGGAGGGGAACACACTGATGGTCTTAACAGGAAACAAGAAATAGATGGTGAAACTCACCAAGTGTTTGAATCTCTGCCTTGCACCTCATCTTCTTAAAATATCATTTACAAATAGCATTACAAAGATTTTTTTTTTTTGCCTTTTTGAAACAGAGCATTTTCTATATCATGCCAGATAAAAGTTTGAATATCTTCTGCTTTGAAACAGATTTGCAAGTCAGCCAGGGTATGAGTTTATGAACCTTGTTGAAGAATGCATACATGTAGAATGTATTTTCAAATAACTTTCTTTGGTTTGCAGGTACAATTCTGGTGGATAATATGCTGATCAAAGGGACTGCTGGAGGACCAGACCCAACCATAGAACTCTCTTTAAAGGACAACGTGGATTACTGGGTATTGTTGGATCCTGTCAAACAAATGCTTTTCCTGAACAGCACAGGCAGAGTTTTGGATAGAGACGTTAGTACATTTTTTTTTCCTCTTTGCCCCTCTATTACAACTCTATTATAATTTAAATATTTGCATGTATTTGTTAATATATCAAATTTTCATTGTATAATTTGAGTTTATTTTCAGTGTTTGTCAACAAAAATATTTTTTTTTAAACTCCTTGAAAGAAGAATAAGAAAGGAAGAAGGACCATCTGTCTGAGAGAACCATTGTTTGTCTCTTCTGAAATCTTGGAAGTTTATCAAATATCTGAATAAGGAGAGAGCATAGTGCTCAGAATAAATGGGTGGTAACCTTGGAAAAGTAGGGTAAGCCCAGCCTAATTCATGGCAAAGTTTGAGAGTACATCTAGGTGTTGGCTTGAGGACAGAAAGTTCACTTGGATTGTTAACAAGAGGCTGCTCTTACAAGCAGTAAGTGTTGGTTGAGAGGTGAGTGGCAATGTGCTTACAAAGCTGACAAAAATTAAAAGAAGCTGAGCAGAAGTTTCCTGGCAATGTCTCAGCCCCGTCATTCTCAGGCATACCTAAGTATTTAGATATTAAGAACACCTACATAACCAAAGTTAAATGTCTTCTTTCTGAAAAAGTTGAAAAACTTGAGTAGACATAAGTAGCTCTCTAATGCAACTTTATTTTCACTCATTCGTATTCTGGTCTTGAGTGCCGAGAAAAGCATGTGTGAATATGTACATACGGGGGTGTCATAAGCAGTAATTGTACAGGACCTTGTGAAAATTCAAGAAGTACATCACATTGCCTACTCCCAAATTTCCATTCTATAAAATTCAAATGTCAGATACTCAACCTAATGAACCTGAATCATCTCCCTACACTGTTTGGGATTTATGAGCCACTTCAAATATGATGAGGAGTATATGACTCCCTCATCTATTTCACATCTAAATTCAAACTCTTTAAGAACTTTGTGGTGAGGTGGGCAGTAATAGAACTCTCCCACCAGAATGGGCTGCCCTTGTACAGTGGGAGAGGCCCATAATTCAGTGACTGAGCAGTTGGGGCAGATGTGGAAGGAGGTGACAAGAGGAGAACAGGAATGGATCTGTTGTGTTCGACCTAGAGGGGAAAAGTTATCTCTGATGCTGTTCTCATTTCTACCATTGCCCTCACTCATTGTGTCCTGTAATCATAGCAATATTCTTTGCACCCCACAAATCAGAGTTTTGCCTGGGTTGCTAAGACTGTCTAAAATGGAATAAGGATAGCTGTTATCTTAGAATTTATCTTGCCTTATCTTGTCTTATATTCAGTCTTGCTTTTACGAAAACAATTTGAATAATGGCACAAATTGGCAAGCTCCAAGAGTCTCCCCCAAGCTGTGTTACTCACGGACACCTTTCTTTTTTATATTATATCTGGTTTCAGGTGTATAGCATTAGAGTTCAGCATCTGTTTACACCACAGGGTGGTCACCACAAGTCTAATTGTTATCTATCACCATACAATTGACTGCCTCTACTTAGTTTGCCCATTCCCACAATGCATCTTCTACTGGCTTTAATTAGGAACACTCATATTCAAGTCATATGAATTTTATAATGTAGCATGTTTGTAGAATTATAGAATATATTTGTCTAATTTATGTCAATGTCATTTTGTATTTTGTTCCCTTTTTTATTTTTATTTTTTTTTCTTTTTTTTAATTTTATTTTATTTTTAAACTTTACATAATTGTATTAGTTTAGCCAAATATCAAAATGAATCCGCCACAGGTATACATGCGTTCCCTTTTTTAAAATCACCTATGATTACCATATTTGGCTTGTTTACTGGTAAATTACTTTCTTTTTGGAATCACTTTGTTGTTTGTAGACCTTTTAATGATGCCCTGTCTGACCAATGTGAGGTGGTACCTCATTGTAGTTTTGATTTGCCTTTCTCTAATAGTTAGTGATGATAAACATCTTTTTATGCCATCTATTGGCCATCTGGATGTCTTTTTGGAGAAATGTCTATGAAGGTCATCTGTCCATTTACTGGTTGAGCTGCTTGTATTTTGTTGTTGAGTTGTATGAACTGTTTATATATTTTAGAAATTAAATTCTTATTAGTCATGTCATTCACAAATATTTTCTCCCAGGCTTTAGACTTTTTCCTTTTGTTTACGGTTTTTCTTGCTGTAATGAAGCTTGCAAGTTTAACTAGGCCCCGTTTATTTGTTTGCTTTTATTTCTATTGCCTTGGGAGGCTGACCTAAAAAAAGAAAAATTGGTAAGATTTATGTCAGAGAATGTTTTGCCTGTGTTCTAGTCTAGGAGCTTTATAGTGTCGTGTCTTAAGAATATTTAAGTCTAAGCCGTTTTGAGTTTATCTTTGTGTATGGTGAAAGCGTGTTTTCTAATTTCATTGATTTATATGTGACTTTTCAACTTTCCTAACATTGCTTGCTGAAGAGACTGCCTTTCCCCATTGTATATTCTTCCCTTCTTTTCCAAAGATAATTATCCATAGGTGTGTGGGTTTGTTTCTGCTCTCTCTATTCTGTTCCATTGATCCATTTGTCTGTTTTTGTGCCAATATCATGCTTTTTTGATTACTATAGCTTTTTAGTATTGTCTGAAGTCTGTGAGGGTTATGACTCCTGCTTTGTTCCTTTTCCTATGAATTGCTTTGGGTCTTTCAGTGGTTTCATATTAATTTTAGGATTATTTATTTTTGTTCTGTGAAAAATGTCTTGGGTAATTTCATAGAGATCACATTAAATCTATGGATTGCTTTGGGTATTATGGCCATTTTAACTATATTAATTATTCCACTCTAAGGGCATGAAACAATCCAAATATCTTGACATCTCTTCTTTTAGACTCAAAGTTGGTAGGTACACAAAGAGCTTTGACTTCTATTCCCAGCCAATATGCATTTAACTACTAAGTTTTGTACTTTTATTTCCATAGTATGTTCTGCATTTGCCAACAGCATAACTCCAGTACAAGCCCTCTTAATTCTCATTCAAGTTTGGAACCATATCCTAGTAATTCTCCTTAATATATTTCACAATTCAAATTGTTCCAGTTTTGGTGCCTCAAAGCAGAGTTCTGGCCTTTTCAGTAGATGAATCTTCATTGCAAACTGTTTTATTTCACCCTTGACATTTCCTAAATTCTATCAATCTATTCCTTTTATTTAGAAACATATATTCTCAAATCCAGGAAAACTAACCTAACAACTGTTCTCTCAGCATAATCTTCCTGAGTCAGAAAGATCCACTGGAGAAGGAATAGGTTACCCACTCCAATACTCTTGGTCTTCCCTTGTGGCTTAGCTGGTAAAGAATCTGTCTGCAATAGGGAGACCTGGGTTGGACCCCAGGATTGGGAAGATCCCCTGGAGAAGGGAAAGGCTACCCATTCTTGCCTGGAGAATTCCATGGACTGTATAGTCTATGGGGTCACAAACAGTCGAACATGACTGAAAAGCTTTCACTTTTTCACTTTCAACATAATCTAATTTTTTATCATGCCTTCCCTGATACTCTTTTTGAGCTTATGCTTTGAAATGACCTTAATCTATTACCACCAGTTGGATGTTATCTACTACCAAGACATGTCTCAAAATGCTACTCTCTACATAAAAGTATTTCCTAATAGTAACACTGATATGTAATTTCTTATTGTAAACTGCAGAGCCTTTGAAATTCTCTCTCTTTTTCTTTTTTTTTGACCACACCATAGGGCTCTCAGGATTTTAGTTCCCCGACCAGGGATTGAACTTGGACCACAGCAGTAAAAGCACTGAGTCCTAACCACTGGACTGACACGGAACTCCTTCAAAATTCTTTTTTAACTCACATTATTGCTTGCTTGCTAAGTTGCTTCAGTTGTGTCCGACTCTGTGCGACCCCATAGACGGCAGCCCAACAGCCTTCTCTGTCCCTGGGATTCTCCAGGCAATAGTTATCTACATTTATCTCATATCAGTTTTATAGAATTTGCTTAATGTACAAGAACTATGTCATATTAATCTTAACGCATGTTGAATTTTGCACAAGTACAATTAAATAAATGTACTGTCCTTAATAGTTGATTGTGAAAAACCTACAAGTTTCTGTATATTACATATATCTAATAACATTTTCAAATAGGTACTTTTTATTTTTGGCAACTTCTTTAAATATGCCATTAATTATGAAAGTTTAATTTATAAAGTACACTTAACTCTGGCCAGCCATTTATGTTAAGTTTTGCTTCATCATTTAAAAAACATTTCTACAGCACATTACATCTTTTTTCTTTTCATTATCTTCTAGTTTAATTTTTGAAGTAATTATTTTTTTAAATTTTGTAAAAAGTAGTTTGTATGTAGGAAGAAAAATCATGGTAACATCCTTTCATTACAATGAGGAGTGAATAACTTTTGCCTTTGCTTTATGAAAAATAAAATCTATTCTTATTCAAGTTGGCAAAATACTTATTTTCCATTTAAATTATTAAATAATCCAAATATTGTTGTTTCTAGAAAAATCTCATTTCTCCTTAGACTGAATATGTATGCTATAATCAACACTGTTCACATCAATACATCATTTATAAATGCTTCACTTTGCATTTTGCAACTAATTGATTGTCTGTACAACAATTTTTTTCAAATAAAAAAAAATCTTACATATTTATTGGAAAAATTCTTCCTTTACTTCCTTTACTTTAATTCAACCTTACTTTGCAAAGATCATTTTCATCAACTGTTGGTACATATCATTCCTGAACTTTATCTGTGTATGTCAAAATGTATTCACACATGTATACTAACATATGGATATGCAGGTATACATTTAAACTGGACCTGGGTTCGATCCCTGGGTCGGGAAGATCCCCTGGAGAAAGGGAATGACTATCCACTCCAGTATTCTGGCTTGGAGAATTCCATGAACTATGTAATCCACAGGTTCACAAAGAGTTGGACATGACTGAGTGCCTTTCACTTTCACACCATACTAAACAATTGTCTTTAAATTTGGAAAATAGTTGGCATGTCTAGGGAAATATGATGGTAATCACTCTAAATAATTACCCTCAAATAATTTATATACAACATTATTTTTTCTGATTTGTTTCATGAATGAAGCAAATTAAGAGAATCAGAGAAGATCGAATTGCCATGACTTATTTTTGCCACCAGTTATTAAAAATAAACCAGAATTTTCCTAACATTCCTAAGTTTGTTGGAACCCCTTCACTCTCACTAATAGCCTTGGTGGAACTGTACTTGGTATTTTTATGACCATCTTATATAGAAGAATAGAATCTACTCCAATATGAGATCACAATGAGTGTTATATATTAGCCACAGGGAATTCTTGCCTTCATCATGATCCATTATGGTTGGAATTTATTGCAAGCCAAGTTCTATCTATGCTACTAACATTTGCATAGGGAACTAAAGTTGTTAATGACAAGAGTTCCAGGTGACCTGATTATATCTAATTTATGGGCACTTAGCAGGACTAAGTAGGGGCTCAGCACACTATATTTGATTCTCTACTTGCAAAGATTATGACCTTTCTGATATGGAATGATTTTATAGGTCTCTTTTGCAATGTTTATAAGATAAATAATTTTAGAACATAAATTGTCACCTGATTGTCTTCAAGAGGTGTGTCAGAGAGGCTAATAGTACAACTATTTATTCTGTTATTTACTTTACAATTGAATTAGACAGGATTTTTCTTAAAAAGTCTATGAAGATAAATACTGTAAAATCATAATCCACTGTAAAAATGGAGATCATATAATTCAAATTCTTTCCAGAAAATTTCTCAGATCTAGTCTTTTAAGTTATGTTTTAGCCTCAAGTGTGCTGATTTTCAGTGACGTGGCTTGACTTTTTGGATAGTTCATTCTTTTCTGTCCCACTTTGGATTATTAGAAAATCTCTGCTTACATTGAAAGCATATGCTTTGTAATACTTTTAATTTATTATTCTTATTTCTGCCCACTGAGACTACAATGAATAAACTGATCTTTTCATAACAACCATTCAGATGTCTGATTAATCTTGTGATTTTTAGTTTAGACATTTTGAGTTTTATCACACATTTTCAGTGTAACTAGACTTCACATCCTATTTGTCCTTGAAATTGTGCTTATTGTAATCCACCTATTCCTTTATCTATTATTAATGCATATGAAGTAATTTGTATTATTATTCAGCATTGTATTATTTAGTGTTGGCATGAAAACCCTTCTTTTACTCATCCAAATTTTATAATTATATTTTCATATTAATGTTTGTAGTCATTTATTATTATATTTGGGCAATAAAGTTTTGTTTCTAATACAAATAAGGTGATTTTAATTAATTATAAAAATTTAGGATTTTGAAACTTAATTATGACTCATTAAAATGATTTTGAACCTTGTTTTGTATCATTACATGTGTTATATATCTTTCTGGGCTTGTGGTGTTCATGGTATTCACAGATTTTTATACACATGACTTTAATACCTTTATATATGTTAGTTATTTAAAGTAAATTGGAGGGACTTCCCTGGTGGTCAGAGGTTAGGCTCTGCACTTCCAGTGCAGGGGGCATGTATTCCATCTCTAGTTGGGAAATTCATATCCCATATGATGTGTGGTACAGCCAAAAAAAAATTTTTTTAAGTGAATTAGAGAAGACATTAGATTAGAACTCAAAGCTGTGTGGCACTTTATTAGAGACCTTCCTCCATATGATAATGATGCTTCTAGTTACTCTTTGTAGATGCAATTATTCAACCAGGTACAATACAATTCAACTGCCTTTCTCTTTATTAGCCATAAAAATACCTTGATATTAAACAATGTTTTTTCAGGTTAGGTATGTTTCTAGAATGTTCTTCTCATTAGAAATGTGACATTTTTAATGAACCGAGTCTAGCTTCTGGTAATTATTGTCATATATATTTCTGTGCATGCATGCTAAGTTGATTTAGTCAGTCCCTCTCTTTGCGATCCTATGGACTGTAGCCCACCAGGCTCCTCTCTCCATTGTTCTCTTGGCAAAAATACTGGAATGGGTTGCCATGCCTTTTTCCAGGGGATCTTCCCGACCCAGGGTCGCACTCGCATCTCTAAGTCTCCTGCATTGCAGATGGTTCTTTACCACTAGTGCCACCTAGGAAGCCTGCTATATCTTTAACTTGGTTTTAATCCAAATATTTAATATTTTGTTTTATAATCCAGGATGATATGTTTGTATTTTATTGATTTTTTTTTACATTTTTGGAAATTTAGCTTTTTATAAATAAAAACTAGTTTGCATTTTATGTGTTACTATATTCCTAGTACAGGATAAGTTCGTATAATACTTATAATTATTATGATAATTCTGTCATATCAGCATTTATTGTTATCTTCATTTTTAGAGATGAACAGACTGAGCACAGAGAGACTTTGCATCTAGATCATATAATTCATACGTTATGGGACCACGACTGCAAGCAAAGTCGCACAACTCCGGTAGTACTCAGCCATGTGTTCTAGGCACAGTGCTAGTTACTGTGTAGAGAGATGAAGTCATGACCAAAATAGCATCCCCAGCTTTATGAAACTTCCAATACAGTAAAGAGAGACAAACTACAACAAATATATAAAGTGTATAATATGCCATGTGGTGCATGAAAAGAGCAGTAAAAACAGTAAATAAATAGAGGGGAAGTTGACAGGAAAGAGCAGATTGGAGGCGTGGCATTCTAAACAAGGTGGTCAGAATAGATCACACTAATAAAATTATATGCAAAGATAATTTTATAAACTCAAAAAAGATTTTAAAAATTACAAAGAAATATTTGTGTCATTACTTTGTATGTCTAGAGTCAGAGATGCTGACTCTAGATATACAAAGATATATCTAGATGCTGACTCTAGATATACAAGGTAGATATATCATACTCCTGCAAGCCCTTTGTCAGCACCTGAGTAATAAGTGCCTCCTTGATGAAAATTCTCTTTGTAGAACTGTATCATAAAATAATTAGACAAACTAGCACCTATTTATGTATAAAATGTTTATTGAG
This sequence comes from Bubalus kerabau, assembly GCF_029407905.1. Lineage (NCBI taxonomy): Eukaryota > Metazoa > Chordata > Mammalia > Artiodactyla > Bovidae > Bubalus > Bubalus kerabau. Next base: position 7,751,919 of record NC_073645.1, read on the forward strand.
ATATTGCTTAAAATGACAAAAACTAACAACAGTAAACATATCATTATAAGTTTTTACTTAGGCCAAGTGAGCTATAGATTTATAATGGAATACATACTATAGATTCATAGTAGTGTACATCAAACTGCTGTAGTAAATCTATATTTGCAAGCATGAACAAGGGATGATAATCTCATATGTGTGTGTGTGTATAAGACTATTTTTGGAAAGAAGAAAAGATTGAAAATTAACTGTATAGATTTAATAAATTTGGGTTGTGAATGGATTCTCTTCTTTTGGTTATCTATATTTTGGTTTATATCAGATATGAATATTTAATATTTTATAAAAATATAAATAAATGCAAAATTTATAATCTCCCTACCCTATGTATATTATCATTTATACATTACTTTTATAGATTAGAAGCTTATGTCATTGCTTCTTTGACTTTTTTAAAGGCCAAAATTTGTGGCATCCCAGCAAATCTCAGCCCTCACTTTTGTGATTGTGTTCATTGCTAGTCCTCTAATTGTGAACAGAATGCAACCTGAGATCCTATTTTTTTTTAATTGAACAATGAGGTAATCACGATTGTCTTCTCATCCATAAAATCGTATAAAATGGAGCAATTTTTATAGATTACTATAATTTAAAAGTAAATAAGTATAGAATATTTTATTAAATAAGTACTTTGACAATAGTGAGCGACTTCAGTTTCAATTGTTTTTTAAAAGGTGCAATTTCTGTGTTGCAGCCTCCAATGAACATACACTCTCTCGTGGTACAAGTTCAGTGCATCAACAAAAAAGTGGGCACTGTTATCTACCATGAAGTTCGGATCGTGGTGAGAGACAGAAATGACAACTCACCCGCATTCAAGCATGAAAGCTACTATGCCACAGTAAATGAGGTCAGTTTCTTTCCACCTTTCTCTGTTTCCTCTTTATCAATATGTGTAACTGACTGCATATTATAAATATTTTGAAATCATCCCTCTGTAATAATAAAATAATAGACTGTTTAGAAATACCAAGAAAGCATTTCAAAAATAGTGCTTTAGAAGAATAGGGTCTGAGTGACTTCTAATACGGTTTTAGGAATTCACTTTGCTACAGAAAAAAAGAATTATCTATAATAATGACCAAAATATTGATATTTGTATCATCTTGGACAATTTAATGTCTGAATCTATATACATATATGGTTGCTAAGGTTTATCAGCAGCTATTCTTATTGTCAGACATAACTGAGTGACTTCACTTTCCCTTTTCACTTTCATGCATTGGAGAAGGAAATGGCAACCCACTCTGGTGTTCTTGCCTGGAGAATCCCAGGGACGGGGGAGCCTGGTGGGCTGCCGTCTATGGGGTCGCACAGAGTTGGACATGACTGAAGTGACTCAGCAGCAGCAGCAGCATTCTTATTGTAAAATGAGACAGACTAATTTTTTTCTTTTGTATCTCTGAGGTGGTAGCTGTAATTAAGTACTAGAAGAAAATACATATTTAAGATTTTATTAATTTAAAGTTATTTCCTCAATTTTGAAATCAAGTTTTGGCACATTAAAAATAATTAAATATAATTAAAAACTAAATTTATTATAAAAATGCTCATCAAATTATCTAAAAAATATTTAAAAAGTAGTATTACTGATTTTATTGTGCTGTGCTAAGTCATATCAGTCGTGTCTGACTTTTTGCGACCCTATATACTGTTGCCCACCAGCCTCCTATGTCCATGGATTCTCCAGGCAAGAATACTGGAATGGGTTGCTGTGCCCTTCTCCAGGTATCTTCCCAACTCTGGGATCGGATCCACATCTCTTATGTCTCTTGCATTGGCAAGCAGGTTCTTTACCACTAGAACATGCTTTTTTTGTTGTTTGTTGTTTACTTTTGTTTTCCTTTTGAGCCAAAATCCATAAGCCAAGAATCTTTTTAATCTTACTTTTTTTAATGGTGACTATTATATTAATTTTGGGGCATTCCATTAAATTATAAAATGTTTCTAAAGTATCTCTAATATCTATTATGTGTAATTTAGACACAAAAAATGAACATTTTTAATAGCCTCTACTTTAGCAAATCATATTCCTTCTATGATGTGTATTTTTTAATCTTAAAAATACATATCTACTTTATAAGAGGAAATCAGTACACTTTGAGCATTAAAACAGCATTGTGCCTATAACTTCTACATTATTTTTGAAATTATTTAAAATGTGTCTTATTTACTTCAACATTCTTCTGTTCATTACAATTTAAAGAAATTATATTTCTCATAATCTGAGAATTTCTAGATTTTATTGCATTAAAAAATAAGCTTTTTAAAGTTTAACAGGGAAAGCTACTTGTCAGTCAATGCTCAACCTTTTTGAGGTACCTTTTACTTAACAGATTTCTGCTAAAACAGACAAATGCTTATTAATGTAATTAATCATGTTATATAATAATTATTTAGCATTTTATTTTAGCATCTAAACTATACTTTCTGAATGAGTTTTTACTTTGTTCGAGTGCTAGTTTTATTTGAATATAAACTGAAAGATAAATTATCTTAGGCAACAGCCTAATTTTAAAATCCAGTCTTGTACCATGTTTAACTGTTCTTGGACACATGTCTTTATTTTCTAAAACAAAATTTATAAAGTTCAATTTGCATTCAAAGTATTCTATGTAATTTGACTACTTCTACCCCCACTCCAATTTTTTTCAGCACTTTGCTAAAAACTAACTTTTCCAATACTATTTTAATTGTGTCATTCTTCTATTCAAAAATTGCATAATTTCTCATTATTATCAAGATAAAGATCATCTGTCTCCACCAGCTGACTTTCAAAGCCTTCTATTATCTGATCTTTTGTCAATGTATTCTTAAGTTCAGTTTCTCTCTGATAATACACATTCTGTTCAGATTAACTTCCTCATATCTTACAAATATACTCATTTCTTTGGCTTTACTCACACTGTTCAATTTACTTAGAAGGGAATCCTCCATACATTGCAAGTTTCCAAGTTCTATTAATTTTTTAAAGTTTAACCCATGACCCATTTCCATTTCCTGTGTCTATACTCATCCCAAGCTATACACAGTCATTGATCTTCAATTTCTCCAAACTCTAAACTCCTATGTCATCTGGTTAAATGCAATTAGAATTATACAATTTGTAGAAACATTAAACATTTTATCTTAAATATTATTTTGGAGAGGTAAGATTTCTATACAAAACTGCCTAATTATGTTTTTCTCTCAATGTGTTTCCCAAAACCAATTGAGATAATCCTATCACACTGATACTATGGTCAGATTTTCTATGGTTTGATTCTGTGGAACATGTGGAATTGATATTTTCCTTCATTGATTTTGTTTGTACTCTCTCATATCAATTTTCTTGTAAAGAATACAAAGTTTATTTAAACATCAAAACATAATTATAAGAAAAAATGAAGTTTAGCTATTTTTCTCATCCTATTTTTGAATAATTTTTAGTTTAATTGTCTTGAATGAGTTTATCTATGTATCTTTATCTATATATTTATCTCTCCATCAGGGAAAATATATTGCAATTTTATATATACACATATATATTTATATGTATGTGTGTATATGTAGTGCCTAGCAACTACAGTGCTACCTCTAAAATAAAATTAAATAAAATGTATTTTACTCTGTGAAAGATTGCAAGATATTTTCCCTGCTGTTTCTTCTTTCAGTACAAAACATACAATTAAGGTAGTTATGACTAGAATGATCTAAATGTTTTCCTAAAAATAAAAATAAAGCCATTTGAGGTTTAAGAGACTATTGGTGCCAAAATATTTTACGCTTCATTAAAGTCCAAATGACAGTTATAAAGTCATCATTACAGATTTATAAAAGTGTCTTTAAGTCCTGATTAGTCACTCTCCCTATTCACTGTGAGGAAATTGAGACCTGGAACAGCACATGAATTGCCTACAAAGGTTTAAAATTATTTTTTTGTGAGACATAAGATATTGAAAGTTTTTGTTTTTTTTTTCTCTCTGGGTAATTAGAAGCTCTCAATTAATTTTGGACAATTGTATCATTAAGTAATTAGTCTGGCTGGCTTGAAGAACAAGTTGTACAGTCTAATTTTTGCTGATCATTCTTAAGTAATTTCTGGAAGATAAATATTTTCTGGCAGTGATGTCTCTGATAACACATGCATCCCATTTCAAAACATTCCTTTTGACATAATAGAAAGTAAACAAGGACAAATCAAGGCAAACATGTTTTCTTATGCTTGTGAAGAATTAATCTCAGGGTAAAGGAAAGGTTATATTTGTCCTGGTCTTTAATGATCTCTTTACAGACAGGGCAATATTTTCAGTCAATATTAATTTGTTCTTTTTATCACCTTGAATATCACCCTGAATGTACTTTGCATCTGTGACATGCTGTGATTTATTGCAGATAATTTGTTGGCACTTTCTGGAAGAATGTTTTCTTGCATTTCTCTTGATAGGTAGATGGTATACAGTTAAGAAAGAAAGAGAAAGAAAAGGAGAAAGAAAGAAAGGAAGCATGCATTATGTAGCACTCTAGTATTCACTGTTGAAAAAATCTGCATATAAGTGGACGCATACCATTCAAACCCATGTTGTTCATGGATCAACTGTATATATAAAGCTTCTGAACTGTATTTCTTTAAGTGTCTAGGAACTCAGAGAAACACAGTTCAGATATAATTGAAAGGTTGGACTCAAGGAATTTGCCAGTGTTCAACTTTTTTTGACCTAGAAAAATGGCAATTCATATTCTATAAATAAAAAACTGTTTTAAGTAAAAATTCATGCTGCTGTATTATTGCAGTGTTTATATTGTGGTCTTATACTAGTCAAAAATGCACACTTCGTGTCTATTACCAGTACTGTTGTTTCTTGATGGTGTTTTGAATTTATTTAGTGAACTGTTTCTATCAGTTTTTGCTTAAATTAGTAGTCCAGTACTCTTTCCAGTACTCTTGCCTGGAAAATCCCATGGACGGAGGAGCTTGGTAGGCTGCAGTCCACGGGCTTACGAAGAGTCAGACATGACTGAACGACTTCACTTTCACTTTTCACTTCATGCATTGGAGAAGGAAATGGCAACCCACTCCAGTGTTCTTGCCTGGAGAATCCCAGGGGCAGGAAAGCCTGGTGGGCTGACGTCTATGGGGTCACACAGAGTCGGACACGACTGAAGTGACTTAGCAGCAGCAGCAGTATTTCTGGATTGCCACTAAATTAACTATAAGGAGTTCTGCACAACAAGCTTAAATTAAGAAAGGACAGAATGGAAGGACATGAAACTGAAGAACACACTTCAGTTCAGATCCTGAAAGGCACCATCATGCCTATTCAGTTCTACAATGAAAAAGAAAAAAACATGATGTGGATAGCTAATTTGTAAGATTATTGACCATGAGTTAGCAAAAATAAAATTTTCCTCCTAACAAGATATTTAAATATATATTATTATGTGTAATTAAAAGATAACACATAAAATGTATAAGGAAATTGCACATCTTCTCTCTTTTCTTACTCAACATTCTTCAAAATGTTTCTATAATATTGCTTTCAGATTCTTGTCACCCTATATACAGACGCAGTACTACATGGCTGTTTGAGGAGGTTTAGATTCACATAATCTCTATTATTCAAAGTCATACAAAATATAAATCCTCTGTTTCTGATTGAGGTAGACTAGGTATTTGGGACTAATTATTCTCTTAAAGATAACTAGAAGAGGCAAGGAGATATAATTAAACAATGAAAGAGACAAATTAATAAATAAGAGGAAAATAAATCATTAAATAAATAAATATATCTATAAAAAGACATTAAAGAACTAACAATGAAAGATAAAAAATAAAAATTTGAATATATAAATAGAGAATAAAAGGAACTTTTCACAATGATGAGGGTTCAATCTGCCAGACACTTTTAGTAATTGTGAATGCAATTTCATTTAATAACATGGCCTCAGCAATAACCAAATGGATATTGAAAGAATTAAAGGAGAAAAAAAATCTATTATCATAGAGATAATTTTAAAACACATTTAAAACCTGTGGTAGGTAGAACATTAGTCACTCAAAGACGTCCATATCCTAATCTCAGGCAAAAGAACTTTATAGATATGGTTAAGGTTATGGATGCTAATCAGTAGATTATGCTGGATTATCCTGGTGGGCTTAATCTAATCACACAAGCTCTTAAAAGGAGAGAAATTTCTGTGACTGGAGTGTCAAAGGAAGAGGAAGTAGTGAAAAATATGAAACAGAAAGGAGAGTTGAGATCAAAGAGAATCAAAGAGTAAGAAGAAATTAAGCCACCTTTGCTGGTTTTAATGATGAATGAAGCCCTCCAATAAGAAAGAGCTGAGAATTGAACTTATTCCCAGAGTCTCCAGAAAAGAATCCAGCCCTACCAATACTTTGATTTTAACTTGGTGAAACCTGCCTTCCACTTCTAACTTACCTGTGAAATAACAAATGAATACTAATTTAGGCTACTAAATTTACATTAATTTATTTTGGTAGCAATAGATAATTAATGTAAAACCACTCCCAGTAATTCACAAAATAGATAAGGGAAAAATAACAGTAAGAAAATATACTTGAGCTATGGTATTAACACCACTGACCTGGTAAGTTCTTATGGAAGGAACACTATACCTAACAACTGCAGAATCTTTCCAGTCACATGAAGCATTTGCAAGAATTTACCAAATGTTAAGGTATAAAGGAAGTGTCAACATATTCCAAATGACTGAAATTACACAGAATATGTTTTCTAATCACAATGCAATTCAGCTTGTAATCAATAAAAACACAAAATTAAATTAGAAACTTCACACTTATTCTGAAAATGACATATAAAACTCTCATTATTCCTAACTAGTATTATTGCATATGTAGAAACCCAACAGTATTTACATGTAGATTATTATAATTAATAAATGAGTATAGCAAATTTGAAGACAAAGTCAATATTATTTTTTTTTAATAAAATTGTAACAAACAAGAAGCAAATTGTAAGAAGTCATTCCCTGATCATAGCACCTTCAATATGGAGGTTTCAATTATATCAGTTTACTCTAAATTAAATTAAACTTTTAATTGAAAGGAAGTACAATTCCACATCTTGGTAAAGATACAGAGTAAATACAACTTCTATACATTGTTGGTAGAGGAGTAAATTGGGACAATTACTTTGGAGATTTGTTTGTAGTTTCTACAAAAGATAAAGAAAAAGAGATCTTATGACTCAACAATATTGCTCTTGTGGTATGTATGTTCACCAAGTAACATGTACAAGAATATTCACTGACAATACTTCCATAATAGTCAGAACTGAGACAACTCAAATGTCCAACTATGTTAGAGCCAGCTTACCATTTTTAATTGCATTTATCTTGAAAAAAATAAAAATTTCTCTGTGTTTCAGTTTCCTCATGTGAAAACTAGAAATGAAAATATTAGGATACCTACCTCATGGGGTTTAATGAATATTGTAATAAATCTTAAAGTAGAAAATAAAAAAAAAGCCCATGGATTTTAGTATACAGATGTTACTTGTATGTTGTTGTTTAGTCACTAAGTCATGTCTGACACTTTGTTTTGTTGTGGACTATAGCCCAATACTGGACTGGGTTGCCATTTCCTTCTCCAGGGTGTTACTTGTATATTTTGTATATAATTTTAAAATACAATCTTAAATGAGTTATCTTTATATCATTTATTTAAACCTGATATTATATTTATGTGCATTTATGTGTGTGTATAATATCAGGCTTAAATAAGTGATATAAAGATTTAAAGTGTGCATATTTATGTGTGGTGGTGGTGGTTTAGTCTCTAAGCTATGTCTGACTCTTTGTAACCCCACGGCCTGTAGCCTGCCAGGCTCCTCTGTCCATGGGACTTTCCAGGTAGGAATACTAGAATGGGTTGCCATTTCCTTCTCCAGGGGATCTTCTTGATCAGGGATCAAACCTGCATCTCCTTCATTGTGGGGTGGATTCTTTACTGACTGAGTCACCAGGGACACTCATATGTGTATGTGTATATGCGTGTGTGTGTGTTTTGAGTTAAATTTGAGAAGCTTATACATGATAAAGTCTTTTAAAGAAGGAGTAAAAGTTTTCCAGATTATTGTGACAAATTATATAGGCTGACAAAACAGTGATGACAGAAAAAGAAGTCCAGATTTAAAAAAAAAAAAAAATTGGTAAATATGAGCTATGTGAATTACAGTACATTTTACATAGCCCTAGGGGGAAGTTATTGCCAAATTCAGACTGAAATTGAAGAAAGTAGGGAAAACCACTAGACCATTCAGGTATGACCTAAATCAAATCCCTTATGATTATACAGTGGGAGTGAGAAATGCATTTAAGGGACTAGATCTGATAGATAGAGTGCCTGATGAACTATGGATGGAGGTTCGTGACATTGTACAGGAGACAGCGATCAAGACCATCCCCATGGAAAGAAATGCAAAAAAGCAAAATGGCTGTCTGAGGAGGCCTTACAAATAGCTGTGAAAAGAAGAGAAGCGAAAAGCAAAGGAGAAAAGGAAAGATATACGCATTTGAATGCAGAGTTCCAAAGAATAGCAAGAAGAGATAAGAAAGCCTTCCTCAGAGATCAGTGCAAAGAAATAGAGGAAAACAACAGAATGGGAAAGACTAGAGATCTCTTCAAGAAAATTAGAGATACCAAGGGAACATTTCATGCAAAGGTGAGCTCGATAAAGGACAGAAATGGTATGGACCTAACAGAAGCAGAAGATATTAAGAAGAGGTGGCAGGAATACACAGAAGAACTGTACAAAAAAGATCTTCACAACCAAGATATTCACGAAGGTGTGATCACACACCTAGAGCCAGACATCCTGGAATGTGAAGTCAAGTGGGCCTTAAAAAGCATCACTACAAACAAAGCTAGTGGAGGTGATGGAATTCCAGTTGAACTATTCCAAATCCTGAAAGATGATGCTGTGAAAGTGCTGCACTCAATATGCCAGCAAATTTGGAAAACTCAGCAGTGGCAACATGACTGGAAAAGGTCAATTTTCATTCCAATCCCAAAGAAAGGCAATGCCAAAGAATGCTCAAACTACCGCACAATTGCACTCATCTCACATGCTAGTAAAGTAATGCTCAAAATTCTCCAAGCCAGGCTTCAGCAATACGTGAACCGTGAACTTTCAGATGTTCAAGCTGGTTTTAGAAAAGGCAGAGGAATCAGAAATCAAATTGCCAACATCCACGGGATCATCAAAAAAGCAAGAGAGTTCCAGAACAACATCTATTTCTGCTTTATTGACTATGCCAAAGCCTTTGACAGTGTGGATCACAATAAACTGTGGAAAAGTCTGAAAGAAATGGGAATACCAGACCACCTGACCTGCCTCTTGAGAAACCTATATGGAGGTCAGAAAGCAACAGTTAGAACTGGACATGGAACAAAAGACTAGTTCCAAATAGGAAAAGAGTACATCAAGGCTGTATATTGTCACCCTGCTTATTTAACTTCTATGCAGAGTACATCATGAGAAACACTGGGCTGGAAGAATCACAAGCTGGAACCAGTTGCCTGGAGAAATATCTATAACCTCAGATATGCAGATGACACTACCCTTATGGCAGAAAGTGAAGAGGAACTAAAAGGCCTCTTGATGAAAGTGAAAGAGGAGAGTGAAAAAGTAGGCCTAAAGCTCAACATTCAGAAAACTAAGATCATGGCATCTGGCCCCATCACTTCATGGGAAATAGATGGGGAAACAGTGGAAACAGTGTCAGACTTTATTTTTGGGGGCTCCAAAATCACTGCAAATGGTGACTGCAGCCATGAAATTAAAAGACGCTTACTCCTTGGATGGAAAGTTATGACCAACTTAGATAGCATATGAAAAGCAGAGACATTACTTTGCCAACAAAGGTCCGTCTAGTCAAGGCTATGGTTTTTCTAGTGGTCATGTATGGATGTGAGAGTTGTACTGTGAAGAAAGCTGAGCACTGAAGAATTGATGCTTTTGAACTGTGGTGTTGGAGAAGACTCTTTGAGGGTCCCTTGGACTGCAAGGAGACCCAACCAATCCATTCTGAAGATCAGCCTTGGGATTTCTTTGGAAGGAATGATGCTAAAGCTGAAACTCCAGTACTTTGGCCACCTCATGCGAAGAGTTGCCTCATTGGAAAAGACTCTGATGCTGAGAGGGATTAGGGGCAGGAGGAGAAGGGGATGACAGAGGATGAGATGGCTGGATGGCATCACTGACTCGCTGGGTGTGAGTCTGAGTGAACTCTGGGAGTTGGTGATGGTCAGGCAGGCCTGGCATGCTGAAATTCATGGGGTTGCAAAGAGTCGGACACAACTGAGCAACTGAACTGAACTGAACTGAGGGGGAAGTTTTGTATTTATGTGAATTATAGTCCTTTTTTTCATAACTCTAGGGAGAATTTATGTTTTAATTTGTATATGACTGTTACACCACTTAACATTTACCTTAGTTTTCGTGTCCCAGCAAAGCTAAAATTATATTAAATAATATTAATATGACTCCTCTTTAACCAAATGTCTTTATTTTCCTCCATAAGGTTTTTCTACATGCACAGAGTTATGAAGTTGAACTATAAACGGTCCTAAGAGAATCACAGTCAATTTAATAAATCGTGTTTGGTCAAGCTCTCTAAGTTCTTAAGAACAGGAAACTTTAAAGGATACTTCATAAATCTACATTTAAAATGCCATTTATAATTTAGGAAAGTAAAGGTTAGCAGTGGAAATAATCTTGTTTTTCAGGAACAATCAAGTTGTTTCATAATTATTAACATTACTATTATATCACAAAGTATGTCCTGGTTAACAGTTTAAATATCCATAAGCTTTAAGTTTTGAGTAATTTTAGTATTTATTTTTCTTCTTTGAATTTTAGCTATTACTCATTCGTAAGTAACTTGACACATTAAAATTTGTTCAAATCTAAAATTTGTTCACAGGTTTCTGCATAGACCTTCTTGCTAATTTAGTGGCATCATATCTCCTGATGTTGACTGGAATTAGGTCAGATTACAATGATAATGATAGATTCATTCTAACAATTATCATTTATGAGTGCTAAGTTTTTTCATGAAACATCTTATTTAAAACCTACTTAAACCTACACACAAACTCAAATTATGTGTGTATTTTTTTTTCACTTTGCACAATAAAATGAGAAAATACTGGGACAGAGAAGCATTTATTAATTTGCCTAAGATTTCACACCTAATAAGTAGCAGATCTAAGTAAGAAACAGAGGCAGCTTCATTCCAAAACTGAGTGTTTGATCACTATATTGTACAAATACATCAGGCAAAAGAATGATAATGGTCAGAGACATAAAGAATAAGGGATAAATACAACCATTAATGTGAATAGTATTATTACTAATTTATTATTTATTTTTATTTTTGGCTGCACTGGATCTCCACCACTGTGCACAGGCTTTGTGTAGATGCCACAAGCTAGGGCTATTCTCTAGTTGTGGCGTGTAGACTTCTCATTGAAGTTGCTTCTCTTCTTTCAGAGCATGGATTCCAGGGCATGCAGGTTCATAGTTGTAACACAGGGGCTAGTTGACCTGCAGTATGTGGAATCTTCCCAGATGAGGATTGAACCTGTGCCCCCCACACTGGCAGGCAGATTATTAAATACTGGACCATCAGGGAAGTCCTAGGTAGAGTTCTAAGAGAAAGGCACAAAGCCTTTGGATTCACTATAACCTAGGTTCTGATATAGTGTGACCACTTCCTCTCTGCACAATCACAGAAAATTGATTAATTTCTAATACACTTAGTTTCCTCAATGGAAAAACATAGTATTAATTTAATTTATTGATTCACTTATTGAAGATGAAAGGATACAGAGATGTAAAGTGAAACCAATGGTTCTAGGTATGTTCTAGGCCCTCATTGAACGGTAAGAATGGCAATGGCAGTGAACTTTCTAATTATATCCAGCAATCTCTGCTTTTATCCATTCATGCTTCCCACAATTTAATTCTCAAGGTAAAATACACTTGAATATTTTCAATATGCAATGTTTTTTAGTTGGAATATTTTGTAAACTTTTATTTTTGTTTTTGCGATCTGTTTGGGATAATAATTATACATATCATATTCATTCTAACTATATTGCTAGTACTCAATATTTTTTAAACTAAGGAAAAAATAGTGTAGCAGAAAAATAAAAAATTATGAATAGGACTGAATCCCATGAAACACTGAGACTAACAAATATAGTTCTAAACTTCGTTCTGTTCACTGATGGGCACTTTCCTTAAGGTATATTTTTTCAGCTTCACATCACGAAAGATTTTCTCTTATACTTTCTCCAAACTTTGTGAGATTTATAATCTTGAAAGCCCCCTTTAATGCACCATGATGGGCACTGTAAAATATCTTATTTGTGACATAGTAACTATAGAATATGGAGAAGGCAATGGCACCTCACTCCAGTACTCTTGCCTGGAAAATCCCATGGACGGAGGAGCCTGGTAGGCTGCAGTCCATGGGGTAGCTAAGAGTCGGACACAACTGAGCGACTTCACTTTCACTTTTCACTTTCATGCATTGGAGAAGGAAATGGCAACCCAGTCCAGTGTTCTTGCCTGGAGAATCCCAGGAACGGGGCAGCCTCGTGGGCTGCCGTCCCTGGGGCCACACAGAGTCAGACACGACTGAAGCAACTTAGCAACAGCAACTATAGAATATAAGATGGATTATAGGATGGCGATGTGGTATCAGATTTGAGCTGTCAAAAGAGGAATATATTTATAGCTTTTATACAACACTTATACATTCATGATGAATTATAAAAACTAATGAAACTAATGTAGTGATGAGCACATGCCAACTACTTCTAGATTAGTAGACATATCATGTGAAGAGTATTTTATGGTAGCTGGTAGAAGTTTTACTTTAAATGCTGTTATATCTCTTTCTAACACAGCGTGATTGTGCCTTTCAACAATACCCATTAGGGTAATGAACTCACTAATTTTTTTTGAAAATAGACTCTGAAATGATTTTTTCCCTTAAGGTTTTTGTGTATGGTTAAAAACATTTTAGTGATCAAACCCATCAGCAGGAACTAAAAGCTGAACTTCAGCCAAATTAAATCCTAGTAAACAGTGGGAACCTCTCTCTCTCTTTTGTTCTTTCTCTCTTTTCTCACTCTTTTTCTATCTTATATTTTGATTAACAGTTGGTTCAAATGTATGTTAAATATTTATAAGAACTAAATGTAATATTAGTTTATAAAAATGCAATATAATTCTTATGATATAATATATTCTTATAATATAATATAATTGTAACTAAATGTAATATAATTTATAAGAACCAAATATCAAAGAATGCTCAAACTACCGCACAATTGCACTCATCTCACATGCTAGTAAAGTAATGCTCAAAATTCTCCAAGCCAGGCTTCAGCAATATGTGAACCGTGAACCTCCTGATGTTCAAGCTGGTTTTAGAAAAGGTAGAGGAACCAGAGCTCAAATTGCCAACATCTCCTGGATCATGGAAAAAGCAAGAGAGTTCCAGAGAAACATCTATTTCTGCTTTATTAACTATGCCAAAGCCTTTGACTGTGTGGATCACAATAAACTGTGGAAAATTTTTAAAGAGATGGGAGTACCAGGCCACCTGACCTGCCTCTTGAGAAATTTGTATGCAGGTTAAGAAGCAACAGTTAGAACTGGACATGGAACAACAGACTGGTTCCAAATAGGAAAAGGAGTTCGTCAAGGCTGTATATTGTCACCCTGCTTATTTAACTTATATGCAGAGTACATCATGAGAAACGCTGGACTGGAAGAAACACAAGCTGGAATCAAGAGTGCCAGGAGAAATATCAATAAGCTCAGATATGCAGATGACACCACCCTTATGGCAGAAAGTGAAGAGGAACTAAAAAGCCTCTTGATGAAAATGAAAGAGGAGAACTAAAAAGTTGGCTTAAAGCTCAACATTCAGAAAACGAAGATCTTGGCATCTGGTCCCATCACTTCATAGGAAATAGACGGGGAAACAGTGGAAACAGTGTCAGACTTTATTTTTGGGGGCTCCAAAATCACTGCAGATGGTGACTGCAGCCATGAAATTAAAAGATGCTTACTCCTTGGAAGAAAAGTTATGACCAACCTAGATAGCATATTGCAAAGCAGAGAAATTACTTTGCCAACTAAGGTCCATCTAATCAAGGCTATGGTTTTCTAGTGGTCATGTATGGATGTGAGAGTTGGACTGTGAAGAAGGCTGAGCAACGAAGAATTCATGCTTTTGAACTGTGGTGTTGGAGAAGACTCTTGAGAGTCCCTTGGCCTGCAAGGAGATCCAACCAGTCCGTTCTGAAGGAGATCAGCCCTGGGAGTTCTTTGGAAGGAATGATGCTAAAGCTGAAACTCCAGTACTTTGGCCACCTCATGCGAAGAGTTGACTCATTGGAAAAGACTCTGATGCTGGGAGGGATTGGGGGCAGGAGGAGAAGGGGATGACAGAGGATGAGATGGCTGAATGGCATCACTGACTTGATGGATGTGAGTCTGAGTGAACTCCGGGAGTTGGTGATGGACAGGGAGGCCTGGCATGCTGCGATTCATGGGGTTGCAAAGAGTCAGACATGATTGAGCGACTGAACTGAACTGAACTGAAATGTAATATAAAGTTTTGTCATTAAAATATTTTTATAATAAATGATATGTTTAAGTCTTGGACTTAATTATAATGAAAATGATTATAGAAATGGTCTGTTTATGTTCATTGGTATGGTACATATTTTAACAACTCGTGAACCAACAGTGAAACATTACTGTTAATTCAAATCCATATTTTATCTAGGTTTCCTTAATTTTACCTAATGTGTTTTTTCTTGTCCAAGGACCCATCTATGATACCATATTACTTTCAATTATCATGAATCCTTTAGTTTCATCTACACTATGTCTGTTTTTTACTGTCTTTGTTTTTAATACCTTGACAGTCTTGAAGAGTACTGGCCAGATAATCTCTTTTTCTAATAGATAAATAAACAAATAAATAGAGATGTGCATATACATGCATACACACATAGATGTATATACACATAAATATAAATGGCATACAGTATATTGCTTATGTGTATATGTACCATATAGTTATATATATATCACATATAGATTTTTTTTCTATATCAATGAAGAGCAAGTTGTACATATAAAACCTCTTAAGCGTGTAACATTTAATTGTGCATTTCCAAAAAACAAAGACATTCTTCTATATAATATAACCATCAAAATCAGGAAATTACATTCATGCAGTATTAATCTATAATCTTCAGACCACAAATTTGCTGTTTTTTCTCCCAATAAATTCCTTTATAGTCTAAAGATTCAACCTAAGATCACACATTATATTTACTTGCTGTGTCTTTGTAGTCTCAATCTTAGTTCCTTGATATTTCCTTAACTTTAATGACCTTAATAATTTCCAGCAGTGTGACAGTTTATAGAAAATTTTTAAATTTAGAATTAGCTGGTATTTCCTCATAATCATAGATATTTTTCAGGAATACCACAAAAATGATATTCAGAGCACATACCAAAAGAGACTTAACAATATCAATGTATCCCATTACTGGTAATGGTAGCTTTTATCACTTTGGTTAGGTTTTTCTTCTATATTTATTCTTTTTTTGTGAAAGTGAAAGTGAAGTTGCTCAGTTGTGTCCGACTCTTTGCAACCCCGTGGACTGTAGCCCACCAGGCTCCTCCATCCATGGGATTCTCCAGGCAAGAATACTGGAGTGGGTTGCCATTTCCTTCTCCAGGGGATCTTCCCGACCCAGGAATCGAACCCAGGTCTCCCTCATTGCAGGCAGACGCTTTAACCTCTGGGCCACCAAAAAGCTTAAAACTTTAAAATATCCTGCTGCTGCTGCTCCTGCTGCTGCTAAGTCGCTTCAGTCATTTCCGACTCTGTGCGACCCCATAGACGGTAGCCCACCAGGCTTCCCCGTCCCTGGGATTCTCCAGGAAAGAACACTGGAGTGATTTGCCATTTCCTTCTCCAGTACATGAAAGTGAAAAGTTAAAGCGAAGCTTCTCAGTCGTGTACACCTCTTCACGACCCCATGAATACCCTATTCCTCGTCAAACCTGGAGTCAGCATTTTTATTAGTGACTTATAAAACACTGATTTGTTTAAAAAAAAAAAAAAAACCATTGAAAATACAAATTTCAACGATTGGATATATTTTCTTCCTTCTTCTCTTTGCCCCTTGAGCATGTACTGACGTGCTTTTTTAAGACATTACGGAACACACTGCTGCTGCTGTTGCTAAGTCGCTTCAGTTGTGTCCGACTCTGTGCAACCCCATAGACGGCAGCCCACCAGGCTCCCTCGTCCCTGGGATTCTCCAGGCAAGAACACTGGAGTGGGCTGCCATTTCCTCCTCCAATGCATGAAAGTGAAAAGTGAAAGTGAAGTCGTTCAGTCGTGTCCGACTCTAGTGACCTCATGGACTGCAGCCTAGCAGGCTCCTCCATCCATGGGATTTTCCAGGCAAGAACACTGGAGTGGGTTGCCATTTCCTTCTCCAATGCATGAGTAATACACATTTGATTGCTAGTGAAATTTTTAGCATGCTGAAATGGGGAATTTACTAATTTATTAAATAATTTGCTTGCTTGCTGAGAACAGATTTTCTAAAATGCAGGCATGAACTAAATTAATTTTTTTGTCTTTATGTAAAATATCTCAAAATTATTTTTCCTTTGGTATAAACATAAACTATATTTGATGGAATGCATCATCCAAATAGTATCATTTCAGTTTAGTGTATATCTTGGCTGTTATGTGCCAAATTATATTTACTTCCTCTTTCATTGGGCTTCCCTCATAGCTCATTTGGTAAAGAATCCACCTGCAATGTGAGAGACCTGGGTTGGATCCCTGGGTTGAGAAGATACCCTGGAGAAGGGAAAGGCTACCCACTCCAGTACTCTGGCCCGGAAAATACTATATAGACCATGGGGTCGTAAAGGGACAGACATGACTGAATGACTTTTACTTTCCTCTTTCATTTCCCTTTTTTCTCAAAAGTTTCTTAATAGCAAATTATGAAATTTCTGAAACAATGTATTTCACAAGACTTGAGAATTAACTCTTTGAAGCCAAGTAATCTGTGTTGTAGTCTTTATATACCAGCTATTAGAAATACGATAGGAGATAGAAGCTCTTTTAGCCTATTATTAACTATAAAGTAAATATAGGACAAAATAATAATGTTACAAAGTTGTGTTGAGGATTATAAGAGATAATGCTTTTAAAATACATAGGACAAGTTCTGGCCATCTTTTATTGCAGGTCAACTCTGCCCTGAATATATGCTTTTTTAGAAATAGTTACAATTCTATAACTATTTTTTAAAATGAAGGAGATCTTAAAAAATAAAATGCAAAATAAATTAGTAAACAAGTAGTAATTAATGAGACATTCTTGCCTGGGAAATTCCATGGACACAGGAGCCTGACGGGCTACAGTCCATGGAGTCCTAAAAGAGTCGAACATGACTGAATGACAACACGTTGAGAATTTTTTCTCACAATGGTGAAATATCTGAATCTGTCCAATTTTAGTTTTTGCTTTCCTGATTAAATTTTTAGCTCTGTGCTATTCTTTCACATTTCATTGTGACTATATCATCTCTTTCCATTTAATATATGCATTTTTGAACATCTGTTTTTCTCAGGATCATTTTGGTAGATCTAAAGGCACAGATGGTCTCCACGATGAAGCATAACAAGAGAGATTCCATATGTAGTTAAGAATATTTTCTGCACATTTTATATGTATTCTTTACAGTTTCTTATGTATTTTTTTTTAACCAGGGAAGGTTTATTTTGACACATAAATAATTTCAAACACAGAAATATAAAAATTATACAAGCTTTTTCCCTAAACCATTTGTGGTGTTACTGAAAAGAATCCTTCTTATCCCCAAATATCAATACTTTAATGTATATTTCTGAAAGATAAGAATATTCTCCACATAACAATACAGCCATCAAAAATCAGAAAATGAACACTGATACTTTACTATTTCTAATCCATAGTCACCATTCCAGTTCCATCAATTATCCAGATAATGTCTTAATTATAAACATTTATTAAATTCATATTCTATGAAGACATTGTCCTTGCCCTCAAGGAGTTGAGTATATTAGTAGTTTACAATCTTTTTTTTTTTTGGTTTATAACATGATATATTCCATGTGTATGATATTGTGATTTTTGTAATTACTACAGGGTGCTCACCATCTAAAGTTTATTTTCCATCCATCCATACCATTGACCTCCTTTACTAATTTTTCTCTCTCTATCCCCTTTTTCCTTTATTTATCATGACGCTATTATATCTATGTGTTTGTTTTTGTTTGGTTTGGTCATTTATTTTTAATTTTTTAAAAATTTTCAGTATAATAAGGTGATTTTTTTTATACAGGTAAAATAGTCTTTTTTTTTTTTAAGAAATATAGTCTATGGTGGGACTTCCCTGGTGGTCTGTGGTCCAATGCAGGGCACTTGGGTTCAATCCTTGGACAGGGAATTAGATACCACATGTTGCAAGTAAGTGTTAACATGCCACAACAAAGATTGAAGATCCTAAGTGCCACAACTAAGACCAAGCATAGCCAAATAAATGAATTATTTTAAAAAAGAAAGAAAAAGAATATGATCCATGGTATTGAAAACTTGATGTATTTACTCAAGGAATAAAAATCACTACTTATACAGCCATTTCCTTTCACAGAGTTTCTTTGGATAGAGAGTACTAACATTTAATCTACAGCACACAAAAGCTTCTGAAAAATGAAATAAGACTAAGCCCTAGTTCCTTTTTCTTGTCTAGTTTTCCTCCTCCAAGGAATTAAGTATATTTTGGGAAACAAGAGATAGGTTAGAGAGAAAAAAAGATGATATTAAGGGAAAGAAAAGAAGCACATAAAAATACATTTTCTAATTTAAGCATATAAATGGAAATCAATCTTCCACCTGTTTTAAAATATTCAAGTATGCTACCATTCAACAACTTTCAATAAGCTCTTTCATATATACATATGTATATATGTATATATATATAGTCTCTCTATATATATCTGTCAATACATATGCACATATATATATTCGTTTAAGTTTAATTCAGTTTCAGTGAGATTGCTCTTCAGTTTTTAGCAAAAATTACTAGGCTACTCCTTACTTTCTATAATAATAATCCTTTCTCTTGTTTTGAAAATACTTTTCTACATGAATTTGTTTTTAATAATATATAGAGAGGAAATTATTTTCAATATTAATTATCTAGCTTTCATGATAAAGAACGGAGTAAAGATTTTATGCACAGGTGCAAAAGCTATATTATGTTAAAGGGAACTTGAAGAACATATGGAATTCCTTTTTTATATTTTTCTTTTTGATTTCAATAAATCACAGCGAGATAACATCTGCTGAATGTGAATTCAAGAATGTGTATCATTTGATAACATTCCTAAAAGTTTTAAGATAAACCTCAAATAAACATTTAATTTGAATGAATGTTTTAGCAAAACAAATGTTATATCAATGAGTTAATATAAAACCAATGTAATGGTCATGGAAACAGTGTTTTGGCACATAATAAGCTTCAATAAATAATCACAGATTTGGAGATAATGTAATGTTATCATAATGAGAAAAAGCTGAAGCTCTCACTAATGTCCACCTCCTTACAAATGTATAACTCCATTCCATTTGTGGAGACCACACTGGTTTTTAAACATCATTATTTCTGAGGCATATATGTAAGGTAGGGATGATTTGCAAGAGAGATTTATAAAATTACTTTATCAGAGGAGGAGGTTAAAGACTGAATTATAGCCAAAGCATGAATGACTTGCAGGTTGGAAAAATTATTTTTATGGCAAATGATCTTTGGACTATACAGTGCAATCGAAAAGACCCTGAAAATAAGTAGAGAGGGAAGAAGACAGTAATTAATCATTGTAAACTGGGTCTGTTTTCTAGAACTACAATATTAGACGTTTACAATATTTCACATAGATGACTATGGAAGCACTTTAGACAATTTTCAAAGGATCATGTGCGTGTGTGCTCAGTCGCTCAGTCATGTCCAACTCTTTGTGACCCCATGAACTGTAGCCCACCAGACTTCTCTATCCATGGTGTTTTTCAGGCAAGAATAATGGAGTGGGTTGCTATTTCCTCCTCCAGAGGATCTTCCTGACTCAAGGATTGAACCCAAGTCTCTTGTATCTCCTGCATTGGCAGGCAGATTATTTGCCACTGCACCATCTGGGAAAACCCTCAAAGGATCATGGAGTATAATCAAAATACCAAAAGATTGCATGGCCCCTGTTGCAGTTAAATCAGCAATTGTTCCATAGAGTTCCACATAGTAGCCATACAGACCTTGTGAGTTAGAACATGTGAGACCAATTTTTATGTCTGCAAAATCAAATACTCAGCTTTACTTTTTCACTACTGAGAAACTGCATCAGGGACATATTAGTCAAACAGAACTGAGGGATACATGATAGATAGGTAAATAGACTGAGCAAGGGAGATTTATTATAAAGAATTGGCTCACAAGATTATGGAGGCTAAGACGTTCTAGGATTTGAGTTGTCAAGCTAGAAACCCAGCTGTTGTAATTCTAGTCAAAGACCAAAGTCTGAGAACCAAGAAAATTGATTGTGTAAATTCCAATTTGAATCCAAGTCTGGAGGAAAGAGAAGACAGTTGTCCTAACTTGAAGACAGTCAGGCACAGGGAGTGAATTCTTCCTCACTGAGCTTTTTGTCCTATTCAGGTCTTCAATAGATTAGATGAGGCCTGCCCATGTTTAGGGAGCTCCCTGGTGGCTCAGCTGGTAAAGAATCTGCCTGCAATGCGGGAGACCTGGATTCGATCCTTGGGTTGGGAAGATCCCCTGGAGAAGTGAAAGGATACCAACTCCAGTATTCTAACCTAGAGAATTCCATGAACTGTATAGTCTATGAGGTTGCAAGGTGTCAGACAGGACTGAGTGACTTTCACTTTCACCCACGCTTAGGGGATGGAACAATCTGTTTTATTAGGTCTACCAATTCAAATGTTGATCTCATTCAGAAACACCCTCACAGACTCAACTAGAATAATGTTTAGCCAAATATCTGGGTACTTCATGGCTCAGTCAAGTTGACATATGACTGCAACCTCCGTGTGACTGCTAATTTTATGCTACAAAAATATAAGAGAAAGTCATGGAAATGATATCTTATTTTTAATTAAATATGGAGGTGGAGGCTCCACTAATAGTGATAATTTGTACAGGATGTCACTTTCTGTGGGCATTTGTTCTTAAGAGAAATTTGGTGTGAAGTCTAGTTCACAACAAACTGTGGAAAATTCTTAAAGAGATAAGAATACCAGACAATGTGACCTGCCTTCTGAGAAATCTGTATGCAGGCCAGGAAGCAACAGTTAGAACTGGACATGGAACAACAGATTAGTTCCAAATCAGGAAAGGAGTACCTCAAGGCTGTATACTGTCACCCTGCTTATTTAACTTATATGCACAGTACATCGTGAGAAATGCTGGACTGGATGAAGCACAAGTTGGAATCAAGATTGCTGGGAGAAATACCAATAATCTAGATAGGCAGATGACACCACCCTTATGGCAGAAAGCAAAGAAGAGCTAAAGAGCCTCTTGATGAAAGTGAAAGAGGAGAGTGAAAATGTTGGCTTAAAACTCAACACACAGAAAGCTAAAATCATACCATCTGGTCCCATCACTTTATGGCAAATAGACAGGGAAACAATGGAAACAGTGTCAGACTTTATTTTTTGGGGCTCCAAAATCACTGCAGATGGTGACTGCAGCCATGAAATTAAAAGATGTTTCCTTCTTGGAAGAAAAGCTATGAACAACCTAGATAGCATATTAAAAAGCAGAGACATTACTTTGCCAACAATGGTCTGACTAGTCAAAGCTATGGTTTTTCCAGTAGTCATGTATGGATTTGCGAGTTGGACTATAAAGAAAGCTGAGCACCAAAGAATTGATGCCTTTGAACTATGATATTGAGGAAGACTCTTGAGAGTCCCTTGGACTGCAAGGAGATCCAACAGTCCATCCTAAAGGAAATCAGTCCTGAATATTCATTGGAAGGACTGATACTGAAGCTGAAATGCCAACACTTTTGACACCGGATGTGAGGAACTGACTTATTTGAAAAGACCCTGATGCTGGGAAAGACTGAAGGCAGGAGGAGAAGAGGAAGACAGAGGATGAGATGGTTGGATGGCATCATTGACTCAATGGACATGAGTTTGAGTAAACTCTAGGAGTTGGTGATGGACAGGGAGGTCTGGTGTGCTGCAGTCCATGGGGTTGCAAAGAGTCGGACATGACTGGCTGAACTAAACTGAACTGGATGTCTAGTACACAGTAAATCAGATTACAATATTTGTAACTAAAAAATAAATATGTGTTAGTCCAATGTAGACTAATGCATAATCTTACTCCACTAAAAATGTTTCTGTTTTGATGTCTTTGAGTAGAAATATAGCACCTACTATCATTGTTAGTGTTCTGTCATTAAATAATTATTATATGTAACTCATTGTCTAGAGAATTCTAGTTCAGCTAATCTAATATACATGACCCTTCTGATATTTCATCCTTTTTTTAGAGAGGGGGGGAGAAACTAAACACTTGGATTCCTGATGAAGTGTATAAGAAAGTAATATCTCATCAATTGCATTTTAAATCATTCCTTTAGGATGACTTTTTTGAGAATGTTTCCAACTTGATAATATCATCACTTGTATGAATTATTTCTCAGTTCAAGTGGTATTATTTTAGTTGTGCTTATTATAAAAATGCTATATTCTTCTGTATCCATATACATTGTCTCTTTAATCATTAAAGCCATTAAAGTCTATCATAAGGTATTGTTTTAAAATATGTATAAAATTTTTAGATATTCAATATTCAGCAATTGTTCATTTTATTTCTACCAAATTGTCTATTTTCATGTAAATATATTACATGAGACTTCAATAAATATTCAGTAGGTATTAATGTCAGGGGTCTTCCCTGGTGGCTCAGTGGTAAAGAATCCACCTGCCAGTTCATCAGACACAGGTTCAATCCCTGGGTTGGGAAGATCCCCTGGTGAAGGAAATGGCAACCCATTCCAGTATTCTCACCTGGAAAACTCTATGGACAGAGGAGCTTGGCAGTTTACAGTCTATGGGTGTCGCAAAAGAGTCAGATGCAACTTAGCCACTATAACAACAGCAAAAGTATCAGGAGATTATTGTTACCTATCAGTACAAGGACACTGGCGCCAGTGGCATTACTCTATCTCTAATTATGTACATTTAGCACAATATTAGGGTTTGTGAAGTGCTTCCAATATTCATCCTTCTCAATATGTACTTCAAAATGAGCAAGATATTTCTTCGCTAGTATAAATTTGGCCTATAGTGATATCAACAAATTATGATGTTGTAAGATGTCCCTTCTTTAAGTCCTCACTTTGAATAAATAAAAACTAGCAGCCAATTATGAACCACAATACCTCTATATTAGTTGTGGGATCCAACACCGTATGCAAAGAGACCTGGAAGTAGAGGCCTGTGCATTAGGTAATAGGTATAAAGACCTTGGTGTGGAATTCAAGTTAGCTGAACCCATTGGACCTGCTGAGCAAGGAACTGACCCTAACTTCTCAAGGCCATAGCCTGGGGAAAACCTGGGTAATGCTGATTTAAGCAGATACTCATGGATGAGAGAGATTTTGTGAAAGTCCAGCCCACTCCAGTGCTTTTGCTTGGAGAGTCCCATGGACGGAGGAGCATGGAGGGCTGCAGTCCATGGGGTCGCTAAGAGTCGGACACGACTGAGCAACTTCCCTTTCACTTTCACTTTCATGCATTGGAGAAGGAAATGGCAACCCACTCCAGTGTTCTTGCCTGGAGAATCCCAGGGACGGGGGAGCCTGGTGGGCTGCCGTCTATGGGGTCGCACAGAGTCGGACACGACTGAAACGACTTAGCAGCAGCAGCAGCAGCCCTCCCAAGGAGGCATTCCAGCTCTCTCTTGGAGCAAAAAATAATATGTATGATTGAATTAGAAAGGGGAGAAGTCCCTTTCCAGTGTTACCCCTCCCTCTAAGGTAACACAGTGTGAGGCTATACTAGCCTAGTGGAACCTCTCCTTGTACAAGAAAGGGAGGGAGAGCAATTGGTGACTGCCTGACAACCCTAGCTGGGTCAGACACAGTGTCAGCCTCATTATTGAGGCAGGACCTCCCTGACTCTGGGGAGGGAGGAGATTGGGAAGGATACAGATAAGAATATCAAAAGGTATTAAAAGAATGAGGTTCCTCCTAACTTTGCTCAGAACTTCAGTATGAAGTCAGCCCACAGGCTACTTGGATAACCTCAAACAAGGATCTCTTCATTTGGCCTGTGGTCATCCCCAACACTCCAAATGCTAAACCTGTAAAATTCCCTACTCTGTGGACATTCTCCAGCATCTCCATGTGAGATGCTGGAGAATGAACTTGGATAAATAGTGAATGTGCTCAGAAAATCAGACCAGGGACTGTGGGCAAAGGAGAAACCACAAATTTAACTACAGTGCCACCTTTTGGAAAACAAAAGAAAAGTTTCCAGTAGCCAACCCAGTGTGTTCTTAAAACCAGAAAGAAAAAAAAAAAAAAGACAGCCTTAAGAATTCAGCCACATCAGGGGCTTCCGTCATAGCTCAGTCAGTAAAGAATCTGCCTGCAATGCGGGAGGCCAGGATTTGATTCCTGGGTTGGGAAGATTCCCTGGAGAAAGAAATAGCAACCCACTCCAGTATTCTTGCTTGGAGAACCTCCTGGACAGAAGAACTTGGCAGGCTACAGTCCATGGGGTCCCAAGAGTTGGACACGACTTAGTGACTAAACTACCAGAGAGCAGCAAGTGTGGAGCAAGTATATTCATACAAGTGACGTGGGTTCAATCCCTGCGTTGGGAAGATCCCCTGGAGTAGGGCATGGCAACCCACTCCAGTATTCTCACCTGGGGAATCCTATGGACAGTGGAGCCTGGAGGGCTACAGTCCATAGGGTTACAAAGAATCAGAGACATGACTGAAGTATTTAGCACACATGCACGCCCTGCTACATTAAATGCAAAAGCAGCCAATGCAAAACTCCAAGGAACGTGAAGAATCAAAGAACGTGTCATCACCAAAAGAACCATTATCCTACAGTAATCAAACACCAAAGCATGGAATTTGGTAATTTACCTGATAAAGAATTCAAAATAACAGTTCTGAAAAAACTAAATGAACTACAGGAAAACATAGAAACACAATTCAGTGAAATCAGAAAAACAAGATATGAATAAAATGAGACATTTAACAGAGATAGAAATCGTAAGAACCAAACAAATTCTGGAGCTGAATAAAATGGAAAGTGCAATACAGAGCATCTACTCTAGAATAGACCAAACATATTAAATAAAGTGTTTTTAAATAGAAACACACATAAAACAAGGTTATGTATTGATTTGTTGATGAAAAATGTTGTAACCAGAGGCTTGCAAAACTTAATCCTGTATTCCCCTCAGCAATGTAATAACCCTGTATTCCCCCTAGGAGCAATGGTTCAGTATTTGTTAATTCAGTGTTCATGGTGACTTTATAGTATAGAACTACCATGGGTGATGAAAATCAACTATATTTATATAAAACATGGATACAATGCTTCAGTGAGGAATATTGCAAAAAAGATTAGTAAGGGAATTTCTCCTTTTGAAGCATTGTTTCTGATTTTTAGCTTGGGTCAAGCAGCAATGGCTCACAAGATAACTGAACAGTTAGCTACTCACATTTTACATTCAAGTTTCTGTTAAACATCTTAATGAAATATCGAATTTTCTTGCTTTATTTTCTTTAATTATTACATGTGCATTTGTGCATTTTCTGTATTTTCCTAAGAGTTGTATAAAATCATTTATGGAAAAAAACACGAACTAAATAAACAAGTAACACACTCAGGCAGCTGCCCAAGGTGATAATCAGCCCACACATAGAATGCCCTTCAGAAAACCAAATTTATATTTCTGAGACTTGTTGAAATGTTAAAGGACATGGAATACGACCATCTGTACAGCATATGTGCCCTGAAAATTCTGTTTAATGATGTATAGGAAAACACATAACAAACAACCTATCATGTGAAGATTTTCACTCTCCACATAATATTTAGAATTATGTGTGTATTTATATAATGTTAATATAAGTGTGTACATAGATACATACATATTTTTGTTGGGTATATATATTAATGTATTCTATAATATACTTATTAATTTTCTATATATATATATATATTTAAAAGGCTTTTGCATGTTTTAACTCTCTTTTGCTTGTTTGCATCTAGTATAGGCCATTTCATTGGAGCCCTTTGCCTTTTGCCAGACTTTCCATATTGAAACAAAATGTTTATCCTCTTTTTTTTCTAGCTGTTTCTCTTATATTAGCTTTAAACATTCCAAACCCTCGCTTATGTCTGAGTGGTAGATCATGAATAAATGTGTGTAGTTCAATTACTGATACATTTTAACATTATATTTTACATGTGTATGTCTGTGTGTGGATGTTTACTTATTCCAGTAGTGAAAATGAATGATCTATGCTAATATGTTTGGTCTAAATATGCAACCATGGAAGGAAGTAAAACTCACTAGTCTATGCAAATGTTGAGCTAATAATTTGACATACTACTTGTCGTTTGCTGTCAACAACTAAATATCACCTTTTCAAAGTTGGGTCAGAAGTCTCGTGAAGTTGCTCAGTCTTGTCCAACTCTTCGTGACCCCATGGACTGTAGCCCACCATGGTCCTCCATCCATGGAATTTTCTAGGCAAGAGTAGTGGAGTGGGCTGCCATTTCCTTCTCCAGGGGATCTTCCCAACCCAGGGATCGAACCCGGGTCTCCCGCATTGCGGGCAGACGCTTTATCATCTGAGCCTCCAGGGAACCGCAGCCTAGTTTCAAAAATTTCAGACACCTACTGTTCAAGTTTTCTGGCTTTTTCCTTTTATGTGTGTGTGTGTGTGTGTGTGTGTGTGTGTGTATGTTTTCAGGGTGGGGGGTAACTTTTTAATTCAACTCTGTGGCACAGTTATCTACTTTGGCAACAAAGATATTTAAATATTCTGTTTTATTAAATATCAAGAAGCAAAATTTTGCCATTCAATTTTAAATTTTCAAAATTAAATATATCAAGAGTGAGTGAATTTTTGTAAGAGAAATCAAGGCATAAATACATTAGAGTGGGTGAATTTTTACAAAACAGTGACATATTTGGGGACAGGGACATTAAAAATATTAAAACGTTGGCTTGGAAGCCTTTTAGTTAACTATTTCCAATGGTGTGTCCATGTTCATATATGTGCTATTCAAACCATCTCCTCTCACTTTATACTCAGTTCTCTTTGAGCTGCAGAAAGTAAAAGTTTACCTTTAAAAGCTCCTTGCCAGGAGGACTGACTTTATAAATACACTACTTTGTACTTACAGTTCCCCAAACCATGGGTTCCCCAAAGCATAGTTTTAAAATCCCTTTTAATTGCAATTGTATCCTTTTTCTAAATCAGAGATCACAAACGACTGTGGGTGCTGTGCCACTGTATGTCCTGGGGGTGTGGGGGGCATTAAATTCATAATATAATTCTTTAAAAGCTATTGTCAACTTTAGAACCAAGAGATTTCTTATAAAATCAGAATATTAAAAGATGTACTATTGGGTTGGACAAAAAGTTCCTTAGGGTTTTTCTACAACATCTTTTCCACAACATCTGCAACATCATTGGAAAAATCTAAATGAACTTTTTGGCCAACCGAGTAGCATTGGCTCCATTATGAGGATTTCCTGAGGCCGAGTAGCAGATACCCTTTTAGAGAAGGATGTGTTCTTTAGTCGCCACATTCCCATGAGATGTGCTTCACTCCTTTATATTGCCTGATGGATCCCTAGATATCTAGGTTTGTAATCCCTGAAAATGGAAGTAAATGAGATGATTCTTCTTTTCTCTCCCTGTATGAAGCCATTTCTCCATGAAAGAATCCTATTTAAAAGCTAACAAAACATATCTCAGAACAAAATGTAAAAATCTATTTTCTTTAGAGGCACAGGTCTTGTGTTTATTGACTAAGTTCATTTATTCACTGTGATAGTGCAATAATTAAGAAAGTAAAGTGTAAAATGCAAGAGTAATGAAAGAGGTGCCATGTACTGACGTGGAGTAGGGAAATGCTATGTCAGGAATGGTTTAGAAGAAGATGATACCTAATTAACTTGGAAAATAACTAATGAGAAGGATTCCATCTAAAACTTGAGAACTGGAGACTCTGGATGTAGGAATACATTGTGAAAAGACTTACAAGTAAGAGAAAACAACGGTAGTTCTCTGATGGAGATTAATAAGAGATAAAGCTAGATATTCAGGCCAACTGTGAAATCATGGTCTTATATGACACATAATGCTTTATTGTTGGTTTAATTCAAAATGAAAAGATATTACTATCTCTCCAATTCTATCAGACAATGGCTTTCTACTCAACCAGTACACCAATCACTAAAGAAAATGCCAGCTTTCTCTCTCTTTTGATAGACAAGGAATCCATAGTTTCCAACTTTCTTCCTCAAATTTGCAACCTGCATGTAATTACCAACCTGGATTTAATTGATCTTTCTGATTTCTTTTCTAATTTTAAAATAAAATGATTCTTGATAATTCCTTCATACAATATAAATCCTAGCTTATAGGTAATCTGATGCACCGAAGTGTTTTTAAATAGGAACAACAGATGCATTTTCTCCACAAGTTTAAGATACTAATGTTTATAAACTGGTCCAAACTGAATCAGGGGCTTTTGTTTCTTTATGCAAAGCAAGGACTAATGTTGGAAATTTCCAGACTCTTAGGAACTCCTGAGTAAGTTTTCCAAGGGTTCTTTTGAAACACTTCTAGTCTGTGTTTGTGGGCTGCTTCCTACTTTTTTCCTTTGTGTGATTAATGATTGTGTTTTTTGTGCTGGAACATTTCTGGTGTGCTGTTGATCAAGTGAGAATTGACAGTTTGTCTTTTGTATTCTTTCCAGCTCACTCCAGTTGGCACCACAATCTTCTCAGGATTTTCAGGAGACAATGGAGCTACAGACATAGATGATGGCCCAAATGGACAGATAGAATATGTTATTCAATATAATCCAGATGATCCAGTATGTAAATATCTACTTGAAATGTAACTTCACTATAAGGAGTAAAATTAATTATTTAAGCTGATATTTATTATATTCTTCTATTGCTCAATTCCTAGAACCATGTTAGTAATTGTACTATTATTAATAACTATCCCAAATTACATTTTACGATATACTTTTGCTACATTTATAGGCTAGTTTTGGATGGGTTTTGATGGTAAAAGTTTTAAAATGTCTTCATAGGTATAATAAGTCATTTTTATTAAATCTCTGTTATATTAGTTGACTCCTAAGCATTCTAAATAAATCACTTCACGTGTTATTACCAATGTAATACATATGTTTTATGGAACTTGCAAATTAATACCACCACTACCCCTTCTCCACCAGTGAAACCTGAGATAGAAAAGAGGACAAAGACTCTAATTTAAAAAAAAAAAACTTTTTTTGTTTTGTGTTGTTTTGTGTTCTTTTTGTTTTTTTTTTTTTTTTGCTTTAGACAATGGGGCTTCTATTTTGTTCTCTAGGCTAAGTTCTTTCTAAGATATAGGATATATAATACAAAAAAAAGAAGAATTGTTTTCTTGAAGCTAGACCTGAAAGTCCTGCCTGCTATCTTTCTCTTCCTCTTTTCCTCAAGGCAGCTTTTCAGAACACAAAGGGCTCCTCAAAGTAGTTTTACAGTTACTTAAGTGATGTTTAATTAATGTTTATCCTTTATGTTTAATATTAGGAATATAAAAAGTGGTAAGATTAACATGTCTTTGTTTTTAAATTATATATCTCTTATAAAAGCTCTAAACAAAAAAACTGTTGAGCTTACAGATACTAACAAGTCTCAGTAAGAGCTGCCTCACAAATCGATTGTCAATTATGAATGCAGTTTCTCATTTTATCGTCACAAATCAGTTAGTGACAGTATTTCTATTGTATAGGAGAGAACACAGGTTCACAGGTGACATGACTTGCCTGGTTGTTATTGTTGTTCAGTCATCAAGTCACGTCCATCTCTTTGTAACCTCATGGATTGCAGCACCCCAGGCCCCCTTGTCCCTCACTATCTCCTGGAATTTGCCCAGGTTCGTATCCATTGAATTGGTGATGCCATCTAACACACAGCTATGTCTAAGCTGGAGAGTCAGGACTTGCTTTCTGAGTAGTGTGTGTGCTACTCTTCCTCTGTTGTGCTCTAATAAAATAGTTGCAGCACTTGTGTTAAAATTAAAAAAAAAAAAAAATTGGAAAGCAAGAGCAAAACACAAAAAGCCCATGAGTATAGCAGGGAAAAGGGACAATTTAGGGGGATTTTGTTTTTGTTTTTCCCCTAAAAACTATGCCTCCACATGTTTATAAGCAGGCACAATGAAGCCAAGAGATGGAGAGATAATGAGAATGTGACAGAAAAGGACAGTAATGATACAGGGTGTTACACAGAAGTAGAGTGGAAAAGATAAAAGGAACAGAAGAGAAGAGGGCAAGAGAAACATTTTTTAAAGGATAGAAACATGGAGCTGACTATACAGAATATTTCTAAACCATTTATTTTCTTACTATTTAGATTTTTAGAATAATCAATTGTATGCATGTGTCATGTTTTTCGCTTATATTTTATGAGGGTCATTTTCTAATCTTTACTCCTCAGTTTGTAAAAATGAAACTCCCACAAAGTAGAGGATGATCAGGTCATGTATTTTAAGGAAATATTTATTATATTGCATAAAAGAAAGAAAATTATCCAAGGTTTGATATAGTGTGAGAAAAAAAAATGTAGTACTTGGAAGACATCTCTTAGAACTTTTGTGAGGCTGAAATACCTTGTTAGCTATTCAATAATTCCTTCTGAATGCTTCCTCTTTTCAAGGATTTGTGGGCTCAGCATGAAATATAATATCATATACTTTTACTACCTACAGATAGAATAAGTCAGTCACATGCAGTTTCCAAATTGGAAAAAAAGAAAATAATGTTCTTTAGCAAGCTAGCACTGCTGCCGCTGCTGCTGCTGCTGAGTCGCTTCAGTCGTGTCCGGCTCTGTGCGACCCCATGGACGGCAGCCCACCAGGCTCCCCCGTCCCTGGGATTCTCCAGGAAGAACACTGGAGTGGGTTGCCATTTCCTTCTCCAATGCATGAAAGTGAAAAGTGAAAGTGAAGTCGCTCAGTCGTGTCTGACTCTTAGCAACCCCATGGACTGTGGCCCACCAGGCTCCCCCGTCCCTGGGATTCTCCAGGCAAAAACACTGGAGTGGGTTGCCATTTCCTTCTCCAATGCATGAAAGTGAAAAGTGAAAGTGAAGTGGCTCAGTCATGTCCGACTCTAGCGACCCCGTGGACTGCAGCCCACCAGGCTCCTCCGTCCATGGGATTTTCCAGGCAAGAGTACTGGAGTGGGGTGCCATTGCCTTCACTGAAGCTAGCACTACTATGGAATAAAGAAAGAAATTCTCTGGTCGTGGTTAATTGGTGAGGCAAAAGATTAAGACGTCATGACAGCACTTAACTGAGAGTGTGTGTGTTGAAAGAGTAAGCATTAACCAAATCACATTCTTATAGAGTGAATCCAACTTTAATCATCATAGAGACTTAATGATCAACACCAGTTTCTTCTCATGTAAAATATCTTGAGCACTATCTTATGATATTCATATTATTAAATTATTAAATCTCTAGAAATTCTGCTTATAATTAATAGCATAATTATATTATCCAGCTTATTTCTTAGTGTCAAACCAAACTTGTATGTATTACAAACGTGTGCATGCTAAGCCACTTTGGTCAAGTCAGACTCTGCAAGTCAATCAACTGTGGCCCACCAGTCTCCTCTGTCCAACGGATTCTCCTGGCAAGAATGGGAGTGGGTTGCCATGGTCATCTCCAGGGGATCTTACCAATCCAGGGATTGAACCCACATCTCTTATGTCTCCTGTATTGGAGGCAGATTCTTTAACATTAGTTCCACCTGGGAAAATATGTAACCTTAAAATGTGGACCCTTCTGGCTTTTGCAAACACAATATAATTGTTTAAGTAAATTTTATATAATTAAAACTAGGTTATTTAAAATTGAAGATGTTAGTTGCTCAGTGTGCCTGACTCTTTGTGACCCCATGGACTATAGCTCACCAGGCTCCTCTGTCCATGGGATTCTCTAGGCAAGAATATTGGAGTGGGTTGCCATTCCCTTCTCCAGGGGATCTTCCTGATGCAGGGATTGAACCTGGTTCTCCTACATTGCAGGCATATTCTTTACTGTCTGAGCCACCAGGGAAGCCCAATTTCACATTAAAATTTAGTTTTGTCTTCTCTCTTAAGAAAAAAAAAAATATGACAACCCTGGTCCTGATTTCCAATAAGCTAACAATCAGCTAGAGTTGAATTGTTTTCCCATAAACAAACTTCTATCATACAGACAAAATATGTATATCCACTTTACCTCCATTGTGTCACTCATTTGCATTACCCAAACATCCTTGTAGAAATTTACAAATGTAACTTCTGCTCTACTATAATGCAAAGTATTTTTTTTTTTGCATTTTTATTGGTGTATAGTTACTTTACCCTGCTATGTCAGTTTGTACTTGTATAGCAAAGTGACCCAGCCAGATGTATACATACATCCCCTCTCTTTCAGATTTCCTTCCCAGTTAGGTCACCACAGAGCATCAAGTGGAGTTCACTTTGCTGTACAATAGGTTCCTCATTAGTTATGCATTTTATACATACTAGTGTATTTATGTCAATCCCAATCTCTTAATTCATTCCCCTCCCCTTGGTATCCATATGTTTGTTCTCTCCATCTATATTTCTATTTCTGTTTTGTAAATACGACTTCCCTGGTGGCTCAGACAGTAAAGCGTCTGTCTACAATGCGGGAGACCCGGGTTCGAGCCCTGGGTTGGGTAGATCCTCTGGAGAAGGAAATGGCAATCCACTCCAATACTACTGCCTGGAAAATCCCATGGACAGAGGAGACTGGTAGGCTACAGT
Organism: Bubalus kerabau; assembly: GCF_029407905.1. Lineage (NCBI taxonomy): Eukaryota > Metazoa > Chordata > Mammalia > Artiodactyla > Bovidae > Bubalus > Bubalus kerabau. Next base: position 7,785,240 of record NC_073645.1, read on the forward strand.
CTATGGGGTCACAAAGAGTCAGACACAACTGAGTGACTTCACTCACTCACTCATACCATTTTCTGGGCTTCCCTGGTAGCTCAGCTGGGTGGGGAAGATTCTCCAGAGAAGGGATATGCTACCCACTCCAGTATTCTTGGGCTTCCATGGCAGCTCAGATGGTAAACAATCTGCCTGAAATGTGGGAGACTTGGGTTCTATCTCTGGGTTTGATCCCTAGGTTGGGAAGATCCCTGGAGGAGGGCATGGCAACCTACTCCATTATTCTTGCCTGGAGAATCTCCATGGACATAGGAACCTGGCAAGCTACAATCCATGGGGTTGCACAGAGTCGGACACAACTAAACACAGTACATACCATTTTTATAGATTCTAAGTATATGCATTAATACACAATTTTTGTTTTTCTCTTATGACTTACTTCACTGTATATAACAGTCTGTAGGTTGATCCATGTCTGTGCAAATTACACAGTTTGGTTCCTTTTGATAGCTGAACAATATTCCACTGTATATAGGTACCATATATTCTTTATCCATTACTCTGTTGTTGGACATTTAGGTTGCTTTCATGTCCTGGCTGTTGTAAATAGTGCTTCAATGAACACTGGGGTGCATGTATCTTTTCAAAATATGGTTTTCTCCATATATATGCCCAGGAGTGGGATTGCTGGATCATATTTATTTTAGTTTTTTAAGGAACCTCCATACTGCTCTCCATAGTGCCTGCACCAATTTACATTCCCACCAACAGTGTAGGAAGGTTCCTTTTTTTCCCATACTCTCTCCAGCACTTACTGTTTGTAGATTTTTTGATGATGACTATTCTGACTGATGTGAAGTGATACCTTATTGAACTAATTGTATTTTTAAAAAAGTGAAAAGAAAAATTCAGAAAAAAAAAGAGAAGAATTTGTCTTCAAATGTTCTATGGAATTTTTAATTTTAGAGAGTTTATCTTACTCAGAAAAATGCAATTATGTTAGGTATCATTCTGATAGTTTATTGATAAGTCTTATTCTTAACAGATTGATAAGACTGTTCATATAATAGATTATCCTATAAGTTTTCTTATCTTGATCTTTTATTATTTTATGCCAGAATTAAGTGACCTTTATTCTGCATTTCAAGTGCTTTTCCCAAAAGTAGTAAGGGGAGATCTGATGACATATCCCTTACAGCAGTGTCCAGTGGACTGAAAGCAGCACAGCATTTTTATTAAATCCCACTGCCACTCAGAAAAGCACTTAGGACATTTAAGTAAAATGCTTGGTCTACTTCTTTCTTGGAGGTATTAGAGTGGTCTTTCATCATCTCCTCAGTAGATTGTCCTCCTTTTGTAATGTGCTTGATTCTCTTTAAATTTTGAAGGCACTGAATAGAAAAAAAAAAAAAAGAGTCATCATTTATTCTGTAATGTAAAGGGGTGTAATTCTTTTGAATTTCATGAATCAGGAAGATAAAATCACATTTTAAATGCAAAAGATGTTTAACAAATCATTATCTCGAAGTAGTTTTGCATATAGGTCAAAGTCCAAATTTCAGATATTACTAAAATATCTGGGCTAAGCAAAAACATATTGCTTACTCTTATATAGTTTACTAAATATATTACCTTACACTTTGATACATTTTTTTACAGAATATATTATATGGGATAGTCACATGGCACCATAGTTATATCTTTTTTTTTAAATAATGAACATTCATATTTAATTCAGTTCAGTTCAGTTCAGTCGCTCAGTCATGGCCAACTCTTGCGATCCCATGAATTGCAGCATGCCAGGCCTCCCTGTCCATCACCAACTCCCGGAGTTCACTCAAACTCATGTCCATTGAGTCAGTGATGCCATCCAGCCACTCATCCTCTGTCGTCCCCTTCTCCTCCTGCCCCCAATCCCTCCCAGCATCAGGGTCATTTCCAATGAGTCAACTCTTCGAATGAGGTGGCCAAAGTTTGGAGTTTCAGCTTTAGCATGGGTCCTTCCAATGAACACCCAGGACTGATCTCCTTTAGGATGGACTGGTTGGACCTCCTTGCAGTCCAAGGGACTATCAAGAGTCTTCTCCAACACTTCAGTTCAAAGTATCAATTCTTCGGTACTCAGCTTTCTTTACAGTCCAACCCTCACATCCATACATGACCACTGGAAAAACCATAGCCTTGACTAGACGGACCTTTGTTGGCAAAGTAATATCTCTGCTTTTTAATATACTGTCTATATTGGTCATAACTTTCCTTCCAAGGAGTAAGTGTCTTTTAATTTCATGGCTGCAATCACTATTAGGTTATTGCTTAAAGTCTTTGTGTTAAAATTTGAACCCATATCTTTTCACTGTGAGTCTGTGACATTTTAAATTTACAATATACATGTGCTTTTTCATTCTTATCCCAAAGAAAGGCAATGCCAAAGAATGCTCAAACTACTGCACAACTGCACTCATCTCACACGCTAGTAAAGTAATGCTCAAAATTTTCCAAGCCAGGCTTCAGCAATATGCGAACCATGAACTTCCTGATGTTCAAGCTGGTTTTAGAAAAGGAAGACCATCCAGAGATCAAATTGCTAACATCTGCTGGATCATGGAAAAATCAAGAGGGTTCCAGAAAAACATCTATTTCTTCTTTATTGACTATGCCAAAGCCTTTGACTGTGTGAATCATAATAAACTGGAAAATTCTGAAAGAGATGGGAATACCAGACCACCTGACTTGCCTCTTGAGAAACCTATGTGGAGGTCAGAAAGCAACAGTTAGAACTGGACATGGAACAACAGACTGGTTCCAAATAGGAAAAGGAGTACGTCAAGGCTGTATATTGTCACCCTGCTTATTTAACTTCTATGCAGGGTACATCATGAGAAACGCTGGACTGGAAGAAACACAAGCTGGAATCAAGATTGCCGGGAGAAATATCAATAACCTCAGATATGCAGATGACACCACCCTTATGGCAGAAAGTGAAGAGGAACTAAAAAGTCTCCTGATGAAAGTGAAAGTGGAGAGTGAAAAAGTTGGCTTAAAGCTCAACATTCAGAAAACGAAGATCATGGCATCCAGTCCCATCACTTCATGGGAAATAGATGGGGAAACAGTGGAAACAGTGTCAGACTTTATTTTTCTGGGCTCCAAAATCGCTGCAGATGGTGACTGCAGCCATGAAATTAAAAGACTCTTACTCCTTGGAAGGAAAGTTATGACCAACCAGGATAGCATATTCAAAAGCAGAGACATTACTTTGCCAAAAAAAGGTCCATCTAGTGAAGGCTATGGTTTTTCCTGTGGTCATGTATGGATGTGAGAGCTGGACTGTGAAGAAGGCTGAGCACTGAAGAATTGATGCCTTTGAACTGTGGTGTTGGAGAAGACTCTTGATAGTCCCTTGGACTGCAAGGAGATCCAACCAGTCCATTCTGAAGGAGATCAGCCCTGGGATTTCTTTGGAAGGAATGATGCTGAAGCTGAAACTCCAGTACTTTGGCCACCTCATGCGAAGAGTTGATTCATTGGAAAAGACTCTGATGCTGGGAGGGATTGGGGGCAGGAGGAGAAGGGCACGACAGAGGATGAGATGGCTGGATGGCATCACCTACTCGATGGATGTGAGTCTGAGTGAACTCCGGGAGTTGGTGATGGACAGGGAGGCCTGGCGTGCTGGGATTCATGGGGTCGCAAAGAGTCGGACACGACTGAGCGACTGATCTGATCTGATTTGATCTGTGCTTTTGAAATTAAACAGAAACTTCTAAATACAATTTCCTAAGACAAGGAAATAAAGTATATTGTATTTTTTCCTGTATCACGAAATATGCATATGCATAATTGTGTGTGTTTCTGTAGCAGGAAGGAATGAGTTTGTAGGAAACAGAGAAACAATCACCAGAGTGTTGGTATTTTACTAGGAGCAAATTAGTGTTGCTGTACTTCCCAGTGAAACTTATTTGTGCCTTGGTCTTGTCATTAGATCACCAGGAAATATATACGTACATGTGTGTATGTGTCTCTGTGTGTGCAGGTCTCAAAACCAAATCTCTCTGCTTTCGAATTGAATTTCTAGTCCTTACAGTTGAATGGAGAATATCAAAAGCAATATTTATAAATGTAACATGAATATGAGAAGCCAAACAGAATCTTTCCTGATTATTAAAAAATGATGGATGACCAGAGTTCTCAGCTGAGAACAGATAATTCAAAGTATGTCATTCTCTGTTTCCAGATCATCTACATCTCTGGAGCTCAACACCTCCTTAAATGGCTAGGGGAGAGGTGTTATTTTATCTCTATTGGTACTTATTCAGCTTCCCACAGGTTAATAAAGAGGGTCAGAGGGGAATGGAGTGCGCTCTAGAGAAACATGGAATTGATAGAGTCAACATTCTGTCTCCTTCTTTGCTTAAGTCAGTGTGAGTATGTGTGTTGAGGGTGGGCATTATATATGCCTCCTACACTTTTTCTCATACTTCCAGCAGTGATAAAATAATTTAAACTGCCATATATGCCCATTTACTCAATGGAGATGTGCCACTTGTCTGGCAGTTACTGAGATACTAAACTGCCCAGAAGTTGTGAGTGGACCTTTCCTAATGGAGATCAGATGCTTGGGGCCTGTGGATACTAAGAGGCTTAGTCATCATTGGAATACCTACTGAATAGCACTAGGCAGGTAGAGGTCAGCATTTAAATTCTCATCACCCAAGGAAACCTGTGCTAGTTTGTGCTTTACAGAGTAGTGTCCAAAATTAACAGAAAGTGGGTCAGGGACTTACTTCCAAAATATGTAGGTGGCTTAAGGAAAAGGATGTGACTGTGCTCCTACACCTGACAAGGCACCGGCGACCCACTCCAGTACTCTGGCCTGGAAACTCCCATGGACGGAGGAGCCTGGTGGGCTGCAGTCCATGAGGTCGCTAGGAGTCTGACACGACTGAGTGACTTCACTTTCACTTTTCACTTTCATGCATTGGAGAAGGAGATGGCAGCCCACTCCAGTGTTCTTGCCTGGAGAATCCCAGGGACGGCGGAGCCTGGTGGGCTGCCGTCTATGGCGTCACACAGAGTCGGACACAACTGAAGCGACTTAGCAGCAGCAGTGCTCCTACACTCCTCTCCTTTGTTGATGAAATAAATCACTAAGGATGAAAGGAGAGACAAATGAATGGTAGAGGGAAGGAGGGTATAGACTTTTCTTCCCCTCCCAACTCAAACAGTTCTTTGACAAAATCTAAGACTGAGATACTGTTGATATGCATGATCACACACACACATATATCTGTATCAGAGTTATTGAAAAGTTATAGGATCCTATTTCCTGGTGATCTAATGACAGGAACAAGCCACGGATATGTTTCATTGGGAAATACAGCAACACTAATTTGCTCCTGGAGAAGGCAATGGCACCCCACTCCAGTACTGTTGCCTGGAAAATCCCATGGACGGAGGAACCTGGTAGGCTGCAGTCCATGGGGTCGCACAGAGTCGGACACGACTGAAGCAACGCAGCAGCAGCAGCAGCAATTTGCTCCTAGTAAAATACCAGCGCTCTAATCACTGTTTCTCTGTTTCCTACAAACTCATTCCTACCTGCTACAGAAACACACACAAATATGCACATGCATATTTAGGGACACAGGAAAAATTATAATGTAGTTTGTGTCACTTTGTTCTAACCAGTTTCCTATGAAATTCCATTTAGAAGTTTCTGTTTGACTTCAAAAGTACATATATGTTGTAAATTTAAAATGTCGCAGACTCAGTGAAAAGACCTGGGTTCAAAGTTTAACACAAAGAAAGACTTTAAGTAATAATAAATATTATTATTTATTATTATTATATTTAAAAGTCCATCCCAATTTAACATAACTAACTCCAATATAAAGAAAAATGAAATAATTGTCCATCTTAAAATTGTGTTATAGGAGCTTAGGGACTTCCCTGGTTGTCCAGTGCCTAAGACTCACACTCCCAATGCAAGGGGCCCAAGTTTGATTCCTGATCAGAGAACTAGAGCCCATGTGATACAACTAAAAAGATTCTACATACCTCAATGAAGACCTGGTGTGGTCAAATAAATAAATATTTAAAAAATGTATTACAGGAGCTCACTATTGAGTTGAGTTCACAAATGACAAAACTCTTATATACTTAACTTGATCTTTTCTATCTTCTAGTTTATTTTTTCTCAAAGTAAAATCTAAACCTTCTACTTGAGAATTACCCAAGAGTTTTGTTAGAAATACAGAATGTTTGTGAATTCTGGAATTTGGAGGAATAGATACTCAGAATCTGAATCTAAGTGATACATTTCTATGACCCTTATATGCTCTAAACTTTGATAAACATTGTCACATCACCTTATCATATAGCAATTAAAAAAAAAACTATATTTTCTTACTAAATTTTGCTCGTTTTTGTTCCTCCTTAGGTAGAACTCTAGAAATGTCATTAGAGCAGGGCATTTATTTGAGTTGATCTAATCCAATATTCTTCTTTTTTTTTTTCCCCAATATTCTTTTTGTTAGAGGAAAAATAAAAAGCATCCCAAGCATTTACCTGCATTTTGCTTCTGCTTTTTCTCATGATTATTATTCTATTTTTTAAGACAGAATGCACACTTCATAAATAATTGCTTATTAATAAGTTAGCTAATTTTAACACAAAGGCTTTTCATATACAATAATTTATAAACAACATTGATCTTAAAGCCGATAGTCTCCTTAGTTTCTTGGAACATAAATATTGATGGAAGTGCTAGCACATGGAAAATCTCAGATGTCTATAAAAGAGTAATTTAGAAAAGAAGAATTAGGTTTAATCAAAAATGTGTTACAGGAGCTTAAGAACTTCCCTGGTGGCCCAGTGACTAAGACTCACACTCCCAGTGGAGAGGTACCAAGGTTGATCCCTGATCAGAGAACTAGAGTCCATATGTCTCAACTAAAAAGACTTTGCATGCTGCAGTGAAGATGGATGTTCCATCCAAAAAGTGCTCTGAAGAACAATAACAACAATCCCTAATTAGCAATAAAATCCCTAATTACTAACTGTAATGTTAATAAAAATTCTATTAATAACGATTGTCAACTAAAACAGAATCACAAACATCCATTACATTACTTGACTAGAAACATCAAGGTAAGTATCTCCAGATCATAGACTGAGATCCTTGAGAAATCTGTAAGGGAAAACAGAAAATACAGAAATAACAAATGTTGTTTGGAAAAAACAATATATCATAAGATCAAAGACTTAATCCTAAATTGGATGACAAAGAAGATTTTACTGAGTAGGATTTATAGAATTTATAACTCAGAGAAATGAGGGATAGGATCTTTAGGCAGGAGAAAATTAAAAGCAAATGTCACCTGTAAAGAGTCATGGCATAAACGGAAAAGAGAGGGGACTGCAAGATAAGGACACATGCACAGGAGATAATCATGTATCAAAGTGCTTTCAGCTGCAAATAACAGAAAACAACTTAAAGTGACTTTGCCAACAAAGTCTTGGATTATCTCTCATAACAGGTTGTTCAGAGAAGGGGTGGTATCAGGATTTGTTAAGCAACTCAGAGATATCACAGAAATGACTTTTATCTATTTTCTGCTCTTGCATTTTCAGCATTTTGTTTACTTCTAGATTAACTGTATCAGTAGTTCCAAAATGACTGCTGACATTTCCTAGTTTTATATCCTTATAGAAGCATCTATAAGCAGAAAAGGGGGAAAAAAATTTCCCTGTGTGTCTCTCTCTGTTTACAATTAAGGAAAGTGCTTCAGATTATCTAGAAATAGATCTCATGCACATTCCAAAACAGTCACTGGCAAGGTGTGGAATGTCCATGGCTGGAGTAGATTTGTCAAAACTCACTCTACTTACGGGCATATGTGTCCCTGCTCAGTCACTCAGTCCTGTCTGACTCTTTGCAACCCCATGCACTGTAGCCCACCAGGCTCCTCTGTCCATGAGATTTCCCAGGCAAGAATACTGGAGTGGATTGCCCTTTCCTTCTCCAGGCAACCTTCCTGACCCAGGGATCCAACCTGTGTCTCCTGCATTGACAGGCGGATTCTTTACCACTGAACCACCTGGGAATCCCTGCTTAGACGCATAGCCTCCCCTAAAGCACAAAGCTACCAGTTATGTGAACTCATGGAGTTCTGACACCAACAATGAGGTGACTTCTTGGTAAGAAACCCACCATATGTTTCATAACTATACTAACAATTGATATATGGCTCTGTAGTAATTGTCTTAGACAGTTAATAGCCCTGTAACAACACACTGAGTTGTGTTTCATAGTGTATATGGCAATTATTAACTGAAGTGCCCCCATAACTAACTTAGATATTTAGATTAAACCATTTTTACACTCCCTGGCTTAGAGTCCTACAGGGCTCCCCAGGTGGCACAATGGTAAAGAATCCACCTGCCAATACAGGAGATGCAAGAGATGTGAGTTTGATTCCTGGGTTGGGAAGATCCTCTGGAGTAGGAAATGACTACCCACTCCAATATTCTTGCCTGGAAAACTCCATGTACAGAGGAGCCTGGTGTTCTACAGTCATGGGGTGGCAAAAGTCAGACACAACGCACAGACACACAATGTTTAAATAGGCAAAAATGTAGGGGAAATGCCAAATGTCTGTTTTTAGTTGTAAATATCTCGCTTGGTACATTTTTTTTTTTTATATTTGTATTTTAAAATGTTACTTCTTTAAATGACTGTATCCAAGAAGACTTGTAAAGTCAATTGCATGCGCATAAGAGTAAATCATTAAAAAATATGTATCAATTGTGTGCTGAATGTGTGTATGTACCAGAAAGAGAGGGAGTCAGGGAGGGAGGGAGGTAAAGATGGAGAGGGCGAGAGCATGACTCTAGATATTGAAGGTTAATTTGCCTACATTTTCCTGAATGAACTTGAGATTGGAGATTAGATTTGACTCAACTGTTCTCACATTAAATTTCAGTTCCTAAGTAACTCCCCTTGTGTCAGCTGAGGATCTAAAGACACACAGACACACCAACACCTCCCTCCCCACACAGATGCATATACTTTCTTTCTCTTTCCTTCCTTCCTTTCTTATACTTTCTTCCTCCTGTTTTGTCTTGCCTCCTCCCACCACTCCTTTTTCTGAAATATGTATCTGAGTATTTCATGTGGTATCCACAATCACACACCCACCTACCACTACACAGTCAACCAAAAAATTTCCAGTGCTAAACGTAGAACTGATTTGTTGTCGTAAATGATAGACTAGTTTATCAGTCTTCAAAATGGCACTAAAACACAAAAGTGATGTAAAATCCTTTGAAGGATAAGAGACAGATCTTATAAATTATATCCTCTTGAGGAATGACTGTATTGTCTTACTCTGAGGGTTGCTAATACCAGAGCAGCACTGGTTGGAGGCATTTTGGAGGCAATGACACCCCACTCCAGTACTCTTGCCTGGAAAATCCCATGGACGGAGGAGCCTGGAAGGCTGCAGTCCATGGGGTCACTGAGGGTCGGATACCACTGAGCGACTTCACTTTCACTTTTCACTTTCATGCATTGGAGAAGGAAATGGCAACCCACTCCAGTGTTCTTGCCTGGAGAATCCCAGGGACAGGAAGCCTGATGGGCTGCCGTCTATGGGGTCTCACAGAGTCGGACACGACTGAAGTGACTTAGCAGCTTATGAACTGCATGTTACCAAGAAGAAACACAGTCCCTGTTAGGGTAAGGGCAGCAGATTTGAGGCTTGGAAAAACAAACAAAAACAACCTATACCACATTCTTTTTCACAAAAGCACAGTTTCAAGTTAATAGTTATATATCTTTAACACAGTGCTTGAAAATATGAGAGTATAGAATGGACTCCAATGTCATAAAGGACTATTATGATAAATCATAAATTGCAATCATTGAACTCTTTGGTGATTAAAACAATTGTGAAAAGATAATATGGTAATAGGAAAGATCTTCAGACATCTGGGCTTAGCTTTAGATATAGTCTGGGGATGTTTATGTGTAACTCTAATAATATGTGAAAAACTATCACAAGAAGTAAGTTTCCTCGATATCATTATCAAAGTAAGACCCACTGATTAGAATGACAAATTTTCAGAAATAAGAACATTAAACCTGAAGCTGACATTCACATTCTGTTTTTAGATGATGCACATGTTGTCTATAACTTTCAAGGGGACTAAGCTGAAATATCAGATTCTCTAATTTATCTTATGTTCAAATGATCTCAGATGTGTATCTTATTTGCAGACTTCCAACGACACTTTTGAAATTCCCCTCATGTTGACTGGAAATGTAGTGTTAAGGAAGAGGCTCAACTATGAAGATAAGACTCGCTACTTTGTCATCATCCAAGCTAATGTGAGTTATCAATTTCTGTTATTTCTCCCCTCTGAATTTATGAAATACAGAACTCACCTAGAATGTATGTGCTCACTATAAATTTACAGCCTCAACAAGGTAGCCCTCCATGTAATTTGTATATTATATTCTTCTGGATGAGGAATGGGGTGGAATAGAATGGGGAAGATTATTCCCACCCACTGTATTCTTCAGTCTTGGACTCACTCAAACACTTCAATGATTTCTTTTTAGCTCATACTGAAGTATTTCTTAAATCATGATTGACTGAACAACTGCAGCAGAATCACCTTTAGTGTTAGTCACTCAGTTGTGTCTGGCTCTTTTTTGTGACCCCATGGACTTTAGCCACCAGGGTCCTCTGTCCATGGAATTTTCCAGGCAAGAATAATGATGTGGGTTGACACTTTCTTCTCCAGAATCACCTTGGGAGTGCATTAAAACTGCAGATTCCTAGACCCAACCTCAGACCCTCTGAATAAAAATTTCAAAAGGTAGAAGTGGAAAACTTGCATTTTTATTAGCTCCCCAGGGAACTTCAAAGTACAGTAAAGGTAGAGAACTGTTGAATCATTTATTGAATCACTTATTGAATCATTTATCTTTTATTTCTAGTTGCTCAAGATGTATAAGTTACTATCAACATGGTCTTTATATGTGGGCAGCAATAACAAAACCTGAAGAGCGGTTGCTTGTATAATGTTATCATCATTATTTTAATAAAATTCTTAAATTTATGTGAATCGAGGGTTGATGTGAGAGTTCAAGTATATCACCAAAGACTCAAATTCCTTCTGTCCTTAAAATCTATCCTTCTTGAAACTTGGTTGTTTTTCCAGTGTTTTAGAAAGGAAAGAAAAAGTATCCTCCACCAGTTGTTCTTAACAAGCTTATATGCAACCAAGTGTCACTAAGTGGCCATGTTTTCTCTTTTTTAGAGATATTTCAGTAGAAAGAACATAAATGTGTGTGTGTGTGTGTGTGTGTGTGTGTATAGAATACTTGTGGTGGTAGTTATAGTTAGAGAACCAGTTCTTGATGACAGTTTTCTAGACTTTCATTCAAAACATTTTGTTTTATTTTGCTTTGTTTTCCAATTCAGTGTGGTTTGTCTTAGGGCTCAGTAGCAGAGAATAGAGTAGAAACTGCAGATATAGGAAAAAGTAAAATCTATTAAAGAAGACCCCTCAGAATTCCTCAAAAACATTGAAACATTTTTTTTTTCCTATGTAAAGGAAAATGTGAAGAAAAGATACAATTTTCCTTTCTGACTCAAAATCTCTACTAAAATTTATAGAAAAGTCAGATTGCTAAGGAATGTATTTGAAAACTAATTGTTATTGTGTTATTTAAAATGAGTTTTTAAAAAGAAATATAAAATAAATCGTCTGACTTGCTGTCTACTTTAAACTATTTATGAAGACATCTGGGACAATTTGAATCCAATTTGCTAGCCTACTCATAACTGGGAAAGGCTGAGAAATTTTTGGCATTTCAAGGATAAACTTAAGAAATAACAGGATATACATAGAGCTTTGAAAGGAAGGAATGGAATTGGTGAGAAGTTGAATGACGATTTGATTTTATCTGTAATGAAAGTGAAAGTGTTAGTCACTTAGTCCTGTTAGTATAACCGTATGGACTGTAGCCTGCCAGGCTCCTCTGTCCATACGAATTCTCCAGGCAAGAATACTGGAGTGAGTTGCCATTTCCTTCTCCAGAGGACCTCTCTGACCCAAGGATCAAACCCAGGTCTCCCACATTGCAGGCAATTTCTTTACCATCTGACCCACCAGGGAAGCCTTTTATCTGTAATAGCAATGTTTATATAAATTTAAATTATGCAATACAGAATGTGAATACTAAATACAGGAAATTATATGATTTTTTGTGTGTTTTCAGATTATATCCTTTCAAAAATATATATCAAAATTTAGGTATGTTATGATTGATTCAACTGTACCTAGGTTTTTTTGTTTGTTTTTTGCTATAGAATTGAGAGCTAATTTCAGGATTCTCATGAGAGGCAAGGAGTGTAGTATAGTGGTAAAACCATAAACTTCAGAACCACATTGTCCAAATTCAAATCCTAATTCTGCCCTTGCCTAGCTGTGTGAATTTGTGTATACTCTGTATGCCAGTTTCCTAAGCAGTAAAAGGGCGATATTAATGAAACATACCACATAGGGTTCTTGTGAGGATTAGCAAGTTGGCAAACAAAAATGTGCTTAAACTAATACTTGGAATATATTCTGATATCATTACACTATTACATAAACTTCTTTAGTACCAGTACTTGGTTGTGTATGAAGAGATAATTAAGAGATAAAATTACTATGATAAAAATTGTATATATGCATATACATATGGCAGATTCTTTACTGCATGAGCCACCATGGAAGCCCATACATATATACATATATTAATACATATGCACATATACTTTTCATCTTAGAAAATAATGTCATATTATCTTCCAAATTGTTGCAACACGTCACACTCCCACAAGTTATAAAGAAAGCTCATTTCCTGTACATTTTAGATGTGTAACTTATTTAATACAGTGGATTATTGGGGCTGGAAAGATGGTTCATGTTTACTTGAGGGTCAGTTTTGAGCCTCTCTTTCCAAAGCTGAGTTCAGTGACCTCATTTGTGGCCGTGGTGGGAGATATTTACAGTATAGAAAGTGACAAACGATTCAAGTCATGTTCTTGGTGCCCTGTGGGGGGACCGTGGCTGTGGCAGCTTGGAGCAGGATCTCACTTGCTCAACCAGGGATTGAACCTGGATTGCACCACTACCCTGGTTCTTATACCCTCTGGAAAGGAATTTCAACAAAGAGATGGAAAACAGTGAAACAGATAAAGTGTTTATTAAGAGAAATATGTGTGGATACACAGGTGGGTAGGCTCAGTAAGTCGTATTCAGGGGAAATTTAAATCATTTATAAGGGGGCAGTCTTCCAGGACTTTGTTTTCCTCTGGCCAGTCATCTTGCTTTGACCCCATATCTGATTTGTCTCAAGGCTCTCCCTATGTGTGCAAGCATGCTTTTAGTCAAGATGGATCTCAGTGTGAGGGGCTCTGGGAAGTTAGCAAAACTGATAATTGCCTAGCACTCTCCTCATCTAAGGAAACTTTCTGTGCAAGTATAATTTGGGAAGTCTCCCTGACCCCAAGGATGAGAAATATGTAACTTCCTTATCTTTTACCCGAGCAAGGCTCAGCCCCTCTTCGCCCCTGACATTACTATTACCTTACAGTATCTACAGGAGACAAAGTATGGCTTTTCATCCTGTTGTCATTTCTATCTCAAAGTATAAACAGGAGGCTAGTTATAAATGTATAACCTGGAGTCCATTTATCTCCTGCCTCAGGGCTTCTTGTTTCAGCTGGTTGTTAAGCAGTTATTGCCAAATATATAAAAATATATATATTTGCTTTCCTAGTGAGTCAGTGGTAAAGAATCTGCCTGCCAATGCATGAGACATGGGTTTGATCCCTTGGTTGGGAAAATCCCCTGGAGAAGGAAATGGCAACCCACTCCAATATTCTTGCCTGGGAAATCTCATGGACAGTGGGGCCTGGCGGACTATAGTCCATGGGGTTGCAAAAGAGTCAGAGTTGGACATGACTTTGTGACTAAAACAAAAACAACATCATAGATCTATCTATATGTATACAACTTATATTCTTATATTTATGTAGAATAATATTTACATATTTAAAATTATTCTTTTATAATATTTTTATTATTGTATTGATGTTAACTAATGTACAATGTAAACTGTGTCCATTAAAACCCTATATATTCTCTTAGAGTCATAAGGAGAGTTGAAATATGAGCAATCAATTTGGACTTCAAAGTAGATGGTTTCTAAGAGGCTAGAAGTCTAATGATAAATTACTAAACATTACTAAACATTACTCAGCATTGGCTTGGATTTGCTTAAAGTACAAAGTTTTGATTGAAAAAAAAAAAAAAGTTTTGATTGATTTGCAAAAGCAATCATTCAAATTTCATGTAGTTGTGAAGTTTCTTTTTATGCATATGAACATGTTATTATTCTTAAATAAATTGGAAGAGTTTTGGGAGACCCACATTAAAAAAAAAAACAACTTGTCACTTATTTTATTTAGAAATTTTGCAACATTAATACCCACACCATTTATTTTAAATATGAATAGAAAATGAGGCTATGATAAATTCTAGGGAAAAGGAGAAAAAAAATCTAGGAAAGGAAGTTCAAAGAAGTACAAAAATCAGGGGTTTCCTTTTGTTGAAACTTCTGATACACTCTGTATTAGAATTTTGATGTTACCCTAAAACAAACAAACAAAAAAATCAGACTCATTGCTATACATAGATAGTTTTAAGCCAATTCTTTTTCTCTTTTCTTTTTTTTTTTTCACTCAACAGCCCATAAATAACTGTCAGAAAGAAAATGTTTACATTTAATTAAGACTGATAGCAAGAATACTGTTTGAATTATTCTATCAATATCAGTGCTATTCCATATTTTCACATCAAAAAATCTTGAGAAGGAACATTAGCTATCTTTTGTAACAAGATACTATATTATACATATTTGTTGAACTAAAATAGACTGCCAAATACTTCAACAAAAATAGGTTTATTTTGGATAAGAAGTTTGGGGTCTACAACCCATGATGAGCCATATGCAAGTCCCCACAAAGCAAGGGAAGGAAGAGAGAAGGGGGGAAAAAAAAGTTGAGAGAGTTATAGTACATAAAGAGACCATGGCTTTTCATCGGTTGAGTCGTTGCCAGAATAGAAGAGGTGATGAGCTATGCTGTGCTTGCAGACTGTGAGAATGCCCCCTTCTGGTCTCCTTACTACTTAATTGAGGTGAATTTTTTGCAGTTCTTTGGCTGACCTAAAAATTAAATGAACACAACACAGATTAACAGGAGAAAAAAAACAAATTTAATAATATATGTGAAGCAGTCTTATTAAAAAAAAAAATGAGACTGAAAGAAATGACCAAAGCGAGCTGTCATTTAAAAAAGAAAATTACAAATCTGTGAAGAATTTGTGAAGCAAAGGGGCATGGGCTGAGAATATCAAATTAGTGAGTAAGTAATGTGGTAGCTTTACACAGCCTCTTGGCCCCTAAGTTCTCTATTTCTGGTGATAATGATGCTTTCTATCCTCCTGGGACAGGGAGAGTTCTTTTCACACGGAAGATTCATGTCCTGCTTTGCTTTCAGGGAGACAAGTATTGTCAGAATGTCCTCCTTGCACTCCTATTTCTTAAGAAACTTTAACGTAAAATACTCAGTATGCCAATGTGACATATTATGAGGTGACATATCCTTCTCTTTTTCAAAACATTTCAATTATATAGATTTGGATATAAAAATTACTTTTCAGAATAAGCCGTATCCTGACCTTTCCTCATGTCTACCACACACTGATATGTGGAATAAGTGCTAATTTTACAACCATTGTTTTTATTTCTGCCAGTTTCTTGGGCATATTCTGGAGAGTAGGACTGAAATGGAGGAAGATAGAGGTTTAAGAACTATTTACAAAATGTTCAAGTAATGAAGGCATGTAATGATACCATTTCTGTTTATTAGTACACTTAAAATTTAAGGAAATGTAGGTAAATGTCTCAAAAAAGAAAAAAAAAAAAAAGACAGTTTTAAAAAAGAAAGAACACACTTCTAAAGTGATTTAGACCAAGGAAAACTTGTTGCTGTTATTTTCATTGTTGAATAAAGAAATTCAACAGAGTCAAGTTACTAGGATATGTTTTACAATTCCGGTTGGTGATAGTCCATCTTTCATTAGTGAAGGGAAGCAAGACAGACACCTCCAAGGTCTTAGATAACTGAGTTAGGGTCAAAAGACTCAGGACAACTCTAATTATTTTGCTTTTTCAAAATTTTCTTTCTCTACTGCAAATACCTGATAATGTAATGAAAGAGTATGTAATATATATATCTATGAGTGAGTCTGGTGGATGCCTCTAGTCCTTTTATTAACTTCAAACTGCTTGAATACTAAATATGTAAGTGTTAAAAGTCTCTTTATTCCAAGGCTCCTATGATATTGCCAAAAATATATCTAAACATCAGCATTATTTTTTTTTTGAAATTTTTATTTTGTATTGGAGCATAGCCAATTAGATGTTATAATTTCAGGTGAACAGCAGAGGGACTCAGCCATACATATACATGTACCCATTCTCCACTAAGCTCTTCCCCTATCCAGGCTACCACATAATATTGTACTATACAATAGCTCCTTGTTGGTTATCCATTAGTATGTACATGACCACCTCAAGCTCCCCAACTATCCCTTCCCCCCGGCAACATAAGTTTGTCTTCTAAGTCTGTGAGCCTCTTTCTGTTTTGTAATGTAAATAAGTTCATTTGTATCTTTTTTTTTTTTTTTTTTGAGTTCACATATAGGGGATGTCATACAATATTTCTCCTCTGTCTTAAACATCAGCATTTTTGTCTCATATTCTTAATAAAACAGGTTTCATATAATTTCACAGTATTTGTTAGAGTTCACATTTTTCCTGTCTCCACTTCACATAACCAATATTTAACTTAATACAATTCTAAAAATAGAGCAGATACTGAATGAATTAGAAATTAGCATTTATCTCTAGTTTGATCAAAGAATAGTGAGCAATTAAAGTATTTTACAGCAAGAAAGCCTTTCAGATGAGTTGAAGGAATTGAAGTCTTACTTATCATTTGATGGTTAGAGGTGTTTATTGCCTGAACATTATCATAGTTGAAATATTTGCAGTTTTATTAAATTGTGTTTTGTAAGAAAGAATGGATTATGACCGAGTTAGGTGTCTGTGAGTTATTTTTAATATAAAATTTATTTTGAAGTTCTACTAGGCATATAGATCTTATTTTTGAGTCAAACAAACACAAAAACCAGTTCTTCCTTGCAATACATTGACGAAATTTTCTACTTATTTAATAAATAATTAATTAAGAAACATTGAGGGGCTTTGATATGCAGGTATCGGGATACAATAAATTGTGTTATGATTATGTGGAAGCAGAGGACTGGAGGCTTTGAATAAAGACTGTCACTAAGTATTCAGTGACAAGGTCAATACAACTCCTTAGGAGGCACTGACAGAAAGTTCCAGCTAGGTCAATATTCATCACACTCTGATGAATATTACTTGTGGCTCTCTTGATTCTATGTTGTAGTTATCTAATGCTTTTAAATTCCTCCATGTCAGTTTTTGTGTTGGATTATTCTTTGTATCCCCCACAATTTCTTGCATAACTGCACTCACAAAAGTTGTGGAAGCTAACCAAAGGTTTTATTGTAGGGAGGAAGCCAAACCTGACTCCAAGTAGGAACTGATTATTTGACTTGCCTTTCATTGCTTTTGTTATTATAATCATACAGAACAGTTTGCCTCACAGAATCATGCCCCTCTGGCTGACTGTTAAAGTATGTTTCTTCAGAACTCTGTCCACTTGTGGATGACAGGAAGGAAGAAATTAACACATACCCTGACTGAGGCTTGCCGTTCTAGTTCAGTTCAGTTCAGTCGCTCAGTTGTGTCCAACTCCTTGCGACCCCATGGACTGCACAGAAGGCCTCCCTGTCCATCGCTAACTCCCAGAGCTTGCTCAAATTCATGTCCATTGAGTTGGTGATGCCATCCAACCATCTCATCCTCTGTCATCCTCTTCTCCTCCTGCCTGCAACCTTTCCCAGCATCAGGGTCTTTTCCAATGAGTCAGTTCTTCGCATCAGTAGGTCCAAGTATTGGAGTTTCACTTCAGCATCAGTCCTTCCAATGCATATTCAGGACTGATTTCCTTTAGGATGGACTGGTTGGACCTCCTTGCAGTCCAAGGGACTCTCAAGAGTCTTCTGCAATTCCACAGTTCAAAAGCATCAATTCTTCAGTGCTCACCTTCCTCTATAGTCCAACTCCCACATCGATGCATGACTACTGGAAAAACTATAGCTTTGACTAGACAAATCTTTGTTGGCAAAGCAATGTCTCTGCTTTTTAATATACTGTCTAGGTTGGTCATAACTTTTCTTCCAAGGAGTAAGCATCTTTTAATTTCATGGCTGCAGTCACCATCTGCAGTGATTTTGGAGCCAAAGAAAATAAAGTCTGGCACTCTTCAACTGTTTCCCCATCTAGTTGCCATGAAGTGATGGGACTGGATGTCACGATCTTAGTTTTCTGAATGTTGAACTTTAAGCCAACTTTTTCACTCTCCTCTTTCACTTTCATCAAGAGGCTCTTTAGTTCTTTTTCACTTTCTGCCATAAAGGTGGTGTCATCTGCATATCTGAGGTTATTGATATTTCTCCAGGCAATCTTAATTCCAGTTTGTGCTTCATCCAGCCCTAACCCTAACCCTAATTTTTTTTTTGTTTTATATACTCTGCATATAAGTTAAATAAGCAGCATGACAATATACAGTCTTTCCGTATCTGGAACCAGTCTGTTGTTCCACATCCAGTTCTAACTGTTGCTTCTTGACCTGCAGATTTCTTGACCATACAGATTTCTCAGGCGGTAGGTCAGGTGGTCTGGTATTCCTATCTCTTTAAGAATTTTCCATAGTTTGTTATGCTCCACACAGTCAAAGGCTTTGGCATAGTCAATAAGGCAGAAGTAGATACTTTTTTGGAGCTCTCTTGCTTTTTCGATGATCCAACGGATGTTGACAATTTGGTCTCTGGTTCCACTGCCTTTCCTAAATCCAGCTTGTACATCTGGAAGTTCATGGTTCATGTACTGTTGAAGCCTGGCTTGGAGAATTTTGAGCATTACTTTACTAGCATGTGAGATGAGTGCAATTGTGCAGTAAGTAGTCTGATCATTCCTTGACATTGCCTTTCTTTGGAATGAAAACTAAACTTTTCCAGTCCTGTGGCCACTGCTGAGTTTTCCATATTTTTTTCCATATTTTTGCTGGCATATTGAGTGTAGCACTTTCACAGAATCATCTTTTTGGATTTAACGTAGCTCAACTGGAATTCCATCACCTCCACTAGCTTTGTTCGTAGTGATGCTTTCTAAGGCCCACTTGACTTCACATTCCAGGATGTCTGGCTCTAGGTGAGTGATCACACCATCATGGTTATCTGGGTCATGAAGATCATTTTTGTATAGTTCTATGTATTCTTACCACCTCTTAATATCTTCTGCTTCTGTTAGGTCCATACCATTTCTGTCCTTTATTATGCCCATCTTTGCATGAAATGTTCCCTTGGTATCTCTAATTATCTTGAACAGATCTCTAGTCTTTCCCATTCTATTGTTTTCCCCTATTTCTTTGCATTGATCTCTGAGGAAGGCTTTCTTATCTTTCCTTGCTATTCTTTGGAACTCTGCATTCAGATGCATATATCTTTTCTTTTCTCTTTTGCCTTTTGCTTCTGTTCTTTTCACAGCTATTTGTAAGACCTCCGCAAACAACCATTTTGCCTTTTTGCATTTCATTTTTTGGGGGA
The DNA here is from genome assembly GCF_029407905.1 of Bubalus kerabau. Taxonomy (NCBI): domain Eukaryota; kingdom Metazoa; phylum Chordata; class Mammalia; order Artiodactyla; family Bovidae; genus Bubalus; species Bubalus kerabau. Next base: position 7,805,109 of record NC_073645.1, read on the forward strand.
TGGTCTTGATCCCTGTCTCCTGGACAAAGTCACAAACCTCCGTACATAGTTCTTCTGGCACTCTGTCTATCAGATCTAATCCCTTGAATCTATTAGTCACTTCCACTGTATAATCATAAGGGATTTGATTTAGGTCACACCTGAATGGTCTAGTGGTTTTCCCTACTTCCTTCAATTTAAGTCTGAATTTGGCAATAAGGAATTCATGGTCTGTGCCACAGTCATTCTAGGAGATGTTTTGCAAGATTAATGGCCTTTTTACTTTGCCTCCTCACCTCCCCTCATCTCTAATCTATAAAAGAACCTGGCATCCAGACCCCAATAAGATGGTTATTTTTAGGCAATATCCTGCCATCTTCTCTGTCTGCCGGCACTCCGATTAAAGTATCTTCCTTGCCTCATAACCTCGTCTCAGATTCACTGGCCTGTAGTATAGGGAACAGATCGAGCTTGGACCTGGTAACAGTTTCATATAATTAAATGTTGAATGTTAGCAACTTTATAAGTGATATGTGAAATAATGTGCACTGAGAAATACAAGTTAGACAGTCAAACTTAACTCTTAAAGGAGATGTATCCTTGCTTGCCAGTTACAGTTACAGTTTCCTAAATTAGTGATATTTTTAAATGTTTAAACTTTTAAAGTATTATCTTATTTTTAAAATGAGAGAAAGAAATAAGGAAGGATAATAGAATAGAAAGAAGGATTTGAGGGGGGGTAGTTTTTTATATGTATTGGATTTACACATAGCAATGAATGAAAATATAAACTTAATAAAATCACATAAAATATTTATGGAAATAATTATGCTTTATTTATATACTCCCAATTTACAATGCTATTTCCTTTATTCAGAAGAGTCACAAAAAGCAAGCATTTTACTAGAAGAGCAAAATATTCCTTTCTTTTTAGCTTTTATTATAATTGTTGGGGGCTTTGTTTTAGGCAATATTTTATGATCAAATTCTGAACTGCAAAAAGTGAATTATGATTAAAAACACCTTCCCTAGACTTGCAAGTTAGGAATGTGCACAAGGCCTATTTTCATATCTCTATTTATATTGTATTTATTGGTGACAAATTCTGGAAGATGTCTATCTATATATTAATCAAGTTGGTAGTTTTTCTTAGTGTATTTCACCTGTAGTAGTGAAAAGGAGAAGAATGTGTCAGCCAAAAATGTGTCTCTTTAGCATATATACAAAATATTAATCAGTCAATCTAAGAAAGTTATGGAAAATTTTATTTACCAAAGTGAGGACTATAACCCAGGGACAGCCTCTCAGAGGAGCTATTCTGCCCACCAGAGGTCAAAGCACAGTTACATGTAAGTTTCTGGGACAAAGGGCTATATATTAAATTATATATTATAGACAATTTACACAATCTACATGTACAAAGAGTAATTGACCATTGATCCTCATGACTCCTTACATGATTAAGAAGGAGGGTTCTCTCCTAAGGAGTTGTGACCCTTGATGAGAGTAGAAAGAATATTATTTCCTAAGGAGGTATGGTTAACATACATGTACAGTACACACTAAAGGGGAAGAAATTTTCTCATTTCCCTAAATTATTAATTTTATTTCAGCACGCATAAGAATTATTTTGGGCTGAGTAATAAACAAAAAACACAGCAGGCAGAAAAGAAGCTCTAAAAACTAATAGAAGAATTTTCATTTACAAGTAAAAACTCCAATTGTAAAGGGTGTCTTTCTATCTGTACCTAGAAGGCAAGGATGATTCTAAATCTCTAGAAACTTCTCAGTGGAGAAGGCTTGCATTTAAATCTGTATAACAAACATACAGAAGAGTCTGAAATGCAGTATATGGGTGCTATCTTAAAAACTTCAGAAATGTCTCAGTTCCTTTCCAAGGCAAACCTTTCAACATCAGAGTAATCCAAGTCTATGTGCCAACCACTAATGTCTAAGAAGCTGAAGTCAAACGGTTCGTGACAACCTCCCAGGATTTCTAGAGCTTACACTAGAAAAAGATGTCCTTTTCATCATAGGGGAATGGAATTCAAAACTATTGAAATCAAGCAATACCTGGAATGACATGCAAATTTGGCCTTGGGGTACTGAATGAAGCAGGTCAAAGGCTAACATAGTTTTGACAAGAGAACACACTGGTCATAGCAAATACCCTCTTCCAAAAACACAAGAGACAACTCTATACATAGACATCATCAGATGGTTAATACCAAAATCAGACTGATTATACTCTTTGCAGCCAAAGATGAAGAAGCTCTATACAGTCAGCAAAAATAAGACCAGGAGCTGACTGTGGCTCAGAACATGAACTCTTTATTGTAAAATTCAGACTTAAATTGAAGAAAGTAGGGGAACCACTGGGCCATTCAGGTATAAGATAAATCAAATCTCTTATGATTATACAGTGGAAGTGACAAATAGATTCAAAGGATTAGATCTGATAGACAGAGTACCTGAAGAACTATGGACACAGATTCATAACATTGTAACAAGAGGTAGTGACCAAAACTATCCCAAAGAAAAGGAAATTCAAGAAGACAAAGTAATTGTCTGAGGGGGCCTTACAAAAAGTTGAGAAAAGAAGGGAAGCAAAAGGCAAAGGAGAAAAAGAAAGATACACCCATATGAATGCAGAGTTCCAAAGAATAGCAAGGAGAGATATGGAAGGCCTTTTTCAATGAACAATGCAAAGAATATAGGAAAACAATAAAATTTAAAAGATTAGAGATCTCTTCAAGAAAATTGGAGATACCAAGGGAACATTTCATGAAAATTTAGACACAATAAAGGACAAAAATGGCAAGAACCTAACAAAAACAGAAGAGATTAAAAGAGATGCAAGAATACACAGAACTGTACAAAAAAGGTGCTAATACCCAGGATAATCACAATGGAGTGGTCACTCATCTAGAGCCAGACATCCTGGAGTATGAAGTCAAGTGGACCTTATGAAGCATTTTTCTGAATAAAGCTAGTGGAGGTAATGGAATTCCAGCTGAGCTATTTAAAATCCTAAAAGATGATGCTGTGAAAGTTCTGTACCCAATATGCCAGCAAATTTGGGAAATTCATCAGTGATCGCAGGACTAGAAAAGGTCAGTTTTCATTCCAGTCCCAAAGAAGGGCAGTGCCAAAGAATGTTCAAACTACCATACAGTTGCACTCATTTCACAAGCTAGCAGGCTAATGCTTCAAGCTGGGCTTCAACCGAACATGAACGGAGAACTTCCAGATGTTCAAGCTGGATTTAGAAAAGGCAGAGGAACCAGAGATCAAATTGCCAACAGTCACTGGATCATAAAGAAAGCAAAGAAATTCCAGAAGAATATCTACTTATTCTTCATTGACTACGCTAAAGCCTTTTACTGTGTAGATCACAACAAACTGTAGAGAATTTTTAAAGAGATGGGAATACCAGACCACCTTCCCTGCCTCCTGACAAGAAGCAACAGTGAGAACCCGACATGGAAAAATGAACAGATTCAAAATTGGGAAAGCAGTATATCAAGGCTGTATATTGTCACCCTGCCCATTTAACTTACAAGCAGAGTACATCATGTGAAATACCAGGCTGGATGAATCAAAAGCTGGAATCAACATTGCTAGGAAAAATATCAAAAATCTCAGATAGGCAGATCAGATCAGATCAGATCAGTCGCTCAGTCATGTCCGACTCTTAGTGACCCCATGAATCGCAGCACTCCAGGCCTCCCTGTCCATCACCAACTCCCGGAGTTCACTCAGACTCACATCCATCGAGTCAGTGATGCCATCCAGCCATCTCACCCTCTGTTGTCCCCTTCTCCTCTTGCCCCCAATCCCTCCCAGCATCAGAGTCTTTTCCAATGAGTCAACTCTTCGCATGAGGTGGCCCAAGTACTGGAGTTTCAGCTTTAGCATCATTCCTTCCAAAGAAATCCCAGGGCTGATCTCCTTCAGAATGGACTGGTTGGATCTCCTTGCAGTCCAAGGGACTCTCAAGAGCCTTCTCCAACACCACAGTTCAAAAGCATCAATTCTTCGGCACTCAGCCTTCTTCAGAGTCCAACTCTCACATCCATACATGACCAAAAACCATAGCCTTGACTGGATGAACCTTTGTTGGCAAAGTAATGTCTCTGCTTTGGAATATGCTATCTAGGTTGGTCATAACTTTCCTTCCAAGGAGTAAGTGTCTTTTAATTTCATGGCAGCAGTCACCATCTTCAGTGATTTTGGAGCCCAGAAAAATAAAGTCTGACACTGTTTCCACTGTTTCCCCATCTATTTCCCATGAAGTGATGGGACTACATGCCATGATGATACCACTCTAATGGCAGAAAACGAAGAGGAACTAAAGAGTCTCTTAAAAGTGAAAGATAAGAGTGAAAAAGCTGACTTAAAAATCACTATTCAAAAAGTAAGATCATGGCATCCAGTTCCAAAACTTCATGACAAATAGAAGGGGAAATAGTAGAAGCAGTGACAGATTTTATTTTCTTAGTTTCCAAAATCACCAGGACCTGTGACTGCAGCCATGAAATTGAAAGATGCTTGCTCTTTGCCTTGACAGATATAGTAAATCTTGACAGTATTAAGAACAGAGACATCATTTTGCCAACAAAGATACGTTTAATCAAATCTATGTTTTTTCCATAGTTATGTATGGATGTAAAAGTTGGACCATAAAGGAGGCTGAGTGCTGAAACATTGATGTTTTTGAATTGTTCTGGAGAAGATTCTCAAGAGTCCCATGGATTGCAAAGAGTTCAAACTGAAACAGGAGGGAAGGGGACAGGGTACAACATTTGAAAGAATTTCATACCCCAAGACAAAGCATAAATCTATTAGAATCAAATGGGTCCAAGATGGCATACAAGTCACCTTCAACTAGACCTTGATCTTCAATCAGCAAGCTAAATGACATATCCAGAGGAGCCATGACAGGTCAAGGCACCAAAAGACCAAAATACAGGTGGTGGCCCAATTTTCTCTACCCTTTCCCCCAAATGGTTGGAATAATATTCCCACTCATTAGCCTATGAAATTACCCAGCTCTTAAAAACTAACTATGCCATATCTCAAAGCAGCTGCCATGTAATGGCCCACACTCTGTCTATGGAGTGTGCTTCTCTCTGAATAAATCCACTTCTTACCTATCCCTTTGTTTCTATTTCTATGATGAAACATCAAGAACCTAAGCTTCACTAGGTCCTGAAACCAGGTCTGTGATCTCGGAAGACTGTGGGTATTGTCTGAGCTGAAGTCCAAGCCACGGGGGTTTGAGTACCAAACTAGGTTTTGGTTAGGTTTGAGTCCTGGCTCATGGGTTCAAGTCCCAAACTGAGGTAAACAGTTTCAAAACCAGTCAGTCCTAAAGGAAATTAACTCTGAACATTTATTGGAAGGACTGATGCTGAAACTCCTATACTTTGGCCACCTGACGTGAAGAGCTGACTCATTGAAAAAGACCCTGATGCTTGGAAAGAATGAAGGCAAAAGGAAAAGAGGGTGGAGGATGATGAAATGGGAATCAGAAGTTTGGTTAACAGAGCCTAAGAAAGAACTTCACAGTAGAGAAAGAACACTCACAGTGACAACTGAATATGATTTATTAAAGAGAAGAAATGTACAAAGCTCTCAGCATAGACATTGACATGGGATAAAGAGTCCCCCCAAAGTGGGACGTACAACAGTTTATATCCTTGCCAGTATTAATCTGTACATTTTGATTGGCTCCTGTCCTTAAAATACATCATTTCTAACCTATCATTTTAAAGGTCAAAATGTTTAGCTTAAAATCTTTATGGCTTCTCTTGATCCTCAGATTAAGTCATCACCCTTTTTCATGCCTCCTGGCCATTTTGCAATGGACCTGATGTATGGGCTAAAAGATTAATGATCAACAGTTGTTTTTCCCTCAGGCATATGAAACATAAGTTAATTACTGCCCTCCCTGGATCTGAGTGCTAATAGTTTATCAGACCAAGGATACATTCCAGGAATTTGGAACAAAGGGTATAACTTTAGGTTAATGGAGGGAGATATTTATTGAAAACCAGCTCTCAGAGTATTACACTGAGTGCCTTCAATGAGATGATGAGATAGGATCACTGACTCAGTGGACATGAATTTGAGAAAACTCAAGAGACAGTGAAGGTCAGGGAAGCCTGGCCTGTTACATTCCATGTATTGCATACATGGACATGACTTAACAACTGAACAACACCATGCCTCTAGACTGAATTCTTACCCTTGAGAAAGGTTAGAACCAAGGAAATCACCATTGGAATGTGGCCCATCCAATATCACATAAAATGGTATTAATTCAATGTCTTTCTTAAATTTTAATTGACACTGTCTTTTTTGCAAACTGCATTCTGCACAATTGTAGAGGTGGGAAATTTTTCCATTCTACCCTTCTAGGTTCTTTGGTTGGTCTAATAATCACATGGCTATAAAACAGATTAATGGAAAAAAGACAAAGTTGTATCACATATATGACTTCCCCGGTGGCCTGGATGGTAAAGAATCTGTAATGCAGAAGACCTGGTTTCAATCCCTGGCTTAGGATACCTTGGAGAAGGGAATGGCTGCCCATTTCAGTATTCTTATCTGGAGAATTCCATGGACAGAGGAGCCTGGGGGGCTTTTCAGTCCATGGGGCCTCAAAGAGTCAGATGCGAATAACACATACACATACCTTTTGTATATATGGGGAATACTCAGGAAAACAGGGTAACTCCTCCCCAGTATGGCAGAAGCCCTTGCCTTAAGTATCAGCTTTAGCTAAACACATAAGATATTGAGGGTAGAAGTTTAGTTAAGGGAAGTTAGGTGGCAGAGTGGTAAAGAATCTGCCTACCATTGCAGGAGACATGAGTTTGATCCCTGGGTCGATCCTCTGGAGAAGGAAAAGGCAACACACTCCATTCTTGCCTGTAAAATTTTATGGATCCTGGAGGCCTAATTCCATAGGGTTGCAAAAGAATCAGACAGAACTTAGTAAACAACAACAAAAGTTGATATGCATATTTAAGTTGCTAGTGATAAGATCATCTCCCTCTTCCAGGTATAGCCAAGGACACATCTTTGCAAGAGATTTCCCTTGTATATGTAAATGTCCCTTACAAAATGCTGACTATTTCTCAGTTTTCAAAGCTTCCTTTGTGTCTTCAGTTTCTTAAAAATAATCAGCCTCAAATAATCATATTTGGGGATGGCAAATTCTACTCCCCTATATAATTTAAAATAGTAGGTTTGATGTGTTTTCTAAAAAAGAAAGAAAGAAAGAAAAAAAAGTTAAATTAAGACTTTTCTATTTATACTCAGTTCATAGGTTTATAGTATAATTTAAAATTCTAATTTGTAGACCAAAATTATCTCTCATGTCATTTGCTACCCCTAGTATATGTTGAACTGTACTAGATATAATAAACAAACATGAAAATTTAAAACAGTTAAAGAAAGTGAAAAGTAAAAGTGAAGTCACTCAGTCATGTTCGATTCTTTGCGATCCCATGGACTGTAGCCTACCAGGCTCCTCTCTCCATGGGATTCCCCAGGCAAGAGTACTGGAGTGGATTGCCATTTCCTTCTCCAGGGGATCTTCCCAACCCAGGGATTGAACCCCGGTGTCCCGCATTCCAGGCAGATGCTTTAACCTCTGAGCCACCAGGGATTCAAAACAGTTAAAGGAGGACTTAAAAAAATTATATAAAATTATATACTTATATATTTAACCAATCAAGAGAATTCCCTGGCAAGCCAGTGGTTAGGAATCTGCTCCCTTACTGCCAAGGGCCTGGAATCAACCTCTAGTTGGGGAACTAAGATCCCACAAGACATGCAGTGAGGCCAAAAGTTAATAATAAATTTTAAGAAGTAAATAAAAATGTAACCAATCATAATTATCAGTATAATCTCAATATGTTTATTCTGTTCTTGAGAAAAAAAAAAAAGTTTTTCTCTGTCCTCTTAGATTTACTAATCAGAGACTTTTGTATTAGACTGACCAAAACCAAAATAAAACAAAACCCAAGGGCTTTTCTGGTGGTCCAGTGGTTAAAAAACTGCCTTGCAGTGCAGGGGACACAGGTTCAATTCCTGGTCCAGGAAGATCTCATATGGTTCAGAGCAACTAACCCTGTGCACCACTGAAACAGGAATCCAAGTTCTTGTTCATGGAGAACCTCACGAACATGCAAACCCTCACCCAAGCAGAGTTTATATTAAAGGAGAGAGAAGTATAAAGCTCCCAGCACAGACACTGAGAAGAGGTGACATGACCCCAAAAGGTGGCTTAAAACTCAACATTCAGAAAAAAAGATCATGGCATACGGTCCCATCACTTCATAGCAAATAGATGGGGGAACAATGGAAATAGTGACAGACTTTATTTTCTCAGGCTCCAAAATAACTGCAGATGGTGACTGAAGCCATGAAATTAAAAGTCACTTGCTCCTTGGAAGAAAAGCCATGACAAACTAAGATGGGAATCTGAGTTCTTATCTGAAGAATGGAATCCATAAACAGGCAACATTCACAGTAGCAAGCAAATAGGATTTATTAAAGCAGAGGAAAGTCCAAAGCTCTCAGCATAGATACTGAGAGTGGGTATAGAGTCCCCCCAAGGTGGGACTTAGAGAAGTTTTTATATTCTTTCTTAAATCACAGTATTTCTAACCAATTAATTTAAAGATCAAGATACTTAGCATCTTTATGCCTTCTCTTGATCCTTGGATTAAGTTACCACCCTTTTTCATACCCTCTGGCCACTTTACAATAAACCAGATGTATGGACTTATGAACCAGAGATCAAATTGCCAAAATCCATTGGATCATCTAACGGCTTTTCCAGTAGTCATATATGAATGTGAGAGTTGAACTATAAATAAAGCTGAGCACCAATGAATTGATGTTTCTGAACTGTGGTGTTGGAAAAGACTCTTGAGAGTCCATTGAACTGCAAGGAGATCCAACCAGTCCATCCTAAAGGAAATCAGCCCTGATTATTCATTGGAAGGACTCAGGCTAAAGCTGAAACTCCAATATCCTGGCCACCGGATGCCTTCGCATCGGTGAGCTAACTCATTTGAAAAGATCCTGGTGTTGGGAAAGATTGAAGGCAGGATGAGAAGGGGAGGACAGAGGATGAGATGGTTGGATGGAATCACAAACTATATGGACGTGAGTTTGAGTAAACTCTGGGAGTTGGTGATGCACAGGGAAGCTTGGTGAGCTGCAGTCCATGGGGTCACAAAGAGTCAGACATGACTGAGCAACTGAATTGAACTGAATGGATTGGATCATCGAAAAAACAAGAGAGTTCCAGAAAAACTACACCAAAGACTTTGACTATGTGGATTGAAACAAACTGTGGAAAATTCTTAAAGAAATGGGAATGTCCAACCACCTGACCTGTCTCCTGAGAAATCTGTATGGTCAAGAAATCTGCAGGTCAAGAAGCAACAGTTTGAACTGGACATGGAACAACAGACTCGTTACAAATAGGGAAAGGAGTATGTCAGTGCTGTATATTGTCACCTTGCTTATTTAGCTTATGTGCAGGGTACATCATGTGAAATGCCGGGCTGGATAAAACACAGGTTGGAATCAATATTGCTGGGAGAAATATCAATAACCTCAGATATACAGATGACATCACCTTATGGCAGAAAGTGAAGAAGAACTAAAGAGCGTCTTGATGAAAGTGAAAGAGGAAAGTGAAAAAGTTGGCTTAAAACTCAACATTCAGAAAACTAAGATCATGGCATCCAGTTCCATCACTTCATGGCAAATAGATGGGGAAACAATGCAAACAGTGACAGACTTTATTCTCCTGGGCTCCAAAATCATTGCAGGTGGTGACTGAAGCTATGAAATTAAAAGATGCTTGCTTCTTGGAAGAAAAACTATGACCGACCTAGACAGCATATTAAAAAGCAGAGATATTACTTTGCCATGACTGAACTGAATTGAACTGATTGGCTTAAGATTAATGATCACCAGTTGTTTTTCCCCCAAGCATATGGAATATAATTTAATTACTGCTCTTTCCTGGATCTGAGTGCTAAAAATCTATCAGACTAAAGACATATTCCAGGAATTTAGGACAATGGACCAGGATATTTACTGAAAACAAGACTGAGGTCTCAGAGTTCTATACTGAATGCCTAGTAATTTCTACCTCAAAACCTAGACAGCATATTAAAAAGTAAAGGCCCATATATTCAAAGCTATGGCTTTTCCAGTAGTCATGTATGGATGTGAGAGTTGGACCATAAAGAAAGCTGAGCACCGAAGAATTGATGCTTTTGAACTGTGGTGTTGAAGAGGACTCTTGAGAGTCTTTTTGACTGCAAGGAGATCAAACCAGTCAGTCCTAAAAGAAATCAACCCTGAATGTTCATTGGAAGGACTGATGCTGAAGCTGACGCTCTAATACTTTGGCAACCTGATGTGAAGGGTTAACTCATTAGACAAGACTCTGATGCTTGCAAAGACTGAAGGCAAGAAGAGAAGGGGATGACAGAGGATGAGATGGTTGGATGGCATCACTGACTCAATGGACATGAGTTTGAGCAAGCTCTGGGAAGCCTGGCTTGCTGCAGTCCATGGGTTTGCAATGAGTCAGACATGACTGAGTGAGTGAACTGAACTGAACTGAACTGAACTATAGCAGTTTATATCTTTACCAGTACTGATCTATTCATTTTTGATTGGCTCACGTCCCTGATATACGTAATTTCTGACCAATTAGTTTGAAAGTCCCTATTTCCAGTCTGTCATTTTTATGGCTTTTTTTTTTTAATCCCCCTGTGCTTGGGTTTTCATAGACATTGAGTTATCATCCCACGACCCTTTCTCATGACTGCAGGCCATTTTTCAAAGACCAAATAGGGACCAGATATATGGGCTAAAAGTTAATGGTCCACCTTGTGTTTTCTGTCTTGACAAGTTGGTCAACAATTTACTGAATGTTTTGTCCTGCATCTGGATGTTTTATGACCTTCCAGACCAAGGACACATTCCTCTAAAAGTCAGGAAATTGGAACAAAGGGTATAGCTTTAGGTTAATGGAGCAAGATGTTTGTATGATAGAAAGAGTTGGAATTAAAAAAGAGCTGGAGTCTCATCCCTACAATGAAAGCCTTCCAATTTCTCAGTCAGTTATTTCAGTGGCTCAGTCATGTTTGACTCTTTTCAACCCCATGGACTGCAGCACACCAGCCTTCCCTGTCTATCACCAACTCCTGGAGCTTGCTCAAACTCATGTCCATTGAGTCGATGATGCCATGCAACCATCTCATCCTCTATCATGTCCTTCTTCTCCTTCCTTCAATCTTTCCCAGCATCAGGGTCTTTTCCAATGAGTCAGTTCTTTGCATCAGGTGGCCAAAGTATTAGACATCTACCTCACCACAGTAATTGAGTCTGTACTCTAGAGCCTGGGGATCACAACTACTGAGACCACATGCAGCAACTACTGAAGCCTGAGTGCCCTAGAACCCATGCTCCACAACTAGAGAAGCCCCCTATCTGCAAGGAAGACCCATCACAGCTATAAATATATATATATATATATATATTTATATATATATATATATATTTATTTATTTATTTATTTAAAACCCCCAAACAGATTAACAAGTGAAAAGAATAAAGTATTGTTATATGTGTAAGAAAGCAAGCAAATAAAGTTGCTTCCTAAGCAGCTAAAGAATGAGTAGGTTTCTAGGGAATAAGCAGGAGCTAAAGAAAGATTGTGATGATGTTTGTTTATGTAGATTCTAGTGTTTTTATTCTCTTTGTTTCTTTTCTCATGGCTACAAAACTCCCCCAGAGAACATGTTCATGGAAGCTTCACTTGCAAATGTTTCTGCTTTTAATAAGTTAAGGGAAACTCTAAAAAGGCTTCTTTCTGTGTATGATCAATCTCTAATGTCTTTAATTGAAAATAATTTGCAAATAATAATTTGATAAATTAAACATCAAAGAAAACAAGAGTTTTTACCAAACTCATGTTCTGCTGCTTGCCACTTGAAAGGTAATGCTCAAGAGACAGTTATTGGTAGGAAAAGAAAGGTTGCTTTATTCAGGAGTCAGGAAAGCTGAAAGAAGACAGAGTTGTGCCCAGGAACCAATAGTAAATATTCTGCTCTATCATGAAACTTTTTAAAGGGAGAAAGGGGAAACTTATCACAGATAATCATTTGGTGTAGGAATCAGAGTCTTTGCTATTGTCCACTCTTTCTGATTGATTGGTGTTGAGATAACAGGATGGTATTCTAGGAACCTTGTACTCACCTGAAGTTACAATTCTCCACCTAGTGGGGCCTGGTTCCTGGAGAAGAACTCAAAGATATTGTTATACATATTACTTGAGGGGGAACCAGGTTTTACTTGTTCACTGCACTATTACAAAGAGCTGTGAAAAGAAGAGAAGCAAAAAGCAAAGGAGAAAAGGAATGATATAAGCATCTGAATGCAGAGTTCCAAAGAATAGCAAGAAGAGATAAGAAAGCCTTCTTCAGCGATCAATGCAAAGAAATAGAGGAAAACAACAGAATGGGAAAGACTAGAGATCTCTTCAAGAAAATCAGAGATACCAAAGGAACATTTCATGCAAAGATGAGCTCGATAAAGGACAGAAATGGTATGGACCTAACAGAAGCATAAGATATTAAGAAGAGATGGCAAGAATACACAGAAGAACTGTACAAAAAAGATCTTCATGACCCAGATAATCACGATGGCGTGATCACTGACCTAGAGCCAGACATCCTGGAATGTGAAGTCAAGCGGGCCTTAGAAAGCATCACTACGAACAAAGCTAGTGGAGGTGATGGAATTCCAGTTGAACTATTCCAAATCCTGAAAGATGATGCTGTGAAAGTGCTTCACTCAATATGCCAGCAAATTTGGAAAACTCAGCAGTGGCCACAGGACTGGAAGAGGTCAGTTTTCATTCCAATCCCAAAGAAAGGCAATGCCAAAGACTGCTCAAACTACCACACAATTGCACTCATCTCACACGCTAGTAAAGTAATGCTCAAAATTCTCGAAGCCAGGCTTCAGCAATATGTGAACTGTGAACTTCCAGATGTTCAAGCTGGTTTTAGAAAAGGCAGAGGAACCAGAGATCAAATTGCCAACATCCGCTGGATTATAGAGAGTTCCAGAAAAACATGTATTTCTGCTTTACTATGACAAAGCCTTTGACTGTGTGGATCACAATAAACTGTGGAAAATTCTGAAAGAGATGGGAATACCAGACCACCTGATCTGCCTCTTGAGAAATTTGTATGCAGGTCAGGAAGCAACAGTTAGAACTGGACATGGAACAACAGACTGGTTCCAAATAGGAAAAGGAGTTCGTCAAGGCTGTATATTGTCACCCTGCTTATTTAACTTATATGCAGAGTACATCATGAGAAACGCTGGACTGGAAGAAACACAAGCTGGAATCAAGATTGCCGGGAGAAATATCAATAAGCTCAGATATGCAGATGACACCACCCTTATGGCAGAAAGTGAAGAAGAACTCAAAAGCCTCTTGATGAAGGTGAAAGTGGAGAGGTAAAAAGTTAGCTTAAAGCTCAACATTCAGAAACGAAGATCATGGCATCCGGTCCCATCACTTCATGGGAAATAGATGGGGAAAGAGTGGAAATAGTGTCAGACTTTATTTTTCTGGGCTCCAAAATCACTACAGATGGTGACTGCAGCCATGAAATTAAAAGACGCTTACTGCTTGGAAGGAAAGTTATGACCAACCTAGATAGCATATTCAAAAGCAGAGACATTACTTTGCCAACAAAGGCCCATCTAGTCAAGGCTATGGTTTTTCCTGTGGTCATGTATGGATGTGAGAGTTGGACTGTGAAGAAGGCTGAGCGCTGAAGAATTGATGCTTTTGAAGTGTGGTGTTGGAGAAGACTCTTGAGAGTCCCTTGGACTGCAAGGAGATCCAACCAGTCCATTCTGAAGGAGATCAGCCCTGGGATTTCTTTGTAAGGAATGATGCTAAAGCTGAATCTCTGGTACTTTGGCCACCTCATGTGAAGAGTTGACTCATTGGAAAAGACTCTGATGCTGGGAGGGATTGGGGGCAAGAGGAGAAGGGCACGACAGAGGATGAGATGGTTGCATGGCATCACTGACTCTATGGACGTGAGTCTGAGTGAACTCCGGGAGTTGGTGATGGACAGGGAGGCCTGGCGTGCTGGGATTCATGGGGTCGCAAAGAGTCGGACATGACTGAGCGACTGATCTGATCTGATCTGATTATTTCTTGATTGCACTTCCTTTATTTCTGCATTCCCTCACTCTTCTAATTAGCAATTGTTTGAATCTCCCTTTGGAAATCAGGGAAGGTCAAAGAAGCTGAATGAAATCTATTTCCTACAAATAAGAAATGGGGAACACGAACAGGATTTGTACCTGGTAGGGCCCCACAAGGTCCTAGTTGGTTTCAGAGTCATAAAGTTATTGCATTCAAGAAAGGTTGCCCTTGCAAAATTGCATCAATAGAGCTTCTGCTTCCCAAGATCTTACCAAAGAACACTTTTCAACCCCAAAAAATGGGAAAAACAAAACAGACAATAAAATAAAATAAAATCTGTGTTCTCTGGCAATATTGTGGTTAGTGGAAAAGAGGAAAAATGGAAATGTAATTCCCATTTCTGATACAAGGATACTCTTCTCAGAAATTATAGTTTTTTAGAGTCTCAAAGAATGAAGAAATGAAACAATTGTCATTTATAAACTTGGAAACAAGTTATTTTAGTGATGCCAGAAGAGAGAAGGAAGAAGGAGAGAAGGAAGGTTCTCAAAATATACTTTGTGACAGGCAATCTTATATGAAACATACAAATACATTTTTCCAATGAGTATAGCAGATCTTGTGGGTCTTCTTTCCTTCCTTTTATTCACCTCTTCACTTAATTTTTCTTCTTTTTCTTCTCTCTCTCTCTCTCTCCCCCCACTTTTTTAAAATGAGCAACATTTATTTCATAAACTTAAATTTCTTGAAGCATCATAAATAAAATAAAATAAAATACTGGGGTGGGGACAGGAGTGAAGAAATCAAGAGTCATCTTGATTGTTAACTTGTTTGTTAACTGTCTTCTCAAAGGAAAAGTAAACATTTATGTATCTTCATGATGGGAGATGGTTTCACAACTTGGAGAAAACCTTCATGGAAGTTAGGCTCCTACCCTCCTACAGGGACTGGGAGATATTAATAGAAGCTCTATTTTCCTTGATCATTACACTTCAAATGGATAATTCTTAGATCCTGGAGAAAGAGTCCTGGGTATAAAACTGGTAAAAGTTTGAGCTAGAAGAAGGTTGACACCTCAAAAGGGCAGAGAAAGTATTTACAAATGCAAGTTTTCTAAAGTAAATGCTCGAAGAAAAGGGAGGTCAGATGCCTACAGTCAGGAAGAAATGTGTCTACGGTGTAATCAAGCTGGAGGGAACATTGAGTACATCTTATGTTCTTTTTCTTTTCTTCCTCTCTCACAGGACCGTGCACAAAACCTAAATGAACGGCGAACCACCACCACCACCCTCACAGTGGACATTCTGGATGGAGATGACCTGGGTCCAATGTTTCTTCCATGTGTCCTCGTGCCAAACACTCGTGACTGTCTCCCGCTCACCTATCAAGCTGCCATACCTGAGCTGAGAACTCCAGTAAGCATACTCTCATCTTTTCCTCTTCACTTCTACCTCTGTGACCCCCAGTGAGATCCTGTTCAAATATTTTGAACACATATGTGGTGAAAATAATATGCTTTTCTAAATGGATATTGGAAAATAGTTTATGTCCAAAACCATTTTGAGACAGTATGGGTAAATTTTTATTCATAATGTCTAATTATATCATTGAAGGAATGTCATCAAGTAACATGGCAGAAGATGAAATGGTTAGATAGCATCACCAACTTAATGGACATGAATTTGCACAAACTTCAGGAAATAGTGAAGGACACGGAAGCCTAGTGTTCATGGGGTCACAAATAGACACAATTGAGCGAGTGAACAACAACAAGCTGAAGTAGCAGCCCATTTGACTCTGCTTTTTTTCCCCCATGTATAAAGCATAACAAAGATCAGTTGGCATCATATACTTGGAAACTCCCAGAAATAACCCCAGCATTTTCTTAAATTCACTTCTCAACATTCAGCCCTAAGTCAGAGGACACATATATTAACAGGATGCCCTTTTGTCTTTTAAAATCCTGATATATTATTGGATATTATGCTTGGCTGTTTGGAGGGGGGAGCTAATGAATCCTGAATGTAAACATTTATTCATTAAAGACATATTTTAAAGAAACAAAAATTAAGTCATGTGTACATATTTTCTACATTCAATTCTTAATTATTTTTTAAATTTCAAATAAATCTATAAATTGGTGTTAGCCTAAAATTCACACCATAGACCTGCCTGTGTGATAAATATACATATCTAAGAATAAAAGTATAAGGCTAATAGATATTCTGTGTGTGTACACATGTGTACTCAGTCATGTCCCACTCTTTGGGACCCCACGAACTGTAGCCTGCCAGGCTCCTCTGTCCATAGAATTCTCTAGTCAGGAAGTGGGTTGCCATTTCCTACTCCATAGGATCTTCCCAATCCAGGGAATGAACCTTTGTCTCTTGTGTCTCCTGCCTTTGCAGGCAGATTTTTTACCACTGTGCCACCTGGTAATCCCAATAGATATCCTGCTTAGGCTAAAATATCTGTTTCTTCCTTAAATGTTAAAAAAAAAAAAAAATCTCTTTTAGAGCAGTCAAATTCCTAGGAGTCAACTATTTGGTTAGTTTTTGCTGTTCCTATGAAAAGCATTTAGGCTTCTGGGTTAGTAATATGGCTAGTGATGTCAGAATTTGTTGCAAGATATTTGATTTTATTTCTGACATTTGAGAACTGCAGTTTGGAGAAACCTCTCTGTGTTTGAACTTTTTTTTTCTTTTTTTAAAAAGAATAGAACACAGATTACTTCTAAGTGTAAATCATATTGCATTCCAGTCACTTTAAAGAGTTCTTGCCGAATATTTTACCAATTACTTTATGCAATATTTTACCCACTTGCTTTACTAGCAATAGCTCTTAAATGGTTGAAAACCACTTTTGTGTTTTCTGGAATAAATGATTACTGGTCTAGTTGGTTTGCATGAAAAAAAAATAACCTAAAAAATGGATAAATGTTATGATGTGTGCTGAGTGAAGAAAATAATATTATTTTTAAGCTAAATGGAGTAATTTTGCAGACAGAAAGGCTAATGGAGAGTTTGTCTAGACAAATATTTATAGGTTACCTAAAGTTGTAGGTCATGATATTATTTTGTTGAATATTAGTGAGAAGCCTTAATGATGTGAACATTGAACTTTTCTTTGAAAGGCTTAATTGAAATCATGACAAAAATATTTTTAGTTTCAATCTATTTTTCTGAGCTAATTTAAGTAGCTGGTATATCAATGAGATCCCAAGAGAAGGGGAATACTGACCTAATAAGACTAAAATCAATGAACCAGTGTGATGAATGTTTAACAGTACTTCATGTAATGAGAGAAGTAAAGACAGAGGTTACCACTTGAGAAGCAAAGTGTATTGACTTTATAAGGATCTTTGAGCATAATTTCCTCCTTGCTCCAGCTTATAGACCAAGCATCTCTAATTCCTATGCCATTTCGTGTTAGAGATAAAGCCGTATTCTAGATTTGTGGTAAATGATAATAATGACTAATGACTATTTATATTGTTCAGTTTGTCATGAACTGTGCTAAATTTTACAAACATATTAATTTAAATCCTTTCAGATAGTTACCACTGTAATGGTCATTTTATAAATGAGATCTCTGGGATACAGAATTTAAGTGACTTAGCCTTATACAGCTAATAAATTAACAGTATTTTCTTTTGAAATCATATATCTTGCATTAAAGTATATTCTATAAATCACAGAATGACCAAAGTTTATTCTTCATCATCATTTTTAACAGATCAATTCATTTGTAAACATTCTGTGAAACAAGAATTTTTATTTTACAGATTTAAATACTTACAGCAAATATTTATTCATCAAACATTATATTTTTATTGGCATGTAGAAAAAATTAGATATGTTTACTTGCAAAATTAGGCACTTATTCTGGTTATCAATCACTTCATAACAAAGCACCAAAATTTAGTGGCTTCAAATTGCAATCTTTAAATTTGTTCTTACACAATTCTGGCAGACCTGAGGGAACACCTCATTCATGCTCTGCACAGCATCAGCTAGGACACTTTGGCTAAGGGCTCTGTGTGTGCATGTTCTATCATTTTAGTCGTGTCTGATTCTTTGCTATACTATGGACTGTAGGCCACCAGGCTCATCTGTCCATGGGATTCTCCAGGCAAGTTTGCTGAAGTGGGTTATCATGCCCTCCTCCAGGGGTTCATCCTGAGCCAGGGATTGGCTCTTACATCTCTTACGTCTCCTACACTGGTAGTCGGGTTCTTCACTGCTAGCTCCATCTGGGAAGCCCAAGGGCTGGGTACCACTTTCTAAATAGTAAACTTAACAAATTGATTCTGGCTATGGGCTCTGGCTCAGTGAGGGCTGTGAGCTGGAGGCTTCATTTCCACTCCATGTAGGTTTTCCCTGAGCTGTTTGAGCTTCCTCACATTAAGGTGCTGGCTTCTAAGAAGAAGCTTCCCAAAAGAATTAGACAGAATGTTTATGAACTAGACTTGTAATTTGCAGTATCATTTCTGCTGTAGTCAATGCTCTGCCAGATTCAGGTAGTAGAAGTATATGCTGTGTTCTAATGGGAACAGCGTAGAGGTCATCTGTACAGAGAACATGAGGGCAAGGGCATTTTATTGTCACCATTGTAGGAAAACAATATCACCTATAGCAGAGGCATCAGGTTTTCATGTGCTCTTTTATATACCATTTTGGATCCACTTTGGATCCCAAGGGTTAAGAAGTGTAGCTAGTTTTTAAGTTTCACATTCAAATTGCTGAGTTTATGTCTGTTTTTTTTCTTTCTTCTTCTTCTTTTTTTCTTTTTTCTATTTTCCTTTGCTATTTCCATGCTGTGCTAAAATTTCTGGAATTTCAATAAATAAGATCTTATATACAGAGCAAGAGAACTATTTATGGCAGCTAAACAGGACATGATGGCTCTAATTGCATGCTTGCTGTTCCTTTCCTGAGCTAATTCTTCACATTTTGAAAGGTCTGACACCTGCTCACCTTCTGGGTTGAGTGAAATTTTCTAATTGCCTCAGTGGTATTCCTGACTTGAGAAACCATCCTTAGTTCTACCATCATGCATGCATATTTTATCAGCTCAGAAAAAAATGTGAAATGTAGTCTAGTGTTTAGCCCATGAACAAAGATATAATAAAAAATAATATGAATTTGATGTCTCAGGGGGCACTAAAGCAATTTGTAGCCCTCAATTAGTTATGGTATATTTATTAATTAGGTAAATAGCCACTGAACCTTGTTCTGTTTAGTCACCAAGTTGTACCCAATTCTTTTGGTACTCCATGGTTGTAGCCTGCCAGGCTCCTAAGTCTATAGGACTTCTCAACTAAGAATACTGGAGTGAGTTGCTATTTCTTTCTCCAGAGGATCTTCCTGACCCAGGGATTGAACCCATGTTGCCTGCACTGGCAGGCAGATTCTTTACGACGTTAACCTAGAATATGCTAAACTCAATTTTAATAGAGAAGACAAAAACTTGGATGAGATAAAATTCTTCTGAGAGTGTAAATTTATTCTTACTTTCTGACTCTCTTAAAGTTGTTATGCCTATGTGGTTGAAGATTTCTAGTATTATGGAAAACTGCAGAATTTGGAGAGTGTAGGATTGTGGTTCAATTGTCTTGATTTTCTATTAAAGACAAAGACAGTAAATCCTCACATAATTTTTTTCAGTGCTGAACAGTTGCATACATTTTGACTAGTTGGATTTACTGTTGAGTAAATTGTCCCTAGTTCAGTTCAGTTCAATCAGTTCGGTCGCTCAGTTGTGTCCGATTCTTTGCGACCCCATGGACTGCAGCATGCCAGGCCTCGCTCAGTTCAGTTCAGTCGCTCAGACATGTCTGACTCTTTGCGACCCCATGAATCACAGCACGCCAGGCCTCCCTGTCCATCACCAACTCCCGGAGTTCACCCAGACTCATGCCCATCGAGAGAGTGATGCCATCCAGCCATCTCATCCTCTGTCGTCCCCTTCTCCTCCTGCCCCCAATCCCTCCCAGCATCAGAGTCTTTTCCAATGAGTCAACTCTTCTCATGAGGTGGCCAAAGTACTGGAGTTTCAGCTTTAGCATCATTCCTTCCAAAGAAATCCCAGGGCTGATCTCCTTCAGAATGGACTGGTTGGATCTCCTTGCAGTCCAAGGGACTCTCGAGAGTCTTCTCCAACACCACAGTTCAAAAGCATTAATTCTTCAGTGCTCAGCCTTCTTCACAGTCCAACT
Source organism: Bubalus kerabau (assembly GCF_029407905.1). Taxonomy (NCBI): domain Eukaryota; kingdom Metazoa; phylum Chordata; class Mammalia; order Artiodactyla; family Bovidae; genus Bubalus; species Bubalus kerabau. The sequence continues at coordinate 7,825,589 of NC_073645.1, forward strand.
CTCACATCCATACATGACCACAGGAAAAACCATAGCCTTGACTAGACGGACCTTTATTGGCAAAGTAATGTCTCTGCTTTTGAATATGCTATCTAGGTTGGTCATAACTTTCCTTCCAAGCAGTAAGCGTCTTTTAATTTCATGGCTGCAATCACCATCTACAGTGATTTTGGAGCCCAAAAAAGTAAAGTCTGACACGGTTTCCACTGTTTCCCCATCTATTTCCCATGAAGTGATGGGACCGGATGCCATGATCTTCGTTTTCTGAATGTTGAACTTTAAGCCAACTTTTTCACTCTCCACTTTCACCTTCATCAAGACGCTTTTTAGTTCCTCTTCACTTTCTGCCATAAGGGTGGTGTCATCTGCATATCTGAGGTTATTGATATTTCTCCTGGCAATCTTGATTCCAGCTTGTGCTTCTTCCAGTCCAGTGTTTCTCATGATGTACTCTGCATGTAAGTTAAATAAGCAGGGTGACAATATACAGCCTTGACGTACTCCTTTTCCTATTTGGAAGCAGTGTGTTGTTCCATGTCCAGTTCTAACTGTTGCTTCCTGACCTGCATACAAATTTCTCAAGAGGCAGATCACGTGGTCTGGTATTCCCATCTCTTTCAGAATTTTCCACAGTTTATTGTGATCCACACAGCCAAAGGCTTTGGCATAGTCAATAAAGCAGAAATAGATGATTTTCTGGAACTCTCTTGCTTTTTCCATGATCCAGCAGATGTTGGCAATTTGATCTCTGGTTCCTCTGCCTTTTCTAAAACCAGCTTGAACATCAGGAAGTTCACGGTTCACATATTGCTGAAGCCTGTCTTGGAGAATTTTGAGCATTACTTTACTAGCATGTGAGATGAGTGCAATAGTGCAGTAGTTTGAGCATTCTTTGGTATTGCCTTTCTTTGGGATTGGAATGAAAACTATCCTTTTCCAGTCCTGTGGCCACTGCTGAGTTTTCCAAATTTGCTGGCATATTGAGTGCAGCACTTTCACAGCATCACCTTTCAGGATTTGGAATAGCTCAACTGGAATTCTATCACCTCCACTGGAATTCTATCACCTCCACTAGCTTTGTTCATAGTGATGCTTTCTAAGGCCCACTTGACTTCACATTCCAGGATGTCTGGCTCTAGGTCAGTGATCACACCATTGTGATTATCTGGGTAGTGAAGATCTTTTTTGTACAGTTCTTCTGTGTATTCTTACCATCTCTTCTTCATAGCTTCTGCTTCTGTTAAGTCCATACCATTTCTGTCCTTTATCGAGCCCATCTTTGCATGAAATGTTCCCTTGGTATCTCTGATTTTCTTGAAGAGATCTCTAGTCTTTCCCATTCTGTTGTTTTCCTCTATTTCTTTGCACTGATCACTGAAGAAGGCTTTCTTATCTCTTCTTGCTATTCTTTGGAACTCTGCATTCAGATGCTTATATCTTTCCTTTTCTCCTTTGCTTTTCACTTCTCTTCTTTTCACAGCTATTTGTAAGGTCTCCCCAGACAGCCATTTTGCTTTTTTGCATTTCTTTTCCATGGGGATGGTCTTGATCCCTGTCTCCTGTACAATGTCATGAACCTCATTCCATAGATCATCAGGCACTCTATTTATCAGATCTAGCCCTTAAATCTATTTCTCACTTCCACTGTATAATCATAAGGGATTTGATTTAGGTCATACCTGAATGGTCTAGTGGTTTTCCCTACTTTCTTCAGTTTAAGTCTGAATTTGGCAATAAGGATTTCATGATCTGAGCCACAGTCAGCTCCTGGTCTTGTTTTTGCTGACTGTATAGAGCTTCTCCATCTTTGGCTGCAAAGAATATAATCAATCTGATTCCAGTGTTGACCATCTGGTGATGTCCATGTATAAAGTCTTCCCTTGTGTTGTTGGAAGAAGGTGTTTGTTATGACCAGTGCCAAATCCTGGAGTTTAATCAAACTCATGGCCATAGACTCGGTGATGCCACCCAACCATCTCATCCTCTGTCGTCCCCTTCTTCTCCTGCCTTCAATATTCCCCAGCATCAGGGTCTTTTCAAATGAGTCAGTTCTTCGCATCACGTGGTCAAAGTATTGGAGTTTCAGCTTCAGCATCAGTCCTTCCAATGAATATCCAGGACTGATTTCTTTTAGGATGGACTGGTTGGATCTCCTTGCAGTCCAAGGGACTCTCAAGAGTCTTCTTCAATACCACATTTCAGAAGTATCATTTTCTTGGCACTCATCTTTCTTTATACTCCAACTCTCACATCCACATGACTACTGGAAAAACCATAGCTTTGACTAGATGAACCTTTGTTGGCAATGTAATGTCTCTGCTTTTTAATATGCTGTCTATCTTGGTCATAACATTTCTTCCAAGAAGCTAGAATCTTTTAATTTCATGGCTGCAGTCACCATCTGCAGTGATTTTACAGTATAAAATAAAATCTGTCACTGTTTCCATTGTTCCACCATCTACTTGCCATGAAGGAATAGGACCAGATGCCATGATCTTAGTTTTCTGAATGTTGAGTTTTAAGCCAACTTTTTCACTCTCATCAGGAAGCTCTTTAGTTCCTTTTTGCTTTATGCCATAAATGTCATCTCCATATCTGAGGTTATTGATATTTCTCCCAGCAATCTTGATTCCAGATTGTGCTTCATCCATTCCAGCATTTCTCTACTGTGCATATAAGTTAAATAAGCAGAGTGACAATATACAGTCTTGACATACTCCTTTCCCGATTTGGAACCAGTCTGTTGTTCCATGTCCAGTTCTAACTGTTGCTTTCTGACCTGCATGCAGATTTCTTCGGAGACCAGTCAAGTGATCTGGTATGCCCATCTCTTTCAGAATTTTCCACAGTTTGTTGTGATCCACACAGTCAAAGGTTTTGGTGTAGTCAATAAAGCAGAAATAGATGATTTTCTGGAACTCCCTTGCTTTTTTGATGATCCAACAGATGTTGGAAATTTGGTCTCTGGTTCGTCTGCCTTTTCTAAATCCATCTTGAACATATGGAAGTTCATGGTATGTACTGTTGAAGCCTTGCTTGAAGAATTTTGAGCATTGCTTTGCTAGCGTGAGATGAGTGCAATTGTGCAGTAGTTGAGCATTCTTTTGCATTGCCTTTCTTTGGGACTGGAATGAAAATGACCTTTTCCAGTCCTATGGCCACTGATGAGTTTTCCAAATTTGCTGGCACATTGAATGCAGCTATTTCATAGTATCATTTTTTAGGATTTGAAATAGGTCAACTGGAATTCTATCACCTCCACTAATTTGTAGTGATGCTTCCTAAGGTCCACTTGACTTCTCATTCCAGGTTGTCTGGCTCTAGGTGAGTGATCACACTATCATGATTATCTGTTATGAAGATCTTTTTTGTATCATTCTTCTGTATATTCTTGCTACTTCTTAATATCTTCTGCTTCTGTTAGGTCCATACCATCTCTGTCCTTTATTGTGTCCATCTTTGCATAAACTGTACCCTTGGTATCTCTGATTTTCTTGAAGAGATCTCTAGTCTTTCCCATTCTATTTTTTCCCCTTATTTCTTTGCATTAATCGCTGAGGAAGGCTCTCTTATCTCTCCTTGCTATTCTTTGGAACTCTGCATTCAAATGGGTATATTTTTTCCTTTTCTCCTTTCCCTTTCACTTCTCTTGTTTTAATAGCTACTTGTAAGGCCTCCCCAGAGAGCCATTTTGCCATTTTGCATTTCTTTTTCTTGGGGATGGTCTTGATCCCTGCCTCCTGTGAAATGTCACGAACCTCCATCCATAGTTCTTCAGGCACTCTATCAGATCAAATCCCTTGAATCTATTAGTTACTTCTACTGTATAATCATAAGGGGTTGGATTTAGGTTATACCTGAATGGTCTAGTGGTTTTCCCTACTTTCTTCAATTTAAGTCTGAATTTGGTAATAAGGAGTTCATGATCTGATCCACAGTTCTATTCTGGTCTTGCTTTGGCTGACTGTGTAGACATTCTCCAGCTTTGGCTGCAAAAAATAGACTCAATCTGTTTTCAGTATTGACCATCTGGTTATGTCCATATGTAGAGTCTTCTCTTGTGCTGTTGGATTAGGGTGATTGTTGTGACCAGTGTGTTCTCTTGGCAAAACTCTATTAGTCTTTGCCCTGCTTTATTCTGTACTCCAAGGCCAAATTTTCCTGTTAGTCCAGGTGTTTCTTGACTTCATACTTTTGCACTCCAGTCCCCTATAATGAAAAGGACATCTGTTTTTGAGTGTTAGTTCTAGAAGGTCTTGTAGATCTTCATAGAACTGTTCAACTTTAGCTTCTTCAGCATTGCTGGTTGTGGCATAGACTTGGATTACTGTGATACTGAATGATTTGCCTTGGAAACAGTGATCATTCTGTCCTTTTTGAAATTGCATCCAACTACTGCATTTTGGACTCTGGTTGACCGTGATGGCTACTCCATTTCTTTCTAAGGGATTCTTGCCTGCTGCAGTAGATGTAATGGTCATCTGAGTTAAATTCACCCATTCCAGTCCATTTTAGTTCGCTGATTCCTAAAATGTTGATGTTCACTCTTGCCATCTCCTTTTTGACCACTTCCAATTTGCCTTGATTCATAGACCTAACATTCCAGATTCCTATGCAATATTGCTCTTTACAGCATTGAACCCTACTTCCATCACCACTCACATCCACAACTGTGTGTTATTTTTGCTTTGGCTCTGTCTCTTCATTCTTTCTGGAGTTATTACTCCACTTATTTCTAGCAGCATATTGGGCACCTACTGACCAGGGGAGTTCCTCTTTCAGTGTCCTATCTTTTTGCCTTTTCATACTGTTCATAGGGTTCTCAAGGCAAGAATACTGAAGTGGTTTTCCTTTCCCTTCCCCAGTGGCCCACGTTTTATCAGAAATGGTTAGAAATACCATATGGTTTAGAAATACCAAATGGTTAGAAATACCATAATATTAATGTGATAATATTGACATATTAACTTTGTGTTTAGTATGTATATTTTCTTTTATATATTGTGTCATGCAAAGTTCAGCATTTTAGAATTAGTTGCTTATCAGATTTAGTCATCTAGTAGCTAGAATCCACACTTGAATGAATTCTTCCCCATCCTTGTTTAAAGTCTTGGGTTATGTTCCAAGACTGCTGCTGCTGCTAAGTCACTTCAGTCGTATCCAACTCTGTGTGACCCCATAGACGGCAGTCCACCAGGCTCCCCCGTCCCTGGGATTCTCCAAGCAAGAACACTGGAGTGGGTTGCCATTTCCTTCTCCAATGCACGAAAGTGAAAAGTGAAAGTGAAGTCACCGAGTCGTGTCCGACCCTCAGCGATTCCATGGACTGTAGCCCACCAGGCTCCTCTGTCCATGGGATTTTCCAGGCAGAGATACTGGAGTGGGGTGCCATTGCCTTCTCCAATGTTCCAAGACTATCCTACCACAAATGCTTCCACTATAACCTGTCATAAAGAACTCTGTTTTTCACGTAACCATCAAAGAGAGCTCTACTACTTTATTTATGCTGCTCTCCCCTTCCAGGGAAGCTTTCTCAATTATTACAAGAGTGGTCCTGATTTCCAGTGATGTATGACATTTATAATTTCCTGTTGGCTCATACTCATTAAATGTGTTACAACCTGTGAAGTCTCTCCTCTCTTGTCTTTTATGAAACTATTGGTTCTTCACCTCTTGATGGCCATAGATTTCTCCTCTTAAATATTTGGATTTTTTTTTTTTTTACCCTAAAAGATATCTCTGTGCTTGGATTTATTTATTTATTCTAAAATCTTTAGAATATTCCAGATTTCTATCTTTAGAAGCCTTTCCCCCCCTTTTTTACTGTAGTTTTCACCTAGATTCATTAAGCCTACACCATTCTGTTCTTTACTCTCTGAACAAAGACTGCGTTCTTTTTTCTCTGATCTGTATATTGTAGACATGTTTTCTTACCTGAAATCTCCCCTGACTTCCAAGCTTACATTTCTCAGTTTTTCTGGATAGTTTTCCTGTACACCCGACAGATGCCTCATTATCCTCTCTAGTATATTCTGATGCCTCCACACCTACTCTCATGGTATTTGTGGGGTCTTGGTTGATTTGGACCTAGACTTCAGTGGCCCCTGCATCTCAAGCTCAATCTCCAAAGACATTCTCTATGAAATTTTACTTCATTATGTTTGATGCCTAGTTTACTGCCAAAAGGATCTTTGCTGGAGCTCAGATGATAAAGAATCTGCCTGCAATGCAGGAGACCTGGGTTCGATCCCTGGGTCAGGAAGATCCTCTGGAGAAGGGAATGACAATCCACACCAGTATTCTTGCCTGGAGAATCCAATGGACAGAGGAGCCTGCAGGGCTACAGTTCATAGGATCACAAAGAGTCGGACACGACTGAGCAACTAACACTGCTCCACTGCTGCTTACTGCCAAAATACCCCTTAAAGTCATACCCTCAACTCTGGGCCCATAAAATTAGAATACCATTCTGGTATGTTCTTTCACTCTTTAAATAAAGTTTCAATATTTTCCATCATATGCCAAATGAGTTTCAAAACTTTGAGTATAGTCTTTAAAGTAACTTTACATCTGACCATTTTCACTCTCTTCTAAATCGCATAAAGCAATTTCTCCAGAAATAGAGTTCTGCATATAACCTGGATTTCTCTGAGAATTAACCTCTGTTTTCTCCACTTTGTTTCATATATTAAGCCTATAGCTTTTATTAAAGCTTCATCAATAATATGCAATAATAAATATGTCCTTAAAATTAAGTTTTTCTGTTATCTGCATGTGTTTCTACCATAAGCACTGAGCTCCCCATTGTGTTGCAGTCCTTCACCCTCTTCTCTTTCACTAGTATATTAGCTCTTCAATTTCCTACTTATTATTATATCTTAAACATAACCCATTCTTTTCTCATAGTAAATGTTGAGAAATTATTGAATTGAATTAAAATTTCAAGAAACACATATTGTACACTAAGAAGATACTGGATATAAACAGGGATAACTATGGCTTCTGCCTTCTCACTCACAATGAGAGTTTATCATAAGCATGCCTATGTAAATAATATATAATTATTTAATATAAATACCTTTTATCCAAATATTAGCTTATTAACCATGGTGTATATACATGTGTGTGTGTATATGTGTATGTATGTATGTGTGTATATATATGTATATATATAACCTTTTAATACACTTTTAATGTTTTCCAATTAGAATTGCAAGCATATCATATTTGACCATTATCTAGTCAAGAAGGAGTCTAATAGGTGTTCTGGATAAAGTAAGCATATGTCCCGATTACCATAGAGAGGTATTACAGTTGTTTACAGTTGTTGTCCCAGCACATTGTTTGCAATGCTTCCTTCTCATTTCAGTAACGTTTTAAATATTAAATTATATCCTTCTTGGCCTTTAGGCCAATTATTTTCAAGCTGAGTCCTACAGAGCTCTTTTAGTGCCAGCAAAGTGATGAAAAAAGAAGGAAACAATTGTCAACTCTCAAACTGCCTATAATCTTTTAATGAGAAGACTGTCAAAGTAGATTGAAGGGGAAAATGATGAATAATATATCTTGGTCAAAACATTGCATTTTCTGCCAATTTATTTCCTCCCATCAACAGTCACACCTATAGGCCACTAGTAGCAAATTATCAAAGACACTTCAGAATTAAGTTGGGGAAATAATAGCTAAACACCAAACAAACAAAAACTGGAATTCTAGAGTGCAGAAGTGTATTATTGTATTACGGTAATTCTGAAAGGTTATGGGCAATTATAAGAGAGAAAAAGAATCATTCACTTTTTTATTCCTTGGTCAAACTTCATGTGTGAATAGACTCAGCTATATATAACTTCATTTATAGACAATGTGAAAATATGTTTAATTGTGGAACAATTAACAAATAAGAAATAATCAGAGGAATTGAGTGTATTAATATTAAAGGGACAAAGTCATGATTTTTTCCAGTAATAAGACAGAAGTCTAACTTTTCTTGTCGAAAAATTTGTTTAAAATATTATTTCAAATTAGCACAGGAGATATGTTCTCCTATGAAACACAGAAAAAGAGAAAAGACACAAAGTCATTTGACTTGAACTTGATGTTGGTAACTGCATAAGCATTTATTCTTGAACTATCTGATGGTTTACTAAATTATGCAGAAACACTGTGCAAAGTTGTTTCTTATAACAATATAAGGAAATTTGTAAGAACACAAAGTACAGGTTAAAGCCTGTGTGATGAGAATGTTGCTTACTGTCTCAAAACAGTTTAGGTTTCTCATCTATAAAGTGGGGATCATACTATCTAATATATGGGATTTTTGTGAACACTACTAAAGAAGATTTGTGAAGCACACTTAAATTGTTCCAAGCAAATACTAAGGATTTAATAATATTCAGCTATTTCTATTATTATTGTCATTTCCTGTGGAACTTCATCATCTGGCTGAGTATTTACTCAGAAAGTCATGGGAGGAAGTGGCTGTTTCAAATTTGTTTTTAACTGAATTACTTTTTAACTGAAATTCCAGCTTTAAAAACTGTTATATACATTGATAGTCCTAATTTGTTCTGATTGTGCTACTCCTAATTAGTTCAGCATAATTTTGGTTCTTTAAAAAAATGTAATACCTGGAATTCCCTGGTGGCCCACTGGTTAGGGCTAAGCACAAAGCCTTTGACTGTGCAGATCACAACAAACTGTGGAAAATTCTTAAAGAGATGGGAATACCAAACCACATTACCTACCTCCTGAGAAACCTGTATGCAGGGCAAGAAGCAACACTATGGGCTGGTTCCAAGTTGGGAAAGGAGTACATCAAGGTTATAATTTGTCACCCTGATAATTTAACGTATATACAGAGTACATCCTGTGAAATGCTGGGCTGGATGAAGCATAAGCGGAAATCAAGATTGCCAAGAGAAATATCAATAACCTCAGTTATGCAGATGACACCATCCTTATGGCAGAAAGTGAAGAGGAACTAAAGAGCTTCTTGGTGAAGATGAAAGAGGATAGTGGAAAAGCTGGCTTAGTTAAAAAAAAAAAAAAAAAAAACAAAAAAAAACAAAAAAAAAAAACTAAGGTCATGGCATCCAGTCTCATCACTTCATGGCAAATAGATTGGGAAAAAATGGAAACAGTGACAGACTTTATTTCATTAGGCTTCAAAATCACTGCAAGTGGTGACTTCAGCCATGAAATTAAAAGATGCTTGCTCATTGGAAGAAAAACTATGACAAACCTAGACAGTGTATTTAAAAGCAGAAACATCACTTTGCTGAAAGATGTCCATCTAGTCAAAGCTATGCTTTTTCCAGCAGTCATGTACGGATGTGAGAGTTGGAGCAAAAAGAAGGCTGAGTGCTGAAGAATTGGCACTTTTGAACTATGGAGCTGGAGAAGACTCCTGAGAGTCCCTTGGACTACAAGAAGATCAAAACAGTCAATCCTAAAGGAAATCAATCCTGAATATTCATTGGAAGGACTGGTGCTGAAGCTGAACTTCAAATACTTTGACCACCTAATGCAAAGAGCTGACTCATTGGAAAAGACCCTGATGGTGGGAAAGAGTGAAGGCAGGAGGAGAAGGGGATGACAGAGGATGAGATAGTTGGATACCATCACTTACTGAATGGACATGAGTTTGAGCAAACTCCAAGAGATAGTGAAGCACAAGGAAGCACTGGCATGCTTCAATTCATGGGGTCATAAAGAGTTGGACACAACTCAGTAACTAAACAACAGCAACTTTCACTGCTGTGGTGTTGGATTTAATCTCTGTTTGGGAACTAAGATCCCACAAGCTGTGAGGCACTGCTGAGAAAACAAAATAAAAAATGTGATACCTTTACCGAGAAGAAACATAGAATCATTAAAAACAAAACAAACAAACAAACAAAAAAGATTTGGCACACTCGCTTCTTGTGCTGAATTAATTATGCAATATATTATTGCTTTGGGAAGAAGCAGTAGCTGATGCAAAATGCCACAACTAATACCATGAGCCAAGAATATATCAATGCATCAAATTTTAAATGTCTGCTGGGGAGGTAAGTGTCCTGCTCCCTTTCCCTCTCTCTCTCATTTTTTCTTTTTATAAATATAAAAACAATGATTTCTTGGTCAGTCCAAAGATGGCAGAGGAATAGGATGGGGAGACCACATTCTCCCCCACAAATTCATCAAAAGATCATTTGAATGCTGAGCAACTTCCACAAAACAACTTCTGAACACTAGCAGAGGACACCAGGCACCCAGAAAGGCAGCCCATTCTCTTCGAAAGGAGGTAGAACAAAATATAAAAGATGAAAAGAGAGACAAAAGAGTTAGGGATGGAGACCATCCTGGGGAGGGAGTAGTGAATAATGCAATAACTCAGATCAAAAGCACTCTGTAGGGAACCAACAGTAGAATAACTGAGGCAGAAGATAGGATAAGTGAGGTGAAAGATAAAATGGTGGAAATAAATGAAGCAGAGAGGAAAAAAGAATTAAAAGAAATCAGGACAACCTCAGAGACCTCTGGGACAATGTCAAATGCCCCAACATTCGAATCATAGGAGTCCCAGAAGAAGACAAAAAGAAAGGCCATGAGAAAATACTTGAGGAGGTAATAGTTGAAAACTTCCCTAAAATGGGGAAGGAAATAGCCACCCATGTCCAAGAAACCCAGAGAGTCCCAAACAGGATAAACCCAAGGTGAAACACCCCAAGATACATATTAATCAAATTAACAAAGATGAAACACAAAGAGCAAATATTAAAACAGCAAGGGAAAAATAACAAATAACACACAAGGGGATTCTCATAAGGATAACAGCTGATCTTTCAATAGAAACTTCAGGCCAGAAGGGAATGGCAGGACATACTTAAAGTGATGAAAGAGAAAAACCTACAACCCAGATTACTATACCCAGCAAGGATCTCTATCAAATATGAAGGAGAAATCAAAAGCTTTACAGACAAACAAAAGCTGAGAGAGTTCAGCACCACCAAACCAGCTCTTCAACAAATGCTAAAGGATCTTCTCTAGACAGGAAACACAGAAAAGGTTTATAAGCTTGAACCCAAAACAACAAAGTAAATGGCAACGGGATCATAATTATCAGCAATTACCTTAAATGTAAATGGGTTGAATGCCCCAACTAAAAGACAAAGACAAAGAATGGATATGTAAACAAGATCCCTATATATGCTGTCTACAAGAGACCCACCTCAAAACAGGGACACATACAGACTGAAAATGAAGGGCTGGAAAAAGATATTTCATGCAAATTGAGACCAAAAGAAAGCAGGAGTAGCAATATTCATATCAGATAAAATAGACTTTGAAATAAAGGCCATGAAAAGAGACAAAGAAGGATGCTACATAATGATCAAAGGATCAATCCAAGAAGAAGATATAACAATTATAAATATATATGCACCCAACATAGGAGCACCACAATATGTAAGGCAAATGCTAACAAGTATGAAAGGGGAAATTAACAGTAACACAATAAGAGTGAGAGACTTTAATACCCCACTCACACCTATGGATAGGTCAACTGAACAGAAAATTAACAAGGAAACACAAACTTTAAATGATGCAATGGACCAGTTAGACCTAATTGATATCTGTTGGACATTTCATCCCAAAACAATGAATTTCACCTTTTTCTAAAGTGCACACGGAACATTCTCCAAGATAGATCACATCCTGGATCATAAATCTAGCCTTGGCAAACTCAAAAAAATTGAAATAATTTCAAGCATCTTTTCTGATCACAATATAGTAAGATTAGACATCAACCACAGGACAAAAACTGTTAAAAATGCAAGCATACGGAGGCTAAACAACACGCTTCTGAATAACCAACAAATCACAGAAGAAATCAAAAAATAAATCAAAATATGCATAAGTGAAGTGAAGTCACTCAGTCGTGTCTGACTCTTTGCGACCCATGGACTGTAGCCTACCAGGCTCCTAGGTCCATTGGATTTTCCAGGCAAGAGTAATAGAGTGGGCTGCCATTTCCTTCTCCAGGGGATCTTCCTGACCCAAGGATTGAACCCGGTCTCCCACATTGTAGGCAGATGCTTTTACCTTCTGAGCTACTAGGGAAGCCCCCCAAAATATGCATAGAATCAATGAAAATGAAAACATGATAACCCAAAACCTGTGGGATTCCATAAAAGCAGTGCTAAGGGGAAGGCTCATAGCAATACAAGCTTACCCCAAGAAACAAGAGAAAAATCAAATAAATAACCTAACTTGACACCCAACGCAACTAGAAAAAGAAGAAATGAAGAACCCTGGGGTTAGTAGAAGGAAAGAAATCATAAAAAAATTAGGGCAGAAATAAAGACAAAAGAAACAAGACCATAGCAAACATCAACAAAGCTAAAAGCTGGTTCTTTGAGACAATAAATAAAATAGACAAACCAATAGCCAGACTCATCAAGCAAAAAAGAGAGAAGAATCAAATCAACAAAACTAGGAATGAAAATGGAAAAATGACAACAGACAACACAGAAATACAAAGGATCATAAGAGACTACTATCAGCAACTATATGCCAGTAAAATGGACAACTTGGACGAAATTGATAAATTCTTAAAAATATAACCTTCCAAAACTGAATCAGGAAAAAATAGAAAATCTTAACAGACCCATCAGAAGAACGGAAATCAAAACTGTAATAAAAAATCTTCCAACAAACAAAAGCCCAGGACCAGATGGCTACACAGGTGAATTCCACCAAAAATTTAGAGAAGAGCTAACACCTATCCTACTCAAACTCTTTCAGAAAAATGTAGAGGAAGGTAAACTGCCAAATTCATTCTATGAGGCCACCATCACCCTAATACCAAAACCTGACAAAGATTCCACACAGAAAAAAAGAAAAGAAAACTATAGGCCAATATCACTGATGAACATACATGCAAAAATGCTTAACAAAATTCTATCAAACAGAATCCAACAACATATTTAAAAGATCATACATCATGACCAAGTGGGCTTTATCCCAGGGATGCAAGGATTCTTTATTATTTGCAAATTAATCCATGTGATACACCACAAAACAAATTGAAAGATAAAAAATATATGATTATCTCAATAGATGCAGAGAAAGCCTTTGACAAAATTCAACATCCATTTATGATAAAAAACATGAAACAGAAAACAGGTATAGAAGGAACATATCTCAAAATAATAAAAGCCATATGTGATAAACACACAGCAAACATTATCCTCAATGGTGAAAAATTGAAAGCATTTCCCCTAAAGTCAGGAACAAGACAAGGGTGCCCACTCTCACCACTACTGTTCAACATAGTTTTGGAAGCTTTAGCCACAGCAATCAGAAAAGAAAAAGAAATAAAAGGAATCCAGATTGGAAAAGAAGTAAAACTCTCACTGTTTGCAGAGGACATGATCTTGTACATAGAAAACCCTAAAGATTCCACCAGAAAATCACTAGAGCTACCCTGGGATTTCTTTGGAAGGAATGATGCTAAAGCTTAAACTCCAGTACTTTGGCCACCTCATACGACGTGTTGACTCATTGGAAAATACTCTGATGCTGGGAGGGATTGGGGGCAGGAGGAGAAGGGGACGACAGAGGATGAGATGGCTGGATGGCATCACTGACTCGACGGACATGAGTCTGAGTGAACTCTGGGAGTTGGTGATGGACAGGGAGGCCTGGCATGCTGGTCGCATGGCCAGCTGGTCGCATGGGGTCGCAAAGAGTCGGACATGACTGAGCGACTGAACTGAACTGAACCAATGAATATAGTAAAGTTTTAAGGATATAAAATTAACACACAGAAATCCCTTGTATTCCTATTCACTAACAATGAGAAAACAGAAAGATAAATTAAGGAAACAATTCCATTCACCATTGCAATGAAAAGAATAAGAAACTTAGGAATAAATCTACCTAAATAAACAAAAGACCTATATATAGAAAACTATAAAACACTGATGAAAGAAATCAAAGATTACACAAATAGATGGAGAAATATACATGTTCAAGTATCGGAAGAATCAATATAATGAAAATGAGTATACTACCCCAAGCAATCTATAGATTCAGTATAATCCCTATGAAGCTACCAACAGTATTTTTCACAGAGCTAGAGCAAATAATTTTGCAATTTGTATGGAAATAGAAAAAACCTCGAATGGCCAAAGCAATCTTGAGAAAGAAGAATGGAACTGGAGGAATCAACCTGCCTGACTTCAGGCTCTACTACAAAGCTACAGTAATCAAGACAGTATGGTACTGGCACAAAAACAGAAATATAGATCAATGGAACAAAATAGAAAGCCCAGAGATAAATCCACGCACCTATGGACACCTTATCTTTGACAAAGGAGGCAAGAATATATAATGGAGAAAAGACAATCTCTTTAACAAGTGGTGCTGGGAAAACTGGTCAACCACTTGTAAAAGAATGAAACTAGAACACTTTCTAACATCATACACAAAAATAAACTCAAAATGGATTAAAGATCTAAATGTAAGACCAGAAACTATAAAATTCCTAGAGGAAAACATAGGCAAAACACTCTCTGACATATATCACAGCAGGATCCTCTATGACCCACTTCCCAGAGTGATGGAAATAAATGCAAAATAAATAAATGGGACCTAATTAAACTTAAAAGCTTTTGCACAACAAAGGAAACAATAAGCAAGGTGAAAAGACAACCTTCAGAATGGGGAAAATAATAACAAATGAAGCAACCGAAAAAGAATTAATCTCAAAAATATACAAGCAGCTCATGCAGCTCAATTCCAGAAAAATAAACAACCTAATCAAAAGATGGGCCAAAGAACTAAACAGACATTTCTCCAAAGAGAACACACAGATGGCTAACAAACACATGAAAAGATGCTCAGCATCACTCATTATCAAAGGAATGCAAATCAAAACCACAATGAAGCACCATCTCACGCCAGTCAGAATGACTCCTATCAAAAAGTCTACAAAAAATAAATGCTGGAGAGGGTCTAGAGGAAAGGGAACCCTCTTACACTGTTGATGGGAATGCCAACTAGTACAGCCACTATAGAGAACAGTGTGGAGATTTCTTAAAAACTGGAAATAGAACTGTGATATGACCCAGCAATTGCACTGCTGGGCATACACACCAAGGAAACCAGAATTGAAAGAGACACGTGTACCCCAATGTTCATCGCAGCACTGTTTACAATAGCCAGGACATGGAAGCAACCTAGATGTCCATCGGCTGATGAATGAATAAGAAAGCTGTGGTACATACACACAATGGAATATTACTCAACTATTAAAAAGAATGCATTTGAATCAGTTCTAATGAGGTGGATGAAACTGGAGCCTATTATACAGAGTGAAATAAGTCAGAAGGAAAAACACCAATACAGTATATTAATGCATATATATGGAATTTAGAACATTGGTAATTATGACCCTATATGTGAGACAGCAAACGAGACACAGAAGTAAAGAACAGAATTTTGGACTCTGTGGGAGAAGGTAAGGGTGGGATGATTTGAAAGAATAGCATTGAAACATGTATAGTACCATATGTGAAAAAGATTGCCAGTCCAGTTGTGATGCATGAGACAGGGTGCTCAGGACAGGTGCACTGGAATGACCCTGAGGGATTGGGTGGGGAGGGAGGTGGGAGGGGGATTCAGGATGGGGGACACATGTACACCCATGGCTGGTTCATGTCAATGTATGGCAAAAACCACTACAACACTGTAAAGTAGTTAGCCTCCAATTAAAAGTAATTAATTAATTAAAAAAAAAACACAATGATTTCAATAAAGTTTTTCAAATTGTGCCATAAAAGCTGTAGTTCTACAGAGGCATCTCTCAGACTTCTTCTACAGTTAAAGATAGGACTTCTGCTTTGTATAATATTTAAAATTCTGCTTTTTTCCCACTTACTAATATAGAAAAAAATATTGTTGTTTACTCTGATTTTAAAAAAGGATTAGCTGCTAATCATAAATTATACAGAGAATTAAATTTTAATTATGCACACTAAAAATTGGAAACCTTCAACCCTCGAAGCTCCATTTACAGGAAAACAGTTATTAATTTTTTAAAAAATATTTATTTGACTGCATTGGGTCTTAGTTGCTTGTTGTGGACTCAGTTGTTGTGGTGTGTGGGTTTAGTTGATCTGCATCATGTGGGATCTTGCTTTTTGGACCAGGGATGGAACCTGCATCCCTTGCATTGGAAGGTGAATTCTTAATCTCTGGACCACCAGGGAAGTCCCGAAAGAAAACCATTATTAATTTGATGCATGCTTTTCCAAATATCTGGATCTTGTTTGAGGCAATCACATTTTTGTTTTTTTAATTTAAAACAAACCAAATTACTCTGTCCTATGTAAAGCTGAAGCATTAGTTGTTCACTGGGCCTCTCAGAATCTACTGGTGACTTGTTTAAAGGGATCCATAATTGGGAAACACAGATCACTACATGTTGTGGTTGTAGGTGCAGATAATGTGGTCTGGAAGTGATTATAGGGATAGGATGTATTCTTGAGTCACATGCTTACTCTTTAACTAAGTTGAATAGAACTTGTGATGGTTAATTTTATGTGGCTCCTAATCTAGGCCATGGTACCCAGGGATTGAACCCATATCTCTGGCTCTCTTGCATTTGCAGGCATTCTTTATAGCTTTGATCCCTGGATTGGGAAGATCCCTTGGAGTAGGAAATGGTAACTCACCCCAGTATTTTTGCCTGGAAAGTTCCATGGGCAGAGGAGTGTGGTGGGCTACAGTCCACAGGGTCACAAAGAGTTGGACATGACTGAGCACACATACATTTTAATTAGACTATGAATAAAACAGATTACTTTTCATAATATGGGAAGAGGTGTCCTCATTCTATCAGTTGAAAGTCTTAAGAAAAAAGATTGATTTCCCCTCAAAAAGAGGAAATCCTGCCAGCAGATGGCCTTTGGATTCAAACTCTAACATCATTTCTTCCCTGGGTCTCCAGTTTGATGACTTGCCCAGCGGATTTTCGATTTGCCGGCCTCCACTATCGCAGCCTGAATCAATTCCTTAAAATAAATCTCTCTCTCAATCTTTGCGTGTCACTATAGATGGAGAGATAGATAAAAAGATAGATAGGTAGATAAACAAACCTGTATAATCCCCCAATCTCTGTCTTTCTCTTACTCTCAGTATGAGTGGTAATATACACACATATCATACTGGTTTTGTTTTTTAGGACAACCCAGTACCGAGCCCCTAATGAAACTGTGTTTAACTGGCAAAAGTAATTTTTCTAAGAAAGCAGATGTATTGTTAAGAATGGGAAATGTATTCTGGGCAAATGAAAACCCAAATATATAAGGCAAATATGTAATCAAGCCATCACTAATTCTTATCTAGAGACCTACTATAGCTGTCTATCAGGTCTACCTGAAACTGAGTCAAAATAGTGTTGAAAAGAAGATACCAGATCATCCAGTTTCTCTGCTTCAGTGCTCTGATAGCACCTCATTTAATGATTTTAAGTGTCTTCCTATAATGCCTTATCCATTTTCACATTTTTCTTTCTTTCCCCACTGCTATAGACTGAAAGCTTGTTCCACACTTCCCTACCCCCCATTCATATGAGGAAACCTAATCCCTAGTGTGATGGTATCTGGAAGTGTGGAGCCTTTGGGAGGTGATTAGGTCATGAGGGAAGAGGCACCTGAATGAGATTAGTGCACTTTAAAAAGAGACCACATAGAGACCCATCCTCCTTTCTACAAGTGAGAACACAGTGGGAAGAGGCACCTATGAATGAGGAAGTAGTCTCTCACTAGACAATAACTTGGCCAGTACCTTATTCTTAAATGTTCCAGCCTCCAGAACTGTAAGAAATGAATTTCTGGTATCTATAAGCTTTCCTGTCCTATTTCCTGTCCTTTATATGGCATTCCCTTTCAGCCAAGGGCATGGACTTCCCAGGTGGCTCAGACAGTAAAGCATCTGCCTACAATGAGGGAGACCTGGGTTTGATCCCTGGGTTGGGAAGATCCCCTGGAGAAGGAAATGGCAACCCACTCCAGTAATCTTGCCTGGAAAATCCCACGGACAGAGGATCCTGGTAGGCTACAGTCCATGGGATCGCAAAGAGTCAGACTCAACTGAGTAACTTCACTTTCTTTCAGCCAAGACTGAATGCCTCCTCTGCTTCTTTTGGGAGTGTTCTCTTCTGGTAATTTCCTGAGCTATTCTAGTTATTTGGTTTCAGTTCAAGTGTTACCTTTTCAGAGAAGCCTCCCCTGATCACACAGTCAGTAAGAATATAGCCTGTTTTTCCCATGAATTTGATAATAAATGACCTTGTTTGATTTTCTGCAGACAGGTTTGCTACCTAAAAATTTATTGTACATGAGTTTGTTTCATTGATTAATATCTGTCTAATATCTGTCCTCAGAAATGTAGATACCATATGAATAGGAACCTTGCCTCTCTTTTTTCCTTTCTTACCTCAAACTCCTTGAACAGTTCCTCAAAGGTAGGATACCCAGTAAATATTTACTTATTTAAAATAAATTGAAATTTTCCTTTTCATGATTATGTATCTTACTTTATAAATAGCTGCCTAGAAATATTAGCTGCATAGTATGTCTTTGTATAAAAGTACTTAAGTTTTTAATCTGCTTTATATCTTGGAATACTGTGTAAAGTATTACTTGAAAAATGTTTTTATGTTTAAAAAAGATCTACATAAAATTTATTTTTCTGTTAAGAAATATATTTTCATCTGATATGGTTTCTTGTTAGCAAAATCAACTTTATATCATATATTTCTTAGTTTTGTTTCTCTTTATTGAAATGAATAATTAAGTATATAACAACACATTTTAAGTTTTAAACAATATTGAGACTTATGTGTAGCCTAAAGATAATAATAAAATGGGTAGTACAACTCAGTGAGGTCACCACAAAAATACCGATAGCTGAGTAAATAATAGCAGGAAAAGCAATCAATACAGCTTGTAAGATTATTCACATCAGCTTTATTCTTTAGAAACTATAAGTATGTGGAATTGGCTTTTTGGTGAAACTTCTAAAAGCATATTATTTCTCTACTACAATAGCTTTATACCAATTTGATTTGTAGAATGTCTGTTACAATCTCTGTGATTTTTATTTTGTTTATTAGTATCATTTGCAAAGATACACAAAGTAGAGAAAGAAATAGACCATGGACAAAACAGCTAATTTATTTACTTTCCAGATGATGTCAGTTCAAGATACCTTCAAGACCTTTGGAGGAAATCTTATATAAGCCAAGGTCAACTCCTGCCCCTGCTTCTGCTTTGGCTTCCTACCGTCCATTCTTCATGCAGTAGTCAGAATAATCTTTTAAAAGCATAAATCAGTTCAAATTAGCTTCTTTCTTAAAATACTCCAGTGGCTTCTGATTATGGTGAGAATAAAACCCAGTAACAGAATATAGCTTACAAGGCCACTCATGATTTAATTCTTCCTACCTGTTTGCTCCTATATTGTCAGGACTTTGATCTTGTTCCTTGGAACTTCTGAGTTTCTTCTCAAGTCTAGGTTTTTGCTGTTTACTCAGTTTTAAACACTCGTCTCAGTTCTTCAAATGGCTGGAACGTTTTTATCAACCAAATCCAAATTTCAGCAAAAATAGCATGTCCTCAAAAAGACTTTTCCTGACAACCCTTCCTAAGGTTAATCTTCAAAAAGCAACAATGAGAAATTCATATAGATTAATAGATGGATTTTATTTGTTTTCAGTTGCTATAGAAAGACAAATAAAATTGATAATAGCTCTGTTATATTTTCAGTGATATTTCCTTAAAGCTTACAGCTAATTTATGGCAATGTTGATGATTTAAGTTGAGATGATAATGTAGGTTAGTAAATAATACACAAAATAACTTTTCATTTTAATGAAACTGAAAAAACTATTGATATTTAGTTAATAAAAAATATTACATGCATTTTAAACATTTATATTATATTGTCCAAGAGTTGTACTAAACATCCAAAGAACACTCAATCTGCAATCAGTAAAAATCTTGGCTGTCAACTTATCTGAAGATGTATAGAATGAAAAAAACACTCCCAAAAAGTTACTCTTAAGGTGACATTTTCACATGACAGAAAAATGAGGAAATACAGAATGATTTAAGCATGTCTCTGTCATGAATTATGTCTTTAATGTGGTTTGAGGGTCATATAAAAGAGTTTGTATCTATCAGCATGGCATATATGTGTCGTGTTCAAGAATTATTTTAAACATTAGTTTCTAATCAGAATGCTTATTTCTCAGTCTGTTTGCTTTGATCTGATGTGTCAGAAAGAAGGAACATCATGGATTATGCACTAAATTTATAAATATTTTTGTGTTCAGAAACAATTTTACATTGCAGAGTGTTTAAAGTGTGTATATCAGATTGACAACTCACATTAGGTCCTTATAAATTGTGTTTTGTTGTGCACACTGCAAAATATCTTTCTTATAAAGCATGTGTGATAAGACTTTCAGATTATGACTCATGTAATAAGATTGTTAATATGCATTTCCAGCCCGTACAATTCTGATCCCATATACTTTGAATGAGAACTGGGAACTTGAGGTTTCAACCCTAGGGATTTTTGATTCATATGTCCAGGATGAGGCCTAACAATTTGCATTTATTTTGTTTAATACAAGAGTTTTTCAAAAATATAAAAAAGATAGGAGAGTATCATGAATGCCCATGAACTCATTCCTCAGTTATACATTCATAAGCATGCTTGGTTCAACTCTATCTCCTCTCATGTTTGTTCACATTATCTGACGTGCATCTCAGATATTACATAATTTTATCTAAATATGTTAATATGTATATCTTGAAGTGATAGGTAATATAACAATGCTATAAAAGAAATTAAAGTTGAGTATTAAAAAAATTATGTCATTTGGAGGATTATTTCCCATTTATAGTCATTACAAAATATTGTCTATGTCCCCTGTGTTGAGCAATACAGCCCTGAGTCTAATCTAAACCCAGTAACTTATGGCATTCACTACACTATCTCTGTATTTCCCCTTATCCTGTACCCCCTAGTTTGTTCTCTATATCTCTGAATCTGCTTTTTTTTCTGTTCACTATTTCACTGATTCTAAATATAAGTGATATCATATAGCATTTGGCTTTTTCTGTCTGACTTATTTCATTTAGCATAATACCCTCTAAGTCCACCGATGTTGCTACAAATGGAAATATTATGTTCTTTTTTTAATCACTGAGCATTATTCCATTGTATTAATGTACCACATCTTTATTCATTCATCTGCTGATGGACACTTAGGTTGCTTCCATATCTTGACAATTGTAAATAATACTTCTAATGAACATCAGGATCCATATATTTTTCAAATTAGTATTTTTGCTTCTTTCAGATATAGGCCTAGGAGTGAAATTGCTGGCTTGTATAGTAGTTTCATTTTTAGTTTTTTGAGAAACCTCCATATTATTAGTAGCTGCACGGATTTACATTCCCACCAAGAGTATACAAGACTTGTCTTTTCTCCACATCCTTTCTGGTATTTATTTGTTTTCTTCTTGATAATAGTCATTCTGACTGGTGTGAGATGATGTCTCAGTGTGGTTTTGATTTGCATTTCCCTAAAGATTAGTCACTCACCTAGAGCCAGACATCCTGGAATGTGAAGTCAAGCGGGCCTTAGGAAGCATCACTATGAACACAGCTAGTGGAGGTGATGGAATTCCAGTTGAGCTATTTCAAATCCTGGAAGATGATGCTGTGAAAGTGCTGCACTCAATATGCCAGCAAATTTGGAAAACTCAGCAGTGGCCACAGGACTGCAAAAGGTCAGTTTTCATTCCAATCCCAAAGAAAGGCAATGCCAAAGAATGCTCAAACTACCACACAATTGCACTCATCTTACACACTAGTAAAGTAATGCTCAAAATTCTCCAAGCCAGGTTTCAGCAATATGTGAACCATGAACTTCCAGATGTTCAAGCTGGTTTTAGAAAAGGCAGAGGAACCAGAGATCAAATTGCCAACATCCATTGGATCATGGAAAAAGCAAGAGAGTTCCAGAAAAACATCTATTTCTGCTTTATTGACTATGCCAAAGCCTTGGACTGTGTGGATCACAATAAACTGCGGAAAATTCTGAAAGAGATGGGAATATCAGACCACCTGACCTGCCTTTTGAGAAATTTGTATGCAGATCAGGAAGCAACAGTTAGAACTGGACACGGAACAACAGAGTGAGTCCAAATAGGAAAAGGAGTACATCAAGGCTGTATATTGTCACCCTGCTTATTTAACTTATATGCAGAGTACATCATGAGAAACACTGGACTGGAAGAAGCACAAGCTGGAATCAAGATTGCCAGGAGAAATATCAATAAGCTCAGATATGCAGATGACACCACCCTTATGGCAGAAAGTGAAGAGGAACTAAAAAGCCTCTTGATGAAAGTGAAAGAGGAGAATGAAAAAGTTGGTTTAAAGCTCAACATTCAGAAAACGAAGATCATGGCATCTGGTCCCATCACTTCATGGGAAATAGATGGGGAAACAGTGTCAGACTTTTATTTTTTTGGGCTCCAAAATCACTGCAGACAGTGACTGCAGCCATGAAATTAAAAGACTTACTCCTTGAAAGAAAAATTATGACCAACCTAGATAGCATATTGAAAAGCAGAGACATTACTTTGCCAACAAAGGGCCGTCTAGTCAAGGCTATGGTTTTTTCCGTGGTCATGTATGGATATGAGAGTTGGACTTTGAAGAATGCTGAGTGCTGAAGAATTGATGCTTTTGAACTGTGGTGTTGGAGAAGACTCTTGAGAGTTCCTTGGACGGCAAGTTGATCCAATCAGTCCATTCTGAAGGAGATCAGCCCTGGGATTTCTTTGGAAGGAATGATGCTAAAGCTGAAACTCCAGTACTTTGGCCACCTCATGGGAAGAGTTGACTCATTGGAAAAGACTCTGATGCTGGGAGGGATTGGGAGCAGGAGGAGAAGGGGACGACAGAGGATGAGATGGCTGGATGGCATCACTGACTCAATGGACGTGAGTCTGAATGAATTCCAGGAGTTGGTGATGGACAGGGAGGCCTGGAGTGCTGCGATTCATGGGGTCGCAAAGAGTCGGACACGATTGAGTCAGTGAACTGAACTGAAAGATTAGTGAGTGTATTTTCATGTGCCTTTTACACATATGCATTTCCTCTTTGGAAAAATGTCTATTCAGTTCTTCTGTACTTTTTTTTTTTTTGATATTGAGTAATATGAGCTGTTTATATATATGGATATTAATTCCTTATCAATCACATCATTTGCAAATATTTTCTCCCATCTATAGGTTGCCTCTGTTTTGTCAACAATTTCCTTCACTGTGCAAAAGATTTTAAGTTTAATTCACTCCCATTTGTTTATTTTGTCTTTTATTTCCTTTACTTTAGGAGATAGATTCCCCCAAATATTTCTTCAATTTACATCAAAGAGTGTTCTGCCTATGTTTTCTTCTAGGAGCTTTATAGTATCCAGTCTTACATTTAGGTCTTAATTTTGAGTTTATTTTTGAATATGGTGTTAGAGAATGTTCTAAATTCACACTATTACATGTAATTCTCTAGTTTTCTCAGCACCACTTATTGAGACTTTCTTTTCTCCACTGTGTATCCCTGCCTCCTTTGTTGTAGATCAATTAGCCATAAATACATAGGCTTATTTATTTATGGGTTAAGGCAAAGTGAATTTAACACCTTTGAAAACTGAATTATACTCTGTTTTGACTGACATGGGAATATGCTATTGCTTTTATTACTTTACAAGAGAATATTTCTGGTGTGTTACTATGTAATTTATTTCTTTAACACCTGAAATATTACTTTTGATTAAGGAACTGATCAGATTATATCAGTCGCTCAGTCGTGTCCTACTCTTTGAGACCCCATGAATTGCAGCACGCCAGGCCTCCCTGTCCATCACCAGCTCCTGGAGTTCACTCAGACTCACATCCATCGAGTCA
Organism: Bubalus kerabau; assembly: GCF_029407905.1. Taxonomy (NCBI): domain Eukaryota; kingdom Metazoa; phylum Chordata; class Mammalia; order Artiodactyla; family Bovidae; genus Bubalus; species Bubalus kerabau. Next base: position 7,849,624 of record NC_073645.1, read on the forward strand.
GTGATGCCATCCAGCCATCTCACCCTCTGTTGTCCCCTTCTCCTCTTGCCCCCAATCCCTCCCAGCATCAGAGTCTTTTCCAATGAGTCAACTCTTCGCATGAGGTGGCCCAAGTACTGGAGTTTCAGCTTTAGCATCATTCCTTCCAAAGAAATCCCAGGGCTGATCTCCTTCAGAATGGACTGGTTGGATCTCCTTGCAGTCCAAGGGACTCTCAAGAGTCTTCTCCAACACCACGGTTCAAAAGCATCAATTCTTCGGTGCTCAGCCTTCTTCACAGTCGAACTCTCACATCAATATATGACCACAGGAAAAACCATAGCCTTGACTAGACGAACCTTTGTTGGCAAAGTAATAATAGCTAAAAGGAACTGATAGTTACCTGCAATTACATAATAGTTATGTGTTGGCACTGGCGAGAGTTAAATTACAGAACAACATCCTTCCAAATTTATTGGTCTCTTTTATAGATGGTAGTACTAAAATTATCCTTCCCAGTATACAGTTATCTTGGCACTTATTATAGCTAAGTACAATTTTAAAATACTACACTGAAGAATATTATAAAATAAATTGTAGAACAGAAGGTCAACATCTCCTAGAGGCAGATTCCACTCCCATTTTGCACCCTAAACGCATTTAGTTATGAATTAGTGTTGCTACTGACAACATGGAATTCATTCCTAGAGAATATTTCAAAGATAATAATTTTACTTTAAAATAGTATGTTAAATGTCCAAGAAAGGATATTCATAGAATCAATTTTTATATTTTCATTTAGTTATGTTTTGCTAAAATGAAGAGTATAAATTGTTTGGGAAACAGAATCACTGCCTGACTCATAAACCATTTCTTTTATATATTTTTAGTCATGATTCCAGGTGGTGCTTTTAATTGTGGGTGTTCCTGGAATTTTTGTTGTCTTATTTTTCACACTGTCAAAATATGAAAGTTGAGGTTATAGCAAATTTCTTTAAGAAGGTTGCAAGCCTGTTGTTAATATAAGGAATTTAGCCTTACTTCACAAACTGAAAGCAATTTACTTAAGTAGGCTGAAACTTCCTCTACCCAATTATAGACAAGTTTGTGTTCTTACATGTAATTAACCATAAATTAAGTTTTGGGAAACCTGACATAACAGCAAGGTAAAAATCTACATGAAGCATTCAATAATTTGTAAACATATATTTTAAAAGTTAGAAAACCATCCACTCTTGTTTTAAGCAAAGGCATTTTTAAAACTTTTTAATACTTTGCTTAACTTTGGGGGTCATATTAAAATTCAGTTAGGCAAATGCTATGCTTTTATACACAGACTATGTACTATACATCCCATGATTATATTTGTTATGTCTATAGGCCAGCAAAAATTGAGAAACAGGACAATTACTTAGCTTAAGATGCTGATGTACAAGACCCCTTTCTTGCAGGAGCATCTATAAAAACAGACAATGACACTTCCTTGAGGATAAGGGAATGGTCAATAGAGTTGAATACTATATAAAATACGAATATAGAAGTTGAAAAGGAATGTAAGAAAAGAAGAAAAATATCATAGTATGATGGTAATGTATGGCTTCAAAGCAAAGATAGGTTTGACACTAAAAAGCAAGAGGTGGAAATGATAACAGCATTATATTAGACCACTCATCCCAACATTTAGCAGAAAAAGAAAGAAATTTGAAAATCAAGGGTCAAGGGTCGAGGTCATGGGTCAGAAATAAGGACTTGGTAAAGACAGTAGAAATAAAGGAGGAGGATATGTGGAATAGAGACTGGATTACTGTCTTTTAAGATGGCTAGTTATAGTTAAAGGCATAGGTTAGAAAAGGTCTTCTATTTCACTGAGCTGCTGTAGAAGTTAAAAAAAAAAAAACAACTAGGGGCATGTTAATTAATTTCTAACAAAAATATAGAATCCATATAAATAGACAATCTTAATTCATTCTGTAAAACTATTTAGAAGGAAGTCAAATTGAGGACTATATCAAATCCTGTGACCAGGTAGATGATCTTGATTTTATTATTTTGAATTTAAAATGGCTATAATCTGCAAAGTTCCTTATCACAATTAAAAAGTAGGGGAAGGAGAACTTTGAACATATTTTCAATGTAAATGTGTGATAAGTGATGTGATGGCTTAATGAAACAGTGATCTTGCATTAATATCATTGTAATGACATATGTCTTTCAGTCATGTCAAAATAAGTTTTGATGAACTAATAATTTCTAGAAAAATCTCAAAATACCATTGAAAGCTTAACATTCTATATTTCTTTTTTCTCTCCCTTCCCTTTTTGATAAATCACATGTCTACTATATGCAGTTGCCTGATAACTGTTTTAAATAAATGTCACTGTGAACAAGCGAAGCATAAAAAGGTTAAAATTATAAAGATGTGAGTTCCAGGTAATTAATTTTTATATATCTGAGACTGTTCTAAGAAGGGCAGTGATAATTAAAAGAAACTACTGCTAATTACAATGGGAAATTAAGTGAGATTTGAGAAGGCAGACAGTACCACATCCTCTTTAAAAAATGTGTGCTTCATCTGGAAATAGAAATGAAAGCTGTCTTTAATGCTGTACCATATTGGGATAGCAAATAAGTAGAATATTGATTTAAAATAATAAAATAATTTTCTTATTATTTAAAACTAATAGTAGTCAATACCCTTCTCCACTGCAGAATTTTCTCACAACTATAACCTTTTTTTGAAGTTGTAAGTTTACAAAGTTATTTAATGTAGCATAAAACTACATACCTTTATTGGCAGAGATGAAGTAATTTAAAGTAAATACTTTAAAAACATATTTAGAAGTTAGAATCATCTTATTACCAATATACTTAATTTTGTCATGCAAACAAAAGGAATGATTTTACCAATGGAACCTGCTGCTGTGTAATGGAATTTAAAGTTGAGATCATAAGAGTTTGTCCACAAAAAGCTGCCCAACTTAGGATGCCTGGCCATTTTTAACATACATTTATTTTGTACTATTTATATTAATATATTTATTGTGAACCTAATGTCTAATATCAATATTTTATGTTAATCTTAATTTGTTATTTGCATTTGTTTTGCCATTCACTAACTTTCAGTAGCAGAGAAAGTCTAGGGACATATTTAAACAGGACTTAGAAGTAAATTCAAAGTCGTGTCTCACTGTATTACAATCCTTGAGATATAGTAGGTAAATGTAGAGAACTATGAATGAGGTATGTTGAAATGAGTCTCAAACTACAAAGAATTTAGTGCAAAATTTTTGAAGTAGAAAAGAGATCTTGTAGCATTCTAAGCAAATAGAATAATATGAGGAAAGTAACCTAGAGCTAAGCCACCATCCTCATCTGTGTTATTTCCATAGCCTTGTAAATTCAGAAACTTCTTTATTTTCAAGCAGCCATCAATGTGATCCTATTATATATAATAGAATATATTAATAATTAGAGTTAAAACTTGTAATCTAAGCAACCATCGGCAGATGTGACAGGGTGCTTACATATCATGATTAATGTAAATAATGCTGTAGTAATAGGACAGTGGAGCTTCCCCAGTGGCTCAGTGGGTAAAGAATCTCCCTGAAATGCAGGAGAGGCAGGAGACCCAGGTTTGATCCCTGGGTGAGGAAGATCCCCTGGGGCAGAAAATGACAACCCATTCCAGTTATCTCACCTGAAAAATCCCATGGAGAGAGAAGCCTGGTGGGCTATGGTTCACAGGAGCGCAGAGTCAAACGTGGCTGAGCAACTAAGCAATGGGAATGTAATCCCTCCTAGTCAGAGTAGTTGCAGTATTATAAAATTATAATAGTGATCATAGTTTCCATTGGAAATAACAGTAATAATAGCTAATGGTTAATAAGCACTTATTGTTTGTACCTTTGGTGGCTTAGCAGTAAAGAATCTGCAGTGCAGGAGAGATAAGAGAGGCAGTTTGGATCCTTGGGTTAGGAAGATCCCCTGGAGGAGGAAATAACAACCCACTCTAGTATTTTTGCTAGGAAAATCCCATGAACAGAAGAGCTTTGCAGGCTACAGTCCATGGGGTCGCAAATAGTTGCACATGACTGAGAAACTGAGCATAGCACGGAACATGACATCACGGGAATGCACAGATCCCTTTTAGTTTCTGATTTCACTTAACTTTGGATGTAATCCCAGAAGTGGGGTTAGTGGATCATTAGTTTTACTTTTAAATTTTGAGGAACCTCCAAGTATGGCATAGCATTTCCTATATATTCCAAGTATTTTCCATAGCAACTGCACCAACTTACATTCCTACCAGCAGTGCACAAGGGTTCACTTTTGCTCATATTCTCACATGAACAACTTTTAATGTAGCTGATGTTCATTTGTAGATCTTATTTGAAAAAAAAAAATGTCTGTTCAGATCCTTCACCCATTTTTTTTTTAGTTATGATTTTTTGCTCTTAAGTTCTAGGAGTCCATTTTAGATATTAACCTCTTAGGTATATGGTTTGCAGGTATATTCTCCCATCCTATAGGTTGTCTTTCTATGCTGTGGATTGTTTCCTTTACTTTGTAGAAGCGCTTAAGTTTGATGCCTCACTTACCTATTTTTGCTTCTGTTATCTATGCTTTAGTGTCATATTAAATCATGTCAATGTATGGCAAAACCAATACAATATTGTAATTAGCCTCCAATTAAAATAAATAAATTTATAGTAAAATTTTTTTTAAAAAACCACTGTGAAGTCCAATGTGAAGGTGTGCCTTATGTTCTCTTCTTCTAGGTTTTATTTTAGGAGTTTTACAGTCTCAGGTCTTATATTTAAGTTTTTGTATGCATTTTGAGTTAATTTTTGTGAGTGGTGTGAGATATAGGTCCAGTTTCATTGTTTTGAGCGTGGCCATTCAGGTTTCCCAACACCATTCATTGAAGATGAGTATTCTTAACTCCCTTGCAAAGACTGACCATGTGTGTGTGGGTTTGTATCTAGGCTCTCATTCTGTTCCACTGGTCTCTGTGTCTGTTTTTATTATGCATCCTCCACAGTTTTCATGATCAGAGTTACTTGTTCAGATGCTACAAGCTTCTATTTTAGATGAGATCACAGTGTGGTTCAGGGTGGTGGTATGACCACAGACAAAGTTTCTATTTGAGATGCCATTCCTCCATGTGTCATGGCCTCATTAAGTACAAAACAAGGAGTCAGTTTTGCCTTCTGCCTAATGCCTGTACCTGAGCTGGCAGGCCTTGAGGCCAGCCCTGTCTTTCTTGCCTCAGCAGCACTGAAACTTACGCAGGGTCCTGTGATGCATCACAACAGCAGCTCCCTCTGAGAGAGATGCAGAAATGTCTCCTTCCCAGGGGGCTTCAGCAGCATTGGCCTTTGGTTACTTCAGTGGCAAAGCTATTGGTGTCTTTTGGAGAGCACACCCAGGGGCCCATGCTGATGAACATTATGGATAAATGCTAGGGAGTTCTTCTCTGTGAAAGCTGCCTTTATATATTGAATGTTAAATATCCATAACTGTTGTGGAAGTGTTGGGGTCCTCAGCAGCAAAGGCTACCAGGATCCTCCACGGAACAGGCCACTGGAGACTGAGATGGCACCGCCGCATGGCTGACTCTCACAGCTCCCACTCTTCTTCACTCGTCCTTGCTGTTCTGACATCTCAGCCATGCCAGTTTCCCCTGCCTTATTTTCCATGGGTCATTCTTGATATTTCGCACCACTGTGTTGCTGTAGGCTCTAAACTGTTCTCGTGAGTTCTCCCAGAGCAGTCTTCATTTGTGGATGGCTATTAAGGTTTGTGGCGGAGGTGAGGGCTAGTATCTCCGGCTCTGCTTACCCTATTGTTGTTACCTTGTGTGTTTTCAATTAAAAAAATGTTTTTTCTCAATGTTAATTTGTTTTCCTTTTTAAAAAATGTTTATTGGAGTATAGTTGATTTACAGCGTTGCATTACTTTTTGCTGTACAACAAACTGAATCAGTTATACATATCCAAATACCCACTCCTTTTTAGATACTTTTCCCATGTTATTCATTACAGAGTATTGGGGAGAATTCCCTGTTCTATACAGTAAGTTCTTATTAGTTATCAATTTTATTTTTAAAAAAATATTTTATTGGAGGATAATTACTTCACAGTATTGTGCTGGTTTCTATCGTACATCAACATGAATCAACCATATCTATATACAACTTCCCTCTTGAACCTCCCTCCCATCTCCTACCCTTCTAGGTTGTCACAGAGCACTGGATTGAGTTTCCTGTGTCACACAGCAATTTCATTTGCTATCTATTTTACATATGGTGATATATGTTTCCATGCTGTTTTCTCAATTTGTCCCACTTTCTCCTTCCCCTACTGTGTCCACAAGTCTTCTCTTTATGTCTGCATCAATGTTAATTTTTGATGGTTACTACAGAGTCAGAAATGCTGACAATTTTTACATCTATTTTGTTTTCACCAAACATGCTGATGTCTCTTCTTGACTGCAGTACTTTGTAATTTCTTTGTAATCTGTATGTTGACAACATTATTGCCTATAAATAATGATGTTTTATATTTTCTTTCTGATCCGTATGTCTCATTTCTTGTGTGGTTAATGTCCTTAATACTAAACTGATATAATTTATAGTGCTGCATTACTTTATTACAGTATTATATTAATGCATTACTCAATTTTAGATTCTATCTCCTATAGAGGTCTACATTGTATTTATTTGATAACATCCTTGAGTAATCATTAAGTTAACAAAAAACTGTCTTATTTTCCTCAAAATATTCTCCTCTCATACCTTTGCCACTGTCAATGAAAGTTACTTGAAATCATACCAGGTTCATTGCACATACCCCAAAATATTTTCCAAGAAATATACCCCAGGATAACTTCCAAGAAAGATATTGTATGTCTTTAGTTGATTTCTGTAAGCATTGGTAATCCAATTGCATGGAAATGGGAAGTTGTCTTAAAATATTCAACAAAATCCTACTCCCTACTTTCATCCATAAATGATATTTTTAGAGTTAAAGGATTATATTTTAAACATTTTTTATCTATTGATTTTACTTTAAGAATGTATTATTATCATCAATTTATCATATCTGATACAATGATTTTAATATCAATTGCTAGAATATTAAATTAGACCACAAACAGTAGTGTATATAAGTGATGAAAGAAGACACTTTCCCACTATTGTTGAAACAGTGAGAGCCCTGAAAGATTTGATAGCTATATAATTAATCAAATAATAGATTACCTAATCTATAAATAAAATTAAAATTATATTCTCAGTGTTCCATGGGCTTTAAATGCTATGATGACCACCAGGCATGATTTTAAATGATGATTCACATTTCTTTGCTACTGGGTAGGAAGTATGGTAGCAGGTTTTCTTTCTAACCTTGGAGTAAAAATGGTACAATCTGGCCCTAAGAATGATAATTAGATTGTGTGGTGGGCATCTGTCAGAGGAAAGGATTTTTATTTCTGTTGCCATGTGCCCTTAAAATATACGATATTCTACAATAAAGATGCATGATGCATGTGATTTGAGATGTGAGAACAAAGAGTGTGAGAAGCATTACGTTTAATTTATTTATATCTGATCAACTTCCTCTATTGGTTAAATAGGTAATGACAAGGAACTGCTAAGTAATGCTTGCTAATTCTAATACTTGATTAAAAATAAAGACTTGTACCCATGGGAAAATTTACATGCTGATGGAGGGGAGAAGTGAATCCGATCAATATCTTATATTGTATATAAAAACAGCACATGTTAATTTGAATGAAATATAAACAATTAAAGTTTCTATATTAAATAAACAACTAGTTTTAAGAGAAGGTCAAATTAAAATCCATTGTCTGACTATTCTTTTCTCAAAATGTCACTTTATGGAAAAACTTAGCTGTTTGCATGGACTTCAATGGTAAATATCATAAACTCTTATTTCTTTCCATAATATAGAGGGCATTTTAATCATATATAATGATCTAGAACCAAATATACAGATGTCAACTGATTTATATAGTCATTGTTAGTGTAACTGAAACCAAAAATATGCACTAGCATTATCAATAAAATATCAGTATAAAAGAAATTATATCAAATTATAGTTCTATTTGGGTGTCCCGGGTGGTGATATTGGTAAAGAACCCATCTGCCAGTGCATGAGACATAAGAGTCAAGGGTTCAATCCCTGGGTCAGGAAGATCCTATGGAGGAGGGCATAGCAATGCACTCCAGTATTCTTGCCTGGAGAATCCCATGGACAGAGGAACCTGGCAGGCTACAGTCCATGGGGCTGCAAAAAGTTGGATACCACTAAAGTTGGATACCACTTAAACCAACTTAAGATGCCTGTAGTTTTATTTAAAAAAGAAAAAAAAACAAACAAACAAAATAAAACACTACATCTAAATGGTGTTCCTTTTAGTATCATCTATTAACTTTTAGGGATCATTGAAAATGAATTTATATTCAACTTGAATATTCAAATGAACCAAAAAGATTACAGACTATGAAATAAAATGTTAGAAAAGAAAATGGAAATTTTAATTATTCAATGGAAATATTAGAAAAAAGAAATATTCACAGAAGTTGTTAATAATCTTAAAGGGCATGCACTCAGCTTAAATGTACTATGGACCAAATCATGTCCACCCACAAAATGTATACCTTGAAATCCTAACCCCCGAGTTGATAGCATTTGGAGATGGGGCCTTTGAGAGGTACTTGGATTTGAATGTGGTCATGAGGGTAGGGGCTGTATGTTGCACTAAGAAATTTTATACAAGGAAAAAGAGAGACAAAAGGTCTTTCTCTCTTCTGCTATGTGAGGACACAGTGAGAAGGTGGACATCTACAAGCCAGAACAAAGGCCTACACCAGGAACCAAATCTGGCACATTGATCCTGGGCTTTCCGACCTCTCAAATTGTGAGAAATCAGTATCTGTATTTTAAACCACTCAATCTATGGTGTTTGTACAGGGCAGCCTGTGCTGACAAAATGCACATCTTTGAGTGGAGTTTTTTGCATTGAGGACTCCATCCAGGTACATCACAACAGAGAAGACTTATTCAGGTATACGTGATACTCTATAAGATCTTGAAAGATCTATAAGCCAGATGTTTAAAAATATTCTTAATTAAATCTTTTGAAGCACCCTTGGATGTAAAGCGGAATCAAATAAAACTACTGTGGATGCAGCAGAAGTGGCCTATGTTATTGGGAGTACCCCTCTTTCCAACCATTATGGCTACTGGCAGAGATCGTATTACTTCTCAGAGAACAGTTAGAAAACCACTGTTGTAGACCATTAATCTTAGATGGCTGAGAGCTAATAGGAAATTCAGTGTGTAGCTTCTGATCAGATCTTTAGACTAACACTCTCAGTCCTCAATCCCAAAGTAGGGCAATGCCAAAGAGTGTTCAAACTACCGCACAATTGCATTCATTTCACACGCTAGCAAAATAATGCTCAAAATTCTCTAAGCTCAGCTTCAGCAGTATGTGAACCGAGAAGTTCCAGATGTTCAAGCTGGATTTAGAAAAGGCAGAGGAACCAGAAATCAAATTGCCAACATCGGTTGGATCATAGAAAAAGCAAGAGAATTGTGGAAGAACATCTACTTCAACTTCATTGACTTTGCTAAAGGTGTTGACTGTGTGGATCACAAAAAAATGTGGAAAATTCTTAAAGAGATGGGAATACCAAACAATCTTACCTGCCTTTTGAGCAATCTTTATGTATGTCAAGAAGCAACAGTTAGAACCAGGTATGGAAAACAGATTGGTTCCAAATTGGGAAAGGAGTATGTCAAGGTTGTATATTGTCACTCTGCTTATTTAACTTATATACAGAGTACATCATGTGAAATGCTGGACTGGATGAAGTACAAACTGGAATCAAGATTGCTGGGAGAAATATCTATAACCTCAGATATGCCGATGACAACAACCTTATGGCAGAAAGCGAAGAGAAACTAAAGAGCCTCTTGATGAAAGTGAAAGAAGACTGAAAAAACTGGCTTAAAACTCAACATTCAAAAGTAAAGATCATGGCATCTGGTTCCCATCACTTCATGACAAACAGGTGCAGAAACAATGGACACAGTGAGAAAATTTATTTTCTTGGGTTCCAAAATCACTGTAGATGGTGACTGCTAACATGCAATTAAAACATTCTTGCTCCTTGGAAGAAAAGCTATGACAAACCTAGACAGCATTTTAAAAAGCAGAGACATTATTTTGCCCACAAAGATCTGTTTAGTCAAAGCTATGGTTTTTCCAGTAGTCATGTATGGATGTGAAAGTTGAACTATATAGAAGGCTGAGTGCTGAAGAATTGATGATTTTGAACTGTGGTGTTGGAGAAGACTCTTGAGAGTCCCTTGGACTGCAAGGAGATCAGACCAATCAATCCTATAGGAAATCAATCCTTAATATTCATTGGAATGTCTGATGCTTAAACTGAAGCTCCAGTACTTTGGCTACCTGATGTGAGAAGCCAACTCTTTAGAAAAGACCCTGATTTTGGGAAAGAATTGAAGGGAGGAGGAGAAGGGGACAACAGAGGACAAGATGATTGTATGGCATCACCAACTCAATGGACATGAGTTTGAGCAGACCCCACGAAACAGTGATGGACAGGGAATCCTGGCATCCTGCAGTCCATGGAGTCACAAAGAGTTGGACATGACTGAGCAACTGAAAACTCAGTCCTCAAAGATTCAAGCCTAGGTGGGTGAGAGAGTACGTATAAAATTCTAGCATGGTACCTGACATATAGGATGTCATCAGTAAATGATATGTTCATGGTATCTCCTTCCTCTCTTCATCTCTCTCTCTCTCTTTCACTTTCCAGACATAATTTGTATCCTTATTTCACTTTTTAGCTGTAAATTTAGGCAATTTTTAAAACCATTCTAATTCACAGATTTATCATCTGTATTGTTAAAATTATACTATCACTGAAACTGCCAGACTTCTCTGTCCATAGATTTCTCCAGGCAAGAATAGTGGAGTGGGTTGCTGTTCCCTTCTCCAGGGGATCTTCCTGACCCAGGGATTGAACCTGGGTCTCCTGCATTGCAGGTGGATTCTTTAGCATCTGAGCAACCAGGAAATCCCCATACAGGTTTTAGATGAGAATTAAATATCATGATGTATGCAAACATCAATACATAGTGATTACACTGTGGAAGTAGTTGATGCTGTTGTGTTTTTTGTCAAAACATTAGCTAGCTAATGCTTGGTGATATATATGCAGGTTTTAAGTATTAGCCCATCTACATGGAAACAAGAGTCACTGAAGAGCCGACCAGTTGGAGACTATAATCATACACCATTTCTAGAGGGAGTGTAATTCTGCTTGACCAGGAAATATCATTTTTTCTCCACAAAAAGGCTTGCTGTCTGTTCTTAAACTCAGATCCTCCATGAGTTTGCCCCTGGTTCATCACTTCTGACCTCATCTCCTATGATTCTCCTGTTTTTCTACTCAAGCCACACTCCTTGCTGTTCTCACAGCATAACATGTATGTTTTCTTTCTTCCAGGCCCTTTGTCTGATATTTGGTACTCTTTTTCCCAGGGTATCCGCATGGCTGGTTCTCTCACTTTCTTCAGAACTTACTCAAATATTAACTTTATTAAAAGTATTTTTATGACCAACCTATATAAAATAATAATCCTTCACTCTCCAAGATGCCCTTCACCACTTCTTTTTTTTTTTCCTTTTTTCTACAGCACTCATTAACATTGCATAATATGTTTATTTTGTTTGCTTGTTTGTTTGCTATTTTCTGACTTTACCTATAAAATTCATTGAAATGACCTTTTTATTAGTGCAGGGCCTACTTTGTTCACTAGTATAGCCCAAGTACCTGAGACATTTCCTGGCACTAAGTAGTCACCAGGTAATTCTTTACTGAGTGATGATTATTAGCAGGAAAGGAGAAAACAAAGTCATAGCCTTTATAGTGTCTGCTTTACTTACAAAGCAATAGAATGAAATCTATTATTATTTTTGTGCACTACATAAGTTAGAATCATTGTGCAAAATCAAACATACATTTCTTATTATACTATAGCTACAGCTCCTTTAAAAACAAACAACAATGAATGTATTCCAAAGTTTTGAGAGAGAAAACAGTGCCTTTATAGCTTCAGACTCTCATTAATCCTCATCTTCTTCCAATGAATTCCTGGGGCTACTCTGAAAATAATTGGCATGCTCAAGAAGTGCTTTTTGAAAAAGGATATCAAGAGTGATGACTGTCAAAATTTTGAATCTGTTCATTTATTCAGTACACAATAACAAAACACCTATTATGCTCTGGGCAATGTGCTGATTGGGTGAATACAGTAATAGAGAGAAAGCCCTCCCTCTCTCAATAGAATAATAATCTTGTAAGTAAATAAAAGACCAAAGGTAAATGACTATCCAATAGACCAGGTAATTTTATAATCTCACAATACAAAGTGTTAAAAGAATTCAAAGATAGAATTAATACTTCTAATACAAAATGTACAATAATTCAATTTAGGTAAGTATTTTAGAATTACATTCATGATCATAATAATGATCATTCCCAAATTTTGTGTGTGTGTATATATATATATATATATATAATTTAAAAATATTTATAGAACATATTGAATTTTTAATATATTGCTGGGTCCTGTTGATAAGATTAAGTGGTTCTCCAGAAATGGTTGATTGCAGGTTTCTTATTCCTAAGGAAAAAATAAATGATAGGTAACCCCATAGTTAAGAGGAAAGAAAATTATATAAATTGCAGTTGTCTGCTTTGGTGAAGGAAACATGAAATGTCAAAGAGAAAATTTTTATGGTTCTTTAATCATAATCATCAAATTGTAACAAATGGAACTTTCAACTGAATTCCTTTCTTTTGCTGGAATTGCATATGAGATTATACTTGAATACCAAATGAAGAATAATATTTCATAAGGCATCTCATATGGCTTTCACCAAAGTTATTCTGTTGGAGACAATTCTGTAAAGCTTGACATATATAAAGAAAGCAATTTAACAACCACCATGATCAGGTACATATGCAATTCTTTTCATCTTTTTTAAACAACTTTTAGTGCTTAGAATGTCATTGCCAGAATAAAGTATGTTATTCCCTCTTCACTTGGATTCATTAAACTGTATTCATTGTTCTTTACAAAGTTGTTTTGATACACTTCACTAACTATCAATTTGCGAAAAAGATTGGTTGCTTTTGTTCATGAGAAAACACATGCTCTTTAATAATACTGTTTCTTAAGAACACATATTGAATTGTTTTCTTTCAATTTCTCATTTATCTTCATTTGTTCACCTTCACTGAAAGCTTAACATATGCTGTGTAACAATAAGTTGAACTAATTGAATGCTTCTTACATATACTCCAAAAGTTGCTCACCTTTTCATCATTATGGTATTGAGGGAATGCAGCTGCACTTGCTAGAACAAGAAAAATTACTGAAAGGTACTCAAATTTAGTGCAGGATATGTTCTAAGGATCTTGAGAATAGAAAAAGTGTTTATTGCATCCAAAGCAAGTAGGGAAATACTCTTTAAAAATAAGTGTAAATAATCTTCCCCTGCTGAAAGTGAAAGCAAAAGTTGCTCAGTTGTGTCCAACTTTTTGGGACCCCATGCCTGCCAGGCTCCTCAGTCCAGGGAAGTCTCCAGGCAAGAATACTGGAGGGGGTAGCCTTTCCCTTCTCTAGAGGATCTTCCCAACCCAGGGACTGAACACAGATCTGCTTCACTGAAGGAGGATTCTTTATTGTCTGTGCCACCACGGAAACCCCTGCTAGTTTTTGGAAAATCCTATTGATCAAAGAGTAGCTTAATCAGTTAAGAGTTCCTTGATCACAAGACAAAATCAGTGGGTTCCCAAATCTTTCATCAATAAAACTGAGTGATGAGCAGCTGGGACATATGTTAAAGATTTTTCTTGTAGCCTAACCTCCAGGTCAGTAATTAGTATGCTGGATTCCAACAAAATATTTATTCAGTGAGTGGATCAGAAACTCAGTGTTAGGAACTAAGTTCTCTCTCTTGTGTACAATCTCCTATAAAATATTCCACTCTCTTCCTAGCATAATCTGGGAAACCATGAATAGAAAATGAGAGAGCCTCCATCTGCCTAAGTCAGTGAATGAGAACTTACACTTTCTCTGAGTAAGAAATTAGCTTTTCTGGACCACAGGAATTTGGATATTAATCTTTTACAGCAGTGAACATAAACTTAACCAACAAGGGATATTCATTAGATTGACAGAAAAGAAAAAAGAAAAAAATATATCAATGACACTACTTTCCCATGTCACATCCACCTTCTTTGATTTTCGCTAGCTTGACAGAATTGAAAAATGTAAGTTAGTGGACTCCCTGGCTTATACTTCAGTTGAGTGGGGTTTACTCTCAACACCTATCATCCTGACAGGATAAATGGAGGAACTTTTCTCTAGTCAGTATTAACATTCTGATCAGTTGAATACCGTGCTAAATACAACAATAAACAATGTGGAAGGTCTCAGTCTGTTTCCAAGACCCAGACTATGCAAAGTACTTATCATCTTATCTTGTCCATAAGAGAAGAATCACCTTTTCAACTCCCCACCCCCCTTACCTAACGATGCTAGATAAAGGGCAGGGTAATGAGAAGGGGGTGACATGCTTTACCATCATTGGCATATGGGTTCTTTTTTTTTTTTTAATTTTATTTTATTTTTAAACTTTACATAACTGTATTAGTTTTGCCAAATATCAAAATGAATCTGCCACAGGTATACATGTGTTCCCCATCCTGAACCCTCCTCCCTCCTCCCTCCCCATTCCATCCCTCTGGGTCGTCCCAGTGCACCAGCCCCAAGCATCCAGTATCGTGCATTGAACCTGGACTGGCAACTCATTTCATACATGATATTTTACATGTTTCAATGCCATTCTCCCAAATCTTCCCACTCTCTCCCTCTCCCACATAGTCCATAAGACTGTTCTATACATCAGTGTCTCTTTTGCTGTCTCCTACACAGGGTTATTGTTACCATCTTTCTAAATTCCATATATATGCGTTAGTATACTGTATTGGTGTTTTTCTTTCTGGCTTACTTCACTCTGTATAATAGGCTCCAGTTTCATCCACCTCATTAGGACTGATTCAAATGTATTCTTTTTAATGGCTGAGTAATACTCCATTGTGTATATGTACCACAGCTTGCTTATCCATTCATCTGCTGATGGACATCTAGGTTGCTTCCATGTCCTGGCTATTATAAACAGTGCTGCGATGAACATTGGGGTACTCGTGTCTCTTTCCCTTCTGGTTTCCTCAGTGTGTATGCCCAGCAGTGGGATTGCTGGATCATAAGGCAGGTCTATTTCCAGTTTTTTAAGGAATCTCCACACTGTTCTCCACAGTGGCTGTACTAGTTTGCATTCCCACCAACAGTGTAAGAGGGTTCCCTTTTCTCCACACCCTCTCCAGCATTTATTACTTGTAGACTTTTGTATCGCAGCCATTCTGACTGGCGTGAAATGGTACCTCATGGTGGTTTTGATTTGCATTTCTCTGATAATGAGTGATGTTGAGCATCTTTTCATGTGTTTGTTAGCCATCTGTATGTCTTCTTTGGAGAAATGTCTATTTAGTTCTTTGGCCCATTTTTTGATTGGGTCATTGATTTTTCTGGAGTTGAGCTGTAGGAGTTGCTTGTATATTCTCGAGATTAGTTGTTTGTCAGTTGCTTCA
The DNA here is from genome assembly GCF_029407905.1 of Bubalus kerabau. NCBI lineage: Eukaryota > Metazoa > Chordata > Mammalia > Artiodactyla > Bovidae > Bubalus > Bubalus kerabau. The sequence continues at coordinate 7,865,384 of NC_073645.1, forward strand.
TTTGCTATTATCTTCTCCCATTCTGAAGGCTGTCTTTTCACCTTGCTAATAGTTTCCTTTGATGTGCAGAAGCTTTTAAGGTTAATTAGGTCCCATTTGTTTATTTTTGCTTTTATTTCCAATATTCTGGGAGGTGGGTCATAGAGGATCCTGCTGTGATGTATGTCAGAGAGTGTTTTGCCTATGTTCTCCTCTAGGAGTGAGAAAACAGAAAGAGAAATTAAGGAAACAATTCCATTCACCATTGCAACGGAAAGAATAAAATACTTAGGAATATATCTACCTAAAGAATCTAAAGACCTATATATAGAAAACTATAAAACACTGGTGAAAGAAATCAAAGAGGACACTAACAGATGGAGAAATATACCATGTTCATGGATTGGAAGAATCAATATAGTGAAAATGAGTATACTACCCAAAGCAATCTATAGATTCAATGCAATCCCTATCAAGCTACCAACAGCATTCTTCACAGAGCTAGAACAAATAATTTCACAATTTGTATGGAAAAACAAAAAACCTCAAATAGCCAAAGCGATCTTGAGAAAGAAGAATGGAACTGGAGGAATCAACCTACCTGACTTCAGGCTCTACTACAAAGCCACAGTTGTCAAGACAGTATGGTACTGGCACAAAGACAGAAATATAGATCAATGGAACAAAATAGAAAGCCCAGAGATAAATCCACGCACATATGGACACCTTATCTTTGACAAAGAGGCAAGAATATACAATGGATTAAAGACAATCTCTTTAACAAGTGGTGCTGGGAAATCTGGTCAACCACTTGTAAAAGAATGAAACTAGAACACTTTCTAACACCATATACAAAAACAAACTCAAAATGGATTAAAGATCTAAACGTAAGACCAGAAACTGGCATATGGGTTCGTAAGATCCATGAAGAAGACAGTGGGTAAATAACTTTGATTTATTTAAGAAATTAGCTTAAATTAGAAGAAACATGAAGTAAATTGTCCTTCTTCTGGTTGGAAACTATTTCAATATTGTGTTATTTGTTATTATTAATTATACTTACTGTAATGTAACTTATTCAGTTACAAGGAAGGAAATGAAAATTTCTTCACATCATACCACACAGCGATAGCTAATTTTAAATTTATTTATGCATATAAAGTTAGATGATTTTTCACATACCCACACCTGCTATTTACTTTGTGGAAATCTTTCATTGTGCTTATTTTCACTCTTTGCTTTATTTCCTCCTTCTTTCTTGTCTTCGCCCAACACTGACTGATATGTACTGTAACATTCAGTTCTCAATACCCTTATATAATTCACTTCCTTTCATTTAAAAGAAAGTTTATTATGTGTATGTATGTGTTTATTCAGAATAGAAATACTATATACACATTTTTAGGTACTTTGCTTTTTCTTTTTAAAAAATGCTTGATGGAAGTATTTTAAGATCCTCAGGTGCAGATCTAAAGCAATTTAAAAAATATTTTCATTCATTATATCCCAAAATCTAATGAATCTGAAATTTTCAAATGTTGTAGGTCATATGATTAACTCACCTGTGATTTGTCTATTCCTAATTTTGATAATTTTTCCATTTGAATCTTTTCTTTTTCTTATCTATTTGAAGAAATATTATTATTATTAAGATTATATTAGTATTATTTTATGTATCAGGCTTTATTTTGATAGATAGCAGTACAGTTCCATGATCTATAAATTATTCACTGATTGTATTAATGATATACTTTTTATTCACATGCTTAAAATGTTATGTAATTAAAAATCTCTCTACGTTTGTGATAGCTAATAGTTATCCTAATATAAGTAAGATCTCATAGATTTTATAATCTACATATAATGATCTACATTCCCTTATAAAATTTCATTTTTATAAATTGTTCACAAATATTTTGTAGCTGTTTCTCTAAAAGCTTACGACTATAACAGTCAACATTTATGTAGAAAGAATGCTCATAAGTAAAGTAGCAATTTAAATATTATTAAGAGTTATCTGTCAAAACCAATAGTAGAAATCACTGCAAACAATAAAATCTGAGATCATTTAAAAAGACAAGAACATGATAATCAACACAAAGCTGCCCATTAAAAAAATTGTTAAGAATGTTTCAGAAGTTCCTATGAATTTTCTAAGATAAAAAAATCAAAATAATTCTTCTAAACATTAAGGATAGAGAGACAAATCTCGCCAGTGCTATGGTGATATATTTGAATATCCAAAAGATTATATTAAATTAAAAAAACTCCCAAATTAATGAGTGTATTGACTTTATTTTCATAACCCTTCACTGCATAAAAATTAAATAGTAAAAGATTAATATGCTTTGTACTGTCTCTCCAGGCTTCCCTGGTGGCTCAGTGGTAAAGAATCTGCCTGTCAATGTAGGAGATGTGGGTTTGATTCCTGAATCGGGAAGATCCCCTGGAGAAGGAAATGGCAACCCACTCTAATATTTTTGCCTGGGAAATCCCATGGAGAGAGGAGCCTGGTGGGCTATAGTCTATGGGGTCAAAAAAGAGTTGGACATTACTTAGCAACTAAACAGCAACTGTCTCTCCTAGGAAGGGAGATGTATATAAAGCATAATAATCACAGAACTATAATTAATTTTAACATAGTTAATATGATATATGATAATCTGATAATCATCAGTATTTGTTTAAAAGCATATTGTGATTTTATGTTATGTATAAATATCATTACTGTCACTACATAGTAATGATTCTTCAAAATGAATTCACGTTCATAATTTCTTTCTTTCCTATGATTTTCCTTGCTTCTAGTGCATGAAATGAGATGCCATGTTTATGACACTATCATTAAAAGTCTATCTTAATCCATTCTTAGGAAAGATTTTTTTTTTAATTTTAATTTAGATTGAAGTCATATTTTATATCAAAATAATCATCATTTCTATTTTCTTGTTTTCTCTTTGGAATGCCTGAGGCTTTTTGTATGTGTGTGGGTTATGTTCATTGCCCTGTATTCCAGGGATTTCAAGAATATAACATACAGAGTGAGTTTCCAGGACTAAATTGAGGCTATTTCCTACAGATTTCTCTAGGGTTCAAGAAACACCCAAAGAAGAAACATCTTCACCAATGTCCTTGTCCAGTTCACTTTGGCTTATTTAAATAGCCCACCCTAGTAATGGAAAGTTATAAGAATTATAATTAAACATTCCTGAAATTTACTCAGGGATTACTCCACATTGCTGCTTTCTGCTATGTAGCTTTCTACTATGCAACTTTCTACTTTTTTCTACTCTGCTTTCTTTTTACTATGTCCCTTCTCATCTCCTCTCTGTCTCTATCTCATCTGACTTTGACTACTATTCTTCTGATCTAGCCTAGTTCATATTGCTTATATGCACTATATCCTTAATTTTATTTGACTCTCCTATACCATTAATGATATTTCTTCTCATTTCCTTATGGTGCCACCAAAAACAAGGTACATTATGATTCTAAACTCATTCCAGGCCCTCAGGACACAGCTCCAGCTAAACCTTAGGCAACCTCTGGCAGGGTCAAGTATTATAGAAGAATTCAATACATTAGCAAGAAAGCCAATGCTGAAAGTGATTTTCTTTCCAAGGCTGTAGCCTATTTAGTCAAGGCCTATTAAATGCCATGCAATTTGTTATTTTCTAAAAGTGAAACTTTCAGCCCTCCTGCAGCATTCCATTATGGTGAAGATTACTTTTAAAGTAATTCTAAGTCACTGTCTCCTCAAATGCTGGAGTTGTATAATTTTTTCAAGAATCTTTTCTATGATACATACTTTTTGTAAGATTGAGAGTGAATAAGAAAGTTTTACAGAATGCATGGCAAAAGAAAAAGTGTCATTTTAATTTGCTCCTGTTAGGCTTCCCACGTATCTTATTTCAAGTCGAAATTTAAAAACAAAACAAAAACACAAATGCTACATAGAAAATTTTTAAAAGTTTTAGTTTTATATCAAGATTTTGTATTGTGAGTTATAGTTATAATTAGTGCTTCATAATGGTATTTTTAGGCAAGATTTTGAAGAAGTATGGCTGTCAGAGTCATTGAAAAATATTTTCCATATGAGAATTTATTCAGATTTGTTATTATTGTATTATATTTATTTCTTATTATCAAATTATTTTATTTTGTTAGAAAAAATTAAGTACATAAACAGGTGTTTCAAAACTAGATTTAAGGAGACATTTTTATACCAAGGTTGTTTTTATGTAGTCAACTCAGGGTTTAGCTCCATTGCATTTCTAGCTTTGCCCCTAAGCCAGTGTTAGGATGTCATTCTGTTTGCCCTTTAGCAGTTATTTATATTTAATATTAGTGTGGGATTTTTCCTCAGTTGAAACTATCACTCGACCTATTTTGGCAGAAGAAAGAGTGAAGGTTTTGGCTCATAGCCTCTCAATTCTAAGTGGATTGTTACGACAATGATATTCACTATGTATTTTCCTGATATCTATTATTTTTTGGTGAATTTAATTCCATAGAAAAATACAGTCCATATTTTCTTTACTGTCCATATATTCCTACTTTGTCAGCAAAACAAATAAATTCCATTTTCAAACAAGAACAAGATATCAATCTAATTCACACTTTGACCTTCAAATTCCCCTTGGCTATGCAGGGTTTACTGTATCTAAGCAACCCCATCTCTAGTTTTTCATCACTGGCAGAGATGGCTCTGGAATATTGGGTAAAAATTACACCACAGGAGGGTGTCCCCCCAAAAAGGAAAAGAATCACTGAGAGGTTGTGAATTTACCAATTTACCAAATGTCTTTTACATGTGAAATATCTGAGATTCTTTTTATACCTAGGCTCTTTTAATACTGAACAGAAGTCATCTGATAATTCAGTTCTGAGCCAGGTCTCATGCACAGAGCAATGCATATAGTAACAGAAGCTGTTTGTTCTTCAACACCTTTTAACTGATTGTCTGTACATATAAAAGGAGCGAAAGTGAATGCCTTCCATGTAATGTCAATTTCACAAGTATGTTACTTAAAAATAAATGTTTACACTGTATGTTATTTGAAACCAGTGGCTAAATATATTTGTATGACATCATATTCTAATTCCATTGATTTACTGGAATGTGGTGAGAGTATATGTCTATAAACCCCTATAATATAAATCTACAAATTTATTATTTTAGGAAATAAATCTATATTATTTTCAGCAAACTATATATCAAAAAATTTCATACATGTTTTAATAGTAACAGGTATTTTATTTTAACTCCTCATTTGACTTACTTTCTCCAATTAAGAGTAGTTCTATATTTCTGAAAAATAAACAAAAGAAAGTATCATTTTCCACAAGTTCTATCTTCTTCAAGTTCAGTTCAGTCACTCAGTCATGTCCAACTCCTTGCAACCTCATGGACTGAAGCACGCCAGGCTTCCCTGTCCATCACCAACTCTCAGAGCCCACGCAAACTCATGTCCATCAAGCCAGTGATGCCATCCAACCATCTCATCCTCTGTCATCCCCTTCTCCTCCTGCCTTCAATCTTTCCCAGCATCAGAGTCTTTTCAAATGAGTCACTTTTTGCATCAGGTGGCCATTTTATTGCAGTTTCCACTTCAGCATCAATCCTTCCAATGAATATTCAGGACTGATTTCCTTTAGGATGGACTTGTTGGATCCTCTTGCTGTCCAAGGGACTCTCAAGAGTCTTCTCCAACACCATAGTTCAAAAGCATCCATTCTTTGGCACTCAGCTTTCTTTATAGTCCAACTCACATCCATACATGACTATTGGAAAAACCATAGATTTGACTAGATGGACCTTTGTTGGCAAAGTAATGTCTCTACATTTTAATATGCTGTCTAGGTTTGTCATAACTTTTCTTCCAAGGAGCAGCTCTCTTTTAATTTCATAGATGCAGTCACCATTTGTAGTGATTTTGGAGCCCAAGAAAATAAAGTCTGTCACTGTTTCCATTTTCCTCATCTATTTGCCAGGAAATGATGGGACCAGATGCCATGATCTTAGTTTTCTGAATGTTGAGCTTTAAGCCAATGTTTTCACTCTCCTCTTTCACTTTCATCAAGAGGCTCCTTAGTTCTTATTTGCTTTCTGCTATAAGGGTGGTATCATCTGCATATCTGAGATTATTGATATTTCTCCCGGCAATCTTGATTCCAGCTTTTGCTTCATCCACCCTGGCATTTTGCAAGATGTACTCTGCATATAAGTTAAATAAGCAGGGTAGCAATATACAGCTTTAACATACTCCTTTTCCTATTTGGAAACCGTCTGTTGTTCCATGTCCAGTTCTAACTGTTGCTTCCTGACCTGCATACAGGTTTCTCTAGAGGCAGGTCAGGTGGTCCTGGTATTCCCATCTCTTTCAGAATTTTCCATAGTTTATTGTGATCCACAAAGTCAGTAATAGTCTGCAAAAAACAAGAGGTAATATTAAAATTCCTCAGGTTTATAGATATCACCCAACCTCTGCTTTCTGCAAAAAGTTTAGTGGAAAGCTCCACAAAGTATGCACTGCTTTTAATTATTAGTTGAGACAAATAGTAACTGATCTTTTCTTGCAAGTGCATTTTAGGCTCCTTAACAAGGAAAATCTTGTCTTATTTTTTATCACCAAAAAGATTCAGATGGTTGATTATATATAAGTACATTCTATCTATCTATCTGTCATCAGAATGAGAGAGAGAAATAAACAAAGATTGAAGGGGAGATTTTTACAACAGTGTTTTGGGAACTAGGAATATAGACATTGGAATCATATATTTTCCAGGAACATACATTTTAGTGTAGAGAGACAGAAAATTGAAATTTCCATAAATAAGATAATTTCAGGCACTGATACATACACGCTGAACACAGCATACAGTGAGTTCTATGAGCGCAATTGAATGAAGGGGTTTGTTGGCTAGAGTAGTCAAAGGAAGGCTTCTTTGAAGAAGGTCATTTGAGTTGAGACCTGAGTAATGAAATGGAAGGCTAAAGAAATTGCGAATATAAAAAAGCTGAAAACAGAAAAGTTTGGCACATTTTTATAAGAGAAACACTATGGAAAACCTCTATCTAACTTACTGCTTCAGGAACATTTTAGTTTCGGTATTCTCCTTCCTTGTACTTTGATGAATCTTTGGCGTTAATTCTCAGTTTGGTGGTGGTTTAGTCCCTAAGATATGTCCAACTCTTTGCAGTCCCATGGACTGTAGCCCACCAGGTTCCTCTATCCAGGAGATTTCCCAGGCAAGAATACTGGAGTGGATTGCTATTTCCTTCTCCAGGGACATTTCTGACTCAGTGATAAAACCTAGATCTCCTGCATTGCAGGTAGATTCTTTACTGACTGAAATGCCAGAGTAGCCCAATTCACATGGTGTGTATATATATATATATATATATATATATATACACACACACACACAGACATATAGATAGATTATTTATTTTATGCACTTATGTTAATTATTGGACTTCCCTGGTGGCTCAGACGGTAAAGCATCTGTCTGCAATGCGGGAGACCTGGGTTCGATCCCTGGGTTGGGAAGATCCCCTGGAGAAGGAAATGGCAATCCACTCCAGTACTATTGCCTGGAAAATCCCATGGATGGAGGAACCTGGTGGGCTGCAGTCCATGGTGTCGCAAAGAGTTGGACACGACTGAGAGACTTCACTTTCACTTTCATGAGAAAGTGAGAAACAGAGCTCATGTTGTGGTTAAATTAAAGGAATTTAATACAGAGAGCTGGTCACAAATGGATTGGAAGTGAAACAAGGGAAGGAGATGCAACTCAGAATGGAAAAAACAGCAGGAAGCTTCTAACATGAATAATTCTCCCTCTGTGTTCAATCTTGAATTCTACAAATATCTGATGAACATCTGTTCATGCTATATGCTGAGAGAAACACCAAATGAATGAACCACAGCACTAAAGCTCTAGAATCTGAGTCATAAAACATGTACAAGTGATCTGAAATAGGAACACCCTTCCTGTGGGTTTTCAAAGGAATAAAGGGTCAATTCCAGCTGGAGATTCAGGAATAAGCTTAAAATAGAAGGTGACATTTGAGCAGAACCTTGAACTATTTTGATATTGAGAGCTCATGTTGGGAACAGCATGGATAAAGGGCTAGATCAGGGGAGATACAGGTGATTTACAGTGAATGATAAGCATTTTAGTTTGGCTAGAGCAGTATATAATGGAAGTACTGGGAAACAGGAGGGAAAGAAGTAAACTGTAGCCAAATTTTGAAAAACCTTTGCCTTCCAAGCTTCAGAATATAGATTTCAGGAATCAAGCCATGGGTTGCAAACCATGACCCACAGATCAAATCTGGACTGATGTTTGTTTTTGTTAGGCTCATGAGAAAAGACTTTTTTTTTTTTTTTTTAACAGATAAACATTTGCAATCTATTTGATGATAAAGAACACTCATTTTGAACCCCAATTAAATAAAATCTTATCTTCTCCCTAAAAAGCATTCCATTCTTCTCCTTAGAATCACACTACCAAAAAGTACTCTTATTATTATATATTAAATTTTGTCAATAAAAAATGTAAAAAAAAAAAATCAGAAGAATAAAGCCAGATGTTCTAGAGTTCAGGGAACAAGAAAAATAGTGGTGGAGGGGAGAGTCAGACAAGTAAGGGAGGAAAAGTGGCCTTACTCATCCACATAATGATATACAATCAAAGAACTCCAAAGGCAAGGAGTTAGAGTCAGATTTTTATTCAAACTGTACCACTTGCTTCTCAAGGTTTTTGACAGATTTTATAATAGTTGCAAGTGGAAATGCTCAGCCATGTCTGACTCTTTGCAACCCCATGGACTGTAACCCACCAGGCCCCAAGATCCTCTGTCCAAGGAATTTTCCAGGTAAGAATACTGGAGTGGATTGTCATTTCCTACTCCAGGGGATCTTCCTAACCCAGGAATCCATATCTCCTGCATTGGCAAAAGGATTCTTTACCACTGCACCTCCTGTGGCAGCCGAATATTTATCTGTTTGGCTGTGCCAGGTGTTAGTTGAGGCATGCGGGACCTAGTTGCCAGCCAGGGATTGAACCCAGGCCCCCTGCCCTGGCGACACAGAGTCTTAGCCTACCAGGGAAGCTCAAAAATGCAGGAAAATGCAGTAATTATTTTTATATCCTTATATAGAATAAAGGTCTAATCAATATCTGAAATTAATATAATTTAAAAATGTCAGTAGTGGAAAATAAGTACATTCTATGTAGAAGACATACTTGCTACTAAAGCAGGAATGGGAGAGAAAAAACTATTATGTTGAATTTCTGAAGAAAAATTGAAAAGTTTTGTGAATGCTTCCAGAGACCGTGTGGGCAAATATCAAGAATACCATTTGGAAAAGATTTATGAAGTATCTATCAGTGCCCTGCAGGCATCCACATCCAGAGTTATCAACAGCTCCCCTGTTGTGGTTTAAAGTAGTAGTCTTTACTGCAGGGACAAAACAGATGTCTGAAAACAGGCCGGGTCATACTTTTTCAAGCATTAAAACTAAATGTCTCACTTCGTGCTTCCACAAAAAGAGCTAAATTCTTCCAGAGTCCTTCCTATGCTTTGGGTTTAAATGTCACTAATGGTTTAGTTTGTGGGGAAGCTCCCATTTTATTTGTGACTCAGGCAGTACCTGTATGATTTGGGAAAGAATGCATGGGAAACCATGATCTAGGCTGTTGCTATGCATGCATTGCCAAGTGTCATGCACTATTTAGTGAGGCAGACATAAGCCCACCAAGTCTATCTATCAAAACATGAAATTTTATAAAGCATCAGAACCTTCAGTTCAGTTCAGTTCAGTCACTCAGTCGTGTCCGACTCTTTGCAACCACATGAATCACAGCAAGCCAGACTTCCCTGTCCATCACAAACTCCCAGAGTCTACCCAACCCATGTCCATCGAGTTGGTGATGCCATCCAGCCATCTCATCCTCTGTCGTCCCCTTCTCCTCCTGCCCTCAATCCCTCCCAGCATCAGACTCTTTTCCAATGAGTCGACTCTTCGCATGAGGTGGCCAAAGTACTGGAGTTTCAGCTTTAGCATCATTCCTACCAATGAACACCCAGGACTGATCTCCTTTAGAATGGAGTGGTTGGATCTCCCTGCAGTCCAAGGGACTCTCAAGAGTCTTCTTCAACACCACAGTTCAAAAGCATCAATTCTTCAGCGCTCAGCTTTCTTCACAGTCTGACTCGCACATCCATTCATGACCACTGGAAAAACCATAGCCTTGACTAGACGGACCTTTGTTGGCAAAGCAATGTCTCTTATTTTTAATATGCTGTCTAGGTTGGTCATAACTTTCCTTCCAAGGAGTAAGCGTCTTTTAATTTCATGGCTGCAGTCACTATCAGCAGTGATTTTGGAGCCCAGAAAAATAAAGTCTGACACTCTTTCCACTGTTTCCCCATCTATTTCCAATGAAGTGATGGGACCAGATGCCATGATCTTCATTTTCTGAATGTTGAGCTTTAAACCAACTTTTTCACTCTCCACTTTCACTTTCATCAAGAGGATTTTGAGTTCCTTTTCACTTTCTGCCATAAAGGTGGTATCATCTGCATATCTGAGATTATTGATATTTCTCCAAGCAATCTTGATTCAAGTTTGTGATTCTTGCAGTCCAGTGTTTCTCATGATGTGCTCTGCATATAAGTTAAATAAGCAGGATGACAATATACAGCCTTGATGTACTCCTTTTCCTATTTGGACCCACTCTGTTGTTTCATGTCCAGTTCTAAGTGTTGCTTCCTGACCTGCATATAGGTTTCTCAAGAGGCAGGTCAGGTGGTCTGGTATTCCCATCTCTTTCAGAATTTTCCACAGTTATTGTGATCCACATAGTCAAAGGCTTTGGCATAGTCAATAAAGCAGATACAGATGTTTTTATGGAACTCTCTTTCTTTTTCCATGATGCAGCAGATGTTGGTGATTTGATCTCTGGTTCCTCAGCCTTTTCTAAAACCAGCTTGAACATCTGGAAGTTCATGGTTCACATATTGCTGAAGCCTGGCTTGGAGAATTTTGAGCATTACTTTACTAGTGTTTGAGATGAGTGCAATTGTGCAGTAGTTTGAGCATTCTTTGGCATTGCCTTTCTTTGGGACTGGAATGAAAACTGACCTTTTCCAGTCCTGTGGCCACTGCTGAGTTTTCCAAATTTGCTGACATATTGAGTGCAGCACTTTCACAGCATCATCTTTCAGGATTTGGAATAGCTCAACTGGAATTCCATCACCTCCACCAGCTTTGTTCATAATGATGCTTTCTAAGGCCCACTTGACTTCACATTCCAGGATGTCTGGTTCTAGGTCAGTGATCACACCATCGTGATTATCTGGGTAGTGAAGATCTTTTTTGTACAGTTCTTCTGTATATTCTTGCCATCTCTTCTTAACATCTTTTGCTTCTGTTAGGTCCGTACCATTTCTGTCCTTTATTGAGCCCATCTTTGCATGAAATGTTCCCTTGGTATCTCTAATTTTCTTGAAGATATCTCTAGTCTTTCCCATTCTGTTGTTTTCCTCTATTTCTTTGCATTGATTGCTGAAGAAGGCTTTCTTATCTCTTCTTGCTGTCCTTTGGAACTCTGCATTCAGATGCTTATATCTTTCCTTTTGTCCTTTGCTTTTCACTTCTCTTGTTTTCACAGCTATTTGTAAGGCCTCCCCAGACAGCCATTTTGCTTTTTTGCATTTCTTTTCCATGGGAATGGTCTTGATCCCTATCTCCTGTACAATATCACGAACCTCAGTCCATAGTTCATCAGGCACTCTATCTATCAGATCTAGTGCTTTAAATCTATTTCTCAGTTCCACTGTATAATCATAAGGCATTTGATTTGTATTAATATTAGTGTATCCTGATGCACATTTCCATTTTTGTCCAAATTTCTTTTTATTGTTCTATTTGTCAAGAAAGAGACCTGTAGAATCTTTAGAAGTTTCTCTCATTATGAGTTAAGTAACACAGAATGACCTTCGGTTGAGACAATGGGTATTTTTGGCAACAAGAGATGCTTCTTTTTCTTCACCCAATTTTTAATAACAAGAAACCAATCAAAAGTATATGGTATTTTGGTTTCCAAACCAACATCCAATAGGATAAGTTCAGCCTCATCAATTCTCCAGGCAAGAATAGTAGTGTGGGTGGCCTTTCCCTTTTCCAGGGTATCTTCCCAACCCAGGGATTGAATCTGGATCTCCTGCATTGCAGTGAATTCTTTACAGCCAGTCACTGTTAATAGTAAGTATTATATGCCATGCTAAATTGCCTCAGTCATGTTGGACTCTTTGTGAACCTATGGACTGTAGCATGCCAGGCTCCTCTGTCCATGGGATTCTCCAGACAAGATACTGAAGTGGGTAGCTGTGCCCTCCTTTAGGGGATCTTCCCAATCCAGGGATCAAATCCACATCTATTGTGACTCCCCCATTGTAGACAGATTCTGTACAACTGAGCCACTGGGGAACCCCATCATATAATAGTAAACTAATATGCTAACTGTAAAAGATCAGAGAAGGCAATGGCACCCCACTCCAGTACTTTTGCCTAGAGAATCCCATGGACGGAGGAGCCTGGTAGGCTGCAGTCCATGGGGTCGCTAAGAGTCAGACATGACTTAGCAACTTCACTTTCACTTTTCACTTTCATGCATTGGAGAAGGAAATGGCAACCCACTCCAGTGTTCTTGCCTGGAGAATCCAAGGGACGGGAAGCCTGGTGGGCTGCCGTCTATGGGGACGCACAGAGTCGGACACGACTGAAGCGACTTGGCAGCAGTAGCAGCAGCAACTGTAAAGGATACAGGAAGGAAAGTTATGACCAACCTAGATAGCATATTGAAAAACAGAGATATTACTTTGCCAACAAAGTTCTGTCTAGTCAAGGCTATGGTTTTTCCAGTAGTCATGTATGGATCTGAGAGTTGGACTGTGAAGAAAGCTGAGTGCTGAAGAATTGATGCTTTTGAACTGTGGTATTGGAGAAGACTCTTGAGAGTCCCTTGGACTGCAAGGAGATCCAACCAGTCCATTCTAAAGGAGATCAGTCCTGGGTGTTCTTTGGATTGAATGATGCTAAAGCTGAAACTCCACCTCATGCGAAGAGTTGACTCACTGGGAAAGACTCTTATGCTGGGAGGGATTGGGGGCAGGAGGAGAAGGGGACAACAGAGATGAGATGGCTAGATGGCATCACCGACTTGATGGACGTGAGTTTGAGTGAACTCGGGAGTTGGTGATGGACAGGGAGGCCTGGCGTGCTGCAGTTCATGGGGTCGCAAAGAGTCGGACATGACTGAGCGACTGAACTGAACTGAACTGAACTGAAAGGATACAGTGTGTAGTTTAGTTTTATAGTGAAAGTGAACGTGAAATGAAGTCGCTCTGTCGCGTCCGACTCTTTGTGACCCCATGGACTGTAGCCTACCAGGCTCCTCCATCCATCATATTTTCCAGGCAAGAGTACTGGAGTGGGTTGCCATTTCCTTCTCCAGGGGATCTTCCGAACCTGGTGATTGAACCCTGGTCTCCCACATTGCAGGCAGATGCTTTAACCTCTGAGCTACCAGGGAAGCTCAAAAATGTAGGAAAATGCAATAATTATTTTTATATCCTTATATAGAATAAAGGTCTAATCAATATCTGAAATTAATATAAAAACACTGAATTAATTCCATTTATTTTTTAAATCTTATTTTTTTTCAATTTCTGAATTAAAAATTCATTTTTCTTTGGTAGGCTCAACCCCCAATAAAATTTATCACCAGTCATTGTTTTTCTAAAATTTGTCTCTTTCTTTGGATGTTGCTATCAGATTTATTTTGCTACAATTATTTTACTCACAGAATTCATTCAATAGCCACAGTTTTCTGATTGGGTAAATGGTATTTTAGTATCTGCAATGTATGAGACACAAAGTCAGGCACTAACAGTGAAAGAAATAATAATGATCCTTCTGTTTAATTTATTTTACTACTACCAGAAAGAAAATTATGCTTAAGTAAGGCATTTAAAAACTAATATTTAGTATTAACCTGAAATAGTCACTGCAAAGGACTGCAAAAGTTACTTTTTAAGCCAAGAAATGGTCTGAAGTTTAAATTGATGTGAAATTAATTGATACCATTGATGTAAATTAATGTTACTATTATACTCTGAGAAGGCTGAGTTAGTATTCATACTACATTTTGGAGCACACAGACTTTGGTCTTTTCAGCTGTGATGGAAGCATGCTTTCCTCTGCACTTTACTTCTCTATAAAGTACGATGAACTCGGAAAGTAAGACTTCTGAGCAATAGACTGCTGAAGGTTAAGGCTATAGCCAGGACCATAGTGAGGAAAGAACAATTATGTTTCTATTTGGAAAAGTTAGAAAGAGGCTTTCTCTTAGAGTGTTAATCTTATTCATAAGTGAAAACATAGGTTTATGTAACAGCTCTTTTATTTTCTTATTTTCCTGCTCATAAACCTATAGTAGGAAGGTCTGGATTGAAATGGCAGGTAGCTTTAGGTACTAGATTTATCTTTACCCGTGACCATATTGAAATATTGGTAAAGACATAAAAAGAGATTAAAAGTGGCACCAACACTGGAAACAAGGAATCTAAGTCAGATTTGTGCAACAACAACAATAAGATTGCTGCTGTTTTGAAATAAAGAGTGAAAAACCCCCACAGACAGATAAAAACAGAAATTCAGGTTCCCACCACAGAAATATGGGAACTTCACAGTCATAAAGGCACCAAGCAATCAAAACACTGGTTGAGATACATGTGAATCCCAAGAAATATTCTGGAACATTGAGGGAGAAGAATATTTTATATTCAAGATAAAAAGAAAAAAATGTTATTAAGACAGATATTAAAAGAAACGTTATCTATTTTAAAGCTTTGAATTTCAAATACAAATAAAAAATGAAATATATAAATCATGAGATTAATGGTGAAATAAAGCTACTGATAGAGTAGAAAGTAGAACTGGAATAATAAAACTAACTAATTTCATGAACCATTTCTCTGTCACAAGTAATGGGGTTTGAGAGTATTTTAACCATGGCAGAATTTCTTTCAGAATCGGAGCCAATCCTCCCAATCTATGCTGCTGCTTTTTGACTAATTTATGGAATGTTCTAAATCCTTTGTTGTCATTTCAACAATTTTCATACCATCTTCACCAGGGGTGGATTCCATATTAAGAAACCACTTTCTTTGCTTATCCATAAGAAGCAACTCTTCATTTGTTGTAGCTGGATTAATTGTCTCTCCAGACCAAAAACTTTCTTCATATTAGCAATAAGAATGTTTTGCTTTCTAATCATTCATGTGTTCACAAAATTAAAATTTTGAATTTCCTTCAAGAACTTTTCCTTTGCATTCATGACATGGCTAGCTGTATGGCCAAAGAAACCTTGCTTCTAACCTATCTTGGCTTTCCACCTTCACTAAGTGTAATCATTTCTATCTTTTGTTCTGAAGTGAGAGATTTCCATTCTTCCTTCTACTTGAACACTTAGAGTCCATTGTAGGGTTATTAATTGGCTTAAGTTCAACAATGTTGTGTATCACAGAATTAGGAGGCCCAAGATGAATGAGAAAGATCAGGGAACAAATGGTTGTGGAGCAGTCAGAACACATACACCATTTATTAATTAAGTTGCACCATTTACTGTATAGGCACAGTTCCTGGTGCTCCAAAACAGCTGCAATATTAACATTAAAGATTATTGATTGCAGAACACTGTAACAAGCATTAGTGATAATGAAAATGTTTGAAATACTGTAAGGATTACCAAAATATAATACAGAGACAAAAAGTGAACAAATGATTTTGGAAAAATGGTTCTGATAGACTTGTTTGACACGGGTTTACTTCAAAGTCCCAATTTGTAAAAGATGCAATGTCTGTGAAGTACAGTGAGACAAAGTGCAATAAAATGAGATATGTCTGTACTCAGAAAATTTCTGATTTACTATTTAATTTCAAGATACAAGCAAATTTCTGTAAGACCAATAAAGAAAAACCATAAAGGAACCAAACACTAGGTAGAGCTCAGATTTCTGATCCATAGAAACAAAACTGGATAGCAATGGAGTCAAGTTTATGAACAGAGAAAGTTAGTGAAATGGAGAACATAATACTCAGTCAATACTTTTCATTCAGCCATTAACATTCTCATATATACAAGTATTCATATTTTCTCACTGAAAAATAATTCAAGGACATTTGTCAGTTGACTTATAATAAAAGTAAAGATTTAAAAAAAAAGTAAATCATGATATAAGTATTTAGATATGTGTATTAAAACAAAAAATAGAATACAAATCAATAAAAATGTATTTTAATATTTTAAATATATATGCAACTGAATGTAGGAGTATAAAATAATTCTTTTTTTAATAATTCTTAAAGGAAATGAAAAAAATATAGTGTAGTTCTCAATTCTCAAATTTTATTAAAAAGTGTAGCATTTTTGAAGTATGTGTGTGTGTATCTGTATGTGTGTGTGTGTGTGTTTAAGACTGGGAAGTAGATGTATGATAAATTAGAGATTTGTCACAAACCTGCTTTCAGTGCAGGAGGTGTAAAAGATGTGGGTTTGATGCCTGGGTCAGGAAGATCCCCTGGAGAAAAGCATGGCAACCCACTACAATATTTTTGCCTGGAGAATCCCATGGACAGAAAAGCCTGGGAGGCCATAGTCCATAGGGTTGCACAAGTCAGACATGACTGAAGTGACTTAACATGCAAAATAATATAAGCAACTTCGATGTACAACCATGCATCATAACTATAACATTAGTGGAAGTTGCACATCACTGCAAATTGTGTTTTTGAAAAGCAGATGCATTGGTTTAGAACAGTGGTTACAATGCGGGGTAAAAATAATCAACAAACTTTAGATATATGCAAAGTGGTGAAATATCACTGTGAAAATATACAGATAGATAGATGCTAGATATATAGATAATTCTGATAGAAAATACCTCAAACTAGTGACAGTGGTTATTAGTGGGTTGTAGAGTTTTAAATATTATTTGTTTCTGTGATCACATAAAAAGTTCAAAGTAATTGATTTGGCCCATGCCACCCACCTTTTCAATATATTTTTAAAATATTCACAAGGAGGAGAATATTTCAAAACATATGACACTTTTTCAAACAATTTGAGATTTCTGACGTTTGAAAAGAGCACAACTAATTAAAGAAAAACAGAAATGGTAGCTTAGTTTCTCAAGGAAAGACATTGAGTATATATGTGTCTATATGAGAGTATTGTGAGCATCTTAGAATTGTTTGTCCTTTCTCTATTAGTTAACATATAGTTAACTGACAAGAAGCTGGCTCAGTTCAGTTCAGTTCAGTCACTCAGTTGTGTCCAGCTCTTTGCAACCCCATGTACTGCAGCGTGCCAGGCCTCCCTGTCCATCACCAACTTCTGGAGTTTACTCATGTCCGTTGAGTCGGTGATGCCATCCAACATCTCATCCTCTGTCGTCCCCTTCTCCTCCTGCTTTCAATCTTTCCCCAAATCAGGCTCTTTTCCAATGAGTCAGCTCTTCGCATCAGGTGTCCAAAGTATTGGAGTTTCAGCTTCAATATCAGTCCTTCCAATGAATATTCAGGACTGATTTCCTTTAGGATGGACTGGTTGGATCTCCTTGCAGTCCAAGGGACTCTCAAGAGGCTTCTCCAACACCATAATTCAAAGGCATCAATTCTCCTGTGTTCAGCTTTCTTTATAGTCCAACTCTCACATCCAAACATAACTACTGGAAAAACCATAGCCTTGACAAGATGGACCTTTGTTGGCAAAGTAATGTCCCTGCTTTTCAATATGCTGCCTAGGTCAGTCATAACTTTTATTCCAAACAGTAAGTGTCATAACTTTTCTTCCAAAGAGTAAGTGTATTTTAATTTCATGGCTTCAGTCACCATCTGCAGTGATTTTGGAGCCCCCCAAAATAAAAGTCTGCCACTGTTTCCCCACCTATTGGCCACAAAGTGACGGGACCGGCTGCCATGATCTTAGTTTTCTGAATGTTGAGTTTTAAGCCAACTTTTTCATTCTCCTCTTTCACTTTCATTAAGAGGCTCTGGAAACTAGCTAAATATTTTCAAAAACTTCTGAGAAAATGGTGTACTTAAATATAATAAGAGGTGGGAATAAAAATGTCCACAAATTGACTTTGACATTGCTGTTAATAATTGTGTAGTGAATTTTCTTTCATGTAGTCTATATCTTACTTTTTTTTAAAGGGAGAGTATAACAAATTTAAATTCCAATTGGATATTTAAGTGGATTTTTAAGAAGGGTATTGAAAAGAGAAGTTTCTAAGTGCAAAGAGCACATCAAATTTAATGAAAGTAATTTAATAATAAATGATAAGTTCAATTATTTAGGTTTTAATATTTGTTAAAATTTCAAATCAGTTAATTATCAGTGCTAGAATATATTTATAGTTGATGGTGAAGATTTTACTATTTTAACATAACTATTCTCTTTCTAAATGCTATAAAATTATTCAATTAAAATACAGACCACAAATCTAAGCAATCATGAGTCCACTATCATATACATAGGAAGGTGAATCTTAGAATCAGTCAAAATTAAGAATTATAATAATTAAATATAATAAGCCAGAGATACTACTAGTCATTCTATGAGCTCAGTTTACCTTTCCAAAGTTGTGTCTGAATATATTTGTTTTTATTTTTTCTACCATACCAGGGAAAACTTTCTATAGATCATTCTTGGAGATTTTTATAATGTCTTGATTTAATTTAAAACACTTAAGCTGTTTCAGTATAATACTATATGTATGTTACTCATGTGAATATATCACTCAAATGCTGAGTTGAAGGATATTTAAATTTTAAACAGGGTCTTTTAAACAGCATCTCAAGTCTGAAGATTTTACTAAGCAGAGTGAAAGAAAAATTGTGGGGCCTTCCTGGTGGCTCAGGTGGTAAAAAGTCCACCTGCAACACAGGAGACTTGGATTCAATCCCTGGGTTGGGTAGATACCTTGGAGCAGGGCAATGGCAACCCACTCCAGTATTCTTTCCTGGAGAATCTCCAAGGACAGAAGAGCCTGGTAGGTTGCAGTTTATGGGGTTACAAAAAGTCGAACACGATTGAACGACTAAGCACAGCATGACACACACCACATTGGGTGAGAACAACAGTGGTCAAATGGATTTAATGTAGTAATGTTGATATTGATTTAACATTTTCATGGTTCTAAATACACATTTAAAGAAATGAAGAGAGTGTAAGTTATCCCTGGATTCCCAGGAGGCACAGTGGTAAAGAATCCACCTGGTCTAAATCCACGTGTAGGAGATTTAAGAGAGGTGGGTTTGATCCTTGGGTCAGGAAGATTCCCTGGAGAAAAAAATGACAACCCACTCCAGTGTTCTTGCCTGGAGAATCCCATGGACAGAGGAGCCTGGTGGGCTACAGTCCATGCGGTCACAGAAGTCAGACATGACTGGGCACATGAACACACACAGAAGTTATCCCCACAAAGAGCTCTTTATTTTTAGGAAAATATTGATAGCGTTTAGACCACTGAGAACCCATTAGAGAAAATGATTTGGACAGAGCCCTTAAGATGTATGTGAGCTCTAAATTATTGGTCAATGTTTACCTTCAATTATTAAAATTCCTGTAAACCTAATGTAACTTAATAACATAACATTAAGTTTTGTGCATAACAATTAATATCATTGCTTTTTTGGTTTCATTTAGAATGCCAGAACTATACATTTCTGCTGAGATTAGAAACTACAGATTTTGTACAAGAGTGACTGATACGTTTCAAGCTTAGGTTAGTTGAGAAGGAATAATATATAAGAGCCTTGCAGCGATTCCTTAGAATGTGTATGAGATATTGAGACACACTCTATTTCCATTCAGAATTACTATTATATATTTGGACTGAGAGTTCCACAAACTTAAAGCAGTATTTTCTAAACTGCTTTCTAAGGGTGTTAGTTCAAGAAGATGTTAATAAATGATTCTAGAAAATGTACAAATAATGTTCCTTTCTTAGACAGTTGTTAGGCAACTTAATGCACTTAAATCTCTGAAACAACCTGTAGTAGAATGAATTAACATTTTTAAAATGTTACTTAATATGGTGTTTCCCAAACTTATCTCTGCAAAGTAAATGTTTGTCTTTCCAGCATACCTATTATAATCTAGCACAGGGTTAGCAAAATACATCCTATTCGCCATCTGTTTTTGTAAATAAAGTATTATTGCAACACAGTCGTGTCTACTGGTTGCTTTTGTGTTACAATGGCAGGCTTGAGTAGCTATAACAGAGACTGCATGGCCAGCAAAGCCTAAGCATATTTATTATCTGGTCCTGATAGCAAAACTTGATGCCACTGGACATCAGAAATGCATTATATCTTTAAACAGAATATTCTTGCAGATAAGAATAATATCCGTCCATGGGATTTTCCAGGCAGGAGTACTGGAGTGGGTTCCCATTGCCTTCTCCGATAATATATATAGTTATATATAACATGTATATTATATATAATTATATGTATATAAGGTATAATTATATGTATATAAGTTACATGTATATACCCACATGATATATAATTAAGTTTAACTATATGAAACATACAATTGATTTCTATTGACTTAAACATAAAATTTTAAAACATTTATTTTAATGTAATTTATGTGAAACTTTGTCATCATTTAGGGAGAAAAGTATATAAATATATTTACAAATCTTGCCTAAAGCCAAAAACAAATACTATACTTGATAACCTTATATGTTTGATTAAATTATTAAGGAAAGATTTAAAATTTATTAATATACTTCTTCCTTGCTCTCCTTTTAGGAGAAATCTGTGATATAAAGCCCTATGTACAAAGTTACTAAGTCTTTTCATTTGACTTTGAGGGCATCTTGTTCCCCTTTCAGATTCAAAATTAACTAATTTGTGGTATTAAATTACACATTTTGAAATCTGACTTTACTCATTCAGGTGTTATCTAGCTGTCCAGACAACAATATCTGAGTGTCAGTTCTCTCTGAAGTAATAAAACTGAACTAAACTCTCTGATTCTTTTTTTCCAGGAAGAACTGAACCCCATCATTGTTACGCCATCCATCCATGCCATTGATCAGGACCGGAATATCCAGCCACCTTCAGATAGGCCAGGCATCCTCTATTCCATCCTTGTTGGTTTGTATAGTCTAACATTTTATATTCTCAGCTATAGCTCTAAAATTGTGTAGGAAAAATAAGTTTCATTTTTTTAAGTTTAATAACAAAGATTTTGTTTTTAGAAATTTTATTGAAATTATTTTTATATATAAATAAATTATAAGATAACCATTCAAAAATATTTTTCCCTTAGAATCAGTCTCAGTGAAATGTGAACAATAAGTAGAAACACTTTTATTGAGGAGGCAAAACAACTTCAAAATAGTATGCAGTCTGCTGTTGGTAGTTTTCTCTGTATCAGCTCATAAAGAATTCTAAGAAAAAATTGAAAAATCAATTTAAAACCTTACATTATTTGTTCTACTAGTATTTTATCATTGGTTGGGTACCATTACCGTTACATAATTCTAAAAATAGTGATTCCATTACATAATTCTGAAAAGTATGTGACAATTAAATAAGAGCTATTGGAGCCAACAAGAAGAAAGATTACACATTATACCCTTTGGCTAAATTTTCCTTGAAGAATTTCAGAGAAGTCATTTTAATCCATTCTTGTGCATATCTGTTAGTCATACCAAAAGCAAAACTGACAAGGATCTCATTATGACACTTTTCTTAAACTGCCTTTGCTAAAATATGGATGTAGCTGTTTTGCATGATTTATAGTATCCAGAGAGATACACCCATCTAAAACAAACAATACATCTCTTAATGAAGAAGAGACACTTTTGAAGTATGCTTCAAAGTAACTATTGAATGGAATTTAACTTTATCTCAACTCCTTCCCACCCCACAGATGGATATTTTAATCACCTAGAGATGCCACACAGATTTCAAAATATAATGTTATAGCATACTTAGAAATACTGTCCATAGAGAAAATTCAAGTAATTCTGTTTCAAGTCTTTGGTGTCTAGAACTACACATGTATTATAAGTAAGTTGTAGAGATTAGACTATTAAATTTTTTTTTAAAGTGCTTATGAACACAAGCATAAGTCTGTTTTAAGTCTTTATGGGGTTGACATGGTGGCTTAGTTGGTAAAGAGCCAACTTTACCTGTAATGAAGGAGACCCAAGTTCAATCCCTGGGTGGGGGAGAATCCCTGGAGAAGGAAATGGCAGCTCACTCCAAAATTCTTGTCTGGAGAATCCATGGACAGAGGAGCCTTGTTGGGCTACAGTCCATAGGGTCACAAAGAGTTGGACATGACTGAGTGACTAACATTTTCCTTAACTTTCAAGTTGACATACATAAAAGGAAATAGGCTTTTTTTTTTTTTTTCCATTAACTAAGGACTTGATAGTATGGCAATTACTATGCCAGATGATGTAGATATGAACATGAGGGAGAAATGGTCTAGGTTGTGCAGGAATACACTCTGGATAGAAATGTCAAAAGATACATTAAAATACATGGTTTTTAAAAAAGCGTGATTTTAAATTCTACAAATAAAGTATGAACCACAAATCATGTGATCTCATGGGAAGAGAGAACTAAAGATATCTATGAAATTGCTTAGAAAGAGTTATTTTAGCAGAAAAACTATAGTTTTCAAGTATAAAATGGGATAAAAATGATTTGGATAATGCAGCAAGTGAAAAGTCCAAAGTGTTAAATTTAAAGATAATTATAATTTCATTACTTTGTTTATTGCATCTTGCCATGCAGTTTTGTAAGGCCATTAAATTTACAGCTGTTTTAACTTCAGTTCGGTTCAGTGTCTCAGTCATGTCCGACTCTTTGCAACCCCATGAATCGCAGAACGCCAGGCCTCCCTGTCCATCATCAACTCCTGGAGTTCACCCAAACTCATGTGCATCGAGTCAGTGATGCCATCCAGCCATCTCATCCACTGTCGTCCCCTCCTCCTCCTGCCCCCAACCCTTCCCAGCATCAGAGTCTTTTCCAATGAGTCAACTCTTCACATGAGGAGGCCAAAGTCCTGGAGTTTCAGCTTTAGCATGGTTCCTTCCAAAGAACACCCAGGACTGATCTCCTTTAGAATGGACTGGTTGGATCTCCTTGCAGGCCAAGGGACTCTCAAGAGTCTTCTCCAACACGACAGTTCAAAAGCATTTTCCTTTTCCCTTACTGATACTTTATTATGAGCCACAGGTAGAAAAGATATGCCCACTCTCACATTAGAATAGAATCCATCCACATTTTCATCTATTACCAGCACTTCCATTGCTTTATTGCTTATTGAACATAAATACCTTCTCCATTTGTGGTTTACTTGAGTACACTGTATGAAAAATAGATACATTTTTATCATTTTCTGTATGACTCTCCTATTAAGTAAATGCTCCTAACCAAAAATCTATTTTCCTCTAATTTTACAGATGATTCCTTTATCATATACTTAATTTTCATGTACAATTTTGACTATTTCTGAATTTTTAAGCTTAACTGGCATCATTTTTCTCCCCTTACATAAGCCCAGGAAATTTTTCTTTCTTGTTGAAGCAGAGGACTATAGCAATTAACACAATTTTGAATATAATTTACATCTTTAAACCTGGATTTGAATACAAGCTCTGTCTGACATTGTCTCTTTGACCTTAGACAAATTACTTAATATTGCAAATCTCCTAAGTCTTCCCGGGTACAATGAGAATAATTTACAGTGGTATCGATGATTATTTATGTAAAGCACTTAGGGGCTTTCCAGGTGGGTTAGATGGTAAAGAATCTGTTTGCAATGCAGGAGACCCAGGTTTGATCCCTGGCTTGGGAAGATCCCTTGGAGAAGGGAATGGCTACCCACTCCAGTATTCTTGCCTGGGAAATTCTATGGACAGAGGAACCTGCTGGGCCATGGTCTATGGGGCTGCAAAGAGGGACACGACTGAGCAACTAACAAACACACATAAAACACTTGGCACAATATTCAGTTCAGTTCAGTTCAGTAGCTCAGTCATGGCCGATTCTATGCAACCCCATGAATCGCACCACCCCAGGCCTCTCTGTCCATCACCAACTCCCGGAGTTCACCCAAACTCATGTGCATCGAGTCGGTGATGCCATCCAGCCATCTCATCCACTGTCGTCCCCTTCTCCTCCTGCCCCCATCCCTCCCAGCATCAGAGTCTTTTCCAATAAGTCAACTCTTCACATGAGATGGCCAAAGTATTGGAGTTTCAGCTTTAGCATCATTCCTTCCAATGAACACCCAGGACTGATCTCCTTTAGAATGGAGTGGTTGGATCTCTTTGCAGTCCAAGGGACTCTCAAGAGTCTTCTTCAACACCACAGTTCAAAAGCATCAATTCTTCAGCACTCCACTGTCTTTACAGTCCAACTCTCACATCCATACATGACCACTGGGAAAACCATAGCCTTGACTAGACGGACCTTTGTTGGCAAAGTAATGTCTCTGCTTTTCAATAAGCTATCTAGGTTGGTCATAACTTTCCTTCCAAGGAGTAAGGGTCCCTTAATTTCATGGTTGCAATCACCATCTGCAGTGATTTTGGAGCCCAAAAAATAAAGTCTGACACTGTTTCCACTGTTTCCCCTTCTATTTCCCATGAAGTGATGGGACCAGATGCCATGATCTTCGTTTTCTGAATGTTGAGGTTTAAGCCAACTTTTTCACTCTCCACTTTCACCTTCATCAAGACGCTTTTTAGTTCCTCTTCACTTTCTGCCATAAGGGTGGTATCATCTGCATATCTGAGGTTATTGATATTTCTCCCAGCAATCTTGATTCCAGCTTGTGTTTATTCCAGTCCAGCGTTTCTCATGGTGTACTCTGCATAGAAGTTAAATAAGCAGGGTGACAATATACAGCCTTGACGTACTCCTTTTCCTATTTGGACCCACTCTGTTGTTCCATGTCCAGTTCTAACTGTTGCTTCCTGACCTGCATACAAATTTCTCAAGAGGCAGATCAGGTGGTCTGGTATTCCCATCTCTTTCAGAATTTTCCACAATTTATTGTGATCCACACAGTCCAAGGCTTTGGCATTGTCAGTAAAGCAGAAATACATGTTTTTCTGGAACTCTCTTGCTTTTTCTATGATCCAGCGGATGTTGGCAATTTGATCTCTGGTTCCTCTGCCTTTTCTAAAACCAGCTTGAACATCTGGAAGTTCACGGTTTATGTATTGCTGAAGCCTGGCTTGGAGAATTTTGAGCATTACTTTACTAGCGTGTGAGATGAGTGCAATTGTGCGGTAGTTTGAGCATTCTTTGGCATTGCCTTTCTTTGGGATTGGAATGAAAACTATCCTTTTCCAGTCCTGTCGCCACTGCTGAGTTTTCCAAATTTGCTGGCATATTGACTGCAGCACTTTCACAGCATCATCTTTCAGGATTTGAAATAGCTCAACTGGAATTCCATCACCTCCACTAGCTTTGTTCATAGTGATGCTTTCTAAGGCCCACTTGACTTCACATTCCAGGATATCTTGCTCTAGGTGAGTGACCACACCATCATGATTATCTTGGTCATGAAGATCTTTTTTGTACAGTTCTGTGTATTCTTGCCGTCTCTTCTTAATATCTTCTGCTTCTGTTAGGTCCATACCATTTCTGTATGGACCTTTATCGAGCCCATCTTTGCATGAAATGTTCCCTTGGTATTTCTAATTTCCCTGAAGAGATCTCTAGTCTTTCCTATTCTGTTGTTTTCCTGTATTTCATATCACAATGTAGGATTTAATAATTGGCAGTCATGTTATATTTTATTCTTATCTTTATCATTAAGCCAAATGCATATATTCCACAATTATATGATTTGACTTACACTTTGTGTTCATTTTTAGAAAAAGAATGTTGTACTATACAAAGGAAGATGATACAATTTAAGAAAAAGTCAGTTCACTAAAATGGCTGAATTTTAGAAATATCCTCTCTAGACAGTAAAGTAAATAAAAATATTTTATTTAATATTTAATGTTTTTTATTTAAAGTGATTGATATGATTAGATGAATACTTATTTTAAGAAACATGTTTTTCCAGCTGTAATAGAATATTCTCATTTTAATATTCAAGCAACATGATATTTGGAACAAATTACTAGTCATCTTTTGCTGTATGTTGAAAGACCATGCAGATTATAATTAAAATGTATGTACCATTAAAATACAATTTTATAATTCAAAATTTATTATCAATGAACTTAATATCTCTTTTGTGTAATGAAGCTTCAAATTAATTAAAGATTTCACTTAATAAAAGATATTTGGCAAATCATCCAAACAAGAAGTAATGTCATCCCCTTATTCATAAACCAACTAGAGATAAACCACATTTTCATCTGCTTTCCTTAGACACATAATTTTGAAACTTAATTTACTAATGAATTTGTGAATTTGTTCCTCAGTTAATGAAAAGAAATAGATAAAGCAGATACACATATTACTTATTGTTCTCTATTATGTGCTGAAATGTCATTGTCTTTCAGGGACTCCTGAGGATTACCCACGATTTTTTCATATGCATCCTAGGACTGCAGAACTTAGTCTCCTGGAGCCAGTAAATAGAGACTTTCACCAGAAGTTTGATTTGGTTATTAAGGTAAATTTACCTAATTGCTTAATGTTCTTGTGTTTATAAATATAACTAATGTTCTAATGTTCTTGTGTTTATCAACAAATTCTGTAGCAATTACTGTAGGGGCTTTTATACTATAAAAATGAAAATTAATTTGAACTGCAATTAGCCAATTTTTCTTTAAAACGGTTAAGTGCAACAGAATACATGGTGCTGCTTTTTTTCTTTAACATAATTTTATATATTAAACTGCTATTCAAATACTGAATATTTTTATATGTAATAAATACCCTAATCAAAGGTATATGATTTACATACTATAATTTATCACATCTTCTAACATTTAGTTTAGGTTTTGGTTTTTGGTTTTTGTCTGTTTGTTTCACCAAGTGGATTTAGCTTTTGACCACAAATTCTTCTTTGTTTTAATTTTATTTTATTCTTATACTTTACAATATTGTATTGGTTTTGCCAAATATCGAAATGAATTGGCCACAGTTATACATGTGTTCCCCATCCTGAACCCTCCTCCCTCCTCCCTCCCCATACCATCCCTCTGGGTTGTCCCAGTGCACCAGCCCCAAGCATCCAGTATCCTGCATCAAACCTGGACTGGCGACTCATTCCATATATGATATTATACGTATTTCAATGCCATTCTCCCAAATCATCCCACCCTCTCCCTCTCCCACTGAGTCCAAAAGACTGTTCTATACATCAGTGTCTCTTTTGCTGTCTCATATACAGGATTATTGTTACTATCTTTCTAAATTCCATATATATGCGTTAGTATACTGTATTGGTGTTTTTCTTTCTGGCTTACTTCACTCTGTATAATAGGCTCCAGTTTCAACCACCTCATTAGAACTGATTCAAATGTATTCTTTTTAATGGCCGAGTAATACTCCATTGTGTATATGTACCACTGCTTTCTTATCCATTCATCTGCTGATGGACATCTAGGTTGCTTCCATGTCCTGGCTATTATAAACAGTGCTGCGATGAACGTTGGGGTACATGTGTCTCTTTCAATTCTGGTTTCCTCAGTGCGTATGCCCAGCAGTGGGATTGCTGGGTGATATGGCAGTTCTATTTCCAGTTTTTGAAGGAATCTCCACACTGTTCTCCATAGTGGCTGTACTAGTTTGCATTCCCACCAACAGTGGAAGAGGGTTCCCTTTTCTCCACACCCTCTCTAGCATTTATTGCTTGTAGACTTTTGGATCACAGCCATTCTGACTGGTGTGAAATGGTACCTCATAGTGGTTTTGATTTCCATTTCTCTGATAATGAGTGATGTTGAGCATCTTTTCATGTGTTTGTTAGCCATCTGTATGTCTTCTTTGGAGAAATGTCTATTTAGTTATTTGGCCCATTTTTTGATTGGGTTGTTTATTTTTCTGGAATTGAGCTGTAGGAGTTGCTTGTATATTTTTGAGATTAGTTGTTTGTCAGTTGCTTCATTTGCTATTATTTTCTCCCTTTCTGAAGGCTGTCTTTTCACCTTGCTTATAATTTCCTTTGTTGTGCAGAAGCTTTTAAGTTTAATTAGGTCCCATTTGTTTATTTTTGCTTTTATTTCCAATATTCTGGGAGGTGTTGACCACAAATTCTTAACCAATGAATATATTTTAAAAGTACCTGGATTTATATATACTTTTTTTTTTTTAATGGGGGCTTCCCTGGCAACTCAGATGGTAAAGAATCAGGCTGCAATGCAGGAGACCCGGGTTTAATCCCTGGGTTGGAAAGATCCCCTAGAGAAGGGAATGGCAACGCACTCCAGTAGTCTTGCCTGGAGAATTCCATGAAAGAGGAGCTTGGTAAAGTATAGTCTATGGGGCGGCAAAGAATAGGACACAACTGAGCGACAATGTGTTATGCCTTATCTTCTTTGTCCAGAAATTATTTTAATATATGTCTCATTATTTCTTTAATCTGAAAGAGGACCACAAAAATTTTCAAAGCTAAGGGAATTTATTTGGCTTACAATTTTGGTTTAATATCTACTATATTGCAATAAAATCATTAAAAAGGTACTGTGGAAACCCATATGATGTGTTAGTTAGTTCTTAAAGACTTTACTGAGAAGGTAGGACTTGAGCTGCCTAACAAAGGAAGAATATGAATTTACCAAGTAAAGATAGGGCCTGGGAGAAGAGCATTCTAAGTAAAAGAACAAATATAAGGAAGGATATGCAGTAAATCTAGTGTGTGTTGTCTGACTTTTTCATGGCTACACATAAGAAAAATAGATATGCAGCCCTGTGACATTAAAAATGTTTTTAAAGTGTTAAAAGAAAGTAAGGTAAGGAAGCTTACTGAGCACGTGTGTCATATATGTTTTATGTATATTTTTCATTGAGTTGTAGTCACAATCTTAGTACTTTGCTTATTGGTACAAATATGAAAACTAAAGTTCAGATAGCAAGGGACTGAATCAGAATTACATCATTAATAAGCAGCAGGATTGAAATTCAAATTTAAGTTTATCTAAGCGAAAGCCATACTTACTTTACTTCACTAAGAAGCAGCTGCTTAGAAATGGCTGTCTGGGTTTAATTGTCTGTCAGAGCAACTGCAAACAGTAATACAGAGATACATTTGATTTTAGCTCAAATTAGCACATATTTTGTTGGCCCAATTATATTACACACTCTAGATTCTGTATTTGTTTAGTGTTTCTTTGTCCGTGAAGAACGTTTATCTAGAAGGAGGAGAAATCATATAATATAAGCTGATAAATCAAATACATCAACTGCTAAGAGGAATGAAATGTAAAACTCACTAACAAAGCACAGATTAAGGACATTTAAATTAATCTGGGGACTCAGGGAAGATCTTCTGGAGATTACCCCAAGCTAAATTTCGCTGTATTGGACAGATTTGGCTAATGAATAAAACCGGGAAATGTGTTTGAACATAAGGAAGAACAGAAGTGAAATCTTGGAGGCATGACATACCAGGCTACAAGTAGTTAACAGGGAAGTGAGGTACAGAGCAAGAGCAGGGAGAAAACCTTATGTTCAACTGCAATTTCCTTAGATTTCATTCAGTAGGAGTTTGGGAGTCATTCAACAAAGAAAGACTTCTTTTACCATTTGTTTGAAATAGTGATGGATGAGATTCACCTTGCACGATTTTAATTATCATTGGACTATATAAAACTACAAAATGTGTATCCATTGTCTCCTCTGGATCTACCTGGAGCCCTGTGGTGCTGTACTCTGTGGGAGTTAAGAAACGACAAAGCACTGTTTCCAAACTGCCTCATTTGAAACCTGAAATCAATTATTTTTCTTTATTATCAAAGTCAGTTGTCCTGGTGTATCCAGGTATAGTGAAACTCAGTCCATCAATTATAGAAACAAAATCAATTAGAACAGACCACAGATAATTTTTTTATGTTTTAATAACTATTTATATTATTAATGGAAATTTCTACAGACATTATTAGATTCAAATTATTGTTCCATGTGCATCCAAGGGGATAATAAGCAAAGGTATCAATCTGTAAGAATAATAATATGCCACCTGCTTGAATAATAGCTGAGTATTGTGTCTTTGTATAAGCATCTATTGAAATGCTACAATTTGGTAGTTCTCCTCTGTAGTAAGTCTTTCAATTTCTTCCCGTTTTCTTATTTTAATAATGCTTCATTTTCCATTGGCCATAATTTTTTTATTGGACTTGATCCCAATTTCTGTTTTTGAGGCTAAAGAAAAATAAAATGAAGTGTCCTCTTCTAGACTTTGAAGAAGAATTCTACTTTAAAAAGCTGTATGCACATTTCACAGACAGTAAGTGTCACAGATAAGAGATCTGCCATCTTCATTTTATCTATTTCTGACGGTGATTTATTAAGTATAGTGGTAAATAACAATGAAAGGTGAAACTAGAAAAAAAAGATGGAGTAGTTCACCAACTATAGAATATTAAAAGATTAAAACCCATCTAATTCAAAGAGACAAAGATGTTTCTTTTCAAAACGAACATCCTATTTCAAATTTTACATAACTCCAATAATTTAAGTATACTTTAAAATGAAATACACATTTTGAACAAGAATCATAGCCAGTCCTGGGTTTGCCCAGGACAGTTCATATTTATGCCTATTGTTCTTGTATAATTATTCATAACATTTCTTTCATCTTCAAAAGTGTCCCAGTTTGGATGAAAGGTTATGTGATCACCGTTGTTATACAGCAAAAAAACAACTATGCAATAGAAACATGAAAGCACATTTTAGATTCTAGATGAAAATGAATTAATTCTTGCATGGAGTGTCTTAGTAAAATTCAGAGCATTCACTTTCAGTATTATAAGTGCAGTTTTTTTTAAATATTAATATATATTTATATTTTTATACTTCATATATTTATACTCTGGGCATCTGAGGATCAAATGAATAAATTATTAATAATTCACTGTCTCTCAGTTGTTCAAACATATTTTTTTATTTAAATCTCTTTAACAACTAATAACAAGGGTCATGATGCTATCACAAATATCATTGTATCATAGCCCTTCTGATTTTCATATTGTTGTTCATTGACCAACTTATACTGCATAGCAGGCTGACCTTTAACTTCCTTTCACTCCACATAATGGACATAGTTAACACTAAGCTCTCATCAGTCACCATGTATACTTTCTATACCAACCATACTAAGCCACTTGCACTGTCCCAAATTCACCATGTTCTTTCTAACTTCCAGGAATTTGCTTTTCTTCCTAAGTCATTTCTCTTTCTCTTTAAAAATCAAGTCTAATTCACATTGATAACTCACTGACGCTTCACATGCTAAGAAGACAGTCAGTTCCTGTAGAAAGGCATGGCCTCGGACTGGAAGTGCCTCCATGTGGTAGCTTTGATCAGTCTATACAGGATTTGCCTGTTTATTTTCTCTTGACCTTTATAGGAGGGAGGGCACATTGTATTAAATAATATATTTCTTTAACATTGCGGCCCAAGGCCATACCCCTATCCATGTACAGCATATGGAAAGTGCTCAATAAATATTTCTTATAATGGTTTTCTCCCTGGCACATAAATAAGTTCAGACTGCTGGACATGGTACTGCATCTTCATTGCATTTAAATACATACATTTGAAAGTGTATGTATTTGACAGATTTTATCCTATGTCTGTCCAGAATAGAAATTCAATGAACTTCTCCAATAAATTAAATCCCTGGTGGGGGGTAGGGGAAGCTATATCTGTATTAAGACAGTTTGGTGGCTCAGATGGTAAAGAATCTGCTTGAAATGTGGGATACTTGGGTTTGATCCCTGGGTCGGGAAGATTCCCTAGAAAAGGGCATGGCTACCACTCGTATTCTTGCCTGGAGAATCCCATGCACAGAGGCGTCTGGCAGGCTACACTCCATGGGTTTGCAGAGTCAGACCTGACTGAATGACTAACATTTAAAAGCTATTTTTGACTGTACTTAAATAAGCAAACAATCCTCCTTCTAAAAATATTATACATATATATATATATAAAACACAGATATATACATTTTATATATATATATATATATGTATATGTATTACACAGAAAATGAGCCACAGAATTGAAACTGATAAGCTTAATAGTGGAGTTAATATGCCAGTTCTCCTGGTGAGTTACATTGCTTTACTAATTTGAGAGTCAAGGGAAATAGCATGCAAGAGATGACTGAGACACTGATGTATAGAACAGTCTTATGGACTCTGTGGGAGAGGGACAGGGTGGGAAGATTTGGGAGAATGGCATTGAAAAAGGTAAAATATCACGTATGAAACGAGATGCCAGTCCAGGTTCGATGCACGATACTGGATGCTTGGGGCTGGTGCACTGGGACGACCCAGAGGGATGGTATGGGGAGGGAGGAGTGAGGAGGGTTCAGGATGGGGAAGACATGTATACCTGTGGCAGATTCATTTTGATATTTGGCAAAACTAATACAATTATGTAAAGTTTAAAAATAAAATAAAATTAAAAAAAAAGAGAGATGACTGAGGTCTAAAAGAACAGCCACTACAACTCTTGATCCTGCTCATGAATGTCTAATAGTACAACTCTAGAAAATATTTGGCCTCTATTTTAATAATGATATCAATTATACTTTACTTCACAGGAGTTCAATGGGAAACTAGCATTCACTGTCTATAAGTCACGCGACATTTGCTAGTTTTTCAGTTTGCTAAATCCTTTCTGAGTGCGCATTAGGGACCTGACATTTTGCTTGGTGTTGAGGAGACGGAAATGTCTGAAACCACTGCCTCAAGGAAGTCACAAGTATGAAAATTATGCTTTTAGACGTATTTCCCTTCTGATTTCTACATCCGCATGTCTAATTACTGGCTGGCCAAATGCCCTGAGTGTTTTGTAGTTGAATCAAATTAAGAATGTAGTAGACTGTCTATCCTTTTGAAACCTCATCTTCTCTCTTTCGATTAATAATATGACAATCAACCTGTCACCCAAGCTAGGAGTTCCCAGTACTTCTGAAACACCAGCTCCTATATGGACCTATCCAGTCACTTTTCAAGTCCTATACAGAATTTATTTTAAATGTCTCCCCAACTTTCCATGCCCTCTGCAGTTCTCTACGTTTCATCCTCATGGCCCATAGTCTCACACAGGTGATCTCTAAGGTTTTAGTCTCTTTTTCATGCATCCCGCCTATCTCCCCATATTGCCAATAGGTATTGAAAGTGCTGCACTCAATATGCCCGCAAATTTAGAAAACTCAGCAGTGGCCACAGGACTGGAAGAGGTCAGTTTTCATTCCAATCCCAAAGAAAGGCAATGCCAAAGAATGCTCAAACTACCGTACAATTGCACTCATCTCACACGCTAGTAAAATAATGCTCAAAATTCTCCAAGCCAGGCTTCAGCCATATGTGAACCATGAACTTCCTGATGTTCAAGCTGGTTTTAGAAAAGGCAGAGGAACCAGAGATCAAATTGCCAACATCCACTGGATCATAGAAAAAGCAAGAGAGTTCCAGAAAAACATCTATTTCTGCTTTATTGACTATGCCAAAGCCTTTGACTGTGTGGATCACAATAAACTGTGGAAAATTCTGAAAGAGATGGGAATACCAGACCACCTGACCTGCCTCTTGAGAAATTTGTATGCAGGTCAGGAAGCAACAGTTAGAACTGGACCTGGAACAACAGACTGGTTCCAAATAGGAAAAGGAGTTCATCAAGGCTGTATAATGTCACCCTGTTTATTTAACTTATATGCAGAGTACATCATGAGAAATGCTGGATTGGAAGAAGCACAAGCTGGAATCAAGATTGCTGGGAGAAATATCAATAACCTCAGATATGCAGATGACATCACCCTTATGGCAGAAAGTAGAGGAACTCAAAAGCCTCTTGATGAAAGTGAGAGTGGAGAGTGAAAAAGTTGGCTTAAACCTCAACATTCAGAAAACGAAGATCATGGCATCTGGTCCCACCACTTCATGGGAAATAGATGGGGAAACAGTGGAAACAGTGTCAGACTATTTTTCTGGGCTCCAAAATCACTGCAGATGGTGAGTGCAGCCATGAAATTAAAAGACGCTTACTCCTTGGAAGGAAAGTTATGACCAACCTAGATAGCATCTTCAAAAGCAGAGACATTACTTTGCCAACAAAGGTTCATCTAGTCAAGGCTATGGTTTTTCCTGTTGTCATGTATGGATGTGAAAGTTGGACTGTGAAGAAAGCTGAGCGCCGAAGAATTGATGCTTTTGAACTGTGGTGTTGGAGAAGACTCTTGAGAGTCCCTTGGACTGCAAGGAGATCCATCCTGAAGGAGATCAGCCCTGGGATTTCTTTGGAAGGAATGATGCTAAAGCTGAAACTCCGGTACTTTGGCCACCTCATGCGAAGAGTTGACTCATTGGAAAAGACTCTGATGCTGGGAGGGATTGGGGGCAGGAGGAGAAGGGGATGACAGAGGATGAGATGGCTGGATGGCATCACCGACTCGATGGACGTGAGTCTCAGTGAACTCCAAGAGTTGGTGATGGACAGGGAGGCCTGGCATGCTGCGATTCATGGGGTCGCAAAGAGTCGGACACGACTGAGTGACTGATCTGATCTGATTGCTAAAGTAAAAATTAGACCAGGCTGCTCCATATTGCCTTCAAGCCAATCAAAACGTTGCCTACTACATGAATTTCCAACAGAAAAACTTTGTTGATTTTAAAGATCAGGTATTAGAGGCAGACAGGAAGTCATAGATCATTAGTCATCACTTCTCAAAATAAAAAGGATGACATCTCCCATAACATGAGAGACCTATCAAACTTCATTAAACCTGTTATAGAGATTGTGAAGTGTAAGTTGCTATCTTTCTGCTATGGTGTATGTATTGTCAGTTTATCAAAAGAGAGAGAGAAATTAAGAGGAGAGAAGAAAACCTCAGATGCTCTCTTTGGAAAAGATTGAATAAGGACATTCAATGAGCCAGGATTATGATAAGAAAAAAAAACAGAGCTGACGTTGTCTGGCCATAGGAAGAAAGACAAATTCTATGAATAACATACTTTCATAATTCTGGAAATATTCTAGCTATATATGCCACTCCCTATTCTTACAGATTCTTGTTGAATGAATAAAATACACACATACCCTACATCTTAGTTTAGCAGTTAAGTGAAAAGTAAGCTTGCTTTCTCTGCCCAATAGCAAAATCTATAAGGTAAGGAAGTTTACGGACATTAATAGTGAAAGTCCTAGATACATTTTAGGAAACTTATCCCACAGAAATTTCAAGTATTAGTTCTTATCAGTAATAAAATAACAACCCCTCCATGGATGTCTCTAGGAATAATACACTTTCAGAAATCCACTGACATATTTAATACATTTGCCAGATATTGATCTTTAAATTTTATGTTCTACTTTTTTAAATCTAGTAGATTATCACATAACACATTATTTTTGTTTCCTAATAAAGAACACTGTATCCTTTTATTTACTACTGATTGTTCACATTTCTAAAAATTCTAAGTACTAAGCTAAATCAATTAACTATTGTATCAGTTATGAAAATCAATACAAGGAAAGAATATACGATGCCCTCTTTCTCATGTTGTTATTCATCCAGCTGGGTTAGTTAGAACAGAAACAGAATATTGCATTTGAAGATAGTGGCTGTCCAAATGTGCAATCTGACAAAAGACACACAGAGGTTATATTTTATTTGGACTTTTTCCTTCTTCAGAAGGTGACCTGCAACTGTTTGGAAAAAGAAAAGCAATTTATCCATTCTCGTCACAGTCCCTTGAATTTGGCAAGGCCCTCTTGTCTGCAAAGGTCACTGAGTACAACAGCAAGTCTAAATATTGTAAAAAGATTCACATGAAAGCCTCTCTCTGAGAAGTCCTTGCCATATCTCCCCACGACACGGCCCTTCACACACAGAAACTACCTTAACCCTCCTACAAGGTAGTCCACAAGTAACCTTTCTTCATAGTTTTTGGTTGCTGTATAGAAAATGAAGCTAAAAAGTTATATCTAAAAACTTGAAAGCTAAACAATTTTTCTATTTTTTTATCTTTGTTTTTTCCCCTAAAGAATGGACTAGTACATAGAAGAAACTCTCACACATTATTTTCTAGATTCTGAGAAATAACCCACATAGATATAGATTTTTTTATATTGATGATTTTTTAAAATTCAAATATTCCAGATGGTCTATTCCAGTCAACCACTTCACAGAAACACCTTAGGAGAGGTATCTCCTAGTGGAGAGAATAGTCTGTGGGAATAAAATCAGAATCCAGCCTAGACTTTCACTGAATAGGAAGTGGAATGCAGGGCAAAATAAGGGGAAGACAGCATGAGTTAGAAGCACTCCAGAAAAATGTTACTACACAATGATGATCATATTTTGTCAATGCCTGGCCTTGCTATTTATGGCCAAGATGATTCTCATGTTCAACAATCAGCCAAATAGTCTGATATATTTGTGCTTAGTGGGAGTTTTCTGAATCTGTGATCTTCCCAAGAGCAACTGGATTTTCTTCTTTAAATCATTCAAAACTGTTTTAGTCATTCCAGTGTCAGTTTATATCTCAAAATCTAAGCAAATAAAAAGATTTTTTATTACTGAAAATTATACAGAAGCTCCAAGAATTCATGTTTTCATTGTGATAAATTATAAACACAGTGGGCAAATTCTCACATGAAATGAAGATAAAATATATTTCACTTTAAAAATATTTTCTAGATGGAAAATGTGTGAATATGATTTTGTTGTCATATTATAAACCCCTCTGGGAGTGTGTTATTCAGTCTTCCTAGTAAAGATATCTTTTCTTTTTTGTCAAATAGGAAATGTATTTATTTCCAAACAGGAATGCACTCCTTTACTATATTTGTGACATTACAAGCAAATCAGTCATATAATATACAGAACAACATGTTGTGTTTTATCTGATAAAATATTTCATGGTTTTTTAAGTACTCAAATATTTCTAATAATTGTTATAAACAGGATTTTTTATGTACTACAATATTCTATATTTTAATTCTGTAATTTTTAGAGTATTGAACTCTAAATAAAAGTAATTTCTTAGGTTTTAAAGCAATATAATTGTATAAGAAAGGCCAAGAAGCAATAGTATACACTTATTTGTAACTACTAATTAGTTGGCAATATTAATATAATCTTTGATCTGAGGGCTTCTCAGGTGGTGCTAGTGGTATAGAGTCCACCTGCCAAAGAGGAGACATAAGAGATATGGGTTCAATTCCTGGGTCAGGAAGATCCCCTGGAGGAGGTCATGGCAACCTACTCCAGTATTCTTACCTGGAAAACCCCACAACAGAGGAGCCTGGCACACTACAGTCCATAGGGTTTCAGAGTCAGTCACAACTGAAGCAACTTAGCTCGCATGCATACTAGAGATCATGGAATCTTACCTTGCTTGCCACCAACCAGCAGGGAAAATAGCTATTCTGCATTCTCAGTCCTCTGGTTCAGGGAGCTAGGAGGCTATCAATGTTTGCTTGTTTTGATAATGAAAATTAGGTAGTTTGTATCTCTTAATGGTTTGCTCTTCAAAGTAACTAAATCATGTATTTTGTATACTTCTGTTTTGGCTTTAGTTTTACTTTGGTTTCATTACTGAAAATGGGACTCATGCCCAGAAATTCGCCAAGTAAAACCTAGCTTTTAAATATAATGTTTAACTTGTAACTATAGGCTTTGTAGATATAAATAAGGTTATCTTATGGGATTAGGTGATTTTTTAAATACTACCATGACCTGCTTTTTCATGCTTCTCATCTCATTCACTTAGCAACTACAGAGGAGCAGACTATGTCAGACTTTTGAGAATTCCTATTTTTATTACATAGAAGAAGAGATGATTGGATGAAAGGTTTCATGCATGAGCCCTTTAAAGAGAAAAGCATAATAGTATTAAATTAAGTGACATATTTTAACTGTAATTCTCTCTGGAGTATCTATTAATTTTCTCTCCTTCCATTAATCTTTCATTTGGATATTCATTTACAGTCTCTAAATTAAGATAATCATGTGGTGAATGTTCCTGCATCACTTCAGTTCAATTCAGTTCAGTCACTCAGTCGTGTCCGACTCTTTGCGACCCCATGAATTGCAGCACACCAGGCCTCCCTGTCCATCACCAATTCCCGGAGTTCACTCAGACTCAAATCCGTAGAGTCTGTGATGCCATCCAGACATCTCATCCTCTGTCGTCCCCTTCTCCTCCTGCCCCCAATCCCTCCCAGCACCAGAGTCTTTTCCAATGAGTCAACTCTTCGCATCAGGTGGCCAAAGCACTGGAGTTTCAGCTTTAGCGTCATTCCTTCCAAAGAACACCCAGGACTGATCTTCTTTAGAATAGACTGGTTGGATCTTCTTGTAGGCCAAGGGACTCTCAAGAGTCTTCTCCAACACCACAGTTCAAAAGCATCAATTCTTCGGTGCTCAGCTTTCTTCACAGTTCAACTCTCACATCCATACATGACCACTGGAAAAACCATAGCCTTGACTAGATGGACCTTTGTTGGCAAAGTAATGTCTCTGCTTCTGAATATGCTATCTAGGTTGGCCATAACTTTCCTTCCAAGGAGTAAGCATCTTTTATAGCTTCTCATAAATCAGGAGACCTGAGTCTGGGCCCTACTCTGTATAGGACTTAGATGTGGTGTGGTCTTTAACATAAAACTAACCTTTTTGTTTTTTCATCAACATGAAAGTATATATGTGGACTTTGGAGACAGAAACCTAGTTGGCACATCTGAAATACCCCAAAGAAGGCAAAATATATAGTAGCAATCCAAAAATAATAGTCATATTAACAGCAAACTAAACTTAGAGAAATAACAGAAAGTGCCTTTACAGGTTATTTTTAAAGATATGGGGAAATCAATTGTCTCCATAGATCTAATTTAGTTTTTTTCCTCTTTTTCTTGGATCATTTTGTTTCCATTATGCAAATAATACATGTTTTCCTGCCTTCACAGCTGGCAGTAAAAATTAGCAGCATATGAGTTGAATGTAAAATAAAATCTTTCATTATTATATAGTTTGCTTTTTGTTTTCCCCTCACCATCCATAAATTGTGTATGTGTATTAGAGAAAGGGGTCAAATTATAAATCTGTTGCTTTTCATAGCATTACTAGTGTGTCCAGGATCTAACATAATGACTTTCAGAATAATTAGAAACAAAATAAAAGGAGAGAGAAAACGCCTTGTTCAAAATGGCTTGTGTGTATGAACTGTTCTGGTTCAATCAGATAAAGGTCATTGGGTTGGAACCCCATATGGACCAATTAGTCTCCTACAGTGAAAGGTGATATTTTCTAGCCAGGGACTGTACCTTTTACCCTGGTCAGCTGTGTCCAGAAAGCCTGCTCTAAGTCACAGGGGGAATTTCTAGAACATCCAAGTCTCAGCACAAATTAATCACAACAGCTGGATACAGAAAGAACTTTTCTAGGCTGGTGGTGTCAGGAACACATATGGTTCTGAGAGAAGGATACAATGTTACATAAAAGGTTGCACATTATTTCCAGTAGTATTGTCTTTAATGCAGAGCAGGGGCTCATAAACATTTTATGCCCAGAAACATTCTGGCAATCTGCTCTCAGATGAAAATTTAAATCCAGAAAATAAATTTTATAACATTATAAAGGAAATCTAATAGTTTGAAATAGTTATGAAAATGGTAAAAAAAAACAAAGTAGTTTTTCTTCTAAATCTATTCTTTGTATAAGATTAACAATGGGTTTATTAATTATAATTTCATTGTTATAATTAACATAAATGTATTTAAAATTTCTAATAATGATAATGTGAAATAATTTTTCCTGGTGCAAACTCACTGATACTACCGAACATCTCTGTGATTTGTCACCTGCCCGCCAATGAATAAAATTGGTAAATTACAAGAGAAAAAAGAGAAAATTATCTTCTAGAGGCTCAATGGTGAAGATAAGGGAGATGGTGAGGACAGGGAAGCCTGGAATGTGGAAGTCCATGGAGCTGCAAAGAGGACATGACTGAGCGACTGAACAAAGACAAAAAGAGGCCTGATATAAAACAGAGATATGTATCAAACTGCTTATAAACTTTCACGGCCAAATGCCACTGTATTACAGAGGAAAGCACTATAGTATTTAAAAGAAAAGATTTAACTTTAACTCTTAGATGGTTTCAAAATACAACTACTGCAAAAATGGGGGAAACATATCAATAAAAATTATAACAGAATTTGAATCTATTTTGAAATATATATCTAACACATCTCTTAGTATATGCATGCCACTAAATTATGTCAATGATTACTTCTAAAATTTGGAGAAGATTTTATAGAAGTCAGTTGTGATAAAATCTTCCCTTATAAAATATCTGGATAGACATATAGTAAGATGGTTAAAAACAAACAAACAAAAAAAAATATAGGATGTCGAGAGCTGATGTTAAAGGTTGGTGTCCACCCATTTATAACATGTGTGGAGATTACATAGTAAAATTTATTGGAAACAAATTGTCATCAATTTCTTAATAGCTGAAAAAGTAAAAAAAAAAAAAAAAAAGTTCCCAATGCAGGAACATTTATTTTACCTGAATAATATATTTATGGTTAACTAATATTTAAATTTCTACTGCTACTAAAAATAAATATTTTATTTAAATTGTCTCTGTCCTGTATAAGGGTTTTTTGAAACTTTCCATGGGCAACAAATGTAGACTTAATCTGTTAAATTTATGTAGAATTTTGAATTATTTGAGGATTTAATTATTAGAGAGGAATAAGACATGAAAAAGACAAAAATAAAAACAACAGGTTTTCTTAGTTATGAATCTTTTTCTGTCTTTTACTTAAACATTTTATCAGCAATTCAGTCAAATGTGTTCACTTCGCAGTTTTCTAACTATTTCAGTTCAGTTCAATTCAGTCGCTCAGCCGTGTCCAACTCTTTGCGACCCCATGAATCGCAGCATGCCAGGCCTCCCTGTCCATCACCAACTCCCAGAGTCTACCGAAACCCATGTCCATCGAGTCAGTGATGCCATCCAGCCATCTCATCCTCTTTCCTCCCCTCCTTCTGCTGCCCCCAATCCTTCCCAGCATTAGGGTCTTTTCCAATGAGTCAACTCTTCGCATGAGGTGGCCAAAGTATTGGAGTTTCAGCTTCAATATAAGTCCTTCCAATGAACATCCAGGTCTGATCTCCTTTAGTATGGACTGGTTGGATCTTCTAACTATTTAAGCACTATTATGTCTCCTGCTGCTGCTGCTGCTAAGTCACTTCAGTCGTGTCCGACTCTGTGTGACCCCATAGACAGCAGCCCACCAGGCTCCCCCGTCCCTGTGATTCTCCAGGCAAGAACACTGGAGTGGGTTGCCATTTCCTTCTCCAATGCATGGAAGTGAAAAGTGAAAGTGAAGTCGCTCAGTCATGTCAGACTCTTAGCGACCCCATGGACTGCAGCCTACCAGGCTCTCCGTCCATGGGATTTTCCAGGCAAGAGTACTGGAGTGGGGTGCCATTGCCTTCTCCATTATGACTCCTAGTAATGTGCAATGACAGATAATGAAAATTCATTGCAGTAATTTCTTTTTTTGAAATATACACTGGGTTGGGGGACAGGAAGGCGTTCTGATGAAGCCTCTCTGGACTTCCATTTCCTTGTGTTCTCCAATGGTTCTTTAACTAAGTGGTTCTTTCTGTAATGATATGAGTTGAAAAGATAATCCTTATATATATATATAGTATGAAAAATGGCACTCTAAAAGGATTCCATAACATACAATGTTTTAATCTTTTTTCTTTTTTTTTACTTTGTTTTAGGCTGAACAGGACAATGGTCATCCTCTTCCCGCTTTTGCCAGTCTACATATTGAGATACTGGATGAAAACAATCAGAGCCCATATTTCACAATGCCTAGTTATCAAGGCTATATTCTGGAATCTGCTCCAGTGGGAGCAACTATTTCTGACAGTCTGAATTTGACCACCCCTCTAAGAATTGTAGCTCTGGACAAGGATATAGAAGATGTAAGTTAAATATGATTCTTGCTCTTATTTTGTTAACACATCTCTTGGTATATGTATGCCAGTAGGAGGTATAATAAAGATATAATTGGATGAGTTATAGAATAGATAAAAAAGTCAGCATAAATGAAAATCTTAGTGTTGTAATTCAATTCCCTTTCAAGGTTATGATACAAGAAAATACTGTTTGACTCAGAAACTGTTCTTTTTCAGTTTACAAATATTCAGTAGAAAGAAGGAAATTAATGTTTCACTTGCAGTTTGCTAAAGTACCAGAACAATCTTTCCAATTAACATGTGTTGAAAACGACATTATTACTGACAGGGAAAAAATAATGGCATTATACAATAAGAATAAAAAATTATGAAAGCAGCTCTTGGATGCAATTTGGGAGACTTTTC
The DNA here is from genome assembly GCF_029407905.1 of Bubalus kerabau. Classification (NCBI taxonomy): domain Eukaryota; kingdom Metazoa; phylum Chordata; class Mammalia; order Artiodactyla; family Bovidae; genus Bubalus; species Bubalus kerabau. The sequence continues at coordinate 7,908,035 of NC_073645.1, forward strand.
TGAGATTTATATTGCTAAAGAAAACACATTTTGGGGCAGCTTGACCCCCTCACACTTCTGCCAGTGACTGTTGCCATGCTAACACTCTTCCATCCCATGCATCATTGTCCTCTTTTTTTCTGGTACTGACACTTGCTAAAGCAGTGGGAAATTGTCCAAACTGAACAGATCAGAGTATTTTACCTCCTCAGCTACAGTGACTGCTACAAAGAATGGACAGAAAATCTTTACCAGTCCAATCTGAGTCCAACCAGGGGTTGAAAGGAAAAAAAAAAAAAAAGGGAATTGGAAGACTGTGGCATCATGTATTCAAGTGGAAATGAATCTGAACTCTTTGTAGCCCGGTTTGCTGACACCATGGAGAAAGCTCATTGTCAATGGGAGAAAATGAAGTCTGACAGAGACACACAGAGAGGAGTTCTTCCTGAGTCCCCATTTTTTAGGTTACAACGTCCCCAGATTTATATTAATTCTTAAAGATTTTCCTTTTATTCTCTAATCTACCCCATTATTACCCAACATATCTTTTTTTTTTTTAACATACGTTTCTGTCACTTGCAACTTAAAAAATTCCAACTTAGCAATTTCTCCCATCAATAGCATCTAATAAAACTTTGTGATGGTGGAAATATTCTGTAGCTATGCTGCCCACCACAGTAGCCACTAATCCTGTGTTGTTATGGAGTTCTGGAAATGTAATTAGACTGAAATGTAATTTTAGCATTTTGTTTAATTTGAATTATTTTAAATGTGAATAACCACATGTTGCTAATTGGACAGCATAGGTTTAGAATGTCCCTAAAATCTCATAACATGGAGCTTTGTCAAAAGTTTAGTAAATTACAAGAGCACTTCCAGATTTCTTTTCTGTCTCTGGAAAAAAACTGTAACCCTTAGCAAAGTCTGTGACATCTCTTGGGTGCACTCCATTTCTCAGTGTTTCATTTTACTCTTTGTATCTTTCTCTGCTTTCTTTATTCTCATCCTAGCTTTCTTGTCCTTCTCAATCTCCCTCATTTGTTGTTTTAACAATAGCTGACTCACACTGAGTTCTTAATACCTGCCAGTGGTTGTTGTTCAGCGCTAAGTCATGTACAACTCTTTGCCAGCTCCATGAACTGCAGCACGCCAGGGCTCCCTATCTTTTACCATCTGGAGTTTGCCCAAGTTCATGTCCATTGAATCAGTGATGTCATCCAATCATCTCCTCCTCTGTCTCCCTCTTCTCCTTCTGCCTTTGATCGTTCCCAGCATCAGGATCTTTTCCAGTGTCAGCTATTCTCATCAGGTGGCCAAAGTATTGGAGCTTCAGCATCAGCCCTTTCAGTGAATATTCAGGGTTGATTTCCTTTAGGATTGACTGATGTGATCTTCTTGCAGTCCAAGGGACTCTTGATTCTTTTCCAGTATCACAGTTCAAAAGCATCAATTCTTCTGTGCTCTGGCTTTTTTATGGTTCAGCTCTCACATCTGTACATGACTACTGGAAAGACCATAGCTTTAACTATATGGACCTCTGTCAACAAAGTGATGTCTTTGTTTTTTAATAGATAGTCTAGGTTTGTCATAGCTTTCCTTCCAAGAGCAATTGTCTTCTAATTTCATGCCTGCAATCACCATCTGCAGTGATTTTAGAGCCTAAGAAGAGAAAATCTGTCTATTTGCCATGAAGTGATGTGACTGGATGCCATGATCTTAGTTTTTTAAATACTGAATTTTAAGCCAGATTTTTTACTCTTTTCTTTCACCCTCATGAAAAGGCTCTTTAGTTCCTCTGACTCATGAAAGGGCAATACCTGCCAGAAAATATAATAAATGCTTTATTTTGCATTAATTCCCTTAAATCTCACGGCAAACATAATAGTGCAATTTTACATATTGCAGAAGGGGAAATTAAAACAATTTTAAATAATGCCTTTACTCTGATCACAGAGTTAGTAAATGGTGGAGTTAGACCTTGAGCCAAGGTCTTTGGGAAAGAAAGTTATTGATTAAAATCAATAGCCTTTTCAGTTTTATACATTCTGACTGTAGGCTGACTATGTTAACAGCTGTCAATGCTTTCAACTCTTCCTGTTAAAGTGCTTATATATACACAGTTTCACATCCCAGTTCAGAGAGGGTTTAGGGATCTCCTAAAGTTTAATGTGTTTCATGAGTCTCATGTCATTTAGTGAATACTCACTAGAAAATTCACAGAGCCAATTTAAGAAGTGTTATCCAGGCTAAGCTAATATATATTTTTAGACTTGGTGATGTCCCACAGATTTTGGTGTGGATTTATTTTTTTTCTTGTTTTCTTTTTATTTTGAATGCCTAATCATTTTAAGCAGTAACTAGTCAGTTTAGAAACACAATAGCTTAAGTCGCACTTTCATGAACACAAGAACACAGGTTAAATCCTGAACAAATTGTAGCTTTAGCTTTTCCCTAAATAGCAAAATTTATGTACTTGTAGTTTCTTGGTGTGTTTATATTATTTAGTGGTTGGGTACTAAGCCCTGTGCTTGCTTGCACACATTCTTTCCTGGATTGTCATTCACTTTAAAATTGCAAATGTTAAAACTGAATTAAAGGGGCTTTGAAAAGGACAGTGGGACTTCAAGTTATTACTGAGTTAGGGTAGAGAGAGCTCCTGGGTCTGCAACCTTTGGAAAACACTACTTAGAATTCTGCTCTGGAGACTTACAATTCAGTTAGCCTGCTAAATACTCTCGGACATTTCCAAGGGGTGGGACAGCACATTGTAGTTCTTTAGAGTCTGTGCTTTGGAGCTGGATAAACTTAGGCTTGACTTGTAGTTCCTCCATGTGATAGCTGTATAGCCTTATATTCACTAGTTGCTGCCTTTTGTTCAAACACCAATGACCCAAAAAGATAGCAATCACTACTACCTTGGCCAGCTCCTTCACTTGGAGCTGGCGATGATGGAGAGGGAGAGAAAATTTCCCTGATATGAAGCCACGTACATGAAGAGAAACATAACTAATATGTTTCATAGAAATGTCAAATACTTAAACAATGTCTATCTGGCCATATTTATTATTTAGGTCCATCCTCTTAAGTCCATAGACTATTAAATGTAGTTTAATCCCACTTCCTATACTATGTGAAATGTTCTGTTCACTGTGCCACTCTAGCTTGAAACGTAGGAGCTGTCTTTGGTTTTTATTTACTTGAGACAAAATACTAAATGAATGCAAACAATTCTTTTCATCTAAAATATTAGATGAAAAGATTTTACTTCTAGAGTGAATTCATTTACTTTTTAGCAGCAAATATATCACCTTATGGGCTTCCCTGGTAGTTCAGCTGGTAAAGAATCCGCCTGCAATGCAGGAGACCCTGGTTTGATTCCTGGGTGGGGAAGATCTGCTGGAGAAGGGATAGTCTACCCACTTCAGTATTCCTGGGCTTCCTAGGTGGTTCAGATGGTAAAGAATCTGCCTGCAATGCAGGAGATCTGGGTTCAATCCCTAGGTTGGGAAGATCCTCTGGAGAAGGGAACAATTACCCTTTCAATTAAATTACAATTGTAATTGTAATTACAATTACAATTTTGGCCTGGAGAATTCCATGCAGAGTCAGACACGACTGAGCAACTTTCAATTTCACTTTGAGACAATTAAGAAATATTTAAAATCTTCCTGTTTTGTCTTCTGAATATTTCCTGACTCTCTTTTCTCTCCACTCTTACAACCTATTTGTCTTTTATTAAAATTGCCTCCTCATCTTCTATTATTTTTATTCTTACTCAAATCCATCTTTCACTCAGCTACTACAGTTATTTATTCAAAGTTAAAATCTGACTACATTAGACCTCTCTGTAGTATGCTTTCATGACTTTGCTGCATGAAATTCTTTGCAGAAGAAATTTCAAGCTCATGTGCATGGCTTTCTGTTACTTGATAATCTGAACATTTTCTAAAATGTCCTGCTTCAATCTATTTACATTTAGCAAGTATTTATAGTTTCTTTTATTTGTTTATTTTTAAAATTTTCATTTATTTATGGCTGCACTGGGTCTTACTTGTTGCCCATGGGCTTTCTCTAGTTGCAGCCAGCAAGGGCTAGTCTTTAGTTGTGAACTTCTCATTAAGGTGGGTTATCTTGTTGTGTGGCACAGGCTCTTAGGCATGTGGGCTTCAGTACTTGCAACACGCAGGCTCAGAAATTTAGGCTGAAGGGCGGGAATCTATAGTTGTGGCATGCTGGTTTAGTTACCTCCTCACATGTGGGATCTTACGGCACTAGGGATCAAACCCGTGTCCTCTGCATTAGTAGGTGGATTCTTAACCACTGGACCACCGGGGAAGTACTGCTTGTAGCTTCTTGGGTTACACCAAACTGCTGTGTATCTGATTACCTTTTGTTTCTTACTTTTTTGAAATCTTTCATCTTCCACTACACAACTTAGTTTGGATAACTTATGCTCAGTGTTTGGAATTTAGCTCAGACATTGTCTCATTTGGGACTTCCCAGGTAGCACTAGTGGTAAAGACCCTGACTGCCAGTGCAGGGAACTTAAGAGACGTGGGTTTGATCCCTAGGTTGGGAAGATCCCCTGGAGGAGGGCATTGCAACCCACTCCAGTATCCTTGCCTGGAGAATCCCATGGACAGATTAAAGCCTGGTGGGCTACAGTCCATAATGTCACCAGAGTCAGACATGACTGAAGCAACTTAGCATGCACACACCCTCTCACTTAAGAATCTTTTCTAGATTATGATTCTTTGTTGAGTTGCATGTCTCTTTTTGGTGAATTTCTCTGAAGTTCTATTTACATCATTGCATGTGTCTTTTTCCATCATTGAATTTACATCCCTTGAGGATAGATCCTAAATCTTAATAACTTTTGTATCCTAAAGATCTTACACTGTTCCCAGAACTTAGTATGTTCTAGTAATTGTTTAATGAACTAGTAAGTCCAGGCATGAGTAAAGGAATGAGAATATCTTGATATATGTATCAACAATTGTACTGATGTTGAATTAACTGTTTCAGAGTATGGCCATTCCATGGTTAGACAACTAATTCCTAGAAAGCTCTTTATCACATTACGTTGAAGCCAGCATTCTTGTAACTAAGCCATTATTCTTTATATCTTCCATTTGTCAGTACACAGTATAAATTAAAGATTAGTCATTGGTATGTCTGAAGATGAATTTACGTGCTTCTGAATCAGAGTTTTCCCTCAAGCCAAGTGTTCTTTGTTTCTCAAAAGTAAAATACGTTTATTGTTAGGCCATTTTAAGATCTGTATTAACAAAAGAAAACTTACAGGCCCTTTTAGTTTGCAGGCAAGAATTTTACTACATGATAAATTCTAGCAGTTTTTGAATGTCAATATTAGTGAATTTAATCAGCATAGGGATAAAGTATTTAAGAATGAAAACAAACACACATCACCTCATACTGGTATTACCAAACAGAATGGAGATAAAGCATCAGGCGTGAAGAGAAGTGATCATTGCAGGAGTTGGTTTTCTTGAGCACAGCTATGCCACAGGGCAGATGCCAAGAAGGAGACAGACTTAGGTCTGTTTGTCCAAAAATTGAGTTGTTTTATCTGTTCAATTCAGTAGAAAATAAGACAAAATTTTAGGAACTAGTAGCAGAGATTGGTGATTTGTAGTGTTATTAGCATGTAGATGTTGAGTCAGAAGGAATCTTGCTGCTGCTAAGTCACTTCAGTCGTGTCCGACTCTGTGTGACCCCATAGACGGCAGCGCACCAGTCTCCTCCGTCCAAGGGATTTTCCAGGCAAGTGTACTGGAGTGGGGTGCCATTGCCTTCTCCAGAGGAATCTTAAGTCACATGAAAAGTGTAAAAAACATTGACAATATTTGTGTTAATGTTCCTTCTTATAGATATATAGATATCAACATATATGTATATGTGTAAAATATATGTATGTATGTAATATACATATGAATTACATTTATGATTTTTTTAATCATTCTTACCTCATAGTTTTATAATAGTCCAGTATATACATAGAGCAAGTATTGCAAAAGAGGCATGTCTGGAACCATCGGGTTTTCTTTGGAAGAACCACTAAAATTGCTTATTGAATTCTAGATATGAAAAAACAACAACACAATAATAGAGGTTATGCTTTAGCTTTCAGAAAAGCAGTGATCCATTTATAATTCCAAATCAATTTTCATCCCTATATAGTGCTACTGTTTCACAGTAAAGGTATTCTTGGAATTTAATACATTATACTTTCAATGGTATAATGTGCATATATACTTTATAAATATTGCTGTACTGTCATACATATGTTCTGATGTATCAAAATATTAGGGGAAAAAATACACCTTCAAAAAAGCTGTTAGTTTAAATGAACTGGAAAATGGGTTTTGTTTGTTTGTTTGGAGGTTTGTTGGCTTTTTACTAGTTATACTTGTCATATATATATATTTGTGGTCATTTACGTTTACAGCTTTTCATTTAATGTTTAATTTGCATATAGGTTCTGCCGGGTGGTATTCCTGTAGGTACTAGTTGTTAATTTTGTGTTTGTTTTTTTGTTAATTGCTGTGATTCACTTCCTTGTTCTTTTTTGTTCTACTAAAAAAAAAAAAAAACTAGACAATTACGTATCATTTATTATTAACATATATATGCAATCTAAACTTATTTACACATTATTGGTAATAGTAGTATGAAATTGTGTAGAATTCAAACTGCATATAAACTCAAAGATTATGTAATTATTATTATTTTTAATTCATGAACCATTAATAAATCATCATATTCTTTCAAAGATCCTAATGTGAGGGTTGAACCCTTTAAACAAGGTACTTATGAAAACTACTGTCAACTAATTCAAGTTGACAGATGAGATTAACTTTTTTGTCATTTTCTTGCTATGCTTTATAATTTATATGTATGCACATAAGTATGCAGTTATATATATGCATATATATTTATATATATGTACATATACATCTCTGTGTTGTGTGTGCATATATATGAGGATGCATATTATCTTGTGTGTGCATGAATTTGTTATATCATATTTTGAGTCTCATTGGAAACCCAAAATTTGTTTTAAATCCAATAGACTGTCATATTTGAACATATTTCTTCTATGTGGTAGGATTTTTAAATTGTACATTTATGTGTTAGTTTATCTTTGTGTTTGTGTATGTGCTTACCTTTGCACTAATTTTATTTGTGCTGTGAATAAATATTGGAGTTTATTTTGCCCTTCCAGAAAATAATACACAAATCAACAAACTAATATATTGTGCTTTTGGTATCTACGGAATGTATACTTTAGAGTAAAATAATATTACTCTTTATTGGGAAAAAGTTGTTGTAATAATCAGCCCTCTGTGTATATTTTGATCTAGAACATTGATATTTACTTTAAATAAATTAATCGAGACAAGGACTACATAAAATATACTGTCCCTATCCGAATAATAAGCCAGAGTATTCTCTTCCATTTACATTCATTGTACACCACACCTGAAACTAGTGTTATCATTCCAAATGAGTCTAAGGTGTTAAACTTTGAGTGACAACTGGATGGTTGTCAGCTAAAGGCTCATTCGCCCATAGCATCTATGCATGCTTCATACATATATAGATTTTAAAAGGTTACTATTTTGAATACTAATTAGCTTCAAAAGTTATATTTTAACCAAAAATTCACTGTGCAAGGCAGACTGGAATAAGCTGTAACATGCCATGTACAATGTACATGTACATGTACAATGTCAACAGTATGCATTATGTTATATGTATGTACATATGTTATTATTATATGTTATATACCATGTACAATGTTAACATTATGCATTATGTTATATGTATATTTTTACATAAAACAGTCTGCAGTTCTGGGAAATGTTATTTTAGTATTCTAGCTAGTTATTATCAGAGAAATGCAAATCAAAACCACTATGAGGTACCATTTCACACCAGTCAGAATGGCTGCGATCCAAAAGTCTACAAGCAATAAATGCTGGAGAGGGTGTGGAGAAAAGGGAACCCTCTTACACTGTTGGTGGGAATGCAAACTAGTACAGCCACTATGGAGAACAGTGTGGAGATTCCTTAAAAAACTGGAAATAGAACTGTCATATGAACCAGCAATCCCTGCTGGGATTACACACTGAGTGAATGCTGGGCATACACACTGAGGAAACCAGAAGGGAAAGAGACACGTGTACCCCAATGTTCATCGCAGCACTGTTTATAATAGCCAGGACATGGAAGCAACCTAGATGTCCATCAGCAGATGAATGGGTAAGCAAGCTGTGGTACATATACACAATGGAGTATTACTCAGCCATTAAAAAGAATACATTTGAATCAGTTCTAATGAGGTGGATGAAACTGGAGCCTATTATACAGAGTGAAGTAAGCCAGAAAGAAAAACACCAATACAGTATACTAATGCATATATATGGATTTTAGAAAGATGGTAACAATAACCCTGTGTACGAGACAGCAAAAGAGACACTAATGTATAGAACAGTCTTTTGGACTCTGTGAGAGAGGGAGAGGGTGGGAAGATTTGGGAGAATGGCATTGAAACATGTAAAATATCATGTATGAAACGAGTTGCCAGTCCAGGTTCGATGTATGATACTGGATGCTTGGGGCTGGTGCACTGGGACGACCCAGAGGGATGGTATGGGGAGGGAGGAGGGAGGAGGGTTCAGGATGGGGAACACATGTACACCTGTGGCGGATTCATTTTGATATTTGGCAAAACTAATACAGTTATGTAAAGTTTAAAAATAAAATACAATTTAAAAAAATAATAAAAATAAAAACACTTGAAATAGAGACAATTAAATTATCAAAAATTCTTCAGTATTTCTTGTTATCAAGTATGAGAGCCTGTTTATGAAGTCCTGGTGTGTATATCACCTTCAAATGGGAAGCACTTGATGATGAAAATCTTGTTGCTTTCATAAATACACGAAATAGTGTGGTTTGCGACACAATCATACCACAGTCACACATGCATGCGCTAGTTTACAACCCAGCACTCATTACAGTATTGCATTATCGCAGCACCTGACATAAAAATGCTTAAAATGTGCTGAGTATGTGAATGAGTATATCTAACAAATTTACTAACAGAGGTTACAGTTGAAAGGAAGAAGAGACAGTGAGAGAGGGTTAGTTATAAAGGAAATAGAGAATGACTGATGGATTTGAATGAAGAAAAGTAAACATTTGGCGAGCGAATCATGTAGCAACCTTGCCCTACTTAGATTACTTATGGTGTACATATACGAGTCAAAGAAGCTCTATTTGTCGGTGTCATTGTTGGTACAGTCAGAGAACAGAAAAAACTATATGAGTTTAAAAGTTTAGTGATTTTACCTTGATACATAAACACTAAAAAAGAGAAGTTATTTGTATTTATTGAGTTTTCTTTTAACTGAAAATGCATGCTAACTAAAATTTGTGATCATTTAAAAATAATAATTGAATTTATTACAATTGGCTCTAAAATATAATAAGAATCCCCAAAATGTGGTTTAAAGTATGTTTAATGTGCATTTTACAATTTACCTTTTAAAATAATTTAGCCTTTTATTAAATAACATATTTGATTTAACCAAATTCTTCAGCCATGCTTCCTATCCATGCTGAGCTGCTGAGATTATGACATTGAAATGAAAACAGCTGAAGTGTCCATTAGAATATAATGTCAGTGTGAAGCCTCTTTATTTTTTCCAACTTTTAACAACTTTGATTATTTTATAATAAATGGATCGATGGAAAATTATTATCTATACCATTTTTTTAATGTTCCAAGATAAATATAGCACACTGACCTCACGTTAAAATTGTGGACAAGAAACCTGCCATGATATGGCTAAGTAATATCTCCTAATGAGATACTATAAATACATAACATGTCAGGTTCAAATGAAACTATTCACGCCAAGGTTATTTGAAATATACACATATTGAAACTTTAGGTAGATATAAAGTGTCTGTGGGTCAAGTTATGCACACCTTTTAATATAGCAGCATGCATTTCAACTTTCTCACTTCTACCTAGAAAAATTTTTTAAATGGGAGTTTCTAATTTTTTTAATCAACAATATGTTTAACAATTCCAGACTGTCTACTCTGCCCTCAGCCTTTGATGATATCTGATGGAAAAGTAACCTGTGATTTTAAATCACCTTTCACACCATAATAATTTTAAAGCTGCCATAATTTATGAAACACCTTACCTCCCTGTATGTTCTTATTTTTTATAGCCTTCCTGATAGTCCACACTCTCTCAATAATCCCCTTTTGTTCACTGCACCTTCCTTTCTTTTCCACTATGCAGATACCAATCCAAGCTTCCCATTTTATGTCTTTGTTCTTTCTCTGAATTGCAGATATTAATACCTTATCTTTCAGAGATGGCAATAAGATTGTGAAGCATTTCCAGTGCCTACTTAATTACCTGTGTTTTGAACTTTTGCAATCACTTTCATTTTATGTATATATCATTTTTTACTAAACCTTTTTATCAGACATGTGTCAATTCAAATATTTGAATTTAATAATCAGAAATATTTTAATCAAAATAAATATTATGTTTCCCCCCTGGAGAATATTTACAATAAGAAAGAACAAGCATAATATTTATAATGAATTACACATAACCAATTTTATTTCTAATTTACATTAAACATGAGAACATAATAATAATATGCATGTGTGCAGTTTATTTCTACAAATGAAGTAATTATAAAATTCTACAGCTAAAATTCTGGGCTTCAGTTTCTTTTTCTTGCATTTATTTCTTATTTCTCAAGTCCAATGAAGTTCTGGAAAATATTGATATTAAATAATCAGTAAGAACATATTCAATTAGACTGTTTAATGTCTTATTCTTCCTATTAGTTTTGCTTTTATTCACATTAATTATACCAGTACTTATTTAAGTATTTTTCACAAATGAGTAATTATCTTTGGGTAGTTTTTACTCAACTCTGAACAAATTTCTAGTTGAAGCTCTTTTCTTTAGAAAATTCTTAATCAGTTATACTTGTAATAAATTTGAAAAATGAATTTCCAGGTAATGAACTAATAACTGTATTGTTTATTAACATTTTAAATAATGGCTTTTTTTTGTTTAAGACGAAAGACCCAGAGCTTCACCTTTTTTTGAATGATTACACTTCAGTCTTCACTGTCACACAGACTGGAATCACTCGCTACCTCACCTTACTTCAACCGGTGGACAGGGAAGAACAGCAGACTTACACCTTTTCGGTAAAGACATTTCATATATATATACACACACGTAAATGTATATGTGTGCAAGAGAAAGAGGTGTTTGTTTAAAACTGAAAAGGTCAGTGATCGGAAAAGAAAAACGCAGTATTTTCAATTAATAACAGAGAATATGCATAATAAAATGTTCCTCAAAAGTATTTCTTTTTTCTCAGTTTATATAGTTTTATTACTATTCCTTCCAATGGAAGAAAGATAAATTTTGAGATGAAAAAAAAAATGGGAGTCTCACTCTTCACCATCCACTCACGATTGACTTAAATTTAGGTATTATAAAGTAGAATCAACAAACTAAAAATTATTTTCTAAATTTGTTTATATATTTATTGTTATTGCATTTTTAGGTTTGTCTTAGGGTTAGGCCAGTGGTTCTCACTAGAGAAGATTCCTGCTCCCACCACCCTGCCCAGAACCATTTTACAATTTCTGGAGACATTTTTGGTTGCTCTTTTGAAAAGGTGCTATTGGCATCTGGTGGGTAGACAGTGACAATACTGAGAGACATAATACACAGGACAGCCCCCCACAACAAGAATTCTTAGGTTAGATTAACCTAGAGGAGAAAGAGAGAGAAACAGAGAGAGAAAGATTGACAGCTGAATACAGGGTAAAAAGGAGTTTAGTTTAGGGAGTTTAGCTAGATTTTATTCAAATATAGGAATAAAAATGAGCTGATAGAAAAATATAGGAAATGGAATTTATGTAAGAATTTTGTTTGTTTGTTTTTTCTGGAGAAATTTATACAGCAGACTCAGAGCTTCCAGAAGACCTAAAATCTATACTTAAAACTTAGATACAAAGTAGATTTCATAAGTCATTCAGGACCACAATGGTATTGTTAGAGCACTGACTTTTTGTGAGACTTTCTTTAAAAGTTAATAATATAGTTAAGATGTCACTCTTAATGAATGCCAATGGGGCCTTTAAAATTTGTGATTTTTGTGAGTTATTAGAAAATAATATTACATATTTAGGGCATATACTTTCTTGATTATATAAGCATGTTGCTGTAAAAGCAACTATTGCATTGTATACAAAATATGTAAGAGTATTTCCCTATTCATTTTTTAAAGGTTAAATAGTTAATTCCTAAGAATTAGCAATGTTGGCCCATTTCAAGCCTCTAGAACATTTTATATATCATGTTATTCGAAGTGTGATTGCAATTCAATATATAAAAATCAAGCAGAATCCTCCACAATTGCTTCCTAGCACATTAAAACACTTTGATTATATGTACTATTATAGTTTTATTACTTCCTTTTATCAGCAAACATTTTAGTATCCTTTTGAAACTGTAAAAAATATGAAAAACTTTTCAAATTGTAGCAGTGAATTCTGTACTGCTTATGTTTGCATGACTTCTCTATTAAATTTATTTTTCTACCCCCAAAGATAACAGCATTTGATGGTGTTCAAGAAAGTGAGCCAGTTATTGTCAATATTCAGGTGATGGATGCAAATGACAACACTCCAACCTTCCCTGAAATATCCTATGATGTCTATGTTTATACAGATATGAATCCTGGGGACAGTGTCATTCAGGTAATTACCCATATAATGTGAGGATATATTTGAAACAATTATTTCCTTTGGTATTTTACAATGCATTGGTTAAGAAATTGCTTAAGAAATAAAAGTGAATTTCAGGGTTATCCTATGGCATAATTTAGCTTAAAAAGATTTATATTTACTTTTTCAATGAAAGTATACCTATATGCACTTTAAAGTAGAATTAACTAGATGCTATACTATGCTATGCTAAGTCGCTTCAGTCATGTCTGACTCTGTGCGACCCCATAGATGGCAGCCCACCAGGCTCCGTCGTCCCTGGGATTCTCCAGGCAAGAACACTGGAGTAGGTTGCCATTTCCTTCTCCAATGCATGAAAGAGAAAAGTGAAAGTGAAGTCGCTCAGTTGTGTCTGACTCCCAGCAACCCCATGGACTGCAGCCTACCAGGCTCCTCTATCCATGGATTTTCCAGGCAAGAGTACTGGAGTGGGGTGCCATTGCCTTCTCCGAATTAACTGGATACACAAATAGCAATTTGACCTATTTATAGATTGATTTTTAAAATTATGTTGAACATAATAAAGTGAATAAAGTAATATACTGAAGTTTCAAGGATTAAACATGTAGTTTAAAACTTCAAATTATTTTAAACTATTGTGAAAATGGCTTAAATCTTTGTGACCCCATGGACTGTAGCCTGCCAGGCTCCTCTGTCCATGGGGATTCTCCAGGTAAGACCACTGGAGTGGGTTGCCATGCCCTCCTCCAGGGGATCTTCCCAGCCCAGGGATCGAATCCATGTCGCCTGCATTGCAGGTGGATTCTTTACCATTTGAGCCACCAGGGAAGCCCATGAATACTACAGAGGTATTCCTATCCTTTCTCCAGGGGATCTTTCCAACACAGGAATCCAACTGAGGTCTACCAGCTGAGCTACCAGGGAAGCCCAAATTTCCCTTAGTGGTAAATGCAAAGAACTATATTATTGGACAATACTCTTAGACATTGATTACTTGAACCTAAAATGGAATCACTACAACAAGAAAAATTAAGATTCTATAATAAATGGTATATTTGAAAACAGAAATCTGGCAAAATATTTATTCTTGATTTTTCTCATTTTTATCATTAGCTGTACTTACTACATTTTAGTGAGTTGCAGGTTATCTCAAATTTCTTTTTCAATATTCTGTGTATAAATTGTAAAGAAGTAGTAATATTCTTCCTTGAAGATTTTTAGAACTCTGGAGAATAGTTAACTCTAGTACTTTTCAAAGTGACTGTGCGTGTGTGTGTGTGTGTGTGTGTGTGTGTGTGTGTGTTAGTTGCTCAATCATGTCCAACTCTTTGAGACTACATGGACTGTAGCCCACCAGGCTCCTTTGTCCATGGGATTCTGCAGGCAAGAATACTGGAGTGGGTTGCCATTTCACATCAGAATCATCTAGGTGGCTACCGAGAAATACAGATGCGCAAGATTCACTCTAGCTTTCATGGATCTTAAGCTCCATATATAATACTTAGGTAATCAATAAAAAAAAAAAAAGAAAACCCAAAAGGTTTCAGTTGCCCAGTAATGTAAAGACTACTGATCTCTACCTTCCTCTACACCTGAGACTCAGACTTAATAATCTGAAATAGCTCTCAAGCCAGGAAGGTCATGATTCTATACACTTTTTAGAGTATTGTAATGGCTCCAAATTATTATTAAAATTTATATACAATATATGTTATGTAACAATATATGATATATAATATGTTTATATAGAATATAATTTATTACATAATAGTATAGTATATAAAGAATGCTAATAAATGAATTTATGTATCTATATATTTTAGTGTTATATATTTCAGAGGAGTAAAAAAAAAGCAGTTCAAATGCCTTAACAATGTACCTAAGTCTTCATGGTCTGAATGCTTTCCTCCAAGCTTCCTCCTTGGCCTTCTATTCATATATGTATGTTTCAGTCCTACTCAACCACCACTTCCAATTACCTGAATGTGTCTTGCTCATTCCCATTTTGTCCAATTTTTTCCTTTACCTTGATGTCTTTCCCTTCTATTTATAGCTTGATTACTTTCTTTGTTTTTTAGACATTTTTGCTTTCTGAAGAAGCATTCCTTAGTCGTTTTCTGCAGATAATTCCTAGTAATTTTTTTTCATAAATAAATGTTTATTGCAGGCACTCTTTTAATCATTGGGACATAGTGGTGAGGAAGAACAAGACCCTTTTACAGTGACATGAGATAGAAAACATACAAATAATAAGTATACAAAAATGCTAATTTCAGAAATTGATCGATTTAATGGAAGGAATTAAACAGGATAATGTAATAAAGAAGATGAAGTGAGGCAAGACAGACAAAGGTTAAATTTTGTCTTCAAAGAAAACCCCAATAATGTAATACCAAAATAATACTGCCTCTCTTAAGCTAAGTTCTTGGGAAAAACACTATCTGGTCACTACCTGATAACATTTCTTTCTTTTTTTAATCCCTTGTTAACTAGCAAAACTGAGATTTAAATTCAGCATTTGGGGGCAACATACTTCAAGATGAACTGAGTGAATCTTGATTACCTTAAGCTAATCATGTTAATTCTATTCCCTTTGACTATTGGTTTAGGAATAATAGTCATATAACATAATTCTTAGTCGTTAGACTTGAAGGAATATCTATTAATAGGTTCTGGAAGAAATTTTCTCTGTTTTTACAAAAGGATAAAAGGAAGAGACATTCTTCCTGCCTTTGAGCTGTGCTGTGTGCAGATGTAATGCATGCAGCTGCTACAGCCCTCTTGTGACTTGAAGGGACTAGTTTTAAAGCCACAGCCAATATATTAGTTGAAAGAAGGAAGGAACCTGGACTTTTGATGGTTTTGATGAGTTCTGAAATAAACAACCTTAACAGGAACTATCTCAATATTTCTCATGTGGTGAGATATTTAGTGAAGCCATTTTGAGTTTATTATTTTTTCGTAGCCCAAAGCATCCTAATTGACTTTTTATTCATTAATAGTTCCTGTTCTTGCAGCCCACCAAAAACACACCAGTTTGCAGCCAATATACTATGATTACAACAGCGTGTCTTCATTAGTGTGAAATGTCTGGGAAGACATAGTTAACTGTATGTCTCATGGCTTTCGTACACTATTTTCTATTAACCAAGAACACTTCTTATCTGATCTTTTATAAGGCTAACTCACTCTCATCATACAGGACCCAGCTCAAAATATCACCTCCTCAGAGAAAGCTTTCCTAATAGCTTAGTGTCAATAGCCTTCCAATATACACTATACACATACAACCTGCATCACAGTTCTTATTCTATAACTTGCTTTCTCTAATTACTTTTAGAGCCACTATGGCCACCTAAAATTATCTTTTCTTCTTGTCCCCACTCCAAACTAAAAACCCCATTAGCAACCATCTGTCTTGTTTGCCACTCTGACACCAGCACATACCAGATATACTAGCCTTGCAGTAAATATTTATTCAAAGGATAAATTATTATCTATTTTGCATAACCTAAAGTGAAAGTCGCTCAGTTGTGTCCAACTCTTTGTGACCACATGGACTATACAGTCCATGGAATTCACTAAGCTAGAATACTGGAGTAGGTAGCCTTTCTCTTCTCCAGGGGATCTTCCCAACCCAGGGATCGAACCCAGGTCTCCCTCATTGCAGGCAGATTCTTTACCAGGAACTAATTGTTAACATCAGTTCAGTTCAGTTCAGTTCAGTCACTCAGTCATGTCCGACTCTTTGCACCCCATGAATCACAGCACGCCAGGCCTCTCTATCCATCACCAGCTCCCGGAGTTCACTCAGACTCATGACCATCGAGTCATTGATGCCATCCAGCCACCTCATCCTCTGTCGTCCCCTTCTCCTCCTGCCCCCAATCCCTCCCAGCATCAGAGTCTTTTCCAATGAATCAACTCTGCACATGAGGTGGCCAAAGTACTGGAGTTTCAGCTTTAGCATCATCCCTTCCAAAGAAATCCCAGGGCTGATCTCCTTCAGAATGGACTGGCTGGGTCTCCTCGCAGTCCAAGGGACTCTCAAGAGTCTTCTCCAACACCACAGTTCAAAAACAAAAATTCTTCGGCATTCAGCCTTTTTCACAATCCAACCTCACATCCATACATGACCACAGGAAAAACCATAGCCTTGACTAGACGGACCTTTGTTGGCAAAGTAATGTCTATGGTTTTGAATATGCTATCTAGGTTGGTCATAACTTTCCTTCCAAGGAGTAAGCGTCTTTTAATTTCATGGCTGTAGTCACCATTTGCAGTGATTTTGGAGCCCCCAAAAATAAAGTCTGACACTGTTTCCACTGTTTCCCCATCTATTTCCCATGAAGTAATGGGACTGGATGCCATGATCTTCATTTTCTGAATGTTGAGCTTTCAGCCAACTTTTTCACTCTCCTCTTTCACTTTAATCAAGAGGCTTTTGAGTTCCTCTTCACTTTCTGCCATAAGGGTGATGTCATCTGCATATCTGAGGTTATTGATATTTCTCCCAGCAATCTTGATTCCAGCTTGTGTTTCTTCCAGTCCGGCGTTTCTCACGTTGTACTCTGCATAGAAGTTAAATAAGCAGGGTGACAATATACAGCCTTGACGAACTCCTTTTCCTATTTGGAACCAGTCTGTTGTTCCATGTCCAGTTCTAACTGTTGCTTCCTGACCTGCATACAGATTTCTCAAGAGGCAGGTCAGGTGGTCTGATATTCCCATCTCTTTCAGAATTTTCCACAGTTTATTATGATCCACACAATCAAAGGCTTTGGCATAGTCAATAAAGCAGAAATAGATGTTTTTCTGGAACTCTCTTGCTTTTTCCATGATCCAGCGGATGTTGGCAATGTGATCTCTGTTTCCTCAGCCTTTTCTAAAACCAGCTTGAACATCAGGAAGTTCACGGTCCACATATTGCTGAAGCCTGGCTTGGAGAATTTTGAGCATTACTTTACTAGAATGTGAGATGAGTGCAATTGTGCAGAAGTTCAAGCATTCTTTGGCATTGTCTTTCTTTGGGATTGGAATGAAAACTGAGCTTTTCCAGTCCTGTGGCCACTGCTGAGTTTTCCAAATTTGCTGGAATATTGGAAATATTTCAAATCCTGAAATGATGCTCTGAAAGTGCTGCACTCAATATGCCAGCAAATTTGGAAAACTCAGCAGTGGCCACAGGACTGGAAAAGCTCAGTTTTCATTCCAATTGTTAACATAAGTTAGAAATAATGCAATGCCATCTCTACTGTATTTATTGGGTTAAGATATGCTTTCTTCAGTGATATAGAAAAGGGTAACATTCTACACTGAACACTGAAAATGCATGTTATGTGAATATCTTCTTCTGTGTATATGGTAGTGGGGAAAATGTTACAAATAGCCACAGTACATTTTATGTATATCTTGGAATTTCACTTGTCATATTGATGAAATCTGTCTTTTTAACCCATTTTTCTTGAGGGCACAACTGAAATTTGTCTATTTCTAAATTCACAAACTCTGTATCCATATAGTAGATGCCTAAACTAATGGATGCATAATAAATGTTTATTTGAGGATGAAAGAAAGGAAAATCTGTAAACAAGTAGATCTGAATGAATGGAGAGGAATAAGGATATTGGCCTTTATTTCTAGTCAGTTGATGGACCTAGAGATCTACATTTATCTTTACTGAGGCATTCTTTCATAGCGAGTAAAATTATGGTTTGTAGAGATAAAGGAATGACAATTACTGTCATGTTCATATTTAATTAGATCTGATTCTCATCTCTATAATAACATAATTGGAAATAAAAGTAAGTTTATATAGAAAAACAGCCCACAGGGAACTGTAAAGTGTAACTAAGAAAACGATAGCAATTATGTGATGGAACCGTATCTCAAAATTGTTTGCCCTGGAGGATCAAAAGCTTACTTCTGGCATTTGCAGACTACAAAAGTTAATTTCCCTTATGTATCTCTTTTTAAAACACATTTGCCCTGCATTTAAAATTCATATTTTATATATTTCCCTTTGAAAATCTATTTGAACATAGATTGTTATTTCTGTTTACATGCTTCTAATTTTTAATTTATTTAAATGCCAAAAAATTAAGCTTTTTAATTAGTATTTTTAATGTTATTCCTGGCATGCATATTAGAGCTGCTTTGTTTTATTAAATAAGATCTCTCTGGGTGACTCTACTGTGTATTGCCATATTATTTAAATAAAAATATCTCAAGGTGTAGTTCAGGGTGTTGTAAAAAGAGTGGTGTGGCTGTAATACATCCTCCAAGGGTCTAGAAATAAAATGGATTTCCCATTGAGAGAAAAATTTTAAAACAGAGTAAAATAATTCAGAACTGTGATTTGCAGTTACTGTTTAAGGGTCATTTTTTTTTTTTTTTTTTTACTCCATTCACAACTAACCCTTCCATAACCCTCCCATTCCTAAGTAACTCAACAGAAGATTGATTAGTTTCCTCTTTGGTAATCCACCTGCAATGCAGGAGATCCCGGTTCAATTCCTGGGTTGGGAAGATCTCATGAAGAAGTACCCACTCCAGTATTCTTGGGCTTCCCTTGTGGCTCAGCTGGTAAAGAATCTGCCTGCAATGCGGGAGACCTGGGTTTGATCCCTGGGTTGGAAAGATCCCTTGGAGAAAGGAAAGGCTACCCACTCCAGTATTCTGGCCTGGAGAATTCCATGGACTATATAGTCCATGGGGTTGCAAAGAGTCAGACACAACTGAGCAACTTTCACTTCACTTGGTTAGTAATCTGTTGTCCAAAAGAGGCAAAATATTAGAAATAAAAGACACAATGAGCAGTGTCCAGCAAAGAGGGCCTTAGATAACAGGTTTTTAAGTATTATAATCAGATCATTTTCAGTGTAGACATGAGACTATCTTGGCCTGATATAAGTACATAATTATTTGAGTCCACTGTCTTCTTATTATAAGGTAGCTATCCTTGTGCACATGCATGGATCAGTCATAAAACTATTATCCAGGTTCCTATTTCAAGTTCTCAATTATAAACTAGTTTTCTGATTTTATATCTAGTATGCTTGATTACTGTAAAAAGGAACAGGGTGATCCTGACATGTATGGTCATGAAATACGCTTGCAGGAGCATGAGGGAGTATGATTCTTCTTTAGGTCAGGGAGTATATTTTATGTTGACAACAGACAATTTTGTCAACCATCAATGAAATCTTCCAGGTTGATGCTAATGGATATCACACTCTCTTGTCTTAAAGTCTCATTTCTCACATTGCTAATTTTGTTTGAAAAACCAATTGCTTTGTATTAGAGATACAGATTTGGATATATAAGATATAGATTTTAATTTCTGTAGTTAGCGATCCACTCTGTACTTCAAAGATGTTATTCCTAGACTTTTACAGTTCTCTTCAATCAATGGTTTTTAATCCTATATGAGTATTTATTAGAAGTTTACCTGAGAAACTTTTAAAAATATCGATGCCTGGACTACACCCTGAGATATTTCTCTTTGAATGATATTGCAACATGTAGTAGAGTCATTCAGAGAGATCTCGTCTAATAAACTAAAGCAGCTGTAATATGCAGGCAATCTTGAGAAAAACTGCCTCAGAACTTGACAATATTCTATACCCTCTGAAAAATGGAATCTAAATTTATTTAAAAGGAATCCTGTATATAGCTGTGTCCTTTATTCTCACCCCACTTCTTTTCTTTTTCTTCAATTCTTATTGCTTCTGTCATGTTTCTTTTCATTGCTTTAAAGCCCATCCTTTCCCCTTGCCTTTACCTATGCTCAACTAATTATTCCATTTCTTTCTATTGTATTTTACTACAATAATCTTTTCCTCTCTACTGATTATTACCTTTGGGCTATAATCCTCCCATACCCTAGTCTATAAACAGTTTTCCCAGATAAGACTTCATGCTACTATTTTTTTTATTGTTTAGTCAGTTCTGTCTGACTCTTTGTGACCCCTTGGACTGTAGACTGCCAGGCTCCTCTGTCCTTGGAATTCTCCAGGCAAGAATACAGGAGAGAGTTGCCGTTTCCTTCTCCAAGTGATTGTTTCTGATCCAGGGATCAAACTTGCATCTCCTACATTGACAGGCTAGTTCTTTACCACTGAGCCACCAGAGAAGCCTACTATAAAACTCTGAATTTCCAGCTCTGATGTAGACATTTGGATTAATTGATTAATTTAGATATTTTATTAATTTATTTATGAATAATTAATGCATAGTTATAAATCTGATCTTCACTCACATCATACTACTAAAATCATACAAAATCATAAATCTAATTCATCTATCTCTAATAGTATGTATTTCTAATAGTATATAAATAAAATAGTATGTATTACTCAGTACTTAACTATGTAAAACTCTTTACACCTTTACAGAAAATTGCTGATTCTCATTCTAGTTCTCTGGTAACTGAGGGATTTTCTTTCTGGCTTCTTATTCAATCCTCAGTCTTTCAGTATTAACATTTGCAAAAATCAATATATAGCTTTCCTCTCTTTTACCTATTCCCAAGTTTTCAGTCATTATTTCTATGAGAAGCCCAGGTACTCATGTTACCCAAATTTTTGGACAAGGCAAGGTAGACTTTTGACAGGCCCCAGAAATTTAACATATTCCAAGATAAACTGACAATATATTATCCTTCTTCCAATACAGAAACATGGACACATATACAGACTCAAATATACATGTTGCTATTACTCAGTCACTAAGTCATGTACGGGCTTCCCTGATAGCTCAGTTGGTAAAGAATCCACCTGTAAGGCAGGAGACCCCAGTTTGATTCCTAAGTCAGGAATATCCACTGGAGAAGGGATAGGCTACCCATTCCATAATTTTGGGGTTTCCATTGTGGCTCAGGTGGCAAAGAATCCACCTGCAATGTGGGAGACCTGGATTCAATCCCGGGGATGGGACAATCCCCTGGAGAAGGGAAAGGTCACTCCAGTATTTTGGCCTAGAGAATTCCATGGACTGTATAGGTCATGGGGTTGCAAAGAGTTGGACATGGCTGAGAGACTTTTGCTTTCACTTTAAGTCATGTACAGTTCTTTGCAACCTGATGAACTGCAGCACACCAGCATTTCTTGTCCATCACTATCTGCCTGAGTTTGCTCAAACTCATTTCCATTCAGTCAGTGATGCCATCCAACTATCTCATTCTCTGTCACTCCCTTCTCTTCCTGCCCTCAATCTTTCCTAGCATCAGGGTCTTTTCCAATGAGTCAGTTCTTGGCATCGGTTGGCCAAAGAAGTGGAGCTTCAGCTTCAGCATCAGTCCTTCCAATGAATATTCAAGGTTGCTTTCCTTTAGGATTGATTAGTTTGATCTCCTTGAATCCCAAGGGACTCTCAAGAATATTCTCCAGCACCACAGTTCAAAAGCATCAGTTCTTCAGGGCTCAACCTTCTTTACGGTCCAACTCTCACACCCATAGATGATTAGTGGAAAAGCCATAGCTTTGACTATATGGACTTGTCAGTCAAATAATATGGATCTTTGTCAGCAAAGTAATGTCTCTGCTTTTTAATATGCTGTCCAGGTTTGTCATAGCTTTTCTTCCAAAGATCAAGTGTCTTTTAGTTTCATGCCTGTATGCCTACAGTAAGAAAAGTCAAATATACCTAACCTGTCATCTTTGGAGGCAATTATACTTTCCAGAGCCCAATTAATCTTGGATTACATAGGCTTCAGATCAGCAACTGCAGTCACGTTTATCTTCTTCCTCCTTCACCTGCATACATACAGATGATTGTCTGGTTTCTAAAATTGCTATTTCAAAATGTATACATCTGTCACCATTTCCTTTTCCATGCCTGTACATTACCATAAATTAGGTTGCTACAGTAGACTCTGATTGACAACCTTATTTCTGCAGATTCCCCACAACACTGAAACAATGATTATTCTAAAACACAGACATGAATCAGAACAGGTCCTTATTTTACTGAAGGAAGAGCCTAATCTCCACACATGCAGTCAAGAGCAGCTGTGAAATACTTCAAGTTCTTTTGTTTCACCACATGCTACATCTCTCCATGTAACCAACTTTGATACTATATATAGAGGGTTTGTTTTGTTTAACTCCAGCATAGGATACCCTTCCCATTCTACGCTTATTGACATCTCTGTCAAGTTTTAAAGTTTAATCCAAATTATACACTTTCCATTCTTTTTTACACATAATTCAAATGTTATTTTTTAGATAAAGTCTTTATTTTCATAGCAAATCAGAAAATTCATTGTTCTTTCCATCATACTTACACATATCCAATGTATCTCCAATGCATTTTATTGTACCTTGCATTAAAGTTAGATTTTACATCTCCTTCTATTCTACTGAACCATAAATTTCTTTTAGTGATCTATAACCACCTGTGATTGGCACAATGACTTCCACACAGTACAGGTTTACCAAATATTCATTGAATTTATCCCCTCAATTAATTTGCTCTCAATATTTAGAAAAAGTCTCATTCTAGAGATACACTCTGTTTGACCTAAGAATTCTCTCCACCACACACAAAGTGTTATCTCCCATAACCCTTTCTCAAAAGTCCTGTAAAGCTTTCACCTTTGCCAGTTTATCTGAGTTTAGGTTGTTGGGGAGAGCATTGAAAGTTCATGCAGTTCTCAGGATTTTCTTTGGCATTTGTATCCTCGAGGCCTTTTCATGTCTTCTCTATGCACGTGTGTAGTGTCAGAGATGTGTGAAAAGCTTATCCAGCCTTTCTATTGGACCCTCATTTTCTGTTTATTTCTTCTAAATTTATGGCTTGTTCTCAGCTTACCAACTGGAATCACAACTTTCACTGACATACTTGAGGCTGTTTCTCATTCAATTCTCACTATAATTGATTCTTTTATTAACTCTACATCAAATTAACTATGGCATCTCTTGAAGAACATCTGCTGCTTTTCATGGCCAGTCCCATCCTTATAAAACCCATATGCCTACTATACTTGGGGTTAAGAGTGGTAAGGGGGATAATGTGCCACTGAAATAACAAGGTCATTAGCTCCTGCTTTACCTACCTAAAGTCACAGCAATTCTTCTTGAATATTATTCCCAACTTGTCTGCTTTAGTGAATCTTTAGAGCCCTAAATATTTTTTGACATTTTTGCTTAGATTTTTACTTACCTTTTGGGGAAAACAAACTATCTGATTTACTTACATCATTGGAACCAGAAATCCTGCCTCCTAGCTCCAATTGTTTGCCATTTTAATAAAGCAATTTCAACCAGATGGTAAAGATGAGACCAGATAAATCAAATCCCTTATGATTATACAGTTTAAGTGACAAGTAGATTAAAGGGATTATATCTGATAGACAGAGTTCCTAAAGATCTTTGGACAGAGGTTCCTAACACTGTACAGGAGGTGGTGATCAAAACCATCCCCAAGAAAAAGAAATGCAAAAAGGGAAAATGTTTGCCTGAGGTGGTCTTACAAATAGCTGAGAAAAGAACAGAAGTAAAAGGCAAAGAAGAAAAGGAAAGATATATCCACCTGAATGCAGAGTTCCAAAGAATAGCAAGGAGAGATTTTAAAAAAAGTTTCTTAAGTGATTAATCAAATAGAGGAAAACAATATAGGATGGGAAAGACTAGAGATGTCTTCAAGAAAATCAGAGATACCAAGGGAACATTTCATGCAAAGATAGATACAATAAAGGACAGAATCGGTATGGACCTGACAGAAGCAGAAGATACTAAGAAGAGGTGGCAAGAATACACAGAACTATACAAAAAAGATCTTAATGATCCAGATAGTCATGATGGTGTGATCACTCACCTAGAGCCAGACATCCTGGAAGCTGAAGTCAAGTGGGCTGCACTCAATATGCTAGCAGATTTGCAAAATTCAGCAGTGGCCGCAAGACTGGAAAAGATTCAGTTTTACTTCCAATCCCAAACAAAGGCAGTATCAAAGAACTTTCAAACTACTGCACAATTACACACATTTCACAAGCTAGCAAAGTAATGCTTAAAATTCTCCAAGCTAGGCTTCAACAGCATGTGAATCAAGAACTTCCATATGTTCAAGCTGCATTTAGAAAAGGCAGAGGAACCAGAGATCAAATTGCCAACATCCACTGGATCAAAAACAAAACAAAACAAAAAAAAGCTAGATAATTCCAGAAAACATCTACTCCTGCTTCATTGACTATGCTAACGCCTTTGACTGTATGGACCACCTCAAACTTGGAAAATTCTTAAAGAGATGGAAACACTAGACCACCTTACCTGCCTCCTGAGAAACCTGTATTCAGGTCAAGATGCAACAGTTAGAACCAGACATAGACCAATGGACTGGTTCCAAGTTGAGAAAGGAGTACTTCAAGGCTGTGTATTGTCACCCTGCTTATGTAACTTATATGCAGAGCACATCACGTGAAATGCCAGGTTGGATGAAGCACAAGTTGGAGTCAAGATTTCAGGGAGAAATATCAGTAACCTCAGATATGCAGAGGACACCATCCTTATGATGAAGAGGAACTAAAGGGCCTCTTGATGAAAGTGAAAAAGGAGAGCAAAAAAGCTGGCTTAAAACTCAACATTCAAAAAGTTAAGATCATGGCATCCAGGCCCATCACTTCATGGCAAAGAGATGGGAAAACATGGGAACAGTGAGAGACTTTATTTTCTTGGGCTCCAAAATCATTGCAGATAGTGACTCCAGCCATGAAATTAAAAGACACTTACTCCTTGGAAGAAAAGCTAATACCAACATAGACAGAATAGAAAAAGCAGAGACATTACCTTGGCAACAAGGGTCTGTCTAGGCAAAGCTATGATTTTTCCAGTAGTCATGTATGGATGTGAGAGTGGGATCATAAACAAAGCTGAGCGCTGAGGAATTCATTCTTTTGAACTGTGTTACTAGAGAAAACTCTTGAGAGTCCCTTGAACTACAAGAAGATCAAACCACTCAATCCTAAAGGAAATCAACCCTGAATATTCATTGAAAGGACTAATGCTGAAGCCTAAGCTCCAATACTTAGACCTCTGATGTTAAGAGCAGGCTCATTGAAAAAGACCCTAATGCCCGGAAAGATTGGGGGCTGGAGGAGAAGGGGGCAACAAAGGATAAGATGGTTAAATGGCATCACCTACTCAATGGATATGATTTGAGCGAACTCTGGGAAACAGTGAATGGCAGGGAAGCCTGGCATGCTGCTGCATGCTGCAGTCCATGGGGTCGCCAAGAGTCACATACAACTTAGCAACTGAACAATAAGAAATGTGTGCTTCTTATATTTTCACAAACAGGCCAAGAAAGAAACGGAACAAATCTAGCTTATTAAATGAAAAATAAAAGGAATGAGGAGGATACACTAGAAAATAGAAGTGAATGTCTAGAAAGAGTGAAATCTTTTTTCTACTTTAGCCAAAAATCAAAATAAACCTAGCCTCAGATAATAACTGAGCTTCTGGAAACTCTCCTCAGTGAATATTTCTTAAGAAAATGCTCACCACAGCACTATTTCTCACACTTTATATTATCTAAGTGAAATTTGAAAGTTTTAACTATAAAGTTACAATACAGTCCTTACTAATACAGTCCTTACTAATACAATATTTCCTTTAGCAATAGGAAAACAAACAAAAAACCAAAAAAAAAAAAAAGAAAAGAAAATTGAACAAAACCTCTGGTGAGGTTTCCAGAGCACTTTTTATTATTAATAATGCCAAATTTAAGTCTATGCAAATTGGAAAATCCCTTTTTATAACAGCAGAAGACTATGGTATAAATGTTGCCTACATGTACCAAAGGAATAAGTGTAGCTTTATTCTTTATTGTTTGATTGTTATTTACACTCTTAGTAAAAATATTAAAAAATTATTTTGCTTTCTATATCAGGTATGGAATGTTTCTGTCCATGTTTTAGAGTCCATCACAGTTCTATTATAATTTTTATTATAAATGGGAGCCATTAAAATAATTTAATGCCATTCCCTTAAAACCTTCTTATCTAAAACTGCATCATTCTCCCTGGTTTTTCGTGCCCTCAAAACAAACAAAGGGAAAAAAAAAGAGAAAAAAGAGTTCAGAAACTACTCTACATATTCAATATCAGGTATATATTAATCTTTTCATTATTTACTTGAGTCACACAATGACTCTCAAACTTTTTATTATCTCCCATAAAACCTTCATCATCTTGCTTCTGTTTACCTTTTTCATTGTGTGTTAGCCTTTCTGTAGTTCATAATATTTGGCCTCTGTGAGAGCGCTATTTATTTTCTTAATCTCAGGGTCCTTAACTTCACCTCAAATAGGCAAATCTTTTTTTTTTTTTTTTTTTTTTTGTGGGATGTCAAGGTGTCTGAGGGCAAGGATATTTGTAATATGTACATATTGGAATACTGAGAGGAAGGAATTTTGTCAGGGTAAGGTTAAACTTCCTGAAAAGGACTGTGATACATTAGAGAAAAGAAATACGTTAAACAATTTAGTGTTCCTTACCATTCAGATATTGTTTTGGTAAAACAATTAAAAGTCACATATTTTAGTTTACTTTCATCTGATAACATCTGAGTGACACTTTGCTTTCCCCATGTAAATTAACCCATTTTTGTTTAGGAGGCAGATTTTCCCACTAAATTAGGAACGGTCTTCATATACTTTTAATATCCTAGACCAGGGGTCCCCAATCTCTGAGATCTAATGCCCGATGATCTGAGGTGGAGCTGATGTAATAGTAATAGAAATAAAGTATGCAATAAATGGAATGCACTTGAATCATTTTGAAACAATCCCTTCTCTCCTTCCAGTTCGTGGAAAAATTGTCTTTCATGAAACTAGTCCCTGGTGTCAAAAAGGTTGGAAACCACTGTCCTAGACCACTGATCACAAGATCATTGATTTGTTATTGAATTAAATCTCCACCACAGTTTAGTTTCAGGGGTTTTCTTTTACGAGATGCTATCATTTTCAGGGTTTTCAGAGTCCGTGTCTCGGCTATCTTTTCTAATCTTGAGCCACTAATAATTCCTTTAAAATATTTTTGTTTGCATGTCTATGACACAATATGTGAATTCTTGACCAACTATTTTATTACTTACTGCTGAAAGACTGAAGCTTTGTATTAAGTGACTTAGATAACAAATGTTGAATTCATTTTTAGCTTATTTATTAAACTTCCTACTTGTTAATGGTTTCTGTAGTGCTAGTTGTAGTCCCTGAATATATTTTCTCATCTGTGATTGGCTGGCTGTGCAGTTCAAGGATTGTTTGTATCACCTGTGCTTTGTAGTACTGTTTGGTATTTACAGCACCTCCCAGATGGCTGCCTTCTGCAATTTAATTATCTTTGAGCTTATCCTGTCTTCCAATATTATTTACGAAAATGTTAAATAAGAGCAACCATAATACCTGTATCCCTAAAGCACATTCCTCAACACTTCTTCTTAACTTGATTCATTGCCATTTATCATTAAATTCCTTTAGCCAATTTAAGTCCCAGGAAGAATGTTAATATTGAATCCAGTTTGAGCTAAATTTTAATTAAGATTTCCTGAGACATTGTGTTAAGTGATTTACTATAATCAAAATTGATATCTCCTCTGCTACCCCTGTCCTCTAATTTTATCCACACACAAAAGAAAATGAGCTTGTCTGGCATGAATAATTCTCCATAAATATATATCATTCATTTTGACTGTTTCTACAAATTGTTTCCTTCTCTTTGCCTTTAGGACTATGTCTGTCATTCTCACATAAGTCCCAGAATCATTTCATGGAATGCCTTTCCTTCTGGCAACAACATCTGTTCACTCCCAAATACCCAATGTCAGACTTAGCTGAATTTATACCTCTTTAAAATTTCTTTTTTTTACTTCTCAATTATTTTTGTTGCTGCTATTTCCATGCACAAAATCATTCTAAATGTAGTGGAAGGATAATAAAAATAGAAATAGACTATGCCCAGTATATCCTCTTAAGCATGATGTGATGGGTAAAGAATTTTGTTTACATTTCATTAGAATGGTTAACATGATACTTTGAAATGGCCATTAATTAACACAGCGTTCCTGAAATTGAATTTATTTCAAGGTAAATGTGTATACTCACATTTTATCTAAGAAAGTACACCAGAATATCCTGTAGCCACCGAAAGGAGTCTGTGGATGACAAAGAACTGCTACTTTAAAGACATGAAACTCATGGATTAGAGATACATAAGAAAATGTCAGTAAATAAGGAATTTTTTTTCTACAACATATTTATTACAACCCCGTGTGTTTTATTTATTAATAGGAAACACATGTTTTCCTCTTAGGTGTAAACTGAGGCCAGTTTTTCTTTCTTCATCTGTGAAAGGATGAAAACAATAAATCCTGTGACTGTAAAATGTATAAGATTTCCCAGTAGAATCTTACATTTGGTTCCCTTAAGTAAATTTATACTTATCAGGAAGTTAAGGAGCCTTATTTAACATATTAAATCACGATTACATTAATTTTGCTTTGTAAAGTTAATAATAGTTTTCTCTTTTCATATATAATGATTCACAGTAGTCTTTAACTACTGGATGTCATTTGTTCCAAAATGATTATGAATATATCCAAATTAGCCTTAAAAATGTTCATGTGGTATTACTTCAGGGACTCTGAATTGAGTCCTTTTTCTCAAAAAAAGGAAAAAAACATATTAAGTTAGATATTTTAATTTTCTAATTAGATATTCTGCAATTGGAGATGTGTTTGTTTGCTTTTCAAAAGGTAATACTCTAAATCTTATCAGTCTTTTATAAGTCAATGTGAACAAGCTTATAAGAATCTTTCTTAGAGCCATGTGTAAATAAAAAGGATTCCAGGACAAGAGAGTTTCTGGAAGAGGGGAAGGAAAACAATACGACAAGAAAAAAATCAGAGCGAAAGGAAGGATGGTAGCAATAAAGGCAAACGTCAGCCATTTCATTTTTTTCCAGGCCTCTGTCCTTAGTAAGGAGAAGGAAATGGCAACCCACTCCAATATTCTTGCCTAGAGAATCCCGTGGACAGAGGAGCCTGGTGGGCTGCTGTCCATAGGGTCGCACAGAGTCAGATACGACTGAAGCGACTTAGCATGAATGCATGCATTGGAGAAGGAGATGGCAACCCATTCCAATATTCTTGCCTAGAGAATCCCAGGGACAGAGGATTCTGGTGGGCTGCCATCTATGGGTCACAGAGAGTCAGTCGGACACGGCTGAAGTGACTTGGCAGCAGCAGCAGTCCATAGTAATGTGCATTTACGTGTTAAAAGCAGGTGATGAGATAGAAAAAAAAAAAAAAAATCCTATAGGGACATTAGGGTTCTCTTTCTTTTTTGGTTTAGTAAGTTAAAATAACCCACTCCAGTGTTATTGTTAGAACAACCCACTCCAGTGTTCTTGCCTGGAGAATCCCAGGGACGGGGAGCCTGGTGGGCTGCCGTCTATGGGGCCGCACAGAGTCGGGCACGACTGAAGCGACTCAGCAGCAGCAGCAGCAAGTTAAAATAAAGATAGCTTTCAAGATTCAAAGCCTTTTATCACTCTCACAAGAACAACAACAAAAAAATCTTTTCTGATGTGATTGCTTCATTACACAGTAGCCTAAATTCAAGAAAACAAGAGTGTATATGACGAGAGAACTTTCTTTACTTACTGTGTGTGTATTTGAAAGCAAGCTTCTTTTGTTGGTGGCCGGGGGGGGGGGGAATGACGTGATGGTGAAAAGTTGAGTGCCCAGAGGATTTATGTTGTGATTTTCAATTCCAGCTCACTGCAGTGGACGCAGACGAAGGGTCAAACGGGGAGATCACATATGAAATCCTGGTTGGGGCTCAGGGAGACTTCATCATCAATAAAACAACAGGGCTTATCACCATCGCTCCGGGGGTGGAATTGATGGTTGGACGGACTTACGCACTCACCGTCCAAGCAGCGGATAATGCTCCTCCAGCAGAGAGAAGGTAATTTATATCAGAACCAATGCAGTCTTTTCATCGGTCTGGTTTAACCCCATAATTAAATTTAAGAAGCGCAGCGAACATTCTTTTATCTTATAAACATCTAAATTGGACCAGAAAATCAGAGAGACTAGTTTCTCAGGAACTGCATATTCTTCTTTTGTCAAATTGCAGAAAAAGTATGATAAAGTCAAGATTAAGCCACAAAATAATGAACTATGATTCCAAGATGTGAAGGATGCAAGTCTCTGTTGGGAGGGGGAGTGGGAACTGGGAAATATCAGAAGCCTGTGTCCAATATATTAATGAAAAGTAAGGTTGCTACTGAGAGCTCATAGATAATGTGCAACACATGATGTCTCAGGGATTTGAAGCCATCCCTCAGTGTCTGGATAATTATTTTTAAATTATATAAATATATATATATAATTCTATCTAGAAAATCATTATATATAATATAATCTCATATATATGTATACATATATATATATGAGAAAAAGCATTAAGAGAAAGCAAAGTAAAAAGACTTTCAATTATTACAACTACATTTATTTATTCCCCCACCTGAGAACTTCCTTTTATTTCTTGTTTGTTCCAGATTTCAGGATGCATTTTAAGAAAATATAAATTTAATATTAATACATTATTGACTCTTTCTAGGAACTTTATGTCTCTTCATTTGCCCATGTTTTCTTTTGTATCCTTTAGTAGATTTTATTTTCAAAAAATTTTTTTTACAAAAGTCCTATACATTTTTTTTAATTTAATTTTATTTTATTTTTAAACTTTACAATATTATATTGGTTTTGCCAAATATAGAAATGAATCTGCCACAGGTATACCTGTGTTCCCCATCCTGAACCCTCCTCCCTCCTCCCTCCCCATACCATCCCTCTGGGTTGTCCCAGTGCACCAGCCCCAAGCATCCAGTATCCTGCATCAAACCTGGACTGGTAACTCGTTTCATATATGATATTATACATGTTTCAATGCCATTCTCCCAAATCTTCCCACGCTCTCCCTCTCCCACAGAGTCCAAAAGACTGTTCTATATATCAGTGTCTCTTTTGCTGTCTCGTATACAGGGTTATTGTTACCATCTTTTTAAATTCCATATATATGCATTAGTATACTGTATTGATGTTTTTCTTTCTGGCTTACTTCACTCTGTATGTTAGGCTCCAGTTTCATCCACCTCATTAGAACTGATTCAAATGTATTCTTTTTAATGGCTGAGTAGTACTCCATTGTGTATATGTACCACAGCTTGCTTATCCATTCATCTGCTGATGGACATCTAGGTTGCTTCCATGTCCTGGCTATTATAAACAGTGCTGCGATGAACATTGGGGTACACGTGTCTCTTTCCCTTCTGGTTTCCTCAGTGTGTATGCCCACCAGTGGGATTGCTGGGTGATATGGCAGTTCTATTTTCAGTTTTTTAAGGAATCTCCACACTGTTCTCCATAGTGGCTATACTAGTTTGCATTCCCACCAACAGTGTAAGAGGGTTCCCTTTTCTCCACACCCACTCCAGCATTTATTGCTTGTAGTCTTTTGGATCACCAGGATGTTTCTAATTTTTTGTTATTGTAAATGGACTCCTTTCTTGTTCTTCTAATTGGCTGACATTTACACAGACAAAAGTTATTAACCTATATTAATTTTAACACACTTTCTTAATTCTCTTATATTTTTATAGTTTTCCAGTTCATATTTTTATATTATCTAATAATACATTTTATAAGTAGTGATACTTTGATGTCCTTCATTTTGTTTATTTTGTTCTCTTTAATTTCATTTGATAGTACTTCCAATAAAAATGTTTGTCTTGATTTTAAGTAGGAAGGCTTCCCATGTTTCCCTATTATATTGGTTTATGGTTAAAAAACATTTTACTATGTTAATAAAGCATTCATCTATTTGTATTTTATTGACTTTTAAAAAATAAGAGTGGTCATTTATTCAAGTCAAATAATCCATTGACTATGAAAACAGTAATGACTTTTCTTTTTGAGCTAATGCTAGGATGACTGATCTTAATACAGTTCTAAAATATATCTATTTTTCATTCCTGATATAAATCCCACTAGGCTTTGGTGTTTTAATCTTGAAACAAACTTCTGGATTATGTTTGTTGGTATTTTATTTAGTGAAATCCATCCATACTTCTCTTTTTGAGAAACTTTTGTAAAGGCTTTATATAGTTTTTATGATACTACATAGATGAAATAAACAAAAATACAAAGGAACACAAAAATGTATTAATAAGTCCAACAACAATATGAATTACTTGTATCTCTAAAGTCAATAAATCCTGTGGCGGATTCATTTTGATATTTGGCAAAACTAATACAATTATGTAAAGTTTAAAAATAAAATAAATTAAAAAAAAATAAAGTCAATAAATCCAAATTCAATTCTCTGAAAAATAAATAAAAACATAGATAAATTGATAACTATCAGCTAGCCCAGTCAAAGAGTGGGAGAAAGTGGAACTTTGCCTAATAAATTCTGAGAGGGAAATGACATAGAAACAGAAGAAATTGGAAGAATAATTAAGAGACCACTTTGCTTTAAATAGATGCAAAAACTTGAAAATATGGATAAAATGGATAACTTTTCAAGAAGTTATAATTTACCAAAGCCAATTGCAAAGATTAAGAATTCTTAAGAGATCAATTCTGTAGAGGAAAATACTACCCCAAACTATAGCAAGGCAAGGAAGTTTGACAGAACTGTAACAAAACCACTGACCATTAAAACCCCTCCAAAGCAGAAAATAGGACATTATTTTCCCTGAAGCATAACCACGTGAGAGACTTTTCTCTTCACATCCCTTTTATCATTAATCACAGACATTTTATAGGACCCGGTATTTCCTCATTGATATGTCTAGACTGTTCTTTCTCTTCTTTCTCAATATTTTATCTTTTAATCTCATTGCATAAGAATGGATGTACTATTCAGTACTCCTTGCTACTCTCATCTGCAGATGACAGATCCCTCCTCCATTTTCTCCCACTGTTATTTATAGACCTGTAGGTCACTCAGGAAGAGTTTAGTTCTTGTCTGCTTGGCATTCACTTCAACAGTATGTTTGTCAAAATGCTTAGTGACTTCATTGTCCAGCGTGGTAGAAAGCATCTCTAAAGTTGCAGTTGTTTTGGCCAGGATCTCTGAAGCCCTCCTCAACGCTTCTTTTTCAAACTCCAAATATAATCTTGAGCAACAAATCTAAGCTCTAACCTGAAAACATTCAGAAAATAAAAATTCCCACTACTTTCCATCACAGTCTAAGCCATTGTTCTCTCTAGTCTATAGTGTTGAAAACCTCTTCTAATGAGAAGTCTAATTAGACTTCTGCCTGAGCCCCCTTCAGAGTCTCTTCTCAATACAATAGCTTGAGTGATTCTGATAACATAGAACACATCTCTTCCTTTTGCATAGATTTCTAGAGTCTTCACATCTCACTCTGTATAAAAGGCAACATCATTAAAAGGGCCAGTGGAGCCCAGCCCAGTTTGTCCTGGTAGCAGCCACAGAACACTTCCTCATGTCACCTCTTCACATTTGCCTGGCCTTCTACTGTGTAGTTTGTCTTAGTCCACTCCAGTTATCA
Organism: Bubalus kerabau; assembly: GCF_029407905.1. Taxonomy (NCBI): domain Eukaryota; kingdom Metazoa; phylum Chordata; class Mammalia; order Artiodactyla; family Bovidae; genus Bubalus; species Bubalus kerabau. The sequence continues at coordinate 7,942,434 of NC_073645.1, forward strand.
CACTGGTCTCCTCTCTGTCTCTGACGCTTGCACCCACTTGCAAATATTTGAACTTGACTTTCATCTCCTTTCAGCCTGCAGTGGTTTTACCCTCAGATTTCTGTGTGGCCTTATTCCTTCAAGGTCATCACTCAATCATCACTTTGTCTGTGAATCCTTTTCTAACAGCCTATTTGCAACTACAACAAGCTCTCAATGCTTTTATAGCCCTTTCCTGGTATTATCTGATGCACTGCAAGTACTACCGTGAAATGCACTATATGCATTTTTGTTTAGAGAATGAATGTCATTGTCTGCCTTGCTTCTTCTCCACTAGAGAGCTAGTTCAAAAGGATAAGAATCATTGTGGTTCAGTTTTCTCTTATTCCCAGAAGTCAAAGCAATTTCTGAATGCCCTAAGTTCTAAACAAGCATCTTTTTTGTTTCTTTTCCTAGATTTTTAACAAATGTCATTTTGGGTTTTTAAATAGATGAATTGGAATAAGAGATGATATGATACAAAACTCAGATTTTTTTTTAGAGTTTCCCTAAGAGTTAGATTTGAAATTCTGCTTCCCAGAAAGTATACACCAATTCTCTCCTGCTGCTGCTGTTGCTGCTAAGTCACTTCAGTCGTGTCCGACTCTGTGCGACCCCAGAGATGGCAGCCGACCAGGCTCCCCCTTCCCTAGAATTCTCCAGGCAAGAACACTGGAGTGGGTTGCCATTTCCTTCTCCAATGCATGAAAGTGAAAAGTGAAAGTGAAGTCGCTCCTAGTCTCTATTCAATTAAAAAAAAAAAAAAATATATATATATATATATATATATATAGATGTCTGTGACAGTAAGATTTTCTACCCAGTCCAACAAACCATTTATTACATAACTACCATTTATGAGAATACAAAGATAAACATAGTAATTGTCATTTGCAGGCCAAAAGAAAATTACAGTAAATTGTAGAAAGTAGAACTATAAATGAATTAATTTACCATGGTGGAGTTGAGATTGAGGTAAATTTTCAGCTTTCTGGGACATTGATGAGGGCACTTGTCATAACAGGGGAGTATTTAGAATATCTACTACGACTAGAAGATCTAGAAGTACTAGAAGATTTACAAGATGAGTTTAGGAGAATGAGCAGAGGTTGACCACATTAAAAAAAATAATAAAGCCAATCACATTATTCATACAGCTGGAGAAGTCTAAAATAACTTGGTATTTTGGATAATTGCAAGTCAGTCAGTGAATCAGTATATTAACTATGATTCAAAGAGGGTCAGTAGAGTTAAGGGTCATATCATGGAAAATTTAATTTGTTTTCTTAAGAAGCTTGGAGTTATCTAGTCAATGGAAGCAATGGAAGGACTTTAAAACATAAATTCATCTGAGATAGTTTGGTTTCAGGAAAATCACTCTGGTGCCCCTACAGAAGATAGATTTGAGGGAAGATGAAGCTGTAGGCAGGCTTCCCCAATGGATCAATGGTAAAGAATCTTCCTGCCAATGTAGGAGCCTCAGGTTTGATCCTTGGGTCATAAAGGTCCCCTGGAGAAGGGAATGGCAACCCACTCCAGTAGTCTTGCCTGGAGAATTCCATGGAAAGAGGAGCTTGGTGGGCTATATAGTCCATGGGGTCACAAAGAGTCAGATATGACTTAGCAACTGAACAACAACAAACAGCAGAAGCTGTAGGTAGATAGATGACGCAGGACACCTCCACTAAGAAATGTCGCTGATGGGTTGAACTGGGCCATCAGTAAGGAAAAATGGAGAGAAGGAATTATTAAAAATTGAAAGTCTCTCCCAGGTTTTTATCTAAGCTGACTGATTGGTAGCAATGTCAATAAGGCACGCATATTTGAGTGAAAGGGAAGAGCTCAATTTCATACACGTTTACTTGTATTTACTTGGAATAAATATATTAATATATTCAAAAAGAAAATGGATATACATGTCTGAAAGTGAGAAGACATTCAAGGGCTATATCTTGTGTAGAAACAAATAGAATTCATTTATACAGTGAACAGTTACAGAATCTAAAATGAGAGTCTAAGTTTGAATTAATTTAAAATAATAGTGTCATTCATGCTGGGTTATTCTGAAGGGAAGTTGAAGATGACTGATACTATTTAATTAATGTGTCAGGGCTAGACATCATGCTAGTAACCTTTATATATAATTTTTAATCTTAACAAAAAAATTGTAACTCTTGCATAGCTCTATTTATTTTTATAAACCAAAAATAAAAACTGAAAAGGATAACTTACTTGGGTACATGATCCCTTGCCCACTTTCATAAAAAAGTGTTGATAACCATAGTAAACAAGAGGTAGAAACATAACTTGAACTCAGGACTCTTAGATTCTAAAATCTTCCCCTTCATTCTGTTCCATATCCATAACCCTTAGTAGTTATTATTCTGGTGAAAAAATGATAAGATAGTAATAATATTAATGCTAATTATAAACATAAATATATCTTGTCTTTATTATTTAAACTGTTATTAAAACCCGATAATAGTCATCTATTTATTTTGTAACTTATTTTCATTGAAGATAGTGCTGTACTAAATAGATGTCTAATCTATATGTGCCTGCATATTATGATTGATATTTTTAGACAACTTTATTATTTAATGAGTGAGATTTTAAATTTGTTTTGAAGTTCTGGTTTGCAAGTCATATCGCTGATTTGCCTTGATAACCTTTGTTTACAGTAATTTGTAGTCTAACTGGTTTTTACTTAAATCAAATTGTATTCTACTCCTGGAAACAAAGTGGCATTTTCAGAATTTGAATATACAGGTCTTTTCAGTGATATGAGGCATTTATTTGACTTAGTCTCACTGTTTTCTTTATAGACCGTGGTTTGGGCACTAAAAGACCACCTTATGATGGTTGATTATCAAGTGGGACCTGCAGAGAGTAAAATCCATATACCTCCATCCTACCTGCCACAATAATGTTATGGTTCCCTAGAATAATGACACTTGCTATTTTCTGGAGGAAAATTAGTCTTTCAGATTGAGTTGATGATTGAACTGAAGAGTTGTGAGGCTTTGCTTTCAGTATTTCTTTTGGAAAAAGATGCTCTTAGAAAATTATGAACATAAAAATATAGATTGTGACATATTTTACAAACTGATCCAGACGACAGCAGTAAACATGGAAACCTAATTAAATGATAACACTAAAAGCAATGATGACTTGCTGTCTTTTCTAATAAACAACCTCAATTCTAAATGTCAATAACACTGACTCTCAAAATGAAGATTTATGAATTAACTAGCAGAAGAATTAACTGTTTATATACTTGTTATTCTAATTGATTAAACTAGCCAAAGAATTAGAGAGTAAGAGGAGCCATAGTCTCTAGTGGTTTTGTTTGGGGGAATTTTCTTTTTTTTTCAGTTGTTGATAAACAGAAGAGGACAAAACAAAAGATTTTTTTAAAGTAGTAAGATACGTTAGATAGTATTTACTTTTTGTCTGTAAGTCTTCTTGTATGTAACTGCATTAAATTAAGTAAATATTTAATCTTAGTATGAGTTAAAGTACTACTATTAAGTATTTATCAAAATCTATAGATAAAATTCAGTCCCTTCCCCCAAATATAAAACAAATCATGATAAAACAACTGATGCCTGGCAAGGAATACTTTTTTGATAATCTATTTTCATGGAGTTCAAGGTTGTATCTAACTAACACAACATTAAATCACCCATTCTCAAATAAAATTATTTTTCAATTACAAATATATATATATTAAAATAACTTCACATAATATATTTAACATTAATAATAAAAAATTTATGGAAGTATTCATTTTAGCAAAATTGTACTGAGTTTCCTCTTGGGAAGCACTAGAAATATAAGACAAGATGAGCTTTTTGTCCTCACAGCATTCATATAGAGGCACTGGTAAATCTGGATATAGCATAGTATAATTACAAGTGCAGTTTAACTTGGACATGAAGGAAAATCAGGTATCCTAGCAGAAAAAAAACAACAAAAGCAAAGATACAGAGACACAGCAAAGTATTGTCTGCTGTGGGAACTGTTAAAATCTATCAACCAATCCCTATTGTTGTTAAGCTGAAATTTAAATCAGTAAGTAGAGCACATGAGTGCCAGAAGGCTGTGACTCTTGCTCATCTCTCTAGTCTTAATTCCTACCATTGCCCTAATTATATCTTTTTCTTTAGTTGTACAAAAGGTATTGTTTTCTTATTTATTGGTCTCTGAATTTGCACACATGTTTTTTCCCTGTCTGTAATGCCCTGTGGTTTTTATACCTACGTACATCTTGTCCCTGTAACTTTCCCTGAGAAATTTCTCTGAAGTCTTATGTTAGTGTTAAATCTGGGATTGTTGCTCCTATGGATCCCTGTATGTATTTCCAAAATAATAAAACAGAACCTATGAACACTGAAGTGTAAATACAGCTTTTTTATTGTGATATTGGTGAAGACAAAGGAAAAAAAAACACTTAAGCTTTTATTTTGATGATCCTCTTAGAAACAAGGTAGAAATATAGAGTTACAAATAGATACCTCATAGCATGTGTTGACACATTTAAAAGAAAATTACTATACAGACTGTGCAATCTTCTAAATGTCAAGAACATTATCTCAGTACCATTGAGTACTATTGTCATATAAAAAATTTGACTTTTTATCTTCTTAAAAATTATACCATTTCTGAAGTTAAAGCGTCTTAGGCCTCTCTTCACAACCTCTTTTTATTCATATTTTATTTTGTTCTTAAAAACCAAGTGCTATGAGTGAAGTTTGATTCATAATATAAACAATTAAAATTGATTGTGATATTATAGTCTGATCCAAATACTTGAAATTTGTGATTTTCTGTGAGATAACATCCTTCCTTGCAAACCACAGATGTTTTATGCTCTCACACAGAAACATACACACACATCAGATAATTAAAAAGTCTTGTTTACTTCCCAGTTTTGTTCTTGTAGAATGTGGGGAGAAAAGGCAGGCAGATTTTTAATTTGTAAGTTTTGCCTTTGAGTTTGTCTTCTATTGCTAATTATCTTCACAACCTTGAATCTATCACTTCATCTTTCTGATTTTCTAATATCCTTTCATAAAATGAGGGTTAAACTAGACGGTTTCCAGGGTCTTTTAAAATCATATGATTATCTGAGAAGTTACATCACCTTTCTTGTTCTACTTTGAACTCATTACGAAATTAGAAGTAAAAACTTTATGATTTTTGTGTTTATCGATTTATCTACTATAAATCTGACTATATTATAAAAATAAAATTTATATCATATAGATTCTCAGTTTTATGCATTTAAGACTAGCTGTAAAACGTAATACAAAGTGTTAACATAGAGTGCTATTATTTACCTTGTGACTGTCCTGTTTTGTTATGTGCTTAATTAATGATATTGAATTACTAATCTTTATACAGCATTAATGATATTATTTTACTGTTAATACTATTGGGATTCAATTTTAGAAAGCTAACTCTGACACTATATTAACATCAGGGCTAAAAAGGGGATAGAGTTTTAGAAGGCCATAACCATCAAGAAGGTTGGTGCTTATTTCAACTTATTGTAGCAAAGTGCCAGGATGTTAAAGATGAAAAACTTAAGACCTTGAAATATGATCGTACTCAAATAACTCTAAAATCCAAGTGTGTGTGTGATGGGAAAGGGTTGGGAATTTTTAGTGATTCTAGCATTTGAATTACTGGAAAGGAGCAAAGGAAGCAGAGGAGTAAGTGCAGATGAAGGAGACGGTCATGTTGGGCCTTGGTGTTCACTGTCTTCTGCCTTGGGAAATAGAGTCATTTTTTGTTTTGCATTTAATTTTTTTTCTTCTCTGTGCCAAATACACAAGCTTCTTATGAGTTAGAAGTCATTACTGTAGGGTTGTGGATGTAAACAGTTTAGTCAAAGGGGGAAGAATAAAGAAATATGCAAAGTACAATAAGTTTAGCATACATTATACTTTTAAGAGCAGAAGGAGACCCATGTTCAGATAAAACTTTTATGAAGTGTTCCACACCAGTAAGTTGAAGCTCTAATGAATATCAAAAACAGGAAGGTTCTAGATTTTTGAAAGGAAACTTTGAATTTAGGGTACAGGTGTTTTTTACGTCAAAAAAGTGAGGGACTCTCTTGCCTCCAGGGTTATTAAGGAGAGTTTTAGGTCAGCTTGTAGAGAAATCCCCTGGACTCCTAACTTAAAAAGCAGGGGAATCTGCATGTTTTACTCCCCATGAACTTCTGGGACCCTGGTCTTCTAAATCAAATTTGTGTGAGAAAAATCTTATATATTCATGGAAAATGTAGATTTCCAGTCCCACACTGAAAGATTAGGATCCAGTATGTCTAAACCCTAACACCACCACAATCCACTCGGGAAGGGAGAGAGGATACTGCACCTGTAGATTTTAGCTTAGAAAAGTAGAAAAATGCAATTAAAATGTAAAATATTTAAAGAGATGTGAATAAGATAAATGCAAGCTTATTAATTCCATTTCAAAGAATAGAATAAGAAACCTTATTTTGAATAGTTATTAATAATAACTGATATATGTATGGTTTTTCGTATGTACTTCCCTGGTGGCTCAGATGGTAAAGAATCTGCCTGTGATTCTGGAGACCTGGGTTTGATCCCTTGGTCATGGAGATCCCATGCAAAAAGGATTGGCTACCCACTACAGTGTTCTCGCCTGGAGAATTCCATGGACAGAAGAGCCTGATGGGCTACAGTCCATGAGGTCCCAGAGTCAGACACACCTGAGCAACTGACACTTTCACTTGACTTAATATATTTATATATACACACATACACATGTGCACACACACACACACACACACATATTTAACCCTTATGCTAATTTTAATGTTATTATTATATTTAGTTATCAGATGAAGATCAGATCAGATCAGATCAGTCACTCAGTCGTGTCCAACTCTTTGCGACCCCGTGAATCGCAGCATGCCAGGCCTCCCTGTCCATCACCAACTCCCGGAGTTCACTCAAACTCATGTCCATTGAGTCGGTCATGCCATCCAGCCATCTCATCCTCTGTCGTCCCCTTCTCCTCCTGCACCCAATCCCTCCCAGCATCAGAGTCTTTTCCAATGAGTCAACTCTTCGCATGAGGTGGCCAAAGTACTGAGGTTTCAGATAGTGAAACTGAAAGAAGTCAGTTGCCTATGATCACATCTGGTAGCATCAAAATTTTAACCCAGGAATGTGTGGTCAAAAATCCAGTGCTCAACATTGCTCAGCTAGGATTATTATCAATATGGTGGAGGGTAAATGTAATTGGGCTTATTATGCACAGAGGATGTGCCGGCAGCAAAAAGGAAGAAATAGTAAAATGTGTGAATCACTTTATATGTAACAAACATTAAGAAAATAACTCAGAATGATGAAGGGTAATATTAGCAGTCATGCTTATCTTGGAATGGCTGTTGGAATGAGATCACCACCTGGGAGAATAATATGCCCACTCATACTGACAATTACTTGATTCCCACATAATGAAAAGTGGGGCTCTTTGCACACTAAATTTTTAACTTCCTGATATTTCTCTTTTTCATCTATCCATTATAGCTGTTGTTTAGTCACTAAGTCATGTCTGACTCTTTTGCGATCCCGTGGACTGTATATAACCTGCCAGGCTCCTCTCTCCAAGGAATTGCCCAGGCAAGAATACTGGCATGGATTACCATTTCCTTCTCTAGGGGCTCTTCCTGACTCAGGGATCAAATTTGGGTTTCCTGCATGGCGGGTGGGTTCTACACCACTGAGCCACCAGGGAATCCCACCATTATAGTACTGATAAGGGTAAACTTGATACCTCTAAGTTTATAAGCAACATTTCACCATCCATTTTAACCTACTTTAAACATCTTACCCTTAAAACATGAATTGTAAAAAAAAAAAATTAAAAAGAAAAGCAATTATATTTTGATTAATTTTATTGGTGAATTTTAATAATGAGATAATATCAGAGCAAGAAATAATGCAGATGCATTAACTAATTATGAAGTCTAAAAGATTTTAATTTAGATTGAGATTGCTTTGGAACAATATTGTGATAAATTTAAGTATGAAATTTTTTTAAGTCACTGCAAATTTTTTGAGGTACTTAGTATTCTACAGGTATCTATTCTACTGAAAGTATGTTCAGAAACAATTTGAACTTAGGCATATTATAAGGTGATAAGCTAAAAAAATATTTTCAGTGCCAATAAACTGTGGAAAATTCTGAAAGAGGTGGAAATACCAGACCACCTGACCAGCCTCTTGAGAAACCTAAATGCAGGTCAGGAAGCAACAGTTAGAACTGGACATGGAACAACAGACTGGTTCCAGATAGAAAAATGAGTATGTCAGGGCTGTATATTGTCACCCTGCTTATTTAACTTATATGCAGAGTACATCGTGAGAAATGCTGGGCTGGAAGAAGCACAAGCTGGTATCAAGATTGCCGGGAGAAATATCAATCACCTCAAATATGCAGATGACACCACCCTTATGGCAGAAAGTGAAGAGGTACTAAAAAGCCTCTCGATGAAAGTGAAAGAGGAGAGTGAAAAAGTTGGCTTAAAGCTCTACATTCAGAAAACTAAGATCATGGCATCTGGTCCCATCATTTCATGGGAAATAGATGGGTAAACAGTGGAAACAGTGTCAGATTTTATCTTTTGAGGCTCCAAAATCACTGCAGATGGTGACTGCAGCCATGAAATTAAAAGACACTTACTCCTTGGAAGGAAAGTTATGACCAATCTAGATAGCATATTCACAAGCAGAGACATTACTTTGCCAACAAAGGTCCGTCTAGTCAAGGCTATGGTTTTTCCAGTAGTCATGTATGGATGTGAGAGTTGAACTGTGAAGAAAGCTGAACGCTGAAGAATTGATACTTTTGAATTATGGTGTTGGAGAAGACTCTTGAGAGTCCCTCGGACTGCAAGGAGATCCAACCAGTCCATTCTAAAGGAGATCAGCCCTGGGATTTCTTTGGAAGGAATGATGCTAAAGCTGAAAGTCCCGTGCTTTGGCCACCTCATGCGAAGGGTTGACTCATTGGAAAAGACTCTGATGATGGGAGGGATTGGGGGCAGGAGAGGATGAGCTGGCTGGATGGCATCACCAATTCGATGGACATGAGTTTGAGTGAACTCCGGGAGTTGGTGATAGACAGGGAGGCCTGGCGTGCTGCGATTCATGGGGTGGCAAAGAGTCAGACACGACTGAGTGACTGAACTGAACTGATGTTCTATATTTCTCTTAAAAGCTTTTCAAAGTAAACAAATATAGATTAATAATCTCAGAAAAATGTTTTCAGTAACATGTCTTTAACTGATACACTTAAAGAACTTTGGGCTACTTTAAGAAAATTTTAGCCTCCAATAGAAACTGTAAGAAATGTGTTTTGAATAAAAAGGCATAATTTTGTTAAAATAAGTTAAAGCATACAACTCAGGCAGTGGTGGTATGTTTTTATGATAGAATACTAACTTTGTAAACCCCAGGTCTCATTAATATAGTCTAGACAATGTTTCTTCTGTACCAATCTTGAATATGTTGCTTCTTCGGCTTTTGCTACTTAAGGAAATTTCAGAGTTTAGATATAGCAATAAAGGTGATGATATCAATGCTAGTGGTTTTGTCCTTCTAATAGCAGAATAACTTTTGTCCCTCAAAAACTAATGTCCATCGATCTAAGCCTTCAGTTAAATCTAACCTCCAAATTTTTATATTATACTCTTTTAAAAAGACTTAAAAACAGATTTGGTATTGTTTGCAACTATTTTACACAACTATTACTTTATGATCCTGACTCTTGACATGAATTTCATTAAGCCATTGATGTCAGCAAAAAAGCTAATAAAACACAGCCCATATTTTGTTTTCTCTGTTATTTTAATCAATACTCCCTCTGCTTGTTTAATAGGAAGAAATCCCCAAGGACAGCTCTTATTACCAAATATTTACGGAGTATTTTTTTGCTATTAGAGAAGCATTACAAAATAAAGTCAAAAGTCAAGGCAATTTAATTCATTACCTCTATTTGCACAGCTATTTCTTTTTAATTCACACTATTAATCTGAGTAGCATGTTTTTTTTTTCCTTTTGGTAAGATAATTTCCTAAAAACATCATCTTTTGGTGGTAGCTTTTGTTTTTCCACCTTTTTATTCTGAATTGCTTTATTATTTCCCATAAAAATTCAGAATTTCTCTCTCCTGTAAACCCAACAACAGAATATCAAATGCACTCTGTCATCAAATGTGATGTAGATTTTTACCCATCTTGTTTGCTTCTCTTTCTCTGCAGGCATTCCATCTGCACTGTGTACATTGAAGTGCTTCCTCCAAATAATCAAAGCCCTCCTCGCTTTCCCCAGCTGATGTATAGCCTTGAAATCAGCGAGGCCATGAGGATCGGTGCTGTTTTATTAAATCTACAGGTATGCTCCTTAGTTTACATATGAAATTCTAGCAACAACCTTGAAGGCTAATGGGTTTAATATCTGTGCAAGAAGGGAGAAAACCTCACATGTCACTTACACTCTGATGAATGACAATTCCATCTGGAAAGGAAAGTAGGGATAATATGGATGGAGTGTTTCCACAGCAAATCTATTCTATTGATTGCCACTATTGAAGCACTAACGTTAGCTGGCAGGAATTAGCTGCAGTCATTACAAGAGAGAATGAAAGGATTGGAAGCATGCACTTGAATATCTTATACTTTGCATCCAAAGTGTTTGCAGCTGACTCTTGTGTTCTGTCTTGGATTCCTTTGCCCCGGCAGGATTTATTTTTGCTGCAGTGTTCAGTATAGAAAATGACTTTAGATTCACCAACTGATGGTAGGCATTCTAATTCAGAGGCAGACACTTTTATTTTGTGGCCATGGGAAAACCTTGTAATTGCTGTGCCTCAGTTTATTTGTTTAGATGAAGGGGGTAGATTTAGGTGATATTTCTACTCACAGCTCTTGATACTTGGGCATATGAGTTACTTACAGAATGATAGCTTGATTTTCACAATTTATATATTCCTGGCTAAAGCATATTTGGCCAGAAAATGCTATATTTTCAACTGAACCTACAGTTTCAAGTTGGGCTACTTGTACTGTTGATGATAACTGTCACTTGCTATAAAATTAATGAGTGCAAGATATTACTTTATCTACGGATATTCAGAGGACAGAGAATTTATCATCTCCTGGTGTTATATGGGAATAGCAGGAGTTGCTGACATGAGAATTCAAGAAGCTGCCCTTGAATTTTTTTTTCCTTCAAATGTGATGATTTAAGAAAATCCCAGCATTGATCTTTGTCATCATATGAGATGACATGAGGCATCTTGAAGTCCTATTTGAATACAGACACCCTCTCTCTCAAACCCTGATGATATAAAATTAAAGGTTCCACCGAATGTTTACACTAGAAGGACTGCTGGAAATAATGAAACATATCAACCTCATTATCTAAATGTGGGAAATGAATCTTATAGAAAGTAAATGGGGCCTAAATCAGTTGATGAAATTATCAACATTTCCAAAACAAAGCTCATTCTGTTATAGCCCACTCATTTTCTGAGGCTGCTAAAATTTTGGCTGGCATTACCAGATACTTCTTTTTACCTCTGCTCTTTTCTCTATTTTGTTGCTTTTTATCTAGGTAACTAGAGTGAATTTACTTTTGTTAGTCATTTACTATTAAAACATAGGGAAATAAAATTATATAAAAGTAAATATATTAGTAATAAGGAAATTTGGGGGATTTTAATGGATAAAATAGGCTTCCTTGGTGTCTCAAACAATAGAGAATCTGCCTGCAATGCAGGAGACATTCGATCCCTGGTCCTAGAAGATCCCCTGGAGAACGAAAAGTCTCTCCATTCCATATTCTTGCCTGAGTCCCTTGGAGTGCAAGGAGATCAAACCAGTCAATCGTAAAGGAAATCAACTCTGAATATTCACTGGAAGGACTGATGGTGAAGCTGAAGCTATAATACTTTGGCCGCCTGCTACAAAGAGCCAAGTCACTGAAAAAGACCCTGATGCTGGGAAGGATTGAGGGCAGGAGGAAAAGCTGATGGCAGAGGATGAGATGGTTGTGTGGCATCACTGACTCAAAGGACATGAGTTTGAGCACACTCTGGGAGATAATGAAGGATAAGGTAGCCTGGTGTTCTGTATAGTCCATGGGATCGCAAAGAGTCGGAAGTGACCAAATGACTGAACAACAAAAGAAAAAAAAAATCCTGTAGCTTCTTTAGGAGAAATAAAACATTTAGTTGAGTCATGTAAATGATAAAATATGGAAAACCAAATATTAAATAGTTACATTTATAGAATAATGAAAATTTTTGTTTACCTATAATGGGAATTTATTTTGTTTAAACAAAAAGTAAAGACAAATAAATCTTAGATTTGTAAGTTCAGACCAAGAAATTGTACATGTTTAACATTTAAATATTTCTTAAGAATGTGCCTTTGTATAATTTAACTTTCTGTAAGTTAGATATAATTTTACTTCTAAAATGGCTCTGGTTTCATTTCAAATCCCAGAAATATCTTGGAACCGTAGTACAGGAGAATAATTCTACCTGTGAGTTAAAGATGAAAAGGAGTTGGCCTTTTTCATATCTCAAATTTCTCTAGTACAAAAGCTGAGAAAATACTTGAAGTGACATTTCTATTCACCCTTTGTGCTTCTGGTAGAAGTGAAAGAAAAGATGCGAATTGCAATGGCAGTCTCTATTAGAAAGAACTAGGGTGACACCATCAAGGCATTTTTTATAAGCCACCAACCATACACTTTTGCTCATGATCAACTGAGACTGAATTTAAACTAGTGACCTAAAAGTTGAAAAGCTCTGTCAAATTACTCTCACAAAGACTTCTAATAACAGAATGTATTAGAGGTACTTCTGGATACATTCTCATCTTTTTCACGCACAGCACTGCCCACTGCTGACTCACAGCTCAATTTAGAAAGACAGGATTTATGGAGAAATATATTTTCGAAGATAACAGAAGACTGACTTCAAAATAATCTGTTTTGACTGAGATGAAAGTGGTTTCTTTTCAGACAACAATCTTTGTTTCCCTCCCCAGCCCCTTTCCTTTCCTCTTGTAAGTATTTTCCTTTCATTCTTTCTAAAAGTTGTTTGGGAGGCTGTGATTTTTCTCAAAATATCCTATTAAGGATATTTTGCCTAGCTGCTTTTCTGATGGCATTTCATGGAGGAAAATATTACCGGGAGCTTTTATTTTTTCAAACTCGTTGTGCTGATCGGCGTTAGTATTAGGTGGGACTTTTTCTTCCAGAATTGGTCAGATCTTGCTCTAAAGCATGTTCCTCCTTTGTAATTCTGAACTACCAGTGAAGCCTGTGAGACTGGTGTGCTGGTGCCAGAGCACACACTGGGATCCTGAAAGCAGGCTGTGTGCCTCTCTTCCCAGTTTTGTGTTTGGTTATGTCACATTGCTAGCTTGAAATGGCCATGGTGGGTGTTTTTATGCCATCAAAACTAGCAAATGCAATGAATCAGTACCCTCCAGTCCAGATCAGTTGTTAAACTTTTGCTTACACACCATTGGATTTGGAGCAAATTTCTCAAGATTCAGATCACTAAAATGTGTTGACTCAAGCAGCTTTCTGCATCTTTGTCCCTCTGAAATTTTGATCTACTTCCATCACTTTAAAGATGAGAGCTATGCTTCCAAATGTGACTCTATATTATACTCAAATACGATAGGTCTCAGCTTTTTTATCCATATAAAAGCATTTTTTGCTTTCAAATTACCCTTATAATTTATGACTTACATTCTCATCGACTGTCTGACACATCCCTGTTACCACTAGTATAATCCTTTCTTACACATGGATTCTCCTTGTACCATCACCATCATCATCATACTCATATAATAATAATAGCTATATAATAACACTTATGTGGAACTTAGTGAGGCATGACTACTTCCAATAATCATGTATAGATGTGAGAGATGGACTATAAACAATTCTGAGCACTTAAGAATTGATACCTTTAAATTGTGGCGCTAGAGAAGATTCTTGAGTGTCCCTTGGACTGCAAGGAGATCAAACCAGTCAACCCTAAAGGAAATCAACCCTGAACATTCATTGGATACTGAAGCTGAAGCTCCAGTACTTTGGCCAGCTGATGAGAAGAGCCGACTCATTGGAAAAGACCCTGATGCTGGGAAAGATTGCAGGCAGGAGGAGAAGGGGATGACAGAGGCTGAAATGACAGGATGGCATCACTGACTCAATGGACATGAGTTTGAGCAAACTCTGGGAGATGATGAAGGACAGGCAAGCCTCGTGTGCTGCAGTCCATGGGTTACAAAGAGTTGGACATGACTGAATGACTGAACAACAGCAACAACAATGAGGCAAGCACTATTTAAGTTCTTAATTGTCTCAGTAAGGACTGCCAGGTTTATATTATACACTCACACTCAAAATTTCAACAATTAGCAACATAAAGTGTTATTTCCTACACACACTGTGTGTCCATCATGAATCAATTCTAGCTCTGAAAAAAAAATTCTACCCCTATTCTTCATGATTTTCACTCTATTTCAGAATAGTGGAACAGCCTCTACCTGGGACAGTGTTGTTCCTCTGACAGACTGAAAAGAGAGGCACAATAAACCACATGCTGTTACATAATGCTTCTTCTGGAAGTAACACAGGACCCTTCTACCCACATTTCCTTCACCAAACCAGGTCACAATTCGGCTAGTGATTCAATTATGGCAAGGATGTATAATCCTATTACTAGAAAGTGAAGTTGCTCAGTCATGTGCAACTCTGCGACCCCATGGACTGTAGCCTACCAGGCTTCTAAGTCCATGGAATTTTCCAGGGAAGAGTACTGGGGCAGGTTGCCATTTCCTTCTCCAAGTGATCTTCCTGACCCAGGCACTGAACCCTGGTCTCCCGCATTGCAGGCAGGTGCTTTACCTAGAGGCAGACATTAATTACATGGCTATGTCTGATGTCAAGAGCCATGACTTCTTTTGGTACAGCCTTCGCTTTCCAAATCACTGCACACAGCAGCCTTGCTAAATGATTCATAACTGCCTAACATAATTTCCCATCCTTGCAACAAGCAATAACAGTTTCCTTACCTCCCTTATCTTGATGTCACTGCTATTTATTTTTTGGGGGGTGTTTATTATGGTACAATCCAATTTTAAGCACTAAATTGTAAATTAGTTAAAATGTCTAGGGTTTTGTTGCCAAATTTCACATTCTATGCCCATCTCAGGTTGGTAGTGACCGCTATATTCAGTCTGCATTCTGAAACTCAGAGTAATGGAGCTGCCTCTGTCTATAATTTTATTGATCTCTTGACTGAAGGCAATATTTGCAGTGGAAACACAACAAAACCCAACACAGCAAAAAGCAAAACCTAGTTATTTGCTATTACCCATCAAAGAGTAGGACACAATTGAGCAACAGAACAGCTACCACCACAAAGGAATGATGCACGTAATATCTATTCATACACCGCCCCCACTGGTGGAAAAAATCACATGAATACTTCTGAGTTAATAGGTCAAGAATGTAAAATCTTCACATAGGCAAATAATTCCACAAGTTCATGGCAAAATTCAGTGATGTATGTTATTTTCCCTAAGAAAGGATGCCAATAGTTTCAAAATATTTACTTTCAGCACTAAACTATATAAGTAAACAAACAAATGGGCTTCCTAGGTGGTGGTAAAGAGTCTGCCTGCCAATGCAGGAGATGCAAGAGATGTGGGTTCGATCTCTGTGTTGGAAAGATCCCTTGGAGAAGGAAATGGCAACCCTTTCCAGTATTTGTGTTAAGAAATTGTAAGGAAAGGACAAAATCCCAAGCATTATAGTTAAACATGTATGTGCTTACCCACTATGCCCATGTACTTGCAGTATACTTGCAAGATTTCCATTTTCTGTTCTTTATCCTACTCAAGCTGTTAGGAAACAGGCAGATATTCTTTCCACACTGAGGCTACTTTATGGTTTGGCTCATGACCACTGTTGAACATTCAGAAGTCTCCATCTGTTTATCACCCTCCCCCTTATCCCAAATGCAGAGTACTGTCTATTTCACTTTCTGGACAAAGAGAAAATACATATGCTTCATAAAAACAGCTTATTGATAGACTTTTTTTTTTTTTAGAAAGTCAATTTTTGCATATTTCATATAGTCCATTCTTAAAGATGGAAAGCTAAGAGTCAATTTTCCGAATATCAAATTCTGTGCACATCTATTGTTTTAAATAACAAATCAAAAGAGAAATTTTAAAAATTTTGGTTGGTTCAGTATAATTTGATAAATCAGAATGTTTTATAAGTTCTCTTAATCCAACTTATTAATTGTCCTTATTCTCTGCCATAATATTTCTCAAAGATTTTTTTTATTTTACTGTTACATTTTTGCTTATAAATTGTGATTATGTTGTTGAAAGTCAGTTACCTTAACCTGCTAAAAAGAAGTTATATCTTTTTAACATATGTATAATACATCACGTCATTTGGGCATGTTGGGGAGGAAGACGTTTTCCATTACCATTCCAGTTTTATGGCTGGTCTGAATTAAATTAACATGAGACAGATAAATAGTAGGAAAGGAAACAAAAATTTAATAACACTGTACATGGAATAGACTCCAGGTAGCTCTTGCCTGGAAAATTCCATGGAAAGGGGAGCATGGTGGACTATAATCTGTGAGGTCACAAAGTGTCAGTCATGACTGAGCACATGTCCATACAAACATGGGAGAGACCCCAGGCGGTACTAGTGGTAAAGAACCTGCTGCCAATGCAGGAGACTTAAGAGATGTGGGTTTGATCCCTGGGTCGGGAAGATCCCTTGGAGGAGGGCATGGCAACCCACTCCACTATTCTTGCCTGGAGAATCCCATGGACAGAGGAGTCTGGTGGGTCGCAGAGTCAGACACGCCTGAAAGGACTTAGTATTATTTCTAACATAGAGAATGTGTAATAGAATTTAGAGTATAACCTAGATAAAGCACATTTGAGTAAAAAAAGAAAACTTAAATTCCCAGATTCTACTTCAAAGGATTCCTAGTTCTAGGTAGAATACTCTCCATAAATCTGGGTAGGAGATATCCCAGCAGTCTTGGAAAACTTCACCTTAGATGTAGATGAGGATATACTTCTTGGTGCTCCAGTGTTTGGTAATTCAGTGTTTCTCCTAGTCTAAGACTAGGAGAAGAAAATCCAAGGGAAGGAAGGGGAGATTGACATCGATTCTCTAACTGAGTGGCTGATGAGACTTGAATTGGTGAATTTACAAGGGAAAGAGCATTGGAAAGAGATGTTATGGTGAAGTGGGCAATCAACAAGAGGGTATGAACTGCTTCCTTGAAAACTTTTTCCAATTGTAGGTAAGATTAATTCTGCCTGTGTCCATAGATTTTAGTGTTGAGGCTTTCAAGTATATATAAAAACTAAGGGGATTGTACCATGTGAAGAAAAAAGGCATCTACACCAAGGTATATAGAAAGAGGCCTACAACTGGGTGTCCTGTAGAAGATATGGAATTTCTCAAAGTGCCACCAGTTCCTCGTATGGCTGCTAGGGGTTGTGTCCCTTATCAGTGGAGTCTGTTGGTACCAGTCCCCTTCCACACTTGTTGTTGTTTTTGTTGTTCAGTCACTCAGTCATGTCCAACTCATTGCAACCCCATGGACTGCAGCACACCAGGCTTCACACCAGGCTTCACCCTATCCCAAAGCTTGCTCAAACTCATATCAATTGAGTAGGTGATGTCATCCAACCATCTCATCCTCTTGTCATCCCCTTCTCCTCCTGCCTTCAGTCTTTCCCAGTATTAGAGTCTTTCAATGAGTGGCCTAAGTATCAGAGCTTCAGCTTCAGCATCAGTCCTTCCAGTGAATATTTAGGACTTTTTCCCTTAACGATTGACAGGTTTGATGTCCTTGCAGTCCAAGGGACTCTCAAGAGTCTTCTCCAACACCACAGATCAAAAGCATCAATTCTTCAGTACTAAGCCTTCTTTATGGTCCAACACTCACATCCATACATGACTACTGGAAAAACCATAGCTTTGACTAGACAGACCTTTGTCAGTAAAGGGATGTCTCTGCTTTTTAAGATGCTATCAAAGTTTGTCATAGATTTTCTTCCAAGGAGCAAGCATCTTTTAATTTCATGGCTGTAATCACCACGTGCAGTAATTTTGGAGCCCAAGAAAATAATGTCTTTCACTGTTTCCATTGTTTCTCCATCTATTTGCCATGGAGTGATGGAACCAGATGCCATGATCTTTATTTTTTAAATATTGAGCTTTAAGCCAACTTTTTCACTCTCCTCTTTCACTTTCATTAAGAGGCTCTTTGGTTCCTCTCTACTTTCTCCCATAAGGGTGGTGTCATCTGCATATCTGAGATTATTGATATTTCTCCTAGCAATCTTGATTCCAGCTTGTGCTTCATCCAGCCTGGAAATTCATATGATATACTCTGCATATATAGTACTTTTTCTTAATAGCTCAGATGGTAAGGCATCCACTTGCAATGCAGGAGACCCAGGTTCAATCCCTAGGTCGGGAAGATCCCCTGGAGAAAGAAATGACAACCTACTCCAGTATTTTTGCCTGGAGAATGCCATGGACAGGGGAGCCTGGTGGGTGACAGTCATGCGGTCAGAAAGAGTCAAACACCACTGAGTGACTAACACACACACAATCTGCATATAAATTAAATAAGCAGGGTGATCATATACAGCTTTGATATATTCCTTTCCCAAGTAGGAATCAGTCCACTGTTTCATGTCTAGATCTCACTGTTGCTTCTTGACCTGCATATAGATTTCTCAGGAGGCAGGTAAGGTGGTCTGGTCTCTTTAAGAATTTTCCAAGTATGAGGTGGTCCACACAATCAAAGGCTTTAGCATAGTCAATGAGGCATAAGTAGATTTTTTATGAAATTCTCTAGCTTTTTCTATGATTCAGCAGATGTTGGCAATTTGTCTCTGTTTCCTCTGTGTTTTCTAAACTCAGCTTGAACATCTGAAAGTTCTCAGTTGAACCCTGGCTTAGAGAATTTTGAGCATTACTTTGCTAGCTTGTGAAATGAATGCAATTGTGCAGTAGTTTAAACATTCTTTGGCATTGCCCTTCTTTGGAATTGGAAGGAAAACTGACCTTTTCCAGTCCTGTGGCCACTGCTGAGTTTTCCAAATTTGCTGGCATATTGAGTGCAGCACTTTCACAGCATCATCTTAGGATTTGAAATACCTCAACTGGAATTCCAGCACCTCCAGTAGATTTGTTCATAGTGATGCTTCCTAAGGCCCACTTGACTTCACATTCCAGGATATCTGGCTCTAGGTGAGTGATCACACGATCATGGTTATCTGGGTCATTAATATTTTTTTTTTTTTGTATACTACTTCTGTGTATTCTTGCCACCTCTTCTGAATATTTCTGTTTGTTAGGTCCATACTGTTTCTATCCTTTATTGTGCCCATCTTTACATGAAATGTTCCCTTGATATCTCTAATTCTCTTGAAGAGATTTTTAGTATTCCCCCTTCTATTAATTTCCTCTATCTTTGCACTGGTCACTTAGGAAGGCCTTATCTCTTCTTGCTATTCTTTGGAACTCTGCATTCAGATGGATATATCTTTCCTTTTCTCCTTTGCTTTTTGCTTCTCTTCTTTTCTCAGCTATTTGTAAGACCTCCTCAAGCAATCATTTTCCCTTTTTGCATTTCTTTTTCTTGAGGATGGTTTTGATCACCACCTCCTATACAGTGTAATGAACCTCTGTCCGTAATTCTTCAGTCACTCTGTCTATCAAATCTAATCCCTTGACTCTATTTGTCACTTCCACTGTATAACTGTAAGGTATTTGATTTAGGTCATACCTGAATGGTCTAGTGATTTTCCCTACTTTCTTCAATTTAAGTCTGAATTTTGCAATAAGGAGTTCATGATCTAAGCCACAGTCAGCTCCTGATCTTGTTTTTGTTGACTATATACAGCTTCTCCATCTTTGGCTGCAAACAATATAATCAGTCTGATTTCAGGATTGACCATATGATGATATCCATGTGTAGAGTCTTCTTTTGTGTTGTTGCTATGACTAATGCATTCTATTCTCTTGGCAAAAATCAGTTAGCCTTTACCCTGCTTCATTTTGTACTCCAAGGCCAAACTTGCCTGTTCCTCCAAGTATCTCTTGACTTCCTACTTCTGCATTTCAGTCCCCTATGATGAAAAGGATCTTTTTTTGGTGTTGGTCCTAGAAGGTCTTGTAGATCTTCATAGAACTGTTCAGCTTCTTCAGCATTAGTGATTGGAACAGATTTGGATTACTGTGATATTGAATAGTTTGCCTTTGAAACGAACATGAATCATTCTGTTGTTTTTAAGATTGCACCCAAGTACTGCATTTTGGACTCTTTTGTTGACTATGATGGCCACTCCATTTCTTCTAAGGGATTCTTGCCCACAGTATTAGGTATAATGGTCATTTGAATTAAATTCACCCATTCTTCTCCATTTTAGTTCACTGATTCCTAAAATTCCTTCCACACTAATTTGTTGCAATCTCAATACAGGTAATTTTTTAAAGAAATATATTTTCCCTCTCCATGTTTTATTTTTTTTTAAAAATATTTATTTTTAATTGGAGGATAATTGCTTTACAATGTTGTGTTGGTTTCTGCTGTACATAATTGTGAATCAACCATAAGTATTCTTTCCTTCTTTAATCACCTTCCCACCCTGCTCCCCCATCACCCCTCTAGGTTGTCATAGAGCACTGGATTGAACTTCCTGTGTTATACAGCAATTTATCACTGGCTATCTGTTTCACATATGGTAACATATAGGTTTCAAAGTTACTCTCTCAATTCGACCCCCCAATCCTTCCCCTACTGTGTCCATAAGTATGTTCTCTATGTCTGTATCTCTATTCTTGCCATGCAAATAGGTTCATCAGTACTATTTTATAGATTCCATATATATGTGTAATATACAGTATTTTTCTGTTTCTGACTTATTTCACTGTGTATAACAGACTCTAGTTCTTTTACCTCAGTTCAACTGACTCAAATTTGTTCCTTTTTTATGGCTGAATAATATTCCATTGTATATATGTACTGTAATTTCTTTGTCCATTCATCTTTTGATGGACATATAGGTTGTTCGCATGTCCGGGCTATTGTATATAGTGCTGCAATGAACATTCGGGTTCATGTATCTTTTGAATATTGGTTTTCTCAGGTTCCAGGAGTGGGATTGCTGGGTCATACAGTAGTTTTTTTTTTTTTTTTCTTATTTTTCAAAGGAATCTCCACATTGTTCTCCATAGTAGTTATATCAATTTACATTACCACCAACTGTGCAGGAAGATTCCCTTTTCTCCACATCCCTTACTGCATTTATTGTTTGTAGATTTTTTTGATGATAGCCATTCTGACTATGTAATGACCATGTAAGTCATGGTCATTCTGATCAATAAGGTCAGTTTTGATTGCTTCATTGTAGTTTTGATTTGCTTTTCTCTATTAATGAATGATGAGCATCTTTTCATGTGTTTGTTGGCCATGTGTATGTTTTCTTTGGAGAAATGTCTATTTAGGTCTTCTGCCCATTTGTTGACTGAGTTGTTTATTTTTCTAACATTGAGATACTGAGCTGCTTCTCTATCCTTTCTATTCCTACATTAGAGGAAAATTGAAAGGAAGATAAATGAATAAGAGATCATATTCACCTCACTCCAAGTCCCCAGAACCAAAATTTGTTTTAAAATGAAGAAAAATGCATCATACAATAAAAATGAGGCAGTTTTTCTAATTAAGAGTCATATATTCAATTGAGACATTATTGATGAAGTCAGCTACATGCCAAAAATGGAACTGATCAGTGCAGTAGCCTGACAGCAGCCTGTAAGAAATAAAACCTGTTAATTTGCTACCCAAGAATTAAGATTCCTTATTCTGAATATAAAGGAAAATGAAGTCTTAATTTTTGTGCCTACAATGAAAGTACAGGAGAAGAAAATATTTAGTAGATACCATGGAGGTTGCAGACCTGTAGCGTTTGGCATTTAAAGCAATCAACTCTGAATCTGCCTCATTTCACTCCTGGATTTCTAGTTGTGATACTCTCCTGTATTACTAGGTGAGTAAAGTGATAAAGTATGTTATTCTTAAGGCCTTGACATTGTTTCTAACATGTGGTTATTCAAGATGGAAAACCCAGTTCCTTTCATGCTTCTACAATAATCAAAATACCCATTTTTAGCAGTAAGTTTACACCTGCCTGTAGAGAACAAATGTTAGTTATGAAGAAGTTTTGAATCAAATGATCCATTTACCTACTGGGAAAGTTCAACTACCCTTTGCAAAATAGATAGCAAACATATATGGGAAACAAAGTAAAGATATAACCCTCTTTGCATACAATATGTTCCTGTAAGGGTGAAGTTTTGAAATTAGAGGAAAATAAGTGCTAGCAATTGTTCATTGATTTAAAATATCTTTATCCCTGTCCTCTTTTTTTTTTTTTTTTTTTGCTACTAAATCTCTTATTTACACATGGACTTACTTCTGAAAATGAATGGTGATATGATAGAAAAATAAGTGACTTGAAGTGATCCCAGTGCCAGTGCTGACTTTTTCGAAAATAAAGAACAGATATAGTGGAGCACAGACTGACAAAACAGCCTCTGGGCAAAGTAGCCCATATGGCTGGTAAACTGAAACGGGTTTTTTTGATGCACGATACTGGATGCTTGGGGCTGGTGCACTGGGACGACCCAGAGGGATGGTATGGGGAGGGAGGAGGGAGGAGCATTCAGGATGGGGAACACATGTATACCTGTGGCAGATTCATTTTTATATTTGGCAAAACTAATACAATTATGTAAAGTTTAAAAATAAAATTAAAAAAAATTTTTTTTAAAAGTTTTTTTCATAAAATATAAACAAAAATGAAATTAGAAAACAAAAATATATATACAAAGAAGTCACATGTAGCCTTATAAATATTTTAATTACTTTTTTAAGGGGGGGAAAAAAGGATTCTGACCCTTATAATATACAATTGAGTACCATTTAAAAACAAACGAAACAGGTGAGCAAATTAACAAAAAGTCCATTATGTTTAAATAAAGTAAAAGTGAATATCTAAAAAATAAAAAAGAAGTAAAAAATATTTTTCACTCTTAAAATGAAGTATATTAAATTGAAATAGGAGTCATTTAATTAAGCTATGTCAAAATTCTCTGTTATCTGTTCTGAGTCCCACATTAGCTAGTTGAAAACAGGAGAAATATTAGTTATTAAGGTTTAGTTCATATATATATATATATATATATGTGTGTGTGTGTGTGTATTAAGTCAATACATTGCTGTTGTTGTTCAGTCACCCAGTCATGTCCAACTCGTTGCAACCCCGTGGACGGCAGCACTCCAGGCCTCCCTGTCCCTCACCATTTCCTAGAGTTTGCCCAAGTTCACCTTCATTGTATTGGTGATGTCATCCCGCTAGCTCATGATCGGATGCCCTCTTCTCATTCTACCCTCAACCTTTCCCAGCATCAGGGACTTTTCCGTTGAGTCAACTGTTTATATCAGATGACCAAAATACTGGAGTTTCAGTTTCAGCATCAGTCCTTCCAATGAGTATTCAGGGTTGATTTCCCTTAAGATTGACTGATTTGATCTCCTTGCTGTCCAAGGGACTCTCAGGAGTCTTCTCCAACACCACAGTTCAAAGGCATCATAAACTAAGGATTAATTTATCCTTTGGTATAATCAGAAGACAGAGTTTTAAGAGCTTGGGAAACAGGAGGGAAGTTATTGTCTTTTGAATAGCAAAGCAGAGATTAAATGAGACAGCATGTAAGCATGTTGATTGCATAGATCAGTGCCTAAAATGAAAAAAAAAAAAGTAGTTCTTTTTATTTTTATTCCTAATCTCCAGAAGAATGAACACTGCCTTTTGTTTGTTTGTTTGTTTTTCAGTTAACTAGATTTAAGACTTTAAATGTGAACAAGATGGTATTGGACACTTGGAATAATGGATAGAAAAGTGAAATATCAACTGTACAGGAATGTATATGTTACCAAACTTGTCTTCTGATCCATGCTGGGGTCCTAGTCCAGCTTAGACCCCTTGTCTTGGGCACGGAGATTATTTTTCCAATTGAATTGACATAACCAATAAAGAAAACAAAGCTGAGATTGGAACATCACAAGCTTTTCAATGGCCAAACAATGGAGAAGGGGAAATCAGTTTTTAAACCAACTTCTCAAGACAATTTGAGCAGAGCCAAAATCCCATGGACGGAGGAGCCTGGTAGGCTGCAGTCCATGGGGTCGCAAAGAGTCGGACACGACTGAACGATTTCACTTTCACTTTTCACTTTCATGCATTGGAGAAGGAAATGGCAACCCACTCCAGTGTTTTTGCCTGGAGAATCCCAGGGATGGCAGAGCCTGGTGGGCTGCCGTCTATGGGGTCACATAGTTGAACACGACTGACGCGACTTAGCAGCAGCAGCAGCAACCATATATATTGAAGGGTCAAGGTAAAAGGGAAGGGACTGGAAAGAGTAGGAGGAATATTCCCAATTTATCCAAGAATAGGAGTGTGGTTTGGACCTGGAACTGAGGCAACAATTCTTTTCAGTCCTTGTGTGGCTTTTCCACTTGTCATGGCAATTGACAACTGTCCTGGCACTAATGGGTGTGTCATTTACCACACTAACGTATTACTGTGAGCATATAATGAGACTCAAAGTCTACTGAAGGCGAGCCTTCCTGCATTTGGGGGCTAACTGATTCTGAACAGTTCTGGCTTTTCTCTTTGCAGCTTCCTCCTGAAACTTAGATAAGAGAAATTGGTTTCCATTCAAGGGAGTTGTAGGGAAACAGCCTTGGCAACTGATGTAATCCAAAGAATATATTCAATTACTTTTTTATTTTGTTTGTTCTTCCATTGAGAAAGAATGATCATTTGTGTTTTAGAGAACAAAGTGACATTTTGAAAGCCCAAGAGATATGTGGTTAAGAGGTCAACATTAATAGTAATAGCATCAACATTTAATTTTAATTGAATGCAATTATCAGGGAAGAACTACACCAATCACTTGAAAGCTTCCTCATCTTTTATAGTCTCAGCAAAGCAATAACTTTTGCAATGTCGAACACAATCCTGTTGCAGAGTGCGCATTCCATCTCTTCTGATCTAGAAGCTGTGTGCTATTATTCATTATTCTATTCAGCCTTTCCTAGAGACTGAAGTTCATTTATTTCTTTCAGTTGTACTCAGACTTGCAAACAATCCCCTTAAGAGCAGAGTAAATCTACTCACAAGGCTAATCACTCTTTTTGTTCTAAGGTGTGCTTGATCAGCCTTAATTTTACTTTCTTGCAGTTGCTTCTTAATTCTTTACAAAAGTGAAGGAAAATATGTAATGTCTATTGACACTGGGAAAACTTAATTTAGCCACTGCTTTGAACATCTGGTTCCATTTATCAGTGATCTCTGATGGCCTCTGGCATGTTGAGCCATTCCCTCCCCCACCCCCCCATCCCCCACCCCCCCGCCCTGGCTTCTCTTTCCTGAAGACCGTAAAGCAGGTAAAACAGCTCAGACATACTTGGCAGGAAAAAAACTACAAAGTGGTGTGAAATACATTAGAAAGCAAGATACTGCCATCTCTGATCATCTGAGGAAAAAATATATATACATTTTACTAATTAAATTGCTTGCTTAAGCAAAAGATGGTGCTTGCAGCATGCATTTATTTACTTGCCATCTTTTTTCATTTTACTCATTTTTAAAATAGTTTCAGAAAGCTGCAGAACTTAAACTCTGTGCCTCAAAGAATTAATATATTTTTCATCCTGAAGAAAATTCCTGCTGCCTTAATCTTACTTCAGAATCAATCCATTTCTGGAAAATATGAATGAAATGCAAGCCATCATACAGTAGGGCTTCCCTGTTGGCTCAGTGGTAAAGAATCCACCTGCAAGTGCAGGGGAGATGGAATTCAATCCCTGGGTCAGGAAGACATCCTGGAGAAGGAAATGAAAACCCCCTCCAGTATTCTTGCCTGGGAAATTCCATGGACAGGAGCCTGGTGGACTACAGTCCATGGGGTCACAAATGATCAGACACGATTTTGCAACTAAACACCACAATGACTGCATTAATACATCATATTAATGTTACTATTTTTCATATTAATTTTCATATTATTATTCATATTAATTAATCCATAATATGAGGTATTTATTTGTTTTTCTGATATCTTTGAACTGTTCTAGAAGTTTTAAGAGTTTTTTTCTTTTATCGATGAATATTTCTTATAAAATAAGATATATTTTTCCCTGAAGATGGTACAGGAATTTATGATTCATGAATGTTTTACAGCCAAATGTGTGTGAATCATAGACCCTATGCAGTTTCATTTATATTATGGGGATCATTTTGGATATGTCATCTGGAGATTTGCTTTTCTGTCATCAAAGAAGCTTTTTTTTTTTAAACATTAACATGTTAGTATATGGATTGACATTGCAGATTGTATTGAAAGACATTCTATTTAGTAGGTTGCTCTGATTTTGCTAAGTGTGAGGAATAAAATAATTCATTTTCCTCTATGTTTTTACTTTATATAGTAGAAAATACATTGTTTCATCTTTCCTCCTAATATTAATAGATTTCAGATAATTCTTTCATCAATAACATTATCTCAAAAGAAGAGTGTCACATAAGTTTAAATACATTGAACACTGATATTGATTACTCAATTTCAAGTATAATTTATATTTTATGCTGAAGATACAAAGATAGATAGGAGATTGTAAGATATATTTTAGAGAGAAAGAGATGTCTCAATACCAAGCAATCAGCTTTTACAAAAATTAAATATGATTTGTAGTTCAAATTTTTCTCCTTTAAAGCAGATGTTCTGATATGTCTAAGTTTCAAAAGAAAGTTTGCTGTCCTTGACACTATGGTAGTTTATTATCTAGGGATGATTTTTCATCTCTAGGCATGCAAAGTTGCCAAAAGTGAGGAAAATGTATTTTTTTATGTATTCTGCATTCACATACATATCTTCCTCTTCCCAAAGAATAACTTAGCCTCATGTAAATCTTCCATAGATAATAATATGCTCGTAGACATAAAGCCAGAGAAGTGTCAAGAGGTAAGGGAAAGGAGAACCCTAGGTCTTATATATTTAAACAGTTATTTTCTGTCATTTTTCTTTGTGCCTTCCTAGTTTAAGAAAAAATAAACATGATAAAATAATATGTAAGATTTTCCCCAGAATATACTATAGGTTATGACTTGAACTTATATTTTCGATAGAGGTAGACTTTACTTCTTTTTCTGACTTAAATAGTCTCTAACAGAAAGGAATGTACATAGGAAATGAGTAAAACTTACCTAATTTTCCTCCCAAAGAGGACTGGTGTCTTATAAAACTTGATACAGTATAAGAAATAAGGCCATATTATCAAGTTCTTTTGAAAGTAATTCAGGACGTAACATAAATGAATAAGATGAAGTAGTCTTTTTCTGGTACCACTGACCATAATGCAACGGTGCTGTAGCTAGTGGGGCAGGTGAACACAGATGATGATCTGTGGCTTTTATTCAGCCTGGAGACAGAGTCACTGGCAAGGAGAACAGCTTTATTTTGGTAACTCTCTTACTCCTTATTTTCATCAAACACTGGGATGAAGACTTTTACAACCTCTAATCACACCATCTACCAATCTTTTCACCTTATTCCTATGTTTTGTTTTTAATCTTACAATTAAAATTTAACACTCCTTCCTATCTAAACTGTTTCCTTAACTTGAATACTGTATCAGTGCTTCTAAAGCCTTTGTAATGAAGGATACATTTAAATAAATTACTAGGAAAAGAAAAAAAAAGTAAAACAGCAAAGAATGCAGCCTTTTTAAAAAAGAACTATTAGATTCAACACATAGTAAATCACCCTGGCACAACACTTTAAATTTTTCTAGACTACTCTACATTTTATGGTGGAGAAATTCATTCTACGTTTCTTGTATTGTCATGATCCACAATAACCACTTCAAAGAATGACACAGTTCAGCGGAACACGATTTGAATATCACTCAGGATGGGCTACAGTTTGCAAGGCCCAGGGCAAAATGAAAACGCAGCACCTCTGAAGTGTCATCCTTTGTGTTGGTCCTGAAAGCACTCTACTAGATCATGTCCACACTGGCCCGCTCAAGGACACTGTTCAGGAATCATATTTTTAACTTGCTGCATCATAAGAATCTCTTAACTCTATCTGATCATTTCCACCAGCATAAAAATGTGTTACTATATAACCAAATTAAAGACAAAGCAAGAACAACAAAATGCCTTTGACTCCATAGACCACTCTAGCCCCTTATCTATTTCTATGTTTCCCTTCCCTGCAAAAAATTCTCAAACATGTTATCCATATTTGCCTGGAGAAAGTCTTGGTTGTTTCCTTTCTATTCTCTCTTGACCTCATTTTAATCACAATTTTAATAACACCAATCCAATGATAATGGCTCTTTTTGTAGTCTCAATGCTCTTTTTCACAGTCAAATAATTCCTCATCTTACTCTATCCATCAGTAAAATGTGATAGAATCAATATTTCCATTATTATGTAAAACTTATTTTGATTTCCAGTATACCAGTCTCCTGGGATTTTCCCCCAACTTTCCTGATTGCTGTATCCCAGTCTATTTTGATGGTTCCTCTTCATTTCCCTGACTCTTAAAAGATGGCATGCATCAAGGCTCAAGCTTTTCACCTCTTCTTTTTCTATTTATAGACATATCTAAGATGATCTCATGTGTTCTAGTGGGTTTAAATTGTTATATGCTCATAAATTATAATTCATATCTCTAGTTTAGCTCACTGCTCTAAAACTGTAGACCCATGTCCAACTGTGAGGTATATATATATATATATATATATATATATATATATAAAATACTAAACAAGCATCTGTCTTAGTCTGACTTTCCAGAGAAGCAGACTTCTCTGGATAAAGTTTCCCTTGTAAGAAGTTTATTAGTAATTGTTTTGTAATCAACTCCTTTGGAAAGGGGAGAAAGAAAGCAGACTTAAATTTAGGGAGATTTTGAGCTTCAGTGCAGTCCCAATAACTGACCCCCTGCAAAGCTCTAGAACTGAGATAGTCCTTTACATTAAGGTAGGTCTTTTATATACTTGCATGAGTAAGTTAGATGCAGTTTGCTTCAGAAAGCAACTTGACCTTGGCAAGGAAGCTCTCTTCAGAAAAGACATTCTTGGAAAATAAAAAAAAAACAAACACACATATATGTACATACTTTTTTGTTGTTATTGTTTAGTTACTATGTTGTGTTCAACTGTTTTGTGACCCATGGACTATAGCCCACCAGGCTCCTCTGTCCATAGTATTTCCCAGGCCAGAGTACTGGGAGTGGGTACCTATTCCCTTCTCCAGGGGATCTTCCTGACCCAGGGATCAAGCCCACATCTCCTATAGTAGCTGGAAGATTTCTGACCACTGAACCTCAAGGGAAGTCATATATATATTTTATATATATATATATATATATATATATATAAATATATATAAAATATATATACAGATATATGTATGGATTTATATATTTTTTCATGTGTATGTGTGTGTATGTGTGTAACAATCGTTTGCTGTCAGCAGAAATTAACACAGCATTGTAAATCACTTATACTTTATTTTAAAAAAAGTTAAAAAAGGCATTCTCTGAATAGGACCAATAGCTAAAGCCTCTCTGTAGGCAACATTTCCAACATATAGTGGAATATTATTTCTTTGAATGGGAAATTGGGAGGCATATCATACTGCTATCACAGCATCTCAAAATTAATGCTTTCTGTACTCAACACCTGGTACTTACTCCCCCTAATTCCAAGCAAATAATTGATCCTCTTTCATTTTTTCCCTTCTTAGTAAATTGAAACCTCAGTTGTCCAAAATCTCAGGCCAAAACCCTTCAAATCATCTCTGACTTTTCTCTTTCTCTGTATCCATCTCTTATTTCCAGTCAATACTAAAATATCTCCAGAGTTTCACTATTTCTTACCACTCTTAGTGCTTTCTTCCTGATACTAGTCACCAACAACTTCTGCCCAGATTATTGCAACAGATTTCTACAGGATTTTAATCTCACTCCTCTTTGGTCTATTACTCATGCAAAAGACAGAGTAATTATTTGAAAAACTGCATAAAATAGGTTCACTTCTTTGTGAACATCCTCCAGTGGATACCCAAGTCACCTAGAATAAAAGACAATATCCATGTGACACCTACCTGACCTCATCTCCTACTTCTTATCATCTCAGCGATTCTAATCTGGCCTTATTGACCTCCTTGCACACTGACTGACTCCTGCCTCAGGGTCCATTCACTTAATATTTCTATTGTCTGAAGTTCTCTTTTCCCAGACATGCACATTTTTTTCCCCTTCCTGTATGTTTCTCCTTGCTTCTTCCTTAGCAAAATGGTCTTCCTTGACCTAATTATAGAAAATAAAAATAACTATCTTACTGTGCTTCATACCAACTTTACCCTGTTTGTTTTTGCCCTATGTACACTCTTATTTATCTTGTTACTGTGCCCAATGTTACATTAGGTTCACAATGACAGATTCTATTTTATTCACAATTGTATCTTCAGTAGCTAGAACAGTGCTTGGAATATATACGATGCTATCCATAAACATCTGTTGAATGCCAGGTGGATCTGATTTCAAGGAAAGCCTGAACCAAGGTTTCAGACAAATGTCATCAGTATTTTTGCCCCTCTTTCTGTTGGTTAGCTCTGTATAGACTTTATTTTCAGACAGTCTGTTATTAGGACAGAGAGGTGATAAAACAATCATTTTATTCTTGATTAAATCTGAAATGAAGATGGGGTAATACAGTCTTTTTTTTTAATTTAAATAATACAGTCTTTTTTTTTTTTTTTGAGAGTGCATGAATAAATGCTGGTATATTTACACAATGAAATGTAAACAAACCAAAGAGACGTGCTGTGATATGAATAAACTTTAGCAATAGACAATTAAATGTGAAAATAAACCTGGGAGATTATACACGGCATCGTGCCTTTTAATAAAGTGAAAATAAATTAAATACAAAATACAATTTTAAGGAATGCAGAGGGATGAAAACTAGGAATAAAACAAGGAAATCGTGGACACAAAGCAGCAGCCCCCGCAGCGCGGGCCCCCCCCCCCGCGGAGCCGGCGCGCAGATGCTGCTTCCGGCTGTCTCTGGTTCCCACGGCAGCGGCGCCAGCAACCAGGAATCACGGGCTCTGCCCACTTTGCATTCGCATCTCCAGTTTTTTGATGAGAAGTGGCCTCATGCAGTTTCTAATATCTGGGTCGGCTCACTTTTATCCTTTGGCTGCTGCATTTCCTCCATCATGTCTGTAGCCTTTTGATATGTGTGTTCATTCGTGTCCAACTCTTTGTGACCCCATGGCTGTAACCCTCCAGGCTCCTCTGCCCATGGAATTTTCCAGGCAAGAATACTGGAGTGGGTTGCCATTTCCTACTCCAGAGGATCTTCCCGACCCACGGATTGAACCCAGGTCTCTAGGGTCTCCAGAATTACCAGGCGGATTCTTTACCAATTCAGTTCAGTTCAGTCGCTCAGTTGTGTCCTACTCTCTGCGACCCCATGAATCCCAGCACGCCAGGCCTCCCTGTCCATCACCAACTCCCGGAATTCACTCATACTCACGTCCATCGAGTCAGTGATGCCATCCAGCCATCTCATCCTCTGTCGTCCCCTTCTCATCCTGCCCCAAATCCCTCCCAGAATCAGTGTCTTTTCCAATGAGTCAACTCTTTGCATGAGGTGGCCAAAGTACTGGAGTTTCAGCTTCAACATCAGTCCTTCCAATGAACACCCAGGACTGATCTCCTTTAGAAAGGACTGGTTGGATCTCCTTGCAGTTTAAGGGACTCTCAAGAGTCTTCTCCAATACCACAGTTCAAAAGTATCAATTCTTCGGTGCTCAGCCTTCTTCACAGTCCAACTCTCACATCTATACATGACCACTGGAAAAACCATAGCCTTGACTAGATGGATCTTTGTTGGCCAAGTAATGTCTCTGCTTTTGAATATGCTGTCAAGGTTGGTCATAACTTTCCTTGCAAGGAATAAGCGTCTTTTAATTTCATGGCTGTAGTCACTATCTGCAGTGATTTTGTAGCCCCCCAAAATAAAGTCTGACACTATTTCCCCATCTATTTGCCATGAAGTGATGGGACCAGATGCCATGATCTTCATTTTCTGAATGTTGAGCTTTAAGCCAACTTTTTCACTCTCCACTTTCACTTTCATCAAGAGGATTTTTAGTTCCTCTTCACTTTCTGCCATAAGGGTGGTGTCATCTACATGTCTGAGGTTATTGATATTTCTCCTGGAAATATTGATTCCAGCTTGTGCTTCTTCCAGCCCAGCGTTTCTCATGATGTACTCTGCATAGAAGTTAAATAAGCAGGGTGACAATATACAGCCTTGTTATGTAAAATTTAAAAATAAAATAAAATTTAAAAAAAAAAAAGAAAGAAAAGGCAGAGGAACCAGAGATCAAATTGCCAACATCCGCTGGATCATGGAAAAAGCAAGAGAGTTCCAGAAAAACATCTATTTCTGCTTTATTGACTATGCCAAAGCCTTTGACTGTGTGGATCACAAGAAACTGTGGAAAATTCTGAAAGAGATGGGAATACCAGACCACCTGACCTGCCTCTTGAGAAAACTATATGCAAGTCAGGAAGCAACAGTTTGAACTGGACATGGAACAACAGACTGGTTCCAAATAGGAAAAGGAGTATGTCAAGGCTGTATAAATAATACAGTCTTAAGATGAATTAAAGGGGAGTAAACAAATGGATAGTCTTCTGAAAGAAAAGAGGGTGACGTGATGAAATGTAGTACATACACATCCCCTAGAAATTCCCAAAATATTAAAACATATATTTTTTAAAAAACTGCTTGTATATATTTAGACAAATTTCAAGAAGATTCATTTTAGCATTTCCTCTAGAGATTTTTTTTTGGAGTGGGAGTGGTTCCAAAAATTTTATGCCTTTACAAATAGTTTACTGCTGTGGTTTTCTAAACTAAGATGTGAGTGGTAGAGTACTGCAGAATTAACCAGCCTAAGATCTTAGTAGTGTTGAGACTGAAAAACCCTGACTTAGAGGAATATGGTCACCAAAGCAATAAGGTAGAATATGAGATCTTTATCTTTAATGGAAATTTATGGACAACCATAAAATGGTTGTGTGTAGTTATAAAGCCAGGTCTGGTCAAGAGACATTTTGAGTTGACATTTAGTCCCTATTTACAACTGTATTTCTAATCTTTATACTTAATTCTATCATGTCTCTTCTTAAAGCCATGGAGGACTATCTAGAAAATAGTCAATTGATCTCTTTTAATTGAATTTGTGGAAAAGGCAAAGACCTATATTTATCAACTTGTTTTTATAGACAATTTTTTAACAATAGTTTAAGACTACAGTAGAAAGTGATTTTCATTTACTTCATGCCAGGAGGCTATTGTATGATCCAAAGAAATGTTTGCAATTTCTAAACCTGCTTGATAAAGCAGGGTTTTGTTTGTTTGTTGACTTCTTATTTTTCCTTTTAATTAACCAGAAGTAACCAATCTGCTCTTCCTATAAGTTAAATTAAAAAAAAAAAAGACTACTTTGAAATCTGGGAATGAATGTGGAATACTGGTTGGGGCAAATATGTGAAAGCCACGGGTATTTTAATAGCAGTAATAAGTACTGCCTTTAGTAGCTTGGCAATAAATGATTCACTGTGCTGTTTCTTAAACAAACCTCAGAGTTTATTGCATGTCTTGAAGCTGTTGCTTCACATACTGGTAGCTATTGTTTATTAAAGCTTAAGTGTGTAAATGCTGTTATTTTCCTGAAGTTTTGATAAATAGGAACAAAAACAGTGTTACTGAGGTATACTCAATAAACAGCTAATAGGTGTCAATTTTCTAGAAGAAACAACAGGAGACCCAATTCATGTTGAGAAGTGTTGATGGTGATTCTATGCTTAACTACCAGGGATTGGTTGATTTGGAGCTAAGAAAATAATTTTAGGTTAAAAAAAAAAAAAAAAAAAGAGCATTTGCATTAGAATAGTTACTTAAGAAAACTGAAGAATTCAGTATCTTTTGTTCTAGTTTTGAATACTTTCTATTTCACATGGATTCACAAAATCCCATATCAGTTTAAAAAAAATAAAGAAAAACAGTTTACATTTTTCTGTGTTCACCACTCACACACCTGCCTCACACACACAAAAGAAGAAAAAAAAAGTTTAAAAAACTTCACATTAAGAAATGTCTTTTAGGGCTTCCCTGGTGACTCAGTGGTAAAGAATCCACCTACCAATGCACAGATTTGATCCCTGATCCGGGAAGATCCCACATGCCACAGAGCACCTAAAACTGTCCACTGCAGCTATTGAGCCTTTATGCCACAACTACTGAAGACCAAGCCCTAGAGCCTGTGCTCCACAAGAGAAGCCACCACGATGGGAAACCCACACACTGCAACTAGAGAGCAGCCCCTGCTTGCTGCAACTGGAGAAAAGTTTATGCAGAAACAAAGACCCAGCACAGTCAAAATATAAGTAATTAATTAAAAGAGAGACATCTTTCAAAGATAGACGCAGAATTATTTAACAATAAAAATTAGCTTTGAAACAGCTTTATTCCCTACCAACTGTCCCAACATAAAAGTAGTTCAGTTTTAGTTTTGATAACCAAATAGTTAGACAGACCAGCAAAATTTGATTGCCACTATAATCCCCCTAACTTAAACAGTACGTGCTGGGGATTTTAAATCAGAGGTCACCTTTGTGAGTAAAAATATGTGATAAAAACAACAAGTGGAAAAGCCCCAGATGTTTATGCTTCCTTTTTCTTTGTTTCCATTGATTTGTATAATGTAGGAGTCTGGGTAAACTTGTCAGGTGAGTTAGAGAGCAATCTGAGGGGTTTGGATTTAAACACTCCTAATGCCCAGGAACTTTATTAACTGGAGCTGTAAGTTAACTCTTTATCAGAGAGAGCGAGATGGTGGTGGGGGACAGCCCCCATAAAGTCAGAGGTGAGAGCACAAAGCAATAAAGTAGGCAGACTCTGGTTTTTGGGGGTAGATGCCCGAGAATATCCAGGGGGACTCCTGAGGCTCGATCCCACCTTTGCATATGCCGAGCCTCCTTCCTCATGACCTTTGCCACGGGTGGAGCTCCTCACGCCAGCTCCCAGCACTTCTCCAGGGGATCTTCCCGACCCAGGGATTGAACCCAGGTTTCCCACATTGCAGGCAGATTCTTTACTGTCTGAGCCCAGGGAAGCCCCTGTTTTAGAGAGGATGAGAACAATTTAGAAAACGTAGAAAGCAAAACTCCCAAAATCTTGCCCTAAGAGGGAGATCAGACTATGGATGCTCAATCACTAAGACTTATCAGACTCTTTGTGACCCCATGGACTGTAGCATGCTGGATTCCTCTGTTGCTGGACAATAATGCTGGATTGCGTTGCCATTTCCTTCTCTAGGTGATCGTCTTGACCCAGGGATTGATCCTGCATCTCCTGTATTGGCAGGCAGATTCTTTACCACTGAGCCACCAGGGAAACCTGATCAGATAGAACATTTTCAGCAATAGGAGGAAAGATATAGTGTGTGGTTACAGGACGATATATATGAAATATATATATATATATATAATGTACATATATAAAATTAGAAGAATTTGCAGAAAACTGCTTCAATCTTCTCAGTGAAACTATAATCAGGGTCATCAGATGAGAATAAAGATGTGGTAGGATAAGTTGGAGACCTGAGGAGAAAGTGTTAATAATCATATAGGAAAGAGGGAAAGTGATTGAAGTAGCTAAATACAGTACAATAGGTGGACAGGGTGAATACTCTTAAGGTATGATCATGCTCACGGTGTCATTCTAGATTAGCTGCATTTTAAAGTTTCAGATATGCTATACTGCATATAATTTGTCATATTATTTAATTTTTTAAATCAAATAAACTGACTTTTTTTACACAAATGAACTTATCTCAAAAATTAAATTTTTATCAGAATCATAAATGACAAAACTCGACATAAAAATGTGAAGAGTAAGTCATATTGAAATATGTTCATAAACACTGTTACTTTGTTAAAGGACCAATAATTTAATCCCAAGAGTGCACATACATTTTTGGAAACACTGCTGTCCTGAACTGAAAGCTTCAGTTCCTGCTTTCAAGCAGTTTAATAACATAAATCAGGACTTGTTTGCCTAAACATGAAAAGAAAAGACCATCTAAGTCTGTTGATTTTATTTATTATAAAAATCCTAAGGGCAGGTACTTTGCCTTAATGTCCTGTGAAATGTGTAAAATCATTCTGCGAGCATAAAGTGTACTCTATCAAATGGTATTCAGGGTGGTGTTCATCTTAATATGAACAGAAGTTTAGAGATGCTTTCTTTTTCAAAATTTCTATTTTCCTGTGTCTAAGCACATTGCTTATTTAGATAAATCTTGGGTTTCTGTTGGTGCTTCTGAAAAATTGGTGACTTGAATTTACATGCAGTGAGTAATCTACTGAGAAGACTAGAAAGAAAAGTTGCTTTGATCTTTAAAGATATTCTTTGTCAAGGAAAAATAAAGAAAAGGTAGCTTTATTTTATTTCACATGCTGTTAAACGCATATCAGTGAACCTCTGACTGAACACCATTACTTGCTAGCTATCCAGGTTAAATAACTCGGGTTGCTTACCTGAGGCCAACAAAACAGGAGTGAGCCTTCCACTTG
Organism: Bubalus kerabau; assembly: GCF_029407905.1. Lineage (NCBI taxonomy): Eukaryota > Metazoa > Chordata > Mammalia > Artiodactyla > Bovidae > Bubalus > Bubalus kerabau. The sequence goes on from NC_073645.1 coordinate 7,979,390, forward strand.
CTTGCTCTTTCACAAACTCATTAGGCATGTATCCACCTGAGGTCTTCTAACTTGCTCTACTCTATTCTTGGAGGGACCTTCCCTGCATGAATAGCTCTCTCACCTTTTACAAGTGTTGCCAAATTTTCACGCTTTTTTCTGATGGCTTTCCTGAAAACCTCAATGTAAGTGTAAATTTTCACTCTGCCTTCCTATATGTCCTTCCTGAATTATTTTATATTTTTATAGCACTCATATGGATTTGAAAACTGTATTATATAAATATATGTTAATTATAAAAATTTTATATATAAATTATATATTAAATCTGATATATTACATATATAAATATGCAATTATATAACATACTCTATATAAATACCTATACATTGATTATTTTTCTTTTTCCTCTGTCTCCCTCACTATCTGTAAACTGCACAAAGGAAGCATTTTTGTGTGGTTCTTGTTGAAGTTCCAGTGCTGAACACAGTGTAGATGTTCAATAAATATTTTCTGAATTAATAAGTGAATATTGTTAATGTTGGGGCTTACCAGGTGGTGCTAATGGTAAAGAACCCACCTGGCAGTGCAGGAGACATAAAAGACATGTGTTAGATCCCTGGGTCAGAACAATTCCCTGGAGGAGGGCATGGCAACCCTCTCCAGTAGTCTTGCCTGGAGAATCCCATGGACAGAGAAGCCTAGTGGGCTTACAGTCCATGGGATCACAAAGAGTCAGACAAAACTGAAACAAGTTAGCAAGCATGTGTTGTTAATGTTATCATTAGCTTTGTTTTGAAGTTAGGTGTCTTGCTTAAGAGAAAATAGTATAGTGAGTGCCGAAACCCAGGTTCCTGGCTCCACAACCTACCCAAAAATTCTATGATAAACCCAGGGAAGATAGTCATCTTCTCTTAGATCTTGAATAAAGGACTCCTTTTGGAATTGATTGATCAAAAATAAAGGCATAGGAAATGTTTTTGTGCTGAGGCTAATTCCTATCTGTTATGGAAAATATTAACTAAAAATAGAATCTCCTTTTTAAAGATGAAACAGTCAATATTATCTCTAAATAAATAAAAAATACCTTCCAATTAATTATAAAGAACCCTAATTGTAATGATGAGAGAAAGAGTAATATAATTGAAGTCTTTTGCATTTCCCATTTGCCTATAAGATTATTGCGTGGCTTAAATGAAATAAGGTATGCAAATATAATTTCTGATATTCTAATAAGTAGTCAGCAACTTTTAATGTCAGGATTCACTATTCCATATCATATATAAATTTTTGTTCATCATGTAGGGAAGGCTGGCTGTGTGATGTGATGTGTGTTAGTCATTTAGTTGTGTCTGACTCTTTATGACCCTCCAGGCAAGAATCTTGAAGTGGGTAGCCATTCCCTTCTCCAGGGGGTCTTCTTGACCCAGAGATGGAACTTGGGTCTCCTGCATTGGAGGCAGATTCTTTACCATCTGAGCCACTACGGAAGTCTAGAGAAGGCTGGTTAGACTCATATATTTTAAAATGTTTTTATAAATATATGTTAGATCACACATATGTACATTATCAAATCTTAATCCTCCCAGAATAATTGTTTCTGCTGATTTTTTGAATTATTATTCATTATTTCTCCACTTTTATGTTGGTATATAGATACCAACATCATGATAGTTTAACATGATAAACTACATGGTATTTTAAAAAATGCTAACAGAAGTAATGGATATATTTCACAATTCAAATCCAGATAGCACCACTCCCCCTTGTTTAGTAGACCAAGAATTTATGAATCCTCCCTAATTACTATTCTGTTTGCTGCAGATCCTGAAACAATAGCAAAGGATTGACTAAGAGGATAAGAAGAAAACAATCAAATAAGGATTTTCTTCTAAATCCTGGGTTTTCAAAGTTTTCAGTAAAGGCACACCCTCACATAAATAGGCAAATAACTGGCTTATAGTCAAACATAACTGAAGAAATATTCCACAGTACCTCAGGGATTGAAAGTCATTAATTTGGCTGAAAAAAGCACTGAGAATTCTGTAGGAATTCCTCTGTTACTTTAGTAACTTAACAAAATAATGACTTATATAAACAAAGTAACACAACATTCACAGTGCTCTAATCTGATGAAAATAATATTAAATATTAGAGTAGATCTGATACATTTGAAGCAAGGTTTAACATTAGTTTGGACTTAAAATTGTTTGCACAAAGTTATCTTACTTCAGAATCTGTTTATTCTGGCTTTTATGAAAACACATGTATACCTGTGGCGGATTCATTTTGATATTTGGCAAATCTAATACAGTTATGTAAAGTTTAAAAATAAAATAAAATTAAAAAAAAAAAAATCTAAAAAAAAAAAAAAAAAAAAAACACAATATGATATATTGTCTCTCAAAAACTATAACAACCACAAGCCAAAATCAAAGAGACATTGGTAAATCTGTAACAATATGATAGGTAAAAATGACTGACTGAAAGAGGAAAACAACAGAAAACATTTAGTGTGAACTTTTTAGTGGTAAAATATATCTCCAGATGCAGCTTAATTCTGTTTCTTGAGGAAGTTAAGTATCATTTGTAATTCCATTTTATCTTTCTCACTAATATGTATCTGGGAAAGAACCAAAATCAAAGGGGAACTATCAATCATATGCTATCAATCCCATTGACTGTGTGTATGTGTTTATTTTCTTTCTTAGTCTCTACACTTACACTTGCATTATAATTAATTTAATGAATTTTAAAATTTTAGATTTAAATTTAACTGGAATATTTCAAATATATTATAAGTAGCTTGTTGTTTCATTGTATTTTGATATTGTATTCGATTTTGTGTGTGTCTGTGAGTGTGTGTATGTAATAATGCATAATAATGCAATAACCTTATTAAAAAATAAAATAGAATCTTGACCTGGGTAAAATGGTCATATTGTCGGCTTAATTAAAATGGGATATGGTGAAGGTACAAGGGTGAAGGCAGGAGCACTAGTCAGATTATTATTGCTTAAACCCATGAGGGAGATGGTATTTGAAGTTCAGAGACAGCCAAATACTGCAGATATTTTAAATATAGACCCAGTGGGATTAACCTATGGGTTACATTAGGGATTAAGAATGTTCAGTTAAGGTCAAGTGGTAGACTGTTGTAGTTACTGCTATTTACTGAGATAATGAAGACTGAAAGCAGCAGTGGGAGAGTAGCAGAGAGATCAGGGTTGGGGATTTTAACATTTTAAATTGAGTGTGTCTATAGTTCATGTCCAGTGGGTTCTCAAGGCAAGAATACTGAAGTGGTTTGCCATTCCCTTCTCCAATGAACCACATTTTGTCAGAACTCTCCACCATAACCTCTCCATGTTGGATGGTCCTACATGGCATGACTCATAGTTTCATTAGGTTAGACAAAGCTGTGGTCCGTGTGATCAGATTGGTTAGTTTTCTGTGATTGTGGTTTTCAGTCTGCCCTCTGATGGAGAAGGATAAGAGGCTTATGGAAATTTCCTGATGGGAGAGACTGACTGAGGGGGAAACTGGGTCTTGTTCTGATGGGCGGGGCCATGCTCAGTAAATCTTTAATACAATTTTCTGTTGATGGGCAGGGCTGTGTTCCCTCCCTGTTATTTGACCTGAGAGCAAACTATGGTGGAGGTAATGAAGATAATGGTGACCTCCTTCAAAAGGTCCCAGCAACACACTGCTATACTCAGTGCCCTGAAGCCTGCAGCAGGCCACTGCCATCCCATCCCCCTGCTAGAGACTCCTGGACACTCACAGGCAAGTCTGGGTCAGTCTCTTGTGGGGTCACTGCTCGTTTCTCCTGGGTCCTGGTGTGCACAAGGTTCCAAGAGTCTGTATGCCCTCCAAGAGTTTATTTCCCCAGTCCTGTGTAATTTCGGCAGCTCTATGGTGGGATTAATGGCGACCTGCTCCAAGAGGGCTTATGCCATACCCAGGTCTACTGCACTCAGAGCCCCTACCCCTGCAGCAATCCACTGCTGACCCATACCTCCTTAGGAGATACTCAAACATAGTTCTGTCTCAGTCTCTGTGGGGTCTGTGGGTGTTGGTGTGCACAAAGTATGTGTGAATGTCTCTGGCAGGTGTCAGGTTTGATTCTAAATATGAAGTTACGAAAGTCATGCAAAGGAAGTGTTTTACCAAGATGACATTTTTAACTAATTCTACAAAGCTCTGAGCCACCATCTAAGCCACAAGATGGTGGCTATCTGCATTGTGGGAGACCTGGCTTTGATCCCTGGGTTGGGACGATCCCCTGGAGAAGGAAATGGCAGCCCACTCCAGTACTCTTGGCTGGAAAATCCCATGAACGAGCCATGGGGCTCTATGGAAGAGCCATGGGGTCTCAAAGAGTCGGACATGACTGAGAAGCTTCACTTTCTTTCTTTCTACAAAGTTTTGTCCACAAAGCCCTGCATGAAGTAAATACTAGAGATATGGTTATTGACATTTCTCCCGGCAATCTTGATTCCAGCTTGTGCTTCTTCCAGTTCAGCATTTCTCATGAAGTACTCTGCATATAAGTTATATAAGCAGGGTGACAATATACAGCTTGACGTACTCCTTTTCCTATTTGGAACCAGTCTGTTGTTCCATGTCCAATTCTAACTGTGTATCCTGACCTGCATACAAATTTCTCAAGAGGCAGATCAGGTGGTCTGTTATTCCCATCTCTTTCAGAATTTTCCACAGTTTGTTGTGATCCACACAGTCAAAGGCTTTGGCATAGTCAATAAAGCAGAAATAGTTGTTTTTCTGGAACTCTCTTGCTTTTTCCATGATCCAGCAGATGTTGGCAATTTGATCTCTGGTTCCTCTGCCTTTTCTAAAACCAGCTTGAACATCAGGAAGTTCACAGTTCACGTGTTGCTGAAGCCTGGCTTGGAGAATTTTGAGCATTACTTTACTAGCGTGTGAGATGAGTGCAATTGTGTGGTAGTTTGAGCATTCTTTGGCATTGCCCTTCTTTGGGATTGGAATGCAAACTGACCCTTTCCAGTCCTGTGGCCACTGCTGAGTTTTCCAAATTTGCTGGCATATTGAGTGCAGCAGTTTCACAGCATCGTCTTTCAGGATTTGAAATAGCTCAAGTGAAGAGGAACTAAAAAGCCTCTTGATGAAAGTGAAAGTGGAGAGTGAAAAAGTTGGCTTAAAGCTCAACATTCAGAAACAAAGATCATGGCATCTGGTCCCATCACTTCATGGGAAATAGATAGGGAAACAGTGGAAACTGTCAGACTTTATTTTGGGGGGCTCCAAAATCACGGCAGATGGTGACTGCAGCCATGAAATTAAAAGAGGCTTACTCCTTGGAAGGAAAGTTATGACCAACCTAGATAGCATATTCAAAAGCAGAGACATTACTTTGCCAACAAAGGTCCGTCTAGTCAAGGCTATTGTTTTTCCTGTGGTCATGTATGGATGTGAGAGTTGGACTGTGAAGAAGTCTAAACACCGAAGAATTGATGCTTTTGAACTATGGTGTTAGAGAAGACTCTTGAGAGTCCCTTGGACTGCAAGGAGATCCAACTAGTCCATTCTGAAGATCAGCCCTGGGATTTCTTTGGAAGGAATGATGCTAAAGCTGAAACTCCAGTACTTTGGCCACCTCATGCAAAGAGTTGACTCATTGAAAAAGACTGATGCTGGGAGGGATTGGGGGCAGGAGGAGAAGGGGACGACAGAGGATGAGATGGCTGGATGGCATCACTGATTCGATAGACGTGAGTTTGGGTGAACTCTGGGAGTTGGTGATGGACAAGGAGGCCTGGCGTGCTGTGATTCATGGGGTCGCAAAGAGTCAGACACGACTGAGTGACTGAACTGAACTGAGAGATATGGTTCTATCCCTGGGTCAGGAAGATCCCCTGGAGGAGGAAACGGCAACCCATTCTTGCCTGAATTCTTGAATCTTGCCAGTATTCTTGCCTGAAAAATCCAATGAACAGAGGAGACTGTCAGGCTACAGTCTATGGGGTCACAAGAGTTCAACACAACTGAGCTAATCACACACACACACACATTCACACATTATTATTCAGTTGCCCTTGGACTCTGGAATTTGTGTGGTCCCAGAGGTTTCTGGCCACCTATCTGTTGTGATAGCTGATAGGGCTGTCCCATGACCAGGACCCTGAAATCCATGTCTAAGCCATCTGATCTACCTGTAGAAACAGTGCTCCCTGTTGGTCCAGAAATGGGATTTCATACTCAACCTGTCATGGCTGGGATAGTTGTTGTCCAGTAAAGGACCCCGTACAACCCCACTTTCTTAGATCCTGCAAACTCCAGAGCAGTGCCTACCAGTCAGAGAGGTAGAATCTGCCAACCAACTAATATAAATAAGTAGTAGTTCCCCTCCTCTTGAGGTCATATTTAGGCAGATCACTCTTATATTCCTTTTATATCATCCCGATTTCTTTATTCACCCCTCTTCCATAAGAGGATGTAATGGATTATTGAAAAGGAAGTTACTGGATATTTTAGGTGGCAAAATCCCAGACTCCAGAACCACAATATAGAATGTATATCTTTATTTTGGGTAAGAGAAACTCAGAACTAAAAGGCAGAAGCTGTAGATTTTGTTTTCTATGACTTAAGAAGGGAAAAAGGGTTAATATTTACTGAAACAATGTGCCAGATGTTAGTCTATGTGTTTTAACACAGATATTTCACTTAACCCTCTCAACATCTATTAACTTTTGTGTTATTATGGTTTTCATTTTACAAATGAAGAAATTGAGAAATGATCACACAATTAGCAACTGGAGCCCAATTTTTAATTTCAGGCTCTCTGGCTCCAGTTTCAGAAATCTTAACCATAAAGTTTTATAGACAATATATTTAGAGCAGAAAAAGAGGAAAAAAAAGTATATAAAATTATTTTGACAATGCAAACATTTATGTAGAGTCTAACATATTTGTTTTAGTTATTCATATAAAATTAAATACACTCTATGAAAATCATTACTATATTTCCCCACCTGATAAGATTATGTATGTATTCAGGGGATATTATTCTTATTCACTGTTGCAGCTTTCAGATGAAAAAGAATGGTAGAAATGCTGGGATCTGGTATTTACATGTAGTCATTAGCACATATTTTAATCTTTTTTTTAAAGGTATCATGGGCCTTCTGTGCTATTAGTTTCAAGTATCTATATTATACTGTACTGAATAGAAGCCATATCAATTACTTGATAATTAAATTTATGTTTTCTCTCTGAAGGCAACTGATCGAGAGGGAGACCCAATAACATATGCCATTGAGAACGGAGATCCACAGCGAGTTTTCAATCTTTCAGAAACGTAAGTTAATAATTTCTAAATATTTACTTTTTTAATTTTTAAAGTGTTAAACAATATACTGGTAGCAAGAGAACAGACTTTTAATCAAAGACTTTCAGCTGTCTGTAGTTTTATTTTACTTTTTTCATACATTTATTAGTGAGAGCTAGGGGTGGGGCGATGGATAATTCTGAATTCAGAAATCATACCCAGGAGACTATTTATTTATTTTAAATATTTTTACTAGGTAAAATCCACTGAGGTGGAAACTTTTCATTTGCAGTTATAACCTGGGATTAATTAGATTCCTTTAAAGCTGTCAGCTATTCATAACAGAAGTATTTCTACAAAAAGGAACTTGGCACTAAATTGTTCATTCAAAGGGAATTTTGTAAGACAAAGTATAATTCAAATGCATTTAAGGTGTCACCAAAGTCTATCCTTCAACTTTTGAGTAACAGGTATATTCTAGAAAAGCTAAGATAAAAATATTTCATGTCCATGCTAAGCCTCTTTTAGGTCTGTGTTCATGTCATTCTACTCACCTCTCTGAACATATCAGAGGTAATTTCGGTCATAACCATTGAGAAAACTGACAGCAGGCATTAAAGAAGGCATTGAAGTCTGCTTTGTTTCTCTTCTGCAATAGCAAAGTGGCTGTTCTGCTGTCGCACGTGGCTGCTTGTCAAGGAGATGTTCTTGTTATCTGTCTGATGTTTCCTCTGTGGTCCTGAGTGGTTTTACTCCCTGAAAGGATGAAAATCTAAATGTAGCTGATGAGTGTAAAGTGAAAATTTTGGCAACTTAGTCAAACTCTGCTTCAGTCTCAGGAGCACATGGTGCACAATGATATATCAAGAGAACTGTGGATGGTCACGATCTTTTAAGAAACACCTGAAATTTTGCATTGACAACGATGGTACAGCCATGAATGTGTATGCCTGGAAACAGTATTTCCCAGAGTTTTAGACTTCACAGATGAATAAGCTTCCATTTAAAAAATGGAAAGACAGATATTTTGAATTTTCCCTGATAGGTACATACAAATCATAAATTAGTTATAATTTGCAATCATCCTTAAAGAAAGAAAACTTTGTAAAAGAGACATTTTAACAGTAATTGAGACTGCATGGTACTGGCATAAGAATATGTCTGGATAACAAGGATAAACTTAAGAGTCCAAAAATAATCCCTTATATTTAAAGTCCATTGATTTCCAAAAGAAAGGGCCAAGACAATCCAATTAGAAAAGAATAATCTTTTCAGCAAATAAAGCTGGGACAACACACAAAGGAATGAAGTTGGACCTTTACCTCACACTATTTGTAGAAATTAACTCAAAGTGAATCATAGACCTAAATATAAAAGGTTAAACTATGTAATGTAGAAGAAAATACAGATGTAAATTATAATTTAGATTAGGCAATGCTTTCTTAGATATGATACAAAAAGCAAAAGTGATTAATGAGAAGACCAATAAGTTGCACTTCATCAAAATTTGAAAAAAAAAATGATTCAAATGGCATGATCATGAATTTGAAAGACAGCCTCTCAGAATGAGAGAAAATATTTTAGATAATGTATGTGACAAGGGACCTATATGGAATATGTAAAGAACTATATCTTGAAAATAAACAGATCAATAATCTAAATAAAAATGAACAAGACTTTAAATAGACATTTCTTCAAAGATACGTATATGGTCAATAAGCACATGAAATATGCTCATAATCACTAGTCACTAAGGAAATGCAAATTAGAATCATGAAATACCACTTCACATCCACTCAGAATGGCTATAATGAAAAACAAAGGAAATAGCATATACGGGTGAGGATGTAAAAATATCAAAATTCTCATATATTTCTGGTGGGAATGTAATATGTACATTCTGTAAAACTATTTCTCACATTTGGAGAAGGAAATGGCAACCCACTCCAGTGTTCTTGCCTGGAGAATCCCAGGGGCAGGAGAGCCTGGTGGGCTGACATCTATGGGGTCACACAGAGTCGGACACGACTGAAGTGACTTAGCAGCAGCAGCAGAGTTACCATATAACTCAGCAATTGCACTTGTGTCTATTCAAGACAAAAGAAAACACGTGTCCACTTAAAAAGTTGGACAAAAAATGTTTATAACAGAATTATTTAAAATGGCAAAATGTGTACAACAACTCAAATGTTTGTCTGTAGATGAAGTAAATTAACAAAATGTGTATTCATGTGGTGGGATATTATTCATCAGTAAAGAGAATTAAGTACTGAAACATGCATGAACCTTGGAAGTAAGATACTAAATGAAAGAAACCACAAAAGAACACATTTTGTATGATTCCATTTGTATTAGATGTCCAAAATAGGCAAATCTATAGAGACAAAAAGTAGACTACACATTTCCTGAGGCTGGGAGATGGCAGAGAATAGGGAGTGGATACTAATGGATACAGTGGTCAAGTATTCTAAAATTGATTCTGGTGATACTTAAATTAATAAAATTATTGAATTTACATTTCAAATGGGTGAATTCAATGATACATGAATTATATGTTAATAAAGGCAATAAAAATAAGAAAATAATGAAACTTTCACCATTATTCTCTGTTAAGGATTTCCATTCCTGTGTTTATCTGTTTTTCTTTTGATGATGAAGGATTTTACAACTGCTGGATGTGAAATCTAATGAGCTACCAGTTTTATCAAAGACACTCTCACTCATGCTGCTACCGTAGCAAGTGGTTCTCTTCTACTTTCTCATTTATGATTTTGAAGCCAAACAGACAAAAACCTAACTGAGAATCAGAGTTTCTTTAATGTGTGAAAGATACGAATGCAGCGTCCTCTTTGTCTGAATTGAGCTAATCAGACAGAAATATCCTTGAATGCAAACTGCTTCCAGACAGCTAGAATAGGTCAGGTCTCTATGATGGTTGCATGGTCTCTTTCAATGATCATTCTTGATTCAGGATCTGTACACTGAGCACATTGCCTTTTATCTTTTGGTGATTTTATTTCAGCCAACACATTGCTCTTATTCCCATTGATATGTATAGGCTGGTCTAGACCCTTAGCAATATATTTCAACACATTTGAAATGGAAGAAAATTGATACTTTAATTCCTGCTTCCTTTGATACTTCTGGGATACTTGTGCAAATTTGCATTACCACTTCTGTGTAAGTTTTAAGGATTTGAATAATTCGGGTACTCTCTCCAAAAATAATAGAAAACAATTTATGTTCTCTCTTGTCAGATGTTTCAATTCATCTAAGTAGTGATCTTGGTTACATTTTCCTTCTTAAAACTAAAAAAGTACATGCTTATTGTTTATATTAAACATTATATTATTTTATTCTATAATGCCATTGTTAGCAATAATCATTATGATACCATTAATTTACCTTTTCTCCATTGAAATAAAAATACACCAAAACATTTTTATAATTTGTTAAAAATGTTAGTAGTAATGAATCTCAATGCTAGTATGGATTGACTAAGTGTTGAATTGTTATATGTGTTTTAATTAGATTAGTGGATTAGTCATATGTCCAGGGAAAAAACTTCTTTACATAAAAATGCTTGTTCCTTAAAGAGAACAATCATCCATTATGCAGATCATTTAGCACCATGTATTAAATGGTTAGATCTTTATGGTTCTGCAGCATAATGCATTAATAACTTTGTGTCTGTTCTAGTATATTATTCATCAAATATTTGTTCAGCAAACATTCACTATTAAGTAAACATTTAAGCAAGATGTAAAGAAACTTCCTCTGTAACTATTATGACCAATATATAAGTTATTTATTGCAGGAGATTGAGGAATTCTTATTGATTATCACCATTGTAGCACAAGGCATGTGATGTAACACTTAAACACTAAGTGCTAAATAGAAGAAGCCAGAGTTATTTCTGCCCCTTGTTAGAATTGTCTTTGAAGATTTTACATCTTCACTGGCATTTTTATTTCTTTCTTTGTGACTAATTAATTTTGACCCTAAATTTAAAGCTTGATTATGTTTTTCATGTCAATTTAAACTACACTGAAGATTAATATATAAGAAAGATGATATGCATTTTTTTTCTGTCAGCTCTACTCTCAAAATACATACTCAATCATCCTTTTCGCAGTACTAGTTCATGTCTCCATCATCTTTCTCCCTAAACTACCACCAGTACCAGTATCTAACTCTTTCTATTGGTCTGTGTTTGTTAATCACTGATTACTGCTTAACATGGAATGCCATGTCAAACTAGGAACAATTACACATTTTGAAGTACACTCTAACATCTCTATCATTTTAAGGCCTGAAAAAATGATGGCCATATCAGCATGATGAGTCTGTGAAAGACAGACACTTGCAAGTGTAAATAATGTTAATCACAACTAGTAGAATGTATTGAAAAAGATTAAAGGAAGAATAGAACACAAAGCATGAAACCTGTGAGACAATCTCTGTCAATGCATAATTATGCTGGTGGGGTAGTTCCTAATAAATTATGCATTTGGAGAAAATGAACACTAAAATAGCAGGTTGGTTTGTTTGGCAGTAGATACCCTTTAGCAGTAAATACCCTCTACTATTTTTAATCTACATTGTATAAACAACATTTGAACACAATTTTTATGGTTTGGCAAACCAAATTCATTGTCTAAAAGAGCTTGGTTTTCTCCAACACAGTACCTTTTAGGACTATAGCCTTAGTGTTTGGTGAGGGAATTCTGTGCAATACAGTTAATATAATTGAGGTTAAATTCACATAGTATAAAATTTACTATTTTAAAGTAAAAAGTTCAGTGGCATTTAGTAGACTCACAATGTTCTACAACTATCAGTTCTATCTAATTCCACAGCATGACCATCATCCCAAAAGGAAACACAAAGCCGTTAAGCAGTTACTCCCTACCTGCCCTTCTCCTCAGCCACCGGCAGTCACCTAATTATGTGCAACTTCTATGTATTTATTTATTTCAGATATTTCCTATAAACAGAATGACACAATAGGTGACATTTTGTGTCTTACTTTTTTCACTAGGCCTAAAGATTTCAGAGTTCTTCCATGTTGAACCGTATCTCTGTACTTTATTTCTTTTTACAACTGCATAATATTCTGTTACATGTATACACAGCAATTTGCTTATCCATTCATACATTGGTGAAAATTTGGACTGCTTTTCTGTTTTGGCTATTGTTGATACTGTATGTGTGTGTGTGTGTGTGTGTACTTTTCAATACTAAGCAACTTTTTTCAGTTCTTTTGAATATATACCCAGAATTGTAACTGCTGGGTCATAATATTGTAATTATTTACTTTTTGAGGAACTGTCAAACTGTTTTCCATAGTGACTGAACCTTTTTACATTCTCACCAGCAATATAGAAGGGTTGCCTCCATGTTTTCATTAACACATTATTTTCCCCTCCTGTTTTGTTAATTGTAGCCACCCTAGTGAGTATGAAGTACTATTTCATTGTAATTTTGATTTGTTATTTCCCTGATGACTAATGATGTTGAGCATGTTTTCATGTGCTTATCTGCTATTTGTGTATCTTCTTTGGAGAAATAGCTATTCAAATCCTTTAACTATTTTTAAATTGAATTGTTTCTTTTGTTTTTGAGTTGTACCAAGTCCTTTATGTATGTGGGGAACCGACTCTTATCAGATATATGACTTGTAAATATTTTCTTCATTTTGTAGGATTTTTTCACTTTATTGATATTGTAGTTTCATACACAAAAAATTAACTTTGAGGCAGTCCAACATATAGTTTTTCCTCTTGCTGTTCATGCTTTTGTTATCATATTTAAGATTCCATTGTCAAGCTCCAAATCATGATTTATCTCTATGTTTTTGTCTAAGAGTTTTATGGTTTCAGTACTTACATATGGATTGTTGATCCATTTTGAGTTTTCTTAGTATGGTTTTTTAATACATTCTTTTGCATGTACAGCTCCTGTTGCCCCAGCAATCATTTGTTGAAGAGACTTTTCTTTCATATTGAATGATCTTGGCATTCTTTTGAAAATCAGTTGGTCACAGACACATAGGTTCGTATACGGACTCTCAATTCTATTCACCAGGATACTTAGGCATTTTTGAATGCCCTAAATTTCCAAGAAAGTCTCTACTCAGTTTTCCCTTCCAGGCTTTTGGTTTTCTTATGCCTCAAACACAATCTATTGCCTTAGGTGACTGCAGATTGCTCCCTGACTTACACTGTTTTCCAGGAATACCCACTGCTTTTTCGCCTGGAGTGAATTCTGCTTTTTAGGCAAAACAAAGACAAAAGCTATGTTATCCCTTCAGGCAGCCTTTAAGACCAGTTGGAATAGACGAATCCAATACGTTGTGAATAAGGGTAGTTTTGCTGCCTCAGACACAAGGACTAGAGTATCACACTGGGGGTGCTGATCACCATTTTTAAGACCACTCTAAGTCAGGAAGAGATGGGGCAAGGACAAGTAAAAAGGGAACACATCTTTATTATTAGCAATTTTTAAAGTTCCCTTTTCCTTAAATCTACCTCCATTTGGGTGCTGTCAACGCTTGACTATTTTCTAGAGTCCTATCAAAGATGCTTCATTTTTCGACACTTCTTTAGAGAGAACATCACTTCAAGCTGTCTGGGTCACCATTTTTACTGATTTTGTCCTGTGCAATAGATTTTCAATTATGTAAAATTCAATTAGCACTATTACTGATGTTTTACCAGGAGGGAGTCTTACGTATTTTTAGTGTATTACTGATAAGATTTGCTGCATTCCTAAATGTAGCCTAATGTATTGTGCCCTATAGCTTCCATCCAGCAGATAGCAGAGTCCTCCTTTCCAGTTATTTCTGGAATTTCATGAAAGGATGCTTGTGCGGACTCATAAACTAGTCTTTCAGCTATAAATACCCAAAGACCATTACCTATTCTTTCTCTATTTTTCCATCTCACAAGTATCCTGTCTCTACTACACTGGAACACAAGGCACATATCATCTTAAGCAAAGGACTATTTCCATAATAATCATGAGGCCATGAAAAATAAGCTATTTAGGTATAATATGGCTCTAAATTCTTATGAAATATAAATTTCTAGTGATTTTCTAATTTAATATACAAGGAATGTTATAGTCTTGAACTTTAAACTGAGGAGGAAAATGGAAAACAATAACTCAATTTTTTTTCTTCCTTTCATTGTACTGTGGATAAGTTTTAAGGTTTTCTATTTCTCAAGTTAACTTGTGAATAAGTCTCAGAAGTAATAAATGCCTTACTTTTCTCTTTGAATGTCATTTTAGAATGAGATTATTCAAACCATTTAGTGTGGGAAGTTGATCCAAACCTGATTATTATGAACTACTCTGGGAATTGGTTTCAGTTATTTAACAAAACAGTTTAAGATGCACCAGAAGCAAAGTCAATTTTTTATAGTCATAACATATGTTTAAAACATTTTTTTTAGTCCATATCAATAACAACAATAAAACAAATAGAATAACTGCAACTCTGATCTTGATTCCTTGGCATTGACTCTCTGTACTCAACTAGCATATGTGGTGTGAATTGTTTCAATTTCACTGTAGGGACAAAAGCACTTGCATTAAAATGAAAGCTTTTTATCTATCAGAAACAATGTGCTTTTATACTTGAATATTTTAATGTTTTGTTAAATCAATGTAACCTCTCCTCAAAGTAGATGCTTATTAGGCCTTAATTAAAATATCATACACAATATTAAACTGGAATGTCTAAGACATAAATGTAGAATTTGTTTTAAGAACATTATAAGTGACAAACTGTTATAAAACAAATTACTTGGGAGGATAAAATCTTAAATGTTTCAAAGTATGTATTCTAAACAGTGAAAAGGTTGATTTAAAAATACTCTAAGTATGAGAATTTTCACAAAGGCTGATCATCTCCCATTATACATAATGCTTAAGAAATGTCTAAATCTCAAGAGAATAACAAAATGGTTAAATTGTAGTATGACAACAAAGGCATTTGTTTTTATAAAATATAAAATGAGAGGATGAGTGCTCATAAAGTTATATTATCTTGAAAAGAATGTAAATATGAAGCCTAAGTGCTCTTTTGAAAGTAATTATAATGTATTTAAATATGGTTATAATAGAAAATAAAAAAGAAACACTAAAAAATAACCCACAATATCTGTGAAAATTTTGATAATTCCACTGTGTATTTTCCAATTTTCTACAATAAGCCTCAGTCATATTGAAATTTGTTAAAAAAAAAAAAGGAAAAATAAATTTTAATCTCTAAGTTTTATCAAAGGTGAAATGTAGATGTTTGCATTTCCATAGTGGTCACATATGTGACAATGAATGGGAGTGGTGATATATTGCTAGATTAAAAAAACGACTTCTTTACTCATAGGATTTTGGAACTGCTAAAGATTAATGGACTCTTTTACCTTGGAAATAATCACAACAAGATAGATGTCTTTCTTCCTGGGATGAATTAGGCAATATCCACCCCACCCCCTCGCCCCCAACCCTTGGAGGCTATAGAATCAACCCAGTTACCTTATTTAGTTTAGCAATTTTTCATTATTGCTAAGAAGCTCAACAGCTTTAAAAGCCTTTTTCAATTTTCAGCATGAATCCTAGAAACAAACATGTTAAATACTCAAGCTATGTTTGTGGAAGGGGGAAAAAAAGAAACTATCAAGAGTAGTTCACAACAGTAGGAAGACTCCCAGTGATGTAATATCTTTCTGTGCCTCATCTGTTTGTTTGTTTTCTCTGTTACTAGTACTGGGATTCTAACCTTAGGGAAAGCCCTGGACAGGGAAAGCACTGACCGCTACATTCTGATCATCACTGCTTCTGATGGCAGGCCAGATGGGGTGAGTACTCTCTTGGGGAAAGGGTTTTAAAAATAGTACTAAAGAAATTGGGAAAACCTTATAGTTCTACTCTCTGAAATGATTTGTTACAACCATTAATTCGTGAATTAGTCTTTTTTTTTCACTTGGAAAAGCTACTTAAAATTACTCGAAGTGTTTTTCTTTTTAAATGAGCTCTTTTAATTGATGAAACTATACTCTGAACTTGTTATGCAGCTGAAACTTTTGACTTGATAGAATAATAGACACCTGGGATTAGCTTTCTTACCCAATTTATGAGGAAAGTTAAATCTAACTTAGTGTAAGACGTATTTCATTGCGTCCATCACCAGCTCAGCCTGGCAGGTCTGGCAGTTTTACCATTTAGGAATCAAGTTCCTTGTTGTCACTTTTTTGAGGGCAGGGGACAGTGGGTGGAAGGTAATTTGTGTATAAATATGGTGAAGCACTCAGGAAACCAAGTTGACTGTTTCCACAGGTTATTTGTAAGCAGCAGAATATTGACTAATCTTTGATGATTGAAGTGGTTTAAAAGGGCCCATAATTCTAGAGAAGATAAGTTTCTTTTGCATCTGAAAATCAATACTAAAAATAAATAAATTATTTACTTATGCAGGAGTATTTTAAAATCACTTGGTTGCATTCAATCCACCTATCCACAACTACCACCATTCTGATTTTTAAGTAATATGATAATGCATTTGTTGGCAACGATGTTTTAGTCTTTTTTGCCACCATTTTGGTGTTACAAAGTGGTTTTTTTCTTTAGTCAAGTGCTTTTGGGCTTCCCTGGTGGCTCACATGGTAAAGAATCTACCTGCAATGTGGGAGACCTGGGTTCAATCCCTGGGTTGGGAAGATCCCCTGGAAAAGGGAACAGTTACCCACTCCAGTATTCTGGCCTGGAGAATTCCATGGACAGAGGAGCCTGGCAGGGTACAGTCCACGGATTTTCAAAGAGACACATCCAAGTGACTTTTACTTTCACTTATGGGTCAACTGAACACTGTTCTCTGGAAATAATTTCAAATTCAGTGTAAATGTCTAGGTAATACTCACCCAACTCAAACAGCAGCATATTTCCAGTTTACTTGACATAACTTCTTTGATCAAAAAATAGACTGAGGGAGCATATAATACTCTCCGCACACTTATTTGTAGAGAATCGCTGTGGAAAGTTTATTGTGGTCAGAACATACAAATTGATACTAGGCAGTTTTATCATCTTAATTAAAAATAACAAAAATAGATAATGATAACTATTTAAATTTTGTAATTGCAGTCTGCCCATAATAAGCTATTTTTCAAACATTAGATAACAGCTCTATGTGAAATATAAAATATGCACAACACTTTTAGTAAATAGTAAACCCAAGTGTAAGCACTTAGAGATTAGACAAGTGAGTAAAAATAAAGTCTAAGGTTAATTTTTACATATTCAATCCCCTTAATTAATATAATGTGTCTGTGTAAGACATATGTAAAGAAGTCAGTGAGAGTCTTAAGAAGAAAATGATTGAAAACTTGACTTAATGATGAAAGATTGATGGGTAAATTGGCTGGGAAATAATTGAGGGGGAAAATTCTATGGAAAGGGAGGAATTATTCAGCACAGATTAAGGGGTATAGTTAAAGTAAAGATAATAAGGAGGTTTTACCTCAACCATTTATGAATCATAAATTAATGGAAATAATACCATTAAGACTTCCTACCATTGGCTTTAAAAGGAAGATTTCCTTGACAAGAATAAAGATGGAAAAGAATTGATGCTTTTGAACTGTGGTGTTGGAGAAGATTCTTGAGAGTCCCTTGGACTGCAAGGAGATCCAACCAGTCCATTCTAAAGGAGATCAGTTCTGGGTGTTCTTTGGAAGGACTGATGCTAAAGCTGAAACTCCAGTACTTTGGCCACCTCATGCGAAGAGTTGACTCATTGGAAAAGACTCTGATTCTGGGAGGGATTGGGGGCAGGAGGAGAAGGGGACAACAGAGGATGAGATGGCTGGATGGCATCACCGACTTGATGCACATGAGTTTGAGTGAACTCTGAGAGTTGATGATGGACAGGGAGGCCTGGCATGCTGCAATTCATGGGGCTGCAAAGAGTTGGACATGGCTGAGTGACTGAACTGAACTGATTAAGCTATCTGTCATCATATCAGTCTACTAATTATGACTTTGCCCACATCAAAAACTGAAAATAAGTTCTGGCTAACTTTAGTGGTTTAGTTCTTTGTAGAACATTTTTTTTTAATTTTTTTTCAGTTATTTGCTTGTTAATTTCTATTCTCCTTGGCCAGGACATTGAGCATTTCTAATTCCCCCAATTTTTCTTTCTATAAGAATGAATATGATATTATACATGTTTCAATGCCATGTGGGAGGGGAGTTCAGGATTGGGAACACATGTACACCTGTGGGGGATTCATGTTGATGTATGGCAAAACCAATACAATATTGTAAAGTAATTAGCCTTTAATTAAAATAAATAAATTTAAATTAAAAAATGAATATGAAATAAAATTCTGATTGTTTTAAGCAAATTTGTTTTATTTACAGAAGTTTGTATCAGTAGAGAAAGAAACATTTAAATTTCGAACAAAAGCTTCTTCAGTTAACGTCATCATTTATATAACTTTAGAGATTGACTTATACATGTGCACATATAGTGGGTGGTTTAAGAATAAAGTATTTACAAAATATAATAGTCTTATTTTTGAGAGCACTTTTCTTATGTAAGCATTTAAATGTATGTCCTTTGTAGACTTATAGTAAAATTTATATTTTAACTTTAATACTGATTGTTCTTAAGAAAGATATTTAATCAGTATGGAACCCTGGTAAATGGAATTTTCTTGTCAGAATCAACAGCTATGTATACAAGATAAATTGCAAAGATATAATTTGAATATTGCAGAAGAGAGTCAATTATTCTCATGGGTAGCCCAGAAATTTGTATTTTTAATGATGATTCAAGTAATCTTCAGATCACTTTCTAGAAATACATAAGCTTAAAGTTATTCTATATGTGTTGATTACATTTCTGCCAGATAAATGGCTATTTTTCATTTCATATACAGTCTCTAAGATATGGATAAATAGATCTATATGGTCCATAAACTGCAGCCTGAATCAGCACAGAAATGGTAGACTTGTTATTTAATTTCTTAGCTCACCTAGTGATCATTTCTCATCTATATCGCTCAGTTACAGATCACAGCCTTTCAAGACCCAGTATAATCTAAAATCATACCACTCCATAGTGTTAATAAGCAGAAGTTTAAAGAATAAGATGGACATCAGTACAGTAGATTGACAGGGAAATACAGATAATTTGGCACTTTATGCAAGCAATTAGTAAGAAGGTCAGCAAACTCTAATGTGGCAACTCTTGGATTTCAGGTCCAGGCTGTCCACTTTAATGTTTCATTCACTCTCAGGAAAATTGAGAGCTACTGCTACCATAAAGACACATCTTTACTGGCTTTAACAGTAACACAACTTTTAAACAAGATATAATATTTGTTAAACTGATTTTTGTTTTTAAAGCAATGTAGCTCTCTTAGAGAAATTTTGGAGACTATATTAATAAATCAATAAAAGTCAAAAGGAAAAAATAACAGGATCTGTATTTCACCTAATCATATAACATCTGAATTTATACATATCCATATATATCTACACACCAGTGTAAGTTGGTGTGCATGCATCCTTTAAATTAAATGATTTCATGGAAAGTGAACAGACCATAATTGTGCAACTTAATGAATTTTAACATAGTGAAAACACTTGTATGGTCACCATTCAGAGTGAGAAACAGAAATTAACACTCCAGGAGCCCAGCTTTACAGTCATACTATCCCTACTCTATCTTCTTCACAAAAATGATCCCTATCCTGACTTCTATCACATTGGAGAATTTGTGCCAATCTTTGAAATCTATATACTTGGAATCATGTAGTATATATTGTGTCTGACCTCATACACTCAATCTTATGTTCATGAAATTCGTTGATGTGACTATTTTTAATAGTAGTTTATGCATTCTTACTATGACTTGTTATTTAATTTTAGCAAAAAAATACAATATAATAATGGTTGGTGGGTGCTTAGTTTGCTTCCCGGCTTTGGCTCTACAACACCGTTCTGCTTGTCTTTGACATTTCTTTTTTTTTTTCTTATTGAAAGACATTTTTATTATTGGTGTTCCTGTTCTACCCAGGGCACTGGATGAGATGATGCTCTGTCCCTTGTCCATCTATGTCCTTGCTTGCTGGCTTCTTATCCCCCCAGTCCCTTCTTCGTTCCCCTAAGCCTTGTCCTTGTCTCTGACATTTCTTTAAGGAAAATTTTTATTGGAGTTTTAAATATAGAAATGTATTCAAAGCATACTGAATAACTATAAATTTTCACAAAATAAACCTATCAATGTAGCTAGTACACAAGAAAACTATTATTAATACCCAAGAATTCCTTCCTATGCATGGTAAATTTTTAATGACTGCTGGACATAATATATGAAAATTTATAGAGAGAATAAAATTATATTGCTCAAAAGAAGATTTACAATACATCTCTTAAAATAAGGACAGATCAGATAAATCCAACCAAAATTTGACTATTGAATTTTGATCTGAGTAAGGCCTGGTCTAGAACTTACGCAGTATTACTCACCAGTCATATCTGACTCTTTGTGACTCCATCACCAGGCTCCTCTGGCCATGGAATTCTCTAGGCCAGAATACTGGAGTGGGTTACCATTCACTTAAGGGGATCTTCTAGACCCAGGAATCGAACCTGGGTCTCCTGCATGTAGGCGGATTCTTTACCATCTGAGAAACGAGACTGATTGTTTACTCATAGAGGATAGAACTTCAATTATCCCAACAGGAAGGATGGGGTTTTACCACGACCTCTCCTCCTTTGTTGTTGCTCAGTCACTCAGTCATGTCCAACTATTTCTGGCCCTAAAGATTGTAGCACACCAGGCTTCCCTGTTCTTCACCATCTCCCAGAGCCTGCTCAAATTCATATCCATTGAGTTAGTGATGCTATCCAACCATCTCATCCTCTGTTGTTCCCTTCTCTTACTGTTATCAATTTTTTTCAAGCATCAGAGTGCTTTCTAATGAATTGGTTCTTTGCATCAGGTGGCCAAAGTGTTTAGCTTCAGCATAAGTCCTTCCAATGAATATTCATTTGATTTCCTTTAGAATTGACTGGTTGGATCTCCTTGCAGTCCAAGGGACTCTCAAGAGTATTCTCCAACACCAATACTTTGACACTCAGCCTTCTTTACAGTCCAAATTTCACATCCATACAAGACTACTGGAAAACATAGCTTTGACTAGACAGACCTTTGTCAGCAAAACAATGTCTCTGCTTTTCAATATACTGTCTACGTTTGTCACAGCTTTACTTCCAAAGAGCAAGTGTCTTTTAATTTCGTGGTTGCAGTCACCACCTGCAGTGATTTTGGGGCTCCCCAAAATGAGGTCTGTCACTGTTTCCATTTTTTCCCCATTTGGCATGAAATGATGGGACCGAATGCCATAATCGTTTTTGAATATTGAGTTTTAAGCCAGTTTTTTCACTCTCCTTGCTTCATCAAGAGACTCTTTGGTTCCTCTTCACTTTCTGCCATTAGTGGTGTCATCTGCATATCTGAATTTGTTGTTATTTCTCCCAGAAATCTTGATTCCAGCTTGTGCTTCCTCCAGCCCAGCTTTTCTCATGATGTACTATCCATATAAGTTAAATAAGCAGGGTGATAATATACAGCCTTGACATACTCCTTTCCCAATTTTGAGCCAGTCCATTGTTCCATGACAGTTCTAACTTACTTCTTGAGCTGCATATGTTTCATGGGAGGCAGGTGAGGTGGTCTGGTATTCCCATCTCTTCAAGAACTTTCCACAGTTTGTTGTGATACACAAGTCACAGGCTTTAGCGTAGTCAATGAAGCAGAAGTAGATGTTCTGGAATTCTCTTGCTTTTTCTATGATCCAACGGATGTTGGCAATTTGATCTCTGGTTCCTCTGCCTTTTCTAAATCCAGGTTGAACATATGGAAGTTCTCAGTTTACAAACTGTTGAAGTCTAGCTTGGAGAGTTTGGGTATTTCTTTGTTAGGGTGTGAAATGAGTGCAATTGTGTGTTAGTTTGCACATTTTTTGACATTGTCTTTCTTTGAGATTGGAATGAAAACTGACTTTTTCTAGTTTGTGGCCACTGCTGAGTTTTCCAAATTTGCTGGCATGTTGAATGCAGCACTTCAACAGCATCATCTTTTAGGACTTGACATTTCTCAGCTTGAATTCCATCACCTCCACTAACTTGGTTCATAGGGATGCTTCCCAAGGCCCACTTGACTTCGCAGTCCAAGATATCTGGCTTTAAGTGAGTTATCACACCATAGTCATTATCTGGGAAATCCAGTTTTTTGACATCCATAGTCCCATGACCACTGCAAAATTTCTTCAGATTCACTTCCTTTAAGTGATTTCTTTACGTTCAGTTCTCTAGTGTTTCACCCCACCTTACTTAAACAGATTAGGACAATTTTTTTTGTATTTTATAAAAAGAAATGTAAATAATTCACCCATGATAGTTTTATCCTGCTTTTTCCTCCTACTTATTATTTGCCTGTTATGGGTTTTTCATTTTCCAGACTAGCATCCTTGCTTTGTCTGATTTTGGTCTCAGCCTTCTGTGATCTTCCCCACCATGTGGCAGAGATGGGTGGAGGTCATAAACTATACTCAGGCTTTGATTAGAAAGAGCAGTTTCCATTTGCATCAGGTATGAAGATGTTCCTCGATTATGCAAAAGTCATTGACCTAAATTATATTCTCAGGTTGCATCAGGCCAGGGATTTCACCTTTTAGCCAGGAAGTACATACCACTGGTAGGGTTGCCCACTTACCATTTCCTTAGGCTGTATAACCATAAGGTTTTTTTTTTTTTTTTTTTTTTTTTTTAATTAGCAGTGTATGATACTCAGACTTTTGGTTTAGATGTGTATCTAGAAAATTACTAATGTAGTATTTTCTGGTAGTATTTCCTTACCTGAAAATACTCATTTGGTATACCATGTTATCTTATAATGTACTAGTTATATTTTTGAACAGTGCAACATGTACATGGTAAAAACTCCAGAAATGTTACATTTCAGAGAAAAAAGAGGTGCATGTGTATATAAATAAAAGCTTACCATCCATAAAATGTGAACAAGATAAAGGTAAAAGCACTTTCTGAAAGTAAGCCTCCAGGAAATACTTGACATTTTCAAGAAGATGCTTGCCCCTTAATGTCATCATTTGTTTTCCCCATCTGACTTTCATTTATTTATTTATTTTTGAGGCGTTTGAAGATTGCGAGCTTCCTTTTTTTTCCTTGTCTTTTTTTGGAAAGCTAAGGAATAGGAATGGTAATGAAATGCTTTTCAGATAGACAGATGCCCAGATAACCAATTAACTGACATCAAAATAAAAATAACTCCTCTCACATTTAATCACTTTTTTTTTTTCTTTAAGACCTCGACTGCCACAGTAAACGTGGTAGTGACAGATGTCAATGACAACGCACCAGTCTTTGATCCCTATCTGCCCAGAAACCTGTCAGTGGTAGAAGAAGAAGCCAATGCCTTTGTGGGTCAAGTAAGGGTAAGTGGAGTATGTATATGTATCTTAAATGTATTATTTATAAGTGAGTAAACATTTTACACTTTAATTTGAAAAGAGATTCAACTAATGCCAGGTGTTAAAAGATGGACATCAGAATTATTTGAAAGCAATCAGTAAAATTACTTGGGTATAAGGCAAGGTGGTAATAAAGTGCATTCATCTTTGATCACTGTGCTGGATAACGTTCAAGCCTTTTTTTTTTAAATTAATCATATTGTGTGCATTTCCGTTTAAGTTTTTAAGTTTGTTGATTTATATTTTATGACCATTGTGTAATTTAAACATTGATTTATTTGAGAGTATTATTTTCTTATTTAATATATATTTTTATTTTCTGAAATTACAAGAATTTTTAGAGAAGCATGTAATTATCCACAGGCTTCCCAGGTGGCGCTAGTAGTACCAGTAAGTATAAATTTGGAATTGCACACCCAGAACACAAGTGTTTAAATGTAAAGTCATTTGCTTGTGTAAACATATTTTTAGCATCTCCTGTGTACCTTAGGGATTTCCCTGGTGGCTCAGTGGTAAAGAATCCACCTGCCAATGCAGGAGATTCAGGTTCGATCCCTCCTCCTTGAAGATAATCTGGAGAAGGAAATGGCAACCCACTCAAGTATTCTTGTCTGGAAAATCTCATGGACAGAGGTGCCTGGCAGGCTACAGTCCATAGGGTTGCAAAAGAGTCAAACAGGACTTACTGACTAAATAACAAGTGTACCTTATATTTCAGATGCATTCCTGTCCAGTGTACTCAACACTCATTCCTAGGCATGTTCTCTTAATTTCTAACCAGAAATATTAGCCAGTTTTTGTTACCCTTTTGATGAATAATCCTGTTTTTCTTAAATCAGAGACAATGCTTTTTTCAGTTAGGGCATGCCTGGTCTTGAATATAGTGGTCTAGAAACCATAAGATGAAGGAAAATTTTGAAGGAACATACATGTATTTTGGAGTGCTAATCTCAGATAAGGCATCTATGTGATCTCTGTACAAAAAAACAATACACTTTCTTTCCCAAGTTCAGGTTTAGGATCCTACCTCTTTCCTCTCAGACCTTCAAGTTGTAAAAAAAGAGATTTGCTGTTGCTTTGCAGTAAATATCTACAATTCAACTACTATTACAGTCAAACAAAAGGTCCATTTTTTCAGTCCAGTCTCCTCTCTAACTTTAAAAAAGGAGAGTGTCTTTAAATACTGTCATGGAGAACTTATTATTTAGGCTTGGGCTCATCAGTTTTTTTTTCTGAGAGCACTGACAATACTTGCAAGAACCATCAACTCAATAGTCATTGTCATTGTGAATGTCACTATAGTTCTCAAATCCTGGAGAAATTGATGAGAGGCATGCATCCCCTTACACCTTTATACTTCACCACAAGAGAGAGTCTTGTAATTTTTTTGTTACAGCATGCCAGGTGGTCTTTATGTCATGTGGCCAAACAAGCCATTCAACTCCAGAATCCCACACAATACTTCTGGTATGAAAAGTTTTACTGTGGATTCTATAAGGAAAATTAAAAAAAAAAAAAACAAAAAAAAAAAAAAAAAAACCTAGAGACAAAGTTTCAGGTATAAATAGTTTCTTTCTGAGACCTTAAAGTAATACTAGTAGGGAAGTGAGGAAGTGGAAGTGAGGCAGAGAAGAGAAGGAAGCCAATAAAGGAATTGCAGTTCAGTTCAGTTCAGTTCAGTTGCTCAGTCCTGTCTGACTCTTTGAGACCCCATGAATTGCAGCAAGCCAGGCCTCCCTGTCTATCACCAACTCCTGGAGTTCACCCAAACTCATGTCCATTGAGTCAGTGATGCCATCCAGCCATCTCATCCTCTGTTGTCCCCTTCTCCTCCTCCCCTCAATCCCTCCCAGCATCAGAGTCTTTTCCAATGAGTCAACTCTTCGCATGAGGTGGCCAAAGTACTGGAGTTTCAGCTTTAGCATCAGTCCTTCCAAAGAACACCCAGGACTGATCTCCTTTAGAATGGACTGGTTGGATCTCCTTGCAGTCCAAGGGACTCTCAAGAGTCTTTTCCAACACCACAGTTCAAAAGCATCAATTCTTCAGCGCTCAGCCTTCTTCACAGTCCAACTCTCACATCCATACATGACCACTGGAAAAACCATAGCCTTGACTAGACAGTTAACCAGCTACAATTAAGAGAACTAGAACTTAATCCACAGGGAAAATTCTGGGAAATGACACAAAACACATTCCCCAGAATTATTGATCCTGAGAGTGATGAGACTGGTAATTTCATACACTAAAACCTGAGAGTTCTTGGTCAGTGATGCTGTGGATGGGGGCATATTTTCTGCACTTCCTGCCTCCAAGCAACCAGTTCTCTGCAACTCTGATATAAGGCCATCCAGTGAGACTGAAGTTACTAGCAGAGGGTAGTTGACCAGAGTGAATACTTATTCTGAGGAACATGTGTGGGCCATTGACAGCTTCTGTTAAACCAATCAAACAAAAGGACTAAATCTATGAGGGGCATGTGCTGAAAACAGAGAAAGAGAGGGATGTTGAAGTTGACTCATGAAGGATGCATACTGGTGAGAAGGCAATTGGGAGGGCATAGGGGTTTCCTTTCAAAAGAAAGGTGACAGAATGGATAATGTCATAATTATATTAAGTAAATTATGTCATATCATAAATGTTTCTCTATGCCATATAGGTGCTGAGGGAACCTCTAGAGGGTCTGGGATGGGGCACCACTAGATTATTATGTTATAATGATTACTCCTGAGTAGATTGTAATAGGAGATGATAAATCCAGAAAGCTGAATTGGAAGGCAAATATAATAATCCAGACATTGAAGCTTGAACTAATATAATAGTCTAATCATAATGAAAATTAAATTGCAGTTGTCAGTCTAGGATGCCACTTTGAAAACAACTGAACAAATTTTTGATTATATTTAGCAAGTATTCAGATAAAATAAACAGATATTAGAAATTTAGGAAAATTATCTTTCCATTTCTTTTAATTTAATTAGCATTGGAGAGCTAAGTAAAGCCCATAGGGAATAACACACATGAGCCCACAGCTCATAACACATACATAGACATTAGCATGCTGATTGATTTTTAATTTAAACTTTTTGTTTCTTTTAACTTTTCTTGCCACTTTTCCTAGGGATTCTTTATCTTGAAAGAATTGTAGCATTAATTTTTCTTTATTATCTTTTAGTTCTTAAACTTGATAAGAAATGATCTCTATAACTTTTCAGCATTAAAAATTGAAATATAGACTTCAGCACTCACAATTTGATAAAGCAATATTGTCCTGATTTTTAGGCAATAGCATGTTTTCATAAAGACTAAAATGAGTTTGAAAGTACAAAGGAGAAGGAAGATAACCAAAGAAGGTGCATCCAACTGATTCAGCACAGTTCCAGAGAAGTTGTAATGTTCAAAAAATGGAATTTTGATGCCTTGTAATGGTCTCCTGTTTTTACCTAATGATAATTATATAATACATTAATTTCATTAAATGGCTCAAGTTGTTATTTTTGTTGCTGTTCAATTGCTCAGTCATGTTTGAGTCTTGGCATCCCCATCGACTGTAGAATGCCAGGCTTCTCTGTTCTTCACCAACTCCCAAAGCTTGCTCAAACTCATGTCCATTGAGTCAGTGATGCCACACAACCATCTCATCCTCTGTCATCCCCTCCTCCTCCAGCCTTCAATCTTCAGCTCTTTGCATAGGTGATCAAAGTATTGGAGCTTCAGCTTTAGCATCAGTCCTTCTAATGAATATTCAGGATTGATTTCCTTTAGAATTGACTGGTTTGAAGTTAGAAAGATGGTAACAATAACCCTGTGTACGAGACAGCAAAAGAGACACTTATGTATAGAACAGTCTTATGGACTCTGTGAGAGAGGGAGAGGGTGGGAAGATTTGGGAGAATGGCATTGAAACATGTTAAATATCATGTATGAAACGAGTTGCCAGTCCAGGTTCGATGCACGATACTGGAGGCTTGGGGCTGGTGCACTGGGACGACCCAGAGGGATGGAATGGGGAGGGAGGAGGGAGGAGGGTTCAGGATGGGGAACACATGTATACCTGTGGCGGATTCATTTTGATATTTGGCAAAAATAATAGAATTATGTAAAGTTTAAAAATAAAATAAAATTAAAAAAAAAAAAAAAAGAATTGACTGGTTTGATCTCCTTGCAGTGCAAGGGTCTCTCAAGAGTCTTCTCTAACACCAGATCTCAAAAGCATCGATTCTTTGGTGTTCAGACTTCTTTATGGCTTAACTCTCACATCCATACATGACTACTGGAAAAACCATAGCTTTGACTAGATGGACCTTTGTCGGCAAAGTAGTCTCTGCTTTTTAATATGATGTCTGGGTTTGTCATATAGTGTTTCTTTCAAGGAGCAGGTGTCTTTTAATTCCATGGCTGCAGTCACCATCTGCGGTGATTTTGGAGCCCAAGAAAATAAAGTCTGTCACTGTTTGCATTGTTTCCCCATCTATTTGCCATGAGGTGATGGGACCGATCGCCATGGTCTTTGTTTTTTAAATGTTGAGTTTTAAGCCAGCTTTTTCACTCTCCTCTTTCACTTTCATTAAGAGGCTCTTTAGTTACTCTTCACTTTCTGTCATAAAAGTGGTGTCATCTGCATATCTGAGGTTATTGATGTTTCTCCTGGCAATCTTGTTTCAAGCTTATGCTCCAACCAGCCCAGCATTTCACATGATGTACTCTGCATAGAATTTAAATAAGCAGGGTAACAATATACTTATATAACCTTGATATACTCCTTTCACAATTTTGAACCCATCTATTGTTACATGTCGGGTTCTA
Organism: Bubalus kerabau; assembly: GCF_029407905.1. Lineage (NCBI taxonomy): Eukaryota > Metazoa > Chordata > Mammalia > Artiodactyla > Bovidae > Bubalus > Bubalus kerabau. The sequence goes on from NC_073645.1 coordinate 8,008,049, forward strand.
ACTGTTGCTTCTTGACTTGCATACAGGTTTCACAGGATGCAGATAAGGGGGTCTGGTTACCATCTCTTTAAGAATTTTCCACAGTCTCTTGTGATTCACAGAATAAAAAATTTTAGCATAGTCAAGGAACCAGAAGTAAATGCTTTTCTGGAATCCTCTTGCTTTTTCTATGATCCAACAGATGCTGGAAATTTGATCTCTGATTCCTCTGCCTTTTCTAAATCCAGCTTGAAAATCTGGAATTTCTCAGTTCATATACTGTTGAAGCCTGGCTGGGAAATTTTTGAGTATTATTTTGCAAACATGTGAAATGAGTTCAGTTGTTCTATAGTTTGAGCATTCTTTGGCATTGCCCTGTTTTAGGATTGGAATGAAAATTGACATTTTCCAGTCTTGTGGTCACTGCCGAGTTTTCCAAATTTGCTGGCATATTGCGTGCAGCACTTTCACAGCATCATCTTTTTGGATTTGAAATAACTCAGCTAAAATTCCATCACCTCCATTAGCTTTGTTGGTAGTGATGCTTCCAAAGGCCCATTTGACTTCATACTTCCAGATGTCTGGCTCTAAGTAAGTCCCACCATCATGGTTGATGGTGCTGGTTTACTCACTAATTCATGTCTGACTCTTGCAACCCCATGGACTTTAGCCTGCCAGGCTCCTCAGTCCATGGGATTCTCCAGGCAAGAATAATGGTGTGGGTTGCCATTTCCTTCTCCAGGGGATCTTCCTGACCTAGGAATAGAACCCGGTGTCCTGCGTTGCAGGCAGAATATTTACCAACTGAGTTGCAAGGGAAGCCCCCATATGGTTATCTGGGTCATTAACATCTTTTTTGTGTAGTTCTGTGTATTCTTGCCACCTCTTCTTAATACCTTCCACTCTGGTTAGGTCCATCCTGTTTCTGTCCTTTATTGTGCCCATCTTTGCATGAAGTATTCCCTTGGTATCTCTAATTTTCTTGAAGAGATCTCTAGTCTTTCCCATCTCTAGTTTTTCATAGAATGGGAAAATTTCTGTGCATTGTTCATTTAGGAACCCTTTCTTATCTCTCTTTGATATTCTTTGGAGTTCTGCATTCAGATGGGTATATCTTTTCTTTTCTCCTTTGCCTTTTGCTTCTCTCCTTTTCTCATCTATTTGTAAGATTTCTTCAGACAACCATTTTGCCTTTTTTTATTTCTTTTTCTTGGAGATTGCTCACCACCTCCTATACAATATCATGAACCTACATCCATAGTTCTTCAGGCACTCTATCAGATCTAATCCCTCCTGTATAAAATTTAACTTTATCTGCTATTCAAAATTATTAAGATGCACTAAGACCCAAAATATGCATGCTTAGTTATATTCAATTTGAGTTACCAACTTTGAATTTTTGTTCTAATATTTTGTGAGTTGCTCAGTTGAGTCCTACACTTTGTGACCCCATGAATTGTAGCCAGCTAGGCTCCTCTGTCCACGGAGTTCAACAGGCAAGCTTACTGGAGTGGTAGTCATTCCCTTCTCCAGGGGATCTTCCTGACCCAAGGATCTAACCCTGCAATGTAGACAGATTCTTTACCATCTGAGCCACCAGAGAAGCCCTAATGTTTTTGTATGTATGAATAATTCAATGAAGGAACTTTTTCTTTATTAAGGTAGTATTGTAGTATCAAACTTAATTTAGTTGGTAATACTTCTGAAGCAATATTTATGGATTACACAGAGCAAAAGTTTGATCAGAGTATTAAAAATACACTTAAAAAATTGAAGTATACCAGCCCCAAGCATCCAGTATCGTGCATGGAATGGGGAGGGAGGAGGGAGGAGGGTTCAGGATGGGGAACACATGTATACCTGTGGCGGATTCATTTTGATATTTGGCAAATCTAATACAGTTATGTAAAGTTTAAAAATAAAATAAAATAAAAAAAAAAAAAAAAGAAGCAATAACAGGAAAAAAAAAAAAAATTGAAGTATAGTTGATTTATAAAGTTGTGCTAGTTTCAATTGTGCAGCAAAGTGATTCAGTTATACATATATACACATTTTTTTCCCAGATTGTTTGTAATGGGGCAGAATGTGCTCTCAGCTATTAGTCCATGACTATCAGCATGTGATGCTTAGCGTGGAATCTTTAGTGCAAATTAAAGGTCCTGCTCAGCTCTGTCAGCCTGGCAGTGGTCCTGGGGCAGAGTGTAGTGAAAGGCAAGTCATAGCTTTCTCCCTGGGGTCCTCTGGCCACGGGGCTGCCAGGTGAGCTGGGAGTATGGGAACAGACTGAGGGCTGTGTCCTGCAGAGCTCCAGAGCCCTGGCCATGGCCACCCAGTGGCCAGATTCTGGCCTTGAAGCAGCAGTGAACCTCTCTCCCATCCCCACCACTGTGACCTAATGTTGACAGTGGTCACCATGGGTCACAGTCCATGGAGGCCTCAGCAACTGGAGATTACGGGCACTTCCATCAAGGTAGCAGCTTCACCCGGTGTCAGAACATTCAAGTTTCAAAAACTGGTACAGCTTAGATCAGTTGTCTTCTCTATGAGGTGGTCAGAGGTCAGGGTTAGGTAATATTTTTCCTTATAGGTTATTACAAAATATTGAATATAGTTCCCTGTGCTGTATGCTGCTGCTGCTGCTAAGTCGCTTCAGTCGTGTCCGACTCTGTGCGACCCCATAGACAGCAGCCCACCAGGCTCCCCCATCCCTGGGATTCTCCAGGCAAGAACACTGGAGTGGGTTGCCATTTCCTTCTCCAATGCATGAAAGTGAAAAGTGAAAGTGAAGTCGCTCAGTCATGCCTGACTCTTAGCGGCCCCAAGGATTGCAGACTACCAGGCTCTTCTGTCCATGGGAGTTTCCAGGCAAGAGTACTGGAGTGGGGTGCCATGTGCTATAGAGTAGACCCTTATTGGTTATCTATTTTATATATAGTAATATGTGCATGTTAATCCCATATTCCTAATTTATCCTCTTACCTTTCCTCTTTGGAAACCATATTTTATTTCTTTTAGGTAAATAAGTGCATTTGTATCATTTCTTCTTTTTAAGTGATACCATATTTGTCTTTCTCTGTCTGCCTTACTTCACTTAGTGTGATGAACTCTAGGTCCATCCATGTTGCTGCAAATGCATTATTTCACTATTTTTCATGACTGAGTAATAGTCTGGCTAAGATTATTTTTTTTTTAATGTAGAACTTACTATACACAGATGGAATTCACCACGCTTAAATTTGAGAATCTTTTCCATATTCTCAAATGCATTTGGTAGCAGTAAAGATGTGGTAAAATGTATATAGATTAAAAGTGTTGTTAGTCACTCAGTCATGTTTGATTCTTTGTGACCACATGGACTGTAGCCTACCAGGCTCCTCTGTCCATGGAATTCTCCAGACAAGAATACTGAGGCGGGTAGCCATTCCCTTCTCAAGGGGAATCTTCTTGACCCAGGGATCAAACCTGGGTCTCCTACATTGCAGGCAGATTCTTTTTTTTTGTTTGTTTAATTTTATTTTATTTTTAAACTTTACAAAATTGTATTAGTTTTGCCAAATATCAAAATGAATCCACCACAGGTATACATGTGTTCCCCATCCTGAACCCTCCTCCCTCCTCCCTCCCCATACCATCCCTCTGGGTCGTCCCAGTGCACCAGCCCCAAGCATCCAGTACCGTGCATCGAACCTGGACTGGCGACTCGTTTCATACATGATATTATACATGTTTCAATGCCATTCTAAGCTTCACAGTAAGATTAGACTATGTGTCTCTATGTGAAATGTCAAACGTGCCATACAGATTATTTATTCAAAGAAATGAAAAACATCATAAAGGACTTAGGGGATTCTCTCAGTATTCATGGGAATCATCTGCATTCATGTATCATCTGAAGTAACTTAACAAATTAGTAAGATCCTAAAAAGGAAATAAATATACCATGTAGATGTGATACAAGACACAATTGAGCTGAGGAGGCAATTTGAGAATAAGTCAATCATCTGTCAATAACAGAAGATTTACTTAGAAGAATTCTAGAAAATCGGTTAGCACATGTTGAGTCCAGGTGAGGAAAATCAGGAAATCCTAATTAAACAGCCACTGACAAAAAACTTTACTTGTCAGTGTAATGTTTTGCTTAGTACCCTTTGTAATATTTCAGTGGAGATAGAATCTAGATCTATAGCTATGGTCTGATTCTGGACCACAAGCATGCCAGCAAGTCATCTTCAGAGTGGGGCTGAGATATAAGAGGCCTCATACCAGCTCCTGAAGAAGTCTCAGTTGATCACAAATCCTTGGCTGGACAGATAGCCAGCAGAAGATAAGAGAGAGAGAGATTATGCAACAGAGAAGAAATATTAAAAATATGTTTGTATGTATTTTGGAGAAAGATATGGCAACTTAGCGACTGAACATGCATGTGTGCATGTATTTCAGTTCAGTTCAGTTCAGTTCAGTCGCTCAGTAGTGTTCGACTCTTTGCGATCCCATGAATCGCAGCATGCCAGGTCTCCCTGTCCATCACCAACTCGCGGAGTTCACCCAGACTCATGTCCATCGAGTCCGTGATACCATCCAGCCATCTCATCCTCTGTCATCCCCTTCACCTCCTGCCCCCAATCCCTCCCAGCATCAGAGTCTTTTCCAATGAGTCAATTCTTCACATGAGGTGGCCAAAGTACTGGAGTTTCAGCTACAGCATCATTCCTTCCAAAGAAATCCCAGGGCTGATCTCCTTCAGGATGGACTGGTTGGATCTCCTTGCAGTCCAAGGGACTCTCAAGAGTCTTCTCCAACATCACAGTTCAAAGGCATCAATTCTTCGGCGCTCAGCCTTCCTCACAGTCCAACTTTCACATCCATACATGACCACAGGAAAAACCATAGCCTTGACTAGATGAACCTTTGTTGGCAAAGTAATATCTCTGCTTTTGAATATGCTATCTAGGTTTGTCATAACTTTCCTTCCAAGGAGTAAGTGTCTTTTAATTTCATGGCTGCAGTCACCATCTGCAGTGATTTTGGAGCCCCAAAAAATAAAGTCTGACACTGTTTCCACTGTTTCCCCATCTATTTCCCATGAAGTGATGGGACCACATGCCATGATCTTTGTTTTCTGAATGTTGAGCTTTAAGCCAACTTTTTCAATCTCCACTTTCACTTTCATCAAGAGGCCTTTAGTTCTTCTTCACTTTCTGCCATAAGGGTGGTGTCATCTGCATATCTGAGGTTATTGATATTTCTCCCAGCAATCTTGATTCCAGATTGTGTTTCTTCCAGTCCAGCGTTTCTCATGATGTACTCTGCATAGAAGTTAAATAAGCAGGGTGACAATATACAGCCTTGACGAACTCCTTTTCCTATTTGGAACCAGTCTGTTGTTCCATGTCCAGTTCTAACTGTTGTTTCCTGACCTGCATATAGGTTTCTCAAGAGGCAGGTCAGGTGGTCTGGTATTCCCATCTCTTTCAGAATTTTCCACAGTTTATTGTGATCCACACAGTCAAAGGCTTTGGCGTAGTCAATAAAGCAGAAGTAGATGTTTTTCTGGAACTCTCTTGCTTTTTCCATGATCCAGCAGATATTGGTAATTTGATCTCTGGTTCCTCTGCCTTTTCTAAAACCAGCTTGAACATCAGGAAGTTCACAGTTCACATATTGCTGAAGCCTGGCTTGGAGAATTTTGAGCATTACTTTACTAGAGTGTGAGATGAGTGCAATTGTGTGGTAGTTTGAGCATTCTTTGGCATTGCCTTTCTTTGGGATTGGGATGAAAACTGACCTTTTCCAGTCCTGTGGCCACTGCTGAGTTTTCCAAATTTGCTGGCATATTGAGTGCAGCACTTTCACAGCATCCTCTTTCAGGATTTGAAATAGCTCAACTAGAATTCCATCACCTCCACTAGCTTTGTTCGTAGTGATGCTTTCTAAGGCCCACTTGACTTCACATTCCAGGATGTCTGGCTCTAGGTCAGTGATCACACCGTCATGATTATCTGGGTCATGAAGATCTTTTTTGTACAGTTCTTCTGTGTATTCTTGCCATCTCTTCTTAATATCTTCTGCTTCTGTTAGGTCCATACCATTTCTGTCCTTTTTTGTGCCCATCTTTGCATGAAATGTTCCCTTGGTATCTCTAATTTTCTTGAGGAGATCTCTAGTCTTTCCCATTCTGTTTACTTACTGTTAAATAATGTATATGTGTATGTGCTTAGTCACTCAGTCATGTCCGACTCTTTGTGACCCTATGGACTGTAGCCCACCAGGCTCCTCTCTCCATGGGGATTCTCCAGGCAAGAATACTGGAGTGGGTTGCCATGCCCTCCTCCAGGGGATCCCAACACATGGATCAAACATGGGTCTCCCACATTGCAGGTGGATTCTTTACCCTCTGAGCCAACAGGGAAGCCCAAATAGGGTAAATACTTGAGGGTAAAGCTGGATCTGTGGTTGGGATTAAGTCATTTTAAACAAGTTTGGTAAACTGCTTGGGTGTATTGACCAAATCCTATTTATTCTTAAAATGGAAGGATCTAACATGTAAGAATCAGGCAGATGACCTTGGTCCCATTATGAACCCTGGGTCTTAGGAAGTAGGAGATCATGATACTTATACCTTCTGATAAACTCTACCTTATCAAGGGGAAATGAGAGGGTATTTTCACTTAGAAATACTTGGCTGCTGTCGGTGCTTCAACACATCACTCTGTGTGCATATTTTGGGTCACTGGAGACTGAGGGGATGGCACCTGAAATAAATTTTGGAGCTCATATCAAAGATGTCTAGCCTTCATGACAGCATCTCACTGAGTTCTTAGGGGCTAGAATTATTTTTTAGTTCTTCATGTCCATTTTCACAGTAGCCCTGGGCACGCCTGCTTGCACAGAGGCAGCAAAGAAGACTTACTTGGAAACAACATTGCCCGTTAAGGTTAAAAAAGCTTCTCAGCATTGTATACAATACAGAGTGTGCCTCTTGCCAGAGAAATTCCAATTAATGCCCTGTAGAAATTCTTATGCTGAACTGACTTCTTTTAGCTCTAAGTAACAGAAATAGAGGTCTGAGTCAACAAAATGTTCTTCCAGTTCTAAAAGAAAAGAGGCTGAATTTATTTAACCTGAAACATAAATGTATTCCTATTGTGAGATTCGCATTCTAAATCTCAGCTGGGATGAAGTGGTAGTGATTCAGTTTCAAACCCTTAAAGCAGTTTTAAAATCATTAGTAAACTGCAGTGTTTAGAAGGGTGGCAATGGTGTCACTTTTAAAAAGAAATTGATCTTTCCTTCAACTATACAATTTAATATTTAACAAAATATATCTGAATCTCAGTGGTCTGCCTTTGATTAATGTATTTGTTGTATCTCTATGTGGTGATCTAAAAGTGAAATGAAGGTGGGGAGCTTTATGGTGTTTTATTTATTTTTTGTAGCTCAGCATGATGTTCAGCAGTGCCTAAAACTATAATACTTCTTTTTTAAGTGGGCCACAAGTGGGGATTTTTATGGGTTCTCTTGTCAAGTCAAACTATATAATGCAAACACTATACTCAGTCAAGTAAAGAAAAGAACCCCACACAGTTTGAAAACTTAATGATGCCCATTTTAATGCTGCTATCTAAAATATTTGTAGTAAAGATATTACTACAAGATATTTTTGAAGCTTGGTGATTTTTCAGGTATTCTATTAGCAGTTCATAAATAGATTAGAAAATGTTATGCATATATTTTTATAATATTTACTTGGAATCTATCCTTTCACCAGTTTTTAGTCTTACTGTCAGCTATTATAATAGATATATTTATGCATGCATACATGTGTGTGCATATAAATATTCACAGCTGTATAATACCAGATGCATAATGAATGATATCCATCCTCAACCCCACAGTAACTAACAACCTCCTTATAGCTAAAGGTCATCTTTATCTGAATAACTTCACTGTTGCATTTGAGATGGATCTCGCGTTCTCCTTCATGAGATTTCTGCTACCTGTTTGCTCCTGGTTTTCATGCTTAAGCACATCTGGTTCTTTTTGCCTTTCTTTATCTGTTTCTTCATAAACCTTTTCAAAGTAAATACTGTATTAGTCATTTCCCCCACATATCTCTACTGAGGTATAACAGGTATACACAAAGGGACAGATAATTAATGTATACAATTTGGGGAGTTTGAGTTGGGAAATATACATGTACTCTTGTGTTACCATCACCACAATCAAGGTAGAAAACATAACCATCACCTCCTAAAGAAACTTTGGGTATTGGAGGTGTCTACTCATTTGTTTTAATCCTACACATTTTTCTGAAGGGAAATCCCACTGACACTAAAGCCCACAATTTTAATTACACTTAGATGCTGATATCTTCCACAGTTATATCTTTAACCTCTTCTACTCCTTCAGCCTACCACCTCAAATAAACATTTGCCTGTAAAACAAATCCACTGAGTGACCTGTGGTACCTCAAATTCAACATGTTTAAGATTGAAACCTTATTTTTACCTTCCTCAGTAAGGTTTTCTTCTCCTGAATTCTGTGTTTCAGTTCATTATTCCCAGGCCAAATGGGAGAGACATTGCAGACTTCTCTTTCTTCCTCGCTGTCCATATCCAGTCAGTCCCCAATCTTGATAATTGTGCATGCTTCAAACAGTTCTCAAAATTTCCCCTCTCTCCAAAACAATCACAGTCAGGCTCTCATTATTTGTCATCTGACCTATTGCTACAACCTCTTAGTATGTTATCCAAACAGTAATCGTAAAAACCCTCATAATTATCCTCAGTGTAACTGCTGAGATGTCTCTTAACAAGCATTCAGTTCAGTGTTAACAAGCATAGTTCAATGGTGAATGTCCATCGATGCAGGAAAGAAGGCACACGTCCCATTACTGCTCATAGAACTTCACCTCCAAGAATACTGCCCTGCATGTGATCACTGATGTGTGTTCTCAGAACTCTCCCAAGTCTGTTTGCCTCTGCTCATGCCCCTTGCCCTGGTTTCTTCTTTCTTCATTTTTGATTTCTATAGTTCATCCTTGAAAATTCTAAACAACAATAATCTCCTCCATAAAAAGCTTTCTCTAAACTTTCCTATGTCCTAAATGTCTCATATTCATGGTCCATCTTATTTGGTGCATAACTTTTTGGTGGTGCTTACTAAAGGATATTGAATTTTTCCACTTATTTAAATTTCTTGAAAGCAGAGACTGTGTTATATTGATCTTAGAAATCGCACTACCCAGCTCAATATTTGGGTATTGGAGCACTCTTAGAAGGTGCTAAATTCAACTAGACCTAATCGAATAAAAGGAGAAGTCAATGGCACCCACTCCAGTACTGTTGCCTGGAAAATCCCATGGATGGAGGAGCCCGGTAGGCTGCAGTCCATGGGGTCACTAAGAGTCAGACACGACTGAGCGACTTTGCTTTCACTTTCCACTTTCATGTATTGGAGAAGGAAATGGCAACCCAGTCCAGTGTTCTTGCCTGGAGAATCCCATGGACGGAGAAGCCTGGTAGGCTGCAGTCCATGGGGTCACACAGAGTCGGACACGACTGAAGCGACTTAACAGCAGCAGCAGCAGCAGCAGCAGCAGCAACAATGGAATAAAATGAGCTGAAAGTATATTTTTCTACTGAGGATTCATGAATGTTATAGAAAGAGAAGTATGATATATGTCACAATCTAAAATACCTATTTGGTTAACCTCACACACATGCCTGCAACTAAATAAGTTGTACTGATAAATAGAGAGAAAGCATTGATCTTGGAAATCTGTCTACTTTTAGAATTTCAAAAAGTAAAATAATATGTATAGGGCTGATTTAAAAAGCAGTATTAAAGCAAAGAACAATTGAAACTTATATTTAGTTAGTCAGTTCAGTCACTCAGTCATGTCCAACACTTTACAACCCTATGAACCACAGCACGCCAGGCCTCCCTGTCCATCATCAACCCCCAGAGTTCACCCAAACTCATATCCATTGAGTCCATGATGCCATCCAAGTATCTCATCCTCTATCGTGCCCTTCTCCTGCTGCCCTCAATCTTTTCCAGCATCATGGTCTTTTCCAATGAGTCAGCTCTTCACATCAGGTGGCCAAAGTATTGGAGTTTCAGCTTCAGCATCAGTCTTTCCAATGAACATTCAGGACTGATCTCCTTTAGGATGGACTGATTGGATCTCCTTGCAGTCCAAGGGACTCTCAAGTGTCTTCTCCAACACCACAGTTCAAAAACATCAATTCTACTGCGCTCAGCTTTCTTTATAGTCCAACTTGCACATCCATACATGACTACTAGAAAAACCATAGCCTTGAGAAGATGGACCTTTGTTGACAAAGTAATGTCTCTGCTTTTTAATATGCTGTCTAGGTTGGTCATAACTTTCCTTCCAAGGAGTAAGTGTCTTTTAATTAAATTCATGGCTGCAATCACCATCACAGTGATTTTGGAGCTCAAAAAAAAAAAAAAAAAAAAAAAAAAAAAGTCAGCCATTATTTCCACTGTTTCCCCATCTACTTGCCATGAAGTGATGGGACCAGATGCCATGATCTTAGATTTTTGAAAGTTGAGTTTTAAGCCAATTATTTCACTCTTCTCTTTCACTTTCATCAAGAGGCTTTTTAGTTCCTCTTCACTTTCTGCCATAGGGTGGTGTCATCTGCATATCTGAGGTTATTGATATTTCTTCTGGTAACCTTGATTGATGAAGCATGTGCTTCATCCAGCCTAGCCTTTCAAATAATGTACTCTGCATATAAGTTAAATAAGTAGGGTGACAATATACAGCCTTGACGTACTCCTTTTCCTATTTGGAACCAGTGTGTTGTTCCGTGTCCAGTTCTAACTGTTGCTTCCTGACCTGCATACAAATTTCTCAAGAGGCAGGTCAGGTGGTCTGGTATTCCCATCCCTTTCAGAATTTTCCACAGTTTATTGTGATCCACACAGTCAAAGGCTTTGGAATAGTCAATAAAGCAGAAATAGATGTTTTTCTGGAACTCGCTTGCTTTTTCCGTGATCCAGCCAATGTTGGTAATTTGATCTCTGGTTCCTCGGCCTTGTCTAAAACCAGCTTGAACATCAGGAAGTTCACAGTTCACATATTGCTGAAGCCTGGCTTGGAGAATTTTGAGCATACTAGCATATGAGATGAGTGCAATTGTGCAGTAGTTTGAGCATTCTTTGGCATTGCCTTTCTTTGGGATTGGAATGAAAACTGACCTTTTCCAGTTTTGGCCACTGCTGAGATTTCCAAATTTGCTGACAAATTGAGTGCAACACTTTCACAGCATCATCTGTCAGGATTTGAAATAGCTCAACTGGAATTCTATCACCTCCACTAGCTTTGTTCGTAGTGATGCTTTCTAAGGCCCACTTGACTTCACATTCCAGGATGTCTGGCTCTAGGTGAGTGATCACACCATCGTGATTATCTGGGTCATGAAGATCTTTTTTTGTACAGTTCTTCTGTGTATTTTTGCCACCTCTTCTTAATATCTTCTGCTTCTGTTTGGTCAATACCATTTCTTTCCTTTATTGAGCCCATCTTTGCATGAAATATTCCCTTGGTATCTCTAATTTTCTTGAAGAGATCTCTAGTCTTTCCTGTTCTATTGATTTCCTCTATTTCTTTGCAGTGATCACTAAGGGAGGCTTTCTTATCTCTCCTTGCTATTCTTTGGAACTCTGCATTCAAATGGGTATATCATTCCTTTTCTCCTTTGCTTTTCACTTTTCTTCTTTTCACAGCTATTTGTAAGGCCTCCCCAGACAGCCATTTTGCTTTTTTGCATTTCTTTTTCTTGGGGATGGTCTTCACCCTGTCTCCTGTACAATGTGACGAATGTCGATCCATAGTTCATCAGGCTCTCTGTCTATCAGATCTAGTCCCTTAAATCTATTTCTCACTTCTACTGTATAACCATAAGAGATTTGATTTAGCTCATGCCTGAATGGTCTAGTGGTTTTCTCCATTTTCTTAAATTTCAGTCTGAATTTAGCAATAAGGAGTTCATGATCTGAGCCACAGTCAGCTCCGGGTCTTGTTTTTGCTGACTGTATAGAATTTCTCCATCTTTGGGCTGCAAAGAATATAATCAATCTGATTCCAGTGTTGACCATCTGGTGATGTCCATGTGTAGAGTCTTCTCTTGTGTTGTTGGAAGAGGGTGTTTGCTATGACTAGTGTGTTCTCTTGGCAAAACTCTGTTAGCCTTTGACCTGCTTCATTCTGTACTCCAAGGCCAAATTTGCCTGTTCCTCCAGGTGTTTCTTGACTTCCTACTTTTGCATCCCAGTCCCCTATAATGAAAAGGACATCTTTTGGGGGTGTTAGTTCCATAAGGTCTTTTAGGTCTTCATAGAACTGTTCAACTTCAGCTTCTTTAGCATTACTGGTCAGGGCATAGACTTGGATTACCATGATGTTTAATGGTTTGCCTTGGAAACAAACAGAGATCATTCTTTTGTTTTTGAGATTGCATCTAAGTACTGCATTTCAGACTCTTTTGTTGACCATGATGGCTACTCCATTTCTTCTAAGGGATTCCTGCCCACAGTAGTAGATATAATGGTTATCTGAGTTAAATTCACCCATTTCAGTCCATCTTAGTTTGCTGTTTCCTAGAATGTCAACGTTCACTCTTGCCATCTGTTTGACCACTTCCAATTTGCCATGATTCATGGACCTAATATTCCAGGTTCCTATCCAATATTGCTCTTTACAGCATTGGACCTTGCTTCTATCACCAGTCAAATCCACAGCTGGGTTTTGTTTTTGCTTTGGGTCCATCCCTTCATTCTTTCTGGAGTTATTTCTCCACTGATCTCCAGTAGCATATTGGGCACCTACTGACCTGGGGAGTTCATCTTTCAGTGTCCTATCTTTTGGCCTTTTCATACTGTTCATGCGGTTCTCAAGCCAAGAATACTGAAGTGGTTTGCCATTCCCTTCTCCAGTGGACCACATTCTGTCAGACCTCTCCACAATGCCCCATCTGTCTTTGGTGGCCCCACACATCATGGCTTAGTTTCATTGAGTTAGACAAGCTGTGGTCCGTGTGATCAGATTAGCTAGTTGTCTGTGATTGTGGTTTCAGTCTCTCTGCCCTCTGATGCCCTGTCTCAGTGCCTACTGTCTTACTTCAGTTTCTCTTGCCTTGACATGGGGTATCACTTCATGGCTGCTCCAGCAAAGGGCAGCCACTGCTCCATACCTTGGACATGGCAGCGACTGAGAGGAGTTATCCCACCTCCAAGGTCAGGGGCGGTGGCCGAGGGGAGCTACCCCACATCCAATGTCCAAGGTAAGGAAACTTATATTTAGAAAAGGACAAAGTATTTATCACCTGTGAGACCAGGAAATGATAATGAGGGACATTTCCAGGTATAAGATTACAAGGAGGAAAACTGTAACCAACACATACCCAGCTTGTTGGGTCATATATTTGGAGTTGTGTTTTTCACCTACCCATTTAAAATATATACCTATCTAAATTATTTAATATTTGCCTAAGAAGAAATACCAACTATTTTTTGCTTCACAAACCCTTGCTCTATTCATCTTGCTTTGCCTTTTAATGCTGCATTACTTATTTATGAGATTCAAGCTTATACAAATTACACTTATGTTTTATAGACTGATGAGAATTCATGGCCTATTCACTTTAGTTGGATTTAGTTATCCTTCTCTACAAATGTTATAGCTCACTACAATTACTTGCACTGGCTTTACTGCTTCACTGAAGAAGAAACTTGGCAATCAGTTTTTGGTTTCACAAGAAGGGTTGCAAATGTTTCTGAAGCCTTTTGTTAAGACCAAATTATGTCCTTTAAACTTTAAGAAAAAAATCTCTAATATATAGACAGGGATTAAACATGAATGCAAAATTTAATAGATTATTATAAAGTAAATGTAAGTATAACTGCAGCATATAATGCATTATCAGGAAAGCCCCCTGCATGCTTCTTCCTAGCCCTAATTACTTTCCTCCACCAGCAATAAACCACTCTGATGGTTTCTTACTTTCTATTGCAAATGTAGCAACTAAATAAGCATCCAAGTAATATAGTTTACTTTTTCTATGTTTAATGTGTATAAACAGAATGCATGTTATAGTATCTACCTTCATTCATTCACCTTTGTCTTTTTGAAGATTCAACCACTTTTCTACCTACCTATTCATATACTTTATTTTCTGTGTGTGTCTGTGCCACATGCATTTTCACATTCTACTATTGATGAATGTTTGAGTGTTTTCTAGTTTAAGGCTATTATAATCAATCCTGCTATGATTTTTTTTAAAATATGATTTCTGCTGGTACACAGAGAATGTGTCTGAGTTTCTATATGAGGGTAATTGTTAACTTTATTGAAAATGTGAAGGTTTCAAATCTAGATACTTCTTACCATTTATTGTAGATAAACAGTAAGTATAGGCCAGTAAAATAAAATTACTACAAAATTGGTTATTTATGAATTGCTTCACTTTTCATTTAATTAAGCTCTTCATTAAACTGTATGGTACAAAACAATTTCTAGATACAGTACTTTTTTTTTTTCTTTTTAGCAGTGAAAACTTTAATGCTGATAGGAGAAACAGAGGAGATAGTGGTAGAGAAATCAAGGTAAAATAGAAATACAGAAAGGTAAGAAAATATCAGTGAGCAGATTCTACTTTGTCCCTTCAAATACGGATTTTTTTATTAATTCAAAAAAAGTAAGAAAGGCTATCTCCTCCCGCCTTGAAACTCTGGATTACTGACATACTTTCCTTTAATTAATGGGACATACATTTCAGTCAAAATATTTATGCCTAAAAATTTTTATATTCAACTTTTGGTATCACTAAAAATTGCAGGTAATCTTGGTCCTGAAGAGACAAAATGTCAATATTAGTGCATTGAAATTATGTCATTCAGAGGAAGAACTAATGAATTAACACAGCTCAAGAAGGCAATGGCACCCCACTCTAGTACTCTTGCCTGGCAAATCCCATGGATGGAGGAGCCTGGTAGGCTGCAGTCCATGGGGTCGCTAAGAGTCAGACATGACTGAACAACTTCACTTTCACTTTTCACTTTCATGCATTGGAGAAGGAAACGGCAACCTACTCGTGTTCTTGCCTGGAGAATCCCAGGGACGGGGGAGCCTGGTGGGCTGCCATCTATGGGGTCGCACAGAGTTGGACACGACTGAAACGACTTAGCATCAGCAGCAGCAACAAAGTTTCATCAATTATGTAAATATTGTTGACTTTTGTAAGCAAGTTTGCCTTTATGATTTTTCTGATTGTCACTCAACTGGAAATCACAAATCCCATGAGCTAAAAAATAATTCACAAATGCATAACATTTTCCACAGACTTAATGTGGATCACTTAATATTTTAAATTTTTATTTCAAAGAGATGATGCATGTCAATTCTGGTTGATATGTACACACTGTTTTTTTTTTAAATAGGTAATCACAAGGACATACAGAAATAAAATTTTCAAAACAGATGGTACAGATAAAAATCTTCAGAAAACATATTCTAAGACAGTAGTACCATGTATTGCTTACTATTTTATTATTTTTTTAATATTTGGCTTACTATTGGCTTTTGAAATAAGAGTAGGTGAGAAGACTGTCTGGATCCTTGTGAAAATTTATTGAAAATTAAGCAAATGGCAATGAATAAGTTCTAGATAAATTTTTGAGAGAGTATCTCAATTCCACTCAGATCTGTAGGCATTTAGCCATGGTTATAAATCTAGGAAGATATTGATTATAAAATTAAAAAACAGTAGCAGTGTTATTAACTAACATATTGATTGTTTGCTACATGCCAGATACAGTTCCAAGTGCTTTCTGTGTATTAGCTCTTTCAATTGCCACAAAATCTAATATAGTAGGCTTCCCTGATAAGCTCAGCTGGTAAAGAATCCACCTGCAATGCAGGAGACCCCAGTTCGATTCCTGGGTCTGGAAGATCCACTGGAGAATGGATAGGCTACCCACTCCAGTATTCTTGGGTTTCCCTGGTGGCTCAGATGGTAAAGAAGCCTCCTGTAATGCAGGAGACCTGGGTGTGGTCCCTGGGTTGGGCCGATCCCCTGGAGAAGGGAACAGCTACCCAGTCCAGTATTCTGGCCCAGAGAATTCCATGGACAGGGGAGCCTGGCAGGCTACAGTGCATGGGGTCACAAAGAGTTGGACATGACTAAGCAACTTTCAATTCACTTCCTTTCACTAGTATTTTCTCTACACCTGCAGACTTTAAGAGGTGAGTTACTTTGCCAGGACTGTGTGGCAAGTGGCAGAATCAGTTGCATCAACCTGTGAAATCCTAAAGAACCTGTAATTACTTTCATTGGAAGCAGCCTAAAATTCTGGTTAAGAACACTAGTCTTGACATTAGACAGTCTCTTGAACTCTAGTTTTACAACTTAGCAACTCTGTGACTTTGGCAAATTATCTAGTCTACTTGAAACTCAGTGTCCTTGTCTACAAAATGGAAAGAATAAGTCTAGTTTATAGACTTGCTTAAGGTTTGAAGGAGAGAACTCACAATTGTCCAAGCGTAAAAGAATTCTAACAGCTAATGTAACAGTAGTGGCAGCAGCAATAACATCTTATACTCTTGAATTTTGAGACTTACTTTGAGATATATTTTATTTTTAATTCAACAAATGGGTCTATGGTATGACCCATTTTGCTAAAGTTTCTAACCATGAATACATTTCAAAGTCATGTCTTTTATGCCTTCCAAAAAATGGCTGACAATGTGGAACCAATTATTAATTACTTAGAAGCTTGCAGGCTGCTATCAGAATCTTGTCAAGCTTGAAGTCCAACTTGGGGATGATTCTTCCCTCAGTTCCAAATCTAAATTATTATGTCATCATCTAGGAAGCATTTCTCCCCCTGTTTTAACAACTAAAATGGATGAAAAGAAATCTTAAGTTTACTAAAATCAAAATGTACTGTATCTAATACCATTTTCCTAAGGGGAAAAAAGTGCAATGATTTTGTCATGACTTGTACTTAGTACAAGTGAAAGTCATCATGAGGATTTCTGGCCTTATTAGACCTATAGTTCAGGAGTGATGGATGGAAACTGAATGCCATTTGTTTTCTTGGCCTCACAAGATTGGATTAAGCACCTCTATATATACGCTTTCATACTCTCTATACTTTTTTTTTTTCACAATACTCATGAAAATTTGAAATTTTTTCTTTGTGTAACTTTTTTCAAACCTGTATGTTCCCTATTAGAATGTCAATTCCAGAAGGGCAGGCTAGAAGCTCTCCTAGATGGTGTGATTGTGCTGTGTATCTTTATTACTGGAGGTTATTGCTCTAGTGATTTTAAAGGCAATTATTTTTTAACATCTGGAGAAGGCAATGGCAGCCCACTCCAGTACTCTTGCCTGGCAAATCCCATGGACCGAGGAGCCTGGTAGGCTGCAGTCCACTGGGTCGCTGAGAGTCGGACACGACTGAGCAACTTCACTTTTACTTTTCACTTTCATGCATTGGAGAAGGAAATGGCAACCCACTCCAGTGTTCTTGCCTGGAGAATCTCAGGGACAGCGGAGCCTGGTGGGTTGTTGTCTATGGGGTTGCACAGAGTCGGACACTACTGAAGCGACTTAGCAGCATTTTTTAACATCTACTTTTTTTCAGTATAGTTCAAGTGATATAACATCAAAGAGCACTTTGCTCTTATGCTTATTTACAGGCCCAGCCCCTAAAATGCTGTTCAGCACAAATTTGACAATAAATATACATGAATAGCTGGTTTTAGAAAAGGCAGAGGAACCAGAGATCAAATTGCCAACATCTGCTGGATCATCAAAAAAGCAAGACAGTTCCAGAAAACCATCTATTTTTGCTTTATTGACTATGCCAAAGCCTTTGACTGTGTGGATCACAATAAACTGTGGAAAATTCTGAAAGAGATGGAAATACCAGACCACCCGACCTGCCTCTTGATAAACCTATATGCAGGTCAGGAAGTAACAGTTAGAACTGGACATGGAACAAGAGACTGGTTCCAAATAGGAAAAGGAGTACGTCGAGCCTGTATATTGTCACCCTGCTTATTTACCTTATACACAGAGTACATCATGAGGAACGCTGGGCTGGAGGAAGCACAAGCTGGAATCAAGATTGCCAGGTAAAATATCAAAAACCTCAGATATGCAGATGACAACACTCATGGCAGAAAGTGAAGAGGAACTAAAAGGCCTCTTGTTGAAAGTGAAAGAGGAGAGTGAAAAAGTTGGCTTAAAGCTCAACATTCAGAAAACGAAGATCATGGCATCTGGTCACACCACTTCATGGGAAATAGATGGGGAAACAGTGGAAACAGTGTCAGACTTCATTTTTGGGGGCTCCAAAATCACTGCAGATTGTGATTGCAGCCATGAAATTAAAAGACACTTACTCCTTGGAAGAAAAGTTATGACCAACCTAGACAGCATATTCAAAAGCAGAGACATTACTTTGCCAACAAAGGTCTGTCTGGTCAAGGCTATGGTTTTTCCTGTGGTCATGTATGGATGTGAGACTTGGACTGTGAAGAAAGCTGAGTGCTGAAGAATTGATGCTTTTGAACTGTGATGTTGGAGAAGACTCTTGAGAGTCCCTTGGACTGCAAGGAGATCCAACCAGTCCATTCTAAAGGAGATCAGCCCTGGCTGTTCATTGGAAAGACTGATGCTAAAACTGAAACTCCAGTATTTTGGCCCCCTCATGCAAAGAGTTGACTCATTGGAAATGACCCTGATGCTGGGAGGGATTGGGAACAGGAGGAAAAGGGGACAACAGAGGATGAGATGGCTGGATGGCATCACTGACTCGATGGACATGAGTTTGGGTGAACTCTGGGAGTTGATGATGGACAGGGAGGCCTTGAGTACTGTGATTCATGGGGTTGCAAAGAGTCGGACATGACTGAGCGATTGAACTGACTGACTTATAGATGAATACATAAATGCATGAAAACATATATGAATGATTTCAAACCAAACTTAAAATAAGTATTTTATATTTTTATTCATTGCTATATTTTTCTAATACAAGAGTAAGAAAAATTACATGATTCAAAAATAATTCAGTTAACATATATTGAGAAGAAACCACAATTCTACACTAAAGCATTAATGCGCACAAAACACATTGTCTCTTTTAGAATGTACGTTAGATAGCAGAGGTATAAATGCAAATAATTATATACAATGCAATATGAAAAGTGCTGACACAGGCATGTACAAAGTGTTATGGGATCAAAAAGTGGGGACTAATTTAGCTTTCAGCATTTAAATGATTATATAAGTATACATTTTTATTTATCTATGTTCATTTTGTTTTATTTGATAAAAATAACATTGGTTCTGTGTCTACACAGTCATGTTTTTGAAGAATGCTCCACTGAAAATATTCTTTGGTTCCAACTCTATTTCCTAAAAGGAAAAAAAGGATTT
This sequence comes from Bubalus kerabau, assembly GCF_029407905.1. Classification (NCBI taxonomy): domain Eukaryota; kingdom Metazoa; phylum Chordata; class Mammalia; order Artiodactyla; family Bovidae; genus Bubalus; species Bubalus kerabau. The sequence goes on from NC_073645.1 coordinate 8,027,509, forward strand.
CTTGAGTCTTTATCCCTTTAGTGTTTATTTCTCCTCTCTTTATACTCAAGCATAGTTTAGTATTAAGTGTAAGCTTTTGCTTCAAGCCTTCTTTAAATAGATTTCCTGCCTGTTTCAATTTGTATGAAATCCCAGAAGGCCTAGTTAAAAATTAACCTGCAACAACAGAACCCTGCTTAAGTTTCAGGACTTGCATTCAAATCTTCATATGTTGACACTCAGCATTTATGAAGTATCTGCCATCATAACTGGAAAAACCAACATGCTGTGTATGGATCGTTAACAATTTTGTATAGAATTCAAAATCCAGATTTGAAATGTGACTGCTTGTCTAGTGGTATATTTTTCCATCATCTCTCTTAACCCTGCGCTACAGCCTGATAGACCATGCTTTGTGTGCTATATACATAAAACCAATTATGACATAAAGATAAGATTACCTTGTTTTATTTTAGATGCAATCATATTCTTTCGAAGAGAGATGAATATTAATTTTACTTTATATTTGGCACTAGTGGTAAAAAATCCTCCTTCCAGTGCAGAATATGAAGAGACGTGGGTTTGATCTCTGGGTTGGGAAGATCCTCTGGAGTAGGAAATAGCAACCTGCTTCAGTATTCTTGACTGGAAAATTCCATGGACAGAGGAGCTTGGTGGGCTACAGTCCATTGGGCTATAGAGAATCGGACATAACTAAGCACAAAACGCACACAATGCTCATTACTTTATAAATGAACAAAGTTTATAATTATTTTGATGATTATATCACTTTTTAATGAAGTTAAATTTAGATAGTGCAAGTAGATTGACATGAAACGTAAGATTTGAGGCATGTATAAATACAGTATGCAGTAATGTACATTTCTTAATGCATTAATTATCATGTAGATTTGCAGATATTAATGCAATGAATAGAGAGAACAAAGAGAAAATGAGGGGGAAGAAAGTTGATATAGTAGGAAAAGCAAAAGATTTATAGTGCAAATCTGGGTTGGAATTTTAATTCTGCTACTTACTAGCTGTACAAGTTGGTCAATATGTTTAAGCTTATATAATATCAGTTCTCTCATCAGTAAAATGAAAGCGATTATAACTTTTCTTATTTTTATTTTTTTTGGTCACGTCACTCAGCTTGAGGGATCCTTGTTCCCCAACCAGAGATCTATCCTGTGCCCCCTACAGTAGAAGTACAGCATCCTCACCACTGGACAGCCAGGGAATTCTGCTATAATAACATATTTACAGTTTTATTGTGATGATAAAAAAAGATAACTTACATAAAAGCAGCCTTCAAACTAGAAAGTACTAAACAACTATCAGTTTCTATGTATATATACATGCATAGAAATGATTATATCTAAGTGACGTGAAGTACTTTGTTAGCAACTGCAGTAAACATCCAATTTTATTCCAATTTTATTCATTTACTAACTGAATATAGCAAAGATTTGACAATTTTTTTAAATTTTATTTTATTTTTAAACTTTACAATATTGTATTAGTTTTGCCAAATATCGAAATGAATCCGCCACAGGTATACCTGTGTTCCCCATCCTGAACCCTCCTCCCTCCTCCCTCCCCATACCCTCCCTCTGGGGCATCCCAGTGCACCAGCCCCAAGCATCCAGTATAGTGCATCGAACCTGGACTGGCGACTTGTTTCATACATGATATTATACATGTTTCAATGCCATTCTCCCAAATCATCCCACCCTCTCCCTCTCCCACAGAGTCCATAAGACTGATCTATACATCAGTGTCTCTATTCATTTACTAACTGAATATAGCAAAGACTTGACAATTTTTTTTTAATTTTATTTTTAAAATTTTTAACATTGTGTTTTAAATTCATTTTTTAAATTGTGTTTTATTTTTTTATTTAATTGTGTCATTTTTAAGAGCAATTAAGTAACTGGTATTAGGGAACATATCTAATGCTTGGGTGTATCTAGAACCAAGCATAGCACCTGGAGAATATTACATATTTTAGTACATGCTGGTTAGGTGAATATTTAAAGCAACAGTTCTGATTTTAAGAACAAAGAGCAGGTAGCAACTTTCAGTCCCCATCAATTAGGTTAAGGGTTGCTGTTTCTAAATTTGCAGTTTAATTGCCAACAATGATTTGTAGCAGCTAAGTGTTTATAGAGTACTTTAAAGCCTAAATTACTTTCCCACTTCACTGGCATAGCATCTCAGATAGAAGCAAATAAGTACACAGCTGATGAATATAACATATCTAATGAATAAAATAACAGAATACAAAAGGGAATTTTTTATACTAAAGGTTTAATATTCTTTTTTTTAAGAATTTGATATGGACCATTTTAAAGTCTTTATTGAATTTGTTACAGTATTTCTTCTGTTTTATGTTTTGGGGTTTTGGCCCCGAAGCATGTGGAGTCTTAGCTTCTTGACCAGGGAGAGAATCTGTGTCCCCTGCGTTGGAAGGAAGTCTTAGCCACTGGACTACTAGAGAAGTCCCACAAGTTTAATATTATTTCAACTGTATTATACTAAGAATTTAAAGCTTGTAAGAATGTTATGATCAGAATACTGTTTCTCAAGTAACACAAAGACAACATGTACAAATGGTTCTGATGGTACAGTAATAACTTCTGTCTCTTCTTGAAGAGTTAGATTCTCTCTCACATTTAAAAGGAGGAAAATCTATCAATATGTGTTTCTACTTAATTATATGTTGCCTTGATATACTTCCAGATTTAGCTGAATGGCTATGATCACTTTTATCTTTCATTCATCCAATCCTTGAATGAATATTTATAAAGTGTCTTTTATGTACAGAGCACTGGACTCACAGATCTGGAAGAAACAGACAGGTCCTCATTGTCATGAATCTCACACCACAGTGAAGTGCCAGCCATTAAGTCCATAAACACACTGTTGGATAAGAAAGTAAAAAATTGTCATGCACACTGCGAGGGAAGAGATGAGTACTCTGAGTGTATCTTCCTATGTACTGGGAGGCTCTGGAAAGTCTCCTGTGCGGGAAAGCTATGTAAACTGGGAACTGGAGGATAAGTAAACTACTGTGGAAGACTAAGCAAAAGAAAATGCAAAATCTAAAATGGAAAAAAATTAGCTTGGCCTAACTGAATAGCTAGCTAACTAAATAACTCAGTAAGAAATGAGGATAGCAATGGAGATAATGTATATTGACCTTTTTTCCCCTAGAAGATTGGGATGTGAAGGAATTGTAGCAAGAGAACAGATACAGTAGGACGTGATTATTTTTTACTTCTTCATTCACTTTTTTTTTGGGGGGGGGTGATAAAAGAGAGACTAATGGAAATAGGCTCAATAAGAAGAATGTGGAAGATGCTGAAAAAAGAAGCAACACAGTCCCAAGAGCATAGCCCCTGAGAATGTAGGAGGGTGTTGAATACTTTGATGGAAATTCTCCTCAGTTTTAGTACCAGGAGAATGGAAAAGACAGGGATAGATGTTGGGAGGTTTATAGATTTATTTTGAAATGATTACCTCCATGTCTCAAAATAATCAGTGAAATTCATAGCTATGGGCACATCGAATATTGTATTTCCCAGGATTTCATGCAAATTTCATTGCCTTTATGGAATTTTTTCCCCCCTCTGGTATCACTCCAGATTAGATTGAGGCAGAGCAAGGAATAATGTGAGGGGAACCACTGACAATTTTCTATAACCTAGTTTTTTATTCTCTCATTGGATGTATTTAAATTCAGATGTACTATGTAATAATAATCTTCAAGGCATGGGTTTCTGTGATATGGCTCTTAATTTCCATAATACAAATAAGTAAACTGTTTCAGAGTGAATTCTAAAATGTTTCCAAGTCATCTTACTGCTTATCCCTGGACTCCAATCTATCATACCATTAAAATAATTTATGATGCTGCACCAATTATAACAGCCTCCTTCCTTGAACAAAGATCACAAGCAGATAATATATTAATGTCCTAAACTCAAATCCATATTCTCTCATATGCCAAGTATAAGAACCTGAAAAAGTTTCTTAGCTTTTTTGAAGTATTCTGACCTGTAAAATAAGGACATTAATAACTATCTTGTTGGGTTTTTGTAAGAACTAAAAGATAGAAAAAATGTAAAGCTAACCATATCCAGGAGAATTCTCTTAAGGAGAATTAAACATAAAAATGAAAATATGAACCGCATCTCTGAGTATAAGGATAGAAATAGATCATTATTAGCTTGGATCAGGACAATCATAGCTCTGGAACCGATTATTTTATTTGAAGGCAATGAACAATTTACTTTGGAATAATTCTAAGGGCATATATATATATATATATATATATATATATATATCTGGTGGCTCAGATGGTAAACAATCTGCCTGCAATTGTTTCAGTCCCTGGGTTGGGAAGATACCCTGCAGAAGGGAATGGCTACCCACTCCAGTACTCTTGCCTGGAGAATTCTAAGGACAGAGGAGCCTGGCAGGCTGCACTTCATGGGGTCGCAAAGAGTCAGACATGATTGAGTGACTAACACACACATATGCTTTATTATAGCCTGTTAAACAAGGAGTTTTTAATCTAATGAAGACAGTACAGATACTGGCTTGTGTCGGAGACTGAGATGCACTACTCAGGTTCCCCTTCAAGAAAAGACATTCTGACTTCTGAAAGGATGTAGGAAGATGTCCTTCAGCTGCCAGGCACTTCCCAGAGTATTTCAGTTTGCACAGAGAAGGGTCACACCTTTCTCACTGTAGCCCAAGTGCAAAAACCTTCTCATTTTGACCTAATCTGGAATAACTCAAACGTGCAGCTCTTATTCCAGAGCTCCTTCTGGAATTGGCCAAAACTGTTGTTGACCCTGTGCAGTTAGATTTTTCTCTTAATACAATCCTGCTTCTGTCTCTGCTTTTCACATGCATGGATCTGATCTGATTCCTGTCTCACTGTCTCCTTCACAGGGAGCCCAGTTTTCAAGCAAAAACCCTTATATAGCACAATATTTTCCCTCAAGCCATGCAAGAATCAAAGATAGGAGGCTTTTTTTTGGTAATTTTTAATCTAGATTTAGTCTACAAAATAAATAAATAAAGGCAGGCAATATTTCTTTGGCTTGTTTTCTCCCTATTCAGTTTATGATATCTCAGAAGGATTAGTTCATTGGGATTCTGAAACCCAGGCCTGGAAATATTCCCTATAGGTATCATAACTCATGATGTGGATATACAGAAAATATAGTCTCTTTTTCACTGTCATATTCCTTCTACCTCAACATTTTTATGGAGAGTTCTTCTGAGCCTACAGTCTCCTCTAATGGTTTTACGACTCTTCGGTATCATACTTATCCAAGTCTGCACAGACAGACTTTTGTCAAAATCAATCACTCTTTATGAAGGTAGCAAGAATAATGCTTCCTCTGGGCAAACCAAATCAAAGTGTTCGCACCTGTCATGTTGGAGGGTAGTTTCAGTCTCCAAGTCTTTAGATTTTAAGTTTGAAATAAGTCAATAACTTTCTCCTTTATTATCTGCAAAGATTCTTGGTAGATATAGAGTTTCGATTTCTCAGAATAATATGCTTCATTTTAACTCCTGATTTCTATCTATTTTTTTAATATCAGAGTCCACTTCTTTTATTGACTAGACCACTTCTAACCATCAAAAGAATTTAATAGAATAAATGCCACTGTATTAAGGGAAATTTTATGCTAGACTGGGAAATAAGAAAATTTCATTTTTGAGGATGTGCTAACAATTAAAAAATGTATATCCAAAACAAGTTTTGGGTAAGCTCCGGGCGTTGGTGTTGGACAGGGAAGCCTGGAGTGCTGAAGACCATGGGGTCACAAAGAGTTGGAACAACTGAACTGAAACTGAAGTTTTTTCCCCACTATTTTTTTTTTAATTTCCCATTGGGCTTATTTTCTCTCATTTAACCAGAAAAACTTTAAAAATGTTGATAAAATATCTGGATCTTTTATAAATCTATAACTTTAAAAAAATTATGCATATTTGTAGCGTTAAGGTGAACAGCAGTGCCATTTTGCACCAGAATTTAAGGAAACAAACAAAAAGCACCTTGCAGAATGCCTGCCATGTGATGATCATCCTAAAATAGTGATCACCTGTTTACACAGTCAGTGACACACGTAGGGATGTACTCTGAAAGTGAATTGGAAGGAAATCAACTAAAAAAGGAAGAGCAAGCAGAATATAAATCCAAAATTTCTGATTTGAAAGAAAATTCTACATTTTGTACATCTCAGTTCTTTTCCCAGGCCCATGAATCAGACCTCGGGAGTAAATAAGGAAAGATAAGTTACTTCTTCCAATTAATTTTATTTCACTAATTTAAAGGATTATGTTAAACAGAACAGGAAATGTAATCTTCTGTTACTTCAGTGCATTGTTGGCATAGGAATAAATATAAAACCTGTATCTCCAGGTGAACAAATTTGATGATATCTCAGATTGGGGGAATGGAATGTAACTAAAAACTGTTACATTTTAAGCTCACCTTAAGGGATGAGGGCTGATAGGATAAAACCATAAGTTCAAAATCTGTATCTTGCTCTACCTCAGTGACTTTAGCAGGGTTGGTGACTATGATATGATTGCAATAATACGTTTAAAATAAAGAAAGCCCTTTTTTAATTTTATGGTTGTCATTTGGGAAGCAGTATGTGCTTATATCAAACCCAAAGTATTATTCACAGTATTTGAGCTCTAGGAGATACTTTTCTCTTATTTTGGAGAAGGAAATGGCACCCACTCCAGTATTCTTGCCTGGATAATTCCATGAACAGAGGAGTCTAGCAAGCTAGAGGCCATGGGATCCCAGACATGACTGTGCGACTAACACTTTCTCTTATTAAATGGATGTCATATTGGCCAAAGGCCTTGTTCATTTCTTTTTTTTTTTTCCACTGTGTTTTTTTAATTTTATTTTATTTAACTTTACAATATTGTATTGGTTTTGCCATATATCAAAATGAATTGCCACAGGTATACATGTGTTCCCCATCCTGAACCCTCCTCCCTCCTCCCTCCCCATTTGTCTTAGATATTCATCTGATAATCTAATATCTGAATATTCTCCATAAAATACAATAAAGGAGAATTTCACAGAAAATTCAACCTGGCTGTCACATTTTTTTCCCACCCTTCAGTTACAATTTTCTTCTGCCATTGATACCAGCAAATCATTTGTGAGACCTATAACAGCAAATGTTCTGTGATAGATAGAAGGACAATTCTTAGGACATAGATTATTTTTGCTCTTTAGAGAAATATATGTGAATGCTTGTGTTTAATATAAAAGAATATTGTGTAAAATTAAAATTAAAATTTGGGATTAGCAGGGAGGATGATCTGATAAGCAAGTATCACATCTTTAATAAGCATAGAGAAAACTGTTTAAAATTTACAAAAAAGAAAATAATAGTGTCAGAACTTGACAGACAAGGTGAGCACAACTATACGAGAAATGCCTGAGTCAAGCAGACCATATAAAATGCAATCTATGACGATAATAGTTTTCTCTTACTTCATACTTAAAAACTGATGACTGTTGACTACTGTCTAGAGATGCCCTGAAAGAGTTTCCTGCATGAGAGTTAGGACAAATGTTTTAGAAAGGGATGCCATTATAATGAGTGTAGGGGAATAATGTTTACACTACAGTGTTTATTTATGCTATGTTAGGAAGTTAGAGAAGACTTTCTTTTGACTATTCAATATTAACTGGGACATATTACCCCCCAAATGGAAAAAAAATCAGTTTTTGAGAGGCAAAAATATATTATCTATATAAAAAACACAGATAAACATATACATAAACAGATATATAATAAATCTGTGGTAATAAACTTTCATTGAGGTACAACTAGGAAGAAAAAAAAATATCTAAAAGTCCTCTTTAAGTGGGTTATAGTGAAAAAAGTTTAAGCAACAATGGAACAGAGTATTAGAAAATAAAACTATTTAATTCCACAAAAAATTGAAGGTATACTAGAACACTTTTAAACTGAACTAAACAAAATAAAATAAAATAAACTGAACTAAAAACAAATTTTCTTATGGGATTCTAGCTGACTTGAAGTAAAAGAAAGCAGTAAAACAAAAGCATAAGGGCACAATTCTGGAATAAACAATTATTGACGTGATTACTCACTCAATTCACATATCAAAAGGAATGCTTGTGTTTTCCTTTTTTAAAAAAAGAGTATACATACTAAATGAAATTTTATTTTGTTCATGTGATTGAGTGCTTGGCGTAGGAATGATACGTTAACAGCCGCATCATGGAAATAGCTTCAGATGAAATACTTGCAGAAAATGTTTATCTACTGCTTGTCAATGCAAAGAACATGCATGGCTCAGATATGAACAAGCTAACCTGCTCTGAAGAAACTCCTAATTTCATGAGGGCTATAAAAAAGTAATAACACCTTCAGTAAAGGAGCAGTGAGCTGTAGGAGCATAGTGATAAGACTTTTAACTTAGATGTTTCGAGTGTACTGACAGGCGGGCTGAAGAATAACCAGTTTGTGAAGCAGGGGGAGGGCTTCAAGCTAGAAGAAGCAGGGAACAGACAGCATAGTTAGTTTGGCAGAATACACTTAGATTCAGGGTTAGAACATGTTTGTCCATAGAAAAGATATGGGACTGAAGATGTTGGAGAAGTAAGAAGAGCTGAGTAAACACAAAATGCAATTTTAATTTTATGTGACCTTGCACCATCAATGAAATGATGTTATATTGGACTGCAAGGAGATTCGACCAGTCCATTCTAGAGGAGAGCAGTCCTGGGTGTTCTTTGGAAGGAATGATGCTAAAGCTGAAACTCCAGTACTTTGGCCACCTCATGCAAAGAGTTGACTCATTGGAAAAGACTCTGTGATGCTGGGAGGGATTGGGGGCAGGAGGAGAAGGGGACGACAAAGGATGAGATGGCTGGATGACATCACCGACTCGATGGATGTGAGTTTGAGTGAACTCCAGGGGATGGTGATGGACAGGGAGGCCTGGCATGCTGCAATTCATGGGGTCACAAAGAGTTGGACACGACTGAGTGACTGAACTGAACTGAACTGAAATTATATATATATATATATATATGATAGCTGAGCACGTAAAAACTTGTAGTACAGGGCTACATGGCTTTTTCCTAATACTTACTTAATAAACCACTTGGAGTTAATTTACATTCAAATATTAAGAGAACTTTAGACTAAGTTGTAACCGCTTAAACTGGTTTGCTTAATTTGACACTTAATTTATTTTATTAAGTATAACCACAATCAAAGAAGGCATGTTATTGGCATGTACTTGCTGTCTAGAGCTTTTGCTTCCCTTCCTTATTCCTATCTTTGACCAACTTCCCACTTCTCATGCTGCTGCTGCTGCTAAGTTGCTTCAGTCATGTCTGACTCTGTGCGACCCCATAGACAGCAGCCCACCAGGCTCCCCCGTCCCTGGGATTCTTTAGGCAAGAACACTGGAGTGGGTTGCCATTGAAAGGTTGTTGTTGAATCACTCGAATACACCAGGATTCTTGGCCCCCGGAGGAGAAGAATTCAATCCGGGGCCAGAGACGAGGCTTGATCACTCAGAGCTTTTGTGTAATAAAGTTTTATTAAAGTATAAAGGAGATAGAGAAAGCTTCTGACATAGGCATCAGAAGGGGGCAGAAAGAGTACCCCCCTGCTAGTCTTCAGCTGGATGTTATATAGTCACTAGCAGTCAGTTAATGAAAGAAAGGAATGTCTTAAAATACAGAATGGCACCAAATGGTTTATCCTGGGCCATAAAATAATTAACTTGAATCTTAAAGAAGGGCAGACCACCATACAAATAGTTTCATTTACATAGATTAGGGGAACAATATCTGAGTATAACATACTGGTTTGTCAAGTAGGTTTTGGGCCAAGAGGCGGAACCGACTTGGAGACAGAGTTTGGGGTAAAGGCATAGTACATTAGCTTAAGACAAACATTTCCGTAAGAAAAACGCATTGGTTATCTCTAGGCTCAAGAATAGCTAACTTCAGGCGAAACCAGGTGTCATTATGGCAACACAGTATTTTAAGAGAAACCTCTCTTTAAATTTGTATAGAGAAGGAAAAAAATATTGCTAGTTTGTTTCCTCCTGCCGCTTAAGAGAGATAAAAATGTCTGACACTTGCAGGCTATTTCCTCCATTTGGAGACCCCTCTCTTCTTGGGGACCCCTAGATTTCCTATCAACCTGCCTAGGAAATGGCTCTCTCACCATTTCCTTCTCCAATGCAGGAAAGTGAAAAATGAAAGGGAATACGCTCAGTCGTGTCTGACTCTTAGTGACCCCATGGACTGCAGCCTATCAGGCTCCTCCGTCCATGGGATTTTCCAGGCAAGAGTACTGGAGTGGGGTGCCATTGCCTTCTCTGCCCACTTCTCATACATTGTCGCAATTTCTGTTGCCAAATATTTTAAAAGTTTTTTCCCTATTAATGCCTCTTATTATGTAAAAATGGACGAGCATGACTTTTAGGCCTAATATTTAATTGCACAACATAGAGGTATAGAAAGTAGTTTGTGCTGAGTGCAAAAGGGATCAGAAGGCTGGATGGAAAGAAGAGGTTTCCCAGAAAGAAGCTGAGTGAAACTGGAGGTAAGTTTTGAAGAATTACATAGGATTTAAAAACAAATGCCAGTGAAACTGGAGCCTATTATACAGAGTGAAGTAAGCCAGAAAGAAAAACACCAATACAGTATACTAACGCATATATATGGAATTTAGAAAGATGGTAACAATAACCCTGTGTACGAGACAGCAAAAGAGACACTGATATACAGAACAGTCTTATGGACTCTGTGGGAGAGGGAGAGGGTGGAAAGAATTGGGAGAATGGCATTGAAACATGTATAATATCATGTATGAAACGAGTCGCCAGTCCAGGTTCGATGCACGATACTGGATGCTTGGGGCTGGTGCACTGGGACGACCCAGAGGGATGGTATGGGGAGGGAGGAGGGAGGAGGGTTCAGGATGGGGAACACATGTATACCTGTGGCGGATTCATTTTGATATTTGGCAAAACTAATACAATTATGTAAAATTTAAAAATAAAATAAAATTAAAAATAAAATAAAAAAATAAAAACAAATGCCTAGAAGTGAAAGTAAGAGGGAGCATTTTGTGTTTGAAGGACAACAAGGCAGGTAAACTGTTTTTTTTTTTTTTTTTTTTGGCTCTGCTGGATCTTTTTGTTGTGGTGCCTGGGCTTTCTATAGTGGCTTGAGGGAGTTTCTCTAGTTCTCTTAAACTAGGGCACACGGGGCAGCACACAGGGTTCTCTTGTGGAGCACAGACTCTAGAGCATGTGGGCTCTCTACTTGTGGTGTATGGGCTCTCTAGTTGCAACACGTGGGCCTAGTTGCCCCACAGCACGTGGGATCTTAGCTCCCTGACCAGGAATTGAACCTGTGTCTCCTACATTGAAAGGTAGATTTCTAACCACTGGACTACTAGACTCTATTATTGTTTCCAGGTTTTTGCTGCCCCACACTCCAAAAGGATGTTACTTCCCCATCTTATGACATCACCAATGATGATGTAAGATTTGTAGGTGATATGTTCCACATTGAAGCAGAAGCATTAAGAGCTGTGGCTTTATTATCTCTTCCCCCGCCCTTGGTCACATGGATGTACATATGTATGTGTGCATCCTCAGTCATGTCTGACTCTTGCAGCCCCATGGTCTGTAGCCCATCAGGCTCCTCTGTCCATGGAAATTTCCAGGCAAGAATGCTGGAGTGGGTGGCCATTTACTTCTTCAGGGGATCTTTCCAACCCAGGGATCAAACCTGCATGTCCTGCATTGGCAGGCCGATTCTTTACCACTGCAACCTGGGAAGCCCAGTCACATGAATGACATGTTCCAATAAAGCCTGCTCCTTCAGACTCCTTCCTTGAGTAAAGACAGAAGAGCTACATGGAATCCATGGTAGATACTGCACAGATGAGAAATAAACATCAGTGAGAGAAAACCGCTGAGATTTTGGAGTTATTTAAAAGCTGTCTGACATAATAAATAAACTCTTTTGATTAAAACATAGAGTTTACATCAGAGAGTTAGTTCTGAGAGGTTAGTGTATAAGTATAGGTTAGAAAAAGATCACATAGAGCCTTCAATGTTATAATAAAATGTAATTTATTATGTAAACTAGAAATGATTGTTTTGGCTATTATTAGTGAATTCAACAAAATTTTCATTTAAGGCACTTACTGCTTCATAAGAAGCAGTCCTCATGAAGTATTTATTCAGCAAATATTCACGGAACCTTAATACAGAGAAGGCATTAGAAGTTAAACTGGGAGCAATGCATTTTTCGTGTCCTCAATTTGCAGGAAGTATAGTGTAGAAGAGAAGCAGGTGAGCAAGCAGCTACATTATATTGTTGAACTAAATGAAAACAAAATGGCAAGGAGTGTTAGTGGAAGGACAATGTCTTGATTTGGGGAAACCAGGAAAGGCATCCTAGAAAAATGTCCAAGCCCTGAAAGACAGTTTAGTAGAGGTTTGCTCCTTGGTAGAATAGAAAGAATTTAAGATCACTAAAAAAAGACATAGCTTTGGAGAAAAATACGGGCAGCTGTCAAACCTTTTATGTGGGGAAATACTGTTTACTGAGTTCTCTGGGTAGAATTTATCTTTCAGATTTGGAAGGATGGTCTGAGTAGTTATGACAAGTTAAGAAATGTTTAGTGTGAAATAATTCTTAGATCCCTTTCAGCTCTCACTATAATGATTTTAAGAGCCTCACAACTTATGATCAGTTCCTGACCACTCACCTGTTGACATACATTTGTTTCCCAACCCATGATGAAATTACTTTAAAATGCAAGTGGAAGTTACCTTCTCTTCTGCTTTCAAATGTTATACATTTTTGATTTTTCAAAAATTCAGTATTTTTCTCAGTCCAGATGTAGCCAACATTTCTCAATGTGACAATATCCATAAAAAGATCAGGTATAATTTTTCATAGAAATTTCTCTATCATATGTCTAATACTACCTGAATTTATGCCTCAAATGTCTTAAATCTTCATTATTGTTTCTTTTAATAACTAAAGTGCTCTTTCCTTTTTGTTGTATATCATTTCATCATACAAGCTTTCCTCATATTTTTATTTGTTACACTAAAAACACAACATGGACAGGTTTTAAGATTTTTCACATATTATTTCTATAATTAATACAGGCACCCAAATTCTCAGATCTTGACAAAAACAAAGCAATGGAACCTAATAGACACACTGCTCCTGCTGCTGTTGAAGTTTAGTCACTTCAATCATGTCTGATTCTGTGTGACCCTATGGACTGTAACCAACCAGGCTTCTCTGTCCATGGGATTCTCCAGGCAAAAATACTGGAGTAGGTTGCCATTTCCTTATCCAGGGGATCTTTCCAACCCTGGGATCGAACCCAGGTCTCCTGCATTACACATTGTAGGCAGATGTTTTACTGTAGAGCCACAAAAGAGCCCAATAGACTTACTGTGCCAGGTTAAATATGATCTTAAGGAAAATGAAGCGTATATATAAACCAAATAAAATTAGACTAATTTATTCTATTTTTTTTAATTTTAAGAACTTTATACAAAAAATGAGCTTTTTAATAGCTTCCAATTACATGTTGAAAACCTCAGTAAACATACCTAATTTTTAATTGATTACTTAATATGATCTAAGCATGCTATTAAATTAGTTCAATCCTCATAGTAGGTAGTGAGATAAATACTATCATCATACTTTTACAAATGAAGTATGGAAGCTTAGAGTGACTGACTCACCCAAGGACACAGAATTAGTATGGGAAAGAGCTGGGCTTTTAACCTAGTGCTTAAGCCCTTAAGCGATCTCTAGTTTACATATGGGTTTTCTAGACTCCTAAGGATTAAATATGTGACAGTTTCAGTATTTAAAAAAAAAATATTTACTCTCGTTATATTTTTAGTGATTTGAACTCAGGTACACTTGTTATCTTATAGCCAGTAAGTCTATTGGCCATTGTTCAATAATGAATAGGTATGGAGAGAGGAAATAGTTGCCAGTATCATGAGTCAGTAAATTGCTTTTCTCCTTTTACACTGATAATCACATCCCTTGAAATAACTCAGCTTCTTTAAAGAAATAAAGATAACAACTATTTTATGTCTTTTTGAAGTTGATAGATAATTTAAAAAATGTACTTCCATTAGTAATGTCATTAAGGATGCACTGCCCAACTTCTTCTGACCTCCCTGCTCAACAACTTTTATGGCTCCCGCTTCAAGGTGAGAGAGGAGGGCACAGACTCAAAAATTGCTGTGAAGGACAAGCAGAAACTAGAGCGAAGCTCCCTCTCAGTTTCGCACTGGGCTGATAAGGTGCTACATGGCAGTTCACACCTTTCTCATAGCTGTATTTTCTGTTTGTCCTCAAAGTTCTTTATATAGACCTGAATTTTATGAAAATAAACAGAAATCATTTATCTAAATAATCCAAATGGGTATGAATATAAAACATTTTAAATAAGAATGAATCATTGAAAATGCATAAGTAATCTACGCAGGGAGTTTTCAATGGAAGGAGGGCAGGCCTCATGCTCTCCTTCAAGGTCTTGTCCAGTATATTCTACCCATAAAGGCATGCTTTTACATCTCTACAGAATTTGTAATTCTGAGTGTAGGTATCCCAGTAATGGGTTTCCACCTTTATCGATCAGAAAGCATATATAATAGATTTCCCTAAAATATAATTAGGCAGCAAGAGGCATAGATATAATGTGTAAGAAATATATTTTCCAGCTTCCTTTTTAAATGATGTACTATAAAATGGTATAGTCAATAAAAGCCCTTGTGCATGATGTGTTGTCCTTATTAAGTAATTATTTGGCTGACTGCAATGTTAACTGGCTGATTCAACTTTGACTTCAGTGATTAAGGGTATTCAAAAGTTTTCCTAGCATACATCCAAAGTTTTGTCCAGTGAAATCTTTATTTGACTGCAGACTATCAGCCGATGTCCCAGCAATATGCATGCACAAATAAGTAGCCGCAAATCAGGTCCCATAGGAAGGTGTATATCACAAAATGTGTTAACCATGGAGAGATGATTATAAAGTTGCAGCTATTACTGTTTATTGCTTTGATGTAGTACAAGATGAAAAGAGATGTGTGATATTTCTTGTTAACAATTTTAATTAACTTTTAATTGATTTCTAGGAAGATGAATGGTTTCATTACAGCCTCACACACTGAGTTCCTTGGTTAGATTTAAACATCAGTGCAGACTTCTTGACAATATTGCTGATAATAGGGAATTTTATGTTTGGTTACCTTTTCTAACATCTACATACTCATCTGTAATAGTAAATAAATGAAACTACTTAGCTTAGCCATCCCATATTATTTAACTTCCATGACCTTATTTATGCTTCTCAATTAATTAGGAGTCAGAAAAGGAAGCAAATAATTCTGCATTTTATAAGTGTTCAAGTTCCTTTACCTCTATTAGATGTGTTACTCAGTTACTTTAAATTTTTTAGAGCATTTTCTTATTGACTGATGGTCTTCTATTCCATGAGCATAAAATATACTTCTTTTTATAGAAACTAGTCCTTCAGTGAATTAAGTTGTAAATGTGGGCCAGAATGTGTGTGTATGTGTGTGCTTGACTTTGAATATTGTTATTAACATTTTATAAATAAGCTGATGAAATTATAAAACCCTATTAATAAAAATGCTTCATCTAATATTTATTTTTAATATCCCTATTGAATATGTGTTAGATATTTTCTTTCAACGAATTATCCCACTGTAAGATAAGGATTTCTGCAAATTTGAGAAATTCAATAAAGAGTTATGAGATGTGCTTCTCTTCTCAAAGGAGTTACGGTTGTGGGAAAAGGTATAAATAATAAGTAACGTGAATAAGTATTTGTCAAGCCTAGAATTCTGATGTATAAAATGATCTATCTCTAAATACTAGACATTTTCATAGGAGAGATTGAACTGGGGTCGGAATTTGAAGGCTGGATTAAGGATTGGAATTTCAGAAGTGAATAAAAAATCATCATGGCAAGTCTTGAAGGAAATGTCAAAAAGTGTATTCTGAGTCTTAAGGAAATGTATAAAATTGATTAGACTTGAGAAGAAAATTTATACAGGACAGTAAATAGTAAGAGAAGACTGAAAATGTAGGTTGAAATTAACTCATGCATAGGAGTCTGGATTTCTTTCTGTAGTTCAGTCAACATGTTGAAAAGATTTTTGTTACTTGGGATTTTTAAATCTGGTGCATACATTACTCCTCTTGAGAACTTTGCCTTCCTCATTGAAATATTAATGGCACATGAAAAGTTTGGAAGTAATGAAAACTTAAAATTTTTTCTTTAATCCCAATTTCCCAAATTTATTTATTTCAACAAAGTCCTCCCTTGCTCTCTCCATTTCTCCTCACTTTCTCCCTTAGAAAAATCCTGGTATCAAGCTAACATTCCATGAAATGTAGCACCTAGAGTTAGTTTACCAAAGCCATAACAAAAATTCAATATTTGCTTCTCCCTCCATGGCCTTTTCTATCAATTTAAGCCATTAAAAAATCTCTCACTGAAACTCTTGAAAGCATATTTTTTATTATCTTTTATTTGCCATTTATTGTTTTATTGTGGACTCTGTTAAGGACCCCAACATGGTAGAAAGTGGGAACCACTAGTTCTATAAATTTAAGATGGTTATTTTCAAGTGATCGATCATGGGGAACGAACAGTATAAAGTGGAAATATTATGTGAAAATATCATGGACAGATTATTAAAAAGAGGCCTTATTCCCAGTGTTACTCAGTGAATTACAACAGTATTTAATAAACTATATGTCCCTCAAGATGTTAGTAAATATTTTTCTAAACAAATAACAATGAAAAAAATCTATGATTAAATTTGGAAACTGTGGTGTTGATATTTCCTGGGATTTGGAAGTATCAATAGATAACATCCTACACCTTCCCCAGGTTCAAAAAAATTCAGAGAGGGACATGAAATTCTGGCAAATAGAATTCTGATGTTGAGGGGGAAGAGGTTTAGTAATGAGAGCCAACTGGGTTAGTAAATGCTACCCCCACAATTAAATTTAACTACACAGCCTCAGACAGAACTGAAATTGTAGGTTTTATTCTTAGGGAAAGAGCTCATAAAGCAAAACAAGCAACTCATATGACATCCTTATAAACATCAGATGTTATGTTAAAAGAAGTCAGTGTGTTTACCCAAGTCTTTCTATCAAATTCATCACTCATGAGTGAATAAGGGAGCAGAGAAAGACGATTTTCTTGCTAAAATGTCTTTCCTCTTGGCAAGTTGAAGCCTGGAGAAAGTAAGTTACCATTCCACGATCCTTAATAAAAAAGGATCTTGCAATGCAACAGTTCTCTGAACATTGGAAAATTCACAAGGGAAAATATGATTAATGCACTGGCTTGGGAAATACCAACATGATGCGAGCACTGTAGGTGGTTCATTCTGAAATTAACTTTTTAAAAAAAATCTCAGTCTCTTGTTAAAGCAAGTTTCCTTTAACAGTCACCTAGCCCAGTGGTTTTCAAACATGAGCTGAATCATCAAATGTGAGGTCTTTTCCAAGTCATTTGTTACCAATGTAGGTACACATTTGCATTATTCTAATACTAGTTATTGGCTTATATTATCTATGGCAAATGACAATTCACTTAAATTTTTATATATTTTATTCAGTGGAACAGACCAATGGCTTTGCAACTAGATTACAGAGAATTATGCAATAACTATCATCTATTTTATTCATATTGTAATTGATGATCTGTGCCACATTTGTGAATTTCATCTCTGACATGTATAATGGTAGGAAAAGAGATTCAAAATTGCTATTCGATTTCACATCTTTTATTTTGTAGTTTTATAGGTATTATCTGATACTTAGAGGGAACACACCAAAGTTAATGATCAGAAATATATATATAGTGGAAACACTGAAACTAATCAACACTTCTACAATGTAGCAATCGCTTTATATATCAAGGTCATTCTCTGTCTTAAACTACATAGGCCGTCTTTGTCATTCTACAAAATATTAAAAATACAAAGCCATTTACTTATCATCATACTCATTTAAGTCATAGCAAAATACTACTTTGTAATTTTTAAAAATGATTCTTTCCAGTTTAGACCTGGATTCAGTAGTTCTATCAAGGTAATCAGAGTCCCAGATGAAATTTTGATAATTCTACAGTTTTTGTTATGGGATTCTTAATTAAAAGCACAGAGGTTGATAATGGAAGAGATATAAATCAAAATAGAACCAAGCAACAGATGCATAATTATTAAATATATATTTTAAGAATTATATAGCTATGTATTAATAAGTAGCAGGAGTAGCATCTTCATTAAGCAGGCTTAAAACTCAACATTCAAAAACCGAAGATCATGGCATCTAGTCCTGTCACTTCATGGCAAATAGATGGGGAAAAAATGGAAACAGTGACAGACTTCTTTTTCTTGGGCTCCAAAATCACTGCAGTCGGTGACTGCAGCTACAAAATTCAAAAACACTTGCTCATTGGAAGAAAAGCTATCACAAACCTAGACGGTGTATTAAAAATTAGAGAAATCACTTTTCCAACAAAAGTCCATATAGTCAAAGATATGGTTTTTCCAGTAGTCATGTGTGGATGTGAGAGTTGGACCATAAAGAAGACTAAGAGTCAAAGAATAGATGCTTCTGAACTGTGGTGTTGGAGAAAACTCTTGAGAATCACTTGGATAGCAAGGAGATCAAACCAGTCAATCCTAAAGGAAGTCAATCATGAATATTCATTGGAAGGAGTGATGCCGAAGCTGAAGTTCCAATACTTTGGCCACTTGATGCAAAGAGCCAACTCATTGGACAAGACTGTGATGCTGGGAAAGATTGAAGACAGGAGGAGAAGGGAGCAACAGAGATGGCTGGATAGTGTCATTGATTCAATGGACATGACTTTGAGCAAACTCTGGGAAATAGTGAAGGACAGGGAAGCCTGGTGTGCGGCAGTCCATGGGGTTGCAAAGAGTCAGACATGACTGACTGAACAATGAACAACAACAGTAATATCTTTATTTATATATGTTAATAAATGCAATTCATATGTATATCCTAGAAATAAATATATAATTTAAAAGTATTAAATATGATATAAGGTACAGTTATATGGAGCTATTGGCATGTATAACAGAAGGGTCTCATTTATATTTCATGATTCAGAGAAGACTGCTTTGAGAAAGTGATGTTTAAATTGACTTTTGAAAGATGAGCGGGCATTAGCCTGGCAAATAATAGCAGAAATCCCCACTAGGCAGAGGCTTTAGAGAAATTTGGAGGTTGGAGAGATTTGCATTATTCCAGAACACAGTGAAAGTAGCATTGAGTAGATGACGTCTTGACGATGTTAACTGTTTGAATGTTGCTGAACACAGTTGAAATCATTAAAGGATATTAAGAGAAATAATGTCATTTATCTTTTATAGAAGACCTCTCTGAAATGAAATAATGGAAAAAGAAAATAATTAAGAAGTAATCTAGTAATCTAAGCCACAGTTGATGATAATTTTGAGCAAAGAAGTTAGGATTGAGATACTGTATAAAGGTGTAAACAGCATATTACAAATAGAATAGTAATTTTCTCTGTAAATTCCATGATATCTTGGACTTGTTACCTAATACACTGTTGTAACTTGAAGCTGAGACTCATACATCATAATAAATATGCTTTTCTGAAATTATTGAATAAATGAATCACAGAACATTGAAGGAGATCTCCAGAATATCTTCTTTGTTTTTATGTAATCTATTGGGTCAGTGGAAGAATCATTTACTGAAATATGGGAATTAGAGATTAAAAAGATTTGGGCAAATATAATCAAGGGTTTAGTTAAGGACATGTTAAATTTTTGATTCTAGAGCAGAGAGAATTATGATTCCCAACACATCCCATTTGTGAATATGTTACCTTACACAGCAAAAGAAATTTTGCAGATGTAATGAGGTTTAGGAACGTGAGATGGGAGGATTATCCTAGACGTCCAGGTGGGCCCACCGTCGTCATCAAAACTGTTGGATAGTGAACAAAGATGGTAGCAGAGTGGATCAGAGAGATAAAATAGGAGAAATTCAGAAAGTGTGAGGGGAACTTAACTCACAGTTGCTAGCTTTGAAGATGGAAAAAGTGTACCATGAGCCAAGAACCAAGGTTTGTGGGTGGTCTTAGAAACTGGGAATAGTCCTTGCATGACAAGTAAAAAGGAAGTGGGGATCTCAATCCTACAACCTCAAGGAACCGTATTATGTCAATAACTGGAATGAGTGAAGAAATGGATCTTTGCCTACAACCTCCAGAAAGGAACACAGCCCTATGCATACCTTGATTTTAGCCAGATGAGACACTTGTTGAACTTCTGTTTTATAGAGCTATAAAATAATAAACTTGTGATGTGTAAGTCCTAGCAGAGATATCAGTTCAGTAGCTGTAACAGTACATACTTAACATCCCCTGTCCCTCCACACATATACATACACAGCCACATTAAGCAAATTGAATCATTCTATCATAATAAATCTTCCAAATGTTGGGATAGATTAAAAACACAGCTTGAGTGAGAATCATTTAAATTACATAAAAACCCCCAGAGAAGAAAAGTCACTGAAATGTTTAATACTGTTGATTTAATGAACTAAGACCTACTGATGTTACCAGATTTTATTTTTTTTTTAATTAGGCAGTGATTTAAGACAAAAAAGAGTATTTTTTATTGAGTTGGTTTTTTGTGGGGGAGTTGACAATATTGTTGTTTATTTGTTTTCACTAAGATGACCAGCTTGACTAAATGGTCAGTAATTTGTAAGACAAATTCTGAGAAAGATATAAAAGTAGAAGAAAATATGTGTATGTAAGCTCTTTGACTATTTTACAGTATTTTTATCCTCTTCAGACATTCCTGCAGTTCCTCATCTTTTCTCAGGCTTCAAACTTCAGAAGTAATACCCTCCCAGGGACATTTGTGTTTTGATGAATCAGAGGGACAAATCCTGTTGGAAAGTCTGGCATTCATAGGGTGCACAGTTATAAATTTGACTTTTACATCCTGGGCTTTATCAGTTCAAACAAGGCAAAAGTGTTCAGCAAACCCACCCCACTTGCTTCCTCAGTGTTTGTAAAGGTGGATGTACATCTGTTTATATGCTGTTCAAAATACATCATATTCCATCCTAAGCTTTATGAATATTAATTGATTTTTGTGTCCCTCGCTCATAATGCAGCCAAGTCTCTTGTTTTCCTTCCTTTCCTTACCAGCCATTTGGTGCATAGTTATGTAACATTTTATGGTTTCTAAGATTTATTCCAATTTGTGTGAGGAACAATGAGATAGAGCTATGTAGTACAAAATGCACAGTATTTGATAATGAGATGTCATAATTTCTATTTCAATTAATTGAGTTTTAGATTATATTATTCTCATAACACTCCTTTGAAGAATAGCCACTCAAAATTTACTTATTTTATTTAATGCAAAGTTATTTAATATGACTTAAAATTTCCAATTGCAAAAGGCTTATTATTGCATCAACAATTCTATTATCATTTAGAGGTTGTATTCTAATATTTAAGAGCCCTTTGCAGTTGCCTTACAGTTACTAAACTTTCACTTCTGTTTGGGGTTTGGAGTATGTTTAGTTTTAAACCTCAGTTGCTTGCATTAATTTATTCTAACATGAATTAATCCCTCAAATATTTATTAAGTAATTTTATGTAGGCATTATACTAAGAATTGAGGCACAGATTGTTATTTTTTTCATGCTGCTGCTGCTGCTAAGCTGCTTCAGTCGTGTCCAACTCTGTGCGACCCCATAGACGGCAGCCCACCAGGCTCCTCTGTCCATGGGATTCTCCAGGCAAGAACACTGGAGTGGGTTGCCATTTCCTCCTCCAATGCATGAAAGTGAAAAGTCAAAGTGAAGTCGCTCAGTCGTGTCCATCTCCTAGCGACCCCATGGACTGCAGCTTACCAGGCTCCTCCGTCCATGGGATTTTCCATAACTCTAAGCAAATTATAAGCCACAGTTTTCTCATTTGTAGAATGGAACCAATGATATTTATTTATAAGAACATTAGGAGAATTAAATGCAGTAATCTATATCTATCTATATGTGGTGCTTCTATATGTATTATAGGTATATAATATATAGCTTGAATTAAAAAATATACAATCATAAGCTATCACTCAATTATGTTTAATTAAAACTTTTTTAAATTTTAGAGTTCAAAATCTATTAAATAAATGATAATACAGGAAAATTCAGTATTTATGTAATGTAAAATTTCTGTCATAATATAATATTGTTATTGCTACTGATACAAAATAATTTTATGCTCATTTAGAATTAAGAGTATCATTAAACTATTATAAATTTCTTTTCATGGTCTAGACTTTTGTACCACATTATCATTATCTTTTTACTTTTCTCTCTAAAGAAAAAACAATATTTGGTTAGAAGTATGCCATAGTTCTTTAACTGTCCCTTCTAAAAAATTATAACAGAGAGTACTATGTGAATTCCTCTGTTTTTAATTTTGTTTAGGCAGCAGATCCTGATGCTGGAATAAATGGCCAAGTGCACTACAGCTTGGGTAACTTCAACAATCTTTTTCGCATCACATCCAATGGAAGCATTTACACAGCCGTGAAGCTTAACAGAGAAGTCCGGGACTACTATGAACTTGTTGTTGTGGCAACCGATGGAGCAGTACACCCTCGTCATTCAACTCTTACTCTGGCCATCAAGGTTTTGGATATTGATGATAATAGTCCTGTGTTCACCAATTCAACATATACTGTCGTTGTTGAAGAGAACCTGCCAGCTGGGACCACTTTCCTTCAAATAGAGGTATGTGGAAGAAGCAATTGTTTCATGAATTCTGTATAAAATTTGGTATTTGTATGGATCTGAATGGCACCCCACTCCAGTACTCTTGCCTGGAGAATCCCATGGATGGAGGAGCCTGGTAGGCTACAGTCCATGGGGTCGCTAAGAGTCGGACATGACTGAGCGACTTCACTTTCACTTTTCACTTTCATGCATTGGAGAAGGAAATGGCAACCCAGTCCAGTGTTCTTGCCTGGAGAATCCCAAGGAAGGGGAGCCTGTTGGGCTGCTGTCTGTGGGGTCACACAGTACTGGACACGACTGACGCGACTTAGCAGCAGCAGCAGCCAGACTTTAGTAAAATGCACACACACACACACACACACATGCAGTTAAATTTCAAATGAATGATAAGTAAATTTTAATATATGTATTTCTCAAATATTATATACTCTGTTTTATCTAACAAGCTTATTTTAGAGAGAGAAGGGAGAAAAGTTGCCATTGTAAGAAAGTGAATAACACTTCTTACTAGACTTATTATCAATTCACAAAAATAATGAATTTCAAATATTTATTATAACAATTGACAGTACATTAGACTATTTTTAAAAACTTAATAATTCCTCACCTTGTACCTCCAAAGTTACTCAGTATTAAATTTTTATGTGTATTATGTTACACTTATGTTTCTGCTCACACAAATATCAAATAACTATTTACACAGTCTAAATATACATGTATCCAGGTATGTACATATATACACATGTATTGTTGCAATTTAGTCACTAAGTCATGTCTGACTTTTTGTGATTCCATGGACTATAGCCTGCCAGGCTCCTCTATTCATGGAATTTTTCGCACAAGAATATTGGATTAGGTTGCTGTTTCCTTCTCCAGGAATTCCTCCCAAACCAGGGATTGAACCCTTGTCTCTTTATTGACAGATATATTCTTTATCATTGAGCCACCTGGGAAGCCTATATATATGCATACACATATACAAACGTATAGAATCACCCTGTATCTTACAGAAATAGATTGCTATGCTTAATATTTTATAATATTTGTTCACTTTCTATACATAACTGGCATACTTCCAGAAGTTTGTTTCTCCTTTTTATTAGTGTCTTTATATCTAAGCTTCTGTCTTTTAGCTCTCAAATTATTACCAGAAACTCTGGATATTCAGATTCAGTAAGTTAGATTGGCCTAGAAATCTCCATTTAAGCACCAACCCTTTAATTCTGACATAGGTATTCTATGAAGTATATTTTGGAAGAAAAAATATATATATAACTCTTTCTCAAGCTGCAATCTACAACTTGAATTGTGTTAGCATGAATTTCAAGAGCTTGTGTTTTTCCATGATTCAATTTGATATATGTTTATTTAGTTCAGTTCAGTTCAGTCTCAGTCGTGTCTGACTCTTTGCAACCCCATGGACTATAGCCTGCCAGGCTCTGCAGTCCATGGGATTCTCCAGGCAAAATACTGGAGTGGGTTGCCATTTCCTCCTCCAGAGGATCTTGCTGACCCAGGGACTGAACCCGCATTTCTACGTCTCCCACATTGGCAGGTGGGTTCTCTACCACTAGTACAATCTGGGAAGAAACATTACTAAATCTGTAAAAGGCAGATGCTGACCAGGGAGTAGGCTGTTATTTCTTCACTTATTCCTCTATTCATTCATTCAACAAGCTTACTGAATGCCAAGTCCTCTGCTAGAGGCCAAGGATTCAAACATCAACAAGATTTCTTGCCTTCATCGAATTTTCAGTCTGGTATAGCAAGCATACTGCTGCTGCGGCTAAGTCACTTCAGTCGTGTCCGACTCTGCAACCCTGTAGATGACAGCCCATCAGGCTCCCCGTCCCTGGGATTCTCCAGGCCAAGAATACTGGAGTGGGTTGCCATTTCCTTCTCCAATGCATGAAAGTGAAAAGTGAAAATGAAGTGTCTCAGTCGTGCCCGACTCTTAGTGACCCCATGGACTGCAGCCCACCAGGCTCCTCCATCCATGGGATTTTCCAGGCAAGAGTACTAGAGTGGGTTGCCATTGCCTTCTCCGAGAATGTTTTCTTGGGAAAGCTTATTTCTAAGTTGTGAACTGAGGAACAAATAAGAGTTGTTCAAGGGGGAGAAAGAATATTCAAGGCAGTGGAAAAACCTGCTCAAAATCCTGGAGGAGAGGAAAGAGTAAGGGCTAGAAAATATATGTGTCCACACCATGTTAAGAAGATTGGAGTTGATCCAAAATGAAATGGAAAAGAAGAGTTTTTAGGTAGGAAGGTGACATAATAAAATCTGTGCTTTAACAGTGTCTTTCCCATTGTGATGTTGATGATTGTTTGGAGGGGCCACAGCTGAAGTTCACTTAGGTGTTTGCTGTACTGCATATACATTCTAGCAAAACCTGACCTTCCCCACTCTATCTTTGCTCCATTCCTTTTCCTACCAGAGTAGGAATTTCTAATCTCTACTACTGAGTGAAATAATCATCTATAAAGTTTCCAATGAAACCTGCTTTTTCAGTTTTTTGTTTGTTTGTTCTCTGTTTGTGTGTGTATATGTGTGTGTGTGTGTGTGTGTGTTTGTGTGTATTTTGTTTTAATGACTGGGAGATTATTTTTTAGAAATGAGAATTTAAAAAAAAATATTGGAATATAGTTGATTTACAATGTTGTGTTAGTCTGCTATACAGTAAAGTGAATCAGTTACACATATACATATATCCAACTCCTTCTCTGATTCTTTTCCCATGTAGGAGATTATAGATATTGAGAAGAATTCCCAGTGCTATGCAATAGGTCTTCATTAGTTATTTATTTTATATATAGTAGTGTATATATCGGAGAAGGCGATGGCATCCCACTCCAGTACTCTTGCCCGGAAAATCCCATGCACGGAGGAGCCTGGTGGGCTGCAGTCCATGGGGTCGCTAAGAGTCAGACACGACTGAGTGATTTCACTTTCACTTTTCACTTTCATGCATTGGAGAAGGAAATGGCAACCCAGTCCAGTGTTCTTGCCTGGAGAATCCCAGGGACTGGGGAGCCTGGTGGGCTGCTGTCTATAGGGTCGCACAGAGTCGGACACGCCTGAAGCGACTTAACAGCAGTAGCAGCAGCAGTGTATATATGTCAACCCAATCTCCCAATTTACCCTTTCCCATCCTTTGCGAACTGGTAACAACTATAAGTTTGTTTGCTATATCCACGATTCTATTTCTATTTTGTAAATAAGTTCATTTGTGCCATTCTTTAAAAAATTCCACATATAAGAAGTATATGATATTTGTCTATCTCTAAGTCACTTCCCTCAGCATGACGATCTCTAGGTCCATACACATTTCTCTTTTATTTTGGCATTTTCTTTGAGAACCTCCTATCTGGGGGGTAGGTATTTTGTCTTTATTCATCTTGTGAATATTTAGGATATTATTTTTCATTGTTAAACAATCAACAGAAAATAATAAACAATCATTTACAACAATATTTACTTTTTGCTCTTTTTTATGTTAATTTTTTTAACTTTAAACTTTTTATTTTGTATTGGGATATAGCTGATTAACAATGTTGTGATTCAGATGTCCAGTTTCAGGTGAACAGCAAAAGGCCTCAGCCATAAATATGCATGTGTCCACCCTCCCCTAAATGCCCTCCCATCAAGGCTGGGCACATAACTTTGAGCAGAGTTCCATGTGCTATAGAACAGGTCTTCGTTGGTTATCCATATTAAATATAACAGTGTGTACTTGACCTTCCCAAAGTCCCTAACTACCCCTTCCCCATAGCAACCATAAGTTCACTTACTAAGTTTGTGAGTCTCTTTCTGTTTTGTAAGTTCATTTGTATCATTTCTTTTTAGATTTCACATAAAAGGGATGACAATATTTCTTTACTGTGGTATGATTCCGTTGATCAGTGATATTTCAGATAAAATAGATATAGTAACAAGACCAACAATGACAAAATCTCTTGAGTCTCGGTATTTGACTTGATTTCTTTCTTTCTCTCCCTCTCCCTCTATCTGGTAAGTTACTTTAAAAAATAGTTATCTCTGAAACATAACTTTTGATCATCATTCATTTCATGTTGTTCTAGGTACTGACACATGACCTTCATCAGTCTTGCATTTCTTTATTTTGAAAATGACAGTGATATAAACATTCTTCTCCTTAACGTGTTACAGGCCAAAGATGTTGACCTCGGAGCAAATGTGTCTTATCGGATAAGAAGTCCAGAAGTGAAGCACTTTTTTGCACTACATCCATTTACAGGAGAACTTTCCCTTTTAAGGAGTTTGGACTATGAGTCGTTTCCGGACCAGGAAGCAAGTGTCACTTTTCTAGTGGAGGCCTTCGATATTTATGGAACCATGCCACCTGGCATCGCTGCTGTCACAGTGCTCGTGAAGGTAAGGGATGTAGAGGACTTCCGGCCGCCTACTTTGTTTTCTCTACCTGTAGTTTCTGTTTTGTTTTGTATTTTATTAATCCATACTGTTGTATAATATTTGGGGGCAGCAATCCATAATTATAAATGGTACTAAAGCCAGAATATAAATTTTAAAATGGAAAGTGTTAACAAAGACTTGAGAAATAACTGAATTATTTAACTACTTATAAAAGATAAATTTGAAAGAACCACTAAATAAGAGCTCAAATACTGTTGCTCCCTAGGTCCACCATTAGCCCTGGGACTTCAATCAAGTCATAATTTCCCTAGATTACACAATAGTCCAAATTCCATTGCACCAGAGATAATAACTTCATCCAAACGCTTCAATTTAAAATAATAAATAAAAAGAGTAAGAGGTCTAAGGCTCTCAGAGCTAGTTTGTTTAGCTTAGTTTGGAACCCAAGATTCTGCAGTGAAATAAGCTTTGGAATAAGATGGAACTGGGGTTAATTTATGGCTCAACACTTTTCAAGTTCTATGACCTTGGGAACTCTCTTAGACTCTCTAGGTTTACCATCTAATTTAATCAAATACCCTGTACCAACTAATTGCCTGGAACATCATCCTCAACCTTTAGGGTTTCTTGTGATTTCTAAAGTATGGGTTTAAAATAAGACATGAGGAAAGATTTATTATTTCTCAAATATTAGTGTATATAGAGGTCATCTGAACTAAATAGTAAAATTTCATGTCCCTCTGCTTCTTCCCAGAAGAACACCTTTCTCAGAAGAGCATCTGAGGCATCAGTATATTTGAAACATACATAGATGATTCTTACACAGGTTGTGTGAGTATCAGACGTTGAAAAATGTACTTTAGTTACAAATATACACACAAATGATCCTCAAATTGCTTTACTAAAGGTGTTAGTGTATAAAAATGACTTCAAATGACCTTTATATCTTTGATGACATAAAAAAGTGCTTTTATAAACATGTTATATATCTTTTTTTGGTCAGGGGAAGAATGTACATATTTGAAACTATGGTATTCACTTATTTTCTCTGGTGCCTTCCCTCTCAAGTTAGATGTGGTTGATAATGGAGAGTTATAATCCATCATAAACTCTAGCTTGGTTGCTGTAATTTCAGCTTAGATATATTTGCTTGAATTTTTTTTTTAATAGAAGTCTTTGGTATCAAAATGAGTCCAAAACTATCATCTGAACAAGCAGCATGTGCACTCAATAAGCCTCATTCTCTATCTGGGACTCACGTCTCTTAAAATGTCTTCCACATTCTCTGACCACCCCTTTATTTTAATACATGGCATTCACTCAAGAAGTCAAAATCAGAAGGTGAGAATTGTTGCTCATTGATGGGCCCTTCTTTCTTCAGAAACAGAAGAGTATTGATCTAATTTTTATTGCCTCAGTTGCTCTCTTATTTAGAGAAGTCAAACAATTTCATTGGTCAAGACTTCCCTACTTATACAGAGTTCCTTCTGGATAATTTTGTACGTTGAAAACAAAACAATATTTAATTCTAGACATTTTTCAGTGACACTTTGTTTTCTTATTCAAGGTTATTTAAGCATGATCAAGTTTGTTGAACATTTCTCCAAATTCAGACTGACATGTACTTTCCTTTCACCTAATCACTCAGGATAAGATTATCACAAAGAGAATTGTAAAACTGTATTGTATACTATTGGGATCTATAGAAGTACCATACTTGTTTGTTTTGAAGGGAAGAGTGAAGTATATTTCTCATTTCCCTACAAATGTAAATCTTTCCCAAGCTTGCAAATTTTCTGCTATCGGTCTGTTTGCTTGCAGTACTGACAAGCTCTTTAGCTGATAACATAATTGCATGGTATTTGCCAAGAGATATTTCTACACAAATTAGTTACCATGGGGAAACCATGTTGAAGCCATCTCTGAAAATGAGCAAAAACATAATTTCTTTTGTAAAGAAAAGGGGAAAAAAGAAAGATTCAGTATTTAATATCTAATCCATCACATTTATTTAAGATTGGAGTGATAATGGAAAAAAATAAATATTTATTTCAAAGGAAAAATATTTTCACAATAGAAGGAAAATTGAATTTTAACACAGACACCTGCAAAGAGCTTTCTTAGTGTCAAATTTCAAGGATCCAAAACAAAACTAATCATGATCATTTGAACAATATGTATATTTGTTACAAAGGCTTTGCAGAATATTGCTGAAACAAGGTCTTTTGGTTGTATATATATTGAATAAAAATTGAACCTGTGACCATAGTGAATTACAGGATATGGGTAAATCTCTGAAAAATAGGAATAAAATTCTAAATAGTTATAAACATAAAATCCAGAGAAAAACATGTCCTTACAAACTGAGTTATAATAATATAATATAGAAAATACATGGAAATAAAAGATCTGTTTTCTATAGTAAGCAAAAAGCTGAATACAAGCCAGAAAGATTGAAATACTTAAATGTATATACAATTCTGGATAGCATTAAAAGGAATTTAATGAACTTTTCCAGGATAAACAGATGACTTAAGTCATTTGCTGATTGTAGTTTTAGATAGAATGTCTTGCACACAAGTAGAAGAGAGAGTGAAGGAGATTCTTCTATGAAGGGAAGAGACTGTATTCACCCCCGTTGTGTTTACCTATAAAAGAAGGTACAGGTATGAGAGTAGGCAGGGACAGATGGAAGGACCAGAAAAGAATGACCATCTACGGGGACTGAAGTTATTAAGAAATTCAGTGAGTCTTGGAATATAAAGCTAGCATGTTCATGTTTCAGAGTGATTTCTTCCTCTGAGAAGGAAATAAATGATCCTATTCCAAAATAATATAGGAAAGAGGATAGATAGAACCTCAATGCCCAGAATAAAGGTGACACCTGCTGAAACATGGGCACCTGGCAGGCAATGAATTGCCTCTGATAGTCTATGGTGACAGTATTAATAGAGCCCTTGTTTTGACTTGGTCAAAAGAGCTGTGACATGAGGGACCAGGAGGTAGTTCAGGATTCAAGCAAATCAGAAACTTAACATTTCAGTGTTTACAACTTCTTTCTCTCTGTTGCTCTGGAGTGAGGAGATTGAGTAAAAGATAACTTCAATGGACCAGCATGGTCTAATAGATTGATCTTCAGATGGCTCCAAAGCTTTGTTCATAGTGATTCTAGTGGAAGTGATGAAATCCCAGCTGAGCTATTTCAAATCCTGACATGATGCTGTGAAAGTGATGCTCTCCATATGCCAGCAAATTTGGAATATAAGCATTGGTCACAGGACTGGAAAAGGTAAGTTTTCAATCCAATCCCAAAGAAAGGCAATGCCAAAGAATGTTCAAACCACCACACAGCTGCACTCATCTCACATGCTAGCAAAGTAATGCTCAAAGTCCTCCAAGCTAGGCTTCAACAGTATGTGAACTTAGAAATTCCAGATGTTCAAGTTGGATTTAGAAAAGGCAGAGGAACCAGAGATCAAATTGCCAACTTCCGTGGGTCATAGAAAAAACAAGAGAATTCCAGGAAAACATCTATTTCTGCTTCATTGACTATGCTAAAGCCTTTGACTATGTGGATCAAAATAAATTGTGGAAAATTCTTAAAAAGATGGAAATACCAGACCACCTTACCTGCCTCCTGAGAAATCTGTATGCTTGTTAAGAAGCAAGAGTTAGAACCAGACATGGAAAAACAGAGTGGTTCAAAACTGGGAAAGGTGTACATCAAGGCAGTATATATCACTCTGCTTATTTAATTTACATGTAAAGTACATCATGTGAAATGCCAGGTTGGATGAAGCACAATCTGAAATCAAAATTGCCAGGAGAAATATCAATAACCTCAGATACGCAGATGACACCACCCTCATGGCAGCAAGTGAAGAGGAACTAAAGAGCCTCCTGGTGAAAGTTAAAGAGCAGAGTGAAAAATCTGGCTTAAAACTCAACATTCAAAAAACTAACAGCATGATATCTGGTCCCATCATTTCATGGCAAATAAATGTAGAAACAATGGAAACAGTGACAGACTTTGTTTTCTTGGGCTCCAAAATCACTGCAGATGGTGACTTCAGCCATGAAATTAAAAGATGCTTGCTCCTTGGAAGAAAAGCTATGACCAACTAGACAGCATATTAAAAAGCAGAGACATTACTTTGCTGAAAATGTCTGTCTAGTCAAAGCTATGGTTTTTCCAGTAGTTATGTATGGATGTGAGAATTGCATTATAAAGAAAACTGAGCACTGAAGAATTAAACTGTAGCGTTGAACTGTAGCATTGAACTGTAGTGTCGAAGAAGACTCTTGTGAGTCCCTTGGACTTCAGGGAGATCAAACCAGTAAACCCTAAAGGAAATCAGTCCTGAATATTCATTGGAAGGACTGACGCTGAAGCTGAAGCTCCAGTACTTTGGCCACCTGATGCGAAGAACTGACTCATTGAAAAAGACCCTGATGCTGGGAAAGATTGAAGGCAGGAGGAGAAGGGGATGATAGATGATGAAATGGTTGGATGGCATCACTGACTCAATGGACATGAGTTTGAGCAAGCTCCAGGAGATGGTGGTGGACAAGGAAGCCTGGCATGCTGCAGTCCATGGAGTTGCAAAGAGTAGGGTACAAATGAGCAACTGAACTGACTGACAGGTGGCTCAGGGGTAAGGAATCTGCCTGCCAATGAAGGAGATGCAAGAGATGCTGGCTTGGGGCGATCCCTACTTCCTACCCTGGAGTAGGAAATGGAACCTACTCCAGTATTCTTGTCTGGAAAATTCCATGGACAGAGGAACCTGGCAGCCTACAGTCCAGGATGTCACAGAATCAGACGCAGCTAAGCACAGCACAGCACATAGTTGATTTGCAGCATTATTAATTTTGGGTTGCAATTATATATATATAATTTTTCTAAATTATAATTTCTAAATTAATTACAGATTATTATAAGATACCAAATATAGTCCCTATGCTATACAGTAAATCCTTGTTGTTTATCTGTTGTATGTACAATGGTGTTTATCTGTTAATTCCATGCTTCTAATTTATCCTTCTTTCTGCCTCCTGATTGGTCATTATTTTTTATGACCTTCTACTATTCCTCTTGAGATTGGTTAGCCTGGATAAAATACCCATTTAAGGACCATGACCTTCACATGTTACCCTCTGTTCTATTCTGTACTATCAGATTCTTAATAGTATATTCTTTCTAATATATATGCACCTCCATGTTTAAAGAATATGAATACACCAAAGAGGGTGTGTCATGGGGCTGAATCAGATAATTTATTAAACTATCTGCCTATTCTGCTGTTGTACACATCTAAAACTGAGATGTAATATATTTCTACTAAAAAACAAAACCACAGGAAACAAAAATTATACAAGCCTAGAGACAAAAATAGTATCTTAAGTAGTAATACAGAGAAGGCAATGGCACCCCACTCCAGTACTCTTGCCTGGAAAATCCCATGGCCGGAGGAGCCTGGTAGGCTACAGTCCATGGGGTCGCTAAGAATCGGACATGACTAAGCAACTTCACTTTGACTTTTCACTTTCATGCATTGGAGAAGGAAATGGCAGCCCACTCCAGTATCCTTGCCTGGAGAATCCCAGGGAAAGAGGAGCCTGTTGGGCTGCCGTCTACGAGGTCGCACAGAGTCGGACACGACTGACGTGACTTAGCAGCAGCAAGTAGTAATAATTCATATATCTATGACTCTCTCTCATAGCTTCCCAAAAGTCACCCACTGATTTCTGGGACTCCCGAGAAAATGAGCAATTTTACCCTTCAGTGCTTATTACATTCTTCCCTGGCTCCCAAGGCAACTGAGACCAGGCTTGCTATTGCCATGCGTCTCCCAGTGTGGGTAACAGATGCTGATAAGCCTTGTCTATACTAGTTACTGCTAAGCAATGTCACTGTTTTCCAATTCCATCGTGACTATCAGCTGCTATCTCTATCCTGATGAATTGGCTGGTACATACTGGGGGCAGGGACGCTCTTGATATGTGAAATCCTCAATACATATTAATACTCTGAAAATTTAAATTCACCAAAGTCATATAGTACTCCAAACACTAATAATCTGTGCCTTCAATCTATTGATGTCTTCACGGTCTTTCATGATCTATTTTATAGAGCACTAGCCCCTCAAGATGGTGTCTTGAGGGGTTTCTGGGTGTCTCATAGACAAAGATTAACGGGGACAAATTAGTTTGGGAAACACCAGTATGTATAAAAAAAAAAGATGTCTGTACTGTAGGCCTTTGTATAGGAGCCTTGACTATTAATATGCTAGTGTATGTTGTGAATATCAAGAAAATAAAATGTCATTTCCCACAAACTATCATGGCATTTCTTTTAATTTGTAAAGTTTCTGATAGAACTAATTTTCTAAAGAGTGCAATTTAGGAAAAACTTTATTAGGTTTTAATGAAAACAACTATTTGTGGGGTTAAATACTGAAAAAGTTGTTGTTTAAAGTATACAAATAAAACTGCTACAATTCTCCTTTTTTTTTAAAAAAAAGGCTTTATAAATAAATTTTTTAAATTATCTTCAGGGAGATAGATTCGAATTATGCAATGTTTAGAAGCTTGCCAGATTGCCAAGATAAAAGTATAGTAACTAGTTAGAAGAGTTCTTAAAACTGTAAAATATTTTTAGAAAGAGATGTTTAAAATTTTATGTGTGGAATTGTAATGAAAATCCTACTCAAGTCATTTTATATATACTTTTCTGATGACTTTTCTAGTTCCCCTTTTTCTCACCTCCAAGTATCAGAATGATGCCTTTAGAATCTGATATGAGAAAAAAAATGTGAGGAAGTGTTACTGGCTCAGTCATGTCTGACTCTTCATGCTTCTCTGTCCATGGGATTTCCCAGGCAAGAATACTGGAGTGGGTTGCCATCCCCTCCTCCAGGGGATCTTCCCAACCCAGGGGATCAAACCTGGGTCTCTTGCATTGCAGGCAAATTCTTTACCATCTGAACCACCAGGGAAGCTCAGGATCTGGCATACCAGAATTAAATATTAGGTCTATCTTTTATTAGCTGGATAATTATGAACAACTTAATTTCTCTAAGCTTCAGCTCCTTATTATAAATTAGAAATAATAATAATAGCTAACATATCTTTTAGACAAACTAACTGAAATGATAAATTTAACACAGTTAGCATAATGTCTGATATACAGTGAAAAATAAACCATACATACACACATACACATATATAATTATGATGCAGTTTTTAGAAAGTCTGAGATAGGGTGGTATGATTAGAATCTTCTCACAGACTCAATCTCAGAATAGACACATATTCTCCCAATTGGTTTGCCTTGGAAATGAACTGAGATCATTCTGTCGTTTTTGAGATTGTACCCAAGTACTGCATTTTGGAGTTTTTTGTTGACCATGAGGGCTACTCCACTTCTTCTAAGGAATCCTTGCCCACAGCAGTAGACATAATGGTCATCTGAATCAAATTCACCCATTCCCATCCATTTTAGTTCACTGATTCCTAAAATGTCAATGTTCACTCTTACTGTCTCCTGTTTGATCACATCCAATTTGACCTAACATTCCAGGTTTCAATGCAATATTGTTCTTTACAGCATCGGACTTTACTTTCACCACCAAACCCATCCACAACTGGGTGTCTTTTCTGCTTTGGCTCAGCCCCTTCCTGCCTTCTGAAGCTATTTCTTCAGTCCTCCCCAGTGGCATATTGGACACCTACTGACCTAGGAAGTTCATCTTTTAGTGTTATATCTTTTTGGCTTTTCATACTGTTCATGAGGTTCTCAAGGCAAGAATACTGAATATACATGCTTATTCTTTGGCCACTATATGCAGAGACCCTGGATGGAAAAGACCCTGATGCTGGGAAAGATTGAGGGCAGGAGGAGAAGGGGACAACAGAGGATGAGATG
The DNA here is from genome assembly GCF_029407905.1 of Bubalus kerabau. Taxonomy (NCBI): domain Eukaryota; kingdom Metazoa; phylum Chordata; class Mammalia; order Artiodactyla; family Bovidae; genus Bubalus; species Bubalus kerabau. The sequence continues at coordinate 8,062,788 of NC_073645.1, forward strand.
GTTGGATGGCATTGACTCAGTGGATATGAGTTTGAACTAACTCTGGGAGATGGTGAAAAACGGGGAAGCCTGGCATGCTGTAGTCCATGGGGTCGCAAAGAGACACAACTTAGCGACTGAACAACTCCCAATTGACCACAGTATCATGACTTTGAAAAAATTCAAGAAACTTATCAACTGCCTCCCCCTACATTATCATTCCAGTTCAGAGAAATTAGATGGGAGTGGAATTTTATATTAAATTAGTGGCTTATCAACACTGCACAGTGTTAGTCTCTTCTAATTTAACCATTAATCTTGAAAAACTGTTTTACCTGCCAACATGCATAAGTAATGAGGCAGTTGCTCAGATAACAGGGATACATCCTATGTGAAACTTAAACTCCTTCATATGTTTTCCCATCACATCCTTATACTTCCTCCTTCATAGCATTCATCACACTTGATAATATTTATTTATTTGCTTTCCATACTAAATTGTAAACTCAGTACCAGCAGGCACTTTATCTTTCTTGGTGGTAACCGTATCTACAGCATCTAATGTACTACCTAATACAGGGGAAAGTGAAAGTGAAGTCTCTCAGTCGTGTCTGACTCTTTGCAGTCCCATGGATTGTAGCCTACCAGGCTCCTCCATCCATAGAATTTTCCAGGCAAAAGTACTGGAGTGGGTTGCCATACAGGGGAGCTCCATCAATATTTGTGATACTGAGAACTATAGTGTACACTTTGCTTCTTGTGGCAAGTGTACCATTGATTACCTTATATTGGGAATAATACTATCACCCAAGATTCTAGAAAAGCGTCAAACTTAAAAAGAAAAGAAAAGCAAAACAGTTTTAGGCAGCTAACAAAGAAACTTCCAGTACAGGTTTTTATCCCCACCCTCCCAACCTTGCCAAAAATTGTTGAGATAAGTTTGTGATTTGTGTTTAAGAGAACTCCATGCAAAATAGGAAAGGAAAGATGTGTTTGATTGGAGATGGGGCCTTTTTGACCTTATGTGACAGAATCAAAGGAGAAGGGAGAGGAGCCAAGAAAAAAAAAAAAAAACACAAAGAAACCAAGGGGGCAGAAAATGCAGAAGGCATATAATGTAAGAAACAGCAACAGGAACAACAGAGTGTGTCTGGTACTGGGAAACAGAACTAGTAACAGACAAAGGAAAAAAATCAACTGTGTCCTCTGCCAAGAAAGAGGAGGCATCAGGTTCATAAGCCTTAAAGGATTTCAGAAGCAAGGTAGCCAACGGTTCTAGTGCTAATGCTAGACAGTAAGGGAGGAGTAACAGAAGCCATTCCACCCACTAGCACACACCACCTCACCACCTGATCTCGTTACAGAGTGTGCATAAGAGTTTGAGATGAGGACTGGCATTCTCTGTATTATCATCATTTAACAAAGATGATGGAAGTATCATTGGTTAGTACTCTTCTATCAAGGCAAAGCCTCTTATCTAGAATAATTTTTAACCCATGATTCCAGACATCAAAAATTGTATCATCTCTCTTGTCTTTAAAAAGAGAACCTGCCATTAATTTGTAAGTTCACCAGCAATTTCCTATGTTCCTGTTATACTCATTAGAAAAGGTTGCTTAAAATCTACTCTGTGGTCTGCCAAAGCAGAAATGGCTTCTGTGATTACTTTAACTTGAATTTAGAAAATAAATAAACGTATTTTCTTCCTCTGAGATAGCTGTACATTCAGGTGCGGTTTCAGTTGCTTGATACATGGGAGCTAATTATGCTAACTCATACGACTATTTTTTTCCTAAGAAGAGCAAGGCTTCGTTCTGGCTGAGAACCGTGCAAACATTCAGAATACTCTTTAAAAACATGAAAAGAATTTTTTTGTTCAGAACAACAAAAATTATAATCACAGACAGCAAACTGTTATAGGTCTTAATAAAATTGCTAACGAGGACAGAAAAGGAAATTTTCTTTTTGTCAATCATGCCCTCTAGTGGAAGATTGACAACAGAAAAGAGCTTGCTTTTGAAGAGCGGAGCTTATCCTTAATTTGCCGCATAGTAGAGCATTTGTCGGACACGACTGAGAGACTTCACTTTCACTTTTCACTTTCATGCATTGGAGAAGGAAATGGCAACCCACCCCAGTGTTCTTGCCTGGAGAATCCCAGGGACGGGGGAGCCTGGTGGGCTGCCGTCTATGGGGTCGCACAGAGTCCGACACGACTGAAGAGACAGCAGCAGCAGCAGCAGCAGAGCATTTGTACAGAGGCAGATTTATATACATTTTTCTTCAAGCATCCCTGGAGCATAAATATAATAAACTATTGATTATGCTATTTGGCATTGTGCATTTCAATAAATTCTCTCATCTGAAATAATGCACTGTGCAAGAACTGTGTGCACTGGCTACACAGTTTAGCCATGGTGAAGGATTGTAACCTCAAAATATGTACAGAAAAAAGATATACAGCTACAGTGACAGCATTGATTTATTCTCCATTCTGTCAAAGGCAAGCGGGCGAAGTGCGGGGTACCAATTTACAAACTTGCTTTCTGTATAATCTGTTTATGAAGCCAGATTATAAAAATGTCCGCTGTGTGTTCAGTTAGGAGGTGAGTGACCTGGTGACTATTTTCCAAGACAACAACAAAGAAAAAGATGTTACTGTACTCAGCACTGTTAGCAGCTGTATTGACATAATTAAGAAAAAACATATTTTTCCCCTATAATAGTCGAATTAATCCAAAGCATGCCTGTAACATTAAGATTTTTAATATCTCCTTGGAGAATAGAGAAGAAAATTCATAGGAATGTACTGACTTTATGTGATTTGGGAAACTCATGTACAGAAAAATCACAAGGTTGGATTCCTTTTCTAACCTTCAGAAACTATGATTTAGGGGGCACAAGAGGAGTTCCACCCCTTTGGTTACAAGATTCACTCATTAAAATAGTTAGCACTCTTGAAAAGAGCAGAAGGAAATGTGCGTGCAAAAGTTTTATATATTTACCCCGTGCCTGGAACCTGAAGAGCAATACCTTCCGCTGTCCTCATTATAGAGAACAAGTGCTTCCTAGGTTTATTTACTTGTTCAGATTCTAAAGCTTGTCTTATATAAAGGAAGTCTTCATTGTAGAGGTTGTGAATACTGCATGTCAAAACAGGGAAATGATGTACTTTTTGAAAATTTCTCAGTTTTGCTTGCAGTTCAACCTCTCCAACTTTTACGAGAGTCTGCAGGGTTTTTCAGATATACAACTCAGATGTTAGCTCTACTGTGAAAAGCAAGCTCAATTTGATTGCCATTGTTTATAATACAATTGTCTTGACCTCTTTGCAAAAAAAGGGTGTTTATAATCAGCTAATTTGTATATTTCCAGTTTACATGGTGCAAAAAATTTTTTGTGTCAGAACAAATGCCAAAGACTGTGTAGAATAATCAAGTTAAAAAAGGATGGCCTGGGGAATAAAATAACTAACAAATTTAGTTTTGAGTTCAATCATGTTTGAGTCAGAGTATCCAAAACAATGCAGGGTATAATAATTTTTTTTAAAGTAAATCTGAGAAAGATAAATCCTCCAGGTTAATAATCATTATTTTTAAGAAAAAAGGATTTGCAATTCTCCTTAAAACCTTAAATTTTTGAGAAAAAAAAAATCACCTGGCTCTCAAGAGACCAGATTAATTTGTGGCTTTGCCAAACCAGTAGATTAGTTTAGCAGATGTCACTATGCTATCTTCAGAATCAGTAACTTTACCTGCCAAATGGTAGTTAAGTGACAAATTCAAGAACTTTTTTTTTTTTGAGTCACTTCAGTATCTCCAGTGCCTAGCACTGGGTCATAAAAATGGGAGGAACATCATAAATATCATCTAATGAATAAACATGAATAACTCATATCACTGAATTGTGAAAATTAAAAAGATACATATAAATCACTTTGCAAAAATCTTTAAATAAATTAACATGATTTCTGACTAAGAACATCTAATCCTATGTGTCATTATTGTAGTGTGCTATAGGGAAAACATCTTTTAATCATTTTATGTTTGTAAAAATGTAAAACAGCATCAAAGGATATCTCACAATTTGCATTTGAAATGCTCTAATCATCCTATTATGCTAAATATTAAAGAATTTGCAATTGCAATGGAAACATTAAAGAGCTTTCTTTAAAAGCAACAACAGAAGAATATATATACACATATATATTATATATATATATCTGCAATCTTCTACATCTGTCTCATAGAAAGGTATTCTTTATGAAATGTGTTCCTACTCTTCAAAGTTCAAAACTACATCATACCATTAGAAGCATCTTTAGAGAAAATTTCAGCCATCATTACAATATCTGAAAGCTTTTTCTGGAGGCACATGGATTGTGAGACAGGCTGTTTACTTAAGTGGAATGGGCTTCGGTAGAATGGGGTAGGCACCGTACTCCTTAATATTGTATAGGGACTCTAGTAGTTTCCTCTGGGGTGCCATTCGGAAGTGAGGGTAATGGAATTGAGAGGTTGGGAAGATCCCCTGGAGAAGGAAATGGTAACCCACTCCAGTATGCTTGCCTGGAGAATCCCATGGATGGAAGAGCCTGGTGGGCTATAGTCCACAGGGTCGCAAAGAGTCGGACACGACTGAGTGACTTTAAACAAAACAAAACAAACAAGGCTGACAGTGGCAAATGGGTTGTGTGATATGAAGAGGCAACCTGGTTTAAACTGAGCACTAAATTCTTCATTGTGTCTTAACAGGATATGAACGATTACCCTCCAGTATTTAGTAAACGGATCTACAAAGGAATGGTGGCTCCCGATGCTGTCAAGGGTACACCCATAACGACTGTTTATGCCGAAGACGCAGACCCCCCTGTAAGTTGAAGACATTGATTAATACTCTGAACTAAAGGGAGAAAATTTTAACACTTATAAATGACCCAGTTCCCAAGACAGCACAATGAGTCTGTGTGTTCCACTCTATCCACAGTCTCACATCTGATGCACTCTTGCCTGTTGCGCACACAGGTACAGACCATGTTTCAAAAGATTATTATCAAACTTAGATAATTAAGGATATGGTTTTTGTTTTACCGTGATTCAATATTTAGTATTTGCCAGTTTATCTAATACTAACGATAATATGTAATATATAAAGAATTATCTACATTTGCAATAAGTATAATTCAGTTTCTTTATTTGGAACATCATAGGTTTAGTTTAGCTTAGATAAGTTTTTTTTGTTATAAATTATTTTATTTTATTTTTTAATTTCATTTATTTTTATTTTATTTTTTAACTTTACAATATTGTATTGATAAGTTTTATCCTTTAGTGTTTTCTATCTTATTTACAATTCATTAGCAAACACTAACTCAACATATAACAATATTACATTGAATGTGCTAATTTTGGTAAGCTAAAATTGTCTTGCTTTTAGAACATATTTCATAGATTCTCTTAGATGTCCTAAATTGCCTTTCAAGATAGAGGGTTTCTAATTAAATTATAGCAGAAGTGAGGTAAATTTTCCTTAATATCATTTCTTAATGTATTGAAGATAGCATATAAAACTAATAATACTTGTATAAAAATGCTTTCTAGAAATAACTTGAGAGTATTTTACATATTGATTATTTATTCTCATAATAGTTGGATGATGAAGATTTGAATTTTTTATCTTGGGTGAACTTGTAGTATAAGTCAGTAGCTGATAAATTCTGGAAAAATGTTAAAAGTATTATATAAAACCATTTTAGAAAAGTAAGAAAATAGAAAAAGACCTCAATTTTGTTTAACATATTTTTTTAATTTTTTCTTATTTTTTAACTTTACAATATTGTATTGGTTTTGCCATATAAGTGACTTAAAATTTCTGTTTTGTGTTGCTAATATAAGCACTATTTATGTAATGCTATTTATTTAATAAAATATGAATGGCAGTCATAACATTTTTCAGCTTCAGTTATGACAAGCCATATAGTCTCTTATAACTGTGAGGTCTTAAGAAATAATAATGTTAACATGAAAGCAATGACCTTTCACTCAGAAGTTCCTTTTCTCAAATGTATTAAAATGTCCTTGAAATTGATTTATTGAATCTTGGGAAATATGATAGGCAAAACTTCAGAGCCTTGAACACACCAATAGAGATGGTGAATGTGAAATTGTGGTTTGCCTGTTTAAGTAAGCTGTCAGAGGTACAAAATATTTTAAAATTAGGAATACAGTTCAGTTCAATTCAAGATATGTGTTTGAGCACCAGCTCCATAGTGACCACTGTGCTAACCAGGTTTTGCTGTCTAGAAACTGACAATCTCACAGGGAGAACAGAACTGCACATAGAAACTATAACGCACTATGTAAATGTAGGGGAGGAAGAATTTTCCTTTCTTCCCCTCCAAGTTTTTTGGCTGATCTAATAATTAAATTGGCATAAGACAGATTAGCAAGAGGAAAACAAATTTAAATTTGTACATACAGGAGCTCATAAAAATATAATGCTTGAAGAAGTGACTATAGCAGACAGCTTTTATTTTTTAGACCAAGTACTAATACATCTGTGAAGAACTGACAAGATGACGGGTTTGGGCTTGGTGTAGTCATTTAGTAAAGAAGTAATGAGATTTGCTTATATGGCCTTGTCATCCTTGAATTCCCTGTATCTGGCAGTAAGGTTTTCTCATCCTCTTGGTATTGAGAGGATACCTTTCACACCGGAGATTTATGTTCTGCTTTCAGGGAGACAAAAGAGTAGACGTGTCCTTCTTACACTGACTGTCTCTTAAGTAACTTTAATTCAAAATAATCAACATGCCTAAGTGACATATTTTGAGCAAAGTGCCCTGAACCCTCTCATAAGCAAATACAGCATCTTAAAATACTCATATTTCTAAGAAATTTTCATTAGCACAGAATTTAAGATAGTATTAAGTTTCCTGACATTAATGATGAGATTCTAAAAGTAGGCCTGCTGCTCACCTATGTGGGACAGTCTTATTGTGGGTGGCAAAATCCCTGTTTCACTTTTGTCACTTGTGACCTTGCAGTGACTTTCAGTCACTGTGCTGATGTGAAAGAAGCTGTCTTGTTCTGTCGTCTGCTTTCTAGATAAGTCATATTACTTATATAAAATATTTACATAGAGAGAAGTTCTCCTTTTCACTTCCTAAAACCTGTTTATGGAAATTTACCAGACTCAACTGCCATATTAAAGAAGCTCTTAGGCTTGTATTCCCAATAGTATTTTTTTTTAACTTTTAATATATAATGCTGTCTTCTCAGTAGATGAAAGATGGATGCCAGTCGTCCAACTGGAATACTGAGCATGTGTCTTTCAGTTAGCAAATGTACTATTTTATGAGATTGAGTTTTGATCCTAGAAACACTTTCAGCTATTGGCATAACTAGTATTCAGCATTGAATTTTCCATCATTGCTACAAATGGTGTCCCTTAAATTAGTATAATTACAATTTGGCTGTACCTACAACAATCTGAAATAAAAGCTAATTCCATGAAATTTTTTAGAAAATATCAATATAAATTATACAACTTTCAAAATGCTATGATTGATTTTCACTTTTATTATTTTATATCAGTGCCATAAATACAGAATAAGTATTTTTCAGATGGACTTGCCAAGCATTTTTATTCTGTTAGTGTTATAAATATTTATTCACTAAAAGAAGACAGTTTCAGTTTCATATCTGTCTGGGCTCTTAAATCAGTTTCACTACTTAGGGCTGTGAGTAGCTATAGGTAACACTATGTTTATTTAATGATCTCTCTTCCAAATAAGAAGGTAAGGTCCTTGAGGGCAAGAATCAAAACTTAATCCAATTTGTTTTTTTCCCCACAGTTAACCACGTTTGGTACTTAGTAGAAACATTTGTTGAATAAATAATCAGTTATTTCTATGTTCTTCAGAATTGACAAAATGTGCCAGATCTTCAGAAATTTAGTTATTTGTGAACTTGGACAAATCGCTTCTTGTCTCCAGGCCCAAGTATGGCCATTTGAGGTCTGTGAGAATTAAGTGAAGAAAGGCAAATATAATGCTTAGTGCTGCTTCTGCCCTCTCATATAAGTAGGTATTGTTACAATTCTGCAATGATAATTTGCATCTCTAGAGGTTGGCAAGGCATCATGTTTCTTGTGAATGAAATGAGAATCACCCATTTTAACTAGAAAATAGCAACTGTAAAATCTTTTGAAGTATCAGATGGAGAAATGGGTAAGATCTTAAAGCCAGAGAGAGCATTGCTGTTGAATATAAATTAAGAATTATAAAATGCATGTTGTACAAGCCTAAAGTGATCTAGAGAGGAAAAAAAGTTTTCTAGGATTTTTTTTTTCCCTTGAATTAAAATTGTTAAGACTTTTATTTTCTGTCTTGCTTTTGTGACAGCTTTGACATTATGTAGTTCACCAGAGACGTGTGTGGTGACTGACTGATCATTTGGATATTAAAAATTGCCAACCTTTTCTTTGTGCTCACCAGAGACTTCTCATTCTGAACTGTCACAAGACAAAATTCCAAGTGTAGTTTCCGTTTACATATTTTTATCCTTTCCGAAGCTGTGGGCCAAACCACATGATAACAAGAGTTCTCTTTGTGGGCAGGGTAAATGTCTCACAGTATAGTGTCCTTCATTATCAAGTGGAAACAGAAAAATATGAATAAATACATTTTGTTCATTTCCAAGAAGTGCTAATCTTTTCATTGTTGTGTCAATTCTTTCCTTTTCATTGTTGTGTCAATTCTTTCCTTTTAATACATCTGAGGAATTTATAACATTCTTGTTTAAAGTAAATCAGTATTTGGATCATGTTTAATAGTAGCAATTTTGACAAACTTTCTTATTTGCATATAGTCATGTGAAAAATATTTATATATTGAAGACTTCTCTTTTAGGTTTTGACATCAATTTATAAAGTTAATATGCTTCTTGAAAAGCAATCTTGTAGTTCTCAATAGCAACCGGCTTTAATCAGTGAGTGTTCTCACTTCACTTTTCTTTTTTCAGAAGGTATTTTTATAAAGGGATAATAATTGCATCTGTGAGGCAAATTTTTCCTTTCTGCTGAGATTTTGAGGGCTATATTATCCTTTCAGAGTTCAGACAAGCTACCTGAGAAATTATTTTTAAAGTGATTTCACGGGTGGCTTTAACATCCTTTTCAATCATTTGAGGACACTTTTGTTGATCTCTACAGAGTAAAAAAGATGGTCAGGTCAGTTTTTCTTTTCTATGATGTGTGACTTAGAATGTCATCATGTCACCCAATAATGCCAGGTAATTATGGTGATCTTCTCCAAATGCTTAACCCTCCACATAATCATTCTGTTGCAATCTATTAGCAGAGAGCAAACAGTAAAATGAAAACAGCAACTGTCTTTATCCATGATTTGCTGCTTGCTGGCTTTGTGTGCAGTAGTTCAAACTATTCAAGGCTAGGAGTGTTATAAGACTGTATTTTTATCACCAGATGATACGGCTCTTCTGCATCATTTTCCATTTTATCTCTGCAGATCTGTTTGTCCTCACTCACCACATACTGGTTTGTGTTGTTTTGCTCTATTGATTTAGGTTATTGCTAGCAATGTAGTGGAAACTCTGGTTTTAAAGATCAGTGCTTACTAACTACACTTGCTGACCCTGGAGCATGTCAGGGGAATGTACACAGCTCAGTGGGATTTTTTCCTTCAGAGAAAAGCTGTAAGGGAAATAATCAAGAACTATTTTCACAATGCATGTCAGCTTGTGAAAATTGAGAGGAGGTAGCCTAGCCTGAGTCCCTTTGGTCTCACATACTTAATTGGAAAAAAACTCATACAATGAAACAGTTGGGACTTGATCTTTAGAATGACAATGGGTTATAATTAGATTTTAAGCTGTAAATGAATACAAAGGCAAAGGTTTATTAGACAGTTTATACATGATTAAAGTCTTGCTGTTGTTCTTCAGTCACTGTTTTGTCTGACGCTTTGTGACCCCATAGACTGCAGCATGCAAGGATTCCCTGTCCTTCACTGTCTCTTGGCGCTTACTCAAATTCCTGTCAATTGAGTCAATGATGTCATCCCACCGTCTCATCCTCTGTTGCCCTCTTCTCCTCCTGCCCTCAGTATTTTCCAGCATCAGAGTCTTTTTCAATGAGTCAGCTCTTTGCATCAGGTGACCAAACTATCAGAGCTTCAGCATCAGACCTTCATATGCATATTCAGAGTTGATTTCCTTTAGGATTGATTGATTTGATCTCTTTGCAATCCAAGGGACTCTCAAGAGTCTTCTCCAGCACCACAGTTCAAAAGCATCAATTCTTCAGCACTCAGTCTTCTTTACGGTCCAACTCTCACATCAGTACAAGACTACAGGAAAAACCATAGCTTTGACTACATGCTGCTGCTGCTGCTGCTAAGTTGCTTCAGTCGTGTCTGACTCTATGCGACCCCATAGATGGCAGCCCACCAGGCTTCCCCGTCCCTGGGGTTCTCCAGGCAAGAACACTGGAGTGGGTTGCCATTTCCTTCTCCAATGCATCAAAGTGAAAAGTCAAAGTGAAGTCACTCAGTCGTGTCCGACTCTAGCGACCCCATGGACTGCATGGGATTTTCCATGCAAGAGTACTGGAGTGGGGTGCCATTGCCTTCTCCCTTTGACTACATAGACTTAGCAAAATGATGTCTCTGTTTTTTAATACTGTCTAGGTTTAATACTGTCATATCTTTTCTTCCAAGGAGCAAGCATTTTTAATTTTGTGGCTGTAGTCACCATCCACAGTGATTTTGGAGCCCAAGAAAATAAAATTTGCCACTGTTTCCATTTTTTCCCCCATCTATTTGTCATGAAGTGATGGGATGGGTTGCCATGATCTTATTTTTTTAATGTTGTGTTTTAATCCAGCATTTTCATTTTCCTCTTTCACCCTCATCAAAAGGCTCTTTAGTTCCTCTTTGATTTCTCAATAGAGTGGTATCATCTGCATATCCATTAATGTCTAGAAAAGACTTATCTAAGTGTGTTAAGGCTCTGTCATTTTCTTCTGCCTTGTGCCTTTTAGTTTCAAGAACAATTATATTCTTAACTTTACTTGAGGTCAATATTAGATTTAACTGCTTTGATTGCAAATATTTTTCTTCTAATCAAGAAACTACCATGCATACTAGGGCAAATAGGACATTTTTCTTTTGTTATAAGTAGTAATATCTATAAAATTATGGGTTTTTTAGCCTGTACAGAAGTATCATCTTTTTTTTTTTTTTTTTTGTGAGAATAAACCTCAGGGGGTTAGGATCCCAATACACTGCAACAAAGGAGGTTCCCAAGGAAATTGAGAGAACTATATCAAGCTCTCCGGAGAAGGCAATGGCACCCCACTCCAGTACTTTTGCCTGGAAAATCCCATGGATGGAGGAGCCTGGTAGGCTGCGAGTAGGCTGCCTGAGAGTCGGACTCGACTGAGCGACTTCACTTTCACTTTTCACTTTGATGCATTGGAGAAGGAAATGGCAGCCCACTCCAGTGTTCTTGCCTGGAGAATCCCAGGGACTGGGGAGCCTGGTGGGCTTCTGTCTATGGGGTCGCACAGAGTTGGACACAACTGAAGCGACTTAGCAGCAGCATATCAAGCTCTCATGATCTCCTGGAGTAGGAAATGGCAACCCATTCCAGTGTTCTTGCTTGGAAAATTCCATGGACAGAGAAGTCTGGCAGGCTACAGTCTATGGGTTCACAGAGTTGGAAATGACTAAGTGCCTGTGCACATGTGCACACACACACACACAACAAGTTCTCTGGGGCTCACATAGGTCTCCCTTACAACTTAAATAATGTGTTTACTTTGAAGTACTTGCCAGAGGAAATGAGGAGTGATGCCCTGAAAGAGTATCTTGACTTCTTATAATCTGGATTCTTGACTTTAATACCCTTAAAGCCATTCTGCTTTTAATTTCTCTTCATTACCTACTTTACAATTCCTCTGTATCCTTGAATATGTAAGCAGTAGACCTGCAGTGAAACGTGCACCTGGCACAACATAGATACTCATAGTACTGTTGAATCATCTGATCAATGAGAAAACATTTATGGTGGACTTAACAAATAAGAATATGACAAGAGCCATTATAGTGTTGCAGGAAGGGGGACCCCTTCCAGGGCCCAAAACTGGGCTCTTGTCTAACACTCAGAAATGAATTGTCCGAGGAGACACAAGTGCTGACGAAGCAAGAGATTTGTTGGGGAAGGGCACCTGAGATGGACAGCAGTAGGCTAAGGGGACCCAGGAGAACAGCTCTGCCATGTGGCTCTCTGGTTTTATGGTGATGGGGTTAGTTTCCGGGTTGTCTTTAACCAGTCATCCTGACTCTGAGTCCTTCAGGTGATGCATACCTTGTTCACCCTAGATGGATGCCAGGAGGATTCTGGGAGGTGGTAGACACGTGGTGTCTCCTTTTGACCTTTGCTGAACTCTTCCAGTTGATGGTGGCTTATTAGTTCCATGTTCCTTACCAGGACCGCCTGTCATAAAATAGCTCATGCAAATGATCTTGTTACTATGGTGTCTGGCGAGGATGGGTGGTTTCAGTCAGTGTGCTTCCCCTAACAACAGAATGTAAAATAAATGCCAGAAAACAGGAAGGTGAATGTGACCTGGTGTGGTCTGAGCCTGCTCTGACTGGAACTCACTTTTTAAAAATGTAGGAGATTCATTTAAGTGACGGTGTAGGCAGAGGAAATGGATCCAAAATTAAGTTTAAAATATTTGTCATGTATTCATGAATTGTGTAACATGATTTGAACTATATCTGATTCAATAAATATTAGTTATTTAAAGTAACATGTTAGGGCCATCTTAGAGACTCATTTGTAGTTGGAAATATAACAGATTTGGTTTCAAAAACTCATTGTGTTGTGTAGAAAATGAAGCTTACTAAGAAGACTTACAAACAGGGTAATGAGAAAGCAAAGCTACATATTAAAACAATTATTCCCTGTGTTATGTAGTATTCATTAGATAAGATAATAAATGAAAACAGGAGGTAAATTAGCAACTATTGCTTTCATTTCATTATTAAAAAACAAGGTGGACAATGGAAATTGAGAAAATAGAAATACTTAAAAGTCATTGAAATGAAAGAATTAATAGTGATTGGGCGGGAGGTTGATGATCACAGACAGAATAAAAACACAATGAAAAGTGAATCAAGAGTTTTTAGCTGGAGTGATAAAGATATTCATTATATTAGTCAATATAAATGAGGCAGATAGAAAATAAAGCTATTTAAGGTGAAAAGAATGCGATCAAACTAGGACAGATTAACGTGATTTGACATATTTCAAGATATCTAAATCCAGTCATCTACAGATAGACATTGTCTGATTTCCTTTCCTGAGCAAGGAAGCTGAGAGGACTAAGTCAGGACACGGCTAGTGAAGAGTCCTCCCCACTAGTAGTGCTGCAGTGGGTACTATTACTCACCCAAGAACCACAGTGCCGGGGCAGCAGGACGCTCATCACTTTTCCAGAATTATAGGTTCATCAAGCTAAAGAAAGCACAGCACCTAGTGCTAAGAAGAGGCTGGAGGAAGAAGCAGGATAGGGCCAAGAATTCTTTGCACAGGTGAACAATACATGAAGAGTCCTGAGGCAGATATCGGGTTGCTACAGCTGCTTTGATCTGATTGCCAGAATGGAACAGATAGAAAACCAGGGAAGTACGAGCTCAGGGAAAAAATTACGGAAGAGGAGACACCTAAAATAGAAGCGGAAGCTATGAATGTAAATAACATGTTTCAAGAGACAAAGCTTAATCTCATGAAAGAGAAACTTGGAAATAAATTCTCAGATTTTATTCCTACCCTTTTGAGGATGGGTTAGGAGCTGAAGTGTGGAAAGAGTCAGAGGGGGGAAAAAAAACAAAACAAAAAAAAAAATTAAGAGGGTAAAAGAGAAATGTGCCAGTGATGTGGCGCCAATGAAAAGAAGAAATGTTCAATGCAGAAAAGAAATGAAATGGTAAAGAGGTTTTTTTTTTGGGGGGGGTTTGCTTGTTTGTTTGTTTTTCTTTTTCAGACAGGGCAAAGAAAATGCAGTCAAGCTAAGTGAAGGACAATAGTTCTTTTGATTAGAAACTCATGAGTAACCTTGATGGTAAATTGGCCTCTCTCTCCTACAACTTGCTCATATTTTAATTTTCATGATTATGAGTTACTTTGGAATGTGACATTTATATAGAGATCAATTTTTACCATTTGTTTCTGAGACTATCAAAAGTTTATTTTTATAGTTTATTCTTTATATTTTTATAGTTTTTATACAGTGGAAATAAGAAATAGATTTAAGGGCCTAGATCTGATAGATAGAGTGCCTGATGAACTATGGAATGAGGTTTGTGACATGGTACAGGAGACAGGGATCAAGACCATCCCCATGGAAAAGAAATGCAAAAAAGCAAAATGGCTGTCTGGGGAGGCCTTACAAATAGCTGTGAAAAGAAGAGAAGTGAAAAGCAAAGGAGAAAAGGAAAGATATAAACATGTGAATCCAGAGTTCCAAAGAATAGCAAGAAGAGATAAGAAAGCCTTCTTCAGCGAACAATGCAAAGAAATAGAGGAAAACAACAGAATGGGAAGACTAGAGATCTCTTCAAGAAAATCAGAGATACCAAAGGAACATTTCATGCAAAGATGAGCTCGATAAAGGACAGAAATGGTATGGACCTAACAGAAGCAGAAGATATTAAGAAGAGATGGCAAGAATACACAGAAGAACTGTACAAAAAAGATCTTCACGACCCAGATAATCACGATGGTGTGATCACTGACCTAGAGCCAGACATCCTGGAATGTGAAGTCAAGTGGGTCTTAGAAAGCATCACTACGAACAAAGCTAGTGGAGGTGACAGAATTCCAGATGAGCTATTCCAAATCCTGAAAGATGATGCTGTGAAAGTGCTGCACTCAATATGCCAGCAAATTTGGAAAACTTAGCAGTGGCCACAGGACTGGAAAGGGTCAGTTTGCATTCCAATCCCAAAGAAAGGCAATGCCAAAGAATGCTCAAACTACCACACAATTGTACTCATCTCACACGCTAGGAAAGTAATGCTCAAAATTCTCCAAGCCAGGCTTCAGCAATATCTGAACTGTGAACTTCCTGATGTTCAAGCTGGTTTTAGAAAAGGCAGAGGAACCAGAGATCAAATTGCCAACATCTGCTGGATCATGGAAAAAGCAAGAGAGTTCCAGAAAAACATCTATTTCTGCTTTATTGACTATGCCAAAGCCTTTGACTGTGTGGATCACAATAAACTGTGGAAAATTCTGAAAGAGATGGGAATACCAGACCAACTGATCTGCCTCTTGAGAAATTGGTATGCAGGTCAGGAAGCAACATTTAGAACTGGACATGGAACAACAGACTGGTTCCAAATAGGAAAAGGAGTACGTCAAGGCTGTATATTGTCACCCTGCTTATTTAACTTATATGCAGAATACATAATGAGAAACGCTGGACTGGAAGAAAAACAAGCTGGAATCAAGGTTGCTGGGAGAAATATCAATAACCTCAGATATGCAGATGACACCACCCTTATGCAGAAAGTGAAGAGGAACTCAAAAGCCTTTTGATGAAAGTGAAAGTGGCGAGTGGAAAAGTTGGCTTAAAGCTCAACATTCAGAAAACGAAGATCATGGCATCCGGTCCCATCACTTCATGGGAAATAGATGGGGAAACAGTGGAAACAGTGTCAGACTTTATTTTTCCGGGCTCCAAAATCACTGCAGATGGTGACTGCAGCCATGAAATTCAAAGACGCTTACTCCTTGGAAGGAAAGTTATGACCAACCTAGATAGCATATTCCAAAGCAGAGACATTACTTTGCCAACAAAGGTTCGTCTAGTCAGTCAAGGCTATGGTTTTTCCTGTGGTTATGTATGGATGTGAGAGTTGGACTGTGAAGAAGGCTGAGCCCCGGAGAATTGATGCTTTTGAACTGTGGTGTTGGAGAAGACTTTTGAGAGTCCCTTGGACTGCAAGGAGTTCCGACCAGTCCATTCTGAAGGAGATCAGCCCTGGGAGTTCTTTGGAAGGAATGATGCTAAAGCTGAAACTCCAGTACTTTGGCCACCTCATGAGAAGAGTTGACTCATTGGAAAAGACTCTGATGCTGGAAGGGATTGGGGGCAGGAGGAGAAGGGGACAACAGAGGATGAGATGGCTGGATGGCATCACTGACTCGATGGATGTGAGTCTGAGTGAACTCTGGGAGTTGGTGATGGACAGGGAGGCCTGGCGTGCTGCGATTCATGGGGTCTCAAAGAGTCGGACACGACTGAGCGACTGATCTGATCTGATCTGATAGTTTATTTTTATATTTTTCTTTGAATTACTTATGTGCACTCTCCATAGAAATAATCTATGGAATTTATGGTATAGTTATTGGACATACTTATACATATTTATACATATTTATGTATTTAAGCCTATATATGATGTATGCCAATTTTTTATATTCTGACTTACCCATTTTTAAGTTAATTTTGTTGCATCTCTTGGTTTACCCATATATATCTTTAGCTTTTTAGAAAGATATATGTTATGTGAGTTTTACTAGATATAAAATTATTTTGCTTATACAAAGAAGATGCAACTTAACAAATTATTAAAATTTAGGCTCCAAATTAAAAGACACTAGCTCCTTAGAAGAAAAGCTATGATAAACCTAGGCAGCATATTAAAAAGCAGAGTCATTACTTTGCCAACAAAGTTCTGTATAGTCAAAGTTATGCTTTTTTCTGTAGTCATGTATGGATGTGCATGAGGGAGTGAGTGAAGGTTGCTCAGCCACGTCCGACTCTTTGCAGCCCCATGGATGTGACAGTTGGACCATAAAGAAGGCTTTGCACCAAAAAATCAATGCTTTACAACTGTAGTGTTGGAGAATACTCTTGAGAGTCCCTTGAACTGAAAGGAGATCAAACCTGTCAATCCTAAAGGAAATAAACCCTGAATACTCACCGGAAGGACTGATGCTGAAGCCAAAGCTCCAATACTTTGGCCACCTGATGCAAAGAACTGACTCATTGGAAAAGACCCTGATGCTGGGAAAGATTGAAAGCAGAGGAGAAGGGGATGACAGAAGACAAGATGGTTGGTTTGCATCACCAACTTAATGGACATGAGTTTAAGCAAGCTCTGGGAATCGTTGAAGGTCAGGGAAGCCTGGCACGCTGCAGTCCATGGGATCACAAAGAGTTGGATACAACTGAGCGACTGAACAGCAACAAAAACCATACGTAGTCTTTTCTAATATTTTCTGGTTTCTAACATTTTAGCAGTGTGTGGCTATATTAAATTTTTAAATTTTTTAAGGTTTTTTTTTGTGTTTCTGTTTATGAGACTCTTGATTCTAGAGCTTAAATGTTTTCATTAGTATATATTTAGATATTCCTTGCTCTATATTGATTGTTTCTGATATATGATAGCTGTTTTCAATCTGAAAACTTATGTACATGGTCCAAGAAAGATTTACATGGCTTCAATATTAAGCATTCTGGAGGAAGTACCCTCTGGTTGGTTTCAACTTCTGAAGCTACTGACTGATCTTGTGGCCCTGGACAATTGGCTTAGTCACTCTGTCCCCTAGTTTTTACATTTATAAAATGAGAAAAAAAAAATAATGTAACTGAGACTTTATACACTTTTAACAACAACTCTTTACTCCTCCCTTCCCCCAAGCAACCATAATTCTGTTCTTTGCTTTTCCCAGCTTAACTATTTTGAATATCTCCTCTAGGTGGAATCATGGAGTACTGGTCATTCTGTGACTGGCTTACTTATCTTAGAGGAATATTGTGAGGGTTCATCCATGTTGCCACAAATTGCAGAACTTTATTATTTTTTAAGGCTGCCTCATGTTCCATTCGGAGAAGGCAATGACACCCAAATCCAGTACTCTTGCCTGGAGAATCCCATGGACGGAGGAGCCTGGTAGGCTGCAGTCCATGGGGTCGCTAAGAGTCGGACACGACTGAGTGACTTCACTTTCACTTTTCACTTTCATGCATTGGAGAAGGAAATGGCAACCCACTCCAGTGTTCTTGCCTGGAGAACCCCAGGGACGGTGAAGCTTGGTGGACTGCCCATCTATGGGGTCGCACAGAGTCGGACACAACTGAAGCGACCTAGCAGCAGCAGCAGCATGTTCCATTGTGTATGTGTGCCACTTCTTCTTTATCCATTTATCCACTGATGGACAGTTAGGTTATTTCCTTTTCTTGGCTATTGAGAATAATGCTGCAATGAACATGATAGTGGAAATATCTTTTCAAGATTCTGATTTCAATTGTTTTTAGATTTGTACATAGAAGTGGGAATTATCCCGTGAACTTCTAGAATGACAGGATTTTGTGAACCTATCACAAGATTGGAATGTAAGAGCCTAATACTCAAAGAAAATAGAAAAAGAAAATAATGCTGATACTGATACTATTAGTCATGTCCAACTCTTTGCAACCCCATGAACTGTAGCCCGCCAGGCTCCTCTGTTCATGGGATTTTTGAGGCAAGAATATTGAAGAATACTGGAGTGAGTCACCCTTCCCTCCTCTAACAGATGATCTTTACAACCCAGGAATCAAACCTTCATCTCCTGTGTCTCCTGCTCTGCAGGTGATACAGTTTAAAAAAAAAAAAAAAATAGAAGACAAAAATGCACACAGTAGCATCAATTAGGTTTTCCTATCAAAATGTGCATGGTTAACCATAGTAAAACATTACAAGTTCAGCATTAAAAATTAGGATTTTATTCATGGGTTTTGATACACTTGGGGATTGGCTGGCTGGCCTTGACTTTGGACTGATGATTGGGTTGGACTCATGTCAATTCGACATGACATACCTCCCTCTTCAGGGATCCATGACTAAGTATGTCTGCTCTTCACACAGTGAGGGACGGCACCACAAGAGAACTTACCAAAGCTCCTGGTCACATGTGAAGCTTCTTGTTACCTGTCACAGTAGCTCACAGTCCACTGACCAAAGCAAGTCACATGGCCAAGCCAAAGTCAATGGAGCAGAAAATAGTGCATATTACTGAGCAATGATACCACAGCAGTCTAGTTAAACACTTACACTGGTTGATTTTGACAGAAAAAGGAGGTAGAATCTAAGTGTGAATATGAAATGAGATAAAGAAATGAGATGTAAATATTACTAGCAGATCCATTGATAAAAATATTCCATAAACTATGCATTATGTTAAACTTAAACCTTAACCCTGTAGTCCAAACAAAAGACATATTCTTCAATATGTGTGTGTATCCAGTATTATTTAAAGCTGTCACATTAGGTATTAAGGATTAAGATTGTAATGTTTTCTAGCCTTAGAATTTCAAATTTAAAGAAAGAGCAATTAATCAAAAATCAATCAAGTAAATAGAAATGACAAACTGAGAAAAGTTCTAAGAAATAAATCTTTCAGTTCAGTTCAGTTCAGTCGCTCAGTCGTGTCCAGCTCTTTGTGACCCCATGAATCACAGCACGTCAGGCCTCCCTGTCCATCACCAATTCCTGGAGTTCACCCAGACTCACGTCCATCGAGTCGGTGATGCCATCCAGCCATCTCATCCTTTGTCGTCCCTTTCTCCTCCTGCTCCCAATCCCTCCCAGCATCAGAGTCTTTTCCAATGAGTCAACTCTTTGCATGAGGTGGCCAAAGTACTGGAGTTTCAGCTTTAGCATCATTCTTTCCAAAGAACACCCAGGGCTCATCTCCTTTAGAATGGACTCGTCAGATCAGATCAGATCAGATCAGTCGCTCAGTCGTGTCCGACTCTTTGAGACCCCATGAACCGCAGCACGCCAGGCCTCCCTGTCCATCCCCAACTCCCGGAGTTCACTCAGACACACGTCCATCAAGTCAGTGATGCCATCCAGCCATCTCATCCTCTGTCATCCCCTTCTCCTCCTGCCCCCAATCCCTCCCAGCATCAGAGTCTTTTCCAAAGAGTCAACTCTTCTCATGAGGTGGCCAAAGTACTGGAGTTTCAGCTTTAGCATCATTCCTTCCAAAGAAATCCCAGGGCTGATCTCCTTCAGAATGGACTGGTTGGATCTCCTTGCAGTCCAAGGGACTCTCAAGAGTCTTCTCCAACACCACAGTTCAAAAGCATCAATTCTTCAGTGCTCAGCCTTCTTCACAGTCCAACTCTCACATCCATACATGACCACAGGAAAAACCATAGCCTTGACTGACTAGACGAACCTTTGTTGGCAAAGTAATGTCTCTGCTTTGGAATATGCTATCTAGGTTGGTCATAACTTTCCTTCCAAGGAGTAAGCGTCTTTGAATTTCATGGCTGCAGTCACCATCTGTAGTGATTTTGGAGCCCAGAAAAATAAAGAATGGACTGGTAGGGTACTATAAAACCTAAATCATCAAGGAAAGTTCTGGAAGAAATGATTCAGACTTGAGGTCTGAAAGATAATGAAGTTTTTCCAAGGCAAAGAAGCATGGAAGAAAATTTATGCCCTAAAGCAGAAAAACAAAAAATAGATTTCAAAAACTAAAAGAGAGTAATTTTGTCAGGAGGCTGGAGGTAAATCTGAGTCAGATCCTGTGGTGTCTGAAGGCATTAAAACAGTTCCAAGATTTCTGACATCATGATTAGAAAAATGAGATGGTTTCAAAGTAGAGGAAACAGGAATACAAATTACTAACTCTATCTTGAGTTTACCCCTGTTTTTATGTTCCTTTGGTTAAGTGAGTTGATTTTTATAAGGAAGGTTGAATGTGTGCCCATATTATCTTTAAAAGATTACAAAGACTTACCTATATAAAGAAATTTTACAAAGAGTTTTTAAAAATTATTCTGTTATTTGATGTCTTTAGGGATTAAATTTTGTTTACCTTTGAAAAACATGTTTCCTAAAAGAGTTAGTGGTAAATAATCTGGTAGCAAACATTTCTTGGGATCTTTAATGGCTCTGTTAAATACCATATCTGCAAGAACTGAATTATGCATAGACATTTACATTAAATCAGTGACATCTGGCATAAAGAATTTGCCTGAAAGATTGTTGACTCACTATGTTGTCAAAACATAGTAATACTCCAGGTGTTAAAAATCAGGGAATGGGAAAGGGAAAAAGAAAAGCACGTGATCTTTTCAGTGATTACATGGAGAGTTTGACCTGTAGTTTTTGTTAGTCTCTTTTAAAGATACCTTAGCATGCAGTTAAGATTCACTTAACAACAACAAAAAGCCTAACTTTTTATGGCTGCAAAGACAATATAAATCATTTTAGAGTAATCCCTCATGGTAAATCATACTTGGGAGATTTTGTGAATTGCACTCTTAACAAAATAAATCAGATTAGTTGCTTTCAAAGACACTGGCAAAAAGAATTTTGGAAATCACATCAGGGAGGAAAATCTTTATGTACTTGAAAACAAATTACTTAATATTTGTGTGTAATGATAATAATAGGTTTAGTATGCCCTGACATAATGTGATTGCCATTATTATGAGAAAATTATGTGGATCTGAGTAAGTAGTTGCTTGATAATTATGTATTTAAGAAAAATGACTAATTCAAGATATCCCCTGATATTAAGGACTTAATTAGTTTGATCCATTATAGTCTTATTAAAATTCCTTATGTTTGCAAGTTTAGAACATTTTTTGTACAGATCTGCAATTACCTTCTGTAATAATTAATTACCTTCTTACCATCATAAAGTCAAGACATTATGTTTAGCACTCACTTAAAGAATAAAAATAAAAATATAAAAATGTATTGAGTGATAAAAAGAATTTAGATCTTAAGGTTTTATTTTTTACATAAATTTATATTTATTTTATATATTAATTTTGTCAATCTGTATAAATACATTACTTTTTAATTTAAAAATTATAATGTAAGCATGATCACAACAGGATTTTTGTCTGTCATATTCCCATCATCTAGAAAAATTGCCTCATCAGAATATCATTGTAGCACCATATAACTATGTATGTACTGAATAAAATGACTATTTCAGTAGTATAGCCTCATATTAATATTTATTGACTTTTACACATCAAATTTACCAGATAAAATACTATCACAAAGTTGAAATCATACCTTTCACATTTGGAAAGTCATACAATATTTAAATAAGTCACATACTGTCTCAAACCATATTTGGAAAGAAGCCTAATACATGAGCAAACAAATCCATTCATTCATAGATGTCATAAATCAAGTCCTTCCTAAGGGCAATTAGGGGTGGCAGACATCCGTAGAGTTCCCTCAAAGCTATGGAATACTGTCACTAGTGTTGGTATCTGTGTGTAACTAGGAAAAATGACGTTATACTGCAGCTTCTTCTTTAAACCTTATTTTCATATAAGAATAATAAAACCATTTCACTGGATTGGTACCCAGATTTAATGAAGAATGAAAATACTTAGCCAATGCTAGACACATAGATGTTAGTTAATGTTTCCTCCTCATCACCCTTGCTTTCAGGGTAATGGCAGATATGCCTAACTTCGTCTCTGGTTTGGTACACTGCTTATATACTCATCATGTGTAAACTTTTAGATGTCAGTATCTGGACTCATGAAGTAATTGTGGTGTTACTAATGACACTGTAAAATTTGAGAATAAAATTGTCATAAAACATCATGCTAATAGGGTCTTTACAATCCCCTCAAAAAATGTGTACATATTTTAAGAAGTTTCTTACCCCAAATTAGCAAAGTATTTTGCTTAAATAGGTATCATTAAATTACATCAGTTTTCATTCCAATCCCAAAGAAAGGCAATGCCAAAGAATGCTCAAACTACCACACAATTGCACTCATCTCACACGCTAGTAAAGTAATGCTCAAAATTCTCCAAACCAGGCTTTAGCAATACATGAACCATGAACTTCCACTTGTTCAACCTGGTTTTAGAAAAGGCAGAGGAACCAGAGATCAAATTGCCAACATCTGCTGGATCATCGAAAAAGCAAGAGAGTTCCAGAAAAACATCTATTTCTGCTTTATTGACTATGCCAAAGCCTTTGACTGTGTGGATTACAGTAAACTGTGGAAAATTCTGAAAGAGATGGGAAAACCAGACCACCTGACCTGCCTCTTGAGAAATTTGTATGCAGGTCAGGAAGCAACAGTTAGAACTGGACATGGAACAACAGACTGGTTCCAAATAGGAAAAGGAGTACAGGAGTACATCAAGGCTGTATATTGTCACCCTGCTTATTTAACGTATATGCAGAGTACATCATGAGAAATGCTGGGCTGGAAGAAGCACAAGCTGGAATCAAGATTGCCAGGAGAAATATCAATAACCTCAGATATGCAGATGACACCACCCTTATGGCAGAAAGTGAAGAGGAACTAAAAAGCCTCTTGAGGAAAGTGAAAGAGGAGACTGAAAAAGTTGTCTTAAAACTCAACATTCAGAAAACGAAGATCATGGCATCTGGTCCCATCACTTCACAGGAAATAGATGGGGAAACAGTGGAAACAGTATCAGACTTTATTTTTGGGCTCCAAAATCACTGCAGATGGTGACTGCAGCCATGAAATTCAAAGACGCTTACTTCTTGGAAGAAAAGTTATGACCAACCTAGATAGCATATTGAAAAGTAGAGATATTACTTTGCCAACAAAGGTTCGTCTAGTCAGTCAAGGCTATGGTTTTTCCTGTGGTCATGTATGGATGTGAGAGTTGAACTGTGAAGAAAGCTGAGCGGCGAAGAATTGATGGTTTTGAACTGTGGTGTTGGAGAAGACTCTTGAGAGTCCCTTGGACTGCAAGGAGATCCAACCAGTCCATTCTGAAGGAGATCAGCCCTGGGATTTCTTTGGAAGGAATGATGCTAAAGCTGAAACTCCAGTACTTTGGCCACCTCATGTGAAGGGTTGACTCATTAGAAAAGACTCTGATGCTGGGAGGGATTGGGGGCAGGAGGAGAAGGGGATGACAGAGGATGAGATGGCTGGATGGCATCACTGACTCAATGGACGTGAGTCTGAGTGAACTCCAGAAGCTGGTGATGGACAGGGAGACCTGGCGTGCTGCGATTCACGGGGTCGCAAAGAGTTGGACACAACAGAGTGACTGAACTGAACTGAATTTAGATCACTTCAGAACAATACATGCGTACTTTTATCTTTTGGAGTTTAAGATAAAATTCCTAAATCTTGACACATAAATTTTAGTTTGTCATTTTAATACTCAAATTACATGACAGATTGGACTCTACATATAACACAATCACTGCCAGTTTATAAATCAAAATACATTTTAAGGAACATCAGGAACCTACACAGTGAAGTATAAAATCCACATGACTATAAATCTAAAGGTCTGTGCTCCAGTTCTAGAACCTTCAGTTAGTAATGCTTATGTTTCTCTTTTGTAGCTCTTATCAGAAATGTTAGTAGATAAATTATATCTATCTACATACCTTTTGTCTCCCCCATCTTACTGATCATAAGTCCCATAAATACAAAAGCCTGTCTGTCTCTCTCATTATTGGTTTAGATGATGAGAGATGGATGTGAGTAGTTATGGATAAGTATCTATGAACAGATACTGGTGGGTTTTAAACTAAAAACTTGCCGACAATTTAGCCACATGAAGTAAATGCTTTAGTTCAGTTCAGTTCATTTCAGTGGCTCAGTCGTGTCCGTCTTTTTGCAACCCCATGAATCGCAGTATGCCAGGCCTCCCTGTCCATCACCAACTCCCGGAGTTCACCCAGACTCACGTCCATCAAGTCAGTGATGCCATCCAGCCACCTCATCCTCTGCTGTCCCTTTCTCCTCCTGCCCCCAATCCCTCCCAGCATCAGAGTCTTCCAGTGAGTCAACTCTTCGCATGAGGTGGCCAAAGTACTGAAGTTTCAGCTTTAGCATCATTCCTTCCAAAGAAATCCCAGGGCTGATCTCCTTCAGAATGGACTGGTTGGATCTCCTTGCAGTCCAAGGGACTCTTAAGAGTCTTCTTGGTCTTCTAAATCATATAGAAAATTACCCATGTAGCTATGACTCTTGCAACTACCCATAGTATACTCAGAAATTTCAATCTTGTTCAACATTAGTTGAGTGTATAACTCTGATTTAGCACATTGTTTAGTGTAGTTGGTGTATTAATATAGATCACGAGGATTAATATATTAGAAAAATCCAGAGGATTGTGTCCTTATTTTAAAGGACTGACATAACAACAGACTGTATTAGATATAATTAAAGGAAGTAACATAGAATAGGACAGAGGCTGAGAAGTAAGATTGATGTTTTTCTGGAATTTTCTTGCTTTTATCTATGATCCCAATGTATGGTGACAATTTAACCTCTTGTTCCTCTGTCTTGTCTAAATCCAGCTTGTATATCTGGAGGTTCTTGGTCCAGTCAGTAAATCATCTCCAACTTTTTGTGACCCCATGGACTGTAGCACATTAGGCTTCCCTCTCCATCACTATCTCCCAGAGTATGCTCAAACTCATGTCGAATGAGTTGGTGATGTCATCCAACCATCTCATCCTCTGTCACCCCGTCCTCCTGATCTCAATCTTTTCCAGCATCAGAGTCTTTTCCAATGAGTTGGCTCTTTGCATCAGGTGGCCAAAGTATTGGAGCTTCAGCTTTAGCATAGGTTCTTCCAATGAATATTCAGAGTTGATTTTCTTTAGGATCAACAGGTTTGATCTCCTCGCTGTCCAAGAGACTCTCGAGTCTTTGCCTGCATCACAACTTGAAAGCATCAATTCTTTGGTGCTCAGCCTTCTTTATAGTCCAACTCTTGCATCCATCCAAAACAACTAGAAAAAATATAGTTTTGACTATATAGACATTTGTTGGCAAAGTGATGTCTCTGATTTTTAATACCCTGCTAGGTTTTTCATAGATTTTCTTCCAAGGAGCAAGTGTCTGCTAATTTAATGGCTGTAATTAACCATCCACAGTGATTCTGGAGCCCAAGAAAATAAAATCTGCCATTGTTTTCCACTTTCTCCCCATCTATTTGCAATGAAGTGCTGGAACCAGATGCCAAGATCTTGGATTTTTGAATGCTGGTTTTAAGCCAGCTTTTTCACTGTCTTCTTTCACCATCATAAGAGGCTCTTCAGTTCCTCTTCACTTTGTGTCATTAAAGTGATATCATCTGTTGATATTTTAGTCTTGATTTCTGCTTGTGAGTCATCCAGCAGGGCATTTTGCATGATGTACTCTGCATAGAAGTTAAATAATAAGGGTGACAGTATGCAGTTTTGAGGTACTTGTTTCCCAGTTTTGAACCAGTCCATTTTTCCATATGTGGTTCTAACTGTTGCTTCTTCACCTGCATACAGGTTTCTCAGGATTCAGGTAAGATGGTGTGGTATTTCCATCTCTTTAAGAATTTTCCACAGTTTGCTATGATCCACACAGTCAAAGGCTTCAGCATAGTGAAAGAGGCAGAAATAGCTGTTTTTCTGGAATTCCCTTGCTTTCTCTGTGATACAACAGATGTTGGCAATTTTATCTCTGATTCCTCTGTCTTTTCTAAACCCAGCTTGTACATCTGGAATTTCTCGATTCATGTACTGCTAAAGCTTAGCTTGATGGATTTTGAGCACTACCTTGCTAGCATGTGAAATGAGTGCAATTGTGCAATAGCTTGAGCATTCTTTGGCATTTCCTTTCTTTGGAATTGGAATGAACACCCAATCTTTTCCAATCATGTGGCCACTGCTGAGTTTCCCAAATTTAGTGGCATATTGAATGCAATATTTTAATAACATCATCTTTTAGGATTTGAAATAATTCAGCTGGAATTCTATCACCTCCTCTAACTTTGTTCATAGTAATTCTTCATAAGCCACACTTGATTTCCCTCTCTAGGATATCTAGCTCTAGGTGAATGACCACACCTTCGTGTTTATACAGGTCATTAAGATCCTTTTGTATAATTCTTCTGTGTATTCTTCTTAATCTCATCTGCTTCTGTTAGGTCTTTACCATTTCTGTCCTTTATTGTGTTAAATGTTTTTTATCTACTGGCAAATAAAAAGTCCTTTGGGATTTGTTCTAAACTGCAGTTGATTTCAGTCATCTCCCTGATGCCAAGCTAAGGTTTTCAGCACTTGAATGATTAAGTTCCCAGTCATATCATGATCCTCATTTTGAACATTTTATTTAGGGAAATGTATCTCTCTAAAGATGGGAATACCAGACCACCTGACCTGCTTCTGAACTGAACTGAATGAGGGGCTAGCACAGAAATCCTTCTTAATCCCAACTTCCATTCACCAAAATATCCTTTGACACTTCTATTGAATTTTCAAATGCATGAAACTCACTTTTAGAGAGATCAGTTCAGTCCAGTTCAGTCTCTGAGTCATGTCAGACTCTTTGGAACCCAATGAATCGCAGCACAGCAGGCCTCCTTGTCCATCACCAACTCCCGGAGTTCACTCAAACTCATGTCCATCGAATCAGGGATGGCATCCAGCCACCTCATCCTCTGTCGTCCCCTTCTCCTCCTGCCCCCAATCCCTCACAGCATCAGGGTCATTTCCAGTGAGTCAACTCTTCGCATGAGGTGGCCAAAGTACTGGAGTTTCAGCTTTAGCATCAGTCCTTCCAATGAACACCCAGGACTGATCTCCTTTAGAATGGACTGGTTGGACCTCCTTGCAGTCGAAGGGACTCTCAAGAATCTTCTCCAACACCACAGTTCAAAAGCATCAATTCTTCAGTGCTCAGCTTTCTTCACAGTCTAGCTCTCATATCCATACATGACCACTGGAAAAACCATAGCCTTGACTAGACAAATATTTGTTGGCAAAGTAATATCTCTGCTTTTGAATATGCTATCTAGGTTGGTCATAACTTTTCTTCCAAGGAGTAAGTGTCTTTTAATTTTATGGCTGCAATCACCATCTGCAGTGATTTTGGAGCCCCAAAATATAAAGTCTGACACTGTTTCCACTGTTTCCCCATCTATTTCCCATGAAGCGATGGGACCAGATGCCATGATCTTCGTTTTCTGAATGTTGAGTTTTAAGACAACTTTTTCACTCTCCTCTTTCCCTTTCATCAAGAGGCTTTTGAGTTCCTCTTCACTTTCTGCCATAAGGGTGGTGTCATCTGCATATCTGAGGTTATTGATATTTCTCCTGGCAATCTTGATTCCAGCTTGTGCTTCTTCCAGCCCAGCGTTCCTCATGATGTACTCTGCGTAGAAGTTAAATAAGCAGGGTGACAAAATACAGCCTTGACGAACTCCTTTTCCTATTTGGAACTAGTGGGTTGTTCCATGTCCAGTTCTAATTGGTGTTTCCTGACCTGCATACAGATTTCTCAAGAGGCACTTCATTAGTCTTTTAAAATTATGGTTATCTGAAGTAATGCTTGCTCAGAGAGTGAGGTCTGCTGGATTTATAGAAATAGCTGCCAAGCTAAATGAAAAGGTTTAAAACAAGGTGTTCTGCTATGTTTCTTCCATGTCCTCAGTTTCCATTATTTTTTAAAGAAACTCATTGTATTTTCCCTTCCAAGTACTCCAAGAGGCATAACGATAGGAAACTCTCTTTGTCACCACTGCTTGTTGAGAATCTTCATAGACAATCTCATCACTTTACTGTTAAATTAATGTTTATGTCTTGGTTAGTTCTGTCTAAATTTCTTGCCTTTTTAATGTCTTTTCAAAATGGCTGGATAAATAGGGAAAAATTCCAGAATTGCATAGTCTTATTTTCTATGTAATATTACACAGATTATGAGATTATGTACTAATGTTTCATAGATTGTGTGGTATCTTAGTGACTCAGATGATAAAGAATTTGCCCACAGTGTGAGAGACCTGGGTTCAATCCCTGGATTGGGAAGATTCCCTAGAGAAGCAAATGGCTTCCCACTCTAGTATTCTTAGAGTTTCCCTGGTGGCTCAGGTGGCAAAAAATCTGGTTGCAATGGGGGAGGATCTGAGTTCGATCCCAGAGTTGGGAAGATCCCCAGGAGAAAGGAATGACTACGCACTCCAGTATGCTTGCTTGGAGAATTCCATGGATAGAGGAGCCTTGTGAGTTACAGTCCATGGCATTGCAAAGAGTTGGACATGACAGAAAGACTAAAACTTTCAAAGTCCATTTTATAATCTCTTGGTAGAAGACAAAAAACGTCTCGAAACAGCAAAATATATTTCACTGCACAAGATTAAAATATCTGTACTCTAAGGATGATACATAAACATGTAGCTATTGAATTAAAGAATACAATTACATAGATTCCACTAAGTGAATATCTTATGAGGGCTTCCTTCATAGCTCAGTTCGTAAAAAATCCGCCTGCAGTGCAGGAGACCAGGGTTCGATTCCTGGGTCGGTAAGATCTGCTGGAGAAGAGATAGGCTACCCACTCCAATATTCTTGGGCTTCCCTTGTGGCTCAGGTGGTAAAGAATCTACTCTCAATGCAGGAGACCTGGGTTTGATCCCTGGGTTGGGAAGATCCCCTGGAGAAGGGAAAGGCTACCCATTCCAGTATTCTGGCCTGGAGAATTCCATGGATTGCATATCCCATGGGGGTAACAGTCAGACACGACTGAGCAACTTTCACTTTCAAGTGACTATCTAAGATTTTTTTTTTTCCCCTTGATGGTGACCTAAAATAATAAGATAATTCATCTTATACTCTTGAGCCCACAATTTGAATACATTTCCTAAATAATTATGGCAGGTGAAAAGCATAGCATTAAAAATTTTAAAGTTAAGATTTCTTTTGTGAAAAGATAGCTCTTTCTTCAATATTGATGGTCCAAAAATATCTCTTATAGTTATAAATACATATATGTAAAGATAAAGTATAATTTATATATGTTATAAATCAAAATAGAAAACAATGATGAAGTATATTTATTTCAATTTAAGTATGTTTTAATAGATTCGTTTTCTTTAAAAAATAATAATAAATATGATTAACTAATATATTCAGCTGAAAGAAATATCAACTTATTGGAAATATGTAAGAGTAAAGAAAGATCACTCTATTTCTAGTGCAATTTAAAATAAAGGAACACATATTTGGTAAATTTTTATTACATAAATGGTAATTTGAATATTTATATCTCATTATCTCATAGTTATAAAAATGTATAACTCCTAAGCTCAATGGACTATTTTTAAAAATGTAATTAGTGAATTTTGTAAAATATAATACTGTGATATGTATTAAATTTTAATATGATCGGGTATTAAGTAATATTTAATAATTGTAATGATAAATATTAAAAAGCAGAGACATTATTTTGCCAAGAATTTCCATATAGTCAGAGCTATGGCGTTTCCAGTAGTCATGTTTGGATGTGATAGTTGGACCATAAAAAAACCGAGTGCCAAAGAATTGATGCTTTTGAACTGTGATGTTGGTGAAGACTCTTGAGAATCCCTTGGACTGCAAGGAGGTCAAACCAGTCAATCCAAGAGGAAATCTGTCCTGAATATTCATTGGAAGGATAATGCTGAAGTTTCAATACTTAGGCCACCTGTTGTGAAGAACTGACTTATTGGAAAAGACCCTGATGACGGGAAAGATTGAAGGCAGAAGGAGAAGGGGACGACAGAGGATGAAGTAGTTGGATAGCATCACCGACTCAATGGACTTGAGTTTGAGCAAGCTCCAGGAGTTGGTGATGGACAAGGAAGCCTGGAAGTGCTGCAGTCCATGGAGTCATAAATTATTGGATACGACTGAGTGACTGAATTCAACTGAACCAGGTGATAAAGTTTTAGTGATAAAATTTATAATGACCTCTTTTTAGTTGTTTTGTACTTCTGAATTGCACATTATTAAGATTAATGCCATGCGCTGTGCTTAGTCACTCAGTCACATCTGATTCTTTGTGACCCCATCAACTGTAACCCACCAGGCTCCTCTGTCCATGGGATTCTCCAAGCAAGAATACTGGAGAAAATTGCCATGCCATCCTCCAGGGGATCTTCCTAGCCCAGGGATCAAACCCAGATCTGAGCCACCAGGGAAGCCCAAGACTACTAGAATGCGTAGTGTATCCCTTCTTCAGGGGATCTTCCCAACCCAGGAATCAAAACAGGGACTCCTGTATTGCTGGTAGGTTCTTTAACAGCTGAGCTGCCAGTAAATCCCTGAGTAAAGCCATAATAGTTTTTATTTTTATTAATTTCTGAAAACCATGCATTTGACCCGATGTTGTAAATACTCCTGGAGCAATGCTAGAGAAGGTAGCTGAAGCTGTTCCCCAAGCCAATTACATTCACCTATTACAAAATCTAATTATTTAACTATAAAAGCAAGGCTTTTTTTTTTTTTTTAACAATTTCATCTCAGTTTTATTTTTAAATATATAGGAGAGCTATTCATTTGCTTAAAAAGTTTGTGTGGAAAGAGTTCTAGCTCATAATTATAGTTTGTTGCAACCAAACTATTTGTGAAGATTTATTCTACAAGTAGTTTAAAAATATGACACCCAGACCATATAATCATGTTATGTATTCACAAAAGGAAATACTGGCCTGTATCAGCAAGATCTTCCTTTCTGTGATGGATTCAGGGACAGGCTTCACTGAAAAGAAAAAAATCTCTAACACCTTTTAATAATTACTGGAATTGAAAACTTAGCCTTAAAAGGGTGACCGTAAATTGAATATCTTTTGTCTTATCTCCCTTCTTGTCTAATTTTTTAAAAAGTTAATTAGTTAATTTTAATTGGAGGGCAATTACTTTGCAAGTTTGTGGTGGGTTTTGCCATACATTGACATGAATCAGTCATGAGTGTACATGTGTCCTCCATCCTGAAACCCCATCCCACCTCCCTCCCAATCCCATCCCTCAGGGTAATCCCAGTGCACTGGCCCTGAGCACCCTGTCTCATGCATCGAACCTGGATTGGCAATCTGTTTCACATATGGTACTATACAGGTTTCAATGCTTTTTTCTCAAATCATCCCACCCTCGTCTTCTCCCTCAAAGTCCAGAAGTCTGTTCTTTATCTCTATGTCTCTTTAGCTGTCTCACATATAGGGTCATCATTATCATCTTTCAAAATTCCATATATATGCATTAATATACTGTATTTGTGTTTTTCTTTCTGACTTACTTCACTCTGTATATTTGGCTCCAGTTTCATCCACTTCATTAGAACTGATTCAAATGCATTCTTTTTAATAGCTGAGTAATATTTCATTGTGTATATATACCACGGCTTTCTTATCCATTAGTCTGCTGAGGGACATCTAGGTTGTTTCTATGTCCTAGCTATTATAAACAGTGCTGTGATGAACATTGAGGTACATGTGTCTCTCTCAATTCTGGTTTCCTCAGTGTGTATGCCCAGAAGTGGGATTGCTGGGTCATAAGGCAGCTCTCTTTCCAGTTTTTAAAGGAATCTCCACACTGTTCTCTATAGTGACTGTACTACTTTGCATTCCCACCAACAGTGTAAGAGGGTTCCCTTTTCTCTGGACCCTCTCCAGCATTTATTGTTAGTAGATTTTTGATAGCAGTCATTCAGACCAATGTGAGATGGTACCTCATTGTGGTTTTGATTTGCATTTCTCTGATAATGAGTGATGATTAAACATCTTTTCATGTGTTTGTTAGCCATCTGTATGTCTTCTTTGGGGAAATGTCTGTTTAGTACTTTGGCCCATTTTTTGATTGGGTCGTTTATTTTTCTGGAATTGAGCTGCAGGAGCTGCTTGTATATTTTTGAGATTAATTCTTTGTCAGGTGCTTCATTTGCTATTATTTTCTCCCATTCTGAGGGCTATCTTTTCATCTTGCTTATAGTTTCCTTCATTGTGCAAAAGCTTTTAAGTTTAATTAGGTCCCATTAGTTTATTTCTGCTATTATTTTCATTACACTGGGAGGTGGATTGTAGAGGATCCTGCAGTGATTTATGTCAGAGAGTGCTTTGCCTATGTTTTCCTCTAGGAGTTCTGTCGTTTCTGGTCTTACATTTAGATCTTTAATCCATTTTGAGTTTATTTTTGTGTATGGTGTTAGAAAGTGTTCTAGTTTCATTCTTTTACAAGTGGTTGACCAGTTTTCCCAGCACCACTTGTTAAAGAGATTGTCTTTTCTCCATTGTATATTCTTGCCTCCTTTGTCAAAGATAAGGTGTCCATAGGTGCATGGATTTATCTCTGGGCTTTCTATTTTGTTCCACTGATCTAAATTTCTGTTTTTGTGCCAGTACCATACTGTCTTGCTGACTGTAGCTTTGTAGTATAGCCTGAAGTCGGGCAGGTTGATTCCTCCAGTTCCATTCTTCTTTCTCAAGATTGCTTTGGCTGTTCAAGGTTTTTTGTATTTCTGTACAAATTGTGAAAGTATTTGTTCTAGCTCTGTGAAAAATACCGTTGGTAGTTTGATAGGGATTACATTGTATCTATAGATTGCTTTGAATAGTATACTCATTTTCACTGTATTTATTCTTCCAATCCACAAACATGGTATATTTTTCCATCTATTAGTGTCTTCTTTGATTTCTTTCACCAGTGTTTTATAGTTTTCTATATATAGGTCTTTTGTTTCTTTAGGTAGCTTTATTCCTAAGTATTTTATTCTTTTCATTGCAACAGGGAATGTAATTGTTTCCCTAATTTCTCTTTCCTTTTACTCATTGTTAGTGTATAGGAATGCAAGGGATTTCTCTGTGTTAATTTTATATCCTACAACTTTACTATATTCCCTGATTATCTGTAGTAATTTTCTGGTGGTGTCTTTAGGGTTTTCTAGCCAGGGTTCAGCAATATGTGAACTGTGAACTTCCTGATGTTCAAGCTGGTTTTAGAAAAGGCAGAGGAACCAGAGATCAAATTGCCAATATCTGCTGGATCATGGAAAAAGCAAGAGAGTTCCAGAAAAACATCTACTTCTGCTTCATTGACTATGCCAAAGCCTTTGACTGTGTGGATCACAGTAAATTGTGGAAAATTCTGAAAGAGATGGGAATACCAGACCTCACCTGATCTGCCTCTTGAGAAATTTGTATGCAGGTCAGGATGCAACAGTTAGAACTGGACATGGAACAAAAGACTGGTTCCAAATAGGAAAAGGAGTTCGTCAAGGCTGTATATTGTCACCCTGTTTATTTAACTTATATACAGAGTAAATCATGAGGAACGCTGGACTGGAAGAAACACAAGCTGGAATCAAGATCACCAGGAGAAATATCAATAACCTCAGATATGCAGATGACACCACCTTCATGGCAGAAAGTGAAGAGGAACTAAAAAGCCTCTTGATGAAAGTGAAAGTGGAGAGTGAAAAAGTTGGCTTAAAGCTCAACATTCAGAAAACGAAGATCATGGCATCCGGTCCCATCACTTCATGGGAAATAGATGGGGAAACAGTGGAAACAATGTCAGACTTTATATTTCTGGGCTCCAAAATCACTACGGATGGTGACTGCAGCCATGAAATTAAAAGACGCTTACTCCTTGGAAGGAAAGTTATGACCAACCTAGATAGCATATTCAAAAGCAGAGATATTACTTTGCCAACAAAGGTTCGTCTAGTCAAGGCTATGGTTTTTCCTGTGGTCATGTATGGATGTGAGAGTTGGACTGTGAAGAAGGCTGAGTGCCG
Organism: Bubalus kerabau; assembly: GCF_029407905.1. NCBI lineage: Eukaryota > Metazoa > Chordata > Mammalia > Artiodactyla > Bovidae > Bubalus > Bubalus kerabau. The sequence goes on from NC_073645.1 coordinate 8,097,381, forward strand.
AAGAATGGATGCTTTTGAACTGTGGTGTTGGAGAAGACTCTTGAGAGTCCTTTGGACTGCAAGGAGGTCCAACCAGTCCATTCTGAAGGAGATCAGCCCTGGGATTTCTTTGGAAGGAATGATGCTAAAGCTGAAACTCCAGTACTTTGGCCACCTCATGTGAAGAGTTGACTCATTGGAAAAGACTCTGATACTGGGAGGCACTGGGGGCAGGAGGAGAAGGGGACGACAAAGGATGAGATGGCTGGATGGCATCCCTGACTCGATGGATGTGAGTCTCAGTGAACTCCGGGAGTTGGTGATGGACAGGGAGGCCTGGCGTGCTGCAATTCATGGGGTCGCGAAGAGTCAGACACTACTGAGCGACTGATCTGATCTGATGTAGAGGATAATGTCATCTGCAAACAGTGAGAGTTTTATTTCTTCTTTTCCAATCTGTATTCCTTTTATTTCTTTTTCTTCTCTAATTGCTATGGCTAAAACTTCCAAAACTATGTTGAATAGTAGTGGTGAGAGTGGGCACCCTTGTCTCCTTCCTGACTTTAGGGGAAATGCTTTCAATTTTTCACCACTGAGGATAATGTTTGCTGTGGGTTTATCATATATGGCTTTTATTCTGTTCAGGTATGTTCCTTCTATGCCTGCTTTATGGAAGGCTTTTTATCATAAATGGATGTTGAATTTGTCAAAGGCTTTCTCTGCATCTATTGAGATAATCATATGGTTTTTACAGAATTCAACAGCATATTAAAAAGATCATACATCATGACCTTTATCATGGTCTTTATCCCAGGGATGCAAGGAGTCTTCAGTATTCGCAAAAATCTATGTGATACACCACATTAACAAATTGAAACAAGGCTATTATTTAAAAATATATATATTTTAGAAAGAAAATTAGGAAGAGAGGGAAGGAAACAGGGAGGAGAAGAAGAGGAAAGAGAAAATAGAGTGAAGAAGAAAAGGTTGTGAGGAGAGAGGGAGGGAGAAAATGAAAGAAAGAGAAAAAAAAACCTTTTGAATACATTCAAAGAACATCTAAATCATTTTAGGTATTTCGTTGTATTATGTTTTATGAAATGAAATGTGGTGCCTTGATAACAGGGTGATGGAAGAAACAATTAAAATGTCTTTTATGGGCTTAAAATGTCATCTTAAGGCCACATTTTCTTTATGTGATAGTAATCTCTGTCAAATCAGAATTCAAAATCTACTGATATGGCTAATATATAACATATATGTTCTTCTACATACAACATTATCTGTAGCAATCCTCCAGGAAGATTGTAAGATATTCTGGATAGCAAAGTATTTTAGGCATCTTCAGGATAACACTCTGTATCACTAAAAGTTGTTTGGTTTTGGTTTGTTGGTTTTATCAATTAAACTATAAACTCCAAATGTATCACTAATATCTTGGCATTATTAGATGCTAAGTATAACTGACATATTGTACATTTCTTGATAACTGAGTCATGATAGTCTTAAGAATTGCAAAACTATAGACTGAATGGATATTGATGCTAGTAGAAACTGAAAATTTGTTTTTGAAATGGTTTTTGCTGTAATTTTTCTCTAGTAACAAAAGTGCTAAAAATTTAAATTTAGGATAATTAACAAACAGGAGGTATGTAAATCATGGACTAGAAGAAATTCTACATGACTTGAGTAGAGGTAGAGAAGATCAAAGTGCCTGTCACAGAGCCTTGGGACCCTCTAAGAAGAGTGGGAACAAGCAGAATCTGAGATGGAGTCACCAGATAGGAAGAAGGAAAAACAAAAGAGTGAACAGAGTTGCATCAAGCGTTCAAGGATGTAGTGATAAACCAAGATGGCATGAATGAAAGGATTGGACTTACAGCTAGTAATTAGGGCATTATACAAGTTCTGTAGGCTGACATATTTGTCCTGTAATCCCAGTGTAACTCAGGAATCAACATGAGCAACACATTCTATTCAAGGATTGTCATGAAGAAGCTCAACAATATTGAGAATAATGTTCTCAGAACCATCATCCCACAAAGCTTCATTAATCAAATGAGCCTATGAGGTAACATTGGTGTTACACCCTTATACCACATCAGGATAATGCCAAATAGAAGTGTCCTTCTCTAAGAGTTTTGTGATATAGCATAGTGTCTGTTAAGGTTTGAAATCAAACTTGACCACATATTAGCTCTGAGTCCAAGGTGTTTATTTTACCTCTAGGATTGATGAGATTTACTGGCTGTAAGCACTTAAAAAAAGTAGAGTGTCCACCCCATTATAATTAAAAGTAAAGCCAGTCTTAACTCTAATATAAGTGATGACATTCAATGTATTTTTGACTGTTACAGTTACAGACTTTTTCAAAATGATCAAATGGTAGCTTTTCTTTACAAATAAATTTTTTTGTTTGCTATTCCAACTTATCTTAATATATGTCTGGGACATTTCAACATTTTTAAATGCCATATAAGCTGACAGGGATCTCGGGGTCTCTATGGAGATTCCCCTGGGGAGTCAGATGTCCTCTCGTGTTGGGGCATGGAACCCCGCTTCCCTCTAGAGGTGGAAAAGGGGTGTCAAGCCTCCTGTCGAGTTGAGGTAGGGATCAGGGGCTATTTCTAGTGGTGCCATGGGGTTCTCAGGCCCTGCTTCGTCTCATGACATGATGCTCGGGGTGACATTCGAGTCGTTGCAGGGGAATGAGGCCTTATCTCCAGTGGACAGGGACATCGGGGTCTTTTCTAACGGTGGCATGACCCCTGGAGTTCCTCTCGAGTTTCAAGGTGAGACCAGCCTCCTCCTGAGGTGCGACAGGAACATCGGGATTCCTTTGCAGATGAAGCAGGGGAATGGACCCTTATCTCGAGAAGAGGAGGGGAAACCAGGACTCTTCTTGAGTTGTGGCAGGAAACTCGGGGTTCCTCTCGACTGGAGACGGGTATGTTGGGGAACTTCTTGAGTTGCCTAAAGGGTGCCAAGTACCCTTTCGAGGCTTAAGAGGGAAGGTGGGATTTCTCTCGAGATGCTGCAGTGGAGAGGGGCCTCATCTCGCATTGAGGGGAGAATCTCCTGGGTTTCTTGAGTCGCGGCAGGACACTTGGAGTTCCTCTCGAGTTGCAACGGGAACCTCAGGGACCCGCTCGTGTTGCCTCAGGAAAGTTAAGTCTCCATTTGAGTTGCGAGGGGCCTTTCGGGATTCCTCTCCAGTTGGTGCAGGGGCATAGGGCCTCTTCTCGAGTTGAGGCTGGAACCTCAGGGTTCCTCTCCAGTTCTGACATGAATCTTGGGGTTCCTATGGAGTTTCAACAGGGGATTCAGGCCTCCTCTCGTGTGGAGACATGGAACTCAGCTTCCCTCTCGAGGTGTAAAAGAGGTGTCTGGGGCTTTTTCTCGAGGTGCCACGGGGCTGTCACACCTCCCTTTATATTTTGAGTCGATTCTCGGTGTTCTAGTTGAGTCAGTGCAGGGGAATCAGGCTTATCTGGAATGGCTGGGGAAATCGGGGTCTTTTTGAATTGAGGCACGACTCCTGGGGATGCACTCAAGTTTCAAGGGGAAATCGGCCTCCTCCTGAGGGCCGATGGCAACGTCGGAATTCCTTTCCTGACGAAGCAGGGGAATTGACCCTCATCTCGAGTTGAGGAGGGGGAAACAGGGCTCTTCTTGAGTTGTGGCGTGAAACTCGGGGTTCCTCTCTAGTGGGGATGGGTGTCTCGGGGACCTTCCTGAGTTGCATCAAGGGTGTCAAGTACCCTTTCACATTTCAAGAGGGAATGTGGAGTTTCTCTCGAGACACTGCTCTGGGAAAGGGCCTCATCTCACGTTGAGGGGGGAATCTCGTGGTTTTTCTCAAGTTGCGGTGGGAACCTTGGGGTTCATCTCAAGTTGCAATGGGGATCTCAGGGACCGGCTTGTGTTGCCTCAGAGAAGTTGCCAACATTTATTTGTTAAAATGTTAAAACAAACTCGAGCGCATCCCCAGGAGTCGTGCCTCAGTTTGAAAAGACCCCGATTTCCCCATCCTCCCACCACCCTCCCACCACCCGCCCAGCACCCTCCCGCCACCCGCCCAGCACCTTCCCACCATCCTTCCACCACCCTCCCACCACTCTCCCACCATCCTCCCAAAACCCTCCCACCACCCGCCCACCCTCTTCCAACCAGCCCCGCCCCCCCGCCCACCACCCTCCCAACATCCTCCTAGCACCCTCCCAACACCCTCCATCCACCCTCCCAACTTAAATGAAGCTTCAAGTTCATTCAAAAAGTGTGTGGTAGACTATATATGTAAAAATTTTAGTATGATTCTCACACATAATAAGCTTCCAACAGATATTTACTATCATTATTTTACTATTATTACTATCATCATTAGTAGTAATGTTATCCTAAAGGATTGTTGTAAGAATTGATAATGAAAATAAGCTTGCCTAGTAAACAGCATAGAACAGATGGCAAGTAATGTTTCTTTTACTTTCATACCCACTCCTCCAGTTTACCTTAATCCTTCACACTTTATATTCTCTGAGCATCACAGAGTTCTAATAAGGAAAATAACTTATAATGATCTCAGATGATAAAATATTAAAGAGAAACAATGTTCAAAGAAGAATGTGAAGTTCATAGAATTAAATAAATATGGAGGGAAGACATCCAAGGAAACCTTTGATTTATTCTTTTACATAAATAATTTTAAATAACATGTAATAAAGACACTACTCTGATTCAGACTCTTATTCTAAAGAAATAAAATTTCTGCTACATTGTAAACCTGAAAATATGAAAAGTTAAAATATCATTTTTCATTTCTAAATGACTATTTATTTTACAAATCAATTTTGCATTATCACTACATTTTGTTTTCATTTTGTGAAATAATATATAATTTTATTTTAGGGATTACCTGCAAGCCATGTGAGATATAGGGTAGATGATGTCCAATTTCCTTATCCTGCAAGTATTTTTGATGTAGAAGAAGATTCTGGAAGAGTAATAACTCGAGTTAATCTTAATGAAGAACCTACAACAATTTTTAAGGTCAGTTCAGTGTTTTCTCTATAGTGTCTATTTGATATTTAACTTTTGTTTTAGAGTTTGGTTTAATAAATAACCATACACTTTCCCATTTTTCTCCTTTTTAATATTTTAAAGTTACAAAACAGTACATTTTTACTGCATAGGCACTTAGAAACTACAGTTAAGTAAAAAGGAAAAAAATGCTTGATATTTCTCATCTTGAGGTTAAAATTTACCATTTTATTTCTATCTTTGTGATAAAATTCCCTGCAAATGAAAGCATACAAAATGTTTAAAAATAGCATGACTGTATGATTGTATTATTCATAATACTTTTTAAAATTTAAGTATATGAACACTATTAATGATATTTAAATGGTTGTACAATGTTCTATTACATGACTATACTATTTTTTTTCTTTTTTTGTTCAATAACTTGTTGTTGGATAATTAGTCTGTTTCCAATTTTTGTTACAACGATATTTACTGTTGCAAAACTCCTTGTTCAGATATAAGTTGCCACTTGATATTTCTTTTCCTCAAATCAGTACCTAGAGGCAATTGCTGGTTCAAGTTTATGTCTTCTTGATACATTATACTTTTAGAAAATTTGAAATAATATTACCCTTCACTTTTATCATAAATAATCCATTATATTAAATATTTGACTGTTTGCATTCTCTGTAGTTACTAGAAAGATTTTGTCTCTGAGAATAAAGCCTTTGACCATACATTGGGGTGATACTTTCACCAGTTAACCTTGTGAATATCAATGAGCACTGTCTCACATAATTTTATCTCCATTTGAAATAATTGTTCTGTTTGTAAGTATTAACCTGAAGGCAAATTGTGACTCTCAGGATGACCCTTGATTGTGGTTCCATGATCTAGTCTGATTTAGTTTAGATTAATCACCTGCAGCATCCAAAAGTATATACATTCTAGAGAAATACATAGTTTTGAACTTTAATATTTCTTAAAATAAACTTAAGTTTTTCTTGACATAATACAGTAAGTCAAAAAATGATGATTATAAAAGCTATTGTAGTAATAAATGATATACAGATATTAATCTTAAGACAAAAACTTTTTATTTAGTTCACATCATTTGAACATTCTTTATTCTACAGTATGAACTTGGTTTTATATAATTAATTGTTTTTAAGAGAGTGCATATCAAAGTGTGTCAAACTATGAAGATTTCCAATTTTATCCTCCAAAGTGAAGTATTTCTTTTGTATAATTGTGCAGACAATTGATTCACTGGAAAAATTAATTTATTTTTATAAGCAAGCTAATTAGCTTTTTGCTATTGATGCAACTGAACTTAATACTTTTAAAATGTGTTCAAACTTGTAAAAGTCTCATGTTTTCACTGTAGGCACCAGTGGAATTATGAAAGAAAGAAAAGGTTTTGAGAGATGTAGTAACTTATACCCATTTTACTGCTAGCTTTTTTTTAAAAAATTTATTTATTTATTTTAATTGGAGGCTAATTACTTTACAATATTGTAGTGTTTTTTGCCATACATTGACATGCATCAGCCATGAGCGTACATGTGTTCCCCCATCCTGAACCCCCCTCCCAACTCCTTCCCCATCCCATCCCTCAGGGTTGTCCCAGTGCACCATCTTTGAGTGCCCTGTTTCATTATATCACAAAGCTATTAACTGAATTTCTTTGAGTTTTCTCACCTGGCAAATGGAAATAATAACATCTACTTGGTGGGATTGTTGTGCATATTCTAGCATGTCTCCTCTACTTGGTAGGCAATGAGAAAATGTTTACTGCTCCCCTTTTTGGAACCAGGCAGTTCAATAATTTAAAACATTCATGGAAAAATTATGCTTTTGTCTTCTTCTTTTAAATCATCTTTAACTTGAGTTTTTATTACTTTTTAAGTTGGTCATTGTTGCTTTTGATGATGGTGAGCCTGTGATGTCCAGCAGTGCCACTGTGAAGATTCTTGTCTTACATCCAGGAGAAATCCCACGCTTTACACAAGAGGAATACAGGTATTGATTACTATCAGGTTTTGTAATATACAAAGGTTTTTATTCTGTTTTGTTTTGTTTTCTTTTAGCCTCTCAAAATTGATGTAATGTGAATTTATCAGTGAAGCAGACCTAATTTTAGTTTCTTTTCTAAATTAACATAATATTTATTTAAAAAGTTAATATACTTAAATGATAATCTAGTATAGATTTCAGTTTTAGAAATGCTTTGATGAATAATGGATCCTTTAAAATAGTTAAAGTTAGCTTTGAAAAATGCAGTATTATGTTTAGGGGTTTAATTTGCAACTGATTAATTGTCTCAGTGGTAAAAAGTAGATATTTAGTTTCTTGTTACTGTCAGTTACATTATATCATTTAATTCTGAGTTATATCTGAAATGATATTTCCTATATAATCAGTGAGTGAGAGAATGTGTGTGTGTTTACATTTATATGAGCTATAGAGTCAGTATATATATTCTTAGTCAGGTGAGGCTGTCGTAACAAATTTCAAGGATTCTGTGTCTTAAACAACAGACATTATTTTCACACAGCTCTGGAGCCTGGAAGTTCAAGATCAGGGATTCAGCATGATCAGGTTTTGGTGAAAGGTCTCTTCTTGGCTTGCAGACTGTTGCCTTGTTGCTATAACCTGACATAGAGGAAAGTGAAAGAAAGCAGGTCTCTGGTATCTTTTCCTACAAAGGCACTAACCCCAAGATAAGTGCCCCCACTTCATGATCCCGTCTAAACCTAGATACCTCCCAAGGCTCCATCTCCAAATAACATCGCTAACATGAAGGTTAGGATGTCAAATATGAATTTTAGGGGAACACGGTTCAGTTCATTGTGTGTATTAGAAAGAGAATTTATTGAAAAAATAATGACACTAAAATTACTATATGTTCATGATTGCTTCATGATTGGATGTAGGTGAAAGGATATTGTGTAATGCTCACTTGCAAATATAGCATAATTTCTTTCATGATTTTTCAAAATTCAATTAAGTTAAAATATTAATGTACTTTTATTAGTGTGTTAGGACCCATTGGAGACAGTTTTCTCAAAAACAGTTGATGGAGACTCACTATATACTGTATTTCTCTATTTACTCCTTCTGGACAAAGACTTAAAAGTTGTTACACTCCAGAGGCTAACAACTATGGGTTGGAAGCAAAGGACTATATGAAAAGCATAATACACTGTAAAAACACAGTAATAGAAGGTCAAAATACTAAGGAAGCATGTTAGAGACACACTTAGTGGTGTCTGAATATGATCACCATAGTTTTGAGCTGCTTCTTGAAGAAAGAGTAGAGATTCAGTTCAGTTCAGTTGCTCAGTTGTGTCCAACTCTTTGCAACCCCACTCATGTCCATTGAGTCCGTGATGCCATCCAACCATCTATCACATTCTCTGCCATCCCCTTCTCCCACCTTCAACTTTCCCAGCATCAGGGTCTTTTCAACTGAGTCGATTATTCGCATCAGGTGGACAAAATGTTGGAGTTTCAGCTTCAACATCAGTCCTTCCAATGAACACCCAGGACTGATCTCCTTTAGGATGGACTGGTTGGACCTCCTTGCAGTCCAAGGGACTCTCAAGAGTCTTCTCTAACACCACACTTCAAAAACATCAGTTCTTCGGTGCTCAGCTTTCTTCACAGTCCAATTCTCACATCCATACATGACCATTGGAAAAACCATCGCCTTAACTAGACGGACATTTGTTGGCAAAGTAATGTCTCTGCTTTTCAATATACTGTCTAGATTGGTTATAACTTTCCTTCCAAGGAGTAAGCATCTTTTAATTTCATGGCTGCAATCACCATCTGCAGTGATATTGGAGCCCAGAAAAATAAAGTCTGACACTGTTTCCACTGTTTCCCCATTTATTTGCCATGAAGTGATGGGACCGGATGCCATGATCTTAATTTTCTGAAAGTTGAACTTTAAGCCAACTTTTTCACTCTCCTCTTTCACTGTCATCAAGAGGCTCTTTAGTTCTTCTTCACTTTCTGCCATAAGGGTGGTGTCATCTGCATATCTGAGGTTATTGATATTTCTCCCGGCAATCTTGATTCCAGCTTGTGCTTCCTCCAGCCCAGCATTTCTCATGATGTACTTGGCATATAAGTTAAATTATCATGGTGACAATATGCAGCCTTGATGTACTCCTTTTCCTATTTGAAACAAGTCTGTTGTTCCATGTCCAGTTCTAACTGTTGCTTCCTGACCTACATCAGGTTTCTCAAGAGGCAGGTCAGGTGGTCTGGTACTCCCAACTCTTTCACAATTTTCCACAGTTTATTGTGATCCACACAGTCAAAGTCTTTGGCATAGTCAATAAAGCAGAAATAGATGTTTTTCTGGAACTCTCAAGCTGTTTTGATGATCCAGTGGATGTTGGCAATTTGATCTCTGTTCCTCTGCCTTTTAAGGCAGAGGAACAGAGATCCTTTTCAGCTTGAACATCTGAAAGTTCATGGTTCACATATTGTTGAAGCCTGGCTTGGAGAATTTTGAGCATTACTTTACTAGCGTGTGAGATGAGTGCAATTGTGCAGTAGTTTGGGCATTCTTTGGCATTGCCTTTCTTTGGGATTGGAATGAAAACTGACCTTTTCCAGTCCTGTGGCCACTGCTGAGTTTTCCAAATTTGCTGACAAATTGAGTACAACACTTTCACAGCATCATCTTTCAAAATTTGAAATAGCTTAACTGAAATTCCGTCACCTCCACTAGCTTTGTTCATAGTGATGCTTCCTAAGGCCCACTTGACTTCACATTCCAGGATGTCTGGCTCTAAGTGAGTGATCACACCATCGTGATTATCTTGGTCATGAAGATCTTTTTTTGTACAGTTCTTCTGTGTATCCCTGCCACCTCTTCTTAATATCTTCTGCTTCTGTCAGGTCCATACCATTTCTATCCTTTATCGAGCCCATCTTTGCACGAAATGTTCCCTTGGTATCTCTAATTTTCTTGAAGAGATCTCTTGTCTTTCCCATACTAAGTTTTCCTCTTTTTCTTTGCATTGATCACTGAGGAAGGCTTTCTTATCTCTCCTTGCTAGTCTTTGGAACTCTGCATTCAGATGCTTATATCTTTCCTTTTCTCCTTTGCTTTTCGCTTCACTTCTTTTCACAGCTATTTGTATGGCCTCCTCACACACATTTTGCGTTTTGTGTTTCTTTTTCTAGGGCATAGTCTTGATTCCTGTTTCCTGTACAATGTCACAAACCTCTGTCCATAGTTCATCAGGCACTCAGTCTGTCAGACCTAGTCCCTTAAATCTATTTCCAACTTCCACTTGTATAGTCATAAGGGATTTGATTTAGGTCATACCTGAATGGTCTAGTGGTTTTCTCCACTTTCTTCAATTTCAATCTGAATTTGGCAATAAGGAGTTCATGATTTGAGCCATAGTCAGCGCCAGGTCTTTTTTTTTTTTTTTTTTTTTTTGCTGACTGTATAGAGCTTCTCCATCTTTGGCTTCAAAGAATATAATCAATCTGATGTCAGTGTTGACCATCTGGTGATGTCCATGTGTAGAGTCTTCTCTTGTGTTGTTGGAAGAGGGTGTTTGCTATGACCAGTGCGTTCTCTTGGCAAAACTCTGTTAGCCTTTGACCTGCTTCATTCTGTACTCCAAGGCCAAGTTTGCCTGTTACTCTAGGTGTTTCTTGAGTTCCTACTTTTGCATTCCAGTCCCCTATAATGAAAAGGACATCTTTTTTGGGTGTTAGTTCTAGAATATCTTGTAGGTCTTCATAGAACTGTTCAACTTCAGCTTCTTCAGCATTTTGGGTCATAGACTTGGATTACCATGATGTTGAATGGTTTGCCTTGGAAACGAACAGAGATCATTCTGTCGTTTTTGAGATTGCAACCAAGTACTGCATTTCAGACTCTTTTGTTGACCATGATGGCTACTCCACTTCTTCTAAGGGATTCCTACCCACAGTAGTAGATATAATGGTCATCTAATGGTGACTGGAATGGCCACCCATTCCAGTCCGTCTTAGTTTGCTGATTCCTAGAATGTTGACGTTTGCTCTTGGCATCTCCTGTTTGACCACTTCCAATTTGCCTTGATTCATGGACCTAACATTCCAGGTTCCTATGCAATATTGTTCTTTACAGCATCGGACCTTGCTTCTATCAGCAGTCGCATCCACAAGTGGGCTTTGCTTTTGCTTTGGCTCCATCTCTTCATTCTTTCTGGAGTTATTTCTCCACTTACCTAGATCAGACAATTACAAAAATTTTACCTAGTATTTTAGGTAAGTTCAAATATCCCTCAGCTTCAGCTCAACAAAATTCCCACTCTTGTTCTCTAAAGCTTCTCACCTCATATCTAGTCTTTCTTTGAAAGTCCCCAAAGAAGAAAAAAGTATACTGTGTAACACCTTCCCTTTAAATAAACTCAGAAATTGATGTCCTTTTATTCTTTTTTTTTTTTCCTGTGCTTTCACTTGGAATCACTTCCTTAGTAATAGATATATCCCTCCAGACCTCTCCATTATAGTGCTCATTAACTCTTTTAGCTAAAATATTGTGCATTAAGGCCAAGATCATGGATTGCATCAGGGCATTGCTCCAACAATTTTTTTTTAAACTGTCTTTGTTTAATGTCACTTTTAAAAATACGGATGTTTTGTTCAATGAATAATTTACCATTTCTTATCTTCTCTGCATAGAACTACTAACTGCAAATAGATTTCATTAATAACGCTGTTAACTGAGAAGAAAAGCTAGCCAATTATTTGGTGCTAAAATTAAAATAGTCACATTAGTATATGTGGAAGAATTCTTTGACCTTCCAGAAGAACATTTCTAACAATTGCAAATAGTGCCCTTGACTATCAAGTTCATTTATTATTCTGGCACATAAAGGCATTTAGGTAATCTTGTTGCATCCTACAGTTTACAAAGAAAATTCTATACAAGAATCAGTATAATTGCCGTAATGGACTTAATAGCACTTAGATACTAAACAGGATTGTTTTGTTTTCTGTCATAAAGCCAGAAAACCTGGATAATACAAACGTCATTTCAAATACTGATAGAAAATTCTGCATTATGCATAAATGTAAATTTTGTTGTTGTTCAGTCCCTCAGTCATGTCTGACCCTCTGCAAACCCATGGACTGCAGCATGCCAGGCTTTCCTGTCCTTCACTATATCCTGGTATTTGCTCAGACTCGTGTCCATTGAGTCGATGCTGCCATCCAAACATCTTATCCTCTGTGGACCCCTTCTCCTTTGAACTTATATTTTACATAGGCTTAAATTTGATGTAAAATGTGGAATGAACTATTTTTAAAAAGAAACCTAAGAGTGATAATTATTTTCTTCATCAATTATCTCTCCATTCTTTTAAAGGTTTTGGACTAGTGCACAGCAGAAGTGCCTGGATGCTTCTTAAAGCCTTTCCTCTCCCTCCAGGGTATACAGCTAGAGCACTTTCCCTAGCCTCACTTTCTAGCAGATCCCTGTGACTGAGTTCTGGCCAATAAAATGTGGAACAATATTGTCTACACCATTTCTTGGCCTCAGTTAACCTTTTTTCCTTGGGTGAGTGAAATAGAAACAATACCCAAGGAACTTTGGGATCCATATATTGACAGTTGTAGAAATACAAGATAAAAGGGACCCAGGTCTCTGAAACTCAGCTTAGAGAAGAGCTGCCTGCTTAGGAAGCCCTCAATGAACTGTTATGTGAGCAATAAATTTAGATTTGTTGTCATATTAGCTAGTTATGATTAATCCCATAATATATTAATCATTTTAGAAGCTTTTTAAAAATTATATGTTACAATATTTTCCAGTTTGTCATCTTAAAACTATTATTTGTGAGAGAGTGTTTTATTCTTTTATGGTATATTCTTTTTATATGGTCAACCAGAATCTTTGTCAAAATGCCTACAATATTTCAAATTGCTGTGAAGACCAACACAGTTTCCCTTCATGAAAGAAAAAGAGGGAGAGAAGGAGCGAGAGTGGAAGTGAGAGAGAGAGAAAGAAAGAAACAAAGAAAAAGAGAAATAAGGGAGAAATAAAGGGAAGGAGAAAGAAATAAAGGCAGAAATGTGTAAACTTAATATGCCCCCTTCCCTCTGTTATTTATTTATTTTTTTTCAGGTTCAATTACTGCCTCAGCTGAATGCACAAATTTCCAGAGATGCTAAGCGATGTGATTAATCCTTAATTATCCTTTTTGTTAGAGTTAAAGAATGGCAGAATATGCTATTTGACATAGGTTTATTTGGAGGTGAAAGCCCTTAAAAAAAAAAAACAAAAACAGTAAATGCAAGAAGGGCATTCTAATCTCACCTTTTCCCCCTGAAAACAGGCAATTAAAAACTCCCAGTGTGAGAGATGCATTCCCTGTACTAGGGGAAAAAAAAAAAATGTAATGGGAAATGAAATCTAATATAATTGTATAAAAACAGACTTTGATAAAATAATGTGTATCTTCTTTTTAGCCTCATCACATTGTTTAATTACTTTTCCACAGTTGCCTATCTTTGTTCATCCTACATTTTTCCTGTATATGTTTTTATTTTTTAATTTTTATTGGATTATATTTGATTTACAAATCATCCTTCTTTATTCTCCCTCTCTTTTCTTCCCTTGAAATAAATTTCTTATAGGTAATGGCATTTCTTTACCTTTGGTTGTTGAAGCAACCCTCCTTTCTCAAAATAATGCAGCTGGCTTCATTTTTTTTTCCCCAATGAATAAGTCTGATTATTAGCCCTACTTTACACAAATAATCATAAATTTTGAGTTATTACCATTCAGACAATTAAGTTTCTCTAAAACATATTCAGTCTTCTATAATTTAAACCATTTTTCACCATTTGATTTTCATTGGAAGACAGAAAAATAGGTTAATCCTACTCATAAAAATTCTATTGTCAAAGTCATACCATGAAATGAATGAAATAGACCATAAAGACCATTTATTCAGGCTAATAGTTTAATTTTTGATTCCTCCAATATCCTTGCCACAAAGTTGACTGGGTTCCGCTAAAAAACTTATAGTTGTGAGAAATTTGCCTCTTCAGTCTTTGTATAGCTATGAATATTGGGAAGTTATTCTTCATGCTGAGGTTATTATCAGTATATTTATTCTTTTAAATTATTTTATGCATTTTTTCCTGAACTTTCATCAATTTTATAATTTAGTCATTTTAAGTAGTGTAAGTATATAGGGAAGGAAAAATATCTTTTCTTGTAAACTTCAGATTTATTAACTGAGATTCTTGTCATAAAAGACAAATTAACAAGAGAAAAACAAACAAGTTTATAAACACATGTATCTCATGCATACATGAGATATACACAGGAAGATGGATAATTCAAAGAGGTAGCTTTAGAATTCTGGATTAAATATAATCTTAATAGGAAATGAGGAGGGAGGTGCAGGCTTCTTGGGAGACAGTAAATAATTTTAGGAAATGTGAATGGGACCCTTAGAACAAATGGAATGTATGATAGGTCAGGCAGAGTTTGCCTGGATGTGCTATCCAATTCTAGTCTCCTCTCCTGTGAAAAGATTCAATCTCTCCTGGTCAGTGAAACTCTTTGAAAAGAATTCATGATGATTGAATTCCTTTTGGGAGATCTGTCTTTAGATAGATAAGGGAACTCAAGGAAAGCTTCTCACTGCATTTGCCATTTTCTAAGTACCTACTGCCCCAAATAATCAATATACCAAAGCAGTCTATTTTGGGGTGGCATGTTTTGCTACAGTTCAAATAAAACTGAGCTAAACTCCTTCCTTAAGGAGAGGTGTGACAAATAATACTCTCCTCTTAATTATGAGCAGGTATCTTGATTAGGGTCATACTTATTGGGAAAGAGAACTCTGTGTACATGGTAATGCCTGCCATTAATATGGAACAGAAAAAAATGATAGTAACCATGTAGTTGCTGCACTGATAGAAGTATAAATTCCAGTTTCTCATACTAGTTAAATAAATTCTTATGACAAGCTCTTCTACATTGTTAGTTTTAATAATGGTTAACTATCACAGGGCTTTCTTTTTTCTTTTTTGTCCCTACATAAATTAACATATATTAAGCATTCAATTTATTCATCTTCATTTTAATATGTCAATATATAAATACTTTAATGTGTATATTAAATTCTATATTAATATCCTTTAAAATTTTTCATCTTTGTTTCTAGAACTTTTTCTGTAAATGTTCATGAATACTTTGAATTTAATTTATATATTTCAAAATACTAATACTCCCTTAGAATTTTGATCCCTTTAAGCTCATGTGTTAGTTCAGGTTTGTCTTCTAACAATTAGACATCAAGTATTTTATTAGAGGAAAAATCTGTGGGAGAGAAATGAGAAGGAAGCAGAGTAAGGCTAGAAGAACATATAAAGCACATGCATTCTGACCTCAAGTGAAGAACAGGAAGAAAATTTCATAAATAAACATCCTAGCCTACTCTGTTATTTGAGTGACTAATGTATCATTTTAGCAAGTTTCTGCATGATATCTGGGGAGTCAAACCATAGTAGAGATATTCTATGTTTCCCAGGAAGGGAATTGTCTTAACATCTCTGCTTTTCTTTATCATTATCTATAAGCAGATCTTAGGAAAATGATCTTTTTATAAACAGAAAAAATATGACAAACATAGGCTGCATATTTAAAAAGCAAAGATATCCCTTTGCTGACAAAGGTCCACGTAGTCAAAGCTCTGGTTTTTCCCATCAACATTAACAGATGTTTAAGTTAGCCAATAAAAAAGTCTGAGCACTGAAGAATTGATGCTTTCAATTGTGGTGCTGGAGAAGACTCTTGAGAGTCCCTTGGGCAGGAAGATCAAACCAGTCAATCCTAAAGGAAATCAACCCTGAATATTAATTGGAAGGAGTATTGCTGAAGTTCCAATACTTTGGCCATCTGTTGCGAAGGGCTGACTCATTAGACAAGACCCTGATGCTGGGAAAGACTGAGGCAAGAGGAGAAGGGGAGAACAGAGGATGAGATGGTTGGATGGCATCTTCAACTCAGTGGTCATGAATTTGAGCTACTTCGGTGACAGTGAAGGACAGGGCAGCCTGATGTGCTGCAGTCCATGGGGTCACAAAGAGTCAGACGTAACTTAGTGACTGAACAACAAGTACAGCAGAGCACAGCAACTAGAACCTTGGCTAAGGGCGCTTCCTACAGTCAGAGCTCTGAGGCGCCCTCATTGCTACCACACGTGTCCATAACTGATAAGAGGTCTTCAGCCAATTATTACTTGGATCTTCTGGAAAACACTTTCACTGTCATAGTCAAAAACACATTTTATACATCTTTCATTTAATCCAAACAGAAATATCAAAATCCCAATAGTAGTTCAGACACATAGCATTACTTGAGACTAGATTGACTCCTGTAGGTCAAGTGAGTTAGCTTTTAGCAGAATGACATTTGGCCTTCTCAAGATGATGAACTAAGACTTAAGCACACTGGGATTCACTTGTCATGAGTTTTAGAGGTAAATATCATGGAAAGGTCAACATGTCTGGAATAGATCATAGAGTCTAAATGTGAATATTGATTTTGAATGGGAAATGCAGTATCCTATACAACTTATCAGCGATTTTACCAAAGACAATTGTTTACAAATTTTCTGAAAAAAATGTTACCCATATAGACATATTTTGATATTTATTTAAAATGGAAGTGTATCAACATTGACTATTAAACTCTGCATGATTTAATGCCATATTTATTATATTAATTTTTAGGGATTTAGGTATATTAAAATGTAATTTACACAAAATAGAAACTTAAAATTTATATTTGTATATATATATAAAACAGAAGGGGCAAATATTCCTAAGGTCTTTTTATTAACCTCTTGAACAAATTAAAATACCCTTGAAGGAAGAACATAATCGTATTAGTTTTCCTATGAAAGTAAAAATTGATATTTTGCAGATTAATGTGAATTAATCTTATAACAAATAAAATACAAAACATTTTGTACTATTTTTTCCAAGATTAGTTCCTCAAATGGTTTTATACTGAATAAAGACAGAGTAGATTTTATAAAGAACTCTAAAAAATAAAGTCTATTTCCTGATATACAAAAATAGAGAAAAAGCATAATTTAAAATCCAGAAATCCATATTTATATACTATGAAAAATGAAAACAATGCTATCATAATGGTCAAGGAAATGGTGAGTGAGCAGTTCTAGTTATTTTATTATTCAAGAGAATTAAAATTACCATATATTGAGGAACATTGCCATTATTCTTATATAAACCATATGAATTTGGACTTGGGAATTTTGAAAAAAGCTTTTTAATCAATAAATACAGTAGTTCAGGGAAAACTATTGATCTTGACTTCAAAGAATGAAAAAGAACTCTACATGAAAACTAAAAATATAAAGTAAACTGACATTCAGAGAGCATCATTTAATTACTAATGTTGTTTTCTATTTTAATTTAGATTTATCGTTCAATATAAGAGCTGACTTTACTTGAAGATAACCTTTCCTGTCTTTTTATGGCACTACCAATATCTTGCCTCAAAGATAATAGATTTTGCCTCTTTAACTATTGAAAGAGTAACTCTGACAATCCTTCATTTCAGGTTTCACAGACTTTCTCTGTATCCACATGGAATTCAATTTCTCCTTCAGATTTTCAAGGTTATGTATAGTTTGACATTTGCTCATAGAGCAGAGTGAAGCAAATCTTCCAACAACAAAAGACTCAAGTTCTAACAGTTCATTTTAAATACACTGTTTATAATTTAAAGCAAGCTCTTCTAAAAAAGAGTTATTATATATTCTCTTCTTTTGTTGCATTTCTGCCTATGAGAAATTTTGGTTCAAGTACAACATATAATGTGGTACTTTACTTTTATTTTGTTGATAGTAAATGTAAACTTTTTTAGAAGCAAAATAACATAATTAATAGGGTCCTAAGGTTTAAATCCTGGCTGCAACTCATCATCTGTTCATTGAATTTGGGCAAGTTACCTAAGCTCCCTGAGGATCCAATAATTACTTTATATATGAGATAAAGAACTTTATAAACTACTAGGTTCAGAAAACATGCTTAAGAAGGTAGTTGTTATTCTTGTTATCGTCTTCTAATCATCTTTATAAATGAAATAACTCCTTCAACGATTGTCATATAGAGATATATTCCCACAGTTTAGAGTCAAGTTTAAGATGTCCAGGTCCCTTACAGAATTGTTTGTGAAGCCTATTTCTATCTCACTGATGGTATAATTTACTTGTCTTTTTACAGAAGTTCTCAGAATGTTCTTTGAGCTGTGAATTTCAGTTCAGAGTAGGATGAAAAAGATGAAGCAGAAAAACTAAAGCTATTTTACTTTAAATTTTGTTAGTTCACCCAGTATAGTTGTCCACTAATTTAATGATTTTGAAAAATGTCAGCACAATGCTATGCACAGAGTATAAAACTGAACAGTTAATAGGGAACTCATGCTCTCTCTAAAGTGTATAATTCATAGGAAAACACAAACATTGAAAATGTTTAAAATGATGTAAAATGACTGCTGTATTCAAGTTGCATTACTTCCCTTTCTCATCCTATAAGTGGATATTGATTGAACACATAACTGCAGTAGAAATAGTAACGCTGAACAAAGTATATATGATTCATCCCCTCAGAGATCTTATGAGTAGTAGACAAAAATTAATGAAATGATCATAAGGAACAGATTATAAATACAAATTTATAAGTAACATTGAAGAAAGGAACATAGTTTTATGAGCACATAAAACAAATTATACAATGCAGCAATAGGGGATATCAGAGCAAATTTAAAAAACAAACAAACAGGAGTTGAGATATAAATAAGTAATAATTAGACTTGTAGGTGAAGGAATATAATGGGCTCAGGAGTTAAAAAGAAATTAGTTCTATAAAACTTCTAAATTGAAAATGAAGAAAACATATTCCAAGATTTAAAGAAGATATGTATGGCTGAGGAAGAAAGAATGAAAATAAGCTACTGTAAGATGAGACAGAAATTTGGGACATATTAAAGATTTGAGTTTTGTCCTATGAGTATTGGGAAGACATTGAAAACCTGTTAAGCATGTAATTTCTATGGTGTATGCTGGACTTTGAATCCCAAAGAAAACAAAACATAGAAAATGGAAGCAATATTATAATATTAAAGTCAGTAAAGACTTTAAAAATTGCCCACATCAAAATAAAGGTAAACAAATTAACATTTTAAAAATGTCTTAAAAAATGCTATTGTGCATTATTTCTAATTTTATAACATTTACATCTCAAACTATTCCAGGAGTCAGAGGTGTTTACATGATTATTTTATTTCTATATTTTCATTTCTCAATATATGCCATTATACAAAAAAGAGAGGAAAATAAAATTGCCAATCAGACATAGTAAGCCTGGAGAATCAGTTTCTAGAAAATGGACATTTAAATCTTTATCTAGTGGATTCTAAATAATAAATTACCCTATTTAAGGGGAAATGTTGATGCTAAGTCTGGTTTGTCAGAACAACCTCTCAGGCTTTTTAAACTTCTTTCAAAATTTAATAACTAGGGATGCCATATAGATTTAAAAAAACTGGGTAGGAGATATCTAACTATAACTATTTTTCCAGCTTTATTGAGATATAATTGACATGCAACATTGTATTGATTTAAAACTGTGCAAGACAATAATTTGAAAATTTATGTAGCACAAAATAATTACTAAGATAAATTTAGTTAACATTCATCACCTCAGATAGTTAATTTTGTTCTCATGATGAAGACTTTTAATATATACTCTTTTAGCAATCAAGCATATAATATAGTATTTTTAACTGTAGTTGGCATGCTGTACATTCTTTCCCAGAACTTGCTTGTCTTCTAACTAGAAGCTTGTACCTTTTGACTGCCTTTACCTGGTTTCCTCACACCCTACCTCCCTCCTCCTATTTCTGGCAGCCATCAACTTGTTGTCTGTTTCTGTGAGTTTCCTTTTTTTATTTAGATTTCACATATTAGTGAGATCATACAGTATTTGCCTTCACTGACCTATTTCACTTAGCATAGGCCCTCATGGTCTGTCCATGTTGTCACAATGGCAAGATTGTCTTCTTTTTTTATGACTGAATAATATTATACATATTTTCATATATACAAATGCATCATGATAAAAACTAAATGTAGAATTAATGTATTAATTGCAACTTCTTTGGCAAAAGTTTTAAATGGAAATGAAATATCCCGACTTCCTAAAATAATGATGAATTTATATATCTTATAGTACTGAATACTGACTATATATCTTTCTACCTAGATGGCATGATTATAAATGTTTACTATCTTTCTAGGGTATGATTGACACAACGAAAAATGACATTATCTCTTCCTTTCTTAGAAATTCTAGCAGAATTTTGAATGTCTATTTTTACTGTTACTTTTGAGATAGTATATTCTTTCATTAAACGTAGAAAATGAAGTAAAAGTGAGTCACTTAGTCGCGTCTATTTTGGGCCCCATGGATTCCAGGGACCCCACTGAATTCCATATAGTCCATGGAATTCTCCAGGCCAGAATACTGGAGCAGGTAGCCTTTCCCTTCTCCAGGGGATCTTTTCAATCCAGGAATCGAACCCAGGTCTCCCACATTGCAGGTGGCTTCTTTACTTGTTGACCCACTAGGTAAGCCCAAGAGTACTGGAGTGGGTAGCCTATCCCTTCTCCAGAGGATCTTTCCAAGCCAGGAATAAAGTTGGGGTCTTCTACATTGCAGGCTGTTAAATGAAGAATTTGAATCGAAATATTAAACATTCTACAAAAGTAACTTATCCTCTTTTTTTTGATGTTATGTGCCTGACTACACTAATATATTTCAAGATTCTATGGTGATTTCTCATCTTCATATGACAATTTCATATATACCTAATGGCATAGAGTCTAGTGGAATCAACAGAAAATAAAAGCATTAGAGAATGCTCCAAAAGTTTACTGTCTGAATAATACTCCATTGTGTATATGTACCATAGCTTTCTTATCCATTCATCTGCTGATGGACATCTAGGTTGCTTCCATGTGAAACTGGAGCCTATTATACAGAGTGAAGTAAGCCAGAAAGAAAAACACCAATACAGTATACTAACGCATATATATGGAATTTAGAAAGATGGTAACAATAACCCTGTGTACGAGACAGCAAAAGAGACACTGCTGTATAGAACAGTCTTATGGACTCTGTGGGAGAGGGAGAGGGTGGGAAGATTTGGGAGAATGGCATTGAAACATGTAAAATATCATGTATGAAACGAGTTGCCAGTCCAGGTTCGATGCACGATACTGGATGCTTGGGGCTGGTGCACTGGGACGACCCAGAGGGATGGAATGGGGAGGGTGGAGGGAGGAGGGTTCAGGATGGGGAACACATGTATACCTGTGGTGGATTCATTTTAATATTTGGCAAAACTAATACAGTTATGTAAAGTTTAAAAATAAAATAAAATTAAAAAAAAATCAAAACAGTGGGATCTTGAAGGATGCAGTGATTGGAAAGGACATTGAGGGGGCCATGAGGTTCAGATAGCGATGTTCTTGAACTCAGTTCTGGTAACATAAATGTGTACAGTGTATGAACACTAAGGTGAGCACAATTCTTTATGTCAAAGGACAAATTAAGTTGAAATAAAATAAATTCAATTAAAAGAAAAAAAAGTTTACTGTCATGCCCTTCTAAAATTTCAAAACTATACTGTCACACTCTTATGAAAGTCCAAATGTATAATTTCCTCTGTAAAGGGGAAAGGAAACATTCTTATGGAGGTAAATAAACCAAAATGCAAAACTATTTTCTCAGAGGTCATTACTAAGTATATAAATACATTATGACCTATTTTATTAAGTAAATCAATTAGAGAGAAACGAATATTCCTGATCTATTCATTTCATCAAACCACACAGACCCCTGATTCTACTTACAGTAACTCTGTAGGAATGTGGGGAATATAAAATATAAGCGGTGCATGCTTTGTTTTCCACCAAATTTCTAACTAGGTATCTGATATTAATGTGTCTACTACATTTAGCTATAACTGTTTAAACAATTGTCTGTTTGTGAAGCTATAAGCTCAATGACTGCATAATTCACTTCCTCTAACCTGCCTTTGTGATTTTATTGCCTAATGAGTGTCAGGCACATAGTACATGTTCAATAAATACTTATTGAATGAATGAATAAAAGTCTGTGCATACAGACTGTGAATAATATACATATTTTATACATTATTCACAAGTTAATTGATTTTATTGTTATTGTTTTAAGTTTCATAGGCAGCCTATACCAATCCCACCCTATACTAGTTGTTTTTGAATGACACCAAAAAGTCTATGAATTTAAAGCTGTAAAAATAGTAAAAAGAAAATATTATCCCACTTTAGATGTAAAATTGGTGTGTGAGCGAGAAATTAAAAGGGAAAATCAGAATGCATAAAACATCATCTACAATTATAGCCTTTAAATCTATTTCTCACTTCCACTGTATAGTCATAAGGGATTTGATTTAGGTCATACCTGAATGGTCTACTGGTTTTCTCCACTTTCTTCAATTTCAGTCTGAATTTGGCAATAAGGAGTTCATGATTTGAGCCACAGTCAGTTAGTGGACTTGTTTTTGCTGACTGTATAGAGCTTCTCCCATCTTTGGCTTCAAAGAATAAAATCAGTCTGATTTTGGTGTTGACCATCTGGTGATGTCCATGTGTAGAGTCTTCTCTTGTGTTGTTGGAAGAGGGTGTTTGCTATGACCAGTGCGTTCTCTTGGCAAAACTAATAGCCTTTGCCCTGCTTCATTCTGTATTCCAAGGCCAAATTTGCCTGCTATTCCAGGTGTTTCTTCACTTCCTACTTTTGCATTCCAGTCCCCTATAATGAAAAGGACATCTTTTTTGGGTGTTAGTTCTAGAATGTCTTGTAGGTTTTCATATAACTGTTCAACTTCAGCTTCTTCAGCATTACTGGTCAGGGCATAGATTTAGATTATCGTGATATTGAATGATTTGCCTTGGAAATGAACAGAGATCATTCTGTCATTTTTGAGATTGCATCCAAGTACTGCATTTCAGAGTTTTTTGTTGACTATGATGGCTACTCTATTTCTTCTAAGGGATTCCTGCCCACAGTATTAGATATAATGGTCATCTGAGTTAAATTCACCCATTCCAGTCCGTCTTAGTTCGCTGATCCCTAGAATGTCGATGTTCATTCTTGTCATCTCCTGTTTGACCACTTCCAATTTGCCTTGATTCATGGACCTAACATTCCAGGTTCCTATGCAATATTGCTTTTTACAGCATCAAACCCCACTTCCATCACCAGTCCCATTCACAACTGGGTGTTGTTTTTGCTTTGGCTCCATCCCTTCATTCTTTCCTGAGTTATTTCTCCACTGATTTCCAGTAGCATATTGGGCACCTACCAACCTGGGGAGTTCATCTTTCAGTGTCCTATCTTTTGGCCTTTTCATACTGTTAATGGGATTCTCAAGGCAAGAATACTGAAGTGGTTTCCATTCTCTTCTCCATTGGACCACATTCTATCAGATCTCTCCTCCATGACCCATCTGTCTTGGGTGGCCCCACAAGACATGGATTAGTTTCATTGAGTTAGACAAATGATAACATCACTACTATGGTTTTGGCAATTATCCACCTGGTAGCAGCCCCACTACATCCCAGGCCTGCTCCGTGGAGAACAGGTGCTTTGCCTCACCTGCTGCCCCATGGCCTGGGCCTCTTGGTGCCAATCCTCCACCAGGGCCACTTCCTCCTCGCCACTCTCAGGGTGGCGGGTCTGGATCCAGGCCTGTACCTCAAGGGGTAATTAAACTTATTTAACTTATATGCAGAGTACATCATGAGAAATGCTGGGCTAGAGAAAACACAAGCTGGAATCAAGATTACCAGGAGAAATATTAATAACCTCATATGTAGATGACACCACCCTTATGGCAGAAAGTTAAAAAGAACTAAAGAGCCTCCTGATGAAAGTGAAAGAGGAGAGTGAAAAAGTTGGCTTAAATCTCAACATTCAGAAAACAAAGATCATGGCATCTGGTCCCATCACTTCATGGGAAATAGATGGGGAAACAGTGGAAATAGTGTCAGACTTTATATTTGGGGGGGTTCCAAAATCACTGCAGATGGTGATTGCAGCCATGAAATTAAAAGACACTTGTTCCTTGGAAGGAAAGTTATGACCAACCTAGACAGTATATTAAAAAACAGAGACATTACTTTGTCAACAAAGGTCCATCTAGTCATGACTATGGTTTTTCCAGTGGTCATGTATGGATGTGAGAGTTGGACTATAAAGAAGGCTGAGCACCAAAGAATTGATGCTTTTGAACTGTGGTGTTGGAGAAGACTCTTGAGAGTCCCTTGGACTGCAAGGAGATCCAACCAGTCCATCCTAAAGGAGATCAGTCCTGGGTGTTCATTGGAGGGACTGATGTTGAAGCTGAAACTCCAATACTTTGGCCCCCTGATGCAAAGAGCCAACTCATTTGAAAAGACTCTGATGTTGGGAAAGATTGAGGGCAGGAGGAGAAGGGGACGACTGAGGATTAGATGGCTGGATGGCATCACTGACCCAATGAACATGGGTTTGGGTGAACTCTGGCAGTTGGTGAGGGACAGGGGGGCCTGCGGTTCATGGGGTCGCAAAGAACTAGACAGGACTGAGAGACTGAACTGAAGTGAACAATATTAACCAAGATAGATTTAATAATTACACATATTCCAATTTTATTTTTATTGTTTCTACTGTCTAGAGACAAATCTATATATCATTACAATATTGAAAGTAAACTTTCAGAAGCATAGCTTATAAAATAATGTACTAACAATGTCTATAATTTATGGAGTACCTATTATGTGCAAAGTGTAAGGAAAACTTTTTGTACATATTATATCCTTTAGTAAACGCAATAATCTTCTGATCTAATTAATTTCCCCATTTCATAGATAAAAACTAAGATTAGAGAAACTAAAATTTTTTCCAGGGTCACGTAACTAGTAAATACGAGAGTCAAAATTTAAACTCAGAGTTATTAGAATCAAAGGAGAGTTTTCTCAGCTTAATTCTAGTCCATGAAATGACATTCATTGCTGTAGGATTAAGACTGAACCCTGATGAGTAGAGTGTGGGAAGAAACAGAAATAGGAAGGTGGCAGAGACAAGCTCCCCTTTCCCCTCAAAGACATGATATTCAAGCCATTCCTATCTGAATCCCCTGAGGGCCTTTTATAAATGAAAGTATTTACTACTCAGGACCTCAGTTTTCTTGTCTTCCAAATGGGAACACTTTGCGGATCTGAATAGAAGCAAAACTCCTAACCATAGAAATCACCTTTCAGAAAAGATTTAAAAAACAACTTCTAACCACTGGTCTTTTATCCATTTTCTTATCTACAGTCCATCCTAAGAACTCTGGGATAGCTGGCATCTCTCTCTCTTTTTTAAATTTTATTTTATTTTTTAACGTTACAATCTCTCATGATTCATGTTTTTTTAAACTGTTTTTCTCAGTTAAATATGTAAAATTAGATTACCCTGATACAATTACTCCAAGGTTACAAATAATAGGAGTTCTGGTGGGTATTTTTTTTCTTCCCATTTTCATTAAATTCTCTTATAGAAGATATAAAAACAGTTCCTTAATTGCTACTGATTTGCAAATATATTGAATTCAAACATGTCAAAATAAATTAATTTGTCTCTCAGTAGAAAGAAAGCAATAGAGCCAGATTGAATCCCAGTGAAATTTTATAGCATCTATTTACAAACACTTTTATATCCTAAACTGCACAGCATTTAAAATAATTAGGAGCTTTATATAACACATATAACATTTACTTTTATTGTCACTTCTTGATACTAACAATAAAAGTAAATTTTAAATTGTAGAATAATTGTTTTATCTATATTTTTACTGTAAAATTTGGAACTAACATTTGGAAACTATACATTCTGTTATTTTAGTATTGTCATTATTCAGATTTCTTAATATGTTTAATTAAGAGATTTATTATAATCTATATTTTCCAAATTAAGCCAGTTTCTGGTGCAGTTATCTTAAAGGATGCATGTGTGCTCAGTTGTGTCTGACTCTAAGGCCCCATGAATAATAGCCCTCCTGGTTCAGTTACTCATCTAGAGCCAGGCATTCTGGAGTGTGAATTCTAGTGGGCCTTAGGAAGCATTACTATGAACAAAGCCAGTAGAGGTGATGGAATTCCAGCTGAGCTATTTCAAATCTTAAAAGATGATGTTACTAAAGGGCTGTGCTCAACCTATGAGCAAGTTTGGAATACATAGCATTGGTCTCAGGACTGGAAAATGTCAGTTTTCATTCTAATCCCAAAGAAGGGCAATGCCAAAGACTGTTCAAACTACCATATGATTGCATTCATTTCATATGCTAGTAGGGTAATGCTCAAAATCTTTCAAGCAAGTCTTAAGGAATCTGTGAACCAAGAATTTTTAGATGTATAAGCTGGTTTTTGAAGAGTCAGAGGAAACAGATCAAATAGCCAGCATTTGTTGAATTCTGGAAAATACAAGGGAGTTCCAAAAAAACATCTACTCTGCTTCATTGACTACACTAAAGCCTTTGATTGTGTAGATCAAAACTAAGTGTGGAAAATTTCTTAAAGAGATGAGACCACCTTACCTGTCTCCTTAGAAATCTGTATATGGACTAAAAAGCAACAGTTAGAACTGGACATGAAACAATGGACCAGTTTAAAATTGGGAAAGGAGTCTCTCAAGGATATGTATTGTCACCCTGTTTATTTAGCTTATTTGCAGAGTACATCATGTAAAATGCTAGGCTGGATGAATCACTAGCTGGAATGAAGATTGTTGGGAGAAATATCAAGAACCTCAGATGTACAGATGATACTGCACTAATGACAGAAATTGAAGAGAAACTAAAGAGCCTCTTTATGAGGATGAAGGAGGAGAGTGAAAAAACTGGCTTAAAATTCAACATTAAAAAAAATAAGATCATGTCATCTGGTCCCATCACTTCACTGCAAGTGAGTGGAAAAAGTGGAAAAAGTGGAAACAGTGGCATATTTTATTTTCCTGGGCTCCAAAATCACTGCAAATGGTGGCTGCAGCCATGAATTTAAAAGATGCTTGCTCCTTGGAAGGAAATTAGTGCATTAAAAAACAGATAAATCACTTTTCTGACAAAGGTCCACATAGTCAAAGCTATGCTTTTTCCAGTAGTCATATACAGATGTTGAGAGTTGGACCATAAAGAAGGCTGAGTGCTTAAGAATTGATGCTTTTGAATTATGGTGCTGGAGAAGACTCTTGAGAGTCCCTGAACTGCAAGATCAAACCATCAAATCTAAAGGAAATCAACCCTAAATATTCATTAGAATCACTGTGTCTCAAATGAAGCTGAAGTTCCAATACTGAAGCTCCAATACTTTGGCTACCTGATGCAAAGAACTGACTCATTGGAAAAGATCCTGATGCCTGGAAAGATTGAAAGCAAAAAGAGAAGAGGATGACAGAGGAAAAGATGGTTAGATAGAATCACCGACTCAGTGGACTGAATTTGAACAAACTTCAGGAGATATTAGGGGACAGGGAAGCCTGATGCACTGCAGTCCATGGGGTGGCAAAGAGTAGGACATGACTTAGTCACTGAACAGCATCAACAAGGGGGATATGCGAATGAGGAACAGATTTTCAGTCATTGAAAATATTCTGTATGAAAATATAATGGTGGATATATGACTTTTTACCTCTGTCCAAACCACAGAACTGTACAACACAAAGAATGAAACCCTTCCCTGGTGATCTGGTCCAGTGGTTAAGACTCTGTGCTTCCACTGTGGTTGGTAGGAATTCAGTCTATGGTCTGGCAACTAAGATACCACATGTTGTATAGAGTGGCAAAAAGAATAATAAAAGAGTTTTACTTCTTTTCCAATTTGGATTCCTTTTGTTTCTTTTTCTGCTCTGATTGCTGTGGCCAAAACTTCCAAAACTATGTTGAATAGTAATGGTGAAAGTGGGCACCCTTGTGTTGTTCGATGTCCATCAGCAGATGAATGGATAAGAAAGCTGTGGTACATATACACAATGGAGTATTACTCAGCCATTAAAAGGAATACATTTGAATAAGTTCTAATGAGGTGGATGAAACTGGAGCCTATTATACAGAGTGAAGTAAGCCAGAAAGAAAAACACCAATACAGTATACTAACACATATATATGGAATTTAGAAAGATGATAACAATAACCCTGTATATGAGACAGCAAAAGAGACACTGATGTATAGAACAGTCTCTTGGACTCTGTGGGAGAGGGAGAGGGTGGGATGATTTGGGAGAATGGCATTGAAACATGTATAATATCATATATGAAACGAATCTCCAGTCCAGGTTCGATGCACGATACTGGATGCTTGGGGCTGGTGCACTGGGACGACCCAGAGGGATGGTACGGGGAGGGAGGAGGGAGGAGGGTTCAGGATGGGGAACACGTGTATAGCTGTGGTGGATTCATGTTGATATATGGCAAAACCAATACAATATTGTAAAGTTAAAAAATAAAAGAAAAGACAGAAAAAAAAAGGGAAAGAAACCTGACGTAAACTATCACCAAAGTGTTGCACTTGAGGGAAAAATAGTACCCAGTGTTCTCAACAGGAAAATGTCAGGACATGTGGATATGAAGCCTGATTCAGCTCAAGCTTGGTAAAAACAAACAAACAAACAACAAAAAAAAACTTTTACTGAAGGCCCTTCCTTAAGACATTTCAAAAATGTAAAATCATTCATCTCTCCAGGGTCAACTTGTATGCCTGTCTAAGATATAACCATTTCCTTAGGCATCCTCTCAACAACCATTTTCTGAGGAACAGGAATCCAGTTGCTCTTTTGACTCTTAGGCTTCATCAGTAAAGCTGTATATTTTCACTTTTGAGCCCTAGCTGTTTCAAGTGTTAGAGGGCTTTGTCTCAATTATGTTGGCAGTAAATCTAGTTTTAAAAAGTAGAATTCTTGAATTTCAGGTTCCCATCTTTCTCCCCTTAATTTATGTCCATTTCATTCAATATTGTTATTTTCTTATATTTTCTGACATCTGGTTTTATGCATCCTGATTTACACCAACTTCATTTCATATTAGCTTGGTGGGGTACAGTCCACAAGGTCGCAAAAGGTCAGACAGGACTGAGTGACTAAGCATGCACACATACTACATTTTATGTTCAAGTTATATGTGACTCCAAAGGGAACATATAATTTGCCCCATCATGTAACTGGTACTTTCTAGGGCATAAAACAAAAATAAAATGGCTTCTGTCTGGCAATAAATAGAAGAGTTGAAATTTTGTGATCTAATGCTCATTATTATAAAGGTTCTTTTAATCCTAGCCAGGAGAAAACTGCATTTTTATAGTATGTTTTGATTCTGATAGAAAGAAGCATGTTGACACAATTAAGACAAAGGTTAATGAGATATTTTGTCTAGAAGTAAATCTGTTTTAAACATTTACTAACAAATAGAAATTTAAATGTTTTTAGTGGTGGACATAAGATTTAAATTCCTTCTGAAACTACGCCAATATCTTTTTCTTAGTATTAATTATTTTCATCCTGATTGTACAAAAATATGCATAAAATATTTTATTTTTAGAGTTTGTAATGAGAAATGGTATTTTTTATAATGTTAAAGCTAAGAGAAAATTAACTGTAGACTTTTTATATTTTTGTACTTTATAAGGATCCAGTTATAAACTAATTATGGAAAGTATAAGATTTAGTTCTTACCTCATGTAGTAACAAGAAGGATAAGTAAACTGTGTCTGTTTCTACAAAAAGAAATTCAGTATATGAAAATGATCACACTATGACAAATGTATGTTACATCAACAAGTTGTATGAAATTTGACCTTAGTAAGTCAATAATAATTGCTCCTTTTTCCAGACCACATGTATTACTTATCTATTGCACCATAACAATGCTACTACAAATGTAATGAATTAAAACAGAGAGAAGTGCATGCAGAACACCAGCTGAGAGCAGACAGGAGTACCTGACCAGTGGAAAAGAATATATAGAACCACACAGAACTCAAGATGAAGCCCTGAGCCTTTGGAGTGGGAGCATTGAGTCTAAGACCCTAGACTACCAGAGAACTAACCCTAGAGAGTATCAAATAGTAAGAACTCACACAAATTAAACCACTTGAATACAAGACTCAGCATCATCCAACCACAAGTAGCATCCTGTGCAGGTGTATTAAACAACAAACAAAACAAAAATACAAACCCAATCATCAGCAGACAGGATTACCACCTCACTCAGCCTTATCTATCAGAGGAAAAACAAAAGAAACAAACAAACAGTCAGCACAAATCCCACCCTATAAGAAGTTTACAAAAACCACTGGACCAACCTTAGGAGGGCAGAAACCAAAAGGAAGAAAGAATTCAACCTTGAAGCCTGGGAAAAGGAGACCTCAAACACAATAAGTTAAAATAAATAAATAAATAATGAAAAGTCAGTGAAATACTACACAAATGAAGAAATAAACAAGAAACACAGAAGTCCAAATAAATGAAGAGGAAATAGGCAAACTACCTGAAAAAGAATTCAGAATAATGATAGTAAAGATGATCAAAAACCTTGAAAACAAAATGCAGAAAATACAAGAATCAATTAACAAAGACCTAGAAAAATTAAAGAAAAAAAACATACAGAGATAAACAACATAATTACTGAAATTAAAAATAGTCTAGAAGGAATCAATAGCAGAATATCTGAAGCAGAAGAATGAATCAATGAGCTGGAAGATAAAATGGTTGAAATAACTTCTGCAGCATAAAATAAAGTCAAAAGGATGAAAACAGCTGAGGATAGTCTCAGAGACCTCTGGGACAATCTCAAACACATCAACATTTGAATTATATGGGTCCCAGATGAAAAAGAGAAAAAGAAAGGGTATGAGAAAAATTTTGAAGAGATTATGGTTGAAAATTTCCCCAACATGGAAAAGGAAATAATCAAGTCCAAGAAGTACAAAGAGTCTCATACAGAATAAACTCAAGGAGGAAAATACAATAAGACACATACTAATCAAACTAACAAAGACTAAACACAAAGAAAGAATATTAAAAGCAGCAATGGAGAAGCAACAAATAACATACAGGGAAACCCCATACACTTAACAGTTGATCTTTCAGCAGAAACTTTGCAGGCTAGAAGGGAATGGCAGGATATATTTAAAGTACTGAAAGGGAAAAATCTACAACCAAGATTACTGTACCCAGCAAGGATTCAAAATTGATAGAGAAATAAAAATCTTTTCAAACAAGCAAAAGTTAAGAGAATTCAGTACCACCAAACCAGCTTTACAACAAATGTTAAATGGATTTATATAGTCAAGAAATACGAAAGAAGAAAAAACATATACAAAATCAACCCCAAACAATTAAGAAAATTGCAACAGGAGCATATATATCAATAATTAATTTAAGTGTAAACACATTAAATGTGCCAACCAAAAGACACAGACTGGCTGAATGGATACAAAAACAAGACCCATTTATATGCTGTCTACAAGAAACCCACTCAGACCTAAAGACACATATAGGCTGAAAGTGAGAGGATGGAAAAATATATTCTGTGCAAATGGGAAACAAAAGAAAGCTGTAGTAGCCAGCCTCATATTAGACAAAATAGACCTTAAAATGAAGACGATTACAAGAGATAAGGAAGGACACTACATAATGGTCAAGTGATCAATCCGAGAGGAAGACATAACAGTTGTAAATGTCTATGCACCCAACACAGGAGCACCTCGATACATAAGACAAACACTGAAAGACCTAAAAGAAGAGATTGACAACAACACAATAATAGTAGGAGACTTTAACACCCCACTCACACCAATGGACAGATCATCAAAACAGAAAATTAATAAGGAAACACAAGTCTTAAATGACACATTAGATGAGATGGATCTCAATGTCTTCAGGACAGTCCATCCAAATGCAGAAGAATACACTTTCTTCTCAATTGCACATGGAACATTCTCCAGGATAGAGCACATCTTGGGTCACAAATCAAACCTAAGTAAATTTAAGAAAATGGAAATCATATCAAGCATCTTTTCCAACCACAATGCTATGAGACCAGATATCAATTACAAGAATAAAAAAACAAAACTGTAAGAAAAAAAAAAAACACGGAGATTAAACAACACATTTCTAAATAACCAACAGGTTACTGAAGAAATCAAAAGGGAAATCAAAAAAATTCTAGAAATAAATGACAATGGAAACATAACTACTCAAAACCTATGGGATTCAGCAAAAGGAGTTCTAAGAGGGAAGTTTATAGCAATACAATCCTACCTCAGTAAACAAGAAAAACGTTGAATAAATGAAATAACTTTACACCTAAAACAACTGGAAAAAGAAGAACAACAAACAAAACAAAATCCCCAAAATTAGTAGAAAGAAGGACATCATAAAGATCCAAGCAGAAATAAATGAAAAAGAAATGAAAGAACCAATAGTAAAGATTCATAAAACTAAAAGCTGGTTCTTTGAGAAGATAAACAAAATTGACAAACCTTTAGCCAGACTCATCAAGAAAAAAAAGAGAATAGAATCAAATCAACAAAATTAGAAATGAAAAAGGAGAGGTTACAACAGACAATGCAGAAATACAAAGGATTGTAAGACACTATTATGAACAATATGGCAATAAAATGGATAAACTGGAAGAAATGGACAGATTCTTAGAAAAGTTCAATCTTCCAAGACTGAAGCAGGAAGAAATAGAAATTATGAATAACCCAATTACAAGCACTGAAATTGAAGCTGTGATCAAAAATCTCCCAAAGAAACAAAACCCCAGGACCAGATAGCTTCACAGGAGAATTCTATTAAACATTGAGAGAAGAGCTAATGCCTATCCTTCTAAAATTATTTCCAAAATTTGCAGAGGAAGGAACACTTCCAAAATTATTCTACCAGGCCACCACCACCCTGATACCAAAACTAGACAAAGACAACACAAAGAAAGAAACCTACAGGCCAATATCACTGAAGAACATAGATGCAAAAATTCTCAACAAAATGTTAGCAAAGAAAATTCAGCAACACATCAAAAATCAACCATGATCAAGTTGGATTTATTCCAGGAATGCAAGGATTCTTCAATATATGCAAATCAATCCATGTGATACACCGTATTAACACATTGAAAGATAAAACCATATGATAATCTCAATAGATGCAGAAAAAGCTTTCACAAAATTCAACACCCATTTATGATTGAAACTCTTCAAAAAATGGGCATAGAAGGAACCTGCCTCAACATAGTAAAGGCCATATATGATAAACCTACAGCAAATATTATTCTCAATGGTGAAAACTGAAAGCATTACCCCTAAGATCAGGAACAAGACATGGGTGTCCACTTTGACCACTATTATTCAAGATAATTCTGGATGTCCTAGCTATAGCAATCAGAGGGAAAAAAAAAGAAAGTAATCCACATCAGAAAAGAAGAAATTAATCTCTCACTGTTTGTAGATGACATTATACTGTACATAGAAAACCCTAAATATAGTATCAGAAAATTACTACAGGTAATCAGCGAATTTAGCAAAGTTGCAGGATACAAAATCAGTACACAGAAATCACTTGCATTTCTATATATGAACAATGAAAAATCAGAAAGAGAAATTAAAGACTCAATCCCATTCACCATTACAACAAAAAGAATTAAATATCTAGGAATAAACTTACCTAAGAAGACAAAAGAACTGTACACAGAAAATTATAAAACACTAATGAAATAAAGATAACTAAAACAGGTGGAGAGATATTCCATGTTCCTGGGTAGGAAGAATCAATATTGTGAAAATTACTATACTACCAAATGCAATCCACAGATTCAATGTGATCTCTATTAAATTACCAATGGCATTTTCCACAGAACTAGAATAAAAATATTCATAATTCATTTGGAAACACAATGACCCTGAACAGCCAAAGAAGTCTTGAGAAAGAAGAATGGAGCTGGAGGTATCAACCTTCCTGGCTTCAGATTATAGTACAAAGCTACAGTCATCAAGACAGTATAGTACTGGCACAAAACCAGAACTATAGACCAATGGAACAAGATAGAAAGCCCAGAAATAAACCCATACACCTATGGGTACCTTATTGTTGACAAAGGAGGCAAGAATATACAATGGGACAAAGACAGCCTCTTCAATAAATGGTGCTGGGAAAACTGGACAGCTACGAGTAAAAAATGAAATTAGAACACTTCCTAACACAACACACAAAGATAAAATGGATTAAAGACCTAAATGTAAAACCAGAAACTATAAAATTCTTAGACGAAATCATAGGCAGAATACTTGATGACATAAATCAAAGCAAGATCCTCTATGACCCACCTCCTAGAGTAAAGGAAATAAAAACAAAAGTAAACAAGTGGGACCTGATTAAACTTAAAAACTTTTGCACAGCAAAGGAAACTATAAGCAAGGTGAAAAGAAAACCCTCAGAATGGGAGAAAATAGTGTATGAAACAAGTGACAAAGGATTAATTTCCAAAATATACAAGCAGCTCATACAACTCATTGTGTATATGCTCATACAACTCCATTGGTACATATACACAATGGAATATAATTCAGCCATAAAAGTAATGCATTTGAGTCAGTTCTAATGAGGTGGCTGAACCTAGAACCTATTATACAGAGTGAAGTGAGTCAGAAAGAGAAAGATAAATATCATATTCTAACACATATATGGAATCGAGAAAAATGGTACTGAAGAATTTATTTACAGGGCATCACTGGAGAAAGAGACATAGGAAATAGACTTATGAACATGGGGAGAGGGGAGGAGAGGGTGAGATGTGTGAAAAGAGTAACATGGAAACTAACATTACCATATATAAAGTAGATAGACAATGAGAATTTGCTATATGGCTCAGGAAACTCTAACAGGGGCTCTGTATCAACCTAGAGGGGTGGATGGGGAGTGAGATGGGAGGGAGGTTCAAAAGGGAGGGTAACTATAGCTGATTCATGTTGAGATTTGACATAAAAAAACAAAATTCTGTAAAGCAATTATCCTTCAATTTAAACAAATTAAAAGAAAAAGATTAGAGATTAGGAATCTTCATCAAGTTATAGAGTAAGTCAGCTGATTCAGAGGTTCTTAAATGAAATTCAGGTTCATCTTTTTCTATTGAATGTCCACAGTAGAAAAGAAAGGAAAGATTAAGATGGCTTCATCATTCCTTGCTTCCATCCAAGCATGCATTCACTCGTGCACTTACTTATGCTGTATTTGTTAGCCAATACCTAACTGCTCTGTGGCAGGCGCTAAGCAGAGGACCCCTATCTTTAGGGAGCTTGCTGGTTCCCTTGGTGAGCTTCCTGTGGTAATTTTCCGCTTTCTCTGGGCTGTGACAGTCCCCTCTACAGTGACTGTGTCCCAGTCTTCACACTCCTTGGATGGGGTAGCAGTTACCTGCCACGTGCAGAGATTCTATCCACAGAATGTGCATCTCAGCTGGTTAGAGAACTGCCATATGTTCAAGGGAGCTGTGAAACCCCTGTCCAAGCAAAATAGTGATGGGACCTACACCTTGGAAAGCTTGAATTTGTTGAATGTCTCAGTGCAGGAATCTGAATGTGTATTTACCCATAAGGTACAGCACGAGACCCAGCCTCCCATCCAGGCCAGCCTCATATTGTCCACAGTAATGCAGGCCATATACAAACCCACTGGGAGCACAGGTCCAGAGATGCCTGCCTATATCTTTGTGGCTTTCCTCCTGGGCTTCAAAGTGGTACTGGTGATCAGTTTCATAGTCACTTACTTCCACAGGTAGTGGAAACTGTAACAGGTCCTACATACTCTGAGATACACTGCCTCCCTCCTTGTGCAAGGGGCTCAAGTGGAAAGAAGCTATAAGGACTAGAGATGACTCAAGATGCCCCACCGTTCACTCTACTTTCCCATCTCCATCATGAACTCGCTCCCTTCCATACACCCTCCTATGTTCCTTCTCTCTGACCTTTGGAATAGAGTCAAGGATGGACATTGATCATGTTGATCCAGAATGTCTGTACCGTGATGCACTGAGTTTCAAATTGGCCCTGCCTCCATCCCAAAGAGAATCAAGTAAATCAAGAAAACAGTTTTCCATTTTGCCCCTGATCATGAACACTTAATTTCAGAGTACTTTTTACTTTCATCCAGAGCTTTTGCAAGTGTGATTTTATTTTAACACACATGTATTTTAAATCACTGGAGAAGGCAATGTCACCCCACTCCAGTACTCTTGCCTGGAAAATCCCATGGACGGAGGAGCCTGGTGGGCTGCAATCCATGGGGTAGCGAAGAGTCAGACATGACTGAGCGACTTCACTTTCCCTTTCCACTTTCATGCATTGGAGAAGGAAATGGCAACCCACTCCAGTGTTCTTGCCTGGAGAATCCCAGGGACGGGGGAGCCTGGTGGGCTGCCGTCTATGGGGTCACAGAGAGTCGGACACAACTGATGCGACTTAGCAGCAGAAGCAGCAGCATTTTAAATCACTAAGTTGAATAACATTTTTCTATTATGAAATTTATAATATAAAAATATCCATGTAATTAACTACCATGCAGACCGTTAACATTTTGCTATTGTGATCTGTTAGTGCTTTTAAAATTACTGCACTAGATTTGGTATTCATAATCTCAATCACAGTTTTATGCTTCTACAACATATGTATAAATCCTTAAGCAATATATAATATTACTAGCATGTTTTAACTTTTATATAAATGTTACCATACTGTATACAACCTACTAGAACTTTTATTTTTTATACTCAACACAGGTTTTTTTTTTTTTTTTTTTTTTTTGCTTTATTCATGTTAATGTATGTAGCTTCATTTTAATTTCCACTGCTCTATAAGTTCTACTGTGGAGAGTATGCCATGATGTATTGATTTTTCTTTGATGGATAGTAAATATTTATGTAATGTTTTGCTAGTAGAATTTTGCACAAATATTTTTATCTTTACTTCTTGGGCATATATAGGGGAGTTCCTCTTAATCTGGTGTGTCCATAAAGTTGACTGTTGGTATCATTTGGAGCTTTTGTTATACATAAAAAAAGATTTTCAATTCTTGAAAAAAATATAATGAATTAAAACAACACACTTAGCATCTTTAAATTTCTGTAGGTCAGGAATGTGTTATCTGTGTCCTCTGTTTCACATTCTCACACAGGTTTTAGTCAGAATGTTGTCTGGGGCTAGAATCTCACTGAGGCTTAACAAGGGAACAGTCCACCTCCAAGCTCATGCTTTTGTTGATTGGGTTCAGTTCCACAATGATGTTGGAGTGAGGGCCTCAGTTGCTTGCTTATTATTGGTCAGAACTCACCATCTCGCACGGAGAAGGCAATGGCACCCCACTCCAGTACTCTTGCCTGGAAAATCCCATGGATGGAGGAGCCTGGTAGGCTGCAGTCCATGGGGTCGCTGGGGGTCAGACACGACTGAGCGACTTCACTTTCACTTTTCACTTTCATGCATTGGAGAAGGAAATGGCAACCCACTCCAGTGTTCTTGCCTGGAGAATCCCAGGGACGGGGGAGCCTGGTGGGCTGCCGCCTATGGGGTTGCGCAGAGTTGGACACGACTGGAGCGACTTAGCAGCAGCAGCACCATCTCACATCGCCACTCGCTTCATTAAATCCAGCAAGGGAGGTAGTCAGAGTCTACCTAGCAAGAATGAAAAGTTATAATCTTATGTAACATAATCACTCCATTCTGAAGGAGATCAGCCCTGGGATTTCTTTGGAAGGAATGATGCTAAAGCTGAAACTCCAGTACTTTGGCCACCTCATGCGAAGAGTTGACTCATTGGAAAAGACTCTGATGCTGGGAGGGTTTGGGGGCAGGAGGAGAAGGGGACGACAGAGGATGAGATGGCTGGATGGCATCACTGACTCTATGGACGTGAGTCTGAGTGAGCTCTGGGAGATGGTGATGGACAGGTAGGCCTGGCGTGCTGCGATTCATGGGGTCGCTAAGAGTCAAACACTACTGAGCGACTGGACTGAACTGAACTGAATATAATCGCTGAAGTGACATCCCATCTTCTTTGCTGTATTCTATTCATTAGAGACAAGTCACAGTCTGACCCTCCAACAAAGAGAAAGGGATACACAAGGGTAGGGCTGCCAAGGTGGAAGATTATGGAGGATCATACTGTGTTTCCATAGCTCTCTAATTTTAATCCTTTCCAGGTTTAAGGAGTTCACAATCACTGAGGTCAACCACAAGCCAATGTGGCAAATAACAATTAGTCTCAATGTCTGTTTATAATCTAAAATATCATACAAAAGATTTCTATTCATAATCAAATTAGTCCATCAAAATAATCTTAGTGCCACTTTTCTAAGTGCCTTACTTTTTAGCAGTAGACAACTGTCATTTTAGGTTCAAGGTTATAAAAGTCACCCCTATTTTACTGAAGTGACACTGTAACAATGTCTAGATGAATTGCTTATAAAATAAAATTGTGTTATCTCAGATAACTTTCTTTAAAAGTGCCTACTTGGGTGAATGTATCCTTTTTTATCTAAACATTTTTTAAAATTACTTGGAACTCTTGATTTCAAGGGACTGAAAAACTAGATATAAGGAGAAATGCAGGAGAATTTTGTTTTACTAATAATAACTGAAATTATGAGTTTACCCAGCTTCAAGTATAAGAGCATTTAGAATACTAATCAAAGTGTAGTGGATATATTTTCAACCTTTAGTTATTTCATTTGTGTTGGTATTATTAACAAGAACCTTCTTATAGGCACAAACATTAAAATTCTAGCCAACAACAACAAAACTTTTTTTGTGTGTATGTTTTATTGGTTACAGTAACATTCTTGGTCAAGACTTTCATTGGGTTTGCACGAGAGATTTGTCACACATGAACATGAGCAATAAACGTAAAATGCCCTCATTAGCCAGAGCTGGGTAATGTGTCTATGCGTATACCCTGGGGATTTGGTCAGTTCAGTTCAGTCGTTCAGTCCTGTCCAGCTCTTTGTGACCTCATGGACTGTAGGATGCCAGGCTTCTGGTCCATCACCAACTCCCGAGCTTTCTCAAATTCATGTCCATCGAGTCAGTCAGTTCTACCCAAAACAGTTAGACTAATAATTAAGGAGATATGGTTATCCAAAACTATACCTGGATGCTACTAAAAAAGAAGACAAAATATGCAGAGAAGTAAAATTAAGTCAATAAATGGATAAATTTAATTTTATTAAAATTATATAGATTAGTTCTTATACTTTATCAAGAAATAGTTATTGACCATGCAATGGAGATGTGGACCACCATTAGGTGTGATAGCAGGTATCTGTAAGATAGGTCACTTTACATTTAGGTAATTTTAGCCTGCCAAATATATGGAGTACAGTGGCAAAGAACATAATATTTTGGACAAGATGTTTATGAAGGATTGTATGTAATTAATTTTTCATACTATATTGGTAGCTCAGAATTTGTTATAAAATGTTTCATTAAGTACAATATATAATTGTGTAATATTATCTAGATTAGAAGAACTCAGAAGGTGGTGACAAAAATAAAGGATAATATTGAAAGAGTAAGTACTGAAAGATGAAAGGCCACATGAAAGAGGGACAGTAGGATTTATCTTATGAGTTTGAGAAAAGAGGCTAAATCTTTAGAAGTCAGATGGCTTAGATTGATTGGACTCTAACAAGATTCAGAACTTTATGTTTAAGAATTTTCTAAATCTGTTGAAGCTGGATGATATAAGTATCTGTGAATTATAAGAGTGAGATTATTTTCATTGGTTTATGAAAATAAAGTTCTAATAGCCTAGTTGCAGTGACCAATATTGTAAAATAAAATGGAGTTTTGGAACATGAGATAGTATGTTGTTGAAAACATATTTTTAAAATTAAGTATCATGAAAATGACTAAATACAGAATGAATAAAGAACAAGGTCCTACTATATAACACAGAGAACTATATTCCATATCCTGTAATAAATTCTAATGGAAAATAACATGAAAAAGACTATATATGTATAATGAGTTACTTTTACGTGTATCAGAAGTTAACATAACATCGTAAATCAACTATAGTTCAATAAAATGTTTTAAATAGATAAAATTAAGTATCACTGTATGGGAGGCATAATATGGTTAAAGTTAAGTAAAATAAGTGAAGTCAAAAGAAATATTAATTTTATGATGTCATCCATTCAAATACTTTTAGGACAGTTAAAATTTTATAGTAGAGCAAGGATAAGGACTAGACTAGAAAGAAACTGAAGGTCGTTTGCTTAAATATGCTAATCTACCAACATAAAAGCCATATTTTTCTTCAGCAACTTGAGATAGCAAGTTGTATCTACCAATTGCATTCTATTCAGAACTTTTTTCAGAGACAAGCAAAATGAATTTTGTATAATTTTTTGGAGATGCTGAAGCAGTAATGTACAGATGACAAGACATTCTTAATGAAGAACATTTGCATAATTTTGAGCACAGTTTGTTAGGCCTAGGGTCTGAATGCAGTATTTTGTTGAACATTTCAAAAATAGTACTATTCAAATAATAACAAACACAAAATTAACATATTATATTATTAAATACAAAGCTCCATCATGAGAAAATGGGCAATAAAAATAAGTTATCTTCTCTTACACCCTGCAGACCTCCTCCAGTAAGTGAACTTGCAACCAGAGGGACAATGGTGGGTGTAATTTCTGCTGCAGCCATCAATCAGAGCATTGTATACTCCATTGTTGCAGGAAATGAAGAGGGTGAGTATATGTTTAGTCAAATGCCAATCCATTCCAGCATTCTTGCCTAGAGAATTCCATGGACAGAGAAGACTGGTAAACTACACTCCATGGGGTTGCACGGAGTTGAACACAACTGAGTGACTAACACTTTTCATCATGAAACAATAAACTTAGATTTGGAATAAATTTCAGATTTCATTACTGTTTATCTTTCTAGTAAGCTGTGTCTAACTTAAATGTAATTATGTGTTAAATCTGATTGAAAATCCAGTTATATTGACAAAGGCTATTAATTTCCACTAGGGAATACTCAATATCCAGTTCTGAAAGCCTTCACCTCCCCCTGATTTAGGGATATTTAATGACATTTATTCAAAATTAATGCATATGTACTTTCAGCTTTTGGTCATAATCATTGCCTATAGTAGTCTTTTACCACTGTTCTGTGCCATCTATAACCCATGTCATACCTTCGCTAATCCTGAAGATATTTTAGGAACAAAAATAACTGTGGATGACCAAAGAGCCACATGCATGATAAAAGTCATGTGCATTTTGTGTGATTCCTCAGTAAAGCAAACATATAATCAACAGATGTAAGTAAATAAATAGTTTGATTTTATCTACCAATCACTTTTCACAGAGAACAGACTGGCTTGCTAGCTTATGGGAATAAGTTTGTGACTCAGTTTTATATTAGCATATTGATTCTTTTTTTCCCTATTACCCACAGTTAGTTGTCCTCTGGTTTTTCCCTTTTATGAGTTAAATGGCCTGGAATGTTGTAGGTGGTTAAAAAAAAAAAAGCTAATATATGTTTCATAAACACATGCATTTCAATATTAAATTAGGAGATGTTAATAATATTGTAAAGCAGTTTGCAAGGAAATTATGAAAGTTGTCTTCAACTTTTATAAATAAAAGTATTTCAACCATTACTAAAAGTTATTGCCCCTAAAGCAAGTGCTAAATACTGTACTTTTCTTATTGACTTTCTTTGTTTCATCTGTGCTGTTATGCCTCCTCCCTAAATATTACAGACTTTCCTTTTGCCTTAAACTTACATCTGACTGAAGCTATGGTTTTCACAATTTGTTCTTATGACTTTTCTCTATGATTTTATTTGTTCTTGTCCTTGAATATAGACAGGTGGTTCTAATTATTACCCTCACTCCACCACAATGATTATTTTTACATTTAATTCATTTGCTTGTCAATTTAGTCTACTAATCCTATTGAGCATTTATCATGTACTCAGTACCTTCCAGCAATTAAGGAGAAAGAAGTGAACAAAATAGTCTCAGTGGTAAAGAATCTGTCTGCAATGCAGGAGATGCAGCAGGAGCCACAGTTTTGATCCCTGGGTTGGGAAAATCCCCTGGAGAAGAAAATGGCAACCCACTCCAGTATTCTTGCCTGGAAAATTTCATGGACAGAAGAGCCTGGTGAGCTGCAGTCCATGGGGTTGCAGAGCAGGACACAACTGAGTACACACATCATCATCATCATTGTAGACTTTAACAATCCAACAAGAGGAGCTAGACGATAATAATGATCAGGCTAATGAATATATAGTATTTAGGCAGTTATAAATGCTGTAGAGAAAACCAAAGTGAGGAAAAGACAGAGTGAAAGAGGTAGGATATTATAAAGTTTGCCAATGTGCTCTGCTCATCACTCAAATCTGTATGATCAAATTTATTCTAAAAAATAAACTTCAAGGTCAAATATTTTAAGCTATTTAAAATAATAAATAATATTTTTAAATAACTAACATATTAAATTATGTTTGTTCCCTCGTGTTCTTGCTGCTGCTACTACTGCTAAGTTGGTTCAGTTGTGTTGGACTCTGTGTGGCCCCATAGACGGCAGCCCACCAGGCTCCCCCGTCCCTGGGATTCTCCAGGCAAGAACACTGAAGTGGGTTGCCATTTCCTTCTCCAATGCACGAAAGTGAAGAGTGAAAGTGAAGTCGCTCAGTTGTGTCCGACCCTCAGTGACCCCATGGACTGCAGCCCACCAGGCTCCTCTGTCCATGGGATTTTCCAGGCAAGAGTACTGGAGTGGGGTCCCAGTTCCCTCGTGTTCTTAGCAGAACATTAAATCTGCAGGATAATAAGATATATTAAATCATAAAAAATATAATAATCCAATAGCATCATGAAATACTTGATTAAACAAAATTAAGTGGATTTCTTTAAAACAAGATTTCTAGAAGCATTTGCTATGGTAGAAGATAATGTGTATCTATAGTGAGGAATTCAGTATACATTGTTTCACAGACTTAATTGACCAGAGAAACATCGGTTTCCAGGACAATCGCAAAAAAAAAAACAAAACAAAACAAAAAAAACCCTGGAATTTCAGATCATGCATTTAGGGAAACACTGATGTTGATAATTTCTAGAGCTGAAACAGAGTTTCCCAAAGCCTTAATTTGGTCACTTTGATGTGTTACTCTTATTATATGTGTTTTTAAAATCACAGTGATCTTTAAAGAGAATTATTTCCCCTTATAGTATGAAGAGATTGACAAAGGAATTGTATTTTGATTCTAGATAAGTTTGGAATCAATAACATCACAGGAGTAATCTACGTGAATGCCCCTCTGGATTATGAAACAAGGACAAGCTATGTACTTCGAGTTCAAGCTGATTCCCTGGAAGTGGTCCTCGCCAATCTCCGAGTTCCTTCAAAAAGTAAGTTGTGTTACTTAAGAATTTTATGAGAATTTTATGGTGTTTTTACTTATTTTCTAACCAAATACAAATATCTAAAATAAAATCCTCAGTGGAGATTGCAGAACATTCATTAACACTTGAAGATGATTGCTCATTCACTTTAAGAATTGACACATGGCCATTCAGGCTTCCCCACTGGTTCAGAAGTAAAGCATCCACCTGCTGATGCAGCGATCGCTGGGTTGGGAAGATCCCCTGGAGAAAGAAATGGCAACCCACTCCAGTATTCTTGCCTGGAAAAATCCCATGGACAGAGGAGCGGGGTGGGCTATAGTCTATGGGATTGCGAAGAGTTGAATACGACTTAGCCACTAAAAAACAACAGTATGGCAATGCAGAGAATGATTTCATAATCCTTAAAGTCAAGGTAATAACACAATATTTTCAAATTTTTTGTACAATTTTATTGAAATGCTATCATTTCCAGTA
Source organism: Bubalus kerabau (assembly GCF_029407905.1). Lineage (NCBI taxonomy): Eukaryota > Metazoa > Chordata > Mammalia > Artiodactyla > Bovidae > Bubalus > Bubalus kerabau. The sequence continues at coordinate 8,141,472 of NC_073645.1, forward strand.
TATCTTTCATTAAAAAAAAAAAATCACACTGTGAAGGCTAACCCCTTGGAGTGTATATTTTTAATGGGAACAGGATTACTATACATTCCCTGAATTGTGTGGCTTCTGGTACTTTGTATTTTCTGAGAGCAGAGGGAAATGCATCTCAAAAAGAATGACTAACATTTATTATAATTTATACATAGCATTATATTTAATTCACATCCATTTCTAGGAAATGAGATTTATTATTCCCATTTTACAAAGACAAGAAAAGGTTAAGTGATTTTTTAAAAAATGTCACTGTCAGTAAATGAAAAGTGGGAGATTTAAGCTATCTTTAGACTCCAAAATCTTTCTTCAGCATTTCAGTGTAATATAGTTTATGTATACAGAAAACTGAGTAAAAGCCAATTTATGAAGAGGATCAGCATAGATTCTGAGAGATGTTACTGATAATAGAATAGGATGGTGAGAGAGAATACATGTGCTGTAACTATAATCAAGACACATGGCTTGACAAAGGACCTTTTTCTCAAATTTTAAACTTATTTATAGCAACAATTCCTTTGTTAAGTGCTTACTATGTGCCCAGAGCTGTAAGTAAGGAGTGTTAGTTGCTCAGTCATGTCCAACTCTTTCTGACCCCATGGGCTGTAGCCTGCCAGGCTCCTCTGTCATGGAATTCTCCAGGCAAGAATACTGGAGTGGGTTGCCATTTCCTTCTCCAGGGGATCTTCCAGACCCAGGGATCAAACCCGGGTCTCCTGCATTGCAGGCAATTACCATCTGAGCCACCAGGGAAGCCCAATAATGGGAAAAACACTGTTCTTTTCCATTGATTGAGATTATACATCTTTGCAAGTTAAACAATCCATCTTTTTGTCACTTAACATTATCATATGTCAACTATTGTAAAGAATGGGAAAATTTTTTAGACCCCAGAGAAGCTAAGAAAACCATATTTAATTTAACCACTAGCAGATACATGCCCAGAGAAGGTATAAAGTACAAAACAGGTAATAAAATATTTACATTTTACTCTGAGCCCACTTGTGGACATCTTCTCACAACATTCCATCAGTCAGCATCTTAAGAGAGGAAAGAGGAAACAGGAAGAGACTCTGAGACAGGGCAAGAGTACTCATATGAATGCCGGATAGAGAGAGCACCCCAGCAATGTAGGAGAAAAGTGAACAAAGTGGGAGTAACAGCAAAAGATGTACTATAGAATGTTCTGTATCAGTTTGTAATTGAACAGATGTTCATAAAATAATTCATTTATCTGTCCTTTTATCTCAAATCTCACTCACTGGCCTGCACAGTTGTTTGTCAAAGCACAACCAAATCATTGGAAACATCAGATTATATATAGTATGTCTTTGAAATTAAAGGCATTAAATGGTTTTCAGTGATTATTCATCACTAGATAAGTAAGTTGTTTAAAAATAGCAGTCCAGTTATTTGAGTTTTTAAAATCTTTAACTGGAGGCAATTGCATTTTTAGAAAATGTAGAGAATGCCTCAAATTGTAATTGAATTGACTAAATCAAGAGTTGAAAGTTTAGAATAGTTCTAAATTACATAACGTAAGCTGCCTATTGCAAATAAAAATAAATGTAAAAATTAATTGAACACCATCTATCATCTTTCTCTGAAAGAATTTAAGTTGCAGAACCTAGCATTTTGCAAGAAATAGGTCTAATTTCTAGGAATAAAAACATATTGATACTTTATATGTGAGTATAATAAACTAGTTCTCATTACTGTAATTTAAATGGAAATCTGAGACTAATAGAAGTTTAGCTTATATACTCATGTATACTTATATGTGCCCTATATTCATGCAGAGTGAGACCAATTAGCAAATTCATGAATTATCCTCTCAGAAATGTGTGAAGCCTGAAAGCTAAACGTTACTTTAATGCCTAATGTTTTGAATATTGTTATTAACATTTCATGACTGACCTTTGTTTCTTGAGTCTGAAATATAAACCCAAGTAGTATTTCTAACACAGTTTCACTTATTAATAACTGTTAATGACCTATAATAAAACTCTGCTCATTAACTATGCAAATAATAAGAGCATTATGTAAATTGAGGTTAATTAATTCATCATTTAAAGGTTCATCTCTTCTTTAGATTCAACTACTCAATTATCTTTAGCTCTACTATGAATAAAGGTAATAAACAGAATAAATTTAATTTTGAAGTATTAAATTTCAAAAGAAGTATTTATTGTAAATTCTTTACTAAGAATTTATTAATGAATACTTTTCAAAGTAAGCTTTACAACTATGCTATAAAAGAATATAGTATTTAAATGCAAATTAATAAAGTACAAACATTTTTTGCTACATTTCCCAAGTTTGATATTAGTAGTGTTTAAAACATTTTAACCTTTCAGTAGGGAACTTTCAAACATAAATAAAATTGCAAACTATTATAATAAACCTCAACATATCAACTAACCAACTTCGCTGAGTCTTAGGAAACCTTTCATTCATTGTCTCACACCATTATTTTGAAACAGGACACAAACGTAATAGTTCCTCTGTAAATATTTCAATATGTATCTCTTTAAGGTAAAAACTCTTAAAACTTAATCAGAATATCCTTATTACTCTCCCCAAATTGAAAAAGAAAAAAAAAATTCTCAATATCAAGAGATAGCCAAGTCTTGTTCTAATGCTTACTTCTACTTAGCATAATATAGTTTGCTTTAAAAAAAAAAACTACTGTTTTTATATTTTTTACTGTGATGCTTGTTTATTTCCTTTTCCCACACATCTAATTTGAAGTAGTGATGTTTTACCCCTATTAAAACCAATAGATAATCAATCATTTTGTTATCTATAGCTTATTCTCTAGCAGACTCCCCAGAGTAGGCTCACAAGAACACCATTTCCTGTGTTCTTGTGCATTAATCAAAGTTTGTCTGAGGCGCAAATAAAAAAAAGTGTGAGTGGCTCAGTCATGTCTTACTCTTTGCAACCCCATGGACTGTAACCTGTTAGGCTTCTCTGTCAATGGAATTCTCTAGGCAAGAATACTGGAGTGGGTAACCATTCCCTTCTCCAGGGAATCTTACCTACCCAGGGATTGAACCCAAGTCTCCTGCATTGTAGGCAGATTCTTTACTGTCTGAGCTGGCAGGGAAGAACAAGGCCCTAATAACTGAACCTAAATATAGCTAGATAAAAAACCCTTGACTCATAGTTTCTTTCTTTGACTTAAATATTTCAATGCATTTTCTTCTTACACGAAGCACTAATGTCAGAAAGTATAATGACAAACTCTTTTTCTTTTCCAATGGGCATTGGTCTTAGTTCTGAATTTCCAAATAATTTATTTTTTTTAATGTCCAATTGTGTTATTAGAATAGATTTCTATACTGACAATTCTACTTTATTTCTGCATATATGTAGTATATCCATTACTTCAGGAAAGTTTTCTTGAATTCTTTATTTTATTATTTTTTTCTGTTTTAATAATTTATTTTTCAATATGGAGTTGCCTATTATAAAAGTGATAAAACTTCTATATCACCTTCTCTCTAATCTCCTAAATATCTTCATTTTGTTTAGACTTTTTAAAGAAAACACTCTAATTTATGAGCTTTTGGATATGTTTTTCTTTCATAGCTCCTCTTTTTGTTTGTGAATTATTTTTGCATCTTTTTTAAAAATGCCTTTATCAATGAAAGTATGAACCATGCTGTATAGAGCCATCCAAGGTGGAAGGGTCATGGTGGAGAGTTCTGACAAACGTGTTCCACTGGAGAAGGGAATGGCAAACCACTTCAGTATTCTTGCCTTGAGAAGCCCATGAACAGAATGAAAAGGCAAAGAGTTAGGACATTTAAAGATGAATTCCCCAGGTTGGTAGGTACCCAATATGCTACTGGAGATCAGTGGAGAAATAACTCCTGAAAGAATGAACAGATGTAGGCAAAGTAAAAACAACACCCAGTTGTGGATGTGACTGGTGATGGACGTAAAGTCCGATGCTGTAAAGAGCAATATTGCAAAGGAACCTGGAACTCCAGGTCCATGAATCAAGGCAAATAGGAAGTGGTCAAACAGGAGATGGCAAGAGTGAGCATCAACATTTCAGGAATCGGCGAACCAAAATGGATTGGAATGGGTGAATTTATCTCAGATGAACATTATATCTACTGCTGTGGACAAGAATCCCTTAGAAGAAAAGGAGTAGCCATCATAGCCAATAAAAGAGTCTAAAACGCAGTACTTGGATACAATATTAAAAAAGACAGAATGATCTCTGTTCATTTCCAAGGCACACCATTCAATATCATGGTAATCCAAGTCTATGCCCCCACCAGTAAAGCTGAAGGAGCTGAAGTTGAACAGTTCTATGAAGTCCCACAAGACCTTCTATAACTAACACCCAAAATAGATTTCCTTTTCATTCTAGGGGACTGGAATGCAAAAGTAGGAAGTCAAGAGATACCTGGCTGCTGCTGCTGCTGCTAAATCGCTTCAGTCCGACTCCCAGCAACCCCATGGTCTGGCAGCCTACCAGGCTCCTCCGTCCATGGGATTTTCCAGGCAAGAGTACTGCAGTGGGTCGCTAGTGCCTTCTGCAGAGATACCTGGAGTAACAGGCAAATTTGGCCTTGGAGTACAGATTGAAGCAGGGCAAAGGCTAATAGAATTTTGCCAAGAGAACGCACTGGTCATAGCAAACACCCTCTTCTAAAAACATAAGAGAAGACTCTACACATAGACATCACCAGATGGTCAATAATGATATCAGACTTATTATATTCTTTGAAACCAAAGATGGAGAAACTCTATACAGTCAGCCAAAAAGACTGGGAGCTGACTGTGGTTCAAATCATGACTCCTTATTGCCAAATTCAGACGTAAATTAAAGAAAGTAGGAAAAACCACTAGACCATTCAGATATGACTTAAATCAAATCCCTTACTAGTATACAGTGGAAATGACAAATAAATTCAAGGGATTAGATCTGATTATACAGAGTGCCTGAAGAACTATGGATGGAGGTTCCTGACATTGTACAGGAGGCAGTGATCAAGACCATCACCAAGAAAAAGAAATGCAAAAAGGCAAAATGATTGACTGAGGAGGCCTTACAAATAGCTATGAAAAGAAGCCAAAGGCAAAGGAGAAAGGGAAAGATATACCCATTTGAATGCAGAGTTCCAAAGAATAGCAAGGAGAGATAAGAAAGCCTTCCTCAGTGATCAATGCAAAGAAATAGGGGAAAACAATAGAATGGGAAAGACTAGAATTCTCTTCAAGAAAATTAGAGATACCAAGGGAATATTTCATGCGAAGATGAGCACAATAAAGAACAGAAATGGTATGGACCTAACAGAAGCAGAAGGTATTAAGAGGAGGTGGCAAGAATACACAGAAGAACTATATAAAAAAGATCTTCATGACCCAAATAATCATGATAATCACATACCTAGAGCCAGACATCCTGGAATGTGAAGTCAAGTGGGCCTTAGGAAGTATCACTACAAAAAAAGCTAGTGGAGGTGATGAAATTCCAGTTGAGCTATTTCAAAACTTTAAAGATGATGTTGTGAAAGTGCTGCACTCAATATGCCAGGAAATCTCAGCAGTGGCCACAAGACTGGAAAAGGTCAGTTTTCATTCCAGTCCCAAAGAAAGGCAATGCCAAAAAATGCTCAAACTACCATATAATTGCACTCATCTCACATGCTAGCAAAGTAATACTCAGAGTTCTCCAGGCCATACTTCAACAGTACATGAACCGTGAACTTCCAAATGTTCAAGCTGGATTTAGAAAAGGCAGAGGAACCAGAGATCCAATTGCCAACATCTGTTGAATCATTGAAAAATCAAGACAGTTTGAGAAATACATCTATCTCTGCTTTATTGACTACGCCAAAGCCTTTGACTGGGTGGATCACAACAAACTGTGGGAAATTCTTAAAGAGATGGGAATACAAGACCACCTGACCTGCCTCCTGAGAAATCTGTATGCATGTCAAGAAGCAAAAGTTAGAACTATACATGGAACAACAGACTGATTTCCAATCATAAAAGGAGTACGTCAAGGCTGTATATTGTCACCCTGCTTATTTAATATATATAGAGTACATCATGAGAAATGCTGGCCTGGAAGTAGCACAAACTGGAATCACAATTGCCAGGAAAAATATCAATAACTTCAGATATGCAGATAACACCACCCTTATGGCAGAAAGTGAAAAAGAACTAAAGAGCCTCCTGATGAAAGTGAAAGAGAAGAGTGAAAAAGTTGGCTTAAAATTAAACATTCCAAAAACTAAGATCATGGCATCTAGTCCTATCATTTCATGGCAGATAGATGGGGAAACAGTGGAAACAGTAACAGACTTTAGTTTTTTGGCTCCAAAATCACTGCAGATGGTGACAGCAACCATGAAATTAAAAGATGCTTACTCCTTGGAAGAAAAGTTATGAAAAACCTGGACAGCATATTAAAAAGCATAGACATTAATTTGCCAACAAGGGTCCATCTAATCATAGCTATGGCTTTTCCAGTAGTCATGTATGGATGTGAGAATTGTACTCTAAAGAAAGCTGAGCACCAAAGAATTGATGCTTTTGAACTGTGGTGTTGGAGAAGACTCTTGAGAGTCCCTTGGACTGCAAGGAGATCCAACCAATCCATCCTATAGGAAATCAGTCCTGAATATTCACTAGAAGGACTGATGCTAAAGCTGAAACTCCAATACTTTTGTCACCTGATGCAAGAACTGACTCATTTGAAAAGACCCTGGTGCTGGGAAAGATTGAAGGTGGGTGGCGAAGGGGATGACAGAGGATGAGATGGTTGGATGGCATCACTGACTCAATGGACATGAGTTTGGGTAAACTCTGGGAGTTGGTGATAGACAGGGAGTCCTGGCAATCTGAAACGCCTGGAATTGCAAAGGATTGGACATGACTGTGAGGCTGAACTGAACTGAACTGAAAAAATGCCTTTATATTTTAAGACCTATTAATTTGCTTTTACTTCTGTGTTTATTTATTTTTTGTTACTATGATCTTTTTCTAATTTTTTAACTTTCTGTCTTTCCTTCTTTTATATGTTTCATCTTTTGGAATAATTTCAGGATAGCTTTCCTAATTTCCAGATCTAAAATACCTGTTTCAGTCATTTTCATAAATGTTAAAAATTGTCCTTCAGTTTTGGAAGTCACTTTGCTTTCTTCTGCACTCCCATTGAACTTGAAGACATTTCCTTTTCTTGTCCCCTATTGTGCCTGTTCTGCTCAATTTTTATTCTGCTTTCACCAATTTGTCCCTTTCTCCTAAGTGTGAAGTTTTGTACTGCTACTGTGTTCATAGAACTTATTAACTTCACCACTTAGAGCATGCTTGTAACTTTGAGTTTCAACAGCTCTCAGAGCCATCAGAAACCCTTAGTCTTCTTTGAACTCCCTTAAAAGTAGTTTTTACTTGCACACTTAATGTGCACACTTAACACACACTTAGTATAAGATCTTGTTTCTGTCAGTTGTTTTCCTAGCAGCTCATATTCTGTGATGTGAGGGCTAGCTTGTTGTCTTATTTAGTTGTAGATATTATCTGTGGACTTTGGATTTGATGTTCTATTACCCTACTTAAGCTTGGTAATGGAGATCAGATCAGATCAGATCAGTCTCTCAGTCGTGTCCGACTCTTTGCGACCCCATGAATCGCAGCACGCCAGGCCTCCCTGTCCATCACCAACTCCCGGAGTTCACTGAGACTCACGTCCATCAAGTCAGTGATGCCATCCAGCCATCTCATCCTCTGTCGTCCCCTTCTCCTCCTGCCCCCAATCCCTCCCAGCATCAGGGTCTTTTCCAATGAGTCAGCTCTTCACATGAGGTGGCCAAAGTACTGGAGTTTCAGCTTTAGCATCATTCCTTCCAAAGAAATCCCAGGGCTGATCTCCTTCAGAATGGACTGGTTGGATCTCATTGGTAATGGAGAGGAGATATTAAAGCAGGAGAATACTCACAAAAATAACTACAGGTGTTAATAATTCTGCCCACTATAGTTCTATTGGGTTTCCCTGATAGCCCAGTTACAAGAATCCACCTGTAATGCAGGAGACCCCGGTTCCATTCATGGGTTGGGAAGATCCCCTGAAGAACATATAGGATACCCACTCCAATATTCTTGGGCTTCCCTTGTGCTCAGCTGGTAAAGAATCCACCTGCAATGTGAGAGACCTGGGTTTGACCTCTTCATTGGTAAGATACCCTGGAAAAGGGAAAGGCTACCCACTCCAGTATTCTGGCCTAGAGGATTCCATGGGCTGTATAGTCCATGGGGTTGCAAAGAGTCAGATATGACTGAGCAACTTTCACTTTCATAGTTCTATGGGTGTTTATAAAAGATAATAAACATCTGGGTCAGAGGCAAGGACCCTGTTACCTTCAACAAAAGTATTAGCAGGAGTATCAGCGTAGGCAAATATAAAGGGAAGAAGTGCAAGCAGTGACAGATTTTAATATTCTTGGTCTCCGAAATCACTGCAGGCATGAAGTTAAAAGAGGCTTGCTCCTTGCCAGAAAAGCTCTGACAGATCTAGACAGTGTACAAAGCAGAGACATCACTTTGCCAACAGAAGTCTGTTAAGTCAAAGCTATGATATTTCCAATAGTCATGTACGGTTGTGAGATCTGGATCACAAAAAAGACTGAGTGCTGAAGAGTTGATGCCTTCAAATTATGGTGCTGGAGAAGACTCTTGAGAGTCCCTTGGACTGCAAGGAGATCAAGCCAGTCAATCAAAATCTTCCTGAATGCGCATTGAAAGGACTGATGCTGAAGCTGAAGCTCCAATACTTTGGCCACATGATGTGAAGAGCCAGCTCATTATAAAAGACCCAACTCATTGTAAAAGACCCTGATGCTTGGAAAGAATGAAGGCAGAAGGAGAAGGGGGCAGCAGAGGATAGATGGTTAGATAGCATCATCAATTAAAGGACATGAATTTCAGCAAACTCCAGGACATAGTGAAGGACAGAGGATCCTGACATGCTGAAGTTCAGGAGGTCCCAAATAATTGAACACGACTTAGTGACTCAACAACAACAAAAACAATAGCATAGCAATCAGTAAAGCAATGCAGCTCCCTACATTTCAAGCCTTAAGGTTACACTGTGTAGGGCCAGGTAAAACTTGCACATGAGTAGATTATAGGAAGGAACTTTGCTTAGAAGGCCTGACACTTTTATAAACAAGTGACAGCAAGTCTTTCTCAAAAGGGAAACATTCCTGCAAGACTTTATGTCACTTTTTAAAATTGCCAATTGCATGGGATACTTTCTCCCAGTATTTGGCTCTGCAAATCTCTGTCTTTTATTAATGAGTAGGATTCAGGTGTAGTCAAATATTACATTGTCACCTTAATCATCTTCCTCAAATCCGTAAATGCGTATCTTAATCCAAGGATATTTGAAGTACTTGTTGACTCGGGGGAATCATTTTCACAGTCAATTAATATAAGAGAATTGGTACGATGCAGCCCTTTCAGGTCTTTGCACTGTGTTAACTCTTATCAAGTTTAGGACTAAATTTTCCCTCAAGTATTTTAGATTTGTCATCCAGGGCTTCTAGATACATTTTCCCCCATCTCTTACCTACTAAATTTTATCTTTTACATTTCATTAATCTTCTCTGAAAGTAGTGGGCAATATAATAAATATATGATCAAATGAATGAATACAAGATGAATAAATAATCCAAATTAACAGAAAGCATTTGTTAAGGAGCAAATTCAACCAACTCTAGACTGTATAGTACTGTAGTATTTCCTATTATAAAATATCTATTGAAAAATAAGTGGACCCATGCAGTTCTGGCCCATGTTGTTCAAAGGTCAACTGTAATTGAAAAGCACTTCTTAAGCTAAAGTTACAGCAGGAGACCACACAGATGCTGAAAGTGCCTCATTGACAAAGTCTGTTTTAAACACAGGTCTGATGGGGAACACGTGTATACCTGTGGCGGATTCATGTTGATGTATGGCAAAACCAATACAATATTGTAATTAACCTCCAATTAAAATAAATAAATGTATATTAAAAAAATAAACACAGGTCTGACCCAAAAGTGTTCAAACCATTTCTCAATAATAATTAAGTAAAAAACTTCCTTCCTACCTTACCAATCTTCCCTCCTCAATCTCCAATAACAGGTGATGAATACTACGGTACTATACAGTCTAGAGTTGGTTGAATTTGCTCCTTAACAAATGCTTTCTGTTAATTGGATTATTTATTCCAATATGTTTCATAGTGTTAAAAAAAACAACTGCTAGTAAATAGGTGGGGTTTCCCTGGTAGCTCAGACAGTAAAGAATCTGCCTGCAATGCAGGAGACCTGAGTTCAATCCCTAACTTGTGAAGATCCCCTGGAGAAAGGAATAGGTGAAGAGGTAATTAATATAGAAATCTCTTATCCAAAGGCAGGACACTTTCTAGGAGCTCATCTTAGCTAGGAAGGAAGAAAAAGTTTTACCTTTAAAGGACTTTTTAAGTATTGATTAATATGTTAAACTAGAGAATCTTTTTTAAAAAAAATTTAATGTGATAATAGTACTTTCCATTAACTAAATTTGTGTCTTTTTAAAATTATGTTATCTTGAGGTTTTATTCAACAGAAGGAAAAAGACCACCTCAAGTCAGCAGGATGAAAGGGAGAGCAGAAAAGAAAAAATAGGGTTTTATAACTAAATTCTATATGTCCCTGTTAAACTTACCATTTAGGTAAGTATGGAGAGCATAATGTAGATGAAGAAATGTTTTTCTTTTACATTTATTGAGATATAATTGACATGTGCTCAGTCGCTCAGTCATGTTTGACTCTTTGTGGCCCCATGGACTGTAGCCCGACAGGCTTCCCTGTCCATGGAATTTTCCAGGCAAGAATATTAGAGTAGGGTACCATTTCCTACTACAAGGGATCTTCACAACCCAGGAATCACACTTGCATCTCTTGCACCTCCTGCATAGGCAGGCATATTCTTTACCACTAGTGCCATGTGAGAAGCCCATAATGACATATCAGATGAGATCAGATCAGTCGCTCAGTCATGTCTGACTCTTTGCGACCCCATGAATCGCAGCATGCCAGGACCCCCTGTCCATCACCAACTCCCGGAGTTCACCCAGACTCACGTCCATCGAGTCAGTGATGCCATCCAGCCATCTCATCCTCTGTTGTCCCCTTCTCCTCCTGCCCCCAATCCCTTCCAGCATGAGTCTTTTCCAATGAGGCAACTCTTTGCATGAGGTGGCCAAAGTACTGGAGTTTCAGCTTTAGCATCATTCCTTCCAAAGAACTCCCAGGGCTGATCTCCTTCAGAATGGACTGGTTGGATCTCCTTGCAGTCCAAGGGACTCTCAAGAGTCTTCTCCATATAGCACTGTATAAATTCTCTCTCTCCCTTGACCAACTCAATCTCTCCTGGGTCTTCAGGATGAAAGTTATTGGTTCCAAAGAGATTTCCAGGAGCCTATGTCCAGAAGAACTTCAACAGAATGTTATGTCAATATTTCTGCCACAAAGTGATTACCGTTTTTATCTTTATGTAAAACAAAAGCAATAATACATAATATGCAATTTTATTATAACTGAGTTTGATATATGGAATGCCACAATTGAAATGCATTTTTTCTTTTATAGTAAAATTGTAATTATCCTTAAGTGTGAAAGAAAAACTGTAGCTTTGTATAAATATATCATTGTGTTTTGATGCAATAACTAGCCTTTTAATCAGGAATAAATGACAGGACAATTAAGATAAACCTTAAACTAGTATTAAAACTACTCAAATGCTCTTGATTTCATTTTATGATTTTTCTTTAGGGTGCAAGCTTGTAATATTTAATTTCCCTGGCTTTTCTGGTTCTAAACAGAAGGTCTATGACAATAATGCTAATGACCCTTTACTCATGATTGACTGACTTGCAAAAGCATTCCTCATATAACTTAGGTAACAACACTGAAGCATGTCACATGTTATTTTTTCAGTCCTAAAATCCCAGCTATGTTCAACACCTTGTATCTGTACTATAAATATATTACCAGAGTTTTGAAGCTGTATTCATGCTTTCTTCAAATTTAGAGACTACTATACGAAAATTAATGCCATAAATCCTTTATGTTATTTTGTCTCAAACACTGTAAGCATTTTATATAAATACACAGCTGAAACAATTATATTTTTAAAGAAACAACAATTTAACTGTTCAAGAAAATATTGAATTGTGAAAATAGCTTTGCTTGGAAATGTAATTTTAAAATGGTTATAGAATTTTAATACATTTCTGAAGCTAAGTGCACTGGGGCAGCGTTCTTCCATTGATCCCAAAAGAGACTTGTTGAAATGATAACAAAGATATGCGGTCAAGCTTTCTAAATTAAAATGTAGATTACATGTACTTATTCACATGTGTTTTGCATAAAAAGTCATGTTTCATGTGGAAAACATTTTATAATGATTTTATTATCAATTTAATAGTCTGAGAGGGCATAAAATTGTTCTTCTTAACTTACGTCTATGATTGAGTACCAGAACTTAAAGACAGGAGATATAATTTCCTTTCTTCATGAAAATGTCATGAGAATGTCTGTTTAATTAATATAGTTATTTTTTTTTTTGGTTTTTAATTCTGAATTTTAATTGGGATTGATCTGCATTTAAAGTGAGAGATCAAAAAATAAAAATAAAGTGAGAGATCATCCACAAATACTTTTACAACCTTATATTCTATTTCTTGGAGCAGCTCTCATTTGATTATAAGGAATCTCCAAAACTATGCAACAGAAACTCGACGCCTTTTGCTTCAAAACACCCCACATTTCGACAGAGGCAATCTAAGCCATATAAATACAAATGAAACTATGCACAGAGGTAAAATCTGTCAAGTTATGTATATATATCATAGAAATATCAATGTTTCCAGAATTGGAAACTTAAGAAGCCACTATCTATATAACATAAGCATAAAGGCCATTTTAGTCATTTAAAATATGGGAAATAACACAGCATTATAAATCCACCATACTTTAATAAAAATTTAAAATGTGGGAAAATGTCAGAATTTGCAGCTAAACACATTGTCTTCATTTTGTTTAGGAGTGCAGTTATTGGCCCCTGACATTCTGTTGTTATATAATTAAGATCAGGTCTTCTCTATAGGTTAAGTCAGCACAGCCTTTTTAATATTTTGCTAAAGATTTAAATAGCTGTTATATTGATTTTACTTATTTCTATCTCATAAAAAATGTAAATGTTCTTTTCTCTTCGTGACATGTTCTATTTTGACAGCTTTAACAAAAAACCAAAACTATTGGTTGACTACCTTGAAGAGGAAAAAATAAAACTTCCCATCCATTAACTAGACAAAAGTAAATTCAGCATTATGTTTAAATAATAGAAAGAAATATGGAGGAGAGTATCACATAGGAAGATTGTAAATAGATTGAACTATCAGATGTTTTCAGTGTCTCAAGTTCTGTGGGATTCTCAATACTGCTTGGTCCATCCTTCAGTTCAGTCGCTCAGTCGTGTCTGACTCTTTGCGACCCCATGGACCACAGCACACCAGGCCTTCCTATTCATCACCAACTCCCGGAGTTTACCCAAACTCATGTAACATTGTGTCGGTGATGCCATTCAACCATCTCATCCTCTATCGTCCCCATCTCCTCTTGCCCTCAATCTTTCCCAGCATCAGGGTCTTTTCAAATGAGTCAGCTCTTCACATCAGGTGGCCAAAACTGGAGTTTTAGCTTCAACATCAGTCCTTCCAATGAACACTCAGGACTGATCTCCTTAAGGATGGACTGGTTGGATCTCCTTGCAGTCCAAAGGACTCTCAAGAGTCTTCTCCAACACCACAGTTCAAAAGCATCAATCTTCAGTGCTCAGCTTTTTTTATAGTCCAACTCTCACGTCCATACATGACTACTGGAAAAACAGTAGCCTTGACTAGATGAACCTTTGTTGACAAAGTAATGTCTCTGCTTTTTAATATGCTATCTAGGTAGGTCACAACTTTCCTTCCAAGGAGTATGTATCTTTTAATATCATGACTACAATCACCATCTGCAGTGATTTTGGAGCCCCCACAAATAAGTCAGCCACTTTTTCCACTGTTTCCCCACCTATTTCCCATGAAGTGGTGGGACCAGATACCATGATCTTAGTTTTCCTAATGTTGAATTTTAAGCGAACTTTTCTACTCTCCTCTTTCACTTTCATCAAGAGGCTCTTTAGTTCTTCTTCACTTTCTGCCATAAGGGTGGTGTCATCTGTATATCTGAGGTTGTTGATAATTCTCCTGGCAATCTTGATTCCAGCTTGTGCTTTCTCCCACCCAGCACTTCTCATGATGTACTCTGCATAGAAGTTAAATAAGCAGGGTGACATTATACAGCCTTGACGCACTCCTTTTCCTATTTGGAACTAGTCTGTTGTTCCATGTCCAGTTATAACTCTTGCTTCCTGACCTTCATACAGATTTCTCAAGAGGCAGGTCAGGTGATCTGGTATTCCCATCTCTTTCAGAATTTTCCACAGTTTATTGTGATTACACAGTCAAAGGCTTTGACATAGTCAATAGAGCAGAAATAGAAGTATTTTCTGAAACTCTGTTGCTTTTTTGATGATCCAGTGGATGTTGGCAGTTTGTTCTCCGGTTCCTCTGCCTTTTCTAAAACCAGCTTGAACATCTGGAAGTTTATGATTCACATATTGTCAAAACCTGGTTTGGAGAATTTTGAGCATTACTGAACATTATGAAAAGGCAAAATGATAGGATACTAAAAGAGAAACTCCCCAGGTCAATAGGTGCCCAGTATGCTACTGGAGATCAGTGGAGAAATAACTCCAGAAAGAATGAAGGGATAGAGCCAAAGCAGAAAAAATACCCAGCTGTGGATGTGATTGGTGATAGAAGCAAGGTCCGATGCTGTAAAGAGCAATATTGCATAGGAATCTGGAATGTCAGGTCCACGAATCAAGGCAAATTTGAAGTGGTCAAACAAGAGATGGCAAGAGTGAATGTCGACATTCTAGGAATCAGCAAACTGAAATGGACTGGAATGGGTGAATTTAACTCAGATGACCATTATATCTACTACTGTGGGCAGGAATCCCTCTGAAGAAATGAAGTGGCCATCATGGTCAACAAAAGAGTCTGAAATGCAGTACTTGGATGCAATCTCAAAAACGACAGAATGATCTCTGTTCATTTCCAAGGCAAACCATTCAATAAAACAGTAATCCAAGTCTATGCCCCAACCAGTAATGCTGAAGAAGCTGAAGTAGAATGGTTCTATGAAGACCTATAAGACCTTTTAGAACTAACACCCCAAAAAGATGTCCTTTTCATTATAGGGGACTGGAATGCAAAAGTAGGAAGTCAAGAAACACCTGGAGTAACAGGCTAATTTGGCCTTGGAATACAGAATGAAGCAGGGCAAAGACTGATAGAGTTATGCCAAGAAAATGCACTGGTCATAGCAAACACCCTTTTCCAACAACACAAGAGAAGACTCTACACATGGACATCACCGGATGGTCAACACCAAAATCAGATTGATTATATTCTTTGCAGCCAAAGATGGAGAAGCTCTATACAGTCAGCAAAAACAAGACCAGGAGCTGACTGTGACTCAGACCATGAACTCCTTATTGCCAAATTCAGACTGAAATTGAAGAAAGTAGGGAAAACCACTAGACCATTCAGGTCAGGTATGACCTAAATCAAATCCCTTATGATTATACAGTGGAAGTGAGAAATAGATTTAAGGGCCTAGATCTGATAGATAGAATGCCTGATGAACTATGGAATGAGGTTTGTGACATTGTACAGGAGACAGGGATCAAGACCATTCCCATAGGAAAAAAAAATGCAAAAAAGCAAAATGGCTGTCTGGGGAGGCCTTACAAATAGCTGTGAAAAGAAGAGAAGCGAAAAGCAAAGGAGAAAAGGAAAGATATAAACATATGAATGCAGAGTTCCAAAGAATAGCAAGAAGAGATAAGAAAGCCTTCTTCAGCAATCAATGCAAAGAAATAGAGGAAAACAACAGAATGGGAAAGACTAGGGATCTCTTCAAGAAAATCAGAGATACCAAAGGAACATTTCATGCAAAGATGAGCTCGATAAAGGACAGAAATGGTATGGACCTAACAGAAGCAGAAGACACTAAGAAGAGATGGCAAGAATACACAGAAGAACTGTACAAAAAAGATCTTCACAACTGAGATAATCATGATGGTGTGATCACTGACCTAGAGCCAGACATCCTGGAATGTGAAGTCAAGTGGGCCTTAGAAAGCATCACTACGAACAAAGCTAGCAGAGGTGATGGAATTCCAGTTGAGCTATTCCAAATCCTGAAAGATGATGCTGTGAAAGTGCTGCACTCAATATGCCAGCAAATTTGGAAAACTCAGCAGTGGCCACAGGACTGGAAAAGGTCAGTTTTCATTCCAATCACAAAGAAAGGCAATGCCAAAGAATGCTCACACTACTGCACAATTGCACTCATTTCACACGCTAGTAAAGTAATGCTCAAAATTCTCCAAGCCAGGCTTCAGCAATATGTGGACCGTGAATTTCCTGATGTTCCAGCTGGTTTTAGAAAAGACAGAGGAACCAGAGATCAAATTGCCAACATCCACTGGATCATGGAAAAAGCAAGAGAGTTCCAGAAAAACATCTATTTTTGCTTTTTGACTATGCCAAAGCCTTTGACTGTGTGGATCACAATAAACTGTGGAAAATTCTGAAAGAGATGGGAATACCAGACGACCTGAACTGCCTCTTGAGAAATTTGTATGCAGGTCACGAAGCAACAGTTAAAACTGGACATGGAAAAACAGACTGGTTCCAAATAGGAAAAGAAGTACGTCAAGGCTGTATATTGTCACCCTGTTTATTTAACTTATATGCAGAGTACATCATGAGAAATGCTGGGCTGGAAGAAGCACAAGCTGGAATCAAGATTGCCAGGAGAAATATCAATAACCTCAGATATGCAGATGACACCACCCTTATGGCAGAAAGTGAAGAGGAACTCAAAAGCCTCTTGATGAAAGTGAAAGTGGAGAGTGAAAAAGTTGGCTTAAAGCTCAACATTCAGAAAACAAAGATCATGGCATCTGGTCCCACCACGTCATGAGAAATAGATGGGGAAACAGTGGAAACAGTGTCAGACTTTATTTTTCTGGGCTCCAAAATCACTGCAGATGGTGACTGCAGCCATGAAATTAAAAGATGCTTACTCCTTGGAAGGAAATTTATGCCAACCTAGATTGTATATTCAAAAGCAGAGACATTACTTTGCCAACAACGTTTCGTCTAGTCAAGGCTATGGTTTTTCCTGTGGTCATGTATGGATGTGAGAGTTGGACTGTGAAAAAGGCTGAGCACCGAAGAATTGATGCTTTTGAACTGTGGTGTTGGAGAAGACTCTTGAGAGTCCCTTGGACTGCAAGGAGATCCAACCAGTCCATTCTGAAGGAGATCAGCCCTGGGATTTCTTTGGAAGGAATGATGCTAAAGCTGAAACTCCAGTACTTTGGCCACCTCATGTGAAGAGTTGACTCGTTGGAAAAGACTCTGATGCTGGGAGGGATTTGGGGGCAGGAGGAGAAGGGGACGACAGAGGATGAGATGGCTGGATGGCATCACTGACTCGATGGACGTGAGTCTGGGTGAACTCAGGGAGTTGGTGACTGACAGGGAGGCCTGGCGTGCTGCAGTTCATGGGGTCGCAAAGAGTCAGACATGACTGAGCGACTGATCTGATCTGATCTGATCTGACTGAGATGACTAGTGAGATGAGTGCTATTGTGCAGTAGTTTGTGCATTGTTTGGCATTGCCTTTCTTTGGGATTGGAATGAAAACTGATCTTTTCCAGTCCTGTGGCCACTGCTGAGTCTTCCAAATTTGCTGGCATATTGAGTGCAGCACTTTCACAGCATCAACTTTTAGGATTTGAAATAGCTCAACTGGAATTCCATCACCTCCACTAGCTTTCTTCATAGTGATGCTTCCTAAGGCCCACTAGACTTCATATTCCAGGATGTCCAACTCTAGGTGAGGTATCACCCTATCGTGATTATCTGGGTCATGAAGATCTTTTTTTTTGTACAGTTCTTCTGTGTATTCTTCCCATCTCTTGAATGCCATCTCATGCCATATTGAAGAGATCTCTAGTCTTTCCCATTCTATTATTTTTTCTCTATTTCTTTCCACTGATTGCTGAGGAAGGCTTTCTTATCTCTCCTTACTATTCTTTGGAACTCTGCATTCAAATGGGTATATCTTTCCTTCTCTCCTTTGCTTTTTGTTTCTCTTCTTTTCACAGCTATTTGTAAGGCATCAGACAGCCATTTTGCTTTTTTTTGCATTTCTTTTTCTTTGGGATGGTCTTGATCCCTGTCTCCTGTACAATATCATGGACCTCTGTCCACAGTTCATCAGGCACTGTGTCTATCAGATCTGATTCCTTAAATCTATTTCTCATTTCCACTGTATAATCATAAGGTATTTGATTTAGGTCATACATGAATGGTCTAGTGGTTTTCTCCACTTTCTTCAATTTAAGTCTGAATTTGGCAATAAGGAGTTCATGATCTGAGCCACAGTCAGCTCCCAGTCTTGTTTTTGCTGACTGTATAGAGTTTCTCCATCTTTGACGGCAAAGAATATCATCAATCTGATTTCAGTGTTGGCCATCTGGTGATGTCCATGTGTAGAGTCTTCTCTTGTGTTGTTGGAAGAGGGTGTTTGCTATGACCAATGAGTTCTCTTGGCAAAACTCTATTAGCCTTTGTCTGGTTCCATTCTGTATTCTAAGGCCAAATTTGCCTGTTACCCCAAGTGTTTCTTGACTTCCTACTTTTGCATTCCAGTCTCCTATAATGAAAAGGACATCTTTTGGGGGGTGTTAGTTCTAAAGGGTCTTGTAGGTTTTCATAGATCTGTTCAACCTCAGGTTCTTCAACTTTACTGGTTAGGGCATAGACTTGGATTACGATGATACTGAATGGTGTGCCTTGGAAATGAACAGAGATCATTCTGTTGTTTTTGAGATTGCATCCAAGTACTGCATTTTGGACTCTTTTGTTGACTATGAAAGCTACTCCATTTCTTCTAAGGGATTCTTGCCCACAGTAGTGGATATGATGGTCATCTGAGTTAAATTCACCCATTCCAGTCCATTTGAGTTCGCTGATTCCTAGAAGGTTGATGTTCACTCTTGCCATCTCCTCTTTGACCACTTCCAATTTGCCTTGATTCATGGACCTAACATTCCAGGTTCCTATGCAATATTACTCTTTACAGCATCAGACCTTGCTTCTATCACCAGTCAAATCCACAACTGGGTGTTGTTTTTGCTTTGGCTCCATTCCCTTCATTCTTTCCGGAGTTATTTCTGGACAAAAGTAAATTTTAGCATTATGTTTAGATAGTACAAAGAAATATGCAGGAGAGTATCACATAGGAAGATTGTAAATAGATTGAACTATCAGATGTTTTCAGTGTCTCAAGTTCTGTGGGATTCTCAATCCTGCTTGGTCCATCCTGCTGCTACTGCTAAGTCACTTCAGTCATGTCCGACTCTGTGCAACCCCATGGACAGAAGCCCACCAGGCTCCGCCATCCTTGGGATTCTCCAGGCAAGAATACTGGAGTGGTTTGCCATTTTCTTCTCCAATGCATGAAAGAGAAAAGTGAAAGGGAAGTCACTCAGTCGTGTCCAACTCTTAGCAACCCCATGGACTGCAGCCTACCAAGCTCCTTCGTCCATGGATTTTCCAGGCAAGAGTACTGGAGTGGGGTGCCATTGCCTTCTCCGTGCCTGGTCCATCCTAGGTCAAGTTAATCCAGATCCAATGACCTCATCATTTTTTAATCTGGCAAAAGAGGAGAGTTAATTATACTCCAGGGCCATCTGTCCTTGTATCTCTGAGACACTGGCAAGAGAAAAGACCAAAAGACTGAATTTCAGGGAAGTCATTCATTTAGTGAGTGAGAGAAAGGAAGAGCCTTTGGAGAGGTTGTGGAAAAGGGAGTAAAATTTATATAATGATGGTTGTTCAAGGGAAAGGCGTTTCAAGAAAAGTAAATAGTGGCAAAAGCTGTGAATGTTACAGATATTGAAGGAAGTTTATGACTAATAAAAATATATTGGATGACACTTACTTGGGACACACAGTGACAATGCTATGCTATGCTATGCTAAGTCACTTCAGTCATGTTTGACTCTGTGCGACCCCACAGACGGCAGCCCAACAGGCTCCCCCGTCCCTGGGATTCTCCAGGCAAGGACACTGGAGTGGGTCACAGTGACTATAGCTAATGTCAAATAAATAGAGGAGACCTGTATGTGGATGAAATGAAACTGTAATAAATCAAAGATTTCTTGGTAAAATCTACACAGTAAACATAATTTTAAAATTTAGTGTATTCATAAATATTCCTGATTTTATTCATATTTATATTTTATGAGGTATCCATTTTGGTTTAACTTACACAGAACGTAAATTTAAAAGTAGAAACTGAGAATTTTGTTTCAGGTGTAAGAAATATCAATTTAGCCTGTCATTCTTTTTAATCGTTGTCAAAACACAAGTTTAGTAGTCAATTCTTCTCCTGAAGCTAATTTATTTTTTATCCCCCAGAATGTTTATAAGTTCAATTAATCTATCTTGGTTCCTGTTTTTTCTCCCTCTTGGTATATTAACCTAACTAGTCCCTTGTGTAATATCTTAAGAATAATGAATAATTACAGACAAGCAATTTAAAGGAAATCATTAAGTGCTGTCACTTTCAATTTTGAAAGTCTGTTGCCAGTTATTAATTTATGTTGTATGCTTGCCATCAAGATTCCCTGATAGAGATTGCTATGTTTATATTCTGTTAAAATGCAGAAGACAGTTAGAGACTCTAACCAGTCCAGCAGCTCAAATTCATTTATGGAAGATTCCTATTAGATGATACTCCATAAGTGTAAGATGTACATGAAGTTAAAAGACAAGAGGTAAATGGAAATTCTATAAAAAATATTTATTAAGAAAAACATTAGAAATCAGGTATTTAACAATTAAACATCTCAAAATAACTTTAGTAGAACAGCAGGAAAAAAGGCAGTTACCGAGAAATCTAATACAATAAATTGCTTAAGATTCCTGACTTTGGTATAAGGCAGGCCTGGGTTCCAGACATAGCTTTGATCTTTACTAATTTTTCTAAGCTTTAGAATCTTCAACATTATATGAAGATAAATATGTCTCTGCCTCTTAGGTTCTTTGAGAATTTTAAGCAAAATGATGTCTGCAAAGTACTTACCTATGAGAACACTAGAAACACCTAATGAAAAAACTATAATTATTATTTTATTGTTAGTAGCTCTGACATTTGAGTGACACTTAAAAATGCAGGAATCACATACTTAAAGTACTTTCATTTCCTCCTACAGATTATTGTATACACAGAGTTCATATGTTTCTATGCTCTTTGTATAAACAATGGTTGTAGTCCTGACTGTTAGGATTATAGTCATGACTTCTTTTGGACTCTAGATTGAGTACCATTAATTTGATTGACAGTGTTTCTGTAGGTAGCAAGGAAAATTTACAGTTTATAATGTGTTTTGGTTCCTTGGGATGGAAAATCCAAACTTTTTCTGTAGGTAGGGAAGTATGGTCCCCATCCCCTGATATTGACTAAATTGGTCTTTCCACTTGTACTTGGAATGTTTACTTGGTTAGAAACAACAGAAAAACCTCTTACTGACTTATACTAAAAAGAACTTCTCATTAGGATACTTGGTGGCTTGTGCCGATCAAAGGAAAAGCTGAATGAGATCTAAGAAAGGACAAAAAAAGCTTCAGCAGTCTTAGCAACTCAAAACACTGCATTTTGAGCAGTATCATCAAGACAGCTGGGGTCATGGACTTTGAAGCTCAAACATTGCCTACAGGGGAGAATCTAACTAGCCTGAGTTGAGACTAGGGTAAGACTAGGGTACAGAGCACTGTGGTTGACAATTCCACCAACAGCACATGGAAAAGGGAAGTACAGTAATCCAAGGGGAAAAAGATGGAGTTCAATGTCCAAAATAAGGGACGAAGGGATGTTAGGCAGACAAATCAAGAACATTCTACTAACCTTTTCAAAAATAAATTTGGGCCCAAATGTGGTTAAATGAAATGCTAAGGTAGGCAGTGTGAGGACAGGTATAGAGGAGTAGCATATTATTTGAAATTTATAGAGCTAGATTTCATATTCTGTCATAATGAAAATGTATTTTCACTTTTTACTATGAACGTTGCTTAAAAATTTAAGTGTTTGATTACTTGAACTTTGAAAGTTACAAATGCATGTGGCATCAAAAATTACCTTTTCTTATCAGATGTTTTGGAGAAGATTATAATTCTTGAATTTAGTGACATATTGCAAGAACTATGACCCTCTTTTGACACATATTTATCAGGTACTTTCTAAGGGCTAAATGTAGCTTGTTCATTGCACTAAATAGTTGTAGTTAAATTCTTTCACCTTATATTACCTCTACAATTTCTGAAAAAATCTAATTATTAAATATACTGTGTACCAAATGGCTAATAAACTAAGCAAATATATACAGATAAAGAATAATTAGATTCTGCTTTTGCAAGGTCACTTTTCTTTTTGATCATTCCTTTTTGGTTAAGTCTTCACAACTAAATCACATAGTGCCTGGAGAAATACATAGATAAACAAGCAAACGAGTAAGCAAACTCATTTGATTTTAGGGGGAAAAGCATAGACTTAACAAGCATCATCCAGGACTTGTTAATGCAGAAAAAGTAGATTCACCTGGTATCTCTCCAGACATTTTAGCTGCAAGAGATGAAAGGAACCAATGAAGTTTATTTCAATTTTTTTTTTTTTTAATTTTTGTGTACATGATGGTTTAGGTTCCAAACTTCTAATCGTGGCTTGGTCTTTCTGGTGACCAGCATCCTTCCGGGAGCCCACCAAGGTCACCTCATTAGAACCAATGGAGATTCCTATCACCTATCCCCCTAGAAAATTCCAAGGGATTTAGGAATTCAGTGTCAGAGATTCTTATCACTCAGAAAATTACAGGGGTCTTAGGATCTGTATGTCAGGTACCAAAATCAAACACTAAATGTTAGAACAAAAGATCCTCCTAGTACCTTTACTTACAGGAGTTTTAGGAGCTCTGCATCAAGAACCAGGCACAGATATTGATCTATATATCTATATTTTCTTATTATCTCACATATACTTATCCTAACATGTACATATATTGTATACATGGGTATTGTTGTGTATACTTTGACATAGTTTGCTCACCATGCAAATATTTTGAAAACAGCATGAATGCCAAATCACTTTTTAATTTTTACAACTCTAATGCTTTATATTTTTATGGTGATGATAAGCACATAATCTATTCATAATAACATTTAATCACCAAAATAATCATATTGTTTTTTTATAGATTATAGATAAGGAGGCAGGTCTTTGTCCCTGTTCAAAATCAGTCCAAAAGTACAAAAGTATATTGGAAAAAAAATTCTCCTTTTAAATCCATGGTGTTTCTACTTTGCCTCAAGCTGTCATGAAGTAAGGAGATAGGATATTTTCAGGGAGGGATATATATATAGAAGCACTTCATTGAGCAGTTTTAAGCTAAGCCAGATTATCTACACAGCTTGTCAACAATTTCCTGATGTAGTTAAAAAGTAGGTTTGATTACCCTGTTCCCATCTATCACTCTATATTCTCAGCCTCCAGGGGATTTATTAAAATGTAGAAATTCCCTAGTAAAATGTTACTTTCTCATTGTTCTTACACATAGAAGTTTCTAAAAACCTAATACCTAAAGAAAAATTTTATGCTAATTGGCACAAACTGTCCTGACCCACTCCCCACAAATCACAAACTTCAGAAAGGCTTAGGATTGTGTTATCTGGGTTCTATTCCTGGGTTGGGAAGATCCCCTGGAGGAAGGCATAGCAACCCACTCTAGTATTCTTGCCTGGAGAATCCTGATGGGCAGAGGAGCCTGATGGGCTACAGTTGATGGGGTCACAAAGAGTTGCACATGACTGAGTGACAAAGCATAGCACAGCACAGCACAGGATTATTTTTTTTTCAAATGGCTTCTCTCCTGCTTTTTTAGATCCTCAGCATAATTTTGCAATTAATTATTTTTTAATTAATTTATTTATTTTAATTGGAGGATAATTACAATATTGTGATGTTTTTGCCAAACTGAAGGAAGGCCCCAAAGTGAAATGGTTAAGAATATGTATTGTCTCTGGTAAGAAGACAAGTTTTGGATGAAAGTCTTTTCTGCCTTTTCCTACTTGTGTAATCTTAGACATATCATTTAATCCTTCCAACCCCTGTTCCTTCACCAATAAAATGTGGATAATCAATAACAGTGGATTATTATGGGAATAAGGGCTTCCCCAGTGGCTTAGCAGTAAAGAATCCTCCTGCGATGTAAGAGACACAGATGGCATGGCTTTGATTGCTGGACTGGGAAGATCCCCTGGAGGAGGGCATGGCAACCCACTCCAGTATTATTGGAGGGAAAATCCCATGGACAGAAGAGCCTGGCAGGCTACAATCCATGGGATTGCAAAGAGTTGGACACAACTGAAGTGACTGAGCATTATGGGAATAAGGTGAAATGATGCACTGAAAACTTTTAGCTCAGGAACTTCTCAATTATTAAGTAACTACTATTATTATTGTGCTAGTCTGCTTGGAACGCCATAAGGAAATACCATAGACTATATGGCTTAAGCAAAGGAAATTTTTTCCTCACATTTCTGGAGGCTGGAAGTTCAAGATCAAGGTGTATCAGGGTTGGTTTCTGGTGTCACCTCTCTTCTTGGATGGTGGATGACCATCTTCTCTCTGTGTCCTCACAGAAAGAGTTGAATAGAGATAGAGAGACAAAGACAGGATAGAGAGAGAGAGAGGAAGGCAGCAAGAAAGAGCACTAGCTTTCTGCTGTTTCTTCTTAAAAGGATACTAGTCCTTTGGACAGAGAAGGCAATGGCACCCCACTCCAGTACTCTTGCCTGGAAAATCCCATGGACGGAGCAGCCTGGTGGGCTGCAGTCCATGGGGTCGCTGAGGGTTGGACACGACTGAACGACTTCACTTTCACTTTTCACTTTCATGCATTGGAGAAGGAAATGGCAACCCATTCCAGTGTTCTTGCCTGGAGAATCCTGGGGACAGGGGAGCCTGGTGGGCTGCCGTCTATGGGGTCACACAGAGTCGGACACGACTGAAGCGACTTAGCAGCAGCAGCAGCAGCGGTCCTTTTGGATCAGAGCTTCACACTTACAACGTCATTTAACCTGAATTACTTCCATAATGGTCCTGTCTCAAAATCACATTTGGAGCTAAGTCCCCACAAAAGAACGTGGGGAAGACACAATTTGGTCCATAACTACAATTAGTTACCAGAGTCAATAATATTTTTTGTGCATAAAAGAAAATTATAAAAAACTCTCATGTTTGCCATATCACAGCACTTTGCTTTCACTAAATTTGTCATCTCTAAGCATCCTAAAACTTTTCTGTTTCATAAAAATAGTCTCTTAATTTTACATTTTTTAACAAAAGCAGTAATATGACTGGTGTAGACAGAAAAAAATGTTCCCTTCTCCATGCCCATATCTTAATCCTTGGAATTAATTGAATCAGTTCAGTTCAGTTTAATCACTCAGTTGTGTCCAACTCTTTGCAACCCCATGAATCGCAGCACGCCAGGCCTCCCTGTCAATCACCATCTCCCAGAGTTCACTCAAACTCATGTCCATCGAGTCAGTGATGCCATCCAGCCATCTCATCCTCTGTCGTCCCCTTCTCCTCCTGCCCCCAATCCCTCCCAGCATCAGAGTCCTTTCCAATGAGTCAACTCTTCGCATGAGGTGGCCAAGGAGTTTCAGCTTTAGCATCATTCCTTCCAAAGAAATCCCAGGGCTGATCTCTTTTAGGATGGACTGGTTGGATCTCCTTGCAGTCCAAGGGACTCTCAAGAGTCTTCTCCAACACCACACTTCAAAAGCATCAATTCTTCAGTGCTCAGCTTTCTTCACAATTCAACTCTCACATCCATACATGACCACTGGAAAAACCATAGCCTTGACTAGACGGACCTTTGTTGCCAAAGTAATGTCTCTGGTTTTCAATATGATATCTAGGTTGGTCATAACTTGCCTTCCAAGGAGTAAGCGTCTTTTAATTTCATGGCTGCAGTCACCATCTGCAGTGATTTTGGAGCCCCCAAAAATAAAGTCTGACGCTGTTTCCACTGTTTCCCCATCTACTTCCGATGAAGTGATGGGACCAGATGCCATGATCTTCGTTTTCTGAATGTTGAGCTTTAAGCCAACTTTTTCACTCTCCTCTTTCACTTTCATCAAGAGGCTTTTTAGTTCCTCTTCACTTTCTGCCATATGTCACCTTTAAAGGCCAAAGGACTTCCCAGGTGTGATTAAAGATTTGAGATGGTGCAGTTATTTGGGTTATCTAGGTGACTCCAATGTGATTACAAAAGTCCTTATAATTGACATAAGATAGGACTGTTCAGGGTCAGAGTGATGCAGCATGAGAAGGACTCAATTAGCCATCACTAGCTTTGAAGGTGGAAGGAGACCATGAACCAAGGAGTGCAGGCAGGCAGATTCAAGAAGCTAGAAAAGGCAACAAAACAGATATACTCCTCGAGCCTCCAGAAATCAGTGTAGACCTGCTCACATATTAACTTTAGCCCAATGATACTACTCTGGCCTGTAGAACTCTAAGATAATACATTTACATTGTTGTAAGCCATTAATTTATAAAGAAATAGGAAACGGATGTTCTGCTCATACTTTCTTTGCATCAAAAAGAACTTTCTCCCTGTGTTGCTTTAACATTATTCAGAATGTTATTTTTTTCTTTTTCTTCAGCAGCACAGTAGACATTTATAAATCCTTCAAATCATTACTCATTACTCAGGCTGACATAGAAGGGTTGACTGAGATAGCCTGCCCTTTGAAATAGAATTATCTGTTTATTCAGAAACATTTGATTTGGTTTCTACTATCTGCTTGCCTGTATTCTGGAAACTGGTGGGAAATGATCTCTGGTCTCTAATGGACAGTTGTCTTGTTTTTATTAAAAATCTTATTTTTATTATGAAAAGAGACTGGAGTATGAATTTTAGCCAAGTTTGGGTATTAAGTCTAGCTCTTCCTTATTACAGGGACTTAATTTCATTAACTTTTAATTTATCTGAAAAGCAGAAATGATAATCTACTTCATGGATGATTTAAAAGGTTTTAAAGAGATCATGTAAACAAAAGAGCCAGTACATGGACTAATACAGAGAGAATATTCAAAAAAGAAAAATGCATTTCTCTTTCCTTCTGTCAAAATATGGTAAGCCAGAGTTGACTTATTAATGTCTTCTTGATGAATTTTATACTACGTTTTTAGACAAAACTCCTGTAAAATCTCAAGAAAAAGATAATGTAATGTTGCTTTCTGTTGAGTGTTTGTGGGTATGAGAAGGGGCTATCAGGTGTATTTAGGGACATGTATGATGATTCAAGACTGCCTATTTAACATTCGTCATTACAGCCAATGTACTTTGTCAAGTGCTTGGTACATTGCACTTTCAAGATACAATCTTCTTGTTTGTTGGCTTGTTTCTTTTGTTTGTTTTTGTTGCTGTTCAGTTTTTAAGTTGTGTCTGACTCTTTGCCAACCCATGGATTGCAGCATGTCAGGCTCCTCTGTCCTCCCCTATCTCCCAGAGTTGGCTCAAATTCATGACCATTTTGTCAGTGACACTATCTGAACTTCTCATCTTCTGCTGCTCCTTTCGTCTTCAATCTTTCCCCGAATCAGGGTCTTTTCCAAAGAGTTGGATGTTCAAATCAGGTGGCCAAAATATTGGAGCTTCAGCCTCATCAACAAACTTTCCAGTGAATTTTCAGGGTTTATTTCCTTTAGGATTGACTGGTTTGATCTCCTTGCTGTCCAAGGGACTCTCAAGAGTCTTCTCCAGCACCACAATTCAAAAACATCAATTTTTTCAGCATTGACTCTTCTTTATGGTCCAACTCTTACATCCATACATGACTACTGGAAAAACCATAGCTTTGACTATGTGAATATTTTTTGAAAGATGTCACTGTTTTTTAATACGCTTTCCTCCCAAGGAGCAAGCATCTTTATTTCATGGCTGCAGTTATCATCAAGTGATTTCAGGGAAAGAAAATCTGTCACTGCTTCCACTTTTTCCTCTTCTATTTGCCATGAAGGGACTGGATGCCATGATCTTAGCTTTTTAATGTTGAGTTTCATGTCAGCTTTTTCACTCTCCTTTTTCACCTTCATCAAGAGGCTGTTTAGTTCCTCTTTGCCTTTAGGGTGGTATACATCTGAATATCTGATATTGTTGATATTTCTCCTAGTAATCTTGATCCTAGCTCATAGATTCATTAAGTCCATCATTTCTCATGATGTACTCTGCTTATAAGTTAATAAGCAGGGTGACAATATACAGCCTTATCATAATGCTTTCACAATTTAGAATCAGTCAGTTGTTCCATGCCTGGTTCTAGCTGTTGCTTCTTGACTTGCATACAGGTTTCTCATAAGACAGGTAAGGTGGTCTGGTATTCCCAGATCCTTAAGAATTTTCCGTTTTTTTTGTGTGATTCACATAGTCAAAGTCTCTAGAGTAGTCAATGAAGCAGAAGTAGATGTTCTTTTTTTTTTTCTGGAATTCCCTTGCTTTTTGTACAGTCCAGCGGATATTGGCAATTTGATCTCTGGTTCTTCTGCCTTTTCTAAATCCAGCTTGTACATCTGGAATTCTTGGTTCATGTAGTACTGAAGCCTAACTTGAAGGATTTTGAGCATTACCTTGTTAGCATGTGAAATGAGTGCAATTGTATGGTAATTTTAACATTCTTTGGCATTGTTCTTCTTTGGGACTGGAATGAAAACTGACTTCCAGTCCTGTGACCTCTGCTGAGTTTTCCAAATTTGTTGACATATTGAGTGCAGGACTTTAACAGCATCATCTTTTAGGATTTGAAATACCTCAGCTGGAAATTCTATCACCTCCATTAGCTTTGTTCATAGTAATGTTTCCTAAGGCCCACATAACTTCATTCTCCAGGATGTCTGGCTCTAGGTGAATGAACACATCATCATAGTTATCCGGATCATTAAGACTTTTTTTTTTATAGTTTGTCTGTATATTCTTGTCACTTCTTAATCTCTTCTACTTCTATTAGGTTCTTCAGTTTCTATCTTTATAATGCCCATCCTTGCATGAAATGTTTCCTTGGTATCTCCAATTTTCTTGAAGAGACCTCTAGCCTTTCCCATTCTATTGTTTTCCTCTATTTCTTTTCTTTGTTCATCTAAGAGTGTTTATTTTTATAAAAATGTTTATTTATATATTATTTATATAAGAATGTTTATTTATATATTAAGTGTTTATTTATATAATTTACCAAATTCATCAACTATTGCTTCTATTTAAGTAAAATAACTTTGGGCTTAAATACATACTTTTGTTTTTGACTATGTGTCTAAAATACAAATTTCATTTAATGGTCTATTCAAGCATAATTATTTTTTTCTCAGCTATTACTTTGCATTTCAGGGTAAAATAATTCTTTTTAAGTTTGTATGTCCACAGAGTATTTTTACATCAAATATTGTAGTGTATGTCTTTCTCAAAGACTGTTGACATTTTTAAATGAATTTTTCACAAATCTATAGTCTTGCCATATAAACAAAACTATGCATAATTAATATAGCACTTTTACTGTCTCCCAAGAGTTTTTATACTATTTAAATTCTTCTATTTGCAGTAAAAGTATATGTATTTTCCCACTACATTCTTTAATATTTCTTATATAATATCCCACATGAAACAATTTTATTTTGTAATTCAATGCTAGGAATTATTTTTCAATTTCATAAAATTGCTATTCTTCCTCATTCAGAAAATAACAATAGTAATAATACTTTCTCTCTCTTATCTTGAAAGTCAGGAAACTCAGACATATTTGATATAGTGAGACCGTGATGAATTTAATGCTTTACATATATTTGTTTATTTAATTCAGTTACTTAAATATAATTGTATGTGTGCATGTGAAAGTCACTCAGTTGTGTCTGCCTCTTTACGACCCATGGACTGTAAAGCCCTCAGGGATCCTCCATTCATGGAACTTTCCTCCATCCATGGAATTTTCCAGGCAAGAATACTAGAGTTGATTGCTATTCCCTTCTCCAGAGGATCTTCCTGACCCAAACTCAGGTCTCTTGCATTGAAGACAGATTCTTTACCATCTGAACCACCAGGGAAGCCCTTATATATACTTTACTACCTTGTTATTGTTGAGAAACTTAGCTCATAAAGGGTAAATAACACATGTAAGGTCATACTGTATACATGGAATATTACTGGCGTCTCACCCAAGCTCTGGCTCCACAACTTGTGCTTAAATGTGTTTATTTCCCAGTTCACCACTACAGAAGTTTTATCGGTCCTTATGGCTTCTCTATTAAGCTGTTTTTGTGGAGAGAGCTGGAATTTAATAGATACAAATAAATTAAAATAGTGCCTGATTATTTTGCATGGAAAAACACTGAGCTAAAAGTCATCATCATTCCCTTGCAAATGCTTTAAAATGCATCAGTTTGCTTTCAGAGATTATCACAAAATGGTAAGCAAAACCAGTGAAAAGAAATAATATTGCATTCTTAGCTTCTATGTTGATGGTTACTGTTTATAGGGAAACTAAGTTTATTAAATTTTCCTAATGAGAAAACTATGTTAATGTGGACACAAAGCCAAACTTTAATTAATGTTTAGAATATTACTCTCGTGTTATCTCATCACTATAGTGAAATTATCAATGTCATCATTTTCTTCACTAAAAGACTTAGCTAAAAATCAAGTGTATGTTAAATCCAAGCATAAGGTTTTGAAGCCAGTAGTTACATACTGTTATAACTTTAGTTCAGCTGTTAACCTTTCACAAACACATACACAAAAAGGTATGTTTTAGATACAAGCAATTAAAATCAGGCAAAAGTGAATTTACATTAAATTAAATTAAAATATCATTCAAATGAACCTCAAAATATTCAGTTTCTCTTGCTGCCTAGCTATTTAAAATAAACAGTGTATATAAGTATGACTAAGAATAATTCCTGCAGAGAAAAAAGCTGAGAAATAAGAAATAGGGACTTTTCTCATTCTAACATACTTAATAATTTATTTTTCAAAAAATCATGTAAATATATTATATTCCTCCTAATTCCATATAATAGACAAACTATATCATATTTCCTATATATTTTTTATTCAAACTCTATTATCTTAGTGAATAACTATAAACCCCTTAGTAGAGTCAGATTAAATGCTTATCTTAGATGATCCTTTTGTTCTTATATCTTACTTTATCTCTAGAAACAATCATTTATCTGGAATATAAATTAGGGCAGAGGAACAAAAAGGAAGTTACTATAGTCCATGGAATTCTGAATGATTTTAGATTTGTTCGTTATTCAGTTGCTAAGTAGTGTCTGACTCTTTGTGACCCCATGGACTGTAGCATGCCAGACTTTGTTACCCCTTCACTATCTCCCTGAGTTTTCTCAAACTCATGCCCATTGAGTCAGTGATGCCATCCATCCATCTTATCCTCTGTTGCCCCCTTTTCCTCCTGTCTTCAATCTTCCCCAGCATCAAGGTTTCTTTTTTTTTTTTTTTTTTCAATGAGTCACCCGTTCCCATCAGATGGCCAAAGTTTTGGAGCTTAAGCTTCAGCATCAGAGCTTCCAATGAATATTCAGAGTTGATTTCCTATAGGGTTGATTGGTATGATATCCTTGCAGTCAAAGGGTCTCTTAAGAGTCTTCTCCAGCACCATAATTCAAAAGGATCAACTCTTAAGCACTCAGCCTTCTTTATGCTCCAACTCTCATATCTGTACATGGCTACTGGGAAAAAACAGAGCTTTGACTACACAGACCTTTCATAGCAAAGTGATGTTAAAAAACTTGCTGTCTAGGTTTGTCATAGTTTTCCTTCCAAGGAGTTCAGTTCAGTTCAGTCACTCAGTCATGTCTGACACTTTGCAACCCCATATACTGCAGCACACCAGGCTTCCCTGTCCATGACCAACTCCCATGGTATTCATCTGCATACCTGAGGTTATTGATATTTCTACCATCAATCTTGATTCCAGCTTGAGTCATCCAACCCAGCATTTCCCATGATGTACTCTGCATAGAAGTCAAATAAGCAGGGTGACAATATACAGCCTTGTACTTCTTTCCAGTTTGGAATCAGTCTGTTGTTCCATGGCTGATTCTAACTGTTGCTTCTTCACCTGCATACAGGTTTCTTAGGAGACAGGTAAAGTGGTCTGATATTTCTGTCTCTAAGAGTTTTCCACAGTTTGTTGTGATCCACATAGCCAGAAGTTTAGCATAGTCAATGAAGCAGAAAATGTTTTTCTGGAATTCTCTTGATTTTTTTTTTTTTAATCCAATGTAGAGTGGCAATTTAACCTCTTGTTCCTCTGCCTTTTCAAAGCCCAGCTTATATATCTGGAGGTTTTTGGTTCATATACTGCTGAAGCCTACCTTGAAGGATTTTGAACATTACCTTGCTAGCATGTGAAATGAGCTCAAAAGTGTGGTAGTTCAAACATTCTTTGGCATTGCCTTTCCTCAGGATTGAAACAAAAACTGACTTTTTCCAGTCCTGTGACCACTACTCAGTTTTCCAAATTTGCTAACATATTGAGTGCATCCCTTTAACAACATAATTTTCTAGTATTTGAAATAGCACAGCTGGAATTCTATCACCATTCCACCAGCTTTGTTGGTAATAATGCTTCCTAGACAGCATATTAAAAGCAAAGACATCACTCTGCTGACAAAACCATATACTCAAAGCTATGGTTTTTCCAGTAGTCATGTATGGATGTGAGAGCTGGATCATAAAGCAAGCTGAGCACTGAAGAATTGACACTTTTGAACTGTGGTGTTGGAGAAGACTCTTGAGAGCCCCTTGGACTACAAGGTGATCCAACCAGTCAATCCCAAAGGATATCAGTCCTGAATATTCTTTGGAAGGACTAATGCTGAAGCTCCAATACTTTGGCAACCTGATGCAAAGAGTTGACTCATTGGAAAAGACCCTGATGCTGGGAAAGATTGAGGGTTAAAGAATAAAGGGGCAACAGAGAATGAGATGGCTTGATCAAATCACCAACTTTAGATTTAATATTTTCCTAATATTAAACCTAAAACAACTGTTATCTTTAAGAGAGATACTCATTCTTAAAACAATATGCAGTTGTTTGGCACTATTATTTTTCAGGGCTTAAATATGTATCATCTCATTTATGGGGATGAAATATAGTGATTAATTTTATTTAAGTAAACACCAGGTAGGGATTTGGTAGCAATTTTAGTTAATTCCACGTTTATTAAATACCTATTATGTGCTTCTAAAATTTAATTTTACAGTAAATAAAGTACAATAATAGCATTACAGTAAAAATAGCATAAAAGTTAGGGGTGTGTGTGTGTGTGTGTGTGTGTGTGCGCAATTTAAGAAGGATTTAACTTTGACTTTTTGGCACCAACAAAGTACAAAATACATAAGTATGGTAATCCAAGCATTGTTTAAAGTTCTCTGCAATAGAATCACATTATGATACAGTTCAAAAAATCAGTTTAATGTGTTACATTGTGTAGAATATTTAACAATAAGAAAAGCACCATCCTTGGATTCAGTCTAGTCTGGTGTGTTTTCTTTCAGACTAAGCTCTTTAATTCCCAAGTATGATAATCAATACCTCTTTGATATATGTATGCTAGAAATAATTAGATGTAAGACTGAAGTTTAGAGCATTCACACTGAGGGAATATCAGGAGCAGGTGCCACTATCAATAAGCAATGATAGGAGTGGAGATGAACAGGA
The DNA here is from genome assembly GCF_029407905.1 of Bubalus kerabau. NCBI lineage: Eukaryota > Metazoa > Chordata > Mammalia > Artiodactyla > Bovidae > Bubalus > Bubalus kerabau. The sequence continues at coordinate 8,175,550 of NC_073645.1, forward strand.
TTGAATCTCTGACTTTAAAGAACTCAGTGAAAATGGTGATAATGTTTTATCAAATAATTGCAGCTCATTTTACCCATTTTAATTCAGTCCTTTGTGCAAGACATGTGCATGTACATGGCTTCAGGAGAGGGTTTTGTTATATATTTGCAAAAACTTTCCATTTTATTTTTATTCTTCTAATCTCTTTCGCTCTCTCATCATTTTTTCAATCTCATCATTATTCACATTTGGGGCTAGATAATTTTCTGTCATAGAGGCATGTCCTATTCATCACGGGGTATTTCTCAGCATCTTTGGCCATTATCAACTAAATTCTAGTATCACTCTCCCCACTGCCTCATCCTCTGCAGATATCACTACCAAAAACATCTTTGGATGGGCAAAATTAATCATAGTTAAGAACCATTGCTTTTACTCCTTGAATCATTACTTAGAAAGTATTTTATAAGAACCCAATGCAACATAGGCAATAGGTTGGTCGTGTGGATAGAAGGGCTTCCTAGGTGGCACTAATGGTTAAAAAAAAATGCTGGCCAATGAAGGGGTGCAGGAGACTCTGGTTCAGTCCCTGAGTCGAGAAAATTCTGAAGAGGGGAACATACCAACCCACTCTAGTATTCTTGTCTGGAGAATCCCATAGACAGAGGAGCCTGGTGGGTTAAAGCCTGTGGGACCACAAAAGAGTCTGATACAACTTAGCACTTAAATAACAACAAGAGAAAGCTAATAGCACAAAATTAATTGTTAGAAAGGAAAGGGAAAAATCCAAACCAAATTTGGTCTTTAAAAGCATAGTCTAGTAGTGGCAAGCGGGGGATACTCTTCATTGTGGTGCGCAGGCTTCTCGCTTCAGTGCTTTCTCTTGTTGCAGAGCACAGGCTCTGGGCACAGAGGCTTCAGTAGTTACAGTGTGTGGGCTCAGCGGTTGTGGCTCTTAGGCTTAGTTGCTCTCAGGCATATGGACTTTTCCTGGACCAGGGATTGGAGGGGTGTCCTCTGAATTGCACCACTGGACCACAAGGGAAGCCCAGCATTAGTGATATTTTTACTCTGTTACTCTTCTGAACCTTTTTCAGCTTATTTTGGATGTCTAAAATAGAACAGATCTATTCAAGGAGTTTTGTATTCTGACTCATACTTCTTTTTCTTAGCTTTACTTCTTAGTAGCTCTGTTTTCTTTCTTTAAACTAATAAATCCCATAAAGGTAGATCACTTTTCCTTACATAAAGGATCACTTCTGGAACTTCTTGACTTGCTGAACCCAAAGGTGCTGCCTAAAGAAAATATTGTCTCATACAATTGGAGAAAAAGAGTGTCAGTGAAGGAAGGGAAATGAGGCACTGGGCACCAAAATGCATAGAGGGCTACAATGTCTTTTAACCAAAACTCTTGCCAAATAAATCTTTCATCCAGCTTATAATTTTTCATCTTCCTTGGTTCTCATTGGGAGTTTTTCATGTCTCACCAACCAAAAGGGAGACTACAAGAGGGTATTAGGTCATCATGCATTTGTGTTGTCCTCACAACATTCTCTTATCCATTTTATCAATACCACTGTACTGTCTTCATCTGCACTCCTTTCTGCATCTTTCTTTTTTGTTATGTGCTTCATAACTACCTTAAATAAAGGATATAATATGGAGAAAATAAAAGATTCTGGAAATACTCATGGAGGTGAATAGTAGACTTAAGTGAATTTAAATTAGAGTTGCTTCCAAATTTCTGCCTTAGTAATAAATCAAAAATCAAATTAGATGCAAGATCATGATACAGTCCTTAGTCCTCACACTCAGTCAAAGTGTGCAAGCTTCAGAAATTTACTGTGTCATGTATATTGTATGCTAATTAATCAGGAAATCTAAGTGAATACTATTCTAGTGATTAAACTGTAGGGGTGCATTTCATTATTTTTGGACTTGTCACCATTTATCTTGTATTCTTTGATTAGATACATCATAATTTCCACCCCACCCCCCTGCTTTCTTCAGATATAATGGACAAATTTAACTGTGTATATTTAAGTTGTAAAATGCGGTGTTTTGATATACATTGCTATTGCTTTGTCATTAAATTATGTCCAACTCTTTGTGACCTCATGGACTATAGCCCGCCAGGCTCCTCTGTCCATGGGATTTCCCAGCAAGAATACTGGAGTGGTTTGCGACTCTTTCTCCAGGGGATCTTCCCAATCCAGGGATTGAACTGGAGCCTCTTTCATTGGCAGGTGGATTATTTACCAATGGGCCACATACATATATACTGTGAAATGCATACCACAAGTTAGTTATCACATCCATTAACTCACAAAAGCAGTGTTTGTGTTGTGTGTGTGTGTGTGTGTGTGGTAACAACATGTTAAATCTACTCTCTTAGTAGATATGAGTACATAGTATAGTATCATTAAGTATCATCACCATGTTGACCATTAGATCTTCACTTGTAGTTTAAGATTCACTATTTTTCTTTAATTGTCAAATGTAGAACTCAACTTTGATTCCAGAGGTTAAAAATTGTTTGCCACTAAGATGAAAATGGGTGTCATTTTGGATGAACTCTGTTGGTGGCTGGCCAGCGTGCAATTCAGAGCCCTGGCGCTGCAGGATAGAAAAGCAGTCTGCCATCCTTACGTCCTTGCTGGTATCCTTCCCTGTTGGCCTAGCACATTTTTCTCTTTGATTCTAGCTTGTCCAGTTTAGGAATGGTGGGAAAGAGACAACTAGAGAAACTAAATGAGTAGCAGCAAGACAGTGGTAAAATTCTGGAATTAATTCTCTTGTCTCACTGATCTTTCCCAAGTCAAGCAAAAAGGTGCCCATTTCTAAATTCTTATAAGGCTAATGAAGATTATTCATTCATTTATTCAGTCGACACAGAAATATTATACACCTATGATCTACCCACTGTGCCAGTAGCTTCATGTTAATTTGTTATGGTTGAGGATACAATAAAGTAATAAAAGCCAGGTGTGCCTAATAGTTTGTAGATCAGTTGCACTATATTTGATCCTACATGAAATGCATGAGAAAAGTTTACTTAGGTACATCAGAATATTTTTTGTAATTTAAATCTGCATTTTACAAAATGCTTACCACATGTTCCTCTTTTTACCTAATTTGTAAGTTATTTTTATCAGATTCTTTGTTAAATGGTTATTTATGCACTAATAAAAGGTCTTTTCCTTAAAGGTGTGATGATTGAAGGAGTGAAATTAAACACGTGATGAAGAAATGTATCCCTTATTGTATGTTTAATGTGGTTTAAATTATAAAACCCAGTATTTATAAGCATTATAATACTCATCTCTCCACTTATATCTTTTTCAATAAATGCAGCATAGTCTATGATACACAGTAAAACTTGTTTTCCCTTGGTGGGAATAAGTCCCTCACCCAATCATTGTATACTGTATGTGTGTGTATATATATATATATGTTACACATGTATATACTATATATGTACATATACTATATACGTACATATATATGCAGTATATACATGTATATACTACGTATGTACATATACAGGCTTCCTGGGTGGTTCAGCAGTAAGGAATCCACCTGCAATGCAGGAGACACAGGAGACATGGGTTTGATCCTTGGGTCAGGAAGATCCCCCAGAGAAGGGCATGGCAACCTACTCCAGCATCCTTGCCTGGAGAATACCATGAGCAGAGGAGCTGGTGGGCTCTAGTCCATAAGGTAGCAGAGTGGGATGTGGCTGAGCATGCACACACATGCTACATATACATGCTGCACTTTAAGCTAAGAAAATATCACTGCTAGTTACATACTGAAGAATAAATTTTTAAAATTTATAGCAGACTTTATTATTTCATAAGTTGTTTAATATATTTGTGTTATCTTGATGTAATTTGATAATGTGTGTGAAGTAATTCTGAATACAAATGGTTGAGTTGTTTTATTAAAATTAGCAAAACACAATACTTTAGTGCCTATTAAACCCAGTGAAATAAATTAAGAAGACATTATAATTAAAAGAAATAGCAGCAATTTAACATCATGATTCCAGAAACATCATTATCAGTGTCCTCTGTGGGTATAGGATATTAAGCATGCCAAATAGGAATGACTATCGGAATTAAGTTATTTACATTGTTCCAAAAAAAAAAAAAAAAAAGTATGTGTCTACTCCACTCCATCTTTTTCCAGTGAGTAACCGTCAATAAAATATATCTTATTTGTTATCTTCCAGGCAATACAGCTAAAGTGTATATTGAGATTCAGGATGAAAATGATCATCCCCCAGTGTTTCAGAAAAAATTCTACATTGGAGGTGTGTCTGAAGATGCAAGGATGTTTGCTTCTGTGCTAAGAGTTAAGGTATGAGAACATTTGTTAGGATACAGAATTAAAAGTGAAAACAAATAGCTCACATTTTGCAAATAAACTATAGCCATATAATTTATATTAACTGAATGCATACTTGCATTGTTTAAATGAAAATCTGAAGCTTACAGATATATGAGTTTAATTAGTCAAACTAAATACAGATTAATTATGAGGTGAATGCTGAGTAACTTTTGTGCTTTATTTTCACTATAAAAATAGAAACAAATTTCTTATGATATTTTACATAGAATAAAATATTAAGATGTATGTTTACCTAATAGATTTGTATGCCTTTTATATTAAGGTTTGATTTAAAATAATTCCAAAGATTCTCAGAATGGAGTCTTATAGCAAATATAAAATTGCTATTTTCTAATTGAAGAAGTAATGAAATAAATTTTGTATTTTTTTATCAATTATTTTTAAAAATTCAAAATGTTAGTTAAATCAATGTGAAAATTAATGCTACTAACATCAGTACTTTGGTAAAGATTTTTAAAAACCTTCATAGGTCAGAAATATTTTGCTCATTTTGTGGTAGTTTAAAAATACAACATCTAAGATTAAAGTTGCTAATTTAAAATTTTTCTTTAGTTAATTACCAAATATGTGTTCAATAGTTAGCAATACATAAATTTGAAGAATGTTTTATAACTAAGAAATAAATTTGTAAATATTGCATTTGGCTAAGGGAAATTTTATATGCTATAAGACTTTATTAGAGTTATTTTTCTGAAGCTATTTTAATGATCAAATTTTAAAATAGCTATTAATGTAAAAACATAAAAACGAAATATCTCTAAGAAAATCCAGCTGTTGATTGCTTCTCGTTTGGCACATGAGTATATTACTGCCTTTCTTTCCCTATTATCAGGATCATCATGATTGAGCTCTCCTTACATGTGATTTTTATCATCTTACAAACATTCTTAAATAAGAAAGAAAATTCAAGCAAATAAAGTATATGTGTGTGTACTTGCAAAATATCTCTTTCACAGTGCCAGATTCTGATTCTTGATTTGAATCACCAGTTATAACTAAAATTGGTCTACAAATTTAAGCCAACACATTATATCCAATTTGTACTATGATTAACAAATAACAGTCCTTTGTTGATGATGTTTATATTATTTTACAGTTTAGTCTTATAAAGGATTGATTCAGTCCATCCATTTAGTTGGTAAATAATTTTTGAATGATTATAGTCTGCATTGTTCTAGAAGCTGGACATAGAGCAACTGAAAAATAATCAAACGAACAAAGACCCCCAAATTCCTCACCCTGATAATGCAAACAAACTAGTAGCAGAAACAAATTATAGATCCAATGTCATGTGAAGAGCGAGACTTGTGTGTTTCTAGGTAAGATGCATTCTGGGCATTCTGAAGCAAAGTCTCTAAAGATGGAGGAAATTTGGAATTCAATGTGACTAAAAAGCCTGGCTGGGGATGAGACTGGAAATGCAGCCCAGGCCTAGGATATGGTTTTTATCCTTGATGTATTTTGAACGAAAGTCTTTGAATGGTTCTGTCTAGAAGTGTGACATAATCCAATACAAAGGGATTATTTTGAATGCTGTGCAGGGTGAGGAGTGGGGAAAGGTACACAGTGTTATAGACAAGAGTAGAAACAGAGCCCAATGCATCACTAGTCCAGGCTTAAACCATGGTGGTAGAAAGTGAAGATGATAAGAAGAAAATAAAAAGAAAGCCAAAAGGATTTGCTGATGTATTATATTAATATGTGGTGCATTAGAGAAAATCAAGGATGACTCAAAGGGTTTTGTTCTGAACAGGTCCCCATTACACAGGTCCCCATTACTCCCTCAGGTACTGTGGTGCAGAAATCAAGAGTTCATTTTTGGAAATTGTATGTTTCTGAGCCTTTTCCATATGCAAGTATGATTCTTGCAGGACAGTTACAGATATTGATTTAGAGTAAGGAAAGAAATCATAGACCAGATTGAAATCATGATATCAAGAAAATGGGTGTAGGTGGAAAAAAGTCCCAAAGGCTAATCCTTGGGAAGTCAAAACTTAGAGATCTGGAAGAGGATTCAGCAACTGATGCTGAGATATAGCTCCCGTGAGGTAACAGGAATAGTAGGAAAATGTCGAGTCCCTGAGCTTCATGAGAACTAAATTGATGAAAGAGGGAGTGATCAACTATTAAGTGCTGCTATGAATAGAATGCCTCTGTAGATTTTTATATGACCGCTTATGCTAATGGAAGTATATAGTTCAGTTCAGTTCAGTCACTCAGTCGTGTCCAACTCTTTGCGACCCCATGAATCCCAGCACGCCAGGCCTCCCTGTCTATCACCAATTCCCGGAGTTCACTCAGACTCACATCCATCGAGTCAGTGATGCCATCCGGCTATCTCATCCTCTGTCATCCCCTTCTCCTCCTGCCCCCAATCCCTCCCAGCATCAGAGTCTTTTCCAATGAGTCAACTCTTTGCATGAGGTGGCCAAAGTACTGGAGTTTCAGCTTTAGCATCATTCCTTCCAAAGAAATCCCAGGGCTGATGTCCTTCAGAATAGAGTTGTTGGATCTCCTTGCAGTCCAAGGGACTCTCAAGAGTCTTCTCCAACACCACAGTTCAAAAGCATCAATTCTTTGGCGCTCAGCTTTCTTCATAGTCCAACTCTCACATCCACACATGACCACAGGAAAAACCTTAGCCTTGACTAGACGGACCTGCTTTTCAATATGCTATCTAGGTTGGTCATAACTTTCCTTCCAAGGAGTAAGCGTCTTTTAATTTTATGGCTGCAGTCACCATCTGCAGTGATTTTGGAGCTCGGAAAAATAAAGTCTGACACTGTTTCCCCATCTATTTCCCATGAAGTGATGGGACCAGATGCCATGATCTTCGTTTTCTGAATGTTGAGCTTTAAGCCAACTTTTTCACTCTCCTCTTTCACTTTAATCAAGAGGTTTTTTAGTTCCTCTTTATTTTCTGCCATAAGGGTGGTGTCATCTGCATATCTGAGGTTATTGATATTTCTCCTGGCAGTCTTAATTCCAGCTGGTGCTTCTACCAGCCCAGCGTTTCTCATGATGTACTCTGCATAGAAGTTAAATAATCAGGGTGACGCCTTGATGTACTCCTTTTCCTATTTGGACCAGTCTGCTCTTCCATGTTCAGTTCTAACTTTTGCTTCCTGACCTGCATATAGGTTTCTCAAGAGGCAGGTCAGGTGGTCTGGTATTCCTATCTCTTTCAGAACTTTCCAGTTTCTTGTGATCCACACAGTCAAAGGCTTTGGCGTAGTCAATAATGCAGAAATAGATGTTTTTCTGGAACTCTCCAATGATCCAGTGGATGTTGGCAATTTGATCTCTGGTTCCTCTGCCTTTTCCAAAACCAGCTTGAACATCTGGAAGTTCACGGTTCACATATTGCTGAAGCCTGGCTTGGAGAATTTTGAACATTACTTTACTAGCGTGTGAGATGAGTACAATTGTGCGGTAGTTTGAACATTCTTTGGCATTGCCTTTTTTGGGATTGGGTCCTGTGGCCACTGCTGAGTTTTCCAAATTTGCTGGCATATTGAGTGTAGCACTTTCATAGCATCATCTTTCAGGATGTGAAATAGCTCACCTGGAATGCCATCACCTCCACTAGCTTTGTTCGTAGTGATGCTTTCTAAGACCCACTTGACTTCACATTCCAGGATGTCTGGCTCTAGGTCAGTGATCACACCATCATGATTATCTTTTCATGAAGATCTTTTTTGTACAGTTCTTCCATGTATTCCTGCCACCTCTTCTTTCTGCTTCTGGTAGGTTCATACCATTTCTGTCCTTTATCAAGCCCATCTTTGCATGAAATGTCCCCTTGGTATCTCTAATTTTCTTGAAGAGATCTCTAGTCTTTCCCATTCTGTTGTTTTCCTCTATTTCTTTGCACTGATTGCTAAGGAAGGCTTTCTTATCTCTCCTTGCTATTCTTTGGAACTCTGCATTCAGATGTTTATATCTTTCCTTTTCTCCTTTGCTTTTTGCTTCTCTTCTTTTCACAGCTATTTGTAAGGCCTCCCCAGACAGCCATTTTGCTTTTTTGCATTTCTTTTCCATGGAGATTGTCTTGATCCCTGTCTCCTGTGCAATGTCACGAACCTCATTCCATAGTTCATCAGGCACTCTATCTATCAGATCTAGTCCCTTAAATCTATTTCTCACTTCCACTGTATAATCATAGGGGATTTGATTTGGGTCATACCTGAATGGCCTAGTGGTTTTCCCTACTATCTTCAATTTCAGTCTGAATTTGGCAATAAGGAGTTCATGATCTGAGCCATAGTCAGCTCCTGGTCATGTTTTTGCTGACTGTATAGAGCTTCTCTTTCTTTGGCTGCAAAAAATATAATCAATCTGATTTCGGTGTTGTCCATCTGGTGATGTCCATGTGTAGAGTCTTCCCTTGTGTTGTTGAAAGAGGGTGTTTGCTATGACCAGTGCATTTTCTTGGCAAAACTCTATTAGTCTTTGCCTTGCTTCACTCCATATTCCAAGGCCAAATTTGCCTGTTACTTCAGGTGTTTCTTCACTTCCTACTTTTGCATTCCAGTCCCCTATAATGAAAAGGATATATATTTGGAGAGTTAGTTCTAAAAGGTATTGTGGATCTTCATAGAACCATTCAACTTCAGTTTCTTCAGCATTACTAGTTGGGGCATAGACTTGGATGACTGTGATATTGAATGGTTTACCTTGGAAACAAATAGAGATCATTCTGTCATTTTTGAGATTGCATCCAAGTACTGCATTTCAGACTCCTTTGTTGACCATGATGGCTACTCCATTTTTTCTAAGGGATTCCTGCCTGCAGTAGTAGATATAATGGTCATCTGAATTACATTCACCCATTCCAGTCCATTTTATTTCGCTGATTCCTAGAATGTTAATGTTCACTCTTGCCATCTCCTGTTTGACCATTTCCAATTTGCCTTGATTCATGGACCTGACATTCCAGGTTCCTATGCAATATTGCTCTTTATAGCATCATACCTTGCTTCTATCACCAGTCACATCCACAACTGGGTGTTGTTTTTGCTTTGGCTCCATCCCTTCATTCTTTCTGGAGTTATTTCTCCACTGATCTCCAGTAGCATATTGGGCACCTACTGACCTGGGGAGTTCCTCTTTCAGTATCCTATCATTTTGCCTTTTCATACTGTTCATGGGGTTCTCAAGGCAAGAACCCTGAAGTTGTTTGCCATTCCCTTCTCCAGTGGACCACATTCTGTTAGCCCTCTCCACCATGACCCGCCTGTCTTGGGTGGCCCCATGGGCGTGGCTTAGTTTCATTGAGTTAGAAAAGGCTGTGGTCCTAGTGTGATTAGATTGACTAGTTTTCTGTGATTATAGTTTCAGTGTGTCAGCCCTCTGATGCTCTCTTGCAACACCTACCCTCTTACTTGGGTTTTTCTTACCTTGACATGGGGTATCTCTTCATGGCTGCTCCAGCAAAGTGCAGCCGCTGCTCCTTACCTTGGATGAGGGGTATCTCCTCACCGCTGCCCCTCCTGATCTTGAATGTGGAATAGCTCCTCTAGGCCCTCCTGTGCCCACTCATCCATGGCTCTTTGGATGTGGCGTTGCTCCTCCCAGCGGCGCCCCCTGGCCTCGGGCATGGGGAAGTATATAGTAGTGGAGTAAAAATTAGCTAAATGCTAAAATAGTCCATTAATAAAGGGGTTTATTCAAGAAACCTGTAGATGTCAGCAATAAGATAATCAAGTGGCTGATATTATCTGATGATGGCATTTACTTCAGAAGATGGCAAAGGAGATGAAATAAAGTGCTAAAAGCAATGATTCAGAGACAGAAGGCTACCTGCCACTTATCTACCTCTAGGCATTGTGTTATGTCCAGAACGGGAGTCACTTTTTGAGACAGTCTTGGAAAGCAGTATCTTATGTAGAGGAGATGGACAGGGTGGCAGGAATCAAAAAGTAATAGTAATATGGAGAAGGAAGTTGAATATTTAGAGAATATTGATGATGATGGACAATCAATTCCATGGAATCCTGGTAAAATGTTGGTGGTGGAAAAGGTGAAATGAGAAACTGAGTCACATTAGGGTGTGTGAAGAGTTACATAGGAATAAATATCTGGGTGGTGAGAGAAGAAATAGAGAGAACTCATGGACATCTTTTGATGATGTAAACAGGGATGTAATTGATTGTTTCTTTAGGACTACCAAGAATTCTGTAGGACATTCCTTTTTTTCAATTGATCAGTGGATTATTCAGGCTAGGGATAAGGGTACATTTTAGAGAAGGAAATGATGAACCATTCCAGTATTTTTGCCTGGAAAATCCCATTGACAGAGGAGCCTGGTGGGCTAGAGTCTATGGGGTCACACAGAGTTGGACATGACTGAACACACACAAATACAGAGTCATTAGACTTTTTCAAAGTGAAACAAATGAGTAGGATAGTTTAAGCTGAAGAAACACAAAACCAAACCCAGAAGAAACAAAGTACAGAGTGTGTTAGTGGAACAGTGATAGGAGGACAGGACCTTAGGAAGTGATGAGGGTAATAAATCTTCAGTGGTGAAATATTTGCAGATGCTGCCTTTAGCCTTGAACACTGGAAGTTTCTCCTTTCCAAATTTAATTGGAATGAAAGTAACTTGAGCAGTTTTCAATTCATACTTAGAGCAGCAGAAAAATGTTACTAGAAATAACCCTGGATCAGGGCCAGCCAAGCCCTGATCTTGGCAGAAAGATGATTTTAAAATATAGGGAAGTAGCCTACGATTGTGAAAAATACTTTTTACCACTTATTGTATAATATTTGGTGATGTTAGATTCATGTACCATACATGCAACTTAATTTGTTTTAGTTGCTTATGAAATGGATAAAGATAAATAATAAATTTTAAAAATTGTATTATGTACAGGAAGAGAAAGAGGAACCATATTATGGATTGACTAAAAAATATGACTGAAATATCAAGTCTAAAACTATACTTATTAATTTCAAATATGGACAAAGGATTAAAATCATTACAAAAAATATGTTAAGAGAAAGTCAACACAGTGAGAACATTATTGAAATTAATTATCAAATGTAAGTGATATAAGAAAGAAAGTTGTATATGTAGATATATGTGTGCTCTGAAATGGCATATCTTATTTGCTTACAGACAAATTAATTAAAATTCTTTTTAGAAAATATACATCGTGTACCTGGTGTGTGCTGGAAATACAGAGGCAAGAAAAACAGACTGTCCCTTTGCCCTTATAAAGTTAACATTCTAATAAACCAGAACAAAAAAACAAGTAATTATTAAGTCTATTATTTATGGACACATGTAGACATTTGGATTCTGGTTCAATAATTCAAATGTTCACAACATGTTAAAGTAACTCTTGGATTATGTCAAAGGAAACAGAGCAAAAGAATTAATTATGGACTATCTGCTACTTTTATTATAGTTTAATAATGGTATCTCTATCACAACTGATTCTACCGAATTGATTTTAATTGATCACACCAATTTCAATTGCAAAGAAATGGAGGAGAAGGAAATAAAATTGTATTTTTTCTCTTCAGTCTTTATTTATTTTTTAATTTTTTTAACACAAATTGGTTTTATTGAATCCTTTTGTAGACTGTTTTCTGTTGTCTTTCTATCAGTTCTTGAAAACATTTTGCATTTCTACAAACTCGCAGTACACATCAGAGACAATGTCACTGATATATTTGCATAAATCAATATAAAGGGAATGATTCTGATATAAAAATATAAGAAACAAAGTTCCTGATATTTACATTGATGAGTTTTAACAATTGTATTAAAAATAGCACCACAACTTTAAATGGAGTACTATAAAAACTCTGATTTTGCAAAGCATTTTTAATATATGAACATGCAACATGGTACAATATCCTCTCTTAATGATTTTAACATTAAGCCAGAAGCACCAGACCAAAAAAAGACCAGAATTTGAAATCCTCTGACAGTTCAAAACTATTCCAACTGCACATATTTGCTAAGTGTTTTAGATGCAAAATAAACTCATATCCTAAATAAGGAAAGAAGGAATAATCACTGAAAGCAAATTCAATATCCACTGTGGAAGTTAAAGTGTTAGTCTCTCAGTCATGTTTGACTTTTGCAATCCCATGGACTGTAATCCATCACACTCCTCTGCCCATGGGTCTTCAGTTTTTAATATAAGAATTAATGTGCATTAAATGTATCACCCCACATACCCAAGAAAATTGAAAGCAGGAACTCAAACAGGAATTTGTACATCAGTATTCGTAGCAGCATTATTTATAATAGCTTAAAGGTGGAAACAATCTATATACCCATTAATGGTTAAGTGTATAAACACAATGTGGTATGTTGGAAAATTATCTGGCTTAAAAAAGACGGAATTATAGCATATGCTACACCCTGAAGATGTTAAGTGAAATAAGCCCAACACAGAAGAAAAGATACTATATAATTTCACTTGTATTAGGCTCCTGGAGGAGAAGGCAATGGCAACCCACTCCAGTACTCTTGTCTGGCAAATCCCATGGACGGAGGAGCCTGGTAGGCTGCAGTCCATGGGGTCGCTAGGAGTTGGACACGACTGAGCAACTTCATTTTCACTTTTCACTTTCATGCATTGGAGAAGGAAATGGCAACCCACTCCAGTGTTCTTGGAGAATCCCAGGGACAGGGGAGCCTGGTGGGCTGCCATCTCTGGGGTTGCACGGAGTTGGACACAACTGAAGCGACTTAGCAGCAGCAGCAGCAGCAGGCTCCTGGAGTTCATAAAAAAGGAAAATAGAGTCGTGGTTTCCAGGATTTATGAGAAGGGGGTACTAGAGACTTATTTTTTAGTGATTACAGAGTTTCAATTCAGGATGATGAAAAAGTTCTAGACATGGTGGTGGTGGTGGTGATGGTAGCAGAACAACATAAATGTACTTAATGTTATTGAATTTTACACTAAAAAATGCTTACAATCATAAATTTTATGTGATGTATATTTTATCACAGTAAAAGAAAATCTTAAAGCTGGGGCAGGGTGCATCACCAATAGTAATAGAATATGAAAGCTTTTATTTTCAAAGCTACTACCCTTCATTGCTATCCATTCCTCTTATGTTGATCTAAATGTAAATCTCAAATATAAATTTAGAAAAAAATATGTGTTAGTATATTCATTTTTCTTGGCTATAAACTGTGGTTTTTAAAAATATTTCATTCCTCACACATCATCAGTGATCATCAGTATCAGCAACAACCGTTTGGCAGGATGCTCACTGTGGGTCTATATCATCCTTTCTCAGTCTTCAAAGAGAGCATGTCAAAATCTATCTTAGAATGCTCAAACTACTGCACAATTGCACTCATCTCACACGCTAGTAAAGTAATGCTCAAAATTCTCCAAGCCAGGCTTCAGCAATATGTGAACCATGAACTTCCTGATGTTCAAGCTGGTTTTAGAAGAGGCAGAAGAACCAGAGATCAAATTGCCAACATCCACTGGATCATGGAAAAAGCAAGAGAGTTCTAGAAAAACATCTATTTTTGCTTTATTGACTATGCCAAAGCCTTTGACTGTGTGGATCACAATAAACTGTGGAAAAGTTCTGAAAGAGATGGGAATACCAGACCACCTCATCTGCCTCTTGAGAAATTTGTATGCAGGTCAGGAAGCAACAGTTAGAACAGGACATGGAACAACAGACTGGTTCCAAATAGGAAAAGGAGTTCGTTAAGGCTGTATATTGTCACCCTGTTTATTTAACTTACATGCAGAGTACATCATGAGAAACACTGGACTGGAAGAAACACAAGCTGAAATCAAGATTGCCAGGAGAAATATCAATAACCTCAGATATGCAGATGACACCACCCTTATGGCAGAAAGTGAAGAGGAACTCAAAAGCCTCTTGATGAAAGTGATTTCAACATATGGAGGCTGAACAACACGCTGCTGAATAACCAACAAATCACAGAAGAAATCAAAAAAGAAATCAAAATTTGCATAGAAACGAATGAAAATGAAAACACAACAACCCAAAACCTGTGGGACACTGTAAAAGCAGTCCTAAGGGGAAAGTTCATAGCAATACAGGCATCTCTCAAGAAACAAGAAAAAAGTCAAATAAATAACTTAACTCTACACCTAAAGCAACTAGAAAAGGAAGAAATGAAGAACCCCAGGGTTAGTAGAAGGAAAGAAATCTTAAAACTTAGAGCAGAAATAAATGCAAAAGAAACAAAAGAGACCATAGCAAAAATCAACAAAGCCAAAAGCTGGTTCTTTGAAAGGATAAATAAAATTGACAAACCATTAGCCAGATTCATCAAGAAACAAAGGGAGAAAAATCAAATCAATAAAATTAGAAATGAAAATGGAGAGATCACAACAGACAACACAGAAATACAGAGGATCATAAGAGACTACTATCAACAATTATATGTCAATAAGATGGACAACGTGGAAGAAATGGACAAATTCTTAGAAAAGTACAACTTTCCAAAACTGGACCAGGAAGAAATAGAAAATCTTAACAGACCCATCACAAGCACGGAAATTGAAACTGTAATCAAAAATCTTCCAGCACACAAAAGCCCAGGTCCAGACGGCTTCACAGCTGAATTCTACCAAAAATTTAGAGAGGAGCTAACACCTATCCTGCTCAAACTCTTCCAGAAAATTGCAGAGGAAGATAAACTTCCAAACTCATTCTATGAGGCCACCATCACCCTAATACCAAAACCTGACAAAGATCCCACAAAAAAAGAAAACTACAGGCCAATATCACTGATGAACACAGATGCAAAAATCCTTAACAAAATTCTAGCAATCAGAATCCAACAACACATTAAAAAGATCATACACCATGACCAAGTGGGCTTTATCCCAGGGATGCAAGTATTCTTCAATATCTGCAAATCAATCAATGTAATACACCACATTAACAAATTGAAAAATAAAAACCATATGATTATCTCAATAGATGCAGAGAAAGCCTTTGACAAAATTCAACATCCATTTATGATAAAAACTCTCCAGAAAGCAGGAATAGAAGGAACATACCTCAACATAATAAAAGCTATATATGACAAACCCACAGCAAACATTATCCTCAATGGTGAAAAATTGAAAGCATTTCCTCTAAAGTCAGGAACAAGACAAGGGTGCCCAACTTTCACCATTACTATTCAACATAGTTTTGGAAGTTTTGGCCACAGCAATCAGAGCAGAAAAAGAAATAAAAGGAATCCAAATTGGAAAAGAAGAAGTAAAACTCTCACTATTTGCAGATGACATGATCCTCTACATAGAAAACCCTAAAGACTCCACCAGAAAATTACCAGAACTAATCAATGATTATAGTAAAGTTGCAGGATATAAAATCAACACACAGAAATCCCTTGCATTCCTATACACTAATAATGAGAAAACAGAAAGAGAAATTAAGGAAACAATTCCATTCACCATTGCAACGGAAAGAATAAAATACTTAGGAATTTATCTACCTAAAGAAACTAAAGACCTATATATAGAAAACTATAAAACACTGGTGAAAGAAATCAAAGAGGACACTAAGAGATGGAGAAATATACCATGTTCATGGATTGGAAGAATCAATATAGTGAAAATGAGTATACTACCCAAAGCAATTTATAGATTCAATGCAATCCCTATCAAGCTACCAACAGTATTCTTCACAGAGCTAGAACAAATAATTTCCCAATTTGTATGGAAATACAAAAAACCTCGAATAGCCAAAGCGATCCTGAGAAAGAAGAATGGAACTGGAGGAGTCAACCTACCTGACTTCAGGCTCTACTACAAAGCCACAGTTATCAAGACAGTATGGTACTGGCACAAAGACAGAAATATAGATCAATGGAACAAAATAGAAAGCCCAGAGATAAATCCACGCACATATGGACACCTTATCTTTGACAAAGGAGGCAAGAATATACAATGGATTAAAGACAATCTCTTTAACAAGTGGTTCTGGGAAATCTGGTCAACCACTTGTAAAAGAATGAAACTAGAACACTTACTAACACCATACACAAAAATAAACTCAAAATGGATTAAAGATCTAAACGTAAGACCAGAAACTATAAAACTCCTAGAGAACATAGGCAAAACACTCTCTGACATATATCACAGCAGGATCCTCTATGAACCACCTCCCAGAATATTGGAAATAAAAGCAAAAATAAATAAATGGGACCTAATTAAACTTCAAAGCTTCTGCACATCAAAGGAAACTATTAGCAAGGTGAAAAGACAGCCTTCAGAATGGGAGAAGATAATAGCAAATGAAGCAACTGACAAACAACTAATCTCAAAAATATACAAGCAACTCCTACAGCTCAACTCCAGAAAAATAAATGACCCAATAAAAAATGGGCCAAAGAACTAAACAGACATTTCTCCAAAGAAGACATACAGGTGGCTAACAAACACATGAAAAGATGCTCAACATCACTCATTATCAGAGAAATGCAAATCAAAACCACTATGAGATACCATTTCACACCAGTCAGAATGGCTGTGATCCAAAAGTCTACAAGTAATAAATGCTGGAGAGGGTGCGGAGAAAAAGGAACCCTCTTACACTGTTGGTAGGAATGCAAACTAGTACAGCCACTATGGAGAACAGTGTGGAGATTCCTTAAAAAGCTGGAATAGAACTGCCTTATGATCCAGCAATCCCACTGCTGGGCATACACACTGAGGAAACCAGAAGGGAAAGAGACACATGTACCCCAATGTTCATCGCAGCACTGTTTATAATAGCCAGGACATGGAAGCAACCTAGATGTCCATCAGCAGATGAATGGATAAGCGAGCTGTGGTATATATACACAATGGAGTAGTACTCAGCCATTAAAAAGAACACATTTGAATCAGTTCTAATGAGGTGGATGAAACTGGAGCCTATTATACAGAGTGAAGTAAGCCAGAAAGAAAAACACCAATACAGTATACTAATGCATATATATGGAATTTAGAAAGATGGTAACAATAACCCTGTGTACGAGACAGCAAAAAGACACTGATGTATAGAACAGTCTTATGGACTCTGTTGGAGAGGGAGAGGGAGGGAAGATTTGGGAGAATGGCATTGAAACATGTGTAATATCATGTATGAAACGAGTTGCCAGTCCAGGTTCAATGCACGATACTGGATGCTTGGGGCTGGTGCCCTGTGACAACCCAGAGGGATGGTATGGGGAGGGAGGAGGGAGGAGGGTTCAGGATGGGGAGCACATGTATACCTGTGGCGGATTCATTTTGATGTTTGGCAAAACTAATACAGTGTTTCAGGTTTAAAAATAAAATAAAATAAAATAAGTAAAAAAAAAAGAAAGTGAAGAGTGAAAAAGTTGGCTTAAAGCTCAACATTCAGAAAACGAAGATCATGGCATCTGGTCCCATCACTTCATGGGAAATAGATGGGGAAACAGTGGAAACAGGGTCAGACTTTATTTTTCTGGGCTCCCAAATCACTGCAGATGGTGATTGCAGCCATGAAATTGAAAGACACTTACTCCTTGGAAGGAAAGTTATGACTAACCTAGATAGCATATTGAAAAGCAGAGATATTACTTTGCCAACAAAGGTCCATCTAGTCAAGGCTATGGTTTTTCCTGTGGTCATGTATGGATGAGAGAGTTGGACTGTGAAGAAAGCTGAGCGCCAAAGAATTGATGCTTTTGAACTGTGGTGTTGGAGAAGACTCTTGAGAGTCCCTTGGACTGCAAGGAGATCCAACCAGTCCACTCTGAAGGAGATCAGCCCTGGGATTTCTTTGGAAGGAATGATGCTAAAGCTGAAACTCCAGTACTTTGGCCACCTCATCGGAAGAGTTGACTCATTGGAAAAGACTCTGATGCTGGGAGGGATTGGGGGCAGGAGGAGAAGGGGACAACAGAGGATGAGATGGGTGGATGGCATCAGTGACTCAGTGGACGTGAGTCTGAGTGAACTCCAGGAGTTGGTGATGGACAGGGAGGCCTGGCGTGCTGCTATTCATGGGGTCGCAGAGAGTCAGCTACGACTGAGCGACTGATCTGATCTGATCTGATCTGATGTTTAAAAAGGCCCCCCAAAATTCTGATCCACCAGTTCCTTCTCCAGGGGATCTTCACAACCCAGGGATTGAACCCCCAAATCTCCTGCATTGGTAGGCAGATTCTTTACCACTGAGCCACCAGGGAAGCCCACAGCCATGATTAGAGAATGCAGATTTCTTTAACGGCAAAAAGTATAGACATATGCAAGATCAGCAATGCAGAGAGCAATATAATCTGCTTCTAGACCAAATAAAAGTCTCTGAGGGATCCTGGTCCCTAGGCCTCTGCCTGCTTATTGGGATATGACAGATAACAATTCCAGCACACCCATGAGGGTTTCATGTGTATTACCCCTGTGTAGCATGTTTTACTGGCTTATGTCAAAAATGGTACTAATAATAAACCATTACCCCATGCTTACCCTATGCTAAGCACTCTAGACACTTGTCAGAAATTAACTCAGGTATTCCCCTCAGAAAGCTCATGAGGTAGCTACTATTATTCTTTTCAATTCACAGATAAGACTACTGAGCCATAGACATAATATGTAACCTGCCCAACATGTGCAGCTAGTGAAGCTAGTCTGGCCTAGAAACAGTACTTTGCCACTTTCTGGGTAGAAGTACTTGAACTGGACTCAGATCACTTGGATTCAGTCCCAGGTCTGCCCTTAACTCTATAGAACATTGCACTTTATCACTTCGGGCCATGGTTGTCTTCTCTTATGCAAATTCTTCTTTAGTACTGCTGCTGCTGCTGCTGCTGCTAAGTTGCTTCAGTCGTGTCCAACTCTGTGCGACCCCATAGACGGCAGCCCACCAGGCTCCCCCGTCCTTGGGATTCTCCAGGCAAGAACACAGGAGTGGGTTGCCATTTCCTTCTCCAATGCATGAAAGTGAAAAGTGAAAGTGAAGTCATGTCCGACTCTTCGAGACCCCATGGACTACAGCCCACCAGCCTCCTCCATCCATGGGATTTTCCAGGCAAGAGTACTGGAGTGGGGTGCCATCGCCTTTAGTACTAGATGCCCTTAAACGTGTTTAACTGATTTCGATGCTTTGTATGTTATTTACCTCAGGAAAACAATGGCACAGGGGAAAAAAAATAGCCAAGTATCTTAAGAGAATTGTTATATTTGAGAACTACATTTTAAAAGTCAAATAGACTAGATTACTTAATTCTGAAATCCAAAGAAACATTTATAGATTGCGAAGCTGATTGAATATTTTATGACAATATTATCCCTAGTTGCTCTCTATAATAGAGATGTAAACAAGTACCAGTCCAAATTAAGGTCCCATGAAATAGAATTTGGATTCCTGTTTGCCAGCACTGGAAAACCCAGCATTATACAAACACTATTCATTGTTTCAAGAGAGTGGAATTTCTCAGGAGATCTTACTAACCACTGGTTTCCTTCATGATTACCATACCTTCTAACCTTCTATGGTTTGACCCTTGAGCAAAGGCACATAGGTGCCTGAAAACTCATTGCCTTCTTGGTATATAACCCTATAGCTGAATTTCTCTATATATATTAATATACATAACTATATGTTTGTATAATTTAGACATTATATTGTTATCCTATATCTATGTGCTTGTTTTCTCTCCTAGAATTCAAATTTTATCTAAGTAGGTATCATGCTTTCTCATAAACTTAATGACATTATAGGAACATTGTGCTTAATGTCTTAAATTGTTGTTTGAAATTGTATTATTTTTACATGTATATATGCTTTTTAACATGTTTAATTAAGGCTTTCTGTGTAATACTTGAATGCATTATTTATTTTCAGATAGGAAAAATGTTTTAATTAAACTCTCTTGGGCTTGATTACAGTCCTGAGAGTGACATAACATACCATTTCTCTGGTAATTCCCCTTCTTGCCAAAATTGGAGCTTAGATTTAGTGATATCTGTATCAACATTATGTGTCTGTCATAGTTTTTCATTGATTTAACTGCTCTGGAGAAACCAAATATCAAGACAATTATTTTTTTTCTATTTTTTCCTAACTGGTGTATTTTTGTTATATGGTAATGGATTGCACCGCAGTTAATAATGTTTTCCTGTTGATTTATCAGCTACAGTCTCAAAGTCAAATGTTGGGTTTATCATTAGCAATTTTAGAATATAAACATTATACATATGTGGCATGCTAATGTTTTCTGTGATTTTCTTGAGCTATTTCACTTTTATTTTTGGTCATCTCTCCCTGTAACTGTTTTTATATTATTGTATCTTATGTATAATTAGAAGAGATCTTATGTCTATATTGGAATTCTGTGGGGTACATCCAAACTAACTACTCTAAGAGTCCATACATTGGAAACCTGCTTTTTCCCCCTGTACAAGTTGAAAGATATGAATGAAATACTATCACCAGTTTCTGATGTATAACATTTGTGCCCTTTGGTCTGAACAAGTACAAAATTATAGTTTTGCTGCTAGTAATATAAATGAACAAGGCCACATTGATCTTTGTAGCCACAAATGGATTGTCCAGATAAAATAATTCTGTATTAAAAATTATATATAAATTTTACTCTTTTCCTCTTTCCCTTCTCTTCAAAAAAAATGTCTTTTTATTGTCCAGAAGAGAGATCTAAAATCATCTTATTCACATAATAATAACTCAATTTACACTTGTTGGTTTAAATTTAGCTTAATTAAGAATTGACTTTTTATTGCTTAAAATAGGAATGGGAGGATTTTTTTTTTCAGGTTATAAATGTTTTAAGAATGAGAAAGGTTTGAGTCCTTAAAAGTAGAGTAAAATAGCTCTCATAATTTGAAATTTCCTTAAAATAAAATGTTTGAGGTCTTTTTATGTGTTGTAAAAGGCATGTATATGAAGAAAAATAGTATGTTTGGTGAATTGCCAGGCCATTTGCCTTTCCTAAATTAGTTGATGGCCCATCTATTTTAAAGTCTGATCACACTTTAGTGACATTAGAAATGTATTTCAGATGATTAAACGTCTAACAATCCAAGATATGGGTGCAGAATATTACCTTTTGAATCAAGCTTGCATTTTCTCATAGCAAATTTTATATGTTGTTGAGCAGTGATGGTTATGTATACATTCCTATATTATGTTTCAAGGACCATATCTTCCACCACCTGGTAGGAATACTGACACTCAATCATAATTCTCCTGAAAGTGAGGACTGCATTGAAAATATAATTTCAATGATAATTCAGACTAATAAGTGTTACTTTTGTCATATTGTCCTGAAATTTTTTAAACCTCCATTTGATTTTGTGTTGTACTGACCTGATACAGCTGACCTGTAACACCAATCTTAGCAAAAATTAGCTTTAAAAAATGTTTTTATTCATACCACTCTAATACACTTTAATTTTGAATTACCTATTAGTACTGCCAATAAGAAGGGTAAAGTACTAGATCTCCATAAAATATATTATGAGGAAAATTTATTTTCAAATAAGTCACAAAGAATGGATGACTCTCCCTAGTAATTCTGATGAATTTACATTAATGCAAACCAGCAGGCCTGGAGCAAGACTATGTACATAAAGAGAATATAGTGTACATTGGTTAGTATATAAATCACTGTATATCTGAGAATTCAGTTCAGTTCAGTAGTGTCTGACTCTTTGCGACCCCATGACTTACAGCACGCCAGGCCTCCCTGTCCATCACCAACTCCCAGAGTTCACTCAGACTCACTTCCATCGAGTCACTGATGCCATCCAGCCATCTCATCCTCGATCACCCCCACCTCTTCCTGCCCCCAATCCCTCCCAGCATCAGAGTTTTCCAATGAGTCAACTCTTCACATGAGGTGGCCAAAGTACTGGAGTTTCAGCTTTAGCATCATTCCTTCCAAAGAAATCCAAGGGCTGATCTCCTTCGGAATGGACTGGTTGGATCTCCGGCTACAAGTAAATATCAAATGGATGAGTGAAAGCAAAACAAAGAGCTCAAGACAAAAAAGATAGGAATCAGACTGGAATAGACACTGGATAAAGACAAAAAATCAGCAAAAAGTGTATAAAGAGGCATCCGATTTTATTAACCACTAGGGAATTATAGAATAAACAGTATGAAACCGACCCAAAGGGATGGAATGGGGAGGGAGGAGGGAGGTGGGTTCAGGATGGGGAACACATGTATACCTGTTGCGGATTCATTTTGATATTTGGCAAAACTAATACAATTATGTAAAGTTTAAAAATAAAATAAAATTAAAAAAAAAGAAAAAGAAAAAAAAAAGAAATCACCACTTGCTCATCAGGATAGCTAAAATAAAAAAGACAAAACCAAATTTCAAAACATCTAGAATTCTCAAATATTGCTGATGATATATAAGTTAATACAGTATTTTGGAAAATGGTTTGACATCATCTACCCTGGTGGCTCAAATGGTTAAGAATTCACCTGCAATGCAGGAGCCACAGGTTCGAACCCTGGGTTGGGACGACCACCTGGAGAGGTAAATGGCCACCCACTCCAGTATTCTTGCCTGGAGAATTCCATGGATAGAGGAGCTTGACATGCTACAGTCCATGGGGTCAGAGTCAGACAAGACTGAGTGACTTTAACTTCACTTCACTTCACTATGTGTGAACATAAATATATCCTCTATTAATTATTTCACCTTCTAAGATTTTGCCCAGTAAAACTGCATACAGATGTTCATAAGAGATATGTAAAAAAAAAAAAATCCACTATTTATAGATATGTTAATTATTTTCAATATCAAAAATCTGCAAACTATTTCAGTGTCCAGCAACAGTACATCATTAATACATATGAGCAAATGAATTCATACAAAACACACACATACACTCACACACACACACACTTTATTTAAGTCCATTTATATAATCTCCAAAAATAGGAAAAACTAATCAGAACAGTTATTATTTTTGGCTTGGAGGTAGGAAGTAGGGGAATGTGGGGCTGATAATGTTCTATTTCTTGATCTCAATTTTGATTCTATCTAGAGATATAATTTGAAAAATAAAGTTTTAAATGTTTTAAAAGCTCTAAATTCATAAAAGCAAAAAAGGAGAAAGTTATTCATCTTTCTGGTAATTCAAGCTATTTTTCTTATAAGATACAAAATAATTCTGGCCAAACTGGAGGAGCTTATATTTTTCTCACTGTGAAGAAGGCTGAGCGCCAAAGAATTGATGCTTTTGAACTGTGGTGTTGGAGAAGACTCTTGAGAGTCCCTTGGACTGCAAGGAGATCCAACCAGTCCATTCTGAAGGAGATCAGCCCTTGGATTTCTTTGGAAGGAATGATGCTAAAGCTGAAACTCCAGTACTTTGGCCACCTCATGCGACGAGTTGACTCATTGGAAAAGACTTTGATGCTGGGAGGGATTGGGGGCAGGAGGAGAAGGGAACGACAGAGGATGAGATGGCTGGATGGTATCACTGACTCGATGGATGTGAGTCTGAGTGAACTCCGGGAGTTGGTGATGGACAGGGAGGCCTGGCGTGTTGAGATTCATGGGGTCGCAAAGAGTCGGACACGACTGAGCAACTGATCTGATCTGATAGTTATAGTTAATAATAAGGAATTACCTAACTTTAATTCTTAGTGAAACAAAGCCATGTAGGTTTTTTAATGATATTTAGCAGGAAAGCTTATTTTGGGAAGATGGGACACCAGGTTATTGGTGGCTTTGAGGAATGCCAGTAATCAAACATGGTAGGTTGGGTCTCAAAGATAGGATTAGTGAAGACAATGCAAGGTGGTTTGAAAAATAATATGAGATTATCCGGTTCTTGGTTTCAAAATTCAAAACTGTAAGACAGAGAGATAAAATTTGGACCTTAAAATTGTGTAATCATATTTACGGGCCAGAAACAGACAGCTAAGCCCTTGCAAGACACATGAGCACAGGCAAAAGCCTTGCTGATGATAGCTTGGTGAACTATGTTGGATTCATGATCTCCAAAGAAGATTTACCTTTGGGACCAGGGACCAGGCTTGATCACTCAAGAGCTTTTGTGTAGCAGAGTTTTATTAAAGTAAGAAATGGGACAGAGAAAACTTCTGATATAGACATCAGAAGGGGATGGAGAATGCCCCCCTTGCTAGTGTTAGCAAGGGAGCTATATACTTTAATTAGTTATTACAATAAATCAAAAGAATGTCTCAAGGTTGTAAAGATCTTACTAAACCCACTCCCATAATTTAGATTTTAAGATAACAGAATTAGCCAGAAGGTTTTCACCAGGCTTCCCTGCTGGTTCAGAAGGTAAAGCATCTGCCTGCAATGCAGGAGACCTGGGTTCAATCCCTGGGTCGGTAAGATATCCTGGAGAAGGAAATGGCAACCCATTCTAGTACTCTCGCCTGGAAAATTCCATGGATGGAGAGGCCTGGTAGGCTACAGCCCATGGTGTCGCAAAGAGTCGGACACGACTGAGCAACTTCACTTTCAGGAAGGAGAAACTGTCCTCAAGCAGGATACATTGCTGTTATATAATCCCTAGTACAGAGTTTAAACTGAGTTGTTTGTTGTGTAATCATCAGTTCCAGGCTTAAAGAAAAAAAAAAAACACATTTTATGTGACTAAGACTAAGGAATGTAGAGAAAAAAGAGATGTTTGTCCTTTCCTCCTCCTTGAGAATTCCAGATCCATATCTCTGCTTCGAGAGCCCCACATTCCCTTCTCCTCCTCGGGGATACTGGACTTCTTATCAACCTGTCTAGGAATTGACTCTCTCATTTCCTCCTTTTCTTTTAGGAGAATTGTGTTGCCAAGGGAAAGGGGTGTCGATTTTGCTCCATAACTACTTTCTGTTGAGAGGTGTGGTCCCTAAATTGTTGAGACAACATATTCTCCTAACCCTCAGAGGGTCTTTGATCCAAATAATAGTTAGAGGAAGTTGTGGCACTCGTAGGAGCCTGGACAACCATTTGTAACTTAAAGCTTTCAGACGGTTAGAACAAACCCCATTCAACAGTTACAGATGTAAGGAGAAATAGTCATTAAACCAAGTTAAAACCAAAATTAAAAGTAAAATTATGTCCATAGTTACATCAATCCATCTTAGGATTGTTAGATGTCATCACAGAGTTGAAAGTCCTTTCCTTAAAGTTGGGAAGCCCACCATGGGAAGTCTTCAACTGATGAGGAGGGGAGTGCTCCTCAGACCCAGTAATTAGGCCAATTGTGGAATGAAGTATAGGAATGAGCCCAGGACAGGAAGGCATTGTCTTGAGGGTCAAATGGCAGACTCAGGACTTTTGGAGTCAGCAGAAGCAAGCCCACATAGATTCTCAGGCCCATCTCAGTTCCTGGCTCAAACACCAGCTTGTTTGACTCAAAGGCTGGTTCAGGAGTTAATCTCCTGGTAATGTCTGATGAAAAGCTAAAAGCTGAGTCACATACTTAATTTTAAGGCTTCAGGATCTATGAGAATATCTGTGCACAAAAACAGTCTGTCAGAGAGACAGTCCCTTCTTCTTAGGGGCAGTTTGAGCCCTCATTAAAGCTATGGGTAGAATGTAAACCAGCTGTCTTGTGTTTCCTGAGTTAGCTTACACAGGTGTCTTTTAATAATGCCATTAGCCTTTTCAACTTTTTCTGAAGATTGGGATCTCCAGGAACAGTGGAAGTGATATTCTATTCCTAGAGCTTTTGACACCCCTCAAGGTACAGCAACTTTAAATGTGGAACATTGTTGCTCTGAACTTTATAGAGTTTAAGATCTCACTTACATCATGAGAAGTCAGTACAGTAAGATTTTGCCCATTCATTAATCTCTGGCTTTAGTGGATACTGCTTTTGAAGTGAAAATAGGTGAGGGTCATTGAGCTTGATAAAGATAGGAACAGCATTTTGTGCTCGACCCAAAGTTTTTCATCAGTCCACATTCTAGGATTTACAGTTTGTTCCATGAAAAAGTGGGTTCCATATTCATAAAAATAGAGGCCTGGACCTTGTTCAGTATATCCCTCCCCAGAAAGGGTGAGGGAGACTCTGGCATGGTTAGAAACTCATGAGAAAACAGCACAGAGTCCCAGTTGTAGCTTAAATGATGACTGACATAATAATGTTTGACTCATCCAGACAGTCCCATTATGGTAGTGGATAGGGAGGAAAGCAGACCAGGGGCTTTAGCAAACAGGGAGAAATTTGCCCCAGTGTTCAAAAGTAATTGGCTGATTAGCCCTCCATAGTTATTAATACCTGGGGTTCCTCGGGTGTAATTAGAACAGGCGCTTGTGTGGGGACCCCTGGACACCTTCAGTCCTGATTGTCTTGAGAGTCTGACCCCTGGGGCCTACACCTCAGAGGATAGTCTCTTCTCCAGTAAGATCCTTTGCAGACTGGACCTGGAGCTGGGGGTCGCTTAGATGCCTGAGGGCAATCCCGCTTGAGATGCCCTTCCTTTCCACAGAAATAACAAATCCATCCCTTTTCACCTGGGTTCCTCTGGGCATTTTTCTCAGGCTGTTTCAGAGCATGTCTATCAGCCATTGTTGGGGCTTCAGTCTTTTTCCTGGTTCTTTCTTCCTATTATTTCCCTCCTCATATTCTCTACCATAATATACCATCTGAGCCAGTTTCAACAGATTATCTAAAGACTGATTTGGTCCATACGACTGTTTTTGTAACTTAGGGCAGATATCTGGAGTTGACTAAGAGAGAAATCTATCTTTTAAGATCATTTCTCCCTCTGTAATTTTGAGATCAATGTCAGTAAACTTGTGGAGAGCCTCTTGTAGTCTATACTAGGAGTTTGTCAGAAGTTTCCTTCTCTCCCTCTTCTATGTCAGCCAACTTAATATAAAGTCCTAGCATGTGCTCACTTGAGTCCTACAAGAATACATCCAGCAAAGTGGCTGTGTTATGGGAACTGTTTGGCTCCCAGAAGGAAGAAGGGCTAGTTCGTGTTTGCTCTTTCCCCTTGTCTCAAACTCAAACCATTCATCTCTGAAGGTAGTAGCCTCCCCCAAAACTCAAGTTTTTGAGTCAGGAATCAGTGTCTGTCCCAAGACATACATTATATCTCTCCAAGTAAGCTCATAAGGTAAAGTTAGTCCTGTAAAGTCTTCTATGTACTTTTTGGATCCTCTTAATAGTATTGACCACAATTGGTACTGTGTGAATTTTTACCGAGATTGAGGCAACCCCTCCTGAAAGGGTGCCCTGATTCTCAGCCTGTTCAGCTAAGAGCCCCTGATACAGGGGTGAAGTAAGAGAACAGGAGGCAACTGAAGATTTCACACCCAAATATGCATCCTTAGGACACAAGCCTGGCATGTGTCTTGCAGAGAGAAAAAAAGCAACACATTTATCACTTCTACCCATTTCTCTTGTTTTCTATGGAACCAATCTAGTTGTAAAACAATATCGTAATTGAGAGACTTCAACTGGCCAGCATTCCCCATCTTCCAAAGGATACTGTGGTCATTCAGTATCACAGAAGAAAATCAGGTATGCCTTTTTAAACTCTGGGGATCAAACTTGTCCCAGCTGTTTTTTAAATTACATTTTAAAGGAGTGGGTTTGGAACTGCTAGCTCCCATCTATAAGAGAGAAAAAAAGCAGCATCCAAAGCCATGGCTTCTTTCCACCAGAGGCATCCCCCGCATTCTAGATGGGGATGTAGACAGAATTTCCACTGACGCTTTCCTTCCCTGGTTGGACTTAGTGTGTCCCTTACTGACGCAGGCGCCTTACTTGTCCGTCCTGGTTCTACCACCGAGATGGGGTGGAGATGTGCCAGGGTTAGACCTGATGGCATCCCAGACTGATTTCTAGTTCCTTACCACCAAGATCTTTGTTTAATTTGCTCTTAGAAAGGTGACAGAATGTTCACTACCAGCATGATCTCTGAGGACTCTGCAGATTATGCTCTGGCATCAGATTACACTGTTTACAAACTGCCAGAAAAATGAGTTTTAAACAAGGAGCTGCCATTGGTATCCCATATTTTGCTGCTTTTTTGAGCTCTGCTCCTCAGTGCCCATGTGCAAGCTAGAGAAAGTGTTCTGGTTCATGGGGCTAGTGGAGGAGTTGGAATAACAGCATGCCAAACTGTTAGAGCTAATGGCTTAAAGGTTTGGGGCACAGCTGGTACTGAAGAAAGACAAAAATTGTTTTGCAAAATAGAGCCCACAGAGTGTTTAGTCACAAAGAAGCTAACTATATTGATAAAATTAAGAAATCTGTTGGTGAAAAAGAAATTGATATGATTACTGAAATGTTAGCTAATGTGAATCTGAGCTATAATTTGAATCTTTTGTCATATGGAGGATGAGGAATAGTTATTGGCAGCAGAGATCATATTGATATAAACCCACAGGACACCAGGGCAAAGGAATCTATTAATAGCATAATAGGAGTTGCTCCCTATTCAAGGAGGAATTTCAGTGGTTTGTAGCAGCCTTTCAAACCATAATGGAAATTGGTTGGTTGTAACCAGTATTCATTGGAGAAGATGGCCCAGGTTCAGGAAGATGTCATTCTTCAGTGGTGCTACTGGAAAAATGAGTCTTCTCTTTAAATAATCAATCCTTCTATAAATTTCCTATGTAATTAGAGGTATCTTGAGTGAGTGAGTGAAAATTGCTTAATCATGTCTGACTCTTTGCGACCCCATGGAATATGAAGGCCATGGAATTCTCCGGGCCAGAATACTGGAGTGGGTAGCCTTTACCTTCTCCAGGGGATCTTCCCAACCCAGGGGTCAAACCAGGTCTCCCACATTGCAGGCAGATTCTTTACTAGCTAAGCCACAAAGGAAACCCATAGAGAAATTTTGTTTGTTGCTAGTTGAATTTTTTTTTTTTCCTAATTGAACCTAAGATACTGTGTAAATTTCAGGTGAAAGTGAAAGTGAAGTCACTCAGTCATGTCCGACTCTTTGTGACTCTTTGGACTATAGCCCACCATTCCCCTTTATCCATAGAATTTTCCAAGCAAGAATACTGGAGTGGGTTGCCATTTCCTTCTCCAGGGGATCTTCCCAACCCAAGAATCGAACTGGGGTCTCCTGCATTGCAGGTGGATTATTTACCAGCTGAGCCACAAGGGGAGCCCTTGTAAGAGGCATCTTACCTCAGTTTTATGTATACCACATTTGTTTTAAGTAGCATTCATTTGATTCAGTGAGTTCTTATATTTAAGAAGAAAAGATTTACTTTTAGAGATCATAGGCATTGGATTACAATTTATTTTATAGCCGTCAAATGTCTATATGCCTTCTACCTCTTTTTAAGGAATCATCATAGTAGTAAATAGGATGTTAGTGATCATTTGGCATCAGAGGACATTACAGGAATTCCTAACCGACTGCTAATCATGAATTGCATACTTTTGACTAAAATATGCTAATTTTAAAATAAGACTGCCTGACTTCCAAACCTACTTCTTATACAGTTTCTTTAGTCTCTGATTAGCCCAGAACTATGTTGGATTCTGAAGATTTTCTGGGAAAAATGAGACCCCTTTTCCCAACTAATCTCATCTAGTTCTCCAAGTCTCTCAGAAGGGCAAGATAAACAATGTGCATAGAAATTTGTTAGTTTTCCAGTGTTCCTCAATATTTTATGACAATCACTAGGCTATTGATTGATTACTAATGACTCATATATTCTGTGAGGTCAGCAACCTTATCTTTGGTATAAAATGATATTAGGCACATAGTTTCCAAGGAGATACTTACTGACTGCTGTTGCTACTGCTATTTAGTTGCTGAGATTCACCTTCAAGTTAGAATTATCTCTTTGTAGGATAGGGATCATGTATTTTTATTTAAATTAATGAGTGATCTGACTTTGTTATAATATAGTAACTTCAATAAATTCTATATTGTTCTTTAAAAAAGAGTATATTTTTTAAAAGGCCATATTGATTTTTTGTTTTGTGTTCTTGTCCTTATCATACCATATGATGGCAAACCACAAAATTGGGTGACCTTATTTTCAGCAATTAACATACATCTGAGAAATGGAAAAAAGTCTTGAAGTTCTCATAGAAAAAATAGAAGCATAATCAAGAAATCTGTAAAATTTTTAAAATAGGCTTTTTCTGTAAGAGGGTACTAAAGTCACCTTAAAAAAAAAAACCCAAACTTGAAAAGACTAGCAATTTCAGAGTCTTAAGGAAATCTCTTAAATTCCCCCCTTAGAGATAGACATGGTCAAAAAAACCTATTTTTCAAAGAAAAAGTATTAATAGAAAAGTCTGAACTGCAAAAATTTATCTTTCAATATTATAAAATGAACTATCTGTTAAAAAGTTGAAAAATGAAGCAGTCATTTCTCTGGCTTTAATGAATCACAGCATGACACATAATCTTTTCTGGCACCTGAACATATCAATGTTATGTTAACAATCATGGAAATTAGGGATAACTAATGAGAAAAGAAAAAGAACACAATGAAAATGTGTAATCTCACCTACATTTATAAGGGTCTAATTAACACCAAATGCAATTAAAATATTGAATTCTCTTTCAACATGTCATTTAATGGAGCAGCAAGACCAGGATAAGGGCATAGACAACTCCATTTCCTGGCAGTGTTTCTGTTCTGCTTTGTTCTGAAAAAGAGATGTAGAGATGAAGCTACTTGTCTTAATCTAATTCCTACTGAACCTTGGTAGTATCTTCACAGAAGGGAAAAAAATGAAAACTGTTAAGTGCAATTTTTAATGACATTTATTGGTTTAGTACAGGGGCTGTCTCTGAAGCAAGGAGCTAGAAATAATCTTCACCACATAATTCTCTAGGTACAAGTCTGATGGCAAATCCTACATGAGACATAGAGTCAAAGATGAAAGGTTTTGCTTATCAACTGTTTGATTTGAGGTCATTTAGCAGGTCCTCTGGCTTTCCTGATGGCTCAGTGGTAAAGAATCCATCTGCCAATGCAGGAGACATGGGTTCGATCCTTGGGTGAGGGACATTCCTTGGAGAAGGAAATGGCAACTCACTTCACTTTTCTTGCCTGGGAAATCCCATGAACAGAGGAGCCTGGAGGGCTATAGTTTGTGGGGTCACAAAGAGTTGAACAGGACTTAGTGACCAAACAGCAACAACTGGGTCCTCCACAGTTTGGAATGCCATTTACAGAATGAATTTATTTCTTTCTGCCATCAGAGTTAAGAAAATTAAATGATACTCTATTCATAAAGTGCTTAGCCCTAAGAAGGACACTGGTTACAACCTTCAGATTATTTTTCATGTTTTTCTAGATCTTTCTTGAGTATAATCTTCTATTCATTACTCTTTTTCAGTGCTGAGAGTCAACCTACATTTAATGACTTCAGTCATTGCCAGTGCCAGTTCTTCATTGGCTAAAGAACTATTTAGATTAGAGAAAGCTGCTGCTGCTAAGTCACTTTATTTGTGTCCAACTCTGTGTGACCCCATAGACGGCAGCCCACCAGGCTCCCCCATCCCTGGGATTCTCCAGGCAAGAACACTGGAGTGGGTTGCCACTTCCTTCTCAATGCAGGAAAGTGGCAAGTGGCAAGTGAAAAGCTAGTCAAAGGCTATTAGGTTAAAGGCAGGTTAGCCAGTGCTATTTTTTGGCTAAAACAAATGTAGGGCCACACAAACAAAGCTAACAATTTTACTATGAATAAATGCTATCTAGTTTTTGTTGGTGGCTCAATCAGTAAGAATCTTCCTGCAATGCAGGAGACCTGAGTTCAATTCCAGAGGGAAGATCCCCTGGAGAAGGGAACGGTTATGCACTCCAGTATTGTTGCCTGGAGAATTCCATGAACAGAGGAGCCTTGTGGGCTACTGGCCATGGGCTCACAAAGAGTCAAACATGACTAAGGGAATAACACTTTCACTTTCAATGTCTTTCAAACTTTAACTCTGATGCTCTCTGAGGTGTATGTACACACACATATATACATGTATGTAGACTGTACATACACTGTATATAGAACATATAAATTGTTTTAAAACAATTTATAGATTTTTTTTTCTGTTTGTTAATAATTTTACTTGATTATCATAACTTTTATCCTACTCTTAATGTTATGCTTATCTGGATATACTCTTTTGTTTGAAATAAAGAAAATTCTGAATGTCTGATTAATGACTGAGAACACTAGGATATAAAGTCACAAAGATGGCATGCCCTTGGTTACAGAAAGTGTATATATGTGTGTATATATACATTCTGTATATATGTGCATATATATATACACACACACATCTTATATACATTGTATGTATATGTTCTATATACACTGTATGTACAGTCTACATACATGTATATATGTGTGTGTATATACATTTGGTATATATGTGTATGTGTGTGTATATAAATATATATATACTTTGTGTATATATTGTAAATATATAAGGACATATGCGCTGTGCTTAGTCACATCTGACTCTTTGTGACCCCATGGACACAAGACTAGACTTTTTGTCTTGTGTCTAGAAGCCCACTAGACTTCTCTGTCCCTGAGGATTCTCCAGGCAAGAACCCTGGAGTGGGTTGCCATGCCCTGCTCCAAGGGGATCTTCCCAACTCAGGGATCGAACCCAGGTCTCCCACATTGCAGGCACATTCTTTACCTTCTGAGACACCACAGAAGCCCAAAAGGACATATATAAAGATATTAATAATAACAATAAATGGATGACATTGTAGAGTTTTTAATATTTCTTTATTAATTTGCATTTCTGGTATTTCTCTAATAAGCAAGAAGTAATAAAATATTTTATATATTAGGCACATTATAAATTATTATTGGCCATTTATTACTTTTTACATTTATAGATAACACAGACTAAGAATAATTAGACAGAAATGACTTAGGAAATTTTATAAAGGAAGTGAAAATAAAGATACTTTAATAATTTTGTAAAATTATGTTGATAAATTTACACCATCCTATCCATGTTTCTCAAAGAATAAAGCTGTTACAAAAACAAGCTTTGGGAATACTGACCTTTTGCTGTATAATCTCTAGATGAAATTTTACTGTTGGCCACTATGTTTTATAACATGTCGTTTTGGGGTCAGTTCACTTTAGAATTTCGTTCAACAAAGACTATTTTATAGAAATTTTAGTTTGGTTTTACAGCTGTTTTTTTTTTTTTTTTCTTAGCAAACTTGTTAGATGGAAATATGGACATAAAATTCATCATTGTATAAAATAGAAAAAAATATATATATATGTACCTGTGTATATATGTGTGTGTGTGGAGAGAAAGAGTTCTAAAACATTACCAAAAACATTAAATGAAGAACATTTCAGAGACCAACTTCTTTTGTTGAATGTGCTTTCATGTTAAAAATATTTCAACATATATATTCAAGGAGACAGGTGTTATTGTCGTGCCATGTGCAAATAGCACCATTGCAATCTGTAAATACTCTCTTCTTTACTTTAGTGTCCCTTTAACAATTCAAGAGCTTTTCTTTTGGTGTCCATTAGTTTTATCACAGCACTTTAAATTCAAAATATTTTTGAAAGTTCTCAATTTATTTTCCAAGGTAAAAGGTTTATAAATTGAATTCTATTTCCCTTGACATACGTTTTTTTCCTGTAAAGTGACGATAAAGGTTTTTCTTTTCATAGTAAAGCTTTTAGTTTGTGCTTGTTAATTTCTTATTAGGCAATAAAACATTGCCAAATAGAATGAATAGAGTTAAACATTCTGGTTTAATTTTCAAATGCTTGGCTATCCCCTGACTTTATATTAGAGTTAGTAATTGAAGGGCAAGTAGGCTTCTTATACATTATTCATATACTAAACCTTTTTGCATTAATGAAAAGTGCTGTTATGTAACTTTTAACATTAATTCTGCCTTAATATTGTAAAAATATATGTCATGATGTTTAAACAAAAAGATACTCAAATCTTTTTGTGGAACAAGGGGTCCAAAACATTCACAAATTAAGGACATACTGTGTTAAGTCATCTAATGATGAAAACAAAAACACCTTTAAAAATTATGTTCAAAGGGATTGAGTAAAAATATATTTTAAATTTAAATTTTTAAAGTAGTGGCATTGGCCAATGGGGATTATGAAATACAAAGATGAATTAGAAAATAGCCCTGCTCCCAGTGAATATATAGCCAAGTACAAAAGATAGAAAGTAATGTGTTTGTCAATGTACAAGAGGTAATAAGAAACAGAAGAGATAGGCTGGAAAGCTCCAGAGTATTCATAGCAAAGATGGCAAGAATAGACTAAACTCAATTGTTCGTACCAGGCATGCATTTTTTGCCTCGGTGAATATTCACAGCCACCCTATTCAGCATGTCCTATTTTACTATTTATAATGAGGAACTAAGCTCTAGAGAATTGTTTGCCCGCGTTCATATGGCCATTAAGTGGTAGACCCAAGCATATCCATCACTTCTAAATATTAATCTCTGATATTATACTGATATTTCAGCCAAATATTATTAGACCATTAACTGGACATTATTCCATAATAAAAGATATAAATGGAAACAAAGTTTATGTGTAATGAAGACATAATTAAATATTAGAATATGCCAAGGTAAAAAGTGTACTAAAAATATATAAAATATACTACTGAAAACATGCAGCACTCCCTAGGGGATACCCTTCAGAAAAGCAGTCTTGTAAGCTGTTTTAGCGGAGAAGGCAATGGCACCCCACTCCAGTACTCTTGCCTGGAAAATCCCATGGACGGAGGAGCCTGGTAGGCTGCAGTCCATGGGATCGCTGAGAGTCGGACACGACTGAGCAACTTCACTTTCACTTTTCACTTTCATGCATTGGAGAAGGAAATGGCAACCCACTCCGGTGTTCTTGCCTGGAGAATCCCAGGGACTGGGGAGCCTGGGGGGCTGCCATCTATGGGTTAGCACAGAGTCGGACACGACTGAAGTGACTTAGCAGCAGCAAGCTGTTTTAGTACCATATATTCAATATGTGTGTGTACATGCCCACACACATGTGCAACAGTGTAGTTCAGGAGTGAATATGGCCTAGCAGACATGAAACATTTTAAGTGATAAGAAGCTATGTGTGCAAATGACTGGAATCATGAAAGAACATAAATTGTTCAGAAGGAAAAAAAAAAAGTAGGTAATGTGGTTGATTTTGGAGAAATATAAGCAGAGTAAATATAGAGCAAGAAAATGGAATGTTAAACTAGGATTAGACTGGGAATATTTCATGGACGTGTCTTAAATTTCATCTTCTAGGAGGCAGAAGCTATCATTCATTTTTAAGCTATTGTTGAATTTAAAAATGAAACAGGAGAGCCTGAAATTGGGCAATGTCAGCTTGATGGATAGTCACTGAAGTGAGAAATATTTCAGAGTAGAACTCATTAGGCTTGATGATGGACTGGGAGTAGAAAGGAAAGGGGTGAGATGAGACAGTTGAAGACCCTACTGAGGTTTTTAGCTCAGTCAATCCATATGAGCTAATACCCTTACCATGCAAACAGAAGACAGAGGAGGAACAAGTATGGTAGCCAGAGGAAGGACTAGAGGGTGAGAGCTGAGAAGATACTAAATTTGGTTTAAATTGATTGAATGTTGGCAAAACTAATACAGTTATGTAAAGTTTAAAAATAAAATAAAATTAAAAAAATAAAAAAAAATAAATTGATTGAATGTAATGTAATTAAGGAAGAACCAGAAAGCTTGAGGTAATGCATATGTCATTAAATTTCCTTTGAATACTGAAGGATTTAGGATTTGCAAGATCAGGAGGGGGAACACATGTATACCTGTGGCAGATTCATTTTGATATATAGCAAAACCAATACAATATTGTAAAGTTAAATAAAATAAAATTTAAAAAAAAGAATTCTTACAAAAGTACAAATTTCTTAAAATTTTAATATATTAGTTTTCTGGAAAAATCCACATTTTTTTTTAATCCAAAATCAACTTTAAGAGTTAGTTTCCTTTCTTAAATAGAGGGCTCAAATTGTGCCTGTATTTTCTTTTGATACTATGTCTATTGAGTAGACTGCAATTTCTTTCTTTTCCAAATGAATGAGAAGTTAGAAAAAATGATTTCAGAGTTCATTTCAAAGCATCATTGAAGAATATATGATCACATTATATTACCAATGATGAGGAAAAGAACAAGTTATTTTGAGATAATAATTATTTTCCAAAATATTTTACAAGGCAATGGAACTAAAACGGAAAAAAAATGCTTCAATTATTACGTAAATGCAAGACATTCTTATTTTGTACTCTCATGCTTCCTGTAATACAGAATGTTTCAGTGTATAACTTTAAAAAAATATAAAAGGAATAGTTTGCTAATCTTCAGTTTCTTTATTTAATTTTTCAAATAGATATTATTGTGTGTTATTTGGTACCACTCTTTAACTTAGGTGAAAATTTTGGCAATTGCTAGATATAATAATAATAAACCCTGAAAATTCTGTAATACTGTGTTGCATGATATGACAAACCATTTTTAGACAGTTGTTTCTACACTGAGTTGTGATTTACTCATTAGACTGTCTCTGAATTACCTTATACTTAAAGGATCAATGTCCTTATTGAAATTAAGAATTATTTCTATTGGACTGTAGTACTTTTTTGACATTCTTATAAAAAATCAAATATTAAGCTTTCTTATTTAAAATCTTAAAAAAAATTTTCATCTCTTTTTTGCTGTTGTTTTTACAGAAGTCTTAAATAGCCTTCTAAATAGATCAATCTATCTGACACTTTCCTTGTTTATATTTAGTATATGTTGGGCATATAGCCTTTAAGGGCTTTGAAGTGAAGGTTTCTTTATAGTTCCTAAAAATACAAAAGCCAAGTTCAACTAGTCTAAGTCAAAGCTCTGTTCTTTTTGTTCCTTGCAAACACAGCTTGACATGCTGACATTCATTGGTGTTAATGTGAGATTTGAGTATTTTTACCCTGACAATCTAAAATATTTACACTCTAATTTCAGGGAGAGTAAGCCTTCAATGTTAAATGTTAAAATGGGGTCTAATTGAGAAGCAAAAATTAAAGTTAGCATCATTGGACTTTAATGGGCTTTGGAAGTTCTCTGGACATCACTAATTATTCTACTAATATTTCTGCATCCATAGTATTCATTTAGTCAACAGAGGGGAACAGTTATGTAGGCTGTGAGAAAATTAATGTGCTCACCTACTCCCCTGTATGATAGAAGCAATTATTTGGTGATTTTCTCTTAATGTTGGCCACCTGTGTGCATTAAAGTTTCCAGATGAGGTCTTAGAAATGCCTAAGTGGTTTTCTGTGTCCTAGTTTTCATTTAAAAATATAATTACAGCAAGTATAATTATAATATTCATTTCTGACTTTCATTTTTAAAAACAGCTGTAGACATAACTTTCCTGATTTTGCCCATAAAGAGAAACTCACGAAAGTCAGTGAATCAAATCTTCCAGTGTCACCTCTTCCAGATAATAATGGCTGTGTCAGGAATCCAATATAAGTTTTTTATTATAAAGGAGCTGATGGAATAAATAAAATGGCATTGATTCTTTAGTAAATTTGATTCATTTAGAATTTTCACAATAGATCAGATTTAACTTTTAGATGTTAGTTTAGCCAAATTTGTTATATCCCCCTTATTACAATCTAAAAAAATGATGGAGTAGATTTATAATTTTTATTTTTTTTCCCTTTCATAGACTATTTCTATGAATGTTTTCCAGTTTTTATGGAAACAATGCAGTTTATATTCCTAATAATTTATTTATTAAAAAAATAACTCTTGGCTATTTTACTCTATTTATACTTGAGTTCACTAACAATATCTTAGGCAAAGTATTTCCTTCCAATCTGGTTCTTAATCCTCTAGAATATGTGAAATCTAATTTTTGCTCTGTCATTCAGTACACTAATACTCTTGTGCCATATGCATAAGCTTCTAACAACTTCATCTATGAGTTGTTTATTTCAGTTATTATTTTTTTCTTCGAGAAGATACATTTTACCTATGTTCAACTAATCCAATTTTATTTATATTTTAAAAAATATCTATTATTTAATGAAACATATTGAACATTTACATTATACTGTTTTCCTAATTCAGATATCTAAAGCCTTTGTGGGTATGACTTTGATTTTCTATCTCAATGGACTCTCTTTTCATGATACTTGGTTTCCTGTTCATTTTGAGACCAATCTGACTTTTCATCTTTCTTGGAGTTTATTTGTTAGAATTACTTGAGGCATAGACTGTAGATAACTTTTTTGAAAAAGTGTTTGCTTCTGTGAGAAAACTAAACTGTTATCATTAAAAATTAAATTCTCAGTTGTGGTTCTTCGGTTTATTCAGGTAGAGTTCAGGACCACTGAATTTACAAATTGATAACATTATGATTTATCCTTGAGTTGAGGAAATCGTGGTGTGTGAATAAAGGTTGTAAATGCTAATGAAGGCTTGTGTTGGTTATAGACTGAGTCTCAATAAAGTTTGGGTTTCTTTGCTTTCTGTTTTTTCTCCACTGCATTAAACATCAAGGTTTAAGCAGGCAGTTTTCTTTTTAGTTTTGGGTGGCAGTGGCAGTGGTGGCTGGAAAGGGGAGATAAATTTCTCATTCACCTTTAAAATGCCCATCAGCAGACGAATGGATAAGAAAGCTGTGGTACATATACACAATGGAGTATTACTAAGCCATTAAAAAGAATACATTTGAATCAGTTCTAATGAGGTGGATGAAACTGGAGCCTATTATACAGAGTGAAGTAAGCCAGAAAGAAAAACACCATTACAGTATACTAACGCATATATATGGAATTTAGAAAGATGGTAACAATAACCCTGTATACGAGACAGCAAAAGAGACACTGATGTATAGAACAGTCTTATGGACTCAGTGGGAGAGGGAGAGGGTGGGAAGATTTGGGAGAATGGCATTGAAACATGTAAAATATCATGTATGAAATGAGTTGCCAGTCCAGGTTCGATGCATGATACTGGATGCTTGGGGCTGGTGCACTGGGACGACCCAGAGGGATGGTATGGGGAGGGAGGAGGGAGGAGGGTTCAGGATGGGGAACACATGTATACCTGTGGCGGATTCATTTTGATATATGGCAAAACTAATACAATATTGTAAAGTTTAAAAATAAAATTAAATTAAAAAAAATAAAATATGTATATTAAGAAAGAAAAAAAAAAGATCCAGCCAGTCCACTCCTGAGTATATAAAAAAATAAAATAAAATAAAATGAGAACTTAGCATTCTTCAGAGTGGAGTCTTATTAGACTCACATCTATGAGTGGGCCTTGATCTTGCCTCCTATTCTCTGAGCCACTCAAGACCTCATAAATTAAATTTTAAGTTTTCTTGGATCAACAGAAACCCTGTAAGTGAACTTACTATCAGTACTAAACTGTCTAGATTCTTGTTTTCATTTAGTTTTTGACCTTTATACTTATTTTCTTCCCATCTGCTTGATATGTTTATGAAAAATTATTAAGATCTTTCAGTTCAGTCAGTCAGTTCAGTCATTCGGTCGTGTTCGATTCTTCACAACCCCATGGACTGCAGCACACCAGGCCTCCCTGTCCATCACGGACTCCCAGAGTTTATGCAAACTCATGTTCATTGAGTCAATGATGCCATCCAGCCATCTCATCCTCTGTCATCCCTTTCTCCTCCTGCCTTCAATCTTTCCCAGCATCAGGGTCTTTTCCAATGAGTCAGTTCTTCACATCAGGTGGCCAAAGTATTGGAGTTTCAGCTTCAGCATCAGTTCTTCCAATGAATATTCAGGACTGATTTCCTTTAGGGTTGCCTGGTTTGATCTCCTTGCAGTCCAAGGGATTCTCAAGAGTCTTCTCCAACACCACAGTTCAAAGGCATTGGTTCTTTAGTGCTCAACTTTCTTTATCGTCCAGCTCTCACATCCATACATGACTACTTGAAAAACCATAGCCTTGACTAGATGGACCTTTGTTGGCAAAGTAATGTCTTTGCTTTTGAATATCTGTTGAAGTTGGTCATAGCTTTTCTTCCAAAGAGCAAATGTCTTTTAATTTTATGGCTGCAGTCACCATCTGCAGTGATTTTGGAGCCCAAAAAAAATAGTCTGTCACTATTTCCACTGTTTCCCCATATATTTGCCATGAAGTGATGAGACCAGATGCCATGATCTTTGTTTTCTGAATGTTGAGTTTTAAGCCAACTTTTTCACTCTCCTCTTTCACTTTCAACAAGAGGCTCTTTAGTTCCTCTTCACTTTCTGCCATAAGGGTGGTGTCACCTGCATATCTGAGATTATTGATATTTCTCCCAGCAATCTTGATTTCAGCCTGTGCTTCATCCAGCCCAGAGTTTCTCATGATGTACTCTGCATATAAGTTAAATAAGCAGGGTGACAATATACAGCCTTGACATACTCCTTTCCTTATTATCTAGCTTTCATTGTTGTTTTCACTGGAATGTTAATTCTGATACTTAGTCTGACACATTGAATGCAGTGATTGTAATATAGGTTTTAGTGTAATATCTACCCAACTTTGCTATTAACTATCTTTATGACATGAGGGCTTCCCTGGTGGCTCAGACAGTAGATTCTGCCTGCAATGTGAGATACCTGGGTTCTAACCCTGGGTCAGGAAGATCCCCTGGATAAGGAAATGGCAACACACTCCAGCATTCTTACCTGGAAAATACCATGGATGGAGGAGCCTGGTGGGCTACAGTCTATAAGATCTCAAAGAGTTGGAGAAGACTGAGCAACTAGCACACATCTTTATGATTGTTAGCCAATCACTGATTTCTCTGAGCCTCCATCTCTGCACCTATAAATTAATAGCAATAAAACTTGCTCAGTAGAAAAGATGACATGAAATTATGTATGAAAAGTATTTACACAGCCCTACACAATCATCAGATCAGATCAGATCAGTCTCTCAGTCATGTCCGACTCTTTGCGACCTCATGAATCGCAGAACACCAGGCTCCCTGTCCATCACCAACTCCTGGAGTTCACTCAGACTCACGTCCATCGAGTCAGTGATGCCATCCAGCCATCTCATCCTCTGTCGTCCCCTTCTCCTCCTGCCCCCAATCCCTCCCAGCATCAGAGTCTTTTCCAATGAGTCAATTCTTCGCATGAGGTGGCCAAAATACTGGAGTTTCAGCTTTAGCATCATTCCTTCCAAAGAAATCCCAGG
Source organism: Bubalus kerabau (assembly GCF_029407905.1). Taxonomy (NCBI): domain Eukaryota; kingdom Metazoa; phylum Chordata; class Mammalia; order Artiodactyla; family Bovidae; genus Bubalus; species Bubalus kerabau. The sequence continues at coordinate 8,217,087 of NC_073645.1, forward strand.
GCTCATCTTCTTCAAAATGGTTGCAGTCCATTCTGGTTGGATCTCCTTGCAGTCCAAGGGACTCTCAAGAGTCTTCTCCAACACCACAGTTCAAAAGCATCAATTCTTCAGCGCTCAGCCTTCTTCACAGTCCAACTCTCACATCTATACATAACCACAGGAAAAACCATAGCCTTGACTAGATGAACCTTTGTTGGCAAAGTAATGTCTCTGCTTTTGAATATGCTATCTGGGGTGGTCATAACTTTCCTTCTAAGGAGTAAGTGTCTTTTAATTTCATGGCTGCAGTCACCATCTGCAGTGATTTTGGAGCCCAGAAAAATAAAGTCTGACACTGTTTCCACTGTTTCCCCATCTATTTCCCATGAAGTGATGAGACCAGATGCCATGATCTTTGTTTTCTGAATGTTGAGCTTTAAGCCAACTTTTTCTTTCTCCACTTTCACTTTCATCAAGAGGCTTTTGAGTTCCTCTTCACTTTCTGCCATAAGGGTGGTGTCATCTGCATATCTGAGGTTATTGATATTTCTCCCCGCAATCTTGATTCCAGCTTGTGTTTCTTCCAGTCCAGCGTTTCTCATGATGTACTCTGCATATAAGTTAAATAAACAGGGTGACAATATACAGCCTTGACGTACTCCTTTTCCTATTTGGAACCAATCTGTTGTTCCATGTCCAGTTGGTCAATAAATGTTAGCTCACCAAAGCAGCAATAACATAACATTATATAAGTAACAAGAGAGAAGGCAATGGCACCCCACTCCAGTACTCTTGCCTGGGAAATTCCATGGACAGAAGAGCCTGGTAGGCTACAGTCCATGGGGTCGCTCAGAGTCGGACATGACTGAGCACCTTCACTTTCACTTTTCACTTTCATGCATTGGAGAAGGCCATGGCAACCCACTCCAGTGTTCTTGCCTGGAGAATCCCAGGGACGGGGGAGCCTGGTGGGCTGCCATCTATGGGGTCACACAGAGTCAGACACGACTGAAGTGACTTAGCAGTAGTAGCAGCAGCAGCATATAAGTAACATAAATAGACCTTGTGTTTTAAAGAGCATTTTCAGTTCAGTTCAGTTCAGTCCCTCCATTGTGTCCGATTCTTTGTGGCCTCCCTGCCCGTCACCAATTCCCGGAGTCCACCCAAACCAATGTCCACTGAGTCGGTGATGCCATCCAACCATCTCATCCTCTGTCGTCCCCTTCTCCTCCTGCCCTCAATCTTCCCCAGCATCAGGGTGTTTTCAAATGAATCAGCTCTTCGCATCAGGTGGCCAAAGTATTGGAATTTCAGCTTCAACATCAATCCCTTTGATGAACACCCAGGGCTGATCTCCTTTAGCATGGACTGTTTGGATCTCCTTGCAGTCCAAGGGACTCTTAAGAGTCTTCTCCAACACCACAGTTCAAAAGCATCAATTCTTTGGTGCTCAGTTTTCTTTATAGTCCAACTCTCACATTCATACACGACCACTGGAAAAACCATAGCCTTGACTAGATGGATCTTTGTTGACAAAGTAATGTCTCTGCTTTTTATGCTGTCTAGGTTGGTCGTAACTTTTCTTCCAAGGAGTATGTGTCTTTTGATTTCATGGCTGCAGTCACCATCTGCAGTGATTTTGGAGCCCAGAAAAATAAACTCAGCCACTTTACTGGTTGCTAATTTTAAGTCTGACCCCACCTCAATCACTGGCGCTAACAGAACCCTCTGTAGTTCAAATCCATGTTGTGCAAGGGTCAACCTTATATAAGTTTTGGTCTAAAACCATGTGTTTGTTGAAAATTAAATAGACAAAGTTAAAATTGAAAATCCTTTAAAATGGTCATAAGTAGTCAGAGGATGAGATGGCTGGATGGCATCACTGACGCGATGGACGTGAGTCTGAGTGAACTCCGGAAGTTGGTGATGGACAGGGAGGCTGGTGTGCTGTGATTCATGGGGTTGCAAAGAGTAGGACACGACTGAGCAACTGAACTGACTGACTGACTGAGTGTACCTATGGAATTTTTATTATTCACATTTTAACTTGCTAGTTTCAACTGATTGTGAGAGAGAGGTGAGAGATTTGAAAGAATGCTAATGATCCTGGCAACTATCCTCATAGCTGTATTCTGAAATGAGATCTTTTCAGATTCCAAAGAGGAGCAAATCTATTAAAAAAATCAGAAATTTAAAGTGGAGCCATTACAAATAGCATATATATGACAGTAGTTTTATATAGTTGAAAAAAACTAAAAATACCAAAGAAGCAGACTCACAGATATAGAGAAGAATCCAGTGGTTACCAGTGGGGAGGGGGAAGGAGAGAAGGCCAATGTAGGAGTAGAAGGAAAAAAAGTGGGTCACTATGGAATTATCTATCTCTCTCTCTTTTTTTTTTTTTTTGCCTTTTCATACTGTTCATGAGCTTCTCAAGGCAAAAATATTGAAGTGGTTTTCCATTTCCTTCTCCAGTGGACCATGTTTTGTTAGAACTCTCCACCATGACCTGACCATCTCAGGTGGCCCTATATGGCATGGCTCATAGTTTCATTGAGTTAAATAAGGCTGTGGTCCATGTGATCAATTTGACTAGATAGCATATTAAAAAGCAGAGACATTACTTTGCCAACAAAGGTCCATCTAGTCAGAGCTTTGGTTTTTCCAGTAGTCAGGTATGGATGTGAGAGTTGGACTACAAAGAAAGCTGAGCACTGAAGAATTGATGATCTTGAACTGTGATGTTGGAGAAGACTCTTGAGAATCCCTTGGACTGCAAGGAGATCAAACCTGTCAACCCTAAAGGAAATCAGTCCTGAATATTCATTGGAAGAACCGATACTAAAGCTGAAACTCCAATACTTTGGCCACCGGATGTGAAGAACTGACTCATTGGAAAAGACCCTGATGCTGGGAAAGACTGAAGGCAGAAGGAGAAGGGGACGACAGAGGATGAGATGGTTGGATGGCATTACTGACTCAATGGACATGAGTTTGAACAAACTCCCGGAGTTGATGACGGACAGGGAAGCCTGGTGTGTTGTAGTCCATGGGGTCACAGAGTCAGACATGACTGAGCAACTGAACTGAAATGAACTGAACTGATGGGATTATAGAAAATAATCTGTGTGAAACTTTTGTAGAATTTAAAAAATCTTTCATTCAATTAAAAAAAATAGTCCATAAAAACAGACTTACAAAATAAACCAAACAAATACCAAAGAGGAAAGGGGGTGAGAGAGGGGTAAATTAGAAGTTTGAGATTAGCATATACAAAATACTCTACATAAAACAAACAAACAACAAGGTCCCACTGTATAGCACAGGGAACTATATTCAATGTCTTCTAATAATCCATAATGAAAAAGAATATATATTTCTATAAAACTGAATCACTTTGCTATACAACTGAAACTAACATTGTAACATTATAAATCAAGTATACTTCAATAAAATAAAATTAAAAAAAAATAGTCCAGTAAACATGATTTTTTTTTTTTTAATTCTGTATCTCACTTTCGGTAATTTGCTTCTAATGTATGAGGGAAAGTTATGCTTAAAAGATACTGCTGAGTTACCCAAACTTTTGCATTAAATGATTATTTGTTTCAGGAAAGTTATGTTTAAAAACACCTTAATCTGTTAAGGCAAAATATGCCACTATAGTAATTTAGTAAATTAGCAATACAGAAAACCAAAATTACATGTTTATTGAAATCGGAAGTAATCAGTAAGAACAGTGCAAAGAAGCTTAATATACAAAGCAATCAAAGCAATCAAAATGATTTTGCTGTAACTGCCTTTTCTGTTCTTTTCTACTGTGTTACAAAGTTTGTTTTAAAATATTAAGGTTTGGAATCTTACAATAAAAAGCTGAGTAGAAGTTAGACAAAAAATCAACCATAAATTATGATCCCATTAATATAAAATTTAAAAATAAGTATAACTGATCAATGATGTTGATAATCAGGGTAGTGGTTTCTCTGGGGAACAGAGTATGGCTGGAAGGATATGATGAACATTCTGGGATCCTGGTAATGTTTTATTTTTTGATATAGGTGCTGGCTCATTGGATGCGTATAGTCTGCAATTTTTTATTGAACTGTATATTTATGATTTGTACATGTTTTGTGCCAGTTTCTTATACCTCAGTAAAGTTTCATTAATGGTAAAAAGTTTATCTCAAAGAAAATACTCATGTTAGTCATAAATGAAAGAATAATATTCAACCATATTTTTGAGTGATTCAGTATATCTTAAATTTGCTCCTAGTATATGAAAGAAATATCTTTGATTACTTAATCCAAACTAGTTTTAATTTTAACTGGGAATGTGCTTTTTATTTCTTACTCTATACTTTGTTAAATGAATAAAAACTTGGGTTTAAAGCTTTAAAATAAACACTTTGATAACTATTTTTTCTTTCTTTTTTTTCTTTGTATAGTGATAATGTGACCTATATTGGAATCTAATTCCTATTCCTCTAATACAGAAATGAAACTCTGTCATTATGTCAAACATACAGGGCATTTAAAAAGATGAACTGGTAGTTAGAGCTTGTCCTATTCTAAAACTGAGATTTTAACTTGAATTTCAAGAAATATTTTATCCCAAAGGAAAGTATCTGGATTTTTTCACTTCAGGTTACCTTGTCTAGCAGACTTATCCTGACATTTAAATTGTTAAGCACATACATAGAATTTAAAGTTAGAGATTCAAACTTTTGAATTTTGTGCTGAATCTCAACACACATTTTCTATTATTTACTATTATTGTAATTATTTGTAGCCAAACTTTGCCACTTACTTTGTAGCCTTTGGCTTTTCAAATTTAATACAAAATTCACATTCCATTTCCTTAGTCACGTTAGCCTCATTTCAAGTGTTCAGTGGCTTGTGGCTACTGCATTGGACAGAGGACATTTAGAGCATTTCCGTTATTGTCAAAAGTTCTGTTGGACAACACTAATATAAGTGCGAGAATAATACATTCCTTGGAGAGTTTTATTTTTGTTAAATAAAATTTATTTTGTTAAACAAAATTATTTTTATAAACATGAAAATCATTGTAATGAGTCATAAATGCTTGATATCTGATATTTAATAATAATATTTAAAAATAAGAATAATCAGATAATAATAATTATAATTAAAATTTAAATGTTACATATCTAATATCACAAATAAAGTTATATAGCCTTGTATAAAATCACTAAAACTATCATATCCACCATTCCTCTTTTAGATGTTTCACTGTGACAAATTGGCAGTCTGAAAAATTTCCCTGAGGTAGAAACAAAAGAGCCAGGCTAATATTAGTATGCGCCCAAATTTATTTTAAAAATATATATATATTTATATATATATATTCTAAGCAACTATTTCTTTTTAATTTCTAAGTGTGAAGAAACTTTAACATGTAGATCATAAGTACCTACAACCAGGGACAAATCTGGTTAATCAGGATACAAGCTGATGAAAAAAGAAGCTGCATCAGTATTCTAATACTCTCTTATGATATGGCATTTACTAATCAGGATCTCTTCATATAACTCTAGACTTATAGAAGTTCTAAATACTGTCCTGGTGTCATCTGAAATATTTTAGTGCATAACTTTAATTTATTTTTTCCTTTTAGGAAATAGATCAAAAACACAATTACATGCTATGCCTACTACACAAGACAATTGTTAGGTACACAGTCCCATCTCTAAACGATCTGGATCTCAGCCCAGTGCTGATGCCATTAAACATGCCAATCAACACACTTGGTTCATCAGTGGGACTGAGTTAGTGTCTCTGTCCCTTGTATTCACACTTCAGTAGTCATTATCCTTCTCATAACAGTTGTTCAACCCTGTGTATACAAAGTCTATGCATCTATACAATGGTACCTAGAAAAATATAACTTTAGGAGGACTTTATTGTGTTATTGTTACCCAAGAAACAGCAGTCTTTCAACCAGAAATAAGCTCTTTCATAAAGGTTATTTCTTTCCAGTTTATTTATAACCTGTGCTTTTTCCCTCCTAGGCGACTGATAAAGATACTGGCAATTATAGTGCCATGGCATACAGACTCATAATACCACCAATTAAAGAAGGAAAGGAAGGATTCGTGGTGGAAGCATACACAGGGCTTATCAAAACGGCTATGCTCTTCCATAACATGAGGCGGTCTTACTTTAAGTTTCAAGTCATCGCAACTGACAACTATGGGAAGGGACTAAGTGGCAAAGCAGATGTTCTGGTGAGTAGATGAAACTTCAGAAAAGGGGGTATGTGCAGTACTAGCCAGGGGTTAACATTTTAATACCTAGAACTTTTAAATATTGGAAATAGGTTTTCTAAAACATCAATGTGATTAACTTTCATCCAAGTTGTTACTACATATAGTTTAGAATATTAAAAAATTAGAGCTTTATGGTGGTTTATTTTTTTGACATTTCAGAAACTAATCATATTGTTTTTGAATATGAGTGTGACAGCATTGTCTTAAGCACTGGTTTTCTGTTTGGTCTGAAGATCTCATTTTTAATATAAAGTTGGCTGGAGCTACTTACAGTTTTTAAATGCTTCACAGAGTTGTGCTGTAGAAATTAAAATGTATGAAACTTTCATTACTATTTAAATTACTTTTAGGCCTTTTGTAATTAAGGAAACAAAAAATGTATTAGAGCAAGTTTATGTTCCAGCAGAAGTGATCTCCTTCTTTTACCAAACTCCTCATTGATGGCATTGGCGACCCTTGACTAAACGATCAATATATTTGGCTTCAGTCAATAATCACTTTTCTATTCTGTTTCTTGGGCTGTACACTAGCTCAGTGGTAGGTTATTACCAAGGGGAGTCTGATATTGACATTTATTCAAAATACTCAACACCAAAGCATCTATCCTATGGAATTGCTACTTTAGAAGTGTCGATTATTTAGACTTTTTTTCTGATAAAACCAGTAAAAGTTATAAATATCATTGTTACTGGAAATATTTGTCACATAAAGAATGAATCCAGTATAATTTTTCTTTTGCTGTTTATACTTTATTAAATCTTCAATTTCCACTGTTCTCATTTAGTTATTAGGACAAGATTAAACAACAAATAGATGCAATAGTTCAGTTGGTAAAGAATCCACCTGCAATGCTGGAGACCCTGGTTCCACTCCTGGGTTGGGAAGATCCACTGGAGAAGGGAAAGGCTACCCATTCCAGTATTCTTGGGCTTCCCTTGTGGCTCAGCTGGTAAAGAATCCACCTGCAGTGTGGGAGACCTGGGTTGGGAAGATCCCCTGGAGAAGGGAAAGGCTACCCACTCCAGTATTCTGGTCTGGTGAATTGCATGGACTACCGTCCATGGGGTCGCAAAGAGTTAGACACAACTGAACAACTTTCACTCACTCAGATGCAACATAAATCAAATATTTTTCTTCTTAGATAATAGTGAAGGCCAATCACCATGATTATGATAGATATGAAGGCCAGAACAGTCTTGTTTATAACAAAGGCCAATGTAAGCGGAAAAAGCTTTTAATATGCAAAGTATTAAGGCTGGCATAGATTTTTTTAAATCAAAGTAAGACTGTAAACCTTATATAAAGTCATATTGTCATTTCTCTTCCTGTTAAGGCCGAATAATAAGGCTACTACACTAAGTATAATTAAAATATTGTAAGAACATAAATAGAATATAACTATATAAGTTATCTGTATGATATGTACATAAGCAATGTTAAATTTGTTTCTTATTTGGACTCTATACACGATAGTATGGAAATTTAAGATATACCTCTAAAATTATCCAAAACATATTTAGAAAGATTCAATTCAAAATAATCATAATGTGATATATTTGTAAATCACAGTATTTATACAAGGAAATCTTCCTAGCAAAATATGTTGTTGTTCAGTCACTAAGTCATGTCTGACTCTTTACGACCCCATGGACTGCAGCAAACCAGGCTTCCCTGTCCTTCACCATCTCCCAGAGTTTGCTCAAATTCATGCCCATTGAGTAAATGATGCCATCTAACTATCTCATCCTCTGTCTCTCCCTTCTCCTCTTAGTCTTTCCGAGCATCAGAGTGTTTTCCAATGAGTTGGCTCTTCACATCAGGTCATAATGCATTTATGATAAAATCTGAAATCCTTTCAGAAAAGAGAAGGAAGACATGGAGAGAAATGACTTATGCAAAGAAAACAACAAGTGCCAGAACCAAGAAGGAAGGGAAATCATGACAGTTCTCAACAACTGACAGATATTTACTCAGCTTGGCAGAGTGAGGGAGGGAAAGGGCTGGAGATGGAAGTAAATAAGGTGTAGAACATATTGAAAATATTGGAACTTTTCCCCTAAAATTTATGGGAAATCATTGAAAAAAATTAGTAAGAGTGAATGAAGATACAATTGTTAACTTTGATAAAACTTTCTTGTTTAGTGCAAATCTGATTCTCCCCTGAGGACACTACTTCTGCTACTGCCTCCTCAAGCAGAAGCTTTTGTTTGTATTTTTTACTGTTTTTGTCAGCCTTCATACTACCTGCTGGGAGAGTAGGATCCTCAGTGTACATCACTGCTTCTAGGCCCTCCTTCCTTCCTTCCTAAGAATCAGCCTTGATTTTCATCATCTGACTGTCACTAACTGCCTTACTTCGTTCCTGGGACTCCGAAGCCTTGATCAATCCCGAATATGTCTCAATGAGTTTGGCTCCAGAGTTACTATTACTTTCTCCAACAATCCTCCTACCTTTTGACAGTTTCATTATACACAAAGAGGATTCTTCCAATATCCTGAACTCGCAGTTCCTTGAATGCCTTTCCTCCAATGGCTTTACTTTTCATCCTATTTCAACCACTGAAAACCTGAGTTACTTTTTGCCATTGCCACTTCTGACACTCCTTTTATAGCCTCCATTTCAAACCACCCACTCTTTGACCATCATCTCTTTCTCCAGGGAATCTTCCCAACTCAGGGATCAAATCTGTAATCTCCTGCATTGTAGGCAGATTCTTTACTGCTGAGCCATCAGAGAAGCCCTCTCTTAAACACCTCTTAAATCAAAATTCTCTCTGTTGGGGGAGAAATCAACTGCTTATCTGAAATCAACTGCTTATGCCAACATCATCAATGACTTTCACTTATTAAAAGCACTGATAATCTGAATCTCCATCTTATTTGAACCATTAACTACCTTTAGTTGATTATTACCTTTACTAGGCTTCCAGGCCACCATTCACTCTTCTTTATCTCTTTCCTCCCTGTTCAGTCCTTCTCAGTCTTTTTTGCTGTCATTTTCTTCTCCTGACCTTTTAGTCAATGTTTCTTAGGGCTCAGACATTAATTCTCTTTTCTATCTTCACTCTATGACTCACTAAACTCATTCGGTCCCACAACATTAAAAGGTCATCTATATATATTACAAAATTTCAAATTTATATCTTCACCCTGAAGCTCATTCCTGAATAGCAAAGTCATGTGTCAAAATGTACATACAGAATTATACTTGAATGTCTACTAAAGACCTGTTCGATGTTTGCTAATCTTCTCTTCCTCATCACATCTCTTCTACCTATAGTCTTCACAAATTTTGCTCTATGACCAAATGAACTTTGAATTCCTTGTGTGTGTGTGTGTGTGTGTGAATGTGCTTGGTCATGTCCAACTCTTTGTGACCCCATGGACCTGTATCCCGCCAGGCTCCTCTGCCCATGTATTTTCCCTAGTCTCTTAATTCCTTTCTCTACTTAACCACACATTTAATTCCTGAGTAAATATTGGTGTATATATGTATATATACACTGTAATGTACATATACTTCATATGTGTGATATCTTCATATTTTTCAGTATTTCTACTGTTATAGTTTGTTTGATCAAGCATCATGACTCACTTGCATCATTGCACAAACTCACTAACTTGCTCGTATGCTTTCTTTCTTGCCCTGCTAAAGTCTGGCTTTACTATAGCAAATAAAGTGATATCTTAAAGTGTAATTCAGGTCCTGTTATCTATCTGTTCAGAACTTTCTAATATCAGCTGATTCTTTCAGAGAAATTCTTAGATTATAGAAGACTATGAGGCCCTTGGTAATCTGACCTCCAATGATCCATTTTCTACTCTTCTCCCTGTAACTCCTTCAAACCTGATAATATTGGCCAGTTTGCTATTCCTCCAATAGTCAAAAATGCTCTCAATTTAGAGAATTTTATAACGAGCTTCCCTTGTGGCTCAGCTGGTAAAGAATCCACCTGCAATGCTGGAGACCTGGGTTCGATCCCTGGGTTGGGAGGATCCCCTGGAAAAGGAAAAGGCTACCCACTCCAGTATTCTGATCTAGATAATTCTATGGACTGTATAGCCCATGAGGTCACAGAGAGTCAGACAGAACTGAGCAACTTTCACTTTCACTACCTACAATGTTCTTTCCTTGCATTGTTCAGGACTAGCTAGCTCCCTTATCTCTTCTAAATATTTGTAACAATGCATTTCACAATGGAGCATACTCTCATCATCCTAGTTAATACTGCAACATACTGCATCTCTGTATACTTAGCTGTTGCTTTCTTTTCTTTTTCTTTAATATAATGGGCTTATAGTATTAGTGTTTTTTCCTCAGAAAAGCTCTATAAGGAAATTTTAAGAAATTAATTTAATTTAATCCCTAATGTATTTCAAGCACCTAGAATAATTCCTGTCATAGATTGAGTACTAAATCCCTATGTGTTCAGTGAATGAGTGGCCTGTCTCTTGCAGTGTAAGTTAGCAGTTCTCACAGGTAGTCTATGAAAACCTGTATGCACGCTAAGTCACTTCAGTCATGTCTGACTCTTTGCGGCCCTATGGACTGTAGACTGCCAGGCTATTCCCTCCATGGGATTCTCCAGGCAAGGATACTGGAGTGGGTTGCCATTTGCTTCTCCACCATGAGAACCAGAGGGACCCCAAATCATTTCAGGGTTCATGAGATCAAAGCTCCTTTCATGAAGATACTAGGACACGATTTGCCTTTTTACCATGTTGCATTTGCCCTGCCACAAAAATGGCTATGGCTTCATCAGTTCAGTTCAGTTCAGTCACTCAGTCGTGTCCAACTCTTTGCGACCCCATGAACTGCAGCATGACAGGCCTCCCTGTCCATCACCAACTCCCGGAGTTCACTCAGACTCATGTCCATCAAGTCGGAGATGCCATCCAGCCATCTCATCCTCTGTCGTCCCCTTGTCCTCCTGCCCCCAATCCCTCCCAGCATCAGAGTCTTTTCCAATGAGTCAACTCTTCACATGAGGTGGCCAAAGTACTGGAGTTTCAGCTTTAGCATCATTCCTTCCAAAGAAATCCCAGGGCTGATCTCCTTTGGAATAGACTGGTTGGATCTCCTTGTAGTCCAAGGGACTCTCAAGAGTCTTCTCCAACACCACAGTTCAAAAGCATCAATTCTTCGGCGCTCAGCTTTCTTCACAGTCCAACTCTCACATCCATACATGACCACTGGAAAAACCATAGCCTTGACTAGATGGACCTTTGTTGGCAAACCATACATAAACAGGAAAAAAAAAAAAGAAGCCTGTTTCAAATAAGAATGCCCTTATTTAGGTGGTAAAACTTGTTACTTTTAACAAATATCAACTCTTGACTAAAAACTTTTTCAATGTTTTCTATAATAAAATAAGAATACTGATATGTATGAAAGTTTCATGGCTGTCTCAGAGAAAAGCTCTATGCAAGTTGAATTAGCTGCTTTTTTGAAGGAATGACTTTTTATTTGAAAAAAATAACTTAGAGATAAAATATGGTTATTCAGACTTGGATTTTTCATGGGCATTTACACAAAAATAAATGAGGTGAGACTGTCAATTCAAGGAAAGCAACTGACAGTATTTGTTGTTAATGATGACAGTCAAGCCTCCAAGTACAAATTAGTATATTGGGAAGCATGTGTTCACCACTGTGAGTTTGACAGCTTGCCATTACTGAGAGATTTTTCTGATGAGATCAGTGGTAATATTAAAGAATGTGATTTTTTTCTTGGTATTGTGTAATGTAATGTGTCAATATTTGAAAAACTGGCAATATTCAGTGAACCGATATTTTCCAAATGACCAATGCAAGATGCTTTTAAAAATTCATAGGCAGAAGGTCCATTCAAAGTGCAAGACCGATAAAGTTATTTTAGTGTAACTGAACATGATTTTAGATTTTACATTGAAACTAATCTTGAAGAAACTACCACTTGAGTTTTGAGTTTGCAGACAACATACACAATCATTTGAAAGCAAAAAAAAAAAAAAAAAAAAAAAAGTACTTAAGATATCTCTTCTTTTTCAAGAAAAGTGAGATTGTGCCAGAGACCAGTTAGGAAGAAACAGTGACCAGACCAAGCAAGAAACTGTGTGAACCTCTAGAATTTTGCTGTCCATTGTGTTAACTCTTTGCTATATGTGGCTTCTGAGCACTTGAAATGTGGTTAGGTTGCATTTAGACATACTGTGTAATATACACAATAGACTTCAAAGACTTAATATGAAAAACATGTAAAAACTCTCCTTAATAAGTTTTTTAGCTTCCCTGGTGGCTCAGATGGTAAAGAATCTACCTGCCATGCAGGAGACATGGGTTCAATCCCTGAGTCAGAAAGATCACATCGAAAAGGGAATGGCAACCAAATCCAGTATTCTGGCCTGAAGAATTCCATGGACAAAGGAGCGTGGCAGGCTACAGTCCATGGGGTCACAAGAGTCAGTCAGGAATGACCCATTAACATTTTCACTTTTTCTAGACTGATTAATACTGGAATGATAATATATTGATTATATTAGGTTAAGTGTATTATTGAATTAATTTCATTAATTTTTCTCTTTCTATTGTGATTACCAGAAAATTGAAAATTACATACCTGGCTTTTCTTTTTTTTTTTTTTTGGTCTCACGTTATGTTTATATTGGACTGTACTATCTAAACTATTTAAGAAGTGAATAGGAAAAAAAAAGAATTATAAGAGGTTTATGAGAAATAAAAAAGATTCAGAATCTCCTTTTTTAAAAGTATGTGTTGCACAAATATTAGATTTTTGTTTTTTTCTTTTGATTGTACCTAGTAATTTTAATCCATTACAAAAATCAACCCTCCCCCCCAAAAAAAGATGTTTACAAGAAGTGTCATTAGTAATTAAAGCATAAATAATTAAATGAAGCAATTTTAAAGGAGAATTTAAAAAATTTTACTATAATAAACTGAAGTGCATTTGTAAGAATATTTGCATAAAGGCTCTACTGAAAATGTAATATAAACAAAATCTCTTTGCTGTAGATGATAGAAGAAACCAATGATTCAAGGACATGGAAATTTTTGTAAGATCAAAATTTAAACTACAATAGCTTGTCTTCATATGCACAAAGCATATATATGTTCTACATAAATAATATGTATATGTCAATACTTTTATGGAGATTTAAAATTTTAAATCTGTTTGTAGATAAGTCTGAGATAGTTACTTCTGGAGAAGGCAATAGCACCCCACTCCAGTAATCTTGCCTGGAGCCTGGTAGGCTGCAGTCCACAGGGTTGCAAAGAGTCGGACACGACTGAGTGACTTCACTTTCACTTTTCACTTTCATGCATTGGAGAAGGAAATGGCAACCCACTCCCATGTTCTTGACTGGAGAATCCCAGGGACGGGGGAGCCTGGTGGGCTGCTGTCTATGGGGTCGCACAGAGTCGGACATGACTGAAGCAACTTAGCAGCAGCAGCAGCAGAGTTAAATGCAGTCTGACTTTTTATTTTATCAGAATTAAAAATGCATTACTTTTTTATATTTAGTGTACAAAATCATGTTTTCAAAATCATTTTCAAAAAATCTTTTTGAGAAATTATAAGCTTAATATGGATATATTCCAGAGGACTTTAAATCTTGATTCAGTTTGTTTAATGAATTAAAAATTCTCTTTGAAGTAATTTATCCTTCTGACTAAAGAGAAAGTACTGACAGTCTTTTAAACATAAATGATAGAGTTACTTATAGCTTTAAGGCCAAATATTGCTTCTCAATAGAGTACCCAGCACATGAATTGACTGCATTCCAACACTTTACTTGTAAAACAACCTTCAAAACTTAGAACTTATTTATGCAAAGGGAAATTTTACCTTTCCCCCATACTGAATAAAACATTCTAGTGTCTCATTGATCTACAATTAGTGGAAATCACTCAACCATGTGAAATCAATCCCTGGGTATTTGTTTTGATAGACTGACTGTGTAACAGAAAACTCCAAAATTTCAGTGGTTTAAACTAACAAGGTTTGTTTTTGCATGACCCAACAATGAGAGCATATATGGTTGGGTGATGTTTTTGACAGCTCTTGCAAATTGAGATTCAGTGGCTCAGTTCCCTTCCAGCATGTGTCTGTGTCCTGCTCTATAGTTTCTTTTTTTTTTTTTAATTTTATTTTATTTTTAAACTTTACATAATTGTATTAGTTTTGCCAAATATCAAAATGAATCCACCACAGGTATACATGTGTTCCCCATCCTGAACCCTCCTCCCTCCTCCCTCCCCATACCATCCCTCTGGGTGGTCCCAGTGCATTCAAACAGATACTGCCCAAGAAAGGGAAGGTTCACCCATGGGATAGATTAAAAAGTATTTGTTTCCTCTTTTGTACTGACTTCCATTGGTCAGAACATCATATGGTTCCATCAAACTCCAAAAGAAGCTGAGAAATCTGCTCTTATTTAGAAAAGAGTCCATGATTACTATTTATTTCAGGCTGTTTGTTTTGGATCATTTTTTTTTTTAACATTCTCTCACCCAATATTGAAAGAGAAAAAAGAAGGGAGGAAGAGACAAAGGAAGAAAGAGAGGGAAGGAAAGAAGAAAGAGAGGGAAGGAAGGAATAAAAGAAACAGTTTCACAAAACTCATATAGATTTTTCTGGAGATTTTTATCATGTATTTTTACTACTAAAAACTAAAACAGGAAGCAAAACAAATAACAAAAAAAGTTATATGTAATATGTAATGTTAGTCCTTTTTATTTTTTTATTCAGGAGTGATGCAAAAAGATAAAAGAGTTACCAAAAAAAACTGTGATAATCCCCTTTTTCTAATGAACTTACATTTTGTGTGTGTGTGTGTGTGATGACACAGTCAAGATTCATGTACATGTTTAAGGAAAATGTAAACATTTGATCCTAAATACCTATAATGAGTTAGAGATACAGGTTGGAACTGCCGGTGTTAGCAACTTGCTGTAGGTGGTAATAAGATAGACTCCTGGCTCAATATAGTCTATCTGCACACATGAATTATTGGGCCCACATTGTGGTTTGAAAGATTTCAAATTAGTTGTAAATATTTCACATCTTATCTCTTTCCTTGAAAGATGGAAAACTCCAGCAGCTCTGGATCTATTTACCCACATCACAATATTCAGTAGAGATGAGCAGTAGCTGAGTTCTTCAGAGGAGTAATATGCTCTCTGATTTGAGAGCCTGCCAATTCTCCCTATTATTTCATACTTTTGACAGCTTTCCTTATTTAGGTTACCTGCCTGGTCCCTGAAGAAGTTTGAGCTTATGACTTCTGATAGGGCATCTATGGGCAACTATATGCAGAGAACTTGGAGCTTATATAAAAAATATATGTAAACATGGGGTTAAAGTGAAAGTCGCTCAGTGGTGTCTGACTCTTTGTGACCCCATGGACGCTATAGTCTATGGAATTCTCCAGGCCAGAATATTGGAGTGGGTAGCCTTTCCCTACTCCAGGGGATCTTCCCAATCCCGGGATCAAACCCAGGTCTCCTTATTGCAAGTGGATTCTTTACCAGTCGAGCCACCAGGGAAGCCCAAGAATACTGGAGTAGCCTATCCCTTCTCCATGGATCTTCCCAACCCAGGAATCAAACAGGGTCTCCTGCATTGAGGATGGATTCTTGACCAACTGAACTATCAGAGAAGCCCAAAACATGAAGTTATTACCTAGCAAATTTATATTCAGATATATAGTGCTAAATATGCCTATTGCAGAGTATTAAATTAATAGTCCTAGTGTATATGCATTTACACAATTTTAATTGTGTATAATATTAGATACACATTTTTAATTTTAAAATTTAATATTACAAACTGCCATTACTGCATGGCAAATAGAAGGGGAAACGATGGAAATAGTGACAGATTTCCTCTTCTGGGCTCCAAATCACTGCGGACTGTGACTGCAGCCAAGAAATAAGAAGACAATTGCTTCTTGGCAGGAAAACAATGACAAACCTAGACAGCATGTTGAAAAGCAAAGACATTACTCTGCTGATAAATGTTTATATAGTCAAGGCTATGGTTTTCCCAGCGGTCATGCATAGTTGTGTGAGTTGGACTGTAAAGAAGGCAGAATGCCAAATAATTGATGCCTTTGAACTGTGGTGCTGGAGAAGTCCCTTGGACAGCAAGGAGATCAAACTAGTCAATTTTAAGGGAGATCAACCCTGAATATTCACTGGCAGGACTGATGCTGAAGCTGAAGCTCCAGTATTTTGGTCATGTGATGCAAACTGACAACTCATTGGAAAAGACCCTGATGCTTGGAAAGATTGAGGGCAGAAGGGGAGAAGAGGGCATCAGAGGATGAGATGGCTGAACAGCATCACCAATGAACATGAACTTGGGCAAACTGGGAGATGGTGAGGGACAGGTACGCCTGGCGTGCTGCAGTCCATGGGGTCACAAAGAGTCAGACACAACTGGGTGACTGAACAACAATACTTGTGTATAATGTATGTACAGGACAGTACATCTTTTAATGTCTGGGTAACAAAAGAGCACATGTTCTGGAGCCTGTGTTTAATTGGGACCAAGATATTAATGTCTCTTTGTTGTATTGGAGACATATTTTAAAATTGGATATTTAAATTTTTTTCATATTTAAAAAATGGAATGATACGGTAACTACCTGATACAATGATTTATAGAATTAAATCAGTGTCAATTCCTGTGTGTATGCATATGTTAAGTACTTTCAGTTCTGTTCAACTCTTTGCAACCCTATGGACTGTAGCCCACTGAGCTCCTCTGTCCATGGGATTCTCCTGGCAAGAATACTAGAGTGAGTTGCCAAGCCCTCCTCAAGTGGAATCTTCCTGACCCAGGGAACGAACCCATGTATCTTCAATATCCTGTGTTGGCAGGCGGGTTCTTTACCTGGGAAGCCCATTAATTCCTGTACTTTTGAGCGAAACAGTAAAACATGTATTGTAAGCAGAGAATAAATGCTATTATTTTTCTTCCATTTTTCTAAATAAGAACATAGAAGGGACTCTAAATATTACATGGAAGAATGGATTCATAAACAGTGTTAAATTAGCTTATTTCAGCCCCATCTGAAGTTTTTATGTATTGTCATTGTTTTAGTCACTAAGTCGTGTCCATCTGTTTGTGATCTAGCGGACTATAGTCCACCAGGCTTCTCTGTCTGTGGGATTTCCCAGACAAGAATACTGGATTTGGTTGCCATTTCCAGGGGATCTTCAAGACCCAGAGATCAGATCTGTGTCTCCTGCACTGGCAGGTGCATTCTTTACCAGTGAGCCACCAGGGAAGCCCGAGTTTGTATGTGTATACCTCTTTATCTACATGAAATTGGCTAATGCAGACATGATTCTGTATTTGGTGATCTCATGGAATGAATTATTCTAACTATCCATGTCCCAGATTCTTAATGACAATGAATAAAGGATCTCTTAGGATTTGTAAAACCTAAAAGCTTAGTTTTCCTTTTTCCTGAGTGTTCTTAAATAACCCAGTTTTTAAAAAAATGTACAAAACCACATTTACTTAATGCTTTTGTAAAAGTCAAGAAAACAAATGCAAAATCAACAAGGGTCGAAGTCACTTAGGCTTCTATAACATCTAAGTAAGCAACTATTCTCTCATTCCCAATCTGTTCCAACATATATAACAGAGATTATGTAGTTAGAAATACCATTTATACTTAAATTGGAAACCACTATGTCTTTGCATAGTAGGAAAGAAAAATGTTAATTTGATTATAGAAATGTTAACAAGTAAAAGCCAAATGAATTCTATTTTTGTCTTTCAGGTCTCTGTGGTCAATCAGCTGGATATGCAAGTCATTGTTTCTAATGTGCCCCCTACTCTAGTGGAAAAAAAGATAGAAGACCTTACAGAGTAAGGGTTTTTCTTTACTTACATATTTGTTTTCATATGGCTACAGTTTTTTACTGAATTAGGTCATTTTAATCATTACAATGTTCAGACTAAACACACATTTTTAAAAATACCTTCTCAAAATTAAACTTAAGTCATTCTTTTATTGAAACAGGTAACTTCATTTGAAGTGATGATCTAAGATTCTTCAAATAAGAATGAAAATTAGATGTGAGATCTTATTATTCAGAATGTTTTGACTAATGGGTCAACATAAACTCAAAATACTGTACATAAGAAATAAGCATAACTACTTGAGTATATATCTTGATTTTGTGGCTCCAGAGTCTTCAAAAAGCTCATTGTCTCAGCAATCCAGCTAGTCCAGGAAATGCTACTATTTCTCAGAGTGATGTGTCTAAATGGCTAAAGCTGATTATTTTGTAATTTTTAAAAATGTTAATTCTTTCATATTTTCATTTTAAAATACATGTCATGTCCCTTTGCCTTTTTAACAGTGTATACTCTACATGGCTGAATATGTTAGTGTTGTCTCAAAACTGTGATTATGAATTCACAATTTCCTAATATTCTAAATATTATCGAGGAATATTAACATGTCTGTATTTCACCCTTAACTACCCTAACCTAGCCTGTACCATTTAATAATGTCATAGTGACACTTATTAGTTATTCCTTGTCTTCTATTGAATTCAACTTGACAGATGTCAGTTACTGTCAATTTGCCTCTTTCAAGTAAAACATCTTTATATTTCTGAGCTGCCAGAAGAAACTGTAGATGGTCAGATAGTTAACCTGCCACTAGCTATGTGTCAAATAAAATACAATAGGCACTGGATTAAGGCATGAGTGACTCTCCTATAATAAGAGCATATGTGTTTGCAAGAATTACTTCCTGGTGCTTCACAAAATTTAACCTTTCTTTGCCACATAAAACATCCTATGAAAGAGGTGGAATAGCGATCAGAGAGTATCTTGTTTAATTCTGTAAAAGTGGTTTATATATGCTTAACTTTTATTAAATAGTAGCTGATTACACCTGTTTTGATGTCATCTATTGGAGCAGGCTTTTTCTGATTACACCATCCAAAAGAGATGACACTCTTTTCAACCCCTGCTTTTGTTCAAAGCATATTTAATATTTATATTATTATATATCAATTTAACATAAGCTTTATAAGATAGGAAATCTACCTTTCACTACTATAATTCCAGTTATATAGTAAGCATTTGATGCATTTTCCTGAATGAAAGTTTTGTGCAAGCAAAATCATGATGTTCTTTTCTTCATATTGAGACAAAATTTATAAAAACTGAAAATGGCCATGTAAAAGTATAATTTCATAGCAGTTATATGATTTATTCCTCTTACATAGATATGAAGATTTTAAAAAGAAAAATCAGGCATCTTTGAAAGAAGTTTTAACTTCATATAATATTGTCTTTGAAACACAAGCTTGGGCAAATAGTTTAATCTTCCCCGGACTCAATTTCACCATTTGTTGAGAAGATAAAACTCCTTTCATAGAATATCATGAGAACTAAATAATATAAGCCATTTAAGACTCTTCTAAAACTATGAAAATTGTGAACATTCAATGAACAATAGATATTCTGTGCAAATGAAGTTAGTGACCCAAAGTCAGTAGGGTAAGGCAGAGAGATCTCAGAGTTTTGGCATGTTCTATACAAAGAATCTAGTTTAGTAATGGAGGTCAGATTATGGATTATGGATTCAAGCAAACTAGTTTGATGTCGATCTTGTGTTCCTTTAGATAGAATTAAACATAAATGTGTGGGACTCCCCTGATGGCTCAGTGGGTAAAGAATCCACCTGCAATGCAGGAGACACAATGACTCAGACACTTTGATCCCTGGACTGGGAAGATACCCTGGAGGAGGAAAATGGCAACCCTGCTCCAGAATTCTTGCTTGAAAAATCCCATGGACACAGGAGCCTGCCAGGCTGCAGTCCACAGGGTTGCAAAGAGTCGGGCATGACTGAGTGACTAAGCACATAAGTAAACCTAAATTTACTAATGCAGTAAGCATAGCACGTGCATGCCAGATTCCCTTTTACAGGATGTCTTTTCTTGTTTGTTTTTTACAATCTGTGTTACTTTAAAGATTTTTAGGAACAAAAATTTTGGATCCCTTTTTAAAAAGAGACTTTTTCCAGGGAAGTTTTATGTCATTGTAAAATAGAGCAAAAGATAAAGAGAATGCCCATATACCTCTTCTTCCACCCCCCTCACACATAGCTTCCCTCACTATCCATATCTTGCACCATAGTGCATTTGTTACAATAAATAAACCTATGTTGACACATCATAATCTATAGTCTACAGAGTCTACATAGTCTCAAATCCATAGTCTACATAGTGTTCACTCTT
The DNA here is from genome assembly GCF_029407905.1 of Bubalus kerabau. NCBI lineage: Eukaryota > Metazoa > Chordata > Mammalia > Artiodactyla > Bovidae > Bubalus > Bubalus kerabau. Next base: position 8,237,632 of record NC_073645.1, read on the forward strand.
GGTTGTATATCCTGTGGTTTGGACTACTGTATCTATCATTGTAATATCATACAGAATAGATTCACTACTCTAAAAAATCCTCCATGCTCCTCAAACCTTTCCCACTAACCCCCAGAAATCAGTGATCATTTTACTGTCTCCATAGTTATATCTTTTCCAGAAGATCATACCCTTGGAATTATATAGTTTATAGTCATTATGATTCCTCTCGAAATCAACTTTAGTAGATAGAAGATGGAAATAGCAATAGACTGTTAGATCTGATTCAGCACCATGAAGCCCCAAATGCTCCATCTCCCAGGGCTGGGTGTGAGAGAATGGAGGGCATAATGAAAGCATACACATAGACGAAGTAGACAGCAGAGTGCCAACTTGGTACTTAAAAATAGGAATTTATTATTCCAATGATCAGACTAACCAATATATATGTTTCCTGTAGGTATTCTTAGATAAGTCACATCACCTTCAAAGCCATCTTCTGTATTTCCTGAGACATCTCTATCTTAAGATGGGAAAACAAACTCCATATGATCATCACTTTTATTTTTCTCCTTTGTATGTGCTTTCAGTCGCTCAGCTGTGTCTGAATCTTGAGACCCCAGACTTTAGCCCTCTAGGCTCCTCCTCTCCATGGGATTTTCCAGGCAAGAATACGGGAGGGTTGCCATTTCCTCCTCCAGGGGATCTTACTGACCCAGGAATCAAACTCATTTCTCCTGCATCTCCTGCATTGCAGGTGGATTCTTTACTGCTGAGCCACTAGGGAAGTGGCCAGATCATAATCCAAAGTGTTCTGATAAGCATAAAATCAGCACAGATTGGGAGAGTAGATCAAAGAAAAATGTAATGATCTAATAAATCTGTTTCACGATTGGGAAGATTTTTCATAAGGTATCAATGTCTTTTGATTACTAAGAGCATGATGCCTGGAAAATAGAATGCTCAAAGAGTATATCTTAGTTGCTATAGGAATGATAATAATTACTCCTCACTTTCTTGGAACTGGCTTAAATAGCTCTACTAATTTTTTTCTTTTATTACTTTGTTTTTTTAATACTTATAGAAGTAACTAAATGACCTTTTGCAATGAAACACATATCTTTTTAATTATATTAATATATTCAGCAAATTCTCCCATAATGAGAATCTGTGCCCCTTATGAGTGGCCTCGCATGTTTGCATTTTGAAGTATCTTAGATTGATCTTAGCATTTATCTCTTTGTGAGCATTGTTTTTCTGTTACAAATTCTTGAGATTAAGGCATAGGAGAAATAGCTGTGAGGGTAAGGTTAAGGAGATCTTATTATAACATACAAATGATTGGCAATAGTGTCTAAAGAAGCGAAGAATTGTTTGCATTTTGTGTCTTCCTCCTTGCTCTTTTCACTTCACCATGAAGCTCATATAAATAAGAGATGCTTGGGATTCTAAAATTTAAATGGTAAGAATCTGTGGAAATGGCATTTTCAAAAATATAGATAAAATAATTTAGAAATATTGTGTTATAATATGAATCAGAATTGGTAACTTAGGTCTCAGAGTTGGTCAAATGCTTCTTATTTTCTAAATACAATATGAAAATTCAGTGAAATTAAGACTTTATTGAAGTAGTTATTACTTTGGTGTGGAGGAGCCTAATAGTTCATGAAAAATTTACAAAGCATCTGAAATGAGTCTGTGTAATTAATCTATAGCTCCTGGAATACAGCTTACAAAACATACTTTAGAAATCTAGCCAAAATGTGTATTTCTGGGATAAGAATTATAAAATCACTTCAGAAGAAAATCTAGGAAACAATAAAAAATAACAGCCAGCACTTATATAGTCTTAAATCTGCATAAGACTTAGAGTTGAGGGGAAAGTTGGAGTTGAAAGGCAAATCAATAAACACATTATCGTTGATCATTTTTATCTACATTTTGCTCTAGAGTTGGGAAGCTCAGGGAATTTTCTATAAAGGGATATATTAATAGTTTACTAATAATAAATTAAAAACAATATTTGTACTTTTAATGGTATTATTTAAATTTTGCTGTTCATTAAATTCATTTTGTTATTAAAATATTTAAATGTTAAAATAATTAGTATTCATCATAGCAAAATCCTTTTGTAAATAAAACTTTATTTTCAGGAGCAGGTAAGGCTGGTTTAGCTAATGGGCTCTAAATTAATGAATCCTAATTTGGAGCATTATATTTTGTAAAGAGAAAGAGTTACAATGCTTGTTTTTTCTATTCTAATTCCTATAAGAAAACACTTTAAAGAAAATCTTCGGTGAAATTCCCAATTGATAAATTAGCAGTTTTTCCTAGGAAGGCTTTTCCTTTTGAATTCACAGGATCTAGGCTTAAGCCCTGGAGAAGGCAATGGCACCCCACTCCAGTACTTTTGCCTAGAAAATCCCATGGACGGAGGAGCCTGGTAGGCTGCAGTTCATGGGGTCACTAGAGTCAGACACGACTGAGCGACTTCACTTTCACTTTTCACTTTCATGCATTGGAGAAGGAAATAGCAACCCACTCCAGTGTTCTTGCCTGGAGAATCCCAGGGACGGGGTAGTCTGGTGGGCTGCCGTCTATGTGGTCGCACAGAGTCGGACACGATTGAAGCAATGCAGCAGCAGCAGCAGCAGCAGCAGGCTTAAGCCCTGGTCTACTAGTGGTTAGGAATTCTTGGACCAGGAAATTAAACTTTTTGATTCCTAGTATCCATATCTTGGGGCTTCCCTGGTGGCCCAGTGGTAGAGAATCTGCCTGCCAATGTAGGAGATGCTGGTTCAGTCCCTGGGTTGGGAAGATCCTGTGGAGAAGAAAATGGCAACCCACTTCAGTAGTCTTGCCTGGGAAATTCCATGGACAGAGGAGCCTGGAGGGTTACAGTCCATGTCATTGCAAAAGTGTCCAATATGAGTTAGTGACTGAGTATGCATCCATATCCTGAAGCTGGCAATTTAGTCATTAAATAAAGAGTAGTTCTTAGTTGTATGCACTGAAGATTTAACAGTGAACTTAAGCAAAGTCCTTGTTCCCATGAAAATTACATTCTATTGGGGAAAAACAGAAAATAGGATAAGAATAATAAATAATACATAATTTGATATCAAGCAGTAATAACTATAATAAAAACAAGTAAAACTAACAATATATGTTATGAAACAGATATATTATTTCATATAGGATGATTGAAGAAAACCTTTCTAATAAGCAGAAATCTAGCAGAAACCTAAGAGAAGTGAGGGAGAAAGTCATTAGTCTGTGGTGAGGTGGGGACTCAGGAGTAGAGAATGTTATCCCAGATAGAGGACACTACATATATGAAAATCCAGAGTTAGGAATATATTTGTCATATCAAGGTATAGATGTCAATGTAGGAAATGAGTTATATAAGATCTCATAGGCTACCTGGATGATTTTAACATTTTACTTTGTGTAAAATAGAAAGTCCTGGGCTTCCCAGATGCAGCTAGTGGTAAAGAACCTGCCTGCCAGTTCAGGAGAGGTAAGAAATTTGAGTTTGATCCCTGGGTCTGGAAGAGCCCCTGGAGGAGGATATGGCAACCCATTCCAATATTCTTGCCTGGAGAATGCTATGGACAGAGGAGCCCAATGGGCTATGGTTCATAAGGTCACAAGGAGTCAGACATAACTGAAGCAAACTTAGCATGCACACATGCATAGTAGATACTAGTTACATGTGGTTATCAAGGACATGAAAAGTGACAAGTCCAAATGAGAGGTGCTGCAATATAAAATACACACCAGATTTCAAAGTCTTAATACCAAAAAAAGTAAAATATCTTCTTAATGTTTTTGTATGGATTATATATGAAATGATCATTTTGTATCGATATACACAGCTAAATAAATATATTAAACTCACCTCACCATTTTTATCTTTAATTTTTTAATGTGGCTACAGAAAATTTGAATTTATATGTGTAATTTGCATTGTATTTCTTTGGGCATTTTGCTTTAAATGTTTTGCACAGAGAAATAACATTGTAGCTTTAAGTTTTAAAAGGTTGTTGAGTGGGAAATCAGGAGACTAGTTAAGAGTCTAGAGCAATAGTCCAGGAGAGGGATCAATGCGGCTTGGAATTGATGGTAGGTATGGAGACAGGGAGGAGTTAAGGATATAATTTTTGAAGATACAACCTACAGAATTTGTTATAAATTGGACATATGAGAAAAAGTAAGAAACAATACTGACTCCTAGGTGTTGGGTCTGAGCAAACAAAGCCAAATAATATTTGTCATACTTGAACACTGAAAAATTTGATAAAAATTACACATGTAAAAGTAATGGTATTGTGTTCTTGGAAAGGATTGACTTTATATGGCAATACTTGATTCATATCAATAAAGGCCCTGGATGTCAGTCCTCTCTCACCATCATGATACTAATTTCCCAACTTAGTAATGGGACTAGAGCCATGAAATTAAAAGACACATACTCCTTGGAAGAAAAGTTATGACCAACCTAGATAGCATATTCGAAAGCAGAGACATTACTTTGCCAACAAAGGTCCATCTAGTCAAGGCTATGGTTTTTCCAGTGGTCATGTATGGATGTGAGAGTTGGACTGTGAAGAAGGCTGAGCGCCGAAGAATTGATGCTTTTGAACTGGTGTTGGAGAAGACTCTTGAGAGTCCCTTGGACTGCAAGGAGATCCAACCAGTCCATTCTAAAGGAGATCAGCCCTGGGATTTCTTTGGAAGGAATGATGCTAAAATGGAAACTCCCGTAGTTTGGCCACCTCATGTGAAGAGTTGACTCATTGGAAACGACTCTGATGCTGGGAGGGATTGGGGGCAGGAGGAAAAGGGGACGACAGAGGATGAGATGGCTGGATGGCATCACCGACTTGATGGACATGAGTTTGAGTGAGCTCCGGGAGATGGTGATGGACAGGGAGGCCTGGCGTGCTGCAATTCATGGGGTCACAAAGAGTTGGACACGACTGAGCGACTGAACTGAACTGAACTGAAAGCTCCATTATCTGTTCCCCACAGTCACATTTTTAGCTCTACATTAAGATTTTTTTTTAATTTATCTCATTTATTCCATGTGAACTGAGTGCATTATAGATATCAGGTATGGTGCTATCTATTCAAACCAATGAAAATATAGGCCTAGCTGGGATATGTGAAATATTTTATTGTATTGAAAGTTTATGGTTGTATAGTTTTTCTTATCTACTATGTTCTAAATTGAATTGCAATAAATATCTCCAATCACATGCCAATTCTGTTCAAGTATTCTTAACACAAAGATGAAGTTGAAGAGGTAATCAACAGAGAATGACTATAAATGATCTAATTTTATCAAATTATCAAGCATAGATATTTCAATAGCACAACTTTTGAAAATAATGTTTTCTGTAATAGGCATCTAATAGCTGTAAAATAAATTGAAGCCAGTCATAAAAATAAAACATAAACTCAATATAAAATGAAATCCATTTTTTTAATATTCAAAGTATATATCATGATTCCTTTAAAAAATGATAAATTTAATTTGGTTTTATTCAGTCTAGGTGATTCATTATTATGACACAAAAGGGATTCACCTACTATTTTTTTTTAAATACTTAGTTTGGGGCTTTATTTTCACAGAGAAAGAAGTAACTTCCTGTCTTTCCTAGTGGAAATACTCATTTTTCAACTCATTATGTTACAAGAACTCATAGTATTTTACAAAATTAAGATAGCCCAGAATACAATTTGACTTGTACAAAACAGTATTTGAAGTGGTTACTTATGTACTTTGAAGAAATAACCAAAGCAAATTACTTTTCGGACTTTTCTGGTAGATCAGATGGTAAAGAATCTGCCTGCAATATGGGAGACAGGGTTCAGTCTCTGGGTGGTCCCTGGAAAAGGGAATGGCAACCCACTCTAGTATTCTTGCCTGGAGAATTGCATGGACAGAGGAGCCTGGTGGGCTATAGTCCATGGAGTCACAAAGAGTCTTTTCAACTAGACTTTACTTTTTCTTTAGATTCTACTGTATATTGATTCAGTGGAGTCATGCATGTTGATGTGTTTGCTTTCAATAGGTTTATTCCTATTTTAATGTCCATACTCACCATTGATTGATTAACACATTTCTGAATGCTTATAGTGAAAACTACCAGTTTCTCTTGGGAAAAAGAAAAAAGTATTGAAGGATAATACATGAGTGTTCTAAATTTATATTTGCTATCTAATATATATGATATAGAAAAATGTAAATACATAATTGTGTCCCTCTTCCATTTTTCTTAGCAACATACACACATATAAAAGAATGGTGCTTAGCTGGTACATTTAGATTGTATATTTTGTCAGATTCAATATATTTGCTCCTATATATTATTTTGCTTTTTTCCCCCCAGAAACAATGAAAACAAAGCAAACAAACAAATAAACATAATGCTTTTTTAGAATTCCACTGAGGACATTTTAATTTTATTTTTATTTTAAAATAATGTTTGATATATTTGAGCAACTGCTATTGTTTGCAAAAAGAGATAAGTAGAATCTTCTTAACTGAAAATGAATTGAAATGGTCATTTTAAAAACCCTGTTTTTTAGTTTTAGGGCTGATAGAGATGGTTTTACATTTTTTGTTTACCCTGTAAGGGGAATACAAACATTAAAAAATAAAGCAGTGTTGGAGCAAATATTCTACTTAAGAAAAGAGCAAGCTTAAAGAATAGGCAGAGCTACATTGTGGGAAATAAAAATAAATTTAATTCATAAAAGACAATTTTAATGAAAGTACCATAATATTGACTGTAATATTTTTATTTAACTCATTATTTATGCTATATATTTTAGAAGAATTTGAATAAATATTTTAAAGCAAACAATAGAGGGAAAAAAAGTAAAGTGTTATAATCTCTGTTTACTTTTCCCAAATATCATATCATTCAGTTTATTTTTCAGAGTTTTTTCTTGTACCAAATAGAAAATAACTCGAAAGCAGTTGCAAGATGAAAATAATATCATGATATTATGATTCCATTAAAAATATGAATCACAGCTGCTTTATAAAGATTTCCAAGATACATAGTGGACATTTTTTTTCCTTTCAAAATACTTATTTCTCTCATATTCTTTTGTTTCATGGTCCAGAAGTTTTGCAAATAGAACAGCTTATTATCTCTTATAATTATTTCCAGGCCATGGTACAAGAAAAATATACTGTGTTCTTGTGCAGCCACTCAATTCAGATGCCTGATCAGCAATGATCGGTGCCTTTATTCTCTTAATCATCTTTGTAGTTCTTCTCTTAACTTTTTCCAACTTCTATACAATTTACCTTTCTGTGCTGCTGTTTTACTAGCTTGTGGAATAAATTCAATCACGTGTTTAGATAAGAAAATTCCATTTGTATCAGCAGCAACACAAACTAGTTTATTAATAATCTCACTTATATCTAAGTTGTTATAAAGGTTATGTTTAGTTTTTTTTTAATGTTTAACTTTATAAAAGGAGAATTTAGACAGTTTATAATGATTCATACAGTGAAACAAGGTAAAAAACATTTAACATAAGTCAGAAATGGAATATGGCAAACAATAGAAAGACATTGTGGAAAGAATGAAAATGAGACTGGAATAAAGAGGCTAAAACGTCCTGCAGAGACACTACAAAGTAGAAAACAAACTTGGTTTTCATCATATTAAGGCCAAAGTGAAAGAAGCATACAAAAAATTGGAAAAAAATGTGAATCAGTTAAAACATTAAGAAAAAACAAACAAACAACAAATCACTTCCATTGGAAATGCAGAACTATTTCCGAGTGAAATGCAGAATTGGAGGAAGGATTTTATCCTGTGGGACATCTTAGAGAAGATATCTCATAATGTCATTAACAAAATGTTCTAGGGAACCTGGAATATTGCTGAGGATATGGTCTGGGTAAAGTCTCTACAAGTCTGTTTTATGAGAGAAATTAGTTTAGAATATTAGGAAAGCCTGTGCTGTGCTGTGTATCCCTCTGGCCATCTGCAATGCCTATTGATTCTTTGAGCCAGGCTTTTGAAAAAGTATTGACAGGTACCTGGAGTGGAGCTCCCTATGTTGCTAGTTAAATATAAAACATATTTATTCAACAAAAGGCTAAGTAGGGTTTGCAATCATGAAATCTGAGGAGTTTTTACAACCACCACAACAAATAGCTCACATTTGTGGCATGTTTTTTATTTGTTGGGCTTTGTGCACTGAATTGGGTGTTATCTAAATAATGTCTCATAGAGGCCTTTGAGGTAGAAATCATTATTTTCCCCTTTGCAGAGAAGAGTTTCCTATAACTTTGAGAGGCTCAGTAATTTTCACAAACATACAGATGCCAGTGGTGGAAATTTAATTAGAATCTACATCTATGAGCTAGCAGCAGGTTGGGTTCCTAACCACTCCCTCTGCACAATGCTTCTTAGAAGGCAGACCTAATTAGAAACCCAACCTATTTTGGGGGGTGGGTGGGTGAAGGAGGTGTGAGCTGCTTTAACACAAGGCCAGAAAACCCCATCAAATGGTAATTTTACTGTGGCTCATTCACACAAATAGGTAACTGAAAAGATGATTGGTGTAACAGTGTTAGTGTGAAAACACAAAAGTTAGCTATAAGTAAATATCTGTTTTAGTTATAAAATGATTTCAGTAAAGTTGCTACACTTTTTTTTAATAACACAATTTCTGGTGAAATGCACATATAAGAAATTGGATAAGTGATGCTGTAAATGAAAATTTATGGGAATCCGCCAAAAATAACTACCTTTGATAATAATCAGTTAACTGAGCCAGTTGTTTATTAAAAAAGGTGTTTCACATAAAAAAAGTTTTTCTTCAACATTTATTAAAAGATGGCTATATAGATTGCAATGTTTAATTTAAATTAGAAGCTAGTTTAAATGTTAAATAATTAGCTATCATGTGGTAGCACAGTAAAATGTTAGTCCCTTGGACTGCAAGGAGATCCAACCAGTCCATTCTAAAGGAGACCAGTCCTGGGTTTTCATTGGAAGGACTGATGCTGAAGCTGAAACTCCAATACTTTGGCCACCTCATGGAAAGAGTTGACTCATTGGAAAAGATCCTGATGCTGGGAGGGATTGGGGGCAGGAGGAGAAGGGGACGACAGAGGATGAGATGGCTGGATGGCATCACCGACACGATGGACATGAGTTTGAGTGAACTCCGGGAGTTGGTGATGGACAGGGAGGCCTGGCGTGCAGTGGTGCATGGGGTCGCAAAGAGTCAGACATGACTGAGCGACTGAACTGAACTGAACTGACTGATACATATATTTAGATATAAACATACATGAACATATAATACTGTATTAACATATCTCTTTATAGAAACTTTGAAACTTTGTCTAAAGATCATGTAATAACCTATTACTAAATATTATGAGTATGCTACTGATCTTTTAAACTGAAGTAAAACAATAAATCCTAAATGTAAATTTAATTTTTTAAAGTATTATAATTATTATACCAATTCATTCACACTGTATTTAATTCTTCACAGATCAGACAGTTTGTTGTATTGAAAAATGTTGCCATAATTAAATACCATACTGCCAAATGTTTGATTATACTACTTATATTTTCAATTGATGTATTGCTTCCAAGAATTTAGATTCAGGGCACAATTAACATTATATAAGCATCATCACAGGCATCTCCCTTGATACAGTGTTTGTGTATGACACAGATGTTACAGATTGATAAAGAGTATTACAGATCCTTCTCTCTCTCTCCCTGTATGTGCATACACACACACACACACACACACACACATATATATATATTATAGAACTTATTTTATTAAAGTTAGACTTCCCTGATAGCTCAGTTGGTAAAGAATCTGCCTACAATGAAGGGGCTGTTGCTAAGTCACTTCAATCATGCCTGACTCTGCAACCCCATAGACGGCAGCCCACCAGGCTCCCCCGTCCCTGGGTTTCTCCAGGCAAGAACACTGGAGTGGGTTGCCATTTCCTTCTCCAATGCATGAAAGTGAAAAGTGAAAGTGAAGTCGTTCAGTCATATCTGACACCTAGCAACCTCATGGACTGCAGCCTACCAGGCTCCTCCGTCCATGGGATTTTCCAGGCAACAGTACTGGAGGGGGATGCCATTGCCTTCTCCGACAATGTAAGGGACCCCAGTTCAATTTCTCAGTTGGGAATATCCCCTGGAGAAGGGATAGGCTACCCAGTATTCTTGGACTTCCCTTGTGGCTCAGCTGGTAAAGAATCCACCTTCAATGCAGGAGACCTGGGTTTGATCCCTAGTTTGGGAAGATCCCCTGGAGAACCAAAAGGCTACCCACTACAGTATTCTGGCCTGGAGAATTCCATGGACTATACAGTCCATGGGGTGGCAAAGAGTTGGACACAACTGAACGACTTTCACTTTCACTCCACTTTCACTTTAAGCAAAAGTCTAATAATTAAAGCCTTCAAAGTCATAATATCATAAATTGACAGTGACCTAGGGCATGCAAATACTTATACTGGTAGAATTTCTTGATGGAATTACGAACTGTAAATCCACATGACATTTTATTTCAAAATGTGTGTGTGAATTGGCTTAATAAATTAATAAAATGGAGTGGAATAAATAAGGGCAATGTAAACATTAGCTTTAATTTATATTTGCCAATTCAAAGTAAGTACTTAGAGAGTTACATTAAAAAAAAAATGAGGTTAAAAAAATTGGAAGCAACCCTTTATCTATGTACATATGAAGATGAAGGTCTAAAAATTCATTATTATGAATATCACACATATATATTTATATATATATGTATATGTGTAAAGTAATGTAATATATATATACATATATATATATAGCATAGGCAGATATTGTAGAAATACTTAGGTATATGGACACAGATGATAAATAGAAAGATTGATTTTTACAAAATATGTTCGTATTCTAAAATACTTAAATTTAGTTTTAATGTATTTATCAGAAAAAGGTTAAAAATAAGACTTCAGATCTGAACTTATTTAGCTTTATTCCAAAATATCTCTAAATGTTTAAGGAAAGAAATCTTAATGATGAGAGAAAAAGAAAAGAATGAAGAGTACTTCAGTAAGAGAAACTTCAACTCTGCTCTTTACACCAGTTTAAAAGTAAACAAGACACTTCATTTACATTGGTGATGTCCTTGGTGTGTACACCATAGACTGTGCTCAGTGGTACAGCCATTTCCTCCAAAGTTTCATATCCTGCTTCTCTTTTAACAGGGCAAACCAAGCACATACCACACTCTGAAGGCAATATATTTTTTTAATAGAGGAGAAAACAGGTCAATTTTGGCATCTGAAGTAAAAGTTATTACCTGGTGCATCAAAATTCTTTAGAATATATTATTCCTCATTCCCCCCAAATGCTTCACAGCTTGGACTCTATTTGTCATGTTTAGTTATTAAAATTAATTAATTTACATATAAATGTCTATATTTAATAATCTGCATTCTAGAGTTAATCTTCAAGGATTAATAATATGAAGTTTTTAATAAGAACATTAAGGAAATTGTCTTTATTTGGCTATAATTTATAATTTCAATTAAAATCATTATCCAATTAGAAAAAAATGTACTTTACAGAAAATTACCTATGGATTACTGTTATTTCTTTCCTTTCTATTGAATATTTACTAATTCTGTACTAAATGATATATCTTTTAGTTATTTGGTGGCTCAGTTGGTAGTCTGCTTGCAATGCAGGAGACCCAGGTTCAATCCCTGGGTGGGGAAGATGCCCTGGAGAAGGAAATAGCAACCCACTCCAGTATTCTTGCCTGGAGAATTCCATGGACAGAGGAGCCTGGTGGGCTATAGTCCATGGAGTCACAAAGAATGGGACAGGACTTGGTAACTAACAATTTCACTTTCACTTTAGTTATTTGTATTCACCTAAATAGGCTCTGAGGATTTTATCATAATCTGATAAATCAGGCAAAACAAAATATCTACATTCTTCCACTGCTATAGTTTTCTAAGGGTCTTTATACACTGAGGGAAAGAGGTATCTGACTCTTGTGCCTTGGTATATAGCTATTATGGCATGTATTACAAAATCTGGTGAAAGGTGTAATTTATAACACCAACCATATGAACTCAAGAGTTCTAAGACCCCATGGCTCCTATAAAGCACAGACAGCTTTATTTGTACAACATAGTTGGCATTTCTCATGAGCCATGGAAGAGCTCAATTGGTATCATAAATTTTAAGTCTAGACTTAAAGAGGACATGGTTGATGACCTCTTTCTACCTTATTCAGCTTCTAGCATCATTGGGAGTTAAATGTTCTAAATACATGGAGAATTTTTTTCAAGAGTTAGTATTCACTGCTGCTGCTGCTGCTGAGTCACTTCAGTAGTGTCCGACTCTGTGCATCCCCATAGACGGCAGCCCACCAGGCTCCCTCGTCCCTGGGATTCTCCAGGCAAGAACACTGGAGTGGCTTGCCATTTCCTTCTCCAGTGCATGAAAGTGGAAAGCGAAAGTGAAGTCGCTCAGTTATGTCCGACCCCTAGTGACCCCATGGACTGCAGCGCACCAGGCTCCTCCATCCGTGGGATTTTCCAGGCAAGAGTACTGGAGTGGGGTGCCATTGCCTTCTCCATAGTATTCACTAAACATTAGCAAAAACCAGGCTGTCATCATTTTTCATTTACTAAATATCATTTCAAGATGAGGGTGATATTTTCCCCCAGATAATCTGTCAGAATGTAATGTTTGTGCTTTGATTTATAGGATTTTGGATCGCTATGTTCAGGAGCAAATTCCTGGAGCCAAGGTTGTGGTGGAGTCCATTGGTGCTCGCCGGCATGGCGATGCCTTTTCTCTAGAAGATTATACCAAGTGTGACTTGACTGTCTATGCAATCGACCCCCAAACCAACAGAGCCATCGACAGAAATGAGCTTTTTAAGTGAGTAGTTAATATCACCCATAGATAATCCTAATTTAAGGCTATAAGTACTTATTTATTTATTTTTTCTACATTTTCTTTTTTTAATATAAATTTATTTATTTTAATTGGATGGTAATTCCTTTACAATAATGTATTGGTTTTGCCATACATCAACACGAATCTGCCACGGGGGTACACGTGTTCCCCATCCTGAACCCCCCTCCCACCTCCCTTCCCATACCATCCCTCTGGGTCATCCCAGTGCACCAGCCCCGAGCATTCTGTATCATGCATCGAACCTGGACTGGCATTTCATTTCACATATGATATTATACATGTATCAATGCCATTCTCCCAAATCATCCCACCCTCTACCTCTCCCACAGAGTCCGTAAGAATGTTCTATACATCTGTGTCTCTTTTGCTGTCTCGCATACTGGGTTACCGTTACAATTTTTCTAAATTCCATATAAATGCATTAGTATACTCTATTGGTGTTTTTCTTTCTGGCTTACTTCACTCTGTATAATAGGCTCCAGTTTCATCCACCTCATTAGAACTGATTCAAATGTATTCTTTTTAATGGCTGAGTAATACATCCAAGTCTATGCCCCAACCAGTAACACTGAAGAAGCTGAAGTTGAACAGTTCTATAAAGACCTCCAAGACCTTTTAGAACTAACACCCAAAAAAGATGTCCTTTTCATTATAGAGGACTGGAATGCAAAAGTAGGAAGTCAAGAAACACCTGGTGTTACAGGCAAATTTGGCCTTGGAATACGGAATGAAGCAGGGCAAAGGCTAATAGATTTTTTCCAAGAGAACTCACTGGTCATAGCAAGCACCATCTTCCAACAACACAAGAGAAGACTACACATGGATATCATCAGATGGTCAACACCAAAATCAGATTGATTATATTCTTTGCAGCCAAAAATGGAGAAGCTCTATACAGTCAGCAAAAACAAGACTGGGAGCTGACTGTGGCTCAGATCATGAACTCCTTATTGTCAAATTCAGACTGAAATTGAAGAAAGTAGGGGAAACCACTAGACCATTCAGATATGACCTAAATCAAATCCCTTATGATTATACAGTGGAAGTGAGAAATAGATTTAAGGGCCTAGATCTGATAGATAGAGTGCCTGATGAACTATGGAATGAGGTTCGTGACATTGTACAGGAGACAGGGATCAAGACCATCCCCATGGAAAAGAAATGCAAAAAATCCAAATGGCTGTTTGAGGAGGCCTTACAAGTAGCTGTGAAAAGAAGAGAAGCAAAAAGCAAAGGAGAAAAGGAAAGATATAAGCATTTGAATGTAGAGTTCCAAAGAATAGCAAGGAGAGATAAGAAAGCATTCCTCAGTGATCAATGCAAAGAAATAGAGGAAAACAACAGAATGGGAAAGACTAGAGATCTCTTCAAAAAAATTAGACATACCAAGGGAACATTTCATGCAAAGATAGACTTGATAAAGTACAGAAATGGTATGGACCTAACAGAATCAGAAGATATTAAGAAGAGGTGGCAAGATTACACAGAAGAACTATACAAAAAAGATCTTCTTGACCAAAATAATCACGATGGTGTGATCACTCACCTAAGCCAGACATCCTGGAATGTGAAGTCAAGTGGGCCTTAGAAGGCATCACTACGAACAAAGCTAGTGGAGGTGATGGAATTCCAGTTGAGCTATTTCAAATCCTGGAAGATGATGCTGTGAAAGTTCTGCACTCAATATGCCAGCAAATTTGGAAAACTCAGCAATGGCCACAAGACTGGAAAAGGTCAGTTTTCATTCCAATCCCAAAGAAAGGCAATGCCAAAGAATACTCAAACTACCACACAATTGCACTCATCTCACATGCTAATAAAGTAATGCTCAAAATTCTCCAAGCCAGGCTTCAGCAATTCGTGAACCGTGAACTTCCAGATGTTCAAGCTGGTTTTAGAAAAGGCAGAGGAACCAGAGATCAAATTGCCAACATCCATTGTATCATGGAAAAAGCAAGAGAGTTCCAGAAAAACATCTATTTCTGCTTTATTGACTATGCCAAAGCCTTTGACTGTGTGGATCACAATAAACTGTGGAAAATTCTGAAAGAGATGGGAATACCAGACCACCTGACCCGCCTCTTGAGAAATTTGTATGCAGGTCAGGAAGCAACAGTTAGAACTGGGCATGGAACAACAGACTGGTTCCAAATAAGCAGTACGTCAAGTCTGTATATTGTCACCTTGCTTATTTAACTTATATGCAGAGTACATCATGACAAACGCTGAGGTGGAAGAAGCACAGCTGGAATCAAAATTGCCAGGAGAAATATCAACAACCTCAGATATGCAGATGACACCACCCTTATGGCAGAAAGTGAAGAGGAACTAAAAAGCCTCTTGATGAAAGTGAAAGAGGAGAGTGAAAAAGTTGGCTTAAAACTCAACATTCAGAAAACGAAGATCATGGCATCTGGTCCCATCACTTCATGGGAAACAGATGGGGAAACAGTGGAAACAGTGTCAGACTTTATTTTTCTGGACTCCAAAATCACTGCAGATGGTGACTGCAGCCATGAAATTAAAAGACGCTTACTCCTTGGAAGGAAAATTATGACCAACCTAGATAGCATATTCAAAAGCAGAGACATTACATTGGCAACAAAGGTCCGTCTAGTCAAGGCTATGGTTTTTCCAGTGGTCATGTATGGATGTGAATGTTGGACTGTGAAGAAAGCTGAGCACCGAATAACTGATACTTTTGCACTGTGGTGTTGGAGAAGACTCTTGAGAGTCCCTTGAAGTGCAAGGAGATCCAACCAGTCCATTCTAAAGGAGATCAGTCTTGGGTGTTCTCTGGAAGGACTGATGTTGAAGCTGAAACTCCAATACTTTGGCCACCTCACGGGAAGAGTTGACTTAATGGAAAAGACTCTGATGCTGGGAGGAATTGGGGGCAGGAGGAGAAGGGGATGACAGAGGATGAGATGGCTGGATGGCATCACAGACTCGATGGATGCGAGTCTGGGTGAACTCTGGCTATTGGTGATGGACAGGGAGGCCTGGCATGCTGCAATTCATGGGGTCGCAAAGAGTCGGACATGACTGAGCGACTGAACTGAACTGAATTGAAATGAATACTCCATTGTGTATATGTACCACAGCTTTCTTATCCATTCGTCTGCTGATGGACATCTAGTTTGCTTCCATGTCCTGGCTATTATAAACAGTGCTGCAATGAACATTGGGGTACACGTGTCTCTTTCAACTCTGGTTTCCTCATTGTGTATGCCCAGCAGTGGGATTGCTGGGTCGTATGGCAGTTGTATTTCCAGGTTTTAAGGAATCTCCACATTGTTCTCCATAGTGGCTGAACTAGTTTTCATTCCTACCAACAGTGAAGTGGGTTCCCTTTTCTCCACACCCTCTCCAGCATTTATTGTTTGTAGACTTTTGGATAGCAGCCATTCTGAATGGTGAGACAATTTCTTTAACAAGTGGTGCTGGGAAAACTGGTCAACCACTTGTAAAAGAAGGAAACTAGAACACTTTCTAACACCATACACAAAAATAAACTCAAAATGGATTAAAGATCTAAACATAAGACCAGAGACTATAAGACTCCTAGAGGAGAACATAGGCAAAACACTTTCTGACATAAATCACAGCAGAATCCTCTATGACCCACCTCTCAGAATATTGGAAATAAAAGCAAAAATAAACAAATAGGACCTAATTAAAATTAAAAGCTTCTGCACAACAAAGGAAACTCTAAGCAAGGAAAAACACAGCCTTCAGAATGGGAGAAAATAATAGCAAATGAAGCACCTGACAAAGAATTAATCTCAAAAATATACAAACAACTCCTGCAGCTCAATTCCAGTAAAATAAACGACCAAATAAAAAAATGGGCCAAAGAAATAAACAGACGCTTCTCCAAAGAAGACATACAGATGGCTAAAAAACACATGAAAAGATGCTCAACATCACTTATTATCAGAGAAATGCAAATCAAAACCACAATGAGGCTATAAGTACTTTAAGTTTGGTGGTGATTGATGGTTTAGTCACTAAGTCGCGTTTGACTCTTTTGACCCCATGGACTGTAGCTTGCCAGGCTCCTCGGTCCATGGTATTCTCCAGGCAAGAATACTGGAGTGGGTTGCAGTTTCTTTCTCCAGGGCATCTTCCCGACCTAGGAATCGAATAGTCTCCTGCATTGCCGGCAGATTCTTTACCAACTGAGCTACAAGGGAATCCCCACTTAAAAGTTTAAAACCCACCAAATTGTTCTTCAAAGTGAAGTGTGACCAAAAAAAAAAAAAATCTAAGAAGCAATGCCTAGGGTGCTCAAGCCTAGAATTTTCACGTCTGATTGTGAGATAAGTGAACTCGGAGGATCTTTCTCCTTGAGATGTCGGAAGATCCATTATGCTTAAGAGGAAGCAGCAGTTCAATGAGCTCACCTTGCATCTTCTTCCACTCTTACTCCACAAACCTGGCTTTTAGAGAGGAAAGCACAGATTCATTCTTAAAGTGGCAGTTGCCTGCAATGATGTTAATAGGCTTGAATTTTTAAAATAAGCCTAATTTCTTCAAGGTCTTCCTGTACAGGCAAAAATTGGTGTCTGATTTTCCCCCTGACTTGCTCTTGGAGAGCAGAGGATATAGTCACTTCCACCTAAGTCCATGTGACATTTCATCCTGGCGTGAATTTGAATATATGAGTTATAAATCCTAAAAATAAGGAAATAACAGAATCATAAACAAAATGCTATTATAGAGTCTCCTTCGGAAGTTATTACAGCGTTTGTTGTTGTTAATTTCTCCTTTACTTTAGTGACACCTAGTGTTCAAATGATTCTTGGCATGTAATTCTTATCCAAAGTAAAACATATAGTAAAAATGCATATTGTTATATAATAAAATGTGTATATTCCAAATATTCAGAGGTGTGTGTGTGTATATATATATGTATAAGCTACATATATATCTTCCAAACCCATTATTTCAGATTTTAGTTTTTCTTTGTCTCTCTATATAATAAACAGCATATAAATAAATATATGCATATATAAATTTACATGTATGTCCATATATGGATGCACGTTTTTATTTAGTAAGCATATCATTTATTTATTAAAACTCATAAATCCTGAATTTGTTTTTACTTTATATCTGTTCATCAGCATTCAACTATTCTTATTTTAACAACAATAAAATCCTGATTTAATATCAACTTAATTTTTTAAAGGACATAGTTGTCAAGTATTAATAATTAAGATAAAATAAATTTATATATAATAGATATTTGGGCTATTTGCAAGATAATACACTAATCATCTGAGGAAACACAAATGACTGAAGCAATTGCTTCCTCTCAGGCTTTAGAATCACCATCCAAATGAAGCAGCATTTGTCTACTAAGTCAATATTTGCTTGTTTTTTTAATTTAAAAGTTCTTTAGGAATACACTTTAAATGCAATTTATATATGTTCTTTCTATTAATTGTCATTATTAATATTTATTTAAATTCATCTGCATTCGTTTATATACATATTGGTTTTATTTCCAAGTATAATGATAGATTGAATTTAAGTTGTTTTCCTAAATTTAAAAATATCTCTGTTCTTTAGGATGACAACCTGTCTCTAGAGAGTAAAATAATGTTGATTATTATTTGAATTGTACTTACAAATATTTTAGAGATAAAAGATTTGGAAACGGAAGCCAATTTGATTTCAACTGACAGTATGAAGTATAAGATACACAGTCTTCATTCTAAACAACTTTTCCCAAACATACATTATATTGTGAAGAGTAGAACTCTAAATTCAATTCAATAACTATTATAGCCAAGAAGAAAGCCAAAAATATATAGTAACTATAAACTTTAAAAAATTATATTGAGGAGAAGACAGAATATCTGTGAAGTATTAAAAATTTTTTCTTAGTAGTCTTCACCTTGAACTAATAGCTGTGAAACACTGGTCTAATTTAAACCCTAGAATTGTTTCTTGAAATGTTTTGTAATGAAATTACATAGATACATTACATAATGCAAGTCTGATAATGCAAAGATATTATCAGACCTTATTATCTATTCTAAAGTTATAAAATGTTTTGTATATTTACTTTTAACACTGAACGAATACACTAGGACATTAGGATTGTTGCCTAGTGTCCAGACCAATGGAAATAGGATTATCTTCTCAATTTTCCCTTATCCTAAAAGCTAACAATGTTAGAATTTGCTGGAAAAAGCTTTAGAAACAAACAAACAAACAAAAAAAGTACTTCCTCCAAGGTGTTCACTTCAATTTTTGAAAACTGATTTAACTATATCCAAAAAATTAAATAAACATCAGTTCAGTTCAGTTCAGTCTCTCAGTCGTGTCCAACTCTTTGCGAACCCATGAATCGCAGCACACCAGGCCTCCCTGTCCATCACCAACTCCCAGAGTTCACTCAGACTCATGTCCATCGAGTCAGTGATGCCATCCACCCATCTCATCCTCTGTCATCCCCTTTTCCTCCTGCCCCCAATCCCTCCCAGCATCAGAGTCTTTTCCAATGAGTCAACTCTTCACATGAGGTGGCCAAAGTACTGGAATTTCAGCTTTAGCATCATTCATATAAATGCGTAGAAAACTGGAATGACATTAATACTCTTTAATTACATATTTTATTTCATGAGGTTATGAGTATTTTTATTTTTCTCATTTTGAGTTATCTGAGTTGCTTAGATTTTTTGCAGTTTATGCATATCATTTTTTTAAATTTTTTTAAAATTTTATTTTATTTTTAAACTTTACAAAATTGTATTAGTTATGCCAAATATCATAATGAATCCGCCACAGGTCTTGCTTTGATTCTTTAGGTTCTTTGAGTATCTTTAATCTGCATTTTTGTCTGGGGAGCTTTTGTTCTTATTGTTTTCATTTCTGGAATATTCTCAGACAAAATATCTTCAAATATATCTTATACCCTATTCTGTCTTTATTCCTTTTCTGAGACTCCAATTAAAATTTGTTTTGTCCTCATAGCTTTTGAGTGTTTTATTCTTGTTCTTCTCCCTTCTCCCAACATTCTTGTCTCTTTGTATTTTTGTTTGGATAATTTCTGTTGCCCTTTTTGCAAGTTCTCTGACTCATCTGTGTTAGCCTTTCGTTAAGCACATTAAAGGAATTCTTTATTTCTATGTCTTTCAAAAACATGTTTTTTCCTTTTCTATTTGGTTCTTACAGTTTCTATCACCTTACTGAATTTCTCATTTCAGGCATGTTTTCCACCTTACACTAGATCCCATAAAATATTAATCAGAGTTGTAGTAGAGTCCCTATGTGACAGTTCCCATACCTGAATTACCTGTCTAGTTCTCCTGCTTTCTGTATCTTTCAGCAGTCCCTGAATGCCTGTGATAGAGGGCTTTCTCTCCATTCTTACTCTTGTGATGGAGTAAACGGCCCTTGCTTGGTGCTTGGTTCTACTCTTAAGGTGGGGATGGGACAATGATGGGTTTGGGAGGTTCTATTTCCTTGTCTAGTCCGTGTGCCTAGAACTCCTTCTTGTGGCATCCATAATCTACTTCATAATTGTGGAGGCTCTTGTGTGTAGGAGACTCCCTGCCCCTCCCCCACAGGTAGTAGACCTCTACTTTGCAGGCTCTTTGGCTACAGAAATCTCCTTCTTCTCTCCCAGATGGGGTGAACTTTGCTCATCACTCTTTTCCAGAAGCAGTGGACCTTCACTTAAGCTTTCCTTCCTCTCTCTCTATGTAGCTCTTGCTTTGTATGAGATACAGGTCCAGGGAATTGCAGAGAGCAGAGCACCCCAGCCTTAGTTGATTACTTCCTATATCCCTTCACTATGTAGAGGATTTTCTCTGGTTCCCTTCCCTGTACCCAATCTATCTTTATGGTGGTCCATAGGAAAAAGTTTACAAATGAGTGAAAATCCCACGTGTGTTTGTGGGTAACTTTTTTTTAACTGTTACCCTTTGCAATTCAGTTTTTTTTTTTTTTTGCTTGCAAAAATTATAATTTCAATTTTATAGACTTTCCAGTCATTAGGGTGGGTGCCACCTTCTCCTGTGGCATTCTACCTCCTGAGCAGAAACAGACAATTCTATTTTAAAATAAAACTTAATTAAATTTGAAAATAAGCAAAGACAATTTTAGCTTGTATGTACTTTTTATATGCCTAGGCTGCTTAACATTAGCCTGTTCAGATAGTAAATAAGAGATAAAGAAGAAGGTAGAAAAAGCTGGTATATTTTAGAAACTGCATTTATAATTGCAATGTTTAAAAATACATAATTTAAAATGAATCTAACTACCAAGGTCTGAAAAAAAACTTCTTTCAACTTCTTAAATCCAGGAAAAAGAGTTAAAATACTGAAAATTCAAATAATTGGAAAACTAAATACTGGAACCTGGTTAAGAGAATTGTGGACTGGTGTAGAGAAAATAGTGGCTCACCCCTGGTTTACTTAATTAAGCAGATCCAAGTGGAAAGGATGTGGGCAGATATGTTAACCATTGCCCACTCTGTGAAACTATTTCAGAGACCCACAGTGTTTACTGATCAAGGAAATAAGCAGTTGTTCCCCCACCATTTAGGCGTGGGCTTTTGAAGTACAAAATACATCTTCCTGCTCACCCTCCTCTTCATCCTACATTGATATGTACACTGTGACATTGAATCATCAAGGTAAAATGCAGGATGGTCTGTGGTTACATATTGTGCTTTTTTTCTTAATTTTTCATTGTTCTTTTTTTAAAATATTGGAATATAATTGCTTTGCAATGTTATGTTATTTTCTGCTTTACAACATTGTGAATCAGCCATATGTATACATATACCCCCTACCTCTTAAGCATCCCTCCCAATCCCCTTTTCCTCCTCTAGGTCATCACAGAGACCCTAGCTCAGCTCCCTGTGCTATACAGTAGATTCCTGCTAGCTATGTATTTTACCCGTGGTAATGTATATGGGCTTCCCAGGCGGATCAGTGGTAAAAGAATCCACCTGCCAATGAAGGACTCACAGGAGTCGTGGGTTCAGTCCTTGGGTTGGGAGGATCCCCTGGAGAAGGAAATAGCAATCCACTCCAATATTCTTGCCTGGGAAATTCCATGGACAGAGGAGCCTGGTGGGCGACATTCCATGGGCTCACAAAGAGTTGACTGTGACTGAGAGACTGAGCACAATGTGTATATGTCAATGCTACTCTCTCAATTTGCCCCCCCACCCCCGCCAGCCCCGCTTCTTTGCAAGTGGTGTTCCACACAAGTAAATGGAGGCAGGGATATAAGTTTGCATGTGCTTCATCCGTTGAGTGAATCAGAAGATATGAAACTGGCTTAGGAATTTACTTCATCTAGGGAAAACAGAGCAATAATGGATTAACGTTGGCTAAATGCTAGGAGTGGGCTTCCCTGGTGGCTCAGAGGTTAAAGTGTCTGCCTGCAATGCGGGAGACCTGGGTTCAATCCCTGGGCCAGGAAAATCCCCTGGAGAAGGAAATGGCAACCCACTCCAGTATTCTTGCCTGGAGAATCCCATGGACGGAGGAGCCTGGTGGGCTACAGTCCACTTGGTCACAAAGAGTCGGACACGACTGAGCGACTTAACTTTAACTAAATGCTAGGCCAATTACACTCATCTCACACGCTAGCAAAGTAATGCTCAAAATTCTCCAAGCCAGGCTTCAACAGTACATGAACCGTGAACTTCCCGATGTTCAAGCTGGATTTACAAAAGACAGAGGAACCAGAAATCAAATTGCCAATATCCATTGGATCTTTGAAAAGCAAGAGAGTTCCAGAAAAACACCTCCTTCTGCTTTACTGACTATGCCAAAGCCTTTGACTGTGTGGATCACAACAAACTGTGGAACATTCTTAAAAAGATGGGAATACCAGACCACCTAACCTGCCTCCTGAGAAATCTGTATGCAGGTCAAGAAGCAACAGTTAGAACTCGACTTGGAACAACAGACTGGTTCCAAATAGGGAAAAGAGTACATAAAGGTTGTATATTATCACCATGTTTATTTGACATATATGTAGAGCATATTATGCAAAATGCAAGGTTGGATAAAGCACAAGCTGGAATCATGATTGCCAGAAGAAATATCAATAACCTCAGGTATGCAGATGACACCACCCTTATGGCAGAAAGTGAAGAAGAACTAAAGAGCCTCTTGATGAAAGTGAAAGAGGAGAGTGAAAAATTTGGCTTAAAACTTAACATTCAGAAAATTAAGGTCATGGCATCCGGTCCCATCACTTCATGGCAAATAGATGGGGAAACAGTGGAAACTGTGACAGACTTTATATTTTGGGGCTCCAAAATCACTGCAGATGGTAACTGCAGCCATGAAATTAAAAGGAGCTTGCTCTTTGGAAGGAAAGCTATGGCCAACCTAGATAGCATATTGAAAAGCAGAGACATTACTTTGCCAACAAAAGTCCATCTAGTCAAAGCTATGGTTTTTGCAGTAATCATATATGTATGTAAGAGTTGGATTATAAAGAAAGTTGAGCACCGAAGAATCAATACTTTTGAACTGTGTTGTTGGAGAAGACTCTTGAGAGTCCTTTCAACTCCAAGGAGATCAACTCAGTCAACCCTAGAGGAAATCAGTCCTGAATATTCATTGGAAGGACTGATGCTGAGGCTGAAACTCCAATACTTTGGCCACCTGATGTGAAATACTGACTCATTGGAAAAGACTCTGATGCTGGGAAAGACTGAAGGCAGGAAGATAAGGGGACGATAGGGGATGAGATGGTTGGGTGGCATCATTGACTTGATGGACATGAGTTTGAGAAAGCTCCAGGAGTTGGTGATGGATAGGGAAGCCTGGCATGCTACAGTCCATGGGGTCACAAAGAATCGGGCACAACTGAGCGACTGAATTGAACTGAAATGCTAGGAAGGGATCTGTTCACTTCACCCTTAGACTTAAAAAGGATTTTGACAAGCAGCTAAGTAGACTATGGATGAGAATAAAGAACAAATATCACGTCTTTATTGATCTTGAATCTGACAGCTTTATTTCCTTCCTAAAAGAAGTAAGCAAGGAGAAAAATAGTATAAGTAATAAATGCTGAAAAACAAACTAAAAGAAATAACATTCTGATGACTCAGAGGTAGACTATATCTCTGGAAATAATTCTCTTATAGAAACCATTGGAAAACAATTTAATATTTCCAACAGAAAACAAGACTATATAAGACAAATGGTATATGTGTTTTACATGTCCTGAATCTTGACCTCGTTCTGGTAAATATGTTCCACAAAAGAATAGTGTGGTTGACCTTCTTCCACATGGTAGCAAGCTGGAACCCTCAGGCCATTTGGAGTATGCCTTTCCTCTGCTCATATTGACTACATGTGGATTAGTGCACATTCCAGAGAAGGCCAGTTAGATTTCATCTTTAAGGATTGACATGGATCTTGGGAGACAATAGAGCTCTTAGTCCTGAAATCAGAAAAAATATGAAACAAACAAACAAACTCTGAAGTTTCTTTGGGCTACATTTTTCCATCTTTAGGGAGAAAATCTTCTAAAATCCATTGACTATCCAAATTTGGACTTGCCTGTAATGAAAAGGCATATGAAAAACAAATTGGCAAAATGAAGTATAAATATAAGTTCGCAGCATACTAAGGTAAAGAAAAAAAATGATAAAAGAGGTAAAAACAAACTTAGAGGACTATCAAGATACCACCTGATAGTTACACATATCTCTGGAAACAGTGAGAGACTATTTTGGGGGACTCCAAAATCACTGCAGATGGTGACTGCAGCCATGAAATTAAAAGATGCTTGCTCCTTGGAAGAAAAGTTATGACCAACCTAGATAGCATATTCAAAAGCAGAGACATTACTTTGCCAACAAAGGTCTGTCTAGTCAAAGCTATGGTTTTTCCAGTAGTCATGTAAGGATATGAGAGTTGGACTGTAAAGAAAGCTGAGCACTGAAGAATTTATGCTTTTGAACTGTAGTGTTGAAGAAGACTCTTGAGAGTCCCTTGGACTGCAAGGAGATCAAACCAGTCAACCCTAAAGGAAATCAGTCCTGAATATTCATTGGAAGGACTGATGCTGAAGCTGAAACTCCAATACTTTGGCCACCTGATGTGAAGTATTGACTCATTGGAAAAAACCCTGATGCTGGGAAAGATTGAAGGCAGGAAGAGAAGGGGATAATAGGAGATGAGATGGTTGGATGGCATCACCAACTCAATGGACATGAGTTTGAGCAAGCTCTGGGAGTTGGTGATGGACTGGGAAACCTGGCGTGCTACAGTCGATGGGGTCACAAAGAGTTGGACACAACTGAGCGACTGAACTGAACTGAGGTAAAAAATTGTACTAGTTATCACAGAAACAAAACACGAAAATATTATTGAAAGATTTCATTACATCACAGGCAGAATCAATGAAAAATTTTGTCACATGTCCTTTAAAAGCAATTGAGTATGTTTTAGAACTGTTGAAACAAAAGTAAAGATGAATTAATCATAAAGGAACAAAAATTGATGCCTTAAATTCCATCTGTATGATAAAATGCCAAAAGTCAATGGAATCAAATTCACAATATTTTAAGGAAAATGTTATGCCTCAAGGATTTTTGCCTAGACAAGTTGTTTCTCATATATAGAGCAAAAAGCTGTTCTAAATCAGTTTTGGATTCAAATGTGATGCTCTCCTCTAGTAAAAAATACTCAAGATTTCTTAAATTGAGAAATCAACCAAAATAAATATCTAAATAATGGAATTATTGTAGTGTTAAAAAGACTAATAAATCTTCCTTTATGTGATTTGGATATCAATGAGAATCCAGTAAAAATCCAATAGAATAGTGATCTGTTGTCCTCATGATAGGAATCATTTTTCCCTGCAATTTATACTCTTTGTCTACTTCTGATCCTTCCCAGTTTCTAATAATACGATTCTTGTCATGTAACTCTTAATCTGTACTTCATTTGGAATTTCTTATTTTATCTGATAAACATTCAAACAAAGTGTTGTGCAATTCCATTCCAATTTAGTGCTTGGAACAATGGAAAAACCTTTATTGTATTCCCAAACATATCTGAAAATGATCTAGGAAAAATTGATATGAAAAGTATATTTTTCATCTACAAAAGCATATTTGTAAAAAATAAAAACAAACACGCATCCTAACTGCTTTGTATTATAGTATGCTAACTTGAATAAAAACCTGCATAGCTTTAAAACTGAAACGAGTTATTTGAATCATTCAGTTCAGTTTCGACCCCATGAATCTCAGCATGCCAGGCCTCGCTGTCCATCACCATCTCCCGGAGTTCACTCAAACTCACGTCCATCGAGTTGGTGATGCCATCCAGCCATCTCATCCTCTGTCGTCCCCTTCTCCTCCTGCCCCCAATCTCTCCCAGCATCAGAGTCTTTTCCAATGAGTCAACTCTTCGCATGAGGTGGCCAAAGTACTGGAGTTTCAGCTTTAGCAGCATTCCTTCCAAAGAACACCCAGGACTGATCTCCTTTAGAATGGACTGGTTGAATCTCCTTGCAGTCCAAGGGTCTCTCAAGAGTCTTCTCCAACACCACAGTTCAAAAGCATCAATTCTTCGGTGCTCAGCTTTCTTCACAGTCCAATTCTCACATCTATACATGACTACTGGAAAAACCATAGACTAAATGGACCTTTGTTGGCAAAGTAATGTGTCTGCTTTTCAATATGCTATCTAGGTTGGTCATAACTTTTCTTCCAAGGAGTAAGCGTCTTTTAATTTCATGGCTGCAGTCACCATCTGCAGTGATTTTGGAGCCCAAAAAGATAAAGTTTGAATCATTAGGTTTCCTAAATTGAAAGATTAATAAACTATCCAAGGATTCCTATTTGATATCAGGCATCTTTTTTTTTTTCTGTAAAGAAGCTATGAACAGCATCTTTAACTAGATTTAAAGTCAGCACAGTCACTTGGAAAATTAGAATAAAAAGTATCAAAAGGGAAGAAGTAGCCTGTAAAATGCACAAGGATAGCAATCTTCAGTTACTATTTGATGGTGAAATTTTGAGCCATTTAAATCTTTCTTTCACATTTCTTTGTATTTTTCACATCAGTATTTTATATTAAAACATGTTTCTAAAATGATGTTTTCACTTTGTATGTGCTGTGTAATTAGAAATATATAAAAAAGTTTATTAATAGCAAAAAATTATATTAGTAGTGCACAAAATATTAGCAGCTGTTATCTTTGCATTATGAGCATTTGAGTAATTTTGCTTTTTGAACTATTTTGCTTTTCTATTTTCTATAGTAGGACATTTCATTTTTTATGGATAGAAGTGAAACGTGTGAAACATATATGAAACATGTATGAAACATATATGAAACTCGTTCCATATATGAAACGAGTCACCAGTCCAGGTTCGATGCACAATACTGGATGCTTGGGGCTGGTGCACTGGGACGACCCAGAGGGATGGTATGGGGAGGGAGGAGGGAGGAGGGTTCAGGATGGGGAACACATGTATACCTGTGGCAGATTCATTTTGATATATGGCAAAACTAATACAATATTGTAAAGTTAAAAAAAATAAAAATAAAATAAAATGATTTGGGCCAAAAAAATAAAAATTAAAAATTAAAAAAAGAGACATTATTTTGCCAACAACAACAACAAAAAAGAAATTAAAATACAAATACCTAAGACATTTGTGGTTTTGTGGTTTTTCAGAACATAATTGTTATATGAATATTATAGGATATGTAAAAGATCATTTAAATGTTCCTGAGAATCTTTCACCCCATTCCAGTACTGTTGCCTGGAAAATCCCATGGATGGAGGAGCCTGGTAGGCTGCAGTCCATGGCGTCGCTAAGAGTCGGACACGACTGAGCGACTTCACTTTCACTTTTCACTTTCATGCATTGGAGAAGGAAATGGCAACCCACTCCAGTGTTCTTGCCTGGAGAATCCCAGGGATGGGGGAGCCTGGTGGGCTGCCGTCTATGGGGTCGCACAGAGTCGGACACGACTGAAGTGACTTAGCAGCAGCAGCAGAGGAATCTTTAAAAAAAAAAATGCCTGCTAAATACAGCATAAAATATGTGAAAAAAATGTTCAGTCTAATTAAATTAAGTAACAATTATTCCTTAATTCTTCTCCCCAACACAATACTCATAGTTGGAAATGCATTATTTAGAGAAACGTTTTACAAGAACTACTAGATAAATTGGGCTTCCCAGGTGGCGCTAGTGGGTAAAGAACCGGCCTGCCAGTGTATGACACATAGAGATGAGTGTTCTATCCCTGGGTTAGGAAGATCCCCTGGAGGAGGGCATGGCAACCCACTCCAGTATCCTGGCCTGGAGAATCCCACAGGTGGAAGAGCCTGGGTCACAGAGTCAGACATGCCTGAAAGGACTTCGCAGGCATGCGAACCACAAATACTTATCATCCTGAGTGTACTGATTTACTGCCTGCATCATTTATTTAGTATTCTGTTTCTAGGAAGAAGAAAACCTTTTAATTCGTTCATTCTTTCCCATAAAAGTATTTTGGTTTGAGATTTGAGAGTGTTGACATTTAGGGTGGTCTGGTGAAACCTAATTAAATACTATGAAGACTTGGTTTGGTATCTCAGATTTGTTTCCTTAACTTTGTAACTTTGTGGTCTGCAGTAAATCAGTATTAAGGTTCTATTTTACAGAATTATTTTGAGAACCACAGAAACAAAATGCAGAAAGATATTTTTAAATTGTACCATATAATTTAGAATGTATATTTTATCCCACCTGAATAACTTACTCTAAATAATCTCAACATAGTGATATAAATTTCAATAACATCATTACTTTTGCTAAGTCTATAAGCACAGTAAGGGTCATTGTTATTAGTATGTTTGATATGTGCACATAGAACTGTTACTCTATTGCTCTTGCTTTTTATATACACTTTTCTTATTCATAATAAGATTTCTGACTCAGCTTATGTTATAATTAAACAAAATATTAAAAGAGATTACCAAAAATATTTTGTTTACTAAAAGGCCTTTTCTGTTAATATTGATTTTACTGTTTATCTAACAATAAAGATTTTTAGATGGCAAACTGCTTGATATCAATAAAGACTTTCAGCCATATTATGGGGAAGGAGGACGCATTCTGGAGATCCGGACTCCAGAGGCAGTGACCAGCATTAAAAAGCGAGGAGAAAGTCTCGGCTATACTGAAGGGGCGCTGCTGGCTCTGGCCTTCATCATCATCCTCTGCTGTATTCCTGCCATTTTGGTGGTTTTGGTCAGCTACAGACAGTAAGTCTTGATACCTGCTGAAATACGGACAGCTCCTCAAGAAGGCATATCAAAAACTTGCCTCTGGTAAAATAGCATTGAGGTTGTAAAATATTCATGGTGCAAACATTCTGGGAGTGTGGTATTTTTCTTGTGCCAAATAACCTTCCTTTAAGGGAAAACTACAAACTTTCAATACATTTTTCACAGATTTCTCAGTGTTCCTGTGCTAAAATATTCTTATCTGCCAGGAATATGAAGTTACCTCCTATAGTTTCATTTATGCTCTTCATCAGGTTAAGAGCTTTGGGAAGAAAAGTAGTGGAATGTCATATACAGATACCACAGTTGCAAAGGAAGGTCTATAACCTACATATCAATGCATTGTCATGCTAGATCTTTATCCATACTGTCAAACTTATCCCTATGCAGATATTATAGTTTGAAAAAATCATTTAAAAATCATGGCACAGCATATATAATTTCCCATATGATTTCTTCTTTCTTGGGTAGCCTTGATAGAGTCTATATTGTAACTTCTAACATTATATTATAGCTGTACAAGTCTTACATTTTTTCTAGTCCCTATAGACAAATACATTCATTTAAAATATCTATATTTTTCTTGTTTAGGGTCTTTACAGTAGTCAAGTAAATTTTAGCTAATTTAAACATCTATATTTAAAATAGTCTAGAAAGCAATTTTTAAATTTGATACTAGATATGGGAACTTTGTGATAGAGGGTTGTGCTTTTTAAGTATATCCCTATTGATGATAAATGCTAAAAAACAAGCAGCAACAACAACAAACTGTGGAATAGGTTAAGAAGAAAGGTAGCCCTGAGGGTGCCACAAAATGAAAATAATTAACAGGAATCATAAATCAATTACTTGATATAACAAATAATGGTAGAATGGCTACTCATCATTTAAAATACCTACCGGGAAAGGACTAAAAAAGTCCTTACGTAATCTTAAACTGTTATCTTTGTTCTCTAACAATGAGGATTTTCTATTGAATTAAATAAGGTAAGGTAATTCCAACTTGAAAGTTGAAGAATGTGCTGTGCATAAACATACTATAGGAATATTTTCTGTCACAAAAGCAATGAGAAGTTGCAAATATAACATTTAGGTTGACATATTGGAGTTCAGTGTGTGCTTAAATAAGTTGATATGCCAAATCTAAAGCTTATACACAAACAATAATGGACACATTTTTAGATTATTAAGCTATCAATCCAATATTAATTTTCATGTTAAATATGTCTGTATCACAGTTACTTTTTCATTCAACTATTTCTGAAAGGAGATTTATTATATCCTGCTAGCATTAAAATAAGTGAGAAAACTTCTTTTACTTGGCATAGAAGGCAGCGATCAAAACTAAAGCATCCTGGATGTTATGCTAAATAGTCTGAATTTTAACAAAATATTAAAATCTTTAATATTTAAAGATTTTAAAGATATTTTATTGTTTTTTAATTCAGTAATCGGCTTGACAATCTAAGAGTAAATTTTGGTTACTCTCTTTTTGTAGATTAACAAAAGTAAACGTGTTATAAAGTAAAATTTTGTTGTTTTAAAATCTAACTTTTGTACCTTCATTTTCTGCTTATAAATAGATTGGAATGAATGATAATTCTTTCATTTTAAGATGTTTCTTTGAAATTTGCTGTGGATGGAAAACTATGAGTCAAATGTGAAAGTGTCATAAATTTAGTATCCAAGCTTGTCACCTTCCAATTCTAGCTTCAGCTTCAAAGTGAGGACGAGTATAACTGGGGCTTGCTGCCTGACTCCATTTCTTTAATAGTCTTCAAGCATAGTAAACCAAAATGCCAGTTATAAAGATCAGAGCATCTTTAATATTCCATTTCTCTATCAGAGGAAAAACTCACATATGCATGTTTTAATCCGGTATTTCCTATTCTAACTAGTTTCTTTGTTTTTCTGCAATAAATGTTTTAACAGCTTGTAGGACGGTGACAGTAATAATAAAGTGCTTACCATTTTCACTTTCTGAATTGAAAGACTTAATTATCCTACAATGTCATTAAGTCTGTGTTATTATGAGTTTAACCCATAAATTATTCATAATTTAGATTAATTCAGATGTTAAAATATTATGAATGCAGTATTTCTCATGTAGCTTTCTCTTTTTTTCTTATTCATCTTTTCCTATTCATTTGCTTTCCCAAACAGGTTTAAAGTGTAAGTATAATTACTAATATGTTGCATATGATTTCATGTGATATGAAAAGAAAAAAACAGATAATGCTAATAAAGTAGTCAGCCTGCCCAGAACCAGGTATTATTTCTCTACTTCATATTTGCATTTTATATTTGAACTAGTTTTTAGTTGCACGTCCTTTGGTTTGTGTGTGTGTGTGTGTGTGTGCTTAGTTGCTCAGTCGTGTCCGACTCTCTGTGACCCTATGGACTATAGCCTGCCAAGTTCCTCAGTCCATGGGGGTTCTCCAGGCAAGAATACTGGAGTTGGTTGCCATGCTGTCCTCCAGCAGATCTTCCCAACCCAGGGGTCGAACCCAGGTTCCCCACATTTAGGCAGATTCTTTACTGTCTAAGCCATCAGAGAAGCTCTTGCAGTTTGTGTATATAGAATTAAACTGGTATTAGACAAATGGATACAAGAGGAAGAAATGTGAAAAAGACAGTTTGCCCTGATATCCGCCACCCTTTGGGATTTCGGTTTTGAGGCAAGAATTAACATCAGTATCCAGGAAAGTAAAAAAGAGCAGCCTTGCTCCAATGCAAGAATCACAGGCATTCCTTGGAATCCAAAGAAAATAAAGGCTAACCAAATCTCTCCTAAACACGCACCTCTACACAGTGCCTGTAGTATCTAAGATGGGTTGAAAATCATTTTTAAACAAAATAACTTTTCTTTAAATAGATGGAAGACCAATAATAAAAGCCAATTGTGTATCTTCTATGGGCTCCCAAGTAGAGCTAGTGGTAAAGAACCCACCCGACAATGAAGGAGACATAAGAAACCTGGGTTCATTCCCTGGTCAGGAAAATCCCCTAGAGAAGAGCATGGCAACTCACTCCAGTATTCTTGCCTGGAGAATCCCGTGGACAGAGGAACCAGGCAGGCTACTGTCCATAGGGTCGCAAAGAGTTGGACACAATTGAAATAACTTGGCATGCATATGTATCTTTTACATGCCTTATTATGAAAGAGATCCATTAAACCACCACCAATTATAAATCACGTTATAAATATTTTTCCTTCTCCATTTAATATTACCATTTAACTTAATTTGCAAATTTTTCTACTGAATTTACCATTTTTCAAGGACTAAACATTTTAAAGAACTAAGGAGAAGGGGGTTTAAGTAAATGATCCTCTGTGGGAACGCTTTTGTAATTGTATTAGTTAGTAAGTTCAAATATTTGTGTAAAAAATTTTGAGTTCCTCTGATCAGATCAGATCAGATCAGTTGCTCAGTCCTGTCTGACTCTTTGCGACCCCATGAATCGCAGCACACCAGGCCTCCCTGTCCATCACCAACTCCCGGAGTTCACTGAGACTCCCGTCCATCAAGTCAGTGATGCCATCCAGCCATCTAATCCTCTGTCGTCCCCTTCTCCTCCTGCCCCCAATCCCTCCCAGCATCAGGGTCTTCTCCAATGAGTCAACTCTTCGCATGAGGTGGCCAAAGTACTGGAGTTTCAGCTTTAGCATCATTCCTTCCAAAGAAATCCCAGGGCTGATCTCCTTCAGAATGGACTGGTTGGATCTCCTTGCAGTCTCTGATAACTGGACTTTATTATTGAAAGGTAGCCCCCACTCCAGTACTCTTGCTTGGAAAATCCCATGGACAGAGGAGCCTGGTGGGCTGCAATCCATGGGGTCGCTAAGAGTCGGACACGACTGAGCGACTTCACTTTCACTTTTCACTTTCATGCATTGGAGAAGGAAATGGCAGCCCACTCCAGTGTTCTTGCCTGGAGAATCCCAGGGACGGGGGAGCCTGGTGGGCTGCCGTCTATGGGGTTGCACAGAGTCGGACATGACTGAAGTGACTTAGCATAACATAGCATAGCCTATTGATAAACATATGATTTCTAAAATGAGTTTTACAAAACCTCCTTACTTTACCAAAGACGCCAAGCTGAGTGCACCAAGACAGCTCGAATCCAGTCGGCCCTGCCTGCGGCTAAACCAGCAGCGCCAGCCCCGACACCAGTGGCCATGCCCCCGCCACCCCCGCCGCCTCCCGGTGCTCATCTCTATGAGGAACTCGGGGACAGCACGATGTAAGTAGACCTTTCAGGGACTTTTAGAAATAAATGGGTTTTGATGGATGCTGTGTGGTGAGTATTAAATTTCAACTTGATGTGGAAATACTGCTTACGGCCTATTTTGATTATTACATTTTTTAACATTAAACTGTTAAGATGAAGACCCAAGAAAGTTCAATTGGAGAGTAATAACCAAAAAACTAACAAAAGAACATTAATAATAATAATAATAAAAACTGAGTAACAGGAAAGAAGTTTTCAGTTTGCGGAGACATTTTGCAGATGAGTAGCTTGAGTATTGTATTTAATTTCTAAATCTTCAGAATCAAGGATTTTCCCCCAAATTAAAAATTATGAAAATATTTTTCTCATAAAAAATGAGGAAAATAAAGCACAGTCATAAAATAGTAATTCCTGGTTTGGTACCAGAAGCCAACTCCTGTTTGGTAATCAAAAGTCCACTCTATGGTCTAAAATAATAGACTTTTCTAAGATACTATTTTAAGATGTTATAAAATAGAATTAAATCTGAATGAAAATAAAGAACATCACATATATAATAACTTAGGAATATTCTTTTCATTATATTTCTCTCAAATGAGAATGCTGTTATAACAGTATTTCTCCTGGACTATTTGGAATTGCTAATCAATATTAAACCATCATTTTGAAAAATTATTCCTAATAATTTAAATTATTTAAATTATTCCTAAAAGATTTTATGGCTTTATAAGTGTCTTTAATGATGCTACCTCAAACGTGATTCCTTTTGAAGATATTTAACTTGTCCATATTGGGAGGAGGAAATGGCAACCTACTCCAATATTCTTGCCTGGAGAATCCTGTGGACATTGGAGCCTGCAGGGCTGCTGTCCATAGGGTCGCACAGAGTTGGATACGACTGAAGTGGCTTAGCAGCAGCAGCAGCAGCAACTTGTCCATATTAAAAAAAAAAAAAAATTCAAGATATATCAACATGAAATGCAAAACAACCAAGGATATTATAAAATTTTGAATATGACTAAATTAAATCCAGGAAAACTATTATTAACTGAAATTTGGTGGACTTGAGGGACTAAAACAAATTCTACTGTGTTAAATTTGTAGCATTTACTAGTAGGAATAAAGCAAGCCTCAAAAATTATGAAATTTATCTTTTAATGGGAAAATTGTATGAAAACCTATGTATCAATATTATTAACTATTATATAGGTTATATTGAAAATAGTTTTTAAAATACTAAAACTGAATGCTAAAGTTGAATTTAACAGAACTTAATGCCTCACATGCTACTTCTGGAGTAATAATATAGGATTAATGTTTTAAATATTTTTTTCCTTTTGTATAAGTTGGAATAATGGTTTCTTTTTCAATTATTGGTGAATTTTGGAATTGAGCCAATAAGATTTGATTCTAAACACGTTCAAAACTAAAAAAGATTTATGTGTAAAGTTGAATGTGCTTTATTTGAAATTAGCAAGGGTTGTATACTAATTTCTATTTAACAAAAGCAGGAATACTATAACATAACCGGGAATCAGTATAGTGAGATGGTGATAATTTTCAAATAGCAATGCTTAGGGACTATTTTTATTTGAAAAATTGTAATAGATAGTAGAGGATTTTGCAATTCCTATTTCTGTTTGTTGAAGTTTTTAAGTTTTACATGTTTAATGGTCTTTGACAAATGTTTAAATTATCTATTCAAAAACTTTTTGCAAAAATTCTAGTCATAAATTACTATAAAATAAGCTATCTTCAAATGAATTATAATCAACTATTTTTTAAAAAGACAAAGGGTACTTTGAAAAAAAAAGTTTCACAAATAATTAACAACTTAATGTAGACTCAATATTAACTCTGTAAAAGTCATATTCCTTCTAAACGAGACTTATGTCTTCTTTATAAATCAATGTGGACAAATTGTTCACTTTGGACATAGAAGGAATTCTTAGAATCTCATTTTTAAACTTCCGTTTTAGAATTGAAGTCACCCATGTTTAATAGAGTCACCCATGTTTAATATTGAAGAAGGAAATGGCAACTCACTCCAGTGTTCTTGCCTGGAGAATCCCGGGGACGGGGGAGCCTGGTGGGCTGCCGTCTATGGGGTCGCACAGAGTCGGACACGACTGAAGTGACTTAGCAGTAGCAGTAGCATGTTTAATAGAGGTGAATTTAACTATATATAGAAGATATTGGGTTGGGCAAAAAATCCATTTGGATTTTTCCATAGGATGTTATGGAAAAAACCAAATGAACTTTTCAACCAACCAAATAGATAGCTAGATGTAATTTTATGTCATAAGACAACCAAATAAATGTCATATGATTTTATCTAAAGCATTATTAAAATTAGTCATATTAATAAATAAAAATATGACACATACATCTTCTCTTTTGATATGAGTATTAAGTATTTAAAGCATATTCTTGTTAATATTTTTATAACCATCTCTATTTAACTATAGTTAAAACTTTTTTTTTCTATCACATGTTTTCTCTTTCTCACCTGTGGATACATAGGCATAAGTAAGTAAATAATATCATTCTAATACAAGGGCATTAGAAAAAATAAAGATGCAATAGAATAGACTAAGTGCTGTTTTGCTCTATATACAGTAATCTTCATCTTTTACTGTACATTTACTTTTAAAAAGAAAGTTATATATTCTATACTGCATTCCTTCTTTACATCTTGAAATTGCATGAGTTTAAATGTATTCCCAGTGATAGTATGTCTGCTTATGAAGAAAAGTTTAAAAATTCTCTTTGTTTTTGTTAAAAATATTTATGGATATCTTTCCATCAAAAATGAGGTGGTATCATTGAATAGATAGTTCTTTCCAAGAAAAATAAATCCAAGAATGTATTTACACAGAAACAACTGCTATATGTCAACCAGATTTTTAAAGACTACTTTTTGTGATTTTGAAAAGCAGTTGCTGCTTGTTTAATCCAAGTTGTCTCCACTTTCTGAATTATTCAGGAGATCCTGACCACCTGTGAGAATTCTCTCTTGTAGTTTGCATTTTTGCCAAATGACACAATAATTATATATCATTATATTGTCTCACCTTTCATCCTGATTTTTCAATGTAGCTTTTAAATTTTAATTAAAAATTCCTTTTATTTCATCTATACTATGTGCGTAAATATTAAATGATGATAAAAATGAATGTGTTAACTCTGAGCTTGAGAAGCAAAGTCGAATGAAAGACTATTTAAAACCCCAAGTCTTCCTGTCTTTCTAGGAGAAGGGTCCCAGTGCTCTCATTGGAGGCACTTATTTGTGCTCTTTGACTTTTTCCATTTTATTTATGACTCACCAGTCACTGTAATTCAGTGACCATGTCTGAGCAAGTCTTTCAGTGATATCAAAACTATCACTATAATAGTACATATTTTCATTAAAGTGTGGACTAAAATTTGATCTGTATCATGTTCAAAAGAAATCCAAAAGTCTCCCTTCTTATTTGTAATATTTATAGTGCTTTTTGAATCATTAAGCATAAAATTAAAATGGAAGAAAATAATCTCTGTCAAGATTCTTAAATACAATTTTTCAATTGTGATTTAGAACTCTATGAGAGAAACCATCCCATCTGTCCGGAGACTAATTCTCTTAATCTAGAGAGCAGAACATCTTTCTGTATTCTCTTGCAAGCTTTATCTCATATAGTAGAGTACTTTTAACTCCAGGACAGAATTACTAAGATAAGAGATAATGGGCAGGTACTGAATCAGATACAGCTAAAGTTCCATTCCTTAAAACAGTCAACTCTGATCATCCTTAACCAAGGCAAAGGATATAAAGCCACTGCCCAACATGTTGCTCTGTAACTTGGAAACTTGTGATTTATACTTGAGAGAACTGTTATGTGTGGTCTGGAAACTTCACTGTATCAAACTAACTAAAAAAAGAAAGAGAGAAAGAAAATCAGTGTGTGGATTGACACATTTTTTTTAAATGAAACTTTTTCATGCTACTCCCAGCTCTCTAGCTTTTCCTGGCCTGACTTTTTGAGAACAGAAACATCAAAGTAATGGCTTGCTTCAGTAGATTAGTGTTATTTGGCCTTTTATATTTTGAAGTAGTAATGAGAACCATAAAAACATCTTTCTCATGAAAGCTATTTCACAACCTGTTTCCTTACATTTCATTATCTTCTTTTCTTTCAAGTCTTTTCCTTCTCTACCATTTCCAACAAAGCAGGGAAAATAAATCAGTCTCAGAAGACAGGAAACATCAGCACTTTTCTGCCAACACTGTTGAGGCTCACAAGCAGACTCACGTAGATGGATCTCTTAAGAACAGCTGGCCCAGGTCTGCAAGAGATTTCACACTGATGTCTGGTGAGGATGCCTTAAATGCCCACAGTACCATTTACAAGGAATACACAGATCAAAGATCAACAAATTCAGACTTTTTACTAAGAACAGATTTTGTTAAGTCATTTTTACCCAAAACACAAGCCAAGAACGAGTTTCTGAGGGGCCCAAGAGAAAAGATTCAGAGGACGTGGAATCGCCCAACCTGCTTACCTAGGAGACCAATGTGGGAACTTCCTGATAGATCAGAAACCATAGCTCTAAAGCAGTGGCAAAGCAACAGGCAAAAAGCTGAAAATAAAAGCACTGGAACCAATCCAAACGAAAGAGGTAACACTAGTCCCTTGCTTACAGTCGAAGATGCAAATGTAACAGAAAAAGAGGAAACAGGGGCAAGTGAATCAATGACTATAAAAGGAACAGAGCAGTTGCAGTCTCTATCTTCAGACTCTTCGCTTTCCTCTCCTTGGTCTCACTGCTCTTTCTCCACTTTGCCAACTGTTTCAAGAACTGTGGAACTCAGATCAGAACCTAATGTTGTTGTTTCTCCTGCTGACTGTTCCTTGGAACTTTCTCCTTCAATGCCTTGCATTTTAAATTCTGAGTTCCTTAGCAGAGAGACACCTACTTGTTTGATGACTTTTGAAACCAAAAAGGACATTTTTGAAAATCTTCCCCGTCCACCAAAAACCTCTCCTCCCCCTCCTCCTCCTTGTCCTCCCCCTCTTCCTCCTCCTCTTCCTTCTCCTCCTCTTACTCCTCATATCCTTACTCCTTTGGCTGTGTCTAGTCTTCCTCCTTCTAATCCACCTCCTCTTCCTCCACATCTTCTACTTTCTGTTCCCTCTCCTCCTTCCTCTACTTCTCCTCCACCTTTTCTACCTTCACTTCCCCCTCTTCCTCCAGCATCTCCTCCTCTTCCTTCTTTACTGCCTCCTTCAATGTCAGTTCCATCCACCAAGTGTGCATTTACACCAGCTACTGGACATACTGTCAGTGTGACACCAGCCAAGGAAGTGAAATCCGCTATGATACAGTTGTCAACATCAACAGCACTGTGTAATGCAAATCCTCAAAGGGAACCAAAAGGCATTCTCAAGCATATCAAAAACTTAGCAGAACTGGAAAAGTCAGTGGCTAACATGTACAGCCAAATAGAAAAAAATAATCCACCAGCACAACTCTCAAAACTTCAAATGAGTTGTCCTTCAGAGACAACAAATACAGAAATGACATCTGAACAAAACCAGGAGAATTTGCACAATATTGTTGAAGGAATTGAAAAACAGTCTCACAGTCATTCTACTTCACTGTAATGTTTCTTTTTCAGTTTTAAATGGACAACTCTTTTCTTGACCATAACCTTCTAGTGGAGGCAAATTTGGACATTAAAGAAGATACTATTCTTTTACCCTAAATTCAATGCAATGCTGGTTTTTCCTCATTTTTAATTTAAAAGATTATTAATCTCATCATTACTAACTCATATTATAGAGTTCCCTTAACTTTCTTAACTACGAAGTAGCATTATTTGTCTACATTTATTTAAAAAGTAAGTAATTTCAATCTATTTTTCAGTTGGTATATATGGGCATGAAAGTTAGATATCCAATTTAAACCAATGGCTTGTTTATCATGTTAAGTTTTACATTTACTTTTGATCATAGTTTATATGAGTGTTCCAGGAAGACAGCAGACTGTTACAAATAAGCTAAAAAATGATATCATATGTTCTGCTATTTCCTTGAAGCCTATGTATTTGGTAAGAAGAAATACTACCAAAGTAAAATGTTATGTATCTAAAAATGTAGGAGATGACAGACATTATGGTATTCCAAAATAAATCTCAGGTGCTATAGATGTAGACATCTGTTTTCTTATAAGAACATCCTTTACTCTGGCTTGCTTTTATCTTACTAGTATGCTTATACATTTGATAAATCTTTTACTTTTTTCAATTGCTGTGTTATTCTATTTATTTCTCATTGTGTTTTCTCTTCCTTTCTTTATAATGGAAATAAATCTTGAATTGTTGACTTTTGTAACATATTTCATTGTTCCCACAAATGTTTATAAATTGCTCTTTAGCTTTGCTTGTTCACATTATTATATCATTCCTTAATTATAATTTTATCATGAGTCTCCTTCAAAAATAATCTTTATCTCCAGTTTAATAAATTCTAATCAGTTTCATCAAAAGAAAGTTAGGTAAATACCTACAGAGTTTATCTAGTATGAATTTAGTTACTATTTCATCATTAAAAATTATATTTTTCATTGTCTATCAATAATATAAAACATGATTGTCTACTAAAATTTTTTAAAGTGCATAATTGGTTTTATTCCTAGGTACTTTTTTTAAATTAGTTTTTATTAGGGTATAGTTGTTTTAGTGTTGTGTTAGTTTCTGCTGTACAACAGTGTGAATCAGCTATAGATATACATATATTCCCCTCCTAGTTACTTTTAATTGCTATGGATGAATCATCCAAATTTAGCCTGTAAACATGAATGAAATATAAAAAATTTAAATAGAAATCAAGAAGAAATATATCTGGTGAACTGTCACCAGTTTTATATATGTCTTTCCTCTTTATTTTAGGCAAAGAAAATAATTTATACTCTAAAAAATTTCAATAGTTGTTCTTATATCTTAGAGCTCAACTTGTTAAATTCTTAAAGGCATCAACTAAGCTAAGTACCATCTTTCTATCCTAATGAAAGCTATCTTCAACCATCAAGTAATTACTTTGTTTTTTCCATCCCACACACGGAATAAATTTTACTTACTGGAAATCCTCACTTTGAATACAAGCGTAATTGTTTATTATATGCTCCAGTTTTAATATTTTAGGAGATATGTCTGCACAGAGAAAACACAACTCCAAAATATAGGCAAAGTCCTCTTGATAATTGCCATTTTAAGTATATTGATTTAGATCTAGAGCCCTACAATGAATGCATCATTTCATAGGTTTTGTTTAACTCATATCATGTGAAATTTCTTCAAGAATTTGATCTAGCACCCCAGTTAACGATATCAAATAAAAGACTATAAAGTTATCTATTTTCATTAGATCCTCTGCTTCAGATTCTTTTCATCCAAATCAACAGCAATTTTTTTCCCGGGGTTCTTGAACATGATTTTTTTCTCTCTTTCACTGAAAAACTTCAGTTGGAGTTTTTGTTGGCAGCTGGTCATATGCATGAGAACTTGTGCTATTTGGCGGACTCTGACAAGGTATTATTCACAATTGCATAAACCCTTAATGTGAGTGTGTGTGTCTTCATGCTATTTTGTATCAGCCATTGGAAATGTAAAAGAAATTTCTTGATAATTCCTTAGAATTATTTGATAATTAAACCTCCAAATAATTACCAAAGAATATTCGAAGTCCAAATAACAATTTTATGTAGGTATATAGCCTTATTAAATTGTTACTTTGTCCTTTTTCATAACTTTTTTATAATTTTAAATTGTTATTACTATTTCATACTTTGCAAATGAAACATCCATTCCCATGTTTTATATTTAATCTAGTCTTTCATTGACACATTATATGTAGAAGTTTCCTTCATCATAAAGTCAATTAAAGCATCTTCTACTTGAAATCTAAAAATATTCTGGTATACACTCAAAATATTATTTCTCACCACAACCCCTAAGCTCATGCAACCTGACAGCAAACCTCCAAAAAAGAGTATCGTTTTTTCTTCTGCATTTATTATGATTCAGTTAGTGCAGAAGAAATTATTAGGTACCTTATTAAAAGTTATAACTTGTTAACATACACTTTCCTTACTGTTAAAAATAAACAATAATACATACAAAGAGTATAAAATGAAAAATTAATACATATTAGATATAAACTACATAAAAAGATGCACGAGTGTCATATGAATGGTTTTATAA
Source organism: Bubalus kerabau (assembly GCF_029407905.1). Taxonomy (NCBI): domain Eukaryota; kingdom Metazoa; phylum Chordata; class Mammalia; order Artiodactyla; family Bovidae; genus Bubalus; species Bubalus kerabau. The sequence goes on from NC_073645.1 coordinate 8,279,377, forward strand.
GGATTAATAGGAAGTCATGTTAATTGAAAACACCAGATAACTATACATATTGATTCTGTTGTTTACTTTTTCTGAGTTATGTTTTGCCTTTGAGATAAGACAAAACAATACAAATAACCAAATAAAAGGCAACAGAAAGGTTAATGGAAATAGTATAGTTCATCTCTTGGTATTTTATTTCCTACATTTATGGAATGTAATGCCAATGAAAAGAGACAATTTAAATATCCTAGAAAATGAAATATAGGTTTTATTGGATACCACTCAAGAGTCATTATTAAAACCTAAGTATGAGCTCTCAACTTTATATATCTCTAAAACATACAAATTGAGTAAAAGTTGAAAATGTCTCAACTTTTAAATGCTTTAAGGTTATCATCCTCCTATTTAACCATACAACATAAGCATCCTGCAAGACCCCTAATGGATGCCTGAAATCTCAAATACTGGACTAAGAGACCACTCATGTTCTGGGAGGGATACAGAAGAATGGAGTGAGACTTCATAATGCTACTCAGAATGCAGTCTAAAACATACCAAATTTTTTTTCTAGAATTTTCCATTTAATGTTTTTGGACCATGGTTGACCACGGGTAACTGAAACCACAGATACGACAGAACTATTGCAATAAATTGCTGACAGCAATATATGTGTATAAGCATTAGATTACCATTATTACCAACCAGATAACCATTATTCAATCAACAATGCCTTATAATCACTTAAGATGCATTCAAATAAGCAGATTTATCTGTACAGTCCTTGGAATATTTTAAATAAATTTTCTACAGATTCTTTTGCTGGATTTAGAGAGTGTTCATAGTAAATTTTCATTGCATTTGTTTACTAATTTCATATAGCATGGTCAACAGCATTAGTGTACTACTTTAGGCCAATTGTTTAATGAATAATAAAAAATCTTCATAATTAATGACATTGAAAACATTCCATACTTTTTTCCCCTCTCAAGTACAGTCAAATGTTTCAACAACTTATAGTCCATTTAACTATATAAATCTCTATGTAATATTGAATGCTTGGCTATTCTATTTCTAAAAACTTTTTCATGTCATGTCTAGTAACATAATTGACATTTAAAGACTAGTCATTATTTTGCATTTATTATTTTTAGAATAATTTGACAAATCAAAAAACCTTACAAACATTTGGAAGAATATGTTCTAGTCATGGAGGTAATATTTTTTGTCCTGTACCAATATGTTTTTCATGTATCAAGCATATCTTTTCCCCAAATGAGTATCACACATATCAAGACTTGTCTAGGACAGACATGATGTAGAATATTTTTAATCTAACTGATCATAACAGAGTCAATGTCTGTTATTATACACCATTGAGATAAAACAGATTGTGTATTGTTTAGTTTTCAGATGGCATGAGGGTCTGGAGTGATAATTGTTTTTAATAATGTAGGCATAAAATCTTGATCTTCCTGTTTTGATACTGCCATAAAATATATTTCACCTGAGACAATTTTTTAGAAAAAATCACCTTCTCAATTTTTCTATGATTTTCTTAAATTACCTTCATCTATAATTATATTTTATCTGTAAATCCAGGGTGTTTAATACTGATTTCTTCATTTCTGCCTTGCAGGAGAGGTTATACATCAGAGGTAAGGGTTTTATGGTGCTATGTTACATCAAGGTTACTGGAAAAATATTTATGTTACAGGCAGGACTGATTTACACTCTTTCAAGACTAGGGTATTTCTGTTTATTAAAAAAAAAAAACTTATAAGTATGTTTTGCTATTTATTTTCTTGTATGTTTGTTGCTTCTTTGTTCTACATTTTAAGTCAATAAGTGAACACAGATAAACTGTTTACCTTTTCAAAGATAAATTTCTATTTTCTAGAATTATTATCACTCCATATTGTGACATCCCCCCAAATTCCTTTTTCTAAGGCTATAAATCTAAGCTAGAACACTGTTTCTAATTTAGAAACTTTTTAAAAAATCAGTCCAATATTCACTTTTACAACTTTTGAGCTTTTAGAGTTAAAAACAAGTCAGACTATTGTATGGCTTTTTGTGTTAATTTGACTCTTGGTCTGCAGAGAAGATACTGGATATTCTGACCAATAGTATTTGGTGAACTACACTGTAAGTGGTACTATCCATGAGTTACTGAAAATTTAGTATGAGTTAGCATATAGCTCTTCAGTAAAGAGAACGAAATAAGCATATGCCCTGATTGGCTAATGGTTTAGAATGCATAAGTCCTAGATTATTTAGAAATCAAAATGAATGCATTTAACAAAAAAATGATTTTCAGGGATAATTATAACAGCTTACAGATTGAATCAGAAAGTCTCTAACTTCAACCTCCTACCCCTGTAAGTGAATACCTTAACTGTACTGTCGCACTAACATCTGTACCGTGGAATATCTATGGCTTCTGTCAAACGGTTGTTCTATTGGCCATTTAAGCAGTTGGCTCACTGGTAGGGTTATTTCCTAGAACCTCTCTTCCTACATTCCCAATGCTTACTTTAGGACTTATGTTGTATAACCATTCCCTTCAAGAGTTGAGAAGCCAAAATTTGAATCTGTGTATGTTTTCATCTAGTTATAGTACAGATTATTATGAAACAGATCAGTAGAAAGTGTATTTAAAAAAATACGAGTAAAATGAGGAGGCAGTGAGAAGTGGTCTCCAAAAACTAAGGAAGAACAATTTCCTTAATCACAGAAGAATTTCTGAAAGCATGTTTAAATCTTGACTTCAAACAATCCACGTTTTGTAAAAATGAAAAATGAGAGCATGTCTTGAATATAATGATAAATTCATTAGAACCATATCATTTTTTTGTGTACCCTACCCTTCTTCCTAATGAACCTGATAATATATAAATGTGACTGGGGAGAAAAAGAGGGACAATTTAAAACAAGGTTAAATTTGTTAAAATGAATTGTGTAATACTTAAAGTTCTTCAGAACCATAAATCACTCTTTTGCTATATACCTTAAACCAAAAAAATATTTATAGATTTTTATTTATTAATATTAAGTTTGATGTTAATTGAAACAATGATGAAATTAAAGCACATTAATTATGTTCCAACATAAATAGTCAAAATATCACTTAATGCTGTTAATAGCTATCACATGACTAATAAATTGTATCCCAAGGTAACCAGTTTTAAGCTGTGACCTTTTTTTCTCTCTTTTCAATCATAATCTACTTTTTCCACCTGAATTATTTCCTAAACCTTTTTCTATTCTAATTTCCTTTGGCAGCAACAACAACTGCTGAGGCCTTCTCTTCTTAAACCAGAGGTATCAATTTTCTTTTTCTTTTCTAACCTCACTGAGTCTTCACAATACTTAATGTGACTTTGAGGCCTATTACACATGTGGGCAAGAGTGTGTGGCTACAAGCATGACATAATTTTACAAGGCAGAGAAAAGGTGGTTTTAAATTAGATCAAATAAGCAAATAAGCAAGCAACTCACCTCCCTTCTGCTTTCTGGTGACTGAAGTTCCAAATTTTTAACTTCACTCTCTGGAAATCAGGTAAATAAGACCTTTGTTTATATTAAAAGCAAACAAGCATTAAATGAGACAAGTCATGGACCTGATCTGTTGCTTGTCTTAGTGAATCTAGATTCATCAGAACTGTTCTGGAGATCAGATTTAGGTCAGGGAAAATCTGAAGAAATAATGGTGACATCCATGCTGAAATAACAAAGGTAGAAACTTGGTTGTGATAAACAGACTTTAGTCATTGAAATGTGATTCAGAATACTGTCTTTGGGCAGTCTATTTTAAAATACCTTATGACATTTTCTCCTGCAATGAGAAAATATATTTGGAGTTATATAATAAATGCATGTCATTTTTATTTATTTACTACTTTATATACTTCCTAAATTGAAAGAAATAAAGTAATGCAAATTTTAAATACCTTCTTCCTTTGGAAAATGTAAAATTTTATATTCTCCACTTTAAAAAAGTACTCTGTTTATTGCTACTTCTCAACAACAGAATCTTAACTTTGCTAAAGACAGGCATTTTGTGGTTAGAATTCACTCCCCAGATTGAGAGATCGGTGGCAGAAATATTCAAATGTTATGAATTTTATAAAAAATTTCCATAGAAAGACTTCTCTGTTAATCCAGTGGTTAAGAATCTACCTTCCAATGCAGGGGACTTGGGTTAAATCACTGGTCAAGGAACTAAAATCCCACATACCATAAAATTAAAAAAGTAATAAATTAAATTTATGTGAATACGTCTCCATAGAATGTTGAATGAGATACCTCAGAGTTGAAATCCAAATGCCAGTTACTGTGTATAAAGCCTTAGTCAAACTACACATCCTCCTTATGCTCATTGATTTCATCTTTTATGGGATGTTGACAGTAATATAAATTATATAAACCTCTAACTCAACTGGGGCATAGTGGGAAGAAATTCAGTAATGGTAGTTATTTTTTTCTTTTTTTTTGCATCACTACAGTTCAGTCGCTCAGTCGTGTCCGACTCTTTGCGACCCCATGAATCACAGCACGCCAGGCCTCCCTGTCCATCACTGACTCTCAGAGTTCACTCAGACTCATGTCCATTGAGTCGGTGATGCCATCCAGCCATCTCATCCTCTGTCGTCCCCTTCTCCTCCTGTCCCCAATCCCTCCCAGCATCAGGGTATTTTCTAATGAGTCAACCTTCGCATGAAGTGGCCAAAGTACTGGAGTTTCAGCTTTGGCTTCAGTCCTTCCAGTGAACATCCAGGACTGATCTCCTTTAGGATGTACTGGTTGGAACTCCTTGCAGTCCAAGGGGCCCTCAAGAGTCTTCTCCAACACCACAGTTCAAAAGCATCAGTTCTTCGGCAGTCAGCTTTCTTCACAGTCCAACTCTCACATCCATACATGACCACAGGAAAAACCATAGCCTTGACTAGATGGACCTTTGTTGGCAAAGTGGTTTCTGCTTTTGAATATGCTGTCTAGGTGGGTCATAACTTTCCTTCCAAGGAGTAAGCGTCTTTTAATTTCATTGCCGTAATCACCATCTGCAGTGATTTTGGAGACCAAAAAAATAAAGTCTGCCACTGTTTCCACTGTTTCCCCATCTATTTCCCATGAAGTGATGGGACCAGATGCCATGATCTTCGTTTTCTGAATGTTGTGCTTTAAGCCAACTTTCTCACTCTCCTCTTTCACTTTCATCAAGAAGCTCTTTAGTTCCTCTTCACTTTCTGCCATAAGGGTGGTGTCATCTGCATATCTGAGGTTATTGATATTTCTCCTGGCAATTGATTCCAGCTGTGCTTTTTCCAGCCCATTATTTCTCATGATGTACTCTGCATATAAGTTAAATAAGCAGGGTGACAATATACAGCCTAGACAAACTCCTTTTCCTATTTGGAACCAGTCTGTTGTTCCATGTCCACTTCTAACTGTTACTTCCTGACCTGCATACAAATTTCCCAAGAGGCAGGTCAGGTGGTCTGGTATTCCCATCTCTTTCAGAATCTTCCACAGTTTATTGTGATCCACACAGTCAAAGGCTTTGGCATAGTCAATAAAGCAGAAATAGATGTTTTTCTGGAACTCTCTTGCTTTTTCCATGATCCAGCGGATGCTGGCAATTTGGTCTCTGGTTCCTCTGCCTTTTCTAAAACCAGCTTGAACATCTGGAAGTTCACAGGTCATGTATTGCTGAAGCTTGGCTTGGAGAATTTTGAGCATTACTTTACTAGTGTGTGAGATGAGTGAAATTGTGCAGTGGTTTGAACATTCTTTGACATTGCCTTTCTTTGAAATTGGAATGAAACTGATCTTTTCCAGTCCTGTGGTCACTGCTGAGTTTTCCAAATTTGCTGGCATATTGAGTGCAGCACTTTCACAGCATCATCCTTCAGGATTTGAAATAGCTCCACTGGAATTCCATCACCTCCACTAGCTTTGCTCGTAGTGATGCTCTCTAAGGCCTACTTGAGGTCACATTCCAGGATGTCTGGCTCTAGGTAAGTGATAACACCATCGTGATTATCTGGGTCATGAAGATCTTTCTTGTACAGTTCTCCTGTGTATTCTTGCCACCTCTTTTTTTTTAATATAAATGTATTTATTTTAATTGGAGGCTAATTACTTTATAATAATGTATTAGTTTTGCCATACATCAACATGAATCCACCACGGGTGTACACATGTTTCCCATCCTGAATCCCCTCCCACCTCCCTCCCTGTACCATCCCTCTGGGTCATCCCAGTACACCAACCCCAAGCATCCTGTATCATGCATCAAATCTGGACTGGCGATTCATTTCGTATATGATATTTTACATGTTTCAATGCCATTCTCCCAAATCATCCCACCCTCTCCCTCTCCCACAGAGTCCAAAAGACTGTTCTATACATCTTTGTCTCTTTTGCTGTCTCTCATACAGGGTTATCGTTACCATCTTTCTAAATTCCATATATATATATGTTACTATACTGTATTGGTGCTTTTCTTTCTGGCTTACTTCGCTCTGTATAATAGGCTGCAATATCATCCACCTCATTAGAACTGATTCAAATGTATTCTTTTTAATGGCTGAGTAATACTCCATTGTGTATGTGTACCACACTTTCTTATCCATTTGTCTGCTGATGGACATCTAGGTTGCTTCCATGTCCTGGCTATTATAAACAGTGCTGCAATGGACATTGGGGTACACGTGTCTCTTTCAATTCTGGTTTCCTCGTTGTGTATGCCCAGCAGTGGGATTGCTGGGTCATCAGTTCAGTTCAGTTCAGTCACTCAGTCGTGTCCGACTCCTTGCGACCCCATGAATTGCAACACACCAGGCCACCCTGTCCATCACCAACTCCCGGAGTTCACTCAAACTCATGTCCATCGAGTCAGTGATGCCATCCAGCCATCTCATCCTCTGTCATCCCCTTCTCTCCTGCTCCCAATCCCTCCCAGCATCAGAGTCTTTTCCAATGAGTCAACTCTTCCCATGAGGTGACCAAAGTACTGGAGTTTCAGCTTTAGCATCATTCCTTCCAAAGAACACCCAGGACCAATCTCCTGTACAATGGACTGGTTGTATCTCCTTGCAGTCCAAGGGACTCTCAAGAGTCTTCTCCAACACCATAGTTCAAAAGCATCAATTCTTTGGCACTCAGCTTTCTTCACAGTCCAACTCTCACATCCATAAATGACCACTGGAAAAACCATAGCCTTGACTAAATGGACATTTGTTGGCAAAGTAATGTCTCTGCTTTTTAATATGCTATCTAGGTTGGTTATAACTTTCCTTCCAAGGAGTAAGCATCTTTTAATTTCATGGCTGCCTAAGGCAGTTCTATTTCCAGTTTTTTAAGGAATCTCTACAATGTTCTCCATAGTGGGTTTACTAGTTTGCATTCCACCAACAGTGTAAGAGGGTTCCCTTTTCTCCACACCCTCTCCAGCATTTATTGCTTGTAGACTTTTGGATAGCAGCTATTCTGACTGGCGTGAAATGGTACCTCATTGTGGTTTGATTTGCATTTCTCTGATAATGAGTGATGTTGAGCATCTTTTTATGTGTTTGTTAGCCATCTGTATGTCTTCTTTGGAGAAATGTCTGTTTAGTTCTTTGTCCCATTTTTTGATTGGGTCATTTATTTTTCTGGAATTGAGCTGCAGGAGTTGCTTGTATATTTTTGCAATTAGTTCTTGATCAGTTGCTTCAATTGCTATTATTTTTTCCTATTCTGAAGGCTGTCTTTTCACCTTGCTTATAATGTCCTTTGTTGTGCAGAAGCTTTTAATTTTAATTAGGTCCCATTTGTTTATTTTTGATTTTATTTCCAATATTTTAGGTGGTGGGTCATAGAGGATCCTTCTGTGATTTATGTCAGAGAGTGTTTTGCCTATGTTCTCCTCTAGGACCTTTATAGTTTCTAGTCTTATGTTTAGATCTTTAATACATTTTGAGTTTATTTTTGTGTATGGTGTTAGAAAGTGTTCTAGTTTCATTCTTTTACAAGTGGTTGACCAGTTTTCCAGCACCACTTATTAAAGAGATTGTCTTTTCTCTTTTGTATATTCTTGCCTCTTTTGTCAAAGACAATGTGTCCATAGGTGTGTGGATTTATCTTTGGGCTTTCTACTTTGTTGCATTGATCTATTTTTCTGTCTTTTTGCCAGTACCATACTGTCTTGATGACTGTGGCTTTGTAGTAGAGCCTGAAGTCAGGCAGGTTATTCCTCCATTTCCATTCTTCTTTCTCAAGATTGCTTTGGCTATTTGAGGTTTTTTTGTATTTCCATACAAATTGTGAAAGTATTTCTTCTAGCTCTGTAAAAAAATACTGTTGGTTGTTTGATAGGGATTGCATTGAATCTATAGATTGCTTTGGGTAGTATACTCATTTTCACTATATTGATTCTTCCGATCCATAAACATGGTATATTTCTCCATCTATTAGTGTCCTCTTTGATTTCTTTCACCAGTGTTTATAGTTTTTTATATATAGGTCTTTAGTTTCTTTAGGTAGTTATATTCCTAAGTATTTTATTCTTTTTGTTGCAGTGGTGAATGGGATTATTTCCTTAATTTCTCTTTTTATTTTCTCATTATTAATGTATAGAATTGCAAGGGATTTCTGTATATTGATTTTCTATCCTGCGACTTTACTATATTCATTGATTAGCTCTAGTAATTTTCAGTGGAGTCTTTAGGGTTTTCTATGTAGAGGATCATGTCATCTGCAAACAGTGAGAGTTTTACTTCTTCTTTTCCAATGTGGATTCCTTTTATTTCTTTCTCTGCTCTGATTGCTGTGGCCAAAACTTCCAAAACTATGTTGAATAGTAGTGGTAAAAGTGGGCACCCTTGTCTTGTTCCTGACTTTAGGGGAAATGCTTTCAATTTTTTACCATTGAGGATAATGTTTGCTGTGGGTTTGTCATATATAGCTTTTATTATGTTAAAGTATGTTCCTTCTATTCCTGCTTTCTGGAGAGTTTTAATCATAAATCAATGTTGAATTTTATCAAAGGCTTTCTCTGCATCTATTTAGATAATCATATGGTTTTTATTTTTCAATTTCTTAATGTGGTGTATTACATTGATTGATTTGCAGATATTGAAGAATACTTGCATCCCTGGGATAAAGCCCACTTGGTCATGGTGTATGATTTTTTAATGTGTAGTTGGATTCTCATTGCTAGAATTTTGTTAAGGATTTTTGCATCCATGTTCGTCAGTGATATTGGCCTGTAGTTTTCTATTTTTGTAGCATCTTTGCCAGGTTTTGGTATTAGGGTGATGGTGGCCTCATAGAATGAGTTTGGAAGTTTACCTTCCTCTGCAATTTTCTGGAAAGTTTGAGTAGGATAGGTGTTAGCTCTTCACTAAATTTTTGGTAGAATTCAGCTGTGAAGCCGTCTGGTCCTAGGATTTTGTTTGCTGGAAGATTTCTGATTACAGTTTCAATTTCCGTGCTTGTGATGAGTCTGTTAAGATTTTTTATATCTTCCTGGTCCAGTTTTGGAAAGTTGTACTTTTCTAAGAATTTGTCCATTTCTTCCAAGTTGTCCATTTTATTGGCATATAATTGCTGATAGTAGTCTCTTATGGTTCTTTGTATTTCTATGTTGTCTGTTGTGATCTCTCCATTTTCATTTCCGATTTTATTGATTTGATTTTTCTCCCTTTGTTTCTTGATGAGTCTGGCTAATGGTTTGTCAGTTTTATTTATCCTCTCAAAGAACCAGCTTTTGGCTTTGTTGATTTTTGCTATGGTCTCTTTTGTTCCTTTTGCATTTACTTCTGCCCTAATTTTTAAGATTTCTTTCCTTCTACTAACCCTGGGGTTCTTTATTTCTTCCTTTTCTAGTTGCTTTAGGTGTAAAGTTAGGTTATTTATTTGACTTTTTTCTTGTTTATTGAGGTATGCCTGTATTGCTATGAACCTTCCCCTTAGCATTGGTTTTACAGTGTTTCACAGGTTTTGGGTTGTTGTGTTTTCATTTTCATTTGTTTTTATGCATATTTTGATTTCATTTTTTATTTCTTCTGTGATTTGTTGGTTACTCAGCAGCGTGTTGTTCAGCCTCCATATGTTGGATTTTAAATAGTTTTTTCCTGTAATTGACATCTACTCTTAATGCATTGTGGTCAGAAAAGATGCTTGGAATGATTTCTTTCTTCTTTTTTTTTTTTTAATTTACCAAAGCTAGACTTATGGCCCAGGATGTGATCTATCCTGGAAAAGGTTCTGTATTCACTTGAGAAAAAGGTGAAATTCATTGTTTTGGGGTGAAATGTCCTGTAGATATCAATTAGATATCAATTAATATCTTCTGCTTCTGTTAGCTCCATACCATTTCTGTCCTTTATCGAGCCCATCTTTGCACGAAGTGTTCCCTTGGTTTCTCTGATTTTCTTGAAGAGATCTCTAGTCTTTCCCATTCTGTTGTTTCCCTCTATTTCTTTGCATTGATTGCTGAGGAAGGCTTTCTTATCTCTCCTTGCTATTCTTTGGAACTCTACTTTCAGATGCTTATATATTTCCTTTTATCCTTTGCTTTTTGCTTTTCTTCTTTTCACAGCTATTTATAAGGCCTCCTCAGGCAGCCATTTGGCTTTTTTTGCATTTCTTTTCCATGGGGAAGGTCTTGATCCCTGTCTCTTGTACAATGTCATGAACCTCCGTCCATAGTTCATCAGGCACTCTGTCTATCAGATATAGTCCCTTAAATCTATTTCTCATTTACACTGTATAATCATAAGGGATTTTATTTAGGTTATACCTGAATGGTCTGGTGGTTTTCCCTACTTTCTTCAATTTAGTTCTGAATTTGACAATAAGGAGTTCATGATCTGAGCCACAGTCAGCTCCCAGTCTTGTTTTGGCTGACTGTATAGAGCTTCTCCATTTTTGGCTGCAAAGAATATAATTAATCTGATTTCAGTATTGACCATCTGGTGATGTCCATGTGTAGAGTCTTCTCTTGTGTTGTTGGAAGAGAGTGTTTGCTATAACCAGTGCGTTCTCTTAGCAAAGTGTGTGTATCTATCTATTAGCCTTTGCCCTGCTTCATTCCATATTCCAAGGCCAAATTTGCCTGTTACTCCAGGTGTTTCTTGACTTTGTACTTTTGCATTCAAATCCTTTATAATGAAAAGGACATCTTTTTGGGGTGTTAGTACTAAAAGGTCTTGTAGGTCTTCATAGAACCGTTCAACTTCAGCTTCTTCAGTGTTACTGGTTGGGCCACAGGCTTGGATTACCATGATATTGAATGATTTGCCTTGGAAATGAACAGAGATCATTCTGTTGTTTTTGAGATTGCATCCAAGTACTGCATTTCAGACTCTTTTGTTGACCATGATAGCTACTCCATTTCTTCTAAGGAATTCCTACCCATAGTAATAGATATAATGGCCATCTGAGTTAAATTCACCCATTCCAGTCCATTTTAGTTTGCTGATTCCTAGAATGTTCCTGTTCACTCTTGCCATCTCTTGTTTGACCACTTCCAATTTGCCTTGATTCATGGACCTGACATTCCAGGTTCCTATGCAATATTGCTCTTACAGCATTGGACCTTGCTTCTATCACCAGTCACATCCACAACTGGGTATTGTTTTTGCTTTGGCTCCATCCCTTCATTCTTTCTGGAGTTATTTCTCCACTGATCTCCAGTAGCCTATTGAGCACCTACTGACCCGGGGAGTTCCTCTTTCACTATCCTATCATTTTGCCTTTTCATACTGTTCCTGGGGTTCTCAAGGCAAGAATACTGAAGTGATTTGCCATTCCCTTCTCCAGTGGACCACATTCTGTCAGACCTCTCCACCATGACCCGCCCATCTTGGGTGGCCCCACATGGCATGGCTTAGTTTCATTGAGTTAGACAAGGCTGTGGTCCTTGTGATCAGATTGACTAGTTTTCTGTGATTATGGTTTCAATGTGTCTGCCCTCTGATGCCCTCTCGAAACACCTACCGTCTTACTTGGGTTTCTCTTACTCTGGAAGTGTGGTATCTCTTCACGTCTGCTCCAGTAAAGCACAGCCGCCCCTCCTGACCTTGAACGTCAAGTAGCTTCTCTTGGCCCTCCTGTGCCCGCACAGGCTCCCCTGGTGGCTCAGCTGGTTAAGAATCCGTCTGCAATATGGGAGACCTGGGTTTGATCCCTGCGTTGGGAAGATCCCCTGGAGAAGGGAAGGCTGCCTGCTCCAGTATTCTGGCCTGGAGAATTCCATGGACTATATATATCTATGGGGTCTCAAAGAGTCAGACACAACTGAGTGACTCTCACTTTCACTTTCACTTTCCTGCATCATTACATTTACAATTTGGTCAATAAGATACTAGATTGATTATATGCCTTCTATGTGTGGTCAGCATAAATTAATTTTAAAAATAACATTAAGCAGTTTATCTTCCCATAAAAGCACCTTTTAGTAAGATACTTGGCATAATTCACCTGCTATGGGAATGGCAACAAGGACTGCATGGAACAGCAAAAAAGACCAACATTCCATTTTTCTCTTCAGTCTGACTCAGGATCTTAGGGCTTCCCTGCTGGCTTAGTTGGTAAAGAATCTGCCTGTTGTGTGGGAGACCTGGGTTCAAGCCCTAGGTTGGGAAGGTCCCCTTGAGGAGGGCATGACATTCCAGTCTAATATTCTTGCCTGGAGAATCCCCTTGAACAGAATAGACTGGCAGGCTTAATGGTGGAGTTCTTCCTTCATTTTCTCTTTTTTTGAAGAGATGATGCTTTAATAGGTGATATAAGTATCCAGGAGGGACCTTTCAGAGCATTAGCTTCCACCAGCTCTCATCTCTCCCTATAGACTCTCCTTATAGAGATTGATTAAATTGATGACTGAGTATGTGGGTTCCTCCCCAGTTGCTTCCATCCTTCTGTTATTTTTTTAAGTCATTTGATGCCAGATATATATATTTAGTTAACAAGACCTGAGTTTTATTTACCGGTCAAGAAAAAAGAGAAGTACATGTCTGTAAGGAAAATTGATTCTTTTAAAATTTGAAATCCACTAGGTCACATTGTGCTCAGTTGCTTCAGTCATGGCCAACTCTTTGCGACCTCATATACTGTAGCCAGGATCCTCTGTACATAAGATTAGCAAGGCAAGAATACAGAAGTTGTAATTTCTTTCCCCAGGGGATCTTCCCTATCCAGTGATCCAACCCTCGTCTCCTGCAGCTCTTGCATTCACAGGCAGGTTCTTTGACCACTAGTGCTACCTGAGAACCCCCTTCGGTAGCATATATTTCCATAAATATTTTTCATTATTGCTAAAAGCTATTAAAATTCAACTTTAAAAACGTTTTTGTTTTTAATTGTCATAAGATCACATACTTTGACATCTTTCCTCTTTTAAGTGCACAATACAGTATTGTCAACTGTAAGTTCAATGCTGTATAACAATCTCTAAACTTTTTCATTGTGCTTAATTGAAAGTTAATATCTGCTACCATCCCCATCTCCTGCCTGGGGCTTCCCTGGTGACTCAGATGGTAAAGAATCTGCCTGCAATGCCAGAGACTTGGATTCGATCCCTGAGTTGGGAAGATCCCCTGGAGAAGGCAAATGGCAACCCACTCCAGTATTGTTGCCTTGAGAATTGCTAGGACAGAGGAGCCTGGCAGGCTACAGCCCATGGGGTTGCAAAGAGTAGGACACAACTAAGCCACTAACACTTTCACTATCCCTTGGCAATCATCATTTTCCTTTCTGTTTCTATAAGACTGACTATTTTAGATACCTTGTGTAAGTGGAATCATGTAGGATGTGTCCTTCTGTGACTGGCTTATTTCATCAATGTGGTAACAAATGACAAGACTTTTTTTTTTTTTTTTTTTTATAAAGGCTAAATAATACTCCCTTATATGTATGTACCACATTTTCTTCATATCAATACATTCTTCCATTTATGGACATTTAGATTTCAACTTCAGAATCATTTGGCAGTCTTTGATCAGTCTTCCCACCCATTAGATTAAATGTGCATTGGCCAAGAAGTATTACTTCTGAGACCTTTTGGCTTCATTTAAACTAATATAATTACATTGGATTTTGAATGCCTCAAAAGTCTAAGCCTATCAGCAAGAAACAGTTTTTTTGTTTGTTTTTTAAGTATTTAATTTTAATAAGTCAAATTTAGATTTTAACTTTGTCCCAGTTTCTTATTAGTCTGAATTGACTTCATTTCACACCTTTTTCCTGTAATAAACATTTTTTAAATAAAAATACAGATATAAAATTACATTGTGCCACAAAATGAATTTTTACAGAGGACTCATGCCCTACTAGCTCTCCAGAAGCCCTCCACATTAACACTTAGATATTGTTTCTCCTTTCACTCACACTCACCTAGCTTTTGTTTCCAATTCCAAGATAAATATTTAACTGTTTTTGTTGTTTAGTCACTAAGTTGTGCCCAACTCTTTGTGACCCCATGAACCATAGCCCACCAGGCTCCTTTGTCCATAGGATTTCCCAGGCAAGAATACTAGAATTGGATGTCATTTTCTTCTCTAGGGGATCTTTCCAACCCAGAAACCAAACCCACATCTGCTGCATTGGCAGGAGGATTCAATATGTATAGTTAATTTTGGCTTTATCAAGGTATAAGTGACAAATTACATTGTAAAATATTTCAAGTGTACATTCTGGTGTTTTGATATATGCATACACTGTGAAAGTGCTTCCCAGGTGGCTCAGTGGTAGACAATCTGCTTGCCAATGCAAGAGTTGCAAGAGATGCGTGTTGGATCCCTGGGTTGGGAAGATCCCCTGAAGAAGGAAATGGTAACCCACTCCAGTATTCTTGCCTGAAAAATCCAATGGACAGAAGAGCCTGACAGGCTATAGTCCATGGGGTCTCAAAGAGTAGGACATGACTGAGCATGCACTCATGCATACATACACTAAAAGGTCTAACATATCTGTCCTCACATATGTATCTTATATTTTTACTCATTATTTTTTTGTGAGATCATTTAAGTTGCACCCCCTTAGCAAATGTCAATCGTACAGTATAGGATTATAACTCTAGTCACCATGTTTTACCTTTGATGCTTGACCTTATACACCTTAGAGCTGAAAGTTTGTGCACTTTCACAAACCTTTCATCATTTTCTCTACTCAGTAATCATTTTTCTGGTGTTTCTGTGAATTCAGTTTTTAATTTGTTTTCTGTTGTTTTTAGATTCCAAATATAAGTAATACCATATAGTTTTGTATGCCTGACTTGTTTCACTGAATATAATGCCCTCAAGATCCATTTCATGTTGTCATCACAAATGGAAGGAGTTCCTTTTCTAAAAATAGCCATTTGTCAGAAGCAATATTGTAGCCAAATGAGGTTTATCCAAAGTGTGGTTATTGCTAATAGAAAATTTTTCACCTAACTGGTAACACCCAGGTAGGTTTGTCTGTCTTTGAAGTTTATAGAAATAGGATAATATAGAATCATATATTTCATTTTGTACCTGACTTCTTTTGCTCATCATTCTGTCAGGGAGATTCATCTCTATTGTGTGATGTAGCCGTGTTTATCTCATGGCCTTTGGTATCAGTTCCAGTTTGGGGCTGTTAAAAATGATGTATTTTGGTGCACAATTTTACATATTTATATTGGGCACATAGACTAAGTTAAATTGAATTTGTGTGAAAAGAGAAATGTATATTTTACGTCAGTATTATTCCCAAACCTTTCCCAAATGGTTTTGCTAATTCATAATCTCTCCAGAATATGAGAGTTCTAGTTGTGCCAAGTCCCTTACCCAGCATGGTATTGCTGATCTACACAAACACACACACACATATTACTTTTAACTTGTCTTATGAGTAAAATGAATCCATTTTAACATCAAAACTGGATTCCTTTGCAATTAATTCACAAAGTATTTGTAACTGCAAAGTCAACAGAGTGTACATTTAGTAGAGGGGTTGCAAGCTCATAAAAATCTAGGGAGGTAATGTAAGTAAATAGAGTTTATTCAGTGTAAAAGAGAGAGTAATGGGGCATCCTATTGTGACTGAGTGTAGTTGTAAAATAGTCTGGTTGAGAACACAGCAGTAACCAGGAAAGAACATGATTGCTGTCGGGAAGAATACCACCAACTAAATTCATGACATATAAAAAGATGAGCCCAGTGTTGCTATCTTTATATTTTTTGAAAGCAATCAAAAATCCAGATTTTTAACAGCATTTTCTGATTAGAAATTGGGTAACTAATCACATTTTAAAAATGTCGTTTGCCAAACAAAGCACAAATGAGGGCTAGCTCCCTTTCCATCATGCAGGCTGTGAATAGCCATACTTTTTAAGTGATACATTAGTATCCCCAGAGGACTTGTTTTCCTGACATATTATACCTGGATCAACAAAATTAGTTCTTATAAATAGTATATGATATTAGAAATAATATTCCACTGGTTTTCCTGTGGATACCTAAACTCTTGTTTCCTTTTCTTATTTCATTGACAATTAATTTGGTAAAACCTTGACAGTTCAACTTATTTAAATGTTAAAATAGAAATAAAAACAGAAATTTAGTGAAACTGAATTTAGTAGTTATTTAAAGCTAATTTTATATGTATGACTCAGGAAAAATATCTTTCCATTAAGTGTTGAATGACAAAAATCAGTAGAGTCTGGAATTTAGAATTGGAAACCTTGAAAGGGCCTGTGGTCTGACAAATTTCTTTCTTTTCTTTTTTTTTTTTAGGAAAAATAATTAAATTCATAATTAGCATCCTTGAAGATATGTCACATATTAGCACATTTTTATTAATATATAAATGATTATTTTCAAATCCGTTCTTAAGAATAGGTTTTCATGAAGCAAAGAGTTCTTGATAATAGAGAAATGTTATTAGGATGATGAAACAGTGATGAAACAGATAATGTTATAATTTTCTTCATCGCTAAATTCTACTAATAATATGTTAAATAGGTTGAACTATTAACTGTCTATTGATAGTTTTAAAAAGTATCTAAAAGCAAATGATATATGCTTATCTGTAATCTTTGACAGGTTTATCATTCAAAAAACTTTACATTCCCCCTCCCAAGTTCTAATAACATAAATTAATTTTGTGTAAAATAGCTACAGACTATATATATGCTTTAGTATGTTTAACTAACATTTGTAACTAAAATTATTTTGGCAGCAGCATTTTGAGAGTCATCGAACACTAGGTCGGGGAAAACAAACTTTGAGCTGAAATGTGATAATTTATTTTCAAATGTGATTTCTCTCTTTGAATAATAGGAGTTATCCATGGAGTCTGGAATTGATCCTGGCCAGGAATATGGACAAGATTATTACAGTTATGAGCATGGGTACATCTTCAGATTTTTTTATCCAGTATCTTAATATTTTTATGAATAATAGCATGTTATTAAGGGATTATTATTATTAGCATTTTTATGAGTGTCATTTCATCCATTTCATGTTTGAAAATGAGTTATGTATCTAGTTTTAGCTTCAATCAAGCGTAACCATTTTTTCTATATTGAATTCTGTTTTGATGTTTATATTGATATTGACTACAATTTGAAAAATGCAATAAAATTGTTCAAATTATTTAAATGAGGAATAGAAGTCAAACATATTTGCTCAATTCCTGAATTCACCATTTCTTTCATATGAGATATTTAACATTTTATCTAACCAGTCAGCCTCAAGATTTGCCCAAAAGAAATTCATAAGAAAACACAGTTTAGAATCCAGAAATGAGCATTTCAAAAGTCATTTCCACAGACATAAGTTAACTGTTTTATACAGTAGAGCAAAATAAATATGATCCCATATCGTATTTGAAGCAGAAATTTAAACTTAGAATTTATGTTCTGAATAAGCTATCTTTCAGAAAGAATCTGTTTGGTGCCTTAAATTGTTCAGTCAATCAAGGAAAAATATTCCTTTCTCTTCACTCTTATCTCTCCTAAAACTTCAAACTGAAATTTTAAGATTAATTTCCTTTTCTTGTTATTCCAGGGTACCTTATGGCAAAAGTCATTGGTCATCAGGTTGTAGTTCTTTCCCTATGGTTTTGTAACTAGTGTACCAGAAGCCAAATAGGTGCTGTATAAATATCTGGTGATTGAATGGTGAAGAAAAAGAAGGAAACAGAGATCAATCATAGTTATACAGATCACATGAAAAAATGTTTAAAGTTGTAAGTTTCTGTTACAGGTATGAAATGCCTCAATATGGAAGTCGTCGTCGTTTGTTACCACCAGCTGGACAAGAGGAATATGGTGAGGTGGTTGGTGAAGCTGAAGAGGAATATGAGGAGGAAGAGGTAACTACTATAATATTTTATGTAATGTTAACATTCCAAGGAAATGGCAACCCACTCCAGTATCCTTGCCTGGACAATCCCATGGACTGAAGAGCCTGGCAGGCAACAGTTCATGGGGTCACAAAGAGTCGGACAGGACTGAGTGACTTCACTTTAACATTCCAAAAAGAATATTTTTAGCCCTATTTGAATAGCAGCCTACAAAACATTTCAAATATCAAAAATCCTATTCATTTAGTACCTGTTTTCCATAGAAATTTAATAACACTAGCCATTCCATTGTCTTGTCTATAGAAAGACATTAATTTATATATAAATTTAATTTATTTATATAAAATATTAATTTGAAATAATACCAAAATAAAAAATTCTAAATGTTATTAAATAATGGTAATATTATAATCAAATAGGTTAAAAAATATTTTGCAGAATAAAATGCTCCCACATTGTCTAGCAAACCTAAAAATCATTAAAAAGTACAATCTCCATCTTTTAATTATAAGAGAAAAATAAAACATCACCAGTATTCTTAATGGAATTATGTCATTTAAGTCTAAATTACCACAAATTCATTTATATCAAATCCTTATACTTTGCCTGAAATATTCACTTGGAATGTGCTGTGCTCACTCAGTCATGTCTGACTCTTTGCAGTCCCATGCACTGTAGCCTGCTAAACTCCTCTGTCCATGAAATTTTCCAGGCAAGAATACTGAAACAGGTTACTATTTCCTACTCCCAGAGATCTTCCCAACCCAGGGATCAAACCAGAGTCTCTTGTGTCTCCTGCATTGGCAGGCAGATTCTTTACCACTACTGCGACCTGGGAAGCCCTCACTTGGAATACTGATTCAGATATTTAAAACAAAAAAAAATTTAATGTCACTGTAGTTTTACCCTAGTCAACACTTTAAAAATAGTCAAATATTTCATTAGCTATTCAGATAAGCTATCATAATTTCCGGATGGGTTAAAATTTTGTTAAAGCAAATGCATAACACTATTTAACCAAAGTCTAAGGATGGTAGGCTGCAGTCCATGGGGTCGCTAGGAGTTGGACACGACTGAGCGACTTCACTTTCACTTTTCACTTTCATGCATTGGAGGAGGAAATGGCAGCCCACTCCAGTGTTCTTGCTTGGAGAATCCCAGGGACAGGGGAGCCTGGTGGGCTGCCGTCTATGGGGTCGCACAGAGTCAGACACGACTGAAGGGACTTAGCAGCAGCAGCAGCAGCAAGAATGGGAGAGAGAAGAGGAAATGATTAATTTATTTATTTCTCTTTTGATCTAAGGTGAGAAAAAATTTTGAATAAGAAAAAGTGAGAAAACCTTAAATTTTGGTATTATAAGGTATAAGCTATAGTGGTTATTTCCTTGACCATCTTCTGTCTATATGCAGTGGGGTAAACAGTAGGGAATGGTATGCTTGTTCTCTAAAAACAGTTTTATAATTTGCATGAAGCTATCGCCCTGTAGATTCACTCCTCCTTAACTTATGTGGGACAAGGTCATAGCATAATCTTTCCCCAGCTGACACTTCAATTGCATTTTCATGATTTTCAGGAAAAGGCAAAGAAAGTCAAACCAAAAGTTGAAATTAGAGAGCCTAGTGAGGAGGAAGAAGTAGTTGTCACTATTGAAAAGCCACCCCCAGCTGAACCAACATACACAACGTGGAAGAGAGCCAGGATATTCCCAATGATTTTTAAGAAAGTTAGAGGACTAGCTGATAAAAGAGGCATCATCGACCTTGAGGAGGAAGAGTGGCAGCGACGCCTTGAGGAAGAAGATAAAGATTATTTGAAACTAACTCTGGACCAAGATGAAGCTACAGAAAGCACGGTAGAATCAGAGGAGGAATCCTCAAGTGACTATACTGAGTACAGTGAAGAGGAATCCGAGTTCAGTGAGTCTGAGACTACGGAAGAGGAGTCTGAGTCAGAGACACCCTCTGAGGAGGAAGAAAGTTCTACCCCTGAATCAGAAGAGTCAGAATCCACCGAGTCAGAAGGGGAAAAGGCAAGGAAAAATATTTTTGTGGCAAGAAGAAGGCCTGTTGTTGAAGAGGTCAAGGAAGTCAAAGGTAGAAAAAAGGAGCCAGCTGAAGAGCCAGAAGAACTGAAGGTGGAAGAAGAGGAGGAGTCCCCAGCAGAAGAACAGAAAAGTGAGCTGGCCCCTGTGGAAGAACCAACAGACCTCGAATCTCGAGACGTCACTGAGGAGGGCAGTGCAGAATCAGCTTCAGTGGAAGGAGGTGTTGAAAGTGAGGAAGAGTCAGAATCAAGTAGTATTAGCAGTAGTAGCGAAAGTCAGTCTGGAGGTCCTTGGGGCTTTCAGGTGCCAGGGTATGACCCAAGCAAGTATGCAAGCAAGAAGTCTCGAGGAGCAAAATCAGACGGTTACAACACAGCACTGTGAACGAGATCACAGTAGGTGAAAGGTTTGCAGTGATGAGTGCTCTTGTGTGCAGTGCTTTCTGTGTGTTCTCTGAAATGACATTTGAAGGGAGGAAATTGATTATGATTTTTATCTGACTTAAGATTAGAAGCACACCAGAGAAGCAGATATATATGCTATCCAAATACATTTGTATATTAGAATATATTAGGGTAAATCTGGTTGATCTTTCCTATATTAGTAATTCAAAAGACATACAATCAGTTACTCAGTATTTAATATTTCATAATGTGATTTCTGTTAATGCAATGTGGAATTATGTATTGCCAGTGATGCTTTATTGGAATGAATTTATTAATATATGCAGTGGTCTTTATACCATCTTTGTAACATAAATCCTTAGGACAAGCTACAACAAATGAGATCTCTGCAAGTCTACTTTTTCATGTATGTACATTTCAACTGGCAAACATATTATCAAAACATCATAAACATGTTCAATTAGGTTTGTAGCTCACTTTTTCAAATATTAGATTTTAAATGAAATAAAAACTAAAAATTATTACTATTTCCTTTCTCTTGTGGATAGGAATTAAAGTGGATTTAGAAAAAAATGAATTTTAAGTTATACATTTTTTTTGAGCAGATAACATAATAATTTTGAAATATAAATCTGGAAATCCAAAATTATGGCTTACTCAGTGCAACATGTTGGTAGTTCACATATCCCCAAAGTGCAATACTATTTCAAGAATAACCAAGTACTTTTTAACCTTTGCACCTTGTCATTTCTAGTGTGGATTGTTCAAGTAAAAATTGTGAAAATTTCCATTGTGTTCCAGCTGCTTACTAAAGGCAAATTTATGATCATTAATTTTCTATTTTGTGTATTACAAGATAAATTGTACAGGATGGGAAGATATTTTAACATACATTTAAATGGGATGAACCAGAAAACCAAGATGCAAGTGATTAAATGCATTAAGTTATACAAAATGCTTGACTAGTAATAGAGGATTAATTAGGAATTAGAATATTGTAAGTTTAAAAATATATTTCAAATATTAGGAATGCAAGTATGAATATGAACAGAATATACTAATAAAGAGGGGTGTTCCTTTCAACTTAACTTTCTTGAAAAGTATAGCAACTGTAAAACAATGGATCAGATATTTAAATATAATATACATTTTTTTATGATAGATCAGTAATTTTACTTAAAAAAATAAAAGTACTTCCTGAAATGTCTACTTTCTAATCTAGCTATTTTCTTCAGAAATTATTAAGCTCTCAAACCAATGAAGAATTTGTGGAAAAGTAATTGATAATAAGATTTTTCCCTTTACCTCTTGAGTTATTATTACCTTTGATACCTTTCTGTCGAAGGTTGTGAATTTCTCAGGCATTGTAATCTTTACCCTTTTAATTCCTTTGATAATGATTCATGTTTTGTTTTTTTTATTTTGACAGTGGGCAAGAAAAAGAATGATCAAGTTAGTTGTTGATCGAGAGTATGAAACTAGCTCAACTGGAGAAGACAGTGCTTCTGAATGTCAGAGAACACGTCTTCAGAATCCTAATATCCACAGTAATGTCAATGGCAATATATACATCGCACAGAATGGCTCTGTGGTGAGAACCCGCCGAGCCTGCCTCACTGATAATTTAAAAGTTACTTCCCCTGTTCGACTGGGGAGACACTTTAAGAAACTAGACAAGTTGGCAGTGACACATGAGGAGAACGTCCCCCTGAACACATTATCAAAGGGGCCGTTTTCTACTGAGAAAATGAACACAAGGCCAACTCTGGTTACATTTGCTCCTTGCCACATGGGGACTGACAGTATGGCAGTGAAGTCTTTGGGGAACAGGCTAAAAAGCACAGTTGAACAGGAGTCCATGGTTGACAGTAAGAACATCAAGGAGGCTCTGGAATTCCATAGTGACCACACGCAGTCAGATGAAGAGGAGCTTTGGATGGGTCCCTGGAACAATCTCCATATACCAATGACAAAACTGTGACTGATTTTTAAAAAAGTTATTTTAATTTTTACTTCAGTTTTTAATAAACTGCACTTTTTATTGTCACTGACAAAACAACGTATGGGGTTTATATCATGCACACAAGCTAAAACTTTGAACAATAGGCTTTAAAGCTTAAAAAGAGACAGATTTGCACTCACATTTGTATCAATTAATTATTCTTCCCAGAAAAATGTTTTTGGATAGATTCTCAATTCACTGTATAACATTATTTAAACATTTTGCTGTTTTGTTGGGTCTTTTTTTCTCATTTTAATAAACAATAAATAATTTACTAAATAATCATTTATATTTTGTTGATTAACATAGATCATTTTTCATCTCTAGCTTCATGGAACTTGTTTTGGTACATGGAATTGTACTTTTCATAAGAAATGGGAAAAATTTATATTAGAGGATTTTTACAGGTAACAGGTTTATACAGTTGCTGTCTATATCATCCTGACTTTTTAAATGAAAGATTGAATTACAAAGTGATATTTAACGGGAATCGTCTATAAATTATATAGAATCATGAACCTATTTTCCTTATTGTCCATTGGAAAGGTTTTCAAATTTTTACATATGTATATGTTGACCTTTTAAATAACACCTGAAGTCATATCTTTCTTATAAATAGCATTTATAATTTTCCATGGTTAGCACACACACACTCTTTAAACCATCTAGCCATACCAAACATAATAGGCAAGTTAGTATAGGCCTTTGAGATTAAATAATTATTTGGAGCATCAGAGCAAAATTCCTTGAGGTTAGAAAGGGTCAAACAGGCAATAATACATTTAGAACCACAATTTCAGTATGGAAGATGTAGTAAGAACAGAGAAGTCTTGCCTTAATGTTACTGAACATGAATGTCTTATCAATTCAATGTAAAGGAATTTGGCAGGGTCATGAATTTATATAATATGTGAAATGTCAATAAAAGCTATAAATCCATAGCTTCAAATGTATTATAGTATTTCACTTTTCCCAGCTCCAGTTTATTTTTAAAATATTTTAATGCACATACTTATGTGCCTAAATTACAGACAAGAAAATGACCACCTGGGTCCTTTTTTTTTAATCAAAGAATACAGTCTTGATTTTTCACCATTGAACAAAGCACAGTGTTTCACTATTAACATAAATGAAAACAAAATATCCTTTCAGAAAAAGCCCCCAAAACTTGCCTTGGGTGTTGCCTTGTTTCTAGATGTAAAAAAGATGAAACAATTTAAGAAAATTCAGAATTTTATTGAGTATGATTTAGTGTTTTATAGATGTAGTTCACTTCAAATTTTATACACTATTGACCAAGTTCAGATTTCAATACAGTTTTCTCATGCATGCTTATTATATGGTTGAAAGATTGAATAATGCATTGCTATCTAGTTCCCTCCTGTATGTTTCATATTTTAAAACTTGTTTATTACAATACAATTTCCTTATTTCCAAAGGGAGTAAATTGTATGTAACATAAACTTACCAACTTTCATGAGTAGTATGGTTTAATTTCAAAAAGTTTTTGACATCAAATATAGTAACATCTCATATCACCATCATCTCAGAGTTTATTAAAAATATAGAATTTTGCTCACAACCCTAGGTCTGCTAAACAAGAATCTGTGTTTTCACAAGATCCCAAGGTGGCTTGTATGCATATTAAATTTTAGAAGTAAGTACCTACCACTGAACTCTAGGGCTTACTCTTTAAAAACACCAAAGTGACTGTTTTTAGTATAAAATATTTCAGATAGAAGTTATATCAAACATATCATATTTTCCAACTTGCTCAATCAGAAGTCACTAAATTTGTTAATAGTTTCCTGATGTTCCGGAGTCATCACAACTAGCATGCTGATATTCTCTCTGCATATAGCTTATAGCTTTCTTTCTCCAGTTTCAGGCTGTGACATTTATCTAATTTTGTCACTGTTCCTATCTCCAAATTTCATGTTCCATCTTACTTTGAATCTCCTGGTGAGAAAGTTTGTGTCTTTCTTTGTTTTGCTTGTCATTAAAAAAAAAAAAAAAATCATTTAACCTAAGATAGGGATAATGCATGTGAATTCAAGCAAAAGTCTTGTGATTCCAGGAAGCTTTTCAAGGTCACTGTTGGGATCTGAGCATTGTTCTTGAAATCTAAAATTGGCAGAAGACTAACACTCTGATATATGAAATATCACTATAGTTTAATGTTCAGATTTTACAAGGAAATCAAGCTACTTAACAAATATATTTCAGCCATTTCAAGTTGACCATTTCAGTAAAATCAATCATGAAGTTAATATGTCCCTAAATTAGTGGACATATATAGATAAGCAGTATGTACATAGAGCAACCAAATCATATATTTGGTCAGTGTATTTTGAGGTAAAGTATGTATTGCAGCAAAAGCATTACCAACTAACAGCATAAATCTGGACTGATTGAATAGAAACTTTGATAGGACTTTAAAACTCTTACTCAGGATTAAAATTGTGGAAACCAGGGGAGATACCCAAGCATGTTTAAACTTAAGAATATTTCATGAAAGTGATGTTTCTATACAAATGTTTATAAAGAAAGCGGTAGTTATTTTTCTTAGATGGACATAACAATTTATTGTGGTTGTTCTTAATCAGTACCAGCTTTCAATCAGGCAGAAGAAACAGCTGATTAAGATGAGAACAGACTAATATGACTGTATGCTAAACCTGTTGATTTCATGAGAAGGTCTTGTGGGCATGAAGGGCAAGGTGAGGAAGAATGAAAAAATGAAAAGAATGAAAAATGAGTTACAGTGACATGGGACATTTGTGACTCAAATATCATCAAATCATAGATGCTAATCTCTCTCTCTCTCAACTTCTCTTTTTCATTAATTACAAACTGTGAGAGTTGTCACTGAATGATAACTGTAGGCTGGCCAAAAGCATCTTTTTAAATACAGAAAAAAAGTTTGCCTTGAATTTTGTGTGTGATATGTTGTTCGTGTTATTAAAACATGTTGTTAACAGGAATGCTAAAACATGTTATATGTGCTAAGTGGTTCTTCCAAATGGGATATGGTAGCCACTATTAAAATACTGTTAATTGAGTTTATGTATTATAGAGCCAGAAAAAAATTGAATATCAATTCTTGAGGGAAGACATTTACTTTCTTTTACTTCATAAACCTTGCCTTTTCTCTTTCTCTGCTTCACTTTCTTCACTTTTAGCGATGAGTGGGGCTTATATACCACTTCAATTAATTGGTAAAATAGAAAATAGGCAGAAATTTCTAATAATCAGTTCTCAGGGCAGATGCCCACTGGTGCCTGCAAATAACACAGCGATAAGGCTGAGAGATAAGTTCAAATAATACCAAGGACCTCTATTTTTTATTGATAGTTACTTTCTCTTCTCAAATGAGAACATGAATTCCTTTATTCTATTTTTTTTCCTCTCTTATTTTTGCATTCATTGACCTTGATCTTTATAATAATAATCTTTACTTTTTAGATTGGTATTTCTTCATTGCAGACTACTTTATGGTAAATTAAGGATATAATATGGAAGATTTGAAAACTGTCTATAGTTTGGAAAATTATCAGCACATTCACTACTTTCCAATTTCTTTTATCTAAATACCTACTTTTTTTTCTTAACAAATGTTATGTTACTGTGTGAAGAATATGAATTAGACAATTTAAGTTAAAAATGCATTGTTACCTACTACACAACGTTTCAAAAATAAATTTCCATTTGAAAAAAGATGACCTCTCATTTTTCTGTCAGGTGGGGCTAAACATCAGTAACACTTTTCCTGTTTACATGGTTAGCATTTCAGTTTGATAATACAAAGTCCTGCTCTGCAAAGTCTTTAAACAGTGGAGAGACATGATGTGTATTTTAAAACTATCATCCTTTCTTATGCATTTCAATCATATATATGAGTTATCAAGTTCCAGGAAGAGTGAATGTGTTTCCTAACATTCCACCTATCCATTTATTTTTAAAGTAATTTTTATAATCATATAAACACTAAGATTTTTTACTTTTATATAATCAGTCAACATGTTCATACAAATGCTAAATGACTATAAATATATCAAGAATTATAGTCAACATGAAGTTACATTATGTCTCTTTAACATGATTAAGTTGGATGTTTCAGATTCATAATTTATACATTTCTATCTCTATTTATCTAGCTAGCTAGGTAGCTAGCTATTCACCCACCTATCTAGCTATGCTCATATTTCCCTGTATACATGCAGCTTACTTTAACTTATAATGCAGCTGATGACATAATAACTTTAACTGTCTTTTATCTCAAACAATCAGGATTGGGAAGAATAAGTTTTCTAAAAATACTATCTTGAACATAGAGTTAATTCTTGGTCTTTTGCCCTTCTGCTCTTCATAACATGGAACAGAATTTTATTTATCTCTTTGTTTCTGATGCTCACACCAGAAAAATATCACATTAAATAGAATGAGTTAATTCTACCTCTGTCATTGTGTGACCTTGTGCGTGTCATTTGACAATTTACCCTATTAGGAAATGGCAATAATAATGTCTATCTCAATTAAGAGATAATATCAGGTATTTGATTTGAACATAGTTTTCTATCTCTTTAATGGAATACAGAGATGGAAAAGAGAATAGCAGATTAGAAAGATTTTTTTTTTAATTCTTCACAATATGTCTAGATTATAATATTTTACTTGCTAAATACCACTGTAAATTTTGTTGACCTATTACACTTAGTAGATATTCTAAGTTATTATAAAATACATCTTTCCTCTGCAGTCCTGAAAAATATTTGTATTTTTAAAAGGAAATAAAAGAAATCTATAGAATGTTTCCCCTATGACTTGGGCTTTTGTATAATAACAAAAAAAAGTAAAAATAAATAAGCATTGTTAATGAATATCATGCAAAGCTTGAGCTGCAAGAGGACTGTTGAAAGGCTTCAGGAGTGTGCATGAAAGTGAGCAATTTCATCTAAAATATGTCCCATTTTACTCTAAATACTTCCCCTAAATATACATTTCATGTGTGGTAAACACTAAATTAGCAACAGCTCTTCTGAATTTCTTGTGAAAGAGATGTTGATCAAAATCTAGCCTTAAGTTAGCTTAGGAAATGTAAGCTTTTTTCTTAACCTTAACAGCTGCTGCTGCTACTGCTGCTGCTAAGTCGCTTCAGTCATGTCCGACTCTGTGCAACCCCATAGACGGCAGCCCACCAGGCTCTCCTGTCCCTGGGATTCTCCAGGCAAGAACACTGGAGTGGGTTGCCATTTCCTTCTCCAATGCATGAAAATGAAAAGTGAAAGTCAAGTCACTCAGTGGTGTCCTACTCTTAGTGACCGCATGGACTGCAGCCTACCAGGCTCCTCCGTCCATGGGATTTTCCAGGCAAGAGTACTGGAGTGGGGTGCCATTGCCTTGATTACATAAATGAGAGTACTGACCAAAGATAGTTTGGAAATGTAGTATCTGTGATTCAGTGTTCTTACTCTCTTTACTATCTATTCCTCAGTAGATTTCTTTAACTTTGCCATTTTCTACAAAGGATACTGAATTATCTAACTCTACAAAAATATTGATCTTTGTACAATGAAGAGAGAAAATGAAATTTTAGCCAGCTTGAATACCAATGAACCAATTGATATTGATTCAATTGGTATGAACCAATGTTCACATATTTAAATTTTTACTTTAGTTACATAGACATTTAATTCATATAGTCATATCAAAACATTGGTTTTATATATTTTTATTTGTCATATAACTTTATTTATACTACTGAATTTACTATCAGTATCAATCATTAAATATTTTTTTCCAGAGATACAGGTACTATTCATAAAATAAAACATTTTTTGGCAGGGAGGAGGTAAGGTTGACTATTGTTTGGTCACTAAGTTATGTCCAACTCTTTTGCCACCCCATGGACTGTAGTCCGCCAAGGTTCTCTGTTCTTGGGATTTTCCAAACAAGAATACTAGAGGGGGTTGGCCAGCCCTGCATTTGGTGACACCAAAGCGCTTGTGCTTGTGGGCTGGGGGCAGGGGTTACCATTTCCTTCTCCAGGAGATCTTCTCTTCCTGGGGATCAAACCCGTGTCCCCTGCACTGGCAGGCAGATTCTTTACCACTGAGCCACCTGGGACATATAAGGGGAGGAGAGGTGGAAACTCGGGATGTATATTCCTTATGCAACAAATGTATGCCTTTGAAAAGGGAGGCATTTATACTGTACACCTTTTAAAATTAAGCTTTAAAGGTTTATTTAACATATAAAATTGAGATAGCATCCCATAATTTGCTTGGTAAGTATATAAGTATAGGCTTGAAATAAGTATCTAAATAGCATTATTAATTAAGCATTATTAAGTATCTAAATAGCATTATTATCAGGCTCTTTCTACTGAGAGACACATTTATCCAAAGACTTTAGGGCTGAACTAATTTGCGCTCTAAGCTACCAACATGTCATTATGTAGTCATTTCCCAATGCTTGTCCCTGGGGGGAGCTTGATAAATACATTTTGTCTGCAGTCATTTCTTTGTTACTGTATTACACTGGTCACATCCGGAACTCTCTGGTTCAGTTTCCATAACTACAAAATGAATTTGGATATAGGATTCCTAGGGCCGTTTTGAGTAGAAGCTGAAATAACCAGCAAAATATTAGTTTGAAAGAAGCAAGCCATACAATCTGTAAGCTGTACTTTACAGAATCAGCTGCTGTGCCCATCTCCTGCCTATGTCATTTACTTATACCCCATTTCAGAACAAAAGATCTCATGATGATTTACAAAAACGCATAGAAGAGGTGAAATAAGGTTGAAAGAATGAGACAAAGGGAGATCCAGATAAGGAGGGAATAAATATAATGCTTAGATTAGCACTCAGACTTATGCATGCTTTGGTTCTATACATTAATTATTTCAGCCACAAAGTTAGTCCTAATCTTCACCAGCTGTCAGATCAAAAAGGAAAGTAGTTACAGGATTCATAGCACACATAAAGTTAAAAAAACAATTATTGAAGAGAAGTCAGCTTTGCCTGTTACCAAGACCAGAGACAAATTTTTCCTAAAGGTCCTTAGAAAAAGTACACTGTATTATATATTGGCTTAGATGTAGCCAAGGATATTTTATTTCTTTGCTTCTCAATTTTCTCTTACAAAGCTTGCAAATATCAGCCTTTCTTTTAAGAGATTTTTAAGTGTTTAGTTCACTGACTGTCACTGGGTTATCAACGATAGTTATATTGAAGGCTGGAAGAGTAAATTGCCAGAATATTTTCTACTTTCGCTAGCATTCTTTCTTGCAAACAGATTTATATTAATCCCACTTTAATTAAATCATTAATCAAAAGCCTGGTTGTAAAGGTCTGCAATTTTCAGAGCTCTATAGCCGTGCTGCTTGCTGATGATGGCATATGTAAATGCAGACCTATTTATTTCTTCAGAATATAGGTTTTATACCCCTTGGAGCTTAAGCCTGAATTTAGGGAACATTGTTTTAAAACACAAATCCAGCTGTTATAAGGGAGGTAAAAATATGAAGAACATGCTGCTGCTAGGTCACTTCAGTTGTGTCCGACTCTGTGCGACCCCATAGACGTCAGCCTACCAGGCTCCCCCGTCCCTGGGATTCTCCAGGCAAGAACACTGGAGTGGGTTGCCATTTCCTTTTCCAATTCATGAAAGTGAAAAGTGAAAGTGAAGTCACTCAGTCGTGTCCTACTCTTAGCGACCCCATGGACCGCAGCTTACCAGACTCCTCCATCCATGGAATTTTCCAGGAAAGAGTACTGGAGTGGGGTGCCATTGCCTTCTCTGATGAAGAACATACTATCACCTTAATTGCTTGATTAATTTAGCTTAATTATCCTGCATATTAGCATTTCATACTTATATATTTGGACAAGGATAAGCATCAGTCCAGTTCAGTAGCTCAGTCGTGTCCAACTCTTTGCGACCCCATGAATTGCAGCACGCCAGGCCTCCCATCACCAACTCCTGGAGTTCACACAAACTCATGTCCATCAAGCAGTGATGCCATCCAGCCATCTCATCCTCTGTCATCCCCTTCTGTTCCTGCCCCCAATCCCTCCCAGCATCAGTCTTTTCCAATGAGTCAACTCTTCACATGAGATGAGCATAGTTAATGTCATTTTCAGTGATGTCCTGGTAAACCAGCTCTCTAGAAAAAAAAAAAAAGAAGGCAAATCAAAATGATTTGTTGTGTTCTCAGATTTCTGTGATGTAAATGCTCCTACAACAATCATCTCCAGCTTAATTGCCAGCTTGGCAAATTCTTAAAAGTTTAACGAGCAAGTATGGGTCAAACTACTACACAATTGCACTCATCTCACTTGCTGGCAAAGTAAAGCTCAAAATTCTCCAACCTAGGCTTCAATAGTATGTAAACCAAGAACTTCTAGATGTTCAGGCTGGATTTAGAAAAGACAGAAGAACCAGAGCTCAAATTGTCAACATTCATTGGATCATAGTAAAAGCAAGAAAATTGCAGAAGAATATCTACTTCTGCTTTATCGACTATGCTAAAGCCTTTGACTGTGTGGATCACAGCAAACTGTGGAAAATTCTTAAAGAGATGAAAATGCCAGATCATCTTATATGCCTCCTGAGAAACCTGTATGCAGGTCAAAAAGCAAAAGTTAGAACTGGCCATGGAACAATGGACTGGTTCCAAATTGGGAAAAGAGTACGCCAGGCTGTATATTGTCACCTTGCTTATTTCACTTATATGCAGAGTACATCATGAGAAATGCTGGGCTGGATGACGCACAAGCTGGGATCAGGATTGCTGGGAAAAATATCAATAACCTCAGATGTACAGATGACACCACCGTTAATGGCAGAAAGTGAAGAGGAACTAAAAAGCCTCTTGACAAAAGTGAAAGAGGAGAATGAAAAAAAATGGCTTAAAACTCAACATTCAGAAAACAAAGACCATGGCATTCGGTCCCATCACTTCACAGCAAATTGATGGGCAAACACTGGAAACCGACTTTATTTTCTTGGGCTCCAGAATCACTGCAGATGGTGACTGTAACCATGAAGTGAAAAGATACTTGCTCCTTGGAAGAAAAGCTATGACCAACCTAGACAGCATATTAAAAAGCAGAGACATTACTTTGCCAACAGAGGTCCGTCTAGACAAACTTTGTTTTTTCCAGTAGTCATGTATAGATGTGAGAGTTGGACTATAAAGAAAGCTGAGGACCGAAGAATTGATGCTTTTGAAATGTGGTGTTGGATAAAACTCTTAAAAATCCCTTGAACTGCAAGGAGATCAAATCAGTCAATCCTAAATGAAATAAATCCTGAATATTCATTGGAAGGACTGATGCTGAAGCTGAAGCTCCAATACTTCGGCCACCTGATGCAAAGAACTAACTCATTAGAAAAGCCCCTGATGCTGGGAAAGACTGAAGGCAGGAGGAGAAGAGGACAACAGGATGAAATGTTTGGATGGCATCACCGACTCGATGGACATGAGTTTGAGCAAGTTCCGGGAGTTGGTGATGGACAGGGAAGCCTGGCATGCAGCAGTCCATGGGGTCGCAAAGCTTGCACATGACTGAGTGACTGAATTGAATTGAACTGAACCTTGTAACAGTGAAGTGTCATACATAGTCCCTGGTTAGGGTTCAGGGTATAATTTCCGGTGTGGTAGGAAGAAACATTTATGGGTTTGCTCTTCAGAAGAAAGCTTATTTCAGTTGGATGTGCTGGCTGGTGCTGCAAGATAGCCAGAGAACTGGTAAATCTGAAAATGCTGCCAGTTAGAGAGCAATCAGGCACATGTGACTTCGTGATAGGGACTCAGAAGGGAATTACAAAGGATTAAATGGAAGAATCTGCACTAGAAAATGTTGGTGATGCTTATGATTTCACAAAATGAATTTGCTTTATACACCTTAGAGGGTTTCTGAAAATATTTGGTCACTGAAGTGAGGTGAAAGGAAAGATGATGTTAAGAGGTTTTTCTAACTTGACTTTGATACTCAAAGGAAGGCTTCTGCTTAACTTTGAGGAGTCTTCTAATATGGTCATCTCTCTGAGATTTGCTGTGTATCTTTGTTTTTGCATCCTTCTCTGTTTTCAAATAAGTTGTTTGATCTCCCATAACTAATCACTCCCTGAACTCACTTCCTCTAATTAAAATTCTTAGGTATATATTTCTATAACCACAGTAATTGCCTCGCCACCCAAAAAAAAAAAAAAAAAAAAGAAATACAATTTGTACTTAAAAAATGTGAACTTTGTAATGTGTGACTTTTTAATGGTGTGACTAAGAGCTTTTCCTGTAAAATTAAAAAAAAATCATATTTTTTATTTTACAGGGAACGCATTCTGTCCTGTTTTTTTCTCTATCCTATTGTTTCATTTTCAGGAACTAATTCTATTTATGTTCCTATATATATATATATATATATATATATAAATCACAGTACTTTTCACCTTCCCAATCTTATTCCAAAATCCACTCAACTAGCATAATGTGCTTATTTATCAACTGGGATCCATCACTTAGGTGGTGCAGATAGATAGATTTATAGGTAAAATTGCAAAAATATGCTGGCTGCTTGATGAAGTACCAGACTTTCTTGGCTCAGAACTATTCAATTGAATATATCTTTTATTAAAAGTAAGCAATTGACTTTTGAATGATCTGTCTCTTAGAGAATCACACTAACCTCTGAGCCATACATTTTATTGTCAGGGCAAGCATAAATCCGTAGCTGGTGATAAGATCACTTGTAATAGCAAATACAATAGCTTTAAAACCTTCAGATTTCCTTGAAAATATTCCCCATAGTATTTGGTGGAGAAAAGGTGGCCTCTGAAATTGGCACTTGTATCTGCCTCACTTATGATGCTGGGGTGGCTCTTCAGGTGACTTCCGTGATACCCTAACCTTTAAATAGAATCGAAGGGCAAAGATTCCAGGAAATTTCTGAAGTATCACAGCTTGTTTGCAAATGCATTATCCCATTTCTTTTGATAAATCATTTACCTACCAACAAATTCATAGTACTTTATTTATTCCATGATTCCCCTCTTCTGATGGACTTCTCCATCAGATGGACATTTCCTCTCCACTCAGAAATACTTTGCCTCCATTATGATAAGTATATTCACAGACTGTCCTAGTTTTCAGGGCATGCTAAATTAGTACTTCCCTTTATCGGTCCTCTTTGTTACTCTTCATTGAGTTTCCCAGGTCCTGCCTCTCTCTTTCTGTCTGACCCCTAGGTTCCATGAATTGCTGTGGTCATTTGCCGGAGTCCAACTCCAGCAACCAGGATTCAACCTGAAGAGGTAAATGGTGTTGGTGTTGAGACAACCTCTCATTTTTCTTGGACTGCCTGTCTATTCCAAGTTTAAGATTCTCTTTTATACTTTTACAAAAACATTAGGCCAGAGGTTTGACATTTTCAGTTCCCCCTCTCCCAGATTTATTATCTCCATAAATCATTGTTGCTCTTCAAACAGAGTTCCTGCTTCAGCGATTCTCTTGGAATCAGCCTTATCATCTATTATCTACCTCTTCTAATGCATCCCATAGTTAACTTGTGATTACATTGTAACTCATGCTACATTCCTCAGTTTACTACTTATCTTCCTAAGTCCTGTTTGCCCCTAACATCCTGAGCTCACTATCTCTTAAAAAGGCTTCTAGCTATAGTGTCTCTAAAAATTCCTAACTTCTATAAGCTATAGTAAAATATGCTAACTTTACAACATTCCTTAAATCTTTAACTTCTAACTATTTTAATTATTTCTAAGCCCTAAATTCAGTAAACTCCTTTGCCATAAACATTCTCCTCACGAATAGGCTTCAGATATCAATCCCTCCCATGGCCTCAAGCTACAGCCTATGTGCTCATCCTGGAACACTCTTTTGTAAAAGTCCTTGAACAAATGTCAATGATTAACTTTATGAATTATTTTCTGAGCACAACTACAGAAGGCTTTGTGCCTTCTCATGCTCCTCTCAAGAACAATAAGCACCTTGATATTCCTTTTCAGTCAACTCAGCCGAGGAAAGGAAAAGACAAGTCAGAATTACAAGGCCTAACTCCTTCATCCCGGGATCCGTGCCTGTGGAATGAGGAGAGGGGCCTGGGGACCGTGCCTCTATTTTGTCAGTAATGCCTAACGCGGCTCCCGACAGTCATTGTTTAGTAAACCAAAACACCACCAATAACAACATTTATCACTTATTGGACATACAACAAACTCCCAGTTACTGCACATTAAAATACATAATTTTTACTTCAACTTTATGGAAAATCTATCTTTATTATTTCAATTTTACAAAGGTAAGTTTAAAGAGGATTCAGAGGTTACATTTATACTCAGTGGTACATATCTACTGAGTGGTGAAGCAAGCATTTGGAAGCAGGTGGTCTGACTCCAGAATCTGAGGTTTAACCAATTTACCAACAGAGAAAACTGACCTGGGCTGATATGAGGAAGGGAGATCTTGGAATGAGAAATGATAGGTGTGTGATGTTAATTCATCGGGGAAGCTGTGTCTCAGGGACTCTATATTACCAGTGCAGCTTCAGCCTGGAAATGGGCTCTCAGCTAGGGATCCATATCACATATCACATAGAACCAGTCTATGTACTGTGGTCATCAGACGTGTGTGCTGATGTATACCAAATTCTACTTTAGATTTATTCAGAATATACATAAAAATAATCTATATGAAAGAGCATTTTTATGGTACCCACTTAAAAAATTTCTGTGAGTCTATTAATTGATTCATCAGTTGAGACTAAAATATTTTAGATTGTCATTACAATTTTAAAATAATGTATAAAAATAATATTAGTCAATGTATTGAACATTTAGATGAATAACAGTTTGGACTAGTTTGTTGTCATCCTTATATTATCTTTAATATGTTTTTCACTGTCATAGGAATTAAAATCTCATAAAAGCCTACTCTAAAGAGGCTAGGTATGCTCAGGCTGACCCCATAAAATGTAAATAAGCACTGTTTTTGCCTGTTAACTTTTTGCATTTAGACATTTATACCCCTTTATGAGATTTGCTAGATGTATCTTTTCACACACTGTCAGGAAGGACTAAGGAAATCAACGTAGAAATCTTCGATGAAACAGTTTTGCAAATTGTTCTGTGACAACTGGGATTCACAGTGTTAGATTATGCATTCACACATAAACTGGCAGGAACAAACTCAGGCAAGGAAAGTCACTGACCCTCTGACAAGTTTAGAGCTTATATATCTCCTGGGGATTGAACAACAAGCTGATTTGAATCCTTTTGGTTTCAAATTGGATAGTGAGGCTAAAATCATCAGCAAATTGGAAGAGTCACAGTAAATATTTATTGTTGTATTGCTATGCTAAGTCACTTCAGTCATGTCCGACTCTGTGCGACCCCATAGATGGAAGCCCACCAGGCTCCCCCATCCCTGGGATTCTCCAGGCAAGAACACTGGAGTGGGCTGCCATTTCCTTCTCCAATGCATGAAAGTGAAAAGTGAAAGTGAAGTCGCTCAGTTGTGTCCGACTCTTAGCAACCCCATGGATTGCAGCCTAACAGGCTCCTCCGTCCATCGGATTTTCCAAGCAAGAGTACTGGAGTGGGGTGCCATTGCCTTCTCTGATTGTTCTATTATATACAGGTATTTTCAATATATAAGGAGAAGTTTTTCTTCAATACAATTATTATAGTTCCCTCCTTAACCCTCTTTTAAGAATGTCTTTCGCTAACCCCTGGTATAGAGAGAAGAATTTAGGAAACACAAACTTATCATTTGTGCTCTGGTAGGCATCTATATTGCATACTTTTGTTGGTTACAGTTGTTTCTATGTAGATACCTCTCTGTAGGCAGCCATCCTGAGACATTTCCTCCTTCAGTCTTGAAGATGTTAGACAAAATTTCTGGAAGGTTCTTATATTCACTAGTTTCAAGTGTTGATGCAAGTCTCATTCCTACCATGCTCTCCTTACTTGCATTTTTATACAGGTCTCATCGTCTCAATAATGTATTGTATTGTATGGGAGGTTTGATGAGTGTGCTTGCTTCTGTTTCTACCATATACGAAAATGTCCTTTTTAGCTACTTTCTACTGATTCTTCACAGCATCACATCTAATAGAAAGCTTTTTTAGAGAAACAGACTTGTACTCTGTTGAAGTCTTTTAATACTTTCCTAGTGGTCCAGAGGTTAAGAATTCATCTGCCAGTGCAGGGGACACAAGTTCAATCCCTGGTCTGAGAAGACTCCACATGCCATGGGCAACTGGGCCCACGTACCACAGCCTCTAGCCCACACTCTAGAGCCTGAGGTCTGCAACAAGAGAAGCTGCCACGATGAGAAGCCCGTGCACCACGACTAGAGAGAAGCCCCTATTTACCACAACCAGAGAAAGTCCACACACAGCAGTGAAGACCCAGTGCAGCCCCAACTAAATAAATACATACATAAATACATAAAATAAAAATTAAAAGGAGTCTTTCAGACTCTATACACTCTTATTGAACGTTTATAATTATTCCTTTATGTACTGTTTTCCGCCATCAGACTGAAAGCTCTTTTAAGGAATGAACTATGTCATATTCACCTTGTATACAGAGTAAGACTTGAAAATGTTTTGCAGAAAGAATGACTGAACTAATACGAAATTCTCTGCAAAATTTAGGAAAGTGTTTTGACAGGGACTTTTGTAATTTTCAGATAACATTTTCATTCACTTGAATTTACAAAGTAGCTTTATCATTTTACAGGTGAAATAGACTCCTTTATTTCAAGATGTGATTTAGTGGTTAACTATTATTCCATCTATTTGTTTTAAAATATATTTCACCTCAAATAAATAATTTTTATAAGACCTCTGAACAAGAAGCACAGCACACTAATACACATTTTGATTCTTAAAGAAAAAGCCTTTTTAAGCAGAGTTATTAAAAGTACAATGGGAGTAAAAGTCTGTCCTCCAATACTAAGTGCTGCTCAGGTGTCACAAGAAAAAGTAATGAACACTCACTCAACAATGTGAAGCAGAGAAATGAAAGCTACCTTTTTCTGTATGCTTTCCTTGTGTCCCACTTTAGCAATTCATGTTTCTTCCCACCATCCATCTAAAAGAATTGGAGAGGGTTCAGCACAGGAAGAAGAGCCAGAAGTTCTCAGAGACAAATGGCATGAAAAGAGCTGGGATAGGGAGCAAGTCTTATAGTCAGTCAAGATTAAAGAATCTGAAGAAATAAATGTCCTTATAGTTTTCAAAATATTTTCTATGCCTGAAGATCTTCACAGGTATGGCCATATAATCCCATTTGGGTAATCTGTTATTCATGTTAGAATCACACATCAGTACATTAAGGTAGAGCTTTCAGTAACTCAGTACTCATTTTTTAATTAAACTGATTTCCTTCTGATGCCCAATAGTATGGTAGGAATTTGGATAAGGGTAATAGAAGATCTAATACTAAGTGTGAAAACACATTAGCTTGGGCACATAAGTGATGGTTACTTGAGTTAAAGAGAGAATGTGTGTGGTGTATGTGTGTGTGTGTGTGTGTGTGTGTGTGTGTGCATGCTAAGTCAATTCAGCCATGTCCCATTCTTTGCAACCCTATAGACTGTAGTCCACCAGGCTCTTCTGCCCATGGGATTCTTCAGGCAAGAATACTGGAGTGGGTTGCCAGGCTGTCCTCCAAGTAAAGTGAGAAAATGCACCCTCAAATGGAAGACCAGATAAAGAAAGTGAGACAGGCTGGAACCTGGGACTTGAGACCCTCTGCAACAAAATACAAAGAAACTGTAAGGGACTAAAAATAGCTCTGCACATGCCCAGGCAGTTGGGGCAAATCAAACAAGATACAAAAAGACTAAAAACCCAACTTCCACTTCTGAGGAGTCAGGAGCAAAAGCAGGGTGCTGTGCATGCACCCTTCACAAAACACCACCAAGGGGGTGGGCAGACCACCTAAGCCATCCCTCCAGCCAGATCCCTGAACCCGCCCTTACCCTCACCCTATATAAGGAGCCATTTACCATCCCTTTAGAGAACAAGCCAGGGAACCTGTTATTTGCTTTTGCTTCTTCACACTGCTGCATGAATTCCCATAAAGCCTTGCCCGAAATTTTTGTCTGGCCTCTTAAAAATTTCTATTAATTAAGGAGCTCTAGACTGCCTGATCAGTAACAAAAGAGTTGTTGGAATGCCAAAACCCAATTTTGACTAATCTGGCCAGAAGGCAGGTATCTGCAAGTCAGGAGAGAGCTCTGACAAAAAACCAACCCAAGGGCAACTTGATCTTGAACTTCTAGCATCCAGAACTGTGAGAATGTACGTACATGTTATTTAAGACATCCATATCTGGCATTTTGTTATGGCAGCCTGAGCTGACTACCCAAGCTAAACATCTATCAATAGTGAACTGATTAAATAAATTATTGAGTGTCTATCCAGAGCCACATGGAATACTGTGGTACTTCCTGGAACCGTGCAACAGAAATGCTGACTGCTACAGTTAAATGCAATGTGACCATGAAAATTAACGAGGCAGCTCCATCTGCACAAGAAGTAATCTCCATGGTATTAACATGTTAAATGAAAAAAATAAAGTACAAATCGTGCCATATACTATGCTGCCATTTGGGTTAAAAGTGGTCAAAGGAATCTATAAAGGTTGCCTTGGACTGCAGCCCAGACATAACCCCTAACCTACCATTCTGGTGGGCAACCATGACAGGGGCCTAGAAAGGGAAGAATTCAGAATTCTCTGAACAGGTAAAATAGTAAAGATGAATTGGTAAATACAGGTAAACCTTTCAGTCAATGCCAAGCAAACAGCAAGTGCTCGTTAAGTATCAATTATTAGGGAGTTCCCTGGTAGTCCAGTGGTTGAGAATCCACCTTGCAGTGTAGGAGACATGAGTTTGAACCCTGGTTGGGGAACTAGGATCCAACATGTCATGGAGCAACTGGGCTCATGTGCCACAACTGCTGAGCCGTGCATTTTGGAGCCTACGTGTTGCAACCAGAGAGTCTGTGTGTCAAAACAAAAGGTCCCACAGAATGCAACCACACTCTGTGCCACAACTGAGACCCAACACAGCCAAATAAAATAAATGTTTTTTTTTTTTTTAATCAGTGTCAACTATTATCTTTCTTATAATCTAGTCTTTCAGAATTTGATAAAGATGCTTTTCAGTCTGGAACCTGATGGCCCCCATTGTTAGAGATCAACATGAGGTTGGAATGATGTCTTCTGGGTGTCACAGACACTCCCCAGACCCAGGTTGCCAAATGGACCTCAGC
This sequence comes from Bubalus kerabau, assembly GCF_029407905.1. Lineage (NCBI taxonomy): Eukaryota > Metazoa > Chordata > Mammalia > Artiodactyla > Bovidae > Bubalus > Bubalus kerabau. The sequence continues at coordinate 8,319,437 of NC_073645.1, forward strand.
TCCTTCCCACTGTCGACGGGACACTGTCCCCACTGCCCTGGCAGGATTCTGAGGGTTTCCATGTTGTTACCTGCCCTTTCTCTTCCAGTGGCCCCAAACAGCCCTGCATCTCACACACTCACAGAACATGCAGACCTGGTCCCTTTACTAGAAACAGATACCAGCTGCATCACTACCAGCTGCATCTTTCAGGAGGAGGTAACTGTCACTCTCATTTCTTCTGAACCCCAGGGCCGTGGTCTCCAAAACAGTACCTGTGGGCAGAGTATAGGGACAAAGACCAAAGCCTGGGCATTTGGAGAGAGATGCCTTGGCTGACACCAGGCAGTGTGGCTAAGAAATGGTCAAATTTCTCTAAAATGGTTTACTGTTTTATATTTCCACTAATCTATGGGAGTTCCAGTTCCTCCACATCCTTGCCAGCACCTAATACCGTCAGTCTGTTTTCTCCTCTGTAAAATAGGCTAACAATCACAAGCCCACCTGCTGCCAAGGATTGCTGGGCATCAAGGAACCCAAGGGCAGGATGTGCTGTATAAACCAGGTCACTACATTTGCAATGGTTGGTGTGGTAGGGAGGCAATGGCACCCATGCACCAGCACAGCGTCCTGAGATAGGGCCTGATCAGGACAGAGACATCAGACATCCTGGCCTCTCCACGTGCCTCCCCACCCAACACACACACACCAGAAGGCCAGACTTCACTTTTTATGTTTCTAACTGGACAAGTTACATAGAAGGACAGACCAAGCCAGGCACACAAAGATAATATCACCATCACCTGCCCCTGCCTCCTCCCCAGGAGTGGTAGCAGAGTGGGCTAGATCCTTCCTATTCCTCTATGCTTGACACACATGCTTTAGCACCCAAGTAGTGTGTGTGTGTGTGTGTGTGTGTGTGTGTGTGTGTGTGTGCGCGCGCGCGCGCATGTGTGTGTGTGTACTTGTGTGTGTGAATGTTTTTTTAGTACATGTATTGATGCAATTTGTTTTTGTCACTTAGCACCAAGACCTGGGCATTCTTATTCCCAACGGCCATCAGAAAACCTTCTGTGGGCAGTGCCCTATTTCCCAGAACCATCAGTAGCTGAGCAGTGTTTGGATTATTTCAGACCCCACTCAAGAAAAAGAAGGGCTGGGAAAACATTCATATGCTGTTCAGAGTTGACAGGGATGTTTTTCCAGGAGAGGAGACTGAGAGGCCCAGAGGCCGAGCCAAGGTCCCCCCTTAGATGCAGAGACAGACACCGAGGGTGCTGCCTGCCGCTCTCGAGGGGAACACCTCTGTCAGAAGGCATTTCCCAGGGATCCAGTCTCCATCAGCATGAACTGATCCTGCCCCTCGGCATGGAGGGTGACTAGCCTCACTGTCCTCCATTCCTGAGGACCAAGGGAGGGGTATGGAAGACTGGGGTGCAAAGAGGTCTCTCCCTGAAGGGCTTCTGTGCTTTTTCAACTGCCATGTTATCTGCAGGGTGATGCTTCCCTGTCCCCATGAGCCTCCCACTGAACGGGGTTAGCCTCCACCAATGATCCTAGCCTGAATCAATCACTGACCAGTGCAGGTCATCAGCCTTCTGATTCTCGCCTTCTTTCTGCTCTGATGTTCGTCTCTGAGAAAGAGCTTCCCTTACCCCCTGGAATGAATGCATCAGTCATGTCCAAATCTTTGTGACTGCATGAATGGTATATCACCAGGCTCCTCTGTCCATGGAATTTTCCAGGCAAAAAATACTGGAGTGGGTGGCCATGCCCTCTTCCAGGGGATCTTCCCAACCCAGAGATTGAACTGCATCTCTCAAGTCTCCTGCATTAGCAGGCTGTGTCTTTACCACTAATGCCACCTGGGAAGCCCCTGGAATGAACAAATACATCTATAAGGTGTCATGCTTGCCGCAAATGGTGGGAAATGTGCTTCTCTCTCTGTTTCTTTTTTTCTTTCTGTCTTTTTTCTTCCTTCCTTCCTTTTCTTTCATTCCTTGTCTTTCTATTTTCTTTTTTTGATAATCAAAATGGGCCACATATACTGTTCTTTGTGCTTTTTGATGTTTCAATTGCTCAAGAAATCTTTGAGCACATCCATCTTTCTGGCACAAGATGTCCCAGACCCACCTCATGCTGACCCTGCCCTAGACCTAGGACCAACCTGTCTCCCAAAGATGCTCCAGTCCTCTGTGAGGGAACAGGATTTAGAACCCAGGATCTGGCTCCCAGTGTGCTCACTGTATTGTCAAAAGGTCGCACATTTCATTGTGCAGAATGATCTGACACCAGAGAGTGGCTGGGGATTCGACAGTTCTCACAGGCAGCTGTGGCCGAGTAGGGACTGAACTCCCAGATACCCAGATCAGGCTCTTTGGAATGGGGAGTGGTTTCCAGGTAGGTTAGATCTAGGTGACCTGGTTTGGGAGTGGGTATACGCGTGCCCTCCCAAAATGCTCATCTTCTCAGGTGACCCAAGTCTGGCCAATGAAATGTAAGTGAAAATGAGACACGCTGGAACTTGGGAGGCTTTACTCCCGCAACAAAATACAAAGACATTGTAAGAGACCAAAAATAGCGCCATGCATGTGCAGCTGGAGCAATTATAAACAAGACACAAATAGGCTGCAAACCTACTATCATTTCTGAGGTGCTGAGAGCAAAAGCAGGGTCCTTCACGTGATCCCTACACATTGCACCACCAAGGCAGTGAACAGACCACTTAAGCCAGCCCTCTGGCCCAACCCACTGACACACCCCACACTCATAGGGTTTAAGGAACCAGTTTGCACCCCCCCCCTCATCAAACAAGAGACCTTGCTTTCGTTCCCTGGTGCTACAGCACATGTCCCAAGAAAGCCTTGCCTGAACTCCTCTTTTGGCCTTTTAGTAATTTCTAGGGATTAAAGAGTCCAAGGGCCTGAATTGATAACAAAAAGTTCTGGAGTGAGGTACCCTTTCTAAACAAAAGGTCAAAGCTTTGCTGAAGAGAGGCCGCCTGTGTTTATTTGCCTCTCCCTCCTTGCTCCTCTTTTTGCCTGAAAAGGAGATGTGATACTAGAGATGTAGCAACTACCCTGTGACTATGTGGTGTAAAGAGATGTCATTTACTAGTGTGAGGGAGCCAGAGAGATGTCAAAGGCTAGGAGAGGGAGGAGAAATGTGAAATGGTGATGGGTGGGAGAATAAGCTGGTCAAGAAAGTCAGCCATGAGCCCACTCTCAAGGAATCAAGGCATGGAGTGCTTGAAGAGGAGCACACGGCACTGTGGAAACACAGAAGAAAGGTAGACGAGGGGAAGGAAGAGGGCAGCCCAGTGAAGTAAATGGCCTTGCCAAGGATTTTCTAATACCATCCATTATCTGGAGCAGGAACTGTGCCATCAGTGATATTCACAGTGCAATGAGCTATACGCTTATATTTCTCCCAACTCCCAATCTATTTAAGTGGTGTCAAAAAATAAAAATGAAATCTAAATCAGCATTAAATTTTTATGGTATTAATAAATATTTCCCTCTTGCTTTGGCTAGTTGGCTGACTTTCCCATTGAAAAGGGAGGTCAAGAAGATAAGTGAGTCCCCAGATGAGCCTTTTTGGGATTCAGAGGTGAACCTGGAAGGCGAATCTAATGACTGAATGGGGACATGTGCCCTGGGCTTACAGACGGGCTAGTGACCAAGGGCCATCTGATGGAACAGTGAAATTGAGAGCAGGGCATTGGGCAGCTAAACCAAAGATGGCTCCAGTGGTCAGGAAAGTGTTAGGGAAGCATGGTTTTTCCCTATAGTTTCACAGTTTTTTAGAGGCCATCCGTGAAGCGCCAGCCTTGAGCAATAGCGTCTTAGACACTGTGTGCGTCGTAAGAGCCTCGTATGGCAGGATGCATAGACTCATCTCTGGTTTCTAGATGCTGGCCCTGCACCCAGGACAGTTAGAGGACACACAAAAAGGAAGAGGACCAGGGCCAGGAGCCCATATTTCCTAGGTGTCCACCATAGCCAGAGGTCTATAGTGCTGTGCATGTTCATGGATGAGATCTCCTTTAATCCTCACAGGCACCTGTGCAGTAGGGATTATACCCCATTTTACAGATAAAGTAACTGAGGCTAAGAGAAATGAGTCATTAGGCAGAGTTGCTTGACTGGAAAGCCCTGGCACTGGGATACAATCCCAGGTCAATGCAATCCCAGCCACAGCTCTGCCCCCAGATCCAGCTGCTGGTACCTGTGAGTTTCTTTAGGAGAGCAGGTGTGTGAGGGTTTGCCATTTATAGTACTGAAGAGCTGAACAGTGTGGTGAGTCAGGCAGCCTCAGTCTGATCCCCAATTCCACTACTCACTGGTGTATGACCTAGGCCAAGTTTCTTAATCTCTCTTTGCTTTAGTTTCCATATTTAGTTTCCAGAAATGAGGGGAGCACTTAGAACAGTGACTGGCACATGAGAAGCCCTTTTGTTATGCTTATTGTTATTGTTGATGGTGATGATGCCAGAGTGGGTGGGAGAGACTGTGAAGCTGCATGGCTGATGCAGTAAGGGAGAAGGCAACCTTTGAAGCCCCACAAGTCTACCTCAGAGAGGGCAAGCATGAAGGTGGAAAACAGGACTCCTACGCCCCCAGCACTGCTCCCGCTGCAAAAAGTGGTTTTGGTTTTGTCTGAGGTTTGTTCTGTGTGTTCAGGTCCAGGTCCTCTCAAGCTCTGTCCCTACAGAGCCTCCCAGCCAGCTCCCCAGGGCAAGTAAACCTACCCACGATCACATCCAGGGCAAGTCCCTGCTGACACCTCGATATCCCTCGAGGAAACCAGAAGAACAGGCCTGGATTCAGGCACTGGTACCTGTGAAAAGGCCAGCCGTCTCTGTTGGAAGTCACCTGTGAGTCTATGGTACAGCCAGTGTGGGGACACGTGCTCTTCATCCCTGAGCCATGGGTCCGTGTCTGCCAATGGGAGGGCCCAGCCACCAGGGGAAAAAGCTATATCTGAGGGTGGAGGCACCTCCGTATGTAACCCTCCTATTGTTTCCCTGGGGCCCATCCCTCAGGGCTGGGCCACCCTAGCACTATCTCAGGGCATGCCTGGGCATGGCCAATATCACTTGGGCTTGCACCTTTTGAGTGTTTTTGTTGTTGTTTAGTCACTAAGTCATGTCTGACTTTTTTGCTACCCACCAGGCTCCTCTGTCCATGGAATTCTCCAGGCAAGAATATTGGAGTGGGTAGCCATTCCCTTCTCCAGGGGATCTTCCTGAACCAGGGATAGAAACCAAGGCCTTTAACCAAAGCCATTGGGTTCACTCTCTGTCATCAAGAGGCAGGATAGAGAGACCTCAGGAAAGAGGAGGAAGTGCCCTCCAACTGTTTATTTTCCCCCACTGTACCCACATCCTTGTTCTTCCTCTCAATCCAAGTGGAATCCAAACAGCAATTAAATAGCATCATCATCACCATCGTCATTGTCATCAAAACCAGAGTCATGCTAAATACCCTCTCTGATGAATCCACATTTTCCAGAAGACCCTGACCAGCAACTGCAGCTTTGGAAAGATCTCCCCAAGAAGGTGCCACAAAACAATCACGTCACAGATATGTCCTGGAGACTTAATGTCCAGAGCACAAGTCAGACGCAAGTCATACCAGCCAGTCTTATTATGAGGAATCATGTTAGACAGAAAAATAAAGTTCCAAGGCCAAAGAAGGCATTGATGATTGTATTTGAAGGTTGTTATCAACCATCCCCAAGAAAAAGAAATGCAAGAAGGCAAAGTGATTGTCTGAGGAGGTCTTACAAATAGCTGAGAAAAGAAGAGAATCCAAAGGCAAGTGAGAGAGAGAAAGACATGCTCAAATGAATGCAGAGTTCCAGAGAATAGCAAGGAGAGATAAGAAAGCCTTCCTAAGTGAACAATGCAAAGACAGAAGAAAATATTAGAATGGGAAAGACTAGAAATATCTTCAAGAAAATTAGAGATGGTAAGGTAATACATCATGCAAAGATGGGCACAATGAAGGACAGAAATGGCAAGGACCTAAAAGAAGCAGAAGAGATTAAGAAGAGGTAGCAAGAAGACACAGAAGAACTATACAAAAAAGGACTTAATGACCTGGATAACCATGAGGGTGTGGTCACTCAGCTAGAGCCAGACATCCTAGAGTGTGAAGCCAAGTGAACCTTAGGAAGCATCCCTACGAATAGAGCTAGTGGAGGTGATGGAACTCCAATTGAGCTATTTCTAATCCTAAAAGATGATGCTGTTAAAGAGCTTCACTCTATATGCCAGCACATTTGAAAAATTCAGCAGTGGCCACGGGACTGGAAAAGTCAGTTTGCACTTCAATCTCAAAGAAGGGCAATGACAAAGAGCGTTCAAACTACTGTACAATTGCACTCATTCCACACGCTAACAAGGTCATGCTCAAAATTCTTCAAGCTAGGCTTCAATAGTATATGAATGTACTATTCATATACAATGTACATTCCAGATGTACAAACTGGATTTAGAAAAGGCAGAAGAACTGGAGATCAAATTGCCAACCTCCACTGGATCATAGAAAAAGCAAGGGAATTCCCCCCGAAAAAGTCTATGTCTGCTTCACTGACTGTGCTAAAGTCTTTGAACTGTGTGGATCATAATGAACTGTAGAAACTTCTTCAAGGGATGGGAATACCAGACCACCTTACCTGCTTCCTGAGAAACCTGTACGTAGGTCAAGAAGCAACAGTTAGAACTGGACATAGAACAACACAGTGATTCAAAATTGGGAAAGGAGTATGTCAAGGCTGTATATTGTCACTTTGTTTATTTAACAGGGTGTTAAATATGCAGAGTACATCATGTGAAATGCTAGGCTATATGAAGCACAAGATGGAATCAAGATTGCCATGAGAAATATTAACAATCTCAGATATACAGATGATACCACATTAATGACAGAAAGGGAAGAGGAACTGAAGAGCCTCTTGATGAGGGTTAAAGAGGAAAGTGAAAAAGCTGGCTTAAAGCTAAACATTCAGAAAACTAAGATCATGGCATCTGGTTCCATCACTTCATGGCTAATAGATGGGTATAAAGTGGAAAGAGTGACAGACTTCACTTTTGGGGGCTCCAAAATCACTGCAGATGATGACTGCAGGCATGAAATTAAAAGGTACTTGCTCCTTGGAAGAAAAGCTCTGACAAACCTAGACAGCATGTTAAAATGCAGACATCGGTTTGCCAACAAAGGTCTGTATAGTCTAAGCTATGGTTTTTCCAGTGGTCAGATGTGAGAGCTGGACATTAAAGAAGGCTGAGTGCCAAAGAATTGATGCTTTTGAACCATGGTGCTGGAGAAGACTTTTGAGAGTCCCTTGGACTGCAAGGAGATCAACCAGTCAATACTATAGGAAATCAACTCTGAATATTCATTGGAAGGAATGATGCTAAAGCTGAAGCTCCAATACTATGCCCACCTGATTGGATGAACTGACTCATTGGAAGAAAAACCCTGATGCTGGGAAAGACTGAGGGTAGAGAGAAGGGGACAACAGAGGATGAGATGGTTGGATAGCATCACTGACTGAATGGACATGAGTTTGAGCAAACTCCGGGAGAGAGTAAAGGACAGGGAAGCCTAGTGTGCTTCAGTTTATGGGACTACAAAGTGTCAGACATGACTTAGTTATAGAATAACCACAACAATCAGAGCCCAGGGGCATTTATGGGGCCATCAGAGCCTAGCCTGTTCCTGACTGGATTGGGAAGGGGCCGACATTGCGTGGGCTCACTCTGGCCCTGAGAGGCCTGCCTTATGTAGACAAATCCTCTGGAGGGGACTTCCCTGGTGTCTCAATGGTAAAGACTCTGACTGCTAATGCAGAAGACACAGGTTCCATCCCTCTTCTGGGAAGATCACACAGGAAAACTAGGCTCTTTCGATACAACTATTGAACCTGTGCTCTAGAGCCCAGGAGCCACAACTACCGAGGACACATTGCCACAACTACTGAGCACTCTAGAGCCCATGTTCCACAACAAGAGAAATCACTGCAATGAGAAGCCTGGGTACCATGACGAGAGTTTAGCCCTCCACGCACTGTAACTAGAGAATACCTGTGCAGCAACAAAAACCCAGTACAGAACAAAATAAATAAAGAAAAAAAAAATTAAAAGGTGTCTTTAAAAGGAACCCACAGGCAGCACAGCCAACGCAAACAAACAAAAAATCATCAGGAGGCGCATACTGGGTTGGAAACCGGACACCAAGTTACCTAAGTATCTGAACCACTGTCTATGGGGGATTGAGACCTCAGTATAGGAAGGCTTCTCAAGCAGGAAACAAATCAACACTAACCAGAAAGGAAACACTAATTCATCAGACCATATTGCATTATGAACTGTTATCAAGTCACAATAAAGAGATGAACACAAGTCACACACTGACAGTATTCACAATGAATAGACCACAGCCTAACTGTGGATCAAACCCATGCCCCTTCAATGGAAGCACAAAGTGCTAACCACTGGACCACCAGGGAACCCCCTAGAGCTTCTAACTGAAAGCACACTTCGTAAACACACTTTGATGTAGGTTTCGGGCCATCATTTGAGAGTGAGTCACTGGGTGGAATTCTGTATCAATGTTTCTGCATAAATTATATTCATAATGCACATCATTGATTTTCAGCTTGGTTTCCCTTAGAGTGAAGCTAACACCAGGAGACTCTGGAAAACAAGCGAATTAAGGGCAGGGTACCCACAAGAAAACCCACAACTGGGTTTTCTTGACTTTCATAGCTGCCTTATTATTGTTTAGTCACTCAGTCAAGTCCAACTCTTTGCCACCCCATGGACTGTAGTCTGCCAGGCTCCTCTGTCCATCAGATTTCCCAGGCAAGAATACTGGAGTGGGTTGCCATTTCCATTTCCAGGGGATGTTCCTGGACCAGGGATTGTACCCATATCTTCTGCATTGGCAGGTGGATGCTTTACCGCTGAACCACAAGGGAAGCCCAATGATTAGAGAAATGCAAATCAAAAGGACAATGACAATGACCACCAAGTATCCCCTGGCACCAGTTTTCAAGAACTCTACATACAATAAATAATAAGGAGAGCTTGAAGGAAAAAGAACCCTACTATGCCCTGGTGGGAATGCTAGCATCCACTATGGACAAAAGTAGGCAAGTTCCTTCAAAAAGGAAAAATAGACCCACATCAAGATCTAGCAATCCCACTTCTAGCTGGGTATATACCTGAAGAAAACTATCCTTCAAAAAGACACTTGTAGTCACTGGGGCAGTGTGTATAATAGCCAAAGCATGGGAACAACCGAAATGTCCATCCACAGATGAACAGAGATAAAAGATGTGCTACATATATTCAGTGGACTATGACTTAGCCAGAAATCAGAAGAAAATGATGTCATTTGCAGCAACATGGGTGGACACCACACTAAATTCAAGTAGTGACACAGAGAAAGACAAACGTCATATGTTATCACTCACACATGGACTCGAAAACTCATACAAATGAACTAATTGCCAAACAAAAACAGACTCACAGACTTTGAAAATAAGTTAGCTCCCAAAATAGAAAGTTGAGGCTGGGAAAAGAAGAAATTAGAAGGTTGGGATTAACATAGAACCACAAATTTCATTGAACAGACAATCAATGAGAACCTACTGGATAAGCACAGAGAACTCTTCTGCACATCTGTAAGAAACTATGTGGGAATAGAATCCGAAGAAAAAAACAAGTATAGGTACATGTATGAGTGAATCAAGTTGCTACAGAATCAAAACAAATACAACAATGTATATGAACTACATTACATTAGAAAAATTATATTAAAAAGGAAAGAAAAAAAGGAATACCTAATCTATTGCATTCAGGCCTCTGTGATTTAGGTAGTGTCACATCTTGGATTTAGTGTGGCACTTTTGTAGGACTTGGGATCTCTGGGGGTGGGGGTGCAGGGTAAGGGGGAAGAGGGAATGAGATACAAGCACTTGGGTGTTTGTTCAGGCTATTTTCCACTCTAATTTACCACCCCAAAACACAGCTTTCTCTAAGGCTGTAGTTCTGTGGGTTACCAGAGCGGGGCATGAAGAAATGCTGCTGCCCGGTGGCCATTTCTCATAACGACAACTTTAAAACCATCTCCTCTACCCATTTAATATCCACAAGCCAGAGGGGTTGCAAACGACCTTTGCCCTCAAGAATTGCCCTGTGGTAGGTAATCAAAAATGAGTTCAAAACAGGGCCGACACTCCAGAAGCCAATTTCAAGGGCTAAATTGTCCTCACATGTTCAGCAAAATCCCATGAAAAGTTTTTCTTGACCTTGGTAGCTGCTTTCTCCACATCTAATTTGAAAGCAATGTTTAAAGATTAGAAAGAGAGATTAGGGAAACAATCTCATTTACCATTGCAACAAAAAGAATAAAAAACCTAGGAATAAACCTACCTAAAGAGGCAAAAGATCCGTACTCAGAAAACCCTAAAATACTTAAGAAAGAGATCAAAGAAAACATAGATGGAGAGACATACCATGTTCTTGGATTGGATTAATCAATATTGTGAAAAGGACTACACTACCCAAAGCAATCTATAGATTGAGTGCAATCCCTATCAAATTACCAATGACATTTTTCACAGAATTAGAACAAAAATTGTACAATTTATATGGAAACACAAAAGACCCCATACAGCCAAAGCGATCTTGAGAAAGAGAAAATGGAGCTGCAGGAATCAAGTTCCCTGACTTCGCACTATCCCACGGAGCTACAGCCGTGTTTATTAAAATGACTCACCTTTATTGTGTGCGCTGTTGCTTCAGTCTTCTCCGACTCTTTGTGACCCCATGGACCGCAGCACGCCAGGCTTCTCTGTCCATGGAACTTCCCAGGCAAGAATACTGGAGTGGGTTGCCATGCCCTCCTCCAGGGGGTCTTCCTGACCCAGGGATAGAACCTGCATCTCTAATGTCTCGTGCATTGACAGGCGAATTCTTTACTACTGGTGCCAACTGGGAAGCCCCCATCACCTTTATCAAGTGTTTCTAAAGCATTCGATTCACATATTGTAGAAACAATGATTCATTCTTATTTCCTTCATATCCCATCAGCTTGCATCGTAGTTAATTTGATTGCAGCCTTATTATAACCAGTGAAACTGGCATAAACAAAATTGGGAATAGACCCACAGGCTCCTAGAGGCAGCTCACTGTACTTTCTGAGGGAATGATGAGCACGAAGTGAGCAGGTTACAGGCCACACATGTCTGTAGCTCACAAAATTGGGTTCTGTCTCAATATCAACTCTTAATGAAATAACACTTGTAAAGTACTTAAATCAGTACCCCATTCATACTATAGGCCCTCTGTAAATGTTAGCCATTATCATCAGTTTCGCGCCTTTCGAGCGTTTCTCACAGGCTGTACTCTAGATGCTGAGAGCAATTCAAGAGGCAGAAGCAGGACTGGAGAAGCACCACTGGAGAAACGGACCTGAAATTCCCCGAATCAATAGTGCAAGCACAAAACAAGACTTCCAAACGGCACCAGCAAAAACAATACAAGCTACATATGATTGATGCATATATTAATTTGTAGCACATAAAAGCTTGTGCCTAGGGTAAAGAAGTACTTTATTTTTCAAATAAAAGTTTCTAAAGAAAAATTGTCTATGAGCAGGTCATACCTGAGCATACCCTGTGATATAAGCCCAGCACCAGGCACCAGGCAGGATGGAAACACAAAGGCCAGTGGCTTGCTTATGGGAACAGCCTGGCTCTTTCCAGCAGTGCTGGGGTTAGTGGGGAGGTGTGGGCAGCTTCCATGTCCTGGGGTGGGGCTAGGACATGCTCTAGGGAGGGCACAGCTCCAAAAGGAAAAAGCCACACTCTCAAAACCTACAACAAGGAGCCCCCAGGTCATGTTTTCTGCCATTCCTCACCTTTTCACTCCCTCCCTCTGTAAGTCTCTGCAGGCCTGGTGTTCTTTAGCTGGGGCTGAGTTTCTGCCTGGACGCTGCCCCAAAGTTTGGGAGGGGAGGTGCAGATGCTGGGTGTCTGCCTGTCAAGCCCACACCAGCCACCACAAGGATTATTTTCTCATAGAGACTCATGCTGTTATACAAGGTACAGACAAGGAGTGTATAAACAGTCTTAAGGGACAGGCCAAGCAGGGAGCTGGGCATCAAAACACTTGGCAAGCCATGTCCCTGCTCCCTGACTACTGGAGATCCCTAAAGGAAAGAGTCCTTTGGGCCAGGCATGAAAGAAAATAGGTCATTTTTGTGTTGGATGGGACGAAAGGCTTAAGTGTGAGTGGGCTGATGCATGGAGGGGCAGATACAAGAACTGCGAAGGGCAGTTTGCATTAGTAAGAAATCTTCTGTTTCCAGTGATAAAAGTGGAATTCTGGCCAGTTTTGGTAAAAGGGACTCTTTCAGCTTAAGTATCTGGAATATCCAGTGGGGGAATTGAGTATCAAGTGTGGCTGGATTCAGAGACCCAAACAATAATATCATCCTCTATGTTTTTAGCATTCTGTCTTCACTTCCCTGTCTTAACTTGTCTTATATTTATGTGTTGACCTTTTTTTTTTTCTTCTTCCTTCAAATGGTCTACACTGTCAAGAAAGAAGCCAGGCAAGCCAAACAGAAAGAGGAACTTCTTTAATAGCACACAGAATGGCTTGGTTTTCATGTCCATCACTTGAGCCAACCCTGATACCAAAGTGATAAGAGCACTAAGATCAGGCAAGCCTCAGTCATGTGCCACCAGTGTGGCCAGAAGTGGAAGGTACACTCTGACCTACAGAGACACCAGAGTTCTCTCTTTAGGATACAGAGGAGGGTGGTTCTTATGAAGACATGAAAAATTCTTTCTTCTTCAACTGTCCAAATTGTTTGAATGGTAGAAACAAAGGCCAGAAGATGGAAACACATAGCTAGATTATTCTTGCTGGGAAAAGCAGAAATTGAGACAGAAGGTGGTCAGGGCCACCTCACAGAGGGCCCTTAAAACTCCATGAAGGGCCATCTTTCTCAATCCACTTTGCCTTTCATCAGAATCATCTGTGGATGCAACTCAACACCAGCAAAAACAAAACAAAATGAGCAAAGGACTTGAATAGACATTTAAAGACATTTAAAGAAGGTATAAAAATGACCAATAAACACATGAAAAGATGCTCAAATTCACTAGAGAAATACAGATCAAAACCACAATGAGATGCAATGCATGATCTGATTTTACATTGTTTCTTTTTCTTTTACATTAAATTTCTTTTTCTTTTTCTAGTCCAACCTATATAGCATATTAAAAAGCAGAGACATTTGCCAACAGAGGTCCGTCTAGTCAAAGCTACGATTTTTCCAGTAGTCATGTATTGATGTGAGAGTTGGACTATAAAGAAAGCTGAGTGCCGAAGAATTGATGCTTTTGAACTGTGGTGTTGGAGAAGACTCCTGAGAGTCCCTTGGACTGCAAGGAGATCCAACCAGTCCATCCTTAAAGGAAATCAGTTCTGAATATTCACTGGAAGGACTGATGCTGAAGCTGAAACTCCAATACTTTGACTATCTGATGTGAAGAATTGACTCATTTGAAAAGACCCTGATGCTTGGAAAGATTGAAGGCAGGAGGAGAAGGGGATGACAGAGGAGGAGATGGCTAGATGGCATCACCATCTAGCCAAACTCATGGACATGAGTTGAGTTGGTGATCGACAGGGAAACCTGGCGTGCTGCAGTCCAATGGGGTTGCTCGGACACAAGTGAGTGACTGAACTGAACTGAACTTTATTTTTGAATAAAATAACGATAATCTTTTTTCCTACTTCTGGTTCCCTAGTACCTACAAAGAAAGTGCAAAGCCACACTTCCATCCTCACTATTTATTCAGCATGTGTCATGCATTTGGCTTTAGCATAAGCATACTGTTTCTCTAATTTATCCTTATGACATACCTCATGACATAGGGAGTAGGTTTACCTTCTGAGGATGAGGAACTTAGGCAATTTCCTCCAAGCTTACATGGGTGATAAACAGTAAAGAGAAGATTTGAATCTGGACTCCTGATTCCAAAGTCAAACTTTGAGAACTACACCAAAATCTTTTCTGTTGATGAATATCACATTTAATCTCAGACATATTAATCACCAAAAGTAAATATTATAATAGAGCTAAATATATTTATTATAATAAAATAATTTATATATTCAGTAAGGTGGAATATTATTTATCTCCATTCTTGCCAAACTTCTGAAAAAATATTTAATAACTTAATAAGGCACTGACAAGATGCGGCAGCTTCAAAGTTAAAATTTGGCATTTCTGAGTGCAATAATACCCCAAACTTGTATTTAGATTACTCTATACTGGTCTACAGACATTTTCTTCAGAGATGGTATCAAGTCATCAAGAGACAAATTGAGTTCTCAATGTGGTTGCTTGTGGGGAGAATGCATCCTGGAGTGAGGGTGGAATTCAATCTCATCCTTGCACACCCAGAGCCTAACTAACAGAGCGTGTAACAGGAGGGTCTGCTTATGGGTTCCTTTAGGAAAACAAACCACAGTACAGAATCTCTCAGAATAAAACATATAAAAGAAATATAAGCACACATACACAAAGATGAAGATAAATAAGCTCTGTATGAACCTACTACAAAATATGGAAGATACATGCTGATAATCTGAGGCCATGGAAATAAATCTGAGCTCTTGAATATAAGGTGCTAACTACATAAAGCTGATATAAGTGGTAAGTTTTAAATCAAATACTGGCTGTCTTTCCTAATGCTGACACCAAGAAAAAAATTAACTTAATTTGTAATATATGATTGTTCAAAGTACATTGACCATGGGTAACTTCTCCATACGAATCATTCAGCTTCATGAGTTAAATGCATTTTAGAATAAGAGATTTGTACAACTATTCAGTGGGTTTAATGAATACATGAGCTCTGAGGACTTTCAGTAACAACTAGAAACGTTAATTGAAACTTAAATGAACTGTCGTTTGCCAAGAGCACTGCATCTCACGTTGGCTGGTTGCCTTTGAAGCAACTAATACTCATATTTCTAGACCAGTGGGGCTTCCCAGGTGGCATGGTGATAAAGAATCTGCTTGTCAATTCAGGAGCTGCAAGAGACATGAGTTCAATCCCCTGGATGGGGACAATCCCCTGGAGTCAGAAGTGGCAATCATCTCCAGTGTTCTTGCCTGGAAAATTCCATGGACTGAGGAGCTTGGTGGGCAGCAGTCCATGGGGTCACAGAGTCGGACATGACTGAGGACCTAAGCATACTCGGTGCACGTTAAGTCACCATGCCCTATATATTACATCTTCATTCTTTAGAAGACTTTAGAAGTCTTATTGATTGCCATTCAATAAGAATCAATAAAAAAGATGGCTAAAATAATACTATTATCTTGAAAAGTACAATTTTCTATGTGGGTTTCCAGGTGGCACAGTGGTATAAAAACCACTTGTCAATGTAGGAGATGTGTATTCGATCCCTAGATCAGGAATTTCCCCTGGACTAGGAAATGGCAACCCACTCCAGTATTCTTGCCTGGGAAATTCCATGTATAGAGAAACCTGGTGGGCTACAGTCCATGAGGTCGTAAAGAGTCAGCCACGACTGAGCAACTGAACAAGCACGCATGTACACAGACAAGTTATGAAGACATTCTGTTACTTTTCCAAATCCTGGAAAAACCAAAGGCCAGGTATTGATAAAGAAATGGTAATAGAGTGACTCTATAAACTCGGTCTCACGTTCAACTTTCACATAACCTACACATTCTCATAAGTACACAAGTATAAAACAACTAAGTCTATTAATTACATGCTGATAATTACATTTGCAATTTAAAATAATTTCATTATAAATTAGTAATCCCTTTACCATTTCAGGCATCAATTTTGCCATCAATCAAACTGTATTAAAAACCATATAAATTTCTATACTAGCCAAATCAAATTTTATTTTGAAGATGCACCTAAAGTATTTCACTTTAAAGGGGATTTGTTAATGTATTTAATAGCAAATTGTAATTTTTTGGAACACTTGTGACCCATTTTATCTCCATTAATCTATTGAATTCCTGTGATAAATTCCTGCAATCTGAGTGGCTTAAAACAACAGAAATTTATTATCATCTAGTTGTGGAGACTGGCAGTCTGAAATCAATGTGTCAGTGAGGTCATTCCTCCCGGGGGCTCTGAGGTGCACGCTCCATACTACTACTCCATACTCCATGTTACTCAATACTCCATACTCCACTCTACCATCCTAGCCTCTGGACTGCCTGCAATCTCTGATGTTCCATGGCTTATAGTTGCATAATGTCAGTCTCTGCCTCCAGCTTCACATACCCTTCCCCTGTATTTCTCCTCTTCTATATATGTCTTCTCCTTTGCTTGTAGGGACACATTGAATTCAGGACTCACCTGACTAATCCACAATGAGCTCTTCTTGAGATCCTTAACTTGATTATACCTGAAAACTCTCTTTCCAAATGAAGTTACATTCGCAGGTACTGGGGTTAGGACTTGGACATGTCTTTTTGAGGGTTGATATTAAATGCACTACAATTAAGTGGGTAATGCCAAAATAACTGATATACCAGCTTCAAGTAATTTCCTTTCAATATTTCTGTTCAAAAAGATTAGGGAAAAAACCCTCTTCCCTTGATGAATAATGATGAATAATCATTTTCATCAATGGGCGAGAATTATTTATGATCTATACATCCGCATAAAAGCACTTTCCAAATTGTGTCATATTTGTTTGGACACACTCTTGAAATGATCACATTATATTCCATTTTGTTGTCTTGGTTTGCATGTATGTCTTTAACTCTGCTAGTATACATATTTCTAATTGCACAAAGGCAACTTTCAAGAGGGGCTTCCCAACAGGCTCAGTGATAAAATATCAGCAAGGAATGCAGGAGATGCAGGTTTGATCCCTGCGTGCAGAAGATCCCTTGGAGAAGGAAATGACAACCTAATTGCTTGGGAAATCCCATGAACGGAGGAGCCTGGCAGGCTATAGTCCAAGTCCATGGACTCTCAAAAGAGTCAGATGTGACTTAGCAACTAAACAACAAGGACCTTCAAGAGGCTTTTAATCAACTATCTATCTATCTATATGTGTGTGTGTGTGTATACATATATATAAGGAAAGGGGGTTGTGAATGGGAAATGATATAATCATAGCTGTGACAATAATAAAGCAAAATATAAAAAGTCATAGAAGAAGCAAGATAGGAAAGATGGTTTGATGTAGGGGCAAGCAAGAAATATAAAAGAAAATGAAAATCGTTTTCAGAGTTCAGAAAATTCAGTAGAGAAATAAAACAAAGAAAGTAAAAAATAAGACTTGAGTTAGAAGCTAGCTACTAGCATTGGTTATTCCTTTTGTGTCACTTTAAACCCCTGTGGTTTTACCTCTTATTCCACTTGTAGCTAGGGCAACTAGCTCACTAGGCTTGGCTAGTCTGGAGCAGGTACAGCTGCTTCTTGACCAGAGGCTTCTGGTCAAGTCTAGCCAGTCTGAATCCTGGAAATGTGCTTAGCCTTCACTCATGAACAAGCTGGAATTGTTAGACAGTCAATGCCCCTAGGACAACATTTATCCAATGGAGAACAGGAATCAGTTGATTAACCTATGTCCTTTCTTCCTTGAACAACTATTTCAGAGGTACATTTTGTAAGCCATTTAGGAAGGTCTTGGTGATCAAGCAACAAATTAACTATCACTAATCATGATGGTGTGATCACTGACCTAGAGCCAGACATCCTGGAATGTGAAGTCAAGTGGGCCTTAGAAAGCATCGCTACGAACAAAGCTAGTGGAGGTGATGGAATTCCAGTGGAGCTATTTCAAATCCTGAAAGATGATGCTGTGAAAATGCTGCACTCAATATGCCAGCAAATTTGGAAAACTCAGCAGTGGCCACAGGACTGGAAAAGGTCAGTTTTCATTCCAATCCCAAAGAAAGGCAATGCCAAAGAATGCTCAAACTACCGCACAATGGCACTCTTCTCACACGCTAGTAAAGTAATGCTCAAAATTCTCCAAGCCAGGCTTCAGCAATATGTGAACCATGAACTTCCTGATGTTCAAGCTGGTTTTAGAAAAGGCAGAGGAACCAGAGACCAAATTGCCAACATCCGCTGGATCATCAAAAAAGCAAGAGAGTTCCAGAAAAACATCTATTTCTGCTTTATTGACTATGCCAAAGCCTTTGACTGTGTGGATCACAATAAACAGTGGAAAATTCTGAAAGAGATGGGAATACCAGACCACCTGATCTGCCTCTTGAGAAATCTGTATGCAGGTCAGGAAGCAACAGTTAGAACTGGACATGGAACAACAGATTACTTCCAAATAGGAAAAGGAGTTCATCAAGGCTGTATATTGTCACCCTGCTTATTCAACTTATATGCAGAGTATATCATGAGAAACGCTGGACTGGAAGAAACACAGGCTGGAATCAAGATTGCCGGGAGAAATATCAATAACCTCAGATATGCAGATGACACCACCTTTATGGCAGAAAGTGAAGAGGAACTCAAAAGCCTCTTGATGAAGGTGAAAGTGGAGAGTGAAAAAGTTGGCTTAAAGCTCAACATTCAGAAAACAAAGATCATGGCATCCGGTCCCACCACATCATGGGAAATAGATGGGGAAACAGTGGAAACAGTGTCAGACTTTATTTTTGGGGGCTCCAAAATCACTGCAGATGGTGACTGCAGCCATGAAATTAAAAGACACTTACTCCTTGGAAGGAAAGTTATGAGCAACCTAGATAGCATATTCAAAAGCAGAGACACTACTTTGCCAATAAAGGTTCGTCTAGTCAAGGCTATGGTTTTTCCAGTGGTCATGTATGGATGTGAGAGTTGGACTGTGAAGAAGGCTGAGTGCTGAAGAATTGATGCTTTTGAACTGTGGTGTTGGAGAAGACTCTTGAGAGTCCCTTGGACTGCAAGGAGATCCAACCAGTCTATTCCAAAGGAGATCAGCCCTGGGATTTCTTTGGAGGGAATGATGCTGAAGCTGAAACTCCAGTACTTTGGCCACCTCATGCAAAGAGTTGACTCATTGGAAAAGACTCTGATGCTGGGAGGGATTGGGGGCAGGAGGAGAAGGGGACGACAGAGGATGAGATGGTTGGATGGCATCACTGACTTGATGAACGTGAGTCTGAGTGAACTCCGGGAGTTGGTGATGGACAGGGAGGCCTGGCATGCTGTGATTCATGGGGTCGCAAAGAGTCGGAACTGAACTGATGGGCAAGTTAGAAACACACTCTATATTGGCTATTTCACTGCCCTAATCTCACTCTTGCTTCTTGGCCTCAAATTCCTAAATTTTTAATAATTTCTCAAGAAAAAACTTTTGTCTTGGATTTGTTCTCAGCAACACCTAGGCTTAACATTATCTTTTCCTCTGGTTTATGAAATGAATTACAATTATCTTTAAAATGGTTTTATATGAAAATAAGCCTAAACTTTGAAAATAGGTGTTTTTTTGAAATTCATGTATACTGACCTAAATAATGAAGTTTTATTCTAGCCTAATTTTGTTCCTGAGGATAATAATGGCTGTTATTATTAAAAATACAATAGTTAAAAGGTTATTATTAATACATCTAGTTTAGTTCAGACAGAAGTTGTTCTAGGAAACTCAAGTTAACAAAAGTTTTATATCTTTAATTAAATGCTTACTCTCTAATTTCTTTTTAAATTTTAACTTTTTTCCATTCCATCAAGAAACAGAGCTTGATTTTTCTTTTGGCTGCCGTGGTGGCATATGGGATCTCAGTTCCTCAATCAGGGATTGAACCCACACCATCTGCACTGAATCTTAGCCCCTGAGCCACAGGGAAAGGCCCTACTCTCTTCTTTATCCAACTTCATATTGATCAATACATTGTTTTTAGAGTTGTTTATTTACTTCTAGGTGAAAGAAAGGAGAAACATGATATATAGCATGACAACTGTTCTGCTTTATAATGTGGAGCAATCCATTTATATTTTAGTGATTAAAACATATTTTGTAGCAGGTATTATGCTAGCTATTAAGAATGCAATGATGAGCATGGCACTCCTGAAGAAGCCTAGTAACGTGGAGCATTCAATCAGGTAACTAAGATTGGGAGCATAGGAAGAGAAACGAAACAGGTGGTGGTTCAAGGACTGTTTCACAAAAGGCTTGGTCTCTACACTGAGAGGTAAAATTTCCAATGAAATTAATATTTTTAGAAAACCAGTAGCATGATAAGATAAATGTCTTATTATTAACTTTTAATATATTCAGAGATAAGACAATTAACCTGGGCATTTAATTGTATTGAATTAAAATTCTTGGGGGTTTTAAGAAAAATCACTGTCAGATTTAAGACTTGGCATATTGAAGTCTTGGTGAGATGATGTTTCCTTAATTCTTTATTTCTTTTCTTTTGCTTAATTACTTTCTTGGTAACTTGTAACATTTTATTTCAAGGATTATACTGAGAACAGACTGTCACTTAAGAGCATGATCTGAAGTTTTAAAAAATAACCTTAATTTCCCTACATCAGATTGTTTATAAAGTCTTCTCCATTTTTCCATTTCTTAATTTATAATAACCTTATTACTTTTACTATGTAGAAAATTTAACTGTAGAAAATTCAATTAACCTACGTAATATTTGAATATATTCTTACCCTTGTAAGCTTGAGATATAAGCATTTGTTATTTGTATTTCAAATGATTATTTTAATATGTCTTTTCCCTAAGCAAACTGGTTCTTTGGAAACTTCTGTATTTTTATTATCATATAATAATTACAAAGGGATAAATATGTTTTATTTAGTGGGCCTCTGCATGTCCTTTCAGGGCTTCCCAGGTAGCTCAGTGGTAGAAGAATCCGGTTGCTAATGTAGGTGACACAGGAGACATCAGTTTGATCCCTGGATCTCAAAGATCCCCTGGAGTGGGAAGAGGCAGCCCACTCAGTATTCTTGCTGGGAAAGTTGCATGGGCAGAGGAACCTGGTGGGCTATAGTCCAAAGAGTCAAATATGACTGGACATGCACGCATATGTCCTTTGTATGACATTAGATGACTGAACACTTCTAGTTTTCTTCTTAAGAACAAGGAAAAAATAAAAGCCAATTAGACTAGTAACGTTCTGCCATCTGTTACTGCTTACTTTACTGGTCCTCTAGATATAACACCTCAGTGGCAGAAAATGTGGCTTGATCTTTGGTCTGCCCAATGTTCAGATTCTCCTCTGGTTCTTGTCAGCAACTAGATTTCTGGCATTTTTCTCTGCCTCTCCCTCTCCATCTCTTTCTCTTTCTCTTACTCCTTCCTACTTTCCTAACTCCCTCTCAGCTTCTCTGCCTAAAAGGAAGCAATCAAGGCAGTTTTTGTACAAGATGCTCTCCCATAAAGGTCAGAAGAAATAAAAATTTAATGTGGCCTCAAGCCTAAGCCATGTTCTACTTGTCAGTTCTTTTTCAGAGAAAGAAAAAAAAATCTATGTTGAGATTTGAGCAACTATGTATCCTATGCCTTTTCAGTTTTTTTGAATGATAAGACTCTGAAGGGGAGGATGGGTGAGAATTAGACCCTGAATGTCTAATGCAGTATGATGTAAGAAGGAGAGTTATTAGTCTGGTAAAGGAGATATACAAAATTCATCAAAAAATATTTTTAAATGTTTTTTTTCTGTGCCTACTTCTACGCACAGTGTAGTTAATAAAACTATCAAGGCATCATCCAGAAACGGAAGCTTATAATCCCATTTGAAAAGGCGAGGCAAACAACAAGAGCACTTGCAGGTTGATGCTGAGCTGGTATTGAGAGTTTTTCACCCAAGTTTGATTTCTGCTGAGCCCTGAAAAAAGTGTTCTGAAAAACAGGACAATCCATTGGGGAAACTGGTTTGACTCTCATTTAAAATGCAAATCTAGCCTTCTTCAAAAGAAAAGTTGATTGATTTTGAAATATTAAGTATATAAAATATGATCACAAAAAGAAATACATGAAATACGATTAACTTTTCTTCATTGGCTGATATTTAATTGAGTCCTTGGGGAAAATGCCTTAAGTTAATGTCATGAAATCTACTGCTCTGTACTTGCATGCATTAGAAGTCTTCAATTAAATGCTATTAATTAACCATGAACTAGTTGAAAATTAGTTTGTTCCCAAAATGTATTATAGTACAGAGTGGTCTTTGAGAATATTCATTTTGCTATGGTTCTAAGACATTTAAGATGGGGAAATATCATCTTCTAAAGTTTTATTTAGTGAAAAGTAGATATAAAGTTGCAACCTAATTTTCTGAATTATTGGGTGATATTTTATTTCTGTCTATAATAGATCAGTTGTTTATATAGAGAAAAATAAATACTTTTATCTTAATAATCATTATGGATCAAATGGTAGAAAAATGTCCTACTACATGTGAGTTTTAAAAAGTTATGTAATAACTAAAACTAGGTCATATGAGCCCCACTTGAATTATTATATAAGGTTGGGCCAAACACATTGCTTGCTGGTTGGCTAAATCACTTCATTAGATGAGTGCTGGGACCACAGAGGCATAGGAAAAAAGTACAATTTACAATACTTTTCAGGGATAAATTGGCTTTGCCAAATGTTTTTATGCAAGAGAAAATGTTCCAGATACAATTTTTCTAGGATTCTAGAGGTTATCCCTCTCAGACTGTGGTTCTCAACTTTGGCTGCCCATTAGAATCACATAGAGAGATTTAAAAATTCCATTCCCAGGCTTTACACTAAATCAATTAAATAACAATCTCTGCATATGGCACCAAGGCATTGGTACTTTTTAAAGTTCCCCAATGAGCCCAATGTGCAGCCAAATATGAAAACTAGTCCTCTGAGAGTATGAGGATTCCCTCAATTAACAGTCCTTTAGAACAGATCTCAATGCTGTATCCAAGGGTTTTTATTTCTTTTTTTTTTCTTTTTTTTTTAATATTTTTACATATTATCCTTAAAATAACACAAAACTTTTTATATTTTTTAAAATATAATGATTTATTATTTTAAAATAAATGTGAACAAGTCTTTCTTCTATAAAAGGCATTTAAAAGAGGTCATCTCCTCTGAATCTGAGGCAAAAGATTTTCCATACCTTTGAGAAGCAATCTACCTGACTCAGCTTCACACATGTCCTGAGGACACTGCTTCTTCTAACTTACTTTCAAATAGAGCAGAGATTTGTTTTCCTAACACAAACAGAGGACCATAACTAATGTGGTTAACAAAATGGGCTTCAGTGTGCAGTATACCTTGACCTGCATTCCTTAATATTCTCCTCAATGTGCCTACACTTTAGACACACTTTTTTTGGGGACTATAGATCCCTGACATCCCTTTTTATAGGGCATTTATTAATACTTTAGAAAGCTTGCAGTTGTAAATTCTTCCCCAGATTCTTTGGAATATATGTAAATGTTCTCCCAGCTTTTCTCCAGTTTTACAATCCAGGAAATGTCTTTCTCAAGAACCTGAGGACTTGTTTCTTTGAAATGTCAGCACTGAAGGAGAAAACACTCCTATCTTCCAGTTTCCATAAAAGGGTAAGAGCCTAACATCAATAAGTAACAATTAACAAGCCCAGATGGCCTAATTAGCAAACTCACCATGTGCTCAATACATCCCTATAATCAATCCCTTCCCAGTCTTCCCAACATCTTCAGTACTTTTCCACTAGTTCACTCAGTGCTTAAAACCCTCCTGCTTTTTGCTTCAGTGAAGTTCAGTTCAGTCTCTGTCTCATATTGGAATGGTTTTGAAGAAGTCTCCCTTGCCTGTTTAACTTGTCTGGGACAATTTTAATTCTGACTACCCATGTTTCACATCTGCTCCAGCACTTACTAGCAGCAAGATACCAGGGCAAAGTGTTTCAACTCTCTATAAACTTCCTTCAGCAAAATAGAAAGAAAATGATAGTACTATTTACCATACTTAACAAACTGTATTAGTTAATGTTCCTAGTGATGGGTTTCAATTATGTATTTTCACAAGCCAAGGCATGTGAGGGCAAAAGGATGGATTCTCAAAGCAAAATAGAGGTGCTCTTGCCAGAAGAAATGAAGCATGTGCAGATAAAAATAGCATAATGCTAGTTGTTGTTGATGTTATAATTACGACTAGTAGGCAGGTTAATTGCCCAGTCTAAGTAAGAACACCTTCTTCTACCACAAGTCTTCATTAAAGCTAATCATGTAATGTAAGTACAACTATATGTAATCTTCAGGTCAACTATATATAATTTTCTGATTATTTAAATCTTTGCTACATTGAAATAAGCAGTTCAAGAAATTGAAAAGGACTGAAAATTCAGTTGTACTTTTTTAGATATAATGACACTTGGAAATGTCCAAGCGGAAGCCCTGGTGCACAGGCCAGAAGCTCTTTGTTCAAGCATTGCCGCTGTCATTACTCTCCATGTGTACTTAGAGTGAAATTCTTCTTACCTTCTTGAATGTCATATATATACATACATATATATATATACTTTTTTTTTTCTCTAGTGGGAAGCTCTCTGCTGTACTTCTATACTCCCACAAAGGTGTTCTTGTCTGTGGGTGTTTGTCAAAACTGGTGTTGCTGTGTGGAGATGAGGGACTTCCCAGGTGGCACTAGTGGCCAAGAGCCCGCCTGCCAATGCAGGAGACAGAAGAGATGTGGTTGGATTCCTGGGTTGGGAAGATCCCCTAGAGGAGGGCATGGCAACCCACTGCAGTACTCTTGCCTAGAGAATCCCATGGACAGAGGAGCCTGGCAGGCTATGGTCCATAAGGTGGCAAAGAGCCGAACATGACTGAAGTGACCTAGCATGCACACATGGGGAGACAAAGATAGAAAACTTCTGCCATCTTGCTCATAATCCCCATTTCTTAAGTGTAAGCTGTGCCTATGACCTTTTCAAAGAGTGCGGGCACATGTGCTAAGTCATTTCAGTCATGTCTGACTCTTTGCAATGCTATGGACTGTAGCCTGCCAGGCTTCTCTGTTCATGGGATTCTCCAGGCAAGAATACTGGAGTGGGTTGCCATGCCCTCCTCCCGGGTATCTTCCCCACCCAGGGATTGAACCATGTCTCTTATGTCTCCTGCATTGGCAGGCAGGCTCTTTACCACTAGCAAAAATGTACATAGTGGAAATAGGGATAGAAAGATCACTTTACAGGGAAAAAAAAAAATCTGACAAACACTTCTTCAGCTAAATTAACAAAGACAATATCATCAGTAATAAATCACATTCAAGTATGTTACCTTAATATGATGTTTTGGAGAGAATTGAAAAAAAAAAAAAAACTACTTGAACTAATGAGTTTAGCAAGGCTGTGGGATATTATATTAATTTATGAAACTAATTTATTTGTATATACTAGCAACAAACAACCAGATATAGAAATTTGAAAATATTCACAAAAGCCGCATACTTTAGCAATGAAGAGATAATGATGACAAATAAGCACCTGACAAGATCCTTGACGCCACTAGTCTTAAGAGAAATGTATATTAAAACCATAAATGCATATTACCCACGCATTTTAAAAAGGCTAGGTTTTACTACACCTGGTATTAATCAGGATGTGGGGCAACTGGAACTGTCATCGAGTTCTCGTGAGAATGTAGAATGACACAAACACTTTGGGTGAAAAGTTTTGCATTTTTCTGAAAAAATTAACATACACTTAGCATATGTTTCAGCCATTTCACTTCTAAGTGTTTACCCAGATATCTGAAAGCACGTGTACATAAAGGTCTTCACACCAGTATTCATAACAATTGCATCTGTAATAGCCAAAACCAAAACACAACTTGAATATTCACAAACAGGTAAATAGATGAATTAACTGTTATATTTATACAATGGAATACTACTTAGAAATACAAAGAGTAAAATATTGATACACGGCATAATATCTGTGATTCTCAAAATGATTATGCTAAGGGAATAAAAAGACCAAAGAGTACCTAATTTTTAAGAACACAAAGAAACCTGTAAGTATTCAGGGATGGAAAGAAGCATGGTAGTGTGAAAGGCAGAGATTATAAAGGAACAAAATTTGGGTGTGATAGCTATACTGATTATTACAAAAGTTTTACATGTGTGTGTAAAAATTTAGCAAATTGTACAATTTAAATATTAAAACATCGATTAAACTCCAATAGGGAGAAGACAATGGCACCCCACTCCAGCACTGTTGCCCGGAAAATCCCATGGCTGGAGGAGCCTGGAAGGCTGCAGTCCATGGGGTCGCTGAGGGTCGGACACGACTGAGCGACTTCACTTTCACTTTCCATTTTTATGCCTTGGAAAAGGAAATGGCAACCCACTTCCGTGTTCTTGCCTGGAGAATCCCATGGACGGAGAAGCCTTGTAGGCTGCCGTCCATGGGGTTGCACAGAGTCGGACACAACTGAAGTGACTTAGCAGCAGCAGAAGCAAACTCCAATAATAGTATTTATGGAGTAGAGATCAGGTAAATAAAATCACTCCTTTTAAAGAAAAGATAAATTGAGCAGGCTGGAACCAAATCCTGTGCAAGCAATTTTCTCAAGTAAGTGTCAGATTCTCAAGGTTGACCCCAAGCCTTGGAAAAAGTTATTAACATTGCAAAATTCTTATAGTTATCTCTTTGTTCTACAAGTGACTCTTCAAATGACAGAATATTTATCACATTTGAACTTTTCCTGCGATTTAGTTCTAAATGAAAATTAACCTGGCAAATGTACTTAACATTAATGGGTTATTAATTAGCTCTGCAGAGAGAGTGTGCTTATTTTAAAAGGCTGGCTTAAAACACACAGTTGGCTTTAGATGTGAAAATCAAAAGGATCCTAGCTGCAGATTCATTTGCTTAACAGGATTTTCTGGAACAGACTATCATCTCTTCTTTTAAACTGATTTCCCACCTGTGTTCGAGCAACTTAAAATTCAAAACGTCCTTGTGGGGCTGATTGGGTGGCTGAATGGGAATACAGTCAACAGCGGCCACATGCAACTAGACTTTTATGAGTTAAATAGTAACAGAAGGATTATAAACGTACCTGAAAATATACCATGTGCTTTGTATAATGAATATACATGTATGCCATTTTTAAAATGTAAACAACCAATTTTTTGGTTAATTAAATATTAGAGCCACAACATAATTGTCAGTGAATTGGCTTGCTAGAATTCAGAGTATTGGGGGATATTTTCATTGTTTTCCTATACAAGAACTTACCACAAGCTCACTTCATTAAAAAATTTTATATGGCAGGAAGATTCAGAGTTGAGCTGCAAGGACCAAGAGCTGCCTCTCATAACCTACGTACTTTGGTAATGTGATTCTGAGACAAAAGTAATTAAACTTCAGCATGTGGGTAAAATATAGATTATGAACACGATGATATTGACCATTATGCCTTTGGTTTCTTCACTGTTGAGGACTAAAAAATAAATCTGGCATAGAAAAATTAAGTGGAATAAAAAATTACCTACTCTTGCAAATGACAGTTTAATTAGTATATTTATCATGTTTTTCTATTGTATTAGTGCTCAGCATGAAACTATTAGTAAAAAGTTTATAAGAATTTAGTTAAATTGCATTAAATCTGTTACACATTTTATAAAATATTATAAGGACATATCTGAATACTATGCCAGTGTTCCAATGGCCAGTTTTCTAATGGCTAATCCATGCCTTAAATATTTATTTGCCTAGTTATTAAAGAACTAACAAAAATAAAAAACATTTAAAATGATTAAGTCCTTCCCTCAATAATTGAAAAAATGCTATCTGTTTATAAAAAATATCAACTAATTTAACGAACAGTAATAACTTAAAATACATGCATTCTCTTTAATACAAATTCTAAATTTTTTGAGAAAAATGAGTTCAATTATCTGTCTGAAAAACTTTTTTGTGTATAGGTTTGTAATGCCGGATTCATTTAAATGCAAAATGTAAGGGCAAAATTCAAGTTTTTGCTTTTTTGGTAATTTCTGGAATTTTATTCTAAATATCTGTAACCTGAGATTGGTTGAATCTCCAGATGTTCAGCCAATGGATATGGAGGAACAAATGCACAATTACTTCTGGGGAAATTAAAAGAATTTCTTTACCTCATGATACAATAATTTCAGATGACTTGTAAATAGTTTTGCAAAGCAGAATTTGAAATATAAAAATATTGTTTTAATTTGACAGTCCAAGTTGCACTTCATGTTTACATGGCACTGAATCATATGACTCTGGACATTTTCAACCAAGTTGAAAACCCTATGGTTTTACTCTATTTTTATTAAGTTCAAGAATACCTGATTTAAAACAAAAAAATAGTTAAACTAGCTTAGAAAAGTTGAAGCCCCAAAATGGAACAACTCTTTCATAAATGCCATACTTTAAACACAGGGGCCACAGAGTGAAAATCAGCCAGTGTACAATGTTAGTATGTTGTTGTATAGTCCAAGTCATGTTCCACTCTTTTGCAACCTCATGGACTGTAGCCTGCCACATTGCTCTGTCTATGGGATTTCCCAGGTAAGAATATTGGAGTGGGTTGCCATTCCCTTCTCCAGGGGATCTTCCCGACCCAGGGATCAAATCTGGGCCTCCTGCACTACAGGATTCCTTACCATCTGAGCCACCAGGGAAGCCTATATACCACCCAAAAGCTCCTTCTGCCCCTGCTATGTGTATTAGCTTGCATATGTGCCTGTATAAGAATGCTTAGTATGAGATCCACTTGACATTTCTAATTTTCACTGATCAAAGAGAAAGTAATATAATTTTGTGTTTACATTTCTTTTAAAATTAAGTAAAATGTAAAACTTACCTCTGTAATCATTTGCAACCTGCCTGAATTTGGACAGTCCTCAATATCTGTTTCATTTTCCATATCGTTAAATTGTGGACAATAAAAGTACATTTTCAAGGAAGTTTTGTGAGAATTAAGTAAAATAATCCTATAAATAAGGTGATTTTTTTGGTTTGTTTGTTTACATGACCCCATGGAAGACGAAAGCAACTAATAGCCCTGGACCACACTGCCAAGTACTGGCACACAACACAACCAAGTGATCTCTGGAGCATGTGCCAAGTCGCTTCAGTCACGTCCGACTCTGTGACCTTATGGATGTAGCCGCTAGGTTCCTTAGTCCATGGGATTCTCTAGGTAAGAATATTGGAGTGGTTTGCCATGCCCTTCTCCAGGGGATCTTCCTCACCCAGGGATTAAACCTGCGTTTCTTGTATCTCCTGCATTGGCAGGCATGTTTTTTACCACTAGCGCCACCTGGGAAGACACCAAGTGATCTCTTAATCGAGTGCTATTGCGTGCATGCCAAGCTGCTTCAGTCATGTCCGACTCGTTGCAACCCCATGGACTGTAGCCTGCCAGGCTCCTCTGTCCATGGAATTCTCCAGGTGAGAATACTGGAGTAGGTTGCCACACCCTAGTCCAGGAATCTAGCGCTATTGTTAAGCCACAAATTAAATAGCTAAATTGGGGGAGAATAGGAATAGATAAATGAAACAGAAGAAAAGGCACCATAAAACAATACTATCTTATTTCCAGGCAAATGACAAGAAGTAGTTGGTGTCTGGCTTTCTAGTTGAAGGACAGGACTTTCCTTAGTGCTAAGATCATGAGATGAAAGGGTTTCCATTTCAATGATTCCAGTAAGAAGAGCAGAAACAGGTTTTACATTGAACCAAATAGTTCAAGTGTAAAAATTATTCATATCCATGTCTGTGGCTCTTGAACTCGAAGAATGATCTATGTGGGTTGAAATATCATTAAACACTAAGCTCTGAGCACTTAGGAAAATATAGAACTACTTAAAAAATCATTATAAAGTGTGCCAAAAGTAGCAGAATGGATAAACTTCAAAATTATCTAATAAACAACCATTGTCTCTGCTGTGGAAAACATGGTTAGGTATTCTCATTCACTGCTGATAATAAATCAAATGTGTAATATTCTATTTAATTGAATGGCTTTGGAAAGTCCTGCCTTTCAGAAAAACAAATGTTTCATCACGGAGTGCATGAAACCACCTATTAAAAGTTATCTATGTCTGTGGGATGCACCCACTGTTCACTAAAAAGTTTATTAGAATTTCTTGAATTTATATACTATACTAAAATAATATCTTTCAATATTATGGAATAAACACTGAATCTAATAATATTCCATCTGCCTTCCACTATACCAAAGATGTTGTTTAGAAATTATTCAAATGCAGATGACAGTCGATTTTCTTCTTCCATTTTTTATTATGGCATAATTTAAATACAGTAAAAATACACCCTTTTATTTTATAGGTCAGAGAGTTTTGACAAATGCATAACAAAAAACAGAATGGTTGCAGCACCCTTCAAAACTCTTTCATGGACCTTTATAGTCAATTTCCCTCTATGTCCAATCCTTGGCAGCAACCACTCAAGCTGTTTTCTGTTATTACATTGTTTTATTTTATTTTATTTTATTTTTGCCTTTGCAAGAACATCCTATAAATGTAATTCTACAATACATAAACTCTGACTCTACATCACAGCACATATTTGAGCTTTACTCATGTTGTAGCATGTAACAATGATAGTTCATTTCTTTTTTTGCTTAGATGTATGCATGAACGTGTAACTGTTTATTCACCAGTCGCTTACTTGCCATCCATATATCTTCTTTGGCAAAGCATTCAAAATTTTTGGACATAGGCACAATCTTATCCACGTGTATGGCCTTCTAGATTATCTGGAATGTACTAGAGCTTTTCAAAACTCTCAATGGACATCTGAATCCCAGAGTTTTCCTTTTTATCTTTTGGCAGTTTTTTGTTAACTCCAATCCTTATCTTTACTAGAGACAGTTGCAATATTAAGAGATTGCTGCTTCTCTCTCTCTCTCTTTTTTTTTTTTTTTTTTTTTAAGACAAATACACTCAGAGTAAAGTTGCATGCAGTAACTAATTTCTCAATTAGGTCAAATACAGACAAGCCTTATGAGGAAGATTTTCAGGTAAATACCTGCTGTTGCTGCTGCTGCTGCTGCTAAGATGCTTCAGTCATGTCCAACTCTGCAAACCTATAGACGGCAGCCCACCAGGCTCCTCCATCCCTGGGATTCTCCAGGCAAGAATACTAGAGTGGGTTGCCATTTCCTTTTCCAATGCATGCATGCATGCTAAGTCGCTTCAGTTGTGTCTGACTCTGTGACCCCATGGACAGCAGCCCACCATGAGGAAGATTTTCAGGTAAATGCCAGACAGGCCAAATGACAATTCTCTGAAAATGATGCTTTTTAGGGAACTCCAGACTTGTTTTGTTATTTCCAGTAGCTGCTAGGCTGCCGTTTTTCACCGTGATTGAGGAGCTGTTTGTTGGTTTTTAAGGTTATTTCAGAGGTGGGATGAGAGAATGGAAATATAATGCTTTTACCAAGATTCAGGGGTTTTTTCTTGAACAAGGATGTCTGATTGTTACAAGTTTTTGGTTATTTCCCGAGTATTTTAAAATCTGATTTCGAACATATTTCCCCCTCAGTGTCCTCATTGTTTTTATGCAGCAACATCATTTTGGAAGTTCTTGATCCTCCATTCCTGCTGATGTCCTAATAGGGTTTCTAGTCTCAAGTCTCTGAAAAATAGTTTTATATTTTAGCTTTTTCTAACTTTACTGACATGAAACCCGTCTCAGGTCCCGTCTCTAGGACCACATCTCTTAACCTTAACATAAAATTATATAATACTTGTAACAAGTGGGTTTTCACATTGAAAAAGCCCATATATTTAGCAAGAGCCTTTGAGGATCTTCAGATTCAAGCCATGCAGTATCCTGTCATCTCTAACTTTGACTCGTGGAATTTCTCTAGGTAGGTGGTCCATGGTTCAAAAATACGAAGGTTGCGGGCAAGCCTGGATATTTCAAAAGAAGTATATGTTTGCACAGTAGAACACTGCACCCCTCCTTGCAATGGGACTAATGGAATTTATAAAAGTCTGCACACAAGGAAAAATATACAAATAATTATTCAATAACACTATCTAGATAAATACAAAGAAAGAAAAATACTCAGAAATTTCAATGTCTGTGAAGGATATTTTTCTTATTATCTATTGTTGTTTAACAAAACACTGAACAATTTAAAAGCAGAACTCTATTATTATCTCCCCTGCTTCTCCGGGTGAACTGAATTTAACTTGCTTGGGTCACAACTGTAATTACTGTCAGATTTTTTACTGGAGCTAAAGTCATCTGAACAACTGGCTGGGCTAGACTTCTGTGATAGTTCAGCCACATGGCTGTCAATTAAAGCTGGCCACAACTGTGGCCTCCAAAACCCTATTTCATGGCCTTTTCTCACAATATGGAAGTTTGATTCAAAGAAGGACCATTGAAAGAGATTCAGCAGAATCTTGTAGGCTTCACAGGACCTAAACTTCTAAATCTCAGAACATCACCATATGCTACTGATCTGAGACACAGTCAAGCCCTAGAACATGGGCTTCCCTGGTAGATCAGTCAGCCAGGACTCCTCCTGCACTGCAGGACACCAGGGTTCCATCCTTGGGGTGGGAAGATACCCAAGAGAAGGAAATGGCAAGCCACTCCAGTATTCTTGCCTGGAAATTTATTGGACAGAGAAGCCTGGCAGGCTACAGTCATGGGGCCGCAAAGAGGTGGACATGACTTAGCGACTAAACCACCACCATATATATGTAAAATATATATCATTAAATATATATTAATTATATATATATAAACCATCACCATATGTAATATATATACACATATAAACCACCACCATATGTTATATATATATCTGTTTTTTAGCCACTCATTTTAAGTCACTAAGAGATTTTGTTTAAAAGAGAGGTAATAACACCTTCTTTTTCAAAACTCTCCAATGACCCATTTAAATCAGCGTAAACCTCAAATTTCTTACTGTATTAAACAAAATCACTAGAAGATGACCTTTTAAAGATTGATGTCTGAGGTTTTAGACTGAGAAATAGGAAGAATGGCAGTACCATTTACTAAAATACTGAACCCTGGATGATCATCACAATTCGAAGAGAGTGATGTTAGAGGGAGTTGTTTTGTTTAATGGTTCAAGTAGGATAAGAGTATAATATGAGACAGAAAATTGAGATATTGATGTACTTTAATGATATTTGTTGATCTACTCTGGTTTAAGCAGTACACATACTATGAAGATCATTTTTTCTTTAAGGTAGAAGGATCTTGCAGTTGTTCAAGGATAACATTTATAAGCAGTGAATTTTAGAAAAGTTAATACAACCATTACAAAAAAGGAAGGTGTTGGAAACCAACAAGTGTAGAAACTTAGTGGTTCTGAAACCATCCAATCAAGGCAATAAATGATTTCAGAAATGTCCCTATAACAGAATGATGTGTTTAGCCAATGGCTACTTTCATGCTGATGTTTAGATTTAACTTTTATTGGTATGATTTCCAGCTGATTTTTAGTTTTTCTCCCACAAAATTTATTAGCAATAGACCACAAACAAGTTTTATAAACTCTCAGAGGCTTATCCCCACATCTATAAAAGGGGAATAATAATAACTAACTCACTAAGTTATTTGAAGATTCAATGATAATTATAATACTAATATTGTGAAACTAAAATATCTATTTCAACGTGGGAAATTCAGAAATTTTTGAAAACTAATAGTTTGGAAAGGTATGTTCAGCATCAAAATCAGATATATATATTTATACATATATATACATTTAGGACACGACTGAAGTGACTTAGCAGCAGCAGCAGCATACATTTAGGTAGGGTGGTGTCTGAGAAGAATATGTATATATACATATATTTATTTTGTAAATATCCCTACACATTCTATGGAAATATTTATTTAGTTATGGAGTTCAGGCCTGGCTTCAGCATTACACTTGCTATATATTATACTTATGTAATATATGCAATGTATTATACACTATGTTTATAAAATGGTTAGATAGCATCACTGACTCTGACTCAATGGACATGAATTTTAGTAAACTCTAGGAAAGAGTGAAAGACAGAGAAGCCTGGTGTTCTGCAATCCAAGAGGATGCAAAGAGTCAGACACAACTTAGTGACTGAAGAACAACAACGTATTATACATAATATTTTTTCTAAAATCTGAAACTATTAGATCTTCAATCACATTTTGTCCAAGAATTTGAAATAAGAGATTGTGGCCCTGTAACAATAAGACATCTTTTATTATTTTTGTTGTTTTCACTCTTCTTTCAACTGAAGTAAAAAGGAGGGTAATCTAAGTAACAACAGTCACCTTGGTGGGTGTGAATTTAGGCTAACCTTCATAGGGTGTTAGTTAGAGCTCCTAACTCTTCCCAGGCTATGATCATTTCAGATAATGATGCCCAGAAGCATGACAGGCAAGGCGATGTGCATATGTAATAATGATCTAGAGTCAACACTGATTTGACATGAAAAAAGGGAAGAAACAAGGGTTTGGCAGAATTCAGAAACCTTCTCAATGTTCTCGCTCAACCTGACTTTCCTTTATAGAAGCCTTTTTCTTCCCTGTGCTTGCTTGATTTTTAGTGTGGTTCAAATATCACATTAAATTTTCCTTTTAGTAGTTGTAGCTTGCCACAGGCTCTAGAGCATGGGCTCAGTAATTGTGGTGTGCAGGCTTGGGTGCCCCACAGCATGTGGGATCTTTCCAGACCAGGGATTGAACCCATGTCCTCTGCATTGGCAGGTGGATTCCCAATCACTGGACCACCATTGGTGACTAGCCAACTATTCTTTTTACATCAAATACAACTGTTTGTATCTTCTGTATAGACAGTTTTTGAGACCACAAACAATCATATTTTGTTCTAGCAGTTATCCATAATAATTTAAAAATTAACTTTGAGCATTTACAGCTTGCCAGTTATATCTGACTCTTTGCAACCCCATGGACTGTAGCCCACCAGGCTCCTCTGTCCTTGCATTCTCCAGGTAGGAATACTGGAGTGGGTTGGTGTGCCCTCCTCCAGGGGATCTTCTAAACTCAGGGATCAAAGTCAAGTCTCTAACATCTAACCTGATTTGGCAGATGGGTTCTTTAATACTAGCACCATCTGGGAAGTCCCATCATGATACTAGTAAATCACATATAATTTCATACACCCCTTAGAACCACCCATGGGGTGGGTCTTACCTACACACATTTAACAGAATGAGAAAAACAAAACAACACTGTAAGCTCTGAAAGTTACTATGTGAGTTGCCAAAAATCATATAGGTAAAAAGTGGCAGATCAAGAATCAGAGCCAGGATTTATATTCCACAGCCAAGTCTTTCAGGGATTCCCAAATAGATAAATGTTTTGTTAGCATATATTATTCATTAAATGTCAGAAGACATGGTAAATATTTCAGAAAACGACACTGTGTATTATTTTCATTTCAAATTTAATTCACCTGAGTGACTTTCCTTCCTGAACTGAACAGAGATGTCTCAGATACAAAAATAACACAACTAAATAAGAGGAAATGAATTTGCTTTAATAGTCAAGGTGGTACTTA
Organism: Bubalus kerabau; assembly: GCF_029407905.1. Lineage (NCBI taxonomy): Eukaryota > Metazoa > Chordata > Mammalia > Artiodactyla > Bovidae > Bubalus > Bubalus kerabau. Next base: position 8,355,008 of record NC_073645.1, read on the forward strand.
CAACAATTGGTTTGAGAGCCAGTGATGTAAAGTCTAGCATCAGTTTGTAGGCATTTTCCAGTTACATCTTTCAGGAAAGATCATCTGAATTGCAAAGTATTTCAGTTATAAGCCAATTTCATACAGTTATTTATAGTTTTTTTTTTAAGAAGACAAAACCTTCTCTCACTGTACGTCTGAAAACTGTTCATTAAAACACATTTTTATAAAATATGATCATCATCCAAGTACAATGCTGTGCAATGTGCATGGGACAAGATGCACTATGATATATGATAAATTTATTTTTAAAACAATGTATAAGCAAAGATGTTTCTAAAAGCACAGCTTTCCTTGAGCCTCCATAGTTTGGAGGCTTTGGCTTCATGTCTGAACATACAAGCCTGGAGTGCTCTTACTCTAGCAGAGGGAAACTCATCCCCACAGCACTATGTATTTATCATCTAAGTGTATGAGCACCAGTTTTTCTAAATAACTAAAGGGAATTCTTAGCCTGGGAAGCAACACTGCAGAAGCTTCGTTGCTCAACCATAGAAATTCATAGAAATTTTAGTTGTGTTATTGAAGAAACCCTCTCTCCCTCTTCTGTTTTCTGTGACCTGGTTAGTGTAGCAAAACCAGCTCATGTTGACTGCTCCATAAAAGAGGTGATGAGCCCCCATGACCATCAGGTGTTTTCTTTTATTGAAAAGGCAACTCTTTACAAAATACGTGTTCTTTAAATTTTAAATTATTTAAATTATCTTATGATACTATATTTTTCTCCTAATTCTGGCTTATATATAGTACTCCTAGAGGAAATCCAGTAACAGGACAGATGGTAACTAGAACGGAAAAGCAAATGAGAGAGCATGTAGTCACATTGCACAGAGACTGACTACATATAAACCAATCTATAGTTAATCAATATTAACATTCTTTGAGTCAGTGATTCATGGATGTGTTGCTGCTGCAGCTAAGTCGCTTCAGTCGTGTCCGACTCTGTGCGACCCCATAGACGGCAGCCCACCAGGCTTCCCCATCCCTGAGATTCTCCAGGCAAGAACACTGGAGTGGGTTGCCATTTCCTTCTCCAATGCATGGAAGTGAAAAGTGAAAGTGAAGTTGCTCAGTCATGTCCTACCCTCAGAGACCCCATGGACCGCAGCTTGCCAGGCTCCCCCATCCATAGGATTTTCCAGGCAAGAGTACTGGAGTGGGGTGCCATTGCCTTCTCTGCATGAATGTGTTAGCACTTTGAAAACCTCATTTACTTTCTGAACCTAATACTAGCCTTAAGTACAAAATAATAAGACTTACTAATCTTCATTCTATAAAAGATATTCTCAGTAGCAATAACTTTGAGCAATAGATTCTGAGGAAAAAATTCTAAAAGAAAACATGTGATCTGACAGAAAAGAATAGGATATGATTTGTATTTACAAAAAAGTGATTTGGAATCTAGGAGTTGGAAATAGTTTAATTCAATGAATTACTCATGTCTAGTGACTGATATTCGCAGAAGGCAATGGCACCCCACTCCAGTACTCCTGCCTGGAAAATCCCATGGACGGAGGCGCCTTGTAGGCTGCAGTCCATGGGGTCGCTGAAGGTCGGACATGACTAAGTGACTTCACTTTCACTTTTCACTTTCATGCATTGGAGAAGGAAATGGCAACCCACTCTAGTGTTCTTGCCTGGAAAATATCAAGGACAGGGTAGCTTGGTGGGCTGCCATCTATGGGGTCATACTGAGTCGGACATGACTGAAGTGACTTAACATCAGCAGCAGTGATTGATATTAGCATTACTGGACCTAATCTGGGGCTTTGGTTGGAGCATTTACTGTGACATTTTGATGTGACCCGGGCTTCCTAAGAGCATAGAGTGCCTCAGGACTGTTGGAATACTAAAATGAGGGCTGCATATTTCAAGTATTCTAATGAAAGAGATGAAAGCTGACTTCTCTTTATGACCTACCAAGCCTAATTTTCCAAAGAGGAAGAAAATGAGAGTGTCCCAAAAAACAAGTGAGAAACTCAATCATTTTTATTGATGTAGCCTCAGAAGTGAACCAGAATCAAGTATGATATCTTTTCAATACAAACAAGTCAAAAACGGAGAAGTCATGAATCACATTTAAAAATGCAAGAAATACCAAAGAATTTAAGGATATGTTTATTTTTTTATTTTATTTTTTTAGAAACTACAAGGTTCTTTTTTTTTTTTTAAAGACAAGTTTTTCGAGCAGTTTTAAATTCACAGCAAAATTGAGAGGAAGGTGCAGAGAGTTCTTGCGCACCCCCGCCCCACCCTTACACAGCATGGCCCATCATCAGCCTCCCTGAGAGTGATGAACCTCCGTTGGCAACTGCCCAAAGCCTACGGTTTACATTAGGGCTCCACCACATTCTGTGGGTTTGGACACAAGTACAATGACCTGTATCCACCATAACAGTGTCGCTCAGAACCATTCTGCTGCCCTGAAAACCCTCTGTGCCTCCCCTGACCCCCTCCCCTTCCCCAGACCCTGGCAGCGGTGATCCTTTCACTTTATCTGTAGTTTTGCCTTTTTCAGAATGTCCTATAGTTGAAATCCTTTGTAGATTAACCTCTTTCAGTAAGGATATGTTTAAATAGTAACCCCTAAAGCCAGAAACAAAGTGTCTAGCTTTGTAGTTGTCCTACAATAATTCCACTGCCTACTACTAAAAAACTCAACGTGTTTCCTAAAAAGAACAGATTATGGAGTTTATCATCTACAATGTTCAATATACACAATAAATATAACTATACATTTAAATGAGCATGAACGTGAACCATAATTGAGATAAAAGAATAAAAAAGCAGAAACTTTTTGAAGTTAGCATAAATTAACTATATAATAACTTTAAAATATGTTTAAGAACATGTAGGAAAAGATAGATATGACAAATGAATATACATGAAGCATTAGGAAGTAGAGAAAAACTCAGAAAAACAAATGGAAATGGTAAAACTAGACTCAAAAATACAATCATGATATAAAAACTTATGTGATAATCTAAAGAACAAATTATACTGCACACAATGATTAGTCCACTTTAAGGCATGACAATAGAAAATATTCACACTGAAACCTACAGACAACAAATATTTTTTAAAGTGAAAAGTATCATATGATCTAACATATATAAATTTAGTGTTCAGAAAATGAGGGAAAAAAGAACGAAGAAATTTTGAAAACAAAATTGTCATTTTTTTTTCAAATTTGATTAAAAATATCAACTTACTAACTCGAGTACCATGATAGAATCTAAATATAATGATGTCAAAAAGAAACTGAACCTAGGCATTTCAGAGTCAAATTGCTGAAATCCAAAGACAAAGATGGTATCTTAAAAGTATTCATGGAGAAAAGCAGTAAAACCATAAGAATGAAAGCTGATTTTCAACAGAAACAATAGGGACCTATTATTAAACACATTTTTTTTCAGTTCTCATCACCTTCATTCATTGGGTAAATTACTCATACAATCCTTTTTATTAAAAAAATTAGAATTAGGGTTAGTTTTAATAAAAAGGATTGTATGAGTAATTTACCCAATGAATGAAGGTGATGAGAACTGAAAAAAAATGTGTTTAATAATAGGTCCCTATTGTTTCTGTTGAAAATCAGCTTTCATTCTTATGGTTTTACTGCTTTTCTCCATGAATACTTTTAAGATACCATCTTTGTCTTTGGATTTCAGCAATTTGACTCTGAAATGCCTAGGTTCAGTTTCTTTTTGACATCATTATATTTAGATTCTATCATGGTACTCGAGTTAGTAAGTTGATATTTTTAATCAAATTTGAAAAAAAAATGACAATTTTGTTTTCAAAATTTCTTCGTTCTTTTTTCCCTCATTTTCTGAACACTAAATTTATATATGTTAGATCATATGATACTTTTTTGGAAACAGATAAACTAGATCTTTTCTAATGTTAAAGTTTATAAAACAGTAGTAATCTAGGCACTTGTAAAGAAATTACCTAAAGGTAATCTCCTTTATTCCTACATCATTTTCTTTCTTACTGTCCTGAATAGTTCATCATAACAATCATAAAATGGATTGAACCTAAATCCTGGAAACATCACTTAAAGTTGCAAATATGAAAATACGTTTTACCTGGGAGGATGCACAAAACGCTCACGATACTTTATTTTTTCTTTCCTGAGTGCATTATGATTAATTGGCTTATAAAATCAGCTAATGTTTGACAGAAAAGTCACAGAGCATCCGACTACATTTGGATGACATTCACAAAAGGACAAATTCCATAGATGAGGTTTATTTTGTCCTCAAAAACTCTGGAGAGGGAGCCTGGGGCCCTGACGGAAAGAGGCAAGGGGGCTGGCTGCCAAGATACGGGTGGGAATCTCAGTAATGGCCGTGGAGAGCACTCAGAGGTTCACTGTGATCCCTCCTAAAATGGTAGCTGATGGCTGCCAAAACTAGCCCTTAGACTCACAACTCAATCTATGGACATTTAGCTTGAAAAGAAAACAAAATACGTCTCCGCATGGAGATTTAGAAAGCTTTTCAGGCAAGGAAATAACGGATGAATAAACGTATTCATATCTTGAGAGTCCCTTGGACTGCAAGGAGATCCAACCAGTCCATCCTAAAGGAGATCAGTCCTGGGTGTTCATTGGTAGGACTGATATTGAAGCTGAAACTGCAATACTTTGGCCACCTGATGCGAAGAGCTGACTCATTTGTAAAGACCCTGATGCTGGGAAAGATTGAGGGCAGGAGGAGAAGGGGACGACAGAGGATGAGAGATGGCTGGATGGCATCACTGACTCAATGGACATGGGTTTGGGAGGACTCCGGGAGTTGGTGATGGACAGGGAGGCCTGGCGTGCTGCGGTTCATGGGGTCGCAAAGAGTCGGACACGACTGAGCGACTGAACTGAACTGAACTGACTGAAAGGTATTTCAAAACAACAACAAAACACACAAGCACACAAATATGTACTTTATTAAAACAATTTTCGTGTTCCTTTTAGTTTCCTTTTCTTCCTCCACTGTTTAAATAAGATCAGTATAGGGAATAAGGGCGGAGAAGGCAATGTCAACCCACGCCAGTTACTCTTGCCCGGAAAATCCCATGGACGGAGGAGCCCGGTGGGCTGCAGACCATGGAGTCGAGAAGAGTCGGACACGACTGAGAGACTTCACTTTCACGTTTCAGTTTTGTGCATTGGAGAAGGAAATGGCAACCCACTCCAGTGTTCTTGCCTGGATAGTCCCAGGGACAGGGGAGCCTGGTGGGCTGCTGGATATGGGGTTGCACAGAGTCCTACACGACTGAAGTGACTTAGCAGCAGCAGCAGGAAATAAGGGCAGGCATAGAGAAAGGCTAGAAGGATAAGAGGTAGGATATCTAATGAGACAGGGTTTTCAAATAATACTTTCTGAAGCATTTGTCATGTTGCAGCAATTTTGTGAATTTTAAATCAGTTTCTAGTCACTCACAAACATTCCACGAATCTACCTGAATCAGTCAAAAATACAAAATATTTTAATAAAACATGATCGCAGAAGGCAGACACATAAGCACAGCATAACTCTTGTATCTGCTTCTGCTGGTATCACTTAACATCAGGGGGGTCTCTTAACAGCTGTGGAACTAACTCTTGCTCCCTCAAGGTTTTTCTTAAAACCTTTATTATCATTCAGGAAGATTGTACACAAACAATAGTATTATTTCATTTAATGGGATAATTTAAACATAACAAGATCTGATATTTTTAGTATCATGCTTAGTATTAGCAAAGCCAGGGTTTCATTTAAAAGAAAGAAAAGACTGCACTGTGGTAAGCATGAATGCTATTTCTGCCTCTAGCTTTATAGTCAAAAACTCGGCAGTCTACCCCTCAGCTCTGATTTAATATCCTTTTACCTGAGAAGAACTCACACTGAGTTGGATTCCAATGTCATGATCACAGCTCCATTTCCCCTACAGGTACTGTCTGTAGATCTTAAAATCATCCAAAGGGTAAATAACAAAATTTGTAACTGTCCAATCTTTTAACTCTACTGAACAACTCATACTATGGCTCTGTTCAATAGCATATTTTTTATGATTTTTGCTCTAGTAAAGCTTTTGGCTTCAACAATGGCAAGCTACTCACATTATGTTATGTATGAATTTGTTATTTGGAAATGGAAGACAAGGACAGGCAATGAAACTGTCCTGAAAACCAGGGAGCTGTTGTGATCCAAGGAGGCATCCAATGCATACATAGGTTCAGGTAATTAAAAAGATTTGCAGACTTTATGGAACATATTCATGTGAGACTTTAATAAAGATAAATTATATGACAAAGCAGGACAAAGAAAAGACAGGCAAACATCAACAGTTTGGTGGTCAAGGGCCTTCTAGGAGATACTTACTAAGGTTTTGGTCACACAAGATGCAGTTTGTCTCTGAATCGTGAAACAGCAAGTTATGTGCAAGGAATTTTGTTTTCAGTGAGCAGGCAAAAGTTTCCCAGCAGGACCTTTAACACCCCATGGGTCGCATATTCAAGTCAGGTTTTATAGCCAGTTGAATGAAAGGAAAGCCATCAATCTATACATTGCTAAGTAATGTAGACAGCTAGTTTGAGTACGTCTAGCAGATTTTTGAACGTTAAATATAATAATAATAATAATAATAAGTCACTTCTTTGCCCCTCTTGGTCTTGTTTTGGTCCAGGGTGAATACCAGTTTTTCAGGCATATCCAGAGACAAATACAGAACCATTTTGATCAAATTTAAAAAATAACTTTGTTTTACACACAACTAGTTTCTTCTTTTTTCTCATTTTAGGGCAGAGCTTTTATTTCACACTTCTTTAAATCCTCTTAGCACCCTCTGTTTGGACATGGTCCAGTAATTTTACCAGCACTAACACTAAATGACATTACTGGTACAGAGCCCATTATCAACATGAACGTCATGTGTTAAATCCCCCTTCATGTATGAAATCAAAAACCATTTATTGATTGTTTATTGACCTGTAAATGGATTGCTTCCAGTTGAGACAGGTATCCATTGACAGTGCAATCAGCTATAAGTGAATGGGCTCTGTATCTTAGCAACGCAAACGTATTTCAGAGGAAGTTTTAAAAATGTGCAGGTTCCTTTCCAAATTGCTATTGTCATTTTAGTAATCCAAAACAGTTGTTTACAAACTGCTTTGCAGGTCATGAATGGAAGTCAGGGGTAAGAATGAAATGATGTGATGATGTAACTCAGCTGAGCTCTGGGATACTCGGCTCCCACTTTCACTCAGAGAACTCTTTATGTATTTTAAATACATTTTGAAAAAAGACTCTTAAAAGTTAAATTTCATTGCTTGAAGTTGGAATATAACTTCAATCCTTCATAGATAATATATAGTCAATAAATAAGACAATATATAGAAAAATTTTAAAATTACATGTCGTATTCATTAGAAATTTTTAACTGACATTAGAAATCAACTCTGTAATTACTCAAAATTACTAAAGTCAACATAGCTGCTTCTGCAGTCTACCCAGAAATACAAATATATTACTCATTATAGTCAATAAAATGTATCTGTGTTTCTTGTTATTAAAATATACATAAACTTGTTTACCTAAATTTTGATATTAACATGAGAGAAGTAAATTTATTTATTGAGACTAAGCTTTTTCCCACTTAATATAATAAAATGGAAAATATTATTTCTTGAGCCCATTCTCAATTCCTCTTTTTATTTTTTAACTGGAGGATAATTACTTTACAATATTGCATTGGTTTCCTTTGTAAAATAATGCTAGTCAGCCATCTATAAAGTGAAAGAGGAGAGTGAAAAAGTTGCCTTAAAGCTCAATATTCAGAAAACTAAGAGCATGGAATCTGGTCCTATCACTTCATGGCAAATAGATGGGGAAACAGTGGAAACAGTGTCAGACTTTATTTTGGGGGGCTCCAAAATCACTGCAGATGGTGACTGCAGCCATGAAATTAAAGGACGGTCACTCCTTGGATGAAAAGTTATGTCCAACCTAGACAGACTAGTAAAAAGCAGAGACATTACTTTGCCAACAAAGGTCCATCTAGTCAAGGCTATGATTTTTCCAGTAGTCATGTATGAATGTGAGAGTTGGACTATAAAGAAAGCTGAGGGCTGAAGAATTGATGCTTTTGAACTATGGTGTTGGAGAAGACTCTTGAGAGTCCCTTGGACTGCAAGGAGATCCAACCAGTCCATCCTAAGGGAAATCAGTCCTGAGTATTCATTGGAAGGACTGATGTTGAAGCTGAAACTGCAATACTTTGGCCACCTGATGCGAAGAACTGACTCATGTGAAAAGACCCTGATGCTGGGAAAGATTGAAGACAAGAGGAGAAGGGGAGGACAGAGAATGAAATGGTTGGATGGTATCACCGACTCAATGGACACGAGTTTGAGTAAACTCTGGGAGTGGTGATGGACAGGGAAGCCTGGCATGCTGTAGTCCATGGCGTCACAAAGAGTCGGACGCAACTGAGAGATTGAATTGAACTGATATATATATATATATATATATATATATACACACACATATATAAATATACATATATATACACATATATATGTACACACATATATATACACATACATATATATGTGTGTGTGTGTATATATACACACACACTCCTTTTTAAGCCTCTCTCCCACCCCTACCCCACATCCCACCCTTCTAGGACATCACAGAGCACCAGGCTGGGCTCCCTATGTTATACAGCAACTTCCCACTAGCTATCTATTTTACACATGGTAGCATCACTGACTCAGTGGGTTTGGGTGGACTCTGGGAGTTGGTGATGGACAGGGAGACCTGGCGTGCTGCAGTTCAAGGGGTCGCAAAGAGTCGGACACGACTGAGCGACTGAACTGAACTGAGTATGTATATGTCAATGCTACTCTCTTAATTCGTCCCACCCTCTCCTTCCCCAGCTATGTCCACAAGTCCATTCACTACATCTGTGTCTCTATTCCTACCCTGCAAATAGGTTCATCTGTACCATTTTTCTAGATTCCATATATATGTGTAAACAATACTTTTTTTTTGACTTACTCAACTCTTCTTAAGAAAAACATGTCTCTAAGGTTTTATTCCTATTTTTACATACAAGAAACATAGATTGTATACAACAAGTCAAATAAAGTTAAAAGAATAAGTCTCCCATGGAATTTCAATAAAAGATAATTTGATTAATATAACTAACTCATAAACTTGAAGGGTGGAATTAAGGTAAGAAGATAGAAAAAACAATGAGTTTCATCTCAGTGTGAAAGGACAATAAAAATGGAGTTGGTATTGCTAAGAGAGCTACCTATAATGGAGCTGGGAGGCCACTGAGCTAGTGTGACTTATATACATCTCAGCCTAGATAGAATCTGAATTTTTGACCATTTACTGTCTTAATGTAGGTACCTATAACATCTGTCCATGTTCCAGAAATTCAAGATACTTACCAGACCCTTACGCTAACCCTTACTCTAAAACTACTCATGACAGCCTATCTACTTATTGGACCCTTACTCTAAATAACTGGTGACAGCCTATCCCTTAGGAACAATATTCCCTTTCTTGTGTCACAGTACAGCCTCACAAATTTTGTCTTTAGAACTTCCTGACTCTTTTTCTTCCCCATCACTCATTCAGTTCTACCTGAATCTCTGTCTCCCAAATTACAATTCTCAGATGCCAAACAAACTCTTTTCTTATGTACAGTCTTCCACATGTTTTTATTTGTGTACATCGGGTAACTGAGAAAATATTCATATTAATCTTGTCTCCTTTTTTTTTCTTTTTTTTTAAATTTTATTTTATTTTTAAACTTTACAAAATTGTATTAGTTTTGCCAAATATCAAAATGAATCCGCCACAGGTATACATGTGTTCCCCATCCTGAACCCGCCTCCCTCCTCCCTCCCCATACCATCCCTCTGGGTCGTCCCAGTGCACCAGCCCCAAGCTGGTGGATCGTGCATCGAACCTGGACTGGCAACTCATTTCATACATGATATTATACATGTTTCAATGCCATTCTCCCAAATCTTCCCACCCTCTCCCTCTCCCACAGAGTCCATAAGACTGTTCTATACATCAGTGTCTCTTTTGCTGTCTCGTACGCAGGGTTATTGTTACCATCTTTCTAAATTCCATATATATGCATTAGTACTGACATAAACTTAAAAACAGGCAAATTAATCCAGTGTTAAAGTCATAATAGTGGTTACCTTTTGGAACAAGAGGGGTAGTAATGGGAGTATGAATAGGATAAATTTTGAGATAATTGTAACATTCTGGGATTTTTTTCTGGGTTGTGGATATGTTGGTGTGCTTACTTTGAATCTTCATATAACTGTATGTTAATGATATTTCCAACTTCTCTGAATTATATGTTGTTTTAAAAAAGTTTGTTTAAAAAAGTACTGAAAGGTGAAGTTGAGTCAGGAAGAAATAGAACTTTTCATGAGATCCATAGGAAGATAAGTTTTAGGAAGCAGAGAGTGATAGCCACACTCTGAAGTCCATGCACATTATGTAATCACCTCTGTACTCCCAGGACAAGGCTTAAAAATTGTCAACAAGCATACACTGAATGGATATTTAAGGACTGAGTTAATGGATGGATATCAAAAGCCACAGATAGCTATTAGGACTAGGAAGCAATAACTAAATTTTATAAAAAGGGCATTATAACAAAAAAATAGAGAAAGTTTTTAGGGAACTGGTGGTTTACACTTTAAAACTTGAAAAGCAAGAGCCAAATTACTTTCAAGAATCATGCCTATGCAGACAAAGAATGTCACCTGTCATTTCAGTTAAAAAATAAAAAAAGACATTGTGGCCATAAAGCCATCAGCCACTACAGTTCCGTCCCTAACCCTGAGGAATATGCACACCGAAGGACTTGGAGAAAAATGGAATACTGGCCCTAGACAGTTATGGTGTATATCAAAAGAATAATTTCAATAAGCCCAGACTCTTGCATCTTCCCATAAATAGACTAGCACTAAATTCATTAACTTGAGATGTCTGGGTTTTTCAAAGAGTTAGCAGTAATCTTTTCATGTTCTACTACTTGTTATGTCTTTTTTCTTTTCTTTTCTTTTTTTCCAGCAAAAATCCTATATATCCTTGTGCATGCTCAGTAGTCACTCAGTTGTGTCTGACTCTGTGACCCCATGGACTGTAGCCCGCCAGCTCCTCTGTCCATGGAATTTTCCAGGCAAGAACACTGGAGTGGGTTGCCATTTCCCACTCCAGGGGATTTTCCTGAGCCAAGGATTGAGCCTGTGTCTCCTGTGCCTCCTTAATTGGCAAGTGGATTCTTTACCACTGGGCTTCCTGTTGACTCAGATGATAAAGAACCTGCCTACAGTTCAGGAGACCCAGGTCTGATTCCTGTGTTGGGAAGATCTCCTGGAGAAGGAAATGGCAACCCACTCCAATATTCTTGCCTGGAGAAATCCATGGACAGAGGAGCCTGATTGACTACAATCCATGGGGTCACAAAGAGTTGGACACGACTGAATGACTAACACTTTCACTACTTTACCAATAAGCCTCCAGGGAAGCCATCTATATATCCTTTCTCCTGCCTTATCTCTTTGGGACAGTTCCTTAGAGATATCTGAAAGGCTGTATCTGGGGCTTAAGTTCTCAGTATGTCTGCTGAATAAAACATAATTCTCAACTTTCTGGTTGTACATTTTTTTTCCATCAACACCTAAAAAAATTGAGTAAAATGATAAAGTTACTGAAAGCAAGAACAATGGAGATACTACAATAAAATGATTTAAAGTTATAATTTTTAAGGTACAAGAGTAATGGCCACTATTTATTCAGTGGCCACCATATTATATCAACACAGACACAATTTCACTTATTCTTTTAAAAATTTGAAGAAGTTAATAATATTATCTGCTATAGATTGAATGTTTGTATCACCTCACCAAATTCATATATTGCAACCCTAATCCCTATGGGATATTAATTAGCAGTGGGGCTTTTGGGAGGTGATTAGATCATGAGGGTGGATTCCCCATGAATGGGATTAGATCCCTTATAAAAGAGACCCCAGATATGGTCACCTAATCTATGACAAAGAAGACAAGAATATACAGTGGAGAAAAGACAGCCTCTTCAGTAAGAGGTTCTGGGAAAATGGACAGTTGCAAGTAAAAGAATGCAAATCAGAATAAATCCCTAACACCAGACACAAAAATATGGTCTTTCCTGGTAGCTCAGCGGGTAAAGAATTCGCCTGCAATGCTGGAGACCCCATTTCAATTCCGGGGTCAGGAAAATTCCCCTGGAGGAAGGCATGGCAACCCACTCCAGTATTCTTGCCTGGAAAATCCCCATGGACAGAGGAACCTGGCAGGCTACAGTCCATGGGGTTGCAAAGAGTTGGACACAACTGAGCAACTAAGGAACAGCACACAGCACAGACACAAAAATGCACTCAAATTGGATTAAAGACCTGAATCTAAGTCCAGGCACTATGTAATTCTTAGGAAAACATAGGCAGAACACTCTTGGACATAAACTGCAGCAAGGCGTTTTTTGACCACCTCCTAGAGTAATGAAAATAAAAACAAAAATAAACAATTTGGGCCTGATTATTATTATTTTTTAATTTAAATTTATTTATTTTAATTGGAGGCTAATTACTTTACAATATTTTATTGATTTTTCCATACATCAACATGAATCTGCCAGGGGTGTACACATGTTCCCCATCCCGAACCCCTCTCCCACCTCCCTCCCCGTACTATCCCTCTGGGTCACCCCGGTGCACCAGCCCCAAGCATCCTGTATCCTGCATCGAACCTGGACTGGAGATTCATTTCTTATATGATATTATAAAAACTCTTGTGCAGCAAAGGAAACCATAAACAAGATAAAAAGACAACACTCAGAATGGGAGAAGATAGTTACAAATGAAGCAACTAACAAGGAATTAATCTCCAAAATATACAAAGAGCTCATGTAGCTGAATATTAAAAAAGAAAAACTCAGTAAAAAAAATGGGTGGAAGACCTAGACATTTCTCAAAAAAGACATACGGGTGGCCAACAAACACATGAAAAGAAGCACAATATCACTAATTATTGGAGAAATGCAAATCAAAACTACAGTGAAGTATCACCTCACACAGATTAGATTAGACATCATCATAAAATCTACAAACACACTAGAGAGGGTGTGGAGAAAAAGAACACTCTTACACTGTTGGTGGGAATGTAAATCGATAAGCCACTATGGAGAACAGTATGGAAGTTTCTCAAAAACCAAACAAAAAAATCAAACTGCCATATGTCCCCACGATCTCAATTCTGGGCATACACTCAGAGAAAACCATAGTTCAAGAAGGTACACGCACTGCAATGTTCACTGAAGCACTATTCATGACATCGTGTTGTGTTGCTGTTGTGTTGTTTCAGTTGCTCAGTCGTGTCCGACTCTTTGCGACCCTGAAGCAACCTAAGTGTCCATCAACGGAGGAATGAATAAAGATGATGCGGCTCATATAATACAACGAAATATGACTCAGCCATAAAAAGGAACAAAATTGTGTCATTTGCAGAGATGTAGGTGAACCTAGAGACTATCATACAGAGTACGAGACAGCAAAAGAGACACTGATGTATAGAACAGTCTTATGGACTCTGTGGGAGAGGGAGAGGGTGGGAAGATTTGGGAGCATGGCATTGAAGCATGTAAAATATCATGTATGAAACGAGTTGCCAGTCCAGGTTCGATGCACGATACTGGATGCTTGGGGCTGGTGCACTGGGACGACCCAGAGGGATGGAATGGGGAGGGAGGAGGGAGGCGGGTTCAGGATGGGGAACACATGTATACCTGTGGTGGATTCATTTTGATATTTGGCAAGACTAATACAATTATGTAAAGTTTAAAAATAAAATAAAATTAAAATTAAAAAAAAAAGAGAAAAACAAATATCATATATTAACACATATATGGAATCTTAAAGAATGGAAAGATGATCTTATTTATAAAGCAGAAATTGAGGCACAAATGTAGAGAACAAACATATGCATACCGAGTGGCAAAGTGGGGATGGGGGGATGAATTGGGAGATTGGGATTGACATATATACACTCAGTTCAGTTCAGTTCAGTCGCTCAGTCGTGTCCGACTCTTTGCGACCCCATGAATCGCAGCACGCCAGGCCTCCCTGTCCATCACCAACTCCTGGAGTTCACTCAGACTCACATCACTGCTGCTGCTGCTGCTGCTGCCGCTTCAGTCGTGTCCGACTCTGTGTGACCCCATAGGTGGCAGCCCACCAGGCTCCCTATGTGTTAAATAAATATAACTAATAAGAACCTACTGTATAGCACAGGGAACTGTATTTAATTCTCTGTGGTGATATAAATGGGAAGGAAATTCAAAAATGAGAGGATATATGTATATTTATAACTGATTCACTTTGATGTACAGCAGAATCTGACATAGCAGTGTAAAGTAACTATACTCCAAATAAAAAGAGAGACATTGTAGAGATTCCTCATCTCTTCTGTCATGGGAAGCAAGGAAAAGGCAATAGTCTCTGAATCAGACATTTGACTCTCACTAGGCAACGAATGTGTCTGCATCTTGACCTTGGACTTTCCAGCTCCAGAACTGAGAAATACATTTCTGTTATTTATAAACCACCCAGGCTATGGCATTTTGGTATACCAGGCTTAATTAACTATTATTCTATTTTTTTTATTTATTTAAGAAAGAGAGACTCAACATGAATCCGCCACAGGTATACACGTGTTCCCCATCCTGTGTATATGGCAAAACCAATACAATATTGTAAAGTTAAAAAATAAAATAGAAAAAAGAGAGACTCAGAGTAATTATCTAACTGTTCATAGATCTTCAACTATTGCATGGAAATACAAATGCCTCACCTAGAATCTGACAAACAGAACATGCTCAAGAAATACTTGCTAAATTGTGGGTTCCATAGAATAAATACAGGGCTTCCCTGTTGGTCCAGCGGTTAATAATCGGCCTTGCGATGTAGGATACGTGGGTTCCATCCCCGTCTAGGAAGACCCCACATGCCATAGGGCAACTGAGCCCACAGGCCACAACTATGGAAATTTGTGAGCCCTGGAGCCCATGCTTCACAGCAGGACACTGCAGTGAGAAGCCCGTGCACAGCAACTGGAGAGTAGGCCCTGCTCACTGCAACCAGACAGAGCCTGCACATATCAACGAAGACCCAGCACAGCCAAAGGTAAAGTAAACATTAAAAAAAAAAAAACAAAAAAAAACTTAAGGAAAGAATATGTACAAAAGAGAGGAAAAAGAAGTAGAAGAAGGAAACTATGCCTCACTGGGGCTTCCCTTGTGGCTCAGTGGTGAAGAATCTGCCTGCAATGCAGGAGACATGGGTTCAATCCTTGATCCATGAAGATCCCCTGGAGTAGGAAACAGTAACCCACTCCAGTAATCTTGACTGGCCAGTCCCATGGACAGAGGAGCCTGATGGGCTACAGTCCTTGGGATCCCAACAGTTGGACACAATTTAGCAACTAAACACACACACGCAAGGAACTGACTATAAAGTCCATACTCTCTTTTTTTTTTCCTATGCCATGCTTGTGGCATGTTTACATTTTCTCTGTAAGGGATAGGAAACCCTTGAATTGTCAATCACATGTATTTTTAAAAATTATAAAATATCATGTTATATAACCCCTCCGTAGGCATGTTACCATCAAAAATGTGCTAATGTATGCTGTAGAGGTGAAAAGTCTCTTTTCCTTAAAGTTTCCTTGTAACCAAAGTTAATCTACAGGCTAAATCTCCCACTGTAAGCTTAAATTAATATACACAGCACTGATTCACCTTGGGTCCCACAGTTGAACACCTATTGAATTTAGATTTATAATAAGATGAACAGCTTTGTGAAAACATAGAAGCTGGGATTATGATAGCTCAGCATTACTCATTAAATACTAACGAGTATTTGCTGTCTGTGTCTAACAAAGAGACTAAGATAAGAAATAATCAGCTTCAGCTCCTATGTAGTATTTTATCCTCTTTTACTTTCTATAATTCATAAAGCTACTTGATAGCATTTTGGAGCTTAGTCTTAAAATTATAACTGTTGTATAGTTTAATTGCAAATTACTGGGCTGTCTCATTTAAATTCTCATTACTTTGACATTTTCTAAACCCAGGGAATCCTTTGAGATTATTTTAGCTTGCCAAAAAAATAACTGACATAGTTTGGACCATGAAAGTTTGAGAATTATTACCTTTGAGAGTCTTTTTTTATTCAATAACATCGCTTATGCTGAAAACCTTCAACTGTTCATTTTTTTCTGTTTCTTTAACATTTTATGACATTGATCTTAACAGTGTAACTTAGATCCAAAGAACTAATTCTCTGAACACTAGATTAAATACTTCTCTGTGAGACAGAGACCCATCATACTCAAATAGCAGACAAAGGGTTAAAAACCTCAGTTGAAATTGAGGTGTGTTGCTTAATAACATTTGTATTTCCAAGCACTAGTATTACTTATGTTATAATACTTACCTAATCCTCCTTAGTTATTAGTGGAAAAAATAATTGAAACAAAATAGTTTCAAGATGTCAACAGGAGGAGGAGGAGAGTTGCTATAATTAGAAGCAAGAACGCTGTATTTTTGGCTGCTACTGCTACTGCTAAGTCGCTTCAGTCGTGTCCGACTCTGTGTGACCCCATGGACGGCAGCCCACCAGGCTCCCCGTCCCTGGGAGTCTCCAGGCAAGAACACTGGAATGGGTTGCCATTTCCTTCTCCAATGCGTGAAAGTGAAAAGTGAAAGTGAAGTCCCTCAGTCATGTTTGACTCTTAGCGACCCCATGGATTGCAGCCTACCAGGCTCCTCTGTCCATGGGATTTTCCAGGCAAGAGTACTGGAGTGGGGTGCCATTGCCTTCTCCGATATTTTTGGCTTCTATTTCTTAAAATGCAGCTCCAAACACTTATTGTCAGTGATCCAATTATTTTGATAAAAGCAGGTAAAAATCTTCTTACATGTTACATAGTATTTAAATTTCACTTGTATCTTACATCTTTATGTCATTGCAATTGGGACCCTATATCACAGAAACTCATGTTGATGCTTACATGACTGACTGAGCAACATGTGGAAGTTTATATTTGTCCATATATGACACTGCCTGCCATGGATGAAGCATCGCAAGATAATGACAAAGTTAAATTTTTGCCTCGAGTGGAACAAACACTGTTAACTATCATGAAGTAGCCCTTTAATTCTTCTCACATAGTGAAATGTATTTATTTTATTTGGTCTGGTTTTCAAATTTAACATATACATGATTGGACTGGGCAGCCTAAAATTTCTATCGCATTTTGAAACACAAGTGCTTCTCTTTCCTACAGTCTACGTTGCACTTTTTGAAGAGATTCTCATTCTCTGTCCTAAGTTAAAATTACTCATTGTCGGGGCTTCCCTAGACTCTGTGCTCTCATTGCCATGCACCTGAGTCTGAACCCTGGTTGGGGAACTAAGGTCCATCATGCTGTGTGGTGCAGCCAAAAAATAAAATAAAAGGTCAATAATAAATAAACGGTCTAAAACGTTTTTAAAAAGTACATGTTGCTATTAAATAAGAAACCAAGCTTCCCTATAGAGTGTTAGATTCTTGGCGTGACTTATAAAGCATCCAGACACATGTAAAACAATAACTTGAAAATCATGGAGAAAAAAATTCTGCAAAACATGAAAATACTGAAATTCCAAAAATATATTTGTCAAGGTTATTATAACCTTTATATCAAACCAGATAAATATAGAAGGATAAATAACTGTTCAGGTTAATTTTATTTTTATAGACAAAACTCATAAAACCATACACAATTATTCAACTCTAAATGTGCATTTTAAATATATATATATTTACATACACACACATATATGTCTTCGATTATCACTCAAATGTAAAAAAGGTTAGTATCTGAAAGTTTATTATTATGATGCACTCAATTATTTGACTAAAGAATTAAAACAATATAAGTGAAATAAATTCAGAAAAGCACTGCTTAAAATTTCACACTTAATTTGAATTCAGTGTAATAAACTAAGAAAGACGCTGCCTAAAATTTCATTTTTACTTTCAAAAAACTTTAGAGAAACAAAAATTTAGGGGCATTTACATAATATGTGAAGATTAGCTAATAAAAAGAATAGTACACATCATATTCAATGGAAAGAATATTTAGAAATATTTAGAATATTTAGTTTATTTGAGATAGAGAACAGATGAAGAACACCCATCCTCTCTACTATTGTTTAATAATTATATGAGATGATCAAAACAAAAAAAAACCAAATGATAAGAAAAGAATGGTAATATTTGACATTTGGAAAGGAGGATATAATGGAATAATTATTCCAAGATGACACAGTACCCGCAAAACCCAAAAATTTAGTAGAACTTTTTGAAATTTTCCACAACATTGTAAACAGCAAAATCAATAAATCAAGGAAATTCCTCTATACCATCAAAAATTAATTCAAAAAATGTAACAGAAATGATTACACTTCACAAGAGCAACAAAAACCCAGGAATCAACTTAATCAAATACACAAATAGAATAATGGGGAAAGTTCATAAATTCTAAAAATATGTGAAGATATTCACAATAAATGGAGAGATGCCAAATTGCTGAAGTGGAAAACTTAAGAGTATAAAGAGATTAAGTTTCCACAATGAAATTTCAATCGAATTTTAACAGGTTTTGGTGATAGTGGGGAACTAATAGAAAAGACACATTATTATTAATACAAAAAACAAGGGCTTTGTAAGAAGGAAGAGCAAAATCAGATTCACCTATATATTAAACATTCTGGTAATTAAAATTTGTCACCAAACGTTTGGAAATTAAACAGAGAAGCTAGGTCTATACTTGATCACCTACACTTCATTACTGGTAACAACTATACATCATGATGTGGAGTTTTAAAATTTTTTTTCCAAATGATTCTTCAGCTCTCTCAATAACCCAGTGAATAATCCAATATTTTATAAAATCCATTTCTACTCAACTCAGCCTGAGTCAACTTGCTGCTGCTGCTGCTGCTGCTAAGTCACTTCAGTCGTGTCTGACTCTGTACGACCCCACAGATGGCAGCCCACCAGGCTCCCCTGCCCCTGGGATTCTCCAGGCCAGAACACTGGAGTGTGTTGCCATTTCCTTCTCCAAAGCACGAAAGTGAAAGTGAAGTTGCTCAGTTGTGTCCGACTCTTAGCGACCCCATGGACTGTAGCCCACCAGGCTCCTCCATCCATGGGATTTTCCAGGCAAGAGTACTGGAGTGGGGTGCCATTGCCTTCTCTGACAAATTGGCTAGAAAGCAACAAAAAGTTAATAAAATTTTGCAAATAGCTATTAAACTTTAAATTTTGTGCAGGAAGTTCATTTATGTCTGTTACTTTCCAGTGTAATTAATGTTAGCCTGGGCTATATAATCCACAGCTTTCTCCAAGCTTAAGTGTGTGTGTGTGTGTGTGTGTGTGTCTATATATATATATATATATATATATATATATATATATATATATAATTCCAGAGATATACCAGTTGTATGATGCTTTGTAAATAAAACCCATATGGGTTTTATTTACAAAGCATCATACAACTGGTATATCTCTGGAATTTTATTTTTTACTTTGGAACCAAATAAAATATACCCTTAAATTTCAGAGTTGTATATTTTACACATCCTTTTTTGTCAACTCTATAGTGATTCACAGTATGGTTGTATCAAGATTAATTCAATTTTCCTTTCTCCCCTTGTTGCTACTGAAGCTGTATCCTGTGATTTCGTTTTGCTTTTTTTGTTTGTTTCTTTTTTAATTTGAGGTGGAGGAGGCAGAAAAATTAGTGCTGCCGTAAACATTCTGGCACAGATGCCAGAGCCTTTCTAGAGCATTTATCTTCAGAAAGGTACTTACTGCATCATGCCAATCAATGAGACAAAGCAAAGCACAGAAAGAAAAATTTGTAGTCTCCTCCTACCCTTTCACTAATTGGTATGACTATATACACTGTTTTTTTAGAAAGAGAGATAGTAAATGCATTTTGTTCTTAATAAAAGAATATGATCCATATTTTAACCTGCATCAATATTTAATTGTTTAATATGCAAGCAAGTTGTATGTTAATAAGAATAATTATAATTTCAAAATGATGGATTTTTCCACCAGAATTTGCTAATTCAGTTTATGGCCAACACATGAAAAAAGCAACCATATTATATTACTGAAACCTCACTATTCAGTAAATAGGAATGGATAGCTCTAGCATCTGCAAGGGAATTTGCACTCTGTCTTTGCTAAATGTTGTAAAGACTTTCACTTTCACATTTTAAACAGCTTTTCTGCCATAAATGGTTATCAAAGATTTATCTAGCATGTATTCCGCCTCATAGACCTATACATTTAAATGAAGTTTGAGGGACCTCCAGCCCTTCCACATGGTATTCTCCCTCCAAAGACTCCAAATATTGTTCACAGTTCTCCAGGCATACCTCTTACATGATCACTTTTCTATTATGATGCAGTATCTTCCTGGTTATTTATTTATTTATTTTGGAGGGACTGGTTCATTATTTCAAAAAAACATTTATCAATTTTCAGTATCAAAACAATTATATTGCTGCTTTTTCTTTCTCCCAATCAGCCCCCAAAAAGACCACACCAAAGAGAATACAGCTTAATTGTATATATAAAATGTATTCTCTTTGGTGTGGTCTTTTCGGGGGCTGATTGGGAGAAAGAAAAGTAACAGTGTAATTGTTTTGATACTGAAAATTGATAAATGTTTTTTTGAAATAATGAACCAGTCCCTCCAAAATAAATAAATAAATAACAAGAAAGATACTGGATCATAATAAAAAAGTGAGCACGTAAGAGGTATGCCTGGAGAACTGTGAAGAATATTTGGAGAAAGTAGGGGAAACCACTAGACCATTTAGGTATGACCTGAATCAAATCCCTTATGATTATACAGTGGAAGTGAGAAATAGATTTAAGGGCCTAGATCTGATACATAGAGTGCCTGATGAACTATGGAATGAGGTTCGTGACACTGTACAGGAGACAGGGATCAAGACCATTCCCATAGAAAATAAATGCAAAAAAGCAAAATGGCTGTCTGGGGAGGCCTTACAAATAGCTGTGAAAAGAAAAGAAGCGAAAAGCTAAGGAGAAAAGGAAAGATATAAACATCTGAGTGCAGCGTTCCAAAGAATAGCAAGAAGAGATAAGAAAGCCTTCTTCAGTGATCAATGCAAAGAAATAGAGGAAAACAACAGAATGGGAAAGACTAGAGATCTCTTCAAGAAAATCAGAGATACCAAAGGAACATTTCATGCAAAGATGAGCTCGATAAAGGACAGAAATGGTATGGACCTAACAGAAGCAGAAGATATTAAGAAGAGATGGCAAGAATACACAGAAGAACTGTACAAAAAAGATCTTCACGACCCAGATAATCACGATGGTGTGATCACTGACCTAGAGCCAGACATCCTGGAATGTGAAGTCAAGTGGGCCTTCCAAAGCATCACTACGAACAAAGCTAGTGGAGGTGATGGAATTCCAGTTGAGCTATTTCAAATCCTGGAAGATGATGCTGTGAAAGTGCTGCACTCAGTATGCCAGCAAATGTGGAAAACTCAGCAGTGGCCACAGGACTGGAAAATCAGTTTTCATTCCAATCCCAAAGAAAGGCAATGCCAAAGAATGCTCAAACTACTGCACAATTGCACTCATCTCACATGCTAGTAAAGTAATGCTCAAAATTCTCCAAGCCAGGCTTCAGCAATATGTGAACCATGAACTTCCTGATGTTCAAGCTGGTTTTAGAAAAGGCAGAGGAACCAGAGATCAAATTGCCAACATCCGCTGGATCATGAAAAAAGCAAGAGAGTTCCAGAAAAACATCTATTTCTGCTTTATTGACTATGCCAAAGCCTTTGACTGTGTGGATCACAATAAACTGTGGAAAATTCTTTAAGAGATGGAAATACCAGACCACCTGATCTGCCTCTTGAGAAATTTGTATGCAGGTCAAGAAGCAACAGTTAGAACTGGACATGGAACAACAGACTGGTTCCAAATAGGAAAAGGAGTACGTCAAGGCTGTATATTGTCACCCTGCTTATTGAACTTATATGCAGAGTACATCATGAGAAACACTGGGCTGGAAGAAACACAAGCTGAAATCAAGATTGCTGGGAGAAATATCAATAACCTCAGATATGCAGATGACACCACCCTTATGGCAGAAAGTGAAGAGGAACTGAAAGGCCTCTTGATGAAAGTGAAAGTGGAGAGTGAAAAAGTTGGCTTAGAGCTCAACATTCAGAAAATGAAGATCATGGCATCCGGTCCCACCACTTCATGGGAAATAGATGAGGAAACAGTGGAAACAGTGTCAGACTTTATTTTTCTGGGCTCCAAAATCACTGCAGATTTTGATTGCAGTCATGAAATTAAAAGACACTTACTCCTTGGAAGGAAAGTTATGACCAACCTAGATAGCATATTCAAAAGCAGAGAGATTACTTTGCCAACAACATTTCGTCTAGTCAAGGCTATGGTTTTTCCTGTGGTCATGTATGGATGTGAGAGTTGGACTGTGAAGAAGGCGAAGAATTGATGCTTTTGAACTGTGGTTTTGGAGAAGACTCTTTTTTTTTAATTTTATTTTATTTTTAAACTTTACAATATTGTGTTAGTTTTGCCAAATACCCTTGGACTGCAAGGAGATCCAACCAGTCCATTCTGAAGAAGATCAGCCCTGGGGTTTCTTTGGAAGGAATGATGCTAAAGCTGAAACTCCAATACTTTGGCCACCTCATGTGAAGAGTTGACTCATTGGAAAAGATCCTGATGCTGGGAGGGATTGGGGGCAAGAGGAGAAGGGGACGACAGAGGATGAGATGGCTGGATGGCATCACTGACTCGATGGACGTGAGTCTGAGTGAACTCCGGGAGTTGGTGACGGACAGGGAGGCCTGGCGTGCTGCGATTCATGGGGTCGCAAAGAGTAGGACACAACTGAGTGACTGATCTGATCTGATCTGATGCAGACATAAGAGACCTCACCGAAACCTCATCAAAAAGTGGGAATTGAGTAGGAAGAAACTTTATAAAGTCAGCACACTGCCAACCCACAGACCTAACGGCCTCTCAGAGCCAGTGGGGGGACCAGTGTGCCCCAACCCCAAGTAACACAAACTTTAAAAACAATTTTGCACATAAGTCTCCAGATTTCTGTAGCACTAACCAATGCCCAATGAGATGGCACTTTTAGAGAGAGCAGCTTCAGACCCAGAAAAGGGTGATGAGATGAGTTTCACATGGCTAAATCAGTGGCAAAACATAATTTTTTTTCCTTTCTTTCAAGAAGGCACCTTCCTCATTTTTAGTTTGTTTTTCTCTTCTAGATTCACTTGCATCTGGTAACTTTTCTAAGGCTGAGTGCCGCTTAGGACAGGCTCACTATAACCCATGCTCCTGATGGTGTTTCAGAACAGACCACCACCACCCAGGCCATTGCTGTGCCTCCTTGTATTCCAAAGCCCTCAAGCCAGAGCTGCTGAGGGATAGGTGCTGTCCCTAAGCTTAGGTCTTGTTTTGTCCTCTGATCCTGGAACTAATGATTTTGGTACTGTAATTCTATGAAAACTTTCAAGAGATTGGCTCCATCAGTGTCTGTTCTAACCTCTTCCTTTAGGGTCAACACAAATTCATTGAGACTAGTGAAGGGAATTTAGTGTACCCCCTAGCAACTGGCTTTTCGGGTTATATGGAAATAATACAAACTTCCCTCCTCTTTCAGTCTCAGTTACAGCATGACTTTATATTTATCACAAAAAGGTGTAGATGTGTTAGTTTTGTTTCCTTGAAGCACCCTAGTACATTAGCTAAAGTTTTTATTGAAATATTTTTTTTTCTTTGGTTGGTTGATTGGCTGTTTGATTATTTTAGTAAAAGATCTTGCAACTATTAACAATAGAGATGTTGACAGTGAAGTCTTCATGGCTATGATTGTGTAACTTCACATGACTGTTTACTTTAAAACAATTATGACACACAATCTCTAAACCATAGAGATATAAACATTTATTGATTGTAGGTTTTAGGAAACATTCTCAGGCTTATTTTTATATGAGATGTTCTGCTAAAGTAATATTTCCAACTAAAAATTATCAGAAATATTGTGTTCAATTATAAGCCAGCTTTCACTTTCATAGACTATTCTGAGAACACAAATGCAATAAGTGAAAAATGGTAAATATAAAGTAGGCAAAACAGAAGTGTACCATTTGAGACATTAAACATGAATAATTTATCTACCCATCTGACTTGCTAACCGCAAGTATGAATAATTTTAAGAAAGTATTCAGATTAAACAGAGAATTTTCACCAAGTTTCTTTAAAAAAAAAAAAAAAACTGCCATTGGCAAAGAGAAAGAGAGTAAGGAAAGAGCAGAAAAAGAAAGGGAAGGAGAAGTTTCTGAGAAGAACAAAATAAATCATATCATTGGTATTTGTAACACTTTATGGTTCTCATCTTTCTTTGTATTTCATTGTTCTGCTGTTTCCTTTCTTTTTAAACTTTGTTTTAGTTTATCATGTTAATTTCAATCTGATTTCTATGTTTCTACCTAGTTCAACTATAAAATCTTATGTCATGAAAAGAACTTTTTAGGTAGTTTGTTGCTTGTAACTGATTACTTCTGAGTCTAAAATGTCCCTTTAAGGTTATATCTTCTGGCTTTAATAATTACTTGATAGTAAGTATTCAATGCATATCTTCTTCATTATTTGTACCTGAAATAAGTAATATTGTTCACGTTTCCCATGCCAATAAGTTCAAAAGTTTCCTAAAGCAATAAATGTGTATCCATAAATACATAAATGTATATCCATACATA
The DNA here is from genome assembly GCF_029407905.1 of Bubalus kerabau. Taxonomy (NCBI): domain Eukaryota; kingdom Metazoa; phylum Chordata; class Mammalia; order Artiodactyla; family Bovidae; genus Bubalus; species Bubalus kerabau. The sequence continues at coordinate 8,380,027 of NC_073645.1, forward strand.
AATACATAAAAAGCTGTTAGCTTGTTTCATCAACAAAAATTTGGCCTCGCTATTCTTCTTGACTACAATGATAGTATATTTTAGTAATAGCTATGATGCTTTTCCCTATACATTGCAAAAGTGAGCTAAAGTCTCATCTCTTTTGGATTTAATCATGAGGCATCATAACAAATTAAAGATAATCATTCACCAGCATGAAGTTTGCTATTTACCTTTTGTAAAATGGATTTGTTCTAAAATACACATAGAATTATTTTTTCTGGGATGCAAATTTATAGATATGTCTTATAAAAAATAAAATTTCAACTAATGAAATTGGTAAGGGGAATTGGAATTATCAAGTATTTACAATTTCTATAAAAATTTGAATTTAATTACACTAATGATGCTAATATGATTTAAATATATTACACTTACATGACCTTAAATTTCTGCATGATTAGCCTATTTAATCAACAGGATCTGCAGTTGCATTAGAATATTTAATTTATTCTTTGTGATTATTATAATTTGGTATAAATGTAATGAAAGAAAATAAACATATTTCAAAATCAAACTTCATTAATGTATCTTCTCAGTTCTCATAGATTTCTCTTCCTATTTCCATAAAAAGACACTGACATATTATTGCAAATGTTGGTTGACTCTTCCATTCAAAAACCAATTTTGCATTTTATTTACACTATATTCAATAGGATCTTACATGGATTCTGTGACTAGGTAATAAGAATAAATGAAAGAAGTGGTGTAAATATTAATGACCCCCCATTCTCCCCCCTATTCTCTTTTTCTGAGACATCATTAAAGAATGGCTTCTGCCAATATGTAATTTTATGTATAAAACTCAGAGGACATAAAGTTATGTAGGAATCAGACTCATTGACCATACGAATTGAGAAAAATTGAACGGACTTCCTAAGTATATTATCTCAAATTGATACATCAAAGACAATCATGGAGAAAGTCAAATTTAAAAGTTATGTGAGAGTTGGACTGTGAAGAAAGCTGAGCGCCAAAGAATTGACGCTTTTGAACTGTGGTGTTGGAAAAGACTCTTGAGAGTCCCTTGGACCGCAAGGAGATCCAACCAGTCCATCCTAAAGGAGATCAGTCCTGAGTGTTCATTGGAAGGACTAATGCTGAAGCTGAAACTCCAATACTTTGGCCACCTCATGTGAAGAGTTGGCTCATTGGAAAAGACCCTGATGCTGGGAGGGATTGGGGGCAGGAGGAGAAGGGGATGACAGAGGATGAGACATCTGGATGGCATCACTGACTCAATGGACATGAGTTTGGGTAAACTCTGGGAGTTGGTGATGGACAGGGAGACCTGGCATGCTGAAATTCATGGGGTTGCAGAGAGTCGGACATGACTAAGCAACTGAACTGAACTGAACTGAACTGAGGGTAAATTAAAAAGCAATTAAATAACTTAAAGTTTTTAAATAATGTTAAGACAGTTCTAGCCTAGAGTCTTACAGTCTCATTTGATGAGGTGATCTAGGAACTCATTAATTAAATAGAATTTGCTCTATGATTATAAGTAAATTTCACTAATAATGAAATAGTTATTTTAAATACCAAAAGCTTTTCTTTATTGAGTACTTATTATGAGGCAGACATCATTTTTATCAAAATATAGATATCAATATAGATATAAAAGAATGACTACTGCTCAGAAATATTTCATTTTCACATGTGGTAGAAATAATATTCCTTTTCAAAGGGTTAAATCACAATTTGATTGTAATATTTTAATATTATATCCTGGCAAATGACCAAAATAAAAACAAAAAAGAATATTCAATTTAATCAAGTAACTAGATGTAAAGTGCAAGACTAGGGCTTCACTCAGCTCAGTCAGTAAAAAATCTGCTTTCAATTCAGGAGATCAGGGCTCAATTCCTGGGTAAGGAAGATCCCCTAGAGAAGGCAATGGTAACCCACTCCAGTATTCTTGCCTGGAGAATCCCATGGATAGAGGAGCCTTGCAGGATACAGTCCATGGGGTCACAAGAGTGGGACACAACTTAGCAACTAAATCACCAAAGTTTAAGACTAGGGTTAAAGAATTTAGCGTCTTTCTATAAACATGAGTTCTGGTTGCAATATATGGAAGTAGAAAATTTGGGCATCAAGAAAAAAGGCTGGATTATCTTTGGGAGAGGCATAAACTAGTCTTGTGAATACAGTATAAGAAATTTGAACTTTAAAAATAGTGTGTGTGTGTGTGTGTGTTAGTCACTGACTCTTTGCAACCCTATGGACTGTAGCCTGCCAGGCTGCCCTGTCCATGGGCTTCTCCAGGCAAGAGTACTGGACTGCAGGTGCCATTTTCTTTTCCAGGGGATCTTTCTGACCCTGGGATCAAACCCAGGTCTCCTGCATCGCAGGCAGATTTTTACCATCTGAGCTACCTAGGAAGCCTGTGAGGCTGACAAGTCTTTAATCAAGGAATTGATAGAATGAGTTGTGCTAGGATGGTAAAATTTGAAGTAAGCTGTGGCACTTCCTAGAGTCAATTATATTATAAGTGCTGTAATACTGCTTCATTTAGCTCATAGGCATAGATTATATTCAAGAAAGAGGTGAATATAGGATAAGCTAGGAGAAGGCAATGGCACCCCACTCCAGTAGTCTTGCCTGGAAAATCCCATGGATGGAGGAGCCTAGAAGGCTGCAGTCCATGGGGTCGCTGAGGGTCGGACACGACTGAGCGACTTCACTTTCACTTTTCTCTTTCATGCATTGGAGAAGGAAATGGCAACCCAGTCCAGTGTTCTTGCCTGGAGAATCCCAGGGACGGGGGAGCCTGGTGGGCTGCCGTCTATGGGGTCGCACAGAGTCAGACAGGACTGAAGCGACTTAGCATAGCATAGCATAGCAGGATATGGGAAGAGAAATTATTCATGTTTTTACTCATTTAAAAGTAAGAATTAAATTAGTATTATTTTCATTGTTAGTATGGCTATTTTGACATTCAGTTCAGTTCAGTTCAGTTCAGTTGCTCAGTTGTGTCTGACTCTTTGTGACCCCATGAATCACAGCACACCAGGCCTCCCTGTCCATCACCAACTTCCAGAGTTCACTCAAACTCATGTCCATGAATCTGTGATGCCATCCAGCCATCTCATCTTCTGTCTTCCCCTTCTCCTCCTGCCCCCAATCCCTCCCAGCATCAGGGTCTTTGCCAGTGAGTCAACTCTTCACATGAGGTGGCCAAAGTATTGGAGTTTCAGCTTCAGCATCAGTCCTTCCAATGAACACCCAGGACTGATCTCCTTTAGGATGGACTGGTTGGATCTTCTTTCAGTCCAAAGGACTCTCAAGAGTCTTCTCCAACATGACAGTTCAAAAGCATCAGTTTTTTGGCTATCAGCTTTCTTCATAGTCCAACTCTCACTTCCATACATGACCACTGGAAAAACCAGAGTCATGACTAGATGGACCTTTGCTGGCAAAGTAATGTCTCTGCTTTTTAATATGCTATCTAGGTTGATCATAACTTTCCTTCCAAGGAGTAAGCGTCTTTTAATTTCATGGCTGCAATCACCATCTGCAGTGATTTTGGAACCCCCAAAAATAAAGTCTGCCATTGTTTCCACTGTTTCCCTATCTATTTGCCATGAAGTGATGGGACCAGATGCCGTAATCTTAGTTTCCTGAATGTTGAGTTTAAGCCAACTTTTCACTCTCCTCTTTCACTTACTCAGTGTTTAATGCAAAGAAATAGAGGAAAAGAATAGAATGGGAAAGACTAGAAATCTCTTCAAGAAAATTAGAGATACCAAGGGAACATTTCATGCAAAGATAGTCACAATAAAGGACAGAAGTGGTATGGACCTAACAGAAGCAAAAAATATTGAGACGAGGTGGCAAGAATACACAGAAGAACTAGAGAAAAAGGATCTTCAAGACCCACATAACCACGACGGTGTAATCACTCACCTAGAGCCAGACATCCTGGAATGAAAAGTCAAGTGGGGCTTAGGAAGCATGACCAACCTATTACCAACCTAGACAGCATATTAAAAAGCAGAGATATTACTTTACCAACAAAAGTCCATCTAGTCAAAGCTATGGTTTTTTCCAGTAGTTATGCATGGATGTGAGAGTTGAACTATTAAGAAAGCTGAGCACTGAAGAATTTATGCTTTTGAACAGTGTGGTGTTGAAAACTCTTGAGATTCCCCTGGGTTGCAAGAAGATCCAACCAGTCAATCAAAAATAAAATCAATCCTGAATATTCTTTGGAAGGACTGATGCTGAAGCTGAAGCTCCAATACTTTGGCCACCTTATGCAAAGAACTGACTCACTAGAAAAGATACTGATGCTGGGAAAGATTGAAGGCAGAAGGAGAAGGGGAGGACAGAGAATGAGATGGTTGGATGGCATCACCGACTTGATGGACATGAGTTTAAGTAAGCTCCTTGAGTCGGTGATGGACAGGGAAGCCTGGTGTGCTGCAGTCCATGGGGTTGCAGAGAGTCAGCCTTGACTAAGCGACTGAAATGAACTGAAGCATCAAGAGAGTGCCTCCCAGGTGGCACAGTGTAAAGAATCCTTCTGCCAATGCAGGAGACACAAGAGACCTGGGCTCAATCTTTGGGTAAGGAAGATAGTCTGGAATAGAAAATAGCAACCATCTCATGTATTCTTGCCTGGACAATCTCATGGATGTAGCAGCAGCCCATGGGGTCACAAAAAGCCAGATGCAGAGTGACCGAGCACATACAGGCACACACACACACACACACACACACACACACAAGCATCAGGAGAGTGATTACCTTTGAGAGATTGGTAATGACTTGAGGGCTTTTTGGGCTTCCCTTGTAGCTCAGCTGGTAAAGACTGCCTGCAGTGTGGGAGACCTGGGTTTGATCCCTCGGTTTGGAAGATCCCTGGGGAAGGGAAAGGCTACCCACTCCAGTATTCTGGCCTGGAGAATTCCATAGGTTACAGTCCAGGGGGTTGCAAAGAGTTGGACATGACTGAGTTACTTACACTTTCACTTTTGAGGGATTAACGGAGGAATAGTGAGTTGTTGATACTGATGTTTCTTTAACTTGGTACTTACTGATAGGGTGAGATATGGCATAAAGTTCAAAGATATAAATAATTAGAACCTCAGAGACAGAGGAAAATTAAACGGAGAAATATATATAAGAGTTATGCCTGCAAATTTTTCAGAACTGATGGAAGATATCCAGAAACAGATTTGAACCACTGCATTTATAAAAGCACAAAAAGAGACTATAGATGAAACCAATCTAAGTGTATTATAATCAATCTTAGAGATAAATCCTAAATGTAAATAAAAAGCATATTATTTTCCAAAGAAGATCATTGATACTAATAACTCACATAAACAGTAGCAATGGAAGGCTGAAAAGGAATCATAATTGCAAATTATTAAAAATAATTGTCACTGTTCTGAAAAAATTAACATATGAGGCCAGAGACCACTATGTATAGAAAGGCCTCCCTCTAACATTTGCCCTTGGGTAGCATTTTGAAATGTGGCTTTTAGAATGTTCCTCATAAACAGTTAACTGCAAAGAGTGGTTTACTCTGCCTAAATTTTTAATGAAAATAATATGGTTTATGTTGAACACCTGCTTTCCTTCTGGGAGCTTGGAATTTTAGTGTGTTCAAGGCAGCAGGTGCCAATGTAACCAGTCCTAATAAAAACCATAGGTACTAAGTTCCTATCAGCCTCCCTGGGCAGATGTATCATACACACACTGCTGTTTGAAAGGGAAAGAGTGTGCTCTGCTTTAATCCTCAGGATGGACAGAGCACAAGGAAACTTGCGCATGGATTTCTCTACACTCTGTCTTTATCATTCACTCTTATTATCTAGGTACATGGGCTTACTAGGTCACTGTGATAAATCCTGCCATGACTAAACTATGTGCTCAATCTGTTGATTATTTCCAGTGAATTTGCAATCTAGTGAGGGTGGCCTTGGGGGAATGACAACCAAGAATTCTACTCTTACTGAAATAATTTGTCAAAATAAAAGTCAAATAATGAAGACAAACAAAAAAACAATAATCACTAAGAGGTCATCATTAACGAAATATTGAAGTGTTTTGGCAAAAATGAAACGATCTCATATAACTGAAACAGAATTAATTGAAAAGGTGAATATGTCAATGGATTTAATGAATAAATTAACTCTATGAAACAATATTGAGCATACATTGGCTATATGCAATAAGAGTGAAATATGTATTTAAACCCATAAATATATGTAGTAGGATTTACATAAACATACACATGATATATATATATATATATATATATATATATAATATATAATTTGGCAATTTGAAAAAAAGTTAAGGTCGTCTATAATCATTGAATTTCCTGGTTAAACGGTAAAGGCTCTAAGGAAACCTAGTGTAAAGAGCAAAACAGCAACAGTGGGACTCGCCGGCCAACAGAGAGGAGAAGGGATAATAAAACAGTCATTAATTTTAAAGAAATGAGGAACAACAACATAGGACACAAAAAGCAAAGTAAATAGTAAAAGAGATATTAAACGTAAATTCATCAATGATTTCATTATGTAGACTAACATTTCCAAATAAAAGACAGAGATTGTCAGTGTGGATTCTTTAAAAGTCATGTATGTCTTGATGCTTTTGAACTGTGGTGTTGGACAAGACTCTTGAGAGGCCCTTGGACTGCAAGGAGATCCAACCAGTCCATTCTGAAGGAGATCAGCCCTGGGATTTCTTTGGAAGGAATGATGCTAAAGCTGAAACTCCAGTACTTTGGCCACCTCATGCGAAGAGTTGACTCATTGGAAAAGACCCTGATGCTGGGAGGGATTGGGGGCAGGAGGAGAAGGGGACGACAGAGGATGAGATGGCTGGATGGCATCACTGACTCAATGGACGTGAGTCTGAGTGAACTCCGGGAGTTGGTGATGGACAGGGAGGCCTGGCGTGCTGCGATTCATGGGGTCGCAAAGAGTTGGACATGACTGAGCAACTGATCTGATCTGATCTGATGTGTTGACTAACAAAAGACCAAATATATAATGATATAGAGATGCTGACAGCAAAAATTGAGCAAATATATCAAGAAAACACTAAGGAAAACTGATACAGTAATGTCAAAGTATAATTTCCAACAAAACCATTATTTGACATTGATAATAATATCCACCAGTAAAATTTAACTTTTTTTATGTGAGTACTTATATAATAGGGTCTTGATATATAAGGCAAGAAATTGATGGGGTTAGGAGAAATAAAGCAAAGTCATGATTAGAATAAAGGGTTTCTCTTAGAAACTATACCTCAAACAGGCAAAAAGTCTGTAAAAACAGAGAACTTTTGAACTGAAATTTAGCAAACAGCCTATAATTGATATACATAGAACATCTCAACCAGTAACTTCAGAGCAAGTGTTATTTTCTGGACACATGGTACATTTTTAAGAACTGATTATAATGCGCCATGAAGAAAATGTTAATAAATCTTAAGTTATAGAGATAAAACTGAGTATGTTCTTTCATCAAAGTGCAATTAATAAACAATATCAGTAATAAGGAAGAAAATCTCATATTTTTTAGATAAGTAATTCTACAAAACCTAATCTATAAAATCTAATACACTTTAAAAAATAAATAGCTATTTAAATAACAATTGGATTATATTTTAAATTGAATGATAACTAAAATGACAAAATTAAATGTATGGAAACCTACACTTTAAGAAAATTTTGGTTTATATGAATATATTCAAAAAGGATTAAGATCCATAATCTAAGTACACATCGCAAATTATAAAATGTAGCACATTAACATAACTGAAATAAACTATATAGATAAGATCATAAATTAATATAATAGAAATAAAAGGAAAAATTGGCATCATAAATTGATTCTTTGGAAAGACCAGTAAAATTGATAATTCCCTAGTAAGACCAACCTGAAAAAACAACAACCAAATTGCAGAAACACCAGAATCAGGAATAGTAAAGAAAATTACAAATTCTGCAAACATCTAAAAAATAATAAAAGAAATAGATGAGAAAGAGAAAATTGGTGCTTACTAACCCTGGGATTTCTTTGGAAGGAATGATGCTAAAGCTGAAACTCCAGTACTTTGGCCACCTCATGCGAAGAGTTGACTCATTGGAAAAGACTCTGATGCTGGGAGGGATTGGGGGCAGGAGGAGAAGGGGACAACAGAGGATGAGATAGCTGGATGGCATCACTGACTCGATGGACGTGAGTCTCAGTGAACTCTGGAAGTTGGTGATGGACAGGGAGGCCTGGCATGCTGCGATTCATGTGGTCGCAAAGAGTCGGACACGACTGAGCGACTGAACTGAACTGAACTGAAGCTTGGTAAATCCAGTGACTCTGGAGGGAGCGCCTTCGTGCACTGAAAAGGAGAAGGTCCGCTTCCAGAGTTCTGTGAGATTTTGCCCTCTCACATCTTCTCCCCGGCCTTGGGGATGCTGTCCCATTCACAAGGCAGAGGCTAAGCTGGTGGGTCCTACACTGCTTGGCAAGAAGATAGATTTTCCTGGCTTCCTATAATTAGGCACAAGTCAAGAGAAGGTGTTTTTTAATTGTTGTTCTAAATGCTCTTTGTGACGGAGTTGCCTTTAGGGTCTCTCTCTCTTGATTTTCTCACAGGCAGGGCCCATCTTTTGAGGAGCAAACTATACCTGAGGTTGTGCAGAAGAGAGGAGAGTGTGTGAGGTGATGTCATGTTTCTCTTCAACTTCCTGAAGATTTTTCTTTATATTTGACACAATCCAGGATCCTTATGTTGGTGTACAAGGCTCAGTGTGGTCTGGCTCTGGCTTCAGTTCCTTCACTCTTCTATTTGCTCAAGGTGTTTCCGCAATAAGGACCTGCTGTTGGCTCTCAAGTATGTCAACTGCATTTTCCTAAACCTAGTTATTCCCTCTGAGCATGTATTGTTCTACTAGCTTCTGTCTGGTTTTCAACTCTGTGGTGAATCACCACATTCTCAATGTGATCTCATCTGACAATCCTACTTAAAGTAGACTTGTCCCATTACCCTGCTGGGAGGGATTTTCATGAATATACATGAAACTAGCATACGATATAAAGGGACATTACTCTTACTTGAATGAGATATCCTTAAGACTAGAAATATTTTTTTTTGCTGTTTTGTCCTTAGCATCTATAGTGCATTTTATGTAACACATACAATATTTGTTTAATAAATGAAAGCATTCCCAATCTGCCATACTTTCTTTTCAAATTGCTATTGAATATGCATTTTGCAGTCATAAAAGAAGCTATATGGTTAACTGAACTCTGTGGGATGGTGCCATGGTAGACCTGAGAGAATCCTAGGCATGGGAATCTAAGTCCTGAGTTTGAGTCCCAGCTACCCTTCTCACCAGCTCTATGACTTTGGACAAGTCTCAGTAGGCTATGACACCCTGAAGAGAACATGATGAAGTATTTAAAAATAACTAGCAAGTTTCCTCACATGGAGAAGCTTAATAATAAAAATGGATATATGGATACACAGAATAAAAGATAAAAATCATTTAATGTGATTATCATTGCAAAAGCATTGTGAAGCATGCACCATCTTATCCTCATTTTACAGATTAAAGAAACAGGGATCTACAGAAGTGGGATCAAATATATTATTAACTGTTTTCATTTAAAATTTATAATCCTATGAAGTACATCATTGTATATGGATACCATAGAATTTACTTTTTTAGTCATTCATTTGTTCATTTACTCACATATTCAGCAATATTTTATTGAACAATTTTTTTTCTATGCTAGGCACAGGACTAACCACATATAAAAAATTAACACATAGATTTAAATTGAAGAATTACTTCATATTTCAATGTGTTTAAGGATTGAGTAAAGGTTGGGAAGGATGATATCTGGTATTCCTTCCATGATTTCCTTGTATTTTTTGTTCAGACTTTACTGTTGCAAAGTTGAATTATTAGGTTTAAACTGTGGCTGAATTGAAGTCTTTGGATAAAAGTTCCAGTTTTTAAGTTTAAACTAGAAGCTAAAGCTGAATTAACCTGTTCTGACAAGAACAGTAATTGATAATTTGGGCATTAACTGGATGAATGATTCAGATGGATTGCAAACTAGCCAGAATACTTTCTCATTCTAGAGATTTGATTTAGAATCTGACTTATCTATTTAGCACTAAATCATCAACTGAGCACTAGAGAAAGTTCTCATGAAATAACCATAGCTTATTAAGAATGTCTTAGAAGTTTGGAGACAATCTTCCATCAAATTGATTATGAATTTGTTGTATTCTAACATGGACCACAGTTCAAACTGACTATATTTCTTTACTTTTTAAATATCATGAAGTTTACATAAATTCAGAGAATCACTTCCACAGAACTAGAAAACTCCATCACTGAAAAATAGCATATGGTTGCTGCTGATTTGAAAGCAAAAGTGAAAGCTGAGTAGCTCAGTCTCTGTCATCTATAGTAGCTAGGATATAATAACAAACACAAATCCTCTACCTACATAATAATATCAAAATCAGAGGAACTTGTAAAAAAAAAACTACAATAACTATGAACACCACTATAGACAAGTTCCGTAGGCAGGCAGATAATGTCTTCTTGGCCTTCTGACACTTTCTCAGTCAGTTCAGTTCAGTTCTAGGAGCCCTCTAAATTCTCCAGTGTGCTTCTGTGTTGTGGGAACATTTCATCTGCTCAAAGAATAAACATTTCTTTACTAATTAACCTATATTTTTACATTTAATAAATGCATGTGTCCTTGACACTACAATATTTTATATAAAAGTTATCTTTGGGATTCTTTCATAAACTGTAAATAAATGTCCCCCAAGAAGGTCTAAAGTCACATAGTGATGCCATAGTACAGAAAAGCATGAAGCATAAATGAAAATTTTAATATGTCAGTCTGTTTTTTCAATTTTCTTTTTTGGGTGAAACTCTGATCTGAGATGTGTTTCCCAGGTGGCGCTAGAGGTAAAGAACTCATCTGCCAATGGAGGTAGACAGGTATTCCTAAGAGATGTGGGTTTGATCCTTGGGTCAGGAAGATCGCCTGGAGAAGGGCATGACAACCCACTCCAGTATTCTTGCCTGGAGAATCCCATGGACAGAGGAACCTGGCAGACTACAGTCCTTAGGATCGCAACGACTCAGACATAACTGAAGTGACTTAGCATAAATTCACTGATCTGAGAAGTTCTTTATCTGTAAAGTGAGGATAAACTAGCACATGTGTGGTGATTTTGCTCATACTAGGTGATTTTGTTTAGTTTCAGCCCATATACATGCAGCATGTCGGAAACTGAACTACAGACTCTTGGTTTTCATCCTACTTTATTTGCTGCTGACTTCTACTTTCAGTGACAAGGGGCCTTAGAACTTTATGCTTGGCTTTTTTTCCCTTCACTATTTTAAATGCTTCCCAGATCAGGAGTTTTCAAACTTTCTTTGACTGTGACCCAAGGTAAGAAACACATTTTACATTGTGATCTGTTGTACATAAATATATGAATTCATAATTGAAACAAAAACATAAAACAAAATTATTCTCTCTTACATGTGATAAAATCTTGCATTTTCTACTCTATTCATCTAAAAAATCCCGGTTACATCCCCAAAACTGATCTCCCAATGCTTTAATGATCCATAATATGCATTGTTGTACTTGTACTTAAATGCATTATATTTACCTGAAATGTAACATGTAACAAACTGAACCAACTATACCTATCCACCACCTTCCCACTCATATTCATCCCCTTTCTTCCCCAATTTTTGCTGTTCTACTTAAGGGCATCAACATTCTTCCTGATACTCAAAAGGAGATATTATATTATCCTTGATTCTACACTTTCTTTCAGCCTTCTGTATCTATATTAAACATGGTGGTGGTGGTGGTTTAGTCACTAAGTCACGCCAGACTCTTGTGACCCATGGGATTTTTCCAGACAAGAATACTGGAGTGGGTTGCCATTTCCCTCTCCAGAGGATTTTCCCAACCCATGAATCAAACCCATGTCTCCTGCATTACAGGCAGATTCTTTACCAACTGAGTTGTGAGGGAAGCCCTATATTAAACATAATGCTTCTAAAATAGATCATCAGCTGGCCCACTTCTCAGTCTCCACATCTTCTATCCAAATCCAACTCAAGCCATCAGCTCCTGGAGTAACTACCTATCTTTCTGCTTTTACTTGTAGACTCTCTATAATCTACGTATTCCCTTTTATATAAAATATCCATGCAAAGAGGACATGAAATCTATCTTATCCCTAGAGCAAAGAAATCACTCAAGCCACAAAGAAGTATGTTGGGAATTTAGAAGATGTCCAAAGAATCCAATTCAGTTATACTTCTCTTTCTTTCCGAGTCTTCCCAATAGCACTTAGAATAACATCAACTTACCTTTCTGTTTTAATCTCCTAATGTTTTCTTCCTTGATTAACTCAGCAGAATACTAGCTTCTTTCTGGTTCTATTGTGAATGAGCTAAACTCATTCCTGCCTCAGGACTTCTACCCTTGTAGTCATGTTTTGTGGGAAGATCTCTAACTAGAGGCTCTGCAAAGATGACTGTTTTCTTACTCAGACTGATTACATAGTTCCCTTTTCAGAAAGATCTTTCTTAAATATTTAAACCCCACAAGTTTTTACCCTATTGTAAATTTTAATCTTCTTTGTATATTTAACTATTTGAGATTATATTATTGATTCATTTTTACTTATTTTTATGTACTTATATTACATGTCTCAGTACTAGAATGTAAGTTTTAAGAGAACAGAAATTTGAACCAGATTTTATTTTTATTTCCTTTCCCCTTTCAATCCAGAGGTTTAAGAAAGCTTATGGACAACTTAGAAGATTCAGTGCTCAGTGGGTGTGTACATCCAGCTTATATTTGTATAAGGTGCAGGGTGATGTGGTTCTGGAATACCTCTTCTCCCAAGTTTTTCAAGAGTTTTTTAATGCATTGGAAGTCCAGTTGAAGGAAGAGTTTCTTCATGTAACTTCCTGCTATCTCAATATTCTCTCTGTTGTCACTGATTTTTTTAAACGCTAACTGACTAACAGTAATTAAATTGGGTATTTGTATAACTCTTTGGTACTTTTACATTGGACAATATGCTGTCATAAGGATCCATCTCCATTCATGTCTGGCTCTGGCTCTTCACCTCTTCTCTCTCAGCTCCCATCAGAAATAAAGCACATAGTCTTTTATAGTTGGAGCCCCTTCTTCAGATAGACATTGTTTTTGGTGAGGTTAGGGGGCAAGGGGATTTATTGTAAAGATGATTCTGGGCCAAATAAATTCCCCTTGACCAATAATACTTATAGGGTTGGATGGTGCTAATTCTGGAAAAAAAAAAAATTGAGAAAATTGCATTAATGTTTGAGAACCACTCCAGTACTCTTGCCTGTAAAATCCCATGGACGGAGGAGCCTAGTAGACTGCAGTCCATGGGGTCGCTAAGAGTCGGACACGACTGAGCGACTTCACTTTCACTTTTCTCTTTCATGCATTGGAGAAGGAAATGGCAACCCACTCCAGTGTTCTTGCCTGGAGAATTCCAGGGACGGGGGAGCCTTGTGGGCTGCCGTCTATGGGGTCACACAGAGTCGGACACGACTGAAGTGACTTAGCATAGCATATTGAGAATCAGAGGAAAATAGAACATTTATCAAGGTTCTATCAAGGAGTTATATCATAAAAGAGGACACAGCAAGTGACAGATTATTTTAAAAGTCATTAAAATCAAAGTTAAAAGCAAAATTCTAAATATAAAAATAAGAACACAGCATTTTAAAGTTTTATTGCTGTTATAAAGGGAGAAACCCATGACTAAATATACCAGACAAATGATATGCTTATCCCTTTGAAATTAAATGTTTTGTGTGGCCTAGAAGGAAATTGGTAATTAAATTATTTTATTTTCTTCCTAAAAATACAGGTGAGGGCAGACCCCTTATTATTTTCTAGTTTATACTTTATAGCATTAACAACAAAAAAAAAAAAAAAGAAAGAAAAAGAAATACCTTCCATCTCAGAAAAGTTGTCGCCATTGAAATTCTTGTTCTCTTTTGTGCCCATGTCCAGGTTTTCTTCTAGAGATTAACCTTTCTCAGTGATACTTCATTGCCACTTCTACTTTCTGGTTACATATGTCTATGTCTGAAAAAAGAATTGATGCTACTATATTGAGAAGAATTTATACTGGCACTTGCACCCTGAATTTTTTCTTTACTTGAACTGCATTTTATTTTCAATTTAGTAGCTCCTGAGGATGAATGGATATTTCTCCACCATGACAAAAAGTAGCAGCAATTTAGTAGAGAAGATGGTGGTACATTCAGGGTAAAAAAAACTTTTTTTGTTTGTTTGTTTCCCTCCAAAGGCTGCTTCCTTTAGGGGGGAGAATTAATTGCCTTGAACTTTAAGTTGATTTCATTGTAATGAGGTTTGACCCATTCTTATCATTTTATGCTGGCTTCTAGAATAACTCTTGAGCAGCTCTGTGGCATGGGGATTGTTATGGGGTGTCAGGTCAGGCTGTTTGGATTTGAATCTCCACTGAATCATTTACTATCTCTGTCTTTTGAGAAGCTATGGAATTGCTCTTTGTTGATATATTTTTTCTTCTGTAAAATGGAAATAATGATAGTACTTTCCTCATAAGTTTGCCATGAAGAGTTAAGACATGCATTATATGGTAAACATTTAATAAATGTTAGCCATTATTATTATACTTAAAGGGGGTCCTTTAGTATTTCACTCACCTGCCTGAGAACAGAAAGCATCTTTCCTATGAGTAGCATAGCAACTGTGAAGGTCTCCTCAGAAGCTACAGTTCATTAATCTCATTTCCTTTAATTCTTTCCTGTGACCCTTGGGCTTCTGCCAGCCAGAGTCTCACTGACCCCCATTTATCATGCTACCCCTGTCTTTTATAATGCCTTTATTCCTGATCCCCCACTTCCCCTCCAATGTACTTCTGCCTTTCTGAAATTCTTAAAAATAATTTGGTTCTCAAGAAATTCCTGATTCCATTTGAATTACAAGTTCTTTAACTTTAGGTCCTCTCAATCTTTGAGCTGTATTTATTTATATCTAATGGTATACATGTATTAATTCTTTTTTTGTTTTGTTTTGTTTTTTTTTTTTTGTTTTGTTTTTACATCTGTTAAGTTAATTTTATTTATTTTTTTTTTAATTTTATTTTATTTTTAAACTTTACATAACTGTAATTCTTTTTTCATCTCTTTCTGTTAACTAAATAAGTTTTCATGTCATTAAAAGTAATCTTTTCTTTCATAACCTCCCATAAACTCTTTTCCAAATATTAAAAACACAGAGAATGCTACATACATAGGTATCTAAGTGATTTCTCTTACAAAATAACATGTAGAGAATTATACCCAAAGTGCTTTTATCGATGTTGCAATTGTTTTTAGAAAATAACATCCTTAAATACCCCCGTTAACACTAGTATCATTTAATGCCCTCTTACAGTAACCATGCGAACAAATCATTGAACTTTAAGAAGTCTAAAGATCTTAAACTTTAAGGATTAATATGTTTATTTTGCAAATAAGGTAAAAAGCCACAGAGTGCCTCTATCTTAACTATATGGTGTTTTTTGTACCAGTATCTTATTATCTAGCTATGAGAAAGAGTATATTTTTCTCCCTTCCAAGTCTATTTTTCTCTCTATCCATTCATTTACACTCTACAAATGAAAGGATAGAAATTACTATGAATAAAACATATCCTCATGGTTTCAATTAACTCTTCTTGTTGTGACTTACACATCCCACAGGTTGCTGGTAAATAATAATTCTATTACAGGAAACTGCTGTTATACAAATGACCCCCTTGTTGCATCCTGAATGGCTTCCCAGTTGAAGCCTAATTCTCTTAATGTCTCATTCCAACTGCTAACATGTTGTACATCAAATCTCAAATTTAGATCTAAAACTGTAAACCTGTCCCAAGAAAAGTTGCTCAGCTCTATTATTAATTTTAATGTACATCAAATTGGAGTTTGATGTAATTGAATATGTTACAAGTTTATTGACTTGGTCAATGTAAAGTCAGATATTTCAGTTATTGAAATGATTGACAATATAGTAATATAAGATTTGAGAATATCTTCAAAATCTCTCAGTGTTTGAGTATATTCTATTTAAAAACATATATTTGTTGACTATCCATCTGCTCTCAAATATTGGATGAGGCAATTGAAAAACAAAATGGAAATACTATGGCCTTCAAAGATCTAGTCTATGAGGGAGACAAATAGTTGGAGAGATCCTTAGTATAGGGAAAATAAAGGTTATGATAATGGTTGAAATGTGATGCTTTGAGAGCATAAAGGACAAACATTTAGCCCGGTTTTGAAAGTTTAATTTGCAATTATTATAGAAACAGTTTGTTCTACTAACCAGGGACAATGCCTTGCCACTTCTGCTCCTGATTCTCTGCTCTGATTCATTTCTCAATAGTGACAGGAACCAAGCGAGAGAATTGCTAGATGATGTTGAATTACTCCTTTTTGACAAGGACAGGGCCCAGCCCCACCTCATACACTTCTGTTTCCATGGATCCCAAATTAAATGTTTCCCTGATCAAAGTATCCACAACCTTGTTCTATTCATCATTATTTTACCACACAATCTACAGCACACATCTCCAATCCCTCTTGCTCATGACAGCAGATGAGCTGAACATAAATGATTAGAAAACACCACCTGCTCAGAACTTAATACAAATAAAAAAAATGTTATTGTGCTGTTTGAAATGGAAATTCATTAGCTTAAGCTCAGCATGTCATTTATATCACCAACCATGAAAAGTGCAAGTTACTAGGTGCATGGGATAAATATTGCATGACAGATACCTGTTTTCTCTTTGGGAATTTCCTTCTGAAGACTGTCAAGGACAGAGTGTGACTAGTGAAGCCACTACAGGCCTTTCTCTGGATCCCAGGACTTACTGTTTGAAGAGTGAACATAATATTAGTTGTTTTAAAAGTAACATTTCATCAATAAAAAACATTAGAGGGCCCAAAAGCTGGCCCACCAAGCATTCAGTTGTGACTTACCACTGCCCTGATGTGAATAAAAAGAGGCAAGATGATTTTCACTTAAAACCCAGAATATTTTCATGTATTTCTACAAATAGAAGTGAGGAACACAAACCACTAAGATTTGCGTTAATTTTTAAGTAAAAATAATTCAAGGGAGCCATTATTCTGCAAATAAAGAGAGGAAGCATTCAGAATAATCGTTAGCAAATCAGTTTTATCTGCCTCTTCCCTGCTTCTTCCATCTTCCAGTTTGCCCTACTCCTCCTCACTTAAAGTTCCACACTTTTAGACAGTTTCTGATTTCAGTTGCTCAAGTGGTAATTAATATTATGAAGCTGTATTTTTTTTAGCAGGTTATTGTTTCAATAGAATATAAAATAGAAATTTGGCTTTACTTAAATTTTAGGAACATGTATAGATCAATTGTTTTTAATGAAACAGGTTAGGTGCTATCAAGATCTAAACCATAGAATTCAAAAATCAGTAATTTGTTTAGTATACTTTTGACTACTAAAACCCAGGATGTGTAAACCAAGCTAGAATAAGTTTTCTACATTTGGAAAAATGAGTTGGATACTGATTTCCCACAGGTCATATTGGGAAAACAATCAAGACTCATGGTGATTAGCTGATGATATCACACTGATAATGAGAGTTTAAATTCAGGCACGAAATTAAGTACTTCTATGCATTATAATTTAACTCTCACAGTAATATCATGAGTTAAATGTCTGTTTAGAAGGCAGAATTTTATGATGGTTTCCAAGATCCCCATCCCCTGATGTCTATCCATGCTCTGAGTAATTCCCTCCCTTAAGTATGAGCAGGACTTGTAATAGGATGCCATATGACTCTCACAGTTATATTACTTTATATAGCAGGAGGGATTTTGCACACATATTTAATATTCCCAGCTAGGTGAATGTAAATTAATCAAAAGGGAGATTATTCAAAGTGGACCTGGCTCAATTAGAAGAGGCATTAAATGAAATCAGAGACATTCAAAGCATGATAGATTATTCTGCTGACCTTGAAGGAACAAAATGCCTTGTTGTAGAGGGAGTGGTGGGTGGAATTTGGGAGTTAAGACAGACTCCTGATTAATACCAAGAAGGCAATAAAGTGAGGCTCTCAGTCTTAACCACCACAAAAAATCAGAACTCTGCTAACAACCATTTATTTTGGAAGAGGAATGCAAGCTTCAGGTGAAACTGTAGCCCTGGTCAACTTCTTGATTTTAGTCTGGTGAGCCTTTGAATATAAGTTCACCTATATTATGTGGGCAATTAACTTTTTTCCACACTTCTGAAAACAGAAACTGTGAGATAATGAGTTTGTGTTGTTTTAAATTGCTAACTTAAATTAGAAAACTAACAAAACACCTTAATATATTAAATGTATTTCAATTTTTCAGATAAGAAAACTAAGACTTAGGGGTATCAAAAAAGATGTTGGAGTTTGCCTTGCCCACGTTCAACTAGGCTTGCAAGACAAGGTTCTATGCCTTTAGCATCCATTCTGTTAGCATTCCACTTTACCAAACAACAATGTCCCAAATAGATGTTAGTCCATTAGGAAGTACATATCCAAAGGGCCGGTCAGAGAGACAGATACCAGAAATAGGCAGTAAGACAAAAACAAGACAGTCCATGGGGTCGCAAAGGGTCGGACACAACTGAGCGACTGAGCACCCGCCATCACAACGATAACACAGACATAGTCCCCATGCTGTATATTAGATCCCAGAACTTATTCATCCCCAGGGTTTTAGTCTTCTATCTAAGTCTTCAACTCTGACCAACATCTCCCCATTTCCCTCACACATTTGAGTAAAGCTAGTCAGCAAAAGGACGTAACTTTCTCCTAAAATGTTTGTTAGGAGAGAAAAAAGAGTAAGAAAAGGAACAAAGAAGTTAATTGCAGGCTGTGATTTGGCAAGAATATGATAGAAAGACAAGACAGTGAGCTTAGATATTTAGGTGCTGAGTGATGAGGAAAATACAGAGATCCTGAAGAACTGGATTTCAGTACTAGTTCAAACGGAAATTTACTAAAGAAAAAGTAAATAGCTATGGAGTTGAGGTACTGATTCACTGACTTTTGGGGTTCCTTTGATGGTAAAAGAACACTCCCATCACAGCTGTGTTCTTCTTAGGGATAGTAGAGGAAAGTGTACAAACTCAGGTATCTAGGAACCTGGGGAGGGGTCCTCAAATGTGCGTCCCTGTCTCATTGCCTCTCCCCCTGCCAACATGATAGGATTTAAGTAAATCTATTAAAAATCACTCACCGTCAGCATACCACATATTTCCTCCAGAAACACGTGAGGAAAACTTTTCCATGTGAGGTTGGAGAGTAACAAATAGCCCTCAGAGTTGTGGCTAAAACTACGTGTCTCTGAATGACCTCGTTAGGCACTTACCACACACTCCAGTATTCTTGGGCTTCCCTTGTGGCTCAGCTGGTAAAGAATCCACCTGCAATACAGGAGATCTGGATTTGATCCCCGGGTTGGGAAAATCCCCTGGAGAAGGGAAAGGTTACCCACTCCAGTATTCTGGCCTGGAGAATTCCATGGACTCTATAGTCCATGGGGTCGCAAAGAGTCGGATACGACTGAGCGACTTTCACTAGACTAGAAAGAAATGTTGGGAAGATATGGATAATGCATTGCTATGGGCTCAAAATGCCACATTGTATGACCCAATCAGAGTAGCATTACCTCACCACCTTACAATTAATGAGCCCTTTTGTTCTCTGAAGTGTGATAGTCTCTTATATAATGATGTGTTAGTAAATCAGAAAATGAAAGCCTAGAACTGATCTTAGAGATTGCTAGATTATTTCCCCAAAGGAATAATATACAGAACATAAGGAGGAAACATAAAACTGTTAGAGTGAGCTAAAAGTCCACTGGGAAGAGACCATTGATGAACCTAGACAGGGATGTAATTAGCTGTTACAAAGTTGATTATCAAGCACTTTTCTCATACATAAACTGGATTTAGAGCAGGAAGAGAACTTGACTCCTATATGCCATTCCAGTTCAGTTCAGTAGCTCAGTTGTGTCTGACTCTTTGTGACTCCATGGACCTCATGCTTCCCTGTCCTTCACCAACTCCCAGGACGTGCTCAAACTCATGTCCATCAAGTTGCTGATGTCATCCAACCATCTCATCCTCTATCATCCCCTTCTCCTCCTGCCTTCAATCTTTCCCAGAATCAGTGTCTTTTCCAAGGAGTCAGTTCTTCACATCAGGTGGCCAAAGTATTGGAGTTTCAGCTTCAGCATCAGTTCTTCCAATGAATATTCAGGGCTGATTACCTTTAGGATTGACTGGTTGGATTTCTTTGTAGTCCAAAGGACTCTCAAGAGTCTTTTCCAATACCACAGTCCAAAAGCATCAGTTCTTTGGTGTTCAGCTTTCTTTACAGTCCAACTCTCACATTCATACATGACTATTGGAAAAACCATAGCTTTTACTAGACAAACCTTTGTTGGTAAAGTAATGTCTCTGCTTTTTAATATGCTGTCTAGGTTGGTCATGCTTTTTCTCAAGGAGCAAGTGTCTTTAATTTCATGGCTGCAGTCACCATCTGCAGTGATTTTGGAGCCCAAGAAAATAAAGTCTCTCACTGTTTCCATTGTTTCCCTGTCTATTTGCCATGAAGTGATGGAACCAGATGTCATGATCTTAGTTTTCTAAATATTGAGTTGCAAGCTAACTTTTTCACTCTTCTCTTTCACTTTCATCAAGAGGCTCTTCAGTTCTTCTTCGCTTTCTGCCATAAGAATGGTATCACCTGCACATCTGAGGTTACTGATATTTCTCCTGGCAATCTTGATTCCAGCTTGTGCTTCATCCAGCCTGGCATTTTGCATGATGTACTGTTTTGCATGATGCATATAATTTAAATAAGCAGGGTGACAATACTCAATATTACCCTAAATTCCATACATGGGATTTCTTTTTTTTTTTCTTTTAAATTTTATTTTATTTTTAAACTTTACATAACTGTATTAGTCTTGCCAAATATCAAAATGAATCCACCACAGGTATACATGTGTTCTCCATCCTGAACCCTCCTCCCTCCTCCCTCCCCATACCATCCCTCTGGGTCGTCCCAGTGCACCAGCCCCAAGCATCCTGTATCATGCATCGAACCTGGACTAGCGATTCATTTCATATATGATATTATACATGCTCCAATGCCATTCTTCCAAATCATCCCACCCTCTCCCTCTCCCACAGAGTCCATAAGACTGTTCTATACATCAGTGTCTCTTTTGCTGTCTCGTACACAGGGTTATTGTTACCATCTTTCTAAATTCCAAATATATGCATTAGTATACTGTACTGGTGTTTTTCTTTCTGGCTTACTTCACTCTGTATAATAGGCTCCAGTTTCATCCACCTCATTAGAACTGATTCAAATGTATTCTTTTTAATGGCTGAGTAATACTCCATTGTGTATATGTACCATAGCTTTCTTATCCATTCATCTGCTGATGGACATCTAGGTTGCTTTCATGTCCTGGCTATTATAAACAGTGCTGCGATGAACATTGGGGTACACATGTCTCTTTCCCTTCTGGTTTCCTCAGTGCATACATGGGATTTCACAAACTCTATTGTTACTTCTTAAGATAAACAGGAACCATGTCAAACTTCTAATGAGCTAAAAGTATAGTTCTTCTAGTTGCAATGATTGGTTTTGATTTTTAAAGGAAAGTCAGAAAATAATTTTGTAAAAAATGTCTTCAATTTTTAAAATAATCTTGTAGCTTTTAAAACCACTAATTAAATGTAAAATATCATAAAAATATAAACAATGACTAAACAACTATCCAACTTTGTGGGAAAACATTATTTGGGCCTAAATCCTGACAAGGTTTTACTGAAGGTATAAGCCTAAGAACATCTCATTTTAGGGTTATGCAGCATAAGTTAAGAGGGAAATTCAGAAAACATAAATGAGAGTAATGTTAATAGTTGTAATAATTAATTAAAATAGCAAAGTAACTCCAGGAACAAAGAGATTTTCATTTGCATTTCATTTGCAGTATGGTAAAAACATAACCCTCCTATACTATGCTGATGGACCATATCTGGACTAGAGGGGTTAGGCAGAGAAAGTCTATCAACTCTGCAGTTTCAATCAAAAAAACTTAGGTGTTACTCAGGGGGCAGGAATGGGATAATTTTCTTCAACAGAAGAATAGGCAGAATTAGATTTCTTATCATGATATTAAAAGAAGAAAAAGATAAATATGACAGTTACTGAGGCTACTTTTTTTTTTTTTAGCAAAAGCAACACAATAAAATAACTTTCTTTCAAAACTGCCCAAATTAGACCAGCAGTCCAGTAGTTAAGTCTCTGCACAGGAAGCATGGGTTCAATTCCTTGTCAGTAAACTAAGATCCCACATGCCATGTGACACAGCTAAAAAAGTACTTATTTTTTTAATACTTAAAAAAAATCCTTCCCAAATGTAGGAATATTTGACCATTATGCCAAATTGACTGTATAAACTTAATAATCACTTCTTTGGTATGTTCTGGAGGAATTCAAGCAGTGAATGGAAAAGTGGCAATTTGCTGTTTCTTGGGCTAAACGGCAGTCCCATGGTCTATTTGTTTGGCTATAACTATTATTTACATTTGTTGCTTACATATAAAATTCAGAATGTTTCATGTGAAAATCTTAATTTTTGATACCTCTTGGAATATCTTTTGACATTTGAAAATCAGAAAATCTGGCAAAATTGGACTGTTTTAGTTGTGGCAATAAGAAATGAGAAGCAAGGAGTTACTATCCACTTTAGATACACTTCCTGTTTCCATCTTTTGTAAGCAAAAGATAAAAGCCTTCTCTCCTACATTTCTAATATTGCTTATTAATCATATTTTTATCATCTTGTTTGAGTTGTTGTTATTCTTTCTTCATCTTAATTACCTACATGGCTCTATAGGCACTCCAATTTAGTGTATTTGGACTAGATAAGTTAATATCCCTTCAGATCTGCAATTTTTTGAATTATTTATTCTGACTTGATAATAAAAACTGTCAGGCCTCCATCAGTTCATTTAAGCTAGTGAACACCTAACAAAGTGATCTCATGTTACTAATAAAGAATTAACTGAAAAAACAATTCACCCAAGGTCACATAGCTGGTTAGTGCCAAATCTGAGAATAGGACACTTGACTCCAGGCCTCTTAGGAACTGTAAACTGTTTGATTGACTTAATTAATTGATTCAATCATTTAAATAATTCTGGTAAATAGTTAAATAGACAAATAATCAGTCACTTAAAAAACCCAGCTAGATAAATCAAATGTTTCTGCAATTCAATTCCAATAGCCTAACAAATTTTTAAAGATTAAAGATATATCTTTAAATAAATAAATGACCTCCTATCATGTAGGTATAACCTTTGAAATGTATAAAACTGTCTAAACCAGAGATTTCCCACTGCTATTCACAATTGTGTTTTTTCCATAATAAGTTATTAAAGTAAGTATATGAAAGAATATAAGAAATCAAAACTATGTTAGAGCATATATAATTACATTTTTAAAAGGGAAAACTATAAAGCCATGCATAATATCTACAAAGACTTACTTCCTATCTGACACTGAACTAAGATTTTTCAGATTTAGTATTCATCGTAGTCATCACAGACACACTGTTAATTAGATAACATTATTATCCCTATTTTGCAAATTGAAGAAGAGAACTAGGTAGGTTAAGGTCACAAGTTAGTCAGGGGCAGGCAGTTTAATTTCAAAGTCTTTGGACTAAAACAGTTTATAATACTGAAAAGTGAAAGTATCAGTCACTCTAGTGTGGCCCCATGGATACTAGTAGCGTTCCCCACCAGGCTCCTCTGTCTATGAAATGCTACAATATTGGCATTACATAATCATCCTTCTCACTTATTTGTCTTTAATAGAAACTATTGAGCAGAAGTGAAGGTAAGCTCACAGAACCAGGACTGAGAAGATGATGTTTATGGTTTGCATGTGTGTGGAGAGAGTAGAACAACTGTAGGTTGCTGGATCCAGAGTCTAAAGAGGGATGACACTCTCCACTGATGATTGAATTAAGTTAAGCCCTGGTTACACACTGACTCCAGCCTGTAGCAGTGTTCAGAATGATTTAGATATTATACAATTATGTGATATTCTGCAGTTAGAATTTACCGAGTATGGTAATTTGAAACATAAAGTCTGTCAGAATCAGACAGAGCCTCATATATGTCTGGCTCTGAGAAAAGCCAGAGCTTTTCCATAGCCTCATATATGTTCAGAAAGAATATAGAAAGGGCTTTTGCTTCCAACCATGATGGAGTACAGAAAGAAAGACAATGTTTTCCTTGCCCTAAAAGTCAATAGGTTAATGAGAGGATCACAAACTGCAATGATAAAAAATATGAAATGAAATAAAACATCAATGCAAATTTAGAATAGGAAAAATATTTACAGTAAAGTACACTACTTAGTTCTGCACCTAATTGCCTAGTTTATTTGCACTAAAATAGAAGAGTAATGAGTGGATAAACTAAGGTAATAAAAAAACTAATTACAGAAAAAGATATTACTGATAATGACTGTTCTCAAAAGCTGTTAATTTCAACACATATAAAAGCTGGGAATAAGCTTATGTGAAAAATTAAAGGATTGAACAAGGGAAGCCTGTGTGTATGTGTGTTTTTGTGTGTGTGTGGTGTTGTATCAGGGGTGTTAATCAGCTCAAAAAAAAGTAATTCAAATAAACAACACAATGATGCTGTTACCAGTAGGCAAAGGCGTTTAATAAAAAATAGAGAAAAGGCATTTAAATAAGCCTTGACAGAAATACTGAGAAGAGTTGATGTAATCGTATTTAAAGTGACAATAACTTTGTGCCTTGTAGTTCTGGAAAAGTAACTAAAGAGAAATTATTTTTAGAGCTAGGAAGTCTTTAAAAGGTGTCATTATTAAGGATGAGTTGGATATTGCTTAAAGCATCCTTAAAGACTTTCATTTTGGACACTGCAGGACAGAAACACTTTCTTCATTAACAACTTTTCCCAGCTCTTCTCAATGTGTATTTAATTCACAGCTCTACTCAAATTAAAAACCTACACCCAAAGATAGATTAAGTCTTACAGAACCTAAATGATGTTATCTAATGGCAGGCCCTGGTTTATGTAAGAAAAGAAAAAGGGAAAAAAGAAAAAAGAAAGGTAAGGCATGAAGAGTTTATTCTGCTGTAGTTTTGTCCACCTAATGCCTGTCAGCTTACCTATTTGTTTTGCTCCTTCATTTGGCTCAAGTGAATAGAAAATGAGAAGAACTCTGCATTTTCTTACATGTCCTTACAGAGTTGTGTTAGCATAAAAACCTCCTGAAGTCAATGATGGATTCAATATAGATTTTCTCTACTGAGTTTTATAACCATAAAAAGAGTCCTACTGACATAGAGTTGTGTTTTTTTACACACAGACTCTGGGGCCAGAGTTTGAATTATGGTTCAGTCAGTGGTTAGCCTTTTGGATAACTGACCTCTCAGTACTGTAGTTTCTTCATCTGAATATGGGAAAAAATAAAAGACCTCCCTTTATTATGAGGTAATATGCATAAAATGTTAACCAAAGAGTTGGGAAGGAGAATTGTGTCCTATTCAACTGAACTCAGCAACATTAGCATGATGGAGAAGGACGCTAGTTGGCAAGTAATACAGATCCCTTCTTACTTCCTCCCAGCAACTTCCTGTCAGGTCAGCAACCGGCAGAATGCCAGCCAGATCCATTAACTACACAAGACACTTTCAACAATGAGATGAGAGCTAGGGAAGGGGACACTTCACACATACATTTTTTCCCCTATCTCTGAAACAGGATGCAGCTGATGATGAGCTATGAAACTCATCAATATGTGAGTTCAGAAGTGAACTCTAACCACTCACATTTTTCAACTACACAGAGTTGCTTCTCAGATCTGCTAGCTGTGCTCTGGTTTCCATTCCCCAGTCATAAAACACATTAGGCTTTGACATCATTCTTTTATACATACATCTCAAAAATGTATAATTTTTCTAAAACAATGTAATATATTAAAGACATTTCAACACATATTTTGTTATTTTTGTTTTTAGATGTGTAAAAAGAGAAATTGTGTCTTTTTGCTAGTGAGTAACTTAGTCATTTCAATACTGTGACTTTTATCTCCTATAGAAATAAGAGGTTCTTTCTCTTACAGATATGATTTTGAAACACTTTTGAGTTATCAAATTTCACCCTTCAGTTTTCTATAAAGTCATTCCCTTGTGAAATGAAGGGACATTGGTTGTGTTGCATACTTACTCTTATTCAGTATATCCAGCTCTTCTAGATTTGGTTTTTGAAGGAACCAACTTTAAAAACTCAAACTGTATGTTTATTTTCATGTCATACTTTTCTAAGTCTGGCTGATTTACTGAAGTAATCACACAGTTTCCTCATTTAAAAAATTGTATTCCAGAGAACTCTACTTTAAATGGTGAGAAAATACCTTGCATTGCCCTACTAAAATCTGATCTGACACTCTCTTTTACTGGGTAAAATAGGATTACAACTACAGTTAGAACCTGGATCTCTTTGCTTCATTGGTTCCCTTTGAGTCTACATTCAGTCTTTAACATAAGGATGGTATATTTGGTTTCCGGGTGGCTAAGCAGTACAGACTCAGCCTGCAGAGCAGGACATACAGTTTTGAGCCCTGGGTTGGAAAGATCCCCTTGAGAAGGAAATGGCAACCCATTCCACTATTCTTGCCTGGGAAATCCCATGGATGGAAAAGCCTGACAGTTACAGTCCATGGGGCCTGGGGTCACAAAAGATTCAGACACGACTTAGCAACAAAACAACAACAACAGTATATATAGTTGTTCTTGTTGTGCAGAGGGTGGGCAATGGGAGTCTATCATGTACCACTACTTAGCATATGTCTAATAAAATAATTCCTATAATTTAGATTCAGTATCAATGAGATTATGTCTGCCCAGTTAATTTTAAACAATAACCCTTTTTACTTGGTTACTTAAAACCTGAATCTGTTAATGGCTGCTGACTTCCAAATATATATTTGTCAGAATTGGAAGAGGTGAGAAAGTGTTCATCCTTTCATTTACAAATTATTGCAGAGCTGGTGCCAGATATTACAAGTGAAGCCAGCTGAAATAAATAGTGACTAAGACACATTTCTTCCTTAATGAACTAAGCATCTACTGGATGACACATAGCAGTAAAAAGGCCATTATCATTCAGTTGAGCATGTTTTACTATAAGTTTAAGTAAAGTATGTATACAAAAGAGGCCTCAACTGTCAGGAAACTTTTCTAATTCAGAAGAGTCATTACCATAACTGGAAAAAGAACATTAAATGCATATTACAATAAAAGATAGTCATGTTCTCATCCACCACTGTATAACTCACATATTCGATCCCTACGTTAGTCATTGCTTATCCAAGATTAGAAAACTGTGTACCAACAGAGTGGAAAATAAATCCAGGACTCCTAAGCTGCCTCTGTGAATTCCTCCTTTTTGAACTAGTGAATATTAGTAGAACTGGAAAAAAATTACTAAAATGTCTTATTTTCTTTTTTAGCCTATTTATATAGATAGATGTACAGAAATTTCTTGAAATTTCCAAGAATACTATCCAATAAATATCTAAAGATAGATATGGAAAAATTAATCAAATGGATGTCTTTCAATAGAAAAATTATTTCTCTGGGTTTGTTAAAGTGTCCTGATGATCCTGGAACTTGCAACAATTTTAATTCACACTCTATATGAAGCCCTTGTTGATAAACCATTCTACCTTTGGTAGGAGTAGGGAGAAATGTAGTCCTATAACTAGGCAAATACTATGATATTTTATGGTGTTGTAAGATTTATTATAACCTGAAATGATAGATTGGTTGTCCTCTAAAAATTGTTTCCCTAGAGATTTAGTGGCAAACACTTGCCTCCTAATATGTGCTACTGTAAGAGAGTGACCCTTTATTGTGACAAGCAGATCTATCAGAGTTACCTGCAGGCCCAGACGCTCAGACTAGTAATGACCTGAAAAATAAATTGGCCATTCCAGAACTTTCTACTCAGCTGGAAGAGAGGTGGTGACATCACATCTCACTCTAGACTCTAGCTGCTGCTCAAAGTAACAGATTCAAATCACTAGGGCTTATTGAGCTATGTCAGCATAAGGGGGTATGAAAATTACCACTCTCTTTATTATAGGGAAAGGATAAATTTAAGCAGAACATATGATTAAAATGATTATAGAGTTTAGACTCTGGAAATTCCGGAATCAGCCAGACCTGTGTCTGAATCAAAACTGTCAATCATTAGATTAATGAGCTTCAGAAATTTTCTGAAAGGTTCCGAGCCTTGATTTTTCTTAGCCCACTCAAAATGAGGTTAAATAACTTACATCTCATATTATAATTCTGAGTTTCCATTTATTCACTCACTTCAGTTCAGTTCAGTCACTCAGTCATGTCCGACTCTTTGCGACCCCATGAATCGCAGCACACCAGGCCTCCCTGTCCATCACCATTTCCCGGAGTTCACTCAAACTCCTGTCCATCAAGTCGGTGATGCCATCCAGCCATCTCATCCTCTGTCATCCCCTTTTCCTCCTGCCCCCAGTCCCTCCCAGCATCAGAGTCTTTTCCAATGAGTCAACTCTTCGCATGAGGTGGCCAAAGTACTGGAGTTTCAGCTTTAGCATCATTCCTTCCAAAGAACACCCAGGGCTGATCTCCTTCAGAATGGACTGGTTGGATCTCCTTGCAGTCCAAGGGACTCTCAAGAGTCTTCTCCAACACCACAGTTCAAAAGCAACAATTCTTATGCGCTCAGCTTTCTTCACAGTCCAACTCTCGCATACATACATGACTACTGGAAAAACCATAGCCTTGACTAGACGGACCTTTGTTGGTAAAGTAATATCCCTGCTTTTCAATATGCTGTCTAGGTTGGCATAACTTTTCTTCCAAGGAGTAAGCGTCTTTTAATTTCATGGCTGCAGTCACCATCTGTAGTGATTTTGGAGCCCCCAAAAATAAAGTCTGACACTGTTTCCACTGTTTCCCCATCTATTTCCCATGTAGTGATGGGACCAGATGCCATGACCTTCATTTTCTGAATGTTGAGCTTTAAGCTAACTTTTTCACTCTCCTCTTTCACTTACATCAAAAGGCTCTTTAGTTCCTCTTCACTTTCTGTCATAAAGGTAGTGTCATCTGCATATCTGAGGTTACTAATATTTCTCCTGGGCAATCTTGATTCCAGCTTATGCTTCTTCCAGCCCAAAGTTTCTCATAATGTACTCTGCATATAAGTTAAATAAGCAGCGGGACAATATACAGCCTTGACAAACTTCTTTTCCTATTTGGAACCAGTCTGTTGCTCCATGTCCAGTTCTAACTGTTGCTTCCTGACCTGTATATAGGTTTCTCAAGAGGCAGATCAGGTGGTCTGGTATTCCCATCTCTTGAAGAATTTTCCACAGTTTATTATGATCCACACAAAGCTTTGGCATAGTCAATAAAACAGAGATAAACATTTTTCTGGAACTCTCTTGCTTTTTCCATGATCCAACTGATGTTGGCAATTTGATCTCTGGTTCCTCTGCCATTTCTAAAACCAGCTTGAACATCAGGAAGTTCATGGTTCACATATTGCTGAAGCCTGGCTTGGAGAATTTTGAGCATTACTTTATTAGCGTGAGAGATGAGTGCAATTGTGCAGTAGTTTGAGCATTCTTTGGCATTGCCTTTCTTTGGGATTGGAATGAAAACTGACCTTTTCCAGTCCTGTGGCCACTGCTGAGTTTTCCAAATTTGCTGGCATATTGTGTGCAGTACTTTCACAGCATCATCTTTCAGGATTTGAAATAGCTCAACTGGAATTCCATCACCTCCACTAGCTTTGTTTGTAGTTATGCTTTCTAAGGCCCACTTGACTTCACACTCCAGGATGTCTGGCTCTAGGTGAGTGATCATACCATCGTCATTATCTTGGTCGTGAAGATCTTTTTTTGTACAGTTCTTCTGTGTATTCTTGCCACCTCTTCTTAATATCTTCAGCTTCTGTTAGGTCCATATCATTTCTATCCTTTATTGAGCCCATCTTTGCATGAAATATTCCCTTGGTATCTCTAATTTTCTTGAAGAGATCTCTAGTCTTTCCCATTCTGTTGTTTTCATCTATTTCTTTGCATTGATCACTGAAGAAGGCTTTTCTGACAGAATGTGGTCCACTGGAGAAGGGAATGGCAAACCACTTCAGTATTCTTGCTTTGAGAACCCCATGAACAATATGAAAAGGCAAAATTATAGGATACTGAAAGAGGAACTCCTCAGGTCAGTAGGTGCCCAATATGCTACTGGAGGTCAGTGGAGAAATAACTCCAGAAAGAATGAAGGGATGGAGCCAAAGCAAAAATAATACCCAGCTGTGGATGTGACTGCTGATAGAAGCAAGGTCTGATGCTGTAAAGAGCAATATTGCATAGGAATCTGGAATGTTGGGTCCATGAATCAGGGCAAATTGGAAGTGGTCAAACAGGAGATGGCAAGAATGAACATCAACATTCTAGGAATCAGCAAACTAAAATGGACTTGAATGGGTGAATTTATCTCAGATTACCATTATATCTACTACTGTGGGCAGGAATCCCTTAGAAGAAATAGAGTAGCCATCATGGTCAACAAAAGAGTCCAAAATGCAGTACTTGGATGCAATCTCAAAAACAACAGAATGATCTCTGTTCATTTCCAAGGCAAACCATTCAATATCATAGTAATCCAAGTCTATGCCCCAACCAGTAACGCTGAAGAAGCTGAAGTTAAAAGCTTCTATGAAGACTTACAAGACCTTTTAGAACTAACACCCAAAATAGATGTCCTTTTCATTATAGGGGACTGGAATGTGAATGTAGGAAGTCAAGAAACACCTGAAGTAACAGGAAAATTTGGCCTTGGAATACAGAATGAAGCCAGGCAAAGGCTAATGGATATTTGCCAAGAGAACGCACTGGTCATAGCAAACACCCACTTCCAACAACACAAGAGAAGACTCTACACATGGACATCACTAGATAGCCAACACCAAAATCAGATTGATTCTATTATTTGCAGCCAAAGATGGAGAAGCTCTATACAGTCAGCAAAAACAAGACCAGGAGCTGACTGTGGTTCAGATCATGAGCTCCTTATTGCCAAATTCAGACTTAAATTGAAGAAAGTAGGGGAAACCACTAGACCATTCAGGTATGACCTAAATCAAATCCCTTATGATTATACAGTGGAAGTGAGAAATAGATTTAAGGGACTAGATCTGATAGATAGAGTGCCTGATGAACTATGGACGGAGGTTCGTAACATTGTACAGGAGACATGGATCAAGACCATCCCCATGGAAAAGAAATTCACTCTTTAACAGCTATTAATACCTAAACTGTATTAGGCATGCTTGTAGGAAAATGACCCCTTTCTCTTATAGCTTGCATCTTATATATAGTATAGCCAATAAGCAAATTAATAAATAATAGACATGTTCTAGGTATATTATATTTACTATGACTTGACATATCATAAATTAAGGGAGTCATTTTATACAAGGTCATCATTAAAGGCCCTCTGAGAAAGTGACATTTAAATGAACAAAAAAATGCCTTCTGTGTGAAAGACTTGCAGGGGAGTGGCAGTGTTTCCTAGTCTAAAGAGCAGCAAATTAAAAGTCCTCATGCTGAGAAAAATCCTAGAATATTTAAGGAATTGAAAGATGACATTATGGGTAGAGGCATCTGAGCAAAGGCAAAGAGTTATGGAAAAAACAGGATTAAAAATTTAGGCAGGGGTTTTCTTAAAGACTGTGGTTTAAATTTAGGAGAAATAGGAAGACAGCCAACCAAGAAATGGATATGATCTGATAGATGTTTTCAAAAGACTGCTCACACTACTTTGAGATGAAGGAGGCAAGGTTGGAGGCAGAGAAACTGGTGCTGATGAAAAGCAGTATGTAAGGTAAGAGATTTTATATGGATTAGAGTGATAGCAATGAATATGGAGAAAAGTAATTGAATTTAAAAAATATCTAGAGATTTGAATTGCCATCTATGGTGTTGCACAGAGTCAGACACGACTGAATCGACTTAGCAGCAGTAGCAGCAGCAACAATAAACTGGATGTAGAAGATAGGGAAAAGGATATGTTTAAATCTAACCCTTAGGATACTGACTTGAGATGTCAAGCAACATTGGTTCCCAGTTCTGAGATGGAGAAAAGTAGATATAAGCAGGTTGTCAGAAAGGAGGGATAAGCACAGTTGGAAATGACCATGTGGCATCTAAGTGTTACTGTCAAGTAGGCAGCAAGATGTATACATGTGGACTTTGATGACTGATCAGGGCTAAGTGACATAAATTGTTTTCAATGCATAGCTCAGTACTTGTATCTGCTATGACTCAACAACTGTAAGCTTTTATAAAATGGAGAATATTTTAAAAATGATACACACAGAAATTAATTTGTTAATATTCTAAATCTACCTTCTAATACTGAACAGCATGCAGAGGTTCTTTTACCTCTTATATGCAATTGTTATTTAATTTCCATAAGGACCACAGGGAGATGATGCTTAAAAGCTGTTCTAACCTAATATTATTCTGTCACAGTTTGGCTTAGTTGAACTCACTGTGAGTTCAACAGCATCATGTGACAAGCGATGGTGTGAGACAAACCCACGTTGAAATCAAATGTGGGCTCTACTGTCAGATTGAAACTCCTTTCCTGTCATCTTTTGCTCTGTCATTACGAGTAGCTACTAAACACCTGTGAGCCTCAAATTCTATATCTGCAAAATGAAGGCAATAACAACTTTGTCGGGGATTTTAAGAGGATTTTAAATACTGCAATTAAAGCAGGTAGCATAGGATGAGTGCCTAACTAATGTTTATAAATGAAAAAGGATAAGTAATAGGACTTGTGATACAGTTTTCATAAAAAACAAGTTAAGGAAAATCATAGAATTAATAGAGTGTTTAATAAATTTAAATATTTAAAAATAAAACAAATTATTTCACTACTAATGATTTCACAACAAATACCTTGGACTTAAAAGGCAGCAAACACCTTACTGAAGAGAAATGGTGCAAAGTCTGAAAGATACATCTTAGCAAAATGTAGTTGCTGAAGCTTCAGCACTTCAGCAGCTTCAGCACTGTGGTGTTACCATAATGGAGGAAGTGTCTGAGTTTATGAATTATTCACATTTTTCTGAATCTGGATTAAGCAATGAAAAGTGACGAAAAAGGGAAGCTTATAACAGATTTTTTTTTAAAGCTGGGTACAGGCTATTGTGTTTTATGAAGCCCAAGTTCAATTTCTGCAGAGAATTTAAGTTCAGTACCTGATTTTGTGTAGAGTATCTTGTATCTGAAAATCTATGTTGCTGATGTTGCTCATAAGGAGGCCAACAGGACTGAAAGCAACGATTTCTCCATCCCTCATTTTCAGTTTCTACTCAGAGGCTGTTTACCGCCTCTGTTGCAGGTGGTAGCTGAGCCTAGTCACTTCCAAAGCTCTGTCTCTATTGGCAGGTTTCTGTGATGCCTACACCCTATTTCTCCTTCAGAGCTTCTCTCAAAACTAAATTCACCTTCCCACAATTTTAGGCAAAGTAGTTTTATTTCTCAACAAATGTGCCATACCTGGCAGAATTTTATTTATTAGCAAATATGCATAATGGTCTTATTATGTGTCCAGTACTGAAGATTAAGCAGAAGAGGATTTGGTACCATATCTACTGAAAAGGAAGAAAACAAAAACAAAAAGATCTTTGTCTAGAAAAATAAAGTGCAATGTATGTTTGTCTTTTGACCCCACTCTCCCACTTCTAGGAATCTCCCCTAATGCTGAACTTGTGACACTATGAAAATACATGCGGAAGGCTGTTCATCTGAGATCTGTGTGTAATTTTAAAATAGTAGAAACTATCTAAGTGCTCATTTCTAAGGAAATAAATTGATACATTCACAATAAAGTCCTAAGCAGCAGTTACAAAGCATGATGTTGAGAGCTATGAACTTATGTGAAATAATTTCCATGCTACCCTGTTAAATGAAGGAATCAAAATACCATAAATCATCTCAATTGTTTTACCTTTATTGTAAAAAAAGGAAATTAAAAATAAAAATAAATATACAAGTGTTTGCTCACTTGAACAAAATAAATGAAGGAAGAATAAATCAGTGAATAATGAGACTGGTCAGCTACAGAGCATGGATGAGAATATGATAGAAAGGATAGAAGAGAGGAGATGAAGACTCTACTTTCTGGTACTGTACTGATTTGGGGAATTATGCTAATGTTTCACATACACTAAAAGAAGTAAATAAAATTGAACAAACATAGTTCAGTTCAGTTCAGTCACTCAGTCGTGTCCGACTAAAGTGACCCCATGAATCGCAGCACGCCAGGCCTCCCTGTCCATCACCAACTCCCAGAGTTTACTCAGACTCACGTCCATCCAGTCAGTGATGCCATCCAGCCATCTCATCCTCTGTCGTCCCCTTCTCCTCCTGCCCCCAATCCCTCCCAGCATCAGAGTCTTTTCCAATGAGTCAACTCTTCGCAAATATAGCAGGAGATTCAAAACTGAATATTAATGGAAACAAATTAATGTAATCATACACCAAAGTGGCAGTGTGAGGGAAGATCTAACTGAGGTAACTTTCAAGTTCATTTTTTAACTAAGCCTACAGGCTAAAGACAAAAATACTTTTAATCAAATATTAAACTTTAGGTCTTCCCTGGTAGCTGAATGGTAAGGAATCTGCCTGCCAGTGCAGGGAACACGGGTTTGATCCCTAGTCTGGGAAGATCTCACTTGCTGCTGGACAACCAAGACTGTGAATCACAATTACTGAGCCCATGCTCTAGAGTTTGAGATCTGCAACTACTGAGCCCAGAAGCCACAACAACTGAAGTCCATATACCGACAGCCTGTGCTCTGCAACAAGAGAACTCCCTATAATGTGAAACACACACACTGCAGGGAGCGCTGGCCCCCACTTGCCACAACGAGAGAAGGCCCGTGTGTAGCAACAAAGACCCAGCATGCCATAAATAAATAAATCTTCAAATATTAAGCCTTAACTGGTAGTTCTTTTCTTTTTTTAAGTGTATATTAGCAATCCTAAAATAAGTTTTTTATATTTCAGGGATTGAGAAAATAAGTAAATATATCATGGATCATGAAAGCTAGGTTTCGCTTAGCAGAGAAATATAGTATGAAAGGAGAAGGAAGGACTGAATAAAATCTGTCAAGTTAGATTGTCATTAGCGTCAGTGTGAACTGTTGGGAATTATATATATATGCATGTGGGTATATGCATCCATATATAAGTGTCAAATTTCCCAGATTTGCCCATTGAGAAGGACTAGAAGCAACGAAAACCCAGCAGCAATGGCAAAACCTGTTCACAAATCTTGATTTCTAAATATCGATATCTTAAAAGGAACAAAGTATCCTTGAGAGAAATGACCAATTCCGATTCTAGGGATTTCAAGGATAAAACAGTTTTATTTTCCTGTAAGTGCTGTTCTATTGACAGTTAGACATATCTGAATATGGTCTGTGTATTAGATTAGAGATCAGAAAATCATGACCCATGAGCAAAGACATCCAACCACCAGTTTTGGAAAATGAATTTATACTGAACACAGTCATGCCCTTCCTTTCATTTACATTATTTTCTCCAGCTACTTTTAATCTACAAGAGCAGAGTTGAATAGTTGAGACAAAAGGTTTATGGTCTGCAAGGCTTAAAATAATTATTATCTGACCCTTAACAAAATAAATTTGTCATCCACAGAATTAGATAATGTTATTGAATCAAGATTTGGTAGTTGTGGTGCAATTATGTAAAATAATTCCTTACTATTAGGAAATACAGAATTATTTTGGAGGTTAAGGAGTATCCCATCTACAAATTACTCTTCAACACTTCAGCAAAAATATATTTCCACAAAAAACATCAAATATATAAAAAATATATCAATAGATAGCTAGATATCATGAGAGTCAGAGAGAAAGTGGAATGAAAAAACACCTATAGTTGAAGTTTTAATTCAGTGCTAACATTTGATGAATCTGGATCAAGGGTGTCCAAGAACTTTTTGTACTATTTATGCAAATTTTTCATAGTTCTGAAAATATTAATAAAGGAAATTGAAGTGGGACCTCCTGTTCTGTCTTCTCCAAATGCTCCTCGTTTTTAATTATATTTCTCAGTCTCTTCTCTAGACCTCTTTTCCTTAGACTCCTTCTTAAATCATTTTGCAAATTCCAGTATCAGCAAGAGGTTCCAACTTGCTGACAGGTAACTATACATATTTTCAAGAGTTATCCTTTCTCAGCTTCTATAGGAAATCTAACATTGCCAATAAGAATTCTTCAAGTTCTAGCAAAGGAATATAGGGGTGGGGGTAGGGAGTAGTTACTTTTATTACCACTTCTGACACCAAGTGTCCAGCTTGGAAACTCATTTTCCTTGTACCATTTACTTTTCCTGTACTGTCTATACTCCCACTCTTTGCCAGCATATGGAATCCAGCCTCCTTCCCAGGATATCTTGCTCATGCTCAGTACCAAACAAGACAATGTAAAATGAACATGAGGCATCTCACATTTACAAAGTTTTCCTGTTGTCACACTATGCACTATTAAGAATATCTCACTGGTTATATTTTTCAATAGACTCCAGATTCCTTCCACATTGCTTGCCCCCTCTTCCCTTGGATTTCTCCTCCTTCAAGTGTTCCTATTCAATTTTAAAGACCCATTAAACTGTAAATTCTTAGGTCTTTACCACCATTTGGATTTCCAAAAACTCACTAATGTCTCTGCTAAAAAATGTACCTTGATTCCGAAATCTCACCTTTCAGCATAAAATTACAGAAATCCAGTTTTTTCATTCTACGTAGATAGACATATATATTATTTATTGAGTTATAAACAAGCATTTATTAGGTATACTTTTATTTAGAGAAAAATGAAACTTATTCAACTCAGAGCTCATCTTGAAACACCTGACGTCGAAGCAACTAGAAGTGCCTCTGCTTGTTAGAAATATATGCAGGAGTAAGAGCCCAGATCTGCAGTCTGACTGTCTTAATTTGGATTTTCATTCCACTAGGCAACGAGTGATCCTAAGCAATCTCCCTAAATGTTCTGTACCTTCTTTTCCTTCACTGTTTATTGAGCTTTACAATGGAACCTACCACACAGTCATTCATACATGTAACAATTGTGATAATAGAACCTGGAGACAAAGTACCCATCAGCAAGCAACTTTTAAATAATATTCCATGAAAATTACATAATACTATTCTGTTACTAAATGAATGACACCTATTTTTATTTGCTGATTTAAAAAAGAGATGATCAAATTTTAAAAACTTAAAATTATATATATATTTAAGTATGGGAAGAAACAACAGAATTTTGATTATCTACCTTAAGGAACCAGGGAGAGAGGCACTCACTTTTCATTTTCTACCTTTTCATTTTGTTTGAGATACTTAACCATATAAACAGTATTATGGCTAAGTGAACAAGAGATATATTGGTAGTGAAGTTATAGTCAACATTTATTTTATTTGCAGTTTAGTATACAATAAAAAATCCAATATGCTTTCTAGTTATATATCACGAAAG
This sequence comes from Bubalus kerabau, assembly GCF_029407905.1. Classification (NCBI taxonomy): domain Eukaryota; kingdom Metazoa; phylum Chordata; class Mammalia; order Artiodactyla; family Bovidae; genus Bubalus; species Bubalus kerabau. The sequence goes on from NC_073645.1 coordinate 8,417,904, forward strand.
GGAATAGATTATTAATAGCACAGATGCCAGTAACTGGCTATAAATTGAAAAATGCTTTTGTGAGTTTTTGACATTTATATGAATGAAATAAAACAAATATGATCATTTTGACAAAAATAAAAAAAAATGCACACAGACAATAAACAAATTATTTTGCATGGTGCTTGATATAGAATAAATGTTCTGTAGGTTTTAACCTTTTGGGGGGGGGTTGTGTTGTTGTTATTACTGCTGTTACTGAGTGAGAGCAAGCATCAGTTTTTTGAATATCTGTAGTTAAAAGCAAACACTGAACAAATGTGGGGAAATGACCTCATTTAATATGATAATGATTGCAAAAAAGAAGTGAACTTTAAAATAGATATTTTTAAAAATACTAAGAGACTACTTGTCCAAACAAAAAGAAAGAGATTTTGTTACTACATTGTAGGAACATCTTCTGTTCCTACATTGATTAAAATACTAAGTCTGTGCATTGAGGTCTTTAAGAAAAATTCTGTAACTTGAGATCGGGGATAAGAGTTCAGTTCAGTTGTTCAGTAGGGTCTGACTATTTATGATCCCATGGACTACAGCATGTCAGTTGTTCCTGTCCATCACCAACCCCCGGAGCTTGCTCAAACTCATTTCCATCAAATCAGTGATGCTATCCAACCTTCTCATCCTCTGTAATCCCCTTCTCCTCTCACCTTCAGTCTTTCCCAGCTTCAGGGTCTTTTCCAATGAGTCAGTTCTTCATATCAAGTGGCCAAAGGATTGAAGCTTCAGCTACACCATCAGTCCTTCCAGTGAATTTTCAGGACTGATTTCTTTAAGATTGACTGGATTGATCTCCTTGCAATCCAAGGGACTCTCAAGAGACTTCTCCAACATCACAGTTCAAAAAAATTGATTCTTTGGCACTCACCTTTCTTTATAATCCAAATCTCACATCCATGCATGATTACTGAAAAAACCATAACTTTGACTAGATGGACCTTTGTTGGCAAAGTAATGTCCCTGCTTTTTAATATGCTGTCTAGGTTGGTCATAGATTTTCTTCCAAGGAACAAGCCCCTTTTAATTTCATGGCTGCAGTCACAATCTGCAGTGATTTTGGAGCCCAAAAAATAAAGTCTGACACTGTTTCCATTGTTTCCCCATCTATTGGCCATGAAGTGATGGGACTGGATGCCACGATCTTTGTTTTTTGAATGTTGAGTTTTTTTTTTTTTAATTTTATTTTATTTTTAAACTTTACATAACTGTATTAGTTTTGCCAAATATCAATGAATGTTGAGTTTTAAGCCTGCTTTTTAAGTCTCCTCTTTAACTTTCATCTAGAGGCTCTTTAGTTCTTCTTCACTTTCTTCCATAAGGGTGGTGTCATCTGCATATCTGAGGTTATTGATATTTCTCCTGGCAAACTTGAATCCAGCTTGTGCTTCCTCCAGCCCAGCGTTTGTCATGATATACTCTGCATATAAGTTAAATAAGCGGGGTGACAATATACAGCCTTGATCTACTCCTTTCCCAATTTGGAATCAGTCTTGTTGTTCCATGTCCAGTTCTAACTGATGATTCTTGACCTGCATACATGTTTCTCAAGAGACAGGTAAGGGAATCTGGTATTCACATCTCTTTAAGAGTTTTCCAGTGTATTGTGATCCACACAGTCAAAGGCTTTATCATAGTCAATGCAGCAAAAATAGATGTTTTTCTGGAACTCTCTTGCTTTTCCTATGATCCAACAAATGCTGGCAATTTGGTCTCTGGTTCCTCTGCCTTTTCTAAATCCATCTTTAACATCTGGAAATTCTCAGTTCATGTGCTTCAAGCCCGGCTTGGAGAATTTTGAATATTACTTTGCTAGAGTGTGAAATGTGTGCAATTATAGTTTTAACATTCTTTGGCATTGCCTTTTTGGGATTGGAATGAAAACTGACCTTTTCCAGTCCTGTGGCCACTGCTGAGTTTTTCAAATTTGCTGGCATATTGAGTGCAGCACTTTCATAGCATCATTTTTTATGATTTGAAATAACTCAGCTGGAATTCCATCACCTCCACTAGCTTTGTTTGTACGGATTCGTCCTAAAGCCCACTTGACTTCACGTTCCAGGATGTCTGGCTCTAGGTCAGTGATCACACCATGGTGATTATCTGGGTCGTGAATATCTTTTTTGTACAGTTCTTCTGTGTATTCTTGCCACCTCTTCTTAATATCTTCTGCTTCTGTTAGGTTCATACCATTTCTGTCCTTTATTGTGCTCATCTTTGCATGAAATATTCCCTTGGTGTCTCTAATTTTCTTGAAGCGATCTCTAGTGTTTCCCATTCTATTGTTTTCCTTTATTTCTTTGCATTGATCACTGAAGAAGGCTTTCTGATCTCTCCTTGCTATTCTTTGGAACTCTTCATTCAAATGGTTATATCTCTTCTTTTCTCCTCTGCCTTTCACGTCTTGTCTAGCTATTTGTAAGACCTCCTCAGATAACCATTTTGACTTTTGTATATCTTTTTCATGGAAATGGTTGAACGCTGCCTCCTGTACAATGTCAGGAACCTCCATCCATAGTTCTTCAGGCACTCTATTAATCCCTTGAATCTATTTGTCACTTCCACTGTGTAATCATAAGGGATTTGATTTAGGTCATACCTGAATGACCTAGTGGTTTCCCCTACTTTCTTCAATTTAAGCCTGAATTTTGCAGTAAATGAATAAAGGATAACAGCGTTTTGAATATGATTTTTATTTCTCTTCCATTTATTTCTCTTGCACTCAGTACAACAATATCTACAGGGACAACTACCATCATTAAAATGATTTTTTTGCTTTGGTGCTTCACGTGATTACTCAGAAAGTCAGTGATCAACACTGGCAAAACTAAAGTAAGAATTTAAAGTGGAAATTCTTTAGGGACAAGAACTGGGGATTCAGCCTTCTTCCAGAATTAAGCTTTTAGGTAAGAAATGGATCATTTTTGCAGTTGCAGGTGTGTGTACTAATAAAGTGGTTTGGGTTTTAATTAGTAATATTTCCTTGCAAAGGAATTGCATATGTTGTTTACTCAACTTTTTTTTTAAAGGCCCTTAACTTTTTTTTAAAATCTCCTTTCTTTCCAGACTACAGTTTAAAAGGCTTTCAAAACATTTTCATTTTGAAGAGAATACAAAATAAGTACTATGCTTATGGCAATTTTTTGTCTTCTATAAAATATTTCAACTAGAGACTCAAAAAACATGCTCACAACCTTACATGTAGAATTCACTTTGAGTTTATAATTTTTTTGGGGGGGAGGGGCTTTTTATTGGCATCATTGATTCAATGGACGTGAGTTGGCACCAACTCTGTGAGATAATGAAAAACAAGCAAGACTAGCGTGCTGCAGTCCATGGCGTTGCAAATAGTCAGATACAAAGGAGCAACTGAACAACAATGTCAAGAACTGAGCCTTAAAATCTGCAGCAGAAAAAAAAATATTTTGAGATATGCACAAATGGATATTTCCTAAAGGAAATTATTTAGTTTCCATTAACTCTCATAGGTGCTGGAGGGAAGAGTAATTGGGAAGGTGTGCCTCAGCCTGCCCAGCTGGAAGCTGGTTTCAGTGTTGCCTTTTGAACTAAATAGTAGTGTTAATACTTAATTGAATTCAGACCTTATGGATTCATTGTTTAAGAGTCAGAATGGAAATACTTCTGAAAAATATTCTTAGATATTTACTATAGGGTCATGCTTTTCACTCAAGAGCCTCTAGATTTTTATCAAGTTTATAAAAATTTTTGCTACATACATTCATCTGTTTTATTTTTTCATAGAAAATTTTGATACAGGGATGAATCAACTTGATCTCCTTGTTTGAAGATTGGACTGTTGGCAATTCATGGAATTTTATAAAAAGGTGCAATGGTATTATGTTTCTCAGAAAGGATACATGTCAGAAAATCAACTGAGAGGATTCTTCTAAAGACATATTTATTAAAGGTCTATGGATTACAAGCCTATAATATCTTATTTTAATACTCTCAACTTGACTTCTATAGATCCTGTATCTCAGGGATTCTGATTTTTATCTTCCATGATAGAAGAGTGAAATCACAGAAGAAGCCTTAATATACTCATTCTAAGGGCACAGTAGTTATTACAAACAATAGGAAAATACTTAATTCAATTTAAGTAGGAGACAGAATGGGAAGCTCTTATATATTGTATACCTTTATCTATTAATTGTATGACATGTATGTTAGAAATATATAGCAGCTCAGGACTAGGAGAAAATGTTCTGTGAAAATATGGCCTTTTTTTTTTTTTTTTTGGACAAAAACAATCCTGTGAAAGACATTGCAAGACTGTATGCGAAGGCACAAAGTGTGACTGATTGTGGAGAGAAAATGTCATAGCTGGCTAGATCACAGTGGCTTTCTGTTATATATAAAAAAGTCCTGTAGTCTGCTGAAATCAGATATTCCAAGGCCATAGCCTCACAAGCAAAAAATAGCTATTGATTCAAAAGTCATGTCAATGTGTTTGCTGACCATAGCAATAAGTAGTGTACATACTTTCATAGAAAAATCATTTCCTAAAGAAAAACCTACTCTTGCTTTATCAGGAGGTGAATTAAGAGAATACTTTAAAAGAGCATTACCCAGCATAGACAATTCAAGGGGATAGATTTTTCAACCGCCACCACTGTGCTTGAGTGCTTTCCTCAGTGTCTTGCCTATGATGCACAGCCACACATTTTCTATATGATTAAGCATAAAATTGCTATTTACAGTACAGAAATCAATTGTAATTGAAGCAGAAGTATAAAATCAGAATCTGTAAGGGACTTTGACAACTGGCTGATTTACTGTTACATCAAAGAGACAATATATCCATTAGATTAAAAAAACATTGCTACCACAATTACAGCTATTATGACGATAATAGATTGAAACAAAACAAAGTACGCATTACACCGATTCTTTCTTTTCATGGAATGAAGTAAATTTTGACTCTGCCACTGATACAATATTGTCGATTAATTGCATCTAATATTTAATATGTAAAACCCTAAAAGATATACCAAACTGACATCAGATTTTAAATCCAAGAAAATGAATCTTTAATGCATACAAGAAATTACCTGGTGTAGCCTCTGACTTATAGCAATCCTCTCAGTTTTTAAGTGACACATTTTTAAATAAAAATAATGGATGGTTTATACACCAAAGTAAGATGCTCAGTCACTTCAGAAATGGCTGACTCTTTGTGACCCTGTGAACTGTACCCTGTCAGGCTCCTCTGTCCATGGGATTCTCCAGGCAAGAATATTGGAGTGGGTTGCCATGTCCACCTCCCAAGGTAAGATGCTGCTGCTGTTGCTGCTAAGTCGCTTCAGTCGTGTCCGACTCTGTGTGACCCCATAGACAGCAGCCCAACAGGCTCCCCTGTCCATGGGATTCTCCAGGCAAGAATATTGGAGTGGGTTGCCATGTTCACCTCCCAAGGTAAGATATCCTCCCATTAAATTTATTGTGGGAAAAAATTCTTTGTAAATGTAAGTAGTTTGATTAAGACATTTGATAAGAAGAGCCACCCTTTTATGGCCACAGGACACAGTTCTCCAAGGAGGCTCTTGGGCTTCCTAGGTGGCGCTGGTGGTGAAGAACCCACCTTCCAATGTAGGACGTGTTTGTTGGATCCCTGGGTCAGGAAGATCCCCTGGAAGAGGAAATGACAACCCACTTCATTATCTTTGCCTGGAGAATCCCATGGGCAGAGGAACCTAGCACGCTACATTCCATAGGGTCTCACAGAGACAGCCACAACTGAAGCAATTTAGTATGCAGGCATGCTCAAGGAAGTTCAAGAGACCTGAGTTTCAGTGTGATCTTGAAAAAGTATGTGGATCTCAGTTTAGTGGTTTAAAACAATAAGGAAGAAAAATAAAGGACAAAAAACAAGAACATTTGTTTATAATTATGGTCCTTAATATTTGTGAATTGCATGCAAAGATTAGGATTATCCAAGGTTTTACCACCTCTTTTAGTAAAAAGCCTTCACTTGAGGAAATTAAAGGTAGAATTAAGCTATCACTTAGCTAGATAACCCAGCTTTACTTATGTCCCCAAGAATTTACTAGATAAAGATGGGGACCATGAATTCATCACTTGATATACAGTGGGTAATCAAACAAATGCTTCATGTAGTTTATGTGAAAACCCCAGCTAAACCAGTAATACATATTTAAATATAAAGAGAAATGTTCTTTCACATTTATATACCACAGATAAAATATAGATATATGGATAATTATAAATCATGTGGTTTTAGAACTCTGGAAAGAATAACATTGAACTGGATTCTCATAAGAGGAATAAATTGAGAATGTGACAATTACATAGTGGCCCAGGCTGTAGGTAACCAATCTTTATAATTAAAACTGAAACGTAAGCTTAATATGTGCCTTTTCTTTAGACATGCTGCAACATATTCTGAGAGTCTGCTTTATCTTGTCAATAACGAAGTGTCAAGACTGCAATATTTTCTGTGACACAATACATTTTGATGCGTATGCAAAATCTTAGAATTAAAACAAATTTAGATAAAGCTAAAGAGTAATAGTTGATTCAGTTAATGCATATACAACCCACTGGGTTATATTACCTTTTAGTCTAATTAAATATAGTCTTGCTGTGCTCAATTCTCTCAAGAAATCATGAAAAAGAATTAAAATAGTACTATCCATTTATATTTTATTTCATCATCATATCATTTCTACTGTTGTTTCAGCTGTGGAAACTAAGCTGATTTCCTTAAGATGGGCAGTTAATTGGTTTGAGACTCCCTGGTCAGTGTATTTATTTTAGCTGCAAACATTTTCTTAAAAAGGAAAAAGAAAATTTTGACTCTTGAAAGAAGCTATTAATGTAATTAAAATAGATAACCAGGCAAAGAAGGTAAGGAAAATAAATATTAGACATTTATCTCACTACCAAATAATTACCGTGGTTTTGTTGAAAAAATGTTTTTCTCATAAAGGGATCTACAGACTTTTCTAAAAGTTCTTTTTAAAATGGCAAATTTCGGGGGATAAATAAATTGCTTTGTCTTTATAGGCTTTATTGTGCTCAGTTTCTAGAGTAACAAGATAAAATATTATTCTAGTTTTTAGAGTAGTAAAAAATAGAGAAGCAAAGTCAATCTGAATTGTTTGTGAAACTATGGATCTGTGACACATGTCTCAGAAGACAAATGAACAATTCAGTTTTAGGAAAATACAGTTCAGTATGTTTTTTAGAAAACACAAAATAAAACTATATTAGCACTTCAAAGCCCAAATTTGCCAATAACCATTACCTGCTGGCTATGTATTTTGTAGTTGATACAAAATAGTTATTTTACTGAATAAGTTTTGACACTTGATAAACTTTCTTCAAAGTTAGAAACACACATCAATATGTAGATGTTTACAAACCCTCTCTTGCACCTGGGCCAGTGACAGATATTGTATTCTAAATAAATGATCTTCCAATCTAGGTCCTTAATACTGGAATTTAGATAAGAAATTGAAGGAGGAAAAGTGGAGGGATTTTCTTTTTCTCCAGCAGGTTGTAAGTTCAAAAATTTTGATTTTCCCCCCTTCTTTCCAAAAGAGGAGAAATGGAAGTATAGTTTCTTTAATCTTTTTTGGTTACCACTTTGGCATTATGAAGTGAACAATGGTGATATATAAAGAGGCGAGAGACAAATAATATAAAAATAAATTAAAGTAACAAAATTTGGTCATCTGCAGGGATGTTAATGAATCTAGAGTCTATCGTACAGAGAGGAGTAAGTCAGAAAGAGAAAAATGAACATCATATATTAAAAAAGATATGTGGAATCTAGAAAAATGGTACAGATGAACCTCTTTCAAGAGCAAGAACAGATGCAGACATAGAAATTGGACATTTATGGTCACAATGGGGGAAGGTGTTGTTTAATCAATAGGTTGTGTCTGACTCTTTTGCAACTGCATGGACTATAACCCTCCAGGCTCTTCTATTTATGAGATTTCCCAGGCAAGAATACTGAAGGGGGTTGCTATTTCCTTCTCCAGGGGCTCTTCCCCGCCCAGGGATTGAACCCACATTTCCTGAATTAGCAGGAGGATTATTTACCACTGAGCCACCTGGAAAGTCCATGTGGACACAGTAGGGGGTGGACAAATTTGGAGATTATGACTGACATATATACAGTAGCATGGGTAAAACAGACAGCTAGTGGGAACTTGCAATACAGCAGAGGGAGCTCAGCTCAGTGCTCTCTGAAGATATAAATGGGGTATTCACTGGAATGGGGCTGGGATGGGGAGGGGGCTCAATAGGGAGGGCATATATGTACCCATATAGCTGATTCACTTTGTTGTACATCAAAAATAAAAGAAATGTTGTAAAATAATTATGCTCCAATAAAAAATAATAAATTAGTGTTTGTATAGCCATTCTCTTAAGTTCCATTATTTCATGCAATCCTCAAAGTCTGTTGAGTAGGAATTGGGTCAGATGGTTCTGCTTCCATTTTATTCACAAAAGAAAATAGTGCCTGTGTAGATTACTTAGAGACACACTGAACATTAGCAGAAACCGGGTCCCCTAAATTCTCGTCAATTTTGTCATTCTCTCCAGCATATAATAAATATAAAGGTAGCTAGAAAAGCAAAGCAGCTGTCTAAGCAAAATGGTAGAGAAGGTAGTAATTGAAAAATTGTTATTTTTATTTTTTTAATTAATTTATTTATTTAAAATGGAAGTTAATTACTTTACAATATTGTAGTCGTTTTTTTTTTTACCATACACTGACATGAATCAGCCATGGGTGTACATGCTTCCCCCATCCTGAAGCTCCTTCCACATCCCTCCCATCCCATCCCTCAGGGTCATCCCAATGCACCAGCCCTAAGCAACCTGTCTCATGCATTGAACCTGGACTGGTGATCTGTTTCACATATGATAATACACAAGTTTCAGTGCTATTCTCTCAAATCATACCACACTTCCCTTCTCCCACAGAGTCCAAAAGACTGTTCTATACATCTGTGTCTCTTTTGCTGTCTCGCATATAGGGTCATCATTACCATCTTTCTAAATTCCATATATATATATATGCATTAGTGAGAAAAGTAAGTCAAAAAGAAAAACACAAATACAGTTATTTTTAAATTATTCATAGTAGCAGGCAAATTTGGTGTAGGAGTACAGAAAGAAGTAGGGCAAAATCTCAGATGTTTTGCCAAGAGAACACACTGGTCACAGGAAACAACCTCTTCCAACAACAAAAGAGAAGACTCTACACATGGACATCATTAGATGGTCAACAGTGAAATCAGACTGATGATATTTTTTGCAGCCAAAGATGGAGTAAGCTGACAGTGGCTCAGAACATGAACCCCTTACTGCTGAATTCAGCCTTAAATTGAAGAAAGTAAGGAAAACCACTAGACCATTCAGGTATGACCTAAATCAAATCCCTTATGATTATACAGTGGAAGTGAGAAATAGATTCAGGGGATTAGATCTGATAGAGTACCTGATGAACTATGGAAGGACGTTTGTGACATTGTACAGAGGCATGGAACAAGACAATCCCCAAGAAAAAGAATTGCAAAAAAGCAAAATGTCTGTCTGAAGAGGCATTACAAATAGCTGTGAAAAGAAGAGAAGCAAAAAGCAAAGGAGAAAAGGGAAGATATACCCATTTGAAGGCAGAGTTCCAAAGAATAGCAAGGAGAGATAAGAAAGCCTTCCTCAGTGATCAGTGCAAAGAAATAGAGAAAAACAGTAGAATGGGAAAGACTAGAGATCTCTTCAAGAAAATTAGAGATACCAAGGGAATATTTCATGCAAAGATAGGCACAATAAAGGACAGAAATTGTATGCACCTAACAGAAGCAGAAGATATTAAGAGGAGGTGGCAAGAATACACAGAAGAACAGCACAAAAGAGATCTTCATGACCAGATAATGATGTGATGTCATCACTCAATTAGAACCAGACAACCTAGAATGTGAAGTTAAGCCTTAGGAAGCATCACTACAGACAAAGCTAGTGAAGGTGATGGAATTCCAGCTAAGCTATTTCAAATCCTAAAGTATGATGCTATGAAAGTGCTGCACTCAATATGCCAGCAAATTTGGAAAACTCAGCAGTGGCCACAGGACTGGAAAAGGTCAGTTTTCATTCCAATCCTAAAGAAAGGCAATGACAAAGAATGCTCAAACTACTGCACAATTGTACTCATCTCACACGCTAGTAATGTTCAAAATTCTCGAAGCCAGGCTTCAGCAATACGTGAACCATGAACTTCCAGATACTCAAGCTGGTTTTAGAAAAGGCAGAGGAACCAGAGATCAAATTGCCAATAACTGTCAGATCATTGAAAAAGCAAGAGTTCCAGAAAAAACACTTACTTCTGTTCATTGACTATGCCAAAACCTTTGACTGTGTGGATCCCAGCAAACTGTGGAAAGTTCTTCAAGAGATGGGAATACCAGATCACCTGACCTGCCTCTTAAGAAATCTGCATGCAAGTAAAGAAGCAACGGTTAGAACTGGATTTGGAAAAACAGACTGGTCCCAAATAGGAAAAGGAGTATGTCAAGGCTGCACATTGTCACCCTGCTTATTTAACTTCTATGCAGAGTACATCATGAGAAGCACTGGGCTGGATGAAGCACAAGATGGAATCAGGATTGCCGGGAGAAATATCAATAACCTCAGATACGCAGATGACACCACCCTTATGGCGGAAACTGAAGAAGAATTAAAGAGTCTGTTGATGAAAGTGAAAGAGGAGAGTGAAAAAGTTGGCTTAAAACTTAACATTCAGAAAACTAAGATCATGGCATCTGGTCCCAGCAATTCATGGCCAATAGATGGGGAAACAGTGCAAACAGTGATAGACTATATATTTTTGGACTCCAAAGTCACTGCAGATGGTGACTGCAGTCGTGAAATTAAAAGACTCTTCCTCCTTGGAAGAAGTTATGACCAAACTAGACAGCATATTACTTTACTAGTATGTGAGGTGAGTGTAATTGTGAGGTAGTTTGAGCATTCTTTCACATTGCCTTTCTCTGGGATTGGAATGAAAACTGACCTTTTCCAGTCCTGTGGCCACTGCTGAGGTTTTCAAATTTGCTGGCATATTGAATGCAGCACTTTCACAGAATCATCTTTCAGAATTTGAAATAGCTCAACTGGTATCCCATCACCTCCACTAGCTTTGTTTGTAGGGATGCTTCCTAAGGCCCACTTGACTTCACATTCCAGCATGTCTAGCTCTAAGTGAGTGATCATACTATGGTGGTTATCTGGGTCATGAAGATTTTTTTTGTATAGTTTTTCTGTGTATTCTTACCACGTCCTCTTAATATCTTCTGCTTCTGTTTGGTCCATACCATTTCTGTCCTTTATTGTGCTCATCTTTGCATGAAATGTTCCCTTGGTATCTCTAATTTTCTTGAAGTGATCTCTAGTCTTTCCCATTCTATTGTTTCCCTCTATTTTTTGCGTTGATCGCTGGGGAAGGCTTTCTTATCTCTCCTTGCTATTCTTTGGAACTCTGCATTCAAATGGGTATATCTTTCCTTTTCTCCTTTGCTTTTCACTTCTCTTCTTTTCTCAGCTACTTTTAAGGCCTCTTCAGACAGACATTTTGCTTTTTTGCATTTCTTGTTCTTGGGGATGAGCTTGTATCCCTGCCGCTTGTAAAATGTCATGAACCTCCATCCAGTTCATCAGGTACTCTGTCTATCAGATCTAGTCCTTTAAATCTATTTCTCACTTCCACTGTAAACTCATAAGTGATTTGATTTAGGTCATACCCGAATGGTCTAGTGGTTTTCTCTACTTTCTTCAATTTAAGTCTGAATTTGGCAATAAGGAGTTCATGTTCTGAGCCACAGTAAGCTCCTGGTCTTGTTTTTGCTGACTGTATAGAGCTTCACCATCTTTGGCGGCAAAGAATAGAATCATTCTGATTTTGGTGTTGACCATCAGGTGATGTCCATGTGTAGAGTCTTCACTTGTGTTGTTGGAAGAGGGTGTTTGCTATGACCAGTGTGTTCTCTTAGCAAAACTCTGTTTGCCTTTGCCCTGCTTCATTCAGTACCCCAAGGCCAAATTTGCCTGTTACTTCAGCTGTTTCTTGACTTCCTACTTTTGCATTTCAGTCCTCTATAATGAAAATGACATCGTTTTTGGGGGTGTTAGTTCTAGACGGTCTTGTAGGTCTTCATAGATCCGTTCAACTTCAGCTTTTTCCCCATTACTGGTCAGGACATAGACTTCAGTTACCGTGATATTGAATAGTTTGCCTTGGAAACAAACAGAAATAATTCTGTCATTTTTAAGATTGCATCCAAGTACTGCATTTCAGACTCTTTGTTGACTATGATGGCTACTCCTTTTCTTCTAAGGGATTCTTGCCCAAAGTAGTAGACATATTGATCATCTGAGTTAAATTCACCCATTCCAGCCCATTTTTGTTCACCGATTCCTAAAATGTTGACATTCACTCTTGCCATCTCCTGTTTGACCACTTCCATTTACCTTGATTCATGGACCTAACATTCCAGGTTCCTATGCAATATTGCTCTTTACAGCATCGGACCTTTGCATCCATCACCAGTCACATCCACAGCTCAGGGTTGTTTTTCTTTGGCTCCATCTCTTCATTCTTTTGGAGTTATTTCTCCACTGATCTCCAGTAGCATATTGAGCACCTACCAACCTGAGGAGTTCATCTTTCAGTGTCCTATCTTTTTGCCTTTTCATACTGTTCATGGGGTTCTCAAGGCAAGAATAATGAAGTGGTTTGCCATTCCCTTCTCTAGTGGACCACATTTCATCAGAACTCTCAACCAATAAACTGTGGGAAATTCTTCAAAGATGGGAATACCAAACCACTTGACTTGTCTCTTGAGAAATCTGTACGCAGGTCAGTTAGCAACAGTTAGAACTGGACATGAACAATAGTCTGGTTCCAAATAGGAAAAGAAATATGTCAAGCCTGTATATTGTCACCCTGCTTATTTAACTTATATGCAGAGTACATCATGAGAAATGCTGGGCTGGATGTAGCACAAGCTGGAATCAAGGTTGCCAGGAGAAATATCAATAACCTCAGAAATGCAGATGACATCATCCTTATGGCAGAAATGAAGAAGAACTAAAGAGCCTCTTGATAAAAGTGAAAGAAGAGAGTGTAAATTTTGGCTTAAACCTCAACATTCAGAAAACTAAGATCATGGTATCTGGTTCCATCACTTCATAGAAAATACATGGGAAACAGTGGGAACAATGGCAGACTTTATTTTTGAGGGGTCCAAAATCACTGAAGGTGGTGACTGTAGCCCAGAAATTAAATGCAAGGAAATTATGACCAGCCTAGACAGCATATTAAAAAGCAGAGACATTACTTTGCCAACAAATGTCTATCTAGTCAAAGCTATGGTTTTCCAATAGTCATGTATGAATGTGAGAGTTGGACTATGAAGGAAAAGGAGCACCGAAGAATTGATGCTTTTGAACTGTGTGTTGGAGAAGACTCTTGAGAATCCCTTGGACTGCAAGGAGGTCGAACCTGTCCATCCTAAAGGAAATCAGTCCTGAATATTCGTTGGAAGGACTGATGCTGAAGCTTAAACTCCAGTATTTGGCCACCTGATGTGAAGAGCTGACTCACTGGAAAAGACCCTGATGCTGGGAAAGATTGAGAGTGGGAGGAGAAGTGGATGACAGAGGATGAGATGGTTGGATGGCGTCACTGACTCAATGGACATGAGTTTGAGTAAACTCATGGAAATAATGGACCAGGAAGCCTGATGTGCTGCACTCCATGGGGCTGAAAAGAGTCGGACATGACTGAGTACTTAACTGAACTGAATTATCAAAAGGAAATCAAATCTACAGCCCTTTCTCTAGCATTTACTTTCTATGTGGGGAGTTGGGAAAATTTGGCTGACACAATTAATTTTACCTTTTTTCCATGTTTATACAACTGAGTTCCTACTCCATATGCAGTTATTTATCTTTCCTTTGGTTTAACATAATAACATTCAATATCGTCCCTGGTAGCTCAGCTGGTATAAAATCCGCCTATAATGCAGGAGACCTGGGTTCAATCCCTGGGTTGGGAATATCCTGTGGAGAAGGGAACAGCTACCCATTCCAGTATTATGGCCTGGAGATTTCCGTGGACTGTATAGTCCTTTGGTTCACAAAGAGTCAAGCACGACTGAGTGACTTTCACTTCCATTATAAATATAGATAGGTAGGTAGATAGATAGATGGAGACACAGACACAGATGGATATATATTTTAAAACATTAGTCTCCATTTTAGCATACTATTCCCCTGGATAAGTGCACAACAGTATTTTAACTGTATAAATATTGTTTTGAAATATTTTTCCATTATAAATAATGTGGTAGTGTTTAGTTTCATAAATAAATATCCAAGTGCCTCTCTGGTTATTTTAAGTTATTTCCTAAGACTAGAATTGCCAGGTCAAGATATGTGACTATTATAAAGAATTTCAATGAATATTACCAAAAATTGCCATTGGAAGATTTAATTTTTATTCCACCAGCAACATAATGTATGCCTTACTTCATGAACTTTCATATTTTTGTCACATTTTTATGTATCTCTTTTATTGGAATATAATTGCTTTACAATGCTCTATTAGTTTCAATTGTACAACCTCATGAATCAGCCATATGGATATATCCCCCCCCCCCCTTGAGCCTCCTGTTCCCCATCCATCTAGGTTATTCACAGGGCAGTGAGTTGAGTTCCCTGTGCTATACAACAGCTTCCTGCCAGCTATTTTACATATGGTGGGGTGCATATGTCAGTGCTACTCTATCCATTTGTATCCCTCTCCTTCCCCTTCTATGTCCACAAGTCCTCCATTCTCTACATCTACACCTCTATTCCTGGCCTGCAAATAGGTTCATCAGAGCCATTTTTCTGGATTCCATATATATATATATTAATAAACAATGTTTTTTTTTCTCTTTCTGATTTACTCAGCAATCCCACTACTAGGAATATACCCTGAGAAAACCATAACTCAAAAAGACACCTATACCCAATGTTCATTGCTCCACTGTTTACAATAACCAGGACATGGAAGCAACTTAGACATCCATCAATAGATGGATAAGGAAGATGTGGTACATATACAGAATGGTGCATAGCTTTTATTTTGTGAATTATCTGTTCATACCATGTGCCAATATTCTATAATAAATTAATTTTCAAATTTTCTTTTTACAGAATATTTTAGGAACCTTTAATCATTTACCTCTCATCTGTTAAAAATACAACCAATTCCTTTAAGATCTTACTCCTTTGCCTGATATAACCAATGCTGTGCTAAACACATAGCAAATATAATACAAATCACATAAAATATTTGGAAAGTATTTTATTTCAAATGCCATTGTGTAAGTGTTTAAAGGAGGAAGAGAACTAGAGCATAACACCATACCCTTCATAATTCATTGTTTCATTTAATATCAGAGCTGGAAAGGTATTGTAATAGAGGAGTTTAGAGTAGAAGAGACCATTTTATGAACTATGCCCTTTAACTGTAAAAATGATGCGGTTTGTCCTATTATTACACAGATGAAGGGACTTCTGCTTCACAATTTACATTTATGTTTTTTTATATTTCATAGTTTATATCTTAGATTCCTTATATATATCTGTCATCTTTTTTATACATATTTTTTCATCCTTGTGAAATGTTGAGACATTGTGAGGTTTGTGTGTGTGTAGAACGAGTGAGATATGAGTGGATTTTAAATTTATAAGAGGACATTAGAAAAAACTCCCTGTGCAACTAGAAGGATCTTCATATCAACAAATATATCTATAATATATAAAATAATTATATAATATATATTATAAATATATATTATAATTTATTAAAATTTATGGTATAATCAAATTAATAACTTTTTAATGGGTACTGTAATTGTCCTATATATACCCAGAAAAATGCAGTCCTAAATCTGAACTTCATTATTAAATGATTTAAACAAAAGCTAAAAGTCCCATGAACAGAGGAGGCTGTTGGGCTATAGTCCAAAGGGTTGCAAAGAGTCAGACATAACTGAGCAACCAAGCACACACATACAAAATTGAATTAAACTCTACCAAAACAGAACTTAGGCTTTTAACCTAATCATCAAGCTTATGTCCACTCAATAATCAAAATTTTAAAAATGCACAGATATTTATCTTTGATAAGAAAAGGTCTAAAGGAGGGTCTTTTAAAAAGATATTCACTATTTTTTTTATTTGTGTTATATATATAATAATAATAATAATTATTATTATTATTATTTATACCTTCTTCCTACTACACTGATATTTTGAGATTCTTTTCAGACTACCATTCTCTATGAGAGAAGGCATGATGTGAACTGATCAACGACACAGAATCACAACTCTACAGGGAGAAAGTACCTGAGAGGCCTGAATTACATGTGAAGTAATTGTCCTGGATCTATAATAAATTTCAACTGCCTGGTTCAAAACACAGATCCAGGGCAGGAAACCAATCCCTTAGAAAAATTCTTTGGATAAAAATGCCACTGAATTTAATTGGAAAAGCCTTGGTTTTGAAAACCAGTGTTCCAGAAAATGACAAATTAAATGCACAATTACTCTGGATTGCTTGGAGGTAGCTTCACAATTTCAGCAAAAAGGCTGAACAAGAAACATGTGCTTTAGAGAAAAAGCATCTGATGTGTCTTTAATATCATATGAATGCCATTACAACTCCAGATGAAAATATAAAAAGTCTGAATTACATGGTAAAATTATGGAAAATAGATAATCTGAGAAATACAAAGGCAGAAGGCTAACCTGAGTAAGCCCAGTTTCTTACCCTATAATATATTTACATATGTTAAGATAGGAGCTCTTTTATTTTTGAATAATCAGGGATAGTCAAACAGACAGAATTCCTCTGGATAACACCATCATTTTTATTCAAAAGTTTTTTCAAGCTCTACAGTTGTAATCAAGCATAACTGGGAGACAAGGTCTCCTGGTTCAGTTTTTAGTGTATCATTCACTATACCAAGCACATTGCACCACATTAATGTAGTGGTGATTTGCTGATTTTCGTAATGAGGTAATTTCATAACATGTTGACAGATAAGATGAGTTGAATAGTTTGTGATCCTCTTCTTGCCATATACAAATTGCCAGATGTTACTTTCTCTCTGAAGCTTTCCCTGTTCCTTACCGTTTTTATCTACTCCTTCCCTTTTTGCTCCTTCCTCCTTTGCTCCTTATACACATTAGTGTTTAGTATTATAATTAAAATTTTGTATATACTGTATCATTACTTGTTGTTGCTAAGTCACTTCGGTCATGGCCAACTCTTTGCGACCCCATAGACAGCAGCCCACCAGGCTCCCCTGTCCCTGGGATTCTCCAGGCAAGAACACTAGAGTGGGTTGTCATTTCCTTCTTCAATGCATGCAAGTGAAAAGTGAAAGTGAAGTTGCTCAGTCGTGTCCAACTTTCGTGACCCCATGGACTGCAGCCCACCAGGCTCCTCCATCCATGGGATTTTCCAGGCAAGAGTACTGGAGTGGGGTGCCATTGCCTTCTCCGTATCATTACTCACTGACACAATAGATGAAGGTAGAAACTTATTTCTTTATTAAAATTATTACAGGCATGCCTCAGTTACTATGCTTCACTTTATTGTACTTCTTAGATATTGCATTTTTATTTTTTTTACAAATTTAAAGTCTATGGCAATCCTGCATCAATGAGGCCTATAGGCACCATTTTTCCAATAGCACTTGCTCATTTGATGTCTCTATGTTACATTTTGGTAATTCTTGCAATATTTCAAATTTTTTTCATTATTATATTGTTACGGTGATCTGTGATCTAAATCTTTGATGCTACTATTGTAATTGTTTTGGGGCACCACAAACCACAACCATATGCAAATGGCAAACTTAATTGATAAATTTGTGTTTTCTGATTGCCCTACTGACCAGCCATTCCCTGTCTCTGTCTTTCTCCTCAGGCATCTCTATTCCCTTAGACACAGTACTGTAATTAGGCCAATTAATAACTTTGCAACAACCTCTAAATGTTCAAGTGAAAGGAAGAGTCTCTGTCTCTCAATTTCAATCAAAAGCCAGACATAATTAAGCTTACTGAGTTATAAATGCAAAGAAACAGTTCTTGAAGGAAATAAAAAGTGCTCCTCCAGTGAGCACATGAATAATAAGAAAGCAAAAGAGAATTATTGCTGATGTGGAGAAAGGGTTAGTGACCTTGATAAAAGATCAATCCAGCCTCAATATTCCCTTAAGCCAAAACCTCATCCAGAGCAAGGCCCTAACTCGATTCAATTCCATGAAGACTGGGTGAGGTAAGGAAGCCACAGAAGAGGTAAAGCTAGAAGAGATTGGTTATGAAGTGCAAGGAAAGAAGCTATCTCCATAACATAAATGTGTAAAATGAAGCAGCAAGAGTGGATATAGAAGCTGCAGAAAGCTATCCAGATTATCTAGCAAAGAAAATTAATGAAGGTGGCCTCAATAAGCAACAGATTTTCAATTCAGATGAAACAGCTTTATTTTGGAAGAAGATTCCACCCAAGACTTTCATAGCTAGAAAGAAGTCAATGCCTGGCTTCAAAGTTTCAAAGGACAGACTAATTCTCTAATTATAGACTAATACAGCTGGTGACACTTAGCTGAAATCAATGCTCATTTGTCATTTGGAAATTCCTAGGGCCCTTAATAATTATGCTAATTTACTCTGCCTATCATGTGTCAATGGAACAACAAAGCCTTGGTGACAACCCATCTGTTGACAATATGACTTACTGAAAATTTCAAGCCCGTTTAGAATCATTGCTCAGAAAAAGAAATCCCTTTCAAAATATTACTGTTCACTGACAATACACCTGTTCACCCAAGTTCTGATGGAGGTGTACAACAAGATTACCATTGTTTTCATGCCTGATAAAACAGCATCCATTGTGTAGCCCACAGATCAAGTAGTTTCCATTTTTCAGTCTATTATTTAAGAAGGGCACTGTAAAACTATTGTTGCCATTGATAATGGTTTCTCTGATGGGTCTGAACAAAGTAAATTGAAAACCTTGTGGAAAGAATTTCCCATTCCACATGCCATGAAGAACACCCATGATTTATGGAAGAAGTCAAACTACTAATGTTAAGAGGAGTTTAGAAGGACCTGATCTGACACTCATGGATGACTCTAATGGAAGAAGTAACTGCAGATGTGGTGGAAATTAACAAAAGAATCAGAAGTAGAAGTGAAGCATGAAGATGTGACCGATTTGCTGAAATCTCATCCTAAAACTTTAAGGGATGAGGAGCTGCTTGTTATGGATGAACAAAGAAAGTGGTCTCTTGAGATGGAATCTTATTCTGGTAAAGATGCTGTGAATACTGTTGAAACGACAACAAAGGATTTAGAATATTACATAAAATTAGTTGATAAAGCAGTGGCAGGGTTTAAGAGGATTGCCTCTAATTTTCAAAGACATTCTACTGGGGGTAAAATGCTATCAAACAGCACTGTCTGCTACAGAGAAATCATTCCTGAAAGAAGGAGTGAATCAATACAGCAAACTTTACTGCTTTCTTATTTTAATACATTTCTAGAGCCATCCCAGCCTTCAGCAACCATGACTGTGCTCAGTCAGTAGCTATCAGCATAGAGGCAAGACATTCTGCCAGCAAAAAGATTACAACTTTCTGAAGTTACTCTGCTTATTTAACTTATATGCAAAGTACATCATGAGAAACGCTGGCTGGATGAAGCAAAAGCTGGAATCAAGATTGCTGGGAGAAATATCAATAACCTCAAATATGCAGATGATACCATCTTTATGGCACAAAGCAGAGAAGAACTAAAGAGCCTCTTGTATTATACAGAGTGATGTAAAGAGACACAGATGTTTAGAACAGTCTTTTGGACTCTGTGGGAGAGGGAGAGGGTGGGATAATTTGGGAGAATGGCATTGAAACATGTATAACATCATATAAGAAATGAATCGCCAGTCCAGGTTCCATGCAGGATACAGGATGCTTGGGACTGGTGCACTGGGATGACCCAGAGGGATGGTATTGGGAAGGAGGTGGGAGAGGGGTTCAGGATGGGGAACACGTGTACACCTGTGGTGGATTCATGTTGATGTATGGCAAAACCAATACAATAATTAAAATAAATAAATTTAAATAAAAAACAAACAAACAAAAAAATAAAGAGCCTCTTGATAAAAGTGAAAGAGGACAGTGGAAAAGTTGGCTTAAAATTAAACATTTAAAAACTAAGATCATGGCATCTGGTCCCACCACTTCATGACCAATAGATGGAGAAACAGTGGAAACAGTGACAGACTTTACTTTTTAGGGCTCCAAAATCACTGCAGATGGTGATTGCAGCCAGGAAATTAAAAGACTCTTATTCCTTGGAAGAAAAGTTATGACCAACCTAGATGGCATATTCAAAAGCAGAGACATTACCTTGCCAACAAAGGTCCATCTAGTCAAAGCCTTGATTTTTTCAGTAGTTATCTATGGATGTGAGAGTTGGATTATAAAAAAGCTGAGAGCTGAAGAATTGATGCTTTTGAACTGTAGTATTGGAGAAGACTCTTGAGAGTCCCTTAGACTGCAAGGAGGTCCAACCAATCCAGCCTAAAGGATATCAGTCCTGGATATTCACTGGAAGCATTGATGTTGAAGTTGAAACTCCAATACTTAGTCTACCTGATGCAAAGAGCTGACTCATTGGAAAAGACTCTGATGCTGGGAAAGATTGAGAGTGGGAGGAGAAGGGGATGACAGGGAATGAGATGTTTTGATGGCATCACTGACTCTGTGGACATGAGTTTGCATAAACTCCAGGAGTTGGTGATGAACAGGGAGGCCTGGTGTGCTGCGGTTCATGGTGTTGCAAAGAGTGGACAAGACTGGGCAACTGAACTGAACTGAAGGCTCATATGATGGTTAATATTATTTAGCAATAAAGCATTTCTTAAATAAAGTTCTATACATTTTAAATACATAATGCTATTGCACACATAATAGACTACAGTATGCTGTAAATATAACATATATGCAGTGGGGAAATAAAAAAAATATTGTTTCATTGCTTTATTGCTATATTTGCTTTATAGTGTTGACCTGGAACTGATCTGTAATATCTCTGAGGTATTGCAGATAAGTAAGTACCACTTATTCTTTACCCATTCATCTGTCAATAGGCATTTAGGTTGCTTTCATATCTTCAGTTCAGTTCAGTTCAATCGCTCAGTCATGTCTGACTCTTTGTGATCCCATGAACCGCAGCATGCCAGGCCTCCCTGTCCATCACCAACTCCCGGAGTCCACCCAAACCCATGTCCATTGAGTCAGTGATGCCATCCAACCATCTCATCCTCTGTATTCCCCTTCTCCTTCTGCCCCCAATCCCTCCCAGCATCAGGGTCTTTTACAATGAATCAACACTTCTCATGAGGTGGCCAAAGTATTGGAGTTTCAGCTTCAACATCAGTCCTTCAATGAACACCCAGGACTTATCTCCTTTAGGATGGCCTGGTAGTCTCTTGCCAAGGGACTCTCAAGAGTCTTCTCCAACACCACAGTTCAAAAGCATCAATTCTTTGGCACTCAATTTTCTGTATTGTCCAACTCTCACATCCATACATGACCACTGGAAAAACCATAGCCTTGACTAGACAGACCTTTGTTGGCCAAGTAATGTCTCTGCTTTTTAATATGCTGTCTAGGTTAGTCATAATGTTCCTTCCAAGGAGTAAGCGTCTTTTAATTTCATGGCTGCAGTCACCATCTGCAGTGATTTTGGAGCCCAGAAAAATAAAGTCAGACACTGCTTCCACTGTTTCCCTATCTATTTGCCATGAAGTGATGGGACCAGATGCCATAATTTTAGTTTTCTGAATGTTGAGCTTTAAGCCAACTTTTTTACTCTCCTCTTCCACTTTCATCAAGAGGCTGTTTTGTTCTTCTTCACTTTCTGCCATAAGGGTGGTGTCATCTGCATATCTGAAGATACTGATATTTCTCCCGGCAATCTTGATTCCAGCTTGTGCTTCCTCCATCCCAGCGTTTTTCATAATGTACTCTGCATATAAGTAAAATAAGTAGGGTGACAATATACAGCCTTGACGTACTTCTTTTCCTATTTGGAACCAGTCTATTTTTCCATGTACAGTTCTGTTGTTTCCTGACCTGAGTACAGATTTCTCAAGAGGCAGGTCAGGTGGTCTGGTATTCCCATCTCTTTCAGAATTTCCCAAAGTTTATTGTGATCCACACAGTCAAAGGCTTTTTCATAGTCAATAAAGCAGAAGTAGATGCTTTTCTGGAACTCTCTTGCTTTTTCAATGAACCAGCAGATGTTGGCAATTTGATCTCTGGTTCCTCTGCCTTTTCTAAAACCAGCTTGAACATCTGCAAGTTCACGGTTCACATATTGCTGAAGCCTGGCTTGGAGAATTTTGAGCATTACTTTACTAGTGTGTGAGATGAGTGCGATTGTGTAGTACTTTGAGCATTCTTTGGCATTGCCTTTTTTTGGGACTGGAATGAAAACACCTTTTCCAGTCCTGTGGCCACTGCTGAGTTTTCCAAATTTGCTGGCATATTGTGTGCAGCAGTTTCACAGCATCATGTTTCAGCATTTGAATTAGCTCAACTGAAATTCCATCACCTCCACTAGCTTTGTTCATAGTGATGCTTCCTAAGGCCCACTTAACTTCACATTCCAGGATGTCTGGCTCTAGTTGAGTGATCACACCATCGTGATTATCTGGGTCATGAAGATCTTTTTTGTACAGTTCTTCTGTGTATTCTTGCCACCTCTTCTTAGTATCTTCTGCTTCTGTTAGGTCCTTCCCATTTCTGTCCTTTATTGAGCCCATCTTTGCATAAAATAATGCTGCTTTATTGTCACCGTGCTTTTTTAACTTATATGCAGAGTACATCATGAGAAATGCTGGGCTGGATGAAGCACAAGCTGGAATAAAGATTGGTGGGATAAATATCAATAACCTCAGATATGCAGATGTCACCACCCTTATGGCAGAAAGTGAAGAAGAACTAAAGAGCTTCTTGATGAAAGTGAAAGAAAACTCTGATGAACATCAGGGTGCATGTATCCTTTTGAATTGTGGTTTTTTTTTTTTGTTTTTGTTTTTGTTTTCCAGATACATACCCAGGATTAGAATTGCTAGATCCCAACCAGTCCATTCTGAAGGAGATCAGCCCTGGGATTTCTTTGGAAGAAATCCAGCTAAAGCTGAAACTCCAGTACTTTGGCCACCTCATGCGAAGAGTTGACTCATTGAAAAAGACTCTGATGCTGGGAGGGATTGGGGGCAGGAGCAGAAGGGGAAGACAGAGGATGAGATGGCTGGATGGCATCACTGACTCGATGGACGTGAGTCTCAGTGAACTCTGGGAGTTGATGATGGACGGGGAGGCCTGGCGTGCTGCAATTCATGCGGTCACAAAGGGTCGGACATGACTGAGCAACTGATCTGATTTGATAGTAGTTCTATTTTTATCTGTTATTAATTAAGTTTTTCATTGAATTTAAACACTGTATGCTACTTTTTAGTATTGTTCTCACAACTTTGCTCCCTGAGCCCCTTATTAGTATTTATATAGACACATTTGAACTATTTCCCTCAAAATCAACCCTACCTACTTATCTCCTGTATCGAAAAAATTATGATATTCACATTTTTCTACTAATATTTTTTACAAATCAGACATTATTAAATTTAATATAATTCTGATTCTTTCCTGATAAGTATCTAAATCACCTCTGTGTGAGTCCTCATTCTCCTTTACCTTCTTGTTTAAAATTTAAGAAATTAAACTTTTTTGATTTAGTAGTTGATTTTGAATGGGAAATTGATTAGACCCTTTAGGAAAACTTCCAATGACATGATATTATCTCTGTGTAAACAGAGTAGAATGATCAGACCAAAACAGAGATAAGTTAAGAATCCTGTGTAGGCATATTAATCCTTGACCCTTTCCTAGACTATGCTGTTCTTTATAAATTTCTAAGCTCCTTTTTTTGACAGGCAGAATACAGTTCACCCTGTGAATATTTTTCAAATGGCTGCTTTTTCAGGAATTAGGTGCAGGCATACGAGAGAACAGCAGGAGGAGATCAGCTTAGAGGGTGAATATGCTTATAAACAAGTAGTGTGTTAATTAAAATAGTATGGGGTAAGAAAGAGATAAATTCACTAGCAGATTATTTTTAATAACCTGAGAAACCTAAAGTTACACACAGCAAGTTGAGGGGATTTACAAAGATTGTTAAAGATTATTACATATGATGTAATTGGTGGTTTACTTTGGATAGAATTGAATTAAAGTATATCATTCATTGTGTTTATATGAGAAGAAAATAATCAAATCTTAAAGTTTAAACTAGAAGATAGTCTATGAGAACTTATTTTAGGAAAAAAGTGTCTAAAGGACAATATTTTTGTTCTTGATCCATATTTCTCTTAACAGTTAACACTGTATATTCAAATACTACCTTCCTGTAAAATTTTCTGTTTAGGAATACTATTTAAACTGCAAGTCATTAAAGCTGTTCCATAATGCCTCACTTTTAATATCTCAAGAACATATAAAAATCCATTATTCATTATTGAATTATAGCTGTGTATTATATTCATGAACTCTTCACATGAGGTGGCCAAAGTACTGGAGTTTCAGCTTTAGCATCATTCCTTCCAAAGAAATCCCAGGGCTGATCTCCTTCAGAATGGAGTGGTTGGATCTCTTTGCAGTCCAAGGGACTCTCAAGAGTCTTCTCCAACACCACAGTTCAAAAGCATCAATTCTTCGGCGCTCAGCCTTCTTCACAGTCCAACTCTCACATCCATACATGACCACAGGAAAAACCATAGCCTTGACTAGACGAACCTTTGTTGGCAAAGTAATGTCTCTGCTTTTGAATATGCTCTCTAGGTTGGACATAACTTTCCTTCCAAGGAGTAAGCGTCTTTTAATTTCATGGCTGCAGTCTGATGCTGGAAGGGATTGGGGGCAAGAGGAGAAAGGGACGACAGAGGATGAGATGGCTGGATGGCATCACTGACTCTATGGACGTGAGTCTCAGTGAACTCTGGGAGTTGGTGATGGACAGGGAGGCCTGGTGTGCTGCGATTCATGGGGTCGCAAAGAGTCGGACACGACTGAGCGACTGATCTGATCTGATCTGATCTGATATTCATGAACTATAACAGACAGCTGGAAAAGTATCTTTAACCATTTTTTTGTATCATGAGAATGAACAATTATGTGTAATTAATTTATATTTCTTTCTGAAAACTCTTTATGTACATGGGATGTTAGGATGTTTCCTATTAATCTATGAGAATTTTCACATATGTAAGTAGGCTACAGGTTCATGGGGTCGCTAAGAGTCGGACTCGACTAAGTGACTTCCCTTTCACTTTTCACTTTCATGCATTGGAGAAGGAACGGCAACCCACTCCAGTACTCTTGCGTGGAGAACCCCAAGGACAGAGGAGCCTAGTGGGCTGCTGTCTATCCGGTCGCACAGAGTCAGACACGCCTGACGCGATTTAGCAGCAGCAACAGCATATTAAAGCATTACCAGTAATATTGGTCCAAAGAAAATTTTCAGGCTATTAGCTTTAATAATTATGGGGCTTCCCTGGTGGCTCAGACGATTAAAAAAAAAGGGGGTCTGCCTGCAATTCAGGAGACCCGGGTTCAATCCCTGGGTTGGGAAGATCCTCTGGAGAAGGAAATGGCAACCCACTCCAGTACTCTTGCCTGGAAAATTCCACGGACTGAGGAGCCTGGTAGGCTACAGTCCATGGGGTCACAAAGAGTCAGACACGACTGAATGACTTCACTTATACTTGTTATCTTACTCGCCTAATATACTCATCAATGGTAATAGTCCTTTTCTTGTTTAGGAAGTTTTCCTCTACCTAAACCATTAAGTCTCCTTTTCTTCCAGTTTTAATATAGTTCTTTTGTTTTATATATTTTAAATTTATTTCTATGTTATTAAAAGAAAACTTAAATTTATATTTTTTACAAACTACTAATTTTCCAAAATCATTTGTAGCAAATTATTTCCATAAGCTTAGATTTTTAGATGTTTTTACTATAAAATACACAAAATATTCAATTTATTATTGTTAATGTTTTAAAACCAAAACATCCTGGCAGTCTATGAAAAGTTACATGTAATCTGTACTTCCCTTTACGTATAAGAATGTGTTTAGTTTTAATATTAGAAGTAAAATAGTACTTTTATCCTATTTCTTTGTAAAATAAGACCATAATATACTTCTAGTTTCTTACCTTGGTTTTCAGGTTTAGATTAAGTTTATTCACAATTATGTGCTGAAAATGAAAATATTCAAAGATAAATTCTGAGAACTCCCACTCCTTTCTGTGTCTGCATAGATAGGCTTCTGAGGTTCTGATTGAATAATTTATAGGAGATTAGATTTATTAAAGAAGTGTAATCAGAAAGAGAAAAACCAATATTTTATATTAATATACATATGGGGAATCTAGAAAAATGGTATAGATGAACTTATTTGCAAAGAAGAAATAGAGACACAAACAGAGAACAAATGTGTGATGCCAAGAGGGGAAGGTGGGGTGGGATAGATTGAGATTTACATAGATACACTATATGTATAAAATAGATAACTAATGAGAATCTCCATTCTAAAGCATCTACCTAATGCTCTGTTAGGGCTTCCCTTGTGGCTCAGCTGGTGAAGAATCTGTCTGCAATGCTGGAGACCTGGGTTCAATCCCTGGGTTGGGAAGATCCCCTGGAGAAGGGAAAGGCTACCCACTCCAGTATTCTGGCCTGGAGAATTCCATGGACTGTATAGTCCATGGGACTGCAAAGAGTCAGACATGACTAAGAGAGCTTCACTAAAGCTCTGTGATAATCTAAATAGGAAGAAATTCTAAAAAAGAGGGGATATATGTATACATATGGCTGATTCACTCTGCTGTGCAGCAGAAACTAACTTGACATTGTAAAGCATTTATCTTCCAAAAAAAAAAAAGTCCGTGGACTAGACCAGAACAGTGATAAATTGCCAGAGGGAAGGAAGATCAGGGTGAAATAAAGTAGGCCTTTTGAATATTAGAGAAAATTGAAGGAGTAGAAGTGTGAATAAAATGGAAAACCATTTTGAAAATTTTATGCTGTCTTGTTTGTTGTTAAAATTCATGCCTCCCAGACTTTCAAAGATTTCATTAGTTACTGGAGAAAGGAGGAGATAATTGAGGAGGCTGGCTTGTTATGTTGCTAACAAATTTAGCAGTTGAAAGGCTGCAAGAAATCCCATCATGTTAATGTCTATTCTTTATTATTAGCTATCAAGGCATTTTTCTAATTTTAAATAATAGTGCAATAAACATTTTTTATAAGATTTCCCCCTTATAATGTGTTCACATCTTTAATGAAATAACCAAAGAGAATAATTTCCCAGCTCTTAAAGTATATTTCCAGACTACTCCCCAGAATAGTTATCACTATTTACATTCCAATAGTTATATATGAGTATAAAATTTTCAGTGAAAACTGGGAAGCAGATAGTATTATTATTATTATACATTTTAATTTGTTTAATCAGAACTTTATTTTTCTTTTATCTTGTTTTGCTTTATTTTACTTCTGATTGTTAAATATATTTTACTGTATTTGATAATAGTTGTGTCTGTTCTTGTGAAAAAGTTATTTTATGTCATGCATGCCTGCCGGGAGCCAGCACAGGAGTTCCCACCCATGACAAAGGTCACGCGGAGAGGATCTGACATGCAAAGGCGAATCAGAACTCAAGGGGCCCCCCTGAACCTGCCCGAGCATCTACCCCAAAACCAAAATCTGTCTGTTTTACTATTTCACAACATTCACCAACTCTTCTGACATTAATGGGGGGCTATCCGCGACCACCTTTCTCTGTAAGAAAATCAACTTAAAACTCTAGTTAATAAGTCTCCTGGGCATAATAGGAGTGTTTCAATTCAAACACCTCTGATGCCAAGTCACTCAGTCATGTCCAACTCTTTGTGCCTCCCATGGACTATATAGCCCACCAGGCTCCTTATCCATAGGATTCTCCAGGCAAGAATAGTAGAGTGGGTTGCCATTTCCAATTCCAGGGAAGCTTCCTGACCTATGGATCAAACTCAAGTCTCATGCATCTCCTGCTTTGGCAGGAGATTCTTTACCACTGTGCCACCTGGGAAGCCCATTTTATATCACATGCCTATGCAATTTGTTAGTATTTTGATTATTTAATTTGAGATAAAAATAAAGGATAATGATATTTTCTCTATTATAATTCCTACAAATACTTTATCTTAATATAGTTTTCCTTTTATAATTTTAGTCATGTCAGTCATATAAAAACAATATTGTATTTGAACAAAGGAATATATCTGCAAAACAGAAACAGACTCAAGGTCAGAGAAGAGACTTGTGGTTGCCATAGAGTAGCAGGTCCGGGAGGGAAAGACTGGGAGTTTGGGATTAGCAGATGCAAGCTGGTACAGACAGAATGTATAAACAGCAAGATCCTACTGTATAGCACAGAGAACTATATTCAATGTTGCTGCTGCTAAGTCACTTCAGTCGTGTCCGACTCTGTGCGACCCCATAGACGGCAGCCCACCAGGCTCCCCCGTCCCTGGGATTCTCCAGGCAAGAACATTGGAGTGGATTGCCATTTCCTTCTCCAATGCATAAAAGTGAAAAGTGAAAGTGAAGTCGCTCAGTCGTGTCCGACCCTCAGCGACCCCATGGACTACAGCCTTCCAGGCTCCTCCATCAATGGAATTCTCCAGGCAAGAGTACTGGAGTGGGGTGCCATTGCCTTCTCCACTATATTCAATATCCTCTGATAAATCATAGTGGAAAAGAATATAAAAAGGAATATATGTGTGTGTGTGTGTGTGTGTGTGTGTATGTGTGTGTGTGTGTATGTGTAGAACTGAGTCACTTTGCTTTAGAGCAGAAATTAACACAACATTGTAAGTCAACTAAACTTCAATAAAAATTTTTAAAAAGATATTTAAAACAATAGTATATTTGCATCTAGATGTATCTATTTTTCATTTACCTTGACCATTTATTTCAAGTATATAACATTTTATAAAATATTAGTTTTAGAAAGACAAGAATATTTAAATTTTCCTAAAGAAAACTTTACTTCATGGTGTAAATTACACTCATGTGTTATTCCATTAAGACATCCATATCTTTCCAGGGGAAATATTATGGCTATGAGCTACCCTGAAGTTCCACTTATGGTTTTGCAAAATCCTTACCCAGTAACAGGGAGAGCTCCACTGAAAGATTTACTTGTCTAGAGGGAGAGAAAGAAACAGAGAATATGATCAGAAACTTACTATGGATATTAGAAAAGGTAGGAGAAGACAGAAGAACAGGGCTTTGAGGAATGAAACAGGAAAATGAAGATAGGCAGTTAAAGTATACCTAGAGTCTTCTGCATGGCAGTTTTTCCAGAGTGACAGGTTTGTCTAAAATACAGGGGTTAGACCATAACTTTCTATTTCTCCCAACGTGTGTCAGAGGTCTGAATGAAATCCTACTCCTCCACCTGGGAGGGAATTCAAGATGCTCACCCTCAGACTGGGTTCAGACTTCACAAACTGTGTGTGTTTTAAGAGTGCTTTGTTTGCTTGCGTTTAACACTCTCTATATCTATTTTACATTATTAGAACATTGATTATAACACGAGAAACCTAATATATCTTTTCTGATGCTGTGTGATAACTTTCCTCTCAGGTGCTCTAAGTAGCACTAAATATATCTTAGTTGGAAAACAGCCTGATGCTGGGAAAGATTGAGGGCAGGAGTAGAAGGGGATGACAGAGGATGAGATGGTTGCATACCATCATCAATTCAATGGGCAGGAGTTTGAGCAAACTCTGGGAGATAGTGAAGGACAGGGAAATCTGGCACGCTGCAGTCCATGGGGTTGCAGAGTCGGACATGACTGAACAACTGAACATCAACAATAAAATACCTTAGTTTATTCAGGTGATACAATAGCTTTTCAAAGATTTAACCCTATCAAAATTTCATATTATAGTAGACTCTGTGAACTATCTTATAAACAATTATACATTTTGTTCCTATTTCCTTTAACTTTTGTATCTTGCTATATAAACTAATTTTTTTCATGACTATAACTATGGCTGAAGCAGCCCTAGAAATCATGTCAACCACATCATAGTCCGTAATAAGCTCTCTTATTTTTTTCAATTCTTCACACATAAATTCACAGACAGATAGATGTGTAGCAATTTCACACTGCCCAAACTTTAATCAGTCTGTTCCAAGGGGTAGTGACAGATGGATGGTAAAGTTTAGTGGTAATCTTTATTCCCTCAACAAGTGGGATACGAAATGGTGACATGTCCTAGAGGTATTCATTGAAAACATTGTTTTTTCCCCCAACTTGGTGAACTTTCTCATGCACAGAGTTCAAATGTATTCTCCTCAGGTAGATTTCCCTACAGATTAATAAACTGGGTTAAAACAACAACAACAAAAATCTATCCCATTAAAACACTGTACATGTGTGCATGAACACACATACACACACAGTTTTTAAAATTTAGTTTGATATTGATGTTCCAAGTTACAATTGGGGATAATTTTTGAATAGCTATGCTCATCTGCCTAATTATGTCTATTCCACTGTGGAAACCAGTTTTTGTAAAACAAACTTTTTCAGGTCACAGATTCTTGTCTCTGCACATTGAACCCACACACAAAGCCTGGAATTCTAATCCTTGCTAGTTGGTGTGGTAGCCTAGGCAAGCAATCTGAAATCTAGGTTTGTAATTACTTTAAGTTTATGAAATTGAAACCTAAAGATCACCAATCACAAAGAGCCACTTTGGCTTAAGCTAAAGACAATTGATATTTTCCTTACTTTCCTCCTGCCTTTTTTCTATAAAAGTGTCTCCCCAGCTCCTATCAGTGGAGCATTCCTAACCACTTGCCATGTGGCCTTCCCTTATTCAAATCAGTCTTTACTGAATCTTTTTAATATGCCTCAGTTTATTTTTTACTATTCATATCCTGCTCAGATAGTATGGCATAGGGTGTAAAATCATGACGCAGAATATTTATCTAGTAAATGGCAACTTCTATGACCTAACATGCATTTAACATAGTGCACACACACACACACACACACACACACACACACACACACAAAAGTGTCCAACAGGAAAAGATGAGTCAGTACACAAAGGCAAAATGCAGTGGTAATGTTGTGGAATAGTATCTTAAAATGTTTAAACTTCAAATATACTATCTTTAAGCCTGTAAGGCTCACTTCTAATAAAATATAATTACTGTGCACTGCAATTGAGTATAGTTTCTCTGTTTCTACAGTAAATTATTACTATCTTCCATTTTGCTTTTGAAATCATCTTTTTTAGACTGTAATCGAGGAAGCTGACCCTTCCTGATGCCTCCTGATATTACCAGGGAGGATGTCAGGGTCAGTTTTGATGGTAGATCAGGACTGTCTCACTTCTAAGAGTAACATTCCTTATTTTATTTAATTCATACTTTCTGACTCTCAGACTCTAGTCTCTGGCTCTGTTGGATGGAAATCTATGCTTTCAGCACAGCAAGTCAGGATGGGTGTATCTTTATTGTTCCTGCAGTATCCTAACAACAGATTATAAACTATTTATACCATAATGTCAACAGTCACTGCTGGGTTTACTGAAGTATTTTTATCAGCTGTACTGCTGCCTTTGTTTACATAGTCAATATTATTTCCTGGGGAAACCATTATGCATTTAATATGTTTATCCTATGTTATATGCTTTAAAATTATTAGCCAAAAATATTTCTGTAAGAGTGTGCTGTGCTTTAGATGATACTGAAACAAAAACAAATCTAAAAAATAAACAATAAGTGCATGCTCTTCATAACAAAATGTTTTCTTAAGTAAATTAAAAAATAATTTTAAGTTAATGCTTTAGTAACTATTGCAATAAATATTTATCATAGCAAGGAATAGAGAAATTTAATTAACTCTAGGGTTTTTATAATAATTAGTCATGCCATAATAAATCTAAAATGCATCATATGGTTCATATTTTGTTGCTTGAAATTTTTATTGCATTATTAAAATTTCATGTCAACCCATGCACATTCTTTAAAATTTCTTTTAATACAGACTAATGAAATTATTTTTTATGTCATGCCATTCTATATGTTTATTTATTCTTTATATCAAGTTAACTTTGACAGAATTCCAGATTTAGTTATTAAAGAGAAAATCAGATAAGATACAAAATGTTATGATACAGCAGCATTTTAATAAAACCACTGTGCTTGTACAGAGATACCAATAAAGTTCTGCTGTTTAGACTATACTAGTACTTATAATATTCGCAGCATTTTGAATGTAAACAGTTCTCCTGAAGACATTTGTATTCATTACATACAATCTCATAAAAGAGTCAGGGAAAAATTTTCATCCACAAGTTTAGGGAGAAAAATAAGGTGAAAAAAGGACTGATTTTTCCACACTTCTTTTCATAAAGTATCAAGTCAGAGTTAAAGCACCAATATATGGGCTCCAGTTAGTGGAGCCCTAAGGAAATCCAGAATATAGAAGAGGAAAAAATATTGCCTCAAGAAAAATAAAACTCACAGTAAACAAGAAAGTGAAAGTCGTTCAGTCATGTCTGACTCTTTGCAACACCATGGACTGTAGCCTGCCTGACTCCTCTGTCCATGGGATTCTCCAGGCAAGAATACTGGAGTGGGTAGCCGTCCCCTTCTCCAGGGGATCTTTCCAAGCCTGGAATCCAACTGAGGTCTTCTGAATAGTTTTTTGGTAGCGAAGATTGTGAGATCTCAGTTCCCAGATTAGGGATCAAACCTGTACTCCCTGCAATGGAGGGTGAAGTCTTAAGCACAGGACCAGCAGGGAAGTCCCTCAATTACTATTGCAAATGGACATTTTCCTCAGCAGAGAACTTTCAGAGTTTATGATATCAAGAAATAAATGAAAAGTTTCCCTGAGGCAAGAGGGAGAATTCTTCTTGATTCTGTGGTCCTTGTGGCTGTCACCTTGAGGGCTGTTTACACGGCTCCTTTTTGGGAAAACAGCATCCTCCTTCAATGTGAAGTTAGCCTTATTCTCTATTTTCTGATTGGTTGTTGCTTAAAGCAGCAGGAGTACATTTTAAAGGTACATTACAAAGCCACACTTCTTGAACTACTACAAAATAGAAAAGGAATGAGTCAATATGAGGTATGTCTACTTTAGCATTATTATTTCAATAAAAACATAATAGAAGATTAGGTCAATTGTTAAAATGTCAGAAGAATTTTAATAAAAGTAGATTATTCTATGCCTTTTTTTAAGACAGGGCACAGAAATCCAGGAAGTCATTTACAGTAATATAATAATTAAGTAGGATCATTAGTAAATTCACTTTTCCACATAATTGAATTATACAGATAACTGAAACAATTTAAATGCCAATCCTTCTTCTAAGCATTTATGAATTATTCTAAAATATTTTCTTAAAATTCATGGATCCCATTTAAGAGTTTTGTTTTGATAATCTTTGTTATGTGGTTATATTACTAAATCTATTTTACTGAAGTATTTAAATCTCTAGTTATTAAGTATAAATAAATGTGAGAAGCAGCTAACAAAATGAATTTTTAATTTCTCAGATATATTGCAAGTATTTATGAGGTTGCCTTATTACAAATTCTGAAATTGAATTGAAATAATAATTGCACCCTACAACAAAAATGAAGCTCTTTATTTCACAAATATTTGTTGAATACTTACTATGTGTGTTAGGTGTGAAATAAGCATTGGATCTATGTGGTGATGAAGGCAGGCAAAGTCCCATAGGGTTAAAATTTATGTTGGGAAATATAGATCTCCTTATAGACCATAAATTCTAATGGTAGGATGCATATAAAAAACTAATAAATAGATTAACAATAACAAAGCATAACAAGTCATTTATTAAAGTTCAAGAAATATTTGAATCCCTGTTAGATCACTGAACAAAGCAGATAAAAATCTCTATCTTATATAGCTTGCATTCTAGCAATAATTACATAACATATGAGTAAATTACAGAAGCTTATAAGTGCTATGAAAACCAAAAGATCAGAGTAAAGGAATTATATGTCAGATCAGAATAAGATTATAAAGGCCACACAGATAATTTCTGTGCATGCTAAGTTGCTTCAGTCATGTCCAACTCTGCAACCCCATGGACTATAAGCCTGCCAGGTTCCTCTGTCCATAGGATTCTCCAGGCAAAAAAAACTGGAGTGGATTGCCATGCCCTCCTCCAGGGGATCTTCCCAAACCAGGGATTGAACCTGCGTTTCTTACATCTCCTGCATAAGTAGCAGGCAGGTACTTCACCAGTAGTGATGATATAATAGTGGATACTG
This sequence comes from Bubalus kerabau, assembly GCF_029407905.1. Classification (NCBI taxonomy): domain Eukaryota; kingdom Metazoa; phylum Chordata; class Mammalia; order Artiodactyla; family Bovidae; genus Bubalus; species Bubalus kerabau. Next base: position 8,452,497 of record NC_073645.1, read on the forward strand.
ACATGATATACTTGTCAAAATGCATAGAACTGCACAGCACAGAGTATACGCTAATGTAAGCTATTAACCTTAGCTAATAATAATGTATAAATATTGATTCCCTAATTATAACAAAGGTACCACACTGATGTAATATTCTTCCTAATAGGGGAAACTGTGAGGAGGCAGAGATGGTGTATGAAAACTCTGTGTACTTTCTGTCAATTTTTCTGGAAATCTTAAACTGCTCTATAAATAAAGAAGTGACTGACTCATATTCTTAGAAATTTAATTTAAATGAGATCCTACATCTAAAAAGTGAAGGGCAAAACTATTTTATCCTGTAGAAAAATCAAATGCCATTTTGAATGTAATCTTTTTTCATTTGTCCACTCATTTATGTATTCTAACAGTGGAAACAGTGTCAGACTTTATTTTTCTGGGCTCCAAAATCACTGCAGATGGTGACTGCAGCCATGAAATTAAAAGACACTTACTCCTTGGAAGGAAAGTTATGACCAAACTAGGTAGCATATTCAAAAGCAGAGACATTACTTTGCCAACAAAGGTTCGTCTAGTCAAGGCTATGGTTTTTCCGGTGGTCATGTATGGATGTGAGAGTTGGACTGTGAAGAAAGCTGAGCACTGAAGAATTGATGCTTTTGAACTGTGTGTGGTGTTGGAGAAGGCTCTTGAGAGTCCCTTGGACTGCAAAGAGATCCAACCAGTCCATTCTGAAGGAGATCAGCCCTGGGATTTCTTTGGAAGGAATGATGCTAAAGCTGAAACTCCAGTACTTTGGCCACCTCATGCAAAGAGGTGACTCATTGGAAAAGACTCTGATGCTGGGAGGGATTGGGGGCAGGAGCAGAAGGGGACGACAGAGGATGAGATGGCTGGATGGCATCACTGACTGGATGGACGTGAGTCTGAGTGAACTCCGGGAGTTGGTGATGGACAGGGAGGCCTGGCGTGCTGCGATTCATGGGGTAGCAAAGAGTTGGACACGACTGAGTGACTGAACTGAACTGAATTGAATGGTATTAATTGAGCACCTAATGAGTGATAAGGTATTACATACTGTGTGCTAGTCATTGAGTATATAGTAGTGAAGTAGATGGAGATCTCTGCCCTCAAAATGATTATATTAAGGAATACAGGCAAGCAATCACACAATCACAATAGAACCTGCTCATGGGGGCTTCCCTGGTGGCTTATACAATAAAGAATCTGCCTGCAATGCAGGAGACTGGGACTCAATCCCTGGGTCGGGAAGATCCTCTGGAGAAGGAAATGGCAACCCACTCCAGTGTTCTTGCTAGGAGAATCCCATGGACAGAAGAGCCTGGTGGGCTAAAGTCCATGGGGTCACAAAGAATCAGACACGATGATCCACTATGGTTTTCACTTTCACTTCAGTATCATGGAAGGGAAATAGCAAGGCACTAAGAAGATCCGGGGCTTCCCTGGTGGCTCAGAGGTTAAAGCGTCCGCCTCCAATGCGGGAGACTGTGGTTGGATCCCTGGGTCAGGAAGATCCCCTGGAGAAGGAAATGGTAACCCACTCCAGTATTCTTGCCTGGAGAATCCCATGGACGGAGAAGCCTGGTAGGCTACAGTCCATGGGGTCGCAAAGAGTCGGACACGACTGAGCAACTTCACTTCACTAAGAAGATGCCAGGAAATGAATAATACGAGGTGTAAGCCCAGAATTGGGGTAAAAGGGAAAGACCTGGGCCGGGGAGAAGTTAGTAGATGGAATTAGCAAAGAAGATAAAAGAGACAGGGAGAAAAATTCTAAGCCTAAGGAAGATCTGTTTCTTGAAATATTGATGTGTGTGTGTGAGAGAGAGGAAGAGAGAGATGGAGAGATGGCAAATGATGATGATTTGAGCATTTTCGTATTTGAACAAATAATTCTCCATTTAAGCATGGAAACTGAATTGTACAAGGAGATCAATTAAGAGTCCATTGCAGTAATTTCTGCAAGAAGATAATTAGTCTGCAGGCAGACTAAACAGATGGTAGAGGTGATGGTGATGGAAAGTAGTACACTGATCAACAAAAGTGTAGTCAGTAATTGGATATGGGAAGTTAGGAAGAGAAATGTATCAAGAATGGCTCCAGACTTCCCTTCTGGTTCAACTGGGTAGGGGACAGTGCCCTTCAGGGATATGGAGTACATGAAAATTGAATTATGCAGGTAGAATATAATGAGGTTTGTTTTGTTTTTTCATAATGTAAGCCTGTAATGTAAGCTGGGGATAAATATTTGAGAGATATAAATGGCAAATAAAGTCATAGAAATGGATAAAATTACAATGAGATTCCCTTTTGAGATAAAGTAAGTTGTATGAATTCAAATGGTAAAAACCTCAAGGGATTTCAAAACTTTGGGGGAAAAAAAATGACTTTTCTGAAAATTTTACTGGAAATCTTTTCAGACTAGAAGCAAAAATAGGAAAGGAAACAAATCTACAAAAGCAAATGCTCCAATGAATTCTGATTTAACCATAGTTCAGTTCAATTCAGTTCAGTCACTCAGTCGTGTCCGACTCTTTGCTACCATCATGAATCCCAGCATGCCAGGCCTCCCTGTCCATCACCATCCCCCAGAGTTCACCCAGACTCACATCCATCAAGTCAGTGATGCCATCCAGCCATCTCATCCTCTGTCGTCCCCTTCTCCTCCTGCCCCAATCCCTCCCAGCATCAGAGTCTTTTCCAATGAGTCAACTCTTTGCATGAGGTGGCCAAAGTACTGGAGTTTCAGCTTTAGCATCATTCCTTCCAAAGAAATCCCAGGACTGATCTCCTTTAGAATGGACCAGTTGGATCTCCTTGCAGTCCAAGGGACTCTCAAGAATCTTCTCAAACACCACAGTTCAAAAGCATCAGTTCTTTGGCGCTCAGTCTTCTTCATAGTCCAACTCTCACATCCATACATGACCACAGGAAAAACCATAGCCCTGACTAGACGAACCTTTGTTGCCAAAGTAATGTCTATGCTTTTGAATATGCTATCTAGGTTGGTCATAACTTTCCTTCCAAGGAGCAATCGTCTTTTAATTTCATGGCTGCAGTCACCATCTGCAGTGATTTTGGAGCCCAGAAAAATAAAGTCTGACACCGTTTCCACTGTTTCCCCATCTATTTCCCATGAAGTGGTGGGACCAGATGCCATGATCTTCGTTTTCTGAATGTTGAGCTTTAAGCCTACTTTTTCACTCTCCACTTTCACTTTCATCAAGAGGCTTTTGAGTTCCTCTTCACTTTATGCCATAAGGGTGGTGTTATCTGCATATCTGAGGTTATTGATATTTCTCCCAGCAATCTTGATTCCAGCTTGTGCTTCTTCCAGTCCAGCGTTTCTCATGATGTACTCTGCATATAAGTTCAATAAGCAGGGTGACAATATACAGCCTTGACGTACTCCTTTTCCTATTTGAAACCAGTCTGTTGTTCCATGTCCAGTTCTAATTGTTGCTTCCTGACCTGCATACAAATTTCTCAAGAGGCAGATCAGGTGTTCTGGTACTCCCATCTCTTTCAGAATTTTCCACAGTTTATTGTGATCCACACAGTCAAAGGCTTTGGCATAGTCAATAAAGCAGAAATAGATGTTTTACTGGAACTCTCTTGATTTTTCCATGATCCAGCGGATGTTGGCAATGTGATCTCTGGTTCCTCTGCCTTTTCTAAAACCAGCTAGAACATCTGGAAGTTTACGGTTCACATATTGCTGAAGCCTGGCTTGGAGAATTTTGAGCATTAATTTACTAGCATGTGAGATAAATGCAATTGTGCAGTAGTTTGAGCATTCTTTGGCATTGCCTTTCTTTGGGATTGGAATGAAAATTGACCTTTTCCAGTCCTATGCCCAGTGCTGAGTTTTCCAAATTTGCTGGCATATTGAGTGCAGCACTTTCACAGCATCATCTTTCAGGATTTGAAATAGCTCAACTGGAATTCCATCACCTCCACTAGCTTTGTTCATAGTGATGCTTTCTAAGGCCCACTTGACTTCACATTCCAGGATTTAACCATAAAGATAATTCAAACGGTTGCATATACTGATACATTGTCTCTGAAAGCATTTGCAATTGCAAAGACCCAAAAAGTCAGCTTGATTAGGAAAAAAACAAACAAACAAAAAAACCTACTTTCAAATTGGTAGGTATATTATAAATATATTTAAAGTGTTAGTCACTCAGTCATGTCCAACTTTTTCAACCCCATGGACTGTAACCCACCAGGCTCTTCTGTCCATGGAATTCTTCAGGCAAGAACACTGAAGTGGATAGCCATCCCTTTTTTTCCAGGGATTTTTCTGGCCCAGGGATTGAACCAGGGTCTCCTGCATTGTAGACAGATTCTTTACTGTCTGAGCCACTAGGAAAACCCTATTATAAATGAATAGTTATATATAAAATGATAGTTATTATATCTATAATAGCCTCTCATATAATTAGAAATGTTGTTTCCAAATTTCAATGCATTGCATATTAGACAATTTTTAAAAACCTTGGCAGATACTTAAAAGAAATAAGTATAGTGGAATGAAGTTTAGTTGAGAAAATTCCTCTGTAATTTTCTATCACAAAGCTTATCATCTGAAGTACACTGAAGCTTAATCCTGATTATAGAACTCTTTGTCACAAGATTACATTCTTAACCTTGTAACTAAAACAAATCAAATTGTAGCAGATTCTCTTTTGCTGCAGTCAGTGGCAGAGGGCTGGATTTATGATGTACTATTTTCTCTACTTTTTACAAGCTTTCTTACAGGAATTAGGTGTTAGAATTTTACGGCCTCATATGGCCCCTGAAAGATAAAACTAAACTGTGTACCTTTGGCCTTTTCTGTGTTCTGTGATTTCACTGAATTGTCTTTGTGATTCTTCCCTTTACAAGGTATCTCAGCAGCTAAAGACAAAAGAGAAAAGGGTACTGAAAATGCCATTTGTAACTGATAAGTGGCCAAAGACAGGCAGTTCAGGCTTTTATTTCTCAGCAGCCAGTTTCTCAAGTTGGTTTTTCATCCTTTAAACAGTTTTAAAATGAAAACTAAACAAAGATTTGAAGTATTTCATAAAGAAATTAATGTCATTGTTACAGAATCCAAGTTCCTACTGTTCCTTGAATAATGGGCCAATAAATCAAGAGGTGTTGGGGTAAGAGATTGTGCCTATATTAGGAAAGCCAGCAAATGAAGATGGCAGACTACCATTTTCTCCAAGTTATGTGGAATTCAGACTTCTTTTATACTCAAAGGAGAGGAGTTGTAGCTAGTTGTTGCAAACTTCTTGGTGCTGACCAGACCCCAGAGGGGATGTGATAATCCTTTGTTTTTATTCCTATCTAACTATATCTGGTCAGGACATTTCTGGAAACCTCCAACAAGATAAACATTATTTTCTGTCCTGAGATTTGTATGTCTGAATGAATGGAAGGAGTTATATCTTTAAAGGTCCGAGCCTTGAGAAAGGGCTATTAAGTATAATTCAGGTTCTAAGCAACTCTTTTACAAAGGGGCAGAGCCACCATAACTAAGCCCAGAGCACAGTGGCTGGAGCTAAAGGAATAAATATAATATGGAGTCAGGTTTGTTCTCTGTTATACCATTAGAAGGTGTGCTTTTTTTCTGTTTTCCTTGATTTATAGAAGAACTTCTGAGCTAGATAATTTGTTAACCTATAAGTCACATAAAAATCAGGGATAATTCCCTCACAGTTCCCATGCATTTGTGATATCACCAGCTATTATTTTTAAAATTAAGTGGATCCTGTCAACATTAAGAAAAACAAATAAAACAAAACTGTTTGCTGTTTGTGTGCCAAGCATGCAAGTGCTAAGTCACTTTCAGTCATGTCTGACTCTTTGTGATCCTATGGATTGTAGTCCACCCAGGATCCTCTGTTCATGGGATTCTTCAGGCAAGAATACTGGAGTGGGTTGCCATGCCTGGCAGGCTCTTTACCACTAGCACCACTGCCAGACAGTAATGATATAAAGAGGGAAGAGCTAACACCTATCCTACTCAAACTCTTCCAGAAAATTGCAGAGGAAGGTAAACTTCCAAACTCATTCTATGAGGCCACCATCACCCTAATACAAAAACCTGACAAAGATGCCACAAAAAAAGAAAACCACAGGCCAATATCACTGATGAACATAGATGCAAAAATCCTTAACAAAATTCTAGCATTCAGAACCCAACAACACATTAAAAAGATCATACACCATGACCAAGTGGGCTTTATCCCAGAGATGCAAGGATTCTTCAATATCCACAAATCAATCAATGTAATACACCACATTAACAAATTGAAAAATAAAAACCATATGATTATCTCAATAGATGCAGAGAAAGCCTTTGACAAAATTCAACATCCATTTATGATAAAAACTCTCCAGGAAGCAGGAATAGAAGGAACATACCTCAACATAATAAACAAACCCACAGCAAACATTATCCTCAATGGTGGAAAATTGAAAGCATTTCCTCTAAAGTCAGGAACAAGACAAGGGTGCCCACTTTCGCCATTACTATTCAACATAGTTTTGGAAGTTTTGGCCACAGCAATCAGAGCAGGAAAAGAAATAAAAGGAATCCAAATTGGAAAAGAAGAAGTAAAACTCTCACTGTTTGCAGATGACATGATCCTCTACATAGAAAACCCTAAAGGCTCTGCCAGAAAATTACCAGAACTAATCAATGACTATAGTAAAGTTGCAGGATATAAAGTCAATACACAGAAATCCCCTGCAATCCTATACACTAATAATGAGAAAATAGAAAGAGAAATTAAGGAAACAATTCCATTCACCTTTGCAACAAAAAGAATAAAATAAGTAGGAATATATCTACCTAAAGAAACTGCTGCTGCTGCTGCTGCTGCTAAGTCACTTCAGTCGTGTCCAACTCTGTGTGACCCCATAGACGGCAGCCCACCAGGCTTCCCCGTCCCTGGGATTCTCTAGGCAAGAACACTGGAGTGGGTTTCCATTTCCTTCTCCAATGCATGAAAGTGAAAAAATAAAGTGAAGTCCCTCAGTCATGTCCGACTCCTAGCAACTCCATGGACTGCAGCCCACCAGGCCCCTCCATCCATGGGATTTTCCAAGCAAGAGTACTGGAGTGGGTTGCCATTGCCTTCTCCACCTAAAGAAACTAAAGACCTATATATAGAAAACTATAAAACACTGGTGAAAGAAATCAAAGAGGACACTAATAGATGGAGAAATATACCATGTTCATGGATTGGAAGAATCAATATAGTGAAAATGAGTATACTACCCAAAGCAATTTATAGATTCAATGCAATTCCTATCAAGCTACCAACAGTATTCTTCACAGAGCTAGAACAAATAATTTCACAATTTGTATGGAAATACAAAAAACCTCGAATAGCCAAAGTTATCTTGAGAAAGAAGAATGGAACTGGAGGAATCAACCTGCCTGACTTCAGGCTCCACTACAAAGCCACAGTCATCAAGACAGTATGGTACTGGCACAAAGACAGAAATATAGATCAATGGAACTAAATAGAAAACCCAGAGATAAATCCATGCACCTATGGACACCTTATCTTTGACAAAGGAGGCAAGAATATATAATGGATTAGAGACAATCTCTTTAACAAGTGGTGTTAGGAAAACTGGTCAACCACTTGTAAAAGAATGAAACTAGACCACTTTCTAACACCATACACAAAAATAAACTCAAAATGGATTAAAGATCCAAATGTAAGACCAGAAACTATAAAACTCCTAGAGGAGAACATAGGCAAAACGCTCTCCGACATACATCACAGCAGGATCCTCTATGACCCACCTCCCAGAATATTGGAAATAAAAGCAAAAATAAACAAATGGGACCTAATTAAACTTAAAAGCTTCTGCACAACTAAGGAAACTATTAGCAAGGTGAAAAGACAGCCTTCAGAATGGGAGAAAATAATAGCAAATGAAGCAACGGACAAACAACTAATCTCAAAAATATACAAGCAACTCCTACAGCTCAATTCCAGAAAAATATATGATCCAATCAAAAAATGAGCCAAAGAACTAAATAGACATTTCTCCAAAGAAGACATACAGATGGCTAACAAACACATGAAAAGATGCTCAACATCACTCATTATCAGAGAAATGCAAATCAAAACCACTATGAGATACCATTTCACACCAGTCAGAATGGCTGCGATCCAAAAGTCTACAAGCAATAAATGCTGGAGAGGGTGTGGAGAAAAGGGAACTCTCTTACACTGTTGGTGGGAATGCAAACTAGTACAGCCACTATGGAGAACAGTGTGGAGATTCCTTAAAAAATTGGAAATAGAACTGCCTTATGATCCAGCAATCCCACTGCTGGGCATACACACTGAGGAAACCAGAAGGGAAAGAGACATGTGTACCCCAATGTTCATTGCAGCACTGTTTATAATAGCCAGGACATGGAAGCAACCTAGATGTCCGTCAGCAGATGAATGGATAAGCAAGCTGTGGTACATATACACAATGGAGTATTACTCAGCCATTAAAAAGAATACATTTGAATCAGTTCTAATGAGGTGGATGAAACTGGAGCCTATTATACAGAGTGAAGTAAGCTAGATAGAAAAACACCAATACAGTATACTAATGCATATATATGGAATTTAGAAAGATGGTAACAATAACCCTGTATATGAGACAGCAAAAGAGACACTGATGTATAGAACAGTCTTTTGCACTCTGTGGGAGAGGGAGAGCGTGGGATGATTTGGGAGAATGGCATTGAAATATGTATAATATCATATATGAAACGAATTGCCAGTCCAGGTTCAATGCACGATACTGGATGCTTGGGGCTGGAGCACTGAGACGACCCAGAGTGATGGTATGGGGAGGGAGGAGGGAGGAGGGTTCAGGATGGGGAACACATGTATACCTGTGGCAGATTCATTTTGATATATGGCAAAACCAATGCAATATTTTAAAGTTAAATAAAATAAAATTAAAAAGAAAAATAAAGAGGCTTTCCAGGTTGCTCTGCTGTTTAAGAATCCTGCCAATGCAGGAGGTGCAAGAGACTGCAGGTTTGATCCCTGGGTCAGGCAGATCCCCTGGAGGAGGAAAAGGTAACCCATTCTACTATTCTTGCCTGGAAAATTACATGAACAGATGAGTCTGTTGGGCTGCAGTGTATGGGGTCACAAAGAGTCAGACATGATTGAGTGACTGAGCACACAATGACATAAAGTTATTAATAAAATGTATAGTTCTGCTGAATGTATTTAATATTATGCAGAGATGCTGTCTGAAAATCAGGATACACACAAAATTACTCTCTTCAGTAACAGGATTTGTGATGAAGATTTAAATTCCAGATTCCCTAGAGTTGTGGAAACAAGTACTTTTTGTGATGACTCCATTATTATATGTGCAATCGACAGCCACCTACTTTAGTTGTTTGGGGTATTCAGCTCTTTGGAGTTAAGAAACAGGCCCAGGTGATAGCTGCAGGGCCCTTTCAATATTTAGATTCTTTGATTCATTGCTGTCAAGATGCAACCCTACCCCAAAGCTACTTTCTGTTTATCCATATTTTATCATTCCATGAATATGATTCAGATTGTGCATTTGCATTCCAGGTAAACATATGGGCAAAGGCAAACATACACACCACACTCGTTAAATTGTTAAATAAATAAATGACAAATCAGCCATTTTGATACTGAAAATAATGCATTACTAAAGACTGAGGTTGGAAGGAAAAATAACCTGAATATGAATTACTTTGAGATTCCCTTTGCTTTGAAAATCATCTCCAGAGGCATTAAAAATGGAAATTAAATTCTAAGGAAGTTTTAGGTGGTCTTTTTCCCTACAATAAATAAAATTATCCAAGTCATTTTTATTTCATCTACTGAATCCATAAATTGCAAAATAGAGGCAAAGTGACTCTTGGTTTTCTTTAGCCAAAATTGCATACATAAAATAAATCAGAGCAATACATACCTGTGGCAGATTCATTTTGATATATGGCAAAACCAATACAATATTGTAAAGTTAAAAAATAAAAAAAAGAAAAAAGAAATTGATAATTGGTCATTTTCAAGCTCTGCCTCTTACTGAATGAAGAGAGACATATAGAGTATCAGTGTGCAATATCACATGAGCTTTGACATTGACCATGCAACTTAAAAAAAAAATATTCAAAGATGAACAGAAACATTTAATATTTAGAATTTGTTATTTCCTAATTAGAGAGAAGAAAAAGAATCAGAGAAACCATATGAATAAAATATGTAAACACATTAAATGAAATGTAATATCCTTCTTTTCCATTCATCTTACAGCAAATGCAAAATTTATCTCAATGTTCCATGGTTTGGTTGCTTTATCTTTTTTTAAAAAGTGCATAAAATCATCATTTTTCAGGTGTTATTTTGACACGTCCTTTAATAAGTTCTAATTAAATCTCTGTTTAAAATTAATAGACAAAAATAAACCAGAAAACTACTCAAAGCAAACAAAAATAATAAACACTGAAGGTCTTTTGAATGTCTTATAGGAAAGCTAAAAAAACCAAGAGTCACTTTGCCTCTATTTTGCAATTTTTGTCTATATACATGATAGATAAATATATATATATATATATAGATAGATAGATAGATAGATAGATAGACATAGATACATGATAGATAAATATATAGTTTTCTTCTAGATATTAAGCACCTCTCTTCTAACCCACACTCCTGATATTATCTGGGAATTGCTTAAATATATTTGCAAGCATGATTAGAAAAATAATTAAACCTCTCCTATTTTACTGAGAGAGAAGGCAATGGTACCCAACTCCAGTACTCTTGCCTGGGAAATCCCATGGATGGAGGAGCTTGGTGGGATGCAGTACATGGCATCGCTAAGAGTTGGACACGACTGAGCAACTTCACTTTCACGTTCACTCTCATGCATTGGAGAAGGAAATGGCAACCCACTCCAGTGTTTTTGCCTGGAGAATCCCAGGGACAGGGTAGCATGGTGGGCTGCCATCTATGGGGTCACACAGAGTCGGACATGACTGAAGCAACTTAGCAGCAGCAGCAGCATTTTACTGAGTACAAAATAAAACTGGCATAAACAAATAATCATCAAATAATAGATGTTATTTACACATTTCTATTCCTCAACCTGAAATATTTTCCTCTTCTAGCCGTATCCCTTGGTCCAACACCATTTAGGTATCAAATAAAATATAATTTCCCTTATATAGTTCTAAAGAAGGCTGAGCAATGAAGAACTGATGCTTTGAACTGTGAATATTCATTGGAAAGACTGATATATTCCTAGTGAAATAGGAGAATGAAAATATGGCTTAAAACTCAAACATTCAAAAAATGAAGATCATAGCATCTGGTTGTATCACTTCATTGCAAATAGATGGGGAAAGAATGTAACCACTGATAGATTTAATTTTCCCAGGCTCCAGAATCACTGCAAATGATGACTGCAGCCTTGAAATTAAAAGACACTTGCTCCTTGGAAGAAAAGCTATGACCAACCTAGACAGCATATTAAAAAGCAGAGACATTACTTTACCAACAAAGGTCCATCTAGTTAAGCCTATGGTTTTTCCAGTAGTTATATATGGAAGTGTGAGTTGGACCATAAAGAAAGCTGAATACTGAAGAATTGATGCTTTTGAACTTTGGTGTTGGAGAAGACTCCTGAGAGTCCCTTGGACTGCAAGGAGGTCCAACCAGTCCATCCTAAAGGAGATCAGTCCTGGGTGTTCTTTGGAAGGACTGATGCTGAAACTCCCAGTACTTTGGCCACCTGATGCCAAGAACTGACTCATTGGAAAAGATCCTGATGATGGGAAATTTTGAAGGCAGGAGGAGAAAGGGATGACAGAGGATGAGACGGTTGGATGGCATCACTGACTCAATGAATATGAGTTTGAGCAAGCTCTGGGAGATGGTAAAAGACAGACAAACCTGAAATGCTGCAGTTCATGAGGTCAAAAAGAGTCAGACATGACTGAGCAACTGAACAACAACAATTGAAATATCTGGCTGCAATGCAAGAGACCTGGATTTGATCCCTGGATCAGGAAGATGACCTGAAGAAGGGGATAAATACCCACTCTAATATTCTTGCCTGGAGAATTCCATGGACAGAGGGGCCTAATGAGCTGTATACTCCATGGCATCACAGAGAGTTGGATATGACTAACACTTTCATGCGACTAACACTGGAGTGGTGGTGAAATGATGCTGGATCGGCTGTGAGAAGATACCCCAGTCCAAGGACAGAAGAGCTCCAGCAAGACAGTAGGCACTGCAGTGACTTTGAGGAGATACCCCAAGTCCAAGGGCATAGCAGAAGCCCCAGCAAGATGGTAGGAGGGGCAAAATCACAGTTAGAATCAAATTCCATACCCACCAGAGATGCTTGGATGGCTCAAACAAATCTTGTGTGAACCAGGACCCAGAGACCCCACAGAGACTGAGAGAGAACTGTGCTTGAGTGTCTCCTGTGGTGGTATGGGTCAACAGTGGACTGCTGCAGAGTCAGAGGCTCTGAGTGCAGTAGACCTGGGTATGGCATAAGCCCTCTTGGAGGAGTTTCCCATTAACCCCACCATAGAGCTGCCAGAACTTACATAGGACTGGGGAAATAGACTCTTGGAGGGCACAAACAGAACTTTGTGTGCATCAGGACCAAGAAGAAAGGAGCAGTGATCTAACAAGAGACTGACCCAGTCTTGCCCCTGAGTGTCCAGGAGTGTCCGGCAGAGACATGGGTCAGTGGTAGCCTGCTGCAGGGTTGGGGGCACTGACTAGCAGTGCATGTATGGGACCTTTTGAAGGAAGTCGCCATTACTTTCATTACCTCCACCATAGTTTGGTCTCAGGGCAAACAACATGGAGGGAACACAGCCCCTCCCATCAAGAGAAAATTGGATTAAATATTTACTGAGCATGGTGCCTCCCATCAGAAGAAGACCCAGTTTCCCCCTCAGTCAGTCTCTCCCATCAGAAAGCATCCATAAGCCTCTTATCCTCCTCCATCAGAGGGCAGACAGACTGAAAATCACAATCACAGAAAACTAACCAATCTGATCACATGGACCACAGCCTTGTCTAACTCAATGAAACTATGAACCATGCCATGTAGGGCCATCCAAGATGGACGGGCATGGTGGAGAGCTCTAACAAAACGTGGTTCACTGGAAAAGGGAATGGCAGACCACTTCAGTATTCTTGCCTTGAGAAACCCATAAACAGTATGAAAAGGAAAAAAGATAGGACATTGAAAGATGAACTCCCCAAGTCGGCAGGTGCCCAATATGCTGCTGGAGATCAGTGGGGAAATAACTCCAGAAAGAATAAAGAAATGACGCCAAAGCAAAAACAACACCCAGCTGTGGATGGGACTGGTGATAGAAGTAAAGTACATGCCGTAGGAGCAATATTGCATAGGAACCTGGAAAGTTAGGCCCATGAATCAAGGCAAATTGAAAGTGCTCAAACAGGAGATGGTAAGAATGAACATTGACATTTTAGGAATCAGCGAACTAAAATGGACTGGAGTGGGTAAATTTAACTCAGATGACAATTATGTCTACTACTGTGGGCAAGAATCCCTTAGAAGAAATGAAGTAGCCATCATAGTCATCAAGAGTCCAAAATACAGTACTTGGTTGCAATCTCAAAAACGGCAGAATGATCTCTCTTCAAGGCAAACCATTAGATAGCAGAGCAATCCAAGTCTATACCCTGACCTTTGGGATTGGAATGAAAATCCAAATGACTGGAAAAGGTCAGTTTTCATTCCAATCCCAAAGAAAGGCAATGCCAAAGAATGCTCAAACTACCGCACAATTGCACTCATCTCACACACTAGTAAAGTAATGCTCAAAATTCTCCAAGCCAGGCTTCAGCAATATGTGAACCATGAACTTCCTGATGTTCAAGCTGGTTTTAGAAAAGGCAGAGGAACCAGAGATCAAATTGTCAACATCCGCTGGATCATAGAAAAAGCAAGAGAGTTCCAGAAAAACATCTATTTCTGCTTTATTGACTATGCCAAAGCCGTTGACTGTGTGGATCACAAGAAACTGTGGAAAATTCTGAAAGAGATGGGAATACCAGACCACCTGATCTGCCTCTTGAGAAATTTGTATGCAGGTCAGGAAGCAACAGTTAGAACTGGATATGGAACAACAGACTGGTTTCAAATAGGAAAAGGAGTTCGTCAAGGCTGTATATTGTCACCCTGCTTATTTAACTTACATGCAGAGTACATCATGAGAAACCCTGGACTGGAAGAAACACAAGCTGGAATCAAGATTGCCGGGAGAAATATCAATAACCTCAGATATGCAGATGACACCACCCTTATGGCAGAAAGTGAAGAGGAACTCAAAAGCCTCTTGATGAAAGTAAAAGTGGAGAGTGAAAAGCTCAACATTCAGAAAACGAAGATCATGGCATCTTGTCCCACCACTTCATGGGAAATAGATGGGGAAACAATGGAAACAGTGTCAGGCTTTATTTTTCTGGGCTCCAAAATCACTACAGATGGTGACTGCAGCCATGAAATTAAAAGACGCTTACTCCTTGGAAGGAAAATTATGACCAACCTAGATAGCATATTCAAAAGCAGAGACATTACTTTGGCAACAAAGGTTCATCTAGTCAAGGCTATGGTTTTTCCTGTGGTCATGTATGGATGTGAGAGTTGGACTGTGAAGAAGGCTGAGCGCCGAAGAATTGATGCTTTTGAACTGTGGTGTTGGAGAAGACTCTTGAGAGTCCCTTGGACTGCAAGGAGATCCAACCAGTCCATTCTGAAGGAGATCAGCCCTGGGATTTCTTTGGAAGGAATGATGCTAAAGCTGAAACTCCAGTACTTTGGCCACCTCATGTGAAGAGTTGACTCATTGGAAAAGACTCTGATGGTGGGAGGGATTGGGGGCAGGAGGAGAAGGGGACAACAGAGGATGAGATGGCTGGATGGCATCACTGACTCGATGGATTTGAGTCTAAGTGAACTCCGGGAGTTGGTGATGGACAGGGATGCCTGGCATGCTGGGATTCATGATGGTTGCAAAGAGTCGGACACGACTGAGCGACTGATCTGATCTGATCTGATCTGATCTGATGCCCTGACCAGTAATGCTGAAGAAGCTGAAGTGGAACCATTCTATGAAGACCTACAATACCTTCTAGAACTAACACCCTAAAAAGATGTCCTTTTCATTATAGGGGACTGGAACGCAAAAGTAGGAAGTCAAGAAATACCTGGAGTAACAGGCAAATTTGGCCTTGGAGTACGAAATGGAACAAGGGAAAATTTAATAGAGTTTTGCCAAGAGAACACACTGAGCATAGCAAACATCCTCTTCCAGCAACAAAAAAGAAGACTCTACACATGGACAGCACCAAATGGACAATACTGAAATCAGATTGATTATATTCTTTGCAGCCAAAGATGGAGAAGCTCTATACAGTCAGCAAAAATAAGACCGGGAGCTAACTGTGGCTCAGATCATGAACACATTTTTGCCAAATTCAGACTTAAATTGAAGAAAGTAGGGAAAACCACTAGACCAGTCAGGTATGACTTAAATCAAATCCCTTACAATTATACAGTTGAAGTTGCAAATAGATTCAAGGGATTAGATCTGATAAAGCACCTGAAGAACTATGTCAGAGGTTTGTGACATTGTACAGGAGACGGGGATCAAGAAAATCCCCAAGAAAAAGAAATGCATAAAGGCAAAATGGTTGTCTGAGGAGGCCTTACAAATAGCTGAGAAAAGAATAGAAGTGAAAAGCAATGGAGAAAAGAAAAGATATACTCGTTTGAATGCAGAGCTCCAAAGAATAGCAAGGAGAGATCAGAAAGCCTTCCTCTGTGATCAATGCAAAGAAATAAAGGAAAACAGAATGCTGAAAGACTAGAGATCTTTTCAAGAAAATTAGAGATAACAAGGGAACATTTCATGTAAAGATGGGCACAATAAAGGACAGAAATGGTATTGACCTAACAGAAGCAGAAGATATTAAGAGGTAACAAGAATATACAGAAGAACTATACAAAAAGATCTTCATTACCCAGATAATCATGATGATATGATCAGTCACCTAGAGCCAGACATCCTGGAATGCAAAGTCGAGTGGGTCTTAGGAAGCATCACCATGAACAAAGCTAGTGGAGGTAACGGATGGACAGGGAGGCCTGGCGTGCTGCGATTCATGGGGTTGCAAAGAGTTGGACACGACTGAGTGACTGATCTGATCTGATTTAAAATAAAAAAGCATGATGCTGTGAAAGTGCTGCACTCAATATGTCAGCAAATTTGGAAAACTCAGCAGTGGCCACAGGACTGGAAAAGGTCAGTTTTCATTCCAGTCCCAAAGAAAGCTCAAACTACCACATGTTTGCACTCATCTCACATTCTAGTAAAGTAATGCTCAAAATTCTTCAAGCCAGGCTTCAATTGTATGTGAACCATGAACCTCCAGATGTTCAAGCAGGATTTAGAAAAGGCAGAGAATACAGAGATCAAATTGCCAACATCTGTTGTATCATCAAAACAGCAAGAGGGTTCTAGAAAAAAAACATCTACTTTTGCTTTATTGACAATGCCAAAGCCTTTGACTGTGTGGATCACAATAAACTGTGGAAAATTCTTCAAGAGATGGGAATACCAAACCACCTGACCTGCCTCTTGAGAAATCTGTATGAAAGTCAGGAAACAACAGTTAGAACTGGACATGGAACAACAGACTGGATCCAAATAGAGAAAGGAGTAAGTCAAGGTTGACCAACGAACTGAATTGAACTGAACACTCTCTTATTATATGTATTACTGTGCATATGTTAATCTCAAGCTCCCAGTTTATCCCTTTCCTTTTACCCGCCTGATAACTTTATTATAAAGTTGTTCTGTACATCTGTAAGTCTTTTTCTTTTTGTAAACAAGGTTATTTGTAACATTTTTTAGATTGCATATATAAGTGATATAATACAATATTTGTCCTTCTCTGTCTGACTCACTTCACCTAGAATGACAGTCTGTAGGCCCATCCATGTTGCTGTAAAGTCCTATATACTTTGTCATCTCTAGATTACCTGCAATACCTATTACAGTGTAAATAGTTGCTGGCATGAATAAATTCAAATTATCTTTTTGAACTTTGTGTATATTTTTTTATGAATGTTTTTAATTCACAGTGGATTGAATACATGGATTCAGAATCCACAAATATGAAGTCCTGGGTGAACTGAAGGGACTGCTTGTTTAAGAAGAGATGTAAACTAAATTGTCTTGCAGTATAGTGAGCCTCCATTTGTTAATCTTATACAGGTTTTGCTTTGCCTAGTGAAGAGATTAAATTTTGGATACAGAATTAAATATCTGGATAAAAGAAAGTAATCCTCATTCTGAATCCTAATACAAGAGTCCTTCCTTCTTTACTTTTACCCCAGGAAGAACTCAGTATCTCTTCTAAATATATGTGGAATGCTGTTATTACATGTTGGTTTTTAAAAATACAAAATTAATTATGTGCTTCAAACAAATTTTTAGTTTACTAGATATTTCATCTTTCTTGATCAGTCTGAAACTTTTCAACAAATTTTACAGTAAATGGTGCATATGTACAATTTGTTAAAGTATGTGTATTTAATGAGATTTCACCCATAGTTGTTTTAGTCTCTGTCTTCAGGAACTCAGGATAAATACTAATTTATTCTCTTTTGCCCTTAGAGGCACTCAGTCAAGGAGTTAGAAAAACTATGTTCCCTTCCAGCTATGTAACTTTATAATAGGTTACTTGCTTTGTTAATTTACAGAATCACAGCATGCTATACTTATTTGACAAATTAAATCAAAAATAGCAAATGTAAAGAGAAGAAGTAGCAAATTTAAGGAGTTTAATGATACTGCACCATGGCAAAAACTTATAGAATTCATTGTTCACATGTCATATCATCTGTCACATGTCAGCATATGAATGTATCGTAACAAGTTTAACTCATAAATATATGATAAAGAATCTAGTAGTAATTCTGTAAGTTAAAGAATTTGAAATCATAGAAAATTTGTCTCCCAAGAGCATTCTTCTGTCAGTCAGAGGAGTAGTTTTGGGAAATATAAAAATGAAGTCTTGTTCAAGGGTTTCAAAAGGCTTGTCCTGAATGTAGATATAATGGTTTATGATCTGAATTTCAATGTAGGCCACCTATCAAGTACAGTGGTTTGTCTGGTGCCAGATGATTGGTTTTGCTGTTAAACCATAATCATCATTAGCATTTTAATTCTAATCATGCAGACATAATTTATAATTTTTATTAGAATGTCCTTATAGACACAGTGGGAGAAGGCAATGGCACCCCACTCCAGTACTCTTGCCTGGAAAATCCCATGGATGGAGGAGCCTGGTGGGCTGCAGTCCATGGGGTCGCTAAAAGTCGGACATGACTGAGGGACTTCACTTTCACTTTTCACTTTGATGCACTGGAGAAGGAAATGGTAACCCACTCCAGTGTTCTTGTCTGGAGAATCCCAGGGATGGGGGAGCCTGGTGGGCTGCTGTCTATGGGGTCGCACAGAATCAGACACGACTGAAGCGACTTAGCAGCAGCATAGATGCAGTACAGGACTTCTTTCGTTTATAACTTTGATAGTTAACTGGGAAAATGACTTACTTGACCAGTGGTATTCCTAATAGGGTCAAGGGATAAAGCTAAGGTGTTTGGTTCCATAATTATTTAAAATACCCTCAGTTCAAGATTGAGCCCATCTTTGCATGAAATGTTCCCTTGGTATCTCTAATTTTCTTGAAGAGATCTCTAGTCTTTCCCATTCTACTGTTTTCCTCTATTTCTTTGCATTGATCACTGAGGAAGGCTTTCTGATCTCTCCTTGCTATTCTTTGGAACTCTGCATTCAAGTGGGTATATCTTTCCTTTTCTCCTTTGCTTTTCACTTCCCTTCTTTTCACAACTACTTGTAAGGCCTCCTCAGACAGCCATTTTGCTTTTTTGCATTTCTTTTTCTTGGGGATGGTCTTTATTCCTGTCTCATACAATGTCATGAACCTCCATCCATAGTTCATCAGGCACTCTGTCTATCAAATCTAGTCCCTTAAATCTATTTCTCACTTCCACTGTATAGTCATAAGGGATTTGATTTAGGTCATACCTGAATGGTTTAGTGGTTTTCTCCACTTTCTTCAATTTCAGTCTGTATTTGGCAATAAGGAGTTCATAATCTGAGCCACAGTCAGCTCCCAGTCTCGTTTTTGCTGACTGTATAGAGCTTCTCCATCTTTGGCTGCAAAGAATATAATAATCTGATTTAGGTGTCTACCATCTGGTGATGTCCATGTGTAGAGTCTTCGTGTGGATCACAATACACTGTGGAAAATTCTGAAAGCGATAGGAATACCAGACCACCTGACGTGCCTCTTGAGAAACCTATATGCAGGTCAGGAAGCAACAGTTAGAAATGGACATGGAACAACAGAATGGTTCCAAATAGGAAAAGGAGTACGGGAAGGCTGTATATTGTCATCCTCCTTATTTAATTTATATGCAGAGTACATCATGAGAAATGCTGGGCTGGAAGAAGCACAAGCTGGAATCCAGATTGGCAGGAGAAATATCAATAACCTTAGATATGCAGATGACACCACTCTTATGGCAGAAAGTGAAGAGGAACTAAAGAGCCTCTTGATGAAAGTGACAGTGGAGAGTGAAAAAGTTGGCTTAAAGCTCAACATTCAGAAAACAAAGATCATGGCATCTGGTCCCATCACTTTATGGCAAATAGATGGGGAAAGAGTGGAAACAGTGGCTGACTTTGTTTTTTGGGGCTCCAAAATCATTGCAGATGGTGACTGTAGCCCGGAAATTAAAAGGTGCTTACTCCTTGGGAGGAAAGTTATGACCAACCTAGATAGCATATTCAAAAGCAGAGACATTACTTTGCCAACAAAGGTCCGTCTAGTTAAGTCTATGGTTTTTCCGTGGTCATGTATGGAAGTGAGAATTGGACTATAAAGAAAGCTGAGTGCCAAAGAATTGATGCTTTTGAACTGTGGTGTTGGAGAAGACTCTTAAAAGTTCCTTGGACTGCAAGGAGATCCAACCAGTCCACCGTAAAGGAGATCAGTCCTGGGTGTTCATTGGAAGGACTGATGGAAAGACCCTGATGCTGGGAAAGATTGAAGGCAGGAGGAGAAGGGGATTACAGAACATGAGATGGTTGGATGGCATCACCAACTCAATGGACATGAGTCTGAGTAAACTCCAACTTCAACAAGCTGAAACTCCAATACTTTGGCTGCCTGATGCGAAGAGCTGACTCATTTGAAATGACCCTGATGCTGGGAAAGATTGAGGGCAGGAGGAGAAGGGGACAACAGGGGATGAGATGGTTGGGTGGCATCACCGACTTGATGGACATGGGTTTGAGTGGACTCTGGGATTTGGTGATATGTAGGGAGGCCTGGCGTGCTGTGGTTCATGGGGTTGCAAAGAGTCAGACACGACTGAAGGGCTGAACTGAACTGAACTGAATAGTTCAAGATTGATCTCACTTTTTAAAATGATCAATCTGTGTCTATTACATGATACAGAATAAGGTGATCTATTAATATTCTGAAAGCAAAATGCCATGTGAATGCCCATTTTTATAGAATCCAGGAAATAATTCTCAAAAGGGTTCATAAAGTTTCAAATATGTTAGAGTTCACAAGAACCCTTTTTAAAAAAGCGTTTCCAGAATCAGTTCTGATTTGAGGAAACCCAGAAAGTGATGAAAACTTAGAAATATAAACCAAACTATGTGAGAACCTTACAGTACTAGTAGACTTGTAATAATCATTAAATATTTCAGTTACAGGCCATCCTGTTAAAGTCAAATACATATGATACTAAAAACCTAGTGACTTCCAGTTCATGTTTTTATAATGTGTGTTAAATGCATCATTGGTTAAATAATCAGATATTGTTTTTCATTAGTGTAACAACATGCGGTTTGTTTTACCAGACTATCAGTAGTCTTCATGTTTATTCATTTGCTCATTTTTTTGAGAAAATAATTATTGAACAAGGCATGATAAGTATGTCAGTCATGGTAGACAGACTCTGGGACACTGCCAGTACATTTCAGATACTGTCATTTGTTTTTAGATATTGTAAAATGATTTATAATAATTTTTGGCTGCTTGTGATTTTTCTTACTTAGTAGTGCTTTCTTCCAGATTTTGAGAACATTTTATTCCTTATTATTTGATTTATGTGTGGTGGTAATCTCATCAATGCTAAGATTAGCTAATAAGTGTTTTGAAGCGCTTTTTTTCCTTCTATCTTATGTTTCATCTATTAAAGAAAAACAATTTCCAGAAATACATAAATTTTGGACTTCTTGAAATTGCTAAATGAAATATTTCCTGAAAAACTTTGTTCTTTGTTGGATTTTCTTTAATCTCCAATGTATTTAATGTGGGTGTTCGTGTTTTTATTTTCTATACATCTCCAACGTTTAGTGAGACATATTTATCCTAAAAATAGTTCACTTTATAATCAGAAATTCACATTTAACTGAGTATCCTGTATTTCACCTCACAATCTCATGCTAACTAAATAATATCCTAAATATATTCATGATTAAAGCTGTTCTTCAAAAATAATTTTTTAGGGGACTTCCCTGATGGCCCAGTGTTTAAGACTCTGTGCTTCCACTGCAGAGGACACAGGTTCAATCCCCATGACAAATAAAGCCTCATAACATGTTAAAATGCAATTCTTTTAAATAAGAGTATATAATAATATATATATAACAAAATATATGATCAGTATAAAATATAACCCTGAGCACCAGAATCCTGTTTTTTCAGAATTTCCTCAGAGATGTAGTTATTACTATTTTGTTGTTGTTCTTGTTGGAATCCCTCCTGGTAATAAGAATTTATCACCTGCATGGAGAGTAAATGGAGAAACTTTTTCAAAACATCTCAAAAAATTAAAGAAACTTATCATATAACTTTAGATACTGAATATATGATCAAAGAGTAAGGGCAGCTTTTGGAGAAGCCAAATCAAAAGCATTCACTCTTAAGGAAGTGTCTTGCTGTTCTTGTTGTTCAGTTGCTAAACTGTGTCCTACTCTTTGCATCTAAGTGGACTGCAACATGCCATTGTTCCTGTCTTTCACTGTCTTCTAGAGTTTGCTCAAATTCATGTCCATTGAGTTAGTGACGCTATATAACCATCTTATCCTCTGCTACCCCTTCTCCTTTTGCCTTCGATCTTTCTTAGCTACAGGGTCTTTTCCAATGAGTTGGCTCTTCACATCAGGTGGCCAAAATGTTGGAGCTCTGGCTTTAGCATCAGTCCTTCCAATAAGTATTTAGGATTTATTTCTTTTAGGATTGACTGCATTGATGTCCTTGCAGTCCAAGGAACTCTCAAGTCTTCTCCAGCAACACATTTCAAAAGCATCAATTCTTCTGTGCTCAACCATCTTAATGGTCCAACTCACACATCTGTACATGACTATTGGGAAAACTGTAGCTTTGACTATATCTTTGTCAGCAAAGTGATATCTTTGTTTTTTTAAAAACACAAGTGTCGGGTTCAGGATGGGGAACACATGTATACCTGTGGCAGATTCATTTTGATATTTGGCAAAACTAATACAATTATGTAAAATTTAAAAATAAAATTAAATTAAAAAAACAAACAAACAAAAAAAAACACAAGTGTCTAAGCTTAAGCAAACACTAGCAGCAACAAGAGAAGCTTGAAAAAAAAAAAAATTCTAGAGCAAATCCCCCAAGTCAATTTGGGAACAAAGAAAATATTTAGGATAACAAAATAGTGTAAAAATAATTGAAAGATGGAAGTCAGTGGAATAGCACAAGCTTTATGTAGGGTATTATTAAACTTTCAGAGGGAAAAGAGTCCTATGTGAAACTACCCCAAGGACAGAAAAACTCAAGAATGTCATCTGTTCAACCCTGCAACATAAGTAGGAAGCTTACCTACCACCACCTTCAGAAAACCATAGCTATTCTACAAAAACAGCTTCCAGAAAATACCTTGGAGAGAAAAAGCAGAACATAACAGAAGTTAAAATATAGTACAGAATTCAAGAACTAGAGGGCAAAATACAAAAAAAAGTTAAAGTCTCATAAAACTCTTCTGTTTTAAAAAGGTAGTCCATGGTTACTTAATTACTCTCAATATTTTAGAAAGAACTCTTTCTGGAGAGAGACACCAGTTGCCAACTTGGAGAGACATATTGAGATAAGTGAACTGGAATGTGGTTCTGCTTCAAAGGCAATATCCTAGAAAGTATGTTTGTCACATATTTTCAGAGAAAGGAGCTCTAAGCTAAGGGGACTTTATATTTCTTTTTCCCACCACCACTGATGTGCTACTCTATACTTTTTACTTCTTAATGAAATACATGAGTCTGAGCTGCAAAATATTTGTCAGTGTCAGGTCCAGTAGAACAGCTACCTTGGATTTGGAAATTGGGGAGGCTATATTACATCCTTTTTACATGAAAAATAGTGTGTGTTACAATGATGCCCAAACCCCAGATTTTTGCAAACATGTCTTTTATTAATTGTCCACAGAATGGCACTCCCCACTTTATGAGTTTGGACTTTCTACTCAACCATGGAAATCTAGATCCCCATCCCTCCCTCCACCTCTGATTTCAGTGAACTGCCTTCACCTAGGCATAGTCTTCATGAGATTTTACCTGGAATAAGGGGTCTGACTTAGAATCTTTGAGTGTATATACATAAATACATACCTTAGAATTTCAACTCTAAAGTTTGCAGTTACAGTAAATAAAAAGAAAGCATTCATCACACATGAAGATCACTTTAAATTTTAGAATCTTATAGATTTAGCTGCTTAATACAATTTGTATCCTGTACCTCATATAAACAAAGTTATTTAGAAATTATAATAATTATACTCATACATATATGCTTTGTACTCTTGCCTTCAAAATGATGGCAAATGATATATTTAACTCAGAAACTGGATTTGTTTCTTTGAACATTAAATAAAGCTGTATTCATAGATTCTAATACACCTGCTGAAAAATCTTTTGCATTAAAGATGCATATTTGATTTTTTATGCATACCTCAGATTAGTGGCTTTAACCTGATTTCCCCGCCAACAAATAATCTCAATTGTTGTATTAACAGTAGATAAATCATCCTCTGTTCTTCCCTTAAAAATACTTTACAATAAATAAAAGGTAGTTGTCTTCTGAAGCATAATCATTTGCTGCTAAAATTTAGTGTTCAAAGCCTCAAATGGTGAAATGGTAGACATAAAGAACAAATGATCCTTTAATTCCTTCATTTTAAATGCTTACAAGAAAAAGTATTGCAGGCCTGATGTGGGGACATCTTGTTTCTTTTACTGCAATCTCCAGCAAAATTATTGTTAAATGCTTTGCTAAACTGCCCCATTTACAAAACAAGTTCTTATATTACTGCAATTTCTTAGTTTGATGGAGCTATACATCCCTGGGTATGCGCTGAAACAGAGCCTATTCATGCTATTAAAGCTATATGACCAAGTTGACAAATAATTTGTGTCCTAACTACTACAATATCTAAGGGAATGGGCTTCTTTGAGTTTTTTCTGAGTCAGGCCCTAGAATAAGAAAATGGAAATGTTGAAAATAATCTTTGAGCTCCTTAGGGGTATAGACAATATTATCTGTTGTACATAGTCATGTTAGAATAAACAAAAGCAAGCCCATCCAAAGAACATTGTAGGTATTTAAGTTTAGCTTGGGTTTCTAAAGCAAATGGATCATATTCTGCTATAGGATACATGCATATGCTATACTCTAAAATTATCCTCTATCATCTTTACTCAGATATAATTAGCATTACCATTGGAGCATTTTGTTGGCAGAACCAATAAAAAAAAAACTATAATATTTAAAGGCCAGTAAAATTCTGCACACTTACTATTGAGAAAAATTATTTTTATTTAACCTAAAGATAAATCTATTTATTTTGTTATCTTTAAAAATACTTTCTTACATTCTAAAATTTTCCATAGACTAGTCAAATAAAACCAAATCTTGTTATATTATTTGCTAAATATAAAGATGTCAATATGAATAGCATTCTCTATTTTGACTTACTAAATTTTTCAAGGTATTTTATCTATATTAAGGGTCACTTGAATGTTTACTATTAACATTCCCACTTAACCATGTTTTCTTTGAGTTAGTGATAACCCTTGTGTTGTAGATCTCTAGAAAAATATGTATGTATGTATATATATATATGTATGTATATATATATACACATACACATGTACATACACGATTACATCTGAACATGACCTAAATACACCTAACCTCAGTACAGAGGAAAAAGCTTATAAGACTCGTGTCAAAGTAGGGAATGGAAAATATGTATGTTCTAGGAATCATGAATGAAGGAATTTTATACAAAGAATGAAGTGCTCACAAACTCTTACAAAAGATGGAGGAACAAAATTGAGGCAAAGTCATCTCCAGCTCTCAGGCTGGCCTTAGAGCTGAGGGAACATCAATGGTCAGAGATGACTGTAATCCACGAAAATCACTGAGACTACTCTAAAACTATGTATCTGCCAAACCCTTCCATATATCCTGTGGCTTGTAGAAAGAGAATGATAACTTCTTTCTCTCTTTTGCCTTCCAAATGTCTCACTAGTTCTTTCTCATTAAAGCATTTGTTTTCCAGACATCCAACCCCTTCAATACAGGAAATATTTTGAAAGGGGTGGAGACCAAATAGTGAGGAACATCCATGGCAACATGTGTCAGATTCTCAACACAAAACTTGACAAATAGTAAAGGATAAAAACAGTAGTGTGTGATGGTGATTTTATGTCCTCAGTTCTCTGATGGGTTGAAAAAAAATAAACTGGGTTTTTTGGAGTTTTTGCCTGATCAGCTAATTCTCATTATAAAACAGTTTTGGTCTACTGAAACTTTATACAATAACAATTAACTGTGGAATCAACAGCTTGCAAAATCAGTTTTGATTCTAGTTCTATCACTTAGTTTGATAGCCACTTTTACTGTAGGGTGTTTTCTTTTATCTGCATTTTCATTCTTTCCTGCTATTAATAAGTACATATTTTCTGTGTATATGCTCAGTAAATGTTTATAAGATTAAATTACAAACTAATGCTGTGGCCCTTCTACTGAGAGATAAAGGAATCAAACCTGGGGATGACAGAAACCTCAGAATGTCTCATACAAAGCTGGATTAAACACAGAGTTAAATGGGATATTTTTGAGATAATCTGAATAATTCATAATTTGCAACAATTTGCAATATTTCAGTCAAAGTGGCCTTTTTTTTTCTGTCATTCATTTAAGAAGGTCTTATTTCGGCTCTTTCTTTTACTTTGAAGAAAATATCTTCACACCTATAGCTAGAAGAGTCAATTCACACCCATTTTTAATGCAATTTTGAGAAATACAACCTTTGTTTTTCACTTTAAAATCCTTGAATTCAATAGTGTTCATGTTTTTAAGAAGCCTTATTAAAGAAAGAGGAAGTGAAGTTGTTCAGTCATGTCCAACTCTTTGCGACCCCATGGACTGTAGCTTGCCAGGCTTCTCCATGCATGGAATTTTCCAGGCAAGAATACTAGAGTGGTTTGCCATTTCCTTCTCCAGGGGATCATCCTGACCCAGGAATAGAACCCGGGTCTCCTGCACTGCAGGGAGACTCTTTACTGAGCCACTAGGGAAGCCTTATTAAATAAATAGTCAAAAAGTTAATAGTGATTTTGATATAAAAAATAGAAAGTGGTTTGCTCCATATCTTACTTCTATCACCCTAACTTGCTTTTATGGCATGTTATGCTATTTATTTTATCTTTTTATGGAAGTTTATTTTTAGTATAGATTATTGAATTTCAGGCAGGTGTATAGATTTGGTTTTTGCTAAGAATGACAAATTATCTTTTGCAACAGAGAAGTTCATCTGTATCTTGCTGTCAAGCGTGGTTATAATAATTATTGATGCAAATAAAGAGGAATTTAGCCTAGAAAATAAAACATAATAACGTTGCAAGCAGTTACATAAGTTGAGATAGAAGTCTGAATTGGTAATGTAGCTAAAGCAGTCTTAAAAAAGATATGTTTAAATTGTGTTGATCGTTGGAATTCTCTGGAAAATAAATAACTGCATTCTAATGACCATATCTAAACCAAAATATTTGGGGGTAACTACAGGGTTTACTCATAAAAGTAGATCTTAAATTTTACTTAGAGATGAAAATCAGTCAAGACAGGGAAATTTTTCTAGCTGAACTAGAAATTTTTTGTTAAATACCACA
Organism: Bubalus kerabau; assembly: GCF_029407905.1. Classification (NCBI taxonomy): domain Eukaryota; kingdom Metazoa; phylum Chordata; class Mammalia; order Artiodactyla; family Bovidae; genus Bubalus; species Bubalus kerabau. Next base: position 8,479,879 of record NC_073645.1, read on the forward strand.
TAGCATTTAACATAAATCAATGTGAGGCATCAATAAAAGGACCATAAAACAAAGACATTTTTTTTAAATTTTACTATTTTGATCCACCTTATATAAAACAAACTGCAAATGCATTATACTTTATTTGTTAAAAATCTACAGGATGCTTATCATTCAAAGGCAGCGTTTATCATATTCGATTTATGGGCAGACCTAAGTATTTCTCAAACTGTTGTCAGATTACCACCTGTATCAAAAGGCATCTGCTTTGCTCATTTATTGTGTTGACTTTTTGACTCCTTCCTAGACTTATGAAATGAGAATGTGTGGGATATGTACTGAAATTCTGCACTGTCAGCGGACTGCCTTTCCTTATCACACTGAAGTTGAGAATTACTGTTCTATAAAAGACTGACTATTTGGTTTCTATGAATTCAGGCATATTTGTAAATCAGCAAGATTTTATAATAAAAGTGATAATACAAGGTAACTTTCAGATGGAAAAAAAAGACTCCACAAATTATAGACAACTTACGTATTAGATATAAATAGATATAATACTGAAGGGAGAAGAACAAAAGTAAGTAGTACTTATTTATTCATTTTTTCAAGAAATATTTATTAGCCTCCCACTGAGGGCAGTGTTATAGAAAGTGATGTTCAGCATTAAAAAGAAAAAAGTACTATGCTCTTATGACACTTACAGGAAAATTTCAGATAATAAAAAAGGCAATAAAATGGGAAAGAGAAGAAAATGGAACTGAGTAAGGATCACCAAGACTGTCAGGGAGACAAGGTAGTAGAATTTAAAACAGTGATCAAAGGTGACCATGTTGAGAAAATCTTTGAATCAAAATTTGAAGAAAGAGATGGATTTAGTCATGATGAGCATTTCAAGAAGAAGAAGCAATCCATGCAAAGGCCTTATAGACTATACCTTCTTTACAGATAGCCATATCTTTTTTGATTATCACTCATTTCACCAAAGGAAAATAACTTCTGGCATATATTCTCTTGATCAAAGACCCCTTTGATGCTGCCGTAGTTTTTCATTAATGTGAATTTCTTCCTGGAGGATTTCAAATACCAATTAAAGACTGATCTATCTTTCCTAGGGACAGAGCAAGGTTAAGTTATATACTCTTGCTATATACTCTGGAAATCTAAACTGCATTATAAACAGTATAATAGATGCTAACTTAGGGGTTCATTGATGAGAACAGCAGACATAACTGTGAATTATGCACACAATGTAAATTCTTTATGATTGTCTTGCTCTTCTCTTTTTATATTTTAATATCTCTTAACATAAAGTATAGTTATATTTTAGTGCATTAAATGTTTACATGGTGACAAACCATTTTACCAATGGCTTGAGCAAAAGTAAATAGCTCTTTGCCTATGGATGATATTGTGTTAATCAGAACACAAGTAAAGTATATGTTCAAATTCAGTAACAGATTTTTTTTATTTGTGACATAAAATCAGATACATAAAGAATATAAGAAGCATAGTAAGATGAAGAAGAAAATAGAAGAAATATGTATCTTGAAAAATAGCATTAGTTTTCACATGTCAATCCTTAAAGTTAGAATTTATTTTATTGACTCTTCATCACTATGATGAAATCAACATGTCTCCCATGATAGTTTTTCTTAAAGATTTATAGTACTAGTAATATTCTAGTAACTATATGGAACAAACTAATTTAAGTCCATGATGAAACATTTATTCACAATCTTAACAGTATCATTATCAACTCAGAAAAAGAGTGGAAAATCTTTTCATTCTCATTTTTCAAATAAAAAAATAGTCTCAAAAATTAAATTAAACTGTGATATAATAGTTGATTTTCAAACTGAAGTCTTTCCACTTAACGGCTGCACATTTTATATTTACAAACTGATTTTGATTGTGATTTATAGTAAAGGAAATATTTTATCTTGTGATAATCTGTGGTAGCCAGTCTCCAAGTAGGTACACTTTTCTTTCATTTATGAAATTATGACACAACATTAAGTTTCCAATGAAGCCTGAAACCGAATCACTAACTCCTGCCATTTTCACCATCCGTAGTTCTTTTCCACATTAAATAGGGATGACTTTTCTAACTGAAAGGAAATGATGAAATTGATGGAGTGTGCAGTCAAAGGTGACTCACGAATGACATCAAGGATTCCATCTTGCTTTTTCTTTTGATCATCATGCTCTGGAGGATCAGCTGTCATGTCAAAAGGAACTGAGGCTTCCTGTGAAAACTACTTGAGTGTGCCATCCTGGAAACAGATCATCCAGTCTGAGTCAAGCCATCATATGGCTCCAACTCTGGCCATCATCTCTTTTTTAAAAAAAGATGTTTATTGGCTGTGCTGGGCCTTTGTTGTGCACAGGCTTTTCTCTAGTTGTGGTGAGCAGGGGCCACTCTTTGTTGCCGTGTGTGGGCTTCTTATTGTGGTGATCTCTCTTGTTGTGTGCACAGGCTGTAGGAGCGAGGGCTTCAGTAGGTGCAGTTCCTGGGCTCTACAGCACAGGCTCAACAGTTGTGGTGCACGAGCTTACTTGCCCCCCAGCAATGGGACCTTCCTGGACTAGGGATGGAAACTGTGTCTCTTGCATTGTCAGGCAGATTCTTTACCACTAAGCCACCAGGGAAGCCACTGACCATCATCCTGATCGAACCTCATGAAAGAATCTGCATTGGATCTACCACATAAACCATTCCCAAACTCCTGACTGAATGACTCACTGTGAGTGGGTCATTTGTTTTATTTTAAGCCACTGTTTTGGAGGATAATTTATTATAAAGAAATATATAACTACTATTATCTATCTGCACATATGTAAAAATGTAAATAAAGTAAACATTTCCCCAAATCAATGCTTTCCTTTAAAATGTATAATTTATTTTTCAATCCTATTCTCTTATATTAAAATTATTCTGCTTATGACTCCTAAAAAGGCATTATTCCAGGGGTTGATCATCATTATCATTACTATTCCACAAAGATATTCAGTTGAATGCAGCTTCAAGTCTTGTTACAACTAGTTTAATGTTCTTGAACCATTTCCTCAGAGACCTTCTGGGTATTCACTGCTTGCCATTTATATCATTTGTTTATGAAATTGTGACATAAGATTACATTTCCAATGAATCGTGAGACTAAAAGAAAAAACAGTTCCTTCCTTAGGAAATACTTTATGTTGAATTGAAATATAACTTTATTTTATTTTATTTTTTAACTTTACATAATTGTATTAGTTTTGCCAAACATCACCATTGGTTCAACTCTTCTTATGGGAATAGCACAGCAGAGAACTATTCATTTTTTTTTTCTTACATGTCAGTTATGCATGTATTTGGGTCTCCCTGGTGGCTCAGATAGTAAAGAATCTGCCTGCAATGCCAGAGACCTGGATTCAATCCCTGGGTTGGGAAGATCCCCTGAAGAAGGGAAGGACTACCCACTCCAGTATTCTGGCATGGAGAATTCCATGGGCAGAGGAGCCTGGAATGTATTTAATTACTCTTCTGCTTTCCTTGAGATGTCTTTACAAGAACTGACTTCAGGAATCTTCCTTTCTTTGGTCCACATATTTTGGAGTTATCTTTGTTGATTTTCTTTTTTATTTTTTTATAGTGTATCTTAGATGATAAAGATATTCTCTGGTAGCTCAGCTTGAAAAGAATTCACGCACAATGCAAGAGACCCCAGTTCAATTCCTGGATTAGGAAGATCCTGTGAAGAAGGGATAGGATACCCACTCCAGTATTCCTGGGCTTCCCTGGTGGCTCAGATGGTAAAGAATCTGCCTGCAGTGTGGGAGACCTGGATTCAATCCCTGGGTTTGGAAGATCCCCTAGAGAAGGAAATGGCAACCCATTCCAGTACTCTTGCCTGGAAAATCCCATGGGCAGAGGAGCCTGGTAGGCTACAGTTCATGGGGTTGCAAAGAGTCGGACATGACTGAGCGACTTTACTTTATTTTACTGTACTAGAGAAGGAAACAGCTACCCACACTAGTAATCTTGCCTGGAGAGTTCCATAGACAGTGGAACCCGGCAGGCTACAGTGCACTGAGCTTATGAAGAGTTGGACACAACTGAGTGACTTTCACTTCACTTCTTAGATGATAAAAGATTGGCAAAAATCATGCTAGAATTAGAATTTTAATATGAATCACAATCATATGAATGCCTTTTGAGGCAATTTTCTTCATTATAAAGTGGCTTGAAATGGCAAACCTATTCCGGTACTCTTGCCTGGAAAATCCCATGGATGCAGAAGCCTGGTAGGCTACAGTCCATGTGGTCACAAAGGGTTGAACACTACTGAGTGACTTCACTTTTCTTTCATGCTGCTGACTAATATTAAATTATGGCAAATCAGTAATTGTAGCCATACTTTTTTCCCATATTAGAAATTATCATGTACTTTCCTGGCAGTCCAGTGATTAAGAATCTGCCTGCCAACGAAGGGGACAAGGGTTTGATCCTGGTCTGGAAAGATCTTATATGCCTCAGGGCAACTAAGCCTGCGTGCCGCAACTACTGAAGCCCATGCACCCTAGAGCTTGTGCTCTGCAACAAGAGAAGCCACTTCAGTATGAAACCCAGGCACCACAACAAGAGAGTAGTCCCTACTTGCTGCAAAAAGAGAAAGCCCTGGTGCAGCAAAGAAGATTCAGCACAGCCAAAATGAATAAATTAACCAAATAATTAATTAAATTAAAAAGGAAGTATCAATTAATGGTACCCTTTTCGTTTACTTGAACACTATCTTTTTAGCCTAGTTTTAAGTTTTTGTGTCAAGCAAGTGACTAGTGTCAATCACATCTCCCGAGCAATGAGAATTTACTATTGTAGAGACAAAATGATATTGTGGTTAAACACTTGCATTCTGATCTCAGACTTCTTGGCTTGAACCCTCAGTCTGCCATCAGGAAGTAGTGTAAGTGTTGGGGAATTACTTATATGTGTTTTATATGTGTACAGTGAGAATAGTAATAGCGCCTCTTGGTATTGTTACAAAGTTTCTACATTTTTTAAAAGCTGCTTGTCATCATCTTTGATCTTAAAAAAGGTCATGGGACTGGTTCCCATCCAAGTGAGCTTAAGAAAGAAATATACCAAATGCAGACTGTCAAATGTAAAGTACATTTGACATTTGGCCTTAAAAACACTAGCTATCATTATCTGTTGCTCTCATGTTTCTCACTCAACTCACCTTATAAAATAGCTAGTAATTACTTAATTTATGTTAATAATAGACACTACTAAATGTTCTATATGCATTACTTACTTTAAAATTCAATCTTGTATGAAAATCATTATTCCCATTTTCTAGATAAGGACATTAAAACTTAAAAAATTTAAATCACCTTAAAGATGACTTTTAAAGGACAGTTCAACAAACTCAGCATAATTTGTAAATTGTTTAGATTATCCAGAAGATCAGCTACAGATAACCTGAGACTCAGTTTGAAGATAATGAAAAGTTAACCCAGAACTGCTGGGAAAGTCAGAGAAAGCCTGTTCCAGTTCATGCTAGGGACCCTCCCAGCTCTTGGTCTGGAACCCCTGCATTTTCTAGGTGAATAGGATGGTTAAAAAATCTCTTCTCTATTTTTCTTCAATGATATCACAAGAAATAAAAAAAAAGAAATCTTGTTGAAAAATGCAGATCAGATTATCCAGATAATCTTGTTGAAAAAAAAAATTACACATCAATAAGAAACTTTCAGATTAAAATATTATTAGGTTGTGTATCTGAATGATGGACTACTGTGGTTACTTACTATTCTCAGAGAGACCATTTGCTTTTTATTTATAGAAACTTGGCTGCCATCCCCTTTTGGAATTTACTGAATTCATTCCCCAATTCCAGTGTCAGCCTGCATCCAATAATTGATCCATGTGGGAATACAAATGCTTGAGTTTTTTCCCAATTTGGGACAGCTTTGAAGGGTTATTCCATCTTAATTATCCATCCGTAGCATCAGTTCAGACTTTCCACAGATACCTTCTCACTGCTTTACTGCATCCTCTGCCCACTCTTTCCTTCATTTCCTTTCTGCAGATGTTAATCATAAGACATTGCTAATAAATCTTTGGCATGCTAATCTTCATCTCAGAATTCATTTCCCAGAGATCCCAAGCTGACTAGAGCAAGTTTATTAGTAAAGTATATTTTCTCTCTAAGCAAATCTTTCACCAAACAAGTTTTATTATCAAATATTTTACAGGCCATGAGCTAAGTGGTATAGATTTGGAGCACTACTTCACTGAAATACTTTATTTTTGTTGTTTCATTTTGATTTTCAGTTGTTTTTTTTTTTTTTGGTAATATGTTAAACTAGCTTAATTGACTTAGAGCATTAGACTTAAAGGAGTATAATGCTCCTTTAACTTCTTGGTACACTGAAGGCTGTTTCTGCTTCTAATTTTTGCAAATTCCAGATAATCTTTCTTCATAAATTGTTTTCTTGATAATTTCTAACTTTGGATTTCAGCCACTCATAACAGAGAGTTTTGAAATAAATATCATGTTTGTATAATAGAGAGATTTGGAAAGACAATATTTATATCTATCTCCTACAGAAAATTCAAATATTACAAATCCAATTTAGTTTACATTTTTTTTTTTTGGAATTTCAATTATATATAAATCTAAGCCTTTTGGCAGAGGCTAAAATTCATTTCTTGCTTTTGAATTTATGTTTAGCTTTAAAAAATCCCTTGTGATCTGATCTTTCCTAATTCTTAACAACTTATTCCCACTATTATAAATATCAAGCCACCATAAGAAGAAGAATTTGCTTTTTGCCCATTTTTTAAAATTTCATCTTAAGAAGAAACAGAATTGGATTTTAATGACTCAACATAAGCAGAAGGTAAAGGCACAATCTTCTAATCTTCTAATATGAAGGCTAATTATGTGGAAGGTGATGGCCAGATGTCCCCTCTTCCCTTTAGGCACAGAACAAGGAAAAGGAAGCTTAAGCCTAACATGAGGGATTCAGAAAATCACACTCACATTAAGCATCTAGGCTATTCTTAGAGATGACTGCACTGAAACTTCACAGAAAGAGAAAAAAAACAATCCTTTGCTGCAAACCCGTACTTAAATGAAATCCTACATTTAAGGCAAGACAAATGAAAAAGAATTGGCATATAGGAAAATGTGTGTGGATTGCCGAGTAAAAGGGCTACTGAACTTTTCTAACTATTGTTCATAACATATTACATTGGTTCAAATTTTAATGAATGATGTTTGTTGTATTACTATTTATTCAATTTTATACTAGGGAAAGGAATAGAAGTACTTCGGATTTTTCTGACACTGTAATGTAATGTTCAATTTCAGCACTTATTTGAAAATCAAATAATGGAGTCTAAATTATCTTCTGTATATAAAGCAAAAGAGACTATTTTCTAGAAACTGTATGAGAGGGCTTCCCTGGTTGTCCAGTGTTTAAGAATCCACCTTGCAATGAAAGGGACACCGGTTCTATCCTTGGTCCAGGAAGATCCCGCAGGGAGTAGACCAAGTAAGCCCGTACTCCACCACTACTGAGATGCAGCTCTAGAGCCCACGAGCTACAGTTAGTGAGTCCACATGGTGCAGTGACTGAAACCCTGCGCCTAGAGCCTGTGCTCCACAAGAGAAGCCACTACAATAAGAAGACCACAATAAAAAGTAGCCCCTGCTTGCCGCAACTAGAGAAAGCCTATGTGCAGTAATGAAAACCCATTACAGCCAAAAAATAAAATAAATAAATAAGTCTTCTAAAAAAGAAACCATATGAAAAAATATAGCCAGAAATGATGATGAAAGGAAATATATAACACCTAAAGGGCTAAAATCAATGATGAACAATAAGTTTGTTTCAACACATAATCAATACAAAACACTCAGTAGAAAAACTGGCAATAAAAAAGGTAAATTACTTGACAGATTGATAAATTTCTAGGTAATATTAAAATCTACTTGGAAGAAAATATTTGCAAACAAAGTGACCAATGAGAGATTGCTGTTGTTCAGTCACTAAGTCATGTCTGACTCTTTGCAACCCCATGGACTGCAGCATACCATGCTCCCCTGTCCTTCGCTATTTCCTGGAGTTTGCTCAAATCCATGCCCATTGAGTCAGTGATGCTATATAACTGTCTCATCTTCTGCTGTCCTTTTGCCTTCAGTCTTTACTAACATCTGGGTTTTTTGAACTAGTCAACTCTTTTCATTAGGTGGCCAAAGTATTGGAGTTTCAGCATCAGTCCTTCCAATGAATACTCAGAGTCAATTTCCTTTAGGATTGACTGGTTTGATCTCCTTGCTGTCTAAGGGACTCTCAAAGCCTTCTCCAGTGGCACAATTTGAAAGCATCAATTCTTTAGTGCCCAGCCTTCTTTATGGTCAGAGTCTCATATCCATCTTTGAGTATATGAACCTTTATCAGCAAAGCAATGTTTCTGTTAACAAAGGTTTAGTCTCCAAGATATTCAAGCAGCTCAATATTAAGAAAACAAAACAAACAAACAAACAAAAAACCTAATCAAAGAATTGGTGAAGACCTAAATAGACATTTCTCCAAAGAAGAAGGCCCAAAAGCAAAATATACATGAAAATATGTTCAACATCATTAATATTGTTGTTGTTCTTCAATCACCAAATTGTGTCTGACTCCAAGATCCCATGGACTGCAGCATGCCAGGCTTCCCCATCCCTCTCCATCTCCTGGAGTTTGCCCAAGTTCATGTCCATTGAGTCAATGATGGCATCCAACCATCTGAACATCTGTTGCCCTCTTCAGCCTTCGAGCTTTCCCAGCACCAGGATCTTTTCTAATGAGTTGGCTCTTCACATCAGGTGGCCAAAGTATTGCAGCTTCAACTTCAGCATCAGTCCTTCCAAAGAGTATTCAGGGTTGATTTCCTTTAGGATTGACTGGCTTGATATCCTTGCAGTCCAAGGGACTCTCAAGAGTCTTCTCCAACACTACAGTTCAAAAACAACAATTGTGCCTTCTTTATCATCCAGCTGTCACATCTGTACATGACTACTGCAAAGATCACAGCCTTAACTATATGGACCTTTGTTTGGAAACGTGATGTGTTTGATTTTTAACACACTGTCTAGAAGCAATTGTCTCCTAATTTCAAGCTTGCAGTTGCCATCCACAGTGATTTTAGACACCATGAAAAGGAAATCTGTCACGGCTTCCACCTTTTCCTCTTCCATTTGCCATGAAGTGATGGGACCAGATGCCATGATCTTATTTTTTTAAATATTCAGTTCTAAGCTGGCTTTTTCACTCTCCTCCTTCATCTTCATCAAGAGGTTCTTCAGTTCCTCTTTGCTTTCTGCTGTAAGGGTGGTGTCATCTGAATATCCAAATTTATTGGTATTTCTCCCAACATTCTTGATTCCAGCTTGTAATTCATCCAGCCTGACATTTCTCATGATATACTCAGTATATAAATTAAGTAAACAGGATGACAACATATGGCCTTGACATACTGCTGCAAGGAGATCAAACCAGTCGATCTTAAAGGAAATCAGTCCTGAATATACATTGGGAAGACTGATACTGAATCTGAAGCTCCAATACTCTGGCCATCTGATTCAAAGAACTGCTGCTAAGTTACTTCAGTCGTGTCCGACTCTGTGCGACCCCATAGACGGCAGCCCACCAGGCTCCCTCGTCCCTGGGATTCTCCAGGCAAGAACACTGGAGTGGGTTGTCATCTCCTTCTCCAATGCATGAAAGTGAAAAGTGAAAGTGAAGTCGTTCAGTCGTATCTGACTCTTAGCAACCCCATGGACTGCAGCCTACAAGGCTCCTCCATCCATGGGATTTTCCAAGCAAGAATATTGGAGTGGGGTGCCATTGCCTTCTCTGCAAAGAACTGACTCACTGGAAAAGACCCTGATGCTGTGAAAGATTAAAGGCAGGAGTAGAAGAGGACGATAGAGGATGAGATGGTTGGATGGCATCACTGGCTCAATGGACATGAATTTGAGCATGCTCCAGGAGTTGGTGATGGGCAGGGAAGCCTGGCATGCTTCCGTCCATTGGGTCTCAAAGAGTCAGACACTACTGAGCAACTGACCTGAACTGACCTTAAAACATGTGGCTTCAATGGTCATTTTCCACTGAGAAAAATAAGAAGGAGGTGTGGAGATTTGGGGCATAGGATATTTATATTGTCCAAGCTTAGAGATGGTGTATCTTCCTATTTTATCAAAGCATGTCTATGATGCAGCAGCAGTAGCTGACCCTGAGGGTTTGCATAAATTCAATTGTAAAAGCTTCATTCCAGAACTACTGAATCAAAGTCTGCATTTTAATATGATCCCAATAATAACAGAAGCGTGCCAGCTGCAACAGACTGTGCAGAAGCAAGGCCGAGAGCAGCTACCCCATGTCCAAGGCCAGGGGCGCGGCTGAGAGGAGGAACCCCACATCCAAGGAGTGGTGGCTGCGCAGGTGCAGGAGGGCTGAGAGGAGCTACTTGACATTCAAGGTCAGGAGGGGTGGCTGTGAGGAGATACCCCTTGTCCAAGGTAAGGAACAGCAGCTGCACTTTGCTGGAACAGACGTGAAGAGATACCCCACGTAGTCCAAGCTAAGAGAAACCCAAGTAAGATGGCAGGTGTTGTGAGACGGCATCAGAAGGCAGACACACTGAAACCATAATCACAGAAAACTAGTCAATCCAATCACACAGACCACAGCCTTGTCTAACTCAATGAAACTAAGCCATGCCGTGTGGGGCCACCCAAGACGGGCGGGTCATGATGGAGAGGTCTGTCAGAATGTGGTCCACTGGAGAAGGGAATGGCAAACCACTTCAGTATTCTTGCCTTGAGAACCCCATTAACAGTATGAAAAGGCAAAAAGATAGGACACTGAAAGAGGAACTCCCCAGGTCGGTAGGTGCCCAATATGCTACTGGAGATCAGTGGAGAAATAACTCCAGAAAGAATGAAGGGATGGAGCTAAAGCAAAAACAATACCCAATTGTGGATGTGACTGGTGACAGAGGCAAGGTCTGATGCTGTAAAGAACAATATTGCATAGAAACCTGGAATGTCAGGTCCATGAATCAAGGCAAACTGGAAGTGGTCAAATAGGAGATGGCAAGAGTGAACGTCAACATTTTAGGAATCAGCGAACTAAAAAGGACTGGAATGGGTGAATTTAACTCAGATGACTATTATATCTACTACTGCAGGCAGGAATCCCTCAGAAGAAATGCAGTAGCCATCATGGTCAACAAAAGAGTCTGAATGCAGTACTTGGATGCAATCTCAAAAACGACAGAATGATCTCTGTTCGTTTCCAAGGCAAACCATTCAATATCACAGTAATCCAAATCTATGCCCCAAACAGAAATGCTGAAGAAGCTGAAGTTGAACGGTTCTATGAAGACCTACAAGACCTTTTAGAACTAACACCCAAAAAAGATGTCCTTTTCATTATAGGGGACTGAAATGCAAAAGTAGGAAGTCAAGAAACACTTGGAGTAACAGGCAAATTTGGTCTTGGAATACAGAATGAAGCAGGGAAAATGCTAATACAGTTTTGCCAAGAGAACTCACTGGTCATAGCAAACACCCTCTTCCAACAACACAAGAGAAGATTCTACATAGGAACATCACCAGATGGTCAACACCAAAGTCAGATTGATTCTATTCTTTGCAGCCAAAGATGGAGAACCTCTATACAGTCAGCAAAAACAAGACTGGGAGCTGACTATGGCTCAGATTATGAACTCCTGATTGCCAAATTCAGACTTAAATTGAAGAAAGTAGGGAAAACCACTAGACCATTCAGATTTGACCTAAATGAAATCCCTTATGATTATACACTGGAAGTGAGAAATAGATTTAAGGGACTGGATCTGATAGAATGCCTGATGAACTATGGACGGAGGTTCGTGACATTGTAAAGGAGACAGGGATCAAGACCATCCTCATGGAAAAGAAATTCAAAAAAGCAAAATGGCTGTCTGAGGAGGCCTGACAAAAAGCTGTGAAAAGAAGAGAAGCGAAAAGCAAAGGATAAAAGGAAAGATATAAGCATCTGAATGCAGAGTTCCAAAGAATATCAAGGAGAAATAAGAAAGCTTTCCTCAGTGACCAATGCAAAGAAACAGAGGAAAACAACAGAATGGGAAAGACTAGAGATCTCTTCAAGAAAATCAGAGATACCAGGCGAATATTTCATGCAAAGATGGGCTCGATAAAGGACAGAAATGGTATGGACCTAACAGAAGCAGAAGATATTAAGAAGAGGTGACAAGAATACACAGAAGAACCGTACAAAAAAGATCTTCATGACCCAGATAATCACGATGGTGTGATCACTCACCTAGAGCCTGACATCCTGGAATGTGAAGTCAAGTGGGCCTTAGATAGCGTCACTATGAACAAAGCTAGTGGAGGTGATGGAATTCCAGTTGAGCTATTTCAAATCCTGAAAGATCATGCTGTGAAATGCTGCACTCAATATGCCAGCAAATTTGGAAAACTCAGGAGTGGCCACAGGACTGGAAAAGGTCAGTTTTCATTCCAATCCCAAAGAAAGGCAATGCCAAAGAATGCTCAAACTACCACACAACTGCATTCATCTCACATGCTAGTAAAGTAATGCTCAAAATTCTCCAAGCCAGGCTTCAGCAATACGTGAACCGTGAACTTCCAGATGTTCAAGCTGGTTTTAGAAAAGGCAGAGGAACCAGAGATCAAATTGCCAGCATCCACTGGATCATCGAAAAAGCAAGAGAGTTCCAAAAAAATATCTATTTTTGCTTTATTGACTATGCCAAAAACTTTGACTGTGTGGATCACAATAAACTGTGGAAAATTCTGAAAGAGATGGGAATACCAGACCACCTGACCTGCCTCTTGAGAAACCTATATGCAGGTCAGGAAGTAACAGTTAGAAGTGGACATAGTACAACAGAGTGGTTCCAAATAGGAAAAGGAGTACATCAAGGCTGTATATTGTCACCCTGCTTATTTAACTTATATGCAGAGTACATCATGAGAAACAATGGGCTGGAATATTCACAGCTGGAATCAAAATTGCCTGGAGAAATATCAATAACCTCAGATATGCAGATGACACCAGCCTTATGGCAGAAAGCAAAGAACTAACGAGCCTCTTGATGAAAGTGAAAGAGGACAGTGAAAAAGTTGGCTTAAAGCTCAACATTCAAAAAACTAAGATCATGGGATCTGGTCCCATCACTTCATAGGAAATAGATGGGTAAACAGTGGAAACAGTGTCAGACTTTATTTTTTGGGGCTCCAAGATCACTGCAGATGATGATTGCAGCCATGAAATTAAAAGACGCTTACTCCTTGGAAGGAAAGTTATGACCAATCTAGATAGCATACAGAAAAGCACAGACATTACTTTGTCCACAAAGATCTGTCTAGTCAAGGCTATGGTTTTCCAGTGGTCATGTATGGATGTGAGACTTGGACTATAAAGAAAGCTGAGCACAGAAAAATTGATGCTTTTGACATGTGGTGTTGGAGAAGACTCTTGAGAGTCCCTTGGACTGTGAGGAGATCCAACCAGTCCATTCTAAAGGAGATCAGTCCTGGGTGTTCTTTGGAAGGAATGATGCTAAAGCTGAAACTCCAGTACTTTGGCCACCTCATGAAAAGAGTTGACTCATTGGAAAAGACTCTGATGCTGGAAGGGATTGTGGGCAGGAGGAGAAGGGGATAACAGAGGATGAGATGGCTGGATGGCATCACTGACTCGATGGACATGAAGTTGAGTGAACTCCAGGAGCTGGTGATGGACAGGGAGGCCTGGTGTGCTGCAATTCATGGGGTCACAAAAAGTCGGACACAACTGAGTGACTGAACTGAACTGTAAGTTTGCTTACTTTCAGCATTTAAAGGAAACTCTTGTAACAATCATGACTCATTTATTATTTAACATACTCATATATTGTGGATATTCTTAATCAAAGGCTAGGATAATTCTAATTTTGAATATAAATCCCAGGAGCCATTTGTTTGTATAATAAAATTTAGTGAATTGATTTTTGGTCAAACTAATGCCCACTGCTGGGCATACACACTGAGAAAACCAGAAGGGAAAGAGACACGAGTACCCCAATGTTCATCGCAGCACTGTTTATAATAGCCAGGACATGGAAGCAACCTAGATGCCCATCAGCAGATGAATGGATAAGAAAGCTGTGGTACATATACACAATGGAGTATTATTCAGCCATTAAAAAGAATACATTTGAATCAGTTCTAATGAGGTGGATGAAACTGGAGCCTATTATCCAGAGTGAAGTAAGCTAGAAAGAAAAACACCAATACAGTATACTAACGCATATATATGGAATTTAGAAAGATGGTAACAATAACCCTGTGTACGAGACAGCAAAAGAGACACTGATGTATAGAACAGTCTTATGGACTCTGTGGGAGAGGGAGAGGGTGGGAAGATTTGGGAGAATGGCATTGAAACATGTAAAATATCATGTATGAAATGAGTTGCCAGTCCAGGTTCGATGCGCGATGCTGGATGCTTGGGGCTGGTGCACTGGGACGACCCGGAGGGATGGAGTGGGGAGGGGGGAGAGAGGAGGGTTCAGGATGGGGAACACATGTGTACCTGTGACGGATTCATTTTGATGTTTGGCAGATCTAATACAGTTGTGTTAAGTTTAAAAATAAAATAAAATTTAAAAAAAAAAAATAAAAAAATAAAAAAAAAAATATTTTACATAACTGCCTGGCTATTTTTGTAAGTGGTTTTCCCACCAACTTGGCCATGTGGAATAAAAACCAATGATCAATAAATTTAGAAAATTCAAACTATAAGGACTACTCTATTTCAGTGCCCCACTTCACCCATGATTATATAAGGAATTCAGCTTCAAATTAGAATTGCCATTAATTTCTAAAATAATTTTATTTGCACATGTTGACATCTGAAAAATATCTTATAAAAAATAAATAAAAGTGATTTCCCATAGGGCAAAAGGGTGAACACCATTCTTTTCTGGTCCATTTTAAATGTCTCACCATTTGTTGGAAATAATAAGGTAGTAAAACTTTACTACAGTAAGAGAGTAAAGGGTATCCTATCAAAGGCTTTTCACCCACCCCCCACCTTTGTATTGTGGTAGTTATTTGGAATCATTAGGAAAGACTCATTTTAGGATAAAGAGCATATATGTGTATGTGAATCAGCCAATAAGTGTTTTTTATTGTAAGTATCCTTTCCTCATCCCAGGTTTTATGACAACATAAGACAGTAGACTTGTAAACATAAATATTCAATTTCATCATGATATCTGGGCCTCTGAAAAGCTTTCTTTATAATAGAAGATATATTTCAGTGGTAAAACTTGTATGTTTACAAAGCATTTCATCAGCAATGACAGGAAAATGGAATAGAAAATTTCTAGATGAAACTTGCATATTAAGAGTGTGATTGCATTCAAAATGATGAAGCTGACAGTGTATAAGAACTTATTCACCAATAATGAAATTATATTATCTATCAGCGAAGAAGAGAAACTGACAAATCTGAAATGAATTGATACATAATTCTTGGCATCCTAGGAAAACACAAGTTACCTGGGGAAAAACAGTAACCATATATTTAATTCAATATTAAATAATGGAATGAAAACTTGTGAAAAGAGACTGCAGTTTTTGTTCAAAAGAATCAGTTCTGCTAAAGCAGGTTAGACACACACAAAAAAACTGAGGCAGTCACATTCTTTAAAAAAGACCAAGAAGCCATTGAAAACTGCCGGGAGCCAGCATAGGAGTTCCCACCCATGACAAGGTCATGCGGGAGAGACCTGATGGGCAAGGCGAGTCAGGGCTCAAGGGCCCTGCCCTGGATCTGCCTGAGCATCTACCCCAAAACCAGAATCTGTCTGTTTTACTATTTTATGACTTTCACCAACTCCTTGACATTAACGGGGGGCTATCCCCGACCACCTTTCTCTGAAGGAAATCAACTTAGAGCTCTAGTTAATTAGCCTCCTGGGCATAATAGGAGTGTTTCAATCCAAACTCCTCAGACAGCTCTCTAACTTGCCTGACAGGTTTATCCAGACTCCTACAGCTACGCATATGATTGTTTACATTCTCCCAACCGTGAGAGGCACGGGAAGCTTAAGATATTCAAATAGTATAGAGCCTCTCGGAGAGTTAGAAATTGTTAGAATAGAACTAGTAGAAGATTTCATTGTTGAGCCAATGCTTGCTGCCAAGTTTCCACATCCCCTGTATTGTGTCCTTGGGAGTATATTAATTAATATAGTTGGTATATAGAAAAAATAAGTAGTGGCCTTGGTGCTAACAACTTTAGACCCTTAAGGTAATAAATTCTTTCCTTTGTTGTAAGCCCACTGCACCTTTGCCCTATAGGAATGTAACTTTATCTAACACCTTTGGAGGATGGCACCAAACTTTAAAATAATTACTCTTAGAGAAAATAAGTCTTATGGTTGACAAACCTTTATCAGAGTCATAAAGTTTTAACAGGTCTTCTGGCCAGAAGATGATGTAAATCACCTAAAGCATTTGTATATGATAAGTTTGCAGGAAAGAAAGCCTGGTCTTGATAAGGATCAAAGACTGCTGACTTTGCATGATTTTACACCCCCTATTATCCTCTATGCACAACTAAAGGTATGTAAGCTCCCTTTGAAAATAAAGCTATGGGCCTTGCTCAAAGCTTGGTCTCCCCGTGTCCTTCTTTCTCTTTCCTTTTCCTTTTCAGGCTGATTCCCTGGAGCGCAGGGGCCCTCTGCATTCACTTTCCTCCCTGGGTTTCTAAGACACACTGGAGAAGGTGCCCAAAGTGGGGCACCTTCAACTATTTGAAAGGGCGCCTGTGGCCTACGTGAACAAAGCAAGTCCCGTGCTGGGGCTTTATTGGCTTTCTGCGTAAACCAAGGAATATCAACCTCTTTTCTCTCCTCTATTTTCTTAACTGCAAAATTCTTTCCTTATCTCTTTCTCTATTTCTCTCAGTCGCTGATGCTCTCCTCCCGTGGGAATCCCTGGATCCAACCCCGGCTGGACCCTGGCAGAAAACATGCAGAAAATGACCCTAACCAAGCCCGTCAATTGTATAAGTGAAGTCGCTCAGCCGTGTCTGACTCTTTGTAAGCCCATGGACCATAGCCTACCAGACTCCTCCGTCCATGGAATTTTCAGGCAAGAGTACTGGAGTGGGTTGCCATTTCCTTCTCCAGGAGATCTTCCCAACCCAGGGATTGAACCTGGGTCTCCTGCATTGCAGGCAGACGGTTTACCATCTGGGCCACCAGGGAAGCTCTCAGTTATTTAGTATAGAGAAAATCAAAATAGAGGACGTGCGGGATATGTTCTATGGGCAAATGTTACAAAAAAATAAAGCCAAGAATATACCTCTGGAAAAATTAATTTTTAAAATTTAAATTTACTTTGAAACATAAACCATGCATACTGTTCTTAGAGTAGCATTCCCAGGGCTAAGACTTGTTTCTCAGTGAACTCAGGAGAGGTAAGCAATAGAGATTCAAGCAGCTGAGAATCTTGTCTTAAGCTTCAGTTGTAAGTGAAGGTTTCTTGAGTCAGGATATGTATGTGTGTGTGTGTGTGTGTGTGTGTGTCTATTAGTGGCTCAGTTGTGTCCAAATCTTTGGGACCCTGCCGGGGTCCAGCCCCGGTGGATCCAGGGAATTCGAAGCGGGGACGGCGTCGGCGAGGATCAGGAAACAACTGCTTAATTAAACTTTAATTAAGGATATAAAGAGTAATAGAATAAGGATAGCTCAGTAGGAAAATTCAGTGGAGAAAAGAGGCTGAAATAAGGATAGCTCAGTGAGGAAATTCAGTGGAGAAAAGAGGCTGAATAATTCAGCCAGAAGGTGAGAGAAAGAACGACATGGGGAGACCAAGTTTTGGTGAACAAGGCCCGCACTTTATTTTTCAAAGTAGTTTTTATATCTTAAGTTATGCATAGAGGATAATGGGGGAAGGGGTAGAGTCATGCAGCAAGCCAGACTTTCTTCCTACAAACTTATCATATGCAAAAGCTTAGGTGATTTGCATCATCTTCTGGCCCAGAGGCCTGTTAACATTTTAAGACCCTTTCTTCAGAAAACTTACTTTTCTCTAAAGGAGATTGGTCAGGAGCCACCCTCCAAAAGCATTAGATAAAGTTGCATTCCTACAGAGCAAAGGTGTGGTGGGCTATAACAAGAAAAAGAGTTAACTCAAGGGACCCAGGTTACAAACATTAAAGCTACTACTTACACCAATTATATTAATCAATACACTGCCAGGGACACAGCAGGTAAGGGATATGGAGACTTAGCAGCAAACATTGGCCCAACAAGTGAAAATCCCTTCACCAATACAATTTCTAATCAATCTTTTAACTGCTCAAAGGAATCTGTATTTAGACAGTTTAGAACATCTCATGCCTCTCACAGTTGGGAGGCTCTGAGCAATCACATGTGGCCGGAAAAACCTATTCAGGCAGGCTAGAGGATTTCCAAAAGAGTTTGTAGGTTGAAACACTGTGACACCCAGGAATTGTTAACTGGAGCTGTAAGCTAACTCTTTTTTCAGAGAGAGGTAGTCGGGGACAGCCCCCATAAAGTCAGAGGTGTAGGTGAAAGCACAAAGCAGAAAGTAGGCAGACTCTGGTTTTGGGGGTAGATGCTCGAGAATTTCCAGGGGGACTCCTGAGGCTCGATCCCGCCTTTGCGTATGCCGAACCTCCTTCCTCATGACCTTTGCCACGGGAGGAGTTCCTCACGCTGGCTCCTGGTAGTGATAGACTTCCAGTTGAGCTATTCCAGATCCTGAAAGATGATGCTGTGGAAAGTGCTGCACTCAATATGCAATATGCACTCAATATGCAATATGCCGGCTCCCGGCAGGACCCCACAAACTGCAGCTCACCAGGCTCCTTTTAACAGTGCCTTTGTTTGAGCATACTGATTAGAAGTTTATCTAGTGAAAGAAGACATTTAGAAAAGGCTGTTTTGCCAATGTTTCCAGAGTAATAAAGAGATCAAAGTGGTACAGATCTCATTGGAAACTCTATTCACTCATAACTTCTATTCTGCTTTAATCATCTTGCCCTTAAGGGCAGAGGGGTCAAGTGAGTTTCTGAAAATTTGGTACTTAGCTAAAGGTGCAAACTTATGCTAAAGTCTATTTTTTCCTTTGAATAATTAAATCTCCCTTTTTCGTACCAGGAGGTTTTTATCTTTGATATGGTCAAGGGTGACAGTTTTTCAGTTAATTAAAAAGTTAAACTAGAAAATCACAACTCTAAATACATAAATACATATTTTATTTTAAATTTAAACAAACACAGATATACACAAATACAAAAATACTATTTGATGTACTGCTAAGGCCATTCTAGGGCTATCAAGTCCCCAGTTGGAATGCTACATGATTTTACATTAACTGGTGTCACTCATCATTTATAAATTAATTTTTTAAAATGGAGTAAGAAACAAAAGATTATTGCAAAGCATTATGAGGGAAAAAATCATCTAGAATTTTGTTTGTCTCCAACCTCTAATATTTTACAACAAAATCAGCCATACTTCAGTCAACAGCTTTTTTTTCTTTATTGAGTAAGCTTCAAACATTGCATTAAGTTTTCATAAAACAACTCTTTCCAGTGTTACATGTGTTTGATTTGCACAACAAAATCAAATTACATAGTTTCAAATAGTTTGTATAACTGGCTTAGTGACCAAGATAGTTTGAATATTTATTAGTAGACATTAGCTTACCTCTCCCTCCTACTGTGAACATAGCCTGCTTCTATATTCCACTGAGGCTGGGCTTGGCTATAGGACATGATTTGGCCAATGAGATGTTAGTGGGTGTGATTTCAGTATAGGCTTGACATACGCTGGCTCTCTCGTCCTTCTCTCATCACATCGAGGATAACATGCCTTGTGTAGCTGCTTCTGCCAGAAAAATGAGAAAAGGTTTGAGTAGAGCCACCCTTATGAACCCACAAATGCATAAAGAGTGTAAGAAATACTACTGCTGCATACCACTGAGTTTTGAGGAATTTGTCAGCACTAGTAGATGGAAAGTGGAGAAATAAACTCAAATGACTATAAGGAAGCATTCAATTCAGCTTGTTAAAGTATATGTTAAAGTATATGTTAATTTGGACGTCCCTGGTGGCTCAGACAGTAAAAAATCTGCCTGCAATGCAAAAGGCCTCCGTCCAATCCCTGGGTCTGGAAGATCCCCTGGAGAAGGGAATGGCTACCCACCCGTGTCCTTGCCTGGATAATTCCATGGACAGAGAAGCCTGGAGGGCTTCAGTCCACGGAGTCACAAAAAGTCGGAAACAAACTGAGACTAAGCATACATACAAGCATGTCATGGAATAAAAAAAAAAAAACAAAACTGAGAGAAATTATATTTCTATTTGTCTCAGTCCTTAGTATTCTTTGCTTGCATTACTCTTCTAATAAAAAGTAATTTGGCCAAAAGTGTTTACCATCATAGTGGGTCTTTAGATTGGGTCTAAAGTGTGGCTCAGCTGGTAAACAATCCTCCTGCAATGCTGGAGACCTGGGTTTGATCCCTGGATTAGGAAGATCCCCTGGAGAAGGGAAAGGCTACCTACTCCAGTATTCTGGCCTGGAGAATTCCATGGACTGTATAGTCCATGGGGTCACAACAAATCGTACATGACTGAGAGACTTTCACTTTCACTTTCAAAAATACAGGACACACATATGATGATACAAAGTTATTTGAAAGTTAATGAAAAAAAACACAGTTTAATTTTTTTTTTTTTTTTTGCTATAGCCATTATTGGTAAAGTCTGTCACTGGAGTTGCCTTCTCAAAATCCTAGGGAGCTTGGGATCTTTGTTGAAAATAGCCACATAATCTTTCTCTGTAAAATTTTTATAAAAGTATGTGTGAAGAGATGCAAAAACTCAGATATTGTAGGATATTATTTTAGCCTTGAGACAACACAGCATATCCATAAAAAGTCACAGTTTTTTTTTCTATAGTTCATCTAATATGATATTAAGACACCATTGCCCATTTTGCTTTTTCTATGGATAAGTACTAGAAAGATATAAATATGTATTAATTATGACCAAATATTAACATTCATTCAGTATGCTTATGATTCATATTAAAGTAATATATTCATTTAGTTATGGCCCTTTTGTTCAATTTGAAGACAATTTTAAAGAACAATATTTTGAGGAAAATTGGAAGTCTTCATGTTTTCCTGTCTCAAATATAAATGTTAAATATGTAAGAAAATACAAAATTCAGAATATTGACCTGAAACCAACTGCCAAATATTTCTCTAGAAATGGCAGATTTACTTGGGATAGACAGAGAATTGTGATTTGGGGTCTGCAACCATGATGAGGCACATGTGAGTTCTCACATAGAGGGGTAAAGGAAGTTAAGAGGGACATAACAAACACAGAGTCCATGCCTTTTTGTTGGATGAGTCCTTGCCAGGAAAGGACTGTCTTTTTCCTACTGAGCGCTGTTATCCTCACAGGGCATAGGATCCCCTTCTTGTCTCTCAATTATATTTAATTGAGGTTTCTGTTTATTACATTACATTTTCCCTTTTTGATCAAGGTCTTTCTCTGAAGCATCACTGGTCAACAGGAATGTCAATGTCAGGAGAGACCTTTTTTGAAAAATAAGGAGGGGTAAGAGGGAAAACTCTCAGGTCCTCTTTATCAAAAGTTCATCTGTTATTAAGATCCCCGACACTAGAGACAGTCTGAATTTTTATGTCATCAGTAAAGTTTTGGTGACAAACTTCCAACAGCCTATTCGGGATGTATTGGGAGAGCTGTCTTATCAAATGTCATCTGCTTCAACTCTGGGAAATCTTTACTTTCAGGTCACCGGATAATGGACAAGTCCAGTCAGGGTTCTGTGCTTTCCTCAGGTGTGCCATGTAAATACAAGAGTCTATCCCTTGGAGTTTAACGTCACAAGGATTGATTAACAGTACCCGAGAGGAGCATTTCTAGTGAGGTTAAAGAGAGTTCCTCTGGAGGTATTTTTTTTTTTTTTTAACTAGAAAAAACCTTCAAGTTGCAAACTGTGATGATTAAGGTCTTCATCTCTTGAGAGCATACAACAGAAAGATTACTCTATGAAAGCAAAGTTATTTTCAATAGAAGCAATTAGACTTTTGCAATAATGGAGTATCTCACCTTTATCACCTGTGGGTCAGAAGAAGCAGGAACCAAATGCATTGGGCTCCCTGTGATTATCGCAAAGGGTGAAAGTTCATAAGTTCCAAAAAGGGTGGATCTGAGATTAAGAAGGACCAGCAGCAATAATTTTGGTGGTGGCTCATCAGTAAAGAATCCACCTGCCATGCACAAGATGTGAGTTTGACCCTTGGGTCAGGAAGATCCTCTAGGGAAGGAAATTGCTGCTCACTCCAGTATTCTTGCCTGGAAAATCCCATGAATGGAGGTGCCTGAAGGACTACAGTCCATGGGGTCACAAAACAGTAAGACACAACTAAACAACAGCACGTTTTGCCAATTGAGTGTTAATAACTGAGACCAAATGATTGAGTCTTACTGTGTCTGAGTAAATCAGAGGATTGAGGTTGGTAAACACAATGAAAGTATTGTAAAATGGCAAGACTTCTCAGTAAAACAGGATCCTCAATCACTATACAGTTTGAGAAGACTTCCCCAGTTAGAGATAATCTTTTCCAAAACAACTTTAGTTATAAAGAATACAGTAGCCTGGCTACAAAGGAAGACTTCAGTCCAGTGTGAAAATATACAGACCATGACTAAAACATAGTTATATCCTTAGATGTAGGAAGTTGTAAGGAATTTATTTGCCAGACCTTGAAAGGTTCATTAGGTAAGTATCTTGTTAGAGCTTTTTAGCAACTAATCCATTTTCATCTTCAATTTCATCATAGTCTTTCAACTTCATTAGGAGTGTTTTATCAATTGAATATACAACATTGGTTTATTCTACTTTATATAGGGAATATTTTCCTTAGGCAACTTATTTTTCTTTCTTTAAAAGCACAGGTATCATTGTACATGAAATGGCAATTGGTATCCTAACAATATTTTATTGTTCTTTGTTTTCTGACAGATGAACTAAAACTATATCTTTGTGGAGAATATCTCATCAATATTCAATAGAATTATGTACAAAGATGTGAAAGCTCAGATTGCAGTTCTGGCTAAAAAAAACTTCATGCTGGCTTGTCACAGAACATTCTACCAAATTCTATCATTTTCCCTGGATTCTATGCAACAAAACAAGTCAAAATATGCAAATAAACAAAACCCCTGGAACTGGAATCCATCTATGAAGAAAACAATTACAATTTCAGAGACAGGATAATTAGCTAAATAAATTCACTGAGATCCAAGTTTTAATTCCTCTTTCCAAATCTCCAACACTTCATTTTGATGTGTTTCATATCTTTCAGAGTGGAAGTTTTATAGTTATTTTGTTGACTTTTTAAAAACTAATTTAGTGTAATATCAATATACATCAAGCATCTCTTGAACTTGATTACAAATGTAATTTGCAATCAATACCAATTCAAATAGCCATCTCACCTGTAATTTTACCAATACTGAGTTAAATGTTAAGAGAGAGCAGCTATTTTGTTTCATTTGCCTATTGATCACTAATACTGAATCAGTGATGCTCTCTGCACTCTATTCACTACGTAAAAGCTGAGAATTACTAATCATTGTAACATGACATTTTACTTTTCTTAAGATTGAAAATCAAGCAGTTATTGTAAGTGTTCATTCCTTTGCATAATTACAAAAATGACCCTAGTGTAGAATTTATGTAAAATTTAAATTATTTAACAGACTGAATATAAATGGTAACTCTGTAGTCTATTTCCAATAACACAGCCCTCCTGCTATGCTTCTTACAGAATTTCTTTCCTGTACTCTAGGTGATAGGTGGGTAAATGTGAGAAGCTGGGTCTTTGAGAGCATTTACTTTACCTACACTGAATGATTGATGTATCACTCTGAGAAATAACAGCATGTATAACTCTCAAGGTTTTCCCAGGACTTCCCTGGTGATGTAGTGGTTAAAACTCTGTGTTCGCAATGCAGGGGGCATAGATGCAGTCCAAGGCTGGTAAACTAAATTCTGCATGCCCCCTAGCATGGTTGAAAGAAAAGAAAGAAAGAAACAAAAGAGAAAAGAAAAAGTTTTCCTCACTGCAGTTTAGAACAATCTCTTTTATTGACAATGCAAGTTTTTCATTCATGATCTCATTTTTTTGGTCAAATTTTTTTTCCAGAAAGTTTCTCAGCTTTTCTACCAGGTAAAACTACATTAGTTAGACAAGTCTATTTTCAAACCCACAATACCACTGGAATATAGCTTTTCTCATTTTAACATTAACATTTGGAAGATGATGTATTACCATTACTCCATGTGACCAAACTGCCAGTTGACACAGGCATATTTGTTTTCTTCCAGATCATACTGGCTTTCTATTTTTCAACCAGCTGGAGAAAAGTTTCTATTTTATGAGATTAGAATATATCTGAGCTTCCCTTGTGGCTCAGCTGGGTTTGATCCATGGATTGGGAAGATCCCCTGGAGAAGGGAAAGGCTACCCACTCCAGGATTATGGCCTGGAGAATTCCATGGACTGTAGAGTCCATGGGGTCACAAAGAGTTGTACATGACTGAGCGACTTTCACTCACTTCACTTGACAGAATATATCTAGATAACCTCCCTATTTTACGGTTGTACTATATAATCTGGGAAAGATTGGAGGTAAAAGGAGAAAGGGCCAGCAGAAGATGAAGAGCTTAGATAGCATTACTGGCTCATTGGACATGAATTTGAACAAACTCTGGGAGATAGTGGATGTTAGAGGAGCCTAAGAGTAGGACACAGCTTCGCGACTGAACAATAAAAAGTACTGTATAACATAGTAGAATTATGGGAGTAAAATCAACATCTCTACAGACCCAAGTGTTATAAGGTACATATAATCAAGAGGAGAGAAACTTTGAGGGGTGGTCTTCAAATTCTGCATAGCACGGGGATATTCACAAATTATGTTATCATATGGAAATGCCTAGAAATCTTATTAAAGCAAGTACATTTCTTTGCCTTTTTGTCAAAAGTCTCCCAAACAATCTATGATTCAGTGTTTCTAAACATAGATAATTCATTTCCTTCCAGTTTTGCAATAAACTCACTTTTTACCATTTTCATTATCTAGAATAATTTTCTTGCCTTTTGCTAACCTTCTGATGCTTATTACACCTTAAATGGACAAACTCAGATTATGAAGCATAGAATTATGTGTCAAGTATGAGTGCAAGAGTCTTTTGATATAGAGGATATTCCTTCAATATGTATGATTGATGAATTTTTAGTGCATTATGTCTAATGACACCACTATTGTTTACTTGGTACATTAGTTATTTACTTTGCTCTATTATATAATATTGTGGGAGAATGTCTACATATATGATTCATTACTATTTTATTATGCACATTAAATTTTGTATTGTGGAATGTTTCTGACAATGGAGTTGTGACTCCTTTTGTCTCTTAAAGCTATCAAGTTTGAGAGCATAAAAAATATAAAAATATTGTGTGCTTGGGATCTGTAAAAAAATTAATAAAGGATAGATATCCCCATAGAAAACCAGAATGACAGGTGTTAAAGAGTCCATATCTTGGCATCAACAGATCTGACTTTCAGTCTTAGATCCACTACTGATTAACAGAGAGGCTGGGGAAGATATTTCATGTCTTTGAATAACTTCCTTTCTGTGAAGTGGTAATGAAAATAACTCACCTCCTTTTTATGATAATTACACAATAATATAAAACTGAGTAAAAATAGCTGTGAATTCTGAAGACTTTTTTTGGTTAAATGATGGGTTAAATGTTCTACAAAATAAACATTTTTCAACATAATCCACAACAGTGCACTCCTGTATCTTTGAGAGGATAATTCATCACTCAGCTCTTTATACTACCTACTGTTCTTTTGTGAAAATTTTGATTTCTCAAAGTTGTTTTTGAATTAGAATCAGACTTGTGGCTTGCATTTATTGAGTGTCTTGCATCCCATGATTAAAGTGAGTACTAGAGAGTGACAAGCACAGAAAATCTACTCCTTATGTTGGCTCTATGTTCTGGCAATTTACAGCACCAATGGATGATCTCTTAGTCCTTCTTAGAAACTACTATTCATAATCCTTATCAGTTGAAGTGTTAAAAGGATCAGTATTTGTAAAACACTTTTAAAATCCCAGTCTAAAGCTATTTTATGAGTATCAACAAAATCATTGCACAAGTTTAATTTGCAATTCCACTGGAAAGCATATACAAGGACTCTATTATTAAATAAAAGTGTTAGATGACCCAGCTTAGTTTGATCTTAAGTGCCTACTGATTAACATAAATTTCATTCTTATAATGTTTATTGATGGAGGCTTTTACACTATACACTGCACAAACAGAACTGGGATAATAAAACTGGACATTGAACCAGAGTGTTCAAGGCAGTGATGGGCAAAATTCTCTAAAAGGATTTCTGTGGGAAATTGCAAACAGAAGTCTGTTATTCCTAAAGTTAACCTTTAAAAGGGAAATTATACCATAGCACGAGTTTATCTAGTCTTGAGACTTGAATAAAATTTCAAATGTACATATACTTGTAATTCTCCATTCCCTATCATTCACACAAAGCTTTATTCTTTTTTTTTAATTTCTATGTGATAAGTAAATACAAATCATTTTATATGGAAAACAAAGGAGTAAATAAAGGAGTAAATGAAAAGAGTAAGTGAAATAAGAAGGGAGATAATATTGCAGATGTACTAAGGAGAGTGATTTTTAGTTATAAAAACCAAGACTGATTTAAAATAAATCACGAAAATGAAAACCATAGAAACATTAATTAGGCTACAAGGGAATTTCATTATGTGCACTGCAAGCCATGTGAAGTGATCAAAATCATCTCATACAGTTGTTGGCTGGAAATAAAAACTAAATTTTATGTGAGGATTTTATGTAAATAAGAGATAGTAAACATTATGTGAAAATATATTCAATTTTATATTACAAAAAAGAAATTTTAAAAATAAGAATACACTTGAAAGATATAAAATAGAACAGTATAAAAGCAGAAGTCCCACACCCCATCCCATTACTCCTCAATCTTATCCAATGATTTACTAGATTTTGAGTGCATTATTGTGATTAAAAAAAAAAAATAAATGAAAGTTAAACAGTCCTTAACCATTACTGCATCAGAAATTTAATTCCAAGTGAACTCATGGAAAAGCATATATTTTCAGGCAAGGACAAATATGAAAAATAAACAACATAATTACAATACCTGAAAAACAGGTGAATATAATGAGTATTTAACTGAAAATCCATAGGTTTTTATTTAGATTCATATCTACTCATATTTTAGTGATGTTTATTTTTGGGGGCTCCAAAATCACTGCAGAAGTTGACTGCAGCCATGAAATTAAAAGATGCTTCCTCCTTGGAAGAAAAGTTATGACCAAAATAAATAGCATATTCAAAAGCAGAGACATTACTTTGCCAACAAAGGTCCATCTAGTCAAGGCTATGGTTTTTCCAGTAGTCATGTATGGATGTGAGAGTTGGACTGTGAAGACAGCTGAGCACTGAAGAATTGATGCTTTTGAACTGTGGTGTTGGAGAAGACTCTTGAGAGTCCCTTGGACTGCAAGGAGATCCAACCAGTCCATTCTGAAGGAGATCAGCCCTGGGTATTCTTTGGAAGGAATGATGCTAAAGCTGAAACTCCACTACTTTGGCCACCTCATGCAAAGAGTTGACTCATTGGAAAAGACTCTGATGCTGGGAGGGACTGGGGGCAGGAGGAAAAGGGGACGACAGAGGATGAGATGGCTGGATGGTATCACCTACTCGATGAACGTGAGTTTGAGTGAACTCCACGAGTTGGTGATGGACAGGGAAGCCTGGCGTGCTGCAATTCATGGGGCACAAAGAGTCAGACACGACTGAGTGACTGAACTGAACTGAACTGAGATTGTTCTTTAATAGTTCAACCTCAGACTCTTTGTAGATAAAATAGTAATGATAATTGCTGTATTATCAGATTAGCAGGACTGATGTGAGAATGCAATAAAATAATAGGTGGGAAATTACTTTGAAAAGAAAATGATAATATTTACATGATCTAGATAAGGCCACATGATAAATTCTGTGTAGAATACATGGGAACTCTGTAGTATCTTTGTAACTTTTCTATAATTCTACATAGGTTTCTGATCATCAGATTCCATTTTATACTCAATTGATTTAGGCAGGAATTTTAGGCCAAAGGAAATATTTGAGAAATATGTTTGCTACACTCTACATGCAAAGATTGGATTGTGTTCTCAAGACAAACTCTTGGAAACTTTGTGGTTACTTTGTCTCTTTTTTTTGTTTACCTGCAGGGGATTTTGTAATTTTATCCTATCAGTACATACCAACTTTTCAATTGATTTTTTTTTTTTTAATTAGGAACAAACATAGGTCCAAGCTATTTCTCAATAGCCTCTTATCCCTATCAATCAGAGGGCAGACAAAATGAACACCAAAATACAGAAAAGTAACCAAACTTATCACATGGACCACAGCCTTGTCTAACTCAATGAAACTATGAGCCATGCCATGTAGGGCCACCCAAGATAGACGGTCATGGTGGAGAGATCTGACAAAACGTGGTCCACTGGAAAAGGGAATGACAAACCACTTCAGTATTCTTGCCTTGAAAACCCCATGAACGGTATGAAAAGCAAAAAAGATAGGACAGTGAAAGATGAACTTCCAAGGTCAGTAGGTGCCCAATATGCTACCGGAGATCAGTACACAAATAACTCCAGAACGAATGAAAAGATGGAACCAAAACAACAACAACACCCAGTTGTGGATGTGACTGTTGATGGAAGTAAAGTCTGATGCTATAAAGAGCAATATTGCATAGGAATCTGGAATGTTAGGTCCATGAATCAAGGCAAATTGGAAGTGGTCAAAAAGGAGATGGCAGGAGTGAACATCAACATTTAAGGAATCAGTGAACTAAAATGGACCAGAATGGGGGATTTAATTCAGATGACCATTATATCTACTACTATGGGCAAGAATCCCTTAGAAGAAATGGAGTAGCCATCATAGTCAACAAGAGAGTCCAAAATGCAGTACTTGGATGCAATCTCAAAAATGACAGAATGATCTCTGTTCCTTTCAAAGGGAAACCATTCAATATCACAGTAAACCAAGGCTATGCCCTGACTGGTAATGCTGAATAAGCTGAATTTCAATGGATCCATGAAGACCTACAAGATCTTCTAGAACTAACACCCCTCAAAGATGTCCTTTCCATTGTAGGGGACTGGAATTAAAAAGTAGAAGTCAAGAAAAACCTGGAGTAACAGGCAAATTTGGCCTTGGACAACAAAACAAAGCTGGTCAAAGGCTAACAGAGTTTTGCCAAGAGAACACACTGGTCATAGAGAATACCCATTTCCAACAACACAAGAGAAGGCACTACATAAGGACATCACCAGATGGCCTATACCAAAATAAGATTGATTACATTCTTTGCAGCCAAAGATGGAGAAGCTCTATACAGTCAGCAAAAACAAGACCAGAAGCTGACTGTGGCTCAGATCATGAACACCTTATTGCCAAATTCAGATTGAAATTGAATAAAGTAGGGAAAACCACTAGACCATTCAGGTATGACCTAAATCAAATCCCTAGAGATTATACAGTGGAAGTGACAAGTAGATTCAAGGGATTAGATGTGATAGACAGAGTGCCTGAAGAACTATGGTCGGAGGTTCAGAACTTTTCATAGGCAGTGATCAATATCATCCCCAGGAAAAAGAAATGCAAAAGGAAAATGGTTGTCTGAGGAGGCCTTACAAATAGAAGAAAAAAAGAAAAGAAGCTAAGGCAAAAGAGAAAAGAAAAGATATACTCATTTGAATGCAGAGTTCCAAAGAATAGCAAGGAGAGATAAGAAAGCCTTCCTCACTGATCTGTGCAAAGAAATAGAGGAAAACAATAGAATGGGAAAGACCAGAGATCTCTTCAAGAAAATTAGAAATACCAACGGAACATTTCATAAAGATGGGCACAATAAAGTACAGTAATGGTATGGAACTAATAGAAGTAGAAGATATTTTAAAAAGGTGGCAAGAATACACAGAAAAACTATACAAAAAAGATCTCCAGTTGAGCTATTACAAATCCCAAAAGATGATGCTGTGAAAGTTCCACAGTCAATTTGCCAGCAAATTTGGAAAACTCAGCTTTGGCCAGAAGACTGGAAAACGTCAGTTTTCATTGCAATCCCAAAGAAAGGCAATTCCAAAGAATGCTCAAACTGCAGGACAATTGCACTCTTCTCACACACTACTAAAATCATGCTGAAAATTCTCCAAGCCAGACTCAACTGGAATTCTATCCACCTCCACTAGTTTTGTTCATAGTGATGCTCCCTAAGGCCCACTTTGCATTCCAGGATGTCCGGCTCTAGGTGAGTAATCACACCATCGTGGTTATCTTGGTCATGGAGATCTTTTTTTGTATAGTTTTTCTGTGTATTCTGTTTGTGAACCTTGAACTTCCAGATGTTAAGACTGGATTTAGAAAAGGCAGAGGAACCAGAGATCAAATTGCTAACTTCTGCTGGATCATCGGAAAAGTAAGAGAATTCAAGAAAAATATCTATTTCTGCCTTATTGACTATCCCAAAGCCTTTGACTGTGTAGAACACAACAAACTGTGAAACATTCTTAAAGAGATGTGAATACCAGACCACCTGACCTGCCTCCTGAGAAATCATATGCAGGTCTGGAAGGAACAGTTAGAACTGGACATGGAACAACAGACTGGTTCCAATAGGGAAAGGAGTATGCCAAGGCTATATATTGTCACACTGCTTATTTAAGTTATATGCAGAGTATATCATGAGAAACACTGGAGTGGATGAAGCACAGGCTGGAATCAAGATTACCGGTAGAAATATGTATAATCTCATATATGCAAATAACACCACCCTGATGGCAGAAAGTGAAAAAGAATTAAAGATCCTCTTGAAGAAAGTAAAAGAGGAAAGTGAAAAGTTGAGTTAAAGCTCAACATTCAGAAAACTAAGATAATGGCATCTGGTCCCATCACTTCATTGCAAGTAGATGGGTAAACAGTGTCAGACTTTATTTTTGGGCTCCAAAATAACTGCAGATATTGAGTGCAGCCATGATATTAACAGATACTATCTCCTTGGAACAAAAGTTATGACCAACTTTGCCAACAAAGGTACATCTAGTCAAAGCTATGGTTTTTCTGGTAGTCAAGTATGTATGTGAGAGTTGGACTATGAAGAAAACTGAGTGCCAAAGAATTTTGATGTTTTTAAACTTTTTGTTGGAGAATACTCTTGAGAGTCCTTTGGACTGCAAGGAGATCCAACCAGTCCATCCTAAAGGAAATCAGTCCTGAATGTTCATTGGAAGGACTGATGATGAAGCTGTTCAGTTCAGTCACTCAGTCGTGTCTGACTCTTTGTGACCTCATGAATTGCAGCACGCCAGGCTTCCCTGTCCATCATTGACTCCCAGAGTTCACTCAGACTCATGTCCATCGAGTCAGTGATGCCATCCAGCCATCTCATCCTCTGTCGTCCCCTTCTCCTCTTGCCCCCAATCCCTCCCAGCATCAGAGTCTTTTCCAATGAGTCAACTCTTCGCATGAGGTGGCCAAAGTACTGGAGTTTCAGCTTTAGCATCACTCCTTCCAAAGAAATCCCAGAGCTAATCTCCTTCAGAATGGACTGGTTGGATCTCCTTGCAGTCCAAGGGACTCTCAAGAGGCTTCTCCAACACTGAAGCTCCAATAATTTGGCCACCTGATGTGAAGAATTGACTCATTGGAAAAGACCCTGATCCTAGAAAAGATTGAAGGCATGAAGAGAAGGGGACCACAGAGGATGAGATGGTTGGATGGTATCACTGACTCAATGGACATAAGTTTGAGTAAACTCAAGGAGTTGCTAGTGGACAGGGAAGCCAGGCTTGCTTTAGTCCATGAAGTCACAAAGAGTCACACACAACTGTGCAACTGAACTGAACTGCTTTATTGAGTATCCCAAAGCCTTTGACTGTGTGGATCACAAAAAACTGGAAAATTATTCAATAGATGGAATACCATACCACATGACCTGCCTCCTGAGAAATCTATATGAAGGTCAAGAGGCAGCAGTTATAAGTGGATATGGAGAAGCAGACTGGATTCAAATCAGGAAAGGAGAACATGAAGGCTGTATATTGGCACTCTGCTTATTTAACTTATATGCAGAGTACATCATTTGAAATGCCAGGGTGGATAAAACAAGTTGGAATCAAGGTTGCCAGGAGAAATATCAATAACCTCAGATGGGCAGACACCACCCTTATTGCAGAAAGAGAAGAACTAAAGACCCTCTTGATGAAATTGAAAGAGCAGGGTGAAAAAGCTGGCTTAAAACTCAAGGTTCAGAAAAGTAAGATCATGGAATATGGTCCCATTACTTCATGGCAAATAGATGGGGAAACAATGGAAACAGTGAGATACTTTATTTTCTTCAGCTCCAAAATCACTGCCAATGGTGACTGTAGCCATGAATTTAAAAGACTCTTACTCCTAGGAAGAAGAGCTATGATCAACCTAGACATCTTATTAATAAGCAGAGGCATTACTTTGCCAACAAAGATCCAAAAGCCACAGCTTTCGGTCAAAGCTATGGCTTGTCCAGTAGTCATGTACAGATGTGAGATTTGGACTATAAAGAAAGCTAAGCACTGAAGAACTGGTGCTTTTGAACTGTGGTGTTGGAGAAGACTCTCGAGAGTCCTTGGACAGCAAGGAGATCAACCAGTCAATCCTAAAAGAAATCAGTCCTGAATATTCATTGGAAGGACAGATGCTGAAGCTGAAATTCTAATACTTTGGCCACCTGATGGGAAAAACTGACTCATTGGTAAAAACCCCGATGCTGGGAAAGATCTAAGTTGGGAGGAGAAGGGGAGGACAGAAGATGATATGGTTGAATGGCATCACCAACTCAATAGACATAAGTGGGAGTAAGCTCCAGAAGTTGGTGATGGACAGAGAGTCCTGGCATGCTGCAGTCCATGGGATCGCAGAGTTGAACATGACTGAGCGACTGAACTGAACTAAACTGAACTGATTTCTGAATAGTTATTTGTGGATATGTTTCTCTCTTCTTTCAATATCTCTTTGGGCTGCTCCAGATTCTTTTATCTTTTTATAAAGAAGATAGTAATTATTTGTGATTGTTCTTTCTTCTTTATATACCTCTTTTTTAAAATAAACTCATTTGAATGAGATCAAGGGCACTCCTTGCAAGGTATATGAGATTGTTTTCAGAACAAATATTTTAAATTTGGATTATTCTAGAAGCAAACAGTTTACAAATGAGTGAAATAGTCTTAATTTAAAATAAATGTCAGCTTTCCATCCATATTAGAATTTTAAAAGTCTTCATTGAATTAGAGTGTTCACCAATCCTCCTTACAATAATGCAGGCTGTAAGTCTAGTTATTATTTTTCTATTAGTGATAGAGATTTTGATATAGAGAAATATATTTTTTACTATAGAAATCATTGTTTAAAGAAAAACAATAAATGAAAATTGATATTTCACATCAGCTATTGGATAGCTAATAAGGGATTTTGAAGAATGTTTTGAACTGAAATGCACATTGCACTTTCTTAAGAGGGCAGTCTTTATTTATTTAATATGAGCATATTTTTGCTTTCCTGAAATATAAGCCTAGTGATGCCAAGCTGCCTGCTATTTCAAAAAAAGATAAGAAATATTGCCGGGGACCAGCCTCAGTGGATCCAGGGAATTCGAAGCGGGGATGGCGTCGATGAGGATCAGGAAACAACTGCTTAATTAAACGTTAATTAAGAATATAAAGAGTAATAGAATAAGGATAGCTCAGTAGGAAAATTCAGTGAAGAAAAGAGGCTGAAATAAGGATAGCTCAGTGAGCAAATTCAGTGGAGAAAAGAGGCTGAATAATTCAGCCAGAAGGTGAGAGAAAGAACGACATGGGGAGACCAAGTTTCAGTGAACAAGGCCCCCACTTTATTTTCCAAAGTGTTTTTATACCTTAAGTTATGCATAGAGGATAATGGGGGAAAGGGTAGAGTCATGCAGCAAGCCAGACTTTCTTCCTACAAACTTATCATATGCAAAAGCTTAGGTGATTTGCATCATCTTCTGGCCCAGAGGCCTGTTAACATTTTAAGACCCTTTCTTCAGAAAACTTATTTTTCTCTAAAGGAGATTGGTCAGGAGCCACCCTCCAAAAGCATTAGATAAAGTTGCATTCCTACAGAGCAAAGGTGTGGTGGGCTATAACAAAAAAAAGAGTTAACTCAAGGGTCCCAGGTTACAAACATTAAAGCTACTACTTACACCAATTATATTAATCAATACACTGCCAGGGACACAGCAGGTAAGGGATATGGAGACTTAGCAGCAAACATTGGCCCAACAAGTGAAAATCCCTTCACCAATACAATTTCTAATCAATCTTTTAACTGCTCAAAGGAATCTGTATTTAGACAGTTTAGAACATCTCATGCCTCTCACAGTTGGGAGGCTCTGAGCAATCACATGTGGCCGGAAAAACCTATTCAGGCAGGCTAGAGGATTTCCAAAGGAATTTGTAGGTTGAAACACTATCACATCCAGGAACTTTATTAACTGGAGCTGTAAGTTAACTCTTTTTTCAGAGAGAGGTAGTGGGGGACAGCCCCCCGTAAAGTCAGAGGTGTAGGTGAAAGCACAAAGCAGAATGTAGGCAGACTCTGGTTTTGGGGGGTAGATGCTCAAGAATTTCCAGGGGGACTCCTGAGGCTCGATCCCATCTTTGCGTATGCGGAGCCTCCTTCCTCATGACCTTTGTCATGGGTGGAGCTCCTCACGCTGGCTCCTGGCAGTGATAGAATTCCAGTTGAGCTATTCCAGATCCTGAAAGATGATGCTGTGGAAAGTGCTGCACTCAATATGCAATATGCAATATGCACTCAATATGCAATATGCTGGCTCCCGGCAAAATATTATTATTTTTTTAAATTGACGTTCAATGTGAATAATCCAAGTGTTAAAAATATGCCCTCCACTTATTTTGAAACACCTTGAAGGCCAAGCAAAATATTCATTTGCATCAGTTATAGCCCTTAGAGCAACAATTTTCAGCCTTTGTTATTGAATATAGATTATATGAAACAAATCACCATGCCATCACTTAATATGGGCAGTTCAATTTATTTAAGAAACAAGTGTTCAATAGAGTTATGAGCATAATGGTCCAGCCCATGAGCTACCAATGTACACAGTTCACCAACCCACAACCAGTCAGCATTCAGCTGTATCTATGAAGAAATATATGAAATGACTCACTGGGACAATATTGTTCACAGTAAAGTTGTAAATGAAAATATTGAGTTCTTTGCAACCTGTTGCCTCTTGTTAATCTGTCCTATCATGTTACAAGTTGTTTTCTTGTCATAAATAGAAAAAAGATATTGTGCAAATCAGTGTTTCCAAATTCATTTAAACTCATATTAATATGAATACATTAAATTTAATCAGATGATGTGACTGATTCGTTCCTCTAGATTTCTTGCAAAAAACAAAAATGTATTATCCTCCAATTAAAAAAAATAATTAAAATAATTTGTACTGAGAGCCTGTTTCCATACAAAAGTACATGACTCTATTTTTCACCAAAGCTTCATATTTTAAACAACTTATTAATATGCAATATGCATCAAATGGGAGAACAATTGTAACTGTACATCTTGACTTTATACCCATGTAGCCAGCATCCAGATTACCAGAGGCACAGAAATCTTCAGTCACTTTTCTATACCCAGGAACACCTCTATCTTGATTTTAACACTTCTTATGCTGCTTTTGATTATTATATTAATGGAATCATATCTAGTTATTTTAATCATTTTGAATGATTCAAGTATGATGTAAGTAGAAGCATGACACAGTTGTTGCTACATACACGATCAATACTTTGCATTTTCTTTTTCGCATGAGCCATACTGCTGAGTTTGTCGTAACATAAAATTATAGTTTTAATTGGCATTTTCCTGTTCACTAGTGAAATTGGTCATCTTTCCATATGTTTATTGGACATTTGGATATCTTTTGTAAAAATTGTTCATCTTATATTATTTCCTATTTGCATTTTTGTATTTCTATTCATATTTTAATTGCATACAATGACACATTTCTTTATAAAGTTATATTATTTAATTCAATAACCTAAAACACAATAATTTATTATATTAGTAATAGTGGCCCACTCTTTACTCCCATGAAAAAGGCTAGAAACCATTAGTGGTTTATTTTTCCTTTTAAAATTACAGTTATCAGAATTATTTATCCATATCTGGAGTCTCTAGAAGCAAAATTATGAAAAAGAGAAAACTAGAACTAGAGTATCAGTTCAATTCAGTTGCTCAGTCGTGTCCGACTCTTTGAGACCCCATGAACCACAGCACGCCAGGCCTCCCTGTCTATCACCAACTTCCGGAGTCCACCCAAATCCATATCCATTGAGTCAGTGATTCCATCCAACCATCTCATCCTCTGTCATCCCCTTCTCCTCCTGCCCTCAATCTTTCCCAGCATCAGGGTCTTTTCAAATGAATCAGCTCTTCCCATCAGGTGGCCAAAGTATTGGAGTTTCAGCTTCAACATCAGTCCTACCAATGAACACCCAGGACTGATCTCCTTTAGGATGGACTGGTTGGATCTCCTTGCAGTCCAAGGGACTCTCAAGAGTCTTCTCCGACACCACAGTTCAAAAACATCAATTCTTCTGTGAACTAGAGTTTAATGAAGATTAATTTATAGTTTCAATTTTAATTTATAAAATATTTGAGTGGCAGTTTAAAGACAGCTTCTTAAGGATTGGGGACATCAGATCAGATCAGATCAGTTGCTCAGTCGTGTCCGACTCTTTGCAACCCCATGAATTGCAGCACGCCAGGCCTCCCTGTCCATCACCAACTCCAAGAGTTCACTCAGACTCATGTCCATCGAGGCAGTGATGCCATCCAGCCATCTCATCTTCTGTCGTCCCCTTCTCCTCCTGCCCCCAATCCCTCCCAGCATCAGAGTCTTTTCCAATGAGTCAACTCTTCGCATGAGGTGGCCAAAGTACTGGAGTTTCAGCTTTAGTATCGTTCCTTCCAAAGAAATCCCAGGGCTGATCTCCTTCAGAATGGACTGGTTGGATCTCCTTGCAGTCCAAGGGACTCTCAAGAGTCTTCTCCAACACCACAGTTCAAAAGCATCAATTCTTCGGCATGACCAGATTACTTAAACCAATTCAATTACCATTAGAACTAATATTCTGTATAGAAATCAAAGAAAAATTATTAAACACTCTTCAAATCTAACCCCAAATAGTATTATAAAAACAGAATCCTGAATTAAATGAACTAAATGAATTGAAGTCTCTTCTGTAGCCTTTATTTTTGTCACTTGAATTTCCCATAGTCCCAAGTAATCTGTGTCCTGGAAGAGAGAGAGATAAAGTTAGGGAGGTATTGACTGCAGTACTGCATTGATTTCCTATGAACAAATTGCTTGTGATGGTTTGTGATGATGAGTTATGTTCTGTTCAAAGAAGTCCTGCTTCCCTCTAATTTTTCTTGAGGGTTGATAAGTCTCCATTGCTTCAGTCCCTGCACTGATTACTGAATGTCTTTTAACCTGTCTCTGGCTCAAAACTCAGGTTGTATATAAGAAAAGACAAAGTATCCAATGTGGAAAAAAAGAAACAAAGAATGAATATTAGTCACTCTTCTTTTCCACATTAAAGAGCAAGGTTAGTCACAGGTTTTCTGAGTCATTAAAACTAATTAGTTTTGAGATAGCAACTAGCTACTTTGAGACGTGTAAAAAGAGAAACACTACATAGAAAAAATTTTAGAATCTTACTCATACTAATGCAGATTCAGTTGTTTAAAAAAATCACACTTATCTAGGATTTAGCAATCATTTCTTTCTTTTTATTTTATTTTATTTTATTTTTAAACCTGAAACACTATATTAGTTTTGCCAAACATCAAAACGAATCCGCCAAAGAGGACACTAACAGATGGAGAAATATACCATGTTCATGGATTGGAAGAATCAATGTAGTGAAAATGAGTATACTACCCAAAGCAATCTATAGATTCAATGCAATCCCTATCAAGCTACCAACAGCATTCTTCACAGAGCTAGAACAAATAATTTCACAATTTGTATGGAAAAACAAAAAACCTCGAATAGCCAAAGCGATCTTGAGAAAGAAGAATGGAACTGGAGGAATCAACCTACCTGACTTCAGGCTCTACTACAAAGCCACCGTTATCAAGACAGTATGGTACTGGCACAAAGACAGAAATATAGATCAATGGAACAAAATAGAAAGCCCAGAGATAAATCCACGCACATATGGACACCTTATCTTCGACAAAGGAGGCAAGAATATACAATGGATTAAAGACAATCTCTTTAACAAGTGGTGCTGGGAACTCTGGTCAACCACTTGTAAAAGAATGAAACTAGAACACTTTCTAACACCATACACAAAAATAAACTCAAAATGGATTAAAGATCTAAACGTAAGACCAGAAACTATAAAACTCCTAGAGGAGAACATAGGCAAAACACTCTCTGACATACATCACAGCAGGATCCTCTATGACCCACCTCCCAGAATATTGGAAATAAAAGCAAAAATAAACAAATGGGACCTAATTAACCTTAAAAGCTTCTGCACATCAAAGGAAACTATTAGCAAGGTGAAAAGACAGCCTTCAGAATGGGAGAGAATAATAGCAAATGAAGCAACTGACAAACAACTAATCTCGAGGATATACAAGCAACTCCTACAGCTCAACTCCAGAAAAATAAATGACCCAATCAAAAAATGGGCCAAAGAACTAAATAGACATTTCTCCAAAGAAGACATACAGATGGCTAACAAACACATGAAAAGATGCTCAACATCACTCATTATCAGAGAAATGCAAATCAAAACCACTATGAGGTACCATTTCACGCCAGTCAGAATGGCTGCGATCCAAAAGTCTACAAGTAATAAATGCTGGAGAGGGTGTGGAGAAAAGGGAACCCTCTTACACTGTTGGTGGGAATGCAAACTAGTACAGCCACTATGGAGAACAGTGTGGAGATTCCTTAAAAAACTGGAAATAGACATGCCTTATGATCCAGCAATCCCACTGCTGGGCATACACACTGAGAAAACCAGAAGGGAAAGAGACACGAGTACCCCAATGTTCATCGCAGCACTGTTTATAATAGCCAGGACATGGAAGCAACCTAGATGTCCATCAGCAGATGAATGGATAAGAAAGCTGTGGTACATATACACAATGGAGTATTATTCAGCCATTAAAAAGAATACATTTGAATCAGTTCTAATGAGGTGGATGAAACTGGAGCCTATTATACAGAGTGAAGTAAGCCAGAAAGAAAAACACCAATACAGTATACTAACGCATATATATGGAATTTAGAAAGATGGTAACAATAACCCTGTGTATGAGACAGCAAAAGAGACACTGATGTATAGAACAGTCTTATGGACTCTGTGGGAGAGGGAGAGGGTGGGAAGATTTGGGAGAATGGCATTGAAACATGTAAAATATCATGTATGAAACGAGTTGCCAGTCCAGGTTCGATGCACGATACTGGATGCTTGGGGCTGGTGCACTGGGACGACCCAGAGGGATGGAATGGGGAGGGAGGAGGGAGGAGGGTTCAGGATGGGGAACACATGTATACCTGTGGCAGATTCATTTTGATATTTGGCAAATCTAATACAGTTATGTTAAGTTTAAAAATAAAATAAAATTAAAAAAAAAAAACAAAAAAACGAATCCGCCACAGGTATAATCATTTCTTGTTTATGACTAGTGTTCTGTTGTTTGTTCTTTGATGATTTATTTTTTAAAAAGAATTTTCAAAAGTATTTTAGGTTTCAGAAAAATTAAAAATACAGAAATTCCTCATGCATTCCCTAACCCACACACTCATTGCCTCACCAATTATCCACTCACAAGACTGGCATATTTATCACAATTGATGAAACTACACTGACACAGTATAATCACCCAAAGGCTGTAGTTCCCTTAGGATTCACCATCAGTATTATAGATGTTTATAAATGTATCCATCATTATAACATCAAACAGAATATTTTCACTAATCTAAAATCCTCTGTGCTTCACCTATTCTTGGCAAAGAATCTGCCTGCCAACGCAGAGCAGAAGTTCTTCATTTTAATAGAATCCAGTTGATCAATTATTTCTTTCATAGGTCATGCTTTTGGTGCTGTATTTGAAAAGTCAAACTCAAGCTCACCTAGTTTTTTTCCAGTGTTACCTTCCAGGAGTTTTAGCTTTTTGCACTTGAGGCTAAAGATCCATGATAATAACATACATATATGTTAAGTTGATTTGACACAATGAAACTTATTTGCAACATATTATCTATCTTGTTTTATTTATTCAAAGCCCTGGAAATACCTTAAATTGTAATTTGTATTGATGCTTGAAATTTTGAATGGTTTTCCAAGTACTGTAAGTAGTTGCTAGGTAGAATGTCTCCAGAAACATTCTCACCTTCTCAATTTTTTCATTTACCTCTTTTATCTTCCCATATTACAGTTATGTGCCACTATTTATTCTAGACAGGAAAATCGTGTTTTCAAATTTGTAGCTATTTTTATTATTTTTATTTTTTTTTATTTTATTTTTTAACTTTACAATATTGTATTGGTTTTGCCATATATCAACATGAATCTGCCACAGGTATACAAGCGTTTCCCATCCTGAACCCTCCTCCCTTCTCCCTACCCGTACCATCCCTCTGGGT
This sequence comes from Bubalus kerabau, assembly GCF_029407905.1. Classification (NCBI taxonomy): domain Eukaryota; kingdom Metazoa; phylum Chordata; class Mammalia; order Artiodactyla; family Bovidae; genus Bubalus; species Bubalus kerabau. Next base: position 8,520,934 of record NC_073645.1, read on the forward strand.
CGTCCAGCAAAAGAGACACTGATGTATAGAAAATTCGTAGCTGTTTTTAAATGACTGTATCGTTAGAAAACAAATAAATTGTCAGTACTCATTCTATTTAATTTTGAACAATAGTATTTTTAATTAAAATAATTCCTATATAATGGGGAAAAATATTTGGAAGAAAGTAAGTGTATTTTTGCATACCATTCATATTTCAATCTCCTTTCTTTAGTGGAGGTGAGGTAATCTCTTATTCTGGAAGATGTCCCCAATTTCCATTGCTGCTGCTGCTACTAAGTCACTTCAGTCGTGTCTCTGTGCGTGACTCTGTGTGACCCCATAGACAGCAGCCCACCAGGCTCCCCTGTCCCTGGGATTCTCCAGGCAAGAACACTGGAGTGGGTTGCCATTTCCTTCTCCAATGCATGAAAGTGAAAAGTGATGGTGAAGTCGCTCTTAGCGACCCCATGGACTGCAGCCTACCAGGATCCTCCTTCCATGGGATTTTCCAGGCAAGAGTACTGGAGTGGGGTGTCATTGCCTTCTGTTAATTCCACTTCGATTTTAATAAATTGGCAAACCTGAAATGGTGTCATTCTAAGCTATCTGTTAGCAATCTTTAATTACAAACACTGTGCTACTTAATACTAATCAAAACTTTAGGTCATAGATAAACATAAGGATTACTCAAGTGGTCTGAAATCCTTCATTATCTGTATGTAAGTAGTTTACCTTGTATCTTTGCATTATTCCATATCACAACTCCTGTGTTTAAGAATTAAGCTTTTTGTTCACTAGATTTATTAAGTTGTGTTTTGCTGTTACATAAAAGACATACACTGGAGAATATAATGACAAATACCATGTTATTTTGGTTTGTGTATTTATGGTAAGAAATGTCATTGTCATATCTTTTAATTGTATAGCTCTTTAATAGAAATAAAGAAGCATTTTACTTTAGGTTCTAGTAAAAGTAAGTTTTGCTTCTCCTGAGCAAGTTTCATTTTTATTTATTTATTTACTTTTTGTTTTTACACCTTGGATCTTGTAAATCAATGTGTTTATTTTTTTAGAGCAGCTATGAAATACAAAGTCAAAATTTTTATGTAAAGTTGACAAGTTACAGGATTTCCTGACATGTACCTTGAGGGTTAAATTTTATTACTACCTTCATCCGAATCTGATACTCTCACCTTTACATTTTTTGTGTCTCTCAAATCTCACCTACAAATAAAATTTTTAAATCTTGTTTTATTTTTCTTTTGTAAAACTCACAAAATAATTTTTTAAATAAGGAAGAAGGCAAAAAATAAATGCATAAACTGTTTGTCTCTTCTATCTATTTAAAAATCAAACAATCAAAAAATTGTAAGTCAATCATTTCAAATCCCACCAGGAAGAGTTTTAAATAATTTAGTTACTATCCCTTGAAATTTGTTGATATAGAGCATGGAGCACAATAGCAATCTCAGAAGTGATTTAATAGACCATTGATGTAACCCAGTAAAAGTGGTTTTCCATGTTTTCAAATTATGATTTCTTTGGTAGTATAGACTAAGTCACAAAATAAAGCAGTGAGTACTGAGTGAAGAGACAACTCAAATTTGATTATTGTTCATATGTTTATCAAAACATACTCTGTGCTCAGTTACTCAGTTGTGTCTGACTTTAGCAACCTCATGGACTGTAGCCTTGCAGGTTCCTGTCTATGCAATTTTCCAAGCCAGAACACTGGAGTGCGTTGCCATTTTCTACGCCAAAACATACTCTGCTGCTACTGCTGCTGAGTCGCTTCAGTCGTGTCCGACTCTGTGCGACCCCATAGACAGCAGCCAACCAGGCTCCCCAGTCCCTGGGATTCTCCAGGCAAGAACACTGGAGTGGGTTGCCATTTCCTTCTCCAGTGCATGAAAGTGAAAAGTGAAAGTGAAGTCGCTCAGTCGTGTCTGACTTCTAGCGACCCCATGGACTGCAGCCTACCAGGCCCCTCCGTCCATGGGATTTTCCAGGCAAGAGTACTGGAGTGGGTTGCCATTAATGCACCCTTATTTAGTTAATCTAAAGCAGCACTGTCAAACAGGAATGTAATGTGAACCCCAGATATACTTTTTCTAGTCGCCACATTAAAGCAAGTAAGAGTTTACATTCTTTGTCTATTTCTTTTTTTTTTCCCTCTTTGAGCTCTGTAAGTTTTGCTTCATGTGTTTTTAAGGTATGTTATTTGCTGTATAACATTTAAGATTGGCATATTTTCTGGGTAAATTGCTCTTTATTTATTTTTGTCCCTTTGTTCCTCTGCTGCTCTCTTTCATTGTGATTTGATGATTTTTGGTAGTGATATGCTTTGATTCATTTGTTTTTATAGTTTGCATATCTACTATAAGTTTTGCATTGTTGTTACATGAGATAAAAGCATGGTTCTTAGATAAGCTTCTATTAAAATCTTGATTTTCAAAATTTCTATTAACTCTTTCATTTTACCTAACTTGGTTTATGTTTCTTTAACAGTAGAAAAAAAAATGCTTTTCTTTCTTTCCTTCTTTTCACAAATATGCACTGAATACCTTATATGCTCAAGGGATATTTCCTTCTCTTCATTAATATTACCTATATATTTGTTTTAACTGTATTGCATTGCTAGTGGATAGTTTGCATATTGGAGAAGGAAATGGCAACCCACTCCAGTGTTCTTGCCTGGAGAATCCCAGGGACGGGGGAGCCTGGCGGGCTGCCGTCCATGGGGTCGCACAGAGTCGGACACGACTGAAGCGATGCAGCAGCAGCAGCAGTTTGCTTATTGTACAGCAAGTTTACATTTCATCTTTAGCCCAAGGTGAACCCTCAGCCTTTTATTTTTTGTAATTCTCTGTGTGCTTAGTCACTCAGTCATGTCCAACTCTCTGCAACCCAATGGACTGTAGCCTGCCAGGCTCCTTGGCCAGTGGGGATTCTCTAGGCAAGAATACTGGAGTGGGTTGCCATGCCCTCCTGAAGGGCATCTTCCCAACCCAGGAATCAAACCAAGGTCTCCAGGATCACGTGGATTCTTTATCAGCTGAGCTACCAGGGAAGCACTTTGTTGAAAGAAAAGGTAAGACTAACTTTAGAGGGGCTTAGTAAAGCAATTAAGTCCACTATGCATTAGTCACCATAATAAAGACTCAACTTATCTGAAGTTATTCTTCAAAACATCCAATTTTTAGGATCAATATGAATGTTAACTACGGTACAGTGTATTTGTAGGACACAGACTATGATTTTCCCTTTTTTCCAGCTTCTAAGAAACCATATGCATAAAGTGAACTGAAACCTTCCTAAAAGTCCATCAGAAGCCAAAGATGCTCTGTACACAATATCACATTTTGCTTCTTTGTACTTCTCAGCCCTCCTCCCTGACAGTCTCAATCTTTTAGATAAAGAGAGTTATTGTATTTTTAATTTTCTTTTAAAAATCATGTTCTTCTTGCCTACTCTGTGTGCTAAGAATTATAAACATGATAATAAAAACTTAGGCAAAATGACTAGAAAGAATGTGTAAGTCCTCTGTTCTTGGGTGTGATAGGCTTAGATGGATTTTATAATATGAACGGCAGGAATAAAGGATTTTTTTTTCTCTCACGTGCAGCACACCTGGAGGTTCATAACAACTGAGTGTTGCAACAAACCATAAGCAATTAACATTCTTCACATTGTCTATTTCACTACTGAAATGTACTATGAACTTACTGGCTGTTTCTCTATCCTCAAAAATGAAAAAAAAAATGTATTGTAATTGTAAAACAATAATAGAATTAAAATAAAAAATATAAGACAAGTAAGAGGAGATAAATTTGGATTTTTAAATTTTTCCCTACAAAATGGTAGAATTTGATGTAGTCTTTTATTGTGCTTGTTTTGTTTTATTTTAGCTGATTTAATACAATAGAACCCTGAAAGAGGATTCTCTGTGTTTTGCCTGTTTAAAATGTGTCAAGAACTAAGTAAGTTTTCATTAACCATCTATAATTTTTATTCTCTGCCTTATTACCTTATAGGAAGAATTTGATAGCACTATTCAATGATACATTCAAAGCAGTTTATCCTCATGTGGGTTTAAGTAAAATTTATATGAACAATGTACTAAAACTTTTATAGTTATATGCCTGGAAGCAGAAATAGACATCAGATTGGTTCCTCAACATCCTTTCACATATTCAAATTGTGTTTTTGGGCGTGCCTTGTAAATTGTTTTTGATAGCTGAACATGATGTACCCCATAGCAAGGACTGCTATAAATCAGTCTGTTTTTAATATGATGGTGACTTAAGGGGGTAGGGAAAAGATTCTGCAGTCTATGATTAAGTGTCACTCCTTTAGTGAGTCTATGCCTCTGAACTGTGAACTTCATAAGTATTTCTGCTTTTATCCTTCCTTTTGTGTGACAGTATGACTAGAGTCAATAAAGCAGAAATAGATGTTTTTCTGGAACTCTCTTGCTTTTTCAATGATCCAGCGGATGTTGGCAATTTGATCTCTGGTTCCTCTGCCTTTTCTAAAACCAGCTTGAATATCTGGATGTTCACAGTTCATGTATTGCTGAAGCCTGCCTTGGAGAATTTTGAGCATTACTTTACTAGCATGTGAGATGAGTGCAATTATGAGATAGTTTGAGCATTCTTTGGCATTGCTTTTCTTTGGGATTGAAATGAAAACTGACCTTTTCCAGTCCTGTGGCCACTGCTGAATTTTCCAAATTTGCTGGCATATTGAGTGCAGCACTTTCACAGCACCATCTTTCAGGATTTGGAATAACTCAACTGGAATTCCATCACCTCCACTAGCTTTGTTCGTAGTGATGCTTTCTAAGGCCCACTTGACTTCACATTCCAGAACGTCTGGCTCTAGGTCAGTGATCACACCATCGTGATTATCTGGGTCATGAAGATCTTTTTTGTACAGTTCTTCTGTGTATTCTTGCCACCTCTTCTTAAAATTTTATGCTTCTGTTAGGTCCATACTACTTCTGTCCTTTATCAAGCCCATCTTTGCATGAAATGTTCCCTTGGTATCTCTGATTTTCTTGAAGAGATCTCTAGTCTTTCCCATTCTGTTGTTTTCCTCTATTTCTTTGCACTGATCACTGAGGAAAGCTTTCTTATCTCTCCTTGCTATTCTTTGGAACTCTGCATTCAAGTGGGAATATCTTTCCTTTTCTCCTTTGCTTTTCACTTGTCTTCTTTTCACAGCTATTTGTAAGGCCTCCTCAGACAGCCATTTTACTTTTTTGCATTTCTTTTCCATTGGAATGGTCTTGATCCCTGTCTCCTGTACAATGTCATGAACCTTCATCGATAGTTTATCAGGTACTCTTGTCTATCAGATCTAGTCCTTTAAATCTATTTCTCACTTCCACTGTATAATCATAAGGCATTTGATTTAGGTCATACCTGAATGGTCTAGTGGTTTTCCCTATTTTCTTCAATTTAATTCTGAATTTGGCAATAAGGAGTTCATGATCTGAGCCAGGTTAGGAAGCAACAGTTAGAACCGGATATGGAAGAGCAGACTGGTTCCAAATAGGGAAAGGAGTACTTCAAGGCTGTATATTGTCACCCTGCTTATTTAACTTATATGCAGTGTACATCATGAGAAACGCTGGCCTGGAAGAAGCACAAGCTGGAATCAAGATTACTGGGAGAAATATCAATAACCTCAGATATGCAGATGACACCACCCTTATGGCAGAAAGTGAAGAGGAACTAAAAAGCTTCTTGATGAAAGTGAAAGAGGAGAGTGAAAAAGTTGGCTTAAAGCTCAACATTCAGAAAATTAAGATCATGGCATCTTGTCCCATCACTTCATGGGAAATAGATGGAGAAACAGTGGAAACAGTGTCAGTCTTTATTTTGGGGGGGCTCCAAAATCACTGCAGGTGGTGATTGCAGCCATGAAATTAAAAGACGCTCACTCCTTGGAAGGAAAGTTATGACCAACCTAGATAGCGTATTCAAAAGCAGAGATATTACTTTGCCAACAAAGATTCATCTAGTCAAGGCTATGGTTTTTCCAGTGGTCATGTATGGATGTGAGAGTTGGACTGTGAAGAAAGCTGAGTGCCGAAGAATTGATGCTTTTGAACTGTGGTGCTGGAGAAGACTTTTGCAGTCCTTGGACTGCAAGGAGATCCAACTAGTGCATCCTAAAGGAGACCAGTGCTGGGTGTTCATTGGAAGGACTGATGCTGAGGCTGAAACTCCAATACTTTGGCCGCCTCAGGTGAAGAGTTGATTCATTTGAAAAGACCCTGATGCTGGGAGGGATTGGGAGCAGGAGAAGAAGGGGATGACAGAGAAGGAGATGGCTGGATGGCATCACCAACTCGATGCACATGAGTTTGGTTGAATTCGGGAGTTGGTGATGGACAGGGAGGCCTGGCGTGGATTGATTCATGGGGTCACAAAGAGTCGGACACGACTGAGCGACTGATGACTAGAGTGGCTTGGAGCTGGATATTTCCCTTCTCCCAAGTCAGTGAATTTCATATTAACTAGTTTCCCTGAAACCAGGCCTTGTGAAGAGGAAGGAGTTTTTTGCTGTATTCCAAAATGGTTTCTTTTTCCTCCTTTATCAGAATCAGAAGGGAATTTGGGTCAAATATTATCTATGGGAAACTGGTCAAATTCTAGGAGGTAAATTTTACAATATTGTGGAAGCATGCATGTGACTGGATCCCCTTGGAGATTTTTAACTTTCAGAGTTGTTTACCCTGAGTTTCCAGCAATTCATCAACAGTAGTTCAGGTTTTCCCATCCTGGCTCTGTTTTCTCCCATGGCTCAGCTCTTCAGTCTCTGCTCAAGTAAGTCATTACTCCTGTATTTACCTGTCTGTCTCCAATCTTGAGGGCAGTGGGTTCCCCTGTGTGCTCTCCTCTCTAGTGGATCCAAGAAGAGCTGTTGATTTTTGAGTTTGTCTGTTCATTTTTTCACTTGATGTTAGTAAGGAGTGGCAACTTCCAAGCTCCTTACATGTGGAATAAAAAACCCTCCATGATGTTCTTTAAATGTAAAATTGCCAATGTCACTTTTTGGATAAAAGACTTTAATGATTTATGAAATGTTGATGTAATTTTTTAGAAAACCACTATTTCTAACCTACCCAAATCACATTAATTCACATTATTGCTTCTTCTCTATTTATATTAATCTTTGATGAATACTAGCTCCTCAAATTTGTCATAAGCAAATATTGCTTATCTGTGCAAATAATATGCTGTGATTGGTGGAATCATGAACATGTTTTTATATTGAATTTATAATTTTTAAAAATTTTCTCATTATTCTAAGCATTGCAAATCTGGGTTTCAAAATTATTATATCTCCCAAGTGGTATATTTCACAAGAAAATATTAATTTTTCATTTTTATTAATGTCTATGCTCTAAGCAAGATGGGAAGAGCTTTAGGAAAGCCAGGAGTAAAAGCTATCTTTAAGTAGGAACATTGTCTCCTAGGAATAATCTCTTTCTTACATAAGTAGCTTAGTTCATCCACTAACCCTTTGACTATCAGCACAATTATATCATAGTGAATCAGTGTTTTAAACTGTGCATGATAATAACTCAGTTCATAGCATTTTGTATAATAGTACATCAAAAAGTCTCAAAAACAAGGAATACGGAGGTAGGCAATCGGGACTAATGCAGGTGATAAAGGACATACTCCACAATATATATATATATTTTTTTCATCCTGTCATCCTCTCTATGGTGCGCATGTGTGTGTGTAGGTGTCTGTAACTCATGAAGAAGAAAAAAAAAATCAGCTGTTGTAGCCTCAAGAATCACATCTGTAATCTAAATGATAAAAAGAAATGAGTGTGTCTGTTGCTTAAGTCTAGGATCCTATCACTTCTCAGTGCCTTAATCAGAACTATCACTTTGACAGTGAAGTCCAGCCTTAAGGCAAAATATTTTTTAATTGAGGTAAAGTACAGGGGATAGGTTTATTGCCTCAAAACACTACTTCTAATGGAAACTTACTTGACATTCCTGACTAGGTCAGGCTCCTCTATATGCTTTAACAATAGTAAGTCATTGTTCTTATTAGCATGGAATGTATTCTAAATTAGCTATCAGTCAGTTCAGTTCAGTTGCTCAGTCGTATCCAACTCTTTGCAACCTCATGAACCACAGCACGCCAGGCCTCCCTGTCCATCACCAACTCCCAGAGTTTACCCAAACTCATGTCCATTGAGTTGGTGATATCATCCAACCATCTCATCCTCTGTCCTCCCCTTCTCCTCCTGCCCTCAATCTTTCCCAGCATCAGGGTCTTTTCAAATGAGTCAGTTCTTCCCTTCAGGTGGCCAAAGTATTGGAGTTTCAGCTTCAACATCAGTCCTTCCAATGAACACCCAGGACTGATCTCCTTTAGGATGAACTGGTTGGATCTTTTTGCAGTCCAAAGGACTCTCAAGAATCTTCTCCAACTCCACAGTTCAAAAGCGTCAATTCTTTGGCACTCAGCCCTCTTTATAGTCCAACTCTCACATCCATACATGACCACTGGAAAAACCATAGCCTTGACTAGACAGACTTTTGTTGAAAAGTAACATCTCTACTTTTTAATATGCTGTCTAGGTTGTTCATAACTTTCTTTCCAAGAAGTAAGTGTCTTTTGACACTTGATGGCTGTAGTCACCATCTGTAGTGATTTTGGAGCCCCCCAAAATAAAGTCAGCCACTGTTTCCACTGTTTTCCCATTTACTTGCAATGAAGTGATGGGACCAGATGCCATGATCTTAGTTTTCTGAATGTTGAACTTTAAGCCAACATTTTCACTCTCCTCTTTCACTTTCATCAAGAGGCTCTTTAATTCTTCTTTGCTTTCTGCCATAAGGGTAGTGTCATCTGCATATCTGAGGTTATTGATATTTCTTCCAGCAATCTTGATTCCAGCTTGTGCTTCTTCCAGCCCAGTGTTTCTCATGGGTTGCATGCTATTTTATAAAGATCTGTCTCCAATAAATTGCAATCTGTAGAGGACAAGAATGTGTGTTTTTTTTTAATCTTACTATTTTAACCATAAGTTTTCATATATATTAACATTTAAATGTTTAATTAATATATGCTATGTGCTCAGTTGCTCAGTCATGTCTGATTCTTTGGGATCTCATTGGACTGTGGTCCTCCAGGCTCCACTGTCCATAGGATTTTCCAGGCAAGAATACTGTAGTAAGTTGCCATTTCCTTCTCTAAAGGATCTTACCATCCCCGGGATCAAACCTGCATGTTGTACATCTCCTGCATTGGTAAGTGGATTCTTTGCCACTGAGCCACCTGGGAAGCCCAATTAATACATAGTATATGCTTAAAACAACCTACTGAAGAGATTGGTTAACATCTGCTTCCATACCCTATTTTCTTTTGAAATTTTCATATTTTGATCATCACAGAATGTATTGTTTTATATTGTTTGTGTACATGCCACTTAAATTAGTTTTATATATTCAATATACTCTAAGTCATTTAAAAGTGAAATAAGACCCTGTTTCTAATAGTTTCTTAGTTTTCCTATAGCACCTCCTACCTTGCTTAGAGTATAGCAAAAAACACGTATGAAAATTCAATATTTTATTTTAAAGCATTGTTTTTAGTGATATTTAATAAGTTTGAACCTTAAATTTAAGATGCTCAGAATACTAAGAAAAACTATATTAAAATACAAAAGGGAGGAAATACATGTACACCTATGGCTGATTCACGTTGAGACAGAAAACTACATTTTGACAGAAACAACAAAATTCTGTAAAGCAACTATTCTTCAATTAAAAAATAAATACATTTTTAAAAATACCATGAAAATTATGGTGATTGCCCCATAGCAAGCATGTGCATAGTTCTACCCATTTGAGTATGTTGCTTGGATTATTTTTCCTACATGGACATTTTGATAAATGATCACCTAATTCAATCATACAAGAACAGCTATAGGATGGAAAATATAAATCACTAGTGAGATTGCTTATGTCCAGGTACCAGCAACAATAGATGATTAAATGTATATTTTTAGTTTAGACTAGAATCAAAGTAATAGATGAAAATCAAAATACTGCTGAGGTAATCGTTTACCACATTTGGAGGCAAATGAACTAGTTATAGAAAAATAACCAAAAAATCTACCTAGTCCCTAATCTAAGTGGAAACTCTCCACATGCATACCTGATCCCAACTAGTATATGAGATTAAAGAACAAATTGGGTAGAGCAGAATCTAAACCTTACATTAGCGTAGTTACCAGGCCAAGAGTAACACATTCAAAGTAAGAGGAATGACTGAACTTAAATTCATAGGGAAGGCCAGTAAGGAGAATGGTTTATTAATTTATTCATTCAAAATGGTTTATTTATTCATTATCTACTACTATATTTGGTCTTAATTATACAAAGGACATAAAAATGTCTACCATCTCAGCCATAGTAAAGTTCTCATTTTAGAATAAGAGATTTTTAAATGTTACAAAAGAGAAAATTAAGATGCAAAGTTTTGGGTAGTAAGGTACTGTAATTGGAAAGCTAGCGAAATGTGAAATTAAATGGCTTATTTGAGAACTAATCATGGGACCCTGCCATTTGTAAGATATAAGATGAAGGGTAAGGAAAAGAAAAGGCAGGCTGGGTATGGTCACTGTAGAGAGCTGTGAATGGCAGCCTAGATGATGTACATTTCATCTCAGGATGTTTTAAAGAAGCTTAAGCAGAAAAGCATTGCCTGAATTGAGCTGTGTAAACATATCTAATTATTGTGGTGACCCTGCTCAGGTGAGAATCGCTGAGAACAACAGTAAGAAGGTAGATCTGAGTAGGAAATCTATTTGAAAATGAATACCCAGAGTTTTTTTGACCTGTAATGAAAAGGATCTGTGCAACTGTTTTCTCATAAGTCAGAGTAGCACCAAAATTAAATGACTTTTGTGGCCTCACATAATCTATGTTGCCTATTAAGCGTATTTTTACTAAAGCTAGAGATATGGAGAGAAAAGGAGAGAAAGTAGGAAGAAGGAGTGAGATAAAGAGGTTCTGAAGTAAAATATATATTGTATTGAATGGTATGCAGGTCAAGCAGCAACAGTGAGAACTGGACATGGAACAATGGACTGGTTCCATATTGGGAAAGGAGTGTGTCGAGTCTATATATTGTCACCCTGCATATCTAACTTATATGCAGACTACATTGTGCGAAATGCCAAGCTGGATGGAGCATAAGCTGGAAGCCAGATTGCTGGGAGAGAAATATCAACAACCTCAGATATGAAGATGACACCACCTTTATGACATAAAGTAAAGAGGAACTAAAGAGCCTCTTGAAAGTGAAAGAGGAGCGTGAAAAAGCTGGCTTAAAACTCAACATTCAAAAAACAAAGATCATTGCATCAAGTCCCATCACTTCATGGCGAATAGATGGGGAAACAATGGAAACAGTGAGAGACTTTATTTTCATGGACTCTGAAATATCTTTAGATAGTGACTGTGGTCATGAAGTTAAAAGACGCTTGCTCCTTGGAAGAAAACCTATGACCAGCCTAGACAGCATATTAAAAACCAGAGCTATTACTTTGTTGACAAAGGTCTGTCTAGTCAAAGATATGGTTTTTCCAATAGTCATGTGTGGATTCAGAATTGGACCATAGAGAAAGCTGAGAACCAAAGAATTGGTGCTTTTGAACTGTGGTATTAGAGAAGACTCTTGAGGATCCCCTGGACTGCAAAGAGATCCAACCAGTCCATCCTAAAGGAAATCAGTCCTGAATATTCACTGGAAGGACTGATGCTGAAGCTCCAATACTTTGGCCACTTGATGGGAAGTACTGACTCATTGGAAAAGACCCTGATGCTTTGAACTATTGAAAGCAGGAGGAGAAAGGGACAGCAGAGAATGGAATGGTTGGATGGCATCACCGACTCAAAGGACATGAGTTTGAGCAAGTTCAGGGAGTTGGTGAAGAACAGAGAAACCTGGCATGCTGCAGTCCATGGCATTACAAAAGAGTCAGACACGACTGAGAGACTGAACTGTACTGAATGGTATAATATTAAGGAAAAACAAAACAAAACTATATAGTTCAAAGAAGTAAGGAATTATATTTTGGGAAACCAAACTCATTAAAAATGCCCATTTTGTTTCTATCCAGAGTGTTATAGGATCCATATTGATGAAAACTGAGAGATGGTATCAAATACTATTTACAAGAAATACTTTAGGAATACATTAATTCTTCACAATATTTTGAACAAAATTTCTTCTACATTAAGTTCTAAAATTATTAAAATTTAAGTTCTAAAATTTGTTTATTGATCTGTGCTTTCTTAAGCCCCAAATTGGCTTTGAAAAACAAATCTGGTGTTTTTAAAAAGTGAAATGTATCAGTCCTGTTCAAACCAGGAATGTTCATCTCCATTGTTCCATGTCTAGTTCTAAGATCAGATGCATCCAAAATAAATATACACAAATAAATTTTTTTTTAAAGCTCTCTATTAGTAACCTGACTATAATCATCACTTCTTGAGGATGGCCCAAAATGAAATGATTATTAAAAAAGAAAAAAAAGCATCAGGAAACAGATTGACTATTGCTTTTGCCCCTATCCTTTTTTTTTTTTTTTTGTATATTTCCATCAGAATAACCAATCAAATTTGCGAGATGAACATGTTTTCTATAGATGTGGTTCATGGCTGTACTGCTCCTGGCTGTGCATCACTTCCAATTGTTTAGCTGATGTAACAAATCAATGTGCATGTGGAAATATGTATAATTTCCATTTTACCAAATAACAGGGTGTGGCATATTGGTCTTGCTCAAGATCATAATATATATTTGGGGACAGTGCCATAAAAGTGGCTCCTCACAAAAGAATATGAGGAAAAAATAATGTAAGGTACTATTTTGCCAACAGAAATGCATTGTATAAATATAAAGATGTATATTTGTATTATTTGCATATAAATATATTTTATTTATCTATATATATATTTTAATCCTATTTTTAATCAACTTCCTCAAACTTGAATAATGAATAGATCATTTTAACAAAACACAATTATACTGTTTCCTTTACAGTAACTTAAATTATATTTATTTTAATGTTAATATTATATGAATAATTAAATGCTTATTCATCTATAAGGCCAAAATAAATTAACAAATGTATCACAAAACCAGAAAAGCATGTAAAATTCTAATTAACAACAATATTTTGGCATGATGGATGATGTTTTAATTGGAAATAAATCACTGATTTTGAACATAAATAAAAAAAATTGTACCATGTCTTATTCTATCTTTAATCATTTGTCTTTACTTTGACTTCAATAGTATTATATTTTACACTTTTTGCAAATATGCTATGCAACATAAAATTAGTAACTTCAGGTCTTTGTCTGCTAGGTAAAAAGTCAAGCTTCAAACTCACCAAACCCGCATTAAGAAACAATTGCCACTTTTAATGGTGCACTGGGATGACCCAGAGGGATGGTATGGGGAGGGAGGTGGGAGGGGGGTTCAGGATTGGGAACATCTGTACACCCGTGGTGGATTCATGTTGATGTATGGCAAAACCAATACAATATTGTAAAGTAATTAGCCTCTAAATTAAAAAAAAAAAATGTGCCCTTTGATTACACTGAAGTTGCATTTTCTAGTAACATACCATTAGATGGTAGTGTTAATGGAAAGTATAGTAATTGAATGTCTAATCTAAATTTTGTTTTAGGAACAAAAGATCTGTCTCTTTTCCAAGGGTGTATGTTTTATTTTCCAAGGGTATATGCCCAAACTAACTGCCTAGATTACTGTAGCTTTTTGAAAGGCTTAATATTAGACTACACTTGGCTGAAGAATTGATGTCTTTGACTGTGGTGTTGGAGAAGACTCTTGAGAGTCCCTTGGACTGCAAGGAGATCCAACCAGTCCATTCTAAAGGAGATCAGCCCTGGATGTTCTTTGGAAGAAATGATGCTAAAGCTGAAACTCCAGGACTTTGGCCACTGCGAAGAGTTGACTTATTGGAAAAGACTCTGATGCTGGGAGGGATTGGGACAGGACTAAAAGGGGACGACAGAGATGAGATGGCTGGATGGCATCACGGACTCAATGGATGTGAGTTTGAGTGAACTCTGGGAGTTGGTGATGGACAGGGAGGCCTGGCATGCTGCGATTCATGGGGTCGCAAAGAGTTGGACACGACTGAGCGATTGAACTGAACTGAACTGAACTGGCTATTTCTTTTCAAAGTTGTTTTAGCTAGGTTAGGTCCTTGGGCTCTATACACATTTTAGATTTTACTTGTCAATTTCTACAAAAATAGAATTCTAGGATTTTGATTGTGATTGATATGGATTTATGTATCATTTTGGTAGAATTAACATTTTAATAACTTTGAGTCTTCATATCTATGAGTGTAGTATATCTTTGCATTTGGGTCTTTAATTTCACTCAGAGAGGTCTTATGCTTTTTAGTTTACTAGGGTACATGTATTTTGTTAAATCTTTAATATGTAAATTAATTTATAATATATTTGATATTTTAAAACATATTTTTAGTTTTAATTTCCAACTTCTGTCACTAGCAAAAAAATATAATTGACTTCTGTATGTTAATCTTTTTTTACAAAACTTTCTTAGTAGTTTTAGTAATAATTTTAAAAAAGAATTATTTAATATCAGAGTAGACATAGTATCACAGAGTATTCTGTTCTCAGACAATGAATGTTTCTTTCTTTTCAAAAATCATATTAGTTACTTCAATGATTTTTTTCTTTAAATAATTTTTTTAAGATTATATATCTTCTTCAAGCACTCATTTGATGAAACAGGAATAACTATATTGGTCTCAGGAGGAGGCAAAAAAAACATAAAATATCTTTTCAGTGGACCATAGAAATAGAGTAGTTTCTTCTTGACTCTCTAAGGTAGGTTTCTATAGGATTACATAGGGTGAAAACTGGTCCTTTGGAAACAGTGATATAGAAATCACATAAATAACTAATAGAGGAAATTTATTGTGCAAAAAATATAAATCAATTAAATGAATCTTTTCCCAAGGACCATTTTACTGTAAAGGCCTTGCATTTTCAAACTTCGGGGGAAAGATATGTGGTATTTTAGGTAGGCGAGAGAGGTAGCAGTTTAATAAGAACAAATCACCTAAACAACATATAAAATATCCTCAATCAAAAAAATGAGCATATCAACCAAACAATTAAGAAATAGGTAATTGATAAATGTGTGAATAGGTTCTAAATAACAGCTATAAATTATTAAAATAATAATTATATTAAAACTTCTGACACCAATACAGTATACTAATGCATATATATGGAATTTAGAAAGATAGCAACAGTAACCCTGTATACGAGACAGCAAAAGAGACACTGATGTATAGAACAGTCTTTTGGACTCAGTGGGAGAGGGAGAGGGTGGGATGATTTGGGAGAATGGCATTGAAACATGTATAATATCATATATGAAAGAGTCGCCAGTCCAGGTTCGATGCACGATACTGGATACTTGGGGCTGGTGCACTGGGACGACCCAGAGGGATGGTATGGGGAGGGAGGAGGGAGGAGGGTTCAGGATGGGGAACATGTGTATACCTGTGGCGGATTCATGTTGATATATGGCAAGACCAATACAATATTGTAAAGTTAAAACAAGCAAACAAAAAAAAACTTCTACATAGCACTTAGCAACATAAAGCATTGTTTACCTTCCATCAAAATAATCACAATTACTCTTTGGGGATCCTCAAGGCAAGCTTAATTTCACTGAATTTGACAATAAGGATATTGCTTATCATAGTAACAATGGTGTAGAATCTACTATCTGAGCTCATAACCCTGAGCATCAAGTGATGCCTCTGCAATGACACACAGTACTTACTAATAAATAAACAAAGTGCCTTCTTTGCTCCACAGTGTTCTCTTAATATGTGACACTTGGCAATGCATTATTAAAGAATCATTGTACCAGTGATGTAATGAATAGAACGAACACCAGAGAGTCATTTCCTTTGTGATGTATTGCACCTTCACAGGGTCTTGGAGATCTAAGAACACATTTCCAAAGCCAGTCCATGGGCCTATTTGAAGAATAAAATTCATTTTTTTCCCTAATAATTTTAAGATTGCAATGACTGCCTATGATAGCCAAAATCTCAAGCAATCTAAACTCATAAATAATTCATTTTGCTTGTATTGTGTATATATATGAAAATTTAGTTAACTTTTAGAGGAAAGAAGTTTACAGTAAAGGGCAGACAGAATGAACAAGATGAAGTGTCATTATGGTCCAGGAGATTTATGAAAGCAATATATATGAACATGGGAAAAATAGTCCCCCTAAGAGCTCAGAACTACCATGGGGGAGAAATGATACAATGAAAGGTCTTTAACTTTAAAATAAGTTTGAAACCTCTCTGCCCAAAGCCTAAAATCTGTGGATTCAAACTCACACATTGGTCTTGCAAATGAAACTAAGGACAGCACAAAATAAATGAAGACAAGATGAATAATTTAGTGTGCTGAGCAAAACTCGATATATGTAAAGGTTATGAATTCTGACTGGCTCCTCCTCAGTTGCTCAAATAAAACCTATATACACAGACTGGATTATTCCATGTCAATATAACCAGTTAGTAGAATCAACTCAGTCAAACTCTGAACGTCATGAATAAAATGGGGACTCATCATAGTCACTATGTACAAATGTGTAGGTTGGATCCTGCATGGGAACAAAAAGACAAGATCTTAGGAGGGTGATGACCAAGGCGGCAGGCAATGTTTGAAATCCAAACCACAGTCTGTTTTACAAGTCCTTGGCTAGGAGGTTCAGATGAGAAGGGGGACCTTCTTCTAGGTTTTCTAGATGAAGATTTATTCTGGGGTTTTGTTTTCTTCTGGAGTGTCTGTTTGTAATTGTGACAAAAGTATCCTGTCTATCCTGTGGGGCCCTGAAATTATAGAGTCATGGTCCCCAGGTGGTGACCTGTGTCAAGCCAACTTTATAAAGTTTACATCATTGCTTCTTGCTTTGGTGGAATCAGGAATGATATTCAAACATCTAAAATTTCAAAACAATATGAATTTGTGATAATAGCACACTATTTAGGGCTAGAGTTGGGGCCTACAGGCTCTCTGTTTCACAGGAAGCCTTGAATTGATGAGTCATACAGAGTCAAGAGGTTCCTACAGATAATGTAGAGAGGTTTTAGTTACAGAGGAAATTTGATAGTCTGAGAGAGGCAATCATTTATTTTTTAAATTTTACCAAGAACTCGAAAATATTTTAATATTTTAACAACTACTACAGCTGTTCTGATGCATACTGTAGGATATAAACAGTATGAAAGTATCCCAGTTCTCGTATACCACATCTTTCTTCTATTTATAGTTTAGTTCCCTTTTTTACAGACATTCCTCAATTTTCACTAGCATTACTCTTCCATTTTCTTATCTAGAAAAAATCTCAATTCCTTTCCTAACTAGAAATTGTGAGTCAGCATATATCTTTCTTTATATATATAATTTGGCTTGATTTCATTTAACTTGGATTCTTGTTTTGTAATATAGAAATTCCTGGCTGGTGTACCTACTTACTATGCAGGAGTTTAATCTAGCAATTAGATGCATTTTTCCTTATGTATATCCAATATTTCCTTCTACATTTATTTTTGTCTTCTGTCTACAAACAAAATCAGTTTTTCTCCACCCTAAAATTTTCCTTCATGCCTTCCAAGATGCATGGAGGTGTACAGCAGGTCTGGAACTACAGTTTGCTTCTAATGTAGAAAAATTGTAAGGGTAAAAAGATGAAGTCAAAATAAATAAGTTAGAAAACTAGAATAATAGTTCATGTGACAAACAGTAAGTGTTGATCACTAGTTTACTAAGACTGTGTTTAAAACAGATATCAACAAATTATGGCATGTGAGTCATGTTTGGTCCTCTGACCAAATTAAAATTTTATAAATTTATAAATTATGAATAAAATTTTACTGGAAGACAGTCATGCCCACTAATTTATGTCATATTCTTTATGCCATATGCCACAAAGGACAAGTTGAGTAATTGTGGAAGACACTGTATGGTGTTTAAATTCTCAGATACTTGCCTAGCCTACATGAAGCTTGCAAATGCCTACTTTAAAATTTCTTCCTGTGATTTTCAATACTGTCTATATCTACCAGTTTTGTATATCAGCCATGAACTCTACTCTTGGGTGCAGACTTTCATATAAGACTGCTTAATTTATGATTCGTTTTAGGTGTCATGAAAGTATTTCAACCTAATATGTCCAAATAAATATTTCATCCTTTTATCTTCTCTTCTTCATTTCAAGCTGTTTCCACAGTAGTCTTTTATAACTTAAAAAACTGTCATGTAAATGGAGTGTTCTCTTCTTGGAATGTTCTCTCACTATTTTTAAGACTAAGCTTACATATCACTTTCTCCATGGTCCTACCCTAACCTCTACATCAGCATTAAGGATTTACCCTTAGTATTATCTTTTTTATTTTCTAAAGTCTTCATTATTATATGCTTCATATTATCATTTTTGCTTTTCAACTCCTTTTGTCCTTACTAGACTGTGATCTCCAGGAGTAGAAGAACTATTTAAAATACATATCCATCTTACTATAATAGGTGATATTTAATAAGTATATTGGACTTCCTTTTTGGTTCACCTGGTAAAGAATCTTCCTGCAATGAAGAAGACCTGGGTTCGATCATGTTGGGAAGATCCCCTGGAGAAGGGAAAGGCTAACCACTCCAGTATTCTGGCCTGGAAAATTCCAGAAAGATTGAAGGCAGGAAGAGAAGGGGACAACAGAGGATGGGAAGGTTGGATGGCATCACCGATTCAATGGACATGAATTTGAGTAAGCTCTGGGAGTTGGTGATGGACAGGGAAGCCTGGCATGCTCCAGTCCATGGGGTCTCAAAGAGTCAGACACGACTGAGTGACTGACTTGAACTGAATAAATATATTTGAACATATATTTAAGTATTACTCCAAAATATGCCATCTCTTTAAAATATGGGCTTCCCTGATAGCTCAATTGGTAAAGAATCTGCCTGCAATGTAGGATACCCCAGTTCAATTCCTGTGTCTGGAAGACCCACTGAAGAAGGGATGGGCTACCCACGCCAGTATTCTTGGGTTTCCCTTGTGGTTCAGCTGGTAAAGAATCTGCCTGCAATGCAGGATACATGGGTTTGAACCCTGGGTTGGGAAGATGCCCTGAAGAAGAGAATTCTGGCCTGGAGAATTCCATGGACTGTATAGTCCACAAGGTCACAAAGAGTCAGACACGACTGAGTGACTTGCACTTTCACTTCTTTAAAATATGCACTGTGGAGTGAATATGTGTGAAGGTGAAGTCTCTCAGTCGTGTCCGACTCTTTGCAACCCCATGGACTGTAGCCTACTAGGCTCCTCTGTCCATGGGATTTTCCAGGTAATAGTACTGGAGTGGGTTGCCATTTCCTTCTTTCTCCAGGGGAACTTCCCAACCCAGGGATCGAACCTGGGTCTCCCACATTGTAGACAGATGCTTTACCGCATCCCTCCAAAATTATATGTTGTGGCTAGCACCCAATTTGATGATATTGGGAGGTGGTTAGGTTTAGATTGGGTCATGAGGCAAGGATCCTCATGATCCGATTAGGCCCTCATAAGCACGTGAAAAGATAAGAGTTCTCTCTTTCTTTCACTAAGTGACTGCATTAAGAAATGGTTGGGTGAGCCACAGCAAGAAGGCGTTTCTCTGCAAGCCAGGAAGAGGGTCTTACCAGAACCCAACCATTCTAGAACTCTGATCTCAGACTTTCAGCCTCCTTAAATATGAGAAAATAAATACTAGCCAATCTATGGTATTTTGTATAGCAGCCTGAGCAGACTAAGACAATATGTAATCCAATAATGGTTATTTCTTCACCACTGGTTTTTGAAGAGGTACATTTTGAAGTGTTATGTATATTTACTAAAGAGCATTGTTAGCTGAGACTGATAATCATCTATGTTTATACTTAAAAAGGCTTCAGAAATCCAAGCATTAATGACATAAAAGCATAGCAAATTACCCATATTGATGGTAAAATCTCCATATTAAAACAAATTTTCTGGAGGAAATGACACACTTCATAAAGTTATACCCCACTTGCCACAACTAGAGAAAATCCCAAGCAGCAACAAAAACCCAGCCATCATAAATAGATAAAAAAAATTTAGTTTAACAATTTGGAAAACCTAAAATTTATATTTTATATGTTAAAATCACAATCATTTATTGCATAAAAATTAAACTCTAAGGCATGCTTCTGGATAAAATGACTTATGAATTCAACTCAGATTTTTATCTCTGTATTTATTAATAAAATAGCATATTAAGATGACACCACCCTTATGCAGATGACACCACCCTTATGGCAGAAAGCGAAGAAGAACTAAAGAGCCTCTTAATGAAAGTGAAAGAAGAGAGTGAAAAAGTTGGCTTAAAACGCAACATTCAGAAAACTATGATTATGGCTTCTGGTCCCATCACTTCACATTAATAGATGGGGAAACAATGGAAAGAGTGACAGACTTTATTTTTTGGGCTCCAAAATCACTGCAAATGTTGACGCAGCCATAAAATTAAAAGACACTTGCTCCTTGGAAGAAAAGTTATGACCAACCTAGACAGCATATTAAAAAGCAGAGAAATTATTTTGCCAACAAAGGTCCATTTAGTCAAAGCTATGGTTTTTCCAGTAGTCATGTATTGTGAAAGTTGGACTATAAAGAAAGCTGAGTGCCAAAGAATTGATGCTTTTGAACTGTGGTGTTGGAGAAGACTCTTGAGAGTCCCTTGGACTGCAAGGGGGTCCAACCAGTTCATCCTAAAGGAAATCAGTGCTGAATATTCATTGGAAGGACTGATGTTGAAGCTGAAATTCCAATACTTTGGCCACCTGAAGGGAAGAACTGACTCATTTGAAAAGACCCTAATGCTGGGAAAGATTGAGGCAGGAGGAGAAGGGGATGACAGAGGATGAGGTAGTTGGATGGCATCACCATCTCAATGGACATGAGTTTGAGTAAACTCTGGGAGTTGGTGATGGACTGGGAGGCCTGGTGTGCAACAGTCCGTGGGGTGGCAAAGAGTCAGATATGAATGAGCAACTGAGCTGAACTGAAGATGATACTTTTACTTCTTGCCCATGTTGCATTCATGGACAAAAATGAGAAGAAGAAAGGAGAACTTAGAGATATTTTAGTATTTTTTCATTCTTGTTCTATTAGAAATTTTTCTTTCCTAGTTAACAAAAAGGATCATTATTATAGCTAATAATGCCAACTACTTTAAAAAGGAAAATAGCATTTATAATAGTGGGAAGTCTTTGAAATCATACACAGTTTGACCGTGATATAGATAAAATAAATTTACAAAAATATCCATCATCTAGGTGAGAAATTAAATGTAGTTTTCTGTATATTGTGTTTTAAACTGAGTACTCAAATTCTACTTTTTTGTTGCCATTTCTTTTATTCTCAGATTACTTCAAAGAGATTTATAGTCAATGCAAATTAAGACTTTTCCAATTATTTGCTCAGGCTAATATTTCAGTGCATTAAACATCATAAATTTTAAGATAATTCTTAATAATAAACATATAAAACAGAAGGAAACATATAAGAGAGTCAATTCAGCTCAACAGCAATTTTCATCAAAATGTTATTAGAGATTTATGTGTTCTATAGTACTGAGGTAATGATTTCATTTCAAACATCCCAGTTTCCATTTAGATCATAATGTGCTGTTAATGACACCACTAAATTAACACTTTAAAGTGACACTACTAATAAAGATTCTTTCTGAAACAGACACAAGTGAAAGGAAAGCAATTTGTTAATAGTAGAAAATCTGGGCTGAAAATATCCTGATAATTCTTCCCAGTATGACCTAATAATCATTGCCTCTGCTAATTAATATAAAATTATTAAGACTTCATCAAATAGTTTTATATTATTTTAGTTATTCTGGATAAGCAATATTCCCTTCTCGAAAGTTAATGAGCAACTTGAGGGATGAGCTTGGCTAGGTAATTCTATGCACATCTATCCAATACATATTGCCTCTCCCTAAAAATACCTCTAGGATGCATGCTAAACAATAATGTTTGCACATAGTTCAAAGAGACATGACATTAAAGTTTAGCATTTGAAATTTGAAAATACTGTAGTGCACATAAATATTTTGATGAAAGATGGTATTAAACATAAACAGACATTAGTTCATGAAAGCTGTGCCATCCTTAGTAGATACTTTTTCCTATTGTGGCATGATAAGAATTGATGCTTTCATACTGTGGTGCTGGAGAAGGCCCTTGAGAGTCCTCTGGACAGCAAGGACGTCAAACCAATCAATCCTAAAGGAAATCAATCCTGAATATTCACTGGAAGGACTGATACTGAAGCTGAAGCTCCAGTACTTTGGCTGCCTGATGCAAAGAGCGACTCATTGGGAAATACCCTGATGCTGGGAAAGATTGAGGCCAAGAGGAGAAGGGGGCGACAGAGGATGAGATGGATGGATAGCTTCACTGACTCAGTGAACATGTGTCTGAGCAAATTCCGGGAGATAGTGAAGGACAGAGAAGCCTGGAGTGCTGTTGTTCATGGGATCACAAGGAGTCAGATGCAACGTAGCAACTGAATAACAAAAAACAAAATATATCAAGACTATAAAGTGGTGAGATTAGAGCCTTCCTTCATACCACACAGAAAATAAAATGCTTCAAAGACCTAAATGTAATACCTGAAATCATAAATCTCCTATAAGTTGAATACAAGCATAACACTTTTTGATGTAACTCATAGCAATATTTTCTTGAATCAATCTCCAAGGCAAAAGAAAAGTAAAATTAAACAAAAAGGACCTAATTAAATTTAAAAGGTGTTTCACAGCAAAGGAAATCATCAACAAAAGAAAAAGACAACCTACAATATGAAATGGGATAAAATATTTGCAACTGAAGTGACAAGGAGTTAATACAAAAATATACAAACATCTCATAATACTCAGTATTTAAAAAATCCAATCAAAATAGGTAGAAAATCTGAATAGACATTTCTCCAAAGAAGATATATATTTGGCTAATGGGCACATGAAAAAATCCTCAACATTACTAATTATTAGAGAAATGCAAATCAAAACCACAATGAAATGTCACCTTACATCTATAAAAATGTCTGTCATCAAAAAACCTAAAAGTAACAAAGAATACGGAGAAAAGGGAATCTTTGTACACTCTTGGTGGAAATGAAAATGGATGAAGCCATTATGGAAAATAGTATGGAAGCTCCTTAAAAAAAAAAAAAGAAAAAGAAGCACTATATGATCCAGCAATTCCACACCTGTGTATATATCTGGAAAAACGAAAGCACTAGTTCAAAAACATACACACCCACTGTTCCTAGCAGCTCTACTTACAGCAGCCTAGCTGTGAAAGCAGCCCAAGTGCCCAGTAATAAGTAAGTGGACTAAAAAGATGTGGAATCTATCTATCTATACACAATGGAATATTGCTCAGTCATAAAAAAGAATGAAATATTGACATTGCAGCAATATAGATGAATCTAGATATTATTGTACTTAGTGGAATAAATCAGACAGGCAAAGTGCAAAACCAGTTCACAAGTGACTTGAATTACTAGCAGTGCTAAAATATACTTAAAAAATGAAGATAACTTAAAATGTTCTTTATTTAGGTTTTTCAATATGTAAGAAAATGTAAGTGCTTAATATGAACATTTGAGGAGTTCAAATGTTTGCCTTTTTTTGGAGACCGTATACCCCATGGTGAAATTCTTATGTTCTAGATGGGAAATTATAATAGTAATGTTATTATAATGTTATTAATGTTATAATTATAACATTGTTATTACAATGTAATAATAATGTTATTATAATATTTATATATAATTATAAATTATATGTATTATATATAATAAGTTAATAATAAAATAATAATAATGTTTAAAATACACATATTGTTATTACCTATCAATTATAAAATAGAAAGACTCAGATAGGATAGATATTTTACTAATATTTCATGACTTTCAATAAATCATAAGTATTTAAGAATAATGATTACATAAGTATTTAAGAATAAATTATGTGTAACTGCACACATTATTTAACCACATAAAGAATAGCCATAAAATTTTTCAAAGTGGTAAAACACATATTTGAATGAATGATTGATTTAGCTTTTTTACCCCACAAATTAGAATCCCACATTTACAATGTACATTATATAATATCAAAAATATTTAATGGTTAAGTTTATGATTGTTTACTTGTTGTTAAATCATGAGACTATCACTACCCAAACAAGTGAAGAAAATAAACAGCAAAGTAACATTTAAATTCTGAAAGCAAATATTTTTCATTACTCATCATATGATGTATATGTAATAATTTCAGAAGCAATAAATTCACAATGATGCGCCTTATTACTATGTTGTAAAATCACAACTAAAATTTTCTATCTGCAGTAGTTAGTACGTATTATCACACATCTTGCTGCTAACTGCAAAACTCCTTTGGGAAAAAGAGGAAGATTGTTGGATAAAGGTGACTAATTAAAGATAACCTAGCTATGTTAGACAGATCTATGGAATTTGGAATTTCTCAGCCTTATTTGAATAATGTAACAAGATAATGGCCCTGCTACTTTACTGAACACCATATAAAGTAAACCATTCAATATTTCTGAAGAATGCTCTGAATTGTATTGGGACTATTTTACTGTCAAAATAATGATGAAAATTTTGAGTTCAAATATCTGAAATTTAGATCTGAGAGGGCTTTTTTGGCTCTATAAGATTTACTGATGGGAAAATTAATTATTATGGAAACTGAATCACACATGTGCCAAAATACTGACAATAGATTTTTTTAAAGTGTTTCCCTGAATCACTGCTCACAAAAAAAGAGAAAGACGTATCTAGTCCCAAACTGACTAAATAATATGCATATTAATTTCACTTGATAGTTAACCATGGTTCTGCTGGTGATAGGTTTCAAATCAGTGCCAAATTTAGCACCCATTTTATTTTCCAGACCTTATTATCTTTGCAAGTAATTGATTTTTTATTCTTTGGTTTTGTCTTAATGCATTCAGCTCTGATGTTACATCCATCTCCAATTAAACATCTGTGCTATGAAACTTTGCACTAATCTATTGTGAAAAGTTCCAAAAGGATACATTAATGGTTTATGGATTATCTACACTACTCCCATTAAAATTAATGGGAATTACATGGCTAATTCCCTAAGTGCCAGAATGAAAATTGTCCCGTGCTATTCAAAAGCCAACAGTTCTCAATTCTGACCCAGCATTCCAAATGCTAAGTAAATGGTGATACCTGCTTTAATCACATATTTAAGTGGAAAATAAAAGAATAAAGGTGCAGTACGATTTCACTTGTCATATTTGAATTGAAACCATTTTACAGGCTGGGAATATATTTTGAAATTAATTTTATTGTGAGAAAATTCCTAAGTAACATTAAATTCTAAGCAATGCATAAATCATAATATTTTTAAAATATGGGGAAAATATGCACTTTACCATGAAAGAAATGTTTGTCTTTGTTACCAACTATGACAGCCAAACATTTGATGTATTGGTTATTGAGACCAGTCCTTATCATCTTACACTTAACTTATTACTTGCTCCTTGACAATTTTTGAATTATTGGCCTAAAACAAATAGTTTTTGGTGGGTTAGTCATTAAGTTCTGTCCTACTCTTATGAACCTGTGACTGTAGCCTGCCATGATATTAGTCCATGGAATTTTCCAGGCAAGAGTACTGGAGTGGGCTGCTGGTTCCTTCTCCAGGAGCTCTTCTCAACCCAGGAATTGAACTGAAGTCTCCTGCATTGCAGGCATATTCTTTACTGACTGAGTCATGAGGGAAAACAAATAGACTGCCATTTATTTTTTTCAGGAAAAAAACAGATTTATTCAAGATCAACAATGACTTGAAAATCAGGGTCTGCAACCATGGTGAGTTCCCAACAAAAGTAGAGTAGAGATCTATAAGATCTATAAGATCTATAAGAGAGTATATAAGAGGAAATGTAAGTTAAAAGGGCTATAGTCAAGGAAGAGTCTATGGCTTTGCATGGCTAAGCTGTGACAATCTCTCATTCGCTGAGTTCTTGTCGGGAAAGAAGAGGAAGCCTTTCTTCCTCTTGGGCTCTGCTATCATTGCAGGGCATGAGAACTCCTTGTTCTGGTCCCCTGAATCTATTTAATTGAAGTTTCTGTTTAATAGTTTTTTACAGAATACAAATACATTTATATTAAACGTTAAAAACAAAAAAAAAAACAAAAAAAAAACAAAAAAAAAAAACAAAAAAAAAACACTAAAAGTTGGCTTGATAGTGGCATGAAATTCTCCCTTTGTCCCTTCCCTTCACTCCATAGCCAATAAAACATTCATAGCTCAACAAAGGCAACTGTGCTTAACACTACCAAGACAACAGAGAATTTCATATCCTGTACATATAAAGGTGACTGGACTGGAAGCAGCACACATAGGTGAAACTCTGAAAACTGAGAAATTATACTTTTGTTAGAGCAATTTACCTTTATAAGGGAAATTTCTATTTGTAAATGTGTGTCTTTCTCTATGTGTACCTGGATGATTAAACCTCAGGAACTCTTATTAATGGAGAAGGCAGAAACTTAAATCTGCAACATGCAATTGTTTATTAGATTTTTCCTAGTTAGCCAATCAAAACTGCAATGCGGGAAACCCTGGTTCCATCCATGAGCAACTAACACTTTTACTTTCAACCAAAACTAGCCTCTGTCTTCAACCCTTCACCCTCCACCCTCACATACCAACACTTCCTTTTGTTCTTTAGCTAGAGATGGTATTCAAAGGGTGGCTTGGGCCACTTCCAGGAGCTACTTGGTTTTCTGGGCTATCTCCCCTGTATACAGGAGGTATGAAAAGTGAAAAGTGAAAGTGTAAGTCACTCTGTCCTGTCTGACTCTGTGAGCACATGTACTGTAGCCAGCAAGGCTCCTCTGTCCATGGAATTCTCCAGGCAAGAATACTGGAGTGGGTAGCCATTTTCTTCTCGAGGTGATCTTCTCAACCCAGAGTTGAACCTGGGTCTCCTGCATTGCAGGCAAACTCTTTACCATCTGGGCCACCAGAATAACCATACAGGAGGTGCACATATTATTAAACTTCTGTTTGCTTTTCTCCTGTTATTCTGTCTTTTATTATGGGAGAGGGTCTCAGCCAAGAACCTAGATGAGTAGATGAAAACATTTTTCTTCCTACACATACCCCATATCCTTTTCAAGATAAAATATGTTCATCATCCCAGAAAATTATTTCTTATTTCTCCCCAGCCAAACCATGCCCTTCATCCAAGCAAACAATATTTCCATTTCTTTCAACATAGATTCCACATACAGAAATTATGCAATATTCTTTATATCTATTTTCAATTGTTTAGCATGTTTTTAAAATTTATTAATGTTCCATGTGTTAGTACTATTGTTGAACAATATTCAGTGCATGAATATAGTGAAATTTATTTATTAATTCTATTGATACCTCATTTCAGTTTTTGACTCTTATGAATAAAACTGCTGTAAATATTCTATATAGTTCATGTATAGACCCATGTAATCAATTCTGAATGGCAAAGTAATTATCCTTCAATTAAAAAAAATTAAGAAAAAAATTTTGAATGGCAAATAACTAGGAGTAGAATTACTGGATCACAAGGGAGGTGCATGTGTAACTTTATAATAAATTCCCAACGATTTTCCAAAGTGGTGCTACCATTTTACACTCTCATCAGGAAGCTATAAGAGTTGCAAATTGACTCCTAATCATTATTTGAGGTTTTCAAGCTTTTTAATTGACTCTAACAGGTGTGAATTAGCATTTCCTTGTATCTTTAATTTGCACCTCTAGGTGAGTAATTATGGCAAGTACCATTTAGTGTTCTTACAGACCATCTGATGTTTTCTTTTGCTAAGGAAGTGAAGTCTTTTAACTTCTTCCATTCAAGACTTTTGCCCAATTTAAATTTAGAATAAAGTATAAAAATATTTTGGTTGATGTGCACTTAAGACTAACTTTTTATTGTTTTTGTTTTTCATTTTATTTTACATTTAGTATTTATTTTGTATTTTATTTTGTGTGCTAAGCCCTCTCAATTAGGTTGTTGACAGAATCGTTCCAATCTTCACTATACTTCTTAATTTCTAATTGTATCAAATATTGAGAGAGATGTACTGAAACGTGTTCGAGATCAAGATGTCCAAACAATTATAAAAAATGAAAAATGCCAGAAGTTTTCATCTGGAATCACAAAAGATAATATCTAACAGTGAGATTCCAGGACAGTAATGCAGTAGTGATGAAATGGTTCTTTTGGAAGGAAAAGGTATTTAGCAATGAACAAAAATTAAAGTTGACATATGGTGGTAATATGTGGGTTTCATACCTGGGTCAGGAACATCCTCTGGAGGAGGGCATGGTAGCCCACTCCAATATTCTTGCCTGGAGAATCCCATGGGAGGGTTACAGCCCATAGGGTTGCAAAGAGTTGGACACAACTGAAGGGACTTAACACATGCATATGGTGGTAGGAAAAAAAAAAAAAAAAAACAACTGACTTTCTATGTTGAAGCCAAGATTTTACTTACCATCCAATGAGATTGCATATAAGTTTTGCAATCTGGCTTATAATTTCTAAAAATGAAACAAAGTTTACATCAGTTCAGTTCAGTCACTCAATCTTGTTTGACTCTGCCATCTCATGGATTGCATGCAGCACTCCAGGCTTCCCTGTCCATCACTGACTCCCGGAGCTTGCTCAAATTCATTTCAGTTGAGTCAGTGATGCCATCCAACCATCTCATCCTCTGTCATACCCTTCTCCTCCTGCCTTCAATCTTTCCCAACATCAGGATCTTTTCCAATGAGTCAGTTCTTCTCATCAGGTGGCCAAAGTATTGGCGCTTCAGCTCTAGCATCAGTCTTTCCAATGAATATTCAGAGCTGATTTCCTTAGGATTGACTGGTTTGATCTCCTTACAGTCCAAGGGCCTCTCAAGAATCTTCTCCAACATGACAAATTAGTTTTTGAATGTTGATACTGAATCACGTATTAGTCAATTTCTACAGAGTATTTAGTAACATAACATTCTAGCATTTAAAGATAAACATCAGAATCATACACTGCTACTTAAAGGTAATTTCTTATCTATAATTCATAGTCATTTTATGACTTTAAATTTCCCCTAGTTTCAATGTTGGTGTTTTTAAAGCTGTGATTTACTTTTATTTAAAAACATGTGTTGTATACAAAGGTCAGTATATTTTCATTTCTATAGTATTGCTGCTGCTACTGCTAAGTCGCTTCAGTCATGTCTGACTCTCTGCAACCCCATAGATGACAGCCCACCAGGCTCCCCCGTCCCTGGGATTCTCCAGGCAAGAACTCTGGAGCGGGTTGCCATTTCCTTCTCCAATAGTATTACTAAGTCCTTACAAAATGGCTTAAAATATTTATGTGTTTGTATGTTTGACATACTTTTTTCAACAAAAATAAAAAGAGCTAGTATAAAGTACAATACTCAGTGTTGGTGTAGCATTATAATTTATGAGGAGGGAATAGTCTGTTCATGAAATCTCACCATGCTGAACAAGATCCTCTGGGCTTATGCATTGCAAGTACTTTTTGAATCACCTGTTAAGCTTGTTATACTGAGTTCAGGAGAGGAATTATAAAGTCCTCTCTGTACTTTATTTCAGTAAGAATGCTAAGTTATATTACTTTCTTGCACATAGCTAAGGTCTCATTCAATGCAATATAATGATGCCTCCAGCTGGTATGAAAACCAAATGGATAACTACCTGCTGAGAAAATTGAGTGCAAGATAGAGAAAGTAAGAAAGCTAACATTGTTAAATTCTAGCCTTGAAAGTAGAGGCTTTTTTTAACTAAAATAATCCAAAAGATGGGTAACCTGTGTTAAAGAATAAAGTAGTTTATGCTCCCTAGGGTTTTAAGCAGTTGGAAAAAATATCCAAAATGTTAGAAACTCTGTAATTATATGCATAATTTTACAAGCCCCAATATTCTCACTTCCTCAACCATTCACTATTTTTAAGGTAGATAGCCCAAAGATAACCCTGCATGTTTTATTAAATGTAATGTATACTGAAAGCATGGACCACGATGACAGAATCCAGAATCAGACATTTCATTCAGGCTCCAAGTTAGTTATTAATAAACTGCTTTATTTTAGGGTATGGAAACATAAAATTTCTGAAAAAAAAATAGGTCTGTTTCTATATACTTTGTTACATAGGAATGTTACTGACCAAGAGTAGCAATGTACTTAGGCGAATGATTTTATAAAACTGGAACCATGTGGCAGTGCTGGGTGCTGAGTTGATGGAGAAAAAAAGGATAGAGGTCAAAAAAGAGGCAGGAGGACTAAGTACCCTGAGACTAAGAAGTAGTCCAAACTGAAACAGAAATAATTTTGTCTTTTTGCTCAAGGCTATTTAGTTATCCCTATGCCATTTATTTGACTTCCCTGGTGGCTCAGATGGTAAAGCATCTGCCTACAATGCGGGAGACCTGTGTTCAATCCCTGGGTTGGGAAGATCTCCTGGAGAAGGAAATGGCAACCCACTCCAGTATTTTTGCCTAGAAAATCCCATGGATGGTGGAGCTTGGTAGGCTACACTCCATGGGTCACAAAGAGTCAGACATGACTGAGCGACCTCATATGCCATTTATTTAAAAATTCATCTTTTCCCACTGGTTTGAAATACATTGTTATCATTAAATTTCCAAATGTGCTTTTTACATTTTGTGTAAATTTTATTACAATGTGTATATCTCCAAGCAACACAATCTGGATTTAACTATAAAATTTTTAGTATTTCTTTTAATTAATGATACTGTTAGCCTTATTTTTCCACTATTTTCCAGTATAATGTTGTTTGTGTTTTTCTTCTAGATTAGCATGTTAGTTCTCTGACCTAATTCTTGAAAAAAGAGTTATTTGGGGATTATTTTGGGGTTGTATTAAATTTACAAATAATTTTTGGGAAAAAAAAGATGTGAATGTTCCTAGCTAAAAGTCCTAATATGGGCTTCCACTGTGTAAATCTACTTTCATGTGCTTCATAACCGTTTTATCATTTTTCTTGTCTAGAAAATACTATGCTAATTTGTTTTTTATTGTTTGTAAAGCAAAGAACTAATGAGCCTCTGGATGAAAGTGAAAGAGGACATTGAAAAAGTTGGCTTAAAGCTCAACATTCAGAAAACGAAGATCATGGCATCCAGTCCCATCACTTCATGGCAAATATATGCAGAAACAGTGGAAATAGTGGCTGACTTTATTTTTAGGGGCTCCAAAATTACTGCAGATGGTGGTTGCAGCCATGAAATTAAAAGATGCTTACTCCTTGGAAGGAAAGTTATGACCAACCTAGACAGCATATTAAAAGCAGAGACATTACTTTGTCAACAAAGGTCCATCTAGTTCAGTCTATAGTTTTTCCAGTAGTCATGTATGGATGTGAGAGTTGGACTATAAAGAAAGCTGAGCTCCAAAGAATTGATGCTTTTGAACTGTGGTGTTGGAGAAGACTCTTGAGAGTCCCTTGGACTGCAAGGAGATCCAACCAGTCCATCCTAAAGGAGATCAGTCCTAGGTGTTCATTGGAAGGACTGATGTTGAAGCTGAAACTCCAATACTTTGGCCACCTGATGCAAAGACATGACTCATTTGAAAAGACTCTGATTCTGGGAAAGATTGAAGCTGGGAGGAGAAGAGGACAACAGAGGATAAGATGGTTGGATGGCGTCACTGACTTGATGGACATGAGTTAGGGTAAACTCCAGCAGTTGGTGATGGACAGGGAGGTTCATGGGGTCGCAAAGAGTCAGACACAGCTGAGGAACTAAACTGAACTGAACAAAATGTGTGCTGTTTATATTTGTTAAATAGTGGTAGAGGAGTGTTATCTTTTACATTAGTACTACAGCTTTCTTTCTTCCTCCTTACTGGTTTTCTTTCTATGCATCGAGTGGTTTCATAACATTCTCAGTTCAGTTCAGTCACTCAGTCGTGTCTGACTCTTTGGGACCCCATGAATTGCAGCACGCCAGACCTCACTGTTCATCACCAACTCCCAGAGTTCACTCAAACTCATGTCCATCGAGTCGGTGATGCCATCCAGCCAGCTCATCCTCTGTCATCCCCTTCTCCTCTTGCCCCCAATCCCTCCCAGCATCAGAGTCTTTTCTGATGAGTGAGTCAGAAAAGTGAATGAGTCAACTCTTCACATGAGGTGGCCAAAGTACTGGAGTTTCAGCTTTAGCATCATTCCTTCCAAAGAAATCCCAGGGCTGATCTCCTTTAGAACGGACTGGTTGGATTTCTTTGCAGTCCAAGGGACTCTCAAGAGTCTTCTCCAACACCACAGTTCAAAAGCATCAATTCTTTGGTGCTCAGCCTTCTTCACAGTCCAACTCTCACATCCATATATGACCACTGGAAAAACCATAGCCTTGACTAGACGGACCTTTGTGGGCAAAATAATGTCTCTGCTTTTGAACATGCTATCTGTTTTGGTCATCACTTTCCTTCCAAGGAGTAAGCGTCTTTTAATTTCATGGCTGCAATCACCATCTACAGTGATTTTGGAGCCCCCCAAAAATAAAGTCTGACACTGTTTCCACTGTTTCCCCATCTATTTCCCATGAAGTGATGGCACCAGATGCCATGATCTTAGTTGTCTGAATGTTGAGCTTTAAGCCAACTTTTTCACTCTCCTCTTTCACTTTCATCAAGAGGCTCTTTTGTTCCTCTTCACTTTCTGCCATAAGGTTGGTGTTATCTGCATATCTGAGGTTATTGATATTTCTCCTGGCAATCTTGATTCCAGCTTGTGCTTCTTCCAGCCCAGCGTTTCTCATGATGTACTCTGCATATAAGGTCAGTAAGCAGGGTGACTATATACAGACGTGACGTACTCCTTTTCCTATTTGGAACCCGTCTGTTGTTCCAGGTCCACTTCTAACTGTTGCTTCCTGACCTGCATATAGGTTTCTCAAGAGGCAGGTCAGGTGGTCTGGTATTCCCATCTCTTTCAGAATTTTCCACAGTTTATTGTGATCCACACAGTCAAAGGCTTTGGCATAGTCAATAAAGCAGAAATAGATGTTTTTCTGGAACACTTGCTTTTTCGATGATCCAGCGGATGTTAGCAATTTGGTCATAACAGTGAAGTGAAGTGAAGTGAAGTGAAGTAAAGTCGTTCAGCCGTGTCCGACTCTTTGCTACCCCATGGACTGTAGCCTATCAGGCCCATCAGTTCATGGAATTTTCCAGGCAAGAGTACTGGAGTGGGTTGCCATTTCCTTCTCCAGATCATAACATTATACATCATTAAATTATATTATTGAGTGCAGCAGTGTTTCCATAGATATTTTTGTTTTCTAAATATAAAATTATATGATATACAAAATATATAGTTGTACTTCTTTTCCATTTCTTACAACTCTAATTGCTTTTACTTGTCTAATTGAATTAGCTAATAGATCCAACATAAAGTTAAGTAATAGTGGAGAGAATGGTGACTCTTGTCTTGTTCCTCATATTTTTAAATTTTTTGACTGAGGAAAATAAATCATGCTGCAAATGCATTTGTCTATTTCTATTTCTCTGAGTACATTTATATGAATGAGTGTTGAATTCCATACAAATTCCTTTTGGCATCTAAGGAGATAATTATATGACTTTTCTCTTGAGTTCTATCCTTAAGTGGATAATGTGAATACATTACCTAACATTGAACCACCTTTTTAGTCATAAAATAAATTCTGCTTTATCATGGCTTAATATTTTTTCAATGTGCTGTTGGTTTGGTTTTTGATTGCTAATATAATTTTATTATTTTACATCAATATGCATGAGTGAAATTTGGCAGTAGTTTTATATTTTGATGTAAACTGCAACAGTTTACAAGACCAACATCAATCTTTTTAAATGGAAACTGTCACTTAATGTTTGGAGTATTTAAGTCATACAGGCATTATCTGATCTTCAAAAGAAAAAAATAAAGCAATTTTAGCCTGGTCCTTCTTTGGTGAAGAATTATTTGGTATTCAACAATTTTCTCCATTTATTTTTCATAATTAATCTGTTTATAATTATTTATTTACAAAATTCAATTTTGGAAAGCTTTATTTTATACTAGGAAAAAATGTTTTTTTCATCTAGGTTTTCAAATGTGTTCAAGATAAAGTGTTAGACAAATTGGTCTATTATGATTTAAAGATTTTTCTGTATCATAAAATAGAGAAAATACAATAATGCGTGAATTATTCATTTGTATTTTTTCCTCAGAACTAACTCTTGGAATATATGATACATCTACTGTTTTTTTCCCCTTTCATTACCATTAATATGTGTTTATCTTTATGAATTACTTATTTCTGCTTTCT
Organism: Bubalus kerabau; assembly: GCF_029407905.1. Lineage (NCBI taxonomy): Eukaryota > Metazoa > Chordata > Mammalia > Artiodactyla > Bovidae > Bubalus > Bubalus kerabau. The sequence continues at coordinate 8,555,518 of NC_073645.1, forward strand.
TTTGGTTTACTCAACCTTCTTTTTACCACCTCTTTGGGGTTGTATTGATCTTGACAAATTGATAAAATGAGACATTTATATCAGGAGTCTTAGTATTTGTGATTGTTTGGAATCTAGAACATCAAAGAGCTCCTACCTATTGAGGCACAAGCATTTCTATAGTTTAAACATTCAGATCAGATCAGATCAGATCAGTTGCTCAGTCGTGTCCAACTCTTTGAGACCCCATGAATCGCAGCATGCCAGGCCTCCCTGTCCATCACCAATTCACGGAGTTCACTCAGACTCATGTCCATCGAGTCAGTGATGTCATCCAGCCATCTCATCCTCTGTCATTCCCTTCTCCTCTTGCCTCCAATCCCTCCCAGCATCAGAGTCTTTTCTGATGAGTGAGTCAGAAAAGTGAATGAGTCAACTCTTCGCAGGAGGTGGCCAAAGTACTGGAGTTTCAGCTTTAGCATCATTCCTTCCAAAGAAATCCCAGGGCTGATCTCCTTCAGAATGGACTGGTTGGATCTCCTTGCAGTCCAAGGGACTCTCAAGAATCTTTTCCAACACCACAGTTCAAAAGCATCAATTCTTCGGTGCTCAGCCTTCTTCACAGTCCAACTCTCACATCCATACATGACCACAGGAAAAGCCATAGCCTTGACTAGACAAACCTTTGTTGGCAAAGTAATGTCTCTGCTTTTGAATATGCTATCTAGGTTGGTTATAACTTTCCTTCCAAGGAGTCAGCATCTTTTAATTTCATGGCTGCAGCCACCATCTGCAGTGATTTTGGAGCCCCCAAAAAATAAAGTCTGACACTGTTTCCACTGTTTCCCCATCTATTTGCCACCAAGTGGTGGGATCGGATGCCATGATCTTCGCTTTCTGAATGTTGAGGTTTAAGCCAACTTTTTCACCCTACACTTTCACCTTCATCAAGAGGCTTATTAGTTCCTCTTCACTTTCTGCCATAAGGGTGGTGTCATCTGCATATCTGAGGTTATTGAGATTTCTCCCGGCAATCTTGATTCCAGCTTGTGTTTCTTCCAGTCCAGCATTTCTCATGATGTACTCTGCATATAGGTTAAATAAACAGGGTGACAATATACAGCCTTGACGTACTCCTTTTCCTATTTGGAACCAGTCTGTTGTGCCATGTCCTGTTCTAACTGTTGCTTCCTGACCTGCATACAGATTTCTCAAGAGGCAGATCAGGTGGTCTGGTCTTCCCATCTCTTGAAGAATTTTCCACAGTTTATTGTGATCCACATAGTCAAAGGCTTTGGCATAGTCAATAAAGCAGAAATAGATGTTTTTCTGGAACTCTCTTGCTTTTTCCATGATCCAGTGGATGTTGGTAATTTGATCTCTGGTTCCTCTGCCTTTTCTAAAACCAGCTTGAACATCTGGAATTTCACGGTTCATGTATTGCTGAAGCCTGGCTTGGAGAATTTTAAGCATTACTTTACTAGCGTGTGAGATGAGTGCAATTGTTCGGTAGTTTGAGCATTCTTTGGCATTGCCTTTCTTTGGGATTGGAATGAAAACTGACCTTTTCCAGTCCTGTGGCCACTGCTGAGTTTTCCAAATTTTCTGGCATATTGAGTGCAGCACTTTCACAGCATCATCTTTCAGGATTTGGAATAGCTCAACTGGAATTCTATCACTTCCACTGGCTTTTTTTGTAGTGATGCTTTCTGAGGCCCACTTGACTTCACATTCCAGGATGTCTGGCTCAAGGTCAGTGATCACACCATCGTGATTATCTGGGTTGTGAAGATCTTTTTTGTGCAGTTCTTCTGTGTATTCTTGCCATCTCTTCTTAATATCTTCTGCTTCTGTTAGGTCCATACCATTTCTGTCCTTTATTGAGCTCATCTTTGCATGAAATGTTCCTTTGGTATCTCTGATTTTCTTGAAGAGATCTCTAGTCTTTCCCATTCTGTTGTTTTCCTCTGTTTCTTTGCATTGATCACTGAAGAAGGCTTTCTTATCTCTTCGTGCTATTCTTTGGAACTCTGCATTCAGATGTTTATATCTTTCCTTTTCTCCTTTGCTTTTCACTTCTCTTCTTTTCACAGTTATTTGTAAGGCCTCCCCAGACAGCCATTTTGCTTTTTTACATTTCTTTTCCATTGGGATGGTCTTGATCCCTGTCTCCTGTTTAATGTCATGAACCTAATTCCATAGCTCATCAGGCACTCTATCTATCAGATCTAGGCCCTTAAATCTATTTCTCACTTCCACTGTATAATCATAAGGTATTTGATTTAGGTCATACCTGAATGGTCTAGTGGTTTTCCCTACTTTCTTCAATTTAAGTCTGAATTTGGCACCTGAAGTAACAGGCATATTTGGCTTTGGAATATGGAATGAAGCAGGGCAAAGACTAATAGAGTTTTGCCAAGAAAATGCACTGGTCATAATAAACACCCTCTTCTAACAACACAAGAGAAGACTCTATACGTGGACATCACCAGATGGTCAACACTGAATTCAGATTGATTATATTCTTTGTAGCCAAAGATGGAGAAGATCTATACAGTCAGCAAAAACAAGACCAGGAGCTGACTGTGGCTCAGACCATGAACTCCTTATTGCCAAATTCAGACTTAAATTGAAGAAAGTTTAAACATTAGGACCAGTTTAGATCTTGGTCAACAGTTCATAGGTATATCCACTTTATCATATACCTTAATTACATCATTGCAGCATGTATTAAAATAACTTGTTCTGAGACTGTTTTTCTATTCAAGTGACCGGGGCACGGGAAAAGTACTTGGTGTCTAGAGAAGCCTTAAGCAATTCTATGTATGAAAGGAGGACACAAGAATCACTACCCCCAAGATGTTAGTAGGAAATCAGATTAGGGGTTTGGATCACATTTATCAGAAACAAAACTAACACCAAAATTTCTTCAGAAATATACCAGAACTGTTGCCTTGGGTCTTAAACAGAAAGTAGAAATTACCTCCCTGAATTGTCCACTATGGTGTTTGTGAAACTTCTGTTTTCCTGGATAACCATTTTGGTTACCCTCAAATCTCTGTCTCCCCACCACTATGTATCACATGGACACCTCTCCTCTGTCAGCACCATCACAGTCAATTGCCTAGTAAGGAGAACTCCAGCTAAGTCTGTTGAGAGTTAGGCATCAGAGCTCAGATTTGCTCTTAAGCCTAAACATGTCTAACTGTTTTACTTCTTTCATCCTGACCAAGAAAATATTGAAAACTGGGCAGGGGGGTAGGGGGGGAATGGATGAAAATGAAAAAGGAAAGATAACCTCCCATAAGTCTTGTGCAAAGTAACATCTTGCCCCTCGAACTGAACAATCAAAAAACCACTGATCACCAAACTTTTTTCTATAATTTATGCACTGGAGAATAAATTTAAAAAATTTTTTGAATCTATGTTTGAATGATAGTGTTATTAACTAACATTATGCAAAGAATACCTAAATGCTGATCTTCTGTCCATATTAATATTACTTAAGGAAGAAGAAGAAATAGGGGGAGGAGAGAAGGGGGAAAAACATGCAATTAAAAAAAAAAGCAAAAGTTCTGAATATAATTCTCATCAGATGCAAAGAAACATGTGATAAGTTGCTCAAAATTATTGTTTAGGTAATTGTAAATGTAAACAACAATGCTGCTGCTGCTAAGTCACTTCAGTCATGTCCGACTCCATTCGACCCCAGAGACAGCAGCCCACCAGGCTCCCCCATCCCTGGGATTCTCCAGACAAGAACACTGGAGTGGGTTGCCATTTCCTTCTCCAATACATGAAAGTGAAAAGTGAAAGTGAAGTCGCTCAGCCATGTCCAACTCTTAGCGACACCATGGACTGCAGCCTACCAGGCTCCTCCATCCATGGGATTTTCCAGGCAAGAGTACTGGAGTGGGGTGCCATTGCCTTCTCCAAACAATGAGACACCACTAAATATCAACTAGTAAAGGTAAAATTTAAAACACAACACCAAATTCTAGTGAGGATGGCGAAAATAAGAACTCTCATTCATTGCTGTGGGGGAAGCAAAAGTTTGACTGTTTCTTAAAAGTTAAATCCCTTTTTACCATGGAATCCAGTAATTGTATCCTTGATCTTTATACAAAAAAGTTAACATGTCCAGTACACTGCTCAGTCCTGTACACTACTCAGTCCAGTGTACTGCTCGGTTGTGTCCGACTCTTTGTGACCCCATGGACTATACAGTCCATGGAATTCTCCAGGCCAGAATGCTGGAGTGGGTAGCCATTCCCTATTTCAGAGGATCTTCTCAACCCAGGGATCGAGTCCACATCTCCCACATTGTGGGCAGATTCTTTACCTGCTGAGCCACAAAGGAAGCCCAAGGATACTGGAGTGAGTAGCCTATCCCTTCTCCAACAGGTCTTCTAGGAATCCAACCCAAGTCTCCTGCATTGCAGGTGGGTTCTTTACCAACTGAGCTTTCAGGGAAGCCTGTCCAGTACACTGCTAGACATGCTTAAAGGGAAATTAATGGGTGGATCAAATATACTAGAAAAGAAAAAAGATTTAAAAGCAATAATCCAATCGAATCTATCATAGGAAAGTAGGAGACAAGAGCAAATTAAGTCTAAAACAGAAGAAAAAAAGTAAGAAGAATTAGAGCAGAAATAGGTGAAACTGAACACAGGAAATCACTAGAGAAAGTCAACAAACACAAAACCAAGTTCATTGGAAAGATTCATAAAATAACTTAGTCTCAAGCCAGGCTGACTACCAAAAAAAGAGAGAGAGAATACGAATTACTAATACCAGGAAAGAAAGAGGGAACAGCATTACAGAGCGCACAGACTTGAAAAGGATGATAAGGGAATACTCTGCACAACTCTGCCCAGAAATTTGACAACCTTGATGAAATGAACCAGTTCCTTTAAACAAAATCTGTACAAAATCATTTTAAAGGATATAGGCAATCTGAATAAGCCTATATCTACTAAATAACTTGAATCATTAAGTAATAATCTTCTAAAACAGAAAACACTAGGTCTAGATAAGCCATAAACTAAAAGTCCATTTTAACACAAAATATTTTTTTTCAAATTTTATTTTTCACTCAGAGTTAATAAACAAAAGCTTCTGAAGTACAGGTGCCTCACCTCCTGTTTATATCTCTGACAATATTAAGGTCAATAAGTATTTAGTCTCTGTGGTGAGTTTGCAGCAATGAAACTGTTTTGATATTACACTGACAAACATTTTTTTTCTTCTATGCATAAAGCATTATCATTTAGAAATAATTACTTTCTGTTGACTGAGCATTTTTTTTCTTTTCTTTTAGTCTGTGTATTTATTTGATATTTTAATTTATGGAAGAAAAGAAGGTAATAGGGTAACTTCATTCAGTGGCCAAATGAAACACCACTGTTAGAAATGGAGTTTGACTAAATGGCTTATTATGATAATACCATGTTTTCACGTATATTTTTTAAACTTAATATAGTGTTCATTTCCCTCACAGCTCAATTGGTAAAGAATCTGCCTGCAATTCAGGAGACCCTGGTTCCATTTCTGGGTCGGGAAGATCTGCTGGAGGAGATGGAGAAGGAAATGGCAACCCATTCCAGTATTCCTGCCTAGAAAATCCTGTGGACAAAGGAGCCTGGTGGGCTGCTGTCCATGGGGTCGCACAGAGTCGGACATGACTGAAGAGATTTAGCTGCAGCAGCAGCTGGAGAAGGGATAGGCTACCCATTCCAGTATTCTTGGGATTCCCTTGTGGCTCAGCTAGCAAAGAATCAGCCCGCGATGTGGGAGACCCCAGTTCGATCCCTGGAGAAGGGACAGGCTACCCACTCCAGCATTCTGGCCTGGAGGATTCCATGGACTAGTCCACGGGTCGCAAAGAGTCGGACAGGACTGAGCGACTTTCACTTTTCAGTGTTCATTTCAAAGCAGTACTGCTTGCAGTAAAGCAAGCACCTTGCAGACCATTTATGCAGATCATATTAAAAAAGATAATTCCTTTTAGCATTGAGATTTCAGTAGAAAGTACAACAGTTTTCTCATATCGCTGTTATTTTTTAGTATATCCCCAATTAGGTTGCCTCAGGTTCCAAAGAGACCCCTGGGAAGATGATTTGTCATATGTAGAGTGAGCCAATAAAAAAGTAGTTGGTATTTAACTTTATGAGAGGAACAAAAAAAAAAAAAAAAAGCTTCAACTTTATGTAGAGCTGGTTAATGCCTTTTTTTTTTTTTTTTAACTAAAAAGACACTAAACCTACTATTATCTCCCTTCCCAGTGTCTACTATTGAAATGAAAATGAAACTAGAAAAAAAGAGTAGATAAGAAACCCAAACTGAGTTTGAAGCGAAGCCAATATGGTGTTTTAGCTGAATGTGCCATTAGTTCTTTCATTTTTCTCTGTGCCTTTCAAAAAATATTAGGTTTAATAGGCCAGCATGAAGCATTGCTCTTTCCAAATACTACAGTGTTACATTACACAGTGTCTGTTAGACAATCGAAGATAGAAAATATTCCTGAGTTAGTTATTAAAAATACAAAGAAGTAGCAGACTGGAAGGGAATGAGAAACAAAAGAGGTTCAAGGATGAAGTTGAATTTATTTTAAAAATAGTTATATCTACCATGAATAGAACTGAAATTTGTTGAATCTTCAGAACATTTGAATCTAATTGTTGTCCAACAACATAAAGGCATGATTCTACATTACATCCTTTTATCTTAGCTTTCTAGGATGTGTAGATCCATCACTGACTTCTTATGTATGAAGTTATTGCTAAAATTTAATAGAATTTTGCATATTTTAATTTTGTATTTTTGCACAAAACTAGGAGTTAATGAATTTCAAATTTATTGGTAATCTAGTGAGAAAAATATTTAATTTGCTATTATAATCACTTTGGGCTTCCCTTGTGGCTCAGCTGGTAAAGAATCCACCTGCAGTGAGGGAGACCTGGGTTTGATTTCTGGGTTGGGAAGATCTGCTGGAGAAGGGGTAGGCTACTTGCTTCAGTATTCTTGAGTTTCCCTTGTGGCTCAGCTGGTAAAGAATCCACCTGCAATGCGGAAGACTGGTGTTTGATCCCTGAGTTGGGAAGATCCCCTGGAGAAGGGAAAGGCTACCCACTCCAGTATTCTGGCCTGTAGAATCCCATGGACTGTATAGTCAATGGGGTCACAAAGAGTTGGACACAGACTGAGAGACTTTCACACTTCACTTATAACCATTTTGATCTGCATACCTGAAATCTACATTCAAATCTACATTCAATGAATTCATGAGTCCATTCTTTTCTCTTTGTCTCAATTGCTGCCATCCAAGGCATCATCACTTATCTGATGAAGGATTATCACAGTCCCTGCATATATGCTATATGTATATATGGGCTTGCCTGGTGGCTCAGTGGTAAAGAATCTGCCTGCCAATGCAGGAGACGTGGGTTCAATCCCTGGGTAAGGGAAATGACAGACCACTCTAGTATTCTTGTCTGGGAAATCCCATGGACAGAGGAGGATGACAGGCTACAGTCCACGGGGTCGCAAAAAGTTGCACATGACTTAGCGACTACATAATAAAAACAATATGTATATATACTATGTATACTAAGTGTGTGTGTGTGTGTGTGTGCTAGTTGCTCAGTTGTGTCTGACTCTTCACAATCCTATTGACTGTAGCACACCAGGCTCCTCTGTTCATGGGATTCTCCAGGCAAGAATACTGGAGTGGGTTGCCATGCCCTCCTCCAGGGAATACGTATCCTATATACACACTACATATGTGTAATATATACCTATATTAATTACATATACAAACAAATAAAGTTTTCTTTTTCGACTTCCACCTTCAATCCATTCTCCAGTAGAGTGACATAATTCTGGTTGTGTCAGGCATAGCGCATAGCACAAATACTTTAAAAAACTTGCAGCTGCACTAGTAACAACAATGCACCAGGCTAAACACAGCCCTGTGTGTTTTCACCCTGTCTTTACCTCTATCCTAAGCAGGGGCAACCTCTCTACTCACCTGTCTGTGCCAGCCAGTTTATCTTTTCTCAGTTCTTCTAAAATATTATGCTGACCCCTGCTTAAAGACCTTCTTATATTCATTTCCTCTATCAGGATTGCTCTTCCTAAACTCTTCACACTAATGTGTCCTTATCTTTCAGGTAACAGATTAGGTATCACCTTTCCCCGAAAAGCTTTTTCTAACCGGTTCCCTGTGATTAACAACTAAAGTAGAAATGCAGTCCATTTATTTCACAAAATTTACAGTAATTTGTAATGATATCTATGCCTATTTTTCTTAACATTTTTATTTTGTGTCTCTTAATAGCAACCATTCAGCTGGGTCTGGTCTTTCTTGAGGTCTTTTTCATTTACTTGGATGCAGAAAGCCTAGGACATTGGAAGTAATTAGAAACTCAGAAATGCCTTTTATCAACTGAAAAGATTTGAGATTAGAGGAGATAATTACTAAAAGCTTTTAATACTTTAAAAGCATAAAGAAGTCCATCATAAATCTAGTGAATTTAGCTTCATCATATCTTTGCTGTTTTTTTATTGCCATATCTAAGATTGTTTACAATAAAAATGGCCAATATAATATATCAGTATAGGAACTCTTTGTTTTGTAAAACTGTTTTTATATTTTCATATTTTAATAACACTATCAATTTTTAAATGAGAAACTTGGTTGAGCCAGAGTCTTGCTGCTTTCCTTATTTTCTTTTTTTTTAAAATTAAAATTAATTAATTTATGGCTGTGCTGGGTCTTTGTTGCTGCACAGGCTTTACTCTAGCTGCGGTGCTCGGCCTTCTCACTGCAGTGGCTTCTCTTCCCAATGGAACACAGGCTCTAGGGTGTGGCTTCAGAAGTTGCGGCACATGGGCTCAATAGCTGCACCTTCTGGGCTCTAGAGCACAGGCTCAATAGTTGTGGTTGCAGGGATTAGTTGCTTGGCAGCTTTTGGGGTCTTCCCAGATCAGGGAACAATTGAGCAAGCAAGGAAGTCCCTTCTTCTTGTTTGATTTGTAAAATTCTCTTTGATTTGGCTTAGGTTGGATTGGTTTTTGTTACTTTTTTCTTAAATTTGCAACTTCTTTACATCTAAAATATAGTAAACATTGCCAGCTCAGTACCATAATTGGTCATGCCAAGGCTATCTTACTAGTTAGGGAGACTAAATGTAAACATGTGGAATGCTCAGTAACAGCACAAAGAAGACAGAAAACTTTGTTTCAGTTTCATCCACCTCATTAGAACTGATTCAAATGTATTCTTTTTAATGGCTGAGTAATACTCCATTGTGTATATGTACCATAGCTTTCTTATCCATTCGTCTGCACATATATATGGAATTTAGAAAGATGGTAACAATAACCCTGTGTACGAGACAGCAAAAGAGACACTGATGTATAGAACAGTCTTATGGACTCTGTTGGAGAGGGAGAGGGTGTGAAGATTTGGGAGAATGGCATTGAAACGTATAATATCATGTATGAAACGAGTCACCAGTCCAGATTCGATGCACAATACTGGATGTTTGGGGCTGGTGCACTGGGATGAGCCAGAGGGATGGTATGGGGAGGGAGGAGGCAGGAGGGTTCAGGATGGGGAACACGTGTATACCTGTGACAGATCCATTTCGATATTTGGCAAAACTAATACGATATTGTAAAGTTTAAAAATAAAATGAAATTAAAAAAAATAAAAAGTTAAAAAAAAACAAAAAAACAAAACAAAAAAAAGAAGTACAAATGTAAAGTGATCAAAGAAAATATATGAATTTTATGGGAAGAAGTTTCCAGTAGTCAGAATGACATGAATGCTCATTAAAACTTTAAAAAAAAAAAAAAAAAGAAAGAAAGAAAAAAAAAAGAAAACTTTGTTTCAGAAAAAATTGTACTCGTTTGTCATTATTTTACTCTTTAGTACATATTAAGGAGTTATTTCACGTGGATGCTTTCCTTTGATGATATAACACAGATGTGTTGCAATCACGCATTTTACTAAAAGAGAAACTCAAGGCAGTTTCAATAAAATATGACAAGTCTGTGAAGACAAACTTTTATGAAACACCTCTAACTATATATAGATAAACTAAATTTAAGACAATAAAAATGATTATAATGTTTGAAAACCCCAGCCATAATATTAAAAAATATTCCCTTTTCTATATGTTACCAGTATTTTTATTTCAAGCCATTAGTTAATCCATATGTTGCAACTGTGTCATAATTTTCAGTTTACTAATATGAAATCTTTGCTTGATTTTAAAACTGTAGGGAAAGAAGTATTTTAGGGCTAGATGAATAATTACTGTCTCTGTCCTTTACATGTTTTTCAAAGATAAAGAAAATAAAAATTTGTGTTTATAAGTATACATTATAGAAATTAAATAATGTAATCTAAAAATAATGTAAACATTTTTTAAAAGTCTGTTGTTGTTTTTTTTTCAGATTCTATTTATAATGCTATGTTAAGCATCCAGTTCTTTTTTGAGTTCAATGTAGATATTAAGCAACCAAAACCTTGAGAAGATTTTTTAAAAGTCACTGAATTTATTGAAATGTTTTTAGGTGCTCTCTGATCTCATTAATAACAATTTTTATTTTTATTTATGAAATGAAATTCTCTTCAAATATAACTAAAACAGATGAGATTTACTACTGACAGTTGTTAATATGTTTTACTACTACATTATCATTACCTGGGAGACCATATGATTCAGCAGAGAAAACATGGTCAAAGTTAAGGAGGCTTAGGATTTTGCCTTGATTAACATTGAGACTACAGGGAAATATTTTTTTCTCTATATGTTTTATTGATATTGTTATTTTTGTTTGGATCATCATTATAAATAATCTTCACTGTATATATGAACAGCACCATATTCTGTAAAACCTATAAGTTTTACAAGAAAATACAGAACAAATTTCTGTGACTTTGATTCAAGCACACAAAAAAATCACAAACCATTGAAAAGTCATAAATTCTGATAAATTGATATTCATTTAAGTTTATGAAATCTATTCTTCAAATAATACTATTAAGAAAGTTAAGAAAGAGAAACTGATGTATGTTTAAAATACCTACCTGGTAAATGATTTAATGTATATAAAACATATGCACTAATATAATAATATATACAACACATCCACACACATATGTACAAATACAAAATTATGTGAAAAATATGTGTCAGGCATTTCACCAGAAAGAAGAAACAAATAGCAATAGGAAATATGCTCAAAATAATTATTAATGAAATGTGAATTAAAGTCACTATTAAATATCAAACACATCTATTAGAATGGCAAAACTAAACAAAAGCAAAGAAAAACTAAGCAAGGCACAGAACACTCTAGCTGACAATGCCTTACTGGAGAAGATGAGGAAAACCTAGAATTGTTACTCTGCTCTACTACAAAGTTGGAAAAGAGTTAGACAGCTTCTTATTAAGATAGCACGCGTTGCTCTTAGTTGCTAAGTTTTGTCTGACTCTTTGCGACCCCATGGACTATATACCATATAACACAGCAATTCCACTGCTAGCTGTTTTCTTAGGAATAGTGAAAATATATGTCTACAAAAAGACTTGTGTTGGAAAAAAAGACAAATTTCCATCAATTTGTAGATGGGTAAACATATATGGCATATTCCTAAATGGAATATAACTCAGAAAAAAAAAGTAAATGAATGAATGGATGAAACTGAATAATTGACAAACTGGGTATATCTCAAAAGTATTATGCTAAATTAAAGAAGACAAAGATAGGAAAATGTATGCTCTGTAATTCCATTTATATAATGTTCTGAGGAAAAAGGCAATATTATAAAAGAGGAATAATTGTCAAGAACTGAGGGCAGAGGCAGAGGATTGACTAAAAAGGAGCATTAAGCCTCTCTTTGAAGTAATGGAAGTATTCTCTATTTTGATTGCGATGGTGGTTACAGCTGTAAATGTTTGCCAACGCTCAGAATTGTGTCATTAAAAGGGCACTTTTAATAGGATGCAAATTATACCCCAAACTCCAGGAGAAATAGTAGTGATCATGCTAGTCATATAATTTTCAGTAGCAAGAACATACATGTCTACAAAATAATATAGTGTCATGTAACTAAAAGATGTTTATTTGCTATACTGCATGAGGAACTTTCCAATAGACCATGCTGGAGGTGATGATGGTGCTATCCTAATAGATGTGTTTATCTCATTGTGATTTTAGTTTGCATCTCAAGGGGAAGTGGGTAGAGTACTATGAAAAGCTATGTGGGAAGAAGATGCTGGGATTTAGATGATTCCTATTATTGTGACATTTTTTAAACTCACAAGTATTAAAGCCTGGGGAAAAGTGAAGTTGCTCAGTTATGTATGTCCAACTTTTTGCGACCCCATGGACAGTAGCCTACCAGGTTCCACCGTCCATGGGATTTTCCAGGCAAGAATCCTAGAGTGGGTTGCCGTTTCTTTCTCCAGGAGATCTTTCCAACCCAGAGATTGAACCCAGGTCTTCCGCATTGTGCTGCTGCTGCTGCTAAGTCGCTTCAATCGTGTCCGACTCTGTGCAACCCCATTGACGGCAGCCCACCAGGCTCCCCCATCCCTGGGATTCTCCAGGCAAGAACACTGGAGTGGGTTGCCATTGCCTTCTCCATTGTGTGAAAGTGAAAAGTGAAAGTGAAGCTTCCGCATTGTAGGCAGATGCTTTACCGTTTGAGCCACCAGGGAAGTCAAAAGCCTCGAGAAGCTAAGGCCAAATTCACAGGAGAAGGACCTCAAATTAGTAGTGGCTTAAAATTATAGATAAAATATCTTTCCTCTATAAAGCTTCCAGATTCTACAAACCATACATCTATCAATGAGAAAATGTTCAAATAACTGAATAGCAGTTCATGTTTTCATGCTTACCAAAGCAAACAAAGCAAGGGTGAGAAAATAGGGTTTATAGAAAATGCTGGACTGTATCCTAAGGCTGGTTTTCCTGGCAGCATTTAAACACAACTAGGAAGCATTCCATAGCCTAGTGATGGCCCAGTAAACGTCTCTGGGCACACTCATTTCTGCTGTATCAAAGCACTTCAGGCTGTGCTAATGCAGCCCTGCAAATAAGCATTGCTGAGGGAATGTCAGTGTGTGTCATGGTACTGACAAGTTAAAAGGGACTGGGCTATTTAAATGTTTTAAATCCAGCCAACACAGGATAATACCTGAATTTTTTTTTCTTTTTAGTCCATCAAATATTCAGCCTGAAATGCCTTCCCTATAATTTCTGTCTAGTGAAGGACACTTCCTGAGTCTCAGATATCACATACTCTCTTTGTCCCATTACCTGATCCCTCTTTTCAATCCACAAATCCCACAATTAATGACTTCTTTCAAATATACCTGTATTAGGGCACTTAATGTGATTAATTGCATTTGATCTCCTGTAATGATGGTTATTTACTGCTGCTAATATATTTATTTTTGGCAGTTTTATTGACCATTGTAATAAGTGATTGCTATTTTTCATGCTTAATATTATAATTAACTGATATTTTTCATACTTGATGTACTTCAAAATCTCATAATTTATTCTATTATTTGCTTCTAATCTAAATATTTCTACTCTTTCAATAAAAATATAAATTTATTCTAAGAACAAAATATAGAAGGAAAGAAATTCTCACCATTTTGGCCTGTCTGAAACAAAATTGTTGCTGGAACCACATCAAGGCTCTTGCTAAAGATTTGCTGCTTATATCATTTTTATTTACAAGAAGTCAGAGTATGGTTTGAATTGAATCCTCCCAATTAATGAACTATAGCAATAAAATCAGCTTCTCTCCATCTATAGTAATCATTTACTTTTCTATAAAGGGATCTTCATTTAAAGTGGGAAAAGGCAGGTGTTAGAAGAAACTGATGTCAATTATTTGAACACATTCAGCATCATGGCATAACAGGGAGTCTATTCCATAGTAAGACCTCTTTGAACTGAACATTGGTGTTGGTCGTTCAGTCGCTAAGTTGTGTCCTACTCTTGCGACCCTATAGTTTGTAGCCAGTCAGGCTCCTCTGTCCATGGGACTCTCCAGGCAAGAATATTGGAGTGGGTTGACATTTCCTTCTCCAGGGGATCTTCTAGAGCCAGGAATTGAACCTGTGTCTTCTGCATTGCAGGCCGATTCTTTACACTGGGACGACCCAGAGGGATGGTATGGGGAGGCAGGAGGGAGGAGGGTTCAGGATGGGGAACACATGTATACCTGTGGCAGACTCATTATGATATTTGGCATAACTAATACAATTTTGTAAAGTTTAAAAATAAAAATTAAAAAAAAAAAAAAACTGAGCTACAAGGAAGTCCAACTGAACAATAGTACTGCTTTAATCATTTAGGAAAAAAAAAAAACAAACAAACACAGGCTTATCTCAGAGAAAGAAAAGCCAATTAGATAAATGACCCTGATTCCTACCCTACAGCCTAACTTACACACAGATAAATATACTACCATTTACATTATATATTTGTGAGAAATATTGAGTAGATTTTATTTGCCCTTAAGATCACCCTTGCATCTATCCTAAAACCTCACTACTACCTTGATTGTTATTCTCTGCTGTGGACCTTAAGCATCATGCTATTTTAATTGCCCCAGAAGCCACATAAAACTATGAACTTTCTAGATCACATTTCAAGCCACATTAGGCTACATCTTACATTAGGTTACACTCCATCTGCTTTTGAATTTCCAGTGAGGAGAGAGTACCTTAGAATATATATAGAAGTTCTAGAAGACTATGTATTAGTATTTCACAATATACAGATGCTAATACACATGGAGACTTCATGAGAGAGAGGGGTTAGACATATGAGTTCAACCCTGTTGACTCCAGGCAAGCTCTTCTAGACTAGAACAATAGACAATATGTCTATACTTACTGTACAGTGGTTCATACTGTTCTTCCTTGGGTAACATTTGAAGACTACAAATTACTCCTTACTTTTGCACTCAGCAACTGTTCATTTCCTTGTGCCATATTCCAGTCACACTGAGCCGACATCTAAAACATTAAAAGTATGAAAGCAGTCACCACACATACTCAAGTAATTTAGTTAACTCTAACTCAACACTTTACTAATATAACAAATGCTTATTGAACACGTGCTATGTTCCAGTTATTTGACTATGTAGTGGAGATACAAAAAGATATTCAGTATCTCCCAGAAGGCACCATAAAAGCAAGTCCTTCAGGTTGCACAGATAATTGCACTCTTCATAAGTTTCGGGTATGCATTCTCAAGGCCACAGATACCACACTGCTCTTATCAGCCTGCAGTAACTAAGTGTCCAGGTGAACACACTCAGTACACAGGTACTTATCTATCCAGGAAAATCACTTCAGTTAACTAAAAGGAAATCCCAACTACACATCAGATGTGCCCAGATATATCTGGATCCTCAGTTCAGTTCAGCCGCTCAGTTGTGTCTGACTCTTTGAGACCCCATGTACTGCAGCACTCCAGGCTTCCCTGTCCAGGACCAATTCACAGAGCCTACTCAAACTCATGTCCACTGAGTCAGTGATGCCATCCAATCATCTCATCCTCTATCATCCCCTTCTCCTCCATCTTCAATCTTTACCAGCATCAGGGTCTTTTCAAATGAGTCATTTCTTCACATTAGCCAAATATTGGAGTTTCACTGTCAGCATCAATCCTTCCAGTAAATATTCAGGACTGATTTCCTTTCGGATTGACTGGCTGGATCACCTCACAGTCCAAGGAACTCTCAATTCTGGATCCTAGAGAAAGACAAATATTTTATGTTAAATCTCTATCAGTCCCTCTGTATGTGTCTGCTTGGGTATGTATACATTTCTCTTGCACAAGCAAAAAATGTATCAGAAATTTTCCTGAGATAGTTTTCTTGATATGAAAAAATAAATAAAAAGAAACAATTTATTAAAAGATAAAAAAAAATCATTAACTCTGAAAAAAACTAGCAGAAAAACACTTTCTGATTCTAAAGCTCATTTGGCAGGAACGAATTTTCCTCCCAGGCACAGGTTTTTTTAAGGTAGTTGAAAAAAAGCAATTTACTTAGAAAAATTGCTATACATTGCAGTAACTATCTTCCAAACCATTAATGTTAATGTAAACATTTGTTTTGATTGTTAGTAATAGCACAATAAAATTCCACAGAAGGATGTAAATAGATTGCTTTTCATGTAATGGGAAATAGACAATTTCCCAGAAACCATCAACAATATTTCACTGATTACAATATTTTACAATAGGAAACCCATCAAAATCCAGTAGTTTATATCACACTGGAGATATTGGTCATGCGAAAAAAAAAAAAAGGCCCAGAGGAAATTACTTTCCATATTATCCTTGTAATAACCTGCTGTGAATTATGGTTTGTGATTAATAAAGATTGTTTGCTAAGATTACAATCCATGGAAGGGAAGCATTGGAAGAAAAGTCTAGACCTAAAGCTGAACTATAGTATTTAATTCAATAGGATGGAGGAAATCTAAATAAGAGGAAAGAGAAATCATTAGGAGGATCTAAATTAAAGTAGATGCTTACTGTTTGTATTTAGGAGGCTCTGTACCTTTATATCCATTAAATAATTGCATGTAAATTGAGTCATGTGGAAAGGATAAAGTTTAATAATGTCCTATTTTATGTATCACAAGTATAGAGCTAACCTATCGATCATCTATTGTAATTGAGAGCATCCTTTGCTTCAAATGAACACAGTGGTTCAATCTATGCTCTAATTGCTCTTAACATCTCTTCTAATGGAAACAAGCCAAATCATCTGTCATATGGAGTCAACTTCTCATATTATGATGCATATTTTGATTAAAAGCCCTTTTTTAAAATAAAAACACAGTTTGCTAATAATATCAAAATACCTCACTCTTTTTTTTTTATTTTTTTGTCATGGAAGCTCCCCTTCCAGTTACATTGCAAACTGAAAAATAAAGTTAACTGACAAATGTGGAAATGCAACTATTTTTGATAGAGAAATTTTCAGCATGTAAGAGAAGGCTGTTAACATGGAATTTTTGTTTCTGTCCTATATTTTTTTTCTGTCATCTCACTCTATCCTGCCTCAGAACAGACAGAAAATGCTGCACAGTGACTTATTTATAGGGCAAGAATTGACGAATTAAAATGTGCAAGTGTCTGTTCATCTAACAATATGTACATCAGTGGCATTCTTTTTGTGATCAGTATAGCCTTTAAGTGAAGGTTTCATCACCCCTGCTGCTTATATTCCTGTCTTTGAAAGAGATTTAAGGATGGTACAGCCATTGAGGAGAATAGTATGGAGATTCTTTAAAAACTAAAGAGAGCTACTCTATGATCCAGCAACCCACTCCTGGGTATATGTCCAGAGAAAACTGTAATTAGAAAAGACACATGCACTCAAATATTCATTAATAAGAGGTGATAAGAATACACAGAAGAACTATACAGAACAGGTCTTTAATGACATGGATAACCACAATGGTGTAATCACTCACCTAGATTCAGACATCCTGGAGTGTGAAGTCAAGTGGGCCTTAGAAAGCATTACTATGAACAAAGCTAACAGCTGAGTTACTTCAAATCCTAAAAGATGATGCTGTTCAAGTGCTGCACTTAATATGCCAGCAAATTTGGAAAACTCAGCAGTGGGCATAGGACTGGAAAATGTCAGTTTTCATTCCAATCCAAAAGAAGAACAATGGCAAAGAATGTTCAAACTACCTCAAAATTGTGCTCATTTCACATACTAGCAAGGTAATGCTCAAAATCCTTCAATCTAGGCTTTAGTAGTACATTAACCAAGAACTTTCAAATGTACAAGCTAGATTTTGAAGGTGCAGAGGATCCACAGATTAAATTGCCAGCATTGGTTGGATCATGGAGAAAGCAAAAGAATTTCAGAAAAAGAATCTACTTCTGCTTAATTGACTATGCTAAAGCCTTTGATGGTGTGGACCAAAACATACTGTGAAAATTCTTAAAAAGATGGGAGTACCAGATCACCTTACCTGCCTCTTAAGAAACCTGTATGCAGGTCAAGAAGCGACAGCTAGAATTGGACATAGAACAACTGACTGGTTCAAAATTGGGAAAGGAGTAAAACAAAGCTGTATATTGTCACCCAGCTTATTTAACTTACATGCAGAGTACACCATGCAAAATGCTGGGCTGGATGAACCAGAGGCTGGAATCAAGATTGCTAGGAGAAACATCAAAAACCTCAGATATGCAGATGATACCACTCTAATGGCAGAAAGTAAAGAGGAACTAAAGAACATCTTGAATGATAGTGAAAAGTAGAGAGTAAGAAAACTGGCTTAAAACTCAACATTCAAAAAAACTAATATGGCATCAGGACCCATCACTTCATGGCAAATAAAAGGGGAAAAGTGGAAGCAGTGACAGATTTTGTTTTCTTGGGCTCCAAAATCTCTGCAGATGGTGACTGCAGCCTTGAATTAAAAGACACTTGCTCCTTGGAAGGGAAGGGATGACAAACCTAGTCAGCATATTAAAAATCAGAGATATCACTTTGCTGACAAAGGTCCATATGTCAAAGCTATGAATTTTCCAGTAGTCATGTACAGATGTGAGAGTTAGACCATAGAGAAGGCTGAGCAGTGAAGAACTGATGTTTTTTAATTGTGGTGTTGGAGAAGACCCTTGAGAGTCCCTTGGACTGCAAGGAGATCAAACCAGTCAATCCAAAAGGAAATGAACCCTGAATATTTATTGGAATGACAGATACTGAAGCTGAAGCCTCAATACTTTGGTCACCTGATGAGAAGAGCAGACTCATTGGAAAAGACCCTGATCCTGGGAAAGACTGAAGGCAAAAGGAGAATAAGGTGGCAGAGGATGAGATAGTTAGATAATATCATCAAGTCAAAGCACATGAATTGGGCAAACTCTGGGATATAGTGAAGGACAGAGGAGCCTGGCCTGCTACAGTCTGTGAGGTCACAAAGAGTCAGACAGATTTGATGCAGGATACAGGATGCTTGGGACTGGTGCACTGGGATGACCCAGAGGGATGGTACGGGGAGGGAGGTGGGAGGGGGGTTCAGGATGTGGAACAAGTGTACACCCATGGTGGATTCATGTTGATGTATGGCAAAACCAATACAAAATTGTAAAATAAAATAATAATAATAATAAATAAAAATAAAAAACCCAAATAATTTAAAAAAAACCAAGAGTCAGACATTGTTTAGCAACTGAATGACCCCAGCATTGAAATAGATAACTACTAAGGACCTGCTGTATAGCACAGAGAACTCCACTCAACATTCTGTAATGACCTATATGGAAAAAGAATCTAAAAATGAGTAGATATATGTATATGTATAACTGATTCACTTTGTTGTACATCAGAAACTAATACAGCATTCTAAATTAACTATATTCCAATAAAAAAATGCTTCCAGTTAATAAAAAAAAATAAAAGCAGGAAACAAAACAAACAAACAAAAACATGTGCTTGTATTCCCTGAGAGAGAAGACAGTGGCAGATTTGCAGCTAAAGTTTGACAAGACAAAGGCTGGTGGTTTTGTCCTCTGTGATGTGCTTGCATTCTGAGTCCTCCCTGGTGCCAGCACACTATGATGATTAGTCACAGCATTTTACCAGGTCAGTGTAATCTATCATCAACTATTTTCTAAACAGTATTTCTGAGATATGAACCTAAGCCTTCAAAATGAGTTTTCAGTTTAAATAAAAACACAGCTTTTTTTTTTTTTTTTTTTTTCTTATGGAGAAAAGATCAGGTCTCTTTTTTTACAAAATTTTTTTTACAAAATTACAAATCCTATACCACAAGAGGTTTGGATTGAATTTCACTAAATGTGCATAGCTTCCATCTTCTTAACATATTCATTTTCCTCCTGCCTCCTGTGTGGCATGATTTTGAGAGTCTTATGAGCTAAATCAGCCCACTCCCTCCCAGGAAGTTATTCCAGCTTGTTCTAGCCTACAAGATAAACCAAGATTATAACTGCCCTTGTACTTAACATTTAAGTTTTTATTTTTTTTCATGCAGTCTCACTTTGCCTAAGTTTTACTGCTTTGATATAGAGGTACGGAAGTCAGACTTTTTAAAATGGTTACTCCATGTCAAGAGCTTTATACTTTTATAATAGATTATATCTTCTTGTAAAATTACTGTAATTATATCTACTGTTTAAAAAAAGAAAGTAGGAATTCAGAAAGATCATGTGAAATAGTTCAGGTCTCTGAATAAGTCTGGTTTTTGTTCACTCAAGAGCTCATGCTCTTGCAGTATGGATGCACATTAATTTTTATAAAATATAAAATTTTTTATGTTTTCATTCAAGCATCTGCTAAACCATGCCACATTATTATTATTATTTTACATTTATCTGTCTAGACAGGGAGGCCTGGCGTGCTGCGATTCATGGGGTCGCAAAGAGTCAGACATGACTGAGCGACTGATCCGATCCGATCTGATCCGATCTAGACACAAACAAAGAAATTTATATTTACTTTAGTCATATATTCTATATTTGGTTTTGATACATTCTTTCCATATATCAATGCCATTAAAGTATTTGAATATCCCTACTTATTAACTAGCATTATATCTCATCCTTCTTGTTTCAGATCTCCTGAAGTGTTGTACCTTGAAATACAAAACGAAGCAGGGCAAGGCTAAGAGAGTTTTGCCAAGAATGCACTGGTCAAAGCAAACACCCTCTTCCAGCAACACAAGAGATGACTCTACACATGAACATTACCAGATGGTCAATACCAAAATCAGATTGATTATATCCTTTGCAGCCAAAAATGGAGAAGCTCTATACAGTTGGCAAAAACAAGACTGGGGCTGACTGTGGATCAGACTATGAACCCTTATTGCAAAATTCAGGCTTAAATTCAACAAAGTAGGGGAAACCACTAGGCCATTCAGGTATGACCTAAATCAATCCTTTTCAATTATATGTGGAAATGACAAATAGACTCAAGATATTGGATCTGATAGACAGAGTGCCTGAAGAATTATGGACAGAGGTTCATAACAACGTACAGGAGACTGTGATCAAAACCATTCCCAAGAAAAAGAAATGCAAAAAGGCAAAATGGTTGTCTGAGGTGGGCTGGCAAATAGCTGAGAAAAGAAGAGAAGTAAAAGGCAAAGGAGAAAAGGAAAGATATATCCATCTGAATGCAGAGTTTCAAAGAATAGCAAGGAGAGATAAGAAAGCCTTCCTAAGTGATCAATGCAAAGAAATAGAGAAAAACAACAAATAGGAAAGACTAGAGATCTTTTCAAGAAAATTAGAGATACCAAGGGAATGTTTCATGCAAAGATGGCCTCAATAAAAGACAGAAATGGTATGAACCTAACAAAACCAGAAGATATTTTTAAAAAGGTGGCAAGACTACACAGAAGAACTATACAAAAAAGATCTTCATGACCCAGATAACCATGATGGTGGGTTGACTAACCAAGATAGAGCTAGATATCCTGGAATGCGAAGTCAAGTGGGCCTTAGGAAGCATGACTATGAACAAAGCTAGTGGAGGTGATGGAATTCTAGCTGAGCTATTTCAAATCCTAGAAGATGATGTTGTGAAAGTGCTGCACTCAATATGCTAGCAAATTTCGAAAACTCAGCAGTGGCCACAGGACTGGAAAGATCAGTTTTCATTCCAATCCCAAAGAAAAGCAATGCCAAATTATATTCAAACTACAGCACAATTACACTCCTCTCACACAGTAACAAAGTAATGCTCAAAATTCTCCAAGCCAGGCTTTAACAGTATGTGAACCATGAATTTCCAGATGTACAAGATGGAATTAGAAAATGCAGAGGAAGCAGTTGGATCATCAAAAAACAAGAGAGTTCCAAAAAAAAAAAAATCCACTTCTGCTTCATTGACTATGCCAAAACATTTTACTGTTTGAATCAAACAAATTGTGGAAAATTTACCTAAAGAGTTGGGAAAACCAGACCACCTTACCTGTATCCTGCAAAACCTCTATGAAGGTTAAGGAGGAACAGTTAGAACTGGACATGGAACAACAAACTGGTTCCAAATTGAGAAAGGAGTACGTCAAGGCTCTATATGGACACCCTGCTTAGTTAACTTATATAGAAAGTCATCATGTGAAATGCCAGGCTGGATGAAGTACAAACTGAAATTAAGATTGCTGGGAGAAATATCAATAACCTCAGATATGCAGATGACACCACCCTTATGGCAGAAAGTGAAGAGGAACTAAAGAATCTCTTGATGAAGATGAAAGAGGAGAGTGACAAAATTGCTTAAAACTCTACATTCAAAAAACAATGATCATGACATCAGGTCCCATCACTTCATAGCAAATAGAAGAGAAACAATGAAAACAGTGACAGATTTTATTTTCTTGGGCTCCAAAATCACTGCAGATGGTGACTGGATCCATGAAATTAAAATACGCTAACTCCTTGGAAGAAAAGCTATGACCAACCTAGACAGCATATTAAAAAGCAAAGACATAATTTTGCCAACAAAGGCCCATCTAGTCAAAGCTATGGTTTTTCTAGTAGTCATGTGTGGATGTGAGTTGGATCATAAAGAAGGCTGAGCACCGAAGAACTGATGCTTTTGAACTATGGTGCTAGAGAAGACACTTGGGAGTTCCTTGGACTGCAAGGAGATAAAACCTATTTATTGTAAAGGAAATCAGTCCTGAATATTCTTTGGAAGGACTGATGCTGAAGTTGAAGCTCCAATATTTTGACCACCTAATGTGAAGAACTGACTCATTGGAAAAGACCCTGCTTCTGGGAAAGATTGAAGGAAGGAGGAGAAGCGGGCAACCGAAGATGAGATGGTTGGATGGCATCACCAACTCGATGGACATGAGTTTGAGGAAACTCTTTGAGTTGGTGATGGTCAGGGCAGCCTGGCATGCTGAAGTCCATGGGGGTCATAAAGAGTCAGACACAACTGAACTGAACTGAACTGTTCTGCCAGCGATTTCTCCACATGAGTCACAATTGACATGTGGAGAGAACTTGGTCTCCCAGGTATGGATCATATGATGTGTATGTCCAAAACTTGGTGAAAATTCTTTCTAAGAGTCATTCTTCCAGAAGGGATAAGAAAGGAAATAAAAGTGGGACATGTGTGAGAGACTGCCAGGCTCATGTACATCACAGAGACTTCCTCAAACTTTGCCTTTTCTTTCACATGTTAAGGGCAAGAAAACTGTCTTAGTCCCAAAATTTCAAAACTGTAACTTCTCTTGAAATATTTCTTTTTATTAAAATTCCACTCTTCTCAATAAAGATGCTCTAAATTTAGTCTAAACTGTAAAGCATTTCTGGATTTCTAAATAAACAAGTAACAACCTCCCTCCCCAAACAACTTTTTCCTTCTTGTAATGTGATATATTTCAGTGGTTAATTTTGGGCTTTGGGATCAGAGAGATTTTCTCTAATACTCTAGTTTTGATACTTAGCTGTTGTACAATTTCATAAAACCTACTTAATCTCTAAATGCCAAAATGTTCAATAAGCAGTTATTGTATATCCCAATCATGATAGTAAGAGTAGCAGAGCATCAATATTATTAGCACTAAATCAATGCATAAATATTGACAGTCTTCTCATTCTAATTTCACAGATCACTTCTCAGACTGGATCCTATGCTTGTTGCTTCTGACATAAGAATTCTAAATGCTAGTTGTCTCACTATAAGATTTTTTTCACTTTAAAAAAAAGATAATATGAAACAGAAAGTAGGGAAAAGAAGTAAGGCGAGAGAAAGGAAGAAGAGAAGGAAGAAGGGAAAGAAAAAGAGGAGGAGGAGAATAAGGAGGAACAGTTGACAATTTACATTCGATTTTAACATCTATTGAATAATGACACCAGAAGCCGGAACTACTTTATTTCTGCACGGTTGCTATTTTTATTCACTTAATGCACTTAATTTTTGGTCTTGACATTGTTCACAAGGGTAATTATCTGTTAATTAGCATTCCTGACAGTGATTTTACAACTCTAGACCTCTATGAATTTCTTTCTAGTGACTTGAATGTCATTTCATATTTTGTGTATATTTCTGTTTTTCTCTGAGTTCATTAGAAGCTCTCTGTTCAGCCATATTGCTTTCTGGAATTTGTTCTAGGGATTTCATCAAGGACAATAAGAAAATTTTTGAAATTCTTCATGAATACTTGTGGAAAAAATCCTCTACTTTATTTATAAATAATGTGAATTCATCTTTCATTCCTCTGTCCTTGTTAAGAGGTCAACTGAATGAGATTTCCCAATAGTTTGTCTCTCTTTTTAGAACACTATAGACATTCAAATGAATTTCCTTTTTCAGAGTGTTAATGGCTTGTGAAATTGGACTCAGTGAGACAGCCTGCCCAGCTATATAAAATTTCCCCTCCCATACAGACTTTGTGAATGATGGACAGGTTTTCTTCTGTTTAAGAGATGTGTGATAGTTACCAAGAGGATCTGAGAACTATATAAAAGAGGGGGGAAAATTTAAAAGTATGACTTTAATTATTTAAGTGGGAGAAGTTATAATATTAAGCTAAAGAAAATATAAATATCTGAATTATGATAACCTTAAAGAATTCACAATCACTGTAATACTGAAAATCAGCAACAACAGAATCTAGATTTTGTGTATGCTGTCTATGAAGTAGAAAAAAAAATAACTTTTAGATATTTCTTATTCCTTCAAAATCAGTATAAATTGGGAAGTTGTATGTAAAAGCATTTCCATGTCATAGGAATAAAAAATATGAGGCACTAGAAAATGTTCTCAAAGGAGAAAATGACATCTTAGCCTGCAACCTCCACATTAAATTGCCCTGTGCTGGAAGGAAATCTCTTAATTTGCACCACATAACACAAATCAAATGAATATAGAGTAAAGGAGCTGAGATTTGCAAGTTTTTGTACTAAAAGCTGAAAGACTTAGGAAACTGAGATATGATTTTGTTAGAATTAATATTTTATATAAAAACCAAATTGCTTTTTATAATGTATCTCACAAGCAAGACCCATTTTTATGAGGGGGCAGTGTCTCTCAAGCCAGTCATTATCCCTAGTTATGAATAATACAGGTAGATTATCCTTAAGAATGAAAGACTCAATCAAATCTGACTCTTCTGGAAAATGCATTTATCCAATATGCTAAGCTGAAGAAGGAAGGTAGGCTGTCATTGTGACTCTTTTCATAAGGTTCTTCTAACTAACAGGTGGAAAATTTTGGAAAAAAATGACTACATTATCTTAGTTACTGTTAGTACTGTATGGGCTCTATCCCTAGATCAGTTTCATGCTGAGCAAATTTGAATGAATGGAAAATAATTAAATAAACAAATAAATAAAATGAAAATAATTCCCCCAACCATATGATAATATGTACTAATTCTTAGGGTTGTCTCTCATCTCCTGCATTCAGGAGACATATGGTTCTGAATGGAACCCCAACTGAGCCTGTCATACTTGAACAGCTCATCAGTGGGAGGGCCAACACTTCTGGTAGTCATGCCATGAATCCTGGCAGGAAATTAATAATAGCACTGTCTGAGATCTGCACGTTTCTAAGTATAAATCGCAGGAGTACATAAAATGAGGAAACTCAACTATGAAGTGTGTGAAGTGCTAGCTACTCTGTCATGTCCAACTCATGTGACCCCATGGACTGTAGCCTGCCCATCTCTTCTGCACATGGAATTCTCCAGGAAAAAATACTGGAGCGGGTAGCCATTCCCTTCTCCAGGGATCTTCCCAATCCAGGGATTGAACCTGGGTTTCCTGCATTGCAGATGGATTCTTTACCATTTGAGCAACCAGGGAAGCCCCCCAACTATGATGCAACTGGCTATTTCTCTGGATGATGTGAACACTTTACTATCCCTGCAATTACTTGTCATGCATTGTGAATATCACAGGAAAATTACAAAAATTAGTCTGCCTCCTAAAATTTCCATTGGCCCATGTACTCTATTAATGACACTTATGAGCACAGTTAGTGAAAGAAAAAGAAAGGAATTGGAAGTGACCATGAAAAATACTTGCCATGATTAGAGAGTTTCTTCCCTTCAGTGAAATAGTTTCAGCTAGATGTACTTAGAAATTTTTTAACACATTTGCGTCTCATTCTTCTCTGGTAATTACATGTGCATGCATACATATACACATGCACACACACACACAATCTGTGATTCTTCATTAAGGAAGTATTTGGCGAAATCTTACATATTTCAGTCAGAGTTCTAGGTTCTTCTGTGGGAAATAAATGAATAAGGAAAGATCATTGGTCTTCAGATGTCACAACTATGTTACCTATTACTTTATTCTGCAGGTTAATGAATGGAAATGATTCATATCCATCAAAGTTAAGGCATACATTTTGTAGCATTTTTTCTTCTATGGACTTACTTCAAATGTATTGGGATATATTTTCAACCACATTTAAACTATCCATTCTACAATAAAAGGTGTCCATAAATTTAGTTACTGATAGCTTAAATAGAAAAAAAAAGTTAATAAGAATAAAAAATACCATTTAACATTTATATGTACAAGTTCTTTAAACAGGTATTATTCATCAAATTAAGAAATACTAGTTGAGCTTCTCTGGTAGCTCAGAGGTAAGGTGTCTGCCTACAATGTGGGAGACCTGGGTTCGATCCCTGGGTCGGGAAGATCCCCTGGAGAAGGAAATGGCAACTCACTCCAGTATTCATGCCTGGAAAATCCCGTGGACCAAGGAGCCTGGTGGGCTGCAGTCCATGGTCGCAAAGAGACAGACAAGACTGAGTGACTTCACTTCACTACTAGTTGTTTAAGGATGAAGTCAATTCTTCCTTAAACTATGAGAAGACAGTGATTACATAGAGGTGAATATTGTCAAACTATGACTCTTGGGAGATCTGACAGCTCTGGTACTCTCTCAGAAACAAACACAAACATGATAGGCAACTCAGACATTCACTCACATTTAATCCCCTTGGGGTTTCAAGCAACATTGCCATTCTGGATATTTCAAATTATCTAATTAAAGTATGTAAATCCAGTTCAACCTATACTTTGTAGTAGTATGAAACAAATTTGAGAAACATTTAAAAATAAATATAATGAATATGCTAAAAAAGTATTTGATGGAAATGTGCATAAGTGAAATGAAAGTTGCTCCTAGACAACTTATTAAAAAGCAGAGACATCACTGTGCCAACAAAGTTTCATATAGTCAAAGCTATAGTTTTTCCACTAGTCATGTTTGGGTGTGAGTGTTGGACCATAAAGAAAGCTGAGCAATGAATAATTGATGCTATTGAATTATTGTACTGGAGAAGACTCCTGAGAGTTCCTTGGACTGCAAGGTGATCAAACCAGTTAATCCTAAAGGAAACCAGTCCTGAATATTCATTGGAAGGATGGATGCTGATGCTAAAACTCCAATAATTTGTTCACCTGATGCAAAGAACTGTCTCATTGGCAAAGACACTGATGCTGGGAAAGATTGAAGGCAGGAGGAGAAGGGGTCAACAGAGGATGAGATGGTTGGATGGCATCACCGACTCAATGGACATGAGTATGAGTAAACTCTGGGAGTTGGTGATGGACAGGGAAGCCTGGCGTGCTGCAGTCCATGGGGTCACAAAGAGTAGGACATGACTGAGTGACTGAACTGAACTGAACTGAACTACCTCGGCTTACCAGGTTAATCACTAGATTTGTCATGCTCTGTGCTGCCACTGGATTGATCTTTTTTTTTTTTTTTTCTCCTCGACTTTTACATAAAAGTAAATGATTCCTGCAGTATCACACATGATTCAAGGGGGATGCTGTCATCTCTGTTTAGGTTTATTATCAAGGATTTAGGACATGTCCTTTTAAAAGGACCCCTTTAAAGAATGCTTCTCTGGTGGCTCAGTTGGTAAAGAGTCTGCCTGCAATGCGGATGAGCTGGGTTTGATCCCTGGGTTGGGAAGATCCCCTGGAGAAGGATACCCTGAATATTCATTGGAAGGACTGATGCTGAAGCTCCAATACTTCTTTCACCTGATGCAAAGAGCTGACTCATTGGAAAAGACCTTTATGCTGGGAAAGATTGAAGGCAAAAGGAGAAGAGGGTGGTAGAGGATGAAATGGTTAAATAGCATCATTGACTCAATGGACGTAAATTTTAGCTAACTCCAGGAGATAGTGAAAGACGGAGGAGCCTGGAGTGATACAGTCAATGGGGTCACAAAGAGTTGGATACGACCAGGGACTGAACAACAAGAGCAGTAAAGAATCTGCCTGCCAATGCAGGAGACATAGGAGACGTGGTTTTGATCCCTGGGCCAGGAAGTAGAAAATGGCAACTGGAGTAGGAAATGGCAACATGATCCAGTATTTTTGCCTGGGAAATTCCATGGACAGAGGAGCCTGGTGGGCTACAGTCCATGGGGTTGCAAAGAGTAGGACATGACTGAGCGACTGAGAGCACACACATGCACAAAGGTGATTAGGGATGAGGAGAGAGGGAAAAATAGAAGAAGAAATATCAATTTGCATCCAGCTTCATACTTAAAGAGGTAAAATCACTTGCTGATTTTCCATGGTAGGGATTAAATGATTATGGTTGTATGTTACCTGCAATGACTTCATGCCTTTCTGGAATCACCTTTTAAAATCACCCATGTGGCATATAATGTATTTACATTGAAGGAACGCAAGTCACAGACAAATGTTAATCAAGACATTTGTTTATTCATGCACCATGTATCCCTATGTGTCTACCCTTGATCTATCAGTACACTTCCCTTATCCTGGGATGTTTCCAGCATTGAAAAAAAATGCATTTTTCTTATAAGTGTGATAATGATACATTCTTTTTTGTTTTTGCTTTATTTTATGCTTGCTTGTTTATTCCTTGAACATTTACTGAATATTTGAATCAGTAACAATATCTGTGCCAAATGGTGGAGCAGGACTTAAACATGGGTCTGCATGGCTCTAAATTCATTCTGTTCATTATTATGTTAGAAGGTTTCACTAGAGAACAGAATGAAAAAGAGTTCCATCAATTAATCGTGTGTCCATGGACTATAATTTTCTTTTATGTGAATGAGGGTTAGCAATAGTGCTTATCTGAGAGGGTTGTGGTATGTATTAAATGAATTGATATATGTAAACCTTAAGGATTCAATATGTGTTAGGTAAGGCTTCCCTGGTAGCTTAATTAGTAAAGAACCTATCTGCAAAGCAGGAGACCCAGGTTTGATTCCTGGGTTGGGAAGATCCCTTAGAGAAGGGATAGGCTACCCACTCCAGTATCGGGCTCCTCTGGTGGCTCAGATGGCAAAGAATCTGCCTGCAATGCAGGAGACCAGGGTTCAAAAATCCTTGGGTGGGAAGATCACCTGGATGAGGGCATGGCAACCCACTCCAGTATTCTTGCCTGGAGAATCCCCGTGGACAGAGGAGCCTGGCAGATGACAACCCATGGTGTTACAAAGAGTTGGACACAACTGAGCAACTAAGCACAGTACATCTGTTAGGTATTATTTTTATTACCTTATTTTCTTTTTTTAAATTTATTTATTTTAATTGGAGGTTAATTACTTTACAATATTGTATTGGTTTTGCCATACATCAACATGAATCTGCCACAGGTATACACGTGTTCCCCATTTCGAACCCCCCTCCCTCA
Source organism: Bubalus kerabau (assembly GCF_029407905.1). Classification (NCBI taxonomy): domain Eukaryota; kingdom Metazoa; phylum Chordata; class Mammalia; order Artiodactyla; family Bovidae; genus Bubalus; species Bubalus kerabau. The sequence continues at coordinate 8,585,213 of NC_073645.1, forward strand.
TCCCTCCCAATACCATCCCTCTCATCCTTTCATATTCTGTAATGAAATCAGCCTTATTTAAACCACAAAATGGTGGCAAAAAAGTACTTTCCAGTTAAACATTTCACAGGTATTTCTTACTTGGAACATAAGCGTTGCTGAAACACATGAAAGATGAATTTGGCAAATTAGGTCACAATTCCGCATGGCGCTGACAACTATTAATCGGGGGTGATTTTCATCATCTGGATGAAAAATACTTATAACACAGACTAGAGTATAGGGGTGAAAAGGGGGAAAAAAGGGTAATCTAGAGAATGATTTAGGAGGCAGAAATGACAGAATTTAGTGATTGTTGTGACTCTAGAGGGTGAGAAACAGATCCATCACATTAAACAGGAGGCTCAGCTCAGTTCAGTCGCTCAGTCATGTCCAACTCTTTGCAATCCATGGACTGCAGCATGCCAGGCCTCCCTGTCCATCACCAACTTCCAGAATTCACTCAAACTCAAGTCCATTGAGCCAGTGATGCTATCCAACCATCTCATAATCTGTCATCCCCTTCTCCTCCCACCTTCAGTCTTTCCAGCATCAGGGTCTTTCCCAATGAGTCAGCTCTTTGCATCAGGTGACCAAATTATTGGAGTTTCAGTGTCAGCATCAGTCCTTCCAATGAATATTCAGGACTGATTTTCCTTTAGGATGGACTGGTTGGATCTTCTTGCTGTCCAAAGGACTCTCAAGAGTCTTCTCCAACATCACACTTCAAAAGCATCAATTCTTCAGCCCTCAACTTTCTTTATAGTCCAATTCTCACATCCATACATGAGTACTGAAAAAACCATAGCTTTGACTAGATAGAGCTTTGTTGACTACTCAGTATGTAACCTGAAAGATTAATATTAAACCAAGTAGAAATTTAAGTAGTGACAGGGAATACTCCCATAAGCCATAAAACACCTCTGATATTACTAGAACATGTGTACTTGAATGTAGCAACTTCCTAAATTATGAAGAGCATTTAAGTTTAAAAAAAAAAAAAAGCCATGTGTTTGGCCATTTGGCTGAAACTTTGCATTTAGTCCACTAACTTTTTGAATTTTTACTTTAATTTATTTGTTTTAAGTTTGATGTTGTGGTCTGAGTTAAGATGTTTTATTCAATATTTAAAAAACTAATTTGTTCAATCATTTTGGAGTAGAGGATTTTAAGACTGTATTGCTTTTGTTCATGTGAAAGCTATTTCTCTTTGCGCAGTAGTGTCTATGGAGTTCCCTTCCTAATGCCTGTACATTAATGCACAAGAGAACATTTATAAATAATGCTCTGCAGCTCATCCATGTTTCAGAACACAGACATACACACAGTGCAGTGGTAAATCAAAGATTCTGTTGTTAACATTAAAGAAAGCTATAAAAGAGAATGAAATGATCCTTAAAAATAGAACTCTAATAAAAGGTCCAGATAAAGATCTAGACCCCTGGGTTAGGAAGATTCCCTGAAGAAAGAAATGACAACCCACTTCAGTATTCTTACCTGGAGAATTCCATGGACAGAGGACCCTGGCGGGCCCCAGTCAATATGGTGGCAAAGAGTCAGACATGACAGAGTGACTGACGCTTTCACTTTCACTAAAAACTACACAATAATTATACAGTAGTTTCTTATGCTCAGCTAGCCCAACTAGTTCAAGAGCCTTAGCTGGTGTAGAGCTTGTAGGAAGACTGTCTCTATGGGGTGAGAGGCTGAGGTTGAGGGATATACAGGAAAATCTCCTTGTTTCTCCTCTACCCTCATAGAACTATGCTTCACTTTTCAGACCAGATGTGTGATTTTTCCATATCTCAAGCAATTCTGTAACACAGGATTTTTATGAGGTTTCATCATATAGGCATGATTATTAATTCCATCTCTAGCCCCTGTCTCCCCTCTGGAGAATGGATAAAGAGCTAAAAGTTCCAAGTTTCTAATCATGATTTGATCTTTCTAGTGACCATCCCCCATCCAAGAGCCTGCAAGAGTCTTTTCATTAGGGGAAAAAAAAATAGATGTTCCTGTCATCCAGGAAATTCTAAGAGATTTAGGAACTCTACATTAGACAGTCCTATCACTCAGAAAATTACAAAGGTGAGAGACCAATGCATATTTTTTCTGCTATTTCATATGGAGGGCATTGTTAACTATGGCAATATCATACCTCTCATAATTGAGAAAATCATTAAAGAGAACTATTGCAAGCTATAAAAGAAAAAAAAAATGTTCTCTTAATGAGTCAAAGATGCTAGAAAAAGGAACAAAGTTATAGGTGGTTCCAGTGTATGTAGAGAAACACTTGGCCCTACTAAAGATGTCATTTACTCATGTGCTGTCCCAGTCCTTATGCACACTTGCTTCCTTTGAAAATCCTATGACTCCTGACAGTGAGATTAAAAGCTCTTACCATGTGATCCCAAGTTCCAAGTAAGATATACTTTCCCTGCTGTCACTCATAAAGTACCAGTTACCTGTGATTAGTAACTTAGTTCCTCTATCCACGAAAGTGAAAACTTCCTCATAAGGTGTAAGACTTTTTCTGTTTTTGTTGTTATTTTTCTTAGCACTGCAGTCTCTCTAGCACTTAACACACCATCTAACATTTATTGACCATTGTTAATTAAAGACAGATTTCTATCCACTCCATAAAGTATTTCCATTCCTTTTCATGGCAGTCTACATTCTCTAAATTCTCTCTTCTTCTAAGCCCTAGGTCAACATTCACAGAAGCTCATGAGATTCACAGAGGTTTGGTTCTCCTCTGATCTCCTACAGTTAGCTATATAAATCACAAATGCCAAATTTCCCAAGATGGGCTCGTGTTTGAGTAAGTTCATTACTTTTATAGACAAGCAAGTTTCAGTCTGTCTGCTATATCGTCCTTCTAAAGTGACTAAAGACACTTTCACCAAATTTGGGATAGGCTACCAAAAACTCTGATGTTGGGAGGGATTGGGGGCAAGAGGAAAAGGGGACGAAAGAGGATGAGATGGCTGGATGGCATCACCAACTCGATGGACGTGAGTTTGAGTGAACTCCAGCAATTGGTGATGGACAGGGAGGCTTGGCGTGCTGCAATTCATGGGGTCTCAAAGAGTCGGACACGACTGAGTGACCGAACTGAACTGAACTGAACATGGTATGCACACACACATACAACACTTCACTCTGTAGGGACAGGGACTTCAAGAAATTATTAACTCACCAAAAGAACTTGCAAGCATAGACTGTGGAAAATTGATTCACTCAATGGTGTGTGATACTCCAAGGTAATAACAGCAAAGTTTCCTTATTCACAAAGGTTAGTAAGCAACATAGGGGAAAGTCAGGTTGTTTTCACTAATGAGATTAAGTATATATAACCTATGCAAATTCTGTATTTCACAATGGGTTTTTCATCCTGGGATCATGTTGGTCTAGCACAGAGCCTGGCACATTGTGAATGATTACTTATTGAATTGCTAGTATGGATCACACAGTGTATTCTTTGATTTATCTAATTAACTCTAAGCTGTTAGCTATTATTATCCCTTCCTACAGATGAGAAAACTGAGATTAAACTTCTTTCCCTGTAAGATACAGCTCTAAGCAATAGAATTAGAATTTGAATCCAGGTGAATCTAACTCTCAGTTCATTCATTTCAGTTGCTCAGTTGTGTCCGACTCTCTGCAACCCCATGGACTGCAGCACGCCAGGCCTCCCTGTCCATTCCTCAAACTCATATCCATTGAGTAGGTGATGCCATACAACCATCTCATCCTCTGTCGTCTTCTTCTCTACTGCCTTCAATCTTTCCAAGTATCAGGGTCTTTTCCAATGAGTTAACTCTTCACATCAGGTGGCCAAAATATTGGAGCTTTAGCTTCAGCATCAGTGCTTCCAATGAATATTCAGGACTGGTTTCCTTTAGGACTGGTTGAATCTCCTTGCAGTCCAAGGGACTCTCAAGCATCTTCTCCAGCACCAAAGTTCAAAAGCATCAATTCTTCAGCACTTAGCTTTCTTTATAGTCCAGTTCTCACATCCACACATGACTACTAGAAAAACCATAGCTTTGACTAGACAGACCTTTGTTGGCAAAACAATGTCTCTGCTTTTGAATATGCTGTCTAGGTTGGTCATAACTTTCCTTCCAAGAAGCAAACATCTTTTAATTTCATAGCAGCAGTCATCATCTGTAGTGATTTTGGAGCAAAAGAAAATAAAGTGTGTTACTGTTTCCATTGTTTCCCCATCTACTTGCCATGAAGTGATGGGATCAGATACCATGATCTTAGTTTTCTGAATTTTGAGCTTTAAGCCAACTTTTCCCTCTCCTCTTTCACTTTCATCAAGAGGCTCTTTACTTCTTCTTCACTTTTTGCCATAAGTGTGGTGTAAACTGTATATCTGAGGTTATTAATATTTCTCCCACAATCTCAATTCCAGGTTGTGTTTCATCCAGTCCAGTGTTTCCCGATTTGGAACCAGTCTGTTGTTTCATGTCCAGCTCTAACTGTTGCTTCCTGACCTGCATATAGATTTATCAAGAGGCAGGTCAGGTGATCTGGTATTCCCATCTCTTTCAGAATTTTCCAGTTTGTTGTGGTCCACACAATCAAAGGTTTTGGCATAGTCAATAAAGCAGAAGTATATATTTTTCTGGAACTCTCTTGTTTCAATGATCCAATGAATGTTGGCAATTTGATCTCTGGTTCCTCTGCCTTTCCTGAATCCAGCTTGAGCATATGAAAGTTCATGTTTGAGCATTAATTTCCTAGCATGTGAGATGAGTGCAATTGTGCAGTAGTTTGAGCATTCTTTGGCATTGTCTTTCTTTGGGATTGGAATGAAAACTGACTTTTTCCAGTCCTCTGGCCACTGCTGAGTTTTCCAAATTTGCTGGCATATTGAATGCAGCACTTTCACAGTATCATCTTTCAGGATCTGAAACAGCTCAACTGGAAATCCATCACCTCCACTAGCTTTGTTCATAGTGATGCTTCCTAAGGCCCACTTGACTTCACATTCCAGGATGTCTGGCTCTAGGTGAGTGATCACACCATTGTGATTATCTGGGTCATGAAGATAATTTCTGTATAGTTCTTCTGTGTATTTTTGCCACCTCTTCTTAATGTTTTCTGCTTCTGTTTGTTCCATACCATTTCTGTCCTTTATTGAGCCCATCTTTTCATGAAATATTCCCTTGATATCTCCAGTTTTCTTGAAGAGATCTCTAGACTTTTTCATTCTATTGTTTTCCTCTATTTCTTTGCATTGAACCCTGAGGAAGGCTTTCTTATCTCTCCTCGCTACTCTTTGGATCTCTGCATTCAAATGGGTATATCTTTCCTTTTCTCCTTGTCCTGTTGCTTGTCTTCTAGTCACAGCTATTTATAAGGCCTCCTTAGAGTTTAACTCAGTGTCCTTTTAAAGGCAATACAATAAAGCTTTGAATTTCAATATAACTTTCAGAATCAATGAATTAACAAAAACATGCAATTATATAAATTAAAGCAGAGTAAAGGCCAATGTTTAAAATGTATGGATTCCATGGCTAGATTTTTTTTAAACCATTCATTTAGTAAATATTGAATATTTGCTGCTTTTTCTTACTAATTTATTTTTATGTCTTATCTTTTCAATTATTTTCAATGGTCTTTAAAGATTTATCTTGTTTTGTGCCTCATTATTTCATCTTCATTTTGAAAAAGAGACTTCTACCTATTCATCCTTAAACCTTTTTTTGTTGACTATATCTATATCAACTTAGTAAAATTTTAGAACTGAAACATCTTGTGAATATTTTTAAATCAAAGCAAATAGATATTTTATTCAATTGGAGAAAGCAATGTCATTTCTTAATTCGGGATTGAAACAGACTTTTAAATATATTACCAAAGTTTTAAAAGTATTTTCTAATTTATCTCTCACAAAAACTGTATTTTAACTTTACCATGGTTCTGCCCTTTCTAGTGTCAAAACCCAAAACCAGTGAAATAAGTCAATTAGTAAAACTAACTTATTCTTTTTGTCACAGGCAAAGATAGGAATTGAGCAATTGTTTAAGAGTATTTCCAGATGGGGTTTGTCTGAAATTGTAGATGCTTTTGAATAGAAAATCCATGACACATATATGAAATTGGTCACATTTAAAAACCAAATCATGAAAGAACAGAAAGGAGAAAATAATCCAATATACTCAGAGTCATGAGTCTTTAATGCCTTATTCATCCATGCAAAGAGTACATTCCTAGTCAGTCAAAGAAACTTGATAGACACTGAACTGATCAATTTAACTTTTTCTCCAACAAAAGTAGTAAAAGAAGTGTATGGGGATTAAAGCTACTTAACACTTATGGGAGTCTCCTTTGAAAATCACATGACTATTGTGAAAAATAAGTAGACATAACTAAATAAATGTGCCTTTACTTTTTATATACATTGAAATTAAGAGAAAAACTATAATTCATGTGGTTTCCCTTAATCATGATAAATGGTACTTCAAAGATTGATTAATGTGCTTTCCAAACAAACTTAATCCAAAATAACATTGCCAGCAGCTTCTCTCTCTCTCTCTCTCTCTTTTTATTTAGACAATTCCTTGGCCTGGTTCACATTCCCTGAGTTGTTCTATAAAATCTGTAACTGCCACCAGAGGGGAGATCGAAACTGACTGCATGATGACCCAACTGTAGTTATGGCATAAACTGCTCCATCCTGAGCAATATTGAGTCTATGGCTAGCACAGTTCCAAGAACTGGTAAGAGAATAAGATTAACACTGTTGCTCATAATAATCTATATCTTTGTGGCCATCCGAATGACTATAGTTTTTTCTGTCCACATATGTAAATAAGCAACTACAACTGCCAGCCAAGAAACGCTACAGACCCATGGGGACATCTTCCACTCTAAGAATAGGACAACCCATGTCAGCAGGAAGAAGTTACAGAAGACGGACCTTTGTCCATGATCTCATAGAAATGGAATAATGCTCTGAGTTATTACAAGTGGGAATTATAAGAAGCTTTGGGCAGGAAAGAGCACTTTGCAAGGAAGAGCTCTCTGCAAGACTCCCCTTTTGTTTTGTCACCAACCAAAAACCGAGCACCCCCGTGCTCTACTTCTCTCCAGCCCTAGCACATTGTTCATATATTTTTATCACACAATACTTTGCATATCGTATCAGTTCATTCCATAAATTGAAGAAGTAGAAATAAAAAATAAGTAATTAACAGATGACCAGATCTATTCTCTATCTTCCCCTTTGGTAATCTCACAAATAACCAGTATGAACAACATACCATCAAAAGAAAAAATCACAAGAAGTTGACTAGCCTGCAACACGCCTGCACACAGTGATCGATGGCGATGACTCTGACCTCCTATCTCAATGATTTGCTGAGATTTCTTCCCTTTTTCCCTTTAAAAGCTTTCATGACAGAGCAGAATCTTCAGAGGTGACTTCTGGGGGTACTTGAACCCACTGTCTCCCCAGATTGCTGGCATTATGATTCAAAGAAACTTTCCATTCTACCAACAACTGCTTCTTTGGTATTGATATTTGAGTGGCAAGCAGCCAAATCTGATTGGGTAACAGATCTGCGATCATTTTCAGGTGAAACTGTCAAAAACTTATTGGAAATGATGTATATGCAACTTATTTCTTAAAAACTCATTCTGATAATTTTTTATGTCATATAGTAATATAGGCATTAGTTCATAGAAGAGTCAGATTGGGAAATAAATACATTTTTCAATAAGTTAGAAAGACATATATAAGGAAGAATGGTAGTCATAAGCTTGCAGTTTACTGATAATAATTAAGACACCATTATATATAAAATAAGCTGATAAAGCAATATTAAACTGTGAAATCCTGATTCACATGATATAATATTTCCTTTGCACAGATGGTAAGCTCAGGATGACTGCCAAGAAGAATCTAAGGTCAGTTCACCCAGCAAATGAAAACAAAATATGCTTTTGGCTCCATTTGCTATTGTCCTTATCTTCCCCAAGGCCAAGTGATTGGAACAGAACGACAGTGTCATTGGCCAGCTCACTATGTTACAATAAATTAACCAATTAAATACACAATCAAAATCTTCTCTCATTATTTTATTTCAAAAACTTAACTGCCAGGGAAATTTAATGTCTGGCAAAACCAAACCACTTCAATATTCTTACCTTGAGAACCCTAAGAACAGTATGAAAAGGCAAAATGATAGGATACTGAAAGAGGAACTCCTCAGGTCAGTAGGTGCCCAATATGCTACTGGAAGTCAGTGGAGAAATAATTTCAGAAAGAATGAAGGGATGCAGCCAAAGCAAAAACAATACCCAGTTGTGGATGTGACTGGTGACAGAAGCAAGGTCCGAAGCTGTAAAGAGCAATATTGCATAGGATCTGGAATGTTAGGGCCATGAATCAAGGCAAATGGCAAGTGGTCAAAGAGATGGCAAGAGTGAATGTTGACATATTAGGAATCAGTGAACTAAAATGGACTGAAATGGGTGAATTTAACTCAGATTACCATTATATCTACTACTGTGGGCAGGAATCTGCCCACAGTAGTAGATAGAAGAAATGGAGTAGCCATCATGGTCAACAAGAGTCCAAAATGCAGTACATGGATGCAATCTCAAAAATGACAGAATAATCTCTGTTCATTTCCAAGGCAAACCATTCAATTTCATGAAATCCAAGCCTATGCCCTAACCAGTAACACTAGAGAAGCTGAATTTGAACTGTTCTATGAAGACCTACAAGAGCTTTTGGAATGAACACCTAAAAGAGATGTCCTTTTCATTATAGGGGACTGGAATGCAAAAGTAGGAAGTCAAGAAACACCTGGAGTAACAGGCAAATTTGGCCATGGAGTACGGAATGAAGCAGAGCAAAGGCTAATAGAGTTTTGCCAAGAGAATGCACTGGTCATAGCAAACACCCTCTTCCAACAACACAAGAGAAGACTTTACACATGGACATCACCAGATGGTCAACACTGAAATCAGATTGATTATATTCTTTGCAGTCAAATTTGGAGAAGTTCTATACAGTCAGCAAAAAACAAGACTGGGAGCTGACTGTGGCTAAGATCATGAACTCCTTATTGCCAAATTCAGACTTAAATTGAAGAAAATAGGTAAAACCACCTGACCATTCAGGTATGACCCAAATCAAATCCTTTATGATCATACAGTGGAAGTGAGGAATAGATTTAAGGGACTAGATCTGATAGACAGAGTGGCTGATGAACTATGGAGAGAGGTTCATGACATTGTACAGGAGACAGGGATCAAGATCATCCCCATGGAAAGGAGATGCAAAAAAGCAAAATGGCTGTCTGAGGAGACCTTAGAAATAGCTTTGAAAAGAAGAGAAGTGAAAACAAAGGAGAAAAGGAAAGATATAAGCATCTGATTGCAGAGTTCCAAAGAATAGCAGGGATAGGTAAGAAAGCCTTCCTCAGTGATCAGTGCAAAGAAATAGAGGAAAACAACAGACTGGGAAAGACTAGAGATCTCTTCAAGGAAATTAGAGATACCAAAGGAACATTTCATGCAAAGATGGGCTCGATAAAGGACAGAAATGGTATGGACCTAACAGAAGCAGAAGATAATAAGACGAGGTGGCAAGAATACACAGAAGAACTGTACAAAAAGAAAAAAAAAAAAAAAGATCTCAAGACTCAGATAATCACGACGGTGTGATCACTCACCTAGAGCCAGACATCCTGGAATGTGAAGTCAAGTAGGCCTTAGAAAGCATCACTACGAACAAAGCTAGTGGAGGTGATGGAATTCCAGTGGAGCTATTCCAAATCCAGAAAGATGATGCTGTGAAAGTGCTGCACTCAATATGCCAGCAAATTTGGAAAACTCAGCAGTGGCCACAGGACTGGAAAAGGTCAGTTTTCATTCCAATCCCAAAGAAAGACAATGCCAAAGAATGCTCAAACTATAATACAATGGCACTCATCTCATATGCTAGTAAAGTAATGCTCAAAATTCTCCAAGCCAGGCTTCAGCAATTCGTGAACCATGAACTTCCTGATGTTCAAGCTGGTTTTAGAAAAGTCAGAGGAACGAGAGATCAAATTGCCAACATCCTCTGGATCATGGAAAAAGCAAGAGAGTTCCAGAAAAACATCTATTTCTGCTTTATTGACTATGCCAAAGACTTTGACTATGTGGATCACAATAAACTGTAGAAAATCTTGAAAGAAATGGGACTACCAGACCACCTGACCTGCCTCTTGAGAAACCTATATGCAGGTCAGGAAGCAACAGTTAGAAGTGGACATGGAACAACAGACTGGTTCCAAATAGGAAAAGGAGTACGTCAAGGCTGCATATTGTCATCCTGCTTATTGAACTTATATGCAGAGTACATCATGAGAAATGCTGGGCTGGAAGAAGCACAAGCTGGAATCAAGATTGCCAGAAGAAATATCAATAACCTTAGATATGCAGATGACACCACCCTTATGGCAGAATGTGAAGAGGAACTAAAAAGCCTCTTGATGAAGGTGAAAGAGGAGAGTGAAAAAGTTGGCTTAAAGCTCAACATTCTGAAAACTAAGATCATGGCATCTGGTTCCAGCACTTCATGGAAATAGATGGGGAAACAGTGTCAGATTTTATTTTTGGGGGCTCCAGAATTGCTGCAGATGGTGATTACAGCTGTGAAATTAAAAGACGCTGACTCCTTGGAAGGAAAGTTATGAACAACCTAGATAGCATATTCAAAAGCAGAGACATTACTTTGCCAACAAAGGTCCGTCTAGTCAAGGCTATGTTTTTTCCAGTGATCATGTATAGATGTGAGAGTTGGACTGTGAAGAAGGCTGAGCACCAAAAAATTGATGCTTTTGAACTGTGGTGTTGGAGAAGACTCTTGAGAGTCCCTTGTACTGCAAGGAGATCCAACTGGTCCATTCTAAAGATCAGTCCTGGGTGTTCATTGGAAGGACTGATGCTAAAGCTGAAACTCCAATAATTTGGCCACCTCATGCAAAGAGTTGACTTACTGGAAAAGACTCTGATGCTGGAAAGGATTGTGGGCAGGAGGAGAAGTGGACAACAGAGGATGAGATGGCTGGATGGAATCACCGACTTGATGGAAATGAGTCTGAGTGAACTCCGGGAGTTGGTGACGGACAGGGAGGCCTGGCTGCTGCGATTCACAGTGTCGCAAAGAGTTGGACATGACTGAGTGACTGAACTAAACTGAACTGAAAACCTAGAAAACAATTTTCAAAACTTCTTCCACAGCTGTTATTACCATAGCCTAAGGAAATTCAGAGATATCCAGACTTTTGTAAAGTCCTACCTAGTTGATATCAATCCTTTATTGCTTTAAATACACTGTAATAGACTCAAATACTGTTTTTTTGTTTGTTTTTTTGTTTTGTTTTGTTTTGTTTTGTTTTTTACTATTTTACTCTGGCACCCATATAAAGTTGCACCCTTTCTGTGATTTCATGCCAAATCACTTGTGAAGGCAAGAAACTTTACTGACGTCTTAGGGAAGAAAAAGCAAACGTTCTATAATAAAAACTACTGCCAAACAGTGAAATATTCACCTTTTTAAAATCTCCTTCAGCTGGACAATTATAAACTTTGGTATTATAGGATCCATGGCAGTGAAAGCCCTAAGTCTTAACCACTGAATTGTCAGGGATTTTCTTGAGTTTCTCTTTACTCTTTTTATCTTTGCTCCACTTTCTTTCCTTTATTAATTTTCTTGTTTTCCATTTCACTGATAAGTTTGTTTCATCTATGCTCTTCACCCTTTTTTAAAATTTTGGGGGACATTTGAAGCAAGTCATTGTAATTCTATTTTTGTTAGTTATCCTTGCTAAGTTTATTCAGTCGTGTCCGACTCTGTGCGACTCCATAGACAGCAGTCTACGAGGCTCCCCCATCCCTGGGATTCTCCAGGCAAGAACACTGGAGTGGGTTGCCATTTCCTTTTCCAATGCATGAAAGTGAAAAGTGAAAGTGAAGACGCTCAGTCGTATCCGAATCTTAGCGACGCCACGGACTGCAGCCCACCAGGCTCCTCCGTCCATGGGATTTTCCAGGCAAGAGTACTGGCGTGGGTTGCCATTGCCTTCTCCTAGTTCTCCTTATGTATACTTAATTTTAAAGTCTAAATTGTAAAACAGCTTATCTTCCTCCCAATAAGAAAAGAAGTTGTCAATTTATTTACTTAGTTATTTAGCATTCATTTCCCAGGCCTTCCCCACATACTTCATTACTATTAAAAAATTTACAGTCACATTTTTTCTAATAGCCAATTTTATCAGCATTACTATGGATGCATTCATTCCACTGTGTCTTTGGGGTTCAATTCTACTTACTAAAGTTAATCATTTAATAGTGTGTATTTTGTTTGATTTTTTAATTATATATCAAAATGCTTTTAATTTTGCTTTTATTCTAGTCTTCTATCCTCCCAGGTTATAAACTTCTATTGCACTTTAGCCCTTTCGATTGGTCAGTGTTTCCTGGAACCTAATAATCCTGATGATGAGAAATCTAAAGCCATTCAAATTGTTTTAATATCTTCTTCACTGTGATAATATTCACAATGATGCCCTGCAGTTTCAATTCATTATGAGTCTGGGTGTATTTATTATGTTTTTTATTGACTGGTAATTAGCCAATTATTATTTTTTATTGAAATTATTATACTTTTCATTTTGAGATTTGCAATTGTTTTTCATATTCATCTCAATACTATTTCCTTCTTATCTTTTAATCTTTGTTTAGATTGTATTATTATTTTTTTCATGGCTTTTTAAATTTACTTCAGAGACTATGCATGGTGATTTTAAATTCATTTTCTAATTTCACTATTATTTTCAGGTTGTTCTGAGTGAATAAATATCCAGAATATTATTTTATATGAGTTTACTATTCTTCATCTCCTTATGAATTTTAGATCTTTTACCTCTTGATTTCTGTAACTTGTCTTCCCTGCGTGTGTGCTAAGTCACTTCAGTTGTGTCCAGCTCTTTGCAACCCCATGAACTATAGCCCACCAGGCTCCTCTGTCCATGGGATTCTCCAGGGAAGAATACTAGAATGTGCTGCCATGCCCTCCTCCAGGGGATCTTCCCAACTCAGGAACAGAGCCCTTGTCTCTTGTGTCTCCTACATTGGCAGGTTGGTTCTTTATCACTAGCACCACATGGGAAGCCCTAACCTTCCCTATCTAGTACTTATGTTGCAACTTCCAGGTGTCGCTAGTGGTAAAGAACCTGCCTGCCAATGCAGGAGACATGAAACAAGGGTTTGATTCCTTTGTCAGGAAGGTCGCCTGGAGGAGGGCATGGCAACCCACTCCATTATTCTTGCCTGGAGAATCCCACGGATGCTACTGAAGCGACTTAGCATGCATGCAGCACTGTCCTCAAGGATCCTTGGTTTACTGGCCTAGTAAGCCTCTTACAGTGCAATACTGGGACTATGTCAGATCGAGTATTTCAGTTAACAATAATGTTATTGCAAATTTAGGCTGCTAATCTATGTCAGCTTTCTAATGCTGCCTTAAGTAGGGGACTTTGTCAAAACATTAACCTTCTGTTAGTGGATCTATCTCACTTTCAAAAAGTGAGCCTGGATTTTTGATTGCTTCAGATGGGTCATTTTTTTTAAATAAGACCCTGTATCTCCTCTTTGGACTCAAAGTACAAGATACCAGTTGCCAATTCTCACATTTGGTGATTAATTTGTTTATTTCTACCTTCTTCATTTTTCTGCTTGTTTTCTATCACTGCAATCCACTTGGACAAATGGAGTGAGTATAATCCTTTAAACATTAATATTAATTACCAAAGTTAAAAACCACATTTTTGATAAATTCATTTAATAAAACATATATTAAGCATCATCTCTTCTATATTTCATATCTCCATTCTAAAATAATCAATTATTCCAAAAAGGAATAAAAATGATCAATTCAAGTTTCCAAATCTTGAACTGCTTCAATTTCCCTCACTTGGGCATGTTTAGCAATTGAAGAGAATCCCTCTACTACTGCCTGTATCCAGTTGAACAAATCCTTCCTATCGGAGGCTCACCAAAGATAAAACATCATTTTCATTCTTTGCCAGGTCTGTTTGATCTAAATTTACACTGCTGTCTAAACCAAAAATATTTGGTTTGTTTTAGGAATTCTTTTGTTCTTAATTCTCTCTCTTGTCAGCAAAAGATGATGCTGTGTGTTAGCAGAAGCTGTTCACCTTCCAGACACCAAGTGATTAAGAAGCATCCTACAACTGCAAATAAAGCAGTAAAATGAGTGCAAGCCTCTAAGTAAACTTTATCAAATATTACTTTATTTACTATTTCCATTCAAGTTTTGCTGATTTGAGCAGTCACCAGACCCTGATAACTGCAGTCTTCTGTAATTACTCTGTATCCATGAACAGTTCCAGTGCTATGTCTAAAAGAATTTATTGCCTGGTCACAGAAGGACTATTGTTGACAAGTCCCTTTGTTCCACACCTCCTGGCAGATTGTCTTAACAAACCTATATTTTTATAGACTTTAGTTAATCCTTCTGTGTTTAGAGCTGGTGTCTCACCTGTCATTTCATCATTTAAATTGCCTGCAAAACCACATCTCTAATATGGCCACTTGCCTGGTGTTAATTAGTACAGATCAGAAACATCAGGGTATTTTTATTTTCCAACCAAGAAATTCAATTGCCACTCTAACTGCCACTCTAGTATCCATATCCTGGATACTCTGTCACATTAACCCAAAGAAGTATCCATTGCTTTCAACTTTGCTTTGCCTCCTGTGTTTGAGCTCAAGTTCTATGACTTAACCCTGTCTTTCCATTCCTGTGACAGGCCTTCCTTCCCAAACTGATTAATTTCCATGCTAGTAAATGTAAATAAATTATTCACATGTGAATATTAGCTCCTGCTCTTCCTCAGTAAGCATAAGAATAAATGTGTGTCCTAATCCAGGGGAAAAGTGCAATATCTATTATATATCTTCAATTCAATATTCTTTTTTGTAATATATCACATATTATTGCTTCATTGTCATTAGGGTTTAATTCACAGTACAGAACAAAAGATACATGGGAAGTCAACAAATAAAAAAGCAAGATACTTACATACATAAACTTATGTATTAGCTATGAATAAAAAGTGTTGCCTACCCTATCAGTAAACAAAGGATGTTGAAGCCATAAAGCCACTATATAGCTACTCCTACCATGAGCTTTGAGGGAAATCCTGACAGAAACGAACAGGATGCCCTCCATCAATCCCTCAGCCATGGCAACCACTTCCAAAGGTACACCTTGAAGGGACTCAGGATGGGAAAGAACAGAATACTGGCTTTAGATAGCTAAAGTTCATATAAAAAGGATGATTTCAATGAACTCAGACTCTGACACTGTCCCGAACTTAGAAAAGTGTTAAATTCATTAACTTGAGATAGCTGATTTTCTTTTAACAGTAATCTTTCGATGGCTACCTTGTCTTTAGTGCAAAAACTCCTATTCATATTGGCTCTTACATCTTCAGAACAGACCCTCAGAGCTATCTGAAAGACTGTCTTCCAGGTTTGGAAGTTCTCAGAAATACCATTGAGTGAAACATAATTCTCAACTTTTATGTTTCTCATATTTTTTTGTAGATATGGCCCTTTTAATTTATGATGCTTTAATTTTGTATTCAAATAACTGAATATATTTGCATTTATCACTTGAGTTTCAAGTTATATTTTTTTCCTTCCAGTTTTATTAAGCTACAAATGACATACAGTACAATAAAAGTTTAAGGTGTATGGCATAATAGTTTTAACATATATATTATAATGTTATTACCACAGTAAGTTTAGTGAATATCCATCATCTCATGTAAATACAACATTAAAGAAAAATGAAAAATATACATTTTTCTTGTGATTAAAAAATCTCATGATCTACTCTCTTAACAACTTTCATACATAACATATGGTGATAGTGGTTTAGTTGTTAAGTTGTGTCTGATACTTTTGCGATCCCATGAACTGTAGCCTGCCAGGCTCCTCTGTCCATGGGATTTCCCAGGTAAGAATACTGGAGTAGATTGCCATTTCCTTCTCCAGGGGGTTTTCCCCACCCAGGAATTGGACCCAGTCTCCTGTATTGCAGACTGTCTTCTGCATTGCAGGTGAATTCTTTATCAGCTAAGCCAACAGACACTCTATATAACATATACTAGTGCTAATTATGTGAAATGCCAGGCTGGATGAAGCACAAGCTGGAATCAAAATTGCAGAGAGACATATAAATAACCTTAGATATGCAGATGACACCACCCTTATGGGAAAAACCAAAGAGGAACCAAAGGGGCTCCTGAAAAAGTGGAAGAGAAGAGTGAAAAAGTTGGCTTAAAACTCAACATTAAAAAAATGAAGATCATGGCATCCAGTCCAATCACTTCATGGCCAATAGATGGGGAAACAATGGAGACAGTGACAGCCTTTATTTTCTTAGGCTCCAAAATCACTGCAGATGGTGACTGCAGCCGTGAAATTAAAAGACGCTTGTACCTTGGAAGAAAAGCTATGACCAACCTAGACAGCATATTGAAAAGCAGAGACATTACTTTGCCAACCAAGGTCCATCTATTCATAGCTATGGTTTTTCCAGTAGTAATGTATGGATATGAGAGTTGGAATATAAAGAAAGCTGAGTGCTGAAGAATTGATGTTTTTGAAGTGTGGTGTTGGAGAAGACTTTTGAGAGTTCCTCGGATTGCAAGGAGATCCAACCAGTCCATCCTAAAGGAAATCAGTCCTGAATATTCACTGGACGCACTGATGCTGAAGCTGAAGCTCCAATACTTGAACCACCTGATGTAAAGAACTGACTCATTGGAAAAGATCCTGATGCTGGGAAAGATTGAAGGCAGGAGGAGAAGGGGAGAACAGAGAATGAGATGGTTGGAGGGATCACCAACTGGATGCACATGAATTTGAGTAGGCTCCAGGATTTGGTGATGGACAGGGAGGCCTGGCTTACTGCAGTCCCTGGGGTTAGAAAGAATTGGACATGACTGAGTGACTGAACTGAGTGTTAACTATATTTATCATATTGTACTTTATATCTCTAGTACCTATTTATCTTATAATTGAAAGTTTGTGAAACTGAACCAGGAGCCTGAGGGGTCCTCTTGGGCACAAAAGCTTTTCTGTGTCACCAATTACTTGATTGCAGGAAATAGGCTTCTTTTGGCCTTCTTCACTTTCCCTGCATTTCACAGTGCAGATTCAAACAGTTGCTAATCAGGGAATGGAGAAACAAGGGAGGAGCAGTCAAGAAAAGATAGTGCTGGCTTTAGGTACAGTCCTGGTTTCTCTTCAAGAAGTATGTTGTACATAACAGTTTCTTGAGTTCTTCTGCAGGAACTAAGGCTCCCACCCACATGGAGGATAGTTAACTTCATGAAGACCACCATATTTCTGGAGTTTTTCCCTGTTACCTCACCGCCAATCAATCAGAACATATGCTGCAGCCCTCACCCCAAATTTTGCCTATAAAAACTTTTCTCTGAAAACTCACTGGAGAGTTTCAGATTTTTGGGCATCAACCGCCTGTTCTCCTTGCTTTGCCTTTCTCTGTTCCAAACTCTGATGCCTGGATTTGTTTGGCCTCACTGTGTGTCAGGCACACAAACTTGTGTTAGGTAACATTTGTACCTTTTGATTGCATTCATCCAATTCTACCTCTGAAAAACCCAGCCTCTGGTAACCACAAATCTGATCTCTTTTTCTATTAGTTTGTTCTTTATAGGTTTCCTTACTTATAAAATAGGGATAATATTACCTATTTCATTCTATTGATATAATAATTGAATGAAGGAATGTGTCACAGTTTCTTAAACTTTAGTCTGCTGAAAAATCACCTGATATACATGTTAAAATGCAGAATTGGTACTAGCCCATATATTCTCATGAAGGATACCTGGGATACATATAAGAAAATGAATTTTTAGTGAATCATTTTGATTTTAATGCATGTAGCTAGAGGGAAATCTGAGAATCATTAAAAAGTGCAATTAATTATCACAATGCTTCACATATTAAGGATTCTATAGATGCTAATTAATAGGGTTATTTTTAATAAGTTCCATGGTGTTGGAACTCTATATATAACATATAATATTATATATTATAAATATAACTATAATATTATGTAGCTGATGATATCTATGAGTCTTCCATCACCAGACAATAGGCTCTCCACAAAAGTGGATTTGAAGTGACCCTTGTAGTTAGTTATTGTCCTGTTCATTTATGAGTCATAATCCCTGTGCTGAGTGTCTAATCATGCTCTCTAATTGTGAATCTCAAATTCTTCTTGTGTTAATGTTGATATGCTCAATACAAAAGTCTCAGTCTATTCACAGTTCCCCGAAATTACATCCTTAAATATTTAATTAGATTTGGACAACACAGAATTCAGCAACTGAATGTGCATTTTTCTGCTATTTGTGTTTTTAAATGTTTGGAGCAAGTTTGAATGTCTTTGAAAGTAAATCAAGCACTCCTCTCTTGACTGTCTCACTTTAATTTTCTAAATGCCTGAGAATGGCCTCTTATTCTTTGCCTCATCACTCTATTTTGTTTTTCCACTACAGCCCCACTGATAAATAAAGTTCTTTCACTGGGAGTAAAATAAAGGTAGCCTGTTTAATCTAGGTAGTGGCCTGATATATGCTCAGTTTTCATGCAAATATTTTCACCATATTAAAATAGTTAGAAAAGCATATTTGGTAGAAAAATCATTGATTATTACATAAATTAGTATGCTATAGACTTGATTTCCTATGAACTAGAATGGTAATTGGAGAAGGCAATGGCACCCCACTCCAGTACACGTGCCTGGAAAATCCCATGGATGGAGGAGCCTGGAAGGCTTCAGTCCATGGGGTCGCTAAGAGTTGGACACAACTGAGCAATTTCACTTTCACTTTTCACTTTCATGCATTGGAGAAGGAAATGGCAACCCACTCCAGTGTTCTTGCCTGGAGAATCCCAGGGACGGGGGAGCCTGGTGGGCTGCCATCTATGGGGTCACACAGAGTCAGACATGACTGAAGCGACTTAGCAGCAGCAGCAGAATGGTAATTAATAGAATTATGGAATTTATTGATTTTAAAAACTTTAATAGAACCACTCAAAAGTATAAGTAGAATTCGATAAAACCAAAATTATGCGATTTCTGAGAATTATTCACAGATCATTCTTCATGTGACATTAAACATCCATGTGTAGGTGATGATTTCCTTGACTGAACACACAGCAATTAGATGAACCCCTTATTATTGAAAGTAGAGTATTATAACAGGTTGTCCCCTTAGAAGCAGATGAATGGATAAGAAAGCTATGGTACATATACACAATGGAGTATTACTCAGCCATTAAAAAGAATACATTTGAACCAGTTCTAATGAGGTGGATGAAACTGGAGCCTATTATACAGAGTGAAGTAAGCCAGAAAGAAAAACACCAATACAGTATACTAATGCATATATATGGAATTTAGAAAGATGGTAACAATAACCCTGTGTACGAGACAGCAAAAGAGACACTGATGTATAGAACAGTCTTATGGACTCTGTGGGAGAGGGAGAGGGTGGGAAGATTTGGGAGAATGGCATTGAAACATGTAAAATATCATGTATGAAACGAGTTGCCAGTCCAGGTTCGATGCACAATACTGGATGCTTGGGGCTGGTGCACTGGGACGACCCAGAGGGATGGAATGGGGAGGGAGGAGGGAGGAGGGTTCAGGATGGGGAACACATGTATACCTGTAGCGGATTCATTTTGATATTTGGCAAAACTAATACAATTATGTAAAGTTTAAAAATAAAATAAAATTAAAAAAAAAAAGAAAAAGAAAAATATGTCTGAAAGTTTGTCTTAAGGCAATTATTTATTCACTGGAAAAGAGTATAGGAAGGTGTGGTTCCTAGTCACTGACTAAGCCCCTCAGAGTGGCATGGACAGAGTTGTCTTGTGGCATCATGTGCCTGGAAGAAGGGAATAATGAGCCAGAAGTAGGGAGATGAACATTGGAAAAAAAAGTTGACTAGATTCAGGAAGAAGGCTTAATTACTTTACAGTTGTGTCCAGGTTTTTCTCTGCTCCTAAATAATCTTAAGCAACACATTCAACTGTGAGCTATGCCCAAGAGCTGGTTAGTAGAATTATCCCTACCCTCTGGTCCTATCCATTGGGTAGAAAACATTAGAAGAACTAAAAATGAAATTAATGTGCTTTGAAATTGATTTTAGCAAGAGGAGAAATGTAAGTATTTGCTAATATTAAATTTTAAAGAGTCATTTATTGATACCTTTATTTTTAAAACTTTTAAGTTAAGATGATCAAAAGAATATTTTAGAAATCATAAATATAAACCAAGTTGAAGAACTTACACAGCTACTTACATTCTGTCTAGTATCTCCTATATCATGATATTGATAAATGGCCTTCAAAAATAATTGTTATTTATTTGACACCCCATTCATTATATAGAGACATGATGGATTAGATATCTGAAACATATTCATACAAGTTGACTGTAATGGAATGAGAGAACATGGGGAGAGCTGAAATTGGACAAGACCAAGAACTGATCTAGAGTCTAGGCTAGGGGAACTGATGGAATAATAACACTGTACCCTTCAAAAAATTCTTACTTGAATTTCAAAACCATGATAATAGGAGCATACTCTCATATAATCTGGGCTGATATATACAGCTAAAAGGTTAGATCTTTTGGTTCAGTACACTATACTACATTAATATTTGTAATTAGAAAAGTAGCCCAGGCCTGTTTCCTGGAATGTGAACCTAGTATGAAGTATGCATTCCCAGGCAACTGGAACAGGAGAAGCCTAAAGTCTTTGTGAGATTGAATGCTACAAAAGAATGTTTGCTTTGAATTATTTTAGCTTGTGACTTTCAAATCCTACAAAATATAACCACATTCTAGTGATAAGATAAATGTCACCTCAGCCAAATTTAGCCAATGAGGATGCCCAGCCTTTAACTAAGTCCTTTATCAGAGCCCCAGAAAATCATCGTCTTCTTTCAAATATGGAGAAAAAAAAATATTATAGGTAAAATTGACTGAATCTTCGAATTGCATAAAAAAAGAAAAATGATTTATGTATTTCAGAAAGAAAGGGGAACTATAGAGGATGAAGTTATTCTTTCTATTGAAGTAATGTTGTGTCTGCACCTCAGCTGTTGAGCCAATATCTATTATTATTGGCTTCAGTTTTTGTATGAGCTTCAACAAAAGTTTCATTCTATTATATCTCACTTTTTCACTTTTTTTAAATTTTATTTTATTTAACTTTCACATTTTTAAATATAGATTTTATTCTACTTTCTTTTCAAGCTATATTCATGAAGAGATGATGAATGACATGACTTGATGGGGAACAATCTGTCAGTGTACCTAACAAGGGATAATGCCTTGATCAAATTATTTTTTAGTGTCCAGATTTCATCTACAGGCTAAGTTATACTAACAGCTGCTTGAAGTATAGTAGATAATCCTAAGATATGCTTAATAGAGAAGTAGCAGCACCTCTGTAGTTAATACTTAAAAACAAAACATGCCATAGAGGGAAGTGTAAATTAGGAAAAGTCATCAATTTGTGTGTCAAGGTAAATTGTGCAAACAGAAGCACAACTAGAAAACACTCTGGATAAGAGACAGGTTGGAGGGACTGTGGAAAGTATAATATGGAAAAATGAAAGCAACTATAAAAATATCTGAAGATATTTCTATGAATATTGAATCTCCTCCAAAATGTTTTATATAGAGGTAAAAAGACTTCCCTTCTTTGGAGGTGAACTCTTTAAAGAGGTGTAAAGGGCTAGAGAGACAATATCTCAGGGTGCTCTTTAACATGTGAATCCAGTAACCTCCCTGGCTTGGACGGCTATTTCATGGGGAAGGTTATCAGCTTCACAGAAGACAGTTAGTTTAATCTGACTTTCTGAAAGATGCAGCTGTCTGCTCTAAGCATACCACAAAAATACTTTTGGGAGAGAGTAACTTCTTCATTGGAATTTGATTTGGACAAGTCTTCTTGAAAAACCATTTATTTCCAATATTTGCAGTTGAATTGATGTTTTTGAACTGTGGTGTTGGAGAAGACTCTTGAGAGTCCCTTGGACTGCAAGGAAATGCAACCAGTCCATTCTAAAGGAGATCAGCCCTGGGTGTTCTTTGGAAGGAATGATGCTAAAGCTGAAATTCCAGTGCTTTGGCCACCTCATGCGAAGAGTTGACAAATTGGAAAAGACTCTGATACTGGGAGGGACTGGGGGCAGGAGGAAAAGGGGACGACAGAGGATGAGCTGGCTAGATGGCATCACCAACTCGATGGACATGAGTTTGAGTGAACTCCAGGAGATGGTGATGGACAGGGAGGCCTGGCGTGCTGGGATTCATGGGGTTGCAAAGAGTCGGACATGACTGAGAGACTGAACTAAACTAAACTGAACTAAGGGCATAATGACTCAGTCAAATAATTCCTAAGTTTTTAAATTAGCTGTATTTATATTCTAAGTAAATATTGTCTTAACAATTATATACCATTTAAAAAAACAAGCAAAAAGTACCCAGGGCACAGGAATTGTACTATACTCATCCAGAAGAAATGCTATGGCCAACCTAAACAGCATTTTTAAAAGTAGAGATGTTACTTTGCTGACAAAGGTCCATCTAGTCAAAGCTATGGTTTTTCTACCATGGTAGTCATATATGGATGTGAGATTTGGGCCATCAAGAAAGCTGAGAACTGAAGAGTTGATGCTTTTGAACGAAGACTCTTGAGAGTCCCTTGGACTGCAAGGAGATCAAACCAGTCAATCCTAAGGAAATCAGTCTTGAATATTCATTGGAAGGACTGATACTGAAGCTGAAGCTCTAATTCTTTGGTCACCTGATGTGAAGAACTGACTCATTGGAAAAGACCCTGATGCTGGGAAAGATTGAAGGAAAGAGAAGAAATGGATGATAGAGGATGAGATGGTTGGATGGTATCACCAAGTCGATGGACATGAGTTTGAGCAAGCTCCAGGATTTAGTGATGGACAAGGAATCCTGGTGTGCTGCAATCCATGGGGCTGCAGAGTCGGACATGACTGAGTGACTGAACTGAATCCAGAAATGCTACTCATCTCTTCAGGGCCAAATTCTGCAAGGAAGGATGAGTGGTTAGAATGAAAAATACAGCAAATATTATAATAATGATGATGTTTCTGATGAAGTTATTAGTCAGTACTTTGTATGAATATCACTTTATGAATGTTATATAATAAAATCTGTCAAATATATTTATGAAAATATTATATTATCCTAATTATACAAAATAAAAATAGAAGTAAAACATCTATTAACTTTAGCAAGTGTAAGTTTGGTCAAGGATGGAATTGTCTTAATTAATGTAGTTGTAACTATAATCATTTACTTAAAGAAATAGAATGTCACAATTTCTATTGTCAAACTGCTACTAAGGCATACTGAATATGGAACAATTATTTATAAACTTGTAAATACATAATACAATAGAATATTTCAAAATGTATTTTATTCCACATCAATAAACTTATCAGAAAAGCCATACATAAATTTGAACTAATATATATTGCAGTAAAGTGGTACCAGAGTGTTGAATGACAGGAGGGCTGCCCTGTTTAATTTTTTGTATTGACCAGTTCAAAATTCATGGCTATTCATACTTTAGGTGCTATTGTTAATATGACATAGTAATAATGAAGACAAATGTTTCCTTTTATAAAATAACCCAAGAATGTTACTACTCTTAGTTACAAATGCTCACTTTTTGTTTTGTTTTGGTATTTGCAATTTATTTTGAATATTACACTGAAGCTGCTTGATATTCAAATTTTTTAAAGGTAATATTCCAAATCATCCCACATTGAAACATACACATTACTATATGTAAAATAGATAGCAAGTATGGGGTTGCTGTATGACAAAGGAAACTCAAAGCCCTCTGTGACAATCTGGAGGGGTGGGAGGGGGAGGGGGAGCTAGGGGGTTATCAGAGGGAGGGGAAATATATATACCTATGACTGATTCATGTTGATGCATGGCCAAAGCATCATTGTAAAGTAATTATCCTACAATTAAAAATAAAACATAATTTTTAAAAAAGCTAATATTCCAAGAGCAATTAAATTTAGTCATTCTATGTCACTGATGAAAATAGTGATCTAAATATTTTATAGCAATTTTGTGTTTACTTTTTGCCTCATGATTATGAGTTCCATTTATTCAGCCACACTAGAAATCGACAAGTGTGGCTGTTGCTAGAAAGTAGCACTGTAAATATCATTTTTCTCTCTTGACCCTTCAAGAATCAGATAGTGTTCATTAATGTGTTCATTCATTTTCAAGCCACTATCTAATGATTACTATGTACCATACCTGATTTTCAACACAGAAATGAAGTAATGAATATGTGGTTCATTCAATAAGCAGTTACTGATCTTTTTCTGGAACTGTAATGTCCTAAACACAAAAGAAAGGGCCCAACAGATAACAGCTTCTGATAAAGTAACTATTGATTCAGTAACTCCCAAAAGAAATGCCAAATGCCTGCTCAAACATTCCAAAGCTTACAATTTACCAGTACGTACAAAAGCTCCTTTTAAAAGAAAGAAAGTAAAAGTTAGTCACTCAGTCGTGTCCAACTCTTTGTGACCCCATGGACTGCAGCATGCCAGGCTTCCCTGTCCATCACCAACTCCCAGAGTTTACTCAAACTCATGTCCATTGAGTCGGTGATGCCATCCAACCATCTCATCCTCTGTTGACCCCTTCTCCTCCTGTCTTCAATCTTTCCCAGCATTAGGGTTTCTTCCAATGATTCAGTTCGTCACATCAGGTGGACAAAGTATTGGAGTTTTAGCATCAGCAGCAGTCCTTCCAATGAATATTCAGGACTGATTTCCTTTAGGATTGACTGGTTGGATCTCCTAGCAGTCCAAGGGACTCTCAAGAGTCTTTTCCAACACCACAGTTCAAAAGCATCAATTCTTCAGTTCTCAACTTTCTTTGTGGCCCAACTCTCATATCCATACATGACTACTTGAAAAACCATAGCTTTGATTAGATGGACCTTTGTTGGCAAAGTAATGTTTCTGCAGAGGTGAGGAAGATATAATAGCCATTTCATACATATGGGAGGAAGTTGTAAACTTATTTTGTAAAGGCAATATTTGACAGAATTGCTTGAACCAATTTTAATTTAAAAATTATTTAGAATTACAGATTTGCAGGTCAAAATATTCAATAATTCCAACAGAGCCAGTTATATTTGTTTGTTTTGTGTATGCACAACTAATCTAATTAAACTTCCTTCATCTGAGTAGCAAATGAAATTATTAAACAATGTTGTAGCTATGCTAGACTTAGAAATTGACTGTAATTCCATTACATATAAATATAGATGTAATTAAAGAATGAGAGAGGAGTATAAACAGAGATGAATTGTGAAAAAACAAGAGTTATGACAACCACCTCGTACTCCATAGAAGTGTTCATTGGGTATAGTTGTGAATATTCCATTAGTAGTTGATATTCCATTTCTTTGATTTTTATTTACTTTCCTTTTGTTTTCTCTTTTTGGTTAATGATATTTTTGAAAGTCATAGCTCAGAATGTAGCTGTTTCAGAGTCAGATAAAAATCATGATCATTTCTTTTAACTCAGAACAAAGAAGAATGGATCAAGAAGTGTGAAGAAGTAAACCACATACAGAGTTGAAGCATAATGACAAAACGGTTTCAAAAACAGAAAAAAAAGACCATTATATTACTAAATATCAAAGTCCACCATTAAACATCCTGCTAAGTCACTTCAGTCGTGTCCTACTCTGTGTGACTCCATGGATGGCAGCCCACCAGGTTCCTCCGTGCATGGGATTTTCCAGGCAAGAGTACTGGAGTGGGGTGCCATTACCTTCTCCAACCATTAAACATAGGTAGTACTTAATTGCTACAGAATAGGTTCAAGCAGGGGAATAAAGGGTAGTTCATAAATATCTGAGTACAATAGCAATCATAGATTTGAATACAAAGATGGATTAATTAACTGAATAATGTTCAGAGCAGTGGGTTTTAAAGTATTATTTCCTGTTCTTAAAATTATTTCTAATACTAACCTGTACTTTTAAATTACATTAAAAAGTAGCAGTATTTATTCTAGTTATCTTATTTTAAAGTAGTGGTATGAAAGCAGTCAGATTCTGACTTTACTTTTGGTAAGCATACGTTCTGTTGCTTCAAAACTAATTATTTCAGATATGAAATTATTATAAGCTGAAGAAACCTTTTACACAGAAATATTGAGTCCATGATTAGGTAATTAGCTTGTGACACAGAGGGCCACTGCTCGCCTTTATGATGCCTTTCTAGTAATTTGTAAAAGGTATGAACTCCTCAAGACAGAAGCAGTTCCAATCAGGGTACATGACCTAGAGAATGCTATGTTAGCTGGATTTCAGACCCCTCATCACTCTCAGCTGGGCTCCATGGTATTAATGTTAGTCTGACTCTTTGCGACCCCATGGACTGTAGTCCTCCAGGCTTCTCAGTCCTTGGAATTTCCAGGCAAAAATACTGGAGTGGGTAACCAGTCCCTTCTCCAGGGGATCTTCCCAACCCAGGGATCAAACCTGGGTCTCCTGCATTGCAGGCAGATTCTTTACTGTCTGAGCCATGAAGGAAACTCAAGGATCCAAGGGAACAAACTGCCTAATAGAGTCCAAAAACCCAAAGATACTTTCCCAGTGTTTTAACCTGTGGTTAGATTTGTATTTCACTGCAAGAAATTAATTGTAGACTTTTAATTTTTTTCTGGATTCTTCCAAAGGGCCAGAAGTGAAGTCATGTCAAACACTCTTTTTTAACCTACATGATTATCAATGACTTTCTCTTGTTTATTTTCAAGTATAGATGAGACAACTGAGGCTTAAAGAGTGTATCTCTCTTTCCTGAGATTACCAGTGATATCAGGGTTATACTGAGGCCTAGCAACTTCAAATTCAGAGGTCTCTGTACTAAAGCTCAACCATCTCAAAGAGGCAATGAAAAATGAAGTAATCAATCTTCTTTTATATTTGAAAGAAGTTCCCTCGTGCAATTATTCTCACTGTTTAGTACCTAAATGGATACTTTATGATATATTGTAACCAAGACAATTCAGTAAAACTTTATACTTGATTACCATCTTTCACTCAATAGATGCAAGCAGTTATTTAATTTGTCCATAAACATAGCACTGGGGTTTTTCTATAATGATTTTGGGGAAAATGTATCAACTAGTTTTGACTTTTCAAAGGGTCAATAATTCTCCAGAGATAAACCACAAAACTTTTGAACTTTGAATTTTAAAAATAATAAGATAGAAATTAGCTTAATATTTTAAGTAGAAAAGTGTGATACCTGTTTAAAAGTAATGGTAAAACATCAATTACAGATATTGTGATAAGATAAGGCAAGATTCAGTTCAGTTCAGTTGCTCAGTCATGTCCGACTCTTGGTGACCTCATGAATTGCAGCACTCCAGGCCTCCCTGTCCATCACCAGTCCCCCGGAGTTCACTCAGACTCACGTCCATCGAGTCAGTGATGCCATCCAAACAGCTCATCCTCTGTCATCCCCTTCTCCTCCTGCCCCCAATCCCTCCCAGTATCAGAGTCTTTTCCAATGAGTCAACTCTTCACATGAGGTGGCCAATCTTTAGCATCATTCCTTCCAAAGAACACCCAGGGCTGATGTCCTTTAGAATGAACTGGTTGGATCTCCTTGGAGTCCAAGGGACTCTCAAGAGTCTTCTCCAACACCACAGTTCAAAAGCATCAATTCTTCAGTGCTCAGGTTTCCTCACAGTCTAACTCTCACATCCATACATGACCACACAAAAAACCATAGCCTTGACTAGACGGACCTTTGATGGCAAAGTAATGTCTCTGCTTTTGAATATGCTATCTAGGTTGGTCATAAATTTCCTTCCAAGGAGTAAGTGTCTTTTAATTTCACGGCTGCGATCACCATCTGCAGTGATTTTGGAGCTCAAAAAAATAAAGTCTGACACTGTTTCCACTCTTTCCCCATCTATTTCCCATGAATGATGGTGCCAGATGCTATGATCTTCATTTTCTGAATGTTGACCTTTAAGCCAACTTTTTCACTCTCCTCTTTCACTTGCATCAAGAGGCTTTTGAGTTCCTCTTCACTTTCTGCCATAAGGGTGGTGTCATCTGCATATCTGAGGTTATTGATATTTCTCCTGGCAATCTGAATTCCAGCTTGTGCTTACTCCAGCCCAGCATTTCTCATGATGTACTCTGCATATAAGTTCAGTAAGCAGAGTGACAATATACAACCTTGATGTACTCCTTTTCCTATTTGGAACCAGTCTGTTGTTCCATGTCCACTTCTAACTGTTGCTTCCTGACCTGAATATAGGTTTCTCAAGAGTCAGGTCAGGTGGTATGGTATTCCCATCTCTTTCAGAATTTTCAACAGTTTATTGTGATCCACACAGTCAAAGGCTTTGGCATAGTCAATAAAGCAGAAATAGATGTTTTTCTGGAACGCTCTTGCTTTTTCCATGATCCAGCAGATGTTGGCAATTTGATCTCTGGTTCCTCTGCCTTTTCTAAAACCAGCTTGAACATCTGGAAGTTCATGGTTCATGAATTGCTGAAGCCTGGCTTGGAGAATTTTGAGCATTACTTTACTAGCGTGTGAGATGAGTGCAATTGTGCGGTAGTTTGAGCATTCTTTGGCATTGCCTTTCTTTGGGATTGAAATGAAAACTGACCTTTTCCAGTCCTGTGGCCACTGCTGAGCTTTCCAAATTTGCTGGCGTATTGAGTGCAGCACGTTCACAGCATCATCTTTCAGGATTTGAAATAGCTCAACGGGAATTCCATCACCTCCACTAGCTTTGTTTGCAGTGATACTTTCTAAGGCCTACTTGACTTCACATTCCAGGATGTCTGGTTCTAGGTGAGTGATCACACCATCGTGATTATCTTGGTCATGAAGATCTTTTTTGTACAGTTCTTCTGTGTATTCTTGCCACCTCTTCTTAATATCTTCTGCTTTTGTTAGGTCCATACCATTTCTGTCCTTTATTGAGCCCATCTTTGCATGAAATATTCCCTTGGTATGTCTAATTTTCTTGAAGAGATCTTTAGTCTTTCCTATTCTGTTGTTTTCATCTATTTCTTTGCATTGATCGCCGAGGAAGGCTTTCTTTCTTTTTTTTTTTTTTTAATTTTATTTTATTTTTAAACTTTACATAATTGTATTAGTTTTGCCAAATATCAAAATGAATCCGCCACAGGTATACATGTGTTCCCCATCCTGAACCCTCCTCCCTCCTCCCTCCCCATTCCATCCCTCTGGGTCGTCCCAGTGCACCAGCCCCAAGCATCCAGTATCGTGCATCGAACCTGGACTGGCAACTCGTTTCATACATGATATTTTACATGTTTCAATGTCATTCTCCCAAATCTTCCCACCCTCTCCCTCTCCCACAGAGTCCATAAAACTGTTCTATACATCTGTGTCTCTTTTGCTGTCTCGTACACAGGGTTATTGCTACCATCTTTGTAAATTCCATATATATGCGTTAGTATACTGTATTGGTGTTTTTCTTTCTGGCTTACTTCACTGTGTATAATAGGCTCCAGTTTCATCCACCTCATTAGAACTGATTCAAATGTATTCTTTTTAATGGCTGAGTAATACTCCATTGTGTATATGTACCACAGCTTTCTTATCCATTCATCTGCTGATGGACATCTAGGTTGCTTCCATGTCCTGGCTATTATAAACAGTGCTGTGATGAACATTGGGATACACGTGTATCTTTCCCTTCTGGTTTCCTCAGTGTGTATGCCCAGCAGTGGGATTGCTGGATCATAAGGCAGAAGGCTTTCTTATCTCTCCTTGCTATTCTTTGGAACCCTGCATTCAGATGCTTATATCTTTCATCTTTTACTTTTTGCTTCTCTTCTTTTCACAGCTATTTGTAAGGCCTCCCAGGGCAAGATTAGATCATCAAAAATTATGATACTATTAAAACTGTTAAACTGTGATTGATAGTATCTTTTCTCAAGATTAACTGAATTTTCTAAGCAGATGCTGAATTTCATGTATAGAAGGTATTGAATTCAATAGTTTATACCTAAATAATCTTAATTCAGGGAATATAGAAAGATGGATGTCTAATTTTTGCCTTGACAGGAAATTTCAATTGCTTAAACTTCCCAAAGAGTATTTGTTTGCAATTTGAAAAATCTGTAATGGAAAAGGGTTAGGAAGACCACACATTGACATAAAACGTGCTTTCTTTTGTTGTTTAATCAACAGCTATTGAGTTCTGGGAAAATGCCCCATTTGCAACCAGCAAGCTCTCTGTGCCTTTTGTGGTTTTTCACTCCAGGACTATGTATGTGGAACTGAACAAGCTTGTTATAAGTAGTTAGTCATCATCTTTGGCACTGACTATCTATTGTAGCTATTATTCTACTGTCAAGCAAAAGGACTATGAACAATAAACAAGCAAAAGGGTAGTTTACTTGGGGTTTTATCATTACAATTTGGGGATCAGAAATTCTGGAAGAATTGAGAACAGTGTCCCCATGGGGGGTGGAGGGGAGGTGATGAGTAGGATTTTGAAAGAGGAAAAGAAACAAGTTAATGCAGGCTTATGTGAGTTGTTTACCAATAATTTGGATTAGCGAGTAAAATTGTTCTGCACATCTCAGTGTTACAAGGGAAAAATATATTTTCTTTAAGCCAGAAAAAGTCCAGTTCTCAGCATTATTCTTTCCTTTTGACAACTCATCATCTATTCAGCAGTTTTAATTTAGTTATTTGGCAAAAGTCAGGCACAGGAAGCAAACATGGAGGTCTTTGGTCACAGCTCAGTCTTTCCTGACACTGTTCTTTTCACAGTTACCTAGCAAATAAACCCATGTGTTAGTGGTTGACAGATTCTATGAGATAGGAGTTCAGGTAGGTCCAGAAGCAACGGCTTCTTGTCTTGCTCCATGATGTGCTGACAAGTCAAGAAGACTAACTTCTCAGAGTGACTCAATAGCTAGAAAAGAATATGATCTAGAAACTTCCTCACTCTCATGTCTGGTGGTTAATGACAGCTGTCTTCTGTCAGCCTAAATACATACATGTGATCTTTCTATGTGACTTGAGCTTCCTCATAGCATGGTGTTCTCAATTAGTCAGACTTCTTAAGATGATAACATTAGTCTCCAAAGTCAGTATTCCAACTAGTAAGGCAATTATTTTTCTACAGGAAATCAGACACACATGTAAATCAACACATACAAACACACACACACACACAAAATACATGTGGCTTCTCCAATAGCTCAGTGGAAAAGAATCTGCCTGCAATGCAGGAGATTCAGGAGATGTGGGTTAGATCCCTAGGTTGGAAAGATCCCCCGGAGGGCATGGCAACCCACTCGAGTATTTTTGCCTGGAGAATTCCAAGGACAGAGGAGCCTCACAGGTTACAATACATAGAGTTGCAAAGAGTTTGACAAGACTGAAGCGACTCAGCACAACACATACAAATTTATATAGAGCTAATCATTTAAATTATTTGGTTTCATAAGCTAGTTTTCTCTTTTAAGCTGTAGTTATTAGAGAGAAATAAGCTATTTTGAGAAACTGTCCTTCTCATTTTCCAGCTAGCCTGTCATCTTTCCCCCAGCAATTGGCTGAATGTTCCTTATGATCCTACTCATGAGGAACACAAGGAAGATAAGACTATCAACATAATCCAGGAACACCATGATTCTCTTACAATCCCTCATGTATCAACTCAACATAATAAAATATTAAAGGATCCTTTTATCTCTGAGATTTGGCCAATAAATGCAGAGCTCCTCAGTCAGCATACACCTATGGTGTCTGTCTAGTGTAGCTCAGGTGAGTTTGGAACAGAGTGCTTGAAGTTAATTAAAAACTGCATCACAGAGCTACTTGTTGGTTGATGTAGCATTGACACATCTTATTTCTCACGTGCAAGTTTCTCTGCTTACATTGACATACCACATTTCTGTATATAAACAGGATCAATTATGTGTAATTACATATAAAATAAGGACATTATCATCATTGTTTTGAGCACCTACATTGTACTAGGGCTTGATAGCATAGTGATTAAGAAAGTATAATATGAAAACACACTATCTTTAGGAGGATGTCAACTAATATGATCTTAGGCAAATTATTAAACTTTCAGGGACACAGTTTCCTTATAGGTAAAACGGAAGAGAAATAATAGCATTTAACCACATGATCTCATTGAAAGTACGAGATGAATTAACACATACAAATTGCTTAGAACAAGTGTCAATAAGTATTTAGGATATATTAACTGTTTAAATTTTATGAATGATGGAATAGCTGCAGTGAGTTTAAGGCACAAATTTAAAAACAGTGGAGCCAAGATTCAATATTAGGTTTCCTTAGCACTAAAATCACACTCTTCTATATATATATATTTTTAACTTCTTCATTGCCAATGATTTTACTGCCTTGTATTTTCTGATAGTGAACAGACTATCAAGTCAGACTGCTAAGGTTTAAATCTCAGCCTGCTATCTACCAGCTGTGCAACCTTGAAAAAATTTAACTCTTTCTACATAGGGTAACATGTTTCTAAACAGTGGATAACAATAACACCTAGATTGGTTGTGATAATAAATTAAATAACTGAAGTGACAAAAATAGTTCCCCATGCATAGTAAGTGCTATGTATAATACTTACATCATCAAATAATTATCATCATTATTTACCACTTTTTTTTAGGATTGTTTTAGGTATCACTTTTAGGTCTAATCTCAATGATGATTTATTGTCTTTAAGAGAAAAAAAAATCTCACATAATTCATTGTTGTTTAGTTGATCAGTCATGTCTGACTCTTAGTGATTGCCATGGACTGTAACCCACCAGGCTCCCCTGTCCATGGGATTTCTCAGGCAAGAACACTAGAGTGGGTTGCCATTTCATGCTCCAAGGGATCTTCCAAACCAGGGAATGAACATTTGTCCTGCACTGCAGGCAGATTCTTTATCACTGAGCCACTGGGGAAGCCCCACATAATTCATAGATTCCTCATTATTCCTATCAATAGATATTTGGTAAGCATTTATCAAATGATCTTAATTTTCTGATGCTAAAATATGTTATCAGAATATGATGTTTTTTAATTTCTTGACAGTAAAATGATTACAGTGTGGTTTTTAACATCATTTGATAGATCTAAATTTCTAATACTTTGGTTTTCTAAAATGATTACAATTTCTTGAGTTCCAGAAATCAATTCCATAATATTTAAAATCCTTATCATCTCACACTAATACTATACTTTGGTCCCTAGAAATCCCATAATGCAGTTTTCAAAAAGAATTAATGTACCTGATGGGATGGGGAAATCCTTTCAGAGTGCATGTGTATATCAGATCATCACGTTGTATACTTAAATATCTTACAATTTTATTTGTCAATTATACCTCATTGAAGCTGAAAAATAAGCAAATTAATATGCTCTATCAAATATCCTGGTCTTAACTGTAGGAATTGCTTAGATACAATGAGAATATGATTCAATGAGAATTTAGAGGAATATTAGCTAAATTTGAACTAATTTTTCCATTCCTTCTTATGCTTACACAAAAGCAGAAAAGAGTCATTTTTTCAAGGATACAATTATAGTTACTTTTGCCATAAGAATAACCTCTTCAGGAGCTCTTAGTAATGATGCTGGTGAGTTGCAGAAACCTAAGTCCCAAAACAGTAACTTGTTAAGATTGTCAATGCCAAGGACATAATCTTTTCTTCTGGGGGAAATTTTTCCAAGTGTAATCAGAGCTTATTAAAGTTCAACAGGGAGCTGACTTAGACTGGAGAACTTGGGCAAATTCATATACTAGTACTCAAGAGGAAATACAGAGAAACACTAAAAGAAATGCCTTAAGCTATAAAATCAGCTTCTGCCTGAATGGTATTGCTGTTGTTTTTATTTCAAAGGGAATAGCATAATGAGCTCATTTCTTTCCAGGTTTATTTTATATTCACTAGGAGAAAGGAAAGAAAGAATAGGAGCTTAGAGACTCTTGAGTATGGGTCTAGATAAATCCATTTAAAGTTAGGGAACATGCCTTCAGCAATGGAATGAAACCACCACATTCAAGAAACACATGGCATTTCATTTTACTCATGGGGAAGATAGCAGATGCGCATGAAATGATGGCTTGTCAACAATTAGACAATTTAGACTACAAAGAGAGAGATTATGTCTGAATTCCTTTATAACTTCCAAAAGCATTCAGGGTATTTTACATACTCTGAGATTACATTCACATAAAAATGAGCCATATAAATCACATGGGAAGTATTAATTTATCAATGACAAAGGCATCCCATAGAATAAATTGAATATGGGAGACTATTTGGTGGTATCTCTGTTCTAGATTTAAAGATTTATTTTACTTATTATTTTTTTCAGAAAGTTTCCCACTACTTTAAAGTAATTTAAATAAATACTTAATACTTAAATAATATTATCTTTGTTATCTCTTTCTTTATAAAAATTGAGAACATTTCCTATTTCTCACATCCTTCTTTTAACTCTTTACTGATAAGCTATGATTTTACCTTTCCAAAACATAAAATATGCAATTATTTGTATGTTTTATTTCAATCCCTCTGGACCAGCTCTTTCTGAGAACACAACCCACCATGCCTCTAGTTCATGCTTTCTAAATAAAATAGAAAACATTTGCATATAGTTGCTGATAATAGTCTCTTATGATCCTATGTATTCTGTATTGTCTGTTGTAATCTCTCCATTTTCATTTCTAATTTTGTTATTTGATTTTTCTCCCTTTGTTTCTTGATGAGTCTGGCTAATGGTTTGTCAATTTTATTTATCTTCCCAAAGAGCCAGCTTTTGGCTTTGTTGATTTTTTTTCTATGGTCTCTTTTGTTTCTTTTGCATTTGTTTCTGCCCTAATTTTTAAGATTTCTTTCCTTCTACTAACCCTGGGGTTCTTCATTTCTTCCTTTTTTAGTTGCTTTAGGTGTAGAGTTAGGTTATTTATTTGACTTTTTTTCTCATTTCTCGAGGTAAGCCTGTATTGCTATGAACCTTCCCCTTAGCACTGCTTTTACAGTGTCCCATAGGTTTTGGGTTGTTGTGTTTTCATTTTCATTTGTTTCTATGCATATTTTAATTTCTTTTTTGATTTCTTCTGTGATTTGTTGGTTATTCAGCAGCGTGTTGTTCAGCCTCCATATGTTGGAATTTTTAATAGTTTTTCTCCTGTAATTGACAACTAATCTTACTGCATTGTGGTCAGAAAAGATGCTTGGAATGATTTCTTTTTTTTTTTTTTTTTTTTTAATTTACCAAGGCTAGATTTATAGCCCAGGATGTGATCTATCCTGGAGAAGATTCCATGTGCGCTTGAGAAAAGGTGAAATTCTTTGTTTTGGGGTGAAATGTCCTATAGATATTAATTAGGTCTAATTGATATATTGTATCATTTAAAGTTTGTGTTTCCTTGTTATTTTTCTGTTTAGTTGATCTATCCAAAGGTGTGAGTGGGGTATTAAAGTCTCCCACTATTATTGTGTTATTAATTTCCCCTTTCATACTTGTTAGCATTTGTCTTACATATTGCAGTGCTCCTATGCATTCCTATACACTAACAATGAGAAAACATAAAGAGAAATTAAGGAAACAATCCCATTCACCATTGCAACGAAAAGAATAAAATACTTAGGAATATATCTACCTAAAGAAACAAAAAAACTATATATATATATATATATATATAAAAAACTATAAAACACTGGTGAAAGAAATCAAAGAGGACACAAATAGATGGAGAAATATACAGTGTTCCGCAGATCAGAAGAATCAATATAGTGAAAATGAATACACTACCCAAAGAAAACTATATATTCAATGCAATCCCTATCAAGCTACCAGCGGTATTTTTCAGAGAACTAGAACAAATAATTTCACAATTTGTATGGAAATACAAAAAATCTCGAATAGCCAAAGCAATCTTGAGAAAGAAGAATGGAATTGGAGGAATCAACCTGCCTGACTTCAGGCTCTAGTACAAAGCAACAAGACAGTATGATACTGGCACAAAGACAGAACTATAGATCAATGGAACAAAACAGAAAGCCCAGAAATAAATCCATGCACCTATGGAACCTTACCTTTGACAAAGGAGGCAAGAATATACAATGGAGAAAAGACAATCTCTTTAACAAGTGGTGCTGGGAAATCTGGTCAACCACTTGTAAAAGAATGAAACTAGAACACTTTCTAACACCATACACAAAAATAAACTCAAAATGGATTAAACATCTAAATGAAAGACCAGGAACTATAAAACTCCTAGAGGAGAACATAGGCAAAACACTCTCCAACATAAATCACTGCAGGATACTCTATGACCCACCTCCCAGAATATTGGAAATTAAAGCAAAAATAAACAAATGGGACCTAATTAAACTTAAAAGCTTCTGCACAACAAAGGAAACTATAAGCAAGGTGAAAAGACAACCTTTAGAATGGGAGAAAATAATAGCAAAGAAAGCAACGGACAAAGAATTAATCTCAAAAATACACAAGCAATTCCTGCAGCTGAATTCCAGAAAAATAAATGACCCAATCCAAAAGTGGGCCAAAGAACTGAACAGACATTTCTCCAAAGAAGACATACAGATGGCTAACAAACATATGAAAAGATGCTCAATATCACTCATTATCAGAGAAATGCAAATCAAAATCACTATGAGGTACCATTTCACACCAGTCAGAATGGCTGTGATGCAAAAGTCTACAAGCAATAAATGCTGGAGAGGGTGTGGAGAAAAGGGAACCCTCTTACACTGTTGGTGGGAAAGCAAACTAGTACAGCCACTATGGAGAACAGTGTGGAGATTGCTTAAAAAACTGGAAATAGAACTGCCTTATGATCCAGCAATCCCACTACTGGGCATACACACTGAGGAAACCAGAATTGAAAGAGACACGTGTACCCCAATGTTCATCGCAGCACTGTTCATAATAGCCAGGACACAGAAGCAACCTAGATGTCCATCAGCAGATGAATGGATAAGAAAGCTATGGTACATTTACACAATGTAGTATTTCTCAGCCATTAAAAAGAATACATTTGAATCAGTTCTAATGAGGTGGATGCAACTGGAGCCTATTATACAGAGTGAAGTAAGCCAGAAAGAAAAACACCAATACAGTATACTAATGCATATATATGGAATTTAGAAAGATGGTAACAATAACCCTGTATGCGAGACAGCAAAAGAGACATAGATGTATAAAATAGTCTTTTGCACTCTGTGGGAGAGGGCAAGGGTGGGATATTATGGGAGAATGGCATTGAAACATGTAAATTATCATATGTGAAATGAATCACCAGTCCAGGTTCAATGCACGATCCAAGGTGCTCAGGGCTGGTGCACTGGGATGACCCAGAGGGATGGGATGGGGAGGGAGGTGGGCAGGAGGTTCAGGATGGGGAACACGTATACACCCATGGAGGATCCATGTCAATGTATGGCAAAACCAATACAATATTGTAAAGTAAAAAAATAAAATAAATAATTAAAAAAATTAAAACATAAGCTTAGTATTTAAAAAAAAAAGAAAACATTTGAACTCAAATTATCTATTTCTTTGCTGTAGATACTGAAGAAAACATTCATTCTCAATGAATTTCGGTTTCTGCATTACATAGTCCCTCAATTTTTTTCTTAATCTATTTCATGAAGCATAATTCGTCATCCTCTTTCATCCCTCTATTCCATCTTCAATCCTCAGCAGGCAGCATGTTTCTCATGTAACTCCTTAATTTGATATCTACATATGCAGGTCTTTCAAGTAAGTCTTATTACTCAGTAAGTTTCATGGGCCAGGAAAATAGCAGGCAGATAGTAAGTCAAGAAAGATCAAAAGAGACTCCCTTGATGAGAAAAGGGATACAGTAATAAAATGTGAAGTTCACTATTATGAGGAGTTATACAACTGCCTAAAGGGGACAATCCACAGAAAACCACTTTTACTTATGACTACTATTGCAAGTTTGAGGGTTTCCCAAAATCACCATCAGTTTTAATTCACTGGAAGGACTCACAGAACTCACTGAAAGCTTTCATACTCAGAATTATGGCTATTGCCATAACAAATGAAAATTTGTCAGAAGACTCATGGAGCAGAATCTTGTCCCGTCTTTCTCTCCCTGTGAAGTCAGGCCAGTGTTATTCTACTGACATTGGTATGTGGCTACACATGGAGTGTTACTAGACAGAGGTGCTCCCCTGAGCCTTGATCTCTAGAGATTTTATGGAGATTCAGCCACATATGCATGGATGACTGGCGATGTGAGTAAATTTAGTCTCTAGTCACTTATGAAGTTTAATTTTTATTGATTTATTATCCCTCCATCAAATCACTTTGAACAAATACAAAGATAAATAAAGATAAGTTTAATTAGTCAACTCAAATCTTACTTGGGGAGACAGAAATGCAAACATTTTCAGGATTAAATGCACAAAGATTCTACAGGAAGTCATCTATCATACTTTATGTGTTTGTGAGTGGTTTGGGAAGATTTCCAAAAATACTCTGCATGCAGCAGTAGTAGAGAAACACTGTTTGGTGGAGGATGCTATGGAAGACCCAGATGTCTTAGCATCTGGAAAAGAGGCAATAGCCCTGGTAATGTGCATATAAATGGATCACTGATAAGAGGGTCATAATTAATGAAGGATAAGAATATTGAATATTAAGATGTTCTTTTCATGGAGATTCAGCTGTCTTGTGAAACTAGCACTGTGCACATAAAAAAGACCACACAAGTGATTTAATAATTTCTATTAGGAATTTTCATTAAGTTGTCAGTAGCTATTGTTTGCTAGGTGATTAATGATGGCCATGCAATTAAAAGATGGCTTTCACAAAATATTTTAATTTATCTGTTGGGGAGCGTGTTAGTTCAGAGAATAGACCACTTACAACTGCTTCCATTATATTCAAAAGATGTCTTTTAGAGGCAGCCATTTTCAGATTGCTTTAATTATATTTTAGGACAGTTTTAATTTGATTAAGATTTATGGAATACAATTCACCACCTTTCAAAGAAAATGAGAGACTCAGTAGACTTGCAATTAAATATAACAACAGAGAAAACAGAGAAAGCAATGTGCAAGGCATATTACTAGACACATACCCATTTTTAAACTTGCAAACATTTTGTCAGAAGTAGAAAAAAAAATACATTTTGCATGACCATTGCTTACAGAATTATTTTATCACAGGAATATTTCCTATCTTTAAAAATGAAGATGAGAAATAGAAAAAGTAGCTTATTGCATAGCCAATGTCAAGTCATATAAGGAGATTATATGTTAAAAAAAAACAAAGATTTATCAGAGTTCAGACAATGGTAAATAGTATGGCAAATTGAGCTCTATCTGCATTTTTTTCTTTTCATTTACATTATACATAAAGCAACACTGAGAAAGCAGTTAGTGCTCGGTAACTCTTTAACAATATTTTGTGCTAATCTTGGACATTGGTAGTTTAAAGAAAGAAAGAAAAAGAAAGGTCTGTACATTTAAAAAACTAAAACTTATCATTTTCTATGTCATGGAGCCAAGGGATTATTTTGATGCAACTAGCTGAGCTGATGAGTTGTTTTGGTATCATTTAGACTGTTTATTTTTTCAAATGCAGGGTCATAATTCAATAGCATGTGGTAAATTAAATTGAGTAAAATAAATTTAGTGTAGTAAGATAATATAGCATGAAGTAAAGTAAATTTAGTGAAACAATAGACACAAGACTATAATAGATGTCTAAACATAAAAAAGAATTAAGAGAAAAATAATAGAAATATCAGGAGACAGCATAATATGTAAGGGAAAGGGTAATGTAATGAATTGTTATTTTAGGTCTATGGAAGTGTGAGGTGTGTATCTTTGTGGAACAAAGAGAGAGAGGTTTTCCTATAGCAAAACCTTATTTATAGACTTGTATTTCTCCAATTTCTTTAGAAGTTAAACCTTGGGAACAAAAGTGAAGGACAAAGGAGAATGGAATAGAAAAGGAGAAAAAGTTAATGTAATGTAGCATTAGGGATTAACACCACCAGGAATTTTCTGAAGAGCATAAGAATCCCTCTGAGCTTTATCAAGATTGCCAGGAGAAATATCAATAACCTCAGATATGCAGATGACAGCACACTTAAGGCAGAAAGCAAAGAAGACTAAAGAGCCTCTTAATGAAAGTGAAAGAAGAGAATGAAAAAGTGGGCTTAAAACTCAACATTCAGAAAACTAAGCTCATGGCATCTGGTACTATCACTTCATGGCAAATAGATGGGGAAACAATGGAAACAGTGGCAGACTTAATTTGGGGGGCTCCAAAATTACTGCAGATGGTGACTGCAGCCATGAAATTAAAAGATGCTTGCTCCTTGGAAGAGAAGTTATGACCAACAACAAAGGTCCATCTAGGCAATGCTATGGTTTTACCAATAGTCATGTACAGATGTGAGAATTGGAGTATAAAGAAGCTAAACACTGAAGAACTGATGCTTTTGAACTGTGGTGTTGGAGAAGACTCTTGAGAGTCCCTTGGGCAGTGAAGAGATTCAACCAGTCCATCCTAAAAGAAATCAATCCTGAATATTCATTGGAAGGACTGATGCTGAAGCTGAAACTCCAATATTTGGCCACCTGATGTGAAGAACTGACTCATTTGAAAAGACCCTGAGGCTAGGAAAGATTGAAGGCAGGAGGAGAAGGGGATGACAGAGAATGAGACGATTGGATGGCATCACTGACTCAATGAACATGAGTTTGAGTAGGTTCCAGGAGTTGGTGACAGACAGGGAATCCTGGTGTGCTGCAGTCCATGGCATCCCAAAGGGTCGGACACAATTGAGCAACTGAACTGAACTGAACTGAACTGAGCATTATCTTCATAAGGTCAGAGAGAAACCTGTCTCACTTCACTCTTTACTCCACATAAGCAGATGATACCTCCCTAAGGACAGTGAAGAGGAACTAAACAATCTTTTGATGAGGGTGAAAGAGCAGAGTGAAAAACTGGCTTCAAATGCAGCATTAAAAAACAAACAAAAAAATTAAGATAATGGCATCCAGTCTCATCACTTCATGCAAATAGAAGAGGAAAAAGTGGAAATAGTGACAGATTTTATTTTCTTGGGCTCCAAAATCACTGCAGGCAGTGTCTGCAGCCATGAAATTAAAAGATAACTTGCTCCTTGGAAGAAAAGCTATGACAAACCTAGACAGTATATTAAAAAGCAGAGATATCACTTTGCTGACAAAAGTCTGTACAGTCAAAACTATGATTTTTCCAGCTGTTGTCATTGTTCAGTAGCTCAGTCATGTCTAACTCTCTGTGAACCCATGGACTGCAGCATGCCAGGCTTCCTTCACTGTCCTTCACTATCTCTCAGATTTTACTCAAACTCATGTCCATTGAGTTGATAATTCCATCAAACCATCTCATCCTCTATCACCCACTTCTCCTTTTGCCCTCAATATTTCCCAGCCTCAGGGTCTTTTCCAGTGAGTTGGCTCTTTGCATCTAGTAGCCAAAGTATTCGGAGAAGGCAATGACACCCCACTCCAGTACTCTTGCCTGGAAAATCCCATGGACGGAGGAGCCTGGTGGGCTGCAGTCCATGGGGTCGTGAAGGGTCAGACACAACTGAGCGACTTCACTTTCACTTTTCACTTTCATGCATTGGAGGAGGAAATGGCAACCCACTCCAGTGTTCTTGCCTGGAGAATCCCAGG
Organism: Bubalus kerabau; assembly: GCF_029407905.1. NCBI lineage: Eukaryota > Metazoa > Chordata > Mammalia > Artiodactyla > Bovidae > Bubalus > Bubalus kerabau. Next base: position 8,627,215 of record NC_073645.1, read on the forward strand.
GACGGGGGAGCCTGGTGAGCTGCTGTCTATGGGGTCGCACAGAGTTGGACACGACTGAAGCGACTTAGCAGCAGCAGCCAAAGTATTGGAGTTTCAGCTCAGCATCAGTCCTTCCAATGAATATCTAGGATTGATTTCCTTTAGGATTGACTAGTTTGATCTCCTTGCTGTCCAAATGGCTCTCAAGAGTCTTCTCCAACACCACAGCTCAAAAGCATCAATTCTTCACCTCTCAGCCTTCTTTATGGTCCACTCTCATATCTATTTTTCCAGTAGTCATGTATGCATGTGAAAGATGGACCGTAAAGAAGGCTGAGAACTGAAGAATTGATGCTTTTGAATTGTAATGCCGGAGAAGACTCTTGAGAATCCCTTGGACTGCAAGAAGATTAAACTATTAGGTTGGTGGAAAAGTAATGGTGATTTCGGACCATGAATTTTAAATCATTTAACTAGTCTCAAATACATATTTATTAGTCAAAATAGGAACCATTACAATCAAGAGATTTTTGCCAATGAGAAATAAGTTAGTTTATTCCTGTAGCATAAAAAATTCATCAGGATTCGACCAACTCATGGAAAGTATTTTTTGCCTCCTGCTGGTTGTGGAAGCATTTTCCCCACAAAACGTTGTCCAGATGCTTGAAGAAGTGGTAGTAGATTGGTAAGAGGTCAAGAGAATATCGGAGAAGGCAATGGCACCCCACTCCAGCACTCCTGCCTGGAAAATCCCATGGACGGAGGAGCCTGGTAGGCTGCAGTCCATGGGGTCACGAAGAGTCGGACACGACTGAACGACTTCACTTTCACTTTCATGCATTGGAGAAGGAAATGGCAACCCACTCCAGTGTTCTTGCCTGGAGAATCCCAGGGACAGGGGAGCCTCGTGGGCTGCCGTCCATGGGGTCGTACAGAGTCGGACACGACTGAAGCGACTTAGCAGCAAGAGAATATGGTGGATGAGGCAAAACTTTGTAACCCAATTAGTTCAACTTTTGAAGTGTTTTTTTGTGCGATGTGCAGTCATGCACTGTCATGCAGAAGAATTGGGCCCATTCTGATCACTAATGCTGGCTGTAGATCTTGCATTTTTCAGTGCATCTCATTGATTTGTTGAGCATAGTTCTCAGCTGTAATGGTTTTGCTAGAATTCAGAAAACCATGGATCAAATGGGCAGCAGACCACCTAACAGTAGTCTTTTTTTTGGTGCAGTTTTGCTTTGGGAAGAGCTTTGGGGTTTCTTCTCAATCCAACCACTGAAATGATCAGTGCCGGTTGTCTTATAAAATCCAGTTTTCATTGCACAATCAGATCAAGAAATGGTCTGCTGATGCTACACAGAATAAGAGAAGACAGCAATTTAAAATGACTATTTTTTTTGATGTGTGGTCAGCTCATGAGGCACCCATTTATGGAGCTTTTTCACCTTTCCAATTTACTTCAAATGCTGAATGACCTTAGAATGGTTGATGCTGAGTTAATTGGCAACTTCTTGTGTTGTTATAAGAAGATCAGCTTCAATGATCCCTTCAAGTGGTCATTGTCAACTTCTGATGGTCAGCCGCTGAACAGCTCATCTTCAAGCTTCTTGTCTCCTTTGCCAGACTTCTTGAGCCACCACTGCACTGTATGTTCCTTAGCAGTTTCTGGACTAAATGCATTGTTAGTGTTGAGAGTTGTCTCCACTGCTTTATGACTCATTTTGAACTTGAATAAGAAAATCGGTCAAATTTGCTTTTTCCTAACATCATTCCCCTAGTCTAAAATAAATATAACCAGCAAATAAAGCAAAGAGTTGGATATGACTGAGCAACTAACACTAATAAGGCATTAGCAAAAAAGCACAAAGCAAGAAATGTACATTGAAATGCTGTATAACATAATCACATTTATTTAAAAATAAATTCCAATATCAAACAGCAAAGTTCAACAATGCAAAACTACAATTACTTAAGGAAATGGCAACCCACTCCAGTGTTCTTGCCTGGAGAATCCCAGGGACAGGGAAGCCTGGTGGGCTGCCGTCTATGGGGTCGCACAGAGTCGGACACAACTGAAGTGACTTAGCAGTAGCAGTAATAATCAATTCTAAAGGAAATCAACACTGAATATTCAATGGAAGGACTGATGTTGAAAACGCAGTGCCAATACTTTGGCTGCTTGATGCTAAGAGCTAACTCATTTGGAAAAGACCATGATGCTGGGAAAGATTGAAGGTAAAAGGAGAAGGAGTGGCAGAGGGACAGATGGCTAGATAGCATCACTGACTAGCATCAGTGGACAAGAATTTGAGCAAACTCCAGGAGATAATGAAGGACAGAGGAGTCTGGCGTGCTGCAGTCCATGGGGGTCACAAAGATTTGGACATGATTTAGTGACTGAACAACTACCACCACTGGTTGGAGATTGTTCTCAGTACATTAATTCATTCCCACTTCAATGAGGTTTTCTGTTGGTATTCACTACACTGGATAAATCCCAGGGCAACAAATATAAGGTAGAAGGAATGTGTCTGTGCAAGATTTCTACAGCACAAAGTGAATGAATGCCTAGGCATGAATATCTGCTGAGGATGAAGATGAAATCAAAGGTGAGACCAAGATACTATGAGGCAGGCACCAGTGGTATCAGATAGGATTTTTTTCCTAACTACTGAGGTCCATTCATATCTTACACTAAGTTAAATTTTTACACCTAAGTTTATCTTACACCTAAGTTTTTAAGGTGATAGCCAGTAGCACAGAATATACTGCTTAGTGATTCTTAAACAATTTTTAAAAGCTAGTTGATATTTTGTGTTATTTTCTCTTCATAGTCACAATATCTATAACCTTTTGATTTCCAGCATTTTGCCATGTTTAAAATTTTGCTTACATTATTCTATAGCCACTGTAATAAGTTATCTGTCGATTCTCAAACCAACAAGCAGCTATAAGAAAAACAGAAAGCGCATTTATTTAAATAGCATTATATTTTCATGACTTTTGCAGTTAATTTTTGTGGTATCTTTAAAAGTTATGGCAGACTTTGTTTCTTCACCATCAAAATGCCAAAGATGAAATACTAATTTACCATATCTAGTAAATGCCAAATTGATATATTTGATTTATTTCTGTATGATCATATGTGGAAATGAGTTTCCTTGATTGTTTTTGTTGTTCTTCTAGTTAGGGATCTAGTATAATCAGGTAGATGCTGTGTGGATTATTAAGATTAGCCTCTTTTTTATTCTCATTATATTTTTCATTTTTAAAAAATATCACATTTTAGTCTTGTATGTCATTTTAACATTTCTTTGCTCTTTTCCAAAAACTTACTTAAAGAAAAATTAATGACAATCACATAAAATTGATTGGTTAAGATGGAAATGTTGTTTCAGGCTAATTCCTTTTCCTTCCTAGTTTTCATATTTCAAGTACTATAATGATAATTGCTTGTCAGGGTCATCCAGTATCTTTATTTTATTTTTATTAATTTTATTATTACTAATACTTTGAACCTACACATTAAGTAAAATTATTTATATTATATTTAACCATCCTTTACCCAGTAAAACAGTTATTTTAAGAACATTAATGTTGCCAATTTCACACCATAAAAGAGAAGAACAAATATGAATTCCAAACAGAGGAAAAACATCCAAGATAGTTCAAAATTCTACATTTTTCAGAAGCCTTGAAATCTGGTAAAAAAATTTTTTTAATTATTTAGGAGGTTAGCTTTACATGTTTTGATACTAAAGAAAAGTGGCACAATTATATTTTTTCTTAAACTTTCCAACAATTTCTAAGTACTTTCCAAATATTATTCAAATGATCATTTTTTTAAGAAATAAAAAGCTCCTGGAGGCTGTACAGAAGATTTATACCTTTAGGCTATCATCTTCCAGTATTGCTATACATTCTTACATATAATGAAAGCAGAAACTTAGCACATGCTATCAGCAATGTATTTGGAAACGGGTCAGCACATATGAGAAATATGGCAATAGCCATCAGTCCATTGCATTTCCTGTGTTACTGTGGATTTCTACTAAATGCATACTCACCTCGTGCTTGCATACCAACAGTAGCACACAATGTATTGTTTATACTCTATCTCAAGTGGTTGATCAGAGCTTATTATAAGAGGTCTGAGATAATCATTATACCTGGGCTCCTAGCCATGCAATCTGTACCATAGCTTGTCCAGAGTATTGGCTGATGGATAAGGTGTCTATAACTGCCAGTTCCATCCTAATTATTCCTTGGTCACTACCCAAAGCTCATTTTGTTCATTGGCTTTATTCCTCAAGCTACTGCTTAACACTTTGTCCAACTCCCTGGTTAAAATTGCAAGCTCACTCTCGCCCCTACACAGCCCCAAACTGCCCATTCAGACACAAAACTGGACCCTATCCTGTGCTGTGCTGTGCTCTGCTAAGTCATTTCAGTTGTATCCAACTCTTTGCAACCCCATGGACTGTAGTCTGCCAGGTTCTCCTGTCCATAGGATTCTCCAGGCAAGAATAGTGGAATGGGTTGCCATTTCCTTCGCCAGGGTATCTTCCTGACCCAAGGATCGAACCCACATCTCTTATGTCTCCTGCATCTGCAGGCAGGGTTTTTAGCATGAGAGCCACCTGAGAAGCCCAGCACCCTATCCTCTTTAGACCTAAATTTTAAACTCAGGAGAGGGAAGGTGTATCCTAATGATTTATGGATGACCTGGAAGGTCAAGCTTTGCATGACCTTGCTAAGCCCCAAATAGGACTCTCCCTTTGAATGCTATTGATATAGCTAAAAAAATTTTTTTTAAAAGACCACTGAATGCCAGAAAAACATGCTTTTATTTTATATACTTTAAAATGTTTTAAGCCTGGAATTTTAATAGTTGCTGCCAGTGTAAGATATAAATGGATTTGGCAGTAACAGAATTATTGCAGTGATTCACAGTACTGTTGGAACTGTGAGCTGGAAGAGTAGCATGAATTCAGAGATAAGTAAAGTCTCCATATTTTTCAAAAAGGCTATGTATAATTTGGTAATGAACTGGATTAAAATAATAAGAAAAGATATAATCACCACTCCAGCATGATAAACTTAACAAAGAAAACGGATATTTGGAGAAAAATGTAATTGGAAGACAATATAGACCTGCTGATTTTGATTTTGCTAATATTGACTAAGATATGATGAACGGCAAGTCTCTAAGCTGGAAAGGTGAAAATTCTTAAATTTAATACCCTGTCTTACAGCATATACAAAAATAAAGTTAAAAGTGAATCATTGACTAAAATGTGAGATCTAATAATAAAAAATTTCTAGAGAAAAAAATTGGAACAACTATCTTAACTTTATTTTTGTGAAAGCCTAGGGCGTTCTCAATTCTTATCTGATCATCTCATGCCTTGGGCATGAGTGTGGCTTTTTAAATTTCTCAGTGCATGCAGGTGTTTTAGAATGCCCTAATTTCCTAAAGAAACTCTCCCTACCTTTTCATTCTGGGCTTCAGGCCTTCTATTGTGTGTCTCAATTGTAGTCTTTAGCACAGGCGGCAGCAGGTTTTTTATTTGCTTGCAATGTTTTCGAGAAATGGCCGCTGCTTCTCTATCCTGAGTGAATTCCATGGTAGGCAAAACAGAAACTATCATCTTGTGGCAGCCCCTCAGATAATTCAGAATAGTCAAACATAATTGCAAATAAGTTCCGCCCTACTTCATTTAAAACCAGGGACAAAGGTCCCACACTCGGAAAACAGGCTGCCAGCTTCAAGACCACCTTTGTGCCAGGAAGGGAGTGAGACAAGGCCAAAAAAAAAGTCAACAATTTCTTAGTTTCCTTTTTCCTAATTTATTGTTCACTTGGTTTCTGTAAACCTTTGCCTATTTCCAGAGTTCTGACAAATTGATTCTGACAGTTTCAACTTGCTTTTCAATATTTCTGTGGAAAGCTGGGAGTTGAAGTTGCTTACTCCAACATTTTTTTCCCCTAAGCTATGTTGTTGTTTTCTAAGCTCAGACATTTTTCTTTAGACTTCACTAAAATTTTGTAGGCAATTTGGGAGTGATAGCATCACCTGTGAACTTTTTTCAGAAGGGCATCTGCTAACCTACATTTCAGTTGTTTATTCCCCTTCCAGCAAGAATTTCAACCTTTACTAACACTAATATATTGACAAATATGATACCTTCTCTTTCTTCTCAAGGAGCAGAGACTGTATATATCAGAGTGATAGAGGTCTGTGTGTCACGGAGCTTAGGATCAACATCTATCCCTTTCTTTGGGAATTTACTAATTTCAGGTATGACTATATGGCAATAATAACCAGCTTGGATATATGACAGCTAAGCCTTTGTGATTCACTGATAAACAGAGCATTTCTAGTTGAGAAACAGAGTGTTAAAGTTGGTGCAGTTATGTGCTTAGGAATCACTAGGTATGCGACACTGAACATTTTTAATCTAAAACACAGGTTTTCAAATCATTGCCTATTTTAAAAATCAAAGTTTAAATTTTCATAAAGACGTCATATTATTTGTTTTCATCTTGTGTTGACTATTTAAGTCTGCATAGATGCATTCTTTATATACGTATCTTAGTATATAAAGCCAAGATCATACTAAAAAAAAATCAAAGGCTGTCTGTAACTTGGTAAAAGTTTCTGTGAGGGGGTGATTCACAGAACAAGTGGATTGCTGTAATTTCAATTAATTGATCTCTACTTCATTTATTTCATAAGGTTTTTGTGAAGAGCTTTAAAAGAGTGATTTTTCATATACCATTCCCTCTTTGATAGAGGGGAAAAATAAAAGCCCTTTATCAACTAATTGAATTAAAAAATTCAACTCAACCATAATCATGTAGGTGATTATAATTGCACAAACTTAAATGTAATTTCTCATAAATGATTTCTTTTCAAATCAGAATCTGTAGTGATTGACAGTAGGAATTAATTTTACATGTGGGAATTAAATTGCAAAATATTTCAATATAACCAAAGTACATCTTTTTCTAAACCCAGAAGTGCTTTTGTTTCAATAATGGAAAAACATATTTGTATTAATTAAATCAGTGAAATCAGATAGCTTTAATACAAGCTATTTTCCAAGGTCATGATCCTGAAAATCATTTGTGTTAGTTTGTATTATATTTTTTGAGAATTTTTATGGATACTAAATTTATGTAAGCATTTGTTTATTTAGTCACTTAAACAGAGTTATGTAACAAATAAATTCAGTAATACCATTCAGTTCAGTTCAGTTCAGTCGTTCAGTCATGTCCGACTACAACCCCATGGACTATAGCTCGCCAGGATTCCCTGTCCATTACCAACTCCCAGAACTTACTCAAACTCGTGTCCATCGAGTCATTGATGCCATCCAACCATACCATCCTCTGTAGTTCCATTATCCTACCCACCTTCAATCTTTCTCAGCATCAGGGTCTTTTCCAATGAGTCAGTATTCACATCAGGTGGATAAAATATTGGAGTTTTGGCTTCAGCATGAGTTCTTCACAGTTCAGGTACTGCTGAAGCCTGGCTTGGAGAATTTTGAGCATTACTTTACTAGTGTGTGCTGCTGCTGCTGCTGCTAAGTTGGTTCAGTTGTGTCCAACTCTGTGCGACCCCATAGATAGCAGCCCACCAGACTCCTTTGTCCCTGGGATTCTCCAAGCAAGAACACTGGAGTGGGTTGCCATTTCCTTCTCCAATGCATGCATGCATGGTATGTTGCTTCAGTCCTGTCCGACTCTGTGGAACCCATAAACAGCAGCCCACCAGGCTCCTCTGTCCACAGGATTCTCTAGGCAAGAATACTGGAGTGGGTTGCCATTTCCTTCTCCACTAACGGTGTGAGATGAATGCAATTGTGCAATAGTTTGAGCATTCTTTGGCATTGCCTTTCTTTAGGATTGGAATTAAACTGACCTTTAATCCTGTGGCCACTGCTGAGCTTTCCAAATTCCAAATGTGCTGGCAGATTGAGTGCAGCACTTTCACAGCATCGTCTTTTAGGATTTGAAATAGCTTAACTGGAATTCCATTGCCTCCACTAGCTTTGTTCATAGTGATGCTTCTTAAGACCCACTTGACTTTGCATTCCAGGATGTCTGGCTCTAGGTGAGTAATGGCATTACCGTGTTATCTGGGTTATGAAGATCTTTTTTGTATAGCTTTTCTGTGTATTTTTGACACCTCTTCTTAATATTTTCTGCTTCTGTTAGGTCCATACCATTTCTGTCCTTTATTCTGCCCATCTTTGCATGAGATGTTCCCTTGGGTCTCTAGTTTTTTTTTTTTTTTTAAGAGATCTCTAGTCTTTCCCATTCTATTATTTTCCTCTATTTCTTTGTATTGATCACTTAGGAAGGCTTTCTTACCTCTCTGTGCTATTCTTTGGAACTCTGCATTCAAATGGGTATATCTTTCCTTTTCTCCTTTGCCTTTTGCATTGTTTCTCTTCTCAGAGCTATTTATAAGACCTCCTCAGACAACCATTTTACCTTTGACATTTCTTTTTATTGGGGATGGTCTTGATCCCTGCCTTCTGTACAATGTCATGAACCTCTGACCATAATTTTTCAGGCACTCTGTCTATCATATCTAATCTCTTGAATCTATTTGTCACTTCCACTGTATAATTGTAAGTGATTTGATTTAGGTAATGGCTGAGTGGTCTAGTGACTTTCCCCACTTTCTTCCATTTAAGTCTGAATTTGGCAATTAGTTCATGATCTGAGCCACAGTCATCTCCCGGTCTTGTTTTTGCTAACAGTATAGAGCTTTTCCATCTTCAGCTACAAAGAATATAACCAGTCTGATTTTAGTGTTGGCCATCTGGTGGTGTCCATGTGTAGAGTCTTCTCTTGTGTTGTTGGAAGAGGGTGTTTGCTATGACCAGTGCATTCTCTTGGCAAAACTCTTGTTAGCCTTTGCCCTGCTTTGTTTTGTACTCCAAGGCCAAAGTTGCCTGTTACTCCAGGTATCTCTTGACTTTCTACTTTTGTGTTCTGGTCCCCTATAATGAAAAGGACACCTTTTTTTGGCTGTTAGTTCCAGAAGGTCTTACTGGTCTTCATGGAACCATTGAACTTCAGCTTCTTCAGCACTACTGGTTGGGGCATAGACTTGGATTACTCTGATACTGAATGGTTTGCCTTGGAAATGAACAGAGATCATTCTGTCATTTTTGAGATTGCATCCTAGAACTACATTTCAAAACTCTTGTTGACTATGATGACTAATCCATTCCTCCTAAGGGATTCTTGCGCACAGTAGTAGATATAATGGTCATCTGAATTAAATTTCCCCATTCTGGTCCATTTTGGTTCACTGATTCCTAAAATGTTGATGTTCACTCTTGCCATTTCCTGTTTGACCACTTCCAATTGCTTTGATTCACAGAACTAACATCCTATGCAGTATTGCTCTTTACAGCATTGGACTTACTCCTATCACCAGTCACATCCACAACTGGGTAGTGGTGTTGCTTTGGCTCCATCTCTTCATTCTTTTTGGAGTTATTTCTCCACTTACCTCAAGCAGCATATTGGGCACCTACCGACCTGGGGAGTTCATCTTTCCATGTCCTATCTTTTTGCCTTTTCATACTGTTCATTGGGTACTCAAGGCAAGAATATTGAAGTGGTTTGCCATTCCCTTCTCCAGTGGGCCACATTTTTCCAGAACTCTCTGCCATGGCCTGTCGTTCTTTGGTTGCCCTATGTGGCATGGCTCATAGTTTCATTACGTTAAAGAGGGCTGAGGTCCATGTGATCAGATTGGTTAGTTTTCTGTGATTGTGGTTTTCACTCATCTGTCCTCTGATGGAGAAGGATAAGAGGTTTATGGAAGCTTCCTGATGGGAGATGCTGATTGAGGAGGAAACTGGGTCTTGTCCTGATGGGTAGCACCATGCTCAGAAAAATTTCAATCCAATTTTCTGTTGATGGATGGGACTGTGTTCCCTCCCTATTGTTTTACCTGAGGCCAAACTATGGTGGAGGTAATGAAGATAATGGTGACCTTCTTCAAAATGTCCCATGCTGCCACTACTGTACTCAGTGCCCCCAGTCCTGCAGCAGGCCACTTCTTACCCACGCCTCTGCTGGAGACTCCTGGACACTCATGGGCAAGGTTGAGTCAGTCTCTTTTATGGTCACTGCTCCTTACACCTGGGTCCTGGTGCACAAAAGGTTTTGTTTGTGCCTTCCAAGAGTCTGTTGCCCCAGTCCTGTGTAAGTCCTGGTGGCTCTGTGGTGGATTAACAGCGACCTCCTTCAAGGGGTTCTATGCCATACCCAGGTCTACAGCATGCAGAGCCCCTGCCCATGCAGTGGTGCACTGTTGACCCATACCTCCACAGGAGACACTCAGACACAGTTCTGGCTCAGTCTCTGTGGGGTCTCTGGGTCCTGTGCACACAAGGCTTGTTTGAGCCCTCTGAGCAACTCTGGTGAGTATGGGGTCTGATTCTAAATTCAATTTAGCCCTTCCTACCATCTTTCTGAGGCTTCTCCTTTGCCTTGGATATTGGGTATCTTTTTTTGGTGGGATCCAACATTCTCCTGTCAACAGTAGTTCAGCACTGAGTTCTGATTTGGGAGTTTTCTCAGGAGAAGATGAGTGTATGTCCTTCTACTCCACCATCTTGGAGTCATTTTAGAATAATACCATTCAGTTCAGTTCGATTCAGTCCCTCAGTTGTATCTGACTCTTTGCAACACCATGAACTGCAGCAAGCCAGGACTCCCTGTCCATCACCAACCCCCGGAGTTCACCCAAACTCTTGTCCATCAAGTCAGTGATGCCATCCAGCCATCTCATCCTCTGTCGTCCCCTCCTCCTCCTGCCCCCAATCCCTCCCAGCATCAGAGTCTTTTCCAATGAGCCAACTCTTCGCATGAGGTGGCCAACGAATTGGAGTTGAAGCTTTAGCATCATTCCTTCCAAAGAACACCCAGGACTGATCTCCTTTAGAATGGACTGGTTGGATCTCCTTGCAGTCCAAGGGACTCTCAGGAGTCTTCTCCAACACCACAGTTCAAAAGCATCAATTCTTTGGCACTCAGCTTTCTTCACAGTCCAATTCTCATATCCATACATGACCACTGGAAAAACCATAGCCTTGACTAGACGGACCTTTGTTGGCAAAGTAATGTCTCTGCTTTTCAATATACTATCTAGGTTGGTCACAACTTTCCTTCCAATGAGTAAGTGTCTTTTAATTTCATGGCTGCAGTCACAATCTGCAGTGATTTTGGAGCCCCCCAAAATGAAGTCTGACACTGTTTCCACTGTTTCCCCATCTATTTCCCATGAAGTAATGCGACCAGATGCCATGATCTTAGTTTTCTGAATGTTGAGCTTTAAGCCAACTTTTTCACTCTCCTCTTTCACTTTCATCAAGAGGCTTTTTAGTTCCTCTTCACTTTCCGCCATAAGGGTGGTGTCATCTGCATATCTAAAGTTACTGATATGTCTCCCAGCAATCTTGATTCCAACTTGTGCTTCTTCCAGCCCAGCGTTTCTCATGATGTACTCTGCATAGAAGTTAAATAAGCAGGGTGACAATATACAGACTTGACGTACTCCTTTTCCTATTTGGAGTCTGTGGTTCCAGGTCCACTTCTAACTGTTCCTTCCTGACCTGCATATAGGTTTCTCAAGAGGCAGGTCAGGTGGTCTGGTATTCCCATCTCTTGAAGAATTTTCCACAGTTTATTGTGATCCACACAGTCAAAGGCTTTGGCATAGTCAATAAAGCAGAAATAGATGTTTTTCTGGAACTCTCTTGCTTTTTTGATGATCCAGAAGTTGTTTGCAATCTAATCTCTGGTTCTTCTGCCTTTTCTAAAACCACCTTGAACATCTGGAAGTTCATGGTTCATGTATTGCTGAAGCCTGGCTTGGAGAATTTTGAACATTACTTTACTAGCTTGTGAGATGAGTGTAATTGTGCGGTAGTTTGAGCATTCTTTGGCATTGCCTTTCTTTGGGATTGGAATGAAAACTGGCCTTTTCCAGTCCTGTAGCCATTGCTGAGCTTTCCAAATTTTCTGGCATATTGAGTGCAGCACTTTCATAGCATCATCTTTCAGGATTTGAAATAGCTCAACTGGGATTCCATCACCTCCACTAGCTTTGTTCATACTGATGCTTTCTAAGGCCCACTTGACTTCACATTCCAGGATGTCTGGCTCTAGGTGAGTGATTATACCATCGTGATTATCTGGGTCATGAAGATCTTTTTTGTGCAGCTCTTCTGTGTATTCTTGCCACCTCTTCTCGCAAATCAAAACTACAATGAGATATCTCACACTGGTCAGAATGGCCTTCATCAAATAGTCTACAAAAATGAATCCTGGAGAGGGTGTGGAGAAAACTGAATGTTCTTGCATTGTTGGTGGGAATGTAAATTGATACAGCCACTATAGAAGACAGTTTGGAGATTCCTTAAAAAACTACGAATAAAACCACCATATGACCCAGCAATCCCATTCCTAGGCATATACGACTAAGAAATCAAAATTTAAAAAGACACATGTATCCCATTGTTCATTGCAGTACTATTTACAATAGCTAGAACATGGAAGCAACCTATACGTCCATTGACAAATGAATCAATAAAGAAGTTGTGGTACATATACACAATGGAATATTACTCAGCTATAAAAAGAACCACATTTGAGTCAGCTCTCTAGGTGGATGAACCTAGAACCTATTATACAGAGTGAAGTAAGTCATAAAGAGAAAGATAAATCTCTTGTTCTAATGCATATATACGGAATCTAGAAAAATGGTACTGAAGAATTTATTTACAGACCAGAAATGGTGAAAGAGACATAGAGAATAAACCAATGGACATGGGGAGAGGGGAGGAGAGGGTGAGGTGTACAAAAAGAGTAACATGGAAACTTACATTACCATATGTAAAGTATATAGCCAATGGGAATTTGCTGTATGACTCAGGAAACTCAAACAGGGGCTCTGCATCAACCTAAAGGGGTGGAAGGGGAGTGAGATGGGAGGGAGGTTCAAAAGGGAGGGAATATATGTATACCTATGGCTGATACATGTTGAGGTTTGACAGAAAACAGCAAAATTCTGTAAAGCAATTATGCTTCAATACAAAATTAATTAATTAAAAAAGATCCAGAAAATAATTATAAAGATTTTCTTTAATGGCTAGTTAATGAAAGAAAGTCAACTTATTCAAGATTTATTGTTTCATATTTTATTGGATAATTGGCATATGTATTTAATATATTTTATGTGCTTATAAGTATGCCTTAGACCACTTCATAATTTTTTACTGAATGCAAGAATTTCCATTTAGATAATAGTTTATTTATTCTTAATATCCTAAGCTTTTTTTTTTTAATCCTTATAGGAAATTGTACTTGTTTTCCTTGTGTGAAATTGTTTGGCATAACTGTTAATAGGGCAAAAATGATGAAATGTTGGTGCTTCAACACTTTGCAGGGAAGTTGAGAGTTTTGATTTTTAGGATGCTTTTGAGCTGTGGTGTTGGAGAAGACTCTTGAGAGTCCCTTGGAGTACAAGGAGATCCAACCAGTCCATTCTAAAGGAATTAGTCCTGGGTGTTCACTGGAAGAAATGATGCTAAAGCTGAAACTCCAGTACTTTGGCCACCTCATGCAAAGAGTTGACTCATTGGAAAAGACTCTGATGCTGAGAGGGATTGGTGGCAGGAGGAGAAGGGGACGACAGAGGATGAGATGGCTGGATGGCATCACCGACTCGATGGATGTGAGTTTGAGTGAACTCCGGGAGTTGGTGATGGACAGGGAAGCCTGGCGTGCTGCAATTCATGGGGTCGCAAAGAGTCAGACATGACTGAGTGACTGAACTGAACGGAACTGAAATGTAGATTTTGCTGTGATTTCAAATCTTCAACTCTCTTTACTGTTCTACACACAGCATGATGTAAGAGTTGGAAACCTGACACAAGCAACAAATGCCAAGCTCAATTTTTCTGGCTTTATGCATTTAGGTTAATCCTATATCTAACATTTCTCAATAGATCCCTACCTGTGGATATTATAATTCTCCCAATATTAAGCACTATCTTATTATTTCTTCTCCATTTTCATTATAGACATTATCAACCAATCAATGCAAAAACTTGTTGAGTAACATTTATGTTCAAAATACTTGGCACGACAATAGGCAAAGATACACTTGGAGATGTAGAGAAGACTCAGTTTTGTAAGAACTTTCAATATTTTTCAAATAAACAGCTGAGATCAATGATCACTTTAACCAAAGCAAGACATGTTTGTATCAATATGTAATTTTCTTTGATAACAATTTGCTCTTGCTTCAATCATAGCATCAAGAATTGACAAAGTTCTGCTTATTTTGTAGGAGATGTAATATAGTGAATAGAGATAGACTGTTGGTGTTTATTTATCCACAATGTCACCAGCACTACAGATCAACAGTATGTATTATACTTGCAAAGAATATGCCCAGCTAGTAATTCATGTGCTGGAGGAAATAAAATGAATAAATAAATAAATAAATAAAATATGATGCCTTTGTCCTCAAAGTGCCTGTTTGTTGATGTAGCTCTCATGTTGTTTGATCTAGAGTGGACCTTTATTGCATCTAGTTGAAAATCTTTCACTTACAGATGTAAAACCATAATCCCCTGTGGTAGGGAATGGTGTGCATGAAATTGGTGATGGAGGATGATTTGCTATACATTCAGCCTGGCCTACAATTCAGGCCTTCTAATTCTCTTGTCTGTATTCCTCTTCCAATGTCACACTGCCTTTCATGCCTGAAGTTATAAAAAGACATTTTCCAGGACTTGGAAGCCTCACAAACCCAAGGTAGCTCCATCTGGTATGCATGTAAACACACACATGCACATACACACACACTGTTTCTTGGCTCACTAGGCAGAAGTGCATTAAGATTTGAACATGAAACAGCTCAAGAAGAAAGTGAAAAGTGAAAGTGAAGTCACTCAGTCGTGTCCAATTCTTTGTGACTCTGTGTAGCCTACCAGGCTCCTCCCTCCATGGGATTTTCCAGGCAAGAATACTGGAGTGGGTTGCCATTTCCTTCTCCAGGGGATCTTCCCAACTCAGGGATAAAACCCAGGTGTCTTGCACTGCAGGCAGATGTTTTACCCTCTGAGCCACCAGAGAAGTCCTGCGGAAGAAGAAATACAAAATATACATTGTAAGATACCAGAGAAGGCCATTTTTCACAGAAGGAAGAGATAAGAATGGCCTAGAGTATTTGGAGTAGCCAGTCCATTTCTTTTCAGAGATAAATTTCAAAATATCATCTGGCTGAGAGATTGATTCTCTTGTGGGAAGTGCTATCCATTTATATGGTATTTAATTTGAATTCAGTAAAAAGGACTCTCTCTGCAGTAATCTTTTCTGTACATTTATACCTCAGGGAGTGGCAGAGTATGATGTGAACGGGTTCAGTGGCTGACTGTCATAAGGATTTTCATACTAATTTAACTTATTACCATTATCAGCTGCTGTCAAGGGGAGTTTTTAACTTAACAATAGGAAACATGCCTCTGGACAGCACATTCCTTGCAGCATTCATAAACATCCTCATAATACTTCTAGAAAGGGAAAATCTAATTTCACTGTAAAATTGCTTCTATTGTGTGTATGTTTATTTCAAGTTTGTCAGGTTTTGCCTCTAAATTTTAGTTTCAAGAACTCTTCTAATCCATAGCTTTTATGGGTCAGTTAATTAAAAAGTGGTAATATATTTCAATTAGTGTGTATAAATGACTATCCAATGATATACACCATTTACCAGATGACTATATAAATATATACGCTATTTATTCTTATTATTCTCTTTATAAGAATTCATCCCACTGATGTAAAATTAAGTTTAAAAAATATTAACTATTCTATTAAATTATTTTCAATGGTAAATACATTATGGTAGATTCTTGACATTCTCAGGAAATACATATAATGCTACTAATCCTATTACTTGTTTCCTTTCTGATTCATATTCTTAAATAGAACAATTTATATAGCATAATTCCCATGTATAATATAATTAAAAGAAAAAAAAACACTCTGAGATATGGATGCTGGCAGTAGCTGGATTCACTCACAAATCCTGACACTTCCTTTCACTTAATGGTTTTGTTGTGTGATTACATTTTATGCCTCTGCCAGAAAGCAAGTAATTGCATAATATTGACTCAGGCTCACTCTCAAAAATCAATGATAGAAAAGCTAAAAATCTGAAAATTAGTTTGATTGCTCATAATCACTTTTTAGTGATGCCTTATTTTCAGTCATGATCTAGAGGACTGAGCTTTCCTGAAGACAATCATTAAGTATGTGAACTGTTGCTGCTTCAGCAATTGATTTTACAGAATTCTTAAATGAAAAATTTAAGTATTTGTGTGAGGGAGTTTTAAAGGAGATTTCTCTAAATATTTCACTAAGATGCTCAATAAGCTTGAAATAAAAATCAGTACAAGGTGATAATGACATGCTCACACATTCTTGAACTAAGAAATCTAAAGTAAAGTTTCACATTTTTATAGGTCAAAATTATTTAGTATTAATTAAAATGTGTATATTAAGCATAATGATTAATAACAGCATAGCATAGCATTTGATAGCACAAGCTCTGCAATCAAATATATAGGGGTTCATTTTCTGACATCAGTATTAACTGGCTGTATGACTTGAAATGTATTAATCAATTCCCTTAAGTCCAGTTTCTTCAGGCAATATATGGATATAATAATCATTTTATCATAGAATTGAGGGAAAAATAAATCTACATATATAAAAATTATCTGTAAAATAAATTATATATATATATATATATGTATTATATAGGCATAGACATATACATGGCTTCCCTGGTAGCTAAGATGATAAAAAATCCACCTGCAATGAAGGAGACCTGGGTTCCATTCCTGGATTGGGAAGATCCCCTGGAGGAGGGCATGGTAACCCTCTCTAGTATTCTTGCCTGGAGAATCCCCATGGGCAGAGAAGCCTGGCAGGCTACAGTCCATAGGGTCGCAAAGAGTTGGATACGACTGAGATACTCAGCTCAGCACAGAACATACATCTATAAGGGGCTTCCCTGATGGCTCAGCAGTAAAGCATCCACCTACAAGGCAGGAGACTCAGGAGATGCAGGTTTGATTCCTAGGTCGGGAAGATTCCATGGAGGAGGAAATGACACTCCACTCCAGTATTCTTGCCTGGAAAAATTCCGTGAACAGAGGAGCCTGGCAGGCTAGAGTCCATAGGGTCACAAAAACTTGTACATGACTGAGCTGCTAAGCACACATACATACATATATGTGTGTGGTAGTCTCTCAGTCATGTCCGACTCTTTGTGACCCCATGGACTATAGCCCACCAGGCTCCTCTGTCCATGGGATTTCCCAGGCAAGAATACTGGAGTGGGCTGCCATTTCCTTCTCCAGGGGATCTTCCCAACCCAGAAATCGAACTCAGGTCTCCCACATTGTGGACAGACTCTTTACCGTTTGAGCCACCAGGGAAGCCCCACATATATAAACTCCATTAAAATATATTTCACACATATATAGTGTATATATATATATTATTTTTATTTATATTTTTATATACAAAGTTCTTAGAAACCTGCCTGTCACATATTCAGCACTCAAATTGCTAAAATATATGTTCACACTATGTAATTTCACTAAAGTATTAGGTAAAATAGAAAAATATAGAGAGAAATGTCTAGTGCCTATTGTAATCTGAATAGGATATAATAATTGCATATATTATATATGTGTATACGTATATAAATACACATAGTATATTTTATATAGATGTATACATAAATTACTAAGATTTTTCCTATTGTCTTCTTCAAAACTCTACCAACTTCTGCCTATTGCCAATTCCATAGTCACTTCTATATTTTCAGATATTTATTACAGCTTTGTCTCACTCCAGGTACCACAATCTATCATTTGCCCATCACTGCTGTAGAAGATTACCAAAGAGTGTTCTAACAATATAAATGTACTATCATTCAGATCCAGAGATCAGAACTATAAAACGGATTACTTTCTTTCTGGAGACTCTAGAGGAAAATCCATTTCCTTTTTCCGGCTTCTAGGTGCTGACTTGATTCCTTGACTCATAGTTATTTATCACTTCTACTCCTATTCCACCATCCCATCTTCTTCTCTAGCTAATTCTTTTGTCTCCTTTTCTTTCCTCCCTTTATAAAGATTTTGTGGATGTATTAAGCAGATCTGCTTTATCCCAGTTAATCCCCCATCTCAAGATCCTTGACTTAGTCGGATAAGCAAAGTCCCTTTTCCCATATAAAGTGGCATAATCACAGATTCTGGGGATTAAGATGTGGGAATCTTTGGGGGACCATTATTCTGCATACTATAATAATGATGCATAATTAAAGTAAAATTTTTGTAGTGGAAATCACAGGGATTCTGAATTTGAGAGAAAAAAGTCATGTTTCTTTGTGATATTCGGAAAAGCATTTTTAAATAGTTGTCTAATAGAAAATAGAGAGAAACTAGGAAAGGCTTCAACAAATATAAGGAACAGGAGTCCATAGATGTCTTTAGCCCTTTTTTGCCTTAATAGATAATGGTCTAAATCTTTCTCCCAATTTTTTTTTTTTCAATCATGCTACAAGTTCTGTGAATCAAAGCTGCTATGGCCAGTCACTTTTGAACATTCCCTGCTTCCTGAAATCCAGTCAATCAACTCCGTGTTTTTTACTCACCAGCAATTGTACCGCAGTTTTGGAATGACCAACAAGCAAATAGCCAACTGATACTTTGAGTAGAAGCCTTCCAGGTCTGCAGAAACCATAACAATTTCCCAAACAATGACTCTAGAAATCACTAGTTTCTATGACCTTTCCTCTCATCATCAGAGCAACAGTCTTCTTTCTTCACTCAGTCCTTGTATGTTAGAAGTCAGAATGTCAGTGATTATAACTGGAAAGAAGTATGCAAGGTCTTGACAGCCTCTTAATTATTATATTTAATAATGTGCTACTCCTGTTGTAACAATTCAAAAGACACCAGGTTTTTGGTATCTTTGCTTTTAGGAAACTCATATTTTCAGTGAATAATAATATAAAAATGTGAGACTTTTTTTGTTCATGATAAGTGAGGACCTAAATATACAGACATAAATACTGCAGTTGGTGACTGCAGCCATGAAATTAAAAGATGCTTGCTCCTTGGAGGAAAAACTATGACAAACCTAGACAACATATTAAAAAGCATAGACAGAATTTTGCCAACAAAGGTCCAAGTAGTCAAAGCTATGGTTTTTCCAGTAGTCATGTATGGATGTGAGAGTTGGACCATAAAGAAAGCTGAGCACCGAAGAATTGATGCTTTTGAACTGTGGTGTTGGAGAAAACTCTTGAGAGTCTCTTGAACTGCAAGATCAAGCCAGTCAATCCTAAAGGAAATAAGTCCTGAATATTCCTTGGAAGGACTGATGCTGAAGCTGAAGCTCCAATACTTTGGCCACCTGATGCAAAGAACTGACTCATTGAGAAAGCCCCTGATGCTGGGAAAGATTGAAGGCAGAAGGAGAAGGGGACGACAGAGGATGAGATGGTTGGATGGCATCACCGACTTGATGGACATGAGTTTGAGCAACTCCAGAAGTTAGTGATGAACAGGGAAGTCTGCAATGCTCTACTACATGGGGTCGCAAAGAATCAGACGTGACTGAAGGATTGAACTGAGCTGAACTGAATTATACAGAGGAAATTTAAACAGGACAATAGGATTTAACCTAAAGCTACAATGCTTGATAGAAATTATAATGTTATAAAAAGAAGATAACACAAAGGGTAAGATTAAATAAAGATGATGATGATGGTCGTGGTGACAGTGGTAATTAAATATTTACATGAATGATCTCAACAAATGTGTAAGTGCTATTACATCCTTTGACACACGAGAAAACTGGGATTCAGAGAGTCTGTGACTTTCTCAAAGTTGTATCACTAGTACATCACATTAAAATAAGTTGATGATTCTAATTTAAAAGAGCTATTTCTCATTCCCTGAATTTCATAATTAAAAATCATAAAGATTTTTGCTATATATAGGATAGAAATAAGGACAGGCAAAATAAGGCAGTGGTTGACCATATTTCTGCACATATCCAACATCTAACCACCTTCATCACAAACAATGACTAACTTGGATTTCATATTTCCTGACTAGCTATTAGAATGTTTATTTATGAGATTCTACAAATCTACTGATTCATTCACCTTAGACAAGTTGGTCTATATAACTCTTTACTGTTAAACTGTTTTCTAAGTGGGTACAATAATAGGTCTGAATTAAAGGTAAGTACTTATCACAGTGTCACTGATATGAACTAAAGGCATTAATTATCACAATGCCTTATATACACTAAACATTCATTTAAAGATACTTGCTGTTAATAGTAATATCATCATCACTGTTGTAATTTTAAATTATAAATGGATAGTGTCATTTATCTATACCAAGCTCAGCTTCCAGATACATACAGCACTTTGGACTCTGGCACCTGACCGAGATAACTTCTGCTAAAGAACCTATTCAGCCCTGGGATTTCTTTGGAAGGAATGATGCTAAAGCTGAAACTCCAGTACTTTGGCCACCTCATGCGAAGAGTTGACTCGTTGGAAAAGACTCTGATGCTGGGAGGGATTGGGGGCAGGAGGAGAAGGGGACGACAGAGGATGAGATGGCTGGATGGCATCACTGACTCGATGGATGTGAGTCTGAGTGAACTCTGGGAGTTGGTGATGGACAGGGAGGCCTGGCATGCTGCAATTCATGGGGTCGCAAAGAGTCGGACACGACTGAGCCACTTAACTGAAGTGAACTAAAATGAAATAACCTATGCCCATATTTCAAAATTCTGTTCAGTTTTTATTTCACTTAGTTTTCGCTCTTATTTCCTTCTGAGGTATGTGTTCAACTCAGCATACACATTCTAATTAAGCTGGATTTTAACAGTGTGGCTTGCACTTTTGAGCTTCCCTTAGTGTTGATACAGCAATAATACCTTGCAACCTGATATTCTTGTACAGTGAAATTTTGCCCTATACTTGGACAGTCTAGATAATGTCTTCAGTCTTTAGCCTGTATGATTTGCCTTACTTTCACCATTGCTGATCAACCTCCTTTTATGTTTCAATTAAATAAAAATTTGGAAATCACTCTCTACTAACATTTCACTTACTTGTACATATAAACTTCCTAGTCTTCTGAGGTATCTCAAATAGAATCCTGAGAAAGGCTCATCCAGATAATGTTAAAGAAAGAAACAACACTCAACCTTGTATACTTGTCTTTGATTGAGCCTACGATAAAGAGAACTGTGGGAATCTGCTGCAATCTAGTTCTTCAAATGTTCTACCAAAAGGGTGTTCAATGTGTAAATAAATTATATTCTATCTTCTTGTTTTGGATATATATTTTTAATATTTGACTAAGCTTTTCATCTTGAGATAAATGTAGATTCACAGACAATTGTAAGAAATAATACAGAGAGATACTATGTACCCTTTTCCCAGTTTTCTCCATGGGTAATGTCTTTAAAAAACAGTATAATTTCATGACCAGGTTATTGAAATCTATTCAGTCAAGATAAAGACTATTTCCATCATCACAGGAACACTAAAATTTCCCTTTTGTACCCACATCCATTCTTCTCTCAACTTTATCCTTTGTAACTCCTGACAACCACTGGTCTGTTTTCCATTTTTATAATTTGTCATTTCAATAAAGTTATATAAATGGAATCATACCATATGAATCTTTTGAGATTGATAGAATAATTTTACCATTTAGTAATTCTCTGGATATTTATTCAAGTTGCTGAGTGTAGCAAGTGTTCATTTCCTTTATTTTGTGTTCATATTTTGAAAGATGGATGTAACAGTTTGTTTAACCATTTGCCCACTGAAAGACATCTGGGTTGACTGCAATTTTTTGCTATTAAAAATAAACTGCTATAAATATTCATATTTTTGTTTGAACACAAGTAAGTTGTACTTCTCTGAAATAAATACCTAAATGTGTAGTTGCTGGGTAGTTATATATTTAGTTTTGTAAGAAATTGATGAATATTTTCTGAATTATTGTATCTTTACATGTTCTTACCAGCAATGTATAAATGATTCCATTTCTCCACATCCTTGAAAGTATTTTCTGTTGTGACTATATTTTATTTTAGATATTCTGATAGGTTTGTAGAGAATTCTCATTGTGGTTTTAACATGCATTTCTCTAAAGGTCAATGCTGAATATTTTTAATTGTGATTAGTTGCCATCTCTAGATCCTCTCAACTGAAATGTTTCTTCATGTCTCTTCCCATTTTCTAATTGAATTATTTGTTGTGTTACTACTGACTTGAGAATTCCTCATATAATCCAGATATTAGTCTTCCATGAGCTATGTTATTCACAAAAATTTTTCCTTATGCTATAGCCTATCTTTTAATTTTATTAACAAGGTCTTATAAAGAGTAAAATTTTAATTTTGATAAAGTGTGATATATCACTTTTTCCTTTTATGGATCATACTTTGGGTTTCAAGTCTAAGAACTCTATGCCAGACCTTAGAAGTCAAAGATTTTCTCTGATGTGTTATTCTAAGATTTGCATATTTTTACAATTTTATCTTTAAGTGTGTCAACCATATTAAGTGAGTTTTGATATTGCTTGTGAGAGTAAGGTTTAGAGTCATTTTTTCTGCACAACTTACAGTTATAGTAATGAATACTATATGTGATTATCAGAGGGATAGATCAAAAGAATAAATCCTCTGATAATAAACTTATTATCTAACATAGATCAAGAGAACAAGACAGAAAACCCCAAAATAGAATCATACAAATATGCCCAACTGATTTTTTATAAAGGATCAAGAGTAGTTCAGTGAAGGAAAGGCTTTTCAATAAATGGTACTGTAGCATTTGCTCATCCCGCTGGGACTGTAACAGAGATTAAACCGGTTATATCATTTTAGAGAGAATTGCCATCTTTTAGTATGCAGACTCTTCCAATCTATGAACAAGACACATCTCCACATTTCTTTATATCATCTTTGATTATGTTCATTAGTATGGTATGGTTTTTATCATGTACGTTCTGTACAGGCTTTTTTTTTTTTTTTTTACATTTATATCTCGAGTATTCCTTTTTCATCAGGTTTTGATATATATATTCCTGCTGTCCTAAATCCTCATCTGACTTTATTATGAGACTTCACTTTGACCTGTGGTTTCCTCTGGATTTCTTGCACCTAAGATTTCTTGATGTGCTCCTTTCATTATCATCTAGGTCCCTCACTCATGATGATACAGGTCAAATATGATGCCAGAAGGGCACTCTCATTTATTATAAATAGCTACTCTTATTAGTTACCCATTTCAGCTCCTCTTAGACTTCCAACATCCAAGCTCTTTCATTTTCATTTTAATTCGTTCCAGAAGCAGATATCAAGAATGATTGAAAATTGAGAGACCAACTAGTTTGGCATTTCTGAAACTTTATTTTTTAGTAAAATACTGCTAGAAAAACTTCAATTCTTTTGTTAAATAATGTGCAGAGTGGAAGAAGCGAAAGTGCCAAAATATGTTTTTGTTTTGTTTGTTTTTGCTTCCTAAAATAAAGTTTTAAAATATCGATTCACTGAGAAAGAGAGTTTGTCAGGTTCTGAAAGCAGTAATAGAAAATTTTGTTCATGAAAGTCAGATAAGATTTTTCTGCCCCATTCCAGAATAGAGTAAATGCTTTCTGTGAAGACTAGATTTGAGAAATGAAAGAGATATTTAGTCGAGTGATTTGTGTGTCCAGAACAGAGCTAGGAAGGGATGAGAATAAAATCAGGGCAGACTCCAGAATAGTTTGGGAAAATAAAACGGGGCTGGAGAAAACTGCGTTGTGCTATATGTCAGTACAGTGTGTACATAAATGTAAATTGTTCAGCTTTTATGAATGAATTTTGTTAACTGACTTTTATCATGAGCCTTCACTATCAACTTATGATATTAGACCCTTCATTGTGGATATATTTTGTAGTTCTTATTCTTTATTCAGGTTTTTGATAAAATTTTGCTGAAAATTTACTCATCCCAAATTGAGACATCCCCACAAGTGTTTGGAGTAGTGAAAATAGGCCCGTTGTCAAGGAAAGAGGCACACAATGAAGGAGAATATATGTGACACACACCGCATATGTGGAAAGTAGAACTAAATAAACCTTAGATATTTGAGTTTATTTTCATTGAGGGACTGAAGCCTAATGTAAATGACAGAGTCAGATACTCCTAGCTTCCCATATACAACTTCCAAAATCAGCAAATCCATAATCACAAATGACTGAATTTGTAGGAAGGATTTGCGAAATATACTGTGACTCGTCTCTATTGAAGAATGATCTTGAAATTCAAAAGGAGAGATACTAATTCCAGAAGTGGGCCAAGATAAGATTAGGAGAGAACAGTGAAAAGCCATGAAGGCTTGTCCGTAGATACCGGGTTTTGGCACAGACAGTAAGATTTACAGTGAGAGTTTTCAATGACCCACATTTATGTGAAAATTCAGTAATTGAAAATTGTCTCATTGAGATACTGGGAAGAGAACACATGCCAAAAAACAGATTCAAATCACCAAGGGAGAAAAGGAGGACAAAAAAGAAAAACATTACCTGCAGAATAGTTTGCCATTTCCAAACAATTAGGTTCATTTTCCAGGAGCTTGGAACCGGGGTTAAGTGGTTTCAGTCTCAATCTTCTGGTTTCAGGAACAGAGAAAATATAAACCTTGAAACTGTGGGCAAACATTTATGCTGTCCGGCAGGTCTTTTAAAATATTGAGTTGGCAAGCACAGAAATTGAGCATATGGCTTAGCACAGCTGTACACAAGAAAGAATATATAGCTTACTAAGAATATAAGTTCAGAATTTAAAAAAAGCTCGGTTCAAATGTCAGGCAAACGTCACTAGCTTATCTTGAAATCTTGAATAAATTGTGCTGTGTTCTGTGATGCTCAGTTATGTCCAGTTCTTTGCACCATGTGGACTGTTGCCTGATAGGCTCCTCTGTGCATGGGATTCTCCCTGCAAGAATACTGGAGTAGGGAACCAACTCCTCCTCCAGGAGATCTTCCTGACCCAGGGATCAAATTCATGTCTCTTGAGCTGGCAGGTGAATTCTAGTACTCTTGCCTGGAAAATCCCATGGACGGAGGAGCCTGGTAGGCCGCAGTCCATGGGGTCGCTAAGGGTCGGACATGACTGAGCGACTTCACTTTCACTTTTCACTTTCATTCATTGGAGAAGGAAATGGCAACCCACTCCAGTGTTCTTGCCTGGAGAATCCCAGGGATGGGGGAGCCTGGTGGGCTGCCGTCTCTGGGGTCACACAGAGTCGGACACGACTGAAGCGACTTAGCAGTAGCAGCAGCAGCAGCAGCACCAACTAATGTTAAATAATACCATTCATATTTCCCTAGCATTCAGAACAATAGATCTACTACAAAGTAGGAGCATATGTCATGTGCAAGTTTTATTATATATCTGACATACAGTAGTGCTAAATAAATTTTAACAAAAATAAGACAAAACAAAAATGAAAGACCAGAACTGGCAGGAATTGGGCCTTCTTAAGGATGTAGAGGTGCATGAGGGGTGGAGAAAGATAGTCAAGAGCAGTGAATATGATGAGAGGAAGGCCTGAAAAAGATAGAAGGGGATATAAAAGAGTAGACTATTAGTTTTTCAAGGTTTTTCTAAGAATAACTTTTTTATGCTATTTCCCTAAAATGTTGCTTACTAATAAACTATTCTCTAGTTTTCTGAAAATAAGACTGGCCTCTTAAAATGGCTTAGTCTGAAGTCAGTATAATTATTCCACTACAGTTTTACCTCTTTCTGTTCAGTTTATCTAATACTCTGTCCATATTATAATATTTAGCATGTTGGTCATTTTCTTCCCTAGTGTTCAACTGAATGATAGAAAGCCTCAACTCAAATTTCATTTCCTACCTCACTGCTGAGTAAAATAGAAAAAAAAAAAAAAAAAAGAGAGTTTAGCACCACTATCCACAAGAGCAGTTGTGATCAAATTAGACTTAATTGTCTCACATATTCATACTTCTCCATCTTTCACTGCCAGCAATCATTGAAGATTAAAATAGCAGAAACTGAAGCAACAAAATACACCTGACATGGATGATAGTAACTGAATTTGGATTTATAGAAATTGCAGAGTCAACTTTGGTTAGGCAAAAGGGTGTGTGTGTGTGTGTGTGTGTGTGTGTGTGTGTGTGTTTTGCCCACGGTTATAATTTTTCTAAGAGAAGTGGCTTTGTTGTGAAAGATATGCTGCAGCAGAAACTGCTTATTAAGCTATAAAAAAATAGTTTTAGATCACAACATATAACTAACATGGAAAGGTAACTCCTTCAGAATCAGGAACTTACTGACAATGACTAAGTATGAGGAGCAACTACACTTCTATGTGACTTCCCCAGATTTTGAGCTACATAGATTTTTGTTTTGGAAAAAAGTATTCAAAGATGTTTCTTCTGTGCACATAATTGACCTGGATTTCTCTTTCAGGTATTCTGAGAGAATCAGTAGCAATATCCTAACTCATCATGTATTCTGAAACATATAACTTTAAGCTATAAAACCATTTTGTTAAATATAAGTCTTGTCCACCGGCATGTGGTATCTAGAAGGTAAAATGAAGGCCATACTGGATCACTATGATTGAAGGAGTGAAAGAGTGTATGGGATCTGTTTACCCCTATATAGAAGAGCAACATAGTCCACATGTTTTTAATCAGTCATGTTGTCAGAATTTACCTTCTTTATTTAACCTCACATAAATGTAGGTTTTGTTTATTACTATGATTCTGAAGATAATTACTAAATCATTTTATCTTGATATATAGAGTTTCTTATAGAATATTTGGGCTCCACAATCACTGCAGATGGCGATTGCAGCCATGAAATTAAAAGACTCTTACTCCTTGGAAGGAAAGTTATGACCAACCTAGATAGCATATTCAAAAGCAGAGATATTACTTTGCCAAAAAAGGTCCATCTAGTCAGGCTATGGTTTTTCCAGTGGTCATGTATGGATGTGAGAGTTGGACTGTGAAGAAAGCTGAGCACCGAAGAATTGATGCTTTTGAACTGTGGTGTTGGAGAAGACCCTTGAGAGTCCCTTGGACTGCAAGGAGATACAACCAGTCCATCCTAAAGGTGACCAGTCCTGGGTGTTCATTGGAAGGATTGATGCTGAGGCTGAAACTCCAATACTTTGGCCACCTCATGCAAAGAGTTGACTCATCGGAAAAGACCCTGATGCTGGGGAGGGATTGGGGGCAGGAGGAGAAGGGGACGACAGAGGATGAGATGGCTGGATGGCATCACCGACTCAATGCACATGAGTTTGGGTGAACTCCAGGAGCTGGTAATGAACAGGGAGGCTTGGTGTGCTGCGATTCATGGGGTCACAAAGAGTCGAAAACAACTGAGCAACTGAACTGAACTGAATGATAAGAACTTATTAGAAAGTTTTGTAAACTAAAAAAAAAAAAACTCACGCTTGACTTTCAAGATTTATTGTTATGGTTTCTCATGTTCGCAAAGTTGTATATTTTCTTATTTCCTGACATTTACTTCTGCATGAATTCTGATGCCGTTGCATCATCTAGTCCCTGAGAACTTGCCCCCTTATTGACCTATGGTGTGCCAAGAAATCCAGCTTTTATGTATGTATCATTTCATTCAGGACTGGTTTATATAATAGAATGCCTCCATTTGTTAATTGCACCACAGTATGAAATGCAACAATAATTATACTTCCTTATACAAGTATCTAATAAGATGGCTTGCAAAATCCTCTTAACTTAATTTCTACTACTTTATTTCAAAACAAGAAAATACACTTATCAGACAAACCAAGGTACCATATAATATTATTTTCAAGTACTCTTTCTCCACAGGACCTGAGTTCAAAACCCAATTCTACCATCCTTTAATCTGTGATCTTGAAGGAATTCTTTATATTTCTCATGAGTATTAGATGGCACTGATTTTAAGTTGAGGCATAAATAGATTTCTTTATAAGATACAAGGTTATCAAGGGGGATGGGAGGAATTTTTATGCATCATATGACATATTTTATTACTTGTGTTTATATTCTGGGCTTCACCAGCGGCTTAGCAGTAAATAATCCACCTGCAATGCAGGAGATGAGGCATAGGAGATACTGATTTGATCCCTGGGTTGGGAAAATCCCCTGGAAGAGGGCATGGCAACCCACTCCAGTATTCTTGCCTGGAAGAATCCCATGTACAGAGGAGACTAGCAGGTTATATTCCATAGGGTCGTAAAGAGTTGGACAAGACTGAAGTGACTGAGCACACACGCAAGTGTTTGTGTTCTCAATTTATTTAAAGAGGTATTTTAGTCTTATTTAGATTTATATACATACCATTCTTATACAGACATAAAGGAAATAAAAATAAATTTGTGATATATTTGTAATTGCTTCTTATTCAGAAACTGAATTTAGGGAATTGCTTTTAGATTTAGAGAAAATGTATAAATAAATAAATATATATATATTTTTTTTCACCATAATGTCACTTGTGCCATAAAGAACACTGGCAACCCAGCATTTCTTTAAAGTGTATTTCATTATTCCACCTGGGGCTGCCTTGTAAATTATTACTGGTGCCACCAACCAAAATGCAAGCTTTCACTTTGAAGCTTTCTGGATCATATGAGAGAGTTACCATGACAAATGCTGTGGAAGACTATACAATCTTTTTTATTGTGTTGTGAGCTCATCCACCAGCTGCAGAGGGTGTTGAATGCTCACAACTCACAACCATGCTACTCCCCAAAGGATTAAACTCAGCTGATAGAGCCACCTAGCCCAGAGATATCCTGGGGATGCTCCATGTTCAGGGACTTGTGGATACAGAAGTATAGCAGTTCTAGCCCCTTGACCCTGGGTAGGACAACTTCTTGATATACTTAGGCATTTCCTATGGATACAGGCTAAGACTTGTCCTACTGTGTAACTACAGGTTAGTCTAGCTCCTTCCAGTATTCTATCCAGCTTCTCTTCTAATCCAAGTGGTTTATCTTGAAAAAACTCAGTAAATCACTAGTGATTTCCATCTTTTAAGCTTATCATCTAGTTGCATGTGTGCTCAGTCACTCAGTCATGTCCGACTCTTTGTGACCCCATGGATTGCAGCCTCCCAGGCTCCTCTGTCCATGGAATTTTTCCAGGCAAGTATACTGAAATGGGTTATCAATAACTCCTCCAGAGGATCTTCCTGACCCAGGGATCGAACCTGTGTCTCCTGCATTGGCAGGCAGATTCTTTATCACTGAGCCAACAGGGAGGTCCCTAGTATCTAGTTACCTGACATAAATCAGTAACTTTAAGAACCTTAAGATTACAACCAGAATTCATATCTCTTTTCTCAAACAGAGTACTTGTGACTTGCTGATTGAAACCCAGTTTTCGCAGCTCTCCATTTATGGCCCCAGGCACAACAACAAGAGTTGAGCATGTTAGGTGTAAAAATACCCTGGCTTGCTGCTATTAGAGAAAGCCATTAATTGTGAGAAACATTCTTATTGAAAAGATTTTTAAATTGTAAAATATGTGCATCTTAGTTATTGAAGAAATATAGTACTTAACATTTTATTACTCAGTTTCCTTATCTGGACATGGAAAAACAGACTGGCTCCAAATTGGGTAAGGAGTATGTCAAGGCTGTATATTTTCACCCTGCTTATTTAACTTATATGCAAAGTACATCATACAAAATGCCTGGCTGGATGAAGCACAAGCTGGTATCAAGATTCCCAGGGGAAATATCAACAACCTCAGATCTGCAGCAGATGACACTAACCTTATTGCAGAAAGAGAAAAAGAACTAAAGAGCTTCTTGAAGAAAGTGCAAGAGGAGACTGAAAAAGCTGGCTTAAAATTCAACATTCAAAAAGCTAAAATTGTGGCAACCAGCCCCATCACTTCATTACCAGTAGATGGAGAAACAATGGAAACAAAGATAGGCTTTATTTTCTTCGGCTCTAAAATCACTACAGATGGTGACTGCAGCCATGAAAATAAAGACGCTTGTTGGAAGAAAAGCCATGACAAACCTAGACAGCATATTAAAATGCAGAGATATTACTTTAAGGGTCCATATAGTCAAAGCTATGGTTTTTAGTTTTTCCAGTAGTCATGTATGGATGTGAGAGTTGGACTATAAAGAAAGCTGAGCACTGAAGAATTGATGCTTTTTTTTAAAAATTTTATTTTATTTTTAAACTTTACAATATTATATTAGTTTTGCCAAATATCGAAATGAATCTGCCACAGGTATACCTGTGTTCCCCATCCTGAACCCTCTTCCCTCCTCCCTCCCCATACCCTCCCTCTGGGTCGTCCCAGTGCACCAGCCCCAAGCATCTAGTATCGTGCATCAAACCTGGACTGGCAACTCATTTCATACATTATATTATACATGTTTCAATGCCATTCTCCCAAATCTCCCCACCCTCTCCCAGAATCTATGCTTTGGAACTGTGATGTTGGAGAAGACTCTTGAGAGTCCTTTGGACAGCAAGAAGATCCAACCAGTCCATCCTAAAGGAAAATCAGTCCTGAATATTCATTGGAAGGACTCATGCTGACACTAAAACTCCAATAATTTGGTCACCTGATGCAAAGAACTGACTCATTGGAAAAGACCCTGATGCTGGAAAGATTGAAGGAAGGAGGAGAAGGGTACAACAGAGGATGAGGTGTTTGAATGGCATCATCGGCTCAAAAGATACGAGTTTGAGCAAGCTCCTGGGGTTGGCAATGGACAGGAAAGCCTGGTGTGCTGCAGTCCACAGGGTCTCAAAGAGTCGGACACAACTGAGCAACTGAACTGAACTGAACTTCTTTATAGGTAATATAAGAGCACTCATTGCTCCTACCTCGTATGATTATGGTTAAGTATTGCATTAGTAAATATATATAATGAACTCAGAAAAGTGTCTGGAACAGAGTAATCAATGTTTCATTAATAGTAGTCATACTGTTGTTTATGTTTAGTCGCTAAGTTGTGTTGAACTCTTTGTGACCCCATGGACTAATGTGTCAGGCTCCTCTGTCCATAGGATTTTCCAGGCAATAATACTGGAGTGGGTTGCCATTTCCTTCTCCAGGGGATCTTCCTGACCCAGAAACCTGTCTCCTCATTGGCCTGTATTGGCAAGCAGATTCTTTACCACTGAGCCACCAGGGAAGCCCCAGTAATAGTTCTATTAATATATAAAAATTTTGGTGTAGAGGTTTACTTTAAGATATATTTCTTATTTAGTTTAGAATAATTTTTTATTTATTCCAAATCCAAATATATTCATATTTATTTCCTTTATTTCTTATCTTATTTAACTTCAAGTTGTGACAGAATCCTTTTAAATCAAGTAAAACTTGTTGATAACCTAGTCCTTGATATGATAAGAAATTTGACAAGAGTTATCTCTGATACTTAATTTTTTAAAAATCCTTTGTTTCACAGATTAGAAATGTTAATGTTTCCAAGCAGATTCAGATGCTCATTAGGACTGGAGAGCCCTCTCACCCTAAGAGTTATTCAGGGGTGAATTCAGGTATCCAAATTGGAGCCTATTTGGAGGACCCATTATTCTCTTTCTACCTAGGCCATAATTTCTCAGGTTCTATAATCACGTCTTCTTCCTTAATATAGTTCTAAGCAGTATTCCTGTTTTAAATTATTAACATAATGTAAAAATCAATAGCCTTCATGCACACAAAGAGTGACTAATTAAAAAATGCAATGTTAGAGAAAACTCTATTTAATATTGAGAAAAGTATTAAATACTAAAAATGAAACTTAAGAATTCTTCAAAACTTATAAGAAATAATTCTAACACTCCTGAGATATGAAAAGTAGACTCAACCAAATGGTATAATAACCCTTAATTTTGGATAGGATTACACAACATCCAATCCAAAGGCTTCCCTTGTGGCTCAGCTGGTAAAGAATCCGCCTGCAATACGGGAGACCCTGGTGCAATCCCTGAGTTGGGAAGATCCCTGGAAAAGGTAAAGTCTACCAGCTCCAGTATTCTGGCCTGGAGAATTCCATGGACTAGTCCACAGGTCGCAAAGAGTCGGACACAACTGAGCGACTTTCATTACTTACACAACATTATAAAGATGTCTGCTGCTGCTGCTGCTGCTAAGTCGCTTCAGTCATGTCCGACTCTAGGCGACCCCATAGATGGCAGCTCACCAGGCTCACCCGTCCCTGGGATTCTCCAGGCAAGAACACTGGAGTGGGTTGTAATTTCCTTCTCCAATGCGTGAAAGTGAAAAGTGAAAGTGAAGTCGCTCAATTGTTCTCAAATCATAGGTTTCATGCTTATTTGTACATAATACAAAGTAAAGCTTTTTTATAGAATGGAAATGTTTATCGTAAAGTGCATACGAAAAGAAAACCACGCAAAATGACAACCAGAAAAGCATGACAAAGGAAACACTAGAAACGGTGACCAGCCCTAGAGGATGAGATGGCTGGATGGCATCGCCAACTCGATGGACATGAGTTTGAGTAAACTCCAGGAGTTGGTAATGAACAGGGAGGCCTGGCGTGCTGCAATTCATGGGGTCACAAAGAGTCGGACACGACTGAGCGACTGAACTAAATTGATTAGACTTGTATGACTTAAACAGGGTGGTGCATGCATGCATGCACGCTCCCTAGCTTCAGTCGTGTCTGACTCTGCAACCCTATGGGCTATAGCTCGCAAGGCTCTTCTGTCCGTGGGATTCTCTAGGCGAGAATACTCTAGTGGGTTGCTATTTTCTCCTCCAGGGGATTTGGCGTACAAATAGAAAATAGACTAATGGAATAGAATCTAAAACCCAGAAATGGATTCAATTACAAAAATGGTGACATCTCAAATTACTAGGGCAAAGATGGACTTTTTAATAAATCATGCTGGAACAACCAGGAAGTCACTTGGAAAGTTACATATAAACCTTATATTATACACGAGTTTTAGCTTCAAATGGATTAGAGACCTAAATGTTAAAAAAGGATCATGTAGGTACTAGAGTCCTTTGCTGTTGGAGAAAGAAGTTGTAAATAAGGTAAGAAAAGGCTAAAACAGACTGAAGTATTGGATCAGAATTGGAAGCATAGGCATGAACTTATGATTTTTAATATATTTTAAATATAATATATATAAAATATACAAAATAATATATACACACAAGGGCACAAGAATAAAGCCTTTTTTTATTTGATAGCAACATATACTTAATTTGTCCTTTGGGAATAATATTTTATTTCTGAACTGCAAGTTATCACCTAGACATGCATGTTACCCAAAGATTTAATATATTTTAATTGTCTAAAAATGAAAAATGTCACACTAGGCTGCCTCTCAACATTTCTAAAACTAGTTTTTAATGTCTTTAAACAAGGTTAAGTATTCATATTTAATGTATTTGGGGAGATGATGACAATACAATAGTGTAAATAAAAGATTTATATAAAAGTTAAAGCACAATACAAATATATGGCATTTTTGCTACTAAGATCATAAAATGATCTGCGCTCCTTATATCGATTTTATAATCTTTAGTACAGTTGGCTTATAGGTCACATCTTTGTAGTGAGTTCACTAGGTTTCAGGGCTAAAGAAGTCCAAGTAAAAATATGAGACCCCAGAGGTCATTACAAGTCAATATCTGAGCAAATGAGGAAACACTGATGTTTCTGTCAGAGCTGTTTAAAATGATTCCCCAGTGATACCCCACCAGATTTTGTCTCCCTTTTCCTCTTTTTAAATTTTTATCTTGGTCTGGTTTTGAGATTGTATTTCCTTTCTCTCAAGATGTACTGTATTCGTAAACATCAATTCAAAAAAAGTGTGGTATAATCTTTAAATATCTAAAATATATATGTATATTTTTAGAATTCCACAACAATGGAAATTAATCATAAATCTCTGTTGGACATTTTAAAATTATTTATCATCATGTTTTTCTGAGAAAGATAAATTTGAGTGTACATTCAATAGATTAGAAATAAAATGTTCTAAGTCATTGGCCCAAGGACCTAGGCCCTATGCATTGCATATAAAAGTAGAGGGAATCTATTAGTAGTGTATATGCACCAATCCAAAGTAGAAAGCTTTTTTTTCCCTAAAATGTCTCTATAAGAGAGACTGTGTAAAAGGTCTGGTTACCAATATTAGGCAATAGTATTCCTGAAAATCATATTAAGTAAGGCTCATATTCTCTTGCAAATAA
Organism: Bubalus kerabau; assembly: GCF_029407905.1. Classification (NCBI taxonomy): domain Eukaryota; kingdom Metazoa; phylum Chordata; class Mammalia; order Artiodactyla; family Bovidae; genus Bubalus; species Bubalus kerabau. Next base: position 8,661,613 of record NC_073645.1, read on the forward strand.
GCATGCTGACACAGAAATTCATACAAATATATAAACAGATACATTTTTAACATTGATATATATTTAAGATATAGAAACATGGTCATAGGTATAGATATACATATAGATCTTATAATAGGATTTCTTGGAGGACGCTTTTGAACTGTGGTGTTGGAGAAGACTCTTGAGAGTCCCTTGGACTGCAAGGAGATCCAACCAGTCCATTCTGAAGGAGATCAGCCCTGGGATTTCTTTGCAAGGAATGATGCTAAAGCTGAAACTCCAGTACTTTGGCCACCTCATGCGAAGAGTTGACTCATTGGAAAAGACTCTGATGCTGGGAGGGATTGGGGGCAGGAGGAGAAGGGGACAATAGAGGATGAGATGGCTGGATGGCATCACTGACTCCATGGACGTGAGTCTGAGTGGACTCCAGGAGTTGGTGATGGACAGGGGGGCCTGGCGTGCTGTGATTCATGGTGTCGCAGAGTCGGACACGACTTAGCGACTGAACTGAACTGAACTGAACTGGAGGACTATTTTCTTTCAAGACTTCATGAAAACAACAAAATTATTTTTTTAGAAAGATTAGAAAGAGAATAAACGTGCAGGAAATAATAGCACATTAAAATTCATTATTGGGTTTCCCTGGTAGCTCAGCAATAAAGAATCTGCCTACAGTGTGGGAGACACAAGTTTGACCCCTGAGTCTGGAAGATCTCCTGGAGGAGGGCATGGCAACCCACTCCAGTATTGTTGTCTGGAGAATCCCATGGACAGAGAAGGCTGGCAGGCTACAGTCCATTGGGTAACATAGAGATGGATACAACTGAAGCAACTTAGCACTACACACACACACACACTATTCACTGTGAGTAATTTATGGAAATGAAAGCAAATGATGGTTTATTTGTTATTTTCTTGGAAAGTGAATAAAAATCTGGCAACACTTAACACTGGACTGCAGAAAACAGACTCTAGCTGTGCGTAGTGGAACTTAGAACTGTATGAACAAGGAAGTGCCCTCCCTCTGGTTCATCACATCCTAAAATTAAATCATTGTATGAACCAGATCTAATCTACCATTTGGTGTCCATGGTTGAGAAGGAGTTAGCCTGTCCCCTGGTGTGATAAGGAGGCTAGGTACAAAGCCTGACTGTTGCCTCTCCTGACTACTATCTGCAAGCCTTTCTTAGCCCTCTACTGGGATTGGAGATTGATGGCTTAGGCATCTAGTTGTAACTAATATCCATGGATATCTGAAGAAGGCCAATTCCCAATCTGGAAGTCCGGCCTATGGGGTATTGTTTTAGACAAGTCAACCCTGACCACTCACTGTATCATATTTATATTAATAAAATATGTATAAATAAAATAAAGTGAAAAATATAATATCCAGCTCAGTTCAGTTGCTCAGTCGTGTCCAACTTTTGCAACCCCAAGCACTGCAGCATGCCAGGCATCCCTGTCCTTCACCATCTCACAGATCTGGATCAAACTCATGTCCATCAAGTGAGTGATGCCATGCAAACATCTCATCCTCTGTCATCCTCTTCTGTCTTGAATCTTTCCCAGCATCAGGGTCTTTTCCAATGAGTCAGTTCTTCATATCAGGTGGCCAAAGTATTGGAGCTTCAGCTTCAGCATCAGTCCTTCCAATGAATATTCAGGACTGATTTCCTTTAGGATTGAATGGTTTGATCTTCTTGCAGTCCAAGGGACTCTCAAGAGTCTTCTCCAACATCACAGTTCAAAAGTATCCATTTTTTTGTGCTCAGCTTTCTCTATGTTCCAACTCTCACATCCATATGTGACTACTGGAAAAAGATAGCTTTGATGATATGGACATTTTTTGGCAATGCTTCTACTTTTCAATACACTGTCTAGTTTTGTCATAGCTTTTCCTCCAAGAAGCAAGCATCTTTTAATTTCATGGCTGCAGTCACCATCTGCAACCATTTTGAATCCCAAGAAAATAAAGTGTGGCACTGTTTCCATTGTTTCCCCATCTATTTGCCATGAAGTGATAGGACAGGATGCCATGATAGTTTTTTGAATGTTGTGTTTTAAGCCAGCTTTTCACCCTCCTCTTTCACTTTCATCAAGAGCCTTTTCAGTTCTTCTTCACTTTCTGCCATAGGGTGGTGCCATCTGGATATCTGAGGTTACTGAAGTTTCTCCCTGCAATCTTGATTCCAGTTTGTGTTTCATCCAACTTGGCATCTTGCATGATGTACCCAGCATATAAGTTTAATAAGAAGGGTGACACTGTATAGCTTTGATGTACTTTTCCAACTTGGAACCAGTCTGTGGTTCCATGTCTGGTTCTAACTGTTGCTTCTTGACCTGCATACAGGTTTCTCAGAAGCCAAGTAAGGTGGTCTGGTATTCCCATTTCTTCAAGAATTTCCACAATTTGTTGCTATATACTGTCAATAGCTTTGGCATAGTCTTTAGTAAAAATAGAAGCAGAAGTAGATGTTTTTCTGGATTTTTCTTGCTTTTCCTATGATCCAAAGGATGTTGGTGATTTGATCTCTACATCATGAGAAACACTGGACTGGAAGAAGCACAAGCTGGAATCAAGATTGCCAGGAGAAATATCAATAACCTCAGATATGCAGATGACACCACCCTTATGGCAGAAAATGAAGATGAACTAAAAAGCCTCTTGATGAAAGTGAAAGTGGAGACTGAAAAAGTTGACTTAAAGCTCAACATTCAGAAAACTAAGATCATGGCATCTGGTCCCATCACTTCATGGGAAATAGATGGGGAAACAGTGGAAACAGTGTCAGACTTTATTTTTTTGGGCTCCAAGATCACTGCTGATGGTGATTTCAGCCATGAAATTAAAAGACGCTTACTCCTTGGAAGAAAAGTTATGACCAACCTAGATAGCATATTCAAAAGCAGAGATATTACTTTGCCAACAAAGGTTCATCTAGTCAAGGCTATGGTTTTTCCTGTGGTCATGTATGGATGTGAGAGTTGGACTGTGAAGAAGGCTGAGCGCTGAAGAATTGATGCTTTTGAACTGTGGTGTTGGAGAAGACTCTTGAGAGTCCCTTGGACTGCAAGGAGATCCAACCGGTCCATTCTGAAGGAGATCAGCCCTGGGATTTCTTTGCAAGGAATGATGCTAAAGCTGAAACTCCAGTACTTTGGCCACCTCATGTGAAGAGTTGACTAATTGGAAAAGACTCTGATGCTGGGAGGGATTGGGGGCAGGAGGAGAAGGGGACGACAGAGGATGAGATGGTTGGATGGCATCACTGACTCGATGGACGTGAGTTTGGGTGAACTCCAGGAGTTGGTGATGGACAGGGAGGCCTGGCATGCTGCGATTCATGGTGTCGCAAAGAGTTGGACACGACTGAGTGACTGAACTGAACTGAACTGCCTTTTTTAAATCCATCTTAAACATATGAAAGTTCTTGGTTCACGTACTATGAAAACATAGGTTGCAGAATTTTGAGCATTACTTTGCTAACATGTGAATTGAGTGCATTTTGTGGTTGTTTAATCATTCTTTGGCATTGCCTTTCTTTGGTATTGGAATGAAAACTGACCTTTTCCAGTCACTGCTGAGTTTTCCACATTTTCTGGCTTATTGAGTGCAGCACTTTAACAACATCATCTTTTAGGATTTGAAATAGCTAAACTGGAATTCCATCACCTCCACTAGATTTGTTTGTACTGATGCTTCCTAAGGCCCACTTGGCTTTGTGCTCCATGATGTCTGGCTCTAGCTCAATGATCACATCATTGTGGTTATCTGGGTCATGAAGATCTTTTTGTATAGTTCTTCTATGTATTCTTGTCATGTTTTCTTAATATCTTCTGCTTCTGTTAGGCAGAAGATACCATTTCTGTCCTTTATTGTGCCCATTTTTGCATAAAAGTTTCCTTTGATATCTCTAATTTTCTTTAAGAGATCTCTAATCTTCCCATTCTGTTGCTTTCCTCTGTTTCTTTGCACTGATTTGCCTTTAGCTTCTCTTCTTTTCTCAGTTATGTGTAAGGCCTCCTCAGACAGCCATTTTGCCTTTTTGCATTTCTTTTTCTTTGGGATAGACTTGATCACTGCCTCCTGCCCAATGTCACAAATCTCCATCCATAGTTCTTCAGGCACTCTGTCTATCAGATTAATCCCTTGAATCTATTTGTCACTTCCACTGTATAATCATAAGGGATTTGATTTAGGTCATATCTGAATGGTCTAGTGGTTCTCCCTATTTTCTTCAATTTAAGTCTGAATTTGGAATTTGGCAATAAGGAGTTCATGATCTGAGCCACAGTCAGCTCCCAGTCTTGTTTTTGCTGACTGTATAGAGCGTCTCCATCTCTGGCTGCAAAGAATATAATCAATCTGATTTTGGTATTGGCCATCTGGTGATGTCCATGTGTAGATTCATCTCTTGTGTTGTTGGAAGAGTGTATTTTTTATGACCAGTGTGTTCTCTTGGCAAAACTCTGTTAGCCTTTGCCTTGATTCATTTTGTACTCATTTTGGCCTGTTACTCCAGGTGTTTCCTGACTTCCTACTTTTGCATACCTGTCCCTTATGATGAAAAGGACATCTGTTTTTGGTGTTAGTCCCAGAAGGTCCTGTCAGTCATCATACAGCCATTCAACTTCAGCTGTGATATTGAGTGGTTTGCCTTGGAAAGGAGCAGTGATCATTCTTTCATTTTTGAGATTGCACCCATGTCCTATGTTTCAGACTCTTTTGTTGAGTGTGAGGGCTACTCCATTTCTTCTAGGGGATTCTTGCCCACAGTATTAGATATAATGGTCATCTGAATTAAATTCCCCCATTCCAGTCCATTTCAGTTCATGAATTACTAAACTGTTGATATTCAGTTCTGCCACCTCCAATTTATCTTGATTCATGGACCTAACATCCAGGTTCCTATGCAATATTGGCCTTTACAGCATCGGACTTTACTGCCATCACCAATCACATCCACAACTGGGCATTGTCTTCCCTTAGCTCCATCTCTTCATTGTTTCTGGAGTTATTCTTCCACTCTTCTCCAGTAGCATATTGGGCACCTACTGACATGGGAAGTTAGTCTTTCAGTGTCATATCTTTTTGCCTATTCATACTGTTCATGGGGTTCTCGAGGCAAGAATACTTAAGTAGCTTGCCATTTCCTCTTCCAGTGAGCCACTTTTTCCAGAATTCTCCACCATGACCTGTGAGTCTTATGTAGCCCTATACAGCATGGCTCATAGTTTGTGATCCATGTGTTCAGTTTGGTTAGCTTTCTGTGATTTTCATTCTATTTGCCCTCTGATGGATAAGGATAAGAGGATTGTGGAAGCTTCCTGATGGGAGAGACTGAGTGTGGGGCAATCTGGTTTTTCTCTATAACTAAAACTAATATTCTCATTTAGTCCCTAAGATGATATTCTAGAATAATGTTATTTTTAATGCAACTTTTATGCTTATATGGACATGTTTTCTAATTCATTTTATTGGACTGGATGCCAATGACTACTTAAAATCTTTGGCTAAAGAATCATGTTGGGTCATGTTATTTTGAGTAATTAAATCGCAACCTCCTAAGACAGTCTAAAAATTTGTACATTTAAAATGATACAAAACAAATTTAGCAATTATATATCTTCAAAATATATTTTTATAATTTTACATTAGAACTCTTCATTAATAATTAAAAGAAAAATACCATTAAGGCAAGTGAAATTATTTTTATATTAAAACTACTCATATATTCAGTACCTTTAAAATATGCCTCAATCAACCTTTTTATCAAATTAGAAAGGAGTGTAGAATTATCATGTTTGTTCTACTTCCATCAGAAAGTCAAATTTAAATTTTTTCAGACTCTAAGAATTTAACAACTTCAAGCAGCTAGGTGAATTAGTAATAATTCTGCTTGAAGCTGGAAGTCACAGAATGTAGCATCCTCCACCCCAAAGTGTGATGATAGAAGCTTACCATCTGTGTGCATTTTCAGAGAACACTCAAAAATTTTATTGCATTAGACATTAAGAAAACCATTAATACAAGTCCCAGGAATTATCTGTATCTTTTGGATTCCAATGAGACTAACTGCTGGGCTAGTAAGCTTTTGTCTCTCCAGGTAAAATTCTTAGAAGAACACACGGTAATGGGTGAGGGAGACAACAAGATAGATTTTTATTTTTTTAATCAGAGAGTATGATACAATACCTTCATTTTGTTTCAAAGGAAAGGTACCAAAGGATTATTTCAATTACGTACATAGTCAGGAGCAGGGATGCAACAATGGATTATATGCAGACTGAAAGAATTAAAAAGTTGGCCAACGTACATTTAGATGATTTTTTTCACCCTCCATGAAACTGCAAAGAAATCTGTTACTTCTTTGAGTATTTCCAAAGGAGAATCATTCTGTATTTTAAAATACTAACAGTGAATTCAAAACAGGTGTTCTTTTCAAACAAAACAAACTAAACTCTTCTGGAGCCAGACATCTTTAAAAAATGTGTTTTTTTTTGGAGGGAAGAAATAAATATTTATTAACTTCTGCAGACATGCTATTCATTTTACACATATTCTCCCATTTACTTGCTACAGGGAAATCTGTGAAGAAGCCTATATTCCACACCCCCCAGAAAACAAACAAACACAGAAAAAATGCCTTAGGCTCAAGAAGGTTAAGCAATTTAACTGAAGTCACACAGTAAGGAAGCACCAAATCTAGATTTGAACCTCCTCTGTTTTTTTATCCCATTTTACCCTTAGTAGACTTAGACCTGAAAAGTTTTCATCAGTAAACTGCTGTCTTTATGAAAGTAAAATATCTTCATCTTTTCTTTTTTTTGGATAATTTTGAACAAATGTCACTGTTCTTCATTTTAAATAAAATTGTGCAAATTTAAATTCACTTCCCTTTGCTGTTGCTTCTTTCTCTTTTTCTTTCCCTTTTTTACTTAGTCTTCATCATTCCTAAATTGATACACCATGGTTTGAGTGTTTTTCTCCTAGAGCATATCTTGCACTTTCAGTTATGTGAACCCTTAGGAGGCTCAGATAATAATATCTCTCATATAGGGAGTATTTGGATCCAGCTGAGTGTTTAAACAGCTGTCAATATACACCATTCCAATAGCTCACAACTGTACTCAAGCTGGGCCAAATATTTTAATACTTTATGGCTTCATCATTATTTTCCAAATGTGTACATGTCATAGAGGATATGAATGGGGAAAGAATAAATGGAAAACAATTATGTGATTCAGTCTCTCTCCTAATTCTGTGAATAAGTCCAGAAAGCATTACAAAATATTATACTACATAACATGTAATTTATAACACCTATCATGCAAAATACTAAGTACATAGATGATTTTTTTTTTAATTTTTCCTTCCTATTTTAATCTGTTCTATTTTCTAAAGAAAACTCATCAACAAGCTTTGAAAGAGGGATAAATAAGAAATGTATTTCTGGTGATTAAAGACCATCTTTGTCTAAGTGAGGCAGATTTAGTTAGAGAAAGAGATTTGACCCAGAAAACATGGAAAACAGATTTGTCACATCATCTTTCATGACCCAGTGCAAAGAATGTAGCTTTTGGAATTGTGACCTTGAGCAACTTAATCAATATATAATTTTTTCTCATTTATCAAGTGGGGATAATGAATATGTGCAAGTTTATTCTGAAGAAGTAAGCTACATTTTTAAAGCTTTTTGATTTGGCACATAGTAGATATTTAATACATTTTATCCCCCTTTTCTCCCTCTTTCTGCCACTCTAATTTTGAGGTCATTGTTAAACACAGCTAGAACCTAAATAGTTAGAGAACTATTTTGAAAACCATTAATTTTGTTAAAATTCCAGTATATAACAGAGTTCATATGTTTCCTAATATCAAGAATATTTGAAATTGCATTCAAGCTGAATGTAACTAATTACCTTTAATTTTTGGTTCTCTTATTTCATTTTTATTATCGACTAAAATTATAATTTAAAAATTATTACTATATTTCTTTAAAACAAAGTTTCAGAATTCCTGATAGGTCCAGCAATTAGGACTCTAAGCTTTCACTGTAAGTTTAATCCCTAGTCAGCAAAATAAGATCTAGCATGTTGTGCAGCATGGGCAAAAAAAAAAAAAAGTTTAAGTACAGATATCCCTGTTAAAAGCTTAATATTTGGCTTGTGACATCTGTTATTGCTCTACTAGGAATTATGATTCTAAATCAGAACTTTTGTTGAATGTTAGCTACTACTCTCCTTCTCTGAAACTTTCAAATAATAATATCTCATATCTTTATGAAGTTTGATCATGCTTAATATCTGAATTGTAGATCACAGAGTAATGCTTACCATGGCTTGCTAGATCCATACAGATAGATTCTAACTTACATAATGCCAATTTCCTCCAACATCAAGGCAATTTGGATGCGGAACATCCGAAATAGACATCAGGATTAACATGAGAAACAATATCTCCTCATAAATGCCCTGAAGTCTTGTGACTCTTTTCTAATTATGATTTAACTCTCTAAGTTCTTTTCCCCTGATTTAGATATAATTGACATGTAAGTGTAAGTTTATGATGTACAACATGTTGATTTAATACATTCATACGTTGCAATATGTTATCATCAAAGCTTTAGCTAACACCTTTAGCACATCACATAATAATGTGCTTGAATTCTCTAAGTGTTGGATGGGGCTTATTAGCTGCTAGACACCATCAGAAGGCTTTTAGATAGGGAGTTGGACATTTTGTTGATAATCTCTAATTTTCACTTATCAGTCTCCCCACAAGAAATTTACTAGTCTCCTATGCTGGTGGGAGGAGAAAGGGCCTAAATCTGGCAGCCAGAACTGGAGAACCCAAGCAAGGAAGAGCTTTGGGTATCTCATTCTTATTGCCTTTCAATACATTTTTCCTATTTCCAATATGGTTCTCTCCACCCACAAGCACAGCTCACCTCAGTGTCCCTGAGCCCAGATTTTATCCAGAAAGTAAACTTCTGCTTGTATGGGAGAAAGTGGTTATTGAGAGACTTGGTTTCTGGGAGGATGTCTAAGGATCAAACTAATTATCTTGATGAGCCAGATATGCCTCCTGCATAGCCCAAATTCAAACACTTAGGTTTCAGTTTCTCTTGCTTGCTAAATCAATTAGCATAGGTCCGCCTGCTTTCTTATAAAATTTTGTAATCTTTCTTGTTATTCACTGCTTCTGGCCTTCTCTACCACTCCTTAGTTACACAAAATTCCCCAGAAACCTCATCCCAAGACTCTGTTTAATTTGGAGAACTGAAAATTTTCTTTCAACCAAGAGGAGCAGTTTGCTGGAATGAAGAACACTCCATATGGTTCTCTCATATTAACCATCTTATTTTTGTGTGTGTGTTAGATGGTTTAATTCAAGCTAGTTTACTAAATAAATAATTTAAAATCTGTTTTCCTTTTGAAACGTGTATATCTTTGGAAATAAATCTGTGTACATATTACATACTCCAGATTTTTCTTTCTTTTTTTTCAACTGAGTATATTATTAAAAAGAAAAGATGAAATTCTGACTTTTTAAATATTCACAAGTACTTGGACAAGCAACTCAATCATGTTGATTTCATATGTCAAATTGCATGATTAATAGTGGAAATTCTGGAACCATACAGATCAGTGTTCACGTCTGAGTACCAGAGCCCTTGCTGGCACAGTTACTTTTGTCTTTGTACAAGTTAGGCAAAGGTTTCCCAGGTGGCACAGTGGTTAAGATTCCACCTGCAATGCAGGAGACGCAGGTTTGATCCCTGGGTTGGGAAGATCCCCTGAAGTAGGAAATGGCAACGCACTCCAGTATTCCCGCCTGCAGAATTTCATGGGCAGAGGAACCTGGACGTCTACAGAGCTGGACGCAACTGTGCATGTGTACAACTTACAGCAACAAATTAAGCAAAGGTATTCCCTTTGAGTGGAGGCATCCCCAAGAGAGAAGGGGTCAGGAGAGGAATGGGGTTGGATTTAGTTTCCTGTCAAAGACACAGTTAAAAGATAAGAATACCAAGAAAAGCATTGGATAACTGAAAGATAGCCCACCCACAATGTATATTAATATATAGCATAACCAGCTCTGACATATTAGATATTAAATGGAATATAAGTCACTTCTGCCATTGTCAACCTGGATCACTATTTGATATGCAATTTACATTGAAATGATGCAGAATGAAATTTCTGCTTCAATTTCTTGGCTTTTAACACAATGCACAATGTTTTACAGATGTCTGACTTTTGAATTTTAATTTGTATGCTGTTTTCTCGGAACAAAGACTGACATAAAAAAGTTGCTCTTTCATACAAGAACAATTCCATAATGAGCACATAAAAGATCCTATGCAATGCAATTTTTTCTTAAAAAAAAAACATGTCTAATATAGTTGTTCCTATAAGTGTTTCAGAATTTGCAGGTAAATATATAAAAGGAAGGATTTGGTAGCAAAGATTCATATTTTTCTTTTTAAGTTTAGCTGATTGGGAAGAAATGTTTAATGATCCTGATCTTGATTCTAGTTCTTCAGAAAACCTGTCAGCTTTTCTTATACTTTACTTTCCTCATTATCTATTTGTCACTTAGGCCCAGTGACTTTTTTTTGTTTTGTTTTTCTTCTTCCTTCTGCCTTGTTATTCTTATTTCACCTTACCTACCTGTTTAAGATGTTACTATCATTCTTACACTCTTTTCCACATCCCTTAAGATTTCACTATGGGTTGTTCATCTTTGCTGCTTTCTTTCATAGCCTCTTTCTCATAGATTTGCAAATTAATGCCAATAACATTGAAGAGAAAAGCCATGTTCTTTCATATTACTGCATGAATTGTAAGAGATGCTTTTATATGGATGACTAGACTACATATTAATACCTTAAAGAATTTTTTATTGTGGATGATGACATGTATGGAATAATTCTGGGATTTCTCTATATTTAAATAATAGCTTTATTAAGAAAAAATTCACATATCTTAAAATTCACTCCCTTAACTTATTCAACTCAGTGTTTTTTTGGTATATTCACAGAGTTGTGCAACAATTACCACTATCTAATAACAGAGAATTTTTATTACCCTGCCTACATAGCCATATAGCTATGTAGCAGTAACTTCCCATCTACCCTTCCCACTCCTAGAAACCATGAATCTATGTTCTGACTGTATGGATTTGCCTGCTCTGGACAATTCATATCAATGAAACCATACAACATTTGACCTTTTTTGTTTGAAAGTGATTTGTTATATTTTTTTCTCATATAATCACTTTTTAAAGTTTCACTGACTGACACTAGTCAGTGAAATTCTTTTTAAAAAATTCAGTTTTTATTGAAAAAAAAATGCCCTCACTTTCTGCCCTCATGTAAACACCATAATTTTAATATCTATTTCTGCTATAACAAATTTGCATTTATTTGGGAGGCAGTTTCCACTATTTCTGTTGATGGTTTCTCTTTTGATCCATTTCTTATTTGTTCAGATGTATTTTGGCTTAGACTTGGACACTTCCTCACCCACAGAGGCTTCCCTCATATCTCAGTTGGTAAAGAATCTGCCTGCAATGCAGGGGACCCCAGTTCCATTCCCGGGTCAGGAAGATCCACTGGAGAAGAGATAAGCTTACCCATTCCAGTATTCTTGGGCTTCCCTGATGGTTCAACCACTAAAGAGTCTGCCTGCAATGCGAAGACCTGGGTTCATTCCCTGGGTTGGGAAGATCCCCTGGAGAAGGGAAAGGCTATCCACTCAAGTATTCTGACTGGACAATTCCATGGACTGTATAGTTCACAGGATCGCAAACAGTGGGGCATGACTGAGTGACTTTCACTTCACTTCACTTCACCCGTAGAAGCCACTTCCTTTAATTTTTATATGCAAAGCCATCCACTGAATGGTTCACTTTGATGTTATCCTCACAGAAGCTCAGAATTGACTTCTCTTGGAAGCCAGTGTCTGCCTTAGTGAGTCTGCTGCATCATCACCCTTCGTTTCTGAGCAGACTGCCTGGTGCATCTGTTCTTCTGGCTTCTTGACTTCAGTTAGCTCCCAGGTCTTTCCTCCCACTCGCCACCTTATTGTGACCCTCTCCTGCTCCTGTGGTACCTAGGTAACTTTGCTCCACAAGATATTCTGACACAGCTGCTTGCATAATACCCAACACTAGTTTACTGCTCACTTCTCTGTTGCTCTGCATCAGCCTGTCAATAGCTGTCTATTCCTTTGGACTTAGAATTGCCACTACTTACATTGCATCTTAATCACAGTTTCACAGCCTGGTTTTGTCCAGAATTAAAATATTTATGTAAAATTTTGCTTTTATTTAAATACCACTTTTTGTGTATATTCCTCACCAAAATTAACCTTAAAATTTTTTTTCTTAGGATATATTATTCCAAATTTCTGCCCTAATTATTGCAGTTTCCCCCATTCTGACCAGTGTTATAATGCTATTTCCCATCAGCATGTATTATCCAGTTAATTTTCACCTCAGTGTATGAGCTATTTCACCTAATACCTAGACTCTGGGTGTGGTTTATGTTGCAGTTATTTCAATTCCAGGTTCAATAATGTTTTCTATGTTGCACATTCAATTTGTTCTATTTATAATCTTACTTCAATGGTTCATTTAATAAAAATTTCCTTTTTTTCTATTATTTCTCAAACTTTTATTCTTCTTTAATTTTTTTCTCAATTGTTATTTCAGTTCAATCTTAAAATTTAATAGTTTAGCGTAAACATTTTTGATAGTATTATTTATCATTGTCTATCTTTTAAAAAATCAGTTCAATTCAGTTCAGTAGCTCAGTCGTGTCTGACTCTGCAACCCATGGACTGCAGCACTCCAGGCTTCCCTGTACACTGCCAACTCCCAGAGCTTGCTCAAATTCATGTCCATCGAGTTGGTGATGCCATCCAACTATCTTATGCTCTGTTGTCCCCTTCTCCTCCTACCTTTGATCTTTTCCAGCATCAGGGTCTTTTCCAATGAGTCAGTTCTTCACATCAGGTGGCCAAAGTATTGGAGTTTCAGCTTTAACATCAGGCCTTCTAATGAATATTCAGGACTGATTCTCTTTAGGATTGAATGGTTTGATCTCCTTGCAGTCCAAGGGACTCTCAAAAGTCTTCTCCAGCACCACAGTTCAAAAGCATCAGTTCTTCGGCACTCAGCTTTCTTTATAGTCCAACTCTCACATCCATAAATGACTACCAGAAAAACCATAGCTTTGATTAGATGGACCTTCATTGGCAAACTAATGTCTCTGCTTTTTTAATATGCTATCTAGGCTGGTGATAGCTTTTCTTCCAAGGAGCAAGCGTCTTTTAATTTCATGGCTGCAGTTACCATCTGCAGTGATTTTGGAGCCCAAGAAAATAAAGGCTGTCACTGTTTCCATTGTTTCCCCACCTATTTGTGCTGAAGTGATGGGACCAGATGCCATGATCTTTGTTCTTTGAATGTTGAATTTTAAGCCAGCTTTTTCACTCTACTTTTTCACTTTCATCAAGAGGCTCTTTAGTTCCTCTTCATTTTTAAAATATACACGCTTTTAAATTTATCACAGTTTTATTGCATGCCTGCCATAGCCCAGGGAATTTCCTAGGAGCTAGAGATAAAGAGACAAGTTGAAAACACCGCACTTTCATACGAACATGAGTATTCAAGCACACTCAGGACTTCACTATTAACATAAGCTATCCCTTTTGACTAAATTATATACAAATGTACATATATAAGAAAAAAAATAAATCATTACCTCAATTCGGGCATACTTTAATAAGATCAAAATAAGCTCTCCCTTATCTTGCTTTCAAAGAAGCTGATATAAAGATCCCTACATTATTAATTGTGAGGGAAAACAATAGTAATTCTTAGTATTTGCCTATTATACAGAGTGAAGTAAGCCAGAAAGAAAAACACCAATACAGTATACTAACGCATATATATGGAATTTAGAAAGATGGTAACAATAACCCTGTGTACGAGACAGCAAAAGAGACACTGATGTATAGAACAGTCTTATGGACTCTGTGGGAGAGGGAGAGGGTGGGAAGATTTGGGACAATGGCATTGAAACATGTAAAATATCATGTATGAAACGAGTTGCCAGTCCAGGTTCTATGCACGATACTGGATGCTTGGGGCTGGTTCACTGGGACGACCCAGAGGGATGGAATGGGGAGGGAGGAGGGAGGAGGGTTCAGGATGGGGAACACATGTATACCTGTGGCGGATTCATTTTGATATTTGGCAAAACTAATACAATTATGTAAAGTTTAAAAATAAAATAAAATTAAAAAAAAAAGATTTGTTCATTAGAGGAAAGTGACAGCTTGTTAGACATTTACCAAAATAACCCTTTTTATCTTACAAAGTAATCTGAATCTCCATTTAGAGATCTCCTTTAATAAATGTGTGCCCAGGATATTAGATTTCTATTCTCAGTGTGCTTTCATCAAGTGAAATCCAACAAACTTTTTCTGGTAGAAAATACATCTGCTTTCTAATCAGAAAAGAATGAGTGAGAGAACAGAAATGAAAACGTGGTATAGTGCCACCTATGAATGGCTCTTATGATATCATGATATGCCATCCTGGAAGGAAAAAAAAAAAAGATAATGAAAAGAAAATTTGCTGCGATGTACATCGGTTTAGAAATGAGATGCTACTCAGAATTATTCTTGATATTTTTATAAACAACAGAACAGCAAAAATAAGTATACAAAGAGAAGATAATTTATTAATATTTGGTATAGAGTAATCTTACATCCTGGCTTGCTGTAAATAGTCCTGGTTTAGAAATGTTATCTAGCATCTTCAATGTATGTATTTTTCCCTCATGCTCTTTCAAAATTGTTCCAAACTGGGTAATAAATTATACACTAATTACACAAAATGGCATTTAGAATGATACAACTACTTTTAAGCCAATAGTTTTGATCACTACTAATTTTTTACTTGCTCTCAAATTTTTAAAGTCTCAGTAGAAATAAATTATTTTTAAAAAGAATTTTGCTCAGTCTTCCCACATTTTCTGGGATGGTCTTAGCTTTGGGTACTTCCAAAGAAAGGAGCTTGAAATGTTTTCATCCTATTCTGATACAAGTTATAAACATCTATTTTAATTGTACTGTCCATTAAATTTTTTCTTCTGCTGTTTTCTAGATATGATTAGAAATGAATCTCATTTCAGTAATGTTCTCCCTTTTACACAGAATGGGTTAGACATAAACAAAACAGCTGGTTAATGTGATTTATTACAGTTTACAATAAATAATTGACAAGAAAAGGACTAGAGATGGTGAATTTTAATTGAAAATAAATTGTAGATGTGGTATTGATAATATATGTATTCAAATCCTGGGTCTACTAATATTAGCTCTATAGTGAAGTGAAGTCGCTCAGTCATGTCTGACTCTTTGCGACCCCATGGACTGTAGCCTGCCAGGCTCCTCTGTCCATGGGATTCTCCAGGCAAGAATACTGGAATGGGTTGCAATTTCCTTCTCCAGAGGATCTTCCCAACCCAGGGATCAAACCCGGGTCTACTGCATTGCTCACAGACGCTTTATCCTTTGAGCCACCAGGGAAGCCCTGATATTAGCTCTATAATTCTGTCCAAATTATTTAACATTTAATATCCTTATTTTCCTTATAGTCTTAAGAGAAGCTATACCTTCCTTCAAATGGAAAAAGCAAGAGAGCTCCAGAAAAACATCTATTTCTGCTTTATTGACTATGCCAAAGCCTTTGACTGTGTGGATCACAATAAACTGTGGAAAATTCTGAAAGAGATGGGAATACCAGACCATTTGACCTGCCTCTTGAGAAACCTATATGCAAGTCAGGAAGCAACAGTTAGAACTAGACATGGAACAACAGACAGGTTCCAAATAGGAAAAGGAGTATGTCAAGGCTGTATATTGTCACCCTGCTTATTGAACTTATATGCAGAGTACATCATGAGAAACGCTGGGCTGGAAGAAGCACAAGCTGGAATCAAGATTGCTGGGAGATATATCAATAACCTCAGATATGCAGATGACACCACCCTTATGGCAGAAAGTGAAGAGGAACTAAAAAGCCTCTTGACGAAAGTGAAAGAAGAGAGTGGAAAAGTTGGCTTAAAGCTCAACATTCAGAAAACGAAGATCATGGCATCTGGTCCCATCACTTCATGGGAAATAGATGGGGAAACAGTGTCAGATTTTATTTTGGGGGGCTCCAAAATCACTGCAGATGGTGATTGCAGCCATGAAATTAAAAGACGCTTACTCCTTGGAAGAAAAGTTATGACCAACCTAGATAGCATAATCAAAAGCAGAGACATTACTTTGCCAACAAAGGTCCGTTTAGTCAAGGCTATGGTTTCCAGTGGTCATGTATGGATGTGAGAGTTGGACTGTGAAGAAAGCTGAGTGCCGAAGAATTGATGCTTTTGAACTGTGGTGTTGGAGAAGACTCTTGAGAGTCCCTTGGACTGCAAGGAGATCCAACTAGTCCATTCTAAAGGAGATCAGTCCTGGGTGTTCATTGGAAGGAATGATGCTAAAGCTGAAGCTCCAGTACTTTGGCCACCTCATGCGAAGAGTTGACTCATTGGAAAAGACTCTGATGCTGGGAGGGATTGGTGGCAGGAGGAAAAGGGGATGGCAGAGGATGAGCTGGCTGGATGGCATCACCGACTCGATGGATGTGAGTTTGAGTGAACTCCGGGAGTTGGTGATGAACAGGGAGGCCTGGCTTGCTGTAATTCATGGGGTCACAAAGAGTTGGACACCACTGAGCAACTGAACTGAACTGATACCTTCCTTACAGAGCTGATATGAGAGATAGAAATGACTGTAAATTTCTTAGTATGGAAGAACTCATTAAATTTCTGATCTTTAGAGATAAATGTCAGTCTTTTTTGTGTGTGTTAGAGTCATGTTCTATATCTAACTCAATTGCAAATTCAATGCACTCTTCCATAATGTGACACTGAACCCAGGGTTGGAGAAGAAGATGTGTACATCTGAAATTAAAGAAGAATTCTCCCTTATTCTTTCTGCCCTTCAGAAACAAGCCCTCAATTTCTTATCTCCTCAGTGAACAAGCACCCTCAAGTCAGGTGGTAACAGCTGGAATGGGAGCAAACTTATGGATGTTCCCCATCCTAGAGCTGAGGAAGGACATCTTCACTTACTCCTGAGCATTAACATGATTAAAATGATTGTTCATAGACCCACTTTGGGCTTCCCTGGTGGTTCAGAGGTTAAAGCGTCTGCCCGCAATGCGGGAAACCTGGGTTCGATCCATGGGTTGGGAAGATCCCCTGGAGAAAGAAATGGCAACCCACTCCAGTATTCTTCCTGGAGAATCCCATGGACGGAGGATCCTGGTGGGCTACAGTCCACGGGGTCACAAAGAGTCGGACACAACTGAGCGACTTTACTTTCACTTTTCACTTTACTTTCAGACCCACTTCATCCTTGTGTAACAGGTGAGAGGAGTCTCTCCCATACATAGTGTGGTAAGTTGGGCCCTCTACCCAGACTCTCTCCTACCTCTGCCAGCGAAGCTGCAATAGAACTCCATGTGGAGTTAAACTACTCAGAGGTGATGCAGCAAAAGGGCCCCTCAATTAGAAGTCCAAAAATTATTTTGGTTTTATCACAGATTTTCACTGTTTTTTCTACCTTGAGCAATCTTTCTCAAGAGTGGGTCATTTTTTTTAATTATTATTTTTGTTTTTTCCCCCACATGGTTAAGATCAACTTAAACATCATAAAATAGGAGCTACTTTTATCCTTTTTTTCCCATGAAGACGTCAGGAGTCTAAATCCTGAGTTTCTGATTTTGGTTACTGAACAGACTGTGATGCTACCAACTAAGATTAAAGTGAAAGTCACTCAGTCGTGTCTGACTCTTTGTGACCCCATGGACCGTAGTCCATGGAATTGTCCAGGCCAGAACACTGGAATGGGTAGCCTTTCCTTTTTCGAGGAGATCTTTCTGACCCAGGGATTGAACCCAGGTCTCCCACATTGCAGGCAGATTCTTTAGCAGCTGAGCCACTGGGGAAGCCCAAGAATACATAAGTGGGGAACCTATCCCTTCTCCAGTAGATCTTCCTGACCCAGGATTCCAACCAGGATCTCCTGCATTACAGGCGGCTGCTAAGTCACTTCAGTTGTGTCCAACTCTGTGTGACCCCATAGATGGCAGCCCACTAGGCTCCCCCATCCCTGGGATTCTCCAGGCAAGAACACTGGAGTGGGTTGCCATTTCCTTCTCCAATGCATGAAAGTGAAAAGTGAAAGTGAAGTCGCTCAGTCATGTCCGACTCTTAGCGATCCCATGGACGGCAGCCTACCAGGTTCCTCCATCCATGGGATTTTCCAGGCAAGAGTACTGGAGTGGGGTGCCATTGCCTTCTCCCATTACAGGCGGATTCTTTACCAACTGAACTATCAGGGAAGGCCAACTAAGGTGAGGGGGAGAAAATAATAACTATTTTTACAAAGGATAATTTGAAGTTCATATGA
Organism: Bubalus kerabau; assembly: GCF_029407905.1. Lineage (NCBI taxonomy): Eukaryota > Metazoa > Chordata > Mammalia > Artiodactyla > Bovidae > Bubalus > Bubalus kerabau. The sequence continues at coordinate 8,680,144 of NC_073645.1, forward strand.
ATTTATGAGTTTAAAATTCCATGGAGCATCCTGGCTGGAGATACATATATATTTTTTAAAGTTTCAGTTTTATAAGGCTTTTATCATCTAGGATAGTTCCACCTATGTAATTACTGCTTTAGACTATGACACCATAGATGTAAGTTAAAAATAAGTTCTTACATAAGTTAGTCAAACCATTTTCTGGCTCTCATAATTACTAGACTTTTAGCTGAGCTTATCAATTTTATTAAACTAGCTATCTTTGCAGAAATCAAGATACATGACCTTGTCTCATGCAGCACAATCAGTGCTGAAGTCCTATACTCAGTAAATGGTGAAGAAATATTTAAATATTGACAAGAATTTGAATTTGATACCTCTACAAATAAATTAACAATGTCAAAAACATATTTCATCAAGATAAATCTCTTCAGGCAATAGTAATCAGTATGGTGTACACCTGAATTTTGATATGTATCTTGTTTCTACTAATAATTTCCCATACTACTTTTTAAAATCTGTGATAAGTAAGGTTTCACTTTGAACCCTGAGTCATAAAATACAATATTTTAGAGATTAAATAATATATAAAAACCTAAATTATGTCACAAATCCAGTGACATAAACTGACAGCTCTTGAACTTAAGAAAATTATGACAGACATAAAGGTCACTGATGAAATGTGTAAGATCTGAATAACCAAACCAAAATTCTCATTTTATGTAAATGAATGATCTTTCCAACCTAGGAATTACTTCAACAAAAGTCACCAGGTAATATGCCATACATATTAGGAGGATAACAGCAGAGGCTCTAAAAAAAATCAATTGTTAAAAATTTTGAGGAGAAAATAATCTCCCCCTCTGTCCCCAAGCATGTGGGTGATCGCCTTGCTTTCCTTGATTTGGCATCTTAATTTGCTAATTCTGGAGAAGGCAATGGTACCCCACTCTTGCCTGGAAAATCCCATGGACGGAGGAGCCTGGTAGGCTGCAGTCCATGGGGTCGCGAAGAGTCGGACACAACTGAGCGACTTCACTTTGACTTTTCACTTTGATGCATTGGAGAAGGAAATGGCAACCCACTCCAGTGTTCTTGCCTGGAGAATCCCAGGGATGGCGGAGCCTGGTGGGCTGCCATCTATGGGGTCGCACAGAGTCGGACACGACTGAAGCGACTTAGCATCAGCAGCAGCAGGGCTATTTTGGAAATAAATGAGAATAATCTCAACTTCAAAGTGAAAGGAAAGGATAGAATCAGGCTTTTTATTAGGTAGAAATCATTGTCTTTGGGAAATCAGATAACCTGTCTATTTCATAAATCAACTCCCTTTAAAAAAACATAGATAAGCACAGTATTTTTCCCCTACAGTAATTTACCCTTAGGGTAAAATACAAAAGTATCCATTATAAATGTTAATACAGATAAAAAGAATAAAATATAAAATCAAAAGTAGCTGTTAGTAAGTCTTTTATATAGTTTGAAGACAGGTAATTTTATCTATACTAGAGATCCAACTATACAATTAAAACCAAAAAAAAGTCAAACAAAAATCCAACAAAAATTCATTGGATAAAATATAAGAATAAGAAAATAACAGAAGCATCATTTTATGAAATCTTCAGGCAATCCAAAAATGTATAATCCTAAATTTATTTCCTCTTTGGCTTAATTAAAAACAACTAGGAAAGGCACTTCCCTTGTGGTCCAGTGGTTAAGATTTTGCTCTTCTGCTATATGGGGAGTGGGTTTGATCCCTGGTTGGGAAATTAAGATCCTCTATGCTGCACAGTGTGGCTATTTTTTTTTTTTAATCTAGAAAATGTCCTTCTTGCTTTCTTATTCAATATTATATTTTATATGTAACATTGACGCACTTTAGTCACTCCTGGTCGCCTGTACAACTTCTAAAAACTAGCCGACAAAGTATTAGAGAAGCAAGATGTGAGAAATCCAAGAAAGCTGCACAAGTTTGTGCTGTCTAGTATATAACTATAGGAATTAGAAACCAAATTACGTTTTAGATGGTTATATTAACTCATTCTACTTGGCAAATCTGCTGCTGTTTTTCGACTTACAGGTGGCTGTTGCAGGATGAGAGAACAAAGTAATGGGTACAGAAAGTGATAAGAAGGTTTGACAGAAAGTGTACCTCAAGGGAAGAGTTTTGTGCATAAATACAAGTTTTCTTGAGATGTTGAGCTGCCTTTGATAATGGATTTTAAGTTTCTTTACCTCTGAAGTGATCTGTTCTATGTTTACCTTTGAAATCCTCTTTGTTACGTTGGCTAAGTGAATATATTGTTTCACAGTGATCTCTATGATTCTATCTGACTGAGTGTTATAAACCCTTTTGATATTTATTGAAAACACTTCCTAAATCATTTTCCTTCTAGCTAACTTTGGGATGCTTCAGAGGGCCCCTGAAACATCCCAAAGAGAGATATTAAACTACCTGAGTTCATTTGACATGTTAAATTACATGGGAAGTATTGTTGGAGGGGTGATGAATCTTCTCAGGTTATATTGTATGGCTGATGTTACTAATATAGATATCCTAGAAATTACAAAAAAAATAAGCCCTCATGGTTAGACTTTTCCTATCCTGATGTCCTTAAAACATGGCAACAGTCTACTCCTAAGTCGGGCATTAAAAATGGGTGAACAATAGCTATAATCAAAGAGTCAAGGATATGAAATCCAAAGATGGCCGCTTGGATTTTCCCAGTTCCCTGACAAACCTCATTTTTTTTTTTTTTTTTCTGATGGGTTAAAGCCTTCCCTGGCCACAGGGTTAATGCTCTCATAATGAAAAATTATGTTTCACTGAATATTAAGCTTTGTTAATTGTTAAACTAAGTTTATAGTTTTGTTAATTAAGGGATAGTGTTTACTAAGACTCACTTCTGAGATAGTTCCTTGTTGTTATGTTATATTGCTAAAAGATTTAATTAAGTTATTAAAAAGGACATTCTAAAAAAAAAAAAAGATTTTATGCCTATGGGGAAAGCACAAGAATAACTTAATTTTCATTAAGATATGTGTACTCTTTTCATATTATTATTTTATCACATATATGGTTTTTCCAGTAGTCATGTATGGATGTAAGAGTTGGACTGTGAAGATAGCTGAGCGCTGAAGAATTGATGCTTTTGAACTGTGGTGTTGGAGAAGACTCCTGAGAGTCCCTTGGACTGCAAGGAGATTCAACCAGTCCATTCTGAAGGAGATCAGTACTGCGTGTTCTTTGGAAGGAATGATGCTAAAGCTGAAACTCCAGGACTTTGGCCACCTCATGCAAAGAGTTAACTCATTGGAAAAGACTCTGATGCTGGGAGGGATTGGGGGCAGGAGGAAAATGGGACAACAGAGGATGAGATGGCTGGATGGCATCACCGACTCGATGGACATGAATTTGAGTGAACTCTGGGAGTTGGTGATGGACAGGGAGGCCTGGCGTGCTACATTTCATGGGGTAACAAAGAGTCAGACACAACTGAGCGACTAAACTGAACTGAACTGATTTCCTTCTTATAAATATATAATTTGAAAGTATTTTCCACTTCTTCATATTTGATATTGCATGATCTTGGGACTATAGCATTATATTTTAATCTCTGTTGGAGAAGAAAAAAAGTCCATCTTTAAACAGAGATTAATAACTATGTTTTTACTTTCCAAAATCTCCAAATAAATATAACCAAAAGAGGACTGCATTTAATTTTGTTCTTGTTTGTTTTAAAGATAACTTGGAGACTAATAATCTTCTATATCCAGGAGGGTTCAGGGTGGGGAACACATGTATACCTGTGGCGGATTCATTTTGATATTTGGCAAAACTAATACAATTATGTAAAGTTTAAAAATAAAATAAAATTTAAATAAATAAATTAATTAAAAAAAACAAAAAACAAAAAAATCTCACTTTATGAATGTGTAAAAAAAATCAAATCATGGGCTCAGATATAGTGTGCAAGTGACATTTATAAAATAATCACAGGCATGCACCAGGTAAAATTTATCACATATGTCAGAACAACAATAAAACAAGTCAGATAGAAAGAAGACAGGAACACCATTTGCAACAAGCTTAACATCAAGTATGAGTAATAAGGATTATGCCCCAAACAATAAATGGATTTTAGAAGTAATGAATATCATTGCTTTTCTGCTCCAACTAGATGTAGGATGATAGTCTACCTGAACCTGAAGAGAAAAATCAATGGCGGCAGGTTTTGCAATTGATAAGGGTGTATCCTCAACCTGAGGTGGTGTCACAAGACTGAGTGAGAAAAATTTTGGAAGAACAGACAAAACATAATACTGGTGTTTATTTGGTATAATATTTAAAATTGGTGTAATATTTAAAACACTGAAGACATTGTCATACTGTATTCTGAATCAAAAGCATATTAAAGGTAATTTTTTAAATCTTTCACATATTGAAGAAATTTGCTACCACAAAACCCAGAAAAAATAACTAAAAGAGGACACTCAGGGAGTGAACAGTCATCTTTTTGTCGCAAGAAACTGAAACACAAACTGCATAAATACACTTAGATATTTTTCCCCTAGATCCAGTTAAGCAAAAGCATTAATATCTGTTGACCTACCATTGAGAAAAGATAATGTAGCTTAATCAATTTCCTATCAGTGCTGTTTAAAAATTGCAACATATTTAGTGGCCTAAGAGCACACAAAGTCACTGTATTGCAAGTTCTAGAAGTTAGAAGTCCAAAATAAGTCTTACTAGAGTAAGTGTAGAGTACTGGCAGAGTGGCATTCTGGAGGAGAGAATACATTTCTTGCCTTTTCCAGTTTCTAGAGTCTGCATACCTTCCTGGCTCATGGCTGCATCACTCATTTCTACTTCTATTGTCATATCTTCTTCTGTTATTCTGAATTTCTTGTCTCCTTCTTTAGAAGGACATTTGTGATTACATCCACCTGAAAAGTCCCCACATTAGAAGATCTTTAAACATAATCACATCTGTTGAGTACCTTCTGCCAGACAAGGTAGTCACAGGTTCCAGGGGTTGGGGTGAATATATTAAGGAAGGAAAATTACATGTCATAAGGGTACAGAAGTTTTTCAAACAAAGTGAAAATTCATTATATTCTTAGAACCTAACTGCATTGTCAGTCCTCTATTTTACATTTTCCCTACTTAGGATTAGCAATCCTAAAGTCTTTTTGATTCTTTCCTAGAAAAATGCCTTTTTCCTTGCAAGCCCACATCTGCAATCCAGCACCACTTCTAGTCCTTGGTAGAAGTGTCTAAAGATTTCCCTATTCAAAATTGTTTTTCCTTGCCTGACTCTGAGTTTCTTATTCCTCTTCTCTACTGGCCATTAACTAGCTGCTGAATCCCAAGACTTTAAAATATTAAAATTGAATACCATGTATTATTTTATGTCTTCAAAATTTTCTTGGCTGTTAGGATGTCTGTCTCTGTATATATGTCAAAATGTGACAGCTATTTAAGCCTTGGGCTTAGTTTTACATATTGAAATTCCAAAATTCCTCATTTGTTCCTGAGTTCTAGTATCTAGCTTAAGGTCCTCTGACTAAAGGCTGCACAGGATAATCATTGCCCTGCATGCATCTCATTATGCTATTTCTGAATAACCTGGGAGTTGAAACAATTGACTCCATCTGCTGTCAGAGATACTTGAAAATATACAGGCAGTCTGAAAAAATATTTACGCTAGAGAAATTTGAATATTAAATTTAAATATCTTAAATACAAATAATTTGAAAGTTATGTTTTCTATATTTACTTGTTAATTTGAATGGGCTCATTAATAAAAGCCTAGCTAATAGTCTACATCCAGTTTTGGATTTCGGTGCCTATGCTTTATTATAAAATTTTATAGCTCTATTAAAGAAAAAAAGCATTATAATTGCTGTGATGACCATCTGCTTAATTGCCCTCACACTTAATGAGAGATTTTATATGCCAAATATGAATATTAACTTGTGTGCATGTGTGTGAGTGTCTTTGTGTAAAATTTATTCCTTTTCAATTCCAAAGTATAAAAAGTAATTGCTGACTAAACAATAAGGAAATTGATACTTGGAAATATGTGTGTGTGTTTCCCATATGACTCTTTAAATAATCTTTCACAGAAAAATTTTTTCAATGTCATTGATTTGTTTGAATACCAAGAAACTAGAATTAAAATAATTTTTGGCTGTGGTGATACTTGTGTAGAAGAATGTTTTATTTTCTATTAGCAAATACTATTTTCAGAGAAATTCAAATGATAGATACATTCATTTAAAGTTGGAATAATAAAGTACAAGTAATTTGTTGAGGGGTTTTTTTGTGTGTGTGTACATACACACACATCAATCAATCAAAATTTAAAATATTTAAAACTACAGTTAAGAAGTTACCATTGAAATATGCTCCTACTTAGTAATTCACAATTTATTTCATGAGAAATTTAAAATAGAGACTATTTGGAAACAAAGGATTCCATCGACGGCAAACGACAGAATCAGGTAAGAAGACAGCTTTTGGTTAGCAAGATGGTGACATAAATTGTTCCTGAGTGTTGCCTGCCTCATGAAAGGGCCAACTAGGAGTTAGCTATGGGGAAGACACAATTGTGAAAATCCAAGAACAAGGAAATGAGGCTAACATCATTCTCAATGGTGAAAGTTTAAAATAATTTCCTCTAAAATCAGGAAGAAGATAAGTATGTCTACTCCAACTGCTTTTATTCAACGTAGTATTGGGAGTCCTAGCCATACACATCAAACAAGAAAATGAAATAAAAGGTATCTAAACTGGGAAGGGAGAAATATTACTGTCAGTTATTGTAGAAGACATGACACTATGCATAGAAAATCCTAAAGATCCCAGCAAAAAAAAAAAAAAAAAATTACTAGAGCTCATTAATGAATTCAGTAAAGTTGCAGAATACAAGTTAATATACAGAAATATGTTGTAGAGGAAAAGGGGATGACAGAGGATGAGATGGCTGGATGGCATCACCGACTCGATGGACGTTAGTTTGAGTGAACTCCGGGAGATGGTGATGGACAGGGAGGCCTGGCGTACTGCAATTCATGGGGTTGCAAAGAGTCGGACACAACTGAGTGACTGTACTGAACTGAATTGATACACTAAGAACAAACCATAAGAAAAAGAAATGAAAGAATTTATATTATTAACAGTCCCATCAAAAAAATAAAATACCTAAAAATAAATTTAACTAAAGAGATAAAAGATAATTACTCAGAAAATTATAAGATACTGATGAAAGAAACTTAAGACAACACAAACAGATGTAAAGATATATCATGCTCATAGATTGGAAGAATTAATATTGTTAAAATGATCATACTACTACTCAAGTGTAGTTGCTCAGCCATGTCCAACTCTTTGTAAACCATGCACTATAGCCTGCCAGGGTCCTTTGTCCATGGAATTCTCCAGGCAAGAATACTGCAGTGGGTTACCATTATGTTCTCTAGAGGGTCTTCCCGACCCAGGAGTCAAACACAGGCCTCCTGTGTTGCAGGCAGATTCTTTACCATCTGCACCATCAGGGAAGCCAAGGAAGTCCTTATCAAAATATCAAAGGAATTTTTCCAAAAGTGGAACAAACAACTTTAAAATTGTCAGGAAACACAAAAGACTCCAATAGCCAAAACAATCTTGAGAAAGAAAAGAGCTGAAGGAAATATGCTCCCTGACTTCAGGCTATACTATAAAGCTATAGTAATCAAGACACTTGCTCCTTGAAAGGAAAGCTATGACAAAACTAGACAGCATATTAAAAAGCAGATACATCACTTTGCTGACAAAGGTCTGTATACTCAAACCTATGGATTTTCCAGTAGTCATATATGGATGTGAAATCTGGACAATAAATAAAGCTGAATGCCAAATAATTGATTCTTTAGAACTGTGGCGCTGGAGAAGACTCTTGAGAGTCCCTTGGACTGCAAGGAGATCAAGTCAGTCAATCCTAAAGGAAATCAACCTGGAATATTCATTAGAATGAAATGTACACACAAATTAAATATTATGCAGTCATAAAAAGGATATCCTGTCATTTGCAGTAATATGAATAGACCTAGAAGGGTGTTATGTTAAGTGAAATACTTAAGATAGAGAAAGACAAATACTGTATGATATAACTTATATGTGGAATCTAAAAAAGAAAAATTCAGAAAAAAAAAGAGGACAGAGACAGTAGTAGACAAGAGAATTAGACAGTAGGGGAAAAGGCTAAAAGTGTCAAAGAGTACCAACTTGTAGTTACAACATGATTAAGTTCTGGAGATATAGCATGGTGATTATATTTAATAATACTGTTTGTATATTTATAATTTCCTAAGAGGTGGATTGCTGGGAGAAATATCAATAACCTCAGGTATGCAGATGACACCACCCTTATGGCAGAAATTGAAGAGGAACTAGAAAGCCTGTTGATGAAAGTGAAAGAGGAGAGTGAAAATGTTGGCTTAAAGCTCAACATTCATAAAACTAAGATCATGGCATCTGGTCCCATCACATCATGGCAAATAGATGGGGAAACAGTGTCATACTTTATCATTTTGGGCTCCAAAATCACTGCAGATGGTGACTGCAGCCATGAAATTAAAAGACGCTTACTCCTTGGAAGGAAAGTCATGACCAACCTAGATAGCATATTCAAAAGCAGAGACATTGCTTTGCCAATAAATGTCAATCTAGTCAAGGCTATGGTTTTTCCAGTGGTCATACATGGATGTGAGAGTTGGACTGTGAAGAGAGCTGTGCACCGAAGAATTGATGCTTTTGAACTGTGGTGTTGGAGAAGACTCTTGAGAGTCCCTTGGACTGCAAGGAGATCCAGCCAGTCTATCCTAAAGATTAGTCCTGGGTGTTCATTGGAAGGACTGATGCTGAGGCTAAAACTCCAGTACTTTGGCCACCTCATGCGAAGAGTTGACTCATTGGAAAAGACCCTGATGCTGGGAGGGATTGGGGGCAGGAGGAGAAGGGGATGACAGAGGATGAGATGGCTGGATGGCATCACCGACTCTATGCACATGAGTTTGGGTGGACCCCGGGAGTTGGTGATGGACAGGGAGGCCTGGGCATGCTGCAATTCATGGGGTCGCAAAGAGTCGGACACGACTGAGTGACTGAACTGAACTGAAGAGGTAGATCTTAAATGTTCTCAACACTCACACAGAGACACAAAATGGCAACTACAGGAGGTAAAGAATGTGGTAACTAACAACAACAACAACAAAAAACTATGTGAGGTGATGGGTGATAAGTGTGTTTACAAACCTTATTCTATAATCACTTGGCAGTATATACCTATATCAAATCTTTACAGCATATGCCTGAAACTTATAAAATATGTCAGTTATATCTCAATACATCTGGAGAAAAAATGAATTCAGCTTTTTATGGGAGATTGTTATCATTACAACATGGTTACAATAGTACTGCAAATTAATATGGCTGAGTTAAAGTAAAACAAAGGAACACATAATAAGATATAGTTTGGCAAATATTTCCATGCCAAAAGAATTCTTTTGAAGTCAAAATTGCTATTAAATTGTATTTTATTAGCTGAATTTGTAATTTGTGGTGACTTTTATCCTTTGATTTTAACCCATGTTCAAGCCACATCTTAAGAAAACTACAATATTTTTTATATCCATGCCAATTTCCTTCTCACTTCAATTTTCTGCACTTCTTTTATTCTGACTTACATGATTTCATAAAATAATTGTATACCTGTGGTGGATTCATGTTGATATATGGCAAAACCAATACAATATTGTAAAGTTAAAAAATAAAATAAAATTTAAAAAAATAACTATGCAGTTGCCTTTCTTTCATCTTTTATGTCTCGTCTCAAATGCTCCCTGCTCTGAGAGCCATCACACCTTTTGCTGATAGTCATTCTGAATTAGAGCATCCCCACAACTAGCTCAGTGTCTTGATTTATTATCTTCTTAGCACTTATTCATTGTCTAATGCCTTCCAAGAGAATGTAAGTACAATGAGAGGAGGAATCTTGTCTTTTATTCTCGGTATTGTCTGCCACATAAACAGAGTTCACTGTCAATAATTATTGTTACATAAATTAAAGGAGCCTTTTTATAGACAGCAAAGGTTAATGAGGTTAGCATTTATCTCCTCCTTGCAGGTGCCTAGGATACACAAGAGAAGAAAAGGTATTTACAAATGTACATTCGTAACTCTTTGACCCCCTGAGATTTAGTGCAGCACTCTTATCTCTAGGATAATTATTATCATTTGCACAATCTATTACAGCCAGGCAGGTTCTTTTGGGAAAAAGTCAAATAGGCTGTGGGAAAAATAACTTAGAGATAACTAAACTGAAACATAAAAGCTATTTTACACCTTGCCTCCAAAAATAAAATATAAAAAAAAACCTGATTTATTTTTTAAACTTTGGAAAAATAAGTCTAAAGATAAGGTAAAAGATAATTCACACTTATTCATATAATATTCTCTTTACAAATAGAAAGGTAGAATTTGATTTAGTTATTAGAAGACCTCAAAGGCAATAAAAAGAACTGTCCACATTTTAATACACTTTTTTATTACACATACTTTTTCCTTTCATATTTTTGTCTACACAATACTTCATGTAATTCTTAAACATTTTGAAGTGGATGAAATTGTTATTTTGGTCTTTCTTGCAATGAAAGAGTGCTCAAATCAGTGAATGAAGCTGCTGAAGTGATGGATAAATCCCAATGAATTTAAGAGGAGGATAAGAAAGCCAGGCCTTTTAGCAAATGAGTGTATTGGAAACTAGAAATTTTGTACCTAAGAATACTTTCTTTGGTATTAGTTGTATATTGTCAGTTTTACTTCTCTTTTATTCTTTCTCTGTCTTTTTTTTTTTTTTTTTTTTTACTTTACAATATTGTATTAGTTTTGCCATACATCAACATGAACCCACCATGGGTGTACATGTGTTCCCCATCCTGAACCCCCCTCCCACCTCCCTCCCCTTACCATCCCTCTGGGTCATCCCAGTGCACCAGCCCTGAGCATCCTGTATCATGCATCGAACCTGGACTGGAGATTCGTTTCATATATGATATTATACATGTTTCAATGCCATTCTCCCAAATCACCCCACCCCCTCCCTCTCCCACAGAGTCCAAAAGACTGTTCTATACATCTGTGTCTCTTTTGCTGTCTCGGATAAGGGTTATCATTACCATCTGTCTAAATTCCATATGTATGCGTTCAGTTCAGTTCAGTCGCTAGTCGTGTCCGACTCTTTGCGGCCCCATGAATCGCAGCATGCCAGGCCTCCTTGTCCATCACCAACTCCCAGAGTTAACTCAGACTCACGTCCATTGAGTCAGTGATGCCATCCAGCCATCCCATCCTCTGTCGTTCCCTTCTCCTCCTGCCCCCAATCCCTCCCAGCATCAGAGTCTTTTCCAATGAGTCAACTCTTCGCATGAGGTGGCCAAAGTACTGGAGTTTCAGCTTTAGCATCATTCCTTGCAAAGAACACCCAGGGCTGATCTCCTTCAGAATGGACTGGTTGGATCTCTTGCAGTCCAAGGGACTCTCAAGAGTCTTCTCCAACACCACAGTTCAAAAGCATCAATTCTTTGGCGCTCAGCCTTCTTCACAGTCCAACTCTCACATCCATACATGACCACAGGAAAAACCATAGCCTTGACTAGACGGACCTTTGTTGGCAAAGTGATGTCTCTGCTTTTGAATATGCTATCTAGGTTGGTCATAACTTTCCTTCCAAGGAGTAAGTGATGCGTTAGTATACTGTATTGGTGTTTTTCTTTCTGGCTTACTTCACTCTGTATAATAGACTCCAGTTTCATCCACCTCATTAGAACTGATTCAAATGTATTGTTTTTAATAGCTGAGTAATACTCCATTGTGTATATGTACCACAGCTTTCTGATCCATTCATCTGCTGATTGACATCTAGGTTGCTTCCATGTCCTGGCTATTATAAACAGTGCTGCGATGAACATTGGGGTACATGTGTTTCTTTCGAGTCTGGTTTCCTCGGTGTGTATGCCCAGCACTGGGATTGCTGGGTCATAAGGCAGTTCTATTTCCAGTTTTTTAAGGAATCTCCACACTCTTCTCCATAGTGGCTGTACTAGTTTGCCTTCCCACCAACAGTGTAAGTGGGTTCCCTTTTCACCACACCCTTGCCAGCATTTATTGCTTGTAGACTTTTGGATAGCAGCCATTCTGACTGGCGTGAAATGGTACCTCATAGTGGTTTTGATTTGCATTTCTCTGATAATGAGTGATGTTGAGCATCTTTTCATGTGTTTGATAGCCATCTGTATGTCTTCTTTGGAGAAATGTCTGTTTAGTTCTTTGGCCCACTTTTGGATTGGGTCACATATTTTTCTGGAATTGAGCTGCAGGAGTTGCTTGTATATTTTTGAGATTAGTTTTGTCAGTTGCTTCATTTGCTATTATTTTCTCCCATTCTGAAAGCTGTCTTTTCTCATGATTTGTCATCAAATATCTTCTATCTCTCTCCACTTATTATTTTATATTCTATTTCTTCAGCAATGGATGATAATCCAGAATCAAAGTGCCTGTATTTATGTAAGAGTCTATATTTATATTTAATATTTGTACATTTACATAGTTAAGATAGCTCATCACACTGTCAATAAATTCATTCTGTGCTGTCTCTTGTATTTCTCCATATATGGTTATGATACGGTTTATACTTATAAACTTTTCTTGAAATTCCTATATGAATCCTTTGTACAGATATACCATAATGTCTTTTGCTTCTGTCTCTTTGAACTTTTTGTTTAAATATCAATTTTTATTTAGTTTTATTTACTCCCTCCTCTACGGACTGACTAAATTTGAAGAGCAAGAAAACCTATTTAACATGCACTGGGAGCAAATGAAAATGAAAAAAAAATAATAATAATGAGCCTTTAATGGTTTCTAATTAACATAGAATATTTAGATTAGTTATAACCTCTGCTGTCAAAGATCTGCCCAAACAAGATTCACATCAAACAAAGGTCTAATGTTTACTTGTTTTCCTGAATGACTTCCATAGTAATGTTAATCTGTTTCAGCCCACTGCTTGGGCACCTCAAATTATTAAAAATGTGAAGTTATTATAGACACTAACAGACTATTTTCATTTTCACCAAAGGATTAGAAGAGTCAGAAACTAACAAAGATACAGGTTATTAGGGCCCAGAGATTGTGACTGGCTTACTAAAAGCAACTAGCTAACAGCAAACGCAGTGCTGTAAACTAAGCCCATTTCCTCAGGATCAGGGTTTACAAAACAAGCACTCTCTGAAGCAGCACTCTCTAAGGAAATACTGTTACCCATTTCTCTTGTCATTCAGCTAAAAGGAATAGACATGAGCACTGACTATAATCTAGTAGATGTTACAGGAACTTAAGCAGAACTCTGATTGACCTAAGAGAGATAAATGAAACTCATTCCACCCACCCTCCTTTGTCACTGCATCTATGTAATATTAGAAAGAAAGGCAGAAAGAAATGGGGTAGAGGCTCCCAGCATTGTCTTGGGAATCAGATTCATACAGAGAAGGAAGCAATGCATTCCTCCAACATTTCTGGGAAAAAAATAAAGTCACATGTGAAGAACTCCTGCTGCTGCTGCTGCTAAGTCGCTTCAGTCGTGTCGACTCTGGGCGACCCCATAGATGGCAGCCCACCAGGCTCCCCCGTCCCTGGGATTCTCCAGGCAAGAACACTGGAGTGGGTTGCCATTTCCTTCTCCAATACATGAAAGTGAAAAGTGAAAGTGAAATCGCTCAGTCGTGTCCGACTCTTCATGACCCCATGGACTACAGCCTACCAGGCCGCTCCATCCATGGGATTTTCCATGCAAGAATACTGGAGTGGGGTGACACTGCCTTCTCCAAAGAACTCGTAGTATTGTTTTATTTGGAGATCTGATTTGTAGGAAATACAACTAAGAATAGAAGATCTGTAATACCACATGTGAACTTTACTTTCCTGCACTCCTTCAAAACTGGTCAAACTTTCCCCACCTTTTGCCAAGGATTTATTACTACTGTGAAATTATGGCAGATTCTTCATGTAGCAAGAGGATGCACCAGAAATATTGTTTAAGTATTATTTGTATTTGTTCATCTTCTAGTTGTTTTTAATTTTAATACTAGTATCATGGTGCTAGTGGTAAAGACTGCCTGCCAATGCAGGAGACATAAGAAATGCAGGTTTGATCCCTGGGTTGGGAAGATCCCCTGGAGAAGGGAACAGCAACCCACTCCAGTATTGTTGTGTGGAGAATCTCATGGACAGAGCAGCCTGGTGGGCTACAGTCCATGGGGTTGCAAAGAGTCAGACACAAATTGGACATGACTGAAGTGACATAGCACACAAAGAAACAGATGTAATACAAAATCTTAGAATTTATCAAAACAGTTTATAAAGATGGCAAAGCAACTTCTACCAATTCAATGATAAATATACTTCTCAGAAAGGATAAGATCCATTATACATTGACTAACATTTATGAACCTTTACTCCTAAGGCACTAAATATTTCCTGGCACAACCTGTTGATGCCAACCAATCCCAGAATTGTCCATGAGTTGATCACACCCAGCTCCTTGAACACTATAAAACACTTTACCACTCTTTCCAGGGTAGGTCACACAGTCTTGAGGACATTAATGTGCTGTAGCCCCCACTCTGTGCTTTGCCCAGCAAAGCAGTAAAAGCTACTGTTTTCTATTTACCCCAAATTCTGTCTCTGTGTTTATATCTGGTGTAGGTGAACAGGGGCCAAGCTTTGCCAACATATCAGCCAAAGAAAATTCCTTAAATGTATCATGTGATTAGGTTAGGCCCACAGAGGTAGCCTTCCTTAAAATAAACTGAGACATATATGCTAATCATTGGAGTGAAATTCATTACATTTAAAGTCCTGGAGATTATGCAGAGTATGTGTATTGGGAAAAGAGGTGAGAAATTTTGTAGACCATTTTAGAATTTGGCTTGCTACAGTCCATAAGGTCTCTGCACTTTCATCCGTATTTCTAAGAGAAATCACTAATTCCTTTACCAGGTGTCACAACAGCATTGGAAAAGGAAGATATTTGCATATGTTTCTCACATACCTAAACTGAAAGCTGTATCAGGAAATATCCTACCTATTGATTTCAGCTTTTTAAAACAGAATGTGATTGCTATATCACAGCACATTTTTACATCAAGTTTCAGTTCAGTTCAGTTCAGTTGCTCAGTCGTGTCTGACTCTTTATGACCCCTCTTTGTAGCACGGCAGGCCATCATGTTTAAGGCTGTCTTTTATTTTTGTGGGGCTCATCATCTTTGGAGATAAAGGACAGAAAAAATTTCCTGCTGCTACAAGTAGATGACAGCAAAGCAAATTGATCATTTCCCATATATACCTGGGAGGGCCTTCCTCAGTGGGCTCAGAGAACAGCAAGTCATGCCAAATAAGTCTGTTGTTTATTTACTTTTTAAATAATCCTATCTCTAACTGACTACTGTACTCAGTGGCTCCTGGAGGCCTAGTATTATCAAAAATCCTTATATTATCTTCCATTAAAAAGTCAAACTACTCATCTGTGGTAGATATTATGTCTATTTTTCATTTTACAAAAACACATGACCATGTTGGCCTTTTTCATGAACTATGTTAAAATTCAGTTCAGTTCAGTCACTCAGTCGTGTCCGACTCTTTGTGACCCCATGAATCGCAGGACGCCAGGCCTTTCTGTCCATCACCAACTCCCAGAGTTCACTCAAACTCACATCCATCGAGTCGGTGATGCCATCCAGCCATCTCATCCTCTGTCGTCCACTTTTCCTCCTGCCCCCAATCCCTCCCAGCATCAGACCATTTTTCCAATGAGTCAACTCTTCGCATGAGGTGGCCAGAGTACTGGAGTTTCAGCTTTAGCATCATTCCTTCCAAAGAACACCCAGGATTGATCTCCTTTGGAATGGACTGGTTGGATCTCCTTGCAGTCCAAGGGACTCTCAAGAGTCTTCTCCAACACCACAGTTCAAAAGCATCAATTCTTCAGTGATTAAAAATAGTAATGATTAAATGTATCATCATTACATTTTTCATATACCAAGAAAAGTAACAATGTGACTTAAATTAGCAATTCAGCAAATTTAGTTTGCTAAATCTTCAGAAGCTGTCAGTTTAATGACCCATTCTAATAAAAAAGAGTATTGATCAGTAGATCAATATCAAGTTGACAAAAGAACAAGAGAAGAGGAAAATGTTAATTAATCAGTTAAAGCATCCATTCAACAAATGGGTGCTGACGGCCTTCTGTCTGCCTGGTAGACAGAGGGCTTACAATGGTGAATAAGATAAGGCCCCTGCCCTTAAGTCATTTTTCACCTCTTTAATAGAAATGAACAAGCAAACCATCAATTACAACAACAACAAAAAATGTGACTAAGGGATTATATGCTCTGGGGCTATGTATTATGAACATCTAATGTTATATTAAGGACCACTGGGAGATGCTTGAGCTGACAGTGAAGGTATAACAATTTGCAAGTGTCCTGTGCTTTTGAATGTATCCTTAGTTAACATGGATGAAAATAGCAAAGGCATACCTATCAAATTTCTGGGTAATTCAAAACTGAGAATGACTGCTGCTTGTAAAAAGAATTATATTTCAAAATGTACTTCAAAATAACTAGCTCACTCCAGCTAAAATAAATGTCCACTACCAGGAAAAGAAAAGCTAGAATAGAAAGAAAGATAAGAATCATTAGTTTTAAATCATTAGACTTATATATAATGATATTTAAGAATAATAGGAACTTGTGACAATTTGATTTGAAGAGTGAGACAAAGATGAAGAGAAGTTGGGCTGAGTAAATCAATCAAATAATAGCTATCATGTACGCAAAACCTATATTATACTTACCTCACCAATTTATAGGTCAGTAAATTAATAAATTTCTATAAGTTTACATATTGGCGGTAATTCCTGGAACCAGTATTTGAGTCTAAATCTTTCAGTGACAGACATGGATTGATAACATAATTTAGGAGGTAATTCATTGTATTAAAATAGAAGAAATTACAGTACATTAAAACAATACAGACTGTACTTGATAAAATATACTTGAATAGGAATACTGTATGGGTTTAAAGACAGTAAGGGATATTTTATGTGACATATATAGTTAGTCAATGTAAGCTATATTATGCCACGTACTAGAGAATATATGTTTCAGTACATGAGGAATTGATTAAAAAAAATTCAAATTTGGAGGACAAGGCTACAAATTACAAATAGAGGAATGAAATGAGCTGACCTTACAGCTAATAATCCAATCATATTAAGCAAATGTTCCAGCTAAAACTAATTCCATTCCAAGATGGCCATGATGTAAAAAGCTCTCTTCAGGCTGATGATACAATAATTTGAAAATTTATAGAAAATTACCATTTCCCATTCAAGAAAATGTGTGAGATGAGTTTAACAGTGTTTTGTGCAACAACAACAACAAAAAAATAATAAATGAGCTGAGAAAAGGTATGGTTTATCTATCAAAGGGACAACAGAGTCTGTGACATTGAAAATTTCTTAAATAATTGAAGATGTCCCACTGGGTGGAACTGCAACAAGGAAAAGCCCCTGCCTTGGTAAATAGGGATGCTCATTGTCTTGACTCCTTTCTGTGAACTGCCTTGTGTTGCCATCAAATACAGCAGCTTACAGTCTTGATTGTTTCCCTGCCCTTTGCTAAGACAAAAGATGGAACTAAGAATTTGGGGTAGTGAAGGAATCCAAAATAGTTTAAACACAAGAGGTTTAGAAGGTATACAATGGGCCTCTTTAGATGTATAATTACATTTTTGAATGTTCAGCAGTGCATTTCTTAAAGTTATTCTTGTTTCAGAAGGTAGAACAAAACCAATGGGTGCATTTTATAAAGGAGTAGTAAAGAGTAATATTTTAGATAAATACTGTGTTAATTTTGAATATTTTCATTTTTCAATAAGACTGTGAGTCCTTTGACCTGTTCCATTGTCCCCATCATTGAAGTAATTAATCAGAAAGGGAATAGAGTGCTTTGTCAGGAAGCTGTGCTGGAAATTTCTCCTTTAGATAGACAGTTATATAAATTGATGTTAAAACCCCTTCAGACTCCAAATAATATTATTCCAAGTGTATTTTCTTCATAATGAAAAAAATAAATTACACAAGTTAATGAATAAATAATTAGATGTCAAACAATGTGGGTGGAAAGGAAAATTACCAGTTCTGTAAATAAAGCCTATAATAAAATCTACTTCCTTTATATGAATATGTTGCCAAGGGGCCTGGATTCATTATTTAGAATAAAGAAACATTCTCTTCTTTTCACTGAAATACCTCTTAATAGAGAATTATTAGGCAGAGAAATGAAAAAGTATGTAATACCATGGTAACCATTAGAGTAACTAGGAAAAAGGCTCACTAAATTAATCAAAATGCTAACACAATCATCTCAGGAAGAGTTCAGGACAGACAGGAGGAAAAGTGTTCATTTATATGAGTAATCACATTTAACTCATTATACTAAAGGTTCTTTCCATTTAGATGACCTAAAAAATTGCTTACATCTCATGGAAAGACTTTAGCATTCCATTAGTAAAATATTTAATTTTCATTAAAGCTGTATATTGGTGGAAATCATTCAAATAAACTTTGAAGCTCACTCTGATACATACAAATTTGATCTAACATCACCACATTTATCCTAGCCTTTTTCCTGTTTACATTTGTTAAGTCTCTTCTCTGAAAGTGAGAAACTGGGCAACTCCGGACCCATTTAATCTCAGTAAGTTTATACCTACTGGTTTAGCACCACTGTGTATATTTGAACTTCAAGCTGGTCTCACCCAAAGTTCATTCAGACACCCTTCCCACCACTGATCTCCATTTGGTGAGCTCTAGAGATATCACTCTCTATCTCCTCAGAATGCATATCAGACTAAATCTGGATCCTAATCAACCTGACACCTTTACATCAGGTATACTGAGTTGGTTGATGGCTCAATTCTGATAAATGAGAAGTGGAAGAAATATTAGGTTAAATCTTTATGCAAAAACATTTAAAGATTTCCAAAGGTTAACCTGCTAATTAGGTTACCTTTGCCAATTGTTTTATTACCATAAGCTAATGTCCATGTCTGAACATTCTTTGGCATTGCCTTCTTTGGGACTGGAATCAAAACTGACATTTTCCAGTACTGTGGCCAATGCTGTTTTCCAGATCTGTTGGCATATTGAGTGCAACACTTTCACAGCATCATCTTTTAAGATTTGAAATAGCTTAACTGGAATTCCATCAAATACACTAGCTTTGTTCGTAGTAATGCTTCCTAAAGTCAACTTGACTTCACATTCTAGGATGTCTGGCTCTAGGTGAGTGATCACATCATCATGGTTATCTAGGTAATGAAGATCTCTTTTCTATAGTTCTTCTGTATATTCTGCCACCTCTTCTTAATATCTTCTGCTTCTGTTAGGTCTACATCATTCCAAGTCAGGCTTCAACAGTATGTGAACCATGAACTTCCAGATGTACAATCTGGATTTAGAAAAGGCAGAGGAACCAAGATCAAACTGTCAATATCCACTGGATCATAGAAAAAGCAAGAAAATTCCAGAAAACATCTACTTCTGCTTTATAGGTTATGCCAAAGCCTTTGACTGTGCCAATCACAACAAACTGCAGAAAATTATTCAAGATATGAGAATATCAGGTCACCTTACCTGCCTCCTGAGAAATCTGTATGCAGGTCAATAAGTAACAAGTAGAATAGGACACGGAACAACAGACTGGTTCCAAATTGGGAAAGGGATACGTCAAGGCTATATATGGTCACCCTACTTATTTAAATTGTATACAGAGTACATCCTGTGAAATCCCTGGCTGGATGAAGCACAAACTGGAATCAAGATATCCTGGAGAAATATCAATAACCTCAGATATGCAGAGGACACCACCCTTATGGCAGAAAGCAAAGAGGAACTAAAGAGCCTCCTGATGAAAGTGAAAGAGGAGAGTGAAAAAGCTGGCTTAAACCTCAACATTTAAAAAACTAAGTTCATAATATCTGGTCCCATCACTTCATGCAAATAGATGGAGAAAAAGTGGAAACAGTGAGAAACTTTATTTCTTAGGCTCAAAAATCACAGCAGATCATGACTGCAGCCATGAAATCAAGAGACACTTACTTTTTGAAGAAAAAAAAAAGCTATGATCAACCTAGACAGCATATTAAAAAGCAGAGACATTACTTTGCTGACAAAGGTCCATCTAGTCAAGGCTATGGTTTTTCCAGTAGCCATGTATGGATGTGAGAGTTGGACTATAAAGAACGCTGAGAGCTGAAGTCTGAATTTGGCAATAAGGAGTTCATGATCTGAGCCACAGTAACCTCCCAGTCTTGTTTATGCTGACTGTATAGAGCTTCTCCATCTTTGGTTGCAAAGAATATAATGAATCTGATTTCGATGTTGACCATCTGGTGATGTCCATGTGTAGAGTCTTCTCTTGTGTTGTCAGAAGACGGTGTTTGCTATGACCAGTGTGTTCTCTTGGAAAAATTCTCTTAGCCTTTGTCCTGCTTCATTCTGTACTCCAAGGCCAAATTTGCCTGTTATTCCAGGTGTTTCCTGACTTTCTTCTACTTTTGAATTACTGTCTCATATAATAAAAAGGACATTTTTTGGGGGGTGTTAGTTCTAGAAGATCTTATAGGTCTTCATAGAACCGTTCAACTTCAGCTTCTTCAGCATTACTGGTTGGGGCATAGACTTGTATTACTGTGATATCAAATGGCTTGTCTTGGAAACAAAAAGAGATAATTTTGTCATTTTTGAGATTGCATCCAATTGCCAACATCTGCTGGATCATCAAAAGAGCAAGAGAGTTCCAGAAAAACATCTATTTCTGCTTTATTGACTATGCCAAAGCCTTTGACTGTGTGGATCACAATAAACCATGGAAGATTCTGAAAGACAAGGGAATACCAGACCACCTGACCTGCCTCTTGAGAAACCTGTATGCAGGTCAGGAAGCAACAGTTAGAACTGGACATGGAACAACAGACTGGTTCCAAATAGGAAAAGGAGTACGTCAACGCTGTATATTGTCACCCTGCTTATTTAACTTCTATGCAGAGTACATCATGAGAAACGCTGGGCTGGAAGATGCACAAGCTGGAATCAAGATTGCTGGGAGAAATATCAATAACCTCAGATATGCAGATGACATCACCCTTATGGCAGAAAGTGAAGAGGAACTAAAAAGCCTCTTGATGAAAGTGAACAAGTAGAGTGAAAAAGTTGGCTTAAAGCTCAACATTCAGAAAACGAAGATCATGGCATCTGGTCCCATAACTTCATGGGAAATAGATGGGGAAACAGTGGAAACAGTGGCAGACTTTCTTTTTTTGGGCTCCAAAATCATTACAGATGGTGATTGCAGCCATGAAATTAAAAGATGCTTACCCCTTGGAAGGAAAGTTATGACCCACCTAGACAGCATATTCAAAAGCAGAGACATTATTTTGTCAACAAAGGTCCATCTAGTCAAGGCTATGGTTTTTCCAGTAGTCATGTATGGATGTGAGAGTTGGACTGTGAAGAAAGCTGAGCACCTAAGAATTGATGCTTTTGAACTGTTTTCTTGGAGACTCTTGAGAGTCCCTTGGACTGCAAGGAGGCCCAACCAGTCCATCCTAAAGGAGATCAGTCTTGGGTGTTCATTGGAAGGACTGATGTTGAAGCTGAAACTCCATTACTTTGGCCACATGATGCAAAGAGTTGACTCATTGGAAAAGACCCTGATGCTGGGAAAGACTGAAGGCAGGAGGAGAAGGGGAGGACAGAGGATCAGATGGCTGGATGTCATCACCGACTCGATGGACATGAGTTTGAGTGAACTCCGGGAGTTGGTAATGGATAGGGAGGCCTGGCGTGCTGGGATTCATGGGGTCACACATAGTCGGACATGACTAAGTGACTGAACTGAACTGAACTGCATTTTGGACTCTATTGTTGACTATCATGGCTACTCCATTTCTTCTAAGGGATTCTTGCTCACAGTAGTAAATATAATGTTCATCTGAATTAAATTCCTCATATGGTCCATTTTGGTGCACTGATTCCTAAAATGTTGATGTTCACTCTTGCCATCTCCTGTTTGACCACTTCCAATTTGCCTTGATTCATGGACCTAACACGGAGAAGGCAATGGCACCCCACTCCAGTACTCTTGCCTGGAAAATCACATGGATGGCGGAGCCTGGTAGGCTGCAGTCCATGGGGTTGCTAAGAGTCGGACACGACTGAGCGACTTCACTTTCACTTTTCACTTTCATGCATTGGAGAAGGAAATGGCAACCCACTCCAGTGTTCTTGCCTGGAGAAGCCTAGGGACAGGGGAGCCTGGTGGGCTGCCATCTATGGGGTCGCACAGAGTTGGACATGACTGAAGTGACTTAGCAGAAGCAGCATGGACCTAACATTCCAGGCTCCTGTGCAATATTGCTGTTTACAGCATCGGACCGTGCTTCCATCATCAGTCACATACACAACTGGGTTTTGTTTTTTTTGTTTTTTGTTTTTTTTTTTTTACTTTGGCTCCATCTCTTTATTCTTTCTTGAGTTATTTCTCCATTGATCTCCAGTGGCATATTGGGCACCTACCGACCTGGGGCGTTCATCTTTCAGTGTCATACCTTTTTACCTTTTCACACTGTTCATGGGGTTCTCAAGGCAAGAATACTGAAGTAGTTTGCCATTGCCTTCTCCAGTGGAACACATTTTGTCAAAACTCTCCACCATGACCTATCCATCTTGGGTGGCCCTACAGGGCATGGCTCATAGTTTCATTGAGTTAGACAAGGCTGTGGTCCATGTGATTAGATTAATTGGTTTTCTGTGATTGTGGTTTTCAGTCTGTCTGTCCTCTGATGGAGAATGATGAAGCTTATTGAAGCTTCCTGGAGGGAGAGGCCAGGAATTGATTGGCAAGGCCATGCTCAGTAAATTGTTAATCCAATTTTCTGTTTATGTGTGGAGCTGTGTTCCCTCCCTGCTACATACCTGGGGCCAAACTATGGTCAAAGTAATGAAGATAATGGTGACCTTCCTCAAAAGATCCCATGCATATAGTGCTATACTCAATGCCCCCAATCCTGCAGCAAGCCACCACCGACCCACGCCTCTGCTGAAGACTCCCTGACACCCACAGGCAAGTCTGGGGCAGTCTCCTGCTGGGTTACTGCTCCTTTCTTCTGAGCCCTGGTGCAAAAGGTTTTGTTGTGCCTTCTGAGAGTCTATTTCCCAGTCCTGTGTAAGTTCTGGCAGCTCTATGGTGGGGTTAATGGCGACCCCCCCCAAGAGGGCTTATGCCATACCCAAGTCTGCTACACCCAGAGCCTCTGTCCCTGTGGCAGACCACCCCCAACCTGTACCTCCACAGGAGACACTCAAGCACAGTTCTGTCTCGGTCTCTATGGGTTTCAGGGTCCTGGTGCACACAAGGTTTGTTTGGGCCCTCAGAGTGTCTCTGGCTGGAATGGGGTTTGATTCTAAATGCGAATTCGCTTCTCCTACCATCTTGGTGGGGCTTCTACTTTACCCTTGGATGTGGTGTATCTCTCACAGCTGCTCCAGTGCCTACTGTCATACTGGGGTTTCTCTGACTTGGACTTAGGATATCTCCACACTGCTGGTCCAGGGAAGCATAGCTGCTGCTCCTGACCTTGGACATGGGGAATCTTCGCTCAGCGCTCACCAGTCCAGCAAAATGAGAAATAGGTTTAAGGGACTAGATCTGATAGACAGAGTTCCTGATGAACTATGGACAGAGCTTCATGACACTGAGGAGACAGGGAGCAAGAACATCCCCAAAAAAACAAATGCAAAAAAGCAAAATGGCTGTCTGAGGAGGCTTTATAAATAGCTGTGAATAGAAGAGAAGCAAAAAGGAAACGAGAAAAGGAAAGATATATCCATTTAAATGCAGAGTTTCAAAGAAGAGCAAGGAGAGATCAGAAAGCCTTCCTCAGTGATCACTGCAAAGAAATAGAGGAAAACAACAGAATGGGAGAGACTAGAGATCTATTCAAGATGATTAGAGAAATCAAGGGAACATTTCATGCAAACACAGGCTCAATAAAGGACAGAAACAGTATGGACCTAACAGAAGCAGAAGATATTAAGAAGAGGTGGAAAGAACACACAGAAGAACGGTACAAAAAAGATTTTCATGAACCAGATAACCACGATGGTATGATTATTCACGTAGACTCAGACATCCTGGAAAGTGAAGTGAAGTGGGCCTTAGGAAGCATCACTACGAACAAAGTTAGTGGAGGTGATGGAATTCCAGTTGAGCTATTTCAAATCCTAAAAGATGATGCTGTGAAAGTGCTGCATATACACAATGGAGTATTACTCAGCCATTAAAAAGAATATATTTGAATAAGTTCTAATGAGGTGGACAAAACTGGAGCCTATTATACAGAGTGAAGTAAGCCAGAAAGAGAAACACCAATACAGTATACTAACGCATATATATGGAATTTAGAAAGATGGTAACAATAACCCTGTGTACGAGACAGCAAAAGAGACACTGATGTATAGATCAGTCTTATGGACTCTGTGGGAGAGGGAGAGGGTGGGAAGATTTGGGAGAATGGCATTGAAACATGTATAATATCATGTATGAAACGAGTCTCCAGTCCAGGTTCAATGCACGATACTAGATGCTTGGGGCTGGGGCACTGGGATGACCCAGAGGGATGGTATGGGGAGGGAGGAGGGAGGAGGGAAGAGGGCTCAGGATGGGGAACACATGTATACCTGTGGTGGATTCATTTCGATATTTGGCAAAATTAATACAATATTGTAAAATTTAAAAATAAAATAAAATTTAAAAAAAAAGGAAAAAAAAAATAAAGTGCTGCACTCAATATGCCAGCAAATTTGGAAAACTCAGCAGTTGAGACAAGACTGGAAAAGGTCAGTTTTCATTCCAATCCCAAAGAAGGCCAATGCCAACAAATGCTCAAACTACCACACAATTGCACTCATCTCACATGCTAGGAAAGTAATGCTCAAAATTCTCCAAACCAGGCTCCAACAATACATGAACCGTGAACTTCCAGATGGTCAACCTGGATTTAGAAAAGGCAGAGGAGCCAGAGATCCCTGGTGGGCTATAGTCTATGGAATCTCAAAAGAGTCGAACACAACTTAGCAACTAAACAACAGCAGGGTAAAGAGTAGTATTGCAAAAATGTTTTTGGCTGTCTTTCTGTAAGACCTTTCTTCAGAATTTGTGTTTTGTGTGGTTGTAGGTAAGGGTGATTTATCATCTCTTATTCTTGTATTTGCATTCCAGCAAATATGCAGAGATAACAAGAAAAGTCCCATTTCTATCAGGAATCAAAATGTATATGGACATGCTAATTACATTCTGGAATATAAATAGTTTCACTATACAAGTAGAATTATGATGTTTTCTCTGTGCCTTGTAGACTTTTATAAGATTAAATATATAGCTTTTTGATCTACGGCTGAATTCTGCCACTGAAAACTGCATCAGTTCAGTTTAGTTCAGTCGCTCAGTCGTGTCCCACTCTTTGCAACCCCATGAATAGCAGCATGCCAGGCCTCCCTGTCCATCACCAACTTCCAGAGTTCACCCAGACTCACGTCCATCTAATCAGTGATGCCATCCAGCCATCCCATCCTCTGTCGTCCCCTTCTCCTCCTGCCCCCAATCCCTCCCAGCATCAATGAGTCAACTCTTCACATGAGGTGGCCAAAGTACTGGAGTTTCAGCTTTAGCATCATTCCTTCCAAAGAAATCCCAGGGCTGATCTCCTTCAGAATGGACTGGTTGGATCTCCTTGCAGTCCAAGGGACACTCAAGAGTCTTCTCCAACACCAACACCAACACCATAGTTCAAAAACATCAATTCTTCAGCGCTCAGCCTTCTTCAAAGTCCAACTCTCACATCCATACATGACCACAGGAGAAACCATAGCCTTGACTAGACAAACCTTAGTATGTAATGAATATAAGCTGAGACAAGAGTTACTTTAACACATTTGAGTTACCTAACTAACACTTGTCTTTGTCAAGTATTTTCCCAGATTAAGACAATATATGCTGAGTGAGAGAACTGCAAACACCCCTGACTATAGTAGAAGACATATGACTCTTCCTTGTGGCACATGTAAGGTTAAATTCTGTCACTGGATATTTTTATATGCCATAGCCCTGAAGGAAAAGAAGGATGGCTGGAGTCTTTAAGGCAAGAATAGACTATGATGGTGATGATGCAAAGCTTCCAATCTTCCAGTAGCCTGAGAAGCAATTTTGGCTAAGTGTTAACTTGCCATTATGGAGGATATAGACTTGTGACCTCATACTCTGAAAGATTCTTCAAAGAACATATCTCAGAAAAGGCAGAAAGCCATATTCCATCAACACTTGACAAAAGGGGTCAGACTAATGTGTTTATGTTTAATCAAAGGAAAAATATAGAGGAAAATGCTCATTTTTATCAATTTAATTCTGCTATGTCATTTTAAGATTAGTTATTTTCTTCCTACAATTACAATAAATAGGCTTCCTCTTTTATCTCTAGATTTTATTCTGGGAATGGGGTAGTACAGGATAAAGTTTTTAAAATAGAAGTAATCCTTGGTGTTCTAAACTTCTAGTTTATACCTTTTAAAAGTGTAAATATAGAGAAAAACATATTGTCTTAAATTGATGGTCTCTAACCAACATTTCAGAAAGGATTTTTTTTTTTTTTTAATGAAGTTCTCTTCCTAGGTTCTTAGCTCTTACCAGAGATGGGATATTGAGTATGTATTCTTTTTATGATGTGATATGTGAAGGTTTATTTTTTGTTTGTTGTATTTTTTAAATCCATATGGTCCAGAAGAAGTATCCTATTTAGTTAGGAAAAATTTGTGAGCATCTTGCATTTTGGGCTTCCCAGGTGACTAAGTGGTAAATCCACTTGCCAGCGTCAGAGCTGCAGAAGATGTGGGTTTGATCCCTAGGTGGAGAAGATACTCTGGGGAAGGAAATGGCAACCCACTCCAGTATTCATGCCAGAATAATCCCACAGCCAGAGGAACTTGGCAGGTACAGTCCATGGGGTTGTGAAGAGTCGGACATGACTGAGCAACTGAGAATGCACACATGGTTGTATTTCATTGTGTAAATTGACAAAATATTTTTAGATGCCCAGGGGAAAAGAAAGACTAACAAAATGCAGAATAGCCAAGTAGTTATTTTTCTAAAGTGAATAGGCAAGCATATCACTGTGTCTCTTCTCAAGAGTCCAGAAAATGTTTGAGGAACCCAAACTTTCCTCGAAAATTCAGGGTGATAGAAACTCAGTTATCAAAACCCTTATTCCTTCCTGGAGGCTTCATTTCTGCACAAATCAATAGTTTCTAAAACATTTATGCTAATGTGCTATATACAGAATTTATTTTACCACTGGGCATTTCAATGGCAATAAACAGACAGTTGAGCACAATTAGTTCTTTGGCAGGACTGTAAATAAAGTCAGTTCTTTCTTTTCATCCCAAGCACACAATAGCAGTAGCTCAGTTGAAACCCATCCCTAGGATCTAGTTCTTACTTTTTTTCTGTCAGGTTGGTGACTTCATATCAAAGTACTTCAATGAATGCCTTACAAATTTAGAGGGCTTGAAATTAAACATGAGTTTTGACCTTTACTATAATATATTCTTAATATTTCATTTTGCCTGTGCCGAATTTGAGATATCTTTGTCCTCTGGTTTTCACTTTAACTTGTACTGTTTGACTCATTCCATTATTTTTATAAGCCAAAATAACTGAAGTGACAGATTTGGAGAACTGGAGATGATTTTGTTTGAAGATGATGTTCCATCTTCTAGAGCAGGGTTAGAAGCCAAAAACACTGATGTGAGATATAAGTATTCTCATTTGCCCAAGACAGTCTTAGTTTCTGTTGTCCCAAAGCAATTATCAATAGCCCCTTTACACAGAAGTGCACTTCTTTGATCAGTTTCATAATACTTGTAGAATAAATCCCTCTGGGTACAAGGTAAGAATCAGTGACTTTTATTCACGTACCATTAAACAGAAAAAATTGCTCCTCCTTGAATATCTAACTACAGAAGTTAGATATATAATATTGCTTTTCTTTGTATATACAACCAAATATTAGGCATTTACTTGGATATAACTTCTTCTATTTATTCATCACTTTTATTTTTTAAAAAATAATTAATATCAAATTTTACTCAGTTTTTTTTCCCTCTTTTATAAGTCTATAAATTCCTGGTGAACCATGGTCATGCTTTGTTTATTTCTGTTTTCCCAAAGCAACTAGTAGAATGTGCAACATAATGTTAATAATAATTGTAAGAATGATGATAATAATAACAATCCCATTGCATACAATATGCTGTATTGGGATTCTCCAGAAAAAGATGGCAGAAGAGAGATAGATTATAAAGAACTGGCACATACAAATATGGAGTTGAGAAGTTTCATGGTGGCCATCTATAATCTGGAGATCTAGGAAAACTGGGGATATAGTTCAGATCAATCAGGGTTAGAGACTTAGGCCCTAAACACAATCAAGTCACTTTAGGTATTTCTGAAATAGCTGCACTGAATTACAAGTGCTAGAGATATGAATGGTGATCTTATTTAAACAATGATTTAGTTAGGAAAATCTATTTGTTAGATCAGCTAACACAATACCCTACAAATATTTGATAGATAGGGACATTTGGAATTAAAACCATCCAGGTTATGACAACCATCTGAATATAGAAGATAAAGAGAGGAATAAGTCAAATAAGAATACACAGAAGAACTGTACAAAAACGATCTTCAAGACCCAGATAATCACGATGGTATAATCACTCACGTAGACCGAGAAATCCTGGAATGTGAAGTCAAGTGGGCCTTAGGAAGCAGCACTAAGAACAAAGCTTAGGGGAGGTGATGGAATTCCAGCTGAGCTATTTCAAATCCTGAAAGATGATGCTGTGAAAGTGCTGCACTCAATATGCCAGCAAATATGGAAAACTCAGCAGTGGCCACAGGACAGGAAAAGGTCAGTTTCCATTCCAATCCCAAAGAAAGGCAATGCCAAAGAATGCTCAAACTACTGCACAATTGCACTCATCTCACACACTAGGAAAGTAATGCTCAAAATTCTCCAAGCCAGGCTTCAACAATACATGAACCGTGAACTTCCAGATGTTCAAACTGGTTTTAGAAAAGGCAGAGGAATCAGAGGTCAAATTGAAAACATGCACTGGATCATCGAAAAAGCAAGAGAGTTCCAGAAAAACATCTATTTCTGCTTTATTGACTATGCCAAAGCCTTTGACTGTGTGGATCACAATAAACTGTGGAACATTCTGAAAGAGATGGGAATACCAGACTGCCTCACCTCCCTCTTGAGAAACATGTATGCAGGTCAGGAAGTAACAGTTAAAACTGGACATGGAACAAAAGACTGGTTCCAAATAGGAAAAGGAGTATTTAAGGCTATATATTGTCACCCTGCTTATTTAACTTATATGCAGAGTACATCATGAGAAACGCTGGGCTGAAAGAAGCACAAGCTGGAGTCAAGATTGCTAGGAGAAATATCAATAACCTCAGATATGCAGATGACACCACCCTTATGGCAGAAAGCAAAGAGGAACTAAAGAGCCTCCTGATGAAAGTGAAAGAGGAGAGTGAAAAAGTTGGCTTAAAGCTCAACATTCAGAAAACGAAGATCATGGCTCTGGTCCCATCACTTCATGGAAAATAGATGGGGAAACTGTGGAAACAGTGTCAGACTTTATTTTTTTGGGCTCCAAAATCATTGCAGATGGTGATTGCACCCATGAAATTAAATGACTCTTACTCCTTGGAAGGAAAGTTATGACCAACCTAGATAGCATATTCAAAAGCAGAGACATTACTTTGCCAACAAATGTCCATTTAGTCAAGGCTATGGTTTTTGCAGTGGTCAGGTATGGATGTGAGAGTTGGACTATATAGAAAGCTGAGCACCGAAGAATTGATGCTTTTGAACTGTGGTGTTGGAGAAGACTCTTTAGAGTCCCTTGGACTGCTAGGAGATCCAACCAGTCCATCCTAAAGGAGATCAGTTTTCATTGGAAGGACTGATGCTGAAACTGAAACTCCAATACTTTGGCCACCTGATATGAAGAGCTGACTCATTGGAAAAGACCCTGATGCTGGTAAAGATTGAGAGCAGGAGGAGAAGGGGATGACAGAGCATGAGATGTTTGGATGGCATCATCGACTTGATGGACATGGGTTTGGGTGGACTCTGGGAGTTGGTGATGGACAGGGAGGCCTGGCATGCTGTGGTTCTTGGGGTCACAAAGAATCGGACATGACTGAGAGACTGAACTGAACTGAAGTGAAATAATTTATCTTAGAAAACTGGAAGGTCAATGGTATTATTAATACAAATTTTAAATGTTAATGACCCCTTCCTTTGGCATATTGAATTTGATATTCTTCAAAATATTTAGACGGTGAGTTAGAGTCAATGTGGACATTTGTTCAGTCATTCAGTCCTGTCCAATCCTTTGTGATCCCATGGACAGCAGCATGCCAGATTTCCTTGTCCATCACCAGCTCCCAGAGTTTGCACAAACTTATGTCCATCGAGTCGGTGATGACATCCAACCATCTCATCCTCTGTTGTTCCCTTCTCCTCCTGCCTTCAATCTTTCCCAGCATCAGGGTCTTTTCCAGTGAATAAGGTCTTTGCATCAGGTGGCCAAAGTATTGGAGCTTCTGCTTTAGCAGCCAATGAATATTTAGTCCATCCAATGAATATTCAGAACTGAATTCGTTTAGACTGACAGGTTTGATCTCCTTGCAGTCGAAGGGACTCTCAAGAGTATTCTCCAACACCCAAGTTCAAAAACATCAATCCTTCAGTGCTCAGTTCAGTTCAGTCACTCAGTCATGTCCAACTCTTTGCGACCGCATGGAATGCAGGCCTCCCTGTCCATCACCAACTCCCAGAGTTTGTTCAAATTCATATCCATTGAGTTAGTGATGCCATCCAATCATCTCATCCTCTGTCATCCCCTTCTCCTCCCACCTTCAACTTTCCCAGCATCAGGGTCTTTTCAAATGAGTCAGCTCTTCACATCAGGTGGCCAAAGTATTGGAGGTCCAACTTCAGTATCAGTCCTTCCAATGAACATTCAGGACTGATTTCATTTAGGATTGACTTGTTGGATCTCCTTACACTCCAAGGGACTGTCAAGAGTTTTCTCCAACACCATATTTCAAAGCATCAATTATTGGCACTCAGCTCTTTTTATAGTCCAACTCACACATCCATACATGACTACTAGAATAACCACAGCCTTGACTAGATGGACCTTTGTTGACAAATTAATGTCTCTGCTTTTTAATATGCTGTCTAGGTTGGTCATAACTTTTCTTCCAAGCAGTAAGCATCTTTTAATTTCATGGCTGCAGTCACCATCTGCAGTGATTGGAGACCCCAAAAATAGTCTGACACTGTTACCACTGTTTCTCCATCTATTTGCCATGAAGTGATGGGACCGGATGCCATGATCTTAGTTTTCTGAATGTTGAGCTTTAAGCCAACTTTTTCACTCTCCTCTTTCACTTTCATCAAGAGGCTCTTTAGTTCCTCTTCACTGTCTGCCATAAGGGTGGTGTCATCTGCATGTCTGAGGTTATTGATATTTCTCTCAGCAGTCTTGATTCCAGCTTGTGCTTAAGCCAGCCCAGTGTTTCTCATAATGTACATTGCATATAAGTTAAATAAGCAGGGTGACAATATACAGCCTTGCCATACTCCTTTTCCTATTTGGAACCAGTCTGTTGTTCCATGTCCAGTTCTAAGACTGTTGCTTCCTCACTAGCACACAGATTTCTCAAAAGGGAGGTCAGGCAGTCTGCTATTCCCATTTCTTTCAGAATTTTCCACAGTTTATTGTGATCCACAGAGTCAAAGGCTTTGGCATAGTCAATAAAGCAGGAATAGATATTTTTCTGGAACTCTCTTGCATTTTTTATGATCCAGCAGATGTTGGCATTTCCCAGGTAAAAACACTGGAGTGGGTTGCCATTTCCTTCTCCAGGGAATCTTCCTTACCCAACGATCAAACCCATGTCTCTTGCATTGACAGGCAGGTTCTTTACCACTGAGCCACCAGGGAAACTCCACTCTTTATCCCACCTCAGGCTTTACATGGGAAAAATAGAGGCTTTTATCCTTCCAGGGACTATGTGGGTATGTGTGTTTGTGTGAGATATTGTGTGTGTGTGTAGAGGTGAGGGGAGATGTCTTTCTCTTACCGGCTGGAAACTAGTTTGAATATGAATTTTCCTTTAAGAGAAAAGAATGCCATGTGGCCGATATCACCGGCTGGAAAACTGTTGAGACCCAAATTTCACTGGCTAGGCCAACTTCCTGCACTAGAAACACCCAGCAAAAAGTTTTATGAGTGCCCACCACTTTGACGGTTGGGTGCAACAAGAATGTACACAATTTCAAATGGGCATAGTGAACACCACAGAAGCAGTCAGGCTTGCTTGTCTGGAAGGACCCTACTAGAGAATGCTATGTAGTGAATATTGGTAGTTTCAGCATAAATAAGCTAAGAAGCGCTGGGATTTTACTGGAAAGTTGTAGTGGTCAGCCTAAATAATGAAATCATATAATTTAAAATTATTTAGAACTAAATTAAAAACCTAGCTAATTTAATTAATTGCTCAGTTTTGTCCAACTCTGTAATCACGTTCATTGCAGCTAATTTAAATCAATCATGGAATGAAAAAAGAAAAATCTAGTAATCTACCTCAGTGTTTCCAAATACCAACATAAGGAGACTTTACTGGAATTTGTGTTTTAGTTATATTTCACTGTGTGTGTGCTATAGGAATATAAAATGCTTTAGGGCAACGTTATGTTCAGATGTGTTTGTAGCTTATAATGCTTAACACAGTATTACTAATTCTATAGTTATTCAGTTAATTCTTGTTGACTTGACACTATACATTATACACTGCAGGAAGCTTTCTGTGTCATCATTTTCACAACTGTTATAAAATACACAATTTATATGGCAAGAGAATTATTTGGTTTTGCTTGTACCATGCTTTACATGTGTGAGACTAGGTGTGTTTGAACTATTGAATACATGTGTGTGTATGTGTATGTTAGTAATTTTATAATCTATCAGTCCTGAAGAGCGCCAGTTCCTTTTTTTCCTCCTGAATATATGGGATATTATGGGATATTACAATGATTTTTATTAGTTTTGATAATCAGATGAGTTTCTGTATTTCTAAAATACATAAAAAGTGTAATGCTTTTATTCATGGTAATATAAAATGAGCCACCTATGCAAAGTTCCTGGTACAAAATATGTCTACTCTTATAGAAGGAGGAGGAAGAAGAACCATAACAACGCACTATAAAGTTTAGAGATAAGTAAAGCATCACTTTTATTCTGATCTAGTAATCAGCTATAGGAGACAAAACCACAAAACTCAGCAATTTTCATTATTGATAGTAGTTATTAATATATTCTGTACTCACTGTAAACAATTAATGAATACCAAATCATTCCTCTTAGTGGAAATAGAGTTAGTATTCTAAAAGCCTTTGGTCACATTTTTATCAACGTATCAATTCATAATCTTACCATATATGCATATATATATATGTATATCTGTTTAAACACACTTTATTGCTAATCAATTAGCTTGGAACTCATAGCCAACAGCACTATAACTCATGCCTGAATGAACCTTATATAATACATGTATATTCTGCTTATGGCATATAACAGTCTTCCTGCACTTAAAAACACTAGACAGGACTTAGGTACTACCCTGGGGAGAGATTTTAAATGGCAAAATCACAAATAATAGACATAAAAATATAAAAAATGTAGTACTAAATAAAAAATGAAAAGAACGCTTGTTTGAATGAACTGAACCAAGAAGGCAGAGTGTTGCCTTGTCCATCCTCAACTGGAAATGTACCTTCAGATGATTCAAATATTTTGCCACTCTGTTCATGTCTGCAAATTACTGCAAAAGTTTCATAAGTATTGATTTGGGGGCTACAAATATATTTAGCAAGTAAGTAAATCTGTAAATAACAAAGATCAACCATATTTTTTAAAAAAATGCAAATTCTGATTGGTAGAAAAATCTTCAGTAAGTGTCTCCCTAAATCTTATTTAATGCTAGAATATGCAGTGTAGATATGCTTACAAATGTCTAGAAAATCTTTTTTATGCAATTTTATTGACACACTATTATTTAAAAACTATAGCTTGGTTATACCAAAAATATAGTTTAAGCTTCTGAAATCTATCCATTATTGAATCTTAAATTCAGATTAACTGTTTTCATTGACATATATTTATCATGTTTTTGGTTGTTCTTGTTTGTTTTCAATCATGTGTAACAGTTGACTATTTTACAGGTTACTTGAAATTAACACTTCTAATACAATAGTTAAAAATATGAAAATGATGTTTCTATGAACTAGATTGGTCTACCAATAGCTGTACTTACAATATAGCTTATGGAGAATTAAAAAAAAAAAGAAATTGAAATCATTATCTTCTCTCCATTACTTTCAATGAACATTTCTTTGCCTATTCATATAAAACCAAAAGGCATTTCAACCCAGTTATCCGTAGTAAAGTGCATTGATGACCATTCAAAAGTACAGCTGAATCCGCAACTTGAAAATTAGCCTAATGATCTCACCACCTGTCCAACTGTTAGTGAAAGTAAATGGGCCTTAATAAGCAGCTAGAAAAATTCAATTACCTGTATTACATCCCCCATGAGGATAAACCAACTAAGCCCTGCAATTCAATTTGGCCAAATATTTATTACATGTCTACAATTTGCCGCTATGGTAGACACTGAAAAGGGTTCAAAGCTGAGTAAGCTATGTATCCTTAGAAAACTCATCTTCTGGTTATAGAGATCAGAGACATATAAAAGACTAGAATGCAGGACAACCTAAGAAGATTGGCATAAAAGAAGCTCATGCAAATTTTTGCAGCAACTCAGAGGGGAAGGAATATTCCACTTGGGAAACAAAATATATTTCATGGGTAAAGGTATGCACAATGGACCTTCAGTAGTTGGAATAAACTTTCATCTGAAAGGTGGGGAAAGAGGAGTTCAGTTAGTGATAAAGGTTTAACTTAATATGTAGAAACATGGAACACTGGGTGTGCTTAGGGAGGACATGCAATCTAAAAAGAGGTTTTATGGGAGATGTGTATATGTGTGTGTACTGGGAATTTGTCAAGATTTGTCAAAGACTTTCAATGTCAGAATGAAAAATTAAAACCCAAATTGGAAAAATAAAGCTAGTGTTTTGAATAGGAGAATAAAAAACAGTCAGGAGCAATGTATCAGAATTATTTATCAGGGATAAAATAGTAGGCAAGTTTAGAAGAGAAAGATATAAAGGAGTATAAATATATAAGTAGGAGATAAGTTTTAGATACAATGTGCTTTACATTTATTTTTCTGTTGGATGTCCCTCAAACCCTTTTTAAAAGTTGCAAAAATTATTCCTGTTTTATAAAGGCTTAAAGACTTTTAAGTAAGTTTCTCAAAGCAATAGAGCTAATAAATGATGAGCTGAAACATAAACTATAGTCTTTCAACTAAACAGCATAGAAAGTCAATGTTGTTTGAATAACTAAGGAAATGAATGAATAAGTATTTTGTGAGTGAGTATAATTCCTTAATAAGTTTATTTCCTGTCTCCAAGTAAATTTGTAGTTGATTTTTCTTGAAAATGCTTCCCCTTATACTTTTCTTATACAGAGAACTGTAGGAAGGTTCCAAGCAAATCAAGTGACTTTTTAGAATCTCAGCATGTTTCTTGGGTTTCAGTTCAGTTCAGTTCAGTCCCTCAGTCATGTCCGACTCCTTACCACCCCATGAATCACAGCACGCCAGGCCTCCCTGTCCATCACCAATTCCTGGAGTTCACTCAGACTCATGTCCATCGAGTCGGTGATGCCATCCAGCCAGCTCATCCTCTGTCATCCCCTTCTCTTCCTGCCCCCAATCCCTCCCAGCATCAGAGTCTTTTCCGATGAGTCAACTCTTCACATGAGGTGGCCAAAGTACTGGAGTTTCAGCTTTAGCATCATTCCTTCCAAAGAAATCCCAGGGCTGATCTCCTTCAGAATGGACTGGTTGGATCTCCTTGCAGTCCAAGGGACTCTCAAGAGTCCAACACCACAGTTCAAAAGCATCAATTCTTCAGCGCTCAACTTTCTGCACAGTCCAACTCTCACATCCATACATGACCACTGGAAAACCCATAGCCTTGACTAGATGAACCTTTGTTGGCAAAGTAATGTCTCTGCTTTTGAAAATGCTATCTATGTTGGTCATAACTTTCCTTACAAGGAATAAGCATCCTTTAATTTCTTGGGTTTAGACACAGTTAAAGATTTGAAACTACAATTATTTCCAAAAGCTCTGTTTATCTGCATTGTCTTTACTAATTGAGTGATTCCTAAGAAATTCTTGAATTTCATCTCCTCTGAGCTTTCATGCAGTAAGAGCCCTAGAGAAACACTCCAAGGTACTGCTTGGACTCTAGAAAAGGGCTTCCCTTCAGCATGACTCAGTAAGTCTAGGACATGTGATTCAAACAAAAAAAAAAAAATGGGAAAAAACACTCAGATAGAAAAAATAAAAACAAAACAAGCAACTTGTTGTAAAAGGTTAAAATTCAATGATCATTCAAAAATAATATTATTATTTCATTGAAAGTCCCAGTATATTGCTTGAAAGTTGCATTTGAGTGAGGACATGAGAGAGAGACAGGTTTATCCAGAAACTAATTCCCTCAAAGGAGTCCACATTAGGTACATGAGCTACATTTTATGGGTTCCTTTAAAACACTAAAACATTTGCTTCCTCTTAGGAACAGGAAATCTGACCCTGCAAAGCAAATGAAACTCACAGTGAATCTCAGTGAGGATGACTATCATAGAAACACTCCTGCTGTTCTTCAAAGGAGCTATGCAAGAAACAAATTTAACACTGACTAAACTAATCCCCAGAGAAAATAGGATTAGAGTTTAGTTCTTGGTCTCATATTTATTTTTCATATTCATCACATTAGAACTATAATTTCCCTTAAAAATCATTGTTTTTTTAGAAAAAAAATTTTAAAGTATTATGAACAATTACCTGTGGCTTAAGCCTTCCCTAAAACTAAAAGGAAAGATGCAGTTGGTGAAAAAAATTTTCAAGAGGCACTATCCAGCAAAGATGCTGAATTACAGAGGTAATACATATTGAAACATTCCTATTTTGGACACAGTGTTTCATTATCTTTTCATTTCTCCATTAGTACAACTCTCTAGATTTACTAGTAAAATCTGTGAAAATAAAGAGCCATCATCTATGGAAGATAAATAATTATAGTACCACTTTCTTTTAAAAATATCCATGAACTTTGTGAACAAATCTTTAATTTTTAAAAGAAGCATTATTTAAAAATCTTTAAAATAATATTTCTACTTATAGGTGAAGCAAAATATGTAGTAGTTTTTATAAAAATTATTACTAGGACATATCAGTTGAAGAGGTATCCTACAGAAGGTGATATAAATTTGCTCAATTTATATCAATTTATATATATATATATATATATTTGCTCAATTTAGCTCAATTGTTGCTAAAAAAGATGGTTACATTTAAAATGTAACAATATGCAGGATTTGAGAACATAAGACAGAACTTTCTTAAAACTGGATTTCTCCCATAATTAGAAAAAAACCACTAAAGTTTACTTTATACCAGATTTATATTAAATGCTTTATTATTATCTCATTTCCTACGAACAACCTGTACGCAAAGGACTATATCTCTTCTTTATATAAAAGAAAAAACTGACACATGGATAGTTTAATAACTTTGTTCAAATGTCATATGATTTTAATACCTGATTTGAGATGAAGTCAGTATTTGAACTAAGCTGATTGTTAGACCACTAAACAAATCCATGACTTGGTCTCTGAGACCTTAGCATTGACATGTTAGGCAGAGGAGTCACTGAAAATTTCTGAAAAGACAGCTAACAATGAGGAAAAGACTCTTCTGGGAGGTCGGTATACAGGAAAAAATTGAGAGAGAGAAAGGCAGAGAGCGAGGTCTTGGGGTCAGTCGGGGTGTTACCAAGGCTAGGCAGTGATAGAGGATTGAAGGAACACTGAATAATAACATACACTTTATATTCCTATGAGATTTTGACAGCATCTCCTCACAACAACCTTATAGGACAGGCACAGTGTTATCCAAACTTAAAAGATAAATAAACTAAAGCTTTTAAAAGGTTTAGGTATCATTCAAGGCTGCACAGCTAATAAAAGATGAAGGTTACTAGGCCTGGGTTCAAAACCAGGCCTATCTGATTCTATTAAGTACCAAGCTATACTGATCATATTATTAAGTACCAAGCTATACTGATCATATTATTAAGTCTATTAAGTACCAAGCTATACTGATCATATTATTAATATGTTATATAAATAAAACTGTTCTGAGACTCACATCATACTTTGAAGTACACTGAGACTTGGAAAGTTTAAGGGGCTTTGAAGTCACATAATTCAGATTCAAACTAAGGCTAATTTATGATTTTGAGTGGAGTTATATAAAATATACAATTGATGTAAACTACTTTCAAGCAAATTATTAAGCTAAGAAAGTATCTAATGTTCTTTCTTCATAAAAGACTGGATCTCAGTTCTAAGACCAAACAGCCCTTTAGGGTTCAGTTCAGTCGCTCAGTCATGTCCGACTCTTTGTGACCCCATGAAATGCAGCACGCCAGGCCTCCCTGTCCATCACCAACTCCGAGAGTTCACTCAAATTCATGCCCATCGAGTAGGTGATGCCATCCAGCCAGCTCATCTGCTGTCCTCCCCTTCTCCTCCTGCCCCCAACCCCTCCCAGCATCAGGGTCTTTTCCAATGAATCAACTCGTCGCATGAGGTGGCCAAAGTATCGGAGTTTCAGCCTCAGCATCAGTCCTTCCAATATACACCCAGGACTGATCTCCTTTAGGATGGACTGGTTGGATCTTCTTGCAGTCCTTTAGGGTAGTTTCAACAATAAAAAAAGTTGTTGTTTTCCGCCCCCCCCCACCCAGACCGTTTTATATTTATCATCTGAAAGTTCTCATGTACTTATTGCTGAGTTCACTGAGGGTTACTGCTGCTGCTGCTAAGTTGCTTCAGTCGTGTCCGACTCTGTGCGACCCCATAGACGG
This sequence comes from Bubalus kerabau, assembly GCF_029407905.1. Taxonomy (NCBI): domain Eukaryota; kingdom Metazoa; phylum Chordata; class Mammalia; order Artiodactyla; family Bovidae; genus Bubalus; species Bubalus kerabau. Next base: position 8,719,565 of record NC_073645.1, read on the forward strand.
CAGCCCACCAAGCTCCCTCATCCCTGGGATTCTCCAGGCAAGAATACTGGAGTGGGTTGCCATTTCCTTCTCCAATGCATGAAAGTGAAAAGTGAAAGTGAAGTCGCTCAGTCGTGTCCGACTCTTCGCGACCCCATGGATTGCAGCCTACCAGGCTCCTCCGTCCATGGGATTTTCCAGGCAAGAGTACTGGAGTGGGGTGCCATTGCTTTCTCCGTAGCATTCATGAAATGAAGGAATTAATCCCAACAGCACTGGGGTATGGAGGAGCCTGGTAGGCTGCAGTCCATGGGGTCGCTGAGGGTCAGACACGACTGAGTGACTTCACTTTCACTCTTCACTCTCATGCATTGGAGAAGGAAATGGCAACCCAATCCAGTGTTTTTGCCTGGAGAATCCCAGGGACGGGGGAGCCTGGTGGTCTGCCGTCTATGGGGTCGCACAGAGTCAGACACGACTGAAGCGACTTAGCAGCAGCAGCAGCAGCAGCACTGGGGTACTGTTGTTGTTTGTTTCCTTTTTCCATGAAAGGAGGGGGAAAAAAGCCACAAAAACTAAACTGTGTTTCTCATGATGTTTTTCTATAAATTACAGTAAGAATTCCTATATGAGAAGCTGCAATGCCAGCCCCAGCTTATCTCAGACCATACATGTACATGCTACCCTTCCATACTGAAAAAACAGAATAGCTGTGTCATGTTATAGCAAGACCCACCATCAGGGTTGATGAACTTACATATGGGATAAATACTGGAGGGATCTGAAATTAGAGAATCGGAGTAAGTCAACAAAAGGAAAACAACAATACTATACTTCTTGGAGGTTGGTAGGAACTTCTCTTGTGCTGGTCAGCTTGATCCTTTCTTTGTCTTTCTGCATTTGGAAATTGCAGGGCAGTTTGCTCAAGCATACCATGCTGTGACTGATGGATTGACAAGTCTACTAAGATAGTAATTGGCTTTGGCTTCCTGCCTACTAACAGCTGCAAGCACAATTTAGAGTCTGACCCAACACTTGACTCCATGTTTCCTTGACTTATGTTTTCCCAGAACAGTAGGATTTTTGTTGTTATTCTTAAAGTCATGTTTCAAATAGTGTATTGTAAGGTTAACCACTTTAACTCAAAACTTGTAAGTCCTGTTAAGCATTATAGAAGGGTTTCCCTAGTGACTCAGTAGTAAAGTATCCACCTGTGGTGCGGGAGATGTAGGTTCAATCCCCGGGTCTGGAAGATCCCTGGAGAAGGAAATGGCCACCCATTCCAGTATTCTTGCCTGAGAAATCCCATGGTCAGAGGAGTCTGGTGGCCTACAGTCCATGGGGTCACAAAAGACTTGGACATGACTTAGTGACTAAACAACAACAACAGCAAAGCATTATAGAAAGACTACAAATTATATATGTATAGAACTCATTGAAAATAGTTTTTAGGATTTCTTCTAAATTTCTCTTTGGCATGAAAAATTCTCTCCAGTTGCTCCTTGCCCCTTTCAGAACTATGACAGATAGATATTGAAATGGACCCTGACACTGGTTTTCCTGAACTTGAACATGGCAGTCATGTCCAAGCAGCTAAGTATTTATCTATTTATTATCCTTGCTCTTGTTCATGCCAAAATACACAGCTCAAACAACAGACATGGCTATATGGAAAAAACTCAATTTCTGAAATCCTGGAGGGAAGGGTTAACTGTACGCTTAGATTCACCTTGAAGTCAACGTAGCTTTTCTCTTTATACCAAATCCAAATGGTTTTATGGTTCCCTCTGATACAAAATTAGCCATAGCTGTATGGGTTTATTTCTGGACTCAATTCTATTGCTTGGATATATATGATTATCTTTATGCCAGCACCATGCTGTTTCAATTACAGGAGATTTTCAGTAAGTTTTGAGATTGGGAATTATAAGCCCTCCCCGCCAACCTTGATCTCTTTTAAAGGTCCTTTGGACTATTCTAAATCCCTTGCCTTTATATATAGCTTTTAGAATTAATTTGTTAATTCCTACATAAAAGTTATCTGGGATTTGATAGTGATTGCATTATATATTTTCCTTTTTATATATTGTTGAATATGATTTGCAGTTTTAAAAAAATACATTTTTGTTTCCATGATTCTGAGGTATATTGATCCACAGGATTTGTTTCTTTAATTGATTGTTAGGTTTTGTTATTACACTCATGAAAAGTGAAGTGAAAGTGTTAGTCACTCAGTCATGTCTGACTCATTGCAACCCATGGATTGTGGCCAGTCAAGCTCCTCTGTTCATGGAATTCTCCAGGCAAGAATACTGGAATGGGTAGCCATTCCCTTCACTAGGGGATCTCCCAGACCCAGGGACTGAACCCAGGTCTCCTGCCCTTCAGGTAGACTCTTTACCATCTGAGTCACCAGGGAAGCCCATCATACTAATGAGGACCTCATAAAACTATTAATAGTTGAGAATTATCCCACATCTTCCATTTCTGGCCTTGGGTAAGATTGGGCATATTTCTTACATTAAATATTTAATAAAGTTTACCAATGAAAGCATCTGGTCTTGAAACTTTCTTTATTGAAAAACTGACAAAGATTCAAAACATTAATGCATATAGGAATACTTCAATTTTCTATTTCAGCTTGGTTTTATGTTATAATTTTCAAGGATTATATGGCATTTAAGTTTGAATTAATCAAAGTTTTTTTGTACTGTCTTACTGTACTTTTCATAGCTCTAGGATCTGCAGTGATGTCCCTTTTTATTCCTTTTACTGATAATTTTATGTATTCTATCTTATGGTTCAGTGTTTCTAGTGTTTTATTAATTTGATTTTGTAATAAAAAATTGCTTGTCTTTATTAATTTTCTTTATTATAATCTATTCTTTAATTTCTTTTTTTTTTCATACTATTCTGGTTTTAATTTGCTCATTTTTTTTTTAAACCTCCATGTGGGAGTTTAGATAATTAATTTTAAATTTATTTTATTTTCTGAAGCAAGTACATTTTTAAAGTCTCATCTAAATACTACTTTATCAACATCTTCAGCATTTTGATATGTTATATTTTTATTATTTAGTTCAAAATATTTTTAATATGGTTGTCTAGATGGGTTACATAATTCTCAATTATTTGAGTCTTTTCTATTTATTTTGTTTTTGTTTATTTCTGTTTAATTATATTAACTGGTAAGACATCTTACTCTATATCTTTCAAATTTTGAAATTTAAATCTAAAATACATCAATGTCTATTTCATAAGAAAAAGTATACTCTCTTTTAAACTTATAAGACTTTTATCAAAATCCACAAATAACACTAATATGATGATATTATCTAATCTTAAAACCATATTAATATTTTACTAGTTATCATATCAATGATCCATAAAGCCAAAACAAACAAAAAACTGAACTTAGTTTACATTTAGGATTACATACTGCATTTAAATACCATGGCACTTCATTCTTCCTTAATCACAGCTTCTCAATCCTTTTTTCAGTAACATTGCTGTTTCTCTGATATTTCTCATGACTAAATTCAAATTACGAATTTTAGGAAGTAATAACACAAAATTGATGATATCTTCTCTGTGCATCCCATCATCGTGAAGATGATAGTTTTATCTTATTACTATGCTATATATATCATAATACATAAGTTATATACAACATAAGTTTAAGTCTAGTAGAAGAATTAGGTAAATTCTTGTAAAGAAGTTAACAGTGCCTGGAACAGAGTAAATGCTCAATGAAAATGAGCTATCATTTTTATGATGGTTCTACCTTCTTAATATTATCTTTATATGTCCTTTCTTCACTATTACTTTCTATTTTCTCTGCTATCTTACTCTGACTTTCTTATTTGATTTGATCATAACAGGTATGATATACATATATTATAGTAATATATTTAATTTCCACATCCAGTAAAATTTTTATGCCATATTTTCCTAATTTTTCAGTTTCTTTATTCACCACCACTAGCTTTTTAGGCTCCAATTATATTTTATCTGACCTAGAGGATAAGCTTCTAATTAATCCTATAATAATCATTCTGTACTCTACTTCAGACTGTTATAAGTAAATCATAGAAGGCATAATTTTTTTCTTAGTTCTCAAACTTTTGAAAGGTACTTAATTAGATTAGCTTTTAAATTACTTTATGATCTAATCTATCATACCAGCCTTATTTCTCATAAAACTTAAATGAGAATATATTTATTGAATATCTATCACTTCTGTAAAAAGCATTTGATAATGCAATACTTCTGTTCAAAACTCACTGCAAAACTCCTTCCCCACCCACTACAAAAAGTTTCCATAAGTTCTTAAATTTATGTATTTAATTACGTCTAGAATGAACGTCTCACATATTTCACTTGTTGAAATCTTGCTACTTACTAAAGCTTATTTCCATTAATAAACTTCTATATTGTAAAACTTCTATATTAAAGCCTTTTTCCTGTTTCTTTAATCATTTTTCCCCTAAGCTATCATAATTTTATGATAATTATTACATATATAATTATTTAATCAACCATAAAGTCCCATTGTGCTTATGAAGGCAGTATACATAAACTAGTGATTAAGAGAATGTGGCCTGAAGTAAAATATCCTATGCATAAAACCAGCACCACCACTTCCAACTCTATAATGGCAACTCCTCACTTTTCTGTGACTTAGGTTACAAACAATGTTAAGTTTAAGTCTATTACAAGAATTATGTAAATTCTTATAAAGAAGTTAACACAGTGCCCTGAACAGAGTAAATCCTCAGTCAAAATGAGCTATCATTTTTATGATGGTTCTGCCTTCTTAATATCATCTTTAAATGTCCTTTCTTCACTATTACTATTTTCTCTGCTATCTTACTCTGACTTTCTTATTTGATGATACGCTCTCAGGATAGTTTCCTGAGCTTCCTGCTGTACAAGTGAAAGCCACTCAGTTGTGTCCAGGTTTTGCTACCCTAAGGACTATACAGTCCATGGAATTCTTCAGGCCAGAGTAGGTAGCCTTTCCCTTTCCCAGGGGATCCTCCCAATCCAGGGATCAAACCCCAGTCTCCCACATTGTAGACAGATTCTTTACTAGCTGAGCCACAAGGGAAGCCTTTGCTGTAAAAACTACATTCTAATCTATACTGATGTCACAGTGGTTTTTTCAAGTACAAGTCTCATCCTGTTTCTCAAGTATTCTCCTGCTTAAAATATTTTAGAGCATCCACATGGCTCATAAGATAAAGTTAAATTTCCTCAGCATGACTATTTATCTTCATTTTACTTTCATTCTGCAATTTCACCACTCTTTTTAGATTCCTGAATTTTCTATAATGTTTCAGAAGACTTGTCTTTGCTAATGAATCTGCGTTTTTGGCACTGCCGTTTTAGAGGCGTATTCTTTACCCATCTCTCCTATTAAATCCAATGGAGGGATCTTGCACACATTCCAAGTTTCACTGAAACATCACCTTCCTTATCATTTCTTTTGAACTCTGAGAAGTCAATCAGCTTGTCATATGTTTGCATGCCATACCACATGCCTCCTGCTAACAACGAACCTACAACTTTACTATATACATATCTATCTACTCCTACTAGCCCGTCACAACTTGAAGATAACATTTGTATCCAATTCGACATTTTATCCCTGGTTCTTTTTATGCTTAATATGGTGGTTTGGCCAGAATACTCAGCATTTTCTGAATGAATAAATAAATAAAGTTAATAGTGTAATTATCTTGGTCAATTTTTTTGGGTCAGGATGGGCTCAAGGAATTTGAACTTCCTTTAATCAGAAGGGGTCCATGCTACGTTATACCTTCACTTAAAAACTCAGCTTGTTGGGGGCCCTAGATCTGGAATATCGTTGGTTATTAGAGAAGAGGAAGGAGCCTGGTGAGTACACACGGGTGCTTAAAGGCTGTCACTTGCTGGGGGCCCTAGATCTGGAATATCGTTGGTTATTAGAGAAGAGGAAGGAGCGTGGTGAGTACACACAGACGCTTAAAGGCTGTCACTTGAAGTGACAGGGCGCACTGCTGCCATATGTCACTAGAATGGCTCAATTCTACTCTGAAAAGAAGTAGAATACTGTAAAACAGATCTATTTATTGTAAAATCACCACCTACCACCTTTAGGCCACGAACTTCCTAAGGGCAAAAAATACATTCCGTGAGTCCTTGTATGTTTCAAAAAGAAAATTAAATGCTGCCCAAGCAATTACGCAGCAAATGCTTTTGTAATGAGTGAACAAGTGATCTCATATTGATCTTAAACATCAGTCAAAATAATGATGATGATTTCAGCGAATAAAATGAACTAATTCAGAGGGCTTCGATTAACTACCATTTTCATTGACTTACTTCACTTTGATTTCCCATTTTCTTAAATTTCAGCAGTTTCAATCCAGCAAACATTAATTGTATTATCTGGAGCCTCTACTCTAGAGTATAATGAAAATAATCCTTGGGATTTTGCCAAAGCTCTTCGTTATTATTTTGTCTATAAATAGCTGAACATGTGATGGTAAAACACTGTCTTCAACAGACATTAATCATGTGTCACTAAGTCACTTCAGTCGTGTCCGACTCTGTGCGACCCCACAGACGGCAGCCCACCAGGCTCCCCCGTCCCTGGGACTCTCCAGGCAAGAACACTGGAGTGGGTTGCCATTTCCTTCTCCAGTGCATGAAAGTGAAAAGTGAAAGTGAAGTCGCTCAGTCGTGTCCGACTCTTAGCGACCCCATGGACTGCAGCCTACCAGACTCCTCTGTCCATGGGATTTTCCAGGCAGGAGTACTGGAGTGGGGTGCCATTGCCTTCTCTGTTAATCATGTGTGGAATGGCTTAATAGCACTTAATTTTTTCTGTGGGAAATTAGGTGTTTGTTTCAGTGTATACTAAATATAAACCTCTTGCAATCTAACAGTCACTGTGGATTTAATTACATTTATGTAGAAAAATTACTATTTAAACCCCCATTGTAGATTCTTTCCAAAGGTTTGATTCTTTTCAAATTCTTTTCAGGCTTACATCCTTTACCCACTCTAATGAGTCATGAATGGGTAGAACAGTACTGAAAATGGTATGATAAATATTTCAAAGTTTTACACTTCAACATTGATAATGTATAATTAATGTGCTGTGACAAGAATTTCTTTCTTGATGTAAAACTCTCAATATTTTTAAGTGATTCAAAGAAAAGTACAATAAAGGAAGAAAATTAACAATAATTTTAATGTCACATGTGACTGTCCTATATTAAAATATATTAATACAAAGGGGAAAATTATCTAAACAGTTTTCTCCCCAAATAAATAATGTTCCATGATAATCTCTTCCCTCTGATATTTTATTTTGTTTACTTAAATTTAGAATGACATACCTGACATACAGTATGTAATTTCTGATTCTGCTACCTATGTAATAGTGTAACAGGGAAGAGTCAATTTTGACTCTTCCATGCTAAAACTATTTCTTTAATTTTAACTCTTTTTTTTCTGCTTTGTTATTAATATAATCATACATAATGGCATGCCTCAGAGAACTCCCTCCCCTCATCCTCCTGATCCATAAAGTGCCTTAGTTTAGCTCACAGGGAGATAATCTGACATCTGCCCACCTGTAAATGACTATAATAAAAAGAAACACATTCCCCTGCCCAAGGTGTGCCAATCTAGGAAATATCTTTAAGAATTAAATGTTGGGGGAGGGGGGGGTTGTTGTTGTTTTTTACTTTGCTTCCTCACCTCTCCTCATCTCTGTTCCATAAAAGACCTGGGGTCCAGACCCAGGGAAAATGGTTATTTTGAGACATTAGTCTGCCATTTTCTCAGTAAGCCAGATTTCTGAATAAAGTCATATTCCCTTGCTTCAATACCTCATCCCTCTCAGATTCATTGGCCTCTCATGTGGAGAGTGGAGAGAGTTTAGAACTTGCTTTCACTGGTAGCAATAAGGCTAAACACAAAACCAGTGATAATATGAAGAATATTATTATTATTGTCTCCTTACAAGTTTACTTTTAAATATTTGAAAGTAAGATATAGGTAGTTTGATTCAGGGAGAAATTGGATCATAAAATGTTCTTCCTTCTTTTCCAGCCTTCTTCTCTATTCACTGGGCTTCCCTGGTGGCTCAGATGGTAAAGAGCCTGCCTGCAGTGCAGGAGACTGGGATTCAATCCCTGGGTCAGGAAAATTCCCTGGAGGAGTACCCATTCCAGTACCCTTTCCTGGAAAATTCCATGTACAGAGGAGCCTGGTGGGCTACAGTCCATGGAATCACATATAGTTTTACTCAACTGAGCAACTAACATTTCTGCTTTCACTTTTCTCTATTCAATAACACCAAAGGGTAGCAAATTGCCATCTCAATTAGAACCCACACAACAACCACAAAAAAATAAAAAATTGGAAAGCAGCACATATCAAGTATTGACTAGGCAAGAAACAGTTTTTCTGGCAGGGGCAGAAATGTGTTGATAAAACCATTTGGGAAAGTATTACTAGAAGTTAACATGCATATACATAATGGAACAATTGCTTGTCTCTTTGATATAAATTCTAGAAAATCTTGAAAACATATTTATAAAGACAAGTATGGATGAAAAGACATCATCAAGGCATTGTATGTAATAGCAGAGAGTTAACTAGGAAATGGATAAATAAATATGGTAGATGCACACTGCAATGCTTCCATAAAACGCAGTAGTCAAAAGAGGTGTACACACAGAAGCATAGAGCTTAAAAATAAAGAGTTGAATGAGAGAGGTATGGGGAAATACATAAAATTTATTATTGTTTACTCTTAAATGTTAAATACTAAAATTGATCTAAAAACTCCACCACCTGATATACAAGCATGGTTCATATGAAAGGCATATTTTCAAACCATTAGAGTGATTTGATTCTGATTAACTGAGTCATTCCTATGAACCCTCTCATTAAGAAAAACTAGATTAAGTGGACACACTTTCACTGAACAAAACTATAATAAATGGCTAATTTAAAAAAAAAAAACTTAATTGAAGATACTGGAGGAGTATCAAAGCAGAAAATAATTACAGTGTGTAGAACTGGGAAGCTCATAGATAGTTTTTTTAAGATAATCAAATGTCCACACACCTGGGAGTACAAAAATTGAAATTTACAACCTTAAAAAGTGGCATACAGTACTGCAGATTTCAATCTGTGTCTTAGAGGAGGAGCTGTGGTCAACAGGTTGGCTATGATCTTGCTCAAGCTCCGATTTGCTCGGAAAAGTGCTAGAGAGCTTTTGTCAATACATCCGGGGTCAAAGACTAATACACTGATACATGCCCGTCCCCAGCATATATCAGTGGGGATATATAATATCCACGGATATATTATCAGTGGGGTCAAGACCCAGGGAAAATGGTTATTTTGAGATAACCATTTATCTCAAAATAAATGAGGGTGGGGTCTATATAATATCCACACTGACAAACAAGTTATAACAGTATAACAAAAATAGCCACTCCTCAGCATAACCCTGCAATCACTTGGGAAGGCACAGCAAATTTCTGCAGTATTGAAGAATGCTCTAAATGGTACTCAGATTACTCTAACAAAATTTGCCACGGGGTGCAAAAAGGTATACTAATTGAATGAATTCTAATGACTATAACCAAATGGATCCTATTTGTTTTTGTGGTGCACTTGCTAAGTTCCATCTGACTTTTTGTGGCCCCATGGACTGCAGCATGCCAAGCTCCCCTGTTCTTCACCATCTCCACAAGTTTGACCAGATTTGTGTCCATTGACTCAATGACGCTATCAAACCATCTCATCCTCTGCCACCAGTCTCCTTTTGCCTTCAGTCTTTCCTCGCATCAAGGTCTTTTCCAATGAGACAGAAGAGACTATATATTAGACACCAAATGAAATGCCCACACTAGAATCTAACCAAAGTCCTCTTCTCCCATCTAGTGACAAATTTGGAGAATGCAGAATAAAATCCCTGAGATAGTTAAATACAGATTGGTGTACCATGGTAGATGAGAGTCTTTAAAAGTACAACCCAGAAGGATGCAGTCAGAGATTTTGCAAAGAGTTTGTCTCTAAAATACATAATCAGAATCACTACTCAGCAAGTGTTTTCCTAACATTGGATATCTCAGAAATTGTTTACAACAAATCATTGAAAATGCCTTTAAGACACCGCAGAGTTGGTTCAGAGAAACAAACCTGGAAGCCCAGTGTGAAATATACACTTTCTGATCACCCAATCATTCAAATGTTTTTAATTTGATTTTCTTTTCAAAAGGTCTTATTGAGAATGTGCTCTGTGTAGAATACTCTACTTGACTATTTTCAAATAAGCTAAATCTAGAGTTATCTTGGCAATATTTATATTGATCTTTTTTAGTTTTTTCATGTATTCTGAATCTCTATGAAAATGACAATCTTAGTTTAGAATTTAACCTTCCAAATGGTCATTATAAATATAGTCCTTTGATCTAATAATTCCCTTACTGAATAATAAATGATATACACTGATATTAATATAAAATAATATCCATAATCAATCTTTTCCATAATTATGAAAAGCTAGAAGTTAAATAATAATCAGTAACTATTGCAAGGGTTTCCCTGGTGCCTCAATGGTAAAGAATCTGCCTGTCAATGCAGGAGGGGAGGGTTTGACCACTGCGTTGGGAAGATACCCAGAAGAAGGAAATGGCAACCCACTCCAGTGTTCTTGCCTGGGAAATTCCATGGACAGAGGAGCCTGTCAGGCTACAGTCCATTGGGTCACAAAAGAGTCAGACACGACTTAGCAACTAAACAACAACAGCTGTTAAACAAATTATACTTTCTAAATAATAAAATCATAAAATTATATTTTTTATATAACATGGGAAAGTGCTTTTGATATATAAATGAATACAAAACAATGGATTACTGTATGAATCAATTTTATAATAAGTAAAATATGTGTATGGGAAATATATTTATGAATATAAATATATATGGAAATATATAATATGTAAAATACATAGCTGAGTGGTATACATTTGTATAACAAGATCAAAGTAAATACACAATAACATTATTATACTGATTTTTTTCTAAGTTGCGAAATTATGAGTGATTTTAGGCTTTTTTGTACTTATCTTCTAGTTTTTCAATATTTGATACACATTAATTTTAGAATTTTTTTAAAAAGAAACTTAGATGCCATCTTTTGCAATCAACCCACTTTATAGTAGATAGAAATTAAGGCCTGAAGTCACATAGGTAATTCATGACATAGCCAGTATTTGAATTGATTTCTACTGATACCAGAGGTCTGTAGGTTTTTTATAGTCCAAAAGCAAGCTGTAAAACCCAAAGTTATGATGCCTGACTTTGTGATCTTCTCCCACATCCATTTACAATTGGACTTTTTCCTGAAATAGTAACAAACATTGCTCAATTCTGCATCTAGCAGATGCTTTTCAGAGGATGGAATAAAAACCATAACTCACATTTCAAGAGCCCACCAGTCATCGGCGGACATTGATATCCCTGAAAACTGCTACAAACTTAAATCTAACAGTCACCTGGAAGGAAAAGCTCTCTGGAGCCCTTCCTCTGCTTTAAGATCCATATTACAATTATTTGAGACACTGTTAAAATAGAGTTGTAAAATTGTAGAAAATTCACTTGCTTTTCTCAAGGTGTTATTTACACAAAATAATGTGTAATTTGGGAAAAAAGTGAAACAAGAGTATGAATAATTTATCATATTTATCTTTGTTTAAAAATTGTAAATATTCTCCCCCATTTTAACCATTTAAAAATATACTTATTTATTTATTTATTTTGGCCACACCACACAGCATATGGGATCTCAGTTCCCTGACCAAAGATTAAACCTGTGTCCTCTGCACTCCTAACCACTAGACCACCAAGGAATTCCCTCATTATTAAATAGAGAAGTTAAATGATTTGACAGGGCTGGAAGGATTGGAAGAGGAAACTTATACAAAGAGTAGTTAACATTCTTCCCTCAAAGAAGAGAGTCTTTGTTTTGCTCTTTAAATGAGTATTATATTCTACTGAATCTCAGTTTTGTTTTGCTGCAAAACCCTCTCTTAAGCTAGGATTATAGATTCTAGAGCTAGAGACCCCACAAAACACCATGTGTTCTCTCTTTCTAGTTTAAGTCGTTATACTATTATAACATATTGCAGATAAAATAACAGAAGTCCATAAAGATCATTGGACTTTTGGATCCATTGGATCCAAAATAAAAAATGGAGAGAAAGAAACCAGAACCCATATCTGCTTCTTTCTTCCAATTTATTATTCCATTATATGCTATTCAATATTTTAAAAATTCTACAACTTCAAAATCTAGAGAAGTAAAATATTGGTAACAGGATGAATTTGAGCAGGCTAGAGAGAATATGTAAATGAAATTAAAAAAAAACTCAGAATCCATTGTTTCTCTAAAACTGCCTTATAATTATGTAATATGTATTATAATTGTTTAAAAATCATATTCTAGTCAAGATAGTCTAAATAGTTAACATTTAACATTGTAGAGGTGGAGCTTTGGGGATCTAGGTGGAAAAAGCCAGAAAGTAATAGAGCTTATGTTCATATACTAAAGTATTCTTAAGGTTTCCAACTGTATCCAGGCTTGTGGAGGGAATCTAATTGAGACATGGATAAGAAAGCAGTAGGAAACTATACTCGTATGAATATCAGAATCTAAAAAGTGATTCATTTAGTCATAATCCTGATGCCAGGAACCTGGAGAAAATAGACGAGAAAGAAAAACTAACTGTAATGACAGTTTGACCATGAATAAAAGTATTAAAAATTTTAGTAGCTGCTACAACTATCAATTCTAAATAAAATTGAGAGGGATGTATTTTCTAATGGCGGCACCATATTAATTAAAACTATATGCATGTTACCATTTATGCTTACTATAACCCATGGAGATGTGTATTTCCTCTAATATTAGCTGAGTGTATACTATATACCATTTACATGTTAGTCACAGACTACAAAGAGGTAAACAAGATAAATATAGTCTCTATGTTTAGAGAATTTAAATTTTAAAGAGAGACAAGATATTATACTGGTACTCATCAACATGAGTAGCAACAAAAACAACAACAAAAAAAATACTCCGCAGCGGAGAAAAAAAAACAGTATGAAAGAATACAGGAGGGAATCTAAGTTTAGATTTTCACAGAAGAGTAGGGACCTAAAAATGGAAAAGAGACTAGCTTCTAAAGTGTGTGTGTGTGTGTGTGTGTGTGTGCGCGCGCGCGCGTGCATGAGTGTCCAATAGGGTGCAGAGATAACAACATTGTATGAGGTTATCTAACTCAAGAACTTTGAACGTTGTCTGCTGGGGAATATACTATGTTTCCTAGTATTCTGAGGCTAAAATGATAGGCAAAGACAAGATTATGCAAGATCTTGTGGACTATATATGAATTATTTAATGTTTCTATTTAGTGATAGAAATTTATTTAGCTATTTTTTTAAATTTTATTTTATTTTTAAACTTTACATAATTGTATTAGTTTTGCCAAATATCAAAATGAATTTTAAAGGAGATTTTTGGAGAGGGAAATGACAACCCACTCCTGTATTCTTACCTGGAGAATCCAATGGACGGAGGAGCCTAGTGGGCCACAGTCCATGGAGTCCCAAAGAGTCGGACACGATTGAAGTGACTGAGCACACAAGGGAGGGTTGGGCTTCCCTGATGGGGCTAGTGGTAAAGAATCCACCTGCCAATGCAGGAGACAGACATAAGAGGCATGGGTTCTATCCCTGGGTCAGCAAATCCCCTGGAGGAAGGCATGACAAACTACTCCAGTATCCTTGCCTGGGAAACTCTATGGACAATGAATTCTGGTGGGCTACAGTCTGTGGGATTGCAGAGTCAGACATAACTGAAGTGAATTAGCACAAAGGAGAATTTGTCTAATTCATGGTATAGCTAATTATAGTTGTGAATACACAAACATCTTAGAGAAGAATCAAATTCTTTGGTGGGTAAGCAAATCCGTAAGAAGTCTGTGAAGCACACAGCCACTTCCAGTTTTACTTACAGAGAAGAGAACAGACCCAAACCTGAGACATATGTTGCTATCAGCCACAGAAACGTGCCCCAGGAACCTATGACTCCCCGTAGTGTTAGAATTGCAGTGCTGTTCTGCTCAACCTATCCTATGCCCTCTGGAGACTTTTTTTTTCCCCAGGAAAAAAACCCACACAGTTAATAAACAATCTACATGATTATCATTTTCAAAAAGCCTTTAATTACAACTATCAGTCACTAAAGCCTACTTGCTACTTCTCTCCATTCCTACATTCTACAGCCCCTTCCTTAAGTTTCAAAATTTGTAATCACTTTTTTTCTTCAGAAAACACTGAAAATCCTAGCACATATAAAAAACAAAACAACTTCAAATATCTTTCAAATGAGATAGGAAAGATTCCTTGAAAAAGCATGGTATTTGGACTCGTGATAACTGAATTTGACAGTTGAAAAAAATTAGTCATTTGCTTCCCTGAACAAAAAACATAAAAAATAACTTCTACTAACTCAGGGTATACAGCAGGAAAACTATTGACTTGCTTTATTAGATTAAAACATTATAAAATACTAAGTTTAGAGGTATAAATAGAAGAGTGGATAATTAGAACTTGTACAGTAATTAAGCAACTATTTATGAATCACATGTTTAGCAAAGTGTAGGATAACCTCATCTTTTGATTCGCCCCAAAAATTCTCAGTTTATGTCTAAGGTCTTTGCATAATTATTAATAAACCGTTTATTCTCAAAAGTTTCCCAATTTGGACTATAAATTGCATGCTTGCTGTGTTAATGAATGATAAATATGGGCATATGAGCACTTGGATAAATAATAATAATAAAGGTACTAGCTATAACTATTACTTTGAAAACTTTGACAATGAGTTATTAGATAACTATTATTACTAACCAATAATTATTTATTGTCAAAGTTTTCATTTATAAAATGATGAAAATAATTCCTACATCATAATATGTTTATTCTGGGTGTTAAATAAGATCCATTTTGTGTTTGGCCATTTTGTACTAAAAAATGGAAGCTACTTTAGAAAATGCATAAGTTTAAAAACATTCTCTTTCCATATATTTGAGTGAGATACACTTCTTGGAAGGTCAACTTTTAGTTTACCCTCCTTATGTAGACTTCCCTCATAGGAGAGGTCAGCTCTTTGTACTCTAGTGGAAGTGATGTGGTACCTTCTGCCTTAAACCTCCCCCCTTCAGTTTCATGAGAGGGATTACCATTCATAGATGTGACTGAGACAAGGGAAAGAAAGTATGAGGACTGTTAAACAATTCCGTGGACATTTCCCCAGGAGTTCTATTCCTTTTGTTCTTCTCTTTTCTAAAAGTATTAACTGCTATACTTATCCTTAAGGAGCATGTCTAAAAAAGGGTTAGAAGAGAAAATTTCTCTCTTCCAAAGCTTCCAGAATTTCATTTTAGTTCCTAATGGATTTTGAACTAAGAGCAGAAATAGAATCCTCAGCTAAAAGCTCAAACACAAGCCAGAAAATCATATTTCCTTTAAACCATAAACACTTATGGCTATTTTCTCCAACTCTATTTTGTAAAAAATTGGTCAATTGGTCAATTTAATCAAATTGGTCAATTTCATATAAAATAGTCAGTTTAAAAATAAGTTTTCATTCTCTACTCTGTGAAAAGCACTTTACTTAATAAATAGTAAGTGGTTAAAAAAAAAAAAAAGAGCTCATGTCATAGTTATGACTTGAAGCCTTAAGTTCAAATAGGGTACAGAAAGATTGGTGAAAATCACTGTGAGATAAAATAGATGAAATGAACCCCACAATAATTGTGAAGATAAAAATTTAGTACAGTTCAGGGAAAGGATGGGTAACTTCTGACTGTAGAATTTGTTTAAGGAGATGGCATTTAAGCTGTACTTTAAAACTGTTAACATGTGATGATGGAGAAAAAAGGCATCACAATTGTAGAGCACTTATAAATTCAAATCTCAAAGTTGAGAAATTGAAGAGAATTTATTGGGAGGAAGTAAGAAGCTCAGTTTCACTTAGAACTTGAAGCAAGTATGAGAAAAGAACAGGGCATAAGGATGGATCTACTTCTGTTCTGGAGTCAATGGTAGGGTAAGTTTTCAGAAAGTGAGAAAAATTAATTTGAAGGTTTTATTTTTGTTTTTATTATGCCAATGCTATTTAAGATATTGCAAAAAGGTAAACCTGGCAAATGTTCAGAATGGCTTGGGCATCTGAGTCATTAAAAACGGAGTAAGCTTTTTTACTATCTATGTGAGAGATAAAGAGAATTTGAAACAGGAAAATGTTAGCGGAATGGTGAGAAGATAGGTAATTTTTGTAATATCAGAGAGGTAGAATAAGAAAGGATATGAAGAGAGGAAGAAATTCAAAGATACTTTCAGTGGTTCAAACTTCAGTTGTTGCTGCTGCTGCTGCTAAGTCGCTTCAGTCATGTCCGACTCTGTGCGACCCCATAGACGGCAGCCCACCAGGCTCCCTCCCCTGGGATTCTCCAGGCAAGAACACTGGAGTGGGTTGCCATTTCCTTCTCCATTGCATGAAAGTGAAAAGTAAAAGTGAAGTCGCTCACTCATGTCCGACCCTCAGCGACCCCATGGACTGCAGCCTTCTAGGCTCCTCCATCCATGGGATTTTCCAGGCAACAGTACTGGAGTGGGGTGCCATTGCCTTCAGTTGTTGGAAAGATCTAATCTGAAAGAAAGCAGTCAGGCCAAGGAACAAAGGTAAGTTTTGTTTAAAGAACTGGGAGTTATGCTCAGTATTATCCATGTTGAGTTTGAGATGATTACTGCAGAAAGAAATCCAGAAAAACATTCTGCAGGTTATTGTATTTCTATTTTCATCTTCAATTTTTTCATTATCTAGAAGCTTCCTAATTATAGTGATCAGCAAGGATGATAGTAATAAGTTTATATTTTAAAACATTATTTTTTCTTTCTTTTTTATTATTATTTTTTATTACTTTACAATATTGTGTTGGTTTTGCCATACATCAACATGCATCTGCCACAGGTGTACACGTGTTCCCCATCCTGAACCCCCCTCCCACCTCCCTCCCCATACCATCCCTCTGGGTCATCCCAGTGCACCAGCCCCAAGCTTCCTGTATCCTGCATTGAATGTGGACTGGCGATTCGTTTCTTATATGATATTATACATGTTTTAATGCCATTCTCCCAAATCATACCCATGCCACAGAGTCCAAAAGACTGTTCTATACATCTGTGTCTCTTTTGCTGTCTCGCATACAGGGTTATCGTTACCATCTTTCTAAATTCCATATATATGCATTAGTATACTGTATTGGTGTTTTTCTTTCTGGCTTACTTCACTCTGTATAATAGGCTCCAGTTTCATCTGCCTCCTTAGAACTGATTCAAATGTATTCTTTTTAATGGCTGTGTAATACTCCATTGTGTATATATACCACAGCTTTCTTATCCATTCATCTGCTGATGGACATCTAGGTTGCTTCCACGTCCTGGCTATTATAAACAGTACTGCGATGAACACTGGGGTACACGTGTCTCCTTCAATTCTGGTTTCCTCAGTGTGTATGCCCAGCAGTGGGATTGCTGGGTCGTATGGCAGTTCTAATTCCAGTTTTTTAAGGAATCTCCACACTGTTCTCCATAGTGGCTGTACTAGTTTGCATTCCCACCAACAGTGTAAGAGGGTTCCCTTTTCTCCACATCCTCTCCAGCATTTATTGCTTGTAGACTTTTGGACAGCAGCCATTCTGACTGGCGTGAAATGGTACCTCACTGTAGTTTAACAGGAATGCTTGTAAGTCATTATTTCAAAAGCAGTTGTTTTTTAGTAGTAGGCAGATTCTTTACCGTCTAAGCCACCAGGGAAGCCCAGTAGGTTGCCATATTTAGTAATTATCCTCTTAGACTTAATTTTATTTGTAAATACATGTATGCATGGGTCTAGAGTTCTCAGGAGAAGTCTTGGTGGGAATATGAGTATTATCACATGAAAGAGGGAGTGCTGAATTTATGACACTAAATCAAGCATAATATAATACCTCTTGGGGGTAAGGTAGAGAAGATAAGAAAACCAAGGGAAGATACTTATGCATTTTTAAAGTGGAAGAATAAAAATAAGACAGAGATGTAACAAGAGAATTAAAAAAGAAAAGAATAACATCTTCAAATTTTGGAAACAGCATCATGAAAACATACACACTTATTTGCATATGGTTAAATCAAAATGGGAATAATTTTAGAAATGTTTTATACTTTATCAATATATTTTATTAATGCTTTTTAGAGTATGACTTAAGAAGAATGAATTTTATATAAAAATAAACTTAAATCATAAAATTTTTGAAGTGACTTTTTGGAAGATATTAATCTTATGCATAAATTTTATTATATATGTTACATTTTGAATATTTCATTATTTCTTGCCACATGATGACTTATGACTTAAAATAGTCTCTTTAGTTGTTTATAGATATGTACATGTGGAGATATTAGTATATTTGTCTTTTTATTTCAATATTTATATTTTATTTTCATTATATTATCTAAAACCTCTAAACAATAATAAATATCAATTGTAAGAGATATTTGCCTTGTTTTCCTTTTAATGGTTTTCTAGTCCATTTGTTACAAAGTTGCTTTTGGCCTTTTTTATAGTTGCCAGTATATTTTAGTAATTTTTTCTACACTTATTTTGTAAAGTCATTTGATTAGGGATGTTTTCTATTTCTTAGTCACTTGATATCTGTTGATATTATATTTTATTATCTAATATTTATTTTATTTCTTCATATTGAGGGTCATCGGATTTAATTAACTTTGGCATGTCTTCCCCATACACACACTTCATGTCACACCATGACAGTTTCCCTTGTTCAGGAAATAGAATATCTCTACTGGTATAAGAATAGGATGAAAGAAACAAACATAGAAATCAATAAAGTTAACACTTTGCTCCTGTATTGCAAAAGTCTAAGCTTTGAAAGACTAAAGGCATGAGTAACATATTTCAAAAGGAAAAAAAAAAAATGAAGAGACAAGGTATTCTCATTCCATGGAGAAATTAGACACTCTGGAGTAAAGGAAGTAAAAGATTTTCAGGGGAACATTGAAATATGTCCTTGGGAAAGAGGTCTATATCTTTACTTATCCCTATACACTGAGCCTATCAATATGTGTGTGGGAGGGTAGAGAAGACTAGAGGACTTCTAGTGTAGTGGAAAGCCCATAGAGATTTTAGTTCTACCACAGTAAAGGGAAAGTTGCCTTCTTTCTCAGAAAGTCTGTGAATACATATCTGATTACCTATGTTTTACTTTGCAAATGGTCCTATAAACAAAAGCAATAAATGATAGTTTAAAAAGAAATAACAACTCTTTATATGTGAAACAAGACAATGCCATATTCAGTCCAGTTCAGTTCAGTCATGTCCGACTCTTTGCAACCCCATGAATTGCAGCACATCAGGCCTCCCTGTCCATCACCAACTGCCGGAGTTCACCCAAACTCATGTCCATCAAGTTGGTGATGCCATCCAGCCATCTCATCCTCTGTCGTCCCTTTCTCCTCCTGCCCCCAATCCCTCCCAGCATCAGAGTCTTTTCCAATGAGTCAACGCTTCGCATCAGGTGGCCAAAGTATTGGAGTTTCAGCTTTAGCATCATTCCTTCCAAAGAAATCCCAGGGCTGATCTCCTTCAGAATGGACTGGTTGGATCTCCTTGCAGTCCAAGGGACTCTCAAGAGTCGTCTCCAACACCACAGTTCAAAAGCATCAATTCTTTGGCGCTCAGCTTTCTTCACAGTCCAACTCTCACATCCATACATGACAACTGGAAAAACCATAGCCTTGATTAGATGGATCTTTGTTGGCAAAGTAATGTCTCTGCTTTTGAAAATGCTATGCAGGTTGGTCATAACTTTCCTTCCAAGGAGTAAGCATCTTTTAATTTCATGGCTGCAATCACCATCTACAGTGATTTTGGAGCCCTCAAAATAAAGTCTGACATTGTTTCTAATGCTTTGCCATTTATTTCCCATGAAGTGATGGAACCAGTTGCCATGATCTTAGTTTTCTGAATGCTGAGCTTTAAGCCAACTTTTTCACTCTCCTCTTTCACTTTCATCAAGAGGCTTTTTAGTTCCTCTTCACTTTCTGCCAT
Organism: Bubalus kerabau; assembly: GCF_029407905.1. NCBI lineage: Eukaryota > Metazoa > Chordata > Mammalia > Artiodactyla > Bovidae > Bubalus > Bubalus kerabau. Next base: position 8,739,795 of record NC_073645.1, read on the forward strand.
AAGGGTGGTGCCATCTGCGTATATGAGTTTACTGATATTTCTCCTGGCAATCTTGATTCCAGCTTGTGCTTCTTTCAGCCCAGCATTTCTCGTGATGTACTCTGCATATAAGTTCAATAAGCAGGGTGACAATAGACAGCCTTGACGTACTCCTTTTCCTATTTGGAACCAGTCTGTTATTCCATGTTCAGTTCTACCTGTTGCTTCCTGACCTGCATGCATGTTTCTCAAGAGGCAGGTCAGGTGGTCTGGTATTCCCGTCTCTTTCAGAATTTTCCACAGTTTATTGTGATCCACACAGTCAAAGGCTTTGGCATAGTCAATAGGGAAGAAATAGATGTTTTTCTGGAATTCTCTTCCTTTTTTCAATGATCCAGCAGATGGTGGCAATTTGATCTCTGGTTCCTCTGCCTTTTCTAAAACTAGCTTGAACATCTGGAAGTTCACGGTTCACATATTCCTGAAGCCTGGCTTGGATAATTCTGAGAATTACTTTACTAGCATGTGAGATGAGTGCAATTGGGCGGTAGTTTGAGCATTCTTTGGCATTGCCTTTCTTTGGGATTGGAATGAAAACGGACCTTTTCCAGTCCTGTGGCCACTGCTGAGTTTTCCAAATTTGCTGGCATATTGAGTGCAGCACTTGCACAGCATCATCTTTCAGGATTTGGAATAGCTCAACTGGAATTCCATCACCTCCACTAGCTTTGTTCATAGTGATGCTTTCTAAGACCCACTTGACTTCACATTCCAGGATGTCTGGCTTTAGGTCAGTGATCACACTATCGTGATTATCAGGGTCATGAAGATCTTTTTTGTACAGTTCTTCTATGTATTCTTGCCATCTCTTTTTAATATCTTCTGCTTCTGTTAGGTCCATACCATTTCTGTCCTTTGTCGAGCCCATCTTTGCATGAAATGTTCCTTTGGTATCTCTGATTTTCTTGAAGAGATCTCTAGTCTTTCCCATTCTATTGTTTTCCTCTATTTCTTTGCATTGATCACTGAAGAAGGCTTTCTTATCTCTCTTGCTGTTCTTTGGAACTCTGCATTCAGATGTTTATATATTTCCTTTTCTCCTTTGCTTCTCGCTTCTCTTCTTTTCACAGCTATTTGTAAGCCCCCCCCCCCCCCACCCAGACAGCGATTTTGCTTTTTTGAATTTCTTTTCCATGGGGATGGTCTTGATCCCTGTCTCCTGTACAATGTCACAAACCTCATTCTTTAGTTCATCAGGCACTCTATCTATCAGATCTAGGCCCTTAAATCTATTTCTCACTTCCACTGTATAATCATAAGGGATTTGATTTAGGTCATACCTGAATGGTTTAGTGGTTTTCCCTACTTTCTTCAATTTAAGTCTGAATTTGACTTGGAAAAACCAATGACCCATACTAAATAGAGATACTAGAGATACCATGGAAGGCAAAGGAAGAAGGGAATAAAAATAAACTCATGCAAGATGGCAAAGGAATATGACAGGGAGACCATTTTCTTCCCCACAAATTCATCAAAAGATTATTTGAATACTGAGCAACTTTCAGAAAACTACTTCTGAACACTGGCAGAGGACACCAGGAACCGAGAAAGGCAGCCCATTTCTCTTCAAAAGGAGGCAGGACAAAATATAAAAGACAAAAATAGAGACAGAAGAGTTAGGTATGGAGACCTGTTCTGCGGAAGGAGTAATGAAGGAGAAGTTTCCACACAGTAGCAAATCCTCTCACAGGTGGGTCTGTGGGGAGTTATGGAAATCTCAGAAGGAAACATAACCGGGAGAAAAATTAAAAAATAAAAAGCCCACAGAATACATGCCTAACCGCAAGTGTGGAAAAGAGAACTTTCCCACGAAACACTCTAACCTAACAATCTAATGCACAGCCTGGCCTGTTCACAGAACAAAGGATTGAGAGAATACCAAAGGAGAGTTAGCAGGGCTGCTTACCAGGCCCTCCCCAGAGGCAGAGAGGCAAGATTGCAACAGTCGGAGCCAGAAGGCAAGGGCTGGTGCAATCTCAAAATTAGAGACTGCATCTTCCACTGAACTGAGCAGGTTCCCAGCTGCTAACCACATCTTCCTGAGATCCTGGATGGTTGACATCTGCCAGGAGGGTCACAGCTCTAGATTAGCTCTCCAGAGGAGACATGTGACACACCTGAGACAGTGCTCTTGCAGTGCACCCAGGAAACCTAGTGTCTGAGACTGGGGAGGTTATTAAGATACACAGCCCACCCGGGAATGTGTGATAGACAAGCCCTGGTACCCTGAGCTGCTCAGACCTAGGAAAAGCAAAAATCACACTCCCAACACACAGAGACTGAACCAGAACTGTGTCTGAGTGTCTCCTGTGGAGGTATGGGTCAGCAGTGGCCTGCTGCAGGGGCAGGCACTCTAGGTGCAGCAGACCTGGGTATGGCATAAGCCTTCTTGGAGGAGGTAACCACTAACCCCACCAAGAACCACCAGAACTTACATAGAACTGGGGAAACATAATTTTGGAGGGTACAAACAAAGCCTTGTGTGCACCTGTACCCAGGAGAAAGGAGCAGTGACCCCACAAGAAACTGACTCAGACATGCTCATGAGTGTCCAGGAGTCTCTGGCAAAGGTGTGGGTTGGTGGTGGCCTGCTGTAGGGTCAGGGGCACTTAGTGCAGCAGTGCATGCATGCGACCATTTGAAGGAGGTTGCCATTATCTTCATTACCTCCACTATCTTCAGTTCATTCTAACGAAATCAGTCCTGAATATTCATTGGAAGGACTGATACTGAAGCTGAAACTCCAATACTATGGCCACCTGATGTGAAGAACAGACTCATTGGAAAAGACCCTGATGCTGGGAAATATTGAAGGCAGGCGGAGAAGGGGATGACAGAGGATGAGACGATTGAATGGCATTACTGACTCAATAGATATGAGTTTGAGTAAACTTCAAGAGTTGGTGATGGACAGGGAGGCCTGGTGTACTGCAGTCGATAGGATCACAAAGTGTCGGACATGACAGACGACTGAATTGAGCTGAGCTGATCTTCATTTGATTTAGGTCATACCTGAATGGTCTAGTGGTTTACACTACTTTCTTCAATTTAAGTCTGAATTTGTCAATAAGGAGTTCATGATCTGAGCCACAGTCAGTTCCTGGTCTAGTTTTTGTTGATTGTATAGAGTTTCTCCATCTTTGGCTGCAAAGAATATAATCAATCTGATTTTGGTGTTGACCATCTGGTGATGTCCATGTGTAGAGTCTCCTTTTGTGTTGTTGGAAGAGGGTGTTTGCTATGACCAGTGCGTTCTTTTGGCAAAACTCTACTAGCCTTTGCCCTGCTTCATTCCATACTCCAAGGCCAAATTTGCCTGTTACTCCAGGTTTTCTTGACTTCCTACTTTTGCATTCCAGTCCCCAATAATGAAAAGGACATCTTTTTTGGGTGTTAGTTCTAAAAGGTCTTGTAGGTCTTCATAGAACCTTTCAACTTCAGCTTCTTCAGCGTTATTGGTTGGGCATAGGCTTGGATCACTGTGATATTGAATGGTTTGCCTTGGAAACGAACAGAGATCATTCTGTCGTATTTGAGATTGCATCCAAGTACTGCATTTTGGACTCTTGTTGACCATGATGGCTACTCCATTTTTTCTAAGGGATTCCTGCCCACAATAGTAGTAGATATAATGGTCATCTGAATTAAATTCACCCATTCCAGTCCATTTCAGTTCGCTGATTCCTAGAATGTCAACATTCAATCTTGTCATCTCCTGTTTTACCACTTCCAATTTACCTTGATTCATGGTAAACTGTGGAAAATTTTGAAAGAGATGGGAATACCAGACCACCTGACCTGCCTCTTGAGAAACCTATATGCAGGTCAGGAAACAACAGTTAGAACTGGGCATGGAACAACAGACTGGTTCCAAATAGGAAAAGGAGTATGTCAACACTGTATATTGTCACCCTGCTTATTTAACTTCTATGCAGAGTATGTCATGAGAAACGCTGGGCTGGAAGAAGCACAAGCTGGAATCAAGATTACTGGGAGAAATACCAATAACCTCAGACATGCAGATGACACCACCCTTATGGCAGAAAGTGAAGAGGAACTAAAAAGCCTCTTGATAAAAGTGAAAGAGGAGAGTGAAAAAGTTGACTTAAAGCTCAACATTCAGAAAACGAAGATCATGGCATCTGGTTCCATCACTTCATGGGAAATAGATGTGGAAACAGTGGAAACGGTGTCAGAGTTTATTTTGGGGGCTCCAAAATCACTGCAGATGGTGACTGCAGCCATGAAATTAAAAGATGCTTACTCCTTGGAAGGAAAGTTATGACCAACCTATATAGCATATTCAAAAGCAGAGACATTACTTTGCCAACAAAGGTCCATCTAGTCAACTATGCTTTTTCCAGTGGTCATGTATGGATGTGAGAGTTGGACTGTGAAGGAAGCTGAGCACTGAAGAATTGATGCTTTTGAACTGTGGTGTTGGAGAAGACTCTTGAGAGTCCCTTGGACTGCAAGGAGATCCAACCAGTCCATCATAAAGGAGACCAGTCCTGGGTATTCATTGGAAGGACTGATGCTGAAGCTGAAACTCCAATACTTTGGCCACCTCATGCGATGAGTTAACTCATTGGAAAAGACCCTGATGCTGGGAGGGATTGGGGGCAGGAGGAAAAGGGGATGACAGAGAATGAGATGGTTGAATGGCATCATTGGCTCGATGTACATGAGTTTGGGTGCACTCCAGGAGTTGGTGATGGACAGGGAGGCCTGGTGTGCTGTGATTTATGGGGATGCATAGAGTTGGACACGACTGAGTGAATGAACTGAACTGAACTGCTTTTCATTACCTCCACCATAGTTTGGCCCCAGATCAAGCAACTGAGAGGGAACACAGCCCTGTCCTTCAACAGAAAATTGGATTAAAGATTTACTGAACATGGCCCTGCCCATCAGAACAAGACCCAATTTCCTCCTCAGTCAGGAAGCTTCCATAAGCCTCTTATCGTTATCTATCAGAGGGCAGACAGAATAAAAACCACAATCACAGAAAACTAACGAAACTGATCACATGAACCACAGCCTTGCCTAGCTCAATGAAACTATGAGCCATGCCATGTAGGGCCACCCAAGTTGGACGGGTCATGGCGAAAAGTTCTGACTAAATGTGGTCCACTGGAAAAGGGAATGGCAAACCACTTCAGTATTCTTGCCTTGAGAACCCCATGAACAGTATGAAAAGGTAAAAAGGTTTGTGCCTGAAAGATGAACTCCCAAGGTTGGTAGGTGCCCATATACAACTGGAGAAGAATGGAGAAAAAACTCCAGAAAGAATGAAGAGACAGAGCCAAAACAAAATCAACACCCAGTTGTGGATATGATGGGCAATGTAAGTAAAGTCAGATGCCATAAAGAGCAATATTGCGTAGGAACCTGGAATGTTAGGTCCATGACTCATGCAAGTTGGAAGTGGTTAAACAGGAGATGACAAGAGTGAATATCGACATATTAGGAATCAACAAACTAAAATGGACTGGAATGGGTGAATTTAACTCAAATGACCATTATACCTACTATTGTGGACAAGAAACACATAGAAGAAATGGAGTAGCCATCATAGTTAACAAAAGAGTCCAAAATGCAGTACTTGGATGCAGTTTCAAAAAAGACAGAATGACCTCTGTTCATTTCCAAGGCAAACCATTCAATATCACAGTAACCCAAGTCTATGCCCTGACCAGTAATGCTGAAGAAACTGAAGTTGAACGGTTCTATGAAGACCTACAAGACCTTCTAGAACTAACACCCAAAAAAGATGTGCTTTTCATTATAGGGGACTGGAATGTAAAAGTAGGAAGTCATGAAATATATGGAGTAACAGGCAAATTTGGCCTTCAAGTACAAAACAAAGCAGATCAAAGGCTCATAGCGTTCTGCCAAGAGAACACATGGGTCATAGCAAACACCCTCTTCCAACAACACAAGAGAAGACTCTACATATGAACATCACCTGATGGTCAATACTGAAATAAGATTGATTATATGCTTTTTAAAGATGGAGAAGCTCTATACAGTCAGCAAAAACAAGACTGGGAGTTGACTGTGGCTCAGATCATGAACTCCTTATTTCCACATTCAGACTTAAGTTGAAGAAAGTAGGGAAAACCAGTAGACCATTCAAGTATGACCTAAATCAACTCCTTTATAATTATACAGTTGAAGTGATAAGTAGAATTAAGGGATTCGATCTGATAGAGTGCCTGAAGAAATAAGGAAGAAGGTTCATGACATTGTACAGGAAGCAGTGATCAAGACCATCCCCAAGAAAAATAACTTTAAAAAGGCAAAATGGTTGTCTGAGGAGGCCTTACAAAGGGCTGATAAGAGAAAAGATGTGAAGTAAAAGGAGAAAAGGAAATATATACCCATTTGAAAGCAAAGTCCCAAAGAATAGCAAAGAGAGATAAAAAAGCCTTCCTCATCAATCATTGCAAAGAAATAGACAAAATCAATAAAATGGGAAAGACCAGCAATCTCTTCAAAAAATTAGAGATACAAAGAGAAAATTTCATGCAAAGATGAGCACAATAAAGGACAGAAATGGTATGGACCTAACAGAAGCAGAAGATATTAAGAAGAGGTGGCAAGAATACACAGAAGAACCGTACAAAAAAGATCTTCACAACCCAGATAATCACACTGGTGTGACCAGTCATGTAGAGCCAACATCCTGGAATGTGAAGTCAAGTGGGCCTTAGAAAGTATCACTATGAACAAAGCTAGTGGAGATGATGGCATTCCAGTTGAGCTATTTCAAATCCTGGAAGATGATGCTGTGAAAGTGCTGCACTCAATATACCAGCAATTTTGGAAAACTCAGCAGTGGCCACAGGACTGGAAAAGGTCAGTTTTCATTCCAGTCCCAAAGAAATGCAATGCCAAAGAATATTCAAACTACTGAACAATTGCACGCATGTGACATGCTAGCAAAGTCATGCTCAAAATTCTCCAAGCCTGGCTTCAACAGTACATGAACTGTGAAGTTCCAAACATTCAAGCTGGATTTAGGAAAGTCAGAGGAACCAGAGATCAAATTGCCAACATCCACTAGATCATCAAAAAAGCAGGAGAGTTCCAGGAAAACATCTACTTTTGCTTTATTGACTATGCCAATGCTTTGAGCTATGTGGGTCACAACAGACTGTGGAAAATTCTTAAAGAAATGGGAATAACAGACCACCTGACCTTTCTTCTGAGAAATCTGTATGCAAGTCAAGAAGCAACAGTTAGAACTGGTCATGGAAAACAGACTTGTTACCAATCAGGAAAGGAGTATATCAAGGCTGTGTATTGTCACCCTGCCTGTTTAACTTATATGCAGAGTACATCATGAGAAATGCCAGACTGGATGAAGTACAAGCTGAAATCAAGATTGCCAGGAGAAATATCAATAACCTCAGATATGCAGATGACACCACCCTTATGGCAGAAAGCAAAGAAGAACTAAGGAGCCTTTGATGAAAGTGAAAGAGGAGAGTGAAAATGTTGTCTTAAAACTCAACATTCAGAAAACTAAGATTATGGTTTCTGGTCCCATCACTTCACAGCAAATAGATGGCGAAACAATGGAAACAGTAAGAGACTTTATTTGGGGGCTCCAAAATCACTGAAGATGGTGTCTGCAGCCATGAAATTAAAAGACACTTACTCCTTGGAAGAAAAGTTACTTCCAACCTAGACAGCATATTAAACACCACAGACATTATTTTGCCAAGAAAGGTCCATCTAGTCAAAGCTATTGTTTTTCTAGTAGTCATGTATGGATGTGTGAATTGGACTGTAAAGAAAGCTGAGTGCCAAAGAATTGATGCTTTTGAAATGTGGTGTTGGAGAAGACTCGAGAATCCCTTGGACTGCAAGGAGATCCAACCAGTCCATCCTAAAGGAAATCAGCCCTTAATATTCATTGGAAGGACTGATGCTGAAGCCAAAACTCCAATACTTTGGCCACCTGATGGGAAGAACTGACTCATTTGAAAAGCCCCTGATTCTGGGAAAGGTGGAAGGTGGAAGGAGGATAAGGGGATGACAGAGGATGAGATAGTTGGATGACATCACTAACTTGATGGACATGAGTTTGAGTATGCTCCAGGAGTTGGTGATGGCCAGGGAAGCCTGTCATGCTGCAGTCCATGGGGTTGCAAAGAGTTGGATATGACTGAGCAACTGGACTGAACTGAGAATAGTTATATCACATAAGAATGAAAACCTTTCACATGAAGGATCACGTAACACGGTGTTTCCCAAGCAATGAGGAATGTACTCATGAGAAGATACCTTCATCATTAACAAGCTTAAAGGTGCCTATCCTCCCCAGGCCAGAACTAAGACTGGAAAATGACATCACTGAAGTTGGCCTCCTGAGAAACTAAAAGTACAATAAATGCAAGAAATATTAGAGACTTTGTGGCAATATTTAACCATTAGAAAGAAGTCAGATATAATTATTACAATGAGTTACATACAGTGGTCATCAACCTTTTTTGCCACTTAAATCAATTTTGTGGAAGACAGTTGCTTTCATGGAATAGCATTGGGAGTGGGGGAGGATGGTTTTGAGATGACTCAGACACATTACATTTATCATGCTCTTTTTACTAATTGAATGCCACTGCCCATCTGACAGTAGATATCAGTCCACCACCTGGAGGTTGGGTACCCCTGAGTTACAAGATTAGACTAGGAGTCAGAAACACCTGAACCACACAGAGCTCCAGAGATGTTACTAGAACATGGCATATTATGGACAAGACTTATGTCTAACCTACAAGGATTTTTTCAATTTATAGGACCAAAGGAAATTATTACATATATAATCAGATGGCTGAGGGAAGATAATAAATGGTCACCAGACCTTGCTATGATGAAGGCAATGGCACCCCAGTCCAGTACTCTTGCCTGTAAAATCCCATGGACGGAAGAGCCTGGAAGGCTGCAGTCCATGAGGTCCTAAGAGTCGGACACGACTGAGCGACTTCACTTTTACTTTTCGCTTTCATGCAATGGAGAAGGAAATGGCAACCCACTCCAATGTTCTTTCCTGGAGAATCCCAGGGATGGGGGAGCCTGGTGGGCTGCCTTCTATGGGGTCTCACAGAATCGGACAAGACTGAAGCGACTTAGCAGCAGCAGCAGCAGCAGCAGACCTTGCTATTTGGTTCTTTGATGTGTGGGATAAGACATACGGTAGTAGGAGAAGGCAAGTTGAAGCCTCCGAAGCCAACATAGAAAAACAAAATGGATAGTTCCTTCCTATCCTGGAAGGCACTGCAGACTTTATCATTACAGTTAAAAACCTAAAGGATGTAGGGATAGTGAGCCTCATTATGTCCTTGTTTAGTTCACTAGTCTTGCTCCAGCAAAAGCCAGGCAGCATAAAGGATAGCAGTGGCCTTTCATAAACTCAACCAAGAAGCAAATGCCTATAACAGCATAGGCTTATGCACTAACTTTGCTGAAATATATGAACACTGCCTCATGCACATGATATTGGGCCGTTGATATAGCAAATGTATGGCTGTCACAAAACAAACCAGAAACACTGTGCACTCACTTGGGATAAATGAAAGTATACATCTACGGTCATTTCCTAGGCCTTTGTTACTTTTCCACTGTCTATAATAATAGAGACTAACAGAACATATGCTATTTGGCCATGCAACATAATATCATAATTGGTTCAATAAAAGTACACCGATGCTGCTGTTTAGTCACTAAGGTATGGTCAAATCTTTGTGACCACATGGACTATAGCCCTCCAGGCTCCTGTGTGCATGGAATTTTCCAGGCAAGAATACTGCAGTGGGTTGCCATTGCCTTCTCCAGGGTATCTTCCCAACTCAGGGATTGAATCTGCATCTCCTGCCTAGCAGGCAGATCCTTTACCACTGAAACACCTGGGAAGCCACTAAATCATACCATGTGAGCTACTGCTGCCAAGTTGCTTCAGTGCCCGACTCTGTGCGACCCCATAGACGGCAGCCCACCAGGCTCCACTGTCCCTGGGATTGTCCAGGCAAGAATACAGGAGTGGGTTGCCATTTCCTTCTCCAATGCATGAAAGTAAAAAGGGAAAGTGAAGTCTCTCAGCGACCCCATGGACTGCAGCCTACCAGGCTCCTCCATCCATGGGATTTTCCAGGCAAGAGCACTGGAGTGGGGTGCCATTGCCTTCTCCAACCATGTGAGCAAGAGGTAGCAAATACATTGGAGGCCTTGGTTAGACACACTTCAGAGGATGAGAGATAAAGCTTGTGAAGATTCATGGTTCTGTCATATTTGTGCCATTTTAGGAGTATAGTTGTTCAGGGGATGCTGGTGTACTCCCTCCAAGGTAAAGGATAAAATATTGCATCTCTATTATAATATCAATACATTCTTAGGAAAGAAGTTATTATTTGCAAAATAGCTTTAGAAGTATAACCTAAAGTTTTGGTAATTAACATAAATCAAGTAATGACAGGCAATTTGGGGGCATCATTCTTATATATTTCCCTCCTTTTGAGGGGAAAATATTGTTAACAGAAAAATGTCAAATGGGATTCTACATAATAGCCCAGCATAGACATCATAAATCTATGTATGTCTGAAAATTTTGAAATGCTATTTTTTTAATGTATAGCTCTGGAATATGCAGAGATCAAGGAAAATTCTGCAAAGGGACAGTTACTATCCACTGGGAACAAAGGCAGCAATAGTGTCTCTGATTTAAGAAGTTCTACAAAGAAAAAAAAAAATGAAACAGCAGTTTAATAAAAATAAGAGCTAAAGTTTATAGATAACTTAACACTGGGGCTTCCCTGGTGACTCACAGGGTAAAGGATTTGCCTGCCATGCAGGAGGCCCAGGGTTCGATCCCAGGGACAGGAAGATCCCCTGGAGAAGAGCATGGTAACCCACTCCAGTAGTCTCGCCTTGAGAAGCCTGTGGACAGAGGAATCTGGTGGGCTATAGTCCATGTGGTCACAAAGAGTTGGACACGACCGAGTGACTAACACACAATCAAGTCTCAAGCACTGCCCTAAATACAGCTTTACATTCATTATCTCCTTTAAGTCCCACAACTCCACGAGATAGTTCATTCATTAGTTCCACCCTTTTATAATGTGGCAACCAAGTTAGATGACTCCTGTGTAACCTATCCAAATTCCCACATGTAAGAGGTGGTAAAGCATGGATTGGTACCAAACAATCTAATTCTTATATATACATATATATGAAAGTGAAAGTCGCTCAGTTGTGTTGACTCTTTGTGACTCTGTGGACTATACAGTCCATAGAATTCTCTAGGCTGCAATACTGGAGTGGGTAACCTTTCCCTTCTGCAGGGGATCTTCCCAATCCAGGGATCAAACCCAGGTCTCCTGCATTGCAGGCAGATTCTTTACTAGATGAGCCACCAGGGAAGCCCATATATATATATATACATACATACATACATACATACATGGAACATTACAGATATATGGAACCTTACATATATATGGAACATTACATATATTTGGAACATAACACTTCAATTTTCACTATTAAAAACAATAATAATTTAAAAAATATTCAGGAGATATGGGGATAACAAAGTAAATCTATCAAAACAACAACAGAGTCACATATATTCTGAATGTGGCTAAATAAATACTATACTCCTTTATGTTCTGTCCCTAGCATTTTTATTTTCTTCAACATAATTAAGCCAGTGTTTTCCTGTGAACTCTGGAGGCCTTGTAATACACTCTACCAGAAGAAAAACTATTTGCTGGTGAAGTGAAAAGTCTCCTTTGAGATTTTATTCTTTGGGTAGTTAGCATTCAGAGATGTAGGTGCCAGTGTTGGTTGACTCTCCCAGGACTTATTTTTCCCTTGTATTAAGGACATTTCCAGTGTACCCTCTCTCTCCTGCCATTCAAAACTTCCACATGCATGCATTTCTTTTGGGGAATTATTTCCCCATGTCCTATTCCATATTATTTTCATGGGGTTCAAGGCAAGTCTTTAGCTGGCTGCAATCTATTTCCCCACCTCATATAACTGTGCAGGGAAAGGTTGTCTGCAGTAAAAGAGTGCAAGATGAGATCTAGATAAAGAGAGAGAAAATTTAAGTCCCTATTTCATATGGTGTGAAGGTCACTTCATTCCTAACTTTTCCTTATTACACTATTCCTTAAATTATCTTTTTCCCTAAACTAATCCCAGTTTTGGTCACTTTTAAACAAAAGGGAAGTAAAAGAAAAAAGTGTAAAATATTTCAGTTCCAGTGACAGATTCTTATAATGTTTCTGGCCGCAATGAATGTATCGGTGACTTCTCACCATTACTGTGTACCTAATATCATCTAACATCTAGGAAACATGTTATGTCCAAATTAAAAATGGGAACAAAACAAAGCCCATGACTTTACTCTATCATAATGAAACAAAATGCAGCATTAGTTACTACTGTCCGTTCCTCGATGGCACGTTCTATGGTATTTGGATTTCCCCGAAATTCAGGCCACGTCCAATGGCATCTCTGTTGGAAACCCCCACCACCCCAAACATCAAGAGTGCAGCTGAACTGAGCATTGACTGTTGCATTCTGATCTCTGGTTGAAATCAGAAGCACTTATTTTGGGTTGCATTACTGCTGGAGTGTCTTCTAATAAAATATCCTGATTTAATCAGGTTATGTGTTGAAAAATTATCAGAAAAGAATGCTAAAAACACATAAATCTCAAGCCTTACTCATACCTTCTGGGACACAAACTTTTTGAGGTTGGACACAGGAATCTGTTTTTGGATAAAGCTTCCAATGTGATTGTGATGTTCATGTCTAATTAAAAATATTTGCCATATTATTTTGGTACATGTGTCTCAGCAAAGCAAAAATGGCTAACTTTATTCTGCAATTAGCAAGACTCTGTAATCAACTAGATATCATTAACTACATTCTCTGTAATTAACGAGTGCCACAATGGTAGCAGTCAGTACAGATGCGTTATAGAAATGAACAAATGAACGAAGGAATGAGTTAAATGTTATACATCATAACCAAGCTAAATAAATGACTTTGTTAATTTTGACAGCTACCAGAAAGGAAAAAAAAATATGTTACTATTGTTACATATTTTTATAAAGTGCAATACTATCCCTAGAATACTGTAGCATCTGTTTAATCTCTTTTACATTGAAATAAACTATTATAGTCCATGCCACTTTTTAGTTTAATAAGTATTTACTATTTTTGGATGATACATGATGGTGAAGTTGGCAGGGTACAGGACAATATATGAACATAAAAGTGTCTAGGATAAAGTCCCAGTTCCTACAGAGCTTATATTCATACACTTAACACTCAGGTACTTTTATACAGAAATAAGCAGATTTGGCCAGACCTGGATATGAATCATAAAACCAGGATGAAAGGAACAATGTTTCTTAATCATAAACTCAGAAATGAGAACAAAATGGTGAAGACTGGGCAATGACAAAGGGAGAATTCTACATTCAACAAAATTCAGAGAATCATGCATACATGCTATTTTTAAAGCAAGTGTACCTACAGTTTATATCCCTGGATGTGAGGAATAACTAGAATACTTCATTTCTGTTCCAGAATAAAATTGACCATGGCAAAGATTTAATCATGAAATTTTTAAGAAGAACATGCACCTTTAAGACCACAACTTCCACCTCATATGATTCATTTCATAAAATTCAACAAAAAAGCAGTACAGTAAATAGCTGCGGTGTTTGTTTGTCAACATTCATTTCCCCTTCGTCTTTCTTATTTTCCTCTGGGAAAGAAAATCTCCCCCATTCTCCATTCTCAATCTCAGAGAACTTTGGAGAGCACCAATGGCTACAACATTTTCACTGTTATATATAAACTATAGCTGCTGGTGAATTTTCAGTATACTGAAGCAGTCTACATACAGAGGGAAACAGAGGCAAGAGAGAGTGAGGGAGAGTGAGAAAGAATGGGAAAAAGAAAGAAAGGGAAAGGGAGAAAGAGAAAATGTTTGTAGTCTAAATTTCTGTCTGAATCTCTCAGTTGTATGATCAATGAATTCCTCATTTAGTTTTAAGAAGTTCTGATTTTCAATCTTGTTTCTTGCAATAGACAAATCCTGCTAAGTGCAGTATTACAGATGACTTACATCAAGGCTACTCTAAAGGAGATTTGACGATTAGGCTAGGTTTCAGGAAGAACTCAGTGTATCAGTCACCATTTCTGGATTCCTGAAATTCCTCTACAAAAAAATCAGCAGAACAATGAACATCTCTGAGGAGGAGAAGATGAATCCATGCACTGAGATCACAAAAGTAGGGCAACCTTATCATTCTAATTCATTTACTCTGAAAGGGAAAGGGAATTCCAGTAAAAATTACCTCCGAACAGTAGGAATTTACAAAAATTATCCCAGAAAAACCAAGATGTATAGTCATTTTACAATGAAAAAGAAGATCCTTGGATTTTTAAGGCTACATGTTCAAATCCTGTCTGTCAGGGCACACTATTCAGCACTTTGCACTTAGACCTTCATTTGCCTCACTTAAAACATAGAGATGACATTTTGTCTTTTATGTGCCTATAACGAGGATCAAATGATATACTGGCTATGAACATACTTACAAACCAAACTGCCCCTTGTTACTTTTTATTTTCTTGAGGCCTGACTCTAACAGAAAGGAAGGAACAAAAGGAAGACAAAAATAAAGAATACAGGAGGAGAACTCACAAGGAGAGACAGTGATTCCTGAGCATGGATTTTAAATTTTCGTCAAGATGTCAGTTGTAGCCTATTTTGAAGGCAATGGAGGAGCACTGGAGTGAGCATATGGGTACAGTTTCTGGTTTTCCTAGTAGAGGCATTTTGTAAACACTTCCTTCAGGAAAATTGCTCATTGGAGAGCAGGTGGCCTGTCCAATTTACTATCCAGAGTAAACGCAGCCCTTCTGTGATCCATATAAACACTTGGCTATTCTGTTATCCATATAAATATTATACTTTCTACTTAAGGAAATACTTGTAAGAAAACCTCCCATTTTAATTATCCTTTGTTCTACTATTTAGGGACAGATTGGTGTGGATAAGAAAAGGATTAGAGACTTTGGAAGCTAGATGCATTACTGGCACTTATCTTTGTGGCTTAACTAGGTGATTCTTGATGTTTCATTCACTAAAATGAGTGTGTTGCAGAGCTGTAGTACAGCCTTTAAAAAAAATTGTCTCCCTCTTGAAGAAGGTCTATTTATATTGACCTCACTCTCCATTTAAATTTATCTTCATAAATCCATATTAAAAACAGATAAATCTGAAACTTTCAAAATAACTCATATCAAGGAATGCTCTCAAATCCTTAGTTTGGCTTCTTTGGTGATTGTGAAATCTTAAAATTTTTTCTTACAAATATATATATTTATAATATATCATATGAATGTAGTGTATAGATTGTGGAAAATCATTCACCTATTTCCATCTGTTAATGCATTATTTGACACCTAACCTAAAAGTTTCACACAGCTAAAAGAGATCAAAATATTGAAGTCAGAAGAGACAGACTTGAAGCATCATGATAATAAAAGAAGAAGTGAAGAAAGACCACAAAGAGCAGGATTACTGCCAAAAGAAACAGATACTGATAAAAGTTTCATCCAAAGTCAATGAAGCATAGCAATGTGAACATAATCATACATGTGGTTTGGACTTGCAAAGATTTAAAGAGTCAGAGAATTGGCTTTGGAGCTTTTAGAAACAACATGGTATTAGGAAGAACACCGATTTAGGAATCATGAAACTGGGATCCCAGATACATGGTTAGGACTAATTCAGAGTTTAAGCTTAGCTACTCATTTAATGTGGCTTCATCCAGAATACACACCCATCAGAGAATTGGGCTGCATTTGAAATCTTGTCCTGACTTGAAAAAAAAGTCCTGGTTTGAAAAAAGACCCAGAACCTTCATCAGAGTCTAAGGAGGTCTATAAGTTTGGAATGTTTAAGAATCACTGGATTACATAATTAAATGACTTATTTCATTCCTCACATGGGAAAGTCCATATTACTATTAAAAATAATATTCAAGCTTTTAGCTATATTATATGGTGAAATTCATTGATGATAAATAAACACTGTATCACAAAGAAAAAGCAGTATGCCTAGAGCTCATTCAAAACTTGTATGAAGAATGTGTGTGTGTTCTCTGTTGCATCTGATTCTTTGCGACTCCATGAACTGTAGCCCACCAGGCTTCTCTGTCCGTGGGATTGTCCAGACAAGAATACTGGAGTGGGTTGCCATTTCCTCCTCCAGGGGATCTTCCCAATCCAGGGATAGAACCCGTGTCTCCTTTACCTTCTGCATTGCCAGGCAGATTCTTTATCACTGAGTTACCTGGGAAGCCCATATAAATAATATAAAGGAGGGCAAATATAACATTTCAGAACTGGCCCTTTTGTGCTGATCTATAAAGCAGTATACTTCAATAAATTTTATGTTTTCATTAATAACAGAAAAAGGACACTTCAATCATAGGTCTGATTAAAATAAAATATGCAAATAATAGGCATCCCCTGGTAGGCCCAACAGATGTTTAGTGGAATTCAGTTTTCAGTGACATTTCTTCAGGAGGCTGACCTAAATTTGAAAATGACTGAGAGAGTTGGTTAACCAACACCGTGATCCCTGGAGCTCTAGGAGTCTCTGTGGCACTGTCCTCATTTCAAAGCATCCATTCACTTGTAACTCTTTAAATAGTGGTTCCTTTTAAGAGCTATTTGACTATGTGAATGAGGTCCTAAATTCAGCAATGTTCATGCAAGCCATTGTCTATGACTCATTCTAAAGATAAGAAACTCTGCAAAGTTATTTCTAAGAAAATACCTACTGAAAGCAAAGATCTCTGATGTTTCCTAATTTTTACATAGAATTGATGCTTAATCATTTCAGCATAGTTTTCAGATATTACATATCATTTTCACATCTTCAAAATATATTCACTTCTTTCACGTGATTTACAGAACTCCATAAATTATGGAATCATATGCTGCCTGAGGTAATAAGAAGAGAAAAGGGTTCGGTCACTGCTACTGTTTCATCTTTGGCTTTTCGTGTACACACTTGACAACTAAAATACTACTTTTAAATAGCAGATACCATAAACTATATGTGTCTCACTCTAGATGAAATTTTCTTTTTGCATTCATCTATATGAGATTTTTTTTCTGAGATATCAAAGTGAAATTTTTAGTTACAGAACATCACCCCATTATTTCAATTACGTGTTAACAATTACATTAATTATTGGTTAACTGATTGATGTTTTTAGTCTATGTGCTTCATTCAAAAAGAGAAAGGATATTTCTTTTCTCCTTGAACTTTCTTTCAGGACACCTTTGTTAATACATCTCTATTTTGCCTGATGACAATATGTGGTCTGCTTAGCCCAAGGGAAGGCTCACAAATGCCACATGTGGCCACGTGTTACAGAAATCTGACCTTTAAAGAGAAGAACTGACTTAGGTACACTCATTCCAGGACTTTATTGTTCATAAGAAACCCACATTTCTCATACTGTGCCAAAACTTATTATGAAACATTCTCCAACCAATGACCCTAGTGTAAAAATAATTTCTTGACTATGAATTGCTGCATTAGAGCTTTAAGAACTGTGAAGGTGACTTATTTCAACAGTAAAAGTGTTGTTAATGCAGGCAATGTTTTCTCTCAGAGTATTAAAGAAGGTTCTGAAAGAGGAAAAAGTTAAGTGAGGGGGAAATAAAGCATAAAAATGCTGCTTTAAGAATAGAGAATATTATCCTAGTATTGTTTTTATTAAAACACTTCCCTTCACAACATTCTCCTTATGAAGAAAATAGGTAGGTCCCTTATTGGTTATAACCTGATCTATTAATGTCATTCAGGTTTCCTCAGGAAACATTCTAACCAGCTCAGTGTCATTCTCTTTTGAAAGTTCACACATAAATCTTGATGTGTATTCTATGCTTGCAAATGCTCATGCTTATGTCACAGTGTAATGGAGGAATGAATACATATTCTTTGCAGTTCTTCTAACATATCATCTCATGTCTTCCACATACTGTCTCTTCTCTCTCTGCTCCTTAAATCTTGAAAACTCCTCTTCTACCTTGTCTGCATATAAATATGACCACCCTTCAAGACTCAGCACAAATGTTATCCTTTCAAGGAAGTATTTTTATTCCCATTACCCATTTTGTCCCAGAATAAAATGCTACTACTTATTTGAGTAACTTCTAATCATAACATCTGCAATTTCTTAGTACATTCATATTTACATGCTTCTCCCCAGTTAGAATGTAAGCTCATTAGGTCATGTGTTCTTCATTATTGTATCCCAGGTGTATCAGAGTGCCTGATAGAACTAGTATTCCACAGTTCTGGAATGAATAGAGATAATGTGAATGCCATAAAGTCATGACAACTGATAATCTGGCTTTCTCCATAATTTTTATATTAAACATTCTTACAAAGCTGAAAAACCTTAAAATAATCCAATTCTACACTTAAATTTTACATTAAAAAAAAAATTTTTAAGCAAAATTTTTAAGCAAATTCTCCAAAACAAACTTAGTGATTATCTGGGATTAGAACCTACAACCATTCACTTTCAGGTCTTTCCTGTGTATAATATTACATTTCCTTTCTACAAAAGAGTGCATTTAAATGATTGTCAAAATGACATAGGTCTATTATTTTATTGTCATTTTGTAGAAGCAATCTTTGTAATACTGAAGTATTACTGAATACTGAAAGTGAAGTTGCTCAGTCGTGTCCGATTCTTTGCGACCCCATGGACTGCAGCCTACCAGGCTCCTCCTTCTATGGGATTTTCCAGGCAAGAGTACTGGAGTGGGTTGCCATTGCCTTCTCCGACTGAGCTACTGAACTGAACTGAATATCTTTCTTTCTTGCATGCCTGCATGCTCAGTCACTTCAGTTGTGTCCGACTCTTTGTGACCACAGGGACTGTGGTCCACCAGGCTCCTCTGTTCATGGGATTTTCCAGGCAAAGATACTGGAGTGGGTTGCCATTTCCTCCTTCATTCTTTCTTTCTTACTTACTTATTATTGGTCTATTTTCTACCAATGTATTGGATAAAGATAACTTTTCAGTCTGAAATTCTCATCTTTCAGTCATAGAAATTTACTTGGATTAGACTTTGATGATTTCTTTCCCTCCAGTTCTTTCCACAATCCCTAGAATGCTAGAATGTATACAAGAATACTGGAGTGGGTTGCCATTTCCTATCCTGCAGCATCTTCCTGACCCAAGGATCAAACTTACCTCTCCAGCATCTTCTGCGTTGACAGGCAATTCTTTACCATGGTGCTACCTGGGAAGCCCCACTCATTAACTACAAACCTTGAATTAATCCTCTCTTATCTTATAATATTTTCTCTTCTATTTTACATCTCTAGATACCCTGGATGATATTTTCATCTCATCTTTCAATCTATATATTTTTTTTCAAATTTGTTCTCATGTTTTTAATTTTCAATACCTTTTGATTATGTGATTAAATCTTTTATTGTTGACTACAACATCTTCTTGATGTATATTAATATATTTGGGATCATTTAAAATTTTTCTCCTACATGATTTCAATTTCATCCAAATTGTTATGCCCACTTATCATTGTTTTTAATTTCAAAAAACATCTAGTGATCCCAGGTTGTATAATCCTACTTAAAAATTTGTTAATTTAAAATAGTCTGAAATATCTGTGCTATGGGTGGAGCTAACTGACTGAATATGCTGTTTCATTGAGGAATCCTGTGTCATTTACTCTCTTCTCTAGAATAATGAAGATCCTCTATTTCAACCACTGTCAATTTTTTTTTTCCCCTCTGCGTGGAAGACAAATATCTGCATGGCAAGATTTTGTAAATTAAGTGAGAAGAGATGGAGTGAGTTTGTCTAAGAGAGGGGAAACCCAATATTCACTATATAAGCTTTCACTTCGTCCTCTTGTTTTTCAGTGTGGTCCCTCTAACTTCAACAGTGACTTTTATCTCCAGCCCAATTATCTTGTTTTATGATCAGTTTTCTGCCAAAATGATTTACCAACTATGTCTAGAAGTCTTACTGAAGAAATCCACAGTAACACGTCTCACGGTATCTGCCAAGAAGTTTGGAGGCCTAATCCTTGGAATTATAGCAATGTGCTTCACAAAGTCTGCATAGTTAGAACCATGCATTTCTCACAGTGTTGCAAAAGAAAATGAAGAAATGCAATCTCTTCTAAAATGTGTATGTACATTTTCCATTGAAACTTTAATTCACCTGTTTTAATCCATCTGTTAAATCTGAATAGTTTTATACATACCTATGTCTCTACATAATAGCAGGAATAAACATATTACAAGGTAAAAGCTTGAGTTACAGTAAGAACATCAAACCTATAACATACAGTATTATTCTCTTAAAAGTGAAATCATGAGGCACTAGCTGTTAGCTCCAGTATCACAAAACAGAAGATCATATATTCATAACCCTGCAGCGTGAAATGCTACAAAATATGGAAAAGGGCTGACAGCGTATAAGTTACATGGGTTTTGAATATTTTCATTCAGTGCAAATAGGAACTTCCTGTGAAGTACATTGGTCAAATATTTTTGTCAACATTGTTGCTTTGAAGTTGTACATTTATATTCTGAAATAATGCAGTAATGGAGAATTCCATGGACTGTATATCCCATGGAGTGGCAAAGAGTTGGATACGACTGAGCGACTTTCACTCTCAGGACTTTTAACCACAAGAAACCAAATATCAAACTGGATTTTAGCTATATGATCTTTGAAACTCTAGTCAATTCAGCAAAACAGAAGCAATATCAATGAAAGAATAAATCTATTTTTCTTATGCATAAAATATGTATTTTTTTCATTTTCAATTGATTGCTCTTATTTTATGAAGACTGCATACCTAGGTTAAACAAACTCTATACTAAAATTTGCTGATATTTAATATTAGTTTTTTGGTGGGGCTTCCCTGGTAACTCAGCTGGTAAATAATTGAACTGCAATACAGGAGACCCGGTTTGATTCCTGGGTCAGGAAGATCCCCTGGAAAAGTGATAGGCTACTCACTCCAGTATTCATGTATTCAGTATACAGTGTTCAGTATATATATACTGAATATATGTATCCAGTATTCAATACACCATCCAGTGGCTCAGACATTAAAGAATCTGCCTGCAATGTGGGAAAACTGGGTTTGATACATGGGTTGGGAAGATCCCCTAGAGGGGACCATGGCAACCCACTCCAGTATCCTTGCCTGGAGAATCCCCATGGATGGAGTCTGGTGGGGTACAGTCTGTGGGGTCACAGAGAGTCAGACAGACACAACTCAGTACAGCATAGCTTGTCAAGTTTACTAAAGTGAAAGTGAAGTATCTCAGTCGTGTCCGGCTCTTTGCCACCCCGTGGACTGTAGCCTACCAGGCTCCTTCCTCCATGGGATTCTCCAGGCAAGAATACTGGAGTGGGTTGCCATTTCCTTCTCCAAGCAACATTCCAAATAACAAAGGTAAATTACCAATTTAGATTTTGCGGTGGAATCTATACAAGTAGTATGATTTATCTTATCTAATTGCAATGGCTAATACTTATATGACAATGTTGAAACATCATGGAGAGAGTACGTACTTTCTCCTTATTTCCAGTGTTAGTAGAAATACCTAATGCCTGGAAATTTATTATTTCTCAATTCCTTTTTAGTTAAGCATTTTTACTAGAAGCAGGTGTTGAATTCTGTCAGTGACTTCTTAGCATTTATGCAATTTCAGTTTAGTTCTACTCCATCATGATGCATTCTATTCTTGATATATTATCTATGTACTGTGTACAGTGTTTTATATAATCAGTATAATATTGTCTCTTAATATTTTATTTTATATTTTATTGATGCAAAAGAATGATAATTGCAGATTTATTTTGGTACCATTTTATCAGTTTTAAATTTAAATTCCTACTTATTATAGGAATTGGAAAGAGTTCTTTTTCTACACTATGGAATGTAATACTGTGAAATATTTTATAGAGCATTGTAATGATTTAGTCTTTAAAGGTTTAGTAGAATCCCCATGTGAAATCATTTTGGGCCTGGTGCTTTTTGATGATATAATTTCTTAAAATCTTTCTCTCTTTGAGATTAAAATAAACGTCTTCTTTGGTTACATCTTCCTCTCCTCAGAGCTCTGAATACAAGTTTTTGGGAGATAAAGGGCATCTAAGAAGTAATCGGTGTCATAGATAGTGCTGTATTTGGCTTTGCTATTGTACTGAATAATCATCTTTAGATACATTGGAGGTAATATATTTTGTATCCTTTGAAGATAAATTTATTCTTCACTTGAATATGCTGCATAGTTTCCTTTATACATGCTTAAAGTATAGGTTATAGAGTTAAGGCTACTAAATTTCTGAATTTATCTGCTGTTAACTTTATGCACAAATGTCACACATATTCAAGGCATAAATTTCTCCTGTGGGAGTCTGAGCATAAGAAATGGAAGATGGAGTAGAATGATGAAGTAGATGACATCTGATATTCAACTCAAACAAAACAAAAACTGGGAAATATATTTACCATCTCAAGTAATTATCAGTGGATTGAGCAACCTGTTTTTCTTAATCTCGAAAAACCAAATTCAAATTGAAAAAATTCTAATAAATTTGGATTCCAGTTGCAGTGCAGAAAAAATATATTTCATTGTTTAAAAGTTGTATGCTTTTTCTTTACCTGAGAGTATTTCCTTGAGTATTTCCATAAATCAATTGGGATATTGTTTTATTCCAATGGGGGAAAAAAAGCAAAATGGTCATCTCTACCACTTTTTTGCAAGTTGACATTGTCAAATAAAGACTAAATTAACTGAATAAAGAATAAAATACAATCATTATTGGTGCACAGTCACTAGGATTATTTATATCATTCAGTAGTAAAAGAATCTAAGGGAGGGGTATCATTTAAGAGGTGCTAATGATGAACTGGGAATACCAGTTCCTAGGAATACCAGTTCTGGGAATACCAGACCACCTGACCTGCCTCTTGAGAAATCTGTATGCAGGTCAGGAAGCAACAGTTAGAACTGGACACGGAACAACAGACTGGTTCCAAATAGGAAAAGGAGTATGTCAAGGCTGTATATTGTCACCCTGTTTATTTAACTTATATGCAGAGTACATCATGAGAAACACTGGGCTGGCAGAAGCACAAGCTGGACTCAAGATTGCTGGGAGAAATATCAATAACCTCAGATATGCAGATGACACCACCCTTATGGCAGAAAGTGAAGAGGAACTAAAAAGCCTCTTGATGAAAGTGAAAGAGGAGAGTGGAAAAGTTGGCTTAAAGCTCAACATTCAGAAAACTAAGATCATGGCATCAGGTCCCATCACTTCATGGAAAATAGATGGGGAAACAGTGGAAGCAGTGTCAAACTTTATTTTTTTGGGCTCCAAAATCACTGTAGATGGTGATTGCAGCCATGAAATTAAAAGATGCTTACTCCTTGGAGGGAAAGTTATGACCAACCTAGATAGCATATTCAAAAGCAGAGACATTACTTTGCCAACAAAGATCCGTCTAGTCAAGGCTATGGTTTTTCCTGTGGTCATGTATGGATGTGAGAGTCGGACTGTGAAGAACGCTGAGCGCCAAAGAATTGATGCTTTTGAACTGTGGTGTTGGAGAAGACTCTTGAGAGTCCCTTGGACTGCAAGGAGATCCAACCAGTCCATTCTGAAGGAGATCAGCCCTGGGAATTCTTTGGAGGGAATGATGCTGAAGCTGAAACTCCAGTACTTTGGCCATCTCATGGGAAGAGTTGGCTCATTGGAAAAGACTGTGACGCTGGGAGGGATTGGGGGCAGGAGGAGAAGGGGACGACAGAGGATGAGATGGCTGGATGGCATCACTGACTCGATGGACGTGAGTCTGAGTGAACTCTGGGAGTTGTTGATGGACAGGGAGGCCTGGCCTGCTGAGATTCATGGGGTTGCGAAGAGTCGGACATGACTGAGTGACTGAACTGAACTGAATGATGAACTGGACATGGAACAACAGACTGGTTCCAAATAAGAAAAAGAGTATGTCAAGGCTGTATATTGTCACCCTGCTTATTTAACTTATATGCAAAGTGCATCATGAGAAACGCTGGGCTGGAACAAGCACAAGCTGGAATCAAGATTGCCCGGAGAAATACCAATAACCTCAGATATGCAGATGACACCACCCTTATGGTAGAAAGTGAAGAGGAACTAAAAAGCCTCTTGATGAAAGTAAAAGAGGAGAGTGAAAAAGTTGGCTTAAAGCTCAACATTCAGAAAACTAAGATCGTGGCATCTGGTCCCATCACTTCATGGGAAATAGATGGGGAAACAGTGGAAACAGTGTCAGACTTTATTTTTCTGGGCTCCAAAATCACTGCAGATGGTGATTGCAGCCATGAAATTAAAAGACACTTACTCCTTGGAAGAAAAGTTATGACCAACCTAGATAGTATATTGAAAAGCAGAGATACTACTTTGCCAACAAAGGTCTGTCTAGTCAAGGCAAGTCAAGTCAAGTCAACTTGAATGTCTAGTCAAGTTTTTCCAGTGGTCATGTATGGATGTGAGAGTTGGACTGTCAAGAAAGCTGAGCACTAAAGAATTGATGCTTTTGAACTGTGGTGTTGGAAAAGACTCTTTCAAGTCCCTTGGACTGCAAGGAGATCCAACCAGTCCATCCTAAAGGAGATCAGTCCTGGGTGTTCATTGGAAGGACTGATGCTAAAGCTGAATCTCCAATACTTAGGCCACCTCATGCGAAGAGTTAACTCATTGGAAAAGACCCTGATGCTGGGAGGGACTGGGGGGAGGAGGAGAAGGGGACACCAGAGGATGAGATGGCTGGATTCCATCACCGACGTGATGGACATGAGTTTGGGTAAACTCCGGGAGTTGGTGATGGACACGGAGGCCTGGAGTGCTGTGATTCATGGGGTCGCAAAGAGTCAGACACAACTGAGAGACTGAACTGAACTGAACTGAACATGGTTCTTTATAAACTTAAGTGTGCACTTGAATTACCTACAGATTTTGATTGCTATGTCTGGGGTGAGACTGTTCATTTTTAACAAGATTTCAGGTAATTTCAATACTGTCTGTCCAAGGATCACCTTTTGAGACCTAAGTTTCTTCCCATTGGACTTTCCACTCCATGCTGCCTCATATAAGCTTCTGTTCTCCTATAATATTCCCCATTAGACATCACCCTATTTTAGATGAAATGAGAAGAGACTAGTCAACTTTTTTTACTCCTTTGGTCCTTGAACCTCAAAACTGCATATTTGAGTTTCCACCACTGTCTTCAAGTCCAGCTAATTCACCTATGTCATCAGTACCAGCATGATTTTATTCAAGTACATGAAATTAATTTGAATCTATGAGCTATTAGCTTTTCAATCTAAAAAATAAATCTACCATTTTATCTTCTATGTCTGGAAGCACAGTGGGTAAAGAGTACTGGCATATTTGGAATACTTCATTTAGCATCACATGCATATTTCAGAATACATTATAAAAGAATACTGATCTTCAAAATGCAAAGAATATGTTTTCTAAAATTATCACTATGAATATTAGTCTTCTATCCAAGATTTCAAAAAATGAAACTAAGAAACTCCTCAATACATCTCAGATATTGATGTGGTTGTGGTTTCAGAATATAAATTAACTCAAGTTGGAAATGACAAAAACTGTTAAAAAATAGAACACTGATAAGACCTAATAATTCTAGATTTAAAAGATACCTAAAGGTTTGTGATTTCAGTGCTTATATTTAGAATGTTAAATAGCTATATAATCCAAAGAGTCAGGCTTATAATTCACAGTCACTTCATTCTCTGAAAAATTCTACAGACATAATATTTATTATTCGAACATGTACTCTAGTAAAATGGTCTTGTAGGAACAATAAATCATAAATTTTTACTCTGTATATAAAATTCAAATTTAATATGGTAGTGGGTAGAAGACATTTTTTACAGTAATGGGCTATTACACTAATGTAATCCATTGTATGTATTAATTATATTAATGTAATTTAAGTAATGGAACATATATATAGCAATGATTCATATTATGCACAACATCATAAATATTCTAGCTATTTGTTGAAGTTAGTTTAGGAATAGCCAATAAATTTTATTGACTAGATATTTATTTATTTAACTTAGATTTCAGATTAGAAAGTAAATGTAATTTCAAAGAATATATGCTAAGGGTATAAGCTAAGTATTGCAATATCAAGTGATATAACTAATTCTTATTCTCTCTTCTTACTTACAGATATTAATTCTGGGTGACCTGTGACAAATGACTCCTCAGATCACCCTAAAATCTTCTCAGTCAAGTAAAATTAAGTTTAATAGACTTACTATGATTTAATAGACTTAATCAGATTGATTGTGTCCTGTATTATATCAAAATGAGGAAACTAGTGAAGACTATTTAAAGAGTCTTAAGGCTTGATATGACTGAAATTAAGGCAAGTCTTGCAAGATAGGGACCTAGTTTTGATGAGGCACAATTGATAACAAAGACAGCTCTTGACTGGTAGACAGAGTGAGAAAAGATCTGGAAACAAGTATTAAAGAGCAAACTGTTAAGCATGCCTTTATAATACAAACTTTAAAGAAAGTTGTTTTAGTTAGTTCACAGTGTTATGTTCCAGGAACAGATGTTTCTTGGAAAAAGTATCTAAGTTACTGTTGTCTAGTTTCACATTGTTTAATGTAAGGATATAAAAGTATATCTGATATATTATCTTTTAACATAAGGATATAAAACTATGTCTGATATATTATTGTTTAATAGAGGCACACAAGTATAACTCATTATGGTTAGTTTTTAAATTATTTAACAGCTTTATGGATATTTTATTCACATAACATATTAAATTCTCCCATTTAAACTTTCAGTTCAGTGGTTTGCTGGTATATTCCGATTCTTTGTGAACCCATGGACTGTAGCCCACCAGGCTCCTCCGTCCATGGGATTCTCCAGGCAAGAATACTGGAGTGGGTTGCCATTTCCGTCTCCAAATTAAAATGTTATTTGCCTTTAAATGAAAGATGTCTCTCCCCACTTCCTTATATAATTGCTAAGAGTAAAATTTCTGATGGCAGTCTTTCCAATCTCCTTAAGAATCAGATTTTCTTGTTCCTTATATTGGAAAGTTAGCTGTTTGGATCTTTGTATGGATCAGAGGTTATGCAACAGCATTTGAGGTCACATACCTGAGACTTGAAACAGAAAAATACTGATAAAGATTACAAGAGTTTGTAATTCACTTCTAAACCAGGTGTCATAAGTTAATTAGTTCAATTAAAAACAAACCTATTTCTTCAATATAAAGAGACTGCATAAAATATAGTAATATTGACCAAATTACCATGTTTTATGACTCCTTTTTAGTTTTTTCATTTATTTTTAGTAACTGTAGTGATATTAAAAAGGTGGAAAGTGGAAAGTACAAAACTTTCTCCCTAAGGCAACATATTTTGCACCTCAAATGACCAATATTATATTGAGAGAAATTTTATTTTAAATTGCTGCTGCTACTGCTGCTAAGTCACTTCAGTCATGTCCGACTCTGTGTGACCCCACAGACAGCAGCCTACTAGGCTCCTCCGTCCTTGGGATTCTCCAGGCAAGAACACTGGAGTGGGTTGCCATTTCCTTCTCCATTTAAATTGCAACATGTCTAAAATCATGAAACTCTCAGAAAGCAAGTTTTATGGTTTAGTAACATTGTTAGTACTCTTCCAATTTTCTGACATATATTATCCTAATTTTTCATGTCATTTGTAAAGCATGAAATTAAGAGGCTTCAGAGTAAAAGAAAGCAGAACATTCCCCTCTAGGTATTAAAATTATTGCAATTAAATTATGTGCCCATTTTCTATTATTCTTTAATTAAAAATATGTAAAACTTTTCTTTTCCAAAGATAAGAATATGAGAGCCAAAATATATCCTAGATTATATCAGGAACTATCCTGCATATAGGTATCCACCTCTATCTAGTTGTGTGTGTGTGTTAATCATTCAGTTAATAATGAATAGTTGCAACTAGGTCCAACTCTTTGCAACCTCAGGGACTGTAACCCACCAGGCTCCTCTGTCCTTGGAAGTCTCCAGGCAAGAATACTGGAGTGGTAGCCATTCCCTTCTCTAGGGGATCCTCCCAACCCAGGGATCCAACCTGTGTCTTCCACATTGAAGGCAGATTCTTTACCATCTGAACACCAGGGAAAACCCCTATCGAACTGTAGGTAGCAGCTAATTTTCTGTATTGAAAATTGAGTACCATCTGAACACCAGGGAAAACCCCTATTGAACTGTGGATAGCAGCTAATTTTCTGTATTGAAAAATGAGTACCATCATTATGAACCAATCAGTCATTTTAAGGTTAAAATAACCCTGCTTTCTTGAATAGTATTATAATAGCTTGCAATAATTCATCAAAAGTGCATTGCAGTGTAAGGTGATCAAATATGTATATGGGATATCATTGGTTAGATCTAAAAAAAAAAAAAACAGCTTGGGATTCAACCTAGATAGTGAGTCTTTCTTATAAGATTTATAAAAATGAGAGCGCCTCTGAATATACTTCATCTATTCTCCAGCTCTATTTCTGTAAAAGTTTGATTAGGGCCTAGCTACTATAAAAGGTTCCATAGTGTTGTTTATGTGGTAACTGTAATCTTTAGCTCTATGTATATGGTGTTAAAATGTTTTAAACTTCTATATGTCTGGGCTTAGTTTTGTTTTCTATCTAAAAATTAGCTAGTGATTAAGTCTAATAACCAAGGGTACTAACTGATTACTATAAGAAACTGGAGTTCAAGAAAACTGAGTGGTTTTTAAAGGAATGTTCATAGAAAGTCAACAGTAAGTTTGATTGTATAGAAGATCCAACTAGTCGATCCTAAAGGTAATCAGTCCTGAATATTCACTGAAAGGACTGATGTTGAAGCTGAAACTTCAATACTTTGGCCACTTGATGCAAAGAATTGACTCATTTGTAAAGACCCTGATGCTGGGAAAGATTGAAGGTGGGAGGAGAAGGGGACAACAGAGGATGAGATTGTTGCATGGCATCACTGACTTAAGGGACATGTGTTTGAGTAAACTCCGGGAGCTGGTGATGGACAGGAAGGCCTGGCATGCTGTAGCTCATGGGATCACAAAGAGTCAGACACAACACAACTATGGCAAACTCAGATATACATTGCACATTTTTCCTAAGGGCCACTGCTCATTTAACAAACAAAGCAATTATTAAAATAACTTGGAAGAATGACGAGCCTATTTGAACAGAGCAATGGCCCTTTATGAAAGAAAAATTACAGGCTACTAAAGAACTTATAGGCACACAATTAGAATTAAAACATATTGAGGAATCTTGCTCTCCTAAAAAATAAATCTAACAAATGGCATCTCTTAACAGACCTTAGAAAATTTAATGCATCTATTAAACCTATGGGTGCATTACAACCAGGGATCCCATCACCTACTACTATTCCTCAAAATTGGCACATTATTATTACTGATTTACAAGATTGCTTTTTTAATATACCTTTACACCCTTTAGACCGGGAGAGATTCACTTTCTCTCTCCCTTATCCTAATCATATTGGGCCTCATAAAAGATTTCAATAGACTGTGTTACCTCAAGGTATGCTTAACAGTCCTACTATTTGTCAACATTTTGTATACAAGACTTTACATTCAATGTGACAGCAATTCCCTCATGCATATATCATTAATAATATACTGCAACTACAAAAAGGAGAAATGATATTTTTGACACTGAATGGCCATGATATTCTTTAGACTCCAGAGGAAACTGATTAAAATAAAAATTTTTTTTGAAATTGCAAAACCGATTCTTCTTACACATGCAGTTAGGAAAAGGTTAACTTGTTAAAATACTTTTTTGAAACTCCAATTCTGGCTGGGAAACAAAAACAGGACTAAGAAAAAACCTAGTTAACTCTTATCATGTCCTTGGGATACACAGCCCACTCTATCTAGGACTCCAGCCATAAACAAATTCAGTTCAGTTCAGTCTCTCAGTCATGTCCAACTCTTTGTGACCCCATGAATCGCAGCACGCCAGGCCTCCCTGTCCATCACCAACTCCCAGAGTCCACTCAGACTCATGTCCATTGAGTCAGTGATGCCATCCAGCCATCTCATCCTCTGTCGTCCCCTTCTCTTCCTGCCCCCAATCACTCCCATCATCAGAGTCTTCCAGTGAGTCAACTCTTCGCATGAGGTGGCCAAAGTATTGGAGTTTCAGCTTTAGCATCATTCCTTCCCAAGAAATCCCAGGGCTGATCTCCAGAATGGACTGGTTGGATCTCCTTGCAGTCCAAGGGACTCTCAAGAGCCTTTTCCAACACCACAGTTCAAAAGCATCAATTCTTTGGTGCTCACCTTTCTTCACAGTCCAACTCTCACATCCATACATGACCACTGGAAAAACCATAGCCTTGACTAGACGGACTTTTGTTGGCAAAGTAATGTCTCTGCTTTTCAATATGCTATCTAGGTTGGTCATAACTTTTCTTTCAAGGAGTAAGCGTCTTTTAATTTCATGGCTGCAGTCACCATCTTATTTAACTTCTATGCAGAGTACATCATGAGAAATGCTGGGCTGGAAGAAGCACAAGCTGGAATCAAGATTGCTGGGAGAAATATCAATAAACAAATTGGTGGAACTCAAAAAAAGAAAGATATTTTAAATTTCAAGTGGAAAACTATGTCTGTCTATCTAAAATTATCTATGTCTCAATGTATGTTTTTGTTTTTGGATAATATGAAGTTAATGAGCTCTATTTAAATTCAAGTTCACATGAACTGAAAAATATTCAATATTAATGTTTATTTAAATATAAATATATAATTTAAATATAATTGTTTGCTAATCTAATTAATACATGTCTTAAATCATCAACACTATGTAATACATTTATTATGCCTAGGTTTAAGGTAAACTAAATTTGTCAACTCTCTCTCTTTCTCTCTCTCTCTCTCTCTATATATATATATGTAAATATATAAATAAGATGAAAAGTTTTAGGTAAGTTCCATTAAAAATAATTATATTTTAGAAATTATAAACTAAATGATAAAGGTTTATTAAATAGCTAGGTCATTTCCAAATGAAGTAAGATTTTAAAACATTAATTACTGAACACTAACTTCCTCTTACAAAAAGTTTTTCTTACAGAAAAACTAAAGACATTTCAAATTATTAATAAATATATATAAATAAATATATATAGAGAGATAAATATATATTTTAATATATAATAAATATATTCACTAATCTATAAAATACTAACATATAAAACACTTCATAATTGCTAAAGAAAAGTAAGATATATACTTTTAATAACAAGATATAAGCAATGGCAAATAAAATTATGAATACAAAAATATATAAAAAAGGTTTATATCAAATGAAAGAAAATTTTATGGCAATGGATATAACTCATTGCCCTGAACTTTCTTCCTCTTCCTTCTTATGTGTCTCGGTTGATACAAATTCTTCTTTTATATGGGCCACACTTCTCCAAGGTGAAACTACACAACATATTATAATCCACCTATTAACTTACTTTGCAATAATGAGAACACTTAATTCTTCATTGGAAGGAATGATGCTGAAGCTGAAACTCCAGTACTTTGGCCACCTCATGCGAAGAGTTGACTCACTGGAAAAGACCCTGATGCTGGGAGGGATTGGGGGCAGGAGGAGAAGGGGACGACAGAGGATGAGATGGCTGGATGGCATCACCAACTCAATGAACATGAGTTTGAGTGAACTCCGGGAGTTGGTGATGGACAGGGTGGCCTGGTGTGCTGTGAGTCATGGGGTCACAAAGAATCAGACACGACTGAGCGACTGAACTGAACTGAACTGGATTCTATAAAAACAGACAATGGCCTGCCTATATTTCTAATCAGTTCAAACAATTTTTACATTCTTTCTCTATTAAAGAGATTACAAACATTCCTTATAATCCACAAACACAAAACACAATTAAACAAATGCCTTACACACTGAAGCTACAAATGAAAAATTAAATAAGAGGAAATACACATGAACACTTTTATCTTCCTTATCCAGAGCAAACTTTACTAGATTCTAACACAATATATTCTTTAAGCCTATAACTTCTGTTAATATAGCTTTATTTCTGTTTCTAGTCTGTAAGATTCTTAAAACAAAGTAACATCAACTTCAGTGCCTGTTTCACAATACAAAACAAAAACAACATTAAAAAGACACCATTTGCCGAATAAGTTATTTGTTCCTAAGAGTATCAAAAGTGCAAAATCACCTTCTTTTCAGGTCTGTCTTGAAAGTACAATCATCTTCCATAACACACTGAACAGAGAGATTCAACGGCTGCCAGGCTGCATTTCTTTTCCAGGGACAAGGTCAGGTATTTGGATGTGAACAACGTTTCATTTGTCAACTTGTTCTGCATCAGCTTTTCAGTAATTTCACTTAGGAAAAAATGTCTGACTGTTTGCTCGTAATCCTTTGCCCCAAATAACACAAACCACTTAAAACACAGTCAGATCCCATTTCTTTTTATGTCAAGAAAAATGTATGTACTGAATGAGGAAGAAATCAACCTATTAACTCAAAACCACAACCAAATACCAGTCCCAAAACAGATCTCTAGATGATTTTTTTTGAACTAAAATATTTCCTATAAATGTTTTCATCATTATCGCTTTCCTGTCTTTCTATAACTATTGCTAATATACCTTTATTTATTTTAAAATTTTTTAAACTTACCACAAGGAGATATTTTGACAAAAACAAAATTTCGAGACGTTGAAGGACACGTCCATTCCTTTGCCCATTTGGTATCAAGACGGGTTAGCTAATCAATGGAAAGCTAAGAAACTAATCTTACAGGGAAAGGGGTATGCTGAAGAAGAAGGAAGACTAATTAACATTTCTCTAGGCTATGAAATCCTTCTTTTATGCATGAGCCCAATAAAATTATATATTAATGTTAATCGACAAACATGGGCTTTCATCCTGCCTCCAAAAAAGGAACTTCCACACATTGCTTGGACTGTTTACTGCCCTGTCCTTTTATAAAAACCATGTCAATACTACCAAAGCTCATTAAAATGTAAGGTGTTTACTTATAAAGACTTTAAATATACTCCTATTTAGTGAGATAAGTGTCAAGCTAAATCACGGAAGTTAATGTTTATGGCCAATTACACCATTGTTGCTTGGGGACCTCATGATATGTGGGTTAGATATGTGGATATCTAACTGCTCAGATGATATTAATAGCGCTATGTGTGAGTTTACTACTCAAATAACATAAAAGGTTACTAACACGTCAATGGAACATTACCATGACAAAGGACTTCTTAGATGGCTTGACGATGGAATGGCCCCCACCTCATCTTCAAATCTTCCTCGATAAACAGATTGGGCCTAAACAATGAGACTTCTGGAAACTTGCTGTGAACACCAAAGAACTTGAGACTTGGACTGGACATTTCACAGGGACCAATCATAGTCATAGTAATTATTTCTTTCGCTATAATCAATCATATTTCATACAAGCCTGTGTTCCACTCCCTTTTGTTGTAGCTATAAGACATTTACAATTCAATAAGACTTTAACAAGTTCTGTAACTTGTATAAATTGCAAATTATATACTTAACTCTTCTGTTTCCTTAAGAAATGAGTCCCTTTTGATCTCAACATAATCTATGGTTACCAATAAATCTCCAGTGGCCCTGGAAAGCCTGCGAAGTCCCATGGCTGAACTTGCTCCTGGTTACTTACTAAATTGCTCCGGCAATCTAAACGATTCATTGGATGGCTGATTTTTGGCATTTTGGGATTAATAGCTATTTGCACGACTGCTGCTGTCACTGGCATTACTTTACAAACCTCAATTCAAACACATAATTTTATCCAAAATTGGACTAAAGATTCTCATACTATGTAGGTCACTCAGGCTCAGATAGATTAGGATATTCAAGATGAAATACAGAAACTAAAAACAGCCATCAAATGTGTGGGAAATCAATTAACAGATGTACAAAAACAAGTGATGCTAAAATGTGATTGGAATTCTACTCAATTTTGTGTTACTCCTGTTCAATCCAATAATAGTGCCTACAACTGGAAACAAATTTCATTTACAAAACATACATGATAATGCCTCTCTGAATGTACAATTATTAAAAAAGAGAAATCTTTGAAACCTTTTCTAAAAATCTGCCCTCTTCCACTAAGTTGAAAACTTTAGCTGAACAACTAGCTGATCCATTATCTGGGCTAGACCCACGCAGATGGTTTCAAAGCATTACTCACAACATCTGGTCTGGAACTGTAATTTTGGTGATTGTCTTAACAATTATATTTGTCTTCTACTGTTGCCTTCCTGCAAAAATTGTTAAAACTAAACAAACTCTAATGGTCTAACCCTTTTTACAAATATTGTGAGTAAATAAGGGGGAATTATCAGGGAATGTTTAACAGGAGGATTCCTACGTGCTGTTTCTCATAAATCCTCTGTTCCTTATCAGTTTCTGTTATCAGAAACCGGTGGAACAGCAAGCTGCTCCCAGGACTGAGGTCATTATGTGAGACAGGCTTGAATCTCCTTCAGTAAACATTCTCTTTACAACAAAACTGCTTAGTCTCAATCCCCTTTCTTGAGACATGGATTGTCTCCTGACCTTGTGACCATTATTGATCCCTTGTTCCCTTGGTAACGGTTGCTATATGTTTGGTTTTCTGATCTTTATCATTGTCGAAAGAAATTTCTTGTACAACAGCCTATATATACTCACAGAAAGATCATTAAAGCACCTTTGCTCCATCAGAACTTGGGTCCCCGTGTCTTTCTTTCTTCCTCTCGCTCTCTTTCCCTCCCTCCGGCTCTCTCTGTTTCACTTTTTTATCGTCAACTCCGGACCGCCAGGTCCCGGTCCATTAAAGGACCCCAACACTGAGCGACTGAACTGAACTGAACTTTAGCCAAATTATAAACAAAGTCAAGTCAGTTGTAGAACTCATATCAAGGTATGACTATGAGTGCATAAAGCATTTAGGGATAGGATCTTTATAGCTATCATAATTTAGGCTGCTGCTTCTAAGTCGCTTCAGCCATGTCTGACTCTTTGCATCCCCATAGTCTGTAGCCTGCCAGGCTCCTCTGCCCATGGGATTCTCCAGGCCTGAGTACTGGAGTGGGTTGTCATGCCCTCCTCCAGAGGATCTTCATTCCAGGAATTGAACTTGCATCTCTTACATTTCCTGGGTTGGCAGGCAGATTCTTGACAACTAGCACACCATAATTTATGATAAGGTGTTAACATGACCAAACCATAAACCAGCAAAGAAAAAAGATAGATTTTAAGAGTCAAAATGTCTGTGGGCTTTGGGTGGAACTTATCAACTCCATGCCATTGTCCACTTGACCTGAAAATCTTGAGTGAAGGATTGTCTGATTATTAAGTATTTCTAAGACATCCCACACTTGAAATACACAACAAGAGGAAACAGTTTGACTAACTGCTGTGATGTTGCTTTGCTATGTGCAAAAGCTAGATTGGTCTGGAATAGAAAATGCTTTGTGAAAGTCCACAAGCTCTACAAGGGATTGTGTATGGCTAGAGGGACAGACATGAGAGAGGGGACAAGTGACCAAGCAAGAAGTTTAAATTGTCTCGTATAAATATGACAGATAACTTTCTTCTCCATCTCCTCAGGAAAATGAGCAAAATCCACATTAGTTACTATTGCTTTGGCAATCTGATGTGGGATGGGGAAAAAGGAATATGACAAAGTACTGAATTAACACCCTGGATTAACAGAGGGTCAAGCTAATCTGCCAGTCACATCATGATCATATTAATTTTTTTTCTTATTTGTATATAAACATCAAATACTGGAAGATAAATTTTATTTCCAAGAAATTTTTAATTCTTCCTATTGTTAGCTTCTTGCTTTTGAAATAACATAGTATCTAATACTTAGTACTGAGGGCATGCTAGGTACCATTTGAATATATTATATGAATTAGCTCATTTAATTTTATGAGGTTGGAAATAATATTTCCCCAATTTACAGAATAAGAAAGTGATGTTCTCAACACCAAAGGTTACTTACCAAGTCGGGGTAAGGAGCAGGGTAAGGATCCAAGCAACTAGGCACAGAGTGCATCCACTCAACCCCTGCGTCATAGTGAGCCCCACAGTGGGTTATCAAATGCCAAATGAATGAGAGGAATCCATTCCTGATGCTTTGTGGATACTTATAATGAGTATATTCAAGGTTTATTTTTGAGCTTTTCAGATAAAATTGTATAGAAAAATTAGGACTTCTTCCCTAACCATTTTTACATCAGAGACAGAAAATAAAGATCTATGAACCAGAATCAGTGTCTTCAAGCTTTTCTTTTTTGTTGGAGTTTTAAATTTCACCTCAGCAAATTGACCACATTCATGCTCAAATG
This sequence comes from Bubalus kerabau, assembly GCF_029407905.1. Lineage (NCBI taxonomy): Eukaryota > Metazoa > Chordata > Mammalia > Artiodactyla > Bovidae > Bubalus > Bubalus kerabau. The sequence goes on from NC_073645.1 coordinate 8,776,453, forward strand.
GTCACAAACAAAAGGACATAATAGGCAGTGAAGATAGAGTCATTATTTAATGTTCAGAGAAATTAAAGAACTGGAGCAAATCCAAGGATTCAGGAATACTGTTAGCACCAGGCTGTACATCAGTAATAATGTGGCTGTGTGATGTATGGGGAAAATAATGGTAGTAAAATTCTGAGGTATAGGTGATGGATATAAATTATCGCCTTATTTTTCCAGTTGTCATATACTGAAATATTTCTGAGAAATATAGGATCAGAGCAGAGTGCATTCAACTGACAAAAGAAAAAAAAGTCAATTCAAGAATGGAATAAATCAAATAGAAAAGAAGTCAAAACAATTGGCAAGAAACAAGATTTGGTCTAAATCTGCAGGAACAAAATTAATTTAAAATAATATAGCTCAGCTAAAAACTAAGTCCTGTTATTTTCCCTAATTTAATTACCCAGTCGGTAAAAGGCAATAGAAAAAAAAAAAAAAAAGAAAGATAAAATATATTGGGCTTCCCTGGTAGCTCAGTGCTAAAAACTCCACCTGCCAATGCAGGAGACACAGGTTTGATTGCTGATCCAGGAAGAGCTCACATGCTGTGGAGCAAATTAAGCCCTTGCACCACAACTATGAGTCTGTGCTCTAGAACCCAGAAACCACAACTGCTGAGCCCACCTGCTGCAACCACTGAAGCCTGCGTGGGCTGGAGTCTGTGCTGCACGAGGAGAAGCCATTGCAATGAAAAGCGCATGTACCACAGCTAGAGAGGAGCCCCCACGCCCCACAACTAGAGAAAACCACACAGCAAGGAAGACCCAACAGCCAAAATAAACAAATAAATATTAAAATAAAATTATTTTAAAAAATCTTACTTGAGCCTGCTTGGTATGTCTAGAGGTAAAAACACAGTTTACTATCAAGGGGAAAAAAATCAAATTTTAAAATCATGAAATCATATAAACATGGCCATAAGAATAAAATGAAATAAACTGTGGAACTTATTGAACCCTACTTTCTAGATTTATAGCTCTGTCTTCTATCCTAATATCTTTCCAGACTTCTACACTCACTCATTGTTAATTTGCAGCTCTAAATTTTATGGAAAACATGTTTTGAAAATTGTTATGATAGTTTGGCTTAGCATTAAGAAAAAAAAATTATCCACAGTACACTCATTAGTGATTCATTCCTAAATGGATAATTTTTATTTGCTTGATGCAAAGCCAAACTACAGTAACAGTTTTCAAAACATGTTTTTCATATAAGTAAGAGCTGCAAATTCAGAGAAGCAGCTGTTTCTAAAGAATTAAAAACAGATCCAAATAAAATAGTAATTAGTAGAAAATATGATTAATTATTAATGTCAAGATATTTTTGTTACAACTCATTGCTATTGAGTAATAGTAAAGTCTTGCTAAGCATTGACATTCAATATGATATGCAACATGGAGTGGGCAAGGGTAGAGGCTGGAAATAATGGCATCTGGAACTTTTCAATGAAAAGTTCTGTATGATTGAAAACCAGATGAGGCAGCATAGAGTAGTGCTATTAACATAGACTCTGGGTATTGACGTTCTGGTATGAGTTCTGGGTCTTTCATATTTTACTGGTACTAACTCTTTCAGATTATCAGTTCTGTCATCAGCAAAGTCAAAACAATTATAGGATATATCTCATATTCACTTATGAGGATTAAATTAGATGACATTTATATAGAATTTAGAATCATACCTATACCTAGTGGTCAGGATATCAACTGAGTGTCTTCAGTTCAGTTTAGTCCTTCGGTCGTGTCCAACTCTTTGCCATCCCATAGACTGCAGCATGCCAGGCCTCCCTGTCCATCACCAACTCCCGGAATTCACTCAAACTCATGTCCATCAAGTCGGTGATGCCATCCAGCCATCTCATCCTCTGTCGTTCCCTTCTCCTCCTGCCATCAATCCCTCCCAGCATCAGGGTCTTTTCCAATGAGTCAGCTCTTCGCATCAGGTGGCCAAAGTATTGGAGTTTCAGCTTCAGCATCTGTCCTTCCAATGAACACCCAGGACTGATCTCCTTTAGGATGGACTGCTTAGATTTCCTTGCAGTCCAAGGGACTCTCAAGAGTCTTTTCCAACACCACAGCTCAAAAGCATCAATTCTTCGGCGCTCAGCTTTCTTTATAGTCCAACTCTCACATCCATACATAACTACTGGAAAATCCATAGACTTGACTAGATGGACCTCTGTTGGCAAAGTAATGTCTCTGCTTTTGAATATGCTGTCTAAGTCGGTCATAACTTTCCTTCCAAAGAGTAAGCTATTTTAATTTCATGGCTGCAGTCACCATCGGCAGTGATTTTGGAGCCCTCAGAAATAAAGTCTGTCACTGTATCCACTGTTTCTCCATCTATTTGCCATGAAGTGATGGGACCAGATGCCATCATCTTGGTTTTCTGAATGTTGAGCTTTAAGCCAACTTTTTCACTCTCCTCTTTCACTTTCATCAACAGACTCTTTAGTTCTTCTTCATTTTCTGCCATAAGGGTGGTGTCATGTGCATATCTGAGGTTACTGATATTTCTCCTGGCAATCTTGATTCCAGCCTGTGCTTCATCCAGCCCAATATTTCTCATGATGTATTTTGCATATAAGGTAAATAAGCAGAGTGACCATATACAACCTTGACATACTCATTTTCCTGTTTGGAACCAGTCTGCTGTTGCATGTCCAGTTCTAACTGTTGCTTCCTGACCTGCATATAGATTTCTCAAGAGGCAAGTCAGGTGGTCTGGTATTCCCATCTATTTCAAATTTTCCACAGTTTATTGTGATCCACACAGTCAAAAGTTTGGCATACTCAATAAAGCAGAAATAGATGTTTTTCTGGAACTCTCTTGCTTTTTCTATGATCCAGTGGATGTTGGCAATTTGATCTCTGGTTCCTCTGCCTTTTCTAAATCCAGCTTGAATATCTGGAAGTTCACAGTTCATGGATTGTGGAAGCCTGGCTTGGAGAATTTTGAGCATTACTTTACTAGTGTGTGAGATGAGTGCCATTGTGCAGTAGTTTGAGCATTCTTTGGCATTGCCTTTCTTTGGGATTGGAATGAAAACTGACCTTTTCCAGTCCTGTGGCCATTGCTGAGTTTTCCAAATTTGCTGGCATATTGAGTGCAGCACTTTCACAGCATCATCTTTCAGGATTTGAAATAGCTCAACTGGAATTCCATCACCTCCACTAGCTTTGTTCGTAGTGATGCTTTCTGAGGCCCACTTGACTTCCCATTCCAGGATGTCTGGCTCTAGGTGAGTGATCACACCATCGTGATTATTTGGGTCATGAAGATTTTTTTGTACAGTTCTTCTGTGTATTCTTGCCACCTCTTCTTAATATCTTTTGCTTCTGTTATGTCCATACCATTTCTATCTATTATTGAGCCCATCTTTGCATGAAATGCTCCCTTGGAATCTCTAGTTTTCTTGAAGAGATCTCTGGTCTTTCCAATTCTATTGTTTTCCTCTATTTATCTGCACTGATCACTGAGGAAGGCTTTCTTATCTCTCCTTGCTATTCTTTGGAACTCTGCACTCATATGGGTATATCTTTCCTTTTCTCCTTTGCTTTTTGCTTCTCTTCTTTTCACAGCTATTTGTAAGGCCTCCTTTGACAGCCATTTTGCTTTTTTAAATTTCTTTTTTCTTGGGGATGGTCTTGCTCCCTCTCTCCTGTACAATGTCACGAACCTCCGTCCATAGTTCATCAGGCACTCTATCAGATCTAGTTCCTTAAATCTATTTCTCACTTCCACTGTATGATCGTTAGGGATTTGATTTTGGTCATACCTGAATGGTCTAGTGGTTTTCCCTACTTTCTTCAATTTAAGTCTGAATTTGGCAATAAGAAGTTCATGATCTGAGCCATAGTCAGCTTCAGGTCTTGTTTTTTCTGACTGTATAGAGCTTCTGCATCTCTGGCTGCAAAGAATATAATCAATCTGATTTTGGTGTTGATCTTCCGGTGATGTCCATGTGTAGAGTCTTCTCTTGTGTTGGTCAGAAATGAGTGCCTTGGTGTTGGCTAACAGAACTGGCATGAATTTTAGCACCTCAGCAAAGTGCATTGTCTTTTTTGCTTCAATATAAAACCAATCATCTCAAATACTGCATTAAAATCAAGATTTTCCTATTAAAACTATTAAAAATTATAAAGGACCTTTATTGATAACTATTCAATACCCAAAAAGAAGTGGAATAAGAATCAGAGATTTCTACAAGCACTGTGCTGATTATCTGTGTTCTGTTAAGACAATTTCACATGCATTTTCTATAAAATAGAAACAGTATTAATTTTTACTTCCAACTCCCCAATAAGACCCATAAGGACAATTCAAAACTCAAGTAATGATGGGTTTATCATCTCTGCAATAAACAGCAGCACCACCTGAACAAAATATCTGTTGATTTTTAAAGGGATGGGGATCCAGGACTGATATTTACACAGTTTGGGGACTAACCTCAAGTAGTTTGAATGGGCGTTTCACTGGGTATCTAAATGTAATTTGGCAAAAATTCACAAAATAATGGTTTAGGATTTGATTGAAATAGAAAGGTGAGGATGTTGAAATGAGTCTGAATAGGCAAACCACTGCAGCTTGCCTGTTAAAGCAATCTGTTTGTTGTCATGAGAACAAAGCTGTGCAGATGAACAACTATTGTCCTAAGAAGAAGGCTGTTTGAGTAGTCTATTATTTGTATAAACTGATTTTTAACAAGCTACTGCAGCAAATAAGACATTTACTGGTTCACAGTCTTATCTACCTGGGTAAGAATTCCTGAAACAAAGAGTAAAGTCACATTGATGAAGGCATTCTTAGTTGTTAGTCTTATGGGTAAGCTATAAAGATTCAGGCAGTCTCAATTTGTAAAAAGGAAAATAACTTTAGAAGGCAGGGCCAGAAAAAAAATAATAGAACTGTGTAGTGGAATGGGACTTTATAAATCACCTCATTCACATCAATCTCCTCCCTCCCCAGTTGATGGATGAAGAAGATGAAACTCAGAGGAAGAACAAATGAGTTCCCCACATTCTGCCTCTGGAGTGACTCAGTCTTGACACCCTGAAGTCAATACTTTACTGGTGGGTCCCTGACCTCATTATCTAATCTAACGATATAATTGAAATCCAAGCTCACCACATAGTGCTGCTTCTCTTAAATTTTCATCTCTCCCTAACTTCCATCCAAAGACAAACTTCAAAGTATTTGTCTGAAAGAGAGAAGACCCAAAGTAAATAAAATTGGTCAGCTATTGGGGGCCGGTGTGAGGCACTCCGCCCATGGCAAAGGTCATGAGGAAGGAGGCTTGACATACGCAAAGGCGGGATCGAGCCTCAGGAGTCCCCCTGGAAATCCTCAAGCATCTACCCCCATAACCAGAGCCTGCCTACTTTACTACTTTGCGCTCTCCCCTACACCTCTGACTTTATGGGGGGCTGTCCCCCACCACCTCTTTCGGAGAAGGAGTTAACTTAGAGCTCCAGTTAATAATAATTCCTGGGCATGATAGGAGTGTTTCAACCTACAAACTCCTCTGAAGGTTCTCTAGCCTGCCTGACAGGCTTGTCCGGCCACATGTGATTGCTCACAGCTTCCCAACTGTGAGAGGCACAAGATGCTTTAAACCTTCTAAAAACAGGTTCCTTAGAAAAGTTAGAAAACCATTAGTATAAGTATAGTGGGCTGATTAGAAATTGTGTTGATGAAGGATTTTTCATTTGTTGAGCCAATGTTTGCTGCTAAGTCTCCATATCCCCTGCCCTCACACACATTAATGAATATATAGAAAAAATAAGTATTAACCTTTGATATAAATCACATTAGACCTTAGGCTAAGTAAATTCTTTCCTTAACTAAAACCCACTACACCCTCACCCTATAGGAATGTAACTTTATTTGGGTGGCGTCTGTTTTAAGAATAATCACCCCTGGAGAAATAAGTGTCCTGGTTGACTGACCTCTGTCACAAGGAGAGGGTCATAAATTGTCAGCAGGCCCCCTGGCCAGAAGATGATGTAACACCCCTAAGACCTCTGTACACATTTGTATGAAGCACCTGACTTTGATAAAAGTCAGGACTGCTGACCCCACGTGACTTTTGCATAACATCTCAGTGTATAAAAGTAGACCGTGGAAAATAAAGAATTGGGATCAGTTCCTCAAAAGACTGGTCTCCCCATGTCTCTCTCTCTCACTCTGGCTGAGTCTCCATCTGGAGCGCGGAACCCACCATGCTTACTAATTATGCCTGGGCTTCTAAGATCCGACCGGGGAGGCCTCAGTGTCTTCTCTCCTTTGGGAGAACGGAAGGACACCTGCGGCCTCCGTAAGTGGCGCAAGCTTCTTGTCTTGAAGTTTTATTGGTCTCCCGCATAAACCAAGCTACTCAGCCTCTTTTCTCCACTGAATTTTCCTACTGAGCTATCCTCATTCTATTACTCTTTATATCTTTGATGAATAAATAATTAAATAGGTCGCCAATGCCGTCCCCGCTTCGAATACCCTGGATCAGCCGGTGCTGGACCCCAGCATCAGCTATGTACAAGTGAGGTCACATCCACATTTAAATACACACATTGAAAAAAAACCCCAAAGCCAAACAGAGATTTAAGTTAGTAAAATTGCATTCAAATTAAACAGGGCAATATTCTCAGAGTTTTAATCATTTCCTTACTGACCATAGAGCTGATCAATATACAAAAAAAGCTGTATATTAAGGAGTTTCTTTTAGCCCTAAATTGCCTGCCAAAAAAACACAAAGCAATCTGGACTTGGCAGATTGTTTTACAAAGTTATTACAACTGAAAATTTAAACCCACATATTATGTATAATAACCTAATGGTTAACTTCCCATTTGATAATATTTAAAGCTGATTGTAAATAAGCATCTGTTCTTACTTATATATTTAAGAAAACCCAGTTTTTCTTATATAATTCTTATTTAATTAGACCAGAAATGCACCAGACTCTATCCAGTTCATTTTTAGACTTTTACTTTAGAGTTTAACTTGGTTAAATTTTTTTTTTTTTCCATCTGAAGTGACTTCTTTCTTTTTTAAACTTTAAGCGGTTGGTCAGGAAGAACTATTTATTTTCCAAGGAGGCCACATACCATAGTACATAGTTAGATAAGGGGCTCCACAGTTAGTTGGTATACTGCAAATTGTGTTTATTTTTTAACTATTAGGCATATTAGTGCAGCCATGAAATTAAAAGATGCTTGCTCCTTGGAAGGAAAGCTATAAAAACCTAGAAAGCATATTAAAAAGCAGAGACATCACTTTGCCAACAAAGATCTGTGCAGTCAAACCTATGGTTATTCCATTAGTCATGTACTGGTGTGAGAGTTGGACCACAAAGAAAGCTGAGCACAGAATAATTGATGCTTTCAAATTTTGGTGCTGAAGAAGACTCTTGAGAGTCCCTTGGACTTCAAGGAGATCAAATCAGTCAATCCTAAAGGAAATCAACCCTGAATATTCATTGGAAGGATTGATGCTGAAGCTGAAACTCCACAACTTTGGCCACCTGATATGAAGAGCCAACTCATTGGAAAAGACCCTGATTCTGGGAAAGATTGAAGGAAGAAGGAGAAGAGGCAACAGCAGATGAGATGGTTGGATGGCATCATTTACATAGTGGACATGAGTTTGAGCAATATCTAGGAGATAGTGAAGGACATCGAAGCCTGGTATGCTGCTGTCCACAGGGTCACAAAGAATCTGACATGACTTAGTGACTGAACAGCAAGTCATGTGGGCTTCCCTGATAGCTCAGTTGGTAAAGAATCTGCCTGCAATGCAGGAGACCCCGGTTTGGTTCCTGGGTCAGGAAGATCCACTGGAGAAGGGATAGGCTACCAAGCCAGTATTCTTGGGCTTTCCTTGTGACTCAGCTGGTAAATAATCCACCTGCAATGTGGGAGACCTGGGTTCGATCCCTAGGTTGGGAAGATCCCCTGCAGAAGAGAAAGGCTACCCACTCTAATATTCTGGCCTGGAGAATTCCACGGACTGTATAGCCCATGGGGTCACTAAGAGTCAGATACAACTGAGTGACTTTCACTTTCACAACAAGTCCTGTGACCTTGGAAGAATTACTACTCTCTCTGCTTCTTAGTTGTCTCATTTGTAAAATGAGGCTTCTGTTGAAATTTTACATGAAATAATATTTGAGAAGAACCTAAATCCTTAATAAATATAAATTGTTATTATTTACATTGAAAGTTTTTGTATCAAAACATCAATCATTTTATGGAAAGCAGAATTTCCCAGTTATATAGAATATTATACTATAGTACTGTAAGTTTATTTTTCTGAAACCTATACAACTGTTTTCTACAATAGCCTGCTTATGATTCCCTACTCTTATAAATGAAGCATTGACATGTATAATTAAAACTTTTAAATCATTAGTTGTATAATGAACACACTTTATTGTGCTGATTTCTACATATACTTTTTTAACTGTCTTTCTTATTTTTCAAAGTAGCTGTCATGGTGGGAACACCCAATTCTGATATCACCTACTTCTGCACATGCCACTCACAGTGCCTGACCCTCTAATGAGCTTTTGATATGGCTGAGGTCCTTGGGCTTCAGTATGATCTAGAGCAATCTGAACCTATCATCCAAATATTACTAGCTGATATATATCAATTGCATCTTCCACATAAATTCAACATTACATAAACATTACATACAGTACGTAAGAGCATATAAGAATAGACATAAAAGTGTTTTTAATATAAAAATAGCTAGGCCATTTTTCTTGCCACTCTACATTTTAGCCTGTGTACACACACACTTTCTCAGATATAGCATTCTACCTGAAAATGTAGCAAAAACTGACCTCTCTTTCAACTATTTCTTTTAAGGCATGAGAAATTGTAACACCTTTAAGAAATAAAATTTATTATAATCACTTATTCCTCCATGGTACTTCAACATTTCTGCATGTTCCTGTTAGGACTGCAACAATTTGTTTTAAAACTTCCGTCAGTATAGCTAGAACAGTGATTTCAGATAGGTCAGGTTCAATCCAAATAGAATAAATGCCATCTTTGTAGTAGAATTATGTTGAAGGAGGGTTTCTTTCACCTGAATCTGATATTATATCTAAAATTCCAATGCTCAGAGCTCCACATTTTTGTATTTCTAGATAAAGCCATATCAAATGCCTGGGCCTCCTTAACTAGTAACATATAATATCATTCACAGTCATTATGCTTTTAGTGGGGCTGAGTATAAAAAGGTATTTTATAATCATTAGAGCAAGATGGGAAGCAATAGTATAAAGTCAAAATTTAAGAGTCAACTTTTTGCCAAGGTCCAAGTAGGGCATACAGAGATTTATTCAGAATGAGCAGTTTTAGAGGCACCCTAAATGGTATATCAGAGAAGGCAATGGCACCCCACTCCAGTGCTTTTGTCTGGAAAATCCCATGGATGGAGGATCCTGGTAGGCTGCAGTCCATGGGGTCGCTAAGAGTCGGACATGACTGAGCGACTTCACTTTCACTCTTCACTTTCATATATTGGAGAAGGAAATGGCAACCCACTCCAGTGTTCTTGCCTGGAGAATCCCAGGGACGGGAAGCCTGGTGGGCTGCCGTCTATGGGGTCGCACAGAGTTGGACACGACTGAAGCGACTTAGCAGCAGCAGCAGCAAGTGGTATATACCTGGAATCTAGAATGTGTGTGCAGAGGAGCTTCCAGAAATAGCCAAACTATTTAAAAAATAAAGAAAGCAGTGGTCACAGGCTCTCTTGCCAACTAAACCATTTTGCTTTTCTGTGTAATCAGTATAATCTGTGTAATTCAGAAAAACACACAGCAGTGATATATGAGTCCTATCCTTCCTATATTTTTATAGTCATGTAAGTAGGCTCTGATAGCACTGAAGTACAAGTGTAAAGACAGAATCATTTTTATTGTAAAATAATATTTTATAGCTCTATACACCCTGTAAAGCAAAACTTTAAAAAGCAACATTATGTTTTCCTTAAGGGATATTTCTTTGTCTTTTGACATGTTTAAGATTTAGAGGGTGCCAGGAAATGGCACCCCACTCCAGTACTTTTGCCTGGAAAATCCCATGGACGGAGGAGCCTGGTGGGCTACAGTCCATGGGGTCGCTAAAAGTCGGATAGACTGAGTGACTTCACTTTCACTTTCCACTTTCATGCATTGGAGAAGGAAATGACAACCCAATCCAGTGTTCTTGCCTGGAGAATCCCAGGGATGGGGGAGCCTGGTGGGCTGCCATTTATGGGGTCGCACAGAGTCGGACACGACTGAAGCGATGCAGCAGCAGCAGTAAATGCCAGTTTTCAGGATCTAGGAAGACATATTTACCAAAGCCTTCAGAAAGCTATAACTTTTAAGAACCTATTCATTTCAGAGGAAAAATGCATTTTTTTGGTATGATGAAGTGCTTCAAGATCTCAGGTATATCCTATGGAAAACACTGGCAGATCACTTTTAATGGGTAATTTTTGCTTAATTATCTTCATCTCCTTGTCACCACTCCTTGGTAGCTCTTGTAAAAAATGCGCCTGCAATGCAGGAGACACTGGTTCAATTCCTGGGCCAGGAAGATCCACTGGAGAAGGGATAGGCTACCCACTCCAGTATTCTTGGGCTTCCCTGGTGGCTCAGATAGTAAAGAATCTTCCTGCAATGTGGGAGACCTGGGCTCGATCCCTGGTGTGGGAAAATCCTCTGGAGGAGGGCATGGCAACCCACTCCAGTATTCTTTCCTGAAGAATCCCCACAGACAGAGAAGCCTGGCGGGCTACATTCCATGGGATAGCAGAGAGTTGGACATGACTGAGAGACTAAGCACTCCATTAAGATCTGGATCACTCCATTAGAATCACAAGTGATTTAGGACTTGAGTTCTAGAGGGCTCATTTGAAACAGATGACAAAAAATAAGTTGAGAAATATTACAGAAAATTTAAAAGAACAAAAAGAATTTTCCATACACAGGCTAAATTACTGGTGATTTTTCATACATGTATTTCATTAAAAAATATGAACATTATACTTGTCTCATATTTCCACAAAAGGAAAAATACTTAAAATAAATGAAATAATGTTAATTTACTTACATGAAAACCAAGTTTTGAGTTTTAGAATTACAAGTTTATCTAAATGAAAATGCTGAAATGATATTACACCAAAACAAGAGGATTCAAAACAGTTTATCAAATGACATTTCCTCATTGAAACATGTAAAATATCATGTATGAAATGAAAAAATAAATAAATAAATAAATATCTTCACTATTCCTATTTGTAGTAGAAAGTTTTGTCATTTCAAAAATTTCTAAATGAATTTCCAAAAAGATAACCATTCATTACCCTTTGACTGTACCAAAGGTTCTTTTTATCTGGTTCATTTATTCAGATGTTAAACTCTCTTCCTTGATGAGTCAACTAGGTATTTCTCTCTCTCTCTCTTTATTCTCCTTTTGCTTTCTAACTGGGGAATGACTTAACTGAAAAAATGGAGGAACTATCTGATTTTAACTGAAAATGACTATTTCTGTCCTTCTCTCGAGTCATTTATTTTAAACTTTGAATATGAAACATTTATCTTAAAAAGTTCCAGCTGAATGGACTAATCTCTGCTCTGGGAAAAGAATGTTTCTTTTCAGTGAGACTATCTAGATAGATAGGAAATTACCTCAGAGAAAGAATATTTTCTACCTCAAAGCCAAAATTCTCCCCAATAACCACAATTAACCATAGTTGTTACCATGTCTTTCCAGTTTAAAAATTGTCATTCCGGAGTTTTAATTTCTCCTTCCATCTTCCTGGTCTATCATTTTGAATAACAATTTGAATTAGGTATTGAGATATAATAAATTCATCAGAATTCTAGAGCAACCATTTAAAACAAGCTATCAGTTTCTCAACTTCAGAGCATTTCAGTAGCTTCTCTTAGAACAAAATCCCAATTCCTCCTTAGCAAAGAAGAAAAGATTTTATGTGACCTGGGTCCAGCTTACTTAATTATGTGTACATGCTAAGTTGCTTCAGTTGTGTCCCATTCTGCAACCTTATCGACCTAGCCTGCCAGGTTCCTTCTGTCCATGGGGTTCTCAGGCAAGAACACTGGAGTGAGTTGCCATGCTCTCCTCCAGGAGATCTTCCTAACCCAGAGATCAAACCCACATCTCTTATGTCTCCTGCACTGGCAACTGGGTTCTTTACCACAAGCCCCACCTGGGAAGCCCAAATCATTATGTTTTCTCCTTAACTCATGTACTCCAGCAATTTGACCTGATTTTATCCTTCAAACATGGAGAAGGCAATGGCACCCCACTCCAGTACTCTTGCTGGAAAATCCCATGGATGTAGGAGCCTGGTAGGCTGGGGTTGCTAAGAGTCGGGTACGACTGAGCGACTTCACTTTCACTTTTCACTTTCATGCACTGGAGAAGGAAATGGCAACCCACTCCAGTATTCTTGCCTGGAGACTCCCAGGGATGGGGGAGCCTAGTGGGCTGCCATCCATGGGGTGGCACAGAGTCGGACACGACTGAAGTGACTTAGCAGCAGCAGCAGCATCCTTCAAACATGCCAAACTCATTCCTTCCTTAGAAGCTTTGCATTACTTGTTCCCCAACAGACTTTTTATAGTTGACTCCTCCACCTGGCAGTCTCAATTCAAATGCTATATCCTTTAGGGAAGCCTTCTCTGTCTTCTTATCTAAAGTGTTAACTTTATCTTAGTTACTCTGTAATTTTTCCCTTATGAGCCCAATAAGAATCTTAAACTAGCTTGCTTTTTATTTACTTTGCCTGTTCATTTTGTCCTTCTCAACATGAACATGATCTACTTGGCAACAGGATTGAGATATACTACTTAATTTTATTGTTCATTTGTGAATTTCCTGAGCCAGGAACACTGCCTGGCATTTAAAATGCCTTCAAGAAGTATTTGTTAAGTGAATGATGGGGTGTGTGAGGGAGTGAAAAAAGACATGTTCCAGACTGGAATCAATTCCAAAACTTATCGCTTACAAGTTGTATCTGTACACACCAGTTCTAGATCTAAATAAATGAGAATTCTTTCATACCCCTCACCCTAATGAATAAACTATAAACTGAGTATCACAATCATTGATTCTAAAACACTACTGGAACTCAATATTAAAAATAAAAACTTTGCCAATCAACAACCCTGTCTTTCATCCAGAGACCCAAACTATGAATTGTGCTTACTAAGTTCTCAAGTACCTAATGAGCACAAAAGTTATTTACAAAATTACTTTCATTATTATATCATATAGAGTTGGCCAAAAAGTTCCTTCAGGTTTTTCCATAATTTCTTACTATCTTCTCTCTGTCTCTCTCTTTGTCTCTCTTTCTCTCTCAGTCCTTGCTATAATTGCCAAAATCCAGTGCTTTCTTTTTAGTTCTCACACTGTTAACATCTAAATTTTTGTCATCAGTGACAAAATTCATGAAATATAGTATTGAAAACTATGGAAGAAGTAGCCTCATGTGGTCACCTTATGATAGATAGCATTTTTAGGTGAGCCTACCACAAGCTGGAATCAAGATTGCCGGCAGAAATATCAATAACCTCATATATGCAGATGACACCACCCTTATGGCAGAAAGTGAAGAGGAACTAGAAAGCCTGTTGATGAAAGTGAAAGAGGAGAGTGAAAAAGTTGGCTTATAGCTCAACATTCAGAAAACTAAGATCATGGCATCTGGTCCCATCACTTCATGGCAAATAGATTGGGAAATAGTGGAAAGAGTGTCAGACTTTATTTTGGGGGGCTCCAAAATCACTACAGATGGTGATTGAAGCCATGAAATTAAAAGACACTTACTCCTTGGAAGGAAAGTTATGACCAACCCAGATAGCATATTCAAAAGCAGAGACATTACTTTGCCAACAAAGGTCCATCTAGTCAAGGCTATGGTTTTTCCATTGGTCATGTATGGATGTAAGAGTTGGACTGTGAAGAAAGCTGAGTGCCGAAGAATTGATGCTTTTGAACTGTGGTGTTGGAGAAGACTCTTGAGAGTCCCCTGGACTGCAAGGAGATCCAACCAGTCCATTCTAAAGGAGATCGGTCCTAGGTGTTCTTTGGAAGGAATGATGCTAAAGCTGAAACTCCAGTACTTTGGCCACCTCATGCGAAGAGTTGACTCATTGAAAAAGACTCTGATGCTGGGAGGGATTGGGGGCAGGAGGAGAAGGGAATGATAGAGGATGAGATGGCTGGAAGATGGACGTGAGTCTGAGTGAACTCCGGGAGTTGGTGATGGACAGGGAGGCCTGGCATGCTGCAATTCATGGGGTTGCAAAGAGTCGGACACAACTGAGCCACTGAACTGAACTGAAATCAAGTGTTTAGACCACCTCCCCTCCCTCTCCAAATTTGATTGCTTTCCATTTTTAAAATCAGGCTTCCACACAGGACTCTACTTTAAGAAATGGAAAATCTACTCTACTCTATTTTACTATAAAGAAATGGAATAACCAAGCTCATTTTCCAAGGAAAAGTGTGAACACAAACACAGAGAAGCCTTCCAGTGTAGAATAATAATCACCTCCTCACTCAAGTCTATGCTTCTTCCCATATCATTGCCATTAAATTATTAATAAAAATTCATAGAAGCAATATGCCAAACCCCAAACAAACTTTCCCCTTTCAAGGCAAGATGATCTTGTTTTACTTTACAGCTCCTAGTTTTTCAAACTAATTGAATACTGTATAGATGTGCTTGTTGCAACCTGAACTATAAATAATCCCCTTCACTCTAACTCTTTTCATGATATTTCTTTTCCTGTGAATTGTCAAAACAAGATTCAAAGAGAAACAAGTTTTTGTATTTGAGGAGAAAAATCAACCATAGTCTGCATCATGTTTAAGGGCTGATTATTAATTTGGGATGCTCATAGCTTAAGTACTTATCCTAGAATTGCTCATATTTGAGAGACTTTGATAGTCTAAAAGAGTTACATAGTAAGTGGAAGGATAAAACAAGACAGAATCTTTTCAAATTAAAAAAAAATGTTCAGGGAATAAATAAGATTTAAAAAGCAGTGATGGCACCCCACTCCAGGGCTCTTGCCTGGAAAATCCCATGGACGGAGGAGCCTGGTGGGCTGCAGTCCATGGGGTCGCGAAGAGTCGGACACGACTGCGACTTCACTTTCACTTTTTGCTTTCATGCATTGGAGAAGGAAATGGCAACCCACTCCAGTGTTCTTGCCTGGAGAATCCCAGGGATTCTCTGGTGGGCTGCCGTCTATGGGGTCACACAGAGTCGGACACGACTGACATGACTTAGTAGCAGCAGCAGGAACAGTGTCTTAAACTACAGTAAATAGATTAGATCAAAAATATTGTGGCTTAATCAAGTAATTTATACAAGTATGACTCAGTTTCAGTTCAGTTCAGTCACTCATTCTTGTTTGAGTCCTTGCGACCCCATGAATCACAGCACATCAGGCCTCACTGTCCATCATCAGCTCCCAGAGTTCACTCAAACTCATGTCCATCAAGTCAGTAATGCCATCCAGCCATCTCATCCTGTGTTGTCCCCTTCTCCTCCTGGCCCCAATCCCTCCCAGCATTAGGGTCTTTTCCAATGAGTCAATTTTTCACATGAGGTGGCAAAACTATTAGAGTTTCAGCTTCAGCATCAGTCCTTCCAATGAACACCCAGGTCTGATCTCCTTTAGGATGGACTGGTTGGGTCTCCTTGGAGTCCAAGGGACACTCAAGAGTCTTCTCCAACACCACAGTTCAGAAGCATCAATTCTTCGGCTCTCAGCTTTCTTCACAGTCCAACTCTCACATCCATACATGGCCACTGGAAAAACCGTAGCCTTGACTACACGGACCTTTGTTGGCAAAGTAATATCTCTGCTTTTCAATATGCTATCTGGGTTGGTCATAACTTTCCTTCCAAGTAGTAAGCGTCTTTTAATTTCATGGCTGCAATCACCATCTGTAGTGATTTTGGAGCCCAAAAAAAATAAAGTCTGACACTGTTTCCACTGTTTCCCCATCTATTTCCCATGAAGTAATGGGACCAGATGCCATGATCTTAGTTTTTAGAATGTTGAGGTTTAATCCAAATTTTCACTCTCCTCTTTCATTTTCATCTATAGGCTTTTTAATTCCTCTTCACTTTCTGCCATAAAAGTGGTGTCATTTGCATATATGAGGTTATTGATATTTCTCCTGGAAATCTTGATTATTGCTTGTGCTTCTTCCAGCCCAGCATTTCTCATGATGTATTCTGCATATAAGTTAAATAATCAGGGTGACACTATACAGCCTTGACATACTCCTTTTCCTATTTGGAACCAGTCTGTTGCTCCATGTTCAGTTCTAACTGTTGCTTCCTGACCTCTCAAGAGGCAGGCCAGGTGGTCTGGTATTTCCATCTCTTTCAGAATTTTCCACAGTTGATTGTGATCCACACAGTCAAAGGCTTTGGCATAGTCAATAAATCAGAAGTAGATGTTTTTCTGGAACTCTCTTACTTTTTCAATGATCCAGCGGATGTTGGCAATTTGATCTCTGGTTCCTCTGCCTTTTCTAAAACCAGCTTGAACATCAGGAAGTTCACGGTTCACATATTGCTGAAGCCAGGCTTGGAGAATTTTGAGCATTACTTTACTAGAGTGTGAGATGAGTGCAATTGTGCAGTAGTTTGAGCATTCTTTGGCATTGCCTTCCTTTGAGATTGGAACGAAAACTGACCTTTTCCAGTCCCGTGGCCACTGCTGAGTTTTCCAAGTTTGCTGGCATATTGAGTGCAACACTTTCACAGCATCATCTTTCAGAATTTGAAATAGCTCAACTGGAATTCCATCACCTCCACTAGCTTTGTTTGTAGTGATGCTTTCTAAGGCCCACTTGACTTCCCATTCCAGGATGTCTGGCTCTAGGTGAGTGATCACACCATCATGATTATCTTGGTCATGAAGCTTTTTCTTGTACAGTTCTTCTGTGTATTCTTGCCACCTCTTCTTAATATCTTCTGCTTCTGTTAGGTCCATACTATTTCTGTCCTTTATCGAACCCATCTTTGCATGAAATATTCCCTTGGTATCTCTAATTTTCTTGAAGAGATCTCTAGTCTTTCCCAGTCTGTTGTTTTCCTCTATTTCTTTGCATTGATCACTGAGGAAGGCTTTCTTATCTCTCCTTTCTATTATTTGGAACTCTGCATTCAGATGCTTAAATCTTTCCTTTTCTCCTTTGCTTTTCATTTCTATTCTTTTCACAGCTATTTGTAAGGCCTCCTCAGACAGCCATTTTGCTTTTTTGCACTTCTTTTCCATGGGGATGGTCTTGATCCTTGTCTCCTGTACAATGTCATGGACCTCCATCCATAGTTCATCAGGCATTGTGTCTATCAGATCTAGTCCCTTAAATCTATTTCTCACTTCCACTGTATAATCATAAGGGATCTAAAAAATGACAGAATGATCTCTGTTCATTTCCATTCAATATCACAGTAATCCAAGCCTATGCCCCAACCAGTAACTCTGAAGAAGCTGAAGTTGAATGGTTCTATGAAGACTTCCAAGACCTTTTAGAACTAACACTCAAAAAAGATGTTCTGTTCATTATATGGGACTGGAATGCAAAACAGGAAGTCAAGAAACAGCTAGAGTAACAGGTAAATTTGGCCTTGGAATACAGAATGAAGCAGGGCAAAGGCTAATAGAGTTTTGCCAAGAGAATGCACTGGTCATAACAAATACCCTCTTCCAACAATACAAGAGAAGACTCTACACATGGACATCACCAGATGGTCAACACCGAAATCAGATTGATTATATTCTTTGCAGCTAAAGATGAAGAAGCTCTATATAGTCAGCAAAAACAGGACGGGGAGCTGACTCTGGCTCAGATCAGTTAAGTTCAGTTCGGTCTCTCAGTCGTATCCAACTCTTTGCGACCCCATGAATCGCAGCATGCTAGGCCTCCCTGTCCATCACCAACTCCCGGAGTTCACTCAGAGTCACGTCCATTGAGTCAGTGATGCCATCCAGCCATCTCATCCTGTTTCATTCCCTTCTCCTCCTGCCCCCAATCCCTCCCAGCATCAGAGTCTTTTCCAATGAGTCAACTCTTCACATGAGGTGGCCAAAGTACTGGAGTTTCAGCTTTAACATCATTCCATCCAAAGAAATCCCAGGACTGATCTCCTTCAGAATGGACTGGTTGGATCTCCTTGCAGTCCAAGGGACTCTCAAGAGTCTTCTCCAACACCACAGTTCAAAAGCATCAATTCTTTGGTGCTCAGCCTTCTTCACAGTCCAACTCTCACATCCATACATGACCACTGGAAAAACCATACCCTTGACTAGATGGACCTTAGTTGGCAAAGTAATGTCTCTGCTTTTGAATATGCTATCTAGGTTGGTCATAACTTTTCTTCCAAGGAGTAAGTGTCTTTTAATTTCATGGCTGCAGTCACCATCTGCAGTGATTTTGGAGCCCAAAAGTATAAAGTCTGACACTGTTTCCCCATCTGTTTCCCATGAAGTGATGGGGTTCAGATCATGAACCCCTTATTGCCAAATTTAGACTTAAACTGAAGAAACTGGGGAAAACCACTAGATCATTCAGGTATGACCTAAATCAAATCCCTTATATCTCAGTTTACTGTCTACCAAAAGAGCATTACATTCTGTTTCAAATGTAATGGCATTTATAAAAATAATGGAGTAAAACAGAAATAAATAGAACTGTTTAATGGAAGTACTTTTTGAATTCTAGACCTATATTTAAAGAAATATATACTTAATATAAGCCCTTACTACTGTGGGTTTCAGTTTTCCCACTTACGATCCCTTCCTAGTCTAGTGCCACTTCTCTGATATGAAAATATAAAGCTTTTACAAAGTATTGTTCTAACTAGGTCAAGGACTGTTCGTGTTCACATACAAGTACCCTTTTAGAAGCAATGACCTCTCAAACCCTTACTGACACTGAGGTGTGGGATAGGAAGCCATTTAAAACCACGTGACTCACTGAGCCAGTTTATTTTTTTTTTACTTTCTTTTTTTAAAATTTATATATTTATTTTAAATGAAGAACAATCACTGTGAGCCACTGTGATCAGCAGGTACAGCCTGGTGTAGTAACAAATTCCTTCTCTTAGTCATACATTCTGGAGATAAATAATGAATTTTCAATTGAGAGTGGGATAGGAAAAGGAATCACTCTGCTTCTGATCACACACAAATGCAATGAGCATACGAGTATGCTAAGTTGTTTTGGTCATGTCCAACTCTTTGCGACCCTATGGACTATAGTCCACCAGGCTCCTCTGTCCATGGGATTTTTCAGACTAGAATACTGTAGGCAGTTGCCCATTTCCTCCTCCAGGGGATCCTCCCCACCCAGAGATTGAACCTCATTTCCTATATCTCCTGCGTCTCTTGAACTGCAGGCAGCTTCATTACCCGCTGAGCCATCAAGGAAGCCAACACACATGAAGCTCTAGAATAATCTAGGAAAGTGCTGTTCTGCAAATGGAGAGAAATAACATTGTTCTAAAGACACTGTTCAGCCCAAGAAATATTAAAGGGGGACATACTGCTTCTGCCTTTGAAAGGCAAAATCTGTTTTCCCTCCCATTCATCATGGCTGGTCTTATGACTTGCTTCTACCCACAAAATTTACAGAATTGAACAACCCTGCATAGTTACTTCAATTATCTTTATCTCAGTTAAACACACTTTTTACCATTTCCTTAACATTTGTTGATCTTATAATTTGGCACTTGTAAGATTCTTTTCATATTTAAAATGATTTAAAATCAATGACAAAAATAGCATTTAACTTGCTATAAATTTTTTCCTAATTTATAATTTGAAAGTCTGCATTTGGTTAAAACTAATTTACATAATGCAAAAGTTGACAAAAAATAGGTTTCATGAACAACAGTTTTTAGAAAATGCTGATCTCTAACAAAAAGGAAATGACTAATCAATTTTTGTGCTATAAATTGTCATTGCCTTGTTCTCGCAAATGTTTCAGAGAAATATACTACAAAAGAGAACATAAGCAGAAATAAAATGCAATAAACAATCAAAAATTCAGTTAATAAAATGATAACTATTAAAATGAATAATCAGTCTTAGAAGAGTCAAATAATTAGAAAATTGATATACAAATACTTGAAAAATGAAAATAAGTTCACAGATTTCTAACAAAGTACAAAGGACAGCATTTGAACAAGACAGAGGCAGAGTTGCAGAATTGCATAAAGTTTAAAGATGTGATGACAATTATGAAGAAGAAAATCAAAAGTAAATAAAAAATCCTGAAAACTTGGCTATTGATGTGCACTTTAAATTTTACTATTTTCCACCGTTATGCTGGATAATATGAAGCTTTGTTGATATTATTATCTTTGCAAATTATTTTTTATTATTTCTAATTATTACCCAGTTATTATTATATCACTGGCCATAGATGTACCAAAAAAAAAAAAAAAAACACAAAAAAACATGTGTTTATAAGTTCTCTGAATTCAAGGCCTTCCAGAGCTGAGTTTCTTTTTGACCAGAGCTCCCCAGTATAATGTTCAATGTATGGAAGGAGTATCAGGGCATTATCTAAAACAAATACTTCAGTTACTTCCAAAAGGCTTTGGTCTAATTTCAACATAAACAGGTACATGTCAATATTTTTCAAGGATTTGAATGTTGGATTCAATGTTTAGCTTACTGAATAAAGAGAAAATGCTTACCATACAATCATTCCTGTCCAACTAACTGGTCCTATATCTGATCATCATTTTGAATCTCAGTGAAGTTTACTTCAACCTCCAAATAATTTTTTTCTTCTCCAAATGATCTATTTCTTTATCCCAATGCTAATACCATCTGCAGAGAATTGACCCTAAGGAGAGTATAGTAAGCAACATTCCCTGCACCTTTATGAGTCTTCCTTTTACAGAACCATATACATGTTCATCACAAAGTACTTTAGATCCTTAATAACACAACTAGAGCAGTTTGGGTTTCCAAATGACTTGCCAGTGGCAAAATTTCTCTCAACACTAGTCAGAAACAGTGAGCTCTTTGCTTCCTTCTTTGTCCCCTACAGACTATTCTCAACACTGTAGCCAGAATTAACTCCCGTGTCTAAGCAGAGTTTTCAATTCTGCTGAAAACTCTACAGTAGCTCCTATCTATCTCAGTATGCAAGCAAGTGAAAGTGAAGTCACTCAGTCATGTCCAACTCTTTGCGACCCTGTGGATTGTAGCCCACCAAGCTCCTCTGTCCATGGGATTTTAGAGGCAAGAATATCGGAGTGGGTTGCCATTTCCTTCTCCAGGGGATCTTCCCGACTCAGGGATTGAACCCAGGTCTCCCACATTGCAGGCAGACGCTTTACCCTCTGAGCCACCAGGGAAGCCCGTCCATACTTATAAGACTATCTTACCACTGATTATTTTTCTAATGTCATCCCTTATTCCATTCCAGCTCTTAACTCTGCAGCCATCACTGAAGATACCAAACAGACCACTCCCACTTTAAAGTCTTTATGGTCTGTTCACTCATTTCCTTGACCTTTTCGCCTTCACTTTTCATGTCACCTTTTCAGGTTTTCCTATTCAGGCACTTGTTGCCAGGGTACTTTCTGCTCATGAGTCCCTGAGAAAGGAAATCTAATCTACTACTGATAAAGATAAAAGATGGTGTAACCACTTTAGAAGAGAGTTTGGCAGTTTCTTACCAAACTAAATATATCTTTAACACTTGATCCAGCAATCTCACCCCTTGATGTTTACCCAAATGAGTTAAAAATTCATGTCTATACAAAAACCTGTTCATGGTTGTTTATAGCATCTTTATTCATAACTGACAAAACGTGGATACAGCCAAGATTTCTTTACTAAGTAAATAGATAAATAAATTATGGTGAATCCAGACAATGAAATAGTATTCAAAACTAAAAAGAAATGAGCTCTCAAGTCATAAACAGGCATGGATGAACATTAAATTCATATTTATAAGTGAAAGAAGGCAATCAGAGAAGACTACATACTGTATAATTTGAATTATATGACACCGTGAAAGAGAGAAAACTACGGTGACACTAAAAAGATCAGTAGTTGTCAGCTGTGAAACAGAGGGGGACAGGGATAAACCCAATACAGGGGAAGGTGGGGGAAGTGAATTTACTCTGTAGAGTATTAAAATGATAGATATACGTCATTATACTTTTGTCCAAACTCATAGAATGTACAGAACCAAGAGGGAACCCTAGGGTAAACTATGGACTTTAGGTGATTATGATGCAGCAATGTAGCTGCTGCTGCTGCTGCTGTTGCTAGGTCTCTTCAGTCGTGTCCGACTCTATGCGACCCCATAGATGGCAGCCCTCCAGGCTCCCCTGTCCCTGGGATTCTCCAGGCAAGAACACTGGAGTGGGTTGCCATTTCCTTCTCCAATGCATGAAAGTGAAAAGTGAAAGTGAAGTCGCTCAGTCGTGTCCGACTCTTAGCAACCTCATGGACTGTAGCCCACCAGGCTCCTCCATCCATGGGATTTTCCAGGCAGGAGTACTGGAGTGGGGTGCCATTGCCTTCTCCAGCAATATAGGTGCAACTTTGATTAAAAAAAAATTGCCTTTCTGGTGAATGATGTTGATAATAGGGGAGTCTATATATGTGTGAGGCAAGGAAAGTGAAAGTGAAAGTCACTCAGCCATGTTCGACTCTTTGTGACCCCATGGACTATACAGTCCATGGAATTCTCCAGGTCAGAATGCTGGAATGGGTAGCCTTTCTCTTCTCCAGGGGATCTTCCCAACCCAGGGATTGAACCCAGGTCTCCCAAATAGCAGGCATATTCTATACCAGCTGAGCCACAAGGGAAGCCAAGAATACTAGAGTGAGTAGGCATGGAGCACATGATAAATCTCTCTACCATTCTCTCAATTTTGCTGTAAACCTAAAACTTCTCTAAAAACTGTCTTAAAATATATTACTCCAACACTGGGAGACAATTTGGATGACAAGAAGATGTACATCAAGAATAAAGTTTTCACTGAAATTCTTCACAGTGACCAGAGAATGAGTGGGAATGTATTGAGTAGCACAGGAAAAAACAGCAGACAAAGTGGCTTAAGAAAAAGAGCAAGAGAATATCCATTTTCAGGCACAATAGAGTTGTCTCAGTTGCCCCCTTGAACTTGGATGCAAGAATTTGAGGCTGATAGTTCTACCTATTTTTACCTGTAGCAGCTAAGCATCAGAGATACAATTTTATCACTGCTAATGCAACCCTATTGTACTGAGCAGCAAGGTACCAAATCAAAGAAATTGAAGCTCAAGGCAGTGCAACAACTGAGAAAGTAGATAGAAAAAGTACTGAAGACAAATCTGACCTCAGAGCTTTGTTCAGAATCATTTGTTTACTTTATTTATTTCCTGTGGCTGTTGTAACAAATTACCACACATTTGGTGGCTTAAAACGGCAGAGATTTATTTACTCATAACTCTCGAGGCCGGAAGTCTGATCAGTATCACTGGGCCAAAATCAAGGTGTGAGCAGAGCTGTGCTCTTTCCAAATGCTTCAACAGTCATTTGGCTTTCCAGCTACTGGCGAGCTTGGCTTCTGGTGGAATCACTCCATTCTCTGCTTTTGTTGTCAGATACTGTTTTCCTCTTCTGTGTGCCAAATTTTCCTCTGCTTTCTTCTTACAATAATATTTGTGATTGCATTTTGGGCCCACCCAGATAGTATCCAAACTAATTTCCCCATCTCAAGATCTTTAAAATACCTGCAAACATCTCCAAAGTCCTTTTTTTTTTTCCCTCCATATAAAGTAACATCACAGGTTCCAGGGATTAGGTTCTGTAAATTTTGAGGAGTGCAGCATAATTCAGCCACCACATTCCCCTACTAATTATATGTCAGTTCAAACCATAGATATAAGGCCGTATGCCAGACAATAGAGACTTTTACCACCATCAATTAAATCTACCATAGCAGAATGAGAAGCAGAAAGTTTTGCCTGATGGCTAAATCTGGAAATATAATACACTTACGGTCAGTTTTTTTTTAAAATCTGTTTAGTTATAACCTCTAGTTCTCCATACTATCTATACAATATAAAATACAGCATTTATCACACAAGATTATTTGATATACCTTATGATTTTATTCTGTAATTAAACAATTTTCTCATCTTTTGAGGAAAAAAAATATATAAACAGCAGAACCCTCTGTTGCACCCAATGTTAACATATATACCTAGAAAGCTTTTATACTTCTTAGCATTTCCAAAACAGTTGTCAAGAATCTAAGAAAATCTAATACCTTTTACGCATTTAGTAAAACAGAATTTGGAAAAAAACCACCCAACAATTTGACATATGCATTTTGATCTCATGTTCATATCTGTAACTCAGAGGCACTCTTTGGGAAATGGAAAACTAAACAGAGGGTGAGACACAAAGGAATTTAGAGTAAATAAATGCAAGATATATAAAGGATTACAAGCTTGTGAAGTACTTAGGAGTCAGAATATCACTATGGACCTTGCAGAATTTTTATTAAATTATAAGGCAATAATGTTAGTAATTGCATACCACAAATTTGGTAACTTAGATTCAATGGAGAAATTACCAAAAAGACACAAACTACCATAATTGACTCCAGAACAAAGAAAAATATGAAGACATCTATCATAAATAAATTGAATAATAAAAATTTTAAACTTCCCACAGAGAAACGCCCAAGACCAAATGCCTTCATTGATGAATTTTACTAAATATTTAAAGAATTAATACCAACTCTTTAAATTGTTTAAAAAAAATAGAGGAGAGGGGGTGCCTCCTGGCCCATCTTTCAGGCTATTGTTACACTGATACAAAAGCAGAGAGACATATCATGAAAAGAAAACTACAGACCAATATCCCTAATGGACAAAGACAAAACAAATCTTCAACAAAATACTAGGAGACTAAACCTTCAGTTCAGTTCAGTTCAGTCGCTCAGTCATGTCCAACTCTTTGTGACCACATGGACTGCAGCATGTCAGGCCTCCTGTCAATCACCAACTCCCAGAGTTTACTCAAACTCATGTCCATTGGGTCAGTGATACCATTCTACCATCTCATCCTCTGTTGTCTCCTTCTCCTCCCACCTTCAATCTTTCCCAGCATCATGGTCTTTTCAAATGAATCAGTTCTTCACATCAGGTGGCCAGAGTATTGGAGTTTCAGCTTTAACATCAGTTCTTCCAATGAATATTTAGGACTGATTTCCTTTAGGATGGACTGATTGGATCTCCTTGCAGTCCAAGGGACTCTCAAGAGTCTTCTCCAACAACATAGTTCAAAAGCATCAATTCTTCGGCACTCAGCTTTCTTTATAGTCCAACTGTCACATCCATACATGACTACTGGAAAAACCACTGCTTTGACGAGATGGACCTTTGTTGGCAAAGTAATGTCTCGGCTTTTGAATATGCTGTCTAGGTGGGTCATAACTTCCCTTCCAAGGAGTAAGCATCTTTTAATTGATGGCTGCTGTCACCATATGCAGTGCTTTTGGAAACCCCAAAAATAAAGTCTGCCACTATTTCTCCATCTATTTGCCATGAAGTGATGGGACCGGATGCCATGATCTTAGTTTTCTGAATGTTGAACTTTAAGCCAACTTTTCCACTCTCCACTTTCACTTTCATCAAGAGTCTCTTTAGTTCTTCTTCACTTTCTGCCATAAGGGTGGTGTCATCTGCATATCTGAGGTTATTGATATTTCTCCTGGCAATCTTGATTCCAGCTTGTGTTTCTTCCAGTCCAGTGTTTCTCATGATGTACTCTGCATATAAGTTAAATAAGCAGGGTGACAATATACAGCCTTGACGTACTCCTTTTCCTATTTGGAACCAGTCTGTTGTTCCATGTCCACTTAACTGTTGCTTCCTGACCTACATACAGATGTCTCAGGAGGCAGATCAGGTGGTCTGGTATTACCATCTCTTTCAGAATTTTCCACAGTTTATTGTGATTCACACAGTCAAAGGCTTTGGCATAGTCAATAAAGCAGAAGTAGATGTTTTTCTGGAACTCTCTTGCTTTTTCGATGATCCAGTGGATGTTGGCAATTTGATCTCTGGTTCCTCTGCCTTTTCTAAAACCAGCTTGAACATCTGGAAGTTTATGGTTCACATATTGTCAATCTGGCTTAGAGAATTTTGAGCATTACTTTACTAGCATGTGAGATGAGTGCAATTGCCTGATAGTTTGAACATTCTTTGGCATTGCCTTTCTTTGGAATTGGAATGAAAACTAACCTTTTCCAGTCCCATGGCCACTGCTGAGTTTTCCAAATTTTCTGGCACATTGAGTGCAGCACTTTCACAGCAACATTTTTCAGGATTTGAAATAGCTCAACTGGAATTCCATCACCTCCACTAGCTTTGTTCATAGTGATCTTTTCTAAGGCTCATTTGATTTCACATTCCATGATGTCAGGCTTTAGGTGAGTGATCACTCAATCATGATTATCTGGTTCATGAAGAACCTAGTAACATATTAAAAATATTATGCATAAGGTAGATTAATGATATAAAAATCCACTACTATAATAGATCAATAGAATAAATGACAAAAAGCATGAATGATCATTTCATTATGTGGAAAAAAAAAAAAAAAACCTTGACAAAAATCCAATACCTCTTTATGATAAAAACATTCAACAAGTAACAGAAGAGACCAGCCTCAGCTTAATGAAAAGCATCTATGAAAATTCCATGGGTATAATACTTAATAGTGAGACAGATTTCCCCCATGGTCAGAGACAAGGGAATGTTCATTTTTGACATTGTTATGCAACACTGCATGGGTGGTTATTTTCAGGACATTTAGGCCAAAAAAGAGAAAGAAAAAGAAAAAAAAGTTATCTTGATTGGAAATTAAGAAGTAAATTATCTCTATTCACAGCAGACATGACCCTGCACACAGAAAATCCTTAGGAATGCATAAGTAACTACTAGAACTAATAACAAGGTCCATATAGTTAAAGCCAAGATACAAAATAATTTGTATTTCCATACTATCAATGAACAATACATAAATGAAATTAAGAAGATAATTCTATTTACAATAGCATCAAGAATAGAAAAATACTTAAGAATGACTTTAACAAGAGAAAACTTATATACTATGAAAATTTTAAAATATCATGTGAGAACATAAAGAATAATTAAACAAATAGAAA
Source organism: Bubalus kerabau (assembly GCF_029407905.1). Taxonomy (NCBI): domain Eukaryota; kingdom Metazoa; phylum Chordata; class Mammalia; order Artiodactyla; family Bovidae; genus Bubalus; species Bubalus kerabau. Next base: position 8,803,741 of record NC_073645.1, read on the forward strand.
GATCTAAAATGGTGATATTCTCCAAACTGATCTATAGATTAAATGTAATTCCTATGAAAATCCCAGTTTGAAACTGCCTTTTGTTTTTTGCAGAAATTGACAAACTGATCATAAAATTCATAGGGAAATGCAAGTGACCCTGAAGAGCCAAAACTGTCCTGAATAAAGGTACAAAATTGGAGGACACACACTTCTCAATTTCAAAATGTACTATCAAACTACAGTACCCAAGACAACGTGGGGCAAGCATAAAGAAAAATATATAGACCAATGGAATAGAAGCCAGTCAGGTCATCCCTGGTGGTCTAATGGTTACGAATCTGCTTATGCAGGAAATGTGAGTTCAATGCCTGGTCTGGGAAGATTCCACATTCCATGGAGCAACTAAACCTAAACACCACAGCTACTCAACCCACAAGCCAACTACTAAAGCCCACATGCCCAAGAGCTAGTGCACTGCACCAAGGGAAGCATCTGCAACGAGAATCCTGCACACCACAACTAAAGAGAAAGCCTGCATGCAGCAACAAAGGCCCAGAGCAGCCAAAACTATACAAATAAAATTCTGAAATAAAAGACTTCAGAAGTTAACCCTCACATGGCCAATTGTTTTGTAAATATGTTAAATCTTGTTTTTCAACAAGACAATTCAATAGGGGAAAAAAAAAAAAGTCTTGAAAAAATGGTGCTGTGCCAGTTTAGTATCCACAAGCAGAAGAATGAATCTGGAACCTACTCTCAAATCATACATAATTCAAAATGGATCAACAACCTAAATGTAAAAGCTAAAACAATAAAGCTCAGCACTGAAGAAATGATGTTTTTGAACTGTGGTGTTGGAGAAGACTTTTGAAAGTACCTTGGACTGCAAAGAGATCCAGCCAGTCCATTCTAAAGGAGATCAGTCCTGGGTGTTCATTGGAAGGACTGATGCTAAAGCTGAAACTCCAATACTTTGGCCACCTCGTGTGAAGAGTTGACTCATTGGAAAAGACTCTGATGCTGGGAGGGATTGGGGGCAGGAGGAAAAGGGGATGGCAGAGGATGAGATGGCTGGATGGCATCACTGACTCGATGGACATGAGTTTGGGTAAACTCTGGTAGTTGGTGATGGACAGGGAGGCCTGGCGTGCTGCAATTCATGGGGTCACAAAGAGTCAGACACGACTGAGCGACTGAACTGAACTGAAAACAATAAAACTTTTAGAAGAAATATTAAGTGTAAATCTTCAGGACCTTGGGATAGGCATTGGTTTCTTAAATATAAAACATCAAAAACACAAACTACAGAAGAAAAAAATTGCCAAAAAAAAAAATTACTTCATCAAAATTTAAACTTTTGTGCTTCAAAGGATACCATAAAGAAACTAAAAGATAATACACTGATGCTGCTGCTGCTGCTAAGTTGCTTCAGTCATATCCGACTCTTTGCAACCCCATAGACAGCAGCCCACCAGGCTCCCCTGTCCCTGGGATTCTCCAGGCAAGAACACTGGAGTGGGTTGCCATTTCCTTCTCCAATGCATGAAGGTGAAAAGTGAAAGTGAAGTCGCTCAGTCCTGTCTGACTCTGAGTGACCCCATGGACTGCAGCCTACCGGGCTCCTCCGTCCATGGGATTTTCCAGGCAAGAGTACTGGAGTGGGGTGCCATCGCTTTCTACGAAAAGATAATACACAGAAGGGGACAAAATATTTGTAAAATGTACATCTGAAAAAAGATGTGTACAGAGTATATAAAGAACTACATTCAGAGTGTTCATACTATATACTATAGAATCAGATCAGGTCAGATCAAATCAGTCGCTCAGTCGTGTCCAACTCTTTGCAACCCCATGAATCGCAGCACGCCAGGCCTCCCTGTCCATCACCAACTCCCGGAGTTCACTCAGACTCACATCCATCAAGTCAGTGATGCCATCCAGCCATCTCATCCTCTGTCATCCCCTTCTCCTCCTGCCCCCAATCCCTCCCAGCATCAGAGTCTTTTCCAATGAGTCAACTCTTCACATGAGGTGGCCAAAGTACTGGAGTTTCAGCTTCAGCATCATTCCTTCCAAAGAAATCCAGGGCTGATCTCCTTCAGAATGGACTGGTTGGATCTCCTTGCAGTCCAAGGGACTCTCAAGAGTCTTCTCCAACACCACAGTTTAAAAGCATCAATTCTTCGGTGCTCAGCCTTCTTCACAGTCCAACTCTCACATCCATACATGACCACAGGAAAAACCATAGCCTTGACTAGAGGAACTATAGAATACTACCTATAAATAATGACCATTATGGTCAAGCAGATGAACTCAATGTAACATGTACATTTTAGGCATTTACTTAAAAATTGTAGATTATATAATTTTGTAGAAAAATTTTATGGTTAATATGTTAACCTCATTTTCCTTATGCTAAGTTGCTTCAGTCGTGTCTAACTCTTTGCAACCCTGTGGACTGTAGCCCAACAGGCTCCTCTGCCATGGGATTCTCCAGGCAAAAATACTGAAGAGGGTGGCCATGTCCTCCTCCAGCAGATCTTCCCAACCCAGGGAATGAAGCCACATCTCTTGTCCCCTGCATTTGCAGGCAAGTTCTTTACCGCAAGCACCACCATGCCTCAATTATTTCCCTTACAAGCAATTTGCATAAATGTTATTCTTAAATGTTTCAGTATCACTTGGAAAAGTAACTAAAAATTGAAAATTAGATTTGTTTTAACTAAAAGATACATGATCATTGGTGCAAATTGTAAAAACATTTGTTTTTCTCCATCTCTAGCCTTAAAGACATTAAAAATTTGCATAAACATTCACTGATATTGTCTCTCTTAGTCCAGGGAAAATTTCCTGACAAGTATGACTGAGCTCTCTTTATATAATTCATTTCATAGGTGCAAAACATATCCTAAAAAATATTATTATTATTAAACCATTTCAGCAATTTTCCCCCAAAAGTTATAATAGCAACTTGTGGAAATGCAGAGATTTTCTTGAAGTATCTTTTTGGTGAGGAGTTTGGGGTTCAAGGGAAGGAGAAATAAGGTTATATTTTATGCCAAAAAATGAATATTAGGACTATATGTATGCAATTGACACATATGGTATAATTGACATGGGATTCTTCAAAATTCATTTCAGGCAGGATTTGCTTTCTGAAAAGCCCTTTTATAAAATGCTTATGATCCAAAGCACTTGCCCAAAGTCTCTTTGCAAAGACAGTATCCTTGTGAATTCAAAATAAAGTTTGACTTCCATTTGACTTTTCAAATGGAAGCATTATAATAGAGTAATAAAGCAAGCATTATAATAGAGTAATCTCCAGTTAACATGGTTTCTACCATTTATTTAGAAAAGGATTCTGTTTTTAAATACCCTCAAGAAGATTCTCCTTACAGGTCAGCAGCAAATAGACCTTAGCAGGGCTATTGTAGAACTGCATCAGTGTTTTGTCAGGCTCATTACACAAAAACACTAGGAATAATAATTGTAAGTAAAATACTACCTAATCCTCAGAGGCTTTAATGAGAGGGGTGGACTCGTGGATCAAGAAAGGAACACTCCTCTTCCCTTTTAACTGGCAGCATCTTTGCCCATCCCGGTATGGTGGATCCCTGATGGGTCAGCTTTAAGACTTCTGATCTATTCAGAAAAGAATATTTTTTAAAAAGAATCACATCAGCTTAATTTGCATAAAAGAGGTTATACTGAGAGCAAAATTCACTGATCTCATAAATAGACACTGATAAGTTCAAAAGAGCTTAGTATCCTTGAATTTGAATCTAGGGAGAATAGCTCACTTTAATGTTAGTAATTTTCAAGGCTTTTTATCTAGTAGCTTACGAGATGAGCTTGCTCCAGGATTCTAGATAATCCTGTTCCCTCATAAATGCCCTTGGAAATGTATGTGGGTTGACTGCAGAACTACTTCTGGCATGAAGATGGGTGCAGCAGGCTTTGGAAGTTATTTATTTCACTGCTATGGCATTCCTAGACAGAGTGCCTGGCAGAGGCTTTATGCCCACAGTGGTGAATGTGGGATTGACTACAACATACTTGAATATTTATGGTTGAGATGTATTATTTCCTTTTTCTAATTCTGAGTATCATTGCAGATATTCAATTTTCCCTAGAGACTGTCACTAGATTATCATTTAAATTGCTCACTGAATCACACACAGGAAAGCAATGACTAATGTTATTTTTAACCATTTAGCATAATTCCTTATATCATTTTCATTTTACTTGAATGCAGGAACATTAAAATTGTAATAAAAATAACATTAGATAGAAGCAAGTTTACTCAAAAAACTATATAGGAAAAACCTCTGACTTTCATCTGACCTTTCATCTGGCCTTGTGTGTGTGTGTGTGTGTGTGTGTTAGTCACTCAGCACTCAGTCATATCTGACTCTTTGCCACCCCATAGACGGCAGACCCAACAGGTTCCTCTGTCTATTGAATTCTTCAGACAAGAATACTAAGATTCCCTTCCCCAGGGGGTCTTCCTGACCCAGGAATCAAACCTGGGTCTCTTGCAATATTTCCAACAAAAGCTTTTTTTTTTTAATTTTCAAGAATCAATTACTATAACAAGTGTCATATCTTACGTACTGTGAGAGTCACACAGTAGCGTAAGATACAAAAGCTTTATAATGTAGCTGATGGAAAAACTACCTATACACAAATTGTCATTCAGACCAAAATCATGTCTGACTCTGCAACCCCATGGATTGCAGCATGCCAGGCTTCCCTGTCCATCACTATCTCCTGATTTTGCTCAAATTCATGTCCACTGAGTTGGTGATACTATCTAACCATCTTAAACTCTGTTGCCTCCCCTTGTCCTTTTGCCTTCAATCTTTCCTAGCATCAGGGTCTTTTCCATTGAGGAGGCTCTTCACATAAGGTGGCCAAGGTATTGGAGCTTCAGCATCAGTGCTTCCATGAATATTCAGGGTTGATTTCCTTTAGAAATGATTGGCTTGATCGCCTTGGAGCCCAAGGGACTTTCAAGTGTCTTCCAAACCACAATTCAAAGGAATCAATTCTTTGGCCTTCAGCCTTCTTTATGGGCCAACTCTCACATTTATATATGACTACTGGAAAAACCATAGCTGTGACTGTGTAGACCTTTGTCAGCAAAGTAATGCCTCTACTTTTTAATATGCTATATCATAGTTCTTGTCATAGTTTTTTCTTCCAAGGAGCAAGCATCTTTTAATTTCATGGCTGCAGTCACCATCCACAGTGATTTTGGAGCCAAAGAAAAGAAAATCTGTCCCAGTTTCCACTTTCCCCCTTCTATCTGCCATAAAGTGAAGGGACTGGATTTCATGATGTTAGTTGTTTTTAATGCTGACATTCAAGCCAGGTTTTTCACTCCTCTTTCACCCTTATCAAGAGATTCTTTAGTTCCTCTTCATTTTCTGCCATTAGAATGGTATCATCTGCATATCTGAGGTTGTTGTACTACAAGCACTGAATTTCAGACTCTTGTTGATTACAAGGGCTATTCTATTTCTTCTAAGGGATTCTTGCCCACAGTACGTAGATGTAATGGTCATTTGAATTAAATCCACCCATTTCCATCCATTTTAGTTCACTGATTCTTAAGATGTCAATGTTCACTCTAGCTGTCATCTGGTTGACCACGTCCAATTAACCTTGATTCATGGACCTAATATTACAGGTTCCTATGTAATATTGTTAGAATGTGCTCCTGACAGAATGTGGTCCACTGGAGAAGGAAATGGCAAACCATTTCAGTATTTTTTCCTTGAGAACCCCATGAACAGTATGAAAAGGCAAAATGATAGGCTACTGAAAGAGGAACTCCCCAGGTCGGTAGGTGCCCAATATGCTACTGGAGATCAGTGGAGAAATAACTCCAGAAAGAATGAAGGGATGGAGCCAAAGCAAAAACAATACCCTGTTGTGGATATGACTGGTGATAGAAGCAAGGTCCCATGCTATAAAGAATAATATTGCATAGGAACCTGGAATGTTAGGTCTATGAATCAAAGCAAATTGAAAGTGGTCAAACAGGAGATGGAAAGAGTGAACATCGACATTCTAGGAATCAGCGAACTAAAATGGACTGGAATGGGTGAATTTAACTCAGATGACCATTATACCTACTACTGAGGGCAGGAATCCCTTAGAAGAAATGCAGTAGCCATCATAGTCAACAAAAGAGTCTGAAATGCAGTACTTGGATGCAATCTCAAAAACGACAGAATGATCTCTGTTCATTTCCAAGGCAAACCATTCAATATCACAGTAATCCAAGTCTATGCCCCAACCAGTAATGCTGAAGAAGCTGAAGTTGAACAGTTCTATGAAGACCTACAAGACCTTTTAGAACTAACACCCAACAAAGATGTCCTTTTCATTATAAGGAACTGGAATGAAAAAGTAAGAAGTCAAGAAACAACTGGAGTAACAGGGAAATTTGGCCTTGGAGGATGGAATGATGCAGGGCAAAAGCTAATAGAGTTTTGCCAAGAGAACGCACTGGTCATAGCAAACACCCTCTTCCAACAATACAAGAGAAGACTCTACACATGGACATCACCAGATAGTCAACATCAAAATTAGACTGATTCTATTCCTCATGCAAAGAGTTGACTCATTGGAAGAGACTCGGATGCTGGGAGGGATTGGGGGCAGGAGGAGAAGGGGACGACAGAGGATGAGATGGCTGGATGGCATCACTGACTTGATGGATGTGAGTTTCAGTGAACTCCAGGAGTTGGTGATGGACAGGGAGGCCTGGCGTGCTGCGATTCATGGGGTCGCAAAGAGTCGGACACGACTGAGCGACTGATCTGATCTGATCTGATCTGATTCTTTGCAGCCAAAGAAGAAGCTCTATACAGTCATCAAAAACAAGACTGGGAGGTGACTGTGGCTCAGATCATGAACTCCTTATTGCAAAGTTCAGACTTAAATTGAAGAAAGTAGGGAAAACCACTAGACCATTCAGGTATGACCTAAATCAAATCCCTTATGGTTATACAGTAGAAGTGAGAAATAGATTTAAGGGATTAGATCTGATAGATAAGAGTGCCTGATGAACTACGAATGGAGGATTGTGACAGTGTACAGGAGACAGGGATCAAGACCATCCCCATGGAAAAGAGATGCAAAAAGGCAAAATGGCTGTCTGGAGAGGCCTTACAAATAGCTGTGAAAGAAAGAGAAGTGAAAAGCAAAGGAGAAAGGGAAAGATATAAGTATCTGAATGCAGAATTCCAAAGAATAGAAATGCCAGATAAGAAAGCCTTCTTCAGTGATCGATGCAAAGAACTAGACGAAAACAACAGAATGGGAAAGACTAGAGATCTCTTCAAGAAAATTAGAGATCCCAAGGGAACATTTCAAGCAAAGATGGGCTCGATAAAAGACAGAAATGGTATGGACCAAACAGAAGCAGAAGATATTAAGAAGAGGTGGGAAGAATACACAGAACTGTACAAAAAATATCTTCAAGGCCAAGATAATCAGGATGGTGTGATCACTCACCTAGAGCTAGACGTCCTGGAATCTGAAGTCAAGTGGGCCTTAGAAAGCATCACTACCAACAAAGCTAGTGGAGGTGATGGGATTCCAGTTGAGCTACTTCAAATCCTGAAAGATGATGCTGTGAAAGTGCTGCACTCAATATGTCAGCAAATTTGGAAAGCTCAGCAGTGGCCACAGGACTGGAAAAGGTCAGTTTTCATTCCAATCTCAAAGAAAGGCAATGTCAAAGAATGCTCAAACTACTGCACAATAGCACTCATCTCACATGTTAGTAAAGTAATGCTCAAAATTCTCCAAGCCAGGCTTCAGAAATTCATGAACCCCGAACTTCCAGATGTTCAACCTGGGTTTAGAAAAGGCAGAGGAACCAGAGATCAAATTGCCAGCATCCGCTGGATCATCAAAAAAGCAAGAGAGTTTCAGAAAAACATCTATTTCTGCTTTATTGACTATGCCAAAGCCTTTGACTATGTGGATCACAATAAACTGTGGAAAATTCTTCAAGAGATGGGAATACCAGACCACCTGACCTGCCTCTTGAGAAACATGTATGTAGGTCAGGAAGCAACAAGTAGAAGTGGACATGAACAACAGACTGGCCCCAAATAGGAAAAGGAGTACGTCAAGTCTGTAATTTGTCACCCTGCTTATTTAACTTATATGCAGAGTACATCATGAGAAACGCTGGACTGGAAGAAGCACAAGCTGGAATCAAGATTGACAAAAGAAATATCAATAACCTCAGATATGCAGATGACACCACCCTTATGGCAGAAAGTGAAGAGGAACTAAAAGCCTCTTGATGAAAGTGAAAGAGGAGAGTGAAAAAGTTGGCTTAAAACTCAACATTCAGAAAACTAAGATCATGGCTTTTGGTCCCATCACTTCATGGAAAATAGATGGGGAAACAGTGTCAGACTTTATTTTGGGGGGCTCCAATATCACTGCAGATGGTGACTGCAGCCATGAAATTAAAAGACACTTACTCCTTGGAAGGAAAGTTATGACCGATCTAGATAGCATATTGAAAAGCAGAGATATTACTTTGCCAACAAAGGTCCATCTAGTCAAGGCTATGGTTTTTCCTGTGGTCATGTATGGATGTGAGAGTTGGACTGTGAAGAAAGCTGAGCACCGAAGAATTGATGCTTTTGAACTGTGGTGTTGGAGAAGACTGTTGAGAGTCCCTTGGACTGCAACATCCAACCAGTCCATTGTAAAGGAGATCAGTCCTGGGTGTTCTTTGGAAGGAATGATGCTAAAGCTGAAAATCCAGTACTTTGGCCACCAGATGCGAAGTGTTGACTGACTGGAAAAGACTCTGATGCTGGAGGGATTGGGGGCAGGAGAAGAAGGGGACGACAGAGGATGAGATGACTGGATGGCATCACTGACTCGATGGACATGAGTTTGAGTGAACTCTGGGAGTTGGTGATGGACAGGGAGGCCTGGCGTGCTGCTATTCATGGGATCACAAAGAGTCGGACACGACTGAGTGACTGAACTGAACTGAACTGATGTAATATTGTTCTTTACAGTATCAGATTTTATTTTCACCACCAGATACATCAACAACTGAGTGACATTTCAGCTTTTCCCAGCCACTTCATTCTTTCTGGAGCTTTTAGTAATTGCCCGCCACTCTTCCTCTGTAGTGTATTGGACACCTTCCAACCTTCTCTTTTGGTGTCATATCTTTTTGCCTTTTCATAATATTCATAGTGTCCTTCTGGCTTGAATACTGCGGTAGTTTGCCATTTCCTCCTCCAGTGAACCACATTTTGTCAGAACTCTTCACTATGACCCTTCTGTTTTGGGTGGCCCTGCACAGCATAGCTCATAGCTTCATTGATTTACACAAGCTCCTTTGCCACAAAAAGGCTGTGATCCGTGAGATTTGAGACCTGTGATAATCCAAATAGAGCTTTAATCTATCTGATCCATGATGTACTCAGACTTCAGTTCAATAGGTTTATAAGGTGATAGACCTATGCTATTTTAAGCTGCCAAACTTGTGGCAATTTATTACAACAGCAACAGAAAATTAATATAATCAATATAATATTGAGAAAATTTTAAAATAAAACTTTAAGCAGAGATGAATAAATATAAAATTTTGAAAAATTTATAAAATAAAGAATATTTGAAAAAAAGTTTCAAATCTGAAGCATTTTTAAGGATGAATGACCTTGTCCATCTTTATAAGTGAGACTTGTGTTCTTCCTTGTATATTCTCTTAAAATTTCTCTCTTATACACTGCCTCAATGATAGGATTTCCATAAATTCACTCAAAAGATAAAGGAAAAGTTCCTAATGGCTCTTACCTTAGACATCACTTGTTCCATAGCATAGGATTTGCTGCTTATTCATTCCATTTACTTTCAATGTTTTATATGATACCTATCATTAGCATAAATCTTTAAATTTGTTTTCAGGTGCATCACTAAACTAATAACCTTTAGCACTTACAAAAAATACATAGTAATTCTTAAAATGTCAGATACCTTGCTTCTACTTCAATGCTTTTCAGCTGAGCCATGCCAAGTTTACTGCTGCTAAGATATTTCCTTGTTATTTAGTCACTAAGTCATGTCTGATTCTTTGTGACCCCATAGACTGCAGCCCACCATGATCCTCTGTCCATGGGATTTCTCAGGCAACAATGCTAGAGTGGGTAGCCATTTCCTTCTCTAGGGGATCTTCCTGACTCAGGGGTCAAACCCATGTCTCCTGCATTAACAGATGGATTCTCTACTGCTGAACCACCAGGCAAGCCCAAGATTTTTTCTTACTAACACACAATTGATACATTCATCAATATCATCTAATTAGCACATTATTAGTAATGAAAATCATAATCTATTAGGAGTGTAAGTGAAACGTCTTTAATTCAATCTTTCTAACTCCAACCTAGCTACATTTGGACTGGGTAAATATGTGACTTGTGACATTCTGGGTTCCCTAGCATAGTTACCATGAAGAGCAGAATAATGCTTCCCAGAGATTTTCATGCATAATCCCTGGAAAATAAATATTGTATGAAATATACAAGATAGAATTAAGTTTTCAGATGGAATTAAGGTTGACCATAATATAAGGAAATTATCCTGGATTATTTGGAAGGCAGACTTAAAGATCCTGGGGTTCTTTAAATATGGAAGATGGAGGCAAAAGAGTAAGGTACAAAGAGAGATCCGAGGATGCTATGATGCTAGCTTTAAAATAGAGAAATATATAATAGATCAAGGATTGCAGGTGGCCTCTAGAAACTGGAAAAGGCAATAATATGGATTTTCTTTAGGTTCTTCAGGAAGAATGTAGTCTCTCTGATGCTCTAATATTAACCCAGTGAGACCCATGTCATACTTCTGAACTTTAGAACTGTAAGATAATAAATGTGTGTTTTCCTACTCACCATTGAGCTTGTGGTGATTTATTGCAGCAATAATAAGAAACTAATTCAGTCAATATTGACGTAAAGAACACTGAAGAAAATCCACACATCCTAGAAGTACCAGGGAATCATTGTCTATTCTAGAAAGATCCATCCTTATATGAGTTTATTAAATCCAGATTTTCCTCCACATGCTTGTTCCAAAAAGAAACAATGTGCATGGTTGGCATTACTAGAACTACAGCAGATGACCAACATTACAAATGATTATTTGCAAGAAACAGAAATCATTATCACATCTTCTCCAAACAGGGTTCTCTGATCTAACTGCCAGCTGATGGATTCCAGTGGTCTTTATTCTTTTTTTTTTATTTTTTTATTTTTAAACTTTACATAACTGTATTAGTTTTGCTGCATACAAGAAGGTAAGCTAACAGCAAACTCAGCCCCACTCCATCAATCCTCTTCAATGTCAGCCTATAATTTTTAGTGCTCCTCTTTCTCTTGAAATTCTATAAGAGCTCAAAAATAATTGGAAGCACTCCATAAATTCTTCCTTTGAACATACTGATTGATCTCAGTTCAACTTCTTCAAACATCCCTAGGTATTCTATTATCAGAAATTTTCAAAAGACCTCTTTTTTTGAGCAAAATGATACTTTTTAAATGAAACTGAAGTTTCTAGAAATATAAAGGACCTGAGCTGGTTTTTTTCAATAGGATAGCCTACTCCTCAAATACACAACAGTCATTAGATAAGTCTTCAAATTATGTGCTTATTACCCTTAACATTTTTGCTGTTGGCACTTAGTCAAGAGATTCTCCTTAGAATCAAGGAATGTAAGCTCTGACAGAGACTAGCAAAGCCTTGGGCAGCTGGGAAGTTCATTTATCTTTCTCTTCCATTTTCCCTCAAATTGAGTTCATAATTTCTGCCAGGAGTGGTGTGAGAGTTAATTAAGTGTTAAAATAAAGAACTACTGGAGTAACCTTTGAGCACTGTGACATGTACCTACTAACTTTCAATTCAGCTCTTCATTTTTTAACCATCTTCCCTGAGTAAGACTTCATTTATCAATTTACATAACTATGTTAATATCTATACCCATATCTTGAACTAAATTGAGATACAGTTCTATGCATTATTTTCTTGGAGAAAAAATTTTTTAAAAAGTTCTCTTTATAATTTGATGCGTTCAAAATGCTTTTTGTATGTATACCAACTCTTAGAACAACATAAAATAAACCAATCAACTAAATAAATACAACCTCACCAGCTACTTTTCTGCCAAAAAAACCCCTTAGAATATGAAAATAATAACATTAATTTAAAAATTAGTAATTATAATAAATCTAAGGTTTGTTTTATTCTCCTCCAGGGTATTGTTTTCTTTAATCATCTTTTTCAAAAAGTTATTAAGGTATAAATTGTATATAATAAAATACATCTATTTAAACATTTAGTTTAATAAGCTATAAAATATATATATACCCATGTAACCAAAACCAAAATCAAGTTATAGAATATTTCTATAACTTGAAAAGTCCCCTCATGCCCTTTTGCAATAAATTACTCCCATCATTTAATCCACTAGGCTCTTCCTTTTTATGTTTGCTTGTATTTTTCAAGAAGTTATATAAATAAATCATTCGGTATGTAATTTTAGTGTTTGGATTCCTCACTCAGTATCTTTTAGAGACTCATTCATGTTGTTGAATGAATAAGTTGCATGTAACTTTTTGTTTCTCAGTAGCATCATATTGTATAGATATATTTTCTTTATTCTTTCATCTGTTGTTGGACATTTGAGGTGTCTCCAGTTTCTGGCTAATAGGAATAAAGTTGTTAAGAAAACTCCTGTATAAATGCTTTTATGGACATAAGATTTTATTTCTCTTGATAAATACTTAGAAGAGTCATCGCTAGGTTGTAGTTTAAGCGCACATTTAACTTGGTAAGGTACTACTACTGTTTTCCAAAGGATATCACTTTACATTCTCAATAGCTGTGCACGAACATTCCAGTGGCTGTATATACTGGCCAATACTTGATATTGTCAATCTTTTAAATTAGAGCTGTTCAAATGAATGTGTGTGGCTTTTCATTGTGATTTTATTTTGAATGTCTCAGTGATTTTTCATGTGCTTTTTTACCATTCATATGTGTTTCTCTATGAAGTGATTATTTAAATATTTTGCCTATGTTTTTAGTAGGATTTTTGCCATCTTATTATTGTTTTCATAGATATTTATACAGTCTAGATGCATTTTTTCATACATCTATTATATTTTTTCTAATGTGTGGCTTGAAAGTGAAAAGTGAAAGTCACTCTTTGCGATCCCATGGATTATACAGTCTATGGAATTGTCCAGGCCATAATACCGGAGTGGGTAGCCCTTCCCTTCTCCAGGGGATCTTCCCAACTCAGGTTTGAACCCAGGTCTCACCACACTGCAGTCTGATTCTTTACCAGCTGAGCCACAAAGGAAGCCCAAGAATACTGGAGTTGGTAGCCTATCCCTTCCCCAGTGGATCTTCCTGATCCAGGAATCGAACCGGGGTCTCCTGCACTGCAGGCAGATTCTTTACCAACTGAGCTATCAGGGAAGCCCTGAACTGTGGCTTACCTTTTCAATATTTTATGGAGTTTAAATATAATTTATCATTTGCTTCTTTTCCTGTTTGTTCTTTTCGTGTTCTAAGAAACCTTTGCTCAGCCCAAGGTTTCAGCATTATCTCTCTTTTATTGTATTAGCTTTTACATTTACATCCATGATACATTTTAATTTAGTCTTTACATATGATATGAGGCAAAGGCAAAGGTTCATTCTTTTATATGAAAATACAGTTATATTAACACCATTTATTTTTTCCACACTGAGTACCTTGAAGCCTTTGTCAAAATTAATTGACCACACACTTCCACATTTTCAGGTCTGCTCTATTGATTTATACATCTATATTTATGCCAGCACCACACTGTTTTTAACACACTAACCTTATCACAGTCTTTATTACTCTAACCTTATAAGGAGTAATAAAATCAGTAGTATAAGTGCTATAACCTTGCTATTTTTCAAAACTGCTTTCCCTATTCTAGGTCCTTTGCATTTCCTGTACATGTTAGAATCAGCTTGAACCTATGTAATCACAATGGGTTCACTCTCTTTAAAAGACAATTTCTTATATTTGAAATGATTTAATAACATCTCTTTATTAAATTGTAATAATTTATTTTGGTGAATCATGTAAGTTTATATATTTTACTTTAACATGGTAAAATTATGAGATGAAATACTTCCAATTTAAATACTTTACTGTAAAAATAGGAGGAAGGGATAAAAGGATTAAGAAAACAAAGGAAATAAAAACAAAATAAGCATTTTTTCATATAACACTAAAGAGTTTCTATAAAAACAAAAATAATTAATAGATATGAATTTCTGTTTTTATATTTAACTCTACTCGAGATGAGACATATAAATGGTAGTATATTCTCTGAAGAAACATAAAAAACAAAAAGATGGAGCTAATCAAGATTCCCCAAAATGGTTTCAACATTCACTTACTATATGATAGTTGAATAATAAGACAAAAATAAAATTTTATTTAAGACTTTATGCTATATGAGAATGATGTAGATGTCAATAATACTCTACATATCTAATTTTAGGTTTCCAGATTCAACTCTGTAATAAATAAGCTGTTAAGCTTAGGAAGCCATTTTACTAAATTAAGTCTCAGTTCTACAGCAATAAAATAGGGCATGATAGTGGAGTACAATATAATTCTTAAAATTCTGAATAGCTTTGAAAATATAAAGAAAAATTTCTATAAAGTTCACACTAGCTCAATTGTCCTAGGTTCTTCAATCATAGTGTTATACTTTACTATTCCTTGAAATCCTAAAGTCTAAACAAGTATTTATTAACTGAGTAATCTATGTGGCTGACACTCTCAGAGCCATGAAACAATCAAAAACAAAGTGAATAGCATTTTCTGCTCTCAATATTCCAATATAACTCTTAGAAAAAGAAAGAAAGAAAGAAAAATCTGCCCTTGATAAAGGGCAGAATAAAAAATCAAGTTTCAAAATTAGCATCAGACAAATGTTGGAAAAGTTTGGAAAGGACAAACATTGGGAGTTGAGATCATTTTCAAACAATTTCCAAACCATCAATTGCTATGCGTTGCTCCTGCCTTTTCACCTGCTCCTTAACCATGGGTAGCTGGCCTTTCAGTCTTTCTGACTTTACTCTCAATGCCATTTTACTTAGCCTATCTAGTTTCATCTAATAAAATCTGTTGAGAAGTCAACATACTTGCAAATTATACTGTCACCCTGCTAACTTGTATAAGTACCTCAACATAAAGCAAATTATGCCCTTCTTTCTGGAATCTATCAAATACATGAGTATATATCTATGTTCCAACCTACAAGTGGAGTTGAAGGAATGAGTCTCTTTTGGGAGATATTTAGAAAAATGTGAACACACAAATATGTGAATTTACAATATCTTCATTTTCTTTTGTCTAACTCACATAGTTATTTGACTTTGAAAAACGTATTAGTAAAGATGATGAATTAACAGGAAAAGACTTGTCAAATAAGCGTTTCTTCCAAACTAATTGAAAACTCTGAGATTCTCACAAGGATATTAATTTGTTCTATTCTGACTTTGCCATCATTGTTAATGATGTTGCCATGTTCTAAGTGCTGCAAAGTGGGATAGATTTTTAAAATAACTGTGTTCTCAAAGTGGAATACATTCTCATATTTATGAACTAATTTATGGTCATATAGATGGTACAGGAAGAAAGAATAATAATTACATAGTATCCCTCACTTTTTAAATCTACTTTAAAAGAATAGTTTTCAATAAACAAAAATGAAAATCATATGAATATTATAGAAGTGAGATGAGTATAATAAGTGACATTATCCTAAAGAACTTGAAGCTGAAACTATCGTCTGAACAAAATTCTACAGAGACAGTATGATTAAACATGTTTGGAATGAGTAAAGAAAATGTAGAGCAAATAAAGAGATGATCAGTATTTGTGGGATGGAAATAAAATGTGAATCCCTAATCCAAGTATCAAGATATCCCATTTTATCTCAGGTAAGCAGGGTTGAACTGTATTTTTAATATTTTGAAACCTTACCCACTATATTGCATTCTACCTAAAGAAAACTTGTGCAAACAACAAGAAAGCACAGAGCCTGAAAGTTAGAAAAAGGAAGCCCAACAAATACAAGGTAGTATGTTTTATCTGGCATCCTTCAGATTGAGACACTAAATTTGAGGAACCCGCATAGAGTCATTGGAAATAACACCTCTGTTTACAAAAAAGGAATACATAATCAAGTGTCACTGTAGTCCAAATGAAAAGTCTGTCATGATATTTCACCTTACTTTACTTTCATTTTCATTTCTAAGCAACATTCCATTTATAATTTGATGATAATGAAAGTTGTGACCTAGCTAGGCAGTTTCAACATTGCAGTTAATGAAAATAATATTCTTCACTGTCAGTTAATGTATTGACCTTGCTTATTCTCTAGGATATTTTGACCACAGGACTAGAAGAGGTCAGTTTTCATTCAAATCCAAAAGAAGGGCAATGCCAAAGAATGTTCAAACTACTGCACGATTGCGCTTATCTCACATGCTAGCAAAGTAATGCTCAAAACTATCCAGCCAGGCTTCAACAGTATGTGAACCAAGAAATTCCAGATGTTCAAACTGGATTTAGAAAAGGCAAAGGAACCAGAGATCAAATCACCAACATTCATTGGATCATAAAAAGCAAGAGAATTCCAGAAAAATATCTACTTCTGCTTTATTGATTATGCCAAAGCCTTTGACTGTATAGATCACAACAAACAGTGGAAAATTCTTCAAGAGATGTGAATATCAGACCACCTGACCTGCCTCCTGAGAAATCTGTGTGCTGGTCAAGAAGCAACAGTTAGAAACAGACATGGAGTAACAGACTGGTTCCAAATTAGGAAAGGTGTACATCAAGGTTGTATATTGACACCCTATTATTTAACTTACATGCAGAGTACATCATGTGAAATGCTGGGCTGAATGAAGCACAAGCTGGAATCAACTGTGCCAGGAGAAATATCAATAACCTCAGATATGACTTCCTTGGTGGTTCAGATGGTAAAGCATCTGCCTACAATGTGGGAAACGCAGGTTTGATCCCTGGGTCAGGAAGATCCCCTGGAGAAGGAAATGGCAACCCATTCCAGTATCCTTGCCTGGAAAATCCCATGGGCAGAGGAGCCTGGTAGGCTACAGTCCATGGGGCCGTGAAGAGTCAGGCACAACTGAGCGACTTCAATTTTCACTTTCAGACATGCAGATGACACCACCCTTATGGAAGAAAGTGAAGAGAAACTAAAGAGCTTCTTGATGAAAGTGAAAGAAGGGAGTGAAAAAGCTGGCTTAAAACTCATCATTCAAAGAACTAAGATCATGGCATCCTGTTCCATCACTCCATGGCAAATAGATGGGGAAACAATGGAAACAGTGACAGACTTTACTTTCCTCGATTTCAAAATCTCTGCAGATGGTGCCTGCAGCCATGAAATTAAAAGATGCTTGCTCCTTGGAAGAAAAGCTATGACCAACATAGACAGCATATTAAAAAGCAGAGACATTACTTTGTCAACAAAAGTTGATCAGTCAAAGCTTGGTTTTTCCAGTAGTCATGTATGCATGTGAGAGTTGGACTATAAAGAAAGCAGAGTGCTGAAGAATTGATGCTTTTGAACTGTGGTGTTGGAGAAGACTCTTGAGAGTCCTTTGGACTTCAAGGAGATCCAGCCATTCCATCCTAAAGGAAATCAGTCCTGAATGTTCATTGGAAGGACTGATGCTGAAGCTGAAACTCCAATACTTTGGCCACCTGATGGGAAGAACTGACTCATTTGAAAAGACCCTGATGCTGGGGAAGATTGAAGGCAGGAGGAGAAGGGGATGACAGAGGATGAGATAGTTGGATGGCATCACCGACTCGATGGACATGAGTTTTAGTAAGCTCTTGGAGTTGGTGATGGATGCAGAAGACTGGCGTGCTGTTGTTCTTGGGGTCACAAAGAGTCAGACATAACTGAGTGACTGAACTGAACTGAACTGAATGTGAGTTGTCATCCCTTGTTTCACTTAACATAAGTACCCTAACAAAGGCCAAATGCTGAACAACAGGTAAATTATCCCAAACATTTACATGCAATCAGATCCCTTAGTGAACATTCAACTATCCTCTCTTGATAAAGCAAACTTTGTTTCAGTTCCAGTTCAGTCTCTCGGTCATGTCCGACTCTTTGCGACCCCATGAACTGCAGCACGCCAGGCCTCCCTGTCCATCACCAACTCCCGGAGTCTACCCAAACCCATGTCCATGTCCCTAGGTTACAATCCATGGGGTTGCAAATTGTTGGACATGACTCAGCGACTGAGCGCACTGAGGGCATCTATACAGTGCTATATATATTACATGTAATATGTATAATTCACTGCAGATGGTGACTGCAGCCATGAAATTAAAAGACACTTATTCCTTGGAAGAAAAGTTATGACCTACCTAGATAGCATATTGAAAAGCAGAGACATTACTTTGCCAACAAAGGTCCATCTAGTCAAGGCTATGGTTTTTCCTGTGGTCATGTATGGATGTGAGAGTTGGACTGTGAAGAAGGCTGAGCACCAAAGAATTGATGCTTTTGAACTGTGGTGTTGGAGAAGACTCTTGAGAGTTCCTTGGATTGCAAGGAGATCCAACCAGTCCATCCTGAAGGAGATCAGCCCTGGGATTTCTTTGGAAGGAATGATGCTAAAGCTGAAACTCCAGTACTTTGGTCACTTCATGCGAAGAGTTGACTCATTGGAAAAGACTCTGATGCTGGGAGGGATTGGGGCCAGGAGGAGAAGGGGACGACAGAGGATGAGATGGCTGGATGGCATCACTGACTTGATGGACGTGAGTCTGAGTGAACTCCGGGAGTTTGTGATTGACAGGGAGGCCTGGCATGCTGTGATTCATGGGGTCGCAAAGAATTGGACACAACTGAGCAACTGAACTGAACTGAACTGAATTAAACTATACCTATATACAAATTATAGATGAATTAGATTAATACAATTTATCATGAAAAATACTGAGAATAATCTAGACACAAAAGAATATATATTGTATAATTCTATTTTTATAAAGTAAAAAAACAACAAAATTAAGCAATAGCATTTAAGTCAAAATGATGGTTACCTTTGGGAATTCATCCTGAAATGGAATGTGGAGTGGTGGTGGTGGGGAGGGGTGTGTTGAAGTGGTCACAGTGTTCTTGTCCTGGCTTCCAGTTACACAGGTGCATTCGTTGTGACATCTTCTCAATCTATGTAAACAAACCAGGGATTTTGGAAAACAAAGTACTTCTGGACTGTCTGACCATGGGTTTCAAACGTGGTAGCGAACTCTAGTTCTGGTGTTCTGCAATGTACTTTTTCTTCATTATAGTTTTCTCACACTACATTATACTTGCTTCTTTGGTAGGTGTTTTTCCACTCATCTGTATCCCTATGAGGGCAGAAGCTGTAATTCTATTGCTAATTAGTGCATTCTGCAGCACGTAACACAGTATTCAGCAGATCAAAAGTTATCAGTCAACTATTTTGCTGAATATTGACACGAACCAGCAAAGAGACTATATAGGAAGAAAGGGAAAAGATAGCAATAATAAAGGCAAAAAGAATCCCAAGACCCTGCTGATGCCTGGGACAAGGCAGTGTTCAAATCTACCCGTCAGAAGTGTAATAGCCAATCAAGTTTCCAGATCTCTCAGCCAATCAGTATCCAGTCAGCTACGTGTCCTGAACAAATTAGGCGAAACCTAGATCTTTCACACAGGGTCACATAAAAACCTGAAGACAAAGAGGTAAAAGTAGCCCCATGGTCAGATTCTTTTGTTATTAAATGTTTTCTCTCCCTACTTGATTCTGCCCCGCCTCTTCAGCTTAGGAGGAGGTCGTGACCTGTGACCTTGTAGGTTGTCTGGCATTTACGCTCTTGTAGTTCTTGTGGCTTTTGACATGATGATAACCCTGACCAATGTGTTATGATTCTAGCCTGCCTAACTTCCCTGTTTGGCTTTAAAGTCTAGATAGAGGTTAAATTAAGCATATTTCTATTTTCTGTACCTCACTAGCATGGCTGTCTGATTTCCTGATGAAGCAGAATTTTAGAAGTAAAGCTACTTTAGAAATCACCAAATTTAATGCTCTAATTTTATATATACAAACATGGAAAACCAGAGAGTTTAAATGGCTGATCCAAGACAAGCCACATATATATGTAAAAAAGAAATAGATTTTAGAAGTTGTGCCATCTAACAGGTTGTATAAAATACAGTTTAAGAAAGCAAACCTCCAGTTTGGGCAAGTTGGGATTTAAACCACAATTTTGTCATTGTTACTTCAAGCTTATCTTCTGTAAACCATGTTAATATTATTCTGTACTTCTAGATATATTGTGTATATTAAATGAGATGCTATTTGTAGACCTCTAAGCTAAGCTTGGCACATTGCTATCATTAAATAAATGGTAATGTTAACCTTCTGATTTTCAGGTTCATTCTCTTTCCAGGAAGCCATAAAATCTCTTGATAAAATTGATATTTTTCTAGACAATTTTTAGTTGATAAATGAAATAGTTAACTATATTTCTCTTATTGGACTTCATCATTTTTTTTTTTTGTACTTAGCGTTTCATAAAGTGAATGACTTATTGTTTCAACCACTGTATCTCATAATGGATTTTCCATACAAAATATGACAGGTAATTAAATTTGAATGGAAATTCACTTTAAGTGGGTGTCTTAGATTTTAATTTACTAAGTCTGGAAACTCTACCTCACAGTCTACCAAAGTAGATTTTGCAAAATTCAATATCATTTTATGAGCAAAGACAACTTCAGACAAATACCAATTAAAGACTTATTTCAGTAAAATTTTTCAATATTCCCTCAGGTTTATTTACTCAATACTTCATTATTTTAATAAACATAAATACACCAAGCTTAAACTTCAGTGAGTAAGCATATCCTTTAGCTACAAATCTCTCTTATCAATAATTTTCTTTTTGTGAAAATTAACATTAGTGATCCCACAGAAAATTCTAGCTTAGACAGCCTTATTTTTTTATATTTCCCCATAATACCTGTGAGAGAAAATAGAAATTTTAAATAAGAAGTTTAAAATACTCCCTATTAAAAATAAAGAAGATATTCCCTCCCTTTTTTCTTATAGTATTTACTTAAAATATTTTTAATTGGAAGTTTTCATTTTTTTTTAATGTAGGTAAACCACTAGACCATCCAGGTATGACCTAAATCAAATCCCTTACAATTATACAGTGGAAGTGACAAACAAGTTTAAGGGATTAGATCTGGATAGACAGAGTGCCTGAAGAATTATGGATGGAGGTGTGTGACATTGTATAGGAGGCAGTGATCAATATCATACCCAAGAAAAAGAAATACAAAAAGGCAAAATGCTTGTCTGAGGAGGCCTTACCAATCCCTGAGAAAAGAAGAGAAGCTGAAGGCAAAGGAGAAAAAGAAAGATATACCCATTTGAAAGCAGAGTTTCAAAGAATAGCAAGGAAAAAACAACAAAGAGAATAGCAATAAGAAAGCCTTCCTAAGTGACCAGTGCAAAGAAATAGAGGAAAACAATAGAATGGGAAAGACTAGAGATCTATTCATGAAAATTAGAGATACCAAGGGAACATTTTATGCAAGGATGGGCACAATAAACTACAGAAATGGTATGGACCCACATAAGCAGAAGATATTGAAAAGAGGTTGCAAGAATACACGGAAGAGCTAAACAAAAAAAGATCTTCATGACCCAGATAACCATGGTGGTGTGATCACTCATCTAGAGCCAGACATCCTGGAAAGCAAAGTCAAGCGGGCCTTAGAAAGCATCACTATGAACAAATCTAATGGAGGGGATGGAAGTCCAGTTGAGCTATTTCAAATCCTGAAAGATGATGCTCTAAAAGTGTTGCACTCAATGTGCCAACAAATTTGGAAAACTCAGCAATAGTCACAGGACTGGAAAAGATCAGTTTTTATTCCAATCACAAAGAAAAGCAATGCCAAAGAATGATCAAACTACTACACAATTACAATCATCTCACACACTAGCAAAGTAGTACTCAAAATTGTCCAAGCCAAGCTTCAACAGTACATAAACCATGAACTTCCAGGTGTTTAAGCTATATTTAGAAAAGGCAGAGAAACCAGAGATCAAATTGCCAACATCCATTGGATCATCGAAAAAGCAAGAGACTCCCAGAAAAACATCTACTTCTGCTTTGTTGACTATGCCAAAACCTTTGACTATGTGGGTTACAACAAATGGCCTTGAACTGTGTGGATCACAACAGACTGTGGAAAATTCTTAAAGAGATGGGAATACCAGATCACCTGACCTGCCTCCTGAGACATCTGTATGCAGGTCAGGAAGCAACAGTTAAAACTGACATGGAACAACAGACTGGTTCCAAATTGGGAAAGGAGTACATCAAGGCTGTATCTTTTCAACCTGCTTGTTTAACTTATATGCAGAGTACATCATGTGAAATGCTGGGCTGGAGGAAGCACACACTGGAATCAAGATTTCTGGAAGAAATATCAATAACCTCAGATATGCAGATGACACCACCCTTATGACAGAAGGTGAAGAAGAACTAAAGAGCCTCTTGATGAAAGTGAAAGAGGAGAGTGAAAAAGTTGGTTTAAAACTCAACATTCAGAAAACTAAGATCATGGCTTCTTGTCCCATCACTTCATGATAAATAGATGGGGAAACAATGAAAACAGTGACAGACTTTATTTTGGGGGGCTCCAAAATCACTACAGATGGTGACTGAAGACATGAAATTAAAAGACGCTTGCTCCTTGGAAGAAAAGCTATGACTAACCTAGACAGCATATTAAAAAGCAGAGACGTTACTTTGCCAACAAAGGTCCATGTAGTCAAAGCTATAGTTTTTCCAGTAGTCGTGTATGGATGTGAGAGTTGGACTATAAAGAAAGCTGAGCACTGAAGAATTGATGCTTTTAAACTGTGGTGTTGGAGAAAACTCTTGAGAGTCCCTTGTACTACAAGGAGATCCAACCATTCCATCCTAAAGGAAATCAGTCCTGAATATTCATAGGAAGGACTGATGCTGAAGCTGAAACTCCAATACTTTGGCCACCTGATGGGAAGAACTGACTCATTTGAAAAGACCCTAATGCTGGGAAAAATTGAAGGTCAGAGGAGAAGGGGATGACAGAGAATGAGATTGTTGGATGGCATCACTGACTTGATGGACTTGAGTTTTAGAAAGCTCCAGGAGTCGGTGATGGACAGGGAAGACTGGCATGCTGCAATCCATGGGGTGACAAAGAGTCAGATATGACTGAGCGACTGAACTGACTGAAACCTTTTTTAAACTACATATGCTTCTTGCCAGCTCTATGACCCAGGAATGTGTTTATCAAGGGCCTGGGAACTCTCCTTAATATGCAGTCATACAGGAAGTCAGTGACTATCTCCGTTATTGTGAATGGTAGGAGCCTAACTTCAGTCAGCACCCTATTGAAAACTTTCTCCTGTCATAAAGATATGAGTTTAGTTTTTCTTTGGATAAAGCCAGTTAGCAAACACAGATAGTCACCTCAATTACCAGGTGAGTTTAGGATGAAGTATGTGTGAAAATGTTTCTGTTAAGTCCTATTACTTGAGGACTATTTATTTGTATCTTAAGAAGACATGTTTCTGCTTGGTCTATAAAAGAGTGCGATGTCTTTCTGTCTTTGCACTCTTTTAGCAGATTGCAGCAATGCGCTCTACATTCTGGTTTCATGTTTGTTTAAAAACAAAATTGTTTTCTTTCTTTCCTACCTCTGTGGAGAGGCTTTTCTGAGTTGAGAGGATATTTCAGATTAAATTCTATTTCCCTAACAGTATTTTAATCTGGGGCTTTCTAAGTGGTGCTAGTGGTAAAGAACCCACCTGCCAAGCAGGAGACTTAAAAGAAACGGGCTCCATCCCTGGGAAGATCCCTTGGAGAAGGAAATAGCAACCATTCCAGTGAATAGTAGACAATTCCATGGACAAAGGAGCTCGGCGGGCTACAATTAATGGGACTGCATAGAGTTGGACAAGACTGAGTGACCTGAACACAAAAACAACATTATTTAAATCTAGGGTGTGGTGAATCTGGGCTGTTTCCTCTGGTCTATTATACAAATTTTTGGTATAAAAGTCAAAGGGAAGATTGCATGTGAAATTAATTTTTTAAATGAATACATCAAAAAGAGTTTTTCACAAATTAATGATAATTTTCTGTGCTGCCTAGTCCTACACTATAGCAATAATATTCTGCCTTCTTAATTTCTATTTTTTTAATATCATTTTTAACCTTGGAAAATAATTCTGAAGATAAAATATAAAGTAGCTTTCCTCAGCAGGAAGTCTTTGTTTCAGGAAAGACCCAAGCAACATCATAAATGATTTTGAGATTCATAAGTAAATATCTAATGGCAACCAAAAGTTAGACAGAAAACTCTTCTTAAACTAGAGTCAATAATTGAAGTAATTATATGCAATGAACAAAAATCTTAAAATAAGAATTTTCTGGATGAAATCATTTTATTCACTGAAATTCTCTCTTCAAAGTGTTTGCTGTATAGTTTACCTCACATGTAGAACAAGCACAAAGTTTTTGGAAGAATTTGTACAAATAAAAATTACTGATATTCATAAAAGAATGTTTTAATATTGGTTTACTTTAGTTAGAAAAGAAACACAAGGTAATTTCAACAAATTACATCCTGAGTTTCCAGGCTAATATTTGTGTCTGTCATCTGCTAAGGGCAAATTAGTAAGCTGTGTGGTGCTTTCCTGGTGTCTCAGAAGGTAAAGAATTGGCCTGCGATGCAGGAGATCCAGGTTTGGTCCCTGGGTTGGGAACACCGCCTGGAGAAGGAAACAGCAACCCACTCCAGTATTCTTATTTAGAGAATTCGTGGACAGAGGAGCCTGACGGGCTACAGTTCAGTGTTTCGCGAAGAATCGGACATGATTGAGCAACCAACACTCACATGGCACTCTCTACCTGAAATCGTAGATTCCTTAAAATTTTGGCATTACCAAAAGGATTGTAATACTGACATACTTTAATTTGCCCATATTTCTATCTTTATCCTCAATAGCAAAGGAAAAATGTGCCTGTTTCATCACTTTGTCAGCCAGGTTATATCAATTGACATAGAAAACTTCTTGTTAGTCTACACTTAAGTAAGAAGTCCTCCACAGTAAATAATATTCACCTACAATGCAAACCAAGGCAATCATAAATTGGCAGGATTGTGAAGCTAAAGAGATGATGCTCCTCGTTCCCTATCATAACATTGTTACAACTCATAAAGTTGGTGTAAAAATATTAGCTTTTTTTTTTTGCAAGAGAAGGGTATCAAATGATATATATATATAAATATATATATATATATATTAGAAATAAGCACTGTCTGATTTTTGTTCATTAACCTTTTATTTTATAGAAGGGTGAAATCAATAATCTACTTATTCAGCCAAGTGAAAGGTAATTTCAAACAATTTCATAAGAGATTGAACTTTTCTAGTTTTTTCTCTCCCACAAATTCCAACAAAAAATAATAATAACTTTTCAAAGGCTGGACAAATATAAATTGTCAAATCTTGGCAGTCTTTCAAATACATGAAATAAAATCTGTTCACAAGTGAATAATCTTACTAATAATCTTACTAAAAGCACTGCTTTCTGCAAGACATGAAGTAGTTTTTAGAACAGATTACTGGCATACTCTAAAGCTGAACATGATTGGGCTTCTGTATTTTACATGGTCTACTAGGCTGACTTGAGAATTATGACCATTTTCTTTTTTGGTTAGGGCTGTATTTCTGGCTTATAGATGGTGCTTTCCAGCTAAATCCTCACAACGAAGTGTAGTGAAGCTGCAGTCACGTCTGTAGAAGCTCAATCATGTCTGACTCTTTGCAACCCCATGGTCTGCAGCCCACCAGCCTCCTCCGTCCATGGAATTCCCCAGTAAAGAATACTGAAGTGGGTAGCCATTCCTTTCTCCAAGGGATCTTCCCAACCCAGAGATTGAACCTGGGTTCAATCAGGGAGATTCTTTACCATCTGAACCACCAGGGAAACCCAATCCTCACATGACCTTTCTGCAATGCCTGAACTCTCAAATAGTGAGCACACTGGTGTCTTTTCTTATTAGGATACTAATCCTATAGGATCACATCCCTCCCTTTATGACCTCATTTAAAATCATTTTTGTTGTTTTTTTGTTTCCTTAGGTTTTTATTGCAATAAAAATGGTATAAAAATTTATCTTTTAGGTATACAACAATACGTTCTGACAACTGTATTTATTAAAATAGTGATCACCACCAAAAGTCTAGTTACAACCTGTCACCGAACAAGTCACCTCCTTCACTTATTTCACCCACCCCCAAACACCTCCCTCTTTTGGAAACTTTTAAAGAGAATAATATATTCAACTAGAAATTTAGACAATCAAACAGTTAAGAGTTAAATGCTTTGTACGGAGAAGCACCAGTCTCAGCTCTCAAGGAATGCTTTTAAGTATTTCTGTTTCTATTATACAATCTTTTTCCTCTTTTCCTTCATTTTTTAATCATGTTCATTCCTCTTCTGATTAACTTACCAAAAGGAAATAATATGATAGTGAGCTTCCCTGATGGCTAAGTGGTAAGGAATCCCCCTTGCCAATGTAAGAGACACGAGTTTGATTCCTGATCGAGGAGGATCCCACATGCTGTCAATCAGCTGGGCCCATGTGCCACAACTGCTGAACCCATGATCTAGAGCCTGCCAGGTACAGATAATGAAGCCTCCACACCCCAGAACCCACACGCCCTGGTTCAGTTCAGTCCAGTCATTCAGTTGTGTCGGACTCTTTGCGACCCCAAGAATTGCGGCACACAAGGCCTCGCTGTCCATCACCAACACCTGGAGTTCACTCAAACTCATGTCCATCAAGCCAGTGATGCCATCCAGCCATCTCATCCTCTGTCGTCCCCTTCTCCTCCTGCCCCCAATCCCTCCCAGCATCAGAGTCTTTTCCAATGAGTCAACTCTTCGCATAAGGTGGCCTAAGTATTGGAGTTACAGCTTTAGCATCAGTCCTTCCAATGAGCACCCAGGACTGATCTCCTTCAGAATGGACTGGTTGGATCTCCATGCAGTCCAAGGGACTCTCAAGAGTCTTCTCCAACACCACAGTTGAAAAACATCAATTCTTCAGCACTCAGCCTTCTTCACAGTCCAAATCTTACATCCATACATGACCACTGGAAAAACCATAGCCTTGACTACACGAATCTTTGTTGGCAAAGTAATGACTCTGATTTTGAATATGCTATCTAGGTTGGTCATAAATTTCCTTCCAAGGAGTGAGCGTCTTTTAGTTTCATGGCTGCAGTCACCATCTGCAGTGATTTTGGAGCCCCCCTAAAGTCTGACACTGTTTCCACTGTTTCCCCATCTATTTCCCATGAAGTGATGGGACCAGATGCCATGATCTTAGTTTTCTGAATGTTGAGCTTTAAGCCAACTTTTCCACTCTCCTCATTCACTTTCATCAAGAGGCTTTTAGTTCCTCTTTACTTTCTGCCATAAGGGTGGTGTCATCTGCATATCTGAGGTTATTGATATTTCTCCCAGCAATCTTGATTCCAGCTTGGGCTTCTTCCAGCCCAGCGTTTCTCATGATGTACTCTGCATATAAGTTAAATAAGCAGGGTGACAATATACAGCCTGACATACTCCTTTTCCTATTTGGAACCAGTCTGTTCTTCCATGTCCAGTTCTAACTGTTGTTTCCTGACCTGCATACAGGTTTCTCAAGAGGTAGATCAGGTGGTCTGGTATCCCCATCTCTTGAAGAATTTTCCACAGTTTATTGTGATCCACACAGTCAAAGGCTTTGGCATAGTCAATAAAGCAGAAGTAGATGTTTTTCTGGAACTCTCTTCCTTTTTCGATAATCCAACAGATGTAGGCAATTTGATCTCTGGTTCCTCTGCCTTTTCTAAAACCAGATTGAACATCTGAAAGTTCATAGTTCACGTGCTGCTGAAGCCTGGCTTGGAGAATTTTGAGCATTATTTTACTAGCGAGTGAGACGAGTGCAATTGTGCGGTAGTTTGAGCATTCTTTAGCATTGCCTTTCTTTGGGATTGGAATGAAAACTGACCTTTTCCAGTCCTGTGGCCACTGCTGAGTTTTCCAAATTTGCTGGCATATTGAGTGCAGCACTTTCACAGCATCATCTTTCAGGATTTGAAATAGCTCAACTAGAATTCCATCACCTCCACTAGCTTTGTTCGTAGTGATGCTTTCTAAGGCCCATTTGACTTCACATTCCAGGATGTCTGGCTCTAGGTGAGCGATCGCTATAAAAAGAGCAGCCCCCTCAATGAGAAGCCTGCACACCGCAAATAGGGAGTGGTCTCTCTCACTACAATTAAAGTCCATGCAGCAAGGAAGACCTAGCACAAAAATAAAATAATTTTAAAAAATTATATGATCACAACTTTATTATGTTACTTTAAACAATAATTTCTGTCTCTTCATTATGTAAGATGGTATTTTATTCCTTCCTTTGGTGTCTACTAGCCATTTAACAGCCAGTTTCTTTCTGTTTTATCTATTTTTTTTTACAGTGTTAAGATTGATCACATATTTCTTTGCCAACAAAAGTATGTTACAGATTTTGACTAAAATTGATTTTAAATTATAAAATCAGTAAATGCAATTTTACATTAGATCAGATCAGATCAGTCACTCAGTCATGTCCGACTCTTTGCGACTCCATGAATCGCAGCACGCTAGGCCTCCCTGTCCATCACCAACTCCTGGAGTTCACTCAGACTCACGTCCATCGAGTCAGTGATGCCATCCAGCCATCTCATCCTCTGTCGTCCCCTTCTCCTCCTGCCCCCAATCCCTCCCAGCATCAGAGTCTTTTCCAATGAGTCAACTCTTCGCATGAGGTGGCCAAAGGACTGAGTTTCAGCTTTAGCATCATTCCTTGCAAAGAAATCCCAGGGCTGATCTCCTTCAGAATGGACTGGTTGGATCTCCTTGCAGTCCAAGGGACTCTCAAGAGTCTTCTCCAACACCACAGTTCAAAAGCATCAATTCTTCGGCACTCGGCCTTCTTCACAGTATATACAAATACTGATCACTTATGGACCAAGTGATATACTAATATTTTATAATCTTTTGTAAGATTCTAAGGTTAGATCTTACATTGATGCTATTTTAAGATAGCTGATTGTAGGCACAAAGTTAAGTAGACCTTATTTTCTACAACTTATCAGTTGATCATGTCATGTTCTACTTCACTTCTTAGTTGGAGCATAGCCTAACCATACATTTCCCCTCCCCTTCACAAATCTCCAATGATCTTTCATTTTTTCTTGCTGATAAAAACATAATACAATGTTATCAAGTTCCTGAATCTCATCCCTTAATATATTTATTGCCCCAAATCCATTTTTTTCCAATCAGTTTGATCAACCATGAAATGACCCAGTCTGTTGCCAGTTTTATATTATAATCTAGCTCAGTCGTGTCTGATTCTTTGCTATCCTGTGGACTGTAGCCTACCAGGCTCCTCTCCGTGGGATACTCCAGGCAAGAATACTGGAGTAGGTTGCCATTTCCTTCTCCAGGGTTATAATGTGATAATTTCCATTATTCAACTGATGAATCAGTACCTTATTTCCTAGAATCTATGACTCCCCTTAGTTTTCTATCTTGCATTTCTGGAGTTCATTCTCAGTTATTTCTTAGGAAACATGTACATGAGTTACATTTTATGAATCCTTAAGATTCTTTATTATATCTTCCTGTTTGATTGACTTTTTCATAAATAAAAGTAAATTATTTTCCCATAGGATTTGGGATTTCTACAACTTAATCGTGGTATCCTATTTTATGGCTTATCTTTTGACTGTGGATGCTTTTTTCCCAAAATTTTTCAGAATGAATGTTCTTTACCTTGGAATTTGATTATATTTATCATACAGAGTAAAGAACTGGGAACTTTTAAAATCTCTTTTAGATACAAAAGTTTATGCCCTTCTTGAAATTTTAGAAATGCCCTGTTACTTATTTGAGTAACTCTTCTTTTTTTCATTTTCTTTGTTCTCTCTTTTGGGATCTCCTCAGACTTAAATTGAAGAAAGTGGGCAAAACCACTAGACATTCAGGTATGACCTAAATCAAATCCCTTATGATTATACAGAGGAAGTGAGAAATAGATTTAAAGGACTACTAGATCTTATAGACAGAGTACCTGATGAATTATAGATGGAGATTCATGACATTGTATAGGAGACAGGAGTCAACACCATCCCCAAGAAAAAGAAATGCAAAAAAGTAAAATGGCTGTCTGAGGAGGCCTTACAAATAGCTGTGAAAAGAAGAGAAGTGAAAAGCAAAGGAGAACTGGAAAGATATAACCATTTGAATGCAGAGTTCCAAAGAAGAGCAAGGAGAGTTAAGAAAGCCTTCCTCAGTGATCAATGCAAAGAAATAGAGGAAATGATAGAATGGGAAAGACTAGAGATCCCTTCAAGAAAATTAGAGACACCAAGGGAACATTTCACGCAAAGTTGGGCACAATAAAGGACAGAATGGTATGGAACAAACAGAAGTAGAAGATATTAAGAAGAGGTGGCAAGAATACACAGAAGAACTATGCAAAAAAGATCTTCACGACCCAGATAATTATGATAGTGTGATCACTCACACTCACCTAGAGCCAGACATCCTGGAATGTGAAGTCAAGTGGGCCTTAGAAAGCATCACTGCTAACAAAGCTAGTGGAGGTGATGGGATTCCAGTTGAGCTATTTCAAATCCTGAAAGATGATGCTGTGAAAGTGCTGCACTCAATATATCAGCAAATTTGGACAATTCAGCAGTGTCCACAGGACTGTAAAAGTCAGTTTTCATTCCAATCCCAAAGAAAGGTAATGCCAAAGAATGCTCAAACTACTACACAATTGCACTCATCTCACATGATAGTAAAGTAATGCTCAAAATTCTCCAAGCCAGGTTTTCACAATATGTGAACCATGAATTTCCAGATGTTCAAGCTGGTTTTAGAAAAGGCAGAGGAATCAGAGATCAAATTGCCAACATCCACTGGATCATGGAAAAAGCAAGAGAGTTCCAGAAAAACATCTACTTCTGCTTTATTGACTATGCCAAAGCCTTTGACTGTGTGGATCACAATAAACTGTGGAAAATTCTTCAAGAGATAGGAATACCAGACCACCTGACCTGCCTCTTGAGAAACCTGTATGTAGGACAGGAAGCAACAGTTAGAACTGGACATGGAAGAACAGACTGGTTCCAAATAGGAAAAGGAATATGACAAGGCTGTATATTGTCACCCTGCTTATTTAACTTGTAAGCAGAGTACATCATGAGAAATGCTGGGCTGGAAGAAGCACAAGCTGGAATCAAGATTGCTGGGAGAAATATCAATAACCTCAGATATGCAGATGGCACCACCCTTATGGCAGAAAGTGAAGAAGAACTAAAGAGCCTCTTGATGAAAGTGAAAGAGAAGAGTGAAAAAGTTGGCTTAAAGCTCAACATTCAGAAAACGAAGATCATGGCATCTGACCCATCACTTCATGGCAAATAGATTGGGAAACAGTGGCTGACTTTATTTTGTGGGGGCTCCAAAATCACTGCAGATGGTGATTGCAGCCATGAAACTAAAAGACGCTTACTCCTCGAAAAGAAAGTTATGACCAACCAGACAGCATATTAAAAAGCAGAGACATTACTTTGTCAACAAAGATCTGTCTAGTCAAGGCTATGGTTTTTCCAGTAGTCATATATGGATGTGAGAAGAAGTGATGTAACTCAGTCATGTCCGACTCTTTGCAACCCCATGGACTATAGCCCACAAGGCTCCTCCATCCATGGGTTTCTCCAGGCAAGAATACTGGAGTCAGTTGCCATTTCCTGTCCAGTGGATCTTCCCAACCCAGGGATTGAACCTGGGTCTCCCTCATTGCAGGCAGATGCTTTTAAACTCTGAGCCACCAGGGAAGCCCAAGAGTTGGACTATAAAGAAATCTAAGCACTGAAGAACTGATGCTTTTGAACTGTGGTGTTAGAGAAGACTCTTGAGAGTCCCTTGGACTGCAAGGAGATCCAACCAGTCCATCCTAAAGGAGATCAGTCCTGGGTGTTCATTGGAAGGACTGATGTTGAAGCTGAAACACCAATACTTTGGCCACCTGATGCAAAGAGCTGATTCATAAGAAACGAATCGCCAGTCCAGGTTCAATGCAGGATACAGGAAGCTTGGGGCTGGTGCACTGGGATGACCCAGAGGTATGGTATGGGGAGGAAGGTGGGAGGGGGATTCAGGATGGGGAACACATGTACATCCATGGTGGATGCATGTTGATGTATGGCAAAACCAATACAATATTGTAAAGTAAAAAAATAATAAAATAAAAATGAAAAGACCCTGATGCTGTGAAAGATTTAAGGCAGAAGGAAAAGGGGACACCAGAGGATGAGATGGTTGGATGGCATCACTGACTCAATGGACATGAGTTTGAGTGAACTCCGGGAGTTGGTGATGGACAGGGAGGCCTGGCATGCTGTGGTTCATGGGGTCGCAAAGAGTCGGACACGACTGAGCGACTGAACTGAACTGAACTGAACTGATTCACAGATCTTCTTGGAGTAGAAAATGGCAACCCATTTCAATCTTCTTGCCTGGAAAATCCCATGGGGTGAGGAGCCTGGTGGGCTACAGTCCATGGGCTGCAAAGAGTCAGACATAACTGAGCAACTGAGCATTCATAGATATCCTATTCCAGAATAGACCTCTTGAGTTTCTTATCTTTTCCTAGTAATTTCAATTTTTTTTTTTATATTTTAATGTTCTGGAAAGTTTCTTAAACTTTACATTTCAACTCATATAATAATGTTTTATTGGTGTGTATTTGCTAAGTCATATCCAACTCTTTGTGACTCTCATAGATTGTAGCTCATTAGGCTCCTCTGTCCCTTGGATTTCCCAGGCAAGGACCCTAGAATGGGTTGCCACTTCCTTCTCCAGGGGATCTTCCTGACCCAGGGACAGAACCTGTGTCTCCTGCTTGGCAGATGAATTCTTTACCATTGAGCCTCCTGGGAGATCCAACAAATGCTTAAACATTGACAATTTTATTTTTAATTTTCAAGAGAACTTTTGTGTTATTTATTTTTTGTAGCATATTATGCTTTCTATGAATAAAATATCTTGACAAATGACACTGAGGGTCAGAATTAGGTTTTTTTTTTTTTCTCTACTCTGCCTTGTATTTAAGTTCTTTAAGTTATTTTGTTTATTAACCAGTCTTTTTCATTTGCCTGAAGACCTATTAAGGTCTTCAGGCAAATGAAAATTTGCTTTTATATTCAAAAATGAAACAAGCAAAAATAGTATTCTATATATCTATTTGTGTTTCATTAACTGTAAAAGGTATAAAAGGCTTTGTTTCCCGAGTATACCTCTTCTCAGACTGGAAAGTTAAATGACATTTCCAAGTACACATGTCAGGGGTTTTGGACTGGGAGGATTGCTTTAGATACAAGATCAGTTAGTCAGCTGACTAGTCAGTCTCTTCCAGCTTCAGACATATCTGAGTTTTTTATCTCTGGTACCAACATGCATCCTAACATCCCTAGCATTTCTATAGTGGTTATTTAAATATCTTTAGAAACAAATCCTCTGGTGTGTGTGTGTGTGTGTGTGTGTGTGTGTGTTTCTCTCTCTTTCTTTCTTTTGGTCTGTGTTTGTTTCTGTTATGTTGTTTCTAAATTAATTGTAAAGGCCAGGGTGCATGAAGAAAGGAGGAAAAGGAGAAAAAGAAAAGGAGAAAAGAGGATAATATGGCTGAAGAGCACAGCTATTCTTCACACTGAGGTCCAGTTAATCCAATTATTTTGAGTTCCACCTCTTATTTTTGTGCTGAATTTATACCAAATCTACATCCTATAAAGCATCCTCATCCACACTCTCAGCTATGTTATCTGTTGACTTGTCTTCATACAATTTCTGACTTCAAATACTGTGCTGACTGTATATTCTGGTATTGAACTTCCTTCTTTCTCTTTATTATTATACAGGATTTTTGCATTCATTCCACTGGGACCTAAAACACATAAACTCAATCTAATATGTTTAGAAAATGAATACCTTATTAATAGCCAATATTCATGTTACAGTGGGGTCATCCAGTTGAGTACATAAGCCAAAATGGTCCAACTAAGTTTTCATTGACACTGTTATTGAAAATTTTTTGAAATGTGCTTACAGTCAGGAGGCCCCATCAGAGAACTAGCACCAGAAGCTGAATAGTTTCTCATATGTTATTAGTTAATGTATTTATTCAATATTTTGAACACCTATTTGATAACAGATCCTGCTTAAAATGTTCACAATAGATCAACACCAAAAGGAAAAAAATTATAATGTCCTAACGCTTTTATGTGAAAACAATCACACAGGCACAGTGAAACAGAGGTTCTGCCCTAAGATAATTTTTTCCTAACAAAGTCTGTCAGAGGAAAAACATTTTGGAATTTTTGTTGTTTTTCAGTCACTAAGTTGTATCTGACTCTTTGCAACTGCATGCACTGTGGCACATCAGGGTCCTCTGTCCTCCACTATCTTCTGGAGTTTGCTGTAATTCATGTCCATTGAGTCAGTGATACTATGAGATGGTTATCTCATCATCCTCTGCTACCTCCTTCTCCTATTGCCTCCAATCTGTCCCAGCATCAGGGTCTTTTTCCAATGAGTAGATTCTTCACATCAGGTGGCCACTAAGTATTGGAGTTTCAACATCAGTCCTTTCAATGAGTAGCCATGGTTGATTTCCTTTAGGATTGACTAATTTGATCTCCTTGCAGTCCAAGGGACTCAAAAATCTTCTCTAGCATCGCAATTTGAAAGCATCAATTTTTTGGCCTTCAGCCTTCTTTATGGTCTAGCGCTCACATCTGTACATGACTACTGGAAAAACCATAGCTTTGACTATATGGACTTTGTCAGCGAAACGATGTCTCTGCTTTCTAATACACTGTCTAGGTTTGTCATAGCTTTCCTTCCAAGGAGCGTTTTTTAATTTCAAGGCTGCAGTCACTGTCAGCAGTGATTTTGGAGTCCAAGAAACTAAAACCTGTCATCACTTCCACATTTTCCCTTTCTATTTGCCATGAAGAGATGGAACCAGATGCCATGAACTTACTTCGTTTTTAATGTTGAGTCTCACGTGAACCTTTGGTATAAATACACACACACATGCACACACATATACACAAGCAAATAAATAAATACATCTTAGGCTAACCAGACTGATCCTTCACCTTCTAAAAACGCTCTGGCAAGATAATTCAGACTCTCTGGGTTCTTACCTGTACATAATGCTACTCCCCATACTTACATAATTCTACATTTTAGAAAAAGAACAATATAACAGTTCACTTCTGAGCTCTGTAGTTTGAATTGAGACTGCCTTGAGCAGACAGTTTGGCCCTCCCACTTACCTGCTATGTAATATTGGGCAAATATCATAATCTCTTTAAGCTTAAATTTCACATAAAAATTAAGTTTTTAATAATATATATTCACAGCTTGTTTTGAGATTGAAATAAACAGGACATGTAAATGTTGGTAACACAGTAAATGCCTAATGAATTCCATATAATGCATCTTTTTTGTGATTTTCTATTTTGCCTCATTTATCCCAAAGAATATACTATTTTCAATTCACTTACACTAGATTTAGATAATTGCAGTAAATTTTAAATATTATCATTGTATAAAACTCTATACTTTAAAATGTCTGTAATTTATTGTTTGTCTTAGTCACTCAGTCATGTCTGATTCTTTGCAACTCCATGGGCTGTAGCCTACCAGGCTCCTCTGTCCATGGGGATTCTCCAGGCAAGAATACTGGAGTGGGTTGCCATGCCCGCCTCAAGGGAATCTTCCCAACCCAGGGATGGAACCCAGGCCTCCCACACTGCAAGCAGATTCTTTACCATCTAAACCACCAAGGAAGCCCCTGTAATTTATTATATGGATTTTATTTGGTTTCACTGTACTGAGTTCTGCTCCCTCAGCCTGAAATTACATTTGGCTGGAACCAAGAAAATTCTCAGTGAATTATATGACCCTTTGGGGCCAACCAGGGCATCCCTGGAGAAGAGAAAGGCAAAGCACTGCAGTATTCTTGCCTGGAGAATTCCATGAACAGAGGAGCCTAGAGGGTTACAGTCCATGGAGTCACAAAGATTCAGACATGACTCAGTGACTAACACCTGGGACCAGCACTGCTCTATATTATCTTCAATCCTAAGTCCATTCAGTCAAAGTAGACTTTATGTGAGTGTATTGCTTGTCAGTGGTACAGAGGTAAAAGGGAAAGGTGAGACCACATGCTGGCTTTCATAATTTCTCCTCGAAAGTGATACATGTTACTTAGATTCTTATTCCAAAGACCTAAGTCTCTTGGCTAAGTTTATTATCAATGGGCAATGAAGTATAATTTCTTCCTCTGAAGTATAGAAGCGAATATGTGTGAATAATCATACAATTTATTACACTGTGTGGGAATATAGGTATATCCCAGCTTCACTATGTACACTATATTTTCTACATGCATTATATATTTATCCTTGCAATAATTATGTGAAATAGACAGCTATCATTATCTCCACTTTCAATGTGAGGAAGCTGATTCAAATGAACAAGGTGAACAAAGGCAGAATTCTTGAAACTCAGAGTTGCCTGAGACCAGTTTAAGTTCACTGGGTCGTACTGAGTTCTCTATTCCCTGAAAATAGTTAAACTGAACCAGAATGACTATTCAGTGGGAGTGCTGAATAAGGAAAAGATCTATGAATTCTGCATATAGCTGGACAATATGTTTGAAATGCCTTTTATCCTTGAGATTTTGCAAGTTGTCTAAGATCACACAGCTTGAAGAAGCTATTAAAGGAAAAAGTCATTTCCAAAGAAGTGACCTGATTTACAGGAAGAAGAAAAGAGACTGCAATGTGATTTAATAATCTAGTGTTCAGGAACCATTGCTGTGAAATGCAAATGTTGAAGAAGTTTTATTATATATCACTTCTCAGCCAGTATGCAGAAATAATCCTTTGATTTGGTGACAGAAAATGCTATGGATTATTATCAGTATTATATTGAATTTTCCAAATACCCTGGAGATTGCTGTCCGGACATGTTTATAAATAAAATATGGCCTACTGGCCATATTTCTACCATTACCCAGATGTAAACATTTTCTTGGGTTGCATAATAAATAAACAAGTGTTGTAATGGAGAGTGAAAACAAGCATTTCTTAGGTCATTATTTCAAATACGATTCTTCAAAATAATGAGCTATACTAAGGTCTTGCTTTCTAAAGATATTTTTAGGAATTTCATAAAGAATCAGCTCATAGATGACTATTGATGACTATCCTTTCTCATCACAGATCCCCAAGGGCTTTATAGATTTAATAACTCTAGAGTCCTGTGATTGTTCTTTCAATTATTTTAGTTATATAGTAATGGTTATTTCATGCAATGGTTTGAATTTTTACCATTTGTCAAGTGAAGAAATAAATAATGAAAATAAACAGAGAGACTAAATCTAATTATAATTTTTAAAGTCAGGAACAGTTTTAAAAAGTCTACCATTTTTATTTAATGACTCACAATTTACAAGCTAAGACAGTGAAAATCTGTAGAGTGATGTGCATTTCCTTAGTTTGCATAATATCAATATAAACATATACATAAAATGAGAAATAGTAAAAATATTAGATGAAAATATGAATGAATATATAATCTGACCAAATGCATAAAATTGTAAAGGAAAACAAAATGTATTTTATTCTAGTAATATATTACGAGAAACGCTGGGCTGGAGGAAGCACAAGCTGGAATCAAGATTGACAGAAGAAATATTAATAACATCGTATATGCAGATGATACCACCCTTATGGTAGAAAGTGAAGAGGAACTCAAAAGCCTCTTGATGAAAGTGAAAGAGGAGAGTGGAAAAGTTGGCTTAAAGCTCAACATTCAGAAAATGAAGATCATGGCATCTGGTCCTATCACTTCATGGGAAATAGATGGGAAAACAGTGGAAACAGTGTCAGACTTTATTTTTTTGGGGTTCCAAAATCACTGCAGATGGTGATTGCAGCTATGAAATTAAAAGGCGCATACTCCTTGGAAGGAAAGTTATGACCAACCTAGAGAACATATTCAAAGCAGAGACATTACTTTGCCAACAAAGGTCCATCTAGTCCACTATGGTTTTTTTCCAGTGGTCATGTATGCATGTGAGAGTTGGACTGTGAAGAAAGCTGAGTGCCAAAGAATTGATGCTTTTGAACTGTGGTGTTGGAGAAGACTCTTGAGAGTCCCTTGGACTGCAAGGAGATCCAACCAGTCCATTCTAAAGGAGATCAGTCCTGGGTGTTCATTGGAAGGACTGATGCTGAAGCTGAAACTCCAGTATTTTGGCCACCTCATGTGAAGAGTTGACTCATTGGAAAAGACTCTGATGCTGGGAGGGATTGGGGGCAGGAGGAGAAGGGGGCGCCAGAGGATGAGATGGCTGGATGGCATCACCGACTCAATGGACATGAGTTTGAGTGAACTTCAAGAGTTGGTGATGGACAAGGAGGCCTGGGGTGCTGCAATTCATGGGGTCACAAAGAGTCAGAAACGACTGAGTGACTGAAATGAACTGAACATAATACAATTTGTGTGCCTGATAAAACTTTAGTAGAAATTCTGTTGGCTCTGCAAGTCTGTCAAGTTTACTTATAACCAGCCTATGTCCTCTGCCTTTAAAGAATCTACAACTTAGCACATATTTTCAAATAAAATAACTTATAAACATCTGTAAAAAACATAAGATGTGTTAAATCAAATATAGTCTGTAGTCCAAGTCAAGTTATGCCAACTGTGGAACAGAATTATATGAAATTAAACTAAAAATTGTTCAGAATACTATTAATTTCTATTTGTAACACATTTCCCAAAGGCACTAACTAGAATTGTTAAAAATTACATAAGAATTTTAATATTCTTCAGAAAATGAAGATTATTTATAAATCAAATATGTATGTAGTTTTCTCATTTTTAACTTACATTCTTTTATATATCTATTATAAGACCTAGGCATAAAAATGGCCCACTGAATTTTTCTTGCCAAATAACAGGAAAATGGAAAGCTTCTACATAATCCCATTTGCCAGCATTTTTATAGTCCTATCGGACACTCTTCTGTGTCTTTTGGTATTTACTTTGCTGTATCAAATTGGATGCCAAATTCATTTTCTAAAGAGTTAAATCTGAATTATTTTTCAATTAACTTGTCAAATTACTGAAATTTGAATTATGCCATCAAGGAATACTATCCAAGTGAGCAGTTATGCTTCTGAATCATTAAAGTTCGTGCAAGCATGACAGATATAGCTATTGAGGCTTCAAAATTTTGGATACTATTAACTTACAGTTTAATCAACTGGAGAATTTACAGTTCTATCATTGTTACAAAGAACCCCAAGACATATGTTCAAGAAATGATAACAGGGTGCAAGTCTATAGTGATTTGGTTAAACATTCCAAGTTCTTTATAATCATCTAATTCACACCTCTGAAGATAGTTATATTACCTTTACCCTTCTAAGCAGAGTGATTTTATTTTTATTGCTGAATTTGTTAAACTAATTCCTTTCTTAGTTACTTGATTCTTGTATTTTCTGACTGGAAAAATTTACTTGAGATTTTTTTGCATCTTTTTTATTCTTCAGATTCCAGCTCATTTTTATTTTAGAGCAGTTTTACGAAAGTTTGCATAGATAGTACAAAGAAGCTCCATATACCCCAGGCCTATTTTCCCCTAATATTAACATATTATACTATTGTTGCTTAGTCACTAATCATGTCCCACTCTTTTGCAACACCATGAACTGTAGCCCACCAGGCTCCTCTGTCTGTAGGATTTCCCAGGCAAGAATACTGGAGTGGGTTGCCATTCCCTTATCCAAGTGATCTTCCTAACCCTTGTTTACTGCATTGTAGACAAGTTATTTACAGCTGAACCACCAGGGAAGCCCATTTGTTACAATTAAAGAAATAATATTGATACACTATTATTAACTAAAGTCATACTTCATTCAGATTTCCTTCCCCGCCCCCCACCCTTTTATTCTCCAGTAAGTAAGTGAAGTCGCTCAGTCGTGTCTGACTCTTTGCAACCCCATGGACTGTAGCCCACCAGGCTTCTCTGTCCATGAAATTCTCCAGGCAAGAATCCTGGTGTGGGTTGCCATTTCCTTCTCCAGGGGATCTTCCCAACCCAGGGATCAAGCCTGGGTCTCCCGTATTGCAGGCAGATGCTTTAACCTCTGAGCCAGCAGGGAAGCCCTTTATTCTCCAGGGTCCTCTCCAAATACCACATTACATTTAGCCATCACATGTCCTCTGTCTCCCTTTGGCTGTGACATTTTCTCGGATTTTTCCTGTTTTTAGTGACTTTGATAGTTTTGAGGAGTACTGGTCAGTTATTTTGTAGGATATTCTTCACATTATATTTTCCTGTTGGTTTTCTTATAATAGGATGGGTTATGCATTTTTAAGAGGAAGAGCACAGAGGTGAAGTACCAACTTAATCACATCATGTATTAATAAACCATTAATTTTGATCACCTGGTTGAAGCAGTTTGCCAGGTTTCTCATCTGAAAAGTTACTCTTTTTTATATGGTTTCATGCTGTACACTTTAGAAGATAGTCACAGCAGGCAACCCGCACTTAGGAGGGAAAGCATTACTTCTTCTGCACAGATTTGCCTATTCTTTGTATCCATTCATCTGTTCAATCACATATTTATACCAGCATGGACTATGGATATTCACTTTATCCTTTCACTTGTAATCTAACGCTACAATCATGCATTGTGGTGTTCAGATTGTTTTAGGGCGCTCTTGCAGTCGATCCCTGTGTTTGGTATACTCCAACAATGTGGACCTCTTTCTTGTGCACTTCCTTATTGCAAAGCCACCTTGAATATTTCCTGTCCCAGTCTTAGAGTCAGTTATTTCTTCAAGTACCACTAGCTCCCTATTTTGAAGAATTGTATTAAAAATCAAGATATGGGCACTAGGTATGCTACTGAGGTATCATTGCTTCTAAGATTATCAGATAACAGAACAAGAAAATGAATGTAGGTATATTACATGTATTCCCACTTATACACACATATCTATAAATAAGTATTTTTGTAAGCCATCTGCTTTTATGTGTGAGCTAAAGTACATGAGTGTATAGCGGGGTCTCCAATTCTAAGTACTTATTACATGGATCATTCTAACCTCTACCCATTATTATCTATAAGCTAATATTCCAATAATGAGAAATCTGACATTCACAATTCATTAATTTAATTGTTCAATTACAATGTAAGAATATAATACTATCAGAAATGTGAAGCTGTGCTCCTATGGAAAACAATTTGATCAACTACAGTAGAAAGCTTATATAGTTTCCTTTGTCTTTAGTCTTACAGACTGCACTTATTTCCAAAGTTACTTTGTCATACCATTTCTCCTCACCTGCTCTAGTGAGACCGTTTCATATATTTTTAATATACTTTGATTGATTGTGTGATCACTTCTGCATCCCTTCCTGAGATTCTCCAATCTCTGAGATGATTTGTAAAACGTATATACCTTAAGGTTCATACATTGTGTTGTAAATTTCTACAGGTTTTCAAGATACATAGGGACGTTTATACACTATTTCAATAGCATACAGATTAGCTTTATTGTCCTAAAAATCCCCTGTGCTTCACCTATTCAACTCTCTTCCTCACCCCCTGGAACTCCTGAGACATGTCATTATAGTTTTGCCATTTCCAAAATGTCATATAATTTTAATTATAAAGTATGCAGCCTCTTCAGACCAACTTCAATATGCATTTACAATTCATCCATGGTATAATTAGTCATGGTATCATTGGTTTATTTTACCCTGGGGATTCTATGTTTGAGAGGAATATGAATTCAACTGAGCTAAATATGCACCTGTAGTATGTAAGCATCCATGATTACCAATTAGATTCAGGGAAAACTTGCAAAAAAATACTGAACCAGCACAAGTTAGTCTTGTTAAATACTGTAATAGAATATTTCTTAGTTTTTGAAAACTTTTCATATTTTTTGTAATTCATACTATAATTTGAAGGCAATCTCAATAAAATAAATTGTTATAAAAGGAGAGATTCAGAGTTACAAAGTATAATAAAGCTCTTGAATCTCACAACTGTATTAAACATAACATAGCAATTTAAAATAAAATAGCTGAAAAAACCTGACTATATGAGGATTTTTATTTTGAACATATGTATGAAAAAAGTGTTGTAATCTTTACTAATAATCATTTACTATTAAACCAAAAACGCCAGACCAAAAAATAGGGTTTTTAAATTCCAAGACTATAAAGCAACCAATTTTGTACATTATATGTGATTTTTAGATGCACAATCAAATATTATCATCAAAAGAAAAAGAAGAAAGAGATCTGAATGTAAGATTAAAAGTTCAGCATGATCTGAGAGAAATTATCCAGCATTGGAATTTATAATATTTGATTTTCAGAGCCAACATAAACTGATTGTAGGACTCTTGATGTTAACTTGAATCTCTGACACCGCCTGTCAACTCTACACTAAGCTATCTGTATCACATGGATGGTATGAGGATAAAATGCGGAAATAAATGTGCATATGCTTTGAAAAGTCAGTATGCTATACTAGGGTAAGTTAGTAGCAGTAAATGTGGTGAGCTTGCGTGTCTGCCCCCACACACTCTCACACATCACATTTCACACCATACTGCTCCTCTGCCTTCAGCCACACACGCCTCCATTCTGTTTCTCAAGGCATACTTCCTCTTGTGAATGGTTTTTGCACATACAGTCCTTACCTGGAGTATGCTTTCTTTCAGTCTTATAGACATCCTCCAATCCCTGCTTTCAATACCCTTTATGTGGTTTAATTTTATTCACCCTTCATATATGAGCTCAAGTTATACTTCACAGGGAAGCCTTCCCTGACAGCTTGAAAGATGAAAACTCAAGTAGAATTTCTGTGTCGCAGTCTAGAGGCAGAAGTACATCTTCTTCAGAGGTCATTGGCCTCTTATAGACTTCAGCTGACTAAAAACTACTCACATCACAGACAGTAGTCTACTTTGCTCAAAGTGTACTGATTTAAATGCTAATCACATTTTAAAAAATATCTTCACAGCAACATCTAGGCTGGTGTTAAACCAAACAAATGGACAAAATTCCCTAGCCAAACTAACATATAAAATTAACTATCTTAGGTACGTATACCCACAAGCCTCACTCTTACCTCCTTCAACTCTATTCTTAAATGCAATCTTAGTGAGTACTTTCCAAGCAGCTTATTTAAAATTGCAACCTAGCCGCCTCCATGTCACCTTCTGTCAAACTAGACCTACTCTTACTTCCTATTTCATTTTTTTCACAAAACATATTGCTAATGGATATCAGATCAAATCTGATCAGTCGCGCAGTCATGTGCAACTCTTTGCGACCCCATGAATCGCAGCACGCCAGGCCTCCCTGTCCATCACCAACTCCCGGAGTTCACTGAGACTCACGTCCATCGAGCCAGTGATGCCATCCAGCCATCTCATCCTCTGTTGTCCCCTTCTCCTCCTGCCCCCAATCCCTCCCAGCATCAGAGTCTTTTCCAATGAGTCAACTCTTTGCATGAGGTGGCCAAAGTACCGGAGTTTCAGCTTTAGCATCATTCCTTCCAAAGAAATCCCAGGGCC
Organism: Bubalus kerabau; assembly: GCF_029407905.1. Lineage (NCBI taxonomy): Eukaryota > Metazoa > Chordata > Mammalia > Artiodactyla > Bovidae > Bubalus > Bubalus kerabau. The sequence continues at coordinate 8,847,718 of NC_073645.1, forward strand.
GATCTCCTTCAGAATGGACTGGTTGGATCTCCTTGCAGTCCAAGGGACTCTCAAGAGTCTTCTCCAACACCACAATTCAAAAGCATCAGTTCTTCGGCGCTCAGTCTTCTTCACAGTCCAACTCTCACATGCATACATGACCACAGGAAAAACCCTAGCCTTGACTAGATGAACCTTTGTTGGCAAAGTAATGTCTCTGCTTTTGAATATGCTATCTAGGTTGGTCATAACTTTCCTTCCAAGGAGTAAGCGTCTTTTAATTTCATGGCTGCAGTCACCATCTGTAGTGATTTTGGAGCCCAGAAAAATAAAGTCTGACACTGTTTTCACTGTTTACCCATCTATTTCCCATGAAGTGATGGGACCGGATGCCATGATCTTCGTTTTCTGAATGTTGAGCTTTAAGCCAACTTTTTAACTCTCCACTTTCACTTTCATCAAGAGGCTTTTGAGTTCCTCTTCACTTTCTGCCATAAGGGTGGTGTCATCTGCATATCTGAGGTTATTGATATTTCTCCCGGCAATCTTGATTCCAGCTTGTGCTTCTTCCAGTCAAGCGTTTCTTATAATGTACTCTGCATATAAGTTAAATAAACAGGGTGACAATATACAGCCTTGAAGAACTGCTTTTCCTATTTGGAACCAGTCTTTTGTTCCATGTCCAGTTCTAACTGTTGATTCCTGACCTGCATACAGATTTCTCAAGAGGTAGATCAGGTGGTTTGGTATTCCCATATCTTTCAGAATTTCCCACAGTTTATTGTGATCCACATAGTCAAAGGCTTTGGCGTAGTCAATAAAGCAGAAGTAGATGTTTTTCTGGAACTCTCTTGCTTTTTCCATGATCCAGAGGATGTTGGCAATTTGATCTCTGGTTCCTCTGCCTTTTCTAAAACCAGCTTGAACATCAGGAAGTTCACGGTTCACATATTGCTGAAGTCTGGCTTGGAGAATTTTGAGCATTACTTTACAAGCATATGAGATGAGTGCAATTGTGCGGTAGTTTGAGCATTCTTTGGCATTGCCTTTTTTTGGGACTGGAATGAAAACTGACCTTTTCCAGTTTCAGGCCACTGCTGAGTTTTCCAAATGTGCTGGCATATTGAGTGCAGCACTTTCACAGCATCATCTTTCAGGATTTGAAATAGCTCAACTGGAATTCCATCACCTCCACTAGCTTTGTTCGTAGTGATGCTTTCTAAGGCCTACTTGACTTCATATTCCAGGATGTCTGGCTCTAGGTCAGTGACCACACCATCGTGATTATCTGGATCGTGAAGATCTTTTTTGTACAGTTCTTCTATGTATTCTTGCCATCTCTTCTTAATATCTTCTGCTTTTGTTAGGTCCATATACCATTTCTGTCCTTTATCGAGCCCATCTTTGCATGAAATGTTCCTTTGGTATCTCTGATTTTCTTGAAGAGATCCCTAGTCTTTCCCATTCTGTTATTTTCCTCTATTTCTTTGCATTGATCACTGAAGGCTTTCTTATCTCTTCTTGCTATTCTTTGGAACTCTGCATTCAGATGTTTATATCTTTCCTTTTCTCCTTTGCTTTTTGCTTCTCTTCTTTTCATAGCTATTTGTAAGACCTCCCCAGACAGCCGTTTTGCTTTTTTGCATTTCTTTTCCATGGGGATAGTCTTGATCCCTGTCTCCTGTACAATGTCACGAACCTCATTCCATAGTTCATCAGGCACTCTATCTATCAGATCTCGGCCCTTAAATCTATTTCTCACTTCCACTGTATAATCATAAGGGATTTGATTTAGGTCATACCTGAATGGTCTAGGGGTTGTCCCTACTTTCTTCAATTTAAGTCTGAATTTGGCAATAAGGAGTTCATGATCTGAGCCACAGTCAGCTCCTGGTCTTGTTTTTGCAGACTGTATAGAGCTTCTCCATCTTTGGCTGCAAAGAATACAATTAATCTGATTTCGGTGTTGACCACCTGGTGATGTCCATGTATAGAGTCTTCTCTTGTGTTGTTGGAAGAGGGTGTTTTTTATGACCAGTGGATTTTCTTGGCAAAACTCTATTAGTCTTTGCCCTGCTTCATTCCGTATTCCAAGGCCAAATTTGCCTATTACTCCAGGTGTTTCTTGACTTTCTACTTTTGCTAATGGATATACAGTATAATTAATCTACACACATATATAGCTGCAATAGAATATAAGTTTTATAAGGACAAGGATTTTTTGGTCAGTTTTATTAACATGATCTTTGTGAGGTATATAATAAATACTTACTGAATTAATGAATAAAAGTCATAAATAAGATTTGATTACTAAATATCTAATTTACTAGTTACATACCTTGATAAATTAGTGTTTCCAGGTCTAGGCTTATTAATCTATAAAAGAGTTATTATAATACTATTCAATTATATACTTACTATAATGACTGGCAAAATAGCACTAATGCTAGAATTACCTATACCTGACAAGATACATAAATATTTAGAGAACTGTGAAACTGCTTTGATTTCTTTTTCACCATCTCTACATTGGCTTTGCCAGGCAGGGAAGTGTAGGCAGGGAAGAGAAATAAATTTTGATACTATTGATAGCAGATTGATCAATAATCAAGCATTTATTAAAAAGAAGTATGGTTTTGGCCTTTTTTATTGGTACTGTCTAGATAATGTTATCCTTTTCAAAGTATAATAAATTCTGGCTGAAAATGCTATGGTACACTCCCTAGATCTTGAGATTGCAATTGTGCCTTCAAAAGGATGAAAGAAGGTAAGAGCCAATATTACACAGTGACTGTGAATACAGACCCTGAACTTAGGTTTTATAGACTCAAGAAGCTTCATCACTAACCAGCTGTGCAATTCAAGTGTATCAAGTAAACTCTGGAAATGTGTTTCCTCAAATGTAAAATTAGAGTAATAACAAATATATCTATCCTATAGGATTGCTCTAAATACTCAAATATATAATATTTGCAAAGTACTTAGCACAAAATTTCATGCACAATAGGGACAACAATTTGTTTTTGTTGTTTCTGAGGGCATTATTCTGTCATGTGATCATCTTCAAAACTGAGGAAAATATAAAGGCATTGATTGTACTCCAAGGTTTTCACTAGAGTAATATTCTGACCTTGAGGGACACCTTATGTTACCTTCACTATATGAAACACCATGCAGCCACTTGGGTTTCCCTAGTGGCTTAGCAAAACCAATACAATATTGTAAAGTAATTAGCCTCCAATTAAAATAAATAAATTTATATATATATATATATATAAAATTGGGAGACATAAATATATATATATATATATATATATATATAAAATTGGGGACAATGTGGGAGACTTAGGTTCAATCCCTGGGTTGGGGAGATCCCCTGGAGAAGTGAACAGCTACCCACTCTAGTATTCTGGCCTGGAGAATTCCATTGACTGCATAGTCCATGGGATCACAAAGAGTCAGACACGACTGAGCAACTTTCACTTCACGTGAAATATTACTTTCTAAAATTAAACAACCTATATATTAATATTGCACTATGTGCCAAATTCTAAGCAAAGTATATTTAGTGTGTGCATTGAGGTAGCTGCATGATACAAAATATTTCAAACACACCCTCTTGATGCAAGGGGTTCAAAATTTATACTGTAAGACAATACAAAAACAATAATTTGAAAAGATATATGCACTTCTATGGTCATTGCAACATTGTTTATAATAGCAAAGGCATGGAAAAAACCTAAACATCCACTGACCAATGAATGTATATAGAAAACGTGGCAAATATATACAACAGAATATCATTCAACCATAAAAAAGGAATGAATCTTGACATTTGCACAATGTGGCAAACCTTGAGGGCATTATGTTAAATGAGATAAGTTAGAAAAGAAAAGATAAATACCTTATGATCTCATATGTGGAATCAAAACCAAAACTAAATAAAACAAAATCCAAATTCATGAATAAAGAAAACAAAAAAGATTGGTGATTGGCAATGGATAGTTGGGGAGGGCAAAATGGATGAAAGAGGTCAAAAGGTACAAATTTCCAGTTATAAAATGAGTAAGTCATAGATATATGATGTATAACATGGTGACTATAGTTAATAACACTGTATTCCATATTTAAAAGCAGCTAGAGAGTGAATCTGTACTTTTTATCACAAGAAAAAAAAATGTAGATATGTGTGGTGACAGATGTTAACTGGACATACTGTTGTGGTACTTTTGCAAACATACCTTCCTCAAATAAGATGGGGCTACAAACAGATAAACTCTTTGTAAGTTGAAAATAACCTAAGTTAAAAATGTTTTTAATACACTTAATCTGCTGAGCATTATAGCTTAACCTAGCCTATTTTAAATATGCCAAGATTATTTACATTAGCCAACAATTGGACAAAATAAGCTAACACAAAGCCAATTTTATAATAAACTGCATATATTATAATAATTTATTGAATATACAGCTCCACCCATCAACAGAAAATTGAATTAGAAATTTACTGAGCATGGCCCCACCCATCAGAACAAGACCCAATTTCCCTCTCAGTCAGTCTCTCCCATCAGGAAGCTTGCATAAGCCTCTTATCCTTATGCATCAGAGGGCAGACAGACTGAAAACCACAATCACAGAACACTACCAATCTGATCACATGGACCACAGACTTGTCTAACTCAATGAAACTATGATCATGCCATATAGGGCCACCCAAGACAGACAGGTCATGGTGGAGAGTTTGGACAAAACATGGTCTACTGGAAAAAGGAATAGCAAATCACTTCAGAATTTTTGCCTTGAGAACCCCATGAATACTATGAAAAGGCAAAAAGATGAACTTCCCAGATTGGTAGGTACCCAATATGCTACTGGAGATCACTGGAGAAATAACCCCAGAAAGAAAGAAAGAAGAAACAGAGCCAAAGCAATAACAACACCGAGTTGTGGATGTGACAGGTGATGGAAGTAAGGTCCAGTGCTGTAAAGAGCAATATTTCATAGGAACCTGGAATGTTAGGTCCATGAATCAAGGCAAATTGGAAGTGGTCAACAGGAAATGGCAAGAGTGAATGTCAGCATTTTAGGAATCAGTGAACTACAATGGACTGAAATGGGTGAATTATCTCAGATAACCATTATATCTACTACTATGGGCAAGAATCCCTTGGAAGAAATGAAGTAACCATCATAGTCAACAAAAGAGTCCAAAATGCAGTATTTGGATGCAATCTCAAAAACAACAGAATGCTCTCTGTTCATTTCCAATGCAAACCATTCAATATCACAGTAATCCAAGTCTATGCCCCAACTAGTAATGCTTAAGAAGCTGAAGTTGAATGGTCCTATGAAGACCTGCAAGACCTTCTAAAACTAACACCCCAAAAAACTGTCCTTTTCATTATAGCAGACAGGAATGCAAAAGTAGCAAGTCAAGAAATACCTGGAGTAACAGGCAAATTTTGCTTTGGAGTACGGAATGAAGGAGGGCAAAGGCAAACATATTTTTGCCAAGGGAACAAATTGGTCATAGCAAACATCCTCTTCCAACAACACAAGAGAAGATGTGTAAACATGGACATCACCAGATGGTCAACACCGAAATCAGATTGATTATATTCTTTGCAGCCAAAGATGGAGAAGCTCTATGCAGTCAGCAGAAACAAGACCAGGAGCTGATTGTGGCTCAGATCATGAGCTCCTTATTGCCAAATTCAGCCTTAAATGGAAGAAAGTAGGGAAAACCACTAGACCATTCAGGTAAGACCTAAATCAAATCCCTTTAGATTATACAGTGGAAGAGACAAATAGATTCAAGGTATTATATCTGACAGACAAAGAACAATGGACAGAGGTTTGTGACATTGTACAGGAGGCAGGGATCAGGAACATTCACAAGAAAAAGAAATGCTAAAAAGTAAAATGGTTGTCTGAGGAGGCCTTACAAATAGATGTGAAAAGAAGAGAAGCGAAAGGCAAACGAGAAAAGGAAAGACATACCAATCTGAATGCAGTTCCAAAGAATAGCAAGGAGAGATAAGAAAGCCTTCCTCAAAGATCAATGCAAAGAAATAGAAAAAAACAATAGAATGGGAAAGACTAGTGATCTCTTCAAGAAAATTAGAGATACCAAGGGAACATTTCATGCAAAGATCGGCACAATAAAGGACAGAAATGATATGGACATAAAGAAGCTGAAGAAGATATTAAGAAGAGATGGCAAGAATACACAGAAGAACTGTACAGAAAAGATCTTCACGGCTCAGATAATCATGATGGTATGATCACTCACCTAGAGCCAGACATCATGAAATACAAAGTGAAATGGGTCTTAGGATGCATCACTACAAACAAAGCTAGTGGAGGTGATGGAATTCCAGTTGAGTTATTTCAAATCCTGAAAGATGATGCTGTAAAAGTGCTGCACTCATAAGCCAGCAAATCTGGAAAACTCAGCAGTGGCCACAGGACTGGAAAAGGTCAGCTTTCATTCCAATCCCAAAGAAAGGCAATGACAAAGAATGCTCAAACTACCATACAATTTCACTCATGTCACACAATAACAAATTAACGCTCAAAATGCTCCAAGTTAGGCTTCAACAGTATGTGAACTGTGAGCTTCCAGATGTTCAAGATGAATTAAAAAAGGCAGAGGAACCAGAGATCAAATCCCAGACATCTGCTGGATCATTGGAAAAGCAAGAGAGTGCCAGAAAAAACATCTATTTTGTTTTATTGACTATGCCAAAGCCTATGACTGTGTGGATCACAACAAACTTTGGAAAATTATTTAAAAAATTGACCTGCCTCATGAGAAATCTGTATGCAGGTCAGGAAGCAACAGTTAGAACCTGACATGGAACAGACTGGTTCCAAACTTGAAAGAAGCATGTCAAGGCTGTATATTGTCACCCTGCTTATTAACTTATATGCAGAGTACATCATGAGAAACGCTGGGCTGGAGAAGCACAAGCTGGAATCCAGATTTCCAGGAGAAATATCAATAACCTCAGATATGCAGATAACACCACCCTTGTAGCAGAAAGTGAAGAAGAACTAAAGAGCCTCTTGATGAAAGTGAAAGAGGAGAGTGAAAAAGTTGCCTTAAAACTCAACATTCAGAAAATTAAGATCATGGCATCTGGTCCCATCACTTCATGGCAAATAGATGGGGAAACCATGTAAACAGTGAGAGACTTTATTTTGGGGCTGCAAAAGTACTGAAGATGGTGTCTGCAGCCATGAAATTAAAAGATGCTTGTTCCATGGAAGAAAAGTTACTTCCCACCTAGACAGCATATTAAAAAGCAGAGACATTATTTTGACAACAAATGTCCATCTAGTCAAAGCTATGGTTTTTCCAGTATCATGTATGGATGTGAGAGTTGGACTATAAAGAAAGCTGAGCACAGAATTCTAAAAGAAATGAGTCCTGAATATTCATTGAAAGGACTGATGTTGTAGCTAAAACTCCAATACATTGGCCACCTGATGCAAAGAACTGACTCATTTGAAAAGACCCTGATGCTGGGAAAGATTGAAGGTTGGAGGAGAAGGGGATGACAGAGGATAAGATGGTTGGATGGCATCACAGACTCAATGGATATGAGTTAGAGTAAACTCTGGGAGTTTGATGGACAGGGAAGCCTGGCTTGCTGCAGTTCATGGGGTCGCAGAGTCAGACACAACTGAGTGACTGAACTGAGCTGAATGAATGCTCTACTGAAGATGAAAAACAGAATGGTTGTATGAGTACAGAATGGCTGTAGATGTAACAGTCGTTCACCCTCAAGGCCCTGTGTCTGATTGGGAGCTGAAGCTTATTGCCACTGCTGCTACCCATAATTGCAAAAGAGTGCTGTAATGCCTATGGATACCCAGATAAAAGGTCAAAATTCAAAATTCAAAACATTGCTTCTGTTGAATGTGTATAACTCTCATACCCTTGTAATTTGAAAGATGATAAGATGAACAATCACAAGTTGGGATTGCCAGTACTGTATAAAAAATATGAAAACACTATATTGTGCACCTTGAACTAATATAAGGTTATATCAATTGTACCTTAATAACAGAAAATGTTCACGTTGGAATCAGTTCTAATGAGGTGGATGAAACTGGAGCCTATTATACAGAGTGAAGTAAGTCAGAAGGAAAAACATCAATACAATATATTAACGCATATTTGTGGAATTTAGAAATATGGTAACAATGACCTTATATGCGAGACAGCAAAAGAGACATAGATGTAAAGAACAGACTTTTGGACTCTGTGGGAGGAGAGGGTGGGATGATCTGGAGAATAGCATTGAAACATGTATATTATCATATATGAAATAGATAGTCAGTCCAGTTTTGATGCATGAGACAGAATGCTCAGGGCTGTTGTACTGGGATGACCCTGAGGGATGGAATGGGGAGGGAGGTGGGAGGGGTTTCAGGATGGGGAACACATGTACACCCATGGCTGATTCATGTCAGTGTATGGCAAAACCCACTACAATATTGTAAAGTAATTAGCCCCCAATTAAAATAAATAATTTTTTTTTTTAAAGAAAATGTTCCTATAGATGCTGTAGTTGAGATAAAGGAGCCATTTCCCATCCTAATTTCTGTTTTAGAATTGGAAATTAAACTAATTCCAGGTTTAATTCCTTAACAAAATGAGAAGAAAGGCTGTTGTTACATCAGCACCTTTGTTAATTTCTGAATGTTACCGCAGGGTATTTTTCTAGTCCTGAGCAACTCTACTATTTCATCTTTTCTGTTTGCATGATTGAATTATGGTCCAGTTGATTTTTATTGGAAATGCTTTGGGTCTTGCTTTTAGGAAACTTTACCTACTTTGGGGATTTTTTTTTTGGACTCTTGGGTTTATTATGTAAAGCGAACCCTCAGGTTTATTTTGGCTTCCTTCTGAGTTTGTTGAATCAGCTTTTGCCATTTGGATTTAGCATTTGAGTTTTTAACCAACAAGTGTGTAAGTCGATTTGCGTTAGATAACCATATGCCGCCTAAAGAATTCTAAACTCTTCTATACATATATGCTGGTACTTAATGGATTTAGTGAGTACATTCTCAGTCACTAAGTTGTGTCCAACTCTTTGCAGCTCCATGGTTTGTAGCCCAATAGGCTCCTCTGTTTATAGATTTAGACAAATATTTAAATATAACTCTTAATTCAGCCCAACTCCAAGGTGTAAACTCTGTAGTTGCCTGTACACCTGGCTCATGGGAGGGATGGATCTTTATTGGTAACTGGCAATTGTAGTTTTTGGAGATCACTAATTAAAGCCAGGAATTCTGGACAAGGGGAAGAGAAGGGAGAAGTTGACTGAGGTGTAAGAGGCAGATCAGAAGGAAAGGGGAAAAAGAGAATGCTGAATACAGAGAGGCAACTGAAGGACAAGGAAGGGGAAAGTTTGCTAGGAAAAGAGTCTAGCTTGCTAATTGCTTAATTGCCAACATCCCTTGGATCATTGAAAAAGCAAGAGAGTTCCAGAAAAACATCTATTTCTGCTTTATTGACTAAGCCAAAGCCTTTGACCATGTGGATCACAACAAACTGGAAAATTCTTAAAGAGATGGGAATGCCAGACCACCTGACCTGCCTCTTGAGAAATCTGTATGCAGATCAGAAAGCAACAGTTAGAACTGGACATGCAATAACAGACTTGTTCTAAATCAGGAAAAGAATATGTCAAGGCTGTATATTGTCACCCTGATTATTTAACTTACATGCAGAATACATCATGAGAAATGCTGGGCTGGATGATGCACAAGCTGGAATCAAGATTGCTGGGAGAAATATCAATAACCTCAGATATGTAGATTACACCACCCTTTTGGCAGAAAGTTAAGAACTAAAGAGCCTTGATGAAAGTGGAAGAGGAGAGTGAAAAAGTTGGCTTAAAACTCAACATTCAGAAAATTAAGATCATGGCATCTTGTTCCATTACTTCATGGCAAATAGATGGGGAAACAATGGAAACAATGGCAGACTTTATTTTTGGGGCTCCAAACACACTGCAGATGGTGACTGTAGCTGTTAAATTAAAAGATGCTTGCTCCTTGGAAGAAAAGCTATGAGCAACCTAGACAGCATATAAAAAACAGAGACATTATTTTGCCAACAAAGGGCCATCTAGTCAAAGCTATGGTTTGTCCAGTAGTCATGTATGGATGTGAGCATTGGACTATAAAGAAAGCCGAAAACTGAATAAGTCATGCTTTTGAACTGTGATGTTCGAGGAGACTCTTGAGAGTCCCTTGGACTGCAAGGAGATCCAACCAGTCCATCCTAAAGGAAATCAGTCCTGAGTATTGATTGGAAGAACTGATGTTGAAGCTGAAACTCCAGTACTTTGGCCACCTGATGCGAAGAACTGACTCATTTGAAAAGACTCTGATGCTGGGAAAGATTGAAGGTGGGAGGAGAAGGGGATGACAGAGGATGAGATTGTTGGATGGCATCACCGACTCAATGGACATGCGTTTGAGTAAACTCTGGGAGTTGGTGATGGACAGAGAGGCCTGGCATGCTGCAGTCCATGGGGTCGCAAATAATCAGACACAACTGAGCAGCCAAACTGAACTGACTTAGGCAAAAAATCTTAATGAAGACATTTTTTTTAATTTATTTATTTTAATTAGAGGCTAATTACTTTACAATATTGTATTGGTTTTGCCATACATCAACATGAATCTGCCATGGGTGTACACGTGTTCCCCATCCTGAACCCCCCTCCCACCTCCCACTCCATACCATCCCTCTGGGTCATCCCAGTGCACCAGCCCCAGGCATCCTGTATCCTGCATCAAACCTGTACTGGCGATTCATTTCTTATATGATATTATACATGTTTTAACGCCATTCTCCCAAATATCCCCCTCTTCCTCTCTCAGAGTCCAAAAGACTGTTCTATACATCTGTGTCTCTTTTGTTGTCTTGCATACAGGGTTATCGTTACGATCTTTCTAAATTCCATATATATGTGTTAGTATACTGTATTAGTGTTTTTCTTTCTGGCTTACTTCACTCTGTATCATCGGCTCCAGTTTCATCCACCTCATTAGAACTGATTCAAATGTATTCTTTTTAATGAGTGAGTGAAGACATTTTTAATTCAGAATTTCATTTGGAGGACTTTGTGAAATTTCACCTTGTATTGTATACACTCAGAACCACAAGATACAAACAAAATAAAAACAAAATGATTCACCAGGACCCTCCCAAGCTTGCTTTGCAGAGTACCAGAAAAACAACACATAAGAAAACAACTTGTTGACGGCCCCTTCTGCTGGACATCTGGGAGGCATTTTGTAGATTAAGAAAAACTGATAATGAATTTTAGATATCAAAGGTCGAAAATCTACCATATGTAATACACTGGGATATCATGTAAACACTGAACTTCACCACTGAAAATTAGCACATGAAACACATGAAAAACAGTCATGGTTGTGCAGAGAACTCTTGAAATTTATTATTACTTTCCACCAACCATTTCCTAGCCTTCTCCACCTCCTACACCCTACTTAATGCAATAAATATCTCACTAAATGAACCAGCTGAAGAGACAGATCTGATCGTTGCTCCCTGTCTTCTTTGCTTGACCAGCCACCCCACAGTAAAGCTTTTTTTTTCTTTTTTCTTTTTTCTCACTGCAAAGGCTGTTGCCTCAGTATTTGGTCTAGATATTAAATGGCAGGCAAGGAGCCCACATGCTCCGTCACATCTTCGTGCCAACAAAACTGTTGCCCAGCTGGTCCTGAGAAATCTTATTCTTTACTTTTCTAAAGTGAAAGAAAGTGAAAGACACTCAGTCGTGTTGGACTCTTTGTGAATTCTCCAGGCCAGAATACTGGAGTAGGTAGCCTTTCCCTTCTCCAGGGGATCTTCCCAACCTAGGGATTGAACTCAGGTCTCCCGCATTGCAGGCAGATTCTTTACCAGCTGAGCCATAAAGGAAGCCCAAAGCACTTCCTAAATGAACAGTTTTGTTCAAAATAAATGTTCTCCAGAAGAGAGAAGAAGACCCAAATCATCTTTAAGGGAAGTTATGCTATTTAGAAAAAGAAATCCAAGAGTTAGTATATATATATATATATATATATATATATATATATATATATATATATATATATATATTAGTTTTCCCTGGAAGGGAGAATATTTAGTCTTCAATGATCCCATAAAAACTGGCTACCATTGGAAGGATTATAATGCTTGTGCACCCTGAGTCTCAGGTCCCCAATCTTCCAGTTGGTCATCTCTGAACACATATGACAATCTGCATGCCCCAGCAGAGCAGAAAACCAAAGAGAACACTCCCTCTGGATCAAAGCCAAGATCTCAGGACCAAAACACCAGGAGGAAGGAAAACCTTTTCTGGTTGTATTGACTCAGCAAAACTTCTCCAAACAGAATCAGGAAGAACAGCAAACTTATTAGTCTGGGTTGGTGAGACCAGCTTGAACAGGTTTGTGCCCTATATCTATGTCCTACCTTATGATTCTTCTTCTTATGGTAAATATTTTAAAATAGCACAACACAAAGAAAGCAAGAAGGAATGAAAAGGAATCCCTCATTCTAGCAAAGATGCCAAACACATGGAAACCAATAGCAAAAGCCAGGTACCAAACTACAAATCAATAGCAGTTTACTGATAAAGGAACTCATCACCAAAGAAAGAGGAGGAGTACAAAGCCCATAATGACTCACCGTATCAGCATAGATTCATCAAGCCACTCACAGGAAGGAACAAGAAGCCTCTTGGGTAACATACCTGGAGAAAGGCTGGGGTTCACAGCAAAAGCAATGCAGATGTTGTGTTGGTGGAACTTCCAGGAAGTCTATAAAAATTAAGATCATCCAAATGAGGTTATTTACTCAAAGATCACTATAACAAGGAATCAGCTATCATTATATATGTTTGGCAGAGACTCAAAGGCAAGCAGGAGCCTGGGAAAGCTTTATAGTGAGGGAAAAAAAAAAAGGACAGGTTCAGGTATGCTCTGATTTGAGGTTGCTGGCATGGGAATCCGGAGGAAAGTAAAGTGGAAATGGGGCATCCTATGTGATCGGTCTGTGAAGCATTTATCTTTCTCTGGGTGGTCCTGAGTTGAAAGTGGGAGCAAAAGTCACAGATGTTGGGAGTTACTAAGTCCTAATCTAAGTCTCCTGCATTGCAGGTGGATTCTTTACCATCTGAGCCACCAGGGAAGCCCAAGTCCTAACCACTTTTGGCCAACTGCTGTAGAAGTTGTGGTTTGACTTCCCCAGTTGGTTGCTTTAGAGGTTGTGAGATAGAGTTTCATTTTTATTTGTGGTCTAGTGAGTGTCCATTTGTATCTTCAGTCTCTCAACTATAAAATTTCTGGAGGAAAACATAGTGGAAAATATTTTTACCTTGGGTCTGGCAAACATTTCTTAAAGTTGAAACTAAATGCACAATACATAAAAGAAAGTAGTTGACATATTGAACTTTAAGAACTTCTCCTTTATGAAAGACAATGCTAAGAGAATGTAAATATAAACTCCTGATCAGAAGAAAATATTTGCAAATAATATATCTGATAAAAAACTGTATTCTAGATTATAGACAGAACCCTTAAAAGGTAATCAAAAGAAAACAAACAACCCAATAAAAAATGAATAAAAGATTTGAACAGACACATTAAAAAAATAAAATGATGTTCAACATCATTAGTCATTAGGGGAAAGCCAATTAAAACTACAATGATCCTACACTATAAACCTATTAGAGTAGCTAAAATGACTACCCATACAAAGTGTTGGTAAGATGGGGAGGAAAGGAAACACTAATATACTTCTGGTAGGAATACAAAGTGCAGCCATTTGTAAAAGATGTCTGGCAGTCTTATACATTTATCATATAACCCAGCCATTCTACTCTTAAGTATTGAAAAAGACAACATGTGATTCACTGCAGATGGTGACTGCAACTATGAAATTAAAAGATGTTTGCTCCTTGGAAGGAAAACTATGACATAGATAGCATATTAAAAAGTAGAGACATCAGTTTTCCAAGAAAGGTCCATATAATCAAAGCTATAATTTTTCCAGTAGTCATGTGTGGATGTGAGAGTTAGATCATAAAGAAGGCTGAGTGCAAAAGAATTGATGCCTTCTAATTGTAGTGCTGTAGAAGACTCTTGAGAGTCCCTTGGACTGTCAAGGGAGATCAAAGCAGTCAATCCTAAAGGAAAGAAACTCTGAAGATTCATTGGAAGGATTGATGCTGAAGTTGAAGCTCCAATAATTAGTGGCCACCTGATGCGAAGAGCTGACTCACTGGAAAAGACTCTGATGCTGGGAAAGATTGAAGGCAAAAGGAGAAGAGGGCAGCAGAGGATGAGATGGTTAGATAGTACCACCAACTCAATAGACATTAATCTTAACAAACTCTGGGAGATAGTGAAGGACAGGGGAGCCTGGCTGCTACAGTCCTTTGGGTTGCAAAGAGTCAGACATGACTTAGTGACTGAACAAAAACAACAACAAATGATGTATGATATGAAAAGTGTAGAAGGTCTCTGTCAGCGAGAATACATCAGGTGTGTGCTCCAATCCCATGGACTGCAGCATGCCAGATTTCTCTGTCCAGGGAATTTTCCAGGCAAGAATACTGGAATGGGTTGCCATTTTCTTCTCCAGGGGATCTTCTCAACCCAGGGGTCAAACGTGTATCTCTTGCAGTTCCTGCATTGGTAGGCAGATTCTTTACCATTGGTGCCAGCTGGGAAGTCCTACGTCTGGCATAGAAATCCTTATTAACAGGTAAAGTGGGCTGGTTTTAAAGAAAACTTTTCAGCCAACAATGACAGAAACATGGTTAAAGTATCCTGCATTGACACTGAAATTACTCGACACTAAAAATTTTAGAGGGAAGTATTTGTAAAATCCCAAAGAACCAATTATTCTACCTCATTTCTTGAGAGTGATCCAGTCCATGTACTCATATTCTACAGCCATTCATACAGACCGTGGCTCCTCTAATGATTCTACCACACACCTACAATGACCCTTCATTGGCCAATGAGCTTAGAGGTAATAACCACCATGGTAAGAGTCATTTTTTGTTCCCTGTCTCAGAAATAGTGTACTCAATCTCAACTTTCCTGGTTAGCCATGCACAAACTTGGCATATTTCTTGTACTGTCTATATGCTTTGCTTTTATTTTTGTTATATAATTTATTTTTTGCTTAAACAAAAGGAAAAACAGCCTCCCTGGTTTGGAAGCTAGGTAAATTATTAACATTCATATCAAAACTCGAAGAAAAAGATTTTAAGTTTTACTGATACTTATTAAATCTTATTAAATAGCTACATCCTTCAGCCAAGAATAAATTTTTGTGTTCTTAAAAAACGAGTACTAGTGTTACCTATTAATACCTGAAAATTGCATCATCTTTAAAACTCACCTTATTCATGAGACTGTCTTATTATTTAAAAATAATAATAAGGATATGCATAAGAATATTATTTTTTGTCACCATATTTGAAGGAGGAAAAAAAGCAAATAGAAAAATAATAAATTCTATACATCAGTGTCTCTTTTACTGTCTCGTATACAGGGTTATTGTTATCATCTTTCTAAATTCCATATATATGCGTTAGTATACTGTATTGGTGTTTTTCTTTCTGGCTTACTTCCTACGGGGAGGGAGGAGGGAGGAGGGTTCAGGATGGGGAACACGTGTATACCTGTGGCGGATGCATGTTGATATATGACAAAACCAACGCAATATTGTAAAGTTAAAAAATAAAAGAAAATATAAAAAAAATAAAAATAATAAATTAAATACCCATCATGAAGTAAATGAGTAAGTTGATTGATAAATTACATATACCTATCAAGAAATATTGTACAGCCATTTGGAAGAGGGAAGAACTGTCCTCAGTAATTTAATGAATTAGGTTGGTATTGAAACTCTCTCTAAAAATTCCTAGAGAGGTAGATGTTGATTTTAAAAATAGCAATGTGTTTTCCTTGTTTTTTAAAATTTATAGCTGAAAGTTCAAGAAACAAACAAAAATATTCAAGTACCAGATGCAAAATATAATGAAAACTAGAGCAATAAGCATGTGAGCTGATATTTCTGCAGCCAAGAAACAGCTATAGATTCAGCAATGATGAGAGGGTTAGATTTTAACATCCACTTCTTCAAGGAATAAGACACCAGGCTTCAATCCATAGTTTACCTGGATTTACAACTTAAGTCCTTATGAAAAAATCAAGGCACTTTAAGGAATATATTTCTAATTAAACAAGGAATAAAAACATGATACATTGGCCCAGAAAATGTACAATATCTAATGCATTTTCTTGATACTGGGTAGGAAAAAAAAAAAAAAAACAACTATCCCATGCATAATGAAACCATATCTCACAAAGTTGGAGTTAAAATCAGCCAATTTATTATAAAGCAACCCCAAGTTCAAAATTGTTATTTTAAGAATTTGTCTCAAACAAACTTGCCTCAAACAAGTGATGATATCAGAAAAATATAAGTTCAATTGTTCTGGAACTACACTTCAGAAACAGAGGCCATTTAAGTCTCTATGAACAAATAAAAATCAATATGCACTTTAAAATCATCTTACAGAGTAAAATCATAAAACATGAATAAAAAATACAAAATGAGTAGGAGTCAGAAGATGCCATTAATTAAATGATTAGGATACTAAAAATAGAGAAAGTGTGTGAGCTATCAAAACAGCCTACATTAGACAATTAAACAAGTATATATGAAAATTTTAGGTATATACCTTTTAAATATATATAAACTATATGTATATAGAATGCTCAAATTAGTGCACAATTGCATTCATCTCACAGGCTAGCAAAGTAATACTCAAAATTCTCCAAGCGAGGCTTCAACAGTACGTGAACCGTGAACTTCCAGATATTCAAGGGATCTTGATTTAGAAAAGGCAGAGGAACCAGAGATCAATTGCCAACATCCATTGGATCATCAAAAAAGCAAGAGACTCCCAGAAAAACATCTACTGCTGCTTTACTGACTATGCCAAAGCCTTGAACTGTGTGGATCACAACAGACTGTGGAAAATTCTTAAAGAGATGGAAATACCAGACCACCTGACCGGCCTCCTGAAAAATCTGTATGCAGGTCAAGAAGCAACAGTTAGAACTGGACATGGAACAACAGACTTGTTCTAAATCAGGAAAGGAGTATGTCAAGGCTGTATATTGTCACCCTGATTATTTAACTTATATGCAGAGTACATCATGCGAAATGCCGGGCTGGATGAAGCACAAGCTGGAATCAAGATTGCTGAGAGAAATATCATTCACCTCAAATATGCAGATGAAACCACCCTTATGGCAGAAAGTAAAGAAACACTAAAGGGCCTCTTGATGAAAGGGAAAGGGGAAAGTGAAAAAGTTAGCTTAAAACTCAACATTCAGAAAACTAAGATCATGGCATCTGGTCCCATCACTTCATGGCAAATAGATGGGGAAACAATGGAAAAAGTGAGAGACTATTTTTTTGGCTCCAAAATCACTGCAGATGGTGACTGCAGCCATTAAATTAAAAGACGCTTGCTCCTTGGAAGAAAAGTTATGACCAACCTAGACAGCATATTAAAAAGCAGAGACATTATTTTGCCAACAAAGGTCCGTCTTGTCAAAACTATTGTTTTTCCAGGAGTCAGTATGGATGTGAGAGTTAGACTGTAAAAATAGCTGAGCACCGAAGAATTGATGCTTTTGAACTGTGGTGTTGGAGGAGACTCTTGAGAGTCCCTTGGACTGCAAGGAGATCCAACCAGTCCATTCTAAAGGAAATCAGGCCTGAATATTCATTGGAAGGACTGATGCTGAGGCTGAAACTCCAGTATTTTGGCCACCTGATGCAAAGAACTGCCTCATTGGAAAAGACTCTGATGCTGGGAAAAATTGAGGGCAGGAAGAGAAGGGGGTGACAGATAATGAGATTGTTGGATGGCATCACCAACTTGATGAACATGAGCTTTAGTAAGCTCTGGGAGTTGGTGACGGACAGGGAAGCCTGGCGTGCTGCAGTCCATGGGGTTGCAAAGAGGCAGATATGACTGAGCAACTGAACTGAACTGAGGATTAGATAACTGGAAGGTTTTAACACCTTCAACATCAACGTGTGTGTGTGTGTGTGAATGGAACAAGCATAAAAATAGATTTCAAATTGTTAACTGAGGCAAGGAAGACAGAAAATATATCAAAAGTAAATATAATATTAAGATTAAAAGTAAATATTATTTAAAGAGATACATTTAAAAATGATAGCCATATTTTCAATGGAAGTCATCTTCAGGTGACTTCAAATGATACGCACTCTACTCTTTAAAATTGTATAGAAGGTCAGAAGGCTTTAAATTGAGCATGAACTACTTATGTAATTAAAAATAGGCTATTTGTGAAAAAAAATTTTTCCTCATTATTATTCCATCTCTGCCATCCACCAAGTCCCTAAAATTTTAACAATGAAAGAAGGGAAATTTTGTGGGTTTTTTTTTTTTTCCTCATGTTGACTTCTACCTTGCAGAAATCTAATAGCCTTTGCTCAGATATCTCAGTGTCTTTTCATTTCTTTTTCACTTATGACTTGACTCTGCACATCACCCTATATCTTTCACTGGACTGAAAAACTTTCAATTTCAGCTATTGAAATATCCATTTCCATAAATATTTTATAAAAATAACTTTACCAAAACATATTTTCTTCAATGACTAAAATATTTTCCATGAAAAAGGACCATAAAAAATCATCTTCACAGATGATCAACATTAGTTACCAATTGCATGAGGATTTTTTTCTATCGCATCTCTACAGAGCTTAAAATTTATTTTTGGCATTTTCATGCAATAAAAACTGTATATAATTGTGTATATATATGTATAGTATAATTGTATAAATTATATATATACACATTTGTATAAATATATATTTATATATGTATGTCTATATACAATTGTATAAATGTGTGTATATATATATACATTTTTATAAAGTAAATTATACAAAAATACTTGAATAAGAGGTACATAAGACTTTAGGATCCTCCATGCGGCTGCTAAGTCACTTCAGTTGTGTCCGACTCTGTGAGACCCCATAGACGGCAGCCCACCAGGCTCTGCCATCCCTGGGGTTCTCCAGGCAAGAACACTGGAGTGGGTTGCCATTTCCTTCTCCAATGTATGAAAATGAAAAGTGAAAGCGAAGTCACTCAGTTGTGTCCGACTCTTCATGACCGCATGGACTGCAGCCTACCAGGCTCCTCTGTCCATGGGATTTTCCAGGCAAGAGTACTGAAGAGAGTTGCCATTGCCTTCTCTGAGGTTCCTCCATACAACTCCTTTAAAAAAAAAAATGCACCCTTACACACACACGCACACACAAAACCCATTAACGCCAGACTTTACTATACCCACTGAATACAAAAACCAATGATTTCTGAAAGCGGCAGTGTAAGTCATAGTGTTATTATAGTTTGTTTTTCCCTTCTATTTTACTTTTATTTAGTTCAGATTTCCTCCTTAGTCCCTGAAACCATCAAGGAAGAGCAGAAGACATATGACTCATTTTATTATGCATGCAATTACCAATTTTGCTTTCTGGTTGTGAGGTTGATTACTTTGATTTTCAGGTAGTTGAGGGTTTCTTTATTTGGATTTTAATGATGACATTAGACCTTTAATATCCCTGTTAATGAATCTGCATTCTGTCTTTCATCTTGTGGAAGATGACATTCTGCCACAGACAATGGTTGGAACTATTTGTATTAGAATATCAGCAAAAATTGTGTGAGGTCCTCTGGAATCTCTTCCTACTGTTAATCTGTCTAAAGATTTTGCAGAATGAAGAAATTGATTTGATCAAAGGAACACTTGTGATGACAGTTTCTCCAAATTTATTCTTAGTATAAACAATATCCTTTTATGAAAAGTGTGCCAAAGTACAGCTATAGATGTTGTAGACTCTAAGGGAAACAGTTGCACAGTAGACACTTAGAAATGTAGAACTTCTGCAGCTTTGAAGGAACACTAACTTTTAAACCAGCAGCTCTATTGATCATCATCTAACCTATTCTAGAATTCATAATTTCAATTTGAAGGCTTGCAATATGAAATGTTGGCTTTCGTGCAACACAACTTTAAGAAGTTACTCTTGAAAAGATCTCAGATTCATAAATATACAGTAAGTCTTCACTGTGAGCAGAAGCTCCAAAGTGGACGTATGTAACATCATCACTCCTATTACAACACCAGGTTGAAACTCCTAATAATTCAATGTATTTAGCTCTAGATTAAGATAACTACTAGATTCAATTTTATTAGTGAAAATCAGTCATTGGTTTTAAACTGATTTACTTAATAGGATCAATTACAAAATTTGTATTGTATTCTAATTTTTTTCTTATCTGTGATGATCAGCAGGATAGTGACAATACAGGATGGAGAGTTTATTTCACTCATGCACACAACATTTGAACCATACATTATCCATAACAGCATGCTATATATGTAGTTGTGATGTTTGTAACTTCATATAATTGAGCATTAAATGTAAGTGGCTATGATACCAACTCATTCATTTCTAACTCTGTGAATTACAGCTTCCTGTCAGAGCCCAGAAAAATGTACTTATTCTTTCTGATATTCTGCAGAAATGATCTACTCTGTGGGAAGGACAAACATTTTAACTTTCATGAGCTGTATAAAAGAAAAAGTTTCTTTTTTATATAATAAAAAATCATTCCCTATAGCAATTTCTATATATCACAAAGTTAGGGATGAGCCTCCTCTTGATTTACATTTACAAAACATGCAGAGCAGTACACTATATAATATAACTGGCTTCCAGATATTTTTGTATAGAACATATTCATTCTGCCTGGATATATTTCTTCTCAGTGGTACTAACTGTAATCAGAAAAGCAAATCCTGATGTTCTGCTGCCTAAAGAGAAAATCATATCTTCTACCAAACAGTAACAGATGACCAGGATTTACAGTCTTCCCTGCTACAGCATTGCTTTTTGACAGGTTTGCATAAGGTCAAGGCTCTTTTTCTCTCATAGGATGCATTGGCAAATCTCAGATCTTTGATTAGATGAAAAAAGGGTGTACTGGGAGCACTGGTGGGCTTCCCAGGTGTCGCTAGTGGAAAAGAACACACCTGCCAATGGAGGAGACATAAGAGATGTGGGTTCGATAGCAGGGTTGGGAAGATTCCCTGAAGGAGGGCAGGGCAACCCATTCCGGGATTCTTCCCTGGATAATCCGATGGGCAGAGGAGCCTGGGGGGCAACAGTCCATAGTGTCACAAACAGTTGGACACAACTGAAGCGACTTAGCATGCATACCTGGGTGCACTGGTAAATTCTAACACTGGTAAATTCTAACATCCTATTACTTTACAATAAAATAATGGATACTTTCATCAGGCAGGTATTGCTGCAGTAAGATTTTCTATAGTATCTGAAAGTACCATTAGAAATAATGTTGTTAAATACTTTTTGCTTAGAAATTACAGGTATGCATCTTGAACCAGCTTAAATAATTAATTTAAAGATGCTGGTTCAGTTAAGTTCAGTCGCTCAGTCATATCTGACTCTTTGTGACCCCATGGACTGCAGCACGCCAGGCCTCCCTGTCCATCACCAACTCCCAGAGTTTACTCAAACTCATGTCCATTGAGTCGGTGATGCCATCCAGCCATCTCATCCTCTGTCGTTCTCTTTTATTCCTGCCTTTGATCTTTCCCAGCATCAGGGTCTTTTAAAATGAGTCAGCTCTTCATATCAGGTGGCCAAAGTATTGGAGATTCAGCTTCAACATCAGTCCTTCCAATGAACATTCAGGACTGATTCCCTTTAGGATGGACTGGTTGGATCTCCTTGCAGTCCAAGGGACTCTCAAGAGTCCCCTCCAACACCACAGTTCAAAAGCATCAATTCTTCAGTGCTCAGCTTTCTTTATAGTCCAACTCTCACATCCATACATGACTATGGAAAAACCATAGCTTTGACTAGACATACCTTTGTTGCCCAAGTAATGTCTCTGCTTTTTAATATGCTGTCTAGGTTGGTCATAACTTTTCTTCCAAGGAGCATGTGTCTTTTAATTTAATGGCTTCAGTCACCATCTGCAGTGTGTTTGGAGCCCCAAAAAATAAAATCTGTCACTGTTTCCATTGTTTCTCCACCTATTTGCCATGAAGTGATGGGACCAGATGCCATGATCTTAGTTTTCTGAATGTTGAGTTTTAAGCCAACTTTTCCACTCTCCTCTTTCTCTTTCATCAAGAGTCTCTTTAGTTCTTCTTTGCTTTCTGCCATAAGGGTGGTGTCACCTGCATATCTGAGTTTATTGATATTTCTCCCAGCAATCTTGATTCCAGCTTGGGCTTTATCCAGCTCGGCATTTCTCATGATGTACTCTGCATATGAGTTAAATAAGCAGGTTGACAATATACAGCCTTGACCTACTCTTTTCCTGATTTAGAACAAGTCTGCTCTTCCACGTCCAGTTACAACTGTTGCTTCCTGACCTGCATACAGATTTCTCAGGAGACTGGTCAGGTGGTCTGGTATTCCCATCTCTTGAAGAATTTTCCACAGTTTATTGTGATCCACAAAATCAAAGGCTTTGGCATAGTCAATAAAGCAGAAGTAGATGTTTTTTCTGGAACTTTCTTTTTCTATGATCTAATGGATGTTGACAATTTAATCTCTGGTTTCTCTGCCTTTTCTAAATCCAGCTTGAACATCTGGAAGTTCACACTTAATGTATTGTTGAAGCCTGGCTTGGAGAATTTTGAGCATTACTTAAGATATCTTAAAAAACTCAAGAAGATAAATGAGCCTGGGCCTTAGCAACAAGTTAGAAAACCAAGCTCAGAACACTATCAGGACCATCTGGCTCTTTTCTATGCATGCATGTGTGCGCATGCTGTCGTGTCTGACTCTGCAACTCCATGGACTGTAGCCTGCCAGTCTCCTTTGTCTATGGAATTTTCCAGGCAAGAATACTGGAATGGGCTGCCATTTCCTACTCCAATGGATTTTTTCAACCCAGGGATCAAATCCACGTCTCTTGAGTCTCCTGCATTGTCTATTGGATCTTTACCACCTAACTCTAAATCTCTTTATCTATTCATTCCCTCTTCTCTCTACCCCTGGGCCTCTCATGGCAATATATATTTTAAAATACAAATCCTTTTACAGGCAATTGATTATAAAGTCCCAAAAGGGCACAGGACCTCAAGCATGTCAGTCACTCCCTGACTAAAATTTGAAAGTTGGGCCAGAGAATGAGAGATCAATATATTTTAAGATTGCTGGATATAACAAATAAAAACATATGGTTCCTAGTCACACTTGAATTTCAGATAAAGGACAAATAATTCCTGGTACACATTTATGTAAAAATTATTCATTGTTCAAATAAAGTGCAAATGTAACTGAGTGTTCTGTGTATTATCTGACAGTCCTATTATTTCTTGATTTATTAATATAAATTAGGAGACTGGCTTCTAATGGCCATTCACTGTGGTCTTCACCTTACATTGCCTCTATTCAGAATTTAAGGCAGTGACTAAGTTCTAACCTCTTGAAATATTCCACCACTTTCTTCAAAAAAAATCATTTAATATTTAAAAAATGTGCTCAAAACAGTGAATAGCTGTTTTAACTTTAGATTTTTAAAGAAACAGAATATGTAGAGTATTTCCACATTCCCTAATTTCTATGTATATTTCCTATTTCTAACTCTATGAAAGCATATACCACAGAAAGTATTTGGAAAAGTTCTTAAATAAATTTTAAAAATTTATTTGTAAAATAAATTTATTTTGTTTTCAGAGCATCAGGATGGGATGGTAATGCTCATGAAGAAGCAACTAACTTAGCCCACTTAGATAAATAGAAAAAGAAATTAGTACAAAGTGAATATTTATTGAAATATTTCAGTATGAAAGTTTAACCTGCTTTGGGAATGAATACTAATCCTAATGTGCAGTTGGTCTCACTACCAATTTGAGTTATTGCCCTTTTCCTGAGTGCCTTTCATAAAAATCCAGTAAATATACATTAGCTAAAATAAGATCTCCTAGGATTATACAATACTAACGAAAGAAAAATTAAAGGTTAAAATAACTTCTACAGACTTTTGTTCAGCAATTTCCAAGTTTATTAATTAAAAGTACTACTGACATAATCCATATAAAAATATCCAGGATTGTCATTTAGAAAATTGATTTATATATCAAATATGAATGTTATTCATAATCCAATTTTCACTTAATAATTTGGAAAATGTCTAAAATATACAAAACATTTGCCTTTTAAGCTCATTAATTTGTAAGGCTAAGGGTATAGTATTAATATCATTGCTTTCAGAAGATTCCTTAAGAAAGATACTGTTGGAATAAGCACAGAATTTTTAAAGATATTAAAACATTCTAAACATCTTTATAACTAATAAGGTTTAGAAAAATCTGATATTTTTCTAACCAAACTTTTGCTCAGAAAGCAAAAGTTTTATTAATCTCATGGAAAGAATGATCTATAAAATACAGGGTTAGTGAAATCAATCTTGTTGCTTCCAAAAAATAATGTAAAATTAAAGTTTCATTTTGAAAATATTAAAAACATAAGAATTTTCAGTTACTAGCAAGTTAGTTAACCTCATTGATTTAAACATCTTTCTAATGAAACAATAATCAAGGATTCTAGCTAAAGTACCTAAGAGGATATAAAATCAAGTACCTTGGACTTAGGTTCACAGTGCCTGGAAGAAGAATTTTAGTTATGTCCTTGTCAAAATGAGTAACCTTGAGCAATTCATTTATGTCCTCAGTTCCTTTATCTGTTATATGGGATAATAATACATAGGAACTTAACCGGTGTGTTATGAGGCTCAAATAAATAACCTGTAGCAAGGTTATTCAGATCCTCATACTTCTCTCAGGTGCATCAGCACTTTGCAGTCTTTACTGTGGCCATGCCCTCCAAACTCCATTTCTCTATTCCTATAGGCTCACAACTTGATTACCTTTCATAGACTCCACTGCAGGAAACATTTCAAAAAACAATAAATGCTACTCCCAGACCTGACCATTAAACCCTGCATGATCATCTGTGATGTTTCTCTACTCTCTGGAAAATCAAATGCACGGAACCCAGTGGAGGATTCTAAACCTCAGGGGATTTGCACAAAACAAGAGCATCAGTTCCTGAATAATTGAAGATGAGTCCCCTGAAAACCTACATTCTAGAAAAAAAAAAAAAAATTGCACTGCATTCAGTGACTGAGATGTGGATGTTGTACCAATAGCTGGCCAATGTGATCAATATAGGGCAAAGAATAATTCACAGATCCAAACTTTTCAAGTAAATGTGCATAATAGACCCCACAACCTACTACTGGTAGATGATTTTAAGCGCAGATTCAACTGCTGTAGAGTCATTAATATCATTCACATATACTCCTTCAATAATGGTGCAATATTATATAATGAAATAATAATTAACATTTATTGAACATAGATTATATGCTAAGCACTATTTAAACATATTACATGACTGATCTCAGTTAATACTCTCAACAAGTGTATGAGGCAGGTATTATCATTATCTCTTTGACTGTTGGAAATTTGAGGCTAATGGTAGTTAAATAACTTGACCTATTCATCCAGCTGGTAAGTAGTAGAAAGATTCTAAAACATGTCTGTATAAAGACAGGCCCATGGAGATAATCATTTCACAAAGCTATACAGCATGCAGAAGAGAGCTAGAATGACAGCCAGGACTCTGGAAATCCAAAATCCAAACCTAGCTCTAAGGCTGTGTGATCCCAAGCAGAAGATTTTGCCCCTCTGTGCCTTAGACTTCGATGGTTTCTTTTAGTGGCACTTTTTTTTTTTTTTTTTTTTTGGTAATTCTTGTCCAAGTTTAGAAAAATTTAAATCACTCAGAGATCAACCACTTGTAAATCAGCTTTGCTCATGCTTATGTGTTCATCTCCTGGAATAGAGGATATTTCTTAGAATTCTAATCACGTGACAAGAAAACTGAGATGAAAAGCTGATGTCAATCTGTGTTTAGGCATTTTCCTACTCAGAATACTATTATGATGTGTTTTCCTTGAGAAAAAAAGTGAAAGTCACACATGTTTAGAATTCTGGATCAAAACCCACTTCTGTTTAAAATGTATAATGAATCAAAGACAATTTTGGTAAGTGAGAAAAATGTATAGACAGAGATCGAATCAGAGGAATCATGTGTTTCTTAAGTCGAGTCGCAAGATTCCTGTATATATAGGACATCTCCTATAATTAATGATTTTGTCCTGCATCTTGTGTTGGCTTTTTTCAGAATGTCTTAAAGGCTTTGTATTCAGCTTTTCTCAATACTTTAAAAAATTATTATTATTATTATTAGGCTATAGTTATTAATGTTTAAATCACTTAAATGGCTACAATAAGTAAGAATCATACCACCACAAATAAAAGTCTGGATATTCCTTATGGTCTATCCTGAAAGTCTGGTAGAAGAGAAAGAATAAAATGAGGAAATGAGAATTAAAAATATTTATCTTTCATATTCAAGAAAGTACAAGACTGTTCTTTAGCTAAAATCTCAGGTGCTGAGCCAGGGGTAACCACCTTTAGAGAAAACTAGATCAGTGTGCCTTCTCTAAAAGTCAGCCAGTCAATGACAGCCCCTTACTCTGGATAACAGCCAATTAGCAACTGCCTTGCTTCAGTGCCAAAGTGTCTGAAAGGCAGATATCCATAGCAGCCTTACTCCCAAAATTATACTAACAGGACTTCTTTCGTGGTCCAGCAGGTTTGATCCCTGGTCTGAGAACCCCACATGCTGTGGGGTTCTAAAGGCTTAGTCACCTATTGCAACTTAGACCCCATACACCAAATAAGTAAATAAAAATTAAAAAACAAACACTCTAACACAGATGCAAATCTGTCAATCCCTAAATAAACACTTCTGCTTCTGAAAATTTACCAATCCGTGAATACCAGCCTTCTCAAATTTTTATGTAAGATTGGAGAGATGGTGTCTTCCAAATACATTTATTCCTTGAAGGCAAATGGGAAGCTCCCCATTTTTATATCAGAATGAGCTTGACTTACAAATATGCATGTTCCCCAGTTTTTCAATAATTCATCACCTATTTACTGTTAGTTATAAGTTCAAACTTGTGGATAATAGATACACCCATTACTATGAGATGATCAAATTCAGTGTCCAATTCTTCTGGTTATTGCTATTATCTTATATTTTTTTCTAGTTTGTGTATATATGAACCACACAATGCCAAAACACTTGGTAGTGTGTATTTCTGAATGAATTTTATGAGCATTTATTAAATGAGGAAAAATTTATTTTGAAGTAATTTGCACAGCGTGCAATTATTCATCCAAAATCAAAACTGGTGGAAAGTCAGATATAAACCAACATATACTAATAGCTAAGCATGTCTTATTGATTCAGCTAGTACCAAAATAAGTGTCAAGATAAAATTTTTGACAGAGAAATTCAGATGAAGACAATGATATAATCACAATAGGAAAGTTTTAATTAACCTTCCACACTATATATTATCAGTTTTTCTATACCCCAACAAAACTATTTTCAATTCCAAGCAAGTTTTCATTTGCTAGGAAGATACATGCTAGAATAAAAAAGCAAACAAATAAACAAAAAAGTAATGGCTCTTTTTACTCTTAATGGCATTATCAAATATCTAAATGTCTCATTTTTTTAATGGCATAACCAAGGATGGAAGTAATGAAAACAAGTCTCCCTAAAACTGAGTTCTTCTACTGAGTTTATGATTAATCTCTTTTCCAAAACTTTACTCCTTTCCTTTTCCTGAAACTGTTCCCCTCAAGATTAAGGAGTATCAAAGAAAAGGGCCTGATAGAAAATGTAAACAAGCACCCATGTCCCTGTCCTTTGGAAGTAAAAGGCTTTTACAGCCTCAAAAGGCTGACTCAAGAGTTAATCATATTTAAAAAAAAAAAAAAAAGAGTTAAACATTAGAAAATGTGAAGATGTAGAAACAAAGAATAGCCATTGAGCCAGGAAACTGCTAACAGTTTATACTACATATCTGTCACATGGCAGAATCTCTGGATCAGTTTCTTGAAAAATAAAGGACTGACCCACATTCCTAAATTGTTTTTATAGGAAGTAGACCCCCATCAGATGAAAATTGGTAACTGCAAGAACATAGACCATTGACTGGTTGAAATCAGAAAGTTAACGATTCTTGAAACTTTACCTTGAGGCCCACCAGAGAATTGTGCATGAGCTGATTATGTACCCTACATTCCCCTCCCTTATAATTCCTTTCAAATCCCTTCCTTGAAAGCCTTCTGGGAGGTCTTTTGAGCATGAGCTGTCCATTTTCATTGTTTGGTGCCCTGCAATAAACATTATACTTTCTTCACCACAACCCAGCATCAATAAATTGGCTTAACTTGCATGTGGGTGAGCTGACTCAAGTTTGGCTTGGTAACAGTAATAATAATGCAGAAGTAATTCTTTCATTTGCTAGTGCAACGTTTTTTTTCTTGTAAAAAGTCTCCCTTATAAGACTATTGTGAGTAAAACCTTATCCAGATGAGCCTTGAGAAAAAATACTATGCAGAGTCTCATTAAGTTAGAAGTAAATGAGAAAAATTGTATTGTTTTTGGTAAAGAAATTACATATTTTTGTGAATGCATAAAGGTGCAGACATGTTATTATTAAGTTGAAGCAAAGCATGACTGATTCTATAGAAGGAGATAACTATCCATCTTTATTTTCTAAAACATTATTTAAACAGCATCTGATGACCTTTCTATTGACACTGAAGTAGTTGTCTTCTTCCTTCAGTAGTTATACAGTTTGAACCAAGCAATTATTTTTATACATTTGTTATCAGTATTTTTCAGTTCTCTTACTTTTAAAACTCCATTTGTCCACCTTAACAAACATAGTTAAGAGGTAGCTGAGTCTACTTGTAGTACTGAATTATACTTCACTTCTGAAGAAAAGAGGAAAAAGTTTCTTGTTTAAAACAATAATAATAATAATAAAACTATTGAATGAGCTCTTATGAGAGAAAGCAAAGAGGAACTAAAGAGTCTCTTGATGAAGGTGAAAGAGGAGAATGAAAAAGCTGGCTTAAAACCCAGTTTTCAAATACTAAAATCATGGCATTCAGTTCCATCACTTCATGGCAAATAGTTGGGGAAACAATGGAAACAGTGACAGACTTTATTTTCTTGGGGTCCAAAATCACTGCAGATGGTCACTGCAGCCATGAAATTAAAAAACACTCCTTGGAAGAAAAGCTATGTCCAACCTAGGCAGCATATTAAAAAGCAAAGACATCACTTTGCCAGCAAAGATCAGTCCAGTCAAAGCTATGGTTTTTCCAGTAGTCAGGTATGGATGTGACAGTTGGACCATAAAGAAGGATGAGCACTGAAGAACTGATGATTTTGAACTGTGGTGTTGGAAAAGACTCTTGAGAGTCCCTTGGACTGCATGGAGATCAAACCTGTCAATCCCAAAGGAAATCAATCTTGAATATTCATTGGAAGGACTGATGCTGAAGCTGAAGCTCCAATACTTTGGCTACCTGATGTGAAGAGCCAACTCATTGGAAAAGACCCTGATGCTGGGAAAGATTGAAGGTGGAAGGAGAAGGGGATGATAGAGGATGAGATGGTTGGATGACATCACTGACTCAATGGACATGAGTTTGAGCAAGTTCCTATAGATGGTGAAGAAGAGGGAGGCCTGGCCTGCTGCAGTCCGTGGAGTTGCAAAAAGTCGGACATGAATGAGTGACTGAATGCAAATTGAATGAGCTCTACTTACTTATTGTTTGTTAATATTTGAAATCTCTTTAGTAATATAATTATGCAACTTGAGAGAAGTACAATCAGTGTTATTAAAAGTATTTCATTGCTTAAATTTGTTGAGTACATTAAAGAAAGAACTGCTAAACTTTGTATACCTTTAAGTATGAGGCTGTACTTAAAATGGAAAACATTGTTTATTAATAGGAAAAGAAATTCCAATTTAAGGTGGATAATTATTATATCATAAAATGGTATTATGCTTCAATAAATCAAATTTATAGAGCAATTCTCACAGTTGTTAACTTTATGTCAGTACATGTTCAGTATACTGGATCATGATGCTAATTATGAGTGTATTTTCTCACTAATAAATATTCAGTGAGCAAAAGAATAAAATAGGTTGAATGTGCACAGTAGATGTTATGCTATTATGGAAATGGAACATATATTGTAACTGCATGGAATTTTCTTCCAGCAAATTTTGCAAAACAAGTAATTGTTAAGGAGAGATAAATTATCAGAGGCATATAATCAAAAAACTGTAACTTAGGGACAATTTATTACACGTTAATAATTTTTTTAATATAAATATGGTTTATATCATACTTTTATTTTAACTTAATGAGCCTATGGATAAGGCAATTAGGAGTAATTTAATGGGGCATCCTACTTTTTTTTTTTTTTTTGCTAAATTTGACAATTCTCTTTATAAGATTGTTTTCTTTTTCAAGTTAAATAAATTAATTGAACCACTCTGCTAGGAAAAACTACCCTTTGAATAAAATGTCTACTTCTAATGTAGCAATGTCAGGAATAACAAATCAAGAAAGGGCTTATATCTTTGCTGGATGGAGTAAGACTGAAGTGTTACTCCTTGAGGCTTCTTCAAGGAATATATTGATTTTATTTTTTTTTTATGGTTGGTACAACCATGGATTTTTTTATTTTATTTTATTTTATTTTTAAACTTTACAAAATTGTATTAGTTATGCCAAATATCATAATGAATCCGCCACAGGTATACATGTGTTCCCCATCCTGAACCCTCCTCCCTCCTCCCTCCCCATACCATCCCTCTGGGTCGTCCCAGTGCACTAGCCCCAAGCATCCAGTATCGTGCATCGAACCTGGACTGGCAACTCGTTTCATACATGATATTTTACATGTTTCAATGCCATTCTCCCAGATCTTCCCACCCTCTCCCTCTCCCACAGAGTCCATAAGACTGTTCTATACATCAGTGTCTCTTTTGCTGTCTCATACACAGGGTTATTGTTACCATCTTTCTAAATTCCATATATATGCATTAGTATACTGTATTGGTGTTTTTCTTTCTGGCTTACTTCACTCTGTATAATAGGCTCCAGTTTCATCCACCTCATTAGAACTGATTCAAATGTATTCTTTTTAATGGCTGAGTAATACTCCATTGTGTATATGTACCATAGCTTTCTTATCCATTCATCTGCTGATGGGCATCTAGGTTGCTTCCATGTCCTGGCTATTATAAACAGTGCTGCGATGAACATTGGGGTACACGTGTCTCTTTCCCTTCTGGTTTCCTCAGTGTGTATGCCCAGCAGTGGGATTGCTGGATCGTAAAGCAGTTCTATTTCCAGTTTTTTAAGGAATCTCCACACTGTTCTCCATAATGGCTGTACTAGTTTGCATTCCCACCAACAGTGTAAGAGGGTTCCCTTTTCTCCACACCCTCTCCAGCATTTATTACTTGTAGACTTTTGGATAGTAGCCATTCTGACTGGTGTGAAATGGTACCTCATAGTGGTTTTGATTTGCATGTCTCTGATAATGAGTGATGTTAAGGAATATATTGATTTTGAAAGAATGCTTCGAGACAGAGTTAACCTTGACAATTTTTCCTATGACAACAAGTCAAACAATGGCATTCTATTGGCATAAGTACCCTATGAAAAAATTTCCTTCATGAGAAATTTCCTGTGTGAACAGGAGGTTAATGAACAGGGATATGGGGAACTGATGATACATCATAATATATAGTCAATTGGCTTTCTTTTCATTGTTAGTAATTTGTATTCTGATTATGCCATGTAGGTGGGGAAACAAAAAGTATAATAGAATGTTTGTAATATATTTAAGATATGTGGATCATCTAAGAAATGATCCTTTAGTATTTGGCCCTAGGTATGAGTGCTGAGGAAGAAGGAGATAAATAGAGAGAGAGAAGGAGGGAGGGGAAGGGGGCAAGAGAAAGAGGGAGAGAAACAAAAGGGACAAAGGAGGAAAGGAGGGATGGAAGGATGGAGAGAGATTTACTTAACCCATGGGTAAAAATACAATGTATGAGGTGATTCTCAGATTCACCCTACACAAATTATTAAGCCATCCAAATACTTCTAAGCTATGAACAGCTATAGCCAACTTCACCTTGGAGTTGTCACACATCACAATACAATTGAGACATCTTCCAATAGCATTACTACTAGGAATATGAGATAAGGAGCACATCCAAAAGCTGTGCTAAGTCTGCTTTGGATCAAGTTGAGTTAGAGTTACTCCTAACAATGGGGAATAAAGGGAGAACAGAAATTTTCATTCTTAATTAGATCAAATTCAAAAGGTAAAGAACATCACATTTTTCACGACTGTCAGAGCTGTTAAAACTATGAGACTAGCATATCATTCAAGCTCACCCTTTAGCTTCACTAGCATCTGGTTACTGCTCAGCTACAGTGGTATTGCTTTCTTGCTTACACATATATGAAAATATTTAGAAAGTTCCAGAATTTTGCCCAGTGTGGAATGATTCATAGTCAATTCTTACTTGCACTCAGCTACCAGTGTCTTGATTTCAGGTGTGGCTTATTTTCTCCATTAATATTTCAAGCATCAATTCTGAGGGAGCTGATGAACCAACTATTCTCAAATCCTTGCCACAAACTTCATTGATCTCATAGTGAAATCATATTTAACTTTAAATATTAATTGCTATGACTATGTCTTTTCCTCATCAGATAATAAGTATCTTCATTATCCCTGGTAAAATCTAGTCTCACTTGGGGTTTGCCCTCACTCAGAGTTCATCTGCCACTTGATCCTGAACTTTTGACACTTTCCTTATACAGCTTTAACATCTGCCTTTACTACTCAGTCTATGTTGTTTAGTCACTAAGTTGTGTCTCTTTTGCGATCCCATGGACTATAGCCCTCCTGATTCTTTGTCCATGGGATTTCACAGGCACACTTACTAGAGAGAGCAGCCATTTCCTTCTCCAGGGGCTCTTCCTGACCCAGGGATCAAACCCACGTCTTCTGCATTGGCAGATGGATTCTTTACCACTGAGCCACCAGGGAAGCCATATTCAATCTACGTGCCCTACTCACTATAGCCATTTTTTTACCTCCCCTTTCTACATTTTGCCTTTTGTATCTGCTTAATTTTAAACTTTTCACAGATGTTCCTCCATTTTCAGTACCTCCTGTTATCCAAGATGAAGAACTTTTCAGGGGGTCCAACATGACTGCAGTCATGAAATCAAAAGACGCTTGCTCCTTGGAAGGAAAGTTATGACCAACCTAGATAGCATATTCAAAAGCAGAGACATTACTTTGCCAACAAAGGTCCATCTAGTCAAGGCTATGGTTTTTCCTGTGGTCATGTATGGATGTGAGAGTTGGACTGTGAAGAAGGCTGAGCGCCGAAGAATTGATGCTTTTGAACTGTGGTGTTGGAGAAGACTCTTGAGAGTCCCTTGGACTGCAAGGAGATTCAACCAGTCCATTCTGGAGATCAGCCTTGGGATTTCTTTAGAGGGAATGATGCTGAAGCTGAAACTCCAGTACTTTGGCCACCTCATGCAAAGAGTTGGTTCATTGGATAAGACTCTGATGCTGGGAGGGATTGGGGGCAGGAGGAGAAGGTGACGACAGAGGATGAGATGGCTGGTTGGCATCACTGACTCGATGGACCTGAGTCTCAGTGAACTCTGGGAGTTGGTGATGGACAGGGATGCCTGGTGTGCTGCGATTCATGGGGTCGCAAAGAGTCAGACGCGACTGAGTGACTGATCTGATCTGATATGAACCACATCTTCTTGGACTACATAATTTTAAAAATTATTTGCAAGCACTTAAAATTTGGTAAAATTCCAATGTATATCTGTTTCATAATTTAAACAGTTTGACTATCTGTCAATATTAGGCCTCTTTCCTGCATGCTATGATCCATCCTACCACAGTCTCCACTATTCCTTACTCTTCTATCTTCACCAAAGTGTAATGTTGATTGTGATGTTATACTTATTTTTATAGTAGGGTCTAATATAAAATACTTAAATGTTTCTTCTGCCCAACTCTCATAAATGAGAAAATAAAGTAAAGGGGTGTTTAGGAAAAAGAGCAGAGCATATATTCTTCTTATAGAAGCCCAACTCTTTACTATCCAAACAAGAATCTTCAGGTAAAGACAAATGCACCTGGTTTGCTGCATTCATGCTTTCTATTTAGCCACTGTGAGCATTATTACTAAATTTTGCTGTAGATCAAGGTTCTGTAAACTACAGCTTGACGTTCAAGTCCAGCCTATTGGCTATTTTTGTTAATAAAGTTTTATTGGGACACAGCCATGCTCATTCACTTACATATTGTCTTTGATTGCTTTCACATGCAATATATGAGTTAAATAGCTACCAAGAAATCTGACCCCCAAGACATTTACTCTCTGGCTTTTAGAGAAGGTTTGTTGAATCCCACTACAAAAAATATCCAACAAGTTAGCAGCTCTGAATCTGATGGATCTTAAAACAAAAAATAATGACTAGCAATAATATAATACAGCATATAATCAATTACTGAATTTCCTGAGAAATACCTATAAATATGGTGAAACTTTAGAAAAGTATGAGATCAATATTAATATTATTAAATTTGGGAAGGAATGTATAAAGAATATATCTAAATATTTAAAAGTAACAAATATAAATGCTTCCAATTTGCCTAGGTTAGAAAGCTCTTTCATAAAGCTCTTGCCTAGAAACAGAGAAGAAAACAATAATATTAATTATAGCTCAATGAAACATTTATGAAGACAGATGACCTTGGTAAAAAGAAACATATAAAAGCTATAAATAATGTGCCTTGATTTAAGATAATTCATGCATTTTCATCTTTATAGTTCCCAATGGAATGTGAATTAATATATTTTGACTTTTAAGAATTGATGATTGAAAATAAGATATTATCTCAATATCAAAACAAGATATTCACAAAGACATGAATATATTATCTGTGCACATATTATTATCAAAATTAAATCATTTTTTACATTTTAGACCAAAATCTTCATTTTTTCCAATATATTTTAAATATTGCTATGCTGCTGCTGCTGCTAAGTCGCTTTAGTCGTGTCCGACTCGATGCAACCCCATAGACGGCAGCCCACCAGGCTCCCCCGTCCCTGGGATTCTCCAGGCAAGAACACTGGAGTGGGTTGCCATTTCCTTCTCCAATGCATGAAAGTGAAAAGTGAAAGTGAAGTCGGTCAGTCGTGTCCGACTCCTAGCGACCCCATGGACTGCAGCCTACCAGGCTCCTTTGTCCATGGGATTTTCCAGGCAAGAGTACTGGAGTGGGGTGCCATTGCCTTCTCCAAAATATTGTTATGACCAAGTAAAAAAGTTTTACCAAAGAGAAATTATGATTGTGGGAAAAGCATTTATGAGCATTTCCTATTTATCACATGTTAATACACTCATATCTATAAGACATGTGAAATCAGTAAAGTGGTATAAAAATAGAATCTTCATTTTCTAATTGTGAGGCCCAGAAGAAAGATTATTTTTAAAGAAAAATAAATTATTTTGAGAGGGGCTGTGTTCACTATTATTTGGTTTATAAATTGTAAAGTACCAAATTTTAAAAATATATATCAGATTCTGTTCCCTAAAAGACCATCAGTTTTACAAGATTCTAAAAAAGTGTGACTCTTAAATTAAATGAAACAGCAGTAATTGTGCTTGAGTAAACTCCTTGGCAAACAGTGCATGAATTAATAAAAGATGACATTTGTACATCATTCATCTCCTTGCATGATATGAAAGAAATTCAATCACATAATTACATTAGCTATGAACTGTTGAGAGGGCAGAATGAGTGGAACTTGTAATTTGAGATTGAGAGGGAGACAAAGAATAAGTACATGCCAGGCTAGTAAGGGGCTGGGGCTATAGTGGATTTTCATATAGAAGAAATGGTTGAAGGAAAAAGCATTTCTCTAAAAATTATCACCTATAAATGTAAGGAAGCTCAGGTGCTCATAGTTTTCAACTCAGCTTTTGTGATTTGTAACTCTCTTCCTTCAGAAAAAACAGAAACAGTAGGAGCTGCTATTAGTAACAGAAAAATTTTGTGCTGAAAATAAAATATGTATAATAATTAAATCTATACTTTGTGCCACTTTTCCATATGTGTGGTGACTTTTTTTTCAGGATCAACATTTGTTTCTTATACAAAATATATTGAATATGATTTCAAAATTATGTAGGAAAATGAATTAAGGTCCAATTACAGATTATCCATTTCTAACAACATCGTTTCTTTTCTCAGAATGAGTTTAAACCAGATAAAATTAAAAGAAAGGGGAAACACGTTTGAGATTTTAGACCAAAATTGAATTAGCTGGTGTTTGCACTTATTTCAGGTCTTGTTTTCATAAGGTGTTGGGGTATTTTTGGTTCAGCCCCTTAGCCTGACCCAGCTAACCAAGTTTGAGGGAAAGCAGATGACACCTGTGAAAGGAGAGCTGTTAGGATGAATCTGTAACTAGCTTTGGGCTCTTGAGTTTGCCCTGCAGCAGTGGGACAGTGCTCAGGTAAATGCCCCTGTCTGCTACACCAGAGCTGACAGGGAACTCAGTTTACACTTCTATAAGCTCACAAGATCCCAGCTCCTTCCTTTTCTCTGATAGTTCTTCAGATTGCTAATCACTCAGTCGTGTCCGACTCTTTGTGAGCCCATGGACTGTAGCCCACCAGGTGCCTCTATCCATGGAATTCTCTAGGCAAGAACACGAGTGGATCACCATTCCCTTCTCCAGGGAATCTTCCCGACCCAGGGATTGAACCTGGGTCTCCCACATTGCAGACAGACTCTTTATTGACTGAGCCACCAATTCTTCAGATTGTCATAGAAGTATTTTTATCTTGATATTCAGCAGTTGCCAGGCATCGTGTTTCAACACACCTGTAATATAATTTAGCAGTAGCAGTACTAGCGGTAGTGTTAGTCACTCAGTCGTGTCCAGCTCTTTGCGATCCCACGGACTGTAGCCTGCGAGCTTCCTCTGTCCTTGGGATTCTCCAGGCAAGAATACTGGAGTGGACTGCAATTCCCTTTTCCAGAGGCTCTTCCTGATCAGGATCCTAAATTCTAAGTACAAGTGCTTCTCAGGTGGCTCAGTGGAGAAGAACCTGCCTGCCAATGCAGGAGACTTTACAGATGGGTTCTATTCCTGGGTGGGAAGATCCCCTGGAGACGTAAATGGAAACCCACTCCAGCACTCTTGCATGGAAAATTCCATAGAAAGAGGAGCCTGATAGGCTACAGTTCATGGGGTGACCAAGAGTCAGCCATGACTGAGCAACTGAGCATGCGTGCACAGCCAATTCCAAGTACGGCTACCACCAAAAGTTTTCATTTGCTAAAGTGACATTAGCAAGCCAGCTAATATTTGAAAAAAGTAAAAAGAAGAAAGTGACTTTGTGGATCTAATCATGTGTTAACATTAAAGGAGGATTTTAGGAAGACATCTGGCAGGATTACTGAGGTATGGTAAAAGTCAGAAAGTTTTATCTAAAAATTGATTCAACTAGCTAGCTAGTTCAGTTGGGTAGAG
The DNA here is from genome assembly GCF_029407905.1 of Bubalus kerabau. NCBI lineage: Eukaryota > Metazoa > Chordata > Mammalia > Artiodactyla > Bovidae > Bubalus > Bubalus kerabau. The sequence goes on from NC_073645.1 coordinate 8,885,478, forward strand.
CATGGGTACTCTAGAAATAGAAACTGTTTACTTTTGGGGTCTTTGTCTTTTTCTCTGTCTTGCTTAAAATAGGTACACTATTCTGTAATGTACAAAGAATCCATAATTTTTTATATAGTTCACAATTGATTCTTTTGAACCGTGGTGTTGGAGAAGATCCTTGAGAGTCCCTTGGACTGCAGGGAGATCCAATCAGTCCATTCTGAAGGAGATCAGCCCTGGGATTTCTTTGGAAGGAATGATGCTAAAGCTGAAACTCCAGTACTTTGGGCACCTCATGGGATGAGTTGACTCATCGGAAAAGACTCTGATGCTGGGAGGGATTGGGGGCAAGAAGAGAAGGGGACGACAGAGGATGAGATGGCTGGATGGCATCACTGACTTGATGGACGTGAGTCTGAGTGAACTCCGGGAGCTAGTGATGGACAGGGAGGCCTGGTGTGCTGCGATTCGTGGGGTCACAAAGAGTCAGACACAATTGAGCAACTGAACTGAACTGAACTGAATATTCCAGCTAAAGTCTTGCTTTTTATTTTCATTTTTAAATTGAGATATAATTGATGTATAACATTAAAACACATTTTTTAATGAGCAGTCTGATCACTCTTACATAACCTTATTTACCTATTTATTTCTTCTTTCACATTTGTCATTTGCTAGGCATTAGAGAATACTCCTAAACCAATGGCATTGCTACTAAGTGACCTATTCATCTTCCTGTTCTCCCCACAGGCCTGCCTTAGATAAATTCAGCAAATTGACAGCTCACACAGTCCTTGTATGAAATAATATGCTTCCTTGCTTACTAATTCTATTTCCTTAAATCTGTTTCTTCAAATTCTGCAAACAAAATAAAAGTGATAAAAGTTTTAAAATCTTCATATCTTTGGCATGATAGTCTTGCTCTATTCACTTCCACAATATTCCCAGAATGGTAGATGAATCCCAGAGTGGCCCTGAGTAGTAAATGCCCCTGCTGTCATAAGTGCTCAGCTTTCAAGGCTCACTGTTTATGAGACAGGAGGAGTTTATTGCTTTATGCATTGTCTCCAGCCATGGGATTTTTGCTTACACTTTTGACTGGGTTGAAAATGAGTCTTGGCTCTTCATAACCACAGGTGGGCACTTCTCTCAACAATAGGATGATATACATAACATGAAAAGAGGATAAAAGACTTATGCCAAGACATTAACTTGGTTTTATTACTAGCCTCAGAATAAAATGTTTTTTTTATTGAAATAGTAAATATGAGATGTAATAAGAAAATGCATTTGGATACATGAGTGAAAATTTATAAATATTTTATAGGAACATAAAATATATATTTTAAAACTTTTCCAACATATGCCTATTTGAATACATTTTATTTTAAGAATTATTAGTTGTTTAGAAGCTAATGTATCCCTGTGATCAATGGATTTCAATACTTATACAAATGAATATTTTATCAGGCTGAATTTATTAAATAAGTTCTCTAAGTCACATACTCCTTGGAAGGAAAGTTATGACCAACCTAGACAGCATATTAAAAAGCAGAGACATTACTTTGCCAACAAAGGTCCGTCTAGTCAAGGCTATGGTTTTTCCAGTGGTCAGGTATGGATGTGAGAGTTGGACTATAAAGAAAGCTGAGCGCCAAAGAATTGGTGCTTTTGAACTGTGGTGTTGGAGAAAACTCTTGAGAGTCCCTTGAACTGCAAAGAGATCCAACCAGTCCATGCTAAAGGAGATCAGTCCTGGGTGTTCATTGGAAGGACTGATGCTAAAGCTGAAACTCCAATAATTTGGCCACCTGATGTGAAGAGCTGACTCATTTGAAAAGACACTGATGCTGGGAAAGATTGAGGGCAGGAGGAGAAGGGGACGACAGATGAGATGGTTGGATGGCATCACTGACTAGATGGACATGGGTTTGGGTGGACTCTGGGAGTTGGTGATGGACAGGGAGGCCTGGCGTTCTGTGGTTCATGGGGTTGCAAAGAGTCGGACATGACTGAGCGACTGAACTGAAGTCAGATTGGGTAACTGTGATGTTATCTGTTATTGTTGACATAGAGTTTGATTTGTTTGTTTATAGTTTTATTTGAAGAGTCTAAAATCAGATATTTTATTATTATTTATGACACATTGACTAAGAATTATTGAGAAAGGAAGTTTTCAATTTTCAAGCAGTTGTAGGTTTGACTTTTTTACATTGAGTATTTAGTATCATTTTTATTGTTAGAAAACATGAATGATTTAGTATTAAATTAAAGGGATTAATTATACCTCTGTGTCTCTTTTGCTATCTCACATACAGGGTTGTCATTACCATCTTTCTAAATTCCATATATATGCATTAGTATACTGTATTGGTGTTTTTCTTTCTGTTTTTCTTTCTTTCTTTCTTCACTCTGTATAATTGGCTCCAGTTTCATCCACCTCATTAGAACTGATTCAAATGTATTCTTTTTAATGGCTGAGTAATACTCCATTGTGTATATGTACCACAGCTTTCTTATCCAGGCTGGTACACTGGGATGACCCAGAGGGATGGTATGGGGAGGGAGGTGGGGGGGGTGGGGTTCAGGATGGGGAACACGTGTACACCCGTGGCGGATGCATGTGGATGTATGGGAAAACCAATACAATATTGTAAAGTAAAAAAAAAAAAAAAAATTGTAATAAATAAATAAAATGTAAAAAAAAAAGAAAACAGCAAAAAAATTAAAAGGATTAATTAAATTAAATTAAGTATTAAAGGGAGTATTAGTCAAAGTCGCTTTATCTCTATTTTTTAGTCTGTTTAATCTATCAAAAGATGAGAGAACAAATTTAAAGTTTTATTATTTTTCTCTATGTTTCAAATATTTTGAAGTGTTATTAATTAATTTATCCATTTATTCCTGTAGCCATGAACATTTTATTAAACATAAAATTATACCTAGCTTTTTTTAAGGGAAAAAAAAAAAAACCTGGGGATAGAACTTCCTGCTTCATGGGGTATTTTTTCTTAAATAAGGGAAAATAAGGGAGAAACAAGGGAAAATAAATAAATGGATAATTCTTTCAAGCACTGAGACATGCTATGGAGGAAAATAAAGCTGAAATAGGGAAAAAAGGAATTGAAAGTTGCCATTTAAAATCAGATAGTCAAGAAAATACCAACAAAAATCTTAATATTTCAGTAGACTCTTGAAGTAGGGAAAGAAGCAGAATTCAGAAATCTCGGTAATGAGATCGCAAACGAAAGGAAAACAAAGACAAAGACCCAAAGTAAAGCTTTTTCTTGGAGTATTAAAGAAGTAGCAAAAACTTTGTGCCTAGAGCACTGTGGTAAAGGTGGACAGTGGCAGGAGAGGATGTAAAAAAGAGATTATGAAACACTTAGGTGAAGGCAAGAAAGGCAATGGTTCTAATGGGCTACTAGTGAGTGAAGTGAAGTCGCTCAGTCGTGTCCAACTCTTAGCGACCCCATGGACTGTAGCCTACCAGGCTCCTCCCTCCATGGGATTCTCCAGGCAAGAGTAATGGAGTGGGTTGCCATTTCCTTCTCCTGGGGATCTTCCCGACCCAGGGATCGAACCTGGGTCTCCTACATTCCAGGCAGATGCTTTAACCTCTGAGCCACCAGGGAAGCCCGCTAATGGGCTACTACTCAACCATAAAAAAAGAATCAAATCCTGCTATTTACATGGATGGACCTTGAAAGTATTATGTGAAGTTAAATCAGATAGAGAAAGAAAAATACCTTATGATTTCACACATATGTGGAATCTAAAAACAAAACAAATGAACAAACAAAAAACAGAGAACAGATTAGTGGTTGTTGTTTAGTTGTCCAGTCATGTCCAACTCTTTGCAACCCCATGGATTGCAGCACGCCAGCCCTTCCCGTCCCTCACCATCTCCTAGAGTTAGCCCAAGTTCATGTTCATTGTATCAGTAATGGTGTCCAGCATCTCATCCTCTGACATCCTCTTTTCTTTCTGCTCTCAATGTTTCCCAGCATTAGGAACTTTTCCAATGAGTCATTTGCTCGCATCAGATGACCAAAATACTGGAGCTTCCACTTCAGCATCAATCCTTCCAGTGAACATTCAGGGTTTATCTCCCTTAAAATTGACTGGTTTGATCTCCTTGCTGTCCAAGGGACTCTCAGGAGTCTTCTCCAGCACCACAGTTCAAAGGCAACAATGCTTTGGCATTCCACCTTCTTTATAGTCCAGCTCTCACAATCATGCATAACCTCTGGGAAGACCATAGCCTTAACTATACAGACCTTTATTGGCCGAGTATTTTCTCTGCGTTTCAACACACCATCTAGGTTTGCCATTGCTTTAGATCAGTGATCACCCGAGGGGAAATGAAGAAGGGTGGGTAAATTGGGTGAAGGAGACGATGTATGGCAACTACATTTGTAGTGATGATCACTCTGTAGTGCACATAGATGTCAAATCATAATGCTGTACTCCTGAAACTTATTTTTTAAGAAAGATAAAAATAAAAATTGTCAAACAATATCAGCTCACAAGAACTATTGCAATACAAGCCAATAATTGTTTAAAAGCTTGCTGCTTGCAAAGAAATGCATTTTACATACATTATGCTATTTACCTCTTTCAAGCACCTGTAAAGACAATACTTTAATTTTTGCAACATCACATTATTAGTAAAAACTAAATTGGTGTAACCTTGGTCTCACTGTGAAAAGTTTCTGTACATTTGCTGCTTGCTTGAGTTTTAGTTTGCTGTTCAATAATTAATAAGTATATATCACTAATAATATGTGATGTATTTAGTTAAAGACACCATCAGCATCTCCTGAGTAATACAAATTGCAGACTCCATCTAAAATCTACTCTCTGGGAATTGCTTTAGCTACAACTTCAGGAAAAGAGTGTAGAAAGTTCCCTAGGATATTCTAATGCTCAATCAAATTTGAGAACCACAATGGCAACCCACTCCAGTATTTTTGCCTGGAGAATCCCACGGACAAAGGAGCCTGGTGGGCTACAGTCCATGGGGTCGCAAAGAGTCGGACATTACTGAGTGAGTAACACACACACACACACACACACACACAAACTAGATTAAAAACTTTTCTTCAGTAGGAAAAAAGTATCAATTTCAGAAAAAATAGATAATAGCATAATACTCAGAGAAGAACTAACTATACAACTAAAATGGTGAAATCAGAGAAGATTTATGAATCTGCAACCTATGATTTATAAAATGTGAAGTTTTAAATAAGGACTAGTCTGCATATGCTCTACAGCTGATCTTTGAACAATGTTGTGGTTAGGGGTGCCCATCCCTGCACAGTCGAAAATCTGCATATAACTTTACAATTGGCCCTCAATATTCATGGCTCTACCTCTCTAGATTCAGTCAACCACAGACCAGGTGGTACTTCAGTATACACTTATGTTTTAAAATCCAAATATAAATGGAGCTTTGGAACACAAAACTGTGTTGTTCAACTATTCGCTATAACTTGAGACATATCAATTTAACTCATTCAGTATACTATGTAAAGTTCTCATTATAGACTGTGTCTAATGATGCTCAACTAATCCTTCATGGTTATTAAAGTTTCAAGTTAAAGAATTCCTTAAAGGATTAGTTTTGTTGTCAAACCAGATTAACCAAATTATTAGCTCTAACAAGATAATGGCATCCAGATTGGACAGATAGAGTTATCAGGACATTTAACAGATGCTAATTTATCAAGAAAAGTTTGTTACAGTCTATGTATATGATCGGAGAAGGCAATGGCACCCCACTCCAGTACTCTTGCCTGGAAAATCCCATGAATGGAGGAGCCTGATAGGCTGCAGTCCATGGGGTCACTAAGAGTTGGACACGACTGAGCGACTTCAGTTTCACTTTTCACTTTCATGCATTGGAGAAGGCAATGGCAACCCACTCCAGTGTTCTTGCCTGGAGAATCCCAGGGATGGGGGAGCCTGGTGGGCTGCCGTCTATGGGGTCGCACAGAGTCGGACATGACTGAAGTGACTTAGCAGCAGCAGCAGCATGTATATAATAATCTTCTTTAAATAGATCTAAATAATTCTTCTATCGAATCATGAATGTGAAGAACTCAGAAAAGAATTCCTCATGTCTCAAATTCTTCAAAAGGGACATTTTCTTAAAATATGAATACCAAAATGTAGGCATGATTTCTGTGGTGCTCATGAGGTAGAAATTATTAGGCAGTCAGTGTAGGACTCTGAGACTTCAGTCTTGTTTTCATTAGCATCTCACTGTATTAACCTAAAGCTATATATACCCTTTGCCCTGAATTCCTCAAATGTGTCCTTGGTCTGACAAATTATCAGCACTCAGATCCAGGGAAGGGCAGTAATTAACATCTGTTCCATATGCCTAAGGGAGAAACAACAGGTGATAATTAATCTTAAACTCACACATCTGGTCCATTGTAAAATGGCCAGGGGGCATGAAAAAGGGTGGCAACTTAATTTGAGAATCAAGAGAAACCAGAAGATGTTAAGGGTCTTTATCTTTAAAATGATTGGCTAAAAATAACACATTTTAAGGACAGGAGGCAATCAAAAATGTACAGATTAAAGATATAAAACTGCTGTAAATCTCTCCTTTGAGGGACTCTACCCGCTTTCAGTGTCTATGCTGAGAGGTTTATACTTTCCTTCTCTTTAATAAATTCTATTCCCTTACTACCATGAGTGTTTGTGTGCTTGTGAAGTTCATACTTTGGTTCCACGAACAAGAACTTAGATTCTCCTTTCATTCATTAGGACTAATTATGAATATTTTTATTTTCTCCTCATGAGCGTATACCAGAATTAAACTTTTTTTGTTCACTTGAATTTTGACACAGCCATGCAACTCTCTTTGGCCAATGAAAACGTGAACAGTAGTGTCTTGCATCACTACCAAAAAAGAAGCCTTAAGAGATAGCACATTTATACTACATTTTCTTTGGCTCCAACACAATTTGAAATGTCTCAGATGATTATTATACTACCCTAAGTGTTTCCTAACTTATCGTGACCCATTTGCATATCAAAAGGTCTCATGCCTTTCCTTAAAATATATGTCAACACCAAAAGCACCAAAATGGTCCTTTTCAAATTCAGCTTAATTTGAAACTAATGGAAAAAATAACAACTATTTTTACAACAATCTACTAAGAAAACTCAGCTAGAGTGAGTTGCCATGTCCTTCTCCAGAGGGCATGGAGAATTCCTGGAGAATTCCATGGACCAAGGAAACTGGCAGGCTACAAATAGGGTCTCAAAGACTTGGACATGACTGAAGCAACTAGCACTTATGCACAAGAAAACTCCAGTTTATAGAAATGTGTAATTCCCTAACAATTGTGGGGTGAAATATCCAGAAGAAAAAATGCAACTTTTTGTAGTGAATGTTAGAGTTATGCAAAAGGAACAGAGCAGAATTTAGCTTTGTTAACAACACAAAGCAATGGCCTTAAGGCTTTCTGAAAAGAAAGGGCAAAAGTCTTCAGGCTGCAATCAATAGACAGTGTCAGCAAAGGAGCTGTTTAGTGCCTTAAGTTTAAAAGACAAATTGCTCTTTTATTGACAGCCAGTCTGCTGTGACCTGTCTGAAAGACTTAAAGGAACCAGTGGGGCTTCAAAATTAGCAGCAAAACAAATTCATCTCAAAAGAAAAACATGCAAAATCACAAATATTTTTCTTAAAAAAATAGTTATAAAAATGCCTGATGATCAATACTCTCTTCAAAACAAGTTAATTCCAAAATTATGAAACTCTGAAGACTAGTCTGGAAGGGTCACAGCAGCTGTTTTTTCTTCCCAAGGATTATTTTGATTTAAGATTAATTTTCACAGGAACTTGCCTCACCTTCTTTAAGCTGAAATTTCTCATCTTTAGAAGCATTTCACTGTTGATTTTTGAAGTTGTAGATATATGGAATTTGCTCACAATGGCATTAACATTGAGAATTCAGATATCCATTTTTTAAAATTCAGGTCAGGTAGGGACTTCCCTGGCAGTCTAGTGGTTAAGACTCCACGCTCCCCATGCAGGGGGCACAGGTTCTACACTGGTACTAAGATCTTGTGTGCACTGAAATCATACTACAGCGCTGTGAATGCTGGTGCATAATATTCCTCTATTCTGTTTCCAAATTCAACAGAAATGCATTCCATCTTAATTCATAATTTCATATTTCAGGCTTTGATATAAAATACAACTGGTCTTTGACATAAGTCACTCCTGTTTAGGGCCATAACCACTAGTATCGCCTGGATTTCATTTTTCAGATCACATTTTTCCCACATAAAAGATTTATGGTCAAACTCCACAAAGAAAGAGGAAGATTTCTGAAGATGTTTTTATAAGCCATGATCTTGCCCAGTGCAAAATATTCAATTAATTAGACAAAAAACGCCCTCTTCTATTTTTAAGTCAAAAGAATTTTGTGACTTTCCATTAATATGTATACTATGTAAACTATATTTTACAGCAATACCATACAATGAGACTGAAAGTCTGATATGAAGTATGACAACAAAGCCCCCAAATCCCTACTTTTTTTTTTCTTTTTTTTATTATTATTTTATTTTATTTTTAAACTTTACACTATTGTATTGGTTTTGCCAAATATCGAAATGAATCCGCCACGGGTATACATGTGTTCCCCATCCTGAACCCTCCTCCCTCCCCATACCATCCCTCTGGGTCGTCCCAGTGCACCAGCCCCAAGCATCCAGGATCGTGCATAGAACCTGGACTGGTGACTCATTCCATATATGATATTATACGTATTTCAATGCCATTCTCCCTACTTTCTTTTGATTAAACAGAATGAGTAGTACACTACAGCTACTTTTCCAGTCTACAAGCAAATTAACAGACACACTTTCTACAGAAGGCAAATTCCTCTTTCTGAAGCCATAGACATGAGAAAATGGATGATGGTGATGATGAAGAAGTAGGAGGGGAAGGAGAAGGAAGATAGATATATAGATAGATATTAGATAGATGATAGATAAATAGAGTAGCTAGATGGGTAGCTAGATAGATGGTAGATAGATAATTAGATAGATAGATGTGAGTAACCAATTACAGAATGCAACTCTCCTGAACTGCTCATTTTTTAGAGAAAGGATATGATGGATGGTATATTTCTTTGGCAATGTTTTTACCAAAAAAATAAATTCTGAAATAATAGTATTCTCTCAAAAGAAAACTGAATGAGATGGCATAGCATAATATTTACACATTTAATAAATATTACACAAATGCTTCATGTATAAGGGGGAAATGCATACATCTAGACTTACAACTCCAGATTCTAATCCTAGCCTCTGTCCTATTTAGCCATGTCACTTACAGGTAAACACTAAACCTACATAAGCCTTATTGAAATTATTAATAATTATGCTACATAGCTGAGCTTGGAACAAGTAGGAATTCAATAAATGTTAGTTTCTAGGGTGGATTTTACTAGTGCTGGCCAATATGCAGGTTATTTTTCTTTCTGAAACATACAAGGTTATACTTTCCACCCTCTTACAGTTACTCATCACCATGTGACTATTTCTAATCAAGGTACTATGAGCCAAAGTGCTAGTAAAGGTAAAAAAAAATAAAAAGGAGACCTCATATTTCACATAGTGAAACTACAAAACCAAGTAATTACCATCACTCTAGTTTCCTGAAGTAACCATATTTAATAGAGCTGCACTCCAAACAAAACCAATATAAATAAGAAATAAACGTTTATTGTGTTAATCCAGAAACTGGTATAGTAGTAGGTTGCTATCATGAATTAAAAAACTAAAATATGTAGTATTGGATAAGAAATTAGATGGAAGATAGGAAAAAAATACTATAATTGGAGAATGCAATATGGAAATTGTCACCATAGGTGAACTGGTAAGCACAGGTTGAAGCTAGTGAACTTGACCTTTTAGGAAAAGAGAATAGAAAACAAAACGATAGCATACTGATACCTGGCATGCAGTATCATATCATACAGTATCTGACTGATACTGGCAGCATTTGGAAAGGTACTAAAAGAAATGGATGAGCTCAGGAATGAATTATATGCATAAATAAACGGGAATAGAGAGGTATATAGTGTATTTGTATAATCCACTTGATCAGAAATCAAATGTATTCAGAATTGGCTGAAAAGTAATTGCAAAATTCCTATTTACATCTCTTTACTTCCATTTCTTTCAATAATTTCAATAATAGAATATTACCTATTTTATTGCTAAAAGATAAATTTTCTCAGATGATTTGCCACTGCTGAAACTCCTTTAAAAAAAAAAAAATTGTATCTGTGTAGGGTAAGAACATAAGTTCTGATGTTAGAAAATTCCCAGTTTCAAATAATTTTTGACAGTGTGTGAGATCTTGAGCATGTAATATATTATCCTTAAGCATCAATTTTATCAGCTACAGGATAAGGATGATACTTAAAACTCATTTCTGGGTTTATTATGAGGAATAAATATATAGCCACAAAACGCCTGGCATGGGCACATAATAAATATTCAGTACACAATAACTATTACTATCTTAATGCTGGGATTTACTTTTCTTTGTAAACTTAAAAGTCTTACTGTGTACAACAATGCAGCTAAAGGATCATGTCATGTTGCCATATTTATCTGAACTACAGGTCACATAACACTGCAAATTTTTCCTTTAAATCTTCTCACAAATGATAAAAATAATTTTATTTGAACTACCTAGGATTTAATCTCATTTTTAATGTATGAAGAAGGAATTAATAAAATTGAGAACTAACATATTTTCTCTTTTTGAACAGAATGCAAACTACTACTTGTCTTCCATTTTATTAATATTAAACATCATCATGCAATAGACATGTACTTAAATCTCATTAGCTCGTTTTCCTTCCTCCTTGACTTATTTTGACAATTAAAGTACAGTCACTGGCAAAATTTGTGTTGTCAAATTAACGCTTAAGTTTCTTGTTATTGGAAAGAACCAGAAATACACCTCAAGTTTTTTGGAGTCATCTGGAATCCACTGAGGAAGAAACAGACCTCAGAGATAGGAAGGAAATATTGATGTGATTCAGTGAAGGTTATGCTTGGTGGAAAGATGAAATGTATTTGCTGCTTCCAGTAGCCTGTTTAAATTTATTAGTCTAGATGGATGTGAATGAGCTCTAAAAAGGTTTTCTTAAACTTTTACGCCTTACATAGTTTGTTGCTGCTTTCTTTTCTGACTATATTCTTACCAGGTACAATGTTCAGAAGGCAGAATTATATTTTGTAAACATGTAGTATAAATGTCAGACTTTATAAAAGATTATATAGATGCCTTAGATAAACAGGAAAGTAGGGATTACCTCGACCCAACCAGTCAATGCATCAAGAGTAAGTAATCAATCCAGATATAATCAATCTAGAAACTAGAACATTGGACAAAAAATTACAGATTTGGGAAACATATTTCTTAGATGAGAAAGAACATTTCCCCATGATAAGTAATATCTTTACCATGCTTACTGGCTATATAAAAAATTATTAGTTTTATTTTTCAGAGGATGAGTCACACAGGTATAAGTTGTATATTCTAGTTCTTGGAATATAATTTTTTTTTTTTTTTTAGTTTCTCATCCTCTGACATTTACTAGTGCATCATGCAATCTCCAAAATTCAGGGTTCCCATTTTCAAGGCACTGTCTAGCAAATATTAAGGGAAAATAACAAAAGTCAAGTATATATTAATTAGTTGCATCTTATTTTGAGTTAGAACACCAAAGTCTTTTATATAAAAATTAGGTAATATTAAGAGCCACTTTCTACAACAAGACGTTTTAGCATTCGGATGTAAACTATTCTTTTTGCTATCCACAAAATAGTCTTAATTTTTTCATAGGAATAAAAGTTGGAAGGGAGCCCTCCCACACTGTTGGTGGGGATGTAAATTGGTACAGCCACTACAGAGAACAGCATGGAGGTTTCTTAAAAAAAAAAAGAAAGAAATAAAAGAAAAGCTATCATATGACCCTGTAATCCCATTCATGGGCACTCATCCAGAGAGAAACATGATCCAAAAAGATCCATGCATCCCAATGTTCAATGTAGCACTGTTTACAGTAGCTAAGACATGGAAATAACCTAAATGACCATCAAAAGAGGAGCAAAAAAGGTGTACAATGGAATGTTACTCAGCCATTAAAAAGAAAGAAATAATGCCTTTAAGTCAGACAGAGAAGGAGAAATATCATGTGATACCCCTGAGATCTAAAAATAAATGATACAAATTAACTAACTTACAAAACAAACAGACTCACAGACTTAGAGAATGAACTTATGGTTTCCAGAGGGAAGGATGGAGGAAAAGGATAGTTAGGGGTTTGGGATGGACATGTATACACTGCTGTATTTAAAATGGATAGCCAACAAGGACCTAGTGTATAGCACATGGAACTCTGCTCAGTGTTATTCGGAAGCCTGGTTGGGAGGGGAATTTGGAAGAAAATGGATTCATTTATATGTATCGTTGAGTCCTGTCACTGTTCACCTGAAAGTATCACAAGATTTTTAATCAGCTATACCCCAGTACAAAGAAAAAGTTAAAAAAAGCAAGTTGAAGATGCAACAGATAGAAAAACACAGACTATGTAGTTGCAATACACATCTAGGCCTATAACCAACTCTCACCTGGAGTCTTTTGTTCCTCTATCCAGAAAGTATAATAGATGAGAAATTGATTAAATCACAGCAAAAGTTTAAGATTTTAGGATTTTTATGCTTTTTACTTTATTATCTTCATTTCTCTCACACTCTCAGTGACTGCCTCTCCCCCCCCACCCGCCCCCGAGAAAAACAATTTCCTCATAATATTGGCTATTAGATTTCTTGTTGCATTTGTGTTAGTCTTTCAGTCATGTCCAACTCTTTGTGACCCCATAGATTGTAGACCACTGGGCTCCAGGCAAGAATACTAGAGTGGGCTGCATTTCCTTCTCTAGGGGATTTTCCACACCCAGGACTGAACCTTGTGTCTCCTGCATCGGCAGACAGATTCTTTATCCCTCATGTCACCTTGGAAGCCCCTGATTTCTTACTGAGGGTCCCCTAAACTTGACCTATCTTAAAATGTCACATGCTCCAAAGTTATGTCTCTTCTTTCTTTTTCAAAAATCCACCATTCCACAAAAATAATCTAAATTGGATATTAGAGAGAAAAATCTGATTAAACTAAGTCACTCTAAATAAAAACTTTTTTATAACACTTTGTTTACCTAAATTTGCAGATCTTTCCAAATACATTCACTTTTTAATTGTAATGATTTTCAGATCATATCAATCTCAATGAGATATATCTATTTTTCTATTTATTCTATTTTTAAATCAGTGGTTTTCAAATATCATTTTCAACTAAAAAAGTATTTTCTGGAAGATTATGGCTGGTTGTGTTATTGTAAGACTGCACCTATAATCACTGAAGTAAATAGACAAACAATTACTTCCAGACAATTTAGAGTAACAGAGATTACCTTTTCCCTCCTACCAAAAACAATCAAATAAATAGGTAAAATATATGCAATATTAATTTTCAAATCCTTGACACATGGCAAAAAAGACAGTGGGGGTCTGAGTAACAAGAAATAATGAAATAATACTTATAATTGCTCTAGTTTACTGTATCAAGACATAGTAAAAGAGAGGTGAAGGGACCTAGGCAGAGAAAAGCAGACTCAAGTTAAGATGTTGCTGAGATTACAGGGTAACTGAAGCAGATAGAAGTCCAAAAACAAAATGCCAGAGAGGAAGAAGTTGGAAAGAGGGAGAATGTTGAATGTATACAGAGTAGTTCCCTTGAGAATTCAGTTGAGTACTGAATAGAACATATGTATAAGGAAACGACCAGAGATTTGAAAAAAAACACCAATAGGATTAGAAGGAAAGGTATACAGTAGGAAAAGATGGCCAGGCACAGTACTTATTCCCACTGGTAAAGTTCATAATCAAAGGAAATTAGAGTATACAGAAGACTCTTTCCTAGTTAGTGGGGAATAGTTAGCCCTCAAATAAATATTGTTCTGGTTCATTCTAGCAAGACTCAAAAGATAAGTAACTTGCCTTCAACCTAGAAAAAGTTTAAGAATACATATAGGAAAACAAAAATATCCAGCATGTAAAAAGGTAAAATTAATAATGTCTGGGATCCAATAAACCATGTATGAAAAGAAGCAAGAAAAAAAAAATAGCCCATAATAATCAAGGGAAAATACATTAATCAAGTATATATAAAAACCAATTAATCAACTTAATAAATAAGCTTTTCCATAATCCCAGATACTTAAGCTATAGACCTGGATACATCCTCGATTCCACTTTCTCAAATAATCCACATCCAAGTTATTAGTAAGCATTGCTGTTGTTTATTCCATAAATACATATTCTGAATCTGTCTACCTCATGTATATAATCCACATATGCCTGTCCAAGTCACCATGAGTATCCCCTGTCTTGTTTTTTATTCATTTTTTTTTTAATTTTTAGTAGGAGAATAATTGCTTTACAATGTTATTTTGGTTTCTGCCATACAATAGTGTGAATTAGCCATAAGTATAATTACAATCCTCTTCCTCTTCAGCCTCCCTGCCACATATCCCTTCATCCCCTTCCTCTCAGATCAGATCAGTCGCTCAGTCATGTCCGACTCTTTGCCACCCCATGAACTGCAGCACGCCAGGCCTCCCTGCCCATCACCAACTCCCAGAGTTCACTGAGACTCACGTTCATCGAGTCAGTGATGCCATCCAGCCATCTCATCCTCTGTCGTCCCCTTCTCCTCCTGCCCCCAATCCCTCCCAGCATCAGAGTCTTTTCCAATGAGTCAACTCTTCGCATCAGGTGGCCAAAGTACTGGAGTTTGAGCTTTAGAATCATTCCTTCCAGAGAAATCCCAGGGCTGATCTCCTTCAGAATGGACTGGTTGGATCTCCTTGCAGTCCAAGGGACTCTCAAGAGTCTTCTTCAACATCACAGTTCAAAAGCATCAATTCTTCGGCACTCGGCCTTCTTCACAGTCCAACTCTCACATCCACACAAGACCACAGGAAAAACCATAGCCTTGACTAGACAGACCTTTGTTTGCAAAGTAATGTCTCTGATTTTCAATATGCTATCTAGGTTGGTCATAACTTTCCTTCCAGGGAGTAAGCATCTTTTAATTTCATGGCTGCAGTCACCATCTGCAGTGATTTTGGAACCCAGAAAAATAAAGTCTGACACTGTTTCCACTGTTTCCCCATCTATTTCCCATGAAGTGATGGGACCGGATGCCATGATCTTCGTTTTCTGAATGTTGAGCTTTAAGCCAACTTTTTCACTCTCCACTTTCACTTTCATCAGGAGGCTTTTGAGTTCCTCTTCACTTTCTGCCATAAGGGTGGTGTCATCTGCATATCTGAGGTTATTGATATTTCTCCCGGCAATCTTGATTCCAGCTTGTGTTTCTTACAGTCCAGCCTTTCTCATGATGTACTCTGCATATAAGTTAAATAAACAGGGTGACAATATACAACCTTGACGAACTCCTTTTCCTATTTCGAACCAGTCTGTTGTTCCATGTCCAGTTCTAACTGTTGCTTCCTGACCTGCATACAAATTTCTTAAGAGGCAGATCAGGTGGTCTGATATTCCCATCTCATTCAGAATTTTCCACAGTTTATTGTGATCCACACAGCCAAAGGCTTTGGCATGGTCAATAAAGCAGAAATAGAGGCTTTTCTGGAACTCTCTTGCTTTTTTGATGATCCAGCGGATGTTGGCAATTTGATCTCTGGTTCCTCTGCCTTTTCTAAAACCAGCTTGAACATCAGGAAGTTCACGGTTCACATATTGCTGAAGCCTGGCTTGGAGAATTTTGAGCATTACTTTACTAGCGTGTGAGATGAGTGCCATTGTGTGGTAGTTTGAGCATTCTTTGGCATTGCCTTCTTTGGAATTGGAATGAAAACTGACCTTTTCCAGTCCCGTGGCCACTGCTGAGTTTTCCAAATGTGCTGGCATATTGAGTGCAGCACTTTCACAGCATCATCTTTCAGGATTTGGAATAGCTCAACTGGAATTCCATCACCTTCACTAGCTTTGTTCATAGTGATCCTTTCTAAGGCCCACTGGACCTCACATTCCAGGATATCTGGCTCTAGGTCAGTGATCACACCATCGTGATTATCTGGGTCGTGAAGATCTTTTTTTGTACAGTTCTTCTGTGTATTCTTGCCATCTCTTCTTAATATCTTCTGCTTCTGTTAGGTCCATACCATTTCTGTTTTTTATCCAGCCCATCTTTGCATGAAATGTTCCTTTGGTATCTCTGATTTTCTTGAAGAGATCCCTAGTCTTTCCCATTCTGTTGTTTTTCTCTATTTCTTTGCATTGATCACTGAAGAAGGCTTTCTTATCTCTTCTTGCTATTCTTTGGAACTCGGCATTCAGATGCTTATATCTTTCCTTTTCTCCTTTGCTTTTCGCTTCTCTTCTTTTCACAGCTATTTGTAAGGCCTCCCCAGACAGCCATTTTGCTTTTTTGCATTTCTTTTCCATGGGGATGGTCTTGATCCCTGTCTCCTGTACAATGTCACAAACCTCATTCCATAGTTCATCAGGCACTCTATCAGATCTAGGCCCTTAAATCTATTTCTCACTTCCACTGTATAATCATAAGGGATATGACTTAGGTCATACCTGAATGGTCTAGTGGTTTTCCCTACTTTCTTCAATTTAAGTCTGAATGTGGCAATAAGGAGTTAATGGTCTGAGCCACAGTCAGCTCCTGGTCTTGTTTTTGCTGACTGTGTAGAGCTTCTCCATCTTTGGCTGCAAAGAATATAATCAATCTGATTTTGGTGTTGACCATCTGATGATGTCCATGTATAGAGTCTTCTCTTGTGTTGTTGGAAGAGGGTGTTTGTTATTATCAGTGCATTTTCTAGGCAAAACTCTATTAGTCTTTGTCCTGCCTCATTCCATATTCCAAGGCCAAATGTGCCTGTTACTCCAGGTGTTTCTTGACTTCTTACTTTTGCATTCCAGTCCCCTATAATGAAAAGGACATCTGTTTTGGGTGTTAGTTCTAAAAGGTCTTGTAGGTCTTCATAGAACCGTTCAGCTTCTTCAGCATTACTGGTTGGGGCACATACTTGGATTACTGTGATATTGAATGATTTGCCTTGGAAACGAACAGAGATCATGCTGTCGTTTTTGAGATTGCATCCAAGTACTACATTTCGGACTCTTGTTGACCATGATGGCCACTCCGTTTCTTCTGAGGGATTCCTGCCCGCAGTAGTAGATATAATGGTCATCTGAGTTAAATTCACCCATTCCAATCCATTTCAGTTCGCTGATTCCTAGAATGTCAACATTCACTCGTGCCATCTCTTGTTTGACCACTTCCAATTTGCTTTGATTCATGGACCTGACATTCCAGGTTCCTATGCCATATTGCTCTTTACAGCATCGGACCTTGCTTCTATCACCAGTAACATCCACAGCTGGGTATTCTTTTTGCTTTGGCTCCATCCCTTCATTCTTTCTGGAGTTATTTCTCCACTGATCTCCAGTAGCATATTCAGCACCTACTGACCTGGGGAGTTTCTCTTTCAGTTTCCTATCATTTTGCCTTTTCATACTGTTCATGGGGTTCTCAAGGCAAGAATACCGAAGTGGTTTGCCATTCCCTTCTCAAGTGGACCACATTCTGTCAGATCTCTCCACCATGACCCGCCTGTCTTGGGTTGCCCCAGGTGCACGGCTTAGTTTCATTGAGTTAGACAAGGCTGTGGTCCTAGTGTGATTAGATTGACTACTTTTCTGTGAGTATGGTTACAGTGTGTTTGCCCTCTGATGCCCTCTTGCAATACTGCTGCTAAAGTGCAGGCGGCGGCTGCGATGGGCATGCTAAAGCGCGGCCGAGAGGAGCCACCCCACGTCCGAGGTCAGGGGCAGAAGCTGGGAGGATCCCATGCCCGAAGGGCGGCGGCCAAGAGGAGTTACCCGACATCTGAGGTCAGGGGCAGCGGCCATGAGTACCAGACTGCGAGGGCGCAGGAACGGCTAAGAGGAGCTACCCCGCGTCGGAGGTCAGGAGGGGCAGCCGAGAAGAGATACCCAGCGTCCAAAGTTGGGGGCGCGACAAGAGAAGTTACTCCGCGTCGGAGGTCAGGGGCGGCAGGAGGGAGGAGCTACCCCATTCTCCTACGCCCGAGGCCAAGGACGGCAGCTGGGAGGAGCAACCCCGTGCTCGAGGCCAGGGGCGGTGGCCGGGAGGACTAACCCCACGTCCAAAGAGCCGTGGCTGCGCTGGCGCAGGAGGGCCTAGAGGAGCTATCCCATGTTGAAAGTCAGGAAGGGCGGCAGTGAGGAGATACCCCTCATCCAAGGTAAGGAGCAATGGCTGCGCTTTGCTGGAGCAGCCGTGGAGAGATACCCCACGCCCAAGGTAAGAGAAACCCCTTCCTCTAGGTCATCACAAAACACCAGACTGAGTTCCCTGTGTTATACAGCAACTTGCCTGTCTTGTTTTAATATCCTTCTAATGGTTCTCTTCAATTTAAGTCTGAATTTGGCAATAAGGAGCTCATGATCTGAGCCACAGTCAGCTCCTGGTCTTGTTTTTGCTGACTGTATAGAGCTTCTCCATCTTTCGCTGCAAAGAATAGAATCAATCTGATTTTGGTGTTTCGGACATCTGGTGATGTCCATGTGTAGAGTCTTCTCTTGTGTTGTGGGAAGAGGGTGTTTGCTATGACCAGTGTGTTCTCTGCCAAAACTCTAGTAGCCTTTGTCCTACTTCATTCTGTCTTCCAAGGCCAAATTTCCCTGTTACTCTAGGTGTTTCTTGACTTCCTACCTTTGCATTTTAGTCCCCTATAATGAGAAGGACATCTTTTTTGGGTGTTAGTTCTAAAAGGTCTTGTAGGTCTTCATAGAATCTTTCAATTTCAGCTTCTTCAGTGTTACTGGTTGGGGCATAGACTTGGATTACTGTGATATTGAATGGTTTGCCTTGGAAACGAACAGAGATCATTCTGTCGTTTTTGAGATTGCATCCAAGTACTGCATTTCGGGCCATTTTGTTGACCATGATGGCTACTCCGTTTCTTCTGAGGGATTATTGCCCACAGTAGTAGATATAATGGTCATCTGAGTTAAATTCAGCCATTCCAGTCCATTTTAGTTTGATGATTCCTAGAATGCCGACTTTCACTCTTGCCATTTCCTGTTTGACCACTTCCAATTTACTTCCAATTCATGGACCTAACATTTCAGGTTCCTACGCAGTATTGCTCTTTACAGCATCAGACCTTGCTTCTATCACCAGTCACATCCACAACAGGGTTTTGTTTTTGCTATGGCTCCATCCCTTCATTCTTTCTGGAGTTAATTCTCCACTGATCTCCAGTAACAATTTGGGCACCTATGGACCTGGGGAGTTCCTCTTTCAATATCTTTCCTCTTTCTTATCATTTTGCCTTTTCATACTGTTCATGAGGTTCTCAAGGCAAGAATACTGAAGTGGTTTGCCATTCCCTTCTCCAGTGGACCACATTCTGTCAGACCTCGCCACCATGACCAAAGTAAACTGTGGAAAATTCTGAAAGAGATGGGAATATCAGACCACCTGACCTGCCTCTTGAGAAACCTATATACAGGTCAGGAAGCAACAGTTAGAACTGGACATGGAACAACAGACTGGTTCCAAATAGGAAAAGGAGTACATCAAGGCTGTATATTGTCACCCTGCTTATTTAACATATACACAGAGTACATCATGAGAAACGCTGGGCTGGAAGAAGCACAAGCTGGAATCAAGATTGCCAGAAGAAATATCAATAACCTCAGATATGCAGATGACTCCACCTTTATGGCAGAAAGTGAAGAGGAACTAAAAAGCCTCTTGATGAAAGTGAAAGAGGAGAGTGAAAAAGTTGGCTTAAAACTCACCATTCAGAAAAGTAAGATCATGGCATCTGGTCCCATCACTTGATGGCAAATAGATGGGGAAACAGTGGAAACAGTGTCAGACTTTATTTTTCTGGGTTCCAAAATCACTGCAGTTGGTGACTGCAGCCATGAAATTAAATGACGCTTACTCCTTGGAAGGAAAGTTATGACCAACCTAGATAGCATATTCAAAAGCAGAGACATTACTTTGCCAGCAAAGGTCCATCTAGTCAAGGGTATAATTTTTCCAGTAGTCATGTATGGATGTGAGAGTTGGACTGTGAAGAAGACTGAGAGCCAAAGAATTGATGCTTTTGAACTGTGGTGTTGGAAAAGACTCTTGAGAGTCCCTTGGACTGCAAGGAGATCCAACCAGTCCATTCTAAAGGAGATCAGCCCTGGGTGTTCTTTGGAAGGACTGATGCTAAAGCTGAAACTCCAGTACTTTGGCCACCTCATGCGAAGAGTTGACTCATTGGAAAAGACTCTGATGCTGGGAAGGATTGGGGGCAGGAGGAGAAGGGGACGACAGAGGATGAGATGGCTGGGTGGCATCACCGACTCGATGGACGTGAGTTTGAGTGAACTCTGGGAGTTGGTGATGGACAGGGAGGCCTGGCGTGCTGCGATTCATGGGGTCGCAAAGACTTGGACACAACTGAGTGACTGAACTGAAGTGAACTGAATGGTTTCCTTCCTCCCTTTCACCAGGCTTTCTCCCTTCCTTGCCTTCTCTTCATAGCACTTCTGGTATTCTAAACTTTTTTTGTTTTTCCACTCTTTATTTTCTATAGAAAACTGTAGGAAGTTAGCCCATGAAGACAGTAATCTTAGCCTGCTGTACTCACTGGCTTACATATTTCCAACGCTTAGAACTCAGTAAAAGTTTTTGAATAAGTGAATGACTGGTGAGCAATAAAGACATCTGTCCTTGCATGCCATGATCTTCCTGGAACACCAGATGATTAATATCCTTTGTTAGAAGACAGGGCTTTCATGGTGGCTCAGATGGTAAAGAATCTGCCTGCAATATGGTAGATCCGGGTTCAATCCCTAAGTTGGGAACACCTCCTGGAGAAGGAAATGGCAACCCACTCCAGTATTCTTGCCTGAAGAATCCCATAGACAGAGGAGCCTGACGGCTACAGTCCAAAGTCACAAAGAGATGGACAAGACTGAGTGACTAATAGTTTCACTTTCAGATGACGAAACACCCAGCTTTCTGAGTTTCCATGGCACAACTTTCTGCTCTGCTCAGTTGCTTGTTCTCTCCACTGGACCAAAAAATACCTTATTTTCTCTACCTTGTCTCCTCCTCAAGCCAGTCCTGGCCTTTTTGTCACCAGATAATATTGGATAGTTAATTTAGCCCTTGCTGGATGAATACAGTTGCCAGAGTTGGATTTTTTCCTAGTTCTGTGAAGGAATTCTCTAGCCTCAGCTCATTCTGGAGACCCTTTCAGAAAAATCATTTCACTCTCTGGAAGCTGGGGTAGGATAAAATTACCTGCACTGAGAACTAGAAATGTGAGTTTTTATTGTTCTTGTTATCACTACTGTTATTTTAATTCCAACCTTTCTTCCCATACATATCTATCTGCTATGGGGCACAATAATGCACCTATTTGGGTCTTTATTTATTTCTGGGTCAGTTATAGGATATGTTGGTAATCAAAGTCTTCCATTTATTTTAAATCAAAGGCAGGCTCTGACTTCAAAGAGTGGAATGGAATAGAGAGTTTGTCCCTTGGTCTCAATAAAAGTGGACATTAAAGGCTAATGTACATTTTTATGATTCCTGTGGGCCACGGGAAAGTGCAGAGAGGAAATTAAAGGCCCCTCAGAGCAACACTGAGGAACCATATACTCCAAGGGCAGGGTAGAGACATCGTTAATGTAGGAAATATTATTTCTAAATATGAACTAAAAGTATAAAATCTCTTAAAATATTAATATTTGTCCTTGGAAAAAAAGGTAATTATTGAATAGGTCAGTATCTATTATGTAGTAGTAAAAAACCAGCAAGCTTCTGCTCCCATGAGAAGGAACATTGTAAAGGAAACTTTAATGGAAAGAAAAGTACTTCTCTGGCCCATGGGAGTGGCACAGGATCCCACTTAGATCACTCACCAATCCTCCAAGATACTTGGAAACTAAGACCCAATCGATATTAGTGTTAGGTGTATCTTGTAAAGATGTAACCCACAGTGGAGGTTAGCACAGGGGGAAGGTGGAAGAACAGGAAACAAGCTCTCTCATTGTGGGAAAAGATGTGAGTTTTAGACAGAGTGGCTTGATAAAAGGGCCTCTAAGAAAACCCATGCCAACTTGAAGTGAAGATCAGGTCATGATGAAGGGCTCTCCACTGGAGACCCTCATTTGGACACTCAGAGGTCCAAGAAGAGACCAAGTTAAGCAGAATTTTAACCTTTAACTTCTTACAGTGTAATTTCCTTCATAAGTTGCTCAGAGCTTTCAATAAAGAAATGTACATATTAAAAGTTGAATGAATAAACCCTCTGACTACATACTAAAGGCTATGATATTCCCAGTGGTCTCTTACAGTTGTGAGAACTGGACTGTAAAGAAGGTGGAGCACTGAAGAACTGATGCCTTTGAACTGTGGTGCTGGAGAAGACTCCTGAGAGTCTCTTGGACAGCAAGGAGATCAAACTAGTCAATCTTTAGGGAAATCAATCATGAATACTCAGAGGAACTGAAGCTGAAGCTGAAACTCCAGTATTTTGGTCATCTGTTGTGAACAAATGACTCATTGGAAAAGTCCCTGAGACTGGGAAAGATTGAGAACAGAAGGAGAGGAGGGCTTCAGAGGATGAGGTGGCTGGATGGCATCTCCGATGCAATGGACATGAACTTGGGCAAACCTGGGGAAATGGTGAGGGTCAGGGAGGTCTTGCATGCTGTAGTCCATGAGGTCACAAAGAGTCGAACACAACTGGGCAACTGAACAACAACGTGCTAAATAGCTGTGTTAAATTAACAATTTATCCCAAGCCAAGCCTGAATATCACTAGCATATAATAAATATTTGAGATGTATTAAAAAAGCTGAAATGCATTCCAAAATTGTAGACCTACAACTCTATGATTTTTTAAAAAGGTAGTGTTGAGAACTTTTTGCTTACTATTTTGACTTTACAGAAAAATATAATGATCAACATTATTTCTTGCTAATTCCTCCTGCAGACACTACATTGAATATTTTTAATGCTAAATAGATGATAGCTGTAATTTAAATCATTGAAGAAGTAAGATATATTTTGGTTCAGCTAAACCTTAATAGATTATAATCAAGAGTGATCCTGCCACAAATTCTTAAGTTTTCTTTTATCTCTAATAACCAGGGACAACTTTTCTTTAGACATGAAGATTTGGTTGATGGTGATACTTCAATTTTGTTCCCTGAAGCAATCCCACAAACTAAAGCTCTGTACACAACTTGAGAAGACACTTTCAATTTACAGAAGTAGATATATTACTCTTCACTCTGATTTTTATTTCTGACATTTTAAAATGCATTTAGGCTGCATAACACAGTCATTTGAGGAAACTACCCTTAAATCTTTAATTTATAAATGTCATAATGAAGCTATACATTTGACTTTCATGATAGTTAAATTGCCTCTGAATTCCAAACTGCTTCTCAGATTTAATAGCATGTCTACTAATATTAGCATTTTTTGCCCCAAGCATAAGGCACAACATCACATAAGAAATGCCTGAGCATAGCAGATGAAGGTTTGACTGTGTGGTTCAATGTTTTCTGGTGAACAAATTTCTTTCTTTTAAGGAGTCATTGGTTGTCAATAAGAGAACTTTGGCCTTTCCAGGTGGCTCAGGAGTAAAGAATCTGTCTGACAAAGCAGAAGATGCAAGTTTGATCCCTGGGTCTTCCTTCCTCCATGAAGAAGGAAATGGCAACCCACTCTAGTATTCTTGCCTAGGAAATCCCATGGACAGAGGAGCCTGGAGAGCTACAGGCCTTGGGGTCACAAAAGAGTCACACATTACTTGGCGATTAAACAACCACAAGTCTACTTTGGTATTAATACACCATTTGTTATATTTCTATTTCAGTAATTGTATTGGCAAAGCATTATATTCAAATCTTTTTTTTTTTTAAGAAATCTGTTAAACATGTAATCACCACTCTTTAGATATTTGAAAATTTTGTGTAAGTGCATGATAAAGAGTTTCCAGTTGTTTTTGCATATTGTGCAGATTTCCATAGTTGCAGAAGATGCAAAGTGAAAGTGAAAGTCGCTCAGTCATGTCCGTCTCGACTCTTTGAGACCCCATGGACTATACATTTGATGCAATTCTCCAAACCAGAATACTGGAGTGGATAGTCTTTCCCTTCTCCAGGGGATCTTCCCAACCCAGGGATTGAACCCAGGTCTCCTGCATTGCAGGAGGATTCTTTACCAACTGAGCTATGAGGGAAGCCCAAGGAAGATGAAAGTGGTCCATTTTCTCTTTGCTACAGTGAGTCATTCTGCAATATGTACCCTGCTGCAACTGCATTCTAAACACAAAATTGGGCATTGGTAGTATGGTATGCTATTGGTACTGTGGTATATGGTATGCTATTGGTAGTATGGAAATATGGTATGCTTCCAAAATCACTGATAACACTCTGTGTTTGTTCTGTACTTGATGATATTTGCATGGAGTAGACATTCAGTTATTCAGCAACCAAAAGCCAGAAACAAAGGGCAAGTAGTTGACTTTGGCCCTCTATCATGAAATAAGTCAAAATCTGGTGCATCCCCCTGTAACACTACCTTAGATGTTAGCCTTGTAGGTACTAAGAGACAAAGAAGCAAGAAAGGGAAGCATAGTCCACTTCATCTCTTTGGCCACAGCGGAGAAAAGCACTTGCATAATGTGTAAATAGGTGCACAGAGAAACCAGACATTGATCACTGTCACCAGAGAGTGACCCATGACAAAAGTAAGAGCAACACTGCCTGGAGGGGCATTCCAGGCAGTAAGCATGAAACACTGAATGCGTGAAAAACCTTTCGATTCGACTGAAGACTGGAGAAGGAGCTTCCTTTAAAGGGAAGGAGAAAGGGCCAGCATATTAGTTTATTGTGATTATATTTGACTGAAATCCTAATTGTTTCATATAGTATATATAGAAATACACAAATAAACTAGTATAAAAAAGAAACAATGCTGCTACTAATATCAAGCTTTTTTAACCTTTTTTTACTTAGGTCTAGAAAGAAAAAAAATTCTGCCTACTTAATTGAAAGTCTATGATATCCTCTTATAATAGGAATTAAGTTTCTAGTGGTTAAATATCTCCTACCCTATATAACATGGCTGGGAGAAAAATAAGCAAGTCTTCAACAAGACACATAAATAAATGGAGGATAAAAATATCTAACCAACTATACCATTTATATAAGGAATTAAAACTCACTTTTAAACGTTGCACTCATTCCAGACATTCACTTTATATTTTATGCTTTCATAGGATTTGTGACAAGACTTTTTCTGTGAATTTGTTACAACACACACTGTTTTAATAATATCATAGCTCACATCACTGAGAGTATCATAGCTCACAAATATTATTCATTTTTATGAGTTAACAGAAAGGATTAAATTTTCAAATCAGACAGAATCAGATCCAAAATGACTGATGTCCTTATTAGAAAAGAAAGAGAGCAGCAGTAAAAAGGTCATGTGAACCCTCAGTGAGAACTCAATCATCTGCACAGAAAGAGAGAGATCTCAGGAGAAATCAAAGTATCAACACCTTAACATGTTATTTCTACCCTATAGAACTGTGAAACAATAAATTTCTATTGTTTAAGCAACTCAGTCTGCAGTATTATATTTTGCTATGGCATCTATTCAACAACACTGAAAGTATGTCTTAGACTGACCATGAGATCAGAAGTATCAATCTATTCTTTTTCTAGGTTCTGTTCCTGCAGGCTTTCAGGTTTGTATCCTGCCGTGTTGTTTATGAATCAAGTGTTTGAAAATTATTTATTTATTTTTTTAATTTTATTTTATTTTTAAACTTTACAAAATTGTATTAGTTATATTATTTATATATCTTATATTATCTTATCATTTCTTGTAACACTGCCTCTACATGAAAGCCAACTACTTCATTTAATTTCTGTTGCTTAAACCAGATAATAAATTTATGTTGCTAGTCTGTGATATTGTTGTATGGAAAGAAACCTCAGCAAACTAATAAACTCAATATCAAACTTTATTAATAATTTTAAGAATTTAAGAAGCAAGAAGTACAGGAAAAACAGAGTGAGGTCTATTATCATCTGCTTGGCTCCCCAGGGCTTCCTTCTTAAATTAAGCATATACTTTCTGGCCAGAATCATAGATAAGGTCTCTAAGTTAGGTTGTGAGCTGTCTTACAAAACAAGGAGTGTTAAAATTTTGAACCATCTGCATTTTATATCCCTAAGAGTTGTAAAGCTTATGTGTCATTCTTCAGGGAGGTATGGTACATAAATCTATACTTTGTAGGTTTGTTTACCATAAGGAAATGCAAAACACAGACATCCCACTCAAAGCACTTTATAGATAAGAATTCACCTCCTAGTAAATACTGGTATATTGCCCTAGAGGTCCAGTTATCATGTATAGAAGAAGAGTATACGAATTATCTGCCTTGTTTCCATTTTTCTCTTGGAATATCTCAGTAATTTTGAGAGAAACAGACTACACAACAACTGCTTTAAATCTTTCTTTCCCATATTCAAATCCTAAAAGTTAATGCTGTTAAAACGCTATACTCAATATGCCAGTAAATTTTGAAAACTCAGCAGTGGTCACAGGACTGGAAAAGGTCAGTTTGATTCCAATCTCAAGGAGAGAAAATGCAAAGGAATACTCAAACTACCACACAATTGCACTCATCTCACACACTAACAAAGTAATGCTCAAAATTCTCCAAGAAAGGCTTCAACAGTACATGAACCAAGAATGCCCAGATGTTCAAGCTGGATTTAGAGAAGGCAGAGGAGCCAGAGAACAAATTGCCAGCATCCACTGGATCATAGAAAAAGCAAGAGAATTTCAGGATACTTCTCCTTCATTGACTATGCCAAAGCCTTTGACTGTGTGGATCACAACAAACTGTGGAAAATTCTTAAAGAGATGTGAGTACCAGACCACCTGACCTGCTTCTTGAATAACCTGTATGCAGGTCAAGGAGTAACATTTAGAACCAGACATTGAACAATGGACTGGTTCGAAACTGGGAAAGGATACCCCAAGGCTGTATATTTTCATCCCGCTTATTTAACTTATATGCAGAGTACATCATGCAAAATGCTGGGCTGGATGAAGCATAAGCTAGAATCAAGATTACTGGGAGAAATATCAATAACCTCAGATACACAGATGTCACCACCCTTATGGCAGAAAGCGAAAAGGAACTAAAGAGCCTCTTGATGATGGTGAAAGAAGAGAGTGAAAAAGCTGGCTTAAAACTCAACATTCAAAAACTAAGATCATGGCATTTGGTCCCATCACTTCATGGCAAATAGATGGAGAAACAATGGAAACAGTGACAGATTTTATTTTCTTGGGCCCCAAAATCACTGCAGATAGTGACTGCAGCCATGAAATTAAAAGATGCTTGCTCTTTTGAAGAAAAGCTATGACAAATCTAGATAGCATATTCAAAAGCAGAGACATTACTTTGCCAACAAAGGTCCATCTAGTCAAAGCTATGGTTTTTCCAGTAATCATGTATTGATGTAAGAGTTGGACCATAAAGCTCAATGCCGAAGAATTGATGCCTTTGAACTGTGGTGTTGGAGAAGACTCTTGAGAGTCCCTTGGACTGCAAGGAGATCAAAACAGTCAATCCTAAAGGAAATCAATCCTAAATATTCATTGGAAAGACTGATGCTGAAGCTCCAATACATTGGCCACCTGATGTGAAGTACTGACTCATAGAAACGACCCTGATTCTGGGGAAGATGGAAATCAGAGGGAGAAGGGGATGACAGAGGATAATATGGTTGGATGGCATCACCGACTCGATGGACATGAGTTTGAGCAAGCTCAAGGAGATGATGTAGGACAGGGAAGCCTGGCATGCTGCAGTCTGTGGGGTCACAAAGACTCAGACATGACTAAGCAATGAACAACAACTCCAATAAACTTTGGTAAATTTTCTTTGGATATCATAAGCTTCTCTGAAGCTTTTGACCAAAGAAATTGCTAATTCTAGCTGAACTATAACTGAAGTAGAATAAACTTGAATTTAATTTCTCCTGTGATCATTTCTGAATCCTATTTATTATTTACATATACATTTTAGGTATTTTCACTATTTACATACTGAATACATATTCATTGAAAAATTAGAAAATATAGATAGCAAAAAAAAAAAAGCATTGGCAAAAGTAGAATTAACACACTCATGTATAATTAGCCTGATATTTTCCTTATGTATAAACATAAGGTTTATTTACAAATATTATATTTTTGTTTCATAATCTGCTCTTTAAAACTAAGATCTTATACATGTTTCAATGCCATTCTCCCAAATCATCCCACCCTCTCCCTCTCTATGAAATGAATCGCCAGTCCAGGTACTGCCAGCAGCAGTACCTCCAGAAATCATTTAGAAATAAAGATACTCCTCATTTTGTTCATAGGGTCAAGAGAGCTCCTGAATTTTGTCTGCTTCTGAGGTTACTGAAATATCACAAAACAAGACAATACCCGTCCTCTACCCAGCTTGTACCCAGCTAATTCCTCTGCTCTAGTGTTGACGTCAGAGCATTTTTCACATTGTCATATAACTTTGGTACTCAAAGAACCTTTTAAATTATGGAGTTAAGTTTCTTTTTTATATGAATACAGATATGAATGCTAGAGAAGTTAGAAAACTTGTCCAACATCACAAAGGTAGCTTTTTGCAAAACTAGGATCAGAATTCATAAATCCTATTTCCTAATTAAGTATGCTAGTATATTTTCATTTGCTCAAAAAATGAGTATGAAAAAGTGGAAGGAATTCTATCCCAGCAATTCTAACCCTAAAATAATTACTTTCCCTATCTTCTTTTATGTCTAATGTATTCCAATGCACACAACTCATTCCAATCACCCAGGCTAAATTTTAATTGATAATTTTTTCAACAGTCATTTATTACTCATCAAGAATATACTGATTAGTGTGCCAAGTGCTAAGAACAAATGCTTAACAGAATACAGTTCCTATCCTAAAAGAGATCACAGTTGGTAAATAACCAATTTACAGATGTACTTTGTAGAATAAGGATAATTATGGACTTACATGATTCAAGTCCTCCTTACAATCTTAAGGTTAGAAAAGCTTCCTGGAAAAAAAAATGATATCAAATGTAAAAGAGTCAGAAAAGGGGAATAGAGAGGATGGGGAAAATCATCACCTTCAGGTTTAATGAAACTTAGGAGAAATACTAGTCTTCACCTTGTCCCTAACTCCCCAGGATCCTTGCCTACTCTCACCTTCCTCATATTCTCTTTCTCCTAATCCAATCCCCGTTGTAAGCAACACAATAATGCTAGTTTATAGAAATTGTAAACATTAAGATCCTATTCAAAGAAAATAACTAGGAAAAAAACTTTTTTTTACCCTGCATTTACATCTCTTCTTTATCATAGCATTATTTTTTCTAAAAAATGTAACTGTGTAATGCTCAAAATATTGAGGCTTCTTGTGCATGAAGGACTATGATTTTCAAACACTGCTGAGTAGATTCTTAAAAGTTAATGAGGCATTCAATAATTTGTATAAATTTGAGTATGAGAAAACTGAGGAAGCAAAGAAACCCACAGAGTGGTCTCTAGATTATGAATAATCTTCTCTTCCAGTGTCAACAATTAAATAAGGACTATCTCTGATTGATAGTACAAAGGCAAATTATTTCACATACTGCTATACTTTGGAGGAAAAAATCTTTTAAATATAGGTGTTTAGGTTTATTGCATTTCATTAACACACATATGTTATGTGCCTTATATGTGTATTTCCATAAAATACAAAATAATTTTCTATAAATTAGAAACCAACAGAGGATGAATATTTAAAATCTATATATTATAAATATAAAATGATGACTTACAAAGTACCTAATGTGTTAATAAAATATAGTCTTTTTAAAAAGACATTTTAACTATAATATCGAAATATCACTAGCCAAATGCACTATTTTCACTATACTTCAGAATGGCCTAACAAAGTTTCAACTAAATATTATTAGGAACAAAATAAAGACATATCTAATTATTTTTTGCCTATTCCTATTTTAATTTATTATTAATGAAGCTAAAGGACTTGTGCTACAAACAGATATGAAGCAAATTACTTTAAAAGAATCTTTTGGGAGAAAAGTCTCCTAAATAATTTAACATTTAAGATTAGATGTTAAGATTAGATTAAGATTAGATCAACTGGTCATATTTAGGACAATCAGATTTAACATAAAAATTACAAAATGCCAAATATCATTAAAAATGCTTTGAGCTTAAAAACCAATAAGTAGTCAACATGAGGGAATATATGCTAATCTTTTAAATAGGACAATATTGACTCTCAGAGTAATGATGTGTTTAAAGATGCAGCTATTTAAAAGACTTCTTAAATATTAAACTCATAAGGAAGCAAAACTCTAAAGGTTTGCTGTTTCCATTGTTATAAAACATTAAAGCTCATACTATTACTTCACAAGGAATAGTTTCAATACTTCATTGGTTGTTGCTTTTCCATCAGCTTAGTGTCATCAACAGATTAATAGATATCTAGATTGCTAAACTTAGTAAATATACAAATTTAAGTATAGAAAGTTAATCAACTTTTGTATTCTCAATGCTTTTATATGATATGACATATATAATATATGTAAAACAGCTAGTGATTCACTGTTAAATATAATATAAAAAAGAGTAAAGGAAAAAAGTTCTAATTATTAATATGAACTATAATATGTCTTATAGAAAGCATTCTCAACTAATAGAATTCAAGTGTTCAAATTTAATTCCAAAATTATGATACTTCTCTGAGATAAATGTATTCATTCCATTCCCAGCTTTCCCCAACTAAATTTCTCACTTTCAGACTAGTGATTTGTTTACAAGCATACACTGTCTCTCAGGAAACACATGAAGAACTCAATTCTTATTTAGAACACAAAGAAGTTCCTTATAAACACCAAACTGATGCTTATCCCTCCTAAATTAAATTTCAAGAATTCCAGAAACAAAATCACATCTTTTGTTGGCATCAATTAATCCTTAATGGATTAAACTCTTAAAAGAATATCCTGCCCCATAGTTGATGTCTTTGGCTGCATTTTGTATACCCTCTTTAGAAGTCATATATGAGCCAGAAACCTTTCTATGATGTATTTTGACCCATGAGAAGCTATGTAATTTATTGTCAAGTCAGCTGCAACTATAGTGTGGTTTACATAATTTCCTTTCAAAACAATACAGTACCTACATTTTACCTACTGTCTTCCATCTCATCTATCCTGGTCAATATTTTTGTCTGGGTTCTTTCTCCTACTAGCCATTGGCATCTCTGATCAGTCTGTTTATTCTGATTTCTCTAGAAGCATCCCTTCCTTTCCAGATTTTACTCCATTTTCCTACTCCAAGTGCCCAACTCAAATTTAACTGTTTTCTTAGCTATTTGAGGCATCTGCCCATATTCTTTTATTAGTAAGACTACTCAAGAATGTGTGCATTCCTTACTGAAGAAGTCTTTGTGCATCTAATCTGCTTGTTATAATCCCATGATATTTCTGCTATTTTATTTGGAGCTCAGTAATGTCATTGGATCCAAGTGACCTCTATAGTATGAGCATTTTAAGTTGTTAAAGGAATTGCCATTATTATTTAAATAACATTCAGATGTATATTAATGTTAATTCTTCAATTCTCAAAAAAATTAGCACATGTTCTTTAGTTTCCAACACTATTGAAACATATTTAGGATTATCAACAGTGACCTAGGGACAAGATTCAGCAAGTGTTTTCTTTAATTCCATTTGCTAAACATGTCTGGTTCTCTGCATTCTGGGCAAATAGTAAAACTTCATGCTATTCCATCTCCAAAGTTAGACGTGGCCATATGACCTTTTTTGGCCCTTAAAATGTTAGCAAAAATGTCAATTCCAGACAGTAGCTTGAGAAGTCAGTGCTAGATTCAATATTCTTCCTCCTGCTAGATGAGAATGGAAAGAAGAGTTAAGAATCCCTGTCAAACTGGGTAACAGGTGAAAGGAGCCCCTGCTGACATGTTGGACATACAGCATTAATGAGAAATAACCTTTTATTGGGTTAAACTACTGAGATTTTAAAGATGTTTAATTCTACAGCATTGTGTAGCCCATTTTGACTAACAAAGCTATTAAAGACAGCCTGAATAAGTTAGTTACACACACACACACACACACACACACATATATATATATAATAATTGATAGCCTTTACAATCTAATTTATACCTACTACTTTTAGCATGAGACAAAGTTCAAGATTGACACCTATTAATATTTAATTTCATGAAGAAAAATAAGCATTTTCTCCTATTTTTCTGAAAATAATTATGCAAACTTACTCTCCAAAACATTATTATCCTCCCTTCTAAAATAATGGTGAAAGAAACCAAGGTCAGCCTATTTCAAATGCTTATAACAGAACTGCTTAGATCCTTGGCTGAACTGCAGTGTAATTATAAGAGCAGGATTCACAAACAGAACAAACATTTTTGAGAATAGTAGGTATAAAGTCAAAATATGTTAAAACTTTTGTGCCAGTGAGCATTTTATTTTTATCTTTGTTGTTAGATGTGTCAGGCAAAGGACCACACTTTTGAATGCTGTTGAAAATATGTGAAGTCAAGATCTAATACAACAATTCTACATCTAACCAAAGATGAGGAGAAGATGTAAGATTTATGTGTGCCTAAATATTTCCTTGAACTATGGACAGAGGTTCATGACATTGTACACGAGACAGGGATTAAGACCATCCTCATGGAAAAGAAATGCAAAAAAGCAAAATGGCTGCCTGGGGAGGCCTTACAAATAGCTGTGAAAAGAAGAGAAGCAAAAAGCAAAGGAGAAAAGGAAAGATATAAGCATCTGAATGCAGAGTTCCAAAGAATAGCAAGAAGAGATAAGAAAGCCTTCCTCAGCAATAAATGCAAAGAAATAGAGGAAAACAACAGAATGGGAAAGACTAGGGATCTCTTCAAGAAAATTAGAGATACCAAGGGAACATTTCATGCAAAGATGAGCTCGATAAAGGACAGAAATGGTATGGACCTAACAGAAGCAGAAGATATTAAGAAGAGATGGCAAGAATACACAGAAGAACTGTACAAAAAAGATCTTCACGGCCAAGATAATCACGATGGTGTGATCACTCAGCTAGAGCCAGACATCCTGGAATGTGAAGTCAAGTGGGCCTTAGAAAGCATCACTACAAACAAAGCTAGTGGTGATGGAATTCCAGTTGAGCTACTTCAAATCCTGAAAGATGATGCTGTGAAAGTGCTGCATTCAATATGCCAGCAAATTTGGAAAACTCAGCAGTGGCCACAGGACCGGAAAAGGTCAGTTTTCATTCCAATTCCAAAGAAAGGCAATGCCAAAGAATGCTCAAACTACTGCACAATGGCACTCATCTCAAAACTAGTAAAGTAATGCTCAAAATTCTCCAAGCCAGGCTTCAGCAATATGTGAACCGTGAACTTCCTGATGTTCAAGCTGGTTTTAGAAAAGGCAGAGGAACCAGAGATCAAATTGCCAACATCTGCTGGATCATTGAAAAGGCAAGAGAGTTTCAGAAAAACATCTCCGCTTTATTGACCATGCCAAAGCCTTTGACTGTGTGGATCACAATAAACTGGGAAATTCTGAAAGAGATGGGAATACCAGAGCACCTGACCTGCCTCTTGAGAAACCTATATGCAGGTCAGGAAGCAACAGTTAGAACTGGACATGGAACAACAGACTGGTTCCAAATAGGAAAAGGAGTACGTCAAGGCTGTATATTGTCACCTTGCTTATTGAACTTATATGCAGAGTACAGCATGAGAAACGCTGGGCTGGAAGAAGCACAAGCTGGAATCAAGATTGCCAGGAGAAATATCAATAACTTCAGATATGCAGATGAAACCACCCTTAGGCAGAAAGTGAATAGGAACTAAAAAGTCTCTTGATGAAAGTGAAAGAGGAGAGTGAAAAAGTTGGCTTAATGCTCAACATTCAGAAAACAAAGATCATGGCATCTGGTCCCATCACTTCATGGGAAATAGATGGGGAAACAGTGGAAACAGTGTCAGACTTTATTTTTCTGGGCTCCAAAATCACTGCAGATTGTGATCACAGCCATGAAATTAAAAGACGCTTACTCCTTGGAAGGAAAGTTATGACCAACCTAGATAGAATATTCAAAAGCAGAGTCATTATTTTGCCAACATAGGTCCTACTAGCCAAGGCTATGTTTTTTCCAGTAGTCATTTATGGATGTGAGAGTTGGATTGTGAAGAAAGCTGAGAACCAAAGAATTGATGCTTTTGAACTGTGATGTTGGAGAAGACTCTTGAGAGTCCCTTGGACTGCAAGGAGATCCAACCAGTCTGTTCTGAAGGAGATCAGCCTTGGGATTTCTTTGGAAGGAATGATGCTAAAGCTGAAATTCCAGTACTTTGGCCACTTCATGCGAAGAGTTGACTGATTGGAAAAGATTCTGATGCTGGGAGGGATTGGGGGCAGGAGGAGAAGGGGACGACAGAGGATGAGATGGCTGGATGGCATCACAGACTCGATGGACATGAGTTTGAGTGAACTCCGGGAGTTGGTGATGGACAGGGAGGCCTGGCATGCTGCGATTCATGGGGTCGCAAAGACTTGGACACGACTGAGCGACTGAACTGAACTGAACTGAAATAGTCCCTTAAATCATAAATATGGCCTATTAGACTATACATGAAAAAGAATGAAATTTCTAACTCAAAGTCAAGTAAACTTTAAGTCTACAGCAGGGTATCATTAATCTCATACATTCTTGCATCCTTCCCCATGCATGAACCATAATGCTAGGTGCTAGCCCATTTCTCTCCATTCTGTCTTCTACTACCCCCTTCTCACCAGCAACATCTCACAACTTGATTAATACAGAAGCCTCTGACAGGCTTTTGTGCAATGTAAACATTTCTATATTCATCTTTCCTGATCATCTATCATTGCAGACATCTCCTCTGGCATTCCTTTAAAAGATGGTCTCAGCTTTGTTCAGATATCTTCTTGAAAATTTTCACTCACTAAATTTCATTCAAAAATTTAATGAAATCTGCCTGTGTGTATTAGTTTTAGTTCTTCTCAGTGTAGTGACACAAATTAAAGTTATCTTTACCATTTTAAATCTGTGAAGATCTTGCTTCCTGGAATCTCTTCCATATTTTAGTTCTCCTAAATATTGCTCATATGGCCTGATTTTCAGGTCCATTCTCAATCAAATTTCATTTTTTTCTTTTTTTTTTTCCTAAGGACATTTCACTCGTCAACATCTCAATTAATAAATGACAGCTAAAGAGATAACTTCTGAATAACAGTGTGAGAAGCTCTAGACTCTCTCCTCAGTGAAACAATCATAACTATTGAAAAGTATTAAAATAACACATGCAACTAAAGTGTCTGTAAATTGTCCTAAGGGCATATTAACCAAGCAAATCCACTAAATTCAGTAGAAATTGCAAGAGTCTGTGACATTTAACCCACAGTCTACTCCCTCCCCATCTCTCCCACTTGAAATAATAGGAACTCTACCCCTAAAGTTGCAGCCAAGAACACAGTTTTCCTCTAACTCCCAGTGTAGGGTTGTGGTTTTTCCTTGAGAGAGTCAGAGCCAACAATGTTTACAATATAGACCCAGGCTCTGTGTTGCAACTCTACTCAGTTAGAGCAGCTGAGAAGCCTGGGGCTCTCTTACTGAGCCTCCTCTTATGGGGCAGAAGGACCCTACCAAGCACTATAGATCCCTTATTGGAGCCCTTATTGTCCTTGCCCAGTACCCTACCAATAAAGCTAAAGTGGAATTTTAAGAGAAGAGGGTGACTGTCTTTCTGGAATTTCCTTGAAATGTCATGTCTATTACTGTTATCCAGGAATAAGATTCATCTGAACCTGTTGATGTAAATTCATTTAATAGTTAAAATTAAAAATCATCCTCTTGTGATTTAAATTGTTCCTGAATATTTCTTTCTACTTTTCTAGTCTACACATTATATTTTAACCTAACCTAAGTAAACTTTACTCTGTCTCTGCCATATTTTTCATGTATATGTAATCACCCTAAGTGATGTTTCTCATCCTCCTTTCCTCTCCATTTCCAATGCAGGTATCATTAGTCAGATGCTCATTGTTTCTTACCAGCACAATTAAAATGAACTCTTAACTCAAGTTTATGCTTCAATAGATTGTAGATATCTTTGCCAAATTAATCTTCCAGAGTTCATAAGGAGTCATTTTTCTCCAAGAAATCTTCAAAGTTTCTTCACTGCCCTTATCACTGCCCACAGAACAAAATTCTTACTCTTACTTTCTTTCTCCTCATAATGTGGCCTAACCTTTCTTCTCCAGTCTAATCCCCAACTGCTTCTTGAATTATATTTTAGGAGTTAATAAAGAACCACTTCCAGAAAACATGACTGACAAATCACACTTGCGTGAGTTACAAATTAAAAAAAAAAAGCTGAGAATGGTGTAGTTAAAAGCTTAATCAGTTAAAAGAAGTCACATAATGAGATTGTCATGATTTATCCAATTTCTTGAAATTCTTGTTTAAACAAGTGCTAAAGAGAAAAATCCTTGCTTCAGTTCAGTTCAGTTCAGTCACTCAGTCGTGTCCGACTCTTTGCGACCCCATGAATCGTAGCGTGCCAGGCCTCCTTGTCCATCACCAACTCCTGGAGTCCGCTCAAACTCACGTCCATCGAGTCAGCGATGCCATCCAGCCATCTCATCCTCTGTCGTCCCCTTCTCCTCTTGCCCCCAATCCCTCCCAGCATCAGAGTCTTTTCCAATGAGTCAATTCTTCTCATGAGCTGGCCAAAGTATTGGAGTTTCAGCTTTAGCATCAGTCCTTCCAATGAGCACCCAGGACTTATCTCCTTTAGAATGGACTGGTTGGATCTCTTTGCAGTCCAAGGGACTCTCAAGAGTCTTCTCCAATACCACAGTTCAAAAGCATCAATTCTTCAGCACTCAGCCTTCTTCACAGTCCAACTCTCACATCCATACATGACCACTGGAAAAACCATAGCCTTGACTAGACAGACCTTTGTTGGCAAAGTAATGTCTCTGCTTTTCAATATGCTATCTAGGTTTCTGCTTAATTCAACCCTTGTTACTAAAAATATTTATTAAATGTTGTAGGCACTTAACAACATATTCCCAAAAAACTTTCCTACATAGCAATGCTTTGTCAATCCTTTTTGCCAAGGTGCATTTTGTTATAAATTGGAATGGAGGGGGGACATGAAAGGGTAATTGCAAAATGGCTTAAATATTTTTAAGCCCCAAGAAAGTTTAAGACTCAAATATTTAAGGAGAGAAAATTACAGTTTTCAGTTACTATATAAAAAAATACTTTGAGTCATAAAAGATCATTACAAATGAACAGGGTTTTTTATACTAAGGAAGGTACCTTAAAGGTATAAAGAAGATAAAAACCACAGTTCAGCTCAACAAACCTGTCTGTGCTGAATATCCACCACCCCATTATTTCAATAAATAGAAAAAAACTTGTCATAAACATAATGCTACCATAAGTAAACAAGTTAGGACAAGCTAATTTAACTTAAATAAAAGTAAAATATATTTAAAAAAAAAACACATCTTTGAACTCATGCAATCTGATTTGCTATAATTTCAGAGCCTTAATTTCTTCCTCTATAACATGAAAGGGCTGGTCATGAAAATTTCAGACGTTCCTCAAGCTATCACTCAAAGTAGATGTTTGTTCAAATAAATTAATTTATATAATAATAATAATAGTATTATGCATACCTAACATGTTGAGTCCTGAAAACATGCAAAGGCCTATACCAAATGCTATATGTGCTATATCTAATTTAATCCTCCCAAAAAACTTATGAGGTACTTTTATTTCCATTCGTGTTATAAAGGCCAAAACAGCACAAGAAGTTTAAGTAACTTTTCAAAAAGTCTAATGAGGAACTCAGGATCCTGAGCAATAGACTATATTTCTTTGGTAAAAATGTCATGCTTGGAAAATAATGTAAATTATGTACAAGTAATTACAAGTACACAGACTATCACATGTAATATCTATGATGGTTCATGGAAGGGAGAAGATTTTATGCTAAATAAGGAAACTGTGAGGTGATATGGAAAGTCCATGCACAGGAAAACTTTGGTTTGAATCGCAGTTCTGCAAGAGCAAGTGCTGATTCCTAGTTCATTTCTCTTTAACCTATTTCATGCTGTCTCCTGTGAGTTTTCCCAAGATCACAGGCTTAACAGTTACCTGAAGTGATTATTTGTTTTAGAAATAACACTTACCTCATGTCTGCAGAGATTCACAAGTAGCTGCCTCCCTAATTGGATTCTTATTTCAACCTAAACTCAACTTAAACTAAAACTTCATTTTAAAAAATCTGTGACATCTTGCAACCTTTACATCCTCACAAGACCTTCTGCAAACAAAAAGCTCACCCCACAAATAATACTCATTTTCTTAATTTAAATATTTATTAATCTAATAGTCAAAATTATTTATATCACAAAAAATCTATTACATGTACACATTTTTGTACTACTATGTGTTTCTCAAGTGTTGCTTGTTCCAACAGCAGGTCTCGAATCACCTTCCAAAATGCTCCAAGATCATTCGCATGTTTGTCCTAATGATACTAAGCAAAATGAAAAGCAATTCAATTACTATTATTTAGGGCCACTTTGATCTAAGGAAACACCTTCAAAGAGTCATGCATTGTAATAGCTTTCTTCCAAAGTTCTTCTAATAAGGAATTAACCCAGAGGTAATACCATCATAAGTTATTGATAAAATCCAGTCGATTTCCTCCCTTCAAGGCCCTCCTCCAACAGACTCAGGCCTTGAAATGGGAATGCAAGCGTAAAACTTCAACATAATCCAATTTGGTGGAAGTATGAACAATAGGAGGAACATAGACTGTGTGTAGATTTCTTTAATTAAATAATCTTTATATAATTTTTAAAGGTTACATTCCATTTACAGTCATGACAAAATATTGGCTATATTTCCCACATTGTACTGTACATCCTCATAGCCTGTCTTACACCCAATAGCTTATACTCCTACTCTCCCACCTATATATGGCCCCTCCACCCTCTACTGGTAACTACTATTAACAGTGTGTTCTCTTTATCTGTGATTTTGCTTCTTTTTTTGTTATATTCACTAGTTTGGTGTATTTTTTTGATTCCACATGTAAACAGTATCCTACAGAAATTTGTGTTTGTCTGACTTATTTCAATTAGCATAATGCCCTCCAAGTCCATCCACAATCCTGCAAATGGAAAAAATTTGTTCTTTTTATGGCTGAGCAGTATTCCTATGTGTGTGTGTGTGTGTGTGTGTGTGACACCTTCTTTATTCGTTCATATCTTTACAGACACTTAGATTGTTTCCATATCCTGGTGATTGTAAATTAAGCTGCTATGAACATTGGGGTGCATGTATGTTTTCAAATTCGTGTTTTTGCTATCTTTGAATTAGTGTTTTTACTTTTTCCAGATATACCCAGGAGCAGAGTTTCTGGGGCATATGGTAGTTCTATTTTTAGCTTTTGAGAAACTTCCATATGTTTTCCACAGTGGCTACACCAATTTAGATTCCCATCATCAGTATGCACAAATGTTCTCTTTTCTCCCACCATCAGTGTGCACAAATGTTCTCTTTTCTCCACATCCTCACCAACATGGCTTTTAGATGATAATCATTTTAACAGATGTTAGATGATATTTGTGGTTCTGATTTACATTTACCTGATGATTAGCAATGCTGAGTATGTTTTCATGTGTCTATTGGCCATCTGCATTTCCTCTTTGGAAAAATGTATTTTCAGTTCTTCTGCCTATTTTTCATTCAGTTCTTTGTTTTCTTGACATTGAGGTATATGAGCTATTGATATATGTTGGATATTAATCTGTTATCAGTCATATCATTCGCAAATATTTTCACTCATTCAGCAGGTTGTCTTCGTTTTATCAATGGTTTCCTTTGCTGTGCAAAAGCCTGGATTTAAGGAGAACAACATTCAAATAGAGACTCTACCATTTCCCAGATGTGTGAC
This sequence comes from Bubalus kerabau, assembly GCF_029407905.1. NCBI lineage: Eukaryota > Metazoa > Chordata > Mammalia > Artiodactyla > Bovidae > Bubalus > Bubalus kerabau. The sequence goes on from NC_073645.1 coordinate 8,925,826, forward strand.
CTTAACGGTAAAAATGGAGATAATGGGACCTAACTCTTGGTTTATTGTGAAGGTAAAATAAAATAAGGTACTAAAAGAAAAAAACTTGTAAGTTTAGTGCTTGACATGGAATAGGCATCCCCTCCACCATGGGAGTAATTATTGATAAAATAAATAGGAAAAGAAGGATGATGATAATTCACTGCTTTCCAAACAAATTGGATTGTGTGGAGATTCAAGGGGATTTTTTTATTGCTGAATTTAGGAAAACAATAATTCAAGCCCTAATCTGAAGTATTAATTTCTTAAGATTCATCTATCCATTCTCAGATCTGGGACTGGCCAAAGAGATTTCAAATAAGTCCAAGGTGATTTTTTGATGAAAGATAGAGTTTTGCTTAAAGAGATCAGTAAGAGATTGGGGCCCAGTAGTGTGCAAAACAAGAAGGATAGAAATAAGATCTAATGTCAGGGCATAAAGTAAGGGATAACTATCCATGACACATAGTGATAACCACTCTTTTATCTTCACTCACCTCTTGCAGATTTCACTCTTGTCAGCCAGAAGCTGAAAGAGCAGAGCATCAATACTGCAGGTTATATAGTATGTCTTTTATCTGCCCCTTTGCCCATACAGTGTACTGGCTTTTGAGGACCTTTGGGGTCAAAAACCCCAATAGTAGAAAGCTGACCTGACAATGTAATTGAAACTTTGTCTAACCTACATAACTTTGGAGCTACATATCCCAGCACCAAGGAAAGGATATTATATAAAATGTCCAGTTAGACAAGGTGAGTACTGAGTAAATGCTTATTAGCAACAGGATCACCAACAACACAGAGCATTTTTCTGAGGATTATATTAAAAATACCATAGAAGTCTTAGGAAAACCTGACACATACTGAGCAAAATTAACTATTTCAACTTATGCAGTAACTTACTCACTAGGTCCTAAAAGCTGCTTGTTGAAAATACAGCTGCTTGCTGATTTAAAAACAGTTGTGCAAAATACGTATCTCTAAGTTTCAGGACAAACTTCCTGGAGTGCTGCCATACTAGACACAGCTGAGTAAAATGACCCTGGGCATTAATTTTGCATCTTGCAACTTTATCAAATTCATTAATGCACTCTATAGTTTTCTGGACTGTCTTTAGGATAGTCTGTGTATAGTATCATGTCATCTATAAACAATGACAGTTTTATGTCTCCTTTTCCAATATGGATCCCTTTTGTTTCTTTTTCTTCTCCTATTGTGATGGCTAGGATTTCCAAAACTAAGTGGAATAAAAGTGGTGGAGGTACATCCTTGTTTTGTTCTTGATCTTAGAAGAAATGCTTCCAGTTTTTCACCAATAAGTATGATAACTGTGGGTTTGTGATATATGACCTTTATTATTTTGAAGTTAGTTTCCTTTATGCTCACTTTCTGTAAAATTTTTATTATAAATGAACATTGAATTTTATCAAAAGATTTTTTCTGCATCTATTGAGATGATCATAATGATTTTTATGTTTTAAAGTTTCAGGATACAAAATTAACCCATGGAAATCTATTTCATTTTTATACACTAACAATGAAAGATAGAAAAGAAAATTAAGGGGTAAAAATCTCAATCACATTAAAAAAAAAAATAAAAATACCTAGGAATAAACCTACCTAATGAACCATGAACTTCCAGAAGTTTAAGCTGGTTTTAGAAAAGGCAAAGGAACCAGAGATCAAATTGCCAACATCCGCTGGATCATTGAAAAGGCAAGAGAGTTCCAGAAAAACATCTGTTTCTGCTTTATTGACTATGCCAAAGCCTTTGACTGTGTGGATCACAATAAACTGTGGAAAATTCTGACAGAGATGGGAATACCAGACCACCTGATCTGCCTATTGAGAAATCTGTATGCAGGTCAGGAAGCAACAGTTAGAACTGGACATGGAACAACAGACTGGTTCCAAATCGGGAAAGGAGTACGTCAAGGCTGTATATTGTCACCCTGTTTACTTAATTTATATGCAGAGTAAATCATGAGAAACACTAGGTTTCTCATGATATGCAGATATGCAGATGACACCCTTATGGCAGAAAGTGATGAAGAACTAAAGAGCCTCTTAATGAAAGTAAAAGAAGAGAGTGAAAAAGTTGGTTTAAAGCTCAACATTTAGAGAATTAAGATCATGACATCCAGTCCCATCACTTCATGGCAAATAGATGGGGAAATAGTGGAAACAGAGGCAGACTTCATTTGGGGGGGGCTCCAAAATCACTGGAGATGGTGACTGCAGCCATGAAATTTAAAAATACTTGCTCCTTAAAAGAAAAGTTATGACCGACCCAGACAGCATATTAAAAAGCAGAGACATTACTTTGCCAACAAAGGTCCATCTAGCCAAGGCTATGGTTTTTCCAGTAGTCATGTATGGTTGTGAGAGTTGGACTATAAAGAAAGCTGAGTGCCAAAGAACTGATGCTTTTGAACTGTGGTGTTGGAGAAGACTCTTGAGAGTCCTTTGGACTGCAGTCAGTCCTAAAGGAAATCAGTCCTGAATATTCATTGGAAGGACTGATGCTGAAGCTGAAACTCCAATACTTTGGCCACCTCATGCGAAGAACTGACTCATTTGAAAAGACCCTGATTCTGGGAAAGATTGAAGGCGGGAGGAGACAGGGATGACAGAGGATGAGATGCTTAGATGGCATCACCGATTCGATGGACATGAGTTTGAGTAAACTCCGGGAGTTGCTGAAGGACAGGGAGGCCTGGTGTGCTGCACTCCATGGGGTTGCAAAGAGTTGGACACGACTTAGCAACTGAATTGAATTGAACTGAACTGAACTGAAGGAGATGAAAGACCTGTACTGCTGCAGCCAACACAGCAAGTAGGGACTGAAAGTGGTCGACGCACAGTTTGAGAAAAAGAAACTAGAGAGAGAATTAAAGTTTTAAAGGTGGGCCTGGGGGCCTCAACCCCCGTGGGTCAAGAGCCCTGTTTCTCAGAGCCACATCACTTTTATTTGTGTCTTGGCAAGCAAAACGTATCTATTGTGCTACGATGAAGTCAGCCTCCTGTGTCCCGGTCACATCTCCCATTTTATTGATTACTTTAAATTATCTCTGTTATTTTCTTGTACAACAGCTATCACCTAACTGGAGATCATAGACCCACAAATGTGTTGGGAAAACATCTTAGTATGTACACAAGCAGTTTTCTGAACTTGCGCTGAATTGGCGTTCCAAGGTCCACACTATGCTTTTCCTTAGCTTAGCAGGGCATGACAACCGAACTGATCAACTTGATATACTTTTATTTGGGTTATGCTGTATTGTTATATTTTGCTTTTATTCTTTTCCTATGGTGATTTTCTCATGGCTTAGCCAGAGCAACAGGTGGCTGACTATTAACCCCTGCACTATACTCCAAAAACTACAAGAAGCTGATGAAAGAAATCAAAGAGGACACAAACAGATGGAAAAATATACCATGTTCTTAGATTAGAAGAATTGAGATTGTCAAAATGAAAATAATACCCAAGAAAATCTACAGATTCCATGTAATATACATTGAATTACCAATGATATTTTTCCAAGAACTAGGTCAAAAAATTTTTTAATTTGTATGGAAATACAAAAGACCCCAAATAGTCAAAGTAATCTTGAGACAGAAACACAGAGCTAGAGAAATCAGTCTGCCTGGCTTTAGATTATACTACATGAAGTTCCAGTAATCAAAACAGTATGTTACTGGCACAAAAACAGAGGTATAGATCAATGAAACAAGATAGACAGTCTAGAAACAAACCCACGCACCTATGGCCAATTAATCTATGGCAAAAGAGGCAAGAACATATGATGGAGAACAGTCTCTTCAATAACTACTTCTGGGAAAACTGGACAGCCACATGTAAAAGAATGAAATTAGAACACTACCTAACACCATACACAAGAGTAAACTCAAAATGGATTAAAGACTTAAATGTAAGGCCTGGTGCTATAAAACTCCTAGAAGAACACATAGGTAAGACACTGTGTTATAAATCATAGCAATACCATTTTTCGATCCATCTCTTAAGAGTAATGGAAACAAAAACAAAAGTAAAAAATGGGACCATTTGATTGCCATAATCTGCAGTTTTCAACATTTAAAAGTTATAAAATATGTGCACTGAAATGCTCTGACATTCATGATGCTGGCTCACATAAAATGAAATAAATTTATAACAAAAAAATTGGGGATTCCTTAGTCTAAACAAATGTAGCATAATATACACAGGCATCTTAATTTTATCTGAAAGAGATAAGTATTTGCTGACCACTTTTGTTAGCAGAAAAACAAGGACTAGAAGCCAGTGGCTTCTAGTGGCTGATGCACAATCTCCTACAATTTCTACCATCGTAGTTCTTCCCTTGTGCTAGTCTTAATTCCTTGCCTACACCAACAGTATTCAAGCCCAGTAAGAGTTATCAGGAACAATACCAACAACTGTAGACTAATATTTACCAAGGACTTACTATACACTAGACAATCTGTTACATGTTTTGCATTTATGTATTTCCTCATGTAATCATATTATTAGTACATCTGAAGTACAAATATCTCTATTTTACTGATAAGGAAGCTTGCACTGAGAAAGGTTAAGAAATTTACTCATGGTTACACACCAAGAAAAGGCCAGTTAACTTTGTTTAAGGACTAGTCTATGCCTTTGACTATTATATTTGCTGTTCCTTTCTGATGTTAACATTCTCTTTTTATATTTTATCCACTGTCAGAATATATCTTAATTGCTTCTCAAGAATTACATTGTTTCAGCCAGTAAATAATAATCTGAATCCTTTGGAATCATTTCCAAATGTAAAGGACAGAAAACTTACATAAAGCAGCTCTGTTAAGAGATTTTTTTTTTTCTTACTTGAGCACATTGATTTACATGCCCAGTTAAAGAAATTCAGTATGGTATCACAAAAGGTACTTGCCATACCAGAAACAAAGATGTAAACTGTTTTGGGAAGCAATGATGTATGCTTTATATTTGATCTTGAAGCAAAATTAGTTACCTTCAAAGTCATAACAATGACAACAACTAATATCCAGTAATGCTAAGTTCATTTCCTTGGTAATGTCATTCAGTAGAGTGAGATTCATTTTCTCCAGGCTATGAATTCACATTTATTTTAAAACACAAACAGAACAATGCACTAAATGGTCAGAGGCAGAAGACTGGGGTAACTCCCCTAGATTAGTAGGGAATACGCTGCAAAATTATTCCTTGATGATTAGGGTGATTTATGAGTAATTACTCTTCTGAATATGAAGAGACATAGACTAGTGTTCTGGACATACACATTTTTAAATACGGCGATCCCTAAACTAACATAGACTAACCACTCAATAAAGGCTGCTCACTACATGCTACTGACACTTTCTTGAACGATTCAATTCTACTCTAACTTTGCATACACTAGTTATATGCAAACGTTGTTATTATCTTTAAAATTTGGGCTTTTACACTTACAGCCTAGATTGAAAAGTAACATCTTTATAAGATGTTTGCTGATAATTTATATGCATTAATAAAAACACATCTGGTCCATTGCTCACGACAAAAAAGTGCCTGAGAAAATAAAGGGGACTAGAGACATTTAAGCAAAGACAACCATACTTTCTTAGTTTTTGACTGTCATTTAGAGGTCTGTGAGTCCAATCTAGAGGTGATGGAATTCCAGTTGAGCTATTCCAAATCCTGAAAGATGATGCTGTGAAAGTGCTGCACTCAATATGCCAGCACATTTGGAAAACTCAGCAGTGGCCACAGGACTGGAAAAGGTCAGTTTTCATTCCAATCCCAAAGAAAGGAAATGCCAAAGAATACTCAGACTACCGCACAATTGCACTCATCTCACAAGCTAGTAAAGTAATGCTCAAAATTCTCCAAGCCAGGCTTCAGCAATATGTGAACCATGAACTTCCTGATGTTCAAGCTGGTTTTAGAAAAGGCAGAGGAACCAGAGATCAAATTGCCAACATCCGCTGGATCATCGAAAAAGCAAGAGAGTTCCAGAAAAACATCTATTTCTGCTTTATTGACTATGCCAAAGCCTTTGACTGTGTGGATCACAATCAACTGTGGAAAATTCTGAAAGAGATGGGAATACCAGACCACCTGATCTGCCTCTTGAGAAATTTGTATGCAGGTCAGGAAGCAACAGTTAGAACTGGACATGGAACAACAGACTGGTTCCAAATAGGAAAAGGAGTGTGTCAAAGCTGTATATTGTCACCCTGTTTATTTAACTTATATGCAGAGTACATCATGAGAAACGCTGGACTGGAAGAAACACAAGCTGGAATCAAGATTGCCAGGAGAAATATCAATAACTTCAGATATGCAGATGACACCACCCTTATGGCAGAAAGTGAAGAGGAACTCAAAAGCCTCTTGATGAAAGTGAAAGTGGAGAGTGAAAAAGTTGGCTTAAAGCTCAACATTCAGAAAACAAAGATCATGGCATCGTCCCACCACTTCATGGGAAATAGATGGGGGAACAGTGGAAACAGTGTCAGACTTTATTTTTCTGGGCTCCAAAATCACTGCAGATGGTGACTGCAGCCATGAAACTAAAAGACGCTTACTCCTTGGAAGGGAAGTTATGACCAACCTAGATAGCATATTGAAAAGCAGAGACATTACTTTGCCAACAAAGGTTCATCTAGTCAAGGCTATGGTTTTTCCTGTGGTCATGTATAGATGTGAGAGTTGGACTGTGAAGAAGGCTGAGTGCCGAAGAATTGATGCTTTTGAACTGTGATGTTGAAGAAAACTCTTGAGAGTCCCTTGGACTGCTAGGAGATCCAACCAGTCCATTCTGAAGGAGATCAGCCCTGGGATTTCTTTGGAAGGAATGATGCTGAAGCTGAAACTCCAGTACTTTGGCCACCTCATGTGAAGAGTTGACTCATTGGAAAAGACTCTGATGCTGGGAGGGATTGGGGGCAGGAGGAGAAGGGGAGGACAGAGGATGAGATGGCTGGATGGCATCACTGACTTGATGGACGTGAGTCTGGGTGAACTCCGGGAGTTGGTGATGGACAGGGAGGCCTGACGTGCTGTGATTCATGGGGTCGCAAAGAGTCGGACACGACTGAGCGACTGATCTGATCTGATCTGAGTCCAATCCCCTACTTGATGCCTGTTGTCTTTCATATAAATGCTATTTGAATATTTCTACCTATGAGGAGACACCTGAGTCCTTTAATTTTTCATTAAGCCTAATCATTAGAAAGTTCTTCCTCATTATTGTGGAGAATCATGGGAAATCCTTTTCATGAGGCATGAGATCTTCTGGTAGCAAGTAACAGTTTTGTATTCTCATGGCAACCAGAATTAAGATTATTACCTGTAGGTTTTAAACAAGGCACAGGTATGCTGTGCCCCATCTCTGTGTATAGACTACATGCATAAAACTAGAGAGAGGAAGGCAGAATGTCTGAAAATCTCATGCTTTTGAGCCCCTTTGTATAGACATCATGTGTGCTTTATTTTTAATTTCAGTGTAACAAATGATGAATGGGAGTTGGGCTTAATTGTAGCCACATGGGCACAGTTTCTGCCCAGAGAGAAGCAATTCAAGGCTTCAGAGTCTTCCACTTCCACCAGTCCTGCAATGACTGATTGACCAATGCTGCCAAAGGCCTAGATGTAGTTAGTGGACCCACAATAAGTCATCTATCTTCCCATTGAGCCATGCCAGCTTTGGGTCCCAGCACAGGTTAGCTAGGGGAAGAGAGCCACCCTCATGCAGTGAGCATAATCAGAGCATATGATGCTGGGGACAAATTTGGTATAAATTAAAACAATGAAATAGTCTGGCCAATGTCTATTTTCTAGTATCTTGAAATCTCCTTTACAATTAAAATTATAGGGGAAAAAAATGCCTTTTGGCCAAACTCACCAAAGTGTACACATTAAATATGTGCAGTTCTTTAAATACCAATTATGCCAGAATAAGGTTGCTTTTGAAAAAAAAAGTAGAAGCAGTCATCTCAATAAGATAAATTATTCTATCAAAGCAAAATAACCCCCAAATCCCAGTTGCTTAGCTCAACCAAGACAAATTTCACACTGCATGGTTATTATAAGTTAGCATAGTTACTAAGAGACCCAAGCAGGTTGAAAATTCCCCACCATTAACCTCACTACCTTGAATATGTTGCCTCTTCTATGTAAATAGGAGGGGAAAAGAGAACTGAGGCACTTCCCAGCAGTAATGAGGTGGTACAGCTCAGAAACGGTACACACTCTTTCTCTGGTCATGTCCCACTGGCTGGAAATAATCCCATGAAAATGCAGTCCTCTGTGTGCCAGGAGAAGAAGCAGACTTGATATTGGTAATGGTAATGTCTATCATATTACTTAGGTCTCCTAAGACCTTTAATTCTCCAATCTGCTGCTGCTGCTGCTAAGTCGCTTCAGTCGTGTCTGACTCTGTGCGACCCCATAGACGGCAGCCCACCAGGCTCCCCCCGTCCCTGGAATTCTCCAGGCAAGAATACTGGAGTGGGTTATTTTCCAATCTAAACATATCTAATTCTTTCACATGTTCTTCACTGACATGATTTCCTCTACCCTTCTTCCCCTGGCTTCCTTACAACTGCTACTCTAATTTAAAGATGTCCTAACATTAGTCTGTGAACCCTATGATTTCACAGGCAGGATTTTGTGACAATGCTAATTATGTAAAAGAAAAGGGATATAGCTTTTAATAAAGCCTCAAAGAAGTAATCCTAAAAGAGGCTAAGGATCATTACTCAGATATTTCATCATTTGCTTTCTAATATATTATACTCCATGGTGCAACATTCTGGCCAAGTTCTGAATACCATTGCTCTACTATCTATTCACATAAGTTAAGTGAAAAGGACATTAGAAAAGAAAATTTGCATCCAATTTTTTTTACAGACTGTTGTCACATACTGAGTTGATGGACCAACCAAAAAAAAAAAAAACGTAGACCATTTGCATTGCTGACAAATGTTGCTTTTTCTTAGTCAAATTATTTAGAGTGGCTTTTGTTTTTATTGATCTTTTAGACTACATGCAGAACTATTCATTTTTGTTAACAAGAGCTCAAAGTTTCACGTTATGTTGAATATTGATTCTAACACCGATTGCACTATCGTTTTTCCCATCTGTTTCTGAGTGTTCTGCAGGTCATTGATATACTCATATAAATCATCTTCACAAGCACTGACACACATTGGGACTCAAAATATTTTGGTTCTTATTTTCATGGTCGTTACAGAAGCACTGAAAGGTTTTGAAAAACTGCAGTAACTAAACCTATTTGGCTTTGTCCAGCCAGTTTTATCCATATAATTTGACACCAGATCAATTACTTTTTCACCCAACATCTTTCACTTCAGGAAATGTGGTACCATTTACTTCCTTTAACCTAATTCCAGGATCAGCAAATGGTCAGAATCAGGAACAAGGTAGAAAATGACCGCTTTTCACGTTGGTAAGAGAATCATGCTGTTTTCTTACTTCAACTTCTCCCACAAGTGTCTGTCTGACTTTTGCACTGGATCTCACCAGAAATAGTTAATTTATCCTGTACAAATACAGCATCAAACATGGTAATTATCTCAGTCTTCTATGAGGGGATAGGTGGGCAAAATAACACACTCTATCTTCTATGTTTCTCTTATTATGCACGCTAAGTTGCTTCAGTCATGTGCAACTCTTCCCAACCCTATGGACTGTAGCCTGCCAGGCTCCTCTGTCCATGAGATACTCCAGGCAAAAGTACTCAAGTGGATTGCCATTTCCTACTCCAATATTCTTATTATATCAAGACACAGCTTTTCTGTGCACACTTGTGAATAACAAACCTGCTGAAGTGATTTCAAGGAGAGGAAGTCAGTGTTTTCTTTTGTTGTCCTCTCCATGATAAAAAAAAAAAAAAAAAAAAAAGCACACATTTCCATTCTCCAAGGGTAGAGTCTAACTTCCCAATATTTAGAAGGGTAGGATTAAACCTAATATGTACTTACTGGATATTAATAAACTACTTTGTGAGGATTCTTACGTAAGATACAGAATTGGTTTCCCCAGTGCTATGGAGGCTATGACTTAGCAGTATTAGTTTAATAAAGAGCAAACAAGGTCTGCCCTTTGTAAAAAGAAGAGCATCTCAGAAACCCCTCAGAAGGGGCAGCCTATGAAAGTCTAGTACTTTCTGTCTAATGAATCCACTCTGATACTTAGGAGGCTCTCCACATCTCAACAAAATGGAGATTATTAGATACCTGGCACTTTGGGACAACTGTGTTATCCAGAAGAGATAAACAGAAAAACTGCATTCTGTATTTTATCAGAAAGCACATGAAATGTAAATTACTTTAACAAGGGATTTTAATCTATCCACACTTTAAAAATATCTGCCAAGTGGTTTTTTAATCTGACTATTTAATAGTATGTGAAGATTCAAGTGACATTTAACACTGGAGCCCAGTAAGTTATCTGCATAACAGCTCTCAATATTCCTCAAAGGTAAAGATGCCCTGGTTATAGCAATGATGATTATCTACTTCAAAAACATGAATTGGATTAGTATTAATTTAAAGGTAGAGAATATGCACCGTTTTGACAGTTGAGAAATCACACTTGCTTCAGTCTTCTAGAGTATTAATGTTAAAATCCATATTTTCTGTATAGCCCAAATCCAGTCAATTCTGCTCCCTTAATACTTGGAATTCTTTTTCACTCCTGCATGCTGACACCACTGCCTGAGTTCAGGCACTCCTCATGCCTCACTTCACTCGTTGCAGCAGTTTCCTAACTGGTCTCTGTTCTCTGCCTGCCCTCCTCCCCCACAATCCCTTCAATTCAGCATCTCCATGACTCCCAGAATGAGATTTCTAAAGTACAGAAATTAATTAAAACCCTTCAGTGTTTATCCATTATCTTCTGGGTAAAATTCAAACTGCTCAGTAGCCACAACAAGTATTTTGTGACCACCTAGGGCATGTCAAGGAGAAGACAATGGCACCCAACTCCAGTACTCTTGCCTGGAAAATCCCATGGACGGAGGAGCCTGGTAGGCTGCAGTCCATGGGGTCGCGAAGAGTCGGACACGACTGAGCGACTTCACTTTCACTTTTCACTTTCATGCATTGGAGAAGGAAATGGCAACCCACTCCACTGTTCTTGCCTAGAGAATCCCAGGGACGGGGGAGCCTGGTGGGCTGCCATCTTTGAGGTTGCATAGAGTTGAACACGACTGAAGCGACTTAGCAGCAGCAGCAGCAGCAGGGCATGTCAAATGCCAGGCTGGATGAATTAAAAGCTGGAATCAAGATTGCCAAGAGAAAAATCAACATCGTCAGATATGCAGATGATATTACTATAATGGCAGAAAATGAAGAGGAACTAAAGAGCCTCTTCATGACTTTGAAAGAGAGTGAAAAAGCTGGCTTAAAACTCAACATTCAAAAAAACTAAGATTATAGCATCTGGTCCCATCACTTCATAGCAAATATATGGGGGAAAAAATGAAAAGAATGACATTTTGTTTTCTTGGGCTCCAAATCACTGTAGACAATGGCTGCAGCCATGAAATTAAAAGATGCTTGCTCCTTAGAAGAAAAGCTGTGACAAATCTAGACAGTATATTAAAAAGCAGAGACATTGCTTTGCTGACAAAGGTCCATGTAGTCAAAGCTATGGTTTTTCCAGCAGTCATGTATGGATGTGAGAGTTGGACCAGAAAGAAGTTGGAGAACCGAAGAACTGATGCTTTCAAATTGTAGTGCTGGAGAAGACACGTGAGAGTCCCTTGGACTGCAAGGATATCAAACCAGTCAATCCTAAAGGTTGAAACCAACCCTGAATATTCACTGAAAGGACTGATACTGAAAGTGAAGCTACAATATTTTGGTCACCTAATGTGAAAGACTTATTTGAAAAGACCCTAATGCTGGAAAAGATTGAGGATAGGAGGAGAAGGGGAGACCGAGGATGAGATGGTTGGATGGTATCACCCACTCAATGGACATGAGTTTGAGCAAACTCCAAGAGATGGTGAAGGACAGGGAAGCCTCAGTTCAATTCAGTTCAGTCACTCAGCCGTGTCCGACTTTTGTGACCCCATGAATCACAGCATGCTAAGCCTCCCTGTCCATCACCAACTCCCGGAGTTCACTCAAACTCACGTCCATCGAGTCCGTGATGCCATCCAGCCATCTCATCCTCTGTGGTCCCCTTCTCCTCCTGCCCCCAATCCCTCCCAGCATCAGAGTCTTCCAATGAGTCAACTCTTCACATGAGGTGGCCAAAGTATTGGAGTCTCAGCTTTAGCATCATTCCTTCCAAAGAACACCCAGGACTGATCTCCTTTAGAATGGACTGGTTGGATCTCCTTGCAGTCCAAGGGACTCTCAAGAGTCTTTTCCAACACCACAGTTCAAAAGCATCAATTCTTTGGCACTCAGCTTTCTTCACAGTCCAACTCTCACATCCATACATGACCACTGGAAAAACCATAGCCTTGACTAGATGGACCTTTGTTGGCAGAGTAATGTCTCTGCTTTTAAATATGCTGTCTAGGTTGCTCATAACTTTCCTTCCAAGGAGTAAGTGTCTTTTAATTTCATGACTGCAATCAAAATCTGCAGTGATTTTTGAGCCCAAAAAAATAAAGTCTGCCACTGTTTCCAGTGTTTCCCTGTCTATTTCCCATGAAGTGATGGGACCATATGCCATGATCTTAGTTTTCTGAATGTTGAGCTTAAGCAAACTTTTTCACTCTCCTCTTTCACTTTCATCAGGAGGCTTTTTAGTTCCTCTTCACTCTCTGCCATAAGGGTGGTGTCATCTGCATATCTGAGGTTATTGATATTTCTCCCAGCAATCTTCATTCCAGCTTGTGCTTCTTCCAGCTCAGTGTTTCTCATGATGTACTCTGCATAAAAATTAAATGAGCAAGGGAACAATATACAGCCTTGATACACTCCTTTTCCTATTTGGAACCAGTCTGTTGTTCCATGTCCAGTTCTAACTGTTGCTTCCTGACCTGCATATAGGTTTCTCAAGAGGCAGGTCAGGTGGCCTGGTATTCCCATCTCTTTCAGAATTTTCCACAGTTTATTGTGATCCACACAGTCAAATGGCATGCTGCAATCAATGAGGTCACAGAGAGTTGGACACACCTAGGTCATTAAATAACAACAGGGCATGGCAACCCATTCCAGTACTTTTGCCTGTAGAATCCACATTGAAAGAGGGGCCTGGCAGGCTACAGTCTTTAGGGTCCACAGAGTCAGACACAACCGAAGCGACTGAGCACACACACATGCATGTACACCCCTTTCTTAATTCCAAGCTTCATCTCTCAGCACTTTCTTCTAGCATCTACTTGCCTTGCCTCTTGGCTTCCCGTAGATTGTTCTCTTCTCTACTTCTTCCTATTGCTAATTCCTACTTACCCTTCAGTATTCAGATCAGATTCCTCCAATATGATCTCATACACACACTCACACACACTCATAGTCACTTGAGGTTGGGTGCCCCTCCTGGACATCCTTAGTGCCACATACCAGTGTGAATTTTGGCAATTTTCACTGTGCATTGGGATTATCTGCTTTTCCTTCTTTTCCTGCTTTTTTACTTCCTTCCCTCCTGACTCCTTACTTCCATATTAGATTATCAGCTTCTATATTGAATTACAGTAGACTGGAGACCACTTTTTATGCTCAAAACTTCAGGAACAGATTTCATCAGCATAGTTTTCTAGGTAAAGCAATAATATCATTCTGAATAATTATCCAATCAATATTTGCTTATTGCTTTTGTGACTAATATGAACTTTATTTAAAATAACAAAATAAATAATAATAGGCAAGAAATAAATGTCTTTAAATAAAGACTAATTAATAGTCTTTAAAAGGCCTCAATGGAAGCCTTTCTTCCACAGAAATTATTCAGCTAGGCAGCACTCCACGTCACTGAAACAGACATATTGTGTGTTCATAAGCTGAAATACTCAAACTGTAAACTACGTATTGCCTACCTCAGCTATTACAACCCTTCTGACGATTAAATCTGGACTGCCTCAGCATTGCACCGCTGGTGGCTGTTGAAGTCAAGCAGAAAGGACATGTGCTTCTTTTACCACAAGATCCTCGTGAATCCCCTGAAGGTACTATTAAGAAATCAAGGCTTGGTAGGCTTCTAATGTTTTCGATGTTTACTAAGCCACACTGTTGGAAACTTTTTCAGAGATCGCTCTCCTGCCAATCCATAGTACCATCTGTACTCCAGATCTTAACTCCGATAAGAGTGATTTCACATTTTTTTATTTTGTGGCAATGGCCAAATACTAAAATTTACATATTATAATCACATTGCATGTGTATGCTCAGTAGGGTCTGATTCTTTGTAACCCCATGGACTGTAGCCCACCAGGTTTCTCTGTCCATGGAATTTTCCAGGCAAGAATACTGGAAAGGGTTGCCATTTCCTTCTCCAAGGATATAACCACATTAGAGGTGACAATTTAAAAATATTCTTATGTTGACAGTTTGTCAGAGGAGAAAGGTAGCATATAACTCATGTCAAAGAAATCAGAAACTAATTTATTAAAATCTGGAAGAATGGATGAACAAAAAGAAAAAAAATATTATAATCACCATGAGAACAAATCAAAGATACAGGAAAAGACATGGGATATTTCTAGATGTTAGTGGAGGAGAATGTTAATGCTTACTAAAAGAGAAGAAACTTTGAGCATGAAGACCTTTCTTTCTGACTCTTTTAACCCAATACATAGAAAATCCTTGGCACTTAGTCAGTACCCAAAATATATTTGATGAGTAAATCAATGCATGAAGAGATGAGAATATGATTTTATTGAGTAACTAAAATGTGGACTGGATAATAAAAGAGGAACAGACAATATTAAATTTGCTAAGGAGAAATAATAGGTCTGACTGAGCCCTCAAATTTAACTCTTTTATAAAATGGGCACCTAAGACTACTCATTATCAGAATTATTTCAAAGAGTTTCCTTTATAAACATTTACCCTATGATTTCCTCCACTTTTCTGGATGTGCTTTTTATCTGGAAGCAAACAGAGAAAGAGACCCTTTTAAAATTGTCCATATGTTTTCACAGAGTCTAGCTGAGATCCAAAGCAGAATCAGGGCCCTCTTTGTATTAATTGCTGGATAGGAGCCCCCAGATCATCTTCTCTACCACAAAGCCACCCAAATCAAGTAGGGAGGGAAAGACCATAAAGGAGAACTGAGTTCTGCCTCCCCATGCATGCCCCATAGATCTTCAGAACATTGTACAGCTTTCAAATAGCCTTCAAATTTTGGGCATACAGACAATAGCACTTTTAAAGCACACAACTTTGAGGTCAAGCTATCTCAGACTTTTATATAAATACACACCAGGCCAACTGTGGAACCTTACACAAGCTACTTAAACTCTTCCAACCTCATCAGTATTTACATAGATAAAATGGAGAAAACAGCTAACACCTACCTCATCACTCCTGCCCATTCTCCAGCCCAGTACTGGTCTCTTCAGAAGTCAACTCATTTGACCTCTTTTTTTTTTCCCCTTTTACTCTTCAAAAGCTACCCCTGCTGCTTATCTTACAACAGCGCTCCATCTTCTCTATAAGATGGAACATTTACAAAACATTGACACGACCTATAAGGAACTTATTGTGCTCGGCACAGAGTGAGTTCTTCATTAAAGTTTGCTATTTTGAACTGAATTAATCAAATTATAACACCAAATAATTGCTCCCAGGTTCAAACTACAAAATTAGGTCTATCAAGAAGATGAACCATTGACTATCTGCTATAAAGGAACCCAGTGAACATTTAATCCTGCTCATATGTGTATATGCATATATGTATGTATATATATTTTGAAAGGATGCCAGTAAGGTCACATGAGTCTTCTAATATTAAACAGGCAGTTACTAGCAAGCCTAAAAAAGACCTTCTATTGCTAGATATCTATGAATGACAAATGACTAGGCTTCCCAGGTGGTGCTAGTGGTAAAAAAAAAAACAAAACAAAAAACACCTGCCAGTTCAGGAGACATACAAGACAAGGGTTCAATCCCCGGATCAGGAAGATCCCCTGGAGGAGGGCATGGCAACCTGCTCCAGTATTCATGCCTGGAGAATCCCATGGGCAGAGGAGCCTTGCAGGCTACAGTCCATAGGGTTGCAAAGAGCTAGACATGACTGAGTGACTTAGCACACACACATAAACTGAATGACTATTCATTAGACAATGTGGTGAAATAATGTACCACCAAAATGTGGTACTATATGGTAAAATAATAGACTTCTCACTTCTATCCAAGTCCTAGCATGACAATTCTTCGTTAAACTGTGAGTTTAATGGAAAGAACTTTCATAAAGACGATGGGATTACAGGAAGTAGGGATGGGGCTTGTGAAGTAGTAAAGTTAGACAGATTTCAGTTCAATTCAGTCTCTCAGTCGTGTCCAACTCTTTGCGACCCCATGAATTGCAGCACGCTAGGCCTCCCTGCCCATCACCAACTCCCGGAGTTCTCTCAAACTCATGTCCATCGAGTCATTGATGCCATCCAGCCATCTCATCCTCTATCATCCCTTTCTCCTCCTGCCCCCAATCCCTCCCAGCATCAGAGTCTTTTCCAATTAGTCAACTCTTCACATGAGGTGGCCAAAGTACTGGAGTTTCAGCTTTAGCATCATTCCTTCCAAAGAACACCCAGGACTGATCTCCTTCAGAATGGACTGGTTGGATCTCCTTGCAGTCCAAGGGACTCTCAAGGGTCTTCTCCAACACCACAGTTCAAAAGCATCAATTCTTCAGTGCTCAGCTGTCTTCACAACTCTCACATCCATACATGACTACTGGAAAAACCATAGCCTTGACTAGACGGACCTTTGTTGGAAGTCGTCAAACAGGAGATGGCAAGAGTGAACGTTGACATTCTAGGAATCAGTGAACTAAAATGGACTGGAATGGGTGAATTTAACTCAGATGACCATTATATCTACTACTGTGGGCAGGAATCCCTTAGAAGAAATGGAGTAGCCATCATGGTCAACAAAAGAGTCCGAAATGCAGTACTTGGATGCAATCTCAAAAACGACAGAATTACCTCTGTTCATTTCCAAGGCAAACCATTCAATATCACAGTAATCCAAGTCTGTGCCCCAACCAGTAATGCTGAAGAAGCTGAAGTTGAACAGTTCTATGAAAACCTACAAGACCTTTTAGGACTAACACCCAAAAGAGATATCCTTTTCATTATAAGGGACTGAAATGCAAAAGTAGGAAGTCAAGAAACACCTGGGGTAACCGGCAAATTTGGCCTTGGATGACGGAATGAAGCAGGGCAAAGGCTAATAGAGTTTTGCCAAGAGAACGCACTGGTCATAGCAAACACCCTCTTCCAACAATACAAGAGAAGACTCTACACATGGACATCACCAGATTATCAACACCGAAATTAGACTGATTATATTCTTTGCAGCCAAAGATGGAAAAGCTCTATACAGTCAGCAAAAACAAGACTGGGAGCTGACTGTGGTTCAGCTCATGAACTCCTTATTGCCAAAATCAAACAGATTTCAGACCCCTCCAAATATCACTGAAAGCATAAAAGTCAACTTTGAGCAATCAAGAAGGACCTTTACATGAGATAGGTCTGTCATTTGTCATAATGAGTTATAATAAGACACAAAATAATCCTAAAATGTAGCCATGCTATTTACAATCCCCAATATGTTTGTTGCAGTTGAGCCAAAACCAAATGAAGTGCCTATAATTGTTACCCAAATTCCTAATGAAATTTGAAATTTACTTCAACTTACAGAAAATGTTTATTACTCTTTTGCCCATTCCCCCAAGAAACAATTCAGTCAGCACAGACCCCATGAGCACAGAAAATACATACATATTATGGGAAACAAATGTGAATTAGGTTTCAGACACAAGTTTGATGCTCTCTATCACTCACATGAGTGACCTGGCCAAAAAAGAAATCACTTGGCAAGAGATTTCTCAGCTCTGAGATGTTCTACATGCTAATTAAGAGTTCTGTTAGGAACCTGACCTTCAACAAAAAGGTGCTTATTAAACCCCTTTGGTTTCTACCTCTGACTGTGACATGATAAGATAAAAATCTTCCTTAAATGTTAATAAGAAATTATTTTAGCTCAGAACTTTGATGTTGCCTGTGCACAGTGGATATGAAATTCTAACTTAATATATAATTGACAGAGTGTCCCTCCCCCTGGCTTCAAGAAGTAGATTAAAACTTTAAAAAATTTTTTTCTTAATAAAATTTGCTATATTGGCTTTAAACAGATTTAGTTCAATTTATTATAAGTATGTAGATTTTCTTTTTGCACATAATTTAGGTAAACACAAGAATTATTAAGATCTAAGATGGATGACAAAAACATAAAAAAAAAAGTATGACTAATAAAACCAGGAATCAAATGATCAGATTTAACAAAAGCACAAAAAGTTGTTGAAGCCGGAAAATAAGAAAGGAAACATTAGCACTGTTAAGTAATAAAAGTAAAAGTATGGCATTTCTCTAGTAGATTTCCAAAAATCATCTCTATCAGAATCACTTGTGTTTATTTTCTCAACTACTATAGATATTTGGACTCCATGCTTCATGTCCTGCATCTCTATCTTGGTAGTTTGCATTTTAATAAGTTGCCCCAAATTAAAAACCACTGTTTCTGACAACCACTATTACAAAGAGACACAAAATTATTTCTCTATCTACCCAAGTACATTCATTCTTAATGGCTAATAAAGTGTTTTGCCCTTGAAAGAAAAAATTTGCTTTATCCAATCACTTTACAATATCTTCATGTACAAAATGAGTCCGTAAATATTTTAATAAAAATTTTTTACTATTTTCCCATAGTTTCTAATGTTCTTTTTTAATTTAGCAATAGGAAGTAAATGTTAGTCGCTCAGTCGTGCCCGACTCTTTGCGACCCCATGGACTGCAGCCCACCAGGCTCCTGTGTCCGTGAGATTTTCCAGGCAGGGTTACTGGAGTGGGTTGCCATTTCTTTCTCCAGGGGATCTTCACAACCCAGGGATCGAACCCAGGTCTCCTGTACTGCAGGCAGATTCTTTACCGACTGAGCTACAAGGGAAGCCCAATTTAGCAATATAAAACACTAAAAGCAGAAGGACCAAGAGGGGCTGCTGCTACGGAGTCACTTCAGTCCTGTCCAACTCTGTGCGACCCCAGAGACGGCAGCCCACCAGGATGCCCCGTCCCTGGGATTCTCCAGGCAAGAACACTGGAGTGGGTTGCCATTTCCTTCTCCAGGGCATGAAAGTGAAAAGTGAAAGTGAGGTCGCTCACTCATGTCCGACCCTCAGCGACCCCATGGACTGCAGCCTTCCAGGCTCCTCCATCCATGGGATTTTCCAATCAATATAAAACACTAAAAGCAGAAGGGCCAAGAGGGGAGACTACCTTTATTCACACTTGTACCTATACCAAATTTATAGGGTTCCTGGAGGAGTGGATGACGACTATGCAAGGATAGAATGCTATAACACAGAAAAACAATAGATGGATGAAATAGGTGTTCTAAATACTGTTCTAAGTGAAAAGTGAAAGTGAAAGTCACTCAGTCGTGTCCAACTCTATGTAGCCCCGTGGACAGCTAGATAGTCCATGGAAATCTCCAGGCCAGAATACTGGTGGATAGCCTTTTGCTTCTGCAGAGGATCTTCCCAATCCAGGAATCAAACTCAGGTCTCCCTCATTGCAGGAGGATTCTTTACCAGCTGAACCACAAAAGAAGCCCAAGAATACTGGAGTGGGTAGCCTATTCCTTCTCCAGTGGAAATTCCCGACCCAGGAATTGAACTGGGGGTGTCTCCTGCACTGTAGGTGGATTCTTTAGCAACTGAGCTATCAGGAAGCCCACAGCTCCAAGTAGTCTGAAGTGATTGTAAGTCATTTATCCTAGTACTTAATATGGCAAAGGTTCATTATAGGGAGATATAGAGAAGTCAGTGGAAGAAGAAGTGGAGAGGTGCAATGGGTAAGACACAATCTCTCCTCTGGAATCCTATAAAATTCAAGCTTTAACTGCACCTGTGAATGACCTGCTCTACTAATGTACTTCCAGTATATGTTTGTTTTACAAGGTATCAAGTTTGAAACATACTCTGTGGAAGAGATTTTTAAAAAGGTGTTGCATTTCAAAGGATGATTTTAGTTCTCAATCACTATATTCATCATCCTGGTCTGGACAAATATATATATTACTAGTACCAAAAGGGAATCTTTGTGATGAATATTTATAAAGCAATTACAGGACAATTATAGTAAAATTAAGAATTCCTATGATAGTATAAGCAGTTTACTTTTTTCTTATTGAGAAAATTGTTAACAAATTAATTTTCCATTCATGCCAAGAGGTAATGAATAAACACTCTATATTAATATTATAATGTGCTTTTTATAGTCAGTCTGTCAGTAGTAATGTATTATAAAATATGTGCCTCATCGACTTCAATCCCCAAATAACAAGCTATTACTTCTGTTCATGATGCATATAAGTACATCAGGCAAAATTATGTTATCTTATAGCAATCTATTTAATTTTACCAGTATAGTAGATATTGAAGCATA
This sequence comes from Bubalus kerabau, assembly GCF_029407905.1. NCBI lineage: Eukaryota > Metazoa > Chordata > Mammalia > Artiodactyla > Bovidae > Bubalus > Bubalus kerabau. The sequence continues at coordinate 8,946,504 of NC_073645.1, forward strand.
ATCCTCTTAAGTCAAACACATTTTTAAATTGATAATTTATTCATTTAGAAAGGGAAACACAACAAAGAGCTACCAATTTAAATGGATGATTCTTGATATTAACATAACTGCAAATTACTGCAATTTATCACCCTTGGATAACTTTCATGACAGGAAAATCTTTATGTGCAGAAACTTGCTTCTCTCAAAGACTGGTTTTTTTTGTTTGTTTGTTTGTTTAGGATTCTAATTTTATTTTATTTTTAAACTTTACAAAATTGTATTATTTCTGCCAAATATAAATTTTTTTGAGAGGTGGGTGCACTGAGAAGAATGGAAAGAGATAGAAAAGAAGAAATCTATCATTATAATGTTGCCTGCCAAATTTTCTAATAGTGAAATTTTAGTCCTTTGAGAGACCCAGCAGCAGAACAAAAAGCAAAAATCCGGAATTTGAAATCTTACTTAGGGCGCCTCTGTATGAATAGAGATATCTAATAGACTTTCTCTTTCTTTGTGATTGAAAAAAAAGTACAAGTTTTGCTAATAACATAAGACCTTATTTCTATTTTAAAACTTCCCACCATGGCATAGTCTAGTGAGCTATTGGAAGTATTTTAATTTTTTTTAGTAACTTCAGAGTTGGGCTTCCCTGGTGGCTCAGATAATAAAGAATCTGCCTGCAATGCAGGATACCTGGGTTCAAACCCTAGGTCAGAAAAACCCCACTCCAGTATTCCTGCCTGGAGAATTCCGAGGAAAGAGGAGGCAGGTGGGCTACAGTTCATGGGGTTGCAAAGAGCTGGACACCACTGAAGTGGCTAACACTTTCACTCACTTCACTTGCAACTCTAGAGTCAATTTGGCAACTGTGGAAGAACTGAATATTAACGTATCTACAGACCTTTGCACCCCACTCAGAAGCCAGCCAGCTCATGACAAATGGGCAGAGCAGTCATACTCCTTTAGGTAATTCATTTTGCTTATGTAGGACTAGATTTCTTTTATTATGTGTTTTTTAACTTATATCTTATTAAATATACATTTAACCTATAATATTGTATAAATTTAAGGTGTACAACCTGTTTATTTGACACATTTATATATTATTAGCTAACATCTCCATAATGCTGCATCATTATAATTTATTTTTATGGTGGGAATAATAGAGACCTAGTTTCAGGTTTGATGACTGTAATATATGCTGCTATCTATATTAACTATATACTGTGCATTAGATCTCTAAGACTTATTTATCTACTTGTTTCAAATTTGTGCCTTTAAATAACATCTCTCCTATCCCCCCACCCTCTAGCCCCTACTAACATTTTACCCTGTTTTTATGAGTCTGGCTTTTTTGGATTCCACATTTAAGTGATATCATACAGTATTTGCGTGACTTATTTCACTTAGCATAATGCCCTCAAGGTTTCTCCATGTGGTCAAAAATGGAAGGCTTTTCTTCTTTCTCATGAATAATACTTGATAGATAGATACATACATAGATAGATAGATAAATGATAGATCAATCAATCATTCTATCTTGGCTACTGTGAATAATGCTATAATACGTATGGTAGTGCATATATCTCTTTGACATCCTTTGAGTATATACCCAAAAATGGAGTTGCTGGATCATATGATAGTTGTACTTTTAACTTTTTGAAGAAACTCTTTATTGTTTCCCATAGTGAGTGAACCAATTTACATTCCCATCAATGGTAGACAAAGATTCCTTTTTATCCACATCTTTTCCAACACTTGTTATTTCTTGTCTTTTTGACAATAGCCGTTCTAACAATCGTAGGTAATATCTCAGGCTTTTGATTTTCATTTCTCTGATGATTATTGATGTTTAACATTTTTTTTTATTTAACTGTTGACCACTGGATGCCTTTTTTGGAAAAATGTCTATTCAGATCCTCTGTCCATTTTTTTTATTCAGATTATTTGTGGAATTTTTTTATTGTTATTGAGTTATACAATTTTTTAAATTATTTTAGATGTTAACTTCTTATCTGATATATGATTTGCAAAAAACTTTGTCACATTCTGTTGGTTGCCTTTTCATTTTGCTATTTCTTTTACTGTGTAGAAACTTTTAAGTTTGACATAGTTCTACTTGTTGATTTTTATTTTTATTGCATATCCCAAAAATCACTGCCAAATAAAACTGTCATTATTTTCAGATGGTATGATTTTATGTATAGAAAATTTCAAAGACTCAGTAAAAATACTGTTAGAACTAATCAACAAATTTAGTAAAGTTACAAGATATAAAATAAGCATACAGAAATTAGTTGCATGTCTATACACTAGGAATGAAACATCTGAAAACAATACAGAAAGCAATGCCATTCACAATAACATCAAAAACAATGAAATACTGAGGAACACATTTAACCAACCAAGAGAAAGATATGCACAATGAAAAAATATAATGCCTGCTAAAGGAATAAAATTAGACATAAACAAATGGAAAGACATCCTATATTCATGGATCAGCAGAATTAATATTGTTAAAATATGCATACTACTCAAAGCTATCTATATAGTCAGTGCAATCCATATCAAAAACCCAATAGAATTTGCCACAGAAATAGAAAATCGATCCCCAAATTGTACTGAACCACAAATAATCCTGAGTAGCTAAAGCAATTCTGAGAAAGAACAAAGCCTTAGGCATCACATTCCTGATTTCAAATCAGGAATATACTATAAATTCAACAGTAATTAAAACAGTATTAGTATTTATTTAGGGAAATTTAAGAACATTCACTCTAAGTGGAATATATAAAAGTCTTAGGTTACATTGTGCTGCCAAACACAATTTTTAAAACAAGTTTCATTTTTCAGAACTTTTCATACATTTGGAGTTATGGATAAGGGATTGTGGAACTCTATGAAGTTTCATTAACAGTGGGTATAAAAGCTTCTTCCATTCCTATGGGATCTTTTCATCCCTTTGATCTCTCCTGACTGTTCTGGGGACTGTGTCGATGCCTACTTCCTACCAGGTTCAAATAATCAATTTTGTAACATGTAACTGCATTACTGAGGGTTTCCTACAGGCTGAGTGAATTAAGTCTCTTTCCCAGACACAGCACTTCTGAGCAACAGCACATTTCAGGCTTGCCTGAACTCTACTCATAAGTGGCAATCCTAAAGACAAAAAAAAAAAAAAATGGTAGAGCTGGAGACAAGAAAGTACAGTGAATTACAGTGTGTTTTTAGACTTGGTTTCATTTTTACTACTCACCATTAGCACATTGTTCCTGGTCTAGTCAGAAATTCACATAGAGTCAATGATTACTGTGTCAGACATCCAGTTCTTACAGATATATCGATATAACTGCATTTATACACCATAGCAACTCAGAGAAGATGTGATAGTTCCCTATACTATTTAGGTTAGGAGCCTGAGATTCAAAAAGAAAAAATAATGTAGATAGTTTGAACAGCCAAGAATTAAGTAACTGACTTGCTTCCATATAAGCAAAATAATTAGTGCAATTATTCCTAGTTACAGGCTTTCTGCCTCCATGTCAAAATTCAATGAATTTTAAAATGTGTTGGATTCCAAACAGCTTATATATTTTTCAGGACAATATATTTAAATTGTCAAAGAAGTTAAGACCTCCTCTCCATGTCCACTCTCAGATGGCATTTGGAAGTTCCAGAATCAATATTTCTTTAAGCATCAAAATGGCCCAGATCCGACTGGTGAGACAACAAATTTCCTTTCCCCACTCCAACTCATCAGCATTTAACTGTGCCAACATGGCACAGATGTACCTTGGATGAGAAGTAAAACATTCAATCCAAATCAAGAGGGTTTTGACCAACATAATGCCTAATAGCTTGTGTAATTTTCTCTCTACATATGCCAACCCCCTAAGAACTGTCTAGGTCCTCGTGACCTCAAATAAATGACTCCCTGTGAGATTGGATATTCACTTTAGGTGAAAATAAGCTCTGTAGACCATAAAACATGTTTCCATCTTTCTGTGAAATAAATGACACATTAACAAATGCCAAGAAAAATTATCATATTACCTTCCCTAATAACTCACTTGTCTAATAACCCATATTATTCCTTCTAAGCTCCATTTTGGTTTGTATATCCTTCTAGGTGAATATCCGGTCTTCTTAAAGATGCATTTCCCAGAGTCAGTGGGGAAGGGGTTTGGATTCAAAACGACTGACCCTTTCATTGGTCTCAAGCCAGTGACAGAAGAATCAGTATATTCTGGAACAATTTAAACTGAACTTATACAATTTTTAAAACATAAGAATGCAAACAAGCTACTATCAGTCTTTACCTTCAATCTTCTTTCAACGTTTCTATTTTAATTCTTAAAATAAGCCTTTTAAATAATTGAAGCTCTTTCATTTGCTTTACCAATAAATATAGGTATTTTTCATATCTATATATCTTATTTCTCATAAAATTATATCTCACATTTGATAAAAACCTTATGAAAAAAGCATCACAAGTAAACAGAAACTGAGTACCTAGTTCAGTTCAGTCACTCAGTCGTGTCCGACTCTTTGCGACCCCATGAACCACAGCACGCCAGGCCTCCCTGTCCATCACTAACTGCCGGAGTACCTAGAGGCTTCCCCAGGTTCTCTCAGCTTGTAGGTGACAGAGCCAGGACCTGAATGGAACTTTCTACCACCAAAACTTCTGCTCTTCCTCTTTATATTTTGGATATAAGGGAAAAGGACTAAATTGAAAAAGGCTCACATGGCTATCCCCTGAAGGTATGAGATTGGGCAACCCACTGAGCATCTCTGTGCCCCAGATTCTTCCATCAAAAATAGGAATAGCCACAATCTTTCCTTGCAGAGGAACCCCCTGGTGGCTCATACAGTAAAGAGTCTGCCTTCAATGCAGGAGACCTGGGTTCGATCCCTGGGGTGGAAAGATCCTCTGGAGAAGGAAATGGCAACCCACTCCAGTATTCTTTCCTAGAAAATCCCATGGATGGAGGAGCCTGGCATACTACAGTCCACAGAGTAACCAAGAGTTGGACAAAACTGAGTGACTTCACTTCACTTTCCCTGAAGAATCTTCAGCTTGGCTTCCTATTTTTACTCTTGCCATCCACAATTAATTCTTCAAGCTGTAGCCATAGCAATATTTTTTAAACATTAATGCCCTTTGCTTGCTTCCCAAGGTGTCTCAGTGGGTAAAGAATCCACCTACAGTTCAGGAGATGCAGGTTTGATCCCTGGATCAGGAAGATCTCCTGGAGGAGGGTGTGGGAACCCGCTCCAATATTCTTGCCTGGAGAATCCCATGGACAGAGAAGCCTGATTTGCTACAGTCCATGGGGTCACAAAGAGTCAGACACAACTGAGGTGACTGAGCATGCATACATTCCTACACACACCCTCTAATACTTTGTACATAGAATCAAATAATGAAAAATGTTTACTCTTATTTACAAGGCCCTACAAGATCTAAAGCTCAACATTCAGAAAACTAAGATCATGGCATCTGGTCCCATCACTTTATGGGAAATAGATGGGGAAACAGTGGCAGACTTTATTTTTGGGGGCTCCAAAATCACTGCAGAAGGTGATTATAGTCATGAAATTAAAAGATGCTAACTCCTTGAAAGGAAAGTTATGACCAACCTAGATAGCATATTCAAAAGCAGAGACATTACTTTGCCAACAAAGGTCCGTCTAGTCAAGGCTATGGTTTTTCCAGTGGTCATATATGGATGTGAGAGTTGGACTGTGAAGAAAGCTGAGTACCGAAGAATTGATGCTTTTGAACTGTGGTGTTGGAGAAGACTCTTGAGAGTCCCTTGGACTGCAAGGAGATCCAACCAGTCCATTCTAAAGGAGATCAGTCCTGGGTGCTCATTGGAAGGACTGATGCTAAAGCTGAAACTCCAATACTTTGGCCAGCTCATGCGAAGAGTTGACTCATTGGAAAAGACTCTGATGCTGGGAGAGATTGGGGGCAGGAGGAGAAGGGGACAATAGAGGATAAGATGGCTGGATGGCATCACTGACTCGATGGACGTGAGTCTGAGTGGACTCCGGGAGTTGGTGATGGACGGGGCGGCCTGGCGTGCTGTGATTTATGGGGTCGCAAAGAGTCGGACACGACTGAGCAACTGAACTGAACTGAACTGAACAAGATCTAATCTACATTGCCTCTTTAACTTTATTGTGTGAAGTGAAGTGAAGATCACTCAGTCATGTCTGATTCTTTGCGATCCCATGGTCTGTCCATGGAGTTCTCCAGGCAGGAATACTGGAGTAGGTTGCCATTCCCTTCTTCACGGAATCTTTTCAACCCAGAACTCCTGCATTGCAGGCAGATTCTTTACCATCCGTGCTACCAGGGAAGCCCACTCCCTATTCAGTCACTGCACTACAGCTACCCTGGCCTTTTTCACATTTCTCAAACAAACTAATCTCACTGTTGCTTCGCAGTTTTTACTCTTACAGTTGCCTCTGCCTGGAATGTTCTCCCCATGGCCAGCCCATTCTCCTTGTTCAGGTCTCACCTTAAAATCCATCTCCACAGAGAGGGCTACTCTATTCTATCTAAATATCTCTATATAATATCTATCTATGCCCTTCACGTCAATCTTGACCCATCACCCCAGTTCTTTATTTCCATAACACTTCTCATAAATTACCTTGTTTCTTTGTTGGCTTTTCATCTATTTCCCTTCTTCCCATTCTCCATCCTTTAACTACGATACATGCTCCATGAAAGCAGAGACTATCAGTCTTATTTACCATTCCATCTCTATTCTCAGTGTTTGACACATGATAGGAGCTCAAAAAATATTTGTTAAATGACACCAAGCCACCTGTAAAAAGACACATAAATAAAAGATTACCAATTCAGATTTCAAATTTGTGAGTATTTCATTAGTATCTCAGCCAAAGCTAATTGTCCCACTGTTTAAAAAACTGGTATTGTTAAGTAAGGGTTTTTAGAGAATAAATTTTGGAGAAAATTATTTTTAAGTATTTATGCAGCAACTGAGGTCACATGTGCCATCTGTGGAAAACAGCCTTGACACTAGAATAAGACTGTAAGACTATAGGACCTGGATCAGTCAAGGTGCTTAATCATTAGATTACAATTATAGATTTACTTTAAGGAAATGAAATGATACTTAGTTTTTATTCATTCCTCTAATTCCAACTTTATCAATTTATAACACCTATAGATGCACAGAATTTCCCTATTAAAATTTCCTCATCTTATCCACCTCCTCCTTTGACTTCCCTTCCCAAAACTCTTCAGGATTATTAAAAATTACTCTGCTATCTTAGGCAAGAGAGGAAGAGAAGACTCAGCCCTAGAAAGAAAAGATCTCCCTACTCTCCCTACCCTCTAGGAGTGAAACAGAAACTGATACCAAAGTATTGAGCTACCAAAGATGACTCCAACTCAAGATTTTCCCCTTCTTTAAACTCCATATAGACTTCTAGCTGAGGCCAAGCAACTTGTTTTCAATGATTCTCTATATTCATTGAATCCTAAGGTTTTTGTTTGTTACTTGTTTGTTCTTAATTTATTTTTAATTGGAGGATAATTGTTTTATAATATTGTTCTGATTTCTGCTGTATAAAGACATGAAACAGTCAAAAGTATACATATATCCCTTCCCTCGTGAGCCTCCCTCCCACCACCCGCCATCCCAGCCCTTTACATCATGACCGAGCACTGAACTGAGTTCCCTACACTATACACCTTCTTCCTGATAGATTGAATCTTGAGTTTATAATCATAACTAAGTGGTTAAAACCTTTGAACAAGAGCTATATCTCATATTTTATTCCCAAACCATAGGACTTAACTGATGTCCAAAAACACTTATATTTAATTTCTATCAGTTAATATAAATCAAACATATCTAATTATATTCATCTTCTTTGATATTCCCTACATCTCTCATAAACTCATTATTAGGCCTACAGAAAGACCAAGTACTAGCACGTAAAATACTGAAGTGCAGAAAAAATTCTCTTAAAAAATTGCTTTACTGCAGAGCTTATAAAACTGAACATTAATTGATGCAAATGTGCTTACATATATTTTAATGTTTTTATTTTGAGGTTAATTTTAAAAGTGTTGATATTTTATTTTTCAGAAGAGACATTTTCTTTATGCCTGTGTTAGTTTATTCTAATATTGCTATTCATTTAATACTTTTCCACAAGAAGTTTATTTATACCCACTAAACAACTCAGAAATGACCTTGCCAGAAAGAAAATGATGTAAAAATAAAACAATGAGGAGAAAGGAAAGAATCATTCATTAACAATACTTAGAAAATATAATGTTTTTTACTATTATTGTAAATATGAATTCCTTGAGGTTCTCATTAATCAAATTACAGAAGCTAAAGGAATTATAACAAGAGATTACTTCAACTCTCCTCTTACTTCCCTTAGTCACCAGCTTCCCTGAGGAATTTTTCCTTGTGAGGATTCTCTCTCATTTTGAAAACATTCCCTCCCTCACCTAACTTTGTAATCTTTAGGGAAACTTTTTAGAAAATCATTCCTATTAGTCTGACAAAATGTTTTTATACCTCAAAGGCTTTACTTCCCAAGCACTACCTTTGAGCTAGGAAGTATCAAGAAGCTATAAAAGATCCCTTAAACAAGTAGAAGGCAGGAACTCTTAGTCAAGCTTCACTGCTTTTGTAGCTACTTCTATTTCTACTGCTAGACTAAGCTTTGGAATTAACAATAACTGCAGTCAGAAAGCATAAAACCTTAGAGGAAATTAACCAACTATTATTTACATACAGCTTTGGTCTTCTTTTTAAAAATAAAACAACTTGATTTCAAAACACGGTCTTCAAAGATATTTTCTTTTTGAATATTCACAGAAAAATAATCTTATTTTTCTCAATTAGCTGACCTATCCACCTATATTCAAAGAACTATTACCTATCATTAAGTTAAATAAAGTATCCCTTTGATACCTAAGTTGAATGAAAACACATAAAATTGCCCATCTGAGGAGTATTTCAATTGCAAATCACCTTCATTTTTCACCTGTGACTTTTAACTTGGGGTCTTAAATTTTGTTTTATTAAAATACCATTCCACACCAGTCAGGTAAACTGCTACTTTTTGTTCGCTGTTTTTGTTTCAGTGACTGGTTTTTCAGATTTTCAAATATACCCCAGATGTCATAAGTGATTGATTCATATCTCATCTTTCAAGCCATATTAACATGGAGTTCCTATTTAACTTGAGATCTCTTGAATTCAGTCGGCAAAGCTGAAAAGAGTAAGCATTAAGGACATTTTAATGGAGAACTATATTTAAAACCTGCTGAACTTTTTATAAATATCAAAGTCTTCATCCCCATCTTTTGGAGAGGCAAGCACAAAAGACTCTGTTAGAACACGTTTACACAGCCATGAATATTTGTCTCTAGGAACAAATTTTGGGAGCTTTTAATATAAAAAAATATGATAAAATAACTATAAAAATATCAATAGCTTGAGAGAAGGATGTTGCAATGTCAAAGGAAAATAAAGTTAATCTGTTGAAACAGACAATCTGAGCTGAAAGCTCTGCCCTGGACAGGCTGGTCCCTGAGCCCCATTTCAAGTAGAACTTGATCTCTACACCTGGCTGTATTATTCAGACTTTAGGAGGCCCTCTCCTTAAAGTCACCTGCTATTAGCTCCCACTTTACTGTTTTTGTTTGATATTATAAATTCCAAATCCATAATTTTGAGTAAAAAATGCACAGGCACAAATTAGCTTACTTTAAATTTGCTTAGAAGGACAGACTTCCCCTGGCTGTCTTAAATATTTCCTAAAAAACTGAAATTAAGGCTTGCATTCAAGGGACCACTGCACACCCAATTAGGAGAACCGTTAAGATTCTAATAATACTACAATCTTCTGATTTAAATTTGGCAAATATTTTTCTGGCATAAAGAGGCTTTAGATATTTTGGTTATAATCTGAATCAACTTTCAAGTTTCTAATTATCAGATTCATATATTTCACTCTAGTCAGTGAGATTTAGAATTTCTATATAGACTTACTTATCTCCAAAAAAAGTCTGTGTCTGAGACTAATGTCTTTGAAGAGTGCACAAAATATGGAATCAGACGGCCACATGAGGAAATATCTGGCCACATATTTGAAGGGCAAATCAAAGGAAGCCAAAAGGCAGCATCTGGTATTTGTCAGCTGGCTTGCCAGGAGGAAGCAAGAGGTCTATGAAGGAGTTGCTGAGATGCCAGGAAAATCTGAATTAGAACAGAAGATTGACTTAGGATGCAATGAAGCAGCTAGACTGATAATAGGAAGACAGAAACAACAATTTCTATCACCTCTGGACAGCTAATTATGATCTAAAGAAAATTAAGCAGACTATTAGCAGATTTTCCCTTTTTGGCAATGGCAGATAAAACAAAACACTGAAACATTTTCCCTCAATCCCACTGTAAATAATCTATTTTAAGAAGAGGAGCAGTGGACAAGTCAAGTATATTTAGGCATTGTTTATGATGATGGGCTACATGGTGGGAGAACATTAGTTCACAGCAGAACCACAGAAAGCCATTGCCAGTACTCAAGGCAAGCATGTGAGATGAAATGTATTAACCAAAATCTAGAATCTAAACTGATAAAGTAAAAATATTACAAGCAGGCTCAGCCCCACATGGGCTATCACTTAAAACATCATATAAAAGACAACTTAGGGTCAGCTGGAAAGGCTGATTTATAAGAAGTAGTTATCCATTATGAGTCTACTGTATTTTTATTTATTTATTTTTTATTTTTTTAAACTTTACATAATTGTATTAGTTTTGCCAAATATCAAAATGAATCCGCCACAGGTATACATGTGTTCCCCATCCTGAACCCTCCTCCCTCCTCCCTCCCCATTCCATCCCTCTGGAGAAATGCAAATCAAAACCACTATGAGGCACTGTATTTTTAATATTTCAAAACCATCTGCCATACATCTTCTCATTTGATCTTCTTAACTAAGCTGAGAGATAGGCTAAGGAGGTATTATCTCATTTGAAGATGTATAAAACAAAATTAGAGAGATTCAATGATAGAGAAAATATTGTATTGGATTTAATAAATGGCTGGGAAGAAAGGTCACCATAAAGAGTGGTAAGGTTTTATGTCAGATGCTCCTGACAAGCAAAAATAAAGAATGTACTTATTTTTGTAAGTACTAAAGAATGTACTAAATGTACTTATTAATATTATTCTCCCAATTCATTCGAGTCTGCTGTATATCCAATAATTACCTCAGTTAAAATGACACTCAGCTCTCAATTCTTTCTATATTCTTACTATCCCTTCTTTTTCTTCATTGTCCTTATTAAAACTTTCTGATGTATGCATTTATTAACTATTTGCCTTCTATACATTTCACTAGAATGTAAGCTGCATAAGAGCAGTGATGCTTTCTGTGCTTTTTCCTGTCATATTCACAAATATTTATTAACCTTATATTCATTGATATGATCTGGGGATTAAATATAAGATTAATAAATATTTGTGAATTTGTGAAATAATAATAGATGATTTGAACGTCTCATGTAAAGATCATCTTACTTATTGGATCCAGATCTTTCAAATATCAAAAGATGATGCTAGACCTAAGAGATCAGTGGTATATTATTGAGACAGTTCTGTTTATATTTACCCAGAAAAGATTTGGATATATTGAGTTTTAGCCAAAAGTTTCATTTTTTTTTGTAAGATGGCTCTCTATAGTAGCAGCACTTAGTTGTCTTCAACTTCATTTGAAACAATTTTGTTAGACTGTATTGTGACAGCTGCCATAATCAGTGTGCATTAAAAAAAAACCTATCAAATCTGGTGATTTTTTTGCATAGCTCTTTTAATATTAAATGTAGAAGAAAAATCAACATTTTTGTATATTATGCTTCATTATTTCAAGAAAGGTAAAACTGATACACACAAGAAAAGATTTATGCAGTGTTGGCAAAAATGTGACTGAACATGTCAAAAGTGGTTTGTGAAGTTTCATGCTGGCCATTTCTCACTGGATGATGCTCCATGGTTAGGTAGACCAGTTGAAGTTCATATCTATCAAATTGAGACATTAATTGAGAACAATCAGTGTTATACCACGTGGGGTGATAATCAACATACTCAGAATATCCAAATAAAGTGTTAAAAAATCACTTGCACCAATTTGCTTATGTTAATCACCGATGTTTGGGTTCCACATAAGTTAAGTGAAAAAAAAACCTTCTTGACCATATTTCCACATGTGATTCTCTACTGAAATGCAGTGAAAACATTCTATTTTTAAAACAAATTATGACACTCAGTATGCCAACAAATTAGAAAACTCAGCAGTAGCCACAAGACTGGAAAAGGTCAGTTTTCATTCCAAATCCCAAAAAAAGGCAATGCAAAAGAATGTTCAAACTACGTCACAATTGCACTCATTTCACATGCTAGCAAAGTAATGTTCAAAATTCTCCAAGCTAGGCTTCAACAGTACGTGAACAGATAACTTCCAGATGTACAAGCTGGATTTAGAAAAGGCAGAGGAACCAGAGATCAAATTGCCAACATCCGTCGGATCATAGAAAAAAATAAAGAACTCCAGAAAAATATCTACTTCTGCTGTAGTCATGAAATTAAAAGACACTTGCTCTTTGGAAAAAAAGCAATGACAAACCTGTTGCTGTTGCTCAGTCACTCAGTTGTGTCTGACTCTTTGCAACCCAATGGACTACAGCACATCAGGATTCCCTGTCCTTCACCACCTCCCAAGCTTTCTCAAACTTATGTCCGTTGAGTTGGTGATGCTATCCAACAATCTCATCCTCTGTCATCCCCTTCTCCTCCTGCCTTCAATCTTTCCCAGCATCAGCATCTTTTCTGATGAGTTGGCTCTTCACATTATGTGGACAAAGTATTGGAGCTTCAGCCTCAGCATCAGTTTTTCCAATGAATATTCATGATCGATTTCCTTTAGGATTGACTGGATTGATCTCCTTGCAGTCCAAGGGATTCCCAAGAGTCTCTTCCAACACCACGGTTCAAAAACATCAAACCTAGACAAACCTCAGTTCAGTTCAGTTCAGTCGCTCAGTCATGTCCAACTCTTTGTAACCCCATGGACTGCAGCACCCCAGACTTCCCTGTCCATCACCAATTCCCAGAGCATTTTCAAATTCATGTCCACTGAGTCAGTGAAACCATCCAACCATCTCATCCTCTGCTGTCCCCTTCTCCTCCTGCCTTCAATCCTAGACGGTATATTAAAAAGCAGAGGCATTACTTTGCCTACAAAGGTCCATATAGTCAAAGCTATGATTTTTCCAGTAGTCATGTGCATGTGTGAGAGCTGGACAATAAAAAAGGCTGAGTGCCGAAGAACTGATGCTTTCAAACTGCGGTGCTGGAGAAGACTCTTGAGAGTCCTTTGTACTGCAAGGAGATCAAACCAGTCAATTACCCAATACATTCATTGGAAGGACTGATGCTGAAGCTCCAATACTTTGGCCACCTGATGCAAAGAGCCGACTCATTGGAAAAGACCCTGATGTTGGGAAAGATGGAAGGCAGGAGGAGAAGGGTACGACATAGGATGAGATGGTTGGATGGCATCACCGACTCAAAGGACATGAGTTTGAGCAAACTTCCAGAGATGGTGAAAGACAGGGAAGCCTGGTGTGCTGCAGTCTATGGGGTTGCAAAGAGTTGGACATGACTGAGAAATGGAAAAACAACAATGACAGGTAATAAAAAGTGGATACTGTACAATACTGTAGAATGGAAGAGATCATGGGCAAAGTGAAATAAGCCACCATCAACCACACCAAAGACCACTCTTCATTCAAAGAATGTGATGTTGTATGTATGGTGGCATTAGAAGGGAATCATCTTCTTTTATGCGCTTCTTCTGGAAAACTAGACAATTAATTCCAACAAGTACTGCTCCCATTAGACCAACTGAAGGCAGCACTCAACGAAGTGTCTGGAATTAGTCAACAGAAAATACACATGATCTTCCAGCAGGATATCTCAAGACTGCATCTTTCTTTGCTGACCAGGCAAAAACTGTTACAGATTGGCTGAGAAGTTCTGATTCATCCATGGTATTCATTGAACATTAAACCTTCAAATGTCCATTTATTTCAGTCTTTATAAAGTTCTCTTATTGGAAAATAAAGTTTTCAATTCCCTGGATGACTGTAAAAGTCACCTGAAAAAGTTCTTTGCTCAAAAAGATAAAAAGTTTTTGGAGGATGGCATTATGAAGTCGCCTTGAAAAAAAAAAAAAGGCAGAAGATAGTAAAATAAAACAGTGAATACATTGTTCAATAAAATTCTTGATGAAAATTTAAAAAATGTGTCTTATAATTTTACTTAAAAACAAATGGAGCTTTTTGGTCAACCTAATATTTAATAGACATGGATGATGGGAGAAGGTAATGTTGGACATACTTTTGATACAGTTCAACATGGATTTCTTCATGGAAATTGTCCTGAAAATGAGGCCAAAATTATCTCATTCTGACCACTAACTGAATGATTTCAAGAGGAAGGTAACAGCTGACTGAATTTTAATTACTGTGAAACTACTTCTGGCTGCAAAAAGGTAGAGATTCTAACAAGTAATTAACACTTGAAGTTTTATATGTGTATAGCAAGACACTTGGGGCTTCCCTGTAGTTCAGCAGTAAAGAATCTGCCTGCCAGTGAAGGAGACACAGGTTCAATCCCTCGGTTTGGAAGATCCTCTAAAGAAGGAAATGGCGGCCCACACCGGTATTCTCTGGGAAATCCCATTTACAGAGAAGCCTGGCAGGCTACAGTTGATGGGGGTCACAAACAGTTGGGTAGGACTTAGCCACGAAACAACAACAAGAGGACACTATTTGTTGAAAAGGCCTCTGAAACAGTGGAGCAGGCACAGATTTGGAAACAGAGGATCTACAAGGACTTCAAGTGCGTTAGTTGCTCAGCTGTGTAAGGACCTCAAGTCTCCACTTATTCCCAGCTGTGGGACCTTGGGTGATTCACTTCATATTCTTGAACCTCCATTCTTCCTCTGGAAAATGGCACTGTGAGTGTCTACTCACAGGGATGCTATAAGGGCTAAATGTAATCTTATGTGTGAAAGTGGTCAGATTACTAAAAATTGATAACAGCGATAGAATTTATGCTTATGTCTTTGTAATCAAAGAATAATGAATCAACTGATTTGATTTATGACAGAAAGTTAAATAAATTAATTCAAAACGAAGAAGGGAAGTAATTGGAAGACCTTAAATCAAAAAACAAAAACCATATTTGAAACTTAACATCTTTTCCTTGCATTAAAAAGAGCCAAATACCTGCACATTGTCATCAAAAATAGAATGGCTTTCAGGCAGATTCAAAGTCTCTCTCTCCTGGTGTCTGAGTTCAACTGTGGCCTCTCCTGAGCTCTTCCATAGCAAGAATTCTTCTCCTTACAAGCGTTTTTCAGAACAACACAGAAAGCGTCTGTTCCTAAGCTTCAGAAACGCTGGATTTTGAGGAAGCTCCTTTGAAAGATATCAAGGGAGGCATTAAATTAACATGAATGAAAAGGGGTTAGGCACATGGTTTCTACAAGTTAGTGGCTCTTTTCGCTGGTTATTGAGAGAGTCCCTCCCTTATAGGTGCAAGATAGAACAACGTTCCCTAAAGCTTAAGAAAGCAGGAGAGAGATAAAAGTATACCCCACGTGAACGCTGGAAAAGGGGGTGCCCAGAGGGCAGGCTGGCATCACAGGCTTGGTGAGCGACCCCTGAGCAGTCACACCGGGCCCATAAGTCACACATGTCAGGACCAGTCTGTTTCAATGCTGTGCTGCCTCTGCCTTGAAATTATTAAGCTTTTCATCAGGGGCCCACAGTGTCATTTTTCTCTGGGTCGCGCAAATCACAGAGCGGGAATGGCCCAGAGGAATCTCAAGGAGCCCTCCAGACTCCACAATAAATTGACTGACTAAAAGCAAAAGAGCTGCCAAGAGGGGCTGTGGTGACTGTTTCCATCCCGAGACACCACCACCACCTCCGGGGTCTCCTGTGCTAAGCCTGCAGGCGTCCCTGTGGTCCCCACCCCATCTGAAGAAGCCTCACAGGAGCAGGTCTGGCCACTTGCAGACCCGGGAGGGCTGGGCGGTTCTCTAGAGCAGCCGGCCTGGTGAGGCGAGGTGGGCTGTAGACGAACACAGGCTAAAAGCACTCTCTGCGGCGCCCTGCCGGGTCCTTACTCAGCGCCCGGCTGTCCGGGGCAGCTGGTGGAGCCGCGTTGCACGGCCCACGCGCCTCTGGGCTGTAAGCGCCTCTCCAGGCCCAGCTCCGGGCTGGGTTGGCCTTAGGAGAGGCCTGGGGCGCTGCCCTCCGCGCTCATCTTTCACCTCGAAGCCTGAAGGGACACGCCCGGGGCGCTCAGGCTCAGTTCCCTGTTAGCCCCGGGTCGCAGAGCAGCTTTCCCCAGCCAGCCGCTGCCAGCGCACACCTGTTCTTCTGCAACTGCCTTCTGACCTCAATTTCTGCATTCGCCTGAACTCAGTCTCGCAAAAAAAAAAAAAAAAAAAAGAAGAAGAAGAAGGCATTTTGTAAAAGTGACGAATCAGGATGAAACTTTTTTTGATTTATTTCCCCAGTTGCCAAGTCCTCTAGTCAGTCATCCCTCCGGTTGCACCCAAGCCCCTCAAAGGAGTCCGGGTGCCTGAGTGTTCCCCTGGCAGCACCTGACCCTATCCTGTAATCTCCTGGGCGTGAATCCTGGTTAATCTACGTTCTCAAACAACAGAAACTCAAAACTGTTCCTCAGAGAGAGTCCAGTCCCTTCAGAATCTCCCCCCCCCCCTTTTTTTTTTAACGTTACAATGAACTGTGATGTTGGAGAAGATTCTTGAGAGTCCCTTGAACAGCAAGGGGATCCAACCAGTCCATCCTAAAGGAAATCAGTCCTGAATATTCATTGGAAGGACTGATGTTGAAGCTGAAACTCCAATACTGGGCCACCTGATGCGAAAAGCTGACTCATGGGTAAAGACCCTAATGCTGGAAAGATTGAAGGCGGAAGGAGAAGGGGACGACAGAGAATGAGATGGTTGGATGGCATCACCGACTGAATGGACGTGAGTTTGAGTAAACTCCGGGAGTTGATGATGGACAGGGAGGCCTGGCGTGCTGCAGTCCATGTGGTCACAGAGTCAGACATGACTGAGCGACTGAACTGAAAAAGGGGAGTGAGAAGAGGAAAGAAAGGAGCGGGAAATTCAGTCCGTTTCAGTCTAGGCTGCCTGGAGGTGTTCAGCTTGCAATGACGACGCGATCTGCGCTCCAGGGATTTCACAGCCAGGATGGAGATTTGCGCGATCCCAAAGTGCCATCTAGAGGCGGGCCTGCGAAACAACAGCCTCCTGTTCCTTTCTCTGCTGTTGTTATTTGCAAAAACGCACGTTCAGGATCACATGACACATTTGTACTTTTTCTTCTCAAATCAACCGGCCTAAACATTCATGACTTGGAGGAAGGGAAAATCTTCGGGGTTTTAGGATAGAAGAATGGAATAATATAGCTTGGCATTTTGAAAGGCTCCCTTGGGCTACTATGTGGCATGTAGTCAATGGAGAGTGGAATCCGTTGGGAAAACAGGCAGAAAACGCGTGCAACAATTTAAACAGAAGATGAGAGAGAACACTACCCGAGGGTGGCGTTTGCGAGAGAAATGGCTGGATGCAGGAGTATTTTGAAGGATTTCGTGAAGAATTGGATGTAGCACATTGAAGAAAGATAGGGTCAAGGATTATTCCAAAGATTTTACCTGAACAACTAAAACAGCTATGTTGCCAGTTCCTAAATTAGGCACCACCAGAGGCAACTCAATCCAAGGGCATCCCGTAACTCTATACAAATAAAACCCAAGTAGGTAAAATCTCACACGAGGTGAGGTAAGAGAAGCTGGCCATCCCCCAGTCCCTGACTGAGGATGCATCCTTTTTTGTCAGAACTGAGCCAGGGAGGAGAAACCTCAGTGTTAAAATAAGTTCAAAGTATATAATCTCATATGAGAATGTAGATTATAATCATAACTCACTACTTTGTCTTATCACATCCGAGCCATTGAAGAAATATTCCAACAGAGAGAATTTCAAAGTGAGAGTGGGAGGTAATAAAGCTGGTTGATATTACTCTCCCATGAGTCTGGCTTTTTCCATATTAACCATGTAAAAACTCAAGGATTGCTAGCTATTTTTATCATGTATGCATCCCTGATTGTGCTTTATAATGCCTTGTACATCGGATGCCCTCATGTGTTTATTTGCTTGTACAAGTAACCAGTGAGCAACTGCTATGTGCCCAGATGTTTGGGGGACAGAAATGAATAAGACCTGGTCTCTTAAGGACACAAAAACTTAATGGATGATATCACCAGTAGCCAGGAAAACTACAGTATACTCTTTGAATGTCACCAAAACTAAGAGAAGATTGTCAGGGAAACTGGAAAGGGACCCAATAAAAAAGCTATTTAACCTACTCAAGAAATATGTTATCTTTAATGTGCGTTTCTTTTGTTACTTAATGAAAATACCTACATTTAGAAAACACAGGAGTGTTGGATTTGCATACCAAAGAAATTCCATGAACAAGGGCCAGCAGCTCCCTTTTAATGTTTGGAGAGTGTGGATGTCCCCAAAACACATTTCAAATGCTGGAGGGCAGTTGCTTTCCCCCAAGAAAGCATTTCTCACATCCCAGAGTCTGGCTTTTGGGTAGACTTTTAGGTATTCCTTGGTTCTGTCTAGTCCCAGTCTTCCTGATAACCACCCCATTTCAATTTACTGGTGCTTGAATACTATACTAAGTAATTCATGTTTTAATCTTTAAAGTTTCAGTTCAGTTCAGTCACTCAGTCGTGTCCGACTTTTTGCGACCCCATGAATCGAAGCACGCCAGGCCTCCCTGTCCATCACCAACTCCCAGAATTCACTCAGAGTCACATCCACTGAGTCAGTGATGCCATCCAGCCATCTCATCCTCTGGCGTCCCCTTCTCCTCCTGCCCCCAATCCCTCCCAGCATCAGAGTCTTTTCCAATGAGTCAACTCTTGGCATGAAGTGGCCAAAGTCCTGGAGTTTCAGCTTCAGCATCATTCCTTCCAAAGAAATCCCAGGGCTGATCTCCTTCAGAATGGACTGGTTGGATCTTCTTGCACTCCAAGGGACTCTCAAGAGTCTTCAACACCACAGTTCAAAAGCATCAATTCTTCAGCGCTCAGCTCTCTTCACAGTCCAACTCTTTAGCCCCAGCTAAAATACAGGTGTCTCTGAACAGAAAGAATATGTGTCAGGAAAATAAAATTTGAAACAAAATCTTCTTCCAACCCAGAAAAATCTCTCCACAAAAGTAAAAGAGAAATAAAACAATTGAATTGTTGAGTAAGTGTTAGAATGTGATAAGCATTACAGGAAGTCCTTGAAGACATTGTAAAGACAGAAATAAAGTTCACCCTTCTAGGTAGTTGGGCAGATATAACACATTACATACATGTGCTCAAGACAACTGATAACTAGCTGTTAAGGAAGAGGATTCAACAGCATTATTTTTCATTCAGTCCATGAAAGTTGGACTGTAAAGAAGGCTGAGCACCAAAGAATTGATGCTTTCAAACTTTGTTACTAGAGAAGACTCTTGAGAGTCCCTTGAACTGCAAGGAGATCAAACCAGTCCATCCAAAAGGAAATCAGTCCTGAATATTCATTGGAAGGACTGATGCTGAAGCTGAAACTCCAATACTTTGGTCACCTGATGAAAAGAGCTGACTCATTAGAAAAGACCCTGATGCTGGGAAGGATTGAAGGCAGGAGGCAAAGGGGGCAACAGAGAATGAGATGGTTGGGTGGCATCATTGACTCAATGGACATAAGTTTGAGCAAACTCTGCATGATAATGAAGGATAGGGAAGCCTGGCCTGCTGCAGTCCATTGGGTTGCAAAGAACTGGACATGACTTAGCGACTGAACAACAAGAATCCTATATTCACATGGTAATCACCATGACCATCTGTGTTTATTACTTGGCTCCGTCTAAAATAAAAGCAAATTTCTCGTATCATTATGAAAGGAGGTATCTTTGCAACTAGAAGTGAAGTGCTCACTGAGGATAGACTTCTACTCTCCCACGGAAACTGGGGGACTGGCATGTCATCTTTGCTGCTGCTGCTGCTGCTGCTAAGTCGCTTCAGTCATGTCCGACTCTGTGCGAGCCCATAGGCGGCAGCCCACCAGGCTCCTCTGTCCCTGGGATTCTCCAGGCAAGAATTCTCCCTTGTAAGTTGCCCTTACAACTACTGGTCAATCACACATAAGTATGCTGGAACTTTATAGGCAATTGTCTGAAGGCAAGTTCTCATAGAGAAGAGGAAGGGACTGCATGGGTACCAAGGGGCCTTTCCTGAGTACCAAAGGGTTGCGCTGAAGCTGCAGAACAGAGAGGAGACCAAGGCCAGCAGCTGGACACAACTCCTATTTTATCATTTTTCATTTGTCATTTATTTCTGAAACTCATTTGAAAATTCTTTCCTTGATCTTTCCTCCAGTGCCTGAAAACCCAAACTTCCTCTTCAAAAACAAATAAGAGATCATGCTAAGAGATCTAAGAAACTGCCCTGACTCAGTTTGCCTAGTGAGATCAGTCTTTCAGTAGTTTTCAAGACAAAAGGACTCTGCTGCTGCTACTGCTAAGTCACTTCAGTCGTGTCCGACTCTGTGTGACCCCAGAGACGGCAGCCCACCAGGCTTCCCCATCCCTGAGATTCTCCAGCAAGAATACTGGAGTGGGTTGCCATTTCCTTCTCCAATGCATGAAAGTGAAAAGTGAAAGTGAAGTCGCTCAGTGGTGTCCAACTCTAGCGACCCCATGGACTGCAGCCTACCAGGCTCCTCCGTCCATGGGATTTTCCAGGCAAGAGTACTGGAGTGGGGTGCCATTGCCTTCTCTGAAAAGGACTCTGAGACACTACAAATTCAATAAGCACTACAAATTCAATAAACACAACAATGTTTAGAACCTTCAGCTCAAAAGTGTATTCCTGAAGTCTGTTCCATGACACATCAAAAGATGTTTCTGGCTCAGAGAAGCTGCTCTCACATGTACACACATTATAGCATCAGTATGCCTTAAATATAATCCTACCTAGAGCTTTAGGTCCCTGAGATTTGCTAAAATGTTTCATGGACCAGAATTTCCCATTTTACATTTACAATTCTCTAACATCAGGAAATTTGCCATTGTTCTCCTGGACCCAAATCTTAGAAAATAATATCAGGGGCATGCATCCATGTGTTCATTCAGCCATCACTTGCTCTGTGTCAAGTATGTGCCAGCAAATGTCCTGAGCCCTGGGGAGAGTAAATGAAAGACACAACGCCGGCCTTCTGGGAACTCAAAACATTCTCAGACTCAAAGAGGAATAGGACTGTATGCTATAAGTCAGGCAACTAACTACAAACTACTCAGACTTGGTAAAAGTGGGATTTTCAAATGGCTGACTGATAGACAAGGTACAGGATGAATTGAAGTACAGGCTGTGTGAGCAGTCCAGACTGTTGGGCACTTTCTTCCAGGTCAAGACATTTAATGGAGGAAAAAGAATCAAAGGGAAGATTTCCAAAGAAGAAATCTGAGATAGATATATTACTTTCTTCTACTGTAACTTTCTTGAACTCTATGTGCACAGGTTTCAAAATTCAGCTCTGCAACCTACTAGATCTTCAAAAATTTAGCCTTTCTTAATGACAGTTTTTTCATGTGTCATGTGGGGATAATAATAATAGTCATCTCAGAGGGGTATTGCAGGTACTAAGTCAAGTACTTTTGGTTTAGAACTTAGCAGAGTTCCTGTTACACAGAAAAGACAGCTGTTATCAAATTATGATTGCTGTTCATTTGATTAATAATGCAATAATAATAATAATACATAATACAAATGAGACCAACTTAATTTTCCCTTAGAGGTAATAGTCTTCCTTTTTTATTCAAAATATATTTTAAAATTCTAGGTGAGTATTTAAGTAAATTCACTGCTACATATAGATATCTTTGGAAGATATGTAAGAAACAAAAGAACCTCTGAGAAGACAGAAATTACATGGGGTCAGAAATAGGAAGAAGACTAAACTTATTTTAGTGTTTTGTGGGTTTTACCCTGTAAACATCTTACCTACTTAAAAATTTTTTTAAAAACATGCATATCAATTTTTGGCTGTGCAGAAAAATTATACATGAAAGGTCTTTATATGAGAGTGATGATAGCACTTTTACTGAATTAACATTCATTGATAGCATTTTATATGCCTGGCACTTTTTTAAACCACTTGATGTCTGTCTGCTTGTTCAATCCTCACACACAATGAGAGGAAATGTCAATTTCTGGAAATAAACAAATGAGACACAAGGAGGCTGAGTAACATGCCAAAGATTAATCAGCTAGCAAAAAACAGCTGAGATATTGATCCATGCAGTCTGGAGATGCGTGTGTTGTATGATATAAACCAAGTCTCTGTATGACTGCAGTTGCATGTGACCCCAGGAATGTCAAGGGCCAACAGAAAGCTTATGCTCTGCTACTCCTCTTCACTAGCCCAAGGCTGAGGGCCATTGACTGGACACATTTAACAACCTATTGATATCCATGACTCCTAAGTGAATTCCACAGAGTGGAGTCATTTCACAGGGGAAATGAAGAATAAAAATTGAAGAACTGAAAAAAGTATCTTTTGTCTGAGCACCCCAAACTACTGTATCATCCCTTTATCCAAATTAAATGTCAGAATCCAAAAGCTAATAAAAAAATCAGTGAGTCTTCTTCCTGGCTCTTGCAACAATCTGCACATTATTTTTTGAGATCTGTCTGCTCTGCACCTGCCAAGTGAATTATTAAATTTATGAGAGTGAAGCTAAGCCAGAGTTACTGATCAGTGAAATTGGTTGCAACTGGATGGAAGAACTGCACTGCTGAGAACTCCGGCAAATGGCGACATCATTCAAAGCATGTAGGATTCTGCTGTGCAAATGTGACCAAATCACATGCACTTGGATGCCTGAATGCCAGGGGCTCAGGGGACAGATTATTTTATGAGCCTTGTAAAACGTGCGTACAATGCTGGGCCGATTACTCCTCAAAGTAAGAACATTAGAGTTTACGAGCATTTGGCTCCGCTCTGGAACTGGCCTTTGTTTATCAAGATGCATTAAAGAAAAACCTACTTTTTAGAGAGCATCCTAGTAAAATAACTTTTACACAAGGAAAAAAAAAAAACATTTCTTTCTCTTTTTTGCATCTATATGAGATGAAGGATGTTAAGTAAACGTATTGTGGCAATCATTTCGCAATATATGCAAGCCAAATAATTATGCTGCATACCTTAAACTTACACAATGCTGTATTCAATTATATTACAATAAAACTGAAAAAATAGTTTGCATTTATTTTAAGACCTAATTTCCAGAACTTAAACCTATTATTTGTAACTCTTTTTTTCACAGCTTATGTAAATCATTTTTGAATTTTTTTATTTCTTGTTCAAGAGTTCAGAGTTCAACAGTACAGTAGAACCAAAAAATAATTCTAACAGACATGACAAGTGCTGGTAGAAGAATGATCCTTCCAGAAGTCCACAGAGCTTCAGGCAAACACACTGTTGACAGATACCTGGTCATTGATTCTGCTCTCTCTCTCGAGGCATGATCAATGTTCTGTTCTAGCACCGGGAATGTTATAAATGATTCTCTAAACTGAACTGCAAGATTGCCAGGTTCTTTGGAAATAGAGATGACAACTCTGAGAATAAATGAGCAATGGTGTACAATAACTGAGTTTCCTGATTTGGCATGGCCAACATCAGCCATGTTGAAATTTGTTAGTGGTTTATCAGCTTATTGACCTGGTATCAGCACATCCCAAATGAGATCCCATGATGGACTGAAATCTCATTCTGCTTCTGCTTCATTGACCACACTAGAATATAAACTCAGCCCTTCTAAGAGCCACAGAGAAACATCTCACCAATGAAAAATGCCTGGTGAGTTATACATTATTATAACTGGTGCATAATTCCTAAATTTATGGGTTAGGGGGATTTTCTAAACTCTCAGCTAAACCCATGCTATTTCATTTCTATTTTAAATTAATTTTTAAGCTTTATACAAAAGATTACCTATATGTAGTCATTTTCCCTTTCTCTCAAGAATGTTAATAAGGGCTAACATTTTTCTGATATGTTAGGAAGTTTTCAACTCATTCCTTATATTCAGCTATTTTACAAAATCTTTGCAGTGCACAAGTGGAGATTGGTATACATTTTCAAAAATAGAAATTTCCTATTATCGAGGTAATCTTTAAGATTAAATGTTCTAGAGTCATCAGTGTATATACATGAACCATTTCTCATTGATAAAACAACAGTAACAGCTGATAAGTCACATAATCCTAGCAGACCAGAGTAAGCAGAGTTTGCCCTTCAGACCATAATATTAGAACATGGATTTGGACGTATAAAGCCCTGGTTTACCTTGAATTTAATTTCTTCCATGAAAAATTCCATTTAATCCTCCCTGAAAGAATCTCAAACTCCATGTGTCTAAGATAGCTTGATGAAATTTATAGTGCGAGGAACCATGGAGAAATGAGGACAGTGAGATTACTAAACTCTTAACCGACAAGCAAAATTCTAGAACAAATGGCATTGTCTTTAATTAATAGAAATTAATGTGCAAATCTGAGTGGGAGAAAAAGAGTTCAGAGATACTCGGATCAGAACAAAATAGACCAAAGTGGCTGAGTGCTCTATGACTGCCCTTCTAGCTTCACCTCCATTGAATTTTGCCAGCTAAGATAAATTAGGCTCCTAAAACTTTAAAGTGTGTAGTTTAAAAGAGCATGTTAAACTGATAACTGATGGCATTATAAAAATTCCATTTGTTGAATTCTTATAAGTTTGATATAAACAGAGATGGCCTGGGTAAGCTTACCATTATGTTTTCAAAGCTGGTCTCCAGCTGTCTCATTGGTCCAAAACTAGAGAAAGTACTTGGGCTGAATCCACTCATAGAATGAGAATTGTAGATATATAATATAAATTAACTCCACATAAGAACGGCTCTGTGGTCACAGACCCATTAATACATCTGCTTGTAATTAAAAAACAATAAAGTGTTATACGCAGCTCAATGGCTCACCAATGAAAGGAAATGGATGATATACTAGGTATTTGAGAAATATGAAGGAAGTAGTATCTATAACAGCGGTAGAATTGTGTGACTCTTGCTAAACTCAACTAAAGCCTTGCAGAAATGTGAAGAGAGCTGAGAGTAGTTTAATTGGTGATTTAACGCTTACTCCCCGGAAGGAAAGTTATGACCAACCTAGGTAGCATATTCAAAAGCAGAGACATTACTTTGCCAACAAAGGTCCGTCTAGTCAAGGCTATGGTTTTTCCTGCGGTCATGTATGGATGTGAGAGTTGGACTGTGAAGAAGGCTGAATGCCGAAGAATTGATGCTTTTGAACTGTGGTGTTGGAGAAGACTCTTGAGAGTGCCTTGGACTGAAAGGAGATCCAACCAGGCCATTCTGAAAGAGGTCAGCCCTGGGATTTCTTTGGAAGGAATGATGCTAAAGCTGAAACTCCAGTACTTTGGCCACCTCATGAGAAGAGTTGACTCATTGGAAAAGACTCTGATGCTGGGAGGGATTGGGGGCAGGAGGAGAAGGGGACGACAGAGGATGAGATGGCTGGATGGCATCACTGATTCGATGAACGTGAGTCTGAGTGAACTCCAGGAATTGGTGATGGACAGGGAGGCCTGGCATGCTGCGATTCATGGGGTCGCAAAGAGTCGGACACGACTGAGCGACTGAACTGAACTGAAAGCTACATTGTAGCATATAAAAAACTCTCATTCCCTTCAATGAAAAGAAAGAGAAAGCTGAGGGCAGGACTCAGGAATTAATTTTAGGAATAGCCAAGCTCCAAAGAAAGGTAAACTCAAACAAAACAGGTCTGTTGTGCCTAGATGAGGGTTCTGGTTGGAAAGGAATGGAATCTTGAAAGTATTTATTAGAACTGCATTGCAGGTTAACTTCTCTCTGCTCTATCTTGCTTCCTTTTTTACCCTTCCACAGATGTAAGCCCCCCAGATTTCCCTTATAAATATCTGGTATGTTAACTTTCATCTCAGAAAGAAAAACAAAACCCCTCAAAAAACAAACAAACTGAAACAAGCAACAGACACCATGTTTAAAGACTGTGCAAACCTGGATAAAAAATGCTATATGTTGTTCAGGCATATACATATATAATTAGGCTATGAAATGGGTCGAGAAATGAAAAATACCAACTGACTATAGAGGTTAATTCTGAGAAGGAAATCAGGGGACTAAAATGGGGCCTGTGTCCAAATCTGTAATGGGTGTATTTTTAAAAGGGAAAAAGAAAGAAGGAAGGAAGGAGAGAAATGGAAAGGAATAAAGAAAGCAAGAAGAAAAAGAAAGAGTCAAGGAGGGAAGGAAGAAAGAATGGAGGGATGAAGAGAAGGAAGGCAGAGGGAGGGAAGGAAAGAAGGAAATCACAGTATAGTGAAATGTTAAGGTTTGGCGAAGCTGAGTGATGACTGAGATTTTATTTTCTTCGTATTGTTTTAAACAATACTAAAAGGCTTTCATTTTTTTTAATTGGTAGAAGCCCAATATTTGAAACATAAAATCTAGAGTGGCTCTGAGTCCTGCCCCCTCCCTCCCCGGCCTGGGGCCTTCATGAGGCTCAGTAGAACACACTTTATAAAGCACTGAACTGAAGGGTGAGATTCAACTGAAGGTGAGTGATCAGAGCATTAATTTCTCCGCTTCATGTCATGTGAAAAAAC
This sequence comes from Bubalus kerabau, assembly GCF_029407905.1. Taxonomy (NCBI): domain Eukaryota; kingdom Metazoa; phylum Chordata; class Mammalia; order Artiodactyla; family Bovidae; genus Bubalus; species Bubalus kerabau. Next base: position 8,973,424 of record NC_073645.1, read on the forward strand.
ACATGGACATCTAGGGACTTAAGTTTTGATTTGGGCTCTGACACAGACCACCTATGTAACCCAAAGCAAAAATTATAATTCTTCAGCATTTAAATGATCTCTAAAGTGAAAGAAGTACAATGAAAATTGATCCACCGTAACTGCCTCTTTGCAACCCCATGGACTATACAGTCCATGGAATTCTCCAGGCGAGAATACTGGAGTGGGTAGCTGTTTCCTTCTCCAGGGGATCTTCCCAACCCAGGAACCAAACCCAGGTCTCCCCACATTGCAGGTGGATTCTTTACCAACTGAGCCACAAGGGAAGCTCCAAGTTAAAGAAAGTGAAAGTCTAAAGCCCCACCCATATCTAGTTAAGAGTCTGTGAACAGAGTTGTCCCTTCTGCTATGAGGCTTTCTACTGCTTATTGTACTGGATAATGAAATTGTGATCTGTGTATGCATGCTCAGTTGTGTCCAACTCTTTGTGACCCTATGGACTGTAGTCCACCAGGCTCCTCTGCCTATGGGATTTTTCAGGCAAGAATACTGAAGTGGGTTGTCATTTTCTATACCAGGGGATATTCCTGACCCAGGGATCAAAGCCGCATCTTCTGTGTCTCCTGCATTGGCAAGTGTATTCTTTACCACTGAGCTACATGGGAACCTCAGCTTATTGCACTGGATAATAAAATTGTGATCTAGCTTCTAGTAACTATTTAACAGCAGCAACACCACCTTTGGCAGCTGTGCCAACTCTCTCACATAGTGCCCTAGGGCACTATGGCAGCCACTAACTAAACAGCATGCTAAGTAAAGGAGAGAAAGATCCTGTGACCACAGAAGCCTCTTAAAGAAGTAGCCTATGACCCATTCAGGTAATTAATCTGCTCTGTTCCCTTAGTGCACTGCTGAATGTGGGAGCTCTATGATAACCCTCGTCTGATTAATCCAGCCTTTCCTTGTTTCTCTTAGGATGTGTTCCCCTTAACCAGATTATAAACTACATAAGGCAGGAGAAGAAAACTGTATCCCACAAACATATTCTGTCCTGTAGACTTTTTTTTTTTTTAAAGCTGGCTGTTGTTTTATTTAAAATTTCAGTTTGGATATCTTCAGATGGAGTCAAGATTTTTACAATCACCATAGAACTCTCCTATACAGCCTCATTAACCAGTATTATACTCAGTCTACATTTCCCAGGTGGTTGAGTGGTAAAGAATTCACCTGCCAATACGGGAGACTCAGTTTGATCCCTGGGTTGGGCAGACCCCCTGGAGAAGGAAATGGCAACCCTATCCAGTATTCTTGCCAGGGAAATCCTGCCAGGCAGAAGAACCTGGTGGGGCTGTAGTCCATGGGGTCACAAAAGAGTCAGACGTGGCCTAGTGACTAAACAACAACCACCACAACATACTCAGTCTAATTGCCTAGATTGGTGTTGCCTCCCCAGCCCCAGAAGTTTATGACATATGTCTAAAGACAGGGATTATGCCTTCATTCATTTAATTCTTAATCAATAATATCACTAGATGCCAAGAACTGAACTGTTTCCTGGGGCTAAAGGCATTAAAAAAAAAATCTGTTCCTGCTTTAGAGCTCACAGGCTGTTATTAGAGACAAAGATTAGAAACATGTATAAGTCACCTAAGAAAGTGAAGGAGGGCTAAAGTCATTGGAAGATGGGAAAGAGGCTATCAAGACAAGTTTCCAGGAAGCTTCCCGAAACTACATTTAGAAAATAGATACCCAGGCAACTGAAGAAAAGACAGAACATCATTTCTGAAACTACAGAGGCAAGAAATATAAAGTGAGGCAGCCTGGGTAGAACATCACACGTGAGAGAATGCAGTGTTAGAACACTGCAAGTTCTAACATTTACTAGATAAGTAGCCTTGGACACTTTGCTCAGCCTCAGGTAGGAAGTGCAGATAACACTTCTTTCTTAATATTTTAGTAAGGACTTACTATGGTAACATTTATTGAAGTCCCTGCACAGCATCTGGCACATGAGATGCACACAAATGTGGGCTCAGTGTGATTCACCTGGCAATGCCATGACTACTCTCACCTTCAATGGACTGTCTATGGATCTCCATATGTCATTCCTAAAGGACACCACCTGACATATTTCTTCAATTATCTGCCGCTAGATTGTAAGATCCTTGGGAGCAAGGTCTTTGCAAGTTTTATTCACTCTTGAATCCCTAGAATGTCAAACAGTATCCAGGACATAAAGAGCACTCAGTCAGTATTTGTTAAATGGATGAATAGAAGTGTGCACTACAGACCTGAATAGAGAATCTTAAAAAAAAAAAAAAAAGCCTCTGAAACGAAGCAAAAGTCCTAAAGCAGTTTAATTAAATAGTTCTTTATGATCTGGTCTCCAAGTTCTAAGGTCCCTGTGGGCAAAGGCCAGGCTGTCATCCTAGCTGGTGGTTCCACTGACCAAGGGAGGAGATAAATATTCCAGAGAGGAAGCCTGAGAAAGGCCAAAACCCAAACCAGACAGAATTTAGTGAGAAACTAAAGCCTAAGAAGCTGGAAGAAGCATGTGGAACATGGTGCAGCCAACTGTTCAAAGTATGGAATCATATTTGAAACTTGCTCTTAGGTGCTGGAGTAAGAAGCACATTGAACAGACAACTTTAAAAAAAAAAAACTGGAAGTGGAGTCATTAAGCACAGTCATAGGTCATGCCTTGTTCAAGAAGATGGAGGGTAAGCTCTCAGTACAGGAAACAACAATTTTCAAATGTGTGCACTAACTTATGCTGGCTTGAGCAGCAAATTCAGCAGCTGGGGAAAAGTATTATTATGTACTGTTTGTGTACCCTCTCTTTTTTGACAACAAAAACCTTTAATTTTACTTAAAATTTGTTTTTAGAGTATTGAATCTATTGCTTTGCAATCCTGGCAGAATTCTTTGTGGAATTTCCTTATAATACTGCCACTTAGGCCATCATACAAAAAAATCTGAGGCAGTGGGTCTCAGGCGGAACCCAGGCATAGTCATTCTGTGTGTTGTTGCTGTTTAGTTATTAAGTCATGCCTGACTCTTTCGCAACGCCATGAGCTGTAGCCCGCTAGTCTCTGTCATGGGATTTCCCAGGCAAGAATACCGAAGTGGGTTGCCATTTTCTTCCGCAGGGGGATCTTACTGACCCAGGGACTACACCCATGTCTCCTGCATTGCCAGGTGGATTCTTTACCACTGAGCTACCAGGGAAGCCCCACTCATTCTGTATATAGACGTATTTTTCATTCCATAGAGTAACAGATGTCCTCATCCATGCAAGGCTCTGAGTTGAGTTCCGTATTGAAGATTTAGAAGTAACCTGTGGTTCCTGCCCCTAAGAAATATACAAATTACATTTTGTTTATCACAGGACAGGAGGATTATGGCAGCTATTATTTATCTTTCTTTTGTTTTTCAGAATTTTCTAAATCTTTAATGATCAATATGTATTATTTTGTAACAGAAGGAAAAAAAGTTTAAAAAAAATACAAATGCCTGGAATCTTTTTGTCTTCCTCTATTTACTTTGCATATAAGTCAGAAAATGTATTCATCAGTATCTATGACTAATGGCATGTAGCTAATAGTGTACATAATTTCTATAGACAATGGTGTGCTGTATTTTAAGAATCAGAATGAAAGAAGGATAGCTTTAATAGAAGAATGAAAGTTCAGTTTACAAAACCTTTGAAAATCATAGTGGACCAAACAGCAGCAAACTGGACAAAAAACAAAAAGAGAGAGAGACTGTATCATTCCTCCTGTGCTCCTCTGTCCACAGTGAGAGTTAAATCTCTAACAGTCGTTATTATATACAGAAGTTGTATTAGGTAGTTGCATTATGTAAAATGAATAAGGAAGGAAATGACCAAGGTCTGTTTACAATCTCTAGTCCTTTTCTCAGCAAGGGGGAGAAGTCTACAACATCTTCATCTTGCTTGCTGTGTTCTCTGACTTTAATTTTCAAACCCTGAAAGGCAAATTCTTTCAAACCAAGAACTAGGAAAATAATTTGCAAGTGACCTTCACTGCTAGAATCCACAGGGCCATCCTTAGCAAAAACAAAACAGTCGTTTCTGGAATCTCTGCTGCTGAGTCAGTGCATCACCCAGCTCTGCAGAATCCAGAGTATAAAGGAGAAAGAGACTCCATGACTTAGGAGCCAAGTTCAAAGATTGCTCGGCTGACTTGCGCCCCCATCAGGGACCCTGTGGATAGGGTTAGCCTTGTCTGGCTTACATAGAGGCTCTCCTCCTGGATTGCTGACCCCAAGTTTCTGGGATGATTTCTTCTTCCTTTCCCTTTGAAATCCACTCATCTTTAGTTCTTTGGCTGGCTCAGATTTTGGCTCAGTTTGAAGGCAGCCACCTCTGGGTGGAACTGAGACACAGATTTCTGCCCAGATATATTCACTACATGCAGTGCAGCTCTGTAACAACTGCCCAAGTTTAGATTTTTCTGTTCTTTTCTTGCTACATTAAAGCCATGGGGGGCTGGAGACAATAAAGGTAGTTTAAACAAAAGAAAAAGCCGAATTACAATAAACCTCTGAATGTAATTCCAACATTAATCCCAATGGGTGATAAAACTTTTTTTATTTTTATTTGACTTTGATCAAAAGTGAAGTCACTCAGTCATGTCCAACTCTTTGTGACCCCGTGGACTGTAGCCTACCAGACTTCTCCGTCCATGGGATTTTCCAGGCAAGAATCCTGGAGTGGGTTGCTATTTCCTTCTCCAAGGGATCTTCCCAAACCAGGGATCGAATCCGGGTCTCATGCATTGCAGGCAGATGCTTTACCCTCTGAGTTACCAGGGAAGTCCTTGACTTTGACTTCGACCTTTGACTTTGACTTTTCCTTTGACTTTGATCAAAGTCCTAGCTAAATTTTCTTCAGTGTTTGTTTCTTATTTTACATTCAGTCTGATACATTGAGTGACCTAGAAGTTATAATAGATCATGCATTTTCCTCACTTGATACTTGCCTTATTTTTTTAAAAGAGTTGTTTATGTTGGGTGCATATATATTTATGATTGTTATATCTTCTTCTTGGATTGATCCTTTGATCATTATGTAGTATCCTTCTTTGTCTCTTTTCACAGTCTTTGTTTTAAAGTCTATTTTATCTGATATGAGTATTGCTACTCCTGCTTTCTCTTGGTCTCTGTTTGAGAGGAATATCTTTTTCCAGCCCTTCACTTTCAGTCTGTATGTGTCCCTTGTTTCGAGGTGGGTCTCTTGTGGACAACATATATACAGGTCTTGTTTTTGTATCCATTCAGCCAGACTTTGTCTTTTGGTTGGGGCATTCAACCCATTTACATTCAAGGTAATTATTGATAAGTATGCTCCTGTTGCCATTTACTTTATTGTTTTGGGTTTGAGTTTATACACCCTTTCTGTGTTTCCTGTCTAGAGAAGATCCTTTAGCATTTGTTGGACAGTTGGCTTGGTGGTGCTGAATTCTCTCAGCTTTTGCTTGTCTGTAAAGCTTTTGATTTCTTCTTCATATTTGAATGAGATCAATAATCTGGGCTATAGCTTATTTTCTTTCTTCACTTTAAGTATGTCCTGACATTCCTCTCTGGCCTGAGGAATTTCTATTGAAAGATCAGCTGTTATCCTTATAGGAATCCCCTAGTGTGTTATTTGTTGTTTTTCCCTTGCTGCTTTTAATAATTAAAAGCTTCTGCACAACAAAGGAAACTATAAGCAAGGTGAAAAGACAACCTTCAGAATGGGAGAAAATAACAGCAAACAAAGCAATGGACAAAGAATTAATCTTAAAAATATACAAGCAACTCCTGCAGCTCAATTCCAGAAAAACAAACAACCCAATCAAAAAGTGGGCCAAAGAACTAAACAGACATTTCTCCAAAGAAGACATACAGATGGCTAACAAACACATGAAAAGATGCTCAGCATCACTCATTATCAGAGAAATGCAAATCAAAACCACTGTGAGGTACCATTTCACGCCAGTCAGAATGGCTGTGATCCAAAAGTCTACAAGCAATAAATGCTGGAGAGGATGTGGAGAAAAGGGAACCCTCTTACACTGTTTGTGGGAATGCAAACTAGTACAGCCACTATGGAGAACAGTGTGGAGATTCCTTAAAAAACTGGAAATAGAACTGCCATATGACCCAGCAATCCCACTCCTGAGCATACACACCGAGGAAACCAGACTCAAAAGAGACACATGTACCCCAATGTTCATTGCAGCACTGTTTATAATAACCAGGACATGGAAGCAACCTAGATGTTCATCAGCAGATGAATGGATAAGAAAGCAGTGGTACATATACACAATGGAATATTACTCAGCCATTAAAAAGAATACATTTGAATCAGTTCTAATGAGATGGATGAAACTGGAACCTATCATACCAAGTGAAGTAAACCAGAAAGAAAAACACCAGAACAGTATACTAATGCATATATATGGAATTTAGAAAGAAGGTAACTATAACCCTGTATGCGAGACAGCCAAAGAGACACTGATGTATAGAACAGTCTTTTGGACTCTGTGGGAGAGGGCGAGGGTGGGATGATATGGGAGAATGGCATTGAAACATGTAAAATATCATATGTGAAACATAACAAAACAACAGCAACAAAAAAGATACAAATGAATTTATTTATAAAACAGAAATAGGCTATCAGACTTCAAAAACAAACTTATGGTTACCAAAGGGGAAGGGGGGAAGATAAATTAGGAGTTTGGGATTAAAAGATATGCACTACTATATAAAATAATCAATAAGGAACTGCTGTATAGCACAGGGAACTCTGCTCAAGAATCTGTAATAACCTAAATGTGAAAAGAATCCCGAAAAGAATGGATATATGTACATGTATAACTGAATCACTTAGCAGGACATCTGAAACTAACATAACTTTGTAAAACAGCTATACTCCAATATAAAACAAAAATTAAAAAAAAAGAGAGTTGTTTATTTGTTTTCAGCTGAGAGTGTATATGTGTGACCCCAAGACCTTTCTTTGAAAAAATGTTTGTAAGGTAGAAAAACAGTGTCCTTACTTTGTGATTTAAACTATGAAAATGATGAAGAACTTGCTTTGTAAATATACCTATCTAAAAAGAAAGAGCTTTTACTTAATTATACCTAGAGTACACTTAGCAATCAATTATACCAGGTAAACTGAAGGTAGGGGAGGGGGATAAAATCATGTATTTGTGAGAGGTGGAATTTGGAACTGTTGTATAGCACTGATTGATTATTTTTCTTTTTTACCCAATTGCTTTAGTTTTCTATTGATTCAACTGCAATGATCTTCAAATTATCTGGTAACATTTGCTTACCTGTTTCACTCCCTTGCTTAAAAGCTTTCAATGGTAATAATAATAAGAAATAATAAGCAACCCTTATTGTGGGATTACTATGATCCAGATTAAATGCTTTTTATGTAATAACTCGCTTATTCCTGCAACAATTCATTGAGGCACATAGAATTGCTTTTCCTAGTTGCATTGTTCTCAGAGAACCAAAGCAAAGAAAAAGTGACTTATGCAAGGTCACGTTGGGAATTGAGACCAAATTTATCACCTAATACTTAACCACTGTTATTTTTGTTCAAAATCCTCCATTTTTGTAGAATATAAGCAAAGTGCTTTAGCACTGTATTTAAGAACTTTTAAAAACTGGTCTTACTGTTTCATGAACTCAAGGACAGAAATGGTATGGACCTAACAGAAGCAGAAGATATTAAGAAGATGTGGCAAGAATACACTGAAGAACTATACAAAAGAGAATCTTCAGAACCTAGATAATCACCATGGTGTGATCACTCACCTAGAGCCAGACATCCTGGAAGGTGAAGATAAGTGGACCTAGGAAGCATCACTACAAACAAAGCTAGTGGAGATGATAGAATTCCAGTTGAGCTATTTCAATCCATTATGATTATACAGTGGAAGTGAGAAATAGATTTAAGGGAATAGATCTGATAGATAGAGTGCCTGAGGAACTATGGATGGAGGTCCGTGACACTGTACAGGAGACAGGTATCAAGACCATCCCCAAGGAAAAGAAACACAAAAGAGCAAAATGGCTGTCTGGGGAGGCCTTACAAATAGCTGTGAAAAGGAGAGAAGTGAAAAGCAAAGGAAAAAGGAAAGATATAAGCATCTGAATGCAGAGTTCCAAAGAATAGCAAGAGATAAGAAAGCCTTCCTCAGCGATCAATGCAAAGAAATAGAGGAAAACAACACAATGGGAAAGACTAGAGATCTCTTCAAGAAAATTGGTGATACCAAGGGAACATTTCATGGAAAGATGGGCTTGATAAAGGACAGAAATGGTATGGACCCAGCAGAAGCAGGAGATATTAAGAGGTAGCAAGAATAAACAGAAAACTGTAAAAAAATATCTTCATGACCAAGAAAATCACGATGGTGTGATCACTCACCTAGAGCCAGACATCCTGGAATGTGAAGTCAAGTGGGCCTTAGAAAGCATCACTATGAAAAAAGCTAGTGGAGGTGATGGAATTCCAGTTGAGCTATTTCAAATCCTGAAAGATGATGCTGTGAAAGTGCTGCACTCAATACGCCAGCAAATTTGGAAAACACAGCAGTGGCCACAAGACTGGAAAAGGTCAGTTTTCATTCCAATCCCAAAGAAAGGCAATGCCAAAGAATGATCAAACTACCGCACAATTGCACTCATCTCACACGCTAGGAAGTAATGCTCAAAATTCTCCAAGCCAGGCTTCAGCAATATGTGAACCGTGAACTTCCAGATGTTCAAGCTGGTTTTAGAAAAGGCAGAGGAACCAGAGATCAAATTGCCAACATCTGCTGGGTCATCAAAAAAGCAAGAGAGTTCCAGAAAAACATCTACTTCTGCTTTATTGACTATGCCAAAGCCTTTGACTGTGTGGATCACAATAAACTGTGGAAAATTCTGAAAGAGATGGGAATACCAGACCACCTGACCTGCCTCTTGAGAAACCTATATGCAGGTCAGGAAGCAACAGTTAGAACTGGACATGGAACAACTGACTGGTTCCAAATAGGAAAAGGAGTATGTCAAGGCTGTATATTGTCACCCTGCTTATTTAACTTATATGCAGAGTACATCATGAGAAACACTGGGCTGGAAGAAGCACAAACTGAAATCAAGATTGCCGGGAGAAATCTCAATAACCTCAGATATGCAGATGACACCACCCTTCTGGCAGAAAGTGAGGAGGAACTAAAAAGCCTCTTGAGGAAAGTGAAAGTGGAGAGTGAAAAAGTTGGCTTAAAGCTCAACATTCAGAAAACTAAGATCATGGCATCTGGTCCCATCACTTCATGGGAAATAGATGGGGAAGCAGTGGAAATAGTGTCAGCCTTTATTTTTGGGAGGGCTCCAAAATCGCTGCAGATGGTGATTGCAGCCATGAAATTAAAAGACACTTACTCCTTGGAAGGAAAGTTATGACCAACCTAGATGACATATTCAAAAGCAGAGACATTACTTTGTCAACAAAGGTCTATCTAGTTAAGGCTATGGTTTTTCCAGTAGTCATGTATGGATGTGAGAGTTGGGCTGTGAAGAAAGCTGAGCACCGAAGAATTGATGCTTTTGAACTGTGGTGTTGGAGAAGACTCTTGAGAGTCCCTTGGACTGCAAGGAGATCCAGCCAGTCCATTCTAAAGGAGATCAGTCCTGGGTGTTCTTTGGAAGGAATGATGCTAAGGCTGAAACTGCAATACTTTGGCCACTCATGCGAAGAGTTGACTCATTGAAAAAAAAACTCTGATGCTGGGAGGGATTGGGGGCAGGAGGAGAAGGGGACAACAGAGGATGAGATGGCTGGATGGCATCACTGACTCGATGGACGTGAGTTTGAGTGAACTCCTGGTGTTGGTGATGGACAGGGAGGCCTGGCGTGGTGCAATTCATGATGTCGCAAATAGACATGACTGAGTGACTGAACTGAACTAGGAAGCAACACTACAAACAAAGCAAGTGGAGATGATGGAATTCCAGTTGAGCTATTTCAATTCCTAAAAGATGATGGTATGAAAGTACTGCTCTCAATACGTTAGCAAATTTGCAAAACTCAGGAGAGGCAACAGACTGGAAACTGTCAATTCATTCCAATCCCAAAGAAAGGAAATGCCAAAGAATGCTTAAACTACCACACAACTGTACTCATCTCACAAGGTAGTAAAGTAACGCTCAGAATTTTCCAAGCCAGGCTTCAGCAATAGGTGAACCTTGAACTTCCAGATGTTCAAGCTGGAATTAGAAAAGGCAGAGGAACCAGAGATCAAATTGCCAAAAGCCACTGGATCATTGAAAAAGCAAGAGAGTTCCAGAAAAACATCTATTTCTGCTTTATTGAGTATGCCAAAGCCTTTGACTGTGTAGATCACAATCTGTGATCCAAACAGACTGTAGAAAATTCTAAAAGAGATGGGAATGTCAGGCCACCTGATCTGCCTCCTGAGAAATCTGTATGCAGGTCAGGAAGCAACAGTTAGGACTGGACATGGAACAAAAGACTGGTTCCAAACAGGAAAAGGAGTACGTCAAGGCTGTATATTGTCACCCTGCTTATTTAACTCATATGCCGAGTACATCATGAGAAATACTGGGCTGGAAGTATTTCTCTTCTTCTGGCTGGAAGAAGCACAAACTGGAATCAAGATTGCCCGGAGAAATCTCAATAACCTCAGATATGCAGATGACACCACCCTTATGGCAGAAAGTGAAGAGGAACTAAAAAGCCTCTTGATGAAAGTGAAAGAGGAGAGTGAAAAAGTTGGCTTAAAGCTCAACATTCAGAAAATGAAGATCATGGCATCTGGTCCCATTACTTCAAGGCAGATTGTATTTTGGGGGGCTCCAAAATCACTGCAGATGGTGGCTGCAGCATGAAATTAACAAAATCTTTACTCCTTCCGACTCTGACTCTTTGTGACCGCATGGACTGTAGCCTACCAGGCTGCTCTGCCCATGGGATTCTCCAGGCAAGAATACTGCAGTGGGTTGCCATTACCTTCTCCAGGGGGTCTTCCCGACCCAGGGATCAAACCCAGGTCTCCCGAATCGGAGGCAGACACTTTAACCTCTGAGCCACCAGGGAAGCCACAACCAACCTAGACAGCATATTAAAAAGCAGAGACATTACTTTGTCAACAAATGTCCATCTAGTCAAGGCTATGATTTTTCCAGTAGTCATGTATAGAAGTGAGAGTTGGACTATAAAGAAAGCTGAATGCAGAAGAATTGATGCTTTTGAACTGTGGTGTTGGAGAAGACTCTTGAGAATCCCTTAGAATGCAAGGGGATCCAACCAGTCCATCTTAAAGGAAATCAGTCCTAAATATTCATTGGAAGGACTGATGTTGAAGCTGAAATGCCAATATTTGGCCACCTGATGTGAAGACCTGACTCATTGGAAAGACCCTGATTCTGGGAAAGATTGAAGGCGGGAGCAGAAGGGGACAACAGAGGATGAGATGTTCGGAATGCATCACCGACTCAATGCACAAGAGATTGAGTAAACTCTGGGAGTTGGTGATAGACAGGCAGGCCTGGTGCGCTGGAATCCATAGGGTTGCAAAGAGTCAAACATGACTGAGCAACTGAACTGAACTGAACTGATTTATCCTCCAGGGGTCAAGTCATTTCTGTACACTTATCCTTTTTCTTCACTCTCTCAAATACCCAGCTGCTGCTGCTGCTGCTGCTAAGTCGCTTCAGTCATGTCCGACTCTGTGCGACCCCATAGATGGCAGCCCACCAGGCTCCTCTGTCCCTGGGATTCTCCAGCAAGAACACTGGAGTGGGTTGCCATTTCCTTCTCCAATGCATGAAAGTGAAAAGCAAAAGTGAAGTCGCTCAGTCGTGTCCGACTCTAGCGACCCCATGGACTGCAGCCTAGCAGGCTCCTCCATCCATGGGATTTTCTAGGCAAAAGTCCTGGAGTGGGGTGCCATTGCCTTCTCCATCAAATACCCTACCACTGGTAATTCCTAATGATCCTTTAAAATTCAACAGAAGTTACCTCTTTATGTAAATTTTCATTACTTTCATAAATGCATCCCTATACTAGAATATTCATGGTATACATTCTTCTATTTGTACCTGTAATATTTCATTTTAAGTACCCTTGTGCATGCTTATCTCCCTCTCTAGAACAGTGCTTTTTCAACTAGGGCTTGATCTGCTCGTGTGTTCCGTGCTCAGTCACTCAGTCCTGTCAGACTCTTTGCAACGCTATAGACTGTAACCTGTCAGGCTCCTGTACATCGAATTTTCCAGGCAAGAATACTAATGGGTTGCCATTTCCTACTCTAGGGAATCTTCCTGACCCAGGGATCAAACTCTCACCTCCTGGGTCTCCTGCATTCACAGGCAGATTCTTTACCACTGAGCCACCTGGGAAGCCCCTGTTAGTGGGTTGTAAATCACTTTAGTAAATCAAAATAAAATTTTCTATAATAAAAGTAGAAAAAAAATCACAGTAAAAGACAATATTGATTCATGAAACTACTGTTTCACTGGATATATGTTGTTATGGGTTGAATTGCATCTCCTCCAAATATATGTTGAAGTCCTAGCCCCCAATACTTCAGAATGTGACCTTATCTGGAAACAGGGTCATTGAATGTGTCATTAGGTTAAAATGAGGTCATATTTGAGTAGTGTGGGTGCTAATCTGACATTCAAGTGTCCTTGATAAGAAGAGAAGTGGCACACAGAGAGAAGAAACTGGAGAAGAGGATGCCTTGTGAGATCCCTGCCAGGCAGAGATTCAAATGCTTCAGCTGCAAGCCCAGAAATGCCAACAATCACCAGCAAACCACCAGAAGCTGGAAAGGGGCAAGAAAGGATTATGTCCTATGTGCTTCAGAGGGAGCCTAGCCCCCTGCAAAAATCTTGATTTTAGACTTGTAGCCTCTAGACTGGGGAAAACAATAGACTTCTGTTGTTTTTAAGCCACTCAGTTCAATAATCTGGCTTCTAGATAGCACTAGGGTGCTAGTGCATAAAAATGGATGAAGAAGAAAATAAAAGTAAAATATTCCATCAGATTGCAGCAAGTACAAGTAAGACTTACTCCAGATTTCATATGATTGTAATCATCTTATCTCAAGGCTGCTGGAATGAGAAAGCATAAGCTTTCTTAACAGCAGCTTTAGCAAATGCATGTCTATACAAGAAAGGCAAAATGCATTTCTTATTGTGAGCCCAGCCCAAAGTAGTTTAAAACCATTCCTCTAGACTGTGTATAATTTGGTCAGTGATTGGATTTTAGTTTTGTGTCTCTTTAATGTGCTGAGAGTTTGCTGCACAAGAGCTTAATAAATATTTGAGATAAAAGAAGGAGAAGTGAGAGGTGGGAAAAAGGAAAAAAGAAAGGAGTAGGGAGAGAAGCTGGACTGGAAGAAACACAAGCTGGAATCAAGATTGCCGGGAGAAATATCAATAACCTCAGATATGCAGATGACACCACCCTTAAAGCAGAAAGTGAAGAGGAACTAAAAAGCCTCTTGATGAAAGTGAAAGAGGAGAGTGAAAAAGTTGGCTTAAAGCTCAACATTCAGAAAACGAAGATCATGGCATCCGGTCCCATCACTTCATGGGAAATAGATGGGGAAACAGTGGAAACAGTGTCAGACTTTATTTTTGGGGGGCTCCAAAATCACTGCAGATGGTGACTGCAGCCATGAAATTAACAGACACTTACTCCTTGGAAGGAAAGTTATGACCAACCTAGATAGCATATTTAAAAGCAGAGACATTACTTTGCCAGCAAAGGTTCATCTAGTCAAGGCTGTGGTTTTTCCTGTGGTCATGTATGGATGTGAGAGTTGGACTGTGAAAAAAGCTGAATGCTGAAGAATTGATGCTTTTGAACTGTGGTGTTGGAAAAGACTCTTGAGAGTCCCTTGGACTGCAAGGAGATCCAACCAGTCCATTCTGAAGGAGATCAGCCCTGGGATTTCTTTGGAAGGAATGATGCTAAAGCTGAAACTCCAGGACTTTGGCCACCTCATGCAAAGAGTTGACTCATTGGAAAAGACTCTGATGCTGGGAGGGATTGGGGGCAGGAGGAGAAGGGGACGATAGAGGATGAGATAGCTGGATGGTACCACTGACTCGATGGATGTGAGTCTGAGTGAACTCCTGGTGTTGGTGTTGGACAGGGAGGCCTGGTGTGCTGCGATTTATGGGGTCGCAAAGAGTCGGACACAACTGAGCGACTGAACTGAGCTGAACTGAAGGAGAGAAGAAAAGAAAGTGGAAGAGAGGAGCAAAGAAAGGGAGGAAGAAAGGAGAGTGGGGGAAAGAGGAAAAAAAAATCATTAATTTGGGGTTGGCTTCAGAGAGGGAAACTATTCAATTTCAGAGCACTGTGTGTTTGAAATAGAGAATCAACCCCTGACTTCAAATAGACTTCAATGATAAAAGCTCTATGGTGATTTTCTACCCCCCTCCTTTTTCTTTTTTTTTTTTTTTTTTTTTTTGTAGTATTATAGATACTATGGTTGCAAAAAAATGTGTTTTTGAAAATATCAGAAAAAGTTTAAAATTATGCCTTATGCAAAAATGATTCACTTTTACTTTCAACCAATTCCGGAAAATGTTTATAAAATGCAGTAATATTAAAAGTTCTTTTATGTAACTTCCTCATATAGGTCTGGCCACTGAACACACAAAGGAAACTAGTGTACAATGAGTGAAGAGCTGCCTTAGCTGTTGAGCTGCCTGAAGATGGGCTTTCATGTATTCTATTTGAAATGCTCTTTCTCCCTTGTCATATTTGTCTTTATTTATAATTCTCTCTTTAAAAACACAATTCTTCACTGAATTCAAAGGCACATAGGCAGAAACAGTAAATGTCTGGAGATATTAATAAGCTTCCTGCAGACTTCATAGGTTAAAATTGACATGGGTCCATTATATACGCAAACACCTCCAGATAGTTATTTCCATTCTAACATCTTGATAGCTGCAGAATCATTGCTTCTACGCCATTTAATTCACTTCTAGATAGCACTAGGGTTCTAGTGCATAAAAGTGGATGAAGAAGAAAATTAATAAAAGTAAAATATTCCATCAGATTGCAGCAAGTACGACTTACTCCAGATTTCATATGATCGTAATCATCTTATCTCAAGGCTGGAAGAATGAGAGCTTTGCAAGGGCTTACAAACTGTCTACATTCCTCTCTGGCATATATTCATGAATGTACCTTAGGTGCAATGAAATTTTAAAAACAATGGGTTGCTATTGCCTTCTCCAATGTAGATATATAGACAGGCAAATAATTTTTTTTCTGCTTCTGAGTTTAATCATAGAAAAAGCATTATGTAGGTAAAAATAATAATATATATCACATTTAATAATTTTCTTACTGAAATAGTGGCTTTCTAACTATCCAGGATATGCCATGTCTGAAGCCACACAGGGCTAAACAGTTAAGATTAGCTACCAGCCAGAAAAAGTGTGAGAAACCACTTACAGTATGAACTTCTCTGTGCCTTCATGCTCAGGCCAAACTCGACTCAAAGCAATCAGCTCTCACAGATTATATAAACTCTAAAATCATAATCTGAGAAGTTGTACAATGCTGCAATCTATAGAGAAGTAGATAGGTAATATTTAAAGGAAAAGACAGCTTACTGCTGGTTTACTTTTTTGGTTTAAAATATCTTTCTCACATCTTAATAGTCCAAATAAATGATTTCCTGGATGATCAAGCTTCAAAAATTCTAATATCCCAGTGAACTGAGAACACAATGTAATTAATATACAGTATTTTGTGTTGGCTTCTGATCTAGGGCTGGACTTCAAGGGCATTCAGTGCTTTGATACTGCTGTTAAGAGTCTCAGATATACTTTTACATCCTTTGTGGATGAAAAGACTGATGGTGAATCTGTTAAGAGACCATCAAGAAAAATTGCTGAGATAAAATGTCAAAAATAAGAATATGTAAAATTTATAAGAATTAGCTCAGATGGTGTGGTCATTCACCTAGAGTCAGATATTCTGGAGTGTGAAGTCAAGTGGGCCTTAGGAAGTATTACTATAAACAAAGCTAGTGGAGGTGATGGTATTCCAGCTGAGTTATTTCAAATCCTAAAATATGATACTGTTAAAGTGCTGCACTCAATATGCCAGCAAATTTGGAAAACTCAGCACTGGTCACAGGCCTGGAAAAGGTCAGTTTTCATTCCAATCCTAAAGAAAGGCAATGCCAAAGGATATTTAAACTACCATACAATTACACTAATTTCATATACTAGCAAAGTAATGCTCAAAATCCTTCAAGCTAGGCTTCAACAGTATGTGAATTGAGAACTTACAGATGTACAAGCTAGATTCAGAAAAAGGTAGAAGAACCAGAGATCAAATTGCCAATACCCATTGGATCATAGAAAAAGCAAGAGACTTCCAGAAAAGCATCTATTTCTACTCCATCGACTATGCTGAAGTCTTTGACTGTATGGATCACAACACACTGTAGAAAATTCTTAAACAAATGGGAATACCAGACCATCTTACCTGTCTCCTGAGAAACCTGTATGCAGGTCAAGAATCAACATTTAGAACTAGACATGTCCCAGTGGACTGGTTCAAAATTGGGAAAGAAGTATGTCAAGGCTGTAGATTGTCACCTACTTATTTAACTTATATGAAGAGTGAGTATATCATGTGAAATGCCGGGCTGGATGAATGACAAGCTGGAATCAAGACTGAGGAGGGAAATATCAATAACCACATATATGCAGATGATACAACTCTAATGGCAGAAAGCTAATAGAATTAAAGAGTTTCTTTATGAGGGTAAGAGAGGAGAGTAAAAAAGCTGGCTTACAACTCAACATTCAAAAAACGAAGATCATAGCATCTGGTCTCATCACTTCATGCAAATAGTTGGAGAAACAATGGAAACAGTGACAGATTTTATTTTCTTGGGCTCCAAAATCACTGTGGATGGTGATTACAACCTTGAAATTAAAAGACTCTCATTTCTTTGAAGGAAAGCTGTGACAAACCTAGGCAGGTATTAAAAAGAAGAGATATCACTTTGCTGAAAAAGGTCCATCTAGCCAAACTATGGTTTCTCCACTAGTCATATACAGATGTGAGAGCTAGACCATAAAGAAGGCCAAGTCCTGAAGAATTGATGCTTTTGAATTGTGGTGATGGAGAAGACTCTTGAGAGTCCCTTGGACTGCAAGGAGATCCAACCAGTCCATCCTAAAGTAAATCAATTCTGAAGATTCATTGGAAGGATTGATGCTGAAGCTGAAGCTCTAATCCTTTGGCCACTTGATGCGAAGAACTGACTCATTGGAAAAGACCCTGATGCTGGGAAAGATTGAAGGCAAGAGAAGGGGATGACAGAGGATGAGATGGTTGGGTGGCATCACTGACTCAATGGACATGAGTTTGAGTAAGCTTCCAGGAGTTGGTGATGGACAGGGAAGCCTGGTGTACTGCAGTCCATGGAGTCGAAAAGAGTCGGTCAAGACTGAGCGACTGAACTGAGCTGAACTGTCTCTACCATTAAGAGTTCTCATTAGCTCTCCTCAGAAAGAAACTGGGGAACCACAAAAATAGTTTGAACGTTACATTCACATGAGTAATCTTAACAAGATTTGGAAACTTGAAAAGAATCAAGATAGTTACAAAGCCTTTCAATACTGAAATTTGAATCTTAGAATTGAAACTAAAACAGCACTCTATCCAAAGCAGGAAGAACAAGGAAAAGCCAGAGGAACAGAGACTCTGGTGTAGCCAAGGTAGCTAAGAGCAACTGCTAGGCCAAGAGGTATCCATGGGAGACAAACCTTAAGGCCAAGTGCCCAGCAGAGGGGAAAAACGATACAGGACTAGACTTAGAAAAAAGTAAAAAGTGTTCCAAGCAACTGTTGTTTTTTTTTTTTTAATATTCTTTTAATTGAAGGATAATTACTTTACAATGTTGTGATGGTTTCTGCCATTCATCAGCAGGAGTCCACCATAGGCATACATATGTCCCCTTTCCTTTTAAACCACCCTCCCACCTCCTTCCCCATCCCATCCCTCTAGATTATCACAGAGCACTGGCTTTGTGTTCCCTATGTCATCCAGCAAATTCCCACTAGCTTTCTACTTTACATATGGTAATATATATGTTTCAGTGCTACTCTTATAAATCTTCCCACCTTCTCTCTCTCCCTTACTGTGTCCAAAAGTCTGTTCTCTATGCCTGTAACTTCATTGCTGCCTTGTAGACAGATTCATCAGTACCATCTTTCTAGATATCATATATATATGTGTGTGTGTGTGTGTGTGTGTGTGTATGTGTGTGTGTGTGTGTTCCCAGGCAACTATTTTTAATAAAACTGAAAAGTCCTGAATATGAAAAAGTCGAGATTCTTTAAAGGTATAAGATCAAATAAGACTATGAAGATATTTTAAATATCCTTCCCTAATACAGGTGGCCAACTATTTGCAATAAGAGGTATATTTAAAGACTTTCAAAAAAGTAATCTTCACTATAACAAGTACTATGTCTCTTTGGTCAGTACCATTTCTTAATGATCATATAATGTAAATATGCCTGGCATGCAAGGTTTGAAGTAGGCTAATCAAGGTACCTCATGGCCTTATAATATTGTCCATGACTAATTGGACCAGTAGTGAATGGTCCATCCAATAAAAGGAAATTAATTTGCTATTCAGCAAATTGTATACAATTCTCAGTGGAAAATAAGGGTATCTATTTCTCCATGGCACAAGATGAATTCTAGATGAGTTATCAAAAAAAAGTTGAGAAAAAATTACATTGTTTTCACATTAAAAAAATAATAGATAAGTTTGCTCCTGAAATTTTAGGGTAAAAAAAGATCCAGAAGTAAAAGAATCTCTGCCTAAAACAAAAGTCTTTTTCATGATCTTGAGTTGAGGTGTGCAAAAATCAAAAAAGGAAGAGAAGACCTAATTTATCAGATAGTCATTTTCAGGTTCTACATAAAGAACCAGAGATAAACAATCAAATAAAACCATATTTAAATGTACACTTGACAATCATTTAGGTCTTTCTGTTCTTTCCAACAAAGTAAGTTGTAAGAATCCATTCTTCTTACTCAATGGGAGAGAAAAACTTATAAGAAAATGATGACTAAACACCTAGGGGCAGCATTCTATATAAATAGAAGAGCAGCAGGCTTTGTCTGCCTGTCATATCTGATTCGGCGCTAACTGTGAGACCACAAAGATTTTAATAAAACCAATTATTTCCAGAGAACACAGAGCATAAAGGACAGTTCATATCAGCCTGAAAGAACCGCTGAAAAGGAAGACAGGAAGCTGTTCAATGTAGTCTCACATCAAAAGTCTTTTGCTTTGCTTCAACAGAACAGGTATCTTGGTGGTTGAGTTTATATGCTTACATTGGTAGGGTTTCTTCAGTGAGTGAAGAAGAGTTTTATACGATCATCATAAACACTATGTGAACAGCATGCCCATAAAGAAAATTTTTCTTAACAGATATTTCTGTAAAAAGGACTATTTATGTTAATGCTGGACACCAACTCTCTGAGCAGAATAGGTACAAAGAGTATTCAGTACGGATATTTTACTCATAACTATACCTGAGGGATGATTTTTAAATCTGCATTTTAGGAAGTTTAGTTTTCAAAAGATTTAGGGGAAAATCTTAACCTAACCTAATGCTGATAGAAAAATTGTATACATGTTTAACATACATTAACTTAAGCATGAAAAGTGAAGTGAGTTTTAGTCACTCAGTCCTGTCCAACACTTTGCGATCTCACAGATCTCACTTGCCCACCAGGTCTGTCCATAGTATTCTTCAGGCAAGAACACTAGAGCGGGTAGCCATTCTCTTCTCCAGGGAATCTTTCCAACCTAGGGATCGAATCTGGGTCTCCTGCATTGCAGGCAGATTCTTTACCATCTGAGCCATAAGTGTATATAGTTGCAATGAAATACTATCAATATTAAGTAGATTGGTATTGACTGAGAAGGTACAGCTATGTTCTCTGAACTTTGTGCATGCTAAATCACATCAGTCATGTCTGCCTCTTTGCAACGCTATGGACTGTAGCCCACCAAGCTTCTCTGTCCATGGGATTCTCCACGCAAGAATACTGGAGTGGGTTGCCATGCCTTCCTCCAGGGGGTCTTCCTGACCCAGGATTTCCATGTCTCTTATATCTCCTGAATTGGCTGGTGGGTTCTTACCACTTACCACTAGCGCCACCTGGGAAGTCCATCTGTGAAGCTTAAGATACTTGAATTAAGACGCAGATTTGTTGAATAATACACACTATTGGCATTGACTTTGGGCAGTCTGCCTTCCCAATTTCCTTGACCATTGAATGGAAATGAGTACCTACTCTTGTTGAGTAAATTGTACAAAATAAGCCAATTAGCATAAATTTAACTCACATGAGGTACGTAGTACTAAAACATGAAGATCATAATGACATTAGTCTATGACTCCTTCTCATAATGGATCTGCTCTGGGTATTCATTCTTGCCTGTCTCCTAATTATAAACATTGTGATGTTCCACCATTTCTTTTTTTCAATGGCGGGCATGTTCTTCTTCAGTGTTTATTACTCTTCATAGGTAGCTCTTTTGATATTACACTACAGATACATAAATTTCTCCTTCAACATAGTCCCTACGATAACTTTTCTTTCCCCTACTAAGCCTTATAAAAGTGAGTGGCTCATTGTACTCGCTAGCATAGGAATGATATAATCTGCTCCTTTGAAACTATAGTTCTTTGCTACCTGTGTTCTCTTGTATGAAAGTATTCAGTTCACTTTTAGAACCCTCCTCATACTAATTTATTAGTACTCATTATTTGTGCTGCTCCTGCTGCTAAGTCGCTTCAGTCGTGTCCGACTCTGTGCGACCCCAGAGACAGCAGCCCACCAGGCTCCCCTGTCCCTGGGATTCTCCAGGCAAGAACACTGGAGTGGGTTGCCATTTCCTTCTCCAATGCATGAAAGTGAAAAATGAAAGTGAAGTCACTCAGTCGTGTCCGACTCTTAGCGACCCCATGGACTGCAGCCTGCCAGGCCCCTCCGCCCATGGGAGTTTCCAGGCAAGAGTCCTGGAGTGGGGTGCCATTGCCTTCTCCAATTATTTGTACTAATTGTGTACAAATATGATTCTTCCTGTGTAACACTTGCCCCTGACAGTAGGTATATCATGGCTACTAGTCTGCACACTAAGCTAAGCCAGCATTGAAATCAAATACTTGTCCCAGAATTGTTCATTGAGCTACATTATAGTAGATCATGAATTATCATCATATACTGATATGTCAGAAAGCCATTGGACAATCTTTCTTCAACTTACTGACATCTTGGCCATTAGTTGTATAACTATGCTTCCTTCATTGAAGAACTCATAATATCAGTAGGAGACTATGGTGCTACAAAGTTTAGGCTATCCAATTCCCACAGGCCACTTATGTAAATTATAATGAGTGAAGGGAACAAAAACATACAAGTTAATTCAGTCCTTATGTCTGGCTCTAACGTCCTGTGGATTTTGCCTATTTGCCCCATTGGAATATTTTCATTAATGAATAAAAGAGGATCTTGGCTCATATCCCAAATGAGAAAGGAAATGTTTCCACTTGATGTCATCATTTTCAATTACATTGACTTCTCAAGGGGAAGCAGATAAACTGGACACCAGGGAAGTTTACTGAAGTCCATTGCCACAGAGCTGGGACACAGTGAACCTCAGTTTGTCTGTCCTTTCTCAGACAGAGATGTAGTCTCCACTGATCTAATGTTTGAAATATTTCAGGGAAAAGAACGTCACCACTCAAGTTGAAAAAGTAGTAAAGGTGAGGGCTGATTATTAAATATATTATTCTTAAGTAGAAAATAGAAAGACTGTCTTTTCAAACCAACATGAGTTGTATTGTGAGGAAGCTGAAAGTTATGGACTTAACTAAAATATTATGTCTAGACCAAGTAGGACAGGAGGGAGAGCCAGTAAAGATCCACGAAATGGGACAAATAGAGGAATCAAGGAAAAGAAACTTTCCTGGAATTTGTGGAAGAGATTTAGTAGGAAAATTGGAATAGTAAAAATAGAGTAATAGGAAATCATGGTCATAAAAGACAACACTTATTAAGATTTTAGAAATCTTAACAAATGATGGCATTGGACAATAAAAATTGCTCTAGGGAATGATAATGGAAATATAGAAGAGGAAGGGCTTCAGGAACTTTTCAGAAGATAGAATTGACAATTAGTGAATGCTTGGTCATGAGGAATGAAAGAACAGAAGTTCCTTCAACTTGACTAAAAAAGTCTAAGTGAATCATGGGAATTCATAGAGAGTATGTTTGAGGTTTTATATATGATGAGTTTGAGATTTGTACTTGTCTCTCACTCTAGACTGTAGTTCCATGTGAGCAGGGATCATGCTTTTCCTGTTCCCATTACAACCCCATCATTAACCACAGTGTCTGGGATACAGTAAATGCTCAAAGAATATTTAACTGAATGAATTCAAGGGAATATGCATGCAAAGAAAGAAAATAACATAGCCAATAAGTGAAATTATTTCAATAAATTCTGGTAGGCTATATAATGGATTATTTTCTAACATATACATATATATATTTATATGTAATATAGCACTATAATATTTAATAACATAAAATGAGTAGAAAAAAATAAGTAGAAGGAATAATAAAATAAGTAGAAGGAAAAGTAACAAAATTATATCTATTTAAGTACAATAAAATACTTTTTGGTAAATAACTTACTAGAAGCAACAAATAATATTGTTCATATTTGAATGGTGAAATAATGAATGATATTTATTTTCATATTCCTGATCATCTCTATTTCACATAGATGAACCATTAAGATTGACAGACTTTTAATTTCCTTTGTTTTTATTAAAGATAAGCAAATTGGAATCAAACAGAAATACCTCTGTTACAATCATTGACTAATCTGCTAACGTACGAAGCAACAAGCAAAAGCTGACTTTCATCAATGCTGAAAAAATTAATGAAATTGATAAGAATAATCAAATTTTTTCTCTAAGCTGAAGCTACTTACTTGAAGGAGAAACAATTCAGCAATTTCAGGTTTTGATTTTGTTGGTGTCACTTGGTTTAGTTTAACTTTGATTTGTTTGGGCAGCAAAAAACTGATGAAGGCATTTTTATAGTATTAATTTGTTAGCTACAATAATAACAACCTCAGCACTGATAGGATCTTATTTTCACTTATTCATTTTCCTCCCCAGCAGTTTTGTGATAAACTTTTTTGCAAAAGGACTTTTAAAAAGCAATAAAAAAGATCATTTCTTCTTTCTCACATACTCAATAATTTTCCTTTCCACTCTGCTGGAGCTTATATGTCCTTAAATGATCTTATCATCTCTAGCTAATATATTTTTTTTTATCCAGTCCTTTATAATTGGTTGATGGGATTCAAAAAGGGGATAAAAATGAGGTTGCCAAATTCCAAAATATAGAATAACTGAGATTAAAATGCCTTTAAGGCTAATCTTAACCAATCACCTTATTTTATGAATGAGAAAACTGAGGCAAAGAGAAAAAAAATGCTAGTTAATTCCTATTTTATTAATTAGTGCCTACATTTGCCAGTCAGTGTCTACCTGGCTAATTAGTACTTCTTCACTAGGTTGTTGCTATGGCTATTTCCCTTAGGAACAGGAATTTAGTCTTTATAAAATACATATGCCAAATGCCAAGAAAGCAAGCAAGACAACACTGTATAGGAGACATGCTGATCACCATCTAGTACCATTAATTAAGATGTCCTCACTTATTGGTTTTCCACAAGGGTCAGTCTAGGATCCAACAGGGTCACATTTCATTGGTGA
Organism: Bubalus kerabau; assembly: GCF_029407905.1. Taxonomy (NCBI): domain Eukaryota; kingdom Metazoa; phylum Chordata; class Mammalia; order Artiodactyla; family Bovidae; genus Bubalus; species Bubalus kerabau. Next base: position 8,997,312 of record NC_073645.1, read on the forward strand.
CATATTTTACACATACAAAAACAGAAAGAAAATAAGAAGCAGTTTCAAAACAATCAGAAATTTGGAATATTCTGAAAATCTCCTGCCTATGTCCAGGGCATCATAAGCATACAGATTCTATTTTTTAATGGGAATACAGACATTTAAAATTTGGGGGAGAACAAAAGAAATATGGTTGTATTTATAAGATACATCTACATGTACTACCTGAAGTGACTGTAAAGTTTGCCTTCAAAAAGCAACTTTGATTCCTTACCTGGCCAATTGCTTCTCTTTTCTCTTCTCTAGAAGAGAAACCAAACTACCTCCCAAAGGTCAACATCAATTTGTGAATCTGAATTCCAGGCTTATATTCATATTTTGCCTCACATAAAGCCTAGTTGATAATACTTTAAGGGAAAAAAATAGAGAATGTGTGACTTTCTGGTGTATAATATGGCTTTGGGTTAATTATTTAAAAAGCTTTCACAGAAAGATCAGAGGTATTCATGAAAGCTTTAAGGAACTGACCAGCCCATCTCACCTGTAACAGAAACTGGAACTGAACCAATGGTCCTTGAAAGTGTGAGGAAAGTTCTCTGATGTTCTCATGGATTTCTCTCACCCAGATAATAGTGACAAGAGCTAATTACTTAATTTTCAGGAATTTTATGATCCAGTTGTTAAACAGAGCCATTATTAAAAATGTAATTATGCAAACGTACAACCAAATTAATTTTGTTAAAATCTAAGGCAATAAATATGCAAAACTCAGCAGTTCATAATTAGATTACTACATCTTACCATTCATTATCTGTGCTCTTGTGATTAATTGCTTCCATTGTAACTGTATGGTAGAAACACTATAAAATAGTGTCCCCCACACAAATAGTCTCTCACTTCTTAACTGCATGTTCAATAATCTCGTAGCAATACCTTGATATCAGCCTTGATGGTAGTATTTACAGCATACTAACCATCAAATTAAATAACTCAGAGCTTGAGTTATCATTTTATTGTTTTTGACTAAGAAAGTGATGGAAAGATGTTATTAATGCAAGCAAAAGTTAAAAATATGTTGTATCTGCTGCTCTTCCATTGTGCATAGCACAAAAAATTGAGGATTTGGTGTTATGGCATTCAAAATTATATTTTGATATTATTTAACAAACTCCCTTGCTTTACTGATGAATGAGTAAAGGTCTGGTGTACATCCCTGATGTTTCATTTTCATCTTATTCATTAATGTAAATGAAATGTCAATCAACATTTATGTCACAACTATACTGATGTATCAGTGCAATCATAGTTTATCTATAGATACATGAAAGTGAAAGTGAAAGTGAAAGCGTTAGTCACTGAGTCATGTCCAGCTCTTTGAGACTGCATAAACTGTAGCCCGCCTCACACCGTGGGATTTCCCAGGCAAGAATACTGGAGTGGGTTGCCATTCCTTCACCATGGGATCTTCCCAAAGCAAGGTTTGAACTGAGGTCTCCTGAATTGCAAGCAGATTCTTTACTGTCTGAACCACCTGAGAAGCCCATGGATACATGAGTTTAGCAAAAATTGATGAAAGCTTTCTGGAATAATTAATTGGCAATGTGGAATTTATAATGAAATATATCATATATTTTATTATTGTTCATAAATTGAGTTTGATGTGTGCTTTCTATTAGTAAAAATTAATAAAATTGGTGATATATATATATATACACATGTGTGTGTGTGTGTGTGTATATATATATATATATATATATATCAATTCAGTTCAGTTCAGTTGCTCAGTCATGTCCAACTCTTTGTGAACCCATGGATGTCAGCATGCCAGGCCTCCCTGTCCATCACCAACTACCAGAGTTTACTCAAACTCATGGCCATTCAGTCAGTGATGCCATCCAACCATCTCCTCCTCTGTCATTCCCTTTTCCTCCTGCCATCAATCTTTCCCACCACCAGAGTCTTTTCCAAGGAGTCAGTTCTTCCCATCAGGTGGTCAAATTATTGGAGTTTCACCTTCAGCGTCATTCCTTCCAATGAATATTCAGGACTGATTTCCTTTAGGATGAACTCGTTGGATCCCCTTGCAGTCCAGGGATTCTGAAGAGTCTTCTCCAACAAGACAGCTCAAAAGCATCAATTCTTCAGTGCTCAGCTTTCTTTATAGTGCAACTCTCACATCCATACATGACTACAGGAAAAACCATAGCCTTGACTAGACAGACCTTGGTTGGCAAAGTAATGTCTCTAATTTTTAATATGCTGTCTAGGTTGGTCATAACTTTTCTGCCAAGGAGCAAGCTTCTTTTAATTTCATGGCTGCTGTCACCATCTGCAGTTATTTTGAAGCCTCAAAAAATAAAGTCTGCCACTGTTTCCATATTTATTTGCTATGAAGTGATGGGACCAGATGCCATGATCTTAGTTTTATGAATGTTGAGCTTTAAGCCAACTTTTTCACTCTCCTCTTTCACTTTCATCAAGAAGCTCTTTAGTTCTTCACTTTCTGCCATAAGGGTGGTGTTATCTGCATATCTGAGGTTACTGATATTTTACCAGCAACCTTGATTCCAGCTTGTGCTTCATCCAGTCTAGTGTTTCTCACGATGTACTCTGCATATCAGTTAAATAAGCAGGGTGACAATATACAGCCTTGACATACTCCTTTCCCGATTTGGAAGCAGTCTGTTGTTCCATGTCCAGTTCTAACTGTTGCTTCCTGACCTGCATACAGGTTTCTCAAGAGGCAGATCAGGTGGTCTGGTATTCCCATTTCTTTCAGAATTTTCCCCAGTTTGTCATGATCCACACAGTCAAAGACTTTGGCATAGTCAATAAAGCAGAAATAGATGTTTTACTGGAACTCTCTTGCTTTTTCAATAATTCAGTGGATGTTGACAATTTGATCTCTGGTTCCTCTGCCTTTCTAAAACCAGCTTGAACATCTGGAAGTTCATGGTTCACGTATTGCTGAAGCCTGGCTTGGAGAATTTTGAGCATTACTTTGCTAGCATGTGAGATGAGTGCAACTGTGCAGTAGTTTGAGCATTCTTTGGCATTGCCTTTCTTTGGGATTGGAATGAAAACTGACCTTTTCCAGTCCTGAGTTTTCCAAATTTGCTGACATATTGAGTGCAGCACTTTCACAGCATCATCTTTCAGAATTTGAAATAACTCAACTGGGATTCCATCACCTCCACTAGCTTTGTTCACAGTGATTCTTTCTAAGGCCCACTTGACTTTGCATTCCAGGATGTCTGGCTCTAGGTGAATGATCACAACATGGTGATTATCTGGATCGTGAAGATTCTCTTTTGTATAGTTCTTCTGTGTATTCTTGCCACCTCTTCTTAATGTCTTCTGCTCCTTAAGGTCCATACCATTTCTGTCCTTTATTGAGTCCATCTTTGAGTGAAATGTTCCTTTGGCATCTCTAATTTTCTTGAAGAGATCTCTAGTCTTTCCCATTCGATTTCTTTCCTCTATTTCTTTGCACTGATCACTGAAGAAGGCTTTCTTATCCCTCCTTGCTATTCTTTGGAACTCTGCATTCAAATGGGTATATCTTTCCATTTCTCCTTTGCCTTCTGCTTCTCTTCTTTTCACAGCTTTTTGTAAGGCCTTCTCAGACAGCTGTTTTACTTTTTTGCATTTCTTTTTCTTGGAGATGTTCTTGATCCCTGCCTCCTATACAATGTCATGAGCCTCCATAGTCCATAATTCAACAGGCACTCTGTCTATCAGATCTAATTCCTTGAATTTATTTCTCATTTCCACTGTATAATAGTAAGGGATTTGACTTAAGTCATACCTGAATGATCTAGTGCTTTCCCCTACTTTCTTTAATTTAAGTCTGAATTTAGCAATAAGGAGTTCATGGTCCGAGGCACAGTCAGCTCCTGGTCTTGTTTTTGCTGACTGTATAGTTTCTCCATCTTTGGCTGCAACGAATAGAATCAATCTGATTTCAGTGTTGACCATCTGGTGATATCTATGTGTAGAGTCATCTCTTGTGTTGTTGGAAGAGACTGTTTGCTATGACTAGTGAGTTCTCTTGGCAAAACTCTATTAGCCTTTGTCCTGCTTCAGTCTGTACTCCAAGGCCAAATTTGCTTGTTACTCCAGGAGTTTCCTGACTTCCTACTTTTGCATTCCAGTCTCCTATAATGAAAAGGACACCTTTTTGAGTGTTAGCTCCAGAAGGTCTTGTAGAACCATTCGACTTCAGCTTCTTCTGTGTTGCTGTTCGGGGCCTAGACTTGGACACTGTTGTTTGTTTGTTGGGCCTGCACTCAGTTCATCCTCAAGGAAGAAGAGTATTTCTCTGGATCAGACAATTGTCCTTGTATGGGCATCAGTCAAAAGAGTTGAAGATTATGCACATAAATATCTGCTCTGTCTTCTGATACTCTAGTTTCATGAAACCTGAGAAATAAGGCAGCAACAGGCTAAAAACCTGGCCATCTCTGTTTCACTTGGCTGCCTTCTCCCTTTTTCAACCTACTTCATTCCACTTGAAAAACAGTGGGCCTGAGAACTCCTGTAACATTTGCTTCTAGCTGACTCTTGCCATTAAAGCAGGAAGATCTGAGACTAAGGGGTGGGTTCCAGGGAACGGAAGCAGATGATTTTACATAAACTGCATTACAGACTTACAAGTCTACTCTTGGTATAGGCAGATTGTTTCTCTGTGGGCAGTAAAGTTCTAAATTGTGTTCTGGAACCTAGTCTACAGCATAATGAAAAATGCTCTCTCTCCATCATCTTACTCTGGCAATATACATTCTCTTTGGAAACTCAGAGTACTTCTGAGTACTTTTTAAATGTCTTTTTTCAAATAGCATCTTAATCTCACCCTCTTTCACCATTATAGTTCTCACAAATTATAGAAATGACATTTCTTCCCAAATGTGCCCATCTCCCTAACCTGAACTCAGTCTTTAGTAACATTTGAGCTGGAAGACAAAGTCTGGCTCCAAAATCTAAATCATCATAATGTAGTTCCTTGTGACACCAAGAATGATAAACAAAGAACCATGAAATATTTCAGAGGTGTGAAAAGAATTGACAAAATTCCTATTAGCTCTGTAATTTGTCATGGTGCTAAAAAAAAAGTGCAAATTGTTCTACAGGCAAAACATCACAGACTCTTTGTCAAAATAGAAAATTAAAACAAAAAGCAACCATACTGGGAGAAGTTTGACAGTCGTCATCAGTACTTCCTGTTAGGAAGACAAACTATGTCCTTGATGGCCAAAAATATCATATTTTTTGTAGCCACAAAAGCTACAGATAGAAGGAGGAAGAAGCTTAGAAACAAGGAGCACAGTAACCAAGATATGCTTTTGAATGTGACCTTTCTGACATATAGATGAGTGGATGTAAGGAATCCAGAAAAATATATTTCACAAGAAAATCACATGACTATTTCTGAAAACATATAATGCTCTTACTCTCTTTTAATTCCTCACGTTTGAGGAGCAAGTTTTATAAGCAATGTTTCATTTTCCTTCTAGCCCTACTATAACAGAAATAGCTGTAAGCATGATTATAAAGGGCAACTAAAAATCTCATCAGAGGAAAAATTAGAAAAAAAAAAAAAAAAGAGGATACATGGCAGACTAGAGAACTCTTTCTAAATGTAGCAGCTATCACTCAACTTCATACAATGGTTCTGGGTAGAAATACAGGGCCAGTGTTGCCAAACCTTTCATTCTCTTATAGTCAAAAATCCAGATATTATTAGAAATATCTGAGTTCTAAGTGTTGAGACTTGCCAATGATTAAAGAAAGCACAAATAAAACTTTGTAGACCATACACATGCAGGCTAAAGAAAACCTAACTGAAGGTCAATTTTGAGACATCAGTTTGAAGATGCTATCAGAAATTCATAAAGTATTTAAAAGGCCATGAAACTTATCTTGTTTTACTACAAAAACTAAACATAAACTATTTGTAAGGACATAAAATGTTATGATTTAAGGATGATTGAAAGGAGTGAGTGAGCTCTTCACTACATAGAATCACCTTCCTGCTTCCAAGTCAAATGATGTTAGTGATTTTCTATTTTTCCCAAAGTGTCTGATGGCCCAATTACTACACCTCAGTCAGGCAAAGTAGTGATTCAATTACCTGATAATGCAAGACGAGCTGGACATTCACAGAGATTTCATGTACTCCACTGACATTTTAATTACAAATTTGACAAATTCAGTCATTTATACACATTCAGTGTTCACACTTACTGGCAAAACCATAGAGTTATGTGATTTTGCAGGCAGCCGCTGTTCGTAAATATCTTTTATTATGAAACGAGGTTTTATTCTGATGGCCTAAAACAAAATACTCTCTTATCTAGCCAGTCATTATTATATGTTCACATTAAGTAAAACCAATTCAGTTCAGTTCAGTTCAGTCGCTCAGTCACGTCCAACCCTTTGCAACCTCTTTGAATCCCAGCACACCAGGCCTCCCTGTCCATCACCAACTCCCGGAGCTTACCCAAACTCGTGTCCATTGAGTCGGTGATGCCATCTAACCAACTCATCCTCTGTCATCCCATTCTCCTCCTGCCTTCAATCTTTCCCAACATCAGGGTCTTTTCAAATGAGTCAGCTCTTCACATCAGGTGGCCAAATATTGGAGTTTCAGCTTCAACATTAGTCCCTCCAATGAACATCCAGGACTGATTTCCTTTAGGATAGACTGGTTGGATCTCCTTGCAGTCCAAGGGACTCTCAAGAGTCTTCTCCAACACCACAGTTCAAAAGCATCAATTCTTCTGCGCTCAGCTTTCTTTATAATGCAACTCTCACATCCATACATGACTAACTGGAAAAGCCATAGCCTTGACTAGATGGACTGTTGTTGACTAATGTCTCTGCTTTTTAGTATGCTGACTAGGTTGGTCATAACTTTCCTTCCAAGGAGTAAGCGTCTTTTAATTTCATGGCTGAAATCACCATCTGCAGTGATTTTGGAGCCCCAAAAAATAAAGTCTAACACTGTTTCCACTGTTTACCCATCTATTTGATATTAAGTAAAACCAATTACTTAACAATCAAGAACAAGATAGAAATTTGTTTTCTTGAATAAAGTAAATCTTCACATTTAGTAAAACCAAGCAAATCATAACTGAATAATAAATAGATTGGTAAGTCTGTCCCTCATCTTCTTCATTTTTACCAGTGGCAGCCTGCACTTGATGCCCAGCAGGACCCTGTGGGGTTCCTCAGCACAAAAGATTTCCTATGTCTCCCATTTCTTAGATTACAGGAAATAGGCTTCATTCAGCTTTCGTGACCTTCCCTGAGTTCCAAAAAGGGCAAGTTCAAACAGTTGTTAATTAGGGAAGGAAGAGGATGCAAGAGAAGGGAGGAACAGTCAAGAGAAACAATAGAGCAGTGTTGGGGCAAGGTCTTGGTTCCCTATCAAAGGATATACACAAGAATATCTTTGAACTGTGTTGCAGATACTGAAACCCCCACCTGGTGGGAGAAGTTAGTGGTTAACAAAGGTATGTAGACTGGTTGGAACCAGAAGGTCAATGATGCTGATTCCCACTTACTCTACCATCAACCAGTCAGAGAATGTCCATGAACTGATCACAGCCTCCTTTAATCACTACTATAAAACTTCTCACCATCCCCTCCAGGTTGGTACACACAGTTTTGAGGGCACTAACCTGTTGAGGTCCCCTTTGCTTGGCAAAACAATAAAGCTTTTTTTCACCCACTACACACAAAACTCTGCCTCCAAGATTTAATTTGATGTCAGGGTACAGAGGCTGGATTTGGGAGCTTCACTCCCTAGTGATTTTAAACGTTCAGTAGCTGTGCATGTGTGCCTGCACAGTCACTCCGTTTTTTCTGGCTCTTAGCTGCTCAGTCCTGTTTGACTCTTTGTGACCCCATGGACTATAGCCTGCCAGGCTCCTCTGTCCAGGGAATTTTCCAAGCAAGAGTACTGGAGTGGGTTGCCATTTCTTCCTCCAGGGGATCTTCCTGACCCAGGGATTGAACTCATGTCTCCTGCAACTCCTGCATTGGCAGGCAGATTCTTTGCCACTGCACCACCTGAGAAGCTATATTATCAATAAAAATAGTAATTACATTACAAATAAAAAAGGCTCCTCCTGATAAACTTAGAAGCCAGTTTTCAAAAGTAACACATTACTACTTCTATACTGTCCAGTGAACCTTTTTCTAATGTTCTCCATCAATGAGAATAAGAAACACAAATGCAGAACAATGTTCCCTTTGACTGTTAGAAGAGCATTATTCAACACTAATGGCAAGTATATTCACACGTTGCCAACAACTCCATCTCTAAACTAAAGCTATAAATGTTTGACTAACTTCCAGTGAAATATTTATGACAGTTTCCCCCTGAGAAATAATTGTAATCTCCATAAATGCCTGCAATAAGATAATGTAGTTTGAGTAATGTATGTTTCTTTACAGTTCAGCAGAAGTTTAGAATCAGAATGTCAGTGACTATCAGGAGTTTTGGTCACTCCTACCCTATAGTCTGCACGCTAGTGATCTGCAAAATGTAAAGGTCCAGGCTGCTGTGAATATTTGAATATCTTTCTTGCTGAGGGAGTTTTCCTGAAGATTTTATACTTTTATTGTTTCTGAAATCTAGCCATCCTATGTAAACTGGATTAAGATCACCATAAATTTTGGAAGGCTGAGCAAGAGTGTTTTCTAATGCATGCATTTATGACATTGATTAGAGAAAACAAAATGTCACCAATATAGATGTTTATTTCTTGAATTCAGCATTTATTTTCCTTGGGTTATAGTAACGGATGTGTTACTAAAGACACTGAGAGAGAGATTCTGGTAAAATTTAATACAAGTAAAACAAAACAGAGGTATGTTTAGCTAGTCCAGAGTTAACAAATATGATGCCTTCCTCCAAATAGAAAATGTTGTTTCTCTGGATATTTTTTGATAACTGAGGCTAGCTAAAGTTACCTTGTCAATATGTGTACTTAAAAAGTAAAATTAAGTGGATTAGAGGAGTTTCGGGTGCTTCATGTTATTAAATTATAGGTTCAATTGATTTCTTTTTTTTTTTAACCCAACTGTCTAGTTAGTTGTTAGACACAATTTATTAAATTGAGTGGCAATTTTAACTGTACTGACATAATACTAAAATAGTTGAGCTTAAAGAGAAGAGTAAAATCAAGTGAATTAGATTCACACACATTTGGGCAATTGATAGAAATTTTCACATTTTAACCTTCCATTGCAGTGTCTTAGAGATATAGGCTCAACAGCAATCCCATAAAACTCCAAGACTTGTTCTCATAGAAAAGTGAATGTTTAAGGTAAAAAGACAGGATTTTTCCTCTATGGTTGCCAGGGTTAAACATACCACTGAGAATATTTTATTCAGCTTCTCTATGCCTGCCCCCAAGAGAATTATTTCCTTATTATTGATTCCTGCATATTAGGCAGAGAGCCTAGCCAGCTCAAAACAAAATCGAGGAACAGACAAAGACTGTTTTGATCTCTAAAAAAGAGCCCTTCTGATTCAGGATAATTTCTGGCCTGTTCCCATGTTGGTCTAAGGGTGACTAGGGACTTTAGATCTATACTGTATTCAGGTCAGTATTTCTCAAGATGATTCAAGATCTAAAAAAGGTCTTTTTCAGCTCTGATTAACCCAGTGCTTTAAGTCGGTTCTTTCCTGATGGCTTCTGAAACTCTACTAAACAATTTGAATCTGTAAAACTAGAGTCCATGAATGACTTATATTCCATATGGCTTCCCTTTCACCCACGAGTCTTTGACACAAGAAATGACCATTGAGAAGAGTTTCATATTTACTATTAGGCGGAGAGAGACTGGATTTAGAGACTGGGGTTTTTGACTTCTTCTGAAATCTGGCATGATGGAGCTGATTTGTATTCACTTACGAAGTTCCTCAAGGGTAAAAGTCTGCACTTCAAAATCACCTGTGTAACTTTTCAAATACACATGTTCCAGATATTCTTACTAGTGGCTGGGATGAGGTTGTGTCCAGAAACTTGCGTTGGTTTAAAGCAACACAGTTATGGAGCCACAGAGTTGAACTTGGATCTAAGTTCTGGTTATTAGATCATTAAAAAGGCCTATTGTGTAATTAAATTCTCTCTCCCCAATCTTGAGAGTGAAAAAGAAAAAATGCACTCAATTGTTTTGTCTGTCAATCTTTTCTTAGGACATGAAGACTTCTAAGCAAATATTTTCAGTAGCAAACATGATGTTCTGTCAGGGTTTAAATCTAGATTTTCATTTTTTCCAAATTCTTACCATTGATGAATGAGCCAGCAGAAACCCTAGCTGATTGTTCAGTTGTCCCTCAGTATCCCGGGGGATTGGTTCCAGGATCTGTGCAGATCCTGAATCTAAGGATGCTCAAGTCCCATATATAAAAAGTGGTATTCACATCCTACCTTATACTTTAAATCATTTCTAGATTACTTATAATATCTAATAAAATGTAACATATATATATATATTTTTTTTTTACATACCATTACTAAAATGAATAGGCAGGGACAAGGGAGCCTGGTGTGCTGCAGTACATGGGGTCACAAAGAGTCAGACATGACCTAACGACTGAACAGCAACAAAGCTCTTCTATCAGGCCTAATTTTTACTTTCCATAGCAAGGGTCAATACAGCGTTGCTTAGAAGTGATGGGAAACAGTAAATATTTCTGGAAATAATTGGAATAACTGGAAATAAATAAATATATATATATACACACACATATATAAACATAACCTGCTTGAGGCAAATTCATATTTTCTTTTTCGAACTTTCTAGAGGTTCTGTTTCATTTTGTGTTTATCCTTGGTTGGTTGAATCTGCAGATGTGGAACCTGAGGATACCAGAGGGCTGAATGTACTCCATTACCAAAATAAATAGGCAGGTCTCTTCAAATACCATCCCTGGCCAAGTCATTGATATTGTAAAACCACCAAATTCCCTGTAGACTGCAAAGTGTATGTCTCTTTCAATCAGAGCATCCTGTTTGGGTAACTAATTAAGAGAGCCCATCCTTGTCAGAATAAAAGTGATCTAAGCAATAAACATGATCGCTGAGCAAATATTAACAAGAGCACTTCTGCCACCTAGTGACCAAAGACTGCAGGAATATTCTCAGCATTTGGAGGGAAGCAGCTTTTGCCTGGAAAATCCCATGAACAGAGGAGCCTGGAAGGCTTCAGAACATAAAGTCGCTAAGAGTTGGACACCACTGAGCAACTTCACTTTCACTTTTCACTTTCATGCATTGGAGAAGGAAATGGCGACCCACTCCAGTATTCTTGCCTGGAGAATCCCAGGGACGGGGAAGCCCGGTAGGCTGCCGTCTATGGGGTTGCACAGAGTTGGACATGACTGAAACGACTTAGCAGCAACAGCAGCAGCTCTTCTTTAGGGTTTTCCAGAAGGTTCAGTGGTAAAGAATCAGCCTACAATGCAAGAGATGTAGGTTCAATCCTTGGGTCGGGAAGATCCCCTAGAGGAGGAAATGGCAACCCGCTCCAGTATTCTTGCCTGGGAAATCCCATGGACAAAGGAGCATGGTAGGCTACAGTCCATAGGGTCACAGAGTCGGGCACAAATGAGCAATTGAGCACACAGTTCCTTTATCTCATTGGAAAAGACCCTAATGCTGGGAAAGAGTGAAGTCAAAGGAGAAGAGGGCAGCATAGGATAAAATGATTAGATAGCATCACCGACTTCATGGACATGAATTTGAGCAAACTCCAGGAGATAGTGAGGGACAGGGGAGCCTGGCATGTTGCAGTGCATGGGATTGCAAAGAGTCAGACGTGACTTAGAAACTGAACAACAACAAAGCTCTTTTATCAGGCCTTATTTTTACTTTTCGTGGCAAGGGTCAATTCGGTATTGCTTAGAAGTGATAGGAAACAGTAAATATTTCTGGAAATAACTGTGTAAATTTGTTCATATTCATTCAAAAACCAAATTGCAGTCTAATGCAATTAATGCATTAAATCAATGTCATGATTCATTTGTGTGACCCACATGCTTAACTTTGGCTCCAAAAAATAGGCTACAGACGCCAAATGTCTTTAGAGCCCCAACCATGCTACAAGCAACAGTGTGTGATTTCTATATAAAGTTTATATATTTGAGAATTTTTGCTCTAATTTGGAAGAGAATAGAGTCTGGACAGTTATAATAACTTTATTTAACTTTCAGTAAGAGGTTAACTGTGAGAACTGCGTAAATTTGGTGCTAAAATTCACATTTCATAAAATATAATTCACATCAAAATACTCTGTCCCTACAAAAGCCTTTGGCTCACAACTCAGAGGGCTGAGCATCTTTATCTCCCCTTATGATAATGACAAAGACATTTAATCTCTCACTTTGGGTTCCTGAGCAGAAAATGATAAGCCCTAACTTACTCTCAAAATCAAGCAAGTAGTGAAAAATAGCTACTCCATAGCATATGTCTTACATTTTAAAAGATAGGAAAGCATTGTGGCCTGAGCCAATTCACTTATCTCTAGCCAGAGTAAGAGCAAGGAAGTAATTAATGAGAATACAGATAGTTCTCTGGGTAATGAATTCAAAGAAGAGTTTAAAGTTATAAACTTTTCTCTTGATCCATACAATTGAACTCCTCTTTGTCAGAGATTTTAAAAAAGTAATTATAGCTAATGACTATCATGATTAAGAATTTGCCAAAACCATCATTATGAGATTTGTTGGTGTTTACTTTCTGAGTCTTATCCGACTCTTTTGCAACCCCATGATCTGACTGTAGCCCACCAGATTTCTCTGTCCATGGGATTTCCCAGGCAAGAATAGTGGAGTGGGCTGCCATTTCCTTCTCCTTCCCAAGGATCTTCCCTACCCGGAGATTGAACCTGCAGCAACAGGCAGATACTTTACCACTGAGCCACTAGGGAAAACCATTATGGAAGTAGTCTACACCTAATCCTTTCCCTTGCTACTATAGGAGAGCCAAAGTTGTGTCTCGTTAGCATGCAGATTATTTTAGTCTGAAAACAATCAAGCCCGAAAAAGCTCAGGAAGAATATTTAACATTCCCCCAAGCCTGAAAGAAGTTAGACAGAGTACTTTTCAACACAGCTATCACCAGAGGTATCTGCAAAGAATATGCATTAGGTGAGGTACGGCTTCCTACCTGGTGCTATGGTAAATAATCCCCCTGCCAATGCAGGAGATACAAGAGATGCGGGTTCAATCTCTGTGTGGGGGAAGATACCCTAGTGTAGAAAATGGCAACCCCCTCCAGTATTCTTGCCTGGGAAATTCCATGGACAGAGAAGCCTGGCAGGCTACAGTCCATGGGATCACAAAGATTTGGGCACAACTGAGCACGCATGAGATGAGATGGAAGGGGAACGTTGCCAGGCTTAGAGATCAGGGTTTATTCTGTGACCCATTGTCTCTGCAAGCCCAGACACATTTGTTTACCAAGCATTTGTTTTTCTATCTCCATGTGAATTACCATCATCCCCTTTGAAGTCCCCCCTGTACACCAACATCCTCTTTTGTTGTTAGCTGAAGGTGGTATTCCAGGTGAGGGCTTGGTCCAGTTTGGTGAGTTACTCAGTTTTCCTTGGTCTCTTCCATGTATAGAGTCGGACATGGGAGAGTCACACAAAGAGTTAGACACACAAGAGTTATGCAAAGAGTGACATGACTGAGCAACTTTCACTTTCCCTTCCACGTATATATGCTATGGTGGCGCTAGTGGTAAAAATCTGCCTGCCAATGCAAGAGACACAAGAGATGCGAGTTTGACCCCTGGGTTGGGAAGATCCCCTGGAGAAGGAAATGGCAACCCACTCCAGTATGCTTGCCTGGAGAATCCCATGGACATAGAAGCCTGGGGGGCTGTAGTCCATGGGGTTGCAAAGAGTCAGACACGACTAAGCATGCACGATAAACTTTTGTTTAATTTTCTCCTGTTTAGTGGGGTCTCATATCAATTTAGTTCTAAGATGAAACAGAAGAATCTAGAAGGTTAGAACAAAGTATTTTTCTCCCCCAACAGTACCATCATTTTCAAACAAAGAAAGCTAAATATTGTCCATTAAGCATCTATTATATGCCACACATTTTGGCATATCTGTGTATCTCAATACAAAGAATAATTACTTCTATTTACCAACGAGGAAATTGACATTCAGCTACAAGTAGCTATATCATGTAGCTGCATCAAGAAAATGATAAAGTCAGAATTGAAATCAAACTATTTGATGCCAAAAAAATTTTTTTTAATATCACATTTTTCCAGTATCTAGGAAATTTCAGGGTTCATAGGGAACAAGAACATTCAAAGTTCTAGCTCCCCCCTCTCCTCCCAAACTCCCAAAATCATGTTTTGCACTATAATCTCCTTAACTCTCATTGCTAGAAAAAAAATAGCCTTAAAGAATTTCAAGTTATCCAATACATCTCAAATATTAACTTCTCTTAACTTGACAATAAACAATACATTCCTGATTAAAACATGTTTTAAGAAAATATTAAAAATACATTTAGCTAATGCTGGGAATTTTTCAAGAGTAACACATATACTTTAGTGCATTAGGACTTCAGCCCAATCAATTCTACTCAAAACTAAAATTTCTAAAATACTTATTTCATCGGTTGCTTAAATGTTCTAAGGCCTTCAATATTTACTGGTAGTTTAGAATAAAACCCAAATTGTTTAACTGAGTATTTGAGGGGTTAAAGAGAAAACCCATAGATCCAAAATGGTGTTACTTGTGCTAAAGACCATGATACCAAACCTAGATTTAATACCTGACATAGTTGCAGTTTCAACCTTCACCGGAAATACAGTCTTAATCAACTGGTCTGGAGCTTCCTAGTTAGCATCACTGAGGCCGTCTTCCATGTGGGCCCTCTTTCTCCCCTAGAGGAAGAAGAAATGACCTATGCAATAAAATCCTTTCCAGTTTATGCCCCCCTGCCACCTCAGAGATGTCTAGGCCTAAAAATTGTCCCCTCTTTCCTTTTGCTAATAGCTCCCTTGCTTCCTGTAAAAATGTCCCTTTAGTACATCCCTCAGAGCACTCTTCTAGTTGATAGATAGGGTGCTGCTCAACTCATGAATCATCTAATAAAGCCAATTAGATCTTCAAATGTACACAGTCGAATTTTGTTTAACAGAAGTGAGTGTTAAATGAACTTATACCTAGCAGGCAGCTGCTGCTATTCTCCATTTTATAAAACTTCCTTTCTCATCAGTTTCTTTTATTAACTCATCAGCACATTCTCTTGCTTACCCTTTTCTATTCCTTTGCTTAAGAAATTCCCAAGTATAGCACAATTTTCCTTACCCTGTATGAGTGTTCAGATGCTCTCATATTTGTAGAGTCAATCTTTTTTGAACGTTTTATCATGTTAGCTCTCAATAGTCACTGTGTACTATAGTATCCTATGCATGTGTTAAGTTTCTTTGGTTATGTCCAATTCTTTGTGACCCGATGGATGTAGCCCGCCAGGCTTCTCTGTCCATGGGATTCTCCAGGCAAGAATACTGGAGTGGGTTGCCATTTCCTACTCCAGGGGATCTTCCTGACCCAGGGATCAAACCCACGTCTCTTATGTCCCCTGCATTGGCAGGCAGGTTCTTTACCACTAGTGCCCCTGGGAAAGCCTAGCTCTAACTTTTTCTTACTCATTGTAGAGCATACTTCTATGTGCATACATGTTTATCCCCATTGTACAGTAGATTTTTTAGGACAAAGATCCAATTCTATTTAATATAGTGCTATATTTATTCATCATCTACTGTTTAATAACTAGGCACTGTTTAGGGGACGTCACATTCCAATTTAAAATATATTACCTGACAAAGGGTCCAAAGAAGGTGATCACAAAGTATTTGTAGAAGAAGAAGAAAAAAAGAAACTAGTATTTTCAAAGGTACATTATGATTCCAGCTCTGTAGTAGATATTTTCATATACTTTATCTCAGTTCTAACTACAATCCTAGAAATAAGGCTATTGCCTGACTTTTGTAAATATTCATTACTCATTTCTCAAAGCCTGCTGATATCTCTGTATATAGTTCTTCTTCAATGAAGTACTCTTGAATTAAACCTTCTGAGTGAGCCATCTGCTTCCTGCTGGCCCCTGACTGATACACATAATTAGAGTAAATTATGAAGAATGGCTATAATTACTTCACTTTTGGCTCTCCTATTACTTCAAATTTATATCCAGAATCTAAAATACAGATTTGTATAATTCATTTTTTACAACCCAAACATCACAGACTCATTCCTAATTCCTGGCTCTGAATTATTTCTCTTAGAGGGTAATATTTTAGTTCTTAATCAAAGAGAGTCTCTTCCTTTCTATCGGTACATAAAGACAAAAGCATTTTCTGTCTTAGAATCATAGACACCCATATCTGACTTAGTCACAGGAGATATTTCTTGCACTTCCACTTCCTAAGAGAGATAGTGGAAGATATAGTCCAATCCACATGATAAAAAGTACAGTGTAAACGATCAATTGAAGCTAAAGAAAAACCACTTGATAGATACGGTCTTTTAAATTTTTACTTGAAATCCTTTGTTAATTAGTATTAGTCGCTCAGTCATGTCTGACTGTTTGCCACACCACGGTCTCCAGCTCGCCAGGCTCCGCTGACCATGGAATTCTCCAGGCAAGAATATTAGTTAGCTATAAGTGTTTATAAAAGTCACAATCAATGTGTCCTTAAGGACTGAATATTTTTTGCTTTGCCAGGTTTGCTACTTTTTTGCCCTCTATCTTCATGAGGTTTGGGAATTGATTTCAAATACGTCTTGTATGGCATAGGGCACTTTGGTTCCAGGCCTATCAGTCTGTTCCTCTGGGCCAGGTGATTTGGGAAGAGAAAGAAAGCAAGAGAGATTGTGGTTGAGGGAGAAAGAAGCTGCATCAATACTTCTTACACTAGCTAATTTGGGGTCCCAGGGCAGGCCACCCCAAAATATGCTTTAGTGGCATATTGATTATTTTGAATTAAAGTTACTGAGGAAATGAGCAATTTAGATCTTTTCTATTCTTCACCTCAAACCAAAGTTTCTTTGATTCCTTTATGTTAGTTTCCCACTTCATCATCAATTATATCCAAGTGTCTTTGTAGATTGCAGGAAATATATGTAGACTTCAGGAAATATATGTAGACTGCAGGAAATATATTTACCTCTTTGATATACTTTTAATCAAAAGTGGAATGGAATACACAGGGCACAGTTATATCAGGAGGGTAGGGAATTTGACTAACTTCTTGTTTGCTTATGGAACTATTGACAGAGAGAATTTTCAATATTAATTTTGATCTTTAGTAAATCTCTTTTCCTATAAAGAAAGCCAATGCCTGACTGAAGGTGACAAGGCAGATGTATTCTCTATTTATACGTTCTCAGCACAAAGGTAGGAAAAAAGATAAAAAGGAAAGATTGATTTTTTTTTCTCTTGTATGAAACTATATTGTGATCACCCAGTAGTGTTGCACGCACAGAGATCTCTCTAGAAATTTTGTTTATTGAGATGATCATTCTCAGCTGTTACTATATGACGCTCCATTATAATTTTGATAAGGTAGCTTTCCAAAACGATGTAAAAGAGAATTCTGAAGCATGTTAGTGTTTGCTATAAGTTTAAAGTGGCCTTGGAAATTATCTTCATAAATCATCTCCACACCCCTGATCTCACAGGTTAGGAAACTATGCCACTGAAAGGATCTCAGAAATGATAAAGTAGTGACTGCAAGTTTCTGTTTCCTGACTTTTAACCCTAAGGCTCTTAGAAGTCAAATATCTCTTAGCTCATTTAGCTAGCCAGAAGCACAGGATGGTACCCATCTAATAGTTCAGTTCAGTTCAGTTAAGTTCAGTCAGTCAGTCGTGTTTGACTCTTTGCAACCCCATGGACCACAGCACGCCAGGCTTCCCTGTCCAACACCAACTCACAGAGCTTGCTCAAATTTATGTCCATTGAGTCGGTGATGACATCTAACCATCTCATCCTCTGTCATCCCCTTCTCCTCTCTCCTTCAATCTTTCTCAGCATCAGGGTCTTTTCAAATGAGTCAGTTCTTCGCATTAGGTGGCCAAAGTATTGAAGTTTCAGCTTCAGCATCAGTCCTTCCAATGAATATTCAGGACTGATTTGCTTTGTAATGGACTGGTTGGATCTCCTTGCAGTCCAAGGGACTCTCAAGAGTCTTCTCCAACACCACAGTTCAAAAGCATCAATTCTCCAGCACTCAGTTTTCTTTATGGTCCAACTCTCATCCATACATGACTACTGGAAATACCACAGCTTTGACTAGACAGACATTTGTCAGCAAGGTAATGCCTCTGCTTTTTAATATGCTGTCTAGGTTGGTCATAGCTTTTTTTCCAAGGAGTAAGCATCTTTTAATTTCATGGCTGCAGTCACCATCTGCAGTGATTTTGGAGCCCAAGAAAACAAAGTCTCTTACTGTTTCCATTGTTTCACCATCTATTTCCCATGAAGTGATGGGACCAGATGCCATGATCTTCATTTTTTGAATGTTGAGTTTTAAGCCAACTTTTGCACTCTCCTCTTTCACTTTCATCAAGAGTGTTAGTTCCTCTTTGCTTTCTGCTATAAGGGTGGTGTCATCTTCATATTTGAGGTTATTGATATTTGTCCTAGCAATCTTGATTCCAGCTTGTACTTCATCCAGCATGGCATATCGCATGATGTACTCTGTATATAAGTTAAAAAACCAGGATGACAATATACAGCCTTGACGAGCTCTTTTCCCAATTTGGAACCAGTCTGTTGTTCCATGTCTGGTTCTAACTATTGCTTCTTGACCTGCATACAGGTTACTCCGGAGGCAGGTCAGGTGGTCTGGTATTCCCCTCTCTTTAAGAATTTTCCAGTTTGTTGTGATCCACATAGTCAAAGGCTTTGGCTAGTCAATAAAGCAGAAGTAGTTGTTTTTCTGGAACTCTCTTGCTTTTTCTTTGATCCAGTGGATGTTGGCAATTTGATCTCTGTTTCCTCTGCCTTTTCTAAATCCAGCTTGAACACCTAGATGTTTTCAATTTACAAAGTGTTGAAGCCTTATTTGGAGAATTTTAAGCCTTACTTTGTTAGTGTGTGAGATGAGAGCTATTGTGCAGTAGTTTGAATATCTACTAGTTAACATCTGAAATGTGCAAGAATGAGAGAAACCTTGTCACAGGGTGGGAGATAATTCCTAGCCAAGCTATGAAATGTGGCAACAAGGACCAAAGAACTTCTTTTGCAGATATAGAGGGATTAGCTAAGTCTCCACAAGGTGCAGGCTTTGAGAGTAACAGATGGGCACAATTCAAGGGATTTCAGCTCTCCTGGGTGGAATATTCATGCAGTGAGTGAGAAAGGAATTAGGCTTGTGGAAGACATTCTGATAGCTTCTGAGATGGAATAATACAAAGGAAATAAAATATATGTTGTCTGGTAAGGTGAAAAACAGAGTTTTAATGATAAAAGTTGATGAAATATTAGCTGAATTGTGACCCCTGAATCCTTATCCACAAAACCTTTGTAATTCTCCTTTCTTATTAGTTAGAGAGGAATTTGGATCTGTTTGGGGGACTATATAAAATTGAATCTTTCTTCAAAGTGGATCTCAGGCTAGAAAAATGTGTGCCCACAAGAGCCCTGCCACTCCTGCCACACATAAATTGAAGCTTCCCAAACTATGGGTAGAAGCATGTTGGGTCCTGAAATATTGATCCTCATACCCTCTTGAGGAAGCTGGATGGAGCTCAAAGCTACCAGAGCTCCAGACTAGGAAATAAGAAATATGCTTTCAGGAATGGATTATAAAATAGGAGATAAGGTGATGAACCTGGGAAGCATCTGGGGCTTCCCAGATGCTGTAGTGGTAAAGAAACTGCCTGCCAATACAGGAGATGCAAGAGTTGTGGGTTTGATTCCTGGGTTGGGAAGAACCTCTGGTGTAGGAATGGGCAACCCCCTCTAGTATTCTTGACTGGGAAATCCCATGGACAGAGGAGCCTGGCAGGCTATATAGTCCACAGGGTCCCAAAGGGTCAGATGCAACTGAGCACACACACACATGATGAAATAAAATGACAATAAGCCAAATACACATTTGAATTCTGTGGTCACCTCAGGAATCTACACACATAGTGAGGAGGGACAACCCCATAGTAAACCACTTGGCCCTTGCTACAACTCTCCTTCCATGCTTGAGGTCATTGGGCGGAGTGGAGGGGACTCAGTTGAGGGGCAGCAACTTGGCTATCAGGCACTGATGCTGACTTGCAAATGCTCTAAGTAAATGACATATGAGCTCTGGTCATTGGCTTTTCCAAACATTTCTCATAATCAGGAATACCCTGTTGTCACTCTGTGAACAAGGGTATTTCTGCTTTCTGGAATCAATATGAAATTTGTATGGTGAGAGAGGCAGGCCCTCTCTCTTGGAGCACTTCCCAAGGGGAATCTAGTTACATCCAGACACAACTTTCTGTGCATTCTGCCAATTTTTTGCTTCCCCAGCAAGCCTGACATAACCCAGGAAAAAGTAAGTCTCCTTTTTCTATGATTATACTCTGGCCTTAAACTAAACTAAAATTAGTTGCAGAAGGCAGAATGGCAGAATGGTTTGGAGTCATACCAGTCTTGAATTTGAGCAGTGTCTCTAGCATATAATGCATATGATTTAGGGAAATATATATAATTTAGGGTAGGAATATCGGTGATAGTAATGTCTACCCGCTAGATTCATATAATAAAGATTGTATGATTCATATAGAATAATTATTCTCTATATATAAATCTATTCCTAATAGATTCATACTAATAAAGAACTGTACTAGTCCTCACGTGAATCTACTGGGTAGACATTACTATCACCAATATTCCTACGCTAAATTATACACATCCTCTACAGCTTTTCCAATAGTCATGTACGGATGTGAGAGTTGTACCGTAAAGAATGCCAAGCTCCAAAAAAAATTATGCTTTTGAATTGTGGTGTTGGAGAAGACACTTGAGAGTACCTTAGACTGCAAGGAGATACAACTAGTCAATCCTAAAGGATATCAACCCAATCCTGAATACTCATTAGAAGGACCAATCCTGAAGCTGAAGCTCCAATATTTTGACCACCTGATGTGAAGGCCAAATCATTGGAAAAGTTCATCAGGCACTCTGTCTATCAGATCTAGTCCCTTAAATCTGTATCTCACTTCCACTGTATAATCATAAGGGATTTGATTTAAGTCATACCTGAATGGTCTAGTGGTTTTCCCTACTTTCTGCAATTTAAGTCTGAATTTGGCAACAAGGAGTTCATGCTCTGAGCCACAGTCAGCTCCCAGTCTTGTTTTTGCTGACTGTATAGAGCTTCTCCATCTTTGCCTGCAAAGAATAGAATCAATCTGACTTCGGTGTTGACCATCTGGTGATGTCCATGTGTAGAATCACATCTTGTGTTGTTGGAAGAGGGTATTTACTATGACCAGTGTGTTCTCTTGGAAGAGCTCTATTAGCCTTTGCCCTGCTTCATTCTGTACTCTGAGGCCAAATTTGTCTGTTACTCCAGGTGTTTCTTGACTTCCTACTTTTGCATTCCAGTCCCCTATTCATTAAAGTCCCCTTTTCATTAAAAAGGATATCTTTTTTGGGGTGTTAGTTCTAGAAGGTCTTGTAGGTCTTCATAGAACCATTCAACTTCAGCTTCTTCAGCATTCCTGGTCTGGGCATAGACTTGGATTACTGTGATATTGAATGCTTTGCCTTGGAAATGAACAGAGATCATTCTGTCATTTTTGAGATTGCATCCAAGTACTGCATTTCAGACTCTTTTGTTGACCATGATGGCTACTCCATTTCTTCTAAGGGATTCCTGCCCACAGTAGTAGATATAATGGTCATTTGAATTAAATTCACCAGCCCATTTTAGTTCGCTGATTCCTAGAATGTCGACATTCACTCTTGCCATCTCCTGTTTGAGCACTTCCAATTTGCCCTGATTCATGGACCTAACATTCCAGGTTCCTATGTGATATTGCTCTTTACAGCATTGGACTTTACTTCCATCACCAATCACATCCACAACTGGGTGTTGCTTGTGCTTTGGCTCTGTCTCTTCATTCTTTCTGGAGTTATTGCTCCACTGATCTCCAGTAACATTTTGGGCACCTACTGACCTGGGGAGTTCACCATTCAGTGTCCTGTCTTTTTGCCTTTTCATACAGAAGTGGTGGCTGCACTTGACTGGAGCGGCTGTGAGCAGATATTCCACATCCAAGGTCAGGAGCAGCAGTTGTACTTCACTGGAGAGGCCTTGAGGAGATACCCCATGTGAGAGAAAACCTAGTAAGATGGTAGGCACTTCAGCAGCTGTGAGGAGATACCCCACTCCCAAGGGCAAAAGAGACATCCCAGCAAGATAGCAGGAGGGGTGAATTCACCTTTAGAATCAAACCCCATTCCCGCCACAGATGCTCAGAGGGCCCAAACAAACCTCATGCGCACCAGGACCCAGGAACCCCACAAAGACTGAGACGGAACTGTATTTGAGCATCTCATGTGAAGGTAAGGGTCAGCAATGGACTGCCACAGGGACAGGGGCTCTGGGTGCAGCCCACTTGGGTATGGCATAAGCACTCTTGGAGGAGGTTTCCATTAACCCCACTATAGAGCTGCCAGACCTTACACAGGACTGGGAAAAAGACTCTGTGAGAACACAAACAGAACCTTGTGTGCACCAGGACCCAGGAGAAAGGAGCAGTAACCCCACAAGAGACTGAACCAGACTTGCCTGTGAGAGTCCAGGAGTCTTCAGCGGAGGCATGGAGGGGTGGGGGCCCGCTGCAGGGTTTGGGACAGTGAGTGTACCAGGGCATGCATTGGGTCTTTTGAAGGAGGTCATCATTATCTTCATTACCTCCACCATAGTTTCAGTTGAGCTCAGTCGCTCAGTCATGTCTGACTCTTTGTGACCCCATGAATCACAGCACGCCAGGCCTCCCTGTCCATCACCAACTACCAGAGCTAACCCAAACTCATGTCCATCGAGTCGGTGATGCCATCCAGACATCTCATATTCTGTCATCCCCTTCTTCTCCTGCCTTCAATCCCTCCCAGCATCAGAGTCTTTTTCAATGAGTCAAATCTTCGCATGAGGTGGCCAAAGTATTGGAGTTTCAGCTTCAGCATCAGTCCTTCCAACGAACACCCAGGATTGATCTCCTTTAGGATGGAGTAGTTGGCTCTCCTTGCAGTCCAAGGGACTCTCAAGAGTCTTTTCCAACAACACAGTTCAAAAGCATCAATTCTTTGGCGCTCAGCTTTCTTCACAGCCCAACTCTCACATCCATACATGACCACTGGAGAAACCATAGCCTTGACTAGATGGAATATTGTTGGCAAAGTAATATCTCTGCTTTTTAATATGCTATCTAGGTTGGTCATAACTTTCCTTCCAAGGAGCAAGGGTTTTTTAATTTCATGGCTGCAGTCACCATCTGCAGTGATTTTGGAGCCCAAAAAAATAAAGTCTGACACTGTTTCCACTGTTTTTCCATCCATTTCCCATGAAGTGATGGGACCAGATGCCATGATCTTAGTTTTCTGAATGTTGAGCTTTAAGCCAACCTTTTCACTCTCCACTTTCACTTTCCTCAAGAGGCTTTTTAGTTCCTCCTCACTTTCGGCCATAAGGGTGGTGTCATCTGCATATCTGAGGTTATTGATATTTCTCTTGACAATCTTGATTCCAGTTTGTGTTTCTTCCAGTCCAGGGTTTCTCATGATGTACTCTGCATAGAAGTTAAATAAGCAGGGTGACAATATACAGCCTTGACGTACTCCTTTTCCTATTTGGAACCAGTCTGTTGTTCCATGTCCAGTTCTAACTGTTGCTTCCTGACCTACATATAGGTTTCTCAAGAGGCAGGTCAGGTGGTCTGGTATTCCCATCTCTTTCAGAATTTTCCAGTTTATTGTGATCCACACAGCCAAAGGCTTTGGCATAGTCAATAAAGCAGAAATAGATGTTTTTCTGGAACTCTCTTGCTTTTTCGATGATCCAGCGGATGTTGGCAATTTGATCTCTGGTTCCTCTGCCTTTTCTAAAACCAGCTTGAACATCAGGAAGTTCACGGTTCACATATTGCTGAAGCCTGGCTTGGAGAATTTTGAACATTACTTTGCTAGCGTGTGAGTTGAGTGCAATTTTGCTGTAGCTTGAGAATTCTTTGGCATTGCCTTTCTTTGAGATTGGAATGAAAACTGACTTTTTCCAGTCTTGTGGCCACTGCTGAGTTTTCCAAATTTGCTGGCATATTGAGTGCAGCACTTTCACAGCGTCATCTTTCAGGATTTGAAATAGCTCAACTGGAATTCCATCACCTCCACTAGCTTTGTTCATAGTGATGCTTTCTAAGGCCCACTTGACTTCACATTCCAGGATGTCTGGCTCTAGGTGAGTGATCACACCACTGTGATTAGCTGGGGCCACCATAGTTTGGCCCCAGGTAAATAACAGGGAAATGAAGATCATGGCATCTGGTCCCATAACTTCATAGGAAATAGATGGGGAAACAGTGGAAATAGTGTCAGAATTATTTTGGGGGGGACTCCAAAATCACTGCAGAGGGTGACTGCAGCCATGAAATTAAAAGACGCTTACCCCTTGGAAGAAAAGTTATGACCCACCTAGATAGCACATTCAAAAGCCAACAAAGGTCTGTCTAGTCAAGGCTATGGTCTTTCCAGTGGTCATGTATGGATGTGAGAGTTGGACTGTGAAGAAAGCTGAGCACCAAAGAATTGATGCTTTTGAACTGTGGTGTTGGAGAAGACTCCTATGAGTCCCTTGGGCTGCAAGGAGATCCAACCAGTCCATTCTGAAGGAGATCAGCCCTGGGATTTCTTTGGAAGGAATGATGCTAAAGCTGAACTCCAATACTTTGGCCACCTCATGTGAAGATTTGACTCATTGGAAAAGACTGATGCTGGGAGGGATTGGGGGTAGGAGGAGAAGGGGACAACAGAGGATGAGATGGCTGGATGGCATCACTGACTCGACGGACGTGAGTCTCAGTGAACTCCGGGAGTTGTCGATGGACAGGGAGGCCTGGCATGCTGGGATTCATGGGGTCACAAATAGTCGAACACAACTGAGGGACTGAACTGGACTGAACTGAAATAGCAGGGAGGAACACAGCTCCACCCATCAACAGAAAATTGGATTAAAGATTTACTGAGCATGGCTCTGTCCATCAGAACAAGACCAAGTTTCCCCCTCAGTCAGTCTCTCCCATCAGGAAGTTTCCATAAGCCTCTTATCCTTCATCAGAGGCCATATTTAAAACCATAATCACAGAAGACTAGCCAATCTGATCACATGGACCACAGCTTTTTCTATCTCAATGAAACTATGAGCCATGCCATGTAGGGCCACCCAAGACAAGATGGACGGGTCATGGTGGAGAGTTCTGACAAAATGTGGTCCACTGGTGAAGGGAATGGCAAACTACTCAGTATTCTTGCCTTGAGAACCCCATGAACAGTATGAAAAGGCAACTCAACTTACCTCAATTCAATTCAATAGACATTAGTTTTCTTTAAAACACCTGCTTTCTCCAAGAGATTGTGTTCAACAATGTAAGGAAAAACTAAAGAAGATATAATCATTGTCTTACCTAAAACATGGGGTTTCCTTGAGAATTATTAATAAATAACTTGATATTTTTCATAAATGACTAGTTCATGAATCTTTCTATTGTAAATGACTAAATCAACTTGACTAAATAAACACACATAAAGACTGGGGAGTGGGGCTTGGTAGCTCCAGCAATCCAAGTCAAGACTATCTACGTTCAGGCATGGCTAGAACCAGAGTCTCAAGAAAGTAACAAATGATCTGCATCCTTCTGTTCAACAGATCTGTTCTACTTCTGCATCCTGTGTGTTGACTTCATTTTCAGACTCATTTTCAGTCTGACTTTATTTCAGACTTAGTTTTGTATTGCCAAAATGGCCAACAGCAGGCACAGACTCACATTCTCACAGTTCAGCAACCTAACTACAAAATAAAAATCTCTTTGCCATGCTTCCAGCAAAAGCCCCTGCACTGGGTCTCATTACAGTGAGTCTGTTCAGACAACCCTCTGTGAGTGAATCATGGAAGTAGATGGATGACTTGAATCGGCCCAACTTATGTGAGAAAAACTTTGTTGTTGATATTAATCTTCATTTCTTTTATTTTTAAAATTATTAGGTAGGGATTAATATCAAGGGTTTATATCAAGGGTTAATATCAAGAGGACATTCAGTAATTCATTTAAATATAAAAATACCTTGCAGATTTCTTTGGCTTTTTAATTAAAGTCTACTCTTACAGCAATATCTTTCAATTATAACCAACCTAATCTGAATTCTTTAGGTAAGTAAACAAGAATGTTAAGTGGCTTCAGTTGTGTCTGACTCTTTGTGACCCTATGGACTATAGCTTGCTAGTCTCCTCTGTCCATGGGATTCTCCAGGCGAGAATACTGGAGTGAGTTGCCATTTCCTCCTCCAAAACAAGAATATCTCTGAATAACTACTGGGTGGGTAAAATTATTTTTATAACTGCTTCTGAGGAAAAAGATGTTATCTGTTTTTCTGTCCAATGGGATACATTTTTATGTTAAAACATGAGCAAGAAATTTACATTTCTCAACAAGACTCAAATTAGTTTAAAGAGAGACCAAAAAAAAAAAAAAATCTAAGTCTATACAACTGGGATAGAAACTAGTGCTGTATTTGATAGATAAGCTGGAGCCACTCAAATTAGCCAGAGCTTGAGGATGTTTGGCTATTTTTGTGGCTGAACAGTGCTCTTTTCTCAGTATTCAGACATAATTACAGAGTGGACATGTTTGTATCTTGTTTGACTACAGTCCCTGATAGCCTCTGATTATTGATAATATTCTTTGAAAAACACTTATATTCTGAGAAATCAGTGTGTTGTTAGCAACCAGGACAATTTTTTTTAACCTTCTAGAGTTTCATAATTTCAAAAACATAGGATTCTTTCCCCACCCTTTCCCACTTTTGCTTAAGGATTATTAGTCAGAGAGCTTCATCAAAATTAATCATCTATAATTTCCCATGTCAGCCTCTGATATAAAATCAATTAGAGTTGGCAAGTTAAAAGCACAGAAGCATTCAAGATCTATTTGCAAGATTCATTTGCAGTAGAAAGTGATGAACCATATAAGATTTATGTGTAGCATATTGAAACAGGCATCACTTTTCTATCAGAAAATTTACCTAACTAGCTGTAACACCCTCTGCAAATCAAAAGAAGCAAATAAATACTGCAATTAGTACTCTGATATACAATAAGCAATTACCAAGTGAAATCTGATGGACCTAAAAGTTAGAACACAACATTCAGAAAAATAAGATCATGGCATTCAGTCCCATCACTTCATGGCAAATAGATGGGAAAACAATGGAAACAGTGACAGACTTATTTTTAGGGGCTCCAAAATCACTGCAGATGGTGACCGCAACCATGAAATTAAAAGACACTTTATCCTTGGAAGAAAATCTATGACCAACCTAGATAGCATATTAAAATGCAGAGACATTACTTTGCCAACAAAGGTCCATCTAATCAAGGCTATGGTTTTTCCAGTTAGTCATGTATGGATGTGAGCGTTGGAGTATAAAGAAAGCTGAGCGTGGAAGAATTGATGCTTTTGAACTGTGGTGTCGGAGAAGACTCTTGAGAGTCCCTTGGACTACAAGGAGAGCCAAACAGTCCATCGTAATGAAAATCAGGCCTGAATATTCATTGGAAGGACTGATGCTGAAGCTGAAACTCCAATACTTTGGCCACCTAATGCGAAGAACTGACTCATTTGAAAAGACCCTGATGCTGGGAAAGATTGAAGGCTGGAGGAGAAGGGGATGACAGAGGATGAGATGGTTGGATGGCATCACTGACTCGATGGATATGAGTTTGAGCAAGCTCCAGGAGTTGGTGATGGACAGGAAAGCCTGGCATGCTGCAGCCCATAGGGTTGCAAAGAATTGGACACAACTGAGCGACTGAACTGAACTGAAAAACTAGAAAGTTGGAGTTAGCTTCTAGCTAATGAGGAATACTAATTTAGAAGTCCTTTAAATACTGTATCTCCATGTGTGTCTCAGAATATGATATATCTAATAATTTACACTTGTTACATTTATTTTTACTTTATCTTTTAAGATACTTTCACATATACCTTTCCCACTTCATTTTCTTCTCTAAAATAATCATAAGAGCCTGTAGTGTTTAGTACTTAAAAATGTGCTAAGTTTTGCTTCATTTAAACTTTACAAATAGTGTACAGAGGGTGCATTTATAATAGTTATGTTGGTGAGGAAATCAAGTATTAGAAAAAACTGGTCATGGTAGTCAAAGAAAGGAAATAGAAACTAAAAAACTACTGTAAATTTGCCATATATTTTACAACCATTTTATATTCCTTGCCAAAGTTCAGGAATTTATATGAAATTATTTATGTAAAAGGGATTGGCAAACTGGAGCTATTGTTTAATTTTCAAGTATTTAAGATGAGATGCAGAAAGATCTCAAGATCCCACAGATCACTTCTGACTGTTTCTTGGATTTTGTGGTAATGCAATGTGATGTCCAGGTCTCTACATATTGTCTTGGCCATATATCAAAGAATGAAATGGCATTCAGATGTATAGTAGAAGCTTTATAAAATGACCTCTGCTTGACTGACTACCTGAATAAATCAATACTCTCCATTCTTCTATAAAACATACTGACTGATGTCTTAGCAAGTTCAGTATTCCAAGGCAGGAAACTACTCTCACATAGGCTTATAAACTCTGCTCTGTTTACACAATCATCTTCCAACGCATGTTTTGTCTGAAACTAGTAACAAATAAGTGACAAATCCAACAGATTCAGACTTGGTAAAATAAAATTCCCTTTAATTAGAATTTTTCTTTCCTTGCTTACATGTCACATAATAGAATATTCTGCTTGGTGAAACAATTTGATGCATTGAAAAAGATTCTGTAATATCTTTTAGGATAGACACTGCCTTGTTGAGACTAGGTGAGATTATCACTTGCTTTCAGTGATAATCACGGTTGAATTTTCACTGTTGTGTTTGAAAGCATTGTAAGTTGAATTTCTCACTAGAATATCAATTCTATTAGGAAGGATTCTTATCTGGTCTGTCCACTCTTGGTTCCCTAGTACATATCATAAAGCAGGTATATAGTAAAGATTTGTTGAATTCACAAATTCCAAGTATCTCTCACTATTATCATACATTTCTTACATAGGGACAAATTTCCAAGTGAAATAATAGCTCCATAGAAGTTCTATAACCACAGAAAAATTCATCTCATTACATTAACATTTTAGTTTAAATACACACACACACACATATATATACATAAGCATACATCCAGCAGCATAGAACAGAAGGTGATTCTTAGTTCATTAGATTCTTACAGTTTCAAGTAAATATTCTTGGTTAACTTGTTCTACTATAAGTAAGATGATAAAATAAATGAGTTTTGCTGACTGCTAGTTTTTTTTGTTTTGTTTTGTTTGTTGTATATTTGCTATGATCTCAGAATAAAATAAGGAGCTTTCTTTCATAACAAAGTAATAGATATAGTCAAAGCTATGGTGTTTTCTGTACTCATATATGGATGTGAGAGCTGGACCATAAAGAAGGCTGAGTGCCAAAGAATCGATGCTTTTGAACTGTGGTATTGGAGAAGACTTACGAGAGTCCCTTGGACAGCAAGGAAATCAAAACAGTCAATCCTAAAGGAAATCAATCATGAATATTCATTGGAAGGACTGATGCTGAAGCTGAAGCTCTAATCCTTTGGCGACGTGATGTGAAGAGCCAAGTCACTGGAAAAGATTGTGATGCTAGGGAAGATTGAGGGCAGGAGGAAAAGTGGGTAACAGAGGATGAGATGGTTGGATGACATCACCAACTCAATGGACAAAAGTTTGAGTAAACTCTGGGAGATAGTGAAGGACAGGGAAGCCTGTCACAGTGCAGTCCATGGGGTTGCAAAGAGTCCAACATGACTTAGCAACTGAACAGCAAATAGAGTCTATTTCCAGATAAGTTTTAGACTTCCCCTTTTGAAAGAGGCTATAAGAATACTGGAAAAAAGGATTCCTTGAAGACGACAAAGATGATGTGATTTCCATTTAGGTACCTTAGTATCTTGAGTAACTTATTAAAATTATCTTAGATTTAAAATCTATATTCTTAACCTTTCTGTTCTTTAGGCTCTAGATAGATTTTGACTTTTTATTTGTAAAATCAAAAATAGCAAAATCACAACTTTGACCAGAAAGATTTTAAATGTTAAAGTAACGCTAGGTCTTGGAACAAACCTAGAAAATTATGAATAGAAGCTAATTTTTCACCAATAAGTTTACAAACTGACAAACTACTCTGAAAACTGCTCTCTTCTAAGAGGAGATAGTAAATCAGTCTTGAAAGATGAGTGAAAGGATGAATATATCCTAGGCAAGGGGATGATGTGCATAGAGGTACTGCTATGAGTATCCATTGTAAGTTTGGAGGTTGTAGGGTCACCAAGTTATAAGTAACAGACAATTTACATTGACAGAAGTAAAAATGGAATTATAGCTTACACAAGTAAATACACACAACTGAGCCATCTCCTAATATACCTCTCAATCATTCCAGACTATAAGTTCCAAAGTGTCAAAGGCAAATGCAGTTTTTGTTTACAGGGAGTCAAGGCATGGGTACACAATCAGAACTCTCTTCCAATCTCTGGGCTCTTAATTATTTAATACATTGACTTCATTCTCAAATAGGTGTTTTATAAGCAGCAGAAAGGATAGCTATTATCAATCCCAAGCCTATCCTTCCCTTATACTTTTTTTCTGAGTTCATGGAGCTAATCTTAAGAGTGACTCGTCAACTTTTCCTAAGTGAATCATCCATCACTGAAACAATCATGGTGATCTAAAAACTATAATATATGTGCTGAACACAAATATCATTCCACTTCTCATGGAGTAAAGGGGAAGCAGTCCATGGAAAAGATTCATCAGGGAAAAGAGAATTTCATCTACTAGAAGCAGGAGGGACTAGATCCTGGAGAAATAAAAACATCCAATGCTCAGTACATGGAAGTCTAAATAGGCCGTCCTGCCAGAATGAACATGTTCAGTGTGGAGCCACAACCAATACGGGAGGAAAGTTAATTCCAAGTAGATTGTGGGAGATCTTGAGAACAAGTGTATTTTTAGTTTACCCTGCTTTATAATAGAGTAATGATGCTGTAAAAGTCATATATTAAGAAGATTCATCCAGTAGTAGAATAGATAGCAATAAGGAGTGAGGGATAACAAGCAGAGGTCTTGGATTACTTTGAACATCCAGGGTTGAGGTGATAGTGCTTATGGCTGTGGAAATAAAACTTAGAAAGCATGTATGAGATGCTGAAAAAGAAAAATTGACATGACTTTTTGAAGTCCGGGTTAAAGAGAGAGATAAGAAAAAAATACTGGTAGGGAGACTTCAAGGAAAACACTAGACTGAACCCTGGGTTATAGGGTAAGGAATGTTTAACTTTGTTTTCTTTTTTATGTGATTCCTAAATCTTAATGCAGTGCTACAAAACTAAAGACATTGTGAATATATGTGTAATTTTTATTTTTTTAATAGTCCCAGTGAATACTTCTAAGATATTGTTGCTATACTCAACAACTCCCCATATATACAGCTTCACAAACTCCTGCCTTTTTGGTCTGTGAATTTTTGTAACTTTGTAAATTCAAAGACTATACCATACTGAGATAAAAGAAACCTGGGAAGTTGGATAATATAAGTTATATCAGAAAGTAACTTAAAACTATGAGGGGCAAGGGTCAAAAGCCCTTGCTTACTTTGAATGTGTATTTCTAAATTTACAGAAAAGAGGACTCTTGAGAAGACAAATTTTACCCACATATATTGTATATGATACGTATTTATTGATACTGGTAACAGAGAAGTTATGTGTAATAAGTAGAAGACAGACAAGAGATGAGGCCTTTGGCTCTCAGAAAGGGTATACCAACAAAACCCCCTACTTAAAAATTTCACATAGTATTCAGAATAGGGCAGTTATGCTCTTTTAAGTCTCTCGGTTCTTATCCCAGGGCCTGACGCACAGCAGCCCCAAGGAAGTAATGGACAGAAGGAAGTCAGCAAGTATGGGTTTGTGTGATGACTCAGTGTAGCCTTTGGCCCCCTGCAATTCTGAGTTAGGTCACTAGATGGCAGGGCGAACCTGCAATTTCTCTTTGGGACCTCGCTTTGTGGAGGATGATCCTCTTGGGAACTGTCAGGGTGGCTTCTTGGAAGCCATACAAAGCAGCTGGAAGGACAGAATCCCCCTCCCCACCATCCTGAATCTTTAACCAGGGGAGTCAACCAGAGGGCCGGGTGTCAGGCCTGGTTACTTGAGGTTTCCCGTGAGTCTGTTCCCCTACCTACTGCAGGAAGCTCTCATTCCTGGTCCTCTTTCTGTCAGGGAAGTTATTTTCTCAAGGACTAGGGTCCTCATATGAATACAACCCTCTGTTCATCCCTCAACATATTTCTAGCTTTAAGTATCTTTCTTATGTCCATTTAACAGCTTGAGGACTGAGACTTACAGGGTGAGAGGATTTGCTTAAGTCACAATGCTCAGGTCAGAATGGAGTAGAATCAGATGTGTGTATGTCCCCTCTCTTGCCCTCCCTCCTGCCTTAGGGTCTGGTGATGATTAGGCACTGGAAGGAATGTGGAGGAGGGGCAGCTGGTATCTAGTTCAGCTATCCCTGGATGGAACTAGCTTTTCCTTGGCCCTTCTAGCAGAGAATGTCCTTCTTACTCCTCTCTCTCTCCCATTCTACTGCCCAGCAACTCTCCTCCTTATGGACCTTCCTGTCCAGGACAGTCTCACCTGCATCCCCAAACTCCCATTCAAGAGAAGTGATCGTGTGGACTGGTTGGGTTCCTCTGACCTCAGTTCAGTTCAATTCAGTTCAGTCGCTCAGTCATGTCTGACTCTTTGCGACCCCATGGACCACAGCACACCAGGCCTCCCTGTTCATCACCAACTCCCAGAGTTTACTCAGACTCATGTCCATTGAGTCGGTGATGCCATCCAACCATCTAACCCTCTGTCATCCCCTTCTCCTCCTGCCTTCAATCTTTCCCAGCATCAGGGTCTTTTCAAATGAGTCAACTCTTCGCAAAAGGTGGCCAAAGTATTGCAGTTTCAGCTTCAGCATCAGTTCTTCCAAAGAACACTCAGGACTGATCTCCTTTAGGGATGGACGGTTGGATCTCCTTGCAGTCCAAGGGACTCTCAAGAGTCTTCTCCAACACCACAGTTCAAAAGCATCAATTGTTTGGCACTCAGCTTTCTTTATAGTCCAATACTCACATCCATACATGACTACTGGAAAAACCATAGCCTTGACTAGATGGACCTTTGTTGGCAAAGTAATGTGTCTGCTTTTTAATATGCTGTCTAGGTTCCTCTGACCTAAGAGGGTTATCAGTCTTCTTGGGCTGCCATAATAAGATATCACTGAATAGGTGGCTTAAACAACGTAGACTTATTTTCTCACATTTCTGGATACTAGAAGCCCAAGATAAAGGTGACAACAGAGATTGTTTCAGATGGTTTTTACAAGGCTATAGGTGCCATGTTGCCTGTTTTTTGTGTCCTCTCATGGGCTTCTCCGTGTGAGTGCACAGAGATAGGTAGCCTCAGAGCCCAGAAGCAGCCAGGCCCACCCACCCCTCTTCACTCCATGGCTTTCATGAGGCTTACCTAGAGGAATCCCTGATGCTACTTATGCTGATGAAGGGCCCACTTGGGGCATTCATGGACTCCCTGTGTACAAACATGAGCATGCAAATATACCTACTGAGCTAGTTACCAAAGAACTCCTAGCAACAGACTTACTCTTCCACACATCCTCTGTGATAAGCCACAAAATTCCTTTAAGCATTTCTCTTTTAAAGTGAGCATGATCACAAATGTAAGTTGATACAACCACTAAAAAACTAAAAATAGAACTACCATATGATCCAGCAATCCCACTCCTGGGTATATATTCCAAGAATATATGCAATAGGACATTGCTCAGCCATAAAAAAGAATGAAACCATACCGCTTGCAGCAATATAGATGGGGCTAGAGATTATCATACTAAGTGAAGTAAGTCAAAGACAAAGATCATATGACATCACTTCTGTGTAGAATCCGATTTTTTTAAATGATAGAAATGAACTTAATCAAGAAACAGAAACAGACTTGCAGATATTGAAAACAAGCTTATGGTTACCAAAGGGAAAATATGGGTGGGCAGAAGGGATAGATCAGGAACTTGGGATTAACATATACACACTACTATATATAAGATAGATAACTAACAAGGACCTACTGCATAGCACAGAGAACACTATTTAATATTCTATGATAACCAATATGAGAAAATAATATGAAAAAGAATGAATATATGTATATATATGTATATAATTGAATCACTTTGCTGTACATCTGAAATTAACACAAGATTATCAACTATAATCCAATAAAACTAAAAAAATAAAGAGATCACTAACAGCTTTTACAATAGGGGGCACTAGAGAAAAGGTGAAAGAAAAAGGGACCCTCTTTTTCCAGACACAGCTTGACCTGAGAATATCCTGGGATCTCTGCCCCTGCCAAGACCCAGCAGGAAGACCCTCCTTGAGTTAGTGAGCACAAGACCAACGTGATCACGTAGAGAGGGCTCCGTGTAGCCCTCTCGGAGGGAATTCTGGACCTCAGGCTATTTTACCTGCAGTTCAGTTCAGTTCAGTCACTCAGTTGAGTCCGACTCTTTGCGACCCCATGAATAGCAGCACGCCAGGCCTCCCTGTCCAACACCAACTCCCGGAGTTCACTCAGACTCACGTCCATTGAGTCAGTGATGCCATCCAGTCATCTCATCCTCTGTCATCCCCTTCTCCTTCTGCCCCCAATCCCTCCCAGCTTCAGAGTCTTTTCCAATGAGTCAACTCTTCACATGAGGTGGCCAAAGCAATGGAGATTCAGCTTTAGCATCATTCCTTCCAAAGAAATCCCAGGGCTGATCTCCTTCAGAATGGACTGGTTGGATCTCCTTGCAGTCCAAGGGACTCTCAAGGGTCTTCTCCAACACCACAGTTCAAAAGCATCAATTCTTCGGCACTCAGCCTTCGTCACAGTCCAACTCTCACATCCATACATGACCACAGCAAAAACCATAGCCTTGACTAGACAGACTTTTGTTGGCAAAGTAATGTCTCTGCTTTTCAATAAGCTATCTAGGTTGGTCATAACTTTCCTTCCAAGGAATAAGCGTCCTTTAATTTCATGACTACATTTACCATCTGTAGTGATTTTGGAGCCCCAAAAAATAAAGTCTGACACTGTTTCCACTGTTTCCCCATCTATTTCCCATGAAGTGATGGGACCAGATGCCATGATCTTCGTTTTCTGAATGTTGAGCTTTAAGCCAACTTTTTCACTCTCCACTTTCACTTTCATCAAAAGGCTTTTGAGTTCCTCTTCACTTTCTGCCATAAGGGTGGTGTCATCTGCATATCTGAGGTTATTGATATTTCTCTCGGCAATCTTGATTCCAGCTTGTGTTTATTCCAGTCCAGCGTTTCTCATGATGTACTCTGCATTTAAGTTAAATAAGCAGGGTGACAATATACAGCCTTTACATACTCCTTTCCCGATTTGGAACCAGTCTGTTGTTCCATGTCCAGTTCTAACTGTTGCTTCCTGACCTGCATACAAATTTCTCAAGAGGCAGGCCAGGTGGTCTGGTATTCCCATCTCTTTCAGAATTTTCCACAGTTTACTGTGATCCACACAGTCAAAGGCTTTGGCATAGTCAATAAAGCAGAAATAGATGTTTTTCTGGAACTCTCTTGCTTTTTCCATGATCCAGCGGGTGTTGGCAATTTGATCTCTGGTTCCTCTGCCTTTTCTAAAACCAGCTTGAACATCTGGAAGTTCACGGTTTACGTACTGCTGAAGCCTGGCTTGGAGAATTTTGAGCATTACTTTATTAGCATGTGAGATGAGTGCAATTGTGCGGTAGTTTGATCATTCTTTGGCATTGCCTTTCTTTGGGATTGGAATGAAAACTGACCTTTTCCAGTCTTGTGGCCACTGCTGAGTTTTCCAAATTTGCTGGCATACTGAGTGCAGCACTTTCACAGCATCATCTTTCAGGATTTGAAATAGCTCAACTGGAATTCCATCACCTCCACTAGCTTTGTTCATAGTGATGCTTTCTAAGGCCCACTTGGCTTCACATTCCAGCATGTCTGGCTCTAGATGAGTGATCACACCATCGTGATTATCTGGGTCATGAAGATCTTTTTTTTTTCCAGTTCTTCTGTGTATTCTTGCCACCTCTTTTTAATATCTTTTGCTTCTGTTAGGTCCATACTATTTCTGTCCTTTATCAAGCTCATCTTTGCATGAAATGTTCCCTTGGTATCTCTAATTTTCTTGAAGAGATCTCTAGTCTTTCCCATTCTGTTGTTTTCCTCTATTTCTTTGCCTTGATCACTGAGGAAGGCTTTCTTATCTCCTCTTGCTATTCTTTGGAACTCTGCATTCAGATGCTTATATCTTTCCTTTTCTCCTTTGCTTTTCGTTTCTCTTCTTTCACAGGTATTTGTAAGGCAGCCTCAGACAGCCATTTTGCTTTTTTGCATTTCTTTCCCATGGGGATGGTCTTGATCCCTGTCTCCTGTACAGTGTCACGAACCTCATTCCATAGTTCAT
Organism: Bubalus kerabau; assembly: GCF_029407905.1. Classification (NCBI taxonomy): domain Eukaryota; kingdom Metazoa; phylum Chordata; class Mammalia; order Artiodactyla; family Bovidae; genus Bubalus; species Bubalus kerabau. Next base: position 9,034,213 of record NC_073645.1, read on the forward strand.
CAGGCACTCTATCTATCAGATCTAGGCCCTTAAATCTATTTCTCACTTCCACTGTATAATCATAAGGGATTTGATTTAGGTCATACCTGAATGGTCTAGTGGTTTTCCCTACTTTCTTCAATTTAAGTCTGAATTTGCCAATAAGGAGTTCATGTTCTGAGCCACAGTCAGGTCCCAGTCTTGTGTTTGCTGACTGTATAGAGCTTCTCCATCTTTGGCTGCAAAGAATATAATCAATCTGATTTCAGTGTTGTCCATCTGGTGATGTCCATGTGTAGAGTCTTCTCTTGTATTGTTGGAAGAGGGTGTTTGCTATGACCAGTGAGTTCTCTTGCCAAAACTCTATTAGTCTTTGCCCTGCATCATTCTGTACTCCAAGGCCAAATTTGCCGGTTACCCCAGGTGTTTCTTGACTTCCTACTTTTGCATTCCAGTCCCCTATAATGACGGAGAAGGCAATGGCACCCCACTCCAGTACTCTTGCCTGGAAAATCCCATGAATGGAAAAGCCTGGAAGGCTGCAGTCCATGGGGTCGCTAAGAGTCGTGCATGACTGAGCGACTTCCCTTTCACTTTTCACTTTCATGCATTGGAGAAGGAAATGGCAACCCACTCCAGTATTCTTGCCTGGAGAATCCCAGGGACGGAGGAGCCTGGTGGGCTGCCGTCTCTGGGGTCGCACAGAGTTGGACACGACTGAAGTGACTTAGCAGCAGCAGCAGCAGCCCCTATAATGAAAAGGACATCTTTTTTGGGTGTTAGTTCTAAAAGGTCTTGTAGGTCTTCATAGAACTGTTCAACTTCAGCTTCTTCAGCATTACTGGTTGGGGCATAGACTTGGATTACTGTGATACTGAATGGTTTGCCTTGGAAACGAACAGAGATCATTCTGTCGTTTTTGAGATTGCATCCAAGTACTGCATTTCAGACTCTTTTGTTGACCATGATGGCTACTGCATTTCTTCTGAGGGATTCCTGCCCGCAGTAGTAGATATAATGGTCATCTGAGTTAAATTCACCCATTCCAGTCCTTTTTAGTTCGCTGATTCCTAGAATGTTGATGTTCACTCTTGCCATTTCTTGTTTGACCACTTCCAGTTTGCCTTGATTCATGGACCTGACATTCCAGGTTCCTATGCAATATTGCTCTTTACAGCATCAGACCTTGCTTCTATCACCAGTCACATCCACAGCTGGGTATTGTTTTTGCTTTGGCTCCATCCCTTCATTCTTTCTGGAGTTATTTCTCCACTGATCTCCAGTAGCATATTGGGCACCTACTGATCTGGGGAGTTCCTCTTTTGTTATCCTATCATTTTGCCTTTTCATACTGTTCATGGGGTTCTCAAGGCAAGAATACTGAAGTGGTTTGCCATTCCCTTTGCCAGTGGACCACATTCTGTTGGATCTCTCCACCATGACCCGCCTATCTTGGGTTGCCCCAGGGGCATGGCTTAGTTTCATTGAGTTAGACAAGGCTGTGGTCCTAGTGTGATTAGATTGACTAGTTTTCTGTGAGTATGGTTTCAGTGTGTCTGCCCTCTGATGCCCTCTTGCAACACCTACCATTTTACTTGGGTTTCTCTTTCCTTGGGCGTGGGGTATCTCTTCACAGCTGCTCCTTACCTTGGACAAGGGGTATCTCCTCCCGCCGCCCTTCCTGACCTTCAAAGTGGTATAGCTCCTCTAGGCCCTCCTGCGCCCACGCAGCCACCGCTCCTTGGAAGTGGGGTTGCTCCTCCTGGCCACCACCCCTGGCCTCGGGCTTGGGGGTGTGGGGTAGCTCCTCCCGGTCGCCGCCCCTGACCTCGGACGTAGGGTAGCTCTTCTTGGCCGCGCTTAGTGCGCCGGTCGCAGCCGCCCAGGCTTGTATTTTGCCTGCAACACTGCCTTAATTTCTCCTCCTCATGCCCCTCCCTGAGGCATGTCTCTTAAAATCATGGATAAGCATGCTCCATGCCTGCTGCAACTGTGCCCCTGGCCAAAATCCGAGGCTCAGAAAGAATATATGGTCTGACTTAAACTCACCATCATGAGCCCAAACCATATCTTCAGGTTCCAAATTTCATACTATACTGTTTTCATATGGGGTTGCCCAAGAACACTGCTTCCCACAGTAAGAAGACTATTGTGCCACCATTCTGAAGGCAATGAAGGCTTTGTCTTAGCAGACTGGTGTGATGAGCTGAATGTCATGCCTTCTGAGTGTGGATCAGAAGACACCGTACCATGACACAGGCATGGCAGTGTTGTCCTTGTTCACAGATGAAGAAACAGGATCTGAAGGAGATGGAACTTGGCCAAAGTCATATAGCCAGGAAGTGGCAGAGCTGGGATTCCATCCCACTAGGGACAGGAGTATAGAAGGGCAGGAAGTCCTTCTAGAGATCAAAGAGTCAGCATCATTGTCTTTGTGGAGGTGCCAGAGTAGAGGCAGTGCTGGGAAGGGCCTAAGGTCCAGAACAAATGCATGCAGTGACCTTATCTATGAAGCAAAGTGCAGACTGGACAGTTGGGACTGAAGGAGGATAGAAAAGGCCTCCTGGAGACTGTGGAAATGAGATGAGACTCACAGCTGTAGCCACAACAGTGGCTCAACCTTCAGATTGACTCTCATCCAGATGTTTGTCCCTTCCCAGCACAGTTCCAGGAAGCTTTGTGACCTCTGGACTAAGTGTTCAGTGCAAACAAATACAGTCATCAAAGCTAGCACCTCCAGTCTGACCTGGAGTCCTCTACCTCATTCAACCTCCTGCCACTTTGGAGTAGGAACAAGGGGAAAGTCTGGATGCTGAAGAATAAGGGAGACACATGAACAAGTTGCAGCAGATGGTTTTAAGCTCTGGATCTCTTAGTCTCTGCCCTGCTTCAGGCATCTGGCTCTTTGCCACCCTGGACATTTTTTCAGGTCTATGGAATGGGTCAGCAGGAAGTAAGGAAATGAGACCTTTCATAAGCCAAGGACAGGCTAGTTGGAAGGATCTGGTGGGCAGGGGAGGAAGGGGGAGTCTCATCCATATTTCTTGTGGTGTTTGGAGGCCTCTACCACACCCTCACCACATGGCTCTGCAACCTCTATTTGAAACTCTTATGATGGGTCCCTCACCACCCTAAAAGGACATTTTATGACAGCTCTATTGGAAATGTCCAGAATTGAATAGATGTTGCTTCAGAGTTATTGCTCTATCCTTCTTGACCACTGGCAGATAATTCAAGCCATCCACTTACAAGGTATCCATTATATCTCCTTCAGTCAGCAGAATGACACTCAGACATTCAAGTCAGAAGTGTGTGTGCCCAAACAAATTTCTTTTTCTGCTCACTATCTCACACTCAACCAATTCCTAAGCTCTGTCAATTATACATTATGGATGTTTCTCAAATGTATCTAGTTTCTTGATCTAATTTCTTTTACCCTGATTCTGGCCACCATCATCTGCCATTTAGATGGTAGTGAGAATGGCATCACCGATGCAATGAACATGAACTTGGGCAAACTCTGGGGGATGGTGAGGGACAGGGAGGCCTGGCGTGCTGCAGTCCACGGGGTCACAAGGAGCTGGACACGACTGGACAACTGAACAACAACAGCAGCAAAGTACTTCCTTGCTGGTCATCTTTTTTCCAGTTTCATGCTCTCCAATCATTCTCCATATTTTACTCAAAACAAGATTTGAAAATTCAACTGTGATCCTTCCTCTCCTATTGGAATTTCTCTAATGACCTTTGGTTGGAGGTCCAAAGTCTTACACAGTTTGTAAGTCATATCATCAATCGGCTTATGCCTTATCTCTCACCATTTGGCTGTCACACTATAAGACCAATAAGACTAACTAATATTATCCTTGGGAACCTGGCCTACTTTTTCTCACTTTCAAGCCATTGCACAGACTATTCCCATTGTGAAGTTTGGACAAAGCACTGAATGAAGCAAGGATAGTCTTTAGATCACCCACAACTTCCTTAAGACTCTCTCTGGAAACTTTTTCATGTGAAATCATTTTAGTCTCATAGACAAGTTGAAGAAATCATAATGAAAAGTCTCAGGTATTCTTCCTCCATCATTCACCAATGGTAGGATCTAACATATCAGAGTACAAGCATCAAAACCTGCAAGCTGACATCAAAACAATACAATATGGGTTTTACTTGCATTTAACCATTATTTACCTGAATTCCTTTTTTCTTGGTGTTTAGTTCTATGAAATGCTATTGCCATGATAGGTTTGTCTCATCATCACAGTTAAGACAGAACTAGTCCATCACCCACAATGAAACGTTCTTGTTCGGCATCTTTATCTTCTCCCTGAAGCCCTATTCCCTGCCAACTGCTGATATGGCCTCCCTTATTTAATTGTGCCATTTCAAGAATATTATATGAAAAGAATAATACAGTCTGTAAGCTTCCAAGTTTATATTGATTTTACTTAACATAATGTCCTTGAAATTCATCCAAGTTATTGTATTAATTGCTGCTTCTTTTCCTGTGAATTTTCCATGGTTTATTTATCCATTTGCTTGTTGAAGGATAACTGGGTAATTTCCAGGGTCTTTTTTTATTTGCTATTAAAAATGATGTTTCCAAAATGTGTTATTTACACATATTTATTTTTTAAACTTAGGAAGGAAATTCTGATACATGTCATAACATGGATGAACCTTGAAGGCATTAAGATAAGTGAAATAAGTCAGTCACAAAAAGACCAATCCTGTATGATTCCACTTATATAAGACACCTAGAGTAGCCAAGCTCATAGAGACAAAAATAAAACAGCAGTCACTACAGGTTGGGGCTGACGTTGGGGTTGGAAATAGGGAAATACTGTTTAATAGGTACAGAGTTTCAGTTTGGGATAACACTGCCAAACTGTACACTTAATAATGGTCAAAATGGTAAAATTGTATGTTGTTTATACTTACCAGAATAAAAGCTAGAAAAGTAAAGTAAATGGATAGAATATAACATCATGGAATATAAGAAATATTTAAAAAAATAAAGTTAAGATGGTAGAGAGGAGGACCACTTAAAGTAGTCAACACAGGTTTCTCTGAGGCAGGAACATTTCAACAGAAGAGAAAGAGCCAGCCAGTGACATGACAGAGGACATTCAGGCTGGGTGAAGTCCAAGGCCAGAGCCTGAGACAGGGGTGGTCTTGGTGTGTCAAAAGCAGCAGGGTGTTTGCCGCGCCTTCATGGATGAGTGTCTGTGCACATCTGCGTGTGTGTGTGTATGGCTAGTATGCACAAGCATGAGTGCATTCATAGGTATCTTTATGTTTCTCTGTTGAAGACATGAATCTTGAACACAATTAACCATGTGAACCAACTCATGTTGGCCCAGAAATGAGAACTGTCAAAATACTGACAATTTGAAGTGGGAATTGTGCAGTATCAAAGAAAACTGCCACCCAGCACTGTACCAGAAGCCCCTGGGAAATCCTCCTAAGAGGAATTATTTATTAATCTGGGGTTGAAGGCCAGGCAGGCCCATGTTGTCCCTGTCCACCAGGCTGATTGGACTTTGTATTGCCAAGCCCAGCCTCCTCCCTTACCCTAAGGCATCTGCCAGCACCCTGCTAGAGGGCCAGTTTCCTTGTGACTATATCCCTGATCAGCAGAAGCCCTGGTGAGTACTTGGTAAATGGATCTGGGGTCCTGGGTCATGTAGTTAGGGCTTTGACTTGATCTTGGAGGCCTATAAGAGACTTTCTGGAGTGGGGGAGGTGGGGAGAGGGCAAGTAGAAGCCATGATGGAGTGTCTCTTTCTCTGCTTATGCTGGGGCATCTGGAACTTTCCTGGATTCACCTGAACATTTGCAAATGAGATTGTACCTTTGTTTTCAAAGAGAGCCAAGAGGGACTAGACCCTGGATCCTGGGCTGCTGAGGTTTCCTGGGGGAGGGACATCTAGAAAAGAACTTTGAAGATCAGATGAAATGTTAGGATTGAAAAATGAGAAGGGTATTCAAGGAATATTGACAGTGATCTTGACATATAGGACGCACAGAACACCTGTCAGGAAATAGAGGGGGATCTAGCATCCTACCTGGGCTAAGACAGTGAGAAATTTCCAGAGAAAATTCTCCCCCTGGCAAGTCTTTCTTGCAGTGAGAAACAAACATCAAGAGAAAGCAAACTCAAGTTAATTGTGGCTGGGGTAGTAACTAGTAGTGACTCTTCCTCTCTGGATCATTAGCTTGCAGCTCAGTGCCTGCCACTGAGTAGATGTTGGTTATCTGGCACTCAGGGCAAAAGACTGTCCAGATTTAAGGATGGGATGCAGGTGGCAGTAGGGCCCAAGTGGGAGAAGTGCAAGAGCAAGCTAGGTCTCCATTCACGATTACTCCCTAAGCCAGCAGGCATGAGTCTCTGGCCATGAGTATGCCTATTTGCTCTTGCAAAGGACACAGAGAACATAATCAGATATTTCTGCAGTAGCACCAGAGGACAGGCACTGGTGACTCCTTCCTCTCAACAATGCAATTATTTACATCTACCTTTATTGAAGTATTAATTAACCAGTGTTATTGAAGGATTTATTAACACATTTCCAAATTCCCAGTTTGGAGACCAGGAATGGATTTTCCACCTCTACATCACATGTGCCCAGTATAGGTTATAGGTTCATTAAATATGTGTAGATAAAGAGAACAAGATGAGATAATCTTCCTTGACTTTTCTTACACCAAGGTGAGGACCATGTCGCTGTTTACGGCACTTCCTTTTCTTCTCCTGAGTGTGGTGACAGCATCTTGTGCAGACAAAGAAACAGAGAACTGTGAGTATATCCAGAAGACCTGCCCCATGATTGCCTGTGATCCTCCCGGCATCAACGGCATCCCAGGCAAAGATGGGCGCGATGGTGCCAAGGGAGAAAAGGGAGAACCAGGTACAGTTTGGGCTGTTCTTTCTCTGCAACTCTTTATCTCCCAAAGAAAACTGCCTGGATTGGGAGGAGGGCAATGTATTCATGCCTCTTGTATTACTCTCAACTACATATTCTCATTTGAAACAGAGATACAGCTCTGATTCTGGCATCCCAGACTCTCACACAGAAACTGCTGACATTTGGTGGTCCTGCCGGCTCAGGGAGTTGACCCTCAAAGCATCCTGTGGGACATAGGAGGCTTTTCTTCTGTGGTCCTTAAAAACAGCAGCTCAGAAAAGTTATCCCTAAGTCAATGTCTCCTTTCCCCTGGGAAGGGATTGGGCATCATATTTTTTGGAGAAATAGAGAGGAACACAAATATTGAGTCATGTTTCCTTTTTCCTCCAACAGATCAAGGACTCAGAGGCTCGCAGGGCCCTCCTGGAAAGATGGGGCCTCAAGGAACACCAGGGATCCCTGGGATACCAGGACCAATAGGCCAAAAAGGAGACCCTGGAGAAAATATGGGTAAGGAGTTTACTTTAGCAAGGGCCAGGCTGAAGTCCCCTGGGGTCTGTGGGCTCAAGTATCATGTGGGACATGCCCCTTCTGCTGCTTCCTGGGGAGATGCCCAACTCTGCTTCCTGACTAAGCAGCCTCCAGCTTCTCTAGGTTACTTAGAGCCTCAGGGGTTCCTATCAATTCCTGAATACAGAGTCACAAACCGTTCAGAGCCAAACCCTCGCCAGATGCCTGCTGGAGGATCTGAGCCCTGGATATCCTTCAACTGAAACAATTTGGTCCAAAAGGGAGAATATATGTATTGGGCTTATTATGCCTATTTTCACAAGAGTGGTAGATACATGGTATGTCAATTATCTCTTACTTCATGAGAAACAACACACAGCCATTTATTTAAATCAAAATTCTGTGAATCGAATAATTTCTTTGCTGGTCTCAGCCAGACTCACTCATGTATCAACTGATGGCCAGTGGTCTCACGTACATGTTGGCTATTGTGCACCCATCAGCTGGAGTGATGAAGGTGGCTGAGCCACGGGTTCTCATCCTCCTGTTGACTCACCTGGCCTTAATCACACAGAGGTGATAACAGGATTCAGACGAAAAGGAAGAGCGGAAGGCTTAAGGCCTCCTTAAGGCTTGGGATACATACACTATTGCTTCCACCACACTGTATTGATCAACACAAGTCCCAAGCCCGGCTCAGATTCAAGGAGTGGGGAATAGACTCCATTTCCTCAGAGAAGCTGCATCATATCCAAGTCATTTTTGCCATCTACTACACATAGCTTGTCTCATGCCCTCCCCCATGGATAATGGACAACTCACAGAAATCCTAGTTCACTGATTAACAGGACAAACTCAGGGAAAAACAAACAACAAAATGAACAAAAACAAAACATTGCCAAAGATGAAACTCTGTAGACTTTATAGTCAGGATTCACCAGCTCATAATAATTCTTCAATTAGTTTGTTCCACAATTTTGTCCATGATAGAGCTATTTGTTTGGAGAAATAAAACAATTAGTGACTAGCTTGGCATGTGGAGAGCTATAATGCTATTAACAAATCAACAGGGAATGTATGTATGTGCATGTGTGTGTGGGAATGTATGTGTCTATAAAGTGTCTTCACATATATTCAACAGATGAAGAGTCATGTTTTGGGTTAGATGGAAATAAAGACAATTTTCCTTCTTTTTGCTTCTTGATATTTTTCATTTTTTTTTCAAAGAGCAAATATCAATATAAAATAAACTTTTAATTTTATTTATTTATTTTTTTTTAGTTTCAAAAGGTACCCTACCCCCTTATAGTTCTAAGATAACTTCTTAACAACACTCTTTCACTTAATTTTCTAGGTGACTATATTAGCCTGGCTACTTCAGAAAGAGCAACTCTACGATCTGAATTGAACCAGATCAAAAACTGTAAGCCTTCTCTCTTTTCAGGCAGCTTGAAGTTTGGTAAAGTGAAAGACAACATTTATTGAATATGTTTAATTTTCTAGTATCTGGATAGGTGTCTATTCATATTCTGATTTCATGAAATCCTCACAACAACTTTTGGTATAAATGAAGGCAAAGAAAAAGTACATAATTTGCTCAAAAGCATAGAACTAATGAGTAGCAGAGCAATTTATAAACTGAAGTCAGTATGATACCAGAGAGGACTACCCAGGTGGCTCAGTGGTAAACATTCCACCTGCCAATGCAGGAGATGTAGGAGACGCAGCTTTGATCCCTGGGTTGGGAAGATCCCCTGGAGTAGGAAATGGCAACCCACTTCAGTATTCTTGCCTGGAAAATTCCATGGACAGAGGAGCCCGGTGGGTTGCAATCCATGGGGCCTCAAAGAGTCAGACACAGCTGACCAAATGAGCATCCATGCATGCTAATACCAGAGACCCCGATTCTGCTTCTTTATATCACAGTGTACAGCGTACATACAGGTCACTGAAAATGGGGCCAAACCTCTCTCCCTTTGTTATGCTGGTCCTGAGAACTGGCAATGGGGCTTAACCTGTTACTTGCCCTGAGACAAATATTCTAAGAAATGTACATTTATTTATGTTACTATTGGGTTAAAACTTAGAACTCTAAATTATGTGTATTCTAGAATATGGTCCAAAGAGACAAAGGCCTTTGTTCCAGTCCGTCTGTTCAGATTAGGGCTGCTAGACTTAACCAAAAAAAAGCTTACTGAGTTAAATCTGAATTTCAGGTAAACAACAGCATTTTTTTTTTTTTTTTGGTATATGTGTGTCCTAAAAACTGCATATGAGATCTTTATACTAAAATTTTTAAAAATCCACTGCTTTTCTATAATTCAAATGTAACTGGACATACCATATTTTATGTGGCATCTGTACTATAGAAACATTCATCCAGAAAAATATCTTGGGCTGGACTTAGAGACAAACCGTGTCACCTATATTTTCCCATTTTAGGGCTAATCTTCTCTCTGGGCAAAAGAGTTGGGAAGAAGGCATTTTTTACCAATGGTAAAAAGATGCCTTTTAATGAAGTGAAGACTCTATGTGCGCAGTTCCATGGCCGTGTGGCCACCCCTATGAATGCTGAAGAAAACAGGGCCCTCAAGGATTTAGTCACTGAAGAGGCCTTCCTGGGCATCACAGATCAGGAGACTGAAGGCAACTTTGTGGATCTGACAGGAAGGAGGGTGACCTACCAAAACTGGAATGACGGCGAGCCTAACAACGCTTCTCCTGGGGAGCACTGTGTGACACTTTTGTTGGACGGCAAATGGAATGACATCGCTTGTTCCGCCTCCTTTTTGACTGTCTGCGAATTCTCTATCTGAGGGAGCATGAGCCTCAAGTCCTCCTGTTCCTTTACTCATCTCATGGGCCCACAACCTTGTTTGGAGGATAAATATATGTCAATTTCACACACCCCGTACTGAGTTGCTCTTTTGTGGGGAAACAGAGACAATGAGAAGAATGGATTGAGAATGATGAGATGTGGAACTGAAAAGCGTGAAGAGACTTATAGTGGTGTAAGAGTTTCTGGTTCAGACCGAGTCACTAATAATAATTATTTCAGGAACAAGAAAATAATGGTAGTAACAGTAGCAACAGCAGTAATAGTGGGAGCACTAATAACATATTTTAAAATGTTTACTATGAGTCAGACATTACATGTAAGATTATACATTAAGTATCTAATTTAATGATGCTGTTCATTTTTGTTTGAGACTATAAAGAAAGCTAAGTGCAGAAGAATTGATGCTTTTGAACTGTGGTGTTGGAGAAGACTCTTGAGAGTCCCTTGGACTGTAAGGAGATCCAGCCAGTCCATTCTAAAGGAGATCAGTCCTGGGATTTCTTTGGAAGGAATGATGATAAAGGTGAAACTCCAATACTTTGGCCACCTGATGCAAAGAGCTGACTCATTTGAAAAGACCCTCATGCTGGGAAAGATTGAGGGCAGGAGGAGAAGGGGACGACAGAGGGCGAGATGGTTGGATAGCATCACCAACTCAATGGACATGGGTTTGGGTGGACTCCGGGAGTTGGTGATGGACAGGGAGGCCTGGAGTTCATGGGGTCGCAAAGAGTCAGACACGACTGAGCGACTGAATTGAACTGAACTGAATGGTACATGTATTATGTGCATGTTCAATCATATGTTTTCTTTAGCTGATAGGTATAACATCAGGCCAGGATGTTAAGCTTGATGTTTATAACATCTTACTAAATTTGAACATTTAAAATCAGTTTCTAAAAAATGTACATTAAAATATCCAGCTATGATTATGTATTTGTTTTTCATTTATTTTGCCATTTCTTGTTCTCTCTATATTGAAACCATATTAATAATCACCTAAAAATTTAGGATTACTATTTTTTACATCTTTATTCCTCTTTTCATTTTGAAATACCTTCTTTATTCCTAACAATATTTTTTCACCAGTGTTTTTTTAATGAAAGGGCCCTCATCAGCTTTCTTTCATTTAGTACTCTCATGATACATGCCATCCCATTATTTTACATTTACCTACTTCTGTCCTTATATTTAGAATGTTTCTCTTTTATTAGCATATGTTTGGCTCTTTTGAATATCTAATGTGACAATCTACTTTGGATTTACAGCTCTATCATTTAACGGCTATGTTATCTTGAGTGCTGCGATGCATGGGGTCACAAAGAGTCTGACACGACTGAGCGACTGAACTGAACTGAACTGAACTATCTTGAGTTAGACTTCTACAATCTACATTGGATTTACAGTTCTATCATTTAACGGCTATGTTATCTTGAGTTAGACTTCTGTTGAAGAGTTTAATTCATATACATTCAATTTAATTATTAATATAACTGGTTCAAATATAGCTTTTTAATTTTTAAAATCAATTCCATTCCTTTTTTACTTATTCCTTCTTTCCTGCCTTATTTTGGATTAATCATATTTATTTCCATCTTATCTATTTGATATTTAGTCAGACACTTGAACACTATTCTTTTGGTGCTTTTCCTGTGGATTATCATACACATCATTATTGCCTTATTATTTTGCATCATAAACTAATACTTGACTACTTCCCAAGCAATGCACAAATCTCACTAGAGTTTCACTCCACTTGTTCTCCTCCTGGTTTATATCTTGCTGTTCTTACATATGCATAAACTCCACAATAAATTACTCTTGTCATTGCTGTATGGACAGTTAATATTTTAGGTGTACACTTTCCAGAGATTGTTATACCTTTTTGCAGTTTTTCCACTGAGGATAATTTTCTTTCAGTGTGAAAAACTTCAATTTTCCATTTGTCACACCTTCCCTAGTGACTCTAAATATTTTGCCAGTTTTTTTTTTTTTCTCTCCAGCATGTTTGCTCTACCACACTGAGGTCAGTCTTAAGCCCAGAATTGGCAATGTCTCCCAAAGGAACAAGTATTTATCAGTAACTAGATATTGGAGAAGGCAATGGCACCCCACTCCAGCACTCTTGCCTGGAAAATCCCATGGACAGACGAGCCTGGTGGGCTGCAGTCCATGGGGTCGCTAAGAGTCAGACGTGACTGAGCGCCTTCCCTTTTACTTTTCACTTTCATGCATTGGAGAAGGAAATGGCAACCCACTCCAGTGTTCTTGCCTGGAGAATCCCAAGGACGGGGGAGCCTGGTGGGCTTCCGTCTCTGGGGTTGCACAGAGTCGGACACGACTGAAGCAACTTAGCAGCAGCAGCAGATATTGGAAGCATTATTTATAATGTATTAATAGAATTCAGTTTACCTTGTTTTCAGTGCTCTACAGTACTCTGATATGATCAAAATATAATCTTGATTAACTTTTTCTGGCTTTTTCTAATTATTATAGTGGAAGCCATGGCTTTCTGTAACCTACTCTATTTTACTTATAAGCAGAAAGCCTTATTATCCACCTAATTCCTGAATCTAGTCTTTACAAAAATTTTATCGAGAATACATCTGAGAGGACTGCTGTAACTATCTACTCTGCCCACTGCTTCTTTCTTTACTATGTTTACAGGAAAGATAACATTTGGATAATATAAAAATCATACTTCCTGCTTTAGCTCCAACATGTAAAGGGTTTGAAAGCCAAACCTCCATTCTCAAAACAAAAGCCAAGAAAGCTACACAAGCATCAGATAAATGACTTTTCTTACATCCTTCAGAGAACTGAATTCACAAGGCAAGCAGTCTAAAGATGAAGTTCCCAACCCCCTGTAGTAATTCAAGACTGAAAATTTTATTTTAACTTTTCCTGATCTCATTTTTCAGTTTCTGATTCTGCTCAGACTGAGCCAGAAGGGTGTCACTGACATCTTGTGGAGCCCGAGTCCTTCTTCAGCAACCCAGCCTAGAGCACTTTAGGAGGACATGGCTCCTCCAACCCTTGCAAGTCAGGACTTTTGACACTCCAAAATGAGTCCCTACCCCTGCTCCACAATTTCACGCTTTGAGAAGTTGGAAAGACATATAAAAAGGTCACAAGCCACACCATCGCTATGAAAGAAAGCATGAAAGCTGCTTTCCACATGAAAGCAGCAACTAAAGGCAGAAACAGAAAAATACAAAAACAGAATACAAATACAAATCAGTTCAGCTCAGTCACTCAGTTGTGTCCAACTCTTTGCAACCCCATGAATCACAGCACGCCACGCCTCCCTGTCCATCACTAACTCCCGGAGTTCACTCAAACTTATGTCGATCGAGTCGGTGATGCCAACCAGCCATCTCATCCTCTGTCACCCCCTTCTCCTCCTGCCCTCAATCCCTCCCAGCATCAGAGTCTTTCCAATGAGTCAACTCTTCACATGAGGTGGCCAAAGTATTGGCGTTTCAGCTTCAGCATTAGTCCTTCCAATGAACACTGGACTCCAATGAACACTTTAGAATGGACTGATTGGATCTCCTTGCAGTCCAAGGGACTCTCAAGAGTCTTCTCCAACACCACAGTTCAAAAGCATCAACTCTTTGGCACTCAGCTTTCTTCACAGTCAAACTCTCACATCCATACATGACCACTGGAAAAACCATAGCCTTGCCTAGACAGACCTTCATTGGCAAAGTAATGTCTCTGCTTTTTAGTATGCTGTCTAGGTTGGTCATAACTTTTCTTCCAAGGAGTAAGTGTCTTTTAATTTCATGGCTGCAATCACCATCTGCAGTGATTTTGGAGCCCCCCAAAATAAAGTCTGATGCTGTTTCCACTGTTTCCCCATCTATTCCCCATGAAGTGATGGGACCAGATGCCATGATCTTCGTTTTCTGAATGTTGAGCTTTAAGCCAACTTTTTCACTCTCCACTTTCACTTTCATCAAGAGGCTTTTGAGTTCCTCTTCACTTTCTGCCATAAGGGTGGTGTCATCTGCATATCTGAGGTTATTGATAGTTCTCCCAGCAATCTTGATTCCAGCTTGTGTTTCTTCCAGCCCAGCGTTTCTTATGATGTACTCTGCATATGAGTTAAATAAGCAGGGTGACAATATACAGCCTTGATGTACTCCTTTTCCTATTCGGAAACAGTTTGTTGTTCCATGTCCAGTTCTAACTGTTGCTTCCTGACCTGTATATACGTTTCTCAAGAGGCAGGTCAGGTGCTCTGGTATTCCCATCTCTTTCAGAATTTTCCACAGCTTATTGTGATCCACACAGTTAAAGGCTTTGGCATAGTCAATAAAGCAGAAATAGTTGTTTTTCTGGAACTCTCTTTCTTTTTCGATGATCCAGCAGATGTTGGCAATTTGATCTCTGGTTCCTCTGCCTTTTCTAAAACCAGCTTGAACAACTGGTAGTTCACGGTTCACGTATTGCTGAAGGCTGGCTTGGAGAACTTTGAGCATTACTTTACTAGTGTGTGAGATGAGGGCAATTGTGTGGTAGTTTGAGCATTCTTTGGCATTTCCTTTCTTTGGGACTGGAATGAAAACTGACCTTTTCCAGTCCTGTGGCCACTGCTGAGTTTTCCAAATTTGCTGGCATATTGAGTGCAGCACTTTCACAGCATCATCTTTGAAATCCCTTAGGAGAAATTGTGTAGCCATCATGGTCAACAAAAGAGCCCGAAATGCAGTCCTTGGATGCAATCTCAATAATGACAGAATGATCTCTGTTCATTTCCAAGGCAAACCATTTAATACCACAGTAATCCAAGTCTATGCCCCAACCAGTAACACTGAAGAAGCTGAAGTTGAATGGTTCTATGAAGACCTACAAGACCTTTTAGAACTAACACCCAAAAAAGATATCCTTTTCATTGTAGGGGACAAATACAAATACAAAATACAAAAACAGAAAAGAGAAACACTCTCAAGCCCATTTTCACCATGGTGGCAGTCAGTAACAGTGCTTAGGCCACACTCAATTTAAACACATTTGGGGAAATTTTCCCATTTTGGGTGATATTTATCAGTTCCTGTAATTGCAGGGACAAAGCAGCATCAAATATTGCCTTTTCACTCAGCGAGTGACTTTTGAGATGCTGCAACATTTGAGAAAAGGGAATACATGAGATCATGAGACCTAACCTTTATTTTCCTGTGGCCACATCTTTTTTTCCCCTTAGAACCCTGCACACTTCCTTGAAATCTCCTGATCTCAAATTTCTCTTCCCAGTGCAAAGTGTGGCAGGGGTTCTTCCTATAAGCAGCCCCCACTGCCTTAAGAGAACAGGACATCCCACACACAACGTGGGGCAACACTCCCAGTAGAGCTCATGGTTTCATCCTTAGATGCAAGGACCCATCTCTCTCTCATTTCCCACCATGCAGGTCTTATAACTAACAAGGCCTGGTACCTTGGAACCACTGCTGCTCCAGCCCCTTCCATTATGCTCTGAGGCCTCTCACCTTCGGTAGGCTCCCTTGAGTCCACATTGGTGTCTACTGGACAATTATTCTCGGAGATCCGAGTTGTTACAGCTGCTGGGGAGGCTTCTGCAGCCTGTGCTTCTGGCGCCCTTGGGGACAACCTGTAAGCTTTTGGCTCTAGGATCTCCCCAAATCTGCTTTCTTACAGCTTTGAGGTATCAGATCCTTAGATAATTTGCATTCTCTGACATCAGAAATGTTCTTTTCTGTCATATTGTGTTCTGCTTGCATTTTTTCTATATCTCTTTCCCTTTCTTTCTCTTTCCTGTATCTCCCTGTCTCGTTTTAAAGTTTTATTGCATAATATTTGAAAAGAATCCTGATTTATACTGAACAGGGCAGAGAAACGTATGTGGAGATTGGTTATGGAAGGACATAAACTGTGTGTGGTCCCATCTCACAGTCTTTGAGTCACAAATGCATCAGAAAGGTCAAGATAGTTAATGTTTGTCTTAAGCATGAACTTTCTCAGGCCAGCCCTCAGGGCACCTATGTCTGAATGGGAAATTTCAGTTTGGGTCCCTCAGTGTGGCCAATTTAATGTGATAAGTACTGCAGTGGACTGAGTTACAGCCCTCAAAGATATATCCTTGTCCTAATCCCTAGAACCTGAGAAAGTTACCTTTTATGGCAAAAGAAAAAAAACAAAAACAAAAACAAAACCAAAACCCTTATGGCAGAAAGTGAAGAGGAACTAAAAAGCCTCTTGATGAAAGTGAAAGTGGAGAGTGAAAAAGTTGGCTTAAAGCTCAACATTCAGAAAACGAAGATCATGGCATCCGGTCCCATCACATCATGGGAGGTAGATGGGGAAACAGTGGAAACAGTGTCAGACTTTATTTTTTTGGGCTCCAAAATCACTGCAGATGGTGATTGCAGCCATGAAATTAAAAGACACTTATTCCTTGAAAGGAAAGTTATGACCAACCTAGATAGCATATTCAAAAGCAGAGATATTACTTTGCCAACAAAGGTTCGTCTAGTCAAGGCTATGGTTTTTCCTGTGGTCATGTATGGATGTGAGAGTTGGACTGTGAAGAAGGCTGAGTGCCGAAGAATTGATGCTTTTGAACTGTGGTGTTGGAGAAGACTCTTGAGAGTCCCTTGGACTGCAAGGAGATCCAACCAGTCTATTCTGAGGGGGATCAGCCCTGGGATTTCTTTGGAAGGAATGATGCTAAAGCTGAAACTCCAGTACTTTGGCCCCCTCATGTGAAGAGTTGACTCATTGGAAAAGACTCTGATGGTGGGAGGGATTGGGGCCAGGAGGAGAAGGGGACGACAGAGGATGAGATGGCTGGATGGTATCACTGACTCGATGGACATGAGTCTGAGTGAACTCCGGGAGTTTGTGATGGACAGGGAGGCCTGGCGTGCTGCGATTCATGGGGTTGCAAAGAGTCAGACACGACTGAGCGACTGAACTGAACTGATGGCAAAAGAGTGACTAGTACCTCCTATGCAAGGTGATTAAGACAAAGCTCTTGAGGAGGCGATCACCCTGTGCTTTCAGGGTAGGCCCTATGAATAATCACATGTATCCTTATATGAGAGAAACAGGAGGAGTTGGTGGGTAGACACACAGAGAAGAAGACACACAGAAGAGGAAAAAGCAATGTGTCCACAGAGACAGAGATTAAAGTCCGTAGCCACAGACCAATGAATGCCTGAAGCCAACAGAAGCTAGAAGATTCATGGAACACATTCTTCACTAGAGCCTCTGAAGTGACTACAGCCCTGTAGACACCTTGATTTCAGCCTTCTGGACTCAAGACATTTGAGAAGATGAATTTCTTTTAAGTGATCTGGCTTGTGTTATAGTGTACCTATGCACGGGAGGTTTTCCTCAGGCAGGGCTGAGTGAAAAAACCACAGGATTGTGAAGAACACGTGACGCTTGTCCCTGTGTTGTTTCTACACAGTGGCCACCAGCATCATTGATCCCCTTTGAAGGTTGCCTGTGAGCTCAAGGCACCCTCCAATCCCTCTTCTCTGAGGAGCCAAGAGGCCACCTTGTCATAGAGAGATGAGGGGAGGAAGCCCTGAGCTTGTGAGCACTGGAATTCTCTCATTCTGGTAGGCCTTCAGCCAGCTGATTCTTTTCTGTGTCCTCTACAATTTTGGTTCACTCATATCTGCCCTAAAATGTGGCCTTCTTGATAATGGACCCTTACCCTCTGTACCAGCTTATGCATATGCTAATTTCTAGGTCTTCAAAAATAGCATCTTCATCACCTGTATTAGCATGGACAGTTTGTTTTCCTCTTATGTTGGCAGTATTTTGATTTTGATCCTCCTTCCCTGCCAAGAATGGTTTCTTTCTGCACTTTTGTTAACCCAGCAGCTTGGCCAGCCTCTCCTTTCCTGTCTCCATTCCTGCTGTGGTCTTCATCAGAGTTTTCAGCTATAGAATGGCCATGGGAAGAATAAAAGAATGAACACATCATACTCTTTAATGAAGAGGTAACTTGTAAGGTGGATGCTGAAAATGCATACAAATGTGTGTCTACACATACATACATACACACACATACATATACAGACAGACACACATCTCTTGCTACATTTGGCATAAAAATATTCCAATTGAAACTTCTTCCATAACATTGAGCTTCCTTTTCTGTTTCTGAACCAGCAAAATTAGAAGAGATATTTTAGAGTGAAATCACCAAGATATTCCAGTAGCAGCAGGGCCAGGCCACACTGTTCAATACAAGCCAGAGCTTACATCCAGGTTCCGACAATGTGGACATTAAGGTATCTTGCCTTCTGGGTGATGGGCATGCTGATATTGTCAGTATGCAAGCAGGGCCTGGAGCATCTTATATATGACTGAAATAGAGCATTGAATGTTTGAATTATTGAAAGTAAGCTGAGACAAATTAAATTTTATAAGAGCAAACACTGATTTGAATAGGGTGGGCACCATACTGAAAGTAGTTAGGAATGCTCAGTTGACAGAAGATAAGTGAAAGGTTTTTGTTTGTTTGTTTGTTTGTTTTTTGTAGAGAACATGTAGAAACAAAGCAAACAAATATTTGATTGGCTATAGCCTGAGAAGCTGCCTTATTTGGGAAAGCCTAGTTGGCTATTTGTTACTGGTTGTTTTTAAGCTTTGTTTTCTCAGGTTCAAGTTCAGTGACCCTGTCTTAGGTTTCAGTTTGCTTACATAAGCTGCCAGAGCCATCCCAGTCTGATACCTTCCTTGTTTAATTACTTTAACACTTATCAAAACTAAAATGATTTTGTTTCAGTGCAAATCCTACATGGATTTGTATACAAGATTTTTATACAAGAGTTTAAAGGAGTAATTTCATCAAAAATAATGTTTGTTTGTTTGTTTTCTGACTCAATTTTAATGGCATTCTGTATCAGATGGATTCATGTTTTTCTACCTGGATTCATTACCAGGAATGAAAGGAGTATGACTATATGATGGTTTCTAACTAACTCTGACATATCAATAATTCCAGTGGATCAACTGGTAGTACTTGCCTCCATAGCAATAACAACTTGAGATCAAGAGTAATAAATGCTGGAGAGGATGTGTAGAAAAGAGAGTGCTCTTGCCCTGTTAGTAGGAATGTAAATTGATATGGCCACTATGGAGAACAGTATAGGGATTCCTTAAAAAACTAGGAATAAAACTACCATATGACCCAACAATCCCACTACTGTGCATATACCCTGAGAAAACCATAATTAAAAGAGATATATGTACCCCAATGTTCATTGCAGCACTTTTTACAATAGCTAGGACATAGAAGCAGCTTAGATGTACATCGACAGATGAATGGATACAGAAATTGTGGTACATATATACAATGGAATATTACTCAGCTATAAAAAGAATGCATTTGAGTCAGTCCTAATGAGGTGGGTGAAAGTGAAGGAAGCTCGGTCATGTCCGACTCTTTGTGACCCCATGGACTATGCAGTCCATGGAATTCTCCAGGCTAGAATACTGGAGTGGGTGGCCTTTCCTTTCTCCAGGAGATCTTCCCCCGAGGTGGGTGAACCTAGAGCCTACTATACAGAGTGAAATAATAAAGAGAAAGAAAAATATTGTATTCCAAATATTGGAATCTAGAAAGATGATACTGATGAACCTATTTCCAGGGTAGCAACGAAGATGCAAACATAGAGAACAGACTTGTGGACATAATGGGGGAAAGAGAGGGTGGGGCAAATTAAGAGGACAGCATAGAAACATACACACTACCAATGTAAAACAGATAGCAGGTGGAAATTTGCTATGTGACACAGGAACTCAACCCAGAGCTCTGGGACAACCTAGAATGGGGAGGCAGATGGGAGGAGGTTCAGGAGAGAGGGGACATATGTATACCTGTGGCTGATTCATGTTGATATATAGCAGAAACCTACACAGCATTGTAAAGCAATTATCTTCCAATTAAAAAAAAAAAAGAGTAAAACTTAAAAAAATATTTTTTTTGTATTTGGAAAGCTAACATGCATAGCTTTATACAACATGAAACAGAGTACTCTAATAAACTTAAAATTTTGAAATCTAAAGTTATTAATGATGGTTATCAGTTCAGTCACTCAGTCTTGTCTGACTCTTTGCGACCCCATGAATCACAGCATGCTAGGTCTCCCTGTCCATCATCAACTCCCAGAGTTCACTCAAACTCATGTCCACTGAGTTGGTGACATCATCTAGCCATCTCATTCTCTGTCATCCCCTTCTCCTCCTGCCCCCCATCCCTCCCAGCATCAGAGTCTTTTCCAATGAGTCGACTCTTCGCATGAGGTGGCCAAAGTATTGGAGTTTGAGCTTCAACTTTAGTCCTTCCAGTGAACACCCAGGACTGATCTCCTTTAGAATGGACTAGTTGGATCTCCTTGCAATCCAAGGGACTCTCAAGAGTCTTCTCCAACACCACACTTCAAAAGCATCAATTCTTTGACACTCAGCTTTCTTCACAGTCCAACTCTCACATCCATACATGACCACTGGAAAAACCATAGCCTTGACTAGACAGACCTTTGTTGGCAAAGTAATGTCTCTGCTTTTGACTATGCTATCTAGGTTGGTCATAACTTTCCTTTCAAGGAGTAAGCGTCTTTTAATTTCATGGCTGCAATCACCATCTGCAGTGATTAGTCTTATGTAATCGGGAAAGGAATACATCAAGGTTGTATATTGTCACCCTGCTTATTTAACTTATATACAGAGTACACTATGAAAAACGCCAGGCTGGATGAATCACAAGCTAGACTCAAGAGTCCTGGGAGAAATATCAACAACCTCTGATATGTAGATGACACCACCCTAATGGCAGAAAGCTAAGAGAAACTAACAGACTTTAGAGAAACTAAAGAAATTAAAGAGCAGGTGAAAGAAGAGATGTTGGCTTAAAACTCAACATTCAGAAAACTAAGATCATGGCATCTGGTCCCATCACTTCATGGCAAATAGATGGGAAAACAATGGAAACAGTGACAGACTATTTTTTGGAGCTCCAGGATCGCTGCAGATGGTGACTGCATCCATGAAATTAAAAGACGCTTAGTCCTTGGAAGAAAAGTTATGACCAACCTAGGTAGCATATTCAAAAGCAGAGACATTACTTTGCCAACAAAGGTCCATCTAGTCAAGGCTATGGTTTTCCCAGTGGTCATGTATGGATGTGAGAGTTGGACTGTGAAGAAAGCTGAGTGTTAAAGAATTGATGCTTTTGAACTGTGGTATTGGAGAAGACTCTTGAGAGTCCCTTGGACTGAAAGGAGATCCAACCAGTCCATTCTGAAGGAGATCAGCCCTGGGTGTTCTTTGGAAGGAATTATGCTAAAGCTGAAACTCCAGTACTTTGGCCACCTCATACGAAGAGTTGACTCATTGGAAAAGACTCTGATGCTGGGAGGGATTGGGGGCAGGAGGAGAAGGGGATGACAGAGGATAAGATGGCTGGATGGCATCACCAACTCGATGGACATGAGTTTGAGTGAACTCCAGGAGTTGGTGATGGACAGGAAGCCCTGGCATGGTGTGATTCATGGGGGTCGCAAAGAGTTGGACATGACTGAGCGACTGAACTGAAATGAACCATTTTTAAGTGTATAATTCAGTGATATGAAAAGATGCTCAACATCTCTAATCATCAGAGAAATGCATATCAATGAGATATCACCCCACACCTGTTAGAATGACTATTATCAAGAAGTTAAAAGATTTAAGCTTGGTGAAGATGTGGAAAAAGGGAACCCTGGTATGTTATTGGTGAGTATGTAAATTTGTACAAAATTTGCCACTATAGAAAACAGTATGGGGCTTTCTCAAAAAAATTAGAAATAAAGCTACCATATGATCCAACAATTCCACTTCTGAGTATTTATCCAAAGAAAATCAAAACATTAACTTGAAAAAATTCTGCACCTCAATGTACATTGCAGCATCATTCACAATAGCCAAGATACAGAAACTACTGAAGTATCTGCTTATTGATAAATGGATAAAGAAAATGTAATACACAGAGAAAGAGAGATTGGAATATTATTCCATCTTTTTTTTTTTTTTAAAAGGACCTATTCCCATTTAGGAACCAGTACATTTTTTAATGAAAGGACATATTGCCATGTAGGAACTAGTATAACTTATGACAACAGTCCACGGGAAAGCTTCGAGGCCTCCACGGAGGACATATGAGTTGCAGGAATCATCACACATCAGGAAGTCTGAAGCTATGCCTCCCAACCTGATATTTTTTGTTCATTCTACCCTCTCGTCCTGCTCACTGCTTAGCAGACCTTGTTTCTAGGAGGAAATCTTTGTCAGTCCCACCTGATTCTCCTGGGAAGTCCTTGGGACCTTATGAGGCCCAAAGAGAGGTCATTTTTACCATATGCAGTATAGCTCAGTAACCCAGCTGACCTTCCACTTTTATCAGTTTTCCAGGCTAGAAAGTTAACCCAAGGTCAAATTCCATAGAAGAAAGGAGAAATTTGTTAGCCCTTTACTTAACATTGAATCATTTCAAAAACTTGTGTATTCTTAGACTGTTTCACAAGAAAGAGCAAATCAAACTTAAATGGCATGATATAAACATGTCTCTTGTGCTTAGTCATTCAGTCATGTCCAACTCTGTGACCCCATGGACTGTAGCCCACTAGGCTCCTCTTTCCATGGAGATTCTCCAGGCAAGGATACTGGAGTGGGTTTCTATGCCCTCTTCCAGGGCATCTTCCCAACCCGGGTATCAAACCCAGGTTTTCTGCATTGCAGGCAGATTCTTTACTGTCTGAACCATGTTTCGGGAAGCCTGAAACATGTCTCTAGATGTTACTGGTTCAGCTGATTACCAGGATGATGAAAAGGACAGGCACAGGTGGGCACTGAGTAGATGTGACATAGCCTTGCTGAGCGTTCAAATGAGCTCAGCAGAAGAGCTTCATTGCACTGAACTGACTTGAAAAACAGATTGGAAATGGAACCCACTAGGGTAAATTTCCAGAGAAGGCAATGGCACCCCTCTCCAGTACTCTTGCCTGGAAAATCCCTTGGATGGAGGAGACTGGCAGGCTGCAGTCCATGGGGTTGCTGAGGGTCGGACACAACTGAGCAACTTCCCTTTCACTTTTCACTTTCATGCATTGGAGAAGGAAATGGCAACCCACTCCAGTGTTCTTGCCTGCAGAATCCCAGGGACGGGGGAGCCTTGTGGGCTGCCGTCTATGGGGTTGCACAGAGTCGGAGACGACTGAAGCGACTTAGCGGCAGCAGCAGTAGCAGGGTAAATTTCTAAAGTAACTAGTATGGCAATGGACTTTCCATAACGTGGTATATTTATGAGAAGTTCAAATGCATAGAGAGACCTGTGGATTAATTTTGTCCCCAGTTCCACACAAAGACATACTCACCAGGCAACCCAAGCAATTGTGTTGATAGTCTTCAAATGGATAAAACATCGTTCTTACCACATGTGTGTATCAAGGCTATTTTTACTTAGTTGTATAGCCTCAAATATATTTTTTGAAAATAAATTCTATTTCCACCTTTGCAGAAGGCCAGTGGTGCTTTTCTGCATCCCCCACATAGCCCTGAGACAACATGAATACCATTGCAACATAGGGGAGCAGAGTGCAGACAAGGGCTGCTGGGAGTTCTTTGCGCCTGGGGTTTGATGGGCAGACACTTGTCCATCTCACTGTCTTAGCAAGCTTCATCCCTAGGAGGAAATCTCTGTTAGTCCCACCTGATACTCTTGGGAAGTCCTTTGGGACCTCATACCTCAGGGAAAGAAGTCTGGTAAGTGGGAGGCTAGGAGACCATGCTCCAGCTGGCATTCCTGTGTTTTCCTGCCAATGATAAGCTTTTATGGCCAGAAGGCATTCTTGAAGGTTTTGTGCTTCATTGAAACATCTCTTGTAATTTGGTTATTTCAATATCCATATAGACAGTTCTCTCAAGAACATGATTCTTAATTTATTGACACTTCCTATTGCCAAGATTTTGCTCTCCTAACTAGCACACATGACCCCAGGTAATTTCCAGATTTGTTAGTACCATTCATGCCCCTCTCAACTGGTAGAGTTTTAATCATTCCACTTTCTGAACCTTTTCAGCTCACTGCATCCTGGAACCAGGTCCAGTGATTTTAGACTTCCTGAGATTATGTAATCCTCAATCCTACCATCTTTCACATCCCCCCAGTGCCTTCATAGCCAAATTTCCTTCCTACGCAGCTTAGATAGTAAAGTTAATCATTATAATCACTCTTTTGCAATTTTAAATTCCTTTTATTGATTCCTCACCACCTACCTCTTCTAAATGCCTGAGAAAAAAAAACCTCAATCATGTTTAACTTCTGCTTTCCATCTTCCTCTTACTGCACATGGAGAGCTGACTGTGGCTATAGAAATACAACCATGATGACCTTCTCACTGTAAATTCATGATTTCAGACATCAAGTAAGCCCAAAGTGTCACCCAGCAACCTTGCGGTATTTATCTCCACTTACTCTCCCATATTCCCAAATAAGACCTTTATGCCATAGTCTCTTTTCTTAGGGCTCCCTCTCTTTCTTTCCTAACTTTGGTCTTATCAAAGGATCTTGCTTATTTCAACACAAAATTGAAAACAATAAAAAAATAGATTTCCCACAATCGAATCTCCCAGGAAACTTTCACTGATGACTATAAATCCTGGCCTCCTTCCATTAGTATTGATGAACTGTCTGTGCCTCTAAGACCAAACCAGTTACTTATGGGCTGGATCTCATCTCCTCTCAGGGACTCAGGGATATCTCTCTTTGACTAAATTTGCTTTATCGGTTTTCTTCCTTTTTTTTTTTTTTTTTTTGTTTATTTTTCTCAGCAGGATGTAAATATAGTATAAAATATCTCATCTGAAAAAATATTTGCCCTCAACCCAGCACCCCTCTAGATATTCTTCATTTCTCCAATCACTGCCCTTCAAACAAAAAAATTCTCTTCATGATACTTTTACACACACAATGGCAGAAGTGGTACTTTTATTCAGCACCAATTCCCCTTCTTGAAATCACAAGAATAAACATCCTTTGCAGATTGGTTGGGAATAAGTGATCTGGTTCCAGAAGTGGAAGTGTCGGCAAACGTGAAGCAATTCATCCAATCCATGGCCTTGTCCATAATGTCTCATCAATTTCTTTTCAGAAATGAGTGTGTGGAAAATTTGTAAGTTTGTGGACAATATTTGTAAATTGGAATCATTAGACAGATTTTCCCTGGAAGAAGAATCGGAAGAGAAGAGGATGTGAATAAAAGCTTTCAGCGGTCATAGACCCGAAGAGCTGCTCTCTAACGGAGAACTGTAAGAGAGAGTTATGCTCTCTAGGGAGTGCTAGTGCGGGATGCAGTTTAACCACAGCATCTTGACTCCCCCAGATTCTGTCCCCATTAATTCTTGTTCCCTTCCCCCTCACTTTTCTTTTTTTTTCCCCCTCATTTTTCTAGTTGACTGATTTCACAGGAAAAGAATGTCTTATTTCTGATGATGCTTCTTTTGTACAAGAATGCCTGGCTTCTTGTCTAGCAATCACTAGTTAATAGAAGCTTGGCTCAGTATTTTAATTTCAAAGACCTCTTATTATAAACCACTGTTCACTCATGAGCATCTGAAGGGTACCAGCACTATGGAAACACTTTGCTCATGTTGGAGCCTTCCGAGGATCACTGGTAGGCAATTCCTAATATGGTACCCACATACAGATCAGGAAATTGAGGCCCTGCTTAAGTGCAATAAATCAAAAGATAATGGCTGCCAATAGTTCCCAGCTCAAGTTCTATTCTGGCTGACCCCAAAGAGTCCTAGTCATAGGCTTTATCACAACACTGACTGTTTCTCTGTCTAGAGAATGATTTTTATTTTCTAAATCTGTTGTGAAAATAATTCTATGATCAAGATGCAAAATGAGAAAATAAAAATCACTTGCTTAAGTGTCTTCTGTCTTAAAAATCTAAACATGCAGAATAAGTAATATTTTAAGAACAATTAAGAAACCAGGGGAACCCGAAGATTTCAGAGTATTTTGAGGTTTTGATTACTAGGGTAATGTGGAGATGAGTGAGTCTAGGAGATAAATCACTACATATTCTGAAGAGAGGTGTCCAGCGAAAATAAGGACGATAACCTCAGTGTCATGGGAAATCAGCTTAAAGACTGTGCCCAGGCTTTCTGGAGGAGGTATAGAAAGAGGACTTCTTGCCAGTAACTCTTAGTTTCAACCCAAGGAAGCATCAGATTGAGGTAAAGATGAGGAGGAGTAGGAGAAATAGGAGGACAGGTGACAGTCAAGAGATGGTTTAAGAGGGCCAGAGACCCTCCCATCAAAATACCACCTCAAATGCAGAGATCAAGGATGAAATTCTTCCTGCCAGATGCTCCACTGGAGTCTCAAATGCATGGGTGAAAGTGCTATTTCTGTTAGTTTCTGTCTCAGTTCAATGACCTTTTGTCTGGAGTTGTGTGCTGCGTTGTGCTTAGTCACTCAGTCATGCCCGACTCTTCGGGAACCCATGGATTAACGAGATTTAATTCAGCCTTTCGATCTCTCAATCAATTACCACAATAACCACCGCCTTTAGTTCTAGATACAGGAACTGTCCTTACGAGTTCCTTCCATTTTTACTTGTGGTCTTGAAGTCACTTTCTGCAGATGCTCAGCTTTTCTTTTTATGGTTCATCAGGTCATTTGTTCCACAGCTTTTCCTCTCTTATAGTAAGTCAAGGTCTGTGTTGATTGGTAAATACCCCAAATAGCTCTCTTTCTTTCTCTTGACAAGCTTTAGTAACTTCATTTCCTCTTTCCACAAGATGCTGACCTGCCTTTTTGACTGAGGCTTCCTTAGGCTGGATACCTTTATAATAACCTGTCTGGTGGGCTCTTTCCCTGAGCAATGTTGGTTTAGAATTTATTTTTCTCTCAATTATCAGCTTTACATGGCCACTGGACACTGCAACATCTTTCAGTTTCCTCCAGGATCCTTCTGCCTTGTCAGCAATACGATCTCCAGCCACTGGTTCCACGTTATCGCTTATGTCCTCTTCTGCCAAAGAATCAGCCAGTTCTTTGGTCTTAAGCCAATATTCCTACACAGATACCACCTGACTCTTCACATAGCCATGGAAATCACTTCACTATGGAGACTGTGAATCTTTTTCAGTTGCCCGTCATTGGCTCAGACAGTAAAGAGTTGGCCTTCAATGCAGGAGACCAAGGTTCAATCCCTGGGTCAGGAAGATTACCTGGAGAAGGGAATGGGTACCCACTCCAGTATTCTTGCCTGGAGAATTCCATGGACAGAGGAGCCTGGCAGGCCACAGTCCATGGGGTCACAAAAAGTCAGATATGACTGAGTGACTAACACTTTCATAGCACTTTTAAGTGTGTTTTAACTTCCTCCATTTGAATTTTGATGAATTCTGCTTGTTCTTCCAATGTCTGGATCATAATTGCATTATTATACAGTTATTTTTCATCTGAACATTGAAGATTTTCTGTCCCCAATGTCTTGATATAGTGTATATGATGTTCTTATTCACAGATCTGGATATATCCAGAACATCTGGCAAATCTGGGTTTTCACCAATTCTATTACAGCATGAAACATGTTGAGAACACTTCATTTTGCTATATCCAGCACTGAATTATTAGACGTGTTCTCTGTCTCCCTATAAAGAAAGTCTTTGTCTGAAAATTGTGCTTAAAACCAAACTAAACCTGAACACTTGAATAACATCACACTCTATCATCTCCCACTGATATCCAGGGGGGGAACACTTGGTCTCATATCAATAGGTACTTTTACCATAAAATTATCCAGTATCTCCTGGGTCTCCAAAGAGTACAAATCTTGGTAGGATGAAATTACTCCATAGTGGTCCAGCTTGATATAGACCCATGGTTGCTTGCTGCAACCGTGGCTATTTGGGTTACAGAACATCACTGAAATTACTGAGTTGAGCTGCTCACAGAACCTAACTTGCACCAGAGAACCCAGGCTGACCATGCCTAGAATGGGCTGGATGGGCAGGGCTAAAGTAATAAAGAATTCACACATCTTCAACTCCACTCTTGGCTCTTTTTCTATGATTAAATTTTTCCTTCTAGGGTCCCAAATGCCCACCCAATCCTCAGTGTATGCTGTTTCCTCTGCCTGGAAAGTCTTTTCCCCCATCACCCATATGGGAAGCTCAACACAGCCCTGTAACCACTGTCCTTCCTCACCCATGTGTCCCCAGCGCCCAAGGTAGAGTTTGGCTATGATTAGGTGCTCAGGGTTCCAGGCATGTTTGTGGAAGAAATACATGAATGAACATCTGCGTAAAGAAAAGAGGAGAAAAGCCATTATTTGTCACCCATGAAGGGTCTTACAAAATAATCTGCTGATTAAGCAGAGGATTTCCTTAAGAATTTAAAGCTTATGGCAATGGAAATTAGTGGAATAATATAATTTAAAATGTTGAACAAATGTTTAACATCATATGGTCAAGTAATGCTTATCAAAATTTATTATTTTGGATTATAAAAAGATCTTCACTTTTTTTAGAAAAATCAAGGACCATAATGAAGACCATTTCCTATAATTAGAAACAATAACAAAAATTTAAATGTAAACTAGGAAAAATTCATTAGGCACTAAATATGCTGGTATCATGATTTAGACTTTTCAGCTTCTAAAAATGTGAAATAAAGTTCTGTTGATGACTGTCCACCCAGTCTGTGGTATTTTTCGCAGACTGAATGGACTAAGAAATTGTATATAATCAAACAATACCTTTCAGATTTCATAAAATCTAAAGACTTGATACAAAAGTTCAAGTGCTGAAAACAGAACAGGTATATCTGTCTCTTTTTCATATATAGAGAAGGCACAAATTGAAAATAATAAAGAATACATAAGATACAGATGGAAACACATCTTCAAAGCTGACATTTCCAGAATGTGTGTAAGGAATTATAAAGAAGAGCAGTTGGTAACAACCCTGTTCTGACTCTAGGTCACCTTCCCGTTACCACCTGTCATCCTCTATCCCTGCCACCCCTTGTGAGCAGCACAGTCTACCCTATCCTGGTGGCCTGTTCTTCATGAATGCAAGAAACAGAAAATTCACATCTAGGTTGGCCAGAGGGCCTGTAGCCTAGGTTTCAGCATGGAGATTGTATAGGGCTAAAAAGGTCAGTCTAGCATGGCCACCAAGATAAATTTTCTCTATAGGATGAATGGGGACCACAATGATCCCCTTAGCTGGCAAAATTTATAGGCAATGAGGGTGAGAAACCAGTGAGGGATGAGAAGCCCAGTGTAAACACACCAGGAATTGTTCCACAAAGTCTTTTCTTCCTCAACACCTTCCCATGGTAATCCAGGGAGTCCTCAGATTTGTTACACAGGGAATAATGACTCAGATATAGATCTTAGGGAAAGAAGAGTCCTTCCTATCTAGAATTCTAAGACTGAAAGAAAGTGAAAGTGTTAGTTGCACAGTCGTGTCCAACTCTTTGCAACTCCATGGACTGTAGTCTTCCAGACTCCTCTCTCCATGGATTCTCCAGGCAAGAATATGGAGTGCAATGCCATGCTCTTCTCTAGGGGATCTTCCCAACCCAGGGATCGAACAGGGGTCTCCCACATTGCAGGCAGATTCTTTACCATCTGAGCCATCAGGGAAGCCCAAGACTAGCCCACAGATAACCCAACAGACATGGATGATGAGGTTGACAGAGTGAACTGTGAGACGAAAATAGGTCATGGCTCACCACGACCCCATGATCATGCTGCAAGACTGGCATACACAAGACCAAGAGCCCACAATTATTGAAAAGATTAAATAAAAGTGGAGACAAATATTGGGGTGCCTGTTGTATGCTGCCCTCTGCTGGTCATTTCTGGAGCAAGCTTTCATCAATTTCCCTCAACAGAGAAGACTGAGTGAGGGAACTGAGTGTCAGGGCAGCAAGGCATATCTAGGCAGTGTCTGAGAAAGGATCGAACTCAATCCCGTGTTCTTCCAGCACCTTTATTTTTCCATCAGCTCTGCTGACCTTCTGACCTCTTCTTGAAGCTGAAGTGTAGTGATATAGGAGTTTGATACCTGTTAGCCACACTTGTCATGGGTTGGCTTCCTAATAAGACAGGAAGCCTCCTTACTGCCAGACCTACTTGTGCACGGGGCATGTAGCATAGCTTGGCTTCTTAGTAATCCCCACAGCTCTCTGACCCTGTCTCAGGCCCTAGAGTTACTGGTTAAGTTTTTCCCCATCTCTCACCAGTAATCTATATAGGAAGGGTGACCCAGAAAGCCTGTGACCTGCCCTGAGATGAGTTGGTGCCAGATGTGAGTCTCTCTACTTTCAAGGCAGAAGCAACCAAATCATAGCAGATGATGGAAATGAAGATGATAGTAACTAGTTCAAAACCTGAATGCCTCGGGCATGGGATTAGGAAGGAGCCAGAATAACCCCTCTCCGGTAGATGCTTTCAACCAGAATATGTGCTCAAGGGCTGCTCTCTAATAATGACTCTTGTGAAGAAACACAGCAGATGGAGTGTGGTGATCCAGTTTTGTGCTAGGCCCCCAAATGGCTTCCCCACATCCCTGCCCTCACCAAAATCCTTCACTTCCTCACTGGATGGTCTGATAGGTAAAGAGTGTTTTAGCCCTCAGGCTGCTTCCTGCTATCTGAGAATGGCTAGGTGTTGATCCCATCCCATTTTGCTTGAGGATTGGCTCAGAGTTTCAGCCTTGGAGAAGTTAGTATAAACTATTGTCCGTTTCTGGGTATGCGCCAGGTACCAGGAATCAGGGAAGCTATTGGTTCCCATTGGATTCTTCCCAGAACCACTGGTAGGCTGTTTTAAATGTGGCGCCCATGTAGAAATGGAGAACCGGAGCCTCAGCGGCCAGTTAGACAACTTACAGGTTCTTGATCTCCACTGCATATCCTATTAACACTGACACCAAAGACCTGAGACACAACTCCCCTGCAGACTGGCACAGGCTTTGCTCAGAATGGTTGTGGCTCTGGACCAGGATCCAGAGGAACAAAGTCTAGCTTATTGCTCTGTATGATGGAGACTGCCTTGACTAAGACTACAGACTCTTTGCCTGAATACTTGAGTTATCCTTGTACCCTTCACTGACATTCTGCACTTGCCAAGCCTGAGGACACACTTGATCTTGTGTCAAACTAGTGGGCTCTAAAGATGCCATCCAGAGCACTGACACCTAAGAATAAAGGTGACATTGTGAAGAAGGAATGACATTGGGATACAGTCATCATTTAGATGAGTAATTTGAGGACTATCACGGCCCAGGTCTCCTAATGATGTGGAGGAAAGATGATGAATTATAGAAAGACCCCCCTCCCCACTTCACTGAACATCTACATTAGTCCAGTCCATTCCAGAGACTCATAAAATCAAAGGGCAGCAGATACGGATGCATGCAGTCCCCTTGCTCTCTCACTTCTCCTCTCAATCCATACAGTAGCCGGTCTTTAATTCAGGTAAATTTTATTGAAATCATAAAGTAGTTTTCATCTTTCTCCTATAATTTATTGGCTAGATAAAAGTTTATCTAGCTTATCGGCTAGATAAAACATCAACAGAGAAAAGCATTTTTCTATTTCAAATGTCTCTGTGGGCTAAACTGTTCATAGATAATATCGTGTTGTTTAAAAAATAGTAGGCTGATTCATCAAAAAAATGGCTACTTAAACTTTCTAGAGAGCATAATATAACGGGTAATTTATATAATCTCAATTTTCTAAATCCATCTTGAAATTTATTACTATCAAGAGGCAAGCTAAGAGAAAGTAAAACCACTGGCATAAAAGAGATTTTTACCCTAAAAATAAATATAGAGAGAATTCAAAGTTATTTTGAAGATAAAAATAAGAAGGCTGGTAATTGAAGATCATCTTGGTATTTCAGGATTTTGGGTACTAATGCACAGAGGCTGAATGAAGCCAAGTGATAACACACATCCATTTTCTGGATGGGACTGTTTATGGAAAAAAGGGGGGTCATGGTGGATGAAAAAGAGGAAAACTACGCTTCAGAAAGATGACATGAGTGTATGCAGCCTTCCTAGAGGAGGTGGAGGGAAAGGACATCTTTCCAGGAACTTCCCAGTGAGACTCACATCTTATTCAGAGAAGAACAACAAAATTTTAGGTGACAAAGAAGGAGGAGGAGAAAGAGTGAGAGAAACGTAGTTAAGAAGAGGAGCTTAACAGCTGGCCCGGAGACTCTCTCACTTCAGAGACAGGACCATCTTGTGTGCAGAGATCAGAGAAGCAAGTATCTTTTCCAAACGTCCCACTGAGATGATTACATACCCGAGAATCCACTTCCAAAAGCTGAAGTTGAACTGCACTTTCTCTTATTCTCTGTTTTAGGCCTGTGACCTCCTGTCTGATGAGGAGGAGGTTTTGTTCAGCCTTCCGAGCTTTTAACCAGTCATCAAGAGCTTTCCTTTTCAGGGTTAGAATCTGCCACTGATACGAAAAAATCGTTCTTTCCAACTGTAATTCAAGATCTTGGAATCGTCTTCGGTAGGTCTCTAGCTCTTCAGTTGCAAGACTTACCAGGCCATCAGCTTCAGAACTTTGCACCTTATGCTGTAAGTCAAGATCTGTCTTGACAGCTAATATTCCCAGATGCTCTGTTTCCTTTTGGTGATGTGCTTCAGTCATATTATTTCCTTTAACAACACCAGGATAATAATCTAGCCTTTCAATGGAGGTTTTTTTTGCTTGGCTAACTTTATGATGAGCTTTCTTCTCTTTTTTGACAATATTGTTGTAGAACTGCTTTTTCTCTCTACTATGAAAGTTTAAATGTTCCCTTGACATTGCAGCATCCTTCCATTTCTTCCTAGATCCTTTTGCATGGTCATCAACTTGGTCTCCATTCCCTTGTTCCTCTAATTCCAAGTTCTCCCCAATGTCTTTCCCTCCCAGGGAAGCTGCCATTTCTTTAATCTTAAGCCAATCTTCCTGCAGAAACACCTGACTTTTCACACAGGCTGTAAAATTCACTGTGGAGAGCTTGAGTCTTTGTTCAGTTGCTGGTAGAAGATTTAAGGATGTTCTAGCTTCTTGCACCTGTGTTTCAACAGCTTTCTGTTCTTGGTAAAGGGCCTGGATATCTCTTGCTGTCTCAGACATAGGCTGTTCTTGGTCTGAACATCGAGGTTTTGCTTTTGTCCCATGTCTTATCATAATACAAATGATGTTCCTTCTTGCAGGTTTGGATACGTTCAAGTCATAAGCTAGTCCTGAGTTGTTATCTTCTTCCCAGTCAGCATGATACTGGCTAAGAGTATTACTTTTCACTATGGCCAGTGCTAGACTGCTACTGGCAAGTTCCTTGTCTCCCTGTACAGAAAACCTTTCCTTGAATGACCACACAGTTCTGTCTAAAAGCAAGAGAACTATAAACACTTGAGCTATCACAGCATAATCAATCATCTCCCACTGATATCCAGGGACAGTGAGACTTGCTCTCATATCATCACAGGCTCCTGTTATTAAATACTCCAGCATCTCCTGTGTGTGACAATCATGCACATCTCCAGCAGAATGAAGTTCCTTCATAGTGGCCCAGTGAGACACAGAAGCATGTAGGGCCACCACGGCCAACTGGACCATACCACACCATGGAGATGAGTGCTCTGTGTTCTATGTGGAACCAGACCTGCACCAGGCAACTGGGGCAGACCATGCCTGCTGAAAGTGGGGGTGGGGAGGTCCAAAGCAATAGAGAACTCACATACCTTTCACCCTGCCATTGAACTTTCTTTCTTTCTTAAACTTCTCCTTGCTGCTGCTGCTGCTGCTGCTAAGTCACTTCAGTCGTGTCCGACTCTGTGCGACCCCATAGATGGCAGCCCACCAGGCTCCCCCGTCCCTGGGATTCTCCAGGCAAGAACAGTGGAGTGGGTTGCCATTTCCTTCTCCAATGCATGAAAGTGAAAAGTGAAAGGGAAGTCGCTTAGTCGTGTCCGACTCTTTGTGATCCCATGGACTGCAGCCCACCAGGCTCCTCCGTCCATTGGATTTTCCAGGCAAGAGTACTGGAGTGGGGTGCCATTGCCTTCTCTGAAACTTCTCCTTACGTGGCCCAAATCCATTATGTACACTATTCTCTAGTACAGAAAACCCCTCCTTCCATATAAAATGGGGTATACCCCTGTTTTATAACCACTCTTTCTCACTTGAGTGGCCCCAGCACACAAGACAGGGCTTGGCCATGACACTCAGTGTTCGACATGTGAAAGATCAATGAATGAGCACTTGAATGAAGGAAGGAAGAACAAAGCCATCCTTTGCCTTCTTGAAAAGTAACGACACTCTGTTGACCAGCAGCAGACAGTCCATTAGGATAGTTTGACTCCTGAGGGTATAGATTAGCAGAGCACTGCACCTGAAAAGGTTGAACAAATGTTTAACATTAGGCCACCATGGTACAGGCATCGGAGTTCACTGTTTTGGACTACAAGGAAATCCTCAAAGTTCTTTGAAAGATAAAATACTTCAGTAGAGATCATTTCTCCAAGCTTATTTTTTTAATTAGAAAGTAGTAACCCAACTTAAAATAAGACCAACAACTTCCTGGAAAATCCAGAGATGTGCTAAATCATCTTTGCATACAAAAAGCCACCAAATAAAACACTGTAAAGTTTTTTAGAAAATACTAACAATTCATAAGATGAGCCTATATTCATGCTTTATTCATGAAAACAGAGAACACCATGTACAGATGTGGAAACTGAAGCTCAGTGAGGAGAGCAGCATTGCTACCTAAACCCTCTCCTTGACCTCCTGTGATTCTCAGGACCGGTTAGCACAGGATGACCCCCCTAGCCTGGGAGGCAGGCGCTTCCTCTCTGCCAACTCCAGCCCCTGGTCCCCACACTTCAAATAAGATGTTATGGTCATTTTCTCCTTTTCAGAGCGGTGGTTTCTGTTTGCTTTCTCTCCAGCAGAGTATGGCCATTCTGGTTTCCTCATATTCAATGTCTTAAAAACTAATGTTTAAAGTTTAAAAATAAAATAAAATTTAAAAAAAAAAAAAGAAAGAAAATGAAAATGCACTTTGGACCCTGAAAAAAAAAAAAAAACTAATGTTTTATTAATTTTATTATTTCAGCTATAAATGAATGGTAGTGTCTGCGTATCAACAAACTTTTTTTACTGAAACATGTAGTGGTCTGGACTTGGTCCCAGGGCCTGTGATTTGCTAACCCATGACTGAGAGCAACTCTAATCAACAATATTAGATTCCCAAGAAAGACTGAAGAATGGTTTCCACCACTAAAACATTGTTGGATATTTCAAAGTCTCATCAGTTCTAAGTGTTTTTTAAAGTCCAAAGAGACTAATATTAGTAAATATTTATCGATTTAAGTTGTCTAAGATGATATGTGAATTAACAAAAAGAGCTAGAATTAAAATTTAGAAATTCTTTTGCATAGTTCTTGGATATTTATAACTATACTTGCCAGAAGAGAAAATTTTTCTCAAGTTAAAAAAGTAATTTGCTTTGTGAGTTTTGGAGAGTGTTTTTTATTAGAATTTTAAAAATCACATGAGCTATAGAAATATGATAATATTATAAAGAACATTTCTATTTTCTCCAAATCTTCATAATAGTGTTTTACAAAAGAAAACCTGACTCTATTGTCATACTTGATTTCATTTCATTATCATAATTATTATCATCACCATTATTATCACTCTGATGACGAGGAAGACATCATTCCAGTTGCCTTAACCATTCATGTCACTCATTCATGGTGACATTTTTTCTGAAGACAGCAGAGGGCGCTCCTCTATTTAAGATACTGCATTATCCACCAGGAAAACTGTTTCAAGACGTTTATGGAATAGCAAGAAATATATTTCAATAAAATTATTGTCTTTATGATTTTCTTCAGTTTGCTGGTTTCAAAGGAGATCATTTCCTGAATGTAAGTATCATTAGTATTACTACCCATCCAATCATCCTTTAAAATGTAATATAAGCTACAGATCTGCTAAGAAAAGTTCTCTACTCACATTAAAAAAAAAAAAAAAATGATGAAGAATTTAAGGAGATACCAAAAATGTTGGACTTTTTTCAAACTATGCCCAATAATTTTGCAGAGCCAGTTTTAACAAAACATTTTCTTATGGAAAATTTCAACCATAAAAAAGTAGAAAAAATGATAAACATACAACCCTAAATTCTTCTCCACACCAACCACCTCTCCACAACACACAGTGAATGATCTTGAATCCAGTTCTAGTCATCGTCTCAATCCTGCCACAAATTTTGTAAGTATCTACAAATGATAAGGCTATATAAATGATAGGGCTTCTCTCATAGTTCAGTGGGTAAAGAATCTGCCTGCAGTGCAGGAAACTCAGGTTTGATTCCTGGGTGGGAAAGATCCCCTGGAGAAGGAAATGGCAACCCACTCCGGTATTCTTGCCTGGAGAATCCCATGGACAGAGGAGCCAAGCAGGCTACAGTCCATGGGGTCGCAAGAGTCTGATATGATTTAGTGACTAAATCATCATAAATGATAAGAACTTAAAAACCACTAAAAAAAAAAAAGTGCCATTATCATGTCTTAAAATATGAACAATAATTCCTTAATATTGTCAAACATCATTTTTCACAAATTTTCACACTGACTGGTTCAATGAATCTATTCTAAGATTGTATATACTGCATTTGATTATTATGTCTCTGAGTCACTTTTAATTTATAGCTCACTTCCCTTTGGAGGATAATTATTTACAATATTGTGATTTTTTTTTAAAGAAATTAAATTTACCTTGTTGATCTTGTTACTCAAAGTGTGGTCCATGGATCAGCAGTATTGACAACTCCCCAGAGCTTATTATAAATAAGAAGACTATCCCAAACTACTATATCAGAATTTATATATTAACAAGATCTTGGACAATTTATACACATGTCAAGGGCTTCCCTGGTGGCTCAGATGGTAAAGAATCCCCCTGCAATGCGGGATACCTGGGTTTGATCCCTGGATTGGGAAGATCCCCTGGAGAAGAGCATGGCAACCCACCCTAGTATTCTTGCCTAGAAAGAGTCAGACACAACTGAGCCACTAAGCACACACATATACATGTTAAAGTACATGTATGTTCTTTAACAAACATACATGTTATGAAGTACTTCTGCAGAGTTTCTTACAGTATAGATTACAGTGTTGTACAATTCTGTGATGCTATTTAGAATGCTCCTCTACACCTGCATTTTTTGTTAACTGCAATTAAATCTGGAAGATCTATCCTACTGAATTTTAATTTCTTGACAAGACTCCTTCCTAAGTGTTTTGTGTATTTTGCTGAGAGGATCATAATGTTCAATTTTGTCACTTTTTGTGTTAGCTTGCCACTGATCACTCTTTTTGCCTATTTATTTAAAGGTTTACAAAATAGTGTGCTAATTTTATCATCCTTACTTTTATCAACTGAGATAATTTTCTAAAGAGAAAAATTTTCTGCATCTACTATTTTATTGATCTAAAATTTGTACAGGAAATGTAAGTTAAGTAGCACTCTTCCTTTCCCCACCTTTTTTTTTTTAAATCAGTTTTAAGAATATCACATTAGTGCTCAAGCATGTTCCAAAGATGTCCAAAATAGATGTGGTTTTGAAGTATAAATATTAACTCGTAGAATTTTTAAAAATATATTTGATTATGTAATTCATCAAATGTTACTATTATTGATTACTCAGTTATTTTGTTAATTATTCAGTTGTTATTATTATTGATTCTCATTTTGCCCCAATTTTTGCTATTTAGATACACTTCATGCTGTCTCCTGATCCCTTTTCACATGACCATGATCTCAATATTTTTTGATAGCTTTCCTTGCTTCCTATCACAAAATATTCCATGCTCATTTTGTACATTCCCTGTTCTAGTCATGAAATCAACCATTTTTCCAAGGACTCTCAGTTTGATTCAGTAGAAAATGGTATTTGAGGATCAGAATCTATGCACTAATGGTGCCCATGGCTACTGAATATAAACATTGGTTATTATTTCTAGGATGTTTTACTGGACAGGACAAAGAAATGCACATTTATAAGAACATCTGTGTTTACAGGAATAATTTCAAAGTTAAATTTATTATACAGAATTTTTGTTAACTTCTATAGTTATACTTTCTGTTATTGAAAAGATATACTTCTTTATACCTTTTTTAATTGTGAAAAATCTTAATTATTAGTGAATTAAGATTATATTAACACAATTATTCATAGTTTTACTATGCTTCTGAAATAGTATTAGAATAACAATACAAAATTATGACTAGTGATATAATGATCAAAAACAACTTTAAGTTTTTCTGATTTGTTTTAAAGTTATTTTGTTCTTAGAACATATCCCACTAAAAATGGACAAATTATTGTACTTTAATTTGAATAATTCCCATTTTTTCAGTTAAGCCACCAACTGAACACAGGTTTATTTATTTCATTTTGTTCTTCATTTTTAGGAATACTTTAATTCTGTCTTATATCTGTAGATAATTTTCACTGCTGCTGCTGCTGCTAAGTCGCTTCAGTCGTGTCCGACTCTGTGCAACCCCTGAGACGGCAGCCCACCAGGCTCCCCCGTCCCTGGGATTCTCCAGGCAAGAACACCGGAGTGGGTTGCCATTTCCTTCTCCAATGCATGAAAGTGAAAAGTGAAAGTGAAGTCGCTCCGTTGCGACCCCATGGACTGCAGCCCACCAGGCTCCTCCGTCCATGGGATTTGCCAGGCAAGAGAACTGGAGTGGGGTGCTATTGCCTTCTATTCCAAAGTCAAATAGAGAAACAAGATAGATTCTGAAAAGTGTAACTGTGAAGAATTATTCTTTAAAAATTATTCTGAGGTTGATTTCACAACAGAACAACAGCCAAGTTAGGTCAAAAGTGTACATGTTCCAGGGCAAAATGCAGCCAAAATAGGAAACCTGGGCTTTTTTCATGCCCGAAAATGAGATGCAGGACAATTAAACTTATTTTCGACAACATACCCTCATTATTTTTGAAAGTACTTGTGTATGTAACTTATAGTCTTTTGCTAAGCTATAAAGAAATCATGGCACATACTGTGAACAATTCTACCACATTACTGGGGACTTAGTTCATGAAGGGAAGAGAGGCAACTCTAGATTTTGTGTGTTATACATTATAAATATATCATGTATGATTATTTCATCTTTCTACTTATTCTTTTTCTCTTCAATAAAATGAGAGATTTGAATCAGATGATCTTTTAAATCCTTTTCAGCAGTGAAATTCTTCTCTATTTTAAGTGTGGTAGGCAATTTCCAAAGACAGCCACCATCACGGCCTTCCCTCCCTGTAGGAATATACTGCTTCTCACATTGAAATGAATCTAATTCCCTACTCTTTGAATCTGGGCTGACCTTAGTGACTTCTTTGGCCTATAGAATAAGGAAGAAGTCAGGGTCTAGTAATTCCCAGGATGAGTCATAAGAAACCTCACAGCTACAGCCTGTGTCTCTTGAAACACTAGTAAGGAAGAAGCCAATCTCTGAGAAACGCAGTGACCACCCTGCTGTGAGGAAGCCCAAGCAAGCTTCATGGAGCAAATACATGGAGAAAAAGAAATGACCAGCCAGCCTTCATCTGTTCCTTTCATCTCAGCTTAAGCATCAGACATGTGAGTTAAAAAGCCTAATTATCTTTCAGGTTTAGTCAAATCTTCAGATGACTCCAATCTCAACTGTCATCTGACTCCAACCACATGAGAGACTCCAAGCAAGAATTTTCCAACTGATCCCAATCAACCACTAGAAACACAAAAAAATACCAATAAAGTGTGGCTTTAAGCACCAATTCTTAGGATGAAATTGGCACAATAGTAGACAAGCAAAATAACATAATTTCTATAAGAAAAAGAAGTCAAAATGCATAAAAGAAGACAAGGCTAATATTTACTGTGGGGAATAAGGACTATTTCTCAGCAGAAATAAATAGAGAAGGTATTTAAGTCTTGAGGTAAGAAAACACCTTGAGGAACACATGGGGGCAAACGTATATACAGGATATTTGGCAAAGGCTTACTATCAAAAGCCTTTTTGTATAAAATTTGAAAATATGTGATTATTTCTTATTATTTCATTTAATAAAAACCAAGAACATACCATAAAATTAAAACTAAATGAAAGAAAAATATAGTCAAATTGCATACTCATTTCCTTAAGCTGGGTCTGATTTTAACTAAAGAATAGCATGTAGAGTATTGAGTGGAGAGGACTGACCACATAACTTTCACATAATTTTTAAACTCATGCTGTTTCTCTCAGCCCTTCCCATTTACATGAGCCAGAAGTAGACACAGGCCTTGAGTGCTGGTATTCTAGTTTCAAATGCTTAGAATCAAGGTAAATCAATATACATTGCTTATATTTTGGAAAAAAAAAAAATCAGTGTCTGATTAAGCTCCATGTAAAATTATCCCATCTCTGTCTGAGAGATAACTTTAGGTATCAACTTCTGTTTTGCTTTTACCAGTATACCATGCATATTTTTCATGTCATTAGATGTTATTTTGAAAAATTATTTCTATTGGCTAAATATGATCCCATCTCTGTGCATTTATCACATATAACCATTCCCCCATATATGGGTATTTAAGTTATGACTTTTTCTCTTTTTATAATTTGTGAGTACCATCCATACATGGTCACTCACCTAGAGCCAGATATTCTGGAAAGTGAAGTCAAGTGGGCCTTAGGAAGCATTACTACAAACAAAGCTAGTGGAGGTGATGGAATTCCAGTTGAGCTATTTCAAATCCTAAAAGATGATTCTGTGAATGTGCTACACTCAATATACCAGCAAATTTAGAAAACTCAGCAGTGGCCACAGGACTGGAAAAGGTCAGTTTTCATTTCAATTCCAAAGAAAGGCAATGCCAAAGAATGTTCAAGCTACTGTATAATTGCACCCATTTCGCATACAACTAAGGTAATGCTCATAATCCTTCAACATTTCATGCAAAGATGGGCACAATAAAGGACAGAAATGGTATGGACCTACCAGAAGCAGAAGATATTAAGAAGTGATGCCAGGAATACACAGAAGAACTATACAAAAAAGATCATCATGGTTTCATGATGGTGTGATCACTCACCTAGAGCCAGACATCTTGGACTGCAAAGTCAGGTGAGCCTTAGAAGTATCACTATGAGCAAAACTAGTGGAGGTGATGGAATTCCAGCTGAGCTATTTCAAATCCTAAAAGATGATGCTGTGAAACTGCTGCACTCAATATGCCAGTAAATTTTGAAAACTCAGCAGTGGCCCCAGGACTGGAAAAGATCAGTTTTCATTCCAATTCCAAAGTAGGGTAATGCCAAAGAATGTTCAAACTACCACACAATTGCACTCATTTCATATGCCAGCAAAGTACTATTCAACATTCTCCAAGTTAGTCTTCAACAGTACATGAACCAGAACTTCCAGATATTCAAAGTTGGATTTAGAAAAGGCAGAGGAACCAGAGATAAAATTGCCAACAAACACTGGATCATAGAAAAGCAAGAGAATTCCAGAAAAACATCTACTTCTGCTTCATTGACTACGCTAAAGCCTTTGTGTGGATCACCACAAACTCTGGAAGATAATGGCAACCCACTCCAGTACTCTTGCCTGGAAAATTCCATGGACTGAGGAGCCTGGTGGGCTACAGTCCATGGGATCGCAAAGAGTCGGACACGACTGAGCGACTTCACTTATGAGAATACCAGACCACCTTGCCTGCCTCCTGAGTTACCTGTATGCAGGTCAAGAAGCAACAGTTAGAACTGGACATGGAATAATAGACTGGTTCCAAAGTGGAAAAGGAGTACATAGGCTGTATATTGTCACCTTGTTTATTTAACTTATATGCAGAGTACATAGTACAAAGTGCCAGATTGGATGAAGCACAAGCTGGAATCAAGATTCCTAGAAGAAATATCAGTAACCTCAGATATGCAGATGACACCACCCTTATTGCAGAATGCAAAGAGGAACTAAAGAGCCTCTTGATGAAGGTGAAAGAGGAGAGTGAAAAAGCTGGCTTAAAACTCAACATTCAGAAAACTAAGATAATGGCATCCAGTCCCAACACTTAATGACAAATACATGGGGAAAAAACTGGAAATAGTGACAGATTTTATTTTATTGGCCTCCAAAGTCACTGCAGATGGTGACTGCAGCCATGAAATTAAAAGACACTTGCTCCTTGGAAGGAAAGCTGTGACAAACCTAGACAGCATTGCTAAGAAAAATCTGTAAGTCTAAGATATGTTTCTTGCAGTAGTCAGATAGATATTAGAGTTGAGTCATAAAGAAGGTTGAGCGCTGAAGAATTGATACTTTCAAACTGTGTTATTGGAGAAAACTCAAGAGTCCCTTGGACAACAAGGAGATCAAACCCATCAGTCCTAAAGGAAATCAACCCTGAATATTCATTGGAAGGAATGATGTAGAAGCTGAAGCTCCAATATGCTGGCCACCTGGTTTGAAGAGCCAACTCATTGAAATAGACCCCGATACTGGGAAAGATCAAGGGCAGGAGCAGAAGGAGGTGACAGATAAGATGGGTAGATGGCATCACGGACTCAATGGAGATGAGTCTGAGCAAACTCCAGGAAATAGTGAAGGACAGGGAAGCCTGGCATGCTACATACAGTCCACGGGGTCACTAAAAGTTGAACATGACTTAATGACTGAACGACAAAGCTTACAGTAAACAAGTTGGCACATTGATCATCTTGGCCTTAGAAAATTAATAGATGGTCTTAATGCACCTTTTAATCTTCAGGGTCTATGAAAATAAATAAAAGACACATAGAAATAAAATTGGCTATAGTTGAGGATAGTCAGTAACTAAAATCACAATGCCACTCTCCTTTTCCTCTAATCATTATTTCTCTTCCACCTGGTTCCAGACATAGTACTATATATCTTAAAATAAGAAAATGCTGAATTTTAAAAGTTCCAAATGATGGAGTTTACAATCTGGAGTTAAACTTTGTAGTAATGACCCTGAAATA
This sequence comes from Bubalus kerabau, assembly GCF_029407905.1. Lineage (NCBI taxonomy): Eukaryota > Metazoa > Chordata > Mammalia > Artiodactyla > Bovidae > Bubalus > Bubalus kerabau. The sequence goes on from NC_073645.1 coordinate 9,077,558, forward strand.
CTTTAATATTCAGTGTTCTCTCAGAACTACTGGCTACACTGGAAACCTAAATCTCTCTCTCTCTTTATATGTGTGTGTGTGTGTGTGTGTGTATATATATATATATATATATATATCTCCTATATAGATATAGGATAGATATAGGATATGTATATATATGAAACAAAACATTTAGGTAAAATTTCCTAAATAATTATAGGCCACACATTAGCCTTAGTATTCTCAAAATTGATTCTGATAATTATATATTTGTCACCCTCTGTTTTATTTTCAGATCCCTAACCCAGGGAACTTTCCTGTGTGTGTATGTTTTTTTTTCTTCCTTTCCTTTTTGTTCTCCTATGCAGTAATTTTTTCAGAAATTGTCTTCATTTCTATCATTCTTCACTATATGCAATTTTCAGGTCTTATCATGGCAATAAAAGTACTTCACGCCAATTAAAAAAATAAAGTTCTTTGTTAAGAGTTCCTCAAGATATAAATTCAAAGGAATGGTACAGCTGGTGATTTTAGGCTTTAGGCAGATCAGCTGGAACAGATGATGATCTGGAGCCACTTGGTATTCAGATCACATCATGAAGAGAGGACAAACTTTGCAAAAGCAAAAATGCTTCATGCCCCTAGAGCTATAAAAGAAATGATTCTTAGGACTTACTTTCGTCAGTGGGCTACGATTTCCAAGATCACCTGGAACTAGGCACTCAAATGCTCTAGCACTCACGCTCCAGTTTTTCTTCAGGAGATATCTGGAGATAGAAATTCCAGTTTTACCAATTTCATATAATTATCTTTATTTGCTAATAGAAAGTAAGGTTAGGGGGTCTTAGTGACTTCCCAAGTTCACCAGTTAGTAAGCAACAGAGTTGAACTTGAAGACAGTCCAGCCTGACTCCAGAGCATGAACTCAGAATTTCTCTAAACACTTGGTTCCAGGCTCCTTAATCATTGTCCAATGTGCTAGGCACGTTAATTTCTGGTGCTTATTTGCTCAGTCTTGTCTGACTCTTTGTGACCCCATGGACTGTAGCTCCCCAGGCTCCTCTGTCCATGGAATTCTCCAGGCAAGATACTAGAATGGGTTGCATGCCCTTCTCCAGGGGATCTTCCCAACCCAGGGATTGAACCCAGGTTTCTCGCATTGCAGGCAGATTCTTTACTGTCTGAGCCACCAGGGAAGTCCAAGAATACTGGAGTGGGTAGCCTATTCCTTCTCCAGGGGATCTTCCCAACCCAAGAATCAAACTGGGGTCTCCTGCATTGCAGGCAGATTCTTTACAAGCTGAGCTACCAGGGAAACCCAAAAATATTCAGTCCACGGAATTCTCCAGGCCAGAATACTGGGCTGGGTTGCCATGCCCTTCTCCAGGGGATCTTCCCAACCCAGGGATCATCAAACCCAGGTCTTCCACATTGCAAGTGGATTCTTTACCATCTGCGCCACCCACGCTCAAAATTGAAATCCCTAATTTAGAATCTGTTCTTATTGCTGCTGTGTTAAAATAAATATAAATTGGTGAATTAGTTGACAGTTTTTCAAGTCTTAGATATTTTTCAGTTTGAAATATTTAAAATAAATTACATTTATAAGCCAACATTTGAAATGAAAAATAAAAATCAATCATTATCAGTACTGTACACCAAATGTTACTTACTTTTATATGCTAGAAAAAGTAATCTTGAATTACCAACATGAAGTTGAAAGAAGTTGAAAGGCTCCTATGAGGACCCTTATAGAACAAATGACATGGTCAACAAAAATCTGATCTACTAGTGATGTTCCACAGTATTTTTTTTTAGTATCTTTATCCACTGTTATAATAAAATTTATATCACTCTAAAAATATAAACCTCCATTATTATAGTACCATAAAATAGAAACTTTTAAAGTGTTTTAAAATTAGTCAAAAAGCCAAAGCTTGTCTTATCATTTACTTTTCATTCAGTATGCTCTAAAAGTAATTAATCTAAAGGCAAATTTTTGATTAGTATATACCATCATCATTATCTACTTGCATCAGTAATATTCATTAAATGTACAAACTGACCTTTATTCATTATTTAAATATTGTCATTTATTCTGGGATTTTCTTGATTCCCTGAGAATGAATTATATTTAATGTTCTTATTCCCTGATATACAGATATATCCCAAAAAAGTATTTATAACATCTGAAAGAAACTGTTAGTAGTAATTTCCTCTCTAGTTATTTTGTATCTCTTTTAAAATATACTGTTGTCATATGTGAGCAACTTAAACAGAAATTCTCAAAATTCAGTTCTATAAATATAGAGCTTATAATAACCCCTTATTATAATCTATGAATGTTATAGTATTGTTTTCTAAAAATTAAGGATGAACCACTAAACAGTGAATTTTAGAGAACTTCTATGTCAAGAAAAATGGCATAGAATTATTTTTCTCTATTTCCTCTGATAGGCACAGCCAAAAATCCTGAACATTATATATAAAACAAACATAAAAAGACTCTTTGAAAGGTGGAGAGAAAAAGGTCAACCAGTTAGGAAACTCAGCAACCTACAGAAAAACATAGCAGTAAATGTCCTAGGTTTTTTGTTTGTTTGTTTCATACATTCTAGACAGAGTGCTGAAGAACAGGACACCCTGGAAATACAAATGAGTATAGCAAAAGAGCTCCCTCACAAGTCAGAGGCCCAGGATAGAGGCAGCCTAACAAGGCAGAAAATTTTTACACAAATGACTGTTCTATTTTAGCTAAACATCGAAGAAAAAACAAGGACTATATCCAAAATCCCAGACCAAGTAGGAGTTTAGAGATAATCTTTCTAGACTGCAGTGAAATGCTCCAATGTCCTGGCTGGAATCATGTCAGAGAAAATCCAATCAACAGCCAGTATTTTCATCCCTCTGCGGCAGAACAAGCTCACACATCCACGGTGTCATGGAGGGCACTTGGGAAGCCTGGACTTCTACTCTTCTTTTGTAGTAACAAAGTGTCTCCTCTCTCTCCTGCCAGGGTGATATCTGCTGCTGCTAAGTCACTTCAGTCGTGTCCGACTCTGTGCGACCCCATGGACTGCAACCCACCAGGCTCCCCTGTCCCTGGGATTCTCCAGGCAAGAACACTGGAGTGGGTTGCCGTTTCCTTCTCCAATGCATGAAAGTGAAAAGTGAAAGTGAAGTTGCTCAGTCGTAGCGACCCCATGGACTGAAGCCTACCAGGCTCCTCTGTCCATGGGATTTTCCAGGCAAGAGTACTAGAATGAGTTGCCATTGCCTTCTCCAGCCAGGGTGATATCAGAGGAGGTCTAATGGAGAGTCAGAATTTTCCTTATTTCTAACAGTAGCAAGAGCATCTTTATCCCATGATGTCAGTGGATGACCCATGGGAGGCGATAATGAGGCAGCCTTGACTCTCCTCAGAGATACCAGTAGAGGCTTACTGAGAAGCCACAAGTTCCTCTGCCATCCAGTAGTAACACGGAAATGCCCTGGAAGGTATAAATAGAAGCTTTTGAGAACTGTGACCTCCACCCAAGTAGGCACTAGGCAATAAGAGATGATGTCTACTCCTGGTGGCTTAGACAGTAAAGCGTTTGCCCGCAATGCGGGAGGAGACCTGGGTTCAATCCCTGGGCTGGGAAGATCCCCTGGAGAAGGAAATGGCCACCCACTTCAGTACCCCTGCCTAGAAAATTCAATGGATGGAGGAGCCTGGTGGGCTACAGTCTATGGGGTCTCAAAGAGTCGAACACAACTGAGCGACTTCTTTCTTTTCTTCTTCTTCTTTCTTCCTTACCACAATGATGTCAGAAGATGCCTGCTAAAACAGAACATTAAAATAAGACCACGAGTCTCAAATATAACATTTCATATGCCCAGGTTTCAGTAGAAAAATCACACTTCACACCAAAAAATTCTAACATGAATGAGAAAAGACAATCAATAGATACAATATTGTATCTATTGTACAATTGTACAAAAATAGATACAATATTGTATCTATTATTTAGTACTGGTGTTAAAAATTATCTATGAAGGATTTAAAGCAGCCATAATAAAAATGTTTTAATGAGCAATATAAACATGATTGAAATAAATTTTACCAAGAAATAAAGTCTTAGAAAAAACAGAAGATACAAAAAAGTCAAATGAAAATTTCAAAAATGGAAAAATACAATAACTAAGATTTTTTTTTTTAAGCTCTCAAGGAATGACCTCAAAAGCAGAGTGCAGAGTTCAGATGAATCAGGGAACTTAAAGATAAAACAACAGAAATCACCCAATCTTTATTATAAAGACAAAATAGACCAACAAGAAAGAGAAGAGCCTTAGAGAACTGTGGGACTACAACAAAAGATCTAACATTTATGTTAACGAAATCAAGGAATGAGAAAAATAAATGATAAAAGTAGAAAAGATACTTGGAGAAATAATGGTTGACAAGTTCTTAAATTTCACAAAAGAGGTAAACAACAAATTCAAAAATCTGAAAGAATCTTAAATACTAAATCAAAGAAATGTACACTAAGGTTACTACAGTCAAACTTCTCCACACAAAAAGTGATATAAAAATCCTGAAAGCAGGGAAAGAGAAATGATACATAAACTATAAAGAAAAATAGACTTCTCATCAGAAACCAAGGAGACCAGAAGGAAGTGGCACAACATTTTTTAAGTGCTAAAAAATCCAACTTTTAACAGTGAAATCTATAGCCAGTGAAAATATCCCTTAAGGATAAAGGAGAAATCAAGACTTTTTCACATGAAGCAAAGATAAAACAGTGTGTATCACAAAAAACTATGGAAAATTCTTAAAGAGATGGGAATACCAGACCACCTTACTTGTCTCCTGAGAAACCTGTATGCAGATCAAGAAGCAACTATTAGAACCAGATATAAAACAACTGACTGGTTTCAAACTGGGAAAGAGGTATGACAAGGTTGCATATTGTCACCCTGCTTATTTAACTTATATTCAGATTACATCATGAGAAATGCTGGGCTGGATGAATAACAAACTGGAATGGAGATAGATTGCAGGGAGAAACATCAGTGATCTCAGATACGGAGATGATAGTACTCTAATGGCAGAAAGTGAAGAGGAACTTAAGAGCCTCTTGATGAGGGTGAAAGAGGAAAGTGAAAAAGCTGGCTTGAAACTCATTATTAAAAAAACTAAGATCATGGCATCTGGTCCCATCACTTCATGAAAAATAGGTGGGGAAAAAAGCGAAACTAGTGATAGATTTTATTTTCTTGAGCTCCAAAATCACGGCAGATGGTAACTTAAGTCATGAAATACTTTTGTTCCTTGTAAGCAAAGCCATGACAAACCTAGATAGGGTATTCAAAAGCAGAGATATCACTTTGCTGACAAAGGTCCCTATAGTCAAAGTTATAGCTTTTCCAATTGTCATGCGTGGATGTGAGAGTTTCTCCATAAAGAAGACTGAGTGTCAAAGAATTGATTCTTTTGAATTGTGGTGCTAAAGAAGACTCTTCAGAGTCCCCTGGACTGCAAGGAGATCAAATCAGTCAATACTAAAGGAAATCAATCCTGAATATTCATTGGAAAGACTGATGTTGAAGCTTCTAATAATTTGTGCATCTGATGTGAAGAGATCACTCATTGGAAAAGACCTTGATGCTGGAAAAGACTGAAGGCAAAAAAAGAAAGGAGTGGCAGAGGATGAGATGGATATATGGCATTACCAACTTAGTGGACATGAGTTTGAGCAAACTCTAGGAGACAGTGAAGGACTGAGGAGCCTGGCATGCTGCAGAACCATGGGGTTGAAGAATCAAACATGACTTAGCAACTGAACACTAACAACAAAGATAAGAAAATTTGTCAGTAGTAGGACTACCCTAAAAGAATAACTAACAGATATTCTCCAGAACAAATAAACTTTTTAAAAAATCTTAGGCCATCAGGTAGAAAGAAAAACAGAAAAAGTAAGAGCATTTTCTTCTCCTCTTTTAAATGATGTTTGATGATTGAAGCAAAAATTATAGTGCTTTTGATATGGTTCTCAATGTATATAAAGGAAATACTAAAACAATTATAAATATGGGAGGGTAAAGAAAGGTAAGTTTTATATCAATTTTACTTAAATTGATAAAATATTGATACCAACAGACTGTACTAAGATATAAATATACAATGTAATATTTAAAATACTTAAAAGATAAATAAAAATGGAATTCTTAAAAAGTTCATTTTAATTCACCCACAAGAAGGCATGAAAACAAAACAAAGAAATAAAAAATAGAACAAAAAACAAAGAAAAATAATAATGGCAGTTTTAGAACCTAACAAATCAATACTTAAAATAAATGTAAATGGTGTAAGTATAGTGAAATACAGAGGTTGTAGAGTATATTGAAAATTATGACCTAACTATATATTGTCTATAAAAAATTCACACCAAATGTAATGATATAGATAAGATGAAAGATAATAGAAATACATATTCAAATAATAATTTTAAAAAAGCAAGAGTGAATAGATTAATATCAAGTAAAGTAGGCATCAGACTAAAAAAATACAAAAATAGAGAGGGAAATTACAAAATGATAAAGGGTCTATTCATCAATAATACATAGCAATTCTAAGTCCATTTATATCAAACATCAGCACTGTACTATACATGAAGGGAAAGCAGAACAGAAAGGAGCAATAGACAAATTCACAAATCAACATTTTTCTTCAAACAATTGGTAGAACGACTAGACAGAAATCAGCAAGGATAACAAAGACCTCACCAACACCACCAACTAACAGGAGCTTATCAATACTTACAGAACACTCCACTCTAGAATAGCAAAATGCACAGGCAGTCCCTCAATATCTGAGGGATGTGGTTTTCAGGACCACCCATAGATACCAAACTCCAAGAATGCTCAAGTACCTTATATAAATGGGTACAGTATTTGAATCTAACCTGCATATCCCCCCATACACTTTAAATCATCTCTAGATTACTTATAATACATAATAAATTAGAAAAACTATGTAAATAGTTATAAATAAAATGTAAATGCTATGTAGATAGCTGTAAATACAAAATAAATGCTATGTAAATAGTTGATGACAAGAAGCAAATTCAAGGTTTGCTTTTTGGAAATTTCTGGAAATTTTAAAAAATATTTTCTACCTGAAGTTGGTTGAATATATAGATATGGAACCTGCAGATAATGAAGGATGACTATACTTTGCAAGCATCTATGAAAAATATACAAAGAGAGGCTGCAAACTGGGTCATAAAATATACCTTAACTCTTAAAAAAATTGAAGTCATACACAGTGTTATTCAACCACAATGTACAACTAGAAATCAGTAACTAAAGAATGATGGAAAAATCTCTCAGTGCTTGTGAAAAAAAAATTTTAAAAGCTTAGTGATTATGTTTATGTCTGTTACTATATTTTGTTTTTTAGGAAGTCCCAAAAATATCATTTAATTTTAAAATTTGTACATTTATTCCTATATGGTGAAAGGATGTGTCCATATCATTATATTAATTAGTAAATTTGTTACTATGTTTCTTTGGCCAGACTTAAGTTGAAGAAAGTCAGGAAAACCACTAGACCATTCAGGTATGACCTAAATCAAACCCTTTATGATTATACAGTGGAAGTGAGAAATAGATTTAAGGGACTAGATCTGATGGAGAGCCTGATGAACTAAGGATGGATGTTCGTGACATTGCACAGGAGACAAGGATCAAGACCATCCCCATGGAAAACAAATGCAAAAAAGCAAAATGGCTGTCTGAGGAGGCCTTACAAATAGCCGTGAAGAGAAGAAAAGTGAAAAGCAAAGGAAGAAAGGAAAGATATAAGCATCTGAATGCAGAGTTCCAAGGAATAGCAAGGAGAGATAAGAAAGCCTTCCTCAGTGATCAATGCAAAGAAATAGAGGAAAACAGAATGGGAAAGACTAGAGATCTCTTCAAGAAAATTAGAGATACCAAGGGAATATTTCATGCAAAGATGGGCTTGATAAAGGAGAGAAAGGGTATGGACCTAACAGAAGCAGAAGATATTAAGAAGAGGTGGCAAGAATACACAGAAGAACTGGGCAAAAAAGATCTTCATGACCCAGATAATCATGATGGTGTGATCACTGACCTAGAGCCAGACATCCTGGAATGTGAAGTCAAGTGGGCCTTAGAAAGCATCACTACAAACAAATCTAGTGGAGGTGATGGAATTCCAGTTGAGCTATTTCAAATCCTGAAAGATGATGCTGTGAAAGTGCTGCACTCAATATGTCAGCAAATTTGGAAAACTCAGCAGTGGCCACAGGACTGGAAAAGGTCAGTTTTCATTCCAATTGCAAAGAAAGGCAATGCCAAAGAATGCTCAAACTACCACACAATTGCACTCATCTCACATGCTAGTAAAGTAATGCTCAAAATTCTCCAAGCCAGGCTTCAGCAATACGTGAACTGTGAACTTCCAGATGTTCAAGCTGATTTAAGAAAAGGAAGAGGAACCAGAGACCAAATTGCCTACATCGTCTGGATCATGGAAAAAGCAAGAGAGTTCCAGAAAAACATCGACTTCTGCTCAATTGACAATGCCAAAGCCTCTGACTGTGTGGATCACAAACAGCGGAAAATTCTGAAAGAGATGGGAATACCAGACCACCTGACCTGCCTCTTGAGAAACCTGTATGTAGCTCAGGAAGCAACAGTTAGAACTGGACATGGAACAACAGACTGGTTACAAACAGGAAAAGGAGTTCGTCAAGGCTGTATATTGTCACCCTGATTATTTAACTGATATGCAGAGTAAATCATGAGAAATGCTGGGCTGGAGGAAGCACAAGCTGGAATCAAGATTGCCAGAAGAAATATCAATAACCTCAGATATGAAGATGACACCACCCTTATGGCAGAAAGTGAAGAGGAAATAAAGAGCCTCTCGATGAAAGTGAAAGAGGAGAGTAGAAAAGTTGGCTTAAATCTCAACATTCAGAAGACTAAGATCATGGCATCTGGTCCAATCACTTAATGGCAGATAGACGGGAAAACAGTGGAAACAGTGTCAGACTTTATCTTTTTGGGCTCCAAAATCACTGCAGATGGTGACTGCAGCCATGAAATTAAAAGACACTTAATCCTTGGAAGAAAAGTTATGACTAACCTAGACCGCATATTAAAAAGCAGAGACATTACTTTGCCAACAAAGGTCCGTCTAGTCAAGGCTATGGTTTTTCCAGTGGTCATGTATGGATGTGAGAATTGGACTGTGAAGAAAGCTAAGCACTGAAGAATTGATGCTTTTGAACTGTGGTGTTAGAGAAGACTCTTGAGAGTCCCTTGGACTGCAAGGAGATCCAACCGTCTATCCTAAAGGAGATCAGTTCTGGGTGTTCATTATAAGGACTGATGCTGAAGCTGAAACTCCAGGACTTTGGCCACCTCATGCAAAGAGTTGACTCATTGGAAAAGACCCTGATGCTGGGAGGGATAGCGGCAGGAGGAGAAGGGGATGACAGAGGATGAGATGGGTGGATGGCATCACTGACTCTTTGAATTTCATGACTGCAGTTGGAGAATTTTGAGCATTACTTTACTAGCGTGTGAGATGAGTGCAATTGTGCGGTAGTCTGAGCATTCTTTGGCATTGCCTATCTTTAGGACTGGAATGAAAACTCACCTTTTCCAGTCCTGTGGACACTGCTGAGTTTTCCAAATTTGCTGACATATTGAGTGCAGCACTTTCACAGCATCATCTTTCAGGATTTGGAATAGCTCAACTGGAATTCCATCACCTCCACTAGATTTGTTTGTAGTGATGCTTTCTAAGGCCCACTTGACTTCACATTCCAGGATGTCTGGCTCTAGGTGACTGATCACACCATCGTGATTATCTGGGTCGTGAAGATCTTTTTTGTCCAGTTCTTCTGTGTATTCTTGCCACCTCTTCTTAATATCTTCTGATTCTGTTAGGTCCATACCCTTTCTCTCCTTTATCGAGCCCATCTTTGCATGAAATGTTCCCTTGGTATCTCTAATTTTCTTGAAGAGATCTCTAGTCTTTCCCATTCTGCTGTTTTCCTCTATTTCTTTGTATTGATCGCTCAGTAAGGCTTTCTTATCTCTCCTTGCTATTCTTAGGAACTCGGCATTCACATGGGTATATCTTTCCTTTTTTCCTTTGGTTTTCGCTTTTCTTCTTTTCACAGCTATTTGTAAGGCCTCCACAGACAGTCATTTTGCTTTTTTGCATTTGTTTTCCATGGGGATGGTCTTGATCCCTGTCTCCTGTACAATGTCACGAACCTCGGTCCATAGTTCATTCAGGCACTCTATCTATCAGATCTAGGCCCTTAAATCTATTTCTCACTTCCACTGTATAATCATAAGGGATTTGATTTAGGTCATATCTGAATGGTCTAGTGGTTTTCCCTACTCTCTTCAATTTAAGTTTGAATTTGGCAATAAGGAGTTCATGATCTGAGCAACAGTCAGCTCCTGGTCTTGTGTTTGCTGACTGTATAGAGCTTCTCCATCTTTGGCTGCAAAGAATATAATCAATCTGATTCCGATATTGACCATCTGGTGATGTGCATGTGTAGAGTCTTCTCTTGTGTTTTTGGAAGAGCATGTTTGCTATGACCAGTGAGTTCTCTTGGCAAAACTCTATTAGTCTTTGCCCTGCTTCATTCCGTATTCCAAGGCCAAATTTGCCTGTTACCCCAGGTGTTTCTTGACTTCCTACTTTTGCATTCCAGTCGCCTATATTGATAAGGACATCTTTGTTGAGTGTTAGTTCTAAAAGGTTTTGTAGGTCTTCACAGAACCGTTCAACTTCAGCTTCTTCAGCGTTACCGGTTGGGGCAGAGGCTTGGATTACTGTGATATTGAATGTTTGCCTTGGAAACGAACAGAGATCATTCTGTCCTTTTTGAGATTGCATCCAAGGACTGCATTTAGGACTCTTTTGTTGACCATGATGGCTACTCCATTTCTTCTATGGGCTTCCTGCCCACAGTGGTAGATATAATAGTCATCTGAGTTAAATTCACCCATTGCAGTCCATTTTAGTTTGCTGATTCCTAGAATGTCCATGTTCACTCTTGGCATCTCCTGTTTGACCACTTCCAATTTGCCTTGATTCATGGACATAACATTCCAGCTTCCTATGCAATATTGCTCTTTACAGCATCAGACCTTGTTTCTATCACTAGTCACATCCACAACTGGGTATTGTTTTAGCTTTGGCTCCATCCCTTCATTCTTTCTGGAGTTAATTCTCCACTGATCTCCAGTAACAATTTGGGCACCTACCGACCTGGGGAGTTCCTCTTTCAATATCTTTCCTCTTTCTTATCATTTTGCCTTTTCATACTGTTCATGGGGTTCTCAAGGCAAGAATACTGAAGTGGTTTGCCATTCCCTTCTCCAGTGGACCACATTCTGTCAGACCTCTCCACCATGACCCGCCCATCTTGGGTGGCCACATACAGCATGGCTTAGTTTCACTGAATTCGACAAGGCTGTGGTCCGTGTGATTAGATTGACTAGTTTTCTGTGATTATGGTTTGTGTGTCTGCCCTCTGATGCCTCTCACAACACCTACCGTCTAACTTTGGTTTCTCTTACCTTGGACATGGTATATCTCTTTATGGCTCTCCAGCAAAGCGCAGCCACTGCTCCTTACCTTGGACGAGGGGTATCTCTTCACAGCCGCCCCTCCTGACCTTGAACGTGGAGCAGCTCCTCTCAGCCCTCCTGTGCCCGCGCAGCCACCACTGCTTGGATGTGATTACCACCTGTTTTTTCCTCAGGCAGTCAGTCAATCAGTGGTTCAGTCGCTCAATCCTGTCCGACCTTTTGTGACCCCACGAATCGCAGCATGCCAGGCCTCCCTGTCCATCACCAACTCCCGGAGTTCCCTCAAACTCACGTCCATCGAGTCAGTGATGCCATCCAGCCATCTCATCCTCTGTCATCCCCTTCTCTTCCTGCCTCCAATCCCTCCCAGCATCAGAGTCTTTTCCAATGAGTCAACTCTTCGCATGAGGTGACCAAAGTACTGGAGTTTCAGCTTTAGCATCAGTCCTTCCAATGAACACCCAGGACTGATGTCCTTTAGAATGGACTGGTTGGATCTCCTTGCAGTCCAAGGGACTCTCTAGGGTCTTCTCCAACACCACAGTTCAAAAGCATCAATTCTTCGGCACTCAGCTTTCTTCACAGTTCAATTCTCACATCCATACATTACCACTCAAAAAACCATATCCTTGACTATACAGACCTTTGCTGGCAAAGTAATGTCTCTGCGTTTGAATATGCTATCTAGGTTGGTCAAAACTTTTCCTCCGAGGAGCAAGTGTCTTTTCATTTCATGGCTGCACTTACCATCTGCAGTATTTTGAAGCCCCCCAAAATAAAGTCTGACACTGTTTCTGTATAGGTTGGTCAAAACTTTTCCTCCAAGGAGCAAGTGTCTTTTCATTTCATGGCTGCACTCACCATCTGCAGTGATTTTTGGAGCCCAAGAAAATAAAGTCTGTCACTGTTTCCACTGTTTCCCCATCTATTGGCCATGAAGTGATGGGACCACTTCGTAATCTTAATTTACTGAATGTTGAGCTTTAAGCCAACTTTTTCACTCTCCTCTTTCACTTTCATCAAGAGGCTCTTTAGTTCTTCTTCACTTTCTGCCATAAGACTGGTGTCATCTGCATATCTGAGGTTATTGATATTTCTCCCAGCAATTTTAATTCCAGCTTGGGCTTCATCAGCCCAGCCTTTCTCATGATGTACTCTGCATATAAGTTAAATAAGCAGGGTGACAATATAGAGCCTTGACGTACTCCTTTCCTGATTTGGAACCAGTCTGTTCCATGTCCAGTCTACCTGTTTCCTGACCTGCATACAGATTTCTCAAGAGGCAGGTCAGGTGGTCTGGTATTCCCATCTCCTTCAGAATTTTCCAGAGTTCATTGTGGCCCACACAATCAAAGGCTTTGGCATAATCAATAAAACAGAAGTAGATATTTTTCTGGAACTCTCCTGCTTTTTCAATGATCCAACGGATGTTGGCAGTTTGATCTCTGGCTCCTCTGCCTTTTCTAAAATCAGCTTGAACATCTGGGAGTTCATGGGTCACATACTGTTGAAAACTGGCTTGGAGAATTTTGAGCATTACTTTGCTAGTGATTGAGATGAGTGCAATTGTGTGGTAGTTTGAGCATTCTTTGGCATTGCCTTCCTTAGGGATTGAAATGAAAACTGCTCTTTTCCAGTCCTGTGGCCACGGCTGAGGTTTTCAAATTTGCTGACATATTGAGTGCAGCACTGTGACAGCATCAACTTTGAGGGTCTGCAATAGCTCGACTGGACTTCTATCACCTCCACTAGCTTTTTTTCATAGTGATGCTTCCTAAGGCCCACTTGACTGCATTCCAGAATGTCTGGCTCTAGGTGAGTGATCATATCATCGTGATTATGTGGGTGGTGAAGATCTTTTTAGTACAGTTCTTCTGTGCATTCTTGCCACCTTTTCTTTTCTCAGACATATGGAAATTAATTACTGCCGTTCCTTGTATCTGAGTGCTGATAATTTATCAGACCAAAGACCCATTTGGTGTTTCCCTCATAGTTCAGTTGGTAAAGAATCTGCTTTCCTTGGGTTTCCCTTGTGGCTCAGCTGGTAAAGAATCTGCCTGCAATGTAAGAAACCTGGGTTTGATCTCTGGGTTGGGAAGATCCCCTGGAGAAGGGAAAGGCTACCCACTCCACTATTCTGGGCTGGATAATTTCATTGACTGTATAGTCCATGGGATCACAAAGAGTTGGACATAGCTGTGACTTTTATTTTCATGGACCCCTTCCGGGCATTTAGGACAAAGAGTATAGCTTTAGGCTAATGGAGCAGGATGTTTAGTGCAAGCAAGACTGAGGTCTCAGTAATCTACACTGACTGCCTAGTAATTTTTACTTCACTACTATGTGTTAAGTAGTACCCAAGATGTGCAGAATGCAGCAATGGGGAAGAAAAAAATGGGAAATCTCTGCTATTGAGGGGCTTTTATTCCAGTTATTGTATAAAATTCATTAATTAACTGATGAATTAACTAATGAAATAGTAAGATAAATGCTGATAGTGATGTGGAAAATTTAAAAACAGAGAAAAAGAATTAAGATTGAGATCAGGGGATAGAAATAAGAGAACAGATTACAGTATTAAAATAAAAGCAGTCATGGTAGATTTCCTTGAGGTGGTAAAGTCAGCAAAAACTTGAAAGAAGTATATACAATTAGCAAGCAGCTTATGGGGAATGAGTATTCCAATCAGGGGGCTGAGCAAGAGCCAAGTATTTATACCCAATGAAAGCATCCAGACAAGTAGATAGAACAGGGGGCAGAAGAGATGGACTGAAACAGGTCAGAGCAAGAGGAGAAGATGAGGTCAGGAAGGCATGCTGCTGCTGCTAAGTAACTTCAGTTGTGTCCAACTCTGTGCGACCTCAAAGATGGCAGCCAACCAGGCTTCTCTGTCCCTGGGATTCTCCAGGCAAGAATACTGGAGTGGGTTGCCATTTCCTTCTCCATCAGGAAGGCATAGGTGGTAAGATATTTTAGGCCTCTCTAGCCTTTGAAAACCCGGCTTCCCAGGTGGCACAGTGATAAAGAGTCTGCCTGTCAATTCAGAGGACTCAAGAGACACAGGTTTGATCCCTGGGTTAAGAATGATCCCTTGGAGTAGGAACTGGCAACCCACTTTAATATTCTTACCTGGAAAACCCCATGGACAGAGGAGTCTGGTGGGCTATAGTCTGTGGGTTTGTAAATACAGCCTTTGAAAGACTTCTACTCTGCTTTTACCCTGAGGTCAAAGAGAAGCTCTTACAAAGTTCTGAGGCAGAGGAATAACATAAGCTAAATTATATTTGAAAAGACACTCTGATAAGATTAGAAGCAAGTGAACATGTCAGGAGCTCCTGCAGTAATCCAGCCCAGGGATGATGGTGGCCTGGAGCAGCATGATGTTCATTTTGTGGATTTTTGAAAATATCCTAAAAAAAATACATTAAAAAAATATAATGAAATTATGAATTCTATGAAAAAAAATTGATAATTTTGCTTTGCTGTGGGCAAGATGCAGAAGAGTAGACCACCAAAACTGATTTCTAATTCTAGGTCTAATTATCTGTGCAAATGTAATGCCCCTACACTGTATTTGCATAATCAGTTAAGAGAATTTTTCCTAAGGGGTTTCTAAATTCCCGTTCAGCTTTGAAATTTACAAAATAGGTTATTATTCTGAGTGAGCCAAAATTAACTTTAGTCAGAATAGATGCTGTCAGGCAACTCTGTAATTTTTCATTCTTTTAGTGCTCATTTATAGTATAGTAGATAGGAAACTACGAGCCACTTGGAAGTGAAGTGTGGAAATATGCAGAAAATATTGGCCTTCTTTTCATAGTTTTAGACATTAGGGTTGCCCTGTTTTGAATAGATAATGGCCTTTCATCTTTTTTTGTTGCTCTGTTGTAAAATTATGATTTATTTTTGGTTTGCTATCTCTATTTTCAGCATTACAAAATGTTTCACAAAATGTTATGGTCCACATGGACCAGAACTGAAAGATTTCATGCTAAATAATGTCTTAGTGTAACTAGAAAACTATATAAAGCACTAGTTTGTCATATTATCCTCCAGACAGTCTCATGGTTTTCTCCATTATGTGAGCTCTGTTTAACTGCACAAGCTAAAGCTAAATGTAACTAAAACTGTTCATCACTCAACAAATAAACATCTACTGAATCCTTATTATGTACTAGGCGCAGTCCTAATCAGTAGGGAAACTATGCTGAGCTGTGATCCCTTCTCTTAAGAATCGCATTGTATGATCAGAAAGACAATGTAATGTACCATCTAAATATAATGAATGTGATTAAATGCTACTATGAGGGGTAGTATAATGAAAGTGGGCTCTGCCACTTATATGTGACAGAATTTATATCTAAATTCTCTAAGCATCAATATCTTCATCTAGAAATACAAATATATATAAGGGCTCTTTTAAGATTGAATGAAAGTACTATGTGCATAGCCTATAATAAGTTTTCAATAAAATTGATTATTGTTATTATTGTCAGTGAAGTTATATTATTATTGCAATAGAAGTTTAAGACTGTCTATGAAAGTACAGAGGCAGAATCATTGCCTTCTTGAATGTTGAGACATTACATCATCACCACACAACAAAGACTGAAGAAGGCAGAGTGTACTGAAAGAGTTTAAAATCAAGTAAAGCAACATATTCAAATCTTACCCTGGCCATAGTATGTGTGACCTTTGCAACTTACTAAACTTTTCAAAGCCTTAGGTTTTTTCCTGTATAAATGGAGACAACGTACCCTGTAGTGTTTAGCGGAATAGATGGCAAAATAATATCTAAAGTGCTTAGTATAAGACCTTGCATATGAAAGAGTTTTTTATAAAAGGTAGCAAATGTGATAATGATGATGATGAAAGTAAGTAAGGCATAAATAAGGACTCTAAATTCTAACCCAAGTTAAGTGATAATACTTTTACTTCTAGATGTATTTAATCTTGACTCAGTATTAAATTGCTTTACTAGCTTGTTTGTTTCTCAAAGTCTCCATCTTTATTCAAACTTAATCACTACGAGTATTACTATCAGCCTTTACTTCACTTAGAAAGCAAGGGACACTAAAGAACGAAATGAGAAGAGCAAAGCTCCTGCATATTCCCATTATTGGCACAGACAGCTTCTTTTTTAAAACCATATCATATTGAGTTTTACCTTTTTAATTTCAAAGTTAGAAGTTATAAACTCTTATTATCTGCCTCCATGTTCAAATAGTGACTGTCACACGGCCACATTTCTGGGAGGAAGGGGCCCTTGGGTTATTGTAAAACTAGAAGGTTATGATGTACAGTTTACGCTAATGAAGGTAGGCTTCCAGTCAGGAAGTGGAGTCACTCCCTGTGGTGAGGCTGTTAAGTAGCCAGGAATGAGACATGTCTATAATTAGACAGGCATTAAGCGTTAGTGATCCCCGTGATCACGGAGCCTGTGCCCAATGGACTAGTCAGACTGGCTGGCTACTTACCCAGAGCTATTTCCTCCATTATTCAAAGTCAGAAGCAATATAATGAGGGGTGGGCTAACAAATTCCACTGAGTTGAAATTATCCAGTCAAAAATAAATAAATAAGGTTTTTGAAAAACCTTATTTGAAAGTTGCACATGCTTAGAGAAAAACTACAAAATAGAAAAACAAAACAAAAATCCACGGTGTCTAGGAAGGAAGCAAATTGGTAAGGTAAAACAGGGAAAAAACAAACCTCAAAACTGTGGGTAGTATCATAGGGTATGATCACACCATTATTCATCTTCATCATTTCTGGGATCTGAAAATAAAAGAGCTAAGAAAACTGACAAGTCATTATGTTTTATGGAATTTATATTTGTTAAAAAATATAAAAAGTTAGGGATCTTTGTGTAATCAGCAAGGCTGACAAACCTAGAATATTTTGAAGCTATGAGCTTATTGGGTTTTACAATAACCCAAGGGCCCCTTCCTCCCAGAAATGTGGCCATGTGACAGTCACTATTTGAACATGGAGGCAGATAACAAGAGGCAGATAAAAGGTGGCAGAAATGCTAGTTTACCTTCATTGCTTTACAGATGAGAAAATTCAAAGCTGAGGAGGAACCAAAGGAGAATTAAGGTAACTACAGCTATTATTAATTAAAATACATTCCCAAATGGCTCAGGGATAAAGACTCTGCTTGCAATGCACAAGATGCATTGTGTTCAATCCCTGGGTCGGGAAGATCTGGAGAAGGAAATGGCAACCCATTTCAGTATTCTTGCTTGGAAATCCCATGGACAGAGGTGCCTGGCGGCCTATAGTCCATAGGGTCACAAAGAGTCAGATATGACTGAGCACACACGCATGCACCATTCATTTTTAGCTTTATTTCATTTCCATTCTTTGCCTTATTTTACCCTCAGTCCAATTTAATGAAGCAGTGATTTACCATTACTCACATCTTATACATGAGAAAAGTAAGTAAAAGAGAAGAGGGATGTCTAAGTGCTCACACAATACATGCCTTGTCTAAAAACTCATAGCTACTGGTGTTCATAGAGCCAGGATTAAGACTTTGGTTCTCTGGTATCAGGCCTTGCATTTCATCCAGTAAGCTAGGCTGCAACCCTATACATTCTAAATAGACCTCTGCTGATTGTTTGCTTGTAGTTGTTAAAATTCAATGATAATAAATAGGGAAATCCTTGTAACAACTGATCTCATCATCTGTCCACGGGGTGCTATAGTAATGTAATTATTTTTGTTAACATATTGACATTTTATGTGATTTTTAATTGGTTTATTTAATCTGTCTAGAACAGTGCCCGGAACATAGTATATGCTTAATGAATAGTTGTTAACATGAGTCACTTTATTATATGCTTACAATCTGCATCACTTGAGGGACTAGGATAATAATGAAGAAATACAGGTTATTGCACTATGGCACTTTTCCCAAGTAGTTGAGAGGAATATCAAACAAGCATACAAATACCTAAATAATTTTAAAAACTAGGTTACAAAGAAAGTAAAACAGGATAATGTGATAGGGGAGCATTTTGGGAGAGTTGTTTTTGAAGTGGTAACATTTGTGCTGAACCCTGAATATCAAGAAGAACCAGTCATATAAACATCAGGGGAGAAAGAATTACAGGTATGGTGGAAGGCATGTGTAAATGCTCTAAGGCAGGAATAACTGTAATTTTGCAGAAGAGAGAGGTGTGGTTTGAGCTTACAGAATTCAAGGGAGAGTAGCAGACAGGGAGAGAAAAGGTGTAAGCAGAGCATGGAGGCCAGTGGCCCCTGGGGCTCTTTAAAAATACTGATGTCTTTTTCAGAGGCTACATGTAAGAGATATTATGCAGCATTTGTCTTTCTCTGTCTAACTTATTTCACACAGCATAGTGCCCTCAAGATGCAATTATGGTGTTGCAAATAACAAGATTTTCTTATTTTTTATATCTGAATAACATTCCATTACATATAGATGCTATTTATTTATATATCTAACTCATTCCCTTAATTCATTCATCCAGACACTTTTGTTGTTTCCCTATCTTGGCTACTGTAAACAATTCTGTGACTGTGTGTGCATGCCCATGCATACATGTATACTCAGTTGTGTCCAACTCTTTGCTACTTCATAGACTATAGCTTGCCAGACTCCTCTGTCCATGGAATTTTCCAGGCAAGAATATTGAAGCAAGTGCCATTTCTTTCTCATTTCCTTCTCCCCAGTATCTTCCCAACCCAGGGAGTGAACCCGTGTCTCCTGTATCTCCTACTTTGACAGGCAAGTCCTTTACCAGATGAGAAACCAGGGCAATGAATGTAAGGGTGCAGATATCTGTTCAAGACTGATTTTGTTTGCTTTGTGTCAGATCTGGAGGAGACAGTAGGGGAAACGGGGAGATGTTGGTCAAAGGGTTGTTGCTGTTGCTGTTCTTTAGTCTCTAAGTTGTGTCAGACTCTTTGCAATCCCATGGATAGTAGCACACCAGGCTTTCTGTCTTCCACTATCTCCCAGAGTTTGCTCAAATTTATATCCATTGAGTAAGTGATGCTATCTCTCCAGCTCCTCATCTAACTGCCCTTTCTTCTTTTGCCTTCAATTTTTCCTAGCATCAGAGTCTTTTTCAATGAGTCAGATCTTCAAATCAGATGGCCAAAGTATTGGAGCTTCAGCTTCAACATCAGTCTTTCCAATGAATATTCAGGGTTAATTTCCTATAGAATTGACTGGCTTGATCTTGCAGTCCAGAGAATTCTCAAGAGTCTACTCCAGTACCACAATTCAAAAGCATCAATTCTTCAGCGCTCAGCCCTCTTTAGGGTCCAAATCTTATATCCGTACATGACTACTGGAAAAATCATAGTTTTGACTATAGTGATCTTTGTCAGCAAAGTTACATCTCTGCTTTCTAATACACTGTCTAGGTTTGTAAGAGCTTTCTTTCCAAGGAACAAGCGTCTTTTAAATTTCCTGCCAACAGTCACCATCTGCAGTGATTTTGGAGCCCAAGAAAACAAAATCTGTCACTGCCTCCACTTTTTCCCTTTCTATTTGCCATGAAGTGTTGGGGCTAGATGTCATTATCTTAGTTTCTTTAATGTTAAGTTTCAAGCCAAATTTTTCACTCTCATAAGAAGCTCTTTAGTTCCTCTTCACTTTCTGTCACTAGAGTATCATCTGCATATCTGAGGTTGTTGATAGTTCTCTTAGCAAACTTGATTCCACCCTGCGATTCATCTAGGCTGGCATTTCCTATGGTATACTCTGCATAGAAGTTAAGTAAGCAGGGTAACAATATACAGCCTTGTCATATGCCTTTCCCAATTTGGAACCAGTTTTCCATGTCCAGTTCTAACTGCTGCTTCTTGACCACATACAGGTTTCTCAAGAGACAGGTAAGGTGGTCTGGTACTTCCATCTCTTTAAGTATTTTCCACACAATCAAAGGCTTTGACATATTGGACACCTTCTGACCTGGGGGCTCATCTTCTGGTATCATATCTTTTGTCTTTTCATACTCATCAATTGTTAGATGAACAAATTCTGGTGATGAAATGTACAGCACTGTTGCTATAGTTAACAGTACTGTGCAATATACTTAAAACTTGCTAAGAGAGTAGATCTTAAATGCTCTTACCACCCATACAAAAAATTGTATTTACATGAGGTTGTGAGAGTTGGACCATAAAGAAGGCTAAACACTGAAGAATTAATGCTTTTGAGCTGTGGTGTTGGAGAAGACTCTTGAGAGTCCCTTGAACTGCAAGAAGATCAAATCAGTCATTTGTAAAGGAAATCAATCCTGAATATTCATCAGAAGGACTGATACTGAAGCTGAAGTGCCAATACTTGGCCACCCGATGGGAAGAGCCAACTCATTAGAAAAGACTCTGATGCTGGGAAAGAATGAAGGCAGGAGGAGAACAGGACAACAGTGGACAAGATGGTTGGATGGTATCAGTGACCCAATGGGCATGAGTTTGACCAAGCTCTGGGAGATGGTGAAGGACAGGGAAACCTGGCATGCTGCCTGTCCATGGGGTAACAAAGAGTCAGACACGACTGAGTGACTGAGCAGCAAAGAGATATTTTAAGTAACTTTATTCTGGTAAGCATTTATATATATATATATTTATATTTATATATATATATATACACACACACACACACACATCTGTATTTCTATCTAAGTAACTTTGTTCTGGTAAACATTTATATATAATATATATATATAATGTATATTTTATATATATATAAAATATAATATATATATATGTATATATATACACACACACATCTGTATTTCTATCTATCTATATCTATATATATAGATATAGATACATATATCAAGACATCATGTGGTGTACCTTAAATTTACACAATGTTATATCATTGTGTAACGATATATTATGGCATCCCAGGTGGCACAATGGTAAAGAATCTGCCTGCCAATACAGGAGGCACAGGAGATACAAGTTTGACCCCTGGATTGGGAAGATCCCCTAGAGTAGGAAATGGCAACCCACTCCTGTGTTCTTGCCTGGAAAATTCCATGGATGGAGAAGCCTGGCAGGCTACAGTCCATGAGGTCACAAAGAGTTGGACACAGCTGGGCTACTGAGCACACACACACATATTGCATTATTGTGTAGTGACAGTATATTGGTGTTAATTATATCTCAATAAAAATGGAAATCAGGAAAGACCTGGAGTAACAGGCAAATTTGGCCTTGGAGTACAAAGTGAAGCAGAGCAAAGGCTAATAGAGTTTTGCCAAGAGAATGCACTGGTCAGAGCAAACACCCTCTTCCAACAATACAAGAGAAGACTCTACACATGGACATCACTAGATGGCCAACACCAAAGTCAGACTGATTATATTCTTTGCAGCCAAAGATGGAGAAGCTCTATACAGTCAGCAAAAACAAGACCGAGAGCTGACTGTGGCTCAAAACATGAACTCCTTATTGCCAAATTCAGATTTAAATTGAAGAAAGTAGGGAAAACCACTAGACCATTCAGGTATGACCTAAATCAAATCCCTTATGATTATACAGTGGAAATGAGAAATAGATTTAAGGGACTAGATCTGATAGATAGAGTGCCTGATGAACTATGGACCGACGTTCATGACATTGTACAGGAGACAGGGATCAAGACCATCCCCAGGAAAAAGAAATGTAAAAAAGCAAATGGCTGTTTGAAGAGGCCTTACAAATACCTGTGAAAAGAATGTAAGTGAAAAGCAAAGGAGAAAAGGAAAGATTTACCCATCTGAATGCAGAGTTCCAAAGAATAGCAAGAAGAGATAAGAAAGCTTTTCTCAGCAATCAATGCAAAGAAATAGAGGAAAACAACAGAAGGGGAAAGACTAGAGATCTCTTCAAGAAAATTAGAGATACCAAGGGAACATTTCATGCAAAGATGGGCTCAATAAAGGACAAAATGGTACGGACTTGACCGAGTCAGAAGATATTAAGAAGAGGTGGCAAGAATACACAGAAGAACTGTACTAAAAAGATCTTCATGACCCAGATAATCATGATGGTGTGATCACTCACCTAGAGCCAGACATCCTGGAATGTGAAGTCAAGTGGGCCTTAGGAAGCATCACTATGAACAAAGCTAGTGGAGGTGATGGAATTCCAGTTGAGCTATTTCAAATCCTGAAAGATGATGCTGTGAAAGTGCTGCACTCAATATGTCAGCAATTTGGAAAACTCAGCAGTGGCCACAAGACTGGAAAAGGTCAGTTTTCATTCCAGTCCCAAAGAAAGGCAAGGCCAAAGAATGCTCAAACTACCACACAATTGCACTCATCTCACGCGCTAGTAAAGTAATGCTCAAAATTCTCCAAGCTAGGCTTCAGCAATATGTGAACTTTGAACTTCCAGATGTTCAAGCTGGTTTAAGAAAAGGCAGAGAAACCAGAGATCAAATTGCCAACATCTGCTGGATCATCGAAAAAGCAAGAGAGTTCAAGAAAAATATCTATTTCTGCTTATTGACTATGCCAAAGCCTTTGACTGTGTAGATCACAATAAACTGTGGAAAATTCTGAAAGAGATGGGAATACCAGAGCACCTGACCTGCCTCTTGAGAAATCTGTATGCAGGTCAGGAAGCAACAGTTAGAACTGGACATAGAACAACAGACTGGTTCCAAATTGGGAAAGCAGTACGTCAAGGCTGTATATTGCCACCCTGCTTATTTAACTGATATGCAGAGTACATCTGGAGAAGGCAATGGCACCCCACTCCAGTAGTCTTGCCTGGAAAGTTCCACAGACGGAGAAGCTTGGTAGGCTGCAGTCCATGGGGTCGCGAAGAGTCGGACACAACTGAGCAACTTCACCTTCATTTTTCCCTTTCATGCATTGGAGAAGGAAATGGCAACCCACTCCAGTGTTCTTGCCTGGAGGTTTCCAGGGACGGGGGAGCCTGGTGGGCTGCCGTCTATAGGGTTGCATAGAGTCAGACACGACTGAAGCGACTTAGCAGCAGCAGCAGAGTACATCATGAGAAACGCTGGGCGAAGCACAAGTTGGAATCAAGATTGCCAGGAGAAATATCAATAACATCTGATATGCAGACGACATCACCCTTATGCCAGAGAGTGAAGAAGAAGTAAAGAGCAAGAGGAGAGTGAAAACGTTGGCTTAAAGCTCAAAATTCAGGAAACTAAGATCATGGCATCCGGTCCTGTCACTTCATGTCAAATATAAAGCACAGTGAGAGACTATATTTCGGGGGGCTCCAAAATCACTGCAGATGGTGATTGCAGCTATGAAATTAAAAGACACTTACTCCTTGGAAGGAAAGTTATGACCAACCTAGACATCATATTAAAAAGCAGAGACATTACTTTGCCAACAAAGGTCTGTCTAGTCAAGGCTATGGTTTTTCCAGTGGTCATGTATGGATGTGAGAGTTGGACTAGTAAGAAAGCTGAGCACTGAAGAATTGATGCTTTTGAACTGTGGTGTTGGAGAAGACTCTTGAGAGTCCCTTGGACTGCAAGGAGATCCAACCAGTTCATCCTAAAGGAGATCAGTCCTGGGTGTTCATTGGAAGAACTGATGCTGAAGCTGAAACTTCAGTACTTTGGCCACCTGATGCGAAGAGCTGACTCATTTGAAAAGCCTCGATGCTGGGAAAGATTGAGGGCAGGAGGAGAAGGGGACAACAGAGGTTGAGATGGTTGAATGGCATCACCGACTCAATGGACATGAGTTTGGATAGGCTCCGGGAGTTGGTGATGGACAGGGAGGCCTGGCATGCTGCGGCTCATGGGGTCGCAAAGAGTTGGACACGACTGGGAGACTGAACTGAACTGAAAACTGGAAAGAAAAATACTGATCCTCCCCACTCTTGCAATAGTGAGTCAGTTGCTTTAGGGCCCTCAACCAAAATTATTTTTAATACTTCCAGTTACATGTACCTAGGGGTGAAAGCCACTGATGAGAGTGGTTGTAGGTCATAGTAGGAAGTGCTTAGAGTTTGATAAAGAGGTCAAAGGAAAGCAGTAGAACAAATTTATTCCCAGAATATCTACAAATTCATTCTCAGTGTGGTCACTTAGCTCAATGAGACAAAAAACTATGCTCTCTAATTTCTTGAAACTCACTTCTTATTTATTCCAGATTGTTAATTTCTGTATTGATACTGTTTTGGAGCATTATTACTTTTATTTATAATTTAAGCCTTTATATTTATAATTAACTAAAGTTTATCTAAATGAGCTGTGCAAAATAGCATTTTTAAAGATGTGTTATAATTTGGGGGCTATCTCCATGAGAAAATTCAGTGGAAAACTGTCTACACTCATGAATTTGGCCACTATAGCTAGACAAGACTGGTAACTCATATTAATTACTGTACATTTTTTGCTGAATGTATGTGTGTGTTTAATAAAATAATGTGTATCAGCTTCTCATTTTCTTCACTGGAGCATAGCCTTTTCCCATTTATTTTAATGTTTTTGGTTGTTGCTTGAAACCATAATATTATGTTTCTGTTGATTCGATTTTAAAAATCCTACTTCATTAGATTACAAAAAAGAAAGTACCTTGAAATATTTAGATTAAAGCATCCTGTGTAGTATGAGTCTGATTGTCAATTATGGTGAACTTTCTATGAGGAAACAGAGATCAACAGTAAAACCACAGAAAATGTCAGTCCCCAACCTCTCCTTAAGTGGGTGTGGTTTCCTTTGGGGCAGTCATAATAGACTTGTCAGCCAATCCTCCCAATTACTGATGATGCTGATACAGCTCACCCATCACAGTTTATTTCACAGTCCTGTTTCTTCAGAAAGAACTTTGATTTACTGCTAATTAGAGTAGCCACGTTTCCCCAGGCACACACAACATTTTGAGTGATGATGTAACTAAAAACCAGGTTTTTGTGATAAGTCAGTACAATTTAATGAAATAGAGAAGGCATTATTTTCTCTGTGAAATACAGGCCATCACACAAAGACTGGAAGCATTAGAGGTACTTTTCTCAGATTATAAAGATAAAGAGACAGGAAATTATTCCAGATTGCTACATCGATCTGATAAAGTTTAAAAAAAGATTGCAGGCTTCTGACTCATTGTCAGACAATTTGTAAACAAACACGTATAGAATTGCTATCACTCCTTAGAAAGTGTGTTTGCTTGTTTGGCTGAGAATTGAACCAGACACTACAAGCTGGTTACAAATATGGATTCCTTTGGTGAGGGAAAAGTCATGGGATGTGAATTGTGTAGTTCTCAAACACAAGCATTTTAATACGTGCCACAAGGAGAACAACTCAACAACCTTGCAAGCATCTAAGTATAAAAGGCAAAAATTCTGTGGTTAAAAATGTTTTCAGCCATAGTATTTATATCACTCAAAATTCCCAAGGTTACAGGTTGCTGTTTTTAGATATCCTCAATTTCGGTGCTACTAATTTTACCTAATGCTTTAGTGAATTTGGGGAAGGGGAGTAGACTAGGGAATATTATATTCCAGTTGTTACATGCCACAAACAGAAATGAGTATGTCTTAAATTCATCTTATTAAATATACACTAGAGAAATGGTGTATTTAATGCTTCAAAAATCTGTATCTAGTGGGTTCATAGACTCAGGGGAAAAAATCCCCTCTGCACATTGAAAAGTGACAGGGAAATATATTTTTACTCTCTGAACACTGAATCTATTCCACAGTAATTCAATCAGGGGCATTTAAATATTTAAATATGTAACACAATAATCAAGACTCAAGATTCTATTTCACAATATAGCCATTCTCAAAAACTTACTGAGCATTAACTGTTCAACCTTCTTTTGCACGTATACATGACACAGTCCCTCCATAAGAAAAGCACTTACCATAGGTAAGAAGTGCCACAAAGATATTTCAAAGTTTGATGGAACTTCAAAAATGGAATATGTGCCAAGAGATTTTTGTTTGCTTGTTTTTTGCTTTTTACATACTGAACCGAACAGCCAAACAGTACAGCTGGAAATAAAGTTCCAATTTTTGTAAATTACTGAATATGCCTATTTTTTTGAGACTGGTTCCAATGCAGACATGGAGCAATTTTTAGTTAGGGTTGCTTTTTTTTTTCATGATAGAACAAATGTAGCATTCAAAAATATCTAGCTTGCTAAAAAAGATGGAAAAATCTCTGACATTGAGATTTGCCAGTCTCAATTTTTTTTTTCACCAAAATACCCATAATTAGAACCCAGAATAGAAGAAACTCCTGCTTCAAAACTATCTGTTTAGCCTGAAACCAGACTCCTGACTTAATTTTTTGAAGGTTCATATTTTGAAAACTGTATATGGATTTTGTATATCATTCTATAACATATTTATTTTGTCTTACTATGTCCTCCACCAAGTGATAGTATAAAATTGGCCATTAATGAAGATGCCGTGATGTTGAACGGGACATACCTTCCAGCCCAGAATAAAACAGCTCTTGGAAATTTGTGCATCCCATGTTGTAAAGCAACATATTAAAGAGAAAGACTAATACAACTATACACCCCCCCACCCCTCCAAATAATGTGCTCTATAAAACAGAGACTACTTTTACAGCATTTATTGAAAGAAAAAAAAAAGTGTTCAGGATGCCTATTTTAAGGTCAACCCCAGACTAGAAACTGAAAGACTCTAAGTGGTAACTAAACCCACACTCATTAACTGACCTTGAACAAGCCAAGCAGTCTGTGGCCATGATTATGTATACAAACCGCCTACATGGAGTGTCATGCCAAGGTCAACGTGTTTCTGCCAGCCATTTTTGTTATACATGGAGAACTCCATGCAGTTCTGGATATGGGAGTTGGAGTGGATGCTAGCAGAACTATAATGAACAGACTGCCAGAAACAGGCTGATTATACAGGCAATTTAGAGCTGAAGAAGTTATGAGAAGGAGTCAAGAAAATAAACATCTATGTTACAGAGCGTGATTCTGGATGAACTACACAACTGGTCACAAAATTGAAATCATTATTGAAATATCAAATATATATTGTTTTACAAATAGAACTTTCCTCTCAAATAATATGTATTTTTCCATTAAAATAATATATGCTAGTGAAGGCTAGCAAATACCACAATTCACCAATAAATTTTAAGCTCTCAGTAAATTAGTATACAAGAGCAATTTAAATTTTTAAAAGCCAGACAACCTTAAAAATTATTGCACAGGAGTAGTCAAACATTGGCAAATATAGCTCATAGTTATGTAACATAATTTTAATGTAAAATCTGAATTCTTAAAGGAAAAAACAAAGCACTTAAGCCTATTGGTATATTTACTTAGTGTGATAAATGCATCTATCTTATCAGTTTTCAACCTATACCTCAATACACTTTAGTTTTGCTAAAAACATGATGCAAGCCAAAAACTCCTTTGAAGAATTGGTCTATATACAACCTGACCCAGAAATTCTGATCTTGCCCAACCATAAATCTGCATACATCTCTTGGTTCTCTTTAAACGCATGAGATGGCAAGTTATATCTTCACAATGTCAAATAAATGGAAGGATTTGCTGACTTAGTAAAGAAAAAAATTAGGCAAAAAAGTCTATAATTGCATTTTTCACTTTCTGTCTATTGTAATAATATCATAATATTTTCCTGATAAAATGTACTTAAAAATATGGCATCTATGGAAATTGAAACTGGCATTTAGTATTAGAATTTAAAGTTGTTTTAATGAAATTAAATGCGAGTAAAGTATCATATTAATAAGTGGAAATTCTTAGTAAAACATATAATGCTATATAATACTTATACAAATGTTACATTAAAATTTTCCTTTTGTCACTGTAGCATTAAAAGGTCTAATACCCCCACAAAAGCCCCCAAAAGACTAATATCCAAACTTTTTGAATGCCTTTCCAAAACCAATGTTTCTAGTGAATATGAGATAATTGGAACTCTGGTTTCCAATATTGTTTATACATTATGTAAAATCAGGTACTAAAAGCAATATATACACATAATATAAATTATATATAAAATGAGTAGGGTGAACATAGAATTTATCATCAAACAAGGGCACTTTTGGCAATAAAGGATGCTTTTAATAATTAAATCAGGATATCAAGTATAAACTGGGATTGTCCTGGGCTGACAGAGACATTCGTTCTCTAAGAAAGATCATAGTAACTTCATGTACAGACAGAAAGGGAGAAAGTTATCAGCTTGCTTCATGATCAGAGTATGTGAGATTTCACAAGCTGAAATATGTTCTCTGCTTCATCTCATTAAAGGCAGAGAGTGTATTCCATGCTTCTAATGCGGAATAGATGCTTACATGTGATGCAATCGGATGTAGCAGACATAGAGATAGAGAACTGTTTAACCTAAGAAAATTAAAGTTGAAAGTCTAAGAATAAGGAAAGACCAAGGGAAGTAAGTTTATTGATAACAACTTTGTTAAATCATTAGATAAAGTTCTCAGAACTAGTTTTTAACAGAAGTTTCAACTAAATCTGAATTAAAACCATAAATTATAGTCATAACTAAATTTTATAGATTTAGTTAAATATATAAATTACAGTCATAACTAAATTTTATAAATTTAGTTATGACTATCTAAGTCTACTACTTTTCAATAGATTTGGATTTCAATAGATTTGGCTTAGGATAATGTATGTGTTTTTCATTTTCTAAATGATAAACTAGAGCTTTTTCTATTATGACTCACATTAGAAAAACAAATTCTACAAAGTGATTTTACTCATTTATTTATATGGCATTTTAACCCCAAAGTTTTAAGTACTGCATTTGTTAAAAGGGTAATAGGAATAGAAGTTTTCCTCATTTCTTTCCTCATTCAATAAATATTCATCATAGTGATTCTCAAACATTAGCAGAAACAAGAATGACCTAGA
This sequence comes from Bubalus kerabau, assembly GCF_029407905.1. NCBI lineage: Eukaryota > Metazoa > Chordata > Mammalia > Artiodactyla > Bovidae > Bubalus > Bubalus kerabau. Next base: position 9,107,034 of record NC_073645.1, read on the forward strand.
GGACTTATAAAAACACAAATAGTTGGACCCTATTCCCAGACTTTCAGATTCGTTTGGAATATAGTAGGACTGAAGAAATGGCATTTCTAACATGTTTTTTAAAAGTTTCCAGGTTAATCTGAGGCTAGTCCTCTGGGCACCACCCTTTGAGGAACATCAATATATTGAACATGTAGTATTTGCCAAGTGCTCTGTGCAGGGGATACAGCAGCAAACAAAATAGACAAAACTTCCTGCCCTTGGGAACTTCATCTTTTTTTATTTTTTCTTTTTTTTTAATTTTTATTGGAGTATAGTTGACTTACAATGTGTTATTTTCAGGTGTATAGCAAAGTGAATATATGCAGACATATACATAGATAGATAGATATGGATATATATAAATATATGTATCTATCTCCACCTTTTTTTTTAGATTTTTTTTCTCATATAGGTCATTACAGAATCCTGAGTAGAGTTTCTTGTGCTATACAATAGGTCCTTATTATCTATTTTATATAGAGTAGTGTGTATATAGGAGAAGGCAATGGCACCCTACTCCAGTACTCTTGCCTGGAAAATCCCACGGATGGAGGAGCCTGGTAGGCTGCAGTCCATGGGGTCACTGGAAGTCGGACACGACTTGAGCGACTTCCCTTTCGCTTTTCACTTTCATGCATTGGAGAAGGAAATGGAAACCCACTCCAGTGTTCTTGCCTGGAGAATCCCAGGGACGGGGGAGCCTGGTGGGCTGCCGTCTATGGGGTCACACAGAGTCGGACACGACTGAAGCAACTTAGCAGCAGCAGCAGCATTGTGTATATATCAATCTCAATCTTATAGACCCTTTCATAGACCTTATTTTCTAGTGAAGGGAGATAGACAATAAATGTATGATTAAATATATATGTTAGATAGTGATAAGTTATGTAAATAAAAATTAAACAGGAGATGGGGCATGTGATGAAGTAGTGAGGAGCATATGATGAAGAGGTTCACCAAGGAGGACTTACTCAGAAGGCAACGTTTGACTAAAGACCTTAAAGAGCTGGAGAGTGAATCAGAGATATCTGGAGGAGCCCCAAGTTCAAATGCCCTAAAATGCTTTGCTGCTGCTGCTAAGTCGCTTCAGTTGTGTCCGACTCCGTGCAGCTTTGGCCGAGTTTGTGAGGAAGAACAAGCATGGCTGGAGTTGAGTGAGCTACTAAGGCAGAGCAGATGGAAACAAGGAGGAGAGGCAATGGGAAGATCAACTCAGGTTAGGCCTTAAAAGCCATTGAGAGGTCTTTGGCTTTTATTTGGAATGACTGGAGAAGCCATGAATAAAATCTGAACAGAGAAATGGCATTAACTAATTTGTATTTTGAAGGAATCGCTGGGTTTGCTAGATTGAAAATAACAATCTGGAGCTCAAGAAATAAGTGTCAGTTTAGTGTTTAAATTTGAGAGTTTCCAGTCTGTTGATAGTATGAAACTCTTGAGTTTACTAAAGAAAGGACTATATGAAGAAAATAGAAGTAAAATTCAACTTAAGATGTTAGAAAGCTAAAACTAACAGCCTAGAAAAGGGACAGAAAAGGAACATCCATGAAATAAGAGAGAAACCAGCAAAGACTGGCATTCTAGAAGCCAAGTGAAAAAATTCAGCCACCAGGAAGGAGCCCATTAGCTACTAATAGATCAAGTCATATGAGTAATAAAATTTACTCTTCACATAAGCAACATGGAAGTCAATAGTGATACTAACAAGAGTTATTCCAGTGAGATGATGAAAATTAAAAGCTTACCTAGAATACTTTTTTTTTTTGAGAATGGCAGGAGAGCTATAGAGAGATAGTGAGCACAAGCAATTCATTTGAGGAAGGTGATGCTGTGAAAGTGCTGCACTCAATATGTCAGCAATTTGGAAAACTCAGCAGTGGCCACAGGACTGGAAAAGGTCAGTTTTCATTCCAGTCCCAAAGAAAGGAAATGCCAAAGAATACTCAAACTACCACATAATTGGACTCACCTCACACGCTAGTAAAGTAATGCTCAAAATTCTCCAAGCCAGGCTTCAACAATACATGAGCCATGAAACTCCCAGATGTTCAAGCTGGTTTTAGAAAAGGCAGAGGAACCAGAGATCAAATTGCCAACATCCGCTGGATCGTCAAAAAAGCAAGAGAGTTTCAGAGAAACATCTATTTCTACTTTATTGACTATGCCAAAGCCTTTGACTGTGTGGATCACAATAAACTGTGGAAAATTCTTCAAGAGATGGGAATACCAGACCACCTGACCTGCCTCTTGAAAAACCTGTATACAGGTCAGGAAGCAACAGTTAGAACTGGACATGGAACAACAGACTGGTTCCAAATAGGAAAAGGAGTACGTCAAGGCTGTATATTGTCACCTTGCTTATTTAACTTATATGCAGAGTACATCATGAGAAATGCTGGGCTGGAAGAAGCACAAGCTGGAATCAAGGTTGCCAGGAGAAATATCAATAACCTCAGATATGCAGATGACACCACCCTTATGGCAGAAAGTGAAGAAGAACTAAAGAGCCTCTTGATGAAAGCGAAAGCAGAGAGTGAAAAGGTTGGCTTAAAGCTCAACATTCAGAAAACTTAAGATCGTGGCATCTGGTCCCATCACTTCATGGCAGATAGATGGGGAAACAGTGGAGACAATGGGTGACTTTATTTTGGGGGGGCTCCAAAATCACTGCAGATGGTGATTGCAGCCATGAAATTAAAAGACACTTACTCCTTGGGAGGAAAGTTGTAACCAACCTAGATAGCATATTAAAAAGCAGAGACATTACTTGGGCAACAAAGGTCCATCTAGTCAAGGCTATGGTTTTTCCAGTGGTCATGTATGGATGTAAGAGTTGGACTATAAAGAAAGCTGAGCACTGAAGAATTGATGCTTTTGAACTGTGGTGTTGGAGAAGACTCTTGAGAGTCCCTTGGACTGCAAGGAGATCCAACCGGTCCATCCTAAAGGAGATCAGTCCTGGGTGTTGTTGGAAGGACTGATGTTGAAGCTGAAACTCCAATACTTTGGCCACCTGATGCGAAGAGCTGACTCAGTTCACCTTTGGGAGGCTTGCACAGTCAATAAATCATTTATACATGAATAAACAATATTCAAACAAATCAAAATACTAAACTGCATTTATAGTTCAAGAGACATGCAGGTAATAAATATTTTCTAGTGCTAGGGTAATCATCATGGGCAGGTTTGGTCCTCAATTTGTGCTACTGCCTAATGTGAGGTCTAGCAATACTTAGACTCTTGTCCTAAACCTGGATACCATCAGAATTTCTGAAGATTTTCAGAAATACAAGTTCTTTAACTCCACCACATCCCTCCTTTATGAGTTCTGTGAACCTCAACGTCTATCTTAACACTTGGCTACATAAGTTCTTAAGTTCATGTAGTCATAAGCTGGTTGGAACTGGTTCTCTCAAGAAATTTTTATTTTCTTGTTTTAGCTTAATTACTCAGATATTAGTCTTCATCCAGAAAAAAGTGAAAGACATTATCAATATTGTCAACATAGATGGATTTTTTCACTCATTTTTACCCAAGGACAGTGCATTCCTGACCAAAACAAATGAAATCCACATTACATAAAGTAGAATTATGATTTCTAATCTTTTGTAAGAATTATATTTTTTATGTTCATTATGCTATATAAATCAATTACAGTTATAGAACCTATTTCTAGCAAAAAGAAATTGGCAAAATCGCATTCATCTTTCAAAATTCTTCTGAAATACCACCTTCTCTATGAAACTTCAACTGACCATCAAGAATTATTTCTCCCTCCTCTGAAAGAGCAGTGTACCTGTACATAGCATCAATATTGCCATCATAAGTAAATATTGAGGTTAACTGTTAACCTGTTGTTATGAGCTGAATTTCATCCTCCCTCCAAATTTATACATTGTGGCTCTAAGCCCAGTACCTCAAAATGTGATTGCACTTGAAGATAGGCCTTTGAAGAAGTATCTAAGTTAAAATGAGGCTGTTAGTGTGGGCCCTAATCTGATCTGACTGTGTCCTTATAAGAAGTTGAGATCTGGACATACAAGAGACACACAGATAGACATGTGCACACATGGAGGAAAGACCAAAGACAATGTGAGGACACAGCAGAAAGGCAACCACGAGTAAGCCAAGAAGCCAGACCTCAGAAACCATCGCTACCAAACACCTTGATCTTGGATTTGAGCCTCTATATGTGAAAAAATTTTCTTAATTAAACTATCCATTCTGTAGTATTTTGTTTTTGCAGCCCTAGCAAATTAATATTTTAATACATTTGTCTATTTATCTTATGGAGGATGAGTTTTTAAAGGTATGCACTATGTCTTACCTTGGCCCCAAGAATAGTGTCTGGGGCCTAGTAAATGTCCAGGAAATGTTAATTAAACTAATTCTAGAGATAACAATTTGGGTCATAAACAAAAAAGTACATAATGTGTAGTTTAATTATATATAAATTATAAATTAAAATAATTTATCAGATGTTAAAAATATTTTTAAATTGGAAGGAATTTAGGAAGCAAAAAAAGATATAAAGAAGAAATTAACAGCCACTTATGATCCCACACTTGGGCATAACCCTTTTAGGATTTTAGCATATTGATATAAACTTTTTTTCATTTGAAATTTATACATATATATGTAATTCTTTTTTTAACATCATTCTTTTGTATCATTATTTTTTGTTGAGTAATATGTAAACATTTCCTATATTATTAGATAATCTTTAACAATTTGCCATTTAATGCTTACATACTATTTTATCATATCGATCTACTAAAATTTATCTCCTATTTAGATTGTTTCTGATTTGGAGATGATGCTACAACAAGCCTCTTTGTATAAAAATCTTTACTCACATCTCTACTATCTCTTTATGATAAACACATTTAGGATTGGACATATGCACATCCAGCAACTTTAACAATACACAAGGCTCCTTCTAGGAATGCCAGACTCACAGTGTGTAATCCAAGATGTCTATAAAAAAATTTTATTCGCAGAACATACAGAATTCCCATATATCAAACTCAGGATAACTATTTTTCTATAGAGATGGGAAAACAAATTTCAAGATGTTATAAAACAAAAGCCAATGAAAAAAATATAGTCATTAACTTGACACAGCATAGGGGATTCCCCTGGCATATCGGTGGTGAGGACTCAACACTCTCACTGCCGCAGACACAGGTTCAATCCTTGGTCAGGAAACCAAAATCTTACAAGCTGTGAGGCCAAAAAATAAAAAAAAATTCACACAGTGTATACACCAGAATTTACAGACGAACTGGGCATTGAAAAGCATCTGAATAACTACAATTTACAGAGGAAGTGAAAAATGGCCAGACCATCTATGATGGACAGAAATTACTCCAAACAGATGTTCAATTTCTAACCCCTAGAATCTGTGGATATGTAACCTTACATGGCAAAGGGGAATTAATGTAACAGATAAAATTAAGTTTTTTAATCAGTTCAGTTCAGTTCAGTCGCTCAGTCGTGTCTGACACTTTGCAACCCCATGAATTGCAGCATGCCAGGCCTCCCTGTCCATCACCATCTCCCAGAGTTCACCCAAACACATGTCCATCAAGTCAGTGATGCCATCCAGCCATCTCATCCTCTGTCGTCCCCTTCTCCTGCTGGCCCCAATCCTTCCCAGCATCAGAGTCTTTTGCAATGAGTCAACTCTTGGCATGAGGTGGCCAAAGTACTGGAGTTTCAGCTTTAGCATCATTCCTTCCAGAGAACACCCAGGACTGATCTCCTTTAGAATGGACTGGTTGGATCTCCTTGCAGTCCATGGGACTCTCAAGAGTCTTCTCCAACACCACAGTTCAAAAGCATCAATTCTTCAGTGCTCAGCTTTCTTCACAGTCCAACTCTCACATCCATACATGACCACTGGAAAAACCATGAAATGGACTGGAAAGGGTGAATTTAACTCAGATGACCATTATATCTACTGCTGGGGGCAGGAATCCCTCAGAAGAAATGGAGTGGCCATCATGGTCAACAAAAGAGTCCGAAATACAGTACTTCAATGCAATCTCAAAAACGACAGAATGATCTCTGTTCGTTTCCAAGGCAAACCATTCAATATCACAGTAATCCAAGCCTATGCCCCAACCAGTAACGCTAAAGAAGCTGAAGTTGAATGGTTCTATGAAGACCTACAAGACCTTTTAGAACTAACACCCAAAAAAGATGTCCTTTTCATTATAGGGGACTGGAATGCAAAAGTAGGAAGTCAAGAAACTCCTGGAGTAACAGGCAAATTTGGCCTTGGAGTATGGAATGAAGCAGGACAAAGACTAATAGAGTTTTGCCAAGAAAATGCACTGGTCATAACAAACACCCTCTTCCAACAACACAAGAGAAGACTCTATACATGGACATCACCAGATGGTCAACACCAAAATCAGATTGATTATATTCTTTGCAACCAAAGATGGAGAAGCTCTATACAGTCAGCAAAAACAAGACCAGGAGCTGACTGTGGCTCAGATCATGAACTCTTTATTGCCAAATTCAGACTTAAATTGAAGAAAGTAGGGAAAACCACTAGACCATTCAGGTATGACCTAAATCAAATCCCTTATGATTATACAGTGGAAGTGAGAAATAGATTTAAGGGCCTAGATCTGATAGATAGAGTGCCTGAATGAACTATGGACTGAGGTTCATGACATTGTACAGGAGACAGGGATCAAGACCATCCCCATGGAAAAGAAATGCAAAAAAGCAAAATGTCTGTCTGGGGCGGTCTTACAAATAGCTGTCAAAAGAAGAGAAGTGAAAAGCAAAGGAGAAAAGGAAAGATATAAGCATCTGAATGCAGAGTTCCAAAGAATAGCAAGAAGAAATAAGAAAGTCTTCTTCAGCGATAAATGCAAAGAAATAGAGGAAAACAACAGAATGGGAAAGACTAGGGATCTCTTCAAGAAAATCAGAGATACCAAAGGAACATTTCATGCAAAGATGAGCTCGATAAAGGACAGAAATGGTATGGACCTAACAGAAGCAGAAGATATTAAGAAGAGATGGCAAGAATACACAGAAGAACTGTACAAAAAAGATCTTCACAACCCAGATAATCACGATGGTGTGATCACTGACCTAGAGCCAGACATCCTGGAATGTGAAGTCAAGTGGGTCTTAGAAAGCATCACTATGAACAAAGCTAGTGGAGGTGATGGAATTCCAGTTGAGCTATTTCAAATCCGGAAAGATGATGCTGTGAAAGTGCTGCACTCAATATGCCAGCAAATTTGGAAAACTCAGCAGTGGCCACAGGACTGGAAAAGGTCAGTTTTCATTCCAATCCCAAAGAAAGGCAATGTCAAAGAATGCTCAAACTACCGCACAATTGCACTCATCTCACATGCTAGTAAAGTAATGCTCAAAATTCTCCAAGCCAGGCTTCAGCAATATGTGAACTGTGAACTTCCTGATATTCAAGCTGGTTTTAGAAAAGGCAGAGGAACCAGAGATCAAATTGCCAACACCCGCTGGATCATGGAAAAAGCAAGAGAGTTCCTGAAAAACATCTATTTCTGCTTTATTGACTATGACAAAGCCTCTGACTGTGTGGATCACAATAAACTGTGGAAAATTCTTCAAGAGATGGGAATACCAGACCGCCTGATCTGCCTCTTGAGAAATTTGTATGCAGGTCAGTAAGCAACAGTTAGAACTGGACATGGAACAACAGACTGGTTCCAAATAGAAAAAGGAGTTCGTCAAGGCTGTATATTGTCACCCTGCTTATTTAACTTATATGCAGAGTACATCATGAGAAACACTGGACTGGAAGGAATACAAACTGGAATCAAGATTGCCGGGAGAAATATCAATAACCTCAGATATGCAGATGACACCACCCTTATGGCAGAAAGTGAAGAGGAACTCAAAAGCCTCTTGATGAAAGTGAAAGTGGAGAGTGAAAAAATTGGCTTAAAGCTCAACATTCAGAAAATGAAGATCATGGCATTCAGTCCCACCACTTCATGGGAAATAGATGGGGAAACAGTGGAAACCATGTCAGACTTTATTTTTTGGTGCTCCAAAGTCACTACAGATGGTGACTGCAGCCATGAAATTAAAAGATGCTTACTCCTTGGAAGGAAAGTTATGACCAGCCTAGATAGCATATTCAAAAGCAGAGACATTACTTTGCCAACAAAGGTCCATCTAGTCAAGGCTATGGTTTTTCCTGTGGTCATGTATGGATGTGAGAGTTGGACTGTGAAGAAGGCTGAGTGCCAAAGAGTTGATGCTTTTGAACTGTGGTGTTGGAGAAGACTCTTGAGAGTCCCTTGGACTGCAAGGAGATCCAACCAGTCCATTCTGAAGGAGATCAGCCCTGGGATTTCTTTGGAAGGAATGATGCTAAAGCTGAAACTCCAGTACTTTGGCCACCTCATGCAAAGAGTTAACTCATTGGAAAAGACTCTGATGCTGGGAGGGATTGGGGGCAGGAGGAGAAGGGGACGACAGAGGATGAGATGGCTGGATGGCATCACTGACTCGATGGACGTGGGTCTGGGTGAACTCCGGGAGTTGGTGATGGACAGGGAGGCCTGAAGAGTCGGACATGACTGAGCGACTGATCTGATCTGATCTGACTAGATGGACTATTGTTGGCAAAATAATGTCTCTGCTTTTGAATATGCTATCTAGGTTGATCATAACTTTCCTTCCAAGGAGTACGCTGACCTTAAAATAGGGAGGTTATCTTGGATTATCTGGGTAGGCCCATTGTAACCACAAGGGTCCCAAAATGAGGAAGAAGGAGGCAGAAGCATCAGAGTTATGTGACAGGAGAAAGATTCAACCAGCCACCATTGGTTTTGCAGATGGAAGAGTATAAGCAAAAAATGGGACGAGTGTTTAGACACTGAAAACAGACTTTCCTTTAGAGTATCTAGACTAGAAGGCAATCCTTCTCAACACTTTCATTTTAGCTCAGTGAGACCCATGTCAACTTCTAATTTCCAAAACTGCAAAGTAATGACTTTGCATTGTACTCAACCATTAATTTTGCGGTAACTTTTTACAACAGCAATGCGAAATAATACAGCATAAAAAAAATGGGGCTACAATAAAGGCACAAAATCAGAATTCATGTGGAACATGAAATACCGTAAAGATCAGAGATTTATGCTAATAAATAGTGGGAGACAAATTACAAAGGGTAGGTTGAGACTAGGTGGGAGGAAATTATGAATGTCTTTCAAAATAATTTGTGTTTTATCCTACAAATGATAGAGAACATTGGAGCAGGAAAGCAACACAATAAAAGATATATGTTTCAGCAAAATTAGTCTGATGGCAGTATGTGAGAAAGATCAAATGGAGAAAGAGAGCAGTGAAGTTTTTACAGTAATCTTAAGTATGAATGATAGGCATCTGGACAATGATGGCAGCTTCAGTTGAAATGGAAGCTCAGGCATGAGAAACATTTTAATACGCAACCATGATTTTTTTCTCATATTAAAATCATTTCATAGACTTATCCTAATTCCAAATTGTCAAGTAAAGTGCTGATGATTTAAATAAATTATAAGAAATCAAATAGTCCCTCAGAGATCTCAAAACAGAACATATATTCCCTTTTTAAATTTGTACAGTTCTACATTGAAGTATTTTAGAAAGAGATTGATCCTTTCTCTTTTTTACCCTGTAAATCCAGATGACTAAAACTTACTATTCTCTTCAGAGAATGAATGTGAAACAAATTGTCTACCATGAATGTCTGTAACTGATTCCAGACAATGGGAGACTTCTTTTGTCAGTAATGAGCGTAAACTCCATCTTCACATACAAAGTATTTTTCAAAAAAAATAAAAAGCAAAACATTTAATTCTGTTCTCAAAAGAGCCCTTGATAAGATAAGATTGAACATTGATTTGCATTTCTACTATTTTTTTTAACCAGTAGATATTGCCTAAAACTCAGCTGAATGATAAAGTAATGAGAAAAATTTCCCAATTCCCCCTTGAGTGTGTGTTTGTATGTATTTGTTAGCTCTACTTTATTTACAGTAGCTTGATGTAAATTGGATGAGAACATTTGAATGTCAACTTGTGAGAAGTAAATTACATTAGTCTTCTTGGCTTTGAATCTTGTGAATTGAAGCGAAAGTTGCTCAGTCATGTCTAACTCTTTGGGACTCCAAGGACTGTACAGTTCATGGAATTCTCCAGACCAGAATACTGGAGTGGGCAGTCATCCCCTTCTCCAGGGGATCTTTCCAACCCAGGGATCGAACCCAGGTTTCCCACCTTGCAGGCAGATTCTTTACCCACTGAGCCACAAGGGCAGCCCTATTTATTAGGTATGTAATCTGGAACAAATTGTGTAATTTCTATGCCTTTGCTTTCTTATCTTTAAGGAAGACATAATAGTACTACCTCAAGGGGTTATTATTAGGGTTAAATGTGTTCAGTTCAGTTCACTTCAGTCACTCAGTCATGTCCGACTCTGCGACCCCATGAACCACAGCATGCCAGTCCTCCCTGTCCATGACCAACTCCTGGGGTCCACCCAAACCCATGTCTATCAAGTCGATGATGCCATCCAACCATCTCATCTTCTGTTGTCCCCTTCTCCTCCTGCCTTCAATATTTCCCAGCATCAGGGTCTTTTCCAATGAGTCAGCTCTTCACATCAGGTGGCCAAAGTATTGGAGTTTCAGCTTCAACATCAATCCTTCCAATGAACACCCAGGACTGATCTCCTTTTGGATGGACTGGTTGGATTTCTTTGCAGTCCAAGGGGCTCTCAAAAGTCTTCTCCAATGCCACAGTTCAAAAGCATCAATTCTTCGGCATTCAGCTTTCTTTATACTCCAACTCTCATATCCATACATGTCCACTGGAAAAACCATTGCCTTGACTAGATGGACCTTTGTTGGCAAAGTAATGTCTCTGCTTTTTAATATGCTGTCTAGGTTGGTTATAACTTTCCTTCCAAGGCATAAGCATCTTTTAATTTCATGGCTGCAATCACCATCTGCAGTGATTTTGTAGCCCAGAAAAATAAAGTCTGACACTATTTCCACTGTTTCCCCATCTACTTACCACGAAGTGATGGGACTGGATGCCATGATCTTCATTTTCTGAATGTTGAGCTTTAAGCCAACTTTGTCACTCTCCTGTGCACTTTCATCAAGAGGCTCTGTAGTTCTTCTTCACTTTCTGCCATAAGGGTGGTGTCATCTGCATATCTGAGATTATTGATATTTCTCCCAGCAATCTTGATTCCAGCTTGTGCTTCCTCCAGCCCAGAGTTTCTCATGATGTACTCTGCATATAAGTTAAATAAGCAGGGTGACAATATACAGCTTTGACATACTCCTTTTCCTTGGAACAAGTCTGTTGTTCCATGTCCAGTTCTAACAGTTACTTCCTGACTTGCATACAGGTTCTCAAGAGGCAGATCAGGTCGTCTGGTATTCCTATCTCTTTCAGAATTTTCCACAGTTTATCGTGATCCACACAGACAAAGGCTTTTGCATAGTCAATAAAGCAGAAATAGATGTTTTTCTGGAACTCTCTCAACATCCATCGGATGTTGGCAATTTGATCTCTGGTTCCTCTGCCTTTTCTAAAACCAGTTTGAACATCTGGAAGTTCACAGTTCATGTATTGCTGAAGTCCGGCTTGGAGAATTTTAAGCATTACTTTACTAGCATTAGTATATGTAAAATGTTTAAATTTGAGGTGCCCATAGCATAGAAAGAATTTAGTAATGATGATAATGACTATTTTTCATCAATATTCCTCCAAAGGAAACTATTTTAAGTTTAATGGAAATGACATAAATATAAAAATTTGTAATGACTTGATATTTATAATATCAATCTATCAGGATCATATTTCCTATTTAATCATATATTCTACAGTGCTTCTCAGGACAATTACCACTCATTGACATCCTCATTCATTTTTTTCTTAATATTTCCATTCAGTATTTCCAAATATTTATATCTGAGGTACTATTAGGACAGGGAAGCCTGGCATGCTGTAGTCTGTGGGGTGCAAAAGAGTCAGACACAGCTGAGCAACTGAACAACAACAACTATTAAAAATAGCATATTGTGATCATAGTGTCTAAACAGTTAAAAGCAAAGGTTAAATTATTGGGTTTTATATATTTGGTAACAACTTCATTTAATTCTTATAAGATTTTTAATGAGTTCTCTTTGGATAACTTAAGAGTACAAACATATTGTCTGGAAACAATGGCTACTTGGTGTGTCATTCCCATAGTTTTAATTTTTTATTTTTGCTTCATTTGACTTGATTCATTAGTTTGATGTTTTAGAACATACTCCTTGGCAAAGTATATTCTCTAGAATCACGTTCGATGGAGTGTTAATAAATGTTTTGAAGATAATCAGTAGCATAGTCAAATAAGTTTGGAACAGCAACTAGACATTGAAACTTGATTCCTAAAAAACTGTGTCATAAGCTACAAATGATCAATGAAAATGAAAGAAATTAAGATAATGAAATATGTAAGTTGCAAAAAGCATAACAAAGAACATGTGACTTGTTAATAGGGGCCTTAATCTCATTCCTGTACTTTATACTAGTTTCATTTATCAATTGAGAAGGAAAACAAATTAGTCAGCTGGGCTCCTTAGTATGCCAATTGCTTTATAACAACAGAAAGGCAGATAAGTACATAAAGTATATTAACAAAAGATAGACCATGTAGTTCCAGAAGACATAAAAACAAAGCGGTGAAAGAGGTAAATATGAGTAGGGGTGGGAAGCGGGCACCATATTTAGATAGATAGATGATAGATAGATAGATATGAATAGTTTAAGACTTAGAAATAAGTAGCTTTTATATAATTTATATTTTATACATAGACTGCCCTTTTCTTCATAAACTTTATCAAATGTCTTTGTGTTGCCTTCTGACAGTACAAAAAAAATAAAGAAATCAATTCTTCTCTTAAGAAGGCTTCCACTTAAAGAATAACTTATAACACATGAAAGAATTTCCACAATAGAAGTATGTAAAAAGTTCTATTGGAATATAGGAAAGTAATAGGAGGCCATATCTGAAGTGTGTTTATAAGACAAGTAAAAGACTTATCTTATAAACAACTCTTGTCTTATATACTTGTCTTATAAGACAAGTAAAAGATTTGTCTTATAAACAAGTAAAAAACTTATAAGACAAGTAAAAAAATGAAGAAGGTGAGTAAATCATTTGAATAAGAAGTAGCAACATATACAAGGTCAAGAAAATACCAAAAAAAACCTCCAAGAATTTAGTCATAAAAAGCACAGTTAGCATTTATGGAGCATGTACAATCTACAAAGCATTTCACATACATTCCTTCTGTTTATATTATAATAGCCTTTGAGGCCATCCTCATTTTAGATATAAGGAAATTGAAAACTTCTAGAGGTTAAGTAATTTAACCATGGTTAAACTGTCCATGGTTCTGAGTGACAATTTGTGTAGTTGGATTCAGATTCATCTCTGTCTGACCACAAACTGCATGCTCTTAACCATCATGTCTATGTTAAATAGCTACTCTGCTGCAGCTGGCTCACAGGAGACAGGACTGGGTAGGAAAAAAAAAAAAAAAATCACTGAAGGTGAGTCTGGAAAGGAAATCTCAGAAAAGACTGTAAATGGTCATGTGTGCAAGTTTAAAAAAAATGTAAACTTTTTATTCTCTGGGCAGTAACAACAACAGTAAAAGTAATAAAATTCAGACTATGATCATTTATGTGAAAGTAATGTTAATTGCTCGGTCATGTCTGACTCTTTGCAACCCCATGGTCTGTAGCCCACCAGGCTTCTCTGTCCATGGACTTCTCCAGGAAAGGATACTGGAATGGGTAGCCATTTCTTTCTCCAGGGGATCTTCCTGACCCAGGGATCAAACCCAGGTCTCCTGCAGGCAGATTCTTTACCGTCTGAGCCATCAGGTAAAATTTATTAAATACAAGGTACCTTACTGAGAAAGGCTGGGACTAGGGTGAGATCAAAGAAGATGTTGGGGTACAGAATTTAAGAAGGTACTCACACTCAGGGTCACTGGGTCTTGTTACTGAGCACTTCACATATAAAAGGATGTTAAATGCCAGAAGCTTAGCCAGAATACTAAAGGATAAGACCAATCCAATAGATAGTAAGTGAGCGAGGGCGAAAGCTGTTCTGCTCTCAGTCATTATACCCACCCCCAGTCTATTCCACAGATGGTGTTATTGGAGCATTCTTTTGTAGTCTATGCTATAGCACTCTCCTTAGGCATTTCATTCTCCCTTGGGAGATACAGGGGTACTTTTTCCACCTTAGGCCACTTGTGCATGCTAAGTCACTTTGGTAGTGTCCGATTCTTTGCAACCCCATGAACTGTAGTCTGCCAGGCTGCTCTGTCCCTGGGATTTCCCAGACAAGAATACTGGAGCGGATTGCCATGCCCTCCTCCAGGGGATCTTCCTGACACAGGGATCAAACCTGCATTGCAGGCAGATTCTTTAGCACTGAGGTGCCACTTGAGAAGTACCTAATATAGCATTTAGAATATGTGCCCACTTGAGGTTAGGGCATAAAGATTGAATAGACTTCTGGAGAAAAAAAGAACAAAGACAAATGTAGGGGCTGCAGTGGGGGAATCTGCATTTCTGTTAATGATAGCAAGATAAACCCACATTTCAGAAAAACACTACAGAATTTGGAAAGTCCTTTCCATGCTGTACGGAAACTTTGTACAAAGGGCTCATCTCAGGATGATTTATTTTGAGAGTGTTCATTTGTCTTTATGGTCCAGAATCTGAGAAATTATGTATTTACCTATAGGTTTTTGTTCAGTAGATTTTTGTTCATTCCTATCTACTAGAAGAAACAACCTTAGAGATGGTAGTTTCATTGATCTTAAAGACATTAACTTATCAGTTTTGTATCTAACCTACCAAATCTTATCTATATTTTTTCTTCAATATCCATAAATATTCAGTTTCTCAAATAATCTGAACCAGCTTTATCATTCTACTGCTTCCCTAATAATTTATTAAATATTTTCTCACCTATGTTCAGTTTATACTTGCAAGTTATATATACAATGTTCTTAAATTTAATTGTATAGTTTGATCTTACCGTGGAATAAATTGAGGCCAAATGAGACACAGGCTGGTGCTGCTAAGTCACTTGAGTCGTGTCCAACTTTTTGTGACCCTATGGACTGTATCTCACCAAGCTCCTTTGTCCATGGGATTCTCCAGGCAGGAATACTGGAATGAGCTGCCAGGACCACGCCAAGGGATCTTCCTGACCCAAGGTTGGAATCCACCTCTCTACGTCTCCCGCGCTGGCAGGTGGGTTCTTTACTGCTAGTGCCACCTGGGAAGCAACCTGCTGCTGCTGCTGCTAAGTCGCTTCAGTCGTTTCCGACCCTGTGCGACCCCACAGACGGCAGCCCACCAGGCTCCCCCATCCCTGGGATTCTCCAGGCAAGAATTCTGGAGTGGGTTGCCATTTCCTCCTCCAATGCATGAAAGTGAAAAGTGAAAGTGAAGTCGCTCAGTCGTGTCCGACTCTTCGAGACCGCATGGACTGCAGCCCACCAGGCTCCTCCGTCCATAGGATTTTCCAGGCAAGAGTACTGGAGTGGGGTGCCATTGCCTTCTCCGGGGAAGCAACCTAGATTATCTTAAAAGAAAACTCATTCAAGAAGTCCAGAGGGTCTTTGGAAGGGGTCAAGTGATTTACTAGAAGTTTAGCTAGGAAAGCCTGAGGAATGAGAGGGAACTAAAAAAAATGACTACCCCAAAAGGCATTCCTAGAATCAGTGGAATTGTAGTTGGAAGTTTCTTGCAGAGAAATGTCTGAAGAATGTGCAAAATCACTTATGAGAAGTTTTGAAATCTTGCAAGCCTTTAAGATTCTGTTGCACTATGCTCAGTGATGGGACCAACCATAAGCGCCAGCCACTCTGCCCTGATTTACCTTGGTCCCCTTTTCCTTTGTGTAAAATTCACAGAGTAGAATCATAGACACTAGAATGTTTATGCCCACTCAAAATGTATCTGTTGAAATCACAACCCTCAATGTGATGGTATTAGGAGATAGCGTCTTTAGATCATGAAGTTCAAGTCCCCATTAATGGGGCTACTGTTCTTATAGAAAAGACCCCAAAGTGTTCTCTCATTCCAACTGCTACATGAAGATACAGCAAGAAGACATCTATTAACCAGACCTCACCAAACACTGAATATGCCAGTGCCTTGATCCTGGACTTCTCAACCTTTGGAAGTGTGAGAAATAAATATTTGTGCTTTAAGCCACCCAGTCTATGGTATTTTTGCTATAATAGCCTTAATTGTCTAATACAGACAGCTGGTGGGTGAGAAGGATAAATCTGAGAAACAAAACAAAGCATCCATCTATCTATGGTTAACGGAATTTTAGGTTTGATTAAGTTTGAAGTTACATACTACATTATACTAGAATGTGTATTTTAAGTGAGATTTCTCTTATGATGAAAATGAGTGAGAAAAATTATACAGCCTACCTAAATTTAATCTGAGTACTGAGAAAACAGAAAAACTAGACCAAGAGGAATTTTAGGGGCAATAGGAAAGGAGTAGAATTGCTTTATGATTGCTCAAACCAGTCAGTCCTAAAGGAAATCAACCCTGAATATACATTGGAAGGTCTGATGTTGAAGTTCCAATACTCTGGCCACCTGATGCAAAGAGCCAACTCATTGTAAAAGACCCTGATGCTGGGAAATTTTGAAAGAAAAGGAGAAGTGGGCAGCAGAGGATAAAATGATTGGATGGCATCACCGACTTGATGGACATGAATTTGAGCAAGCTCCAGGAGTTGGTGATGGACGGGGAAGCCTGGTGTGCATGGGGTCACAAAGAACTGGACATAAATTAGCAACTGAACAACAACAATTGCTGTCTATTGAGTCCCATTCTTTTAACACACTGGCTGCTTTTTTCGGAGTAAGCCAATTATATTTATATTTATATCAATTTTAATTATTACAGTAATACATATGTAATTGATGATGAAGTTGGGGAGATAAAGTATATAAAGTATTTTCTTCAAGGGCATAAATATATTAAGTGGCAAAGACTGAACTAGAACCCTGGACTTTTCATTGGTCTTAAATTATACTGTGAAAGTTGAAGGGCATTATTGAAGTTTTATAAAGGGGAATGACATTTCAGTGATATGAAACTTCAATGTAATTCAGTGTAATTAAGCTTCTTTTCTCCTCCCTTTTCCTCTTTTTTCTTCCTTTCTTTTCTCCTCCTCCTCCCCTCCCTCTTCTCCCTTCCCCTCCAATCTTCTCCCCTTCCTTTCCCTTCCCTTCCCTCTCTTCTTCTACCCTTCCCTTCCCTTTCAGAACAATTTTATCCTACAGCCTATACTGAACTTGGGCAGATCAAGTTAGGCATCTGACTGTGAGAATGGAAGAAGCTGGCTCAAAACAGGGTAACTGGAATTCAACCAGAGGTAGGGAACATCCATACAGAAGCTGCCCTGCATGAGGAGTCAGAGCTGATCAAGGTGACACTATAGTAGAGTAAAAGATTCAAAACCGAGCCCAGGTTCTCTTGTTTAAGCCTCACTAGCATTATTCTTGCTACCCACCCGCCCCTACTTCTAAACCTTAAAAACAAAACAAAACAAAACAAAAAAACTGTAGAAATTGCAAAACCATCTTTTGAAAGAACTGTTCTGGGAGTTGCCAGGAGGGAACTGAACTAACGATCTCTAGCAGGATGCATGGAAACCAGAATAATCTTCAATCTTTTCCTCTGATGGTTTTACAGCAGTTAAAGATGAAGAAAACTTCAACTTCAGCTAGATCACAAGTACACACACACCTCTCCTCCCCCGATAAAATTCCAGTCCTGCTGCAGTTAGGGGAGTTACTTTGATGCTCCTCAGGTACTTCTGGATGTGCACCAGCTGAATAAATCCTTTAACCTCTATTTGAGTCATATAAATGATTTTTTCCTTGACACTATTCACGTGAGAAAGGAGTCATGCTGAGTGTGAGCTCTCAAAGTCTGAGAGGAAGGAAGAGGGTGTTCACAAGAAGAGGCAGGATGTGTGGGGCATCTGTACATGCGTATAGAGAGCATCTATGCAGAACCTACAGTTAGGGATCTATTTGCAATTAAGAAATACTGGAAGCTACAATGATAAGGGATTTTTATGTATGTTGTTTGGTATATCCCTTAGCATCTGAACACACAGTACACATTGATGTAAAATAAGAATTGTGTAATAGTTAAACTGTGAATAAGGAAAGCTTCTGGGAGATGGCTTAGAATATAAATTTGAAGAACATCATTCCAATATAGATGATAGTCTCTGTTTTCAAACAAGAGGGAAACATTCTTGTTTCATTAAGCCATGAAGTTGTTTGGGATTTGGTTTTCTTGATGAGAGGACTCTGCTGTTTTCTGAATGTTAATCCTGTGTATTCAAATTCCCACTCTAAAGAAATACTTAGCACCACAACAATAAGACAAAAGCCCAAGGAAAGTAAACATTCCAGAGGCCTTCAGAGGTTAAATAGGAATCTGGAAATAATTATCCTATTGCTGAAAAATAAATAGCATATGGAATATATAAGCAGTGGGGGAGGATTTCCTCTTCTTAAGCAGGATTTTATCCTTGAAACATTTTTTGAAATATATTACCTTTTTGAAATATTCTAAAAAAGTGAAACAATAATATATTTAATGTTTGATATTGATAGGTATATTTAATATTATTATTTTTATGATCCACTTTTCATCATTTTAAGTTATTCATTGTGTAATAAATGATGGTATTTACTACTCCTTATGTCTGACTTTTTATTACTTAAATTGCTCCCATTATATATAAAGTGATTTAGTCTACAGAAAAGTACTAGCACATATATAACATATATAGAGAGCGAGAGAACCTATATGTGTATATGTATATATATATATATATATATGTGCTGTGTGTGTGTGTGTGTGTGGCATATGTATAGAACCTATCGCCCAGTCAAGAATATTTTTTAAACTGAATTTGCTTTATAGTCTCATTTTCTTCTCTGTCTCTCTCTTTTATTACTTTCTAAGCTTCATGAAGAGGGTGTCTAGACTATTACCACTTCCTCCCTTTGTCTTCCTCCCACAGTGATCTGGTTTCTGTCTGTACCACCACACTGAAGCTGCTCTCACCCAGAAACTGTTCTCCTGGTCATTAACTCAGAGGGAAATTTTTTAGTTCTTAAATTACTTGGCCACTGAAAGCATTTAGCACTACTGATCACCTCTTGAAACTCTCTACAATCTTAATATTCCCCATACTGCTTTCTTTTCAAATTTCTTCCTAATGATTTGGCCATCTTTCCTCAGTCTCTTTTCCTCTTTCTTCCTCCATTTTATTTCAGAGTTGATAATGTTACTATTTATTCATCCAACCCCTCAAATAAAAACACTAGGCATCATTCTTGACCACTGGCTTTCCTTCTGACCTTATACCCAACTAATTCTAAATATATCTCTACTCATGTCCTCACATCCTTTTCCACTGCTGCTATCTCAGTAAACACTCTCATTATCCCTCACCAAGTGATTACAAGAGGGTCCTAATTAGTCTCCCTCTTTCCAGCCAGACTCCCCACTTTCCATCCATCATAATTGCCTGATGGTATCAGATCACTCCCCCATTAAAAACCTTTCAGTGGCTTCCCATTAATTGCAAGATAAAATCCAAGCTCTTTGGGATATCTGACATACCAGATTTCCCTTTTTAAAATCTGGACATAGCTTGCCTTCTTTAGTCTCACACACAACATCTTGGTATGAACTCTTCTGCTTCCTACATTTATCTTACTGTTCTGTGCACCTACATATTTGCACAGGCCATTTATTCCGCCAGGGAATCCTGTTCTTCTGTAAACTGCTAACTATTATTCATGTTCACTGTTCCACAAAGTTGATTCTTCTGTACTCTTTTCAACTTACTCTATATAATATTCTGCACCCATGGTTTTTACATCTACAGCTCAAACTTCTCAACAGTTTTTATTTTTAAATTATTTTTAATAGAAATTCATTTATTTTAATTGGAGATTAATTACTTTACAATATTGTATTGGTTTTGCCATACATCAACATGAATCTGCCACAGGTATACACGTGTTCCCCATCCTGAACCCCCCTCCCTCCTCCCTCCCCATACCATCCCTCTGGGTCGTCCCAGTGCACCAGCCCCAAGCATCCAGTAACATGCATCGAACCTGGACTGGCGATTCGTTTCATATATGATATTATACATGTTTCAATGCCATTCTCCCAAATCATCCCACCCTCTCCCTCTCCCACAGAGTCCAAAAGACTGTTCTATACATCTGTGTCTCTTTTGCTGTCTCGCTTACAGGGTTATCGTTACCATCTTTCTAAATTCCATATATATGCGTTAGTATACTGTATTGGTGTTTTCCTTTCTGGCTTACTTCACTCTGTATAATAGGCTCCAGTTTCATCCACCTCATAACAGTTTTTCAAACACTATATTCAACTTCTTATTGGACACTGGTGGATATTTCATACGTCCAAAACTTATACATCTTTCTTCTCAAACTTACGCTTACCTTCGTTATCCATGTTAATATTACATCTCATTTTTCCCTGCAGAAAATTGGAGCTCTCTAGTTTCCTCCTCTTCCTTACGTCTGCATATCTAATTTCTGTTCAGTATGGTTGATTCTGCTATTAAAATATAATGTAAATAGATTCACTCAGAAGCAATCACAGTAGTGGTACCTAAGTTATAACTGCACCATTCTCGACCATGTCAATACCCTACTCAGCTAACTCTGTTATCACACAATTATCTCAATCCATCATCCTTTATCATACAGGTTGTATTTCTACCCCAAGAATTGGAATGCATTTTATCTCTACTCAAAATCCTTCAACAACACTCCAGGGTCCAAAAATAGAATCTAAATTCGTTTACATGACCTTTAAGAACTTGCTCATAATTTCCTTAACTTCCTTTACGACTTTACCATAAAGATAGGAAAACATATACCTCTGTTTCTCTACTTCAAAAAATTTTATTATTAATTGGGTTTTAGAAAGTCAATTATTTCAAAATTTGTCACTTACTATCATTTTTGTTTCTGTAAGATGAATATGGAATGGCATGAAACAGAAAAAGAGAGACTGGAAACAAATAAAACTTGAAATTTAGACTTATATGAAAATAAGCTAGTAAATGGTCAGCAGCCCCCCTCTATATACCTATTCAAGGCAGAAAAAAAAAATAGCTAAGACATCATAAAAGTTCTTTAATAATTAAGGACCTATTGTTTTATTTCATATGAAAAACAATCAAACTCCTGAAATGTAATTCAGGTTAATAAGACAGATGATGGTCAGTTTTTCCTTTTTTTTTTTTTTTTCTCTGAATTGATTGTAAATTATTCCTCTAAAGTAAAAAAAAAAAAATCTAAAATTGTACAGAGGTGTTTGGCTCTTTGTAAAACTAATTCAGAATCCTTGAATTTTAACAGTTAAATTCTTTCTCCTTTTGCGTTATAGAACATGACTTGAAGAAAATTTATTTTTTGCATCTTGGCAATACCCCAAGGACAACATTACCAGCAATGAATTTTCTTCCAAAAATCCAGAGAATGCAATGAGAGCCTAATCTGGGCTCAGTTAATTATATGTTTATAAAGCACTCTGTTGGTGTTTTTCCCCCTCCTGTATTTATTTTTACACAAACATATACACTCTACCAACTGCGGTACAAGCACAGTCATAGCCTCTACACTGCATGCGAGTTACCTCCCGCATTTACTCATTCAACAGACAGCAAATATTTCATATACACTTGCAGGAAGCAGACTTGAGTCCTACCTTCATGGAGCTTCACTTCAGTTCAGTTCAGTTGCTCAGTCGTGTCTGACTCTTTGCGGCCCCATGAATCGCAGCACACCAGGCCTCCATGTCCATCACCAACTCCTGGAGTTCACCCAGACTCACGTCCATTGAGTCAGCGATGCCATCCAGCCATCTCATCCTCTGTCGTCCCCTTCTCCTCCTGCCCCCAATCCCTCCCAGCATCAGACTCTTTTCCAATGAGTCAACTCTTCGCATGAGGTGGCCAAAGTACTGGAGTTTCAGCTTTAGCATCATTCCTTCCAAAGAAATCCCAGGGCTGATCTCCTTCAGAATGGACTGGTTGGATCTCCTTGCAGTCCAAGGGACTCTCAAGAGTCTTCTCCAACACCACACTTCAAAAGCGTCAACTCTTTGGCACTCAGCTTTCTTCACAATCAAACTCTCACATCCATACATGACCACAGGAAAAACCATAGTCTTGACTAGATGAATCTTTGTTGGCAAAGTAATGTCTCTGCTTTTAAATATGCTATCTAGGTTGATCATAACTTTCCTTCCAAGGAGTAAGCGTCTTTTAATTTCATGGCTGCAGTCACCATCTGCAGTGATTTTGGAGCCCAAAAATATAAAGTCTGACACTGTTTCCACTGTTTCCCCATCTATTTCCCATGAAGTGATGGGACCGGATGCCATGATCTTCGTTTTCTGAATGTTGAGCTTTAAGCCAACTTTTTCACTCTCCACTTTCACTTTCATCAAGAGGCTTTTGAGTGCCTCTTCACTTTCTGCCATAAGGGTGGTGTCATCTGCATATCTGAGGTTATTGATATTTCTCCCGGCAATCTTGATTCCAGCTTGTGTTTCTTCCAGTCCAGCGTTTCTCATGATGTACTCTGCAACTCTGCATATAAGTTAAATAAGCAGGGTGACAATATACAGCCTTGATGTACTCCTTTTCCTGTTTGGAACCAATAAATAGCATTTATTGAACTTAGCTACATTCCTTGCATTGTGCTACACATTGTATCCAAATCATCTTATTTAAACCTTTAAGCTCACCAAAATGAATTATATATAATTATTACTGAACTGAATTATTATTATTATTATTATTATTAATTTACAGGCAAGAAAAGTAAACATTTAGGGAAATGAGTAGCTAACCACAATTTCAATGGAAGCAGCAATGTGTCCAGCTCAAAAGTCAAAAATAGTCCTCCTTGCAAGTAGTGTTAGCCACCTACAGAGTAATGACCTGTGAGCTGTAAGTAGAAGTTTTTAGGTGAGATTTCTGAAAAAGTTCTTACTGAGACAGAACTCTTTGTTCTTTCTGCTTAGATTGAACAAAGACCTGATATCTGAGGTTAATATTTACCAAGAAAAAAAAGGGCAAAGAATGGAATTGTAAAGATAGATACAACCATTCAGACTACCTGCCTCTGGACATTGTATTATGTGAGAAAAAGGGGAAAAAAACTATCTTATTTAAACTTCTGTTGTTGGGTTTCCTATTCAGTTCAGTTCAGTTCGGTCGCTCAGTTGTGTCCGACTCTTTGTGACCCCATGAACTGCAGCACGCCAGGCCTCTCTGTCCATCACCAACTCCCAGAGTTTACCAAACTCATGTCCATTGAGTCGGTGATCCCATATAACCATCTCATCCTCTGTCATCCCCTTATCCTCCCGCCTTCCATCTTTCCCAACATCAGGGTCTTTTCAAATGAGTCAGCTTTTCCCATCAGGTGGCCAAAGTATTGGAGTTTCAGCTTCAATATCAGTCCTTCCAATGAACACCCAGGACTGATTTCCTTTAGGATGGACTGGTTGGATCTCCTTGCAGTCCTAAGGACTCTTAAGCATCTTCTCCAACACCACAGTTCAAAAGCATCAATTCTTGAGTGCTCAGCGTTCTTTATAGTCCAACTCTCACATCCATTCATGACTACTGGAAAAACCATAGCCTTGACTAGATGGACCTTTGTTGGCAAAGTAATGTCTCTGCTTTTTAGTATGCTGTCTAGGTTGGTTACAACTTTCCTTCCAAGGAGTAAGCGTCTTTTAATTTCATGGCTGCAATCACCATCTGCAGTGATTTTGGAGCCCAGAAAAACGAAGTCAGCCACTGTTTCCACTGTTTCCCCATCTATTTGCCATGAAGTGATGGGACCGGATGCCATGATCTTAGTTTTCTGAATGTTGAGCTTTAAGCCAACTTTTTCACTCTCCTCTTGCACTTTCATCAAGAGGCTCTTTAGTTCTTCTTCACCTTCTGCCATTAGGGTGGTGTCATCTGCATATCTGAGGTTATTGATATTTCTCCCGGCAATCTTGATTCCAGCTTGCGCTTCATCCAGCCCAGCGTTTCTCATGATGTACTCTGCATATAAGTTAAATAAGCTATTACATGCAGCCAAACTCAACTTCAACTGACACTCTCAATGATCCATTCTCCACATAGCAGCCTGAATAATCTTTAAAATGTACATCTGATTGTATCTCTGCCTTATAAAACATGTAACTGTGAGGCACAGGAAAAGTGGGAAATTGTCTGTGACACCTGTGTGGCTACATATGTCTTTTATTTTGTATCAGACACATGCTCTTTGGCTCAGAATAATATATAAGGTTTCTAAGTGGTACATGGACTGCTCATTTGTTGAGAGCATAAAGATTACAAGATTTTTTCTCAAGAGCCATGATTTATAGCATGAGAAATCCCAAACTAGGAACATACTGATAACAGAATTCCAAATATAAGGATATTTCTCCCAGCGTGTATCATCAGTATTTTGTCCAGAGATCCAATTAGCATGTTTCCAAGAAGATAAGACTGATCACCAGCCTTATTTCTGACTTCAGAAATATTACCATGGTAAACAACAGAGGAACAGGTCACAGGTGAGCTGCTTTAATGCCTTTCTCCCCAGTTTAACCTGAGACAGTTCTTTCTTTACCATGTTTCATCTTAGTATGTTTCATTCATAGATATGGTTACTTATGAATATAATTAGAAATATTTATTGAATGCTTACTGTCTACTGGACACTGTCCTAAAGCTTTACCTGCTGTCTTAGTTAGCTTGGGCTGCCACTAGAAAATACTATAGACGGGGTGGTTTAAACAACAGAAATATATTTCTCATAGTTCTGAAAGCTGGCAAGTCACAGAACAAGGTGGGACTGTTCTCAAGGTGGGACTCATCTGTTCCTGATGAGAGCTCTCGTTCCAGCTTGGAGATGGCCAAATTCATGGCCTGTCTTCACATTGCCTTTCTTAGGTGAACATCTATCCTCATGACCTAATCTAACTCTGATTACCTCCTGAATCCCCATCTTCAAACACCATCAGGTTGAGGGTTAGGGCTTTAGCATACAAATTTGGGGAGCACACAAACATTTTGTCCATAATACCTGCATTACCTCCTTTAATCTTCATGTCAACCTATGAGGAAAATACTATTTTAATTCATCTTACAGATGGTGAAACTGAAGCATGGAGAGGATATGTAATGCACTTAAGGCCATAGAACTAGTAAGTGGCAGAAACTGAATTTAAATTCAGGCAGTTTGGAATGAACTCCTGGGTTCTTAACCACCATGCCATGCCACATTACTATATTGAAAAGCAATTATGAGGAAACAACATGAAGTGCTGAATAATTTACAGTCTGGATGTATGTCTACCTTCTTTAAAAAACTCCCCAAAATAAACTTATAATTTGCTATGTATCCTTATTCAACACAAAAGACTGTGTGGAGAAACTTAGAAGCAAATGTGTAAACTATATTTTTCTCATTAGTTACCTAAATTTTTATAATATTGATTGTGAATCACATCTTTGTGGGGATGAGTATTGTGTATTATTTTTCCTACAACATGAACTATATAACTTTAAATTATAGGAGTAATTTCAAAAAGAAGATGCCTTACTTGACATATATCAGAACTTTATATAAATTAACAGTTGATATTTTACCATTTACATCATGACTGTGTATTTTTAAAATTTTTCCTAAAAATTTTCATTTCCCCCGGATCTAACAAAAAGCCTTCACAATAGTTCAATGCTTTGTTAGCCATAGTAATAAATCAATACCATAGATTTTAGACTTCTGGAATTTTTAAATTATAGTACACTTTTCTCATTAATTATATTTACTAATGTCTTCAAAATCCTTAAACCTTAAAATATAAAATGTGACACCCAAAATTGTTGATGGTATTCTCACGTTTTCTCAATATTCTACCACAACCATCTGTCTATAGCAGCTTTGTCTGATTGAAATATATGTGTCACAAATGTGAGCAGCATACACAAGCTTAGATTTTCTAAAGTAAAAAGAAAAAGATAGAACTAATCTTCAGTTCAGTTCAGTCAGTCAGTTGTGCCAACTCTTTGCAACCACATGGATCACAGCACGCCAGGCTTCCTGGACTGTCCATCACCAACTCCCAGAGCTTACTGAAAGTCATGTCCATTGAGTCGGAGATGCCATCCAACCACTTCATCCTCTGTCATCTACTAATACTAATAGTAGATTTTACTTAACATAATTTAGTAAAAATCATACCATTTTAATGTGTAATAAAAAGAGATATTTCACATTATTTGTTTTATACTAAATCTTCAAAATCTGGTATGTATTTTGCACTTAACAGCATATCTCAATTTGGATTAGGCAAATTTCAGGTGGTCAACAGCCACATGTAGCTACTGGGTGCTGTACTGGACAGTACAGGTCTGTCTCACACTTTCAGTTCTCACAGAAAGCAAGCACAAAATACAATGGTATTATGGCACCTAAATCTCTCTATTATTAAGTGGCAAGGCCTTCGGAAAGAGCCATCCAGACAGGGTCACTCTCTTCCCCAACCATGAAGTATTAAGTAGTATTCTGCAAATACGGAAACAGATTGTACTTTGTGTGGGTCACACTCTCTGCAGTACAGTTCCAGATGTAACTCTGCATAGGTTATATTTCTTATCAATTTTTTCTGAGTCGAAAGTCAATACATACATAAGTGTAGCTGGAATTAGGTAAAAATTATAAAGCAATTACATGGAGCCTGGTGGGCTATAATCCATGAGGTCTCAAACAGTTGTCCATGACGAGCACTAACACACAGGAAAACAAGGTCCTTAGCCTGAGTACATTCACTATTCAGTACATTCTTCTAAAATTTCTCTTTTGTCTTTCCCAAAATCTGCTTCATATTTTCCTTAACTGTCAATTTTCAGTTCAGTTCAGCCACTCAGTCATGTCCGACTGCTTGCGACCCCATGGACTGCAGCACACCAGGTCTCCATGTCCGTTTCCAACTCCCTGAGTTTACTCAAAATCATGTCCATTGAGTCAGTGATGCCATCCAACCATCTCACCCTCTGTGCTCCCATTCTCCTCCCACCTTCAATCTTTCTCAACATCAGGGTCTTTTCAAACGAGTCTGTTCTTCACATCAGGTGGCCAAAGTATTGGAGTTTCAGCTTCAGCATCAGTCCTTCCAATGAATATTCAGGACTGATTTCCTTTAGGATGGACTGGTTGGATCTCCTTGAAGTCCAAGGGACTCTCAGGAGTCTCTTCAACACCACAGTTCAAAAGCATCAATTCTTTGGCACTCAGCTTTCTTTATAGTCCAACTCTGACATCCATACATGACTACTGGAAAAACCATAGCTTTGACTACATGGACCTCTGTTGGCAAAGAAATGTCTCTGCTTTTTAATATGCTATCTAGATTGGTTATAGTTTTTCTTTCAATGAGCAGTCTCTTTTAATTTCATGGCTGCCGTCACCATCTGCAGTAATTTTGGAGCCGAAAAAAAATGAAGTCTGTCACTGTTTCCATTGTTTCCTCATCTGTTTACCATGAAGTGATGGGACCAGGTGCCATGATCTTAGTTTTCTGAATGCTGAGTTTTAAGCCAATTTTTTCATTCTCCTCTTGCACTTTCATCAAGAGGCTCTTTAGTTCTTCACGTTCTGCCACAAGGGTAGTGCCATATGCATATCTGAGATTATTAATATTTCTCCTGGTAATCTTGATTGTAGCTTGTGCTTCATCCAGTGTAGCATTTCTCACGATGTACTCTGCATATGAGTTAAATAAGCAGGGTGCCAATATACAGCCTTGATGTACTCCTTTCCCGATTTGGAAACAGTTTGTTATTCCATGTCCAATTCTAACTGTTGCTTCCTGACCTGCATACAGATTTCTCAAGAGGCAGGTCAGGTGGTCTGGTATTCCCATCTCTTTCAGAATTTTCCAGAGTTTGTGTGATCCACACAGTCAAAGGCTTTGGCATAATCAATAAAACAGAAGTAGATGCTTTTCAGGAACTCTCTTGCTTTTTTGATGATCCAGTGGATGCTAGTGATTAGATCTCTCATTCCTCTCCCTTTTCAAAATCCAGCTTGAACATCTGGAAGTTCATAGTTCACATACTGCTGAAGCCTTGCTTGGAGAATTTTGAGCATTATTTTACTAGCATGTAAGATAAGTGCAATTATGTGGTAGTTTGAGCATTCTTTGGCATTTTTTTTCTTAGGGATTGAAATGAAAACTGACCTTTTCCAGTACTGTGGCCACTGCTGAGTTTTCACAATTTGCTGGCATTCTGAGTGCAGTACTTTCACAGCATCATCTTTTGGGATTTGAAATAGCTCAACTGGAATTCCATCACCTCCACTAGCTTGTTTGTAGTGATACTTCCTTAGGCCCACTTGAGTTCCCATTCCAGGATGTCTGGCTCTAGGTGGGTGATCACACCATTATGATTATCTGAATCATGAAGATTCTTTTTGTATAGTTCTTCTGTGTATTCCTGCCACCTCTTCTTAATATATTCTGCTTCTGTTAGGTCCATATCATTTCTGTCCTTTATTGTGCCCCTCTTTGCCTGAAATGTTCCCATGGTATCTCTAATTTTCTTGAAGAGATCTCTAGTTTTTCCCATTGTATTGTTTCCCTCTATTTCTTTGCATTGATCGCTGAGGAAGGCTTTCTTTTCTTTCAGTATTCTTTGGAATTCTGCATTGAAATGTGTATACCTTTCATTTTCTCCTTTGCCTTTAGCATCTCTTCTTTTCTCAGCTATTTGTAAGGGCTCCTTAGACAAGTATTTTGCCTCTTTGCATTTCTTCTTCTTGGGGATGTTCTTGATCTCTGCCTCCTGTACAATGTCACAAACCTCCACCCATAGTTCCTCAGGCACTCTCTTTATCAGATCTAATCCCTTGTGTTTTTCATTTCCACTGTATAATTATAAGGGATTTGATTTAAGTCATACCTGAATGACCTAATGGTTTTCCCTACTTTCTTCATTTTAAGTCTGAATTTGGCAATAAGGAGTTCATGATCTGAGCCACAGACAGCTCCCAGTCTAGTTTTTGCTGACCATACAGAGCTTCTCCATCTTTGGCTGCAAACAATAGAATCAATCTGATTTCAGTGTTGACCGTCTGGTGATTCCATGTGTAGAGTCTTCTCTTGTGTTGTTGGAAGAAGGTGTTTGCTATGACCCAGTGTGTTTTGTTGGCAAAGCTCTATTAGCCTTTGCCCTGCTTCATTCCGTATTCCAAGGCCAAATTTGTCTGTTACTCCAGGTGTTTCTTGACTTCCTACTTTTGCATTCCAGTCCCCTATAATGAAAAGGACATCTTTTTTGGGAATTAGTTCCAGAAGGTCTTGTAAGTCTTCATAGAACCATTCAACTTCAGCTTCTTTAGCATTACTGGTTGGGGTATAGACTTGGATTACTGTGATATTGAATGATTTGCCTTGGAAACGAACAGAGATCATTCTGTCGCTTTTTAGATTGCATCCAGAAAGTGAAAGTGAAAGTGAAGTCTCTCAGTCGTACCCGACTCTTAGCAACCCCAGCCCACCAGGCTCCTCTGTCCATGGGATTTTCCAGGCAAGAGTACTGGAGTGGGGTGCCATTGCCTTCTCCAAGATTGCATCCAAGTACTACATTTTGCACTCTTCTGTGGACTATGATGCTACCCCATTTCTTCTAAGGGATTCTTGCCCACAAGTAGTAGATATAACGGTCATCTAAGTTAAATTCACCCATTCCAGTCCATTTTAGTTTGCTGATTCCTAAAACGTTGATGTTCACTCTTGCCATCTCCTGTTTGACCATGTGCAATTTGCCTGGATTCATGGACCTGACATTCCAGTTTCCTATGCAATATTGCTCTTTACAGCATTGGACTTTACTTCCATCACCAGTGACAACCACAACTAGGTGTTGTTTTTGCTTTGGCCCTGTCTCTTCATTCTTTCTGGAGTTATTTCTCCACTGATCTCCAGTAGCATATTGGGCACCTACCGACCTGGGGAGTTCATCCTTCAGTGTCCTATCTTTTTGACTTTCATACTGTTCATCTGAATTTACACAGGACTGGGGAAATGGACTCTTGGAGGGCACAAACAAAACCCTGTGTTTGTGACCCAGGACCCAGAAGAAAGGAATAGTGACTCCACCAGAGACTGACCCAGACTGGCCCGTGAGTTTCTAGGAGTCTCCGGTGGAGGCATGGGTCAGCAGTGGCCTGCTGAAGGGTTGGGGCACTGAGTGTATCAATGTGTGCATGGGACCTTTTGAAGGAGGTCGCAGTTATTTTCATTACCTCCACCATAGTTTAGGCTCAGGTCAAATAACAGGGAGGGAACACAGCCCAGCCCATCAACAGAAAATTGGATTAAATATTTACTGAGCATGGCCCTGCCCATCAGAACAAGACTGTTTCCCCCTCAGTCATTCTCTCCCGTAATCCTCTTATCCTTCTCCATCAGAGGGCAGACAGACTGAAAACCACAGTCACAGAAAACTAAACAATCTGATCACATGCATCATCAGATCAGATCAGATCAGTCACTCAGTCATGTCCGACTCTTTGCGACCCCATGGATCGCAGCACGCCAGGCCTCCCTGTCCATCACCAACTCCCGGAGTTCACTCAGACTCACGTCCATCAAGTCAGCGATGCCATCCAGCCATCTCATCCTCTGTCGTCCCCTTCTCCTCCTGCCCCCAGTCCCTCCCAGCATCAGAGTCTTTTCCAATGAGTTAACTCTTTGCATGAGGTGGCCAAAGTAGGGGAGTTTCAGCTTTAGCATCATTCCTTCCAAAGAAATCCCAGGGCTGATCTCCTTCAGAATGGACTGCTTGAATCTCCTTGCAGTCCAAGGGACTCTCAAGAGTCTTCTCCAACACCACAGTTCAAAAGCATCAATTCTTCGGTGCTCAGCCTTCTTCACAGTTCAACTCTCACATCCATACATGACCACAGGAAAAACCATAGCCTTGACTAGACGGACCTTTGTTGGCAAAGTGATGTCTCTGCTTTTGAATATGCTATCTAGGTTGGTCGTAACTTTCCTTCCAAGGAGTAAGCGTCTTTTAATTTCATGGCTGCAGTCACCATCTGTAGTGATTTTGGAGCCCAGAAAAATAAAGTCTGACACTGTTTCCTCTGTTTCCCCATCTCTTTCCCATGAAGTGGTGGGACCGGATGCCATGATCTTTGTTTTCTGAATGTTGAGCTTTAAGCCAACTTTTTCACTCTCCTCTTTCACTTTCATCAAGAGGCTTTTGAGTTCCTCTTCACTTTCTGCCATAAGGGTGGTGTCATCTGCATATCTGAGATTATTGATATTTCTCTCGGCAATCTTGATTCCAGCTTGTGTTTCTTCCAGCCCAGCATTTCTCATGATGTACTCTGCATATAAGTTAAATAAACAGGGTGACAATATACAGCCTTGACATATTCCTTTTCCTATTTGGACCCAGTCTGTTGTTCCATTTCCAGTTCTAACTGTTGCTTCCTGACCCATATACAAATTTCTCAAAAGGCAGATCAGGTGGTCTGGTGTTCCCATCTCTTGAAGATCATAGCCTTGTCTAACTCTGTGAAACTATGAGTGAACTATACTGTATAGGGACACCCAAGACAAACAGGTCATGGTGGAGTGTTCTGACAAAACGTGGTCCTCTGGAGAAGGGAATGGCAAGCCATTTCAGTATTCTTGCCTTGAGAATCCCATGAAAAGTATGAAAAGGCTTCCCATATAATCCAACACAATTCAGTGCCTGAGTATATATTGAGTACTTTACACAATAGGCAGCAGTAGGTCTTGAAGATTCAAACCAATTGAAGACAGGCATTGTTCAATTTCACTGTTACTCTAAAGAATATCCCTGATTTTTTTTTTTTTTTTTTTTTTTTGGTGGAGCTCATTTAGTGTCTGCCATTAGTAGACTATGAACACATGCTTATTGAAATAATTATTTAATTTGCCCACATACTGTCTTGCTATTTTTGCTGTGTTCCCCTGCACTGGTAAATAAAAGAAGGTTGGGTAAACATGTTTTGAAAGAAAAGTTAAGAAGGTGAAATGAGAAAAGACTAAAAAACTCAGTTCAGCTCTGTAAGAAAGTGCAACCAAAATATTTCAAAACAAAATTACCCCTAGGTTTGAAATAAATACTAAGTCTCTACATAAGTTTTTTGCCAATTTACACATGCATGTAGGTGTCTTGCAGTTTAGAATAATATGTAAAATGTGTCAGGATCAGGCATTTTTAAAAGATAAAACTGGAAAGGTTATTACTTAGCTGGTTTAACCTACTCAGGGTACTAGACTAGCTATTCTCATTGGTTGAACTCAACTAGTCTGGTAGAGATTCTTTAATCCAGATACTGTGTTGATACTTGGGAGTTTGTTGAGCATGATAGAGATAGAACTGAAATGAGACATTCATGCATATTTATCTGGGTCTCTTATCCTTAAATTCAAAGCTTTCCCCATATTTTCTCCAAATTCTGATATTTTTCTCCATTATCTGCTGCCTTAATTTATTTATCTGCCTCTTATTTATCTGCTGCCTTATTTTCACTGTTCTTATTACCTTAAAATGCATCTGCTGAAGAGAAGGATATTGAGAATTCACTCTATTAAAGATTCATTGAGTTGTCTTGAAAGGAGTCATCACAGAAATCAAAGAATCTCCACCACGGACATGATTGTCCAGCCCCACTACCTCACCAAACCCCCCAGTGTGTGACCCCAGAGCCAAAGGAACATATCTTGAGATATGCAGTCCATTTAACCCTTGAACTCTATTACATAAAATGCAGATATATAGAGAGAAAATGAGTGTGTATTTACCCTACGGCCTGAAGATAACTTTTATTTTTTATCCACAGTAAAGATATCATGATGCTGAAGCTGAAGCTGCAATATTTTGCCACCTGATGCAAAGAGCGAACTCTTTGGAAAAGACCTTGATGATGGGACAGATTGAGGGCAGGAGGAGAAGGGAATGACAGATGATGAAATGGTTGGATGGCATCACAGACTCAAAGAACATGAGTTTGAGCCAACTCAGGGAGATAGAGAAGGACAGAAATGCCTCGCAGGCTGCAGTTCATGGGGTCACAAAGAGTTGGGAACAACTTAGCAATTGAACAAAGACATCATGAAAAGTATGACTAACAAAACAGTTTCTAATTGTAGTTATAGTCCAGGGGAATATGTGTTTAACTTATAGCATCCTTGTATCAGGCTCTCTATGACTATGTGAAGATTATTCTGTCACAATAAATAAAAGTTCTCAAAATTCATTTTATGTTCCATTTTAGCAAATGGTTCTGTAAGATTTTGCTTTTCTCCAATATCTTGATCAAAACACTGGCATTTGTTTTATTTAGTACTAAGGGAAAGGTTTTTGTATGCTTGCTGTGCCCTAGGACTCTCTTTACAAGCCTGCTCTTCTATGTGACTGTAATCTTTGCCATGATCTGGAGTCCCTCCTGTGCTATAGCAAATGGGAGGGTTGCATTTGCTCTATTTTGTGGATAGGAGTCAGAGCCAAAAAACAGATTCATCCCATTGTGGTACAAGCAACTTTCTCATAACAAAGCTAAACATCTCTGGACAGTAGTTTTTCAGATATATGACTATCTAACCACTTCAAGCCCTGAATCATGTAGGTTCTCTTAATTTATAATAGTTTATGTTTTTAATTCCAGCACAAAGTTAAAAAGTTCACAAAGTTCAAAATTTAATATGGATAAGATATACCTTTTTATTATAGGTATTGTAACTAATTTTTACTGCAACTACTTTTAACCTTGATGGAGATAAATAACTTTAAAGTAAAAAAAAATTACTCTATTGGAAACTATGACTAAATCTAGTGACCTAAATTTGAGAATGCATGGTAATCTCAACACGATGAGCCAAAATTTACATTCATTCTATAAGATAATAAATCTTTGAAAGAATAGTTCAAATGATTATTATTAAACCTGGAGAAAATTTTATTAAGAAAAATGTATTAAGGTCTCCCTTGAGCAAATTCAAAGAATAAAATCACTACTTACAATGCGTGTGTGCATGCTTAGTCACTGTCATGTCTCACTCTTTGCGACCCTATGGACTGTGTAGCTCACCAGGCCTCTCTGTCCATGGGATTCTCTAGGCAAGAATACTGGAGTGGGTTGCCATTTCCTCCTCCAGGGGATCTTCCCAACCCAGGGATGGAAACTGGGTCTCCTGTCTCCTGCATTGCAGGTGGATTCTTTACCACTGAGCCACCTGAGAAGCCCCTACCAATTACAATATTTATATGTATTTTCCTTTTTGACTTTACTGTAAACCCATGTGTCACAGACATTTTTCACTCATCTTTTGAAACCCCATAACAGCATAAGGTCTTGCATATATTGAGTAACTGGAAATGAAGTGTTGAAAGAGTGAATTTGACAGTTTTTAAATCATGGACCTGAGGAGAAAATAAAAGATCCCTTCTCTTTGTTTATGGACTTGATATTGGGAAATGAACCAATATACAAAATCATACCAAATAAGGCAAGCATTTACTTTCTTATTGAACCTAGAATAGGGAAAATCTCAGTTCCACAAGTGGGGATAAATCTCAGAGAGGTCCTAATTTCACCTTTCAATTCAAGTTTTGTGGATTCAGTGATAAGAAAAAAGCAGAAAATAAAGGCTGAGCATAGCATAAGCATATACTTTAGCAGAGAAATAGTTAATGGTACTGTAGTTAGTGAAAAGCAGCATGAAGAATTGTTGCTTAATTGTTGAGCTTGCTTAGCCTTAACCAGTGAGTCATTGAGACAATAACTTCATACAAAGTGATGCTGTTAATAATACTTCTACTGATAGCTTTGTATACATTCAGAGGTCCTCAATTAAAAACTACTACATTTCTACCATTCCTTTGTTCTTGGTGAACCATTATGTACTTTTTTGTGTTATGTTATTAAACAGAAGACTGACAAACATTTAAAGTTTTGTTTTGTTTCTTATTTTATTGGAAGGAAGTTTTTTTTTTTCTTTTTCGTTTCTATTGATTTCACAGTTTACTACAATTAGAATTACCATAATGGTAGGATGTGGTTGGGAGAAATATATGACATCATCCTTTATAATCACTAGCATGGCATTTCCCGAAACAAAACACTACAGGATATCAGTGAAGCTGAGTCTCTTCTTGGATCTAATGGTTTTATGCATGCCAGTCTGAAAATGCTGACTGCATCATAACCCTGGCTGCCAGCATTCAGCTTGTAAAACAACAGAAGAGCAACAATAAAACTGCTATTTGTGTTTTATGGAACTGTGTTAAACTAAGAAAATAGCAGAGTATCCAAAGGTTCAGTTTTTAAATATTCCTAACAGTCACAATTTTTGTTCCTAATTATGACAACCTCCAAAGTTTTTTTTTGTTTTGTTTTGTTTTAAACTGTGCTTTATTTCCAAAGATAAACATATTGAAATACTAATTGAAATATGTCTATGCACATTTAATATTTTAATTATTTGTCTAAATGGATAGCATTCTTTTTATGCTCCTCATATTTTGAGCATTCTCATCTTATACTATTAGAGTAGCTTATATTGGGCTTCCCCAGTGGTTCAATAGTAAAGAATCTGCCTGCGATACAGAAGATGCAGGAGACCTGGGGTTCAGTCCCTGGGTATTGATAAATCCCCTGGAAGTGGGCATGGCAACCCACTCCAGTATTCTTGCCTGGAGAATTCCCATAGACAAGGAGCCTGGAGGGCTATAGTCCATAGGGTTGCAAAGAAGCAGACATGACTGAAGCGAGTGAGCATGCATGTTGTTTATATTATATGAAGAAATATGGTAACATAAGATATTTTTAAACATCAAAAAAATAGCTTAACTAAGTGCTATCAACTCAAAATTGCTAAAATCTTCAGCTGTGATTAATGTTTTCCAGTACATAGGTATAGCTTTATTTATACCTATCATTAGTTCATAATACTATCATTATACAGCTAAGCACTTGATTAGCCTTTTAATGTTTACTCACTTGGACATAAGGTAAATAAAATTGCAAGCTTTATTAACATCTGCAAAAATATTGCAGGACATTGAGTAACAGCTATCTGAATATTAACTTTCACTATGGTAGATTGAAGATGGATGTACATTCTTTACTGTTCCTTTCACTGAGACATGGAGTCTAATCCTCTTCCTCTTAAATCCAGGATGCACTTGGTAACTTGCTTGACATCAATAGAATCTTACATCCTGAGCATCTGAGGCCAGATATCAAGAAATTTTGCAGCTTCCTCAAGCTTCTTGAAATTCTTCCTCTGGGAGCCTATATAAGAAATCAACGACTTTGAAACTACTGTGTTGGGGAGAGCACTGCCACACATGCCAGTTGAGAGTCCCAGCTGATTCTAGCCTTTTATTCATTCTCATCAAATCACTGAAATATGGCCAGTCTGACTATCAGATAAATACCACCAAGTCATCTTAATTGATAGCATATGAAGCAGAAGAATCACCCAACTGAGCCCTGCCCAGATTTCTGACCCCAAATTGTGAGATATAGTAAACAACAATTGCAGTTGTCTTAAGCTGCTAAAGGAAAACATATTTGGTGTCAGAAATGTTGTGGGTAGAGAAATAGTCTTCCACCCACAGCATGTTGTTGTTGTTTAGTTCTAAATCCTGTTCAACTCTTTTGTGATTCATTCCATGGACTGTAGTCTGCTGGGCTCCTCTGTCCATAGGATTTCCCAGGCAAGAATACTGAAGTAGGTTGCCATTTCCTTCTCCAGGGACTCTTCCAAACCCAAGGATCGAACCCACATCTCCTGCATTGGCACACAGATTCTTTATCACTGAGACACCAAGGAAGTCAATAATTCAATTCAATTCAATTCTGACACTAGCTATCTGGAGTTAACATGGGTCTGTAGGTTAAGAGCACAAGACTAAGCCCACTTTAAATGTCAATCACAAGTCCTGAGCCTTCTCAGTGGCTTTAAATCAGGGGTTTCCACAACACCCCCCCACACATCCAATAAAAAAACAGTGGGTAATCATTAGTCAAGGCCATTTCACCTGTCTTCACTAATCAAGGTCTTTTTCATTGTAGCTACAAAAGACCTTCATTTCCTCCAAGTTGCCTGTAGCCTAAAACATAAGATATTTGCTTGAGTTGTCCAGAACCTTGGGCTTGAGTGTGTCTAATTTGAGCTGAGCTGGTTAAGACTGGATAGGACCAGCAATCCTCCAACTAGCAATGGGCCAGTGTCTGCTTGATGACTTTTTGACATCAGAAAGCAGAAAATTTCATCCTCAGATTATGCTAAGTGCCTTCACTTTTGCATGCACAGAGGTCTGTAGCTTAGTTATGACTGCACAGAATGATGACTACTGCACTTTTTTCTAATCACCTTTCCCCATGCCTCAGCTTTACCCCATAAATACCACAAGCCCTTTCCCTCTAGGAAGGTGGGTCTGAGGTTTGTTTTTCTTTTTTGCTTAGCCGCTTCATGGCAATGGCACCCCACTCCAGTACTCTTGCCTGGAAAATCCCATGGTCAGAGGAGCCTGGTAGGCTGCAGTCCATGGGGTCGCTAAGAGTCGAACACGACTGAGCGATTTCCCTTTCACTTTTCACTTTCATGCATTGGAGAAGGAATTGGCAACCCACTCCAGTGTTCTTGCCTGGAGAATCCCAGGGACAGGGGAGCCTGGTGGGCTTCCATCTATAGGGTCACACAGAGTCCGACATGATTAAAGCGACTTAGCAACAGCAGCCTCATAAATAAGCTCAGTATCTCAGCATTTGGCTTGCTGTTCATTGGGCAAAATGAACTTGGTTTGGTAAAAATAATTTGCTATATAGGCTCACAGGACTCAGAGAAACATTTATGTTTATCAATTTATTATAAAGGATGTTATTAAAGGATACACATGAATAGCCACATGAAGAAGTAAATAGGGTGAGGTCTGAAAAGGTACTGAGTGTAGGAGCTTCTGTCCCTTGGAAGTGAGGTATACCACTCTTCAGGCAGGTAGATGGGTTCACCAGCCCAGAATGTCTCCAAACATCATAGCTTAGGGATTCTTTATGAAGACACACTTAATTACTGAGTAAATCTCTAACTCCTCACCTCTCCTTGGAAGATGGGGAGTGGGGCTGGAAGGTGACAAGCTTCTAATCATAGCATGGTCTTTCTGGTGACCAGCCCCTATCCAGAAGCCCTGAAGTGTTGCCTTATTAGAACAAAAGATGATCAAGTTCTGTGTAAGACACTTATATTTCTCACATTACTCAGGAAATTACAAAAGTTTTAAGAGTTTTGTCTCAGGACCTCTTATTATGTCACAGCCACTAAGGTTTTCAAGTATTTTGTTAGCAACCATAACACACAGCAACTGGAACACACAAATCTTGTTGTGTTATCTATATTCTTGCAAAGTTGATTGAATTTTATGAGAATTAGTAGTAAACTCTGTTTTAATCATTTTGAGTTAAGGAATGTTCTCTCCCTCCCCACCCCCCCAACTTTGCCTCCAACCTCTCTTTCTAAATACAGTCCATTTTTTTTTTTTTTCCTTTTGGGAAAATCCACCATTAAGAGAAGTCTTGGCAAAAAATATGTCTTCAGCTACCAAGGGCTAGGTCCTTCTTCTACCTGCCTTAAGTAGCAAAGGGATAATAATTAAACCTTCCAATCTTTCAGGACTCTTAAATCTTGAGTGAGTAATACAAAGACATGAAGACAATAGATACATTTCCTAAAAACCTAAATATGATCATCCATTCCTCTTCTATATATCTTCCAGTCTTTTCAAATTAGATCAAATCTAAGCTCCTGGCTTGGTAGAAAGTGGCTTTATGTTGTGTTCACAGCTTATCTATTAAACATAATCTCTCAGTGTCTCCCAGGATCCTCAAGATTAAATTATTCTGGACAACATTGTGGATGGAATTGCATTCTCCCCTATAGATGTATTAAGGTCCCAACTGCTAGTGCATCAGAATGTGACCTTAGAAAATCAGATCTTTACAGGGGTAACCAAGTTGAAATGAGGTCATTAGGATGCGGTCTAATCCAATATGGCTGGTGTCTTTATAGAATGGGATTATCTGGACATAGGGAGACATATAGAGGGAAGATTATGTGAAGATACACAGTAGAATTCCATGTGAAAATAGAGAATTGGAGTGATGATTCTACAAGTCAAGCGATGCCCGAGACTAGCAGAAGCTAGGGAAAATGCCTTCAACAGTTCCTTCTCTTGAACCTTGAGAGAAGGTGTGGCCCTGTCAGCACCTTAATTTCAGACTTCTAGCCTCGAGACCGACAAAACAATAATTTTCTTTTTTCTTAATGTAGCCAGTTTTTTGTACTTTGTTTTGACAGTACTAGGAAAACAATGCAACTACATATACATTACCAAGAGTGTTACGTTTGTCCTTAAGGAAGTTAATAAAATAGAATATTAAGAAAGTTTATGATAGACATTCCAAGATTTTTTAAGAAGCAAGTGGAAATAATCTGGGAGTTTTTCCTGAGGAAAAAAAAGAAAGACATCTGAGCTAGGCATTACACAATGTGAGATGCAGGAAGCAAAGATGGAAGAATGTCATTTCTAATAGTGGACACTTGAAGCAAGAGTGTAAAAGTAGGGATATGTACTTTATTTTTAAAAGAAAATGAACTTGTGTCATTGCTTTATATATTGGATGCATATAGTGAATTCTAAGAACATTATTATCAATGGCTCAGTTTAACTAGACTTCTTTTAAAAGGAAGTACATAGAAGAAAGAATTCCAGTAGTTGCTTTAATATCCTTTTCTAAGTCCTCCTCTAAGAAATCTCATAATGGGTTTAGTACTGTTTAGTTATTCTCGAGAAGTTTCTAGACTTTTGTTGTTTACCAAAGAGTAAAAAATGTTAAATGACAGGAGACATAATAAGGACATCAGCATCTTATTTTGGGACATAAGAATATTTCTAATTACTGTCATGTTCTATCACAATGAATTCATTAAAGAAATGAAATTTCAACTACAGAAAAGGAAACATTATAATTTCAGAGTAAATTAGTATCCTTTAAATTGAAATAAAAATAGCATTGTGAAAAATTTCTCATATTGTCATTTCCTCATTTCCCCCAACCAGAGAAAACAAACTGCTGTTTGGGGGGTGGGGAAACATTGCTTTAAAATTAAACATATGAATGGGCTTCCATTCACCATGGTCATAGTTCCTGCCATTAACTAAATGGGAGGCTGATGGTACTGGAGATGGTGGGTTTTATTTAACAGGCTTCATCATAGGAAGGACTGAGAAACACAGAAATAATTTAAATCACAATTATTCCAAAGAGGTTCCATTAAGAAATGGGTTAGTTGTTCTTCTTAGGAGAAATAACACCTTTTTCTACACAGGGACTATTTTTCTTTTTCAGAGACATAGTTCTTGGTCAAATGAATCAGAAGAGTCTGAAGGGTTAAAGGTGTCCTTCTGAACTAACAGGAAGAATATACATCACCTTCCTGGGATGTACTACCCCCACTCCTCTTTTTTAATCTTTCCTATATTTTACTTAAAACATTATAAATACAGTTTTAAAACAACTAATGAAAGGAAATAGAACAGAACAAGTTCACTAAGAGCCAGAGTAGATTACATAGTTTCTAAAGTCAAGTAGGAGCATTTATTATAACAAAGGCTTGCTAGTATTCTGGGTGTGGTTACTTCATGGGAAAAACTCCACAGTGCTGGGCTCATAGGCTATGACTTGATCCAAGAGCTATCTGCCTATTACAGCCATAGCCTCAGGCAGGATGTGAACCGTACACTCCAATTACCTTAAATTCTACAACTTTTCAAACATCCCATGCTTTAAATTTCTGAACCTTGCAAATGCTGTGCGTCTTGGTTGCCTTTGCACTTCTTTTTCTCAGGGCTAACATTATTTACTCTGTTCAGTGTCCTTAGTTGCTCAGTCATGTCTGACTCTCTGCGACCCCATAGACTGTAGCCTGCCACCAGGTTCCTCTGTCCATGGGGATTCTCCAGGCATGAGTTACTGGAGTGGGTTGCCATGCCCTTCTCCAGGGACCTTCCAAACCCAGGGATCGAACCCAGGTAACCTGCATCACAAGAGAGTTCTTTACCATCTGAGCCACGAGGGAAATCCACTACGTTCAGAAGAGTCACTAATCTTACTACACACCAGATACTGTTTTAGGCACTCTACGTACATCAGTAAACCTCTCACTAAAATCCTTTGAGGTAGGCACCATTATTACCAACCATTTCATACATGGATAAAATTTAGAAACAGATTTTAACTTTCCCAATGACACTAAGCTGTAAGGTCTGAGTTAGCCAGAAATTTCTACAGAGTCCAAGCTCTTGGGCAGTATGCTGTTCTCTCCCTTTGTGAAGACTTCATGATTGCCTCAGAATTCATCAAACATTAAAAAAAAATTAAAATAGTTGATTTACAATGTTGTATTAGTTTCTGATGTACAGCGAAATGATTCAGATATGCATGTGTGCAAACTCAGTTGCTTCAGTCATGTCTGACTCTTTTCGACCCTATGGACCATAGCCTTCCAGGCAAGAATGCTGGAGTGGGTTGCCATGCCCTCCTCCAGGGGATTTTCCCAACCCAGGGATCAAACCTGTGTCTCTTACATCTCCTGCATTTTAAGGTTCTTTACTGCTAGCATCACCTAGGAAGCCTATATATATATAATTTTTTTATATTTTTCCATTATGGTTTATTGAAGAATGTTGAACATAGGTACCTATGCTATTGGGTAGAACTTTGTTGTTTGTTAATATTCAATGTCAAATGGTGTTTATCTGTTAAGCCCAAACTCATAATTTATTTCTTCCCACTTTCTCTTGGTAACCAACCATAAGTTTGTTTTCTAGGTCTGAGTCTGTTTCTGTTTTGCAAACAAGCTCATAGACAGCAGGCTATTGTGCATCCTTTATTCTGGAAAATAGTGATTTCCATGGCAAACTAAAATTCCACTGAATGTTGGTCATTTGCCATAGGGCTGTTGGTATGTAACTTCAATTTGGAAAGAATGGCAAATGCCCTTCTTTCTGTGATCCCCAGTTTGTCCATACTATGTTTCGACCAAATAAACTTTGCAGAAAACTGTCTAATAGAGAAAGGGTGTGAGCAGACTGTACAGAGCCAATTCAAAGGCTGTACTTCCTGAAATGCATGGTTCCCACAAACAACACACATCTGGCCTAATAGGCAACTGAAAAGAGTCAAGATAATCCTTGGTATATCCAGTTTTCAGTGGTGCCCTATGATCACCAAGATTGAGCCATTCAGTATTTTTCATTTCTAAAACTCGCTCAGTGTTTCCCTCGACTCTGCACAAAGTCTCCAAATGAACGCTTTTAGGAGATTGCAGTATAAGTGATTGGAAAGGTTAACGTGCATTTGCAAATACTGAGCAGACCACACATAATATGGAGATATATTTACCAAATAACTGGTAAATATATCTTTTAATTCAACCCTTGTTTAATATAACATTGAATCCATCTTCTGGCTCTCTAGTGTATTGAAATGGGGAGGATGGATCCAGAAAACACTCATTTTGAATGTCATGGAAACTTTTCAAAGTGGGTGGAGAAAAATTTTTTGTAATGCTTTTGATTCTCATAGCCTATATATTCATTAAATGATTCTGCAAATGCAGCAATTAAATAAATCCTCTGAGAATTAAAAGTCAAAAAAACAATGAATGAAAAACCCCAGTGGATGCTATGCTCTTTTCATAAAACACAAGTAAAAGAAAACTATAAGGAATAAAAAATGCTGGACGTATAGATGTTTGGGTTTTTTCAATCACTTTATATTTTTGTAAAAGCAAATCTTTCTGACGGTTAGTTCCTGCCTCATGCTGACAGTTGACAAATAAGAAAGCAAGGTCCTATTTCAGAGTAGACAGTGTGGAGCCCTTCTCAAAAGCATTTTTAAATTAGAGTGACAGAGCTTCACAAGCATTCCTGGCAGTAAAGGATGAATATTAATGCCTCAAGAAAACAATAAACTAGATCTATAGTCCTTTACCTCCCCCACTAAACCACTTACTATAACAGCAAAGATAGGCCTCCTGCAGTTTGACTTTTGGTCTTTCTTTTTAATGATTCAATGGGTTTTATTTATTACTTTTGACTCAACAAAATCAAGAATTTTTCTTTTTTTTCTTTTTTTAGTATTTTTAATTGAAACACAGTTGATGTACAATATTATGTTAGTTTCAGGTATACTACATAATTATTTGATATTTGTATACATTATAAAGTATGCCTGAAACTAACATAATATTGTACA
Organism: Bubalus kerabau; assembly: GCF_029407905.1. Classification (NCBI taxonomy): domain Eukaryota; kingdom Metazoa; phylum Chordata; class Mammalia; order Artiodactyla; family Bovidae; genus Bubalus; species Bubalus kerabau. Next base: position 9,150,649 of record NC_073645.1, read on the forward strand.
TCAACTATATTTCAATTAAAAATAATTTAAAAAGAAAAGAAAAACTCTTAATTTTGTTAAATCAGAAAGTAATATATTATGTTAGTTTCAGGTATACTACATAATTATTTGATATTTGCACACATTATAAAGGGTTTCCCTTGTGGCTCCGCTGGTAAAGAATCCACCTGCAGTATGAGAGACCTGTGTTAGATCCCTGGGTTGGGAAGATTCCCTGGAGAAAGGAAAGGCTACCACTCCAGTATTCTGGTCTGGAGAATTCCATAGACTCTATAGTCCATGGGATTGCAAAAATCAGGACACGACTGAGCGAGTTTCACTTTCACTTTACATTATAAAATGATCACCATAGTAAGCCTAGTAAGTATCTGTCCCATACAAAGTATTTACAGTATTATTGACCATACACCTTTGGCTGTATATTTCATTCTGATGATTTATTTATTGCAAAACTGGAGATTTGTACCACACCTTCATCTATTTCACCCTCCCAACCCCCTCCCCTCTGACAGCCTCTTATTTGTTCTATGTATCTATGCATCTATTTTAATAAATTTTAACAAATTTTGTTTTGTTTTTTTAAATTCCTCATATAAATTGGATCATTCAATCTGTATTTCTCTGTCTGATTTCTCTCATTAGCAAAATACCCTCTCGATCCACACATGTTGTCCAAATGGCAAGATATTGATTTTTTTTGGGGGGGGGCGGGGTGAGTACCACTGATAAATATTTAGGTTGTTTCCCTATCTTGGCTATTTTAAATGATGCTGCAATAAACACAGGGGTGAAGGTATCTTTCCAAATTATCACTTTTGTTTTCTTTGGGTAGGTATCTGGGAGTAAAATTGTTAGATCATATGGTAGTTCTAGTTCTAACTTTTTGAGAAAGCTCTGTACAGTTTTCCATAATACTTACAATATGCAATCCCACCAACAATGCACAAGAGTTCCCTTTCCCCCACATCCTCAAGAACGCTTGTCATTTCTTGTCTTTTTAATGACAAGGAAATGAGAAGTATTTGAAGAAGTATTTGATGAGAAGTACCCACTCCAGTACTCTTGCCTGGAAAATCCCATGGACGGAGGAGCCTGGTAGGCTACAGTCCACAGGATCACAAAGAGTCAGACATGACTGAGCAATTTCACTTCACTTATTCTGACATGTGTTAAGTAGTTGTTTCATTGTGATTTTGATTTATATTCCCTGATGATTGGTGGCATATTTTCATGTGCCCAGTGGCTATCTATATACCTTTGGAAAAATGTTTATTCAGGTCCTCTGCCTATTTTTTTAAGCTGGGTTGCTTGTTTTTTTGATGTGTTGTGTGAATTCTTTGTATATTTTAGATATTAATGCCTTATAGAATATTTCATTTGCAAATATCTTCTTCCATTCAGCCGGATACCTTTTTGATTTTTGATAGTATCCTATGCTGTGCAAAAAGTTTTTTAGTTTGATGTAGCTCCATTTGTTTCTTTTTGCTTTTATTCCCTTTGTCTAAGGAGACGTAGCCCCAAAATATAGCTAACACCTTTGCCAAAAAGTGCATTCTCTGTGTTTCCTTCTGGGAGTTTTATGGTTTCACATCTTGCATTTAGAACTTATTGTCTTCTTTATTTTTACACTTATAAGGGGGAAACGCACAATAATGTCACAAGTCTCATGAGTGAGACAACAATCTTTTGATATACCACTTCACTTAGGAGACAGATTATCCTCAACTCTTCTAAATCCAGGCACGTAAACATAAATACATTTACAAATGTTTGGTTTGAAATTTTTCTCAAAATGTTATGGGACCAAGGAATCCCATATGAGGTAACATGCCATAGCATGAAGATGGATCTACATAATAAATTCTGCCTCAATTTATAGAACAGTTGTTTTTAATTCCTAAAAGAACTGAGTTGCATCCTGAATGACAGAAAAGGGCTGACCCACCCATTCAACTACATTACCTTTACTTTGCTTTCTATATCAGAGAGAAGATCTTTGACTAAGATAGAAACCAAAAGATTCCCATGTTCTAAATTTAGAGCTGTTTGTTTTTAGAGTGTTTTTCTTTCCATCTGGTACACTGGGGATTCTGCATGACAGTCAGAAGAGGTATCCCGTTCTGTTGATTTGGGAACCCTTGCTTCCAAGTGCACTTTTTAAATGAATAAGCTTGTCTAACTGGAACATTACCTATGATGGCAATTGTAATTTTAGGTTGTCTTAATAAGATGTTGTCATTTTTGTAGATATCCACAGACTCCAGAACCACAGTTCTTAGATACAAAATAGGCAGATGTGCCAGAGGACACTGCACTTAATTTCCTGAAACTTAAACGTTCCATTTCTTTAGCTAACTCTTGGGTATTTCAAAGCCAAGTTAACTCATAAGAGGACTGTGTTACTGGGCTGGGGATTTTATGGTGTTTTTCAGTGTACCTTGTTACATGGACATTTTTTTGAGGTTGCTGGTGACCTACTATCAATCTAACCTGTTCATTGACCACATTATCCTAGCATAGGAGTCTTAGAGTTAGGTGGTGACCACTCTTAACAGCTTTTTAATATCTGTGCCCTCCAATTTTGCAGTTTGGGCTTTAAATCTTTCCATTAGAAATAGATTTATTACACTTTTCATGAGAAGATTTCTTTATATTAAATAGTAGTGGGGGCTCTGATGGTTTTTTACTGGTGCCTACTTCAATTTAGAGTTGGAATTTTATTATTTAGACAGTCCAAATTTCTTGTCTTAATTTATTTCTCCAAGTACCCCAGAGGTTTATGCTTTAGACTTGCCCTGAGGCTTTGTGAGCCCCCAAATGGCTGCCACCTGCTGCAGACCCATAATATAACTATCCCAGAATATTTTGGGGATGTCAGAATCTTTCTAGTAATTTTTAATAAACTCCAGAATCTTTTTGAGAATAATATATATGAATAATATATATTTATTTAAAAGTTTGTTTTAAAATAAAGTTTATGTGAATGAGAGCTACATGTAAAGGAGTGAAGCTCAAATCTAAAAGTCATTTACCCATAGCCTTTGATACTGAGGAGAAGAGCAGTGAACTCAGAGGGTTCACCCATGTGTCACGTTCCATGGGCTACTAAGCAGTCAGCTCTGGATCTCATACTTCATTGCCATAAAACTGCTTAAGAAATGATTAAACAAGACAATTTAGGTGATAAATGGAAACTTCAATAGTTAACAAAATGGGCAGTCTCCATTCTTAAGATTACAAAGTCCTGCAAAATGGTGAGTGGGTGGGGGCAAGACATTTTCATAAGATAAAGAATCAGATCAGATCAGATCAGTCACTCAGTCGTGTCCGACTCTTTGCGACCCCATGAATTGCAGCACGCCAGGCCTCCCTGTCCATCACCAACTCCCGGAGTTCACTCAGACTCACATCCATCGAGTCAGTGATGCCATCCAGCCATCTCTTCCTCTGTCGTCCCCTTCTCCTCCTGCCCCCAATTCCTCCCAGCATCAGAGTCTTTTGCAATGAGTCAACTCTTGGCATGAGGTGGCCAAAGTACTGGAGTTTCAGCTTTAGCATCATTCCTTCCAAAGAAATCCCAGGGCTGATCTCCTTCAGAATGGACTGGTTGGATCTCCCTGCAGTCCAAGGGACTCTCAAGAGTCTTCTCCAACACCACAATTCAAAAGCATCAATTCTCCGGTGCTCAGCCTTCTTCACAGTCCAACTCTGACATTCATACATGACCACAGGAAAAACCATAGTCTTGACTAGATGAACCTTTGTTGGCAAAGTAATGTCTCTGCTTTTGAATATGCTGTCTAGCTTGGTCATAACTTTACTTCCAAGGAGTAAGAGTCTTTTAATTTCATGGCTGCAGTCACCATCTCCAGTGATTTTGGAGCCCAGAAAAATAAAGTCTGACACTGTTTCCACTGTTTCCCCATCTATTTCCCATGAAGTGGTGGGACTGAATGCCATGATCTTCGTTTTCTGAATGTTGAGCTTTAAGCCAACTTTTTCACTCTCCACTTTCACCTTCATTAAGAGGCTTTTTAGTTCCTCTTCACTTTCTGCCATAAGGGTGGTGTCATCTGCATATCTGAGGTTATTGATATTTCTCCCGGCAATCTTGATTCCAGCTTGTTTCTTGCAGTCCAGCATTTCTCATGATGTACTCTGCATATAAGTTAAATAAGCAGGGTGACAATATGCAGCCTTGACATACTCCTTTTCCTATTTGGAACCAGTCTGTTGTTCCATGTCCAGTTCTAACTGTTGCTTCCTGACCTGCATACAAATTTCTCAAGAGGCAGGTCAGGTGGTCTGGTATTCCCATCTCTTTCAGAATTTTCCACAGTTTATTGTGATCCACACAGTCAAAGGCTTTGGCATAGTCCATAAAGCAGAAATAGATGCTTTTCTGGAACTGTCTTGCTTTTTCCATAATCCAGTGGATGTTGGCAATTTGATCTCTGGTTCCTCTGCCTTTTCTAAAACTAGCTTGAACATCAGGAAGTTCATGGTTCACATATTGCTGAAGCCTGGCTTGGAGAATTTTGAGCATTACTTTACTAGCATGTGAGATGAATGCAATTGTGCAGTAGTTTGAGCATTCTTTGGCATTGCCTTTCTTTGGGATTGGAATGAAAACTGACCTTTTCCAGTCCTGTGGCCACTGCTGAGTTTTCCAAATTTGCTGGCATATTGAGTGCAACCCTTTCACAGCATTATCTTTCAGGATTTGGAATAGCTCAACTGGAATTCCATCACCTCCACTAGCTTTGTTCGTACTTATGCTTTCTAAGGCCCACTTGACTTCACATTCCAGGATGTCTGGCTCTAGGTCAGTGATCACACCATTGTGATTATCTGGGTCATGAAGATCTTTTTTGTACAGTTCTTCTGTGTATTCTTGCCATCTCTTCTTAAGATCTTCTGCTTCTGTAGGTCCATACCACTTCTGTCCTTTATTGAGCCCATCTTTGCATGAAATGTTCCTTTGGTATCTCTGATTTTCTTGCAGAGATCCTAGTCTTACCCATTCTGTTGTTTTCCTCTATTTCCTTGCATTGATCACTGAAGAAGGCTTTCTTATCTCTTCTTGCTATTCTTTGGAACTCTGCATTCAGATGTTTATATCTTTCCTTTTCTCCTTTGCTTTTCTCTTCTCTTCTTTTCACAGCTATTTGTAAGGCCTCCCCAACAGCCATTTTGCTTTTTTGCACTTCTTTTCCATGGGAATGGTCTTGATCCCTGTCTCCTGTACAATGTCACGAACCTCATTCCATAGTTCATCATGCAATCTATCAGATCTAGGCCCATAAATCTATTTCTCACTTCCACTGTATAATCATAAGGAATTTGATTTAGGTCATACCTGAATGGTCTAGTGGTTTTCCCTACTTTCTTCAATTTAAGTCTCAATTTGGCAATAAGGAGTTCATGGTCTGAGCCACAGTCAGCTCCTGGTCTTGTTTTTGCTGACTGTATAGAGCTTCTCCATCTTTGGCTGCAAAGAATATAATCAATCTGATTTCGGTGTGGACCATCTGGTGATGTCCATGTATAGAGTCTTCTCTTGTGTTGTTGGAAGAGGGTGTTGTTATGGCCAGTGCATTTTCTTGGCAAAGCTCTATTAGTCTTTACCCTGCTTCATTCCGTATTCCAAGGCCAAATTTGCCTGTTACTGCAGGTGTTTCTTGACTTCCTACTTTTGCATTGCAGTCCCCTATAACGAAAAGGACATCTTTTTTGGGTGTTAGTTCTAAAAGGTCTTGTAGGTCTTCATAGAACCGTTCAACTTCAGCTTCTTCAGTGTTACTGGTTGGGGCATAGACTTGGATTACTGTGATATTGAATGGTTTGCCTTGGAAACGAACAGAGATCATTCTGTCATTTTTGAGATTGCATCCAATATGAAGAGACAATAGAAAGTATCAGATTTGATGGCACCACATAGTCAACCTTGTTTTGATTGAGAAGACCCAGGAGTGGCTTCACTTTAGAGAAGGGCAGACTGAATAAAACCCTGGGTAGTCATTAGTCCACATGGACCACAGCCTTGTCTAACTCAATGAAACTATGAGACATGCAGTGCAGGGCCACCCAAGATGTACGGGTCAGGGTGGACAGTTCTGACAAAACGTGGTCCACTGGAGAAGGAAATGGCAAACCACATCAGGATTCTCGCCTTGAGAACCCCATGAACAGGATGAAAAGGCAAAGATAAGACACTGAAAGATGAACTCCCCAGGTTGGTAGGTGCCCAATATGCCACCAGAGATCAGTGGAGAAATAACTCCAGAATGAATGAAGAGATGGAGCCAAAGCAAAAACAACACCCAGTTGTGGATGTGACTGGTGATAGGAGTAAGTCCGATACTGTAAAGATTAATATTGCATAAGTACCAGGAATGTTAGGTCCATGAATCACGGTAAATTGGAAGTGGTCAAACAGGAGATGGCAAGAGTGAACATCAACATTTTAGGAATAAGTGAACTCAAATGGACTGGAATGGGTGAATTTAACTCAGATGACCATTATATTTACTACTGTGGGCAAGAATCCCTTAGGAGAAATTGGATAGCCATCATAGTCAACAAAAGAGTCTGAAATGCAGTACTTGGATGCAGTCTGAAAGAAGACAGAATGATCTCTGCTCATTTCCAAGGCAAACCATTCAATATCACATAATCCAACTCTATGCCCCTACCAGAAATCCTAAAGAAGCTAAAGTTGAACGGTTCTGTGAAGACCTACAAGACCTTCTAGAACAGTCAAAAAAGACATCCTTTTCATTATAGGGGACTGGAATGCAAAAGTAGGAAGTCAAGAGTTACCTGGAGTAACATACAAATTTGTCCTTGGAGTACAGAATGAAGCAGGGCAAAGGCTAATAGCACTTTGCCAAGAAAATACACTGGACATAGCAAACACCCTCTTCCAACAACACAAGAGAAGATTCTACACATGGCCACCACCAGATGGTCAATACCGAAATCAGATTGATTATATTCTTTGCAGCCAAAGATGGAGAAGCTCTATACAGTCACAAAAGTAAGACTGGGAGTTGACTGTGGCTCATATCATGAACTCCTTATTGCCAAATTCAGACTTAAAATGAAGAAAGTAGGGAAAATTAGGTCATTCAGGTATGATCTAAATAAAATCTCTTACAATTATACAGTGGAAGTGACAAATAGATTCAAGGGATTAGATCTGATAGAGAGAGTGCCTGAAGAACTATGGATGGAGGTTTGTGACGTTGTACAGGAGGCAGGGATCAAGACCATCCCCCAGAAAAACGCAAAATGGTTGTCTGAGGAGTCCTTAAAAATAGCTGTGAAAAGAAGAGAAGTGAAAGGCAAAGGAGAAAAGGAAAGATATACCCATTTGATGCAGATTTCCAAAGAATAGCAAGGAGAGATAAAAAAGGCCTCCAGTTATCAATGCAAAGAAATAGAGGAAAACAATAGAATGGGAAAGACTAGAAATCTCTTCAAGAAAATTAGAGATACCAAGGGAACATTTCATGCAAAGGTGGGCTCAATAAAGGACAGAAATGATATGGACCTAACAGAAGCAGAAGATATTAAGAACAGGTGGCAAGAATACACAGAAAACTATACAAAAGAGAATCTTCATGACCCAGATAATCATGACAGTATGATCACTCACCTTGAGCCATACATCCTGGAATGCAAAGTCCAGTGGGTCTTAGGAAGTATTGCTGTGAACAAAGCTAGTGGAGGTGATGGAATTCCAGTTGAGCTATTTCAAATCCTAAAAGTTGATGCTGTGAAAGTGCTGCACTCAATATGCCAGCAAATTTGAAAGCACAGCAGTGGCCACAGGACTGGAAAGGTCAGTTTTCATTTCAATCCTTAAGAAGGCAATGCCAAAGAATGCTCAAACTACTGCACAATTTCACTCATCTCACACACTACAAAGTGATGCTCAAAATTCTCCAAGCCAGGCTTCAACACTACATGAACTCTGAACTTTCAGATATTCAAGCTGGTTTTAGAAAAGGCAGAGGAAGCAGAGATCAAATTGCCAACATCCGCTGATTATGGAAAAAGCAAGAGAGTTCCAGAAAAAACATCTACTTCGGCTTTTTTGACTATGCCAAAGCCTTTGACTGTGTGGATCACCACAAACTCTGGAAAATTCTGAAGGAGATGAGAATACCAGACCACCTGACCTGCCTCCTGAGAAATCTACATGCAGGTTAAGAAGCAACAGTTAGAACTGAACACTGACCAAGAGACTGGTTCCAAATTGGGGAAAGAGTACGTCAAGACTGTATATTGTCACCCTGCTAATTTAACTCATATGCAGACTACAACATGTGAAATGCCGGGCTGGATGAAGCATAATCTGGAATCAAGATTGCCAGGAGAAATAGCAATAACCTCAGATATCCAGATGACACCACCCTTATGGCAGAACGCGAAAAAGGACTAAAGAGCCTCTTGATGAAATTGAAAGGGGAGAGTGAATAAATTGGCTTAAAACTCAACATTCAGAAAACTAAAATCATGATATCTGGTCCCATTCCTTCATTGCAAATAGATGGGGAAACAAAGGAAACAGTGAGAGACTTTATTTTGGGGGGCTCCAAAATCACTGCAGATGGTGACTGCAGCCATGAAATTAAAAGACGCTTGCTCCTTGGAAGAAAAGTTATGACCAACCTAGACAGCATATTAAAAAGCAGAGATACTACTTGCCAACAAAGGTCCATCTAGTCAAAACTATGTTTTTTCCAGTAGTCATGTATGGATATAAGAGTTGGACTATAAAGAAAGCTGAGCACTGAAGAACTGATGCTTTTGGACTGTGGTGTTGGAGAAGACTCTTGAGAATCCCTTGGACTGGAAGGGGAGCCAACCAGTTCATACCAAAGGAAATCAGTCCTGAATATTCACTGGAAGGACTGATGCTGAAGCTGAAACTCCAGTACTTTGGCCACCTGACACAAAGAACTGACTCACTGGAAAAGACCCTGTTGCTGGGAAAGATTGAGGGTGGGAAAAGAAGGCAATGACTGGATGAGATGGTTGGATGGCATCACAGACTCAATGGACATGAGTTTAAATAAACCCCAGGAGTTGTTGATGGACTGTGAAGCCTGGTGTGCTGCAGTCGATGGGGTTGCAAAGAGTCAGACACGACTGAGCAACTGAACCGAACTGAATCATTAGTCAGATCCATCTCACCTGCTTTCACTTATCAGGGTTGTTTTAGTGACATGGTGCCTAAATAGTAAGATGCTTGCTGGAGCTGTTTTCCAGGAACTTGGAGTCAGCTGTGCCTAGTTTGAATTGAGCTGATTAAGAGTAGATAGGACTACCAACCCAACCCTCTCAACTGGGCATGCAGTAGTGTTCAACTGGTGACATACTGATATCAGAAGTTTAAAAACTGCACCCTCAGATCCTGCTAAAGGCCTCCACTTTTGCAAGTATGGAAGCCTATATCTTAGTTACATTTGTGCAGAATGAGGATTACTGCACAGTTTTTTCAATCACCTTTCCCCGCACTCCCACACCACAGGCTGACCTATTTCTTTATAATTTATCCCATAACACCCTGAGCCCTTTGTTTCCCTGGGAGGTGGGTCTTTGAGGCTTGTTTTCCCCTCTGTTTGCTTGGCTGCCTTGTAAATAAAACCTCCAATATTGCACAAACCCTCTCTCTATTGCAAATGTGGCTTGCTGCCCTTCAGGCTAAAAGAACCGAGTTCAGGAACAATGATATACTGTGTTTCAGGACTTCCCTGGAGGTCCAGTGATGGAGACTCTGTGTTCCCAATGCAGGGGGCCCAGGTTCTCTTCCTGGTCAGGGAACAAGTTCCCATATCCCACAACTAAAAAGTTCATAGGAAGCAACCAAAGACGCCTCATGCTGCAACTAAGACCTGGTGCAGCCGAGTAAATAAATATTAAAAATGAAACAATGATATACTGTGTTTCAAGTCAAGTGGAACATTTATAGGGACATGAAAATTACCTAATTTTTGGTTTGCTGATGTGGCACCCCATGCAAAAGCGGCTCCATCTTGGGCCTAGAAAGTTATTTCCACACTTGTTAAAAGATAAACCAAGGCATATAAAAAATTTCCAAGGATTCACTTGAGCACTGACTGACTAGAATAAGGCAGCACCAAACTGAAAATGGTTAGGATGCTCTGAGTACAGAAGCCTGGGGAAACATATACATAGAGAAAGTGCAGAAGCAAAGAAAGGAAGCTATTTGATTCTCCAGAGCTTAAAGCCTAGTTGCCTTTTTGTGACTGGTTATCCTTAGCATTTTACTTTGGTAACCTTGAGGTACTTACAGGCTTAGATTTTGGTTTGGTTATGTAGGCAGCGATGGTATTAGAGCCTCCTCAGTCTAATGGTCTCCTTGTTTAATTAGCCTAAAGGCCTAAATGAGAACAAGTGCCTGACACTTTCAGGGTCTCATTAAAGAGCTACAATCATCAATAGAAGTAGCATTTTGCTATAGAATGACTAATCAAAAGGTAAACCAACTATTTTTGATCACCTGTGCATTAAACAGAGTGAAAAGGGTGGTGATAAAATGCATTAGATAAATCCAGTTCCTAGCTTGGCTTTACCACTACTTGTATGCCCCTGGGAAAGCGGCTTAATCTCTCACATCTCTTTTTTAATATGAGGGTGATAACCATACTTACTTTATAGGAGTTTTGTGAGGATTAAAGGAGATATTAGGTAAAGTTCTTAATATTGTTTCTGTTTTATAACTGAATACTAGAAAAATGTTGGCAATTATTAACATTATGGCTTATTTTATTTAGTCTCAATGAAGAACAGTCCTGGTAAGAGTATCTTACATCTCTTATTCAAGAAAAGAGGGAGAAATTACAGATTTGAAAAGGTCATTTGAAATCTATTACAAAGAAACTAAAGCAATAAAATCCAAATAGGTGGGCAGAAAAAGACACACACATTGAAAACACTGAGAGGTGAAAAGAAAGGCTTAAGATTTCCTTATTTATTTATTTAATGAACACTTTATAATATTCACTAAGGACCAGGGGTTTCTGTAAGCACTTCATAATCAGCAACTTATATAACTTTAATAATCCCGCGGGGAAGATACCATTTTTATCAGTTTTATAGATAAAAAGGGAGAGGCCAAATAACTTATATACCCCAAATTCACACAACTAGCCAGTAACAGAGTGAAGATCTGAACACCCAGGACTGATGCCCTTTAGAACGGACTGGTTGGATCTCCTTTCAGTCCTAGGGACTCTCACGAGTCTTCTCCAACACCACAGTTCAAAAGCATCAATTCTTCGGCGCTCAGCTTTCTTCACAGTCCAACTCTCACATCCATACATGACCACTGGAAAAACCATAGCCTTGACTAGATAGACCTTTGTAGACAAAGTAATGTCTCTGCTTTTTAATATGCTGCCTAGGTTGGTCATAACTTTCTTTCCAAGGAGTAAGCATCTTTTAATTTAATGGCTGCAGTCATCATCTGAAGTGATTTTGGAGCCCAGAAAAATAAAGTCTGACACTGTTTCCCCATCTATTTGCCATGAAGTGATGGGACCAGATGCCATGATCTTTGTTTTCTGAACGTTGAGGTTTAAGCCAACTTTTTCACTCTCTTCTCTCACTTTCATCAAGAGGCTCTTTAGTTCTTCTTCACTTTCTGCCATAAGGGTGGTGTCATCTGCATATCTGAGGTTATTGAGATTTCTCCCAGCAATCTTGATTCCAGCTTGCACTTCAGCCCAGTGTTCCTCATGATGTACTCTGCATATAAGTTAAATAAGCACAGTGACAATATACAGCCTTGATGTACTCCATTTCCTATCTGGAACCAGTTTATTGTTCCACGTCCAGTTCTAACTGTTGCTTCCTGACCTGCATACAGATTTCTCAGGAGGCAGGTCAGGTGGTCTGGTATTCCCATCTCTTGAAGAATTTTCCACAGTTTATTGTGATCCACACAGTCAAACACTTTGGCATAGTCAATAAAGCAGAAATAGATGTTTTTCTGGAGCTCTCTTGCTTTTTTGAGGAACCAGCAGATGTTGACAATTTGATCTCTGGTTCCTCTGCCTTTTCTAAAACCAGCTTGAACATCTGGAAGTTCATTCATGTGTTGTTGAAGCCTGGCTTGGAGAAAATTGAGCATTACTTTGCTAGCGTGTGAGGTGAATGCAATTGTGTGGTAGTTTGAGCATTCTTTGACATTGCTTTTCTTAGGGATTAGAATGAAAACTGACCTTTTCTGAGTCAGTTAGGGGTTTCTAAAGACTTTCGGCAATGGCAAAATAATGAGTGTAACTGTGAGGTAGTTTGAGCATTGGGGGCATAGTGACTTATTAACTATCTAAGATTTTAAGTTCTGAACCATTGAAATGAACTTCTATCATCTTCCACAAGTTGAACTCCAAGGGCAACTGTCAGTTACAGTTCCTGTATATACAGTTTTATGAGAAAAGCACTGTTCTAAATAAAAATTAAATGGGCAGCCTCAAGTGTAAACATAGATACTGAGGGGTTAATCAGGCAGTGAATGAATCCAACCTTACTCTGTTATTTTGTTCTATCTAGACACTCAACTTTGAGAAGGCGATGGCACCCCACTCCAGTTCTCTTGCCTGGAAATTCCCATGGAGGGAGGAGCCTGGTTGGCTGCAGCCCATGGGGTTGCTAGGAGTCAGACACAACTGAGGGACTTCCGTTTCACTTTTCACTTTCGTGCGTTGGAGAAGGAAATGGCAACCCACTCCACTCTTCTTGCCTGGAGAATCCCAGGGATGGGGGAGCCTGGTGGGCTGCCGTCTATGGGGTCACACAGTCGGACACGACTGAGGCAACTTAGCAGCAGCAGCAGCAGCAGACACTCAACTGAGTGGATGATGCCACCAATAGGAAGGTAAAGATGTATGGCCTTTAAGGGTCCTTGACATGATACCCGTGAGGTCCAGGACTCTCCGCTTTATGTGCACAAAGGGCACAGTGGTGTCAGAAAGTCTAGATTCAAATCCTGCAATCCCACTTGCAAGTTTTAGGAACTAAGGCATACTAGTGAGCCCCTCTAAGCTTTATTTTCCTCATCTGTAAAGTGAAGATAAAAGTGCTCTATGTAGATAATGTGAACATTAAAGGTACTGTATTAGCAGAGCCTAGCACTGTGCCTGCTTGTAATAGGTACTCGATACATAAACTACCGTGCAATTGCACTCATCTCACATGCTAGCAAAGTAATGCTCAAAATTCTCCAAGCCAGACTTGAACGGTACATGAACCCCGAACTTCCAGATGTTCAAGCTGGATTTAGAAAAGGCAGAGGAACCAGAGATCAAATTGCCAACATCCATTGAATCATTGATAAAGCAAGAGTGTCAGAAAAACATCTACTTCTGCTTTATTGACTATGCCAAGGCCTTTGACTGTGTGTATCACAACAAACTGTGGAAAATTCTTCAGACCACCTGACCTGCCTCTTAAGAAATCTATATGCAGGTCAAGAAGCAACAGTTAGAACTGGACATGGAACAACAGACTGGTTCCAAATTGGGAAAGCAGTATGTCAAAGCTGTATATTGTCACCCTGCTTATTTAACTTATATGCAGAGTACATCATGAGAAATGCTGGACTGGATGAAGCACAAGCTTCAGGACACGACTGAGTGACTGATCTGAACTGAACGTTCTAGATTGATTAGTGTATAGTTCTTGAGGATGTATATGTTACTAAAATCTGTCTGCCTATGCAGGAGACATAAGAGATGTGGGTTCAGTCCCTGGTTCAGGAAGATCCCCTGGAGGAGGGCATGGCAACCCACTCCAGCACTCTTGCCTGAAGAATCCCTATGGACAGAGAACAGTCAGACACAACCAACATGACTTAGCACACATGCATGTTACTAAAGTCAAATAGACAAAGTTTTGTATTGTAGCATCAGAAAGCAGTTCTTCTCCAATAGAGGGCAGTTCAGTATACGGTGTAAAGCACTAGAAAGACTGGCAAATGGCTTTCTCAGTGCTTACTGGTTTTGACAAAAAGAGCACCAAGTAGTTTCTAGAGAGAAGACAGCCTGCAATAAAATCTTAAATAATCCCAATAAACTTACAAGCTCTTTGGGCTTTTCTATATCTTTGATGGTGTCTCTAACTATCTTACATCTAAGGAATAACTTCCAGACCAATGAATGCTGGTCCCAATCATTGATGATCAAGTGGTGGAATGGCATCACTGTCTCCCTGTTACATGAGTCCTGAGAGATACACTAAAAGAGCGCTAAGGGTTCGTGTGCCCTGCCACTATCTCACAGAGGCAAAACTGAAGACAGTGTCCCACGAGATAAACTGAGAGGGTGCTGAGGGTCCCATGTCCTGTCAGTATTTCTCCAGAGTGAGACTGGAAATGAAACACAAGCCTGCACACCGCTTTCTGCTAGGATGTGCCACAGAAATATTTTCTCTGACCTTGAACACCATTTACCCCTGCTGTTGGCAGCTCTTAGTGAGGACACTCATCTTGACCACATTTCCCTTGTCATCATATTGATTCATTTACTAAGAAATGATGTGATATTACTATTTCAGGCCCGTCAGATCAACTGTATTAGCACTGGATGTCACTGTTGTTCCATGAAGACAGAACACAAGTGTGCTTCTTCCTCAGCGAATTTCAGAAACGGCCTAGAGGCTTCTGGAAAAGCTCATCACAAACTTTGGCAGAACCACACAATATTTCTCAACCAGCCTGGCCCTAGCGTTGCTATTTTCAGATTCTAAATCTAACCTATTCCAAGAGCAAGAGGCCAGGAGGAAAGCCAAGAGGCCTCTGAGGAACAAAATGTATACAGATTTCATCAAATTACTAGAATTACTAGAAAGGTATATTTATAAGCAAGAAGTTCTGCACTTGCTACAAGTTTCATAAACACAATAACAACAACTTAATGCCTTAAATATGTATTAATATCTGAATCAAAATGAATGACATCATCATCCCATGAAAGAGTTCCAGGAGCATTTCTTTGGTAAATGAGACACAAATATTAACTCTTGCTTCTTATTCCAGTCACTTCATAACCAAGTAACAGCCCGTAATCAAGGCTATTAAAGCTTTCAGTCTAACCTTCTAAACTGCTCTTGGACAAAAGCAAGCACAGCAGGCAATGCATTTTAAGGCAATTACAGGCATAACTCAAGTATTTACAGGACACAGCATTGTAATAGAACAATCTTTTTGGTATTTCCGAGGTAACAGTTAAATCCCGCAACTGTGGTGGCCCATGAGTGGTGGGAAAAGACCAACTGCTCCTGAGGGTGGGAAATAATTTTGCAGCTTAAGCTGGTGAGGGATGGCATTTCTTCTTCTACTATATTCAAAGTGCACGACAGCAATTTTTTCTTTCCTTCTTCTACATGATTTCCTCATGACAATGTTGCGGTCACTTTAGCAGGGGGTGGAAAACTGATAAGTGTAATTGCTGTAATCACAGGATGTATAGGATGTAAATATTTGTAGGGCAATTAAAAACGATTTGCCTCTTTAGCTTCTTAAAATAAAAGGCACATCTGAACAGCAAACGAGTGGAGTTTCTGTTGTTGTTGTTTGCTTATGTTTTTAAGTAGAAAAGATTTCAAGAGGCAAGAATATGAAATGATTTACCTAAACTTCATTTTGTGGTTTGGTTAGATGTGAATAAAGGGGAGAAAAATGAAATATTGTGGGTCAGGAGAAATGTGCCATCAAATAACTAAAAATAAATTTCAAGAGAACACCCTAGGGTTATAAATGATCTCAGTGTGTGGTATTGTCAATTATCTTCTCCAGCAGGAACACTGTTTGGGGGGCAGGGGATGTCTAACTGCCAAGATGTTATTGTAACAAGTCAAGGGCTTTGCCTCATTGATTAGACACCGGTGGGATGGTAGTCAAAATCACCATGCATGCCTATTAACCACCATGCCAAAAGTGGCAGTTCTCCTCTGAGAATAGCTTTTCTTTTTCAGTCTTATCTGATTCATATATAAAATTTTGCTTCTCTACATTCAAAGTAAAATTTTGATTGCATTTGACTCATGTGCTGCATTTCTAACATATTCTAATGTACTGGGCTTCCCTGGTGGCTAAGTGGTAAAGGATCCGCCTGCCAATGCAGGAGACACAGTTTCAACTCCTGGGTTGGGAAGATCCCCTGGAGTAGGAAATGGCAACCCACTCCAGTCTTCTTGTCTGGAGAATTCCATGGACAGAGGACCCTGGAGCACACATCAGTTCATTGGATCGCAAAGAGCTGGACGTGGCTTAGCGACAAAACAATGACTAATCTTTACTAACAGCAAAGAGAACAAAAAGACTACAGTCTACCCTGTAGAAAGTGTATGGTTTGCATAAGGTAGGAAAGAGGAGGGCTGAACAGCATTTGGATACTCCTATAGCACACAGGTTAAAATTGACATACTACAATTTGGATAGGCAAAAAGTTATAATTTGTTATGTTCTATCACTGATGTCATCTTACCCTTGATCCTCAATTTCTCTGATTAAAAAAAAAAATACCCCAGGGACTTACCTGGAAGTCCAGTAGTTAAGATTCCATGCTCCCAATGCTGGGGCTGTGGGGACCGGGGGGTGGGTGGGGGCAAGGAGTAGGGGGAGTGTTCCATCCCTGGTGGGAAAACTAGATCCCATATGCTACAACTAAGCATTCACGTGCCACAACTAAGACCCAGTACAGCCAAATAAATTACTAAAAAAAAAATATATATATATATATATATCACAAGCAAAGAAATCCTTAAACTTGACCAATGGTAACTTTTTTTCTTGTGGTTTCAAAGGCTCTCAGGGTCACTTAATCTCTTACAGGTAAACAATCAATCATTTTGGATTTTTTACCTCTTTAGTGCTCTTAGGAGGCCATCTGGGAGTGAATAATCTCCTGATGAGGAAGGAGAGGAAATTTTGATCCATACGCCATCCACTGTGAGCCCTGCTGAAATAACAGGCCGTCTCGGCACTCGTCTCTGTCTTTGGCTTCATTTGTTGTCAAAATGTCTGTGGACATGGTCCTTGGAGGTCTGTGGTCTCAGGACAGACAGAGTGACTGGTCCCATGAAGCTCAGCAAGCTTCTTGTGCTAGTTGGGCACTGAACTTTGACTTTTTTCCAGCACTGTTGATACTCTGAGACTTAGTGGTATGTCTGTCGCCTGCAAAGCCCACTGGAGTCCCAGGGAAGATAAGATGGATTCTAAGTGATAAGATAAGGTCTAACTTATCTTTGTCTAGTTTCACTTGCTGTTGGGGGCTGTGTGCAGAGGCCTTCCACCTAATACATTGGATTCGAGTTCCCGTCACAGCACCGTGGCACCTTACTGGGGTATAAGGAGATGGCGGCGGCAGGTCATGGGCAGAGACACCACGTGAACCTCACACTGCAGTCCCAGAGTCCAGAAGCAGCACACCTGGGCCTCACCTGCCAGGACTCCGCCCCCTCCCAGTGGACAAGAACCCTGTGAATCAGCCCAGACGATGGCCCATCAAGGAGAGTGCACACTCTAGAATGCAAGCTCCTGCCTCTCCAGTCTTTGAACAAAGAATTAAATTTTCCTTTGCTTCTGAGCCAAACTCGGTCTTATTCTTTTGGCACAAAGGACACTGGGCAGGAGGACTCCTGCAGGGTCCTGACTCCAGGGGTTGGTAACATTTCGGGACCCTTGACTTTGCAGTGGTGCCTGAGCCATTGGTGACCCTTTGGCAATTACACCTAATTTTATTTACTTATGCTTAATTTGGGGCTTCCCTGGTGGCTCAGATGGTAAAGAATATGCCTGCTAATGCAGGAGATTTGGGTTTGATCCCCAGGTCAGGAAAATCCCTTGGGGAACAGAATAATTACCCACTCCAATATTCTTGCCTGAAGAATTCCTGGACAGAGGATCCTGGCAGGCTACAGTCCATGAGGTTGCAAACACTTGACCATGATTGAATGACTAACACTTTCACTTTCATGCTTAATGTTAATTCTCAGCCACCTGCTTGGTTCTTCTCACAGAAATGCTGGAATTTTGGACATTTTCCATATCAGGTATAAGATGTAGAGGAGCTTGCTGCCCCAAGTCTGCACATCTAGACCCTCCTACCTGGTACAGACCCAGCTTTCTAATACCATGTTGCCTGAAGCAGAGGGATGCAGAGAAGAAGTTTGGATGTTCTTTGATTTCCCCTCACTCAATCTGGAATCCAGATCAGGGTTTCTAACATATTGCTTTTTTTTTTTCTCCCCAATCCCCACCCAAGGGTCCTGGGTCAGTATGCTCATCTCACCTGAATTACCTGGTTTTCACCACACCTCATTTACTAATCTTGGAGGTAGAATAGCTTTCTATTTCCATTTTCTATCTTAAAGTGCTGTGCTGTGCTTAGTCACTCAGTCATGTCTGACTCTTTGCAACCCCATGGACTGTAGCCCCCCAGGCTCCCCTGTCTATGGGGATTCTCCAGGGAAGAATACTGGAGTGGGTTGCCATGCCCTTCTCCAGGAGATATTCCTAACCCAGGGATCAAACCCAGGTCTTTCGTGTTGCAGGTGGATTTCTTTGCCATCTGAGCCACCAGGGAAGCCCAAGAATACTGAAGTGGGTAGCCTATCCCTTCTCCAGGGGATCTTCCTGACCAAGGAATCTAACCGGGGTCTCCTTCACTACAGGCAGGTTCTTTACCAGCTGAGCTACCAGGAAAGCCCATCTTAAAATAAGCACCCTCTGTTATATATTTTATCATAGAATCAGACAGCATATTTTGAATTCCTAGTTTCGTCCTTGATATGAAAAGGAAGATTTAGAAATCTTTTTTTTTTTTTTTTTCTTTCACAAAGATCTGACTCATCTTCTGTGTTCAGTTGCTCAGTTATGTCCAACTCTGCAACCCTACCCTACGGACTATAGACCACTCGGCTTCTCTGTCCATGGAATTTTCTAGGCAAGAATACTGGAATGGGTTGCCATTTCCTCCTCTAGGGGATCTTCCCCACCCAGGGGCCAAATCCCCATCTCTGTGTCTCCTGCATCTTCTTTACAGCTGAGCCACTGGGGAAGTACAGATTTTGTCTTGCTCTAAGCAAAAAAATAACAAAACAAATCCCCAAAATCTAACCAAAGGAATCCAGTTGACCTTGAAATTTCACATTGAACATTGACTTTATTCCCAGCTGTACACACTGAAGCAATATAAGCAATTTATTCCCTGGATTAAGAGTTATGAGGCAACAAAATTTGGGGGACCAATTTTAATGATTAGCTTGGTGTCTTAAAAATATCATTTCAGTTATACTTCTTACTCACAATAGCTTTTAAAGATTAGCTTAGCATCTTAAAAAATATCATTTCAGTTTTATTTCTGCCAATGTTTTTGGAGTTTGTGCAAAGCTACATGGCACTAAAGACATCCACAAAGTCCCAGGCATCTCTCTCACTTCTTTGTAAGAGAGGAATAGACTTGATTTTGAGCTAAGAAACTCATAGCTAATAAAGAGAAATTGCCAAAAGGCAGATTTTGAGCAACCTGACCAAATTCCTTATAATGTCAGAATTAAGTTCTGAAATTAGCAGTTAAGACAAATACCACATTTATAAAAATGATCTTAGGCAATTTCTTTGAGCCTGGTAGGTCACAGTCCATGGGGTCGCAAAGAGTTGGATATGACTGAGCGACTTCACTTTGTTGCCTGTAAAGTATAGTTCACTCAAATAAAAAGTAAAAACAAAGAAACAAAAATGATCCTTCAGTTAGCCCAGTAATCAATTTTTATTCCTCTAATAGGGGTATGTTGCATGAAAAAGATACACCTCAAACTCTGCTGTCAGACTCAGAAATGCTGCCATTATAAACATGGGACTCATGGATCAATAAAGTTGTTACTCCTTTTTTCCAAGGGGATATAGAGTTCAAGTTGCAAACATTAGATGTACTTATGATGTAATGCAACATTATGCAGAAAAATGTTCTAAGAAATATTTGATAATGAAATGCAAAACAAGTATGCTGAAAGTGATCAGATAAGGACAATGATAATAATAACAGTATTGGCATAGCTCTGTGTCAGAACATTATTTCATTTCATCCTCCAAACAGCACCATGATGTAGATATTATTATTATCCGTGTTTGAAGAAAACTGAGACACTATTCAGAGATAGGTATCTTAACAGCATTAAGTAGTCAGTCTAAATAATAAGAAAAAAATATTTTTTTAAAGACTGGGAATCTTAGAATTCTGCATTTTCTCATTAAAAAGAATCAGAAAACGGAGTGATTACCCTAAATAGCATAATATAAACACAAATATTTACATGAAAACCATTGCAAAATTATTTCTTGTTTCTGCTAGGCCTATGGAAAAGAAAGAGAAACTAATTTTAGGATAAAGTTGCTGTTACTAAAGAGCTATATATTCTCTTGCCTTGAATTCTAATATAAAATAATTCATAAAATGCCTGGGTGCATTCAAAATTGAATAGATGTATTTTCTAGTTCATGGTTTTCTATTGTTTCCACATGTACACACCAATTAAAACAATTTCAAACTTAATTTGTTAAAACACAACATTTCAGTTTTGCAGATCATGTTTTTAACATTAAACTTTGTCCTTCCCTGCATGCTAATCTTCAAAAACACTTTTTAAATCAATCCTTGCCTGATAAATATGTCCATTTGGTTTAGCTCTTTGACTCATGTTCCATAATAATTCTGATTTTTTTTTCTGAGCCACAAATTGAAGCCAAGGGAAGCATGAATGCACAGTTTTCTTTCCTTTTTGTAAGTTTATACAAAGGTGAGGAGACATGTCTTTCATTAAGCAGATAGTAACTTCTTAAAGTTTTCAGAACCAGATGGACTAAATGATAACCTCTCTGGTGATTAGAATGTCTGATTCTTTCTAAGAGACCTTAAAGGAAGCCAATTAGCATCAGCAGATGTGTGTACAATGGAGAAAGGGAAGAAAAAGAGGGCAGTAGTGGCTTTTTAGGGACGTGGATAGAAAAAAAGATAAGACTTCTAGACAAGGGGGATGTGGGGATTAGAGTTTTATGTAGAAGGTTTAGGGAAACAGTATAGGGGTTGTAGAGGACAAGGACAGGAAGGGGCAGTCACAGATTTGAAGGGAATTAATGTGGACACAGTACACCAAGGAAATTATACTTAACGGGTGTGAGAAACCAATACATATTCTGTTAAGAGGGGAATATATATTACATTGTCTTTCATTCTGAAATTGTACCCTAGAATCAAGAATTGTACGAATGTTAAGATCAAAATAAGACTCCAAAATTCTCAAGAGCTCAGTTCAATTCCCCAGGTTCTTCTGAATATAGCTTAGATGAACACAGCTCAGTGGAAGTATTCTGAGAGCCATGCAGGTAATTTAAATTTTTATATTTTATTTCCTTGTAAATTTAAAAACCCTTTCAGACAAATTGTAACTATAGCATTAATTGAGGTATCTCCTATAGCATGACTCCTCTAAATGTAAAGAAAAGATCTTGATTTTTTAAACTTATTTATCAATTGATCTTTAACATTTTTTAGAAAGAGTTTGTTCTACTGTAGTTGTTTGATAGTTTAACTGAAATTTTTAACTTTTTGTGGTTTTAGTCTTTTTTCCTCATAATTATCTAGCAAAATTACTATCACTAACTTAATAATTATTTTTAACATCAACCTAAAAATGCTTTGTGTGTGTGTGCACAAAAATGCAAGCTATTTTATAGCTTGCTAAGGTTAAAAATTCAGTTCCTATTTTAAAAATCATTTAAAATTTATTTAACATTTAATTATCAAATTTACTATGTGTTTTCTAAAAATATCTCAATTTTTCTCCACTTAATTATCTTTAAAAAATTTTATACAGCAATCAAGCAGCTGTTTTGTTTTGATCTGCTCCCGAAAATTTAATTGCCTGTCATTATTAAATTTTGACTTATATTCTTCTAGTTTCTTTCTTTACTCTTCCTATCAAAATACCAGCTTCTTTTTCAAACAGCCTTGTATCAGATGTATACATTTATTTTAAATTTGAAAATTAGCCATACTTATTTTAATGCAAAAAATAATTTAAGTATATTATTATTAAAATCATATTAAATTTAAATACTGATTACAACTTACATAGGTAGCACTTGTGTTGCCTGAATAAAAAATTCATGTAAACACATTACAAAAATCATCTGAATTGAATCAATCCATTGACATTGGTTTGATTGATATGATGTACGCATCCATAGTACTAGAAAGGATGTGCTATCAACATACTTACTAAATTTTATGAAATATTACTGTTATAGTAAAGCAATAGTTTCCTACAGAAAAGTAATCTACACTGCTTCAGGTTTTAAATGGAAATTAATTAAAATAAAATCCAATAAAGGATTCAATTCCTCAGTCTCACCTGTTCCTCATTAACATTTTCAAGCGCTTCATAGCTGCTGATGACTATGGCTCTTGTATAGAGTAGTAAAGGTCTAAAAACAATAAAATTCATATTGTTATCTTTATTTGTATGTGTAGTAATAGAGGGACGTAGTTCTCACTCCCCTCCTCACATGATTCGGACTACTTGACAAAATGTGGAGTTGTTATTTTTATCGCAACCGTTTCCAGAATAGTGATTAGATCACATTTACTAGTTTCACGGTCATTTTGTGCAAAAAGTTCCAACACTTGAGTGTGGCTCTCTCTCTCTCTCGGACTTTGCTCCTATATTTTCTGTTCTTGCCCTGCCTCCATAGGGTAACAGGAGCCCAGACCTGGCCTCTTCATTCAGGCTAGCTGTCCTGATCTCTCATCCTTTCCTACAGGCCAGGAAGAATTTAGACTTTTAGATAAACTCATTTATTTTATTTTGGAAACCAATTGGTAGTAAGAATAGAGATCTAAAAATGGCCCACATTCCACTTAGTTCTTGAGCCCAAATCATTTGTTAATCCAGTCTTCCAGCAAGTTCCAAATTGGAGGTAATTAGCTGCTACAGCTGCCAAGTTGGTCCAGTCACATTCGATTCTGTGTGACCCCGTGGGCTGTAGCCCACCAGGCTCCTCTGTCCATGGGATTCTCCAGGTGAGAATGCTGGAGTGGGTGGCCATGCCCTCCTCTAGGGATCTTCCTGACCCAGGTAGGGACCTGTGTCTCTCATGTCCCCTGCACTGCAGAATTCTTTACCACTAGTGCCACTGGGAAGCCCAAGTAGCTGTTACTTAATTTATAAAGAAGAGGTGGGACTTGTTTATCATTTTTATTTGCCTCTTGTGAGTATATCTGGCTTCCCCGATAGCATAATTGGTAAAGAATCAGCCTGCAATCAGGAGACCCTGATTCAATTACTGGGTTAGGAAGATCTGCTGGAGAAGGGATACCCACTCCAGTATTCTGGCTTGGAGAACTCCATGGACTGTATAGTCCATGGGGTCACAAAGAGTTGGACATGACTGAGCAACTTTCACACTGTGAGTATATCTTTCTCAGGAACTTCATGGTGGCAAAGCAGTTAGGCAAAGATGGGGCTCAGTAATTCTAGATGCCTTAGTTCAATATCACTTGATTATAGCCCAGTTCAGTTCAATTCAGTCGCTCAGTCGTGTCCGACTCTTTGCAACCCCATGAACCACAGCTCGTCAGGCCTCCCTGTCCATCACCAACTCCCGGAGTCCACCCAAACCCATGTCCATCGGGTTGGTGATGCCATCCAACCATCTCATCCTCCGTCGTTCCCTTCTCCTCCTGCCCTCAGTCTTTCCCAGCTTCAGGGTCTTTTCAAATGAGTCAGCTCTTCGCAATGGCACAGTTATTTCTATTTTCATCTTGGTTGCATTGTCATCTTTTTGATAATGACCCTGGAGCAAAAGGATGGAGTCTTTTTATCAACTTATATATACAAATGATAATGGGAATGGGATTATTTCCTTATCAAGATAATGATATTAGTCATTGAAGACATAGCTTTTGAGGTTCACAGAAGGAAGTAATTAAAATGTTAAAAGATAGTCCACACTTATCTTAACCCAAAGTAAGAAATGTCCTTTTAAGAGTTGTAGATGACTTATAAACATCTCATACGTTGGAACGAGGTTGTACAGTTTCTGGTCCGCCCAGTTTCCTGTTCATAACCACCCCAAGCCCTAGTATTTAACCCTCTTGCTCCTGACAGTAAGTTGTCCTGAGCCGCGACTGCCACCTAGTGTCAATTTGAGGAAGCGTTTGATCCAAAATAGATTTCCTGCATCATTTCTTTTATATTGATATATTCCACGTTCTCTGTCTTTCCATATCTAGCTTCAGTTTATTTCATTTATGCAAATTATTATTATATAAACTGAAGTAAATGTGATATTATGCTCTCAGTACTGTTCTAGAGCTAGACTTTCTAGGTTTACTTTTCTTTACCACTTACAGTTCTATGACCTTGAACAAGTTACTTAAATTTTTGTCCCTCAGTTGAGTCCTTGTAAAAATGCAGTGATAACAACACCTATCTAGTAAAGTTATTTTGAAGAGTTAGTTATATAATTTATATAAAGGATAGCATCCCCAGCTAGCATACAGAAATTGTACTGCAGAACTATAAGCTGCACGTGTTATGTGCACATAATCCTTTTTAGTCAGCTGCTTTCTTCCCTTTTCTCTTCCAATTTTGACTGTTTTTCCATCTCCCTCAAATAAACCTAAATTATGTCTGATAAATACATTATTTTTACAAATAATTAGAGATGTGACTGTATCAAAGGAAAGGAGATTAATGTTTGACTGTGAAATTACAGGTGACTGACTAGCACAAATTATAATTCTCTTAGCAATACTCAAAAGAACCATTTAGAATTTCAGTAAATATCTTACTTGCTTCCTTTTTCAGTCCATGCAGGCTGTAATAATAAACTACCACAGACTAATGGCTTATGAACAACAGAATTTGTTTCCCACAGTCTAAGATCAAGGTACCAGCTGATTCAGTGTCTAGTGAGAGCTAGTTTCCTAGTTCATAGTTCACTGTCCTCTTACAATGTCCTCAGTTGTGGCAGGAAGGAGAGAGATCTATGAGGTCTCTTCCATAAAGGCACAAATCCAAATCCTGAGGGCTCCACCCCATAACCTAATCACCTTCCAAAGGCCACCTCTTACTACTTAATACCTCACTTTGGAGGTCAGAATTGCAACATGTGAATTGAGGCTGTAGGGGAGGGGGGAGTGTAGGGAGACAAACGTTTAGCCCATAACTTTCCAAACTTTCTCTTTTAAAAACAATCAGCTGTCAAGAAAATGTTTTCTTAAATATTTGATTCCAACTTCTCAAAGATTTAAAATTATTTTAATTACACAAAACACTAAAAGGATATTTTCTTTTCATGAATCTTTAAATCAGAAATAATGGAAAAATTCTCCCTGAGTCCTTCATCCCCCAGTTCTACAAGCCACCCTTGACGTAAAGATTATTCTCTTTGATGTGTTTCATTTTAGGATTTTCCCCTGCATTTTGCCATTGCTGACAGCCTTTAGAAATCCTTAACTGACTCAAAAAAGGTCAGTTTTCATTCCAATCCCTAAGAAAGGCAATGCCAAAGAATGCTCAAACTACTGCACAATTGCACTCATCTCACATGCTAGTAAAATAATGCTCAAAATTCTCCAAGCCAGGCTTCAACAACACATGAACCATGAATTTCCAGATGTTCAAACTGGTTTTAGAAAAGGCAGAGGACCCAGAGATCAAAATGTCAACGTCTGCTGGATCATCAAAAGAGCAAGAGAGTTCCAGAAAAACATCTATTTCTGCTTTATTGAGTATGCCAAAGCCTTTGACTGTGTGGATCACAATAAACTGTGGAAAATTCTTCAAGAGAAGGGAATACCAGACCACCTGACCTGCCTCTTGAGAAATCTGTATGCGAGTCAGGAAGCAACAGTTAGAACTGGACATGGAACAACAGACTGGTTCCAAATAGGAAAAGAAGTACATCAAGGTTGTATATAGTCATCCTGCTTATTTAACTTATATGCAGAGTACATCATGAGAAATGCTGGGCTGAAAGAAGCACAAGCTGGAATCAAGATTGCTGGGAGAAATCTCAATAACCTCAGATATGTAGATGATACCACCCTTATGGCAGAAAGTGAAGAAGAACTAAAGAGCCTCTTGATGAAAGTGAAAAAGGAGAGTGAAAAAGTTGGCTTAAAGCTCAACATTCAGAAAACTAAGATCATGGCATCTGGTCCTATCACTTCATGGGAAATTGATGGGGAAACAGTGGCAGACTATTTTTCTGGGCTCCAAAATCACTTCAGATGGTGACTGCAGCCATGAAATTAAAACGCGTACTCCTTGGAAGGAAAGTTATGACCAACCTAGACAGCATATTAAAATGCAGAGACATTACTTTGCCAAGAAAGGTCCATCTAGTCAAGGCTATGGTTTTTCCAGTGGTCATTTATGGATGTGAGAGTTGGGACTATAAAGAACGCTGAGCATGGAAGAACTGATGCTTTTGAACTGTGCTGTTGGAGAAGACCCTTGAGGGTCCCTTGGACACCAATGAGATCCATGCAGTCCATCCTAAACAAGATCAGTCCTGAATATTTTTTGGAAGGACTGATGTTAAAGCTGAAACTCCAGTACTTGGCCACCTGATGCAAAGAGCTTTCTCATTTGGAAAGACTCTAATGCTGGGAAAGATTAAAGGTGGGAGAATAAGGGGACAACAGAGGATGAGATGGTTGGATAGCATCACCAACTCAATGGACATGAGTTTGAGTAAACTCTGGGAGTTGTTAATGGACAGGGAGGCCTGGTGTGGCCATTGGGTCGCAAAGAGTCAGACATGACTGAGCGACTAAACTGAACTGAGCTGACTCGGGTGCTTCTTTTCTGATCATCCCCACACATGGTGTTCAATTCTCAGACCCTGTGCTCAGGGGATTACAAACACCTCCAAGGCTGGATGGATGGCATCTCTCTTGGCACTAACACAAGCGCAGCCTAAGGTCCTTCTGCTCCTCCACTCCTTGGTCCTATTGAGAGCCTTCCTCTTTTTCAACTGAAGACCTTGGTCTTCTGGTTCCTTTCTCTCTGAACGCACTTTCATTAGAATTGTGAGCAGAAAAATTGTCTCTTGGAGCACAAACCCAAATCTTTCTATCCTAGACATCAGTCAGGAGTTTCCTTGAATATATGTTTCTGTTTCCTGAAGCAGAAAATGTCCTTGGGGTTTGCATAAGAGAAAGAGGAATACAGAGAAACTGAAAGGTTATTTTAAGATACTATTCTGTCACACAAGTATTTAAACATAGATAAATATATGGTTTTATTTAGACTTAGCTTTTCTCACTCAAATGTCATCACTCTGTAGATATTATTTTTCAGATTGTTCTTTTATTTAATAACCATATTGTCATAAATTTAAAATATTTACTGAGGCACTAAAGGAAATCAACCCTGAATTTCATCGGAAGAACTATGCTGAAGCTGAAGCTCCAATACTTTGGCCAACTGATGCGAAGACTGACTCATTGGAAAAGACCCTGAAGCTGGGAAAGATTGAAGGCAAACAGAAGTGGGGAGCAGAGAATGAGATGGTTAGATAGCATCTCCAACTCAATGGATGTGAATTTGAGTAAACTCCGGGAGATAGTGAAGGACAGGAAAATCTGGTGTACTACAGTCCATGAGGTCACAAAGAGTTGGGCACAACTTAGGGACTGAACAACGACTACGTGGAGTAGTAAAGGAGTTCAAGAGTTAGGAAATAAGCACTAAAATCTTATTTTAAGAATGTCCTTTTCCACTGTTTTTTAGTTATAATGTGTCAGATTTAACAAATGTTTTCACCTTTGCTCCCTCTGTGAGTATGTACGACGGTGTGATTTTAGTCACTCAGTTGTGTCTGACTCTTTTGCAACCCCATGGGCTGTAGCCTGCCAGGCTCCTCTGTCCATGGAATTCTCCAGGCAAGAATACTAGAGTGGGTTGCCATTTCCTCCTCCAGGGGAACTTCCCAACCCAGAGGTCAAACTGGTGTCTCCTGCATTGGCAGGAGGATTCTTCACCACTGAGCCACCAGGGAAGCCTGCGTAAGCATGTACACCAACTTTCAAACTATTGTCTTATATGCCGGGGACCAGCCCCAGCTGATCCAGGGTATTCGAAGGAGAGACGGCTAGGCGAGGGTCAGGGAACAACTGCTTAATTAAACGTTAATTAAGGATATAAAGAGTAATGGAATAAGGATAGCTCAGTAGGAAAATTCAGTGGAGAAAAGAGGCTGAGTAGCTTGGTTTACGCGGGGGACCAATAAAACTTCAAGACAAGAAGCTTGCACCACTTACGTAGGCCGCAGGCGTCCTTCCGTTCTCCCGAAGGAGAGGAGACGCTGAGGCCTCCCCGGTCGGATCTTAGAAGCCCAGGCATAATTAGTAAGCATGGTGGGTTCCGCGCTCCAGATGGAGACTCAACCAGAGTGAGAGAGAGAGAGAGACATGGGGAGACCAGTATTTCGAGAAACTGATCCCAATTCTTTATTTTCCATGGTCTACTTTTATACACTGAGGTGTTATGCAAAAGTCACGCGGGGTCAGCAGTCCTGACTTTTATCAAAGTCAGGTGCTTCATACAAATGTATACAGAGGTCTTAGGGGTGTTACATCATCTTCTGGCCAGGGGGCCTGCTGACAATTTACGACCCTCTCCTTGTGACAGCGGTCAGTCAACCAGGACACTTATTTCTCCAGGGGTGATTATTCTTAAAACAGACGCCACCCAAATAAAGTTACATTCCTATAGGGTGAGGGTGTAGTGGGTTTTAGTTAAGGAAAGAATTTACTTAGCCTAAGGTCTAACGTGATTAATATCAAAGGTTAATACTTATGTCTTCTATATATTCATTAATGTGTATAAGGGCAGGGGATGTGGAGACTTAGCAGTAAACATTGGCTCAACAAATGAAAAACCCTTCACCAATACAATTTCTAATCAGCCCATTACACTTATACTAATGGTTTTCTAACTTCTCTAAAGAACCTGTTTTTAGAAGGTTTAAAGCATCTCGTGCCTCTCATGGTTGGGAGGCTGTGAGCAATCACATGTGGCCGGACAAGCCTGTCAGGCAGGCTAGAGGATTTCCAAAGGAGTTTGTAGGTTAAACACTGTCACACCCAGGAATTATTAACTGGAGCTGTAAGCTAACTCTTTTTTCAGAGAGAGGTAGTGGGAGACAGCCCCCCGTAAAGTCAGAGGTGTAGGTGAAAGCACAAAGCAGAAAGTAGGCAGACTCTGGTTTTGGGGGTAGATGCTCGAGAATTTCCAGGGGGACTCCTGAGGCTCGATCCCGCCTTTGCGTATGCCGAGCCTCCTTCCTCATGACCTTTGTCATGGGCGGAGTGCCTCACGCTGGCTCCAGGCAGTGATAGAATTCCAGTTGAGCTATTACAGATCCTCACTCAATATGCAAGATGCCGGCTCCCGGCACTTATAAATGAATTTTATCAAAATAATCTATTTATAAGGTGGTGACCTTCTGTATTTATATTAGAGATTTGTTTTTTTAATCTAGTTGTTTTTTCTTATTCCCTAGAAATTAATTGCCTTTAAACCTCTCCTGTGATATAGCTCCCAAATTAGCAACAAAACAAAACTTAAGAATACATGATCATATTTTAAATCTTTCATAAGTGAAGTGAAATATAGTTTGCTCTTTCTACACAAAAATGTATGTATAATTTTTAAAAAGAGTTTTTGTCATTTTCTCTTATGGCAAATTGTATCTAAAGAATTTTACCATGAAGCATTAATTGCAAATCATATGACTATGCAGTCTAAGTCAAAGTGGACTTAAAGGTACAAATATAGTTCATGAACCAGTTAGAATATACATTTAATCTCGACTTCCTATACTCAGTGGTAGTAAGTAGCTAAAGAAAATTCATTATCATGGATAAATATTAAAAGGAAAGTTTTGTTTAGTTTTAAGTAACATATAAAGCTCACCATGATATTTTATATATTTAGGCTAATTCGTGTGTAATTAGTCACTCAGTCATGCGTGATTGTTTGCTACCCCATGGACTGCGGCCCACCAGGGTCCTCTGTCCATGGGCTAATTCATAGACACATTCCTTTTTGCCTAAAGTAATTCACATTCTTTAAATTCACAGTATGTAGCTATACATTTGCATGCATGCAGGCTAAGTCACTTCAGTTGTGACGGACTCTGTGTGACCCCATGGACACACATGCCAGGCTCCTCTGTCCAGGCTCCTCTGTCCATGGGATTCTCCAGGCAAGAATACTGGAGTGGGTTGCCATGCCCTCCTACCGGGGATCTTCCCAACCCAGGGATTGAATCCACATCTGTTGAGTCTCTGGCATTGGCAGGCGGGTTCTTTACCCCTAGCGCCATCTAAGAAGCCCATGTAGCTCTATAAATCGTATTAATAGCTTTCCACCATGTTGGGATTTCTTTTTGGAACATTATTTGGGAATGACATATAAATGCCTACTAAAGTGTGAACTTGTCAAAACAAAAAAGTAAAAATCTTTAGAAATGTGATTCAAGGACACAATATTTTTTAAAGAAAAAAAGTATGAATCAAATAATTTTTAAAATTACATTGAATTTGTAAAAATGGAGACAGGGAGGGACATTTTATGGCAGCAACTGCTAAGCTGATAATGACAATAAGCTGTGTTATCACTAATGAATCAGTACTTCACTATTCATTAGTTTTCTAATAAACACAATACTGCATATGAAATATAAAGAAAGGGCAAACGTTTGGACCCCATGCATTTCATAAAAGTCTTTGGTCATCTTCCTGAAAGATGTTTATGAAGAACAGATTCACAGAAAGTTGTTTTAGACACATAGCCCACCCCTATACTATATACATGTTCTTTCCTATTATTGGTGTGAGTGAGCATGAGTAGGGAGGAAGAGAGAAAATCATGAAAGAAAGAAAGACATATTGTTTTGGGTGTTTTTTTGCTTTGTTTTTCTACTATCGTAGCACTGAAAATACCATCAGACTTAAACTGGGCAAGAAAGTTATTTTTAAGGTTGGCAGTAAATTCATCTGGAGTATGTAATCACTCACTTTTTTTTTTATTTTTATCTTTTATTCTTGGCACAGTTAACATTTTGCCAGCATCTCCTGATATGGACACAGGGTAAACACTTTCATGATCTCATTTTTGCAATTACTCTCTCCTGTTCCCAGGTAAGTGGTTAAAAAATGCATGCTGTGCATTTGTGGACTCTCTGTGTCTCTCAAGGGCTAATTGGCTTACACGCAGTTTTCTGTGGTTAGCCACTTAACTCTGAAGCTGTCTTTTACCTCATGATTCATGGCATCCTTTTCACTATATCAGGTCTTGGAGCAATTGTTCTGGTCTGGTTGAGCATGTAATTATCTTCTCATCATTTCTGTTTTTGTCTGCCATCCTGCACCCTTCTGGATTCACCCTTTTGGAAAGGTGGAAGGAAGAGTTACAAATACATGTAAAAGTTGTATCTGCAATATAAGTTAAAGTAGAAATGCCTGGGCATCCAAATATTAACTGATTTGGCTCTTATGGAACTCTCAGATATCACATAAATGTGATGATGTAGAGAACTTCCATTCACTCTTGTGGTTCTTCTTTCTTATTTCCTTTCAGATCTCAAGGTAATTGTGAAATAATATGAGACCATGTATATCCATATATAATTGCTATTTAATTTTGACATTGTGCCAGTCACTATTTAGTGTTAATACACATACATACGCATCTAGGTACTATAGAAGATAAAAATCTCATATTCTTCACAGGGGAATATGCTGGTCAACATCATGAGCATGCCTCTGATTGCTGGGGAGGATACCGGTATCTGCCCCTCTTTTTCTAAAAAGATGTCTACCTCATTTGGTTTCTGGGAGGATTTAATACAATTTATTGTTTAGTATCCAAACAGTGTCTTCAGTATAAATAGTACACAATTAAATTACTGTTATATAATTACAAATGATTCTATCAATGAGTACTGAATTACAAGGACTGAACCATAGGAATGTAGATGTATTGCAATGGAAAGATTTTTTGAGAGCAGTGATTGTCAAGAAAGTTTTTATGGCCTTTGGGATAAGCTTTAATTGAAGAACACCAGTGCTAGAACAAAGGAGAATCAGGAGAAATTTAGGAAGTGATTTATCAGGAGAAACCAAAAAGATCCACTTCACAAGGATGAAAGGTTGATGTGCTGAGTCATGTGGCCCAAGATTGTATAAAATGCAGATGGAAAATGAAGAGTGTTGAATTTTGTATATTTGCCAGGTTCTAAATGTTCAATATAAACTTAGAAACTCTTTAGGAAGGGGAAATCCATCCTTGTCTTTTTTTAGGAGAAACTAATGTATTTAAGGAGAAGACACTGGCAACCCACTCCAGTATTCTTGCCTGGAAAATCACATGGATGGAGGATCCTGGTGGGCTACAGTCCATGGGGCCTCAAAGAGTCGTACACGCCTGAGCGACTTCACTTTAATGTATTTAAACCAGAGACTCAAGTCCCAGGATCCAAAGTAATTCTTATGGATTTTGATTGTCTGTATCTGGACAACAGCTAACTTATCTCAACAATGTTTGCTAAGATGAGGACTGTTTTAAGAGAGCATCTAACCCTTGGTTGCTCAGATGGTAAAGAATCTGCCTGCAATGCAGGAGACCTGGGTTCAATCCAGAGGATCTACCTAATTGGAGTGGCTACCCACTCCAGTATTCTAGCCTAGAGAATTCCAAGGATAGAGGAGCCTGGCGGGCTACAGTCCATGGGGTGGCAAAAAGTTGGACAAGAGTGAGTGACTAACACTTTTACTTTCCTTCACTAGCTATTTTAGAACACCAGCCTTAAAAATAAAGGGAAAAGATGCTCTGAGGTAGAAGGAAGAGAATTAACAAGAAATTAGCATGCTAACTATTCACAGGTACATTTGGATCATCTCAGTGGAACCTAAAATAGAACGTGAGTTCTCTGCTAAGTCTGTACTATGTTGCACAGCTATTTTTGGTTCCTAATGTCCCACTCTCTTCTCAAGTTCAGTTTTTCTTTTAAAAAGAAAGTATCCTTATCCTCTCAAAATTTCTAAAAGATTGAAATTAGTAGCATCTGCACCTCTTTCACTGCATACACATTGAATTCTGTGGATGAGATGGCATCCAGTAAATTTGTGTTGCTTGGGCACTGCCTGGCCAAAAGTTGATTTGCTGCTTACATCAGAATAGACCAGGACATACCTGGAAGTCTCCCCGCTGACTCAACAGTGTACTCCACTAAATGGCAGGCCAGACAGGCCAGTGATTCTTTAAAGTACCAGCCATATATGCATCATTCTTTTCCTCTCTGAAACAGAGGCCCCCTTGTATAAATGTGGGCCAAGTCCAAAGTTCATGTGATGGGTGTCTCCTGTTGTTCAGACATCTATTAGTTGAACCAAGTCATCCTGAAAAACCATCTTAACCTCTGGATTGTGTTTATGTCAGTTCTCTCCAGAGTAGATCAATGCATATTAAATGGCAAGTAGCTACATAATAAAATATGATTCTAAAATAATATACTAGCTTACCTGCTCAAAACTCTTTCCAATCAATATGAAAAAAAGTCTGAAACTTATGCCCACTTCCAAATGAGGGCTTTAATTTTAAAAATCTGTAAAAATGTGTGCATTATTTAAGAGTGTAACATGACACCTCTAAGGAGTTCAGCAGAATGGGTACTTAAGGGAAGGTCACCCAGAACAAGTTAGTTTTGTTCGGAGAGACAGAATCATAGGAATCTAGAGTACGACAAACTCTCCAAGGACTCTGGGATACACTTACAGTTCACTGCAGTCTCACAAATAAACAGGAAGCCCTGCTAAAGCACCTGGATGAGAAAAATAATAATAGAAATGCATAGGACTTATTGAGATGAACTCCCTATTACCATTTTCAGACTTAAATTGAAGAAAGTAGGGAAAATCACTAGACCATTCACGTATGACCTAAATCAAATCCCTTATTATTATACAGTGGAAGTGAGAAATAAATATAAGGGCCTAGATCTGATAGATAGAGTGCTTGATGAACTATGGACTGAGGTTCGTGACATTGTACAGGAGACAGGGATCAAGACCATCCCCATGGAAAAGAAATGCAGAACAGCAAAATGGCTGTCTGGGGAGGCCTTACAAATAGCTGTGAAAAGAAGAGAAGAGAAAAGCAAAGGAGGAAAGGAAAAATATAAGCATCTGAATGCAGAGTTCCAAAGAATATCAAGAAGAGATAAGAAAACCTCCCTAAGTGATCAATGCAAAGAAATAGAGGAAAACAACAGAATGGCAAAGACTAGAGATCTCTTCAAGAAAATTAGAGATACCAAGGGAACATTTCATGCAAAGATGGGCTCGATAAAGGACAGAAATGGTATGGACCTAACAGAAGCAGAAGATATTAAGAAGAGATGGCAAGAATACACAGAAGAACTGCACAAAAAAGATCTTCACGACCCACTTAATCACAATGGTGTGATCATTGACCTAGAGCCAGACATCCTGGAATGTGAAGTCACGTAGGCCTTAGAAAGCATCACTACAAACAAAGCTGGTGGAGGTGATGGAATTCCAGTTGAGCTATTTCAAATCCGGAAAGATGATGCTGTGAAAGTGCTGCACTCAATATGCCAGCAAATTTGGAAAACTCAGCAGTGGCCACAGGACTGGAAAAGGTCAGTTTTCATTTCAATCCCAAAGAAAGGCAATGCCAAAGAATGATCATACTACTGCACAATTGCGCTCATCTCACATGCTAGTAAAATAATGCTCAAAACTCTCCAAGCCAGGCTTCAGCAATACATGAACTGTGAACTTCCAGATGTTCAAGCTGGTTTTAGAAAAGGCAGAGGAACCAGAGATCAAATTGCCAACATTTGCTGGATCATGGAAAAAGCAAGAGAGTTCCAGAAAAACATCTATTTCTGCTTTATTGACTATGCCAAAGCCTTTGGCTGTGTGGATCACAATAAACTGTGGAAAATTCTTCAAGAGATGGGAATACCAGACCACTTGATCTGCCTCTTGAGAAATCTGTATGCAGGTCAGTAAGCAACAGTTAGAACTGGACATGGAACAACAGACTGGTTCCAAATAGGAAAAAGAGTACGTCAAGGCTGTATGTTGTCACCCTGCTTATTTAACTTCTATGCAGAGTACATCATGAGAAACGTTGGACTGGAAGAAACACAAACTGGAATCAAGATTGCCGAGAGAAATATCAATAACCTCAGATATGCAGATGACACCACCCTTATGGCAGAAAGTGAAGAAGAACTAAAAAGCCTCTTGATGAAAGTGAAAGTGGAGAGTGAGAAAGTTGGCTTAAAGCTCAACATCCAGAAAACAAAGATTATGGCATCCAGTCCCATCACTTCATGGGAAATAGATGGGGAAACAGTGGAAACAGTGTCAGACTTTATTTTTTTGGGCTCCAAAATCACTGCAGATGGTGACTGCAGCCATGAAATTAAAAGATGCTTACTCCTTGGAAGGAAAGTTATGACCAACCTAGATAGCATATTCAAAAGCAGAGACGTTACTTGGGCAACAAAGGTCCATCTAGCCAAGGCTATGGTTTTTCCTGTGGTCATGTATGGATGTGAGAGTTGGGCTGTTTAGAAGGCTGAGCACCAAAGAATTGATGCTTTTGAACTGTCGTGTTGGAGAAGACTCTTGAGAGTCCCTTGGACTGCAAGGAGATCCAACCAGTCCATTCTGAAGGAGATCAGCCCTGGGATTTCTTTGGAGGGAATGATGCTGAAGCTGAAACTCCAGGACTTTGGCCACCTCATGCGAAGAGCTGACTCATTGGAAAAGACTCTGATACTGGGAGGGATTGGGGGCACGAGGAGAAGGGGACGCCAGAGGATGAGATGGCTGGATGGCATCACTGACTTGATGGACGTGAGTCTCAGTGAACTCCGGGAGTTGGTGATGGACAGGGAGGCCTGGCGTGCTGTGATTCATGGAGTCGCAAAGAGTCGGACACGACTGAGCGACTGAACTGATCCATATTTTAAAAGTATATGTGGAACACATTTATGAATTATTATATTGTCACTCCCAAGCCAGAGGTACTTTTTTATAAATTAGACTTATTTTATACAGGTCCACCAAAGGTGACACCAAGTGCTATAAGATTCTATGAATACTATTGAAAATATATCCAAAGTAATTTTAGATTTTGAAGTAACAATGCACAAATGTGGAAAAAATATTCTTATATCTATCCTTAGGAATACTTTTAGCTATTAAAAAAGGCATATGTTTAGCTGGATAATTTAATATGATTAAAGCTACAAAAAGTTATAATGGGCTAATTAATCAATAAAGAGTATAAGTTTTCACTTCTCTCAGTATTCAATTATTGTCAGTAAAATGAGTAGCATAAGAAAACAGGTTTAATATTGAATGAAATACCCAAATTTTCTTTCTGCATGTCTAAATACAAATTATTGTAGCTTTATTTTACTTTAGAGGAAAACAGCTTCTTACTTTCAGCAATTTATCCAACAGAGAGTTTAAAAAATAACTTATTTTTTATTAATTAATGAATTAGTAGTCAATGTCTATTTAGTGACCATTTCTGATAATCTCAAAGGAAATAAAATATGTATGTTTATTTAAGTCATCACAGGACACAAAGACATAAATTAAATATAACAGTAATAAACACTTAAAAAGTAATAATGTTGCCAAAATAAATTTTGTTGAAGGTTCTATCATACCATAGTCAGAGACTTTCCCTACTTAAGGGTACAAAATATTTTTATGGATGCCAACCAATACTCACAGCTAACCTCATCATGTATTTTTAAATCTAGTATCAAATGAAACAGAGAAAGATCTTTAACTCACTCTTATAAATCCCTACGATTTTCACTAATGCATTTTATTTGAAAAATGAAGATAGATGGGAAAGTGTAGCTTCAACTCATCAGAGTGAATTGGTGGAACTTGCCAAAATTTCAAGAGTTGTTTGACCTACAGTGATGATGTTCTAAAACCAGACAAAATTGGACAGACTTAAAAATCCAAAGAAAGCACATGCAAATTAGAGGTTTCCAAATGTTATAAACTTAGCAAAAGAACTTGCTGAAGGTTACATAACTTGGGTCTTGTATTTTTGTCTACCAAGTGTTGAAAGATTCTCTCGGATATCTCTTTCTCTTCCTGTATTAATTTTGAAGAAAATTAGAGATTTTTATTGTTTTTTCTTGAGGGAATGTGGCAACATTGATAATCTGCATTAAATCTTATATTTTAAGCCTGACTGGTAACATTTTAAATGCTGGTCGCAGCCCCCAATGAGCTAGAGTATGTACAAGTTTGTAGAACACAAGGATTCTTGGAACTTTAAAAAACTCTGTTAAAGTTGTTAAAATATTATCTGGCTCATGTTTTGTTTGGCATAAAACGACACACTGGCACTTCACTTCTTACAGTGTACCTGTATGAGAGAATCACAGACCATATATATGCAACTTGGCAAAATGACAAATTAAGTTACTGTCGGGGTTTAGTCTAAGCCAAGGTTATCCTTCTCTAACTTCTTTGGTGCACTTTCTACCATTTAAAATCACTTCTATCATGTATTATTTTTAATTGTGGCAAGGAGAACACCATGAGATATATGAATAGAATTTATGTAACAAGTCTTTCAATCATATATACCTTGTTTTATAGATATTAAAACAAGAAATAACATTTTAATTGATTGAAAGAAAATTATGATACAGAGAAGCTTCATGTGGAAAGTTTAGAAATGACACTTTATATTCTTATATGTATATATTTATATGAACTATTTATATGTTCAATTAAAAATATTAATAAAATAACTAGTTTTAATTTGCATTTCTCTAATTAGGGATGTTGAAAAATGGTACAGGTGAATCTATTTGCAAAGTAGACATCGAGAACAAACGTTTGAGCACCAAGAGAGGAAAGGGGCGGAGAGTGGGATGAATTGGGATACTGGGATTGACATTTAACATTCCTATGTATAAAATAGGTAATTAATGAGAACTTATTGAATAACACATGGAGGAAAAAGAAAAATTATATGTCCTAATTTGTTTGTAGGACATTTATTAACCTTAAAATATAGTCCAATATACAGTGAAGTAAAGTGAAGTCACTCAGTCGTATCCGACTCTTAGCGACCCCATGGACTGCAGCCTACCAGGCTCCTCCATCCATGGGATTTGCCAGGCAAGAGTACTGGAGTGGGGTGCCATTGCCTTCTCCAATATACAGTAAGTACAGACAAATACTGTTTTATTCCATTTACACAAGGTACATAGAATAGTGAAATTCATAGAGTCAGAAAGTACACAGGCCTTGATAGATACCTGAAGTCAGGGGTTGGGGAGGTGGGGAAGGAAAATAGGGAGTTTGTGTTTAAAGGGTACAGAGTTTCAGTTTAGGGAGGTGAAAAACTGGGGAGATGGATGATGGTAAGTTGCACAGCAGTGTGAATGTACTTACTGTCACTGAACTGTACAGTTAAATATGGTAAAATAGTATGTTTTATATCACATGAATTTTACTACAATAAAAAATTTAAAAAGAAATAATTATATTTCCATTTCATATGATGAGAGGTAAAGTGACCCTACTTTTTTTGAGGTAACATCTTGCTTTAACTATTTCTCCAGTATGTATAAGCTTTTCAGAAAAAAAATCAGTATTTTTTCCCTTTTGAGTGTTAATTTTGAGAAAGCATATTAAATTTGACTCAAAATCCTTTTTCTTGACATGTAGAATTTCTGTGTATTTTGGCTCAGATTGTCTTTCACAATATACATTTAAATGTAATATATTAATCAGCTTTATTTCTGGAAAGACTGATTTTTCTTCAGAGTGATATTTACTACCCTTTGCCTCGGTTTGATTTTACAGGAGATTCCAGTCAACTTTAATGTGTGCTATTTTAACATTTTACTACAGTTCTCACTTCTTTTGAGAAAGAATTTATTCCTTTTTCAAAATTTACAGGATTTCTTTACAACTTCTTTCTAAAAGAAAAATAAGTCAGGTTGTAATTAATTCCCTTAGAGATAGCTTATGAAATTAGTGCTGACTCTGTCCCTTTACTATGGTTTGTGAGGCCTTAAAATGTAATTTAAGAGGTGAGATTATAAGCACTTCCTCATTCAGGAAAAAGCAAGAGGAAGAAAACTCCTCTCAGGAAATATAAAAAGCCTTAGAAGAATGATTATTTTGTATGCATTGTGAATGGAGAGGGTGGATCATGCATGAGTTGTGTTCTGTCAAAATAGATGGTGGCACTTTGTTAGGTTATAAATTCAAATGTGGTCTCACAAGCTCAGGTCAATTTAAATCATGAGGAATCTTCACAAAGCACCATTTAGTTCATTCTCACTGTGACCAGGAGACCCTATTAAGCAACAAGGTACCTCTCAGTGGGAGACCAAAGTCCAGGATTGTAATCCTTCATTAGTAAAAAGAGGGAAGACTAAGAATAGAATAAGGGAAAGAACCGGACTTGCAGGTAGGAAGTCCTTTCCAGTTAAGTGACCTTGTGACCATTTCACATCACTTCGGCCAAGCCTGGGTTTCCTTAGTGAAAAACTGCTATGTTCCCAAACTCACGGGGCAGGCAGTGTTAGTTTTCTTCTGCATCTCAGATTTGTTCCTAGTCTCTGATAGCTATCTGTGTCTTTGGGCACGTTTTAGTGTGGGTTTTACCTCTCTAACTTGTAATAATTGAAGATATAGAAAAGCTGATTTAAAGGTGACTTCCAATTCATACAGTTCTCTAAGAAACTTGAAATAGCAGGGCAAAAATGGAAAATAAAATTATAAAACCAAATATAAGTGATCAAAAAAACAGTATTAAACATAGTAAAGAATCTTTCATGATTTTTAAATTAGTTTTTCAGCTTTGATACCAAAAGAAGTTACATAAGTTGTATTTTCCTTTAACTGGTTTCAAAACTGATCTTTATGCAATTAAAGGAAAAACAAGCTGATAAACCAACATGGTATGACTTTATGTTTATAGAGACAGATTACAGGCTCACCTTGGAGATATGGCAGGTTTACTTTCAGACTACTGCAGTAAAGAATATCATAATAAAACCATTACCTCCAAACAATTCCAAGAGTAGCATCAAAGATCAGTGATCACAGATCACCATAACAAATATAATCATAATGAAGAAGTTTGAAATATTGCAAGAATTACCAAAATATGACTCAGAGACACAAAATGAGCAAATGCTGTTGGAAAAACAGAGCCAATAGGCTTACTCCACATGCAGCTGTCACAAACCTTCCATTTTAAACTACACAGTATCTCTGAAGCACAAAGATGAGTATGCCTGCATTTCACTCTGGACATCATCTAGCACTTATGAAACTCCAAAGCCATCCTTTCCAGAACAGACCTCATTAGTCAATTCAAACACTGAGTTCAGATTTGAATTTAGGATTACAATATAGCTGTTAATCATTTTACTGATTTAACCTCACTGTTCCTTTAAATTTCATTGAGTAGCCTGAGGCTCAGATAGATAAGATTCTAGCCCCAAACCAAGCATTAGCAAGTCTTTTAGTCAGTTTCTGCCTAATTCTCTGCCTCCAAGACCTGAAATACACTGCTTGTATTCCTCTCCCCACTGTAGGAACAAGAAAGCTTGAAAGAAGATAAATCCAAACTGAACATCATTTATTTTATTTGCAGTGCTTATTAAATATTTACAATTTGATAGTGTTCTAAAATGAAGGGAATATAATGGTCAATGAAACAGAAAAAAAATATAATATATGTACTTGTGGGAGACAGATGATAAATGGGATCACTAAGTAAAATCTTAAATACGTTGATAATGTGACAGAGAAAAAAAAGACAAGGAAAGTTCAGTCACTCAGTCATGTCCGACTCTCTGCGACGACAAGGACTAGAGCACACCAGGCTTCCCTGTCCATACCAGCTT
This sequence comes from Bubalus kerabau, assembly GCF_029407905.1. Classification (NCBI taxonomy): domain Eukaryota; kingdom Metazoa; phylum Chordata; class Mammalia; order Artiodactyla; family Bovidae; genus Bubalus; species Bubalus kerabau. The sequence continues at coordinate 9,191,714 of NC_073645.1, forward strand.
CCGGAGCTTGATCAAACTCACGCCGATTGGGTTGGTGATGCCATCAAACCACCTCATCCTCTGTCGTCCCCTTCTCCTCCCACCTTAAATCTTTCCCAGCATCAGGGTCTTCTCCAATGAGTCAGTTTTTCGCATTAGGTGGAAAAGTGTTGGAGTTTCAGACACAGCATCAGTCCTTCCAATGAATATTCATAACTGATTTCCTTTAGGATGGACTGGTTGGATCTCCTTGCAGTCCAAGGGACTCCCAAGAGTCTTCTCCAACACCACAGTTCAAAAGTATCAATTTTTTGCTGCTCAGATTTCTTTATGGTCCAACTCTCACATCCATACATGACTACTGGAAAACCCATAGTTTTGACTAGATGGACATTTGTTGGCAAAGTAATGTCTCTGCTTTTTAATATGCATCTAGCTTGGTCATAGCTTTTCTTCCAAGGATCAAGTGCCTTTTAATTTCATGGCTGCAATCACCATCTGCAGTGATTTTGGAACTGGAGAAAATAAAGTCTCACTGCTTCCATTATTTCCCCATCTATTTGCCATGAACTGATGGGACTGGATGCTATGATCTTGGTTTTTTGAATGTTGACTTTTAAGCCAGATTGTTCACTCTCCTCTTTCATCTTCATCATGATGCTCTTTAGTTCTTCTTCACTTTCTGCCATAAGGGTGGTGTCATTTGAATATCTGAGATTATTAATATTTCTCCCAGCAATCTTGATTTCAGCTTGTGCTTCATCCAGCCCTGTATTTCCATGATGTACTCTGCATGTAAGCTAAATAAACAGGGTGACAATATACAACCTTGACAATGTCCTTTCCCACTTTGGAACCAGTCTGTTGTTCCATGTCGAGTTCTAACTGTTGCTTCTTGATCTGTATACAGATTTCTCAGGAGGCAGGTCAGGTGGTCTGGTATTCCCATCTTTTTAAGAATTTTCCACAGTTTGTTGTGATCCACACAGTCAAAGACTTTGGCATAGTCAATAAAGCAGAAGTAGATGCTTTTCTGTAACTCTTGCTTTTTCTATGATCCAATGGATGTTGGCAATTCGACCTCTTGCTCCTCTGCCTTTTCTAAATCCAGCTTGCAACATCTAGAAATTCTCAGTTCACATACTATTAAAGCCTCGCTTGGAGAATTTTGAGCATTACTTTGCTAGCATGTGAGATAAGTGTAATTGTGTGGTAGTCTGAACATTTTTGGCATTGTCTTTCTTTGGTATTGGAATGAAAACTGACCTTTTCCAGTCCTGTAGCCACTGCTGAGTTTTCAAAATTTGCTGGCATATTGTGTGCAGCACTTTCACAGCATCATCTTTTAGGATTTGAAATAGCTCAGCTGGAATTTCATCACTTCTCTAGCTTTGTTTATAGTGATGTTTCCTTAGGCCCACTTGACCTTGCACTCTAGGATGTCTGGCTGTAGGTGAGTGATCACACCATTGTGGTTATCTGGGTCATGAAGATCTTTTTTGTATAGTTCTTCTGTGTATTCTTGCCATCTCTTCTTAATATCTTATGCTTCTGTTAGGTCCATACCATTTCTGTCCTTTATTGTGCCCATTTTTTCATGAAATGTTCCCTTGATATCTCTAATTTTCTTGAAGAGATCTCTAGTTTTTTCCATTCTATTGTTTTCCCCTGTTTCTTTGCATTGATCACCAAGGAAGGCTTTCTTATCTTTCCTTGCTAGTCTTTGGAACTCTGCATTCAAATGTGTACATCTTTCCTTTTCTCCTTTGCCTTTAGTTTCTCTTTTTTTCTCAGCTATTTGTAAGGCCTCCTCAGACAACCATGTTGCCTTTTTGCATTTCTTTTTTTGGTGGGTGGGCTTGATCACTGCCTTCTGTACAATGTCACAAGCCTCTTTCTATAATTATTCAGGCACTCTGTCTCCTCAGATCTGATCCCTTGAATCTATTTGTCACTTCCATTGTATAAATCTGAAAGAGATCAGCCCCGGGATTTCTTTGGAAGGAATGATGCTAAAGCTGAAACTCCAGTACTTTGGCCACCTCATGTGAAGAGGAAAAGACTCTGATGCTGGGAGGGATTGGGGGCAAGAGGAGAAGGGGACGACAGAGGATGAGATGGCTGGATGGCATCACTGACTCGATGGACGTGAGTCTGGGTGAACTCCGGGAGTTGGTGATGGACAGGGAGGCCCGGCGTGCTGCGATTCATGGGGTTGCAGAGTCAGACACGACTGAGCGACTGATCTGATCTGATCTGATTGTATAATCATGTGGGACTTGACTTATGTCATACCTGGATGGTCTGGTGGTTTCCCCTACTTTCTTCAATTTAAGTCTGAATTTTGCAGTAAGGAGTTCATGATCAGAGCCACAGTCAGCTCCCAGTCTTGTGTTTGCTGACTGTGTAGAGCTTCTTCATATTCAGCTGCAAGGAATATAATCAATCTGACTTTGATACTGACCATCTGGTGGGGTCCACGTGTAGAGTCATCTCTTGTGTTGTTGGAAGAGGGTGTTTGCTATGACCAGTGCATTCTCTTGGCAAAACTCTGTTAGCCTTTGCCTTGCTTCATTTTGTCTTTCAAGGCCAAACTTTCCCATTACACCAGGAATCTCTTTACCTCCTAATTTTGTATTTCAGTCCCCTATGATGAAAAGGACAACTTTTTGGGGTGTTAGTTCTAGAAAGTCTTGTAGGTCATCATAGAACCATTCAACTTCAGTGTCTTCAGCATTAGTAGTTGGGTCAGAAACTTGGATTACTGTGATATAGAATGTTTTTCTTGGAAATGACCAGAAATCATTCTGTGTCATTTTTGAGATTGCATCCAAATACTGCATTTCAGACTTTTTTGTTGTCTATGATGGCTACTCCATTTGTTCTAAGGGATTCTTGCCCACAGTGGTAGATATAATGGTCATCTGAATTAAATTTGCCCATTCTGGTCCATTTTAGTTCACTGATTCCTAAAATGTCAATATTCACTCTTGCCATCTCCTGTTTGGCCACTTCCAATTTACCTTGATTCATGCACCTAACATTCCAGGTTCCTATGCAATATTGCTCATTACAGCATCAGACTTTACTTCCATCATCAGTCACATCCACAACTGGGCATTGTTTTTGTTTTGGCTCCATCTCTTCATAGTTTCTGGAGTTATTTTTCCATTCTTCTCCAGTAGCATATTGACCACCTACTGACCTGGGGAGCTCATCGTTCAGTGTCATATCTTTTTGCCTTTTCATACTGTTCACGGGATTCTCAAGGCAAGAATACTGAAGTGGTTTACCATTCCTTTCTCCAGTGGACTATGTTTTGTCAGAACTCTCCACCATGACACCTCCGTCTTGGGTGGCCCTACATAGTATGGCCCATAGTTTCATTGAGTTAGACAAGGCTTGGTTCATGTGATCAGTTGGGTTAGTTTTCTGTGATTATGGCTTTCATTCTGTCTGCTCTCTGATGAATAAAGATAAGAGGCTTATGGAAGCTTCCTGATGGGAGAGACTGACTGTGGGGGAAACTGGGTCTTGTTCTGATGAGCAGGGCCATGATCATTAAATATTTAATCCAATTTTCCACTTGATGCTGGGGCTGTATTTTGTCCCTGTTGTTTGGCCTGAGGCCAAACTGTTGACCCAAGCCTCCACATGAGACTCCTGGACACTCACAGGCAAGTCTGACTCAGTCTTTTGGGGACACTGCTCCTTTCTCTTGGCTCCTGGTGTGCAAAAGGTTTTATTTATGCCCTCCACAATTCTGTTTCCCCAATCCTGTGGAAATTCTGTAATCAAATCCCACTGGCCTCCAACATTAAATTCCCTTGGGGTTCTCAGTCCCTTTTCAGGATCCCCTGGTTGGGAAATCTGTTGTGGGTACTAGGACTTTCTTAACAGTGCAAGAATTTCTTTGGCATAATCATTCTGCAGTTTGTGGGTCATTTGCTCAGCGCCTCTATGGTGGGTAATGCTGTATGACTCAGGTCTGCTGCACCCAGAGACTCTGTCCCTATGGCAGGCCATTGCTGACCCATGCCTCCACGGGAGACACTCAAACACTCAAGATAGAGGACTATATATTAGAAAGTCAGGCGGAGATCTTCTCATGAGATGATGATATTTAAAGGAAGAATAATTGAAAGAAGGGAGGAAAGAGAGGAAAATTCATTTAACACAGAAGGAGGTCTGTCACAGAGGCTGAGGGCACTGAAGTAGTGAGCCAAGTGATATGGTAGTGGGAGGTAGATTCTGAGAGAGAGGAGGTTGAAGAGAGCAGATGGAATAGTCTTGTAGGATAGAGGAAAGACTTTGTATTTTGAGCAAGATGGGTAGATTGAAGGGCTTTGACAAAAGAGTGCAAGATCTGGTTTTGTGTGTTGAACTGCTGACTACTTTTCTAGTGAGAAAGAATTAGAAATATATATGTCAACTTAAATTAACTATAGAGAAGTATGCTGCTTAGGGCTAAATTGTGCCCCCCCCCCCAAAAAAAAAAATTTGTATATTGAAATCCTAAGCCCCACTCCTGAGAAGGTAACTGAACTTGGAAATGGGGTCTTTAAAGAAGTGATTAAATTAAAATCAGGCCATTAGGGTGGACCCTAATTCAGCGTGGGGCTTCCCAGGTGGCGCTAGTGGTGAAGAACCTGCCTTCCAATGCAGGAGACACAGAGACACAGGTTTGATCCCTGGGTTGGGAAGATCCCTTGGAGAAGGGCATGAGAACCCACTCCAATATTCTTGCCTGGAGAATCCTGTGGACAGATGAGCCCAGTGGGCAACAGTCCATGGGGTCACAAAAAGTGAGAAACAACTGAAGTGACTTAGGATGCAATCCAGGGTGACTGGTATCCTTATAAGAAATGCTTAGGGTACAAATACAGGAAGGGAGTGCACAGAGGAAAGGACATGCATGGAGAAAATGAGAAGGCAGCTATCGGCCAGCCAAGGAGGAAAGCCTCTGGAGAAACCAGATCTGCCAACACTTTGATCTTGGATTTCCAGCCTCCAGAAGTGTGAGCAAACAAATTTGTCCTGTGAAGACTACCCAGTCTGTGTTATTTTGTAATGGCAGCCCTAGCAAACAAATTTGTCTGGCCTATACAGTCCATGGAACTCTCTAGGCCAGAATACTGGAGTGGGTAACCTTTCCCTTCTCCAGGGGATCTTCCCAACCCAGGGATCAATCCCAGGTCTCTCACATTGCAGGCAGATTCTTTACCACCTGAACCACAGGGGAAGCCCTTGTGGAAGTGTGTAGGCTATCCTTTCTCCAGCGGATCTTCTCGAGCCAGGAATTGAACTGTGGCTTAGATGGTACAGCGTCTGCCTGCAGTGCAGAAGACCCGGGTCCAATCCTTGGGTTGGGAAGATCCCCTGGAGGAGGAAATGACAACCCACTCCAGTACTCTTGCTTGGAAAATCCCATGGACTGAGGAGCCTGGTAGGCTACAGTCTATGGGATCACAAAGAGTTGGACATGAATGAGCGACTTCACTTTCACTTTCTAATGCATTGAAGGTGGATTCTTTACCAACTGAGCTATCAGGGAAGCCCAAGGCAACAAAACAGTTGCCCAACGTGTGGCTCGAACCCACGACCCTGAGATTAAGAGTCTCATGCTCTACTGACTGGGCTAGCTAGGTATGACTTATTGAACCATATAGTCAAATGCACATTTTCTTTTGACAGGGAAAGAGCATATTTTTCATATGATATTAAGTATACAGTGACAACCAAAGTGTTTTTCCTCCTATTCTTTGTACTGTAAAGGTAAATATCTTTAATATATAATACTTAATACAAGGGACTTCCCTGACAGTCCAGTGGTTGGGACTTCGTCTTCTAATGCAGGCGGTGATCCTTAGTCAGGGAGCTTAGATCCCACAGGCCTTGTAGCCAAAAGACCAAAACATAAAACAGAAGCAATACTGTAGCAAATTCAGTAAAGATTTTCAAAATCATCCACATCAAAAAATCTTTAAAAACGATATTTAATACAAATAGCTGGGCAGTCTATATTCTACCTCACTGTGGCAATTGGAGACCGCTCATTTCTTCAGCTTATTTTGCACATGCATCATTTTTAAAAGAATTGATCACCTAAATATGCCAACAAAGCCTAGCTATAAGGCAGTTATCATAAACTACCAAAGTTTTTATTAATCATTTTCTTACATACTCTAAAGAAAATTCTAATTTCCAAACTTTTAAATAATGCTTGGCATTTGTTTACTTATGTATGTTTTGAAAAGGGTTAGAATTGAGTTTGGTCAAGATACAAAGTTGCTAAATAATTCACTTTTTTTTAATAACTCATTTTATTACATAAACTTCTCAATTCTCAAAGTCTCTCTCTCTCTCTCTTTTTTTTTTTTTTTTTTTGTCCTGAAATCTTAGTAAAAAGACAACGTATAAACTGAGGAAATTCTGGTGTAGCATTTCCCTGACGGAAGCAAAGAAAAAAAATGTAAATAAGCCAAATAAATACAGAGAATGTATGGTTGAGTCATTGGGGGAGGAAGATTAGTATCTGTCTCTTTAGGCTCCTCACTTACACCTCCACACACATACACAACCTTTATAACCACATAAACATGACCTTTACCTAGGGTTGTCAGAGAAAATACAGGACACCTGCCTAATTTGAAATCAGATCCACAACAAAAAATTGTCTCAAATATCAGATATATTTGTATTTGTTAAATCAACCCTTCCCTACAAGCATCCTCTCAGTGTTGTGGTGAAATTGGTCTGTTCAAGCTCAAAAGAGTTGATCATTAAGTTTTCTGGAAGTTTGCAGTCTGGTTGACATCAAGATGCTGGTTTGAAATTGGCCAGAGTAGGACTGTTCAGTTCAGTTCAATGCAGTCACTCAGTCGCGTCCAACTCTTTGTGACCTCATGAATCGCAGCATGTCAGGCCTCCCTGTCCATCAACAACTCCCGGAGTTCACTCAAACTCATGTTTATCGAGTCAGTGATGCCATCCAGCCATCTCAGCCTCTGTCGTCCCCTTCTCCTCCTGCCCCCAATCCCTCCCAGCATCAGAGTCTTTCCCAATGAGTCAACTCTATGCATGAAGTGGCCAAAGTATTGGAGTTTCAGCCTCAGCATCAGTCCTTCCAATGAACACCCAGGGCTAGTCTCCTTCAGAATGGACTGGTTGGATCTCCTTGCAGTCCAAGGGACTCTCAAGAGTCTTCTCCAACACCACAGTTCAAAAGCATCAATTCTTCGGCGCTCAGCCTTCTTCACAGTCCAACTCTCACATCCATGTATGACCACAAGAACAACCAGTGCTTTTACTAGACGGACCTTTGTTGGCAAAGTAATATCTCTGCTTTTGAATATGCTATCTAGGTTGGTCATAACTTTCCTTCCAAGGAGTAAGCGTCTTTTAATTTCATGGCTGCAATCACCATTTGCAGTGATTTTGGAGCCCCAAAAAATAAAGTCTGACACTGTTTCCACTGTTTCCCCATCTATTTCCCATGAAGTGATGGGACCAGATGCCATGATCTTAGTTTTCCGACTGTTGAGCTTTAAGCCAACTTTTTCACTCTCCTCTTTCCCTTTCATCAAAAGGCTTTTGAGTTCCTCTTCACTTTCTGCCATAAGGGTTGTGTCATCTGCATATCTGAGATTATTGATATTTCTCTTGGCAATCTTGATTCCAACTTGTGCTTCTTCCAGCCCAGCGTTTCTCATGATGTACTCTGCATAGAAGTTAAATAAGTAGGGTGACTATATACAGCCTTGACATACTCCTTTTTCTGTTTGGAACCAGTCTGTTGTTTCATGTCCAGTTCTAACTGTTGCTTCCTGACCTGCATACAGATTTCTCAAGAGGCAGGTCAGGAGGTCTGGTATTCCCATCTCTTGAAGAATTTTCTACAGTTTATTGTGATCCACACAGCCAAAGGCTTTGGCATAGTCAATAAAGCAGAAATAGATGTTTTTCTGGAATTCTCTTGCTTTTTCGATGGTCCAGAGGATGTTGGCAATTTGATCTCTGGTTCCTCTGCCTTGAGCTTCCCTGGTGGCTCAGACGGTAAAGCATCTGCCTGCAATGCAGGAGACCTGGGTTTGATCCCTGGGTCAGGAAGATCCCGTGGAGGAGGAAATGACAATCCACTCCAATACTCTTGCCTGGAAAATTCCATGGGCTGAGGAGCCTGATAGGCTACAGTTCATGGTGTCACAAAGAGTCAGACACGACTGAGAGACTTAAATATTAACACCACAGAAATTGGCAAAATTTAAAAAGCAAGCCTTTTCTTTTTGTAAAGCTGGTTGCTGAGCCATGTACCAGATCACCACGGCTTCCACTGAATAAGGAGTTTGTTCAGAGCATCGGAAACTATTAATATTTCTTTATAGGAATAAAGATGTCTTACAATTGCAAAATACTTTGCAATTTCCAAAACCATTTCACATACATTATTTCACTGAATCTTTACAATCTCACGTTTGTTCTTAATTAATGGATGGGAAGAAAGGAAGCTTCAGGGAGATGATATAATTTCCTTGAGGCAAGCAATTGGCTAAGAATCAAAATGGTGAAAAAAGTAAGGATGTATTTAGAGAGTGTCTAAAGTAACACCACAAATAACTTAATGCAAATGGGAAAATGTATCTGTATAGTGGAGAGTAACCACTTTACCGAGGTCAAATGGTGGGAGAACCTGACGTATGTCAGTCCTGATGTGATGCATCATGAAATACACAATGTCACTGACAGTGTAGCCTTGCCAAAAATATTTACCCTAAATCTCATCAATTAGACCTAAATTTCAATTTAGAAGAAATACAAGAGATGGGGGGACATATTAAACTACACAAGGAGCAAGCAATTAAATAAATTCAGAATGTGGAACATTTTATGAGAACACTGATCTGGGCTTTTTAAAAAAAAAAATGTAATTAAAAAAAGAGGGGTATATGGAGGGAACTTTCTAAAAGAAACTGAAAAGATGTACCAGCACATACAACATAAGAACATAGAATTCTTTAGGAAGAAAAAAGGACTAGAAAACACATCTATGGCATAAGTGGGGAAATTTGAATGTGGACTGAAGATTAAATGATAAGTCAATTTTGTTAATTTCCATAGGTTTGTGATTAGTATTGTACTTAAGTAACACAATGTCCTCATTTTGAAAAATTTAAGGGTGAAAATAAATAGTCTAAAATTTATGTTTTAAACATTTCAGAATAAATGTGTGTATCCATAGAGAGTAAGATAAAACAAATGTAGTAGATGGTTACTCGCTGAATTTATGTGGCAGAAATACAGTGTTTTTGCACTAGTGCTCCAACTTTCCTGTTTATTTCAATATTTCACAACAAAAAATTGAAGAAATAAAGAGAAAATCAGCTTTGGACATCGAAAATGCTCAAAGAAAGCAGACTTATGTACATATGGAGAAGTAGTGGTTTAAGAAGAAAGAGTTGTTGTTCAGTCACCAAGTCATGACTTTCTGGGACCCCATAGGCTGCAGCAAGCCAGGCCTCCCTGTCCCTCACCATCTCCCAGAGTTCTTTAAGAAGAAAAAAAGAGAGGTTACTAAAAGTTTTCCAAAGATTGGCCTTTAGTCATGGGATTGGTCCCTGGAGACAAACCAAAGTGACATTTAAAACTTTTTTTTTCACTAGTAAATACATGCCCGTAAAAACTAAATAAAAATGTTCTCAAGTCATCCAGAATTTTAAAGTGATTCATGATCCTTGCTACCTCACTGATCACATAGAAGATATGAAGCTCTGAGATTACATTTGAGTTAAACCTCCTTTATGTTCCACAACTAACCCAGAGTTTTTCTACTTTCTTTTTTTTCCTCAAGCTGCATGTATATTCCAGGAACTCCTGAAATAGCAGTCAGTTCTTAGATCAGAAAAGGATCCGGATTTAGTTCCTCCATGTATTGAGATACACACGATCTCAGGCTGTGCTTGGTTCTATGCCCACACTAGTTGCTATTTTGATATCTTTCACATTTGTCCATAAACCTTTCCTTAATCGACTCACTTTCAGTTATTTCCCTCCTCTTTTTGAGGGTATGGGAAACATGCAGGTGCTCTCTCTCATGACTTTCTGGGACTTCTGGAAATATAATGAGGCTAAATAAGGCCATGTTCCCAAAAAAACCATCTAATCATTTTTGTTCCAGTGCTGTGCTGGGTTGAAGTCAGAACTCTGGGTTCTTGATACTTTATTTGCATAAGACTCAGTCCCCAGGGTGTGAATTCTTTTATAACCCCTTGGCTACTTCCTGGCTAGTGGTCTATATGAAATATAGGGCATAGGCCTTTTAAGGATATGATGCTATGTAAACTCTCTAGCATCCTCTTCTCCTCTCTCTTTCTCTCCACCCTTCCCCAGTTAGGAAAAACTTGATCCAGTTTTGGAGATAAGAAAAAAATCAATCAGACTGCTTAAAGTATCCTCCTAAATCTTGTATTTATGCCTCAAGGTCTAGGCTTTGAAAACTTAGAAATAAATATTTGCTTTTGTTTTCTGGATTCTACTGGATCATCACTGCCCTGAGATTAAGCATAGTCAGTCCCAGATGGCACCTTAACTAATGAAGGAAGACAACTTAATAGGAGCATAGGGATACAAAGCCCTTTGTGTTACATATCAACACAACACCCAGTATATTTATAAAAACATCTACATGTACTTATCCACCATTCTGCCAGGATACCACCCTTCCACAAACATTTTGTAAATCAGAATATATGATCATTTTTTTATATCAAAGTGTCTTAAATTAGCTCAGGGTTTTTTGTACAAACAAAATGAATTCTCTAACAGAGTGCAACAAACTTTGAGCCAAATATGTAATTTAAATTTTTCTTGCACTTATATTACAAAAGTAAGAAAAAACAGGTGTAATTAATTTGATAAATTTTTTACTCAGTATGTCCAAAATATTACCATTTCAACATGTAATCAACATCAAAACATTAATATGTTACATTCTGTTTTTCCATGACAAGAACCCCAGCAAATGTTTTATGCATATAGTATATTTCAGTGTGCACTAACTATATTCTGAGTGCTAAACACAGTCACTACTCTATCAGACAGCATGATTCTAGCATCTCTTTTCTCAATGCATCACAAAACATCAGAATTTTCAAAACTGAATATACATTATTTTTCTAATTAGAGTAAAGATTTTCTCTGATGTTTATAAAATTTTCTCCATTTGATTTATGGGGGCTAACAAATGATAATAAAATAAAAACAAAAACATCTGTATATAACATATAAAAGCACATTTATGTCACAATAATTCTCTAGTTTGAAAACTTGTGTTTTAGATTTATGTAGTTTTTAAAAAAATTTTTTCTCTATTTATCCAGAGTATGACTTTTTAGTAGTAATAAGTAAAAATAGTAATTAGGCTCTAAGTATAAAGGGTCATTGTTGATTACATGACAAAGTGAAAAACTGAAAGCATTAGTTGTTCCTGACTCTTTGTGACCCCACGGGCTGTAGCTCACAAGGCTCTTCTGTCCATGGGATTCTCCAGGCAAGAATACTGAAGTGGGTAGCCGTTCCCTTCTCTAGGGAATTTTCCTGACCCAGGGATTGAACCTGAGTTTCCTGCATTATAGGTAGATTCTTTATCATCTGAACCATCAGGAGAACCTCCTAAAAGAGACTACTAGGTAGGACAAGACAGAGAGAATATCTAAGGATGAATATTTTGAAAAACTAGATTTTTGTACTTTATTTAGTGGTTCCTAAAGACACTTAGATGCATTGTTTTTGGACTGCAGGGTCAGTGCTCATTTATGAAAATCAGAAGAAAGCCTAGGAACTAAAAAAGTTCAAGTGAAAGTTTTAGCATTCAAAAAGGAAATAAAATACATAAGGAAGCATGGTCTAGATATTTTTAATGTAGTAGAGACCCTATCTGTGAGGATACATGTAAAAACCTTTCTATACATGCCTATCTAATGCTCCAATAGTACATTTCCTATATGGCTCAGGAAAACATAATACATGTTGTATAAATGAACACTGCCGTAGTGCAACTTCTTGTTGAAACCTAAGACTACAGTGAGATACTAAGCAAGCTGGACATAGGTTATAAAGATTGAATGCTTTACATGCTTTGATCAATCCAAAAGCATGGAACTGTGCAACCTTGAATAATTTCCCCCAAATTTTATTTACTTTAAAGTCCTCCTCCACATAATGGTAACCTAAAGTTCTGAGATCTGTACAAGTACTGTAGATACTTGTCCAACAGTATCTATCACTTTTTAAATTCCTGGATAGTGGTGATCTCTTCCTTTGGCACTGACAGGTGGTTTGCAGGCCATTTTTTATCAATTCAGCCTTTATTTACATAGTACCACAAATTCAATCATGTTGTAACTAAAGTGATGGCTTGGTAGTCAAACAGCTACACAGCTAACAATTACATTGGAAACCATGAGCTCAGTTTGGTCCTTTCTAGAACCTATAGTGTGTTCAATTATTTATATGTAAACAGCTGATCTGATCATTTATATAAAACTGATTGTAGTCATTCACACTTTTGAAAATCCAGCACCATATAAAGTTACTATAACCAATATATCAATTGCTAAAAATTTAAATTTGAACTAAAAGTTCCTTATCTTAAAGTGATATAGAAAATTAAATTTTATTAGTGAAGCAATTCTTTTAAGTTGGCCAGAAATATTTTCCTATAAACCAAGATAACAGAATTGGGGAAATTTTGATTCCATTTAATTTGTGCATTCATCTTATAACAATCTGGTTAAATTGCTCAAGGAGTTTCAAAGAAATAATAAGAAAAAATTGAAATTCAATAAGAATGCAGCATTCTGTTTCTAAGCCCTGATGTCACTTAATCTCATTCAATGAAAGGACAAAAAAAAAAAAAGGTATGTGACTTTCCCAGTAAATGTCTCATAAAATTTGGAAAATAACAATTGAAGTTATGTTCTAACTCTCTAAAAGAACTTTTGCAAAAACTTAAGGCTTTAGATTTCAGGGCATAAATATAGTCAGAAATGGTTACTAAGGTATAGTAATTAAATTTATTATTTCTGTTAAAGAATTCGTATATCTGTCTAAGATTTACCGAAGTGATGGATACCAAGAAAATAATCTGTGGGCTTAATTGCCAAATTCCCAAACTATAAAGAATACTACTAGGATCAGAGAGCATAATGGCCCCTTTGATCACAAAGTACAAACATTACAGAATCTTTTCTACCACAAAATGTACATATATGTATAACTTTTTCACAGAATATGCCATTGCCTTCTTTAGAGCATCTTCAGAGAATGAGAAACTCATATTAATGTTTAACTACAGTACTATTGATAAGTACACTCTCAGTTCAGTTCAGTTCAGTCGCTCAGTTGTGTCTAAAATTTGCGAGCCCATGGACTGCAGCACACCACACTTTCCTGTTCATCACCAACACCCGGAGCTTACTCAAACTCATGGCCATCGAGTTGGTGATACCATCCAACCATGTCTTCCTCTGTCATCCCCTTCTCCTCCTTCCCTCAATCTTTCCCAGCATCAGGGTCTTTTCCAATGAGTCAGCACTTCGCATCAGGTGGCCAAAGTACTGGAGTTTCAGCTTCAACATCAGTCCTACCAATGAACACCCAGGACTGATCTCCTTTAGGATGGACTAGTTGGATCTCCTTGTGGTCCAAAGGACTCTCAAGAGTCTTCTCCAACACCACAGTTCAAAAGCATCAATTCTTTGGTGCTCAGCTTTCTTTATAGTCCAACTCTCACATCTATACAAAACTACTGGAAAAACCATAGCTTTGACTAGATGGACATCTGTTGGCAAAATAATGTCTCTGCTTTTTAATATGCTGTCTAGGTTGGCCATAGCTTTTCTTCCAAGGAGCAAAAATGTCTTTTAATTTCAGGGGTGCAGTCACCATCTGCAGTGATTTTGGAGGCCAAAAAAATAAAGTCTGTCACTGTTTCCATTGTTTCCACATCTATTTGCCATGAAGTGATGGGACCGGTTGCCATGAACTTAGTTTTCTGAATATTGAGTTTTAAGCCAACTTTTTATTCTCCTCTTTCACATTCATCACAACAGGCTCTTTAGTTCCTCTTTGTTTTCTGCCATAAGGGTTGTGTCATCTGCATATCTGAGGTTATTGATATTTCTCCTGGCATTCTTGATTCCAGTTTGTGCTTAGTCTAGCCTGGGACTTCACATGAAGTACTCTGCATATAAGTTAAATAAGCAGGGTGACAATATACAGCCTTGATGTACTCCTTTCCCACTTTGGAACCAGTCTTTTGTTCCATGTCCAGTTCTAACTGTTTCTTCCTGATCTGCATACAGATTTCTCAGGAGGCAGGTCAGGTGGTCTGGTATTCCCATCTCTTTCAGAATTTTCCAGTTTGTTGTGATCCACCCAGTGAAAGGCTTTGGCATAGTCAATAAAGCAGAGGTATATGCTTTAATGGAGAAGGCAATGGCACCCCACTCCAGTACTCTTGCCTGGAAAATCCCATGGACGGAGGAGCCTGGTAGGCTGCAGTCCACGTGGTCACGAAGAGTCGGACATGACTGAGCAACTTCACTTTCACTCTTCACTTTCATGCATTGGAGAAGGAAATGGCAACCCACTCCAGTGTTCTTGCCTGGAGCAACCCAGGGATGGGGAAGCCTGGTGGGCTGCCATCTGTGGGGTCACACAGAGTCGGACATGACTGAAGCGACTTAGCAGCAGCAGCAGCAGCAAATGCTTTAATGGAACTCTCTTGCTTTTCCAATGATCCAAGAGATGTTGGCAATTTGATCTCTGGTTCCTCTGTCTTTTCTAAATCCAGCTTGAACATCTGGAAGTGCACAGTTCACGTACTGTTGAAGCCTGGCTTGGAGAATTATGAGCATTACTTTGATAGCATGTGAGATGACTGCAATTGTGTGGTAGTTGAACATTTTTTGGCATTGTCTTTCTTTTGAATTGGAATGAACACTGACCTTTCCAGTCCTGTGGCCACTGCTGAACTTTCCAAATTTGCTGGTATATTGAGTGCAGCACTTCAGCAACATCATCTGTTAAGATTTGAAATATTCTCTACTGAAAAATACCAAAGTACTCTCCATTTTAAAAAATCAGCAGGGCCAAATATATGTCACATGAAATATTTCCCTCATGAAATTTGACAGTTCTATGCAAATTTTCAAATTTATGAGAGATCAGTTTTTGTTCTAGCTTAGGAAAATAGTGTATTTTTTATATCCTCTCTTTCAATTCTTAGTTGGTGACTCTCTAATCTATGCTTAAAATTCAAGCTTCCCTCTTTAGAGACACAAATATGTGGATCCAAATATTCACTAAACATCTCTAACTGGTTCTTCCAAAGCACCTCTAACCAAAAATCTCTACAGGAGGCAGTGAGAAGACCATCTCCAAGATAAAGAAATGCAAAAAGGCAAAATGGTTTTCTGAGGAGGCCTTACAAATAGCTGAGAAAAGAAGAGAAGCTAAAAGCAAAGGAGAAAATGAAAAATATACACATTTGAATGCAGAGTTTCAAAGAATAGTAAGGATAGATAAGAAAGCCTTCCTCAGTGATCAGTGCAAAAAAATAGGGGAAAACAATACAGTGGGAAAGAGTAGAGATTTCTTCAAGAAAATTAGAGATACCAAGGGAACATTTCATTCAAAGATGGGCACAAAAAAGGACAGAAATGGTATGGAACAAACAGAAGCAGAAGATATTAAGAAGAGGTGGCAAGAATACACAGAAGAATTGTACAAAAAAGATCTTCATGACCCAGATAACCACAATGGTGTGATCACTCACCTAGAGCCAGATGCTGGAATGCAAAGTTAAGTGCATTAGGAAACATCACTACGAACAAAGCTAGTGGAGGTGATGGAATTCCAGTGGAGCTATTTCAAATCCTAAAAGATGGTGCTGTGAAAGTGCTGCAGTCAATATGCCAGCAAATTTGGAAAACTCAGCAGTGGCCACAGGACTGGAAAAGTCAGTTTTCATTCCAATCCCAAAGAAAGGCAATGCCAAAGAATGCTCAAATCACCACACAATTGCACTCATCTCACATGCTAGTAAAATAATGCTCAAAATTCTCCAAGCCAGGCTTCAACAGTATGTGAACCACGCACTTCTAGATATATAAGCTGGATTTAGAAAAGGCAGAGGAACCAGAGATCAAATTGCCAACATCTGCTGGATCATTGAAAAAGCAAGAGAGTTCCTGAAAAATATCTATTTCTGCTTTATTGACTACACCAAAGCCTTTGACTGTGTGGATCACCACAAACTGTGGAAAATTCTTCGAGAGATGGGAATACCAGGCCACCTGACCTGCCTCCTGAGAAATCTGTATGCAGGTCAGGACGCAACAGTTAGAACTGGACATGGAATAACAGACTGGTTCCAAATCGGGAAAAGAGTATGTCAAGGCTGTATATTGTCACCCGGGCTTATTCAACTTATATACAGAGTACATTATGAGAAATACCAGGCTGGACGAAAAAGCACAAGCTGCAATCAAGATTGCCGGGAGAAATATCAATAACCTCAGATTTGCAGATGACACCAGCCTTATGGCAGAAAGTGAAGAAGAACTAATGAGTCTCTTGATGAAAGTGAAAGACAAGAGTGAAAAAGTTGTCTTAAAACTCAACATTCAGAAAACTAAGATTATGGCATCTGGTCCCACCACATCATAGCGAATAGATGCAGAAACAATGGAAACAGTGACAGACTTTATTTTTTTGGCCTCCAAAATCACTGCAGATGGTGACTGCATCTCTGAAATTAAAAGACATTTGCTCCTTGGAAGAAAAGCTATGGCCAACCTAGAAAGCATATTAAAAAGCAGAGACATTACTTTGCCAACAGATGTCCATCTAGTCAAAGCTATGGTTTTTCCAGTAGTCATGTGTGGATGGGAGAGTTGAACTATAAAGAAAGATGAGGACTGAATAATTGATGCTTTTGAACTGTGGTGTTGGAGAAGACTCTTGAGAGTCCCTTGGACTGCAAGGAAATCCAACACGTCCATCCTAAAGGAAATCAGTCCTGAATATTCATTGAAAGAACTGATGTTGAAGCTGAAGCTCTCATAGTTTGACCACCTTATTCTAAGAACTGACTCATTGGAGAAGACCCTGATGCTGGGAAAGATTGAACGAAAGAGTAGAAGGGGATGACAGAGGATGAGATGGTTGAATGGCATCACCAACTCAATGGACATGAGTTTCAGTAAGCTCTGGGAGTTGGTGATGGACCGGGAAGCATGGTGTGCTGCAGTCCATGGTCGCAAATGGTCAGACATGACTGAGCTACTGAACTGAACTGAACTGTAGATAGAAGATACTGTTACCTATCCTCATCCTCATCTTTTTGTGCCATTTATACTTGTAGAAGGTGTCACCATCCCTTCAGATTCCCAAGGCAACACTTTTGGGGATATTTTAAATGCTTATTTAGCATTCACTTTTTCCAAAAATTCTGTAACAAAAGGGTGAGTCTTGTTATAACTGCAAGTTAAAGTTCTATCTAATCACCTCTGACCCTGGCTATTAGTTCCCTTTCCTTCCTTCCACCCTGTAATCTTTCCTGAGCTTTTTCAACATGTTTTTCTCTATCTTTTCTAACAAATCTGATCATCACTTGTCACTCTTCAATAGCTCTCCATTTGTAGCAAAACAAGTTACATTCATTTTGCATGACATTCAAGGCACTTTATGATCTGGCTTCCTGTTTACCCACTCATCTTTATCTGTCACTCAAAATCTGTACAATGCAAATATAAGCTACTAAGAATCCCTGAACATTCCTTTCTCATTTGACTTATGCGTTCATATATACTTTGCTCTTTTCTTGGAATGCCAGGCAGTTCTGCTATGCAATTCATTAGTTTTCAAGAATGACCTAAATGCTAACTCTCCATGAAGACTTCTTTGATTCCTTCAGGCTGACTCAAGTGTCCTCTCCTAGGTTCTCTCTGTACTTTGTACACAATATCCTTACAACTGCTTCACTGAGTCATTGAAACTGCTTGTTTACCATTACAGAATAGTAAAAATTATTGTCAAAATTAATTAGACTTGTTTTATAAGGATCCTCAAGAAGGCTTTCTTTCAGCTCTTAACATTAGGAAAAGATGTGCTTTTCTTGAATAAATCATTGTTCTTTAATATAAGAATATCTAATTTTGTAACTTTCTTTAGAAGATTATAATACCTAGGACCCTCAATGGCATACTGTATACCAGCAGATTAATTGCTTTTTATTGAATAAATAAATAAATAAAAATGCCTCTTTCTTGCTTTGATCACTAGAAAGCACAGAACTAAATCTGCTGCAACAACGTAGGACCTTGAGGTATGCAAGTGCTGTATCAATCTTAATGCTGGTTTCATCTTATTTTTTTAACCTTTTTTGTTATTCATTATACATATTGCCTCATCACTTTACTTTTATTTTTTAACTTTTTCAACAGAGAATGGTGGTGGTTTAGTCACTCAGTCATGTCCAACTCTTTGCAACCCCATGGACTTTAACCTGCTACACTCCTTTGTCCATGGGATTCTCCAGGCAAGACTACTGGAGTGGGTTGCCATTTTCTTCTCCAGGGGGTCTTTCTGACCCAGGGATCCAACCCAGGGTCTCCTGCATGGCAGGCAGATTCTTTACCACCTGAGCCACCAAGGAAACCCTTAATAGAGGATATACATGCCTTACTGTTTTCCCGAAAGGAAAATAGGGTATAATCATAAGCAACAATTGCACATTCATGGTTTAATTAAAGAAGAATGAACTTAAACACAAAAACAACAATTTGGCAAAGTTTAGTAAAAGAGATCATTGAATTTAATTTCTTGTTAATATTATTATGGCAGAAAACAATACAATAGTTTACTGTTCTACGTTTAAGTTCACTTTCACTGTTAGGTCAGTCTAAATTTACACTCTCCAAACTATAGATATTACAGCTTCCCCCCAAAGTTGTAGCTGATCCCACCAGATATTCAGTAAAATATGTTCAAGTGATAGGCATGAAATTATCATAAAGATTATTATCATTCTACTTTTAGTCTACCACATAGGTTTTTTCCTAAACCTAGTCATGATGAAGATCTAAAATCACAGCAAACTTTCCATTTTGAATTTTCCCATTCACAAAGGAAGTAATTCTAACACAGGAACTGTTCAAGACTCCTTAAGTGTGGTTCTTATTAGGTTATCAGTATCATCTTCTCCTTGGCTCTTAGATGGGAAAATATCTCTAATAGTACAGGTAGGGAGAGTTTGTGCATTAGGAGAAAAACTAACAAACAGAGCCAAAGCCATGACTGTTGGTGCTGTTTTTATATTTAACTGTTTGATTCAAACAAAATTTCTATTCATAAGATGCATTCCTTTAGTAGAGATTACATTTTCCATGCATTTTTTCTTGGAAGCATAACTTCCTATGAGGAACATGTTTCAGTTTAGTCTTTAATTGCAAATTTTCCTTTTATGAAAACTACCTAGATGGACAGAAAAAGAAGGAAAAAAGTCAGGAACTCAAACTGGACAAGCATTCTCTGAATAAATGGATGATTTGGAGTTGGATGGAAAGCTTATCTAAAAGAGAATAGTTTCTTAGTTTGGGTTTTTTAAGTGAAATCCTTTACATTTCTCTGTGTGTTTCTGCAAGATTTTCAGCTATTAAAAAAAAAAGCACTAGGGAAATGAGGAACATAGTTTTGAAAATAATTGCAATTGGACTATGTATTATGTAATTCCTGATGAAAAACAAAAATTAAATGTTTACATTCTGTCAATGGATCAAGGTTCCTAATATAAGAAGAAACACACTGTGGCTTGATCCAACCAAAATGTATTTACATGTCAGTTAGTATTCTAAGATGTTTAACATTATACCTCATTTAACTTCACAACCACCCCGTGTGGTACATGGGTGATGATGGTCACATAGATAAGGAGACTGAAACTAAAAGAAGTTAGGAGCTTTCTCAATGTCTCCACAGGTAGCTTTCTCAATGTATTAATAAATGGCTGAAAGGAAAGGTTAGGGGCCATAGGATTAGAGGTAGCCAGGAATAAAGGACTGATTTTGAGCCAGATATGAATTTGAAAACCAAGTCTACCACCTGTTAGTTGTATAGCCTTGATAAATTACTTAACCTCTCTGAAGATCCATAAGGTACCAATTATACCTATATTTAAGTACTGATAGAAACAACACTATGTGTCAGAAATAGGGTAGGTGCTAAATAAATGTTTGTCCAATATATTAATAAATAATAGATGAAAAGTTCTAGTGTGGTTTTCAGCGAGGATTAAATGGATTAATATATGTGGCTGCCTAGCACATAATAGGTACTAGTAAATATTGGCGACACCATTATTATTGCTATTACATTATTAAAGTCTCTAAATAGTATTATTAAAGTCTTTAAGGAAGCATAGCTAATACTATTATCATCATTACCTTACCAGGTTTGAATTTCAGTTCTTAGATCCCTCTTACTTGTTATGCCAATTAGAAATTAAAAATGCCCAACCTTTTCAGAGCAAAATAATCTCTTTTCAAAGTGAGGGGTGAGAGAAGGTGACTCTTTATGATCTCATCTTTGAAGATGAATATCTGCTTGTAATTCATATCTTTCCCATTCTTTCTTTAACATTCTTAAAAGTACTTCCAAAAAAACTGCCAGTGAACGTGGCTACGTTGCTAAATTTCTCTCTAATTTGGGGCAGCGATATACCATGTTCCCTTTCTACTCACTTCAGTTCAGTTGCTCAGTCGTGTCTGACTCTTTGTGACTCCATGAACCGCAAAACGCCAGGCCTCCCTGTCCATCACCAACTCCCAGAGTCTACCCAAACCAATGTCCATTGAGTCAGTGATGCCATCCAGCCATCTCATCCTCTGTCGTCCCCTTCTCCTCCTGCCCACAACCTGTCCCAGCATCAGCATCTTTTCAAATGAGTCAGCTCCTCGCATCAGGTGGCCAAAGTATTGGAGTCTCAGCTTCAACATCAGTCCTTCCAATGAACACCTAGGACTGATCTCCTTTAGGATGGATTCGTTGGATCTCCTTGCAGTCCAAGGGACTCTCAAGAGTCTTCTCCAACACCACAGTTCAAAAGCATCAGTTCTTCAGCATTCAGCTTTCTTCACAGTCCAACTCTCACATGCATACATGACCACTGGAAAAACCATTGCCTTGACTAGATGGACATTTGTTGGCAAAGTAATATCTCTGCTTTTAAATAGGCTATCTATGTTGATCATAACTTTCCTTCCAAGGAGTACGCGTTTTAATTTCATGGCTGCAGTCACCATCTGTAGTGATTTTGGAGCCCAAAAAAATAAAGTCTGACATTGTTTCCACTGTTTCCCCATCTATTTGCCATGAAGTGATGGGACCAGATGCCACGATCTTAGTTTTCTGAATGTTGAGATTTAAGCCAACTTTTTCACTCTCCTCTTTCCCTTTCATCAAGAGGCTTTTTAGTTCCTCTTCACTTTCTGCCATAAGGGTGGTGTCATCTATATTTCTGAGGTTATTGATATTTCTCCCAGCAATCTTGATTCCAGCTCGTGCTTCATCCAGCCCAGCATTTCTCATGATGTACTCTGCATATAAGTTAAATAAGAAAGGTGACAATATACAGCCTTGACGTACTCCTTTTCCTATTTGGAACCAGTCTGTTGTTCCATGTCCAGTTCTAACTGTTGCTTCCTGACCTGCATACAGGTTTCACAAGAGGCAGATCAGGTGGTCTGGTATTCCCGTCTCTTGAAGAATTTTCCACAGTTTATTGTGATCCACACAGTCAAAGGCTTTGGCATACTCAATAAAGCAGAAATAGATGTTTTTCTGGAACTCTCTTGTTTTTTCTATGATCCAGCGGATGTTGGTAATTTGATCTTTCATTCCTCTGCTGCTGCTGCTGCTGCTGCTAAGTCGCTTCAGTCGTGTCCGACTCTGTGCAACCTCATAGACGGCAGCCCAAGAGGCTCACCCGTCCCCGAGATTCTCCAGGCAAGAACACTGGTTCCTCTGCCTTTTCTAAAACCAGCTTGAACATCTGGAAGTTCATGGTTCAGGTATTGCTGAAGCATGGCTTGGAGAATTTTGAGCATTACTTTACTAGCGTGTGAGATGAGTGCAACTGTGCAGTTTGAGCATTCTTTGGCATTGACTTTCTTTGGATTGGAATGAAAACTGACCTTTTCCAGTCCTGTAGGCACTGCTGAGTTTTCCAAATTTGCTGGCATATTGAGTGCAGCAGTTTCACAGCATCATCTTTTAGGATTTGAAATAGCTCCACTGGAATTCCATCACCTTCACTAGCTTTGTTTGTAGTGATGCTTCCTAAGGCCCACTTGACTTCACATTCCAGGATCTGGCTCTAGGTGAGGGATCACTCCATTGTGATTATCTAGGTCATGAAGATCTTTTTTGTACAGTTCTTCTGTGTATTCTTGCCACCTCTTCTTAATATCTTCTGCTTCTCTTAGGTCCATACCCTTTCTGTCCTTTATCAAGCCCGTCTTTGCATGAAATGTTCCCTTGGAATCTCTAATTTTCTTGAAGAGCCCTCTAGTCTTTCCCATTCTATTGTTTTCCTCTATTTCTTTGTATTGATTGCTGAGGAAGGATCTTTCCTTTTCTCCTTTGCTTTTACACTTCCCTTCTTTTCACAGCTATATGTAAGGCCTCCTCAGACAGCCATTTTGCTTTTTTGCATTTCTTTTTCTTGGGGATGGTCTTGATCCCTGTCTCCTGTATAATGTCACAATCCTCCATCCATAGTTCATCAGGCACTCTATCTATCAGAACTACTCCCTTAAATTTCTTTCTCACTTCCACTGTATAGTCATAAGGGATTTGATTTAGGTAATACTTGAATAGTCTAGTGGTTTTCTCTACTTTCTTCAATTTCAGTCTGAATTTGGCAATAAGGAGTTCATGATCTGAGCCACAGTCAGCTCCCGGTCTTGTATAGAGTTCTTGTATAGAACTCTGGAGAAGCTCCAGACTGTATAGAGCTTCTCCATCTTTGGCTGCAAAGAATATAATCAATCTGATTTTGGTGTTGACCATCTGGTGATGTCCATGTGTAGAGTCTTCTCTTATGTTGTTGGAAGAGAGTGTTTGCTATGACCAGTGTGTTTTCTTGGCAGAACTCTATTAGCCTTTGCCTTGCTTCATTCCGTACTCCAAAGCCAAATTTGCCTGTTACTCCAAGTGTTTCTTGACTTTCTACTTTTGCATTCCAGTCCCCTATAATGAAAAGGACATCTTTTTTGGGTGTTAGCTCAAGAAGATCTTGTAGGTCTTCATAGAACTGTTAAACTTTAGCTTCTTCAATGTTACTGGTCGGGGCACAGACTTGGATTACCATGATATTGAATGATTTGCCTTGGAAATGAACAAAGATCATTCTGTCATTTTTGAGATTGCATCCAAGTACTGCGTTTCAGACTCTTGTTGACTATCATGGCTACTCCATTTCTTCTAAGGGATTCCTGCCCACAGTAGTAGATATAATGGTCATCTGAGTTAAATTCACCCATTCCAGTCCATCTTAGTTTGCTGATTCCTAGAAGGTTGATATTCACTCTTGCCATCTCCTGTTTGACCACTTCCAATTTGCCTTGATTCATGGACCTGACATTCCAGGTTCCTATGCAATATTGTTCTTTACAGCATCTAAACTTGCTTCTATCACCAGTCCCATCCACAACTGGGTGTTTTATTTGATTTGCCTCTATCTCTTTCTACTATGCAAGGGCTACTTTATTTGCTTGCCTTAGGAGAGATTTGACATTGCCATTCTCAATTCACAAACCCACAGTCACTGTCACAGACCTGGTTTTTATCTTTGAAGCATGTCTTCCTAAACTGGTATCCTTGCCTTTAAGGAAAGGGGACCAGATGCTTCCATCAGATATTATTAACCTGAAGAAAAACGCAAATCCTGCCATGACAAATGTGGCTTGTGATATAAGCATGCTGTTGTCCTCAAGACTCTGGAATGGACAAACCATCAGAAGGGTACAGCCCAACCTGCTGACTGGCATTGCATGTTCAGGAAACCATCTCAACAAAGGGTTGAATCTGTTTCAAATTAGGAGAGTAGAAATACAGTAAGATGATTACACAGTGATTAAATAACTGAAAACAATTTATCAATTCAATAAGTTGTCACACCATCTGTCACATAAATGAGACAGTAAAGTAGATTTGACCTGTAACACAGCCTGATGAAATGCAAACCAGATCTGATTATTCCTTTTGTAAATTCTTCATTTTTATTACCTTTATTGAATGAACTTCCTAGTTTCGGTAGTCATTTGTCAAGAATTCTGTTCTCTTCTTGACATCTTTTTGTGTTTTTATTCTTTCATTTTAAGAATGCACAGCTCAGAGATTGTACCAAAAAAGTATGTCAAGTTTTCATTCATTTTAAGAATCAATAAAACTTGAGATATATTCTATTAACAATAGCTACCATTTATTGAGGACTTATTATGTGCTATGCTAAACTTTTTATAGACATTCTCATTCAATCCTCACAGCAATTCTATTAAATAGGTTTTATAATTTGTGCCAAGAGAAATTAAATATTTTACTCAGGGTCACACAAAACTTAAGTGAAATATCTGGAATCTAAACTTCAATCTGTCTGACTCCAAAGACTGTAGTTTTCATTACTTACTTTTTATTTAGATCCAATTCAATAAAAAATATTCCAGAATATCCCTAGCCAAATACTATGAGGAACTCAGGGAAGGCAGATAGCAGATTTGGTTTGGTAGGTACAATTTATAAAGCACAGTCTAGTCCAAAATTGTATAATTATTAGAACTGAAGTAAGTCCATTTCCCACTTCACTTCCCTAAGTCAGTAAACTGTAACTATTTAAACCCTGTGGAGAAATCTTAAACTGTATTATTGAGTAGACAAAAGGAGATAACGATATAAAAAGCCAGTGCTTTAATGATATAATTAAAACCAGATTTTTCAGCTCACCTCAGATAACTTTTATTCTGATACTTCAAAGCCTGAATACAGGTAGAACATTAGAGATTCTTCAATCATTTTGAGATATATATATATATATATATATATATATATATATATATACACACACACACACACACACACACACACACACACATACATAGCCATTATACCAGCCATTTGGCTTTTTAGGTCCAAATCCACCCTTCTTTGCCCTGTGACATGCTTCCCTTTTGACAACCAGTACAATGCTTTGTCAGTAGAATATGCTGGGGTGGAGGTGGGGGAGGATACACTGCAAGAGGAAAGGGGGTTCTCTGTTCGGTACTTTATTTCTTACTCCAGTGGCTCAGATACCAAGGCTTCCTTGTCAGCAGGCAGCATCCCAGCTAGTGGGAAGGGGGCTTCTCTGATATTGCATTAAGGGGTTCAGTGACACATACCCTTCCAAAGATTTTTGCCAGTACAACCATGGGCATCTTCCCAGTGAGTCTCATCAGTATCCCAGTACTGGGTCAGCTTCTTTGTAAGTCTCTCTGGTACCTACTGTGTGTCTGGTTTCTTTCAGTACAGCTCCTGCCTGCTTCACAAACTTCATTGTCTAGTGGGCAGAGCCACAATCACTGCAGAAACGCTTGGATGCCAGCTTGGGGTGGAGGACAGCTGCTCCAGGTTAGTTCCTCCCTCAGGTTCTCTTACAGCCCTAGAGTCAGAAGCTGTTCTCTACATCTGTTATCCCTGCATTTCTATCACACTAGGAGCTTACATACAAACTCCTCCAAGAATCCTTTCAGATTCCCCATGTAAGTTTCCTTTGTTTGCTGATTTCTGGTAATTATGTATTGAAACCTCTCAAATGCTTCTTGGCACTTCCCCCCTTTTGTTTTAGCTGTAATAAATATGAATTCTTTCACACTCCTCAGGGTAGGAATAAGATGATACTGTTTATTTCTCAAATTAAATTATAATTATGTTCTAGAAATACAAAGCCAGTGTAGGTTAGTACAAAGTGCAGAATCATATTTTATGTTTTTAAATTTATTTATATTTAATGGAAGGATAATTGCTTTACAATGTTGTGTTGGTTTCTTCCATACAGCAACATGAATTGTATATATATGTCCACTCCCTCTTGAACCTCCCTTCAATCTCCCACCCCTTCCTAACTTTCTAGGTTGTCACAGAATACTGAGTTGAGCTTCCTGCATCATATAGCAAATTCCCACCATTTACCTATTTTATACATGGTAATGTATGTTTCCATTCTAAAGGAGATCAGCCCTGGGTGTTCTTTGGAAGGAATGATGCTAAAGCTGAAATTCCAGTACTTTGGCCACCTCATGTGAAGAGTTGACTCATTGGAAAAGACTCTGATTCTGGGAGAGGTTGGGGGTAGGAGGAAAAGGGGACGACAGAGGATGAGATGGCTGGATGGCATCACCAACTCAATGGACGTGAGTTTGAGTGAGCTCCGGGAGATGGTGATGGACAGGGAGGCCTGATGTGCTGCGATTCATGGGTTTGCAAAGAGTCAGACACGACTGAGTGACTGAACTGAACTGAATGTATGTTTCCATGCTACTATCTCAATTCGTCCCACCCTCTTCTTCCCCCATTGTGTCCATAAGTCTGTTCTCTATGCCTGTGTTTCTACTGCTTCCCTGCAAATAAGTTCATCAGTACTATATTTCTAGATTCCATATATATGTGTTAATATCCAGTATTTGTTTTTCTCTTTCTGACTTACTTCACTCTGTAAAATAGGCTCGACATTCATCCACCTCACTACAACTGATTCAAATTTGTTTGAATTCATTCCTTTCTATGACTAATATTCCATTGTATATATGTACCACAATTTCTTTATCCATTCATCTGTCAGTGGACATCTAGGTTGCTTCCATGTCCTGACTATTGCAAATAGTGCTGCAATGAACACTGGGATATATGTGTCTTTTAGAGTTGTGGTTTTCTCAGGGTATATGCCCAGTAGTGGGACTGCTGGTTCATATGGTAGTTTTACCAATGGAGCCACCAGGGAAGCCCAAGCCCATCTGGTAAAGAATCTGCCTGCAATGCAGAAGACACTGGTTCAATTCCTGGTCAGGGAAGATCCCCTGGAGAAGAGACAACTACCCTCTCCAGTATTCTTGGGCTTCCATGGTGGCTCAGTCAGTAAACAATCTGCCCGCAGTGCAGGAGACCCGGGTTCAATCTCTGGGTTGGGAAGATCTCCTAGAGGAGAGCGGTTACTCCACTATTGCTTGGATAATCCCCATGGACAGAAGAGCCTGGCAGGCTGCAGTCCATGGGGTCACAAAGACAGATTTATTTCTAGAATCACCTTCAGTTCATCTCAGTCACTAAGTTGTGACCAACTTTTTGCAACCCCATAAACTGTAGCACAGCATGCTTCCCTGCCCATCACCAACTCCTGGAGCCTACTCAAACTCATGTCCATCAAGTTGGTGATGCCATCCAGCCATCTCATCCTCTGTCACCCCCTTCTCCTTCTGCCTTCAATTTTTTCCAGCATCAGGGCCTTTTCCAGTCAGTATGTTCTTCACATCAAATGGCCAAAGTATTGGTGTTTCAGCTTCAGCATCAGTCCTTCCAATGAATATTCAGTACTGATTTGCTTTAGGTGGACTGGTTGGATCTCCTTGCAGTCCAAGGGACTTTCAAGACTTTTCTTCAATGCCACAGTTCAAAAGCATCCATTCTTCAGCGCTCAGCTTTCTTTTTGGTCCAACTTTCACATCCACACATGACTATTGGAAAAACTATACTTTGACTAGATGGACTTTTGATGGCAAAGTAGTGTCTCTGCTTTTGAATATGCTATCTAGGTTGGTCATAACTTTCCTCCCAAGGAGTAAGTGTCTTTTAATTTCATGGCTGCAGTCACCATCTGCAGTGATTTTGGAGCCCACAAAAATGAAGTCTCTCACTGTTTCCATTGTTTCTGCATCTATTTGCATGAAGTGATGGGACCAGATGCCATAATCATACTTTTCTGAATGTTGAGCTTTAAGCCAACTTTTTCACTCTTCTCTTTCACTTTCAACAAGAGGCTCTTTAGTTCCTCTTCACTTTCTGCCATAAGGGTCGTATCATTTGTATATCTGAGATTATTGATATTTCTCCAAGCAATCTTGATTCCAGCTTGTGCTTCTTCCAGCCCAGCGTTTCTCATGATGTACTCTGCATATAAGTTAAATAAGCAGGGTGACAATATACAACCTTGGCATACTACTTTCCCAATTTGGAACCAGTCCTTTGTCCCATGCCCAGTTCTAACTGTTGCTTCTTGACCTGCGTACAGACTTCTCAGGAGGCAGGTAGCTGTGAAAAGAAGAGAAGTGAAAAGCAAAAAAGAAAAGGAAAGTTATAACCATTTGAATGCAGAGTTCCAAAGAATAGCAAGGAGAGATAAGATAGCCTTCCTCAGCAATCAATACAAAGAAATAGAGGAAAACAATAGAATGGGGAAGACTAGAGATCACATCAAGAAAATTAGAGATACCAAGGAAACATTTCAGCAAAGATGGGCTCAATAAAGAACAGAAATGGTAGGGACCTCACAGAAACAGAAGCTATTAAGAAGAGATGGCAAGAATACACAGAAGAACTGTACAAAAAAGATCTTCACAACCCAGATAATCACAATGGTGTGATCCCTCACCTAGAGCCAGACATCCTGGAATGTGAAGTCAAGCGGGCCTTAGGAAGCATCACTACAAACAAAGCTAGTGGAGGTGGTAGAATTCCAGTGGAGCTATTTCAAATCCTAAAAGATGATGCTGTGAAAGTGCTTTGTTCAATATGCCAGCAAATATGGAAAACTCAGCAGTGGCTACAGGATTGGAAAAGGTCAGTTTTCATTTCAATCCCAGAGAAAGGCAATGCCAAGCAATGCTCAAACTACTGCACAGTTGCACTCATCTCACATGCTAGTAAAGTAATGCTTAAAATTCTCCAAGCCACGCTTCAGCAATACATGAATCATGAACTTCTAGAAGTTCAAGCTGGTTTTACAAAAGGCAGAGGAACCAGAGATCAAATTGCCAACATTCACTGGATCATCAAAAAACCAAGAGAGTTCCAGTAAAATATCTATTTCTCCTTTATTGACTAGGTCAAAGCCTTTGACTATGTGGATCACAATAAATTGTGGAAAATTCTTCAATAGATGGGAATACCAGATCACCTGACCTGCCTCTTGAGAAACCTGTATGCAGGTCAGGAAACAACAGTTAGAACTGGACATGGAACAACAGACTGGTTCCAAATAGGAAAAGGAGGTGGTCAAGGCTGTATATTGTCACCCTGCTTATTTAACTCATATGCAGAGTATATCATGAAAATGCTGGGCTGGCTGAATTACAAACTGGAATCAAGATTGCCAGGAGAAATATCAATAACCTCAGATATGCAAATGACACCACCCTTATGACAGAAAGTGAAGAAGAACTAAAGAGCCTCTTGATGAAAGTGAAAGAGGAGAGTGAAAATGTTGGCATAAAGCTCAACATTCAGAAACCTACGCTCATGGCATCCAGGCCCATCAGTTCATGGTGAATAGATGGGGAAACAGCGGTAGACTTTATTTTTGGGGCTCCAAAATCACTGCAAATGCTGACTGCAGCCATGAAATAAAAGACGCTTACTCCTAGGAAGGAAGGTTAAAACATTTGCCTGCAATGTGGGAGACCCAGGTTCGGTTCCTGGGTCAGAAGATCCCCTGGAGAAGGAAATGGCAACCCACTCCAGTATTCTCGCCTGGAGAATCCGATGGACGCAGGAGCCTGGTAGGCTACTGTCCACGGGGTCGCAAAGAGTCAGACACAACTGACTGACTTCACTTTTTCAGAAAGCATATTAAAAAGCAGAGATATTACTTTGTCAACAAAGGTCTCCTTAGTCAAGGCTATGGTTTTTCCAGTAGTCATGTATGGATGTGAGAGTTGGACTATAAAGAAAGCTGAGCACCGAAGAAGTGATGCTTTTGAACTGTGTTTTGGAGAAGACTCTTGAGAGTCCCTTGGACTGCAAGGAGATCCAACCAGTCCATCCTAAAGGAGATCTATCCTGGATGTTCATTGGAAGGACTGATGTTGAAGCTGAAACTCCAATACTTTGGCCACCTGATGCGAAGAGCTGATTCATTTGAAAAGACTCTGATGCTGGGAGGGATTGGGGGCAGGAGGAGAAGGGGACGACAGAGGATGAGATGGTTGGATGGCATCACTGACTCATTCTACGTGAGTTTGGGTAGACTCTGGGAGTTGGTGATGGACAGGGAGGCCTGGCGTTCTGCCGTTCATGGGGTCACAAAGAGTCAGACATGACTCAGCGACTGAACTGAACTGATTGTATAATTGCAAGTGATTTGATTTAGTTCACACCTGAATGGTCTTGTGATTTTCCCTACTTTCTTCAATTTAAGTTTGAATTTGGCAATATGGGGTTCATGATCTGAGCCATAGTTATTTGTTAACCTGAATCATCCATGAAAATGAGTCCAGATTATCAGATCAGATCAGTCGTGTCCGACTCTTCGTGACCCCATGAATCACAGCACGCCAGGCCTCCCTGTCCATCACCAACTCCCAGAGTTCACTCAGACTCACATCCATCGAGTCAGTGATGCCATCCAGCCATCTCATCTCTGTTGTCCCCTTCTCCTCCTGCCCCAATCCCTCCCAGCATCAGGGTCTTTTCCAATGAGTCAACTCTTCACATGAGGTGGCCAAAGTACTGGAGTTTCAGCTTCAGCATCATTCCTTCCAAAGAAATCCCAGGGCTGATCTCCTTCAGAATGGACTGGTTGGTTCTCCTTTCAGTCCAAGGGACTCTCAAGAGTCTTCTTCAACACCACAGTTCAAAAGCATCAATTCTTCATCACTCAGCCTTCTTCACAGTCCAATTCTCACATCTATACATGACTGCAGGACTAGACTTGGACCAAGGACATAGCCTTGACTAGATGAACCTTTGTTGGCAAAGTAATGTCTCTGCTTTTGAATATGCTATTTAGGTTGGTCATAACTTTCCTTCCAAGGAGTCAGCGTCTTTTAATTTCATGGCTGCAGTCACCATCTCCAGTGATTTTGGAGCCCAGAAAAATAAAGTCTGACATTGTTTCCACTGTTTCCCCATCTATTTCCCATGAAGTGATGGGACCAGATGCCTTGATCTTCATTTTCTGAATGTTGAGCTTTAAGCCAACTTTTTCACTATCCTCTTGCACTTTCATCAAGAGGCTTTTGAGTTCCTCTTCACTTTCTGCCATAAGGGTGGTGTATCTGCATATCTGAGGTGATTGATATTTCACCCGGCAATCTTGATTCCAGTTTGTGTTTCTTCCAGTCCAGCGTTTCTCATGATGTACTCTGCATATAAGTTAAATAAACAGGGTGACAATATACAGCCTTGATGTACTCCTTTTCCTATTTGGAACCAGTCTATTGTTCCATGGCCAGTTCTAACTGTTGCTTCCTGACCTGCATACAAATTTCTCAAGAGGCAGATCAAGTGGTCTGGTATTCCCATCTCTTTCAGAATTTTCCACAGTTTATTGTGATCCACACAGCCAAAGGCTTTAGCATAGTCAATAAAGCAGAAATAGATGTTTTTCTGGAAATCTCTTGCTTTTTCCATAATCCAGCGGATGTTGGCAATTTGATTTCTGGTTCCTCTGCCTTTTCTAAAACCAGCTTGAAAATCTGGATGTTCACGGTTCATGTATTGTTGAAGCCTGGCTTGGAGAATTTTGAGCATTACTTTACTAGCGTGTGAGATGAGTGCAATTGTGCAGTAGTTTGAGCATTCTTTGGCATTGCCTTTCTTTGGGATTGGGATGAAAACTGACCTTTTCCAGTCCTGTGGCCACTCCTGAGTTCTCCAAATTTGCTAGCATATTGAGTGCAGCACTTTCACAGCATCATCTTTCAGGATTTGGACTAGCTCAACTGGAATTCTATCACTTCCACTAGCTTTGTTTGTAGTGATGCTTCCTAAGGCCTACTTGTCTTCACATTCCAGGATGTCTGGCTCTAGGTCAGTGATCACACCATCGTGATTATCTTGTTCGTGAAGATCTTTTTTCTATAGTTTTTCTGTGTATTCTTGCCATCTCTTCTTAATATCTTCTGCTTCTGTTAGGTCCACACCATTTCTGTCCTTTATCGATCCCATCTTTGCATGAAATGTTCCTTTGGTATCTCTGATTTTCTTGATGTGATCTCTAGTCTTTCCCATTCTGTTGTTTTCCTCTATTTCTTTGCATTAATCGCTGAAGAAGGCTTTCTTATAGGTCTCCAGTTTTCCCTTTCCAAGAGGGTAAGAGCTGGTGCTTGCCCTTTATATACAGTAAACAAGCAAAGGCTTAGATCACCAGCAAAATAAACCCATCAAAATCACCTTTTTTTTAAATCTGAAAATATTTTTAAAAGGAATTTTAATATTGGTACACATAGAAGTTTTACATTTTATGGTAAATATTAAGCTGACTATGATATATCTTGGGCTTCCCTAGTAGCTAAGGCTGTAAAGAATCCACCAGCATGCAGGAGACCCAGGTTTGATCCCTGGATCAGAAGGATGCCCTGGAGAAGGGAATGGCTAATCCACTCCAGCAATTTTGCCTGGAAATGTCCATGGACAGAGGAGCCTAGAAGGCTATAGTCCATGGGATCACAAAGACTTAGACATGACTGAGTGACTAACACACACACATACATGATGTATCTATGAGGTAAGTGGGTGAGAGTTTCTTAAACTTTTCTGAGCTCTGAGCCTCTGCAGGTCCTGCCTGGAAGAACACTGGCATCTCAGATTGTCCTGCCATCGCTTGTTGGTATACAAGGCCACTGCTGAGCTTGTGGGGGCTTCTTTCCTCTGCTTATTGCTATTGTTTCAGGCCAGGTCCCTGCAGATGCCTGCCTCGTCTTTTAAAGGAGGGTGGCTCTGAGTGTTATTTCATTGTCTTATTACCAGCTTGGTTATGATTCATCCTTGGTCAAGTTTCCAAGCCCTGGGTCTAATGTCTAGTCCATCTGGGTACACAAACCAACATCCTTGTCAGAAGTCTTTCTGCATCCGAACCTTTGGATCCAAGTCATCTCAAACACCAACCCACATGAAATCTTCAAACTTTATGTGACAGATCTAACACAAAGTGTCCCTTCTACATTCTGGTGATTCATCTGCCAAGCCTGATGGTCATTAGAAAGGACTGAAAGGGAGGCATAGCCACACTACTTAGCGAATGAGTCACTCTCCCATTCCTTCCAATCAAGTCATTTTTTCTTGATTGGATGAATGCAGAACTTGCAGCAGTATCAACACATACACACAGAATTCTGGAATGTTCATTTCAATATTTTATTATGACATTGTCTAATGTTTCTCACTAGAGTCAAAATCCTGAATGTGAGCTTAATGTCTAACTTTTTTCCTGTCCTTTCTGCAGGATTCAGAACACAGTATTTTTTTAAGATTTTTTATATGGACCCTGTGTAAAGTTTTTATTGAATCTGTTACAATATTGCCTCTGTTTTATGCTTTGATTTTTTGGCTGAGGTATGTAGGATGTTGGCTCCCCAACCAGGGTTTGAATCCATATTCCTTGCATTGGAAGGCGAAGTCTTAACCACTAGACTCCCAGGAAAGTCCCAAAATGCAATATTTTCATATATCAAAATTGAACAAATATTTGTTGAATGAGGGAGTGAAGAAACTGCATTATTTTTAATTCCAAGAAATTATATTTACTAGAGTAAATCACAGAATTCATATTTTTACTATAAAATAATATATCATTGAGAGTTACAGAAGAGGGATTTGAAAACTACTTACCTAATTAGAGACTAGTTATAATAAGGCAACCATTCAAAGAACATTTATTGGGTACCTACTATGAGCTTAAAATATGTTAGGTTCTAGGATCACAAAAATAAATAAGATGCTGGGAATCAGGGAGTTTATTGTCCAAGAAGGAAAACTAGTACATAGACAAATATTCATTTTTCAATGTAATGAGGCCAATAAAATGAGTATGAAACACTGGAGTTGCAGAGAACACATGGTTATGTAGCACCCTGTAACTCTCCCAGTAGAACAGTCAGTACTCTCTAGGTAATCACCAACTGAATAATTGCCTTCTCTAAAAGATTTTGAGCTCTGTGAGGTCAGTGGCTTTGCTTTTTATGTTCACTACAGCCTCCAAGTAACTAGCAGAGAACCTGGTACATAATAGGCACTAAATAATCTTTTGATTGAAGACTACATTTAAATGAATTTTGCTCTTATGATTTAAAACATTAGTAAACATTAGTAGTAAACAATTTCAATTATTTGAATTAAATAAATTTTCTAAAATAACATAGCACATGCCCCTTTGGGACAATTTAACAAGAAAGAAATGCTGATAAATTAGACCACTTGGACCTTCCATTTCTTCCTTCAGTGATTGATGTTGACTGCTTATCCAACATCCATTTTTTCTAAGGCTTTTCTGATGAAAAATTAATTTTAGTTATATAATATTCCTTCACATACCTCAACTGCCCAGTTGCATAATTGGTCCTAAGGTAGGGTTTCCAAATTTGGGGTTCCAAACCCCTGGACAACTCTTAGAATTACTGAGGACTCCAAAAATGTTTTTTATCTGGATTGTATGAATTCATATTTACTATATGAGTAATTAGCTTCCCCCAGTGTCTCAGCAGTAAAAGAATTCACCTGCAATGCAGAAGTCACAAGAGACGTGGGTTTGAGCCCCGATTCGGGAAGAGCCCTGTTTCGGGAAGATCCCCAAGAGTAGAAAATAGCAACCCCACTCTAGCGTTCTTGCCTGGAAACTTCCATGGACAGAGGAACCTCACAGGCTACAGTTAATGGGATCACAAAAAGTTGGACACAACTAAGTGACTGAGCATGCAAGTACGGTGCCTCAGTAGGAAACAGACTCTGCCTGCAATGCAGGAAATGCGGGAGATAGGAGATTGATCCTTGGGTGGGGAAGATCCCCTGGAGAAGGAAATGGCAACTCTGTTGCACAACTGGCCCTAAGGTTGTTTCAAAACTGCTGGTCTAAGGTAATTTATCTCTCCATCCAATGACTGAGAAGTTCAAAAACACAGTCAGCATTCGGCATGCCCTCAGTCACAGGATTTGGGTCAGTGATAGCAAAAGTATCCAGCTCATGCCAGGAAATCTTGAGAACTCTATTTAAGGCTTCTAAAAGAAATCATGGTATTCTCTTTCATGGTAAAGCCAGGAGAAAATGCCATCTCTTTCTTCCTCTGAATGTTGTGACTTGTGAAGTGTAGCCATAGATGCCAGCTGGTCTAGGACCAGTCTGGCTTATGCCTATTGTCCTGGAGTGAGTATTAATAGCACCTCCTTTCACCCTCCAAAATTTCCCAGTTTAGGTGATTAATCGGGCAGGAAGTCACCCCAGGCATGTGAATATGACACAAAGAATGGCAATAGCTCTTTTGCCAGTATAAAGAAAGCAGAGAGAGGACAAAGGTAGTATTCAAAGGCTTCAAATAGGAAGCAGCCAAATAAATCACAGACCAGAGCCAGAAAGACACTGACCCTGAATCACCCAAGGGCTAGGATTCTAGAATGGATTTCTATTCCAATCTCTTTCCTCACTTCCAAGATCATTTTGAATTTAGATCACTAGGCCCTGAATATTCATTGGAAGGACTGATGCTGATGCTGAAGCTCCTATACTTTGGCCAGCTGCTGCGAAGAGCCAACTCATTGGAAAAGACCCTAATGCTGGGGAAGACTGAAGGCAAGAGAGGATGAGATGGTTGGATGGCATCACTGACCCAAACTAAACTCTAGGAGACAGTGAAGGACAGGGAAGCCTGGCGTGCTGTACTTCATGGGGTTCCAAAGAGTCAGACATGACTTAGCAACAGAACAACTACAACAAGCCCTGAAGATGAAGGTAAACTAACTGAGTGCTCCCCCACCTCAAGTGACAGGTGGTAGTGGCTTGGTGCAGGCTCTTCCACCTTTCCCTTGGTCACATAAATGTATCCTCACACATATTTCACAGAATAGCTTTTGGTTGAGGTTTGTTTTTCTAAGAATTAAATTACTGGGTTGGTCAGAAAGTTCATTCAAAAGATGTTATGGAAAAACCCAAATGAACTTATTGCCCAACCCAATACTATGTACTTTTTATAACAACACATTATGAACTCTGAGTCTGTAGATATAAATCAACCTGACATCATTTTACTAGATCCATCATATAAATATGACACTACTCCCCACCCCCCTGCTCCTATCTTGGGCATATAGGTTGTTTCTGGGTTTTGCCACCTGTTAATAATGTTCAAATGATGATTTTAATACATGAATTTCTTGCTTATGATATGGTAGATTTCTAAATCTGGGATTTCTTGATCAAAGGGTTTGTGAGAATTATTATTCTTCAAAGTAAATAGAAAATATTTTAATGGAGGAGTAAAGGAATAAGTAAAGATCTCAAGACATACCAGAAGAAGCAATTATCTGAATTCAATGTTCTTCCTTCTAATGGTAAAGTTGGGGAAGGAGAGAGGTTTGGAATCTCTTTAATTGGTATCTTTTGTCATCTCCTGACTTCTCAATTTACCCAAGTTTTCAGAAAGAGAATGTGGATGGAGAATAAAATGAGATATAACTCTTTCAGTTAGGGAATGTTTTTTTCTCCCGCTTGGCATGTTGAGAAAATAAGTAGCTACATAAAATATTAAATACTCAATTAAATAGATACATATAATATTTGTTTAAATGACAATGATATTTTTATTACCAACTAGAAAAGTGACTTTACAAATAAAGATAATATGCAGAAGATTAAACTATTGAAAACCATTTATATAAACTTATGAGACATATATAGTCATATATATATATATATATATATATATATATAGCCATATATAGGACTCAGTAAAGAGTCCCCCTGCAATGCAGGAGACCCAGGTTCCATCCGCAGAAGGGGATGTCTACCCACTCCAGTATTCTTGCCTGGAGAATTTCATGGACAGAGGAGCCTTGCAGACTAGAGTCCATGGGGTTGCAAAGAGTTAGACACAACTGAGTGACTAAGACTTGATGAGGCATATAAGATTAGGTTTAATAGTGCCTCTTTCAAGGCAGAAAACTAAAAACTTAAAGTTCTAGTGTTGACATAGAACAATTTTCAAACAAGTAAAATGAGGTCATGATCTGAATATTTAGATTGTTTTTCAACTGTCATTCATGTAACATGTATGTGTTCTGGATTTTGTAGCAATGTCCACTTTATAAAAGAAATGGCTTTAATTCTCTTGCTAGCTATCTTTTTTGTCCCTCCAATATGGACAAAAGGTTGGAAAGGCAGGTTGGAAGAAAGATTATGCTTATAATAAATAATCTAATTTATTTGAATAATTATCTTCTAATTAAAGGATGTAAGTGGCTAATCCAATCAGCAATTCACTCATTGCTTCTAGTTTTCAAAGACTAGATTTCATTCAGATTTTCATATCTATGGATTTTGGAGGCGTAAAATCATAGTGCAATTGCTAAAACAGGCTCAAGACATTGGAAAGGTATAAATCACAAATCATAAATTTAAGATGAGATTATCTGTGCATATTAAATATTAAATGTTGCCATGTACATACAATTGATGTATATGTGAAAATGAAATACATAAGCTTGGTGCAATATTAAAAATGTTAATAGAGGAAGGATTCTCTCCTACCCTTCCTTCTTTCCCAGTACCATCAGTTTACCAGATATTCTTCCAGAGACAGACAAAAATATGTATGTGTGTGTATTACTGCTTTGTACATAAATGGTAGCCTTTTAAATATACTATCAAAAAGCATTATGCTTTTTCTTACTTCACACTGCAGTTGGCTTTCCAGATGCCCATGTTTCCCATATACAGTTATATATGAGGAACTTGAGCATTGCAGATATTGGTGTCTGTAGGTGTTGTGGGATGGATGGTCCTGAAACAAATTCTCCATAGATAGGAGGGGTGACTATACACCATGTAGCTTCAATTCAGTACATACACAGCATATAGTGCTTTTTAACTAGCTGCATATGGACCAAAATCACTACAGATGGTGACTGTAGCCATGAAATTAAAAGATGCTTACTCCTTGGAAGGAAAGTTATGACCAACCTAGACAACATATTATGGCAAAACCAATACAATATTGTAAAGTTAAAAAATAAAATAAAATTAAAAAAAAAAAAGCAGAGACATTACTTTGCCAACAAAGGTCCGTCTAGTCAAGGCTATGGTTTTTCCAGTAGTCATGTATGGATGTGAGAGTTGGACTATAAAGAAAGCTGAGCACCAAAGAATTGATGCTTTTGAACTGTGGTGTTGAAGAAGACTCTTGAGAGTCCCTAGGACTGCAAGGAGATCCAACCAGGCCATCCTAAAGGAAATCAGCCCTGAATATTCACTGGAAGGACTGATGCTGAAGCTGAAACTCCAATACTTTGACTATTTGATGCAAAGAACTGACTCATTTGAAAAGACCCTGATGTTGAAAAGACTGAAGGAGGAAGTAGAAGGGGATGACAGAGGATGAGATGATTGTATGGCATCACCAACTCAATGGACAAGAGTTTGAGTAAACTCCAGGAGTTGGTGATGGACAGCGAGGCCTGGCGTGCTGCATCCATGGGGTCATAAAGAGTCAGACACAACTGAGCAACTGAACTGAACTGAAGTGATATGGCCTATTTAATCATTCTCTTATTTTTAGACGTCTACATTGTTTTTCTAACATTGTTATAAATAAAACTGCAATGAATATCTTTGCACATGTCCTGTGTATATGTGGGGAAATTCCTAGAAGTCAAAAGGTATATGCATTTTACATTTTGGCCAAATGGCCTTCTGCAGCAATCCAACCAGTTCCACTAATTGTGTGTGAGTTACCTGCAATGCTTTACTCTCATGCACAAACTGTCCTAAACTTTTTGATATTTGCAGATCTGATGAATAAAAAATAGTATATAATTTGCATTTTGTTTGTTTGATTATAAATGAGTGTGAATCATTTTAAATGTCGAAGAACTTTTATTTTTTTTCCTGCTGTTTATATCTTTTGCTCATTTTTGTTCTATTTAGGATTTGGTTATTTTTATTAATTTGTAATTGCTCTTTATAGCATTAAAGAAATTAGCCCTCTGTATGTAACATTTATGGTAAATAGGATTATTTAAGTCTCTTACCTTTTAAAAATTTCATTATCCTTATTATACATACTTTCTCATTTTAGGATAGGTCATGTTTACTACTGTTATAGATATAATTCATCTGTTTTCTTCTATGGTCTGGATTTGGTGTCAATCTTAGAATGGTTGATTCCTAGATGTTTTTTAAAAGCTTATCTTCTTCTAATTGTTAGTTTTACTTTTCTTGTTTACATCTCTAATCTACCTGAAATGTATTTTGGAATAATGAGTGAAATATTGAATATAATATTTGCCTCAATCCATTTATTGACTAACCATCTTTACTCCACAGGAGGCAATGCTACTTTGTTTCATTTAATTTGTTTTACCCAATAAATTACATTAAGATACATACATTTTAAAAAATAAAAAATATAATGTTTTAGTAATTAGCTAGCCTAGTTTCCCCTATATTTTGTCATTTTTCAGCATTTCTCTGGTCTGATTCCCATATTGTTCTTCAGAGGAGCAAGTAGTGGGATTTAGGAAGGTTTTCTTTTTTTTTCTCTAAAGTAATATAATTCTATTTAAATTTATTTTTTAAACTTCAAACAAGAAAAGTTGTTTTGTTGTTGTTGATAAGAAGAGAAGATAAACCCCTAAGGTGCAGATATGACATTAAATAAATTCCCTCTCCCCCTACTGCTCCCCTCAACAAACTATCTCTAACAACAACATCATTCCAGTGGGTTTTCCCTCAGAAGAACGTTTCTGCATTTAGGTATCCCATTGTTGTTATGTGGGAAGTGGAGCATATTATCCGAATCCCTACAACAAAAGAAAATGGTGAGTATATATTTTTTTTCTCTTTTGCCATGTTTTCTGATCTAGTTTCCACTAATTAAGCAGCAGTTTAGTCCCTTACACTTTGAAGTTTCACTCATTACCTGGCTTCTGTAAGTCAACAAAAGGCAACATCTGAAGCTCTCAGGATTGGGCCATCACTTTGCGGACTGCTAATTGAATGTAATTACTTTATTTTGTGCCAGGGTTCATACTTGTAACATTGCCTTGTAATAATTTAAATTGTCTGCATACTGCAAGGGGACTGTTTGACGCCAGAGTGGAGACGGCCAGGCAGCCACTTGGGCCTTAGAAGCAAAGTCCAAAGTAAGTAGACATTGTCATTTGGCTACCTACTCATTAGCTTCCCTCCATGCTGTCTGTTGTTTTGTGTGGACAGGATGTGTAGTCACTGAATCTTGCCCCTAAAAATATCTGTGAAAACATGCATTTGGGATGTACAGTAATTGGTTGCTTAGTTGATCGCAGATATTTTTAAAGACCTTGGGAAAAGGCAAGGTATTTTTAAACCATGACCTTACAATACCACTTTACTTTTCTCTCCCTTTCTCTCTCTCACTCTCTGTTCCTCCCTCCCTCCCTCCAAAAAGAGAGGAAGATAGAATTGTAAGGGAGCAAGAATCAAAATGATAATGAGAAGGTAATCCTTCATTATCTCATTTTGAGATATTTGAAAGAATGGTGTGTATCCTTGAAGAATAAACTGAAGTCCTCTTGCCATTTCTCTGGCCTAATGTTTGGCAACCAGCTTGCTTCCAACAGGAAGTATTACCCAAACTTCAGTTTTTACTGCATGTTGGAAGAAAGTTTATTGTAGAAGAGGAAAATTACAAGCCTGAAGCCCTAAACAAGCTCTGGAAAAGCTCTTTGACCCACACACTAGGTGCAATCCAGGCCGAATTCTTGACTCTACTTCAGTGATTAATCACATGGTGAATCTGGTCTCACTAACTCTAATAATAGGGCTTGCTCTTGACTTTTTGTGAACCAGGCAAATAAGAACATCTTCCCTGAGTGTTAGAATCCTCCTTTTTTTGTTAATGGTGCCAGCAGGTCTACGCCACTGGCAGTTAAAGCTAATGTGAGCCTTGCATTCTCAAATAACATTCAAGTTTAAAAAGAAAAGAATGGTACAGTTTTTTAAGAAAGGGCAAAACACTTGGTAAACAGGAAAAAAATCACTGAAAAATATAAAATGAGATAAAATTTAATAAAATTACGTGTAAGTCTTACTTAAGACTAGCACTTTTAGTAAATGATTGTATGATTCTGCTTAAAACCCTTTCGTGTTTAAAAATCATGTACTTGGGTCACAAACACAATAAATTTTCTCAAGATATTTCATACTAATAAAATTAAAGTATACTTTAAAAAAATAAAATAAAAAGTGTGTCTTTAATTTATCTGAATCCCCTGCAATTATTTCTTTAAGATGATTAGAAGAATAAAATGACTACCAAAGTAAAAGATACTAATTCTTTCCCAATATGTGTATA
The DNA here is from genome assembly GCF_029407905.1 of Bubalus kerabau. Lineage (NCBI taxonomy): Eukaryota > Metazoa > Chordata > Mammalia > Artiodactyla > Bovidae > Bubalus > Bubalus kerabau. Next base: position 9,233,314 of record NC_073645.1, read on the forward strand.
TTTAGTGTGTGTGTTTCTAGATATAATTCACATACCATAAAATTCACCTTTTCAAAGTGTACAAGTCAGTAATTTTTAGTATATATATTCAAAGTTGTATGGCTATTACCACTATCTAGTTTAATAACATTTTAATCACCCAACAAAAAAACTCCATATCCATTAGCAATCACTCCCCATTTATCCCTTTCCCCACTAGCTTCTGGTGACCTCTTTACTAATTTCTGTCTCAGTAAATTTACCTAATCTGGACATTTCATGTCAATGGAATCATACAATATGTGGCCTTTGGGGACTGGCTTCTCTCAGCATGTTCTCAAGGCTTATCTACATTGTAGTGTGTGTCAGTACCTCATTTTTATGGCTAAATAATACTCCAGTGTATAGATAGACGCACTGTGTGTACCCATTCACTTCGTGATGGATATTTGGATTGATTCTACTTTTTAGTCATTTTGAAGTGCTTTTATATACATTCATATATGAATTTTTGTGCATATGCTTTCAATTCTCAGAGGTATACACCTACAAGTGGAATTGATGGGTCATATGGTAACTTTCTGCTTTATTTGTTGAAGAACTGCTAGATTGTCTTCCAGTGTGGCTGAACCCTTTTACATTTGAACCAGTAACCTATGAAGATTCCAGTTTTTCCATATCCTTACCACAGCTTTGCCTATTTGTCTATTATTTTGATTATAGTCGTCCTAGTGGATATGAAGTGTTGTCTTAAAGTTTTGGTCTGCATTTCTTTAACAACTAATGACATTAAGCAACTTTTTATGTTCTAGTTGACCATTTGTATATCTTCTTTGAAAAAATGTTTATTTAATTTTTTTGCCCAGTTTTAATTGGATTATTTGTCTTTTATTGTTAAGTTGTAAACTTTCTTTATATATTCTGGACACTAAGCCATTATCCAATATATGATTTGCAAATGTTTTCTCCCATTTTGTGGTTTGTCTTTTCACTTTATTGAAAGTGTTATACAGTTTATCTGTTCTTTTTTTCGTTTAGTTGCTTGTGCTTTTGCTGTCTCAGCTAAGAAATCATTGCCTAATCCTGTATTCTAAAGATTACTCCTATGTTTTCCTCTAAGAGTTTTATAGTTTTAGTTTTTACACTTATGTCTTTATTCCCTTTTGAGTTAATTTTTTGGATATGGTGAGAGGTAAGAATCCAGCTTAATTCTTTTGCATGAGGATATCCAGTTATTCTGGCACCATTTATTGAAAAGACTATTCTTTCCTCTCTGAATGGTCAAGGCACAGTTGAAAATTAATTGACCATGCCTGGGTTTATTTCTTTCAGTTCTATTCCATTGATTTATTTGTCTGTCCTTTTGCCAGTTCTACACAGTCTTGAATATTATAGTGTTGTAGTAAGTTTTGAAATTGAGAGGTGTAAATCTTTCACATTTGTTCTTTTTTCAAGGTTGCCTTAGATGTGTATGATAGTTTTAACATAATTATAGTAAAAATCACAACATAAATGTTTGAACTGAGAAAGCCTGGAGACATAATTTGCTTTTATAAAGTATTTTTAAAAATTCTTTTCATGCATAAATAGTTTCACATAACCTAAATGTCTGTCTGTAAACTGTTCTCCAGTAATGTTTTTAGTAAGTGGCCTAATTCATCTGAAATCCAATTAACATTTGTTTAATTAATGTTTTAGAATGCTAAATTAGCAAATATCCTGGTGCTACAGTAGCTAAGACTCTGAGCTCCCGATTCAGCGATCTTGGATTCCATCACTAGTCAGGGAACTAGATCCCACATGCCAAAACTAAGATTTTGCATGCCACAACTAAAAGATGCCATGTGTTTCGACTAAGACCCAGCACAGCCAAACAAATGTGCTGTGCTTAGTTGCTCAGTAGTGTCCAGCTCTTTGTGACCCTATGGACTGCAGCCCATCAGGCTCCTCTGTCCATGGGGATTCTCCAGGTAAGAACACCAGAGTGGGTTGCCATGCCCTCTTCCAGGGGATCATCCCAACCCAGGGATCGAACCCAGGTCTGCCGCATTGCAGGTGGATTCTTTACTAACTGAGCCACCAGGGAGGCCCAAAACAACAACAGTAAAAAAAATAAGTAAATAAACATTTAAAGAGGAAAGAATGCTAAATTATTGTGGGAGTAAATAATTCAATAGAATAGTCAGACATCTGCTTCACAGAGAAGTTGTGCTAGAATACTTACATTTTTCTTTCAGTTCTTCTGTTTATTGATTATGATCTTTAGCAAGTCACTTTCCCTTTCCAATCTTGGTATTCCTTTATGTAGTTTTATTATAACACCTTGTTCCTGGCAGCTGGAAGAAAGGAAAGGGGAGGTGGTAAGCATATGCCTTCCTCCTAAAGGCTCAATCTGAATAGTACACACATAATTCAAATTCACATATGGTTGCCTAGAAATTAGTTATGCGAATTAGGGAGGCTAGGAAACGATCTTAATTCAGAGCAACTATATTCTCAGCTAAATTCAGAGGAATTACCTGCTAGAGATGAGACAGAACAGTGATTCTTCTATCAGACTTCATGATTGAGGCCCACTAACCCTTCACCATGGGGTCGCAAAGAGTCCGACATGACTGAGTGACTGAACTGAACTGAACTGAACCCTTCGTTGAAAGATTGATGCTTTTGAACTGTGGTGTTGGAGAAGACTCCTAAGAATCCCTTGGACTGCAAGGAGATCCAACCAGTCCATTCTGAAGGAGATCAGCCCTGGGATTTCTTTGGAAGGAATGATGCTAAAGCTGAAACTCCAGTACTTTGGCCACCTCATGCGAAGAGTTGACTCATTGGAAAAGACTCTGATGCTGGGAGGGATTGGGGGCAAGAGGAGAAGGGGATGACAGAGGATGAGATGGCTGGATGGCATCACTGACTCGATGGACATGAGTCTGAGTGAACTCCGGGAGTTGGTGATGGACAGGGAGGCCTGGCGTGTTGCGATTCATGGGATCGCAGAGTCGGACACGACTGAGCGACTGAACTGAACTGAACTGAACCCTTCGTTGAAAGATTGATGCTTTTGAACTGTGGTGTTGGAGAAGACTCCTAAGAATCCCTTGGACTGCAAGGAGATCCAACCAGTCCATTCTGAAGGAGATCAGCCCTGGGATTTCTTTGGAAGGAATGATGCTAAAGCTGAAACTCCAGTACTTTGGCCACCTCATGCGAAGAGTTGACTCATTGGAAAAGACTCTGATGCTGGGAGGGATTGGGGGCAGGAGGAGAAGGGGACGACAGAGGATGAGATGGCTGGATGGCATCACTGACTCAATGGACATGAGTCTGAGTGAACTCCGGGAGTTGGTGATGGACAGGGAGGCCTGACGTGTTGCGATTCATGGGATCGCAGAGTCGGACACGACTGAGCGACTGAACTGAACTGAACTGAACCCTTTACTTGATTTGCATGGCTAGTTTATACCTTCCCAGGTGCCTCTAGTGGTAAAGAAGCCCCTGCCTACCAGTGCAGGAGATGTAAGAGATGTGGGTTCAATCCCTGGGTGGGAAAGATCCCCTGGAAAAGGAAATGGCAACCCATCCCAATATTCTTGCCTAGAGAATTCCATGGACAGAGTTAGTCCATGGGGTCACAAAGAGTTGGACATGACTGACCGGTCAATGCTTGGAACCCTTTACTTGATTTGCATGGCCAGTTTGTATCTTTCAATGAGAAAGTGTTTTACATGTTTCTAATAACACACTTTTTGTGATAATAAAAGCCTTCTCAAATGTGCAAACAAATTTCCAAGAGCCTCCAAGAATAATTTTCTTCCTTATTTTTAGGTCTGAATTTTATCAAAATACTCCAGGGACTTGATAACAAATCAAATACTACAGAGAAGTTTATAATGAAAATCAATAGTCACTCCTTCTGTACATAGACTTCAATCTGTTCCTATTTTTAATTGTTGTGGTTGTTACTTCTATAGCTATATATATTTGAACTTCCATTTCCTATTTGATCTAATTTAGACATGCATGGGGCTTTCCTGGTGGTTCAGTCAGTAAAGAATCCACCTGCAATGCAGGAGACTTGGGTTCAATCCCTGGGTTGGGAAGATTCCCTGGAGGAGGACATGGCAACCCAGTCCAGTATTCTTGATGGAGAATCCCCATGGATAGAGGAGCCTGGTGGACTATAGTCCACGGGGTCCCAGAGAGTCAGACATGACTGAGCAACTAAGCACACACACATAGATGTGTGTGCCTGAGTGCTAAGTCACTCCAGTCATGTCTGAGTCTTCATAGCCCTATGGACTGTAGCCCTCCAGGCTCATTTGTCCATGGGGATTCTCCAGGCAAGAATACTGGAATGGGTTGCCATGCCATTCTCCAGAAGATCTCCTCATTCCATGGATCAAACCTGTGGGTTTGATCTCATGTCTTGCCAGCCTCCAGAGGATCTCCTTGACCCACGGATCAAACCCGTGGATTCGGTCTCTTAAGTCTCTTATGGCTCCTGCATTGGTGGTTAGGTGCTTTACCACTAGCACTACCTGGGAAGCCCTCTAATTTAGATAATATCTATTAATTCTAATTCTCTGGCATGGGAGGTGAAGATTTTATTCACCCTCTCTATCCTATTCCCCCATCTACTCATTTGTATCAAGGGCTTAATATTTATTTTATTATTTCTTTCATTGGCTATCTTTATAATTTTTAATATGCTTACATCACTGATTCTTATTCCATTAATTTTTCAGAGTATCCTTTGACTTCTACCTTGTAAAATGAACATACTAACAACCCCACCATTTTCTCTCCTTTCTTCTGTTTATTTCCCATTTTTCTGTCAGCTACATTTTTATGTATACATTATCAAATTGGGAACAATTTCATTCCACCTGACAACTATTAATGCATAGTTTTGATACACACCTTTTCTATAAGTTGGCTCCAAGAGTTGGAGATCAATGGGTCAATAGTAGGGTTTACATTATTGTGACTAGGTAAATAATATATATTGGGTCAAGTAAAGTGCTAGAATTACATTTTCATATTTATAGGCTCATTGCCAAAACTGTTGAGCAAATTAAAGCAGATTGGTCCCAACATCAGCATCAAATGAACTTTACTTTCTTATGCCTCATCAATTACTTAAACTTCATTTGAGTTTACCTCGTGGTTGCACTTTTTTACTCAGCTTGTGTATTAATAAGTCATAAACAAATATGATATTCAGTTAACCAACATGTATCAAAGTCCATAAATATATGCATTTCCTGTGACCCAGCAATTTCATTTCTAGGGATTTAATCTAAGAGAAAAAAAACAAGCAAACATAAGATGCATGGATATCCAACACCTGGTTATTTATAAGAAAATTGGAAACCTAAGTGCCCAAAAATAGAGGTTGGATTTATATTATATTCATGTAAGAGAATAAAAAATGATGCTGTACATACATATTTATTGACATAGGAATACACCCAAAATATCATCTTATGAAAAGTGCATGCTTCAAAATAGTATATTTGGTATAATTCGAATATTTTATTGACTTGCATAATTAAAAATCATGCCTGGTTTGATCTAGAGGCTCAAATAACACTGTATATTATTATAGAGTACAGAAAAACGTGTATAATAACATTAAGAATGGTGTTCCCTGCAGTGTGATTTTGGTTTCCTTCTTTATAATTTTCTATATTTTATTAAATTTCTAAAATGAGCAAGTGTTACTTTTATAAGCAGAAAAATAGAAGTTAACTGATTCTCTTCTATTTAAAGATTTTTGGTCCCTCTTGACAATCAGAGATCATCAGAGTATAGGTTTCCAATGGACACGGTGTGGGATAACCTCCCATTTATCATAAGAGCTTCAACTTTCCTTACCTCACTTTTTACATAGGTCCTTATATTAGACTCAACCACAGTTCATCTGTTTTTTTCCACATGCTATTTTCTTTCTGTAGTCTCATGTTTTCTAATTATTTAAAGACAAATACTCATTCTTTATTTGGGCAAAATGCTATTTGTTATCCCTATCATTTGGGGTGATATTATTATAAGATATTATAATGGGTTTTTCCTTATGAATTTTCCTGTTAATCATAAATACTTCACACTAAATTTAGATATAAGGAATAACCCATTTCATCAGACCAGATGAAGTGAAAGAAGCTGCTCTTCCGGCAGACAGAGTTGAGTACTTATCCAGATAATTTGATTACTGTAAACAGTCAACTTTGCCTGAATTATCTGGATAATTGCCTCACCTCTCCATTTTACATAGCCTAAGGTTCTAGGTTTATTTTTGTATTGTAGGAGCCACTTTCTGCAGTGATCAGCAATCAGCGAAAATCAGATTATCACTGTTTAACCTTCCTGTGCCTTGGGTAATTAAGTCAACAAATTAGATGAAGGCTCCAATGCGGAAGGGGATTGGTAGACTGTGGTCAAGACACATATTTATGAATTTTCCCTTAAGCTGCTTTTCTTGAGGAAGCTTTGATAAGAAACATATGATCTCAATTATCATTAACTCTCTGTGGTTTCCGTGTTTAGGAGCTTGACCTAGACTTTAGAAGGCCTAGGACCGCCTTCGATGTGTGCTTGAGCAGTATATTGCCAGTGCCTTCGCATCTTCCGTCCTGTTATCTCACGCTGAGAAAGGGGACTTAAATCACTCTTCACACACTCATGGCAGACTCGGGCTATACTACTTATGTGGACTGCATTTAGTTTTTCTTCACTAAGAATCAAATAAGTATGTTTTTCTAATCAACTAAGCATCGTTCTTCGAGCTTATTTTACAGCATAAAATTATTTACAAAATAATTTTGTAATTATTGAAATGAAATCTCAAGGTCAAAGGGAAAATATGTAGATATGAAAATAATTCTTATCATACACAAATAAGAATTTAGCAAGAATACCACTGCTGTTGTTTGAAAATCTAACCCTGTAAATAGGGGTTTTGTTTTTGCTTTTAGAATTTTAAATTTAGTTTCTCTGTATGAAAAGGGCTTAAAGGATATCAGAATGCTTGTTCAATTGCTGATGAGTCTTAATACCATCTTTGAAGAGACAGATTGAAAAGCTACTCCAAATATTCACTTTTGATTCATGACCAGGAGCAGGGCCGACAGTGAAGACTTGTAGGAGTCGGTCAGCTGAAAGGCACAGGCTGGAAGCTCCGCTGTGGCTGAGTGCACAGTTTAAAAGGGGTGTTTCTGTCTCGTTCATACCATGTAAATACATATATACCATTTAAGGTTCAATCAGACAAAATATTCTGTCTATGATTTGCTGTGAAGAATTCTAATTGCTGCTTGCGTCTAAAATCTAAAATAGCCAGCAGATGTCACAGATGAAAGTAACTACAGAATTACAATTTTCTAAGTAAAATGAAAAATCCAGGTGAAAGTCACAGTTGCCACAAATTCCCATCACTCATCGTTTAATACTTGGGAGCTAAATTATAACTCTCTCTATAACTTTGTATTATTAATGCTTGCAAACCAGAAAAGAATAAAATAACTTATTGTTTTGCTTTTTCTATATCCTTGTTCTCTCAAATCCACACTGCTTTGGTAAGTATTCTCATAGATTTTTGGGTGGTTGGTGTTTAATTTGTTTATTTTTAATATTTTATCCAGGTTTCTAGCTCTCAACAGGGTTTTTCTGTTGGTCACATGCAACTTGGTTACAGCTGACAGCAAAATCTACAAGTATTAATAAGCCATCTCTCTATAATTTTTATTAAGAATGCTTAACAAAGTTATAAAGGTAAAGAATGCATCACCCACTTACGACATCTCCAAGTTATAGGTTGAAGCACCACAATAAAGGGAAAATCATAAAACTAGTGTATGTATGCTGTGTTAGCTTGGAACATGATTACATTCATAGAATGCCTCCATGATACTGCTGAGGAATATTCAGCACAGAACAAAGAAACACATTATTACCATGTTGTTACCTTAGGAAGCTACAGGAGAAAAAACCTTGGGTAAAGTTTCTGGGGCATCAACTTGCCAACAAGTTGATCAATTCTTATATCCTAATTCATTTCACTAGAAGTCTGTATAAGTTGTGTATATAACATATGTATGTCACAACTCTCAATTTCTATAAGCATTATGGAAAAAAGCAATTAAGAATTCAACATTTATCTTTATATTTCCTCTTCTTTCCACTAACACACACACCACAATGTCCTTCAGCACTGTACCACCATTACTGAAGAGTCAGTTCACTTAAGGGGATATATAAGTCTCATGTCTCCTCTTTGTTCCTAATATATGCAGGAATAGTAAGCTGTTAGTTTGGATAAATTCTAAAGCTTCAGTATCAGCCATATTGAAAGATACTATGTATATTGCTTTTCTAATAACTATAATTTATTTTCTTTTCCTTGATAGATCTTTTCAAGTTATCATTACTATCTCTAAACATTTTACGAACCAATAGAATTCACTTGAACTCTTATTTCAGTATCTTGTGAGTCTAAAAAAATCATCATACAAAATAAGGAAGCAAAAACACATACATACACATATAAAGAAAACAAATGTAAATTTTAAAATTTAACAAGCATTATGTATGGCTAACTATATTCTAGAAAAAAAAATACTTCATGACAAATATAAATATGCTTTTCCTGAAAAATTAACAAAAATTTAAAGAATTACTGTAAACTGAGGACTAAGATATGAGATAATAGCACGCTAATTCACAAAATATACTTTTAAATGAACTGAATATTAATTCTACTTTGAGAATTTGATGTATGTTATGAAGTCATATACAAAGCTGGCTTAAAACTCAACATTCAAAAAACTAAAATTATGGCATCTCATCTCATCACTTCATGGCAAATAGATGGGGGAAAAGTGGAAACAGTGACAGATTTTCTTTTCTTGGGCTCCAAAATCACTGTGATTGGTGACTGCAGCCACAAAATTAAAAGTCATTTGCTCCTTAGAAGAAAAGCTATGACATACCTAAACAAAATATTAAAAAGCAGAGACATCACTTTGCTGACAAAGGTTCATTTAGCCAAAGCTATGGTTTTTCCAGCAGTCATGTATGGATGTTAGACTTGGACCATAAAAGAAGGCTGAGTGCTGAAAAATCGATGCTTTTGAACTGCGGTGTTGACAAAGACTCTTGAGAATCCCTTGGACTACAAGAAGATCAAACCAGTCAATCCTAAAGGAAATGAACCCTGAATATTCATTAGAAGGACTGATACTGAAGCTGAAACTCTAATACTTTGTCCACCTGATGCAAAGTGCCAATTCATTGGAAAAGACCTTGATGCTGGGAAAGACTGAGGGCAGGAGGAGAAAAGGGTGACAGAGGATGAGATAGTTGGATGGCATCATCAATGGACATGAGTCTGCATCAACTCTAGGAGATAATGAAGCATAGAGAAGCCTGGCGTTCTGCAGTTCATGGGGTCACAAAGAGTCTCACATGACTTAGCAACTGAACAACAGCAAACCTAGTGAGAATAGAGAGTAAGATATTCTCTAGTCAGCAGCATAGATTTTTCTAGTACCTAGGGGAAATATCCCTGCAAAGAGTATTCCTGTGAATAGATGAGGCCTTGTGCTAAAAACATCAAACTAGAGTTATTTCTATAACTTACTATTATAAGAAATTGCTGAAAAATATTCACCATAAAGTAGAAATGAAGAAGAAACATATTCATTGGAAGGACTGATGCTGAAGCTGAAACTCCAATACTTTGGCTACCTGATGCAAAGAACTGACTCATTGGATAAGATCCTGATGCTGGGAAAGATTGAAAGCAGGAGGAGAAGGGGACGACAGAAGATGAGATGGTTGGATGGCATCACTGACTTGATGGACATGAGTTTGAGCAAGCTCTGAGCATTGGTGATGGACAGGGAAGCCTGGAGTGCTGCAGTTCATGGGGCTGCAGAGTTGGACACAACTGAACGACTGAACTGAACTGTGCTAAAAATATCAAAACTAGAGCTATTTTAATAACTTATTGTTATAAGAAATTGCTGGAAAATATTCACCATAAAATAGACATGAAGAAGAAATGTACTGGAAACTTAAGAATAGAAGAGAACTTAAAACCACTACTCTGACAAATAGAATATCAGGATCCAATTCATTGGAGTAAGATGGAAACTCAAATAATAAAGTAACAGATAAAAGATTCAAAGGTTGTTTATAATGGATAAAAGTTGTTTATAATAGATAAACAAAAATTGAAGGGTATGTTTTCTTTTATGTCCAATTAATTTTTAAGTTCCTGTGATCAGTCCCAGAGAAGGCAATGGCAACCCACTCCAGTACTGTTGCCCGGAAAATCCCATGGATGAAGGAGCCTGGTAGGCTGCAGTCCATGGGGTCACTAAGAGTCAGACACAACTGAGCGACTTCACTTTCACTTTCCACTTTCATGCATTGGAGAAGGAAATGGCAACCCACTCCAGTGTTCTTGCCTGGAGAATCCCATGGATGGAGAAGCCTGGTAGGCTGCAGTCCATGGGGTCGCACAGAGTTGGACACGACTGAAGCGACTTAGCAGCAGCAGTGATCAGTCCCAAGAAAAAATATTAAAGACCATCAATAAAGACCACTTTATTTTTTGTTGATTTGTTTTATGGTTCACTTGTCCTGGTGTTGAAGAATTAAAGTATTAAGATAAAAACAGTAGCTGCATTATTTGAACTTCTGTTTCCTATTTGATCTAATTTAGACATGCATGGGGCTTCCCTGGTGGTTCAGTCAGTAAAGAATCCACCTGCAATGCAGGGGACTTGGGTTCAATCCCTGGGTTGGGAAGATTCCCTGGAGGAGGACATGGCACTATGGCTACTAAAATCAGTAGCACAGTGCTAAAAAGCACTTGATAAATGATTAACTTGATCCATGTATTATTTTTCCCAGCTTGAACTGTATAAAGAAAGGATCCCCACATTCAGGGGACTGACATTCCAGAAGTTAATTTAAGATTTATTGTTGTCATTTTAAGACTAACCCTAACCCATATTTTCATTCACTAATTGATAATTTGGAGAACATTTTCTAATGTGTGTCCCACTGCTTGACCTATGAGAGGCATATGAAACCTTCTGACACCAGATACTAATAGAAAATGGGCACAAATGCTGCTTATATAGGAAAAGTAAGAGATGATTTGGGCTTCTCTGTGGCTCAGCTGTTAAAGAATCCACCTGCAATGCAGGAGACCTGGGTTCAATCCCTGGGTTGGGAAGATCCCATGGAGAAGGGAAAGGCTACCCACTCCAGTATTCTGCCCTGGAGAATTCCATGGACTGTATATTCCCTGGGGTTGCAGAGTCAGATAGGACTGACTGAGCGACTTTCACTTTCACTTTTAAGAGATGATTCAGGGCTAGGGGCGACCTAATGGTAGCAAAGAAAGCAGAGAAAAGATTACACTCACTAACATGAAGAAAGACACAAATATCGAGTTGTTGACTGCTTCAGTGTAAGATAAGCAGGATTCATGGTGGCATAAATAACAATAACTGTGATTCCATTTCCTTTACCTATTCTTAAGCTATAAATTGCTTTCCCTTTATATATATATATATTTTTTTTTCTTTTTCTTTACTAGAATTTCACTAGAACAGAACATGCATCTTCCACTCTCTCTAAAATCAATAGAATTATATCATATTCCTAATATGTGCCAATTGCTAGACAGATATGAATAAATGAAAAAAGATTGTTGTAGCCCAGGATCTTGTGCTCCCCTCTCAGATCCTCAGCTGGTGTAAGTCTTACTCAAGCCACTTGTGCTGAGAGAAGAGAAAGTATCATTCTTTAGAGGATAACAGGAATGAGGGATCACCAAACAAAGAGAAGCACAGGTACAATGTAGCCAGAAAACAAAGTCTCCATATACCAGTATGATTTCTTATCTCTAGAATTCCACTTAAAGGGCAAGCTTGCTGAACTTCTTTGTGCTCATTTGTCTTTAATATCACCTAAACTATAGAAATCTTCCATATCCAAGGCTAGTCTCAGGCCATCAGAGTCCCCTGGACCTGGCACGAGGGTGGCAGAAGTAATTAGCAAGAGATTTTAAAGGAGATATGGATCAGGAAAATCATTAGGGCACCATAATGATAATAAGCTTGAGTGAATTGAATGTAATTTTCATTTTAAAAGATGGCATTTCTTTACAAGTAAGGAAAGGGGGGTCCTTGAGAAAGGAGACGTTGCGGTGCTAAGCACTGCAAAAGACATAAACACATTATAAATGTTTTTGTGTTTGCTTCGATAAAATCTCTATTGCCCTTTCAGGCCCCAAATTTAAACTTTGTTAGCTTGAAATGGAAAACTGCTCTATCTTCGGTGTGCTCAAACTGTTCTTCATTATGAACCAGCTCTTTTCTAAAGATCTATGCTTTTCCATTCAAGATCTACAGGAAAATAAATAATACTGGTTCCAAATAGCTTCTGTAAGAGAATGTTCAGAAGTTTGATCATATGCAGATCTCTTTGTTATGATATAGTAAACCTTTGATTGCATCACTTCTATCTAAACATGTTTCTCCTGTCTCTCAGTTTGTATGGGGAAATTAAGATTGGTTTTCTTGGTTGGTTTCCTGTTTTGTTTCTCTTAAAGCACAATGGCATCAAGTTGTTCCTGGGGCTCTATGCTCTGCCGAGTCTTTTTCTTATCAATCTGCTAGAGGAAAAAAAAATGCTAAGGATGTTTATTTTTGCAATAATTAGGAAGGAATTCTAGCTTCTCTATTCTCACAGATAGCAGGAAGTACACCCATTGGCCACAGCCCTAATCCCTGAACTTCAGATTCCTTAAAAGCTCTATTATTTTAACTACCATTCTCTTAAAAAAAAAAAAAAAAAAGGCTAGTTGTGGAAACCTCAGGAAATACACAGGAAATAACTGCCTGAGAAAATGCTAGCCAGGCAATTGGGTCATATAACAAAGTGGTAAGCTCCAACCAAACACTTAAAATTCTCAAACTGTCTTTGTTTGTGACATTACATGTTTGCAAAATAATAACTGTCACAATATGTATATCATGTGTTAGAATTATCACTGTCCATTTAGGCAAAGAGCCAAGACATCTAGTTAATTGTTGACTTTTCAAGGCAAAGGGAAATGGAGAGTTAAGTCAATAATTCAGTCAATAACCTTGCTACTGAGAGAATTTGTGTTTAAAGATTCCCTAGTGATTGGCCACAGAGGCTGCCTGCCATCACTGTTCATTTTGGTTTTGGACATCCAGTTGATTCACAACTTTACAGATATATGAGACTGTGGAGACAGTGAGTCCTGGTCTTTATTCTTAAATATTTTTGGTTGATGCCTTGCACTAGAAAGAACCAATGTAAATATGAGACATTCTCGCTGATAACTCAGGACCAATCCAGATGTATGCTTATTCCACATCAAGTAAACCTGTGTTTGTATCCTAGCTTTCCTACTAGTGCAGTGTGCATGAATTTGGGCATGTTTTTATCATCATTATGCCTCAGTTTCTCTATATGTAAAATGGCAATCAGTTCAGTTCAGTCGCTTAGTCGTGTCTGACTTTTGCAACCCCATGGACTGCAGCACACCAGGCTTCCTTGTCCATCACCAACTCCCTGAGGTGGCAATAGTAGTACCCAAAATGGCAATCAGTTCAGCTCAGTCATTCAGCCGTGTCCAACTCTTTGCGACCCCATGAATTGCACCACGCCAGGCCTCCCTGTCCATCACCAACTCCCAGAGTCCACCCCAAACCAAAACCATCGTGTCGGTGATGCCATCCAACCATATCATCCTCTGTCGTCCCCTTCTCCTCCGGCCCTCAATCTTTCCCAGCATCAGGGTCTTTTCAAATGAGTCAGCTCTCTGCATCAGGTGGCCAAAGCATTGGAGTTTCAGCTTCAACATCAGTCCCTCCAATGAACACCCAAGACTGATCTCCTTTAAGATGGACTGGTTGGATCTCCTTGCAGTCCAAGGGACTCTCAAGAGTCTTCTCCAACACCACAGTTCAAAAGCATCAATTCTTCAGTGCTCAGCTTTCTTTATAGTTCAACTCTCACATCCATACATGACCGTTGGAAATACCACAGCCTTGACTAGATGGACCTTTGTTGACAAAGTAATGTCTCTGCTTTTTAATATGATGTATAGGTAGGTCATAACTTCTTCCAAAGAGCAAGGGTCTTTTAATTTCATGACTGCAATCACCATCTGCAGTGATTTTGAAGCCCAGAAAAATAAAGTCAGCCACAATCTCCACTGTTTCCCCATGTATTTCCCATGAAGTGATGGGACCGGATGTCATGATCTTAGTTTTCTGAATGTTGAGCTTTAAGCTAACTTTTTCACCATCCTCTTGCACTTTCATCAAGAGGCTCTTTAGTTCTTCTTCACTTTCTGCCATAAGAGTGGTGTCATCTGCATATCTGAGATTATTGATATTTCTCCCAGCAATCTTGACTCCAGCTTGTGCTTCCTCCAGACCAGCGTTTCTCATGATGTACTCTACATGTAAGTTAAATAAGCAGGGTGACAATATACAGCCTTGATGTACTCCTTTTCCTATTTGGAACCAGTCTCTGGTCCGTGTCCGGTTCTAACTGTTGCTTCCTGACCTGCATACAGGTTTCTCAAGAGGCAAGTCAGGTGGTCTGGTATTCCCATCTCTTTCAGAATTTTCCACAGTTTCTTGTGATCCACACAGTCAAAGGCTTTGGCATAGTCAATGAAGCAGAAATAGATGTTTTTCTGGAATTCTCTTGCTTTTTCGATGATCCAGTGGATGTTGGCAATTTGATCTCTAGTTCCTCTGCCTTTTCTAAAACCAGCTTGAACATCTGGAAGTTCACGGTTCACGTATTGCTGAAGCCTGGCTTGGAGAATTTTGAGCGTTACTTTACTAGCGTGTGAGATGAGTGCAGTTGTGCGGTAGTTTGAGCATTCTTTGGCATTGCCTTTCTTTGGGATTGGAATGAAAACTGACCTTTTCCAGTCCTGTGGCCACTGCTGTAGTACCCAATTCTCTTACAGTTTAAATGAAAAATGTATCTAAACCTCTTTGCATGATATTTGGTAAAGGGCTTCCCTGGTGACTCAGAAGGTAAAGGATCTATCTGCCTGCAATGCGGAAGATCTGGGTTCTATCTCTGGGTTGGGAAGATCCCCTGGAGGAGGGCATGACAACCCACTCCAGTATTCTCACCTGGGAAATCCCATGGACAGAGGAGCCTAGCAAATAAGTACTCATTAAACTTAGCTACTATTACTATTACTCACAATGATAACTATGACCATTATTACAACCTATACTACCACAACTACACTTACTAGGAGGAATTATATCCCCATTAACCACAAAGAGTTTGCAGTCTAATTATAAATCATTAAAGCAAGAATACCTCAAGATTTTTTTCATTATTCTGTTAAGCATAGCTAGACTGTAGAAGATCAAAATCACAGGGCTTAAGATCATCTAAGAACATAAAACAAATCTCAGCCTCCCTTCTCTAATGTCCTCAGTGAAAGGATGCAATGTCATCAGACATTGAAAACCTTTGTAGAGTACTGTTGACTCAAAATAACTGCAGAGCATTTTCTCCAGCTTTTAAATTGGTACAGTTGTTGCTGTTGTTGTTGAGTTGCTAAGTTACGTCCAATTCTTTGTGACCCCCTGGACTGCAGCACGCCAGGCCTGCCTGTCCTTCACTATCTCCCAAAGTTTGCACAAACTCACTTTATGCCGGCTACTATCTCATCTTCTGTTGCCCCCTTCTCCTCCTGCCCTCAATATTTCCCAGCATTAGGGCTTTCCCAATGAGTCAGCTCTTCGTATCAGGTGGCCAAAGTATTAGAGCTTCAGCTTCAGCATCAGTCCTTCCAATTAATATTCAGGGTTGATTTCCTTTAGGGTTGACTGGTTTGATCTCCTTGCTGTCCAAAGCACTCTCAGGAATCTTCTCCAGCATCACAGTTTGAAAATATCAATTCTTTGGCACTCAGCCTTTTTTTATGATCCAGCTCTCACATTTATACATGACTATTGGAGAAATCATAGCTTCATCTATACAGACTTTTGTTGGTATCAATTTCCTATTATATTTCATCTTTGTCCTAACCTCACTGGATGTGCCTTGATTCACTTACACAAATAGATACACACACAAATTGGCCAGAAGAAGGCAAATTGGAGAAGGAGGAAAAGGAAACCTAAAATGAGCAGCATATGACTAATTATACCTTGCAGCAACTCAGAAGAAAAAAATTGTTTACAAGATGCATGTCTTCAACCTGCATCCTCTCATCACTTCTGTTCTACCCTTTTAAAAATTTTTTTAAAGAAAATTTTATAGGCATATCATTGACTTACACTATTATGTTAGTTTCTGCTGTACAGTGTAGTGAATCAGTTACTCATAAATCTATTCTTTTTTAGATTCTTTTCCTGTATAGGTCATTACAGAGTATTGAGTAGAGTTCTCTGTGCTATACAACAGGTTCTTATTAGTTATCTATTTTACATATGGTTACGTCAATTTCAATCTCCCAATTTATCCTTGCCCTCCCCCCGCCATGCCCTGGTAACCATAAGTTTGTTTTCTACACCCATGACTGACTTCTGTTTTGTATATAAGTTTATTTGTACCCCGTTTTTTAGATTCCACACATAAGCAATTCGGCTTTGGTCTACTCTGCCTTTCTTGGCTCTTTTTTAAAAGACTTGTCTTCAGGCCATAGTAACTAGAGTGCCTATGATTGTCTTGGTGTGAAGGGTGTTGGAAACATTTAACTACAGAAGGGAAAAAAAGTACTCAGAAAAGAAAAGATGAATATAAAAAGATGCTGTCCACAAGTTTTAATATGTGTGAAAAAAAATCTCTGTTTCTTTCAAAAATCATAGTTTTCTTTATTTCTTATTAATGTAACCATATACCAGGAGTGCTTCCAGGACCTAATTCAATAGGAAAATACAATACTATATAATAAGAGTAGCAATAATAATGATATACATGTATACACATGTATATTTTTCTTTCTACAAGGTATACAAAAATACACATTATGATTGTTTTATTAGAACCCTTTTCTTGGAAGTGACAAATCCAAATCAAACTTGATTAGGAAATGGTAGAGTCATTGGAAAAGACTCTGATGCTGGGAGGGATTGGGGGCAAGAGGAGAAGGGGACGACAGAGGATGAGATGGCTGGATGGCATCACTGACTCGATGGACGTGAGTCTGAGTGAACTCCGGGAGTTGGTGATGGACAGGGAGGCCTGGCGTGCTGCGATTCATGGGGTCGCAAAGAGTCGGGCACGACTGAGCGACTGATCTGATCTGATCTGATATACATATACACATATATATATATACATATGTATATATACATATATATGTATATATATATGTATATATACATATATACATATGTATGTATACATATATACATATATGTGTATATATGTATATATATGACTATATATATATGTATATATATGCAGGTGCATGCATGCTAAGTCATTTCAGTCATGTCCAACTCTTTGCAACCCTATGGACTATAGCCTGCCAGGATCCTCTGTCTGTGGCACTCTCCAGGCAGGAATACTACAGTAGGTTGCCATGCCCTTCTTCTCCAGGGAATCTTCCCAACCCAGGGATTAAGTCCACTTCTCTTATATCTCCTGAATTGGCTGCAGGTTCTTTACCCCTAGCTCTAACTAGGGAGCCCATATATTGGTCCCTATAACCAAACCCCAAGAAAACCAGTTGTGGATGTAGGGGACAATTAGCTAGGACAAGAGACAATCCACAGACAGTCTCCAGACTTTTCTGACTCTGGGCTCTTGGTAAACAACTAGATCCCAATCACAGTCTTGCCATCAGAGAAAGGCTGAGAGATACTTTCTATCGTTTGTGTTCAAAAATCGTAGGAAAGGGTTCAGACTGGTTCTAACCTAAGCTGGTCCATTCATTTCTACTTCATAATTTATCAAGTGAATTTTTTGAGAATTAATTGCAGTACATTTGTACTGCACAGTGTTCACCTGGGGGCTTCCCTGGGGGCTCAATGGTAAAGAATCCTCCTGCAGTGCAGGAGATGAGGTTTGATGCCTAGACCAGGAAGATGCCCTGGAGGAGGAAGTAGCAACCCACTCCAGTATTCTTGCCTGGAAAATCTCATGAACAGAGGGGACTGGCAGTCTATAGTACATGGGGTTGCAAAGAGTCAGACATGACTTAGCAACTAAACAACAACATATTCACCTGACTTTTAAATTTTTCTCTTGAGTTCTAATGACTATATCAAGGATTTTCAATTTAATTCATGCTTACACAGACTATTTACATTGAGGAAAATGAAGCATTTCAGAAATTTAACTCTCTACTTAAATCAACATTTCTATATCTCTTAGTTGTGGCTATGGACTACCTCTTGTATTGTTTTACTTTTCACACTTAAAAATAAAATCACTATATATAGGGAGAACCACACTAAATGCAGCCAATATAATAATAATACATTTGCTTTTATATAATTCTTTTTAATTTTCTCAAAATTTGTTAACTGTATAATGGAGTTTTCAGGATTTTAGAAGAATTAAGAGCAAACAACACTCAAGCTCTTTATGAAAATCCAATCAGAAACCTATCAACTAAAACCAACAAACTCACTTAGCACAAGTGGTTATTTGCATGTTAGCGGAACTCAGCGGTGATTCTGTTAGTCATAGTTATTACTATCACAAATTAGAAGTTTGTTTAAATAAATATAAAGGGTACCTTCTCTAAGTCACATTCGAACATTACTTTCTGGTAGCCAATTCTAAAGATGAGATCAGTAACAAATGTGAGGGATTTATGAAAATGCTAGTTATGAAGGCAGGATTAGCAAATGGGAAGACTTGAAGGAAAATGTCTTTTTGGCCATTGTGAGGGGAAGGCTGAGAAGGTAGAGTAGGGGAGCGGGGGAGGTCCTTTCTCTAGACAGAAACCATAGCTCTGCTCTGGACTTTGATTATGATAACCATTTAGTCTCAAGGACCGATTTAAATGTCTTTCCCCAACAGTAAGCAAAATACAAAACAATCTTCACTGATTAACTCTGAAGCACATTTTTTTAACCTATTTTCCTTTGTCCCACCAAATGCATTCCATGTTTGCATTGGAGACATGTTACAGATGACTTACCTAAACTAATATCTTGGTTGAAGGCAGAAGGATCATTTAAGGAAAATGGGGAGATATCTGAAATATTGAGGAAACAACTTCTCTCCAGTCTCCTTGAAGGGAGGAAACAGATTGGCCAAGAGTGTTTATTTAAATTACTAAATTACCTTTACAGTGACTTGAGGCCAGGGAGGTACTTATTTGCAAAGCTGTAATAGAATGTCTTTAGCAGGAAATCTTAAATAAGGGCAAAACCACTTCAGGACCTTGGCTGGAATTTTGAACTATGAACATTAAGCAATCAGCAGGAAAATAATATAACATTATTTCATTGATATAAACTAAACTATAAGTAAGCAGAAATAAAGGAAGGAATAAATAGACTACATTGCTTTCAGTACTAAATTTCCCTGGCAAGGAAGAAAATAAAAAAGGAAAACATAATTGGTTTTAAAAGCAGAGCAATATATTTCAAAAGATCTTAAAAAACTGATCATTAACACCAAAGATCTATCAAAACTGGGAAAGGGTGAAATAAGAAGAAAAAACACATAGCATGTTTTCCTTTCTTGAGCTTTTTTTAGTCTCTCAGTGCCAAGGAATTAGGACAGCAAGCTGAAATGATTTATGAAATGAAAAATTCCTGCCCACCCAGTTCACAGACAGTCATGTGCAATAACTACTGTGTTCTGCTATTTGCCATAATGTTTAGCTCAAATGTAGCCAGAAAAATCCCACTATAGTCAGAAGAGTCAACCATAAAAAGAAACAGATTCCCTTACATTTCTCTCATGTGTTTGTACACAGGCACACAGGAAAATAATACAATCGTATTTTTGCACACATTGGTAATTTCCCTTATATCTTATTCTTTTGCTTTTCTTTTTTTTTCTTTCAAATTTAATTCACTTTTACTTTTGAAGTAATTCCTATATAAACACCTCTTTTCTCCATCTCAATCCCCTCACCCTGTTTCCTCTCCAAAAGACTCAGAAACAGGTTGTTCCCTGAGTAATTTAGCAAATAACCACTCATGCAGATTGAATGATTGTGCCACAAAAGTGATTTTGTTAAATACTGGTTTTCTTTATGCTACTAATTAGCTTTATTAGGTATGTGACTACTCAAGAGAGTATAATCTGGTCTGAAACAGTAAATAGTGCATTTGTGTGTACTGCTATGCAAAGCTTAATAAAAATACTCAGGAGAAACTGTGAATGTTGAACGGAGAAACCACCATTAACTGACACATAGCAAGACTACGGGCAAGTCCTTCCACACATATATATTTAACTCAGAACAATATGAGGTGTTGTGGAAAAAAGGATTAAGTGGAAGTTAGTCGTACAGATTTTCCTGTGAGGACCCTACGTTTATGTTGGAAAATCGTACACAATATATCATACACAAAAAAAATCATACACAACAGATTATTTACAATGAGACCCTCCAGTAGTTCAAGGAGATGAAGAAAATGTCCCAAACTGAGAGAACTGGAAAAAGTCAGAAGTAGTGGGACTTAACATGAGTTTAAAATACCGCTTTGGATAATAATACCTGCCTGCCATGTAAGGTTCTTGTCACAGTGGATTGCCTAGAAGCGATAATTACAGCCAAACTTCAGTCTTCCCAGTTAATTATATTTTCCCATATCCTCTGGATATCTGAGCACACAGGAAAGACTGAGAAACAACAAAGCCTGGCAAGCAAGAATAATAGTCATGTAGGAAATAGTATGATGGGGTACTGTAATGGAGTCTTAATTTCATCTGTCCCATAATCTCATTGTGAGTTTTATAGGGAGGCATTTAAAGTCATCTATGCCTCAGTTTCTTAAGGATAAAAATTGTGTTGAGACTAGTAACTTTTAGAGGATGGATGGGTGGAAAGCAAAATGCTTCAAAGTGTAGGAGTCAATATTAAAACCTTGGGAAACTTTCTAATTCCAAAGGAGAAAGTCTTAAGTGACATTCTAAGGAGCTTTTAGTCATCAGCCCCACCTTTCTGCCCTTTTCTTGCCCAATACACGCAATGGGATGAGGATTACCAATTGTAAAGGAGAAATGCAGAGGGGAATAGGGGTGGGTACAAAGATGAGAAGTACCCTATTTTTTAATTCTTGTCCTTTTTGATCAGTTATTGTTTATTTGCGTATTCTTATATCTCATCCTCAAGAACTGTTTTAGGCTTACAGCTGAACTCTAAAGCACTTTTGAATTGAATTTCAGAATACTTTAACACTTGATCTAAAAACTAAATTTTATAATCTTAATGATCTTAGCACAAGGTAGAAAATTTATGTCTATATGATCTCCTGATACATGAATTTGAAGTTATTATTCTGAAGTATATATTTTTAAGATGATTTTATTGTTGACCATAGTATATTTAGATTGATGTGCTATAATCAATTTATCAAAGATTTTTTCATCAAGATCTATTTTCCAGTCTTTTCTTGTTAACCTGATTAATCCATAAATAACTAGTCCTGGTAAAAACATACTTACCAAGCGGGGAGGGTGAGGTAGAATGAATTGGGAGATCGGGATATATAAACACTGCTGCTGCTGCTGCTGCTGCTGCTGCGTCGCTTCAGTCGTGTCCGACTCTGTGCGACCCCATAGACGGCAGCCCACCAGGCTGCCCCATCCCTGGGATTCTCCAGGCAAGAACACTGGAGTGGGTTGCCATTTCCTTCTCCAACGCATGAAAGTGAAAAATGAAAGTGAAGTCGCTCAGTCGTGTCTGACTCAGCGACCCCATGGACTGCAGCCCACCAGGCTCCTCCATCCGTGGGATTTTCTAGGCAAAAGTACTGGAGTGGGGTGCCATTGCCTTCTCCATATATATACACACTACTACGTGTAAAACGGAGAACTAAGTAGAAGCTACTGTATAGCACAGAGCTCTCTTTAGTCTATACAATAAAATTTAACAAAGCATTTTTTAAAAATGTAAGCTATTTTAGCAGCCACATCTTATTGTTATCTTATGGTGGGCATTTAAAACTGTTCCTGTAGAGGTCTCTCATTATGAAACTACACAGCTGACTTTCTGAGCCATTATTCAGTCCTCTTATTTAGTCTCATCAAGTTGCATATTGTTTGTCGCAATCCACTCTTCTAACTCAAGAATTTTTAAATTTATTGTCAATTATTTAAGTAAACTAGTGGAGGTGATAAAATTCCAGTTGAGCTATTTCAAATCCTAAAATATGATGCTGTTAAAGTGCTGCACTCAATATGCCAGCAAATTTGGAAAACTCAGCAGTAGCCACAGGACTAGAAAATGTCAGTTTTCATTCAAACCCCTAAGAAAGGCAATGCCAAAAATGCTTAAACTACTGCACAATTGCACTCATCTCACACGCTAGTAAAGTAATGCTCAAAATTCTCCAGGCCAGGCTTCAGCACACATTCACAGCAACTGTGAAATTCCAGATGCTCAAGCTGGTTTTAAAAAAGGCAGAGGAATCAGAGATCAAATTGCCAACATCCAATGGATCATCAAAAAGACAAGAGAGTTCCAGAAAAATATCTATTTCATTAACTCTATCAAAGCCTTTGACTGTGTGGGTCACAAGAAACTGTGGAAAATTCTGAAAGAGATGGGAATACCAGACCACCTGACCTGCCTCTTGAGAACCTGTATACAGGTCAGGAAGCAACAGTTAGAACTGGACATGGAACAGCAGACTGGTTCCAAATAGGAAAAGGAGTACGTCAAGGCTATATATTGTCACCCTGCTTATTTAACTTACATGCAGAGTACATCATGAGAAACGCTGGACTGGTGGAAGCACAAGCTGGAATCAAGATTACCAGGAGAAATATCAATAACCTCAGATATGCAGATGACACCACCCTTATGACAGAAAGTGAAGAAGAACTAAAGAGCCTCTTGATGAAAGTGCAAGAGGATAGTGAAAAAGTTGGCTTAAAGCTCAACATTCAGAAAACGAAGATCATGACATCTGGTCCCATCACTTCACGGCAAATAGATGGGGAAACAATGAAAACAGTGAGGGACTTTATTTTGGGGGGCTCCAAAATCACTGCAGATGGTGACTGCAGCCTTGAAATTAAAAGACACTTGCTCCTTGGAAGAAAAGCCTTCATGATCAACGTAGACAGCATATTAAAAAGCAGAGACATTCTTTGCCAACAAAGTCCATCTAGTCAAAGCTATGGTTTTTCCAGTAGTCCTGTATGGATGTGAGAGTTGGACTACAAAGAAAGCTGAGTGCCGAAGAACTGATGCTTTTGAACTGCAGTGTTGGAGAAGACTCTTGAGAGTCCCTTGGACTGCAAGGAGATCCAACCAGTCTATCCTAAAGGAAATCATTCATGAATATTCACTGGAAGGACTGATGCTGAAGCTGAAACTCCAATACTTTGGCCACCTGATGCGAAGAACTGACTCCTTTGAAAAGACCTGATGCTGGGAAAGATTGAAGGTGGGAGGAGAAGGGGACGACAGAGGATGAGATGCATCACGGACTCAATGGACATGAGTTTGAGTAAACTCTGGGAGTTGGTGATGGACTCATTGGAAAAGACTCTGATGCTGGGAGGGATTGGGGGCAGGAGAAGGGGATGACAGAGGATGAGATGGCTGGATGGCATCACTGACTTGATGGACGTAAGTCTGAGTGAACTCCAGGAGTTGGTGATGGACAGGGAGGCCTGGCCTGCTGCAATTCATGGGGTCGCAAAGAGTCGGACATGACTGAGCAATTGAACTGAACTGAACTGATTTCCAGCAAATGGATCTATTCCTTAAAAATAAATAAATATACATATTCAAATGTCTCTTAGTTTTGTTCTACTGGGGTAAAGTGAATCAAATGGACCCCATTTTCATTCTCCTTTAGCATCTAAAAGTTAAAGCAGATATAGTTAGATGCAATCACTGGAACTCTTTTAGTTAGAACTAATGAAAAACCATAGTCAAAATAGCATAAGAGAAAAAATACTCAACAGACTTTGAGACCCTGTCACTAAAATCCAGGGATACATTTCCTCAAACGTGTCTGGGATCCAAGGTCTCATAGAATTCCATTAGGAAATAAGTCCAATAGCTCTCTTCATGTAGCTGGATACAGGTTAGCAATTATATATTGTCTCACTACCACAAAGAAGCTTGAGTGCCTTCCCTAAAGCTCTGGATTAAGCATTCTGATTAGCTACCTTGGTCACCTGCCCACCATTAGCTTGGGACAAGGGGTTCAGTTTCACTCCCAATCGAATCATGTGAATGTTTTCCACATGAAATGGAGGTTCTATTACCAAAAGGAAGGAAAAGGAAGAGAATAGGAAAAAATAATATGTCTGCTACACTGGGAAGATTTATAAATATGCTGAAATATGAGCACTCTGTCAACATTAGACTTTGTGACAGCTACCTCTCTTCCTAAAAATTTCATAGAGAATACCTCTTTTTTTCCTTTCGTTTTAAAATTTGTTTTTGTTTTTAAATAACTTGAGAGAAAAAGGCATAAATGGAGTACTGTGAAAGACTTGTTTAAGGGCCAGTGCTTCAATTGCAGATAATCAAAACTCTATGAATCCTACAACATTTTCTAGAATTTCTATCTGAGAAAATAATTGCTAACATTAGTTGAGCCCTTACTATGTTTATATTAGGTATAAGGCACTACTCTAAATGACTTACATGTATTAACTCATTTATAACTCACGACCCTCCTATGATACAGGAGCTCTTACCCTTATTTTTTAGACAGGAATATTGAGCACTGAGAGATTAAGTAATTAACTCAAGTCATGCAATAAAGTTGGGATGTGAACCATTCAATTACTTTATGTCATCTAACTGTTTACACAGCTTCATGGTTTTCCTTTTTTTTTTTTTTCTTTTCTTTTTTTGATAAGCTGTAGACAATGACTTGCTTTCTTTTTTTATAGGGCCTAAATTACATATTCTAGAAAACCTATAAAAATGCATAGACTTATTTCTTCCTTCAACCGTCAGCAGACTTTTCACAGGTAAACTGACAAAAATTCTCATTATGTTTTAGGCTATTTATTGGTCAAACCAAAATTAAATGCAGTGAATATGAGCTTATATCATTTTTAATATCTCTCTGATTATTAGAAAGTTTCCTAGAATGAATTTTCCATTTGGTGTTTTGAAGTTATAAACACATGGTTTGCTTCTTGCGCCTCAATTCTTAAATGAAACCACATGGAAGAGAAATGACTTAAGGCTAGTGAGAAATATGAAGTCATTTGTTCTCTATGCAGTATAGTAATGGAGTCTATGCGAATTAGCCTGGCATAAAAGACACTAGGGACTATTGGTTAGTGTTTGTTTGGTTCCAAGTAACATAAACCTAAGCCAAAAGGAGAAAGGATAGTATTAGTATTTCTCATGATCATGAAATGCACATTTTACTGAGTCTTGGTAACAACTGAAATCAAGAACTCAAGTTCTATTAAGATATTTTTTTTCTGTTTCTGATTTTTCTGTTTTATTTGTTTAATGCTAAGCAATATTTTCTCCCACCTCAGTCTGTACAGTAGAGCAAAAATACTATTAATCTAAATTTATACAGTCCTCTCAGACACCTGTAATCTTAGTCTTGATTCCAAATTCCCGGAGAAACTAACAAATTCAACTTGAATAATTTGCTTATTCCTGGTCCAGTGAGTTGTCACTATGGAGAAGATTAGAATTGGCTCAGATTTGGTCAGCTACCAACTACTGGAAAAGAGTAACACATGTGAATAGGTGAAGTGACATTTTTCAGAATAAGATGATTCTAGAAAGTCAAAACAATATGAATCCACAGTTCTGAGCCTGCTATTTAAAGTCACTTATCTGCTATCTACCTTTTTGGCTGATTGGGAACTTAAGAATTATTTTTCAATACTGTTTACAAAGATAATATTTTTTTAAACAAATTTCAAAAGGCAAAAGCCACATATTTAACTTCAGAGACTCTTCCATTGTGTGTAAAAGATTTTGACAAACTTTGCAGAGGAATACACATATTGGGTTGGCCTAAAGATTCATTCAGGTTTTCCATAAGATGCTACAGAAAAACCCAAACAAACATTTTGGCCAATCCAATAAAATTACTCAAATGGAAAACACTATAAAATTACAGAATATCATCTGATTTACATGTATTCTCATCCAAAGTACACCAGTTGCTAAGAAAGAGAAAATTTAGCTGATACAATTTTTCACCTTTCTTTCTCCTTTCTTACCAGAAGAGAAAAACTAATAAAGATTTGAAAGCCAAACATAAGAGAAACAGCTAAAAGGAGAGGGAGGAAGAAAATGAATTTCCCAACTGACTGAGGAAATTCTGATTATGGTGAGATTATTTTGAACAGTAATTGTGCTTCGGTCACTAATGGAATATAGGCTTGAGATGGAAATAAAGTTATAACAAGATACACAAAATTCCTTTTCTTGGACATTTATGTTTATATACTAAAATTTGTAGTAATTACTCAACAGCAGAATTGAGAAAATGTTTCCCATTAACTATTTTTCACATAGTTTTCCTTTAAAAAAAAAAATGTGTTCTCTAAGCCAGAGGTTGAAAATAAGGATTAAAAAAACAACAACAACAACTGATCCCCATGCCTGACAGTGCTTTTTTTTTTTTTTTAAGATTTTTCTCCCTTTGTTTCAAGGCCCTGAGAACCAAACTCTCCAACATTTTAACTATTTGGTTATATGTTCAAATGGGATGATTTCATGTGCTAGAGATTTTTATTTGTTCCTTTGAGATTTGATCTTACTTAAAGCTTAATATATGAATCTTTCTTCTTTTATCTACTTATTATCCTCAATAATAAGTACTACAAGCCTCTAGTACTTAAACAGCATCACTGGAATGAGACCTCCTTGTGTGTTATTGTTCAGTTTGCTAGTGATAAAAAAGAATCTTTTAAATATACTTCCATAGAGACCACATGTGTATCATTTAGGGCTTAATATAAATCATGAGTGGGCCTCCAGCATCCCATGAGTAAAGTCTTGAACTGGTATGCTATAGTAGTTGGTCTTTGATCCAAGGAAACCCACAATTGAATTAGCAGAGATGATTTCTTTTCTTTCTTTTTTTTTTTTTTTTTTGTTTCTTCTCTTTCTCATGCCCTTGGTAGATTTGTAGCTCAGAAAACTGTATCCCTAGAGACATATGAGGAAGCAGTGTGTGCAACTTCTCTAACTCAATAAATGACTATTAGCAAGGGAAAGTGACAAAACTAGACAGTTTAAGAGAATGAAACTTTTCATGGCCCTATGGTAATAACCTGTCATTATTCCAGAGTGGGGAGCAGAATCAAGTGATCATTATAACCAAGGGATAAGTCAAATTACACTAAGGATCACAAAGCCTTTTAGATTTACATTTTTCCTTATTTGTAGCTCTAATGGACTGAGTATCATGAAACAAAATTTCGCAGTTTGGCACTTCTGGTCTAAGTTGCCAGTTGTCCTCTACTCTCTGATCCTATCAGGCATTCAGCAAAAAGGGGCCAAGGAACCATAAGTTTATGTGCCTAAGCATGTTGGGTTACAGATAAATACTTCTCTAAGTACACTGCAAGCTCCTTATAAATACCTAGACTTCTCCTGAATATACCCCAACATTTTGTTTTATTTCTATATTTTTGTTTTATCTTACTCCCAAAAGGATTTAAAGTGACTTCTAAGATATATAAAATACTTCAAATTGATATAAATTATAAGTAGGTACGGAGAAGGCAATGGCAACCCACTCCAGTACTCTTGCCTGGAAAATCCCATGGATGGAGGGACCTGGTGGGCTGCAGTCTATGGGGTCTCTAGGACTCAGACATGACTGAGCGACTTCACTTTCACTTTTCACTTTCACACATTGGAGAAGGAAACGGCACCCCACTCCAATGTTCTTGCCTGGAGAATCCCAGGGACGGGGAGCCTGGTGGGCTGCCGTCTATGGGGTTGCACAGAATCGGACACGACTGACTCAACTTAGCAGCAGCAGCAGCAGCATAAGTAGGTAAGAAATAAGAAAAGGAAGTGCTGGTACATTAAATACATTAAATAAAGTTAAGAATGAGGCTAATTCAAAAGCCTTTATCCTGTGATCCTAGAAAGATTCACAAAATTCGTCCAACTATATAACAGGACAAGGAAAAAGGGGCATCTGAGGGATTACTTACACTTGGTTTGTCAAGATGTTTACCAGCTCATAACAATTATTTAGAAGAAGCAAAAGGGAAATATCTGAAGGCTCCTCAAGGTGGAAAAAATTCCCAACAATTTGGCACAGTGCTAAAGACACAGGCTTATTGGTTAGCAGAAAAACTGAATCTATGACTACTATCTTAAAGAATTATTTTAGATCACCCATGCTTCTGGAAAAAAAAAAAAAAAAAGAACAAAGAAAAATCAAAATGACTTTAAAAAAAAAAACATTTTTCTTTTTTGTATTTAAACAGTTTGGCAGAGACAAATTTAAGGCCACAAATGTTTAATGACAGTAGAATGTGAAGGTACATTTACTATCTTAGCAGACTTTTTGCACTGCAAGTTGGAATTACCTTGTGTGGAAATTTATGTAGGCCTTTAATCCTAACTGGTTATATCTCAACTTAAAATCTGGATGGAACAATGTGGGAAAACATGAATAGCTGGGAACATTCCTTCCAGTTTTCACCATCTGATACATGACTCATTTCTTTAGACTATAACATGGGCTTACCATGTGAGTATGCCCTGGAGTCCTTCACCATTTCACCAGGGAACTGATTTAAACTGTGTTAGAAATGTGACAGACTTTATTTTCTTGGGCTCCAAAATCACTGCAAATGGTGACTGTGGTCATGAAATGTAAAGACACTTGCTCCTTGGAAGAAAAGCTATAACAAACCTAGACTGTGTTAAAAAGCAGAGACATCACTTTGCTGACAAATGTCTGTATAGTCAAAGCTATGTTTTTTCCAGTAGTCATGTACAGATGTAGAGTTGGACCATAAAGAAGGCTGAGTGCCAAAGAATTGATGCTTTGAAACTGTGGTGCTAGAGAAGACTCTTGGAAATCCCTTGAACAGCAAGGAGATCAAACCAGTCAACCCTAAAGGAAATCAACACTGAATATTCTTTGGAAGAACTGATGATGAAGTTGAAGATCCACTACTTTGGCCACCTGATGCAAAGAGCTGACTCATAGGAAAAGGCCCTGATGCTGGGAAAGATTGAGGACAGGAAGAGAAGGAGACAACACAGGATGAAATGGTTGGTTGGATGGCATCACTGAATCAGTGGGCATGAGTTTGAGAAAACTCCTGGAGATAGCAAAGGACAGGGAAGCCTGGTGTGCTGCAGTTACGAGGTCGCAAAATATCAGACACGACTTAGTGACTGAACAACGGAAATTTTCATTTTAATGATTTTATGAAAGTTGATGTATATCTTTATATTTTTGAAATACTTCAAAATAAATAGATGAACAGACATAGAATTAACTGAACTGCTTAATCTGTTAATTAAATTGCTTAATCTGTTAAACTTGATTTGCTAATGTCTACTTTATTGACGCCTGACCAATAAAAGTGTATGCTTAGTCATTCAGTTGTGTCTGACTCTTTGCAACCCCAGGCTCAGGAGCCCACCAGGCTTCTCTGCCCATAGAATTTTCCAGGCAACAATATTGGAGTGTGTTGCCATTTCCTACTTCAGGAGATCTTCCTGATCTAGGGATTGAATGCATGTCTCCTGTGTCTCCTGTGTCTCTTGCAGGCAGATTCTTTACCCACTGAACCATCAGGGAAGCCCCAATAAAAAGCCATAGTACAGTGTTTGAAAGACTCTTGAGCCCTCCAAGAGGCAGAGATTAATCCTATTCCACTCTACCTGAGGATAGACTTAATGACTTGCTTCAAATGTTAGAGCATGGAAAGGGGGAAAAAGTAGTAGCAAATACTAGCTTAATTAAGTGATAGTTAACATCCCCAGTGATATCATGTGGATATCTTTTACTCCCGATATGATATGATGAGAAGGGCACGTCACCTGGGATATACTTCTACAAACTCTGTAAATGCAGCGTAATCATGAAAAAGCATCAGATAAACCCAGAATAACAGACATTCTACCAGATACCTAATTATTCTTCAAGACATTCAAGGTCATAAAAACTAAGAAAAGACCAAGAAACTGCCACAGACCAGAAGAGAATGAAGAGATAACATAACTAAATGCAGTATAGTAGGCTCCATAGGATTCTGGAACAGAAAGAGAATAATAGTTGGAAAACTGGTGGAATCTAAATAATTTCTGAAATTTAGTTAGTAATAAAATATCAATGTCAATGTCTTGGTTTGACCAATGTACCATGTTAACATAAGACATTAACATTGTCAAAACTGGATTAGGAATATAGAGGAACTTTGCATTATCTTTGACCATTCTTTAAATGTAAAATTAAAGCTTATTTTAAAGAAGATTCTTGAGATATCTAATATTAAATAGGCTTGTGATTATTCATTTTGGGTAAAGGATAATATCTTTAAATTTTAGAAGGAAAACCAGTAGCAAGAGAAGGTGAATTTTTAAATTAGCATAAGTTAGCTAAGAAATTTAAAAAGCATACTAGCCAGGACAACAAACAATACAAAATTCTTTGAAGCACAATGAATGTGAAAAATGACTTGTGATAATTCTGCATGAAGATAAAATTCTACATATTATTTTATAACTCCTCAGAGACATGTATTCTCCTTATATTTCCTCCCCTGTAACATGAACTTCTTCTTAGTATTAACCACATACACTTATCCCCATTATACATAGTCCCCTGAGTCTTTCTTTATAAAGTTCAAAGGGGACTTTTTTTTTTCACACCCAAATTATTCTGAGGTATTTTCCCTCTTTCTTCTTCTGGCATGTTTATCTTGTTTTAATCACCTTGCCTCTACCATGAAAAACAACAAATGGTGTCTGAGGTTCTGCTCTGTCAAACTAGTAAGCAGTGCAGGGAAGCTGGGAAGCAGCTGTTTTCCATTTCTGCTATGAGTAGAAAGAGCAGAGGTCAATGGCTGCCTGAAAGAACTGTATACCTAGTCCTACGAAATCCTCTTTAAGTATCCTGTTAGAGCAGGTACCAATGTGAAATCCATTCTCCCATATTTTATAAGGACTGTCATGCATTGGAAACAAAATTGACAGACAAACATTGTTCTATTGGTTCAAAATGAAAGAATGGAGGCTTAAAAGGGTTTTGGAAATACGCTACATTTTTCTACAAGAATATAGATACAGGACACTTATTTAATAAATTACTCAAATCTTTCTCTACAAAATAGAGATGTTTGGAAATGGGAAAAGGTAACAAAGAATTGTATTATTTTGTAGTATATTTAATCACTAACATGTGCAGAGAACTTTAGTAGTTTGCTGACATAAAAAAGTACAAGCTTAATAAACCTAAGAGGAGAAGCAATATATCATGAGGTATGAGATAAATGTTAACATTTATAATAACAAACACAGTACTGTTTTATGAGAAGCACATTGACCCGATGGCACTAATAATAAGTCTGTTTTTTTTAAAGTGTTTTTTACAGTATTTTAATAACTTGAATTTATAGTAGGAAGCTATCATCATCTACTTATTTCCTGCAGGGGGCAGAATTACCCTGGAGGAAATAGATGGTATAAAAACATGAGGAAACAAGAAACAAAGTGGAATAAAAACATTTGTATTTTCGGGAATCTGTCCTATTTGAAAATTACTTACATTATCAGTTTCTAAGAATAAAAAGATTCTTCATAAAATATTTAGCTATTGCTATCCTAGCATTTACCACTAAAAGCAATTTCTTTCAGCTCCTCAATAGAAAGATTGATTTTGTGCAATAAGTCAAAGAGAATAATTGAAGCTTTACCAGGAAGAGGACAGAATAGTTGAATCTTTCACAAGAAAATGACCCAGTGTCTTCTGAGCTTGTATGTTGCTTTCTTATGCTAACTTGACATCTCAAACATTGTTGAAAATTTCTTATTTTTCTAACTAAGCCTTTAATGAATCAAGTAAAAAGCACAGTAAACAGTTGTAGTCAGTGGTATACTGGTAATCATTTAATAATGACTTCTCTAGAAAAAAAGATTGTGTATGTGTGCATGAGTATGTACATCAGTTTATTATAAGTTATACTGATGGGAAGACTGTAAATACTTCTGTTGATTTTTCTAAGCTTTTGTAACCTTACCAAGCAACCTGTTGATTGCAATTGATAAATGTGTCTGGTCCAGATATGGATGTAGATTGATATTCTTCTTTTCTTTACCCATTAAGATAAAAGTAAAACAATGAAGACCAATGTCAGAACTTGAACCCTTCACCATGATATGAGCAACATGATAATTCTAGTTTTAAGATACTAGAAGATCATTTCCTTAATTTTCTGTGCCTCACAATGGAATAGCTGCACAACTGACACACTTTTAAGTTTAATCTGCAATATTTTCTCCATCACGTTCTCAAGTCTAGAGACTATAAAGAAATTAACTGAAGCCTGTGTTTGTAGCACTGCTTATTTCTGTGATACAAATATTCTTACTATGGCTCATTTTAAACTAATAATGTAGTATCATTTAACACAGTTATAAAATGTTGCTCAGTAGTTTACAATTATATAGCATTGCCAGTATGTAGACACAATAAACAACCTAAAGAGCATAGATAATAGCATAATGTGTAAAAAATTTAAAAATGCTGAGTTTTGGGTATTTGTTAGTTTTGTTTTTAATGTAAAAATTATTACTAAATTTAGTTGATTATAAATTTCTATATTTTTTTAAAAAATGAACTTTAAAAAAATTTTTTGGCTGTGCTGTGTCTTCATTGCTGCATGAACTTTTCTCTAGCTGCGGTGAGCAGGATCAACCCTTTAATTGCTGTATGCAGGCTTCTTATTGCCATGGCTTCTCTTGTTGCAGAGCACAGGCTCTAGGACATGAGGGCTTCGGTAGTTGCAGCACACAGGCTCGGGAGTTGCTGCTTTCAGGCTCTAGGGCATGCGGGCTTTGGGAGTTGCAGCATGCAGGTTCACTGGTTGCTGCTTTCAGGCTTTAGGGCATGCGGGCTTTGGGAGTTGCAGCATGCAGGTTCAGTGGTTGCTGCTTTCAGGCTTTAGGGCATGCGGGCTTCGGGAGTTGCAGCAGGCAGGCTTGGTGGTTGCTGCTTTCAGGCTCTAGAGCACAGGCTCAGTAGCTGTGGCACAGGGGTTTAGTTACTCTGTGGAATGTTGGATCTTCTTACATCAGGGATCGAACCTGTGTCTCCTGCATTGGCAAGCAGGTTCTTTACCACTGACCATCAGGGAAGCCCCAAATTTATATAATTTTATTTTTAATAATGGCTCATTTAAAAACCAGCTTTTAAAATTATGTAAAATTTAGCAATCCACTGGAAAATCTCATGGACGGAGAAGCCTGGAAGGCTGCAGTCCATGGGGTTCTTGAGGGTCGGACACGACTGAGTGACTTCACTTTCACCTTTCACTTTCCTGCATTGGAGAAGGAAATGGCAACCCACTCCAGTGTTCTTGCCTGGAGAATCCCAGGGATGGTGGAGCCTGGTGGGCTGCCGTCTATGTGGTCGCACAGAGTCGGACACGACTGAAGCGACTTAGCAGCAGCATTGCAATATGAGCCAGTTCCAGCACACCACTGATTGCAGCAAGAAATTTTGTGCGTTCTTTGGACAAAGGTTTAAGATAAAAATTAATAAAATTAAAGCCAACCAAGATAGACTACATTCTAGTTCATAAAACAAATCATAATGAATTTTAAATAATAGATATCATACCATGTCTGCTCTCAGACCAAAAAGAAATTGAACTAGAAATCAAGAGTAGAAAGATAACTGGAAATTTTCAAAATATTAAATAATACATATTTAAATAACACATGAATCATGGGGGAAAAAATCTCAAGAGAAATAAAAAAATTTTGAACTAGATGAAAATGAAACCACAACTGATCAGAATTTGTGGGATGCAATGAAAGCGGTACTTAGAGGGAAATTTGTAGCACTGGTTGCATATAATAGAAAAGTAGAAAAACATGAATAATCTAAGCCTTCACCTTGCTGCTGCTGCTGCTAAGTTGCTTCAGTCGTGTATGACTCTGTGCAACCCCATAAACGGTAGCCCACCAGGCTCCCCCGTCCCTCCAATTCTCAAGGCAAGAACACTGGAGTGGGTTGCCATTTCCTTCTCCAATGCAGGAAAGTGAAAAGTGAAATTGAAATCGTTCAGTCGTGCCCGACCCTCAGCGACCCCATGGACTGCAGCCTACCAGGCTCCTCCATCCATGGGATTTTCCAGGCGAGAGTACTGGAGTGGGGTACCATTGCCTTCTCTGAAGCTTTCACCTTAGGAAACCAGAAAAAGAAGAGTAAATTAAATCCAAAGTAAGCATAAGAAATAGTTAGAGCAGGGGTCAATGAAATTGGAAACAGAATATCATTAGAGAAAAATCAATGAAGCCAAAAGCTAGTTCTTTGAAAGGATCAAAGAAGAAAGGACACAAATATTCTTGTTTGAAAGAAAATAACAAAATTCTGCAAAGCAATTATCCTTCAATTAAAACATAAAGTGGCAAACAACAAAAAATTACTAATATCAAATATGATATCCCATCACTTCATAGTGAATATATGGGGAAAAGTGGAAGCAGTGGCAGTTTTTATTTTCTTGGGCTCCAAAGATAATGACTGCAGCCATGAAATTAAAATACACTTGCTCTTCGGATAGGAAAGCTATGACAAACCTAGACAGCATAATAAAAAGCAAAAACGTCAGTCTGCCAACAAAGATCCATTAGGCAAAGCTATGGCTTTTCCAATAGTCAGTTGCATATGTGAGTTGGACCATAAAGAATGCTGAGGGCCGAAGAATTGATGCCTTCAAACTGTGGTGCTGGAGAATACTTCAGAGTCTTCAGAGTCCCATGGACAGCAAGGAGATCAAACCTGTCAATCCTAAAGGAAATCAATCCTGAATATTCATTGGAAGGACTAATGCTGAAGCTGAAGCTCTAATACTTTGGCCACGTGATGCAAAGAGCCAACTCATTGGCAAAGACCCTGATGCTGGAAAGATTGAGGGCAAGAGGAGAAGGGGACAACAGAGGCTAAGATGGTTGGATGGCATCACTGAATCAATGGACATGAGTTTGAGCAAACTCTGGGATATAGTGAAGGACACGGAAGCCTGGTGTGCTGCAGTCCATGGGGTCACAGAGAGTTGAACACAACTTAACAGCTGAACAACAACAACTATATGTGTAAGTAATGTTAGTTGCTCTTACAAGCACTATAAAGATGCGTAAGGTGATTACTGAATTAATAGAAGAGAAAAATACACACAAGGTAGGTGCTTTAGGCCAGGCTAAGTTCATACAAAACACAGAGGAATGCCGGACTGGTAGAAAGCCTGGCAGCAAAGGCATAACCACTATGGGGACTGAGGAAGCACTAAACACAAATAGCCCTTTAGGAAGTTTGTAAATAAGAATAGCAGCTTGAAGAGAAAGCAGAATTGAGAGAATCTGTGTTTAGAATACAGCTATTGAAGACGGAGTTTCAAGAAGTCAAGAGAAGAATTGCTACTGTGAGTACTGAGATCAATCCTAAAGGAAAAGGTTCACCTGGTCAAAGAACTGGGGTGTTTCTTTCTTGAGAAAAAACAAAAAAATTTAAATAACAAAATTTCTGGGGCTTCCCTCACTGGTCATAGGTAAAGAAGCCACCTACAGAGCAGAAGCCACAGGTGACACGAATTCAATCCCTGCGTCAGATGATCCCGTGGAGGAGGGTATGGCAACCCACTTCAGTATTCTTGCCTGGAGAATTCACACAGAGGAGCTTGGCAGGCTATAGTCCATAGGGTCGCAAAGAGTTGGACATGACTGAAGTGATTTAGCATGCACACAAGCACACACAATATCAGCAATGTGGAAGAAGGCAAGGGTTGCCACGTGATTTACGAAGATAGCAGTTGTGCTCATTTGGAGCTCAAGGCTGGAGTGATAATTTTAGGAACATCAAATACTGAGTTGATTGTGGTATTTGACTTCTATGTATAAATCAAAATAATATTGAAAATAAATTAGTTGTATTGAAGTTCAACAAAGTTTTGGTATTTCCCTTGATGCACACTTTGGTTCCTTATTTTAAAATATTGAGTTATTTCAAAAGAAATTATGTTTACTGCGTCTGCTTTGATGCTGCCCCAAATTCATGTTTAGTCTGCCTATTGGGTTTCTAATAACAGAGTTTCTGGCTGGTTGCTTAGGACATGTACAAAGAACAGTATCAAGTTAGTGACTGCATAGAGTGATGGGTCTTTTCCTTAATTTTAGTTAGTTATTTGACTAATCTCTTAGGCATATACCAAACAAGATTGTTTGTTGGTAAACGAAAAAGATTGATTGTAAATGAAAAACAAAATGAATTAATAAAGTGAGAAACATTACGAGCAATCTAGATATTCTCATTTTTAGTATATCTTTTCCTCACACTATTTTATTCATGATAAAAATTTTTCTGGTGCGTATAAGTTTGTGCCTGCATTTTTGTCTGTATCAAAGCACCTAATGAACTGAAAAAATGATTAGAAATATACATAATGAACAGAGAGGCAGAGCATTCATTCCTTCCCTGAACTTTCACATGTCATAAACCAAGCATGAGGCATGCACTGAAAAATAAAGGAAGCACATTATCAACTCCAAGGGTTTTAGAGCCTAGAAGTGGAGATAAACATTAAAGTAATAATCATAAAAAATAGAATTCAGGGGGAGGAGCAAAGATGGCGGAGGAGTAGGACGGAGAGAACACTTTCTCCCCCACAAATTCATCAAAAGAATATTTAAACGCCAAGTAAATTCCACAAAACAACTTTTGAATGCTGGCAGAGGACATCAGGCACCCAGAAAAGCAACCCAAGTCTTCGAAAGGAGGTAGGAAAAAATATAAAAGACAAAAAAAGAGACAAAAGAGGGAGGGACAGAGTTCCATCCTGGGAAGGGAGTCTTAAAAAGAAAGAAGTTTCCAAACACCAGGAAACCTTCTCACTGCCGAATCTGTGCCGAGCCTTGGAAGCACAGAGGGCAACATAATAGGGAGGAAAAATAAATAAACAATTAAAACCCGCAGATTACAAGCCCTACGGTAACTCCCCCAGGGGAGAAGCAGTGCAGACGCCTGCACACGCCACTAGCAAGCGGGGGCTGGGCAGGGAGGCGCGGCGCAGGCTGCATTGCTTAGAGTAAGGATCTGGCCTGAATACCCCGAGCGCTATCTGAGCGAAATAATTTGGGCTAGCAAACCAGAATGTGGGATATCTACCACGCGAAAAGCCAGCCCTAACCTAAGACACCACCAGGCCCCCACACGGAACAAAGGACTGAACAGAGATAGCTGGCTGCAGACCTTCCCCCTCTGGTGACAGGCAGCCAGAGCCGGAAGGGGGCAATAGCAGCCCCAGAGAGACACTATCTATAAAACTGTAAGCAGGCTTCTTTGCTAACTAAGACTTCTTGGGGGTCTGGACGGTCAACATCTGCCTGAGAAGGTGCACCAGTTGTACCCCTAGATAACTGAGCAGCAGGGAGGCAATAAGTCTCAGCAATTGCGCTCGCCAAACACCTCAGCACCTGAGCTGCTCGGACCTGGGAAGGGCACAAAAAGCAGGCCCAACTGAGTCTGCGCCTCTGAGGACTACCCGAGTGCCTGAACCTGAGCAGCTTGGACCTGGGAGGTGCAAGCAGCCCAGGGCCAGCCACGGATGGTTCCTGGTGGAGCAACCTAGAGCCCGAGCAGTGTGGGCAGGGAGGCTACACGTGCTGTGAGTGGGGGCAGGCCCAGTGTGGCTGAGGCACTGCGAGCACACGCCAGTGTTATTTGTTTGCAGCATCCCTCCCTCCCCACAGCGCAACTGAACAAGTGAGCCTTTAAAAAAAAAAAAAAAAAAAAGTGTCCTCCACCGTCCCCTTTGTGTCAGGGCGGAAACCAGAAACTGAAGAGACCAGTAAACAGAAGAAGCTATAACAGAGGGAACCACCTTGGAAGCTACAGGCAATAGATTAAAACCCTGTGGTTAGTACCATCTACATAGGA
The DNA here is from genome assembly GCF_029407905.1 of Bubalus kerabau. Taxonomy (NCBI): domain Eukaryota; kingdom Metazoa; phylum Chordata; class Mammalia; order Artiodactyla; family Bovidae; genus Bubalus; species Bubalus kerabau. Next base: position 9,271,620 of record NC_073645.1, read on the forward strand.
AGGGGCCTATAGATCTTGAGAAATATAAGTCGGACCAAGGAACTAGCTGAAAATGAACTGAACCCACAATACCCACAACAAAACCAGAGAAAGTCCTAGATATATTTTTACAATCATTCTTTCTTTCTTTTTTTTAATTTTTTTAAAAAATTTTAAGTCCTCTATTATTCCTTTAATTTTCACTTTTATAACCTACTATTACTTTGCAAAAAAAAAAAAAGATCCTATTTTTTTTAAAGCAAACTTTATATATATATTTTTTATAATTTTTTGACCTTGCTTTTTTTTTTTTTCTTCTTTTCTTTAACAGTGTATTTCTGAAATTCCAAGCTCTACTCTAGATTTTTAATTTTAGCTTTTTGGTATTTGTTATCAATTTTGTACCTATATTTTTTTTATAATTTTTGTGACATTTTTTCCCTCTCTTTCTTTCTCTTCTTCTTTTATATAACATTGTATACCTGAAATTCCAAACTCAACTCTAGATTTTTAATTTATGCTTTTTGATATTTGTTATCAGTTTTGTACCTATATTTTCTTTATAATTTTTGCAACTTTGTTTTTGTTTGTTTTTTCTCTCTCTTTCTTTCTTTTTCTTCTTTTTTTTTAACATTGTATTTTTGAAATTCCAAGCTCTACTCTAGATTTTTAATTTTTGCTTTTATGTATTTGTTACCAATTTTGTACCTTTAAGAACCCAATCTTCAGTACCCATTTTTCACTAGGGAGTGAGATTACTGGCTTGACTGCTCTCTCTCCCTTTGGACTCTCCTTTTTCTCCACCAGGTCGCCTGTGTCTCCTCCCTAACCCCTCTTTACTCTACCCAACTCTGTGAATTTCTGTGTGTTCCAGACGGTAGAGAACACTTAGGGAACTGATTACTGGCTGGATCTGTCTCCCTCCTTTTCATTCCCCCCTTTTATCCTCCTGGCCACCTCTGTCACCTTCCTCCTTCTTCTCTTCTCTGTATAACTCCGTGAACATCTCTGAGCGGTCCAGTTGTGGAGTGCACATAAGGAAGTGGTTACTGGCTAACCCACTTTCTCCTCTATTGATTCTACCTCATCTCATTCGGGTCACCTCTAACTCCCTCCTCCCTCTCTCTTCTCCATGTAATGCTGTGAACCTCTCTGGGTGACCCTCACAGTGGAGAAACTTTTCATCTTTAACGTAGATGTTTTATCAATGGTGCTGTATAGAAGGAGAAGTTTTGAAACTACTGTAAAAATAAGACCAATAACTGGAAGCAGGAGGCTTAAGTCCAAACCCTGACTCCAGGGAACTCCTGACTCCAGGGAACTCCTGACTCCAGGGAACATTAATTGACAGGAGCTCATCAAATGCCTCCATACCTACACTGAAACCAAGCACCACACAAGGGCCAACAAGTTCCAGGGCAAGACATACCAAACAAATTCTCCAGCAACAAAGGAACACAGCCCTGAGCTCCAACATACAGGCTGCCCAAAGTCACCCCAAAACCATAGACATCTCATAATTCATTACTGGACACTTCATTGCACTCCAGAGAGAAGAAATACAGATCCACCCACCAGGACACCGACACAAGCTTCCCTAACCAAGAAACCTTGACAAGCCACCTGTACAAACTCACACACAGCAAGGAAATGCCACAATAAAGAGAACTCCACAAACTGCCAGAATACAGAAAGGACACCCCAAACTCAGCAATTTAAACAAGATGAATAGACAGAGGAATACCCAGCAGATAAAGGAACAGGATAAATGCCCACCAAGCCAAACAAAAGAGGAAGAGATAGGGAATCTACCTGATAAAGAATTCTGAATAATGATAGTGAAATTGATCCAAAATCTTGAAATGAAAATGGAATCACAGATAAATAGCCTGGAGACAAGGATTGAGAAGATGCAAGAAAGGTTTAACAAGGACCTAGAAGAAATAAAAAAGAGTCAATATATAATGAATAATGCAATAAATGAAATTAAAAACACTCTGGAGGCAACAAATAGTAGAATAACAGAGGCAGAAGATAGGATTAGTGAATTAGAAGATAGAATGGTAGAAATAAATGAATCAGAGAGGATAAAAGAAAAACGAATAAAAAGAAATGAGGACAATCTCAGAGACCTCCAGGACAATATTAAATGCTACAACATTGGAATCATAGGGGTCCCAGAAGAAGAAGACAAAAAGAAAGACCATGAGAAAATACTTGAGGAGATAATAGTTGAAAACTTCCCTAAAATGGGGAAGGAAATAATCACCCAAGTCCAAGAAACCCAGAGAGTCCCAAACAGGATAAATCCAAGGTGAAACACCCCAAGACACATATTAATCAAATTAACAAAGATCAAACACAAAGCACAAATATTAAAAGCAGCAAGGGAAAAACAACAAATAACACACAAGGGAATTCCCATAAGGATAACAGCTGATCTTTCAATAGAAACTCTTCAAGCCAGGAGGGAATGGCAAGACATACTTAAAGTGATGAAAGAAAATAACCTACAGCCCAGATTATTGTACCCAGCAAAGATCTCATTCAAATATGAAGGAGAAATCAAAAGCTTTACAGATAAGCAAAACCTGAGAGAATTCAGCACCACCAAACCAGCTCTCCAACAAATACTAAAGGATATTCTCTAGACAGGAAACACAAAAACGGTGTATAAATTCGAACCCAAAACAATAAAGTAAATGGCAACGGGATCATGCTTATCAGTAATTACCTTAAACGTAAATGGGTTGAATGCCCCAACCAAAAGACAAAGACTGGCTGAATGGATACAAAAACAAGACCCCTACATATGTTGTCTACAAGAGACCCACCTCAAAACAGGGGACACATACAGACTGAAAGTGAAGGGCTGGAAAAAGATTTTCCATGCAAATAGGGACCAAAAGAAAGCAGGAGTAGCAATACACATATCAGATAAAATAGACTTTAAAACAAAGGCTGTGAAAAGAGACAAAGACGGTCACTACATAATGATCAAAGGATCAATCCAAGAAGAAGATATAACAATTATAAATATATATGCACCCAACATGGGAGCACTGCCATATGTAAGACAAATGCTAACAAGTATGAAAGAAGAAATTAACAATAACACAATAATAGTGGGAGACTTTAATACCCCACTCACACCTATGGATAGATCAACCAAACAGAAAATTAACAAGGAAACACAAACTTTAAACAATACAATAGACCAGTTAGACCTAATTGATATCTATAGGACATTTCATCCCAAAACAATGAATTTCACCTTTTTCTCAAGCACACATGGAACCTTCTCCAGGATAGATCACATCCTGGGCCATAAATCTAGCTTTGGTAAATTCAAAAAAATAGAAATCATCGCAAGCATCTTTTCTGACCACAATGCAGTAAGATTAGATCTCAATTACAGGATAAAAACTATTAAAAATCCCAACATATGGAGGCTGAACAACACACTGCTGAATAACCAACAAATCACAGAAGAAATCAAAAAAGAAATCAAAATTTGCATAGAAACGAATAAAAATGAAAACACAACAACCCAAAACCTGTGGGACACGGTAAAAGCAGTCCTAAGAGGAAAGTTCATAGCAATACAGGCGTACCTCAAGAAACAAGAAAAAAGTCAAATAAATAACCTAACTCTACACCTAAAGCAACTAGAAAAGGAAAAAATGAAGAACCCCAGGGTTACTAGAAGGAAAGAAATCTTAAAAATTAGGGCAGAAATAAATGCAAAAGAAACAAAAGAGACCATAGCAAAAATCAACAAAGCCAAAAGCTGGTTCTTTGAGAGGATAAATAAAATTGACAAACCATTAGTCAGACTCATCAAGAAACAAAGGGAGAAAAACCAAATCAATAAAATTAGAAATGAAAATGGAGAGATCACACAGACAACACAGAAATACAAAGGATCATAAGAGACTACTATCAACAATTATATGCCAATAAAATGGATAATGTGGAAGAAATGGCAAATTCTTAGAAAAGTACAACTTTCCAAAACTGGACCAGAAAGAAATAGAAAATCTTAACAGACCCATCACAAGCACAGAAATTGAAACTGTAATCAAAAATCTTCCAGCAAACAAAAGCCCAGGTCCAGACGGCTTCACAGCTGAATTCTACCAAAAATTTAGAGAAGAGCTAACACCTATCCTGCTCAAACTCTTCCAGAAAACTGTAGAGGATGGTAAACTTCCAAACTCATTCCATGAGGTAACCATCACCCTAATACCAAAACCTGACAAAGATCCCACAAAAAAAGAAAACTACAGGCCAATATCACTGATGAACATAGATGCAAAATTCCTTAACAAAATTCTAGCAATCAGAATCCAACAACACATTAAAAAGATCATACACCATGACCAAGTGGGCTTTATCCCAGGGATGCAAGGATTCTTCAATATCCACAAATCAATCAATGTAATACACCACATTAACAAATTAAAAAATAAAAACCATATGATTATCTCAATAGATGCAGAGAAAGCCTTTGACAAAAGTCAACATCCATTTATGATAAAAACTCTCCAGAAAGCAGGAATAGAAGGAACATACCTCAACATAATAAAAGCTATATATGACAGACCCACAGCAAACAGTATCCTCAATGGTGAAAAACTGAAAGCATTTCCTCTAAAGTCAGGAGCAAGACAAGGGCGCCCACTTTCACCATTACTATTCAACATAGTTTTGGAAGTTTTGGCCACAGCAATCAGAGCAGAAAAAGAAATAAAAGGAATCCAAATTGGAAAAGAAGAAGTAAAACTCTCACTGTTTGCAGATGACATGATCCTCTACATAGAAAACCCTAAAGACTCCACCAGAAAATTACTAGAACTAATCAATGATTATAGTAAAGTTGCAGGATACAAAATCAACACACAGAAATCCCTTGAATTCTTATACACTAATAATGAGAAAACAGAAAGAGAAATTAAGGAAACAATTCCATTCACCATTGCAATGGAAAGAATAAAATACTTAGGAATATATCTACCTAAAGAAACTAAAGACCTGTATATAGAAAACTATAAAACACTGGTGAAAGAAATCAAAGAGGACATTAATAGATGGAGAAATATACCATGTTCATGGATTGGAAGAATCAATATAGTGAAAATGAGTATACTACCCAAAGCAATTTATAGATTCAATGCAATCCCTATCAAGCTACCAACAGTATTCTTCACAGAGCTAGAACAAACAATTTCACAATTTGTATAGAAATACAAAAAACCTCGAATAGCCAAAGCTATCTTGAGAAAGAAGGATGGAACTGGAGGAATCAACCTGCCTGATTTCAGGCTCTAATACAAAGCCACAGTCATCAAGACAGTATGGTACTGGCACAAAGACAGAAATATAGATCAATGGAACAAAATAGAAAGCCCAGAGATAAATCCACGCACATATGGACACCTTATCTTTGACAAAGGAGGCAAGAATATACAATGGATTAAAGACAATCTCTTTAACAAGTGGTGCTGGGAAAACTGGTCAACCGCTTGTAAAAGAATGAAACTAGAGCACTTTCTAACACCATACACAAAAGTAAACTCAAAATGGATTAAAGATATAAATGTAAGACCAGAAACTATAAAACTCCTAGAGGAGAACATAGGCAAAACACTCTCCGACACACATCACAGCAGGATCCTCTCTGACCCACCTCCAAGAATATTGGAAATAAAAGCAAAAATAAACAAATGGGACCTAATTAAAATTAAAAGCTTCTGCACAACAAAGGAAACTATTAGCAAAGTGAAAAGACAGCCTTCAGAATGGGAGAAAATAATAGCAAATGAAGCAACTGACAAACAACTAATCTCAAAAATACACAAGCAACTCCTACAGCTCAACTCCAGAAAAATAAATGACCCAATCAAAAAATGGGCCAAAGAACTAAATAGACATTTCTCCAAAGAAGACATACAGATGGCTAACAAACACATGAAAAGATGCTCAACATCACTCATTATCAGAGAAATGCAAATCAAAACCACTGTGAGGTACCATTTCACGCCAGTCAGAATGGCTGCGATCCAAAAGTCTACAAGCAATAAATGCTGGAGAGGGTGTGGAGAAAAGGGAACCCTCTTACACTGTTGGTGGGAATGCAAACTAGTACAGCCACTATGGAGAACAGTGTGGAGATTCCTTAAAAAACTGGAAATAGAACTGCCTTATGATCCAGCAATCCCACTGCTGGGCATACACACTGAGGAAACCAGAAGGGAAAGAGATACGTGTACCCCAATGTTCATCGCAGCACTGTTTATAATAGCCAGGACATGGAAGCAACCTAGATGGCCATCAGCAGATGAATGGATAAGAAAGCAGTGGTACATATACACAATGGAGTATTACTCAGCCATTAAAAAGAATACATTTGAATCAGTTCTAATGAGGTGGATGAAACTGGAGCCTATTATACAGAGTGAAGTAAGCCAGAAAGAAAAACACCAATACAGTATACTAACGCATATATATGGAATTTAGAAAGATGGTAACAATAACCCTGTGTACGAGACAGCAAAAGAGACACTGATGTATAGAACAGTCTTATGGACTCTGTGGGAGAGGGAGAGGGTGGGAAGATTTGGGAGCATGGCATTGAAACATGTATAATATCATGTATGAAATGAGTTGCCAGTCCAGATTCGATGCATGATACTGGATGCTTGGGGCTGGTGCACTGGGACGACCCAGAGGGATGGTATAGGGAGGGAGGAAGGAGGAGGGTTCAGGATGGGGAACACATGTATACCTGTGGCGGATTCATTTTGATATATGGCAAAACCAATACAACATTGTAAAGTTTAAAAATAAAATAAAATTAAAAAAAATAGAATTCTAAGAGAGAACATTATTAGAGGAATTTATTTAATTGATGTTACCAGTGGAGACCTCTCTGAAAAGGCATATTTTAATTAACATTTTACAATAGAGTCTTGAAGTATATTTTACCTAACTCTTGATATTTTAGAAAAACATGTGTCTAATGACCATAAGCTTTGTATCATGCACATTGAAAGTGTCAGCTGGTTAAAAAAAAAAAAATGGTGCTTAGTGGTCATGAAGAGGGTGTGTTCTGGGGTCTAACCATCTGGTTAGAGGTGCTTTCTGCTTGTAAAACCTTGGACCTACAATTCAACTTTGTACTATATGTATAGTATATGCCTTGTAAATTACTGTCAAGATGAATTGGGTTAACCTGTGCAATGTAGTTAGCACAATGACTGACCAGGTGGTAAATATTCTATACCCACTGTTGTTGTGGTGGTTAACATTAGATTTACCCTTTACAAGGGCCACATAGTTTCTGCCAATTTTTGCTCTCAGGAGGGTGCTTTTTTTGCAATATTCATTGAGAATATTCCTGTTTGCTGAGACTTTTTTTTCTTTAAATATTGTTAGTGTCAGACTAAGGTATAGACTTTGACTTGGAGACATTTTGTATTTCCACTTTACTTTTTCAAAATTACTTCTGATAGATAAATTATTATTTCAGTACTTATTTGCCTTATAGAGAGGAAGTATTATACTAGAAGTTAAGAGCATGCACCTTGGAAGGAAAGTTATGACCAACCTAGACAGCATATTAAAAAGCAGAGACATTACTTTGTCAATAAAGGTCTGTCTAGTCAAGGCTATGGTGTTTCCAGTAGTCATGTATAGATGTGAGAGTTGGACTATAAAGAAAGCTGAGTGCCAAAGAATTGATGCTTTTGAACTGTGGTGTTGGAGAAGACTCTTGAGAGTCCCTTGGACTGCAAGGAGATCCAACCAGTCCATCCTGAGGGAAATCAGTCCTGGGTGTTCATTGGAAGGACTGATGTTGAAGCTGAAACTCCAATACTTTGGCCACCTAATGCAAAGAGCTGACTCATTTGAAAAGACCCTGATCCTGGGAAAGATTGAAGGCAGGACGAAAAGGGGATAACAGAGGATGAGATGGTTGGATGGCATCACCAACTCAATGGACATGAATTTGAGTATCTCCAGGAGTTGGTAATGGACAGGGAGGCCTGCTGTGCTGCAGTCCATGGGGTCACAAAGAGTCTGACACGTCTGAGCGACTGACCTGAACTGAACTGAAGAGCATGCATTCTACACCTAGGCCACCTGGTTGGAAATCCCAGCATTACCACTTGCTGAGTGACCTAGAAGAAAATGCTTAAAGTTTCTGCAGTTCAATTTCAGCATATGTAAAATGAAAATAATAATGCTACCTATCTCATACTATTGTTATAAAAAATAAATTAGTTAATTAGATAGAGCGCTTAAAACCTTGCCTGGCACTTAAAGTCTAATAAATGTGTTAGCTATTACTATTCTTTTGTTTAATCTTTTCTGTAGCCATATGTATTAAATACAAATACTGAAAGAAATTGTAAGGTCCATGGGGCAGACATCTTTAGATCTTGGTCATTATTCTATCTTCAATACTTTGAACAGTATTTACTTAACAAATATTAAAATATTTGTTTTAAAATTAAAACATGAATAAATATAAATCAATAAGTTAAATCAATGGATGGATAAGTGAATGAATGATAAATGAGTCTCCATTTCCCAGATAAAGAAATAACAACAGAAAGTAGTTTGAGAATTTGTCCAATGCATAGCTAGCATGTAATAGGATCAACCTTCGTCTGTCTGACTATAAGACACATATGCTTAATGACACATTTGTGGTGGAATTATTCAGTAAAGCCTTGATCTTTTGTAGCAGGGTTCAGCTCAGGGAGAAGAGAAGGCAGATCAGAGAAATTACCAATGCTGGAATTTATATGGTGTGGCAGAAGAATAAAAAGAAGTCCACACATGGTTTGTGGAAAATCCTATACTAAAGCATATTCCAAATCAGAATCTTTAGGATCGTACTCTGGAATCTGCATCCCTAATGAAACCCTGGTAATTCTATGCTCATCAATGCTTTGCAAGTCCTGAGTAGAATATATTCCCAGTAGACTGAAGTGGTGGACACTGAAGTCGGGAAGTGAAAGGCAAGTAAGAATGGAACTGAGAGTGGAAAATTAAGAGAGGTTACAATTGGGAACTAAATACTAGTTTCAAAGAAAATCATGAAGAATCTCTCCAGCAAGAGAGCAAGTATTATCATTACTGGAGTAATCTTATTAAAGTGTCTTATGATCCATCAAAAGTATAATTTTATTACTTAAACTATCTGTTGAAAAAAATTTTATTTCATTGGGATTAATTTGAATAAATAGGATCATGACATTTTACAGGGGAGTTGTTATAGCATGCATTTAAGCACTGTGCAATGCAAAGCTTAACTTTCCCTCAAAATTTCTGCTTCCTGGGAACTGATTATAGTGCAGTGGCTAATTCTATGGTTGCAGTGGCAATTACAGGTATCCTAACTGCACTAAGTGGCCCCAACATTCTCACATGTCCTGTAGACACAAAAATAGCAGTGTCAAAGCTCTCATCTATACCTCACATAGTCATAAATGTAGGTCACATGTGTATAACTGGAAATGAAGTATTTTCATATTTATTTCTCAATTATTGTTGACTCAGTTCAGTTCAGTTCAGTTCAGTAGCTCAGTCATGTCCGACTCTTTGTAATCCCATGAATCGCAGTGCGCCAGGCCTCCCTGTCCATCACCAACTCCCGGAGTTTACCCAAACTCATGTCCATCGAGTCAGTGATGCCATCCAGCCATCTCATCCTCTGTCATCCCCTTCTCCTCCTGCCCTCAATCCCTCCCAGCATCAGGGTCTTTTCCAATGAATCAATTCTTCGCATGAGCTGGCCAAAGTATTGGAGTTTCAGCTTTAGCATCAGTCCTTCCAATGAACACCCAGGACTGATTTAGAATGAACTGGTTGGATCTCCTTGCAGTCCAAGGGACTCTCAAGAGTCTTCTCTAACACCACAGTTCAAAATTGTTGACTACTAAATAAAAAATCTGCCTTTCAAGTCACTCTTCTTTATAGTACTCTTTTGTAAGTATATAAATATAATGTAGCTATTGTTTCACAAAACACATTTATTTTAGATTTATATAATTTTTAAATACTCAAAGGATTTTTAATGTTCCTAAGAAATGAGAATTGAGTTTAGCAGTAGTGTGCTCACCATCTTTCACACATGATACTAATTTAGTCCTTTTCTTCACGCTAAAGAGGAAGTGCCTTTTCAATTAATAATTTAATGCATTTGCACATGATTAGATAAATATTTTGGATGTCATACTTAATATAAGAAATGGAAACTAAATGTTGTTTAAAAGTGCTATGTCAGCAATCAGTTACTAAATCTGCTTACACACACACATCTATATATCAGCAATGTTAGGTAATTCTCAAAAATAACTCACAGTCTTATATATGGAATGCTTCCAAAATATATTTCAAAATGCTTAATCAGCTCATTTTATTTAATCTAGATATTTATCTACTCCTCTTTTTGCACTTTATTTATCAAAAATTTTAAATTGACATATAGTTGATTTACAATGTTGTGCCAGTCTACTGTATAACTGAAAGTTATGCACATATAGACATTCTTTTTAAATATTGTTTTCTATTATAGTTTATCACAGGGTATTGAATCTAATTCCCCGTGTTATGCAGTAGGACCTTGTTGCTTATTCATCCTGTACACAACAGTTTACATCTGCTAATCCCAAACTCCCAGTCCTCCCTGCCCTCTCCCCCTTTGCAATCACAAGTTTGTTCTCTATATCTGTGAGTCTGTTTCTGCTTTGTAGATAGGTTCATTTCTGCCATATTTTAGATGTAAGTGATGTCATAGGATTTTTGTCTTTCTGTTTCTGACTCACTTCACTTAGTATGATAATCTCTAGCTCCATCCATGTTGCTGCAAATGGAATTATTTCATAAAGAACCACTTTTATTAATTTAATTGTAAAGTTTTGTTTTTGTTTTTTTTTTCACTTGAAGTGACCAAAATACAAATAGTTAGGAAAAATCTTAAACTTGGGGACATGTTTGTCCAAGGCATAAAAATTCCCATTTCATGTCAGTTTCCAGAAATCACAGTGCTCATTTTATTTAATCTAGATATTTGTCTATGCTCTTTTTTATTTAATGTTTTATTGGTAAATAGGGCTTTTCAGGTGGCTCGGTGGTAAAGATTCCACCTGCCAATGCAAGAGACACAAGTCCAATCCCTGGGTCTAGAAGATCCCCCGAAAGAGGAAATGGCAACACACTCCAGTATTATTACCTGGGGAATCCCATGGACAGAGGAACCTGCCAAGCTACAGCCCATAGGGTTGCAAGGAGTCAGACATGAGTAACATGAGTGACCAAGCACACATGCACATATTGGTGAATATTTAATATTTTATTCTCAAATATCTTTTCTTGTCTATCTAATGCTTTATGTCATGCTATCTAAATTTAACTTCTTCCAAGTTTCCAAAGAGCCCCTGGCTACTTTGCTTCTCACTCAACAATTTCATGGTGCTACTCTTTTGAAAGTTATTACTAAACTAATATTTTTCCCAGTCATTATTTTTAAAATGATTATTTGTTCTTACAAATTTTCTCTCATTTTATTTCCAAAATATTGCAGCATCTGAAGTTAAATTTTTTTCTTAGTCTCCTTTAATTTTTAAAATTTTATGTTATGCAACATTCTTACAAAGTCAGAAAATAGTCAGTTTATCATGTGTACTCAGCACTAAAACAGATTTTAACATTCTGTCATATTTGCTTTAGACCTTACCTTTCTAAAAAAAAAGCATTAAATCAAGAAGATGATACACAAATAGCTAAAGCCCTAACCAAAACCTTTCTCCCTCCTTCTCCTCAGAGGAAGGTATGTATGGTTTTATACATTTATTACATAAATATATTCATTAAAATATATACTATTATTATATTAATATTTGCATGAATCTTGTCATACTCTGCATCTCTTTCTACAACTTGTATTTTTACTAGTCTAATGTTTTTGAAGATCTTCCACATTTATGCTTGTAAATCAAGTTTATTCATTTTCACTGATGAACACGGTGGTGGTTTAGTCTCTAAGTAATGTCCAACTCTTTTGCTTCCCCATGGTCCACAGCCTACCAGACTCCTCTGCACTGTTTGGCTATATGAAAAATCATGATTAATTTAGTTCCCTACTGAGTGACAATTAGTTTTTTTTTTTTCTTTGCCATGAACAAATAGTCCTGCAATTATTATCTTTACATATGTCTCCATGAGAACAAATTTCTCCAGGGAAGACCGTGAGAAGAATAATTTATGACTCAGAGAGTATGCCTATCTTAAATTTTATTTTGTTGTCATTGTTGTTGTTCAGTCACTAAATTATGCCCAACTCTTTGCAACCCCATGGACTGCAGCACACCAGACTTCCCTGTCCTTTACTATTTCCCAGAGTTTGCTCAAATTTATGTCCATTGAATCAGTGATACCATCCAACAATCTCATCCTCTGTTGCCCCCTTCTCCCCCTGCCCTCAATATTTCCCATAAACAGGGTCTTTTTCCAATGAGTCAGCTCTTTGCATCAGGTGGCCAAAGTATTGGAGCTTCAGCTTCAGTCTCAGTCCCTCCAATGAATATTCAGGGTTAATTTCCTTTAGGATTGACTGGATTGATCTCCTTGCTGTCCAAAGGACTCTCAAGAATCTTCTGCAACACCACAATTTGAAAGCATCAGTTCTTCAGTGCTCACCCTTCTTTGTGGTCCAGTCATTTTCAAATTGTTCCCCAAAGTAGATGTACCAATTTGCATTCCCCCTAGTTTTATATAAGTTTCCTCTTCTCTGCCTTTTCTTCAACACTTGTCATTACCAGCAGGAGTAATGTTTTCCTAAATGATGTATATGATGCAATCCCTCTTTCTTTTGATTTGTGTTTTCCTAGTTACAGTGGACTGGAGAAGGCGATGGCACCCCACTCCAGTACTCTTGCCTGGAAAACCCCATGGATGGAGGAGCCTGGTAGGCTGCAGTCCATGGGGTCGCTAAGAGTCCGACACAACTGACTTCACTTTCACTTCTCACTTTCCTGCATTGGAGAAGGGAATGGCAACCCACTCCAGTGTTCTTGCCTGGAGAATCCCAGGGATGGGGGAGCCTCGTGGGCTGCCATCTATGGGGTCACACAGAGTCAGACATGACTGAAGCAACTTAGCAGCAGCAGCAGTTACAGTGGACAGTGGAGCCTGGTGGGCTACCGTCCATAGTGTCACAAAGAGTAGGACACAACTGAAACAACTTAGCACGCACACAAGTTACCAGTTAGTGGTGGGATTTCCCATCCATTTACATACAAACTCACACATTAGGGCTTTGATTTCAGAATGTTCACAATGCCTGATACTAGCCCAGAAGTTGTAAAATACTTAAACCCATAAACAGAAAATGTAAGCCAGCTGAGTAACAACAAAAATATAAATTTTTCAAGGTGTCTGCTTATGCCAAGTGAGGAGAGAGTTCCAACCTCAGTGAGTTAGAAATTGCATTGCTGCTGCTGCTGCTTCTAAGTCGCTTCAGTCGTGTCCGACTCTGTGTGACCCCATAGACGGCAGCCCACGAGGCTCCCCTGTCCCTGGGATTCTCCAGGCAAGAACACTGGAGTGGGTTGCCGTTTCCTTCTCCAATGCATGAAAGTGAAAAGTGAAAGTGAAGTCACTCAGTTGTATCCGACTCTTTGGATCCACTCTTAACTCATATCCCCAAAAAGTAATTTAAAAAAGTAAATGTAAGCAAATTTGTAGTTTGAAAGTCATGAGCAAAAAGCCAAACCAAAACAAAAAACCCAGTGACCACTACTTGAAAAAGCTGCAGGGGAAGGAGGATCATCAAGTGAAAGGTAGGTCTATGTGATAGCATTAACGTTAAGCAACTGTTCAGTGAAGAGTCTGAGAACTGAAAAGATTCTGTGATGATGGACTATGAATTTGAGAAAAGTACAATGGAAGTGTTAATAGATGAAATATGGGGCAAAGATGGGTTTATGTACATCCTTATAGGAATCAAAATGAGATACACACAGGATGATCTGATAGTCTATACATTCTTGTGATGCCATACTCAAAGATAAATGTCCTGGAAGAGTCAACGTTATGAAAATTGGAAGATAAGGATGATGGGAAAGTAATGTCCTCTGATCCTTATAACAAAGTTGAGGATACCTGAGAGAGTGGACTGATCTTCCTATCAGAGGACAGAAAGTATAAGAGGCAAGTTTAATTTCAGTGCTTGGGGCTTGCTCTCAGCCTTGTTAGAAGCAGGACAGTCGTATTTTTGTGTAAGCAGGAGAGCAGGGATAATTAGAACCACTGAAATATAAAAAACTCAACAGACATAACAGAAAAGTATTCATTGATATAATTTAGGAGATTTTCCCTAAAATAGATAAATGCTGAATCTTTAGTTATATGTACCAGAATATTTTATACATATCAATTAATATAAAGATATTTTCTGATTATTTAATCTAGGACAATAGACAATTTCTTTACTCATCTAGGCAGCAAAAGGTATTTTTCTACCAGATGGAAAAATTTAATCTGGCTTTAGCCTTCTCCAAAGCAAATTTAAACAGAAAAGAAAATTGAGCAATTGCCACAGAATTTCCAAGGTAAGGAAATTGTGACCCAAGGACTGCATCCAGCCATGGTGCCATTTATTGTAAGACCAACGGGCAGGTATTTTTAAACCTCAAAGAACTCAAGAAATGTAACACTCATTATCCCTCTTGAAAATACTATTCAACAATAAATTGTAGCCACTTCAGAAATAATTTATGAATAAAGAATTCAGCAATGGAGGAGCTATGTTAGAAGGTTTGTTTCTGATCTTTGAAACCTATTTAAATAGACTATAGGGAGTATGTTATTTTTCACATTTGGTGTTTGGAACTGCTTTGAGAAAACTGATGTGTATTATTTGAAATACTTCTTAAGAAAATCCCTTTCTATAAATAGAACAAAGGACAGGCCTTGATCATGCTGAAATATCCTTTGACAAAGTATAAATTTGGGGAATATTATGAAAAAAAAAAAAAAAAGCTTCTAAGTTTACTGGTTGTTTTTTTTTCCCCCACCAAAGGAACACAAAATCAGCAACAGTGAAATTCTGGGAATATCCTGGAACCAGATAAAACAATCTTATTAAACACTGAATCACGGTTAAAGACCAGTTACCCAGCAACCAAGGACTTCATCATTTCCTCCAAATCTTCCACAGTGAATTTTTTTAAATCTCATAAAACTAGGACAGACTGAAAAATCATGGAAAGAGGTAGGAAATGAAGAAGGCTGAGGGAAGGAGAAACTGAATATTATTGACTGCAAATTTGATCCAGATACCCAAAGGCTGCACTGGGTCAAGCCATTCAGGCCACAAAACACATGAAATATTCTTTTACTTCAGTCATCTGAAGAGCAGACAATAGAAGGAAAACAAGTGACAAAGGAAAATTACAAAACATTGGGACAGGAAAGAATCTGAGGCCCCAAACACTTCATTCAGCAGGTGAACTAATAGAATCAGGAAGGTGGTATAGTGAATCTATGACCCATTACATACATACAAAGGCTAAGTGGGACCTTGGGGACTCATGTTCTTTTTTTACCAATCACACTCTTTCTCGTATTTGATACAAGTGTTGTTAATTGACAGCATGCATCATTAAGTAGTAATTAACTAGTAAAATTTGGCTGTATTATCAGTAAGTTTCCATTCTGAAAGATCAAACATTTTAATATTATTTGAGCAAAAGGCAACTTTCACTGGTTTTCTAGGTTGTTTATTTCTGAAGCTTTATAAATCACTACTTTTTTTCCCATGGCCACAAACACATCATGCACTACTTTCATGTCAAATTGATAAAAAAAAATTCTTCAGTGTAAACACCTTGGCAATCAAAATTTGAAGCACACTTGGCCTGAGTCTTAAGCCTTGAATACCTGTCTAGGAATTTAAATGTCTTTAACTAAGGGGATCTAGAGCCCTATCAATTCCTACCATTGCCACAGCCATCAAAATATTGTCCTACCAACAAAATCTCTCACAATACCACTGAATTACTATCTTAGTCAGTTTGGGCTGCTAGGACAAATTTCCATAGATTGGATAATTAAACAACAAACATGCATTTCTCTGAAAGCTAGAAGCCTGAGATCCAGCTGTCAGCACAATTGGGTTCTTAGTGAGGGTCTTCTTCCTTGTTAAGTCCTCAGATTGCTTTTTCTTGGTGTGTACATGCAGAAAGAGAGAGAGATCTCATATTCCTTCCTCCTTTTACAAGGATGCTAATCCCACAAAAGTGGTCCATCTTTATGACCTCATCTAAATTAGTTTCTAAAGCCTTCACTTCCAAATATCATCACGCTGGGGATAAGGGATTTAACATAGGAATTTGGGGGAGACAAAAACATTCAGTCCACAGCAGTAATCTTATAGTTAACCCCAAACACCCTTAGGATTACATGGACACAGATGTATACTTTCTATAAACACTAAAGGAATCACTTTATTTCTAATAGGTCTATTTAATTTTTCTAGAAGATTCTTTTGAGTTCAGAAGTGGTTGCTAAGCAAAGCAGAAAAAAAGAATGTTCTAGGTATGGGATATGGCTTGTGAGAAATCTTAAAGTTGGTAGAGGATAGGATAAAACACCATCACTCTGTGCCTAGAATTGTGCTAAGTGCTTTATATAGGTTAATTTTAATTATAAACCTTATAAAATTGTTATTTTATTACTGCTATCTTGCAGCAGAGGAAATTCAGTCTTAAGAATTTGTCAGTTCTAACGAGTGACAAAGTCAAGATTTGAAGTCAGGATTCTTGATTCCAGAACTAGGCTCTTAAACATCTCACTCTGCAGCCTTTGCCAGACTATCACAATGAATAAATTTGCATCTTTAGAGTAAACTTGGTTTTTGAAGAGACAATTTCATATTTGTTTTACCTTAGCATTCAATAGCACTCTAGATTTACTTTCCTTTTCACAAAAGTTTTAATGAATAATTAACACATTTAAAAAGCTAATAATTCAACTCACCATGATTTTCTAAAGTGAAAGTGGAGTCGCTCAGTCATGTTCGACTCTTTGTGACCCTGTGGACTGTAGCCTACCAGGATCCTCTCTCTATTGGATTCTCCAGGCAAGAACACTGTGGTGGGTTGCCATTTCCTTCTCCAGGGGATCTTCCTGACCCAGTGATCAAACCCTCATCTCACATTTCCTGCATTGGCAAGCGGGTTCTTTACCACTAGCACCACCTGGGAAGCTCTAAAGCTAATAGGGAACATGAATTATTGGTAAATTAAGATCTCTATCTTAAAAGAAGATCTTAATGAAGAGGTACTTATAAAATCATGCCCTGGCCATATCTTTCTATCACTATACCATGACTGGAATGTAACTTACACAGCTGATTACTGCAAAGGCAAGAAAGAGGGAGCAATTGAACAATCTGCTGGAGAAGTGTTTCCATATGTATCCAAATAGCTGTGATAACAGAAACTGCCCCTTTCCTCAAGTTAATAGGGACAGCTCCTTTAATCTAACATCATCACCAAATAATGAGGATTAAAGGAGCAAGACAGGCAAGTTCCTCAAGAGAATGCTATAAGTTCATACCAGCTAAGGACACACAATAAAATGAAAACATGGTAAAGGATTCACTTCTCATCACAGCTCTCTCAGTTAAGTTGTGAACTTTAAGAATCATCAGTTGGACAGATCATTTCCTGGAAAATGATTTCTATTTTTTGACAGAGCATTGATTGGCTTGCAAATCATACAAATTATGTTGCTTTACAAGCTCACCAATGCTGACAATTAACCTTTAATGGGAAATGCTTAAGGAATCATCAAAATTCTGCTAAAACTCTAGAAATGCCTGTATTTCTTCTGTATTTTCAAATTATTTTGTGTTTTGCCACTATTTTTCCAAGTTTCTTTAGTGGCAGGTTAAGTCTGTTAGAAATGTATGCTTAAAACTAAAGTAACAAAAAACAGACGCATCTAAAGGGGCAGATGCTATATAAATAGTTAAGCAGCATTCTTAAGACACTATCTCAATATGTTACCTTAAATGTTGACAAATTAGAGTTACTGTTTGAATATTATTGATAAAATAATTAACAAAAATCCAGTAATAACCAACGTTCATAAACTGGCTTATCTCTTTTTCTAAAATTTTAAAGATAATTTTTATTTGCACTTTCCATTGCTGTCAGATTAAAGTCCAAACTTCTGCACATGATTTAAAATCATCTGTCCTCCGTTTGCCTCTCTTACTCCATATCTTGCCATTCTCTGGCCCAATCCCACAAACTTTATGCTCCAAAACAAATTGAGCTCATTTTTATTCAGCAGGTATGTTCTCCTTCCCATTCTGAACTTTGCAAATTCTTCATCTGAAAAAATTCTCCCTCTTCATTTTACCTAGTTATCTTTCGATTCATACAGTTGTCAGCCCCTCCCAGAAGTCTGTTCCACTCCTCTAAGACTGTATTAGATAGCCTTCTCGCATTTATCCGTATAACATTGTGGTTGTTATATGTGTGTGTGCATGCTGTCATTTCAGTCATGTCTGACTCTCTGCGACCTTATGAACTGTATTCCACCAGGCTACTCTAGCCATGGGATTCTCCAGGCAAGAATACTGGAGTGGGTTGCCATACTCTCCTCCAGGGGATCTTCCTGGCCCAGGGATTGAACTCATGTCTCCTGTGGCTCCTGCACTGAAGGTGGATTCTTTATCGCTGAATCACCAGGGAAGCTGGTTGTTATATATTCCTTCTTCATTTATATTAATATATGGCAATTGCTTATCTGCAAAGTCCATATATTCAAGGGGTCTCTCTTCCATCACTGCAGCCTTAGTTCCTAACATAAAATTTTGTGACAGATTTCAAAATATACAAGCTGCCACAGACATTCTCTCATTTGATCATCACACCTCTGTGAATGGGAGAAATAAATGCCATTGTTATCACCTCAGTTTTCAAATGGGGGCCTGAGATTCAGGGAGGTGAAATAATGAGCTCAAAAAGAGACAGATTGGTAACAAGTGTTTGAGTCTATGGACTTCCCTGGTGGTTCAGTAGCTAAGACTCTGCAGGTTCAGTCTTTGGTCAGAGAACTTAATCCCTCATGCCACAACTGAAAGTTCACATGCTCAACTAAAGATCCCACATGCCCCAACAAAGATCATAGATCCTGCATGAAACAACTAAGATCCAGCATAGTCAGATAAATACATACATATTTAAAAAGGAGTTTGATTCTAAATCTTCATAAGTCATATACTCTTTTCATTTACATGAGATCCAACCTCTAAATTAACCATACTGTCCAAACATGAGCTTTCAAAGCATAAGTAAAAGTATGCATCAATTCCTGAAAACGTATTAGTGATTTCAGAAATTGACCAGAATTTAGTGGCATCTATTCACTACAGTGGCACTTCAGTGTGGTTGAAACAATCCAAAACTAAAAACATGTTCATTCTACAAAAACTAACACAACTGTTTTCCCTGAATAGATAAAAGTTAATGTGTTTATGCATCTGCCTGTGGAGACAGGGACTGTCTGTGCCTTTCCTGGGCTATTAAATAAAGAATCCACTGTATTTGACCAAGTTTTCGAAGGAAGAATGTGTTATACTCCCTTAACCTTCCCCACCAAAAATGCTTTCTGTCAAACTCTCCCATTTCACAAATTAACCTTGTTCTATGGAAAAAGGAGAAAGTAAAATAAATGAGAGACAAGCAAAATGTCACAAACATAATGACTTTTAAAACCATGGAACTAGGTAAAACAAAAAAGATTGAAAATGGCTAACAAAAAATCCTCTGCCCAGGTGTTCTTTTATGATTTAAAATAAGGTTTATTCATTAGCCAGAGATAGTCAGATGACTGGTTTCTGCACAGAGAAACTGATATAGAAAGATAGACTTTTACCTGTTTTGAGCAGTCTTTCCTTCAACCTACAGGTTTTAGCTATGTGTACCAAAATTTTTGAATTGATGTAGAAGATCAAGAAGTTCTGGCATGAAGTAGACTTGATTCAGATTCAGAAACTGCATAAGGTGGTGGAGGTAGATATTTCCACCCCTGTCCTTCAGCTTCCATGTCAAATTATACATACTACAGGGACTTCCCCAGTGATCCAGTGGTTGAGAATCTGCCTTCTAATGCAGGGAACTTGGATTCAATCCTTGATTGGAGAACTAAGATCCCATATGCTGCAGGGCAACTAAGCCCAACTAGAGAGAAGCCAGTGTGCCACTATGAAGACCTGATGCAATCCAACAAATAAATACATAAATAAGTACAAAATAATAATATATAGTATAGATAACTCAAGAATCTGCTCCTGAAAACTTTCTATGGATTGTATTTTAAACCCTGAAATTTAAACACTTATTAAGTGAAGATTTCTTATGTAGCCAATGCTTTTCTTGGCATGGTTTTCTTTGTATTTCATCAGGGCGGGTATCTTACACTGAGGTAACACTGATTCCAATGCCCTTCCACTACCAGGACCTGGTGGTGATCAAAAAATAGGAAGACAAGAACAGGGCACAGAAAGGTTTTTAAGCTTCTGACTAAGCTTTATGACCCCATAGCTATCCAGTGTATTAACATAAGCCCTGGCATCTATGGCAAACTGACAGCAAACATTATTCACAATGGTGAAAAAGCATTTCTGGTAAGATCAGGGACAAGTCAAGGGTGACCACTCTCACCACTATTATTCAACCTAGTTTTGAAAGTTCTAGCCATGGCAATCAGAGAAGAAAAAGAAATAAAATGAATCCAGATATAAAAGAAGTAAAATTCTTACTGTTTGCAGATGACATGATCCTACACATAGAAAACCCTAAAGATATCATCAGAAAACTTCTAGAGCTAATCAATGAATTTAGTAAGGTTGTGCAATACAAAATTAATACACAGAAATCCCTTGCTTTGCTATACAATAACAGCAAAAAATAAGAAAGAGAAAGTAAGGAAACAATAACATTCACTATTAAAACAAAAAGAATAAAATATCTAGGGAAAAACCTACTGAAGGAGACTAAAGATCTGTATGCAGAAAACTATAAGACACTGATGAAATAAATCAAAGACAACACAAAAAGATGGAGCGATATACCATGTTCTTGGATTCAAAGAATCAATATTTTCAAAATGACTATATACCAAAGGCAATCTACAGATTCAAACCAATCCCTATCAAATTGCCAATGGCATGTTTCACAGAACTAGAACAAAAAATTTCACAATTTTTTGTATGGAAACACAAAAGACCCCCAATAGCCAAAGCAATCTTGAGAAAGAAAAATGGAGCTGGAGGGATCAATCTTTCTGACTTCAAACTATAATACAAAGCTAAAGTAATCAAGACAGTACAATACTGACCCAAAAATAGAAATATAGATCAATGAAATATAGATAGAAAGTCCAGAGATAAACCTATGCACCTATGGGCACCTTATCTTTGACAAAAGAGGCAAGGATATACAATGGAGAAAAGACATTCTCTTCAATAAGTGGTGACAGGAAAACTGGACAACTACATGCAAAATAATGAAACTAGAACACTACCTAACATCATACACAAAAATAAACTCAAAATGGATTAAAGACCTAAATACAAGGCCAGAAATTATTAAAGCTCATAAAGGAAAGCATAGGCAGAACACTCTTTGACATGAATAGCAAGATCCTCTTTGACCCACCTCCTAGAGGAATGGAAATAAAAATAAAAAATTAACAAATGGGCCTGAATTAAACTTAAAAGTTTTTGCATAGCAAATGAAACTATAAACAAGATGAAAAGACAACACTTAGAATGGGGGAAAATAATTGCAAATGAAACAATTGAAAAAGGATTAATCTCTAAAATATATAAGCAGCTCATTATATAATATACAAGCAGATCAATATCAAAAAAGCAAACAACCCAACTGAAAAACTGGCAGAAGACTTAAACAGACATTTCTCCAAAAAAGACATATAGATGACCAATAAACACATGACAAAACTACACAACATTGCTCATTATTAGAAAAATATATGTCAAAACTACAATGAGGTGTAATCTGTCAGAATGGCCATCTAAAACAATAAATGCTGAAGAGGATGTGGAAAAATTAAACTCTCTTCAACTGATGGTGGGAATGCAAACTGGTACAGTCACTAGAGAGAACAGTATGGAGATTCCTTAGAAAACTAGGAGTAAAACTACCACATGACCTAGCAATCCCACTACTAAACATAAACTCTGAGAAAACTATGACTGAAAAATACATATCAACAGTCTAAATGTTCACTGAAGCACTAATTAGAAAAACCAGGACATGGAAGCCACTTAAATGTTCATCCACAGATGAATGGATAAAGAAGATATGGAACATATACACAATGGAATATTCTGTTCAGTTCAGTCACTCAGTAGTGTCCGACTCTTTGCGACCCCCATGAATCACAGCACCCCAAGCCTCCCTGTCCATCATCAACTCCCAGAGTTCACTTAAACTCATGTCCATCGAGTCGGTGATGCCATCCAGCCATCTCATCCTCTGTCGTCCCCTTATCCTCCTGCCCCCAATCCCTCCCAGCATCAGACTCTTTTCCAATGAGTCAACTCTTCACATGAGGTGGCCAAAGTACTGGAGTTTCAGCTTTAGCATCATTCCTTCCAAAGAAATTCCAGGACTGATCTCCTTTAGAATGGACTGGTTGGATCTCCTTGCAGTCCAAGGGACTCTCAAGACTCTTCTCCATCACTACAGTTCAAAAGCATCAATTCTTCAGCGCTCAGCTTTCTTCACAGTCCAACTCTCACATCCATACATGACTACTGGAAAAACCATAGCCTTGACTAGATAGGCCTTTGTTGGCAAAGTAATGTCTCTGATTTTGAATATTTATCTAGGTTGGTCATAACTTTCCTTCCAAGGTGTAAGCGTCTTTTAATTTCATGGCTGCAATCACCATCTGCAGTGATTTTAGAGACCCCCTCCCCAAAAAAAAAAAATCTAACACTGCTTCCACTGTTTCCCATCTATTTTCCATAAAGTGATGGAACCAGATGCCATGATCTCAGTTTTCTGAATGTTGAGCTTTAAGCCAACTTTTTCACTCCTGCTTTCACTGTCATCAAGAGGATTTTTAGTTCCTCTTCACTTTCTGCCATAAGGGTGGTGTCATCTGCATGTCTGAGATTATTGATATTTCTTCAAGCAATCTTGATTCCAGCTTGTGCTTCTTCCAGCCCAGCGTTTCTCATGATGTACTCTGCATAGAAGTTAAATGAGCAGGGTGACAAGATACAGCCTTGACGTACTCCTTTTCCTATTTAAAACCAGTCTGTTGTTCCATGTCCAGTTCTAACTGTTGCTTCCTGACCTTCATGCAGATTTCTCAAGAGGCATGTCAGGTGGTCTGCTATTCCCATCTCTTTCAGAATTTTCCACAGTTTATTGTGATCCACACAGGCAAAGGCTTTGACATAGTCAATAAAGCAGAAATAGATGTTTTTCTGGAACTCTCTTGCTTTTTCCATGATCAAGCAGATGTTGGCAATTTGATCTCTGGTTCCTCTGGCTTTTCTCAAACCAGCTTGAACATGTGGAAGTTCACAATTCACGTATTGCTAAAGCCTGTCTTGGAGAATTGTGAGCATTATTTTACTAGCGTGTGAGATGAGTGCAATTGTGTGGTAGTTTGAGCATTCTTTGGCATTGCCTTTTTTGGGATTGGAATGAAAACTGACCTTTTCCAGTCCTGTGCCCACTGCTGAGTTTGCCAAATTTGCTGGCAATTTGAGTGCAGCACTTTCACAGCATCATCTTTCAGGATTTGAAATAGCTCAACTGGAATTCCATCACCTCCACTAGCTTTGTTCGTAGTGATGCTTTCTAAGGCCCACTTGACTTCACATTCCAGGATGTCTGGCTGTAGGTGAGGGAATCACACCATTGTGATTATCTTGGTCGTGAAGAGCTTTTTTGTACAGTTCTTCTGTGTATTCTTGCCATCTCTTCTTAATATCTTCTGCTTCTTTTAGGTCCATATTATTTCTATCCTTTATTCATCCTTAAAAAGGAGTGAATTTAAGTCAGTTCTAATGAGGTGAATGAACCTAGAGCCTATTATACAAAATGAAGTAAGTCAGAAAGAGAAAAGGGGGGCGATCCTAAGATGGCGGAGGAATAGGATGGGGAGACCACTTTCTCCCCCAGAAATTCATCAAAAAACATATGAACACTGTAAATTCTACAAAAAAAACTTCTGAATGCTGGCAGGGGACATCAGGCACCCAGAAAAGCAGCCCATTTTCTTCGAAAGGAGGTAGGAAACAATATAAAAGAGGAAAAAAAAAAAAAAGAAAGAAACAAAAAGATAGGGATGGAGATCTGTGCCAGGAAGGGAGTCTTTAAAGAAAGAGAAGTTCAGAAACGCCCAGAAACACTCTCACTGGCGAGTCTGTGGTGAGCCTCAGAAGGCAACATAACCGGGAGAAAAAATAAATAAATAATTAAATCCCACAGATAACGTGCCCAATGGTAACTCCCAGCAGAGAAGCAGCTCAGACATCCGCATCCATTACTAGCAACAGGGAACTGGGCAGGGAGGTGAGCGTTGCATTGCTTAGGGTAAGGACCGGGCCTGAATGTCCCGAGGGCAATCTGAGGGAATTAACTTTAGATAGCAAACCAGACTGTGAAATAGCTATCCTGCAAAAAGCCCTAACCTAAGACACCCCCAGGCTAGCTCACAAAACAAAGGACTGAGCAGAGCTAGCTGGCTGCGGACTGGCCAATCCCCTACTGGAGTCAGGCAAGTGAGGGCAGCCAGAGCCAGAAGGGGGCAGTCGCGGCCCCAGAGAGGCATCATCTACCAAACTGCAAGCAGGCTTCATTGCTAACCAAGACTTCTTGGGATTCTGGACGGTCATACCCACTGGGATGGTTGCAGCCAAAGATCAGCTCCCCAGAAGAGACACACGGCACACCTAAGGAGGTGCGCCTGTTCTACACCCAGAAAACTAAGCGGCAGGAACAGAGGAAGTGATAAGTTGCAGCGACCATGCTCACCAAGCACCTGGTCACCTGAGCTGCTCGGACCTACAAAGGGTACAAAACGCAGGCCCAACCAAGTCTGCGCCCTTATGGAGTACCCGAGTACCTGAACCTGAGCGGCTTAGACTTGGGAAGTGCATACAACCCAGACCAGGCCTCAGACAGTTCCCAGGAGAGCAACCTAGAGCGTAGGCAATGTAGGCAGAGAAAGCACACACACCACGAGCAGGGCAAACCCAGGGTGGCTGAGACACTCTGAGTACACGCCAGTGTTGTTTGCAGTGTTCCTCCTTCCCCAAAGCACAACTGAACAAGTGAGCCTAAAAAAGTGTCCACCACCACTCCCTTGTATCAGAGCAGAAATTAGACACCGAAGAGACCAGCAAACAGAAGCTAAAACAGAGGGAACCGCCTTGGAAGTGACAGGTGTAATAGATTAAAACCCTGTAGTCAGTACTGACTACATAGGAAGAGGCCTATAGATCTTGAGAAATATAAGCCGGATCAAAGAATTAACCAAAAATGAACTGACCTCACACTGCCCACAACACCAGAGAAAGTCCTAGATATATTATTACTATTATCACTTTTTAAATTAAAAAAATATATATTTTAAGTCCTCTATTTCTCCTTTAATTTTCATTTTTATAACATACTAGTACTTTTCAAAAAAAAAAAACCTAGTTTTTAAAGCAAACTTCATATATATATATATATATATATATATATATATATATATATATAAAATAATTCTTGTGACTTTGTTTTTTTCTTTAATATTGTATTTTTGAGAATCTAACCTCCACTCTAGATTTTTAATCTTTGCTTTTTGGTATTTGTTATCAATTTTTTACCTTTAAGAACCCAATCTTCAGTATCCATTTTTATTTGGGAGCAAGTTTAGTGGCCTGACTGCTCTCTCCCTATTTGGACTCTCCTTTTTTTCCACCAGGTCACCTCTATCTCTTCCCTTTGCCTTCTCTTCTCTAACCAACTCTGTAAATCTCTTTGTGTGTTCCAGACTGTGGAGAACACTTGGTGAAGGTGAAGTCACTCAGTCATGTCCAACTCTTTGTGACCCCATGACTATAGCCTACCAGGCTTCTCTGTCCATGGGATTCTCCAGGCAAGAATACTGGAGTGGGTTACCATTTCCTTCTCCAGGGGATCTTCTCAGCCCAGAGATTGAACCTGGGTCTCCCGCATTGGAGGTAGATGCTTTATCCTCTGAGCCACCAGGGAAGAACACTTAGGGAACTGATTACTGGCTGAATCTGTCTCTCTCCTTTTGATCCCCCCTTTATCCTCCTGGCCACCACTGTCTCCTTCCTCCCTCTTCTCTTCTTTGTATAAGGAGAAATCAAAAGCTTTACAGACTAACAAAAGCTGAGAGAACTCAGCACTACCAAACCAGCTCTCCTCAAATGCTAAAGGATCTTCTCTAGACAGGAAACACAGAAACTGTGTATAAACTTGAACTCAAAACAAAAAAGTAAATGGCAACGGGATCATACTTATCAGTAATTACCTTAAATGCACATGGGTTGAATTTGAGTCAACCCATGAGGTGAATGAACCTAGAGCCTATTATACAAAATGAAGTAAGTCAGAAAGAGAAACTGTGTATAAACTCGAACTCAAAACAAAAAAGTAAATGGCAATGGGATCATAATAATCAGTAATGACTTTAAATGCAAATGGGTTGAATTTGAGTCAACCTAATGAGGTGAATGAACCTAGAGCCTATTATACAAAATGAAGTAAGTTAGAAAGAGAAAAGGGGGGACGATCCTAAGATGGCAGAGGAATAGGATGGGGAGACCACTTTCTCCCCCAGAAAATCATCAAAACAGCATTTGAACACTGAGTAAATTCTACAAAACAACTTCTGAATGCCAGCAGGGGACATCAGATCAGATCAGATCAGTTGCTCAGTCGTGTCTGACTCTTTGCGACCCCATGAATCGCAGCACGCCAGGCCTCCCTGTCTATCACCAACTCCCGGAGTTCACTCAGACTCACGTCCATCGAGTCAGTGATGCCATCCAGCCATCTCATCTTCTGTCGTCCCTTTCTCCTCCTGCCCCCAATCCCTCCCAGCATCAGAGTCTTTTCCAATGAGTCAATTATTCGCATGAGCTGGCCAAAGTACTGGAGTTTCAGCTTTAGCATCATTCCCTCCAAAGAAATCCCAGGGCTGATCTCCTTCAGAATGGACTGGTTGGATCTGCTTGCAGTCCAAGGGACTCTCAAGAGTCTTCTCCAACACCACAGTTCAAAAGCATCAATTCTTCAGCGCTCAGCCTTCTTCACAGTCCAACTCTCACATCCATACATGACCACTGGAAAAACTAAGCCTTGACTAGATGAACCTTCGTTGGCAAAGTAATGTCTCTGCTTTTGAATATGCTATCTAGGTTGGTCATAACTTTCCTTCCAAGGAGTAAGCGTCTTTTAATTTCATGGATGCAGTCACCATCTGCAGTGATTTTGGAGCCCAGAAAAATAAAGTCTGACACTGTTTCCACTATTTCCCCATCTCTTTCCCATGAAGTGGTGGGACCGGATGCCATGATCTTCGTTTTCTGAATGTTGAGCTTTAAGCCAACTTTTTCACTCTCCACTTTCACTTTCATCAATATTTTTTGAGTTCCTCTTCACTTTCTGCCATAAGGGTGGTGTCATCTGCATATCTGAGGTTATTGATATTTCTCCCGGCAATCTTGATTCCAGTTTGTGTTTCTTCCAGTCCAGTGTTTCTCATGATGTACTCTGCATAGAAGTTAAATAAACAGGGTGACAATATACAGCCTTGACGTACTCCTTTTCCTCTTTGGAACCAGTCTGTTGTTCCATGTCCAGTTTTAACTGTTGCTTCCTGACCTGCATACAGATTTCTCAAGAGGCAGATCAGGTGGTCTGGTATTCCCATCTCTTTCAGAATTTTCCACAGTTTATTGTGATCCACACAGTCAAAGGCGTTGGCATAGTCAATAAAGCAGAAATAGATGTTTTTCTGGAACTCTCTTGCTTTTTCCATGATCCAGCAGATGTTGGAAATTTGGTCTCTGGTTCCTCTGGCTTTTCTCAAACCAGCTTGAACATCAGGAAGTTCACGGTTCACATATTGCTGAAGCCTGGCTTGGAGAATTTTGAGCATTACTTTACTAGCGTGTGAGATGAGTGCAATTGTGCGGTAGTTTGAGCATTCTTTGGCATTGCCTTTCTTTGGGATTGGAATGAAAACTGACCTTTTCCAGTCCTGTGGCCACTGCTGAGTTTTCCAAATTTGCTGGCATATTGAGTGCAGCACTTTCACAGCATCATCTTTCAGGATTTGGAATAGCTCAACTGGAATTCCATCACCTCCACTAACTTTGTTCGTAGTGATGCTGTCTAAGGCCCACTTGACTTCACATTCCAGGATGTCTGGCTCTAGGTCAGTGATCACACCATTGTGATTATCTGGGTTGTGAAGATCTTTTTTGTACAGTTCTGTGTATTCTTGCCATCTCTTCTTAATATCTTCTGCTTCTGTTAGTCAGGGGACATTAGGCACCCAGAAAAACAGCCCATTGTCTTCGAAAGGAGGTAGAAATAATATAAAAGAGAAAAAGAGAAACAAAAGAGGTAGGGATGGAGATCCGTCCCAGGAAGGGAGTCTTAAAAAAGAAATAAGTATCCAAACATGAAGAAACACTCTCACTGGCGAGTCTGTGGCGAGCCTTGGAAGGTCAGAGGGCAATAGAACCGGGAGAAAAAATAAATAAATAATTAAAACTCATAGATAACCTGCCCAACGGTAACTCCCAGAAGAGAAGCAGCAGAGACACCCGCATCCGTCATCAGCAAGGGGGAGCTGGGCAGGGAGGTGCGGGTTGTATTGCTTAGGGTAAGGACTGGGCCTGAATGTCCCAAGGGCAATCTGAGGAAACTAACTTCAAATACCAAACCAGACTGTGGGATAGCTATCCTGCAAAAAGCCCTAACCTAAGACACCCCCAGGCTAGCTCACAAAACAAAGGACTGAGCAGAGCTAGCCGGCTGCAGACTGACCAATACCCCACTGGAGACAGGCAGGTGAGGGCAGCCAGAGCCAGAAGGGGGAAATCGCGGCCCCAGAGAGGCATCATTTACCAAACTGCAAGCAGGCTTCATTACTAACCAAGACTTCTTGGGATTCTGGACGGTCATATCCACTGGGATGGTCGCAGCCAGAGATCAGCTCCCCAGAAGAGACACATGGCACACCTGAGAAGGCGCGCCTGTTCTACACCCAGAAAACTGAGCGGCAGGGACGGGGGAAGCGATAAGTTGCAGCGACCACGCTCACCAAGCATCGGGCCACCTGAGCTGCTCGGACCTGCAAAGGACACAAAACACAGGCCCAACCGAGTCTGCGCCCTTATGGAGTACCCGAGTCCCTGAACCTGAGCGGCTTAGACTTGGGAAGTGCTTACAACCCAGGCCCGGCCTCAGACAGTTCCCAGCAGAGCAACCTAGAGCCTAGGCAGTGTAGGCAGAGAAAGCACACACGCCGTGAGCAGGGCAAACCCAGGGTGGCTGAGACCCTGCGAGTACACGCCAGTGTTATTTGTTTGCGGTGTTCCTCCTTCCCCACAGCACAACTGAACAAGTGAGCCTAAAAAAGTGTCCACCACCACTCCCTTGTGTTAGGGCAGAAATTAGACACTGAAGAGACCAGCAAACAAAAGCTAAAACAGAGGGAACCGCCTTGGAAGTGACAGGTGTAATAGATTAAAACCCTGTAGTCAGTACTGACTATATAGGAAGGGGCCTACAGATCTTGAGTAATATAAGCAGGATCAAGAAACTATCCAAAAATGAACTGACCTCACACTGCCCACAACACCACCAGAGAAAGTCCTAGATATATTATTACTATTATCGTTTGTTAAATTGAAAAAAAAATCATATTTTTGGCCTCTATTACTCCTTTAATTTTCATTTTTATAACCTACTATTACTTGGCAAAAAAAAAAGACCCTATTTTTAAAGCAAACTTCATATATATATATATATATATATATATATATATATATTATAATTACTGTGACTTTGTTTTTTTTTAACATTGTATTTTTGAGAATCTACCCTCCACTCTAGATTTTTAATCTTTGCTTTTTGCTATTTGTTATCAATTCTGTACCTTTAAGAACCCAATCTTCAGTATCCATTTTTATTTGGGAGTGAGATTACTGGCTTGACTGCTCTCTCCCCATTTGGACTCTCCTTTTTCTCCACCAGGTCACCTCTATCTCCTCCCTCCCCCTTCTCTTCTCCACCCAATTCTGTGAATCTCTTTGGGTGTTCTAGACTGTGGAGAGCACTTAGGGAAGTGATTACTGGCTGAATCTGTCTCTCTCCTTTTGAATCCCACCTTTAGCCTCCTGGCCACCTCTGTCTCCTTCTTCCCTCTTCTCTTCTTTGTATAAGGAGAAATCAAAAGCTTTACAGAGAAGCAAAGGCTGAGGGCATTCAGCACCCCCAAACCAGCTCTCCAACAAATGCTAAAGGATCTTCTCTAAACAGGAAACACAGAACGGGTGTATAAATTCAAAGAGAAAACAAAAAAGTAAATGGCATCATAAAAAGTAAAAGTAAATGGATCATACTTATCAATAATGACCTTAAATGTAAATGGGTTGAATGCCCCAACCAAAAGAAAATGACTGGCTGAATGGATACTAAAACAAGACCCCTAATTATGTTGTCTACAAGAGACCCACCTGGAAACAAGGGACACATACAGACTGAAAGTGAAGGGCTGGAAGAAGATATTCCTTGCAAACGGAGACCAAAAGAAAGCAGGAGTAGCAATACTCAGATAAAATAGACTTTAAAAAAAAGGCTGTGAAAAGAGACAAAAAAGGACACTACGTAATGATCAAAGGATCAATCCAAGAAGAAGATATAACAATTATAAATATATATGCACCCAACATAGGAGCACTGCAATACATAAGACAAATGCTAACAAGTATGAAAGGGGAAATTAACAATAACACAATAACAGTGGGAGACTTTAATACCCCACTCCCACCTATGGATAGGTCAACTAAACAGAAAATTAACAAGGAAACACAAACTTTAAATGATACAATAGACCAGTTCAGTTCAGTTCAGTCACTCAGTCCTGTACAACTCTTTGCAACCCCCATGAATCACAGCATGCCAGGCCTCCCTGTCCATCAACTCCGGAATTCAAACTCATGTCCATCAAGTTAATGATGCCATCCAGCCATCTCAGCCTCTGTCGTCCCCTTCTCCTCCTGCATGCAATCCCTCCCAGCATCAGAGTCTTTTCCAATGCATCAACTCTTCGCGTGAGTTGGCCAAAGCATTGGAGTTTCCGCTTCAGCATCAGTCCTTCCAATGGACACCCAGGACTGATCTCCTTTAGAATGGACGGGTTGGATCTCCTTGCAGTCCAAGGGACTCTCAAGAGTCTTTTCCATCACCACAGTTCAAAATCATCAATTCTTCAGTGCTCAGCTTTCTTCAGAGTCCAATTCTCACATCCATACATGACCACTGGAAAAACCATAGCCTTGACTAGACAGACCTTTCTTGGCAAAGTAATGTCTCTGCTTTTTAATACACTATATAGGTTGGTTGTAACTTTCCTTCCAAGGAGTAAGCGTCTTTTAATTTCATGGCTGCATCACCATCTGCAGTGATTTTGGAGCCCAAAAAAATAAAGTCTGACACTGTTTCCCCATCTATTTCCCATGAAGTGGGACACTGTAAAAGCAATGCTAAGGGGAAGGTTGATAGCAATATAGGCATACCTCAAGAAACAAGAAAAAAAGTCAAATAAATAACCTAACTCTACACCTAAAGCAACTAGAAAAGGAAGAAATGAAGAAACCCAGGGTTACTAGAAGTAAAGAAATCGTAAAAATTAGGGCAGAAATAAATGCAAAAGAAACAAAAGAGACCATAGCAAAAATCAACAAAACCAAAAGCTGGTTCTTTGAGAGGATAAAAAAAATTGACAAACCATTAGCCAGACTCATCAAGAAACAAAGGGAGAAAAATCAAATCAACAAAATTAGAAATGAAAATGGAGAGATCACAACAGACAACACAGAAATACAAAGGATTATAAGAGACTACGATCAGCAACTGTATGCCAATAAATTGGACAACTTGAAAGAAATGGCAAATTCTTAGAAAAGTACAACTTTCCAAAACTGAACCAGAAAGAAATAGAAAATTTTAACAGACCCATCACAAGCATGGAAATTGAAACTATAATAAGAAATCTTCCAGCAAACAAAAGCCCAGGACCAGACGGCTTAACAGCTGAATTCTACCAAAAATTTAGAGAACAGCTAACACCTATCATAGGCGAAGGCAATGGCACCCCACTCCAGTACTCTTGCCTGGAAAATCTCATGGACGGAGGAGCCTGGTGGGCTGCAGTCCATGGGGTTGCCAAGAGTCGGACACCACTAAGCGACTTCACTTTCACTTTTCATTTTCATGCATTGGAGAAGGAAATGGTAACCCACTACAGTGTTCTTGCCTGGAGAATCCCAGGGATGGGGGAGCCTGGTTGGCTGCCATCTTAAGGTCACACAGAGTCAGACATGACTGAAGCGACTTAGCAGCAGAAACAGCAACACCTATCCTACTCAAAATCTTCCAGAAAATTGCAGAGGAAGGTAAACTTCCTAATACATTCTATGAGGCCACCATCACCCTAATACCAAAACCTGACAAAGATGCCACAAAAAAAGAAAATTACAGACGAATATCACTGATGAACATAGAGGCAAAAATATTTAACAAAATTCTAGCAAACAGAATCCAACAACACATTAAAAAAACCATAAAACATGACCAAGTGGGCTTTATCCAGGGATGCAAGAATTCTTCAATATCTGCAAAAAATCAATGTAATATACCACATTCAGATTAAATCAGATCAAATCAGTCGCTCAGTCATGTCCGACTCTTTGCGACCCCATGAATCGCAGCACGCCAGGCCTCCCTGTCCATCACCAATTCCCAGAGTTCACTCAGACTCACGTCCATCAAGTCAGTGATTCCATCCAGCCATCTAATCCTCTGTCGTCCCCTTCTCCTCCTGCCCCCAATCCCGTCCAGCATCAGAGCCTTTTCCAATGAGTCAACTCTTTGCATGAGGTGGCCAAAGTACTGGAGTTTCAGCTTTAGCATCATTCCCTCCAAAGAAATCCCAGGGCTGATCTCCTTCAGAATGGACTGGTTGGATCTGCTTGCAGTCCAAGGGACTCTCAAGAGTCTTCTCCAACACCACAGTTCAAAAGCATCAATTCTTTGGCACTCAGCCTTCTTCACAGTCCAACTCTCACATCCATACATGACCACTGGAAAAACCATAGCATTGACTAGACGAACCTTCGTTGGCAAAGTAATGTCTCTGCTTTTGAATATGCTATCTAGGTTGGTCATAACTTTCCTTCCAAGGAGTAAGCGTCTTTTAATTTCATGGATGCAGTCACCATCTGCAGTGATTTTGGAGCCCAGAAAAATAAAGTCTGACACTGTTTCCACTATTTCCCCATCTCTTTCCCATGAAGTGGTGGGACCGGATGCCATGATCTTCGTTTTCTGAATGTTGAGCTTTAAGCCAACCTTTTCACTCTCCACTTTCACTTTCATCAATATTTTTTGAGTTCCTCTTCACTTTCTGCCATAAGGGTGGTGTCATCTGCATATCTGAGGTTATTGATATTTCTCCCGGCAATCTTGATTCCAGTTTGTGTTTCTTCCAGTCCAGTGTTTCTCATGATGTACTCTGCATAGAAGTTAAATAAACAGGGTGACAATATACAGCCTTGACGAACTCCTTTTCCTCTTTGGAACCAGTCTGTTGTTCCATGTCCAGTTCTAACTGTTGCTTCCTGACCTGCATACAGATTTCTCAAGAGGCAGATCAGGTGGTCTGGTATTCCCATCTCTTTCAGAATTTTCCACAGTTTATTGTGATCCACACAGTCAAAGGCGTTGGCATAGTCAATAAAGCAGAAATAGATGTTTTTCTGGAACTCTCTTGCTTTTTCCATGATCCAGCAGATGTTGGAAATTTGGTCTCTGGTTCCTCTGGCTTTTCTCAAACCAGCTTGAACATCAGGAAGTTCACGGTTCACATATTGCTGAAGCCTGGCTTGGAGAATTTTGAGCATTACTTTACTAGCGTGTGAGATGAGTGCAATTGTGCGGTAGTTTGAGCATTCTTTGGCATTGCCTTTCTTTGGGATTGGAATGAAAACTGACCTTTTCCAGTCCTGTGGCCACTGCTGAGTTTTCCAAATTTGCTGGCATATTGAGTGCAGCACTTTCACAGCATCATCTTTCAGGATTTGGAATAGCTCAACTGGAATTCCATCACCTCCACTAACTTTGTTCGTAGTGATGCTTTCTAAGGCCCACTTGACTTCACATTCCAGGATGTCTGGCTCTAGGTCAGTGATCACACCATTGTGATTATCTGGGTTGTGAAGATCTTTTTTGTACAGTTCTGTGTATTCTTGCCATCTCTTCTTAATATCTTCTGCTTCTGTTAGGTCCATACCATTTCTGTCCTTTATCAAGCTCATCTTTGCATGAAATATTCCTTTGGTATCTCTAATTTTCTTGAAGAGATCCCTAGTCTTTCCTATTCTGTTGTTTTCCTTTATTTCTTTGCATTGATTGCTGAAGAAGCCTTTCTTATCTCTTCTTGCTATTCCACATTAACAACTTGAAAAATAAAAGCTATTTGATTGTCTCAATAGATGCAGAGAAAGCCTTTTACAAAATTCAACTTCCATTTATGATAAAAACCCTCCAGAAATCAGGAATAGAAGGAACATACCTCAACATAATAAAAGCTGTATATGACAAACCCACAGCAAACATTATCCTCAATGGTGAAAAATTGAAAGCATTTCCCCTAAAGTCAGGAAGAAGTAAAGGGTGCCCACTCTTACCACTACTGTTCAACATAATTTTGGAAGTTTTAGCCACAGCAGTCAGAGAAGAAAAAGAAATAAAAGGAATCCATATTGGAAAAGAAGAAGTAAAACTCTCACTGTTTGCAGATGACATGATCCTCTACATAGAAAACCCTAAAGACTCCACCAGAAAATTACTAGAGCTAATCAATGAATATAGTAAATTTTCAGGATATAAAATCAACACACAGAAATCCCTTGCATTCCTAAACACTAATAATGAGAAAATGGAGAAATTAAAGAAAAAATTCCATTCACCATTGCAACGAAAAGAATAAAATACTTAGGAATATATCTACCTAAAAAAAGTTGACATTCTAGGAATCAGCGAACTAAAATGGACTGGAACACGTGAATTTAACTCTAATGACCATTATATCTACT
Source organism: Bubalus kerabau (assembly GCF_029407905.1). Taxonomy (NCBI): domain Eukaryota; kingdom Metazoa; phylum Chordata; class Mammalia; order Artiodactyla; family Bovidae; genus Bubalus; species Bubalus kerabau. Next base: position 9,307,087 of record NC_073645.1, read on the forward strand.
ACTACAGGCAGGAATCCCTCAGAAGAAATGGAGTAGCCATCATGGTCAACAAAAGAGTCCGAAATGCAGTACTTTGGATGCAATCTCAAAAATGACAGAATGATCCCTGTTCGTTTCCAAGGCAAACCATTCAATATCACAGTAATCCAAGTCTATGCCCCAACCAGTAACACTGAAGAAGCTGGAGTTGAACGGTTCTATGAAGACCTACAAGGCCTTTTAGAACTAACACCCAAAAAAGATGTCCTTTTCATTATAGGGGACTGGAGTGCAAAAGAAGGAAGTCAGGAAACACCTGGAGTAACAGGCAAATTTGGCCTTGGAATACAGAATGAAGCAAGGCAAAGACTAATAGAGTTTTGCCAAGAAAATGCACTGCATTTTATATTATTTTTTTTATTTTTTTTATATTTTTTATATAAATATATATAAATTTATATATATTATATATATATAATATATTTATATTTATTTATATTTATATATATTTTTTTCACTCTCCGAAATCAGATTGATTATATTCTTTGCAGCCAAAGATGGAGAAGCTCTATACAGTCAGCAAAAACAAGACCGGGAGCTGACTGTGGCTCAGACCATGAACTCCTTATTGCCAAATTCAGACTTAAATGGAAGAAAGTAGGGAAAACCACTAGACCATTCAGGTATGACCTAAATCAAATCCCTTATGATTATACAGTGGAAGTGAGAAATAGATTTAAGGGCCTAGATCTGATAGATAGAGTGCCTGATGAACTATGGAATGAGGTTCATGACATTGTACAGGAGACAGGGATTAAGACCATCCCCATGGAAAAGAAATGCAAAAAAAAAAAAAAAAAAAGGCTGTATGGGGAGGCCTTACAAATAGCTGTGAAAAGAAGAGAAGGGAAAAGCAAAGGAGAAGAGGAAAGATCTAAGCATCTGAATGCAGAGTTCCAAAGAATAGCAAGGAGAGATAAGAAAGCCTTCCTCAGTGATCAATGCAAAGAAATAGAGGAAAACAACAGAATGGGAAAGACTAGAGATCTCTTCAAGAAAATTAGAGATACCAAGGAAACATTTCATGCAAAGATGGGCTCGATAAAGGACAGAAATGGTATGGACCTAACAGAAGCAGAAGATAAGAGGAGATGGCAAGAATACACAGAAGAACTGAACAAAAAGATCTTCACAACTCAGGTAATCACAATGGTGTGATCCCTGACCTAGAGCCAGACATCCTGGAATGTGAAGTCAAGTGGGCCCTCACTACGAACAAAGCTAGTGGAAGTGATGACATTCCAGTTGAGCTATTCCAAATCCTGAAAGATGATGCTGTGAAAGTGCTGCACTCAATATGTCAGCACATTTGGAAAACTCAGCAGTGGCCACAGGACTGGAAAAGGTCAGTTTTCATTCCAATCCCAAAGAAAGGCAATGCCAAAGAATGTTCAAACTACTGCACAATTGCACTCATCTCACACGCTAGTAAAGTAATGCTCAAAATTCTCCAAGACGGGCTTCAGCAATTCATGAACGGTGAACTTCCAGATGTTCAAGCTGGTTTGAGAAAAGCCAGAGGAACCAGAGATCAAATTGCCATCTGCTGGATCATGGAAAAAGCAAGAGAGTTCCAGAAAAACATCTATTTCTGCTTTATTGACTATGCCAAAGTCTTTGACTGTGTGGATCACAATAAACTGGAAAATTCTGAAAGAGATGGGAATACCAGACCATTTGACCTGCCTCTTGAGAAATTTGTATGCAGGTCAGGAAGCAACAGTTAAAACTGGACATGTAACAGACTGGTTCCAAATAGGAAAAGGAGTACATCAAGTCTGTATATTGTCACCCTGCTTATTTAACTTATATGCAGAGTACATCATGAGAAACACTGGGCTGGAAGAAGCACAAGCTGGAATCAATATTGCCGGGAGAAATCTCATTAACCTCAGATATGCAGATGACACCACCCTTATGGCAGGAAGTGAAGAGGAACTAAAAAGTCTCTTGATGAAAGTGAAAGTGGAGAGTGAAAAAGTTGGCTTAAAGCTCAACATTCAGAAAACGAAGATCATGGCATCTGGTCCCACCACTTCATGGAAAATAGATGGGGAAACAGTGGAAACAGTGTCAGACTTTATTTTTCTGGGCTCCAAAATCACTGCAGATGGTGATTGCATCCATGAAATTAAAAGACGCTTACTCCTTGGAAGGAAAGTTATGACCAACCTAGATAGCATATTCAAAAGCAGAGACATTACTTTGCCAACTAAGGTCCGTCTAGTCAATGCTATGGTTTTTCCAGTGGTCAGGTATGGATGTGAGAGTTGGACTGTGAAGAAAGCTGAGCGCTGAAGAATTGATGCGTTTGAACTGTGGTGATGGAGAAGACTCTTACGAGTCCCTTGGACTGCAAGGAGGTCCAACCAGTTCATTCTGAAGGAGATCAGCCCTGGGATTTCTTTGGAAGCAATGATGCTAAAGCTGAATCTCCAGTACTTTGGCCACCTTATGTGAAGAGTTGACTCACTGGAAAAGACTCTGATGCTGGACGGGATTGGGGGCAGAGGGGAAGGGGACGACAGAGGATGAGATGGCTGGATGGCATCACTGACTTGATGGACATGAATCTGAGTGAACTCCGGGAGTTGGTGATAGACAGGGAGGCCTGGCGTGCTGCGATTCATGGGGGTCGCAAAGAGTTGGACATGAATGTATTGAACTGAAAGAAACAAAGACCTATATATAGAACAGTATAAAACACTGGTGAAAGAAGTCAAAGAGGACACTAATAGATGAGAAATATACCATGTTCATGGATCACAAGAATCAATATAGTGAAAATGAGTATACTACCCAAAGCAATCTATAGATGCAATGCAATCCCTGTCAAACTACCAATGGTATTTTTCACAAAGCTAGAACAAATAATCTTACAATTTGTATGGAAATACAAACAAACCTTGAATAGTCAAAGCAATCTTGAGAAAGAAGAATGGAAGTGGAGGAATCAACCTGCCTGACTTCAGGCTCTACTACAAAGCCACAGTCATCAAGACAGTATGGTACTGGCACACAAACAGAAATATAGATAAATGGAACAAAATAGAAAGCCCAGAGATAAATCCACACACCTATGGACACCTTATCTTTGACAAAGGAGGCAAGAATATACAATGGAGAAAAGACAATCTCTTTAACAAGTGGTGCTGGGAAAACTGGTCAACCACTTGTAAAAGAATGAAACTAGAGCACTTTCTAACACCATACACAAAAATAAACTCAAAATGGATTAAAGATCTAAACGTAAGACCAGAAACTATAAAACTCCTAGAGGAGAACATAGGCAAAACACTCTCCGACATACATCACAGCAGGATCCTCTATGACCCACCTCCCAGAATATTGGAAATAAAAGCAAAAATAAACAAATGGGACATAATTAAAATTAAAAGCTTCTGCACCACAAAAGAAACTATAAGCAAGGTTAAAAGACAGCCTTCAGAATGGGAGAAAATAATAGCAAATGAAGCAACTGACAAAGAATTAATCTCAAAAATATATAAGCAACTTCTGCAGCTCAATTCCAGAAAAGTAAACGACCCAATCAAAAAATGGGCCAAAGAACTAAACATATCTTCTAGACTTTTCAAACTAGACATTTCTCCAAAGAAGATATACAGATGGCTAACAAACATGAAAAGATGCTCATTATCAGAGAAATTAAAATCAAAACCACTATGAGGTACCATTTCACTTCGGTCAGAATGGCTGCCATCCAAAAGTCTACAAGCAATAAATGCCGGAGAGGGTGTGGAGAAAAGGGAACCCTCTTACACTGTTGGTGGGAATGCAAACTAGTACAGCCACTATGGAGAACAGTGTGGAGATGCCTTAAAAGACTGGAAATAGAACTGCCGTATGACCCAGCAATCCCACTGCTGGGCATACACAGTGAGGAAACCAGAATTGAAAGAGACACATGTACCCCAATGTTCATCGCAGCACTGTTTATAATAGCCAGGACATGGACACAACCTTGATGTCCATCAGCAGATGAATGGATAAGAAAGCAGTGGTACATATACACAATGGAGTATTACTCAGCCATTAAAAAGAATACATTTGAATCAGTTCTAATGAGGTGGATGAAACTGGAGCCTATTATACAGAGTGAAGTAAGCCAGAAAGAAAAACACTAATACAGTATACTAATGCATATATATGGACTTTAGAAAGATGGTAATGATAACCCTGTATGAGAGACAGCAAGAGACACAGATGTATAGAACAGTCTTTGGACTCTATGGGTGAGGGTGAGGGTGGGATGATTTGGGAGAATGGCATTGAAACATGTATATTATCATATGTGAAACGAATTGCCATTCCAGGTTCGATGCAGGATACAGGATGCTCGAGGCTGGTGCACTGGAATGACCCAGAGGGATGGGATGGGAATGGAGGTGGGAGGGGGGTTAAGGATGGGGAACACATGTACACCCGTAGCAGATTCATGTCAATGTATGGCAAAACCAACACAATATTGCAAAGTAATTAGCCTCCAATTAAAATAAATAAATTTATATTTTAAAAAAAGAAAGAGAAGAAACAAATATCCTATATAAACGCTAAATATGGAATTTAGAAAAATGGTACTGATGAACCTATTTGCAGATCAGGAATAGAGACACAGACATAGAGAACAGACTTGTGAACACAGTGGGGGAAGGAGAGGGTGGGACAAATTGATAGCATAGCACCTAAATATGAATATAAACATTCAGTTCAGTTCAGTTGCTCAGTCGTGTCCAACTCTTTGTGATCCCATGAATCACAGCACTCCAGGCCTCCCTGCCCATCACCAACTCCCAGAGTCTACCCAAACCCATGTCTATCGAGTCAGTGATGCCAGCCAGCCATCTCAACCTCTGTCGTCCCCTTCTCCTCCTGCCCCCAATCCCTCCCAGCATCAGGGTCTTTTCCAATGAGTCAACTCTTCGCGTGAGGTGGCCAAAGTATTGGAGTTTCAGCTTCAACATCAGTCCTTCCAATGAACACTTGGGACTGATCTCCTTTAGGACGGACTGGTTGGATATTCTTGCTGCTGCTGCTGCTGCTGCTAAGTTGCTTCAGTCGTGTCGGACTCTGTGCGACCCCATAGACAGCCGCCTGCCAGGTTCCTGCATCCCTGGGATCTTCTTGAATCATATGTAAAACAGACAGCTAATAGGAAGGTAATATATAACACAGGGAGCTCAACCCAGTGTTCTGTGACAACGTAGAGATGTGGGATGGGGTAGGAGGTGGATCCAAGAGAGAGAGAGGACATATGCATACTTATGGCTCATTTACTTTGTTGTATGGCAGAAAGCAGCACAAGATTGTAAAGCAATTATCCTCCAATTAAAAAAAAAAACTATTAATTAAAAAAACAAAAACATATGCTCCAGGATTGGAATCTCAACTTTATATTGTTCTCTTAAAATCATAAAATTGGGAGACTATCAGAATAAGCAAGGTATTTAAAAAATCATCTAATATTTCAACTTCTTAGTGAATGAAAATAAAAAGAGCTCTCTCATTAAATATGTTTTGGAAATCATGCATGCCATATCATCTTCTGAAATTCTCAGAAGTATTTTGCTATATTAGAAGTTTTATGAAAATCTCCAATAAAAAAAGCTTTCTCACTTTGTGTAACCTAATCTTCCTTCTTTTTTTCACTCACTTAATGCCCTATTTCACCATCTTATGAGGACTCCTTTGGAGCAGCGCTAACCTGGTCTAACCCTTTTCTGAAATTTGCATCCAAAGAAACATTCTTTCTCACTGCTACTGCATTCTTCCAAAATGCTAAAGTGATGTCCCCCCTCGTGGCAGAACAAGACAGACTGCCTTATGAGAACATTTCATCTCTGAGTAGGTAGAACAAAGTGTCACCAGTCTGAAACGCATGCCTTTCTCATTCTCTAAACCCTTATCCAGAGTTGGTTGGCTAAGAATCATGGATACTGGTAATACTGTTTGTTTGGTTTAGTTTTTTTTAATTGTTTTTCACCCAATAAGCTTTCTATCCCCTTCCCTCTGGGAACAGAACCTGCTCTCTTCCACTGTAGATTCAGTTCTTGGTTCATCATGTTCTCTTTTCTTGGCAGCTGTGATGGGTCCAGAGATGAGCACATCACAAAACTGGGCTAATTAGGATTCTTTTGCAAGATTAACACATGAACTTTGGGAAAGAGCAACTCTCTCTTTCTACAGAGTTCATTAAACTAGGAAGATGTGATATCTCTGGCTGCCGGTCAACTTCTGCTCCAACACAGGAAAAAGGCTATGAAGCTGAGCAGAAATAAGCAGTGGAAACAAGAAGAGCAAGGTCAAGTTGGGTTCCTTGTTCTCATGCTTGAGAATCTGAGTTTCAAAATATGCTATGACAGGCACATGCTTCCCAATATATTATCCATAAATAATTTCACTTAAAGATCATGTAAATAAAGCCTATTATTAAGGACACTCTTTTTTACAAGACTCAAATTATCAGTGCATAACTCTGATTATGAACAAAGCTCATGTATACGGAATAAAATTTAAATGTGAATTACATCTTGGGTAAATTATTTCTGCATTATGCTTATTTTAACAATTAAAGAGACTTTATTGTCAAACCTTAAAAACAGGCAAAGGTTTCTCTTTAATTATTGTGTATTCTATTATTTAAATTTGGTAGTCTTAGGTAATTATTAAAAATTGTAGTTGGGATCAACCTCAAAAATAGCAGAGAGTCAGTGTATTTCCCTGTGGAAACCCCAGCACTTTTTGTTCTGGTGTGTTTGGTAGGGAGGGAACGTGAGAAATAGTGTTCTTTATTCTGACTTCTTTACAACATTCTTCATTAAACACTCTGTACAAGACATAGAAAAAAGTGTCCCCTGGCTCTCTGTTTCTTTCTGGTTTAGCAGAAGTCATCCTTAAAGATGTTATCAACTGAACAGAATGTTTAGTGTCTGGAGCCTTAGATCAGTGAGTCAAGCATTGCTACAGTGAAAATCAAAATGCCATGCTGGCTTCAACTCCTAGAGCTAGCTCCACTCTGATAGCATTTAAGGAGATAAGTGGCACAATGCCATGACGTGTATGCTCATGTCCTGATGGATGTGCCCAGAGATGTGTTTAGTTCTTGGGTTCTTTCCCACATGGCACCTCCTGCTGCAATTTATTGACACCAGATGCTCTTTTGTATAAGAACGACTTGTAGTAATGTCTATTTAAAGTTAAATGGAGTAATTGAAGCCAGAGCATCGTACTTTGAATGAAGTAAATCAAAGCACATCACAGTCATAAAAATGCAGACTAGGGAAAGCATGAATGAGAGAAATCCATTATAAAAAGAAAACCAGACTAATAGAGACCAAAAAGCTCTGATTAAAATTTATCATCTCACACTGCACTGATAGAAATCAATTGGTAACTGGTCGGATCTCTGACGCCAGAATTAGTGAGCAAGCCTCACTATATAAATTAGGCAGGAATCTTTTGTCATAATGACCTCCTTCTCCACAACAGTTCATGGAAATCAGTTCTCCACTTGAATCGCTATAGGGATCAGATGCAGAAACTCTAGTTAATAATAAGAGACATGGACCTGAAATCTAATCATTTTACTAACATAATGCTTTAGACAGAGGTTTTAACAAATCAAGGCTCAACTAATGATTAATGGTAGGAAATGAAGACATGTTTTAAAGTCTGATTTAAAAGAAAGCTAAAGCAGGAAGGACAGTGTGATTAGAAAAGCTCAAAGCTAACCATGACCCATGAGCATTAATAAATACGGATTTTAATAGGTAGAAGTCTGGCAGACAGTAGAGCTTAGAATGATTGAAAAGAAATAGAACTTTCAGTATGACCCCTACTAAATTGATTCATCAGTGGCAATCAAAAACAGACCAAATTATAATAGTAATTTTCAAATACAGAAATCAAAGCTAATAAGACTAAAATAATAAGTATAAGCAGGGCAAGAATCCTTGGTGAAGGAAATGGCAACCCACTCCAGTATTCTTACCTGGAAAATCCCATGGACAGAGGAGCCTGTGAGCTACAGTCCACGAGGTCACAAAAGATTCAGACATGACTTAGTGATTAAATAACAACAATGGCAGGAATATACTTTAAAGAAATTAACCTATATTTTCCTTTTCAAAAATTTTTCCTCAATCTGATGCTGTATGCAGGCTAATACTTGACTCTGCATTCATCATTTGAACAGAATGTCACAGGACACAAAGCAGACGGAGCCTGTCAGACTCTGCCTTTTGTACTCCAAAAGCTTAAACTCCTTTGGAGAAATTTTAAGGATTTAAAATAAAATATACAGGAAAAGAAAAATAAAAAGGGATGTTTCATGCTCACTTCCACTTGCACTAGAAAAATAATCCACCGGGTAGAGAGGAGAAGAGATGGTAAAGAACTTTAAAAAGAGAAATTACAGTGTTTGAGAAAGGGGCCCAGAGCCCAGATCTCAAAACAGGATGCTCAGAGTAGGGTTGGGGAAGTCAGGAAACCATGAAGAACATCTGTATAATGGATCCAGACAGATCTCTGGACAGTCACTGGAAGTTTCCATTGTCACATCTTGGAATAAAAGCTACAGGATAATGTTTATGCCCAAAGTCTGACTCTGATGTAGAAGAGAGATGCCAGCAGACTAGAAGGAACCTTGAGGACAGGAACATGGGTGGACTCAAAAGGAATCTTAATTCCTGAATGACTAAGGACTAAATAGGAAAAGGTAGGTCTCTGACAATTCTCGCTTCAGTAGATGACTCAAGGGCCAGATATGCCACAATATCTCAGTACTATACAAGCCCTTGGGAAAAACCCTTTACTATTCCTGCAGAATGAAGTCTTGATATAAAACTCAGAGTGATACAGCAAAATAAATTATCCATATATTTAGGGCTAAGGACTCATATTTATACCACTATAAAAGTATTTCAAATGTCTTTGAAGAGAAAAAATGCCATATTCAAAACATCATGTCTGAATCTGTGTGATGCCATGGACTATAGTGGATTGAACCCATGTCTCTTGTGTCCCCTGCATTGGCAGGTGGATTCTGGCAACCCACTCCAGTATTCTTCCCTGGGAAATCCAATGAACAGAGAAACTGTCAGGCTATAGTCCATGAGGTCACAAAGAGTCAGACACAACTGAGCAACTAACACACTTCTTTATCATTAGCGCTACCTGGCAAGCCCCATATTCAAAAGAGAGGGAGATACAAAATATTGAATAGAAGGAAGAATTATTGCATGAATATGAATTGCTTTAGTGCATCAAAATGTAAGATCAGCCAAGGGAAATGTGTGATCCCTGCAATGTGTGGGTTCCCTCATCACAATAGATGGATGGCATCTAAAGTCTTTCACTTCCTAACGATCCTGAGACAACCTAGCTCTCAGTTTTGGACATGCTGAAACATGGCTCCACTCCATAACTTAAGTCCAGGAAGATTCAAGTAAATAACCAAAGGAAGGTTTTTCTGGCTTCAGGGTAAAAGCAGTGTGTGGATCTATGAAGAGGTAGAGGTGAGCTACTAGTCAGCAGAGGATATAGCAGAGCACAGGGCAGAAGCAGGTGAGTCATTCAGTGGTTTATAGCATTGTGAAATTCTAAAACAATAAAATAAAAGACAAAATATCACATTGCTTAGGTTTTTTGGAGATATTACAAAATGTACTAGGAAAAAAATGTGAACTTGGGACACTGTTAAGGAATTTCTCCTACTGTTTTCAAGAAAAAAAAAGCCACATTTATCCATTTTTAACAGAAACAATCTAGGTGTCTTTGTAAGATTTAGGATTTAGATGAAATTTTTAGAAGAAGCAGAAAAATGGACTGAGACTTAGTAAGGAAAAAAAGCAACCTTATATGTGAGCCAACTGTTTCTTTAATGAAAAGACTGCAACTATAAGAAGTTAGGAAAAAATACAGAAAATAACTGTGTGAACTTCAGATAAGAATTTCTGAAGCAAAATGCATACAGAATCACAAACTATTAATAAAAATTACATAAATTTGTGTCTATTTAATTTAAAATTTAAAAATATTTAAACTTAAAAGATAAGTGATTGATCAGGAGGCCATATTTTAAAAATATACAGCCTACAAAAGATCAATCCCCAAAATTGATAAATCCCCAAAAGTGCTAAAAAATGCACTTAGACACACACACATGCACACACTGAGATACCACCTCACACACCCACCTCACACACTAGCAAGATTAGATACAATTAGAGTACACATGATTAATGTTTACAGGAGGATATGAAAAATGGCTTATCCTGGTGGAATTGATGTTAATAAAACAATATGAAGGACAATTTGTCAGAATCTAGTATGGAGAAGGAAATGGCAGCCCACTCCAGTGTTCTTGCCTGGAGAATCCCAGGGATGGGGGAGCCTGGTGGGCTGCCATCTCTGGGGTCGCACAGAGTCGGATACAACTGGAGCAACTTAGCAGCAGCAGCAGCAGTATGGTTGAAAATGTATATTTTCTATGGACCAGGATTTCTGTTTCTCAATGTGTAACATAGGGAAAGCATTTATTGCAGTATTGCTTTTTAATAGAGAAATATTGGAAATACCATCAATAGGGAAACAATATAAGAGGAATGTAAGAAGTAATACTACAGTTTAAAAACAAACTAGATTCCTATATCTTAAAATGATTAGACCTCAAAAATTTGATTTTTAGAAAAGAGGAAGCTGCAGATTTGTATTCCAATATGATGCATTTATGTATATATACATTTAAAAATACTTTGTTAGTCTTCAGGGTGAGGAACAAAATGGACATTATCTGAATGATTTTTACTTCTTTAAAGAAACCAAGAAAATATATCAAAATATTAACAAGGATTAATTTTAGATATGACATTGTCTTTTGTCTTTGTCTTGTCTATTTTATAAAAGAACAAAAAAAAAATCAGGAAAGAATACAAGGTATTCATTTCCCTTCTAAAAAACATATTTAAGAGATAATTTTGGAACCCAAGACCTAAAATTGAACAGATTCCAAGTGTCATTATCAATTATACAATTGAGCCAATTTTTATTGTATTAAAATAAGACCTCTTTAAATGTCTTAGAAGAGTAAAGGTATTGTTTTGCCAACTTCTTGGGTCATTTCATTAATTTTTCTTTAAATACCTCAAATTCAAGGTGGACTCCAAAATAAAAGTTCAATTATTTTATTAAAATAAATAAATCACATCTTGCTAGGTTGGAAGAAAGGGAGTTATCAAAGTGGATACTTTTTTTAGCCTTGGGGAAATAAAAACCTCATTCATTATATTCAGCATTAAATGTAAAGCCGTCACTTATGTCAAAGATTGTACCAATATCTGCACTGCATAAGACAGACATTGAATGCATGGAGACTTTGTATATAGAGAAGAGGATACACAAGTAGAAAACAAAGGCAATTGCATGATGATTATATTGGTTTCCTGACTCTCACAACAAAGCACCACAAACTAGCTTAAAATGACACAAGTTCATGGTCTCACAGTTCTGGAGGCTAGAAGTCCAAAATCAAGAAATTGGCAAGGTTGGTTCCATCTAAGAGTTCTGAGGGAGAAGCTGTGCTTCTTGCTTCTGTTGAAGCAGCCTGGACATTCCTTGGAGTGACTCTATCACTTCAATCTCTTTCCTCCATCTTCACATGTGTTCAAATTTTCCCTCATCATACAAGGACACTAGTCATAGTGCATGAAATCCAACCTAATAATCTCATCTTAACTTGTTTAAATCTGTAAGAACTTATTTCCAAATAAGGTCATGATCATTGGCACTAGCGATTAGTACTTCAGCATAAGGTTGTTGTGGGGGCTGCATGCTTGCTAAGTCACTTCAACTTAGTGTCCAGCTGTTTGCACCCCAGTAGGCTGTAGCCTGCCAGCCTCCTCTGTCCATGGGATTCTCCAGGTACGAACATGGAGTGGGTTGCCATGTCCTCCTCCGGGGGATCTTCCCGACCCAGGGATCGAACGTACATCTCTTATTTCTCCTGCATTGGCAGACAGGTTCTTTACCACTAGCACCGCCTGGGAAGCTCGTGGAGGTTGTAAGGGGACATAATTCAACCTATAAAAATATATACCTCAGAATATCTAAAAAAAGATAATAAGAACTGTGCGTGGAGGAAATTACTTTTTTTTTACTTTTATTTTATTATTGTGTCCATTCTCCCCCATACTTCCCTCCCATCCAGGCTGCCACGTAAAATTGAATAGAGTTCCCTATGCTACACTGTAGGACCTTGTTGGTTATCCATTTTAAACATAGCAGTATGTATACAATGATCCCAAACTTCCTAACTATAGAGATGTTTTCTTTAAAGAGATGAGACTTGAACTAGAGACTAGAAAAAACTTCTACAGGCAGGGAATATTCTAGGTCACAGGAATCAAGTATGAAAAATGACACATTGACAAAAATCACATGCATTTAAAAAAAATCATTTTATTGCTTAGAACTGGAATTTTCAGTGCTTGGAAGAACATTAGCCAGCCATTATGGATTCTCTCCCCTCATTATTGCATTCAACAAATCACTATTCAATAGCATTATCAACTGTCAGGCACTGCCAATGTGCACAGCTCTTGTCCTCGTGGAGGAAACAGAGTTAATAAAATAACCACAACAGAGTTAATAAAATAACCACACAGACAAATGTAAAGCTGGTTGACAAATGCTGAGATAGGAAAAGCATAGAAATCCCTTATGACTATACAGTGGAAGTGAGAAATAGACTTAAGGGACTAGATCTGATAGAATGCCTTATGAACTATGGACAGAGGTTCATGACATTGTACAGGAGACAGGAATCAAGACCATCCCCAAGAAAAAGAAATGCAAAAAAGCAAAATGGCTGTCTGAGGAGGCCTTACAAATAGCTGTGAAAAGAAGAGAAGTGAAAAGCAAAGGAGAAAAGGAAAGATAAGCCCATTTGAATGCAGAGTTCCAAAGAATAGCAAGAAGAGATAAGAAAGCCTTGCTCAGTGATCAGTGCAAAGAAATAGAGGAAAACAATAGAAAGGGAAAGACTAGAGATCTCTTCAAGAAAATTAGAGATACCAAGGCAATATTTCATGCAAAGATGGGCTCAATAAAAGATAGAAATGGTATGGACCTAAAAGAAGCAGAAGATATTAAGAAGAGGTGGCAAGAATACACAGAAGAACTATGCAAAAAAGATCTTCAGGACCAAGATAATCACAATGGTGTGATCACACACACTCACCTAGAGCCAGACATCCTGGAATGTGAAGTCAAGCAGGCCTTGGAAAGCATCACTATGAACAAAGCTAGTGGAGGTGATGGAATTCCAGTTGAGCTATTTCAAATCCTAAAAGATGATGCTTTGAAAGTGCTGTACTCAATATGTTAGCAAAGTTGGCAAACTCAGCAGTGGCCACAGGACTGGAAAAGGTCAGTTTTCATTCCAACCCCAAAGAAAGGCAACGCCAAAGAATGCTCAAACTACCACACAATTGCACTCATCTCAGTTCAGTTCAGTCACTCAGTCGTGTCCGACTCTGTGACCCCATGAATCGCAGCACGCCAGGCCTCCCTGTCCATCACCAACTCCCAGAGTTTACCCAAACTCAGGTCCATCGAGTCCTGCATTATTGTGGAACTATTATATTATGCTTTATAAAATAAGCACTCTGGCAGCATATTATAATTTACAAATAGGAACACCAAGAGTCAAATAAATTTTGTCAGGCCAAAATCAAAGAGCTTTTTAGAAACAGAATAGAGCAAAAACCAAGACCTCTTGCCTTGTCCTTTGTGAAAAGCAAAACTGTAGGGTTCCTCAAACACCTAAAAACATTTGGCTTCTCCCCTAGCCCTCTCCCATGTAAGTAACTCTCATCTACCGTATTGCCCATATCCAAATCCTTCAGCCATTTCCAGCTCTATTTCTCACTACCATATTTAATCCATTAGCAAACACTGTCAGTCTTAGAAAAAAATTCTTTGAATCCATTGCCTTTCTCCAAAGCCCTGCTTCCACATTACTCAATACCATCATCAGTGGTGGCCTGAACAATGACATGGCTAACTGCTCTCCTAATCACCGTCCTTGCCCCATTGCAACAAAATGATCTACTCTCCATATTGCTACAAAATTGATTTTTTCTATTTTTTGGAGTTTAATTGGGAAGATCCTCTAGAGAAGGGATCAGCTACCCACTCCAGTATTACAGCCTGAAGAATTCCATGGACAGAGGAGCCTGGCGGGCTACAGTCCATGGCATCGCAAAGAGTTGGACACGACTGAGTGACTTTCACTTCTTCTTTCATAATTGCTTTACAACACTGTATTAGTTCCTGCTGTACAGTGAAGTGAATCAGCCATATGCATTCATAATCCCTTCCCTTCTTGTACCTCCCTCCCAACCCCTCATCCCACCCATCCACCCTGAGAAAACCATAATTCAAAAAGACAAGTGAAAAAAAAAAAAAAAAAAGACAAGTGTACCCTGATGCTCATTGCCTCACAATTACAATAGCCAACACATAGAAACAATCTAAATGTCAAATGCCAGATTGATGTTTTTCTTTTTTTTTTTCTGAAGAACATATAGTATGTAATGTCACTACTTTACTAACCACCCTCCTCCCATGGCTTAACAAAACTCCTAAAATAATTCAAAACAATTTACCATGGCCGAGTATAACCTGCATGTTCTAGCTTATCTTCAACTTGAACTCAGACATTTTTCCTTAACCATGCTTGGGTCTTGTTCATTTCTCCAACATACCAAGGTTATTCCCAACTCAAGGCCTTTATATGTGCTGTTCCTTTTGATATGTTCTCCTGGTTCTTTGTAAAACTGGATCCTTCTCATATTTCAGATGTCAACTTTCCACATTTGAGAGAGAAATTTTTTGCCATTGTATCTAAAGTGGGCAATGAAACTGTGTCTCAAAACTCTCTTTTCTTCTTGGCTATATATATATATATCTCTTCTAGCATTATCTGCTTCACCCCATCAAATATGAGATCCCCTAAGAAGGAACTTTCAATGCTACATTTCCAACATTTAGCATAGTCAATGTCAAACACAGAAATTGTTCAATAAACATTGATTCAATCAATGAATAAATACATACAGTACTCAGTAATTACAGATAAAAAAATGCACTAAGGACAAAAACATGAGAAGGATAAACAAAAACAATTATGAAAATCTCCCAAAATTTTCATCAAAAGTAATAATGACTTTTAAAGGATCCTCCATGGAAAACTATATTTGCTTTATGGGTACATTTTTTATTATTTTTTAGTCTAGAGTTTGAGACTTTCTTCCTAGAAAGTCTCAATAATGATTTTCTTCCTAGAAATAATGATGATTTAATAATGATTTTCTTCCTAGAAAACTATGTCTGAGGTTTTCAAAAGAATGAAACAAGACACTATGGACAGTAGTAGAAGGGTGGTTAGAACCTTGGTCATAGACACCTTGTTTTAAGGAGATTCTGTTGTGGCTTTCCATGTAATAAAACAAGGTGTAGAAAACACACCCAACTATTACAGGAGCTGAGCTTAGGATTTTTTTAACACTTTTAATTAGAAGCTCTTTATTTTTTCAAACTTAAAAAAACTGTTCTAATTACTCAGTCAGATCAGATCAGATCAGATCAGTCGCTCAGTTGTGTCCGATTCTTTGCAACCCCATGAATCGCAGCACGCCAGGCCTCCCTGTCCATCACCAACTCCCGGAGTTCATTCAGACTCACGCCCATCAAGTCAGTGATGCCATCCAGCCATCTCATCCTCTGTCGTCCCCTTCTCTTCTTGCCCCCAATCCCTCCCAGCATCAGAGTCTTTTCCAATGAGTCAACTCTTCACATGAGGTGGCCAAAGTACTGGAATTTCAGCTTTAGTATCATTCCTTCCAAAGAAATCCCAGGGCTGATCTCCTTTGGAATGGACTGGTTGGATCTCCTTGCAGTCCAAGGGACTCTCAAGAGTCTTCTCTAACACCACAGTTCAAAAGCATCAATTCTTTGGTGCTCAGCCCTCTTCAAGTCCAACTGTCACATCCATACATGACCACAGGAAAAACCATAGCCTTGACTAGACGAACCTTTGTTGGCAAAGTAATGTCTCTGCTTTTGAATATGCTATCTAGGTTGGTCATGACTTTCCTTCCAAGGAGTAAGCATCTTTTAATTTCAATTACTTAATAAAAACAGCCAATTGTTGGTTTCATCTGATTCATTTTCCCTAATGTAAGCTAAAACTAAGTGGACCATTTCAATTTGAATGT
Source organism: Bubalus kerabau (assembly GCF_029407905.1). Taxonomy (NCBI): domain Eukaryota; kingdom Metazoa; phylum Chordata; class Mammalia; order Artiodactyla; family Bovidae; genus Bubalus; species Bubalus kerabau. Next base: position 9,323,421 of record NC_073645.1, read on the forward strand.
TCTCTTCCCAAAGTACTTTGTCTGTAAAATAAGAAACTATAAATAGATTTCTATGTCTGTGTAACATGTGTTTAACTTCTGATCATCTGGCTAAAACATACTGTCTCACTGATTTGTAAAATTATTTCTTCATTCTTATCATTGTTTGCAATCAACCACAAATACGTTTATAATGCTAGGAGCTTTTCATAACCGAACAACACATATTTACAGAACAGCTACTATGTCCTGAAACTTGTAAGATAAAAGCACTACATTAATAAACAAAATATAATTTGCTTCCCTCTAATCTGTAGTATCATGGTAGGACCTAGAAATTAGTGATCAATAAAACAGATTCTACTATGGTGAAGCATTGCCCCTAATTAACATGATCTTATACAATTTGTTTAAAATTTATAGAATCTTTTTGAAGGACTTGGATTTCTCATCAGTATTATGGCAATAATAGCACCAATATCATAGTATAATTAAGCATATAGTATATTAGTAATAGCATTCAGTTAATAACAATGAAAAGGTAGAAAATGGGGTACATTGTTCTTGAAATGAGGCAAAATTTGAGCCAGTTGTATAAAGAGAAACACAGAACCCTTTCAAGGAAAGAATCTTTTCTTTTTTTGGATAGCATTTATATGGTTAATTAGTAGCATATGTTTAAGCCTCCCCATGGTATAGATAGCTTAATACAGTACCCATATGAACTAAAAACAGTTAAGCTTGCTTTATAAGAGAAAACAATAAGAAAGCGTTCATGGGCTGTTGGCAGCTGTTGGAAAAGATGGGAGAATCTGGGAGAAAAGGAAGAGTGATGAGTTAAGCAAGATGGTAGCAGTCAGAGACAGAAGAAAAATTTAGCTCATATACATTTTCTGTTATAAGTTTTAGAGAATACATCTTTAAAAACTTTAGAACAATGATATTACACAATCAATGATTTGCATGTGGCATCCTTTTTTTACTACAAATCTATCAACCTATAAACCCAACATATCTGCAAGTGGTCTGATGAAGAATATCAGCTCGTTGATAAGTCTTCTTTATAAAAGTAAATGACAAGGGCAGATGTTAGAGAAAATGAAACAAATATCCGTTTGAGAAATACTTATTTATAAGAAGATAATCCATGAAAGGAGAAAGGGAAGACATGCATATTGCAAATTTGTTACCAGACATAAATTGCCCTACAAATAGAGGGAAGAATGTTTCTTAATGTTACAACTTTTAGTACCAATAATTTGAGAGTATTGTAATAATTTGTAAAGTATTGTCATCTCTGAAGTCCATTTCATCAAAAGAATGCAATCCATAGACATAAAGTTGCTCATGACACTTTCTTGTTAATCTTCTAATGTATGTGAGAGCTAGAGACATGTCTTTTCTTTCACTTCTGATATTGATCATTTGTGTTTTCTCTTTTGGTTTGATCAGTTTATCTAAGGCTTATAAATGTTAATAATCTTTTTTAAGAATCAGTTTATGGTTTCATTGATTTTTCTCTGCTTTGTTCTGATTGCTTTCACCTAGATCATAATGGTTACCCAAGTGATGAACACATGACCCAGTAAGACCAATGAAACATGGTCTTACTTAAAGTGATTAGAATTTTATCACTGCATTTATGTAGGCTGAGGCTAATTTCACTATCTTGCTACCACATGCAAAACTGTGTGTTGGCAAAAAATCAATATTCAGAAGCAGGTAGACCTTCAAAAAAGAAAATCTGAGTTTAAATTGAGCTGAGCTTACAGTCTCCCTTTCTTCATTTTCTTGTTATATGAGTTAATAAATTCTTTTTGATTAAGGCATTTTGATTTGGGGTGTGTGGGTGTGTAGCTGTGTGTGTGTGTGTGTGTGATACACAATCTAAATAATCCTAACTGATAAGACAACTTTGCAGATTTAGATATGAAACAAGTCTAGTAATAATAACACAGAGAATATCTGCAATAAAAACCAGCATCTAAGGCTTTCTGTCATGATGGTAGACCAAGTTGACACAGGAATTCTGCCTTCTCATTTGATCTTCCTTCAACATACATTCATATTTTTCAACCATAAAGTAGGACTATTCTGATACATACCATGAGTCATTGCTTGGGTCTTCTCTGAACTCATAAAGTTCTCATAGTGATTGCTTATGCAACAGTTAGGCATGTGTGTGTGTGTGTGTGTGCGTGTTGCTTTCTTATATTGAGTGTGTTTTTAACATGTAAGGACTTAGAGCCTTCTCTTTTTTGCTCTTTATAGAGATTTATTCTTTATGGTGCTAACTCTAGAAAAGTGAATGTGCATTTTTATTAAAGTTCAGATAAGAGTGTCCCAGCCTGCGGGAGCAGGGGAGGTGTTGGGGAGAGAGAGAGAGAGAGCTCTTTGGCTCCTCTTTTTATATGTTCCCCCACCCCCACCCCCGGGCCTGCTCTATGTAAATTGGGCCAGCCAGGAGTGCTGTTTATTCTACCTGACAAACAGCAGGTACCTGTTTGTCCTCACTCTGGTCCTCGGTCCTCTGACCTTCCTTTGTTCTATTTTTGTGGGCTTTTCTCTTTCTTATCTTTTAGCCACCGCCATTCTGGACTCCTTTTCCCTATTCTAACTACCTAACATTTCTAAAGGTAAATTTCAGTCTATAGGCATTCCACCCCGAATGTGCCTGATCTTGTCTAGAGGTAGATTTCTGGTCAAGAGTACCTTTTTTAGTAAAAAAGGTACAAACTCCTAGTTATAAGGTAAGTAAATTCTGGGGATTTAATATACAACATGGTGACTAGAGGAAACTACTTTATTATATATTTGAAAGTTGCTAAAAGAGTAGATCTTAAAATTTCTCATCGGAAGAAAATAATTTGTAATTATGCATGGTGATGGATGTTAACTAAACTTACTGTAGTAATTATTTTGCAATATATAATTATGTCAAGTCATTATGTTGTATGCCTAAAATTAATGTAATGTTATAGCACAATTATTAATATATCTCCATATATATACATTTGCATATATATGACACATATTCAGAAAGTATTTTTCTCATTAGGAAAAAGAACTAAATGAAATATATGGATAATTTTTTTTGAAGAGCATTGTCATTTGACCAAATCACTTATAACAAAAGAGAATGGCTAACCAATGCCGTGTGTGTGTGTGTGTGTGTGTGTGTGTGTGTGTTTAATTGGAGGATAGTTGCTTTACAAAGTTGTGTTGGTTTCTATCATAAATCAACATGAATCAACATAGGTATACATATATACCCCCTCCATCTTGAACCTCTCTCCCACCTTCCACCCCGTACCACCCCTCTATGTTGTCATGCAGAGCACTAGGTTGAGCTCCTTGCATTATACAGAAAATTCCCACTGGCTATTTGTTTTACATATGGTAATATACATGGTATCACCTCACACTAGTCAGAATGGCAATCATTAAAAGAAATCTACAAACAATACATGCTGGAGACAAGGTAGAGAAAAGGGAAGCTCTTGCACCGTTGGTGGGAATGTAAATTGGTACAGCCACTGTAGAGAAGAACTTGGAGATTTCTTAAAAATGTATTAAATTCATTAAATGCTTGTGGAGGGTGAGGTAGGCACTGCCTAAAAATTTGCAGCCTCTTAGTGTGCAGGTAAGCATCAGAGCAGAAATGGCTTTAACCGATTTTGAAGAAAATGAACCATTGTTAATGGGGAAAAAGATCAATTATACATACAAAACTATACTCTTTCTTTTTAGGGCTTTATATAGACCCATCTTTATTACCATGTTAGTATTGGTGTTTCAAAATTTTTGTTTTATATTTTTAACAATAGATAACGTGTGATACACACTGACTGTGTTATAAGCATCACGCCAGGCACTTCAGATACATCATATTAATCCTTCAGTTCAGTTCAGTTCAGTCGCTCAGTCATGTCCGACTTTTTGAGACCCCATGAATCGTAGCATGCCAGGCCTCCCTGTCCATCACCAACTCCCAGCGTTCACTCAAACTCATGTCCATCAAATCGGTGATGCCATCCAGACATCTCATCCTCTGTCGTCCCCTTCTCCTCCTGCCCCCCATCCTTCCCAGCATCAGAGTCTTTTCCACTGAGTCAACTCTTCACATGAGCTGGCCAAAGTATTGGAGGTTCAGCTTTAGCATCAGTCCTTCCAATGAACACCCAGGACTGATCTCCTTTAGAATGGACGGGTTGGATCTCCTTGCAGTCCGAGGGACTCTCAAGAGTCTTCAACACCACAGTTCAAAAGCATCAATTCTTCAGCGCTCAGCTTTCTTCACAGTCTAACTCTCACATCCATACATGACCACTGGAAAAACCATAGCCTTGACTAGACAGGCATTTGTTGGCAAAGTAATGTCTCTGCTTTTTAATATGCTATCTAGATTGGTCATAACTTTCCTTCCAAGGACTAAGCTTATTCAGTTCAGTTCAGTCACTCAGTCGTGTCCAACTCTTCGTGACCCCATGAATCGCAGCACACCAGGCCTCCCTGTCCATCACCAACTCCCGGAGTTCACCCAGACCCACGTCCATCGAGTCAGTGATGCCATCCAGCCATCTCATCCTCTGTTTTGTATCTGAGGAACTGAGGCTCAGATGAATACAATCACTTGCCCTGGATCAACAGATAGTGGCAGAATTAGGAACCACAGAGCCTGAATCTATAGCTAATAATATTCTGAATTACTGTATTCCTGCACTGCCTTCTTTAACTTTAGGCCTCTGTTAGCACAAAGTATCCACCCTATATTTAATCAAAACAGAGAAAAGTTTGTTAGGCTTTTTCTCTGTCCTTTATATTTGCCAATTCTCCCAAAATAGAGTAATCTAATTTTCATAGTTCAGCTCATGTCTATCTAAGTATTTTGAATATCCCTACCTTCATCCCCTGCCATGCCCCACTAAATTTTCAACCATCTCACCACAATAATGTCTCTAATAGCAGAACAGTGCCCATCATTATATAATTATTTAAATAAATCGTGGTTCATTCTTTAGGTACATATGTAGCCCTAAAGAGTGTGTTATAGAAGAATATCTACTGAAATGGAAACTATTTCACACTATGCTTAAAAGTAATAAAATATTCTCTATTACTACTTTTGGTAAAGAAACATTCACAAATGTGAACTTTGGCTACTTTTATCTGGTAGAATTACATATGTGTTTATTTTTTCTTGGCATTTTCCACAGAGTTTATATTGCTTCTGTGACAGGAAAAAGTTATATATTTTTTAAAATTATGGAAAATCTTCAATATTAAACTCAGTTCCACTGCTTTCACTAAATCTTTGGCAGGCAGCTATGATGCCTCTCATCCAAACTCCTATAGCATCTGGTACCTCTGCTATGAATGCTGCACATATACTAACTTGCTTAATGATTACTTTGTATATATGTTTAACTCTACAAAATAGTAACTAGGATTTAGAAGAATGAGAAAGAATGCCTTGTACATTCTGTTCCCTAGTCCCAAAACCAGAGTACTGAAAATTCAGCTAGAAATTATAGTTCAAGTCTTCCTATTTCCTGGTTAACATCACCTGTTTACTAATCCTTGCTGGTCTGTGCTAAGTCGCTTCAGTCATGTCCAACTCATTTGGACCCCATGGACTGTAGCCCACCAGGCTCCTCTGTCCATGCAATTCTCTAGACAAGAATTCTGGAGTGGGTTGCCATGCCCTCCTCCAGAGATCTTCCTGACCCAGAGGTTGAACCTGTGTCTCTCGTGTCTCCTGCATTGGCAGATGGGTTCTTTACCACTAGTGCCACCTGGGAAGCCCCTTACTAACCCTTACCTATCACATAATTCATTCACCTAATTACTATATATATATATATATATATGAGAAGGCAATGGCACCCCACTCCAGTACTCTTGCCTGGAAAAATCCCATGGATGGAGGAGCCTGGTGGGCTGCAGTCCATGGGGTCTCTAAGAGTTGGACATGACTGAGCGACTTGACTTTCACTTTTCACTTTCATGCATTGGAGAAGGAAATGGCAACCTGCTCCAGTGTTCTTGCCTGGAGAATCCCAGGAACAGGGGAGCCTGGTGGGCTTCCATCTCTGGGGTCACACAGAGTTGGACACGACTGAAGTGACTTAGTAGTAGTAGTAGTAGTATATATATATATATATATATATATATATATATATATATATATAAAACATAGGTCATATAGATCTAAAGAAAAGAAATGCTTCAGTTCAGTTGCTTAGTCGTGTCCAACTCTTTGTGACCCCATGGACTGCAGCACGCCAGGCTTCCCTTACCATCACTAACTCCCAGAGCTTGCTCAAACTCATGTCCATTGACTTGGTGATGCCATCCAACTATTTCATCCTCTCTCATCCACTTCTCATCCTTGTCATCTGTCTTCAATCTTTCCTAGCATCAGGCTCTTTTCCAAGAGTCAGCTCTTCACATCAGGTGGTCAATGTATTGGAGTTTCAGCTTCAGCATCAGTCCTTCCAATGACTATTCAAGACTGATTTCCTTTAGGATTGACTGATTTGATCTCCTTGTAGTCCAAGGGATTCTCAAGAGTCTTCTCCAACACCACAGTTCAAAAGCATCAATTCTTTGGCACACAGCTTTCTTTACAGTCCAACTCTCACATCCATACATGACTACTGGAAAAACCATAGCGTTGACTAGATGGATGCTTAGAGCACTTATTGTATATCAGGGCCCTTCAAAGACCTGGAGACTCTTTCTCCAACAATTCTACTTTAACCTGGGGACTATCTTGGGCTTTACCTAAGATTCAGTTTACAAAAGGTATTTGTCACCTATAACCTTAAAAATGTTTTTTAAAATACCAGCCTGCAGAAGGAATTCCACTGATTAAAATAGCACAGGGAAAAGCCCAATTACAAGTAGAAGTAAGTTTATAAGGGACAGAAAGAGGCAGTACAGCTGGAAGAGAAAGAACAAGAGGAAAATGGAATAAGCAAATGCTGGGAAGTAGACAGCCTTGCAAACCAAGTAGAGAGTTTAGTTTTACTCTTAAGTACAATAGAAGCAGTTGATGGCTTTCAGTGAGAAGATGATATAATCAGCTTTTCCTTTCAAAGGAGCATTCTTGCTGCTGAATGAGAACAGATTGGAGGGAAAAAAGAAGAGATATCGATAATCCATTTAGGAGACTATTGTAAAGTTTCAGATGAGAAATGATACCTTGATCAGAAATGGAAATGGAGCAAAGTGGATGGACTCTAGAAATATTTAAGAGGCCAAATAATAGGACATGGTGATACTATGTTGGGGGGTTAGGAAGAGGAAGGTGTAATGGATACCTCTAGGATTCTGACTTGGGGAAGATTGATAATATTGGATGAAAAAGAGGATTAAGGAAGTCTCAGAGTCATGGATTTGAGTTTAGACATGTTTATTTGAGGTGCTTTGAGGCATTCAAAATAAGCTGTCTTATATATCTGAAGCTCTGAGAAAGCAAGAGACATAAATTTGAGTCACTGACATATAGGGGCAGATCTAGGAATATTTATATGCTTTTCAATTCACAGCTTCTATTTTCTCATAAGGTAAGGTTGGGGTTTATAATGAGGTGAAAGAAAAAGAGGAAGTTAGATAGAATGAGAGAATTTCTGCAATTGTCATTGGCAAGTGTGTGAGAAATGTACAGTAGGATAGAAGAGTGACAGGGAAGGTCTCTGAAGTTGGTGATCATGAATTCATGGTGGAACTCATCTCTACTTCTGTGACTTTCTCCAGTAGAACTCAAATGCTTATGAGCAGACAGATATGGAAACAGAAGATGGTTTGCTTATGTCAGGGCTGGAGTTGGACTCTTTTGCATAAAGAAAAGACACATTTCAAATTTCTCTTGGAATTGTTCATAAAACTCTTTGTTCTATCACTTTGTCACTGTCCAAAAGTGGTAACTAAATATGTAGCTAAGCATGAAACACTTAACTTGGATAACAACACTAGCTGCTATAGCTAAGAGCACTTCTAATCAAGAAGGAGATAGATTAAATAAATACAAATAGAGTATTCTAGAAATGGAGGAGATTCTTTCAAGCAATACTCAGCCAGAGGAACAACAACAGCAAAACGCCCCAGTATTAAGTTCCAAAGCCCAGACATCTTGTTTCACATGTAAAGGGATTTCATAGCAGGCATCTGGGGTGTTTGATAATATACGTGTTTGCACATCAACCCTAATGTTTAAAATGTTTCTATCACTTTACTGTCTCTCTAAGTGGCTTTTCTTATAATAGATTGAATGGGACATAAACAAGATTTTTATTTAAGTAAAAATGGATTCTGCAATTAAGTAAATTTAGAAAACTGGTTTAAACAGAGTTAGAAAAGCTTCTATACTGCTGTAGTGAAGAATTGATGCTTTCAAATTGTGGTGCTGGTGAACATTCTTGAGAGTCCCTTGGACTGAAAGGAGATCAAACCAGTCAATCCTAAAAGAAATCAACTCTGAATATTTATTAGAAGGACTGATGTTGAAGCTGAAGCTCTAATACTTTGGCCACCTGATGTGAAGAGCTGACTCATTGGTAAAGACCCTGATGATGGGAAAGGTCGAGGGCAAGAGGAAAAGGGGGCGGCAGAGGATGAGATGCTTGAAAGGCATCACTGACTCAATGGCATGAGTTTGAGCAAACTCCAGAAGATAGTGAAGGACAGGGAAGCCTGGTGTGCTGCAGTTCATGGGGTCACAAAGAGTTAGACACGACTTAGTGACTGAACAACAGCAACAACTTTTGTATGGAAATATATGCCATAAATATCGAAGTTTTGATTATATCATACAGATTTCCCAAGATTATTTAAGTAGGAGAGCTTCTTTATGAGAAGTAACTTATAATTATTGTTAAACTGTGCTCTAAAAAAGAAACTCCACTTTTTCACATGGCAATTCATTATGATCCTAATTAGATTTTTTTTTTTTTTTTTTTACTTCAGTATAACCCAAATTCCTTATGCTATAGGTGAAAAAAGAGTTTCTTAAGTGTGGCCCCATATTACCTGTCAGTTCAGTTCAGTTCAGTCGCTCAGTTGTGTCCAACTCTTTGCAACCCCATGAACTGCAGCACGCCAGGCCTCCCTGTCCATCACCAACTCCCAGAGTTCACCCAAACTCACGTCCATCGAGTCAGCGATGCCATCCAGTCATCTCAGCCTCAGTCATCCCCTTTTCCTCCTGCCCCCAATCCCTCCCAGCATCAGAGCCTTTTCCAATGAGTCAACTCTTCGCATGAGGTGGCCAAAGTACTGGAGTTTCAGCTTTAGCACCATTCCTTCCAAAGAAATCCCAGGGCTGATCTCCTTTAGAATGGACTGGTTGGGTCTCCTTGCAGTACAAAGGACTCTCAAGAGTCTTCTCCAACACCACAGTTCAAAAGCATCAATTCTTCTGCCCTCAGCTTTCTTCACAGTACAACTCTCACATCCACACTGGAAAAACCATAGCCTTGACTAGACGGACCTTTGTTGGCAAAGTAATGTCTCAGCTTTTGAATATGCTATCTAGGTTGGTCATAACTTTTCTTCCAAGGAGTAAGCGTCTTTTAATTTCATGGCTGCAGTCACCATCTCCAGTGATTTTGGAGCCCAGAAAAATAAAGTCTGACACTATTTCCACTGTTTCCCCATCTATTTCTCATGAAGTGATGGGACCGGATGCCATGATTTTCGTTTTCTGAATGTTGAGCTTTAAGCCAACTTTTTCACTCTCCACTTTCACTTTCATCAAGAGGCTTTTGAGTTCGTCTTCACTTTCTGCCATAAGGGTGGTGTCATCTGCATATCTGAGGTTATTGATATTACCTGTAACAGTATCCTATTGCTCCTGGTTAAAATTATAGATTTTTGTGCCTTAACTCAAAGCTAAAGAATCTCTCAGGTGAAAAACAGAAATTTACTTTTCAACAAGTGTTCAATTATCATGTTAAGGTTTGAGAATTGATGATTTAAGTCTATTTCCTCTTTTCAGTTGTTATCACCTATATAATAAACTTTCAAACACACTTAGAAACTGATATGAAGTCTCTCCCTTTTCCAAAAACCTAATTTTTACAGGGTAAGTGTGACCCTGGAGTCTTATATTAGCACCTGGCAAAAGATTCCTTCTTTATGTTTTCCTTCTCCAGTTTGATTTTAATTCTTTTCTGGTGATAGGAATTTGCTAGAAACTTTATGTAAAAACTTTCTTTCTAATGGAAAACAATACCATCTAGTAATATGTTCATACCAGTAGAGAGATAACAAATTATCTAAAAAATTTTATCCAGTCAAAAACATAGATTGTCTTGTTTGATATAAGCAACTTTTAAAATTCTTCTTCATATAAGAAATAAAAATGACTAAATTAACCAGAATATGGTAGAAATTGCTCACTTTGGGTTGCCTGCACAAACAGAGTTATAATGGGTATAAATTTCAGAGTTTTCTACTAAACACGGGATTCAGTGATTGAAGCTGATAATTTCTGGTAAAAATCTTGGCCAAAAGAGCAAAATGAAAACTCACCAGAATTTGGATTTGTGTTCTTATTTTTCCACTAAAGACAAATCTTTAATCTTCCATACATTTCAATTTCTATAACTGTAAAATGGAATGGTTGGATTAGGGTATATTAAAGTCCCTCTCTCATTTTAAAACTCTTAATTTCGCTTTGCACATGTACAAGTACACACACCTCACACAGAATTTAAACATGCTGGATTGCAAAGCACTGCATATGTACGATACATCCTCTAAAGACATGAAAGACAGTCCCATTCAATTTATCTGTGGATGTTAAAATTTTTGCTTTCCTTCAGTAATAAAGTAAATGTTGCTTTTCTTTCTATTTGTCTCTATTCAAGTGTTAAAGTAATCTTTATAAAAAGATATTTAATGCATAGAAGGGACAACAACTTGCTTTCAAACGTGGACTTCCATCACTTTTAAATTTTGTTTAATTAGGGTGAGGAGTGCACACTGGAAATGCTTGTATGGTACTGATTACCACTTGGAATGCAGCATTTCGATTGAAGTCGTAATAACTACAAGTCTACACAACTTGTATCAATAGTTACAGCCATGCAGGAGCCACAGCTCCAATGTTATGTCTCTCGTCACTAGAATGTGCCATTGTGAGCCAGGCTGTGGCACGGGGCCCGTCTGCTTCCTCACAATAGCTCTCGCCCTCTGGGGAATACAAAGGCAGACAGCAGCTTTTCTCCTCTTTTCAACAGACACTCAGAGGGTCTGTTCCTTATTATCTTTGGAAGAAACAACACAGGTTTCCACAACCTACTTGAGCTGGTATCAGCTTTAAGATCAGAAAAGATGAGGTAGGTCCTTGAGACTCCCCTGCAAGACAAACTTTATTGCTGTTGTTGCTGATAAAAGTAAGATTCACAGATATTCAGCAAATCTGAGGAGATTCATTTTTTACTTACTAACGTCTTTATAACCATCTCTTTTGTGGAGAAAGGGGGACTTAAGTGGAGAAGCTAAGAACTACTAAATAGGAGGAGTATTCATAATAAAAGAGAGAGAGAGAGAAAGAGAAAGGCAGAGATAGAGGGAGAAAGGAAACTTCCTGACCCCCACAAAGAGTTACGATCTGAAAGACATCCCTTTACCTCCAGTAGCACAATGCTGGTCAACATTTACCATAGTAGACTTTATTTGCAACAGTCAATTGACTTCCAGGAAACAACCATAATAATATTTTTTTAAGAAAATGACAACACGGCATGAAAAAAAAAAAGGTGTCTTGGACTGGACTCTGGGAAACATGGGTTCTAATCTTATTTCTGACACTTGATGGCTGTGTAATGTTAGGAATATTGCTTTAACATCTCTGCCCCTTGGCTTTCTTGTTTTTAAGACATTCCATTTAGATTATCTCTAAAGTCTCTAAAAGTACAAAAATTCAATTCTAAAATACACTGAGCCTATTTTATTTCTTTGGTCTAATGGAGTTGTAAATTTCTAACATTTTTAAGTTACTACAAATTTATTCATGCAAACTAGAAGGCCCTCAATTTACTTACACTTTCCAACCAAATATTGATGCATTTAAAGAGAAAAGCTGTATTTCAGCAAGGCCACCTAGGAGCAAGAATAAAAACCAGCTGTAGCACAATATTCTGAAGGACTGCCCTTGGTAAAAGTTCTGAATGTGTCTGTTCATGGTGAAAACCTAAGGGAAAAAATCAAATGTCATATTTCCCTTTCATTGGATGGAAACTAATAATACATAGAATAAAATAAGGCACCAACCCAGAGGCCTTCTTCTGTTTTAACTAGAGCATCTGTGTGGACACTGTGTAGCCATCAAGACTGAATTCCCTAAATCCTATAGGAAAATGATCATTTCATCCTGAGGGATAGAGCAGTAAGTAGAAAAGAGTGAGGGACACAAAGAGGGTAAGCTGTACTGAGAATAGAGACACACGCTTATTGATAGCCTTTGGACAAAATCCCTCGGCCAATTACACTTCCTAAGTACCAGTCCAAAATCTATCCTAGTTTAGACTCTGCTAACAGAAGGTTTATTGTATGAAATCAGCCCAGCTTGTATTTATCTCCTAATTTTTTAAACCAAAATAAACATTTACCAGAATTATTATAAAACAAGATTCAAAGAGTCAGACATGACTGAGTGACTGAACTGACTGACTGACTGACTAGAAGACTGGTAAGTGTGACCGAGACTATTTCTAGAGATGTAGTCTGCATGCTCAGTCATGTCTGACTCTTTGCAACCCCATGGACTGAAGCCTGCCAGGCGCCTCTGTCCATGGAATTTTCCAGGCAAGAATACTGGAGTGGGTTGCCATTCTGTACTCCTAGGGATGGCCCCAACCAAGGGATTGAAACCACATCTCTTGCATCTTCTGCATTGGCAGGCAGATTCTTTACCAATGCATCATGTGGGAAGCCACCAGATATAGATATCCCAGGATATAGATATCCCAGGAATCCTTCTTTTGGTTGAATTACAGAGCTTCTCCTTAGGTAACAGCCATCAGTTCACCCTCTCCTAAAATAGCCTCACCAGCACATTGGATTCAATCCCTCAATATTTACTTGAAGTCAAATTCTGACTCTCTGCTCACTAGAACAGAAATTCCCTTATTTGTCTTATACATAGCACAAACATTACTTTGGAATATAAAGATCACTCACTGAACATCTAGGGCCTCTTTGTCATTGGAAAGCCCCCTGGCTCAATTATTCACTCAACCAACCATCCTCCATTTATCAGATAATTGTCCATGCTGTATTGCTGGGTATTGGGGTCCTGCATCATCCTATTTTCTTTTCAGATTCTAAGCTAGTTTGTAAACTGGTACAACAATCAAGGAGGAGTAAAATATGATATTATCTTTATTGAAGTCATGATAGAGGTGAAAAATGTAGCTTGAACCCAGAAAAGTTAGATATCTTAATCTTTGCTGCCTAAATTGAACTCTTTTAACCAGTTACATGGAGAAGACTCTTGAGAGTCCCTTGGACTGCAAGGAGATCCAACCAGTTCATTCTAAAGGATATCAGTCCTGTGTGTTCATTGGAGGGACTGATGCTAAAGCTGAAACTCCAGTACTTTGGCCACCTCATGCAAAGAGTTGACTCATTGGAAAAGACTCTGCTGCTGGGAGGGATTGGGGGCAGGAGGAGAAGGGGATGACAGAGGATGAGATGGTTGGATGGCATCACCGACTCGATGGACATGAGTTTGAGTGAACTCCAGGAGTTGGTGATGGACAGGGAGGCCTGGCATGCTGTGATTCATGGGGTCACACAGAGTCGGACACGACTGAGCGACTGAACTGAACTGAACTGAACTGAACCAGTTACAGAGGGCTTCCCTGAGGGCTCAGTGGTAAAGAATACATCTGCAATGCAGGAAGACCTGGGTTCGATCCCTGGGTTGGGAAGATCCCCTAGAAGAGAAAAAGGCAATCCACTCCAGTATTCTCGCCTGAGAAATTCCATGGACAGAAGAATCTGGTGGGCTGTACTCCATTAGGTCACAAAGAGTCAGATACAACTGAGTGACTCAACAACCAGTTATAGGCAAAGATGCAGAATTCCAGTCATCTACTGCATGGAGAGAATGTATCAAAAAATTGTGCCAAGACTGTTTACCTATTTGTCACAATTATATTCAACTTATAGAAATGTACATCCTCTAATACCTAAATGAAACTGAATTTAGTTATTCTGCTTTTATTCTTCTCTTAGTTAGATTGCCTTGTGGCTTTTATTGTTTTAAGTTATGATAGCAAGTATTAAAGAGTCATCCTGCAGAAATAGAAAGGATATTTAGAAAATTATTTTAGCACTTGCACAAGTAAGTGAGAATAAGAATTACTAGCCACAGAGTTGTTACCAAGTTCGCAGTTCTAAGAAAAGATTCAGAAATGTGTGTGTTCATATATGTGTATGTGTGCGTGTGTGTGCACCCGCGCACACGCACTAGTTGGGGAGGGGGTGGCTAGAAAGTGAACAAAGCTATGTTTGAAGCTAAAGCTGTTTCAACTTTGTATTATGGCTTTCTGGAAACATGCCAAGTATTCAAGTGTCTTTAAAAAGACACTGGATTTCCTGCTGCTGCTGCTGCTAAGTCGCTTCAGTCATGTTAGACTCTGTGCGACCTCATAGACGGCAGCCCACCAGGCTTCCCCGTCCCTGGGATTCTCCAGGCAAGAGCACTGGAGTGGGTTGCCATTTGCTTCTCCAATGCATGAAAGTGAAAAGTGAAAGTGAAGTCGCTCAGTCGTGTCCAACTCCTAGCGACCCCATGGACTGCAGCCCACCAGGCTCCTCCGTCCATGGGATTTTCCAGGACAGAGTACTGGAGTGGGGTGCCATTGCCTTCTCCAAATAACCATGTCTAATTCTAATATAGGTAAATAAAGAGCTCACAATCCCTGCTAAGGTGTCAGACATGTTTCAAAAGTAAAATAGTGAGATTTTTAGCAGGATAATACAATGTGTAAAGTGTATGTTAGGTAAAACATCAGTGGGATCTGGAGCAGTAACATATAATCAAATTCATTAATATTTTTTCAGAAATATCTCAAAATACAGTAAATGAGATAAATATAGTTAAAAATAGCTTCTCATTGGTTTATGCCTGATTTTCCCAATAAACCAATACAGGTCTGGTTAGTTAAGTTTCACCACCAAATTATCATAAAAAATTTCTTGGTTTTTAGAGATTTGAGACTCCAGTATTGTAGCAAAGGAATCATATACCTAAATCATTTCTTTTTTACAGGTAAAAGAGCTACAATGTAAGAGATTAAATACTTGCATAATGCTTCATTATGATGACTCAGATAGTAAAGAATCTGCCTGCAATGCAGGAGACCCAGGTTTAATCCTTGGGTCAGGAAGATCCCCTGGAGAAGGAAATGACAACTCACTCCAGTATCCTTGACTAGAGAATTCCACAGACAAAAGAGCCTGGCAGGCTATAGTCTGTGGGGTTGCAATAGCCATAATGCTTCATGGTGGGATAGGTGTTGAAATTTCCTGACTCAACTGAAGACCCTTTTCATTACATAATAGCATTTCTGGTTTGTTTTTTTTTTTTTTTTTTTTTTATTTTACAAAGGTCTTCATTTATTTATTTATTCACTCTAAAAAAACATTGACTGACCATAAGCCATGTGCAAGGCTTATACTCCAGGAAGTATACTCTTGGGAGTATATTAAGGCCATGCTCTTATCAAGGATATGTGTACTCAGTTGCTACAAAACTGTAGTATAAATACAGAACATATGCTCATACAAAGATTTGCACATGAGTGTTCATTTATTTGTAGCATCCCCAAACTACAACTCAAATGTCTATCATTAGAATGTTTATCATTCCATTGTATGGTACATCCATAAAATGGAATAATACTTAACAATAAAAAAGAACAAATTATACATGCTATAATATGGATGAATCTCAAATCCATTATATAGAGTAAAAAATGGGGGAAAAGAGTAAATACTGTTTGAATCTGCTTATATAAAATAGTAACTAGAAATACTAGAAACACTATGGAGAAGGCAATGGCAACCCACTCCAGTGCTCTTGCCTGGAAAATCTCATGGATAGAGGAGCCTGGTAGGCTGCAGTCCATGGCGTTGCAAAGAGTCGGACACAACTGGGTGACTTCACTTTCACTTTTCACTTTCATGCATTGGAGAAGCAAATGGCAACCCACTCCAGTGTTCTTGCCTGGAGAATCCCAGGGACGGGAGAGCCTGGTGGGCTGCCGTCTATGGGGTCGCACAGAGTCGGACGCAACTGAAGTGACTTAGCAGCAGTAGCAGAAATACTAACAAATCTATAGTTACAGTAGATCAGAGGTTACTCATGGGGAGATGTCAGAGACAGGTAGAAGGGAGGAATTACAAAGGGGCACAGGAAGGCTTTGAGTGATGGATATGTTCATCATCTTGATTGTGGTGATGGTTTCACTAATACATACATAAATGTGTGTGTGTGTGTGCATGTGTGTATATATCATAACATTAAATTGTACACTTGCAATATGTGCAGTTAATTATTTGTCCACTATACATCAATAAATCTGTTTTTTTTTAAATGGGACATCTTCCTGGACTGTGAGTTTTACCAGGAGTTTTGAAAGGAATACTCAATGCTTAGATTTTCTTTGTATTAAAACAACATAAATACAGTTAATATAACATATAAAGCAAAACTGAATCACTTCTCAAGATAAAAACTCTAGATATTACAATTTAACACTTATGATGGGCTAGATCTAGCTAACTCTTTAAAATACCCCAGAACCTGGCTATTTTCACTCTTCTCTGTAGTTACAAGACTTTGGTGGTAAAGTCTGAAATTCTGCCAAGGGATTTACAAGCTCATACACCAGATGGAAAAAGTCCCCCCATACCTATAACATACCTTTGGCTCTAAGTTACATGCGGTTTTAGTTCTGTCATCATATCTTCTTAAATCATTGACTCCTTGTCTATTTCTATTTGTAGGAGTACTAGTTATTTACAATCAAAGGAATAAAAATAAAGGAATAGTCCTTGGGCTACCATAATTGTACTATCCTGGGACATGAGAAAATTAAACCCTATTTTTAAATACCCATATTTTCTAGTATATAGAAAATATATTCTATAGTTTTTTCACTATATTCTATAGTTTTTAGTATTCTTTCCCCTAGAGAATTACAGATTAAATGGGTAGCAAATCTTGAAACACCTTACAATTCTGATACTGTGCAGACCATAATGTCTTATAGACCTACTTGAATAATCAGAAACAGGAATTTATTGCAGATGTTTTATTTAGATGCTTCATATAAAGAATGCACAATCTTCTTGATGAAAACAACACCATGAAATCTATGAATTTCTAGATTTTATGAAGATAAAATTCTAAAGATTCTAATAAAACATAACTGTAGAAATGAACACCTCTCCAGAAGATGGTGTATATTCATACACAAAAAAGAAAAAAAAAAAAAAGGCTTTTTTGACTCCTTGAAAGAAGGATACTCAAATCCTATAGGGTTTAGAAAACAACATTCAGAGATATTTGAAGTCAGGTTAGAAGATAGTAGGAGGGTGCCTATCCAAAATATTTAGGATCAAGATCCAAATTCATTTATCTCAGGGTACTGAGAAGATTTGCTTGATATGATCTTAGAGCAAAACTTAGCAATCTTGGAGAAATCTTTGAGAAATAGTGGAGAAAACTGGAGGAATGATTTATAATCTTCTAAACAGGAAACAGATAAGAAATAGAAACTATGGAGAAGTATGAACAATGTTAATTCCCACAAAAGTACTAGAACCAGCTGCTAAACAAATGGTTTATGATGCTTTCAGAAAAAAATGTTACCAATGTAGTATATACTCATTAAAAATTTCTGTCTAAAATAATATATGTTTTATCTCATACTAAGTAGGACAAATATATGTCTAGGCCATGGTGGAATGTAGCTTCAATTCATTTCAATTCAACAAATAAATTCAACAAATGAAACAGTGTGTTGTTACACACTGATACATGAGGTGAGGATATAGGAGGGCTGTCCCTTAGACCACATCAAAACCTAAGGGGAATCTGTTTGTTTACCATAAGACTGTACTTGGCATTACACATAAAAACAGATATTGATAAACTAAACTTAATCAGAGGATTATAAAAAGGAAGGTAAAAGTTCTGGAAATTATAGCAAAGATAAATAGCTGCAATAACAGAATGTTTTACAGGCAGATGAAAATATTCACATGGGGCCTTTAAAAAACGTTCAAATGTATGTTATAGTGATGAGTGAAACTACTTATTTTTTATTCTTCCAAACAGCATAGCAGGACCAATAGTTGAAATTTACAGTAAGACTGATTTTGGTTCAAATGTAAGGATGAATTTATAACAATTATAATGTTCAACAATAAAGTTTCCGTTTCAAAATGTATCATGTCCTTTACTTAACAGTATCTTTCAATATTCAAAATGTGCAGGCCTTTTGACAAAGGATTTCTATTTAAAGCAATTAATCCTGAAACTATAACACACATATTTTCAAAAATACCTGTTATATTGTTTGGAGCATTATTTATAAAACCATCTAATAAATTATTTTTAAAAATCCATACATAGGAGGCAGCAGTTACAAAGAATAAGAAAGACCTTTATGACAGTATTTTTTTTCTATTAAGTGGAAAATGATTATAGAACATTGTGCCTAGTTTGATCTCATTTGCATACAATTAAAAGGATTCTGAGTGTTTTATATTATTACATGTATATGCTTACATATGCATAGAAAATTCTCATTAATGCATAGAAAATATACATTAGAATCATAGTAATTTCTCTAGACAAACTGGGAAACCTATAAGAATCATAAAAACAATCTTTATATCTTTATTACCATTTTTATTTTTTAAAGCTATGAGTGCAAATTACTTTTTAAAAATACTAATTTAAAAGTTACTGCATTTGTTATCAAAAGTGTTATCTAATTATTTGATTAGTATATATTATTAAACCTTGTCATATATGTTATTTATATTACATTATACCTGCTATATATAATTATTACATCTAATATAATTATTATATAATAATTCATTCCTATCAAACACATAATATTTCAAAGAATCTACTATCAGGACTAGAATATTAGTTATACAATTGTCTAGTTGTGAACTTAGACTGGAAACTTAACATCTGTGAGTCAAAAACATATTTCTTGTGATGTAAGGAGAGCTTATGAATTGGAAATAAGGATTAAATGGGGTACAACTAAGAAAGAATTAACTATTTCACTTAATTCTTGCAAATTGAACTTATTAATGTCTAAGCTTGAGCAGGGAGAAGGTAATGGCACCCCACTCCAGTACTCTTGCCTGGAAAATCCCACGGATGGAGGAGCCTCGTAGGCTGCAGTCCATGGGGTCGCTAAGAGTTGGACACGACTGAGCGACTTCACTTTCACTTTCATGCATTGGAGAAGGAAATGGCAACCCGCTCCAGTGTTCTTGCCTGGAGAATCCCAGGGACGGGGGAGCCTGGTGGGCTGCCGTCTATGGGGTCGCACAGAGTCCGACACGACTGAAGCGGTTTAGCAGCAGCAGCAGCAAGCTTGAGCAGGCTTAATATAACAGAATGAAGTGTACTCTGGAGACAGTATCTTCTCTTAATTCTCCATGCTTCCCCCTTAAAGACCTGGAAGTTGGTCATCACCTTAAAAATATAACAAAATATTTAAATTTCCTTATAACTGAATATGGACTTTTCTTATATTTTTGCTTTTAGTTTGCCAAGTTTCAAACTTTAATGTGAATAAAAATTACTATATAGAGATGGTATATTCAATATTGTGTATGCCGTACTTATATGGGGAATTTGTCATAGGCAGTTTTAACAAGACACAATTTTCCTTTATTTGCTAATTTTATAACACACACACATATAAATTTTGGGTTGATTTATAGTCCTCAAAAGATATGTCTACCCCAAACCTCAGAATGTGACCTAATTTGGAATAAGGGTCTTTGCAGTGTAATTTAGGTAATGGTCTTGAAATAAGATTATTTTGGTTTAGGGTAGGTCTTAAGGTCAGTAAGTCTTTTTATAATAGACAGAAGAAGAAAGACACAAAGACACTGAGAGGAAGGCCATGTGAAGATGGAAGTAAAGACTGAGGGGATGTGTGCATGGGTGCTAAGTCACTTAGGTCATGTTTGACTCTTTATGACCCCATGGACTGTCGTCCGCCAGGCTCCTCTGTCCATGGGATTCTCCAGGCAAGAACACTGGAGTGGGTTGCCATGCCCTCCTCCACGGCATCTTCCTGACCCAGGGACTGAACCCACTTCTCTTATGTTCTCCTGCAGGTACGTGGTTTCTTAACTACCTAGCACCACTTGGGAAGCCCAAAGACTGAGGGGAATATGATATCATAAATCAAGAATGTCAGGCACCACTGGAAGCTGGAAAAAGCAAGAAAAGATTCATCCTCAAAGTCTTCAGAGAGAATATAACCCCACTGACATCTTGATTTCAGACTTGTGGCTTCCAGAACTGTGAGAGAATACCTTTCTATTCTTTTAAGTCACCAAGTTTGTGCAATTTGTTACAACAGCCCTAGGAAACTCATTTACTATACAGATATCATGACTATATAATTTGTTGTCTTAAATGAGTCACTTTGGGAAATAAAAGGGGGCACAATATTTAATGATACTGAGACAATAGAGATGAATGGCATAAATAGCACTGCTTGTTGGGACATAATCACCTAATTCATAAAACATGATGGAGAAGGCAATGGCACCCACTCCAATACTCTTGCCTGGAAAATCCCATGGACGGAGGAGCCTGATGGGCTGCGGTCCATGGGGTCGCTGAGGGTCGGACACGACTGGGCGACTTCACTTTCACTTTTCACTTTCATTCATTGGAGAAGCAAATGGCAACCCACTCCAGTGTTCTTGCCTGGAGAATCCCAGGGACCGGGGAGCCTGATGGGCTGCCGTCTATGGGGTCACACAGAGTCGGACACGACTGAAGTGACTCAGCTGCATAAAACATGAAGTTGCACTGTAATGTATGTAATAGAGTTAGCAGAATGTGCCTCTGATATAATATGTCCTCAATAAGAAATTATTTACTATAAATATCTTATATGTAATTATAGTATAGAAAGAACTGGGACCCTGAATGTGTGGACTCTCTGTCTACAATTACAGGATGGAGGCTGGCTAAGCAAAGGAGTGACAGAAATGGAAATAGGAAGAAAGGAAAATTATTAGCCAAAGGAAGGTCTCTGACACACTAGCAGTCAGATAATAGTTAAGAATTCTGATTACTACAGCTGCCCCCAGCTCCCGTGTGTCCACAGATACTTTTTATATACTGAGAAAGCTCTCTTACCCCTAAATTACTGCTAAGGTTCAAGTTCTACCACAGCTGAATGACTTGGAAAATCTGTACCAATTTTCTATTGAATTCTAAAACATATCATCACTACTGATTTTAAAAAAGTAGGTGGGAAAATACTGATAGATATGAGACTAAATTCCTAGGAGAAATTATTTTCATACAACCATCTGAAAAAGAAGGTCTTGGTTTAAAAGGAATCTTGGCCTAATAAGTCAAATTCTCTGTTTTACAGTTATAGAAACTGAGACCAAGCAACATTACACCTGCCAGGTAAAACAACATCCAGAACAGGAGTAATAATTACTTAATTTTGATGCTAAAATATTTAGGCAGATTTTGTCCTTATTTTGGTTTGTCCATATTGTGTGTACCTAGGAAATCATGAGAGTGTATTGAAGGTATTTCATCTTTCTTTATTCTTCAAATAGTTCATAAATTATATAGAAGCACTTATTCCATTGCCTTCAAGATATCAAATTACTGATTTGTACAGGGAGTCTACACCCAAGGGAATTAAACATTTATGAAGAGAGAGGGTGAACAGCCCTCTAAACTTCTGACATTAGGACAAGGTATTAAAAACATATTTTTAAAAATAATCAGAAAAGTATTTAGTGTTTACCATATGCCACTTAGGGTTTCCCAGGTGGCTCAGTGGAAAAGAATCTGTCTGCCAATGCATGAGATGTGGGGTTCAGTCCCTGGGTTCGGAAGATCCCCTAGAGAAGGGAATTGCTACCCACTCCAGTAGTCTTGCCTGGAGAATTCCAAAGACAGAGGAACCTGGCAGACTATGGTCCATAGGGTCACAAAGAGTTTGACATGACTGAGTGACTTTCACTTTCATGCAGATATTATGTTTCCATTTTCAGATGAGAAAACTGAAGCTAAAGATCACTACATAATTTGTTCTGGAGCCCACATTCTTAATTAGGCCCTGTACAAGACATTCAAATTCCTAGCCTCAAGAGTGTTTCATTCATGAACTTGAAGGACTATAGGAAAATCATCTCATTCTTCTAAGCACCTGCCAGATAAGAATATTGCTGAAGTATACATTTTCCATCTCTAAAAACTATGAATACAAAATTCAGAATAACTAGGGTAGATGTATTCAAACACTTCTAGAATAATGAATATTTATTTTCTGCATTTTGAATTTAATGCAGAAGAGTCAAGAAGGGTGAGAATCTGTTGAATGTGTGAAAAATTTTATTCAGTTTTTTTAGTATATTTCTTCATAGAAAAACTGATTCATATGCTTCTTACATGTGACTCATTTCAATGAGCAGATAATTAAGGTCTCATGTTACATACAAGTCAGTCTTGAGACCAATGCAAAAATTAAAATTGAGATCCAATATTTGTTTCAGCCCTTTTGATTGGCCATAAATTCATTTATTTTTCTGGTTGGAATAGGAAAAGTGGTTGAAAACACATTTTTTTTTTAATACAATTCAGTCCGTTGGCAAGAAGTTATTGTATTTGTCAGCCTACACCACATAAACCTTTCCAAGATGTTTGTGATGTTATACATAGCCCAACTTTGATCACTCTAAGAATTAATTCTCTTATTTTATTATAATGCTTTGCTTTGGGGAAAAATTATAAACTTTTTTGTAAGACATAGAGTAAGACTGTTAAAAATAAATGGAAATGTAGAGTGTTCTTAAATAACCCAAAAGCAATTATCTAAGCTAACATAACTACTGTGAACATTATATTTATCTCTCAACATCTAGTCATCACAATGAAATAAGAAGCATAATATCTGATAAACGAAAATATCAAAATTAATCAAGTGATTAGAGGTAATAAACTTATCCCAGGGTCATTTTCAAGGGACATTTGTTCAACATAATAACCATAAGCTTTAGAGTATCTCTAACAATAAATGTTTAACTAATGCATTTCTTATTTTACATTTCTTACAGTGCAGGTATAACTGCCACATTGTTCTTTGAATACTTTATAAGGATAAAAATAAAGAGTTTGGGTTGAAACATCTCTTTGCTAACATATGTTTATAAAAATAAAATCACATAAGTATGAAGGCACTTTGAAAATATAGTATTTATTACCACTGGAATGTAATCCTGATTTTCCTTCCTTTACATTGTTCAATTGTGTAAAAGTATCACTTAGAGGTTTTAGCTCATGATGGGAGCTATTTCTTTCTTCTTCTTCTCAAAGTAAGAAAAGAAAAGGTTATTTTCTTCATTTGTGAATAGCTATATACTTCTTTCCTTCAATTGTACAAGAGAAGAAAGGAATAGCAATTATTATCTTAGACCAAGAAGAGTTAATAAGAATGAACACGCTGGAATGGTAACTGATTCCTCAAAGTCCTGAACTTGCCAAACTGCTGTGATGATTCATAAAAATTCTCAGTAGAAAGAATGAGTTGATTCTGGAAACTTTGAGTGATATTTTGATCAAAGGTAATACATTAAATGAGAGCATTTCCTTTTCAATTACTGGTTCTTTGATTATGGTTTTCCTATATTTTAGAACATGTGAAGGCTATTACAAAATGTTGTACTAACAGTCTTACATGAAATTCCTGCCTTTATTCACTATGTCCAGATTTTTAAACTGAAACCTGTAGACAGACAATTATATGCATGTTTTGCTTTAATTAGGCAAATACACAAATTTAAAGGTCATGTATTTTAAATAGATCCTATTAGGCAAATAAATGTGTCTTGAGTATATCAACAACAAACATCAACAATATGGGTTGGCCTAAATATAATTTAAATATTAAATTAAAGGAATGCATCTGTGTGTGCTCAGTTGTGTCCGACTCTTCGCAACCCCATGGACTGCAGCTCGCCAGGCTCCTCTGCTCATGGATTCTCCAGGCAAGAATACTGGAGTGGGTTCACATTCCCTTCTCCAGGGGATTGTCTCAACCCAGGAACCGAACCCCGTGTCTCTTGTGTTTCCTGCATTGGCAGGCAGACTCTTTGCTGCTGGTGCCACTTGGGAATTGAGCACTAAATGGTTTCCTAAATTATTCACTGCTGTAGATTAAATGTCAACCTTGAGAAGAAGAGACTACTGAGGCACAATTATGGGTTTCTGGTGGTTTAGATATCCCTCTGCTGCTGCTGCTACTGCTGCTAAGTCACTTCAGTCGTGTCTGACTCTGTGTGACCCCATAGACAGCAGGCTCTGCCATCCCTGGGATTCTCCAGGCAAGAACACTGGAGTGGGTTGCCATTTCCTTCTCCAATGCATGAAAGTGAAAGTGAAGTCGCTCAGTTGTGTCCGACTCTTCACGACCCCATGGACTGCTGCCTACCAGGCTCTTCCATTCATGGGATTTTCCAGGCAAGAGTACTGGAGTGGGGTGCCATTGCCTTCTCCGAAATATCCCTCTATTTTCTCCCAAATGCTGTCAGGCTTATCCTCCCTCCACTATGCTAACAGCAGGTAATGTGAGATAGGGGGGCAACAGGAAGAGAGAAAGAAAAGGTAGCAGATACAGACTCCAAAACTCATTCCAATTTAAGTTTCACATATTCTATCTAAAAGTAAGGGACAGTAAATTAATGAAAGACTTCCTCAACTATCTTGTAAAACTGAAGTTATACAGGCACACAGTTGAGATGTTTGCTTATATTTTTTGGTATATTTAAGTACAATTTAATATTTTCAGCATGTTCCCTTTTTACTGTTTACTAAGCTTTTTAATGGAGAAGGAAATGGCAACCCACTCCAGTGTTCTTGCCTAGAGAATCCTAGGGAAGGGGGAGCCTGGTGGGCTGCCGTCCATGGGGTCACACAGAGTCAGACACGACTGAAGTGACTTAGCAGCAGCAGAAGCTGTAAGAGGGAGAAGATAATGGCAACCCACTCCAGTACTCTTGCCTGGAAAATCCCATGGGCGGAGGAGCCTGGTAGGCTGCGGTCCATGGGGTCGAGAAGAGTCCGACACGACTGAGCGACTTCACTTTCACTTTTCACTTTCATGCATTGGAGAAGGAAATGGCAACCCACTCCAGTGTTCTTGCCTGGAGAATCCCAGGGACGGGGAGCCTGGTGGGCTGCTGTCTATGGGGTCGCACAGAGTCGGATACGACTGAAGCGACTTAGCCGCAGCAGCAAGCTTTTTAATAATTTTGGACAGCATTAGTGTCTTGGAACCTAATGCATTACTTGGTAAATAATGCGAACAACAATAGCAAAAGCAACTACAACAAACATTTATTGAAAATATTCCATGTGTTCATACCTATTCTAAGTAATTTGACATAGAAAAGCACATTTTACAGTTATGTGATGAGGTAATTATAATTAGCATCTCCATTTTACAGATGGAAAAAAAAAACTGAGGTTAGAGAACTTAAGCTTGAGATCACAAGGCTAAATTAGCACAGTAGTCAGGATTTGATATATTAGTCTGGCTTCAAAGTCTGTGCTCTTAGGTAGTGAATATATAATAAATCTAAGCAAAATATAAATTGTTTAGCAAATCATGTTACTTGCCCAATTCACTTTTCAAATATGGGCAGCTTCCATCATTTGTATTAGTAATAATTAATTCATTTACCATTTATCACAAACTAGGCATTAGGCTACGTAATGTATATAAATATTCTCCCTGTTTTATATTCAAAGAAACTGAGATTCAGAAAGTTTAAATTATTTAATTAAAGTCACACAGTTGATGAATTGAGTATATAAGCATTCAAAAATGATCACTTCTGCCTTTCCAGAACTGTCTCCCCTGGTGTATAATTATAAAGCAACAATTAAAGTTTAAACTGGTAACTGGTAACAGGTAAGTGATAATTGGAAACAGGTAATTTTGAAGAATTGTAGTTAATACATGTTTTATCATATGGTTATTATGCTCACTTTTTAATAATTGAAAATGACAATTACTCTTACCCAATCTGAATCCTTCCAAATCATTGTCAACTAACTTTAGCCAAACTTCAACAAGCTTTCATGTTAAAAAAAAAAAAAGTACAATAGGAAAAAAGATTATTTTCTATTTTACTTAGTTGACAGCTTTACGTTTGAAAGTAAAATAAAAATTAGTCTCGAACAAGACCAGAAAAGGGATTGATCGACACTCGCCCTGGCTTGTGGATCTTTGTTAACCTCAGCCAGGGAACATGAAGTAAACAGCTGTCAGTTCTATGACCAACGCTGCTACTTCGTTGTGTTTTTGAGACTCAAAATTGTCTCTTTCTATTACTATGTTTTCTGTAGACTATGGGGCTTCCCAGGTGGCTCAGTGGAACCACAGGAGACGTGAGTTCGATCCCTGGGCAGGGAATATCCTCTGGAGGAAGAAATGGCAACCCACGCCAGTATCCTTGCCAGGGAAATCCAATGGACAGAGGAGCCTGCTGCTGCTGCTGCTGCTAAGTCGCTTCAGTCGTGTCCGACTCTTTGCGACCCCATGGACTGCAGCCCACCAGGCTCCCCTGTCCCTGGGATTCTCCAGACAAGAGCACTGGAGTGGGTTGCCATTTCCTTCTCCAATGCATGAAAGTGAAAAGTGAAAGTGAAGTCACTCAGTTGTGTCCGACTCTTAGCAACCCCATGGACTGCAGCCCACCAGGCTCCTCCGCCCATGGGATTTTCCAGGACAGAGGAGCCTAGCCGGCTGCAATCCATGGGGTCGCAAAGAGTTGGGTACCACTGAGCGAAGGCACTCAGTGCTATACAGTTTCTGCTATACAGTACTTTTTGCCACCAGGTGGTGATAAAGAGTCACAATTGCTTGTCAGTCCTAAGCAAATGGTGTTTCAGGATTGTAGCATAATTAAAAATAGCTTAGGTAACAGCATTTAAGTATGAAGATATGTGAACTGAAAAGAAAGCTTAGCAAGAACAAGGCAATATTCAAGGGTGTCAGCTGCCAGCAGATGCAAGACAGTGCCTCATTTCTAAAGGGTGCTTGAGGCATAAGCAAAGCTATATGACAGGCTCCATGTTATGTTAGGACCATTGTTTCTGGAATCAGATTACTTGGGAAGCGACTATAGCTTACTCCCTCTAACCTGTGTATTTTGAAGCAAATTTCTTTTAATATCTGAGCATCTGTGTCCGCAACTGTAAAATGGAGGAAATAATTATTACTATCTCACAGGATTACTGTGAGAATTTTTAAAAGATACCCTATATAATTTACAGTGGTCTTGAAAGTGTAGTTCCCTGAATCAAGAGCATCAGTCTCAACTGGGAACTGCAAATGCTGAGCTCTACCCCAGACCCACTGAATCAGAAACTGTAAAGGTGGAACCTGAAACCAGTGTTTCAACAAGCCTTCCAGGTTTTTTTCTGATGGTCTTTGAAGTTCGAAAGCAAGTCACTTAGAAGACTTAAAATAAACCCTTAAAAATGGAAGCAAGCAGAATTCCTATTCTAATCGTTGATCAAAAAGTTCATTTGGCTTTTTTCTGTAACATCGTACAGAAAAACTGGAAAGAACTTTTTGGTCAACCCAATAACAATAGAAAGAAGATAGGAAATACTCAAATAAAAACAGCTATATGGGACAGAGGGCTTATCCAAGGCATACCAGTTCCTAAGTATGCTTCTCAGTGAAGATGATTCAAGAGAAAATAAGAGCAAGTTTGATCCTAACAACTGGAAATTACTTAGAACTGGGGCCCATATTTTATTCCTAACCTGATGAATTTGAAACCACTGAACCTTTATTTAATCAGCTGTGGTTTAGGGAGTGAGGGTCACATGATAGAAACATACCCACCAGACTCTGACTACTCCTTCAGGAAAAAACTGGATATAATAATATTCCAGATAATGAGGCCCTGGTGGGAAGACATACTACATATATTTACTTTAACATTCAGAGGCCCTATTTTTTTTTTTAATCTAAGTTAAGTAGAATTAGTTTCTTCTCAAAATTTCAATATCTTCCTTCCACCTCAAAAACCTATTCTTCCTTGGTCACTGTCCTCTTAAAATATGACATAGTACTCTAAAAATATTAATAGTAAGTCCTTAGAACATATTAATTATATCTCCATTCTATCACTCTATATCTGCTAGTTGATTCTGTTAATTATGTTTTCTCCGGCTGTCCTGCTTCCCTGATTACATTAGAAGACCCCTGAAGCTCCAGGATATGTCAATCTGTCTTGATGCCTCATATTTCTTATCATACACTAACCTAGACTCGTGTTTTTCAAAAAGTCTGATAAAGTTATTGTATGTGATGATCTATATATACATTTCAGCTTAAACAAACAAAAACATAAATTTTTAACCCTCAGATCACTATAATTAGCCCAGATTTCACTGTGCCGCCTAGCATTTTGTATTTTTATTTCTTCTTATCGACTCTAAAATAACATCAAACAGAAGTAACTAGCTTATTTTATCATACATCTAAAAAATATCCAAACACAGGCTTAGGTTTAATGTGTGGATCTGTGCCAATCCTGTCATATTAAAGCAATGCTCTAGCTGATAAAAATGTCTAAAATTGATATATATTCTGGAATTAAAAGTAATTTGTATCATTCACAAAATTATTCTTTCAGGACAATGAGTTAAGCATTTTAAGGACTACACATCACTTCTTTTGAACTTAGGTATAAAGCAAAACATTTGAAAGTGAATATTTTTAAAACAGAGCTTTCTAGAAAATGCACATATTTGGCAGTCTAATTATTAACACATTCCTGTCCTCTGTATTTGGCATAAGAAAGATTTGCTGAGGGCCAGAATACTGTTAAATTTATAAGTCACGTGTTAAAGTGAAAACAGTTGCAAGACATTCAAAGGGAAAACTTCTATAAATTCCCTTAAAACTGCACTGGAACTACAAAAGTTAAGGAATGTTTGTATCTCACCCCCAAGAAAGAAAAAACTGTAAGCTTATCAACCCTCATTGCAACAACAAGATTCAAAAAGAATACAAGCGCATGGTCTTTCTACAGATATATTGGCAACTGAAGTAAGACAAGGTTACCAACAATTATTAATATTTGCTCTTTCTATAATTGTCAGGCTGGTAAAGCTCATTCTACATATCTTCTTTAAAAATAATTTCATAAATTTGAGCCTCAGTGTCAAAAACCAAAGGAAAACAACAAAAAACATTCATAAGAGGGTTTTTTTGTTGTAAATAATCTGAATCATCCTTGCTGAATAGTCAATTTATGTTCTTTTGTGCTTTCACACCATTACACACACGCACACAGAATTCTTGTTTAAAGACTTCCTTGATTTATGTAGTTTATAAGTGAATTTTTTATGTTTTTCATGATCTTTCAAATATTTTAAAATAAATGTATAATAATATTGAAAATACTTTATTCTCATTCTTTGTTTTTCTACAGATGTTTCTTCCCCAATTCTTTCTTTATTACCAGGCTTATTTTTCAGCATTACTCATCTTTACTATTTTTGAACTCTCTCCAAATTTAATACAGTATACACACCTGAATATAATTTTGAGATAATATCCAGTATTAGTTGACATCTCTGTAATGATTTCATTGTTTTAAATCAAAGAAGTCAAACAACCAGTATGACTATTGACTTTAGTATCAAGAGAATTGCACTAAATATACCAGCATGTTGCTTCTCTGTAGAGACGCTGGTTTAAGGAAGCTACACAATTTTTCTTTACATTTTATTATCACTTTCTTCTAAATAAAAAAAAAAAGCTTGATTGTTATTTGAACATTTAAATTTGAATGCCACCTTAAAAGAAAGTAGGAGGTTTCTGTTAATGCCAAGGGGTTGAAGCTCCAATTTGGATACATCAGAGAGCCAAGTTCAACCTCAGTGAGACACCACGGATCTGTGAAAACCCCTAACGTAATGAGTTACTCAGTCATCCTTTTAAAGTAAGCACACATTTTTGTGGGAGCCCATATTGAAATGTGAAATTGAAATAATAAATACAGAACACATACATGAATATAGGAATCCCAAATTTGGATGAAAGCTGAGTTTTGGAAAGAGCATTTGTATGTGGAAAGAACCTGTTATGACCACATCTAAATGGTCAAATTGGACTTTTAATAGACTTGACAATTAAGAGCTATGAAAGATTCTTCAACTAATCAAAATCATATGTGTTCCTAAAGTTTCTCAGTTCTATGATACTGCCACAAGGGAAAAGAAAAGATTCCCTTTCAAGAGTAGAATGACATTTTGAGAAAGTTGCTTTTGGTTTCTAGATGGGTAAATGCATGTAGAGTCTTGGCTACTTTTTCCTCTTGGACCATCATTGAATACCACCGAGCAGCCAATGATGAGGAGAGTCTATCTGAGATCAGGATTTTTACTGCTTCATGCTGGCATTTTCAGAAGTTTATAATATCGCCACTCATTCTCACTTAAGGACAGAAGGCTGTCTTTAAAATCCCACTGATGAAGTTCACTCCCTTTTTTTAGCATTTGCTCAGCTGCCTTTAAGGCCAATTAGTGAGCTCATGGACTTAGCTGAAAGTTTTTTGTTGTTTTTTTTTTAAGTTGTGTGTGGCTCCCACTGCTGTCAGTTTCCCTTGATGTCACCAAATATTTTCCTCTTTGGGATGGTTCTCCCCTTGCTTTGAGACTGTTTTGATCCTAGGAGTATCTCCTTTTGTTCTGCCAAGTTTTTCACTGGAACCCTCAGCTGTAGCAGTAAGATGATTTCTCACTTCATTTTCTTTTAATTCCCTCCTATTCCTATCAAGTTGAAAGTATATTACCATTTCATAATGATATGCTAAGCCTTTAAGTCCCTGACATCATGGGAACCAACTTTTCATTCTCTTCATTTCTCTAAGACTTTGCTACTCTTCAGAGAGTGGTCTGTGGTCCAACAGTATGCGCATCACCTAGGAGCAGAATCCAGGCCCCAGCTCAGAGCCACAGAATCAGTATCTGCATTTTAACAAGACCTCAGGTGATATACATGTATGCATATTACATTATAGAAGCACTGCTCTATGATGTCACTGATATGTGGTAATATCTTCTTAAATGCCCTAGTGATGCAGAAAAGTGAAAGTGAAAGCCCTTCCTTACATTGAAATCAAGTTTATATCTCCATGAATTCTATTTGTAGGTTTAAGTTCTACAAGCTTGGGTCAGGCCAGAATGTAATCTTTTGTTTACAAGATATTCTTTCAAATATGTTAAGATAAATATCAGCCCAATTATTTTTTTTTCTATTTCAGAGTATGTACATTCACTTAATTGCTTCAACAGGTACTCATATCATATAATTTCAGCTTTTTGCTCCTCTTAAGACATTTCAGTTTGACTCCACCTCCAAAAGAAACTGTCCTAAGTTTTGAAAATTTCATGGTCCAGCATTCAAGGGACTAGATTATTGGTACAACCGCACATTGGTAAGAATGAAGGGTGAAATTTCCTTTCCAACACTCTCACTACCACACTATTTTCATCAAAACCCTAACCCCTAGCATTGTTTGGCATGCCATAAGTTAGAAATTTCTTACCTGTCTGATATAAACCTATGGGATTCTTTTTCTTAAAGGTTTTTAAAATACATTAAAACCTGAAAATAACCTAATAAATTTACCTAACATTTTTCATCTTTTAAAATAATATGTTAGGCCTACTGCCTTGTATGGAAGTGATGCAATTTTTTTTTTCCATTCTCTCAATAAAAGAATCTGCTAATGGAAGTATAATTTGAATTCTCTGAAGCTGCAGCAAATAAAAGAAAACCATTAAGTGGGCTCAAGGAGGAATAAGGACACAGAATTGGAAAAGGAAAATCTTAAAAATAGAAGGCTATGTTCTCACAGGGGAAAGTGCAATCACAAGCTCTATGATGACATTTAGCCCCATGGAAATACGAGTGTTCTCTAGCATTCCAGCACTTAGACATCAATTCATGGTGGTCTCAAGCTATGTTTTTGTTCTGGCACATTAAACAGAATGAAGACATATGTCTAAATTTAAGACATCCTTTTAGTGCTGTGTGCACGAGAGCCAGCTGAGAAATTTGAACTATTTCAAAGCACTAGAAAAGGAATTGTAGACACATCCTTTGTTTGGGCATATATTTTTAATTATCTTGCCTTTTAATATTCTTCTCCATTTGAGGATAATCAGACAAAATGGATCCTGCTGGGCATTGTCATGCTTAATAAAAGTAAGACTGAACATCTGCAAATATGGCGACACTGTGGCGCGGACGATGCGCCAGTGACTGAGCTGCATTCTGATGGAATTATAACACCACATGTCGCTGTGATAATGCGACTCCCTGCTTACATTAGTTCTAGCACTTAGAGCAAACTCTTCTTGTATTAGGTGCTAAGCAATTTCAACCAGGGTAGGCACAAAGAATAATGAGGGAAGAAATATCTTAAATGCACGATGTAGATAATAGCAAGGGAAGGCAGATAAAAGCCTACAGACTATCATGTTTGGGTCTGCAGGCCAGACGTAAACTCCCTGCATTTAATTTCAGCTTCTTTAGTTACTAACTGTATGACCTTGAGCAAGTCCTTAGCCTCTGTGACATGGAGATAATAATCATACTTTTCTCATAAGATTATAATAAGATTTAAATGTATTAATATATGTAATGTTTTCTCTCCTTCCTTTTCTTACTTTCCCTTTTCTTGATTTCTTTCTTTTCTTTTTTTTTTTTTTTGCTTTTAAAAAATATTTTACTTTGGAGAATAGTTGATTTACAATGTGTTAGTTTCAGGTGTACAGCAAAGTGATTGAGTTATATACGTACATATATCCATTCTTTTTCAGATTCATTTCCCACATAAATTTTTACAGAATATTGAATAGAGATCCCTGTGCTATATAGTAGGTCCTTGTAGACTATCTACTTTATATAGTAATGTGTATATGTTAAAAACAAACTCCTAATTTATCCCTCCCCACCTTTCTTCTTTAATATTCATAAGTCTGTTTTTGAAGTCTGTGTGCCTGTTTCTGTTGAATAAATAAGTTCATTTTGTACCATTTTTTTTAGATTCCAAATATAAGTGATATCATATCATATTAATATTTATCTTTTTCTGTCTGACTTACTTTATTTAGTGTGATAATCTTTAAGTCCATTCAGCTGCTCCAAATGGCATTATTCATTCTTTTTGTAACTGAGTAATATTCCATATGTACAACATTTTCTTTACCCATTCTTCTGTCGATAGACATTTAGGTTGCTTTTATGCCTTTGCTAGTGTAAACAATGCTTCAGTGAGCTCTGGGGTACATGTATCTTGAAGTGTGGTTTCTCTGGATATACCCGCAGAAGTGAGATTAACTGATCATAGGTATGTAGGTGTATTTCTGAGTTTTCCATCCTGTTTCATTGATCTATATCTCTGTTTTTGTGCCAGTACCATACTATTTTGATTTCTGTAGCTATGTAATGTAGTCTGAAGTCAGGAAGCCTGATTCCTCCAGCTTCTTTTTTCTTATTTTTTCTTTGATTATTCAGTGTCTTTTGTGTTCCATAAAAACTCTAAAATGTTTTCTTCTAGTTTCATGAAAAAAGCCATTGATAATTTAATAGGGATTCCATGGAATCTGTAGGTTGCCTTGAATAGTATAGTGATTTTGATTATATTGATTCTTCCAATTCAAAAGTATTATATTTTTATTGCCTTTCTTCTTTCCTTCATCAAAAAGTCATTAAAAAAGCAGATAGTCCAGACTTGTCAGGCCTCAATGACAGTTGGAGCCAGTGTACAAAGAGAGAGGGAGCCAAGTGGTATCACGAAATTGACTACACTTAGGCACTTGAGGTAATGAGAGCGGGACTCTTCACTGTCAAAGAAGGGAGATACAAATGTGGCAGGGAAAGCCAGATGGACCCTGTGATGTTGGACTGGAGTTGAGGTATCAACAGAAACTCCTTATTTTATAGATTTTATATAAATATATATATATATATATGCATTTGCTATGGTCTATATGGTCTATGGTCTGAATGTTTGACCTAAATTCATATGTTTAAACATAACTCACAAAGTGATGGTTCTGGGCGGTGTGGCCTTTGGGAGGTGCTTAGATCATGAGAGTGGAGCCCTCATGAATGGCATTAATGCCCTTATAAAACAGACCCCCCCCCCCCTCCAGAGCTCTCTTGCCTCTCTTACTGTGTGAGGATACAATGAGAAGTCTGGGACCTGGAAAATGGCTCTCACCTAACCATGTTGGCACCCTAACTCAGATTTCCAGCCTCCAGAACTATGAGAAGTAAATTTTTATGGTTTATAAGCCACTACTCTCTGGTATTTTGTTAGGACTAAGTCTGTGGGGGGGTGTGTGCGTGTGTGTGCGTGCATGTATTTCCTATTTCCCATGAAGAGCTTGGGAAAAGAAATATTACAATAGCAATGAGCATGCCTCATATTAAGACCTTGCTAATGTTCCCAAAGAATATTTTGCATTAAAAGGAACCAGGGCACCTTACTGAAATGACTGATTCTAGGTCTGGTTTTGGAAATGAACAGAACGAGCATAGAATTTCTTATTATACCAGATAGTAAGGAGATACTTAAAGAATAATAAGGACTTGTCAAAATAATAAGAGAAGCTACCTTAAAGGAGGTAAACTAGTCAAATCTAGGATAATCTTTGATCATCAAAATAAATCATAATAGTAGTAAATTATTATGGCAAACCACTTCAGTATTCTTGCCTTGAGAATCCCATGAAGTGTATGAACACTAAATTATAAGCATTCGATAAAATAGAAACCCATGGGTTCCCAGGGAAATAAAGAAATTAGTGAGAAAGTTCCTCCTTATAGAAAGCTAATTAATAAATGTAGAAGAAATGATAAGAGTAGAAAACCACCATTTAGCAACCATCAGTATAACAATTCAGAAAATAAATATTAATGATGTTATGATAAAACATGATTTAAGGAACTGGATTTTTTTTTCAACTATCACAAATTTATTTCAAAAAGAACTGAACATTTCTACTTAAGACACCCTTGTGACAGCTCACATGAGGATTGCACCTGATTCAAAGGCAAGCCTTTTAGTTTATATTCAAATTGTCATTATGCATATTTAATATGATCATTTCACCAACTTTATCATTAGTAGGAATATACATTTTATTCAATACCAGAAGCTGTTTGCAAATCCAAGGAATGGGATTTTTATATGGTCTCTAAATATCCTCCTACAAAATATTAATTGCAAAGGGAGAAAACTGATTTTACAGTGGAGAAAAACTTGGCAGACATCATGTTAATCAAATGATCAAAGTGAATAGCACTAGTAAAAATCATTACCACTCAAAAAATGTACAAAAGTT
Organism: Bubalus kerabau; assembly: GCF_029407905.1. Lineage (NCBI taxonomy): Eukaryota > Metazoa > Chordata > Mammalia > Artiodactyla > Bovidae > Bubalus > Bubalus kerabau. The sequence continues at coordinate 9,359,116 of NC_073645.1, forward strand.
AGTTACTAACCCTAACTTCAAGGGTCTTCTACAAAAGGAAGAGTCCATAATTCTTTAAGAATTTCAAGGTCATGAAAGTGAAGAAAAGACTGAGGAACTGTTCCAGTTTAAAGAAACTGGAGTGACAAGACTAATGGGTACAAAGTATAATTCCTGGATTGAATTCTTTGCTCAGATATTAGTGGGATAATTGGTGAAATTTGAAAGCGGTCTCTGAGCAAAGGATATGTGAGAGTTCTTTGTTTGCTTTTGCAACTTTTCTGTAGGTTTGAAACTTATTCAAAATAAAATATTTAATTTTAAGCTTTGTCAAGTAGCTGGCACATAGTAAGGGCCCAAAAAACTTAGTCATTGTTTTTCTAATTGCTGTACTATAAAAATTTTTTTGTTATAGGTGCTTTCATTTTCATTTGTCCTAGCCAAGAATTTCCCCAAATAACCAGTTCAATTCAGTCCAGTCACTCAGTTGTGTCCGACTCTTTGCAACCCCATGGACTGCAGCACACCAGGCCTCCCTGTCCATCACCAACTCCCAGAGTTTACTCAAACTCATGTCTGTTGAGTCAGTGATGCCATCCAACCATTTCATCTTCTCTCATCCCCTTCTCCTCCTGCCTTCAATCTTTCCTAGCATCAGGGTCTTTTCAAATGAGTGAGTTCTTCGCATCAAGTGGCCAAAGTATTGGCGTTTCAGCTTCAATATCAGTCTTTCCAATGAATATTCAGGACTGATTTTCTTAGCAAGACTAAAACTTTAAACCTGCAAAATTTTAATATCCATACCAAGATTTACCAATGCTGTTCAAATTTCCTAGGTATGGGTTAAAGGAACTCAAGCATCTATTACAGTAGATACTCTAAAAATTCTCCATATAGCCAGATTCTTCATATGTATGTAGGTATATATAATATATATATATATATATACACATATATATGCATACACACACATATATAATGAACTGAAAAGGAAGAGAAAAAAAATATGAAAATAAATGCGAAGTTTTATACTGGTTTCTCCCAAATGAAAACCAGCCTCACAATTACAAGGTCGCATTTCATACAGCTACTTTTTGGAACAAATGACTAGTCCTTATTTTCTGAGTTGGAGGCTTTCACCTATATTTTTCAACTTTTTTCTCTACTCTGTTTCAATATAACTGCAATGTTTCCAGGTACCACAGTGCACATATCTCCACCAGCAAATAATAGAGCTATTTCTTCATATGAAGGAAGAAATGTTCCTTCATATTTCCTTCATATGAAGAGCTATTTCTTCATATGAAGTTTTTCTAGAAGAAAAACTTTCCCAGAAGGTAGTGAAAGATTTTCTCTCAGATCCAATTTGTTAGAATTAGGTCAAGAAACATTTAAAACCAATCACTAGTAAAGGGAATAAGGCCATGATTGAATTAAATTTATCATCAATTCTTTGAAGCTGGAAAATAGAGTTTATCTCTTTCCCTGGTTATGGTGTAAACACCAAAACATAGTCAAGATTTTTCCAGAAAGGGGGGATAGAGGGTGGGGACAAGGTTTTACTGCGTAAGAAACTTGTAATGTCTGACTACAGAGATAGGAAAAAATATAAGAGAAAGGTGATAAAAAAGACCTACAAAAACAAACCCAAAACAGTTATCAAAATGGGAATAGAATATACATGTTGATAATGACTTTAAATGTAAATAGATTAAATATTCCAACCAAAAGAGAGCAGAATGGCTGAATGGACACAAAAACAAGACCCACATATATGCTGTATACGAGTGACACACTTCAGATCTAGGGACACACACAGACTGAAAGTGAGGGGATAGAAAAAGATAGTCATTGCAAAGAAAATCAAAAGAAAGCTAGAGCAGCAATATTCATATCATAAAAAAGTAGACTTTAAATACTGTTATAAGAGACAAGGAAGGATACTACATAATGATCAATGGATCCATCAAAGAAAAAGATGTAACAACTGAAAACATATATGCACATGCCTCCAGATAGGAGCACCTCCATATATAAGGCAAATGCTAACAGTCATAAAAGGGGAAATTAGCAGTAACACAATAATAGTGGGGGACTTTACCACTCCACTTACAGACATTCCATCCAAAAGCAGCAGAATACACTTTCTTCTCCAATGCACATGGAACATTCTCCAGAATAGAGCACATCTTGGGTCACAAATCAAGCTTCACTAAATTTGAGGAAGTTGAAATTATATCAAGCATGTTTTCCTACCACAATGCTATGAGACTAGAAATCAGTTACTGGGAAAAGATATTGTAAAAAGACACAAACATGTAAAGGCTAAACAGTATGTTACTAAGCAATGGATCACTGAAGAAATCAGAGGAAATAAAAAATAATATAATCTGGCCATTCATAAATCACCAACTTCATTAAAACAAAAATGCTTCTTCATGTCTAATACACGTGTGTGTCTGTTAGTCACTTAGTTGTGTCTGACTCTTTCTGATCCCATGGACTATAGCCCACCAGGCTCCTCTGTCCGTGGGATTCTCCAGGCAAGAATACTGAAGTGGGTTGTCATTTCCTTCTCCAGGGCATCTTAAATGTTATTAATTCTAAAAATGCACATCTTTTTATTTTTAAATATCTCAGAGATTGAGTTTACCTTTAAGATATTATATAATTCTTTAAATGGCAATTCTCTTCTTTCTTTGTAGTCTGCAAACTAATGGTACATCTTATATGTGTTGCAGTGTTAGATTAGATAGCATGAAGCAAACAATAATAGTTATCTTATTCCCTGGTGGCAAATATTATCACACTTAATAGGGGAATAGTCCTATGAGGTAAGCACTATTATTTTCCCTATTTTAAAGATGAAAAAACTGAGGCTTATTAAGGCTCATATGCCCAATTCCACAGGATTCCACAGTGATTTCAGAACAGAATTAAGACTGGAGTCCACAGTTTGTCTTACAATAGTTTGTACTTTAACCAAACCAACATTTCGCTATCATTTCCTCCATTAGGCATATGTATGGTGGGCCTACCAGGTGCCAAACACCATCAGTTCAAATCAGTTCGTCACACAATCATCTCCGACCGTTTGCAGCCCCATGAATCGCAGCACGCCAGGCCTCCCTGTCTATCACCAACTCCCAGAGAACACCCAAACTCATGTGCATCGAGTCAGTGATGTCATCGAACCATCTCATCCTCTGTCATCCTCTTCTCCTCCTGCTCCCAATCTCTCCCAGCATCAATATCTTTTCCAATGAGTCAATTCTTCGCATGAGGTGGCCAAAGTACTGGAGTTTCAGCTTTAGCATCAGTCCTTCCAATGAACACCCAGGACTGGTCTCCTTTAGGATGGACTGATTGGATCTCCTTGCAGTCCAAGGGACTCGCAAGAGTCTCCTGCAGCACCATAGTTCAAAAGCATCAACTCTTTGGTGCTCAGCTTTCTTCACAGTCCAACTCTCACATCCATACATGACTACTGGAAAAACCATAGCCTTGACTAAACAGACCTTTGTAGGCAAAGTAATATCTCTGCTTTTCAATATGCTATCTAGGTTGGTCATAACTTTCCTTCCAAGGAGTAAGCATCTTTTAACTTCATGGATGCAATCACCATCTGCAGTGATTTTGGAGCCCAAAAAAATAAAATCTGACACTGTTTCCACTGTTTCCCCATCTATTTCCCATGAAGTGATGGGACCAGATGCCATGATCTTAGTTTTCTGAATGTTGAGCTTAAAGCCAACTTTTTCACTCTCCTCTTTCACTTTCATCAAGAGGCTCTTTAGTTCTTCTTCACTTTCTGATATAAGGGTGGTGTCATCTACATATCTGAGGTTATTGATATTTCTCCCAGCAATCTTGATTCCAGCTTGTACTTCTTCCAGCCCAGCGTTTCTCATGATGTACTCTGCATTTAAGTTAAATAAGCAGGGTGACAATATACAGCCTTGACGTACTCCTTTTCCTCTTTGGAACCAGTCTGTTGTTCCACATCCAGTTCTAACTGTTGCTTCCTGACCTGCATATAGGTTTCTCAAGAGGCAGGCAGGTGATCTGGTATTCCCATCTCCTTCAGAATATTCCACAGTTTATTGTCATCCACACAGTCAAAGGCTTTGGCATAATCAATAAAGCAGAAATAGATGTTTCTATGGAACTCCCTTGCTTTTTCCATGATCCAGAGGATGTTGGCAATTTGGTCTCTGGTTCCTCTGCCTTTTCTAAAACCAGCTTGAACATCTGGAAGTTCACGGTTCATGTATTGCTGAAGCCTGGCTTGGAGAATTTTGAGCATTACTTTACTAGCGTGTGAGATGAGTGCAATTGTGCAGTAGTTTGAGCATTCTTTGGCATTGCCTTTTTTGGGATTGAAATGAAAACTGACCTTTTCCATTCCTGTGGCCACTGCTGAGTTTTCCAAATTTGCTGGCATATTGAGTGTGGCACTTTTACAGCATCATCTTTTAGGATTTGGAATAGCTCAACTGGAATTCTGTCACCTCCACTAGCTTTGCTCATAGTGATGCTTTCTAAGGCCCACTTGACTTCAACATTCCAGTATGTCTGGCTCTAGATGAGTAATCACACCATCGTGATTATCTGGGTCATGAAGATCTTTTTTGTACAGTTCTTCTATGTATTCTTGCCACCTCTTCTTAATATCTTCTGCTTCTGTTAAGTCCATACCCTTTCTGTCCTTTATCGAGCCCATCTTTGCATGAAATATTCCCTTGGTAGCTCTAATTTTCTTGAAGAGGTCTCTAGTCTTTCCCATTCTGTTGTTTTCCTCTATTTCTTTGCCTTGATCGCTGAGGAAGGCTTTCTTATCTCTTCTTGCTATTCTTTGGAACTTTGCATTCAGATGCTTATATCTTTTCTTTTCTCCTTTGCTTTTCGCTTCTCTTCTTTTCACAGATATTTGTAAGGCCTCCCCAGACAGCCATTTTGCCTTTTTTCATTTCTTTTCCATGGGGATGGTCTTGATCCCTGTCTCCTGTACAATGTCACGAACCTCCGTCCATAGTTTATCAGGCATTCTGTCTATCAGATCTAGTCCCTTAAATCTATTTCTCACTTCCACTGTATAATCATAAGGGATTTGATTTAGGCCATACCTGAATGGTCTAGTGGTTTTCCCTACTTTCTTCAGTTTAAGTCTGAATTTGGCAATAAGGAGTTCATGATCTGAGCCACAGTCAGTTCCTGGTCTTGTTTTTGCTGACTGTATAGAGCTTCTCCATCTTTAGCTGCAAAGAATATAATCAATCTGATTTTGGTGTTGACTATCTGGTGATGTCTATGTGTAGAGTCTTCTCTTGTGTTGTTGGAAAAGTGTGTTTGCTATGACCAGTGCGTTCTCTTGGCAAAACTCTATTAGCCTTTGCCCTGCTTCATTCCATATTCCAAGATGAAATTTGCCTGTTACTCCAGGTGTTTCTTGACTTCCTACTTTTGCATTCCAGTCCCCTATATGAAAAGGGCATCTTTTTTGGGTGTTCTAAAAGGTCTTGTAGGTCTTCATAGAACTGCTCAACTTCAGCTTCTTCAGCGTTACTGGTTGAGACATAGGCTTGGATCACCGTGATATTGAATGGTTTGCCTTGGAGATGAACAGAGATCATTCTGTTGTTTCTGAGATTGCATCAAAGTACTGATTTATGGTATGGACCTAACAGAAGCAGAAGATATTAAGAAGAGGTGGCAAGAATATACAGAAGAGCCGTACAAAAAAGATCTTCATGACCCAGATAATCACGATGGTGTGATCACTCACCTAGAGCCAGACATCCTGGAATGTGAAGTCAAGTGGGCCTTAGAAAGCATCACTACGAACAAAGCTAGTGGAGGTGACAGAATTCCAGTTGAGCTATTTCTAATCCTGAAAGATGATGCTGTGAAAGTGCCACACTCAATATGCCTGCAAATTGGGAAAACTCAGCAGTGGCCACAGGACTGGAAAACGTCAGTTTTCATTCCAATCCCAAAGAAAGGCAATGCCAAAGAATGCTCAAACTACCGCACAATTGCATTCATCTCACATGCTAGTAAAGTAATGCTCAAAATTCTCCAAGCCAGGCTTCAGCAATACATGAACCGTGAACTTCCAGATGTTCAAGCTAGTTTTAGAATAGGCAGAGGAACCAGAGATCAAATTGCCAACATTTGCTGGATCGTGGAAAAAAGCAAGGGAGTTCCAAAAAACATCTATTCCTGTTTTATTGACTATGCCAAAGCCTTTGACTGTGTGGATGACAATAAACTGTGGAAAATTCTGAAGGAGATGGGAATACCAGACCACCAAACCTGCCTCTTGAGAAACCTACATGCAGGTCAGGAAGCAACAGTTAGAACTGGACATGGAACAACAGACTGGTTCCAAAGAGGAAAAGCAGTGCGTCAAGGCTGTATATTGTCACCCTGCTTATTTAACTTAAATGCAGAGTACATCATGAGAAACGCTGGGCTGGAAGAAGCACAAGCTGGAATCAAGATTGCTGGGAGAAATATCAATAACCTCAGATATGCAGATAACACCACCCTTATGGCAGAAAGTGAAGAGGAACTCAAAAGCCTCTTGATGAAAGTGAAAGAGGAGAGTGAAAAAGTTGGCTTAAAGCTCAACATTCAGAAAACAAAGATCATGGCATCTGGTCCCATCACTTCATGGAAAATAGATGGGGAAACAGTGGAAAGAGTGTCCGACTTTATTTTGGGGGGCTCCAAAATCACTGCAGATGGTGACTGCAGCCATGAAATTAAAAAATGCTTACTCCTTGGAAGGAAAGTTATGACCAACCTAGATAGCATATTCAAAACCAGAGATATTACTTTGCCAACAAAGGTACATCTAGTCAAGGCTATGGTTTTTCCAGTGGTCATGTATGGATGTGAGAGTTGGCCTGTGAAGAAAGCTGAGCGCCAAAGAACTGATGCTTTTGAACTGTGGTGTTGGAGAAGACTCTTGAGAGTTCCTTGGACTGCAAGGAGATCCAACTAGTCCATTCTAAAGGAGATCAGTCCTGGGTGTTCTTTGGAAGGACTGATGCTAAAGCTGAAACTCCAGTACTTTGGTTACCTCATGTGAAGAGTTGACTCATTGGAAAAGACTCTGATGCTGGGAGGGATTGGGGGAAGGAGGAGAAGGGGACGACAGAGGATGAGATGGCTGGATGGCATCACTGACTCGATGCACATGAATTTGGGTGAATTCCGGAAGTTGGTGATGGATAGTGAGGCCTGGGGTGCTGAAATTCATGGGGTCACAAAGAGTCGGACATGCCTGAGTGACTGAACTGAAGTGAACTGCATTTCAGACTCTTTTGTTGACCATGATGGCTACTTCATTTCTTCCAAGTGATTCCTGCCCACAGTAGTAGATATAATGGTCATCTGAGTTAAATTCACCCATTCCAGTCCATTTTAGTTCACTGATTCCTAGAATGTCGACGTTCACTCTTGCCATCTCCTGTTTGACCACTTCCAATTTGCCTTGATTCATGGACCTGACATTCCAAGTTCCTATGCAATATTGCTCTTTACAGCATCGGACCTTGCTTCTATAACCAGTAACATCCACAACTGGGTATTGTTTTGCTTTGGCTCCATCCGTTCATTCTTTCTGGAGTTATTTCTCCAATCATCTCCTGTAGCATATCGGGCACCCACCAACCTGGGGAGTTCCTCTTTCAGTATCCTATCATTTTGCCTTTTCATACTGTTCATGGGGTTCTCAAGGCAAGAATACTGAAGTGGTTTGCCATTCCCTTCTCCAGTGGGCCACATTCTGTCAGACCTCTCCACCATGACCCATCCGTCTTGGGTGGCCCCACATGGCATGGCTTAGTTTCATTGAGTTAGACAAGGCTGTGGTCCGTGTGATCAGATTGGCTAGTTTTCTGTGATTATGGTTTCATTGTGTCTGCCCTCTGATGCCCTTCTGCTGTCTCATTTGGGTTTCTCTTACCTTGGACGTGGGGTATCTCTTCACGGCTGCTCCAGCAAAGCGTAACCGCTGCTCCTTACCTTGGACAAGGTCATCCCTCCTGACCTTAAATGTGGAGCAGCTCCTCTCAGCCCTCCTGTGCCTGCGCAGCCGCTGCTCCTTGGATGTGGGGGTGCTCCTCTCAGCCGCCGCCCCTGACCTCGGGGCCAAACACCATATGTGACACTAAATATGAATAGGTGATTAACAGAGCTTTGGGGCTTAATGTTGAATAAGGGAGAATAATGGTATTAATAATAAATATGTCATTAAAATTGCAATAAATAATTAAGACTATGATGGGTTTCTCACAAATGTCTGATATCCTTTCTTGGGGAAGGATTTTACTTCCCAGTCCTATTAATGGCAGGCTTTTTGGCCAATAGGAGACACTTTGTTGGCCAACAAATTGTGGGAGAACATAGCATAAATTACTTTGCTGAGAACTTTAAGTACCAAAATATGGTTTGCTATATCTTTTTTTCTCTATCACAGTGACAAGCAGTGTTCCAGATAGAAGCATCTCTATCAGTCTAAGCCCAAAAGTGAAGAAAACAGAGTACAGTTGCAACCACCCTGAGATGTACTAGTAGCAAGAATATAAAATACATTTTTGAGGTTGCAAGCCACTGAGATTTTTGAGGTCACTAGCTACCACAGCATATCCTAGTCTGATGATTCACTGACTTCTCTTTTAATTGAAAAAATTAAAGTGCAAGAGTGTGCAAGGCCACATAATATAGTCCCTAAAAGCAGGAACTCTGCAACCAAATTGCATCAATTCAATCCCATCACCCTTATTTACTAGAAAACCAGTCTTAGAAAATGTACCTCTTCCTCGGATGCTCCTAGGATAATACTAGACTTAACTCAAAGCATTATCATGTGGATTAAACACATTAGTATTTACAAATATTTGAGGACAAGGAATGGCATATAGTGAGTAATACACAAATGTTTGTTAAATAGTATTTCTTTGCTAGGAAATAATAGAAGGTATTTAATTTGGGGGTTGGGGGAAGTAGTCATAAAAGGGATATCCTGCAAAGCTTTAAATTATATCTGTTTTGTCTTCTATTTGGTAATTTCCCCCAAGAACAAAATTTCCTGAGAATTGCTGCATATTTAAGGATGAGAGGACTATACAAGGCCATATTGAAATGTAGGTTCTGGATGGTCAGCTAGTCTACCCTAAGGGGTTACTTCCATAAAATGGTCTTTTAGAGTTCAAGGTTCTGGTTGGTGATTGCACTTAGGTACAAATTTCTACCCTTCACAGACTTTCTGGAGGGCTTCAAAGCAGCTGAGTATACAAATATGTAACATCCTGAATGCCCAGGATATTCCATAATTTGACAAAGTGAAAGTCAGTCGTGTCTGACTCTTTGTGACCCCATGGACAATATAGTCCATGGAATTCTCCAGGCCAGAATGCTGGAGTGGGTAGCCTTTCCCTTCTCCATGGGATCTTCCCAACCCAGGAATCGAACCCAGGTCTCCCTCAATGCAGGCAGATTCTTTACCAGCTGAGCCACAAGGGAAGCCCATAATTTAATGAATCCTTGTTTAATTTAAAACTGGAATCCTCAAAAACCTAGAAGTTCACTAGTTACCTTCCTGGGTGATTGGCTGAATCACCCATGGTTCTCTGAAGGGATTTTAAATGAATATAAAACCTTCTTCCCTTTCTCGTCAGCATTCTCAGCCATCATCTGCTTGCTGAAGACCCAAATCTTTCAGAAGAAAGATTTTTTTCATGTAGAGATGAGGCTTAAAATACAAATCTTCCTGATAGGAGAAATATAACTGGAGTTAAATCTACATTAGCTGTACATTACTGATAACAGATTCCCAACAGCGCAGAAGGATTTCCTGGAAGAAGGCACAAACCATAGAAAGGAAAAAAGTGCAAATGACGATTTCTCAGCTGTGCTTAGGGTGGGCCCTTACTTCTTAGTAACCCTATCTTTTCAAATCACTCATAATTTACCTCACATTAGACTTTCTTCAATACAGCAATCCTAGTTTCATTGGCTGAATGTTTGTATTTGCATAAAGTCTTTCCCTAAACTGATTCTCTTGGTTGCCTAATACTAATCCGTGGACCAGACCCTATCTCCAGAGGTTCTGACTCACTACATCTGGGAATTTGTACTTTATTACTTTAGGATTTACTAGAATACCATGATACACACAGAGGAAAATAATCCATGTTAAAGACACATTCTACAATACATACTGTTCCACTAGACTGCACATTCTGGAAAACTAGAATTTTTGTTAATATCTATTAGCATCACAGTAATATATACTTACTATAGACTGTGGAAAATCACATAGGTAATAAAAATTACTTCTAATAAGTCCAACACTCAATGATATCCATATCATTCATGAAAATTTTCCAGTCTCTTAAGTTTTATAAAAAAACATTTATTTCATTGAGCAAATGTAGCATGATTTATTTGACCATGGGAGACATTTAGAGATTTTTTTCCTTCCAATGTTTTACATTAATTTCAATAATATCACAAGCATACATATAGTTAAATACTGAGCATATCCATGAGGATAAATTCTCAGTTTCAATAATATGAAGTTTTTTTAAAGTTAGGAGACTGTTGCCAAATTTCCATCTAGAAGCAATTTAAAATCTGAGTTCTTTAAATCAGAACTTTATGAAAACACAATGATTTTTTTGAGACTTGAGCTCACACTGTCACATGAAGACCTTGAAAGGTCTTTGGCATGTTGGAATTGATCAGTGAGATGCTGTACTACCGAGGAGCAGTATGACAGTCCATGACATGGTCATATGATTTTAATGGGTGAAAATTTGAAAAGCAGGGCTTCCCAGGAGGCACAGTGCTAAAGAATCTGCCTGCCAATGCAGGAAGTGCAAGAGATGCAGGTTCAGTCCCTGGGTAGGAAGATCGCCTGGAGTAGATAATGGCAACCCACACCAGGATTTTTACCTGGAAAATTCCATGGACAGAGGGCCCTGGCAGGCTACAGTCCATAGCGTCTCAAAGAGTCAGACATGACTGAGCATGCGAGCATACACACACACACACAATTTGAAAAGCACACTCACAAATCAGGTAGGCAAAATTCAGTCAGTGCCTAGCACTTGGTCCTTAAGATGGCTTTGTAGTTTATCACCCATTCTTCTGTTTACAAAAATCCCATGGCTTAACAAAATGAACAAGACTATAATGAAAATTGAGAATTTGTGTATGTTAAAATGGTATGGGATTCTTTAATGTGATTCAGGGAAAAGCTAAGAGCTTGTACAGATATTTCTACTTGAAAATGTGAGTATTCTTGAAGGTCTTGGCACAAATTTTAAAAAAAAATGATATGTTACTCATATAACTTACTGTATAATTTCCTAACATTTATATTTAGCAAAATATAATATGTAGTAGGTGCTGATATAAATGTGATTTCCTAGTATTTCAGTGGTGAAGATCCCACCTGCCAATTGCAGGAGCTGCAGGAGATGCAGCTTTGATCCCTGGTTTGGGAAGACCCCCTAGAGGAGGAAATGGCAACCCATTCCAGTATTCTTGCCTGGGAAACCCCATGGACAGAGGAGCCTGGAGGGCTACAGTCCATGGGGTCGCAAAGAGTCAGACATGACTGAACAACCAAACACACTGATATGAATATCTAGTTGTATCCTTCTGAGAAAGCATAAAGGCTACCCAGGTCTGACTAAAAGGAAGGTGTCTGTTTGAATCTAACCTCTTATTCTTTCATTGTCCCTTTTCCTGTAGTTCCCTTCTTGCCCTTCCTCTGTGTGCCCCATGCTAATCTTTCTCCATCCTTGCTGGAAGTTGTTCAATTTATTGTATCAGGACCCTTACAACTATTTACAGAGTTTTACGGTCTATTTACAACTGCAAGTTCTCTTTTTTCTCTTTTTAAAAATTCATTAATTTTTTATTGAGATATAATTGCTTTACAATGTTGTTAGTTTCTGCTGTGCAACAAAGTGAATGAGCTATATACGTACACATATATCCCTTCCTTCTTGGACCTCCCTCCCACCCCTGCCCCCATACCACCCATGTAGGTGACCACAGAACAGCAAGCTGAGCTCTCTGCCTTATACAGTACATTCCCACTGGATTTTGGTGTTATTCTATTGTTTAGTCGCTGAATCATATCTGATCCTTTTGTGACCCCATCAACTGTAGCCCACCAGGCTTCTCTGTCCATGGGATTTCCCAGGCAAAAACACTGGAGTGGGTTGCCATTTCATCTTCCTGGGGATCTTCCCAACCCGGGGATCAAACCTGCATCTCTTGCACTTCCTGCATTGGCCGGTGGGTTCTTCACCACCGAGCCACCAGGGAAATCTGCGCTATATAGTAGGTTCCCACTAACTTTGGTAGCAATGATTTTAAGACAGGCCTCTTGGTAACTATATGAGGCTCCAACATGAACTTTCATGTGGTTTTCTGGGCCCTACAACTTTGCTCTCTAACATTAAGTATTCTGCGTTCAGTTCAATTCTGTGTGTTTTTTGCTTCTTTATTACTATCTGTTTGGGATTTGAGTTTAAAACAGCACACCATTAGGCACAAATATGGGCACCATGATATATTCTTTCTTAAAACTTTCTTTAAAACATTGTATTAGGTGGCTCAGTCAGTAAAGAGTCTGCCTGCAGTGCAGGAGACCAAGTTTGATCCCTGGCTTGGGAAGGTCCTCTGGAGAACAGAATGGCACCCCACTCCAGTATTCTTGCCTGGAGGACACCATGGAGAGAGGTGCCTGGCAGGCTACTGCCCACGTGGTCCCAAGAGCTGGACATAACTTAGCAACTAAACCAGGCTTCTTTGGTGGCTCAGCTGGTGAATAATCCACCCACAGTGTGGGAGACCTGGGTTCTGTCACTAGGTTGGGAAGATCCCCTGGAGAAGGGAAAGGCTACCCACTCCAGTATTCTGGCCTAGAGAATTCCATATAGTTCATGGGGTTGCAAAGACTCAGATATGACTGAGCTACTTTCACTTTTACTTTCTTTAGCAACCAAACCACCAAATAAGCAACAAAGTGATCAACTATCATTACCATAGCCATCTCAACTCATTGTGGAACTCTTGTTCCCTCAATAATATCTACCACAATTCAGTTCAGTTCAGTTTAGTCACTCAGTCATGTCTGACTCTTTGCAACCCCATGGACTGCAGCATGCCATGCCTCCCTGTCCATCACCAACTCCTGGAGTTTACTCAAACTCATGTCCATTAAGTAGGTGATACCATCCAACCATCTCATCCTCTGTCATCCCCTTCTCTGCCTGCCCTCAATCTTTCCCAGCATCAGGGTCTTTTCAAATGAGTCAGCTCTTCGCATCAGGTGGACAAAGTATTGGAGTTTCAGCTTCAGAGTCAGTCCTTCTAATGAACTTTAGGACTGATCTCCTTTAGGATAGACTGGTTGGATCTCTGTGCAGTCCAAGGGAATCAAGAGTCTTCAACACCACAATTCAAAAGCATCAATTCTTCGGCACTCAGCCTTCTTTATAGTCCAACTCTCACATCCATACATGACTACTGGAAAAACCATAGCCTTGATGAGACCATCTTTTTTTGGCAAAGTAATGTCTCTACTCTTTAATATGCTATCTAGGTTGGTCATAACTTTCCTTCCAAGGAGTAAGCGTCTTTTAATTTCATGGCTGCAGTCACCATCTGCAGTGATTTTGGAGCCCCCAAAAATAAAGTCTGACACTGTTTCCACTGTTTCCCCATCTATTTGCAATGAAGTGACAGGACTAGATGCCCTGATCTTAGTTTTCTGAATGTTGAGCTTTTACACTCTCCTCTTTCACTTTCATCAAGAGGCTCTTTAGTTCTTCTTCACTTTCTGATATAAGGGTGGTGTCATCTGCATATCTGAAGTTATTGATATTTCTCCCAGCAATCTTGATTCCAGCTTGTACTTCTTCCAGCCCAGCGTTTCTCATGATGTACTCTGCATTTAAGTTAAATAAGCAGGGTGACAATATACAGCCTTGACATACTCCTTTCCTGATCTGGAACCAGTCTGTTGTTCCATGTCCAGTTCTAACTGTTGCTTGCTAACCTGCATACAGATTTCTCAGGAGGCAGATTAGGTGGTCTGGTATTCCCATCTCTTTCAGAATTGTCCACAATTTATTGTGATCCACACAGTCAAAGGCTTTGGCATAGTCAATAAAGCAGAAATAGATGTTTTTCTGGAACTCTCTTGCTTTTTTGATGATCCAGTGGATGTTGGCATATTGATCTCTGGTTCCTCTGCCTTTTCTAAAACCAGCTTGAACATCTGGAATTTCACAGTTCACCTATTGCTACCACAATACTGCATTGTATTTTGTGCATTTAAGAAATACACTGAAATGGAAAAAAATCAAATGGAAACAAGCTATAAATTTTTCCAATTCTGCTATCAGATCAGATCAGTCGCTCAGTCGTGTCTGACTCTTTGCGACCCCGTGAATCGCAGCACGCCAGGCCTCCCTGTCCATCACCAACTCCCAGAGTTCACTCAGACTCACATCCATTGAGTCAGTGATGCCATCCAGCCATCTCATCCTCTGTCATCCCCTTCTCCTCTTGCCCCCAATTCCCCCCAGCATTAGAGTCTTTTCTAATGAGTCAACTCTTCACATGAGGTGGCCAAAGTACTGGAGTTTCAGCTTTAACATCATTCCTTCCAAAGAAATCCCAGGACTGATCTCCTTCAGAATGGACTGGTTGGATCTCCTTGCAGTCCAAGGGACTCTCAAGAGTCTTCTCCAACACCACAGTTCAAAAGCATCAATTCTTCGGCGCTCAGCCTTCTTCACAGTCTAACTCTCACATCCATACATGACCATAGGAAAAACCATAGCCTTGACTAGACGAACCTTTGTTGGCAAAGTAATGTCTCTGCTTTTGAATATGCTATCTAGGTTGGTCATAACTTTCCTTCCAAGGAGTAAGCATCTTTTAATTTCATGGCTGCAGTCACCATCTGCAGTGATTTTGGAGCCCCCCAAAATAAAGTCTGACACTGTTTCCCCATCTATTTCCCATGAAGTGGTGGGACCGGATGCCATGATCTGCGTGTTCTGAATGTTGAGCTTTAAGCCAACTTTTTCACTCTCCACTTTCACCTTCATCAAGAGGCTTTTGAGTTCCTCTTCACTTTCTGCCATAAGGGTGGTGTTATCTGCATATCTGAGGTTATTGATATTTCTCCCGGCAATCTTGATTCCAGTTTGTGTTTCTTCCAGCCCAGCGTTTCTTATAATGTACTCTGCATATAAGTTAAATAAACATGGTGACGATATACAGCCTTGACGTACTCCTTTTCCTATTTGGAACCAGTCTGTTGTTCCATGTCCAGTTCTAACTGTTGCTTCCTGACCTGAATACAAATTTCTCAAGAGGCAGATCAGGTGGTCTGGTATTCCCATCTCTTTCAGAATTTTCCACAGTTTATTGTGATCCACATAGTCAAAGGCTTTGGCATAATCAATAAAGTAGAAATAGATGTTTTTCTGGAACTCTCTTGCTTTTTCCATGATCCAGAGGATGTTGGCAATTTGATCTCTGGTTCCTCTGCCTTTTCTAAAACCAGCTTGAACATCAGGAAATTCACAGTTCACATATTGCTGAAGCCTGGCTTGGAGAATTTTGAGCATTACTTTACTAGCGTGTGAGATGAGTGCAATTGTGCGGTAGTTTGAGCATTCTTTGGCATTGCCTTTCTTTGGGATGGAAACACGTTTTCCAGTCCTGTGGCCACTGCTGAGTTTTCCAAATTTGCTGGCATATTGAGTGCAGCACTTTCACAGCATCATCTTTAAGGATTTGGAATAGCTCAACTGGAATTCTATCACCTCCACTAGCTTTGTTCGTAGTGATGCTTTCTAAGGCCCACTTGACTTCACATTCCAGGATGTCTGGCTCTAGGTCAGTGATCACACCATCGTGATTTGATATAATATCCCAAAGTTTGATACTTTTCATAGGAGCAGATTTTTAATAGTAGCCATCTAATGGGTAAAACAGGTGCTTACAAAATTTTTACTGACCCATAAAGACTGCATTAGCATTAGCTATAATGTTAATGATGTCCTATTACACAGATAGTGACTTAATTAATGACTGACCAACAGTGAGTTGGGCTTCCCAGGTGGCACTAGTGATAAAGAACCTGCTGCCAGTGTAGGAGACAAAAGAGACTCAGGTTCAAACCCTGGGTCGGGAAGATCCCCTGGAAGAGGGAATGGCAACCCAGTCTAGAATAGTTGCCTGGAGAATCCCATGGACAGAGGAGCCTGGAGGGCTACAGTCCATGGGGTCACACAGAGTTGAACATGACTGAAGAGACTTAGCACATAGCACAACAGTGACTTAGAGGGTAGAATTCATAGGCTAAGTGCTAAGTGTTTTAAAATTTTACTTGTTTTCAACTTTCTCATCTGTATTAAGAAATGGCTTAATACAGGTGAGATATTTTCATATAGAGAATCACTCTATTGCTTTAATCTTTACAATCCTTTGTCAATGCATGTGGTCAACCACACTGAAGGCCAAGATGGGCAGAGGACTCTTATAAAAATAGTCAGTCTATATATTACAATGTCTTATGGAAAATGAACATAGCAATTCCTATTTTGAAAGAGAATGTAAAATTTATTTTAGACCACTACTTATGGAATACTGTTTATTTTCAAGACATAGTTACTTTTTAAAATTGTTTATTAATTTTAAATGAAAACCCAACCAATATATCCTTTCCCTCTACCCTCCCCTTCTTTATTCTTTGTCCTTCCCTCTCATCGTTACTCCCATATATTTGTTTTAAGGTTAATTGAGTTGGAACATTTGCATTTGGTATTATGGTGCATAAACCAAGGCTGCCCCATTGTTCAGGCATGTAAGGAAAATCTATTTATCCAACAACAACTGTATTTAACCAGCTCTTAAAAGTATTTTTATTTATTTGGTAGGAACCAAAGTTGGTGAGTGAATCATGAGGGTCAATTTGGGGCACTGCAGCACAAAAAAATATAGACACACTTCTTTCTGCTTTTTAACTCTTCAAAGTAGAAATAAGAAAATCAGTTTTAGGCTGTAAATATTGAGTCAGGAAACATCTCCATTTGATCTAAAATTGCATTAAGAGATGAAGCCCAAGTAATATACCCTTTTCCCATAACATGTCTTACACACATTTCACATTTTTAACCTGAGAACGATGTGAACAAGCAAGCTCTCACCATTCATTCACACTCTAAATTATCGACCAGCTTCAAAGCTGAATGAGAAAAAGTACAAGCAAAGAGGATATTATGCTTTTTCCAACCATACAATGGTAAATCAGAAAAGACATTCTGTGGGGTTCTTACAGAACTTATTAACTAAATAGTGTTTATCTTACCTTCCTGGCTAACTCAGAGCATTACTACTCAGAGCAAGGAATGAGCTCAGAGGAAATAAAGCAAATACTGAGCCCTTTCCAAACCTCCCAACTCCTCTGCTACACACCAGTTCTTTGAATGTTTTCTCAATTTTGTGTTTGGTTGACCTAAGCGCTCCAACTGAACTGAGCAAGGGCTTCCAGGAGGTGGTTTGGAACAAGCAAAGCAGGTTTCTTTGTTCCGCCTGTGCTATTGGTAAGGTTCTCAAAGACATATGTCAATCAACAGTAAATACTTTTCCCCAAACATCTGCCTTTCCTGGCCAGCAACAGATCGAAGACTATGAAAAGAAGTCTCTTCTAACTTGAACACTACATTGCCTCAATTAAACATGTAGCATTCAAGTTAGAAGAGACTTCATTTCATAGTCTTCAATCTGTTGCTGGCCAGGAAAGGCAGATGTTTGGGGGAAAGTACTTACTGTTAGATGTCTGTGGCCTTAATTTTGTTCTCCACAGCTATAATCTCTACCTTCTCTTCTGGGGCCTTCTTTTCAGTGAAAGAAAGCTGCCGTTCTACTTTCAAGCATAGTGGAGAGACCAAAAGGATATATCTTTTAGCACCACCAGCAGAGCCATTTATATCAGTAGGGAGGATCAAATGCATTCCCACTTACTTAGAGTTTTATCCTAAGTTTTTTAGGAGGAATTATTTCAATTTCTGATAAAATAATATCAAAGATTAATAACTCATAAAAAAAACTTAAACTTCTATTTATTGTGGAGAATCATTAAGTGTAATATGAAACTTCTGTGACTCAATTAATAGGAGGCGGGGATTATGGAAGAAAGAATGAAAGAGGATGGCTGAAATTGAGGAACAATAAATGACAGAGAGCATGTTTTTCCACAAAAAGGCACTATGTAAATAGGAGAAATTTAGGAAATCGCCCACCATCTTTGATGTCTCCATGACTTTTTCCAAGACCTTCTCATTCCCTTGGAGAAGGGAATGGCAACCCACTCCAATATGGGCTTGAGGTGGCTCAGACAGTAAAGCATCTGTCTACAATGTGGGAGACCCGGGTTCGATCCCTGGGTTGGGAAGATCCCCTGGAGAAGGAAATGGCAATCCACTCCAGTACTATTGCCTGGAAAATCCCATGGACAGAGGAGCCTGGTAGGCTACAGTCCATGGGGTCGCAAAGAGTCAGACACGACTGAGCAACTTCACTTCAACTTCACTTGCAGTATTCTTGCCTGGATAATCCCATGGACAGAAGAGCCTGGTGGACTATAGTCCATAGGGTCGCAAAGAGTCAGACACGACTGAGTGACTAACACTTTCACTTTCTCATACCCACAGCCATTAAAACAGTTAATGAAGAAGTTGAACCATACTCCCTGTGGAGGGCATTGTATCCACTTCCACTATCTCATTGTGTCAAAACATTCCTAATACAAACTGATTAGATTTCCAGAACTAAAAATTTATTTTGACTATTGCTTCCATGCAGAGAAACAGTCTTACTTTGAGAATGCTCCTATGTTGTTTATAATTGTTAAAGCCAGTTATTTCAAATACTTTGAAATTTATAATTCATTATTTCCATTGCTTAGATTTATATAGTAGTTATGAAATAAATTAAAGCCATTTTTAATATTGTGGCATATTAGGAATCATGCATATTTGAAACTTCTTCTCAGGTGACCCTGTAAACATAGTCAATTTATTATCATTTTCTTCATGTAGCAATAAAATCTGAACATTAAAAAAATTCCATTTTCCTAACAAAATTAAGCATAAAAATTTGAGTTTAAGTAACTTTCTCCATACATAGGTCTCCCCAGCTTGGATCTTGTGCCAGAAAACAGAAAAAAAGCTATATAAAAACTTTAAGCATTAAGATGTATGCATGCTCAGTCACTAAATTATGTCCAACTCTCTGCAACACCATGGACTGTAGCCTGCCAGGCTCCTCTGTCCATGGGATTTTCAAGGCAAAAATATTGGAGTGGGTTGCCATTTTCTCTTCTAGGGGATCTTCCCAACCCAGAGATTGAACCCATGTCTCCTGTGTCTCCTGCATTGATAGGAGGATTCTTTACCACTGCACCATCTGGGAAGCTCAAGCATTAAGATACTTTATAGTAAATAAGAAATAATATGTTAATAGTAGGGCAAAATGATAGATTTTTATTTTTTTTATTTTCCACACTTTCTACAGTAGGCATGTACCACTTCTATCATGTAAAATAACCAGTTTTTAAGTAGAAAAGTTTCCTTTTGCCATAATACAAAAGGAGGTAAGGGGAACAAAAATGAAAGCTATAATAATAACAGAAACATTATAACTTTACAACTTAGGTGCTTATAGCTACATGTTAAGAGACGGAAGAAGATTGCTTCCTATATGATGGAATTAAGGCTTAATTTACGTGGGCTTCCCTGGTAGCTCAGCCGGTAAAAAAAATCCACCTGCAATACAGAAGATCCCAGTTCAATTCCTGGGTTGGGAAGATCTCCTGGAGAAGGAATAGGGTACCCACTCCAGGATTCATAAACTTCCCTGGTGGCTCAGACTGTAAAATATCCACCTGCAATGTGGGAGACCTGGGTTCGATCCCTGGGTTGGGAAGATCCCCTGGAGGAGGGCAACTCACTTCAGTATTCTTGCCTGGAGAATCCCCATGGACAGAGGAGCCTGGTGGGCTACCGTCCATGGGGTTGCAAACAGTGGGACATGACTAAGAGACTAAGCACAGCACAGAGTGATGAAACTAAGGCTTAATTTACATTTAAGTAAATTGTCAAAAGTCACAAAGTGAATAAATGTTTAAACCTGAACTAGAATACAAATTGTCAGTTCTTAGACCCTAACAAGTGCCCTCTCCATTACCTCATCATGGGTCACTCTAGAGGATGCCATCATATCCTTACAATAGCCCTGGAACTGCTTATCCATGCACGCTGTAGCTAATAATAATAAACATTCATATAGTCCACTGCTGCTGCTGCTGCTAAGACGCTTCAGCCGTGGCCGACTCTGTGTGACCCCATAGACTACAGCCCAGCAGGCTCCCCTGTCCTTGGGATTCTCCAGGCAAGAACACTGGAGTGGGTTGCCATTTCCTTCTCCAATGCATGAAAGTGAAAAGTGAAAGTGAAGTCGCTCAGTCGTGTCTGACTCTTAGTGACCCCGTGGACCGCAGTCTATCTACCAGGCTCCTCCGTCCATGGGATTTTCCAGGCAAGAGTACTGGAGTGGGGTGCCATTGCCTTCTCCACATATAGTCCACACTAGGTGCTAAACTCTGCTCTATGTACTCTATAAATATTAACTCATGTAATTCTCACAGCAACTCTACAGATTAGGTACCATTCTTACCATGCTATTTTACAGATAAGAAAAGACAAAAAAAAAAACAAAACTGAGGTTATATAACTTGAACCAAAATCATACAGCTCGTGATAAACCTGGGACACCGGCTACCTGGCTTCAGAGCCCACATGCCTAACAACATTAAATGGTAAAGTACCAACTGGCCTTTATCAGTTATGTTAAAGGACAGGATGATCACCTTTGGTGCTAGGTAAACCTCAAGACTGGGGGCTTCTCTGGTGGCTCAGACATTAAAGAATCTGCCTTCGATGCAAGAGGCCTGGGTTTCATCCCTGGGTCAGGAAGATCCCCTGGAGAAGGGAATGGCAACCCACTCCAGTATTCTTGCCAAGAGAATCACATGGACAGAGGAGCCTGGCGGGCTAGAGTACATGGGGTCACACAGAGTTTGATACAACTGAGTGACAAACACATATACACACACAAGCCTCAAAACAAATTATAGAAAATAGTCTATAGAGAGTAAGTGCAGCATCACTGTTTTTCCAAGGAATTGCTTTGCTTATGTATTTACTGATTGTCAGAATCCAACCTGAATAAATTCACTAACACACTGAGCCTCAGTCAATGCTTGGCTCATTTTATGGAGAAGGAATCCAGGTCCATAAGAAGCATCAATGGTAGAGATAATAATATACTACTCAGCAGACTTTATCCAAAGACAGCTTTATTAAACTCCACCATTGTTGGCTCATTAAACTGTCGCCTGTGACATTTCAGGGAGCAAACACAAAAAGTGCCATTTATACTAAAGCGAAACTTTTCCTTACAAGGAAGTTGATTCCAGCAGGAGTAAGACTGCCTAGAAGCAAAAGATTACTGTAAAAAAAAATCCGGAACATGACTTCTTCATTGTACATATGCATTACATCTGGGCTGCTACGCAAAATAGGCCACTGACAAAGACTGTTCAGACAGAGAGAGTTATACTAGGCATAAGAAGACAGAAAATAAACTTTTCTTTATTTAACTGTACTAAAGTATACATAATGTAAATTTAGCATTTTAACTGTTTCTAAGTGTACAATTCAATGGCATTAAGTGTATTCACATTCTTGTGCAACCATTACCACCATCAATCTCCAGATCTTCTTCCATCTCCCCAAACTGAAACCAATCAAACGGTAACTGCCCAGTCTTTCATTCCTTCAGCTCCTGGTAGCCAGCATTCTAACCTCCATCAATATAAATTTGACTACTCTTGGTACCTCATAAAAGTGGAATAATACAAAATTTGTCTTTTTGGCAACTGGTTTATTTCACTTGGTCCCTGGTGGCTCAGATGGTAAAGAATCCACCTACAATGCAGGAGACCCAGGTTCGATCCCTTGGTCAGGAAGATCCCCTGGAGAAGGGCATTGCAATCCACTCCAGTATTTTTGCCTGGAGAATCCCATGGACAGAAGAGACTGGCAGGCTACAGGCCACGGGGTCACAAAAAGTCAAACATGACCAAGCAACTAAAACTTACTAAACTAATGCCTTCAAGCTTCCTCCATGTCATAGCATGTATCAGAATTCCCTTTCTTAAGGTTACATAATATTTCATTACATGTTTATATCTCATTTTATTTATCCATTCATCCATTGATGGACACTTTGATCACTTCTACCATTTGGCTATTGTAAATACTGCTGCATAAATACAAATATCTTTTAAAGCTTCTTCTTTCACTTCTTTCAGATACATACCCAGAAGCAGAATTACTGAATCATACAGTAATTCTACTTTAAATTTTGTAAAAAAAAAAAATAAAGAAGAAGGTAGAAATCATACTGTTTTCCAAGTGGCCACACCATTTTACAAGAAATAGATTTAAAAGCCAATTTAATGAGTTCAATTTTCCTTCCCCCCTCTACTTCTTCAATAAGACCAAGTTCTTAACCCTATGATTGTCAACTATACTATTTTTCTCCTCAGTCCAACCCAGTCTATAGCCTCTCCATCTGTCCTTACTTTAGTAAGTCACAATTTCATTGACGTTGTGGAATTTGTAGAACTATAGGACCTGGATCACAGGCATCCACTGTGAAAACTGCACCCTTAAAATTTCATAATAGAGTCACCCCAGAAGCCATGCTTGAGCTGTTTCATAAGGAAGCAAGACTGGCCTCAGATAGTTGTCCAAGTTACTACATTTAGACTACATCGACTATTATCATAATACCCAACTTATATTTTGCCATTTCATAAGAGAACTGAAATATTAGCCACAGAAAGCATAGTATGCTGCTGTTTTACAATATTCTGATAAAGAGTTTCATGAGTGCTTTCCTAGATAGATCCGTATATCACCCACATTTGACTGTACCATGGAGTCTAGTATGGTTACTTGTACAATGTATGAATTGATGACAAACTCAGATGTGTCCCAAACCTGAATTACTCACATTACCTCCCTCAATGACTTTTGCCATGTTCATATAAGTCAACTCACTTTTCTTTTACTTAAGTTATTACCTTTAGCAAGAAAATTTTTATCACTAATACAGATGGAAAATGTATCCCTTACAATAAGAAAATAAATACACTTATAAGAAAACAAATTCACCCAAGTACCACCTAAAATTATTTTACATACCACCAATAGAAATGCTAGACCAATTGCCTTGATATATGAATATGCATGTATTCACCTCCTTCAAAATAGTAAATCAATAAATGTTTTGAAAAGTTACAAATAATTGGAGAAGGAAATGGCAACCCACTTCAGTACTTCTGCCTGGAAAATCCCATGGATGCAGGAGCCTGGTAGGCTATAGTCCACGGGGTCATAAAGAGTCAGACGCAACTGAATGATTTCACTTTCACTTTAGGATAAAGAATTTGGTGCCAATATGTTAGCAGTGATTTTAGTGGGGATGCAATCATGGATAATTTTATTTTTTATGCTTCTCATGTGGAAATAGGTGATTTATAGAAATATAATATGTATGTTTATATGTATAGTTATATATTTATAAAAAATCACCTATTTCCAGGTGAGGGTGCACATGTGTATGTGCTATGTGTGATATTTTGTTAATAGAAACAGTGGGTGAATGAAAAAAAGCAAAAGACGGTGAATCCTAAAAACCAGGTTCATCAAATTGATGTTGGACATCAGTGGGGTAATGACTGTTGCAGCCAGTAGATCATTTTTATGTCTAGCAATAGAGTGCATCAGAAGAAGAATATAAAAAAAAAGAAGACATAAGAGATTATCTGATGAAGAGTAAATATGTAAGTTAAAGGAATAACAGCCAGTCTACCACAGGCATCTTCTGAAATGCTTTCCTCCGTATTTAATCAATGAAATGTACTAATGGAAGACCCACAATACACAGAGAAATATGTCAGTGGGTAACATATGCTAGGAGAATTATAAATCACTGTTCTTGCCCCATAGTTTTAAAAATCTAAATGATACAGCCATGAAAAAGTCTATTATAAATTAGAGTGTTGCAAAGTCTGAATAGAGATAACAATCTCTGAGTACTGAGAAGAGAAAGCCGAAATAAGAGTGGGAAAGCAACCAGGGAAGATTGCTAGGATGAAATGACATTTAAGGCTGTTGATGGTTGGAGTAAAGTGTATGAAAAGATTCCTTTGTCTCCACAGTATACACACCCGTTTCTCCAGGACCAAAGAGAGGAAGGGATAACCGTGAACGTAGAGTACCTCATTTACCTAGTTAGAACTCGAGGATGCTGGAAGGGTGAACAACTTAACAGACTGCCAAGGAAGGAAAGGTGAGTTCAGGGGAAGTCACAAAGCCCTGAAGTTTCACATGATCCTGGCTAGTTAAAAGAGGGTGCTCATGCCAGCAGCTCATACCCTTCTGAGGCCTGGGCCTAAGCTGTCTCACTTCCTGACATCCTTCTCCAGCTGAGCTATTTCCTGGGCTGCTCCAGACTCGTCCCTTCACGCTCCCTTCAGAGCTGCGGTTTGGCATCTTTGCAGCAAGAACCCCAGTGGCCAAAGTGCCCTCTGGGCTTGTCTCCTGGGAGGACCGTCCTGCCTGTTTCCACTACTGAATTTATCCACAGAGACAGGCGGAGGAAGCTTTTTTTAGATAGCCAAGCAAATTGGCCTGCAGGAACTACATTGGAGTCGTGTGGTAATAATCAAATTTGGTGTCTGGGACACCCAAGCGGCACATGCATAAGCTGTAAGTAGCTTAGAACTTTTCCTGCTGCATCACTTAAGCTGTTGGCTTAAGAAATGGAAGCATTTGAGGGATGAATGAAAACTCCTCCTCATACATGATGTTTGGCTGTGGCCATAGGGAGTAGTCAAGTTGAAGTTATACAACAAACAGTTTTTTTTTCCAGAGCCAAGTAAGTGACTAGGATTTTCTATATCTGGATGGTGATAAAACAAGGGTCTGTAAACTCTGGCCTGCAAGCCAAGTCCAGCCTCCTCCCTGTTTTCATATAGCCTGCAAGCTCAGAATGTTTTTTCCATTTTGAAAATAGCTGAAAAGAAATCAGAAGCATATCTTTGATACATAAAAATCACATGAAATTCACATTTCAGGGCCTATGAATAAAATTTTATTGGAATACAAACACACCTATTCACCTACATATTGTCTCTGGTTGGTTTCAAGCTTCAGATGTAGAGTTGAATCATTGTAGCAGAAAACTTATGGCCTGAAAAGCCTAAATTATTGACAGACTCTCTAACCTTTTACAGACAGTTTTTAACCTCTGTACTAAAGTGATGGCCAGTGTGACCAAGGGCACGTGAAATAGCAGTAAGAAACTTTTAAATAGGGACTTTTAAAGTGAGACTTTAAAAGTTAAACTTTAAACTTTTAAATGAGAAACTTTTAAAATAGGAACATTGTGTGTTTTTACTGAGATGCATTTTTTAATGCTTTATTATACTTGGTTGCTATACTTGGTTAGATAGCATCACCAACTCAATGAACATGATTTTGAGCAAACTCTCAGAGGTAGTGGAGGGCAGAGGACCCTGGTGTACTGCATGGGGTTGCAAAGAGTTGGACACGACTTAGTGATTGAACAACAACATCCTTGGTTGTAGATCGCAACACACTGAGGAAGAGCTATTTGTGGAGCTCAGCTTTAGTGCTTAAAATGAGACTTAGATTTCATTTTTGACTTTGTGATACTCCCTTCCCTGCCCCCCATGCAAGCATGTACATGCAAACGCACACACACACACACACGTTCACACACACATGGAAAAAAATGATAGGCACACCACTCATGTACCTCACAAGAGCTCAGCAACATGCTTATGCTCACAGAGGCCCAGCGGTAGGAAGAAGTACAAGAGCCGTGAATTACAGACCCCCCACGATGGACCCCAAAGGAGGATTAACTGAAACAATTTTATGGAAATGTATTCAGTATGCACAGATGACAACATGCCAGCAAGCCATTTCAGTGCAGCATTCTAATTATAGACACCACTCTCAAAGCTTAGCCAAGCTATACAGTATCCTCTCTTTTACAGGGTGTGGTTGAAATTGACCACTTAAAAACTGGAGAGGTCACTTTTGTTAACTAGTACAATTTGGTAGCTCAAGGAAACACTGTACCTCACTCATCCTACAGGACTGATTTTATTTTTGCTCTTAGAATTCTAAGAGGATTCCCCCAAGCCAGACAGCTGGAATGAACAGTTAAAAATATTGTATTAATCAAGAAAAAAAGGGCTAGTGTTTTGGCACAAAGAAGTTTACAAGGAAACTTAGTTTCGGAAGAAAGCAAGGTAAGATAGAGGTGTGTTGATGAGTTGGATTTTGGCAGCAGTATACACAGGAGTTGTATGTAGGTGGAGGAAGAGGGAAGAGTAGGCAAGGAAGTCTTTAGAAAATCCTTTAAAGATGTGCTGGTGGGATAACTGCTCTTGTCCAGGCACAAACCCATCAAACCATCACAGTGAAAAGACAAAGAGCAGTAAGTGCAATCTATTTAGTCATATGGCAGTCTCCAGCCATACATCCGGAGAAGGCAATGGCACCCCACTCCAGTACTCTTGCCTGGAAAATCCCATGGACGGAGGAGCCTGGAAGGCTGCAGTCCATAGGGTCGCTGACGCTTGGACATGACCGAGTGACTTCACTTTCGCTTTTCACTTTCGTGCATTGGAGAAGGAAATGGCAAGCCACTCCAGTGTTCTTGCCTGAAGAATCCCAGGAATGGCGGAGCCTGGTGGGCTGCCGTCTATGGGATCACACAGAGTCGGACACGACTGAAGCGACTTAGCAGCAGTAGCAGTAGCAGCCATACATCTGATTCCTCCATTTGGTAAAGGTAGTATAGTACCTTAAAAGCAGCATCAAGCTATTAAATGACATTAAAAGCTGTACCTGAGTAGATGTGATTAAAAGAAGCTATCACAGAAGCCATCATAAAAAACAAAAACAAACGAAAAAATGAGTTCAGTGTTGACTATGCTCTTGCTTGAGCTAGACAGACTTATAGGTAATAGAAAAGAGAGGGTGGCTTGGCAGTGAGCTCCAGAGAGCCAAACCCAAGGAGAACTAAGGCTTGGGAACAATTCTAGAAAGACACAAGACCTACACATTTCCTAGTTTGTGAGAAATCTATATATTTGGTGACAGGAACAGGTACATAAACTCTATTTTTCCCTGTGAATACTGAAAGCCCTTACACTGCCAGGGGGTGGAAACTTGATCTCATCTCTACCCACTTACTAGATCATATTAGAGCTAGAAGAGTTATAAAGCACCAAAAGATTTTTAGGAGCATAAGGAGGGCTCTATCCCATTTATTGTAAAAAAAAAAAAAAAAAAAAAAAAAAAGTCTATTCAAGTCCACCAGCTCTCTTGTTGAACTCAGAGCCACAATCATTCATCCTGGGATTTTCTGCTACTTCTCTCTTACTCTGACGCTTCAAGTACTTTGCTAAGGCTAATTCTGTGACTTCAAAATTCCTCTCTGCTCTTGCATACAATGGAATTATTCTACAACCTCCATCCCAAGCATGGATGCAGGGAATCTGTGGGGCTATCTGTGGAGCCCCCTTTTCTAGAAGCAATATATAGTCATCCTAGGCTTTCCTAGGAAGGAAGACACAGCTTTCTTCCTTCTGTTGTTCCCCTCTCCAAGTCTTGAACCACAGTAAGGGTGCAGGGGTCTCTGGAGGGGTCTCTCTGACTCTCCAGCCTTCCAGCTCAAGCTACAGAGAGGTCAGGGGGACAGAGAACATTTACTCTTCTGGTGTTCATCCCAGTCTTTTGTCTTACGGCCATTGCTAGGCTTTTAGATTTCAAGTCAGAATTTGATCACTTTTTTATCTGAATTATTTTGTGAATTTCAATAAACTAAATGCTTCCTTGATTGGGGAATGTCAGGATTACTATTCTAAAATATTTTCCCACTATCAACTTATGATCATTGAAAATTTAGTGATACCTCATTACAATCAAATGTCCACTGTTTTATTTCATATTTGGTTAATATTTTAGAAAATTGGTCTTTAAAAAAGAAATATACAGCAAACCCTGCTTTCTTAGACCAAATGTTTTAATGATGCTATTTTATAAGTCAAAAATATGTATGATTAATTCCCAGTGGCTCTTCTGGTACTCATCATAAAGACTGGATCAACAGAACAGTTTACATTGATCCTATATGTTAGAAACAATGCATTATCTTTGTTTTGAGGCAATTTTATTTTTCTTAGGAATCCCAGGCACCTTTGAACACCAACATTATGCCCATTTTTAAAAGATAATTCAGTGTGGAAGGTAAGGGAGAAACAATAACTCTGACTGAAAGAGTATGTTTTGCTTTAATCTGAAAATTAATGGAGTTGTCAAATTTCACAGCACATAATCCAGCCATTCTTCTTTAAGAATGAACCAATAAAATATGAAAAATGTAATTATCACCCCCATCCTCCGCCATTGATTTAAAGTTGCTTTGCTCAGTCTTAACTTGGCATTGAACCTATTTCTGTTGGGAGTGAATGGGATAGAGACTTTCAAAGGGCAGATCACAGGAACAACTTTTGCCTTCATTACTAAATGTTTGAATATTCTTCATATTCAACAAAGCACTACAGTTTGAAGAAGCATGTCTTTACAAAGTTCAGGGATAAAAGTCTGAGTTCTGGCTTTCAATTTGAAGTGAAAAAGAGGCCTTCAGATTTTCAACACAGAAAGACACTGAAGGAATACATAATTAAATACCCCTTTTATGGACATATCCTTGCCATAATTCAGGATGACCCTCAACTTGTCAAGGTATTTTTTTGTTTTTCCTTCAGATTTTGGTCATCTGAGTCAAAAGAAAATCTATCCAGTACCTCAAATCTTGGAAATATTTTTTTTCACAGATTCAAACATTTGTGTTTTCTGTTGAATTATCATTGCATGTTCATACAATTAATTATTAGATAGTAAGAGGACACAACTGTGCAACTTCACTTTCACTTTTCACTTTCCTGCATTGGAGAAGGAAATGGCAACCCACTCCAGTGTTCTTGCCTTGAGAATCCCAGGGATGGGGGAGCCTGGTGGGCGGCCGTCTATGGGGTCGCACAGGGTCGGACACGACTGAAGCAACTTAGCAGTAGCAGCAGCAAGAGACAATAATACCTTTAATTTGCATATATTTCTTTTCGGTCCTTGCAAATATTTATTTTCCTCAGTCATTGATGTGTGCTATTTATTTCTCTTTATGACATCTTTATAAAGTAAAAAAGTATTAGTGTGTCTATCTAAAGACAATAAAATCTTGCATGCATTCTAAGCCGCTTCAGTTGTGCCTGACTCATTGCAACTCGCCAACTCCTCTGTCCATGGGATTCTCCAGGCAAGAATAGTGGAGTGTGTTGCCCTTCTCCAGGGGATCTTCCCAACCCAGGGACTGAACCAACATCTCTTACATCCCCTGCACTGGCAAGCAGGCTCACTACCACCAATACCACCTACCTGTATGTCATATGTTACACATATTTATAAAAGTTTATAAAGCACTTTTACATATATTATTTGCTTTTGGTTTTTACCTTCACAGTACCCTGTGATATACATAAAAATAATCAGTGTCATTGTCTTCAATTTATATATGAGAAGTCTAGAATTCAGAAAGGTGAAGTGTCTGCCTGTATTCTGCATTTAAGAAGTGTAGGAACCATCTCAGGTCAGGTCATTCAGGTCAGTCTCTCAGTTGTGTCTGACTCTTTGCGACTCCAGGTGTTTCTTGACTTCCTACTTTTGCATTCCAGTCCCCTACAATGAAAAGGACATCTTTTTTGGGTGTTAGTTCTAAAAGGTCTTGTAGGTCTTCATAGAATCATTCAACCTCAGCTTCTTCTAGATAGGCCTATCAGTAACTTTGCACTGCAGAGACACAAAAGACTAGGTGAATAGTTCTATATCATATAAGAAAAATATACCAATGGTCTTCATATTTTACTTTACAGGTTTACTCTCTTTTTCTCTTGTTACATTTTTCCAGTGCTGTTATTATGTCAAATATTCTATGAAATACCTCCCATACTGTATGTATTAGAAACAGCTCTATTTGTTCCATTCTCCCCAGAACTCCAGGGGGGGTTTTGGATTTGGGGCTTTTTTTTTTTTTCTCTGGTTTTACATTTTAAAAGCCTTGCTCCAGCTGTCAAAGGATGCTGTTAAACACAGAATAAATATTGAATTGTCTCTCTATCCTCATGGTCTTCGTGGTGGCAAATAAATGTTTCTGTGAAAGAGTTTGCTCCCTGAAGACCCACAAGTGGTGGTTAGAAACTGTCCACAAATTAAAGGCAATGAAAGAACAGTAACCACAAGTAATAGATGTTAGAAAAAAATATAAAATACATAAAATAGCTTTTATATGCATGTATAATCTGGACTCTAACTAGGTGGCTACCATGTAAGTGTTTTCCCAGTTATGAATGTTTTTATACATACAAAGATGCTTTCATAGCAGCAATCTGTGCAGGATAAATATTATCCATAATTACATGATTTCTTCTAAGTTTGAACAGTAGACCAGTGTTAATCTGCAAGAAAACACCTCAAATTTTTAATCCATTCTAGTTTCTGAATTAGTTGTCATTCTGAAAGACTTCTGATTTAAGAAGGAAGGAAGGAAATACAGAATAAAAAACATTGATTCAACATTAGAAACCATTTCCAATGAGTTAGGAGATGTGAATGTATAATTTCTAATAATTTGTATTTCTTCTCATTTGAAAGTCATCAGGAATTTAATGGCCGCCCACTGTATATCTAGTTATCTTTTGGAAAACTCAAGAATGACATGGCAAAAATGAACATCAAAAGCCTGGGTATTCTCAGAATAGCTGGAGAAAGACAGAAACCAAATATTTGCCTATTTTCCCCACTAAGAATATTTCCTCTCTCCTTTATGCCTAATAAAAACCAAGTGTATCTTTCAGGGCTCATTTCAAAACCCTTTACAAACTGCTGTCTCCATCTTCTGAAATCTCCTTTGCTCAGTCCTTGTTGATTCTGTATCTGCATTTTTCTCAAATCCATCTATTTCTCTGTCTCCAGTGACAGTGTTCTTGCCTACATCTTTATTATTCTTTGCTGGAAGTATAGCAATGGCACCCTAACTTTTCCTTGACTTCTGTCTTTTTCTCCACTGATGCCATTTGCCAACATCTACAGCTTAATGGTCCCAAAGAACCACTAAGAAAATGTCATTTTTCTGTTCAGGATAGGCTTTTCACTGCCTACCAAATAAAATAATAAGTATTTAACCCTGTGTTTTAGTCTTCTAAGAGATGTTACAGGGCTTCCCATGTGGCTCAGTGGGTAAAGAATCTGCCTTCAATACAGGAGATGCATGAGACACGGGTTCAATCCCTGGGTCAGGAAGATCCCCTGGAGGAGTAAACGGCAACCTACCCCAGGATTCTTGCCTGGGAAATCCCAAGCACAGAGGTGCCTGGCGGGTACAGTGCATGGGGTCAGGAAGAGAAGGACACAACTGAAGCAACCTAAGCACTTACACAAAAGCTGTTACAACTTGCCTTTTGTTCCCCAGCAGTCTCCCACTCATGCTACACTCAAACAGAACACAGCAATTCTTAATATCAGTTCAGACTGCGACCACTAACCTTTCTAAGTTTCCCCAAGTTCCTTTTCTCATATCCAAATAGTATCCAATTCTCAGAGTTCCTTTATTAGCCTTCCTATTGCCTTTTCTGAACCTCTATGTCAATATATTTACTCATGTTCTAAATAACCTTTTTACTCCATGCTTTTGTGCAAAAAGAATCACTATATTCTGGGAGTGAAACTCCCAGAAACTATAGTGAAACTATAGGGAGTCAAACTAGTTAAATCCAGAGATTTAATTTCTGGCTATACTTACGTGAATCTGAGAAAGGATTAATCCATGATAGTACCAACATCAGAGGATTGTTGAAGACTGTGAGTTAATATATGTAAGTTTCCCCAGTAAGTACTCAGTGTAAAGGTAAGCTACTATTGTGTACATCTTCTCTCTCCTAATACAGTAGGACCTTGGGATGGGACTTCCAGCTACTCATCATTGCACCTCACCACAGTGTCAGAACACACGCCAGTCCCCAACACATTTATGTTGAAAAAACACTGAGGAAAAAGTCATATTCTGTGTCTTTCAGTGTCTTAGAGCAACAGAATTCTGTAAAAGACCATTGTTTACTGATGATCTCAGAAGTCTTTCCCCCTCCCCCTTATGATGTAGATGGGAATGATGAATGGGACTTGAAGTGTGTAACCCAATGTCCCCAATAAGAATGCTTCCCATTCTTCCTAAAGGTGAGAGAGGTCATCTTTGCTCATTCCCTTTCTCCAAAGAATTAGAAACATTAGTGGCAAGGAGACATAGGAGAGGAGACATGAACAGTAGACCCAGAGAAATCTCATTCCACAGTTTTATTTACACAACTCTGAAAGATACTCTTTGTGTCATATACAATTCTAAGCAGAAGAAATTAGGAATTATCAGACTGTGTACATGCTTAACTGGAATATCCAACATTCTGAGGAACATCTTTCTCTATCACTTGACGAGGAGATCAAACCAGTCAATCCTAAAGGAAATCAGTCCTGAATATTCACTGGAAGGACTGATGCTGAAGCTGAAGCTCCAATACTTTGGCCACCTGATGTGAAAAGTCAACTCATTAGAAAAGATCCTGATGCTGGTAAAGATTGATGGCAGGAGGAGAAGGAGATGACAGAGGACAAGATGGTTGGATGACATCAATGACTCAATGAACATGAGTTTGAGCAAGCTCTGGGAGATGGTAAAGGACAGGGAAACCTGGCATGCTGCAGTCCATGGGGTCACAAAGAGTCAGACACGACTGAGCTACTAAATAACAACAAATGTACATTTAAAATGTATAGCAATAGCACATTAAAATGTATAGCATCCCCCCCTTAAAGGGGATGGGATGCCAACTCTAAGTTGTGCACAGAAATTCATGAAAAAGGATTGGCTACAGGATCAGAAAGTCAACACTCAGAGGCATATGGTATTTATTTAGGAATTCGTAGACTCTGATGTGTAACATTAATCCAGGCACAGACAGAATGAAAAGTAAGAAAGATTTCTCCAAATGGCACTCATGTCTGAACACCAGCTTTATAAATACCAAATTACTCATCAACCTGGAATATGTGTATTTTTTTAGGAGTACCTATGTTTAGCATCTAAAGTTTCTTAAGAAAGGACATTTATGATGGATACATTTTGTCAAATCTGTAATTTTGCATATATGTACACTAAGCTAGAAAGGCTGTATTTTTACTAAAATACTAAAGCTGTTTTTTCACATTAATAATGTGTGTGTTCTCCTATGGAAAAGAAGAGTTTCCTTAGCTTTGCTCTCAGTCTGTATCATCAACAATCATAAAAATTGTAACAGAAAAAGAGCTAGCATTTGCTGAGTGTGTGCTTCATGATTGGTATTATAATGTTGAAAATAAGCCTACAAGGCAGGTATTATTATTCCTGCTTTAGAGGGAATGCAGGCTCAGAGTAGTTAAAAGGTTTGCCAAAAGTCATGTCATTAATCAGCAGCAGAGCCAAGACAAATTCACATGTCTCATTACAAAGTCCCTTCACTAGTTCTAGTTCACAAGTTTGGATTTACAAAGTTTTATAAGTTTTACTTATAAATTTATTGTATTTATAAATGTTTAAAGTTTTGTTCTCTATACACTTCAGTCCTACTTTTGATCCCCCTGCCACATGCTTAGGACTATGTCCTGCCTCTGACCAACTATCCAACATGCACAAATTTATTAGCAGTGCTCTTAGCAATTCCCTCCTGGGGCCCTCGGAGAAGACAGTGGCACCCGACTCCAGTACTCTTGCCTGGAAAATCCCATGGATGGGGGAGCCTGGTGGGCTACAGTCCACGAGGTTGCAAAGAGTCAGACACGACTGAGCGACTTCACTTTCACTTTTCACTTTCATGCATTGGAGAAGGAAATGGCAACCCACTCCAGTGTTCTTGCCTGGAGAATCCCGGGGACGGGGGAGCCTGTTGGGCTGCCGTCTCTGGGGTCACACAGAGTCGGACACGACTGAAGCAACTCAGCAGCTTAGCAGCCTGGGGCCCTGGATGTAAATCTGTCTAAGCACTTGTTTCCTAACACTGGACCTTTTCTCATGCCTCACTTTCTTCAATAACATACTTTCAGAGTGATTATGTACACCTCAATATTAGTGGGAAAAAAAATGAGAAAGAGACATTTCCTGGACAGGTTTTCTAGACTTTCTCAGATTTCCTGATGGAGAAGTGCTTTCCCTTCATCTGTCACAAGAGCCCTCTTATGTGTCATGAAAGTGAAAGTGTTAATTGCTCAGCCATTTCCGACTCTTTGCGACTCCATGGACTATAGCCCACCAGTCTTCTCTGTCTCTGCAAGAATACTCGAGTAGGTTGCCATTACCTTCTCCAGGAGATCTTCCTGATCCAGGGATCAAACCCAGGTGTCCTGCATTGCAGGCAGATTCTTTACCATCTGAGCCACCAGGGAAACCCCCTTACGTGTCCTACCTCATGAAAAATAGTTTAAAAGTCTCTATGAAAAGGAGTGTGGTCAGAGTTGAGGACATGCAACTAGGGTTATAAAAAGTAATGTTTATACACACATGTTCACTGTTCACACCAGCATTACTCACAATAGCCAAGGGGCAGAAGCAACCCAAGTATCCATCCATGGAAGAACACTTCCATTCTTAAATGGATCAACAAAATGTGATATATACACACACTGGAATATTACTTAGCCTTAAAAAGGAAAGAAATTCTGACACACACCACATTATATTAAACCTTAAGGACATTATGCTAATGAAATAAGTAAGTCACAAAAAGACAAATTCTGTCTGACTCCACTTCTGTAAGTTATTTAGAATAGTCAAATTCATTAAAATAGAAAATAGAATGGTGGTTGGCATGGGCTTTGGAGAGAGGGAGAAGTTGGGGGAACTTGTCATTTAAAGGGTATATGGTTGCTGTATTACAAGATGAAAAGTTCTAGAGATTGGTTGCACAACAATGTAAGTATAATTCACACTACTGAACTTCACATTTATGAAGGGTTAAGATGATAAATTGTATATTATGTGTGTTTTGCCACAGCATTAAAAAAAAAACTGGCAGGAAAGGTAAATTTCTAGGATTTCAGTGTGAGAAATAAAGACATTTGGAGAATGTAGAATAACAGAAAATAATGAACAGTGGTAGCAACACCTAATTCTCAAATCTAAAATGATCCCCCACTTTATCCTGGAAACTATTCTGAAGTACCTGGTTTTGGGGACAAGCAGGAATAAATGTGAACCTAAACAATTAGGTCCATCTAGTCAAGGCTATGGTTTTTCCTGTGGTCATGTATGGATGTAAGAGTTGGACTGTGAAGAAGGCTGAGCGCTGAAGAATTGATGCTTTTGAACTGTGGTGTTGGAGAAGACTCTTGAGAGTCCCTTGGACTGCAAGGAGATCCAACCAGTCCATTCTGAAGGAGATCAGCCCTGGGATTTCTTTGGAAGGAATGATGTTAGAGCTGAAACTCCAGTACTTTGGCCACCTCATGTGAAGAGTTGACTCATCGGAAAAGACTCTGATGCTGGGATGGATTGGGGGCAGGAGGACAAGGGGACAACAGAGGATGAGATGGCTGGATGGCATCACTGACTCAATGGACGTGAATCTGAGTGAACTCCAGGAGTTGGTGATGGACAGGGAGGCCTGGCGTGCTGCGATTCATAGGGTCGCAAAGAGTCAGACATGACTGAACAACTGAACTGAACTGAACTGAAACTATTAGGACTTCATTTCATATATTGATATGAATTATTTGGGTAAGTGCTGTTATCCTTCACATCTTTTCAAAACTTAAAAATCAGTCAGATTAATGACTTTCTATCCCATAAATTTGATTTAAATTTAATTTAAAGGTAGAATGACTTTCTTTGAATTAACAGTAAATTGAGTCCTTCTAATTGAACATATTCAGCTATCGGTATTTTGTGGCAACTATTTCATTTTTATTGACAAGATATTTCCATGATATGATTAGGTTTTGTTACCAAGTCCAAGTTCGCTCTATTTATCAAAAGGAGACAAGGTGTTGAGTCAAGGAAAATTACTTTCTTCAAGGAAAATTACTTTCTTCAAGGAAAATTACTTTATTCAGAAAGCCAGGTGGCTGAGAGGATGTCAGGCTCAGTTCAGTTCAGTTCAGTCACTCAGTCATGTCTGACTCTGTGTGACTCCATGAACTGCATCACCCCAGGCCTCCCTGTCCATCACCAACACTCAGAGTTCACCCAAACCCATGTCAACTGAGTCGGTGATACCATCCAACCATCTCATTCTGTCATCCCCTTCTCCTCCTGCCCTCAGTCATTCCCAGAATCAGGATCTTTTCAAATGAGTCAGCTCTTCATATCAGGTGGCCAAAGTACTGGAGTTTCAGCTTCAGAATCAGTCCTTCCAATGAATATTCAGGACTGATCTCCTTTGGAATCAGATCAGATCAGATCAGTCGCTCAGTCGTGTCCGACTCTTTTCGACCCCATGAATCGCAGCACGCCAGGCCTCCCTGTCCATCACCAACTCCCAGAGTTCACTCAGATTCACATCCATCGAGTCAGTGATGCCATCCAGCCATCTCATCCTCTGTTGTCCCCTTCTCCTCCTACCCCCAATCCCTCCCAGCATCAGAGTCTTTTCCAATGAGTCAACTCTTCACATGAGGTGGCCAAAGTACTGGAGTTTCAGCTTTAGCATCATTCCTTCCAAAGAAATCCCAGGGCTGATCTCCTTCAGAATGGACTGGTTGGATCTCCTTGAAGTCCAAGGGACTCTCAAAGTCTTCTCCAACACCACAGTTCAAAAGCACCAATTCTTCAGTGCACAGCCTTCTTCACAGTCCAACTCTCGCATCCATACATGACCACAGGAAAAACCATAGCCTTGACTAGATGAACCTTTGTTGGCAAAGTAATGTCTCTGCTTTTGAATATGCTATCTAGGTTGGTCATAACTTGCCTTCCAAGGAGTAAGCATCTTTTAATTTCATGGCTGCAGTCACCATCTGTAGTGATTTTGGAGCCCAGAAAAATAAAGTCTGACACTGTTTCCACTGTTTCCCCATCTATTTCCCATGAAGTGGTGGGACCGAATGCCATGATCTTCGTTTTCTAAATGTTGAGCTTTAAGCCAACTTTTTCCTGGTGGAATCTCCTTGCAGTCCAAGGGACTCTCAAGAGTCTTCTCCAACACCACAGTTCAAAAGCATCAATTCTTCGGCCCTCAGCTTTCTTCACAGTTCATTTCTCACATCCACACATGACCACTGGAAAAGCCATAGCCTTGACTAGATGGACCTTTGTTGACAAAGGTGTATCTCTGCTTTTTAATATGCTGTCTAGGTCAGTCAGGACTTTCCTTCCAAGGAGTAAGCATCTTTTAATTTCATGGCTGCAGTCACCCTCTGCAGTCATTTTGGAGCCCAAAAAAATAAAGTCTGCCACTGTTTCCACTGTTTCCCCATCAATTTGCCATGAAGTGATGGGACCAGATGCCATGATCTTAGTTTTCTGAATGTTGAGCTTTAAGCCAACTTTTTCACTCTCCTCTTACACTTTCATCAAGAGGCTTTTTAGTTCCTCTTCACTTACTACCATAAGGGTGGTGTCATCTGCATATCTGAGGTGATTGACATTTCTCTCAGCAGTCTTGATTCCAGCTTGTGCTTCATCCAGCCCAGCATTTCTCATGATGTACTCTGCATATAAGTTAAATAAGCAGGGAGACAATATAAAGCCTTGATGTACTCCTTTTCCTATTTGGAACCAGTCTGTTGTTCCATGTCCAGTTCTGCCTGACTGTTGATTCCTGACCTGCATATAGGTTTCTCAAGAGGCAGGTCAGGTGGTCTGGTATTCCCATCTCCTTCAGAATTTTCCACAGTTTATTGTGACCCACTCAGTCAAAGGCTTTGGAATAGTCAATAAAGCAGAAGTAGATGTTTTTCTGGAACTCTCTTGCTTTTTCCATGATCAAGCGGATGTTGGCAATTTGATCTCTGCTTCCTCTGCCTTTTCTAAAACCAGCTTAAACATCTGGAAGTTCACAGTTCATGTATTGGTGAAGTCTGGCTTGGAGAATTTTGAGCATTACTTTACTAGCATGTGAGATGAATGCAATTGTGCAGTAGTTTGAGCATTCTTTGGCATTGCCTTTCTTTGGGATTGGAATGCAAACTGACCTTTTCCAGTCCTGTGGCCACTGCTGAGTTTTCCAAATTTGCTGGCATATTGAGTACATTTCACAGCATCATCTTTCAGGATTTAAAATAGCTGGAATTCCATCACCTCCACTAGCTTTGTTCATAGTGATGCTTTCTAAGGCCCACTTGACTTCATATTCCAGGAATCTGGTTCTAGGTGAGGGATTACACCACCATGAATATCTGGGTTTGAAGATCTTTTTTGTACAGTTCTTCTGTGTATTCTTGCCACCTCTTCTTAATATCTTCTGCTTCTGTTAGGTCCATACCATTTATGTCCTTTATTGAGCCCATCTTTGCATGAAATGTTCCCTTGGTGGCTCTAATTTTCTTGAAGAGATCTCTAGTCTTTCCCATTCTGTTGTTTTCCTCTATTTCTTTGCATTGATCACTGAGGAAGGCTTTCTTATCTCTCCTTGCTATTCTTTGGAACTCTGCATTCAGATGCTTATATCTTTCCTTTTCTCCTTTGCTTTTCACTTTATTTTCACAGCTATTTGTAAGGCCTCCTTAGATAGCCATTTTGCTTTTTTGCATTTCTTTTTCTTGGGGATGGTCTTGATTCCTGTCTCCTGTACAATGTTCCAAACCTCCATCCATAGTTCATCAGGCACTCTGTCTATCAGATCGAGTCCCTTAAATCTATTTCTCACTCCCACTGTATCATCATAAGGGGTTTGATTAGGTCATACCAGAATGGTCTAGTTGTTTTTCCCCACTTTCTTCAATTTAAGTCTGAATTTGGCAATAAGGAGTTCATGATCTGAGCCACAGTCAGCTCCCAGTCTTATTTTTGCTGACTGTATAGAGCTTCTCCATCTTTGGCTGCAAAGAGTATATAATCAATCTGATTTTGGTATTGGCCATGTGGTGATGTCCATGTGTAGAATCTTCTCTTGTGTTGTTGGAAGAGGATGTTTGCTATGACCAGTACTTTCTCTTGGAAAAACTCTATTAGCCTTTGCCCTGCTTCATTCTGTACTCCAAGGCCAAATTTGCCTGTTACTCCAGGTGTTTCTTGACTTCCTACCTTTGCATTCCAGTCCCCAATAATGAAAAAGACATCTTTTTGGGGTGTTAGTTCTTAAAGGTCTTGTAGGTCTTCATAGAACCGTTCAACTTCAGCTTCTTCGGCGTTACTGTTAGGGGCATAGACTTGTATTACCATGATAGTGAATGGTTTGCCTTGGAAACAAACAGAGATCATTCTGTCGTTTTTGAGATTGCATCCAAGTACTGCATTTTGGACTCTTTTGTTGACTGTGATGGCTACTCCATTTCATCTCAGGGATTCCTGCCCACAGTGGTAGATATAATGGTCATCTGAGTTAAATTCACACATTCCAGTCCATTTTAGTTTGCTGATTCCTAGAATGATGATGTTCACTCTTGTCACCTCCTGTTTGACCACTTCCAATTTGCCTTGATTCATGGAGCTAAGATCCCAGGTTCCTATGCAATATTGCTCTTTACAGCATCAGACCTTGCTTCTATCACCAGTCCCATCCACAATTGTGTGTGTGTGTGGTTTTTTTTTTTTTTTTTTTTTTGCTTTGCTCCATCCCTTCATTCTTTCTGGAATTATTTCTCCACTGATCTCCAGTAGCATATTGGGCACCTACTGACCTGGAGAGTTCATCTTTCAGTGTCCTATCTTTTTGGCTTTTCCTAGTGTTCATGAGGTTCTCAAGGCAAGAATACTGAAGTGGTTTGCTATTCCCTTCTCCAGTGGACCACTAGCACCTCAAAATACTACCTTATCAGGATGAGGAGAGGTTTGTTGGTGTCTCAGACAGTAAAGTGGAGAAGGACATGGCAACCCACTCCAGTGTTCTTGCCTGGAGAATCCCAGGGACAGGGGAGCCTGGTGGGCTGCCATCTATGGGGTTGCACAGAGTCGGACACGACTGAAGCGACTTAGCAGCAGCAGCAGCAGCAGCAGCAGACAGTAAAGAATCTGCCTGCAATGCAGGAGACCCAGGTTCTATCCTTGGGTTGGGAAGATCCCCCAGAGAAGGGAATGGCTACCCACTCCAGTACTCTTGCCTGGAGAATCCAAGGACAGAGGAGTCTTGTGCGCTAGAGTCTATGGGGTCACAAAGAGTTGGACACAACTGAGCGATTAACACTTTCATTTTCATGGGCGGCTGGATACCAGGCTCTTTTATAGATTAGAGATGGGGGGTGGGGGGGTGGGGAAGGTGAGATTAAAAGGACATTAATCTTGCAAACATTTCCCAGAATGGCAAGCCTCAGGCAGGGGATATGTTAATTTATTCCTTCCTGTCATCCACAGGTGGACAGGGTTCAAAACAAAGGCGCTTTAGTTTAAACAGTCAGGCAAAAGGGCAGGATTCTCTGAGGCAGGCCATTCTGTATGATGGCAACAACAAAGGAAAAAAAAAAAAAAAGCAAGTCAAAGAAACAGTTCCGACATGGAGTCAGAATTGGCTTCTCTGCAACAGTTTATTTGTGGTATAAATATTTGTCAGTTATTACACATGCAAGGATGTCTAAGAGATGGCTCACATAAAGCACTTCTTAAAACGGTCCCTACCCTCATCTTCTTCTTCTCAGTAAATGACACCTCTAACATCCAGTTATCAAACCAAAAATCTAGGGGCCCTTCTAGCTCATTCCCTAAAACCTTTCCCACACAATCCAATCTGCCAGCATTTGTTTGAATATACCTTGTATACGAAGAAAGAAGAGTTGAGACTCTGGACAGCTGTGTTCAAAACAGAAATAATCATAAGTTTCTCATAATAAAAGTACATGTAAATATCATCAAGCTGTCACTGGCAAAGTCCACGAACAATTCCCGGGAAATAAAAAATAGGCTCTGGGTAATAAAACAAAATCTACCCTTTTTCTTTGATTTTGTGATTTGTCTAGTCTCACTTGCTTACAGGGTGCTGCATGCAGAGGCCTGGTCTCCACACTTGCTGCCCTTGGCACTTCAGCTACACAGACCATGTGCAGGAAGAAGCACTGCACAGGCACCTCAATTTAAGACATCAGCCGCAGCCCTGTGCCCAGATGCTTCCTCTCACAGTGCGTCTGGGGCCAAGAGGAGCACTCCTGCGCCTGCGCAAACCTGCGTGAACTCCACCCCCCTCCCTGAGGACAAGATCCCTATATAACAGCCCCTCACATGGCTTATTTGGCATAGCCTACACTGGAAATTTCAAGCTCCTGCCTGTCCACTCTTAAAGAAAAAAAACTTTCCTTTGCTTCTAAACTGAACTTAATCTTGATATTTGGCTCCAATAACACGACATGGGTCAGGAAGGACCCAGCTGCAAAAGATCAGCAACAAAGTCAGCCCCCTGAACAAATCTGAAATACATCCACTTCTTTCCACCTCCACTACTATTAGCTGGAGAACCCACTGTTGGCACCCCACTCCAGTACTCTTGCCTGGAAAATCCCATGGACGGAGGAGCCTGGTAGGCTGCAGTCCATGAGGTCGCTAAGAGTCCGACACGACTGAGCAACTTCACTTTCACTTTCCACTTTCATGCATTGGAGAAGGAAATGGCAACCCACTCCAGTGTTCTTGCCTGGAGAACCCCAGGGACTGAGGAGCCTGGTGGGCTGCCGTCTATGGGGTCGCACAGAGTTGGACACGACTGAAGCGACTTAGCAGCAGCAGCAGCAGCCCCTGGTGTTACTTACATGAACCACCATCGAGCTTTCTAATGTTGTCTTTTCTTCTATTTTCAAATCCAGCTCCACCGCTCCAATCTATTCTCCACAGGTTAGGGAAAATGATCACATTACAATCTAAGTCATATTTTACCACTCCCTGCTTAAGATTTTTTTTTTAATTATTTCTCCCCCAGCTACACACACACACTCATTAATCAGATATATGTTATTGTCTGCTCACTATGTACCTGGAATTAGTTTCATTGCTGAGACATGGCAGGGAACAAGACAGACAGAAATTCCTGCTTCATGTAACTTAAATTCTAATGGGGGAAATAGACAATAAACTGGGGAAAAAAAGAAGTAAATTAGGAAGCATGTTAGTTAGTGATAAATACTATGAAAAATAATAAATTAGGGAAGTGGACAAGGGTAAGAGGAGTTGCAACATTAAATAGAATGGTCAGGAAAAGGTGCCACTGTGAAGGTGTCTTTTGAGTAAAGATCTGATGGAGGTGAGGCAATAGGCAGGTGGAGTTTTCAGGGAATGATTTTCCAAGGAAAAGAAAGAGCACCTTCCAAGGAACAGCAGAGAAGCAGAGTGAGTGAGGGTGAGAGAAATCAGAAGAGTCTGAGATTAGAGACTAGGATCCTGTAGAACCTGGATGAGGTGTTGAGTTGGGAAGAGATGTGCTCTGACTTGGTTAAGAGGAACATGGGCTACTGTGATGGGCTTGTCTGAAGGGGAACAAGGACTGAGGCAAGGATACTAGCTAGACTTCACTGCAGTCCTTGAGCCAAAATATGCTCAGCTTCTGTAGGCGGAGCAGAAAGGAGTCAAGGATGACTTCCAAGTTTTTAGTCTGATCCACTGGAAGCTCAAAGTTGCCATTATCTAAGATGAAGTCCAAAGAAAGAAAAGATTTGGGGACAAAAAGTCTAATATTTGGGACATATTAGATTTCCAAGCAGAAATTTCAAGTAGGGCTTTGGATACTGGGGTTTCAAGTACAGAGGAGAGGGACAGGCTAGGGATATATATTCGGTGGTTATTCATATATAGATATTATTTGAAGCCATGGGGCTGGGTGAGGTCATCAAA
This sequence comes from Bubalus kerabau, assembly GCF_029407905.1. Taxonomy (NCBI): domain Eukaryota; kingdom Metazoa; phylum Chordata; class Mammalia; order Artiodactyla; family Bovidae; genus Bubalus; species Bubalus kerabau. The sequence continues at coordinate 9,402,421 of NC_073645.1, forward strand.
ACAGTGACTGCAAATAGATAAGGGGACAAGTCCTGAAGACTTAACCCAATGTACACTGGACGATAAGGAGGAGGCAGCAAAGGCAACTGAGAAGAAACAGCCAGTGAAGGTGAAGGTAAATGGGTAGCATGTAGTATCTGAAAGTGTGAGTGCTAGTCTCTCAGCATGTCCAGCTCTTTGTGACTCCATGGACTATAGACCCACTAGGCTCCTCTCTCCATGAAATTCTTCAGGCAAGAATACTAGAGTGGGTTGCTATACCCTTCTCCAGGGGAACTTCCTGACCCAAGGATTGAACCTGGGTCTCCTGCTGAGTGAAAAAAGAGAACCAAGGAGGAAGGAAAAATTAGCTTTGTTAAATGCCTCATATAGGTTGAGCAAAAGTAGACTAAGTATGCTGCTGCTGCTGCTGCTAAGTCGCTTCAGTCGTGTCCAACTCTGTGCGACCCCATAGACGGCAGCCCAATAGGCTCCCCCGTCCCTGGGATTCTCCAGGCAAGAGTATTGGAGTGGGTTGCCATTTCCTTCTCTAATGCATGAAAGTGAAAAGTCAAAGTGAAGTCATTCAGTTGTGTCTGACTCTTAGCGACCTCATGGACTGCAGCCTACCAGGCTCCTCCATCCATGGGATTTTCCAGGCAAGAGTACTGGAGTGGGGTGCCACTGATGTTCTAAAATTCCTCTTAGTGGAACTTGAAAGCACCTACATGTCTGATCTCCATTACCTCTCTGACTTTGTCTATTATTCTCTCCCTTCTTCAGTATGGCCTGGCCTCTGACTACCTCTGCAGTCTTGTTTCCTTACTGTCTCTCACATTCACTCTACTTAGCTATAGATACTGGTCTTCCTTCTGTTTTTCCAGCCAATCTATATTTTGTTTTCTGTCGTTCTCACTGCCTAAAATGCTCTTTCTCCTCATTATTACTTTCTATCATTAGTTTCTTTTCATGACCACCCGCTCGAAAACACCAGTATCACCAATACTATTTCTAACTCCTTCCGTTTACTATCACACCACTTGATTCTATTCACTTTATATTATTTTTCTTGACACTCCAAAAGTAACAGTTTATTATTTGCCTCTTCACATGAGAGCAAGGATCTAGTCCATCTTGTTCTCTGCTTTACCTCAGGCTAAATCAGAACTGATAAGTATTTGATAAATACTTGTGGAATATAGTAATTAATCTGTATCCCAAAAGATGAACAAAATCATGTATAAAATACTCTGGTGAATAATTTTGAACTTAGAAGTACAGAAGAAGAAATCCAGGGTATATTTTCATTTGAGATGATATAAAGTATATTTTCAAGTCTCTTTCAATTTAGATAAAACCAAAAATATAGCCTTTACCAGCTTATTTGAGACATCATCTATCTCATTTCTAGAGCGCCTCAAATATAACCTTATATCTGCCTAATAATGCTATAGCACTATAGTCTCACATTATTTTTCAAAGCTCTCTAGTTGTAATAGCTTTTTCGTTATATAGGTAGCAACACATTCTGGTTGTTTACTAAAACATTGTTGAAATGAGTGAATGCATTAATGCTGAAATCCTTGAGTAGCTGGTGAGCAGTCAAGTTTTCTCATCCATTCTTTTCCTACCATCCTTCTCAAGATGGTGTCCTTTTAAAAAGTCTAAATGAACCCTACTTATCATTGAAATCTTTTTTTTTTAATCTCTCTAATTAAATTCAGGGGACAACTAGAAGTGGGGTATGGGCAGGCTTTACGTTTGATAACTTGCTGTGCTCTTTCATCTCCCTTCTGCAGTCTTACACTCATTGTTTGTTGCTTCTAAAGCAGTAAATGTTGTTTGTCTTAGTTGCAAAACCAAGACTAGGAAACTTTGAAGTGTTTTCTGTTGCTTAATGTCACCTACTGTTCCTGTCAGCAAACTGAGATAAACCTGATGGACTGAGGTGTCTGGTCTAATTCCTTTATTGACACATAGTCCTGTCTTCAAACACCAGTGTAAATGCATAAGTACTGAGATAGTAATGTGTCAGTAATAGGCTGCCAGATAAATGCCATTGTTTAGGTACTGATCCCTGCTTCCTAAGGTCCAAACAGCTCAAAAATCTTACAAATTAGCACCTCGCTGAGATCAAAGAATTGTCTTTTCTTTCTGCAATTACCTACTTGGAGAGCTGAGCAAGCAAATGAGACTAGTTTAAGCTCTCTCTCTCTCTCTCTCCAGCCCAAATCTTTCTTTTGAGGAGAACAAATGGTGGAATTATACACCTTTTCAGAAGGAGGTGGTTAAGAATAAGAGACTTTTACTTTATTTTGCCATGTAAGAATGAAGGGATTCTGTATTTTTATGTTAATTATTTATTATATCCCCATATATTGCAATTCTTATTGCTAAAATGAGTGGAAAGAAGCATGTTCATCCTTAACAACCAGTCTTTTGGGATCAAACTTCAAACTACAGAGACAAAAATAGTTTTAAATTCAGTGGCATCATAGTACCTACAACTTCAAACAAAAGATATGAGAAATTTAAGTATTTTCTGAAGAAGTGAAAATTTAGACTGCAAATCTAGTTTCAGACTTATATCTTAAACAGAAAAGTATACTGTTAGTTTAAATTCAAACTAAATGAACCTTATTTGTTCATTAAGTAGGTTTCCTTGCCCTAAGAATATTCTGGTTCTATTAGCCTATGTCCAAAATGATTTTGTTTTTTAATTTGAAGACATTGAGAAATGAGAAAATAGAAGTTATTTACACAATGTCATTGACTTTACACTGTTTAGTAATCATGTCTTTCATACTAGTAATATAACCCAGAAACAAAACAATCAGGTAGCCAAATGCCATGGTTTAAGACAATATTGGCTTATTTATAAGAAAAGCAAGATTTTTTTTTCCCCAGTGACAGACTTTTATGTAAATGAAGAAAACGTACTTTCAAATTCTAACAATACAATGACCAAATTTTGTCTTAGTCAAAGTCTTGACACCTATGAAAGAGCAGTTTAAAAAAAATGAAAATTGACTATATTCTTCTCTTTGAAAAGTAATTACCAGGAACAGTAAATATGGACATCCTTTTTTTCAAATATATGTTTTCTTCACTATTCATGACCATGGTTTATAAAGGAGCATTAAATATGTTTTTTATGCTAAAGAGTTCATGAAAATGAGCAAATTTTAATATTTTTCTCATTTTAATTTTAATATAATTTGTCTAAAACTACCATCTGCAGAAAAATTCTAGCATCCTTGGAACCATCCCAGGTTAGAGTAAGACTCCCTCCCAGGATTCTGTAATCTCCAAGTTTCAGGAATGCTGATAACTCCAACCTATGACAACTAGCTATGAGACCATCAACATGCAGACAATTTTAGAAGAATTCTGATAATTATCATAAAACACGGTCTCTTCAGTAACCCTTGAAATTATGCTTAAGCATTTTATTATATTTAGCCTCTTAATAACTCTGTTGGCTTCTGATGTTAAAGAAAAACACGAGGAAAAAGTAGATATGTTAAACCAGTGCAGGGTAGTCAAATGGCAAAGAAACTCAAATGTATATTCATTGTAAACACTTTTCAACAGGTATCACTCAAACTTTTATTTACATACTCAAGAAATTTTACTTTGTGGCCAAAACTCGGAATTGGCAAAGCATCAAGGACAAGAATATCAACTGTTTTGACTGTTCTTTTAGTGGAGAGGGATTTACATAGAATAGATGAAGGAGCATAGTATTTGATGGTGGAATGCCAACAGGGCTTAAGTCTTTCCATCTATGTGACTGAGGCAACTCATCTATATTACAGAGCCTCAATTTCTCCCTGTCTAATATAACATAACAAGTCAGCCTTTCCACATTATTATAGAGCTGTTGTGATGATCCCATGGTATTTTCCAGGCAAGAATACTGAAGAAGGTAGCCGTTCTGTTCTCCAGGGGATTTTCCCAATCCAGGAATTGAACCTGGGTCTCCGGCACTTCTTCCCTGGGCTTCCCTGGTGGCTCAGATGGTAAAGAATCTGCCTGCAATGTGGGAGATTTAGGCTTGATCCCTGGGTTGGGAAGATCCTCTGGAAAAGTGAACAGCTACCCACTCCAGTATTCTTGGGCTTCCCTGATGGCTTAGATGGTAAAGAACCTGTTTGCAATACAAGGGACCTGGGTTTGATCCCTGGGTTAGGAAGATCTCCTGGAGGAGGGCATGGCAACCTACCCCAGTATTCTTGCCTAGAGAGTCCCCATGGACAGAAGAGCCTGGTGGGTTACAGTCCATGGGGTCACAAAGAGTCGGACATGACTGAGTGATGAAGCACTCCCACGTTGCAGGCAGATTCTTTACCCTCTGAGCCACCAGGGAAGCCAGATCTAATCACAGAGGAAATATATTTATAGATATTTGTGGATAAATGTTTTGTCCCAGAAGATGGTCTATTTTACGTCACGGAGCCTAAAAAAGATCTACTACAAGCCACTGAAGTACACAAACAAGTCTGAATAATCAAAAAGGAAGCATGTTTAATTAACTAACCCATATGAAAAAGAAAGTTATGGAGCCTGGAAAGGATATTTCCCTTTCGTATTGGTATTCATTCCTACTTTCCTTGAAATAGAGATTGTGATACTCCACCAGCAATACTCAGGCCCCAATTCTGGTTTGGGTATTGGAGGGAAGGGTCCAAGGACACTTGAACTGAGACTGCCAATGAGTCTCCCAGGGCAGACTGCAGAGTCATGGATGTTAATTTGTAAACTTACTTTGCTATTCAGACTTGGGCAGTTCAATGCCACATTAGACTCAATTTTTAGCCTCAACTTAGTAATAATGTCTCTGAAATAAATGAGCCATGAAATGGACCTTTCTACTTTCTTGTTTTTCTTAAACCTATGAGGAAAATATAAGCTCCTATGCTTTCATATTATACCTCTTTTTGGTCTCTGTAACAAAAACTAACTGCGGCATGTAAATTTGGCCCGTGTATGTGACAACATTCATTTCTATATTCTAAGTAATAGCTGTAGAGGAAGGAAGGTAAACGTTTGATGCTGTTCCATAACTGAGCAAGCTGGGACACCCCTGGGTGTGTTTAGTGCTTACACAAGCACCTGAATGCAGAGCTGCCAGCCTGGGTCCACGTGTCAAATTCTGCTGAAGCCCTGAAAGCACCTGTTGTGAAACGCTAGAAAAAAAGACTTGGCTACCAAAGCTCGTGTTGATTTTTGTCACCCTTTTGAGCAAATAGCCTTTGCAGATCAATAGTCTACTCATTTATTTTTGAGAATGTTTTCCTTTGAATTTCCTTTACTCTCAGTGTGGTTTCAGAAACTAGTCTGTTAGAAAATAATCTTTTTCATGGAGTAGAAGAATATAATACTCAGAGTGGTCAACTTTTGAAGTTCAAAGATGCTTTTTTTTTTTTTCTTTTCTGCAAGTCTTATTTTCAGTTAATTGCCTTGAGACTAATGACAGCCCATCACCCTCTCTGTTGCAGATTTGGATAGCGTATTATCGCACAATATGAAAAAGCATTAAAATTCGTTGTGCCAAAAAAATCCCAAAATGTACAAATTCTGATTTTTTTTTTTTTTGCTTTCTCGTCTTTAAAATTTTAAATTTATTTTATGTCAAAAACATTAGGAAATTTGTTTCTTATAAGAACTGAGGGGTCATTATTAAATAAAACTTACAGTAATCATGCTTTGTAAGAGTTCTTCAGAAAGAAATATCCAGAGTTAGCCAGAGGAAGGGAAGGGAGAAATGCATGCATGAATGCAAAGGACCTAGTGTTTTTCCAGCGGGGTACTGAAAACTCATTCTTTTGGTGAGGGGAAGGTAAACAACTCTCTCTTTACTGTGATTCATTTCTTGGTCTAAGTTCTTTCCCAGAGGAAGAGTGGACTCTCTCCTGAGTCTCTGTTGACTTATCTGGTTGCCAACAAAGGAAGGTTACTAGTCTCTTGGAACCCATATAATTACACTCCTGTGGGTGCTTATGAGGAGCCATCAGCTCGGTCCTTGCACACCCCACTGCTAGGCCGGCCTCCATCTGTGGGTGGTGAGAACTTAAAAGAAAACATTTTCTGACCTACTTTATACCTCATAAATCAAACTTCATCCCCTCAAACAACATTCGAATACCATCTTGTTTATAAGCGCCAAACTGAATCAAATCTAATTTTACTTTCCTGTTTACCTCCTATATGGTCAAAATTAGTATTATTCTCATAATAAAATTTTAGCAGATAATGTATCATTTATCATTGACACCCTCACAGAATGCTAGGAAATTTTTAAAACATTTAAGAAAGTCAGACCACCAATGCTCTTCATTTAAATAAGTTCTGGCTAAAGGTTTAACCATAATGTTCCTTTAGTGCTACTCAAAAAAATGTTTATTTATTTACGTATTTATATAACACTTCTTCTTTGAAGAAAGAATTTGATGTAGTTTCCAGAAATGTATACGTACCAATGGAAGAAAAACAGACCAATTGGTGGAAAATATAAACAATGAGAAAGATAAATAGATTGGAAAATAATTAAGGTAGGATAAATCAAGGTCAGTACACACAGTACTGGTCCTTAGGATCCTTCTAGATATGCTACATAAAGATAGCAATTTTGACACAGATTATCCTAATCAGGCAGCAAATATGGTTTGAAAGTACAATCAGGCATGAGACTAGCCATGTTACTGGCCAAAATCAAACACTTGGAGAGCACACACTTTCTGTGATATGTGAAGAATTTTTCCTATGGTTCCTCAGGGGCCATGAGTGGACACTGAGTGCTTGGTGACTGCTAGTGGGAAAAGAGACTTCTGGAGAAGAAGGTGAAATGAATGACAGTGTTAAAGGGTGGCAGTGAGAGGGAAGGTCTTTATCATATTTAATGTGAGCTTCTAGTGATTAATGAGTTTGTGATGCCAGATTTGAGTGTGTGTTTGATTCCAGGAAAGCTGGAGTCCAGCAGTTTGTATAAGAGCTAAATCCATGGGTATGGAGTTTTCTGCCCAGGACCCTGAGCTACCTTTATTGCAAATTCGTCAGAGTAAGCCCCTGTGCACCAAGCAATCAGGCTTGCCACTTATTATTTACAAATCTTCCGGAGCTCTCAACTAATAGCCCCAAATTTCTGGATTTCTAGAATTCCTTGCCCCTCTGTTCTAAACACAGTGCAGAAGGGGTTAGGGATCTAGATATTCAGGGGAGACTTGTTCTACAATCTATAGGATAGCACTTTTTTACTTAGAGATACAGAAGGTAGATTTAATTATGGTCATTTGGAAGTTACTTGCCCTATTTGTAATAGAGGTCTCAATTTCATAGCTTGCTTATTGTTAGAAAAAAGGACTTATTGAGTGCCTACTCTATTGAAGTACAAGATAAACATTAATATGTTTTCTAAGAGATGAAAAATTTGAAAGCACCAAACCTTACATATTAGCAGTGGCATAGTCTCTAAGGAAATTATGAATATGAAATTTACAGAAATATGCATGCATCCCATGCCACTGAGGTGAAGCATAAGCCTCATTAATTTTTCATAGGAAATCTCTCTGATGGTTCCTCCTGTAATTTTCAGAGCAAACAATGATATATTAATACATAATATTCTTTCTATCTAACATAAGACAACATTTCTTAGGTTAATCAGACAGAGTTCACCTATCCAATTATTAGAGTTGCCGTATTTTGCAAATAAAAATAGAAGACTATTAAATTTAAATTTCACTATGCAACAAATAATTTTTGAAATGTATATTCCATAAAATGTTTGGAATATATTTATTCTTAAAAATGCTCTCGTGGTATCTGAAATTCAGATTTATCTTCTTAGCCTGTTTTTCACTTGGCAACCCTATGAACAATAAACAGTCAGGCTTTTAAATGCAGATTTATTGTGTATAAAACTCAAGTATATATTACTTCTTCCTTATTATTATTACCCACCGCATACGTAACAATTATTAAGCACACTCATTTTCTCATTAAATTAAAAATTTTTCACATTTAAAAGTTTATTTAAATAACTAAAATTATATATGATATTCTACTCTTAAAAACTTACTTTTAAACAAGCAATAATTACATTGAAAAGTTTAAATACAAACCAAATAAGAAATAAAAACACAATTCTCATTGTAGATAACTTCTTTATAATTTAGTTTATATACTCTTTTGACTTTTTTATGTAAATAGCTACATATAAATCTAAATAATAGAACCAGTACTACATATCCTTTGAAATACAAAGTGACTTAAAAAAAAAAAACTTTTTTTTCTTTGTTCTGGGCTTAGTAAGTGATGATAGAGATTTGGCAATCAATTATCAGGATTTGGATTGCAAAAATCAGCAAGTAGAATACCAGATGTGAAAGCTTCCCACTGAAATTCTCACTTCTTTTGAAGTGTGAGATTAATGATCTATATCAGATGGTTGACCTTATTATAGCCAGACTTAATGTGAAGTATTTCAGATGGCTACAGGATGATACAAGTGTGGCTGGTAAAAAAGCCTCTCAGAATTGAGATAAATTAGCTTGGCTTCATCACAATGATTCACTTTCTCATAGAGCAAGGGGGAAAAAAAGTTCCTTGACTGATGAATTAAGTTCTTATTGCAGATTAAAAATAAAGTAAATCAGTAACTTTTCAGCGGACATCTATGTCAAATTCCTCTATCAAAATTGCCATATATGTCATATGTATAAAGTAGATATTTGGTTTTCTTTCAGAGGAAGGGGAAAATAGAGACAAAGAATAATTTGTCACAAATGTACAACTTCTGAGCTGACTGAAGAAGCATGCAAGTTAGCTTTTTACAGATAAAAGCTTTTTCCTCTATAGAATAAGCCTGTAGTAAGCAAAATCAGTGACCCAGATCTTTGCTCAAATGCCGAATTTAGGGGTGTGTTGGCATAAAGCAAATGAAAGTATAAAACAAATCGTTGGCAAAATGTTCTCCTATTCTTGCATTATCTTCTTTGACCATGAAGACCTATCTCAGATTTCCAGAGAATTTCCCAGAAATTTTTACTTAGCGTTCCTGTCTGGTTAAAGTAGAATGGTCAACACAAACAATCACTCTTGATTTCCCCTAAGGATGACCCACCCTTGACTCCAGCCCTGACTCCCATCTTTGGAATCAACATCAGTTGTTACCTGAAGGAAGGAGTAGGTGGCAATATCTACAATTAACAGTGATTCTACCATCAATTCCTCAGTATAACAGAGGAAAGAGACTCTGGAGTCTTGGAAATTCATCCTGAATCTAACAATGTCCACACACATTTCCAGGTTAACACAGTGTCAACTTAACCAATTTGCACATATTTATTATAGATTTCAGTGTCTTCACCTATAAAATAAAGCAGTGGGATTTTATTGATTCTTCAAGTCCACTCTCTGGATTCCTGAGTTATTTCAAAATGGTTTTCTTGCCCTCTTTTTTGTTTGTTTTTTGGTTGTGCTGTGTGGCATGCATGATCTTAGTTCCTTGACCAGAGATCAAACCTACATCTTCTGCTTTAGAAGCATGGAGTCTTAACCACTGGACTGACAAGAAAGTCTTGAAGTTACTCTTTTATCTTTTAATAATCTCTATAGGCATATTTCTTTTTGGAATTTCTTTAAGCAGCTTCTGCTGAAAATTTACTACCAGGTATACATTACAGTGGAGAAGGCAATAGCACCCCACTCCAGTACTCTTGCCTGGAAAATCCCATGGACGGAGGAGCCTGGTGGGCTGCAGTCCATGGGGTCGCTAAGAGTCAGATACGACTGAGCGACTTCACTTTCACTTTTCACTTTCCTGCATTGGAGAAGGAAATGGCAAGCCACTCCAGTGTTCTTGCCTGGAGAATCCCAGGAACGGGGGAGCCTGGTGGGCTGCCGTCTATGGGGTCGCACAGAGTCGGACATGACTGAAGCGACTTAGCAGCAGCAAGCATACATTACAGACATCTCTGTGAATGAGGGATAATCACTGTAGCAAATTCCGGCTGCTACTTTGAGGATTAAACAGTAAAACATATTCTGCATGTGTGTTTTACTATTAGAATTTCATTTTTGTTAAAATTTCAACTTTGTTGTAAAGTTTCATGTATATATATATATATCTTATGAATAAACATATGTAAGTATGTATAGGGATAAGTAGATATAAATATATATAAACATAGTAGCATATATATATAAAACAGTGTCTCTTTAGTCCAGGGCTTTTCAATCCATCTGTAATGAAGAACCAGAGTCTTTAAAAGTTATTATTATTGAAAGTGAAAGCTTTCACTTTTCACTTTCATGCATTGGAGAAGGAAATGGCAACCCGCTCCAGTGTTCTTGCCTGGAGAATCCCAGGGACGGCAGAGCCTGGTGGGCTGCCATCTATGGGGTCGCACAGAGTCGGACACGACTGAAGTGACTTAGCAGCAGCAGCATAATATTATATCTACTTATAATATAAATATAATACTATTTATATCTACTTGCCCATATACATTGTCCAAATTTATTTACATACATATATTCATTCACAAGATATATATACAAAAATTTTACAAGATTTAAAAATATATAAATATAGTAGCATATGTATTGAAAACAGTGTCTCTTTAGTCCAGTGCTTTTTAATCAATCTGTAGTGAAGAAGCAGTTTTTTAAAGTTATTATCATTATCTTAATCCCATGGGAATCCACTTTTTGTAAAATATAATTAAAATATCAAATTGCTACAAAAAGTTTTTGTTTCCTGTCTCCTTGCAGGCTAGTAACAGACAGTCTGAGATAGACCATCCAAGGTCTGTCAACCACATTTTGAGTAGACCGACTCCAGAGCATGAGATTACATAAAACTTTCCATTTCTTTCTTTATATTTTATATAGTTTGATTTTAATGCACATTTTATTTCTAAAATAAAGAGAAGAGAAAAATAAAGTAATTTTAGTAAAGTGTGCTGCTGTGCTTGGTCGCTCAGTCGTATCCAACTCTTTGCAAACCCATGGACTGTAGCCTGCCAGGCTCCTCTGCCCATGGGGCAAGAATACTGGAGTGGGTTGCCATTTCCTCCTCCAGGTTTTAGTAAAATAAATTTAGCTTTATACGTGTATGTGACTAGAAAAACATACACTCAATTGTTAATCTAAGTGATCCTTGGTTGAAAATAAATGGAAAGCATGTCTTTCCCTTTTTTAGGAGGTGGATATTTGTATTTCTCAGTATTCCATGATCATCCATTGTAAAACAAAGAGCAATGTAAACGCTGTTACCAAGTTGGGTTAACTGTTAACTTTTCAGTTAACACAACTCTTTCCTCCCGTTTATATTCTTTTAAAGGGATTTCTCAAGGAGGAATTTTGTATGGCTTTGGTATGATTCTGGTTCTAGCTCTGTATAAATTCTAGTTAAAAAGAGATGTAATTTGTCACCCCAAAATATCATTCATCAATTTTCATTCATTGGTCAATATTCACTTAATCAAGCCGTAAATATTCATGAAGAAATTCTTCAGAGAGTAGTTGCCTGGTTCTCTAGCAATAGTTAACCTATTATTTCCAAGGCAACTGATGCTGATATTCAACATGTTATAATTTTCTAGCTAGCATTTGAATATTCAGCTAACAATTTACCAAATATTTAATGGCATAGCACTGTGAATGAATCAGGTATCATACTAGCTCCTAAGGATAAAATGTTGAGGAAAGAGACACAGTCTCTGTCTTCCTAGACTGGATAAACTGGCAGAGATGGTTGATATGGAGAAAGTATCTACATGTTCTGGAAGCAATGTGGAGAGGAAAGGAAAACGAGAGCAAGAAGGGTGAAGAAGACTGCTTTCAGATCAGTGTGAGCCAGCTAACCAGAAATTAGTATAATTTATTTCTTCAGATAGTCTATTTATTATACATTACAAAAAAGAGTCACCAGGACATTCCTAACTGACCTCACATTTTTTTAATTAAAAAAGTTTCACTTGTTTATATGAAAAACAACAGAGTGAGAAAAGTTAAGAGAAAATAAAACTGCCCCTTGAAAGGATACTTTCAGTTATAGAGCAGCACGCAGGTTCTTACTGTGTCTTTCAGTAGCTGACGTGGGGATGCTGACATCTGCTATTATTATTCCTGAGTAGACATGGACTTGCCAACCCAACAGCTCAGAGTTTAATGATGTGGGTTCATTGATGATTTTTCTCTTGAGAGGGATTGCAGGAGTTCTAAGGCAGTACCAATTTATCCTTTTCTTGTTTCTGTCCTTTTACAAATTCAGTGTGGTAAAAATAGAGTTTTCACCATAATAGCCAACGTGTTCTGTGCACTAGTTAAATGCCAGTAAAGTACTGTGCTAAATGGGATGGGGAAGGAAGTGGAGGGGGGGCTCAGGATGGGGGACACATGTACACCCATGGCTGATTCATGTTAATGTATGGCAAAAACCACTACAATACTGTAATTAGCCTCCAATTAAAATTAATTAACTAATTTTTAAAAGTCACAAACAGATCTCTTTGTTTGACTTTATGAAAGCATTATTGTTTTTATTCCATTTTTCAGAAAAGAAATTGCAACATGAAGAAAATAAGTAATTTTTCCTGCGTCACAGGGCATAGGTGATGCCCATAAGCTCACAACAAGCAGTTTGAGGGTCTAAACTGCCACGCAGCCATCTTTCAGAGACAATCCCAGTGGCCCTCTGGGCATAACTGCAATCTATTTTAAGAGGTGTTGCACAATTTCTTAAGGGATTAGATCCTTTCTTTAGAACAGATTCAGGAATCAGACTCACCAGTTTGACGAAGTATCAAATAATGATTGTAATGAAAATCACAAGAAAGAACCAGGTGCTCATCAATCAAAAGAAAACTCAGCTCTGAGACAGTGAGAAACTATAGCTCAGTATTCACAGAAGAGTAGCCAACATTTGAGCTCCAGTGAAGCTGTATCAGGGGGCTTCCCCAAGGGCTCAGCAGTAAAGAACCCACCTGCCAACACAGGAGACATAATAGACACAACTTCAATCCCTAGTTGGGGAAGATGCACTGGAGGAGGGCATGGCAGCCCACTCCAGTATTCTTGCCTGGAGAATCCCATGGACAGAGGAGACTGGAGGGCTACAGTCCATGAAATCGCAGAGTGGGACATGATTGAAGCAGCTAAGCAAGCACACACGAAGCTATATCAGCAACACTCAGAGTGGGTGTGATCAGGGCCTTTGCCTTCACCAGACAAAAACTTGACCTTCACATAACATGGAGTTAGAGCTATTTTGTCTAGCTGTTGTTCTTCTGTCTTAGATGGGGCTAACTCAGCATGAGTAAAGAGGGACTTGAACTGTGCACCCCGCCCCAACCCAACTGGCACACACACACACATACATGCACAAAGGTGACCTCCATATGAAGAAGTCACTGCTCCCTAAGAGAAGAGTGGCACATGAAACTGGTATTGTTTGTGTCACTTATAAGGTGACATGAAAGTGAAAGTGAAGTCGCTCAGTCGTGTTCACCTCTTTGCGACCCCGTGGACTGTAGCCCACCAGGCTCCTCTGTCCATGGGATTCTCCAGGCAAGAATACTGGAGTGGACTGCCATTTCCTTCTCCAGGGGATCTTCCCGACCCAGGGATCGAACCTGGATCTCCTGCATTGCAGGCAGATGTTTTAACCTCTGAGCCACCAGGGAAGGTGACATGAATGCATATTAAACTCCAGTCCAATATTGATCAAATTGAATCTTTCTAAAAAATGATATTATTGTTCCAGCAGCATTTCCCCTCTGGATCCTTACACAGATACCAAATCATTCTGATGAAATATATAAATAAATAAATAAACATATTAAAAAAAAACAAGTAGTGGAGGACCATGAATACTCAGAGGATAGTCCTGAGTTTATTATTCCCAAGCTCTGAGAGATATCCACCTGCTGTTTGGTGGCTGCTGGGGCTGTTGTTATTCTTGCCTTTCCTAGTGAATTAAACAAGTCTCAGGGTACCTGCTATCTATATCTAATGATGAGGCCGCCACCCACTGGCGTATGTAACCTCATCACACACTATTTTCTTAGGGAGAAAGAAAAATTAACTAAAAGTAACAGATGGATTCGTTTCTTATTTCTACTCTGGGACCACAAAAATTTTTTGCTACCCAAGATCACAGCAATGGTTCATAATCTCTTGCCTTTCCCTGTCTTTTATCCCAATGGAGACAGATTAATTAAATATGAATAATACTCAACTAATTCATTAGTTCTTTGGGGATTCGAAAAGCAAATTGCAAACAGGATCACCTTGCCAATCCTGAAAAATCTAAAACTGTATTTAAATACAGCTGTATTATTACAGGTGTATATTCATTATTCATTCATTTATTCAACCATAATCCCCACTAAATACTAACTACATATAAAAATACTGCCATTTACCAGAGGGAGAGAAAGAAGAAAGTCACCTAAATTTTCCTTTCTATCCAACCACCACCCCTGAAACTAGTGCAGAATACATGTACATAAATAACCATAATGTAAGGCACAGTGTCAGTTCTATAATAAAAGATTAAGATATTATGAAAAGAAAATGTGGGTGGATCAAGAGTTCTATAGGGTAAATGAAAACCCTACACAAGTTGGCCAAAAAAAGAAAAAAGATGTTTACTGGCCTCCTTAGCCATAATGCACCAATGAAGATCTAGTTGGAGGCTAGATTTCGTCCAGCAATTTGAATCCCTTCCCAGTGGCTGCCCTGAGCCCCATGATCTTACCTTATGGTAGCAACATGGCTATCAGTATTCCACAGCTCACATATTCTTACCCCACATCTAGGAAAAAGAGAGAAAGATTCTGTTTCATGGACGCCCTAGCAAAGTTGCCTCTCATCACTTGGATTATGATTGTCTTAAGTGCTCAATTCCAAACCAATCATTTTGACCAGAAATGTGGGTATTCTAATTGGCTTAAGCCAATCAGGGCCAGCCTTGGGTTAAGGAAGGATCAAGACCACCAAAACCACATGGCAGAAAATAGAAGGGTGGCTTCACAAAGAAAATTAGGGTTGTGTAGGTCAAAGAAGGAAGAAGGCAATGGCACCCGACTCCAGTACTCTTGCCTGGAAAATCCTATGGACAGAGGAGCCTGGTAGGCTGCAGTCCATGAGGTCACTAAGAGTCGGACATGACTGAGCGACTTCACTTTTCACTTTTCACTTTCATGCATTGGAGAAGGAAATGGCAACCCACTCCAGTATTCGTGCCTGGAGAATCCCAGGGACAGGGGAGCCTGGTGGGCTTCCGTCTATGGGGTCTCACGGAGTCGGACATGACTGAAGCGACTTAGCAGCAGTAGCAGGTCAAAGAAGAGGACATGGATGCCACACCGGCAGTAATACCTAACAGTGGGAAACAACTCTGAGAGGGAAAGGAGGAAGGTAGAGGGCAATATAGAGGCTCCCTAGAGACCCTGTTAAACAGGGTCTTGATTAGAAGATAAGAAGCATCTATGATTGAAGATATCAAGCAGATGACGTCAGTCTACAACCCCTGCTGGAGTACCAGTCACTTCTCTACTTTAAAATGCCACCAGAACTGCTGCTAGGAGTTTCACAAGATCATCAGCTGCGCCTCACCTGCCTCACCAGCTACAGGACCATGGCCACAACTTTTGTCAGTGTTTGAGCAATTACTAAGACCATAATAGAAATAGCTTTCAAGTGACTCCTGGTAAGGTAGCCATGGCTTGAAGATCACTGTTCAATAGAAACATGACTGAACTGAACTCTCTCTTCATGAAAAAGCACTGGGCCTGCGCATACACTGGATGGCTTCCCTGGGGGCTCAGTGGTAAAGGATCCACCTGCCAATGCAGGAGATGGGCGTTCAATCCTTGGTTCAGGAGGATCCCCTGGAGAAGGAAATGGCAACCCACTCCAGTATTCTTTTCTGGAAAATCACATGGACCGAGGACCCTGGCAGACTAGGGGTTGCAAAAGGGTTGGACACAACTTAGCAACTAAACAGCAAAGCACACAGATGCATGAACCACTTAATGAACAGCAACCACTTAATGAAAATTTATTGCAAAAGAGGAGGAGGTGGTAATTGCTTTACATACATTATACTGATCATCTAAAACATACAGGAAATTAATGAGGAAAACACTATTTGGAGAAGACTCCTGAGAGTCCCTTGGACTGCAAGGAGATCCAACCAGTCCATCCTAAAGGAGATCAGTCCTGGGTGTTCATTGGAAGGACTGATGCTGAAGCTAAAACTCCAATACTTTGGCCACCTCATTCGAAGAGTTGACTCATTGGAAAAGACACTGATGCTGGGAGGGATTGGGGGCAAGAGGAGAAGGGGATGACAGAGGATGAGATGGCTGGATGGCATCACGGACTCAATGGACATGAGTTTTAGTGAACTCCAGGAGTTGGTGATGGACAGGGAGGCCTGGCATGCTGTGATTCATGGGGTCACAAAGAATCGGAGACAACTGAGTGACTGAACTGAACTGAACTGAACTGAAACACTATTTTTATATTCATTTTTACAGATAAAAAATTTGAGGTCTAAAATTACAGGGAGAATATAGTAAAAATGAAATCGGACCATAAAGATTTCTGACAACAAGACCTGAAACCTATGCCCTTACACTTTATAACTAAATTTGATAGGTTGGAAACTCTTGGACTGTGTATAATTCATAAAATGAGATACACGTGCTTTATGTTATACAAATTATGAATTGGCAACACAAAACATCTAAAGGAGATTTTGTAGTCTGTTTCCTGAAGATTTAAATTTTCAGTATGGCCAATTGTCCACAGTAATAAGAAGAACTAGAATGTAAAAATAATCTGAAACAGTGTTCTTTAAAGAAATTATTTGTATTTTTCTTGGAATACATTATATTATTTTTTTACACACTCATACATATATATTATCCTGAAAAAGTGAAAGTGAAAGTTGCTCAGTCGTGTCTGACTCTTTGTGACCCCATGGACTATACTGTCCATGAAATTATCCAGGCCAGAATACTGGAGTGGGTATCCGTTGCCTTCTCCAGAGGATCTTCCTAACCCAGGGATTGGACCCAGGTTTCCCAGGTCTCCCACATTGTATGCAGATTCCTTACCAGCTGAGCCACCAGGGAAACCGAAGAATATTGGAGTGGATAGCCTATCCCTTCTCCAGCAGATCTTCCCAACCCAGGAATCCAACTGGGGTCTCCTGTATTGCAGGCAGATTCTTTACCAGCTGAGCTACCAGGGAAGCTATGTATTATATGAACTGATCTAAAGATGTTTGGATTCATTGCGTGTGTGTGTGTGTGTGTGTGTGTGTTAGTCACTAAGTCGTGTCCAGCTCTTTGGGACTCCATGCATGGACTGTAACTCGCCATCTCCTCTGTCCATGGAATTCTCCTGGCAAGCACACTGGAGTGGGTTGTCGTTCTCTTCTCCAGGGGATCTTCCCCACCCAGGGATTGAACCCGGGTCTCCCAAATTGCAGGCAGATTATTTACTGTCTGAACCACCAGAGAAGCCCCTTGGATTCATTAGTTACAAAATAAGTTTCTTTCTGCTGAATACATATTGATGAATTTAAAGTCACTGTATATCTTAAAATGTCTGGAAGATAAATGTTTTTCATGAAAAACACAATCTTTTAAAGGTAAACCAACATAGTCAGTGCATCATATTCCATTGGCCTAGGAGTTGAGCCTACCTCCCTCTAATTCTAATTCTTTCTAGATATAAAACTGGGGGAGTTATTTAATCTTGCTAAATACCAGTTTTCTCCTTTGTATAATCAGAATAATAGTGGTAATTTTTCAAGGATGAAGTCACATCTGTTAAGTATGTAATACTGTTATTGGCACAGAGTAAGTGCCCAGTAAATGCTAACTATCTTTATCAGCTATTTAGTGGGGTCAGCTTTCTTTCTCCCTCCTCCATTTGTGTTCTTCTGTATGTAAGTTCATCAAGAGGAAGTAACGATTCTATAGATTTTTAGTACTTCTATAGGAATATTGACACCCTCTCACCTCTAATTATATTTTACCTACTGTGGCAAGACAATTACCAATTGCAATAAGTTTTATCCTGTTTGATCCCTTCAAATGTACTCAACGTATTCTTTTTCCTGACCCTACTTAAATGAGATTTTGATAGAATTCAATCATTCTGATTTCACAAGGGAAAAATTTTCTGACTCCTTACACTAAAACTTTTAAATTAAATTCAAAATTATGAATGGGTGAATGGACTCATCAGCAAACTATCTTTGGACTTGGAAAACAAGCAAATCTATCGTCTAAGATATTTTGTGATCCAGGTGACAATTGTCAAGAAGTGGAGATATTTTAGGTTGTCACGCACTGTGCGTGTGGTGGGGTGGCATGGGGGAAGCGTTGGTGCCGGGACCTACTAGGTAAAGGCCAGGGATGGGCTAAACGTCATATGATGCATGATACAGCCACCACAGCAGAGAATTATTGGATCCAGATTTTAGCAGTGTCAAAATTCAGAAACCCTGATCTCATAAACATTAGACATATTTACTTGGATGTTTTCCAGCACAACCTTCAACATAATTGTATTTTGTTAGATATATTATAATAGCTACATTTTAAATTATCTTTCCCTCTTCTGAAGCATATAAAATTATATTTGAATCAATTTAATGGCCTGGGAAAAACCCAACACGGATACTTTCGGAAGCACCACTCTTTGACATGTTATTTTTACTTGTTAAATGATAGTTTAACAGCCTTCAGTCATCTGCAGGGAGGTCCAACCATTTCCACTGCAGGAATCCACGTGTGTGAGTGTCATGAGATGAGCTCACGAAGCAAGAAATCATGATTTACTGGAATCCAGTAAATTGTACACTGTACATTGCATGGCAAGGCCTTTGGAAATATTCTTTACCCTTCCACTCAGACTTGTTTCAGACCCAGAAAGAGTCTTTGACAGTAGAAAAGACAAGGGGATGTGTTTTTTTTTTAATAGAACACACATAAAATGACTCCAATCCTCAAATCGTTCTCTGGATGCTTTTTGTTTGGTATAGAAGGAAGACAAAATGAAACATCTGATTTTTGCAGAATATGGAACTTCTCAACAGAGTTTCACATTCACTGGGTTTCAGTTGCTATTTTGATGTTTCTAAAAGTGTGACATCCTGTATCTCAGTGGTGTGAAACTGAAACAAATTAACACAACATGTTCCAGTTGTAAGAATGTGCAATTTTGAATTAATCACACAGATGACTGAAGTATGAAAATGTTCTTTGGCACACTGGTACAAAAAATACAGTAAAAATACAAAGAGCACTAAAATTCTCATTACTACATCACCTTAGAAATGTATTTACCCTCACATAGTTAATTTTCTCATTTTTTTTTAATTTAGTTTTTGATAGAAGTCTGGAAGATATCTTTGAAACTCTCAAACTGCATATATTGAATGGGGAGAAATGCAGACTTCTGTGGTTTATGATTTAGTCTGCATCAATGCCTAGGACTTTTTTTTCTCCTTTTAGTTTAGTTTCAAATAGCCAAGGCATGTGCTCAACTCTTCTACACCCACAAAGTTTTCTCTTAGGTTTATAGTAAACAGAAGAGAATTTAGAGAAAAACACCTCCCTTGAATATGACTTATTAAAAAGAAAGAAGCTTTTCTTTCTCTTGCTTCAGATTTTCATTTGGAAGGCTTGAATTTTGCAGCTTTTTCTTAGAACTGCAAAACTTTTCCTTAAATGTTTTAAATTTAAAATAAATGGTGTTACTAGGGAAACAGCTAGAAGATTTGAAAGTTCTTTCTCATACTTTTACCCTCTTTATTTGAAATGAATAAATATGCCAGCTGATCCACACAAACATTTAATTGTACTTCAATTCTTAAACGTTTTAAATTATCATTTTTACATGTATCCTGAGCTGAAGGGCAATCACAATAGAAAAACATAATTGAAATGTTTACTTTCTCTTATTTCAGAAAGGAACTCCTAAAACATAGGTTTAATTGTGTTAAAGAATTTTGAAGATATGAAAAAAGAAAAGAATTTTGGAGATATGACGTTCTAAAGGATTTTGGAGATAAATCAACACCAAAACATAATACATCAAAATCTGAATGTTAGTGGTCATTGCAAGGAGGCTATTTATTCTTAAAATACATGATTTAAAAGCTACCTGCAATGTTGATCTTCCTCATTCAATGAAGACTGAACAACTCCCTAAAATATCTGTCTTCTATATGAAATAGGTTTGTTAACTAGCAAATCTATGCATTGCCCACTGCCTACTATATCTTGATTTCTGATAAATTCAAAGGAAATGTACCCAAATGCTCTAAATGCATTATTATTATAAGTGGACTTGGCCTTTGAGTTTAGGCTGAAGGAGTGATCTGATTCTAAGTTTCATATGACAGAAATAATTGTCAGGATTAATAAATACATTAAATGACTGAATGAATGATCAGACTTGTGACAGTAGGTGTTAAAATATACTAAGATCCTTGGTAACTTAAAAAATATTTACTCGGGGATAGGAAAATTGATCATGAGAAAGAATTCATTAAGAACCAAGTCATTTGTATATGGAAACTTAGCCTGAGATAGAGGTGGCATTTCAAATATGAAGGTATTTTTGAAAGGCAGATTCAAATATCTATCAAAATTAGATATCCTTATAACAGGATGAAGCAAAACTTTAGAAAACTGTTCAAAAGAAAAACTATCACAAATGCAAAAAGAGTAAGCAAAATGATGCTCATTGTTTCATTGTTTACAAGAGCAAAATATTAAAAATAGACTAAGTACACAGAGATGTATTTTTAAAATATATATTGTAAACATAATGGAATACTATAAACTATTAAAATAAATGATGCAGACATATGTGTGTGAATATGGAATTCTCCCAAGAAACCTTAAGTGAATAAAAGCAAACTACAAAATCCATAAAGAATGATGCTATTCATATAAGTAACCAGAAAGTAACACATATGGATGTACATATGTATGAACTACATAGAAAGGGATTAGAAAATTGTATATCAAATTGTTTACAGGACATACCTCTAGGAAGTAGAGGGAAAATTGGATCAGGAGCATGAATGGGGACTCTTAATTGAAGAAAAATAATATATCTGTGTATTGTTGAATGCTTAAAGAGAATCTTTAAAGAGAACAGTGAAAGGAGCTCTACACTTGCACTAGCCACATGGGACTATGGAGTTCCTGAAACATGATTAGTGTGATTGAAAAAATGGATTCTTAATTTTACTTAATTTAATTAAATTTATTTTTAATTGCAGTAGCCCTGAGAATAGTGGCTACTATTGGATAGGGCATCTCTATACCACCAGCCATCAGCTGAAGTATATTACAAATATATTTCCTCTTATTAATATAGTCCTCTCTTGGTAGCCATCGGAGATTAGTTCTCAGACCTAGAATACCAAAATCTCCAGATATTCAAGTCCCGTAGAGATCCCTCCATATCTATGTTTGGCTTCCATGGAGTTAACCAACCACAGATCATGCAGTATTTATTGAAAAATATCTACATGAAAGTGGGCCCCTCCCAGTGCAAACCTGTGTCAAGGATCAAATGTAGTCATTAGTATTCATGAATAAGACCTCTGCCACTAACCCTTACAAGCTGCAACCTTAAGCAATAATCTCTGACTCGAGTTTCCCAACTAGGTAGTTTCAAGCTATACTGTACAATGGTTTAGTCACTAAGTCATGTCTGACTCTAGCAGCCCCACGGACCATAGCCTGCTAGGCTTCTTTGTGCATGGAATCTCCCAGGCAAGAATACTGAAATGGGTTGCCATTAATACAGTACCTATTAACACATGTTGATGTACAAATTTTGGAAGTAATATTTTGGATATGTCAGATTAAAATAAGAGAGGTTATTAAATTCATTGTTTCTGTTTTTTTTTTTTTAGGGGGGTGCTACTAAAAATTTAAAATTACATATTTGACTTACATTATATACCTAATGAATGTGTGTGTGTGTGTGTGTGCGTGCACACACATGCTCAGTTGCTCAGTCATGTCCGACTCTGCAAGCCCATGGACTATATGTAGCTACCCAAGCTCCTCTGGGATTTCCCAGGCAAGAATATAGGAGCAGGTTGCCATTTCCTACTCAAGGGGATCTTCCCCACCAGCAATCAAACCTGTGCCTCTGGCAACTCCTGCACTAGCAGGTGGATTCTTTACCACTGAGCCACCAGGGAAGCCTGTATGTATTGAATATCACCATTTAACACAGTCAAGAAGCCTGGGTGTTCTTTCTGCCTCAGTATTTCACATACTGTGTGATTTAGGGGAAAATAACTTAACCTTTCTGATCTCTGGTTTCCTTATGTAAACCTTATTAACTGGGTGTTAGTGCAGTGTAACAAGAACTAATATAAATGAAAGCATTTGGAAGACAATTTGAAACAAAACTATCTAAAGAGTTTATTAAGGAAATTTTCTCAGTAACGAATGTGTACCTCCCGGTAATTAAGTCAGTTGAAGTTAGCTCAATTTTTTTTCCAGGGGTTTATTTTCCTTAGATGCTTAATCTGGGACACTGACTTTATAGCTGTCCATCCAGCTAAGCCAAAGTAATAATCCAAGACCTAAAAATGTTGCTTTTCTTCTAAATTCTGGTTGCCATTGTCTTTGTATAGTTCAGGTTAAAGCAGTTATAGTGAAGATCAAATTATAGAAGAATGTTGTATAGCTTTAAATTACTTCCCAGTATCAGAAATTAAAGCCTCAGGGCACGATATATAGACACAACCATAAATAGATCTTTAAAAGGAACACAGTAGATTTTAAATTTTGTTCAAGTGCTCTATGACTCAGAAATTGTCATTCCCATCTATACATTTTCTTCTTAACCACTTTAAATCTGGCTTCCACCTTCATCAGGCTACTGAAATGCCTTACACAACTTACCACTTACATTCTATTTGCAAAATATAATGATAATTCTCTCTCCTTAAGGTGGCTCAGATGATAAAGAATCTGCCTGCAATCTGGGAGACCTGAGTTCCATTGCTGGGTTGGGAAGATCCCCTGGAAAAGGGCATGGCAACCCTCTACAGTATTTCTTGCCTGGATAATCCCCATGGACAGAGGAGCCTGGCGGGCTACAGTCCATGGGGCTGCAAAGAGTCAGACACAACTGAACGACTAAGCACAGCACATTTTTCAGTAGGGCTTCCAAGGTGTCTCTAGTGGTAAAGAACCCACCTGTCAAGGCAGGAGACGTAAGACGCAGGTTCCATCCCTGTGTGGGGAAGATCCCCCGGAGCAGGGCATGCCTATATTCAACTCTTGACTCCTCTCTATTTCTGAAAGTCTCTATTCTCTCAATACTCATGTGATTTCAATCTTGTTTGCTGGTTAGCTTTTTCTAGTTTGTTCTTCTAATCAAATCACATAAAAATAATGTGTCTAATGAACCTACTCTTTATGTCTCTTTATGTCCTGTATTTAAACTGAGGCTCCAATTTTCTATTAAAATCAACTCCAGTCCTTCAGCTTGAATCTCAACTTTGATTATATTATTTAGCCTATTCAGTTCAGTCACTCAGTCGTGTCTGACTCTTTGCGACCCCATGAATCGCAGCACGCCAGGCCTCCCTGTCCATCACCAACTCCCGGAGTTCATCCAGACTCACGTCCATCAAGTCAGTGATGCCATCAGCCATCTCATCCTCTGTCATCCCCTTTTCCTCCTGCCCCCAATCCCTCCCAGCATCAGAGTCTTTTCCAATGAGTCAACTCTTCGCATGAGGTGGCCAAAGTACTGGAGTTTCAGCTTTAGTATCATTCCTTCCAATAAATCTCAGGGCTGATCTCCATCAGAATGGACTGGTTGGATCTCCTTGCAGTCCAAAGGACTCTCAAGAGTCTTCTTAAACACCACAGTTCAAAAGCATCAATTCTTCGGCACTCAGCTTTCTTCACAGTCCAACTCTGACATCCATACATGACCACAGGAAAAACCATAGCCTTGACTAGACGGACCTTTGTTGGCAAAGTAATGTCTCTGCTTTTTAATATGCTATCTATGTTGGTCATAACTTTCCTTCCAAGGAGTAAGCGTCTTTTAATTTATGGATACAGTCACCATCTGCAGTGATTTTGGAGCCCAAAAATATAAAGTCTGACACTGTTTCCACTGTTTCCCTTCTATTTGCCATGAAGTGATGGGACCAGATGCCATGATCTTCGTTTTCTGAATATTGAGCTTTAAGCCAACTTTTTCACTCTCCACTTTCACTTTCATCAAGAGGGTTTTAGTTCCTCTTCACTTTCTGCCATAAGCGTGGTATCATCTACATATCTGAGGTTATTGATATTTCTCCCAGCAATCTTGATTTCAGCTTGTGTTTCTTCCAGTCCAGCGTTTCTCATGATGTACTCTGCATATAAGTTAAATAAGCAGGGTGACAATATACAGCCTTGACGTACTCCTTTTCCTATTTGGAACCAGTCTGTTGTTCCATGTCCAGTTCTAACAGTTGCTTCCTGACCTGCATAAGGTTTCTCAAAAGACAGGTCAGGTGGTCTGGTATTCCCATCTCTTTCAGAATTTTCCACAGTTTAATGTGATCCACACAGTCAAAGGCTTTGGCATACTCAATAAATCAGAAATAGATGTTTTTTCTGGAACTCTCTTGCTTTTTCAATGATCCAGCGAATGTTGGCAATTTGATCTCTGGTTCCTCTGCCTTTTCTAAAACCAGCTTGAACATCTGGAAGTTCACGGTTCATGTATTGCTGAAGCCTGTCTTGGAGAATTTTGAGCATAACTTTACCAGCATGTGAGATGAGTGCGATTGTGCAGTAGTTTGAGCATTCTTTGGCATTGCCTTTCTATGGGATTGGAATGCAAACTGACCTTTTCCAGTCCTGCGGCCACTGCTGAGTTTTCCAAATTTGCTGGCATATTGAGTGCAGCACTTTCACACCATCATCCTTCAGGATTTGAAATAGCTCAACTGGAATTCTGTCACCTCCACTAGCTTTGCTCATAGTGATGCTTTCTAAGGCCCACTTGACTTCACATTCCAGGATGTCTGGCTCTAGATGAGTAATCACACCATCGTGATTATCTTGGTCATGAAGATCTTTTTTGTACAGTTCTTCTGTGTATTCTTGCCACCTCTTCTTAATATCTTCTGCTTCTGTTAGGTCCATACAATTTCTATCCTTTATTGAGCCCATCTTTGCATGAAATGTTCCCTTGGTAGCTCTAATTTTCTTGAAGAGATCTCTAGTCTTTCCCATTCTGTTGTTTTCCTCTATTTCTTTGCATTGATCGCTGAGGAAGGCTTTCTTATCTCTCCTTGCTATTCTTTGGAACTCTGCATTCAGATGCTTATATCTTTCCTTTTCTTTTTTACTTTTCGCTTCTCTTCTTTTCACAGCTATTTGTAAGGCCTCTTCAGACAGCCATTTTGCTTTTTTGCATTTCTTTTCCATGGGGATGGTCTTGATCCCTGTCTCCTGTACAATGTCACGAACCTCCATCCATTGTTCATCAGGCACTCTATCTATTAGATCTAGTCCCTTAAATCTATTTGTCACTTCCACTGTATAATCATAAGGGATTTGATTTAGGTCATACCTGAATGGTCTAGTGGTTTTCCCTACTTTCTTCAATTTAAGTCTGAATTTGGCAATAAGGAGTTCATGATCTGAGCCATAGTCAGCTCCTGGTCTTGTTTTTGCTGACTGTATAGAGCTTCTCTATCTTTGGCTGCAAAGAATATAATCAATCTGATTTTGGTGTTGACCATCTGGTGATGTCCATGTATAGAGTCTTCTCTTGTGTTGTTGGAAGAGGGTGTTTGCTATGACCAGTGCATTTTGTTGGCAAAACTCTATTAGTCTTTGTCCTGCTTCATTCCATACTCCAAGGCCAAATTTGCCTGTTACTCCAGGTGTTTCTTGACTTCCTACTTTTGCAATCCAGTCCCCTATAATGAAAAGGACATCTTTTGTGGGGGTTAGTTCTAAAATGTCTTATAGGTTTTCATAGAACCGTTCAACTTCAGCTTCTTCAGCATTACTGGTTGGGGCATAGACTTGGATTACTGTAATATTGAATGGTCTGCCTTGGAAACGAACAGAGATCATTCTGTCGTTTTTGAGATTGCATCCAAGTACTGCATTTCAGACTCTTTTGTTGACCATGATGGCTACTCCATTTCTTCTGAGGGATTCCTGCCCACAGTAGTAGATATAATGGTCATCTGAGTTAAATTCACCCATTCCAGTACTTTTTAGTTCGCTGATTCCTAGAATGTTAACATTCACTCTTGCCATCTCCTGTTTGACCACTTCCAATTTGCCTTGATTCATGGACCTGACATTCCAGGTTCCTATGCAATATTACTCTTTACAGCATCAGACCTTGCTTCTATCACCAGTCACATCCACAGCTGGGTATTGTTTTTGCTTTGGCTCCATCCCTTCATTTTTTCTGGAGTTATTTCTCCAATGATCTCCAGTAGCGTATTAGGCACCTACTGTCCTGGGGAGTTCCTCTTTCAGTATCCTATCATTTTGCCTTTTCATACTGTTCATGGGGTTCTCAAGGCAGAATACTGAAGTGATTTGCCATTCCCTTCTCCAGTGGACCACATTCTGTCAGACCTCCCCACCATGCCTGCCCATCTTGGGTGGGCCCACAGGGCATGGCTTAGTTTCATTGAGTTAGACAAGGCTGTCATCCTAGTGTGATTAGATTTAGTTTTCTGTGATTATGTATATATATTTAGCCTATATATATATATATATATATATATAAATCTCAATTTTCAGAATTGAATACCATCAGAATTCAAAAAGATGAACACAATTGTTTGTCAGAGGTGAGTAAATGAGGTCACAGTGCTAAAGTCACATGACCAGCATCATTGTCAAGAAAATTCTGATATCATTGCATTAAAAGTATCTAGTTATCAGTTATATGATCTCCAAAAAATATGTAGCTATTCTCAACTCCCATGGTCCCATAAGCAAAATAGAGCTAAAAATACTGTTCTGCTTAAAGAAAGAAGATAGGACTAAATTAATGACCTTTGAAGTGTGGTTGCACAACCACCACCACCAGCAGCAGCCTGGGGAATTTGTTATAAGTACATATTTTCAAGGTCCAGTTCAGACATACTGAATAAAAAAGTTTGGGATGTTATCTAGCAATATGTGTTTTAACAACCCCCCACCCACCCCCAGGTGATTCTGTGCACACTGAAGTGTGAGAATTGGTGATCCAGATGCCTTGCCAAGGTTTCTTGGGAGTCCAAGTTTGACATTCTGATGCTATGCTATGCTAAGTCACTTCAGTCATGTGTGACTCTGTGCGACCCCATAGACGGCAGCCCACCAGGCTCCCCTGTCCCTGGGATTCTCCAGGCAAAAACACTGGAGTGGGTTGCCATTTCCTTCTCCAATGCGTGAAAGTTAAGTCGCTCAGTCGTGTCCGACCCTCAGCGACCCCATGGACTGCAGCCTACCAGGCTCCTCCGTCCATGGGATTTTCCAGGCAAGAGTACTGGAGTGGGGTGCCATTGCCTTCTCCAACATTCTGATTAAGTTCTATAATTCTAATCTATGATGTGATGGTGAGTCTTTCTTGAGAGTTACTTAACTTAGTTTATGATATGAATGCCTCAGCTCCCTAATCACTGCTTGAATAGAGAGCATCATTCAATCTCCTATGGAAACATAACAGCAAGGATGGAGCAGGTTATATAATTTACAAGAACTTTGAGCAGTATAGGTCATTTGGTCTAGTTATAGTCAAAACAGAAAAGCATATCATTGTGAGTCTTCTATTAGAGGGAGCATATTTCTATTAAATGGAATAGCTAGAAACAGTAAAAGAAATTGTATCTCTAAAATAATTCATTTAAGTTAAGGCCTTTTTTTCTTTTTCTTTTTTGGCATGTAGTGCTGCACTCAATATGTCACCATTTTTGGCAAACTCAGCAGTGATCACAGGACTGGAACAGGTCAGATTTCATAAAAATCCCAAAGAAAGGCAATGCCAAAGAATGCTCAAACTACTGCACAATTGCACTCATCTCACATGCTAGTAAAGTAATGCTCAAAATTCTCCAAGCCAGGCTTCAGCAATATTTGAACCATGAAATTGCAGATGTTCAAGCTGGTTTTAGAAAAGGCAGAGGAACCAGAGATCAAATTGCCAACATCCGCTGGATCATCGAAAAAGCAAGAGAGTTCCAGAAAAACATCTATTTCTGCTTTATTGACTATGCCAAAGCCTTTGACTGTGTGGATCACATTAAACTGTGGAAAATTCTGAAAGAGATGGGAATACCAGACCACCAAACCTGCTTCCTGAGAAATCTGTATGCAGGTCAGGAAGCAACAGTTAGAATTGGACATGGAACAACAGACTGGTTACAAATAGGAAAAGGAGTACATCAAGGCTGTATATTGTCACCCTGCTATTTAACTTATATGCAGAGTACATCATGAGAAATGCTGGGCTGGATGAAGCACAAGCTGGAATCAAGATTGCTGGGGGAAATACTAATAACCTCAGATATGCAGATGACACCACCCTTATGGCAGAAACTGAAGAAGAAATAAAGAGCCTCTTGATGAAAGTGAAAGAGGAGAGTGAAAAAGTTGGCTTAAAGCTCAACATTCAGAAAACGAAGATTTTGGCATCTGGTCCCCATCACTTCATGGCAAATAGAAGGAAACCATGGAAACAGTGTCAGACTTTATTTATTTTAGATTTACATCTAAATCACTGTAGATGGTGACTGAAGCCATGAAATTAAAAGACACTTACTCCTTTGAAGGAATGTTATGACAAACCTAGATAGCATATTTAAAAGCAGAGACATTACTTTGTCAACAAAGGTCCATCTAGTCAAGGCTATGGTTTTTCCAGTAGTCATGTATGGATGTGAGAGTTGGACTATAAATAAGGCTAAGCACAGAAGAATTGATGCTTTTGAACTGCAGTGTTGGAGAAGAGTCTTGAAATTCGCTTGGACTGCAAGGAGATCCAACCAGTCCATCCTAAAGAAAATCAGTCCTGGGTGTTCATTGGAAGGACTGATGTTGAAGCTGAAACTCCAGTATTTTGGCCACCTGATACGAAAAGCTGACTCATTTGAAAAGACCTTGATGTTGGGAAAGATTGAAGGCAGGAGGAAAAGGAAAGGACAGAGGATGAGATGGTTAGATGGCATCACTGACTCAATGGACATGAGTTTGGGTGGACTCCGGGAGTTGGTGATGGACAGGGAGGCCTGGCATGCTGCTGTTCATGGGGTCGCAAAGAGTCAGACACGGCTGAGTGACTGAACTAAACTGACAGTCTGTAATATAGTCATATGGAATAAGAGCCCAAAGATGCTGGG
This sequence comes from Bubalus kerabau, assembly GCF_029407905.1. Lineage (NCBI taxonomy): Eukaryota > Metazoa > Chordata > Mammalia > Artiodactyla > Bovidae > Bubalus > Bubalus kerabau. The sequence goes on from NC_073645.1 coordinate 9,431,840, forward strand.
ATCAAATTTCTCCTAAAGGTCTACAGTTTTAGAGGTCTTTCTGCAGTCAAAACATGGTCCACTGGAGAAGGGAATGGCAAACTACTTCCTCATGAACTAAATGAACAGTATGAAAAAGCCAAAAAAAGCAAAAAATAGGACACTGAAAGATGAACTCCCCAGGTTGGTAGGTTGGTAGGTGCCCAATGTGCTACTGGATTTAGTGAAGAACTAACTCAAGAAAGAATGAAGAGATGGAGCCAAAGCAAAAACAACACTCAGTTGTGGATGTAACTGGTCACAGAAGTAAAGTCCAATGCTGTAAAGAGCAATATTGCATAGGAACTTGGAATGTTAGGTCCATTAATCAAGGCAAATTGCAAGTGGGCAAACAGGAGATGGCAAGAGTGAACATTGACATTTTAGGAGTCAGTGAACTAAAATGGATGGGAATGGGTGAATTTAACTCAGATGGCCATTATATCTACTACTGAGGGAAAATGGAGTAGCCATCATAGCCAAAAACAGAGTCCGAAATGCAATATTTGGATACAATCTCAAAAATGACAGAATGATCTCTGTTCATTTCCAAGGCAAACCATTCAATATCACAGTAATCCAAGTCTATGCCCCAACCAGTAACACTGAAGAAGCTGAAGTTGAATGGTTCTATGAAGACCTACAAGACGTTCTAGAATTAACACCTAAAACTGATGCCCTTTTCATTACAGGGGACTGGAATGCAAAAGTAGGAAGTCAAGAGATATCTGCAGTAACGGGCAAATTTAGCCTTGGTGTACAAGAAGCAGGGCAAAGGCTAATAGAGCTTTCCCAAGAGAATGCACTGGTCATAGCAACATGCTCTTCCAAAAACACAAGAGAAGACTGTACACATAGGCATCACCAGATGGCCATTACCGAAATCAGATTGATTATATTCTTTTCAGCCAAAGATGCAGAAGCTCTATACAGTCAGGAAACACAAGACCGGGAGCTGACTGTGGCTCAGATCATGAACTCCTTATTGCCAAATTCAGACTTAAATTGAAGAAAGTGGGGAAAACCACTAGACCATTCAGGTATAACCTAAATCAAATCCCTTATGATTATACAGTGGAAGTGACAAATAGAATCAAGGAATTAGATCTGATAGATAGTTCTTCCAAGTGCCTTAAGAACAACGAACAGAGGTTCATGACATTGTACAGGAGGCAGGGATCAAGACCATCCCCAAGAAAAAGAAATGCAAAAAGGCAACATGGCTGTATGAGGAGCCCTTAGAAATATCCATGAAAAGAAGAAAAGAAAAAGGCAAAGAAAAGGAAAGACATACCCATTTGAATGCAGAGTTCCAAAGAATAGCGAGGAGAGATCAGAAAGCCTTTCTCAGTGATCAATCCAAAGAAATAGAGGAAAACAATATAATGGGAAAGACTAAAGGTCTCTTCAAGAAAATTAGCGATACCAAGGGAATATTTCATTTAAAGATGGGCACAATAAAGGACAGAAATGGTATGGAACAAACAGAAGCAGAAGATATTAAGAAGAGGTGGCAAGAATACACAGAAGAACTATACAAAAAAATCTTCATGACCCAGATAATCATAATGGTGTGATCACTCACCTAGAGCCAGACATCCTGGAATGCAAAGTCCAGTGGGCCTTAGGAAGCATCACTACGGACAAAGCTAGTGGAAGTGATGGAATTCCAGTTGAGCTAGTTCAAATCCTGAAAGATGATGGTGTGAAAGTGCTGCACTCAATATGCCAGCAAATTTGGAAAACTCAGCAGTGGCCACAGGACTGGAAAAGGTCAGTTTTCATTCCAATCCCAAAGAAAGGCAATGCCAAAGAATGCTCAAACTACCGCACAATTGCACTCATCTCACACGCTAGTAAAGTAATGCTCAAAATTCTCCAAGCCAGGCTTCAGCAATATTTGAACTGTGAACTTCCAGATGTTCAAGCTGAATTTAGAAAAGGCAGAGGAATCAGAGATCAAATTGCCAACATCCACTGGATCATTGAAAAAGCAAGAGAGTTCCAGAAAAACATCTATTTCTGCTTTATTGAGTATACCAAAGCCTTTGACTGTGTGGATCACAATAAACTATGGAAAAGAAAGAGATGGGAATTTTGAAAGAGATGGGAATACCAGACCACGGAAGGAAATGGCAACCCACTCCAGTATCCTTGCCTGGAAAATCTCATGGACTGAGGATGGAGGAGCCTGGTGGGCTGCAGTCCATTGGGTCACAAAGAGTCAGGCATGACTAAGTGACTAATACTTACTTAACCTGCCTCCTGAGAAATCTATACGCAGGTAAGGAAGCAACAGTTAGAACTGGATATGGAATACCAGACTGGTTCCAAATCAGGAAAGGAGTACGTCAAGGCTGTATATCGTCACCCTGCTTATTTAACTTATATGCAGAGTACATCATGAGAAACACTGGGCTGGATGAAGCTCAAACTGGAATCAAGATTGTTTTGATAAATATCAATAACCTCAGATATGAAGATGACACCACCCTTATGGCAGAAAGTGAAGAAGTAAAGAGCCTCTTGATGAAAGTGAAAGAGGAGAGTGAAAAAGTTGGCTTAAAGCTCAACATTCAGAAAACGAAGATCATGGCATCTGGTCCCATCACTTCATGGCAAATAGATGGGGAAACTGGAAACAGTGTCAGACTTTATTTTTCTGGGTTCCAAAATCACTGCAGATGGTGACTGCAGCCATGAAATTAAAAGACATTTGCTTCTTGGAAGAAAAGCTATGGCCAACCTAGACAGCATATTAAAAAGCAGAGACATTATTTTGCCAACAAATGTCCTTCTGGTCAAGGTTTCTCCAGTAGTCGTGTATGAATGTGAGAGTTGGACTATAAAGAAAGCTAAGTGCCGAAGAATTAATGCTTTTGAACTATGGTGTCTGAGAAGAGTCTTGAGAGTCCCTTGGAATGCAAAGAGGTCCAACCAGTGGATCCTGAGGGAAATCAGTCCTGACTGTTCATTGGAAGGAGTGATGTTGAAGCTGAAACTCCAGTACTTTGGACACCTGATGCAAAGAGCTGACTTATTTGAAAAAGACCCTGATGCTGGGAAAGATTGAAGGAAGGAGGAGAAGGGTACGATAGAGGATGAGGTGGTTGGATGGCACCACCGACTCAATGGACATGAATTTGGGTAAGCTCCAGGAGTTGGTGATGGACAGGGTGGCCTGGAGAGCTGCAGTCCATGGGGTCGCAAAGCGTCAGACTCGACTGAGTAACTGAACTGAACTGATTCTCAAACTGAATTATTTCAAAATATTAAATGTGCGCCTGTTCACCTAAAATCATATATCTGTAGATTTTAACCTGTGTTTCATTAGCTAAACTCTTAAAATGTTTATTGAACGTGTATGTTGCTCTTTATACAAATTCTGTTTATGTGTTAGTCATCTATCAATACATAACACAATACTCCAAAATAAAATCAGCTTAAATTTTCAAATAAAACAAACAAAAATCACTGTTGTAAAGTGTTGCAACCAGCTTCAGAGAGTCCCCAACTAATTTTCACAAAATTAACCACCCCTGGATGGTGTCCTGTGGACCTTTCCTTCTTCCAACCAGGCCAGGTAAATCAAGAATGCACCTGGGAGCTATGGATCGATCCCTCAGGCCTACTTTATTGTTTTTACAGTAAACACAGGTGCTGCAATTGCAGCCGCACTGTGCCCAAATCATCAGGGCTGGTGGCCAATCAGGACATTTTCATCACAAGCGACTGAATCTCCATTGTTGTTGCTGTTTCGTCACTCAGCTGTGTCCAGCTCTTTGCAACCCTATGCACTGTGGCCTTTCCAGGCCCCTCCTGCCCATAAGATTTCCCAAGCAAGAATACTAGAGTGGGTTGCCATTTCCCTCTCCAGCAGATCTTCCCAACCCAGGATTCAAACCTGCATCTCCTGCATTGCAGGCGGATTCTTTTATCACTGAGCCTACCAGGGACACTCGAAACTTTTACAACTAAGTTAACCCAGTGAAGAATTAATTAGTTCATATTACTGAAAATCCAGGTGTTCGGCTAACTTTAGACATCCAAGGGCTCAAAGACTAATGATAGACATTTTGAGTTTACGTATCCAGGACCTAGTCTCACCATCTCCTCTCTCAGCAATGCTTCTCTCTGAGTGGGCTCCTTAAGTTCCAGCAGTTCAAGCTTTATATGCTCACAGTCAGCTCTAAGTCCAGCAGAAGGAAAGAATGTTGGCTTTTTTTTTCTTTTTCCTGAGAAAACTCTCTTTTTTACCACAGAAGGCACCACCTGCTAGAATGTAGAATGTAAGCTCCATGAGGACAGGGATTTCTGTGCCTGTTTTCATCATATCCCCAGAATCTATGGTCCACGTCCCAGGGTAGTTGTTCAGTGTTGATTGCATGAATGAATGAGGTTAGACTGAGATAAATTAGGTCACTTGTCACCCCCGAACCAGTCACTTAGGCCAGGGGCTGAAAAATAGAGTAGGTCATACAACCGCCCATGATTGGACTATCACAAATCTCATCAATGCTTTTTCATCAATACCACATTTTATTAAATAAGTCTATTTAATACCATGTTTAAGAGATACATTTTATCTCTGAGGAACTGGCATGTTCTTTGAGAAACATTGGACTGTTATTAGCAAAAGAAGAAATGGATACTAGAAGGATCTGCATAAGCTTTCCATTTCTCCAGATCATACTGGAAGCTCAGAATTACTCCTTTGACCTCGTTTCTGAATGAGAAAATTGCAAGCTCTTTTAAGATAAAATGAAAGAAAATTAATGGATGGAAAATTAAGCCTTTATTCTGATGCAATTACATAGGGGATTTAGATAGATAAAATGTAATTATTTGAGTAGGAATTTGGCTAGATGCCTGATTTTTAGAGATCCTATCGTGAGGTTACTGATTCCTGGCTGACTTTGAGAAAGAGGGCTCACGTGAAGGATTAGTAGAGCCACTTATTCAATACTCATTCATTTTTCAGAATTGAAGTAGCTAGAGATGGGAATCACCAGAATGATTTTTGCACCACAGTACAAGGTAGTTATCTTTATAAACATAAATCTGAATCATTTAAATTTTCTTAGACTCTTATAAATGATCCAAAGAGAGATTACATTATATTCTAATTCTCTTAAAATTGGTTTGGCCTAGGAATGCTCTAAAAATAGAGCTTAAATTAACCAACTATTTTTTCTTCAGCACCTCTGTTTACTGTGCATGGCTTTATTTAGTGCCATATTCAGAAATGCATCATATTACATGTATAATTTAGTATATAATTTATGTATCTGTCTATGACATCTATGTGTTTTATACAGCATAAGCTATAAGCAAAAATTAAGTAATACGGTATTTGTATTTATTATATTTTATCATTAGTATGTATGTCTATGTGCTCAGTCTCATCTGACTCTTTGCAACTCCATGGACTGTAGCCCATCAGGCTCCTCTGTCCATGGAATTTTCCGGACAAGAATACTGAAGCAGTTTGTCATTTCCTAGTCCAGGGGATCTTCTCCATCCAACTTGACTCTTTTGTGTCTTCTGAATTGACAGGTGGATTCTTTACTACCTGGAAATCATTACTTATTCTATATTATTCTAAGTAAATTGTGTAAACAATTTGAGGTATAGGGCTAATCAAAGAATCATCCCTTCAGAGCATTTTAATATTGTGTGAGAAACATTAGGTAAATTCTGCATTGACCATGTAAAATAAGAATTCTTCTATTTTTATAATTAAAAACTCTTTTAATATGTTTATCATGGATAAATGTTTGAAAGATGTGGTTTTAATCCAAATAAACTGTATTTCTTGCATATTTGCTTTATCATTTTTAGTTAAAGATACTGAATATCTAGCTATTTCCACACCTCTCCACCACACTCATACTAATCAGTTGGGGATGGCAGCAGGGGAAGACTTAATCTTTCCTTGGTGCAAATAATTTTCTTTGTTTTTTTTTTAAATATTAAGAAAGTTCACTCCTGTGATCACCCTTCAAGTCTCAGGTTGAAAACTGCTGGTAGCATAAAGGCTTCTTGAATGGAAGGAAGGCCAGTTCCCTGAATGACATAATAGCTGGTCTGGTGCTTTTTAATTGTATGTTTTTGGATGCTGCTCCATGGCTAGGAAGTTCAAGAAGCAACCATTTCTTTAACAAGTTTTTAATGAGTGCTTACTATGTAACAAGTTCTGCTCTGGACCCTAAAGAATCAGAAATGAACCAAACATAGCAATCCTTGACAATCCTTGACTCCCAGTCAAGTGCTGCTGCTGCTAAGTCGCTCCAGTCGCGTCCGACTCTGTGCGACCCCATAGATGGAGCCCACCAGGCTCCCCGTCCCTGGGATTCTCCAGGCAAGAACACTGGAGTGGGTTGCCATTTCCTTCTCTAATGCATGAAAGTGTAAGGTGAAAGTGAAGTTGCTCAGTCGTGTCCGACTCTTAGCGACCCCATGGACTGCAGCCTACCAGGCTCCTCTGTCCATGGGATTTTCCAGGCAAGAGTACTGGAGTGGGGTGCCATTGCCTTCTCCCACAGTCAAGTGACGGAGATGGAAAAAAAACAGGATCAATCAACAAGAATATATGTCAGATGATAATGAGTGGTAAGAAGAAGCAGACATCTTGATTTTTAAAAAACTGTCCACAGGACAGTAACATTGAAATTACAACATTTTGATAAAGACTTAAAACTGTGAGGAAATGATATATCCCGGAAAAGAGAAAGTGCAAAGTCCCCGAGGCAGAAGTAGTCCAGAGACATCTGAGGAACAAGCAAAGAGGCCAATGCTGTCCACTGGAGCTGCACAGATTTCAAGCTCAAGTGTAAGCTGACTGCTTACAATAACATTTTGTTATTTCTCTTTTTCTCCCACCAGTCATTAAGTTATACAGTGGTCATGGGATCCATCCAAAGCTCAGGTTGGCAGTGAAAACCAGCAAAATTCTTTTCAGAGCTTCTGGGTCATTTAGATCACAATTTAGAGCACTATCTTGAAAGATCAACACAAGCATGATATAAAGGACAAAATAGAGGCTTAATTCTTTCTGGGAAAGAAGTTACAGAATATGATTGCCATTGATGCTTATGAATTATAACTACAAAGCAGCATGAGTTTCAAACATTCACAGCACATATAATATTATAAAATTATTTACTTTAATCGGAGCCCATGAAATAATCTTTCAATAAAGAAGTGGTTCAAATGATGTTGGTAAATCTATACCTATAAGAATGTTGATTTCAGAATTATAGCAAAAAAAAAAGCTAATTTTTAGGAAAAGAAATAACCAAGGGAGAGAAGACTTAGTATCCAGAAGGGCATGTAAAATGCCTATATATGTAATTGTCCTCTCTTCTTATATATTAACATGATTTGGTTGCCAGTTTCTCTTATTATTTAGGGTTTAGTAAAATAGAGAGGGATAGAGGTATAAGCAGCACACACAGATTTCAGATAACAAATAACCTACTTTAAGCTAGAGAATACAATTACTGTCTTAGCAGAGGCTAAGGCAATGATGATTGACACCATTGAAGTTGACACATTGAAGTTGACACCTTGAAGTTGACACCAATTAGTTGACACCATTAAAGGTTCACAGTGGAAGAATCTGACTCTGAAGAGATAAAATGTAGAAGCAATAAATTATGATGTAAATGGGGTGGAATAATAAAGCAGAGGAAAAACTCTTGGAGTTTAGAAACCTGAGGGCTCAGAGCCTAACTAAACAGACCCTGGAGTATGAAATTCTGGAAATAGGGCTCAAATATACCACAGTTGGCCCTTGAAGAAGGGTATAAATAAAAGGAATATTTCAAGGAAGGGAAACCTTAGAACTAGAAAATTTCTCAGGTAATTTCAGCTAGTATCACCATTTTATCAAGATTATCCTGGTCAAATTCCATAGTGCATTTACATAGTCATTTAGAAAGTCATTGGAAGTCTCTATTCATGAAAGAGTTCACAAAATTTTATGATCTTAGTGTCAATGCCTTTATTGTGAAATGACTCCACCCTCTAACAAAGAATCTTTTATTATAAATGTGTTATTCATTCAGGGAACAGGCAAGACCCTTACAGACATGCCCTTTGGGTTTGGAAAGAGAAGAAACCAGCAGATAGAGAAACACAATGAACAGACAATATCATTTTATCAAAAGACAAAGCCCAAAGGGAATTTAAATATTTAAACAAATACGCAGGCATTCCCCACTTGCAGGAGCCAAGTATATTTTGGCAGAAGGGAATTTCCATATTGTTTCAACTTTAATTCAGTGGTTAGTTCTCTTTTAATTAGAATCTTTAATGAGCAAATGCATGTTTTTCTTTTTGTTCTTTATTGGAATTATCTATGGCTAAATATCTCATAGATAAACACTTTTAAATTATTTATAAAATTCAATTTAATCCATTAATTTCTCGAGTTCAGATAAAAACTTCATGAAGCAAAACCAAATTAAATGCCAAATTTCAAAACTGAAATATATCTATTTCCACATGTATTGACCTCATTCAAAAAGTCACATTTTTATTAAGGGTTGGTTGGTGGAGATATTAAATTGATGTTACATTCTGACTACCTCTAGAAAGACAGCAAAGGAACAGAGTAGAGAAAATGTACATATGACTTTGATAATATAATTACTATAGGGAAAAATGTGTTCTTCACTGGAAAGCTATGCGTTATCTGTGGGGAGCTATTATTTTATAACTCTACAAGTTGTAGAAAACTGATAGCAATGCAAAAATAATCCTGGTCTGAAGACATGTAAATAAATTTGCTCCAGTGGAGTTTTATCTACCAAAACTCTTCTAGCTTGGAAAAAGTTGGATAACAGGTGAGAACCATATATTCTATTTGTTTAGGTGGGATTTTCAATACCACATATCATTAAGTATATTTACAGAATACCATGCTTTCTCATAAATGAAAACAGCAAAATACCTGAAATATGTACCACTAACATAAAGTTATCCTAAACATTATTTGACAGCTATGTTTTTAACCTTTTTATCTATTAACCAGAATGTCCAGCAAACAAACAGCTGGCTTGACAGGAAGTCATAGATTGTTACCCCCACAAAATAAACAAATAAATACAATGCTAGTAGATATACTAAAAGCTCATTAGAAATAAAAACTATTTTAGACTTTATTAAATTTCCCTGGTGGCTCAGATGGTAAAGAATCTGCTTGCAATCTGGGAGACCTGGGTTCGGTCCCTGGGTTGGGAAGATCCCCCGGAAGAGGGCATGGCAACCCACTCTAGTATTCTTGCCTGGAGAATCCCCATGGACAGAGGAGCCTGGTGGGCTACAGTCCATGAGGTCACTAAGAGTTGGACATGACTGAGCAAGTAAGCACACACAATACACAAAGTACTCTACCTAGGATTGTTTGAGCATAGAATCTGATTTAGTGTGCAAAATACTCTGATATGAAGGAAAATCCAATAGCTTACAGAAAATATGCCTAAAAACAGGGTTCCTGCTGCTGATGCTGCTAAGTCTCTTCAGTCGTGTTCAACTCTGTGCGACCCCATAGACGGCAGCCCACCAGGCTCCCCCATCCCTGGGATTCTCCAGGGAAGAACACTGGAGTGGGTTGCCATTTCCTTCTCCAATGCATGAAAGTGAAAAGTCAAAGTGAAGTTGCTCAGTCGTGTCCGACTCTTAGCAACCCCATGGACTGCAGCCCACCAGGCTCTTCCATCCATGGATTTTCCAGGCAAGAGTACTGGAGTGGGTTGCCATTGCCTTCTCTGAAAAACAGGGTTCCTAGTAACACACTAAAAACAAGGATGGAATCAAAATGCATTGAATCTTATAAAATTTGAGTGGCAAGATCAAATTATATCAAAACATAGGAGAAAAACATATATGATATGTAAGTAAGTCTGTATGGAATTAGTTGGGACCAAAGCTAATTATGAATCAGACCTGTCTCATTACTGATAATTTAAATTACTATCAAAAGTATTACCATCCAATTTTTGCCATCACTGTATAGATTGCTATGGAAAATTCGTTTAAAAATTGTTACAAATAGTTTATGGATTTCTTACAAGCAGTATGGTACATAAAAGTTAGCCTTGTACTCAGTAGCTAAATTTTTGTAGACTATGATATAAGAGTACAAAACAAGTTCCAAACCAGTGCCCAAAAAGCCCAGCCAGGAAGAAGTAGACTAGTAAAGCAGTCTTGGAACAATGCTATAGGCACTGGTGGAGTCTGCAATTAAACAGAGACCACATAAGCTATCTGAAGATGATCGGCAGTTATTGTCTCCGATGTAGGATGTAGGATATGTCATTTCATCTGATTTTTTAAGAGTCTGCATTCCAAGTTTCATATAAAATCTCCAGATTTTTGCAACTGATTAAAAAAAAAAACAGTTTTGACATTGTGCCTCCCAATGTGATCCACTAAAAAATAATCTCTGGGTTATTTCTGACAAGAGAGGACAGCTCAATTACGCTATAGCACTGGGAACTCTACTCAATGCTCTGCAGTAACCTAAATGGGAGGAAATCCAGTAAAGAGGGAGCATATGTATAAGCATAGCTGATTCACTCTGCTGTAGAACAGAAACTAACAGAACATTGTAAAGCAACTATCCTCCAATTAAAAAAAAAAAAAGAAACATTGAATGGATCTCTTTGAAGACATCACACGAAATAAAAGATAAGACTCTGCTTTAAAACTCAGGATCATGAAGAATAGGAAAAGCAAGGGAAATCGTTCCAGATTGAAGGACAATAGAGAAATACGACGATTAAGTGTAACATGAATTCTTGGACTGGATCATTTTTTCCCAAAACAGAAAAGAAATATTGTTAGGACACTTGGCAAAATTTGAATGAGGTCTGTAAATTGGACAATAGTCATATCAGTGTTGATTTCTTGATTTGGATGTTTACACTGTATTGTCTTGGAGAGTGTTCTTGATTTGATGAAATACACACTCAAGATTTTAGATGTGATGGGGTAATTTGCCCTCAAAATCCTTAAAACTTTTAGGGAAGTTGAAAATTGTTCAAATTAAATGAAAATTGCAAAGCTTGAAGTTACTTCTAATATACAAAGTAAGAGAATAGTAGAGATAGGAAGGTGGCATAAAAGAAAAAAAACTGCACTTCTGTAAATGTAAATTTTTTCAAAGAAAAATAAGAAAAGTCTTAATAATTTTACTTTTACTTACAATTATATTTTCTGGTGGCACTAGTGGTAAAGAATCTGCCTGCCAATGCAGGAGACATAAAAGATGCAGGTCCAATCCCTGTTTCAAGAAGATCCCCTGGAAGGAAATGGCACCCCACACATCAGGATTCTTGCCTATAAAATCCCACGGACAGAGGAATCTGGCGGGCTACATTCCATGGGATCACAAAGAGTTGGACCCAACTGAGTGAGCACATTACAGTAGAAAATGTTCTGTTTACTCATTCTCTGAAACAGCTTAATTCAATGTAAGTCAGAAATACCAAGATTGTGTTAACTTTAATGTTTTTGAAAAATTTCCTTAGCAAATTAAAATTTCCCGTAGATATGAAATACTCAGTTTAGACCACCTAAATACTCCTCACAAAGAGCTGGGAGCACAAATATTCCTACAGTAAATGATAAACACATGAATCTACACCAAGGGATATTTTCATAATGCTGTAACTTTAAACTTCTACATGTGTTGAAAAAATATCTTTTTTAAAATAACTCTGGAATTGTTTAACATTTAAAAACGAATGTGTTTATGTGCAGCATGTATGGAATTTTGGCCACCAAAGAGATAATTATGGCAATTGGAAATTTGCTTCTGAATCGGTTCCCCATGACCCTAATGTATTTTTATTCCTTGCTAATTAACTTTTTCTCTCATAAATGACCCTGCCTCCTTTATAGCACTTTATTCTTATTGCATATTTTTCTACCAAATGTCCAGTCAACTTTAAATTCATTTTAAAAGGCAAAGAAAACTCACAAGTAACTCTTTCTTTGAATCTACATATTCTTTTACCTATAAATTTATGTCTAATTTTGTCAAACTTTCTCCATACCTGAGAGTTATTTAATTCAATTTAACTAAATATCATAGGCTAAAAAATTAAGATCATATTGAACATGGGAACTGTCATTATTTAAGGTTTTTGAGGTCACTAGCATCATGCTATTTCTAGGAATAACTAGATATGTTACAAAAGAAATCATTCTCACTGCTTCATATGTCATTTCAATATTCGTACTGACAAGAATATTCTCAAGAATTTCTCATGCAAGACCTAACTAAGAATAATGAGATATATCTGTGAGACATTGACAGGAAACATAATATTTCACTTATGTGAATATCTAAATTAGCTAAAATGTTCCCACATTTAAGCAAAATTTTAAGCAATTCAAATGGATTTTTTTTCCTGAATTATATTTATTGTCATTGACATATATTTCCTTATATAATTCAAGGTTATCATTGTGGACATTAGCATGATGACATTACAAGTACATCCCCAAGGATTTATGCCCTAAAATATATGCCCCACTCTCCCAAACAGCATGGCATCCAAACTTGGGGGGCTATATCTCCCACTCCTACCTTCTTTGGCATAGAGATGGGAGGCTGGGATCTCAGGCACCTGTATTATATCATGCTATCCCCACACTTTCGTTTCACAGTCAGGCTTCCATTCCATTTGGACCCATGAGAATACAGAAGGTATTTCCTTGGGATTTCTAAGCGAAAACTTCCTAAATCTTTCTGCATATAGTCGATGATGTCCCAGAAGTTAGCTACCAGGACTTAACAGCCACAGTTCAACTGTAAGAGTAGCCAGATTCGAAACCACCTTGTTAGGGTTTCTGTTACAGACTAGAAGGCAAAAAAGAGCAAAGTAAAGACTACCAGCCTGTAATGACATCGAGTAGCTAAATCAAACCATTCATCAATTTTTCTTTCTCTGCATTTGTGTCTCTCCCTTTTTCTTCCAACTGTGTCAGGCAAGAAACATATTGGTTTTGAGCTGGGTTGCCTATCATTTGTAACTAAGTGTACCCTATTGAGACAATAATTTATTCTGATAGTGATGCCTTCAAGGCTAATATACAGCCTCTGCCTTATTTCATTAGGTAAGATATTAATAATTCAGAATTTTCTATGTGTTTTGTTCCTGTGCTTAATTTATATAGCTTGTATCTCCTCTCCTGTTATCTACTATCACTCTACAGGCTAGGAAATTAATCACTAACAGGTAAGAATTGTCCACTAATTTCTTTTAATCCACTATGACCTTAGAGATAGGAGCTACACCTCAGGCTTCAAATTCCTGCCTTACTTTCTCAGGAAGGACTTCCACACCTACATCAAGGTCAAATTCCTTTGTTAAGTATCCTTCAGTTACTGAGTACTTACTATGCGCCAAGTTCTCTTCTAAGAATTTCACCTGAATTAACTTATTTAATCCTCACATCAACCTTGTTTTACAGACCCTATTATTCTCATTTTACAAATGAAGACACTGAGGCACAAGTACAAAATCACATAACTAGGGCTCATTGGGCATAGGATTCAAATCAAGGCAACTCAGAGCCCTCCCTCTTAACTTCTAGGATCTGTTGCTTTTCCTCAGAATGCTTGTATCAGTTGGTTATTAAACATTCCCTAAAACAATAATGGGATTAACAGTCAACCCTTCCAATAGACTACAAGTTCCACATGAGCAGAGATCATAGTTAGGTTCATCATCCACAGCTCCCCGACTCTTAGCATATTACCTGTTTCATCATGGGCACTAGGTGAATATTTGTTAATTGAGAGAGGAAAGGAAAGAAAGGAAGAAGGTAAGGAAGCAGAAAGGGGAGTAAAGGAGAAGGGGAGGGACAGTGGTTAAGACTGAAAAAGGTCCAGAGAGGAGGCTTTACATAAATTGTAATTAAGGACAGTCTCGGCTATGGACCTTTTCTGACCATCTCCAAAGAGTTGAATTTATCAGAAAAATGAGCTGTTACTGTACTTCATGTCCAATGGCAGTGCCTCCGTCAGCAAGTAATTCAGAATATATCTAACACTTGCAGTGGTAATAAAAAATTAAAAACATATCAAGAATATAAATACAGTTTTATATTTACTGGGATGAAATTATAAGGATGAAGTTATACCTGGATGCATGTTCAAGCTTAAAAGGTATAGAAAACAAAAACCTCTCAGGAGACCTGAGAGACCTGAAGGAAGCTATAACTAAGAACATGGTTGAGGATATAGTCTGTATCAGATAACTATCACTATGTAACCAATTATCCTAAAACACAGAAGCATAAAATAGAAGACATTTATTTTCTCACACTTTCTGTGACTTAGGAATAGCTTAATTGAGCCCTGCCGCTCCGCACCTTTCACAAGTCTGCAGCCAAGATTCTGGCACAGCTTCATAGTGGGTAGGATCTGCTTCCAACTTCACTCAGTGGTTTTTTAAGTTTTTTTTTTTTTTTTTAATGACATATTTACCATTTTTAAACAATTTTTTGAATTGAGGTATATTTACTTTTCATTGTTGTGGTAGCTTCAGGTGAATAGCAAAGTGATTCAGATATACATATATATATATAAATGTGTGTATACATGTATATAAATATATGTACGTGTGTGTGTTAGTCACTCAGTAGTGTCCAACTCTTGGTGTCCATGGATAACCCACCAGGCTCCACTGTCCATGAAATTCTCCAGACAAGAATACTGGGGTAGGTAACCATTTCCTTTTCCAATGTATATGTAGGTATGTGTGTGTGTGCATGCTAAATTGCTTCAGTTGTGTCCAACTCTTTGCCACCCTATGGAGCCTAGCCCACCAGGCTTTTCCATCCATGGGATTCTCCAGACAAGAATACTGGAGTGGATTGCCACACCCTCCTCCAGGAGATCTTCCCAACCCAGGGACTGAAACCACATTTCCTGCATTGCACACACACACACGTGTGTGCGTGTGTGAGTGTTGTTTTTTGGTATTAAACATATGTATGTGGTAATACATTAAACGTATGTATGCGGTAATACATTATTTTTTTTTATATGGTGATATATGAAATGAAATGTTCCTGCTGCTCAACTATACCTTCTAAAGAGTATTTTAATAAATTAGGATTAAAGACAAAGAATATAATTCACGCACTGAGGAGTAATTAAACTCAAACTCATAAAAAATTACAGTAAATTTTAACCAAATGGTGTATATAACAAGCATAATTTCAGACCTAAAAGTCCAAGAGCAAACTTCCGATAAGTCATTGAAGGGCTCCTCCCCCAGCTTTCCATGAGGAGAGGAGATGATCTGCCAAACTGAAACCTGCTCATCCCTGTGTTCCTTCTTAAAGATACAGCAGAAGCAGGAAGGGACTGCAGGTACTTCCGCAGACACCCTGTGTCATTCTGAGTAAATATTAAATTGAATAGTCAAAATCTTCTTCTGAAAGACCCAAGTCCCTTTTACAAATACCAAGTGTGAATTTGTGTACTGGTGGTTTTAATTGGCCTGAGGTTTGGTACAGCTTGACTTTGTCAGTAAGGGCTACTTTAGTTTAAAATGAAGCAAAACAATTTTAAAAGGCAGGGCAAGCCAATAGATCACTTAAACTGGAGACCAGTTGTAGTCTCAGTTAAAAATCTACTTTGCTCCCTAAGTTTATTCATGGGAAGTGGGGAAGCCCATCAGATCAGCAAGTGCATGCTAGCTACCAATAATACACATATTTTCTTTTCCTCACACTGGTTTTGTAGAAAGAAGAAAGCAATTAGGAAACATCTGAAAGGCCATTTTTTAAATATAAAAGAAATAGGAGAGGAAAAGAAATAGAAGATGCCTTGAATAAGACCTGAGGCAGAGAAAGAAACCTGGGACTCTATGTTGTTTGAAATACAAAAACAAAACTGCAGGGTACAATGGACATATATCAGGACAGTCACTTAGATTTTCTTGCAAACTGAAGTTATGAATGTAGCAGGGAATATCTATCAGCATAGTAATAATAGACTTAAGTATTAACGCAACATAATATCTATTTCAAATAGTCAAATGGGAATTGACCATGGTAGAAAGATCAAGAAAATATTCTTAAAATCAGTCCTACGGAGTTAGAATATAAAAAGAAGTAGTATAATAATTATGTTTCCAGATTATCAGGGTATTTCCATCAAACATGAATTAAGTACTGATATTTTATACATATACAACCCTTTCTTTTAAAAAGCAATAACTAAAACACAAAACATCATAATCATTGATTATCCAATTAGTAAGAACCATCTATTGTCCCAGCACTGTTTAGATTTTCTCAGAATAAGATGTGTGGAAGCAATTAGTGGATGTGGTGTGTGTATGTGTGTGTGTGTGTGTGTGTGTGTAAGGAGGAACCATCTATTGTTCCAGCACTGTTTAGATTTTCTCAGAATAAGATGCGTGGAAGCAGTTAGTGGTTTGTGTGTGTGTGTGTGTAAGGAGGAACTGGTAGATGACCTTTGAGATCATGCAGCACGGCTATGGATCTAATTCAGTAATGACTTCTACACCCTACCTGTCTCATGAGTTTTATGAATCCACTTCAGCATCTTCCAAAACATAGAATTCACTACTTTAGGAGGCAGCCTCCTTCATTTCCAGGAAATATGATTGCCAAAATATGTTTCCTTATTCTGAAGTCAAATTTTTCACTCTATATAATATTTACCATTAATGTCCCAGACCTAAACTAAATTATGCCTTTGGATATACACACAGAAACACATACACACACACACACACACATGCAATCATGACTATACAGAAAACAAAAGAACTACTATGCTTTTCACTAAATCTCTTCTCAAATGTCAAACCAAAGTCTTTCATTATTCTTTTACTTGTATCCTGCGTTATGGTTCAGTTGAATCCTCATATGACTCTGCTCAAAAATGACAATATTATCCATAGCCTTGGTTGACTGCTGCAGAAATGAGTACAACTCTCTCCTGATTCGTTCTGATCTACTTTTCCTATTGTAATAGAGGAATTGCTAGAAGTAGCAGTGCCAGTCCTTCGGTCGTGTCCAACCCTTTGAGATCCCATAGAGGAAAATGCTAAGGTAGATTCAAATGGGTACTAAGTAGGCTTCTTTGGTGGGAGAGACTATAAGCCAAAAGATGTGAGAAACAAAGACACAATTAGATGATAAAATTCAGTGAAAGATACAATCAGGGGCCACTTATATTGGGGTTCCCTTGTGGCTCAGCTGGTAAAGAATCCGCCGGCAATGCAGGAGACCTGGGTTCGATCTCTGGGTTGGGAAGATCCCCTGGAGAAGGGAAAGGCTACCCACTCCAGTATTGTGGCCTGGAGAATTCCGTGGATACAGTCCATGGGGTCGCACAGAGTCAGATATGACTGAGAGACTTTCACTTCACTTCACTTCAGTATATAACCTGAGAAAGGGAGCTGCTGCTGCTAAGTCGCTTCAGTCGTGTCCGACTCTGTGCGACCCCATAGATGGCAGCCCACCAGGCTCCCCCGTCCCTGGGATTCTCCAGGCAAGAACACTGGCATGGGTTGCCATTATCTTCTCCAGTGCATGAAAGTGAAAACTGAAAAGGAAGTCACTCGGTCGTGTCCGACTCTTAGCAACCCCATGGACTGCCTCCCACCAGGCTCCTCCGTCCATGGGACTTTCCAGGCAAGAGTACTGGAGTCGGGTGCCATTGCCTTCTCCGGAGAAAGGGAGGAACTTTTACAAAACAATCTGAGATTTCTGACTCCTTCTGGCAAGGAACGTTATTATACCTTCTTTCATTAGTTATCAGTGCCTGCTGGTGATTCTATTGCATTTGATTCTCCAAAAATAGTTTGAACTTGGTATGTTTTGACAAAATCTCTCAACGATATTACATGTTGAATGTTTATTCAAAGAAACTTTCAATGAGTTGTTATTGAGTTCTTAATGCAAAGTGTTTCTGTAAAGTGAATCATATGTCCATTTAAGCAACAGGAATTTGTTTTAGAAAAAATTTCCCAAGGTAAAATTTAAGAAGATTGATAACAAGTACTAAGGTATTAGCCGTTTCCCTAATTTTCCTTAAACTCTCTCTCTAATATACTGAAATTACCTGATCTCAACCATCCACAGTCTAGAATGAACTCTTCATTCTATGGGCTGCCATTTTAAAACAATGAATCTAGTAATGGACCAGTGTAGACTGTCTTTGCAGCAAAAGCTAGTGGGTTGGAAAAGGTGAGCAATTTTCTTGTAATCTAGTGGTTACTCTGAGGAGCTAGAAGTTTGGTGGCAATTGGTGTTATTTGCTGGCAGTTGCCAACCAACTGTGCATTGCCTTGTGGAGGAAAACAGTTCAGGATAGTGGGAGAAGGGAGTGGTTTATACATAAAGCAAACTCTTATAACTCCAGAAGATCAAAGCCTGAACCAAATAGGTGAGAATTGTTCACTTAGAGGGTCATCTAAGGAAAAGCTATCAAGGGGAGTTACAAAGCTTGCTAATTCTATTTGAGATTCAACACTAACCAAGAAAAGAAATATATATATAGAAACCAAGGGGCTTATTTCCAAACAGTTTAAGGGAATGTGTTACATTTGTCTTCCTTCTGTGGCAAATACCAACTATGTGGCCACATTGCTGGAAGAGGTGGGGTGGACCTCTCGACATTTTGGTTTATCAGAGAGGATGACTTCAAGTAGATGGAGGTAATAATAATGCAGAAGGAAAGCTAGGAAACCAAGACTCTTATTACACAGTTAGGACTCAGATCCATTACAAAGAACATTCAATAAAAGAATGTGGTATGAAATTGGAAGAAAAGTAGAAACTCTGTTTTCCGGTAGCATCTCTTTAAGTGTGTACAGAATAGGAAGAGAGAACAAAGAAATGCCCCCAGTGGAAAGTCAGTGGCATAGAGAGCACATCCATAAAGACTATATCTAAGAGAAGAGCTCTTTCCTACAGAACCTACATATAAAAGTCCATCAACAAATATGTGTTGAATGAATAAATGATTAGATTAATAAGCAGGAATCACTCCTAAATTCTAGAAAATCTAATATTTGGGAAAAATAAGTATTTGGAGATGATTGACACTGTCAGTGGATCCATAGGCCAATACTGAAATGTGCTGTTCTCTGAAGCATGGATCCAAGAAGTAACAGCCCACAGAGACAACTGTACAATACATTTCATCCAACTGGGGATCAAAAATACCACCTGAAGAGGTTGGGGGGAATTTCTAAGGAATATTTCAAAGTATCCAGTAATACCAATAAGAATTAATAAATTTGGAAGAATACCAGTGCTTGCTTCAGCAGCACAGATACTAGAACTGGAATGATACAGAGAAGATTAGCATGGCCCCTGCATAAGTATGACATGTAAATTCATGAAGTGCTCCATATTTTAATATTTGTTTAACTGAATCACTTTACTGTACACCTGAGGCAACACACAATATTATAAATCAACTATATCCCAATATAAAATAAGCATTAAATTTTTAAAAAAGAAGAATACTAATACTTATAATGTCAGATCTCCATGTAACAGTGCACAGAACATGAAAAAATAAGTTGCATTTGAGGTTTTTTAAGAGGGGGAAGAAATACTGGCTCATAAGTCTTTTGGATAAAACTCAAATTTTATATAATATAAAATGTGTGCATTACTGAATAGGAACAGATTTGGGAGGAAAACAGAAGGAAAAAAAAGGTGGATTGGTCCTATATGTCTAAAGTATCTTATCATATTTCTGATAAGATATAGAAGGTATAAATGATCTGACATCATAGGTGATTGACAAAAAAATTAATAAAACAAATGAGATTTTAAAATAAATATAGAAAAGTCAGTCACAGAAAAAAAGACTGATTAGTGAAAAATGCAAAATTTAGATTAAAATTATTTTAAATAACTGAAAAAATATTGACCAAAGTAATGACGAAATATTGAAAGTCAATGTCATTGGACACTAAAGAGAAAGCAGGGACATTAATAGATATGATATTAGGATATACTAAATCATCGCCCCAAAATAAGTTTTCAACTATAATTGAAATAAAGAATTTAAAAAAGGAAAGGGTAAAAAATAGCCACAGACAATCTATATGGATCCACAGGGAATTTCTAGGGACAGTCTAACTTCCTGGACTAATAGGTTCCAGCTGAGGCAGCTGGTGTACATTCTTCCAGGACAGAGAACAAAGGGGAAAGAGCCATGTGTTATCCTTATGCTTGTCACCTTTTTGAGCACAGAGACTCACATCTCATCCCACCATATCTCTGATGACTTCACGCTGTAGGAACCACTGCAGAGGGGCCAGGGGCAATCCTAACGCCTCTACTTGTCCTGTGGACCAACAGGACCGTACAGCCACCCCCACCACTGCCACCGCCACGACCATAACCGCAACACCGTGGCCTCAGAAAACATCTCCGTTCTCTTAGATCGAACGCATACATACTACGGAGAAATTCATCATCAGACAAGTCAAAGCATATTAGAGGTCAGCACAGAGCCAAAAATGTATGGCCTTAGAAACCAAACAGTTTTCAATGCATTTCTATCACTGTCCTGCTTGAATGCCTTGCTTATATCCAAGCATTCTACGTCCTTCATTGATTACTGCTCCTTTCCAAGGTTCTTACTGTTTGAATTCTCAAACATTGCCATTCGTTTGTGTATGAAATATTGTATTTTATGACCTAGCACAGGTAGAAGTATCATCGTGCTTAGACCAGGAAGAAAGTGCTAATTGCCTACTGCGTGGCCTCATGGCAAGTTACCTAAGTAAGGTTGTAACTAGCAAATGAAAGGTTCTGTGCGAAAGTCCTTGGAAAACTAAACAGCCCCATGCAGTTGTCAAACATTTAAATCTTTGTAACTTTCCGAGTTGGCTATCTATAGATTTAAGGAATTTTTTTTTTTTTTTACCTTTCACAGATGAAGTACTAAGAAACTGGTTCCTGTGGTGTGAAGAAGCTCCAAACAGGATGCATCATACTGGATTTTTGCAGACCTGAGTCAAACTAGGTGTGGTTGTGTAGCCGCTGTGACAATGAGCTTTTGTGTCCATTTCTAAAAGGAACCTACCTGCCACACAGGTTGCCCTCCCGCAAAAATACCTCTCCACTGAAAGTTGGCACAAGCTGGTGAAAATGACTCTATGTCATGAAAAGCATACGGAGCATAAGCTTACCTAATTAATAATTTTCTGGGTGTTTTCCTTTTCCTCTGCAGCTGCTGAACAGAGTGGTTCTGATTAAGCCATACACATCGTGAGAAATGCCACTTCACAAGGGTGCTACATTCTGTATTTCCCCCCAACTTTGATCCCTGCTCATTGGTCCCTTTGATCTCTGAACAGGATGTACAAGGTTCACTAATCAATGCTTCCCCTCATTTTTGCTCCTTAGTCTGTTAAGTGTTTATATTTAAATCATTGACTAGAACAGGTGAATATGTATGACCTGTGTCTTTTTCCATTTAGCGTTTGTCTTCAAAAGACAGAAGGAAAAGAAAAGCTTTACAATTTTCAACCAAGTTTTCATTAAAGGCAGAATTAAGAAGGATTGAAAATATGGCACTCATTTCTTCCTCTTCGAAAATTTGGATCAGTTTCTAGGGAGCATGAGAAGATGGTGGAATGGAAGAATGAGACCCATTGTTAACCCATGCCCTTTTGTACGCTAGAACACAAGTCTCTGTTGTCTCAGATAGCAAAGGAGAGACATGTATATGCCACGGGCTTGGTGATGAAGCTATGCCACGTGCCACCTATTCTAAAGACTCCTCTCTCAAGAGTCAGTGGGTAAATGGGTAAGAAACTTACCACTGAGAAGAGAACTCAGATCAGATCAGATCAGATCAGTCACTCAGTCGTGTCCGACTCTTTGCGACCCCGTGAATTGCAGCACGCCAGGCCTCCCTGTCCATCACCAACTCCCGGAGTTCACTCAGACTCACATCCACCGAGTCAGTGATGCCATCCAGCCATCTCATCCTCTGTCGTCCCCTTCTCCTCCTGCCTCCAATCCCTCCCAGCAGCAGAGTCTTTTCCAATGAGTCAATTCTTCCCATGAGCTGGCCAAAGTACTGGAGTTTCAGCTTTAGCATCATTCCTTCCAAAGAACACCCAGGGCTGATCTCCTTTAGAATGGACTGGTTGGATCTCCTTGCAGTCCAAGGGACTCTCAAGAGTCTTCTCCAACACCACAGTTCAAAAGCATCAATTCTTCGGCGCTCAGCCTTCTTCACAGTCCAACTCTGACATCCATACATGACCACAGGAAAAACCATAGCCTTGACTAGAAGAACCTTTGTTGACAAAGTAATGTCTCTGCTTTTCAATATGCTATCTAGGTTGGTCATAACTTGCCTTCCAAGGAGTAAGTGTCTTTTAATTTCATGGCTGTAGTCACCATCTGTAGTGATTTTGGAGCCCAGAAAAATAAAGTCTGACACTGTTTCCACTGTTTCCCCATCTATTCCCCATGAAGTGATGGGCCCAGATGCCATGATCTTCGTTTTCTGAATGTTGCGCTTTAAGCCAACTTTTTCACTCTCCACTTTCACTTTCATCAAGAGGCTTTTGAGTTCCTCTTCACTTTCTGCCATAAGGGTGGTGTCATCTGCATATCTGAGGTTATTGATATTTCTCCTGGCAATCTTGATTCCCGTTTGTGTTTCTTCCAGTCCAGCGTTTCTCATGATGTACTCTGCATATAAGTTAAATAAGAGAATAAATATTGTCAATAGAGGAGCGCCAAAGGAAAAGTGCCATTGGAGTTTAGAAATGGGAGAGAGCCCCTGAGAGCTGGGTAACCAGAAGAGACCTCTCACAAGAAACAGGTTTTGTTTGATCAGATTCATTACAGAGACTAGGAGCTGTGTGCAGAGTTGGAGAGATGGGAACGTATAAGGACCAGGTCCCAGGTCTGGCTGACCAGAGTAACTAACAATTTGGGAAAAGACTTGTATTGACTAACAAGAAAGTATTCCTAAAAAATGAATAAGCCACATAGTTAGGCAGTAGTTTGGGGTCTGAATTTTTACTTTTAACTAGTTGTGGCAAAATAAGCAGTAGCAAAAATAGCCACCAGTAGCTTCAACTTTGTTATCTCTAAGAACGGACCAACTGTCACATACATTTCAAAACTGTGTGTATTAAAAAAAAAAGAAGGCATGCCCTGGTTTTCTTCTTTTCTCCTTCTCTCCTTTCCTTATTTTTATGAACTTGATGATTTCAATAGTAATGGTCCAGACAATTGTCAAAGGAATATCTCTATTACATGCAGTTATTTTTAGGCCATGCCTACTCTTTATAAAAATATGAAGAATCAATTCTTGTTTGAAGGTGATATATCTATTGCTATCCATCATCCCTTCCCCCATTCTCCAATTTTTATTAGAACAGAGAAGACAAGGGCAGACGTCAGCAGTATTGAATTACTCTATGGGATATTCTGTTTTTCATATTATTCAGTACCAACAGCTCATCAAATCAGACATGGCAGGTAGCTGATTATTGAACTCTTTTTCCCCTGATTCAGCATATTTCCTTCTGCTGCTGCTGCTGCTAAGTCGCTTCAATCGTGTCTGACTCTGTGCGATCCCAGAGACGGCAGCCCACCAGGCTCCCTCATCCCTGGGATTCTCCAGGCAAGAACACTGGAGTGGGTTGCCATTTCCTTCTCCAATGCATGAAAGTAAAAAGTGAAAGTGAAGATGCTCAGTCATGTCCGACTCTTAGCGACCCCATGGACTGCAGCCCACCAGGCTCCTCCATCCATGGGACCTTCCAGGCAAGAGTACTGGAGTGGGTTGCCAGCAGCCTAAATCCTTAAAATTTGAGCAAAAGAAAAAAAAAAAGTAGTTAAAATTCCATTGTTCCATATGAAGAATTACAGCCAAAACCACTTAAATTTTCTACTTTCATAGAATAACAAATTCATAGTCTGTTGGATCTGGGAATTTGAGATCTAAATGACACTTGAAATTTACTGTGGTTTTAATAACATCAATTTTCAGATGAGTAAACTGAGTCTCAGAATGGTTTCATGATTAGCCCAGAAGAGTTCAGCTAATTAATTTCCAGGCTTTCTATCCTGTGTACGTCTCCCTGGATCAAGAATTCCTAATTTATTAAACAAAGCAGTTATATCACTGAGGGTTCATCCAGCTTTAATTTCTATGATTTCTTTCTCTGTAAATCTTAGAGAAAAAAAAATCAAAGCCTAAAAAGCAAGTGACAGCACTCTAATTTGAGCTCATGAAGGACCACACTAGACTAGTCCACTGTGGTTCCAATGTTAAGTGCTAAATGGCAGAGCAAGTTAATGCCCTGGTTGTTTGCCTTTGGAGGTAAAAATATATCTGTAGGTCTCAGCCAAGTTCCTGTGGAGATTTGTCCACATCCCCAAAATACCACACACATTTGGCAAGAATGACAGATTATGTCCAAGCAAGGCCCAGATCTTGAATAGCAAGAGTATTTCGAGTAAAGAACAACATACAATGCAAAGCTCTCATTCTTAGGTATGCCATTTATCTCCCTAAATTTCTGTAAAATCCTCTTCCTCTTTTTTTTTTTTTTTCCTGGCTCTCCCCACCCCGCATTCCAAACTCTGCAAAAACCTTTCATCTTAAGTTAAACTGCTGTTGTTGTTTAGTTGCTCAGTTGTGTCCTACTCTTTTGAGAACCAGAGGAGTCAGCTAGACTCCTCTGTCCATGAGATTTCCCAGGCAGGAATACTGGAGTGTATTGCCATTTCCTTCTCAGGGGATCTTCCCAAGCCAGGGATCAAACTCAGGTCTCCTGCATTACAGATGAGCTCTTTACTGACTGAGACACCAGGGAAGCCCAAGAATACTGGCGTGGATAGCCTAAGCCTTCTCCAGGGGATCTTTCTGACCCAAGAATTGAACTGAGGTCTCCTGCATTGCAGGAGGATTCTTTACTAGCTGAGATACCAGGAAAGCTAAGTTATATGAAAGATAGGATAATAATCACAAGCACTCATCTCTTCATCAATTTTTCTTTTCTTTTTCTATATTTTCCAAATTTTCTCTAGAAGGACAGTGTCTATTCCTGTCTTCTTTCCATTATTTTCCCCTCTCTCTTTCTCTCCTCTCCACTTGCCCACTGTATGTGTGTAAGCTTGTATGTTCATGTGTATGTGTGTGCCTGTGGATATCTGTTTGGGTTTCTAAAACTGTATAGACAGGTATTTTTGTTTAACACATGTATAAATCTAGAGAGAGAAATTGTAAAGAAGGAAACATATGTGGCTGTGCAGTCATCTCATCTCATGGTACGTATTTCTCTTCCTGCCTGACAAGCCATGCCTTGGTCCTGCCTCCTTGGCTGGCCTTCCTTCAACTCTCCCAACTCATTAATTCGTTATTTAATTCACATTCTGTGCCAGTACTAAATCAGTCCTATTTGGAAATGTTCCTGAGCTCAGTATTCATGATTCTCCAGGTGTATTTCACAAAACACTCATCCAGAGAAATGCTTCTTGGAGGAGGAGAGAGTTGGGTGGTCAAATCTGAGATGAGACTGTAGTAGCTGAACCCAGTCTGATCCCTGGTCAGAAACAAAGCAAGCAAACAGAAACAGAGAATTCTTGCCATATTTGGGAAAATTTCAGTGTGAACTAGATATTAGAACATACTAGAAATTATTGTAATGCTTTTCAGGTATAATTATCTTAATGCAGTTATTTAGAAAAATGCTCTTAATCTTAGAAGATATATTCCATGCTTAAAACTGAAGTATTTCAAGTGTTATGATGCCCGAGACTTGCCTTAAAGGGCTTTGATAATAGTAAATTTACCACTCATATTTAAAACTAATTTGTTTACATAAACAATGTAGCTTCCAAAAAATGCTTATTTTATATCTAGATATTATATATACATACTTATGATATAGTACATGCCTATATGTTATCTATAAATGCATGTCTATATATTAACATACATATATATACAGAAAATATGTTTATTGTATATAAAATGTTTTTGTATAAATTATATTTATATATTAGATATAAATATGTAATATGTACACAGTTTACCCTCAAATGATGTGAGGGCTACAGTGGAAAAGCTGCCTGCAACTTTACAGTCCATCATCTATATCCCTAACTTTGAATTCACAGATTCAACCAACCACAGGTCATGTAGTACTGTAGTATTTATTGAAAGAAAACCCACATATAAGTAAATCTGCACAGTTCAACCATGTGTTGTTCAAGGGTAAACTATATATTATACATACTAAATGTATGACTATAATATCTAAGTATATAGATTTTTAAAATGGGACCATATGTTGCTTATATAAATATATCAGTAAATTTATAATACAACACACACAGAGTATTGCTGTGAAGATTAAATAAACACATTTTTATTTTCTGGAATACATATACTTATTTTTGAAACCACTTGAAAGTAGGTTGCATGCTGAATTCTGACCAGCTTGGAGGAGGAAATGGCAACCCACTCCAGTATTCTTGCCTGGAGAATCCCAGGGACAGAGGAGCCTGACGAACTACAGTCTTAGGGTCACAAAGAGCCTGACACGACTGAAGCAACTTAGCGCATAGATACAGAGCATTTTGGGGTACTGGAGAAGCAACTTGGAGAGTTGAGGAAGAGAATAGGGTTAGTTAACAGGAGAGAATATCTCTTCATGGATAATTGTGTTGCCCTTATCCATTAGACTTTTTGATGCAGGAAAGAAATACAAGAGAGGCGGGGAAGCTGGCGGGGTGGGGGGCAAGCTGGCGGGGTGGGGGCAAGCTGGCGGGGTGGGGGGAAGCTGGCGGGGTGGGGGCAAGCTGCTCCTAGCCCAGTTTGGGGACTTCCAGACTTTCACAGGAAGTACCTCTTTCCTTACCGCACCCCTTAAACTACTGCTTACAGGGAGCACACTACTAATTGCACAGTGGTAAGGGTTGGGATGCATGATGAAAAGGTTTGTTTTTGGAAAGAAACTTCCTTATTTCACTTAGGTTCTTATGAAAGAGGTTTCTGATGCGGGCAAATAAGCCAAACAAACAAAGGCTTCAAACATCTAGGATAAAAAGCAGAATTAAAATATTAGATGGTCACTTGAAAAAGATAAAAAAAAAAAAAAGTGACTGTAATGTGACTATGATAAGTAAGGGGTTGCTATTTTATTTTACTCTTTCGTGCCTTAGGGGAGAGAGGTTGAGACTATGTCTGCTTTTGGAAAACCACTCTGAGCTGGTTTCTGTTTGAAGCCTTAGGCAAATTACATGACTTTAGTTAACTACCTTTGTTTCCCCGTTTATGAGATGGCGATAACAATGTCAATTTAGCTGAGAGAGTCTTTGTGAATTATAAACTACTCAAAAGAGTAATTATAAACTACTTTGTAAATACAAAGTGCTATATAAATGCTTAATAATAGTCCTTTGAGCTACATGCCACCCCCTAATGGGAACTTATTAAGGAGTTCCTGTTTAGCTTGGATTAATTCTTTAAAAAAATTTTTTTCACCTTAAATGAAGCAAGGTACCAACTGGGAAAACAGCAAGCATAATCGTAGAATATTTTCATAATTCAGGAAACATGAAATCCAGGGATTGTGCTCCATCCTTCCTTGCAGTATCTGCTTTTCCTAAAACAGAACAGAAGTTAACTTCAAAAGGTGTCCTGCAGCCTGAGGAGGAACAAGAAGATTGGAAGCCGAAGCACAGGCTCTCCTTGAAATTTCTTAGAACCAAAGAATTCTTTCTCTGGGTAATTTAACGGAACAGAACAAAAGCATCCCACTAAGATGGCACAGGAAAAAAGGGCCTGAACTCTAATATAAACATGTATATAATGAAGCAGGTATCAGGAATTATGTCAGGTTCCTGTGAAAACTATATGATTTAATCCCCACATCTACTTTTTGAGGGAGACATTATGTTTCCCAAATTATAGATGAGAAAACTGAGGCTCTGGGTAGCAAGTAATTTACTAAAGCTCACATGACTGGTACATGGCAGAACTAGGATTTGATTACAGGTATTTTCTCTGTACAGAATTTCCTTGGATGGGAACATAAATTAAAAACTAAACCACATAAATTAAAAACTTAACCATGGAATGTGCAAACTAAAGACACTTACTTTGGGCATTGTTTATTATGAAATACTTTACATTCTTACCTTTCCATATAAGTCTCTGTGGTTGCATAATGAATATTTCTTGTTGAATACGATATTGTGGATAAGCACATCTACCAATGTAGTAGAAACTCCAATATGTTATTTGCTTATGTTTCTCTCCTCAAACTTGCTTATGATTATTAAATATTAACTGAACTTTATATTGACAATTTACTATACTATTTTGCATTAGTGGGCATTTTATGAGAAATTAAAGAGTGGAGCAAAGATACAGAATTAACTCTCTAGAGAGATACACAATTCAAAATTTGAGTTAGACAAGCATAAAAGTGCTAAGCACTGGGTTTAAAAAAACAATGTCAGTTGACTAAGTAATCATATCTTATGCAGGATCTAATTAAAACACCATTTAAGAATGCTCCCATTTGCTTTCAGAGATTGAATTAATGTATATAAATGGCAGAAAAGATATAATTTCTTTATTTCCATTTTCTTCTCAATTCAGTAGAGGGAGGAGGGAATTGAAATCTGAAATTCAAAGAAAGCATAGAGCCCTAAGAAGTAGGTGTAATCTTATGGACCCAGATGAATCACACTCAAGAGACTGGGAGAGTTTAGAAATAAGGCTAAATTGGAGAAGCGTATTCCTGAAACTGTGAAATATCAAATTTACATAACTCTCAGAAAACATTTCAAAACAGGTGATGAAATCAATGTTTTGTAACTGCTCACTAGAAGCAATCATGGATTCATTAAAAACATATGCAGGGCTGTGTTTTTTTATTAGTAGTACTGATTATCATCATTAGATCAGCAAATTAAGGAAATGGTGTTAATATGGTAAATTTTTATTTCAACAATACAGTGATGAAAGTTGACCATCGTTTCTCTAGAATGCTGAAGATAAATAACAAGAAACCAGAGTATGTGATTTAATGGCAGCATCATCACAATCCCTGGGCAAGAGCACAAGAGTAAGAGAAGGACAAGAATTCGTGTGCCTTTGTGGTCTTTAGCACTGTCCACTACCTACAAGAAAAGGCGCTCATTCCTAAAGACACATCACTGCCAGCTGCTGGAAAGTAGAACAACTGTAGAAATCTATGACCATGACACGGAGGGTGCCTCCTAGAGTTGTGCAAAGCTATTGTACATAATCATAAGCAGTAATCATTTGTCTGAAAAGCCTATAGACTGAATGCCAGCTATTGTTATTTATCTCACTCCCTCAAGCTGCTTACTAAATGAAAACATTTACTTGTTTCTTTAGTTTCAATTCAGTTCAGTCTTTCAGTCGTGTCCGACTCTGTGCAACCCCACGAATCGTAGCATGCCAGGCCTCCCTGTCCATCACCAACTCCCGGAGTTCACTCAAACTCATGTCCATCGAGTCGGTGATGCCATCCAGCCATCTCATCCTCTGTCGTCCCCTTCTCCTCTTGCCCCCAATCCCTCCCAGCATCAGAGTCCTTTCCAATGAGTCAACTCTTCACATGAGGTGGCGAAAGTACTGGAGTTTCAGCTTTAGCATCATTCCTTCCAAAGAACACCCAGGACTGATCTCCTTTAGAATGGACTGGTTGGATCTCCTTGCAGTCCAAGGGACTCTCAAGAGTCTTCTCCAACACCACAGTTCAAAAGCATCAATTCTTCGGTGCTCAGCTTTCTTCACAGTCTAACTCTCACATCCATACATGACCACTGGAAAAACCATAGCCTTGACTAGACGGACCTTTGTAATGTCTAGTCTTTTGAATGTCTCTGCTTTTGAATATGCTATCTAGGTTGGTCATAACTTTCCTTCCAAGGAGTAAGCGTCTTTTAATTTCATGGCTGCAGTCACCAACTGCAGTGATTTTGGAGCCCAGAAAAATAAAGTCTGACACTGCTTCCACTGTTTCCCCATCTATTTCCCATGAAGTGATGGGACCAGATGCCATGATCTTCGTTTTCTGAATATTGAGCTTTAAGACAACTTTTTCACTCTCATCTTTCACTTTCATCAAGAGGCTTTTTAGTTCCTCTTCACTTTCTGCCATAAAGGTGGTGTCATCTGCCTATCTGAGGTTATTGATATTTCTCCCGGCAATCTTGATTCCAGCTTGTGCTTCCTCCAGCCCAATGTTTCTCATGATGTACTCCGCATATAAGTAAAATCAGGGTGACAATATACAGCCTTGATGTACTCCTTTTCCTATTTGGAAGCAGTCTGTTGTTCCATGTCCAGTTCTAACTGTTGTTTCCTGACCTGCATATAGGTTTCTCAAGAGGCAGGTCAGGTGGTCTGATATTCCCATTTCTTTCAGAATTTTCCACAGTTTATTGTGATCCACACAGTTCTTTAGCTTAGTGGCCTCCAAATTTCATTTATTTTCCACTCTTTTCAATATGTGTATATTTATTCATAAATTACTATTGTATGATGAACAATATAAAACATGAAAATGGAATTTTTATATAATAAAAACAATAAGTATAGACAGAAGTTCTAGTATTTTTTTCCTATACTCCACTTTGAAGACTATTGATTAAGGTCCCCTAAACTTCTAATTGCAGGATGATGACAGTTCTTGTTCCTTGTCAGACAAAGAAGTCCTTTTCCGCCGCAACCCTTTCTGAATGTGTATGTCTGTGTGCACATATGAGTGTGTACTCACCTAAGTGAAAATGCATGGGTCAGGTGATCATTCAGGAGCTATAACAGATGTTTGTCTTAGAATACCTACAATTCTGCATGAGGATGGCCTGAAAAGTATCCTGCAGATAATGACGACTCTGGTTCCCTTACATCCTGTTCTCTGTCACTTACAAGGAGTGCAGAAAAAGAGCCCTCTGATTCATTCCACTCTCTTAAGTATAGTACAAAAAGCAAGTCATATTCATTATCACTGTCTAAATCACTGGGTATATAGCAAAACAAACAGTTTTTTATTTTATCCTATTCTCTTTTCTGAATAATGGCAAGGTTTACATGTATACTGTTGAATCAGAAAGCATAGGATTGATGTCTTTCTCTGTCATTTAATACGTTTTGTAGCCTTTAACATTTAGGTTATCTAAATTCCCTCAGGTTCACTTTCCTTTATAAAAGGATGGATGTGTATCCTGCAAATCCAGCCCCTTGTTTTTGTTGTGAGAACTAAATGTGATAATAAATGCAAGGTACTTTTGAGCTTCCCTGGTGGTCTAGTGGTTAAGAATCTGCCTGCCAATGCAGGTGACACAGGTTCCACCCCTGGTCCAGGAAGATCCCATGTGCCACAGAGCAACTAAGCCCATAGGCCACAACTACTGATCCTGTTAGAGCCTGAGAGCCACAACTACAGAAGCCTGCACTCTCTAAAGCCCGTGCTCCACAAGAGAAGCCACCGCAATAAGAAGCCTGCACACCGCAACAGAGTAGCCCCTGCTTGCCGCAACGAAGACCCACCCCAGCTAGAAATAAATACATAAAATGTAAGATACTTCCTACAATGGCAAGCGCTATGGTTAATCTCAATAAATACTAACTATTCTAATTAACATGATTATAGGAGTAGAGTTATCTGGATCTCTTATCCAAAATTTTTACTGTCAAATGTTTTTCAGAATTCAGTAACTTTCAGATGACCTTTCTGAATTTTGGATTTGTAGAGACGAGACTGTGGTACCATACTGCTATCCACGTACTTAAAATTGTACTCAAAATCAAAACTTGATAACAAATATCCACCCACTTCAATCTTTAATTTGCTTTAATTTGCCCTGGTGGCTCAGAGGTTAAAGCGTCTGCCTGCAATGCGGGAAACCTGGGTTCGATCCCTGGGTTGGGAAGATCCCCTGGAGAAGGAAATGGCAATCCACTCCAGTATTCTTGCCTGGAGAATCTCATGGATGGAGGAGCCTGGTGGGCTACAGTCCATGGGGTCCCAAAGAGTTAGACACGACTGAGTGACTTCACTCACTCACTCACTCACTCAGTCTTTAATTTGCTCATAGAAACCTTAAACTCTTTTTAAAACATTCTGGCCCCTTTGCTTTTCAGCTGAGCTCCATTACTTCCCTGATAAGAATCATCTGGGTTGCTTATTAAAAACACAGATTCCAAGGGCTGTCTTAAAAGAGTTTGCAATTCAGTAGATGTGAAAGCAAGGCCCCTATATCTGTTCTTCAAGCCAACACTTCCAGGTAATCTTTGCCATAGACTACATTTGGAAACCTTGCCTTACTAGACATCTCAACCTGTGGGCCCCCGTTACACAGAGTCTGAATCTAGAGATACATGACTGACAGCATTCTACCATGAGTCCTAAGACATTCTCTTCCTCCATCTCCCATTCTTTGATTCTATGCATCTGGCCAGCCTTAGTGGTTATTCCTTCCTCTTGTATCTGAAGTCTGTTTTGCTAGAAATTCTAGTTTGTTACTCCAAGCCGAGGCTTTCTTCCCTTTCTTGCTGTTTTGTCACTGGCAGATTTTCCCCAGATCCTCTCTCTTTTGGCCAGTCTCATCTCATTCTTCTCATGGATAAACTCATGAAATGTGGATGTTCTCAAAATCTACACAATGGTTTCAAAGCCATTAGAAGAGATTCACGTAGAGAATTTTGCTGACTATCATCTAACTGGGAAATTTATAGTAGTTTTGAGCAGGGCTCTGACATTTAACTCCCCCTTTTCTATTGAGTTTAGATGAAGATGAGAATGAAGGCCTTTTAAATACATAGATGATACAGATCTTGGGGATATAATAAACAATGATACCTGAGAAATTAGTTCAAAATATTCTTACAAGCTGGAATACTGTCCACAAAATATCCAAAAGGTAAAGTTTATTGGGGTGAATATATCTCTGTAATAAGAGCATTAACTCATATCTCTGAAGAATTAGAGGGAAAAATTAAACAAGAAACAGAAATGGGAGATCCAGCTTGATATTAATACATTTATGCAACCAATCAAATAAATATTTAGTGGTTATCTACTATCCGCCAGAAAGATACATCTCAAATTACCAATTAAAGGTGAAATATTTCTCAAGACCATGATTCAAACAGAATTACTCCTTGGAAAAATATATACAGATATACATATGCATTTTTATTTGTTGAATATTAAAATAACTGCCAAAATTATACCATTATTAAAAACTTCTTTTGAAATATTCTGAGACTCACTGAAGTTTCAAAAATAATAGAGAGAATTATTATATGTACTTTATTAAGATTCACCAGTCTTTAACATTTTGCTACTTGCATTCCCTTTTTTGATACATACATACATAATACATCCATTAATGTATAATATATACATTCTATATCATAATATATCATATAATAATTCTATCATATATAGTATATTTCATAGTATATATTATATATACTATATATCTATTTAAATTATATAGATATAACTATGTATTTGTATATTACATAAAGATTTACATATGTACATAATACAATTTTACCTGATGCATATCTTAATAGTTTCATGTGTATTTTCTAAGAATGTGAATTTTCTTTTCTTAGGAGTTATGTCCAATATTTATCATCAATGCAATAATTTTAAATCCAATCTATCATTCCTTTTCCAATTTTGTCAATTTTTCCAATAATGAATTTAAGAGTTTCTCCACCCTTCAATCAAGGATCATATTTTATACGTAGTTGTCATGCTTCTAAGTTCCCTTAAATCTGGAAGAGTTACCCACTTTAGTATTACTGATTGTTTTCATTTTTAGCTTCATAATCTTGGCATTTTTAAAGAACACAGTCCAGTCACTTTATAAAGTGTTCCTTCCCTTTGGTCTGTCTGACATTTCCTCTTTCAGTTTATATTTTCTTTCAGAAATAGTATGTCAGATCAGATTAGATCAGATCAGTCGCTCAGTCATGTCCAACTCTTTGCGACCCCATGGATCGCAGCACGCCAGGCCTCCCTGTCCATCACCAGCTCCCGGAGTTCACTGAGACTCACGTCCATCGAGTCAGTGATGCCATCCAGCCATCTCATCCTCTGTTGTCCCCTTCTCCTCCTGCCCCCAATCCCTCCCAGCATCAGAGTCTTTTCCAGTGAGTCAACTCTTCGCATGAGGTGGCCAAAGGACTGGAGTTTCAGCTTTAGCATCATTCCTTCCAAAGAACACCCAGGACTGATCTCCTTCAGAATGGACTGGTTGGATCTTCTTGCAGTCCAAGGGACTCTCAAGAGTCTTCTCCACAACCACAGTTCAAAAGCATCAATTCTTCGGCGCTCAGCCTTCTTCACAGTCCAACTCTCATATCCATACATGACCACAGGAAAAACCATAGCCTTGACTAGACGAACCTTTGTTGGCAAAGTAATATCTCTGCTTTTGAATATGCTATCTAGGTTGGTCATAACTTTCCTTCCAAGGAGTAAGCGTCTTTTAATTTCATGGCTGCAGTCACCATCTGTAGTGATTTTGGAGCCCAGAAAAATAAAGTCTGACACTGTTTCCACTGTTTCCCCATCTATTTCACATGAGTGGTGGGACCGGATGCCATGATCTTCGTTTTCTGAATGTTGAGCTTTAAGACAACTTTTTCACTCTCCACTTTCACTTTCATCAAGAGGCTTTTGAGTTCCTCTTCACTTTCTGCCATAAGGGTGATGTCATCTGCATATCTGAGGTTATTGATATTTCTCCCGGCAATCTTGATTCCAGCTTGTGTTTCTTCCAGTCCAGCGTTTCTCATGATGTACTCTGCATATAAGTTAAATAAACAGGGTGACAATGTACAGCCTTGACGTACTCCTTTTCCTATTTGGAACCAGTGTCTTGTTCCATGCCCAGTTCTAACTGTTACTTCCTGACCTGCATACAAATTTCTCAAGAGGCAGGTCAGGTGGTCTGGTATTCCCATCTCTTTCAGAATTTCCCACAGTTTATTGTGATCCACAGAGTCAAAAGCTTTGGCATAGTCAGTAAAGCAGAAATAGATGTTTTTCTGGAACTCTCTTGCTTTTTCCATAATCCAGCAGATGTTAGCAATTTGGTCTCTGGTTCCTCTGCCTTTTCTAAAACCAGCTTGAACATTAGGAAGTTCACGGTTCACGTATTGCTGATGCCTGGCTTGGAGAATTTTGAGCATTACTTTACTAGCGTGTGAGATGAGTGCAATTGTGCGGTAGTTTGAGCATTCTTTGGCATTGCCTTTCTTTGGGATTGGAATGAAAACTGACAGGAACCACATTTGGAGTCATGCTATGCCCATCAGCACCTTGATTATGATATCTTTTTCAATCATCTACTTAGAATTTTGTTCTGTTTTCCACTGACTAGTTACTGTTTTTCCTTTTGCAACTAGTAAGTAGTCTGTGAGGGGTCATATCAAAGTCGTGTATTTATCCTGATTTTCATCGATCTTTTCTCTATAAATTTAGTATTCATTCATGAGAATCTTCACCCTGAAGATAAGCAAAATGGCTTTTTTTTCAACTCTACTATATCTTCAACAAGTATAGGGTTAATATTCTGAAAATTAAAAAACCTTCTCTTCTCTCCCATTTTTCTATGGGTCTGGCTAGCTACCTAGCTATATGTTATTAGTATCATAAATTACTACTGTTTTCCAATGAGCTATAATTCCTTATTTTCTTTAACTATATTATTTTTAATGCCAAATATTCCAAATTTCTTATTTAAATTAAGTAAATAATTATAATCACATTGTATATTTGTGAGTATTTGTGGGTCATTCCATGCTTTCACGGCATTTTCATATAACTTAATTTGCTCCTTCACAAATGTTGTAATATCCTGTGGGACAAGGGATTAAATTCATGAAAGTATTTCAGAGCAAACAACTTTTAGGTTCTAAATTAGAAAAAATCTCTTAGGATTAGGCATTGATTGATTTTTGACTGGTCACAAGAAAGAGAAGCAAGGGAAAAAAAAAGTGTAGCAGCATTTGAAAGCCTCTTTCCAAAGTGGATATTTATATTTGCTTAAATAATTTTTGGAAAGCTCTCCATCTTTGTAAACAAAAATCAATGCTTACATAACTACGAAGTAAAAAATTATATTTGTATCATATCATTACAAATTTTTAATTATTTGGATTTGAAAACTATGATCATTTATATAGAAATATGAATATAGAAGATTTCTTTGTGAAAATCAACAAAGCAGTTATAAGAAATAAGGTAAGTCATATTCTTAACCTTAAATACTTTTTGCAATTCATCAGTCCAATTATATAATGAGTAATGAATTCTGGGCTAGCTTTATTTTCAAATTTTTTCAAGGTTCTTTGGGGGGGAAATCAAATATTTTAAATTCAAATAGATAGTGTATTTATGGGGTCTTCTCAAATTTGAATAAATTAGATTTGTTACCAGTATCGAAGTATTGATTCAGGGCTTTAGTTAATTGGCAGCCAGCTGAATGTGGATCACTATGATGATACCTACAAGTTGTCATAAAAGTATGAAAGTTATATACTAAATGCATATATGTCCAAAATTATAAAAGCATGGGCATAATTAAATTAAACAGAGAATTGCTAACCAATACCTATCTGTCTGCAAAGGAGGTTAAATTTCCATGGTGGTCAATCCCAAGAAGAACGCTGTTCTCTCTCCGTTATATTGAATACGTTTGGTGCAGTTTAGAGATAGGAAGTTGGTGATAATAAACTTCTGCTTTGGTAGAGTTTACACAATATTGTATAGTGTTGCTGTACATTCCGTTTTAGTCAGTTTCAAGTCTCTCAGTCCCATCTGAAAGGCAGGTCCTTGGCACACTGAGAAAAGGAGCCATCACAGCTCATTTACCTACCGGGGAAAGTTTACATTGATCTTTTCATGATCTATACTTTCTGCTGCTGCTGCTGATACTGCTAAGTCGCTTCAGTCGTGTCCAACTCTGTGCGACCCCATAGACGGCAGCCCACCAGGCTCCCCAGTCCCTGGGATACTTTCTACTTGTTCACAAAGATTCTTACTGAAATTGTTACACGGTGAACATTCCCAGTGTCATAGACTATAATGTTGGAAACAAAAGGATTATGACCTCTTTCAGCAGGCTTCCTGCTAGATCGGAGCAGGAAGGGGAAGTGGATTATATGAAGAAAAGACCTTGTTTGAAACATTAATCTTTGGTAATTAGTAATTGAGGAAGGAAGTAGAACCAATACATGAAAGTTAATTTAGCTTCTTCAGAAACAAGTGATGTCTAAAGCTGATTGAGTCAGACAATGTATCTTCTAAAATTAAATAACTGGAGTTGTAAAAGGGAAAATTCTAACCATTATTTGTCAACTTCATAGGAAACCATCTGAATCAAAAGACTCAGAGAAGCTCTTTATATCACAAATGTTCCTGTGGTATGTATTTTATTTTATTGTATTTCATTGTATTATAATCCAATGTTTATTTTTCAGCAAGAAACAGCTATTAAAATTAATATTTCTTCAGATGCCAGGAGAACAGAAAAGTACAGGTATCTGGGCTCAGATTATTGTATTTCAAAGGTATTTTACAGGGCTTCCATGATGGCTCAGAAAGTAAAGAATCTGCCTGCAATGCAAGAGACCCAGGTTTGAACCCTGGGTTGGGAAGATCCCCTGGAGAAGGAAATGGTGACCCACTCCAATATTCTTGCCTGGAAAATTCCATGGATGGAGGAGCCTGGCAGGCTACAGTTCATGGGGTCACAAAAAGTCAGACACAACTGAGCAACTAACACACACTTTCTTAAAGGTTTAGGATTAATTTTCCTTCCTTGTTCTCAATGCTGTCTCTTTTCAAAACATGTCTCCATACATCACAAATAAGCCGTATTTACTGCCCTCATCTTTTACTTTTTGTCTGTTTTGTAAGCATGTATCTGGGTTTGGGAAAGAGTCAAACTGAACCTTCTAAAACCTGAATAACAATAGTTTCCAATAGGCTCTCATTAAAAATAATCTCTTCAAAATGTGGAAATTTCGGTGCTGAAAAAGATAAACCACTAGCTGCTAAATTTGCAAGTCAAAAAAGGTAAATTCAAGATGTGTCAGATTTAACAAAGTCACTACTGGGAGACCAATTTCAGAGATAAAAGATAAAAGGCCAGCAATCCACTTTACCCCCAGCAGTTCAATGAAAGCTGTGTGACTCCCATTGCTTCATCAGGTAACTACAAAGTAGTTTCCTCCCAGGGAATTCTGTTATTTTGTGGATTCTACAATATCTGACTGTGGAATGAGAAAGGCCTGTTTGAATATGATAAATTATATCTAGAACTCCCTATGTTCAGTTCTAATACGGAACCACTGGCAAACTACAACTAGTAATACCTAAACTCAAACATTCATAGACCAAGCATTCTGCAGAGTGCTTGGGAATTTGCATTACTCATAAATTTGCCACTTTCTCCTCAATTTTTGCCTGATTCTCCTCTCATTACTGTTTCAACTTATAATCTGATTATCAGAGTCCTTCAATTTTTTTTTTGATCTGTGTATGTTTAAAATTCTGAACCACATTATAATAGGCAAAACTAAATGTCCTTCCAGTGATTTTTCAGGCAATCAAGAATTATCTTTGCCGATCATCTTAATTATTCAATTGTCAGTCAGGGATTTCAATGATTGCTTAGTGAACTTTTTTCTTATAGGTAGGATTCTGAAATTCGTACTAAGGGAGTCATTAAAATTGTGGGCCAGAATGCACTCATTCCTTTTGATCAAATGAGTTCTATGCCTAAACAACAAATGTAATGTCCAAAGTTTGCATCCTTGGAGATAGTCTAGGAGACAGATGGAAAAGTTGTAAACAGATCTGTGAATTGCTTTGCTGAACACAGATTTGCTTTGAAGATTTCATTGGATCTTTTTGACTGGTAAGCCACTCATGACACAAGAAAGCAAGTTTACCATGCAAACCTTAACCAGATACTAGCTACAATGGAGAAATCTCAACAAATTTAGATGTGCAGTTCAGATAATTCCCTTCAAAGTTCAGATAATTGCCTAAAGCTTATTTAAATCTATGGAGAGACTATCCACGTCTTCACCCCAATCTCATCGTTTATTCTTTCTTCCATAATCCTCCCTACTCCCACTCTGATCTTTTTGTCATTCTCCAGATCACACTACTTTAAACTTCCCTATTTTATTCTGATTTTCCACCTCTCTTTTGAAAAGACCTCACTGCACTGGCAAGTTTCTTAAGTCAGAATGTAATGGATTTCCTTGTCATGCCTCTCTTGTGTATCCAGTGTATTCAACAGTCAGGTCTTTGGAAACTTCATTAGTCCATTTCTAGAAAAAAATAGCTTTTTTTAAAAAAAGATTCTAATGGAAAGCTGTGATTCAAGCACCTACCTTCCAAATGTTGCTATGAAAACAAAAATATATTGACTGGCCAATGGAAACATTCACGACTACCTGTCAATCTAAGACATTTGTCTTGCCACTGTTTCAAAACGTCAAATGAGTAACTGTGAATAATGTTTAGGATTCACATTCAAATAATTTGCATTCGAATACAATATTCCTCACATTTAACTTTCTTAAATATCTTACAATTGGTTTTGGAAGAGGGGGGCAAAAAACTCTTTGATCTTTATGTTTGAAAACAGCCACCGAGCCCTTGGAAAACAAGATAAGAGTCTTACCTTCTGATAAAAGGAAACACATTTTAATCAGACTCCGTCACTCTCTGTCTTGATAAAACGTAGTTGTACTGTTCTCCTAAAGAATCAGCAAAGATCCTAGGATTTGGATTCCGATAGTGCAGTCTGTTTGACAATCAGTAAACTGCTTCCCATTAAACCTGTAAGGGCAGTTACATGTGAATATTATTCATTCACATTATCCACATTCATTAAATAAATATTGATTGAGGATCAATTAAATACAAATCAAATGCTCTTCAAAGACTTTTACCCATATAATGGGGATAAAGCATTTTCAGAAACAATTATAATGCAAAATGGAAAGCGGACATATCCTAAGACAGGGACAGAATGAGAGCCAGGAGCATACACAGAAGCAAAGATCACATCTAGTAGAGAGGTGCATTGAAGCTAGATTTTGAATGAATAGGTAGGATTTAAATATCTAGTGTCTAGGGAGAAAACTGCTATAAACTAAGTCACCAGCACTGCCAATATGAACTGAAGAGCACCACACAGGCTAAAATCAAGTAATTTAGGTTAATTGGTACACAGAGTATGGATGGAAAGAAGATAGCGAAACATTATATTGGTTATGAATAAGTTGTGATGGATCTCTGAGTTTGTGGGTGGGAGAGCTTTAGTCTCAGGCTCAAAAGTTTGAAGTGATTCAGTAGGCAATATGGAGCCATTAAAATTTATCAGAGTACAGTGATTTTCAATCAATTTTCAATAGATGAGGAAAGGAGTTTTTTTTTTAACCAACAGTTAAAAAGTTGAATATCCATGTGTAAAAAGATGAATTTAAATCATTATGTCACTCTATACTCAAAAGTTGGCTCAAAGTGGATTACAGACCTATATGTAAGAGTCTACAAACCTTCTAGAAGAACACAGTAGAAAATTTTCATAACCTTAGGTTAAGCAAAGAATTTTTAGATAGGACACAAAATATATGATACCTAAATGAAAAATATTGCAGTTGGACATAATTAAAACTTTATAATTTAAAGTTGAAAACACTAGTAGGAAAGTATAAAGACAAGACACAGATTGGGAGAAAATATTTGCAAATCATCACTTCAATAAGGGACTATATGCAAAATAAATAATGTGTATTTACAACTCAATAAAAATACAACTCATTTTTTTTAAGGGGTTGGGGATTTGAATAGACATTTCACCAAAGAGAATACACTGATGGCTAATAATCACAAGTAAAGATACTCAACCTCATTAGTCATTAGAGAAAAGGAAATTAGAACAAGACATAGCTTCACACCTACTGCTGCTGCTGCTGCTGCTAAGTCGCTTCAGGCGTGTCCAACTCTGTGCGATCCCATACACAGCAGCCCAACAGGCTCCCCCGTCCCTGGGATTCTCCAGGCAAGAACACTGGAGTGGCTTGCCATTTCCTTCCCCAATGCAGGAAAGTGAAAAGTGAAAGTGAAGTTGTTCAGTCGTGTCCGACTCTCAGCGACCCCATGGACTACAGCCTACCAGGCTCCTCCATCCATGGGATTTTCCAGGCAAGAGTACTGGAGTGGGGTGCCATCACCTTCTCCGTCACACCTACTAGAATGATGTAATTTAAAAAAACTGTAATAAGCAATGATAAAGATGTAAAGAAACTGAAACTCTTATCACACTACTATAGGGGATGCAAGACAGGGAAACCGCTTTGGAAAATAATTGGACAGTTCCTCAAAAAACATACAGTTCTTCTATGATCCAACAATTCCAATTCATAGTATATATTCAAAAGAAAAAAAAAACATAAGCCTACCCAAAATCTTGTAAATATATTTCATAGCAGGCTTATTCACAATAGCCCTAAACTGGAATCAATCCAGATATCTATCAACTACTGAATAAACAAAATGCAGTGTATCTATACAATGAAATAATATTAACTACTGATAAATTCTACCACATGACTAAATTTTTAAAATATTTTGCTAAGTGAAAGAAACCAGACTGAAATGATCATATATTGTAAAATTCTACTTATATAAAATGTGCAGAAAAGGCAAATCTACAGAGATAGAATATAGAATAGTATTTGCCAGAGGCTGCAGAGAGAGAATAAAGATTGAATATAAACATGCATAGAGGGTTTCTAGGCATGACAGAAATGTTCTAAAACTGAATTTGATGATTATTGTATAACTTCATAAATTACTGAAAATTATCAAAGTGTACATTTAAAACAGGTGAATTTTATTGTGTGTACATTATACTTCAGTAAACCTGCTTTTAAAAGTGTTTGAGAGAAATAGGTAACACAGGTAGAGCTGTAGTAAACCTGCTTTTAAAAGTGTTTGAGAGAAATAGGTAACACAGGTAGAGCTGTAGTAAACCTGCTTTTAAAAGTGTTTGAGAGAAATGGGTAACACAGGTAGAGCTGTAGTAAACCTGCTTTTAAAAGTGTTTGAGAGAAATAGGTAACACAGGTAGAGCTGTATTCTAGGAAATTGATCTGGCACTATATTTGCAGCACTGATGTAAGTTGGACCATAACGAAGGCTGAGTGCCAAAGAATTGATGCTTTCAAATTTTAGTGCTGGAGAAGACTCTTCAGATTCCCTTGGAAAGCAAGGAGATCAAACCAGTTAATCCTAAAGGAAATCTACCTTGAATGTTCACTGGAAGGACTGATGCTGAAGCTGAAGCTCCAATACTTTGGCTACCTGATGTGGTAAAGACCCTGATGCTGTGAAAGATTGAGGGCAGGAGGAGAAGGAAGTGACAAAGGATGAGATGGTTGGATGGAATCACCAACTCAGTGGACATGAGTTTGAACAAACTCCAGGAGAAAATGAAAGACAGGGAAGTCTGACATACTGCAGTCCATGGGGTCGTAGAGAGGCAGACACGACTTAGCGACTGAACAACAACAACAATGATTTTTGTAGCACTGATAGGAATAGGACAGAGTCAGGTGGAGAGAGCTCTATGAGAAATCTCTCACAACTGTCCAAGTAGGAGAAATGGAGATCTGAACTAGGAGAGGATCAATAGGAAGAAAAAAGGAAGGTCTAATAGGAGACATTGTCCAAGAAAGTAGAATTGGGAAGACATCGAAAGAACTGGATGAGTATGGTATGAGAGTAGAAAATCTTGGAACAATCCGTTTCTTGAAGAGGGAAGAAACAAAAAAATTATGTGTTCAGTGTTTTTAATGTTTTATAAGAAATAGATAGGGAAACAGTGGAAACAGTGTCAGACTTTATTTTGGGGGGCTCCAAAATCACTGCAGATGGTGATTGCAGCCATGAAATTAAAAGACACTTACTCCTTGGAAGGAAAGTTATGACCAACCAAGATACCACATTGAAAAGCAGAGACATTACTTTGCCAACAAAGGTCCATCTAGTCAAGGCTATGGTTTTTCCTGTGCTCATGTATGGATGTGAGAGTCGGACTGTGAAGAAAGCTGAGCGCCGAAGAATTGATGCTTTTGAACTGTGGTGTTGGAGAAGACTCTTGAGAGTCCCTTGGACTGCACGGAAATCCAACCTGTCCATTCTAAAGGATCAGTCCTGGGATTTCTTTGGAAGGAATGATGCTAAAGCTGAAACTCCAGTACTTTGGCCACCTCATGCGAAGAGTTGACTCATTGGATAAGACCCTGATGCTGGGAGGGATTGGGGGCAGGAGGAGAAGGGGACAACAGAGGATGAGATGGCTGGATGGCATCACCAACTCAATGCACATGAGTTTGGGTGAACTCCGGGAGTTGGTGATGGACAGGGAGGCCTGGCGTGCTGCGATTTATGGGATTGCAAAGAGTTGGAGACAACTGAGCGACTGAACTGAACTGAACTGAAGCTCCCCATTGCTCCATGAAAGTGTTGCTAGCTAAATAATAATTCTTTAATATATAGCCTGCTTCATATTTCCCTTACAATACCTAATCTTTATTCCAAATGAAATACTGAATCATATATACACTAAATTATTATTTTCTGGAGGATAGAGGTTAACAATAGGTGGATTGGGGAGTATTTTTATCACACTTTTATATAATTTATTTTCAGCAAACATGGATTATTTGTATAGCTAAATATTATTTTTAACTATTTTATATTGACCTATTGCTATGTAGCCAGGAAAAGATAATGTTGGACATACCAAGGAAATGCTTACATGTCTTTGCAATCTTTGTTGAGACATACTCACCTTTTTTTCTATATCAGGGCAAAAATATTTCCTTCTATGGAAGAGTTCAGTCAAAAAAGCTTGTTCGTGGAATTGTTTGTGAGGAAGGCTTTGTCATCGTTACTGAAAAAAAAACGAAATCATAATCCCTTTTCAGAGGGTCAGAATGCAGGCGGTTCCCCTGGTCACGTCTGTAGTTCTGGAATTCTGGAATACTCTAGTCTTTTTATTTTTTTCTTCACAATCCTATAGACCAGCTGTAAAGTCATGCATGCTTGTGCTAGAGTCTTAGATTTAGCACTTTTGGCAATTTATTCATTCTCCAGTCTCTTGTTTTTCTCGTTGGTAAACAGTGGGTTACCTGTTCTCCTGAGTTGTGGTCAGAACTGCAGGTAATTGAAGTGTTGGGCTTGTAGGAAATGCTTAATAAATATCAGTTGTTAAAATCATACACTGAAGTATGTTCTTTAGTTAGTAATATTGAGAGTATGTGACTTTGCTAAGACAAAACAAGGACAAATCTCCTGACCAAGATTAACAATCAAGTTGGAGCTATTTCTTCCTCTTCCATTAGTATTTTCCTACACACTCTGTGCCCCTTTAAAGCCAAAAAAAAAAAAAAAAAAGGCCCCAGTATAGGTGGCAATATCAGATTTGATTTC
The DNA here is from genome assembly GCF_029407905.1 of Bubalus kerabau. Taxonomy (NCBI): domain Eukaryota; kingdom Metazoa; phylum Chordata; class Mammalia; order Artiodactyla; family Bovidae; genus Bubalus; species Bubalus kerabau. The sequence continues at coordinate 9,476,458 of NC_073645.1, forward strand.
ACCCAGTAAGGGTTCCCACTCAGGAAAAGGAAAATGGATTGCAGGATTCCATTCCCAAAATACATGCTTACTTTTTAAAAAACTTTGTCATTTCAATGTGTTAATGTAATAAATGAACATGGTCAAGTTCCGTGGTGGTGGTATTAGAAAAAGACATGAACTTTGATGTCTCATGGGTCTAGATTTGACTTTTGACTCTAATAACTAATAGTATGACTGTGGGCAAGATATAGGCATCTGTACTCCTCTGTTTTCTTATCTGTAAGATGGAAATGATAATGCCTACCTTTTGGGGGTGTTGACGGTATCGAATACATGAGGTCATTTTATAAAGTTCTGAACACAAAGTCTAACACTTAGTCAAATATCTTCAAATAGATATTATTTCTTTCCTCTTCTTTAACATTCCCTTCCCCGTAAGTAATAATAAGGGTTCTTTTGGAAAGAGAATGGTTCAAAGCATATCATTAACATTTTAAGCTTAAAATATTATGAATTTTTTACAATGTTTATGTAACATTCTTAAGATGAAGACAACAACAATTTTCTTTCTTTCTCTGCCTTTCAACCAGTGTTGCCTTTTGCTCTCACCTCCTGCTTATGTAATTATGTGAATTATTCCTAAATAATCTTCTAGAGAAGAAAGCTTTGGCCAATCTGCTTTCACAAAATGGTGATGGGAGCAGGGTATAGGGAAAAAAAAAATTTGCTTTCTATCACCCAGTAGAGTTAGAACCCATGGCTAATTTCTCTGCAATAACTCCTTACCACATAACAAAATACTCTTTCTCTTGTCAACCTTTCTTTTTGAGCAATCAATTTTTTGACATCAGGGATAACCTCTAACTCAATCTCTTATCCTCTGTGACACAAAGTAGATACACAGAAGCCTTTGGAAAAAGCAGTTGAGGGTAATGATTAATAACCTTAACTTTTTATTTTTTTGTGTATTAGGGATAATTTCTAATTCATCGTCTTATACTCAGTGGCACAAAGTAGATATATGAAAACCTTTAGAAAAAGCAGTTGAGGGTAATGCTTAATAGCCCTAACTTTTGAGGTCAGAGTGACTTGGGTTCAAATTCTCCCCTTTTTACCTACTGCTAACAAGTAATGTTAGGAAAATCACTTAACATCTCTAAGACTTATTTATTATACATATTAAAAATGGAAATAACATTATCAAACTCATGTGATTATTGTAAAGATTAAATGGAAAATAATTTTCTCTAGGCTCAATAAATGATCAAATTATGAATAAGAATGAAAAGGAACACATTTTTAAATAGGAGATCCTAGAAAGTAAGGAGAACATTTGGCTCTTTCTATATCTTTATAAATTAAGATTTTGCTGTTCTTAAATTTCTGTCATTTCCTGGAGGCCTAGTCAATTTCTTTCTTGTCTTGGGTACTCACTCCCTAGACCTACCTCTTCAGATGTCTTCAAATTTTTTCTACTTCCTTTCAAAAATGTCTTTATCTTAAATTTCATCCTCTGCCTTTAAATTTAAAGGAACAGTTCATTTGTACTAATGGAAAGTAGACAAAACCATACCTTTAATGTCTAGCTTAGCTGAGAAGCAAGACAATGCTCATTTCCTCATAGTTCAAGTCCAGAGCTTTGCTGCAGGGGGTCTAAAAAATCACTCTTGAGCCAAGAACCGTATTTCTGGTCAGCTCAGTTCTTTTAGGAAATCTTGAAGAGACTGAAGTTGACATAACGAAGTTTATCCAAGAAGAAATAAGTGAGCAATGTAGAGATAAAAGATGAGTGTTAATTAATGGTTGTTAATGAGGGGGCTGTATGATACACAACAAAGTACAAGTCAATTATCTGCATTCAGTCCCTTCAATTGGAAAATGGAGATAGTGCTTATTGCCTGAAAAGTTGTTAGAGGTAAATATTATTTTTATGAAGTGGCTGGTATATAGTAGGCAACTGATAAATATAAGAAATATTAATGTTCTATATTTCTAGATACTAGCATGCATTTTAAAAATATATAACAGCCTTCCCTGAAAATAATAGGATAAACACATGGTAAGCCAAATGGATATCTCTACTCCTTATTCCTGGCAACAGTGGGGTGCTTATTAGGCAGACATTTTAAATTTCATTTAGAAAGAAAAAAAAATTTTTATGCTTTAATAGAAATCTCAGAAACAAAAGATGGTTCTAGAAAAGACATGGCAAGCAGGGAAAGGAAAATCAAGGAGTTTAAAGCAAACAAGAGAAGACCTAACCAACATATGGGCCTTGACAAAAGAGACCTAAGAAGAGATATGGTTTAAGAGACTGTTGGGCAAGAAGTAAAAAGGTTTGGTGACAGTCTGGATAAGAAGGAAGAAGGGGATGCTGTGTGTTTAAAAGATATGGGTGATAACAAAGTCCCCAGTCAGGACAGAGAATCTGAGCAAGTGATTTTTTTCTTTAGAATGAAAATACATTTGATCTACATCAAGCTAATTGTATTTATTCAATGCATCTCAATGCTGCTCAAATGAAAAGAGCAGAAATTTGGGGAGAGAGGAGGAAAAATGTATAATTTGCACGTTGATTGGTAGGAAAAAATTACAGCTGAGTATTCAGATTTGGCTCATTTAATAGTAGCTATATAATGTTTGATTTGAATAATGGATTAATTAGTCTAATTTTCACTCTATACTGATTGTAATTTTTTTAAAAAAACAGATATTATTTTCTTTACCTCTTCAGTGATTGTTAATGTTGTCTTGGAAAAGCCAGGAATGTGGGAGGAATTTGTGGCAAATGAAGACAAAGCTTGACTCCTAGAGTTCCATGTAGTCTTTAATATGCATTGTCTCACGTTTTAAAATCCTATATAATCTCAGTTCTGCTAAGGGTTAAGTCAATTTACCACAGTAAAGAAAATATTCTCAATATGAATTTATTTCCTTTGAATAGCCAAGGAAAGGTTAAAACTTTTTATTTCTTTCTATAAAATAATAGGTGATTTATAAATGGCTAAGATATCATAAGATATTTGCTTGCTGAAATTTTTTTCTATTTAAATAGCAAGAACATTTCAAAGGGAAAAGCATTAGATTAGAGAAGGGTAGAAGATCCAATCTTTGATTGGATTCCAAACTTATGCAAAGTTTCCAGTCTTTATGAAAGGTAATATAAAAGTCAGTTAAATATCACTGTTTATCACTCTACATACATTAAAAATTTGCTCAACTCTTTTTTTTACACAATTTAAAGTGTTTGATTTTGCTATTCACTCCCATCCCATATATGTACATTTAATTATTAATTGTTCTAAATTTCACTCACCTGGCTGGCAGTCAGAGCCTTGGTATGCAATCCAAAAGAACATATACAGTACCTATTGACTGGCAAGTTATATGACTTATCTTTATTTGTGTTTTCTCATCTTGATTAAACCTGTCCTTAAAGTCTCTACAGGGCTGATTAGGGGTGGGGAAAGGAAAATAAAAAGAAAAGGAATTAGATAAATGTGTAAACTGAAGAAATGCTTCAAACTCCATTGTGATGTCATTATTCCTAGCCTTGATGGGATAAAAATACTATCTTAATCCACTAACAACTAATTTTTGGTAAATAAATGTCTAATATATTGCTAGTCTCCTTTGTTAAGGAAAAGAGAAAGAAAAGAAGGCACAGTAGGATATCAGCAAGACAAAGATCAAAACCCAGAAACATAGAGCACTAAATGCATTATCTAACCTGCTTGTAAAGGTTATCAAGAGCATACCAAAGATTAAAAGCAGAATTTAACTCTTTAGTCAGGCATCATACAATGTACTTGGAAAATATAACTGAATGGAGAGAAACAAGTAGTAGTATTAACAGCCTTTACCTGTAAAAGCCCAGGATGAATCCTGGTTTGGATGGAATTTATTGTTGTTCCTTTTACATTTTGATCAACCCTTATCTTTATCACCCATATTACTTGATGTGGTCTGGTGCTAGAATCCCAGTCTGGCTTTCTCCTGAGGTTAAAACCCAGCATCAAAGGATTCATTGGCTATGTTCCCTGAATGCTATAAGAAATTCTGTTAATTTTCTTTGGAGGTAAATGCGGAGAGTGTGAAGAGGATGTCTGGATGTGTGACTTAGGGAAAGTGTTACTGAAAGACTGAGAAAGTTTGTACCTTAGATAGAAAGTGATAGAACGCGAACTCCACCTCTCTTATCTCTAGGTTCCTTCTAAAAGATTTTTCACCCCAACCCACATGAAAGGTGTGTGCATGTGTGTGTTTGTGTGTAATAAGTTTCTAGGGTTTAGAAATATTCTGCATAATGTCTTTGGAGCAGGAAGTTAATCACCACTCCCATCTTTCCCTGAAGAATTCAAGCTACTCCTCCCCAGGAGGTAAATGCCCAAATTCCTTCTAATGTGATCTGGAGATATGGCAGGCATGGTGGCCCAACTCCACTTCTAATTAGGTGGGTGGCTTTGGCAAATTCTAGCCCTCTCTCAAGAGCAGAATCTGCTAGGTAAAATGAAGGTATGCCACCTGCCTTCTTGCCTTGATGCATTTTTTCTTCACTCCTCCCCCCAGCTCCACTGAAGTATAACTGACAAACAAAATCATATACATTTAAAATATACAACAATTTGATATACATACATATTGTAAAATGATTGCCACAATAAAATTAGTTAACACATCAATCACCTCACATACATTTTTTTTTCTTTTGTGAAGAGTACATTTAAGATTTACTCTTTTAGTCCATTTCCAGTATACAGTGGTATTGTTAACTATAATCACCATGTCAAATGTTAAATTCCCAGAACTTATTCATCTTATAACTGGAAGTCTGTATCCTTTGACTAATACCTCCATTGCCCTCCCCACTGAGTCCCTGGCAATCATCATTCTAATCTCTGTTTTTATGAGTTCAAGTTTTTTAGATAACACATGAAAGTGAGATCATACAGTATCTTTCTTTGACCTATTTTTTTAGCATAACGTCATCAATGTTCATCCCCATGTTGTCACAAATGTCAAATTTCCTTTTTTAAATAGCTGAATAATATTTTGTTGTATATATAGTGTGTATATATATATCTATCTTCTCTATCCATTCATCCCTAGTGGACATTAAGACTGTTTCCATACCTTGGCTATTGTAAACAATGCCACAATGAACCTGGGAATGCAGACATCTCTTAGAGATAATGTTTTCATTTTCTTTGGATATATTCCCAGAAGTGAGATGGCTGGATTATATGATAATTCTATTTATAAATTTATTGAGGAAACTTCATCCTGTAATGGCTATATCAATTTACATTCCCATCAAGAGCGCATGAGCATTCCCTTTTCTCCACACTGTCACCAACACTTATCTCTTGGTTTTTCTTTTTTCTTTCTCATAATAGCCATCCTAATAGCTATGAGGTAATATCTCATTGTGGTTTTGATTCCCATTTGTCTGATGATTAGTGATGTTGAGCATCTTTTCATATAGACCATTTATATGTCTTCTTTGGAAAAATGTCTAGTCGGGTCCTTTGCCCATTTTTAAATTATTTATTTATTTAATTGGCTGTTACTGTTGAGTTGTATGGGTTCTCTAACTATTTTAGATATTAACCCTTTATCAGATGTATGATTTGCAAGTATTTTCTCCCATTCCATAGGTTGCCTTTTCACTTTGTTGGCTTCCTTTGTCGTGCAGTAGCATTTTATTTTTTATTTTTTTAGTTTGATATACTTCACTTGTTTGTTTTTGTTGCTTGTGAGGCATTTAAACTTCTGGGCAATATGACTGGTACAGAGCAAGCAGAAAATACAGTGTAGTCATTTCTCCTGATTATTTTTTGCTTGCTCACTTTTTTTTTTTTTTTTTTTTTTGCACTCAGCTACCTGAAAAGCTCTTCAATTAATTCACACTGTTTTGCAGTTTCTAACTAAGAATAAGACAGAAGAATAATTTTAGAAATGTGTACTCTCAATGAACAAAATTTTTAAAATTTTAAGTACCAAAATTTCAAAACTAAATAAATAAGATCACATTGAGTGAAAAACAATGGACTAAACAAAGCACTCGGTCTAAACCTTCCTTTTACCCCTCCTGCCTGGCTTACCTCTTTGAGTGTGGGCTGTTGGAATAGCTCCCAAACTGGCCTCCTTTCTTTGGTATAATCCTCTCTAATCCATCCTGGCTACTGTCAGTAATCTTTTGAAATGTGGATTTAATCCTGTCATTCCCAAGCCCTCCCTTAAAATTTTCTGTGCCTACCAATTTCCTTCAGCTTTAAATTCAACCTCCTAACCCTGGCATACAAGGCTCTTGGCCCCAGCTCTTTGCTCATGCCAGCCTTCTTTCTCCAAAGCCGCCTTTCTCCCTGTCTTTTCCCACCCCCCACAAATTCTAAACCATTTTGCTTAGTCCCTTTCAGTTTTTCCGATACACTAGACTTTCTCTGATTTCTGGGCCTTTTCAATGTTTTCCTTCACCTTCTTTATTGTTTAGTCACTCAGTCGTGTCTGACTCTTCGCGACCCCGTGGACTGAATCCCACCAGGCTCCTCTCTCCATGGGATTTCCCAAGCAAGAATACTGGAGTGGGTTGCCATTTCCTCCTCCAGGGGATCTTCCTGATCCAGGGCTCAAACTTTGGCAGGCAGATTCTTTACCGCTGAGCCACCAAGGAAGCCCCTATTACCAAGTCATTTCTATACTTACCAAGTTGTTTAAGACTTCACCTCCCCTGTGCAGCCTTCCCTGACATCTTCCTCCATCCCAGACTGAGTCAGGTCATCCACCTCAGAGCTCTCATAGCATCTACTTAGTTTCATCTTATTTTGTAAGAAACCATGTTACTTCTACTAGCAGGAGAATACCTTGAGGGCAGCAATTACAATCTTTTTAATCCCTGGGCATTGTGCAAAATAGATGTTCAACAAATACTTGCCAGGTAGCATAATTAAGGATAACTACACTTTATAGAGTGCAGAGGAGCCTGGTGGGTTATAGTCCATGCAGTCACAAAGAGTCGGACACAACTGAAGCGACTTAGCACATGCACACATAATTTATAGAGTGCTTATTAGATACCAGGAACTGTGTGTGAATTTTCTTATTTAATATTTTCAAAAACTTTCAAAAGAATATACTATTATCCCCATTTGATGAGTGAGGAAATTTTTATAAACTAGGAAGAAAGGGGAAGAGTAGAATTCTGTTGAATCTGAATATATTTTTTTTTCTGAATATATTTTCCATAAAATATTGCAAATTAGAATACATTGGATATGCTATAATAAATTATTTCCTGGAATATATCAAGCCAAATGCTGCCTCAGCTATTGCAAATGGCTAATGTTGAATACTTGTCATAGAAAGAGCTTAGTCTTCATCTTGAATTTAAAAGGTTGGGAGTAAAGAGAGTGGGTGGAATAGAAGTTTACAGAGGGAATACTTCACCCCAGGAGCTGAGGATGAAAGTGTTTAGGATCAAACCAAGGGAAGAACTACTAGGTAAATCCTCAACTGTAACTTTTCTAGTTCTTTTTAGGATCATACGCACTGTGAAATCAAAAGGGTTCCTCTTCCCACTTGCTCCCATATTATTCCCAAATTCCCTTTTCTATACATTGACTGAATTGAGATGTTTGAGATGTTGGCCAAAGGCCTCATGGAAATGTAGTGATATTAAAATTAGTTTTGCTAGTAAAGTACTCAGATTAAGGAATATGGTCTCTTTTGAGCGCCATGTCATTTGCCATGTCAATATCACATTCTGAGCCATGAATAGCAAGCACAGAGGTCAAATTTTTCTGATGAGCACAGTGCATAGCTGCATAATACAGGATCTGTCAGTGATTAGTCATGGACATCACTGTTTCCCCAAGTCCAATCAACCAAAGTAGGATGGATAACACAACCAAAACATTCACACTGTTATTTGTGTCTTACTAAGTTTAGTTTTGGATCACAAATTTTAGTACCTCAGCCCTCATGTTTTTAAAACAGACACCGAGAAAATATTCAAGCAGGTTAGCATTTTGCTGACAGCTGGAAAGCCTTAGGTATTTATTTCCTGCTCTAATTTTTTCAGCTACTTTAAATTTGTTATGATGGTAGGTTTGTAGTGACTGATACCCCATTGGTTATTTGTGCAATAAAACCTCTAAAACTCTGTAATGTGGTCATTCTCATCATGACAGTAGGTGGCTTACCTACAAGTGGAAGAAAAAATTTTCAAGTGATGATTTTTCTAGTCTTTTTTTTTTTTTTTTTTTTTAAGGCATACCATGTGGCTTCTGGGATCTCAGTTCCCCAACCATATTGAACTCAGGCCCTCGGCAGTGAAAGTGTGGAGTACTAGCCACTGGAATGCCAGGGAATTCCTGATTTCTCTAGTTTTTAAATTCAAGTCAGTTATTGAGCCTCTGTCATTTATAAGGCATATATTGTATTAATTATATATTTTTAAATTTATATCTAACTTAATGTGAATGATAGTTGTCATTCATTCTTGGGCTAGCTCTGCATTGGTCTCTGCATAAATTTTGTTGCATTTTATCCTCACAGTAATTCTCACAAGGTAAGAATGGCTCTTACTTTCCACTCTATTTTACAGGTGAGTTTATGATGCTGTGAAGTTAGGATACTTGCCTAAATTCACATAGTAAGGGGATCAATGTTTATTTTCCCCTAAAGCCTGTATTCCTCACATTAAAGAAACAATAAAGAGGAGCAGAAGTGTGAGCAAAGCATTATGTCAGCTCAAGTGAGGAGAGAGCCTTTTGATATGGGGATTCAATTAAGCTTCCTAGAAGATGGATATTTGTGAAATACTCATGGATATGGAAATGAGGTGAGGCATGTATTTGAAATACAAGCAAAAGCAAAAGCTAGAGCAAAAGTGAGAATATCCAAAATATTCCTGGAGAACAGTGAGTGGTAAGACTAGTTGGATTAAAATTATAAGGTATATTCTGGAAAAAAATTAGGGTCAATTGTCAAAGTCAAATTGAAGCTATATAGCCTTGTTTCATGGAGACTGAATCAGTAGCAAGTGTGGATAGATTAGAGTAGAAAGACTGGAAATAGTTCAAATGATTGTAAGGATTTTTGCTGTAAAACCTCATGCGAAGTGTAATGGAAACTCTGTCATTTTCCTTTACTCACTACTCACGCAATCCTCTGTATTCCAAATGTGTGTGCAGTTTTCCCACACTAAGCTATTCTGCAACTCCAGCTGGGAGTCCTACAATCAGTCAGACGCTGAAAATCCAGGTCGTTACCTGTACTTCTGACTGACGGATGTGAATCACAGATTTCCTATGACCAACTCCTTGGGTGGATTATTTTTCTAGGGTGGCTCACAGAACTCAGGAAAACAGTTTACCTACTAGATTTTCAGTATATTATAAAGGATATTAAAGAATAGGAATAAACAGTCAGATGAAGAAATTCAAAAGGTGAGGTCTCAAAGAGTCCCAAGGTAAGGAGCTTCTGTCCCTGTGGAGTTTGAGGACATCACTCCCCCTGCATGTGGTTGAGTGTTTGTTCACCAATCCAGAAGCTCTCCAAACCCCTGGAGAGATAATGAGCCCCTGAGAAGAGTCAACACAGAATTCTCAGTATAGATACATGTGCAGGATCTTACCACTTCATGGGAAATAGATGGGGAAACAGTGGAAACAGTGTCAGACTTTATTTTTCTGGGCTCCAAAATCACTACAGATGGTGACTGCAGCCGTGAAATTAAAAGACGCTTACTCCTTGGAAGGAAAGTTATGACCAACCTAGATAGCATATTCAAAAGCAGAGACATTACTTTGTCAACAAAGGTCTGTCTAGTCAAGGCTACGGTTTTTCCTGTGGTCATGTATGGATGTGAGAGTTGGACTTTTTGAAGAAGGCTGAGCGCCGAAGAATTGATGCTTTTGAACTGTGGTGTTGGTGAAGACTTGAGAGTCCCTTGGACTGCAAGGAGATCCAACCAGTCCATTCTGAAGGAGATCAGCCCTGGGATTTCTTTGGAAGGAATGATGCTAAAGCTGAAACTCCAGTACTTTGGCAACCTAATGCGAAGAGTTGACTCATTGGAAAAGACTCTGATGCTGGGAGGGATTGGGGGCAGGAGGAGAAGGGGACGACAGAGGATGAGATGGCTGGATGGCATCACTGACTCGATGGATTGAGTCTGAGTGAACTCCGGGAGTTGGTGATGGACAGGGAGGCCTGGCGTGCTGGGATTCATGGGGTCGCAAAGAGTCGGACACAACTGAGTGACTGATCTGATCTGATCTAATCATTACAATTGACCCTTAAACCATGAAGGAATTAAGGACACAGAGTGTGTGAGCTCAAAAATATGTATAAATTTTGACTTTCTTAAAACTGAACTGCTAATAGCATACTGTTGACCAGAAGCCTTACCAATAACACAGACAGTTAACATGTTTTTTTATGTTATATGCATTGCATACAGTGTTTTTACAGTAAAGTAAGCTAGAGAAAGTAAAATGTTATTAAAATCATAGTGAAGAGAAAACTTATTTATAATACTGTACTGTATTTAGCTATAAGTTCATCATGTTTACAAGATATATTGTCTGTCTGTACCTACATCAATATTGTTTTATATGAAAACAAAACACTCTAGATGTTATGCATATTACTAACACTAGACATAAAAAATAAAAAGATAATGTGAAAAAGTAATTCATATTTTTTACAGTTATAACAGTCAGGCAATGATAATGAAGAAGCTGCACTCTGATTGCTATATGGTACCTAGTGTAATTGATATAATTGCTTCAAAATAAACTTGCTTTTACATTATGAATGGTTGTAAGATTTTTATGGTATGCAATATTATAGTCATGTTCATAATATAGTGTTTAAAACATTGCTACATTTTTTTAAAAAACATTTACCTATGATGATAGGCTGATACATAGTTTCTTCAATTACAACTTATTAAGGAATTATGCTCACAAAATACTCCTTTATTCATTCATTTACTTAGTTATTCAAATAACTTTGGCTTTCTGTGCCCTTTAGTCAAACCAGACTATGTATGCTAATATAATTCTTTGAAAGCAAAGTTATAAAGTTGTAAGAAAACTAACACACTAATTTTATATTAAACATCACTTTATGTCTGTGTAAGGATAGACTAGTATCTACATACATACATTCTTAATTTTTTAAAACAACATTTTTAGGCTATGAAGTGGATCTACAAGTTTTTTAAATTGTTGCAAATCTTCCAAAAATTTTCCAATATATTTATTCAAAAAAATCCGCATGTAAGCAGTTTAAAGCCTATACAGTTTAAAGCCACGTTGTTTAAGGACCAAATGTATTTGACATTTGACAATACATAGATGTGAATACGGGGGAATGATAACATTAATAACAGAATTAGAGTGATTCCAAATAGTGAGCTATCGACATTCTGAATTCATAGAATGGATAGTTAACTAAGGCCACTCAGTGATTGGATCTCCTGATACATACGCCTATGCTCAACTCTATTCTGCTTTTCTATCAACTCCTGATACCATCTTTATAAAAGAAAAAAAAGAAATATATACTTCAGTCCCTGAACTGGCATGTGGGCATGTTATAAACAGACAGTAGGAACTTTCCTTGATTTTTAGTGGATCACAGAGATGATCAATTGCTAAGAATTTTTCAGGAATACACTGTTTGCATCCTGTATGAAATTTACATCTTACATTTGAACCAAATAAATACATACTGAACGGTGTTTTGAAAATGAGATCTCAAAGTTCAGATGAGTCTTTATTGTAGAAAAGATTAATAGAGCAAAGAAATGCGGTGATTTAGGCTATACCTGCCTAGTTTTAAGAGGACTGGCTGCTTGCTTCCTTGGTCTCTGGGAGGTTATGCTGTCATGTAAGAAGCTCTATTGCTCTGCTGGAGACATCACATGGAGAGTTATTGAGACTACAGGGAGAAAAATACGGATTCATCTGAGCCTTGCTTTTCAATCATTCCCATCAAAATGCAAAGGCGTTCCTGATGGCTCAGTGGTAAAGAACCTGCCTGCCAATGCAGGAGATGCAGGTTTCATCTCTGGGTCAAGAAGATCCTCTGGAGAAGGAAATTGCAACCCACTCCTGTATTGTTGCCTGGGAAATTCCGTGGACAGAGAAGCCTGGAGGGCTTCAGTGTAGGGTGTCCCAAAAGAGTCATACATGACTTAGCGACTTAAGGACAATAGCATCCAAGTGCTCAGCTCGTGAGTGAAACCGTGTTAAATCCTCAAACCTGCCCAGCTACCAGCTGAATCTCACCAAGTAACCATGTATTGTGTGATGAGCCAGCCAATTGAGCGCTGCCCAACTTCCTGGCCCACAAAATCAGGAAACATCATAAAATGGATGTCAGTTTAAACTACTAAATTTTGGGGTTGTTTGCTACACAGAAATATATAATCAGAACACAGGAAGTGATTAATTTTGTCTGACTCAGAAAAGCGTCTTCAAATGAAGTGAAATCTGAGTATGGTTTGTAAGGGTAAACAAGGGGATTACCTAGGCAACTAATGGAGAAAAAGCACTCCAGTTGATGGAAAATGTGAGAGAACTCGGAGGAATTTGAAAGAGTTTGGTATATTAGAATTTCTCAGTATTTTAAATAGTAGAGAAGAGGAATAAATGGGGGTGACTGCGGATTAGGTTACATAAAACTATATTCTCCCCTCCTCCCCCAAAACACTCACATGCTAATCTTTTTATATCAGACATATTTTTTATAGGAAGTGTTTAGGAGGGTATTCCAATAATCCAAAGAAAGATTTAAAAGACCTAAATACACCACTGAAAATAAAGATTAAGTAGTTTAAAACCTTGAATCATGTTAGAAATGGGTTCAATGGATATAGAAGGAAGAATTAAGAAAAAGTATTGATTAAATTCCACCCCCCCCCTTTTTTTTTTTGGTTTGGTGATAGAATGGATGCCACCAATTGAAAAACTGAGATAGAAAGAATAGCAATTTAGACATTTACATTCAAGTTTGGTTTTAGGTATATTGACTTTGAACATCTGTGGGTCTTCAGGGTGGAGAGACATGTTCAGTCAGCAACTGGATGAAAAGATTCTATAGCTTACGGGTAACTTTAAAACACGGTCGCAAAGAGTCAGACACGACTGAGCGACTGATCTGATCTGAACTTTAATACACGTACACACATACATAACATGCATATATGTATATTTAGATATATGCATATATTTTGAATACACACATACACTGAAATCATCAGTGTGTAAATGGTGGTTAAAACAGAAAGCAAAGTTAGAATTGCTCAAAGAAAGTAGGTGAAGTGATAATTGAGAATACAGACATGAGTGAAGCCCAGCAGGCAAGATATGGAGAGAAAAATATATCCACATAATCCTAGAAGATCCAGTCAGTAAAATATGCTGTGTTGCGAAATAGATTGTTCACTTGAGTTGCTTAAAACTCACTTCACCCACCCAATAATCGAGACTTTATTTCAGTGTGCATGAGATTGGGATACTAATAATATCTAAATGTTATGTATATCTAAATAACTGTGGATTTAGGTCTGGGGGTGGCAAGACTATAAATATATATAATTACATTTTTTCCTATATATGTATATTTTTTATATACTGTTCACATGCTTTTAAAATAGCCTTTTCACCAACATAATATGAAAAATGATATACTTGCCTTCACACTGAATTATCAAATTGCTTCTTTTCAATTCAGTATCACAAGCCAAAAGAAATACAAATAGTCAGACTTTATAAAGTAACAGCATGTTTCTAAAGTTAAGAAAACAAGTTAGAAAAGTATCCAATTAATGCATATGGCATTGAGAATTTTCACGAACGAAGTGGAAACTGAGAAAAGAACTAAATTTTACTTTATTAAGAACTATCTGTTACTGTCATTCTCAATGAGAAGTAAATGTTTTCACTGAAACACCATTACTCATAAGCAATTTGCTTGAATCTCCATAACTCGGATAATACTAAGCTCTTTTGAGAAGAGACAATTCTAAGATGTGACTTGAATCCATATTTTTGTTTTAGAGGAGATATATGATTATTTTTACTCATGTTTCTGGGGATTAGGATTTGGGAAGAAAAAACTTCCACTTCATTTCTTATTTTTTTCTGAGCCCTTCAATCTCCTTTAAACGGAATATGGTCAATTCCTAGTTGTGGAATAACCACAAGACAATTAGAAGTTAAATTGTTGAGCAGCCTGCATCAAATTGAAGTCTCTCCATTTTAACTATTTTATTTTTAGCATCTGAAGCAGTCTGTAGCTCTTCTAGGCTATAATCATGTTTATTTAAGAGTAGTGCCGTCCTCAGTGAGAAAATAAAAACCTACCAGAACTGCTGTAACTGAACAGAAGAAAATAGGGAGATGAGTAGTATGTTCAGTATACTTTTCAGTTTATGATTTCCTTCAAATTACTGTACAGATATTTCAGCTGAGTCCTAGGTCTCCATGTCTGAAAGGATTTCCTTTGCATAATGTCATGAATATGTATATCTATCTCGATTTAAAAAGTTATCCAAGATTTTTACTTTCAGAAAGTTGAGTCCGTAAAGTGCTGAAAATGCTGTTTTATTTTGCAAATCATTCTAGACAGTCACCATGTCTAAAACTGGTTGTTTTTTTAAAACAAAAACATACAGGTAAAGTAAATATGAATGACGATCCTTTACTATATCTTTTTTTTCCCTGAGAGAAAGGACTAGAGCCTAGGAGAAGTGTTTGCCCATTCAGAAAGAGGGTCTCTGCAGAAACTCATCACTATCACCATCACTGTATTAGCAAACATTCCTTAATTGATTACTCTGTCCAGCCTCTGAATTATACCCTTTATCTGAATTTTCCTCTTCAATGGTCAGAACAACTTTATTCCTTAGGTGATATTACAATTCCTATTTTTTTTACTAATCGGTGAAATGGGTTTTAAGTAGCTAAAATATGCCTTTTATTAATGTAAATTGGCAAAGCTTTAACTTTAGCAAATCTCATTGCACATCCTTAACCCAGCGTCATTTTAATGATGTAAAGAAAATCAAAATAACAAACTGGAGTGGGTTGCCATTTCCTTCTCCAGGGGATCTTCCTAATCCAGGAATCAAACCCAGGTCTCCTGCATTACAGGCGGATTCTTTACCAACTGGCTATCAGGGAAGCCCTCTTGTTGCTTGTTCAGTTCAGTCACTCAGTCGTGTCCGACTCTTTGTGACCCCATGAATCGCAGCATGCCAGGCCTCCCTGTTGATCACCAACTTCCGGAGTTCATTCAAACTCATGTCCATCGAGTCATTGACGCCATCTAATCATCTCATGCTCTGTTGTCCCCTTCTCCTCCTACCCGCAATCCCTCCCAGCATCAGGGTCTTTTCCAATGAGTCAACTCTTCGCACGAGGTGGCCAAAGTACTGGAGTTTCAGCTTCAGCATCAGTCTTTCTAACCTTCGTTTAAATGCAGGCAGGGTAAAGAAATAGCCCATTGCTCTGTCTTAGGTCAAATCCTCACCGGGAAGCACTGTTACCTTAGACAAATCTCATCCTTCACTTTTGTCATCTGACAAAGGACAACACTATGAGCACTTTTCTTCTGGGTTGTTGTAAAGAGTAAATTAAGCAGAAAGTGTAATTAAATAGCATATTACCCAGGGCATAAAAAGTCTTCAATCAAATTTCAAATGCTCTTATTTTGACTTGCTGTTATTATCATCATTATACATTTCAAAATGTAACAGTTCAATGCCACATTTCAGTTTGGTTCACCAAGTACTATGGGATCAATAGTATCCCAGTTCTAAGGGTAGATATTAAACAAATATAAAAGTGCTTTTCCATTTTGGAAACACAACAAACGGGTATTTAAAGAAATAATTAAAGGGCATTCTAAAGATGGTATTTGGGTAACCACTAAATTGAACACAAGCTAAATATAGTAAAGGTGATGAGTTGTCAAGGATGAGATGTTATCACAAAAGGTGTTATTGAAGTGATCAATCTTGAGATGGGAAAGGCTGCTAGCTTCTTGAGTGATAGCCAGGTGATGAACTTAACCATACAATTGTTTTGTCACTTAAAAAAAAAATCTTTAAAACCTATGAGTAATATTGGATATCACATCAAAGTGTTGGTGAATAATAACTGTAGATAGAGGAGCTGAGGAGTGATATGAGAAAATTGGTGACAGAAAGCCAGGCTACATAGGAAGGCAGAAGCCTAGTGGGAGAAACGTTGGTTTAGGAGGGTTCTGAAAAATCAGCTCAGATTTGATGAGAGCCTGGTACTATCATGGTGACAGAAGAAATGAAGACGTATTAGGTTTCTGACTGACCTGTAGGAATGACTCCATTGGTGAATTTCAGGCTGGAAGAAGGCAAAGCCAGTTAAGTCGTGGTGCTATTTTGGTGTGCCCTGTAGAGTCACCTCAAATCTGGAGGAGGTGACTGCTGACATAGTGAGTATATAGACTTTTTGAATATGCAGATATTAGTTTTGTTTTTCTGCTATCAATTCTCTCTCAACCCTGTGAGCTTTTGAAGCAAGAACCTTTTGCCATCACTAACACTCTACACTATGGTGAAGCTATTACAAGCCTGGGTCACCTGCATCAGAATTGTTTGAGTTGCTTCCAAAAACTGTGTATTTCTGGGCACTACACCATGCCTACCAGGCCAAAGTCTCTGCCAGTGGTCTCTGAGAATCCAGAGTTGTATCACATTCTTCAAATTATTCTTATACATCCCAGATTTGACATCCACTGCTTTGTGGAGATAAGTTTAGAAGAGGAACGAATCATGTCTGTGCGCCTATGTAGGCCTGTAGGCTTCTCAAAGACAATATATCCTTTGCTCTAGCCACAATAATTTTGTCTTGCTTGAAAGAACAAATCATGCCACAATAATTTTGTGCTGCTTGAAAGAAAAAATCTTTGATTTTCATTTTCACAGCTCTGTGGATGGATTAGGGTTTGACAAATTTGGGCTGGGTTGGACTGGACAAGGCCTTTGGCTTCTGGTCCAGTCAAGTCAGTTCCATATATCTCATTCTGAAATGTTTCTATGGAAATGGCAGAAGTGCAAGCACCTTTCAAGCCCACTAATACCCACATCCCATTGGTTAGAATGAATCACATGGGCAAGCTCAAAGCTCAAAGAAACTATACTCCGCCTGCCATAAAGCCATGCAAAGGTATGAATTCACAATACCACTAGAAGGGAATGATAACTTAGGACCCATAAGTCAATTACAACAGTTGGGGACTGTTTTAATCATGCTTGTATTCATACTTTCCAAGTGATTCTTTGGCACATAGTGGTGATTTTAAAAAGTGTTTTTGAAGTGAACAGCATAGTTGTTACTTTCATCAATGTGGCTAAAAGGAAATGGTGAGAAGAACCATAAAAATAGCACATGAGCCAGAGATATTCATTGCAAACTGTGCATACTGATATTCAGTTTGCATCTCAGAATTTATTTGTAAAATCTTAAGAGTTACCTCATTTTTTTATTCTTAATTATATATTTATATACACATATAACACAAAATTTGCCATCTTAACCATTTTTCAAATGCATAGTGTTTTTCAGTAGTGTTCAGTTCAGTCGCTCAGTCGTGTCCGACTCTTTGCGACCCCATGAATCGCAGCACTCCAGGCCTCCCTGTCCATCACCAACTCCCGGAGTTCACTCAGACTCATGTCCATCGAGTCAGTGATGCCATCCAGCCATCTCATCCTCTGTCGTCCCCTTCTCCTCCTGCCCCCAATCTCTCCCAGCATCAGAGTCTTTTCCAATGAGTCAACTTTTCCCATAAGGTGGCCAAAGTACTGGAGTTTCAGCTTTAGCATCATTCCTTCCAAAGAACACCCAGGGCTGATCTCCTTCAGAATGGACTGGTTGGATCTCCTTGCAGTCCAAGGGACTCTCAAGAGTCTTCTCCAACACCACGGTTCAAAAGCATCAATTCTTCGGCCCTCAGCTTTCTTCACAGTCAGTAGTGTTAGGTACATTCATATTGCTGTGCAATCAATTTCAAGGACTCTTTTTATCTTCTAAACTGAAACTCTGTACCCATTAAACAACTCCCCGTTCCCCCTCCCCCAACCCCTGACATCCACTGTTCTGTTTTTCATTTCTATGAACTTAACTACTTTAGGTAACTTTTACAGGTAGAATCATACAGTGTATGTCTTTTTGCTCTCAAGATTCATCCATGTTGTTGTTCACTCATGTATCAGAGTTTCTTTTCTTTCTAAGGCTGAATAGTACTCTATTGTATGCACAGACCATGTTCAACTGTTGACAGATATTAGAGTTGCTTCCATATTTTGACTAATATGAATAATGCCGCTATGGACAACAGTATACAAACTGCCTTGTTCTTAAAATCACATTGTTGATAGACTGTGCCATGTGTGGCCATTAAGTCAATTTCTTTCCTATTACAAAAATCAAAGCAACAAAAACATGAGATCAGGACAGGAATTGGCAAACTATGATCTGTAGGCCAAATCCAACTCACTTCCTATTTTTGTTCAGCCTACAACTTAAGAATTCTTTTCATATTTTTAGACCATCCAAAAAGATGAAAAAGAAGACTATGACATGAAAATTCCATGAAATTCAAATTTCAATGTCCTTGAGTAAAGTTTTATTGAAATACAGATATTATAATTTACATACTACCAACAACTGCTTTTGCAAAAGACAGCAGAATAGTATGGCTCCAACAGAGACAGTATGGCCTGCAAAGCCTGAATATTCATTACCGGTCCCTGTACAGAAAACGTTTGCCAACCTCTGCTGCAGAAATCAGTCACAAGAAGCATCAAAGAACAGCTTAGAAGTTGTTTTCTTCTCACAGATCATTGATGCAACGTTTTAGCAAAACATGTTTGACAGACTTAGTTATTGTAAATCTGAGAAGTGTTTCTAATTCTCTGTGACATATCATTGAAGGCATTAAAGCCAGGTCAGTTGTATAAATGCTATTTCAAATAAACTAAATGGTTGTGTGGCATAATGTCCTCTTGAGAATACCACCATGGCTCCAGAACATGCATCAAGCTGGAGACTGTAGAATCAATAGGACACCAGGACAGCTCAAAGAGAGCATGTAGGCTGGAGAGGAGACTCTGAACAAGTTTCGAGTGAGAAAACCTGGGGCCCAGGAGCCCTGAAGGTGATCTGTGGAAAGGAGTATTGCAGTAGCAGGTCTCTTTCTGCTTTTTTCCAGAAGTCCCACTAGAAATTTTAAAATACGAAGTATGTTATTTAAAATAAACTGGACACATTAGGAATTAATTATAATAATTAGCAATCTTAACTATGTGCCATGCTAAGCTGCTTTAGTCATGTCCGACTCTTGTGATTCTATGGACTGTAGCCCGCCAGGCTTCCCTGTCCATGGGATTCTCCAGGCAAGAATGCTGAAGTGGGTTGCTATCTCCTCCTCTAGGGGATCTTCTGACCCAGGAATCAAACCCTGGTTTCTTACATCATCCAAATTGGCAGGCAAGTTCTTTACCACTCGTGCCACTTGGGAAGCATATATCCCATGCATTGTACTAAACCTGTTGTATGTAGGTGTAGTTTCATTTTATCCTATCCCCAAATCCTGTAAAGGTAGGTATTATTTCTCTCTCTCTCTCTTTTTTTTTTTTTTGTAGTTTCAGTTCTATGGGTGCAGGGATTTTTTTTTAATGTTTTTTATTTTAATGTTTTTTTATTGTGGTAAAAGTCACTTAATATAAAACATACTAATTTAACCATATTTAACTGTACATTTCAGTGGCACTAAGTGCGGAAACATTGTTGCGCAACTCTCACCATCACCCGTCTCTTGAATTTTTCACTTTCCTAAACTGAAACTCTGTCCCCATTAATCACTAACTCCCCACTCCCCCTCTCCATATCCCCATCACCCCTTGGCCTCCAGCATCTACCAATATATTCTCTGACTCTATGAATTTGACTATTCTATGTACTTCATATAAGTGGAATCAAACAGTATTTTTATGCACTTGTATATTGGAATGCATTTTAAGGTTAACTTAATATATGTCCTACAAACAGATTATACCTTCTTTTTTTTTCTCCGTGTTCTATACAGTAGGTTCTCATTACTCATCCACTATATATTATTATTCCTGTTAACTAGGGAGGAATCTGATGCAGAATGAGGTCATACAGCCAGCCCAAGGCAGAGTGTTCTAAGGACCAGAAATCTATATCTTAACCAAGCTTTTCAAGTGATTCCAACCAGGCTCAACACACAGAAGGCTGTAAACACTGTGAGCAATTGAAAAATACTGAAGTAACCCCTAGAAACGCCAAACAGCGGAGTCAATCTTTAACAACAAACTGATCTCACCCAGAGATTTCTTCAAACAGTGATAAAATGGATTGGTGCTTGTAAATAATATATTGTCAAAAAGCAAAGCAGAGAAGAACACATACTAGAGCCTGGGAGGGTGGAAGCTTCGAGGCTCCAGAGCTTGGTAATCCATGTCAGGGACCTCTCCTAGTGCACTCTGAGATTACACGTTAAGGGTTCTCAGTGTCCTCACTCCATGATTCTGAGGCTCCCACCCTTCACCTGCCCCTTTGTTTTCTCCTTTCACCAAGGTCTGCGTCACTGGAATTCACTTCACACAATTGCCAGTGATCTTCAATTGTTCTCCAGTCTTTTCATAAGTTCCAATCTGTCTCCATTAAGCTCTTCAATAAAACCCTAAACCCTGTGAAGGACAAGAACTTTATTTTCTAAGCTTTTGGAATCTCTCTCCATTCCTTTCTTCTCCCCACCTTCTCCAGCTTCCCTACCTTCACTCTCCAATTTATGGAATATGGGTGGGTATAAGTACGTTCTAGCACTTCACAGGCTTTAACACCCATCTGCACAAGTCCTGTGACATAGTCAGCTAACCAACTTGAAGACAATACTTGTCCCTGTAAACTTTCTCTAAAATTCACTATGTCTTCCAGCTCAGGCATGTTCCTCTTAGCATTAGCAAGGCCTCCTAATAGATCCTTTACCTGTTGGGTAATTTTCATTTTAATGAAACTAAAGGGGAGTGGTCCCCTTAGACACTGCAGTCAATGTACCCTCTGAAGCTTGTTACCGGATCAAGGTCTCCCCTCAGCTGCTGTGTTAAATACAAATTTGTGATCTCTACAGTAGGATATGGCAGGTAGTATAGCTTAACTCTTAAAAGCACAAGCTCTGGACTTGAAATGATTATGATTGAATCCTGGTTCTACCATTTACCTGTTGGGAGACTTAAGCAAGTTGCTTAATATTTTTGGAATTCAATTTGCTCATCTGTAAAATGAAGCTAATAGCAGTACCTTCTTAAGACAGTTTTGTGATAATTCAATGTGAAAATGTCTATTAACTCAAGCACTGTTCTATAGTATCTTGTTCATAAGAAACCTATATCGATCTGTGTTCATCATCACTATCAGCATCATTATGCTGGTAGTAACCAAATTTATATTTGAAACACTCTTGTACTCAGCCCTGAAAATCCAGTCTAACGCAATCATTTTGGAGATCCCTCAAGAAGACCAACACTTGTTTTTCTTCCTCATATATTTTTTGGTTGCCTGTGTCCAGATTCCTTTCTTAGCCCCCATCTCAGTTTATCCAAAACCCTAGCAAGAACACCGTATCTCTAAGAGACCATGTCACATCTTTCAAAGTGGATGAGATTTTCCCCTCCTTTATAGAACTATTTTTGGGAAGCAGGGGGGAAATAGTATGAAAGTAATTTATAATCACTAATCAGTCCTGGGTGTTCATTGGAAGGACTGATGTTGAAGCTGAAGCTCCAATACTTTGGCCACCTGATGCAAAGAACTGACTCATATGAAAAGACCCTGATGCTGGGAAAGATTGAGGGCAGGAGGAGAAGGGAACAACAGAAGATGAGATGGTTGGATGGCATCACCAACTTGATGGACATGGGTTTGGGGGGACTATGGGAGTTGGTGATGGACAGGGAGGCCTGGTGTGCTGCGGTTCATGGGTTGCAAAGAGCTGGACACGACTGAGCAACTGAACTGAACTGAACAATTTATTATGTTATTACATATACTTTTCCTCAAATACCTCTTATTAAATATCTGTAAATAGTGGGAATGGATATTGAGTCATGCTATTCAAAATTTTATTTTTCTGATTCCAAAATAGAGTCACAAAAGAATATTTTGTCTAATTCTTGGTATTAATTAGGACATTTGTTACAGACCAAAAAAAAATTAAATTTAAGTAAGAGAAGGCGGCTTTTTTTTATCATAGGATGTTAGAAGTGCCTCTCAGAACTCAATTCTCAAAGAGGGGCTAGAACCAACATTTAAAAAATTGGAAGGACTTTGTTCACATTCTCCTGAATGGTACTCAGAGTGCCCATGGCTGAGGCGCCTTGGGAACTTGTCAACAATTGTGGTGGTGTTTATTTGAGGGGCTTAACTGCTCAGTGGACAACTACAACTAGAACTAGAGGAGACAGCCTGATTTGCTCAGTAGATGTCAAAATACTCAGAAGAAGTCACATTCAGCAAAAGCTTCTGGGCCCTATGGGAGATGAAGTATCTAAAAAATATAGCATCATAGCCTAGGTAGGCATCACATGATAGTTAATTCATTTGGGAGCAAGACATGGGACTATAACCCTTGGTTCCCAAAATTACTTATGAGAGAAACTGAAGGTAAAATAAGCTTAATTTGTGGCCCACATATATCCATGGAGTGAAATTTAAGTGAAGTTATATTAGTACTTCATGCATTTATTCTAAGAAATGGAAATATTTGCATTATGTAGAAGTTAAGGTTGTAATGGAAACCCCAAACACCACTTACCTAGATGTAGACATTCTAGATTTTAGACAACCAATCAATTTTAGTGGCATGACATACTGCAATGTTTTTAACAACATTCATTATCATCTCTTATATTGTCCCAAGACAATTTCTAGGTTGTGTTTGGTTGGAATCAATAGGGTACCTACTAAGTCTGAAAAGACAGGTGGATATATAGTACATGATTTATTAATGCATTCTAATATCTCATAAAATAATCTATGCACATGGACTTTATGGACACCTTGTATTTTTCTATTCCCTTATCCTTAGACAGTGTGAAAACCATCTTGACCATCCTGTTCATACCCCTCCATTCCAGCATTTATCATGGTGGATTGTTCCTCTATATCAGCTCTTCACCTCCCGTAGATAGCAAATGCTTTGCAAGCAGAACCTTTCTTATTTACCATTGTTTTCTCTCTCACACATACACTCACCTTTAATTAGTTTCCCAAACTTTATATTTCTCTGTGGATATTTCTTCCCCTTCCCCTCTCCCTGTCTCTGTTTTTCTTCTTGGCATACCCCATGACTCTGGTTCTCTCTGCTCTGACTCTCCATCAAGCCAAGGGGTCACGATGATTTCTTGCCATTCCTTCCTACTAGGGATAGTTCTCAGAATTTCTAGTTATTCCTCAGTTCTGCTCACATATTGACAACTAGCCCCTTCATTAAATTCTTTTCAATAAAACCCCTCTGAATGGAATTCTGTTTCCAGCTGTCATATTTTTTGAAGTATATAGGCTTTGTTATTTTACCTTTTCTCCCAACTTGTAATGTATTTTAAAATCCAGCATCCTCAAAGTTTCCACAGTCAACTCAGAAGATTGGTTCCAGGTAGAGAAAAGCTGTTCAACTACCTTGCTTTAGAATTTGGAACACATTCCTGCTCAGTAAATCAGTTTGGAAGTGTTAGGACCAAATATTAACAATGAAACTTCCTTCTTACTTTCTTTCCTTCAGAGTAAAGGTAAAAATAAGACAAACCAGAAGCTGTTCTCCAATCTGTGACCTATAGAACACTATTAAATCATCATGTCAAATTAAAAAAAAAAAAACAGTAGCTAATTAAGCTCCCTATAATTAAATTGGGGCTTTCCTGGTGGCGTAGAGGTTAAAGCTTCTGCCTGCAATGTGGGAGACCTGGGTTCAATCCCTGGGTCGGGAAGATCCCCTGGAGAAGGAAATGGCAACCCACTCCAGTATTCTTGCCTGGAGAGTCCCATGGACGGAGGAGCTTGGTGGGCTACAGTCCACAGGTCGCAAAGAGTTGGACACGACTGAGCAACTTCACTTTCACATAATTCTAAATTCACTTCCTCTAAACTCTAAATGAATTTAGAGTTATGTATCTTCTTAGAATCATAATATATTTTTATACACATTGTGCCATTATTGAATAATGTGGTAATTTTTTTGTTCTGATGCTCAAATTTGGCCAGTGAGAGCCCCTTAAGTCTGATTTTGGTGCATTTCTTACATGTCCCCACTAGCTTTGGAGCATCTCCTGGGTTTGGGGGGTTTACTTTGTTTTTTGCCTGTCCCAGATTTGAAATTAGAAATTTCTTTTAAAAGAGTTTTCTCCCCCAATCAGTGTTTGTTTTTTTTTCCCCCAAGAGATAATTGATATTTAGAAATCAAGATCTGTATAATTTATATTTAGAAATCAAGATCTGTACACTAATGTCATGGCTTCTAGATTATTTCAATAGAGCTAGAAAAAAATAGATATTTTTCAACAAATGAATTCCTACTAATGCCTCTGGTGAAGAGCTCATCAGTGGACAGAAAACCTACTGGCTGAGAAGTTGCTGAAATAGAATGCTCACATGGTCTCAAACTGTCACCCCTCAGGCTATTTGTATATTGATCGTAAAAGAAAAAGGGTGATTTTACAAATGCAAAGATCTAGTGGATACCACCTTCATCAAATAATTAAACTTCACATCGGGAGTAATGGAACAAACTGATCTTTGGGGGCTCGGATGTGACAGAGGTGAACTTGCCAAAAATGTTTGATCAGAGTAAGTGATGATGTTAATACAAACTGTGGGACATGTGGCAACTGGCTTGGTCTTGTCTTAAGCTTTTCCTTCAAGTGTCAATGAATAAACAAAGATGGGTCAACTTCTCCATCAAAGAGATAATGATAGCCAAATCAAATGTGTGATGTTTTAAATTAGATTTAGGAATAAAAGTAATAAAGGGCATTGTGGGGGCGAGTGACGCAATCTGACTGTATTCAAATACTGCATATTAGATAATATTATTTACCTAGGTTAAATTTATTGGGTTTGATAATGTTAATTTGGTTATGTAGAAGCATATTTGAGGCTTCCCAGGTGACCCAGTGGTAAAGAAACCTCCTGCAATACAGGAAATGTAGGTTCAATCCCTGGGTCAGGAAGAACCCCAAGAAGAAGAAATGGAAACCCACCCCAGTATTCTTGCCTAGATAATCCCATGGATAGAAGAGCCTGGGCTACAGACCATGGGGTCGCAAATAGTCAGGTAGACTGAGTGACTAAATAACAACAACAGAAGCATATCCTCTTTCTGAAATAACTGTGGAGTATTCTGGTTGGGGATGTGGAAATGGCATAATATCTGCAATTTATTTCAAAATGCTTCAGCAATATATACATAGAAAAGAGAGAAATGAAATGGTAAAAAGGTTTACCGTTACTAATCTAGGGGAAGGATTTTCACTGTACTAGTCTTTCAGCCTTCCCCCTCTCCCCCCCAAAAAAAAGTTGGAGGGAAAGTACAGAGAGTCAGGGTGAATATTTTAAAATAGAGGAAATTTGTGAGTATCACTCAGCTTGGAGCATTAACAACATTTTGTAATTGATTCTACAAAAATAAATAAATAAATAAAAATAAAAAACCTTACACAGAACTACAAGGAAAGGGATTAATACTTCTTTTTAGATTAACATTTTGAAAATCACATATTATAGCTTATTTTGCTCTAGAACTATAATAAGTACTTCATATGCAGAGTTAGTGTTCAGGCTGCCTAAATTTGGTAGCATTCCTATGTGGTAGGTACTATCATTCCTGTTGTGAGTAGGAGGAAAATTAGATTGAGAGAATTAAAGTACTTTGCCGAAGGCCCAAATTTAGTCTATGATAAAGCTTGATTCAGATTCCAGTCTACAGTCTTGAAATGCTCATTCGCTTGACTAACAGATGAGAAAGTCTGGTTAAAGTCCAGAGTGTAGATTCTCTACTGAGCTGCTTCTGTCTACAACTGACTAGTTGTCTGATCTTGGAGTAGTTACCTAAAAAAGCATAATAATCATCATATTTATACTGTGGATTAGTTTGGAAGAGCTAAATCCTTAAAAACCCTTAGTACAGTATCTGGTGGTAATAAAGCCTTAATAACATTAGCCATTTGCAAGGATCATGTTTTCACATATATTATTACATTCTTATGTACTTGAAAAATAATCATGCAAGCTAGGTTCTTCTCTTTTTTTATAACTACTACATGGACAATGTATCATAAGTAGAGTCAAAATTTAACCCTAGGTCTGTAATACTTTCATAGCCCATGCTGTTTCTGCTACACCACATAAGACTCTCCTAGAACTTCATCACCCTTGCATGGTCCTCTAAGTTCTGATTTTTATTCTTTAATTTAGCAAAGGGATGTTTTGAGTTGGAGGGAAGCTTAAGAGGGATGATATATATATATATATATATGTATGATTCATATTGGTTTACAGCAGAAACTAACACAACATTATAAAGCATTATACTCCAGGGTTTTTTTTTGTTGTTTTTTTTTTTTGTTTTTTTAAGTCTTCAGATAATTTAGCAAAATAGGGTGGAACAAAAATAATTCATTACAGTTATACTTCATATTATCTTTTCTTTACTATATAGAAAAGGGTTATCCATAAACACTCTCTTTGATTTTAGTTCAAAAGAATTATCTTTCACAGCAATATAGGAATTAGAGTGATATTTTAATAAAGTAAAAATTATAGTGGGAATTAACAATTTTTAGAATAGCTAGTTCTGGTTTAGACTTTAAATCCAAGAATATGCAGCATCCATTAAAGTGCTTTTAACTTAGAAGCAGTTGAAGGCAATTTAGCAGTATTTATTTTATAAACTTAATAATTAAGGCCAAATAACAGTCAAGATTGGAGCCTATAATTAGAAGCTCCAGGTTATCACTAAACATACTTACATCATTGAAATTCAAAAGATGGCAACAGAATCAATACATGTTTTGGAGATGTCCTTTCACCTGTGAAGTGATAAATGCATGAAATGAGAATCAGTGAACTTGCTTGAGTTTATACGCATATGTGTAGCTTGATCCAGAAGACTTTCAATATGAGTGTTTCATTTTGATTTTCCTAAAACAAGCAGGAAATAGTATAATCTTTTTTTTTTTCTCCTTTAGCTTTTATGGCAAAATTCTATAACCTGCTTCTAACATTCTATATCATATGAAGAGATATTGCTTCCTACTGTGGAAGGGAGATAAGACAGGCTTAAAGGTGAGATGGAAACACTAATCATTATATTGTTTATTAAGACATCAATGTCAATTATTTTTAAAAACACTGATTATAGCAATCAAAACCTCCTTACAGTTCATATAATGCCTTAAATTTGGTGACTTGGCACTTTATTCAATACAATCAGCATGTATTGTTCTAATATATTAAAGCATTTATCATATATCTGTGGTCATAGGAAAATCCATTTCAAAGTAAAAGGGCTAAGAAATGAAGATTAGATTATGATAACACTAACAGTAAATCACTAATCAGAAGCCGTTCTTGTTTCAAAACTTGCTCCTACTTTTTAAATTTTCTGAGTTTAATTTCTAGAATAGTTAATCAAGTGAAAAGAACAATCAACAGTGGTTTGTATGAAACTCTCAGCAAAGAAGTGAAACAGATATGCAAATAAACTTCATGAGTTACCAAAATATTGCTCAAAGTCACATATACATCAGTCACAATGAAGGGCTGAAAATTATATTTACTTGGAAATTAACCATTAATTAAGAAAAAATTTCTATGTGTTCCTAATATGTTTTCCTTATACTTCCTTGCCCCTACTCCCAGGTTTCTTTTGTAAAGATGGATTTTTGGTTCCTCCTGCTTCACTGTCTCTCCCCTGTCCTCTCCCTCTGGCTCTTGTTCCTCAGTGACATCTCTGCTTGGCAGATGTCCCCAAGCCTTCCTCTCCTGTCTGTCTGGGGCACAGCATGTCATTCCATCACAGGCTTGAATTCAGATCTCAGTGCCCCTTCCCCTTCGTTCCCAGGACCTCTTTCCCATAGGTGAAAATCCTGCTAGCAATTAGCATGCCACAGAGACAACTTAAAAAAAAAAAAAAAAGATTGTCTTTGTGATTAGAATGTTTCTATTAATTATAGGAATAGAAATTACTTGATCAGTTCTCACAAGAAGCAAGCTATTATAATTTTAAGTAAATGTAAAATTGTAAGTTTCTAACATTTTTTTCTACTTTAAGAGCTCTTACAAATGTCACTGAATTAATATCTGTGTCATTTTTTCCCAAGGAAATTTAAGAAATTGTGCCCTCTTTAATCCAACCTATTTCCCACTTTACTTTTTTAAAAAAATAAAGTCCAAAACATGTCTAGTTAATTCCTTAGGTATTTACTGTTCTTCAGAATTTTCTGTGCAATTTATTTGAAATGCAGATTTCATGTTTTCCTTCCCAGATACCATGAGTCACCCAAAGACTGGAGTTGACATATTATGTAAGTACCTGAGTATTTTTGAGCAGGCAGCCCAGGTGAAGGAACACTCATATCATTAGCAGGGTTGTGAGATCAAGGGAAATACCATGGGATGATGTGGTACTTTATAAACCACTCTGTATTGGTTCCTTGTGGTAATATGAAAATTCTGCCCAGGACATTGGTCTTAATTACAATGCTGGTGTGGGGACCAATAGCCATAAAAGAGATTCAAGAGTTCAATTATGCAATAAAGTTAGGAAAGAAATATGAATGGACAATAAATACTCTAAATAAAATTAATCTCATTAGTACATAGTGAAAAGCAACCTAAAGCAATAAGTCAATTATTTTCACCCATTTGGTTGTTAAAAACTAAAGATTGGCATTATCTACTGCTAGTTGGCTTAAAGCTCAACATTCAGAAAACTAAGATCATGGCATCCGGTCCCATCACTTCATGGGAAATAGATGGAGAAACAGTGGAAACAGTGACAGACTTTATTTTTTTGGGCTTCAAAATCACTGCAGATGGTGACTACAACCATGAAATTAAAAGATACTTACTCCTTGGAAGGAAAGTTATGAGCAATCTAGACAGCATATTAAAAAGCAGAGACATTACTTTGCCAACAAAGGTCCGTCTAGTCAATGCTATGGTTTTTCCAGTAGTCATGTATGGATGTGAGAGTTGGACTATAAAGAGAGCTGAGCGCCGAAGAATTGATGCTTTTGAACTGTGGTATTGGAAAAGACTCTTGAGAGTCCCTTGGACAGCAAGGGGATCCAACCAGTCCATCCTAAAGGAAATCAGTCCTGAACGTTCATTGGAGGGACTGATGCTGAAGCTGTAACTCCAATACTTTGGCCACCTGATGCGAAAAACTGACTCATTTGAAAAGACCCTGATGTTAGGAAAGATTAAAGGCAGGAGGAGAAGGGGACAACAGAGGATGAGATGGTTGGATGCATCACCGACTCAGTGGACATGAGTTTGAGTAAACTCTGGGAGTTGGTGATGGACAGGGAGGCCTGGCGTGCTGCAGTGCATGGGGTCGCAAAGAGTCAGACACAACTGAGCGACTGAACCTAACTGAACTGAACTGCTAGTAAAGATGTGAGGAATTGAATCCCCTAACAAACACTGATGGTACGAATATAATATGGCAGAAACTATTAGAAGGCAATTAACAGTACC
Source organism: Bubalus kerabau (assembly GCF_029407905.1). Lineage (NCBI taxonomy): Eukaryota > Metazoa > Chordata > Mammalia > Artiodactyla > Bovidae > Bubalus > Bubalus kerabau. The sequence continues at coordinate 9,506,280 of NC_073645.1, forward strand.
TATCAGCTATAAAAGAAAGTGGTTTTTTATGGAAAATTTATATATATGCAGAAATGAATGTATAAGAATGTTCAGCATTTCTTTTTCTTAGAAGAATACAAAATTGGGAACATATCATTAATCAAGAAGGAAATAATTAAGACCCCAGGAATATGTGTGCTATAGTATAAAATCTTTGTAGAAGAATGTGGCAAGCATCCATATATTTCATTTTGAAAACTCTCCAAGACATATTTAGTGGGTTAAAAAGAATTTAAAGCCAATTAATATAGAACTGTCCCATTTATACAAGAAGGGTAAATCTGAAGCATTTAATAATTATAACTAGGCAAGTGGAAGGATTGGGAGAGGGAAATAAAATCATAAAGATTTTCAGCCTATATTTTAAAAAATGTTTTTACAATAAAAACTCATTCATCATTTCTGAATTAAAAGGAGGTAGAATAAAATAATTCAGAAATGATACATGAATGTGTTTTTATTGTAAAAACATTTTAAAAGTATAGGCTGAAAGAAGAAATAAGAAGAAAATAAGCACCAAAGTTGAAAAAGAAGCAGATGTTTTAATATAGCAAAGTGTCAGTAATTTGGGGGCTTCCCTGGTAGCTCAGCTGGTAAAGAATCTGCCTGCAATGCAGGAGACCCTGGTTCAATTCCTTGGTCAGGAAGATCCTATGGAAAATGGATAGGCTAGCCACCCCAGTGTTCATGGGCTTCTCCGGTAGCTCAAATTGTAAAGAATCCAGTGCATATGTGGGAGACCTGGGTTCAGTCCCTGGGTTGGGAAGAACCCCTGGAGGGAGGGCATGGCAACCCACCCCAGTATTATTTCCTGGAGAGTCCCCATGGACAGAAGGGCCTACAGTCCATGGAGTTGCAAAGAGTCAGACACAACCAAGCACACACACACGTTTTCAGGAACTGGGAGAGGTTTGCTTACGGGGCATTGTATTTAAAAATGCGTCTTAATCTTGATTTTTCAAGAGTAGTTGCCCTTATAAACTTTGTTGTTGTTAATTCCCTCAGGTGTATCCAATTCTGTTGCAACCCCGTGGACAATAACACACCAGCCTCCTCTGTTCATGGGATTCTCCAGGCAAGAATATTGGAGTGGGTTGACTAGAGATCTCTTCGAGAAAATTAGAGATACCAAGGGAACATTTCATGCAATGATGGGCTCAATAAAGGACAGAATAGGTATGGATCTAACAGAAGCAGAAGATCTTAATAGGTGGCAAGAATACACAGAAGAATTGTACAAAAAAGATCTTCATGACCAAGATAATCACGATGGTGTGCTCATTCACCTAGAGCCAGACATCCTGGAACGTGAAGTCAAGTGGGCCTTAGGAAGCATCACTATGAACAAAGCTAGTGGAGGTGATGCACTCCAGTTGAGCTATTTCAAATCCTGAAAGATGATGCTGTGAAAGTGCTGCACTCAATACGCCAGTAATTTGGAAAACTCAGCAGTGGCCACAGGACTGGAAAAGGTCAGTTTTCCTTCCAATCCCAAAGAAAGGCAATGCCAAAGAATGCTCAAACTATTGCACAATTGCACTCATCTCACACACTAGTAAAGTAATGCTCAAAATTCTCCAAGCCAGACTTCAGCAATACATGAACAATGAACTTCCAGATGTTCAAGCTGATTTAAGGAAAGGCAGAGGAACCAGAGATCAAATTGCCAGCATCTGCTGGATCATGGAAAAAGGAAGAGAGGTCCAGAAAAACATCTCTTTCTGCATTATTGACTATGCCAAAGCCTTTGACTCTGTGGATCACAATAAACTTGAAAATTCTGAAAGAGATGGGAATACCAGACCACCTGATCTGCTTCCTGAGAAATCTGTATGCAGGTCAGTTCAGTTCAGTTCAGTCCAGTCACTCAGTCGTGTCTGACTCTTTGTGACCCCATGAATTGCAGCACGCCAGGCCTCCCTGTCCATCACCAACTTCCAGAGTTTACTCAAACTCATGTCCATCGAGTCGGGGTGATGCCATCCAGCCATCTCATCCTCTGTCGTCCCCTTCTCCCCCTACCCCCAATCCTTCCCAGCATCAGAGTCTTTTCCAATGAGTCAACTCTTTGCACGAGGTGGCCAAAGTATTGGAGTTTTAGCTTCAGCATCATTCCTTCCAAAGAATACCCAGGACTGGGTGCTCTTTAGAATGGACTGGTTGTATCTCTTTGCAGTCTAAAGGACTCTCAAGAGTCTTCTCCAATACCACAGTTCAAAAGCATCATTTCTTCTGCATTCAGCTCTCTTCACAGTCCAACTCTCATATCCATACATGACTACTGAAAAACCATAGCTTTGAATAGATGGACCTGTGTTGGCAAAGTAATGTCTCTGCTTTTCAATATGCTATCTAGGTTGGTCATAACTTTCCCAGGAAGCAATGATTAGAACTGGACATGGAACAACAGACTGGTTCCAAATAGGAAAAGGAGTATGTCAGGGCTGTATATTGTCACTGTGCTTATTTAACTTATATACGGAGTACATCATGAGAAAAGCTGGACTGGATGAAGCACAAGTTGGAATCAAGTTTGCCAGGAGAAATATCAATAACCTCAGATATGCAGATGACACCACCTTTATGGCAGAAAGTGAAGAAGAACTAAAGAGACTCTTGATGAAAGTGCAAGAGGAGAGTGAAAAAGTTGGCTTAAAACTCAACATTCAGAAAACTAAGATCATGGCATCCGGTCCCATCACTTCATGGGAAATAGATGGGGAAACAGTGGAAATAGTGGCTGACTTTATTTTGGGGGGCTCCAAAATAACTGCAGATGGTGACTGCAACCATGAAATTAAAAGACACTTACTCCTTGGAAGGAAAGCTACGACCAACTTAGACAGCATATTAAAATGCAGAGACCTTACTTTTCCAACAAAGGTCCATCTAGTCAAGGATATGGTTTTTCCAGTAGTCATGTATGGATGTGAGAATTGGACTATAAAGAAAGCTGAGTGCAGAAGAATCGATGCTTTTGAACTGTGGTGTTGGAGAAGACTTTTGAGAGTCCCTTGGACAGCAAGGGGATCCAACCAGTCCATCCTAAATGAAATCAGTCCTGAATGTTCATTGGAAGGACTGATGCTGAAGCTGAAACTCCAATAGTTTGGCCCCCTGATGTGAAGAACTGACTCATTGAAAAGAACATGATGCTGGGAAAGATTGAAGGTGGAAGGAGAAGGGGATGACAGAGGATGAGATGGTTGGATAGCATCACTGACTCAACGGACATGAGTTTGAGTAAACTCCAGAAGTTGGTGATGGACAGGGAGGCCTGGCGTGCTGCAGTCCATGGGGTCACAAAGAATCGGATACGAGTGAGCAACTGAACTGAACTGACATTTCCTTCTCCAGGCGATCTTAGCAGGCGGATTCTTTACCGCTGAGTCACCTGGGAAGCCCCCCCTTATAAACTAAGGTATAATTTAATAAATAAAATGAAGCATGTCAATAAAAAATTAATCCATGAAAGGCCATCTATATAATACTGTATCAGTATCAGAAAGAAAATGTTTGCCTAGAGGAATTGTTGATAAATTGCTTGCCTATAGATACAAAAATAGAAAGTTAAACTTCAGGTTTGGAAATACTATATCTTTTGGGATATTATGGCTGCCTTTAAAATTTTTTTTCCTTTCAACTTGGTTTCTATTGCTATAATGGTACTGATTCAGTAAATAATCTAAAAGAATAGCAAGCCCAGAACTGTCATTTGATTAAAACCATTTGAAAACAATGCTTTTAATTCAAATTCTTCCTGCTTTAAGAAATTCACAGATTTATTTTTTAAAAAAGAGAGAGAGAAGAAGTCACTCTGAATGCAGAAAGAATTAGCTAGGCCATTTCAGAATCAAAGAGCCTGAATCAGTAAAATCTGGATTAGTATGGTTTCACTATTCCTTGCATCATTATTCCAAATTAAAGTTTTGATTTTAAGTCACTGCTTATTGTCAGATAGAGACAAGCTTTTATTTTCATTATGCATTCATTGGTGGTTTTCACTTCCTAATATTACTTAGATTTAGAATCAGAAATAAATATAGCTCTCTCTGGATATGCTTATCTATTTCTTTTAATCTGTTTGCATAACTGGATAACAGTTGTCATATCAGATAATGTTCTGACATGTTCTGTTACTCTGTGGCGACACACATCTATGTCTACTCTGCAAGCACCAAGTCCAGTCTATGCTAAAAGTAAACGTAGTAACTTCTTAATACACACTCAACAGGTTTACTAAGTTGACAATGCCCTCCTACTATGTACTCGCATTGTGCATTTCATCACTAAATGTGATTTCATCACATTCATGATTGTGAGGTCAAATATAGCTGATACAAGCCAGCTCTGAAGAAAGATCCTGGAAGAGTCATTCTGGAACTTAGCAACATATGGAATCACCTGGGGAGATTTAAAACCTCCTAGTGGCTAGGCTTCACTCCGTATCTATTATAGTGGAATCTCCATTGGTGAGACACTGGGCCTCAGCTGTTTTTCAAGCATCCCAAGTGATCTGAATAACAGCTACGGCCGAAAACCAGTGTGGTTGAGAACATGAAAGACTTTCAGAGCAGCAGCAGCCACAGCAAATCAGGAGAGCCAGAGGAAGTAGTTGAGGTAATAGTGCAACGTAAAAGGAGCCACAGACATCATGCTGGATTAACACGGCCGTTGATGTTTTGTTTAAAAGATAAAAACAAGATTTAGAGCACTAAATAAAGGCCCACAGTCCTTAAGACTTTGACACCTGTGCCTTTCATTGGAAATAAAATAATTAGAAGTTAGGCCACCTGTGTGTATTTTCTCACCTCAATGAGATCAAGGTTCAATTATTTAGAGAGTAGAGCCAAAAGAATTAGAAGATAGTAGAGATCAACTTAAGCAGGTGGTTTACTGTTTTTCTTTCTTTTGTACTTAAACAACTTTCTACATATTCTCTGTGCCGATACAAGAGGACTGTGTCACCTGGCAGCCGCTGAACAAAGCTTTCAGGGTGATGGAATATGCGTCTGTTCATCCATTAAAAACAAACAAAAAAAAACATAAAACCCCTTATAGCCACAGTAGGTATTTGAATATATGCTGTTGGAACACTAATTTCAGCCAATTTTAAGACCACAAGCTTTTCAAAATTTTAACAGTTTTTAAATGTCCATTTAGGCACAGAAACCACAGGTTTTGTTTTTTCTGGTTTTGTGTATGTGTGTGTGAAGAACGAACTAGGAGGTCTGAGGGAGTTGGGGACCAGAGGCAGCCTAGAAATGTGTGCTCACCCCTGAGCCCCACTGAGGGAGATTCTTTTTCTTAAAAGAGGGAATGCTTTTCCAGAAGCAGTGGGGGACACCCGTATCTTCGGCAGAGGTTAAGAGAATGGTTTATATAATTTTTCAGTCCTCACTTTCCACTGTGTAAATGGCCACAACCTGACGTGGCTTGGAAGTGTGATCAAGAAACATTTAAATTGCCTGGGGGGGCGGGGCGGGGCGGGAATTCCACCAATGAAAAGACCCAGGGGCGGGCGGTGCAATCTGGCCCAGCCAATCCGGCTCATCCTCGTGCCTGTCCCTCCTCCTCTCCACGCCAGCTTTCTTGTTCCGGATTCCCCCCTCCTCTTTCTCTTCTTGCCCTTCTGGTGCTCTGACCTCAAGTCCGAGGAACCAGTCTCTGGTCCCCTAGATATGCCATTGCCCCACTGCAGGACCTCTGGTCCTGTGGTCCAGTCATTCAAAGTCCGTGGACCTGTCTTCCACATTTGCTCTCAGGGAAAATAGACAGCTCTGTAGCCTGCTGGCTGGGGTTTGGTCTGGAGAAGTGGAAAGTGGGACAAGGCGCGGAAGAACTTTATTTTCGTTACTATGAATTTGTTTAGGTAATTTTGGTAAACTAGTTTTGGAAACTAGTCGTTTGTGATAACCAGTAGTGGCATGAGACATTTTGAATGGACTTGAGCCACGCTTCCGCCTTTGCTTGCGATTGACTGTGACTATGACCAAAAACATCAACTCCGTTCTTCACCTCATCTCCCTCCCCGCATCATGTAACAGAGATAATTCGTCCCGGATGGAGATCTCGAGACTTAGAGATCGTACTGTGAATTTTTTTCAGTCTATAAAAAATTTGGCATCAGAAATGCCTTGTGTGGTCAAAGCGAAGCTTTGTTTCTGTCTTTGGCTTCTTACCTGAAGTGGGACTCAGGTGAGTTTGGACTCTCCGTTTGAAAATTTTGATGAAAAATGACTGGGGTCTGGTTTTATAGCTCATTTAAAACTTTTTTTAAACTAAATTTGGTGTCTTTGCTATTAAGGCGATAACTAAAGACAAGTTGCTTTGGTTTGGTTTAAGAAAAATTGATAGCTCATATTCAGTCTTGTCATCTGTGTTCAAATCTCTTAAGCAGTTCATGCAACTTTTGGTTAATCCAGATTAATCTAGTTGGAAAAAGCAGCCTGTCATCACCTAAGAAACAAACATTTAAATAGACTCAATCAATGACCACCATAATTATAAATTCTGAAGCTTCAAGTTAATTAAGTCTTCCCTTTCCTTCCCACCTGCTCCTTTCCCATTTTCTTTTAATTGACAGATAACATTAACTTCAGGTGTACAATACAATGATATTTATGTATATTGCAAAATTATTACAGTAAGTCTAGTTGACATCCATCATCGTACAATCACATATTATTATTTTTTGATAAGCACTTTTAATATCTACTCTTGGAAACTTCACATGCACAACACAGCATTATTAAGTATGCTAAGTCACTTCAGTCGTGTCCAACTCTGTGTGACCCCATAGATGGCAGCCCACTGGGCTTCCCCGTCCCTGGGATTCGCCAGGCAAGAACACTGGAGTGGGTTGCCATTTCCTTCTCCAATGCATGAAAGTGAAAAGGGAAAGTGAAGTCGCTCAGTCGTGTCTGACCCTCAGCGACCCCATGGACTGCAGCCTTCTAGGCCCCTCCGTCCATGGGATTTTCCAGGCAAGAGTACTAGAGTGGGGTGCCATTGCCTTCTCCGATTATTAAGTATAGTTACCATCATATACCTTACATTCCTATGACTTTATTTTGTAGCTCAAAGTTTATTCTTTTTAATCCCCTTCACTCTACTTCTGCCTCTGGCAATCAGCCATCTGTTCTCTGTATTACTGAACTTTGTTTAATTTTTTAGATTCCACATGTAAGTGAAATCACAGGGTATTTCTTTGACATATTTCACATAACATAATGCCCTCAAGGTTCATCCATGTTGTACAAATGGCAAAATTTCATTCTTTTTTATGGCTGAATAATATTCCTGTGTGTACCACATTTTTGTTAGCCATTCATCAATTGATAGATAATTAAGTTGCTTCTATATCTTGGCTTTGTAAATAAAGTTGCAGTGAACACGAGGGCAGGGGTTTGTGTGTGTGTGCATATGTCTTTAAGTTAATGTTTTCGTTGTCTTCAGATAGATCCCCAGAAGTGGAGTTGCTAGGTCATGTGATAGTTCTTTTTAAATTTTTTGAAGAATCTCCATTTTCTTTTCCGTAATGGTTGCACCACACTGACAGTGCATTAAGAGTCCCCTTTCTTCCTGCCCAATGCTTGGTACTTGTCTTTTTTAAATTAATTTTTATTGGAATATAGTTGCTTTACAGTGTTCTTTTGTTTTTAATTTTCTATTGGCATGTAGACTGGGGTGTCTTTTTTGCTATAACCATTCTGACAGGTGTGAAATGACAGCTCATTGTGGTTTTGATTTGCATTTTCCTGATTAGTGATGTTAAACATATTTTCCCATAACAGTCTTTTGTGAGCCTTTGTATTTCATTGGTGTTGGTTGTAATAGTTCCTCTTTCATTTCCGATTTTTGAGTCCTCTCTCTCTCTCTCTCTTTTTTTTTTTTTTTTTTGATAAGTCTAGCTAAAAGTTTGCCCATTTTTAGCTTTAAAAAATGAATCAGCTTAGTTTCACTGATTTTTTTTTAATTGTCTTTGTGGTCTCTGTGGTTTAGAAACAACTGATTTTTGAGTTGCCTTCTATGCTTTGGAAAGAACATTTTGTGAAGTCAGCACACAGCAATAGTAATAATAGTGCTAATGTGTGTTATTCCCCTCTCAGACCATAAATTGCTCTGTTAAAAATAATTTAACTGGTACTTCAGCAGAGCATGCTATGATGAATCTCTTCAGCTAATAAATCATATCATGTTAAACTCACTTAAATCCCTACTTTTCAACTAATAGAGTTATAATTCATCCTGCTCAATTCAACTATGTTTTGATGAGTAGGGATAGGAGGCATTAAAATATCCATATATTATTCTTACTCCTTTTCAACTTTCCCATTCGATGGAAACTTACTTTAAAAACTAGTATTGGTCCCAGTCTCAGGTTTTAACACACAGGTTATGAAAGATTCTCAAATTAAGAAATGCTCTAAGCATTCTCAGTGCTAGCTGCAATCCTATGGAGGCAAGCTTAGGTCTAAAAATTCAGATCTAAATTTGTTTCAGAGTTAACATGGCATTCTACAAGTCTATTTCAGAATTAAGGTGGAAACATCAGTACTTCTGCTGCTTTGCCTGAAGAAGGCAGAAATTAGTGATAGTGGTTCCCAAACTTGTTTCCATTAGAATCAGCTGTCAAAATTCCAAAACTGTTAAACCTCATACCAGTCAATCACAATCTCTGGGCAAGGATCACAGGCATCTGTAGCTTTTAAAGCTTTCCAGGAGACCCCTATGTGACCAAAAAAAAAAAAAAACAATGGGACCTGTGAATTAATGGCATCCACACAATTTTTTAGTTTCGTCCCAGGTGTTGAATCTACCATTCTGTCTCTTGAATGGTAGAGTCTATAATAATGAAAATATCTTTTTATGGTCAACCTACAGGAACGAAGTGAGGCCTGAGGAATCTCTGTGGTTACTTTATCTCAATGAATGTAAATTGAAGTGGAAAGTAAAATTTCTTTTTTGAAAGCCAGGAAAAGTCAAGCCATCCATCAAGTTCTTCTCAAAACCATCTAATCATTATTATATAAGCAAAATACATGAGGTTATTTTATAGAAGAAAAATTAGTACCTATTTTAATGTTTTGTGATTAATTTTTGTTTTTGATCAGATTATGTCTGTAATAAGTACCAAAGCAATGACAGATAAAGTAAATCAGGAAGTAATTTTTGTCTAAATTATAATAATTATGATTTAATAATTTTATTAGAGTTAGCTTTATTACCTAACTTTATTAATTACTGAATCCTTTGTAACTGGGTAATTAAAGCTTATTTAATGCTCTTAAATGGTCCTGTTATAGAAAAAAATGATGTAGTTACTGAGCCTTTTTATACTTACATATATTACAAATAATAGACATATCTGTTCAGGGTTGAAAGAACACAGAAGTTTATTGATTCATTTAACAAGGCCTTTATGATTAAATGCTCTCCAAGATGGCAGAGTAGAAGGACATGCACTCATCTTCTCCTGCAAGAACTTCAAAATTACAATTTGCTGCTGATCAACCATCAACAGGAGAATGTTTGATCACAACAAAAAAAGATACCCTACATCCAAGGGCAAAGGAGAAGCCCCAGCAAGATGGTTGCTGCTGCTGCTGCTAAGTCGCTTCAGTCGTGTCCGACTCTGTGTGACCCCATAGACGGCAGCCCATCAGGCTCCAACATCCCTGGGATTCTCCAGGCAAGAACACTGGAGTGGGTTGCCATTTCCTTCTCCAATGCATGAAAATGAAAAGTGAAAGTGAAGTCGCTCAGTTGTGTCCAACTCTTAGAGACCCCATGGACTGCAGCCTACCAGGCTCCTCCGTCCATGGGATTTTCCAGGCAAGAGTACTGGAGTGGGGTGCCATTGTCTTCACATTTAGAATCAAACCCCATACCCACCAGAGATGCTCAGAGGGCTCAAACAAAACCTGTGTGCACCAGCAGACCCCACAGAGACTGAGCCAGACCTGCCTTTGAGTGTTTCGGTGTCTCCTTCAGATGTACAGGTCAGCAGTCACCTGCCGCAGGGCAGGGGCTCTGGGTGCAGCAGACCAGGGTATGGCATAAGCCCTCTTGGAGGAGGGCACCATTAACCCCACCATAGAGCCACCAGAACTTACACAGGACTGGGAAACAGACTCTTGGAGGGCATAAACAAAACCTTGGGCTCATCAGAACCCAGGAGAGAGGAGCAGTGACCCCACAAGAGACTGACCTAGACTTGCTCATGAGTGTCCAGAAGTCTCTGGGGAGGCATGAGTGCAGCAGTGCCTGCAGGGGACCTTTTGAAGGAGGTCACCATTATCTTCATTATCTCCACCATAGTTTGGCCTCAGGTCAAACAACAAGGAGAGAACACAGCCCTGCCCAACAACAGAAAATTGGATTAAAGATTTACTGAGTATGGCCCTGCCCATCAGAATAAGACCCAGTTTCCCCTTAGTCTCTCCCATAAGCTTCCATTAGCCTCTTATCCTTATCCATCAGTTCAGAACAGTTGCTCTGTCATGTCTGACTCTTTGCGACCCCATGAACTGCAGCATGCCAGGCACCTGTCCATCACCAACTCCCGGAGTTTACTCATGTCCATTGAGTTGATGATGCCATCCAACCATCTCATCCTCTGTCATCCCTTTCCCTTCTTGCCTTCAATCTTTCCCAGCATCAGTGTCTTTTCAAATGAGTTAGCTCTTCGCTTCAGGTGCCCAAAGTATTGGAGTTTCAGCTTCAACATCAGGCCTTCCAATGAATATTCAGAACTGATCTCCTTTAGGATGGACTGGTTGGATCTCCTTGCAGTCCAAGGAGCTCTCAAGAGTCGTTTCCAACACCACAGTTCAAAAGCATCAATTCTTTGGTGCTCAGCTTTCCTTATAATCCAACTCTCACGTCCATACATGACTACTGGAAAAACCATAGCCTTGACTAGACGGACCTTCGTTGGCAAAGTAATGTCTCTGATTTTTAATATGCTCTTTAGATTGATCATAACTTTTCTTCCAAAGAGTAAGTGTCTTTTTATTTCATGGCTGCAATCACTATCTGCAGTGATGTTGGAGCCAAAAAAAATAGACTGCCACTGTTTCTACTGCTTCCCCATCTATTTCCCATGAAGTGATGGTACTGGATGCCATGATCTTAGTTTTCTGGATGTGGAGCTTTAAGCCAACTTTTTCACTCTCCTCTTTCACTTTCATCAAGAGGCTCTTTAGTTCTTCTTCTCTTTCTGCCATAACGATGGTGTCATCTGCATATCTGAAGTTATGGATATTTCTCCCAGCAACCTGGATTCCAGCTTGTGCTTCATCCAGCCCAGCATTTCTCATGATGTACTCTGCATATAAGTTAAATAAGCAGGGTGCCAATATACAGCCTTGTTGTACTCCTTTTCCTATTTGGAACCAGTCTGTTGTCCCATGTCCAGTTCTAACTGTTGCTTCCTGATCTGCATGCAGATTTCTCAAGAAGCAAGTCAGGTGGTCTGGTATTCCCATCTCTTTCAGAATTTTCCACAGTTTGTTGTAATCCATGTAGTTAAAGGCTTTGGCATATCCATCGAAGGGCAGAAAGAATGAAAACCACAATCCAGAAAACTTAACCAATCTGATCACATGAACCACAGCCTTGTCTAACTCAATGAAACCATGAGGGCTACTCATGATATAAGAGTCATGGTGGAGAGTTCTGACAAAACGTGGTCCACTAGAGAACAGAATGGCAAACCTTCATTATTCTTGCCTTGAGAACCTCATGAAAAATATAAAAAGGCAAAAAAAAAAAAAAATAGGACACTGGAAGATGAACTCCCCAGGTCAATAGATGCCCAATATGCAACTGGAGAACAGTGGAGAAATAATTCCAGAAAGAATGAAGAGACAGAGCAAAAGCAACAACAATACCAGTTGTGGATGTGACTGCTGATGGAAGTAAAGTCCAATGCTGTAAGGAGCAATACTGCATAGGAGCCTTCAATGTTAGGTCCATGAATCAAGGTAAATTGGAAGTGGTCATACAGGAGATGGCAAGAGTGAACATCGATATTTTAGGAATCAGTGAACTAAAATGGACTGGAATGGGTGAATTTAACTCAGGTGAACATTGTATCTGGAGAAGGCAATGGCACCCCACTCCAGTACTCTTGCCTGGAAAATCCCATGGACGGAGGAGCCTGGTAGGCTGCAGTCCATGGGGTCGCTAAGAGTTGGACACAGCTGAGCAACTTCTCTTTCCCTTTTCACTTTCATGCATTGGAGAAGGAAATGGCAACCCACTCCAGTGTTCTTGCTTGGAGAATCCCAGGGATGGGGGAGCGTGGTGGGCTGCCGTCTATGGGGTCGCACAGAGTTGGACACGACTGAAGTGACTTGGCGGCAGCGGCGGCGGAACATTGTATCTACTACTGTGGGCAAGAATCCCTTAGAAGAAATGGAGTAGCCCTCATACTCAACAAAAGAGTCCAAAATTCAGTACTTGGACGCAATCTCAAAAACAACAGAATGATCTCTATTTGTTTCCAAGGCAAACCATTCAGTATCACAGTAACCCAAGTCTATGCCCCATCCAGTAATGCTGAAGCAGCTGAAGTTGAAAGGTTCTATGAAGACCTACAAGACCTTCTAGAACTAACACCCCCAAAATATGTCCTTTTCATTATAGGGGACTGGAATGCAAAAGTAGGATGTCAAGAGATATCTGGAGTAACAGGCAAATTTGGCCTTGGGTACAAAATAAAGCAGGGCAAAGGATAACAGAGTTTTGCTGAGAGAACACATTGGCCATAGAAAACACCCTCTTCGAACAACACAAGAGAAGATTCTACACATGGACATCACCAGATGGTCAATACCAAAATCAGATTGATGATATTCTTTGCAGCCAAAGATGGAGAAACTCTATACAGTCAGCAAAAACAAGACCCAGGGCTGACTGTGGCTAAGATCATGAGCTCCTTATTGTAAAATTCAGACTTAAAGAAAGCAGGGAAAACTACTAGACTATAAAGGTATGACCTAAATCAAATCCCTTACGATTATATAGTGGAAGTGACAGATAGATTCAAGGGATTAGATCTGATAGAGTACCTGAGAACTATGGATGGAGATTCGTGATTTTGTCTGGGAGGCAGTTATCAAGACCATCCCCAAGAAAAATAAATGCAAAAAGGCAAATGGTTGTTTGAGGAGGCCTTACAAATAGCTGAGAAAAGAAGAGAAGCTAAAGGCAAAGAAGAAAAGGAAAGATATTCCTATTAAGAAAGCCTACCTCAATGATCAATGCAAAGAAATAGAAGAAAACAATAGAATGGGAAAGACTAGAGATCTCTTCAAGAAAATTAGAGATACCAAGGGAACATTTCATTCAAAGATGGGCACAATAAAGGATGGAAATGGTATGGACCTAACAGAAGCAGAAGATATTAAGAAGTGGCAAAAATACACAGAAGAACTATACAAAACAGATCTTCATAACCCAGATACCCATGATAGTGTAATCACTCACCTAAAGCCAGACATTCTGGAATGAGAAGTCAAGTGGTTCTTAGGAAGCATCACCATGAACGAAGTAGTGGAGGTGATGGAATTCCAGTTGAGCTATTTCAAATCCTCAAAGATGATTTTTTGTTTAATGCAATTGTTTTGAAATTTAATGTTGCAGTGCTGCACTCAATATGCAAGCAAATTTGGAACACTCAACAGTGGCCAGAGGACTGGAAAAGGTCAGTTTTCATTCCAATCCCAAAGAAAGACAATGCCAAAAAATGCTCAAATACTATGCATTTGCACTCATCCCACATGCTAGCAAAGTAATGCTCAAAATTCTCCAAGCCAGGCTTCAACAGTACATGAACTTCCAGATGCTCAAGCTGGATTTAGGAAAGGCAGAGGAACCAGAGATCAAACTGCCGACATCCACTGGATCATCAAAAAAGAAGAGAGTTCCAGAAAAACATCTAATTTTGCTTTATTGACTACGCCAAAGCCTTTGACTGTGTGGATCACAACAAACTGTGGAAAATTCTTCAAGAGATGGGAATACCAGACCACCTTACCTGCCTTCTGAGAAACCTATATGCAGGTCATGAAGCAGCAGTTAGAACCGGACATGGAACAACAGACTGGTTTCAAATCAGGAAAGGAGTATGTCAAGGCTGTATATTGTCACCCTGCTTATTTAACTTATGTGCAGAGTACATCTTGCAAAATCTGAGCTGGATGAAGCACAAGCTGGAATCAAGATTGCAGGGAGAAATATCAATAACCTCAGATATGCAGATGACACCACCCTTAAGGCTGAAAAGGAAGAGGAACTAAAGAGCCTCTTGATTAAAGTGAAAGAGGAGAATGAAAAAGCTGGCTTAAAGCTCAACATTCAGAAAACTAAGATCATGGCATTGTGTCCCATCATTCATGGCAAATAGATGGGGAAACAATGGGAACCATAAGAGATTCTATTTTGTTGGGCTCCAAAATCACTGCAGATGGTCACTGTAGCCAAGAAATTAAAAGACTCTTGCTCTTTGGAAGAAGAGCTATGACCAACCTAGAGGACATATTAAAAATCAGAGATATTACTTTGCCAACAAAGTCCATCTAGTCAAAGCTATGGTTTTTCCAGCAGTCATGTATGGATGTGAGAGTTGGATTATAAAGACAGTTGAACACCAAAGAACTGATGCTTTTAAACTGTGGTTTTAAGAAGACTCTTGAGAGTCCCTTGGACTGCAAGGAGTTCAAACCAGTCAATCCTAAGGGAAATCAGTCCTGATTACTCATTGGAAGGACTGATGCTGTTGGCCACCTGATGTGCAGAACTGACCCATTTGTAAAGACCCTGATGCTGGGAAAGATTGAAGGCAGGAGGAGGAGAAGGGGATGTCAGAGGATGAGATGGTTGGATGGCATCACTGATGCCATGGACATGAGTTTGAGCAAGCTCCAGGAGTTGGTGACAGACAGGGAAGCGTGGCTTGATGCAGTCCATGGGGTTGCAACGAGTTGGATATGACTGAGTAACTTAACTGAACTTATCCTTAAATACTATAGGTGAAAACCAGAACTGAGTGCTGTGGGTAGAATAATGGGCAAGATCCTTGTACTCATGAAGTCTATAGTTTAATGAGGAAGAAATTCACTTAATAAATATAAAAACAGCTTCTTAGTATTGGAATAAGAACTATGAAAAATAACTTATGAGAGAGCATGAAACATCTGACTTGACCTGTAGTGATGAGTTAAGAAAGGTAGAGTTTTACCAAGAAAATGCACTGGTCATAACAAACACCCTCTTCCAACAACACAAGAGAAGACTCTATACATGGACATCACCAGATGGTCAACACCAAAATCAGATTGATTATATTCTTTGCAGCCAAAGATGGAGAAGCTCTATACAGTCAGCAAAAACAAGACCAGGAGCTGACTGTGGCTCAGACCATGAACTCCTTATTGCCAAATTCAGACTGAAATTGAAGAAAGTAGGGAAAACCACTAGACCATTCAGGTATGACCTAAATCAAATCCCTTATGATTATACACTGGAAGTGAGAAATAGATTTAAGGGCCTAGATCTGATAGATAGAGTGCCTGATGAACTATGGAATGAGCTTCGTGACATTGTACAGGAGACAGGGATCAAGACCATTCCCATAGAAAAGAAATGCAAAAAAGCAAAATGGCTGTCTGGGGAGGCCTTACAAATAGCTGTGAAAAGAAGAGAAGAGAAAAGCAAAGGAGAAAAAGAAAGATATAAACATCTGAATGCAGAGTTCCAAAGAATAGCAAGAAGAGATAAGAAAGCCTTCTTCCACGATCAATGCAAAGAAATAGAGGAAAACAACAGAATGGGAAAGACTAGGGATCTCTTCAAGAAAATCAGAGATACCAAGGGAACATTTCATGCAAAGATGAGCTCGATAAAGGACAGAAATGGTATGGACCTAACAGAAGCAGAAGATATTAAGAAGAGATGGCAAGAATACACAGAAGAACTGTACAAAAAAGATCTTCACGACCCAGATAATCACGATGGTGTGATCACTGACTTAGAGCCAGACATCCTGGAATGTGAAGTCAAGTGGGCCTTAGAAAGCATCACTACGAACAAAGCTAGTGGAGGTGATGGAATTCCAGTGGAGCTATTTCAAATCCTGAAAGATGATGCTGTGAAAGTGTTGCGCTCAATATGCCAGCAAATTTGGAAAACTCAGCAGTGGCCACAGGACTGGAAAAGGTCAGTTTTCATTCCAATCCCAAAGAAAGGCAATGCCAAAGAATGCTCAAACTACCGCACAATTGCACTCATCTCACATGCTAGTAAAGTAATGCTCAAAATTCTTCAAGCCAGGCTTCAGCAATACGTGAACTGTGAACTTCCTGATGTTCAAGCTGATTTGAGAAAAGGCAGAGGAACCAGAGATCAAATTGCCAACATCCGCTGGATCATGGAAAAAGCAAGAGAGTTCCAGAAAAACATCTATTTCTGCATTATTGACTATGCCAAAGCCTTTGACTGTGTGGATCACAATCAACTGTGGAAAATTCTGAAAGAGATGGGAATACCAGACCACCTGATCTGCCTCTTGAGAAATTTGTATACAGGTCAGGAAGCAACAGTTAGAACTGGACATGGAACAACAGACTGGTTCCAAATAGGAAAAGGAGTACGTCAAAGCTGTATATTGTCACCCTGTTTATTTAACTTATATGCAGAGTACATCATGAGAAACGCTGGACTGGAAGAAACACAAACGGGAATCAAGATTGCCAGGAGAAATATCAATAACCTCAGATATGCAGATGATACCACCCTTATGGCAGAAAGTGAAGAGGAACTCAAAAGCCTCTTGATGAAAGTGAAAGTGGAGAGTGAAAAAGTTGGCTTAAAGCTCAATATTCAGAATACGAAGATCATGGCATCTGGTCCCATTACTTCATGGGAAATAGATGGGGAAACAGTGGAAACTGTCAGATTTTATTTTTCTGGGCTCCAAAATCACTACAGATGGTGATTGCAGCCATGACATTAAAAGACGCTTACTCCTTGGAAGGAAAGTTACGACGAACCTAGATAGTATATTCAAAAGCAGAGACATTACTTTGCCAACAAAGGTCCGTCTAGTCAAGGCTATGGTTTTTCATGTGGTCATGTATGGATGTGAGAGTTGGACTGTGAAGAAGGCTGAGCGCCAAAGAATTGATGCTTTTGAACTGTGGTGTTGGAGAAGACTCTTGAGAGTCCCTTGGACTGCAAGGAGATCCAACCAGTCCATTCTGAAGGAGATCAGCCCTGGGATTTCTTTGGAAGGAATGATGCTGAAGCTGAAAATCCAGTACTTTGGCCACCTCATGCGAAGAGTTGACTCATTGGAAAAGACTCTGATGCTGGGAGGGATTGGGGGCAGGAGGAGAAGGGGATGACAGAGGATGAGATGGCTGGATGGCAACACTGACTCGATGATCGTGAGTCTGAGTGAACTCCGGGAGTTGGTAATGGACAGGGAGGCCTGGCGTGCTGCGATTCATGGGGTTGCAAAAAATCGGACACGACTGAGCGACTGATCTGATCTGATATGAATAAAAGGAATCTGGGACTTCATTAGACAAAATTGGTATTAGGAGAAAATGGGGGGTGACTCCAGTGAAGAGTTTTCATTTTTGTTTGTTTCATCCAAATTTGAAGTTGAGTAGAAATGAGTTTTCTCAAAGAAGTGTCTGCAAACATAAAAAGTTAGCACCTGTAGTTACCATTTTTATCACCATTGGCATAAAGTGAGCTTTGGGACCATAAGCATAGAATTCTCAGTCATCACTCTGCCACTTCCTAGCTCTGTGACATGAATGATACCAGTTTATCTCTAAACATCTCCTGCCTTGTTGATTACGGGGAACATGTGCATATACACGTGCTAGGGTTTTTGAATGAATCATATGCAATGAGGCTCCCCAAGTTCAAGTACTGGTATATGAGAGCTCAACCACTAGCTCCTTCTTTACACAGAACCCCTTTACACAGATGGCTATTGTGTTGAAAGTAAAGCAATTAAAGGACACACAGCAGTGGGTTCTAAAATTAGATGTACAATACCAATCAATGGAAAAGCTTCAAAGTGTGTAGCCTAATCCCAAGACATTTTGACGCAGTAGCTCTTGTAAGGGGCCCATGTGTTTCATGAAACATCATGTGTTTCAGATGGTGAGCTGAGTTTAGAAACCATTTACCTAAGAAAGTTATAAAATTACCATCCCTTTTGAAATATAATCAAGAGCATATATAGGAGTAAAATTCAGTACCTTAACTTCTAATTGAACCTAAACTGGCATGGAAAATCCATTCCTGATAACATGAGACATATCACATTGTGATGTAGTTACAGCATCTTGAATTAATATGTCAGCTGAAATGATTTTCACTCAAGGATACACTGAAAACTCCCACATTGAAGTTGATGCATGGTTGTAGAACAACCACCACTTATTAGTCTCATACTTATGCCAGGCACTATCCTAAGATCTACAACTATGTAAAAATTCAACCTTGACTCCAAGTTCTACCTCAAAGCTGTGAGTTCATCAATTTTGGGCTCTAAGAAAAACAGTCTCTTAAACATTGAACTTAGGTGTGTATGTGTGTATCAGCAATTTTTAGCTCTTCAGGATGAATCCTATGCCAGGTTTTTTTCTTCTGGAAGTTGAAACCACTCAGCCCTCATTTGTTAATAACTACATCTATGGTTATCATTTGCTGTCACTACACAAGGTATAATTTGAAGGATGGACTTAAAGGAAAAGCAGCTATAAACAGAATGCAAGAACATTTGTGAAATTGTACACATAGTGTATAGGTGACTTGATAAGTGGACTTAAATGCAAGTATTTTGCCATAATGTAGTTATATTACTGTGTAGAAAGCATTCTTCTAGATGGGAGAAATAGCATAAAAATATAATAGTGACTTTCAATTTTTCTGGGAATTAATTTATTAAACTATTTATCTAATGAAAGATGATAATTTTTAAACTTAAAGCAGTTTAACAATTTTATTAATTTATCTTTGACTTCTTTTTTCTTCTAAACACAAAAGAAAAACCATATAGGGTGTTAAACATTTCAAATATATCTTTATATAGAATTTCAAGTTTTTCAATTCAGAAACTTGACATACTGCATTTTCCAAGTCACCAGATAAATCTTTAGCCTATTTTAAGTATACTGTTAAGTAACTTGGGCTTCCCAGGTAAGAGATGCTGGTTTGATCTTTGCATTGGGAACATCTCCTGGAAGAGGAAATGGCAACCTACTCTACTATTCTTGCTGGAAAATTTCATGGAGAGAGGAGCCTGGTGGGCTGCAGCCTATGGGGTCACAAAGAGTAGGAAGCAACTGAGAACACACAGAGTTACATTAAGTAACTTAGGGGATGCAAAAACTTTAGATGGTTGGATACCCATCCATACTCATAGTGTTAAGAACCTAGAATTTGGAGCAGACTCTGTTTTCAAATTCTGGCTATCACTTAATAGCTACACAATCTCAGGCAAATGCCATAAGTTTTCTTAGTTTCTGTTTCCTCATCTTTAAAATAAGAGTAATAAACATACCTCCCTCATAGAGGTCCTGTGAGAATGAAACAAATTATATATATATATATATATATTGTTCATCTTTGGTACCTGAAAGATGCTCTCAAAAATTACTATAATCATTTCCTGCCACTTATATTCCTTAGCTGGGAGGAGGTTTTATTTGTACAGGCCCCAGTTATGAAAAAGTAGTTAATTGAATTCCTATTACTGATCAGCACGTTGATGCCTGCTTTCATATGAATGGTAACAATATGAATTCATTTGCACCCCACATTTTCATGCCCTTATTGTTATTGATGGCAGGGTGGTAGAGTTTTGGAGAAGAAAGGAAAGGAGAAATGTAAATCTGGGTATTGGTTAAAGTAAAACAAAAATCCTAAATCTCAGTGGCATATCACAGTTAGAGTTTACTTCTTGTTCATATAAATGGAGAATGGGGACAAGAGAATCTGTTCCTGCTGCTGTTTAGAAATGCACGCTGAGAGTGATCGGCTCTTTCACTAAATTGCAGGGCTGTCATTATCTCCCTGGAGATTCACAGATGGAGGAAAAGCTAGTGGGGTGTCTCTAAGCAAATATCCCCTCGGCCAAGTTCAGTCACATGACTGCCATGAAGGTTGGGAAACATGCTTAGGAGGAAAGGGAAACTAGTTTGGTAAATAGATGACAGTTTCAGCCACAGGGTCTGAAAGGACGCATCTGGGAGGATGCAGCTACAAAAAAGTTTAGTATTAATACAGAATGGAAAAAAGAAATGAAGACATTGACAGTCTTATGGAAAAGAGTAAGGGAGTAGATGAGAGGGCATGAATGAAACGAGAAATAGGAATAGCGTTTCTTAAAGGGAGAGGGATGATGGTGTGAGGAGCAGCGAGGAGAAAGTTGCTGAATGAAGTGTTAATATAAGAAAAACATTGGATAGTTTCTGAATTTTGCCAGACAGTGGCCCATGTGTAGAAAAGTGGAAGTTCTGGCTTTTTTGTTTGTTTTAAACATATTCTGCAATATGACTCCTGAGTGTCAAACATAATACTTAGTCCTACTTGATCATAAAGATAATTAAGACTGATGATATGTGTAGAGATCCCTGAATAAAGAATTTCCATCTTCCTTGTCTCTAGCTTTCTGTTTAGGTTAGGTATATAATCCAGTGCCCTTGCCTGTGAGATTAAAAACCAGCCTGTCTGAGAAGGCTAACTATATTGTCAGGAAGGTGAGATTTTTCTCACCAATAAAGATGTCTAAACTAAAGATGTCCTGCTTTGGTAGTTTATGTATTTGTATGAGTTATGTATCATGTCAAACAGTCTATCACAATGTTTAATTATTGATAAATATAAAGTTGGAAGCTCATAGGAAACAGTGTATCTGTTAAGATGGAATTGCTCTTTTATTCCTTTTGTCTAGACCCCTTTCCTTCTTTTGGTTCATCAAAGCAGGGGTCTTCAATCTCCAGGATCTAATGCCTGATGATCTGAGGTAGAACTGATGTAATAATAATAGAAAATAGTTGCATAATAAATGTAATGCGCTTGAATCATCCCCAAACCATCCCCCACCCCTGACAGTGGAAAAATTGTCTGCCATGAAGGTTGGAGACCGCTGCTTTAAAGAGTGTTAGTATGCTTTGTAATTTTACTGAAATTTGTACAAAAACTCTGTTTCCCTTATTCATTGTTCCTTCATTCAGCAAATACTTGCTGAAGGTCTTATCTGTACAAGATAAGGGTCTCCCAGTCAGTACTCCTCGTATGGAAAATAATTTTGTCAGTATGGGGAGGGTATGTTTTTCTGTACTTTCTGGGCAATTCAGGAAGGAGAAACTCTGCACTGCCAGTAACATTCCTAATTAGAATGAAGTGTATCAAGATATCTGCCTAATATGTCCAAAAGTTTATAAGAATCCAAGTTTTAGTTTAGATTTTCTGCTGATAGTAATCTCTTGCCTGATTATTATAGAAAAATGGAAAACAATGAAAAGTAAGATTAAATATCAATAGTTCTCATAATCCTGTCTTCCAGATATGGTTGTCTAGATGAACATATTTGATGTTGCTATGGGTAAGTGATAATACTATTGGGTTGGCCCAAAAGTTCATTCAAATTTTTCCATAAGATAGTATGAATGAACAAACTTTGGGCCAACTCCATATATTTGTTCTGTAATATGATTTTTTTAAATCTTACATGTAGAATTATGAACATTTATCTAGATAAATTTGATTGCAGGATATTTTCAGGACATATCATAATTTGTCTAACATTTCTCTCACTGGATACAATTCACTTTTAATTTGTGCTATGATGATATCACTGCAGTTAGACTGTATATACATTTATGATTCTGTTCTTAAAATTGCTATAAACTAAAATAAAAGAATTTATTTTAAAAACACTTGCCAAATTGCCTTTCAGGAAGTTAATGCTGACTGCAGTTCCTACTAATGATATATGAGAATATCCTGTTTTTTGCCCCTGTGCTGAGACTGAGTACTACCCATCCCCTTTTAATTTGAACTTCAGAACATCACAGATATTTGAAATGTTGCAAAAATATCACTTTTTTAAAAAAGTAAATTTTTCTTATCAGGATGAAGTTAGTATGTAATTTTGTGAAATGTAATATGCAATTACTATACTCAGACATGCTTCATGTCTTCTACCAATTTGACTTTTCTATTAGAATTTATTAGTTTATAATTTTAGGGGGTTGATTACCATTGGCCTTCAAATGTAATTTTACATTTCTAAAATTGTCATATGATTTTAATTTAAAACTTGGGGGAAAAAAAGTAAAAACATGATTTGTGAAAGCTATATAGGAGATCCAGGTTCAATGCCTGGATGGGGAAGATCCTCTGGAGGAGGGCATGGCAACTCATTCCAGTATTCTTCTTGGAGAATTCTCATGGATGGAGAAGCCTTGTGGGTTACAATCCATGGGGCCACAAAGAGCCAGACATGACTGAGCGACAAACACACACACATATTAAGTACTTCAGTCAAAAACAGAATTGTCTCAAATAAAATTTCTTAAACTTCAAGTCTATCTAATATAACAACTCATTCTGGAAATGAATTAATAGCATCCCTGTTTTGTAACTTTGTTTTGGCAAAATAATCACCAAGACAGACAGTTTAGTTAATCTTTTGAGACAAGATATGTCTCAAATGTATTGTCTTCAACTCCACTTTTACCTAATGTGGTAACTGTTGCCAAAAATGAAGAGTTTTAACCTTTTTTCTTTCCTGGGTAACAAATTACAGGAAAAAAAATCAGAGCAAAATCCTGCTTCTCCCAGGTACATTCATGTTCTAGCCACTGTGGACTACTGTACTTTTTAAAAACACAGTATGCATTTTTATCCCTTTGTAGTCTGGCTCACCCTGCTTCCTCTGCCTCCAGTACCCTGTGTTTTGGTGAGCTTCTTCTCGCTCTTCAGAACTATATGTAAAATGGATGACCAGTGCAAATTCAACGCATGAAGCAGTGCACTCAAAGCCGACGCTCTGGGACAACCCAGAGGGATGGGGTGGGGAGGGAGGTGGGAGGGTGTTTCAGGCTGGGGGACACACGTGCACCCGTAGCTGATTCATGTTGATGTATGGCAAAAACCACCACAATATTGTAAAGAAATTATCCTTCAATTAAAATAAATAAATTAAAAAAAAACTATATGTGGTAGATATGACACATGATGCCTGTTCCTACACAGTCCTTGTAGAACTACTGAAGTTCCTTCCCATTAAAAGTGGACTGGACATAGTCAGCAGTGTTTATATTGTAGGATTCTGGGTAACCAGGCTAGCCAAGTGCACCAGAGGTGAACCACTGAACAAAGCTGAGCTAAACCAAACACTTGCTGAGGAATTTGGGAGAGTCTCTGAGAGGCTGGGAGAGGGAAATGGCAACCCACTCCAGTGTTCTTGCCTGCACGATCCCAGGGACGGGGAAGCCTGGTGGGCTGCCGTCTATGGGGTCACACAGAATCGGACATGACTGAAGTGACTTAGCAGCAGCAGCAGCAGCAGCTGAGAGGCTGAGCAGAGCTGAAACTGAAGGGTGACTTGCATTGGGGACAGAATAGATGCCACTGTGACAAACCTTAGACATGTACAGTTAAAGTAGAGCAGAAATCATAGCCAGTCTGCAGAATAGTTTCCATAACTGATTTTTCATAAGAGGTAGCATTCCAATCCATCTATGCTTTCTACTAGTTTAAACCATTTCTTGCCCTTGAAATAAAAGGATGTTGAAAAGAAGGTAGATCAAATGTCACTGCTTTCTTGAAGCTTTTACTGAATACCTGTAGACCAGTTAAATTACTTTTAATCTGTCGGGTATTGTACATATGATACAATATCTTGTCAATTTGTTTTTTCAAGTGAAGACCTAAAATTGAGTGCTCACTATAAGCTATACATGCTAAGTATTATAATAATGCATGTATTATTCTCATATCAACACTCGATAAAGTTGGCATTCACTCCATTATTATTAATGAGGTTTTATCCTTTGCCCAACATCATTGTTGGAAACAGAAGGAGCCATGATTGCATATCAAATCTGCCTAATTTCAAGCAGCACATCTCAAACCACTATATTAAACCGACCCCCAGCACTAATAGTTGTTTATAATCTCTCTTGCTAAATGGTGAGCTCCTTGAAGTTACTGTACTATGTACATTGTTTCAAATGTCGGGATAGTACCTATTGAGCATCAAATGCTCAATATAGGTTAACATTAAATTAAAACTCTCTAGCATTACCCAGACTGTAGTCTCTGGTTACTGATCTGTTTCTTTCTAAGCCATTAATATTAGGACAAACATATAAAGTCCCACATATATATGGGAATTTGTACAAACATCAGATGCCCAAGAGCTTCCCTGATGTCTCAGTGGTAACAAATCTGCCTGCCAATGCAGGAGACATGGGTTCAGTTACTGGATGGGAATGATACCCTGGAGAAAGAAATAGCAACCCACTCTAGTATTCTTGGCTAGAGAATCCCATGGACATAGAAGCCTGGTGGACTACAGTCCATTTGGGTCACAAATAAGTCAGACATGACTAAGAGACTAAACAACAAACAGCAGGTGCCCAAATTATGGAGATTCTTAATTTTCTGTTTTCTCGGTGTGGAGATAAATAATGTATTTGTTTTATATTTTTATACTGTTGTTGTTGTTCAGTGACCCCATGGCCTGCAGCATGCCAGGCTTCCCTGTCCTTCACTGTCTCCTGGAGTTTGCTCAAACTCATGTCCATTGAGTCGATGATGTCATCCAACCATCTCATCCTTTGTCACCCCCTTATCGTCCTGCCCTCAATCTTTCCCAGCAGCACGGTCCTTACCAGTGAGTCAGCTCTTTGCATCAGGTGGCCAAAGTTTTGGAACTTCAACATCAGTCTTTCCAATGAATATTCAGGATTGATTTCCTTTAGGATGGACCGATTTGATCTCCTTGCAGTCCAAGGGACTCTCGAGAGTCTTCTCCAACACCACAGTTTGAAAGCATCAATTCTTTGGTGCTCAGCCTTATTTTTGGTCCATACATGACCACTGGAAAAACCATAGCTTTGACTATATGGACCCTTGTTGACAAAGTAATGTCTCCACTTTTTAATACACTGTCTAGGTTTGTCATAGCTTTTCTTCCAAGGAACAGGCATCTTTTAATTTTATGGCTGCAGTCACCATCTGCAGTGATTTGGGAGTCCAAGAAAATAAAGTCTGTCACTGTTTACATTATTTCCCCATCTATTTGCCATGAAGTGATGGGACAAGATTCCATAATCCTCATTTTTTGAATGTTGAATTTTAAGCCAGCTTTTTCACTCTCCTCATTCACTTTCATCAACAGGCTCTTTAGTTCCTCTTCCTTTTCTGCCTTAGGATGGTGTCATCTGCATATCTGAGGTTACTGATATTTCTCCCAGGAATCTTGATTCCAGCTTGTGCTTCCTCCAGCCCAGCATTTTGTATGATATATTCTGTGTATAAGTTAAATAAGCAGGGTGACAATATACAGCCTTCACATACTCCTTTCCCAATTTGGAACCAGTCCGTTTCTCACTGTTGCTTCTTGACCTGCATACGGTTTTCTCAGGAGGCAGGTAAGGTGGTCTGGTATTCCCATCTCTTGAAGAATTTTCCACAGTTTATTGTGATCCACACAGTCAAAGACTTTGGCATAGTCAATGAAACAGAAGTAGATGTTTTTCTGAAATTGCCTTGCTTTCTCTATAATCCAGTGGATGTTGCCAATTTGATCTCTGGTTTCGCTGCCTTTTCTGAATCCAGCTTGTGCATCTGGAACTTCTTGGTGCACATACTTTTCAAGCCTAGCTTGAAGGATTTTGAGCGTTACCTTGCTACCATGTGAGATGAGAACAATTGTGCAGTTGTTCGAACATTCTATGGCCTTGCCCTTCTTTGGGATTGGAATGAAAACTGAACTTTTCCAGTCCTATGGCCACTGCTGAGTTTTCCCAATTTACTAGCATGTTGAGTGCAGCACTTTCACAGCATCATCTTTTAGGATTTGAAATAGCTCAGCTGAATTCCATCACCTCCACTAGCTTTGTTCATAGTAATGCTTCCTGTGGCCCACTTGACTTCACACTCCATGATGTCTGGCTTTAGGTGAATGATTACACCATCATGGTTATCTGGGTCATTAAGACCTTTTTTGTATAGTTCTTCTGTGTATTCTTGCCACCTGTTCTTAATTTCTTCTGCTTCTGTTAGGTCCATACCATTTCTGTCCTTTATTGTGTTCATCTTGGCTTGAAATATTCCCTTGGTGTTTCTAATTTTCTTGAAGAGATCTCTAGTCTTTCTCATTCTATATTTTCTGGTATTCCTTTGCATTGTTCACTGAAGAAGACTTTCTTATCTCTCCTTGCTATTCTTTGGAGCTCTGCATTCATATAGGTATTATCTTTTCCTTTCTCCTTTGCCTTTCATTTTTCTTTTCTCAGCTATTTGTAAGTCCTCCTCAAACAACCATTTTGCCTCGTTGCATTTCTTTTTCTTGGGGAATGGTTTTGGTCACCACCTCCTGTACAGTGTTACAAACCTCCATCCATAGTTCTTCAGGCACTCTGTCTACCAGATCTGGTCTCTTGAATTTAATTTTCACTTCCACTGTAAGGGATTTGATATAGTCATACCTTAATGACCTAGTGGTTTTCCCTACTTTTTTCAAAGTAGCTACTTTTTTTTGGTACTGTATACTGTACTCAGTCGTATTTTAGAAAGTATGAAAATTATAATATAAAACTCAGTGGAACACATTTAATAAACCTAATGGTAGCAATGTCCATTTTTCTTTAGGACTATATAAAAGCTAGTAACATGATCAAGTTAGGTACAACAATCAGGTTTGAAGTGAAGGAAATTTTAATGATTTTAGTTGATATTTCCATAAGTGGCAATGAGTACTAGTATGACTATGTAATTAGAAATCCTGAAACTGACACAGTTTCTAATTCTATAATTTTGTTTCTAATGCCATGATTGAATTAGTACAATTTGATTTACCATGGGAAGAGTCCATAAAGCATTTTGATCAGCTGCCAAATATGAATAGCAATATTTAGCCTGCATGTCTGTATTTTTCTTTTGAACAATACATTCCCATGTTCATTCCTATCAATAGATTTCAAGTAAAGCAAAGTTTGTACTATTGAATTCTCCTAGCAAAATAAGAAAAGGGGATAGGGAAATGACTTGTTTGCACTTTTATTTAATAATTATTTCAAAATCAAAGCAATAGAACAAGGCTACCTTTAACTGAATGTCACAGATTACCATTTACTGTGAAATTGATAAGATACACCTCTTCTCTCTTCCTCCTTTTATGCAGTTTAGCAAGAGTTTAATCATCACTAGACCCTTGATAAGCAGACATCTTTTCATCTTGCCCACATCACACCTTATGAGTAGCTACAGCAAGCATGCTTTTTAAATTTGAATTTTCCTTCAAAAACGAGTCATTGTCTTATCCTACAACTATATCAGCACAGGAAAACACACAGAAAAAAATCTATACCGATGGCACAATATTTGTCATAACAAAAACACTGGAGACAATTTCAATATCTCTCAATAATGACTCTAAGGTATAGCTTTTCCAATAGGCTACACTCTTAAGGCAACTGTTGAAAGGAATAAGACAACTCTCTGTATTACACAGAAAAATCTGCAAGGCACATTAAATAAAAGTGCAAGGTACAGGATAGTGTACAGTACGCTAAACTCATTTGATAAAATACCTTGGGAATGCATTCCCAAGTTCATGTATCTTCCATTCAAATAAGATGTTTAGAAATTCAAGTTTCAGCAGCCGTTATCTCAAATGCTTGAGATTCTTTAAATGATCCTTTTGATTTTGTATTGTATCTGACTCCCAACTTCTAGCCTCCATTACTAATAAACGTGTCTATAGTTTTGATAAATTCTTTTTTCACCTTTTTCGCTGTGCAGAAGGAAGATATCCCTTCCTAAGTAGTCAGTTGGGCAGGAGGAAGAGGCATGCCTCCTCAGTGGGCTTCTCATTCTCCCATCCCCATTATGGGATGGGAAGCAAGGAGGGCTAGAACCAGGGCTGATGAGCTGATACATGCAGAGGTGAAGTCTGGCCGCAGCTGGTTCCTGTTTAAATGAAGGTATCCCATCACCAAGGCCTTTTAATGATTGCTCCTCTCCCTTCTGGAAACAGAGGCCCTTCTTTCTTCTTTTCGAAGAAAGGGCTTCATGTTTCCTTTCCTCTCTTGTGTTTTATTGGAGATGGCAGGCCTTAGAATTGGCCTTCTTGGCACATCAGCCAACTAGCACAGGTAGAAAAAGAAAGTTTCTCCAGGGTAAGGAAACCGGAGCTTCCAAACAAAAGGAATGTAATAGCAGACATCCCGCCAGTTCCCTTCTCAGGCAAGAACCAACCAACCCTTGTGTCCTGTTGGCAAAACCCCTTGAAATTGAACCACTTCCGGGAATACAAAAACAGCAAACATTCTAGGGCATCTGTGTTATTTAATGAAACTTTTTAGACAAATTGATCAGTGACTTTCCTCTGGAATGCCTTGCACCCAGCATTTTGTGGTTTTGATGTAGACTTTTTGAATATTACAGAATAGGTGTGAATTGGGACAGTCGCTCTCTTCTTCAGAGAGAGCATCACATTTGTCAGTATCAAAGTTGGCAAATGCAAATACAAAGCCAATTTAGGCTTCATTTCTGTGGGTTTTCTTTTAAACAGTATATCCTATCCTTTTCCAGTGAACAGATGTCTGGTTGAACAAAAATTGAAATAGTCAATTCACCTAGCAAGAGAAGCAAAGCACAAAATGAGAGAGGATTTGTGATTTTGAGGTAATAATTATTTACAAAGCAAAGTAGTTGGAACAAGTCTTCCTGGCATGAAGTAGTATTTAAGATAGTTCAGATGCACTAATTTGGTACAAAATCTGCATATATTTGTCAACCGTATTTATACACCCACACAAACACACTCCCACACACCCTGGCATATACAGCCCTCTAAGATCACACTGCCAAAATTTATCTATACTTTTAATATTTCATGGTATTAAGTTAAATTTTATTTCAAGGACTGTCACAACTTAGAGATAAATAGGATCTAAGTACTGAGATTATACATTTTGGAAAATAATAGTTTTATGATAAATCTTACATACCTATCATCATTCCTAAAGCTCCTTACACTCTAGATTCTATAATTAAAAAGGGGAAGGGTTTTACATCTAGGAAGTATAAGCTGAAAGTATTTATTTCAATTCAATATAGAATAAGCTGAAAGTATTTATTTCAATTCAATATAGAGTATTTATCAGAGTCAAGATAACAATCAATGTGTACAAAAATTTACATGACAAGAGGAACAATAGACAACGTAGCACCTTTAGAAAAATAATTAAAAGATTTGTTGCATTTACAGGTAAGTGCCACACTGAAAATTTACAACACAGTAATTTACTGCAATCAATGACAGGAGAGTTCCACAAAGAAACAAAGCTCTTACACTCCAGATATTTGGAAGGTATTATTGGAATGCTTAACTGTAACCACAGAATTTGTACATCCTTAAGGATTGAGCTCACAAAAGTCACAAACGGTTTTCATAACATATACTATGTAAATGGAGTCCACTGTGTTCGGACAGCTGGCTTAGTGTCTCTGACAGGTGTGAAGCCTGGAAGAATTACTGGCTTGATGGTGATCTTTCTGCATCTGGCAAGATAGACCTTCTCCACAGTAACAACGCTGGAATATCTCCAGCCCATGGGAGCCTTTTCTCCTGTGCTTGGTGCACACTTGACCTTCCTTGAGAACAGGTTTACAGATCTTGGACCAGAAATGTCTAGCACAACACAATCCTGCAGCACAGTCTGATGAGCGAAGACAGGCAGAACCTTCTTGTCCTGGGGAGACAATAGGAAAAGTACTTGGTCACTGCTAAGCCTGCGTTATTTCATTAAGGTAATCCAAAAGACACTATAAATATGCTAACAAAAAAGTCTATAGATCCTTTCACCTACCTTTGGTATGATACATTCTTGAAGATAGTGTAGTTCTTCTGGAGTACCCATCCAAGGTACTGTGTTCATTACCAAAGCTTTCAATAATGGTTTCCTCGATTTCCCCTCGATGGAAATGATTTTGATCAGAAGGCATGCATATCCCTAAGGAAGCAGGAGATAGTGATTAACTCCAGAGCTGTAATATGTTCCTGCTAATAGCTGTGACAGTGGAAGTCTGCTATGCCTCTGCCAACTTGAGCTACCTCATTGTAGTGACATTAAACATGAGCCAAACTTCCCAGTGTTAAAGCAAAACTCCCTAATGGACAGAAGCATCAGTGTGTGCACTGTGCACTCATACATAACAGCCCCCATCTAGACACTTGAAATAACTTTCTCAGCAACCATGGTAGTGGCAATGAAATTTCTGCCCATTTTAAGATCACCCTTGGGGTAAGAAAAATAAAATCAGTCACTTAAAAAATTGTATTTAAAAATAACTTTTCTGTCCTCTGTGCTATAAGGATTCTCCCAGACTGAGTTAAGCAAATGCAATGCCTGCTGCCTGGAAGATTACAATCTTTTCCACCAATTACTTTACTGTATAATTTCTATATTACAGAGAGATTTAGTTAGTTCATCCCAGAGTATTATTGGGTCCTAAGGAGGATCGCCACCCTTAAGTTTATTTCTGGAGCCTTCTTGGGCTGAGTCTACCTCTCTGAGACATTAAAATTTCGTGGATCTGTGGTTGGGGGGAGGAGTACTTATTTTAAGATAGCAGGAGGTAGAGGCAGATAAAGATGGAGAAGCCAGGATGTGAGGGCATCAAGATCTCCTTTAAGAATGATCTGCACAGATAAATCGCTCGAAATGACAACAGCTTGAACGCAGATCTTGAAAGAGGCTATCAGGCAGAGCTGTGAGAAGTACGGTAAGAAAAATTAAACAGGCAACTAAATGGCCGTTCTGATTTCCTTGGGGTCTCTGTAAGTTCCACCTCCCTGCCCATCTTCATTCTCAAGTTGAATCAAGTCTCTCTAGACAAATTTTTATGGAAGTGTCCACTCTGAGGTAAGACGCCCTCTTAAGTAATCGAGAGGCACAAAGGGATATAAGGAGCTCCAAGACCTCCGTACTTATCTTTGCTCCCAGGTTAAAGACTAGCCTGAAATCCTTTCTGGGGAACCTCGCACGTTGAACTTCCATTGGCAAGGTAGTGTCAGTGTTCTCAGCTGAGAGCATTGTCTCTCAGCTGTAGGAACGCAAGCAGAGGATGGTTTGAGTCCGCCAGAGAGCTGCCCGACTCACCGTTTTTGCAGTGATTCCCAGGGCAGCACATAGCGTGACGCATGCAGCGTTTTCGGAGCTTCCGACAGGCTAGGCAGATTTGCGCACCGGCTCCGCGGGTGGGACTCGCGCAGTACTCGTCTGTGCTGCACTCCTCGTCCTCAGCGCACGGATATGGCTGCGGGAAGGGGGCCGGGAAAGGGTGAGGCACTTGGGCACCCAGTACCACACTCCTGGACTCCTCACAGTCCCTTTCAGCCCACCTCTCCAAAAACTGTTGCCGCTCACTGCTCCCAAAGGCAGTTGCCAAACGCACTTTGAACTACTCTTACACAGCCCGTTCTGCGCCCTCGTCCCCAAATGAGACCCGTTTAGGATCGCAGTATTCCCGATCCCCAAGACCCTTCTCACCTGGTGGTTGTCAATGGTCTGGTACTTGCTGCCTCCCTCAAACAGAATTCCGGGAGCCGCGCTGACTGCGGAGCCTGGGTGCCCGGCAGCGCCGCCCAGCGGTCGGGGCAGGTTCTTGATGGCGTTGGAATTGAGAACGAAGTTCAAGGTGGCGCTCACTCCCAGCAGAGGGTGACCGCAAAGAGCCGCAGCCACCAGGGCGACCAAGACCCGGGCAGCACCCGCTGTGCCCAGAGCCGTCATCTCAGAAGGACTCAAGGGAGAAAAAGAGAAAGGAGGAACGTCACTTTGCACGCCTAGTCCCCACGGAGCTGTGTTGGCGCAGTTGCAGAGACAGGGCTCGGAGCGCCTCCACCAGTCCCAGAGTCCTGACCCTGACTGCAGGGCTCTGCGCCGCCACCGCCACCGAGGCTGCCTTTATACTGCGGGCTCCGAGCATTCCGGCCCCTCCGGGGAAGACAACAAAGCAGGATTGGGATTTCAAAGCGTTGGGAGGGGCTGGAAGGGGGTGTGTTTGTGTACATGAAGGGGAGCCTTTGACACTCTTCACCCCACCCGTCCCTTGCGAAGTCCTGCCCCTGTCCAGCTCACCTTGGGGTGACGGTAATCAGCGAGCATTAGAGGAGACAACTTTAATAAATGCGGGAAGTGGGAGGAACCTAGGGAACTCGGGTGCCCTTGCCTTGGAGTAGGAGTATTGGGATCTGAAACACTTTCAGACAGGCATTGTGATATTCTCTGTAAAGCCACTTTTCTCCTCTCTTCTTTACGCTAGTACTATTTTTTTTTATCGTGCACGTAATATTTAATATTAAATACAACCCAATTAGTAATTCAAAGTCCCTATGAAAACGTTTCAGCGAGAGGGCCAGGTGGCTGTTGCGAGTTGCTGATTAACCCTTTAGAGTCACGATTTGCAGATTTGGGGTGAGATCCTTGGCTTTAAGTTTGTTTAATTCCAGTCCCCCCTCCTTCTTCCCCTTCCCCCGCCCTCACGAGAAAAATGTGCAAAGAGAAGGGCATTTGCACATCAAACGAGGGTAAGAAGGAAGAAGAACGAATGCTCTTTTGATGGGAAGTTTAGAGAGGGAGGCGAGAGACTGGTGTTTGGAAATTAGATCAGGGGCGGAGGGAAGAGGGAAATGACCATCCGATAATCAAGCTATTTAATGTCCTTTGAATCTGAGCAGTCGCGGCTGTAGATGAACTTGATTAGGCAGACACGCAAGATCAAAGTGGCCGGAGCGAAAGCGGACAGGGTCCAACGACTGGGTCAGTGGTCCTTCCCTGATTCTCCCTTCTCAATGGTGGGTTAACTCAAGGAGATAAGAAACCCTTAAGGCTTAGCGCCTGACTTCCTCATTAGTATTTCATATTGCAAAGCTTGAGAACGCCTGTGTTTGATCCCAAGTCAGCCCTTTCCTGGGACCCGCTCTAGGGAGATAAGAGACTAGCTTCAGGAAAGGGGAAGCTGAAAGTGAATTTAACATCATTTAAAGCAGCGTTTAAAAATAATAAAGCAAAGCTAGTGTGTAAGAATGTCGTCCTGCTGATGCATTGCAAGTAATTGATTCAACAAAAATATATTGGAAGCCTAGTGTCCTGGCAGAGGTCTGTACTTCGCTTTGTTGCCCTCTGGAGGAGGGGGTGGGGGTACACTGAATACCAATACTCTGACTAAAGTAATAGTGAAAGTTAATAAACGTACACAGTTCTTTTTAAAGTAGGTTGATGTTATAAGTATCAGAAGATAGACAACTGCTTTGTGAATTTAGAAAAAGATGATTGAATAATCACTGTCGAGTAAAAAAGATTAGGATATATTTATTTTGTGCTCCCTAACCTCCAGGGTATTTATAATCACTTTGCATGATTACCTACAATATTCATTACTGAGACCACTACCAAGGGTAACCCTTGGTGGTCTTGAAGTAGTATAATAACCCAAAAGTTGAGAGGGAAAGGGGTGATTTTAAAAAGAAGTTTGCAATGGTCTATGTTCTAATTCCTTGGGTTTCAGAGGTCATATTAAGATTATCTTCTGAACAATTATTTAATAATGGCTCTACTTCCACTGGTGCCATTCCCTCCTATCCCAAACTCTATTTATCCTGTGAAATCTCCTCTGGCTTACTGATCATTCTTCCTCAAGATTCCAACATGGATTAACTCTCACCTATTTCTTCAGATTTTGTTAAGAACATTTACAATGACCCAGACTTGGCTACTACCCTAAAAAATTTTGGAACAAATTGAAATTTAGAAACAAAGGGGAGGTTGTTTATATTGGCTTTTGAAAAATGAGCTTAAGAAATGAACAAGTCAGTACACCTTTTGAGAATCAGCAATGAACCAGGTCTCCCCTGGGCAGATACGCTATCACCCTCAGCCAAGATGCAGTTTACATGTTTATAGATGGAGAGGTATTCTAGCATAAAAAGGTAAAGGCATAGGGGATTTTAGGTGCTATATTATCACTTGCAGAATATTGACAATAATGCCAGTAATCAGTGTGTTGAGCCCTTCCATGTGGTAGAAAATCTAGAGTCTATCTTAAATTCTTGCAGTGCAAAAATATGGAGAAAGAATCCCATGCCCTTGGGATGGGTTTAAAATGTTTCTTCCTAGACCCATTCTCCTATTTAAATGTTTAAATACAAAATGTGCTTTGCCACACTGAAAGCCAATTTCTTTTCCTCTTTTTTGGAAGAGATGGTACATGTGAATCCATTTAATGAACTTAGTCCATTAAGAGCTTGAATTCACAAATGAAGCCATTGTCTAGAGACCAAAAAAAAAAAAAAAAAAAGAAAGAAAGAAAAACGTGGAACAGTTTCATACGTAAAAGGAAAACTTTAACAAAAAGCCATGTTGCATAAATTCAGTCTTGATCCTTGACCATGTACATCTGATATGGTCTGATACTCATTAAACTTGGACAGAGCCTGATACGTTGAGTTTGGGGAGGTAAGTCAAGAGTACGGTTTCATGATCAAATCCTTCCCTACTTCCCATATTCTTCCTGTAATCATGATTTGAAAGCTAATAATAGGGATTTGGTCAATATCTGAGTTTCTGCTATGAGTTAAGCACTATATGTGATACTGTATGAAAAGAGATGAGTATCATGTTAGTGCTGACATTAGTCAGCTCAGTTGTGTCTGACTCTTTGTGACCCTGTGGGTGATAGCCTGCCAGGCTCCTCTGTCCATAGAATTCTCCAGGCAAGCATACTGGAGTGGGTTGCCATTCCCTTCTCCAGGGAATCTTCCCAACCCTGGGTCTCCTGCATTGCAGGCAGATTCTTTACTGTCTGAGCCATGACTGAGTGACTAACACTCATGTTATCTATATACAAATAATTTAGTGGGGGGAGGAAGCTCTTAAATTATACAGGAATGAACATTTGTAGGAGGTCCTTAGAGAGACCTGGGTCTGTAGCAGGCCAACCTTTTGTACCAAGTGGAAAAATTTAGTTTGTCAATGGAATCTCCATTTGAAAATTCTTTTCATGATTGAGTTTGCTCAGTGGCCACAAAAGAGCAGGATGAGTAAGGAGGATTACCAAGAACATACAGTTTTTATTCAGTGAGTTCCCATTACAGAATGCTCCCCTACTTCCTTTGGGAGCATGCCCACAAAATATTAAAGGCAGTCTTTTTGTCCTCAGAAAGCTTTGTATGTGAGAGTAGTTGGAGAAACAAGTATACATACATGGAATGGGGGAAGAATTCCTCCAAAATAGACTATTCTTTTTTAACTATTAGTTCATGGGGAAGATTATATTTAGAGACATATTAAATCTAGGAAATGTGACCAACGCGTCTCGGGGAACAGAATGTTCTGATGACTGAGTCTCTTTAAGCAGATAGATGACAGAGGTGATAGGAATCAGGGCAGGTGTATTTAGTTTATTTACTGAACTGTTGTTCAGTCACTAAGTTGTGTCTGACTCTGGGACCCTATGGACTGCAGCATGCCAGGCTCCCCTGTCCTTCACTATCTCTTGCAGTTTGCTCAAATTCGTGTCCACTGAGTCCAGGGATAGCTATCTAACCATCTCATCTCTGCCACCCACTTCTGCCTTCAATCTTTCCCAGCATCAGGGTCTTTTCCAGTGGTTTGGCTCTTTGCATCAGGTGGCCAAAGTATTGGAGCTTCAACTTCAGCATCAGTCCTTCCAATGAATATTCAGGTCTGATTTCCTTTAGGATTAACTAGTTTGATTTCCTTGCCGTCCACGGGACTCTCAAGAGTTTTGTCCAGCACCACAGTTCAAAAGCATTAATTCTTTGGTACTCAGCCTTCCTTATGGTACAACTCTCACATCCATACATGACTACTGGAAAAACCATAACTTTGACTAAATGGACCTTTGTTGGTAAAGTAATGTCTCTGCTTTTTAATATACTGTCTAGGTTGGTCACAGCTTTTCTTCCAAGAAGCAAGCATCTTTTAATTTCATGGCTGCAGTGACTGTCTGCAGTGATTTTGGAGCCCAAGAAAATAAAATCTGTCACTGCTTGCACTTTCCCCCATCTATTTGCCATGAAGTGATAGGACTGAATGCCATGATCTTGAGTTTTTTGAGTGTTGAGTTTTAAGCCAGCCTTTTCACTCTGTTCTTTCACCCCCATCAAGAGGTTCTTTAGTTTTTCTTCACTTTCTGCCACTAGAGTGGTATCATCTGAGGTTGTTGATACTTCTCCCAACCTAGTTTATTTCATTATGAAGGCAAAGCCTACCTCTTATTTGATCTGATTTAAATAGAACCATAATCAATGCAATAAGTTTAATATTGTCCATTAGATTTTAAAATGGGTGAAATATTTACCAATGTGGGATTGAACCACATAACTCACAAAGGGCATACTGTGTGCATTCCTCACATGCTAAGTGCTGAGTGTCTGCCATGGGATATTCATCAACCTTTTTATCCATAAGGGAGACAGACAAATAAACACAATACGATTTGCAAGCTAGTTGACTGCTACATTTTTAATTCATTAGGTAACTCTCTTCTTCTGCCCTCTCTCCCTTTCTTCCTCCTTCTTAGCTTCTTTCTCTTTGTTAAAGGGAGCAGATGTGTTGTCATATAATTTTGCTTCACTGGGAAAACACTGAATAAATGTCATTTATAATGAGTGTTGCCAACATTTTTGGAGGCACTGCTCTTGAATTTTTAGTAGCGATTCCTCATTCTTGAGGATAGTGTATGTGTGTGTGTGAGTGTAATGACTTTCTCACTGGCCTTCAAAAGATTTTGGTCTCAATGTTCTTCTTGATGTTAAATGAGCTTTTAGACCAGGCCCATGTTATGACTCCCAAGAGGACAGATTAGGCTTTTCTGCACTCCGCAGTAAAAACAGAAGGTGAGATTTGACAATGATTATGTTTATTTGGTCAGTGGAGATGGCCAGCCCTGATAAATCAGGCTCCATGGTAGCTTTCTGCCCTGGCTGAGAAGATGTGTTTTTCAGAAGCAGGATGTTAAAAGCTAATCTGAAAATAGAGCTCAGAACCCAGAAACTTTTAACTAAAAATCAGAGAAGACCTTTTCTGATATCCTGACACTCAGAAAGGTCCTGTAGGATATATTGGACAAAAAGTCCCTTTGGGTTTTTCCACAACTTATGACAAACCTGAGCAAAGTTTTTGACCAACCCAGTAGATACAGGGAGTACAAAACTGCCTCCTTAATACTCCCTAAAGGAGTTGACATTTCCAGCCATGCAGACAGACCAATGACAGAAGAAGGCGAGATTCGAGATCTCCTTAAAACAGTCTCCAGAGCTAGAGAAAAATCATTTTCTTCTGTGTCATTGAGTTCCTACTATTACCCCCTTTACAATGCAAGCACTCTGCAAAGGTCATGCCCAAGAGAAGTGTTGTACCCTGGTTTCAGGATTCTGGGGCTTGGAACTCTGTGCACCAGGGAACTGTGACAGCCAGCAGCTGCTTGGTAAATGTGGGAACCTGCTCAAGCCACTTAACTCTCAGTGCTGATGTTGGTCTTTCACTTATAAAATGGGGTTGGGGTGTATGTGCCTAGAGAGGTCTCTTCTGACTACAAAAGCATCTCTCACCCTCCCTTCCCCACCTTTCTCCCTCCCTCCCTCTTTAAGCTCTGCCAGGGCAAGGCCTTTTGTACTTTGATTAAATAAGAACATCCTGCAAGAGACCTATTTTTTTCAAGAAGCCTTAAGATACAGTAATAGTCACTGACATCAATACTGTATTTTGATTTTGAAGAAAATATGTAAAGTTTTTGAAGAAAACAACCAGGCTTTAAGTCTCTGGAAATTACTTGAACCAAGTGATGTTTTTTAAAAGATGGATATAGATAGACATAAATATATATTTGTGATTTATATCATACGTCCTAGAAAATTCAACAAATACAGAGTTCAAAAACAAAATAAATGCCATGTGCAAACCCACCATTCAGTTTCTACACACATGCCCACAAACACGTATATATGGATGGAAAGCAAGAGAGAGAGAAATATTTTTGCTTCCCAAAATTGATTCTGATGTTTTAGAGCTGATTTTTTTTTTTTTTCAACAATCACTAAATCTCAGGCTAGTGGATTATAATGGGG
This sequence comes from Bubalus kerabau, assembly GCF_029407905.1. NCBI lineage: Eukaryota > Metazoa > Chordata > Mammalia > Artiodactyla > Bovidae > Bubalus > Bubalus kerabau. Next base: position 9,544,732 of record NC_073645.1, read on the forward strand.
TCTAAAGGTGAAAAATAGAAATCAGGACCTTGAAAACACTTTTGTGTCCTGTGACCCTATCTTAGACCCTATCTTAGAATCGCCAGGGAGTGGACCAGAATGTAGACTAGAGACAGAACTATTCATTTTAGCAGGAAAGGGGACACATGTAAAAATTGGGTAAAGATTCTTCCTGACCCCTAAGTCCCAAAACTAAAAAAGAATTTTCAAATGAGTTCAGGGGTATAGAAGGGTGGAAGGGGGCGAGATGGGGGAGCTACCTGTTGGGCAGACCCAGTAACCTCCAAAGTGGGAGCCCTGCGCTCCATGACCAACCTCCAGCCCTGGATAATTTTCCAGCAGGCAGGCCTGGGTGATGTGCATTTAAGGAAGCCGAGAATTCCCATTGTTCACGTGCTCCTGGAGGCTGCTCACGGTGGCTGCACTTTGGTGTCGCAGCCCGTCGCCAGCATATAGTAGTGTAAAATGAAGCTTGTTTAAAGACTCTCTTTGATGAGTGAAGATCAAACGGCCTGGGGACCCCCGGTCTTAATCAGACTTGAGCCAGGATGGCATTTTCACAAATAGTCCGTTTGCTCGGCTTTGAGCAGACTTTGTGCTCAGCACATTCATCCGGCTGCGGGGCGAGTAATCTCGGCTGAAGCCCCTTGCCTGGTCACAAATCCGTTCACACTACAATAGCTGCTGTTAGTTTGCGATGTCAGTTCATGGGCAAATGAATATAGGGCCCTTCTGACTTAATTAAAGGGGGTGAGAGGAAAGGCGATGGAGAGGAAGATAAAAAGCTCCAGGCGCATTAGGCTCCCCTGTGTCTGGCCGCCAAGTAGGAGAAAGCCGCTCTTCTGCTGCCCTCTGGTGGAAGATCCTTAGAAGTTCTTCATAGGGAAGATAAAAAGGATTTATTAATCACGCAATTTATTCTTGAGATTGATTCTCCAGGTCTAGTTATTTGCATATTGTATACCTTCTTCATGCTTAAGCATATTCGAAGTTGAATAATCTATTGTACTTCTTAATGTTCCACAAAATTCCTTGTTCACAGATTGAAATCTTCAACAGATTAAAATTAAAATGACAACTGGGATTCGAGACATAGGTTCTCAATAAATGTTCGTTTTGTTTGATTGAAGAAGAGGGCGGATATATTGCACTCCTGGATAAAAATGTCAAGGTCTACAGATTATTATAAATATCATATTATAGGAACATCCTAGGCCAAATAAATCTTCAGAAAGGTCATACATAAATAACTTCAGCAAGAATAAAATTTTAAAAGAATATTATTTTTCAATCTATTTGAATGAGAAAATATTAACGATTTTGGAGTTCCATGATCAAAAAAGATATAAACTTATATAACTGTTATATACCCTATATAATACTTCCATTTGCTTCTATTTAATACTTCCATTTCTTTAGAGTCAACATGTTATACAAATAGAAAAAGAACAGCAGAAAAATTAATAAAAGAACATGCTGGAATACAGCTCCTACATAATACATGTAGCAGTTAAAATTAGTACCAGTAATGTTGTTGGAGAAGACTCGAGAGTCCCTTGGACTGCAAGGAGATCCAACCAGTCCATCCTAAGGGAAATCAGTCCTGGGTGTTCATTGGAAGGACTGATGTTGAAGCTGAAACTCCAATATTTTGGCCACCTAATGCGAAGAGCTGACTCATTTGAAAAGACCCTGATGTTGGGAAAGATTGAAGGCAGGAGGAGAAGGGGATGACAGAGGAAGAGGTGGTTGGATGGCATCACCAACTCAATGGACATGAGTTTGGGTGGACTCTGGGAGTTGGTGATGGACAGGGAGGCCTGGCATGCTGCTGTTCATGGGGTCGCAGGGAGTCAGACACGACTGAGTGACTGAACTGAACTGAACTGAATGTATTGTTGTTAATTAACAGTTAATAATTCTAAACTGGAGAAGGAAATGAAAAATCCCAAGGGCAGAGGAGCATGGCAGGATACAATCCGAAGGGTCTCAGATTCAGGCTCGACTGAGCAACTAAACACAACAACCAATTCTAAACTACTCCCCAAGTTTCTTTTTATAACTCATTTTTCTTAAACACAAGTCCTTGTAGGAAAAAGTGTTTTACTACCAGAATTTATTTTACTGCAGACAGGATTCTGAAAGATATGCGCCAAACACTAAACATTCAATTTAAGAAATACTTTAGTAGTATACTGAATTCTTAGCTCTGTTGATACAAAGTATAAAATTGTACACTACTCAGTATTATAATCTAAAATATATACACAACAATGACTTTGTGAAACATACTGACCTCAGTCAAACTTTTCAAAATGTCGATTTGATTAGTCAGTTCAGTCGCTCATTGGTGTCTGACTCTTCATGGCTCCATGGAGTGCATCATGCCAGGCTTCCCTGTCCATCACCAACTCCTGGAGCTTGCTCAAATTCATGTCCATGGAGTCTGTGATGCCACCCAACCATCTCATCCTCTGTCATCCCCTTCTCCTCCTGCTTTCAATCTTTCCCTGCATCAGGGTCTTTACCAGTGAGCTTCCCATGATAGCTCAGTTAGTAAAGAATCCACCTGTAATGCAGGAGACCCTGGTTTGATTCCTGAGTCAAGAAGATCTGCTGGAGAAGGGATCAGCTTCAGGATTCAATACCCACTCCAGTATCCAATACCCACTCCAGTATCCTTGGGCTTCCTTGGGGGTTCAGCTGGTAAAGAATCCGCCTATAATGTGGGAGACCTCTGTTTGATCCCTGGCTTGCGAAGATCTCCTGTAGAAGGGAAAGGCTACCCATTCCAGTATTCTGGCCTGGGAGAATTCCATGACTGTATAGTCAGGGACTCTCTAGAGTCTTCTGCAAAACCACAGTTCAAAACCATCAATTCTTTGGTGCTCAGCTTTCTTTGAAGTTCGACTCTCACATCCATACATGACTACTGGAAAAACCATAGCTTTGACTAGATGGACCTTTGTCAGCAAAGCAATGTCTCTGCTTTTCAATATGCTGTTTAGGTTTGTCACCTAAATGCGTGCCATAGTTTGTTGTGATCCACACAGTCAAAGGCTTTAGTGTAGTTAGTGAAGCAGAAGTTGATGTTTTTCTGGAATTCTCTTGCTTTTTGTATGATCCAGTGGATGTTGGCAGTTTGATCTCTGATTCCTCTGCCTTTTCTAAATCCAGTTTGAACATCTGGAAGTTCTTTGTTCACGTATTGTTGAAGCCTGGTTTGGAGAATTTTGAGCATTATTTTACTAGCGTGTGAGATGAGTGCAGTTGTTTGGGAGTTTTAACTTTCTTTGACACTGCCTTTCTTTGGGATTGGAATGAAAACTGACCTTTTCCAGTGGCCGTTGCTGAATTTTCCAAATTTGCTGGCATTTTGAGTGCAGCACTTTCACAGCATCATCTTTTAGGATTTGAAATAGCTCAACTGGAATTCCATCACCTCCACTGGCTTTGTTCATAGTGATGCTTTCTAAGGCCCACTTGACTTCAACCTCCAGGATATCTGGCCCTAGGTAAGTGATCACACAATCATGGTTATCTGGGTCATTAAGATCTTTTTTGTATAGTTCTTCTGTGTATTTTTGCCACCTGTTCTTAATATTTTCTGCTTCTGTTAGATCCTTACCATTTCTGTCCTTTATTGTGCCCATCTTTCCTTGGAATATTCCCTTGGTATCTCTAATTTTCTTGAAGAGATCTCTAGTCTTTCTTGTTCTATTGTTTTCATCTATTTCTTTGCATTGTTCATGTAAAAAGGCTTTCTTGTCTCTCCTTGGTATTCTTTGAAACTCTGAATTCAGATGGGTTTATCTTTCCTTTTGTCTTTCGCCTTTCACTTCTCTTCTCAGCTATTTCTAAGGCCTCCTCAGACACCATTTTTCCTTTTTGCATTTTTTTTTCCTGGGGATGGTTTTTACTACTGCTTCCTGTACATTATTATGAACCCTCCATCCATAGTTCTTCAAGCACTCTACTAGATCTAATCCCTTTAATCTATTTTTCAATTCCACTGTGTAATCATAAGGCATTTGATTAGGTTATACCCGAATGGCTTAATGGTTTTCCCTACTTTCTTCATATAAGTATGAATTTTGTAATAAAGGCATTCATGATCTGAGCCACAGTCAGCTTCCAGTCTTGTTTTTGCTGACCATATAAAGCTTATCCATCTCTGACTCAAAGAATATAATCAATCTAATTTCAGTATTAATCATCTGGTGATGTCCATGTGTAGAGTCGTCTCTTGTGTCGTTGGAAGAGAGTGTTTTATGACCAGTGTGTTCTCTTGGCCAAGCTCTGTTAATCTTTGCCCTGCTTCATTTTCTACTCCAAGGCCAACCTTGCCTGTTACTTCAGGTATCTCTTCCTACATTTGCATTCCTGTCCTCTATGATGAAAAGAACACATTTTTTGGTGTTAATTCTAGAAGGTCCTGTAGGTCTTCTTAAAACCATTCAACTTCAGCTTCTTCAGCATTAATGGTTGGGGCATAGACTTGGATTGATGTGATATTGAATGTTTTGCCTCGGAAATGAAACAAGATCATTCTGTCATTTTTGAGACTGCACCCAAGTACTGCATTTCGAACTCCTATTGACTATGAGGGCTACTCCATTTCTTATAAGCAATTTTTGCCCACAGTAGTAGATATAATGGTCATCTTAATTAAATCAGATAAATATATTTATATCCCACTACCTTGGCCCTCCCTACCACCCCCCTAGGTTGCCAAGGAGCACTGAGTTGAGCATCCTGTGTGATACAGTAACTTCTCACTAGCTACCTATTTTACACGTGGTAATATTTGTTCAGTGTTACCCTCTCAATCCACCTTCCCCTCTCCTCCCCCTGCTGTGTCCACAAGTCTGTTCTCTATGCCTGTGTCTCTATTCCTGCCCTTAAATAGGTTCATCAGTTCCATTTTTCTAGATTCCATATATATGCATTAATACATAATATGTTTTTCTCTTTCTTACTTCACTCTGTAAAACAGGTTGTGGTTTCTCCCACCTCACTAGAACTGACTCACATGCATTCTTTATATGGCTGAGTAATATTCCATTATATATATATATATATATATATATATATATATATACCACAACTTTTTTATCCACTTATCTGTCAGTGAACATCTAGGTTGCTTCCATGTCCTGCTACTGCTGCTAAGTCACTTCAGTCGTGTCCGACTCTGTGCGACCCCATAGATGGCAGCCCACCAGGCTCCTCTGTCCCTGGGATTCTCCAGGCAAGAATACTGGAGTGGGTTGCCATTTCCTTCTCCAATGCATGAAAGTGAAAAGGGAAAGTGAAGTTGCTCAGTCGTGTCTGACTCTTAGCGACCCCATGGACTGCAGCCCACCAGGCTCCTCCATCCATGGGATTTTCCAGGCAAGAGTATTGGAGTGGGGTGCCATTGCCTTCTCCACTTCCATGTCCTAGCTATTTTAAATTGTGTTGCAGTGATCATTGGGGTACATGTGTGGTTTTTTTTTTCCTTAATTATGGTTTTCTCAGGGTATATGCTCATTCATGGGCTTGCTGGGACACATGATAGTTTTTTTTTTTTTAATTTTATTTTATTTTTAAACTTTACATAATTGTATTAGTTTTGCCAAATATCAAAATGAATCCGCCACAGGTATACATGTGTTCCCCATCCTGAACCCTCCTCCCTCCTCCCTCCCCACACCATCCCTCTGGGTCATCCCAGTGCACCAGCCCCAAGCATCCAGTATCGTGCATCGAACCTGGACTGGCAACTCATTTCATACATGATATTTTACATGTTTCAATGCCATTCTCCCAAATTTTCCCACCCTCTCCCTCTCCCACAGAGTCCATAAGACTGTTCTATACATCAGTGTCTCTTTTGCTGTCTCGTACACAGGGTTATTGTTACCATCTTTCTAAATTCCACATATATGCGATATATACTGTATTGGTGTTTTTCTTTCTGGCTTACTTCACTCTGTATAATAGGCTCCAGTTTCATCCACCTCATTAGAACTGATTCAAATGTATTCTTTTTAATGGCTGAGTAATACTCCATTGTGTATATGTACCATGGCTTTCTTATCCATTCATCTGCTGATGGACATCTAGGTTGCTTCCATGTCCTGGCTATTATAAACAGTGCTGTGATGAACATTGGGGTACTCGTGTCTCTTTCCCTTCTGGTTTCCTCAGTGTGTATGCCCAGCAGTGGGATTGCTGGATCATAAGGCAGTTCTATTTCCAGTTTTTTAAGGAATCTCCACACTGTTCTCCATAGTGGCTGTACTAGTTTGCATTCCCACCAACAGTGTAAGAGGGTTCCCTTTTCTCCACACCCTCTCCAGCATTTATTACTTGTAGACTTTTGGATCGCAGCCATTCTGACTGGTGTGAAATGGTACCTCATAGTGGTTTTGATTTGCATTTCTCTGATAATGAGTGATGTTGAGCATCTTTTCATGTGTTTGTTAGCCATCTGTATGTCTTCTTTGGAGAAATGTCTAAACATGATAGTTTTATTTCTAGTTTTTTAAGGAATCTCCATACTGTTCTCCATGGGCTTCCCTGGTAGCTCAGCTGGTAAAGAATCCTCCTGCAATGCAGGAGACCTGCGTTCGATGCATGGATTGGAAAGATTCCCCTGGAGAAGGGAACAGCTACCCACTCCAGTATTCTGGCCTAGAGAATTCCATGGACTGTGTAGTCCATGGGGTCACAAAGAGTCGGACACAACTGAGTGACTTTCACTTCACGTACTGTTCTCCATAGTGCTATATCAATTTACATTCCACCAACAGTGCAGGAGAGTTCCCTTTTCTCCACATCCTCTCCAGCATTTATTGTTTGTAGATTTTTCGATAATGGCAATTCTGATGTGTGTGAGATGATAATCTCATCATAGTTTTGATTTGCATTTCTCTAATAGTGAGCAAAATCAAGCATTTTTTCTTGTATTTATTATCCATCTGTATGTCTTCTTTGGGTAAATGTCTGTTTAGGTCTTCTGCCCATTTATTTATTGGGTTGGTTGATTTTTTGATACTGAGTTGTAAGAACTGTTTGTATAATTTGTAGATGAATCCCTTGTCTGTTGGTTCATTAGCAAATATTTTCTTCCATTCTGATAATTCTTTTTTTAATGGTTTCCTTTGCTGTGCAAAAACTTTTAAATTTAATTTGGTCTTGTTTGTTTATTTTTGTTTTTATTTTCATTACTCCAGGAGGTGGACTAAAAAAGGACTTGCTGTGATTTATGTCTGAGAGGCTTCTACCTATTTTTTCCTCTAAATGTTTTATAATATCCAGCTTTACAATTAGGTCTTTAGATGATTTTATTTTTGTGTATGGTATTAGGGAGTATCCTAATTACATTCTTTTCCATGTAGCTAAATTTTCCCACCACCATTTATTGAAGAGATGGTCTTTTCTCTACTGTATATTCTTTTCCCTCCTTTGCCATGGTGTGTGGGTTTATTTCTAGACTTTCTATTTTGTTCCATTGATATAAATTTCTGTTTTTGTATCAGCACCATCTTGTTTTTATTACTGTAGCTTTGTAGTATAGTCTGAAGTCAGAGAGCCTGATTTCTCCAGCTCTTTTTCTTTCTCAGGAGTACTTTGGCTATATGGGGTCTTTTGTGTTTCCATACAAATTGTACATTTTTAAAAATCTATGTCTGAAAAATGTCACACCGCTCAGAAAGTGAAGAGGAATTGAAGAGCCTCTTGAAGAGTGTGAAAGAGGAGAATGAAAAAGGAGGCTTAAAATTCAACACTCAAAAAACTAACATCATGGCATCTGATCCCATCACTTTACAGCAAATAGAAAGGGGAAAAATTGTAAGCAGGGGCAGATTTTATTTTCTTGGGCTCCAAAATCACTGCAGACAGTGACTGCAACCATGAAATTAAAAGATGCTTGCTTCTTGGGAAAAAAAGCTATGACAAAACCTGACAGCATATTAAAAATCAGAGACATCACTTTGCTGACAAAGGTCCATCTAGTCAAAGCTATGGTTTTTCCAGTAGTCACATACGGAAGTGAGAGTTGGAACATAAAGAAGGCTGCTGCTGCTGCTAAGTTGCTTCAGTCGTTTCCGACTCTGTGCGACCCCACAGACGACAGCCCACCAGGCTCCCCTGTCCCTGGGATTCTCCAGGCAAGAACACTGGAGTGGGTTGCCATTTCCTTCTCCAATACATGAAAGTGAAAAGTGAAAGTGAAGTGGCTCAGTCATGTCCGACTCTTAGCAAGTGCCAAAGAATTGATACTTCTGAATTGAGGTGCTGGAGAAGACTCTTGAGGGCCCCTTGGACTGCAAGGAAGTGAAACCAGTCAATCCTAAAGGAAATCAACCCTGAATATTCATGGGAAGGACTGATGCTGAAGCTCCAATCCCTTGGCCACCTGATGCAGCGTTGACTTATTGGAAAATACCCTGATGCTGGAAAATATTGAAAGCAAAAGGAGAAGAGGAATGGTTGGATAGCATAACTGACTCAATGGATAGAATTTGAGAAAACTCCAGGAGATAGTAAAGGACAGGGAAGCCTGGTGTGCTGCAGTCCAGGGGGTTGCAAAGAGTCCAGCTCAACTTAGAGAGTAAACAGCAACCAAAACAGTAGTTTCATAGGAATTGTGTTGAATCTGTAGATTGCTTTGGATAATGTAGTCATTTTCAGAATATTGATTCTTTGAATCCAAGAATATAGTATATCTCCCATTGTTTATGTCTTATTTAATTTCATTCATCAGTATCTTAATAGTTTTCTGAGTACAGGTCTTTTGCCTTCTTAGGTGGGTCTATTCCTAGGTATTTGTTCTTTCTGATGCAAATGTAAATGGGATTGTTTCCCTTATTTCTCTTTCTGTCTTTCATTGCTAGTGGATAGGAATGCAAGAGATTTATGTGTATTAATTTTGTAACCTCTAAAGCTGAAATCAAGAGTGCCGGGAGAAGTATCAATAACTTCAGATATGCAGATGACACCACATTTATGGCAGAAAGCGAAGAAGAACTAAAGAACCTCTTGATGAAAGTGAAAGAGGAGAGTGAAAAAATTGGCTTAAAACTCAACATTCAGAAAACTAAGATCATGGCATCTGGTCCCATCACTTCATAGCAAACAGATGGGAAACAATTGGAAACTGTGAGAGACTTTACATTTTGGGCTCCAAAATCACTGCAGATGGTGACTGCAGCCCTGAAATTAAAAGACTCTTGCTCCTTGGAAGAAAAGTTAGGACCAAACTAGACAGTATGTTAAAAAACAGAGACATTACCTTGCTAACAAAGTCCATCTAGTCAAAGCTATGGTTTTTCCAGTAGTCATGTATGGATGTGAGAGTTGGACCATAAAGAAAGCTGAGTGCCAAAGAACTGATGCTTTTGAACTGTAGTGTTGGAGAAGATTCTTGAGAGTCCCTTGGACTGCAAGGAGATCCAACCAGTCCATCCTAAAGGAGATCAGTCCTAGGTGTTCATTGGAAGGACTGATGTTGAAGCTGAAACTCCAGTACTTTGACCACCTGATGTGAATAATGGACTCATTTGAAAAGACCTTGATGCTGGGAAAGATGAAAAGCGGGAGGAGAAGGGGTCGATAGAGGATGAGATGGTTGAATGGAATCACTGACTCAGTGAACATGAGTTTGAGTAAGCTCCAGGTGTTGGTGATGGACAGGGAAGCCTGGTGTGCTGCAGTCCATGGGGTTGCAAAAAGCCAGTAATGACTGAGCAACTGGACTGAACTTCACTTCACTGAATTCATTGCTGGACTGCATGTTTCAGTTTTCAATGTGTGATATCATGTTATCTGCAAAGAGTGACAGTTTTCCTTCTTCTTTTCCAGTTTTCTTTCTTATTCTCTGATTGCCATGACTAAGACTTCCAAAACTATGTTGAAAAAAGTAGCGAGAGTATACATCATTGTCTTGTTCCTCATCTTAGAGAAGATAACTTTCAGTTTTTTCACTTTTGAGAATGATGTTTGCAGTGGGTTTGTTGTATATTGCCTTAAGTATGTTGAGCTAGGTTCCCTCTATGTCCACTTTCTGGGGAGCTTTTTTTCTAATTATCATAAATAGGTGTTGAAATTTCTTAAAACCTTTTTCTGCATCTAGTGAGTTGATTATATGATTTTTATCCTTCAGTTTTTTAATGTGGTGTATCACATTGATTGATATGCATATGTGAAGAATCCATGCATCCCTGGGGTAATTTCCACTTGATTGTGGTGTATGATCCTTTTAATGTGTTGTTGGATTCGGTTTGCTGTTATTTTTGTTAAGAATTTTTGTGTTTATGTACATCAGTTATATTGGCCTGTAATTCTTTATGTTATGATATCTTTGTCTGGGTTTGGTATCAAGGTTATGGTGGCCTCATAGAATGAGACTGGGAGTGTTATTTCCTCTGCAATTTTTGGGAAGAGTTTCAAAAGTATAGGTGATAACTCTTCTCTAAATATTCGACATAATTCACCTGTGAATGTATCTGATCCTTGACTTTTGTCAGAAATTTATTAATCACAGTTTCAAGTTCAGTAACTGTGATTGGTCTATACATATAATATTTTTTTTTTCCTGCTTCTGTTGTGGAAGTTTGTACCTTGTTAATTATTCATCAGTTTCTTATAGCTTTCCCATTTTATTGGCACACAGTTTCTTGTAGTAGTCTCTGATCCTTTGTGTTTCTGTGGTGTCCATTGTAATTTCTTTTTAATTTATAATTTTATTAAGTCCTCTCCTTTTTTTTTTTTTCTGATGGTCTGGCTAAAGATTTATAATTTGTTTATCTTCTCAAAGAACCAGCTTTTAGTTTACTTGTTCTTTGCTATTGTTTTCTTTGTCTGTATTTCATTTATTTCTTCTCTGATCTTTATGGTTTCTTTCTTTCTACTAACTTAGTTTTGTTCTTTCTCTAGTTGCTTTAGGGGTCAGTTTAGGTTGTTTAGTTGAGATTTTTCTTATTTTCTGAGAATACTATATTGCATAGACTTCTTTCTCAGAACTACTTTTGTTCTGCTCCATAGCTTTTAGATCATTGTGTTTTCATTGTCATTTTTCAATAGTTTTTTTTTTTAATTTCTTCTTTGATTTCTTCAGTGATCCATTGGTTGTTTAGTAACACTGTTTAGACTCCCCTGCACATATTTGTGTTTTTTACATTTTTTTTCCTGTAATTAATTTCTAATCAATTACATTTCTCACACTGTTGTGGTTAGGAAAGATTCTTGTTGTTGTTTTTGTTCAGTTGCCTAGTCATGTCCAGCTTTTTGTGACCCCCGTGGACTGAAGCATACCAGGCATCCCTGTCTATCACCATCTCCTGAAGTTTGCCCAAGTTCATGTCCAATGCATCAATGGTGCTATCCAGCCATCTCATCCTCTGATGTCCTCTTGTTCTTCCCTCAATCTTTTCCAGCATCAGGGACTTTTCCAATGAATCGGCTGTTTGATGATCAAAATACTGGAGCTTCAGCATCAGTCCTTCCAGCGAGTATCCAGGGTTGATTTCCCTTAAAAGTGACTGGTTTGATCTCCTTGCTGTCTAAAGGACTTTCAGGAGTCTTCTTCAGCACAACAGTTCGAAGGCGTCAATTCTTTAGTGTTCTGCCTTCTTTACAGTCCAACTCTTACAACCGTACATGACTGCTGGGAAGACCATACCATTGACTATATGGACCTTTGTCAGCAGAGTAATGTCTCTGCATCTCAACACACTGTCTAGGTTTGTCATCTCTTTCCTGCCAAGAAGCAATTGTCTTCTGATTTCATGACTGCAATCACCATCCACAGTGATTTTAGAGCCCAGAAGAAGAAATCTGTCACTACCTCCACCTTTTCACCTTCTATTTGTCATGAAGTAAATAGCTGTGAGAAGAAGAGAAGTGAAAAGCAAAGGAGAAAAGGAAAGATATATGTATCTGAATGCAGAGTTCCAAAGAATAGCAAGGAGAGATAAGAAAGCCTTCCTCAGCGATCAATGCAAAAAATAGAGGAAAACAACAGAATGGGGAAGACTAGAAATCTCTTCAAGATAATTAGAGATACCAAGGGAACATTTCATGCAAAGATGGGCTCGATAAAGGACAGAAATGGTTTGGACCTAACAGAAGCAGAAGATATTAAGAAGAGGTGGCAAGAATACACAGAAGAACTGTACAAAAAAGATCTTCATGACCAAGATAATCACGATGGTGTAATCGATCACTCACCTAGAGCCAGACATCCTGGAATGTGAAGTCAAATGGGCCTTAGAAAACATCACTATGAACAAAGCTAGAGGAGGTGATGGAATTCCAGTTGAGCTATTTCAAATCCTGAAAGATGATGCTGTGAAAGTGCTGCACTCAATATGCCAGCAAATTTGGAAAACTCAGCAGTGGCCACAGGACACTGCTGATGGAAAAGGTCAGTTTTCATTCCAGTCCCAAAGAAAGGCAATGCCAAAGAATGCTTAAACTACCGCACGATTGCACTCATCTCACACACTAGTAAAGTAATGCTCAAAATTCTCCAAGCCAGGCTTCAGCAATATGTGAACCGTGAACTTCCAGATGTTCAAGCTGGTTTTAGAAAAGGCAGAGGAGCCAGAGATCAAATTGCCAACATCCGCTGGATCATGGAAAAAGCAAGAGAGTTCCAGAAAAACATCTATTTCTGCTTTATTGACTATGCCAAAGCCTTTGACTGTGTGGATCACAATAAACTGTGGAAAATTCTTCAAGAGATGGGAATACTAGACCACCTGACCTGCCTCTTGAGAAACCTATATGCAGGTCAGGAAGCAACAGTTAGAACTGGACATGGAACAACAGACTGGTTCCAAATAGGAAAAGGAGTATATCAAGGCTGTATCTTGTCACCCTGCTTATATAACTTATATACAAGTACATCATGAGAAACGCTGGGCTGGAAGAAGCACAAGCTGGAATCAAGATTGCCAGGAGAAATCTCAATAACCTCAGATATGCAGAAAAAACAACCCTTATGGCAGAAAGTGAAGAGGAACTCAAAAGCCTCTTGATGAAAGTGAGAGAGGAGAGTGAAAAAGGTGGCTTAAAGCTCAGCTTGAGAAAACAAAGATCACGCATCTGGTCCCATCATTTCATGGGAAATAGATGGGGAAACGTTGTCAGACTTTATTTTGGGGGGGGCTCCAAAATCACTGCAGATGGTGATTGCAGCCATGAAATTAAAAGACACTTACTCCTTGGAAGGAAAGTTATGACCAACCTAGATAGCATATTCAAAATCAGAGACATTACTTTGCCAACAAAGGTCCATCTAGTCAAGGCTATGGTTTTTCCAGTGGTCATGTATGGATGTGAGGGTTGGACTGTGAAGAAAGCTAAGCGCTGAAGAATGGATGCTTTTGAACTGTGGTGTTGGAGAAGACTCTTGAGAGTCCCTTGGACTGCAAGGAGATCCAACCAGTCCATCCTAAAGGAAATCAGTCCTGGGTGTTCATTGGAAGGACTGATGTTGAAGCTGAAACTCCAATACTTTGGCCACCTCATGCGAAGAGTTGACTCATTGGAAAAGACTCTGATGCTGGGAGGGATTGGGGGCAGGAGGAGAAGGGGACGACAGAGGATGAGATGGCTGGATGACATCACTGACTCAATGGACATGGGTTTGGGTGAACTCCGGGAGTTGGTGATGGACCAGGAGGCCTGGCATGCTGCAATTCTGGGGTCGCAAAGAATGGGACATGACTGAGTGACTGAACTGAACTGGACTGAATGGGGCCAGATGCCATGATCTTAGTTTTCACTCTCCTCCTTTACCCTCATCAAGAGGCTCTTTAGTTCTTCTTTGCTTTCTGCTCTTAGATATGTGGTATCATCCACATATCTGAGGTTGTTGATGTTTCTCCTGCCTATCTTGATTCCAGCTTGTACCTCATCCAGCTCGGCATTTCTCATGATGTGCTCAACACATAGATTAAACAAATAGGGTGACCACATACAGCACTGTCATACTCCTTTCTCAATCTTGAACCAATCTGTTGTTCCATACAGGGTTCTAACTGTTGCTTCTTGACCCGCATACAGGTTTCTCAGAAGACAGGTAAGATGGTCTTCTAGTCCCATCTCTTTAGAGCTTTCCACAGTTTGTTAAGATCCACACAGTCAAAGACATTAATGTAGTTGATGAAAGAGAGGTAGATGTTTTTCTGGAATTCCCTTGCTTTCTCTATGATCCAATGAATGTTGGCAATTTGATCTCTGCTTCCTCTTCCTTTTCTAAACCCAGCTTGGACATCTGGAAGTTCTTGTTTTGCATAATACTAAAGCCTAGCATGCAAGATTTTAAGCATGACTTTACTAGTATGGAAGATGAGTACAATTGTATGATGGTTATCACATTCTTTAGTACTACCCTTCTTGGGAATTGGGATAAGGATTGACCTTTTCCAGTCCTGTGGCCACTGTTGGGTCTTCCAGATTTCCTGACGTATTGAATGTAACACCTCAATGGCATCATCCTTTAGTGTTTTGACTAGTTCTACTGGAATCCTGTTGATCCACTAGCTTTATTAACAGCAGTGCTTCCTAAGGCCCACTTGACTTCACACTCCAGAATGTCTGGCTCTGGGTGACTGACCACACCATTATAGTAATCTGGTTCATTAAGATATTTTTTGTACAGTTCTTCTGTGTATTCTTTCCATCTCTTCTTTATCCCTTTTAGTATTACTAGGTCTCTACCATTTCTGTCCTTTATTGTACCCAACTTTGGGGCGAAATTTTCCCTTGATATATCCAATTTTCCTGAAGAGATCTCTAGTCTTTCCCCTTCTATTGTTTCATTCTAGTTTTATGCACTGTTCATTTAAGAATGCCTTCTTGTCTCTCGGTGCTATTCTTTGAAACTCTGCATTAAGTTGGATGTACCTTTCCCTTTCTCCCTTGCTTTTCACTTCTCTTCTTTCTTCAGATATTTGTAAAGCCTCCTGTAACCAGATAACCACTTTGCCTTCTTGCTTTTCTTTTTCTTTGGAATGATTTTTTTTTTTTTTTCTGCCTCCTGTACAATATTACAGCTCTCTATCCATAGTTCTTCAGGCACCCTGTTAACGAGGTCTAATGCCTTGAATCTATTCATTCCCTCTTCTGCATATTCGTCAGTTCAGTTCAGCTGCTCAGTCATGTCCGAATCTTTGCAACCCATTGGACTGCAGCACGCCAAGCTTCCCTGTCCATCACCAACTCCTGGAGCTTGCTCAAACTCATGTCTCTCGAGTTGGTGATGCCACCCAACCATCTCATCCTCTGTTGTCCCCTTCTCCTCCTGCATAATCACAAGGGATTTGATTTGCGATGTACTTGGCTGGCCCAGTGGTTTTCCCCACTTTCTTTTATTTACGTCTGATTTTTGCTATGAGAAGCTGATGATTTGAGTTACAGTCAGCTCCAGATTTTGTTTTTTTCTGAATGTGTACAGCTTTTCCATCTTCAGCTACAAAGACTATAATCAATTAGATTTCAATATTGACCACTTGGGGTTCAGTGGTTAAGAATCTGCCTGCCAATTCAGGAAATGCAAGAGATCTGGGTTCGATCCCTGGATAGGGAAGATGCCCTGGGGAAGAAAATGGCAACCCACTCCAATATTCTTGCCTGGAAAAAGCCTATGGACATAGGAGCCTGGTGGGCTACAGCCCATTGGGTTGCAAAGAGTCGAACATGACTGAGCATGTATCCAACATGTGTAAACTCGTCTCTTATATTGTTGAAAAAGGGTATTTGCTATGATCAGTGCATTCTCTTGGCAGAATTTAGTTAGCCTTTGCCCTGCTTCATTTTGTTCTCCAAAGTCAAACTTACCTGTTACTCTAGCTGTCTCTTGACTTCCTACTTTTTCATTCCAAACCCCAGTGATGAATAGAACATCTTTTTTTGGTGTTAGTTCTAGGAGGTCTTTTAGGGTTCATAGAACTGATTAACTTCAGCTTCTTTGGCATCAGTGGTAAAGGCATAGACTTAAATTACTGTGATATTGAATGATCACTTTGTCATTTTTGAGGTTGCACCCAAGAACTGCATTTTGAACTGCAAATCAATCTTTTGTTGATTGCGAGGGCTACTCCACTTCTTAGAAAATAGATATGATTTCAATTTCTGTGAATTTGCTGAGGTTTGCTTTGTGGTCCAAGGTGTGATCTATCCCTGAGAATATTCCATGTGTTCTTGAGAAGAAACTATATTCTGCTGCTTTTGGATGGAATATCCTACAAATATCAATTAAGCCTATCTGGTCTACTGTGTCATGTAAGGATTGTGTTTCCTTACTGATTTTTTGCCTGGATGATCTGTCCATTCATGTAAAAGTGTTGTTAAAGTTTCTGACTATATTATGTTACTGTTGGTTTCCCCTTATGGCTGTTAGCATTTGCCTTGCGTATTGAGGTGTTCCTACGTTGGCTGCATACATATTTATAATTGTATTGTCTTCTTTTTGGGTTGATCCTTTGGTCATTATGCAGTTTCTTTCTTGTCTCTTTTAACAGTTTTTATTTTAAAATATATTCCTTTGGATAAGTGTATGGCTATTCCAGCTTTCTTTAATTTCCATTTGCATGGGATAACTTTTTGTAGTCCCTTACTTTCAATCTGTATCTTTCCCTAGGTCTGAAGTGGGTCTCTGGTTGACAACATATATATGGGTTTTATTTTTGTAACCATTTAGCAGTCTGTGTCTTTTGGTTGGAACATTTAATCCATTTATATTTAAGGTAATGATCAATATGTATATTTCTATTGTCATTGTTTTCATTTTTTTGGATTTGTTTTTTTAGGTTTTTTTCTTCCCTTCCTCTTTTATTCTCTTGTTTTGTGATTTAATGACCAACTTACTGTTGTGTTCGGATTGTTTTTCTTTTATGTGTGTGTTTCTACTGTAGTTTTGTGGAGTGCATTTCCTATGAGGTTTTGATATGAAAAGTGAAAGTGTTGGTCCCTTAGTCATAGCTGACTCTTTGCAATTCCATGGACTGTAACCCAACAACTGAGAACTGATATTAAAAGCAGCAAGGGAAAAACAACAAATAACACACAAGGGGATTCCCATAAGGATAAGAGCTGATCTTTCAATAGAAACTCTTCAGGCCAGGAGGGAATGGCAGGACATACTTAAAGTGATGAAAGAAAATAACCTACAGCCCAGATTTCTGTACTCAGCAAGGATCTCATTCAAATATGAAGGAGAAATCAAAAGCTTTACAGACAAGCAAAAGCTAAGAGAATTCAGCACCACCAAACCAGCTCTCCAACAAATGCTAAAGGATATTCTCTAGACAGGAATCACAAAAAGGGTGTATAAACTCGAACCCAAAACAATAAAGTAAATGGCAATGGGACCATACTTATCAATAATTACCTTAAATGTAAATGGGTTGAATTCCCCAACCAAAAGACAAAGACTGGCTGAAAGGATACAAAAACAAGATCCCTATATATGTTGTCTACAAGAGACCCACCTCAAAACAAGGGACACATACAGACTGAAAGTGAAGGGCTGGAAAAAGATATTCCATGCAAATAGAGACCAAAATAAAGCAGGAGTAGCAATACTCATATCAGATAAAATAGACTTTCAAACAAAGGCTGTGAAAAGAGACAAAGAAGGACACTACATAATGATCAAAGAAATCAATCCAAGAAGAAAATATAACAATTATAAATATATATGCACCCAACATAGGAACACCACAATATGTAAGACAAACGCTAACAAGTATGAAAGGGGAAATTAACAATAACACAATAATAGTGGGAGACTTTAATACCCCACTTACACCTATGCATAGATCAACTAAACAGAAAATTAATAAGGAAACACAAACTTTAAATGATACAATAGACCAGTTAGACCTAATTGATATCTATAGGACATTTCACCCCAAAACAATGAATTTCACCTTTTTCTCAAGTGCACATGGAAACTTCTCCAGGATAGATCACATCCTGGGCCATAAATCTAGCCTTGGTAAATGCAAAAAAATTGAAATCATTCCAAGCATCTTTTCTGACCACAATGCAGTAAGATTAGATCTCAACTATAGGAGAAAAACTATTAAAAATTCCAACATATGGAAGCTGAATAACACGCTGCTGAATAACCAACAAATCACAGAAGAAATCAAAAAAGAAATCAAAATATGCATAGAAATGAATGAAAATGAAAACACAACAACCCAAAACCTGTGGGACACTGTTAAAGCAGTGCTAAGGGGAAGGTTCATAGCAATACAGGCATACTTCAAGAAACAAGAAAAAAGTCAAATAAATAACCTAACTCTACACCTAAAGCAAGTAGAAAAGGAAGAAATGAAGAACCCCAGGGTTAGTAGAAGGAAAGAAATCTTAAAAATTAGGGCAGAAATAAATGCAAAAGAAACAAAAGAGACCATAGCAAAAATCAACAAAGACAAAAGCTGGTTCTTTGAGAGGATAAATAAAATTGACAAACCGTTAGTCAGACTCATCAAGAAACAAAGGGAGAAAAATCAAATCAATAAAATTAGAAATGAAAATGGAGAGATCACAACAGAAACACAAAGGATCATAAGAGACTACTATCAGCAACTATATGCCAATAAAATGGACAACTTGGAAGAAATGGAAAAATTCTTAGAAAAGTACAACTTTCCAAAACTGAACCAGGAAGAAAGAGAGAATCTTAATAGACTTATAACAAGCACGGAAATTGATACTGTAATCAGAAATCTTCCAGCAAACAAAAGCCCAGGTCCAGATGGCTTCACAGCTGAATTCTACCAAAAATTTAGAGAAGAGCTAACACCTATCCTACTCAAACTCTTCCAGAACATTGCAGAGGAAGGTAAACTTCCAAACTCATTCTATGAGGCCACCATCACACTAATACCAAAACCTGCCAAAGATGCCACAAAAAAAGAAAATTACAGGCCAATATCACTGATGAACATAGATGCAAAAATCCTTAACAAAATTCTAGCAAACAGAATCCAACAACACATTAAAAAGATCATACATCATGACCAAGTGGGCTTTATCCCAGGGATGCAAGGATTCTTCAATATCTGCAAATCAAGCAATGTAATACACCACATTAACAAATTGAAAAATAAAAGCCATATGATTGTCTCAATAGATGCAGAGAAAGCCTTTGACAAAATTCAACATTCATTTATAATAATAAAAAAAAAACCCTCCAGAAAGCAGGAATAGAAGGAATATGCCTCAACATAATAAAATCTATATATGGCAAACCCACAGCAAACATTATCCTCAATGGTTAAAAATTGATAGCATTTCCCCTAAAGTCAGGAAGAAGACAAGGGTGTCCACTTTCACCACTACTATTCAACATAGTTTTGGAAGTTTTGGCCACAGCAATCAGAGCAGAAAAAGAAATAAAAGGAATTCAAATGGAAAAGAAGTAAAACGCTCACTATTTGCAGATGACATGATCCTCTACATGGAAAACCCTAAAGACTCCACCAGAAAATTACTAGAGCTAATCAATGAATGTAGTAAAGTGGCAGGATATAAAATCAACACACAGAAATCCTTTGCATTCCTATACACTAATAATGAGAAAATAGAGAAATTAGGGAAACAATTCCATTCACCATTGCAACGAAAATAATAAAATACTTAGGAATACATCTATCTAAAGAAACAAAAGACCTATATATAGAAAACTATAAAATACTGGTGAAAGAAATCAAAGAGGAAACTAATAGATGGAGAAATATACTGTGTTCATGGGTCAGAAGAATCAATATAGTGAAAATTAGTATACAACTCAAAGCAATCTATAGATTCAATGCAATCCCTATCAAGCTACCAATAGTATTTTTCACAGAGCTAGAACAAATAATTTCACAATTTGTATGAAAATACGAAAAAAACCCTCGAATAGCCAGAGCAATCTTGAGAAAGAAAAATGGAACTGGAGGAATCAACCTGCCTGACTTCAGGCTCTACTACAAAGCCACAGTCATCAAGACAGTATGGTACTGGCACAAAGAAAGAAATATAGGTCAATGGAACAAAATAGAAAGCCCAGAGATAAATCCACACACCTATAGACACCTTATCTTTGACAAAGGAGGCAAGGATATACAATGGAGAAATGACAATCTCTTTAACAAGTGGTGCTGGGAAAACTGGTCAATCACTTGTAAAAGAATGAAACTAGAACACTTTCTAACACCATACACAAAAATAAACTCAAAATGGATTAAAGATCTAAACATAAGACCAGAAACTACACAACTCTTAGAGGAGAACTTAGGCAAAACACTCTCCAACATAAATCATAGCAGGATCCTCTCTGACCCACCTCCCAGAATATTGGAAATAAAAGAAAAAATAAACAAATGGGACCTAATTAAAATTAAAAGCTTCTGCACAACAAAGGAAACTATAAGAAAGGTGAAAAGACAGCCTTCAGAATGGGAGAAAATAATAGCAAATGAAGCAACTGACAAAGAATTAATCTCAAAAATATACAAGCAACTCCTACAGCTCAACTCCAGAAAAAATAAATGACCCAATCAAAAAATGGGCCAAAAAACTAAATAGACATTTCTCCGAAGAAGACATACAGATGGCTAACAAACACATGAAAAGATGCTCAACATCACTCGTTATCAGAGAAATGCAAATCAAAACCACAATGAGGTACCATTTCACGCCAGTCAGAATGGCTGCTATCCAAAAGTCTACAAATAATAAATGCTGGAGAATGTGTGGAGAAAAGAAAACCCTCTTACACTGTTGGTGGGAATGCAAACTAGTATAGCCACTATGGATAACAGTGTGGAGATTCCTTAAAAAAGTGGAAATAGAACTGCCATATGACCCAGCAATCACACTGCTGGGCATACACACTGAGACAACCAGAATTGAAAGAGACACATGTACCCCAATGTTCATCGCAGCACTGTTTATAACAGCCAGGACATGGAAGCAACCTAGATGTCCATCAGCAAATGAATGGATAAGAAAGCTGTGGTACATATACACAAAGGAGTATTACTCAGCCATTAAAAAGAATACATTTGAATTAGTTCTAACTAGGTGGATGAAGCTGGAGCCTATTATACAGAGTGAAGTAAGCCAGAAAGAAAAACACCAATACAGTATACTAACGCATATATATGGAATTTAGAAAGATGGTAATGATAACTGTGTGTGCCAGACAGCAAAAGAGACACAGATGTATAGAACGGTCTTTTGGATTCTGTGGGAGAGGGCGAGGGTGGGATGACTTGGGAGAATGGCATTGAAACATGTATAATATCATATGTGAAAAGAATCGCCAGTTCAGGTTCGATGCATGAAACAGGATGCTCGGGGCTGGTGCACTGGGATGACCCAGAGGGATGGTATGGGGAGGGAATTGAGAGGGGGATTCAGGATGGGGAAGACATGTACACCTGTGGCATATTCATGTTGATGTATGGAAAAACCAAACCAATATTGTAAAAAAAAAAAAAAAAAAGAAAGAAAAGCAAAAGAAATAAACCTTTAAATACTGAGAAAACCAGAAGGGAAAGAGACACGAGTACCCCAATGTTCATCGCAGCACTGTTTATAATAGCCAGGACATGGAAGCAACCTAGATGTCCATCAGCAGATGAATGGATAAGAAAGCTGTGGTACATATACACAATGGAGTATTATTCAGCCATTAAAAAGAATACATTTGAATCAGTTCTAATGAGGTGGATGAAACTGGAGCCTATTATACAGAGTGAAGTAAGCCAGAAAGAAAAACACCAATACAGTATACTAACGCATATATATGGAATTTAGAAAGATGGTAACAATAACCCTGTGTACGAGACAGCAAAAGAGACACTGATGTATAGAACAGTCTTATGGACTCTGTGGGAGAGGGAGAGGGTGGGAAGATTTGGGAGAATGGCATTGAAACATGTAAAATATCATGTATGAAATGAGTTGCCAGTCCAGGTTCGATGCACGATACTGGATGCTTGGGGCTGGTGCACTGGGACGACCCAGAGGGATGGAATGGGGAGGGAGGAGGGAGGAGGGTTCAGGATGGGGAACACATGTAAACCTGTGGCGGATTCATTTTGATATTTGGCAAATCTAATACAGTTATGTAAAGTTTAAAAATAAAATAAAAGTAAAAATAAATAAATAAAGTCACGGAGAAACTGAAAAAAAAAAAAAAAGACTGTTTATTGTCACCCTGCTTATTTAACTTATATGCAGAGTACATCATGAAAAACGCTGGGCTGGATGAAGCACAAGCTGGAATCAAGATTGCTGGGAGAAATATCAATAACCTCAGATATGCAGATGACACCACCCTGGCAGACACCACCACGGCAGAAAGTGAAGAAGAACTAAAGAGCCTCTTGATGAAAGTGAAAGAGGAGAGTGAAAAAGTTCGCTTAAAGCTTGATATTCAGAAAGCTAAGATCATGGCATCTGGACCCATCACTTCATGGCAAATAGATGGGGAAACAGTATAAACAGTGACAGACTTTATATTTTGGGGGCTCCAAAATCACTGCAGATGGTGATACAGCCATGAAATAAAAAGATGCTTACTCCTTGGAAGAAAAGCTATGACCAACCTGGACAGCATATTAAAAAGCAGAGACATTACTTTGCCAACAAAGGTCCATCTAGTCAAGGATATGATTTTTCCAGTAGTCATGTATGGATGTGAGAGTTGCACTATAAAGAAAGCTGAGCACTGAAGAATTGATGCTTTTGAACTGTAGTGTTGGAGAAGACTCTAGAGAGTCCCTTGGACTACAAGGAGATCCAGCCAGTCCATCCTAAAGGAAATCAATCCTGAATATTCACTGGAAGCACTGATGTTAAAGCTGAAACTCCAGTACTTTGGCAACCTGATGGGAAGAATGGAGTGATTTGAAAAGCCCCTGATGCTGGGAAAGATTGAAGGTGGGAGGAGAAGGGGATGACAGAGGATTAGATGGTTGGATTTCATCACCAACTCAATGGACATGAGTTTGAGTAAACTCCGGGAGTTGGTAATGGACAGGGAGGCCTGGCAGTCCATGCAGTCCATGGGGTCACAAAGAGTCAGACACGACTGAGTGACTGGACTGAACTGAACCTGCCAAGCTCCTGTATCCATGGGATTCCCCAGGCAAGAATACTGGAGTGGGTTGCCATGACCTTCTCCAGGAGATCTTCCCAACCCAAGGAGATTTTGACATAGCAGCCTATAAATATACAAGGTTGTTTTAAGTCGCTGGTCTCTTATTTGTTTATTAATTTTTGGCTGTGCTGGGTCTTCATTTCTGTGCATGGGCTTTCTTTAGTTGCAGTGGGCAGGTACTACTCTTTTTTGAAGTGCAGTGGTTTCTCATTGTGGTGGCTTCTTTTGTTGTGGAGCATGGGCTCTAGGTGTGTGGTTGCAGTAGTTTGGGGCACGTTGGCCCAGTTGCTATGTGTCATCTGAGACCCTCTGGTACCAAGGATTGAACCCTTGTCCCCTGCATTGGCAGATGTGTTGCTAATCACTGGACCACCAGGGAAGTCCCTCTGCTGGTCTCTTACTTTCAAAGGCGCATTTCTCATTTCCTGCATTTGTACTCTTCATTACTCTCCTCATTGTATCATATTTCTGTATGGATGTTTTCCTGATTTTACTGTTGTTGTTCTTCAGTTTCTAAGTCGTGTCCAACTCTGTGTGACCCCATGAACTGCAGCATTCCAGGCTTTCCTGTTCTTCACTATCCCCAGGAGTTTGCTCAAACTCATGTCCATTGAGTCAATGATGCCTTCCAACCATCTTATCCTCTGCATCCCCTTCTCCTCTTGCCCTCAATCTGTCCCAGCATTAGGGTCTTTTCAAATGAGTCAGCTCTTCACATCAGGTGGCCAAAGTATTGGAGCTTCATCTTAGGCATCAGTCCTTACAGTGAATATTCAGGATTGATTTCCTTTAGATTGGTTTGATCTGCTTGCAGTCTAAGGGACTCTCAAGAGTCTTCTCCAGCACCACAATTCAGAAGCATCAATTCTTTGGTGTTCAGTCTTTTTTATGGTCCAACTCTCACATCCATATATGATTACTGGAAAAACCCATGCACTTAGTTGCTCAGTCATGTCCGACTCTGTGACCCCATGGATTGTAGCCCTCCAGGCTCCTCTGTCCATTGGGATTCTCCAAGCAAAGATACGGGAGTGGGTTGCCATGCCCTCCTCCAGGGCTCTTCCCAACCCAGGGATTGAACCCAGGTCTCCTGCATTGCGGGCAGATTCTTTACTGTCTAAGCCATGAAGGAAGTGGAAAAACCAATAGCTTTGACTATACAAACATTTGTTGACAAAATGATGTCTCTGCTTTTGAATACTCCGTGTAGTTTTGTCATAGCTTTTCTTCAAAGGAGCTAGTATCTTTTAATTTCTGCAGTCACCGTCTACATTGATTTTGAAGTCTGATAAAATGAAATCTAACACTATTTCTACATTTCCCCATCTATTTGCCTTGATGTGATAGGACCAGATGCCATGATCTTAGTTTTTTGAATGTTGAGTTTTAAGCCAACTTTTTCACTCTCCTCTTTCACCCTCATCCAGAGGTTCTTTAGTTTCTCTCCACTTTCTGCTATTAGACTAGTATTATCTGCATATCTGAGGTTGCTGATATTTCTCCTGGTAAGCTTGCTTCCTGCTTGTGAGTCATCCAGCCAAGCATTCCACATGATGTACTCTGCATGTTAGTTAAATAAGCAGAGAGACAATATACAGGCTTGATGTACTCCTTTCCTAATTTTGAACCAGTCAGTTGTTCCATGTCCAGTTCTAATTGTTGCTTTTGTCCTGCATATAGTATTCTCAGGAGATGGACAAGGTGGTCTGTTTTTCTCTTCTCTTTAAGAATTTCCCACAGTTTGTTGTGATCCACATGATCACAGGCTTTAGCTTATTCAATGGAGCAGAAGGAAATGCTTTTTTGGAATTCCCTTGCTTTCTCTCCGATTCAGTGACCATCGCCGATTTGATCTCTGGTTCCTCTGCCTTTTCTAAATCCAGCTTGTATCTGTGAAAGTTCTTGGTTTTTATATTGCTGAAGCCTGGTTTCAAGGATTTTGAGTATTACCTTGCTAGCATATGAAATGGGTACTATTCTGGGGTAGTTTGAACATTCTTTGGCATTGCCTTTCTTTGATATTGGAATAAAAAACTGACCTTTTCCAGTCCTGTGGACTTTACTAGTGAGCTTTCCCAATTAAGATTTTATTTTTTTTTTATTGTGGATGTTCACCTCACCACTCCCCACCACTCCCCACCCTCCCACCACCCTCCCACCCTCGGCTTTTTGCATTTTGTTGTAAATCTGGTTTTTTGGTGCTGAATTCTCTTAGCTTTTGTGGTGCTGAATTCCCTTAGTTTTTGCTTGTCTGTAAAGCTTTGGATTTCTCCATTGAATATGAATGAAACCCTTGCTAGGTAGAGTATTCTTGATTGTAGGTTTTTCCCTTTCATTACTTTTAAATATTTCATGCTACTCCCTTCTGGCCTGCAGAGTTTCTGCTGAAATATCAGCTGATAACCTTATGGAGATTCCCTTGTATATTATTTGTTGCTTTTCCCTCATTGCTTTTAATATTTTTCTTGTCTTTAATTTTTCTCAGTTCGATTAATATGTCTCTTGGGGTGTTCCTCATTGGGTTCATCTTGAATGAGACTCTTTGCACTTCCTGGACTTGAGTGTTTTCTTTCTCATGTTAGGTAAGTTTTCAGTTATGTCTTCAGATATTTTCTTTTGTCCTTTCTCTTTTCCTACTGAGAAAAGATAATAAGAATGCTACTGCCACTGCTGCTAAGTCGCTTCAGTCGTGTCCGACTCTGTGCGACCCCATAGATGGCAGCCCACCAGGCTTCCCCGTCCCTGGGATTCTCCTGGCAAGAACACTGGGGTGGGTCGCCATTTCCTTCTCCAATGTATGAAAGTGAAAAGTGAAAGTGAAGTCGCTCAGTCGTGTCCGACTCCTCCTCCATCCATGGGATTTTCCAGGCAAGAGTACTGGAGTGGGGTGCCATTGCCTTCTCCATACTGATGTGTTTAATGTTGTCTCAGAGGTCTCTGAGACTCTGTTTCTTTTTGTAACATTTTCCCATTAGGTCCCAGGTCCAGATCTAGGAGATTCTGGCTAAGGGCCTGTCCAAACAAGTTGGGGCTATCTCTGAAACCCTGAGGTAATACTGTCCAAGTTACCTGTTGGTGTTTTTCCTCCTGGGGCCTTCCACTCAAAGGCAAAGAGATATTGGGATTCTTTAGCCAGTGGTATCCAAAAAAATGTATCTTTGAGATCCAAGACTGTAAACCACTTGGCACTGGGTGGGATTACTCCCGAGATTACATAGGGATTGGGTACTGTGGGATGGAGGGGGACTACAGCTTCATTTATGATCTGGAGATCTTGAACCATTCGCTAGGTTCCATCCTTTTTCTTTACTGAGAGGATTGGGGTGTTACATGGCGAACTGGTGGGGACCAATAGCCCACAAGCAAGGAATTTATTTATTAAAGGCTGTAGTCCCCCCCCCCCCCCCCCCGCCTCTCTTTTGAGGGGATATTGTTTCTGGTTAGGAAACTGAGTGGGATCTCGGAGGACAATGATGACCTTGGTGTTCTCGTCCAGGAATCCCCTGGTCCTACACCTGGGGGTTAATTTTGTCTTTCCATAGTTTTTGGTCTCTCCCTATTAGAGAAGGTGTAATGGATTCTTCAGTAGTAACCAGGAGCTGTAGGGCTCTAGGGGCTGAAAAGCTTCCCATCACAAGGGTGGTCCCAATTTAGTGAGTATGTCTTTTCCCATTAAGGGAGTAGGATACTCAGGGACCACCAGAAACTGGTAGGAAAATATTTGTCCATCCCAGCAACAAAGAAGTGCTTGGGTGAGTCTTTTAGTAGTTGTTTTTCCTGTAGCACCCAAAATGGTACAGGTTTGGGAGGAGAAGGCTCCAGAGTAGGAGATCAAGACAGAGTAGGTAGCCCATGTGTCAAACAAGAAATTCTCGGACCTACCTGCCACACCAGCTGCACCCTTGGCTCCAGCCCCGTGATGGTTATCTGTGACAGGTGGGCTGGCTGGATCGGGCCGCTTCAGTCCTCTTGAACCATCGTGAGGGTAGGCTTGGCGCTTGACCTTGAGGCTCTTGCATCCCGAGGGCAGAGTGCCACCCAATGTCCCAGTTGATGGCATTTGTGGCAAGCCGTTCTAGGAGACTTGTCACGGTTTGGACACTCTGGCCCAATGCCCTGCTGTCTACAGATTAGGCATTTGCCTCGTGCCTTGTCCTTCAAGGAATTGGGGTTTGCCATAGGGCTTCTCTGGAGGGCGGCCAGCATCTGGGCATGCCTTGTCTCTTTCCTTCTCTCCCTCTCCTGGGCCTTGGCTTCTTTCTCCTGTTCTCTGTTATGAAAGGTATTGGTGGCTGTCTGGATCATCTCATCTAAAGAGGCAGCAGAGTCCTGCTGCTGTAGCTGTTGTAACTTAATTCTGATATCTAATGCACATTGGGACAGTATGTGTCCTTTAAAATCACCTGTCCCTTATAAGAGTCTAAGTCCAGGTTGGTAAACTTTTGGAGGGCCTCTTTTAGCCTTTCCAGAAGGGCAATTGGGTTCTCGTTGGGCTTCTGAGTTATTGCTGAGACTGGGCACAGTCCCACAAGTAATAGGCTTCCCTCTATTTCTATGGGTGGACTTCCTTAGGGGTGAGTCTTTCTGAAGCTTATCCTACCCAGTACTGTTGCAACCTGAGAGCCAGGCACCCTGGGGTCAGGGTGCAGATCCCCAGGCAGGCTGGGGCGTGACAGCCTCCTAGAGATTGAATCCCCAGGAAGGTTGAAGCGTGACGGCCTCCGAAGAATTGGGTCCTGGGCAGGTCAAGGCGTGATGACCTCCTGGGACCCCTCGGACTGGTGGATCCCCGAGCAGGTTGAGGTGTGACAACCTTTCGAGCACCAGATCCCTAGGCAGGTCAAGGCAGGTTGATCTCCTAGGACCCCTGGACTGGAGTTTGGGTGTCCCCAAGCATGACCAGTGCTAGGTGGGATTGAGGGGTTAAATATTATACAGTATTTCCCTCCCAAGGCCAGCTATTTTCTGGTTGCCTCTCCAGAAGATTGTAGAAGCAACACTGTATGCCGGGATGGGGCTGAGGAAAGGAGCACGAAGCAGGAGGGAAGGGGGCAGAGCACAACCTTTGAAAGAATGACATAGCACAAGGGCATAATGTAAACCAATTAAAATCAATTGGATCCAAGACGACAAGCCAAATTCAAGTAAACCTTAATCCCTAACCTATAAGCCAACAGACACACCCAGAGGTGGCAGGACAGCTCTAAAGCACTGTCAAAAGATGGAGGAGTGGGTGGTTCCCCAATTGCCCACACCCTAAAGCATGGCTTCTCTCTGAATCCTAACAAATCCACCTCTTTTTGGCCGGCTTGAGTCCCAGGATAAAGCTGAAGGACAGGAGGAAAAAGCAGTGGGAAAACGTGACAAGGAATCCCCTACATAGCCTGCCAGAAAATGCTAAATTCCTGAACTGTGCTCACAGTTTTCATTGGTCTGATTCTTGGTACAGAGAAGAGTAAGGACAGAAGAACCCCCACCGGCTTGGGTAATAGCTGGGGCCCAGCAGATAGTGCCTTTGGGACATACCGAAGAGTAGCTTCTCCAGTTCAGTTCAGTTCAATTGCTTAGTCCCGTCCGACTCTTTGCGACCCCATGAATCACAGCACGCCGGGCCTCCCTGTCCATGACCAACTCCCGGAGTTCACTGAGACTCACGTCCATCGAGTCAGGGATGCCATCCAGCCATCTTATCTTCTGTCGTCCCCTTCTGCTCCTGCCCCCAATCCCTCCCAGCATCAGAGTCTTTTCCAATGAGTCAACTCTTCACATGAGGTGGCCAAAGTACTGGAGTTTCAGCTTTAGCATCATTCCTTCCAAAGAAATCCCAGGGCTGATCTCCTTTAGAATGGACTGGTTGGATCTCCTTGCAGTCCAAGGGACTCTCAACAGTCTTCTCTAACACCACAGTTCAAAAGCATCAATTCTTCAGTGCTCAGCCTTCTTCACAGTCCAACTCTCACATCCATACATGACCACGGGCATAGCCTTGACTAGATGGACCTTTGTTGGCAAAGTAATGTCTCTGCTTTTGGATATGCTATCTAGGTTGGTCATAACTTTGCTTCCAAGGAATAAGCGTCTTTTAATTTCATGGCTGCAGTCACCATCTGCAGTGATTTTGGAGCCCCCAAAAATAAAGTCTGACACTGTTTCCACTGTTTCCCCATCTATTTCCCATAAAGTGATGGGACCACATGCCATGATCTTCGTTTACTGAATGTTGAGCTTTAAGCCAACTTTTTCACTCTCCTCTTTCACTTTCATCAAGGGGCTTTTGAGTTCCTCTTCACTTTCTGTCATAAGGGGGGTTGCATATCTGCATATCTGAGGTTATTGATATTTCTCCCAGCAATCTTGATTCCAGCTTGTGCTTCTTCCAGCCCAACATTTCTCATGATGTACTCTGCATAGAAGCTCAATAAGCAGGGTGACAATATACAGCCTTGATGTACTCCTTTTCCTATTTGGAACCAGTCAGTTGTTCCATGTCCAGTTCTAACTGTTGCTTCCTGACCTGCATACAAATTTCTCAAGAGGCAGATCAGGTGGTCTGGTATTCCCATCTCTTTCAGAATTTTCCACAGTTTATTGTAATCCACACAGTCGAAGGCTTTGGCATAGTCAATAAAGCAGAAAGAGATGTTTTTCTGGAACTCTCTTGCTTTTTCCATGATCCAGTGGATGTTGGCAATTTGATCTCTGGTTCCTCTGCCTTTTCTAAAACCAGCTTGAACATCTGAAGTTCGTGGTTCACGTATTGCTGAAGCCTGGCTTGGAGAATTTTGAGCATTACTTTACTAGCGTGTGAGATGAGTGCAATTGTGCTGTAGTTTGAGCATTCTTTGGCATTGCCTTTCTTTGGCATTGGAATGAAAACTGACCTTTTCCAGTCCTGTGGCCACTGCTGAGTTTGCCAAATTTGCTGGCTTATTGAGAGCAACACTTTCACAACATCATCTTTCAGGATTTGGAATAGCTCCACTGGAATTCCATCACCTCCACTAGCTTTGTTCATAGTGATGATTTCTAAGGCCCACTTGACTTCACATTCCAGGATGTCTGGCTCTAGGTGAGTGATCACACCATTGTGATTATCTGGGTCGTGAAGATCTTTTTTGTACAGTTCTTCTGCCGGGGTCCAGCCCCGGTGGATCCAGGGAATTCGAAGCGGGGATGATGTCGGCGAAGATCA
Source organism: Bubalus kerabau (assembly GCF_029407905.1). Lineage (NCBI taxonomy): Eukaryota > Metazoa > Chordata > Mammalia > Artiodactyla > Bovidae > Bubalus > Bubalus kerabau. The sequence continues at coordinate 9,575,091 of NC_073645.1, forward strand.
GGAAACAACTGCTTAATTAAACGTTAATTAAGGATATAAAGAGTAATAGAATAAGGATAGCTCAGTAAGGAAATTCAGTGGAGAAAAGAGGCTGAATAATTCAGCCAGAAGGTGAGAGAAAGAACGACATGGGGAGACCAAGTTTCAGTGAACAAGGCCCGCACTTTTTTTTCCAAAGTAGTTTTTATACCATAAGTTATGCATAGAGGATAATGGGGGAAGGGGTAGAGTCATGCAGTAAGCCAGGCTTTCTTCCTGCAAACTTATCATATGCAAAAGTTTAGGTGATTTGCATCATCTTCTGGCCAGGAGGCCTGTTAACATTTTAAGACCCTTTCTTCAGAAATCTTATTTTTCTCTAAAGGTGATTAGTCAAGCACCACCCTCCAAAAGCCTTAGATAAAGTTGCATTCCTACAGAGCAAGGGTGTGGTGGGCTATAACAAGAAAAAGAATTAACTCAAGGGTCCCAGGTTACAAACATTAAAGCTACCACTTACACCAATTATATTAACCAATACACTGCCAGGGACACAGCAGGTAAGGGATATGGAGACTTAGCAGCAAACATTGGCCCAACAAGTGGAAAACCCTTCACCAATACAATTTCTAATCAATCTTTTAACTGCTCAAAGGAATCTGTATTTAGACAGTTTAGAACATCTCATGCCTCTCACAGTTGGGAGGCTCTGAGCAATCACATGTGGCCGGAAAAACCTATTCAGGCAGGCTAGAGGATTTCCAAAGGAGTTTGTAGGTTGAAACACTGTCACACCCAGGAATTATTAACTGGAGCTGTAAGCTAACTCTTTTTTCAGAGAGAGGTAGTGGGGGACAGCCCCCCGTAAAGTCAGAGGTGTAGGTGAAAGCACAAAGCAGAAAGTAGGCAGACTCTGGTTTTGGGGGTAGATGCTCGAGAATTTCCAGGGGGACTCCTGAGGCTCGATCCCGCCTTTGCATATGCCGAGCCTCCTTCCTCATGACCTTTGCCACGGGCAGAGTGCCTCACGCTGGCTCCCAGCAGTGATAGAATTCTAGTTGAGCTATTCCAGATCCTGAAAGATGATGCTGTGGAAAGTGCTGCACTCAATATGCAATATGCACTCAATATGCAATATGCCGGCTCCCGGCATTCTTCTGTGTATTCTTGCCACCTCTTCTTAATATCTTCTGCTTCTGTTAGGTCCAAACCGTTTCTGTCCTTTATTGAGCCCATCTTTGCATGAAATGTTCCCTTGGTATCTCTAATTATCTTGAAGAGATCTCTAGTCTTTCCCATTCTGTTGTTTTTCTCTATTTCTTTGCATTGATCGCTGAGGAAGGCTGTCTTATCTCTTCTTGCTATTCATTGGAACTCTGCATTCATATGCTTATATCTTTCCTTTTCTCCTTTGCTTTTCATTTCTCTTCTTTTCACAGCTATTTGTAAGGCCTCCCCAGACAGCCATTTTGCTTTTTTGCATTTCTTTTCCATGGGGATGGTCAGTAGGTGCCCAATATGCTACTAGAGATCAGTGGAGAAATAACTCCAGAAAGAATGAAGGGATGGAGCCAAAGCAAAAACAATATCCAGCTGTGGATGTGACTGATGATAGAAGCAAGGTCCGATGCTGTAAAGAGCAATATTGCATAGGAACCTGGAATGTCAGGTCTATAAATCAAGGTAAATTGGAAGTGGTCAAACAAGAGATGGCAAGAGTGAATGTCGACATTCTAGGAATCAGCGAACTCAAATGGACTGGAATGGGTGAATTTAACTCAGATGACCATTATATCTACTACTGCGGGCAGGAATCCCTCAGAAGAAATGGAGTAGCCATCATGGTCAACAAGAGTCTGAAATGCAGTACTTGGATGCAATCTCAAAAATGACAGAATGCTCTCTGTTCATTTCCAAGGCAAACCATTCAATATCACAGTAATCCAAGTCTATGCCCCAACCAGTAACGCTGAAGAAGCTGAAGTTGAACGGTTGTATGAAGACCTACAAGACCTTTTAGCACTAACACCCAAAAAAGATGTCCTTTTCATTATAGGGGACTGGAATGCAAAAGTAGGAAGTCAAGAAACACCTGGAGTAACAGGCAAATTTGGCCTTGGAATACGGAATAAAGCAGGGCAACGACTAATAGAGTTTTGCCAAGAAAATGCACTGGTCATAGCAAGCACCCTCTTCCAACAACACAAGAGAAGACTCTATACATGGACATCACCAGATGGTCAACTCTGAAATCAGATTGATTATATTCTTTGCAGCCAAAGATGGAGAAGCTCTATACAGTCAGCAAAAACAAGACCAGGAGCTGACTGTGGCTCAGATCATGAACTCCTTATTGCCAAATTCAGACTTAAATTGAAGAAAGTAGGGAAAACCACTAGACCATTCAGGTAGCTTCTCCAGAGTCCCTCAATTGTGCCCACTGCCGCCCGCCTGTTCACGGGGGGTTCAAGGAAACAAGAAACGAGAGATTGCAAAGGAATTAAGATTTTGTTAGGCATGTCCCTCCATCCATAGGAGGGAGGACCTCCTACCTTAACGGGAGGTCTTCTGGAATCTGAAGCTGAGCCGCGGGAGCTTTCTGCTTGAGTCTCCTAAGCTGGGTTTTCTTCACTGTCCCCGTTCCCAGCACTTCTGGGATGGGATGATGGGGCATCCCAGAACTTCTTTATTGCTGGGATGGACAAATATTTTCCCACCAGTTTCTGATGGTCCCTGAGTGGGGTGAGGGTGGGGTGGGGGCTATGTGGGCCCTTCTATTGGGGAAGGCTGATTTTTGTTGGATAGTCTGGAAAGTGTAGCTGGCCCCCAGTCTGATTGGTTTCTAGGCCCTGCCTTGTTCAGAGGCTTCTCTCTGCTACAGGGTGGGGCTGGATTATAGGGTGACTGTGGGGCTAAAGGTCCTGGATCTAGTGTTGGCTTGTTGGTAGATGGGGTCAGGATCCCTGGAGGATTCCAGGACTAGTGCCAGTAGACAGGCCAGGTTCTGGTCCTAACAAGTTAGCGGGAGAAATCCAAAATAGCACCTGTCAGCATCAGTGTCCTTGTGATAGTATGAGCTCCCCAAAATGATTGCCGCCAGTGTTAATTTCCCTAGCATGACTTCCAGTTGCCTCTTGCCTCTCTGGTGGGGGCAGGGGAACTTTCCAAGATCAGCAGGTGGGGTTGACTCAGGCTTCTTTGGAATTACTGCTTCTACTCTGGGTCTCAAAACACGTGAGATTGTGTGGGCTATTTTTTAGAACACAGTCTCTATTTCCTATAGCCTTCTGGCTCTCCAAAATATAATTTCCACTGGCCTTCAAAGCCAAATATTCTAGGAGCAAATCTTCCCAGGGCCAAACCCCCGGGCTGATGATCCTGATGTGGAGCTGAGATCCCTCACTCCTTAGGGAGAACCTCTTTAATGTTAATAATCATCCTGGTTTTGGGTTACCCCCTCCAGGACTCTGGGTCTTAACTATATAACATTTCTACCCCTCCTACCCATTTCCCTGTGGATCCTTCTTTATATCTTTAGTCATTGAAGATCTTTTCTTTCAGTCTTTAGGTCTTTCTCATCAATAGTTGCTCTGCGAGATAGGGAATGGACTTGTGGACATGATGGAAGAAGGAATGCTAATGCTAAGTCACTTCAGTCGTGTCTGACTCTGCAACCCCATAGACGGCAGGCCACTAGGCTCCCCCGTCCCTGGGATTCTCCAGGCAAGAACACTGGAGTTGGTTGCCATTTCAGAAGAGGAAAGCGAGGCACAAATTGAGACAGTAACACTGACATATACACTATTATATGCAAAATATTAATAGATAGCTAGTGGGAAGCAGCTGTGTAGCACAAGGAACTCAGCTCGAAATTCTGTGATGACCTAGGGGGATGAGATGGGGGTTAGGAGGGAGCATCAAGAGGGAAGGGATATATGTATATAGCTGATTTACATTGTTGTATGGCAGAAAGCAACATCATTGTAAAGCAATTATTTTCCAGTTAAAAATTAGGTGCTCTATAAAGACTTGTAATTTTGATGTGTCTGTGAAGTTGGTGAGCTGAAGGTCTTCCTACTTTATCATCTTGGCCACCTCTTTTCATGTATCATTTTAAGGTGAAAAGAAAATCATCTTGTTGTAATACAAATAAACAAGTCTTAAATTGTCTTTGGGTAAAGCTAATCTTTTCACGTATCAAATATTTTGAAGTGAAGTATGCCTAAATTTGTTCTATGCTTTATGATAACCTTATCTCCAAAGAGTCCTTCTATTACTCCTATAACATTACTGCTTTTCTAGCTGCTTCCCCTTATTCTCAAGATGACACAGTTTCCATCATGTCTCCCAGCCAAATAACAAATTGTTAGGCTTTCACAGAGTCGTTCTCCAGTCATTCAAACGTTTTTTTTGTATTTAAACTTTGAACCAGTGCATTTAAACAGAGGAAGTAGTGTGAGAGGGAGTTTTCTGAAGGTAGTTATACCTGTGCTGACTCAGAACAACTTGAGCTGGTCACTGAAAAGTGGAAAGACAGAAAGGAATACAAAGCTCTATATGGGACTGGAAAGCCTGGAAGCCCAGCACACGGTTGGGAGCATGGGGAGCTAACTTCTCAAATGGGTTTAATTCCATCCTTAGGGCATCAGGAGCTGTTGAAGGGAGCTAGGAATGCCAAGATAAAATGGGCATTTAAAAAGCATTGGCCCTGAGTATGAATAGATTGGAAGGAGATAAGGAGTAAAGGAGTGGAGATTAAAAAATATATATATATATATGTTATTTTTACACATGAGAAAATTAATTTTACACATGAGGAGTAAGAGCTAAGTCGTAACATTCCCTTGAACTCAGACACAGAGAAAAGCAGTATGAAGCTCAAAACTTTTAGCATACATATCCTTTTATTTTGTTATATGTTTCAATTCTTTTTAAGCAAACTTAATTCAGGTAAAATACGTAAACATACAATTTCATGAGTGTTCACAAAGAAACACACCCCTGTCTCCATTGAGATCAAGAAATTAAATGACCAGCACCCTATAAAAGCCCCTCTTGCTCCCTCTCAGTCTATACTTCTCAGATAAAACTATTATCTTAACTTTGATCCCTATGGATCTTTGAAATTAATCTTTTTCCTAAGAAATGAGCTACCACATACCTGGAAACTTGAACATGAAAAGAACCCCAAATTTAATCTAGTTCAGTGGTTTTTGAGACATTAAAAATAAACAATAGAATAGTTTCTTCAAAATGAAATGCCACATACATCCCCAATATGTAAAACAGATATCAGAATTTCTCTGATCAACTCAGAAATCTGGAGTGGGGAGGTGGATAGGAAGGAGTCTCAAGAGGGAAGGGATATATGCATACTTACAGCTCATTCATGTGATTGTGCAGCAGAGACTAACACAATTTTGTGAAATAATTATATTTCAATTAAAAATATATTAAAAACAATAAAGAAATTCTGGAGCTTGAGAAGCATACTCATTGCACATCCCCTTCCTTTAACACATGTTCAATGGATGCTTAAACAACCCAGATTTAAACTTCATGTGTCCATCTACTTATATGAAGTTTTCCACTAAATACATACTATAGTGATACACATCCATAGTCAGTTGTATGTAGAACTGTAGATACAGAGGGCTGACTGTAAGGTTGCAAGCTGGTCTACTGCACAGAGGTTGTGCTCATAACCCCTGTGCTGTTCAGGAGTCAACTGTTTTTCTCTACCTATTCATTCTGGTGAACTCTAAGATATTACTTCCATATCCTGAGGTTCTATGGAAAACTCAGTTTGAAAATCACTGGTCTATTGTAAGCTCTTTCTTTTGAATAGGGTTTGGTAGACTTTTCTAGAAAAGTCTAGACAGTGAATATTTTAGACTTTCATTGCCATATTGCTTCTTTCTCACTATTCAACCCACATGCTGTTGTGGTGTGAAAGCAGCTTTAGACAATATGTATTGACTTTGTTCCAATGAAACTTTATTTACAAAAATAGACTGGGGGTTGAAGTGGATTTGGCCCATGGGCCGTAGTATGCCAAACTCTGCTTTTGAAAAATAAGGAAAAGTATGTTCAAAAAAGTAAAAGAAACTTAAATTTTCAGAATTTTATTACTAAAGGAACTTTAGTAATCCTCATTTGGATAAGAAAATCAAGTCCCCAGTAATTCACGCCACTTTACGAAGCAATTTGCGGCACTTATAACCTAGCAAGGAGCTATATATATGACATCATAATTATAGTTAAGGTAGTGTTTTCTTCCTTTTCCAACCATTTATTACTAAAATCTTCAGGCTTTCATCTCTTCTGAAAAAAATCTTGAGGAATCACGCTCTCCCTAGGAACTGTAAATTTCCCAGTCCTGTGACTTATGTGATTTCTGCTGAGACTCTTTGCTTCTCTGGCCACTAGACCTCATGCTTCTTGCCCCAAGTGGCCCAAGTAACTTGCTGCACCAACTTTAGATGGTCTGGGTTCTAAGCATATTTCCATCATTACCCTGTTAAAATGTATGTTTGGCACAACTATCTTCATTATAACAAAGGACTAGAAATTTGAGTGAATTCTATCAAGTCTTTACTGCCCCCTCACTCAGGGTTTAATGACATATTCTGGAATCTTCTACCTGAGAGTGGGTTATTCACATTGCTGAATTCCCACACTGAGTCTAATCAGCCCTTGACTTTATTCTGTGCTTGCTAGCTGTATCAACAAGAATGGGCAAGGTTATGATCATAAAATAGGTTAAATCAAATCGTAGTGTTTCCAAACAACAATATATTCCACCATAAAACCTTTGTGGATTGCTAGGAGCTCTGCTTTTCTTGATTGCCGTCCTCACTCTGCTTCTAAAGCTGATACATCAGCCATAGATGGAGAATTGCCCATTGCAGTGATAGAAGGAAGGGAGGATGTACTGAAGCAAGAATTGGCTTTTAACATTCCTGCTTAGAGTAATGTGTGTGTTAGCTGCTTAGTCGCATCTGACTCTTTGTGATCCCATAGACCTTAGCCTGCCAGGCTCCTGTCTGGCGATTGGGATTGTGATCCATCTTGCATGAGTTTTCCCAGGTAAGAATACTGAAGTGGGTTGCCATTTCCTTCTCCAGAGGATCTTCCCAACTCAGGGATGGAACCCCAGTCTCCTGCATTTCAAGCAGATTCTTTACACTCTGAGCTACCCAGGGAGCTTAGAGTGACAGGCTCCCCTTTTAATGCCCAAAGCAAGCCAAGGCAGGGAATTCCTCAGGGAGGGATACAGGAGATTGGCGAACTGAAGTCAAAATCCTGCTGACGTCTCTATTATCATTTCTCCCTAGAGGACTAAGATCCATCATGCAAATTAAACTCCTAGTATCCTGTCCTGGGGGGTTTTCCTAGTGGCTCAGAATTCCCCTGCAAGGCAGGAGACCTGGGTCTGATGCCTGGATTAGGAAGATTTCCTTAGAGAAGGAAATGGCTACCCACTGCAGTATTCTTGCCTGGAGAATTCCACGGACAGGGAAGCCTGGCATACTGCAGTCCATGGGGCCGCAAAGAGTTGGACACGACTGAGCCACTGACACTTTCACTTTTCATCCTGCCCTGGTATACCAGATGCCAGAAGTGGTGTAAATTCATCTTTTGGCTTTTTAAATCAAGATATGGATGTACTGATCTGCACAGTGACTCTACCAGTTTACATTCCCACCAACAGTGTAAGGGTTCCTTTTCTCTACACCCTTTCTAGCATTTGTTTGTAGATTTTTTGATAATGGCCTTTCTGGCCAGTGTGAAGTGGTACCTTGTAGTTTTGATTCACATTTCTCTAACAATAAGCAAGTTTCCTTTAAAAACTAGATATAGAATTTCCATATGACCCAGCAATCCCACTACTGGGCATACACCCTGCTGCTCCTGCTGCTGCTAAGTCGCTTCAGTCATGTCCGACTCTGTGCGACCCCATAGACAGTAGCCCACCAGGCTCCCCCGTCCCTGGGATTCTCCAGGCAAGAACACTGGAGTGGGTTGCCATTTCCTTCTCCAATGCATGAAAGTGAAAAGTGAAAGTGAAGCTGATCAGTCGTTTCCGACTCTTAGCGACCCCGTGGACTGTAGCCCACCAGGCTCCTCCATCCATGGGATTTTCCAGGCAAGAGTACTGGAGTGGGGTGCCATCGCCTTCTCCATATACACCCTGAGAAAACCATAATTCAAAAAGACATATGTACCCCAATGTTCACGGAAGCATTATTTACAATAGCCAGGACATGGATGCTACCTGGATGTCCATCAGCAGATGAATGAATAAAGAAGATGTGGTACATATACAAAATGGAGTTGTTAGCCATAAAAAGAAATGAAATTGAATCGGCTGTAGTGATGTGGATGAACTTAGAGCCTGTCATACAGAGTGAATTAAGTCAGAAAAAAAATATCGTATATTAACACACACGTGGACTCTAAAACAATGGTTCTGATGAACCCATTTGGAGGGCAAGAATGGAGGTGCAGACATAGAGAATGGACTTGTGAACACAGAGTGGGAAGGAGTGGGGGGTGAACTGAGAGTAGCATTAACATATATACACTGCTGCTGCTACTGCTGCTAAGTCGCTTCAGTCGTGGCCGACTCTGTGCGACCCCATAGACGGCAGCCCACCAGGCTCCCCCGTCCCTGGATTCTCCAGGCAAGAATACTGGAGTGGGTTGCCATTGCCTTCTCCAATATATACACTGCCATGTGTAAAATAGCTAGCTAGCAGGAAGCTGCTTTATAGCAGAGGGAGCTAAGCTCAGTGCTCTGTGATGACCTAGAGGAATGGAATGAGGGGGCAGGAGGGAGACTAAAGAGGAAAGGGATACACACACACACACACACGGCTGATTGACGTTGTACAGCAGAAACTAACTCAAAATTGTAAATCAGTTGTATTCCAATAGAAGTGTTTAACAACACACACATGCAAAAGATGTGTATTATTCCATTAAAAAATAATTTATTAGTAATATACTATTTGAATATGGAAAATGCAAATGACATCTATATAGGTAGAATATAAATATTATTAAACATTTTTGAGGGTATTTAGTAGGCTTTAGACTTCAATGACACTTTGTTAATTTTTTCTTTCCTCCTTGATCCTACCATTCCCATGGGCCATATTTTCCTGCATTTCTTCTATAAATGCATATAAGTGTTTTCATCTGAATAAACTAAGGTAGGAGCTTGTTATAAATTAAGATTACTGGGCTGAACCTCAAAATAACTGTATAATGCTGGCAGATCAGATCAGATTAGATCAGTCGCTCAGTCATGTCCGACTCTTTGTGACCCCATGAATCGCAGCACGCCAGGCCTCCCTGTCCATCACCAACTCCCGGAGTTCACTCAGACTCATGTCCATCGAGTCAGTGATGCCATCCAGCAATCTCATCCTCTGTCATCCCCTTCTCCTCTTGCCCCCCAATCCCTCCCAGCATCAGAGTCTTTTCTAATGAGTCAACTCTTCACATGAGGTGGCCAAAGTACTGGAGTTTCAGCTTTAGCATCAGTCCTTCCAAAGAAATCCCAGGGCTGATCTCCTTTAGAATGGACTGGTTGGATCTCCTTGCAGTCCAAGGGACTCTCAACAGTCTTCTCTAACACCACAGTTCAAAAGCATCAATTCTTCGGCACTCAGCCTTCTTCACAGTCCAACTCTCACATCCATACATGACCACAGGAAAAACCATAGCCTTGACTAGACGAACCATTGTTGGCAAAGTAATGTCTCTGCTTCTGAACATGCTATCTAGGTTTGTCATAACTTTCCTTCCAAAGAGTAAGCATCTTTTAATTTCATGGCTGCAGTCACCATCTGCAGTGATTTTGGAGCCCAGAAAAATAAAGTCTGACACTGTTTCCACTGTTTCCCCATCTATTTCCCATGAAGTGATGGGACCAGATGCCATGATCTTCGTTTACTGAATGTTGATCTTTAAGCCAACTTTTTCACTCTCCACTTTCACCTTCATCAAGAGGCTTTTTAGTTCCTCTTCACTTTCTGCCATAAAGGTGGTGTCATCTGCATAGCTGAGGTTATTGATATTTCTCCTGGCAATCTTGATTTCAGCTTGTGTTTTTTCCAGTCCAGTGTTTCTCATGATGTACTCTGCATATAAGTTAAATAAACAAGGTGACAATATACAGCCTTGACGTACTCCTTTTCCTATTTGGAACCAGTCTGTTGTTCCATGTACAGTTTTAACTGTTTCTTCCTGACCTGCATACAAATTTCTCAAGAGGCAGGTCAGGTGGTCTGGTATTCCCATCTCTTTCAGAATTTTCCACAGTTTATTGTGATCCACACAGTCAAAGGCTTTGGCATAGTCAATAAAGCAGAAAGAGATGTTTTTCTGGAACTCTCTTGCTTTTTCCATGATCCAGCGGATGTTGGCAATTTGATCTCTGGCTCCTCTGCCTTTTCTAAAACCAGCTTGAACATCAGGAAGTTCACGGTTCATATATTGCTGAAGCATGGCTTGGAGAATTTTGAGCATTACTTTACTAGCGTATGAGATGCGTGCAATTGTGCTGTAGTTTGAGCATTCTTTGGCATTGCCTTTCTTTAGGATTGGAATGAAAACTGACCTTTTCCAGTCCTGTGGCCACTGCTGAGTTTTCCAAATTTGCTGGCATATTGAGTGCAGCACTTTCACAGCATCATCTTTCAGGATTTGGGATAGCTCAACTGGAATTCCATCACCTCCACTAGCTTTGTTCATAGTGATACTTTCTAAGGCCCAACTTGACTTCACATTCCAGGATGTCTGGCTCTAGGTCAGTGATAACACCATTGTGATTATCTGGGTCATGAAGATCTTTTTTGTACAGTTCTTCTGTGTATTCTTGCCATCTCTGCTTAATATCTTTTGCTTCTGTTAGGTCCATACTATTTATGTCCTTTATCGAGCACATCTTTGCATGCAATGTTCTTTTGGTATCTCTAATTTTCTTGAAGAGATCTCTAGTCTTTCCCATTCTGTTGTTTTCCTCTATTTCTTTGCATTGATCGCTGAAGAAGCCTTTCTTATCTCTTCTTGCTATTCTTTGGAACTCTGCATTCAGATGTTTATATCTTTCCTTTTCTCCTTTGCTTTTTGCTTCTCTTCTTTTCACAGCTATTTGTAAGGCCTCCCCAGACAGCCATTTTGCCTTTTATGCATTTCTTTTCCATGGGGATGGTCTTGATCCCTGTCTCCTGTACAATGTCATGAACCTCATTCCGCAGTCATCAGGCACTCTATCTATCAGATCTAGGCCCTTAAATCTATTTCTCATTTTTTTGTCTGGCTCTTTATTGTGAAAACTGATAAAGATTTGTTACTACTGTGGAAAAATAAAAGATTTTCTGAAAATTAAAAAAAAAAAAATCTATTTCTCACTTCCACTGTATAATCATAAGGGATTTGATTTAGGTCATACCTGAATGGTCTAGTGGTTTTCCCTACTTTCTTCAATTTAAGTCTGAATTTGGCAATAAGGAGTTCATGATCTGAGCCACAGTCAGCTCCTGGTCTTGTTTTTGCTGACTGTATAGAGCTTCTCCATCTTTGGCTGCAAAGAATATAATCAACCTGATTTCGGTGTTGACCATCTGGTGACGTCCATGTATAGAGTCTTCTCTTGTGTTGTTGGAAGAGGGTATTTGTTATGACCAGTGCATTTTCTTGGCAAAACTCTACTAGGCTTTGCCCTGCTTCATTCCATATTCCAAGGCCAAATTTGCCTGTTACTGCAGGTGTTTCTTGACTTCCTACTTTTGCATTCCAGTCCCCTATAATGAAAAGGGCATCTTTTTGGGGTGTTAGTTCTAAAAGGTCTTGTAGGTCTTCATAGAACCGTTCAACTTCAGCTTCTTCAGCATTACTGGTTGGGGCATAGACTTGGATTACTGTGATATTGAATGGTTTGCCTTGGAAACGAACAGAGATCATTCTGTCGTTTTTGAGATTGCATTGAAGTACTGCATTTCAGACTCTTTTGTTGACCATGATGGCTACTCCATTTCTTCTGAGGGATTCCTGCCCACAGTAGTAGATATAATGGTCATCTGAGTTAAATTCACCCATTCCAGTCCATTTGAGTTCGCTGATCCCTAGAATGTCGACATTCCCTCTTGCCATCTCTTGTTTGACCACTTCCATTTTGCCTTGATTCATGGACCTGACATTCCAGGTTCCTATGCAATATTGCTCTTTACAGCATCAGACCTTGCTTCTATCACCAGTCACACCCACAGCTGGGTATTGTTTTTGCTTTGGCTCCATCCCTTCATTCTTTCTGGAGTTATTTCTCCACTGATTTCCAGTAGCATATTGGGCACCTACTGACCTGGGGAGTTCCTCTTTCAGTATCCTATCATTTTGCATTTTCATACTGTTCATGGGGTTTTCAAGGCAAGAATACCGAAGTGGTTTGCCATTCCCTTCTCAAGTGGACCACATTCTGTCAGATCTCTCCACCATGACCCGCCCATCTTGGGTTGCCCCACAGGCATGGCTTAGTTTCATTGAGTTAGACAAGGCTGTGGTACTAGTGTGATTAGATTGACTAGTTTTCTGTGAGTATGGTTTCAGTGTGTCTGCCCTCTGATGCCCTCTTGCAACACCTACCGTCTTACTTGGGTTTCTCTTACCTTGGGCGTGGGGTATCTCTTCACAGCTGCTCCAGCAAAGTGCAGACAATGCTCCTTACCTTGGACGAGGGGTATCTCCTCACCACCACCCTTCCTGACCTTCAACATGGGATAGCTCCTCTAGGCCCTCCTGTGCCCGTGCAGTCATGGCGTGGGGTCGGTCCTCCCGGCCACAGCCCCTGGCCTTGGGCATGGGGTAGCTCCTCCCACCCACCGCCCCTGGCCTCGGGCTTAAGGGCGTGGGGTATCTCCTCCCGGCTGCCACCCCTGACCTCAGACGCGGGGTAACTCCTTTTGTCACCGCCCCTGACCTCGGACGCTGGGTATCTCCTTTCGGCCGCCCCCCGACCTCGGACGTGGGGTAGCTCCTCTCAGCCGTTCCTGCACCGTTGCAGTCTGGCACTCTTCGCCACTGCCCCTGACCTCGGACGTGGGGTAACTCCTCTTGGCCGCTGCCCTTCGGGCATGCGGTCCTCCAGGCTTCTGCCCCTGATCTCAGACGTGGGGTGGCTCCTCTCGGGCCGCACTTTAGCGTCGCAGCCGCCTGCGCTTTAGCGCGCCCGTTGCAGGCAATTTATGTTTTTTTGCCATATTTCCTACAGATATTTTTATGACATTGATGTTTGGAAAACATTGTCCTAGAATATATATCATCAGCCTGTGTATTAATTTTTATGAACTCTGTGGCCAGACTTTGTGGCTTATAGGGGTACCTTGGTCTTTTCCTTTTTTTCCTCTTTTTTTTTTTCATGAGTCTGAGACTTAGCCTGTTTGTCTTTGCATATTGGCATATGGATGGATGTGTCTTTTGCTTCATACACTCATCTTGGGTGAGAAAAAATTGCCAGAGGTAAACACTACTAATTATCAATTTAGAGTCCTTTTTTTTTTTTTAATTTTATTTTATTTTTAAACTTTACATAATTGTATTAGTTTTGCCAAATATCAAAATAGAGTCCTTTTGAATTAGGAGAAATATGGAATACAGAAGCAAACTGTGAATAGAACTCTTGGAAAAGAATATGAGCATTGTGACTATATATTATGTACGTAACACATTCAGGGTTATAATTGTGCATGTTAGGGTAGGTCTGCAAACATAACATGATCATCTTGGATGATCACACTACTAATTCATTCATCTCAAATTTAGTATTGATTCTTATTGTATCAAATAAGTGTTCAGTTGTTTGTTTCAATTGCAATTAACATACAGGATGTGACAGTGGCATGGATGCAACATCCTCTTCTTCTAATTCCATTAATAATCATGAGGATTGATCTGTGTGCCTCTGCAAAAACTGTGATTAGTACAAAGAAAATAATTTTCTAGGGTCAAAGAAGATCATTCTTAGAAAAGTATATGAAAATAATAGAACTTAAAAATGGTGAATACTACAAACTTATAGTTCAGTTCTGTGTGTAGAGTAAAATGAAATTTTTGAATGAGCTATAGTGACACAGTATTTTTTTTTCCCCCCCTGGGGACAGCCTAAGAAAGCTGAATCTCTAGTTTTCATTACAAAGGGGTTTCAATTCACCGTCTGATAATATGATGTCAACAAGCCAAAGGCAGTTAGATGAAGTGAAACTTTATGTTCCAAGCAGTTTTAATTTGTGTATCATTCAAGTAATGTAGCAAGAAGGTTCACCAGAGCTTTGAGAAGTTGACTTTTTGATCATATTTTTCTTTAAATCTGTATTCTTTATGCATGTAAACGTTAACAGAGGGATCAGGTAAGCAAACCTTAGACAAAGATTCATGAGGTTACTTTTCTTTTTTTTTTTATGCTGAAGTGTACTTTTATTTTTTTTAATTTATTTTTTAACTTTACAATATTGTATTGGTTTTGCCATATATCAACATGAATCTGCCACAGGTATACATGTGTTCATATTAAATAATTCCCTCTTAGCATGTCTTATATTCTTATATACTGCTTCTTTGATTGTGTGCCTAGTTCAAGCTTCCCAGGTGGTGCTAGTGGTAAAGAACTCTCCTGGCAATGCAGGAGACATAAGAGTAGCAGGTTCGATCCCTGGGTTGGGAAGACACCCTGGATGAGGGCATGCCAACCCACTCCAGTATTCTTGCCTGGAGAATTCCATGGACAGAAGAGCCTGGCAGGCTACGGTCCATAGGGTCACAAAGAGTTGGACACTCCTGAAGCGACTTAGCATGCATGCACTCAGTCTAGTTCAAGAATTTGAGTGGGGGTAGCCCCAAAAGGAGTGCACGGTAGTAGTGGTGATGGTGGTGGTGTGGTAGTTGTGCACAGAAGACCGCCAAGTGTGACACTGGATGGCCTAATGTTAACCTTGTTGAACTCTTTAAGCAGATTTGTTGGATTACTTTTGTACTAGATCAGGCTTCCCTGGTGTCTCAGTGGTAAAGAATCTGCCTGCAATGCAGGAGATGTGGGTTCAATCCCTGGGTTGGGAAGATCCCCTGGAGAAGGAAATGGCAACTCACTCCAGTGTTCTTGCCTGGAAAATCCCATGGACAGGGGAGCCTGGCAGGCTATAGTCCATGGAGTCGCCAAAGAGTTGGATACAACTTAGCAACTAAACAATAAATAATATATCACTTTTTGAGGGACATTTGATTTATAAGTATTTTCTACAATGTTCAAAAGCACTACATGGTATTTCAGTTTTAATACACCAATTCCGCCCTTGGAATCTTGTCTGAAATTAAACATCAACTAAGTTCAAAAGTAATTATTTTTTTATTTCAACTCTATAAAGTATACAACAGGCACTCGGCAATTACAGCTGCAGGAAAAATACAGAGCAAATCAAAGCAGGTTAAGTTTATGAAAAAGTTTTTAATCTACATCAAAAGAGTGCAAGTGGTCAGTGACCACCGGATGATAGTTGTTGCATTCTGCTAACAAAGGACTCTTTCATGTAGAACAAATTGCAAGAGGACAATCAAATAGCCATGGCTGTAAGAATACAAAAGAACCGACCAGTTGTAAAAACATCATACACTGAAATAAATTTGATAGATGATGCTTCAAGAAACGTCCCTTTACTCGGAAGTCCAAACCTCTGAGTCGCTGTCATGTCCCAGAGCTCTGTCTGTTGATGCAAGGGCAGATAAAGAGGAGGGCTAACAACACAGGGTCAACGTTTAGCTTTCTAGGTCTGGTGAAAACTTGCCGTATAAGTGGTTTGCATATACAAGAACTCAGAGGAAGCATCCTGTTTTGTTGAGTGGTGCAATTTGTTCATTATTGGTTTCGTGATGAGGCTTGGTTAGCAGTCATTTTCCAATTTTTCTTTTGAGTTGGATGGTTTTTCACAGAGTCTAAAAAAGGAGATTTCATAACTTGACTGCACTAGTTTTTTTTTTTTTTAAACTGAATCTGCACAACTTAGCAAAACAGGAATACCTGTATACAGACGGATAGTATGTCATATATTAATTTGACCTGCACATACATTTATACATTTCACAGAAATGACGCTGTATCTCATTAACAGATACACAGCTCTGGTACATTGAACAGAAATAAGAGAACAACTTCATCATTTCTGTAATTCATCAATATTATATAATAAAGGCTTATAAATTGTCAGCAGAAAGAACTGTAAAACGCAGCAAGCTAAGAAAGGACCACGTTTTGAGGTGTGTTTGTCTTTGTCATGCAGCATAACACCAAATTTGTTTTTTTAATAGGATGCCATGAATTTAAGGCACTTGCAACAATGCCAGATAGCCAGGTCATGTTCTAAACTATGGGACGGATGAAGAACAGTACAGTTGACAGAATTTTCAATAATACTGACAATCAGGACATTAATTCAAGTCTACTTGGACCTAAAAACTTTATTCCATACAAATTAAATGAAATAATAATGCTGTGAAACACTAAAAAAAGTTATATGTACCACAAAATATCACACAAAAATATCTATTTACATAAATATTTGTCTGTGGTCCTATTGTGAAAGAAAACATTGTTATGGAGAATGCACAAATCACCTCTACTGTATGAAATTAGTTCCAATAGCCTTATGTTCATGGTAGCTGACTTCTTTAAGTTCACCATCAGTTCAGTCTTTTAGAAATGAAACAGGAAAAATTCAGTAGTTGAATTTATATAGTATACATGTGTGCTTCACATGCATATTCCATAATTTTAGGTAAAAATTATGATTTGTAAAGAATATAATAAAAATAAATTTTTTTAAATGGCATGTGGATCTGATTCCTATATTAAAGAAGGTAGAAACATAAAAATCATTCATAGCAAATTTCCAGAAATCATTTTCCCTAATGTAGTCAATCTATCTCAAGTATAATGATGTTCCTTTCCTTGGCAGTTTTCAGTTTTCCTGTGAGTCAGGACACACAGAAAGCCCTTATATTCCGTACTTGAAATATTAACAAGAAAGTCAGTTAGCAGATCAAACAAGTTGGCACTATTCTAACTTATCTGGATGTTCTTGTAAGAAATGAGAAGGGGCATGAAAAATTCAGAAATAAAGTGGGATGTGCTTTATGAAGCCAGCCATGAAGTTTAGCCCTAGTGTCATTAAGACAGGATTTAAATCCTTAAAATTCACTGTTGAACATTAGATGAATGTTTTCTCTTAGTAACTCTTGTAAGATGTAGTTCACCTGTATTTTTTTGGTGATTGCTTTAGACAGCCTAACGCAGTGCCACAAGTGAAATGAGCAAAGATGCAATAACAAGTGGGAGAAATGCCCTCCAGTTACATTATGCTCAATGCCGCTTCTTCCTTCTCCACAAAACTTGAACATATTGGTTGTCTTAGACTTGAACCATAGTTCCAAATCCAGAGTAAGTGCTAATTTCTGGGGCTATTGGGATATTTTAAAAGTTGCAGGAGAAGATTCTCTTATTTAAAATGACTAGGTAAATTTCATTTTCTAGCAAAACTTTGGCATGCCTAAACCACTGTCTTTAAAAAAAAGATCACTGAACATTGACTGTAATGTTGCAATTATATATTTTTAAAAGCCCAAATTAAAAGCAATATTAAACTTCTGAAGTAGCATTACTAGCTGGATTTTAGATTGATATGTTTAATATTGTTTTGTAAAACCCGTAGAAGAAGGTATCTTGAGGAACAATTTTGAGAAATTATTAAGGGAGGGAAAAATCCAATAATATGAGAATAATAATATCTTAAGATCAAAATTTTAAATTTATTGTAATTACATATAATATGGCCTTAGTACTTTTGTTCTCCAAATGTTTCTTAGATTGTTGTTTTGATAATGTATCATATTCTAAAGTCTTGTGAAAAATTCAAACAAAAATCATAATATATGCCTTCTTGAATACTATATAATGATCTAGTTGGACATATGTTTTATAGAAATGTATACATTTGATTGAGTTTTTAAAACAAAAAAGCAAACCTCTATTTAATATGCCATATTCACACAGTTTCAAATCAGGATGACAGCTTGTAAAATTACACATTTGTCTAAGGAGGTATAATGCTAGTTGGCTCTGTTGCTTAGGACAGCTAATAGTTGTCAAGTGGCCTGCCAATAAAGGACTCTTTGCCAATTCTTTTCTCCATGAAATCAATTTGTTATTTTCAAACCTAACCTTTTCCTAGCTATTATGATATTTCAGATTTGTAATATTTCTGTTCTAATTTACTTTTAAGATAGCAGGTTCCTCTTTCTCTCTCTCTCCTCCCTCCTCCTTTCACATGTTAATAGACACATATTGCCATGGACAAAAAGGTAATCTCACACCTGGCCAGTGTGGTAATCTCACACTTGTTCCTGACCTCATAAAGTTAGGTTTCTCATCTGGTGAATCAATGGTTTTGTGCTTTCTTTTTTTTTTGGTTCAGGCCTAAGACAGGAAGCTAGTTCAAATACATTTTTAGTCACCTTTCTCCCTTTACCTTAGACTATGTTGTACAAGTGAAATCTGACAGGAGTTTGGTTTGATAACTTGAGTGAAAATGCTTGATTCTCTGGCTACACATATAATGATTAGAATTTGTGTTGTCTGTTCAGACACTGACATTTACAGATGAAAGATATACATAGCACCTATATAGTTTTTTTTTTTTTTTGGATGGATCTTAATCCCTCTCCACCCCACCCTATCGTAAGGGTTTATTTTTATAAAAGGGAATATTTTAAGCCTCAGTTTGAGGGTGTGTTAGGTAACAAATAAAAACCAATTGGCTGCTAGTCATTTATTTCCAGGACCATCTTTAAGCACACTATTTAAAAAAATATGAAATGGTTTGTGAATTGCTTTTTTCCCCCCACTCTGTCATGCCAATTTATCAAAAAGAAAGGAACAGATACATCATGCATGTTGATTTTTCTTCAGTCCTCTGTGAAAACACGTATGTACCTGCTATGAAATTTCTCAGCAGAATCCATAGCGGTTGTGCTTTTATCATACCAATTGTTAAAATCTGTCCGAAAGGAAAGGTAACATTCAGTCTCGTCATCAGCACTGCTGGGAAATAAAATCATGAAACTTCTAGCACTGTTTTGACATGACCTCTGTGACCAACACATGTGTGGTCCTCTTGTGTGCGGTATATACACTGGCTTGCAGAAACAGAACCGACAACCCTCACCTGAAGCAAGGGAGGAGTCCAGTTTTTGTACCATAGTAATCTATCGTACCCAATATATTATTTTTTGATCTTCTTGATAATTCTAGCAAGGTACTGACTCTTTTACTAGATTGAAGTGTTTCTTACAGTCTTTCAAATTATAATCAGAGCAAAGCAAGATCATTGCAACAGTGGAGAACATCTCTTTACTGGTGAAAGGCTTTGCTTCAGGACCACCATGTCAACTGCTATATTTAGGTTCAAACAGAAAACATGTAAAGAGCATTATTGTCATCTAAGCAATAAGTCCTAATGCCACTAGTTACTGGAGCAGCATCGATCAAAGGCATCATGGTGACCCCAAGCACTCAGCTTCTCTCTTTCCTTCAGGTTTGCTGGCAGCTGTGTCTTAGAAAAAGCTGTCTTCAGCAAGGCAGAAGCAGGTAAGAGAAATACATTAGAAGTCTATGTCCCATCCTGAGTTGTCATCAGGCGGCGGTTCGTCATTGTCCTCAGGGAAACTGTCAAAATTGCTTGTGTCTGTGGGTGATGCAACCTGTAAACAAGAGTATTAGTGGAATTCCAAGCTAGATTTTTAAAAGCATTCTTTATTCATTCCTTATTCAGTCAGTGGCTATTTTTGGCCTGTCTACCATGCCAAATACAAATACAAAGGATTTGTCCTTTGTATTAAGGATTACAGTGGTGAATAACAATAGGGATAGTTTTTACCCTTCTAGGGTTTACACTCTAGGAAAGAGTAAGTTGTGTGATTAAAAGAAATAGTTAAAAACATCTCTGTAAACTCTTACAAGTTTACTGGCAGTTCAATATGCAGAGCATAAATAAAAGTGGTGATGAAGCAGACTTTAATTTCTCTCATATTCTATAATATTTAGAACTTCATATTCTATTATATATTTGTATACATATTTTTTATATATATATATATATATTTAATTTAATGCTACTGTTGCATAAAAGGAGACCCCTGGTGAGTATGTTAGGATACTTTAGGCTTTTATTTTCCTCTTAAAGTTTCTTATTCTGCCTTTGTTCTAAAAAGACAACTTCATGAATGCAGTTAACAACTGTACTTTACTTTGTTTGTGAATAAATGTAAATATAAGCATACAAATTAAAATAATAAGTACAGAAATTGTTTCTGTATAATGAGTGGTCTTAAATTAGTCCCAGAAAAAAGGATGTATATAAATGAAAAGCTCAGGAGTGCAAAACATCCCTCTCCTCATTAGTTAAGACTGAATATATTTTATTAGATAGATGCTGTATTGAACAAAAATATAAATGCAGTCAATTGAAATCTATTTCAGGTTAACACAGTGTAAACACTTAGTCCGCTTCGTGGACTAGTAGTTTAACAAAATACCTGATATATTAGAAGAGAATGTCTTTCTTTTAGAGCCTGGTCAAACAACAAAAGAAAAGAACTGTGCTTAGGAATACTTAAAAGAACTGTGCTTTGGAATACTTTAAAGAACTATGGGGGCAGGGGAGGAGGAAGTATGTGGAGCATAAATGAAATGATATTGGCCAGGAATTGAAAGCTGTTGAAACTGGTAGCTGAACTGTTGTCTAAACCCAACAAAAAACCACAGGGCAGGGAATGTTGTGATGTGGCCCATTTGGATTGGGTTCTTGGAGACAGAGCATGGTGGAGTCATACACAGAAGGTAAGAATAACAGATTATCCTAACTCATCTAAGTATACTCAAGTACACACTACAGAACTTATTGCATCTTGTATAGACAATACATGAATGTGCAGAAATTGAAAATAATTTGTGAATATGACTAAATAAGGTTGTGAATATATTCTTGTGCAAAGATGTTTAAAGTTTTTATAGTATGTGGAAAAAGAGATTCATTATACTCTTCTGTCAACACTTGTATATTTAACACATTATAAGTTTGAATTTTAGAAGATGTCATTATGTTAATCTGCTATTTTTCCTATATTTTAAGCTGATGATAGGATAAAAATTTTGAAATAGCAGATCTTTGATGACTGACAAATACCTTTATGTGTATCACACAATTACAAACTGGAAAGTTTACTTACACTTGGTATTATAGGAGGTGTCAAGGTGCCTTTTCTTAAGCCTTCCCAATTAAAGCCCTCAAACCATCTAAAAAAGGAAAAAGTAGATAGTTAAAGACATTTTACCTCAGCTAAAACCTTCTCAAAACAACTTATATGATATCCATGACTGATGGAAAACAGGTAAGCAAACATTTTCATTATGAGAATAATGTTTTCTATTTAATTGCAGATTTTAAATGTTAGCTTATTAAGTGGAATGTGTTTTTTTAAAAAAAATCTAATTGTCAAAATTTTAAAGACCAACTAGCAATTGCTTTTGATTCTAGTTATTTCAGTCATGACCTTGTTCCAAAATGATCATTATAACTTAATAAATGCCATAATATGCTTGGCCCTGTACCCTACAGGTTGTTATTTTAAGAAGGTAGAATCAGGGAATGAAATGTCAGGATGGAAAATTACCCTTCCATCTTTGTCACTGGGCAGCCTCAGTTAATTAACCTTTACACATCACTGTCTTGGTCTCTATGTATCCATATCTCCTTTTCTTTCTTTCTTTTTTTGGTACAGTGAAGGTACTTTGAGTATGGCTTTTTGTGGAAATGGGGACCAAATATCACAAAGGTCTTTGTTGGTGTTGTTCTCTTTGAAAGGTTTCATCATTAGCAAATGATTCCATGAAATTCCTGCAGGCTTTTTAGACATTCATAGGTATTCTGGTAAACGCATTCCTTTGGTAGGGATGTGAATTTCCTCTGCATGTTACAGAAACCAATCGGGAAAGACCAATATGATCTTGGTTTAGCTTTAGAACATTCAATCAACATGGGTAAGGTTTACTATTTAAGACGCTGCTATTGTTTTAAAAAATGACTGTACTCTGTACTTTTTTTCCCACTGTCATAGCATCCAATTAGGAAATGGTTGAAAAAATGTTTTAGTTTTAGTTAAAAAATGAGGCATGATATATAGTGGCATACTTTTGTTTTTAATATTCTGGTAGAGAATAGATTTTCAGAATTAAAAATATATATTTCTTATTCATGCTGGAGAGGAAAAGTCCTAATTAGTAGGAGTTGGGAAAAACTAAATTCAGTGAATCTGTTGTTTAGAATGTCACAGGATCAAATGCGTCTAAATAAAGTCCTTGAGACGGAACTAGAAAGATCCTAAATAACAAGGCTAACTAGTTTGCCTGTCTCATTGGATGCTCCTATAGACTAGTTGCATCAGTTATATAACCACTAACTTAAAAACATCAGCCTCGGGAAATATTCTCTGAACTCTTAAACCGTAAGTTATAAGAACACTTACTTGTGCTTTTGAATGTCTTTCACTCCGTTTTTCAAATTCCCTAATCTTTCTGATGGATTATCCCTAAAAATAAAATAATAATTGTTAAAAAATCTATTTTTTTAAAGGATCATAATGGGAAAAACAATGTGGTTGAAATGCTCACCTGCATAGTTTTTTAATTAAATTAGCAGCATTTTTGGCAATCTTCTTTGGAAATTCTATCATGTCAATCCCCCTCAATATGATGTTATAGGTTTTCATAGGATCTGGGCCTGAGAAAGGTGGGCTTCAAGAATGACAGATATGAAGAGAGATAGTATTTAGTTTTCTAAACAAGAAAAGTTACAGTGTTATTAACAACTCCACAAATGACATCAGTTCTTATTTGGAGACATATATTAATAGGGGTAGTGGAACCAAACTTGATCAATAGCAAAATGGTGTAGAAACCTTGCAAAGCAAATCATTTAGCAAAACCCTTAAATGGGTCAGGTTTGTCCACTGTTCCCCTCGTTTCTTTTCTAGCTCTGGTGACTAACCCCTCTTGCTGTCCTTAGTCATTCAGAAAGCCTCTTCTATTTTTCAGCCCTTTCTCACATTTGCAAGCTCACTGATTACACTTGAACTCCAACATCATTAGAATGGGTGACAGGAACATCACTGATATGACCCCATCTTAGACCAGTTCTACCCTCACTCACTGGGATCCAGGCATAGCAGTCTTCTCTCTGCTCCTCTGAAGGACCAAATACTCTCCCACCTTAGGGCACTGTTCATTTTGCCTGAAAGTTTCTTCCCAGGCCTCCTGGTTAATGCCTCACTTATGAAGTCTTAGCTTAAGTGTTATGTTGATTACTCAAAAAGGCCTACTGTGAGCAACCTAATACAGCCAATCATATAACCACTATCAACTGACATAATGTAATGATCTAATACCAGAACTTAAAGTTAGATTCACCTATCATACTCTCTTATAGAACTGTTTTTTTTTTTGCCACTTATTGTACTTTGTAACTACTTCATTTTGGTATTTGTTTTATACCCATCTTCTCTTCCAGTTCCATGCTGGTATTCCCGGAGTCTGGGGGAATGCATAGCACAGAGTAAGTTGTCAGTAAATATTTGTTGAACTAATGCTCCTACAGAATAGTGCTCCTCCTATCCTTTTCTCCTTCGTTATCAGCCTTCAGAGATAACCTAACCTAAGACCTCCTCTTTGTTAGAAAGGATGTAGTATCCAATCCCTCTAAACCAAATCTTTTGGTTTATTTACCTATCCATCCTTGGATAGCCAGGCTTTGTGCCTGGCTCAGGGAATACAGATGTGACTAAAGTTAACTCCTTCCACCACATTTCCCAAGTTCAGAAATAATTATGATGTGACTTGATAGCTGATTTCCTTGGAAATTATTCTAATACAGTGTTTATTCATATTTCTTGGGGGAAGACATTTTATGGATTATTTTCTGTCTGTCATATTTTTTAATAGCAGTTCAAATTATTTCCTTCTACTGAGAAAGCTGAAAACAATGAATTACTTAAAAAGGGTAGGATAGTATCTGCCTTAAGTTTTGTGTCCCTATTTTCTGTAGCAAGTACTTTAAAAAAATATTTTATATTGGAGTATAGATTGACAGGGCTGTGATAGTTTCAGGTGGAAAGCATTGGGATTCAGCCACATGTATCCATGCTGCTGCTGCTGCTAAGTCGCTTCAGTCGTGTCCGACTCTGTGCGACCCCATAGATGGCAGCCCACTAGGCTCCCCCATCCCTGGGATTCTCCAGGCAAGAACACTGGAGTGGGTTGCCATTTCCTTCTCCAATGCAGGAAAGTGAAAAGTAAAAGTGAAGTCGCTCAGTCATGTCCGACTCTTCGCGACCCCATGGACTGCAGCCTACCAGGCTCCTCCATCCATGGGATTTTCCAGGCAAGAGTACTGGAGTGGGGTGCCATTGCCTTCTCCGACATGTATCCATTCTCCCCCCCAAATCCCCTCCCATCCAGACTGCCACATGACATTGAGCAGAATTCCCTGTGCTATATAGTAGAACCTTGTTGGTTATCCATTTTAAATGTAGTAGTGTTTTCATTTTAGTTGAAAACTGCCTAACTATCCCTTTCCCCCAGGCCTTTCCTCCTGGCAACCATAAGTTTGTTCTGTAAATCTGTGAGTCTGTTTCTGCTTTGTAAATAAGTTCATTTGTATATTTTCTTTCTTTATTCCACATACAAGGGATGTCATGATATTTCTCCTTCTCTGGCTTCACTCAGTATGAAAGTCTCTAAGTCCATCCATGTGGCTGCAAGTGGCAGTACTTCATTCCTTTTATGGCTGAGTAATATTCCATTGTATATATTCACTGCTGCTGCTGCCTTATCCATTCATCTGCTGATGGACATTTAGGTTGCTTCCATGTCCTGGCTATTGTAAGCAGTGCTGCAATGAACGTTGGGGTGCATGTATCCTTTCTGACCATGGTTTTATCTGGATATAGGTCCAGGAGTGAGATTGCAGGGTCATATGGTAGCTCTATTTTTAGTTTTTTAAGAAACATTCATACTGTTCTTCATAGCGACTGTACCAATTTACATTTCTACCAGTAGTGTAGGAGAATTCCTTTCTTTCTACATCCTCTCCAGCATTTATTTGTGGATTTTTTGATGATATCCATTTTGACTGGTGTGTGGTGATACCTCATTGTAGTTTGGATTTGCATTTCTCTAATAGTGATATTGAACATCTTTTCATGTGATTTTTGGCCATCTGTATGTCTTCTTTTAAGAAATGTCTGTTTAGGTCTTCTGCCCATTTTTTGATTGTGTTGTTTTGATGATGTTAAATTTCATGAGCTGTTTGTAAATTTTGAAGACTAAATCCCTTGTTGGGCACATCATTTGCAAATAACTTCTCCCAATCTGTGGGTTGTCTTTTCATTTTGTTTCCTTAGCTTTCCAGTTTAAGTAGGTCCCATTTATTTATCTCTGGCTTTATTCCATTATTCTGGGAGATGGATCAAAAAAGATATTGTTTCAATTTATGTCAGAGAGTGTTTTGGACTTAATGTTTTCCTCTAGGAGTTTTATAGTGTCCAGTCTCACTCACATTTAGGTCTTTAATCCATTTGAGCTTATTTTTGTGTAATAAGTATTTTCTGTTTACTTTGTCATTAACTGTTACCTGTCAGTTTAAACCACGTTTTATAATGTATTAACATTCAGTTCTATTTAGTATTCTCCTAGAATTTAAGGATTTTCTCTTTATATAATGTTATGGTTGAATATTCTCTTTGCTCTCAAGGTAACCTGCCAGTTTTTATTTTCACTATAAAAATGAAGCACCACCACATCTTGGATTTATTGTCAACAGCTTCATGTTTTTTCTAACTTATATTTTTGCTTTTGTATTTATTTTAGAAAGACAGGGCTTCCCTTGTGGCTCAGCTGGTAAAGAATCTGCCTGCAATGCGGGAGACCTAGGTTTGATCCCTGGGCTGGGAAGATCCCCTGGAGAAGGGAAAGGCTACCCACTCCAGTATTCTGGCTTAGAGAAGTCCATGGACTGTATAGTCCATGGGGTCACAAAGAACTGGACACGACTGAGCAACTTTCACTTTTATTAGAAAGACAACAAAAATCACTTATTAAAGGTGATTTTTGTTGTTTTTGCAAGTCATGTATGTTTTGTCCAAGATATTCATGCAATACGTGAAACATATAAAATTACTTCAAACGAAAAATCACCCAATGCCCTTAAATAATAATAGATAGTTACAAATATAATTTCATACATTTCTCTATGTAGATGGAGAGACCTACAAGATTATTATATATCCATGCTTTTCAAAATTAAAAAAAAAACTATTCAATTTAATTTTACTTGAAGTTAACATGAAACTGAAAGAAATGCTGAACTTCAATTTGTACTTGGTCACCAACAATATTAATCCCTAAATGTCTCTTAAATTAAGAAAACATTTTTGCTCAGAAATAAACTCACACACGTTTGATCAATCTACAACAGACAAGGAAAGAATAAAGACAGTCTCTTAAAAATGTGGTATTGTGGACACTAGACAGCTATGTGTAAAACTAGAATACTCTCTTCTAACACCATAAACAAAACTCAAAGACCTAACTGTAATGTTGGATACAATAAAACTCCTGGGGGAAAACATGCAGCTCATGCAGCTCTATATAACAAAAACAACATCCCCACTTTTGATTGGGTTAAGACCTAAATAGACCTTAGAAAAATCAAATAAATCTAAACTACATTGAGGTATTACCGCACACTGGTCAGAATGGCCATCACCAAACAAATCTAGAAACAAATGCTGGAGACAGTGTGGAGCAAAGGGAACCAACCCTCCTACACTGTTGGTGGGAATGTAAATTGTTGTAGCCACTAAGGAAAATATTATAGATGTTTCTTAAAAAGCTAAAAATAGAGTTGCCATATGACCCAGCAATCACACTCCTGGGCATATATATCCAGAGAAAACTCTAACTGGAAAAGATACATGCACCCCAATGTTCATAGCAGCATTATTTACAATAGTTAAGACATGTAAATAACCTAAATGTCTGTCAACAGAAGGGTAAAGAAGATGTGGTACAAACATTCTATAAAAGTGGAATATTCCTCAATGATAAAAAAGAACAAAATAATGCCATTTGTAGCAACATTGATGTACCTAGAGACTGTCATATTGAGTGAAGTTAAGTCAGAGAAAGACAAATATCGTATATCACTCATATATGGAATCCAATTTTTTTTAAAAAGAAACAAATGAGCTTATTTATAAAATAGAAGCTGCCTATGTTCTCCTCTAGGAGTTTTATAGTTTCTGGTCTTACGTTTAGATCTTTAATCCATTTTGAGTTTATTTTTGTGTATGGTGTTAGAAAGTGTTCTAGTTTCATTCTTTTACAAGTGGTTGACCAGTTTTCCCAGCACCACTTGTTAAAGAGATTGTCTTTTCTCCATTGTATATCCTTGCCTCCTTTGTCAAAGATAAGGTGTCCATAGGTGTGTGGATTTATCTCTGGGCTTTCTATTTTGTTCCATTGACCTATATTTCTGTCTTTGTGCCAGTACCATACTGTCTTGATGACTGTGGCTTTGTAGTAGAGCCTGAAGTCAGGCAGGTTGATTCCTTCAGTTCCATTCTTCTTTCTCAAGATTGCTTTGGCTATTCGAGATTTTTTGTATTTCCATACAAATTGTGAAATGGTTTGTTCTAGCTCTGTGAAAAATACTATTGGTAGCTTGATAGACATTGCATTGAATCTATAGATTGCTGCCTTATGACCCAGCAATCCCACTACTGGGCATACACACCGAGGAAACCAGAATTGAAAGAGACACGTGTACCCCAATGTTCATCGCAGAACTGTTTATAATAGCAAGGACATGGAAGCAACCTAGATGTCCATCAGCAGATGAATGGATAAGAAAGCTGTGGTACATATACACAATGGAGTATTACTCAGCCATTAAAAAGAATACATTTGAATCAGTTCTAATGAGGCGAATGAAACTGGAGCCTATTATACACAGTGAAGTAAGCCAGAAAGAAAAACACCAATACAGTATACTAACACATATATATGGAATTTAGAAAGATGGTAATGATAACCCTGTATGCGAGACAGCAAAAGAGATACAGATGTATAGAACAGTCTTTTGGACTCTGTGGGAAAGGGAGCGGGGGGATGATTTGGGAGAAGGGCATTGAAACACGTATAATATCATATAAGAAACGAATCACCAGTCCAGGTTGGATGCATGATACAGGATGCTTGGGGCTGGTGCACTGGGACGACCCAGAGGAATGGAATGGGGAGGGAGGAGGGAGGAGGGTTCAGGATGGGGAACACATGTATACCTGTGGTGGATTCATTTTGATATTTGGCAAAACTAATACAATTATGTAAAGTTTAAAAATAAAATAAAATAAAAAAAAGAATAACTTAATCTTGTACAAATTAGTTGTTATACTCTCTGTCTCTCAGAACTACATAGTTCTTGATATTCCATCTTTGGCATTGAAGGTACTACTGAGAAGGTTGAGGCCAACTTTAATTCAGTCCCATCCCATATATGAAATGCTTTTGTAGCTTAGAGACGCATATGATTATGTTATTATTTCTATCACTGAAGCTAGCAAATCACACTGGGACACATGGTGGTGTTATTACTCTGAATCTGTTTCCCCATGGTCACTGCCAATCAAAAGGATCCACTGAGTCAAGTCTTTGTCATGGGTTTTCTGTTACCTAATTGAGTATGTTTTCTATCACATTTGTAATCATCTCTTCATATACATAGTGGACAGAGGAGCCGGGCAGTTCATGAGGTCAGAAAGAGTTGGGGACATGACCTAGTGACTGAACAGCAACACCTTCATATACATAGTTGTTTTTCCTATTTCCCTTGATGTCTGTATCTTCTTTCTGTAACAATTTATATATCCTTTTTTTTTCCTTTTCCATTATTTTCCCTAAGTCTGTTTATTCTCTCCCTGGTTGGGTTTTAATTGCTATTATTTTATTTTCTGTTGCTTATATATGATTTTATGTTGCTTATAATCTGATTTTCAGCTTCGTACTGTTCCTGAACTCTGCATTTTACAACTTTTGTCATCTATGAACATTCAGATATCTTTGAAAATATATTTTTTTAAAGAGATCATGCTTAACAGCCACAGAGAAATTCTAGATCAGTTTGTCTGAACTCTTCCTATGTTTCTTTGAATCATTTCTCCTGTATATTATTTAGCTACCTTTGCCTATGTATCTTTCATTTAAAATTAACAGAAAACACCAATAAAATCTATTAATTTGAAGTCAACATAAGTGTTTCAAGAGTAGTGATATACACTGTCCACAAGTGAAATAAAAAAGCCACCACATAACTATTCCTGGCAAGGGTAGTACTAGGAGTAGCTGTAGCTACTAATGAAGTGCTTCTTATGTTCTAGACTTTCTAAGTACTTCATAGATTCACTGTATCTTCATAACCGTGAGACCAAAAGTGCCATCTTTCTCATTTTCACTATAGCTACTAGGTTTTCATAAGTAATTTGTTACATTACACTGTATGCTTCTTCTTAGATCTGAATTATTGGAATGATCTTCAAACTAGCTTCCCCACCCTTCCAATTTGCTCTACACATTACCACTAGATTGTTTTTCTTAAATACCGTAACACATGTCACTCCTTTATCAGAAACTCTTCAATGATTGCCTCTCCGGATGGAGTCCAAACACTCAGGTATAGCACTCATTATTGTTGAAACGTGACTCTTACTGATCTTCCATCATTTCTTACCATCAGCCCTTTTCATGTCTTTGTGCAGTACTCCCCTCTATTTAAGCCATACCTCTCCCTGGAATGTGCTGTACTTTTTATTATTCTTCTTGTAAGATCCAGCTAGTCCTATGTGCTTCAAAAGCCTCCCTGGACAAATTTAACCTTCTTCTGAACTCTTTACTTCATAATGACCATGACCGTCTTAATCATCGTGCTGAATGAGCCCAAGGCTTCGTGGTGTTATTTGTTTTTCTTTTCCTTGAGTTTATCATCTGTTTTATACCTGGTCGTATCTGTAGTACCTTTCTTAGTTGTTGGTAACTACAATATTATTACAGAACAGATCTGCATTCACATTTCAATTAGATATAACAATTGCTAACAGGTTCTCTTAACTTCTATGAAAAACAGACTATATTTTTATGACTATCATCTTTCTTGCTAACTAAATGACTAGGCTCAGATCTCACAGAAAGACTCTAGATCCTTCCACATTCACTTATATACAAATCATGAGACCAAGAGTTGATGTTGAGTTTGTTGCACTCATCTGACGCATTTTAGTTTTTGCTTTAAGAATCCCTGGTTATCTGCTGCTGCTGCTGCTAAGTCGCTTCAGTTGTGTCCGACTCTGTGTGACCCCATAGATGGCAGCCCACCAGGCTCCCCCGTCCCTGGGATTCTCCAGGCAAGAACACTGGAGTGGGTTGCCATTTCCTTCTCCAATGCATGAAAGTGAAAAGTGAAAGTGAAGTCGCTCAGTCATATCCAACTCTTAGCGACCCCATGGACTGCAGCCCACCAGGCTCCTCCGTCCATGGGATTTTCCAGGCAAGAGTACTGGAGTGGGTTGCCATTCCCTTCTCTGTGGTTATCTGCATAACTAATTAAAAAGTGTGGTAACAAGATCTGTGAAAGTACTTTAAGATAGTCTGATCAGAGTGACAAAGGCAGGAGGGAGTAGCTGTTTGCTGGTCTATCTTTATCTGCAGTTCTTCATCAATGTCCATACCTGCCAGTCAGAAGCTCATACATGAGGATTCCCAGTGACCAATAGTCGGCTGAAATGTCATGGCCTTTGTTCAGGATGATCTCTGGGGCTACATATTCTGGAGTCCCACAAAAAGTCCATGTTTTCTTTCCAAATCCTATTTTCTTTGCAAAGCCAAAATCAACCTTACAAAGAGAGAAACAAGATATTTCAAGCCACTTTTGATTAAGCTTAAAAGTGGAAAAGTTACTTTGTTGAAGTATACTGATGATAATCATAAAATAAAAACGGATGCGAACTATTGTAGTCCTGTCTTCTAAAAGGACTCATCTCTATATTTCAAACAAACAAAGCCTTCCTGATCAGTTTCAACAGGAAAAGTGGAAATCTTAACACAGGATAAAATTCACAACATCAAAAATAAAGGCAAATCTTTCTTTGTAGAAATACTTTCCATTTTTCTTTCTTTCATGCCTGTTGAGATTGGGGCATAAACAAATAATTTCTCCTTTACTTGGACATATTTTCCAGATAGCTCTGGATTTAATGAAGTTGACAATTCATTTACTATTAATTGAGAAGCTACTTTTATTGTTGAAGGAGCTGAATAACAAAGTTATGGAACTAATAACTCTGTCTTTAGGAAACAGAGATAAAATTGAAATGTAGTCTGCATTTTCATAGAAAACTTTTGAAGGAGGAGCCTCAAATGCAGAAAATCTATTTTTTCTAAAGCAACTGGTTGAGAATACAAATAGTTAATTGCCATTAATTACTTATTAATGGCATATAAATTTCTTTGAAAACCATAGGTTGAATAAAAATTCCAAAAACTTAAAAAGTAGAATCAGGGACTGAAAGATGCAAAGTCTACAAAAGTTATGCATTTCAAAATAAGAGAACTTCCTTTCTACAGTAAATCTTTAGAGCTCTTGACCAATTTTATTATTACTAATATTATTACTAACATGGACTGGATAACACTGCCGGTAAAGCCCCTTTTCCCACTCTCATTATCATTATTATCTGGCTGTGCTGGGTCTTGGTTGCAGTGCAGGGGCTCTTCATTGCTGCGTGAGGGCTTTTCTCTAGTTGTGGCGAGCAAGGGCTGCTCTCTAGTTGCCATGTGCGGGCTTCTCGTTGCAGTGGGTCCTGTTGTTGCAGAGCACGGTCTGGAGGACACATAGGCTCCAGTAATTGCGCTGCATGGGCTCAGCTGCTTCATGCCATGTGGGATCCTCCTGGACCAGGGATCAAACCCGTGTCCCCTGTACTGGGCCTCCCAACCCCTGGACCACCAGGGCCGTCACATAGCATTATTCTTAAATCTAAAATAATGATTCTCCATAATACAAATACCTATTCCCTTTGGATGTCAGAAAGCCAGCTAGAAAAAGGACTTCTATGAAGCTTTTCTGGGTCTGAGGATACTTGTGATTAAGAATGATTAACACCTATTTAAGGGTGTTTTGCCAGGATTTTATTAATTCAAAGCTAGCCAATTTAATTTCTCATAACCTTATTTAACTTGAAAGAATAGTCAGTTGAAAACAGTAATGCTGAAACCTGTTTTTAACAATGTTATATATTAAAAGAAAAATGAGATTGTAATGTTCACAAATGAACACAGCTTCAAAAACTAGTATTTAAAATGCAGGCAGAAACCATGTGTGAAACATACTGACCAGTTTGGCATAACCTCGGTGATCTAGGATGAGATTTTCAGGCTTGAGGTCCCTGTAAATGATTCCTTTGGAATGCAGATAGGCAAAAGCTTCTACCACACATGCTGTATAAAATCTGGTTGTAGAATCTTCAAATGACCCCCTGAGATACAGAAAATGGGGAATAAAAAAGTATGAAAGAAATTAGTTTGTCTAATAAGTTTTAATTTCTTATTTCACTCTATTCCTATGTCAAAATTTGACCCCAAAGACCAATGTCCTGCTGTCCAAATGTCATATGGCTAACACTGCATTGGGTTTTAAAAACCATTTAAGGGCTAAGTTAAGGAATTGTTAGCTCTTATGAGTGGGATGATTAAATCTAACTTCCTGAATACACTGAAGAAGAGGTCAGCCATGTACCACGTTTCATGTTGGATTCCTCCCAGCAGCCCACTACAGTCTAAAAAGGCACAGTACATAGAGGTGGGCAGAAGACAGGCAAATCCTATTTCAGACCCTGTCTACCAAGGATGCTTTTTAAAGACAGAGTATTAGTATAGTCATATTTATTCTTAGCTTGCTTTTTGAATCTTTCTAAATAATAACAGATATAATTCCTGAGAAGGTGAATAAAAGTTAATGTTTTCAAAGAACCACTTTGGAAATGAGTTACAATGCTACTGATAAGAGCATATCACAATCTAAGTATTCTTCTTATTTTAATGTATTTATTTCGTTAGTTTGCTGTGCTGGGTCTTAGTTGTGGCATTCGAACTTGTAGTTGCAGCATGTGAGGTCTAATTCCCTGACCAGGTATCGAACTTGAGCCCCCTACATTAGGAGCACAGCCTATAAGTCACTGGACCACCAGAAAAGTCCCTAAGCATTCTTCTGTTTGAAACTTCTGCCAGGAAGACAGACATTATCTATTTCCTGTGCTACTGCCTTATTAGAAGGAAGGTGAAAGTGAAAGTTGCTCAGTCATGTCCGACTCTTTGTGCCCCCATGGACCATACAGTCCATGGAATTCTCCAGGCCAGAATACTGGAGTGGGTAGCCTTTCCCTTCTCCAGGGGATCTTCCCAGCCCAGGGATCGAACCTAGGTCTCCCGCATTGCAGGCAGATTCTTTACCAGCTGAGCCACAAGATAGAGCTAAAAGATAAATAGAAGGAAAACGGTAATTGGAAAGGAATGTTTAAACTCAATTATGGTGTTTAGCAACAAAGCTCTTTGTCTCTTTCTCTCTTTGTGTGTTTATTTAATGAAATAACAAAAAAGGAAAAACCTTATCATCTAATGTTAACTGCTTGGCTCTAGGGCAAAACTTTTATACTTTACCTGTCCCCATCCTCCCACCATGGAATCCCTTAGAAAGATGAACTGCCTCTCCTTCCCCTTCTTTCTCAAACAGTAGTAAATGCAATTAAATAATTTCATGAAAATTCAAGAAAATTAGTGTGAACATTAGCTCATTAGTTCTTAGGGTGGCTAAGATATAACAGGAGAGCAGGTTTTGGGGCACGTACAAAAGTAGAGACCTGGAATTTGCTTTCATGAGAGTCACTGATACCAGTTTGCATTTTGCTCACATTCGCTTCTCTTTCAGTGTTGAGGAGTAAATTCTAACAAACTGAAAAGTAGAATATGGCTGCTATTCTGCAAAACTAATCAGTGACTCCAAGGCTAAGGCAACCATCTTTCAGGTCATGTTTTAGAAATATGTAGCCTCCTCCAGAAAGTTCTAGTCTTCATTTCAACTACTGATGTCCCCTGAGCTGTCACTGAAATAATTAGCTCTTTCCAAAGGGAATGTCTTTTTTTGAAATACAACTTGAGGCTTAAGTAATATCTACTTCTTAGAATCTTAACAATAATAACTAAGTTCCTAGTATCCTTCTACAACAATACCTGGGTGGAACAATTTGAACTTATAAGGACAATAAAAAGTTGTATTAAGAATGTGTGCATGCTCAGTTGACTAACTGCATTTGTGTTAGGAAATGAATGGTATAGAATATGCTATGATTTTCTTTTGACTTGGAGCTATCTTTGCAGAACTAGCACTACATAATTCTGTGTATTGGAAAAGGGATTAGGTGCATTTGTGCCCAGTCATGTCTGACTCTCTGCACCATTATGGACTGTAGCCCACCAGGCTCCTCTGTCCATGGGATTTCCCAGGCAAGAATACTGGAGTGGGTTGCCATTTTCTCATTCAGGGGATATTCCCTAATCAGGGATTGAACCCATGTTTCCTAAGTCTCCTGCATTGCAGGCAAATTCTTTACTGCTTGAGCCATCAGGGAAGCCCTGACACTATATAATCCTGTGTATTGCAAAAGAGATAGATTAGTACTTTAAAGGTTCTTTCATCTTTGACCTTAATTATGTTTGTCTATCAAGAGCAGCATATTTCTTTGAGATATCATTTGTCTGAATTAGTATAGTAAAGCTCAACATTCAGAAAACTAAGATCATGGCATCTGGTCCCATCACTTCATGGGAAATAGATGGGGAAACAGTGGAAACAGTGTCAGACTTTTTTTGGGGGGCTCCAAAATCACTGCAGATGGTGATTGCAGCCATGAAATTAAAAGACGCTTACTCCTTGGAAGGAAAGTTATGACCAACCTAGAAAGTAAAAGTGAAGTTGCTCAGTCGTGTCCAACTCTTTGCGACCCCGTGGACTGTAGCCTACCAGGCTTCTCCGTCCATGGGATTTTCCAGGCAAGAATACTGGAGTGGGTTACCATTTCCTTCTCCAGGGACCAACCTAGAAAGCATATTCAAAAGCAGAGACATTACTCTGCCAACAAAGGTCCATCTAGTCAAGGCTATGGTTTTTCAAGTGGTCATGTATGGATGTGAGAGTTGGACTGTGAAGAAAGCTGAGCGCCGAAGAATTGATGCTTTTGAACTGTGGTGTTGGAGAAGACTCTTGAGAGTCCCTTGGACTGCAAGGAGATCTAACCAGTCCAACCTAAAGGAGATCAGTCCTAGATGTTCATTGGAAGGACTGATGCTGAAGCTGAAACTCCAGTACTTTGGCTACCTCATGTGAAGAGTTGACTCATTGGAAAAGACCCTAATGCTGGGAGGGATTGGGGGCAGGAGGAGAAGGGGACGACAGAGGATGAGATGGCTGGATGGCATCACTGACTCGATGGACATGGGTTTGGGTGGACTCCGGGAGTTGGTGCTATGATTCATGGGGTCGCAAAGAGTCAGATATGACTGAGCAACTGAACTGAACTGAACTGATGTGTAGCTGATTAATATACAGCTTTAAACAGAGTGCTGTATACAACCTCAATCCCCTCTCAATGGAGAGCATTGCAAAGAAAAATCCAAACAAAAACAGTACATGGAATCGGGCTCTGTCTTTTTTTCACATTATATGCCTTATTTTGATAAGAAAATTGATTACTTCAATGTAATAGGACTGTCTAATTGTGGTATGGGTGGGCCTTTTCCAAAGCCTACAACTCTTGCTTCCTATTAGAAGAGTTACGTCTGCTGTTGTAATGCTGAGCAACAGACATGTTTCCCTTAATATTCCATTGTTAATAAAACAGAACCAAAGTGTAAAGAGAGAATACACTTAATGAAAGATCAGTTTCTCATGGCATCTCTGCTGAATGATATTCATATTTAGAAAAAAGACAAAAAACAATCTTACTACAAACTCAGATGCATCAGAGGAGGTGATAGGTTAGGAATGTGAACCCTGAAGCAAAGTCCTGGACTGAAATCTAAGTTCCACTTACTGTTTAATCTTAAACAACTAACTATGCCTCTCTGGGTCTTAGTGTTGTCATGTTGAAAATGAGGCTAACAGAAATTCTCTCTTTGGGTTGCTGTGAAGGTACAAAAAATTTGCAGTGTGTATTAAAATAAGTGCTGGCACACATCTGCTGCTGCTGCTAAGTCACTTCAGTCGTGTCCAACTCTTAGCGACCCCATGGACTGCAGGCTACCAGGCTCTTCCATCCATGGGAGTTTCAGGCAAGAGTACTGGAGTGGGGTGCCATTGCCTTCTCCTGTACTCAGTAAATAGTTGCCACTAGTGAATGTGTGTGAGGGACTCCCCTGGTAGCTCAGATGGTAGACAATCTGCCTTCAATGTGGGAGGCCCAGGTTTGATCCCGGGGTCAGGAAGATCCCCTGGAGAAGGGAATGGCAGCATCAGAAACTCTTCTTTAGTGCCACAGTGTCTTAATCTAGGAAAAGTGACTGAGACAGGACAGTCTTTTGGGGATGGGAGTGGGGAGTTTGCAACTCTAATTATCGCTATTATTGAAACATTTGCTATTACTATAACATTATTATTATTATTAACATTATTATAACTATTATTATTAACTTTTCTCACTGTAAGGGCTCACTTTGAGTCAGCTCTGAAGAGTTTTCTGCTAATCTCTGTTCTTTTCACTTTCTCCATGCCTCTCACAAGTGTATAGGTGAAAATTATCCTTTTACAGTTGAAACCCTCCTTTTTCCACCATGAAGGAACTGACGTATATCATTGGGTCTTTAGTTCCTGATGACTTGGTTCTGAGCCATTTTGGAATTTGGATGGCTCTAGAAAGCTGGTTTCTAGTTCTTCAGATCTGGATTGAGTATCTCATATACATATATTTGCAACTGATTTTAAAAATTAAATAAAAATTTGTCTCAAATCCATTTTCATGTTATGTGACAAGTCAATATAATATATGCACACAAAATGTTTACCAAAAACAGTTTCATCACTAAACATTTAATGTAGGGAATCTGAATTTTTAAATACACTTTTGGAAAGCAGTCAAAAAGCATAGCATTAGGCTGATTCACAATGAAAAATTACCACTAGAATTGGAAATGACAGCGTAAATTTGATTTAAAACAAAAATGAAAGCTTGTTTTATCAATAGAAAGTTGCTTAAAGAAATAAATCGTTGCCCTATAGAGCTCTGTGAAATAATAAATTATGCCTTGGCAGTTGGGTCATTTCAATTAACAAGTAAGGAATAGGCTCTTGTATCCTCTGTGGGAGTGAGTAGATATTTTATCTTAGCTAGATGGCAGTAAATAACAACAATTTGATTCAGGGAATTCAAGGGTTATGTACACTTATTAATATACTCAAAATTTAATCACGGTGTTTAATCAGCTTGTCATAAACCAAGTCCTGAAATGGCAGGATGAAAAAGACAAAGCATCTCTTACTGAAGAATAAGTTCCTTCTTTTCATTAGTGAGTATATAAACCTGAAGCATCATGCTACAGGTTTATTGCCAATTGTTAAATTAGGGAGGCTAAATTATTATGAAAATACTCATTTTCTTAAAAGTAATTTCAACCACACTAAGAAATGACACATTTCCACCTAATGGGTCTAAGATGGAATTCAAGTAATCTCCTTCCATAAAGTAGCTGAAAAAAAGGAGAATGCATATAGAAAGTTACTTTCTGGCTTATAAAACATATCCCGGAAGAGTGAAGACCAGACGTGAGATGTAAAAATTATGGCTTCTTAATTATTTGATATATTCTATGGTAGCTCAGCTGCTAAACATTCCACGTGTGATACAGGAGATCCTGTTTCGATTCTTGGGTCAGGAAGATCCCCTGGAGAAAGAAAAGGCTACCCACTCCACTATTCTGGCCTGGAGAATTCCATGGACTCTACAGTCCATGGGGTCGCAAAGAGTCAGACATAACTGAGTGACTTTCACTTTCATAGGAAAAATGAACACATACTTTAAAAAATGCTAATATTTTATTATAATTATATTCATTATATTATAATATATTAACTACTAATATTAATATGTAACATATAAATACTAATGCTATATAATATAGCCTAACATAAGTATATATACTTACCATATTAACCACTTACATTTTTAAGAAAGTTGCAAGGGTTGCTAATTCTGTAACTGTTATAGAGGAGAGGTGAATACAGTTTGCACCAATCTATTCCAAATATTGGAACAGAATTTGTGGGGAAAAGTCATAAATGAGAAGATAAAACATGATATCTAATGAAGAATAAACTAAGGGAATAACCACAAGAATTAACCTTTCAGTGCCATAGTTCATATTTCAAAGATGAGAAAATATTTAATAGTCCTCAAAACCTGTTTGTAAATATGGTATCAATTCTTACTTTTTGACAATAAATAAAAAACTGCCCAGTGTTCTTTTTCTATGCTGATGAGAAGAAAGAGTGAGAAGCAAGAAATGGTCAGCTCAGCTGGGAGGTAAAACAAGGAGGATGTCATTGTTATTCGAGACTTCCTGAGCTAAATCCCTGAGGCTCAGGGGTCACACAAGCGTTTCTTCAGATTAACCTGACAGCCAGTACATTTCCTTTATGCTTTCAGATCAGCTTCTTCCTTACTACTACTTACTGGGACATGAGAGGAAAATTAAACAAATTGAACAATATGGTTTGTTTTGAATATGGATATTTTATATACACTGTGACTAATAACATAGTTTTCTTTTTCTCCTGGCTTTATTTATTTGTTTTTTTTTGGTTCTAATAATTAATGTTTAGGATTTTCTACTCCAGTTTAAACAGCAATGAGAAAGCTAGTCTGTGACAATATTAATTGGAGCCTGGATGTCCAAAAGTATGTTTTTCCTCCAGCAATTTCTTGAGTAGGAAAAAAAAAAAATCTCTTGAATAAAATAAGGCTACCAACATCTATAAGAAAGAAAGTTGGCAGAGGACAGTGACTCTAAGATTTTTTTATATGTGTTAGCTCCATTGTTTTTAATGTCTGAATCTTTAGGAAACATCAGGTAACTGCTGTTTCTCCAGAGCATGCCTTCTTGAGGAGTATTTGATACACTGGGGAGACTTAGCAACTTGTACCCCAAACCCAAGGATGATAAAAGGGAGGACAAAGGAAAGGTTCAAAAAGCAGCCTGCTAGAGGTAGAGAAAGGACCATCACCGATCTTCTCCCTCCGTCCTCTCCTCCCAAGATAAGTGAAGTGAAGTGAAAGTTGCTCAGTTATGTCCAACACTTGGCGACACCATGGCCTATACAGTCTATGCAAGTCTCCAGGCAAGAACACTGGACGGTTGCCATGCCCTCCTCCAGGGGATCTTCCCAACCCAGGGGTCAAACCCAGGTCTCCCGCATTGCAGGCAGACTCTTTACCCGCTGAGCCACCAGGCAGATAAGCTACTTCTTAATAGCATTCCTTTGCTACCCTGATAGATCAAAAATACATCTCACTTGTAAGCCTTGGCTAGCATTATGTACCTAAAAAATGAAGAATCAAAGTAAGTAAGGAGAAATATGAAATATTTTATTTCAAAAAATAAGTTGAACATTGATGCCTATGCATGTTTCAGTGGACTTTAGGTTAACATTTAATTATTTTTTTAATTATTAAAACAAATTTTTATTGTTGTTTGTGTCTTGTTAAAGAAGTTGCTGCTGCTGCTGCTGCTGCTAAGTCGCTTCAGTCATGTCCGACTCTGTGTGACCCCATAGACAGAAGCCCACCAGGCTCCCCCATCCCTGGGATTCTCCAGGCAAGAACACTGGAGTGGGTTGCCATTCCCTCTCCAATGCATGAAAGTGAAAAGTGAAAGTGAAGTCGCTCAGTCGCGTCAGGTTAGTAGGAGTTTAAGATAGCTGTTCCTCTACATAAGTGGCTTATAATTGCTTTAATATTTACTTCTACCTGTAAATCTCCTATTCTAATTAGAATAAAGTAGGGAAGATATTTCAAATACTTGAGTGGATTGAAAGGTCAAGTCAAAAATAAAATAGTAGAAGCTTATTAGGATAGACTAGATATTAATTCACAAATCAGAATATTAACTTTGTGCAATAGCCTGTAAGTTATGAGGCATGGGACCACCTTTATTTGATTTATCCATTTTATCCCTGGCCTCTATCACAATGGCTGAAATCTGTACCCAAATATTAACAGTCATGTAATAATTTTCTGTGACATAATAGCTCAGTACAGATGTTTAACCCTTTCCCCTCATTCCAAAATGATATGTTCCCTAATAGGTTTATTTGTCTTGAATTTAAGAAAATATTTGTGTAATAAGACACAATGAGGTAAAAAGAAATCCATCTGATATACAAGTAAGGCAATGGGAATAAAAGACCTGAAAGGGCACAAAGCCAGGAAGGAACCATAAGGATATAATTAGGAATGAGACTTTAATGCAATAGTTTATAAAGAACTAGCTGTTCTATTTGGGGATATCTACAAAATAACAAATTGTCAAAAAAATAACATGGCTTTCTGGCAACATCAGGGCTGTCTATCCCTGAGTCTAAAGATGTTACCTGATGAAGGAGAGTCTGTGGGGTGAGATTGTAACAAATAAAGAGATGTCTAAAGGTGAATGTTCAAAGGAACAAAGATGCCTTTTGAATAATCATTCTCAGAAAATATGCTGTTTTTTTTTTTAAGTAAACATTTAAGGTTGTTAATAATCTCCCAGGACATTTTATAGATTATTTTTAAAAGACTGTTAGTTACATAAATAGGAATTAGAAAACTAATTTTGCATTATTAAAAGAAACAGGCAGTAACCAGACTAACTTTACTTGTCCTGAAAGGGCAAAAAGGAGTAAATCTAAGTTAGATTGGTCAGATGAAATACTGCTTATAAGTGGATTCATTTTCTTCCCAAGATCATGTATGGAATGAAAAGGATGGCTGGAAATTCTGTTAATTTTGAAGCCAAAAAATGAAAAGAAAGTGAAGTCGCTCAGTTGTGCCCAACTCTTTGTGACCCCATGGACTGCAGCCTGTCAGGCTTCTCCATCCATGGGATTTTCCAGGCAAGAGTACTGGAGTGGGTTGCCATTTCCTTCTCCAGAAGATCTTCCTGACCCAGGGATTGAACCGGGGTCTCCCGCATTGCAGGCAGATGCTTTACCATCTGAGCCACCAGGGAAACCAAAGAGAAATGTAAAAGTAAAGAAAAAAGTTACTTTGGAAAAAATTCTTTTCTGGAGAATGAGTAGAACAACTCAATGACCATTAATCCAGAAGGCAACTATAAAATAATTCTCTTCATCGTTAACAGCAATGAAGTGAATTCTGGGCATACAGTTGTCTGATTATGATATTCACACTAAACTAAGGCCTCTGTATGTACTTTGACAGGTACCATTTTTAAGATGGACTAATGACCAAGATAATCACGATGGTATGATCACTCACCTAGAGCCAGACATCCTGGAATGTGAAGTCAAGTGGGCCTTAGAAAGCATCACTACGAACAAAGCTAGTGGAGGTGATGGAATTCCAGTGGAGCTATTCCAAATCCTGAAAGATGATGCTGTGAAAGTGCTGCACTCAATATGCCAGCAAATTTGGAAAACTCAGCAGTGGCCACAGGACTGGAAAAGGTCAGTTTTCATTCCAATCCCAAAGAAAGGCAATGCCAAAGAATGCTCAAACTACCGCACAATTGCACTCATCTCACACACTAGTAAAGTAATGCTCAAAATTCTCCAAGCCAGGCTTCAGCAATACGTGAACCGTGAACTTCCTGATGTTCAAGCTGGTTTTAGAAAAGGCAGAGGAACCAGAGATCAAATTGCCAACATGTGCTGGATCATCGAAAAAGCAAGAGAGTTCCAGAAAAACATCTATTTCTGCTTTATTGACTATGCCAAAGACTTTGACTGTGTGGATCACAATAAACTGTGGAAAATTCTTCAAGAGATGGGAATACCAGACCACCTGATCTGCCTCTTGAGAAACCTATATGCAGGTCAGGAGGCAACAATTAGAACTGGACATGGAACAACAGACTGGTTCCAAATAGGAAAAGGAGTTCGTCAAGGCTGTATACTGTCACCCTGCTTATTTAACTTATATGCAGAGTACATCATGAGAAACGTTGGGCTGGAAGAAGCACAAGCTGGAATCAAGATTGCAGGGAGAAATATCAATAACCTCAGATATGCAGATGACACTACCCTTATGGCAGAAAGTGAAGAGGAACTGAAAATTCTCTCGATGAAAGTGAAAGAGGAGAGTGAAAAAGTTGGCTTAAAGCTCAACATTCAGAAAACTAAGATCATGGCATCTGGTCCCATCACTTCATGGGAAATAGATGGGGAAACAGTGGAAACAGTGGCAGACTTTATTTTTTTGGGCTCCAAAATCACTGCAGATGGTGACTGCAGCCATGAAATTAAAAGACGCTTGCTCCTTGGAAGAAAAGTTATGACCAACCTTGATAGCATATTGAAAAGCAGAGACATTACTTTGCCAACAAAGGTCCATCTAGTCAAGGCTATGGTTTTTCCAGTGGTCATGTATGGATGTGAGAGTTGGACTGTGAAGAAAACTGAGCGCCAAAGAATTGATGCTTTTGAACTGTGGTGTTGGAGAAGACTCTTGAGAGTCCCTTGGACTGCAAGGAGATCCAACCAGTCCATTCTGAAGGAGATCAGCCCTGGGTGTTCTTTGGAAGGAATGATGCTAAAACTGAAACTCCAGTACTTTGGCCACCTCATGTGAAGAGTTGACTTATTGGAAAAGATTCTGATGCTGCGAGGGACTGGGGGCAGGAGAAGGGGACGACAGAGGATGAGATGGCTGGATGGCATCACAGACTCGATGGACGTGAGTCTGAGTAAACTCTGGGAGTTGGTGATGGACAGGGAGGCCTGGTGTGCTGCGATTCACGGGGTCGCAAAGAGTCAGACATGACTGAGTGACCGAACTGAACTGAATCCTGTATCATTGGTTACAAATCTGAAACAGTAAGTTTTGTATTCACATTAAATTATATGTGTATAGTGGCCAACTATGGGTTGTGGCCCACAGTTACTTTACATTTTGAAGTAGAAGCATATATAAAATTTAAATATGTCTTTTATAATAATTCACTCTCCTTACAAACCATTACCATCAACTACATTTTCAAAGACATGATAGAAATATCTTAAAACTTACCGATCCCTGAGAATGGTCCAGAGCTCTCCACCTAGGCAAGCTTCCATCAACATATACAAATATTTGCTGTCCTTAAATGTTCTGTATAATCTGTGAATTGCAAACAGAAAAACAAGAATTATAATCATTACTGTTTTTAAAAGCATGTAAATATTTTTCATTGCCCAGATTGTAGTCTCACTCTTGATTTGCCAAACTTGAACTTTTATTAAAAGAATGAGAAAGATCTAAATTCATAAAGAGGGAAAAGGAGGTTATGTTTATGATTTACACACTGTAGGGCATAGATTCTCCTTTGAAATGTGTTGTGTTCAGCAGCTTTAGTCACTGTGACTCTGCCATCCTTTGGACTGGAGCCTGCCAGGCTCCTCTGTTCAAGGGATTCTCCAGGCAAGAGTACTGGAGTGGGTCACCATGCTTTTCTCCAGGGGATCTTCCCAGCCCAGGGATCAAACCCGTGTCTTCTGCATTGGCAAATTCTCTACTGTCTGAGCCACCAGGAAGCTTAATTCCAATGATTATGGACTAAGAGGACTTCTGGGGATTCCTCTAATTCCAATTTGGCTAACATTTCAAGCATGGCCTCTTGAGCACTATTTAGCGGTCATAAACATGCATAAACATAAACATGGATATACAGTGATGGCACTTTAAAGTACAGATGTGCATGATATTTTGCACTGCTCACTTAAATTCATGTGATACCCTGTTTTCAGCAAGTGCCACTGGCAAATTAACTAGAAAATCTTCTGCATATATTAAAAAAAAATCCCACTGCCATCTTATGAGTGCTCTCAAAATACTAAGATGGAACAGTCATTTCATTTTTTAAAATCTTCAAAAAATATTGAAATAAAGAATATTCAAGGTAAAATAGTTTGATTTTTGGTATTAATAATTTGTCATTCAAGTACCA
The DNA here is from genome assembly GCF_029407905.1 of Bubalus kerabau. Taxonomy (NCBI): domain Eukaryota; kingdom Metazoa; phylum Chordata; class Mammalia; order Artiodactyla; family Bovidae; genus Bubalus; species Bubalus kerabau. The sequence continues at coordinate 9,619,525 of NC_073645.1, forward strand.
GAGGTCTATATAGAGTTCCAGAATAACTGAGGATAAAAATGGAACATTAGGAAGTCTGATTTTTCCTTTAGGAAAAACATGGTTTGTTTGTTTTTTTTCAGAATATGATTCTCATTTTTTAAAAATCAATATTTTAGTGCTTTCTTATTTAGGGAAAACTTTCTTAAAATCTGGTTTAAAAATATGTTTCTTTGTGTGAATCTAATGTGCAACAGTAAGCGCACATGGCAGAGAGTTTAGGGGCTGCTTTTCCACTTGGAATGGGGGACCTGAACCCTTGGGCAGGGTCCTTGTTGTTGTTCAGTAGCTAAGTTGTGTCTGATGCCAGGCTTCCCTGTCCATCACCAACTCCTGGAACTTGCTCAAACTCATGTCCATTGTGTTTGTGATGCCATCCAACCATCTCATCCTCTGTCGCCCCTTTCTCCTCCTGCCCTCAATCTTTCCCAGCATCAGGGTCTTCTCTAGTGAGTCAACTCTTCACATGAGGTGGCCAGAGTATTGAGGCTTCCACATCAGTCTTTCTAGTGAATATTCAGGACTGATTTTCTTTAGGATGGACTGGTTGGATCTCCTTGCAGTCCAAGGGACTCTCAAGAGTCTTCTCCAGCACCACAGTTGGGAAGCATCAGTTCTTTGGTTGGTGCTCAGCCTTCTTTATGGCCCTTACCTCACTATGAAGTCAGAATGAGCCCCCTGCATGATCTGCTTCTCCGAGCGGATGTGTTCCTGCTGCCTTGTGTCCACAATGTGGCGTTTCTTGAGAATCTTCATTGCAAAGGTTTTGGATTCTTCACTTTTTAACTGGACCTTAAAGAAAGTCAGAAGGGAGTAAGTGAGAAAAAAAAATCTACAGAGTTAATATAACAATGCATTCTTAGCTCCAAATTAACAGGTGCATGGAGCATTGAAATGACACCCTGAACACCATCTGTGTCGTGGTAAAGCCTGTCTGGAGCTGGATTTGAAATCCAGGACTCACAGATGTTGCCCAGTCTCATTCCACTGGACCTGATACATTTCCACCAACTGGATTTCCAATTAATTTTGTGCCCACTGGGATTAGAAGAGGGCAAGTGTATTTGATTCTCTTTGTATTATTTCATGTCATTTCATATTATGTGTTTGAGTAGACTTTACCATTTTTCTCCTTGAATCAGAAAAGTAGAAATAAAAACTAATTTCTTCTCCAATTGTATTACTTCCAGTGAGTTTTGAAAAAGTAAGGCCATATGGTCCTATATGATTCTCCTCTTTAGTTCAATCCACAAACATTTCTAGAGTTATTTAATTCAGTGACAGACCCTTGTCTCTGCTGAGACTGAAAATTTATGTACTGTTACTTCTTTTTATCTCAGTCTTTCCCTTCTCTCCAGTTAAAGAAAAAAGAAGAGATGGTAATAAGATTTTTTTGTTTTTCAAAAGATTTTGGAAACTACTTTCCTTTGTCTTCTCAAAATAGGTATGATGGCTTTAATCCTCTCTGACCTTAAACTTTACTCCATGGTTACACTAACTGGGAGACCTAAGCTGAGCCTTGGTGTCCCCAGAGCTTCCAAGCATCTGTTGCAGCCCCTCTTGGCTCTTGGTGACTCTGGAGGGGCTTGGGTCCTCCAGAAGCCATTCCAAATATAGGGGCTAGTCTGTGTTCACTGTTTTACAAAGAATTCAACAAGGTGACTTGTAAGGAGGAGAGAGAGCAGAGCTAATCACCTAACATAAGTTATCATCTAGTGCTCTTAGGACAAAGAATCTTCAAGATAATACCAAACAGCCTACTTTGTTCTGAACTAATGAAAGCACTGGAGAAATAAGACAACAAGCCATTTCTGCTTTTCAACTGAAGTATGGCTGCTCCCTCTTTAGTTGTGAATTGCTTACAGCTTTATCTGCAAGGATGGTGAAGGTTTTAAGTGTCTTGTTCACGTACACATGGACAGACTGAATTCAACTGAGAAAACATTAATGTGGCAAGGTATTTAGAAGAAAACATGAAGACACTTCAGATAAAAAGGCTTCAGTTTGCTGCCAGCATTTGAGAATCTATGACAGGTTAGAAGGGAAAATGGATATTTGAAAATGCCTCAAACAGCTAACGGCCCTCTATGCCGTTTGTGATACTTGTTGAGATGGCAGATTAGTGTGACACAAATGGACTCAGTTATAGTTCATAGTAAAATACAAAATGTGAAAATTCACTTCTAAAAGAAATCTGGACAGAGAATAAAGATGACATGGGAAATGAGCTGTGTCGGAATACCAGCATTCACATGGATGGACCTAGAGATTGTTACAGTGCAGTCAGTCAGAGAAAGAGAAATGTCACATAATATCCCTTATCTGCAGAATCCGAAAGGAAATGATACAAATGAACTTATTGATAAAACAGAAACAGAATCACAGACTTAGAGAACCAACTTATGGTTGCTGGGGGAATGAGGAGGGAACAGATAGTTAGGAGCTTGGGATGGACATGTACACACTGCTGTATTTAAAAGGGATAGCCAACAAGGACCTATTGTATAGTTCAGGGAACTCTGCTCAATGTTAGTGTTAGGATGGGAGGGGGTTTTGGGGTAGAATGAATACATGTGTATGTATGGTTGCATCATTCTGCTGTGTGCCTGAAACTATCACAATATTGTTTATCAGCTATAACAAGTTAAAATTTGTTCACCAAAATGAGAATATCACTTCTCATACTGCACAGAAGTCTAAGGAGAAAAAGGCAAAGAAATTGAAAGAGACTGAAGATATACCAAGTGAACCATCTTTCCAGGACTTTGAGTACCCAGAGTATGATGACTACAGGGCAGAGGCTTTCCTGCACCAGCAGAAGAGGATGGAATGCTACAGCAAGGCAAAAGAAGCTTATCGGATGGGGAAGAAAAACGTTGCCACATTTTATGCCCAGCAGGGTAGTCTCCATGAGCAGAAGATGAAAGAAGCTAATCACCTTGCTGCCGTGGAGATATTTGAAAAAGTCAATGCCTCCCTACTGCCGCAGAATGTTCTAGACCTCCATGGGCTGCATGTGGATGAGGCTATAGAACATTTGACAACAGTTTTACAGCAGAAAACTGAAGAATTTAAACAGAATGGTGGTAAGCCCTATCTCTCTGTGATAACGGGGAGAGGAAACCACAGCCAGGGAGGGGTTGCACGCATCAAACCAGCCGTCATTAAATACCTCACAAGCCATAACTTTAGATTCTCTGAAATTAAACCAGGGTGATTGAAAGTCATGCTAAAATAAAATAAACATCCTTGACTAAAAAAAAAAAAAAAAAAAAAAAAAAAGAGTCTTATAGAAAAACACTGTCTTTATTCACACACTGGTTCTTCCAGTCATTGTCTTAGCTGCAGTGAGACATAATGTATTTAGTACTGTATCATCCAATGAACTCTGTGTCATAGTACTCTAGGTTTGAGGAACAGAAACTATATTCTGAAAAAAGTAATTTCCTCCTCAGTACACATTTGCCAATAGAGAACTGTCTTAATGTTACCAGAAGTACCAGGAAAATCCTAGAGATTTTTTCCCACTTGCTTATATATGAGGAAGACATTTTCTTCTACAGACATGTTTTTCAATTATTTAAGATCTCCATCTTTAATGAGACGCAAATCCCATTGGGAGATACTTTATGTTGTCCAACTTAAAATAGCAATTTATCTGCCCCAATTCAGGTTTAAATTGTTGGGTGAGAGTAGATTGGAAAGTGTTAGTCAACGTGGTCTTGATAACAGCACTGTTAAAAAGCTAACGCTGGGTTCTGGATGAATGAAGTGCAACAGAAGGGATTTTTCCAGAAGACAAGAATGTAGTAGCTGAGGGGAAAATTAAATCATAGTAGAATGAAATGACTAAAACAATTCTATATATACCATATGTGTGACAATGAAGTAAATAATGATAACAAAACTCTTTTGTAATACAAAAAAAAAAAAAGTATTAACATTCAGAGAAGAAATCTGATCATATTCCCTCTTTAGAGTCTTACCCAGATAAATGTGAAAAGTAGGTCACACAATGTAACAATTACTCTCTCTAGAGATGTTAACATTTTAACTTGTGTATAGGTTAGGAGGAAAGAACTCTGGCTTTAGGGGGACAGGTCTGGACTTCAATCCTAACTCCACTTAAGGTCTCTCTCTCGTCTTCTTAGGCAGCTGAGTAACTTCTCTGAGCCCCAGTTCTGGCTGAGGATAACACCACGTACTGTATGGAGTTAATCGTGACCTTACATGAGAAAGTACCGCCATATGGGCATTCGTTGTTGTCTCTCTACATATATCCTCCGTAGCTCAAATGTTATCCTTAAAACAAAGCTAGATCATGTCACTTCTGTGCTCACACACTGCAGTGGCTTCCCAGCTCACTCACGATAGAGACAAAGCTGTGACAGATGCCCACAAGGCCCTGCGTCATTGGAACTCCTGCTCCCTGTGAGCCTCACTCCCCACTTGGGGTCACTGTGCTCAGGTCACACTGGATATCTTGCTGCTCCTTGAGCACAACAAGCAAGCTCTTACCTCAGGCCATTTCCCCTTGCCTGCCTAAATATTCTCCCACAGTTATCCTCTGGGCTTAATGCTCAGTTTCCTAAATTCTCTGTTCAAATGTTTCCTTACTTAGAAAGTCTCTCCTCACACCAGTCTACATAAAAGGGTAACCACCTACTTCTCCCTTCCCTTTTGTAGTGTTCTATATAGCTCTATCACAAGCTATATTTATTCTGTATTTATCACACCAAATATTTATTCTGATTACTTGTTTAGTATCTGCCTCCTTTCACTATTCTGTAAGCAACCCAAGACTGGGGATGTTTTTGTTCACTGTGCCTGACATAGAATAAATGCTCATGAAGTGTTTGTTGACTAAGTGAATCAAAGAAAGAATGAAATAAGCCATGATGACTTATCACTGACAAAGCCACAAGAGAGCTGGTACCTTAGCACCATACTGTGTATCTCTGAGCTTAACAGGATAAAGCAAGGGAACTTATAAATGACAAGTATATAGCATTTACTCTTTTTCTTCTTTCCCAAACTGCCCTTACACATAAGAAGGAAGAAAAGATTTCCGTATGCTGATATGGCATAGAAAATATACATACCAAATATCTATATAATTCAGCTCTGAATTTTCAGTTTTTATGCTTACAGCATGTTTTCTTAACCTTCATTTTTCCTTGAATGACTAAGATGTGGTATTATTCCCAGCCACACAGCCTACGACATTAATACCATCATCTCTAGGATGCCAACTAAATTTTATATACAAATTCAGTTGTATATACAAATTTTATATACAACTACAAAATATATTTATGAAGGGTCAAATAGAAATGTGTTCACTGATATATTAACAATGGTCTCTTAGAGAGATTTTTAGTTGATTTAGTTCTTTTTAACTTTTTTGAAATGGTTAACAATTACCGTTTCTCATCTGTATGATAAGTGAAATAATGACTCTGGTCATGGAAAAAATTTTAAAGTCTCTTTTAAATCAGAATAGCTATTTATTTTGACTCTCTCAAAGGATTCTGGTACAGTGGAATCCACTCTAATAGGATCCCATGAATGCAAAGACCTTGAGAAGTTGTGTGCAGTAGGATAACAACCTATTCAGTTCAGGCTGAACCACACTAGTCATATCCTTAAAGAAAATACCTTATTTTTTTATTTCAACACAAACTCTCAAAGTTACAGCAATTTGTATTAAGTAAGTCTAAACTATTGTGCTTTATTATGAAGGTGTTTTCACAAAACAAATCCATGAAAAATTTTAAGGTGAAATTTAGTTTGCTTTTTATTTGTCCTATTGGCCAAATTAATTATTTGGTGGCTCAGTGATAAAGAATCCACATGTAATGCAGTAGATTCAGGTTCAACCCCTGGGTCAGGAAGATCCCCTGGAGAAGGAAATGGCGACCCATTCCAGTAATTTTGCTTGGGAAATCCCGTGGACAGAGAAGCCTGGCGGGCTACAGTCCATGGAGTCACGAAGAGTCAGAAACAACTTATCAACTAACCCACCACCACCAAATTAGTTATACCAACACCTCTTGTGCCGATTTGAAATAATGATGATAATGATTTTATAGCAGGTCACTAGAGATGACAATGGCACCCCACTCCAGTGCTCTTGCCTGGAAAATCCCATGGACGGAGGAGCCTGGTGGGCTGCAGTCCATGGGGTCACTAAGAGTCGGACACGACTGAGCGACTTCCCTTTCACTTTTCACTTTCATGCATTGGAGAAGGAAATGGCAACCCACTCCGGTGTTCTTGCCTGGAGAATCCCGGGGATGGTGGAGCCTGGCGGGCTTCCATCTATGGGGTCGCTCAGGGTCGGACACGACTGAAGTGACTTAGCAGCAGAGGCAGAGATGACAGTGTTAAGTGTGGACACAGGCAGGCAAAGGAGAAGGAAAGGAATGATACTTTCCTTCTTTTGCTCAGGAATCCTTCCCAGCCTGGTTGGTCAGGCATGATTCCCAGGTCTGTCTTTGCAGATCATTCCAATACCACCTAGATGTACAGGCTAATGCACTGGTTGAGAATGGGAATTTTGAAACTTGTCTACCTTTGTTTAAATATCAACTTCTTTTTTTTCTTTTGGATTGTGATCCTGGATACGTTTCTAAAACTATTTCCTTATCTGTAATATGGGAATAATTCTTACCTGTGAGGATGAAATAAAAGGGCCTATATATCAAACATAATGTCTGGAACAGAGAACACATTCAGTTAGTTGCTTTTATTCTTTTGTGCTTCTTAGTTTAATGGTCCGGAGAAGGCAATGGCACCCCACTCCAGTACTCTTGTCTGGAAAATCCCATGGACAGAGGAGCCTGGTAGGCTGCAGTCCATGGGGTCGCTGGGAGTCAGACATGACTGAGCAACTTCGCTTTCACTTTTCACTTTCACGCATTGGAGAAGGAAATGGCAACCCACTCCAGTGTTCTTGCCTGGAGAATCCCAGGGACGGGGGAGCCTGGTGGGCTGCCATCTATGGGGTCACACAGAGTCGGACACGACTGAAGTGACTTAGCAGCAGCAGCAGCAGTTTAGTGGTCTCTTCAGGCCAAAGCAATTTCGTCAAAATATGATCCACTACAGGAATGACACTTTGAACCAGTCTGTATTCCCAACCCACCTACTTCACTTCTACCCAGTGGATAAGCAGCAGATCGAGAGGCTTTAAGTAAAAGGTTGCTGACCCTTGTACCACATTTGTTTCTCTCTCAAGATTTCTAGAAAGGATATGTGAATTTAAAAATGCTAATATCAATATCTTTCTTCTGTTTTTTATAAGTAATGCTAAGTGCTATATCAGAAATTAAAATTACCAAAAGTTTCATTTGTGTAAAAAGTTATTTTAACGTGAATCACTGGGTTGCCATTTGAAGGAATATATACTTGAGCAAGGTGAATCTTAATATGGGAATTTTTGACAAAGATTTTGACACATTCTTAACTATCAGGCTCTATCTGGTACCCAAATAATATGGACCTGAAGACGAGAGGCAGTACCACAGTATTTTAAAGAGCTTTGAAGACACAATTGCTGACTGTATTTAAATATGTGCTTTCTTTTATCTGGGACAAACACTTGCTTTATAAAGGCTTCTCTCCTGCTAGATCTTATTCTTTACACTTACTAGGAAATAGGATTCTGATCAGAGCGAGGTAAAAATTAGCTCAGTGCAATGACTAGGGGTTGGTCCTTAGAATCTACTTGGCCATTCATCTACTGAACCTTTTTATTAACAGTTCATAGTTTACTTAGCACTATAGATATCTTTTCATTATTTTGGAAGAAAATGGATTTCTGAACTATACTGTAATTAAAATAATTTATTAAATTAAGGTTTGAACTGACAGTATTACATAGCCTATTATTATGCAAAATTCCATTATAAAGTAGTTCAAATTACATTTCATTGCACCACAGGAAAGGATGGCTTGCTTGGGTAAGCTAATGCTTTAAACCACAGGTGATGAAGTGAGTTCAGAAAAGCTTGTAACAGGAGAGGTGGGTAAGATGGCAGAGTAGGGAGACGGTGAACTCATATCCTCTCACAGACACAGCAAAGTTACAGCTACTTACAGAGCTACCATCTATGAGAGTGACATGAAGACCAGCAGAAAAGATTTTCTACAACTAAAGACAGAAAGAAGGAATTGCCATGAAACAAGAAGGAGAGGCAGAAACACAATACTGTCAGGACCCACGCCCTTGGATCTGCAACACAAATAAGAGGAATATTAAAATCACAGAAGTCCTCTCCAAGGAACAAGGGGTCCAATCTCATATTGGTCTCCCTGGCCTGTGGGTCCTACACCTAAAATATGAGCCCCTATAACATCTGGCTTTGAAAACCAGCAAGGTTTGCGTTAGGGACAGCAGGAGGGCTTTTTTCACTCTTAAGTGGCATGTACAAAAACCTCACATACTTCAAGTCCCAGAAGTTTGAAAGGAGCCTGGATCAGAACTACTTACTAATCTCTGAGAGCCTCTGGAGAGGCAGGGGGGCCAATAGGAGCACCCTTGGTGCCGTTTTAGGGAGCTTGTTCTAACCATGTGGACACAGGCACTGCAAAGTACTTCAGAATCCTCTTTCTATCCTATTAGGCTTCCCTGGTGGCTCAGACGGTAAACAATCTGCTTGCAATACAGGATACCCAGGTTCAAACCCTCAGTCAGGAAGATCCCCTGGAGAAGGGAATGGCAACACACTCCAGTATTCTTGCTGGAGAATCCCATGGACAGAGGAGCCTGGCAGACTACAGTCCATGAGGTCACAGAGTCAGACACAACTCAGCGACTCTGTCCTAATCGTGCTGGGTACTTGGCACCAGCCCCAGATATGCCCCTCCGGGCCAAGTCATGAAGACTCAGCCCCACCACTGAACTAAGGAATAAGACCAAACCTCAGAAAAAGAACTAAACAAAGTGTAGATAAGCATTCTACCCAATACAGAGTTCAAGCTAATGATCATAAAAATGCATGGATAAACACAGAATTTCACCAGAGTTAGAAAATATAAAGAAGAACCAAACAGATCTGAAGAACATGGTAAGTGAAGTAAAAAGTACACTAGAATGATCAACAGTAGATTAGGTGATAAGTGAAGTGAAGTGAAAGTCACTCAGTCGTGTCAGACTCTTTGCGACCCCATGGGCTATACATATGCAGTCCATGGAATTCTCCAGGCCAGAATACTGGGGTGGGTAGCCTTGTAGCCTTTCCCTTCTCCAGGGAATCTTCCCAACCCAGGGATCGAATCCAGGTCTCCCACATTGCAGGCGGATTCGTTACCAGCTGAGCCACAAGGGAAGCCCAGAGCAATAGATAAGTAATGGAAATCACACAAGCTGAACAGAAAAATGAAAAAAGGATTTAAAAAAATAAGGATAGTTTGAGGCCTCTTAGACAATACTATGTGTACTAACATTAAAGAGAAAAACACATTTCTGAATCCATTCTACCAGGCCAGCATTACCCTGATACCAAAATGAGATAAAGATACCATTAAAAAAAATTACAGGCCAAATCACTGGTGAATATAGATGCAAAAACCCTCAACAAAAAGTTAGCAAACCAAACTTAACAAAACATTAAAATGATCATAAGCCATGATCAAATGGGATTTACAGCAGGGAATGCAAGGATGGTTAATATCTGCAAATCAATTAATATGATACTCCACATTAACTGACTGAGAAATAAAATATCTCAATAGACACAAAAAATCTTCTGACAAAATTCTGCACTGATTCATGATTGAAAACGCTCAACAAAGTGGGTATTGAGGGAAAATGCCTCAATATATAAACATGACATATCCACAGCTAACATGATATTCAACAGTGAAAAGCTAAAAGTATTTTCCTTAAGATTAAGAACAATATAAGGATGCCGACTCTCATCACTTTTATTAAACATAGTACTGAAAGTCCTAATGATAGTAGTCAGGGCAGAAAAGAAATAAAAGGAATCCAAACTGGAAAGAAGCAGTAAAACTGTTACTGTTTACAGATGGAATAATATTATATATAGAAAATCCTAAAGTTATCACTCCCCCCCAACCTAAAAAAAAAAAAAACCCTATTAAAACTATAAGTGAATTTGGTAAAGTTTCACAATACAAAATTAATATACAGGAATCTACTGCATTTCTATAAACTATCAATGAACTATCAGAAAGGAATTAAAACAATACCATTTATAACTGTATCAAAAGAATAAAATACCTAGGAATCTAACCAAAGAGGTACAAGAGTTGTATCATGAAAACTAGAAGACATTAATAAAAGAAATTAAAGAAAATAAAAACAGTTAGAAAGCTATTTCATGCTCATGAAATGGAAGAATCAATATTGTTAAAATGAACATACTACTCAAGGCTCATCTACAGATTCAATGTAATCCCTAACAAAAAGCATTTTTCACAGGAATAATAATTCTAAAATTTGCATGGAAACACAAAAGACCCTGAGTAGCCAAGGCAATCTTGAGAAAGAAGAACAAACTTGCAAGTATAATGCCCCTTGATTTCAAACTATACTGTGAAGCTATAGTAATCAAAAAAGTAGGTACTGGCACAAAAACAGACACAAAGATCAATGGAACAGAATATAATGCCCAGAAATTAACCCAGGCTTATATGGTTAGTTGATTTATAACAATGGGAGCAAGGATATGTCAATACATGAGGAAAAAAAGTCTTTCCAATAAATGGTGCTGGAGAAATTAAACAGCTACGTGCAAAAGAAATTGACTTTCTCATACCATATACAAAAAATAAACTCAAAATGGATTAAAGACTTAATTGTAAGTCCTAAAACAATAAACTCCAAGAAGAACATATACGCAGTAGGCTCTCTGACATCAGTATTAGTAATACATTTTTCAAAATGTCTCCTCAGTGAATGGAAACAAAAGCAAAAATAAACAAATGGGCTACACCAAACTAAAAATCTTTTGCATGGCGAAGGAAACTGTCAACAAAACAAAAAGGCAACCTATTGAATGGGAGAAATATTTGCAAGTAATATGTCCAATAAGGAGCTAATAGCCAAAATATACAAGGAAACCATACAACTCAACATAAAAACCCCCAAACAATCCAATTTAAAAAATGGGTGGAGGAACTGAATAGACATTTGTCCAAAGAAGACATACAGATGGCCAAGAGACACTTGAAAAGATGTTCAACATCTGTAATCATCAAAAGGAGATGCAAATCAAAACCACAGTGAGAATTTGCCTCACACCTGTGAGAATGGCTATCATCAAAGATACCATAAACAACAAATGTTGGGGAGGATGTGGAGAAAAGGGAACCCTCCTTGGTAGGACTGTAAATTGGTATATGTGTGCTCAGTCACTCAGTCATGTCTGACTCTTTGCGGCTCCATGAACCTCCTGCTCGGCTCCTCTGTCCATGGAATTCTCCAGGCAAGAATACTGGAGTATGTTGCCACTCCTTACTCCAACGGATCTTCCCAGCCCAGGGACTGACCCTCATCTCTTGAATCTCCTACATTGGCAGGCAGATTCTTTACCACTAGTGCCATTGGTATAGGCAATTACAATCACCCAACTTTTATAGATTCCTATTAAAAGTAAAAATAGAACTGCCATATGATTCAGCAATTTCACTTCTGGGTATTTGCTCAAAAAACCCAAAACACTAATTCCAAAAGATGTATGAATTCCCATGTTCATAGCAGCGTTATTAGCCATAATAAAAAGCCAAGATATGGAAGCAACCTAAGTGCCATCAATAGACAAATGGATAAAGAAGGTGTGGTGAGTGTTTTATATAAAATATTAGCTATAAAAGTGAAATCTTCCCATTCGCAACAGCATGGCATACTTGGTAGTATGCCAAGTGAAGTAAGTCAGACTGAAACAGAAATGCTATAATATCTTACTTATATGTGGAATCTAAAAGCAAAACGAACTAACTAAACAAAAAAAGACCCATAGATACAGAGAACAAATGTGTGGTTGCCAGAGTGGAAGGAGGTGGGGGTCATAAAATAAGGGAAGAGGATTTAAGAGGTACAAATGTTTAGTTATAGAATAAACCAAGGGGATGTACTATATAACATAAGGAACATGGTGATATAATATTGTAATAACTGTAGGGGGGCAGATGATTACTAGATTTATTGTGATCATTTCATAATGTATGCAAATATCAAATCACTACGTACTATACCTGAAATTAACATAATATTATATGCCAACTATATTTCAAGAAAAGCTTACAGGACACCTGGATTCTAGTCTTGGATCTTTTAGTAATAGGTTTATGATTAGTCATATAACCCTACTGGGCCTCAGGCCACCTCTCAGAACATGAAGGGCTAAACTAAATTACATCCAAGGGTTCTGGAAAATTCTATGAATCTGAAATTTGACATAATGTACATTTTAAAAGCATATTAGTTATATTTAACTTAATGGAAACAGTCCAACAAACTTGTGGCAGTAGCTTGGGCCAAAGGAGAAAGGGAGGATTTCCCAAGTAACAAAAAGGTAGCTTGAGGAAACGTGATGATTCACTCTGAAAACATGACCTTGCATTTATAGTACAAGCGTATTCTTTTGGGAGGTGAAAGTTTCATTTATTCTGTTCTCTCAACCACAGCACCTGAAGGAGGTCTGCTTATCTATTGTATTCTCTGTGTTACTCATTTTCAAAGACTACGCTATCCCAAGTGGCTCAGTGGTAAAGGATTTGTCTGCCAATGCAGCAGACGCATGTTCAATCCCTGGGTTGGGAAGATCCCCTGGAGGAGAGAAGGCAGCTCACTCTAGTATTCTTGCCCAGAAGACCCCATGGACAGAGCAGCCTGGTGGGTTCCTCTACAGTCCATGGGGTCACAGAGTTAGAACACAGTTTAGTGACTGAGCACGCATACACTGGGTGAAATAGCAGTAGCTTTCCCAAGAAGAGCATTAAAACAGGCCCCAAGGCATAAAGGAAATCTAGGCAGAGTCATCCTACTTGTAATAGCTGGACAACAGCAAAACAGGAACGACAAATATTTCCTCTAAACAAAATAGACAGGATTTAATCAGGCAATCCACGTTACATGGGATGGCATAAAATCATTTCTTTATTTTTGACATTTTTTAAACTGGGAAGAAATAGTTTTCTAAACAATTTAAGATTTAAGTAGCCATGGTCTGTATAATAAGATTTCAGTAGCCCGTATTTACTTCAAATTGAGGTGATTTATGGAATTCATGATAAGGTCTGCAGTAAAAAGAAAAATTCTATAAGTGAAGATGGAAGGAAAGAAGAGGGGGAAGCAAGGGAAGGAGGGAGGGAAGGCAAGAAAAAAATCCTGGACTGAGAGAACTGTTTGGGTCCTCTTCTATAAGATAAACTGAGCCAAACTGGGGTGCAGGGGAGTATGCTTTCTCTATTCCAGTTACAGTTCTCAACCAGATACACCAAAAGAGGCAAAAGACCCATAATAAAACTTTTAATAGCTGAGTAAATGAGTATACCAACTATTATACCCTCTAGACATGCATAAGCCCTAGCTTGTTCTGTCTTCATCATTTTCCAGTGTTCCCTTATTGCCAGACATCGCTTCACAGCTTGAGATACTGACCTCAAACTGACCTATGAGATACTGACCTCAAACTCTGTGTTCAGCAAACAACTTAAACAGCTCTATTCTATAGCAACTGGGTACAATAACAAAGCTGAAGCAGGGTATAAAGGGGACATAAAATCAGCATAAAATTCAAAAAGAAGAAAAACATGAAGTTGTTGTGTATTAAACACGTTTATTTAGATCTACAAAGAACTAAATTTACATTGAATAATTATACATTTAGAAAATAAAAGCTTTTTAGTGTAAAACACAGTTTTAGCCTAAGAAAACATGCAGTAAAAAGGATAATCTTTAGAGAGAGAGTAAATTAGCAGTTGCTGGAACTGAGAGTAGGAATGGAGAGTATTTGCAAATGGGCCACAAGGGTTCTTATTAAAGTGATGGAAATGTTCTAAAATTGGATTGTGGTGGTGATTGTACAATTTTGTGGTGAATAGATTATACCTCAGCAAAGTTTTTAAGGAATTTTAAAAAGAAAAGGCCCCAAAATATGTGTATCTATATTTTCTAGTTCTTTTCTTTATTAATTGTGTGATAGTTATGTTTTTAATTTACATTTTAAGGAACTGCATGTCAGAAATGCTTTTCTTTCTATGCTTATCTTTAGCTCTTCAATAAAAGTTCCCCAATTAGTCAAAACTATATTTCATTTTTACTCTAGTATTGGGAAACTATTAACATTTTTAAAAAGTTTATTCTTTTTTAATGACTTCCTTATTTTATGACTTTTCTTTTAAGCCCTAAGTTCAAAAAAGTTGTGTCCAAGTAAAGGTTGGATTGTGGGTCAAAATTTAAGCAAAATGTATATACCTATCACAAATTCTTAAAACTTTTCTAGTCAAAATAATATGTATTTGCTGGGTAATGTCTTATTATTTTAATAACATACAAACTACAATCATACCCAAGTTCATGTAATCTGGAGCCTCATTTTCCTCACTTACGAGAATAAAACCACATTAGTTTATAGTTGCACATATTGGAAGACCAAATCAGATGGTGTATGTGAAAATACTTTGAAAATTAAAAGTGCTATGTAAGAATCATTATCATTATTACCATGAATTCCAAGATATGTGGGAATACTAATTAAAAGGGATACTTTTTTCCCTGAGAGCTGTTGGTAAAGAATCTGCCTGCAACGTGGGAGACCCCGGTTGGATTCCTGGGTCAGGAAGATCTGCTGGAGAAGGGATAGGCTACCCACTCCAGTATTCTTGGGCTTCCCTTGTGGCTCAGCTGGTAACAAATCTGCCCGCAATGCGGGAGACCTGGGTTCAATCCCAGGGTTGGGAAGATCCCCTGGAGAAGGGAAAAGCTACCCACGCCAGTATTCCGGCCTGGAGAATTCCATGGACTGTATAGTCCATGGGGTCACAGAGATTTTGACGTGACTGAGCGACTTTCACTATAAATAGTATTTTACTACTAAAATTCATAATTAAATCTGTTTTTAAGTTAGTTGTTCCTACCATCTGAATGAAAAGGAATAGGAAAAATTTATCTGTTTGAATTTAAGGATGTTTTTCTTTCAATAGAGAAAGGAAAAGCAATATTACTGATGTGACTCAAATAACATTTTTGGACATGAAATACTGCTGCTGCTAAGTCGCTTCAGTCGTGTCCGACTCTGAAATACTAATGTGCCCAAATATTCAGGAAGAACTGACTTACTGCATTAGTGAAAGAAAGTTAAATTTTTTAAGGGCACAGAAAGCTTCTATTCTACAAAGTAGTTTTGGATTGTACTCCTCAACATTTCCTAACCAAAAAAAAAAGATAACCTTTGTGAGAATTACATTTCACTGCGTAAAAGTACTATCAAGTTCAGGAAGCATTAAGCATAATCTTAATTAAAAACTTGTCTGATTTCACACTGTTGTTAAAACCTCTTTTCTCACGAGTTATCCACAGTTTTATTACTTACCTGTCTCTCTACACTACAAAGTAATATCATAGATTTCTTTTCCCTCATCTATGTCTGACGCTTAAGAAAGAACCTGTGGCATCTGTTTTGTTCCATAGGATACACAGGGAGAAACAATGAAAACTTGTTACTGTCTGTATGATGCATATCCAAATGACACAGAGAATGGAAAGGCTGGACAATGAGTTAAATAGGGACGTCAGAGTTTGAAAATTATTCAGCCATGAGCACAGAGGTGTGGCCCTGTTGTAAGCTTTTTTACTTAAGATTTTATTCATATTAAGCACTATTATGTATAATAACCACTAAGCTATCTATATTAATGGTCAGACATATCAATTCAGAACAAAGAACCTAGAAAAAGTGATTTGTCTTATCTTTTTTCATTTGATTCCACCTGCCATTTGCACAAGTGATGATTAAGACAGTCTTTTCATCCTTGTTTTCCTTCCCAAGGTCACCACACCTGTCATGAAAAGTGTCCATAACCCCATTTTCTCTGTAACCTGCCTTTAGACCTAAAATTCAGTTCTATGGCCAGTGACAAGAAACATAAGGAAATACATATTTTATTAAATTAAAGTTGAGTAAAAGATGTGCAAAGCAGTGTTCATAGAGGAGATAGTTTTCATTTTAATTTTTTAAAAAGACATTTAACTTTCAGTTTAGAGGACGATGAGAAAGAGAGCTCCATACTTTTCAATTTTTAATTACAATATGGACAAAAGTTGGATTCTTTTATGGAAATCATTTGCAAATGAAAGAACACTTGTGATTTCCATTAATAGAGAATTAGCATTGATACATTTTTACTCAAAGGGCTACTTTTATTTCAGATTGTCTATTGAAATGTGAAATTTAAACATATTATTTCTCTTTCCTACAGTACTTATTTTATTTTCTAGTGATATTAAAATTGATTTTACTACCTATGATATACTTTAAATTATTTTCCTTCATCAAATAATCAATTTCTTTCCCTTAAGATTTAATTTCTATGTATAATCTCACTAATATAAAGAAGTACTATAAGCAATAGTTTTATACTGTTAAGTATTTCACATAATTCCACTTATTCTAATACTTAATACTTAAAACACCACACAGATGGAGTTCAGTATAAGTTGACACTTCACTTTCTTTTGCTTATTGACTCAGTGAAGGTTTAAAATGAGTTTAAATGACACAGGGAGAATCATATATGGCAAAATTCTACTCTCTGAGATGTGATCAGATTAATTTATGACAGTGTGTGCATTCTAGTCACACTTTTGAGATGTTAGACAAATAAACCTTGTAATTTTTTAAGAAATGGTTACATACTGGAAGACTTTTAATCAAATGGCTTATAATCAGATCTTAATATCCTGGCAATGGCACCCCACTCCAGTACTCTTGCCTGGAAAATCGCATGGACGGAGGAGCCTGGTAGGCTGCAGTCCATGGGACCGCTAAGAGTCGGATACGACTGAGCGACTTCACTTTCACTTTTCACGTTCATGCACTGGAGAAGGAAATGGCAACCCACTCCAGTGTTCTTGCCTGGAGAATCCCAGGGACGGGGCAGCCTGGTGGGCTGCCGTCTATGGGGTCACACAGAGTCAGACACGACTGAGGTGACTTAGCAGCATGGTATACTTGAACTTCACCTTTTCTGAGACCTGGGTTCGATCCCTGGGTTGGGGAGATCCCCTGGAGAAGGGAAAGGCTACCCACTCCAGTATTCTGGCCTGGAGAGTTCCATGGACTGCATAGTCCATGGGGTTGCAAAGAGTTGGACACGACGAGTGACTTTCACTCACTCACTCATCTGACCCACAAAATCTCCTGATAGCTCAGTGTTTAGCCTAATATATGACACACATCAGTGGCAACTAGGGACATTAATGTGAGGAGAGAGTATGACTTAGCCATGAACTATAAATGTATACAGTTGATTAGATACACTGAAATATTCAGAATCATCTTTTTTCAGTTTATTTCCAGAAGGCAAGACCAATCATTTCATTTGATTTAAAAGGACACGGCTATTTTCAACACTATTAACAAATAGAAGATGTTTTTCCCTTTCATGGAAGGGATCTGTCATTGAAAGTGTTTATATAAAATTTTCAGGGATGTGGAATACATCTTGGCACAAAGTAAACTACCTTATTCAGAAGTGAAATTACGATGTTTATTTCTGGGAGCACTGCCACCTAAAAATAGCCTGTCTAGTCACCTTATAGTGTATTCTTTTATTTCATGGGTGGAAGTTCAGGGCTGAGTCCGTGTTTATTTGTGTTCCTCGCTTGACCTAATGGCCAAAAATGCCTGATGCCTTAAAGTACATCTCCTTTAAGAATATAATACAGTTATACCCTGTCAATTGGTCATCTAGTATTTCTCCCTGCTAGCTCACACGACCCCTCGTCAGGCCACTTGCTTTGGTGTCCTGTGAAAACACATGGCCTTCTGTGCTGTAAACTTTTCCTGGAATGGCCTTTCCCCCGAACAGCCTTTTCTCATCTATTTAACTCCCAGCCTATTCTGTCAGCTCCAGCTTGAGTTCTGTGTCTTCTTAGGACCTCACTACACCATCAGCTCCGAATGCTCTCTTCTTGAAATGCTGAGAACCCTTCTGCATGACTTAGAATTTAATACAGTTCTAAAAGATTTCATTTGCTGTTTTTCATATGTATGAATCTTCTTACTCAGGAGAAGGCAAGAAGTTCTTTGAGGGTAGGAATCACACCTCATATTTCTACATCCCACAAAAAATGTTTAGGAAATTTTTATTAGATAAACTTTTGCTGCATGTGATGTGACCATAAATCCACTGGATTAAAAAATCAAATTTATGTCATAGAAGACAAAAAAGGTGAGTGAGTGGATTAATTGGTGATAAAAGAGTTCATCCAAAATTTATCTCAAGCCTTGGAAAGACACGTCCACTGCCTTCTAGATTTATGATGCGTGCTCCGTTGCTTTAGTCATGTCTGACTCTGTGACTCTAAGGACCGTGTCTTGCCAGGCTCCTTTGTCTACATTTGTAGTTGTCCCTTAATATTCTGGAGGGATTGGCTCCAGGATCCCCTGTGGATACCAAAGTCCTCAAATCCTCAAGTCCCAGATATAAAATGGCATAATATTTGTATATAACCTAAATTAACCCTCCTGTATACTTTAAGGATTTCCCTGTGGCTGAGACCGTAAAGTGTCTGCCTACAATGCAGAAGACCTGGGTTCGATCCCTGGGTCAGGAAGATCCTCTGGAGAAGGAAATGGCAACCCACTCCAGTACTCTTGCCTGGAAAATCCCATGGATGGAGGAGCGTGGTATGCTATAGTCCATGGGGTCGCAAAGAGTCAGACACAACTGAGCGACTTCACTTGGTCTTGGTATACTTTAAATCATCTCTTCTTTGCTTATGATACCCAATACAATGAGAATGCTATACAAGTAGGTGTAAATACAGCACAGTATGTAAATAGTTGTCAGTACAATTAAATGCCATGTAAATTGTCTCTGTGTCAAATTCCAGTCCGTTGTTTTTCTAACAGCATTTGCCCACATTTGTGTCCCCTGTGTCACACTTCGGCGATTCTCACAATATTGGAAGTTTTTTCATTAGTATTTGCTATCATAATCTGTGATCAGTAATCTTGGATGCTACCACTATGACTCACTGAAGATTCAGATGACAGCATTTTTCAGCAATAAAATATGTTTTAATTAAGGGATGTACATTGGTTTTCAGATATAATGCTTTTTCATACTTTATAGACTACGGCATGGTATATACACGGCTTCCGTGGCGGCTTAGTGGTAGAGCATCTGCCTGCTAAGCAAGAAATATGGGTTCAGTCCCTGGGTCAGGAAGATCCCCTGAAGAAAGAAATGGCAACCCACTGCCCTATTCTTGCCTGGAAAGTCCCATCGACAGAACAGCCTGGGGGCTACAGTCATGGGGTTGCAAAAGAGTCAGACACAAGTTAGTGACTAAACAACAATAGTATGTACATGACTTTTACATGCAGGCCTGTCACTTGCTTTATTGTGATACTCCCTTTATTGCAGTAGTCTGGAATTGAACCCACAGTCTCTCGCAGGAATGCCTGTATTGTGAGTGCACCTGTTACATTCAGTTAGCATTTATCAGATTGGATGTTCTTTGGCTCTATGAGTAACTTGCTTTCTCAGAAATCAATACTATTTATCACAACTAATAATTTGTGTCAATTTTCATTCTTTTGGAGAATAAATGAGGATGACACGTTTAATAATAATCCTAGTAGGGTATGGCAACCCACTCCAGTATTCCTGCCTGGAAAATCCAGTGGACAGAGGGGCCTGGGGTGCTACAGCCCACAGGGTTGCAAAGAGTCGGACATGACTCAGAGACCAGCACTGTATTGACTAGAAAGGTGTGTCTAGAGAAAAGGCTGTATTAAAATGAGGCCATTTTGAGTTTTCACCCCGCATAGAGTCCTGATTCACTGGTTACTGAGGACACAAGGCCGTAGGACGACAGAGTTTTCCCCAGGCATCCTCTGCAGCATAAACTGCCATGGCCACAAATGGCAGCATTGCCCAGTGATCCCACAGCTATTCTATTTCACTGTCATGTGTGTGGCTTGGCAGCAAGAAGCTCTTGAAAAGTTTTCATCTTCCGTGGGGTTTCCCTTTGGAGTTAAGCTTTCCCCTTTCATAACAATGAAACAAAACTCTGTTGACTGAGCAATAGGTGTTTCACCTCATTTCTTTCTTTAATCATCTCTTAGTCCCTATTTTTTTTTTTTAAGTTGGTGTACATAGTCTTCCATGTCACTTTCATGTGACACATAGTGATTGAGCAGCTGGGAGAAATGCCGTGAAAGTGGTATGGATACACATGTACAGCACATAGATGCTGTTACACTAATGTGGTTGTGAGTGTAGGCAGAGTTCTGACAACTTGCTACTACATTGCCCCATCCTGGGCAAGCACTTCATGGAACTGTGGCACAGGTGAAATGAGAGGTGACCTTTGCCCTGCATTTGGCAAGAGCCAGACCCTTGTTGTGCCCAACCAGGGTGCCGTGGTTTAAGAAAATTACAGAGAAAGTGGATATGATTTAGCAGTTTGCACCAAAAATGATTTCCTATCCAGAGGTTAAGGGGTGGGGCTTTACAATTTAGAAGAGAAATGGATAAGTTAGAGCAGACTACTTCAGGTTCACAAAGGTTTAGTGTGAGGATGACTGAAAATTGTTTGTTTCCCATCTGCACTCATGACAGATCAGAAAGTAAGGAGCTTAGTGGTTTGGGAGAATTCAATACAAGCTCTCATAGTAGGTCATTTGAAGACCTCAGGCTCTTTCTTATGTAGGGGAAATGTGTGTATTCTCAGGACCTGGCCTAACAATGGTAGAAAAGAGGAAAATTATTTCATCCCTTCCCTTTTCTATAGGCAAAGCCGAAAATGATCAATGGGTAGTTATTATTAGCATATTTTAATATTAATAATAACACTGCCAACATTTACTAACCTATTATGTGGAAGGCACTATTTTATGGAGTTTAACTCATTCAATCTTTGCTATCTGTTAGGCACATACCCTTTTATTATTCTCAATAAAAAACCTCTGAGGCTCAAGAGGTTTAAGTAAATGACTAATCACACACAGTTGGCAAGATCTGAATCCAGAAAGACTGACTCCAGATTCTAGCTCTTAGCTACCATGTCATACTGTCTCATGTTTATTTTTCCCTCCATAGATATTTTAACACTAAACTAGGAGCCACAAAAGAGAAAAGAGACTCTCTGAAGGTTTGGAAGAGGAAGAGGTGAATAGTGGATAATCATAAATACAGGTTCTTGAATTCTAACAGACTTTTTAAAAAAAAGAAAACAAAGGTATACATATGATACTGAAGTGTGACACTTGCTTGATTTTATAATGGGGGCTGTTACTGGCGTGACAGAATCTAAATATTTTTAGAAGTCAGAATGATTAAAAAAGAAATTCTAGTTTAAAAATCAGTAGTTCTGGGCAATAACAACAGCTCTTTCAGTGACCTGTGATCTTAGGTCCCTTATACACATTACTCCTGACTTCTTTCCTGTGAAATGTGTGGATTATACCTCCCAGAGTAGTATAAAGGCAAAATTATACACAGGATATGAGAGCAATTTGAAAATTATAAAGCTGGGTTCAAATAAAAAGCTTTATTATTTTAGTAAGAAAGTAATATCAGTTTATCAATAAACATACTATCAGTTTATAAATAAACTGTCTTGCAATAGTTCATTTTATGAGAAGTGTACCAAAACGTTTTAGGTTATTTATGTCAGTATCTTAATGTTGTTGATTGTCTGTCTTAGAAATTCTAAGACATTCAGGAAGTCTTGCTCTTTTTTCCACGTGCTGAGCGCATGTGGCTCATACTCTATGGGTTTACTTATTACTTGGCATGATTGCCTGTCCCAGAAGACTGTGAGTCCCTAGAGGCAGTGGCTATTTTCTATTAAACTTTGTATGTCTCAGCAGAGAGCTGGCTACATAAATATAAAATAAATGATGTAGAAAGAATATAATCCAAGAAGACAGAGATCATGTTTTCCATATCACTGCTCCTATATTTTATCCAAGTGTGGTGTTCTGGAATAGGTTTGAATTACTGAATAAATATTTAACATTTAAAGCAACCATCACATAGCACTGCTAGATTAATAAATTTGACTTGTATCAGTCTACTCTGAGGGGCTTCCCTGGTGGCTCAGACTGTAAATAATTCTCCTACAATGCAGGAGACCTGGGTTCGATCAGTGGGTTGGGAAGATCCCCTGG
This sequence comes from Bubalus kerabau, assembly GCF_029407905.1. NCBI lineage: Eukaryota > Metazoa > Chordata > Mammalia > Artiodactyla > Bovidae > Bubalus > Bubalus kerabau. The sequence continues at coordinate 9,641,922 of NC_073645.1, forward strand.
AGAAGGGAACAGCTACCTACTCCAGTATTCTGGCCTGGAGAATTCCATGGACAGAGGAGCCTGGCGGGCTACAGTCCGTGGGGTCGCAAAGTTGGACACAACTGGGTGACTTTCACACACACCATCTACTTTGAAAAGCAAGTGCCTCTCTGACAAGAGCAAATGAGAGTAAATTCGAAATGTGACCATAAAGAAATGAGATTAATTTTCACTTGTGATTTGTAAAAATCAATCTCCTTATTTTATACTTATGTCTTGTAAATTAAGAGGATTACATAGATGTCTTACAGCAGTGCTTATAGCTTTAATGATTACATCATACATTAAAAAAAAAGTTATTTCACTGAAGGTGCTATTATAAATGGAATGTGATCTTCTGGAAAATATTCTGTAAGCAGGTAGCCCTGAATAAGTAAGAAAGCAATTCTTCAAAATAAAATACGTACAGAAAATAAAGCATATACCAGGTCACAGAAAGGAAAGCAGTATAAATGACTTCCCAAAGGTAATGGGTGTGAATAAGACGTGACTGAGAGTAGTTGAAATCAATTATGCTAAAAGTATTTATGAAATAGACTGAATAACTTAAGAACAGAACTCCCCTTCATATAAGGCCTTTACTTCAAGCTTCTTGTCTCATCACTGAAGAAGTACTTAAGTTTCTATTATTTTCCTAAATTATGTTCTCATCTCTAAAAGTTGGCAGTAGACCATTTCAGTAATTCATCTGTCTAAAAAATACCCCTGCATCTAAGTTCATCTAAATTGACATAAGTGATAAAATTAAGAAATGCTAAGAAGTGTAAAGAGTCGGACACGACTGAGCGACTGAACTGAACTGAACTGAAGAAGTGTTTGAAATCACGGCAGATGGTGACTGCAGCCATGAAATTAAAAGACGCTTTCACCTTGGAAGGAAAGTTACGACCAACCTAGATAGCATATTCAAAAGCAGAGACATTACTTTGCCAACAAAGGTTCGTCTAGTCAAGGCTATGGTTTTTCCTGTGGTCATGTACGGATGTGAGAGTTGGACTGTGAAGAAGGCTGAGCACCGAAGAATTGATGCTTTTGAACTGTGGTGTTGGAGAAGACTCTTGAGAGTCCCTTGGACTGCAAAGAGATCCAACCAGTCCATTCTGAAGGAGATCAACCCTGGGATTTCTTTGGAAGGAATGATGCTAAAGCAAACTCCAGTACTTTGGCCACCTCATGCGAAGAGTTGACTCATTGGAAAAGACTCTGATGCTGGGAGGGATTGGGGGCAAGAGGAGAAGGGGATGACAGAGGATGAGATGGCTGGATGGCATCACTGACTCGATGGACGTGAGTCTGAGTGAACTCCAGGAGTTGGTGATGGACAGGGAGGCCTGGCGTGCTGTGATTCATGGGGTCGCAAAGAGTGGGACACGACTGAGCGACTGATCTGATCTGATCTGATATTAAGCAAAATGACATGAACATGATCTGTATATCAAATGATAATAAAACTACAATTCTAACTTCTAATAGGAAATAGGGTTCATAAATACAAATTTCTTAGTTCTACATACCCAATTTAAGAGTTTATAATCTTATAATCTATATCTGGAAACATTTTTAAAACTACTACTATTATAAAAATTGTGGTAATTTTTATAATGTCACTTATCTGATCAACATTACTATGAAGTAAGGGTTGGTAAGTTCAAGGTATAAATATTATGTACTTGGTATTAAGAGAGTCAATCCCTAGGCAGGTTGATAAGAAGTCCGGGTGTCCCCAAGGAGAGAGGGGTCTGGAATTCTCAAGGAGGAGGAAAGGACAAACTTTTTTTCTCTCTACATTCTTTAGGCTTATATAACAATAGTGTTTCCTGCTTGAGGACAGTCTCTGGAAAAAAACCTTCTGGCTAATCCTGTTATCTTAAAATGTAAATTATGGGAGTGGGTCTAGCGAGGTCTTTACAACCTCCAGACATTCTTTTGATTCACTGTAATAAGTAGTTAAAAAGTATGTAACTCCATTGCTAACACTAGTAAGGGGGCACTCTTTCTGCCCCCTTCTGATGTCTATGTCAGAAGCTTTCTCTATCCCTTTCATACTTAAACGAAACTTTATTACACAAAAGCTCTGAGTGATCAAGCCTCGTCTCTGGCCTTTGATTGAATTCTTCTCCTCTGGAGCCCAAGAATCCCAGTGTCTTTCGTGGTTCAGTAACACGTGCATTTCTCTGTATACATATGTAAAATGAGTTCATGTGAAGGATATACTGCATAAAAATAACACTGTATAAATTAACAGAAATATCTCACATGCACCATTTGCAGAAGGGGAGTGAAGGTAAATATTCTGTAATCACAACAGAACTGGCTCTATGTAGACCTGCCGCCTACCTATGAAGGGTGTGAGTATTACTCTAATGGGACATTACAGTCTCCTGGGTGGTTACGAGTGTCCTCACCATGATTCCCTACCAGCTATGACAACAGTATGTGTAATTGCAGTCAAAGGGTTGAGGCCAAGCTCCTAATTTTGGAATCACCAAATACATGTAAAAATGAATCATCACAGATAAGAATATTTTTCATACCCAGTAATTAATATTATAGGATAGTTAGTAAGTGGCAAGAACTGGGGTAGTGGATTCTAGGGTAATAGTGATCACTGAAATGGCTAGTCTACATTGAACAGTGAAGATAACGTGGATATTTGGATTATCCCACTTGTTCTGGGAAGTGCAAGATCACACAAGATGACATCACTTCAGAGGTTAAGGACATACCCTTCTACCTGGGATGTACTAGTTATACCTTATACCTAGTTATAACCTATATGATTTCCATTAGTCTACAAACATTTGTGTAAAAGTGTGAAATATAATATCCATGAGAAGAAAGTTAGGGTGAACTACTTCCGATTTCCCTCCTGGGATGAAGATTATAATAAATATGTATGTACTCAACCATGCACTTGCATACAAACACATGTGAATTTTGTCTTTTTAAACTGCATTACCTTTAATATGCCCACTTTGTGTGGGTGTGCATGTGCATTCAGTCCTGTCTGACTCTTTGCTACCCTGTGGACTGTAGCCCGCCAGGCTCCTCTGTCCATGGGATTTTCCAGGCAAAATTACTGGAGTGGGTTGCCATTTCCTTCTCTGGGGGATCTTCCTGGTCCAGGGATTGAACTTGTGTTTCTTGAGTCTCCTGCATTGGTAGGTGGGTTCTTTACCAACTGTCCACTTTAAACCTTCCTTAATTGGGTGGTTGTTTGTGCCTCCTCACATTTTTGAGGGAATTTTCTAGAAGTTTTCCACTATCAGCTTGGCATTTGATTATGCAGCTTGAAGGGGTTTCAGTGTCTTTAAGTGATTTCTAACATTTCAAAAATCCTAAGTAAATTCTTGTATTTCATAAAAGATCTCACTGCTAATGCAAAGGCTTCCAGTTTGAAGTTATCAGACCTCTTAGGAGACCACAGTTACAATGTTGATATTTTTATGGTCAACTAAAACAGCTCTTTTGTTGTACAAAGTCTTTAAAAATAATATTGAAGAAACTATAACAGCCATAAAATTAATATCAAGGAGATTCTGTCCTTTATGCTGTTTCATAGACAGAGGGGTTTAGACACAAAGAGCAATATAAACAAACACACCAGACAATAAAGACTTCATGGTTAGGAGTGCTATGCTCTATGCTCTTTCTACGTGCCAACACTGCCCAGTGCAAAGATGTTCATGTATAACACTGTCCTTAAGTCTTCACCAGCTATATGAAGTTATATTTTATCACAAAATCAATATTTTCGAAAAATAAATCTAAGATTGCATTAGTTTAGCAGGGTTCAGAAAAGAAAGAGGTTTTTTCCTAGGCCCTTATTTGATTTTCACTCCTATAACTGAAAATATTTGATCCCCAGAGGCACAGTATGAAGTCAGGAGCGAAGTCAGAAGCAGTTTTACTGTAGTACCTCCAGCCAGTGTTAAGGGAAGCATAATGTAAGTTCAATGCAATACCTTATGGCTCTAAACACTTCTTGTCTAATACTTAAGTCAATAACACAGTTGTGCCTATCCAACTCAAAAACCCCTACTGTAGCACAAATGGACAAACATAAAAATAGTTACTGTTGCCATCAGGACTTTTGGAAGGGGATTTCAAGCTACTTTTATGGAAGGGGATTTCTCCTGTCACCTGATGGCAACAGTAACTATGTACTGAGCTGTGCACAGTCTCAGGGAGTTCCTAACATACTGTACTGGTGTCTAGTATCAGGGGCTCCTCCACGTTCAGAAGAGCTGGCCATTAATTAAATTCTCAAATACAGTTTTATCTACACAGTCTGGAATGCAGCAACTAGAAGACAGTTTTCTCTAGTTTTTGTTGCAATGTGTCAGTTTTTAAATTTATATTTTAAACAGACACAATAGAACATGCTTTCATTTGGTTTACCCCACACTGATGCAATGTGTTTAATGTATAAACTTGTATCAAACTGTCTTCTTAATCTTAACACTTAGCTCTGTGTGTGTGTACATGAAATAGAAATGTGTGTGAAATATATAAAATATTCAAACCATATTACCTAATACAGTTATATATATATGTACTGTAATCTCAACAGGTACTTATAACTACAGAATCACAGAATAACTACACCATTTACTTAATTTTTAAAGCAGTGGTAAGAATAATTATATGTTATATGCATAAGTATATATGACATGTAAATATACCTCATCTCCATTTATATATACATAAATTTATATTTTAATTATTATGATTATAGAGTGCATAATTAAGTTAGTGAGCACTGCTCAGAACTTAGTAAGTAAATAAAGATCATAGAAACTCAGCTGGGTAAAAAGTGCCTTATGACTCCTCATTAAGTAAATGTGTTTACCTTTCATTTATTATGAAGAGGTTTTCTGAAAAGTAAATTGATGTTTATTTTTTGTTTAATGATTACATGATATAGTTCACTTTGTTGAAAACTCTGATATGTTGATATGAAAGTATTGGTACAGATTTAGGAACAAGAGTAATGAATGATTAGATAGAGAAGAAAAAAGAATATTTGGGAGAAAAAAAATTAAAAAAGAAGACAGGACTTTCAAAAGCATTTAAAGAATGATTACCTACCAGTTCTACTCGTCCGAAACCTCCAACTCCAAGGGTGTCAATGATGTTGAAATCAGACAGCTTCAGGTTGGCGAAGAAAGCAGCTTCAGCTTCATATCTGGAGTTTTTGATGCGAAAAAATGGAAATTTCTTAGAGGTGCAAACACGAGTACCACGTACAACTGTACCGGAATGACATGACTGTGAAACAGGGTTTACCTGCTTAAATTCCATCTTGCTTTTAGAGTCTGCGTTTTCTCATACTCATAATTTTTTTTTTTGGTCCCAGTTGTGCAGAATTACCTAGATTTGAGCTTGTATTTTCAAAGTAGAAAAATACAAAGTACCCACTGCATGCCAGTCATGTGACTGATAAATCCAGTTCTCAAATCAGAGTTACATCTCGGTGTTTTTCTACGCGTCTTCTTATGAGCACAGATTGTTTGTGTTGTTCTCTTTTGGTTTTGTTTTGGATTGTTTGGTTTTGCTTGGCTTTGTTTTTGCCGTTCAGGTTTTGGATGGCAGTTTCTCATTAGGTTCCCTTATCCACAGGCTGGCAGTGGCTCCTATTAATAATTATTAAAAGCGGCAAGATCATTGAGGTCTCTGGAATGCAGTCACAGCCAGGTTTTATGAAAACAGATCCAAAAAGCTGAGGACTGATGTGGAAATATCTGAAATGGATGGTTTCAGAAGCATATTCACATTCCTAAAAAGTGTCTTCCCTTCATTTGTGATTACCCACTGACTCTCAGCTAGTAATCCCAGTGTCTTTAGGCTTGCCAGTTTCTTATATGAGTGGTGTGGAGGAGCACAGACTAGCCTTCAAAAGTCTAACTCTTCAGACAGGCAAATTGGACACATGCAAGTGGCCAAAATAAGTGTCTCCTGATGAGACAAGTGAATATGAGCTGCTTAAAATATCTCCTTGTTAAAAGGCCCTACTATTTTTAGAAAGGGCAGGAAGGCATAAAGATGATCCTCCCACTCACTAAAGTCAGGTCAGGGAGTAATTCAGCTGTCTCAAAAATAAAGGATTTGAATGGCTATGTGTAATCCATGACCTTCAACCAGGCAGTACCTGATTCAGTAGTATGCTATAGATAGACATGATGAACGTGCCTGAAATAATGATACTAAGACAGCTTGTTTATGTCGGGTTTTGGAAAGAATCATCCACAGGCATGTTTGGTGTTAAGCTGTGCTCACATGTTAGCTATTCCATTATAATCAAACACAAATTCAGACTCCCCACTTGGGAGAAATGCGAAATAGCTTTCTAGGTGAGCTTTCAACAGTTTCCAGTTTACGAGGACAGTTCTCGTTTTTCACACATCAATTCTTGAAAGACTCATGAGAAGGTAAAAATAACATTGCTTCTCCTTATTAGCTGATTATGGGAAATCAACTCCTTCCAGTACACCTCTATAAATAAGACTGCTAGTCAATCTGAATGCTATTTGCAGACTTATCTCATTAACTACACAATCAAGAGATCAACATAATTCTTCAGGAGATGGTTTACTAGAATGGAACATAAGCAACAAATGTGCATTTCTAGCATTCCAACTGGGTCCCTGCTTTTGGAACATTAAAGCTCCATCCCATTTAAAGGGTCAGTGGCACAGTTCACTCCAACAGGTGTCTAAAAGGGACATCTGTTGGGATCAGACCCAGTGACCGTGTTTGTATGTGTTCAAGCATTTCCTGGCAGTCAAATTCTTAATGACATTGTTTTTGAATAATATCCCATGTGCTTGCTGGATTTAGAAATTTCAGATACTAAGGGAGTAAACTGTTTCAGACTACTCTGACTCCATTTTATATATTTACAATATGGTGTTATTACTTAAAGCTCTTGCGATGTCCCCCACCCACCCACATCCTTATGTTTGAGCTTTGAAAAATTGGTCTGGAAATATCCAAAGAAGTCATCTTCAGCCATTTGCTGCACATCAGAACTTCCTGAGCATCTTTTAGAGACCACTTAATAGGGGTCCCACCACAGGGCAAGTAAATCAGCAATGTCTGGAAGAAGTATCATATTACCTATACACTTTTACAGCTCCCTGGCTGACTCTCTGGGTGATTCTGATGAACAGTTGAGAACAATAGTGCTAACCCCTCTGAAAGTCTCAGGAGGTTCCAGAAGCCTGATAATTCTGGGTTGGATTAAATTGATCCAAGAAAATCAGTAGTTTTCCAATGAGTCTGGAGTGTGATGCATTCATAGAAAGAGTATTAGGGACTCTTATCACTTAGTCTTGACTCCTACCCCTGTTGTCCTAGAACCATAGGAATGAACAATAGCTTTGTAATGGCTAACACGGTTTTAAAAAAATACATTGATAAAGAAAGACATACAGGATGCAAAACTTTACTAATTACTTTGCTATTATTTCTAGGTGAATTTTTAAAATACTTCCTTTAATTGGGTGATTTTTTTTGTAGTGGTTGGTGAAATACCTTTGAAGGGGCAATTTGGTCATTGTGCGCTTAATCCTCCATTCTGTTCCTACTGGCCTCAGGTCATGATTTTGGGGGAAGACAAAGAATACAAGAACATTGTCAGAGCACTTTCTTTTCCAAGCCAGGAAATATTGCTTAGTATTTCATGTCTTTTTTTCTCTTTAAGGTTACTCTTTAGGAAGTCTCTTCATCATGGAGACTCTGTACACCTTTCCTTTCTGAATAAATAGCTATGTTTTTTAACATTGAAATCACCATCTGAAGAGACCTTTGTAAAAAAGCCAAACTAGAGAGGATTTAGCTTCTTTAGGTATCTAACCACTCCAGCTCATAACATGAAGGGATATTTTCATTCTTTCTTGTTACTTAGAAATTATTTGAAAATAATTTGAATACATCAGTTGTGTTTTACAGCCCTTACAGTTTTACAGTTGATGATTTTGAATGACAAAGGAGACAAAATAAGTTGGCTAGGTAAACAGCTCTTGTCCTATAAAACATCTTTTGTCTAAAGGACGTAAATGTGGAGCACGAGTTCGTAGCTTACTTACTACTGCAGCCTACCAGGTCCAAGGGATTAGGCCCAGAGTCACTCAAATCTAAAATACATCTGTGCAAAAGTGTTTATGAGAGGGACAGTTCCCTCTCATAAATACATATCAGTAAAGCAACTCTGAATATTCCTTGGAAGGACTAGAGCTGTTAATACTCTGGCCACCTGATGCAAAGAGCCAGCTCATTGGAAAAGACCCTGATGCTCAGAAAGATTGAGGGCAGGAGGAGAATGGGGACAACAGAGGATGAGATGGTTGATGGCATCACTGACTCAACGGACATGAGTTTGAGCAAATTCGGGAGCTAGTGAAGGACAGGGAAGCCTAGTGTGCTGCAGTCTATGGGGGTAGTAAAGAGTCAGGCACATCTGAGCAACTGAACAAGAGGGCATACAATTCCTGATGTTTGATTGCTTAAAATCTGGCAAGAAGTATGAAGTATATTTTCTAGTGTTCCTTAACTTAGAGGTACATATTTTTAAAAATAATACTATTATTTACAGTTGACCCTTGGACAGTGCAAAGGTGCTGACCCTCCAGCAGTCAGAAACTCATGTATAATTAATAGCGGGCCTTCCGTAGCCACAGTTTCCCCGAATCTACAGCTCCACATCTGCCTGTTCAACCAAGTGCATCATGTAGGATTTACTACTGAAAAATTCTGTAGATCAGAGGATCCTCACAGTTCACACTCATATTGTTCAAGGGTCAACTGTATTGAATGAACAAATGAATACAAGTATATTCATTAACTTTTTAAACACAGGGTGAGAGCAATGGATTCTCTTCCTTAAAAGTGCAAATACTGACATACTCTGTGACTTCAAGTTGCTTACAAACCCTCAAAATAGGTTAACAACATGAAAATAACTACAACAACAGAATAAGTGTGTGGGGTGAAATAGATAATATATCATTTCTTAAACATTGGAGAAGGAAGTGGCAACCCACTCCAGTGTTCTTGCCTGGAGAATCCCAGGGATGGGGGAGCCTGGTGGGCTGCCGTCTATGGGGTCGCACAGAGTTGGACACAACTGAAGCGACTTAGCAGCAGCAGCGGCAGCAGCATTTCTTAAACATGCCTGACAATATGATTCACCTGGCACTTTGATGATCAGAATCCACAAGCACTAATCTGTACAGGGTACTCTTTAAATAGTCACATATGGAACTTGTAAGAACTGCTGGAAAGAAATAAAGTTGCCTACATTTTCACCTTCTCTCTTCATTTCTTCCTATACACCAAAGGAAGTTCTAAAAGCAATGAGAATGTAAATAAAGCTGAAGCTGTAAAGATGATGAGACCAAGACACATATGCAAATCTAGAAACAAAAACAACACTAGAATAATCTTAACCTATCTTTCTCTATCCAAAACCACATCTCTTCCAATATCACCAGCTTACACAAATCAAGAGTAAGATTCAGATGTCCTTTATTATTCACAATTTTTTTTCTTTCTGTTGCCATAGGTCAATGAATCAACTCTGTCATCATTTCAAGATCACAGAATTAAGTTCTAGTCTTTATGACTGATCACCATTATTAAGAAGCAAACATCTCTTCTTAATACTGAAAACAAAGTACAACCCGGTATAAAAATGTATGAAACTTAAAATTTTATCTTCATGTTGATAGTGCAATAGCAGAAATGGCTCAGTGTTAATTTACAAAGCAAACAATAGTAGGTGCATTTTGAAAGTAAGGTCCAAGAATCCAAAGGGGCATCCAGATGGGATACAAATGCCAGTAACTAAAAGACAATGAAACAAAAGGCTAGTGTGGCCCTATTTACTCTAGCAAAATCTATCATTTAAATCTGTTTCAGAAGTCTACTCTTAAGTGTCTCCAAGGAAAATCAAACAGAATCCTAGTATATTTTAACCCACAGGCAGATCAGTCACCACTGCTTGCCTGTGCTATCTCCTCTGGGTATATTTTTATTTCCTGTTTAGTTTTATCAGACTTTGGGGGAATCTATAAAATGTTTCAGTAAATACACATGAACTCTCATCTATGACTAAGTTTCTTACTCTATAACTTTTAATAGGTAAGATGAGATTCAAGGAGACAATGTCGATGCTAGACTTAAAAATAATGCAAGAGTACACCCTTTCCTACAAACAGAAGCTCGTGACTTGTGATTCTGGCTCTGCCGGTGACTTAGTACTTCCAAGTCATGAATTCTTCAACATTTAGGCCTTTGTAAAAGTATCAACATACACTTAAGTAAATAGGGAAAAGTTGTATAGATATAGTCAGAAACCTAGCTTACTTAAATGTTCAGATGAATGCCTAGGAATCCTGTCACTTTTTATGTGATCAAAGAACATTAATACCTATAAATAAATATTTACAGAAATAGTTAAAGGAGGTAAGAAATCTTCAAAAGTTAGCCTTAAGCACAAAATATATACCTGGTCTAGGACACATGCAAGCTATAATGTTGGCCATCTACTGAATAAACACTTATTTGGTACATAGGATTTTAGGCAATAATAATTCCTGATTTAATAAAACTTGGTGCATTAATTTTTAATCTTGAAGAGTAAATACAAATTCAGCCAGACATTAACTATATATACAGAGAAAACAGAATTGAAAACTGGACCAATAATACTTATTTAACACAGATGTGATTTGGGTTTAAACTACTGGGACTATTGCCTCATTGTGCTACATTAACATTTTGTGAATATGAACGTAGTTACTACATGTCCTATTCCCTGATTCGAAAATGTTTGTAATTAAATAAGCTTAGTCACTAAAAGAAAAATGGATAGTCCTTAAATCTATAAGCAAGTCATCAGTCATCTCTTATTAATATAATTGTTTTATTTGAAAGTCTCTTTGTTAAACTAACTTTAAAAGCAGAATCTTCTGACTTCATTAGAAAACTGTGAACTATTTTATTTTTTAAGGTTTAATAGGGAGGTTTAATAATATTTCAATATTTCCTATTGAAATAACATTTTTCAAATAACATTTTTATGAAAATCTATTATTACTGTAAGTTTGGGGGGAAAAAAACTCTTTAAACATTAGAAACCCTATTCATATACTTCTAAACAAAAAGAAATGATCTTTAATTTGTCTGGCTGTAAAGCATACAGGTATAGTCACTATCTTTTAGGAGTAGTGGCAAAAACTTGAAGAAATAAAAAGTTTTAAAGTAACTTAATGAATATAAAGTATTTCATTATGTCAATTTTCTCCAGAAAGTATAATCTCTTCTTCAGGGAATTTGAGATAGCATTAGTTTCCTTTCTGTACTTTCAAAATTGTGTTTTTTTCAGAAAAGTTTTTTTTTTTTTTTTTAAGTACTCTAGCCATAAAATAGTTCTACTTATTTTTCAAATGCATTCCCTTGAGAAGATACAGCCAACAGGAATACACAGGAAAATTGCATTACTCATATCTGCTGCCTAATAAGAATGATAGTAATGCAATTTTTTTTTTAAATTTAAGAAGCACTTTCTTCCAAGGACTCTAAAATGTCTCTCATTTAATTTATCCTTCCTGATTCTCTGTGAAGATGGGATAACAAATATTTTTACTTCTATTTTGCAACTGGGTAGACCAGCTTCTGATAAGTGATTGATTTCAGTAATTAAGCACTAGAAGAATTGGAACTAAAAACCTTGGGCATGTTTCACATTGTAGCATATTTACACTTATTCTCTAAAATTTAATTTCATCTTAAACAAGATAGAGAATCAGACAACTTTAAAGATGCTTTTATCTCAAAGTAATAAGTTACTATCGTGGTTCAAAATCTAGATCAACACCACTGGGAGGTCCTCTCATCCAACCTTCACATTTAAAAAAAATGAAAGAACTAAGTCCAGAGATGGTAAGTGACTTAGCCAAAGTCACAAAGGTGCAGGCATAAGTGACTGGCATTTTGACTTACTATCTGTAATCCTTTTTACTATCTGATTCTATCATCACAGTTTTTTTTTTTAATTCTGGTATTTGTAAAATAAAGGCAAACATATAAGTTATACAATATATTTGAATAATATACTATTTTGTTACACATTTACATCAAGAATGTAACTCCTATCTGAGTACTGATGCCTTCTCGTCTTTGATGTGGCCTATGGGTGCATGTGTTCTGATTAAATAAAAGGACTCAGAATGGAAGTACACTGCTGCTCAAGAGAGAAGTTTTAAAAATCCAAACATTAGAGCTGCATTTGTGAAAATGAGGAATAAGCTACCCAGCATTAGCTTGAAATATATTGACCATCATGCATTTTTAGTTATTTCGTTTTTAAAGAGAGTCTGTATAGTAATTTTAAAGGAATTTTAATTTTTCTGAAATAAGGGCCAAAGTAAATATATATTGCCATGAAAAAAACTAGCAAGAAAGGAATTAAAGATTCTTTTCTTATTGGTGTTCGTTACTTAAACAGAGTCACTAGCCCATAATAAAGTTATTTATTTAGTTATTCAGCAATTATTATTTTTTATTTAGAGAATGCAGATACTTGCATGTATGTATTCAAAGAAGAAAAGCATGCAGTCTCCAACTTTATGCCAGAATAGTATTTCTTTCATGTAAGTGGACAGCCATCAGAGACTAGTGACTAGTGACCTGAGGAAGTTTTCTCTCATCTCCATGCATATTAACATCCCTCCTTCTCCCTTTCCTATGTCTCAGAATCTCATTCTTAGGCTTTTGCTTATGACTATGGACTAGGGCTTCTCTGGTGGCTCAGAGGGTAAAGCATCTGCCCACAATGCGGGAGACCTAGGTTCGAACCCTGGGTGGGAAAGATCCCCTGGAGAAGGAAATGGCAACCCACTCCAGTATTCTGGCCTGGAAAACCCCATGGACGGAGAAGCCTGGTAGGCTACAGTCTATGGGGGTTGCAAAGAGTCGGACGTGACTTCACTTTCACTTTTCATTTTTATGGACTAGGATGGTCCAGACTGACACAGCAAAGGCCAGGAAGTTGAAGTTTAAGGGAAAGGAGGTAGGTAAAAACGATTCTTTCTGCCTTCACTGCTCCAACCCCTCTGCCTGTGGAAAGCATCTCTATCCTCACTTATTGCCTCTTGCGCTCTGGAGTAAATATTCACTACAGCAGAACTTGCCTCCAATTTCCATGAGGACAGTGTTTGCCATAGATAACATTTCTAGAGAAGGGATGGGTAAAGACAGCCCAAGTTTTCTCCTCAAATATGAAAATATCTTTTCTACCCCCAAATTAAGAGCTCTTTCCCTTTTCTTATCCATTATTTTTATATGGGGTTTAAATATTGAAATAAATAAGAGAAATTTTAAGCTTAGTTAAATGTCATCAAATCAGATCAGATCAGTCGCTCAGTCGTGTCCAACTCTTTGCGACCCCATGAATCACAGCACGCCAGGCCTCCCTGTCCTTCACCAACTTCTGGAGTTCACTCAGACTCACGTCCATCGAGTCAGTGATGCCATCCAGCCATCTCATCCTCTGTCGTCCCCTTCTCCTCTTGCCCCCAATCCCTATTAGTCTTAATTATAATCTTTATCAAGGGATTAGTCAGAAGACTGAACTAGGAACAGAAGGATTAGGTAAGACTGAAATGAACACTGCTGCTGCTAAGTCGCTTCAGTTGTGTCCGACTCTGTGCGACCCCATAGATGGCAGCCCACCAGGCTCCCTCGTCCCTGGGATTTTCCAGGCAAGAACACTGGAGTGGGTTGCCATTTCCTTCTCCAAATGAACACTAGGGGTCAGCTTTTACTTCTAAATTCAGGGCCTTTGCTATGTACCTCAATTTTCATGGCTCCCCTTTATTTCTGAAGGATTCTACATGAACTTCAGAGCAAAGAGCTTGGGGATGTGGCCATGGTCACAGCAAGCCAAAGAAAGAGAAGATTCAGTGTGTGGCAAGAAGAAAATAAGACTAGAAGCCACTCTCCCTGACCTCTAGGAATATAGGAAAAAAAGTGATCAGGAGTTGGCCCAGGACCAAGCCTGAGCAACACATTCTCATTTCTGTAAAATAGAGGGCTTGTACTAGACAGGTCTATAAAGTTCGCTTGCAGCCTGATCATTCTGGGAAATACACACCTGACACGCAGTCTTGGTTCCCACAGCTTCTCTTTTGCCTCTTTCGTGCACCAATCCTGCTCTCTCATCCCTGACTCCTGAAGCTCTCATTTCAAGAAACATTACAGAAGTTTTTGTTTAAGGGAGTCTTGCTCTCAGCAACCAGTAGGCAGAAGACCCCTGACTCACCAGTTGGTCAAGATATGTCTTGATGTTCAAAATAGAACTGTTAATGCATTTCCCCATAACACTGTAATATACCAGAGATGCCCTGTCACCCAGGATTCACATCAGAATTATGGGTTGAGTTAAAAACAGACCTTGGTACAATGGTAGGATTTTGGACCAGGCAATAGTATTTTAAAGTAAGGTTAATAGATGTGTCTATATAGCTCTTAATATCAAGGCTAATGATCATATGTAAATTAAGATTACTAATATTAAATTTGATACATATGTGACAGACATCTATTACAAAGGGTACAAGTATCACAGGGAAATGTATCCATAGTTTTAAGCAGTTATTCTCAAGTGGTCTGGAGAATACCACCCAATCTTGACACAGGGAAAGCCTGTATGTCTTTTTCTTAGTAGAGAGAATATTAAGTGGAAAAGAAGAAAATTGAGCAAAAATTTTCCCATGTTACATAGTTCAGTAACAGTGATTATGCATTTAGCAAATGAAGGCTCAGGGAATACCACCTATTTGTTATCAAGTCATTGCCATCTAAATGCAAAATCTGGCATTGTTCTATGCTGCAGCCAATACAAATGAATAATTAAGCAAACTATAGGGTTTGAGGCTTAAAAAAAATTGATTTCCATATTTTGCTCAGATTTTCTTGGGTTTTACCTAATGACCTTTTTCTGTTTCAGGAGCCCATCCATACTATGTTTAATTACTGTATCTCCTTAGATTCTCTTTGGCTATGCTGTTTCCCAAACTTGCCTTGTTCATGATGACCTTGACAGTTTTAAGCAGTACCAGTCAGGTGTTTTGTAGAATATTTCTCAATTCTGATTTATTTGATGTTTTTCTCATGATTTCACTCAAGTTGTAAGTTTTAGGGGATGGACCATAGAGGTCAAGTACCATTTTCATCACATCATGTCAAGGATATATGCTGTCTATATGATTTATCACTAATGACTCAGGCCTTGATCATCTGGCTAAGATAATAACTGTGTAATTTTTAACAGAGTACATACTTACAGAACCAACAAATACAAAAGGGCTGTATTACAACGTGGTCTTCTCCATAATTTTTACCTTATAAATGCGTCCCCCTCAAAACGAATTAACTTTACAAAGGTATTCTACATTTCCACAGTGCTAAGGTTTCTGCTCAATAATTCAAAAGTATCATCATAAAATACACTGGTTAAGATTAGCACAGATGGCTACAATATTCAGTTTTATTTTTTATAGTTAATAAATAATAGTGTGAAATGAAGAAAATTGGGAGGGGCATTTAGGCCTATTATAGTTATTCTTTATACCACTTAACAGGTTCAGTTCAGTTCAGTTCAGTTGCTCAGTCGTGTCCGACTCTTTGCGACCCCATGAACCACAGTATGCCAGGCCTGCCTGTCCGTCACCAACTCCCGGAGTTTACCCATACTCATGTCCATTGAGTCGGTGATGCCATCCAACCGTCTCATCCTCTGTCATCCCCTTTTCCTCCTGCCCTCAATCTTTCCCAGCATCAGGGTAGAGAATATTTTTTTCCATATTTGACTTTCTTTTCCTTACAGATTTTCCAGGGATAGAGCTGACATCTTGGCCACACCCTATACTCAGTTCTCTTTTTATGACTTCCTTTTCCTCATCTGAATAAATTACTAGATTTTCTCTCAGGTGTTAGCAGCTAACCAAATTCACACAGTCTTGGTGGATTAATCTGGTCTTTTGACAAGAGAACAAGCTATACTTGTGATGAGAGCATCACTTTGACTTCCCTCTCTCTACTAGGTTTAACGATCTGGATGTTGGATGTTCACTTATCGTGTTCAGAGAACAGACAGTGTCGGATTGGATTCTGTCTGATTTGCCTTTTTGTAACTTTGCTGAAACGACAGCAGTGCAGACAGAGGACAGAAAACTTTTCTTCTTCCCCTTTAGAACAGGACACCGATGACCCGATCTTAGGAACTGGTACTGCGTCTGGGCACCTGTGAGCAGGCGTCCAGCAAAGTGAGCTAGAGGGAACTGGGGGCTTCATAGGGTGGGGCTGCAGAGAACAGGGGGCTTTCCTTCAGGAAGCTGAGCAATCAGAGTTTCATCCTTTCTATACGACTTGTGGTATGTGGCCAGGTATAGGGAAAACAGATGGAACCTCAGTGTAAATATATACAATATATAAAACATGAGAGAAATAATTACAAATTGAGGAAATCTATTTTTAGTAGTGCTTATTTTCACTGACTGCAAAGGAAATTTCAGTAATAATGAAATTATACTATCATGCTATTTGCATAAAGATACCACTTCAGAAAAGTAATAGCAAATAGGTGATAGGGAGAGTGTGTGAGTTAGTCTGTGCGGTTTTATCTTTTAAAAAGTTAATACACTGACATTCTGTGCCAACACATCCACTGCTACATTGATACCCATTTCAGAAACTGGATTGCTACCGGCCTTTCTTGCTGACGTCTGTGGAGAATCAAGTCACTAGCGTGGGCCACAAGATGATGCTGATGTAAGTG
Source organism: Bubalus kerabau (assembly GCF_029407905.1). Lineage (NCBI taxonomy): Eukaryota > Metazoa > Chordata > Mammalia > Artiodactyla > Bovidae > Bubalus > Bubalus kerabau. The sequence continues at coordinate 9,658,804 of NC_073645.1, forward strand.
AGTTATTCGACTTGTACAAAGTTAACTATTTTCATGTCTATACACTGTGTTCCAGCCTATGTATGAAGCTGAAATAAGGCTCAAATCTATGTTTAATGTAAGATACAAGATTTGAAATAGTTTCAGTAAACATGATTATTAATTTCTAGAGCGTTACTTGCTAATTAGAAAATAAAGATGTAAAAAAAAATCATCAATAAGAATTACTGCAGTTTTAAGTTTCAGGCTGCTAACGCTACACTTGCAGGCCTTGTCGAGTTTGGCTAGGACATATTTATATTTAGGGAGTAGAAGTCTATGCTCTCTGTCTAATCTTAAATATGAGAGTTTAGAGTACTGCTGGGCAATTTGTTCAGGAAGACCTTTCTTAGGTGACATAACAAATGAGATCATATCTAGCATCAGATCAAGAATCTACTGACAGGTAAAAAGCTCTTCAATCATTAGTTTAAGTTTTACAGAATGTTGTCTAAGGTGGATACTTTCTAGACCCTGGATCTTTGAAGCATACTGATAAGTGTGACTATTTCTTTAATAGTGTTAGTCACTCAGTCATGTCCAGCTCTTTGCGACCCTCTGCAGCCCACCAGGCTCCTCTGTCCATGGGATCCTCCAGGCAAGGACATTGGAGCGGTTTGCCATTTCCTTCTCCGTTTCTTTAATAGTAAGACCCCAATTATCTAGCACCATCTTTTTAGAAGATGATTATCAAAGCTTCTCTCTTCTAATTACCATGTAGATTTGTCACTTTTTTTTTTAATAAAGGTCTTTCTTAGGTGACATAGCAAATGAGATCATTTGTTTGTTATGAGGGATCAATATTTCTAGGATGGATTACTTTCTTTCAAACCATCTAAAGCATAATTTATTGAATATAGTAGGCATTCAGAAGATGACCCCAGACCATCATTTTATACAAGGAATTAGTGTGCTGTTACCTCTATTTAAGATAACTTTAATAAAACTTCTATAGTATTTATTTGTTATTAGTTGCTCGATTTTTAGGTATTATCTGTTGATAGGAAGCCTATCCATCTTATCTCCCATTTCCAATCCAGACACACTCATTTTCTGCAAGTTATAAAACCAGATAGCCAAATTTGTTATAATTGCAACTATAATATTTTTTGTAATCAGTGAGTACCTCCAGAGGCAATAAAATAAAATGATTAAACTATATGTATGCTCAGTCATGTCCAACTCTTTGTGACCCCATGGACTGTAGCCTGCCAAGCTCCTCTATCCATGGGATTTTCCAGGCAAGAATACTGGAGTGAGTTGCCATTTCCTTTTTCAGGAGATCTCCCTAACTGAGGGGTCGAACCCACATTCTCCTTCATCTCCTGCATCGCAGGTGGATTCTTTACCACTGAGCCACTGGGGAAGCCTTTGGACAAATCCTAACTCCATTATTCAGTGGCAACGAGAGTTTCAATAGCCACAGGATCCCTCTGTGCCTCACTTTTCTTTCTTTAACGGACATGCTAACCAAACCAACTCCATTGAGTTATAGTAAATGAGACAATATATGAGAAAGAAAACTAAGCAATAAATAATAATAAAATGATCACTACCTCCCATGAATATTTTACTGCATGCAAAGTGCTTTTCCTTGTTATTACTAATTGCCTAATCTTCCTGTCCATGGCTGTGTTCTAAGTTGTCTTTCTCCCCACTGGACTAGGATCTAGGTAGTACATTAGCAATCCAACTAGAAATAAATGGTATGTTACTATATAGAGATAAAAATTAATTTAGGAATGTGCAAATATGCCATAAAGTTGATATTTTACTTCTTTTCTTTATATTCAATTTAATTACAATGATTTCATTGGTGGTTATGATGCTCCCATGGGATACTGTTAACTCCTTCTACTGCTGCTGTATAATACAATTTATGCTATGTTTTCACCATTTAATTTATGAAAAATCATGATTGGATTAAACTGAAAAAAAAGGAATTATATGATGAATGAAACATGGGATCTTGACACTCTATTCTAGACCCCCTAGTAAAAGAAGAGTATGTGAGGGTCTCCTTTTGAAATTTAATATAGCTTTTTTCAATTTTACTGGGAGTTACTCTTAGAGAATATGGAATTTATGAGTTGTCATGTGGATGAAAGAAAAGCACAAAGCTCTCATGTTGCTTCAGAATAAGATCTTACCTTCAACTATTACCTGAGCCTGAGAGGCAGAGCATACATCACCATGCTCTTAATCCCAGTCAAGCAATAGATACAAAGTCAGACAGTAACCATGGTAATACAGAGCCTGGAAATGCCTGAAACACAGTCTTGAGAGGCATTCACAGAAAGTCTGAGGGCGTCCTTTCCGAGGACGAATCGTTGCTAAAATCAGAATTGCCAAGAAGCTGCTCAGTGACTTAACCCCGCAAACAGACCCCTCTCCCATTTTCCTGGGCTTTACTTAATATGTGTTACTTTTTAAAGTCACCTTGAGGGCAGTTCACTGGGAAACAAGACTAAAACTTGGTCAAGTTCTAGTGGCACAAAGGATCTCACGGGTTTTATTAACATGCAGGTGAAACTGAACATGCCCCATTCTGGACCAAAGAGTTGTACCTGCAAAGGTACAAAGGTTCAGAGAGGGATGGCTAAATTTCCAATCTTTTACTTTCTTGCCTTTGGTAACTAATTATAACACTCCTTTGATAAAGGCTTATTAGAGCATAATGTCTTTACCCCCACTGAATAATGTTTATTAGAGGAACATTCCCAGAGGTGAGTTTTGAAGATAAAATAAATTGAAGAAAGAGAAAATTCCTTCTTTATCAAATGAACTGACAAATGACAATAGAAGAAAAAAAAAAGACACAAAAGATCTGTTTTCTTTTTTTTTTAGGCTCCATCAAAGCATATTTGCAACATTTCATCATGTTACATGAATTTATTAGCTATGCTTATAATATATGATACAGTTAACATCGCATGGGGCTGTTTTATGGCAGTGGAAAAATACTCATTAAAAAGGCTAAATGTTTTTGAGATGAAGGTGACATGATAAGGTTTTGGAATCCACTTATCGCAGTCATTTCATGGATATCCATTTTTAGCAATTTTAGCAGTTATTCTCAGTGGTCTATTTCCACCTAGGGATGCTGACCTGAAGAGCCTGGTCTGTACTGCACAGGTTCTGACTAAGGCCCATAGTCCTCCAGACATGGACTCATAAGAGCACGGTCAAGAAGAGCGTTTCACCATGCGTATAGCCCTACTGTTATCATTCCATGTCTGTGTGCTCCATTAAAACCAAGTATCTTTCTTCATGTGCCTGGCACTGTGCCCTGTGCTCTTCTAGAAGCTTACTTAGTAAAGAGGAGCAGGTACACAGCCTAGCAGGAAACACACAGAAGAGCATTACGAACCACAAGAAAAAAACCTGAAACATAGGCCTCTCATTCTCAGGCTTGATTTGATCACTTTTTAAATAAGGATTGCCTGGTTGGGACAAAAGCAAAAAAGCAGAGGCTTCCACTAAAGTCAAATGATACTCCCTAAAAGTTTTAACAGCAACAGCTGCGGCCCCTTTAAGTTCAGGTCTCCTCCTTCCAGACCAGATTCTTTCTGAGATCAGCAGTGCAGTGGCTTAAATGCCTAGTTTAGCTGCTACCTCTTCATTTCACATCTTTTACTTTCTATTGAAAATCCAAATCAGTCGGGAAACTTAGACCAAGTAAATGAAAATGAGGCTGTAATGTTTATGGCAGTGATGCAATTGAGAACTACAATTGCACAGAAAACTGCATTTCAGAAGAAAGGTTTTCTTTTCATTTGAAAGAATGTTACCAGGATGATGACTTCGGCTTAACCTACCCGCACTTGAACTTCAAATTGACTTGTCTTTAAAGAATTCCAAATCATGAGAAAATGTATACCACCTGCTTTAGATTTTCTAACAGAAAGTGAACATTTGAGTTTTACAGCTAAACAGGCATTTAAAGCTATGGCATCGCTAACTTCCTCTGGAAGGGGAAGGAGATCTGAAATCAGAAACATAAAGTTAAGAAGTAACATGGAGAAATGATCAGTTTTTCATTGCGTATAAAACAATGTCTCCCTCATTACCCATAGAGAAACAATAATAATATAACTGGGCACATGCCCACTACAACTTCATCAGGAATTGAAAAGGGGAAACTTTTGGTTACTTGTCAACCTGGTATGATATTTACAGATGTTTCTCTTATTTAGGTCTTTTAATATTATTATATGTAATTAGTTCTTATGAGAAAACTACCTTCCATTTGTACAATCTATATATCATTTCTGAATTGAATACATTTTATCCTCTGTTGTACCTCAAGGGAAAGAAAAGAATCTTATGTGTTACTACTAAGTGTTGCCTAGATAAGAAGTATTTCCTTATTGGTATTACTCATGAAATGGGGCTGAAAATCTTACAAATGATGTGAGAGGAGTTTGGAACTAACTCCTGTCTTCATGTTGCCTTTATATACTATCCTCTTTTGGCTTTAATTCACAAATAATAATGAATAATAATAATTCTTCAATTCTGTAAAACTGCTTCAAGGACCACATGTTAAAATTCTCTTCCACTAAGAACAGGTGTCTGACAAAATATGAGATCTCTCGCAATTTAGGATTATGTATTCATTTCCCCCCGCACCCCTTAACACTAGATCTAATGACACTGAACAACGTCTGCCCACTTTCAGAGGAATTAAAAGTATACCTTAAGTTCAAATCAATGATGATGCCAGCCATTTGATCCAATTCATAAAGTTTTCAATCCTTTTCCCCCCATGGATTGTGACATTTACTTAAATGATAGTTACAAGACATCTAACAGTCCCTAAAGAAGGCAAACAACTTATTTTTTTTTCTTCCTACTCTGGAGTTCTTGATGTTCACTGGAATACCCTGTGATCAGGAATTCAGCTGTCCCTGCCAATGATGCAAACCTCTGAGAGATGCCTGGGGCAGGCTTGACCCATTTCACAACTGGTTATGACACATTTTTCAGTCATTATTTTTCAGCATGGAAATAATATCTCAATTGACCTAAAACCACAAAGTACATTTTCAATGTGGGTAAGACATGACCTTTGCCCTGCATGTTTTATAATGGAAACCAAGTGACCGAGAGTTACAAAAGTTATCCCCAGGCTAATGACAGAATAAGCCTGCTGTGAGAGACAGACTGATTCCAGGAAAACTCTGTAATCTTTTTAGCATTTACCAATCTAACTAACTGTCTTGAGACTGGTAAATGATACAAGTCAGTTATGCTAAAAGACACTTGAGAGACTACGGTAAATAATGAACCAGCTAAGACAAGGTGAAATAAAACCTTGGAATTATTTGAGACCATTTAAGCAACCTGAGCATTACAATGAAAACGAAACTCAAACTTTCTATATTTTCAACACAATCAGGCACTTCTATGATATCATGAAATATTTTTAGCAAATTACCAGTAAATCAAGCATATGTCAGCCACTGTTAAAAATAGAGGCTAAGAATACAGCCGTGGACACAATATACCAAAAAAAAAAAAAAAAAAAATCTGCCCCCTTCATGTGCTTTACATACTGGTAGAGGATAAAGACAGACAGACGGACAAGTAAAATATAGTATGTTAAATTGTGGTAAATACTATAGAACAAAACTAGGCAAAGAAGACGGACTAGGGCTGCCAGAACAGGAGCTAGGGGGCTACAAATTTTAACTCTGGTAATTAGGGAAGGTCTAACTGAAAAGGAGATATCTTGTGAAGGCCTGGCCCACGTGGAATCTGGGGCTGAAATATTCTGATCAGAGGAAACAAACTGTAGTTACTCTGAGGCAAGAGTGTGTCTGGTATGTGTTACAATTAGCATGGACACTACAGAGGCTGGAACTGAGTGAAGGCCGGGAAGAGGAGGAAGAGATGAGACTGGGGGCCAGATGGCTGCTGTTGCTGCTGCTAAGTCGCTTCAGTCGTGTCCAGCTCTGTGCGACCCCATAGTTGGCAGCCCACCAGGCTCCGCCATCCCTGGGATTCTCCAGGCAGGAACACTGGAGTGGGTTGCCATTTCCTTCTCCAATGCAGGAAAGTGAAACGTGAAAGTGAAGTCGCTCACTCCTGTCTGACTCTCAGCGACCCCATGGACTGCAGCCCACCAGGCTCCTCCATCCATGGGATTTTCCAGGCAAGAGTACTGGAGTGGGGTGCCATTGCCTTCTCCACAGGTGGCTGGCAGAAGGCATCAAAATGCCTATGGCCTCACAGATCACTGGGAGGATTTGACTTTCAGTCTGAGTGGAAGGTTTTGAGCAGTCTCTTTTTATACATTCTAGGTTGAAAATAGACAATAGGAGGACATGGGTGGAAATACGGAAACAAGTCAGAAGCCGCTGCAATAATTCCGACCAGAAAAGACGTGGTGTGCACTGAGATGATAACTCAGAGTGGCTGGTGTGGGGACATATTCTGAAAGTTGATTCGACAGGATCTGATGTTAGATGAATATGAGTGTAAGTGAAAGAAAGAGAAAAAGGATGATTCTAAAGTTTTGAGCCTTAAAAATGGGAAAGACAATTCTATTTATTGAAATATAGAAAAATGCAAAAATACCAGGTTTGGAGGAAAAGTAGGAGTTCAGTTTTGATATTTTAAGTTTGCGATGTATATGACTCATAGCCACTGGATATCTGACGTTCAAAAAGACATCTGGGCTGGAAATATAAATCTGGGGGTCACCAACGTATAGATGGTACTGAAAATTATGAGACAACCCAAGATCACCAAGGACAAAAGTATAGTCAGAGAAGAGATCCAAGGACTGAGCCCTGCATCACACAAAAACTGGAAGGTCACAGAGATCAAGAGGAACCAACAAAGAAGTAAGTCGAGATAAAATAGCCAGTGAAGAAGAAAACACCAGGAGAATACAGTGAAAGCCAAGTGAAAAATTGTTGCAAGAAGAAGTAGCCAGTTGTATCAAAAGCTATGTACAGGTCAAACTGGATAAGAAATGAGAATCAAAAATCATTGAATTTAGCATGTTGGAGTTCACTAGTGTCCTTGGAATAAACAGCATTAATACAAGGCAGTGTGTTTTTCTATCAACAACATTAACAAACACATATATCTATTTTACCCAGTGAAAGCACAGTATGTGACAGTCATTATACTAAATGCTTTACACTTACTGCTACTTTATTCTCACAAGAACAACCCCTCCCCGAGGAAACTAAAGCACAGTTTACTAACTTTCCTAGATCACATTGCTTGTAAGGAATAGAAATGGGTTTTCTATGCAAGTCTGAGTCTAGAATCTGTGCTGCAAATCACCATCTGATTCTTACCATCATCTATTGACTTACCTACGAAGGCCCATGATATCACATGTTTAATGTTTTCAGTGGTGAAGATTTACTTAATTCACTGGCCCATAATAAATATTTATAAGAAAATGAAAGGTTGTGAAATACAAAGACCATGAATCTAGGTAGCAATTCATATTATTGTAGTGGGGTTGCGATTTAAGAATGGGTTGACTTTGGTTCGTTAGCATTATTAAGAGACTAAAACCCATCTGTCTTTGACCATTTTCTTCCTAGGGGACATCTGGGTAGCCCTAAACAACAGGAGAGGGTAGAAGTAAGCAAATTTTCCCTGAAGAATAATATGCTTCTCCCATGGGTGAACTATACTGACTTCTTAAAAGCAGTGACCCTCCCACCCCAGTTCACTGGCTCTGAGGCATCAAACGGATGATTCTAAAGGAAGATCAAGGACTGTTTACTGGAGGGCAAGGCCCCCTAACTCATTCACACAATCTCTCAACCCTGGAAACAGAGAAGCAGCTGGTGATGGAATACTCTCATCTCCATTCTCAACAGACTCCCAAGTTCAAACATCAATAAAGTGACATTTATCTAACTATCCAAACTATTCTCATGAACACTTAACCAACTCTGCTTCTAGAATTCTGAAGTTTGAAAGTACTAAACCCAACAGCATAAAAGTCTATCTTAATTTTTATTAAGAGTTTTAGTATTCACTTAGCTTTTTGGTTTATAATTTTAAAAAAAAGACTACTTTAAGAAAGAAACACTATCCTATTTTGCATTTATTGCATATTTAGAAATATTAAGCCTATAATAGACACTCAATAAAATATATGTTGATTTTTAAAGTCTCATTTTAGACTGATTTATCTTTGTGTGTGTGTGAATTAAGTGAAAAATATCTACAATAGCTCCCCATTTGTTGACTTAATTTCTTCACTGACTTAATGAATCCCTATGTGAATATTCATATTATTTAAAAATCAATACAACTTAATTTCTAGAACTCACAGAGTTTCTTTTAAAACAATGTTTAATAGTTTCTGTTTTTATCTCTGTATGCAAAGAATTAAGTATGATGAAATATGCTGCTTTCAAATAATCTTAAGTAGTAGCAAAACAAAACAATGAAGATTCATTGATTTACTTCTTGAAATAAAATTTACTGTAGCATATTCATTCAGCATGCTTTCTATATTAGATCCTAATAAAGCTTATACAGTAAGGATTTAATGCTGCAGAACAAATTATCTAAAATGTATTGGCTTGAAATAACAATAAACATCTATCATCTTATCGTTTCTGTGAGTCAGGAATTTGGGATTAGCTTATCCAGGCAGTCTGTCTTGGGGTCTCTCATGGAGATGTCATCTGAGGCTATGGTCAGCTGAAGCCTGACTAGAACTGAGGGTTTGGTTCCAAGGCAGCTCACTCAAATAGTTGACAAGCTGGTGTTCATTGCTGGCAGGGCCTCCCAGGTCCTCTCCATGGGTGTTTCTCCACAAGTTGCCTGCGCGTCCTCATGACATGGTGACTGGCTTCCTCCCAAAGCAGGTAATCTTGGACAGTCAGGCAGAGGCCACAGTGTTTTATAACCTAGCTTCAAAAATCTCACACCAGTTACTTCCACAGTGTTCTGCTGGTCACACGAGCAGCAGTCATCCAATGTGAGAGGTGAAGACGAGGGCATGAAAACCAGGAAGTGAGGCTCACTAAAGGCCATCTTAAAAGCTGGCAGTTCTTTGATGAGGATTAAAGACTTGGACTTAATTCTCTCTCTCTCTTTTTTTTTTCTTTTTGACTCTTCCCTCTGGATCATCACTTCTTTCCAAGTCATACTTAGTTTCCCATTTTTGAAACTGAAAAGCTGCTCATTTTTGAAGCTGAAGAGAAATTTGAGGTTCTGAAGCCCTCTTCATTTTGTGTGGCCTTGGTTGCTTTTGGTCCAAGCTGGTGATGCTTTGTCAGTATGATTCTCTTAACTTCGTGGGTCTCTGATAAATTCTGCTTAAGTTCATTCCATAGACAAAAGCCACACCTGCAGATCTCTTTAACATAAGGTTTTTTCAACTTCAGGCTTCTGCTGAGACAGCTGAGGCACAACATCCTTAGACATTTTAGAAACTCTACTGTCTGACTGAATAGGTCTCTGAGGCAAAACTTTAAGTACTTCTGAGGTCATCACGAACGATTTCACAGGCATGGCTTTAGCTCCATATTTATCTCATAATTTCCTGACAGTGTCCAGGATTCGATTTTGCTTGGAAGTCACTTCTTAATTTTAGCATCATTTGTCATCTAGAGAGGCCAAGAATTATTAAAACCAGAAAGCCCTGGCTCATTTCTTTTTGGCATTCCTTCATTTAATTTATTTCTCTCATATCACATTTTCCATAAGCAGCAAGAAGAAACCAAGCTGCACCTCAACACTTTGCCTTGGAAATGACTCCTTAGCCACATGATCCAGTTCACCAGATACACTTATACCATCTACGTCACCACAGGTGACCGTCTTGCCAAACTTCCTGACACCATGAGGGTTTCCTTTCCCCCAGTTTCCAATAACATCTTCCTCACTTTTCTTTATGTCCTCAGTGGGAGCTTCCTCAAAGGCCATCAGACTCCAGCTAAGTTTCTTCAAAGCTTACGTCTACCTACCTATTCCATTCTTTTCTCTTACACGTTACGTTTTTTGATGGTAGCACCAACATTCCAGGAACCAAACCATGTGTTCGTTATCTAATGCTGCATTAAAAAATGATCCCCAAACTTAATGGTTTAAAATGATTAGTTGTTTCATGCATTTAATATCTCAGAGTTTCTATGGGTCTGTTGGTCTGGAGTGGCTTAGCTGGAAAGTTCTATCTTGGGGTTAATCATGAGGTTGCAGTCAAGATGTCAGCTGGAGATATAGTTTTCTGAAGGCTTGACTGGGACAGAAGGATCCCATTCCAGGCTAACTCACTGCTATGGTTAGCTGTTGGCAGGAGACACTGTATGTTCTCCATCTTATGGTTACTGTCACACACAGAGAGCAAGGTGGAAGCCACACCGTCTTTTACAACCTAGCATCAGATTTCAAACAATGTCACCTTCACAGTATATACTGATGACAGGCCCCCCATGATTGAGTGTGGGGGAGCACAACGAAAGGGTGAGAATACCAGGAGGTAAAGATCACTAGAGACCATCTGCAAAATCTGGCCACCGCCGTGTACTGAGTTGACGAGTGTCTCCCCAAAACTCATTTCTACCCAGACTCACAGAATATGACCACATTTGGAAACAGCATCTCTTTAGATGGTAATTAATTAAGATGAAGTAATACTAGATCATGTATGTGTGTGTGTTTAGCCTCTCAGTCATGTCGGACTCTTCGTGGCCCCATGGACTGTAGCCCACCAGGCTTCTCTGTCCATGGGATTTTCCAGGCTAGAATACTACAGTGGGTTGCCATTTCCTTCTCCAGAGATTTTCCTGACCCAGGGATGGAACCTGTGTCTCCTGCATTGGCAGGTGGATTCACTGAGCCACCAGGGAATCCCAATATTAGATTAGTAGTCTCTAACTCCAGGCTACCCACTCCAGTATTCTGGCCTGGAGAATTCCATAGGCTGTATAGTCCATGGGGTCACAGAGTCAGACACAACTGAGCAACTTTCACTTTCACTTCAACTTCAATGACTAGAGGAAAGACAGTCACTTAAAGATGGAGGCAGAAACAAAGGAACACTTAGGATTGCCAGCAACCAATGGAAGTAGCACGAGGCAAGAAAAACTTCTTCCCTAGAGCCTTCAGAGGGATTGTGACTCTGATAGCTTGATTTCGAACTTCTATTCTCCAGCTAGAATTTGTTATGGCAGCCCTAGGAAATGAATACATACATGTTCTTTAAATTTTGGGTGCTTATTAATCCAGACAGTTTTCAACTGTAGTAATAATCTATTAGTTTACAACAGCATGACTACCTCACAAGTGAAACTGCAGAACAAAACATGAAACTAAGCATCGTAACCCACTCATTCCAATCCTACGTGTGACCATTTCAACATACTTTTAGATTGCATCTATTAAACATCTACCAGTTGCAGGATTCTGTACTGGATATGCTTGAAGGGTTTGATATAAAGCAGCATACAGTTACTATTCTTAAATTCATTATTAGTTTATAGAGGAAGTAGATGCAAAGCACTTGAGAATTTTTTTTAAAGAAATAAATTATGACTCAAATCGAATGCACAGGACTAGTCATTATAATACAGTCCAGATTTCATTCGTTTTGCAATAGAGAAAATGTGTATAACAAAGAAATAAGGTTCAATGAATTTGATTTGGAGGGGAAAAAAAAGAAAAAGGTCTAGTCAAATATTTTCCCAGTTGCATCACACACATTCCTGTGCTCACACCTTCAGTCAAGTCATGTCCACACCCTAGGATGCCCTCTTTCTGCCTCTCCTCACCCATTCTAACCTCGACCCATTTCCTATTCCCCAAATCCTCCTTTCTATATGACCTGCTCCACTGAATTCCTATTATTCTAACCATCCTCCTCATATATGGGACCCTTAGCCTTGCGACATACCCTTTATGTGGCATTTCAATCTGTGGGGACAGGGGTCACGTTTTGTCCCCTACCACCCTACCCACAGAATGCAGCCAAGAATATGTGTGACTACTGTTGATTCCTATTGGTGATGCATTTTTAATTGTAGTTCTTAATTAAATTAACTATTATTATTTGAATTGGGTTTTGTCCATGCCTTCTTAACTATGTAACACAATAGAAATTTGCTTAAATAACCCTCTGCATAACTATTTCTAAATGGACTATCTTCCTGTGACATCTCCCATACCCCAACCCTTTACTCTGCTTCCATAACTCTCTCCCACGAACCAGCATAGCAAGTGAGAGCAGGGCTACAAATATATAAAAACCAAAACAACTTGAGGAAAATGTATGCTTTCTCCTCCTTTCTGAGACAATGTGAGAAATAAGCAAGGATGATGGAAGAAAGAAAAGTATATTAACTGGGAATAGCACATATGTTAGGAGATTTGTTTTCAGAGATATATCTTCTTTTCTCACTTATGCATAATGGTAAAAAAACTATGAGTAGTAGGGCCCCCTTATCACCCTCTACTTGTGACTGTTTCATTCATTCTTTTGTTCAAGAAAAATTGGCTGCCTCTGGGTGTTAGGGACCAGAAATAAAACCAGAACTTATTCTACTGATAAAGGTGAGTGAAGGAACTTCTTCCTCAGGGTGAAGAGGAAAGGATTATTCAAATCTCTAAAGTGGTGTCTAATTTAGAGAGGATTTTACAACCTTAGCTTGATTCCAGTTTAGAATTTGCCTTCAAAGACTGCATAATAATCAATTTATAAAAGATCAAACATTGTGTGGATAGTATTGTGAGAAATGTCATGTGTCTTGTGCATAATTTAAAACCTACCCAAACTTAACTCTTGATCTCTGCCCCGGCCACCACTGCCCACCCCTGCCAGCCTACAATTGCTCCTCCTAAACCTTCCCCCATCTCAGTAAACATTATTTACCAAAAATAGTTTTCCCTGATTTGTCTCTTTTTCTTTTAGTCCCATATTCATTCATCAGCAACTATAGTTAATTCTCCTTCAGAAAGTATCCTCCTATGCTCACTTCAGCAGCACATACACAAAACTGTCCCCCAAACCAGTCACTTCTAATTTCTTCCACTGCTACCACCCTATTACAAGCCACCTCCATCTCTGAACTGGACAACTACAAATAGCCTCTCAATTGGTCTGTCTGCTTCCATTCAGAACCTTCACTTTGTTCTATTCAAAGAGTTAAAGTGACTCGAAAATCACAAATCAGATCATGCCATTTCTCTACTCTTAACTCTTTAATAGCTTCACCATTTATAATAAAATTAAAGATCCCTGCTCTGGTCTACCAGGTTCTATATGACCTGACCCCTGGCCCTCTTTCCCACCTCATTTACTCATTACTTGTGTTCTGTTGACTGTACTTCAGCCCTGTTGGGCTCCTGCATAGTCCTCTGATATGTTGGGAACATGTTCTTTTGCCCTCAAAGGAAAGTGCTGTTCCCTGGATACATTCTGGTCCCTACTCAAATGTCACTTACTCCATGAGACCATCCCCAACACCTTATCCACAGTGGCACCCTTGTCATCCTGTCTGCTTTTCCTTCAACAGCACTCATCGCCAGCTAGCATTACACAACTAAGAGATACTTGATTAATAATGGCTTGGAGTTCAGCAAATGGACCTTGGAAGAACATTCCAAGAAGAGGGGAGGAAGCATGTGATGCAAGAGTGAGTGTCCATAGAACTCCAGAAACACTTGATTAAATCTTTATATGAGAGTGGGAATGGAAAAGTAGTTTGACACCAGCTCGGAGAAGGCAATGGCACCCCACTCCAGTACTCTTGCCTGGAAAATCCCATGGATGGAGGAACCTGGTAGGCTGCAGTCCATGGGGTCGCTAAGAGTTGGACACGACTGAGCGACTTCACTTTGACTTTTCACTTTCATGCACTGGAGAAGGAAATGGCAACCCACTCCAGTGTTCTTGCCTGGAGAATCCCAGGGATGGGGGAGCCTGGTGGGCTGCCGTCTATGGAGTCGCACAGAGTTGGACATGACTGAAGTGACTTAGCAGCAGCAGCAGCACAGACGACCTTATATGCCATAAGGAGAACTTGGATTCGACCCTGATAAGGAAAACCAATCACCCTTGACAAAGGATCTCAACAAATACCTAATTAATAAAAATGTGTTAATACTTGTAACCCAGAGACTCGCCTCATCTGTATCTCCCCTCATTTTCTAAAGGCTTCATCTTTAAGGGGAGAGATGTAATTCAAGCTTGCGCCTACAGAGAAGAGGCTGTCCCATCACTATGTAGCAGCTCTGCACTTACTGGGTTTATGGCCACAAATGTTTTAGGACACATTTATAGGAGTATCAGCTAATAACTGATTTGACAGATCCCAGAATCACAGAATTATTATCCTAAATTCAGGATATCTTAAATCCCAAATTCACAAAATTTTTGTGATCTTAAAACATAAGACAGTTATGAAATTAGTCTAATTCTGCTCAATCACCATTTGATTCCTTCCTGTAGGAAAGACATGGGCAAGGTGCCAGAAGAAATGAAAGTTCCCCAAATGAATAAAATGTGGTTCCTGCTGTGATGGGAAGTAGTATAATGACCAGTTATATGACCGAATCACGAAAAACGTAGTGACAAAATGGTGTGAGCAAAATGTAAACAGCACTCAGAGTGGGATCTGCAACAGTTTCTAGATGACACTTGCCTTTCAAAAGTCACTGAAAACCACTTAGGAAACAACTGGCCCAGCAGTGGGGTTGGAGGATGCTGGGAGCCACACCCAGAAGACCCTGAATCACAGACTCAGGCTTCTGGATTTTGTCCTGCAGTTTAGAAGAACCAATGTCACTTTTTTTTTTTTTAAATCTGCTTACTGGAAGGAATCCCAGAAAAATGGAGTTTATTTTGCTTATTTGTTTACCAAAACATGTCATTTGGGATATATGACCTAAACATGACCTTCAACTTTCAAACTTTCTCTCCAAGGGAATTTATTAAATTACTTTAGCAAAGTGAATCAGAAATGCATGTTTATCTTGGTTCCCTTTCTCCTTTCCTTTGCAGTATTTTAAGATACATGGCATAGTTTGATCGTGGAGGATAATCATAAATATGTCCAGTATTTCATTGCAAAGAGGGTCAGAAGTAGCGATTTCTTTGGACCCGGAGTATTCATGTATAAATTCACTTGAGTGAGCAACACTATAAAGCACTCAAACCAACAGATAAGAGGGTGAGTGTTTTCAGCCAGTTTTTGGTTAGCCAACTCTTTGTTAGCCAATGAAGGGTTATTTAGATTTCTCCCAACTTCATCTCCTCCTCTTTAATAGGTGACTTCAGGAATCATACTGTTCATTAGTAGGTGTTAGGAAAAATCAGTTTAGTAGTTTGTTAGCAAGCTGGGAAAAAAAAAAAAAAAACACCTATGGGGAGAGAATAATATGTAGAGTAAGGTGTTGGGATTATTTGTTTTTAATATTTATTTCCTACCTTACTGGTAATGACTATTATATTCTAGATTATCAGTGAAGGCATTTTAGACTCAAAGGATTATTGAACACTCATGCAGGCAGTTTGTAATCTGAAGGAAAATAGTATAATTGCATTTTCCAATTGGCCAAATCATCGTTGTTCTTTTCAGTTAATTTCTTTATTTTATTTTCCCATGACTTTTCCAATTCTCATAAGCTTGTAAATGGGTTGCGCATGGCTAATTAAAGCCTCCATGCTCAAAATCTATTCCTATGAGTATGTAAATGTTTAATGAGTCATTTACCTCTAGTGTGAACACAGAAAGGAAGAATTCCTTATAGAAAAGCTCACTATGAAAATAAAGAAGTCCTGCAAGGGGACATGCTTCTTTTCTTTATTTTCCCATTTTTGTTCCATTTTAAATAGTGCTATCATTTGCCTTTCACACACAGTTTCTCTAACTTCTGTTGAATTTTATTATGGTGAAGTACAGGTAGGCAATATTGTCTCATTTGCTCAACAGGCTCTTGGATAATAGAATTATTAGCATTAAATTATATTTGGCTAAAAGGTTTGAAGAATTAATGATGATAAGACTCAGAAAGATCAATGGCATTTTGGGGGAGGACCAGAAAATGATAATGGTTTCTTTACTATCAAATATTTGGAAGATACCTAACGGGCAGTTCACCTAGAAAAAGCATCCCAAACCTTATTAATTTTTAAATTTAACAATACAAAATAACCACCCTACTTTTGCATTAAAAATATTTCCAAGAGTGATGAATATAGAATAAAATTTTTAAAAAAGTAAAATCAAATCCAAATTATTCAAAGCTAAGGCTTCAGTTTAGGTTAAGAGAGCACTGCCTCAGTTGCTATGATCAAAGATTTTGTATTTCAGCTGTTCACACAATTGAGTATCTTTGTGCTCAATCAAGAAGGAACTACATCCGACTTAAGCACAAATCAGCCAGAAGGCTAAGAAATATCTCATACTTTCTGTCTGTCCTTTCTACTGCTGCCTTGTCAATTCTTAAAATGAGAATTCCTTGGATTCAGTATTTCTTAGTGATGGCCTTATGCTTGTGATCGCCACACCAGGCAAAAGGCACTGACTCTGATCGGTCAGCTCAGTTCAGTCGCTCTGTCGTGTCCGACTCTTAGCGACCCCATGGACTGCAGCGCGCCAGGCCTCCCTGTCCATCACCAACTCCTGGAGCTTACTCAAACTCATGTCCATTGTGTCAGTGATACCATCCAACCATCTCATCCTCTGTCGTCCCCTTCTCCTCCCACCTTCAATCTTTCCCAGCATCAGGGTCTTTTCCAATGAGTAGGTTCTTTGCATCAGGTGGCCAAAGTATTGGAGTTTCAGTTTCAGCATCAGTCCTTCCAATGAATATTCAGGACTAATTTCTTTAGGATTGACTGGTTGGATCTCCTTGCAGTCCAAGGGACTCTCAGGAGTCTTCTTCAACACAGTTCAAAAGCATCAATTCTTTGGCGCTCAGCTTTTTTATAGTCCAACTCTCACATGCATATTGGAGAAGGGAATGGCAAACCAGTATTCTTACCTTGAAAACCTCATGAACCCTCTGATAGATGCCATCTATTAAGAATCCCTCATTCAAAATGATACTGATGAATGTACTCACAGGGCAGGAATAGGGACTCAGACATAGAAAGCAGACTCATGGACACAGTGGAGGAAGGAGAGAGTGAGACAAATGGAGAGAGCAGCACTGAAACATGTATATTACCATATGTAAAACAGCCAGTGGGAAGTTGCTTTTTAAGACAGGGAGACCAACCTTGTGCTCTGTGATAACCTAGAGGGGTGGGATGGGGAAGAGTGCAAGGGAGGTTCAAGAGGGAGGGAACATATGTATACTTAGGGCTGATTCACATTGTTATATGGCAGATCAATACAATATTGTAAAGCAATTATTCTCCAATTAAGAATAAATTCTTTAAAAAGAATTCCTCATCCTATTTTTATGAAAACAACTTCAACTTACTTTCTAAATCATGAATTTTCTAAGAAAAGTCATTGAAATGAGAAACAAAAATAGCAATTTCATCCTTCATGCAAATTACAACTAGAGCGTTAAGGAGGAAGAGAAGGACTAACAACACGGTCATTACTAAAATATATTTTGTGATGTCTATACAGTCAACAAGGCAGAGAGGACCAGTGTGTCTTCCAGGTAGGGCATCTGCCTCAAGCTTCTAAGGAAACTTGTTTCCACCTTATTCAGTATAATCTAGGCAGCATATCCTTTAACCCATTGCATATTGTTTATTCTTTGGCATTTGAATAATGGTAAACCTCAGTAAATGCTTGCGTCTATGTGTGTGCATGCTAAATCACTTCAGTCGTGTTCAACTCTGTGCTACCCTATAGACTGTAACCTGCCAGGCTCTTCTCTCCATGGGATTCATCAGGCAAGAATACTGGAGTGGGTTGCCATGCCCTCCTCCAGGGGATCTTCCTGAACTAGGGATCAAACCTGGGTCTCCTGCATTGCAGGCAGATTCTTTACTAACCTTATCAAATAATTAAATCTCTCTCTATACAATTTAGGAGTAAGGTAAAAAGAAAGTCTATTAAAATATATAATTCAGACTGAGGTGGTTTGCTTTAGACCTTAGGTTAGGAGATTCACTGGATGTTAACCCTGTAACCAAACGAACTCAGTCACATATACTTATAGATATTTTACCTAGCAGATCTCTCAAGGGAACTCTAGCCTCTTTCAGGATATGCATTTATTCCTCTTCAATGAAAAATAAATACAACAAAAGGAAGTAGGATAAACTTACACCCTAGTAGGCTTACGATTCAGAGGTGGAAGGAGGCAAGGTCAGAAGAGCCTTGGGTACTATTTTGGAAGGAAGGGAAACAGAGCCTACATAACCACCCTTGCATGACCTGTGGTTTGAGAAACAGAGCTCTGAACAGTTCCCACACAACAGCTGTTTCCCTGCATCCCCATCGTTGAGGACAGGAAGTGGAATGGCACAGAGAATGCAGTTTATAGGATCTGTTCTCTCAGAAAGTGAAACAGGATCTCCAGGCTATTAAATTCACTCCAGTGGCGCATCTGAACTCACTTGTTAAAAGCAATTGTCTGCCTACGAAGGAAAAGCTTGCATTTGTGAAAACTGAAGAGCTTTTAGAAGTATTATGTAAACACTTATACAGTCACTGGGTTTAAACAAAACTATATGAAAATTTAGAGACATTTTGATCCATTTAATTCTCATAACAGGATCAAGGTGATCTGGAAATATATATATATATATATACACAACCACATAAAGGCCAAAGGTTCAATCCTCTCTAAGGGCCATGGACAAAAATGGGTATCTAGTTCCAGCCATAGGAATCAAAACCTATCTAAGGTGCTCTACAGACCTGCTTTTACTAATTGCATCTAATTCTGGGACTAAACTAATGCTTAAAGGCAAAGATGAGAAAATACGTAACTTCAATTTCAATTTTAAAAAGTGTCTTTCTAATGTGGATGTTGTATATACCTATCACTCTTGAGTTGAAATTTTATAGCAAACCTCTTTGTCCTGTCAGGGCAACTTCATTTCGAGGATCTTGCCAAATCCATGTAAAAGAGTATCACCCTGATTTCCCTGGCATTCTGTTAGCTGTGTGCTGGCTTCCCACAGGATCCCAAGCCCAGGAGCATGTTTGCTAAGGGCCCAGATCCCAGAGCTTCTGAGACTCAGTGTCATCTGTGTCTCACGTGTGCCTCCTTTGACCAAGATGAACATTCACGCTTCCTTTCTGAGTTTAGTGATCTCATGTTACAAAAGGGTCTAAGAAGATATAAGCAAGAATAATCAAAACAGCTGTCTGTGGTTCCAAACTAACAGTTCTTTTTGCATTCTTGGAAGCATTCTGAAGATCCTCTAAAGTCAACTAGCTCTCTTCTGCCTTAGTCAGTCAGGGCCTCAGTACACTTTGGATATTTCCTGTGCCTGCTCTCCTTAGCCACTCTATGAGAATTTCTATGAAGATAGAGCAGTTCTGAAAACTACCACTAGAGGGAGGAAAAGTACAAGATATGCCTCAAGTTAAACCTGTAGTTCTCTGATTCCTTTTGTACTTAATCCATCCTTTCAATCAGATGTTACAAAACATTTTAGCTTTTAGATATACAACTATTCTATATTTACCTTGTCATCTGAATTTTTGTTGTTGATATAATTTGTATAAGATCAAAACCAAAAATTATGTTTCTGTCCCTACTATTTCATATTTTAATATATTCATTAATTTTTATAATCTATCTTTGGTATTTTAAGGTTATCCAACCAAACATACAATTTTAAATTTTCAAAAGAAGAGTATTTTCTTTTGAAAAATACATGCATTTATGACTATCATCAAAATGCATCCCATTCATTTTTTTCATGATGTAAAGAGAAAATGTCAAGGTGATAAAAGCAAGTATTATACAATGAATTCAGAAGCACAAAAGGAAGTAGTTTTGGTTTCTTGCTTCCTTCACTGTCTGAATCCTTGCGTAGCTCGCTTTACAGAACAGTGTTTCCGGCAAGTCAGCTTCAAAATAAAACTTTGTATTTAGAGTTATTATAGTTCTTGAAAGTGGAATCATCATACTGGCAATTTTTTAGGATAGATTTGCATTAATATTTTAGCATTACAATTATGATACCATTAATGCAAAAACTCTTAAAATACATTTCAAAAGAAATCTATAACTAATAAACGTAACAATATTCAAAATGACTCACAAATTATAAAAACGATTCTGCTTTCACAGCAGAAATTGTTCCCTCAGTGGAAGGTTTCCTAATGACTCACCTGTTCTATATCTATATCCTTAGAATGAACCTTCTAAAACACATGATCACATTAGCTGACTGCCTAAAGACTGGATATTTCCTCACTGTATTTGCACCAAGTTGGAACTGTTTTCTGGGCATTAAAACCTCCACAATGTGGCCTCCTTTTGGCCTCTGTTTTTCATGGACTCTCCATTTTAACTTCATGCTCTAGTCCCATATGACTGGGTAAGAATCCCTAAACACTCTCTTCCCATCCCTATACCTACTGTTTCTTAAGAAATAAAAATGATTTTTTACATTTATTGTATTTAACCACCTGAGGAGCCACTGTACAAAGTGTTTTCCATACAGACCCCTCATTTAATCTTACCCCAAATTCTGATGGGAGTGTGTGTACGAGCTTCACATTATACACAAAGAAACTGAGAGTGAGAGATGAGCAGAGACTGCCAGAAGTTACCCTTCGTGTGATTTCAAAGTTCACTCGTGTAATTCACTCTGACATAATGTTTACCATCTGCATGCTTTCATTCGGCTATGGATTTTGCGCTAAAGGAGAACAGAGAGGGAGCAGTAAGGTCTGTCCTTTCCTTCCAAGCAGAACTGTTACCTCTCCTATGCTCCTGGTGCCCTTTGGGGTTCCAGGATGTTGGTTACTTATATATTCATACCCCTTGGCAGAATGGGGCCTCCTAGAGGCTGGAGAGAACTGTTGTAGCCTTAGTGAAAGTGAAAGTCACTCATTATGTCCGACTCCTTGTGACCCCATGGACTATACAGTCCATCGAATTCTCCAGGCCAGAATACTGGAGTGGGTAACCTATCCCTTCTCGGGGGATCTTCCTGACCCAGGAATTAAACCAGGGTCTCCTGCATTGCAGGCAGATTCTTTACCAGCTGAGCTACCAGGGCTTCCCTGGTAGCCTCTTAATCCCCCAGCTGATGGTCACATCAGAGGCGATCTATAAGTGAGGACTGTCCTATTTTACATCTTAAGTGTTCATCAGATTCAATTCATGACTTTATCTTCCTGCCAAGCTATTCTTCTGAAACTTACACATTTACTTTCTAAAAAGCTAGTTCTTGTGAATACATTAGTGTGGTTCAGTTGCTCAGTCGTGTTTGACTCTTTGCGACCCCATGGACTGCAGCATGCAAGGCTTCCCTGTCCATCACCAACTCCCGGAGCTTGCTCAAACTCATGTCTACCGAGTCGATGTGAATATATTAAGTGCATGCTTTTTTTTGTTTTGTTTTTTTTTTCCCTTTTAAAATATCTGGCAGTATTATTTGTAAATATTGAATCTGAATGTGTGTATGTTTGGTATTACTTATAAATTTGTAATTTATAACACAGCCATTCAATGTTCAAAAGACAGCTACCTACAAGATTGGCCTCAACTCCTAGGGGGCATACTTTTCCTCAGTGGCAATTGCCCTTCCCTTAGTCACTCTCAACTCTCAACTTCACAGGATGCTCCTACCCTATCCCTGCAGTGAGTCTCCACTTCTGGAAACAAGATGGCACTGAGCTGCTTATATGAGCCTGTCCACACACCCTCCTGCATAGCACCCACAATCCAATGGGAATGGTGGGTTTCCCTTTGTAAGGAGCCATAAGGCACATCATATGCCCATCTCTGAGCTGGCTCCAGCCAAGATTTTATAAATGCAGCGGTGTTGTATTTGAATGAACTTTTCCTTATGCAAGCCTTGAAGACTTTTCCCTTGAGCGTCACTAAAAAACAGCTACGATTTGTATTCACTGTGCATGTTGAGAAGTTAATCTTATGAATAAGGGATGAAGATTTGGTGAAGAACAAAAAAGACCACAACAAATTATCTACTAAACAGCAGAATCAGGTAAAATGTTCACTAATTTTTTTGCTGCCAACTCAGTTTCTAAAACCATTAAGTGGCCATAGGTTTTGTTTCCCTCTCAGGAAAAAAAAAGAAAAAAAAGGACCACTACTACAAAGAGACGGAAGAGAAAACAAAGCTTCTTGAGAGCCAGGACTAATCTTCCATTTCATTGTTTCACAGAATGCCTGATTCACAACAGATGTTGAATTAACATTTAGCTGTTTGAAAATGTATTTGCTTTTAATATAAAAGTCTATTATCTTGTTTGTAAAATAGAAGAGCGGTTTTAAAGTTGGTGACTTTTCCCACATATATCTAACTTGCTTTCATTATGGCAAAATCACTCCATATGCATTTTAAAGACCTTGCTCGGTTTTCTTTCAGTGTTTCAACTGAAGAAGGTTAACTTATTTTTTTTTAATAGGAAAAGACTATGATCCCTTTGAAAAAGATAATCTCTATCAGAAGGCAAACTGAAATTCGATTTCACACTAAAATCCAGTACACAATAAAAATGGAGCCAAAACTTGGTGTGAGCTTAATGAAAAGTCTTCTGCTGGAGAAGAAACAATTAATGAGCTTTCATGCAATTCAAGAGGCTCATTCTCCCTGTAACTTATATTTCTCTCACTTATTCTCTCATCTTCAACCGTACAGATGGAGAGATTTAAAAAGCTAGACTGGAGGGCATGAAGTACATACTACCTTTCTAATTCTCCTTTTAACTTTAGCAAGGAAAAGGAAAAAGAATCTTACATTCAGAAATGTAAGATTTAAAGAACTATTTCAACCTTTTCTGGTTTTGAGATCCAGAAAGTGATCAAGTGGGGCTGACTCACAGCTGGTCATGCAGGTCATGCCAGTGTTTTCATCCTAACTCCATTTCAAGACTACTGTTTGTGACCCTTGTGCTTCTTCACTAACAGAGTATCACTGTTTTATTTTTTAAACAGAATAGACATTTTCAGTTTTTTTAAAACTACTTCAAGAGTATTAAAGTAATATCTTTCTCATTTATAGTAAAGATAAATCAGTAGAAACTTGCCATTCTCTCCTTGAATTAAACCATATATTGTGGAAATGTCACAACTTAGCCAGGAGGGTAGCAATTTCTAAATGCACATGAAATAACCTAAATGTCCATCAATGGATAAAGATGTGGTACATATACATCATGAAATTTTATTCAGCTATAAAAAAGAATGAAATAATAAAATTTGCAGCAAAATGGATAGATCTAGAGCTTGTCATACTGAGTGAAGACAGAAAAAGACACATCAGGTGATATTGCTTATATGTGAAATCTAAAAAAAAAAAATGGTACAAATAGAACCTATTTACAGAAACAAATTGAGTCACAGATGTAGAAAACAGACTAAAGTTTGCCAAGGGAGAAAGGGAGGGCTGGATAAATTAGGAGGTTGGGATTGATGTATATACACTATATGTAAAATAGATAACTAATAAAGATGTACTATAGAGCACTGCTGCTGCTGCTGCTAAGTCGCTTCAGTCGTGTCCGACTCTGTGCGACCCCATAGACGGCAGCCCACCAGGCTCCCCCGTCCCTGGGACTCTCCAGGCAAGAACACTGGAGTGGGTTGCCATTTCCTTCTCCAATGCATGGAAGTGAAAACTGAAAGTGAAGTCGCTCAGGCGTGTCCGACCCTCAGCGACCCCATGGACTGCAGCCTGCCAGGCTCCTCCATCCATGGGATTTTCCAGGCAAGAGTACCGGAGTGGGGTGCCATTGCCTTCTCCAACTATATAGCACAGGGAACTCAATTCTCTGTAATGACCTATATGGGAATAGAATCTAAAAAAGAGTGGATATATGTACGTGTATAACTGACTGACTTTGCTGTACACCTGAAACTACACAACACTGTAAATCAACTGTACTCCCATAAAAGTTAATTTTAAAATGCACACACAATTCTTAAATGGAAATGAAAAACCAAGTCAGAGTAGGGCCTATGAACAAAGCAGATACTTGGACAGCTGGTGACCATACACGTGAAAACTACAGTTATCTGAAGTGCAGAGACAGGTATCTGAGGAAGACAGTCTTTGAATAAGGAAGATTTAACGTCTTTAAGGTGGAGAAGGAAATGAAAACCCACTCCAGTATTTTTACCTGGGAAATCCCATGGACAGAGCAACCTGGTGGGCTACAGTCCATGGGATCGCAAAGACTTGGACACAACTTTGCGACTAAACAACAACCACCACCTCTTTAAGGACACAAATGTTTTTCTTTAAATGATTAGTACTGAAAAATCTTAATTAAGATATGTCTATGTACTTCCTGGTCTTAGCAAGCATCCTGGGTAAAATACAGTCTTCCTTAGACCAGACACCTTGCAGTTTCTCAGGGTCTGGATGAGTTCTCTATGGGGACTAGAGTCCAGAGAGAAAGTGGAATACAACATGATACATGTCTACCTCTCCCAAGTCATTACTGCAAACATTAAAACAACATCTCCAATACCTGATGCTGGTAATATTTGCTTCTTTCTCCTAAGAGTAAAATGCAGCATGAAAAAATGACAATTTTATTGGCTGGATAATAAACCAATTAGGATTTTAGTTAATACAGTAACTGGCACATACCCAATAACTGTTTATTGAATAACTGATGGGGCTTGATAGACTTGCTACTCCATAGAGAGACACCGTGATAGAAAAGGAAATGAAAGCTTAAACCTGGAGGACAGTAATGTATGCACTTATTGATAGCTATGTTTTAATATATATTTTTAAGTGACAACTTATGCAATTATGTTATAAACTCCTAGAATGCATTTGCCAAGGTTCTTGGTCCTCTATTACTTGCCAGGCCTGACTCAGAAGGTGCTTCATACATGTTTATTTAATAAATGAACAGAAGAATGAATGAGCCTACTGATTGATTACCTAAATCCAGAGTCCACTGAATTTAAATGAATGTATAAGAATGCAGATGAAACTGAAAACTCTGAGATTTTATTTTTCTTTGTTTCATTCAGTAAATATTTATTAAAGACCACTATCTGCATAGAGTATTGAAGGAAGCAGCTCTCTCTCTCTCTCTCCTCCCTCCTTCTGGGGATTACATTCTAGTAGGTACAGAATATAAAGGTATTAACAAAAATAATCCATTGTGGGAATTATTATAAAGGAAACAAGTTGTCTTCTATGACTGAGTGGAGTATGAGTTTATGGGAAACAGTTTTAAAATGAGCAGTCAGGGAAGCTCCCCTGAGGAGGAAGTGACATTTAAACCAAGTCTCCAGTTATAAGAAGAGTAGTGGGGAGCAGGTGTGAAGGTCCTGAAGAGTTTGTAACTAAAACAAGACCAGGTGGTTGAGGGATAATGAGCTGTAGACACGAGTCAAGCAAGGACAAGAAGGAAGATCACGCCAGGCCTGAGAGGTCAGGCATTCCACGCTATCCTGGCCGCATCCCACGTGGCTTTAATTAGGGAAGCGACAATGGAGGTGATAATGATAGGAAGCATGGCAGCTGCCATTTAATGAGCACCAGTGCAGTATATATAAGGGATTGAATGAGAGACCTCACGCTAAACGTTCTAACATCATTAGTCATTTACTCTTCACATCAAACCACAGAAGCACAGATAATTACCCTTTCTGTTTACAGAAGAGCAAATTGAGTCTCGAAAGGTTTAGTTAATCTGCTCAAGATTGCAGCCAGGATATGTGACATCATCTAGTTTCTGACTTGAAAATGGTTCTCGAAATGTTTTGTTGGAGAGGAGAGAGGATCAGGGAGGTCAGCTGGGCGTTTGTGTAGTGGCTCAGGTGAACATGAGAGTATGGGTGTGAACAGGTGGTGACAAGGAGGCAGAGGATTCTAGAAGGAATACACCTGTTTGCTGATGGGTTTAGGGGGGGAATGAATAAGGGAGACTAGAATGGATGGTCTGCCATTTAATGACATAGCAAAGAGCAGGGGAGAAACAGGTGTGAAACAGCCTGGCCCTGTTTTTTATGTGGTCAAGTGAGTAGAGAATGGTGTCTATGTTTTTAAATGGTGAACAAAAGCTTTTAAAAGAATAATATTTTGTGACCTGAGAACACTGTGTAAAATTCAAGTTTCAGGTTCCACAAATACTTGTTGGGAGACAGTCATTCTCATCTGTTTATGTATTTCCTATGCCTGTTTTTGAGTGACAATGGCACAATTGAATAGGCTGCATGGCCAAAAATACTATCAAGCCCTTTATGGAAGAATCTTGCAGACCCCAATTCTCGTGCAATATCCTATTTGGTAAGAGAAGATTAATGACATTTTGTCAATAAAACTTATATCAGTGACTCTTTTTCCCCAAATAGAGTGGTAGTAATTGGAAAACCTTTGAATCCATTCTGTCTAAAGCCTATTTTCTACATTGCTAAACATTTTTAAATGCAAAAAAACAACAAAAACCCACAAACAGTTTTAGGTAGACTTTTTAAAGACCTCTAAATAATGAGGACTCTATCAGACACTGCTGTTTTAAAGTGAGACTATTTATTTAGCTTGAGGCCAGTGATTTTAGCTCTAGTCGGGTTTTGTTATGACATATCTATATGTAAACTATAAATTATGCATCATTCATAAATTATACATATAATACATTAAAAACCAGCTGCCCAAGAAGCAAAAGTAGCTAATATTTCTTGACCAAATGGAAAAATTATTGACGCTAGGGCAGGAATAATTTGCCATTTCACCCGTCAGTTGCCTTGAAGATCATCTTTCTACAATTTCCTGTCCCTTAATGGATATAGTGTTACTTGAAACTCACAGTAGATCATTAGCAGTGTCTAAGTGCCCTAGTGTGAGCTCTGAATGGCTGTAAATTTGCTTCAGTTGCTCATAGGTGGATTTGGTAATGCTAACTTAAAGGCAAACTCAGCTGTCTAAATATGCAGATCTATGATGCTGTAGGATATTATAGTAAAACATTTGCAACACACTTCTGTGATGTGAATAAATAAGATAGGGAGAAAGAGTGCATGGTATTCAGAATTGTTTGTTATTACTTTTAAGTTATGGAAAGACCTAAAATAAATACATATCTTATTACTCATGGTTTAGCTACAAACTGAGGATTCAAAAGTAGTTTTAAAAGTCAGTGTTTTCTTTCTTATGTTGAGTGTCCTGTAATGTAAACAAAGGATATTTTCACAAAGTTACTCACGTATATTTCCAGATTAAAACCAAGGTCATAACAAGATCATTACTATGGTCAAGAAATAGTATCAATAGAGTTAAAAAAATGAATTCTGGAGATAAGACACTCTGAGTTCAAATCCTGCTGCTGACTTACAGTGAAGCCTTCGACCCCTTGGCTGTCTGCAAAGTCAAGAAATCCCTCTTAATTTCAAATTCCTCATCTGGAAAGCCAGGACAATAACAATAATAGATACTAATTCAAAGGATTACATGAAGAAATGTAAAACGCTTAACTCAGTGCCTAGCACAAATGTTCAATTACAGTTATTTTGGAAAGATATATTCATGAATCCAGAGGTACTCTTTTGTGATCTTATGGGTTTTACGCAGCTTCTTGGTAAATGCTTAGAGGAAGAATTGGTAGCAGTTCCTTGCATAGTATTCCCTATGATAAAATTCACCTGTTTGACCCAGTGATAGGCAGCAAACCTACAGGACTACATTTGCAAAGGTAAAGGTGTGAAAAGGGACTAGAGGATGACCCAGTCTAGCATGAACACTGTTGGGCTCCAAGACGTGCCTCCCTTAAAATGACTGAGGAGCCCACACTCAGGCTCCCCTCTGTGAGTGAGGGATGCTTATGTGGAAGAGGTATGATTATGACTGTACAGGGGACACAGAACAACCCCAGGCTGGCGGCTCTGGGGTGGGAACTTCAAGAACAGATGGCTGGAACTTCTCTGGTGGTCCAGTGGTTAGAGTCCACCTGCCAACGCAGGGGACACAGGTTCAGTCCCTGGTCTGGGAAGGTCCCACAGGCTATGGAGCAACTAAGCCAGTACACCACAAGTACTGGGCCTGCGTGCCTGCAGCCTGTGCTCCACAACAAGAGGAGCCGCCACAGTGAGGAGCCTGCCCGCGGCAAGTAAGAGTAGACCCTCCTCACTAGAACGAGAGAAAGCTTGTGTGTAGTAATGAAGACCCAGAGCAGCCAATACATAAACCATTTTTTTAATATAAAAAAGAACATACAGTTATTTCATAATCTCCTTCTGTTGCAATCAGGCAAATCCCAATCACCTACATATGGTGGGGCCAGCTTTCACTGTGATCTCTGCACTTAACATCCAAGAGAAAACAGTCAATATAGTCTTCGGGAATTATCTCTAAAAAACACACACAGTCATTCCACAGGTCATGCTGAACATATGTGGTGGCCTTTTGGAATATTCTACCAAGGGCACCAATGATAGAGGATGTGTTTAGAACATGTGGCAGGCATAAACTTTGAGTAACAGATAAATCTGATTTTGTGAGTTGAGTCTAGCAATTTCTAGTATGTTGTCTCAAAGAGGACAAGGAGAATCTTCATGCTCCTGTGAGTTGCAGTTACATGAAGGGCACACAGTAGCCGAAGGTCACACCGAGAAATTTGAAAAGAATGCCTACCTCGACATGGTAGGTTGAGGGTGAGAAAGGACACCGGCAAACTTTACAGATCTGGTTGCTACTCTCTGCATGGCAGCAAGGAATAAAAAGAGTGGGAGTACTACTGAGCTCGTGCTCTTGAGCCTTGAGCAGCAACTATTGAGTCCACATGCTGCAACCACTGAAGCCCGTGGCCCTACAGCCCGTGCTCTGTAACAAGAGAAGCCACCGCTAGAAGCCCAACAATGAAGACTCAAAACAGCTAAAAATAAATAAGCAAATATGTGCATCTTAAAAATAAAAGAGAGAGAGAGCAAGGATGGGTGGAACCCAAGCCCGTCCCTCATCAGCTGTCACTTCAGGTATGTTCAGAGTACCATCCTCTGCATTCCGAAAGGGAAGAGTGGCCATGACATTCTGTGCTACCGCAAATGGTTAGCTTCCCTGTGGTAGGCAGAAAAATGGTCCCCCCAAAATATCAGGTCTTAATTCCTGGAACCCCTAAATGATACCTTATTTGGAAAAAGGGTCATCACAGTTGTGATTTAAATGAAGGATCTTGTAATGGGAAATTTTTCCTGTATTATTAATATGTGGGTAGACATTCATAAATATATATACATATTCATAAGTATCCTTATAAGAGGCAGGAACGGTGAGCTTTTGTGCACCATGAGAAGAAAGTGATGTGAAGGCAGAAGCAAAGATTAAAGTGATGTGGTCACAAGCCAAGGGATGCCAGCAGCCACCAAAATCTGGAAAAGGCAAGGAATGATTGTCCCCAAGAGCCTCCAGAGAGACCGTGGCACTGCCAATGCTGAGCTTGTGACATGATACTTGACTGAGTCTGGTCAAATTGATTTCATACTGCAAGGCTTCAGAACTGTGAGAAAACTAATTTCTCTTGTTCTAAGCCATCCATTTTGTGGTAGTTTGTTATGCCCACTACAGGATATTAACACAACATCATCACAAGTTTTACTGTCACTAATTACTACAGATTTCCTTGACTCTATCACTATAGATTTCCTTGATTCTACTCATTGTTTGCTTCTTCCTGAACTCATTCTCAGACATTACAAAATTATTATTTTCCTTTCTGTTCAGTTAGATGATGCGGTGTGTGCCACTGTACACATGATTTCGTTGACTCATCTTCAGGATGCTATGTTATGGAAACAATGCATATCAGTCACCAGTGAAGTTCCCAAACAAATTATTTCTCTTCACAGAATAAATATTTATCAAATGGCATGCCAATTAAGTCAAGTAATTATACCCTTAAGAAATGCAGTTTTCAAATTCATTAGCTCAAAACTGCATACTACAGATGTTCAAGTTTTAATGTGTATCTATCTGGAAAATGATTCAGCTGAGTCACACAAAGAAGACAAAATATAATAAACTATTTGAATATTTATAACATTGTGTTTGTCTTTTACTGTTGGAGTTTATGTGCATAGAATCAAACTCAGAGAATAACTGAAATGAGTGATGAAATAATGTAGAGTTCTCCCAGGGAGTAAAAAGCTGCTCTGAGACACTTATGTGAGCACCATAATGTAAATCAACTCCTTCACTGTTCCAAATGGTACCCTAGTGACCAGAAAGGTACATTAAGCATCCGAGAGTATGCGTCACTAGGGAAGATGCTCTTGTACTGGTTCAATATTTCATCTGTGGGTACAGTAACACTGAAAAGCCATATTTCATAAAATTTCCAAGAAGTCTGACTTTAAAATGACTATGTCTGCCTCTCTAGAACAGCTAACAGTTTCCTCTCCTGTAAAATGAAGGAGTTGGACCTGGGTATCTCTCTTCTATTTCTAATGTTCTATGCGAAGAAGATGCTGATGCAGTGTGACTACCCTGGTATTTGAGGGAGTTAATCAAAGTTTCAAATGGACAGACCAGGTGGTGCCATGACTTAGCAAGGAAAAGTAACCAGAATAAGCATCTGAGTATGGACAGTTCAAGTGCAGGGTTGTGACTAGTTTCTAGGTGCTTCTTTTACAGGATAAAGCCTTTTCTGTAATCTTCACAAAGACATAATATTTGTCATATACAAGTGTATCTCTTCTGTTAATTTCATTCAGGCTACATCAAACGTGCTTTTAAACAATGAGCTGTGTAGTCACTTGGCATAATCTTGTCCTCAGTTGACATGTTTACTTATTTTTATCCAGCCAACATGAGCTCATTTCTCATGCTGGGTGGAATGTAAGCCTCACAAGTGCAAAAGCAGAGATCCAATTCTTTCACATCCTTAGAGATTATCTCATAAACCAAGGTTTTGTATAGAGCTCCAAGAGCTGCCTAACACTGAAGGCTTAGCTCTGCAGAAAAATACACAAAAAATTTGAATTTTCAGACAAAAACCGGAAAATAAAAAACCCCTGTGTTAAAAAAAGATGGAGTTTTGAAAGTTACATGAAATTTAAAAGTTTGAAATTTTATAGGGAATTTAAAAATAGGCAATGTTACTAATTTAAAGCTTTGGGGGATGAATAGCTAAAATGTCAAAGGTAAGTAAGTTTTTTACATATTGTAGCATATTTGTATTATTTTGAAATGACTTCTAAAAATGTTTTAAATCAAAGTTTGACCAACATCAGGTCATTTGAATGCCCATGTCTAAAAACAAGCCTCACAGTCTGGCTTTTCTGTTTCAGGAAGTATGAACTTTATCAGAAGAGAAGTAAGAAGGATTCAGAGCCTCCTTTGCTTGCCGGCTTCTCCTGACAACTTTGATCCAGGTGTTGCCTGATGTGCCCGTTTGATCGTGCAAAGATTAGAGATAAGCTTCAGGGTTGTGAAGGATGACGGTTTCTTCTATCTTCAAGTATTTTCTTGCATCTCAAGCAATTCTGCCCATCAGCTCCTCACACAGACAAATTTTGTTTTCAATGTGTCATTCTATTTGCATACCAAAATTATTTAAATATTAATGCAACTGGTAAATCTATAACTGTTGTTTTGATAAGCTCTAGTTTTAAAAACTTCAGCATACCAAAAAGCTATTGTATGCATATGTCATGTTTATATGTATATAATCTCCAATTCATGAAACTGCATGAACACCGGAAAAAGGAATTATTTTAAAAGCTCTTAAATATTTTAGTTCTCCTTCTAGCACCTTCTACAAAAACAAAGATAAAAACTACAATAGCCAACAAAGCAGAATAGAACAAACGCCAACCAAAAGAAAACCTTCTAGACTGTCCTCTAATATTCTGAATTACAATTCAGAGAAACCAAAGGTACTGAATTAATATTACAGAAACTGTTTCCTTGAAGTTATGAGGTATATGCAATATTCTATTTCCCGACCTATAAAATGAAGTGTTACTTTTTGGTAATGAATTACCTCTGACTCTCAAGCATCTTTACATTGTAGACTAGGTTCTCTTGCTAGCTATGTGACCTGGAGGGTGGTTATTTAACTTCTCTGTGCTTCAGTTACCCCATTTATAAAATGGAGTTATATTAAGTATCAAGTGTATTCCTCATATGGTTTTATGGAATCAGGCATATGTAAGCACCTCCATCTCCTTTGCTACAAAATCCTATGGACATTTTATACTATTTAATTACTGCCTGTGACCTAATTAGCATATAATCATATATTTATTCAATATAATACTATCATAATCATATTTCAAAGAGATTTTGAAATATTTTGACTCAATGATATAAAATATTTTGAAAAGCCTTCATCCAGGGAAGTTTTATTCCCATTATTATCTCCTATTTCTAATAAAACCCATCTACCCACAAGTCCTCAATATAACCAGTCATGTTTCTACTGCAGCCCAGTACTGCCTTAGCAAGTTCAAATCTAGTTTCAGTTCAGTTCAGTTCAGTCGCTCAGTCGTGTCTGACTCTTTGCGACCCCATGAATCACAGCACACCAGGCCTCCCTGTCCATCACCAACTCCCGGAGTTCTCTCAGACTCATGTCCATCGAGTCGGTGATGCCATCCAGGCATCTCATCCTCTGTCGTCCCCTTCTCCTCCTGCCCCTAATCCCTCCCAGCATCAGGGTCTTTTCCAATGAGTCAACTCTTCGCATGAAGTGACCAAAGTATTGGAGTTTCAGCTTCAGCATCAGTCCTTCCAATGAATACCAAGGACTGATCTCATTTAGGATGGACTGATTGGATCTCCTTGAAGTCCTTCTCCAACACCACAGTTCAAAAGCATCAATTCTTTGGCACTCAGCTTTCTTCACAGTCCAACTCTCATATCCATACATGACCACTGGAAAAACTATAGCCTTGACTAGACGGACCTTTGTTGGCAAAGTAATGTCTCTGTTTTGAATATACTATCTAGGTTGGTCATAACTTTCCTTTCAACATATCTAGTTTACTAGCTAACTAATAACCCAGAGTCTCTTTAGAGAATTTCCAAACCTCCTACTTTCATCACCTAAAATGAATATCTTTCCTTGTTGGTAAATACATGGATTTCAGAAAACTATTTGCTGGTGAGCCTTGTTTTTCTAATTTAGGTTTTAATTAATTTCCTCTCCACCTTACTCCATTATTTACATTCTTCTCCTCTGTGTTTGCAATACTTTCTAAGGAATAACATCAACATTTTAAATTATACATTTGTTGACTGCATTCTTTAGGTAATTAAAATGTTAAAAAAGATAAGACTCAACTGGAGGCCTGGCGTGCTGTGATTCATGGGGTCACAAAGAGTCGGACACGACTGAGCGACTGAACTGAACTGAACTGATGACCCTTTTAGCATTTCTCTGAATGTTTAATCAACCATTACACATATCACTAATTGAGATAAATTTTCATTTTCAGCTTTCATTTAAATCATGAAAATAATGGGGATAGATTTTTCCCTAGATAGATCCAATGCATATATATTAACACATAATGTTAACAAATATCTGAGTAACTATCAGTTTTTAATTTAGATGATTCCATTACAGTTATATAATTAATCTAAAAATACAATTAAAATTAAAATTGACTGTCATTCAGACACTGCAATCAGAAATCATTAAAAATGGCCTTAGGTGAGGTATTACTACTAAGTGATCACTAAAATAGAACTGAATTAAAATTTAAAAATAAAAAGCTTTAATTTCAAAAGGTTGTACATAAAAATGATAGGCTTTTAAAAAACACACTTGTGTCTTAGAATCTTCCAGGAATATAATTAAACCCAGCATACACTGACCAAGTCTTGCTGCAGGTACAGAGTAAAAGTGAACAGAAAATTGGGGAGTTCAAATAGAAACTTAAGTCCTCAACAGATTCTAATTCTACCACTTAACTGAAAAGTTCAACTCACCAATTACCAAGGCCAATATCAGTAAGAACAACACATTGATATTTTGTGTCTGATCTTTGTGGCAGACAGTTTGATTATCAAATGTATAAAATAGGTAGTTTCACAAAAAATCAATGCCTTCACTTTGGTGCTAGGTGTCTTGCAAATAAAATAAATACAAAATCCCAAGAATGGAGCTGGGCTCATGAGGAAATAAACAAGCAAACATGAAAAGCAGACACATTAAGCATGCTCCACTTTGAGTTGTTTGGCTACTTGCTGCTGCTAAGTTGCTTCAGTCGTGTCCGACTCTGTGAGACCCCATAGACGGAAGCCCACAAGGCTCCCCCATCCCTGGGATTCTCCAGGCAAGAACACTGGAGTGGGTTGCCATTTCCTTCTGCAATGCATGAAAGTGAAAAGTGAAAGTGAAGTCGCTCAGTCGTGTCCAACTCTTAGCGACCCCATGGACTGCAGCCCACCAGGCTCCTCCATCCATGGGATTTTCCAGGCAAGAGTACTGGAGTGGGGTGCCATTGCCTTCTCTGGTTTGGCTACTTAGTTACATTCAATTTTGCATCCATTTCTCTTTTCATATGATTGATTTAGGGGTTACATTAAAAATATCAGTTCACCAAATGATGTGTTCTATTTGTCATCACAAAACCATCTAAACATCTGGTAAAACATCTCTTAACACATTTTCCATAAGTGTTAAACTGGTACTTTCCCTATGTTCAGTTCCAAGTGGATGAGACCCATACTAATTCATATAGCAAGTACCACTGTAAGGAAGCTTTCCCTCATTCAGTTCATTTCAGTCACTCAGCTGTGTCTGACTCTTTGTGACCCCATTATGGAAAGAACCCCATCTTTCCCTCATTATGTGACACTAATTAGCTCATATAGTAAAAGGTTCCATTTTAGCAATCTTGATACACACAGCTAATTGGGATGGTAAATTCTGTCATATTTTATAAGCAAAGCTGTCATTGGATATAGTCGGTTTTTTGACAGTGCTTTTAATATTCAGTTGGTAAAACCACAGAAAAAATATTTTTTTTCAAATGTCTTACCACTGATATAGTTCAATTGCTATTTATTATTTTTTCTATAGTGAACTTCATTAATGAAATGTTCCACCATTCAGCTTCTCATTGTTAAAGGCAGAGACATTGATTGCATACATGGAAACTTGACAGAGCCAATAGGAGCATTGTTATTTATTTTACCTTAATGCTAAATATGTCCCTAATTTTCTCTTTAAGAGCTCATACATTGACTCTGTGGCCCTTTTTAAGAGCTGTATAATCCTAAGTATTTAATCCTGTGATCATGTTTATCTTTGAATAACAGTCACCATCCCCCCACCACTTCTGCTGTCATAACCATCATGTTTCCATGGAAACTGGAGAAAGAATGAAAAGGTAAAACACCTCCTTTTTAGTTCTAAGTTGACAGTGTAGTTTTTATTAGGAGCCTCAATTACTCAGACTATAAGAATATAGAGAGTGGTTTCATAAATTATACAGGATAATAGTTGATCTTTTATAAATTAGACACCATGCTTCTAGCTAAAGGAGCTTAACCCTTTCTGTTGAGAATTAATTATTTGAAGAAGACATTTGGAGGAGTTTTTTTTTTCCTTCTTCTTTCCATTTTATTGTATTGCTCAAATTTTCTATTACCATGTAAAATAAACTAAGCAAAAATTAAAATGTTCTTTACAAATAACTAGTTATTTGTTATACATAAATGTATCTTAATCTTTAGTGCTGCTGCTGCTAAGTCACTTCAGTTGTGTCCGACTCTGTGTGATCCCATAGATGGCAGCCCACCAGGCTCCGCCATCTCTGGGATTCTCCAGGCAAGAACACTGGAGTGGGTTGCCATTTCCTTCTCCAATGCATGAAAGTGAAAAGGGAAAGTGAAGTCGCTCAGTCGTGTCTGACTCTTAGCAACCTTATGGACTGCAGCCTTCCAGGCTCCTCCATCCATGGGATTTTCCAGGCAAGAGTACTGGAGTGGGGTGCCACTGTCTTCTCCTAATCTTTACTAAATATCATCAAACGCATACAGCAAAGTTTTAGATACATATTTACAATTAAAAAAATTTTTAATGTACAAAGGAGGATTTAGAGATGTTTTATAATTATAAAATCTCTTTGGGGCTTTGTCCAAAGCATTGATTACTTCCTACATTTTGCTGCTCTAAAAATAACCATAAATTAAAAGAAGCAACCAATTTTAACTTAAATATAAGTTAACTGCCATTTGAACCACTGAAGAGATGCAGAGGAAATTGGTTATAATGCTTGCTTCCATCAAGGAAGATTTACTTCTTGCTCTGTACATATTTTAAATTATTTGATTTTTTTAAATATAGGTATTAGTTACTTAAAGAGAAATGCAGTCTCTTGAAATAAATGTTCTTGCTAATAAAAAGTCTTCAACAGTATGTGAACCGTGAACTTCCAGATGTTCAAGGTGGATTTAGAAAGGGCAGAGGAACCAGAGATCAAAATGGAACCAAAGATCTAAATGTTGGATCATCGAAAAAGTGAGAGACTTCCAAAAAACCATCTACCTTTGCTTTATTGACTATGCCAAAGGCTTTGACTGTGTGGATCATAACAACTGTGAAAAATTCTTAAAGAGATGGGAATACCAGACCACATGACCTGCCTCCTAAGAAATCTATATGCAGGTCAAGAAGCAACAGTTAGAAGTGGACATGGAACAACAGACTGGTTCCAAATCAGGAAAGGAGTATGTCAAGGCTGTAAATCGTCACACTGCTTATTTTACTTATATGCAGAGTACATCATGGGAAATGATGGACTGGATGAAGCACAAGCTGGAATCAAGATTGCTTGGAGAAATATCAATAACCTCAGATATGCAGATGACACCACCCTTATGGCAGAAAGTGAAGAAGAACTAAAGAGCCTCTTGATGAAAGTGAAAGAGGAGAGTGAAAAAGTTGGCTTAAAGCTCAACATTCAGAAAACTAAGATCATGGCATCTGGTCCCATCACTTCATGGCAAATAGATGGGGAAACAATGGAAATAGTGACAGATTTTATTTTTTTGGTCTCAAAAATCACGACAGATGGTGACTGAACCCATTAAATTAAAAGACACTTGCTTCTTGGAAGAAAAGCTATGACCAACCTAGACAGCATATTAAAAAGCAGAGACATTACTTTGCCAAGAAAGGGCCATCTAGTCAAAGCTATGCTTTTTCCAGTAGTCGTGTATAGATGTGAGAGTTGGACTATTAAGAAAGCTGAGTGATGAAGAATTGATGCTTTTGAAATGTGGTGTTGGAGAAGACTCTTTGAGTCCCTTGGACTGCAAGGAGATCCAACCAGTCCATCCTAAAGGAGATCAGCCCTGAGTGTTCATTGGAAGGACTGATGTGGAAGCTGAAACTCCAATACTTTGGCCACCTGATGCGAAGAACTGACTCATCTGAGAAGACCCTGATGCTGGGAAAGATTGAAGGTGGGAGAAGAAAGGGATGACAAGGGATGACATGGTTGGATGGCGTCACCAAGTCAATGGGCATGACTTTGAGTAAACTCCAGGTGTTGGTGATGGACAGGGAGGCCTGGCATGCTGCAGTCCATGGGGTCGCAGAGTGGGACATGGCTGAGCAACTGACCTGACCTGAACTGAAAATAAAAAGTCATGGAATTAAAAGTGGTTTAAGCAGTTGAGTGAAGTATTAGGATTTTACTATGTGGCTTTTCACAGAGAAAATAGAGACAGCTTCTTTTGCTTTGCCCACAACAGAAATGAGGGGCATTTTCTAAAGTGGGGCATTTTTCCTCAGTGTTTTCTCTACAGAGAGAGAGAACCGGACAAATAACTGAGAACATGGACGCATTTGTTTCTCCTAGAGAAATTGCTGGAAATCACCCTTAACTTTTGGTGCTTCCTGCTCACTAAAGGATTACAGGCTAAAAACAAAAAACTTTGAAGTTCATTACAACAACAAAATTAAATCTTGGCAAAGACTGAAATAAGTGGAAACATAAGTGACATGGATATTGTAAAGCTTTTGCCCTAATCAACTGATAGGGAAGCTGTTTGGGTAAAAGTTAAAAAGGAAAAAAAAAAAATCTGTGGCTTATTATGTTTCCTAAAACAATGCTGTGGTCTTGGTCTCCTTAAAACCTAAAAGAAGAAAATTTCTAATTCGAAATAACTTCGACATCCACACAAATACATAATTTTTTTTATACAAATATTGAGTATCTTGGCAAGCCACCAACTCTATGAAGCCTCTTGTATTTATTGGCCTCTGGAAAAATTTATTTTAATTTATTTGGTATTACAAGCTAAGTTCTCATCTTTGACTTCCTCCTAAAATAATAAAAAGTCCCTTTGAGCTATGAACTTAGATAAAAATCTTGATGTGAATATTATTCTTAAGGAATCATATATCTTGTTTCTAACAATGTGCTACTATCTTAGAATAAGATGGGAATGGTGAAGATTATACAGAGCATGTTGTGAGTTAAATAATGTGCTTATTACAAAAATGATTCACATACTTTTTCTACTAAGATCTTGAAGCAAGCAGACCTAGTAGCAGTAACCACTCTGATCACCATTTCTAGCTAAGAGGAACCATGATTCCTTGAGAAAAGGCTGATTTCAGGTTCAGAGGAGGAAATGCACACAAAGAATTGGGGGCGTTTTGTCATTCAGAAACCAAGGGAGCTCTTTGCAAGTAATGGACTGTTGAAGAGGAAACAAGGACTCACCTTGACGCACTCAATTTATAAAAATCTACAAATTCATAATGCTACCAAAAAAGATAGGGGGAAAAAAAACACCTCATTTCTCACTAACAGCTAACTAAAGCATCATTTACTTACTCTGGAAATTGGTGATTAATGGGGAAAGAATAAAAAGCATTTGTCCTGCCTGTCTTGAATGAATAGTATGAGGGTAAGCAGTCTATCAAAACCTTAACTGACGATGGAGAGGGTTTGGAGGAATTCCAGTTAATAGATATTGAAAGAATGATGAATTGGATAATGATCATATAAAAAGCCTAATGATATAATTGATTCAGACAGTGATCATTATTGGTATCAAACCATTTAAAAAAAAGTAGATAGGAAATATGACCATGAAAGGATTAAGCTATCACCTCCAAACCCACTATTTCAATTTCAAGTAGCTGCAAGTCGAAATGTGGCTGGTTAGGCCCTATTTGCCTTCTGTTATAACGCAATATTGAAGTACACTGAACCTCCTATGAAGTTTTCTTACCACAAAATGTTGATCATGAATCTAATTTAGGTTTGATGATCCTTTATAACAAACAGAGGATATAGAGATACAAGGTGGATGATGCCATTTATAAATGATAAAACAAACCTGAAATGTGGGAGCTGTACCAGAACAACTGATTCATTTCTTCAACAAGCTAATGGAGTTATTAAGAGTCTCTTCTAGATCAAAAGGACTTAAGAGACATAACCAATATTCAATGGATGGGATCTGTTTTGATCCCAAGTCAAACAAACCATTAAAAAGAGATTTTTGAAAAAATTCAGGAAAAATGAATAATGCCTAGATGTTGCTTTTGTTAGATGTAATGATACTATGGCTATGTAAAAGTCCTTATTTTTAGAAGCTACATATGGAAGTAGAGGGAGTGATATAACGTTAGTGATTTGGTTAAAATATTTCAGTAAAAAATGAAACAAGGATTTGATGAAACTGGTGGAATAAGATTGATAATTGTTGAATCTGGGTGATGTTTTTAAGGGGAAGATTTCATTGCACTATCCTCTCTGATTGAAAAAGTGGGTAATAACAAGTCCCCAAAATTTATCTCATGAAAATATGTATGTGAAAGTTGGGATCTAAAAGTATACAGATCTGTTTTGGCAGCAGACATCTGGTGGCTAGTGTGAATCCCTGTTTAACCATTTACAAGTTACGTGACCTTCGGATTAATTTTTCTAGGCCTCAGTTTCTTTATCTATAAAATCAGGGAAAATAAGAATATTTGCTTCATAGAATTGTTGTCAGGATGACATAAGAATTCATGTAAAACCTAGGATTTAAGTGCTCAAAAAATGTGAGCTATTATTGTCAATATCACTATATTTATAGTTATTAAAAATAGAAGAAGAACAGGATAATCATGTAACTAGAGTATCTCAGCATTAATGAAGTGAAGTCGCTCAGTTTTCTCTAACTCTTCGTAACCCCATGGACTGTATAGCCTACCAGACTCCTCCATCCACCGGATTTTCCAGGCAAGAGTACTAGAATGGGTTGCCATTTCCTTCTCCATCAGCATTAATGAAGTGGTTTCAAATACCAAAAGCACATGAAAAGATGCTCAACATCTTTAATTATTAGAGAAATTCAAATAAAAACAACAATGAGGTATCACCTCACACCAGTCAGGATGACCATAATAAAAAAATCTACAAACAATAAATGCTGGAGAGAGTGTGGAGAAAAGGGAACCCCCCTGCACTCACACTGGTAGGAGCGTACACTGATACAGCTTCTCTGGAGAACAGTATGGAGGTTCCTTAAAAGACTAAAAGTAGAACTACCATATGATCCAACAGTCCTACTCCTGGGCATATACCCAGAAAAAAAAACAAACATAATTTGAAAAGATACATGCACTCCAACGTTCACTGAAGCACTACTTGCAATAACAGCTAGGACATGGATGCAACCTAAATGTCCATCAACAGATGAATGGAAAATGGTATCACTTATCTGTGTGGAATCTTAAAGTGTATAAATTTACAAAACAGATTTACAGATGTGGAAAACAAACTTATGAGTACTAAGGGGGAAGGTAGAAGGAGGGGTAAACTGGGAGATTGGGGTATACACACTACTATGTATAAAATCGGAGAAGGCGATGGCACCCATGCCAGCGCTCTTGCCTGGAAAATCCCATGGACGGAGGAGCCTGGTGGGCTGCAGTCCATGGGGTCACGAAGAGTCGGACACGACTAAACGACTTCACTTTCACTTTTCACTTTCATGCGCTGAAGAAGGAAATGGCAACCCACTCCAGTGTTCTTGCCTGGAGAATCCCAGGGACGGGGGAGCCTGGTGGGCTGCCGTCTATGGGGTTGCACAGAGTCGGACACGACTGAAGCGACTTAGCAGCAGCAGCATGTATAAAATAGATAAGAACCTGCTGTATAGCACAGGGAACTCTAGTTAGTACTCTATAATGACCTATATGGGAAAGGAATCTACAAAAGTCTGAATTATAACTGATTCACTTTGATATACAGCAGAAACTAACACAACATCGTAAATCAACTACACTCCAATACAAATTAATTAAATATACACATTCTGATTTAATAGAATATATTTACATTTCTAGATTCTGGAGGATTTGGGTTGTTTTAATTACTTGAACATTTTAGTTTATCGGTATTTATTTTGTAAAAATTATATGTAAAAGTTATTAATTAAAAAAATAGAATGAAGTACTAAAATAAATAAGGCTTTGTCTTACAGTTCAGAAAAGTATGATACTCCTGGTCCTCACTATCATTAGTATCCACACAACAATACTTGTTTGAACTATTTGAACCTTCTAATTGCTAAAATTTTTCACAAATAGGAGCTTATACTATGTGTGTGCTGAGGCGCTCAGCCGTGTCTGAGTCTTTCGAAACTCCATGAACTGCAGCTTGCCAAGCTCCTCTGCCCATGGAATTTTCCAGGCAAGAATACTGGAATGGGGTGCCATTTCCTCCTCCAAGGGATTTTCCTGATCCAGGGATTGAACTCTTCTCTCTTCCATCTCCTGCACTGGCAGGTGTTCTTTACCACTAGCTCCACCTATTGTTTATGTCTTTAACAAAGGCAGAGATAAACTCACATTTATAAGCATCTGTGGTGATTACAAGATTATTAAAGCTTTCAAAATCTGAAGGTAGCTTAAGAATATAAATGAGTGTACTCATTAAAGAAGTGACACTAAAAGGCTGGCAAACAGTCCCCAAAGGCAGGATAACTTTATTTTTTGCTTTTGTTTCATCTATAAACATAAGACTCCAAATGTTACAACCTAATCAGGGTCATTCTTTTGAAATGCAGGCAAAAGCTTGGGATCAATTAATATTGATAACTGGTAAATGGAAGTCAGTCCACTAGGACCTGAGGGGTTTGAGAGAATGAGTAAAATTCTTCATCTTCTTCAGCCCCCTTCCTCCCTGACCCAGGCACAAATGTATGCCTCCAAGGGGACAGAGGGAGAACTGATAAGGACAAAGGAAGTTTTAAGTTACACTTTATCAAAACTTTGTCAGCAACCATATCACATAGCACCATAGAGAACAGAACCCATAGAGATTTACAAACAAATCTACGTAAGTTAAATGCTCCCTTGGCTCAAAACATTTCTGTAATTGTTTATACAGAAAAATACTTGGTAAAAATAATTACAATCCTTAGGTTGATATTGATGTCCCTTCTAAAAGCTCATATAGCATTCTATACTTCCTGGCCTCTTATTAAATAACACCACAATCAATAATATAATTGGCTGCATTTATTCGATTTTAAGTTTCTCAGGAAGAGAACATATCTGTTTTGTATTCTCTTTGCTGAGTACATGTCTGGCATATTTGAACTTAAAAAATGTTGACTTAAGTCTTCACAATAATGATGTACTGTCCTTTGATATGGAAATCACTACACAGGCATTTGTATCTGTTTTGCATACTGACAGATGTGTCCCTTGCCCCTCTCTCTTGTCTGCTTGAATTCAATTGCACGCATTATTAAGGTACTTAACTGACCAAGGGGGTGTGATCTGTAGCCTCTAGGTAAGTCTAACTGTTCAAGGCACACAATAAATAACATACATTTTTAAAAAGTAAATTGAAGGTATAATGAATACTACAACTGAATTGGGAGGGAGGCGTTTATATTGATTTATTAGAATCCAAACCTTTTTGACTACAGTCATATTAAGAAATACATTTTTTATCATATCATCTCTTACGCACAGGGAAATATAAATCGATACTACTATATGTGATACACCTGAAATAATAAAAATGTTGGCCGTGGTACACTACATGAACTTTACAATCCCCAGAGGTTTGTAACTCAGAATTTGAACCATACTACAAAGGTTTATTATTTTATAATAATCCCAGAAGTCAACTATTTTAAATTATTATTCTCCTTGG
Organism: Bubalus kerabau; assembly: GCF_029407905.1. NCBI lineage: Eukaryota > Metazoa > Chordata > Mammalia > Artiodactyla > Bovidae > Bubalus > Bubalus kerabau. The sequence continues at coordinate 9,702,022 of NC_073645.1, forward strand.
GATCTTTTTAACAATCTCAGAGTCTATGTATTTTCCTAGTTCTTACTAACTTTCTTCTCTTGCACAGAAATTTGAACATTCCGTGCATTTCAAATGTCTACCTTCTGCATTTGAGGATGTACAGATGCCAAGACCTTGTAGACTGACATGGCTATGTCTCTCTAATTATTTCTGGCTCTTTCATTAGTCGGCAGGGAGTCAAATTGACCAGTATTTGGCTCTTGAAAGCACTTGGGATAGTAATCATGTCAGTGGGCAGAAGGAGGACAATATAGCATTGTGTTGGCAGGATCTATCGTTTGTGATTACCACAAAGGTGGAATTTAAGAATGCTGTGCCCTTAATTTCTAAAAGTTAATGAAACCACATCGACAGAACTTGTAAGGTAAAAACACTGCTATTTGAAGGGACTGTCTAATCTGTGACTTCTAGTTCTCAAAAGCACTTCTTTTTTTGCCTGCAACACATTATTCTCTTTTGTAGTACATTCAATTTCACAATACAAGCTTATACTTTATTACCAGTGCAATATCAGTTCTCTATTATAAATATTAGTTTTGCCTAAAATCTGTTTTTGTGGTTTTTTTTTGTCTTAATACAATGCCATGTTTTACCATTACAACCTGACGGGTTATATAAATGGAAAGAATATTCATTGTATTATATACACAAAGTAATTACATTTAAAACTATTAGAGTGACTTAGCAACTAATGTGAGAAATGTCAGTCAACAATGTGTGGAACAAAATGAGACTGTATATTTTCCCAGCTTTGGCAAATTTACCAACTGTACCACCTCAAAACAACAGTTTTAGCATTCTGGTAAGCCAAGTTCTCCCAATGGATTGATTGTCCCATTATGCTTAAAAGTCTGCTTCTTTGAAGGAGTAAATATAATTTTTAAAAATAGTGAGTATTAAGCAGGAATGAGGAAATCTTAACTGAACATGGGCAAATTACTTTCCATAATTTGTATTCTAGCAACTGAATTAAGTAAGCTTTGGCCAACTCTGTGCTTCTGGAATTCAATCTTGTCTGAGGCCAACTGCGACACTTTGCTTGCTCCTAAGCTTTTCTCCTAGAAGTGAAACTATGGGGAAGTGAGGCTCGTTTTCAACATCAGATTAAATTCTGTACTCTGACACTAATACAATTTTAGTGTATAAAAATTTTTGTATTTCATATCTCCCATAATTTTGTATTTATTTGTCTTCTCTTTATACCAATGGTTCTCAACCAGGGAAGATTCTGTTCTCCCTCCACACCCTGGTTGCCCTGGAAAATATTTCACAAAGTCTACCAAGTGGCCCTAGTGGTAAAGAACCCAGCTGCCAATGCAGGAGACATAAGAGACTTGGGTTCGATCCCTGGGTTGGGAAGATCCCCTGGAAAAGGGAACAGCAACCTACTCCATTATTCTTGCTTGGCGAATCCCACGGAAAGAGAAGCCTGATAGGCTATGGTCCACAGGGTCCCGAAGAGTCAGACACAACTGAAGCGACTTAGCATGCACCAACGCTTTTGATTGTCATGACTTGAGTGGTGGGTGTATGATACTGGCACCTAATGATTTAATCTATGGGAAATATATATTTGGTCTTTGTCCCTGGTTCCTGGCACATAGCTCCTAAAACCCTTGGAATCCCTGGAGTGGTCAGTGCCTCTTTGGCATACTAATGAGATGGCCCTGAGATAGCTTCAGGATGGGGGCTGGTCACGAGAAAGAGCAAAGCATGATTAGAGTGTTAGAACTTTCAGCTCTACCCTCAACCTCTGGAGAGGGGTTAGGAACTTGAAGTTGCCCAAATCACAGGAACCAATCATTTAATCAGTTCTGCCAACACAATGAAGTCTGTCTACATAATAAGAACCTCTAAATAATGGGATTAGGAGATCTTCAGGGTAAGTCATGTACTCTTCTTGTTCACATCATCACTCAAAAAAACACCATCGGTCATTTGGTTATAAAGGTGTCATCCTTTCAATGGTCATTTTTTTTTTTTTTTCTTTTTTAAATCTCAAGGCAACTTTTTGGATCCTATTTGAAAAGAATTGTTAGACACACTAAAACATATTCTTTACATTAATTTAAGTGTTCATGTAATATAATAAAGTTAAGAGGCTTAAGAGTAAAAACCAGGAGCCCCATCCAGAGGAGTGTCCAAAATAACCTGCTTACCAGCATGGTGAACAAGAGACTTGATTTGGAAGAGGAAAATAATTTTCAGTAAAATATATGTTTAACTAAATTGTGACATTTTGATAGGCAAATGTTACTAGCACAATAAACACTTAAAAAATAAAGCAGGACCATTTTAAACAAAAAAACTTAGAAAAACTGATGGGGAATTTCCCTATGAATCATACTTTCCAAGTCTTTAAACAGAAAGTGATTTTGAAATTAATCATTTTAGGAAGCTGCTTTATCCACTTTGTAAGACTATCAGAATGATTACTTTTCAGTATGCTCAATCAGTAACTTACCTAGGTTGTCTAAAATGTTTGAACTGTTTCTGAGTATCAGAGTAATAGGCTGGCCTCCTGAAGTAATTAATAAAGTTGATAAAGTTGACTAGTGTTTCCAGTTTATGCATTGGAGGAAACTGGTGTGATATACACTAATGTCTGTGAGCGACAGTCATGCTTCACTTTTATGATATCTCATCTTTCTCAAATAACAATTTAAAGATGTAAACTAACATGGTGTATTATGTTCATTGTATCAAAATGACTTAGCTGCCATTTTAATTCATTATTTAAAAGTCCTTTCTTTCTAAAAGGATTCATGGGGGGAAATGTTGGTATAACATTTCCAGTTTCAGAGGCACTCTATAATTTTCTAATGGCATTTTATTGAAAGATAGACTGGCTTATTATCATATCTAAATGTCACATTGGCAAGAGAAAATTGTATGTATAATGATGAAAATGGAAACTGCTCTGTTTCTAAAAGCTAATTTACTGAACTACAGTCAGTTATCAAAACATAATTCAAGCAAAACTGTATGATTTTTTAAATATTTCAAGTAAATTAAGCATTAACAAAACTTGCAGATTCTAGGAGGAAGGAAATATAAGTGACTTAGTGACTTCTTTTAAAATATAGATCCACAAAGTATTCTAGCATCCCTAAGAATCTGTTTGTCTATTGACAGTCACAAAGATGTCTGTATTATTAATTTAGAAAACCCCAAAAGTAAAAATATTGTTTATTTAAAAGGGAATTTCATTTCTAAAAGAATGGCTGTTAACTTCCACATTCTAAGCATTTGAACTAAAAGAATTTCAAAATGATCATTTTTACAGACCAGAAAACAGGTCCAGAGGTGCTAGTTAGGTTCTAGACCTTGTGACCAACGTCACATGGAGAAGTTGGTGTCATTGCTTTAACTAAGGCCCAGGTCTCCCAACTCCAAGGAAATATTCCTCTTGCTATGTGAGCATGACCTTGCCAGAGGGACCTCTTTCACCACTGAGCATCAGGCTTGCTCTTACTAGGTTCAAAGGTTTTTCCCCTCTACCATGGTCCAATATTGAATATAAAGCAGGATTATTAATTATGCTATAGAATTATGCTATATGCCATCTTGGGCTTCCTGGCTCAGACAATGAAGAATCTACCTACAGTGCTGGAGATCCTGGTTCGATCCCTGGGTTGGGAAGATTCCCTGGAGGAGGGCATGGCAACCCCCTCCAGTATTCTTGCCTGGAGAATCTTCATGGACAGAGGAGCCTGGAGGGCTACAGTCCATGGGGTGGCAAAGAGTCAGACACAACTGAGCGACTAAGCATAGCACATACACTTTATTGTAACTCCACAGAGAAGGACCCCCTTCACTGAAGAATAAAAGATATTCTGGTCATATATTATTATTTTTCAATGGAAACTACTGAGAACGCAAAGGGGTCTATTACTAATACTATTGATAGACATTATTCTTTTTGCTTTTTAAAAGGTATACATCAAAACAGATTCTATAATGTAACAAAACATAACAAAAAGACAGGAGCACTGGGATGCTCTCTTTTCCCTTGAAGTTTGGGGCTCTGGAAAGGCTGATCTAATTGCCATATGGGACCAAAATATCCTTAGAATTTAAAGAGCTCTTGATGTTTAGAAAGTAATTTCCAGTTGTTGTTATGTACTATGACACCAGTGGAAAGGAATCAGCTTTCCTTTTCAGAAGAAAACATAGTCAATAATCAAATGCTTGTCTGCATCCACCAAGCAAGTCAGCAGCACTAGATTTTCAATTATCTTTAGGTCTCTGCTGTCAATTAGAAAAGATTGCATGCAAGGACATACTGAGATCCACCTTCATAAAGCCTGGTGACCTAGGAATCTTAAAGATAAGCAAAATGGAGAAGAAATTAGCAAATGGACTTTGAGAGTTGAAACAGAAATAAAAATACTTCTACCCAAGGCAAAGTAGTTTTATCCTTAAAATAACTTTTTTTTTTTTAAGTCAGTCATATTGCACTTGAAAAACTTTACTTTGATGCTGTTTGTAATCACAAGTCACACTAAAGTCTTAATCTGCTAGCACTGGTACCCTTAGAAACTCATTTATACTTCTTTCCAGGCAGATTACATGTACTAGCCTTTGAAAAGTAAACAGCCCTTGTACAGCTGAAAGTCCACTTATTAGTTCAGGGCCAACTGCTGCAAATTTTTAAAACCTCCTATACTTTGTCCTGCTATAAAAAAGAAAACAATTTTTATTGCCCAGAGAATGGGGTTGTCTTCTAACTTATTCAACCTGAGAAGTGGTCAGCAAATTCTAATTCTGATTTGAGGGCTATTTCATAATGCCATTCTTAGTGTTCTTTCCATTTAATCGGCATATAGTTCCCTGTTTGGAACAGGATATTACTCACTTGAATTCTTTCCATAGGGGGAAAAACAATTTTCCAGGCTCATTTCCCTGAGAATTGCTTAGATCAAGACCAAGTTGGTTGAAATAAATTGTTGATAAGATTGTGAGAATACTAAGATCTTTACTCTGAAATGCTTGGCAGAAAAACACTAATAAGAAAGTCTAAAATTTCAAAGTCAGAGCATTCAAAAGAGCAACCCCATGTGCATTTGATTGTGCATTTAAAATCTAATGTTTGTTAGATGCTAGACGACTCTGGGGCGTTGGGGAAGATGTTACGAACAATACAGACCTCTGTTCTGATTTGCATAGCCTTGTGTGTTTTGAGATGCATTTGATGAGTGAATTTTCAAAGATCTGAGCAACAACGGCAGTTCCCTCTGTGAGCCAAAGAGCTCTGAGCAACCTCCCTCTGACAAGCAGAGTGAGCAACTAAAGGGCTGTCCCTGCTAATGAAACGTAACATGAGAACGTCTTTTACTGTTCTCAAGTGTGTCAAACAACAAGGCTTGCACCAAAAGTAATCCTGAAAATATCAGACTGAAATGTTCCTTGTAAATAGAGTGGAGCTTTAAATCAGTGAGGACTAATTATAGAAATGGGAATAAAATATTTATGTGGATTACATCAAAAGGGCCAAAAGAGCGGTCCATATGTTGGCAACATCCTCTACACTTATTGAGTCAGGGAAAGTGACTGTGGTCCTTCGTTGGTTCAACAGTAATAAGTCAGTCAACCTTGGTACATCTACTGTTTCGTGCATCACTCTCTTTCTGGGAGATGATGGTACAGGTCAGGCTCTGTAGACTAGCCCTACTTCTGGCTCTCTACCACAGTTTCGTCTTTCTTGTTTCAACTTTTCTTTTTGTATTACATGCATCTATGATGGCAGTCCTTTTTTTGGGACAAGGTAGAGAGTAAATGAGCATTTTGCATTGAGGTACATGGTGCCTCTCTTTGCTCTCTATGCTCATGTTATCTCTGGAGGAGAAGGGACTTAGTTGCAAAGTTATGCTAGGGTGTTAGGAAAAAATGTTTAGTTCTTCTTAGGAGAATCTTTAATTTTTACATTTCTTTAGAGTGAGGACAATATTTAAAAGTAAAGAAATACTACATAATGTGAGATAGAAAAGTGAAAAACTAAATGTGTCCACTTGAGTGGACATTTAGGTTGCTTTCAGGGCCTGGAAGAATGGATAAAGAAGATGTGGTACATATGTACAATGGGTGATTCCTCAGTCATAAAAAGAATGAAATAATGCCATTTGCAGCAACGTGGATGGACTGAGAGATTGCCACACTGAGGAAGTAAGTCAGACAAAGATATATCATATGATACTGCTTACATGTGGACTCTTTAAAAAAAAATGGAACAAATGAACCTATTTACAAAAAAGAAACAGAGTCACAGGCACAGAAAACAGACTTACAGTTACTAAGAGGGAAAGGAGGGAGGGATAAATTGGGAGATTGGGATTGACATATACACACTACTATACATAAAATAGATAATTAATAAGAACCTATTGTACAGCACTGCTCCTGCTGCTGCTAAGTTGCTTCAGTCATGTCTGACTCTGTGTGACCCCGTAGACGGCAGCCCACCAGGCTCCCCCGTCCCTGGGATTCTCCAGGCAAGAACACTGGAGTGGGCTGCCATTTCCTTCTCCAATGCATGAAAGTAAAAAGTCAAAGTGAAGTCGCTCAGCCGTGTCCAACTCTTAGATTTTGTTCTCTTGGCAGTCAATGGAATAAAAATTATTTCCTTTATTTTTATTTCTTCTGATTTTGATCATTTCTTTTGGCTACCACACGATTTGATCTGAGACCTGTTTTTGTAACTACTTAAATCAAAACATGCATACTGTATAGCACAGAGAATGCTAATCAATACTCTGTAATGACCTATATGGGAACAGAATCTATAAAAGAGTGGCTATATGTATAATTGATTCACTTCACTATACAGCAGAAACTTAACACAACATTATAAATCAGCCATACTCCAATAAAATTAATTCCCCAAATTAAAAAAAAACATCACTTCACAAAGTGGTACAAACCTTACCCAGGGTAAGAGTCTGACTTTTTTTTTGAAGTTCTACTTCTGTCTAGGAAACTTAAAAGGACCTGAGCCCCTCTCACCCAGTATTGAACTCCCTCGGTCTTTTTTTTTTAATGCTAGGTGGCATGATGGATCTCAGTTCTCTGATCAGGGAGGGAACCCAGGCCCTCTGCATTGAGAGCGCTGAGTCGTAACCAATGGACCACCAGGGAAGTCCCTCCCTCAGTCCCTCTCCTCCTTTGCTGGGTTTAACATGCTTTATTTCTCTTTCTCTCAACATTGATGATCCATAATAATCACTACACATTGTTAGCTATTTTACTTGAAATTCTATATAATTCCATATAAGTTTATTGATTCTTACTTCTTCAAATCAGATTCATTTTCAGTCCATTTAGGGGACTCAATCCCTACCACTCCATCCCAAGAAGAAAATGAAGTAGTGGTTTGATAAATTCAATAGTTATTTGTTAGTTAACACGCTAGAACTTAAACAACAACTATCATTGTCTACTCCTCCATTCTTGAAACCCTCTCCATCTCTGCCTTCTGTGATGCTAATTGGTTTTCCTTCTATCTCTCTCCTTTCCAACTAGTCTTTGGACATGGAGTGTTTGTGTGTGTGTGTGTGTGTGTGTGTGTCTGTGTGTGAAATCTTTCCCCCTTTTCTGATTTGTCACTGCTAACGTTTCTCAAGAATCAATCCTCAGTGCCATACTACTCTCATACACTGCATTCTCTTTCATCCACATCTCTAATTACATTTACCATCTAAATTCTCATTATTTTCAAATGAATACCGACCTCTTCTCTGAGCTCCAAGCCTGCCTAACCATGTCTCAAAATCACCTCATATGTAACCTGAGTAAAAATGAAGTTATGACGATCCCACTCTGCAAATGCGGCCACCATTCTTTATCTTAGTGGATGCCACTGCTTCCCTCTGGTTTCCAGACCGAACACTCTTGCGTCATCCTTGGCCTTTGTGCCCTTCATTTCCAATATGTATTTCCTTAAGAAAACTTACTGGCTTTGCCATCTAACTAGCTCCAAATGCTTTTCTCTATTCACACTGCTGTCACTCAATCCTATCTGCTATCAGCTTTTATCTGGAAAATACTCTGACTGTTCTTGCTTTCACATTTTCACTCCTCCAGAGGAAAAAGGGCGTAATTATAAGGCCAGAGCACATAATTACAAACCAACTCATCACATTTGCTAGCCTACAAGCCTGAAGTGCTTTCTTTAATCCTTAAATCCCATCTCCATCTTGCATATTCCAAGTCCCAGACATATTGGTTTAGTTCCTTGAATATGTAATGTTGTCTCCTAACTTGGGGACTTTATACATGCTGTTTGTCTGTCTAGAATACTATCAACACTTCCTTGCCCAACTAATACCAGCTAATGCTTTCCTAGCCAGTACCAACTAATTCTTCAAAATTCAGCTCAAATCTAGTTAAAACGTCACTTCCTCAGAGAAATCGTCCCGGAATAATTAATGTGTGTCTCTCTCCTCCACTGGACCATAGGTACCATGATGGCAAGGAGCATGGCTATTTTATTCATTGCTTTATATGTAGCCTTTTGTAGGCACACAGAAAATATTGGTTAAATAAGTGAATGCATATGACAAATGGAATGAACACGAATAATGCTGTTACATAATGGCCTACTAGATAATTATAGAATGTTTTAAGATCAATCAACCTATCTATGTATCTACCCATCTACCAACTCATTGGAAAAGATCCTAATGTTGGCAAAGACTGAAGGCAAAAGGAGAAGAAGGTGGCAGAGGATGAGATGGTTAGATAGCATCACCGACATGAGTTTGAGCAAACTCCTGGGAGATAGTGAAGGACAGGGATGCCTGGCATGCTTCAGTCCATGGAGTCACAAAGAGCTGGACATGACTTAGCTACTGAACAACATCTACTTACCTACATACCTATCTACCAAGCAATGCAGATTTAATAAACATGACCACACTCAAAGATTTATAGAGATTTTGTCATAAGAAACAGTTCCTCCATATGAAAAACAATACCATTAATCATCAACTGAGATCATAAATAAATGCACTCATGAATCTATATTCACATAACTATCAGAGCTTCTCAACTAAAGGACTTAGATATGAATCCCTTCAGAGCATCAGGATAGAGTTAGAGCTGGTGAGTCAACTGGCATAAGATGCTGTACTCACTTTCTGTGAGTGTCATGACATATAATAATTTGGAAAGTACTGCTAGATGGGACCAGTTTGAGAGTATTTTTTGTTGTTTGGTGCCTTTTTTTTTTTGAAGTAATGATTGAGATCGTATTTTCAAAAGCACAGTAAATTGAATCAACAAGGGTACAAACTGAATCAGTTTATAATATTAGAATCCATTCACTGTGTTATCAGGTCACCACAAAAATTATGTTTAAGAACTATATATAATCATATTATAAATGCTTATAATATGCTGCTGCTAAGTCACTTCAGTTGAGTCCGACTCTGTGTGACCCCATAGATGGCAGCCCACCAGGCTCCCCCGTCCCTGGGATTCTCCAGGCAAGAATACTGGAGTGGGTTGCCATTTCCTTCTCCAATGCATGAAAGTGAAAAGTGAAAGTGAAGTCGCTCAGTTATGATAGGTGTTAAATCAAAAAAGCAGAATATAAAGTTGTAAATGACCATAAGTACAATTTTAAACACAAAGATAGTTAATGGAAGTTATACTTGATTTGTTTAGACTGTGATTTTTGCTTTTTAATCTATATTACTATGTTCTTTTAGAGTGAAAATATAAAATAGTTTAATTAAAAATAGACAGCATTATAAATAAAACACTGACTTTAATTTGCTATTTTGTTTTTCTGCTCTGTATAACCCTAATCAGGGAATATAGCTGTGGTATACATAAATCCCTCATTGAAGACCAGTTTTTATACCAAAAATTCTTATGATTATTACAATTACATATATTTCAACTTAATTGCTTAATATATATAAGTATTTCCTTCAGAAAAAGAGATATTTTGCCTATAACTACTGAGTACAAATTCAACAATAAGAAATGATAGCTAACTTGAAAATATTTTATTTAAGAAGTAGTCTATATTCATATATCAGAAACACTTAGAATGAAATAGAATATGTGCTTTTTTTCCTATTTGATTTTCTGCATGGTTATTTTTTAATAAGACAGGATATAAAAATGAAGATCAGTCTCTCTACCCAAACAGGGCTTTCTCACAAGAAGTATCATAACCTAGAAGTAAATATTGAAAATAATTATTGAATTACACATCAGTCTCCCCACTAAACTGCAAGACCCTTACTATTAAAAAATATGTTTTCTATTTGTTATGCACATTGTAAAGTACAATCCTTAACTTATCATAAGCATATTTCTAAATGTTTATTAAATGAATAAAAACACAGTCTCTAAGGAAAATAATGTAATGAAATTCCTTTCCTTTAATGAAAATACCTTTCATCATACATGCTACTTTCTGCTCTAAATAAGATTTAATGAGCTTTACCTTCAATCTGAGGTTGTCTCATCTAATGTCTTTGTGATTATAACTTCATATTTTAAAAAGAAGAAGCCCTTAGTGGATAATTAACAGCAATTAAGATAAGCTTAAACATGCCATAAAGGTAAAGTTTCTGTCATGGATAATTGTCTTTCTAGGAAATATATCTCATGAGACAGGGCACTTATTCTGCAGTAGAATAGTTTTTTGTTTTTTTTTTTTTGAGAAGAGTTTTGAGAAACATTTCCCTGGGATATTTCTTTCAAGTCAAACTTTCTGGACCAGCCATCCAAACTGAACACTTGGTATGGTTTCTCTGAAAGTATGGTCTGTTTTCTGCCACTGAATCCCTACTGTGCTAACAGCTAAGTTTTTACAACTGAGTTTCTAAATGTCTCAACTGAATCCATCTTTACTGTCAGTCTTACCTTTTTTCTTTTTACCCAAATAGGCATAGTCAATGAGACAATGCCAACAATAATTTCACATGAAAAAATAACATGAGCATTTTAGTTGGGCTTTATAAAATACTAATCTTATCTTTAGTGGATTTTGCACAGTCAAGGGGACCTTGAAAGAATAAAGCTTACACTGGGTAGCCAAATCGTCACCTCAGTTTTAAATGGTACAGGATTTGTGATCTATATAGAAACCCAGAGGCATTAAGAAAATTACCCAGGGAATGTAGATCAACTGGAGCCTGTTCCTATCCCCTGCAGTGCTGCAAACCTCATAAGTTCTTTAAATACAAAGTGAAGGCACAATGTACTGAAGGGAAAGAAGCCCAATAGGAAGAGAAAACAGTGCTGTCTCAAATAGATGTTTAACCATGTTAGTTCAACTTAAAAATCCTCCCCCGGGGAATAATTTAACAGTTTTCCTACTCTGAGTGATAAGACACCTAATTAAGAAGACACTTTGAACTTCAGAAATCTTTAGATGTTGATTATTTATTAGAAAGCTATAAAATGCTAACAGTGTAAAAAGCATTACACCTCCTCCAGTAATTATAGTTATTTCGAAGAATAAAATGCACATTATTCATCTCTCTAGAATTTAGATCAATGGTCTTAGACTTTCATTTTTCATCAAGCTATTCCCTTTTTCTAAATAATAATCAATGTTAAAGTATGTGGGTTATGCTTTCATTTGGATTTAGTATTAATTGAATAGAAAAATTCAAACTAATTTATTCTAGTTGATTTATATGCAAGTATAAATATAATGATTAATTTATAATCCATTAAATTTATACTTCAAAGAACAGCATTTAAATGTAGGTCATCATTTTATTGCCCTTTTTGGTTCTTTCATAATAATTGAACTTTCTTTGAACTAAATGTTTCTATTTTATTAAAATGATACTTACAGATAATTTCCAGGCTAGGTTTAATTTTACAATATGCTACTAAATTGAGACAAGTTTGCCTACATAAGATTAAAAAGTACTGTCTCAGATATAACTTGTTCTATACAATAGATCTGCAATAAATTGTCTGAACATCAAACCATCTAGCAAATACATTAGAGTAAATATCCAGTGATTACTTCTGCAAATAATACCATCTACTTGTATAGCCCTTTATAATTTACCAAGTACTTTTACATATTGCCATTAATTAAATCACTGAATAACATTATAGAGGTAAAATAATGAGACTGAGAGACAGATGTCAAGATAGGACCAAAATTAGTTGGTTGGCAATAACACAGCAAGGGGTAGAACCTGAGGCTTCTAGTTCTCATTCAGAGTCATGTTTCTTTGTATTGATGGATTCTCTTCCAGTGGGAAGACCTGTTGCTACACCTATCTTCTAATTGTCTGAATCTGAATCTCAATAGATTTGCTTTCCTGCCTACCTTTAGTTAAAGCATGTGCAAGTGAACCCATAAATGCCCAGAATTAATGAGACATATACACAATTTAACCTTTGTAAGGCCAGCAGTACACTGAGAAGGATATAACTAATTCATAATTGCTTTTCCACCCCTGATCAGTTTTAAGCCAGTGACTGCCCTTGACTTTGGGTAGAATAAATAGGAAAAACATTCATTAGAGAATCTGTCTAAAATGTAACAGAGAAACAGAAGTAGATCAAAGATATATTTCAGTTTAAAAGACCTTCAACTTTTTCCAGTAACTCTACAAATATTTAGATAGTTGCTCAAGTACTATTTTAGATAAACTTTAAATACTATCACTAATTGTACACATAAAATATATATAAAATGAAATGTGTGAGTATATATATACAAATATAAATATATATAAAATGATCCATAGTAACCTTATTTAAAGATACAAACTCAAGATAAACTTTGCTGACATAAATTATAAATATGAGTGTTCATATAGCAAGAAAATGTTCCTTTAGGGATAAAGTCTAATAATAAGCAAGTTTTATAACTTTAAAACTGATAAGGAACATTAAATGACTCTCCTCTGCCATCTCAGGATGATTAATGCAAATACCAGAAACTAAAGTCTAAGTTTAGCATTCATATGTATTTTAACCTAAAGTAGAAAACCACAAAATTCATCCCAATCAGCCACAGTATAGGAAATACAGATGACTACGTGGAGCTTGCTTAGTGTTAACACTGGCTTGGTGTAGTTTCCTCGGGGAATCTTAGCAGGGGCACTGCTGGTATGTGACTACAGGATGTAAGTCTATGTCCCTCCAAAGAGCAGAGGAAACAAAAACAAATTATATAGAGAAGAAAATGTGAATATATGTATATAGCTTTGAAAATAATAGAATTTTATCTGTCAAAATGAATTATAATAATTATTTAGTTCTAGTCCAAATTTTTAATCTTCATAGATTCTCAAGGCAAAAGAAATTATTTTATCCTTTTTTAGCTTACTACAAGACCAATCAATCAGATTCTTCTCCTGCACCATCTAGTCACTGATATTAGTTGATTCAAACCTTCCTGTATCCTATATGATATCAAATACAAAATTGTATTTACTCAGGTTACCTTCTTAGGAGAAAGAACAGAATTATATAGATTATACTTTTAAAAAAATTAACGTAAAATTCTTGCAGAAAATAGTCAATCTCAACTTACTTCACATTTTTGTTTAAAAAAAAAAGTAAAGCTTTGTTTTAAAGCAAATTATTCTAGTAGATAAAAATGTACTTTGTTATATAAAAATACAGTGGCATATGTACTATCTCATAACTTTATGTACTATCTCAAATCATAACTTAACAACACAAATTGTGAAATAAAATTCATATTTTATGGCAAGACAAGAAAAATTCAAACAAAAAGTTTTCTCTGCCCTTTGGTCTCCTCTCTCTCTGCAATATGCCTTGTGTATCTGTATCATGTAGTGACCAAACCTACCCCACTGGCAGAAATACCTGCTCAACCAGAAAGAGCAACATTCTCCTAGCAACAATAAAACAACTCCTTAAAGATAACCTTCCTACTTGAATTTTTAAGGGGTCATAGGACACTTACATCTGGATTATGTCAAAAATATGTCTTTTGATGTATAGCCCTCTGTCCAAAAAAAAAAAAAAACAACTTACATTAATGGTACTTTGACTTCTGGTGGGCAGGCACAGTTCTCAGAGCTTTCTGAGATGTTCTTGAGGATTATAACTCAAGTTTGGCTCTAACAAAATTTTCCACTTCTTTCTTAGATCAACTGATTAGTTTTCACTGACAAAGTGCAATGTAAAGCAACAGTGTACTCACATGACGAAATATTTCCAGCCTTATTATTTTTCATACAATTTCACAAACTGGTGAACTCAACCGCAATTCATTCAGAAAGTGTTTTCAGTGAAAGAAATAATGCATTTATATTCAATTATCTGTACTGGATTTTAAACGAATCATTTTCCCTTGTACAGATGATCTTCCTCACCAAATTAAGGTTTCATATTTAAGGAGAGACATACTAAGTAAGCATACTATGTAATAATTATCTTGAGCAGCTTGCTTATTTTCACTCATAAGTAGTTACTTTCTTTCCAACAGAATGTTGAGCTTTAAGTTCAACAAAATATTTGACCTTATGTCTATTCAAAGCCATGTTTTAAAAATCAAAATTAGGGCCCATCAGATGTTCACTTACTTTGCTTTAGCTTCTGCATCTTCATATGCTTTATTAGAAACATCATCTAATCCTCCAATCAAATGTTTGAAAGAGCTGTCAGAGAGGAAAAAAGCAGTGATTAGGATAAACCCTCACCAAAGTGGTAACAATGATGACAGCATAGGCAACGACGCACTGAAACAATCTGAAAGGATCTCAATAAAAATGAATTTAAACATTTAATATCAGTGCATTATTAAGAAACGTATTAGATAATGATATAAACTGAGAGCAGGAAACATCTTTTAAAGTGCTGTGAGATTTTACATTTTAATTTTAAATCTCTATAATGTTAATACATGCAAATGGCTTTGCTTGCCAGTTCAGTTCAGTCACTCAGTCGCGTCCGACTCTTTGCGACCCCATGAATCACAGCACGCCAGGCCTCCCTGTCCATCACCAACTCCCGGAGTTCACTCAAACTCATGTCCATCAAGTCGGTCATGCCATCCAGCCATCTCATCCTCTGTCGTCCCCTTCTCCTCCTGCCCCCAATCCCTCCCAGCATCAGGCTTTTTTCCAATGAGTCAACTCTTCGCATGAGGTGGCCAAAGTATTGGAGTTTCAGCTTCAGCATCAGTCCTTCCAATGAACACTCAGGACTGATCTCCTTTAGGATGGACTGGTTAGAGCTCCTTGCAGTCCAAGGGACTCTCAAGAGTCTTCTTCAACACGTTTGTAGTGAGTATTATAAAACAAAACATGCATGAAACATGTAAGATGTTTGCTAATTTAAATTTAAATGTTGCTTTGTCATTTTTACAGACACTTAAAAAAAAATAACCTATAAAGAGAAACTTGACACTCTGCTTGGGGGCTGACTGGAAGGGGAAAGGAGTAGCTATTACATCAGGCCCTTGGGTAATGATCTCATCTGTGGAACAGGGTAACTAGACTGCTGGGCTAAATACACCAAGTATTTCTTTTCTTTTTTTTTTCCCTTTGATGTGGTCCATTTTTATAGTCTTTGTTGAATTTGTTACATTTGAATGCTTCTGTTTTATCTTTTGGTTTTTTGGCTGCAAGGCACGTGGGTCTTAGCTACCCCACCCGGGATCCTGCACTGAAAGGTGAAGTCTTACCCACAAGTCCACAAAGAAAGTCTCTATACTAAGTATTTTTCATACAAAAAGGAAACAAAACACAATGACTAGACAAAAAGTCAAAGAATCAAGAATGGCATTCCATGGAGTATCAAGTTTTCTTTAATGAACATTCAGTTCAGTTCAGTTGCTCAGTCATGTCCAACTCTTTGTGACCCCATGGACTGCAGCATGCCAGGGCTCCCTGTCCATCCTCAACTCCCGGATTTCACCCAAACCCATGTGCATTGAGTCCGTGATGCCATCCAACCATCTCATCTCCTGTTGTCCCCTTCTCCTCCTGCCCTCAATCTTTCCCAGGATCAGTGTCTTTTCAAATGAGTCAGCTCTTCGCATCAGGTGGCAAAGGCATTGGAGTTTCAGCTTCAACATCAGTCCTTACAATGAACACCCAGGACTGATCTCCTTTAGGATGGACTGGTTGGATCTCCTCGCAGTCCAAGGTACTTTCAAGAATCTTCTTCAATACCACAGTTCAAAAGCAAGGGAATGGCAAATTACTTCAGTATTCTTGCCTTGAGAAGCCCATGAAAGTATGAAAAGGTAAAATGAACTTATTAATGAGGGTCAAATGAATGAATGTGAATGAATGAGCAATAGGCAGCAGTCCATATAAAAGTTTCAAAAATATAATTAATGATAAATAAATGATAAATGTTATCTCCATGGTTGATAATGGTTAAAATATGATTTTGGCCATTGTTCTTTATGTGGTAAAACTGCCCATTTTCTTATTGAATATTTTAGTTATTATTAGAGAAATCCTTCTTTGAGAAACTCCTTAAAGTGAGATGGGCTTATGTTGTAAAGTAAAATACATATCTTTAATTATGAAAAAAATGATAACATCTGGTTGATTTCCTGTTTTCATAAATAATTTGAAATTTAAACACAGAGAGTTTAAGTTATTTATCCAAAATGATAGCAGTTTAGAATTATAACCCATTTTCTCTGATACCCAATCCTTTCCTTTATAATACTTTAATATTTTAAACACAACCAAATCTAAACATTGTGAAAAGGCACTAACAGAGGAAAAAGGAGAACTAAGTGGTAAAAACAAAGAGCAAGAGCTATTAAAATGTAGCTTTTTAAAAATACTTGGATCTATTAATACATTGTTTTCTTAAACATTTAAAATGCATAGCAATTTGAAAATTCAAATAGTTACAAAAATTCCTGTCTTCCTCCTTCAGTTCAGTTCAGTTGCTAAGTCCTGTCAGACTCTTTGTGACCCCATGAACTAGAGAACACCAGGCCTCCCTGTCCATCACTAACTCCCAGAGTTTATTCAAACTCATGGCCATCAAGATGGTGATGCCATCCAACCATCTCATCCTCTGTTGTCCCCTTCTCCTCCCACCATCAGTCTTTCCCAGCATCAGGGTTTTTGCCAATGGATCAGTTCTTTGCAACAGGTGGCCAAAGTATTGGAGTTTCAATTTACTATCAGTCCTTTCAATGAATATTCAGGACTAATTTCCTTTAGGATGGACTGGATGGATCTCCTTGCTGTCAAGGGACTCTCAAGAAGCTTCTCCAACACCACAGCTTCAAAAGCATTAATTCCTTGGGACTCAGATTTCTTTACATCCAACTCTCACATCCATACACAACTATTAAGAAGAATCATAGCTTTGACGAGATGGAACTTTATTGGCAAAGTAATGACAGCTTTTTAATATGCTGTCTAAGTTGGTCATAACTTTTCTTCCAAGGAGCAAGTGTCTTTTAATTTCATGGATGCAGTCACCATCTGCAGTGATCTTCAGTTCAGTTCAGTCACTCAGTCTTGTCTGACTCTATGACCCCATGAATCACAGTCCACCAGGCCTCCCTGTCCATCACCAACTCCCAGAGTTCACACAAACTCTTGTGGATTGGGTCGGTGATGCCATCCAGCCATCTCATCCTCTGTCCTTCCCTGCTCCTCTGGCCCCCAATCCCTCCCAGCATCAGGGTCTTTTCCAGTGAGTCAATGCTTCACATGAGGTGGCCAAAGTACTGGAGTTTCAGCTTCAGCATCAGTCCTTCCAAAGAAATCCCAGGGCTGATCACCTTTAGGATGGACTGATCGGATCTCCTTGCAGTCCAAGGGACTTTCAAGAGTCTTCTCCAATACCACAGTTCAAAAGCATCAATTCTTCAGTGCTCAGCTTTCTTCACAGTCCAACTCTCATATCCATACATGACCACTGGAAAAACCATAGCCTTGACTAGATGGACCTTTGTTGGCAAAGTAATGTCTCTGCTTTTGAATATGCTATCTAGGTTGGACATAACTTTTATTCCAAGGAGTAAGCGTCTTTTAATTTCATGGCTGCAATCACCATCTACAGTGACTTTGGAGCCCCAAAAAATGAAGTCTGACACTGTTTCCACTGTTTCCCCATCTATTTCCCATGAAGTGATGCGACCAGATGCCATGATCTTCGTTTTCTGAATGTTGAGCTTTAAGCCAACTTTTCACTCTCCACTTTCACTTTCATCAAGAGGCTTTTGAGTTCCTCTTCACTTTCTGCCATAAGGGTGGTGTCATCTGCATATCTGAGGTTATTGATATTTCTCCCGGCAATCTTGATTCCAACCTGTGCTTCTTCCAGCCCAGCGTTTCTTATCATGTATTCTGCATATAAGTTAAATAAGCAGGGTGACAATATGCAGCCTTGATGTACTCCTTTTCCTATGTAGAACCAGTCTGTTGTTCCATGTCCAGTTCTAACTGTTGCTTCCTGACCTGCATATAGGTTTCTCAAGAGGCAGGTCAGGTGGTCTGGGATTCCCATCTCTTTCAGAATTTTCCACAGTTTATTGTGATCCACACAGTCAAAGGCTTTGGCAGTGATCTTAAAACCCTCCAAAATAAAGTCTGTCAGTGTTTCCATTGTTTCCCTATCTATTTGCCATGAAGTGATGGAACCAGATGACATGATCTTAGTTTTCTGAATGTTAAGTTTTAAGCCAACTTTTCCACTTTACTTTTTCATTTCAACAAGAGGCTCTTTAGTTCTTCTTCACTTTCTGCCATAAGGGTGGTGTCATCTGCATATCTGAGGTTATTGATATTTCACCTGGCAATCTTGATTCCAGCTTGTGCTTCATCCTGTCCAGTATTTCTCATGATGTACCCTGGATATAAGCTAAATAAGCAGGGTGACAATATACAGCCTTGATGTACTCCATTCCTATTTGGAACAAGTCTGTTGTTCCATGTGCAGTTCTAATTGTTGTTTCCTGACCTGTATACAGGTTTCTCAGGAGGCAGGTCAGGTGGTCTGGTATTCCCATCTCTTTAAGAATTTCCCACAATTTGTTGTGATCCACACAGTCAAAGGCTTTGGCATAGTCAATAAAGCAGAAAGAAATGTTTTCCTGGAACTCTGTTGCTTTTTCCATGATCCAGTGGATGTTGGCAATTTGATCTCTGGTTCCTCTGCCTTTTCTAAAACCAACTTGAACATCTGGAAGTTCAAGGTTCACATATTGCTGAAGCCTGGCTTGGAGAATTTTGAGCATTACTTTACTAGCGTGTGAGATGAGTGCAATTGTGCAGTAGTTTGAGCATTCTTTGGCATTTCCTTTCTTAGGGATTGGAATGAAAACTGACCTTTTCCAGTCCTGTGGCCACTGCTGAGTTTTTCAAACTTGTTGGCATATTGAGTGCAGCACTTTCATTGCATCATCTTTCAGGATTTGAAATAGCTCAACTGGAATTCCATCACCTCCACTAGCCTTGATCGTAGCGATGCTTTCTAAGACCCACTTGACTTCACATTCCAGGATGTCTGGCTCTAGGTGAGTGATCACACCATCATGATTATCTGGGTCATGAAGCTCTTTTTTGTACAGTTCTTTTGTGTATTCTTGCATTAGATCCATACCTTTTCTGTCCTTTATTGAGCCCATTTTTTTTGCATGAAATATTCCCTTGGTACCTCTAATTTTCTTGAAGAGATCTCTTGTCTTTCCCATTCTGTTGTTTTCCTCTACTTCTTTGCATTGATCGCTGAGGAAGGCTTTCTTATCTCTCCTTGCTATTCTTTGGAACTCTGCATTCAGATGCTTATATATTTCCTTTCTCCTTTGCTTTTCGCTTCTCTTTCACAGCTCTTTGTAAGGCCTCCTAAGACAGCCATTTTGCTTTTTTGCATTTCTTTTCCATGGGGATGGTCTTGATCCCTGTCTCCTGTACATTGTCACGAACCTCCATCCATAGTTCATCAGGCACTCTATCAGATCTAGTTCCTTAAATCTATTTCTCACTTCTTGTATAATCATAAGGGATTTGATTTAGGTCATACCTGAGTGGTCTAGTGGATTTCCCCACTTTCTTCAATTTAAGTCTGAATTTGGCAATAAGTAGTTCATGATCTGAGCCACGGTCGGCTCCCCGTCTTGTTTTTGTTGACTGTATAGCGGTTCTCCATCTTTGACTGCAAAGAATATAATCAGTCTGATTTCAGTGTTGACCATCTGGTGATGTCCATGTGTAGAGTCTTCTCTTGTGTTGTTGGAAGAGGGTGTTTGCTATGACCAGTGTGTTCTCTTGGCAAAACTCTATTAGTCTTTGCCCTGCTTCATTCCGTATTTCAAGGTCAAATTTGCCTGTTACTCCAGGTGTTTCTTAACTTCCTACTCGTGCATTCTAGTCCCCTATAATGAAAAGGACATCTTTTTTGTGTGTTAGTTCTAAAGGTCTTGTAGGTCTTCATAGAACTGTTAACTTCAGCTTCTTCAGCATTACTGGTTGGGGCATAGGCTTGGATTACCGTTGTATTGAATGGTTTGCCTTGGAAATAAACAGAGATCATTCTGTCATTTTTAAGATTGCATCTAAGTACTGCATTTTGGACTCTTTTGTTGACTATGATGGCTACTCCATTTCTTCTAAGGGATTCCTGCCCACAGTAGTAGATATAATGGTCATCTGAGTTAAATTCACCCATTCTAGTCCATTTTAGTTTGCTGATTCCTAGAATGTTGACATTCATTCTTGCCATCTCCTGTTTGACCACTTCCAATTTGCCTTGATTCATGGACCTGACATTCCAGGTTCCTATGCAATATTGCTCTTTACAGCATCAGACCTTGCTTCTATCATCAGTCACATCCACAGCTGGGTCTTGCTTTTGCTTTGGCTCCATCCCTTCATTCTTTCTGGAGTTATTTCTCCACTGATTTCCTGTATCATATTGGGCCCCTACTGACCTGGGGAGTTCCTCTTTCAGTACCCTATCATTTTGCCTTTTTATACTGTTCATGGGGTTCTCAAGGCAAGAATACTGAAGTGGTTTGCCAGTCCCTTCTCCAGTGGACCACATTCTGTCAGACCTCTCCACCAAGACCCGTCCGTCTTGGGTGGCCCCACATGGCATGGCTTAGTTTCACTGAGCTAGACATGGCTGTCTAATTTGATTTCAGATCTTCATCCTTCTGTTCAGATTCCTGTCATTACATTCTATTTACCAACATCTCTATTAATATATCAACAATATATGACGATGTCCCACGTCAGGGGCGGCAGCCGAGAGCAGCTAACGCACACCTGAGGTCAGGGCAGCGTCCAAGAGGAGCTACCACACCCCCGAGGTCAGGGGAGGCAGCCTAGAGGGGCAAGGAGGGTCGAGAGGAGCTACTCCCTGTTCAAGGTCAGGAGGGGTGGCCCTGAGGAGATACCCCTTGTGCAAGGTAAGGAGCAGTGGCTGCCCTTTGCTGGAGCAGCCGTGAAGAGATACCCCACGTCCAAAGTAAGAGAAACCCAAGACGGTAGGTGTTCGTAGAGGGCATCAGAGGGCAGACACACTGAAACTATAATCACAGAAAACTAGCCAATCTGATCACAGGGACCACAGCCTTGTCTAACTCAATGAAACTAAGCCACTATAGTTTGGCCCAGCTGCAGCCGGTGGCGGCATGCTGTCACGGTCAGGGCCGCCTCGCTCGAGAACGTGGTTCCCAGGATGTCCAGCCTCAGGGTCAGACTAGATGGAAGATGGATCTGTCGAGGACGGATAGAGGAAGATGGGTGGACGGCTCGCAGGCCCTGGTGGCTGGCCGAGTCGTGGGCCCCGCTCTGGGGATGACCAGGAGCCGGCGGAGTCCCAGGCGTCGCGGGACCGCCCTCGTGTGTGGGTGGCGGTGGGATCTCGCGCTGGTTTTCCTGGTGGCCCAGCCGTGTCCCGGTGTTTTCTGGTCCCCGGACTGCGCCCGCGGCCCTGTCTCGCGGCCCCCGCCGTGCATGCTTGCCGGCCCCTCCCCGCAGCCTCTGCCAGCCTTTCCTTCTCGTCCTGCGCGTGCAACCGCCCGCGTTCAGTTCCCCTGTCTAGGACCGAGCCTGCCTAGCCTCACGTGGGTGTCGCCCCCAGCGGCCGGTGGCGTCCTCGGGCGGAGCAGTGCCCTCGGAGCCCTGAGAAAGGGGGCGGGGCGGAGAGCCTTGCGCGTGTGAGGACCGTGGGGGCCGCCGCTATGCGGTGGGAGAGTGTTCTCCCGGGCAGGCTGCGGCTCTGGGTGTGTCGGTGGTGGTGGCAGCGAGCCCCGTGAGGGGGGTGGGGGCGCCAGTCCGTCGTCCCGGGTGTCCCGCTGGACCGCCCCTGTGCTGGGAGGCCTCTGGCGGTGAGATCCCGCGGTGGGCCCTGGCGGCCGACTCGCGTCCCCCGGGTCGCTTTGATCCATTCCCCTCGCGGTGGCGCGCGGCCACCCCACCTCCGCCGCCGGTTCCGTGGCGTTGGCCTCGCGTGGCCGCACCCCGTCGGTGCCCCTCTCCGTTTTTCCGTCCGCCTCAGTCCGCTCCCCGTCTGCTGCTCCCTGGGGCCGCGCCCTAGTGTGTCTCGCTTCCTGGGCCCGCCGCGGCCCGGTCCTTTGCCCGTTTCGCCGGCGCCTGTCCACCGCCGCAGCCGTCGCATGCTGAACGAGGGGGAGCGCCCGTGACCCCCGCCGCGCCCCCGCTCCGGTGCGCTCGCCCTAGCGCAGATCGGGTCCCCTGTCTGACCCCTGCGGGCCGGTCGCCGTGTCCTCACCGCCCTGCATCCCCCACCCCTCTGGGGCGGGTGGACGGATGGACGCCGAGGGCGCGGGTCTGCCATGCACGGTGTGGCCTGGGCGGGCTCGCGACGGGGTGGGGGGAGTGGGGTGGGGGGGTTGGAGGAGGGGGGCCCACCGCCCTCCTCCCCTCGTCTCTCTGCGCGGTGGCGGCGGCGGGCTGCGACCCTCGTGGACCTAGGGTGTGTGCGCGATTGGGCAGCCTCGCTGCGGGGCGGACAGGGAGGTCGGGTTTCCCGGCCCAGTGAGCGCCTTCCGGATGCCCCTCTCCCGGCTGCCTCACCTTGCGGGTCTTCCAGCTTGCCCGCCAAAGCGCGACACAGCCAGGGCCTATCCCCCTGCTCCCAGCACAAGCGGCTCCTCCTGCTCGCTCAGCTCGGCTCTGCGGACTTCCCTGGTGGCTCAGACGGTAAAACATCTGTCTACAATGTGGGAGACCTGGGTTCGAGCCCTGGGTTGGGAAGATCCCCTGGAGAAGGAAATGGCAATCCACTCCAGTACCCTTGCCTGGAAAATCCCATGGACAGAGGAGCCTGATAGGCTACAGTCTGTGGGGTCACAAAGTGTCAGACAGGACTGAGCAACTTCACTTTCAAATAGCAGGGAGGGAACACAGCTCCACCCATCAATAGAAAATTGGATCAAAGATTTACTGATGGGGGCCCCGCCCATCAGAACAAGATCCAGTTTCCCCCTGTCAGTCTTTCCCATCCCCCTGTCAGTCTCTCCCATCAGGAAAATTCCATAAGCCTCTTACCCTTCCATCTGCCCTCTGATGAGAGGGCAGACAGATTGAAAACCACAGTCACAGAAAACTAACCAATTTGACCACCTGGATCACAACCTTGTCTAACTCAATGAAACTATGAGCCATGCCATGTAGGGCCAGGCAAGACGGATGGGTCACGGTGGTATCTGACAAAACGTGGCCCACTGGAGAAGGGAAGGGCAAAACACTTCAGTTATTCTTGCCTTGAGAACCCCGTGAACAGTATGAAAAGGCAGAAAGATAGGACACTGAAAGATGAACTCCCCAGGTCGGTAGGTGCCCAATATGCTACTGGAGATCAGTGGAGAAATAACTCCAAAAAGAATGAAGGGATGGAGCCAAACAAAAACAACACCCAGTTGTGGATGGGACTGGTGATAGAAGCAAAGTCCAATGCTGTAAAGAGCGAAATTGCATAGGAACCTGGAATGCCAGGTCCATGAATCAAGGCAAGTTGGAAGTGGTCAAACAGGAGATGGCAAGAGTGAATGTCGACATTCTAGGAATCAGCGAACTAAAATGGACTGGAATGGGTGAATTTAACTCAGATGACCATTATATCTACTACTATGCACAGAAATCCTTTAGAAGAAATGGACTAGCCATCATAGTCAACAAAAGAGTCTGAAATGCGGTACTTGGATGCAATCTCAAAAACGACAGAATGATTTCTGTCCGTTTCCAAGGCAAACCATTCAATGTCATGGTAATCCAAGTCTATGCCCCAACCAGTAATAATGAAGAAGCTGAAACTGAACAGTTCTATGAAGACCTACAAGACCTTCTAGCACTAACACCCAAAAAAGATGTCCTTTTCATTATAGGGGACTGGATTGCAAAAGTAGGAAGTCAAGAAACACCTCGAGTAATAGGCAAATTTGGCCTTGGAGTACAGAATGAAGAAGGGCAAGGGCTAATAGAGTTTTGCCATGAAAACACATAGGTCATAGCAAACATCCTCTTCCAACAACATAAGAGAAGTCTCTCTACATGGACATCACCAGATGGTCAACACTGAAATCAGGTTGATTATATTCTTTGCAGCCAAAATGGAGAAGCTCTATACAGTTAGCCTTTGGTTAAAAATATAAATTTTCTATGGTGCTAATAATCCAATATTTATGATTTTTTTTTACTACTAGATAAAACAAAGTGAAGGGAAATGACATGCACTTACAAAAGGCCCCTATATTGATAGGACAGAAAATTATTTTTGAAGTAAATTCCCTCTAACTGAGGAAAACACTTTATTTAATGTGTGATTTTTTTTTTATTATGGAAAAGTTTTTTAAATGAGAGAGGAAATTAAAATATCACTAAGAGTTCTCTTACCACAAATGACTAATAGGGACATCTTTATGTATTGATAACTCTTTTTATTTTTTTTCTGCATAGCTTTATTTTTGTTTACAGAGATGCAAGCATAAAATAGCTATGATTAAATATGGTTTATTATTTTGACTTTAAACCTACTATTATAACATAAGCAAATGTGTTTATTCTTTAAAATTCCATAAGCAATATTTTCACAAAATAATAGGCCATTACACATATACACATGATAGAATATCTATGTGTCCATCTATACACAGAAGCACAGACACCCAAAGACATACACACTCACATACACATAAAGATGAAGGAGTAGTCATGGCAACACTCTATAAAAAACATATACATTTATACTCTCAATTAGAGATTAAACATATGGAATTTCTTTTCAAAATAAAAATATTCAGAACTATAATCTTGACTTTATAATTGGACCATATGCCACTTATAAATAATCTTTACTTAGAAAGCAATCCTGTCCAAATAATATTTTTTGAAACATGAGACAAATACATTCTGCTAATATTCTAAGTCTCCTAAAACAGTAAGTTAACCAGTATAGCTAACTAGAAGTTTAAGAAAATGTAGAATTTTTGAGCAATATTAATAAGCTCCAAATAACTGTCTCTGTATCTCTGCACTGATCAATGAATAATTTAGGACATCTTGATAAACATAATTGATGGCATTACAGAATTTATCATTCCTGGTGCAAGTCTGAAGTAACTAGTGTTTCATGTCTCTCTCTCACAGACACTCTGTAGGAACACCTGCCACCTGTATGGACCCTCATCAAACAAACATTTGAAACAATTTAGATATCACATGCCTTTTTAAATATTTACTTGGGTCTTAGGACATTTCTTGACTACAAAAGGAAAAGACTTTAGCTGTTCTAAGCAGAATGGGATTATAATGAAAAGTTTTGAAAACACTAACAACTGGGTGAGCAGAAACTATAACATTATCAATTATAACAAATATAAGAGACTAGAGGAAAATCATTCAATTCTCTTTTAAAAAACAAACTCACAATTCATGTATGAGTTATAGTTTAGGATTATAGAATAAAATAGTCAACCTCACATATACTCTGAGACATAATTTCAGAATAAATGTAGAGAACATTAATGAGCAAAAACTTTAATTCCGGGAATTTCAACAGCAAATCTTATTGTATACACACTAAGTATGAAACACTTTTCTGCTAATTTTCTTGGGATGTAAAATCAAACTTTAACAAGTCTTGACCAAACTTTTTGAAGGAAGTGGATAACATGTGACTAAGTGTTAGTCACTCAGTCGTGCCTGACTCTTTGCGACCCCATGGACTTCAGCCCACCAGGCTCCTCTGTCCATGAGATTTTCCAGGCAAGGATACTGGAGTGGGTTGCCATTTCCTTCTCCAGGAGATCTTCCCAATCCAGGGATTGAACCCGGGTCTCCTGCACCGCAGGCAGATTCTTTACCGAGTGAGCTACAAGGGAAGCCCCAACATGTGATTAGTTTAGTGTACTGAGGCAGAAAGAGCAGATGGGAAATCCCTCTTATGCTTAATGTTATAATTTAAACATCCTTGCAAGGAAGGGTTGGAAAAGAAAGAGGAAGTAAAAATGAAGGAACGAGAGAAAAATGGATTAAAGAAAGGAGGAGGGAGAAAAGGAAGAAAGAAAAGAAGAAGGGAAGGGGGAAAATTATGACTCTTTCACATCAAGAATGGTATTTATAGAATTTTTCTTTAAGAAATATCAGTTATACTTTTCTAAGGATTCATTCATTTCTTCTAAGTTATCCATTTTATTGGCATATAGTTGCTGATAGTAGACTCTTATGATCCTTTGTATTTCTGTGTTGTCTGTTGTGATCTCTCCATTTTCATTTCTAATTTTGTTGATTTGATTCTTCTCCCTTTTTTTCTTGATAAAGTCTGGCTAATGGTTTGTCTATTTTATTTATCTTCTCAAAGAACAAGCTTTTAGTTTTCTTGATTTTTGGTGTAGTCTCCTTTGTTTCTTTTTCATTTATTTCTGCTCTAATTTTTATTATTTCTTTCCTTCTACTAACCCTGGGGTTCTTCATTTCTTCTTTTTCTTGTTGCTTTAGGTGTAAAGTTAAGTTCTTTATTTGATTTTTCTCTTGTTTCTTGAGGTAAGCTTGTATTGCTATGAACCTTCCCCTTGGCACTGCTTTCAGTGAATCCCATAGGTTTTGGGCTATCATGTTAAACTGAACCAGAAAGAAATAGAAAATCTTAACAGACCCATCACAAGTGCAGAAATCAAAACTTTAATCAAAAATCTTCCAACAAACACAAGTCCAGGACCAGATGGTTTCACAGGTGAATTCTGCCAAAAATTTAGAGAAGAGCTAACACTATCCTACTCAAACTCTTCCAGAAAATGGCAGAGGAGGGTAAACTCCCAAACTCTTTCTATGAGGCCACCATCACCCTAATACCAAAACCAGATAAAGATGCCACACAAGAAAACTACAGGTTAATATCACTGATGAACATAGATGCAAAAATCCTCAACAAATTCTAGCAAACACAATCCAACAACATATTAAAAAGATCATACATCATGACCAAGTGGGCTTTATCCCAGGGATGCAAGGATTCTTCGATATTCACAAATCAATCAACGTGATACACCACATTAACAAATAGAAAGATAAAAACCATATGATTATCTCAATAGATGCAGAGAAAGCCTTTGACAAAATTCAACAGCTATTTATGATAAAAAAAATCTCCAGAAAGGAGACATAGAAGGAACATACCTCAGCATAATAAAAGCCATATATGATAAACCCATAGCAAACATTATCCTCAATGGTGAAAAATTGAAAGCATTTCCCCTAAAGTCAGGAACAAGACAAGGGTGCCCACTCTCACCAATGTTATTCAGCATAGTTTTGGAAGTTTTAGCCACAGCAATCAGAGAAGAAAAAGAAATAAAAGGAATCCAGATTGTAAAAGAAGAAGTAAAACTCTCAGTTTCCAGATGACATGATCCTCTCCATAGAAAGTCCTAGAGACACCACCCGAAAATTACTAGAGCTAATCAATGAATATAGTAAAGCTGCAGGATATAAAATTAATACACAGAAATCCCTTGCATTCCTATACACTAACAATGAAAAAACAGAAATTAAGGAAACAATTCGATTCACCACTGTGACAAAAAGAATAAAATACTTAGGAATAAATCTACCTAAAGAAACAAAAACCTATATATACAAAATGATAAAACACTGATGAAAGAAATAAAAAAATGACACAGATGGAGAAATATACCATGTTCATGGGTTGGAAGAATCAACATAGTGAAAAAGAGTATACTACCCAAAGCAATCTACAGATTCAATGCAATCCCTATCAAGCCACCAATGGTATTTTTCACATAACTGGAACAAATAATTTCACAGTTTGTATGGAAATACAAAAAACCTCAAATGGCCAAAGCAATCTTGAGAAAGAAGAATGGAACTGGAGGAATCGACCTACCTGACTTCAGACTATACTATAAGCTACAGTCATCAAGACAGTATGGTACTGGCACAAAGACAGAAATATAGATCAATGGGGCAAAACAGAAAGCCCAGTGATAAATCCATGCACCTATGGACATCTTATCTTTGACAAAGGAGGCAAAAATATACAATAGAGAAAAGACAATCTCTTTAACAAGTGGTTCTGGGAAAACTGGTCAACCACATGTAAAAGAATGAAACTAGAACACTTTCTAACACCGAATACTAAAAAAACTCAAAATAGATTAAAGATCTAAATGTAAGACCAAAAACTATAAAACTCATAGATGAAACCATAGGCAAAACACTCTCTGACATAAATTAAAGCAAGATCCTCTATGACCCACCTCCCAGAGTAATGGAAATAAAAGCAAATATAAACAAATGGGATCTAATTAAACTTAAAAGCTTTTGCACAACAAAGAAAGCTATAAGTAACGTGAAAAGACGGCCTTCAGAATGGGAGAAAAAAATAGCAAATGAGATAACTGACAAAGAATTAATCTCAAAAATATATAAGCAACTCATGCAGCTCAACTCCAGAAAAATAAATGACTCAATCAAAAAATGGGCCAAAGAACTAAACAGACATGTCTCCTAAAGAAGACATACAGATGGGTAACAAACACATGAAAGGATGCTCAACATCACTCATTATCAGAGAAATGCAAATCAAAACCACAGGTACCATCTTACGCCGATCAGAATGGCTGCTCACAAAGAGTCTACAAACAATAAATGCTGGAGACAGTGTGGAGAAAAGGCAATCCTCTTACACTGTTGGTGTGAATGCAAACTGGTACAGCCACTATGGAGAACAGTGTGGTGATTCCTTAAAAAACCGGAAATAGAAGTGCCATATGACCCACCAATCCCACTGCTGGGCAAACACACTGAGGAAACCAGAATTGAAAGAGACACGTGTACCCCAATGTTCATCGCAGCACTGTTTATAAAAGCTAGGATATGGAAGCAATCTAGATATCCATCAGCAGATGAACAGATAAGAAAGCTGTGGTATATATATACAATGGAATATTACTCAGCTATTAAAAATAACACATTTGAATCAGTTCTAATGAGGTGGATGAAACTGGAGCCTATTATACAGAGTGAAGTAAGCCAGAAAGAAAAACATCAATATAGTACATTAACACATATATATTGGATTTAGAAAGATGGTAATGGCAACCCTATACACGAAACAGCCAAAGAGACACAGATATAAAGAACAGAATTTTGGACTCTGTGGGAGAAGGGGAGGGTGGGATGATTTGAGAGAATAGCACTGAAACATGTATATTACCATATGTGAAATTGATGACCAGTCCAAGTTCGAGGGATGAAACAGGGCAGTCAAAGCCTGTGCACTGGGACAACTCGGAAGGCTGGGATGGGGAGGGGAGATGGGAGGGGGGTTCGGGATGGGAGACACATGTGTACCAATGGTTGAGTCATGCCAAAGTACTTTACAATATTGTAAAGTAACTAGCCTCCAATTAAATAAATTAAATTTAAAAAGAAATATCAGTTAAAAGGGCTGGGTTTCTCATTCCAGGAAGTTTGTCTGTTTTAGAACATTGTAGTGACAGTAACTCAGTGGGTAATAATTTCAGCTGTTAGAATGTTTTCATTATTAAGCCAAAATATCCTTGTGAAGGGAGCTGATTACTCAGTGGTATGTCTAAAAAGTGTATAATTTTATTTCTCTGCTGTGATATGAGGAGACTTCATCGAGAGAGTAACAGGCTATGATATTATTAGAAAGGCAGTTCAAACATCAGAGATCAGCATTACCATGCTGCTAAAAACCAATAGCATTTTTATTTAATTTTATGGTTTACAAAGCACTTTTTATATTCATACATCATATATGCATTCAATCAGATCAGATCAGATCAGTCGCTCAGTTGTGTCCGACTCTTTGCAACCCCATGAATCGCAGCACGCCAGGCCTCCATGTCCATCACCAACTCCCAGAGTTCACTGAGACTCACATCCATCGAGTCAGGGATGCCATCCAGCCATCTCATCCTCTGTTGTCCCCTTCTCCTCCTGCCCCCAATCCCTCCCAGCATCAGAGTCTTTTCCAATGAGTCAACTCTTCGCATGAGGTGGCCAAAGTACTGGAGTTTCAGCTTTAGCATCATTATATAGTAATTTAGTCTTCGTGATGTCCTATCACCAATTAAACTACGTTGTTTAGAAATCTTGTATAAAAATATTTATAATAGAATTTTTTCAAATTCAAAATAGGATAGTAGAAAATCTCAAAACTTCTTTAGAACATTTTTTCTTGATTACATTCTAAAATAAGGTGGTAATCTATTCTTAATGATTAAAGATTAAAACAAAATATGTCAAAAGCAAAATCTTAAACCAGAAACTATTGCAAACACTTCAATAGTGCTAAGCAAAATGTTTGTCAAAAGTTATTTGTGCTCTCTTAATTTGACAGGTGTATATGATTATAGCCCATTAGATTTTTGTAACATGGATCTTGGATAAATCCTTTAAAACATGTTTATTAAAAGAAAATATAAATTTAGTCCTCCAACTGGGATACCTGTTACTAAGTCTAAGATTTTAGAAGCATCTTTCATTATTTTACTTCTTTTATTGAAAAAAATCTAATAATTCACTTTGTGACTTCAGGTGAAGTCTCTTGTGTTTGTCATATTATTTTTGTTTATCTTTAACTAGAAGTTGTAATTATTAGTGGTTTACACTAAGCGCGGCCAAGAGGAGGTACCCCAAGTCCAAGGTCAGGGGCAGAAGCTGGGAGGACCCCATGCCCAAAGGGCGGTGGCCAAGAGGAGTTACCCCCTGTCCGAGGTCAGGGGCAGTGGCCGAGAGTGCCAGGCTGCAACGGTGCAGGAATGGCTGAGAAGAGCTACCCAAATCTGAGGTCAGGGGTGGCAGTCAGGAGGAGCTACCCCACGCCCCCATGCCTGAGGCCAGGGGCGGTGGCCGGGAGGAGCTACCCTACGCCCAAGGCCAGGGGCGGCGGCCGGGAGGACCAACCCCATACCCGAGGCCAGGGGCAGCGGCTGGGAGGAGCTACCCCACACCTAAGGACAGGGGTGGCGGCTGGGAGGACCAACCCCACATCCAAGGAGCAGTGGCTGCGCGGGCGCAGGAGGGCCTAGAGGAGCTATCCCACGTTGAAGGTCAGGAAGGGTGGCCGTGAAGGAGATACCATTCTTCCAAGGTAAGAGAAACCAAAGTAAGATGGTAGGTGTTGCAAGAGGGCATCAGAGAGCAGACACACTGAAACCATAATCACAGAAAACTAGTCAATCTAATCACACTAGGACCACAGCCTTGTCTAACTCAATGGAACTAAGCCATGCCCATGGGGCAACCCAAGACGGGTGGGTCACAGTGGAGAGATCTGACAGAATGTGGTCCACTGGAGAAGGGAATGGCAAACCACTTCAGTATTCTTGCCTTGAAAACCCCATGAACAGTATGAAATGGCAAAATGATAGGATACTGAAAGAGGAACTCCCCAGGTCAGTAGGGGCCCAATATGCTACTGGAGATCAGTGGAGAAATAACTCCAGAAAGAATGAAGGGATGGAGCCAAAGCAAAAAAAATACCCAGCTGTGGATGTGACTGGTGATAGAAGCAAGGTCTGATGCTGTAAAGAGCAATATTGCATAGGAACCTGGAATGTCAGGTCCATGAATCAAGGCAATTTGGAAGTGGTCAAACAAGAGATGGCAAGAGTGAATGTCAACATTCTAGGAATCAGCGAACTAAAATGGATGGAAATGGGTGAATTTAACTCAGATGACCATTATATCTACTATTGCGGGCAGGAATCCCTCAGAAGAAATGGAGTAGCCATCATGGTCAACAAGAGAGTCCGAAATGCAGTACTTGGATGCAATCTCAAAAACGACAGAATGATCTCTGTTCGTTTCCAAGGCAAACCATTCAATATCACACTAATCCAAGTCTATGCCCCAACCAGTAATAATGAAGAAGCTGAAACTGAACAGTTCTATGAAGACCTACAAGACCTTCTAGCACTAACACCCAAAAAAGATGTCCTTTTCATTATAGGGGACTGGAATGCAAAAGTAGGAAGTCAAGAAACACCTGCAGTAACAGGCAAATTTGGCCTTGGAGTACGGAATGAAGCAGGGCAAAGACTAATAGAGTTTTGCCAAGAAAATGCACTGGTCATAACAAACACCCTCTTCCAACAACACAAGAGAAGACTCTACACATGGACATCACCAGATGGTCAACACTGAAATCAGAATGATTATATTCTTAGCAGCCAAAGATGGAGAACCTCTATATAGTCAACAAAAACAAGACCAGGAGCTGACTGTGTATCAGATCAGATGAGATCAGATCAGTAGCTCAGTCGTGTCCGACTCTTTGCAACCCCATGAATCGCAGCACGACAGGCTTCCCTGTCCATCACCAACTCCTGGAGTTCACTGAGACTCACATCCATCGAGTCAGTGATGCCATCCAGCCATCTCATCCTCTGTCATCCCCTTCTCCTCTTGCCCCCAATCCCTCCCAGCATCAGAGTCTTTTGCAATGAACAACTCTTCGCAATTCCAGAAAAATAAATGACCTAATAAAAAAATGGGCCAAAGAACTAAATAAACATTTCTCCAAAGAAGACATACAGATGGCTAACAAACACATGAAAAGATGCTCAACATCACTCATTATCAGAGAAATGCAAATCAAAACTACAATGA
The DNA here is from genome assembly GCF_029407905.1 of Bubalus kerabau. Lineage (NCBI taxonomy): Eukaryota > Metazoa > Chordata > Mammalia > Artiodactyla > Bovidae > Bubalus > Bubalus kerabau. The sequence continues at coordinate 9,735,117 of NC_073645.1, forward strand.
GGTACCATTTCACACCAGTCAGAATGGCTGCGATCCAAAAGTCTACAAACAATAAGTGCTGGAGAGGGTGTGGAGAAAAGGGAACCCTCTTACACTGTTGGTGGGAATGCAAACTAGTGCAGCCACTATGGAGAACAGTATGGAGATTCCTTAAAAAACTAGAAATAGAAGTGCCTTATGATCCAGCAATCCCACTGCTGGGCATACACACTGAGGAAACCAGAATTAAAAGAGACATGTGTACCCCAATGTTCATCATAGCACTGTTTATAATAGCCAGGACATGGAAGCAACCTAGATGTCCATCAGCAGATGAATGGATAAGAAAGCAGTGGTACATATACACAATGGAGTATTACTCAGCCATTAAAAAGAATACATTTGAATCAGTTCTAATGAGGTGGATGAAACTGGAGCCTATTATACAGAGTGAAGTAAGCCAGAAAGAAAAACACCAATACAGTATACTAATGCATATATATGGAATTTACAAAGATGGTAACAATAACCCTGTATACGATACAGCAAAAGAGACACTGATGTATAGAACAGTCTTTTGGACTCTGTGGGAGAGGGAGAGGGTGGGATGATTTGGGAGAATGGCATTGAAATCTGTATAATATCATATATGAAACGAGTCACCAGTCCAGGTTCGATGCACGATACTGGATACTTGGGGCTGGTGCACTGGGATGACCCAGAGGGATGGTATGGGGAGGGAGGAGGGAGGAGGGTTCAGGATGGGGAAAACATGTATACCTGTGGCAGATTCATTTTGATATATGGCAAAACCAATACAATACTGTAAAGTTAAATTAAATAAAATTTAAAAAAAAACCAAAAAACTCTTCGCATGAGGTGGCCAAAGTACTGGAGTTTCAGCTTTAGCATCATTCCCTCCAAGGAAATCCCAGGGCTGATATCCTTCAGAATGGACTGGTTGGATCTCCTTGCAGTCCAAGGGACTTTCAAGAGTCTTCTCCAACACCACAGTTCAAAACCATCAATTCTTTGGTGCTCAGCCTTCTTCGCAGTCCAACTCTCACATCCATACCTGACCACATGAAAAACCATAGCCTTGACTAGATGAACTTTGTTGGCAAAGTAATGTCTCTGCTTTTGAATACGCTATCTAGGTTGGTCATAACTTTCCTTCCAAGGAGTAAGCGTCTTTTAATTTCATGGCTGCAATTACCATCTATAGTAATTTTGGAACCCAGAAAAATAAAGTCTGACAGTTTCCACTGTTTCCCCATCTATTTCCCATGAAGTGATGGGACCAGATGCCATGATCTTCATTTTCTGAATGTTGAGCTTTAAGCCAACTTTTTCACTCTCCACTTTCACTTTCATCAAGAGGCTTTTGAGTTCCTCTTCACTTTCTGCAATAAGGGTGGTGTCATCTGCATATCTGAGGTTATTGATATTTGTCCTGGCAATCTTGATTCTAGCTTGTGTTTCTTCCAGTCCAGCATTTCTCATGATGTACTCTGCATATAAGTTAAATAAGCAGGGTGACAATATACAGCCTTGACATACTCCTTTTCCTATTTGGAACCAGTCTGTTGTTCCATGTCCAGTTCTAATTGTTGCTTCCTGACCTGTATACAGATTTATCAAGAGGCAGGTCAGGTGGTCTGGTATTCCCATCTCTTTCAGAATTTCCCAGTTTATTGTGATCCACACAGTCAAAGGCTTTGGCATAGTCAATAAAGCAGAAATAGATGTTTTTCTGGAACTCTCTTGCTTTTTCCATGATCCAGCGGATGTTGGCAATTTGATCTCTGGTTCCTCTGCCTTTTCTAAAACCAGCTTGAACATCAGGAAGTTCACGGTTCACATATTGCTGAAGCCTGGCTTGGAGAATTTTGAGCATTACTTTACTAGCGTGTGAGATGAGTGCAATTGTGCAGTAGTTTGAGCATTCTTTGGCATTGCCTTTCTTTGGGATTACAAAGAAAACTGACCTTTTCCAGTCCTGTAGCCACTGCTGAGTTTTCAAAGTTGTTGGCATATTGAATGCAGCACTTTCACAGCATCATCTTTCAGTATTTGAAATAGCTCAACTGGAATTCTATCACCTCCACTAGCTTTGTTCATAGTGATGCTTTCTAAGGCCCACTTGACTTCACATTCCAGGATGTCTAGCTCTAGGTCAGTGATCACACCATCGTGATTATCTGGGTCGTGAAGATGTTTTTTGTACATCTTTTTTGTGGATCAGATCATGAACTCCTTATTACCAAATTCAGACTGAAATTGAAGAAAGTAGGGAAAACCACTAGACCATTCAGGTATGACCTAAATCAAATCCCTTATGATTGATTATACAGTGGAAGTGAGAAATAGTTTTAGAGCCTAGATCTGATAGATAGAGTGCCTGATGAACTATGGAATGAGGTTTGTGACACTGTACAGGAGACAGGGATCAAGACCATCCCCATGGAAAAGAAATGCAAAAAAGTAAAATGGCTGTCTGGGGAGGCCTTACAAACAGCTGTGAAAAGAAGAGAAGCAAAAAGCAAAGGAGAAAAGGAAAGATATAAGCATCTGAATGCAGAGTTTCAAAGAATAGCAAGAAGGGATAAGAAAGCCTTCCTCAGTGATCAATGCAAAGAAATACAGGAAAACAACAGAATGGGAAAGACCAGAGATCTCTTGAAGAAAATTAGAGATACCAAGGGGATATTTCATGCAAGATGGCCTCGATAAAGGACAGAAATGCTATGGATCTAACAGAAGCAGAAGATATTAAGAAGAGGTGGCAAGAACACACAGAAGAACTGTACAAAATAGATCTTCATGACCCAGATAATCATGATGGTATAATCACTGACCTAGAGCCAGACATTCTGGAATGTGAAGTCAAGTGGGCCTCAGAAAGCATGCCTACGAACAAAGCTAGTGGAGGTGATGGAATTCCAGTTGAGCTATTTCAAATCCTGAAAGATGATGCTGTGAAAGTGCTGCACTCAGTATGCCAGCAAATTTGGAAAACTCAGCAGTGGCCACAGGATTGGAAAAGGTCAGTTTTCTTTCCAATCCCAAAGAAAGGCAATGCCAAAGAATGCTCAAACTACCGCACAATGGCACTCATCTCACACGCTAGTAATGCTCAAAATTCTCCAAGCCAGGCTTCAACAATATGTGAACCGTGAACTTCCTGATGTTCAAGCTGGTTTTAGAAAAGGCAGAGGAACCAGAGATCAAATTGCCAACATCCGCTGGATCATGGAAAAAGCAAGAGAGTTCCAGAAAAACATCTATTTCTGCTTTATTGACTATGCCAAAGCCTTTGACTGTGTGGATCACAATAAACTGTGGGAAATTCTGAAAGAGATGGGAATACCAGACCACCTGACCTGCCTCTTGATAAATCTGTATGCAAGTCAGGAAGCAACAGTTAGAACTGGACATGGAACAACAGACTGGTTCCAAATAGGAAAAGGAGTACGTCAAGGCTGTATATTGTCACCCTGCTTATTTAACTTATATGCAGAGTACATCATGAGAAACGCTAGACTGGGAGAAACACAAGCTGGAATCAAGATTGCCAGGACAAATATCAATAACCTCAGATATGCAGATGACACCACCCTTATTGCAGAAAGTGAAGAGGAACTCAAAAGCCTCTTGATGAAAGTGAAAGTGGAGAGTGAAAAAGTTGGCTTAAAGCTCAACATTCAGAAAATGAAGATCATGGCATCTGGTCCCATCACTTCATGGGAAATAGATGGGGAAACAATGGAAACAATGTCAGACTTTATTTTGGGGGGCTCCAAAATCACTGCAGATGGTTACTGCAGCCATGAAATTAAAAGATGCTTACTCCTTGGAAGGAAAGTTATGACCAACCTAGATAGCATATTCAAAAGCAGGGACATGACTTTGCCAACAAAGGTCCATCTAGTCAAGGCTATGGTTTTTCTTGTGGTCATGTATGGATGTGAGAGTTGAACTGTGAAGAAGGCTGAGCATCAAAGAATTGATGCTTTTGAACTGTGGTGTTGGAGAAGACTCTTGAGAGTTCCTTGGACTGCAAGGAGATCCAACCAGTCCATTTTGAAGGAGATCAGCCCTGGAATTTCTTTGGAGGGTTGATGCTGAAGCTGAAACTGCAGCACTTTGGCCACCTCATGCAAAGCATTGACTTATTAGAAAGGACTCTGATGCTGGGAGGGATTTGTGGCATGAGAAGGGGATGACCGAGGATAAGATGGCTGTATGGCATCACTGACTCGATGGACGTGAGTCTCGGTGAAGTCCAGGAGTTGGTGATGGACAGGGAGGCCTGGCGTTCTGCGAAACATGGGGTCATGAAGGGTCAAACATGACTGAGTGACTGAACTGAACTGATGCTAGCAAGTAACATATGAATCCATTTCTTCAGAGGGATCATGAGCCCCAAATACAATAAAACTAAACAACTTCTACATTTATTTTCAATTATCCACCCCTCAACTCATCCACCCACCCCTCTATTCATCCAGACACACATACAAACTTAGGCAATGCCTACAATCCATGAAGAACAACTCAAACTATTGTGGATTATACAAAGAGAATAAGAAACACCTGAAAGGAATTTACAGGTGCTTGATAAGACTCTTGAGAGTCCCTTGGACAGCAAGGAGTTCAAACCAGTCAATCCTAAAAGAAATCAACTCTAAACATTCATTGAGAGGACTGATGCTGAACCTGAAGCTCCAATATTTTGGCCACCTGATGTGAAGAGCTGACTCATTGGAAAAGACCCTGATGCTGAGAAAGATTGAGGGCAAGAGGATAAGGGGGTAACAGAAGATGAGATGGTTGGATGGCATCACTGACTCAATGGACATGAGTTTGAGTAAACTTCAGGAGTTGGTGATGGACAGGGAAGCCTGGTGTGCTGCAGTCCATGGGATTGCAAAGAGTTGGACAAGACTTAGCAATGACTGAACAACAACAACCACTCATTTATGGTAGAGTTCTTAGCAAATATGAGGTATTCAGTTTGGCATATTATCTTCTGAATATCTGAAGAATCTGAAACAAATCCTGTTTTTTTATGCCCCTTTGGTCCCAGACACCATTCTCTCTCTTAGGAATTATTTCCATAGGAATAGAATTTCCTTTTGTTATATATTAATATGTGTGTGTGTGCATGCTAAGTTTCTACAGTAGTTTTTGCTCCTCTGTCCATGGGATTCTCCAGGCAAGCATACTAGAGTGGGTTGCCATGCCCTCCTCCAAGGGATCTTCCCAACCCAGGGATTGAACCTGTGTCTTTTGTGGCTCCTGCATCGCAGGTGGATTCTTCACTGCAGAGCCACAGGGGAAGCCCATATGTATTTATACACACATACACACACACACACACACTTTTACTACCACTTTTGTCCTTACACAGTAGGCAGGGTTATCTTTTTAAAAAGTAATTCAGATTATGTCAGTCCTCTATAAGCTCTCTGACTGATTTCTCTCCTACTATACTCCCTCTGACTTTAGAGTACATCAAGCTTGCATCTGACTCAGAGCCTTTGCCCTCTGTCTGGAACATTCTTTCTCTAGATCTCTGCATGGCTTTTTCTTAAAGCTGCTAATGTCTCAGCTGCACTGTGTCCTCTTCAGACATATCTTCCCTACCAAAGATAGCAAAGTAGCCTTTACCATAAACCCTAACTGCTGTTACTCTCTGTCACTTTAACCCCCTTTTATTTTCATATCAACATTTATCACTTGTTAAAAGCTACTTTAAGTGCTGTAGTGAACATTAGGGTACGTGTGTCTTTTTGAATTCTGGTTTTCTTGGGGTATATGCCCAGTAGTGGGATTGCTGGGTCATACTATAGTTGTATTCCTAGTTTTTGTAAAGGAATCTTCATACTGTTCTCCATAGGTGCCTCAAGAGGGAGGGGATATATATATACACATATACATATATATATATACATATATATATATATATATATATATGGAGAAGGCAATGGCACCCCACTTCAGTACTCTTGCCTGGAAAATCCCATGGACGGAGGGGCCTGGTGGACTGCAGTCCATGGGGTCGCTAAGAGTCGGACACGACTGAGTGACTTCATTTTCACTTCTCACTTTCATGCGTTGGAAAAGGAAATGGCAACCCACTCCAGTGTTCTTGCCTGGAGAATCCCAGGGATGGGGGAGCCTGGTGGGCTGCCGTCTATGGGGTCGCACAGAGTCGGACACGACTGAAGCGACTTAGCAGCATATATATATATATATATATATATGGCTTATGGCTGACTTATATATATATATATATATATATGGCTTATGGCTGACTTATATATATATATATATATATATATTATATATATATGGCTTATGGCTGACTTATGCTGACTCTCATTGTTGTATAGCAGAAACCAACACATTGCAAGGCAATCTTCCTCCAATTAAAAATTAAAAAAAAAACCCTACTTTGTTTAAATATGCTGTTTTTCCCACAATACAATTAGTTTCACGAGATCAGGAACCTAGTGTATCTTACTCATCAATAACCCTCTAGTATATTAATATAACAGAAATTTGAATGGTGGGTCTATTCATTCATTCATTTATTGTGTGACCAGGAGAAGACAAGAAAACTTAAGTTTTCTGAAGCAAAGTCTTACATAAAGTTCAAGGTTTATGAGTTGAAAGTGTGTGCCTCTTGAGAATTCACCTATATGAATGATGAATTTTCAGGACAAAGGTTTAGTTAAAATGTACTAATCATCTAAATGTTGAGTCCTAATGAAGACATGCATTGCTATAAATGTGGGTGAAAGTGGTTTGAAACACTTAGTGATTTATCATTGAATTATATATATGACATTAACTTAGGCTAATTATTTTAACTTATAATGGTGTTTTTATTCACAAATCCCAATTGCTGTGAAATGTTCGATTTAAGCCCAGTTTGGTGATTGTAGCCATGAAATTAAAAGACACTTACTCCTTGGAAGGAAAGTTATGACCAACCTAGACAGCATATTAAAAAGCAGAGATATCACTTTGTCAACAAAGGTCCATCTAGTCAAGGCTATGGTTTTTCCAGTGGTCATGTATGGATGTGAGAGTTGGACTATAAATAAAGCTGAGCGCCGAAGAATTGATGCTTTTGAACTGTGGTGTTGAAGACTCTTGAGAGGCCCTTGGACAGCAAGGAGATCCAACCAGTCCATCCTAAAGGAGATCAGTCTGGGTATTCAATGGAAGGACTGATGTTGAAGTTGAAATTCCAATACTTCGGCCACCTGATGCAAACAGCTGACTCATTGGAAAAGACCCTGATGCTGGGAAAGATTGAGGGCAGGAGAAGAGGGCAGGAGGAGATGGGGACAACAGAGGATGACATGGTTGGATGGCATTACCAACTTGATGGACATGGGTTTGGGTGGACTCTGGGAGTTGGTGATGGACAGGGAGGCCTGGCGTGCTGCGGTTCATGGGGTCACAAAGAGTCAGACACGACTGAGCAACTGAACTGAACTGAAAGTTAAAGAACAAATTTTAAAATGTAGTGCAATTTTCACTTTCAATTAAAAGCAGAAGAGATTAGAATCAAATCTCATGTGGTAGTTTAGCCTTTTGGGTTATAGGGAGAAATATGTTTCTAAGGATAGACTGCCCTGGCATGCCAAATTCATTTCATTTTCTCCAGATTCTTCTAATTTTAAAACAGAATCTATGGCAACAGTGGATATTTTGTCCATTTAATATTTTTAAGCTTTTTTACTTAGAAATTATTTAAAATTTATAAGTTTATATGTTTTAATCAAAATTGTTTGAAAATAAATAGGCCATTTTATTAAAAACAATAAAAATACCTAGATGACAATATCAATATTTTAGTTAATGTAGAGGTATCAACTGTATCAGATATTAGTCAAAACAATCTACATTTTTGGTAACTATTTAAAGACTGCCTCTAGAAAACTCTGGTAAGAAATATTGTATGGGAACATAAAATACTATGAAAGTCACTGATTTTTTTTAATTAAACTGAAAATGAAATGCTAGGATGGCACAATAAATTTATCTCAAAATATCTTTTTAGTATACTTATTTATGCCTTGAAACTGAAACAAAGACAACATTAGCTTCTAGCATAACATTTTTTATTTCAAAAATCAGTCTGTCTGAACTTTTTATTTTTTATCTATTCTGCTCTTTTTATTTCTTGCAAAAATCATTAGAAGCTGAGATAAATGTATCCTTTGTTGTCATAAATTAGTGATCAGAAAATCTTGAAATAACAAAAATATCAAGCAAAATATGAAAATAATAACTAGCATGTGTTAGAAATTGTACAAACTATTTCTTAGTTTATCTTGTTTTACAGATAAAAGCAACTGAAGGTTAGATGACTAGTAAGTATCAGCATGAGGTTTGACTCAACTGGACTCTAACACAATATCACTCATCATTCACATAGTTTTTTTTATCTCCCAATATGGAGAGCTAAAGCCAGTTAGTTAATAGCTGGTGCTAGAATTTGACATCAAATATCTACTTTCTTTCACAGACAACTTTATTTGAACAGATCATGTTCCTTCTTCTATTGCATTATATGTATAGAAGTTCCAATGAGGAAATATATTAGACTGCTAGTGATGTGCTAACAAAATGCTACAGACTGTATGGATTAACAATGAAAATCTATTTTCTCACAGTTCTGGAGGCTAGGTGTCCAGCATCAAGTTGCCAGCAGGGCGGCTTTCAGGTGAAGCTTTTCTTCCCAACTTACAGCTCCTTCTTCCTGTGTCTTCACATGGCCTTTCCTCTGTGTGCATACCCTCCTGATGTCTCTTCTAATTTTAAAACACCAGTCCTCTTAGATTAGGGTCTTCCCTGGTGGATCAGACAGCAAAGAATCTGCCTACATTGCGGGAGACCCAGGTTCAATCCCTGTGTTGGGAAGATTCCCCTGGAGAAGAGAATGGCTACCCACTCGAGTATTCTTGCCTAGAGAATTCCATGGACAGAAAAGCCTGGCAGGCTACAGTCCATGGACTCATAAAGAGTCAGACATGACTGAGAGACTAACACCTCTTAGATTAGGGCCCCACTGCTCTGACTTCATTTAACTTTGATTACCTTGTAAAGGTCCTATCTTCAAATATAGTCATACTCAGGGACTAGGGCTTCAACACATGGATTTACAAAATACTCAGTTCATAACAGAAAGTTTTCTGAAGAAATATTAATGGCAATTTAGAAGATACATCTTCTTGTGTATCTGGGCTATTTAAGAAAATTATTTTTGTAATTTGTGAGAAGTTCATAAAAACTAAATTCTTGCTTCTATTTCTTACCCTGGGGTTAAAGTATAATGACTTTGTCATTGTATTTCTCTCCCAGAGAAAGTGCCCCAACTTCTTTCTACAGCAAATCCTGTTTTCATTACTCCTGATCACAAACTCTATCATTACTCTCCACTCTTGCTCTGTCAATTACAACAGCTCTTATTGTTCCATTGTCTCCCTTAGGCATTCCCTTCCTTTCAGTCAGTAAATAGGATGGTCTCACCAATCCTAAAACACAAAACAATCCTTATGACTAAATAGCTAATTTGAATAAACTTCACTTCCTATCTTGCATTCCTTTTTATTATTATTATTATTTTTTATTTAATTCTGAACTGACTGAAACCTAGCATTCTGTTTCTATTTTTTCTTTTCTCTTATTATAATTTTCCAGCCAAAGTTCTCACTTATCTCCTGTTAATCTTGGTGGGCTCTTTCCAGCTCCCGTTCTCAGTGACATACCTGAGGAGTCACGGCCCTGCCCTGCTGCTGGCCCCGCTGGACTTCTCTGTTTTGTATCCATGAAGCAGAAACTTGTGTCAGTTCTCTGAATTGCTCTATTCTTTCCCTGGATTTTCCTCCTTTCCCTCCTCTAGATTACTTTTCAGCATCTGCCACACATATTTTTTCCTCTCCTATCCCTCCATTCTAAAGGAGATCAGTCCTGGGTGTTTTTTGGAAGGACTGATGCTAAAGCTGAAACTCCAATACTTTGGCCACCTCATGCAAAGAGCTGACTCATTGGAAAAGACCCAGATGCTGGGAGGGATTGGGGGCAGGAGGAGAAGGGGAGGACAGAGAATGAGATGGCTGGATGGCATCATCGACTCGATGGACGTGAGTTTGAGTGAACTCCGGGAGTTGGTGATGGACAGGGAGGCCTGGAGTGCTGCAATTCATGGGGTCCCAAAGAGTTGGACATGATTGAGTGACTGAACTGAACGGATCCCTTAAAGGACTTCCCTGGTGGCTCAGACAGTAAAGGGTCTGTCTACAATGCGGGAGACCCAGGTTCGATCCCTGGGTTGGGAAGAGCTGCTGGAGAAGGAAATGGCAACCCACTCCAGTACTATTGCCTGGAAAATCCCATGGACAGAGGAGCCTGGTAGGCTACAGCCCATGGGGTCGCAAAGAGTCGGACATGACTGAGCGACTTCATTTACACTTATACTTATCCCTTAAAGGTAAGCAGTTACCCAAGTTAGGTCTTTTGCCCTCTTTTCTCACTCAATTGATTGACTTATTTTTCTTACATATTTACTATTTACAACATGTTCAGTCTTGTTTTAATTACCAGCAGCACCTCAGTGAAATCTCACAACAACTTGATGAGGTAAATATAATGACTCCCATTTTATAGAAGTTTTATAGCAGGTTCTCTCAAACTCAGAGCTACTGACATTTTGGATCAGATAATTCTTTATTATAGTCTATACTGTGCATTGTAGAATATTTAGCAATTATCCTCACCTTTACCCTCTAGATATCCTTAGAAAGCCCAACTGTGACAATGAAAACTACCTCCAGACAGTGGCAGTGTCTCCAGGTTAGAACAAGAAACAAGAGATGAGGCCTACAGAGATTATGTAACTTGCCTAAGACTACAGAGCTAGAAAGGGGGTAAATCTGTGATATGATCCCAGGTAGACTGATCTTTACTAGACCCTAGTTATTATATAATATGCTAATTACCCTTTTCTCTCACTAAGCTCTCCCAGGAAATACAATTTACTCTTAAGACTGTAATTAGGATCCCCAGGCAAATTTACTTTCAAATGTATATCTCTGTCCTCAAACTCTCCAGGTCCATACTGCAATGATGTCACTCAGTGTCATATGCATATTTCACCAGTGCTCCAAATTCATCTTAGCCTTAAGTGCATGAATTATCTTCCATCAAGACTTGCAGCTACATTCCCTGTATCTCTTAATGGCATTATCATTTAACCAGTGATGCAGGCTAGATATCTTAAACCAAGTTATTCAGGTTATTGACATGCTTCCTTACTTCAAAAGCATCATACTTATTTTCTCTGCCTCAATCTCCCCCATACTTATTTTCTCTGCCTCAGTCTCTCCCATTCTACTCTTTTAAAAAGATTCCTCCAACTGAATCTAGCTTACAATTAAAAACAATTTTTGATATAAAAGCAACAATTTAAACACAGTATACTACATCAGGGAGAAGGCAATGGCAACCCACTCCAGTACTCTTGCCTGGAAAATACCATGGACAGAGGAACCTGGTAGGCTGCAGTCCATGGGGTCGCTAGGAGTCAGACACAACTGAGCGACTTCACTTTCACTTTTCACTTTCATGCATTGGAGCAGGAAATGGCAACCCACTCCAGTGTTCTTGCCTGGAGAATTCCAGGGACGGCGGAGCCTGGTAGGCTGCTGTCTATGGGGTCGCACAGAGTCGGACACGACTGAAGCGACTTAGCAGCAGCAGCAGCAGCATACTACACCAGATCTTGGTCTTGGAGTCAGATATCACACTATGTAGCCTTAAAAAGTCATTGAGTCTGATTCTCAGTTTTTTTTCTGGAATATCTTATGTCATCTGTTCTCATAAGACTATTGTGAGGGTTAAATGAGATGAAAGACTATTAAAACAGAGATTACGGAAGGAATTTGAATAAATCAAGAGTTTGGGATTAATTTATATACACTAATATACATAAAATAGATTACCAACAAGGACCTACTGTAAAGCACTGGGAACCATAATCAAAATCTGTAATAACCTATAAGAGAAAGGATCTGAAAAAGTGTTTGTGTATATATATACACATACACACATATATATATATATATATGTATATGAATCATTTTCCTGTATAGCTGAAACTAATACAACATTCTAAACCAATGAGACTTCAATCAAAAAAATGTTTATAAATATAGAATTAGAAGGGAAAAGATAATTAACCTGTTTTCATTTTAACAAATGACATAAACTCAAATGATTTTACATATAATATTGTATTTATTAAAGTTCAATCACATTACTTGCATTATTATTAACAGTGTATAGGAAATATGATGGCTCAGTTATGTGACTGTTAGTTTCTTCTATATTAATAGAATAAAACCATCCTATTGGCAATTACTTCATGTAAATATAGGAAATAGAGATCTTGAAAAATTATACAAAAATAAAACAAAGGCACCATATTGTGAAAATTCACACATTAATTTCTCTGAACTCTTCCCTTCTTTCCCACCACTGAGCGCACTGTGTATCATCTATAAATTGGGGCCTTCTCACATCATGATGTTTGCACCATGCTTTAAGTAGTCACTTGGTTAATTTGTTTTTCCTTGTCTATTCATCCTTTGCAGGTACCTTGTTAGCCTTTACTATTAACTTCTGGCATTTCAGAAAAAAAGGTTATTTAAGCTTTTACATACTCTCACAGTTTTCTGAAGCTTTTTAAGTGAGTTTATTCTTCTTTAGGATAATGAAGCAATTGCAAAAGAATGAACTATCTTCCAAGCTTTAAATTGTCAATAACTAAGACTTCCCTGGAGGCTCAGATGGTAAAGCGTATGCCTACAATGTGGGACACCCGGGTTCAATCCCTGGGTCAGGAAGATCTCCTGGAGAAGGAAATGGCAATCCACTCCAGTATTCTTGCCTGGAAAATCCCATGGATGGAAGAGCCTGGTAGGCTACAGTCCATGGGGTCACAAAGAGTTGGACATGACTGAGTGACTTCACTTTAAGCTCCATGTATCAATTGTAAGAAAAGAATAAATGTCAAACTAACTCTTCTTGGATGATGACTTATTTCATGCCCTGGCCTGATCTGCACCATCATGTCTTTTAAGATTATTTCAATGAAGAAATCATGCTAGTCAGGTTTCAGGGTAACAGAAGTTCCCATACTTGCCACTGCAGAGTAAACTGCAAAATGGTTCTAGATAACAATTTAAAAATATGTATATTATTTGAAGGCAGAAATACAATATAGAAATACAGTCCCTTCAATCAGTGGTGCTGAGAAAACTGGACAGCTACATGTAAAAGTAAAATCAGAACATTTTATTATTCCATATACAATAAACCCGGATGAATTAAAATTTCAAAAGTAAAACTGAAAATCATAAAACTCCTAAAGTAAAACATAGGCAGTATTATTCTTGACATAAGTCTTAGCAATATTTTTCGGATCTGTGTACTCAGGAAAGGGAAAAAGAAAAGAAAAATAAACAAGAGGCACCTAGATAAACTTGAAAGCTTTTGCACAACAAAGAAAACCACTGACAAAATGAGAAGACAACCCATTTGGGTGGGAGACAATATTTACAAATGATATCTGATAATGATGTATCTGATAAGGAGATCAAACCAATCAGTCCTAAAGGAAATCAACCCTGAATATTCATTCAAAGGACTGATGCTGAAGATGAAGCTTCAATACTCTGGCCACCTGATGGGAAGAGCTGACTCACTGGAAAAGAACTGGATCCAGGGAAGGATTGAAGGCAAAAGGAGAAGAGGGCAGCAGAGGATGAGATGATTAGACAGCATCACCAACTCAATGGGCATGAATTAGAGCAAATTCTGGGAGATAGTGAAAGACAGGGAAGCCTGACATGCTGCAGTTCATGGAATCACAAAAAGGTCAGACATGACTTAGCAACGGAACAACAAATTCAAAATATGGAATGAGCTCACAATAATCAGTATCAAAAAAAAAAAACTAATTAAAAATGGGCAGAAGACATGAATAGATATTTTCCCAAAGAAGATATGCAGATGGCCATCAGGCACATGAAAAGATGCTCAACATGGCTAGTCATCACAGAAATGCAAATCAAAACCACAATGAGATATCACCTCACATCTGTCGGAAAGATTATTATCAAAATGGCAACAAATAACAAGTGTTGGAGGATGTGGCTTTTGGACTCTGTGGGAGAGGGTGAGGGTGGGATGATTTGGGAGAAGGGCATTGAAACACGTATATTATCATATGTGAAACAGATCGCCAGTCCAGGTTCGATGCATGAGACAGGGTGCTCGGGGATGGTGTACTGGGATGACCCAGAGGGATGGGATGGGGAGGGAGGTGGTGGGGGGGGAGTTCAGGATGGGGAACACATGTATACCCGTGGCAGATTCATGTCAATGTATGGCAAAACCACTACAATATTGTAAACTAATTAGCCTCCAATTAAAATAAATAAATTTATATTAAAAAAACAAAAAACAAAACAAACAAACAAAAGGCAACAAATAACAAGTGTTGGAGGATGTGGAAAAAAAAAACCCTGTGCACTATTGGTGGGATTGTAAATTGATGTAGTCATTATGGAAAACAGTATGGCTATTCCTCAAACAAATAAAGCTGGAACTGCTATGTGATTTAGTAATTTAACTTCTGGGTATTTGCCAAAATTAAAAAAAAAAATCACTAATTGGAAAAGATATATGCACCTCAATGTTCATAGAAGCATTATTTATGATAGCTAAGATGTGGGAGAAACATAACAGTCCATCAACAGATGAATGGATAGTATATATACACAATGAAATATTACTCAGCCATAAAAAAACCCCAAACTGAAATGCTGTCATTTGCAACAACATGCAAGGACCTGGATGGTGGTTTTTTTTCCTTCCTATCTCATGATTGTCATATAGCTCATCTGGACCACCATCCCTACCCACCACCACCATTTTGGTTGCATTTAATGTGTTAATGTCTTTCTAAACTCTGGCACTCAGCATTGAGCTCAGTATTACAAATGCAGTCGGGTCAGTGTTGACTGCAGGAGAATTATAACTATAGCCTAAACTTTAATTCAGATTTTATAATTGCAACCAACTCAGGGCCAGTGTGCTACCCAACTCTAAGGGATCAGAATATAATCTGTAATTATATAATCCTTAACATCAACCTGGCCTCTGAGTTTCAGTCAAAGTACATCTCCAGAAACTATATTTACTTTCCTCTGAATCAGATGATCAGAGGTGTTCTTGAAGACTGGGAGGGTATTACGCTTAGTGAAGTGAGTCAGACATTGAAGGACAAATACTGTATGATTTCACTTACATGTGGAATCTAAAAAAATAAAACAAACAATATAGCAAAACAGAAACAGACTCACAGATACAGAGGACAGAGTACTGGTTACCAATGGGAAAAAGGTAGGAGGAGGGGCAAGGTAGTGGAAGGAAATTAAGAGGTACAAACTAGTAGGTATAAAATAAATAAGATATAAAGACGTAATGTACAGCTGTGATAATCTTAAATGGAGTATAATCTATAGAAATATTGAATCACTATACTGTATATCTGAAACTTATAATATTGTAAATCAACTATACTTCAACAAAACATTTAAAAATAAACAAAAATAAAAATACGTATTTACTTTGAATCAGTAATTCTGCTGCTGAGTAGCTCCTCAAGGAAATTATTCTAAGGGGGAAAAAGATACATGCAAAGAATTCTTTACAAAATAAAAATTAAAATGAGCTTATATGGCCCGTTTTAAGACTCAACTTCTGCTCATGAGATATTTTTATTAAACATGAGCCTGGTGTGTTACAGTCCATGGGGTCACAAAGAGTCAGACATGATTTAGCAACTGAACAACAAATAACTCATATAATATGGTAAAGCAGCATGATGCAATGGCCCTTGCAGAGAGGACCCTCCTTCTCCAGTTATAAGCCATATTGCATTGTGATATGATACTTTAACTCTCTAGAGCCAAGTGTAACATTAAAATGGAAGATAAAAAGCATCAGATGGTAAAGAGTATGCCTGCAATGAGGCAGATCCAGGGTCGATCCTGGGTTGGGAAGATCCCCTGGAGAAGGAAATGGCAACCTATTCCAGTATTCTTATCTGGAAAATCCCATGGATAGAGGAACCTGGCAGGCTACAGTCCCTAGGGTCACAAAGAGTTGGAGCAACTAACATTTTCACTTTTCACTGAAATATTAACAGTAATTACCTTTGAATGGTGGGATTATATTTATATTTTTCTGTGCTTTCTAATTTTTCTTAGGGAGCAGCTAATAAGCTTATAATCACCTGACACCAACTATATAAAAAGGTGAAAACAAGACAAAGAAAAGAGGAAAAAAAACAACCCTGCAAGTGCAACACAATAAATAAAAGTTTTCACTCAGCCCAATTAGATTTCTCATCTAGATGAAAATATACTATCTTTCACTCATCAAGGGAGGACACCATCTTTATTAACCACCAAATCGTGATTTGTCTTTGCATTCTCATTTTTGTTTTGATATTAGTTCAATTACATGATTGTAGCCAGGTGGTGCATAATATGACCATTACACTTCATCCAAACTAGTAAATTCTGCAAAGTTCTTCTTTGTAATCAAAGCTTAGACTGGGAATAAAATTTCAGTGTTATTGTAGCTGATGCTAATCCAATTCATGTGTCTATGCTGTGAGTTTCAAAATAAGTACCAACTGCAGGCGTATTGAAAAGAAAAGGAAAGTTTTAGATCTTTATGACCCAGCTGGGCCTATAATAACAGTCTCACCAGGAAGTGTGCCTACTAAAGTAAGCAAAACCACTAAACTCTACAAAAAAAGCAATGGGAATATCTGAAGCAGAATTCAGCTTTCAAGCCTAGTAATTACACTATTGATTTTTAAAGTGATCGTTAAGCTTCTCTGGGAAACTGATCCTGGCATCTCCCTCCCTGCTTTATCTTTAAGAGTACCAGAAGCACTATAATCCCTTTCTCAAATTAATAGTTAAAACGCTACATGGAAAACGTATAAAGAGAATTCAAATATGAAACTTCAACTCTTCCCTTTATAATTGAAGAAATTAAGATTGATTTTTAAATTAAAAGTTTTTACAGATTTTTCTTATTCATTCACACAACTGGCTTATGAATTCCAAAGACACTGCTGAGTCTCTGAATAACAGTTCTTAAAACATTCAGTGGAAAAAAAATGCATGCCTCAGAAATATAGAAAGGTTTTAAGCATTAATGGGGAAAAAGGAATTATTTACTCCTTGGTGTAAAATAAAACAGTTGTAATTAACAAGACCAAAGCTGTGATTGTGGTATTTTACAACTGATACACGGTGAAATCCAATATCACTATCCATTTTATCATCTGATTGTCAGGAAAAAAGAAAACAACTCATTTCTGTCAATGGACTTCTCCATCTGAATATCTGAATACCGTTTTGACAGTGTGAAGTTGTATCCTTAACCAAGTTGCCCAGTACTTTCATCTGAACCTGCTCTGTCTTTCATACTTTTGATCTATTATAGACATCTGCCGAGTCTCCCAAGGCAGAAGCACTTTTTTTGTTAACATCTCACATTTAATTATTCCCCGAAATCTGCTTTAAGGCTTCCCTGATGGCTCAGATGGTAAAGAATCCACCTGCAATGCAGGAGACTTGGATTTTTTCAGGAAGATCCCCTGGAGAAGGGAATGTCTACCCACTCCAGTATTCTTCCCTGGAGAATTCCATGGACAGAGGAGCCTGGCAGGCTACAGCCCATGGCACTGAGAGCTGGACATGACTGAGCAACTAACACACACACACACACACCCCCCAAATCAGATTTAAATTTAGACTCTTAAACTCTAGTGAGCAACCCCTAGGACTCTTGCCTTAGTCTCCTACTAGTGTCCCTGTTTGAGTTCATCCCATTGGACTCGATCTTCTATCCCCTTCCTTCAAAAGCAAATATGTACAAACTGTAGTAGCGGCTGTCTTCTGATGGTTCCTTATTGCCCAGAGGATAAATCATATACCTTTAGTTTGAGATTATTAGGGTATTTCTTTATTATCTGCCCTCATCTCTTTCTAACTGTATCTTCCAGGCAACCACCTGTCTAGTTCACTGTTCAGTTCCTTGACACATAAATCCTCTTTTCTTGGTATATTCCACTTTTTACTGTACAATAACATTTTCAAATTCCTCATATTTGTGTTGCCCTTCCTTTTACAGGAGCTATATTTACCCTCCTTTCTTACTTGTAAAATCCCTATTCAAACTTTAGACGACTCATATATCCCTTTGTCCTATAAGTCCTTTCGGATGCTAGAGGCATAACACATTTCTCCAGATTTAGTTCCCCCTCCCCCCCTGCCACTTTTATTTGAAATGGCAATTTCTCACGGTTTTTAATGCACTTGTATTGATCAGGAATTGCTCCAAGGCAGACAAAGACTTTTCATACTGTTCATGGGGTTCTCAAGGCAAGAATACTGAAGTGGTTTACCATTCCCTTCTCCAGTGGACCACATTTTGTCAGAACTCTCCACCATCACCCGTCTGTCTTGGGTAGTACTATATGGCATGGCTGATAGTTTCATTGAGTTAGAGGAGGCTGTGGTCCATGTGATTAGACTGCTTACTTTTCTGTGATTGTGATTTTCAGTCTGTCTGCCCTCTGATGGATAAGGGTAAAAGGATTATGGAAGCTTCCTGATGGGACAGACTGACTTGGGGGGGAAACTGGGTCTTGTTCTGATGGGTGGAGCCATGGTCAGTAAATCTTTAATCCAATTTTCTATTGATGGATGGAGCTATGTTCCCTCCCTGCTATTTACCTGGGGCCAAACTATGACTGTCTGAGGAGGCCTTACAAATAGCTGTGAAAAGAAGAGAATTGAAAAGCAAAGGAGAAAAGGAAAGATATAAGCATCTGAATGCAGAATTCCAAAGAATAGCAAGGAGAGATAAGAAAGCCTTCCTCAGCAAGCAATGCAAATAAATAGAGGAAAACAACAGAATGGGAAAGACTAGAGATCTCTTCAAGAAAATTAAAGATACCAAGGGAACATTTCATGCAAAGATGGGCTCGATAAAGGACAGAAATGGTAAGGAACTAACAGAAGCAGAAGATATTAAGAAGAGGTGGCAAGAATACACAGAAGAACTATACAAAAGAGATCTTCACGACCCAGATAATCACAATGGTGTGATCACTGACCTAGAGCCAGACATCCTGGAATGTGAAGTCAAGTGGGCCTTAGAAAGCATCCCTACGAACAAAGCTAGTGGAGGTGATAGAATTCCAGTTGAGCTGTTTCAAACCCTGAAAGATGATTCTGTGAAAGAGCTGCACTCAATATGCCAGCAAATTTGGAAAACTCAGCAGTGGCCACAGGACTGGAAAAGGGCAGTTTTCATTCCAATCCCTAAGAAAGGCAATGCCAAAGAATGCTCAGACTACCACACAATTGCACTCGTCTCACACACTAGTAAAGCAATGCTCAAAATTCTCCAAGCCAGGCTTCAGCAATACATGAACCGTGAACTTCCAGATGTGCAAGCTGGTTTTAGAAAAGGCAGAGGAACCAGAGATCAAATTGCCAACATCCGCTGGATCATGGAAAAAGCAAGAGAGTTCCAGAAAAACATCTATTTCTGCTTTATTGACTATGCCAAAGCCTTTGACTGTGTGGATCACAATAAACTGTGGAAAATTCTGAAAGAGATGGGAATACCAGATACCTGACCTGCCTCTTGAGAAACCTATATGCAGGTCAGGAAGCAACAGTTAGAACTGGACATGGAACAACAGACTGGTTCCACATAGGAAAAGGAGTATGTCAAGGCTGTATATTGTCACCCTGGTTATTTAACTTATATGCAGAGTACCTCATGAGAAATGCTGGGCTGGAAGAAGCACAAGCTGGAATCAAGATTGCTTGGAGAAATATCAATAACCTTAGATATGCAGATGACACCAGCCTTATGGCAGAAAATTAAGAGGAACTAAAAAGCCTCTTGATGAAAATGAAAGAGGAGAGTGAGAAAGTTGGCTTAAAGGTCAACATTCAGAAAACGAAGATCATGGCATCTGGTCCCATCACTTCATGGGAAATAGATTTGGAAACAATGGAAACAGTGTCAGACTTTTTCTGGGCTCCAAAATCACTGCAGATGGTGACTGCAGCCATGAAATTAAAAGATGCTTACTCCTTGGAAGGAAAGTTATGACCAACCTAGGTAGCATATTCAAAAGCAGAGATGTTACTTTGCCAACAAAGGTCCATCTAGTCAAGGCTATGGTTTTTCCTGTGGTCATGTATGGATGTGAGAGTTGGACTGTGAAGAAAGCTGAGCACCGAAGAATTGATGCTTTTGAACTGTGGTGTTAGAGAAGACTCTTCCGAGTCCCTTGGACTGCAAGGAAATCCAACCAGTCCATCCTAAAGGAGACCAGTCCTTTGGAAGGACTGATGTTGAGGCTGAAATTCCAATACTTGGCCACCTCATGCGAAGAGTTGACTCATTGTAAAAGATCCTGATGCTGGCAGGGATTGGGGGCAGGAGGAGAAGGGGACGACACAGGATGAGATGGCTGGATGGCATCACTGACTCGATGCCCAAGACTGTGTGTGAACTGCGGGAGTTGATGATGGACAGGGAGGCCCGGTGTGCTGTGATTCATGGGGTCGCAAACAGTTGGACACGACTGAGCGACTGAACTGAACTGAACTGAACTGAAACTATGATGGAGGTAGTGAAGATAATGGTGACCTCCTTTAAAAGATTCCAGTCATGAAATTAAGACACTTACTCCTTGGCAGGAAAGTAATAACCAACCTAGACAGCATATTAAGAATTAGAGACATTACTTTGCCAACAAAGGTCCATGTAGTCAAGGCTATGGTTTTTCTAGTGGTCATGTATGGATGTTAGAGTTGGACTATAAAGAAATCTGAGTGCTGAAGAATGGATGCTTTTGAACTGTGGTGTTGGAGAAGACTCTTGAGAGTCTCTTGGACTGAGAGGAGATCCAACCAGTCCATTATAAAGGAGATAAGTCCTGAGTGTTCATTGGAAGGACTGATGTTGAAGCTGAAACCCCAATAGTTTGGCCACCTGATGCAAAGAGCTGACTCATTTGAAAGACCCTGATGCTGGGAAAGATTGAAGGCGGGAGGAGAAGGCAGCAACAGGGGATGAGACGGTTGGATGGCATCACCGACTCAATGGACATATGAGTTTGGGTAAACTCTGGGAGATGGTGATGGACAAGGAGGCCTGTCTTGCTGTAGTCCATGGGGTTGCAAAGAGTTGGACACGACTGAGCAACTGAACTGCATTGAACTGAACTGAGACAAAGACTTTGCTATTTATGGCTCTGGACCTTGGAATAGGCTTTAGCTTGTAATCTGTTCTGGTTATTGATTTATTTATTGTTTTTCAGTTCTAAATTCGCCCTTTTTAACTGCTCTATAAAAAATGGATTGGATCATTAAATTTTTTTCTTTGCCAACTGGCACTGAAACTTTGTCACTGGGGAGATACGGCAAGAATAAAGCGATTTGCTTCCTGGCTTCAGTCAGATTGCTCGGATTTTGTACAACCTTCTCCAGGGTATGGCTATTACAGTACTTGGAGTTCAGCAATACCAAGCAGCCAGCAGCTTCCCCAGAACAGCTCCCCTCAGGTAGTTTCCCTGGTATGAGCAGCTTTCTCTGGAACACCTCTGGCATAAGTTCTACTGCCATGGCATCAGAGCACTTTACTGCCATCTAGCCAGCATGGCTGTGTCCTTCCCAGCAAGGATGATTTCCCCCTGAGGGACACTTGGAAATATCTTGGGACACTTTCTGTTGGGGTTTTCGGGGAATGTTAACCTGTATTTAGTGAGTAGAGGTCAAGATGCCACTAAACATTCTACAGTGCATAGGACAACTCTCCACCAAAACCAACTCTCTGATTCAAAATGTCAATGTTATCCAGTTCCATAAACAACTCTCCATAACAAGGTCTAGTTCTTAGTCTCAGCAGAGCAATGTAGAGGGTGGAGAGAAGGATGGGGGAAGAAAAATGTTTTCCTTGAATCGTCTGTTAATGGCCTGAGGTCTGTGACAATTCCTTGTACTTTCTGTTTTTGTTTTTTTTTTTAGCATCCAAGATCATTTTATTTATTTTTTAAATTTAAATTTATTTATTTTAATTGGAGGCTAATTACTTTACAATATTGTATTGATTTTGCTATACATCAACATGAATCTGCCACGGGTGTACACGTGTTCCCAATCCTGAACCCCTCTCCCACCTCCCTCCCCATACCATCCCTCTGGGTCATCCCAGTGCACCAGCCCCAAGCAACCTGTATCCTGCATCGAACCTAGACTGGGTGATTCATTTCTTATATGATATTATACATGTTTCAATGCCATTCTCCCAAATCATTCCTTGTACTTTCTGTATCCTGAATTTCTGCTATGACCTTTTGACTAACTTGATCAATATCTAAAACACTTTTAATAAGAATTTTTAGTAAGCCAGAAAGAAAAACACCAATACACTATACTAACACATATATATGGAATTTAGAAAGATGGTAACAATAACCCTGTGTACGAGACAGCAAAAGAGACACTGATGTATAGAACGGTCTTATGGACTCTGTGAGAGAGGGAGAGGGTGGGAAGATTTGGGAGAATGACATTGAAACATGTAAAATATCATGTATGAAACGAGTTGCCAGTCCAGGTTCGATGCACGATACTGGATGCTTGGGGCTGGTGCACTGGGACGACCCAGAGGGATGGAATGGGGAGGGAGGAGGGAGGAGGGTTCAGGATGGGGAACACATGTATACCTGTGGCGGATTCATTTTGATATTTGGCAAAACTAATACAGTTATGTAAAGTTTAAAAATAAAATAAAATTAAAAAAAAAAAAGAATTTTTAAACAAAAAAGTGCTAAATTTTAACTAATGACCTACCAACATACTAATGACATTGAACTTCTTTTACTTTGAATAGAGTCAAATTTACCAAAGAATACTGATAGAAGCTCAGTGTGTTTGGGACTCAACAAATTAGAGGTGGAAATTATCTATACAATAGGAATAGAAATAAGTAGTGTCACATTTATACATTTGCCTCAAAACTCCTCAAATATAGACCAGGCCTTCTCAGTGAGTTCTCTAGTCAGTAATGCTATATATAATTTCTATAACTACTTGCAAGAGGAGGAAGGTGTACAATTTTAAAGCACTACAACATCATATGTGATGAAGAGCAGTCCCATTCACCTCTTTCCGTGAGTTTAAACCATTAATACTACCTCTGGATATGACCGTTTTCTAGTAGCTATGTGCTTATTTTGTAGTTAGATCAGGCTTGCTCAGGGCATGCTATAATTCAACTTCCATTATTAAAATAAACCAGTGTAATGACTCTCTTTCAAGCTTCTGGATTTTATCTCTCCTGCTTAATAAATATTTTTTTGTAAAGCACACCAATCAATAATAGCTCCATAAAGAAGACAAGCCCAAATGATCACAACTGAATGATCACATTCTAGCAAAGTACATCTGTCTTCTCATGTTCATCCTGCAAATATCCTCACATCACCCCGGATTTCATTCTAGAAAATGCACCAAGGTAAAATCCATTTAGACTGTGGGACAGGCTGAGGCTCTGAAAAATTTTAAATTCATCATCCTATCAGTTAAGTAGTGTGACTACACGCTGTATGGTATCTGGAGTTCCCACAGTCTTACCATGTGGACAAAGACTGGTAGATACATAAAGATAACAGATATAAATAAGGAAACAGATGAAATAGGTGGGGCACATGCCATGGATGCGTGGGCCTTCATGAGACTGGCCTGGTGAGAACGGTACGGTAAGAACAGTGCTGGAAAGATTCTACTGTCATCAAATCTTTCCATACGGTTCTCACCCTCTCCCTCCATGACACCTGAAATTCTAAAACCTTCTGGATTTTTGTGATTTTTCAGTCTTCAGGGGTAAGTCATTCAAATGTAAGTAACCCACAAACCATCATCATCTTCATCTCTATGTAGCTACTACTCAAATTAATACAAAACCTGAATTAAGTCCTTGAGATTGCAAGAGTGAAATTAAGAAGAACAGGGACCAGGGACTTTCCTGCAGCCCACTGATTAGGCTCTTCCACTGTAGTGGGGCACAAGTTCAGTTCCTGGTGGAGGAACTAAGATCCTGCATGCCATGTGGTTTAACCAAAAAGATAAAGAAGAAAGCATGTGTGTGTGGCAGGGGTGGGGAGTGTAATGGGAAAGAGTAGTGCCTGTAAAAGAGTAATGTGATGAGGGAACTAGAGGTAAAGGGTGTCAGAGAGAGGAAAGCAAGCTGGCAGATGGCACTGGGAAGACCAACAGTGGAACGCACTTCAAACTAGTATTCTTTATGATTTTGCTTCATTTAAAAGATAGGTTGAGCAGAGCCTGGAGGAAGATCAGAACAGGACCACTGGAGGCAGCAATCAATTTTTTTATGTTGGTTAAGTAAGTTAGGGGTTAGCAAACTACAGCTAACAGGTCAAATTCAGCCCATTGACTGTTTCTTGTATGGCCATTAGCTGAGAATAATTTGTACGTTTTTAAGTGGCAAGAACAAGAAAGTTTCAAAAGATGAATAATACTTCTTGACCTCTAAAACCAATGAAATTCAAATTCCATCATCCATACACCTTTATTGAAACTAAGACATGTTCATTTACTTATTGTCTTTGATTGCTTTTGCATTAACAATGGTAGAATTGGGTAGATGCAACAAAGGTCATTTGGCCTACGAAGTGTGACGTATTGACTATCTGACCTTTTATAGAAAAGCTTATCCTATCCTTGGTTTAAGTCATGGAGCTAAGGCTTCATATTTACATACCCCATTCAGAATAAATGTCCTGCACTTAACTAACCCATCATTTTTGTGGGGAAGTTCTGTGATCCTCTGTTCCTCCTTGAGCATGAGCCTTAGTTAGTCTCACCCTTCACCAAGCTGCTTGTCAGAAACATCAATAGCATCCTTCCTGAGAGAAGTTGAATAACTACTCTTTTGTCATCTTTTTGCATCTCTTCTGACATCCTAAGTCCTGATATGGAAGGCTTCCTTAACTCCTGCCTGACTGGTCCATTGCTTATTCTACAGAGCCCAGAGCATGGATTCAGTATTTTTGTTTATTTTGCCTTCAACTTGGAGTTGACACTGAATAGCAATAGCAAACAGGGAATGGAGGAAGGCACCAACCCACCACAAGCAAGAGTAGATCTGGGTAGAGGCTAGGATCAGAAGCACTATCATTGGAAACTGATGCAGATGTGGCTAAAGAGGCTACCTGTGGAGGACAGGATGAATAAACAGAGAGGAGGTTTTGCTACCAGCACCGATAAAGGAATAACAACCGAAAATTTAATATAATTGAGTTTGCCCTATATACTCAGTTTTCAGATCTATACTGAACTTGTGTCTTGCTCATCTCAGTAGCCCAAGTAACTGATACCGAAACAGGCATTCATCTTTATCTTTTGTAATGATTAAAAGTAAAAATTTCCTAGTCTGGCTCTAATCTCAGTTTTAATACCTAGCTCTAGTTTTGGTGTTGAGAAATAGTCTTCAGCCTAACAATTCCAGTGACTTTTTCTGTATGTCCAATCTTTCTTGGTAACCTATTTGCTCCTATATTTTGTATACGTCTTGGGACAAGTTTTATGACACAGGAATTGATAGATCAGGATGGATACTGGTCCTGTTGCTACTGCTGCCAAGTCACTTCAGTCGTGTCCGACTCTATGCAACCCCATAGACGGCAGCCCACCAGGCTCCTCTGTCCATGGGATTCTCCAGGCAAGGATACTAGAGTGGGTTGCCATTTCCTTCTCAAATGCATGCATGCATGCATGCTAAGTCGCTTCAGTTGTGTCTGACTCTGTTTGACCCTATGGACAGCAGCCCACCAGGCTCCTCCATCCACAGGATTCTCCAGGCAAGAATCCTGGAGTGGGATGCCATTTCCATCTCCATGGATACTGGTCCTGGTATATGCCAAATACCCTTTTCTAGTTGTTGGATCAAGGATAGGTCTGGAGATTCCTGGCTGGGTGAAGCAGAGGACCATGGAGCAAAGGGGTGGGAGAAACACAAAGGGAGCTCATACCATTGCTGTTTACCAACCAGTATGAAAAGGTTTCAACTTTCATAACCAATTGGCTGCATCTTGGACTTACACAGTAATGAGGTAATATGAGGGATACAGTTGAGACTCTTAGATTTTAATTTTCTGGGGGAAAATATATGACTCTTTGTTAAAAACAGTAAGAAAATTACTAGTAAATATTCAGTGATCTCAATGTATCAAAAAATGTCATCTTACATAAATTCCTAACTTCACTAATAACTTATCACACGGATGAAGAAGTGGATTGCATAACTGATTATGGGAACAAAGATATACTTACGTTCACATTTATTTCTCTTCATGGATTCTAAAATATGATATTCTAAATATACTTAGTTGTGTTTTATGTATTCAAGAATGTTATTAATGGAAATAGATTGTTCTGTTAGATTCAAATTTCATGTCAATTTTCATGAATTTTAGAGTCACTGCAGATAATTATGAAAATAATGTAAGAAACCAGTCCTCAGAGAACGCTTCTTGAGGACATGTATCTGTTTATCACTTTCTAGTTTGTCCGTGAACTTTTTTTTTTTTTTTATTTCCCACATGCGTGATTAGTTACAATGAGGTTCTTTTGCTCTCCCTCTGGAATAATAAAGCATAATCATGGCTTACATAACATGGTACCTCAGTTGTAAATTTGTGAAAGAGGCTCCATGCTTTGACAGTTCGAATGCTCACCATCTGTTTGCATGGGTGAAGCCCTGGTGCTCCCTTAATTGGCCATAAATTAGGTACTAGCAGCAGGATTATGACAAGATCCTTCAGTTACAGTTTAATTTCTTTTTTAAGCTGGGATTCAACATTTGGTGGGAATCCCAACTCCTGTGGTAAGAGCATAGAAATGTACCTCTTGAGCCCTAGACTCAAGCCATCTTCTCTCTATGTCTTAAGCTAGACCTCCCTCAAGGTATGTTCTCTGTATACACTTCTGAAGATAAACTTATGCTGAGCAGAGAGAAAAAACTACTAAATCCAGGAAATTCCAGTACCTTCTCTAAGAAGAGGAAGGGGCACATTGATTGAGCGCTCACTACATATCTTGTGCTGTGGGGGACCTTGACATATATTAAATTGTTTGATCTTTGAAACAATTTTATAATTTAGGCATCTCCCACTTTTCAGATAGGAAAACTGAGACTTAAAATTAAATTAAAATAAATTGCCCATATTGTCATAACATGGTGTAGTAAAGATTCAAGTGTTGAGCTTTGGACTCTATTTGACCAAGTCCATACACTCCTCACTGCACACTATATATGAGTAGGTTTGAAAAAGAAAATGGATACAGGCAAAAGTATGTATGTGATGCTACCTGATGCTCCTTCATCTCCTGGGATCTCGGTCAATAGAACTGAAGAACCTACACTAGATAACTCTCAGGGTCCCAATAGTTTGTTTCCATGACTTGATTAATCTGGGCTTGAATATTAACCACAAAGCCTTAACAAATTATTAAAATGTTATGGACTTCAGTTTCCTTTTCTGTTAAACATCCCATCTTCCAGGTAGAATCATTACAAAGGAAAGTAGATATATAAACTGATACAAATACCCATCCATCCTCAATCAGCAGGCAAACCCTCAGCCTCACTGTCATTCTTCCCTCATCAGATTCCCTTGTGCTTTAGAGGGAAGATTAAGGCCATTCAAGTTACCATAACTTTCTTTGTTTACATCTCTACAAATTTTCTACCTATTCTCTTTTTCACTATCTTCAGAACATTAAAAAAAAAAAACAAAAACATGTTTTCCAATTTCTCTTTCCCTGTTTGCTCACAATTTCCTCCCCTGTGGACACATTTCTATCAAGTGTCACCCCCCACCTCCGCCCTGCCTCTTTTTTTTCTTTTTTAACTTGGCCACCATGGCATGTGGGATTTTAAATTTTCCCAATCAAGCAAACACAATGTCTTAACCACTGGACTGCCTGGGAAGTCCATCCTCCTCAAGGTTTGTGTAGAACCATCACAAGGAAACTCTCCAAGACCTCACTAGTGTCTCATCTGCCCTCCTATCTCTCTTTTTCATTTTCTTTGTTTAGCCTAGTTTCTTGAAAGAAAAAAAAAAAAATCCTTTGGTCTCAATGCTCTCACATCCTCAGTACTGACTCACTCTTTGCACTCTGGATTCCACTTTCACTGTTTTATTAGATATTTTTCTCCCAGGTTGCTAAATTTGTTGCCCTTTTCTCTATATATTTATGCCTCTCAGTTTCTCACTTGTATTTATTTCTGCTGATTATCCTTTTTCTCCTGAAATCTTCTCTTGGTATCTGAGGTTTCCTACACTGTTCTAGTTGCTAACATTGCAGTTTTATCACTGGTTTTCTTCCTCTGCCTCACTTTTACATGTAAGAATTTTCCCGAATTCTAAACTTGGTCTTTTAATCTTTTCTATTCTTTCATGCAATTCCATCCAGTTTTATGGCTTCAGTTGTTAACTCTATGTAAGCAATTTTTAGGTTAATTTTATGTTAACTCTAACAAGCATTGTTGTCCCACAGTTTCTACCTCCTGCGAGGCACTGTTCCTGAGTGTCAAACTTGTATGTCAAATTCATGATATTTTTATTGAATAATTCTTATGCTTCCCAAACTAATTCTTTTTCTACACTCCTTCTAGATCTTCTAAATTTCTTTCTTGCCCTTTACATTCAGGCAAGTCTCAGCCCTCTGGGTTTATTTCTTTATTTTTACACATGCCTATAATGATCTCATGATGACCACTTAGATTTACAGACTGCTAACTAGATATTCCGGAGAAGGCAATGGCACCCCACTCCAGTACTCTTGCCTGGAAAATCCCATGGATGGAGGAGCCTGGTAGGCTGTAGTCCATGGGGTCGCTAAGAGTCGGACACGACTGAGCAACTTCACTCTCACTTTTCACTTTCCTGCATTGGAGAAGGAAATGGCAACCCACTCCAGTGTTCTTGCCTGGAGAATCCCAGGGACGGGGGAGCCTGGTGGGCTGCCATCTATGGGGTCGCACAGAGTCGGACACGACTGAAGCGACTTAGCAGCAGCAGCAACCAGATATTCTGTCTGTATCTTCTCCCTAGTCTTCTCAGTGTCCTAGTGATTGACACTATTTTGCTGCATAGAATTGTCAGAGTTACTCTTATGCACCATTTGGTGATCTTGTTGAACCAGCCCCAACATGTTTGTGAACTTATTTGTCACACTTCGTCCTCCAACTACCTTAATACAGCCTAACTTTAGTCAGCTGAAATGGCTCATAGCTCTACTCTGAGTACCGCTGATGCTATTCACTCTATTTCTCTTGCTGCTCCTATGCTTATAGATCCACCTAATGAAACCATTTATTTCATGAAGACTTCTCTGATTCTCCCCAGAAGTTGTCAACTCCCACATGTGGGCTCTGGACCTTTCTTACATTCTGCTTTGCATGATGGTTATTTGGATAAATGCCACAGTTCCTCTACTAGAAGTTACCCCCCAAACCAGAATCTGTGCTGCTCCTTTAATTCTCCTTATAGCACCTAACAATGCCTTGTATGTGATAAAGCCTCAAAAAGGCATTAATCAAATGAAAGAAAGAATGAATAGGTAGTTATTGTTTCTGGGAACCAGAGGAAGAGTATCTATTTCAGAAATATTCATGGGTATAGACATCATCTCAGAGAAGGCAATGGCACCCCACTCCAATACTCTCGCCTGGAAAATCCCACGGACAGAGGAGCCTGGTAGGCTGTAGTCCATGGGGTTGCTAAGAGTCAGACACAACTGAGTGACTTCATTTTCATTTTTCACTTTCATGCATTGGAGAAGGAAATGGCAACCCACTCCAGTGTTCTTGCCTGGAGAATCCCAGGGACGGGGAAGCTTGGTGGGCTGCCGTCTATGGGGTTTCACAGAGTCGGACACAACTAACACGACTTAGCAGCAGCAGCTTAGACATCATGTGGAGAAGGGCATGGCAACCCATTCCAGTAAACTTGCCTGGAGAATCCCATGGACTGAGGAGCCTTGTGGGCTATAGTTCATAGGGTCACGAGTTGGACACAACTGAAGTGACTGAGCGCATGCACACATACGTGCATGGCTATCATCCTGTAATGATGCCCTTGGGTTCTAGCGATCCAGCACAGAGGGGCATGCAAAAGGAAGATCTGTAAATCAAGTGGCATTTCTCTTCATCCAGAGTCCCCTGAGCTCAACATTCAACTCCATCATTCTGATCATATCTGCCACTCACTTTCATTCCACACTGACACAGCCTATTCCAGCTGTAATGGGCCCACTAAAATGGATGCTGTACAGTTCTTCTCCCCCTTCAGGCACTTGGCTTTTGTGATAATGTATCCACAAACACAGCAATGAGAAAATGTTTGGAGGCCTCCATCCAGGTAGTGGAGCATTTTACTCAGGCTCTTGGAGAGTCAATAAAATAATCTGACATTTTAGTCTAACCAATAAAGCATTCAGGTAATGAGACCAGCAAGGAAGAATACAGAGAAGGAACAGGCGGATGTGTCACCGAACAAACTTGGAAAGGCCCTAAATATGCCTATGCCTAGGACTGATGCTTTCTCCAAAAATGTCTTCCTAAATACTTCTATTTTAGGAATCTGAGGATGGACGAATAGAGGAGAAAACTAAAACATGTTCAAGGAATAGTCCATTTCCTAGTAACAATAATAACAACAAATTTATAATGTATAAATATATATTATTTTATAATTAGTATAAAATATACTATAAATATTTTATAAATTATAAAGTATAATTGAAAGTACTAATAGTCATTATTTTCTAAAAATTTACATCAATAGCACTGGTTGAGAGTCTCCTGGGTAAAGACCACTTGGACAGATGATTTTCTCACATGTTCTCATCAATGCTCACAACATGATGTTGCATTATCCCCAGTTCATAAATGAGCTAACTGAGGTGAAGTTCATGGTGGTTTAAGTACCTTATTAAAAATCAAAAAGCTAGAATGGCAGAGTGAACCACTTCCAAGAAAAACAGGGAATGAGAATCAAATACAAAACTCATTTTCAATAAAAAGATATAAAACAAGTATTAATAGCTCCATGAAGTGATGTCTCATCCCAGGAACTTATGTGTGTCACTGATACGAGTGTGTAATATGCATAAGAAAGCAAAGTACTTACTCTCTGTCGATCACAAGGCAGGTTACCGCTTCTGCCGCAATTACATTCGCTGTTCTCACATCTTCCCTGTATAAAAAATAGAGAGCAGTTCAAGTAAAGCACCCTTTGAAAACAAAGAAAAGTGTTCATTGTAATTAATTCAAGACATTAAATTACACTCTTCTGATTTTTCCTCTTTCAGGTTTAAGATTTGTTCACGTTTCAAATTTCTTTGTCCTGAGAAACCACATAACTCTTGTTATTAATAACACAGATTTTACAATTACAATCCAGCAGCCCACCAGGCTCCTCTGTCCATGGGATTTTCCAGGCAAGAGTACTGGAGTGGGGTGCCATTGCCTTCTCCAAAAGTTATACTTTTCAAACTTAAAAGTTTCACTTACACAAATGAAACAAAATTTTGTGTCACCATTCCCTATCCTATCTGGAGAGTTAATGAGTTGACTGGATGATGATAAAGACATGAATGAAGATGAATAGGTAAACTTTAGAAAAGATCTGCAGATATAATTCTAGAAACTTAAGTACCTAATCCGTTTGTGTATGAATTTATCATTATTACCTTGAGAATTATGGATCTATTTTAATCAATTTCATACTTTAAAGACCCTGAACTTATGTGGCTAAACTTTTGGCAACTTAAACAGTTACTCACCTGTACCAGAGTTTGTAGGTTCTTCAAGAATATTCAACAAATCTTAATCACTCTGATTGAAATATGTATGTATGTACTGTCGCTTTACAAGCATCTAATTGGCTGCTGCAGCTGTATCTATCAACTTCTTAAACATCTAAAAATCTGCTCTCTCTTCTTATCCAGTGGTCAAAGGTGGATTTGGTAAGTTAACATTCACATTTTGAGCTACTAAAAATGTAATAATACCACTGTCATGGAAACATTAAGTTATACTTGAAAATGCACTCTGTTTCCTAGAAAGGTAAAATGTCTAGGTTAATCTAATTAATGATACATATACATTTGAAATACATTCCAGAGATATTACATAGGAAATAATATGGTCTTAATAACATCTTCTAAAAATCACAATTGGAACAGTATATGTTTTTAATATCAGGCTTTTAAAGTTTTGAAAATAAAGATATTCCCAGTGTATTTCATTTTTTCAAAACACACAAAGTTCTCACAAATACGTCTGAACTGTAATTTTTTCATTGATCTTCTTCTCTTTCACTGTTGCTGTAATCATGCTGTTAACGACTACAGTTGCTTTGTAGTAACTATTACTATTTGGGAAAGCAGTTTCTCCTTACCAAAATTCTTTTCCAGAAATATCCTGATGATATTCTCAAGCATTCATATTTAATACAGACTTTAAAATCACTTTCCACTTCTGAAGAAACCCACAATGGGATTCTAGTAAAGTTGTATCACATTTTTACATTGATTTCAGAAGAAAGACATTCTGATTATATTAATTTTCCCTGCAAGAGCATGGCATGTCTACTTGTTCAGATCTAGCATTATGTCTTAATCTTTCTTAATCTTTTTCACTTGGGCTCTGGCATTTTTATAAAACGTATTCTTCAGGCTTTTATATCATCAGTTTCTCTTATGGCATTGCTTTTCCATTTCTGTTTTTTATTGGTTATTGCTACTAAAGAAAAAAACGTATTGAAATTTGTATATTTGTAATCT
This sequence comes from Bubalus kerabau, assembly GCF_029407905.1. Classification (NCBI taxonomy): domain Eukaryota; kingdom Metazoa; phylum Chordata; class Mammalia; order Artiodactyla; family Bovidae; genus Bubalus; species Bubalus kerabau. The sequence continues at coordinate 9,768,173 of NC_073645.1, forward strand.
GCATACCATACAAAGTTCTCTTCTGATTCTAAAATTTCTATCACAGTCTCTTCAATTCTCATTGTGATCCTCCCAGTGTCTCCCCAACATCCTCTACCTTCTAGCCAAACTGGTCTCCTCGCAATGACTGAACACCTCATTTCCTTCTTGTCATGAGTTCTTACCACACCTTCCCTAAGCCTAGGAACGTCCTCTCCAGCTCCTTGACCAGTTCACAACCGCTTCTCCTTTAGATCTCGGTCCAGATGCCCCTGGCTCAGTGATGCCGTGCTGAATCCACTAGATTGGTTCCTTGTTTGTCTGTTCTCATGGCCCTAGGTAGCTCTCCATACAAGTACTTGTCACAGTTTACAATTTATACATCTATTTGCATGGTCACTTAGTCCATGTCTCTAACCTCCTTTCACTGAATGCTATGAGGGCAGGGTCGATGGCCAGTTTTGCTCCCAATTTTATCCTGAATGGCTGGCACATAAGAGGTGGTTAGTAAGTATATGGTCCAGGAATCTTGAACTCTAGGAACGAATAGAGTTCAGGCTTTGGAGTAACACTGTCTTGGTTTTACAAGATGAGGTGAAACCCTCAGTTTTCTTGCCTATAAAAATGAGAAGGATAACAGTGCCAATTTACTGATCTTAAATGCAATAAAGATAAGTTTATCACAATGCCCAACACACAGAAAGCAATGGTTCTGCCATTCATTACTTCTAAGGTTTCCCATTCACCAATGCCATCATGTCTGTCCTTGTGGAGGTGCTGTCTGCTGTTCTATGGAAGATTACTGCCCGAGAACAAAGTGAGCGTTTCCTATTCCATAGAAATAGATAAATACTTGAGAGTCCATTATCACTTTTGGGTACGAATTTTTGGTAAAGTGGACAAAACAGACAAATCGTCAATAATGGCCATGAGGTACCTCATAAATTGCATGATTAACTGCTTAGGAGACTGCTCATGGCAGGCTATGTTACTACAAATAGCTGCCAGTGTGTTTCTTTAAAAATCCACCACAGCTTTATAGAAAACTAATTTTAGCTGAAATATGCTTCTATCTTAACAACTTAAAATTGTCCACTGTGTTTAAAACTATGACATATACAAAATAACACTTTATTTTGAACAATGTCTCCTGTGTATATAAATTTTAAAATATGCTTTCATCACAAATGTTCAACATTTAAAATTTTTATCATGTTATCTTGTCTAAATTGTGTATACTTTCAAAAATGGATGCTATTTCCTTGCAACAGAAAGAAAATACATATATATTTTAAAATGCAAATGATGAAAAATCAAATATCAAGAGTGACATAGTTGATAGAAACTGAAAATATTTTATTTTTTAAAAGGAAAATGTGTAAAGTTATAGCCTATAGTCAGGCTCAGCACCTAGTAATGTGACATGTATCAAAAAAGAAAAAAGATGTGTAACATGAGGAATAAACAACACAGCATATTAAAGAGTTTGTTATAACATTTGCTATTTATTATCTGGCTCAGTGGTAAAGAATCTGCCTGAAATGCAGGTGATGTGGGTTTGATACCTGGGTCAGGAAGATCCCCTGGGGAAGGAAATGGCAACCCACTCCAGTATTCTTGCCTGCAAAATCTCATGGACAGAGGAGCCTGGTGGGCTACAGTACACGGGGTTGCAAAAGAGTCAGATACAACTTAGTGACTGAACAAGAAATATCAGGAAACATATTAAATAATTTGCACAAATCTCAGTTAATACATATAACAGAGGGTATTTTATCTGACATTTACACATGGGGATATATGTAATACACCAAAAAACAGACATAGCTAATGAGTTGCTGTCCTGGAATTTGAACAAAGATCTGTCTGGTCCCAAAGTACATGCTCTTTTCTCACCAGTTCACTACCTATACCCTCTGCTATAAGATTTTAAATTAACAACTATCCTAAATTCATTCTAATGCTTAGGATGACATCTAAGCAGTAGGCACTCATGACTCTCTGTCCATCATTATAAAATTATATTTAATTATTAATAAAGCAGCATTAATATGTTAATGTGTACCCAACTGCAAAGCTAAACCAATAAACCAGTTTGATTCTCATGTTATTAGAACTCCTATCTGTAGTTACATCCTAACCCTGCTATACTGCTTTATAACAATGTTTTATAACAATAGAAAATCATTCAATGCCAAGTTCATTCAATGCCAAATTCCTGTTGCCATTACACTATTATTGAATTTTTACTATTGAGATAGATGTTTAATGCCACCATGCTTGTCTATGCAGGTGTCTGGAAATGCCATCTCTGTGTACCCAAATAGTATGCTCCTGTGAGAGAAAAATGCCATCCGACATAGTATTGACACATATTCATTCCCTATTTTATGAGATATTATAGGAACTTCTGATAAGAAAAGAATATAAGCCAATACTGTGATTTACTATGTGTGCTTATTTCCTTTATTGGACCAAGGACTAAAGTAAAAGCAAATATCCTTTGGACTGAGATATGAAATATTAAATACTCGTATAACAGAAAGCTCCTAATAGCTCCATGTTGTTATGAAACTTATATCTGTCCATACATAGCTGTTATGATACTGGTTTCACACAGAACATCTACCAGTGTCTCAGAGGCTTCATGTAATACTAGTTTAGACATGCAAAAAAGGAGACAGGGGGAAAAAGAAGAAAGAGGGAGATGGTGTGACTTAAAAAAAAAAACCTGAGCATTCTTTCAGTTTACTTTTTGGCATATCAGGGTATTTGATAATTTCTAATAGACTAATACGTGAGACTTTGAAAATACATTGGCCACAAGAGAATTTTATAAACAAAATTATAAGATAATATCTAACATACTTAAAACTTTCACAAACACACATAGCCTCTGAACACAGCATACTTCTTTATATAGAAGTAAAGGCACGTGTATCTACCTAATAGTCCAGGTCTAGCTTGCACGAAGTCAGACACGACTGACGTGACTTAGCAGCAGTAGCAGCAGCAGCATGCATGTTGAATTTAAAAATAAAAATCTCATATTCATTTATTTCTGTACTTGTCTATTAGTTTATTTCAGCATGACAATAACTATGAACAACTGCAGAAGTGGCTACTATTCGGCAGATTAATAGATATTACACAAACTTGCCGCTGATTAATGATCGAAGCTGTGAGGTTTAGTAGTGTTCTTCAGCATTTTTGGAGGAGTTAGAAATTCCTTTCAATGAAATCATAGAGCATGAACAATTATCCCCAAATATTCGCAAATACAGTTTTCTGTGCACTGACTCGGATAGTCTTTGAACTTCATCACTGGAATCTTCATCATCGCTGTATCCCAGTGTAGAGACACTGTCAGTATCTGAATAATCCATAGCAAGAGTTTACATTGACTCTTCTCTTTCAGAAGCAATTCTCTTGTGTCTCATGGCCGCTAGGAAACTCTGTAGTGCATTGATATATCTCTGAGAACAAACACAGAGTGTGTGAGGCCAAAGCAGAATGTAGTTCATGCAAAGTAGCTAACTGTGCAGCAGGAGCTCTCCCTTTTCAGCTTTAGAGCAATGTGACTGCTGTTACCAGAGTCCTGGCATTCCCTCGGTGCCAGGCTGGACAGAAACTGACACTTCTCCAGTAGCTCATGAACTTAAGGCAGCTGCGGGTCACAGCCCTTCATTCTCAGTCAAGTGCTTCAGGCAGCATCCATAGTTACATTTAGGACAAAATAAATCCTTTTCCTCTCAAAATTAAGGGCAATCTTACTATAACATGGAGGATATTCAAAACTGATGGGCTATGAAAAGCATCAAAGAGTCATTTGAAATTAGACTTTAAATTAATTATGATCTGCTGCTGCTAAGTCGCTTCAGTTGTGTCCGACTCTGTGCGACCCCATAGGCGGCAGCCCACTAGGCTCCCCCGTCCCTGGGATTCTCCAGGCAAGAACACTGGAGTGGGTTGCCATTTCCTACTAGAATTGTAGAATTTGTGGCAAGTTCAGCTGAGCTATTTGAAAGTTTGGTTCCTGAGCAGATAAGTATTGTGAGGGAAAAAAAAAAAAAAAAAAACTGTATCAGGTCATTCACTGACTCTACTTCCTACCATTATTCCAACATGATTTATAACTCCAACACTCCCAACAGAACACGTATACTAAGTGTAACATGAACTAATACATACAAATAAATACATGTCTTCTTATCAAGCTTGGCATCGAGTTAATAACCAGTAAATGTTAACTGTCATCATTCTCACTTTAAGCTCCTCTGACATCTACAAAGCACGATACTCTTTCGCATATAGTTTCTCTCATGAAATCTTTTCTAAATTTCTATAATAAACCAGTCTCCCAGTTGTTTTCGGATACTACCTTTTCCGTCTGTTTTCCTGAATCCTCTTGGTTCACTAGAAAACTGGTGTCTCTCCAAAATTCTCTTTTTGGCCTTTTCATTGCTTTTTCTTATTGGGGAAATCTCCATGGCATCAGCTGTTAGTTTTGTATTCATGACTTCTAAGTCTTAATTTCTAAGTTTACTTTTCTTCTACTGGACACCCTTGTCTGAAAGTTCCATTGCAACCTTGAATTCAAACCTAATTCATTTTCTTTTAACCTCAAAACCACTGTTTTCCTTGTGTTTCCTAGCTTGGCAAATGACATTACCATTCTTATATTGGCTTAGCCTCAAAAGATTAGATTTTTTTTTTTTTTTACTCTCCTTTCTCCATCATTGGCTCTGATTGATTATATTGGTTCTGTCTTTGCCTTTTCTCTTACATCCATCCTTCCTTTGCATTCTCAGAGCTACTGCTTTACTTTGGGCTATCACTATCTCTACCCTGGAATGTTGATCTGGCCTTATAACTGATCTCCTTGCCACCACACTCTCCCTTCTCTAAGCCACATCTCATTTTTCTGCACATTTCCAAGTATAAGTCCAGTCATGTCAATTCTTTGCATAAGAATTTTCAAAAGAAAGAAGTTTCTACACTTTCATTTAGAGTCTGAGGTCCTCCACCAATTGACCTATGATCTTTCCAGGTACTATACAGACTATCCTCTGCTGCACCTACAGCAAATAACTGTTTCCTTAAAATATGCCAGCTCTCATCTTCATTCTTATACACAGAGGGCTCCTCCAACAACCCTCTATTCTAGTTCAAACTTTCATCTGTGCAGACTTCCGTGGTCTTTCATTAGCATTTTCAAGATGGAAAAATCCACAAAAGAAATATATCTACAAATTAATTCTAGAAATATATATACATATAGTTAAACCAACAAAAAAGAGAGGAAAAAGAAAAATACTATAATGCCACCTGCCAGGAGATAATTAAGTTTAACACCATTGTGAATATTTTTAAAAAAACTTTATTATTCTTAAGTATTCACATTTTTCATGAATATAATAAGTCAATATTTACTTTAACAAATATTTACAGAAGGCTATTATATTCTAAATGTATGAATGCTATGGTCTACTGGGGACAGAAGTTAAATTAGTAGGCAAATGTATAATTAAATATGCTGATCAAATAGCATGCAAACAGAGATATTAATAATAATAGGTAGGGCATCATCTAGTAATTAAGATGACAGCCTTTATGAGGACATTAAAAATTAAGACCCACTCCCAAATGAGTTGAGTTAGCAAAATGAGTCAGGAGATGTATTTTCTATGGGAAAAAAAATATGCAATAGCCCTGGGGTAGGAAACAGCTACTATAAAACAAATAAGGTTGGAATTCAGGGATTGAGGAAAAGAAGGCAAGGACCATGAGAAACCAGAAAGGAAGGCAGGAACCCCCATGTTCAGGATCTACTTTTCAAAAGAGACTAACTGAAACTTTTTTCTTTTAACTTATTAATAAAATCTTAAAAATTAGTTGGAAATCACAAGCTCAGAGGAAACAATTAGTATGAAATAAAATATCAAGGAAACAATTTTAGATGAGTACTTTTAAAATGCCAACATCCTTTCCACTTACTAAAGTAAATGTTACTGTATGGCAGTCCGCACATTAAAGACTATATCTAAACAGAAAATATGATCTCTGTCCCTTAGAACCTTGTACAGTATAGGAGTAATGAAACAAACAAATGCATAAAAATCAGTGTATTATCAGGAATATTTACCAACTCATGACAAAGACTTGAGTTTATACTCTATACACTTGTTAGAATGCTCCCAAGGCAGTCTCTGGTTTTTCATTGATAACAGAGACTTATGACATGAGCTCAAAGAGGATGTTTCTCTAGGCAGAACAACAATAAGTATTATCCATAAAGTAACTCCACTTCATTCTTTCTGGTAACACAGGTGGATATTTCCATTCACTGTATTATCTCACTTTCTGAGAGAACGCAAATCCTTATACATCTATACCCATGGAAGGTCACAATAAATGAAGTTATGAATTTACAAGAATTGAATTTTCACATTCTTTCTTCATATTACTTCTGCTGGGATGATGGCATAATGAATTTTTGATGTGACTTAGGAACTCTGCATTCTGTGGCATGATTCAATAACAATGAACATAGACATTTATTAGGCTGAACCAAAGAAATTGCTGTTTTTGCAGGTTAAGATGGCCAATTATTGGCAATTTCATGTTCCAACCTAACACATGGAATTAGTGAAAGTGAAAGGGGATATAAAACAATGACGGAAGACTGTATATTGCTGTTTCGTTTCTGCTGTGCTCCCTATGTGACATAAACTGAACTCACTTCAGTAGTAATCTGTATTGCTTCCATATTCCATATGTGAATCCTCTGAATGTTGACATGATTGATGGTTCTTGTTCTTCCATCTAATCATTAAAGATAATTCTCTGTCCATTCCAATTCGGATAAGAAATAACTACAGAAGAAATTCTGAGTCTTAGTGTTTTGTTGTTGTTATTGCTAGAGTAAAAATGGTATTTACTTTGTGCTCTGGTTTCAAATATTAAACTCTTTGGTTAAGTCTTACAAATTTAAAGAATGTCTCCTTGAGTGTATTTTCTGGAGAGAAAGAAGAGCTTATTCTCATTTTTCCTTGTTATTATTTTATCAGTTATTTAGAAGTACAGATTTAGATATTATATTGCCATTATTTTCTTAGGGGTCTATTTGGTTTATTTTTGGATGATTTACAGGTATTTTTATTTAGAGGAAAAATAAAGAATTTTGCTCTAATAAAATAGAAAAAACTTAAACCTGGAGTACAACATAACAGATGTTCTATTCATTTATTCAAATCAAACACTCTCTTCTTAACACTGTGTGTCCTCTTATGTGAGCCACACTTCATAATACAATATGGATTAAGATAAATCTAATCGGTGTCTTACCTTTACAGATAGTGATGCATGTAATTTTGTAACATAACTGGCCAAACACAGTTTGAATTTTGGGAGAAGACATTAGGAGAGTCAAATTATTCCATGGTGTTTCATGGGTTGTAAATACTTTCAAGAATAAAACAATTCATGGTATATTCCTTTTCCTTTGTTTCTAGTGTATTTGATGGCTCTAAAAAATGATTCAATTTTTTATATTTTTAAAGTACAGGAAAGAACATATTCAAATGACGACTGGAAATGATGTACCAGTAAACTTCAACTGATGCATGTTTGAAATGAATGTTGATTTCCTTGGTCACATATTTCAAAGGACTGTTGCCTTTTTAGAGTGCCTTCAAGTCAGGAGTGTGTCCTTTCCTATAAAGAATTCTAGACAACATGCCAGAAGAGTGTCTCCTATTTCTGGTTCTATTGCCAACTTTAGTGAGTGACCTTGAGAAAATGACTCTGTTTCATTTTTCAGATGTGAAATGGAGATTGAAATCACTGCTCTGTTCTCTTCTATAATTTGTTTTACCAACATGGACACTTTTTAAAAGATCAAATTATCATGGTTCTCAATGCTCCTGAGACAATTTATCCCAAACCCAAGGATATTTCTTTAGATTAAAAAAAAAAAAAAAGGGGGTATTATCAGCCTGCAATTGTGATCTACTTTCCAAATATGTAAGTGGCATATTATGGTATTAATTTTCATATTAACATTTTTTATCCAAGACTAAAACATATTTTCACATATAAATCAGACATGTTCATTTGAAATAATAAGTCTCATAGTAAGAAGTCAAGGATTATGTAATAAATGTTTATGAAATTGTATTTTGATTGTTTAAATTTATATTGAGATTTTACTTTGGCTCTTTCAGGGAAGAGAAATACCTAAAATTTTAAAATAGGGTTAAACTGTTAAGGATCACATTCTTTTGATACTCATTTATCAAATATTTGTATTATTTTAATAAATAGCTAGGTCTCTAAACAAAACTCTTTAGTGATTTTAGAATTCAATTAATCTAATGTGCTATAATTTCATCCACAGCAAATATTAACTTTGAATCAAAAATAAACAGAAAAAACAATGGATAAAGAAAGGAAAGTTATGGCTATATGTATAATAAAGCCAATTTGAATAAAAAGTGCTAAAGTCAAACTACTACATACACTCAAAACTCCTACGGTTGGCATTGGTTAAAAAAAGTAGACTGCGTATTGAATTTATTAACTATATATACCAATTTTTACCAAAAAAATTATCTATTAGCCTTGCCATACTTGCCCAGCAGGTGATTTAACATACATATATATATATATAATATATGTACACACACACACACACACACATATATATATGTTATTGAGAATATAAAAAACCGATCTTCAATTAAAAGATGAGGAGATGACAAGGGTAGTTAATAGACAAGAAAGAAAGAATTCTTAAACATATGAAAATATGCTACATCTTAGAGTAAGAGAAGTGCAAATGCATGTAGACAATTCAGCTTTGTGTAACAGTTCAGCACTTTTTAAAAATATTTTTCTTATTTATCTCACATATGTACTCATAGTTTGGGACAGTAATGATAATAACAGGTGTTACAACAGTAGCGTGTGATGCTGGGAATAACCTAAATACCCACCAATATGGAACTGATTACATAAAATTTTCTACATTAATGCAAGGGAATATTTTTTTTAAACAATCATCTTTCATTTATTAGAACATAATTGTCAATTAACCATACAGTTTTATAAACAGAAACGTAAATTTATGCTCACTTTCCATTAGACTTAAAAAAAAATCTTTCTCAAAATAATTAAAGCACATTTTAAAGGTAGGTATAAATAATGTGCAACTAAGCATTATTTGTTACTAGCATTACTGGTTCCAATCTGGCACCACAGAAAATGAGGGTATGACTATATATTGCAAAGTAATCAACAGACACACAAATAATGAACTTCAGTTCAATATTCCAAAGTACTTTGACCAAGAAAATTCTATGGTACTGTGATCAAAAACATGTAAGAGCCTTATTTAATTTTATATAAATTTCAAATCATTATTAATACAAACACAAGGCTATTTAATTTTTAAAAAATCTTATATAGAATATACTTTGCATTTTGAATTATTTTCAAAAATAACTTTGTAATTATGGCCGAATTGACAATCTAAAATAATGCAGTTTAAAAAAGGCAAATATCCAAAATTAAATGAAGCATATTCAGCCCTCATTATTGTTTGTTGTTTAGTTGCCAAGTCATGTCTGACTCATTGTGACCCCATGGACTGTAGCCCAGCAGGCTCCGCTGTCCATGGGATTTCCCAGGCAAGAATAGTGGAGTGGATTGCCATTTCCTTCTCCAATTCAGCCCTCATAACATACATAAAAAATATATATAATATATAATATATATTTATCACTAAGATATTAAGAAAGGTCAGAATTGGTCTTGATGTACAATGCTGTTTAACTGATTGTATCTTTTATGATATTACAGCTCTAACATTCTTTTTACATTTCTAAATCATAACAAGGTGCTTTTTTAAATTTAAAAATAAAAATGATTTTGTCTGGAATGTTTTCTTGCTCTAATATTGGGAAGACAGAGGAATTCCAAAGAGAAGACAATCAGTTAAAACTATGCTTTCTCTTCTTCTACTTTAACCCTCCTTGAAGTCAATCTTTCAAGGTCCAATATCAGTTGGAATGCAGCAGTAAGGTCTGATGACACTATGCTAAATTTTTATTATTTCATCAAACAAGGGAGAGAACCTGTGTCTCTTGCACCTCCTGCATTGGCAGGTGGACTCTTTACAAGCTACTTCAAACAGTATAGTTCTTTTCCTAAATGAAAAGAGCTGAAGAAAACCTATATGAACATGATCTCCAGGATATCTTAAGTGAAAAGACTATAGTGGAGAACCATGTGTATATACTTTCATTTTTGTAAAATACACACACACACACAAATAACCATACATTAAAATGCATGAACTATGTTAAGGTGCATTATTTTATATCCAGGGAAGAGAAGGTATGATTAAAGGGTAGAGGAGAGAGGGAAATTACTTTTGTAGCTTTTGAATTTTATACTATGTACTTGAATTACTTGCCATAAAATAAATATTTTTTAAAAGTAAATATATGAAGTAATAGAAATTGACTCTTACAAGTAATTTCTGGGCAGAGAGACTGCTGAGGTCCTTTACTCTTTTGGAAGGCCTGGCCTGAACTGAGTGCATGGTTAGCTATTGTCCATCGCTAGACCACCTCTTAACCCTCACCCCAAAGTCATCCCCAGCCAGCAGAGCTGGAGTTACCTTACACTGGCCCTGTCTGATCACACTGAAAAGATAGCAGCTTTGTAGATGGAGCAAGAAAAACGCTTGACACAGTATCCTCCAGCGTCACTTCAGCACTGCCTTTTGCTCCATTTTCATTGGCAGCAATTATAGGGACTAGATGACAAATAAGGAAGGTATTTTTTGAGCAGGGACATCTGCTTCTTAACACCTTTAACCACGGTTAGGTTGACATTTTGGAGCTCTTAAAAGGTTAAGTTACTGATTCTATTTGTACACAGAAAACATTTCATATAGGTATCCATTTATGTATATAATAATATTTATATTTAATATTGCTTTGAGATTGTATTTTTAATATATCCACTAGCAATTGGGGAGCACAATTTCTCTCCCTGAATATTTTTCATAATTGGTTACTGTCATTATTTTTATTATTATAGCAGGTCTAATCTCAACAGATTCTATTCATTCTTGTTTACCTACTGAGAAACCATCATAACTGCCATGTTTCTTCTATTAATCTGTAAAGTACTTAAGGATTAAGCTATCTCTTAACAATGATGAAGTCCCTCAGCTAACATTAAAAAAAGGATTTCAAAGTGCAGTCAAGGGTTTCAGATTCATGCAAATTTCTACTATGGCTCACTCTCTAATCTGAAAACTGCATAAATTAATAAAAATGGTTTCTTGTTTAATACAGAAAAGAATGATATTCATTCACCCATTCATTTATTCATAAAGTAGGGTTTCCTGATTTAGTAAATAAAAATACAGGGCATCTAATTTACTTTGAATTTCAGATAAATAATTTTTTTTTTTACTATGAGTGTCCTATGCAATAATATACTTGTAGTAAAAAAAAAAAATCATAGTTTGTCTAAAATTTGAATTAAATAGTATCTTGTATTTTACATGGAAATCCTAAATAAGTTTCTAAATATAGACTATGAGCCAGGTGCTATCCTAGGTGCTGGGTATATAGAGGTGCAAATAACAAAATCTTTGGATTCCAAGAGTTTACAATCTGCTGCTGCTAAGTCGCTTCAGTCATGTCCGACTCTGTGCGACCCCATAGATGGCAGCCCACCAGGCTGCCCCGTCCCTGGGATTCTCCAGGCAAGAATACTGGAGTGGGTTGTCATTTCCTTCTCCAATGCATGAAAGTGAAAAGTCAAAGTGAAGTCGCTCAGTCGTGTCCAACTTCTAGCGACCTCATGGACTGCAGCCTACCAGGCTCCTCTCTCCATGGGATTTTCCAGGCAAGAGTACTGCAGTGGGGTGCCATTGCCTTCTCACAGTAGGTAAAAAGAAAAAAGAAAAAAAAATAACTATTGACAGTTATAACTCAGTATGATTGGCATATCAGAGGTGTGAACAGAGTGACACAATCACATGGGAATTCTCCAAGTCTGACTGGAAGATGGAGTTAAGGAGGAGCATGGATTGATGGTGAAGAGGATCATGAGAAGCTACTTGAAGAGGTGATGCCTCAGATAAGAACTGTTGTGCATGTAGAAATTTGTCAAAAGAGAGAGTGAGGCTGTCCTGTCACAAGGAATAGCTTGTGGAAAACCTCAAGGAAATCTTGCATGGAGGGAACAGCAAGTAATTGATAATGCTTGAAACCTTAGGAGCAAAACGTAGAGAGAGAATTGAAGCTAGCAGGGTTGAAACAGGAAAAATTACAAATGGCTGTATATTGACTATGTGTGTGTTTGTGTGCTCAGTCATGTCCAACTCTTTACAACCCCTGAACTGCCTGCCAGGCTCCTCTATGCATGGAATTTTCCAGGCAAGAATGCTGGAATGGGCTGTCATTTCCTACTCCAGGGTATCATCCCCACCCAGTGATTGAACCTGTGTCTCTTGCATCTCCTGCATTGGTAGGTGGATTTTTTACCACTGTGCCACCTGGGAAACCTTATAGGATACTATTGACTATATACATGTCTTTAAAAATTCAACAGATTCAACAGATTCCTTTATCACGTCTGTTTGCTCTTTAGACAAAGTTAATAGCGACAATGTTAGAATCATCAAGAAGTCTTCCTTGATTCATATTATCCTATTGCTCTCCATATTCCCTCTATTCAACATGACCATGATACTTCAGTTTGCATGACAGTTATTGATGGATACCAGATGTTTAGAAAACAATTCCTTAGTTGGCTTTTGTTTCTGGGCCTATAGAATTGACTGTGTATCCGCTCTGTATTTCACCTGCTACACACTATTCAGGACAAATGCCCCTTGAATGCGGAGGCACTTGGTGCACTGAGCATTGCCTTTCCCATTAAAAAGAAATCTTTAATTGAACATATACTGTGTTAAGAGCACTAGGGAGGCAGGTTGCAAAATACACATGGTAACAGAGTCAAGTCATCTATACAACAGCTATGGAACAAAGGAAACTGACCAAAAGTTTTAGCTCCACTGATACTTGGGAGATACATTAATTATTGAACACTTTTCTAAGCCAGGTATTTGCTGCTTTAAAGTGAAATCTCAATAATACAATTGATCTGGGAGTTGGTGATGGACAGGGAGGCCTGGCGTGCTGCAATTCATGGGGTCACAAAGAGTCGGACATGACTCAGAGACTGAACTGAACTGATAGGGTCAGAAAACTCCCTGGCCCCAAACCAGCCAGCAGCCAGCCTGTTTTTGTATAATTCTCAAGGCATGAACAATTTTTACATGGTTATAGGATTTTTTTTTTTAAAGCAAAAACAAGCAAAGAATATGTTAAGAGACCATATGTGATATGCAAAGCCTAGAATATTTACTCTCTGGCTCTTTACAGAAAAAGTTTGCCAATTTCTAAATAAATGAAGTAACTGAACCTTAGAGAGATTCAAGAACCCTCCTAGAGTTCACACAGTTAAAAAGTGACAGATATGGATCTTAAATCAGATTTATCTGTTCCCAGCATATGTGTCCCTTCCACTGATCATGTTATATTCTGATCTTGGAAATATCTATCCTTGTGAATTCTGAAGCTATGGTCCATGGCTATTATTCTGCAGGCTGTGTTTCCCTTGACCATCTGAGTGGGCTAACAGGATAGGTGTGAACTCACTTTCACCTACCCCCAAGTCCACTGCTTTATGAAAAACTGCCCGCCACTCCCTTCCATTCTGGTGACTTTATGCATCTAGATCGCTAGGGTAGACAATCTAATCAAACTCAGGTGTTTAATTAATGTTATCTGGGCAGTAACACAAATGGAATCTACACTGCAACCAATTAGCAAGTCAACAATAACTTTTGCGATCTTAACTTCATCTAAATGGCTCAAAAGAAAATGCTTGATAAACAGAATCTGTAGTTTAATAAACCATCACTACTACTTGATCAATTTTTAAAGATCTCATAGCAAATAATCTGCTAATTGAATAATGTCTTAATGAAATTTGAAGGCATTAAAATTATTAATAATTATAAGGTATTGAGTGGTTTTAATTAGGTGCAGCTACAACACAAGGCTGGCATCCTTCAGTTCCTATATTCAGTCAATGACAAAACTGAGAAATAGATCTTATCTCACTAACAGACAGTCATAGCTAGTATTTTGATCAGTTGAGCAGAACACAGTCAGTTATCATCCCATGAGACATATGCTGTATTATTTTACCTATTCTGTCCTCAAGTTTATGGGTTGATATCCTTTATGGATAAAGCCGCCAAATCTGTTTTTCTACTTTGAAATGCATTTAAAGACTTAGTGTTATTCTTTCCCCCTTCTGTCCTCTTTCTCTCCCCCACTCTCTCCCTTTTTTTATTTCCATTCATTCATTGACCCATCTATCCATCTATCCATCCATCTACTGTGACCAACATGTATAAGAAACACATTATGTGCTATAACAGATACAGCAATATATAATGTAGAGTCCTTATTCTCAAGAAATGTATAGTTTAATAAAGGCAAGTAGGAGAGGTTGGAAACAAACCTTTAGTTCATGTAAATGATAGATTAGCAGCTATGCAAATAATCTTATTTAACAATATTTAATTCTGAAGGAGATCAGCCCTGGGATTTCTTTGGGAGGAATGATGCTAAAGCTGAAACTCCAGTACTTTGGCCACCTCATGCGAAGAGCTGACTCACTGGAAAAGACTTTGATGCTGGGAGGGATTGGGGGCAGGAGGAAAAGGGGACGACAGAGGATGAGATGGCTGGATGGCATCACTGACTCGATGGACGTTGAGTTTGAGTGAACTCTGGGAGTTGGTGATGGACAGGGAGGCCTGGTGTGCTGCGATTCATGGGGTCGCAAGGAGTCGGACACAACTGAGCAACTGAACTGAACTGAATTTTTATTGAGTGATCACCATATGCCATACACCAGTTTCTGTGATAGTGAATTACACTTTAGAACTTCATCTTCACAACAGTGGTATAATTTGTTACTATTATATTTCCCAGTTTAACAGATGAGCAATCTAAGGTGAATAGAGATTAAGCAATCTTCCCAAGGCCATAAAGTTGATGAATGCAGAACAGGGATTCAAATTCAGATAGTCTGACCACAGGTACTACATGCTATACTTCTTCTAACACAAATTATCACATTTGATACTCACAACAACCTATAATAGATACATTTTTGTGTCTTCTCAGAGCATCATCATCACAATTCTCTAATAATATCCTTTACTCTAAGCCCATCCATGCAAATGTTTGATAACACTTTCCTTTGCCTTTAGGGTCTTATGCTCATAGCTGCTTGGGGATCAGTGACCACAGCCAATAGGCTATTTTTTACCCTGATTGAATGGCCCAATCAGATTCTCTTTAGGGGAAACTGAAAATCAAGGACACTTGTAACTGATAACAGGTAGGAGCTCCAGTTAAGTAATCTGTACTGTATGAATAGAAAAGGAGGAGAAAACAGGATTGCTAAGAGAAAGACTGAAAATGTGCACAGAATAGCTGAGATCAGAGAGAGAATCCTACTTGTTTTAAATGGATTTCTTGGCTGATCATTAAAATTTGGGGTAGTTCCAAGGAATGTTGAGTCCATAGAATAGCTTATCCCTCTAATATGGTCTCTTTTTGAGTCATACAAGGAGGAATACATTACTTTGTTACTTAAAATTAAAAGAATTACTATTATGCATAAGATCCATTTATCTTATCTCCAGTTGTCCTTTGGGGGAAATTGAAGTTCCAGGCATTTTTGTGAGAAGCACAAACATAATTATAATACAAGGGGGAAAATGTAAATCTCACAAGTTAAGAACATATGAAGCAACCTTGAAGGAAGAGAAAGAAACTTCATGTACATAGAAACCCCAGGAATGGCTTTGTAAAAAGAGGAGACATTAACCAGGCAGTGAAATATTGATAGAACTTGGATTTGTAATTATAGAAGACAGTGTTCTAAACAGAGGGGACAATATGAATGATGAAGTGTGTTGAAAAGTTCAGCTTCACAGGAACCAAGGTGGATTGAGGGCATTTGGAAAAGTCAGCCAGAATGGTAGGCTGGGGCCAGATTGTAACAGAGAACACTAAGAGGTTATATGCCTGTATTTTAATTATTTGTTTAAGGGTATGTAGGTGTCATGATCCTAAGCCTTAAGAAAATCCTTCTAGCCATGTCAAGTAGCATGTGGGAATAAACAAAATAAGGAAAGACCACTCAGGAATTGAACAAGAGGACAGAGCTTCAAGAAGTAACTTCTTTAGATTTATGATGTCATTTGTAACAAGTGAGCAGGTGAATGGTCTACCTGAATAGAGCTCACGATCAATATCCACCCCCAAAAGCCAAACAGAACATCCTATCACATGCCCATAACATCAAAGAATGTGGATAATTATATAGCTATATGGACCACCAACCGGAGAAGGCAATGGCACCCCACTCCAGTACTCTTGCCTGGAAAACCCCCTGGATGGAGGAGCCTGGTAGGCTGTAGTCCATGGGGTTGCTGAGGGTTGGACACGACTGAGCGACTTCACTTTCATTTTTCACTTTCATGCATTGGAGAAGGAAATGGCAACCCACTCCAGTGTTCTTGCCTGGAGAATCCCAGGGACAGAGGAGCCTGGTGGGCTGCCATCTATGGGGTTGCACAGAGTTGGACACGACTGAAGTGACTTAGCAGCAGCAGCAGCAGCATGGACCACCAACACCAAATATGTTGGAAGAACATACAGACAATTCTTGTCCCTGGAAAGGTTAGAATTAGGGTTGAGGTTACTTTTTTCAACCACAAAACATGTGTCTAGGCATAAGGCAGGGGAAAAGTCAAATGCAGAAAAGCCAGATATAATAAAATGGTATGGCCAGACACAGAGGAGAGCTGCTGATGCCATTGAGTTTGGAAATATTTTATCACAGCCTTCCTGGAAGAACTTATAGTTGAATTGAGTCTTGGGCCAGAGGTGGTGGGAAGTGGAGAGGGCGTCAAAGTGGACAGGCATTTTAGGCAGAGAGGATCATGTGAGCAAAAGTAGACAGTTGAAAACAGTAGGGGTGGCGGTGGCTAAGTCACTTCAGTCGTGTCTGACTCTGTGCGATCCCATAGACAGCAGCCTACCAGGCTCCTCTGTCCCTGGGATTCTCCAGGCAAGAACACCGGAGTGGGACTATAAACACATTTGTGTTTTTGGAGCACTAAGAAAGAGGCAGGAAGTAATGAGAGAGCAGGCTGGAGGGGAAGCAGAAGTCAGATCACAGAAGCACCTAGGGAGAGGTCCAAATGACTTAGCATGAGAAAAAAGTAGTGAATTCTCAAATGACACTGCGTAAGTGACTCCAGGAAACTTTTTAGCATGAAGGCATTTCACCTTGATCCTCAAGAACAAACTATTTATATCTAGAGAAAGTCTAAAATTAGATAGGATGAAAACATTCCCATTGACAGACACAAAAGTGATCATCTGTCAGCAACTGGCTTCCTGAATTATATTTAAAACATCTCTTAGTGTCAAAGCAATAGGATGGTTAAGACATGAATAACTACCATCTTTGCTAAGAGATTTTAATAAGAATAGAAAAACATGACTATATACACATACACACCCTCGCACACACACCATCTTTTGTTATCTACAAATCCTATAATCCTGGGTAAGGGTGCCAGCAGAGGTTATTATTACACTGCTAAGGAAGCAGAATTGTTAAAGCAACATATTAGCATAATACCTGAAAATTTTGTGCATGTATCAGGCACTGTGGATGCACTGTATATAAACTGCCTCAAAAAGATGTAGCAAATTACCAAACATTTTTCCTATCACTTTCTCCCCCCTTCCATCTGCAATCTTTGATATCGTATGATGGAAAGAGTATGGGTCTTAGAGTCCAACATTCTCAGTTCCAGACTCCACTAGTTATATATCTTCAAATAAGCTGCAATACTTAACCTTGCTGGACCTGCATTTGCTTATCTGTAGATATCTATAATATCTATACTGTAGGGTGATAAGATTTAATGAGAGGATCTAAATGAAGACCTCTGGGACAACTCTAGCGTTTGCTAATGTTAGTGCACATTTCTTGGCCAAGCTTGCTTATGTACTTTTCAGCCCAATGGAACATACTTCTGTTTGGACATTTGCCTTTGCTAGCTAATTCAATTTTCATAAGAAGATGGCAATCCTCCCAACCTCCAGAACACGCAGTTCAGCACATAACTGATCACATGAGGCAGCAACATGGTAACTATTGTGGGCTAGTTGTTGCAGGGTGATACCAGCCAGCAGTGTGGATAACTCATGCTGCTTTTGAGCAATGCATCTGTTGATATTTTATGACCTCTTTGCACTTTTGCTAGGAAGCATAGCTCCAAACTATGACCCAGTTTTAAAAGGCATTCCAGACCTCCCAGAACAGACTGTTGTTCTGATTCCATGCTCTTTTCCTATCTGTTCCCTATTCCCACATATACCATTCCCCTGTGCCTCAATTTCTCAGTATATTTTTCCTAATATTGATCTTTCTTCCTTCCACCTTCCACGTTTCTAAAAACAAAACCTTATGTAAAATGGGCACATTCTCAATGGCTTACACAAACAGAGCTCTGTTGGGTATGCAAGCTCAACTCAAAATTGGGTACTCCAAAAGCTGTTTAGTGTTTCTGTCATGATTAAATATGGCACGTCTCGACCCTGCTTTTTGTTCTCAAGGGGTATGGCAAAGGCATTAAAAGTGGGCAGGAGTAGGGTGTCAGACAGAAGCAGAGCTGACAGGAAGCACCATCCAAAGCCAAGTGGAGCTCTTTGGCACTGCTGTATGTGACCTATGGAGAGGAGTTGTATATTACTATTATTGTACTGTTGTTGCTTTAAGAAGACATTAAGTCTTTTGGGGATAAGACATTTTATATCTAAATAAATGGTGAAAGTGTTACTTGCTGAGTCATGTCTGACTCTTTGAGACCCCAAGGACTGTAGCCCACCAGGCTCCTCTGTTCATGGGATTCTCCAGGTAGAATACTGGAGTGGGTAACCATTTCCTTCCCAGGGGATCTCCCCAACCTAGGAATCAAATCTGGGTCTCCTGCATTGCAGGCAGATACTTTACTGTCTGAGCCACCAGAGAAGCCCCAAATAAACGGTTGTTGATGTGTGCTAAGTCGCTTCAGTTGTGTCTGACTCTTTGCGACCCTATGGACTGTAGCCCACCAGGCTCCTCTGTCCATGGGGATTCTCCAGGCAAGAATATTTGAGTGGGTTGCCACGCTCTTCTCCAGAGGATCTTCCCCACCCAGGGATCAAACTTGCGTCTCTTGTCTCCTGCACTGGCAGGTGGGTTCTTTACCATTAGCCACCTGGGAAGCTGTACATAAATGGTAGGTGTTCACTAATTTCCTTTCTCCAGATGACCAGGAGGTCAAATCATATATTTTCCTGATCAAGAAAATAAAACAGAAAAATAAACCCATTGCATACTTATCTGGTTTGATAGAAACATTTTTAGAAGCTATTGCTATCCTATTAGGAAGATAGTGAAATAGGAAAACAAAGGAGTATCTCAAAGTTATGTTCAGGAAAATAACGTGGTTTCTAGAATCCACCTACTATCACTCTGAATTTCCTGATCCTGTTCCTAGCCACTTTCCTTCTGGGATTTGTGATGACTTTCTGAATTACAAGTTTGTATTACATACTCACTAACTCTATCCTTTTTCCTCAAAGATAATATGAAATTTCACTTTAGACACCTTTAGTATCATTATGAAAGGGAAAGTGTTAGTCTCTCAACTGGGGACAAGTCTTTGCAACCCCGTGGACTGTAGCCCACCAGGCTCTTCTGTCCATGGAATTCTCCAGGCAAGAATACTGGAGCACTTAGCCATTTCCTTCTCCAGGAGAATTTTCCTGACCCAGGGATTGACCTGGGTCTCCTGCACTGCAGGCCGATTCTTCACCATCTAAGCCACCAGCTACCTGAGAAAAAAACTATGTTAATGGATTATGTACATGTTTGAAAGGCAACTTTTCATAATGATAATCTTTAACCTGTATGGGTCAGTGCCAAGCTTTAGATTTAGAACAATATAGTAAACACAATTGAAAGAAAATAGACCAGCTGTTCTTTTGCCATGCTTATTTATAGTATACTGAAAAAGAAATGACTAGCCACATCACACATGACAAAGCAAAATGTGATCCACTAGGGCAGTGATACTTGGACCAACTCCTAAGCAAACCACATCTAGGCAGCTTTGCCAGGGCACTGTTTGAAGATGGAACAAGGACTAGAGTGCTTCTCTATCATCACGGTGGACATTGCAGGGGTCAGACAGGGATCTCTGAAAACAGTTATTTTATCAGCTTTTATAGGGATTAAAATTGGTTACCTCTTGCACGTCTATGACTTCAGTGATATAATTTCATTTTGCTAATGGATATTTCAACATCTAAATTCTCTTCAAGAGTTCAAAAAGAAAGATGGCATGTAAAAAGGAAATATATGAAACCAGAAAAACTCAGTATTTAGTTCTAGCATATCAGGCTAGCATTCAAACTCTGAACCTTTACCTCCCCTCTGTAATATAAGGATAAACATACAAATATTTAGCTGGTGTGTATGCATGTGTGTATAATTAAAAAAAAAACAAACAGAAATGCTCTAAAATAACCACTAGAACCCAGACATGTGCAACAATTAGATAGATTTACTCATTTTGTAATACATTTTTATTATTTTGATATAGTCTAGGTGATTTTGCCAGCCATATTCTACTTCACATGGTAAATCATATTTCTTATCTTACTTATGGTTTCCAAGCTGGATTAAGCAATAAGCAGCAGAATTTTTGAACTGACAAATAATACCCAAAGGCAAGACTGGAAAGCAACACACTGATGATGGAAATCTATGGCCAACAGACTCCCAAGTCCTGAGCTTCATTATTTTACATAATAAGAATTTACCAAAACATTGTCATGTTGTTAAGCAGCTGCTACTTTTAAGATCGTTTCAATATTTCCCAGACCATCTATTTAGAACATTGAGATAAGAGATAAAGTGCAACATTTTAAAAGTTCAAGTGGTTATTTATAGAGATTATTTTGAAAAATAAGTAATAATCTTGTTCATGATATTGTAAATACTTGGAGACACTCTGGAGGTTAGAGAAAGTTTCCCAAATAACTCTCACTGTTCTGCAGGCTTTACATAAAAATGTCATTTCTCAAATTCTCAAACTCATTGGAGAATTTAAAATATTTAACAGTTTAATTTTGTTATAAATCTAATTTCTTAAATGCTGTTTAGCAATTAAAATACAACAGAACAGACAGAAAAAGAAGCTGTGAATAGCTAGGAAGACACAGCTGTGTTTTTCCCAATGGTTTAAGTCTTTATCTAAAATGCACCACTTTATAAAAGAAGATTTTGAGGTAATCCTTCCATTGATTTTCAGTGACTTGAGGGAGCTGAGCAGGTAATTCTATTTTTAGGTAAACTCTTGCTCTGGTCATTTTATTGGCTGGGAATTGGCTACCCTTGTTTATCAGTTGCAAAATTTTCACACTCTGCCACTTAATTGTATTCTCTCTCTGCTTTCAAGACCTCATTCAAATTCAGTTTCTCCAAAGATACTTTTCCCAACTCCTCTGATCCATGCTGGCTTTGGGGGTATCAGGACATCTCATGACATCTAAAGACAATGTGAGGGGACTTCCCCAGTGGTCCAGTGGTTAAAACTGTGCTTCCACTATAGGGGGCATGGGTTTGATCTCTGGTCAGGGAACTAAGATCTCGAATGCCCCATGGTATGGCCAAAAATTTAAAAAATAATAAAGTTAACACAAGGCTTCTTAACAATACATGAGTTAATGTGACAAAATCTGGTGACAAGTAATTTGTTACTAATAGCAGCTAAAAGGTTGTTGTTCAGTCGCTCATTTCTGTCTGACACTTTGCAGTCACACAGACGGCACCATGCCAGGCTCCTATGTCTCCTGGAGTTTGCTCAAATTCATGTCTGTTGAGTCAGTGATGTTATCTAACCGTCTCATCTTCTGCCTCCCCATTCTCATTTTGCCGCTGTTCTTTCCCAACATAAGGGAGTTTCCCAATGAGTAGGCTCTTTGGATCAGATGAAAGGTGCTTTTGAAATTGAATTTAAAAGATACATAGACTAGAATAGCTTCAGGATCATTTCTATAATAAAGACAGTCTCATTAGGTGTTTTTACATTGGCTTTCCTGAATGAAAAGACATAGAAGAAATAACCAGGAACTACCATAACTCAAAATTTATGCTACAAACCTTAATGCTTCTCACTAGGGCCATCTATAAGTTGTGCCACAGGAGGAAAAACAAAACAAAACTTCACAAAACAAAAACTATGAAGTTCTGACCTAAACTACACAATTTACAACTTGCTAACCTGCTGTTTTATGCTACTCCTTAAGGAAAGTTATTTCTCTTAGTAACCTGTGAATTTCTGGAGGAAGATAGTTTCAAATATAGCAATTAAAAACACAGATTTAGAAAAAGTTACATGGGAAATCTTTATACTAAGAAAATTCATTGTTTATCTGATATTCACATGTAACTGAATGTCCCGTGTTTTATCTGGCAACCTTAGTTAAGAAACAAGTCATACTGATGAGTTTTTTCTGTCTCCAACATGCCTAGTTCCATGCTGGACCCCTAAGAGTTTGGAGACTCTACTATTTCACTGCTATTTTAAAAACAAATATTGAAACACAGACAAACAAACAAAAGTGAATGTTCACCTCTCTGGATGATTTCAAAGTTCAGAAATAAGAGAAGAGCTCAGGGCTCTATTCTACCCTCTGTTGCAATTCTGCATAGTACTCCACTACATGCTACAAAGCCACAGATAACTTAATGACATGACTGATACCTTAATTCCACATGGCACTTCAGGGTTATTACTCATTCTTACCACAACTTAAGCTTCAAAACAGATCAAGTCTACTTCTCACCAGCTTCCTGAATGTGTTCAAGAAGAACCAACCATAAACCACAAATGATGCAGCAGCCTAAAAACTAATATGGAGTGTTTTTATATGCATTGTAATTTCTTTTTCCTTCTGCAATTGGGGACAATTTAGATATGGTTTCTTCCCGTTCGTAATAAAGGAAAGCTATTGTCTCTTAATTTCACTAAACAATAAAGCAACATTCTACTTTGCATAGAAATTTGATGAGTTCCTCCTTATATGATTTTAAGAAAATATGATTGAGAAAAACTTTTTACTGGTTCTTAAAATAGCAACTGTGCAGCCTCCATTTAGTTATCCATGGTGATTTTTGTTAAACTTAAAAAAATGTATATTGATATGAATCAAATGAAAGTGGATACAACCTCTAGTCAAGTGAAATTAAAAATATATTTAGATTTTCATAGTCTTCAAGAAAAGCAAAGAAGAATATTACACATTTGTGGTTGGATTCTGAAATTCAAGAGCTCACAAATAGGTATATAGAAGAATTAAACTTGAAAACCCTTATGGCAGAAAGTGAAGAGGAACTAAAAAGCCTCTTGATGAAAGTGAAAGAGGAGAGTAAAAAGTTGGCGTAAAGCTCAACATTCAGAAAACTAAGATCGTGGCATCTGGTCCCATCACTTTATGGGAAATAGATGGGGAAACAGTGGAAACAGTGTCAGACTTCATTTTTGGGCGCTCCAAAATCACTGCAGATGGTGACTGCAGCCATGAAATTAAAAGATGCTTACTCTTTGGAAGGAAAGTTATGACCAACCTAGATAGCATATTGAAAAGCAGAGACATTACTTTGCCAACAAAGGTCCGTCTAGTCAAGGCTATGGTTTTTCCTGTGGTCATGTATGGATGTGAGAGTTGGACTGTGAAGAAGGCTGAGTGCCGAAGAATTGATGCTTTTGAACTGTGGTGTTGGAGAAGACTCTTGAGAGTCCCTTGGACTGCAAGGAGATCCAACCAGTCCATCCTGAAGGAGATCAGCCCTGGGATTTCTTTGGAAGGAATGATGCTAAAGCTGAAACTGCAGTACTTTGGCCACCTCATGCGAAGAGCTGATTCATTGGAAAAGACTCTGATGCTGGGAGGGATTGGGGGCAGGAGGAGAAGGGGACGACAGAGGATGAGATGGCTGGATGGTATCACTGACTCGATGGACGTGAGTCTGAGTGAACTCCGGGAGTTGGTGATGGACAGGGAGGCCTGGCGTGCTGCAATTCATGCGGTCGGAAAGAGTCGGACAAGACTGAGCAACTGAACTGAACTGAAACTCCAAAAAGGTTGATATACTTTAATTTTATCAAATTTTGTACTACTGACAGAGTGGTAGTAAATTAAGTGAATAACGAATATGATGACCTATCTCAGCTTAAGATATTTTCAATTCTTGGACTATGTCTTACAGGAAGAAAATCTATTATATATAATATACATATATACATACATATGTTATATTATATATATATATACACACACATTCCCTCTTTTTCAAGTTTTTTTTCATGTCATAATATAAACTTATTAAAACAATGTGAAATAATAAAAACATTCAGCACAGGTGGTCTCATTAATATTTTCCTTCTTCTACCCTCCAGGGCGATAAGAAATATTTTGCTCATAAACAACTACAAGACCTCAGCAAATGGTAAGTCTTTTCATCAGGTAAAGGATTAAGCAATGTTGAAAGGTATTGGGTTTGCATGGCACTGGACACTGTACTTTGATGCTTATAAAAATAAGGTGACATCAATTTTTAACCATTTCTAATGTCTTCCTTTATGATTCACTGTATAGCACAGTCTTTTAACAATTAAAATATTATCATTAAATCATTCCTTCAGAGAATCATGTTTTATCTATTACTTCATCATTCATTTGATAGCTAACATGACATTCAGTGCTAACGCAATGTGAACAATGTGAACAAATCATTTGAACAAACATATATTATACACACACACACACACACTAAAAATAAACATGAAAACACAGTAATTTAGTCATTCAGAGCAGTACAGCTAAAAATTCAGGATTTATTTCTAATTTTAAATTTGAGTTAGAATGTAATTAATTCCCAGTTAACATAATAATTTATGAGCTATACATATATTTTTAAAGCTATGGTATCGGATAGTAGATTAAGTCACAAATTAAAGGCTAATTTTTATTTTTTCTAAGACTTATTTTTCCTGATTCTGAAAAATACCTAGTAAGATACATAACTTCTAAAATGTACATTTTATTGACTCATCTGGTGACTTAAAATGAATGACCATCCAGATAATATTTTGCATAAAGAATAAAATGAGACTTTTAAACTCATTTAATATTTCTTTATTAATATTACTGACATTTCTCCTAAACTACCCACATACAGATTTCTATCAAACTACAGACCAAATTTGAGCTAAACACAAAGGTTCAGCTGAATTAGATTCTGCTAAATTTTATTGAACAGTTACTTCGTTCTGCTGCTGCTGCTAAGTCGCTTCAGTCATGTCCAACTCTGTGCGACCCCATAGATGGCAGCCCACCAGGCTCCCCCGTCCCTGGGATTCTCCAGGCAAGAACACTGGAGAGGGTTGCCATTTCCTTCTCCAATGCATGAAAGTGAAAAGTGAAAGGGAAGTCGCTCAGTCGTGTCCGACCCTCAGCGACCCCACGGACTGCAGCCCACCAGGCTCCTCCGTCCATGGGATTTTCCTAGCACTATGCCAACAGTGCTCATATGCATTAGTGCATTTAATCTTCACCAGAAGTCCCTGGAGGTAGGTCCTAAGATCACTGGTTTGGACCTGAAGATGTCATTGAGCTTCTCCACACCCCACTGGATGCTCTGCATTTTGAAAAGCTACAGGAGTTACTGAGTGAATGATTTCACAGAATACTGAATTTAATGTCTCATATTTTAATCTAAATTTGCTTGAAAAATTTGTCTTTCTTTTGATATCCTGAAGGAAAGGACTATTCTTATTCGACACACCTGGCAAAGAATTACATATACAATAGACATTTTTAAATGATTTGATTCCATGAATAAATAAATGAATGTCTATTGTTAGGCAGCTGGGTTCTATAGTTACTTTTGTAGCTTCTTATTTCCATCAGCAAAAATAAAGGGAAGTGCTATTATTTGGTATTGAAGTCTTTTCATACTAATATGATATGAGAAGGCAAGCAGGTGAGTAGAAACAGTTCAATATTGTACCAGACACCAGTGGTTCTCTGTGCATTTCCTCTTGGGTCTCTTTACCAGTGTAGTGCCCATAGGCTTATGATGGATTTTCTCTCCTCAAAACCCAAAGTTGGGTATTCTTAAGGGAGGGATGCTCTCAGGCAGCAGTAGTCTATTTGTCTGTTATCAGGAAATGCCAGGGGATTTATTCTGGGAAGATAGTCTGAACCAATGACTAGGTTGCAGGGCTATAATTACTCCAATCCTCTTGCTCAATCAGTGCAGTGCAGTTTTGAAGTGTGACCCACACTGTTTCCAGATCTTTCCCTGCAGGACTGAACCACCTTTACACTCCCTGTGACTTTGCTTCACATGAGTCCCTTGCTTGTGTTCCTTCACCTCTTCCCATTTCCTCACTTCCACATCTGTTTTTTCCTGGCAACACTTCTTACGTGAGTTGCTTTAATAGGAACTTTAGTTTTAAATCTTGCTTCTTAACTTAAAACAAATGCCTTCTCCCATATAGCCAGAATGCACTGGAGATAGTAAAATTAACTTGTGAATTTTATTCAGAAACCTCAATAAAAGAAATGTTCCTGCTGTAATCAATAATCCTGTGTTAGGCAGAAAAATGAACTCCCTAACGTGTCCACTTCCTAATCTCAGAACCTGTGAACGCTATGTTACAAGGCAAAGTGGAATCAAGGTTGTAGATGATAAAATCAGCTGATTTCGAATCAGTTGACCTTAAAATAAAGAAACTGTCCTAGGTTATTTAGCTGAGACCAATATAATTACAAGCGTCCTTAAAAGAAGAAGATGGAGGCAGGAGAGAATCAGTGCAATGATCTGAGAGACTGCAGGCCATTGCTGGCTTTGAAGACAGAAAGGGGCCATAAGCAAAAGATTACTGGAGGCCTTAAGAAGCTGTAAAAAATAAATAAATAAATAAAATATCCCCCAGAACCACCAGAAAGGAACACAGCCCTGCCAAGACCTTGATTTTAGCCTAGTGAGATTCATTTTGGCATTTTGGATTTCTATCCTCCGGAACTGTAAGACAATACATTTACATTTCTGTTGTTTAAGCAATAGAGTTAGAGGCCATTCATTTTAGCAGCAATAGGAAGCTCATACAACCACTGTTCATTCAATTCTGGCTGTGGAAGCCAGTGGATACGGTGATCATGGGCAAGCTACTTTAACCCTCTGGGCCTCAGCTGTCTTGCTGATAAAATAACTACCTACCTCATAGGGTTGATCTGAAGGCTAAATGAGTCAATATATATCAATTACTTAGTGGAATATTTGGCCTACCAAGAATTCGCTAAATGCTAGTGACTCTGTTACCATTGTTATTAAGTGGACTGTATTCCTGGGAAACTTGGAACATTTTTTCCTCTGTGTTTATGTTAACCTGTGTCATATGAGTAGGGTTTGAAGAAAAGAGTCATGCGATATATAGGTAAAGAAAGGCCATTCTGGAGCTCTGTCTCCATGATGTCCATTTATGTTAAATGGACTTAAGAGGATAGAGTTAGAGTTCTGGTAAAATTATGTCAAATCCATGTTCCTTAACATTTTCAGGCCAAACAACTGAATACAAACTGGACAACTGTCACTAAAGTATAAAGTATAAGCAGTATTAGAGATAAAGTCTTTGAAAGACATATTCTATCATCATATTAAGGCAGGAATGCAATAGAAATAAATCTGCTTGTATATTTTTATCTGAATCACTTCAGAGATACATGCTGACATGAATCTGAATATTAAATCTAAGCCAAAGAGATACATACATTAATATGAATGGCATGTATATGAACATAAAAATCTTATAAGATTGTTTGCATATAGCAATCAAATTGTCTTGACTAAGAAAACTTAACAGAAGTTCTTAGTTGACTCCTAATGAATATGTTCAGGGAGATGGAGCAGAAACATCGGAGATGAAAAATAAATTAAAGCAGCATTAAAGATGTCATTTCCTTCAAGCTATGTTTCTTTATAAAAGAAGCTTAATCCTTCCCTTGCATTGGTAAAATCCCAGTTAGTACCATAGCAGCTATAAATAAGAGGTTGGAAAAAATTAAAATGAAGTACAGGTGATCCACAGATGTCAACACCAGGAGTATATGAAACCAACAAAGCGATTTGAACAATTCACCCTTGGAAAATGGTCTCATTTTGGCCAAAATTTTATGTAAAGTGAGTAGTTTCTTGGCAGCAGGTATGTCTATTTCCTCTCAGAGGGAAAAAGGAAGACTTTCTGCACAGTTGCCAGTTTTTTCTTTTTTTTTTTTTATGCCTTAGGAAGTTATAGAGATCTGCTCAGGTTGGACTCATTTTAGCTTAATTTGGTTCAATAGTAAAGTCATGGCATCTTACTCCCTGGTACGGTGCCAAAGATCAGCTAATTTTGTGGAAAAATAAAAATGAAAACATGGATTCACTTTACAGACTGTTCATTGGGTAGGCTGGCCTAAAAGTTCATTTGGGTTTTTTCCATAAGGTGTTATGGGAAAGCCCACATGAACTTTTTGGCCAACCCAATATATTCTGGCATGTGAGAAATGCACACTCTGTACCATTGCAGGGCCAGGTGGGCATGTTTCTAACTCCATTAGCGTTACTGCAAAAGACTCCAAATTCCTCTTCTACCGATTCTGGACGTGTGCTAACTCTTCCCCAGAGATAGAAACAGAAGTATTACAAATAAAATTAACTGCTAAAACTCAGCACTAGCCAAGCCTTCCTTTGCCTCACACCAAAGGGGATTGTTGCATGGATTTTTCACTTGGTGTTCAATTCACTGTGCCAAGAGAAGGCTGAGAATACCCCAGGGCAAGAGGCAATAGCCCTCACTGAATTCATCCACATTCCATAAGCCCAGGGTTGGGCTCACCTGGAAGTGCCGCTGCCGTCTGTAGCCTACGGTTCTTGAAGGCCTCCTTGCTCCTCTGGGAGTAGGTCATTGTAAGAATACTAACACCACTGTCATCAAAAAAAGAATAAAACCTGCAGTTGCAGAAGCATCAGCCAGATGTCAGATTCTGTGCCAAATGTGCTGCAAGTCTTATCCTGTTTCTACCATATTCTCTAGCTATGAGGGCTTTGCTCATATCTTCATTATTCCTGATGGGGAAAAAGAGGCCCCAGAATGAAGTAAAACCTGCATGACCATCAAATGGCAAGCCAGGCTTCTACATCAGTTCTGTGATTCCAAAGTAATCATCTTGGTATCTAAAACACTATGAAATGTAATATCTTAAAGGTGACCTCATCAAATTTTACTTTGATTGACTAAAAGCCAATAAAGATGGAGATTATCCTTTGAGTCTTCTGTGATCTACTTCTTCAATTTCCTATACACATCTTTCCACTCTACTCCAACCACCATCCTGTTATTGCATGTAGGAGTCCATGAATTTTAAAGGAAAACAGAGAGAGAAATGATAAGCCACACGAATATGACTATATCAAAATACAGTGTGACACCATGACACGTAGTCAGTCAGAGTATCATGTTAAACACATGCAGTCTCTCCGGGGCTTATCACACTGGGGAAACCTCAGCCTTGACTGTGACTCCTGAGAATTAGTCACCACCTAGTTCTATAATAGAGTGACTCACTATAAATCTATGTCTTTCTGAACTGTCTGGAAGGGTGCTGTTTTAAGAATTTCCACATTTTCTACCCTTATTTTCTCCACATCATACATACATTGAATAGGTTCCATTACTACTGGAAGCCAAAGTACGAGACAACTAAGGTAACTATGAAATTAGGCTGTAATTTTATGGAGAGATTCTCTTTGGAAGTATTCTATACAACTATAGACTTCCAGAATTAATTCTGAAATGGCAACATAATCAGAATAGTCCATTTATTTTACAGTCTTACCCCTTCCTTACATTGTTATAAATTGCTGGGGAAAAAAAAAAGTTAAAGAAGTATTCAGGGGCTTCCCTCGTGGTCCAGCGGTCAAGGATGTGCCTTGCAATGCAAGAGACACTGGTTGGTTCCCTGGTCCCCGAAGATCCCACATGCTGTCGAGCAACTAAGCCAATGCTCCACACGGCTGAGCCTGCGCACCACACGGCTGAGCCCGCGCTCCACACGGCTGAGCCCGCGCACCACACGGCTGAGCCTGTGCTCGAAGGCCTGGGAGTCACAACTACTAAGCCCACACACTGCATCTACCGAAGCCTGTGCTCTGCAACAAGAGAATCCACCTCAGTGAGAAGCTCGGGCACCACAGTGAAGAGTAGTCCCCACTCTCCACAACTAGAGAAAGGTCTGTACAGCAATGAAGACCCAGCACAGCCAAAAACTAAAATAAATAAGTCTTTTTAAAAAAGTATTCAATGTAATGAGGAAGATTAAGTTAATTAATTTTTTAATCTGATTTTTTTGAAGGGAAGTTAAGTTTTCCTGTTGTCTCCCTGTTGGAATGAATCACTTCCTCTACCTTGTTCTATCTTTACATTTTGATACCTGCTTTCATCATAAAGTATACACAGGACCAAATAATTATAGTACTTCCTTGGTTTCTTATTTATTTAGATACTTGGGTCATTTGAACAGCTTCTTCACCCACCCATCAATCCTGATCACTTTTGGGGAGTCAGAAGGTGAAGTGCTATTTACCCTCTTTAACATTCAGTTCATGAATCATCTTTTCTTCCCAATTTCTTATTTCCTGACCTAGCTTGAATGACGCCCTCTCCAATGTGCTCTGATGATAAACTATCAAAGTTTCTCAGAGTCTATTTTACATTTACACATTTACTTACATGTCTATCTTTCCCCATTTTTTATCATATTGTTTCTTCCAAGTTTATGCAGTATCTGGATATTGAAGGTCCTTAACAAATGTTGATGGACTATAAAAGAAACACTGTTCAAATTATTGTTAAACATTAGCCTTGTTCTCTCTAAAAAGGGAGCTGAACCCTCAATACATCCTTGTATGGAGTTTCCATCAATATTTCAGGTACAGTTTTATAGCAAGTAAGAGGAATGTTTACCCAGGACTCATGAACAATTAAAGTAATTAAAGGGGATTGTGGAGACTGACTTTATAAGGAACAAAAGGCTGTCAAGGTATCATTTTTGTGAAATGTAAATTATCATAATTCAAAACATTTGAGATACCTGCTTGAAGTAGAAATGATGACTGCCTCAGTTCTTAAACAAGCATTTTTAGTACACGCTGAATTAACCTACTGTGGCTTCTTATTCCTTTTAATTTTTCAATTGCAAGCAACTTCTCTGAATTTTTTCCTTATTAGACCAAAATTTATGTATTCCATTTTGACATTCTATAGGATAACCATTTTATAAAACAAGGTATTGATGCATATGCAAATTAAAACAAGAATACCTTACCTTTCATAGAAAGATTTTAGGCTTGTAACCTCTATTTTTTTGCCTGAAGGAACCAAAAATTATGCTGTACCATAACTAACTACTCCCCAAATTAATGACAATGATTATAGCACCTTTAAATCTACAGCTTGATTTTTAAAATATCATTATCAATCTCTATTCATACAGTAGATATTGGGAAATCACGACTCCATTCATAAAATAATTAGCTTTAGGACGCAATGATAACCAATTTTGTTGAGACATCAGAGTTGACAAGAAAACAAAAGCCTTTTGTGGAGAATCAATTAGTTTGTAGAAGAGTTAATGTGCCAAATTTAATCTAATTAAATACCATGAGTAAAGTGTAAGATCAAAGTAGCAAAGAAAAAAGAAGCCAAACTGATATCATAGCATTAGCCAGATTAAATACTGGTTGTCTCATCAACAAAGCCTAACACAGTCATTACATCTTTAAAACAAATACCAACACAGCACCACAGCAATTTCATTTAAAAAATATTGTTAATAAAGAAAGGCAAAAGAAAACCCAAATCTTCTACTCAAGATTCAACAACTGCTCTATAGAACTTAAATGGTGGATAACAAACACTAGTTAGAAAGTGTTTATTTTTCTTTCTTTTCTCAAAAGCAAACAAATGAAACAATGCATAACAGGGAGATGTTTTAAAAATCAAAAATGAGTTATTAACTATTAGACTATTAGTAGCTGAATAATCATAATTTTTTAAAAACAGGCCTATTGTTTGCCTGGAGTGGAAGGGATGCACAGAACTCTTCTGAACCTTTATAAATGTAAAACTTTAGTTAATTTTATTTATGCTGTTTGATCCTCAGCTTCCTAATCTACAAAATGTGGATAATAAGATCTGCTCCAGAGTTACGACATTAACTTAGATAATGTATGTTAAACCTCTAACTCTGAACCCAACCCAGAATGAGCAGTCATTATATGTCAGTTAATAATAATAAAAACAACACAAACTTCTGGTATTACATTACAGTGGAATATAAGCAAATTCCAATTTGCTTTTTTAGATATAAAACAGTCTAAAGGAATTCATTTTAATTGCACTATAAATATTGTCTATTTTAACTTAAAAATAAATTACATGTATATTAAATATATATGTGTATATCTCTATACACACACACATGCATCATCCCCATAGCAACCAGGATTCAGAGGGAGTTCTGAGGTGGATTAACTGTGCTAACCACTACCTACTCAAAGAACAGAGCTAGTGTTGAAGCAAGTATCCCACACTCTTTACTGAATTTTCACAGAGTATATGGAAAGGAGAAATGCCACAAAACAAAGAAAACTACCAGAGAGAGCAAGTTTGTCTCCAGTTCAGTCTAAGGTTCACAAACTCAGAAGCCTCAGGGTGGAATGCTATGAATGCTAAGTTGCTTCAGTCATGTCCAACTCTGAGTGAACCTATGGACTATAGCCTGTCCAGGGGATTCTCCAGGCAAGAATACTGTAGCAGGTTGCCATTTCCTTCTCCAATGCATGCATGCATGCTAAGTCGCTTCAGTCGTGTCCAACTCTGTGTGACCCTATGGACAGTGGCCCACCAGGCTCCTCCTACACAGGATTCTCTAGGCAAGAATACTGGAGTGGGTTGCCATTTCCTTTTCCACATTGTTGAATATATAATAGTTATTCATTCAATGTTTTTAAAGTGTATTTATTAAGTGACTATTGTTAAGCTCTGTTTTAGAAATTTAGGATCCATAAAAGAACACAAGAGACAGACATCTCTGCCTTCATCCCTTATGTGGCTTCCATTCTATTCCGCATTGGTTCAGTGCTTAGGGGCACATGGTTAGGGGTAGGACAATGAACAAACAAATTATAAAATGTATCAAAGGTGATACGTAGTATAGAAAAACATAAAGAGCAGAATAAAGAGATTGGAAATATGGGGATTTGGTGTATGTGAACAGAAGCAGAATTAAATAGGGTGTCAAGATAAATATCACTGGGAGGGTGAGATTTGAGCATAGAGCTGAAGAAGACGAGGAGCTTAGTTAATCAGATATATTGGAAATGAACATTCCAAGCAGAGGAAATAACTCAGAGCAAAGGCCCAAAGGACTGAGTGTCTGATGTGCTCAAGAAATGGCAAAGGAGGCCAGTTTGGCTACAGAGTGGGGGAATAGGACAAAAGGCTAAGGAGGGTGGGTACAGATAGTCTAGGGCCTGCCAGACCATGTTAAAGACAGGGAATGAAAGAATGCCAGTAGAATCAAGTGGTCAAAAATCAGCAGTTTTAGATAATGGGAAAAATATAACCAAAGAATATAATGGCATAAAATATAATCAAAGAATATACAACAATTTAAATGCAGTGAACATGTGGGGTTTGCTTTGGGTTTGTGCTCAAATATCCAAGCAGTGGTGACCGAAAGAAAATAAAATGGAATAATACTGGGGTTATGAAAATGAGAGTTGTGTTTCTGTGTGTGAGTGTGTGTGTGTTTGAGAGAGAGAGAAAGAGAGGAGGGCACTTGTAATACCTGGTGTATGATTTCATATATAGTAATTAATTTTTAAAAACAGGAAAAATTAGAACATCAGCTGATAAGGAAAATGTAATAGCAGTATTACTGGCACATGGGGAATAAAAAAGTTATAATAACTACAACTAGCGATAGTATAAATGGTTGCATGAATTTGATTTTATATAGACCTAGGTGAATTTTCACAACTCTGTTGTCATTATAAACATTTTTTTCTCATTCATGATCAAACTACAAGAATATTTGCAACATTTTCAAAACATTTCTTTCATTAATATATCCTATATTAGAGAAGGCCCATTTTCTTTTAACTTTTCAAAAAATATACATCACAGAGTGCTTGTTAAGTAATATCTCTTCAATTTGGCCGGAAAATTGTAGCCAGTTTATTTCTGCAACAGCAGGGGTTCTTAACCTGGTTTTCACTGGCAGGTTTTGGAATGTCTGTGAACCCCTCAATTGTATGCAAAATTTTCTATATATGGGAATTTTTCTAGGAAAAGAGTCTGTAGTTTTCAGAGTTTAAAACTATAAAATATTATGTTTCAAGGCATTAAAAATATCTTCTAAAATGATATCTAAGAGTTGGATCTCTTCTGATGACTCCAAAATGCTCTGGTTTTGTCATGATCTACACTAAGGCAACAGCTACGCTAACAAACGGAAGTAATAAGCAGAAGTAATTATTTGCATAATTCAAAACAAAGAAAAAATTATTCGCCAGAATTATCTGAACAAGGTAGGCATTAATACGGTTTGCTTTGAATTAGATAATTGCCCTAGTCATCCATCTACAGCATCTATGATTAAAGGTAATTTTAAAGATAAAATAAAAATTCCTTTTCCTATAAAGCACTTGTGGTTGCCTTTAATTTTTGAGATTTGTTTTTGCAAAGCTTTTTTTGCTTTAACCTGTATGTTTTCAAATAACTTATTTTCCCATAAAATATTAATGCCAGAAAATCTGAGCTCCTTAAGTAGACAGAGCTATAACACATCAAACTTATTTCAC
This sequence comes from Bubalus kerabau, assembly GCF_029407905.1. Lineage (NCBI taxonomy): Eukaryota > Metazoa > Chordata > Mammalia > Artiodactyla > Bovidae > Bubalus > Bubalus kerabau. The sequence goes on from NC_073645.1 coordinate 9,803,372, forward strand.
TTTTACTTTTTCTGGCAAATGAAAAATACAAAAGCAATTGAGAAAGGAGAACAGTTATTTAGACCAATTCCTTTAAGAAAAAACTTCAGAAACATCCTGAGTTTTAAGAGGATGACTTAAAGATTGACTTAAACTTTCACTCTCCAAAAAAGTCCCTATTAACGATTTGATATCTTCACTTCTTTAACAGTCTGTGTTTATTGTTAGGAAGTCCTAACAGCGCTCTTTATCCAAGGTCTTCTTGAACACTTGCACCCCATAAGGCATGACAACTGTCACCCCGTTTTACAGAAGAGTAAACAAGCATCATCTACTTATTCACACTCACATCACTAATAATTGAGATGCAAAACCAGGACTCCAGAGACCACACTTCTGCATTTCTCTCTGAATTCTAAAGCCACTTCACCTTACCATTCACAAGTAAAGAACTTGCAGGTAATCTAAGTGAGAACATTATATTCCCCATGCAAACTGGATTTTTAATTAGTGTCACTTACAAATTGGCTCAATATTCTTGGGGTTTCTAACAATCATTCCAATGGTGAAACATTTTAGAAACTTCATTCTAAAACTCACTTTGCTAACCAGTAAAATTTAAGGCATTAAATAAAAGAAAGATTTTTTTTCACATTTGAATCATATTTGATGTACTTTATATGAGGACATTTACATTTTCTAAAGCTTTTATTGCCTCTGAGAGAATACAACATGGATAAAGTACTAACAAAGTGTTTGAGCAAATTCTAAACACCACAGAACTCAGTGCCTAAGGCAGCCGACTTTTACTCAGAAATGAAGGATAACCTAAGAACAGCAGAAACTGCCTTATTACAGAGAAAGGAACCAAATTTATGTCAGAACTATGTTTTCTAAACTGTGTTTTCTGAGGAATGTTACTCAGAAAACTATTTTTAGTCTATTAGCCTATTATCCTTTACATTTTAACATCTGGTCATACTAAGGGAAGTCAGAAAGACAAAGCCAAATGCCATAGATCACTTATATATGTAATCTTAAATATGACACAAATGAACTTATCTATGAAACAGAAACAGACTAACAGGCTTATGGTTGCCAAGAGGGTGAGGCTTGGGGGAAGGATGAATTCGGACTTTGGGATTAGCAATTGCAAACTATTATATATGGAATTGATAAACACCAAGTCCTACTATATAGCACCGGGAACTATATTTAATAGCCTGTGATAAGACATAAAGGAAAAGAATTTTAAAAAGAATGTGTGTGTGTATATGTATATATATATAGCTGAATCACTTGCTGTACCGTAGAAATTAACACATTGTACATCAACTATAGTTCAATAAAAAACAAATTTTTGCATCCAACAAATATGTACTCCATATATAACAAGCACAGGAAATCTTGTCTACTTAAATTCAGTATGTCTCACATTGTTCCCATACTACCAAACTTACTAGAACAAATCTGAAAACATCGTATGAAATGTTTTCACCTAAAACATGCATTCTTTGTCATACTCTAATTGAATCATCCTCTATAAAGGTGTAATTGAGGCACAATAAAAAGTTAATAAACCTGCCTTTGAGTGTAAAGAACAAGGGAGAAAACAAATTGAGTTTAATAGGAATATCAAGAATGGCATTGAAACATGTAAAATATCATGTATGAAACGAGGTGACAGTCCAGGTTCGATGCACGATACTGGATGCTTCGGGCTGGTGCACTGGGACGACCCAGAGGGATGGTATGGGGAAGGAGGAGGGAGGAGGGTTCAGGATGGGGAACACATGTATACCTGTGGCGGCTTCATTTTGATATTTGGCAAAACTAATACAGTTATGTAAAGTTTAAAAATAAAATAAAATTAAAAAAAAAAAAAAAAAGAAAATCCTAAGGGCTGAAGCTCTTAAGTACAAGCTCATCTGCAATCGCAAGCGGAACTGCTAGTAACCCCAGGAAAATTGGCCAGAAATAGTAATAGAATCCAGAGAAGGCAATGGCACCCCACTCCAGTACTCTTGCCTGGAAAATCCCATGGACGGAGGAGCCTGGTGGGCTGCAGTCCATGGGGTCGCTAAGAGTCAGACACGACTGAGTGACTTCACTTTCACTTTTCACTTTCATGCATTGAAGAAGGAAATGGCAACCCACTCCAGTGTTCTTGCCTGGAGAATCCCAGGGACGGGGGAACCTGGTGGGCTGCCGTCTATGGGGTCACACAGAGTCGGACACGACTGAAGAGACTTAGCAGCAGTAGCAGCAGCAGTAATAGAATCACATCAAACCAGATCCACTTTCCCAACCTCTTTCCCTTATACCAAAGAGGAAATATCTGATCAACTCATTATTATAGTACACTGGGGACTGTTGCACACAAGTAGACTATTATCATCGATGGATGTGCATTAAAGTTTGATCTTTCACTCTTTTTATATCAGCACTTACATGCATAATTTGATTAGAAAATGTAACCACCCTAATCAATCCTCTTGTGCAGAACATATCTATTTCTATATCTTTTTCTCATATTTAAATCTCTGCAAAATAAAAACATATTTGACATAACCTGAAATTGATTACCTTACTGATGAAAATCAGGATGATGGGCCATATTGTTTGCAATGATTAAAAGATCGTGTTATATAGGAAGGACATTTTATTGGCATCCTACGTGCCACAAAGTGTCTGCCTACATGGCAGGAATAAAACTGAACAAGAGACCTGACTGTAAAGATTAACATGACATAATTGTGTTAGGTAAAATTTCTAAAATGGCTCCCCAAAGATGTACTTCCCAGAATCCCTCCTACCCTCAGTACCGATGGATTTGATGAAATATCCCTTCTGTGATTAGGCTGTATATGGCATCAGTTCAGTTCAGTCGCTCAGTCGTGTCTGACTCTTTGCGACCCCGTGAATCGCAGCACGCCAGGCCTCCCTGTCCATCACGAACTCCCGGAGTTCACTCAGACTCACATCCACCGAGTCAGTGATACCACCCAGCCATCTCATCCTCTGTCGTCCCCTTCTCCTCCTGCCCCCAATCCCTCCCAGCATCAGAGTCTTTTCCAATGAGTCAACTCTTCGCATGAGGTAGCCAAAGTACTGGAGTATCAGCTTTAGCATCATTCGTCCCAAAGAAATCCCAGGGCCAATCTCCTTCAGAATGGACTGGTTGGATCTCCTTGCAGTTCAAGGGACTCTCAAGAGTCCTCTCCAACACCACAGTTCAAAAGCATGAATTCTTCGGTGCTCAGCCTTCTTCACAGTCCAACTCTCACATCCATACATGACCACTGGAAAAACCATAGCCTTGACTAGACGGACTTTTGTTGGCAAAGTAATGTCTCTGCTTTTGAATATTTTATCTAGGTTGGTCAAAACTTTCCTCCAAGGAGTAAGCATCTTTTAATTTCATGGCTGCAGTCACCATCAGCAGTGATTTTGGAGCCCAAAAAAATAAAGTCTGTCACTGTTTCCACATCTATTACCCATGAAGTGATGGGACCGGATGCCACGATCTTCGTTTTCTGAATGTTGAGCTTTAAGCCAACCTTTTCACTCTCCTCTTTCACTTTCATCAAGAGGCTTTTTAGTTCCTCTTCACTTTCTGCCATAAGGGTGGTGTCATCTGCATATCTGAGGTTATTGGTATTTCTCCCCGCAATCTTGATTCCAGCTTGTGCTTCTTCCAGTCCAGCGTTTCTCATGATGTACTCTGCATATAAGTTAAATAAGCAGGGTGACAATATACAGCCTTGACATACTCCTTTTCCTATTTGGAACCAGTCTGTTGTTCCATGTCCAGTTCTAATGGTTGCTTCCTGACCTGCATATAGGTTTCTCAAGAGGCAGGTCAGGTGGTCTGGTATTCCCATCTCTTTCAGAATTTTCCACAGTTTATTGTGATCCACACAGTCAAAGGCTTTGGCATAGTCAATAAAGCACAGTTGGTCTTAAAATATGGAGTGTGCCCTGCTCTAATCACACAATGTTCATCGCAGCACTGTTTATAATAGCCAGGACATGGAAACAACCTAGATGTCCATCAGCAGATGAATGGATAAGAAAGCTGTGGTACATATACACAATGGAGTATTACTCAGCCATTAAAAAGAACACATTTGAATCAATTCTAATGAGGTGGATGAAACTGGAGCCTATTATACAGAGTGAAGTAAGCCAGAAAGAAAAATACCAATACAGTATACTAACGCATATATATGGAATTTAGAAAGATGGTAACGATAACTCTGAATGGGAGAGAACAAAAGAGACACAGATGTATAGAACAGTCTTTTGGACTCTGTGGGAGAGGGAGAGGGTGGGATGATTTGGGAGAATGGCATTGGAACATGTATAATATCATATAAGAAACGAATCGCCAGTCCAGGTTCGATGCAGGATACAGGATTCTTGGGGCTGGTGCACTGGGATGACCCAGAGGGATGGTACGGGAAGGGAGGTGGGAGGGGAGTTCAGGATGGGGAACACGTGTGCACCCGTGGCGGATTCATGTTGATGTATGGCAAAACCAATACAATATTGTAAAGTAATTAGCCTCTAATTAAAATAAATAAATTTAATTTAAAAAAAAAAAGCCAAGAGTCTTATCCAACTGGTAACAGAAGAGGAAGAGAGGAAGATGCTCACCAAGAAAATAGGTGCCTTTGCTGGCTTAAAAAGGGGAAGGGCCATTTGACAAACAGCTCCCTAAGTTTTTATAACTTTAAGAACTGAAGTCCACCTAAAACCCGAAAGCCTTTAAAGCAAATTCTTCCCTAGAGATCTGATTGCAGCCTTGGGAGACCCTGAGAAGAGAACCCAGCTGAGTTCCCTAACAATTCTGAGCTACAGAACCGGTAGATAATAAGAAAGTGCTTTTTTTAACCCCCCAAATTCGTGGTAGTTTGTTATAAATCAATTTTTAAAAGAACAGATATTTCAACAAGGATGGAGCAACAAATAGCAATTAAAAGCTTTCTCTCTGCTTTGTCATTTTTACAGATTGCTATTTATTTTTAAATTCTTCACTAGAAGATGAAAATAAACTGATTTAATTATCAACAACTTACTATTTCTTATGTCCCTATATGAGCCAACTAAAACCAATAAGCTGCCTTAATAGCCTGGTACAAAAAAGGCATTGCAGGTAATGGTTGTCCATGACAATCAGATTACATTTGCTTGCCAAAAAGTTTGTATAAACATGTTAATGTTAATTACTCCTTCAATTAATAAGTATAATGAGGGAGATAATTTGAGGCTATACAAATATCCTACTTCACCTTAAAGTTTCACTCAATGATTTTAATCATTTTCAGTGGATCCTACCTGCAATAATTAATTGTGATAGTCTAATTATGATACACCCCTCATTTTTCTACATTTATTACTTAGAATTATTCTGTAAGGATTCATGAATCCTTGTGATTCATTCATTCATAGAGTTTCCTAACTTTGGGATTCCAGGTCATTTTGTATTTTCTCTACCCCACTGTAAAGTCAGTCATTCTTTCAAGGAACCCTGGTGTCTTTTATTGGAGAATGACATTAAGAAACCAAGACTGAGGCAATAAATATGCTTGTCACTACTGGAATATCATTGCTTCTATGCTTCTCAGCAAACAGAACTAGAAAATATGTGCATGTATTCCAACTCATGTATGCATGTTATATGAATATGTATGTATGTATCTATATATATGTATGAATCTATGTACCTTGCATTCATACGGATATCTCTGATTCTAATCTAGCACTATAAGGTAATTATAGTTTTTCTCCCCACTTCTTATTTGCAACTTACTTCTCTCACAGTGAAAATTCTGGCTTTCATTACATATATTTTTAAATATCTTTCCATCATCATTGAAGCTATTATCACATCTATATAACCTGGAATGAGTATCCGGTAGCAGGACAAAAAGAAAGTAAAGGTCTGACTTTGATGCATGTTCATAACTAAGTTTTACCAGTTGGTCTAGCAACTCAGAGGAAAAAAAATTGTGTATCAAGAAAATTATAATGTATAATTCAAGAAAACAATGAATTATGAAATGCAGTTTTCACAACTAAGGGCCCCATGCTTACCCACTGTTCTATTTCTTCTACTGTTGCTAGTTGCTAGTTCCTGAATTCCCCCCTGTCCCGTGAAGTAAAGCCTATATATTTTAAAAAGTCAAGTTATCAACTTTATCTGCTGCTGCTGCCACTAAGTTGCTTCAGTGATGTCCGACTCTGCGACCCCATAGACAGCAGCCCACCAGGCTCCGCCGTCTCTGGGATTCTCCAGGCAAGAACACTGGAGTGGGTTGCCATTTCCTCCTCCAATGCAAGAAAGTGAAAAGTGAAAATGAAGTCACTCAGTCGTGTCCGACTCTTGGCGACCCCATGGACTGCAGCCTACCAGGCTCCTCCATCCATGGGATTTGCCAGGCAAGAGTACTGGAGTGGGTTGCCACTGCCTTCTCCTATCAACTTTATCTAGAAACTTATCATAACTTGGGAGTGCCATTTTATTCTTATCCTATTTAATTAACTGCTCAGATCTTCCATGTAATTCCATTTATCTCCTAATTTAAGAAGGTTTCCACTAAAGAAAACAGTATGGAGGCTTCCTCCCAAATCTAAAATTAAAAGTAGATCTACCGTTTCTCCAAAGAAGATATAGAATGGCCCATAGGCAAATGAAAAGATGTTCATCATTACTAGTTATTAGAGAAATGCAAATAAAAACATCAATGAGGGACCACCTCACACCAGTCAGAATGGCCATCACTGAAAAGTCTACAAATAATAAATGCTGGAGAGGGTGTGGAGAAAAGGGAACCCCCATACACTGTTGGTGGGAATGTAAATCTGTGCAGCCACTATGGAAAACAGTATATAAGTTCCTCAAAAAACTAAAAATAGAGTTGCCATATGATCCAGAAACCCATTCCTAGGATTTATACCCAGATGAAACTATACTTCAAAAAGACACGTGTATGCTATGTTCATCGCAGAACTGTTTACAATGGCTAAGACACAGAAACAACCTAAATATCCATCAATAGATGAATGGATCAGAAGACATGGTGCACACACACACACACACACACACATGAATATTACTAAGCCATTAAAAAGAATGAAATAATGTCATTTGCAGCAATAAAGATGGACCTAGATATTATTACACTAAGCAAAGTCTGAAAGAGAAAAACAAATACCATATGATATCACTTTAATGTGGAATACAAATTAATACATCTAAAAGACAAAAACAAATTTACAAATATATAAAACAGACCTGTGGTTGCCAAGGTGGAAGGTAGGAGGGAGAGAGAAGGATGGGAATGTGGGATTAGCAGATGCAAACTATTACATAGGGGATGGATAAACAAAAAGGTCCTACTATATTCAGTATCCTGTAATAAACCATAATGGAAAAGAATATGTAAACACACACACACATATATATATACACACATATATGAGTCACTTTACTGTACAGCAGAAATCTAACATAACATTGTAAATCAATTATACTTCAATAAAATATTTTTAAACTGTAGATATACCACATAATCCACCAATTCTACTACTGGGTACTTACCCAAAGAAAATGAAATCACTAGTTTAAAAATATATAAGTAATGTTCATTGTCACATCGTGTACAATAGCCAAGAAGATATGCAAACAGCTTAAGTTTCCATCAATAGATGAATGGATAAAGAACATGTCACACACACACACACACACACACAGGTTATTAGTCATAAAAAATATCTTATGACTTGCAACAGCATGGTGGACCTTGAGTGTATTATGCTATAATCATATAAAGAAGGGCAAATACTGCATGATTTATATGTGGAATCTGAGAAACAAAACTTCAATTCATAGATACAGAAGAAAGATTAGTGGTTACCACAGGGAAGAAAGGTTTGAGGTCAGGGTGTAAAGTTGAAAAAGGAGATCAATAAGTACAAATATCTAGTTATAAAATAAATAGTCCATGGGGATATAAAGTACAGCATGGGGAATACAGTCAATAGCATTGTATTAACTTTGTATGGTGACAGATGGGTCATTCTGCAACATATACAAGTGCTGAATCTCCATTTGTGTATGTGAAACTAATATATCGTATGTCAAGCATACCTCAAAATATATTATTTAGATAGGCTCACGTTTCTAGAGCTTCTGAGGCTCAGGTAACAAAAGAAGGATACAACATCACGTATATAATATTCTGTCCAGAGATATATCACTTGAACGTAGCCATGAAGAAATATTACCTAAACCCAAACTGAGTAATACTCTCTAAGATAATTGGCCTGTAGTCCTCAAAAGATGTACATGCCATAAAAGATAATGGAAAACTGAAGAGCACATTTCAGTTTAAAGGAGCCCAAAGAGGCATGACAATATGTGATCTTGGATTAGATTCTGAACTGGAGAGAAAGGTTCTATAAACAATATGATTGGGACAACTTGCAAACTTGAAATAAGAGCTATAGATCAGATGAAATATCAATGTTAAATGTCTTGAATTTTGATGACATAGTGATTACATGAGACTATTCTTGTTCTTGGGAAACAGACAAAGACATTCAGGAAATGGGCATGATGTATTGAATTTATTCTCAAATAATTCAGAAATAAATAAATTAATACACATTCATATCATATATTAGAGAAGATGATAAAAATACAGAAAAATGCTAAAAACTGGTTAATTTGTGTTATTTAATTTTTATTGGCGTATAGCCGTCCATGGGGTCGCACAGAGTCGGACACGACCGATGTGACTTCCAGCAGCAGCAGCAGCATAGTTGCTTTTCAGTGTTGTGTTAGCTTTACTGTGCAGCAAAATGAATCAGCTGGGAACATTCTGTGTTAATCTTGCAGCTTCTCAGTAAATTTGAAATGATTTCAGAATAAAGTTTCTTTTAAAAATCACAGCAGTATCTCTGAAGGCAGTAGATATTTCAAACTTCAGTCTTTGAGCAGCATCAGGTCTCATTATTGTAAGTGAGTGAATGGAGGCCATAAAATTTGGAGCTGCAAAATTTTTCATTTCATTTGTCCTGAAAGCATTTTAGTTGAGTAGATACTAGTTTCATTATATTATGTAAATGAAATGCATTTTATCAAATATTCAAGTAGTAAAGGAAGCTCTACTGCTCCTTTTTAAAAATCAAAGCTTACCAAGCACTTCACATGTACTATTAATCATTTTCTAATGAACTTCTCCTAAAGTTGGCTACTTTAGGAATAAAATAATATTAAATAAGTCATAAATAATATTAAAATAAGTCATATCCCTTATATTAATTCCCTGAACAAAGTCCTGTCTATATTCCTTGGACAAGGTTCTTTAGAGTCCACAAACATCAAGTGGGATTTCCTTATTATGTATTTCTGCAAACATTAATTTGAAATGTAAACTAGGTATTTAAAATTCAGCTCAGATAGAAGACAGTAAGCAAAAAAAGAACTCCGTTTTAGTGCCCACTGAGCTTCCAGTCCCTGGAGGCATGTTTTGCTTCTTTATACTTGTAGCAATATTTACTAGTATTACTAGACTGGAACATATTCTTTTCACTCAGGTTTAACACAAAATAATTCTACATCTAATTTCCCAGGCAATTTCACATCTATGCTAGAGCTCTTTGGGCAAAACACCCTGAGTAGGTATGTGCAGCAACTGAAAAAATAGATTTTGTCCTATATTTCCCCTTATAAATTTTACCCTTAAGTCTGTCAGAGAAACACTTCAAAATAACTCAAAGTGGAAATTTTACATGAACAATTTCCTGACTAATCATTTTTTAAGTACAAGGTTTTAAACAGGCAAATATGAAAGAATACCTCTCAAACATTATGTAAGCCAAAAATGAATTTCATAGAATATTATGCCCTAGACCTGTTCTAAATGTTCTGGATCACATGATACTTTGTGTATGTGTTTTTTGTTGTTGTTATTTATTTTTGCTTTGTGTGTGTGTGTCTGTTAATCAGTCAACTATACAATATATTTCATGAACATTTAGAATAAAAAGCAAATGCTATGTCATTAACATAATTATACTGAGGATTACTAAATAAAAACTATTTTATTATTTTATTTTATAAATAATAAATAAAACTATTTTATTTATTATTAACTGTTCAAGTGAAGGAAATGACTGCTAAGAATAACTTTGGTACCTACCTCAGAAACTAAATTTATGGCAAACAATCTCAAATTAGGTAAATTAGAAAGGGTTTTTCACAGTTTAATATGAAAAATTTTAAACTTACATAGAGCTAAAGAGAAAAAATAGAATGAATGACAAATCTCTTCCTATCTATACCTTCCCACTCACTGAATGATTCTGAATCAAATCCATACTTCATGTATTTTGTCTACAAATACTTGGCAGTCTTTAAAATATAAGGGATCTTTTTAACTTCTCAATCACAATATTAGAAGGAGAAAATTTAAAAACAAAATACCTACTAAATTGGCAAGTTCAAAAATATACTATATGTTAGTGCTGTGTGAAAGACTATTCTAAGTATCAGGCTTCCCAGGTGGCGCTGGTGGTAAAGAACCTGCCTGCCTATGCTGGAGATGTAAGAGACACAGGTTTGATCCCTGAATTGGGAAGATCCCGTGGAGGAGGATATGGCAACCCACTCCAGTATTCTTGCCTGGAGAAACCCAGGAACAGCGGAGCCTAGTTGGCTACAACTGACTTAGCATACAATCTAAATATCACTGTAAAAATGATAATTGCCCACAAGTCCTAAGTCTTTTGGATGTATGTATGGACAGAAAATAAAAATGCTACAATAGAGGGAAGAATGTAGTGTGCCTTTGGAGGGCAGAAAAAGGATATCAAACCCACCAAGGGATGACAGTTAAAAGGCAGAGGGAAATTTAAATAAGTTACACCTAGTGAGAAGAGATGAATCAAATGGAGTGCTATGATGGAGGTGCCTCATACCAGCTGTGAGAGCTGACTTCACATATCTCTGCTACTGCTAAGTCGCTTCAGTTGTTTCTGACTCTATGCGACCCCACAGACGGCAGCCCACCAGGCTCCCCCGTCCCTGGGATTCTCCAGGCAAGAACACTGGAGTGGGTTGCCATTTCCTTCTCCAATGCATGAAAGTGAAAAGTGAAAGTGAAGTCGCTCAGTCGTGTCCGACTCTTAGCAACCCCATGGACTGCAGCCCACCAGGCTCCTCCGCCCATGGGATTTTCCAGGCAAGAGGACTGGAGTGGGGTGCCCTTGCCTTCTCCTCACATATCTCTACCCAGCTGCATATTCTAAGCCCATCCCACTGGTAACTTGCTCATGGTGGGAGTACTTATACCACAGTTATCAGTCATCACCAGTACTCATTTTCCCCTCAGAGAGCTGGTTGTTAAAAATTTTATAAGCATGGGTGTGGGCTTCCCTTGTGGCTCCATAGTAAAGAACCCACCTGCCAATGCAGGAGACTGGGTTCCATCCCTGGGTTGGGAAGATCCTCTGGAGAAGAAACAGGAGCCCACTCCAGTATTCCTGCAAGGGAAATCCCATGGACAGAGGAGACTGATGGGCTACAGTCCATAGGGCTGCAAAGCAAAGAAGTTGGATACAATTTTGCGATTAAACAACATAAGCATGGTAACAGACATGAAAGGGTTTCCTAGGGAGAATGGCAACTTCTGCCAAGTCTTAGAGGTGAGAAAGGACATGAAGGGGTTCAGTTCAGTCGCTCAGTCGTGTCCGACTCTTTGCGACCCCATGAACCACAGCACACCAGGCCTCCCCGTCCATCACCAACTCCTGGAGTCCACCCAAACCCATGTCCATTGAGTCGGTGATGCCATCCAACCATCTCATCCTCTGTCATCCCCTTCTCCTCCTGCCCTCAATCTTTCCAGCATCAGGGTCTTTTCCAATGAGTCAGCGCATCGCATCAGGTGGCCAGAGTATGACGGGGTTGGTTCATCAATAACATCAGGAAGATTTGGTGAGACCCCGTTATCAGTATGTGAGTCATCCTTCCCTCAGATACCTTAGTTACTCATTCCCTTATCCACTTAGTATCTTTGCTTAAGTATCACTTTCACACTGAGGACCATGCTGACCACCTGACTTAAAAACAATAAACACCCAAGAAGAGGTGACTGAGAGGGAAGAGCAGAAAACACTGAACTCTCCTCCTCCCACAGATACATCAAAATTACAACCACTTACAAAGCAACTATCTATGAGAATGACCTGAAGGCCAGCAGAAAGGATTTCCCACAGCTAAAGATATCAAGTAGGAACCACAACAAGATGGATAGGAAGGATGAAGATGCAATACAGGCAGGATACACTGGGATGGTGATGCACAAATGGGAAAGCTATCACAATTGTGGAGGTTCTCTCCAAGGAACAAGGGGTCCAAACCCCACACTGGTCTTCCCGGGCAAGGGGTTCCGCAATGGGAAGACAGGCCCCCAGAATGTCTGGCTCTGAAAAAACAGTGGAGCTTGTTTTTGAGAGAGCCAGACAGCTGTAGGAAACAGAGACTCTGCAAGAGAGAAAGGAACAAGTGTGAGAAATACTGTGGAAGAAGAATCCATAAAATTTGGTATCAAAATAGGAGGGAAAACTATGTCAAGAGGTTGGGTGAAGGTCACAGAGCTTGTCCTTAACTTTCAAACCTAGATGACTAGGGAAATGAAGGTATTCTGAACACAGTACCTGGTTTGAAGGAAAAAGAATACATTTGAGAGAGAGAAAGAAAAATGTTAGTCAAGACTATTTTGTCATAGATTTGCCTATGAGTAGAGTCAGCTCTATTCTTAGCGGAGACACAGAGATCCATGATCCACTCTCTGAATCTTGAATTATAAAAACTGCAATTATAAAATATCTCATCAGTCACTCAAAATTATTTCCCCTTTCCACAAACAGAAAGTCTTGCTACTTTAAATAAAATCATTTGGCCAAGCAGCTCTTTCAAGGATATTTAGACATTGCTAGAAGGAGAAATTGTCAGACTTATATTCCAGTTCTTAATGACTCACTCTACTTTAGCAAATGGAAAATTAATGAAATTTGTTGTGGCTGGTGACAGAATAATGTATCTCCTTTTCCTTTGAATAAAAATACCAGTTAAAGTGGAAATTAATAAAAATAAATATGGTCTATTGTAGTCTTACAATAGACAGCTGGCTTATCCTCAGAGCATTAGGTGTATGTAGCAACAGAGAGCATATGTTACCACAGAGTTAGTATATGGATTGGGGATATAAGAAGTTGACAAATACAAAGTATCAATTGCTTATAGTAGCAAAGGGCAAAGGTTCTAAAACCGGTTATTTTCTATGACTTCAAGTTCTGACTATTCTGGGGTAGGTTTAAAAATAAACATATCGGACCTGGACTGGCAACTCATTTCATACATGATATTTTACATGTTTCAATGCCATTCTCCCAAATCTTCCCACCGATGCACGATACTGGATGCTTGGGGCTGGTGCACTGGGACGACCCAGAGGGATGGAATGGGGAGGGAGGAGGGAGGAGGGTTCAGGATGGGGAACACATGTAAACCTGTGGCGGATTCATTTTGATATTTGGCAAATCTAATACAGTTATGTAAAGTTTAAAAATAAAATAAAATTTTAAAAAAAAAAAAAAAAAAAGAAATATCCAAACAATTAAAAAAAAAAAAAAATAAACATATCTTTTATTTACCCCCATATATTGTGAAAAATATATTATATTAAAATTTCATAATTTTTAAATTCTCAAATTTACAAGTTAACATCAGGCACACGTTTTACTGTTCTCTCGTTCTCAACTATTTGTGTTTAGTAACACCAATTCAAAAGTCTTGAAGTAAAAAAAAAAAATCTATTTCTCCAGGATGGCAAATCCATGTTCCTAAAGGCAACACAGTACATATGGATGGGGGTGGTAGAAAACCTGTATTCTTCTTAAGCAATGTTTGTGGAAAATGTTCCTTACAAACCAACATGTCTCCCCATATGGGGAGCAGATTTGCAGCCAAGATGTTGCTAAGTAGACAGTGAGAGAGGCAGTCAGTCATCTGCGTAGCCGGCAACTGTCATCCGCTCACGCTGACAGCGTCACTAAGCTCAAGCACTCAGGAATAGTCTAGAAAACAGAAGGGCAGCCACTACACCTTACAGGACAAACTCAACACCCGCACACTTGGGCTGTGGGATAGTTTAGAAAAGCTTCTGTATCCACTTAGAGGGAAAAGAGGGTGATAGGTCCATCTGCTCTAAAATCACTTCAGTTAACAATGGAAAACCAGAGCTTTCAGCCAAGAGGAAACCATGGGTATTTTTATGCTAAGTGAGCCTCTATCATCTAAATGATAGGGGATTGGCAGAGGACACATGTGTTGTATATCTCAGAAGGGTATGAGCAATGGGAAAATAGGGGGAAAAAGGCAGCAATATACTTTTCTCCCAGGCACTATTGTTACATTACACCTAAATTGGGTAGGAAAAGGAGACAATAGTAAAATGAATTTCCCAAGCACTGAGAACACCTTAGGATGTCCGTTTTCTCTGACTGGTCACTGTTGCATGTAACTGTAGTAGAGTTTGCTGAAAAGGCAAAGGACTTCAGTTTGAACCCCAGCTTCTGGCTGACTAGCTGTTTGTGCAAGTAACTTAAACCTCACCAAGTCTCAGTTTTGCCACATACAGAATGGGGCCAGTAATTACTGACATAAGTATGAAATATAATAACATATGTAACAGTATTTTGCACAGTGTCTTGGAGGGCAGTAAATCAATCTTATTTACCTTGAAACACCTCAGCATCAAACAATATTACAATACACTTTTGCTAAGAGTGACTAGACAAATTTAAGAGAGTTAAATTAAAGTGCATGTACCTGCCTAGCTAGCTCAGTCAGTAGAGCATGACACTCTTAAAGTGCAGGCTGTTTAAATTAAAAATATTACAGTGTGTATGATTCCGGGAACTCAAACTGGGGCTCTGGAACAACCTAGAGGGGGTGGGAAAGGGTGGGAAGTGGGAGGGAGGTTTAAGAGGGAAGGGACATATGTACATTTATGGTTAATTCATCCTGATGTATAGCAGAAATCAAACCACTATTGTAAAGCAATTATCCTTCAATTAAAAACAAATAGAAAAAAAGAAAAAATCTTATAGCATAATGTACTATAGTTGCATATAGGCATACTGGTTTAACTGTCTTAATAGTTTATCTTACATTTCCTCATGTGGAACGTGGGGATCACTGCTACTTCAGATTACTTTAGGCAGTGCAATAATAAACATGTAATAAACATGTTTATTTTGTGCATTATTTCTTTAATTAGTATTGAACTTATTTACCTAGATGTATAGATCCGTATTGTCAATGACATTTTTGATCAGAAAAAGGGTGAAGTAGGGAATTAACTCATGAGTCTGTAAATACCAATTTCCTCTTGGAGAAAGAAGGGGTTTTTCCCCATCCTTAGGTTACCACTGATCTGCTCTCTGTCACTATAGATTAGTTGGCACTTTCTAGATTTTGTATCAGTGGAAGGAAAGAGTATTTACTCTTTTTATCTGGCTTATTTCACTCATCATAATTACTTTGATATCCCTCCGTGTTGTTGAATGTTGAGTGTCAATACTTCACTGTTTTTGTTGCTCAAAGTACATGATTTATTTATCCATTCATCTGTTGACACACATTTGGGTTGTTTTGAGTTTGAAGATATCACAAATAAAGCTGTCATGAGCATATGTGGACCAGTCTATGTATAGATACAAGCTTTTAGGTTTCATATAAATACCTAGGAGTGGAATAGATGAATGATGTGGCAGTTAAACTTTTAAGAAGCTGCCAGACTGTCTTTAGAACTGTTTCATTTTCATCACTACCCTCCCAGTAGTATATGAAATTTCTATTTGTTCCACATCCTCTCCAACATCTAAATTTTAGATATTCCAAAGTACACTGTGGTTTTAACTTGCATTACCCTAGTGACAAATCATGGGGGACAAATTTTCATGTGCTTAATGTGGTCAGTTTCTCTTTATTGATGAAATGTCTGTCTAAATCATTTGCCTATTTTAAAATTAGGCTGTTTCCTAATTATCGAGATTTGAGATTTCTTTACATAGTCTGGGGGGCTTCCCAGGTGGTCCTAGTGGTAAAGAACACACCTGCCAATACAGGAGGTATAAGAAACATGGGTTTGATGCCTGGGTTGGGAAGATCTCCTGGAGGAAAACACAGCAACCCACTCCAGTATTCTTGCCTGGAGAACACCACGGATAGAGAAGCCTGGCAGGTTACAGTCTCCAGAGTCGCAAAGAGTCAGACATGAATGAAGCGACTTAGCATGCACACATGCAGATCAATCTGAGAGAACAATATGGAGTCTCATAATGCACGAAAGTGATGTAGCAAATACAGTATATTGCAACATTTCTCTTGGAAATGTTTTATAGTTTTCAGTGTATAGGTTTTACACATCTTTTTTCAAATTTATCTCTAATTACTTCATAATTTTAAGCTATTATAAATGATATTTTTTCAATGTTTGAGTATTTGTTATTTGATGAAATTTTGTGATTAGATTATAGATACCTATCTGATTATTTATTGACATACTTGAACATGGCCCTGGGAAGAAGTGGTGAACCTGAAGCCCTTAAATATTACTTGAAATGTCCTAAAAATGTTTATTGTGCTTGCCCTAATGCCTGGAACATAGGGGGAGACAGTTATCACATAGCATAGTTTCTGAACGATTTCCCACCCCCATTTCTTTGTATGAATGAGGAATGAGAACAATGTGAAGCTAAAATGTCTGGAAATGCTTGTTTCATGTCGATACAGTCTCAATCAAAATACATTACTATATGTTACATTCAAGATAATTTTTGGCAAGAATATTCAGAGGGTTTTAAAACAAATTTTCAGTCATAATAAGAGATTAGTGTAATGACAATGAATCTAACTAATTAAAATCATTGTTGCCTGTCTAAAGTATGATTGATAACAAGTCATTTTTCTTCTACACTGTATGAAGGAAAAATTAAGAAGCAATCATTTAGACTCAGAAGAATAAAAATGACAGACACAAAATACTAGCTGAGTTCATTAACAAGGAAATTAGCTTCAAATGAAACATTTAAAATCTGTTTTTGAAGAGATTTTCAAATTTACATTATACTTTCTTATCTAATGGCACCTGAAGGAAATTATCTGTCTGAATGACCTTGTTGGAGAATAACAATGAGGCACTGAATTGTTTTGTAAGAGCTCAATTTCTACCACTGAAATGACCTTATATTTAAGACAACAGGGATAAAGAAAACATTTTATGGAAAAGTACCAAAACTCTATGATGTTTCCCCAATCATACACAAAAATCTTGGGTTACTGATCAGTTACTGATAATTGCAAAATCTAAATCAACTACTAATGATATATTTGTATCCACAGTGCACACTAAAGCATTTACAAGATTATCAAGTAAATTTAAACAACAACAAAATTGTTTTCTAGAACTAATTTTATATTCCAGGTGAAGCTATTCTTTGGAAAAGTCCAGAGAGCATGTGTTCAAATTGTGTTGATGTAATTAAATTCATTAGTGTGTGTGTGTGTGCACAGACTAGGCCAAAGGTGTTCCCATACTACTATATGTAATTTAAGATGTGTGTGTGAGAGGGAGTTGTGTATATGTGGATGTGGGGGGGGGGGTGGGAAATCGGGTGTGTAATTATATTTTGTATATAATATAGCTTCTTTAAAACCAAGATATGATTACCATAAATCTTCTGATGGGTTCCTTGACATAAAAGCTTAATAAAGTATTGTATCCTGGACATATTTATGTTAAGATATGAAAGAATATGTTCACATCATGACTCTAAGTGCCTAGAGAACAACAGGTCGCTCCATTGTGTCCGACTCCTTGCGACCCCATGGACTATAGCCTGCCAGGCTCCTCTGTCCATGGAATTCTCCAGGCAAGAATACTGGAGTAGGTAGCTGTTCCCTTTTCCAGAGGATTTTCCCAACCCAGAGATCAAACCCAGGTCTCCCGCATTGTAGGCGGATCTTTTACCATTTGAGCCACCAGGGAAGCCCAAGAATACCAGAGTGGGTAGCCTGTCCCTCCTCCAGGGGATCTTCTTGACCCAGGAATCAAACCAGGGTCTTCTGCATTGCAGGTGGATTCTTTACCAGTTGAGCTACCAGGGAAGCCCTAAAGGATTGCTGGCAGCCTCCAGAAGCTAGCAGAGATTCTTCTTGAGAGCTTTCAAAGGACGTAAGTCCATGGTGATGCTGATTTGAATCTCCAGAATTCTTTTAAAAAATAACATATTTTGTCTTAAGACACTTAATTTGTGATAATTATCATGGCCACCCTAGAAACCAATACTGAGAAATTATCATAAAGTATGTAATGGATGAGAGGTGAGCAAGACTGGTCACAATGACCAATTAGAAGGACCTACAGTAACCCAGGTGACAGAGCATTAATCAAAACTAATCAGCAGTGGCCATAATCAGAAGAGTGGCAGTGAGAATGGCAAGACAAAGGTGATGTTGAGAATTATTTAGAAGGTAGAATCAATAGGATTAGTTGTCCATGATTAGGATATTTAGGAAAGAAGAGAGTCAGAGATAGTTTCCAAATGTCTGGTTTGAGAAACACTTATTGGAATAAGATCACTTGAAAGGAAGAGACTTAGATGGCGGTAGAGAGAAAATGAATTCAGTTTTGTCTCAGTGCCCAAAGAATTGATGGTTTTGAACTATGGTGTTGGAGAAGACTCTTGAGAGTCCCTTGGACTGCAAGGAGATCCAACCAGTCCATCCTAAAGGAGATCAGTCCTGGGTGTTCATTGGAAGGACTGATGTTGAAGCTGAAACTCCAGTACTTTGGCCACCTCATGTGAAGAGTTGACTCATTGGAAAAGACTCTGATGCTGGGAGGGATTGGGGGCAGGAGGAGAAGGGGACAACAGAGGATGAGATGGCTGGATGGCATCACCGACTCGATGGACATGGGTTTGGGTGGACTCCAGGAGTTGGTGATGGACAGGGAGGCCTGGCATGCTGCGGTTCATGGGGTCACAAAGAGTCGGACACGACTGAGCGACTGAACTGAACTGAACATCTAAAGTAAATAAGAGATGTCTAAGTAGATGTGCCTATAGACATGTCTAACTCCAAGTCTATTGTGAGTTCAGAGTTCAGGAAAAAGCTTGGGGATGGATATATAACAAGAATGATATGACACTTTAGGATTTTCTCCCACAATATCATTGAGCATGCTCTCTAATTTCCTGTTTAATCTGTAAATCCTCAACAACGAAGAAAGCTGAGACCAGAGAACTGAGGGAACTAGTTCTTTTGAGGCCACTGCTCTTCCCAACAAGCCAAACTCAGATATCCCTCCTTGTCTTATCTTACGGATGAAGGAGTGATACTAAGAAAGCAATTCTGGCTCCTCCCAATCAGTTGTGCTGAATGCAGCTGGCCCTAAGTACTGATAGCTTTTTAGCTTTGGACCGTTTAGCCACAAATCCAGGACAACAGGAAAAAAACCCACTAGACATTCTGTTACATTTTTCATAGATAATCCATTATAATCTTCAAAAAGAGTAATTTTCACTAAATTTTCACATGTTAATCATAATCATTACCACACAAAAGACAAAGAAGTAAAGAAAAGGAAAACCCTAAAAGTCTCAGGTGCAGGAAATCGAGAGGAAAGGAGTCCTATGGTTAGAGAAATGAGCTGGAACTTTGGCAGAAAAGCTCATGAGGGGCAGGGGAAGGAGTCCTGCTATGACCCGATCAAGACCACAGCTGAGATGGAACCCTATATAAGTCCTGGAATATTTCTTCACACAAAACACAAGTTTTAGATACAACTCTGTGTTTTGTTACAGGTAAGACTCAAAAAAGGTTTTCCTTGAGAGAAACAGAAACCCAAGCCTTGCAACTGAAAAATCTAAATTCTTTCTATTCTATCTTCATGGTACAGGGATAGGATCAGGGAAGGACAGTACTGGAGGAAGATACAAAAGAGGCTTGAATGGTATATATAGTATTTCATTTCCAAATAAATAAATAATAATCAGATTCAGATACTTCAAAATATTAAAATGTGTCCAAGGTTTGTTATAATTTGTATTATTAATTAATTTTTTAAAAAGCAGATTAAGAAATGTTAGTTAACTTCTAATACTAATATCTGTTAAACTGGCTTGGTTTATTCATTTTTAAAAAATTTAATTGTAGGATAATTACAATATTGTGTTGGCTTCTGCCATACATCAACATGAGTCAGCCACAGGTATACATACATATACCTGAACCCACTCCCCGTCTTCTACCCCATCACACCCCTCTAGGTTGTCACAGAGCATTGGGCTGAGCTCCCTGTGTCACACAGCAAATTCCCACTTGCTATCTATTTTACATATGATAACGTATATGTTTCCATGCTATTCTCTCAATTTGTCCCACCCGCTCCTTCCCCCACTGTGTCCACAAGTTTGTTCTCTAAAAAACAAAACCCTCAGAATGGGAGAAAATAATTGCAAATGAAACAAGAGACAAAGGATTGACTTCCAAATATACAAGCAGCTCATGCATCTCAATACCAAAAATATAAACTACCAAATCAAAAAAAATGGGCAGAAGACCTAAACAGACATTTCTCCAAAGAATACATAGAGATGGCCAACAAACACATGAAGAGATGGTCAACATTGCTCGTTATTAGAGAAATGCAAATCAAAACTGCAATGAGGTATCACCTCGTCCCCCTCAGAATGGCCATCATTACAAAATCTACAAACAATAAATGCTGGAGGTGATGTGGAGAAAAGGTTTATTCTTTTTCGTATTAACAAGGAAGGGCCTGGCATGTGGCCTAGGTGTTCAGAATGATAGACAATAGCTGGGATAGTTCCTGGAGGGAGGAGACTTGCTGACAGAGGTCTGCTATCAAATATCACCATTTAACAGAGTGGCCCATGGCTGCATTTGGCAGCCAAGGGTCTGTTCCAGTTGAAGAGGCCAAATCTCAAGAGTCAGAAGCTGTGACCTAAGGAAACTTAGGCACCATCTGCTTCAACTGGCTCAGTTTACAAATTCAGACCCAGAGAGACTAACTGGCTTGCTCAGTAAGTGGATGATTCAAAATCTAATGCTTATGCCAATTCTACCAAGTGTTCTAAACTTGAGTCAAGAAGTAGCAGAACATTCTTGGGAAGAGCAATGCTGATGATAAAAAGTAACGATGGTGGTGGTGGTGGTGATGATAGCTAATATTTTTGAGCACTAATCTAAATTCTAAGTACTCACTTTAATGTTTTATAAATATCCACTTGATTATTCCTCGCAACAACCCACAAAATTAGGCATTATCATCATCTCCACATAAGATCAAAGGAGAACGTCTCAGGGACTCAAAGGACAGAGTGGATCCCAACCAAGGCAGTCTGACATTTGAGCTGGAACTCATAAGCATATGCTCAAGACTCAAGTGTTAGGGGAAGGGGCAGGATGAGAGGGATGGGGCAAGTGGGCGATCAATCTTTCTCTCTCAGGTTCAACTAGGGCTTATATATTTCCCATTACTACAGATGCAAAGTGTGTATTTGGCTTAGAATTTGACATCATCTGATGCCAGTGTGAATTCTACATGTTTTTAAGTCAGGTAGAGATCCTAAAGCAATGATATGTCAGAGTGTAGAGGGATTGACTTATTGGACTATACCTGAAGTAAATTCCCCTAAACACAATTTTAGTTTTCATGTACATAAAGAAGTACTTCTGAAAAGAGTAAAACATTTTGCCCTCTGGTGTAGAAAAACCATTCTCACAGCAAAAAAATAATGTTTAATCCAAGATACACTTGAATAATTCACTTTATGTCGACCAAAAAAAAAAAAGGGAAAGCAATAAGCAAACCAAATTTTTCTTTTTTCTTTTTTTTTTGAGGGATCTTGTAGTCACAGCTTTTTATTTATTTATTTTTTTTTAGAATCAAAATCACTATTAATTTTTCTAGAAATGAGATTCTATTGGTTAGTGAATGTCAATAATGTTGACTAAGGATAGCTAGATTTATGACTACTGTTCTCCATCCAAAAAGAAATGAAGCTTGTTAATTCTAGAGAGAGAACTACCATATCATAGTGGGGTTCTGGAGTTGGGTTACTGAGGTTACATTTCAGCTCTGTCATGCAACTATATACTGTGTGTGTTTAATCAATCTAGTATTGCTATTGCTGCTGCTGAGTTGCTTCATTCGTGTCTGACTCTTTGCGACCTCATAGACTGCAGTCCCGGAGAAGGCAATGGCACCCTGCTCCAGTACTCTTGCCTGGAAAATCCCATGGATGGAGGAGCCTGGTAGGCTGCAGTCCATGGGGTCGCTAAGAGTTGGACACGACTGAGCAACTTCACTTTCACTTTTCACTTTCCTGCATTGGAGAAGGAAATGGCAACACACTCCAGTGTTCTTGCCTGGAGAATCCCAGGGACGGGGGAGCCTCATGGGCTGCCGTCTATGGGGTCACGCGGAGTCAGACACGACTGGGGCGCCTTAGCAGCAGCAGCAGCAGCAGACTGCAGTCCATCAGGCTTCTCTGTCCATGGGATTCTCCAGGCAAAAATACTAGAGTGGGTTGCCATGCCCTCCTCCAGGGGATCTTCCCAACCCGGGGATTGAATCCCCGTCTCTTACGTCTCCCGCATTGGCAGGTGGGTTCTTCACTACTAGTGCCACCTGGGAAGCCCCAATTCTAGTATTTGGCACTCTTAAATTTTAAAAGAATGGTCAAGGGTTAATTTAAATATTACCAATTTGTCAATACTGATCCTTGGAACATCCTTACTAAAATAAAACAAAAATTCCTAGTACACATAAAATTTATTTGTGAGAAAATGAAAATCTGAAATGCCATGTTACACCAACATAGAGAACGTTAACTATAAAATTTGTCTTCCATGGATAAAAATCATAAGGTTTCCAAAGAAGCATAGGTATTATTCAAAAGGATATATACACAGATGCTTAAAAGACTTTATATCCTAAAGTTACATAACTTTTTAAGTTATTTGCAGGGAAACAAGTGAAACAAATCAATCTGATTTATGAAAAGTCAGAATTTCTTGTCTGAAACATTGAAATTCAAAGAAAAGATCAAAAAAGAACACAGACATACAAGGAAAATCAGGTTAGTAACTAGAACATCAAAACATTAAAATGTCAAAAAATAATCAAAACAAGGAAATAACAAGTGTAAAACTAATAGGCTTCCTTCACTGCAATCTAGTTACTGAGCTTTAAAGAGGCATATCTGATTGACAGAGGTCACACAATGGCAACTCACAGGTCAAACCATTTGCAGAAATGTTCTGTTTGATAGAAGAGCTATTTTTTAAGTTATAAAATCACATATCTTTTTCAGAATCCATTTTTTTCTGGTATTTTTCTTAAAAACAAAAAAACCCAGCAATGACCTGGAGCTCAGTAATTGCTCCCCTCATTGTATAAGGGTTTCTAGTTTGCACTGGTTTTACTCACCTTATTTTTATTCCTTTATAATATATTACCAGCCACAGTCAAGTGAGTTGATAAACTCTTGTTAGTGTTAGTTGCTGGGTCATGTCTGACTCTTTGCCAGACACATGGACTGTAGCCCACCAGGCTCATCTGTCCACAGAAATCTCCAGGCAAGAATACTGGAGTGGACTGCCATTTCCTACACCAGGGAATCTTCCCTACCCAGGGATCAAACCCAGGTCTCCTGCACTGCGGGAAGATTCTTTACCATCTAAGTCACCAGGTCTGGGACAAAGTGAAAGGGTTAGTTGCATTCGACTCTTTCTGACCCCATGGACAGTAGCCCATCAGGCTTCTCTGTCCATGGAATTCTCCAGGTAAGAATGTTGGAGAGGTAGCTACTCCTTTCTCTAGGGGATCTTCCTGACCCAGGGATCAAACCTGAGTCTTCTACATAGCAGGCAGATTCTTCACCATCTGGGCTACCAGGGAAGCACCTGGTAGATAAGCCCTTATCCACCATCAAATTAATTCAAGTCATGAAAGTGATCAATTGAAGACAAGTCATAAAAGTGATCAATGTCAGAAAGGACTGCAAGACTGAACATCATTAAGAATCTTCATTTGTTCACTCACTCATTCGTTCATTCAACAAATATACATTGAGTTGAAAAGTGTCAGATAATGAGCTCAAATAAGAATATAAGCATTTAGGATTTCATTTCATTAAGAAATTAGGCAGTCTTAGGCAGTCATAGATCTGGATGTATACCAACATGTATGTCATAGAGAGAACTGAGGATAAAACAATGGGGAATTTTAGGAAATGAAATGAGAAATTCTAAAAACTGCTAACAATTTGCTAATACTTGCAGGGATCTCAAAGGATGAGAATTCCAAAGAAGGAAGGGGTGGTCAACAGAGTAAAAGTATGGCTGAGCAGTGAAGGATGGCTGAGTAAAGGAAGATAGAAAAGAAAAATCATTCTAAGATATAAGTAGCACATTCCTGACATTTAAGAGGACATAAGTAGAGAAGGCAGATAAAGCCAGGTTGAGTGGTGAGAAAATGAGAGTAAAGGGCATTAAAAAAGAGTTGAGGATAGGCTGGAGGGTAGTTGTAATGGGAAATGATGGAGTCGGGTAATTGAGATGGCCAGTGAAGAGGACTGAATATGTGCAGAGAAAGATTTGGCTCCAAACAGTTCACAAGAACAATCACATGCTAGAATGAATTCTATCTAGATGGAATCAGTCAGTCAGTTCGGCCGCTCAGTCATGTCTGACCCTTTGTGACCCCATGGACTGCAGCACGCCAGGCTTCCCTGTACACCACCAACTCCCAGAGCTTACTCAAACTCATCTCCATTGAGTCAGAGATGCCATCCAACCATTTCATCCTCTGTCGTCCCCTTCTCTTCCCACCTTCAATCTTTCCCAGCATCAGGGTCTTTTCCAATGAGTCAGTTCTTCGCATCAGATGGCCAAAGTATTGGAGTTTCAGCTTCAGCATCAGTCCTTCTAATGAATATTCAGGACTGATTTCCTTTAGGATTGATTGGTTGGATCTCCTTGCAGTCCAAGGGACTCTCAGGAGTCTTTTCCAACACCATAGTTCAAAAGCATCAATTCTTCATTCTCATCTTTCTTTATAGTCCAACTCTCACATCCATACATGACTACTGGAAAAACCATAGCTTTGACTAGATGGACCTTGTTGGCAAAGTCATGTCTCTGCTTTTTAATATGCTGTCTAGATTGGTCATCGATTTTCTTCCAAGGAGTAAGTGTCTTTTAATTTCATGGCTGCACTCACTATCTGCAGTGATTTTGGAGCCCCCCAAATGGACTACCATTAACTTAAATTTTGATATCAGAGCAAAGTTTGGTGACTTTTCTGTAAACCATATCCTCAAGTTCACTTCTTGAGACACATTCTGGAAAGGTGTTTTCACTCTAAAACTTTCTTTAGTTTGCACCAAAATTCACTGACAATAAATTACAAGAGAAAATCTGTCAATAATCAGTTATGTTTTATTTTCTGGTGTTTCACTTGTGATCTCAATCAGAAAGTATTGAAATGTTTCTATTTCTTTGCCTCTGCTCGAAATGGGCCTTTTCCACAGAGGCATTTAATCCTGGACCAATGAAATCAGGTAATATTATTCTTGAAAATCTTCTATATATAATAATAATCAAGAGAAAGCAAGATTAAAGTACAAATGGTATGTTTTTTTTCAGTTTATACTAGGATGATGATACCTGTTGCCTTCCTCTGTATATTCACATTGAATATGGTATTTGTTTCAACTTTGCCATTGGAAATATCTAAGTACCTGTTCATCAAATAGGGCTCAAACAGTCTCAGTAAAGAAAAAAGAAAATCAAATGCATTTAATTCCTAATTTTCATAAGGTAATGTGCCCTGAGTAAGATGACTTATCAGGATCTGTTTCAGTTCTGTAGCTGTGAAACGGTAAGAGAGAAAATAAAACCTGCCTACTGATGTTGGTTTTAAAAATAAAAACTCCTGAGTACTTTTTAGCAAAATGTTTATAATGCAGTCTCTTAAACAAAGGCATAATTTGAAATGGAAGCAAACCTGACTGTTCCAAATATTTTAGGAATTGTCCCATTGCTATCTCTTTAGTATACACCCCTGCACCTGGAATTTGATACCAAAATAAATGTTTATTGCTTATTAGTTATGCAAGTGGTTGATGTAATTTGAAAAGTCTCATAGATAGGTAGATAAATAGATATTTAATTGAGATGTGCTATTTATTGGGAAACATTGGTAGGTATTTGTCTTCTTGTCATGCATTCTGAGATGCATGGTACAAAGTCAACTGGGTTTTTTCAGTTGTATATGGGAGGCCATTCCAAATGCTTGCTGTTGAGTTTACAAGTAGAATTTCAGTGACCCTGCAGTCACACCTTTTTGAGTCCAGCCTTTCAAGCCCATCCACAGTGAATGTGAATATTCATTACCTTCCCTTGCAACTCCTCCTCTACTCCACTACCACAGCCAGAGATGATAACCACCAACCAGAACCCCAGAGGTGAACTGCGGAAGGCTTCACTGCCTTCTCATGTATTGTCTGTACAGTCAGGTTTAGGGCTTTCAAAATTCTCAACCAGTCATCTTCCTATATGATTCCAAGTAAAACCGTCATATGTAATAGGCTTTGCAGAGACTTCACCCAATCCTTAAAGTCTTTATAGAGGTTACAATTGAGGAGAACTGTTACCAAATCAAATGAAATAAAATAATTTATTACATAAATTAACCATCAAGTCCAAAGACTACCCAAACAGATTCTAAGTTCAGCTGGAAATGGATAAAATTGGATCATCAAGGGTCTGTGTCTGATGTGAATAAGAACTAAATACCCATTATGCTAGAAGTTCAATATGGGAGACATTTATGTAGCACTCAACCAAAAACTTTGTAACACGTAATCTACTCACCCCTGCAAGGCTTTCTCTCCAAACCAATCTCCTTTTCCTAAGGTTCTAAGAAAGACTGGGTCTTCATTGGGCGAGTCTTCACGAGTGACATTAACCTAGAAAGAGAAACAATGAAAGCCTATATGCATTGCATACATACTGGATGATCAAATAAACACCAGTTAATGATGTTCACGTCATTTCGTATTTTTTTAAACTTATTTGTATGAAGAGAAAAAGTACATTATCACTAGAGGGGACAAAGAATAGTATCACAAATTCCCATGCACTCCAAGAAATAACCCCCAAATATTTTGTTATACTTTGAAGCTTTTGTCCAGAAATAATAAATTATTCAGAAATTTGAATTTCACTCAAATCCTCTTCTCTATTCCCATTTCCAACTTCCCACGAAGCAATTACTATGATGAATTTAATGAGTGCTCCTTCAGTCTTTTATCCGGTTTTTATGCATGTGTTTTTAAAATATATGAATAGCATAATACAGTATGGATCATTCTGCAACTTACACTTTTCTCTTAACATTTTAATTTTTCATACCATGCTGCTATATGTATAAATCTAGTTCATTCATTTTAATGTTTTAGTGTCTTCTTTCATCCCATATTTATTTATCAGTTGCCTTGCAGATGTATGTTTATACTGTCTCAATTTTTTGGCTTTTTTTAACATACACCTTTACATGTACATCTCAGTTTCTCTAGGATATGCTTATCTCTTTGCTAAAAAGAATCCTTCATTAGGATTCATTCAAAGCCTGCATTCAAAGGCCAATTACATTTTCATAAAGACTTCCTGCAGGTCTCTACCTTTCTATCATCCTCATGATCTATGTTTCATTCAGTAAGATTTCTTTTTTGAAGATATAAAAATGACATATATGTCTTTATTTTACCATAATAAACAGTATGCTCATCAAAGAAATGAGTATTTCTTGGCATTCTCTATAATGTATAGTAAGCACTCAATAAAAAACAGTAAATTTCATGAACAGAAAAGCTTCATTACTATTATAACAAGATTTCTCTACCCATATAGGACTTGGGAAGCAAATGTATTTGTTGCATGAATGAAGACATAAATGCAGTAAATTGTATCTTTGTGTTAATTCACTTCCCTCTAAAGCTCTACAAATATTCACAATACTGTCTATGTGTCGTCTAGAAAGGTTAAAATTCACCTTCCTGAAAAATGTAATGAAGTAGAAAAACTAATTTCTTGAGACAATGCCAGACACTTAAACACATTTAAAAATACTATGCTTCAAGTTTTTGAATTTAGAGATTGGATGTCAAAGACCAGAATTTTTATAAGTATTAAGAAGGTCTATGCAAGGTGGAGGGAATTCAATTATTATTCTCCACTGATCCATTTGATTACTCCTCCATAAGGTGTTTCAAAACCATGGGAATGTGGTTTTTAACACTTACCACTTAGCTGTATCAGAGAGATATTCATTTGCATACTAATGAGGATTTCATGGATATAAATGGAAATAAACTAGCCTAGTGGTTCTCAAACTTCTATGTGTGTGTATCTGTTTGTGTTGGAGGGTGGTGGTCTTGTTTAAAATAAAGGTTACCCAACTCATTTGACTCTTAGTCCTGAGGTTCCGAATGAATGGGTTTTGTAAATCTGCATTTCAAAAGGTTAGTGTTTGACAAACATTGATACATTGCTTCATTTCTGAATCTCAGTTTTCTCTTCACAATGAAACAACTCAGAAAAATTATTTCTGTCAATCCTCCTGGCTGTTAAAAATAAGTCATGAACTAAGGTGTAATATAAGTTAAGCTCATTAATTCAAATTAGATATAAGAACACCTATAACTGTATATTAACATTTGGGTAACACAAACGATTATAAATTCAAATTGGCAGACTTATGCAAGCCATGGAGAAATTTCAGTGAGTTTTTAAATGTTCTTTAAAAACATGTTAACTGAGGATTTCCCTGGTGGTCCAGTGGTTAAGAATCTGCCTACCAATGCACGGGACACGGTTCTATCCCTGATCCAAGAAGATCCCATATGCTGCAAGGCAGCTAAGCCCCAGTGCTAAAACTGCTGAGCCTGTGTACCCTAGAGGCCCTGCTCTGCAGCAAGAAAAGCCACCGCAATGAGAAGCCTGTGCCCTCCAACTAGAGAATGTCCCACCTGCAGTGTGTAAGTTCCTGCTCACCATAACTAGAGATAGCCTATGCACAGCGATAAAGACCCAGTGCGCGCGCACGCACACACACACACACACACACACACAAAACATGCTACTGAAATCTTAGAGACATAAAAAATGGTTCACTTATAGAATAAACCACTTTTTGCTTCTATGATAAATATGAGAAAAATCTATCTCCTACAGTTCATATATGTGAAAAAATAAGCATCTCAAAGAGCAAGAATAAAAGTTTAAAAGTTGTAGTTTCCATAGTTTTTCTTTGTATTAGTGTGCTGTGCTGTGTGCTTATTCGCTCAGTCATGTCTGGCTCTTTGCAACCCCATGGACTGTAGCCTGCCAGGTAGCTCATCTGTCCATGTGGATTCTCCAGGTAAGAATACTGGAATGGGCTGCCATGCCCTCCTCTAGGGGATCTTCCCAACCCAGGGATGGAACTCAGGTCTCCCGCATTGCAGGGGGATTCTTTACCATATGAGCCACCAGGGAAGTCCATATACATAGTGAATAATTCTAAATGTTTGCAGACACCAGTTATGAACATTTGCATCTTTATTTCTTAAAAAAAAAAAAATCTGAGGTAGAAAAAGTTATATTATACAGAGATAGCTTTCTAATCTTGATCCGTATACGTAGTCTTTTTACCTAAACTACAAAGTACTTGTAGTTTGGTCCACAAAACTGTACAAGGGAACTAGTTAGGGAGCTTTAGAGATCTTTAGTCTATTTGAACCACCTCGCCCCACAAATGAGAGAGTTATCTCATTTGGATGTGTTTTTGCTGTGTGTTACTTAAATGAGAACATCAATGAAGAGCATCCTAACTGTTAGTGTCCCCAAAAGTTGGTTCTTTTTTCCTTATTTTCCCTTTTGTTCCATTTCTCTCATTTATTTTAGAAATTCCATGCTTTTGATTGTAATTATCCCATATCTCAACTAATACTCTTATTGCCATGAAGTGCTTTTTAGAACAAAATCACTTTTAGTTCCAGGTAGATACAAGAGGTGTATATTTTTATAATCCCTTTACTTATCTATATATTAATTTTTCTATAAAACACATGCAAAGTCTTATAATTTAAAATTTGGAGCATTTTAAAAATTATGTATAAAATTTTAAAATTAGCAATCAAAATAGAAATTAGATACTTTAAATGGGACACATAAATTTAAGCTCAAAATCCAAAATCTTTTATTCATTGAAGAATGAATACAGAATAAAGCATGAATACAATAATATCAATGTATTCAACCAACATGTTTAATGAAAAACAGCTCAAAAACAACAACAAAAAATGTTTTTATATAGATTCAGCAGGTTTTATAAGCAAAACAGTGTTTGTTGTAAAGAACTATGGAAATCGGAGATATGTGGGGGCAGACCCAGCTGGAGAATAGGGTTAAGTAAACATTTTCCTACCTGTGTGATTAATACATTATAAAAATGAGGAGTCCCCAAATCACATATTGCTCAAAAACTGGTCCTATTATACCAAAAAAGTATTCCCTAATGTAAAAAACTAACCAACAAAAACAAAACACTTTTAAGAGGTATATCTGATCATCTAGGGCATATACAAGGAAAGAAACTTTTTCTGAGCTTGTTTTGCCTGCATCTTTTGAGTCATTAGTTAAATTCAGTTGGGTAAGATCTATGACTCCCATGAGTCTGACTGACAACTGAATATTCTGTGCAACACAGTAATGAATTAGAATCCCATTCACTATATGCCCACCCCCTCCCACAAAACATCTCTGGTGAAACTTATGTTCATGATTCTCTTTCTGGTACTTCTAATTTAATGAACGTCTGTGCATGTACTCACATGCACCTCATTCCATGCATAAATACCATATGTTTACTTGGTTTTAAACTTAATATAAATATCATGCAATACATATCCTTCAACTTGTTTCTTTTGATCAGCATTCCATTTGACTTATCCAATTCATCCATGTTAATATATGTGGATATAGTTTATTTCCTGTTTGTATAGTATGCCATTATATGAATATTATATAATTTATTAATTCTTATATATATGTGAGTTTTTCCAGGTTTATGTTGTTATATTTGAGTTTTGCACTATTAACATTACTCATGAATATTTTTGCAGGTCTTGTGGTAGCCATGGGTAAGTGTTTCATTAGGATCACTACTTAACGAATGAAGAACATGGTTATAAAGTACATGCATCTTCTCTTTCACTAGGTATTAACTAGTCTTGGTACAAAGAAGTCAAAACAACTTATTAATGCATTTCTACCATCAGTGAATGAAAGTTCATTTTGTACTAAACTGTCATCAACACTTGTTGCTTTTATTATCCTATGGGCCGTTAGTATTTTTTGTGATGTATCTGATTATGATTTTTGCTGATTTTTCTATTGAACTGATTGTTATCTTCATTGATTCATAAGGTTGTAGTTTATCTTTTTATTGTGTTTATGATACTTCACACCAAACCTATTAATTTAAATTTGATCATATTTAACCATATTATTCCTTATTGATGATGCTTTAGAATTCTCATTTAAGAAATTCTTCCCTATCCAAACATGATAGAGAGATTCTCCACATTGTCTTTTGCTTTTTTCTACTTTTCTCTTTTACACTGAGGTCTGGAATTGACTTTGCTGTACACTGTGATCCAGTTTTATGTATTGGAATCTATGCTACCACTGCTCTCCTAAATCAAGTTTCCATAGGTCATGATCTTTATTTGAGCTCACTATTCCTATTCTGACATATTTACCTAGTTCTTAATAGAATTAAGACTACATTTGCTTCATTACTTCAACCTTACAATGAGTCTTTAAATCTACTAAAGTAATTCTCCCCAATATATTCTTAGTCCTTTCAAATGTTTTAGCCATTTTGGTCTTTTGCTAGTGTTTTTTAAAAAAAAATTTGCTTCTTATACAAATTGAATACTTTCTGTTAACTATATTCTTCAGTTCAGTTCAGTCGCTCAGTCGTGTCCGACTCTTTGCAACCCCACGAACTACAGCACGCCAGGCCTCCCTGTCCATCACCAACTCCCAGAGTTCACTCAAACTCACATCCATCGAGTCAGTGATGCCATCCAGCCATCTCATCCTCTGTCGTCCCCTTCTCCTCCTGCCCCCAATCCCTCCCAGCATCAGAGTCTTTCCCAATGAGTCAACTCTTAGCATGAGGGGGTCAAAGTACTGCAGTTTCAGCTTTAGCATCATTCTTTCCAAAGAACACCCAGGACTGTTCTCCTTTAGGATGAACTGGTTGGATCTCCTTGCAGTCCAAGGGACTCTCAAGAGTCTTCTCCAACACCACAGTTCAAAAGCATCAATTCTTCAGCGCTCAGCTTTCTTCACAGTCCAACTCTCACATCCATACATGACTACTGGAAAAACCATAGCCTTGACTAGATAGACTTTTGTTGGCAAAGTAATGTCTCTGCTTTTGAATAAGCTATCTAGGTTGGTCATAACTTTCCTTCTAAGGAGTAAGCGTCCTTTAATTCCATGGCTGCAATCACCATCTGCAGTGATTTTGGAGCCCCCAAAAATAAAATCTGACACTGTTTCCACTGTTTCCCCATCTATTTGCCATGAAGTGATGTGACCAGATGCCATGATCTTCATTTTCTGAATGTTGAGCTTTAAGCCAACTTTTTCACTCTCCTCTTTCACTTTCATCAAGAGACTTTTTAGTTCCTCTTCACTTTCTGCCATAAGGGTGGTATTCTGCATATCTGAGGTTATTGATATTTCTCCCGCAATCTTGATTCCAGCTTGTGCTTCTTCCAGTCCAGCGTTTCTCATGATGTACTCTGCATATAAGTTAAATAAGCAGGGAGACAATATACAGCCTTGATGGACTCCTTTTCCTATTTGGAACCAGTCTTTTGTTCCATGTTTAGTTCTAACTGTTGCTTCCTGACCTGCATACACATTTCTCAAGAGGCAGATCAGGTGATCTGGTATTCCCATCTCTTTCAGAACTTTCCACAGTTTATTGTGATCCACACAGTCAAAGGCTTTGGCATAGTCAATAAAGCAGAAAGAGATGTTTTGCTGGAACTCTCTTGCTTTTTCCATGATCCAGCAGATGTTGGCAATTTGATCTCTGGTTCCTCTGCCTTTTCTAAAACCAGCTTGAACATTGGAAGTTCACAGTTCACGTATTGCTGAAGCCTGGCTTGGAGAATTTTGAGAATTATTTTACTAGCCTGTGAGATGAGTGCAATTGTGCAGTAGTTTGAGCATTCTTTGGCATTGCCTTTCTTTGGGATTGGAATGAAAACTGACCTTTTCCAGTCCTGTGGCCACTGCTGAGCCTTCCAAATTTGCTGGCAGATTGAGTGCAGCACTTTCACAGCATCATCTTTTAGGATTTGAAATAGCTCAACTGGAGTTCCATCACCTCCACTAGCTTTGTTCATAGTGATGCTTCCTAAGGCCAACTTGACTTCACATTCCAGGATGTCTGGCTCTAGGTAAGTGATCACATCATCATGATTATCTGGGCCATGAAGATCTTTTTTATACAGTTCTTCTGTGTATTCTTGCCACCTCTTTTTAATATCTTCTGCTTCTGTTAGGTCCATACCATTTCTGTTCTTTATCAAGCCCATCTTTGCATGAAATGTTCTCTTGGTATCTCTAATTTTCTTGAAGAGATATCTAGTCTTTCCCATTTTGTTGTTTTCCTCTATTTCTTGCATTGATTGCTGAGGAAGGCTTTCTTATCTCTTCTTGCTATTCTTTGGAACTGTATTCAGATGCTTATATCTTTCC
Source organism: Bubalus kerabau (assembly GCF_029407905.1). Taxonomy (NCBI): domain Eukaryota; kingdom Metazoa; phylum Chordata; class Mammalia; order Artiodactyla; family Bovidae; genus Bubalus; species Bubalus kerabau. The sequence continues at coordinate 9,837,354 of NC_073645.1, forward strand.
TTTTCTCCTTTGCTTTTCACTTCTCTTCTTTTCACAGCTATTGTAAGGCCTCCCCAGACAGCTATTTTGCTTTTTTGCATTTCTTTTCCATGCTATATTCTTAAGTACTTGATTTTAGAAATCATTATTAATTACACATTTTAAAAATTGTATTTTTACAATTATGTAAAGTTTAAAAATAAAATAAAATTTTAAAAAAAGTAAAAAAAAATTGTATTTTTAACTGAGTTTACTGGTATTTAGAAATACAGTAGTAGTTTTCAAAATGATTATAAAGTAACATTGACTTTTGCTATTCTTTTAGCAGAGAGTCTGATGAATTAAAATATATGTATGGATGTGTGTGTTTTAGTTGCTCAGTCATGTCTGACTCTTTACCACCCTATGGACTGTAGCCTACCAGACTCCTCTGTCCATGGAGTTCTCCAGGCACGAATAGTGGAGTGGGAAGTCATTTCCTTTTCCCGAGGATCTTCCTAACCCAGGGATCAAACCCAGGTCTCTTGTTTAGCAGGCAGATTCTTTACCATCTGAGTCACCAGGAAAGCCCAAATACACATATGTGCTCATTGCTTCAGTCGTGTCCAACTCTGCATGATCCTATGGACTGCTGCCTGCCAGGCTCCTCTGTCCATGGGATTCTCCAAGGCAAGAATAGTTGAGCAGGTTGTCATTCCCTCCTCCTGGGGATCCTCCTGACCCAGAGATGGAAACCACAGTGTCTCCTGCCTCTTCTGCATTGCAGGCAGATTCTTTACCACTGAGCCACCTGGGAATACCTGTATAGATTTGCTTAAATTCTTCTATAACTGGATATAAAACAATTCTATCACCTCATGAAATGCCTTCATGCTATGAGTTTATAGTCACAGGTCTACCTACCCCAAGTCTTGGCCCTAGAAACCAGTGGTCTGTTTTGTATCATATGTTTTATCTTTCTGATAATGTCAGGTAAATGGAATAATAAAATATTTAACCTTTTGAGACTGGCTTTTTTTTTTTAACTTATAATGCCTTTGAGATTCATTCAAGTTGTTACATTATATAGAAGCTCATTCTTTTTATTGCTGAGTAATGTTCCATTGAATGAATGTGCCACAATATATCAATTCATCCACTAAAGGGCATTTCATTTTTGGTCAATAGTGAATCAAGATTTTATAAACACTGATGCATTATTTTTGCTTGAATTTGGTTTTCATTTATCTAGAATAAATACCAAAAAGTAAAAATATTAGGTCATATGGTAATTGCTTATTTAACTCTATATAGTTTCAGAATAGTTTTCCCATTTTGCATTCCCACCAGTAACGTATTAGAAATGCAGTTGCTCTGCATCCTCACCAGTACTCAGGATTGTCATCATATTTTTTTTTTTCATTTTAGCTATTCTGTTAACCACACAATGGTATCTTTTGGTTTTAATATGCAATTCCCTAATAATTAATGTAATTATAATTGAATTATATGTAAATATAATTTAATTATTATAATTAATAAATAAAATAGAGACATTATTTTACCAACAAAGGTGTGTGTAGTCAAAGCTTTGGTTTCTCCAGTAATCATGTGTGGATGTGAGAGTTAGACAATAAGGAAGGCTGAGCATCGAAATTGATGTTTTTGAACTATGGTGTTGGAGAAGACTCTGGAGAGTCCCTTGGACTGCAAGGAGATCCAACCAGTCAGTCCTAAAAGAAATCAATCCTGAATACTCATTGGATGCTGAAGCTGAAGCTCCAATACTTTTGCCATCTGATGTGAAGAGTTGACTCATTAGAAAAGACCCTGATGCTGGGAAAGATTGAAGGCGGGAGGAGAAGGTGATGAAAGAGGATGAGATGGTTGAATGGCAAAACCAACTCGATGAACACCAGAAGATGGTCAACGACTTGGAAGCCTGGCATGCTGCAGTCCAGGGAGTTGCAAACAATCGGACACAACTGAGCGACTGAAGAAAAATAGTTAACAACATTAAATATCTTTTCACATGCATATTTGTCATCTTTATATATCAGATCAGATCAGTCGATCAGTCGTGTCCGCCTCTTTGCAACCCCATGAATCGCAGCACGCCAGGCGTCCCTGTCCATCACCAACTCCCGGAGTTCACTCAGACTCATGTCCATCGAGTCAGTGATGCCATCCAGCCATCTCATCCTCTGTCGTCCCCTTCTCCTCCTGCCCCCAATTCCCCCCAGCATCAGAGTCTTTTCCAATGAGTCAACTCTTCACATGAGGTGGCCAAAGTACTGGAGTTTCAACTTTAGCTTCATTCCTTCCAAAGAAATCCCAGGGCTGATCTCCTTCAGAATGGACTGGTTGGATCTCCTTGCAGTCCAAGAACCACAGTTTAAGAGCATCAATTCTTCGGCGCTCAGCCTTCTTCACAGTCCAACTCTCACATCCATACATGACCACAGGAAAACCCATAGCCTTGACTAAATGGACCTTTGTTGGCAAAGTAATGTCTCTGCTTTTGAATATGCTATCTAGATTGGTCATAACTTTCCTTCTAAGGAGTAAGCGTCCTTTAATTTTATGGCTGCAGTCACCATCTGCAATGATTTTGGAGCCCAAAAAAATAAAGTCTGACTCTGTTTCCACTGTTTCCCCATCTATTTCCCATGAAGTGATGGGACCGGATGCCATGATCTTTGTTTTCTGAATGTTGAGCTTTAAGCCAATTTTTCACTCTCCACTTTCACTTTCATCAAGAGGCTTTTGAGTTCCTCTTCACTTTCTGCCATAAGGGTGGTGTCATCTGCATATCTGAGGTTATTGATATTTCTCCCGCAATCTTGATTCCAGCTTGTGCTTCTTCCAGTCCAGCGTTTCTCATGATGTACTCTGCATATAAGTTAAATAAACAGGGTGACAATATACAGCCTTGATGCACTCCTTTTCCTATTTGGAACCAGTCTGTTGTTCCATGTCCAGTTCTAACTGTTGCTTCCTGACCTGCATACAAATTTCTCAAGAGGCAGATCAGGTGGTCTGGTATTCCCATCTCTTTCAGAATTTTCCACAGTTTATTGTGATCCACACAGTCAAAGGCTTTGGCATAGTCAATAAGGCAGAAGTAGATGTTTTTCTGGAACTCTCTTGCTTTTTCCATGATCCAGCAGATGTTGGCAATTTGATCTCTGGTTCCTCTGCCTTTTCTAAAACCAGCTTGCACATCAGGAAGTTCACGGTTCACGTTTTGCTGAAGCCTGGCTTGGAGAATTTTGAGCATTACTTTACTAGAGTGTGAGATGAGTGCAATTGTGCGGTAGTTTGAGCATTCTTTGGCATTGCCTTTCTTTGGGATTGGAATGAAAACTGACCTTTTCCAGTCCTGTGGCCACTGCTGAGTTTGCCAAATTTGCTGGCATATTGAGTGCAGCACTTTCACAGCATCGTCTTTCAGGATTTGGAATAGCTCAACTGGAATTCCATCACCCCTACTAGCTTTGTTCATAGTGATGCTTTCTAAGGTCCACTTGACTTCACATTCCAGGATGTCTGGCTCTAGGTCAGTGATCACACCATCGTGATTATCTGGGTCGTGAAGATCTTTTTTGTACAGTTCTTCTGTGTATTCTTGCCATCTCTTCTTAATATCTTCTGCTTCTGTTACATGCATACCATTTCTATCCTTTATTGTGCCCATCTTTGCATGATATGTTCCCTTGGTATCTCTAATTTTCCTGAAGAGATCTCTAGTGTCTCCTATTCTGTTGTTTTCCTGTATTTCTTTGCATTGATCACTGAAGAAGGCTTTCTTATCTCTTCTGGCTATTCTTTGGAACTCTGCATTCAGATGCTTATATTTTTTCCTTTTCTCCTTTGCTTTTCACTTCTCTTCTTTTCACAGCTATTTGTAAGGCCTCCCCAGACAGCCATTTTACTTTTCTGCATTTCTTTTCTGTGGGAATGGTCTTGATCCCTGTCTCCTGTACAATGTCAGGAACCTCATTCCATAGTTCATCAGGCACTCTATCTATCAGATCTAGGCCCTTAAATCTATTTCTCACTTCCACTGTATAATCATAAGGGATTTGGTTTAGGTCATACCTGAATGGTCTAGTGGTTTTCCCTACTTTCTTCAATGTAAGTCTGAATTTGGCAATAAGGTGTTCATGGTCTGAGCCACAGTCAGCTCCTGGTCTTGTTTTTGCTGACTGTATAGAGCTTCTCCCTCTTTGGCTGCGAGGAATATAATCAATCTGAATTCAGTGTTGACCATCTTCATTCAAATGCCTAGTCAAGGGCCTTGTACATTTTCAAAAACCTGATAGTTTGGTTTTTTAAATTGACTTTGGATGTTCTTTACATAGGCTCAATATAAGCACTTTGCCACTGTGATTTGCCAACATTTTCAGTTTTTAATTTACCTCTTCATTCTCATAATAAAAGTGTCTTTCACAAAAGATGTTTGTAATTTTGATAATGCCAAATTTATCTTTTCTTTGTTTGTTTTATGGACTGTGCTTTTGGTATCATGGCTAGGAACTTTTGACCTAGCCAAGCCATAAAAATTTTCTTCTAGAAGTTTTACAGTTGTGCATTTTATTTTTAAATATAGTATTAATCACAGCTATGAACTTTAGATCAAGACTTTTTCCACCTATGGGTAACCAATCATTCAAATATCATTTCCTGAAAAGGCTGCTCTTTCTCCACTCATTGCTTTCACTATTAAGTGGGACGTTAGCTGTAAGTACTTTGTATATATCAATTAGTACTTTGAGGAAGATCTCTTATATTCCGAATTTTCTGAGAGTTTTTATTGTGCATAATGTTACATATGTCAGATGCTTTCATTGCATCAACTGACATGACAATATGACTTTTGTCTTTTGAGTATTAAAATGACAGATATTACCAAATGATTCAGCTTTTTCAAAATTTATAGTAAGGTGTTTAGTTGTACACAACGATAGCAGCATTCAGCAATTGCAATGTGGCTACTGCTACTACTAAGAAGCGGAATATTGTAAGTTAGTTAATTTTAATTGAGATAGCGAGTGGAACTAATGACTACTGTGTTAGGTTTTGAAGATATAAAATAGCAAAGCAAAAAGTGCTGAACAATGTTGATCTAGCTAAGCTTATATTAATTTTAATAATTTATCTGTCTACATAAAAAACAAAAGAAACTAAAATCATACATCTGTAACTAATTACTGTCTTACTTCTTCGTTTCCAAATGTTATATCTTTTTCTTGACTTACTTCAGTGGTCAAGTGGGATGTTCAGCTCCACACTGAACAGAAATGGGGATAATATGCATCTTTATTTTGCTCTTGATCTAAAATGAAATGCTTCTCATGTTTCACCTGACATACAAATATATACATAGACACACAAAATTTCTATAAGAGAATACTGTCACTACTGAACAACAATAAGCATTGTGTTAAGCCAATCTGTTTAATCAACATGCTTACACACTTGTTAATTCAAAGCAAAGCCATGTGGTTTTAAATGGCATTTAATAAATAAAACTCTTTGATATATTTTTTCTAATTGTAGCATACAAGGTATATTGAATATAATAAAAACAAATCAAAATGCATCTCAATTATTATTTAAACTCTGAAGTTCTGTCTACAACTCTTATCAATTTTTGTTCAACTCATTTATGGGGAGAGATTTTTTGATGTAACCCAACTGCAAGGACATATGAATAAAGTTTTATCAGAGATATTTTTCCTGTTCAACTGTGAATCCTTGGGTGCTTTATAGCCTGATGGGGTTACAAGACATGTTTTCATGCAACTGGAATGGATGGATTGAAAGTACAGAGAACTAAGAACTCAGCTTCTTCCTGAGGCATCGTCAGGGACTCAGACTTCACCACAGCATCCTGCCTCATTTCAGAAAACAGTTTGTATAGGTTTAATGGTAGGAAAAAATACATTTCAAAAATTAATTTATGATTATTTCTCTTTGTGAAAATGTGCTTTATGAAAAAATAAAAATGGCTTTATACTTAAATAAAGGAACTTCAGTTCATTACAGTTCAGTCGCTCAGTCATGTCCAACTCTTTGTGATCCCATGGAGTGCAGCATGGCAGGCTTCCCTGTCCATCACCAACTCCTGGAGCTTGCTCAAACTCATGTCCATCCAGTTGGTGATGCCATCCAACCATCTCACCCTCTGTCGTCCTCTTCTCCTGCCTTCAATCTTTCCCAGCATCAGGGTCTTTTCCAATGAGTCAGTTCTTCGCATCAGGTGGCCAGAGTATTGGAACTTCATTTTCAGCATCAGTCCTTCCAATGAATATTCAGGACTGGTTTCCTTTAGGATTGACTGGTTGGATCTCCTTGCAGTCCAAGGGACTCTCAAGTGTCTTCTCCAACACCACAGTTCAAAAGCATCGATTCTTTGGTGCTCAGCTTTCTTAGTTCAACTCTCACATCTGTACATGACTACTGGAAAAACCATAGCTTTGACTAGATGAACCTTTGGTGGCAAAGAAATGTCTCTGCTTTTTAATATGCTGTCTAGATTGGTCATAGCTTTTCTTCCAAGGAGTAAGCGTTTTTAATTTCATGGCTGCAGTCATCACCTGCAGTTACTTTGGAGCCCAAGAAAACAAAGTCTCTCACCGTTTCCATTGTTTCCCCATTTATTAGCCATGAAGTGATGGGACCGGATGCCATGACTTTAAGTTTTCTGAATGTTGAGCTTTAAGACAACTTTTTCCACTCTCCTCTTTCACTTTCATCAAGAGGCACTTAAGTTCTTCTTTGCTTTCTGCCGTAAGGGTGGTATCATCTGCATATCTGAGGTTATTGATATTTCTCCCGGCAATCTCGATTCCAGCTTGTGTTTCATCCAGTCCAGCATTTCACATGATGTACTGTGCATATAAGTTAAACAAGCAGGGTGATAATATACAGCTTTTATGAACTCCTTTCCTGATTTGGAACCAGTCTGTTGTTTCATGTCCAGCTCTAACTATTGCTTCTTGACCTGCACACAGATTTCTCAAGAGGCAGGTCAGGTGGTCTGGTATTCCCATCTCTTTAAGAATTTTCCACAGTTTTTTGTGATCCACACAGTCAAAGGCTTTGGCATAGGCAATAAAGCAGAAGTAGATGTTTTTCTGGAACTCTCTTGCTTTTTCGATGATCCAGAAGATGTTGGCAATTTGATCTCTGGTTCCACTGCCTTTTCTAAATCCAGCTTGAACATCTGGAAGTTCACAGTTCATGTACGATTGAAGTCTGCCTTGGAAAATTTTGAGCATTACTTTGCTAGCATGTGAGATGAGTGCAACTGTGTAGTAGTTTGAGCATTCCTTGGCATTGCCTTTCTTTGGGATTGGAATGAAAACTGACTTTTCTAGTCCTGTGGCCATTAAATTTGCGTTCATATTGAGTGCAGCACTGTAACAGGATCATCTTTTAGGATTTTAAATAGCTCAACTGGAATTCTATCACCTCCACTAGCTTTGTTCATAGTGATGCTTCCTAAGTCCCACTTGACTTCACATTCCAGGATGTTTGGCTCCAGGTGAGTGATCACACCATCATGGTTAACTGGGTCATGAAGATCTTTTTTGTATAGTTCTTCTGTGTATTCTTGCCACCTCTTCTTAATATCTTCTTTGCTTCTGTTAGTTCCATACTGTTTCTGTCCTTTGTTGTGCCCATCTTTGCATGAAATCTTCCCTTGGTATCTCTAATTTTCTTGAAGAGATCTCTAGTCTTTCCCATTCTTTTATTTTCCTCTATTTCTTTGCACTGAGGCTTTCTTATCTCTTCTTGCTATTCTTTGGAACTCTGCATTCAGATGGATATATCTTTCCTTTTCTCCTTTGCCTTTTGGTGCTCTTCTCTTCTCAGCTATTTGTAAGGCCTCCTCAGACAACCATTTTTGCCTTTCTTTTTCTTGGGGGTGGTCTTGATCACTGCCTCTTGTACAATGTCATGAACCTCCATCCATAGTTCTTCAGGCACTCTGTCTATCAGATCTGATCCCTTGAATCTGTCACTTCCACTGTATAATTATAAGGGATTTGATTTAGGTCATACCTGAATGGTCTAGTAGTTTTCCCTATTTTCTTTAAGACTGAATTTGGGAATCAGGAATTCATTAGCTGTGCCACAGCTCCTGGTCTTGTTTTTGCTGACTGTATAGAACTTCTCCATCTTTGGCTGCAAAGAATAAAATCAATCTGATTTCGGTGTTGGCCATCTGTTGATGTCCATGTGTAGAGTCTTCTCTTGTGTTGTTGGAAGAGGGTGTTTGCTATGACCAGTGTGTTCTCTTGGCAAAACTCTGTTAGCCTTTGACCTGCTTCATTTTGTACTCCAAGGCCAAATTTGCCTGTCACTCCAGGTATCTCTTGACTGTTGCATTCCAGTCCCCTATAATGAAAATGACACCTTTTTGGGGGTGTTAGTTCTAGAAGGTCTTGTAGATCAACTTGAACAAGGGGAAATGAACTTGAAGAAAGGGAAATCCATTTGTAGTTGTATGGCCTGTGTTTGCATCAATGTCTGTTTCATAATATTTTCTAAGGAAAAGCCAGTTTGGTGGTAACAAGGAAAATATCTTTGCCATGTTATCCTTTATACATTTTTAAATGTATATCAAAGCAAGTTGACAAAAACAAAACATACAGGTTTAGAAATTTTCAATTCTACAACTTATTTACCTGCTCCTGAACCTACTCTCATTACTCTTCTCATTCTCTATTCCTTCCCATTGGGACTTGTGTGTGTTCACCTTCTACTTCTTAAAACTTAATATAATGATTTTAATATAGTAATATTAGAATGCACATAATTAACATACTAATCAAACATATATTATTATGTAATTAATAATCATGGAAGCTAAGTTGCATGACCTGAAAAACAAGGTTAGGAAAAAAATGTATGCCTGGTTTTAAAAAAATCTTGGATGTGTCAAAAAATTCCAATATATTCTCACTACTTCTCTTCCAGAACCCCTACAGTACTCTGAAATATAACCAAGGCAGTGAGTTCCTGTGGTGTGATTTTCATGCTATTTCTATACATGCATATTACAAAACTCAAAAGATAGCCCCACTAATACACTTGTCTTCAGCTGAAACTTCTTTCAAACAACCTCTTTGAGGCAGTGCTGGAATCTGCATTAAGACAGTAGTCACAAAAGTCTGTCAGAAACGTATCTTCAGGATAAACGTATCATTTCAAGATAGCAAAGAATTCGAAATATAAGGGCTTTACTGGTGGCTCAGACAGTAAAGAATCTGCCTATAATGCATGAGACTCATGTTCCTTCCCTGAGTAGGGAAGATTTCCTGGAGAAGGAAATGGCAACCCATTCTATTACTGTTACTTGGAGAATTCCATGGACCAAGGAGCCTGGTGGGCTCTAGTTCATGGAGTTGGAAAGAGTTAGACACAACTGAAAGACTAACACACACATACACACACACACAGAAATATAATATGGAAAAAAATCCAGGATTTTGATTTATGTAGACATATCAGTGACTTCTAGCATCATGATTATTATACTATAGCCACCAAAGCTTACCTTTCCTTTACTGATGATAAAGAAGGTGTCCCCTCTTGCACCTTGCCTGATGATATATTCCCCATTTTCATAGTGGGTCTAAAAAACAGAAACAGTAACAGAAAAATAAATTAAGAAAGAAGTAATTTACTTAACAGCTCAACTTCTTCAAATACTATTAGCTCCTAAGGGAGGAATTCATCCTTATGGAGTTTTACCCAAGGCTAGAATCCATCATTATTTAAGAATGATTAATAGTCAATGAATACAATGATTACAAAGAAATCATTTCTATCCTGCTCATCTTAAAAACTATTTCTTTAGTGCCATTTTTCTGGGTGATTATATCTTCAAATTCATTCATTTTAATAGTCTGATGAAAATATTTCTGTCTCCCATCATCTGAGCATGAAATAAAACAGCAGAACTGATCATTAAACATGTCTTTTTGTATTATTTTATCTGTCATTTCCCTTTGGCTTTAGTATTTTTGTGATGATAGCCTTTTTTTCTTTTTTCCCTTCTGAGAAAGCCCTATGGTATCTAGCATTTTTAAAGACCTTCGTTTTGAAACGAGGTTGATTTTTGGTGGCGGTTGTATGGCACTCGTCACTTTTTAAGGCACTGCTTCAGGCTTTAATGTCCCGCCTCAGCATTTTAGATTTGGCCATGTCAAACAGAATGTGTTTATTTTATGTACTGAATCCTGGTCCAGCCTCTGTGAGCTTGTAAACCACCAAACCAGGAGCAAAGTAAGCCTGCAAGAGGGTTATCACAGTCCGTGTGCCAGTATATTCTCATTCGCACACAGTTACTAGGTCGAGTCTCTGAGTGAAGACCGGTCCTGCAATAAACAAAAGTAATTACTACAAGCAGAGGTGGGAGAAAGTGTATTGCTGGGTCAGGAGGTATAACAGAAAACTGCAAACTGCACCATCTGGCCCTGTCTTTCTCTGAAGCTTAGCAAGGGAGGCATATTTGGGGAAAGAAAATGTTACTTTGTGTACTTCTTAGGAAACAGATTTCACAGTTTGCATGTAATGCACACCAGTCCAATGGCTGTGATTTGTCCTGATACTTCAACACTGTTTCTTAATATTTTATTCACTCTTAAAATTACCTTTCATTAATACTAGCTATTAAGAATAACCATGCTTTTCCTTGTACATCAAGAAAATTAACATACCACCTGTTAATTGTTTTTTAACTCATGTATTTTCCTAATCAGATCACATCAGATCAGTCACTCAGTCATGTCCGACTCTTTGTGACCCCATGAATTGCAGCACGCCAGGCCTCCCTGTCCATCACCAACTCCCGGAGTTCACTCAGACTCACGTCCATTGAGTCAATGATGCCATCCAGCCATCTCATCCTCTGTCGTCCCCTTCTCCTCCTGCCCCCAATCCCTCCCAGCATCAGTCTTTTCCAATGAGTCAACTCTTCGCATGAGGTAGCCAAAGTACTAGAGTTTCAGCTTTAGCATCATTCCTTCCAAAGAAATCCCAGGGCTGATCTCCTTCAGAATGGACTGGTTGGATCTCCTTGCAGATCAAGGGACTCTCAAGAGTCTTCTCCAACACCACAGTTTAAGAGCATCAATTCTCTGGCGCTCAGCCTTCTTCACAGTCCAACTCTCACATCCATACATGACCACAGGAAAAACCATAGCCTTGACTAGACGGACCTTTGTGGGCAAAGTAATGTCTCTGCTTTTCAATATGCTATCTAGGTTGGTCATAATAAGAAGTTCTCTAAGTAAAAAAAAATTCCTTCTTATTTCTTTTCCCCAATATCAGCCATTAGATGGTATACACAGTCTGGTATCTTTCAAGACTTTTTCCTATGCTTTTAAATATATATTGAAGTGCATATAAAAACTTTTTTCTAAATAAAAATAAGATCATATCATACATATTCTTCAACTGACTTATTTAACAAAATATCTGTGTTCCATTTGTAAATCTTGTTGCTTAGAAAGCCACAGAGGAAATCTCTTTGCAATGAGTGGCTTTGAAAAACAAAATCACAATAGTCTATTTTCATGTATTCATTCAAGAAACATTTCTGAATGACTTGGAGTCAGGCTTGGTAATAGTCATTGATGATACAAAGATGAATAAGACAAAAACCTCATGTTAGTTCCATCGTAGAGCCTTCCTTGGTATGGCGATGTTGTATAGCACAGTGCCCAGCATAGTAGCCAGTAGCCACATGTGGCGACAGAGAGGTTGAAATGTTGCCAGTGTGACTAAGAAACTAAAATTTAACATATTTACATTAATTTAAATGTAGATACTCACACATGGCTAGTAGCACTACCTGTATAACACAGGTAGTAGAAAAAACTGACAAGGGAAGGGTTACCATCTATAGCAACAGGGCAGGGGTACAGGTGGAACACCTTCCATACCCATAATGTTTCTTTCTTTTGAATACAGCTCAATTAGTAAAACTCAGGGCCGCTTTCTGCCCTTTTCCTCACTCTGTACCAGAGGAGATGGGGTCATTTATCTGACTGATAAATTTGGAAATAATCTGTATGCTCATCTCAGCTTCTCATCACTTTCAGGTGGGTGGGTGCCCCCCACAGGGGGCTGGCACTCTCTGCCGCTTCTCCAGGGCAAGAATCTTCTCCACTGCACAGTGAGCCTGCCGCTGTCTGGGCTTCTGTGACAGGACAAGCAAGTCTGCTCAAACAGAGGTCCAGTTGGGAAGCCTATTTATCTCTCATTCCTAAGCTACGTTCTAGCCTAGAGCTTATTAGTGATACTAATAATATTTCCTCTGGAGAAGGAAATGGCAACCCACTCCAGATTCTTGCCTGGAAAACCCCATGGACAGAGGAGCCTGGCGTGCGATAGTCCATGGGGTCTCAGAGAGTTGAACACAATTGAGAAATTGAGCACATCGTTTAGTCCATAGTTTCGTGATATTTAGTCCACAGTCCACAGTTTAGTGATATTTTAGTCCCATTTATCTCCCTCTAGTTGAGAACAAATGCTTCAAATCTTGTTTTTTAGACCCAAAAGGGCAATTTATTATTTACTAAAGGTTAATAAGATTATTCTTTGGTCTCCCATGGTGTCGGCTGGGCTAACGGCAAGCTGTAACGCCTCATGCTTATGAGCATTTAACGCCAGTTGCTGGCTGGAGGCGTAGCTAGGACTGTCAGCCTCTGTTTTCCCCCATGTGAGCCTCTCTATGTGGCTGCCCGGTCTACTCCATAGCATGGTAGTTGGCCCCTGGGAGTGGGCCAACTTCTGACATGGCAGCCCGCTTCCTGTGATGTAAAGCAGAAGATGTCAAGCTTTCCCAAGGCCCCAGTCCCCTATCATATATGCTGCCTTCAATGAGTTCAAGCAGGTCCCAGGCCGATCCAGGCATGAGGGGAAGGGACCACACAAAGGTGTGATCCCCAGTAGATATGGTCCATCAGGAGCTGCCAAAACACAGTCTGGCACACACCTCAAACTTCACGTGTACTGAACTGAGTTCCTGGCATCTTTTCTCTAGTCCTGCTTTTCCCAAACCCAATGCCAACTTCAATCTTTCTGGGTGCTTGGGCCAAACACCTTGGAGTCACCTTTATTTTTTTTAGCAGCTGTTTATTAGTTGTTTTATTTTTTTCAATTTATTTATTTTAATTGGAGGCTAATTACTTTACAATATTGTACTGGTTTTGCCATACATCAACATGAATCTTCCACGAGTGTACACATGTTCCCAATCCTGAACCCCCCTCTCACCTCCCCCACCATACCATCCCTCTGGGTTATCCCAGTGCATCAGCCCCAAGCATCCTGTATCCTGCATCAAACCTGGACTGGTGATTCGTTTCTTATATGATATTATACATGTTTCAATGCCATTCTCCCAAATCATCTCCCCCTCTCCCTCTCCCACAGAGTCCAAAAGACTGTTCTATACATCTGTGTCTCTTCTGCTGTCTCGCATACAGGGTTATCGTTACTATCTTTCTAAATTCCATATATATGTGTTAGTATACTGTATTGGTGTTTTTCTTTCTGGCTTACTTCACTCTGTATAATCGGCTCCAGTTTCATCGAACTCATTAGAACTGATTCAAATCTATTCTTTTTAATGGCTGAGTAATACTCCATTGTGTATATGTACCACAGCTTTCTTACCCATTCATCTGCTGCTGAACATCTAGAGTCATCTTTAACTCTTCTATCTCACAGGCCACGATTGCTCTGTCAACAGACTTGGCTGATCTACCTTCCAAAAATGCCCAGAATTCAATCATGCCTCATATCTGTGACTATGACTGCCATCTTTTCTTACCCAATCCATGCAGTCATCTCCTAGCTGAGATCTCTGCTCTGGCCAGGCCCCTTCAGTGCCTTCCCCACACAGCAGCCAAGTAATCCCATCAACAATCAGTGCCTGCCCCTCTGTTCACACCCCTGTAGGGCCCTTCTACACATGTACAGTGTCCTACAGAAACTACAATGCACTAATAGTTCCTGTTTATTTGCTTTTTTCTTTTATTGCTTCACTAACCTCACCTCCCACCTCTCTCCCTCTCATTATGTCTCTTCTGTTCACACCACTTTCCTTGATGTTCCTTGAACACCCAGGTGTAGGCCCACCTTAGGCCCTTTGCACAGGCTTTTCTCTCTGCCTGGAAGGTCCCTCCATCCCAGGTATCTCATGACTCTTTCATATCTTTGCCCTAATGTCGCCTTCTTGATGAGATCTTTCTCAAACTTCCCTTTAAATCTGTTTGTCTTCTCTGTACTTGTAACTCTTCTTACTTTTCTATCTAGCACTTAACCACCTACATCTGTCAGAGTTCTGGCAGAAGAAACTGCCCCTTGGAAGAGGGAGGTGATCAAAGAAGGATGAATGATGGGAGTGAGGAATGGATTAGGGGATCAAAGAGGGCTGCTGGTAAACGGCCAGGGAGCAGGATTACTGGGCCCTGCTGAGAGCTGAAGCCATGGGAGAGATAAGCTCAACAGGAGCAGGAGCTGTAGCTTCTGATAAGGAACTGCTGCTGCTGTTGCTAAGTCGCTGCAGTCGTGTCCGACTCTGTGCGACCCCATAGATGGCAGCCCACCAGGCTCCCCCGTCCCTGGGATTCTCCAGGCAAGAACACTGGAGTGGGTCTGATAAAGAACATCCACTGCCAAACTCCTGCTTGGTTTGGGGAGAACTGAGGGGTAAATACCCTGACTTCTCTCTTCTCTACCTTCTAGTCTCCTGATGGAGTTCTCCTTGGCTGAACTCAGCTGGAAGTTGTGAGACAATGGAGTCAATGGAGCCCTTGTATTCAGATCAGCTTCTAGGCAGAGAGAAGGGCCAGGAAGAATGACAAGATTCAGGCCCATGTTTAACATGTCATTCAGTCATTTATCAATGTTTTCCTCCACCAGGAGGAAGGAACTCTATGAGGGGTTTTTATGTTGCTCCCTGTTGTGTCCCTTGCCACTAGAAGAATGCCTAGGTGTTCACTAAATATTTGTCAAATGAACAGTTTACATTATAAAAATACTTAGTCTATCATATAACAAGAAGTCTGAAAATTGAGCAGTTCCAAGGCAAGTCAATTTGTTGGCTCAAAAAGTCCTGTGAAAGACCAGGTTCTTTCTCTGTTTCATTTGGCTTGTCCTCACTGGAGGGGTCCTCATGGTTCCAGGATGACTGCCACTGCTCCAGTCATCACAGCTGGGTCAGGAGCAGAAGAGGTGAGTTTCTCATCTTACCACTACTTCTGGGTAAAAAACCTCAGAGCCTCCTAGTGATCATGTCCTTATATCACCTCTGAGTTGCATACCTGTTCTTAAATGAATATCTGGCGAGATTAAATAACGATTCCAAATGGTTCTTATTAATCAAGCTCACCCACTAGGGCTGAGAAGAAACCACTTAAATGAAATAAAACTCTGGAAGTGGAAAAATGGAAAGAAGGGATTGTGGAGGCACCCAAGAGGGTATTTAATTCATGGAAAAACCCAAACAGACTCTGAAGGGTCAGGGCTGAGATGCAGGAGGAATGAAGAGAAGGGGCTAGTAAAGCTGGGATGGTAGGTTGTAAGAATAGATTCAGAGTCCACAGAATCCGCTTCAAAGATCCACTGAGCTGTGGGGAAGGACAGGGAGGCCCCTGCCCCTAGTGACAGTATGGTGACCGACTGAACTAAACTGAGGGAGACCTGGGTTTGATCCCTGGGTTGGGAAGATCCCCTGGAGAAGGGAATGGCTATCCACTCCAGTATTCTTGCTGGAGAATTCTACGGAGAGCCTGGTGGGCTACAGTCCATGGGGTTGCAAAGTCAGACCTGACTGAGTAACTAAGCACAGCACAATAGATGATCCTCAGTCTCCCAGGTGGTGCTAGTGGTAAAGAATCTGCCTACCAATGGAGCCACAGGAGACTCAGGTTCTATCTCTGGGTCAGGAAGATCCTTGGAAGAGGAAATGGCAACCCAGAATACTCCAGTATTCTTGCCAGGATAATTCCATGGACCGAGAAGCCTGATGAGCTACAGTCTACAGGGTTGCTCAGAGTTGGACACAACTCAGCACACATCCATAGATGATCCTAACAGATTTCTGGGGAATCTGCCCCAGTACTTGACCCCCACCTTCTCCCAGAAGCTCTGGCTCTGGTTGAAGCTGGAGTTCAGAGCCAAGCAAGAGCTATAGCAAAACGTGACTTCCTCCTTATCTTTGGAGTCATGGCTCATCTCATGGATGCTTCACAATAACTGTAGAAGGGGTTATGGTTAAAACTCCTATCGTTTTAGCAAAGCTAAAGAAAATATAGCCTAAGTAACTGTTCCAAGGTCACACCCCTGACAAGAAGTGGAGGGGAACCTTTTCTTTTCACATTTCATGAAAACCTGTAGAGGAGATGGAGGGAAGGTTAGGCCATGCCCTGACGCCATCCATCTCCCTGTCTGTTGCCAGGCAGTTTGGTGTGGGCAATGACCAGGCCCTATTATGTTGCAAAGAAGAGAGGCATCTAAGTCACAAATTGATCCACATTGATCTATTGATACACAAATAGTTCCTTCACAACCTCCTAGTCGAAAGTGATAGAAATTCAACCATAACTGGTAAGTGAGAAGGTACTGAGTCACAAAACAGCATAGTCCAAAGTTAGTGATGTCTGAAATGGCTGATTCCAGGGGTTAAATCATGGTGCCAGCTCTCCTCTCCTCACAGCTCTGTGTGACCCATGTTAGCTTCTCATGAGGCTCTAGGGCATGCCAAGATCACAGTGGGCTTCCCTCATGTTCCAGACAGCTGGCTCTTTCATAATTCTAATTCTTTTATCCCAGAGAGCAGAAAGTTTGGCAGGGATATCCATAATGTTTTTATTTAACTCATGAATATTATCTAATCACTTTCATATGGTTTTATAACTCCAAACCCACAATTGCTGTATCAATTCTTCTAGTTTACCTACATAGGCATGCATTGCTCATATTTCTATGCTGCATAAGCTCATAAAACTCAAAGGTCCAGAAAAGAGCCTCTGGGACAGTGGCCAAAGGCAGCCCAAGTTTGGGAAAGATGACATCAATGGTGTCATAACACCAGGACTCTAATGGCCATGCTATCCTGAATCATTCGATTGTGCCTGAGGGGAAGATGATCATGCATGCTGATTCTTCAAGAGTCTCTCTAATTATGTTCATCAAATGCCAGCAATTTCACTGTTTTTTGAAGGTCACTTTGCCATTTTCTTATTTCAAATTAAATCATACAAATAAACAGAATTTAGAAAGGGAAGGAACCCTAGCAATTAGGCAGATTCTTTTATGGGTTTCCATAGTTATGAAGATAAAAGCCAAACTCCTGAACATGGCCTGCAAGATCATCCATAGTCTGCTCCATGCCACCCTTTTCAGCCTCTTCTCCTTCTCCCCAACTCTTCCGCCCAGCCCTGCCGGCCCTCATAGGTCCCTTTGTCAACTGTGTCACACTCCCTTCCTACCATCAGGACTAAGCCCTGCCACTGCTGTGCACCCACTGCTTCTCGCCTAGTTATCACCTAATTCTTTTTCAGACCTTAGCTTTACCTGACCTGGCATATCCTTCTCCTCTACACCCACACCCCCCCCACCACACACACAAAATCAGGTCTCCTTCATTGCCCTTTTCTAAGTTGGTAGTTAGTTATCTACTTATATTATATTTTTGTGATGTTTTCCACCAGATTTTAAGTTCTACTGAAGGCAAGGACTGTGGTTGGTTTTGTTCATTCTAATATCTTCAGAGCCTAACATAGAGCTTGGAACAGAATAAGGACTCAAAAAGAATGAGATTGGGTCATTTGTAGAGATGTGGATGGACTCAGAGTCTGTCATACAGAGTGAAGTAAGTCGGGAAGATAAAGACAAATATTGTATACTAGCACAGATATGTGGAATCTAGAAAAGCAAGACAGATGAACCTATTTGCAGGGCAGGAATAGAGATGCGGATATAGAGAAGGGCCATTGTGGGCATGGGAGTATGGGGAGGGTGGGATGAACTGGGAAATTAGGTTTGACATAAATATACTACCACGTGTAAATAGATAGTGGGAACCTGGTATATAGCACAGGAAGCTCAGCTCGGTGTCTGTGGTATTCTAGATGGGTGGGATGGAGGGAAGGTGGAGGAAAGTCCAAGAGGGAGGGGATCTAAATATACATATAGCTGATTCACATTGTTGTATAGCAGAAACTAACACAACAATGTAAAGCAATTAAACTCCAGCAAAAAAAAAACAAAACAAAAAACCTAATTGGATGAATGAACCTTAATCTCCATCTTCCTAGCACGACACATGGTCAAATCCAACAAAAGGCCTCCACCTCCAACAGCTGTGCTGAGACCAGCTGTCTTTCACTATCTCCCCTGTAAACTCCCCAGTCCAAGCCAAAACTCACATCTTGTATTTTGTTAGTTCTCCCATCTGGCCTTCCTGCTTTGGCTCTTGCCCATCCATCCTATTCCACACCATTCCATCTAGTCTTCTCGTGACAACCAAAATGACCTTTCAAATAGCAAATCAACCGAAATCACTTTACTGTCAAAAACTTCCAATGGCTCCTTGGTACAATTAGCATCCTTAGCAAACTACTACACTCTGTAAAGTTCTCTGTATTGTGGCCCCTACTTCTCCATCCTCATCCCCTCCCACTCACCCTCATTCATTTTGTTTCAGAAATGCTGGCTCTCTCTCTGTGCTTTCTCTCTGTGCTTATCAGATTGGACCCATCCTCAGAAGTCTACATCAGTATACACCATCTAGAATATTCCCCCTCAGGGTATTGGTCATTATCTTATTCTCATCAGCGAGGTCTCAATAAGGCCTTTCCTTACCACTCTTATAATGTGCCCTCTACAGGAATGAGGACTCCTGTTCTATCCTATGTATGTCCTTCTTTTACATTTTTTATTTTAGAAAGTTCTCTAAAGTTGTGATATTGTGCTTTGCTGCTATGAAAAGGCCACTGGACACTTCAGTGATTACTTGATGTAAACCACAGCTACAAACCACAGCACAATGGAGCCTCTGCTGAGAAAGTCTTCTATCCCAACCTTCATGATTTGAAACTTTTCTTAATTGCTGGAACCCTCTCCCTCTGTCACCTGCTGCTCAGAGGATTAAGAAAACTTCACATTATATCCATTCTTTGACTTAGAACAATGCCTAACACACAACAGGTATTCAATGCATAATCTAGATAAAGGATAGATTTGGTCCAAACTCCTATATTTTGAAAGAGAAAGCTGGGTTTTAAGTCATAGATTACAGGATGGATAGAGAAGGGTAATTGACAATATGTCTAAATATAAGCTAGATATCCCCCACTTAGAATAAATATTTCCAAAACTTGTGAATTAGGAAAAGCTAATCTTCTTTTTGCCACTAGAAAAAAAAAGGAATATAGATTTTATTATTGATATGGATGTGTGGATTCTCAGAATTTAACATTAATATGTAAATATCCACTTAGACTTTTCAAAATTCTGTATGTTATGCTGACACTTGGCAGAAGGCTTAGTACAACACTGGATACAGCACTTTGAGGCCTTGGGAGTTATTTCTTGGTGAATGTATGATTCATTTTCACTTTTCAGATAAGACTTATAGCTATTGATATCAAACATGTACTTTTTGGGGGGTTTCCTTGGTGGCTCAGATGGTAAAGAATTTGATGCAATTCAGGAAACCTGGGTTTGATCTCTGGGTTGTGAAGGTCCCTTGGAGAAGGGAATGGCTACCCATTCCAGTATTCTTGCCTGGAGAATCCCATGGACAGAGGAGCATGGTAGGCTACAGTCCATGGGGTCTCAAAAAGTCAGACACGACTGAGTGACTGACACTTTTACTTTTCATACCTGTGATTTAACTAGTGTTTTATTTTCAGCTCTCATCTCTAACATAATCTTTAATTGAAGTTCATTTAATATAAACTAATATAAATAAAGGACAAAAATAGTATGGAACTATCAGGAACAGAAATTATTAAGAAGTGGCAAGAATACACAGAAGAACTGTACAAAAAAGATCTTCATGACCCAGATAATCATGATGGTGTGATCACTCACACTCACCTAGAGCCAGAGGTCCTGGAATGTGAAGTCAAGTGGGCCTTAGGAAGCATCACTATGAACAAAGCTAGTGGAGGTGATGGAATTCCAGTGGAGCTATTTCAAATCTAAAAAGATGATCCTGTTACAGTGATGTACTCATTATGCTGGCAAACTTGGAAAACTCAGCAGTGGCCACAGGACTGGAAAAGGTCAGTTTTCATTCCAATCCCAAAGAAAGGCAATGCCAAAGAATGCGCAAACTACCACACAATTGCACTCATCTCACATGCTAGTAAAGTAATGCTCAAAATTCTCCAAGCCAGGCTTCAGCAATACATGAACCGTGAACTTTCAGATGTTCAAGCTGGTTTTGGAAAAGGCAGTGGAACCAAAGATCAAATTGCCAACATCCATTGGATCATGGAAAAAGCAAGAGAGTTTCAGAAAAACATCTATTTCTGCTTTATTGACTATGCCAAAGGCCTGGACTGTGTGGATCACAATAAACTGTGGAAAATTCTGAAGGAGATGGGAATACCAGAACACCTAACCTGCCTCTTGAGAAACCTATATGCAGGTCAGGAAGCAACAGTTAGAACTGGACATGGAACAGCAGACTGGTTCCTAATAGGAAAAGGAGAACATCAAGGCTGTATATTGTCCACCCTGCTTATTTAACTTATATGCAGAGTACATCATGAGAAACGCTGGCCTAGAGGAAGCACAAGCTGGAGTCAAGACTGCTGGGAGAAATATCAATAACATCAGATATGCAGATGGCACCTCCCTATGGCAGAAAGTGAAGAACTAAAGAGCCTCTGGATGAAAGTGAAAAAGCAGAGTGAAAATGTTGCCTTAAAGTTCAACATTCAGAAAACTAAGATCATGGCATCCGGTCCCACCACTTCATGGCAAATAGATTTGGAAACAGTGGAAACTGGCTGACTTTGTTTTTTCTGGGCTCCAAATTCACTGCAGATGGTGACTGCAGCTGTGAAATTACAAGACACTTACTCCTTGGAAGGAAAGTTATGACCAACCTAGATAGCATATTGAAAAGCAGAGACATTACTTTGCCAACAAAGGTCTGTCTAGTCAAGGCTATGATTTTTCCAGTAGTCATGTATGTATGTGAGAGTTGAACTATAAAGAAAGCTGAGCACTGAAGAATTGATGCTTTTGAACTGTGGTGTTGGAGAAGACTCTTAAGAGTCCCTTGGATTGCAAGGAGATCCAACCAGTCTATTCTAAAGGAGATCAGTCCTGGGTATTCATTGGAAGGACTGATTTTGAAGCTGAAACTCCAATACTTTGGCCACCTGATGTCAATAGCTGACTCACTGGAAAAGACCCTGATGCTGGGAAGGATTGGGGGCAGGAGGAGAAGGGGACGACAGAGGATGAGATGATTGGATGGCATCACCGACTCAGTGGACATGGATTTGGGTGGACTCCAGGAGTTGGTGATGGACAGGGAGGCCTTGTGTGCTGTGGTTCATAGGGTCGCAAAGAGTTGGACATGACTGCGACTGAATTGAACTGAATATAGAGTTATCATTTTAAAGCAAATTCTCACTTAAATTACTTCA
Organism: Bubalus kerabau; assembly: GCF_029407905.1. Classification (NCBI taxonomy): domain Eukaryota; kingdom Metazoa; phylum Chordata; class Mammalia; order Artiodactyla; family Bovidae; genus Bubalus; species Bubalus kerabau. The sequence continues at coordinate 9,859,016 of NC_073645.1, forward strand.
GTCAGAAATTATATCATTATTTCCCTTCATGTGTGAAAGTGTGAAATTGTTAATTTCTCAGTCATGTCTGACTCTTTATGACCCCATGGACTGCAGCACACCAGGCTTCCCTGTCCATCAGCAACTCCTGGAGTTTACCCAAACCCATGTCCATTGAGTCAGTAATGCCATACATCCATTTTATGCTCTGTGGTCCCCTTCTCCTCCCGCCTTCAATCTTTCCCAGCATCAGAGTCTTTTCTAATGAGTCAGTTCTTTGCATCAGGTGGCCAAAGTATTGGAGCTTCAGCTTGAGCATCATTCCTTCCAATGAACACCCAGGACTGACCTCCTTTAGAATGGACTGGATGGATCTCTTTGCAGTCCAAGGGACTCTCAAAAGTCTTCTCCAACACCACAGTTCAAAAGCATCAATTCTTTGGTGCTCAGCTTTCTTCACAGTCCAACTGTCATATCCATACATGACCACTGGAAAAACCATAGCATTGACTAGACAGACCTTTGTTGGCAAAGTAATGTCTCTGCTTTTCAATATGCTATCTAGGCTGGTCATAACTTTCCTTCTAAGGAGTAAGCGTCTTTTAATTTCATGGCTGCAGTCACCATCTGCAGTGATTTTGGAGCCCCCAGAAATAAAGTCTGACACTGTTTCCACTGTCTCCCCATCTATTTGCCATGAAGTGATGGGACCAGATGTCATGATCTTAGTTTTCTGAATGCTTAGCTCTAAGCCAACTTTTTCACTCTCTTCTTTCACTTTCATCGAGAGGCTTTTTAGTTCCTCTTCATTTTCTGCCATAAGGGTGGTGTCATTTGCATATCTAGATTATTGACATTTTTCCCGGCAATCTTGTTTCCAGCTTGTGCTTCTTCCAGTTCAATGTTTCTCATGATGTACTCTGCATATAAGTTAAAAAGCATGGTGCATACAGCCTTGATGTACTCCTTTTCCTATTTGGAACCAGTATGTTGTCCCATGTCCAGTTTTAACTGTTGCTTCCTGACTTGCATATAGGTTTCTCAAGAGGCAGGTCAAGTGGTCTGGTATTCCCATCTGTTTCAGAATTTTCCACAGTTTATTGTGATCCACAAAGCTATGGCTAAAAAAGAGAACAATGTTCTGAAAAATACTGATAACTGTCTTTCTGGATCCTAAAGTAGTAACATTCTCAGGGGAAATTCTTACCTCTTCCAAATACCCCAGACACAAATATAAGACCTCTTAATGGAGAACAGGATCACCAAACAATTTGATCAGTCAAAAACAATGCTAATTAGGTAGGCAACAAATAAGGTATTTCTTAGCCCAGGACTCTTCCTCTACTTAGTAAAATTCTGCCCATTAGTTATGTCTGAACTGAGATTATGTAAGGCTGTTAAGAAAGATAACAGCTGATCATTATGACAACATGACACCTTCTACCTAGTTATTCTTGAATGCTGGTGGTTTGGAATCTGAGGTCTTATGTAAATCTATTGTGGAATCAGTGATCACACTTGTAAACCACAGGTTTTTGCCTTCTTTTTCTCAGCCTGTGATCATCAATGATTTCATCAAAGAACTAATCCTCTACGAACAACCGACAACAATATTTCCAGTGCATATCAGTCAGTTCAGTTCAGTCGCTCAGTCATGCCTGACTCTTTGTGACCCCATGGACTGCAGCACACCAGGCCTCCCTGTCCATCACCAACTCCCAGAGTTTACCCAGACTCATGCCCATTGAGTCAGTAATGTCATCCATCCATCTTATCCTCTGTCATCCCCTTCTCCTCCTGCCTTCAATATTTCCCAGCATCAGGGTCTTTTCTAATGAGTCAGTTTTTTGCATCAGGTGGCCAAAGTATTGGAGTTTCAGCTTCAACATCAGTCCTTCCAATGAACGTTCAGGACTGATCTCCTTTAGGATGGACTGGTTGGCTCTCCTTGCAGTCCAAGGGACTCTCAAGAATCTTCTCCAACACCACAGTTCAAAAGCATCAATTCTTCGGCACTCAGCTTTCTTTATAGTTCAACTCTCACATCCATGGCACAGAGGTTAGAAGTGTCTGCCTGCAATGTGGGAGACCTGGGTTTGATCCCTGGGTCAGGAAGGTCCCCTGGAGAAGGAAATGGCAATCCACTCCAGTATTCTTGCCTAGAGAATCCCATGGATGGAGGAGCTTCGTGGGCTGCATTCCATGGGGTCACAAAGAGTTGGACACGACTGAGTGACTTCACTCACATCCATACACGACTACTGGAAAAACCATAGCCTTGACTAGACAGACCTTTGTTGACAAAGTAATGTCTCTGCTTTTTAATATGCTGTCTAGGTTAGTCATGACTTTCCTTCCAAGAAGTAAATGTCGTTCAATTTCATGGGTGCAGGGCATATACATTGTCATAAATGGGCCATTTCCCTTTTATGGAACAATAACTGTCAAGAGGACTTGTTCTGTTATGAAATGCTTTCTTAGATAATATCTAACCTCATTAAGGCAAATTTTTTTTGTATCCTCCTTCTTATCCTTTAGAGATAAATTCCTTATACCACCACTCACAAATTAACCAGAACACCAAAAGAACAAATCAAAGCATGGAACACTTTTTATAACCATTTCCGTTCCTCAAACCACCACTACCCTGTTACCATCCAACTGGACATCTGGGGTACACATTTCTCTACCATACATTTTTTTTTCCTATTTCAATACGACACTTCACTTTACATTCAGGATAGTTTCTTACTTTACTTCTAAAACTTCCCCCCATTTCTTGGGCTGAACAACAACTTTACTCCAAAGCTTCTCAAACTAACCTGTAAAACCTCCCTTATCAACCCTTAAGTTTGCATTCATATGGAATCTAGAAAAATGGTATTGATGAACCTATTTGCAGAGAAGGAATGGAGATGTAGATATAGAGAACAGAGTTGTAGACACAGTGGGAGAAGGAAAGAGTGGGACAAATGGAGAAAGCAGCATCAACATATGTACAGTAGCATGTGTAAAACAGGTAGCTGGTTAGAAGTTGCTATATAACACAGGAAGCCCAGCCTGGCACTGTGTGATCACCTAGAGGGGTGGGGTTGGGGGCGGGTAGGAAGGCTCAAGAGGGAGATGATATGTGTATAATTATGGCTTATTTGCATTATTGTACAGCAGAAACCAACAGAACATTGAAAAGCAATTTTCGGGAGGGGGAGGATGATTTGGGAGAATGGCATTAAAACATGTACAATATCATATAAGAAACGAATCGCCAGTCCAGGTTCGATGCAGGATACAGGAAGCTTGGGGCTGGTGCACTGAGATGACCCAGAGGGATGGTACGGGGAGGGAGGAGAGAGGGGGTTTCAGAATGGGGAACACGTGTACGCCAGTGGCGGATGCATGTTGATGTATGGAAAAACCAATACAATATTGTAAAGTAAAAAAAAATAATAATAATTAAAAAAAAAAATCCTGAACTTTGGGTCCAGATGAGAGATACCCTAACAAGGATTAACTTCATCCAGCATCATTAATTTGTGTCTTCTATAAATAAGACACTACACTTAACACTGAGGCCTCAAAGATACACAAGACACAGTTTCTAACCTGACAGGTAGCACAGCATTGTGGTTAAACAGATAGGTACTAGAGCCACACTGCCTGGTTACAATCCCAGCGCTGGAACCCTGAACAAGTCACTTACCCTTCCTGTGCAGCTTCCTTTTCTGCAAAGTAAAAATCACACCTCCATAAGCAGACTGTTGATAGTTACAAACTGCAGGGCCTGCCACACTGTAAATACCATATACCTGCAAATATTATTTTCAGGGGAACTTGGTGTAAAAAGACAGAATTGTATACAGGAAATTTATCATACATAATACACAGCTTTCCCCAGACCAGTAGTGATTCCCTGCTGGATGGCAAAGAAGGGCTTTCCAAGCAGAGGGAACAGTATTTTAAAAGTCACAGAGAAGTGAGTACAGGCAGTTAACACAGAGAACAGTAAAGTCAGAGTGACTGAACCTTAAACTCAGCTGGGTTGAAGTGCATTTATCCTTATCAGGTCATTTTCTAACTCTAATACTATTAATCCAGTGACCCTCAAACTCCCTGCACAACCTGAATTTTCCTGTCTTTTTTTTTTTTTTTAATCATTGTCTTCTATCTCAAAAAATCAAAACAGTAAACCTCATTCCCGACCTGATTTTGCATTCTAATTCACAGCTTTTATTGTTTAGTTGCTAAGTTGTGTCTGACTCTTCTGCAACCCATGGCCACCAGGCTTTTCTGTCCATGGGGTTTTCCAGGCGGGAAATATTGGAATGGGTTGTCATTTCCTTCTCCACATTCAGAGATATCCCTAATTAAATCTCTAGAAGGAATACAGGAATAGATCCTAAAGTGTCAAAACTGGAGGTGTAGCAAACACAAGCACACACTTTGCCTTCCTGCACATTTCACCAGGACAACCAACATGCTGGTCCAGCAAGGTGCCTGTGGGAAGGAAGGACGATGCCAGATTCCCATCCTCAGAGTCATCATCCCAGTCCCAAGGGACATCATTCCACTGAGGGTCAGAACGCCAGGCTCACAGAGCCCCCAGAGTCCCCAGACACCTTAGTAAAATCCAAATACAGACAGAAAATATATGTTTTTAAATCAAACCCAGAAATCTAAGACTTCTGGATAGAGAACCTGCCTATCATTGGTCCTCAAGGCACTAAGCCTGAGGACCAAAGCTATTTAAGAAAGAAAGAGTTGAAGTCTCAAGTAGAAGTCTGTGCCACCTCCACCACTGAGGAGCTGTGTCTATGCAGCAGCTGTTCCTTGGCACATTCTGTGATGTCAAAACAGCCCTGAGGAAACAGGCCTCACTTGTCTGTCAAACTGTTTATTAAATGCTTTCACCTTGAACTTGGCCTTTTGCAGCTCCATGATTCCTTCTAACTACTAGGCACTTAAGCTCTGTCCTTGATGGCGCTATCAGGATCCTGTCTCTACGGAGGTACCCATTTGTACTTGAAACCCAGGGATTGCTTTATAAGTCAGCCTGACCCCCCTGGATAGGATAGATACCCTGACTTACAAATCAGCCTTGCTTTACCTAAGTTGTGGGGCTAATTCTCACTAGCTTCCATGCTAATGAAAAAAAAAAAAAAAAGATCAGTGTAAAATTCCTAGAGGCAAGAAGTCCTAGGACTGTGTGACTTACCTTAAAAAATTCATTTATGACTTGTAGTGGGATGTATCAAGCCAATAGGCTGGATGGGAGTTGAAATTAACATTCTCTGCATGGGCCTAGATGTAGCTTCTTAAAGGAACTAATGGGATTGTCACCATGATAAACAGGAGTTACTGGCAGCTTTGCATCCTCAAGGGTTCCAAAAGACCAAGGACAGCCATAATTCCATCTGCTGTGTCCCTTGCTCAATGCAACCCATTAAAAATATCATGAAATCTCTTTAGTGGATTATAAGCAGCTTTGTTTTAGTGGAATAGACAATATCAAATGTATCACACATAGTAAAGAAAAACATAATTTACAAAAGTTTTGTCTGTGTATGTGTGTGAATACATATGTGCATACTAGGCCCCAGTAAAATGTGTATTCCTTACTACACAAACACTATTTTGATAATGTAAGTATTTTTCTTTCTTTACAAAAGTCATGATAGATATCTTCAGAGTAGGTAGATCATTATTTCTATATGAGCTAACTTTTACGAGCTTTACTATCCTTAATAAAAACACTAGTATTGTGTGTTTTTTCTTTCATGTTTGAATTATTTCACTTTTGTAAAGGTGTATAGAAAGTACTGACTCTTCTTTAAAAGGACGTATAATCCACATTTCGCAAACGGCACTTTGAGTTCATCTCTTAGTTTTCTCTTTTGGCTCTCCGGTCTTAGTCCTTCAATCCTCCACCCCACCATTCCTATAGTCTGACAAAATGCAATCATTTTCATTTACCTTTTTGTGCATCTAAGAAACCAATTTTCCAAACTCATGTTTTGCAGTCCCTATAGTACAATAAAACTGTTATAAGCTTTTGTTCAACTAATACTGAATTCTGGTTTCCTTCTCTGAATCTCAAACATTTCTGAGGTCTTTGTGCCTTTGGTGGCCAGATCACATCATTATCCTTTAAGCCTCTCAAATACCTTCAGAGTTTATAATTTAAAGACAGCTGTTGACCCAGCAGTCACTGTCTAGACTAACTGAATCCTCACCCTAAATATCAGACAAAGGAGGGGAAAACCTAGGCTCAGATTCCATAAATGCTTGGGTTTGGTTTGATGTTTCACTGAGATCTTCAATGACATCATTCTAAATGGATTTTAAACCTCTGCTTTCACTTTCAGAGGTTTCTGATGCAAACATATTCATACAACTCAGTGAGTAAGAGCTATCCTAAGGCAGACATACAAAATGCCAAAAAATCTCTACAAAGAATAGTTCATTCAGATCCATTCATTCACAGCAGAATAAAACTGTTTACAGAGTAGACAGGCAGGCATTCCCATCGCACATAATTAAACTATAACTCAACTTTAACAATTTGATCTATAAAGGCAATTAGCTTCAGCAGAACTTGGAAATTGTTTGCCCTAACAGATTATAAGATGTGTCATGGAGAAGCATACAATTGAGTCTCTCAGAGTCACTATCTAAAGTATAAATAATGTTTTGAAGTTTCAACTAAAAGAAATGCTGTACTCAAAAAAGAAAAATAAAGATTAATCAGTTTCTCATGAACCCTATAACAAAAAGAGTGGAGTGAATCAAAAGTATGTGCAATTCACTCAATATTTTACTTCTTTAGAATTTTAAACATTCCATACTTTTCTTCGAGAAGATGCTATTTAGTTTAAAGGGCATTTTGAGTCATTGAGGATGAGATAAAAGAGAAAGCAGAGAGGATTTAGGTTACACAAGGGAGGAAAGTGCTCCTTATGCATCAGAGGATTCTGTTCTCAATGCAAGGATATTTTGTTTCTGTCTAGACTGGTTTGAGAACGGGGTTGTTCACAGACAAGGTGGTAGAATTCATTCTACAATCCTGTCCCCTTTAGTACCCCATGTAACCATTTGGTGACAGTGCACTGGAGTGCTTCTCAATAACTGTGAGACAGAAGAAGAAAAGCTTCTTCCAGAATGTGAAATTAATGTGTTTACTACTAATCTCTAAAGTAATACACAAAATATTTTATAACTAATACCTAAAGTAATACATAAAATAATGAAAACTACTACCTGAAAAGCACTAACCAATCGGAAAGGGCACAGGCTGCGGCAGGATCCTGGAGAGGCTCCTGGGTTGTGGGGAGGTTTAGGGGCCCAGAAATGATCTGGGGAAAGCATTTTACTAATCAATTCAGTAGGTAGGGCTTCCCAGGTGGCACTAGTGGTAAAGAACCCACCCCCCAATGCAAGGAGACCTAAGAGAGGTGGGTTTGATCCCTGGGTCAGGAAGAAGGCCTGGAGGAGGAAAAGGCAACCCACTCCAGTATTCTTAGCTGGGAAATCCACTGGACAGAAGGGCCTGGTGGGTTGCCTTCTATGGGGACGCAAAGCAGTTGGACATGACTTAGCAACTAAACAACAACAACAAACTGTTTCTTTTGGCCTTTATTTCCTTAGACAGACTTATATGTCAAGTAGAATGTATATTAAGTTGGTATGTTTTTCTCTTGTTTATTTGTCTTTGTCAGTTTAATTTTCATGCCCAGCAAGTGACCTTAAGAGGATTTAGGAAAACTTTTCCTTCTCTACATAGCTGAAAGAGTGAAATGAACACAGTTAAGTATTCTTGCCTGGAGAATCCTCATGGACAGAGGAGCCTGGTTGGCTACAGTCCATGGGGTCACAAAGAGTCAGATCTGATGGAGCGACTAGGCACAAAGGAAAAAAAAAAAAAAAACATATTAGGAGGGGTATGCTTAGTGATAGAACGTAGAGAAGGCGCGTGACACGTGCAGGCTAGGTGGAGATCACAGATCTGAGGGTGATGGATTTTGTGGTCTTCAGAGAGAGAGGTGCTGCTCTCAGCAGGTATATTTTAACCTGCCTCGGCCCCCAGAATCAAATACACTTTTAGACGAGCCACTTCCCTTGGCTTTAAATGAACATGCAACCTTCTCATTAGATTGTCTGCTTCCCAGGCGCCTTGACAATCAGGAGGGAGAGAGTCTGATGCAAAAGGTGTACATTACAGTTACATCAGGATGAGACCCCCACACACCAGAAAGTACTAGGCTTGCATTTGGGTCTATATATTAAATTTCAGGTAAAAGTTGGAGTACTAGAAGTATGCTGGATACAGATATAAGATCTGGTTTCTTTTCCTGCCAGGATGAAGCGCAGATTCTATGTATGGTAAAATTCAACAGAGCCCACCATCCTCTGATCTCCGTAATGACTTGCCTTCTTACTCCTACCTTCAGGTTCCTGTACCCACAGGAGGCATCATGGTATTTCTGCAGACATTCACTATTATAAAGAAGAACCAGGACTTTTGTCATCTTAACATTCAGAGGGCTTTTACCGACTTCATGGAAGCATGTCTAATGCAGCCAGTGTCGTGAGCACAGATTTACAGAATTCGGTTGCTGTGGAAACCCTGATGGTTAGTTTATTTGCATTTACATGGGACCACAGTGGTTGAGGCTGCCTTCCAGCCTGTTTATTTTCCTATTTTCCTCCGCAATGGAGAGAAAGGAATTGTTTTTAAAAGAAATGATTGGTTGCAATTCTGCTAATTCTCCAGACCACAATATGATTCAAAATTTTATAATAACTATAAAAATTCACTTCTACACTCCAGTATTAACTCACATCATCAAAAATAATAGCTACTATTAATTTAGGACTTGCTACATGCCAGACAATATGTGAAGGACATCTCAATCGGGACAATGATGCAGTAAGGTCTTATAATTTTCACTTTCCTACAACGAAATGGAAACTTGGACAGGCTGAATGCTTTTTCCAAAATCACCCAGTAAGTAAACTTTAAAGGCAGAATGTGAATCCAAGTTTGCTTTAGAAAGCCCAAACTTACAGTCTGACTTCCTGCTAATTTTACAGACAATTTTCCTTAATTCAAAAAAGAAAGGAAACACACACACACACTGGTAGTAGGAATCCTAGGAAGACTGCTGCTGCTGCTGCTGCTAAGTCGCTTCAGTCGTGTCCGACTCTGTTCGACCCCATAGACGGCAGCCCACCAGGCTCCCCCCTCCCTGGGATTCTCCAGGCAAGAACACTGGAGTGGGTTGCCATTTCCTTCCCCAATGCATGAAAGTGAAAAGTGAAAGTGAAGTCGCTCAGTCGTGTCTGACCCTCAGCGACCCCATGGACTGCAGCCTCAAACACAAATGGAGAACTTGAAGTCTTGAACTTCATGGCAGTGTACGCAAGTCTCTCATAAGAAACTGACTCCTAAAACACTGCTATAATCCTACCAAACTCAGGCTTAAAAACTTGACTGCTTTAAGCTTCTCAATGGCATAACATTTAAGCTCCTTGTTGTGGCATTTAAGCCCCTCTGCAATCTGGCGCTGGTTGAAATACCTCCTCTGTCCCTCTCCACTCCAGTCATCCCAGACCCTTAGCTGTCTTCCAGATCTCTTTTCACTTGTATGCTTAGCATCTGCTATTGCCCCTCAGCCTGGAATGCTCTTTCATTACCGTCTCTACTTATAAAGCCTTCATTTCTGATAAGCTTCTCCCTTGAGTCTCAAAATAGAAAGGCCTTCTTTATTTGCATCTTAAAAGTGCACCCTCTAACTTTTTACCTTTTATTTTTGTTCAGTATTTATGTGTCTATCTTATCCCCAAAGGGCTTCCCTGGTGGGTTAGCAGTAAAGAATCTGCCTGCAATTCAGAAGCCGGAGGAGACGTGGGTTCACTCCCTGGATCAGGAAGATCCCCTAGAGAAGGGCATGGCAACCCATTTTTGCCTGGCAGGCTACAGTCCATGGGGTCGCAAAGAGTTGGACACAACTGAAGCGTCTTCGCACACATGCTTCTCCCCAAATGAGAATGTGCTGTGCTTAGTTGCTCAGCCGTGTCCGACTCTTCAAACAGAATCCACAAATTTTTTATCTTCCTTCTTCAACTATAGCCACCACAAAGCCTTTTGCTAAGAAAGGGGTCAAAAAATAGTTAAACTGAATTAACTTAAATTTACACTGAAGTACTGCTTGTTTTGCACTATTTTTAAAACACAGATACCTTTGACAGAGAGTACTCTGTCATTCAGCTTTGCAAAACCATTCACAAATTAATTTTACTAACACATACTTTACAATGTACAAAGAACTTTCATATATATTAACTTGGATCATTACAAGGAGTCCTTTGGATAGTTAGTAAAAACTTCATTATTATCTCCATTTTTCAGATGAGGGCAAAACTAGAAATATTTAGTCAATTTGCAAAGTAATTCTGTAGCAGCTACAATGCTTAGCACCTGCCTGAGCTATTTTATTCCCTGAATGCTTGAGATGAAACACAGAGTTGTTTCTTACAGGTGTTTAGGAGTTTATGAGCAACCAAAAATGGGAACGAGTTTATTTCCAAACCTGTGTATTTGGAGAAGAAATTCATAGGCAATAGCTTTGTATCTGTATCATTGGATGCATTTGGCCCCATAAACAGAATTGCCATGTAATCCTTTATTTTAAATTGGTTAAAATGCATTTATACTGTAATATTCATTTTACTTTTTAAACAACATCTCTGGGATCTAGTTAACCTTTTCTGACTGACCTGGGTCCATCATTATTTACATCAGTTACTGTCCTAAGCCACAGCATAGCCCTGTGGGATAGCTAAGGCATGCAGGGCAGGTGATTTTACACAGCCACCCCACCTGCTCCCACCCAGTGACTGACCTTTAGTAGATCTCTTGGAGAAGGCAATGGCACCCCACTCTAGTACTCTTGCCTGGAAAATCCCACGGACGGGGGAGCCTGATAGGCTGCAGTCCATGGGGTCGTGAAGAGTCGGACGAGCGACTTCACTTTCACTTTTTACTTTCATGCATTGGAGAAGGAAATGGCAACCCACTCCAGTGTTCTTCCCTGGAGAATCCCAGGGACAGGGGAGCCTGGTGGGCTGCCGTCTATGGGGTCGCACAGAGTCGGACACGACCGAAGCGACTTAGCAGCAGCAGCAGCAGTAGATCTCTTGTTTCTTTTTTCTTTTTTCTTTTTTTTTTGCTGCCAAACCATTAGATCTGACTTCTCTGTACCTTAAATATCATATCACTGCTACTGCTGCTGCTAAGTCGCTTCAGTCCTGTCCAACTCTGTGTGACCCCATAGACGGAAGCCCACCAGGCTCCCCCCTCCCTGGGATTCTCCAGGCAAGAACACTGGAGTGGGTTGCCATTTCCTTCTCCAATGCATGAAAGGGAAAAGTGAAAGGGAAGTCACTCAGTCATGTCTGACTCTTAGTGACCCCATGGACTGCAGCCCACCAGGCTCCCCCGCCCATGGGATCATATCACTAGCAGCATCTTAATCTGCCAAGCTCCAAATATTACCATTTCAGTAAACAAATGAGTGGATTAGACACTACACTAGGAGATGGGCATACACTGGGAGATGAATAAGACATGCCTTGTAAGAGTCTGCAGTGCAGAAGGGGGCAGAAGTGAAATCATGAGACTGTATAATTTCAAAATAATATAGAAGTGCTTTGTCAGATGTATTTACAGCATGAAAGGCTTGGTGGCATGGGGTGCAGAGAATGACTCCCAGAAAAGTTAGTGGCTGATCTGAACCTTGATGTATGAATAAGAACTTGCCAGATGACAGGGGAGCTGTTGGGATAGAAGAAAAGAAGGGCAAATGCTTAGGAGTATAAAACAGCAGGGTTTGCACAGAGAATAACTAACTTCTCAGTAGTACTAGAGCCAAGTTTACACAGCAAGAGGCAGAACCTGAGACTTGAGGGGTACAAAGGTGGCCCTCGGGAATATGACATCTTTAACTTTATTTCAGGGATGATAGAAACTACCGGTGGAATTTAAACAAAGGAACAGTATGGGGTCAGGACAAAAATTCAGAGAGAAAAACTTGGAGCCAGATACGCATAGCTTCTCAAGCATTTTTCTGAACAAACATGAATTCCTCGAAAACGAATGTGATTCAATAGATGATGAGTGAATATAGCAGGAATAGCATTAATCTGGAATAATTTCTTGCAGGAAAGATGCCTGAGGATACATGCTGCCCATGTGTCTAGCAGAAAGTTAGATATCCTGTTTCTAATCACCTGTAGGATGGAAAACCATAACTGAGTAAGCCATACAGCTTCTAACTTGAGCTGTTCATTAACATCACTATGGAGGTTTTAAGAGTCCTGATACCTAGAATTCTACCAAAAATATTAAATTAGATCCCCTAGAGCTAAGATGAGTCCTCACTAAAGTTCTCCAAAGTTCAGCCGCAGCTAAGCACCCTAACACTAGAGTACCAGGTTCAGACTTAAGACTAATAAAGAACCTTCTTTCCAGTAAAGCACATGACTGTGATATTCCTGGATTTTACTCTATTTTGACACAGGAAATAGGCATGTTTTTGAAGGCATGGCTCAACTGTTGCTTTCTCTAAGAAGCCTTCTCTAGGGGGCTTTAGAAGCTATTCCATTTCTAATAGTACTTTTCTTTCATGTTTATTGTGATGTTGGTGGAAAGGAGGGCTATCAGTCTAAACAAAAGATCAGATAAGATGAAGTCAGACTATACTGGGAAGAAAATCTGGTATTTGCAAACATTTAAATGCAAGGTAAAAAATAAATAAATAAAAAGAGGTCTAGTATGTTGACGACCAACCATGGAAGAGCTCTTCTACTCTAAGATACTGATGCATCAAGCTTTCTGATTTCTCTGAAGAACAGGACATAATATGCAGGTATCAATTTCTACAGCACATGTTAGCAGTCCAGTGGAAAACAAGAAACATCACCTTGGATCACAGACCACACTGTTTAAACAAGCTTCATAAGTGTTCTATTCTTAACAGCGGTCATAATTTGTAGGATTCATGAAGGTTTCAAGTCATGGCCTTGCAAATAGCAAGGGTCCTGTATACAATTCTATTTATTTTTTAATCTGGAAGTTTTAATCTGTATGTTGTTGTTTAGTCACTAAATTGTGTTTGACACTTTTGTGACCCCATGGACTGTAGCCCGCCAGAATCCTCTGCCCATGGGATTTTCCAGGCAAGAATACTGGAGTGGGTTGCCTTTTCCTTCTCTGAGGGATCTTTTCAACCTAGGGATTGAACCTGAGATGCCTGCATTGGCAAGAAGACTCTTTACCAATGAGTCACCAGGGAAGTTCTTTAATCTGTATAGCGAGTTTTAAAACAAGACAGATTAAATCTAGAAATTGTTTCAAATGTTTATGTCATATTTTAACACTATCACTCATTTCTAGGAAACCCCTACCAAGCATAAGGAGGTTATGCTGCTGCTGCTAAGTCACTTCAGTCGTGTCCAACTCTGTGCAACCCCATAGACGGCATCCCACCAGGCTCCCCCGTCCCTGGGATTTTCCAGGCAAGAGTACTGGAGTAGGTTGCCATTGCCCTCTCTAATGTATGAAAGTGAAAAGTGAAAGTGAAGTCTCTCAGTCGTGTCCGACTCTTAGCGACCCCAGGGACTCCAGCCTACCAGGCTCCTCCGTCCATGGGATTTTCCAGGCAGGAGTACTGGAGTGGGGTGCCATTGCTGCACTAATATTCTGGAATCATGGATAGTGATGTGGGTTTATGTAGTGTTAAATTCTGTAACTAGTCATTAATGTTTAAAATATCAAAACCAATTCTGAGCGGGCACTCAAACTTTGCAGAAGAAAACATACCTTAGGGCAAAAATAAATTAAACTTTGGAAAAATACATCTGTGATCTATTTAACATAGGTACAGGATTACAAGGAGCCCATAGTAAATCGTAGGCACAAGTTCTATGTATACCTTCTATGTAAAATGTATAACATTTCCCTTCCCTTCCCTTCTAGACATTATGCTTAAAGGGCTGCCCTGAAGTGGAGATGATAATAAATGTTTTTTTAAAAATGGTCTATCTTCAGAGGAGGAAGGCCAAGGAAAAGAGACTTATGGAAAGGTAATCAGTTGGTTTAACTTTGAGTATAGTACATGAGAGACACAGAGCTTGTTGCAGATTAAAGACTCTCAGGGTTGTAGGGTTCTGTTCTCAAAACATGTATGCTGAACATAACAAGATGTGAAAATATGCACCACACACATCTGAAAAGTAGGAAAGTAAAAATCTTACAGAACTGTTAATTATAAGAACATGGGTGACCTGAGTATTCTGTGGACAATCTCCAGCTGTCATGCTAGGAATAATAACCCTCAACAAGAAAAGTAAAAACATGGTTAACTTTTGGTAATGAAATGTGAAGATATAAGAGTTTTGGCTTAAAAATGTCCTATTTGGCAAAACCAATGCTTTGGAGTTGTTTAATGTCAACCTAGTTTAAAAAGTCAGCTTAAGGGCCATGTGTTGCAAAGCAGAAAGTTACCATCATAGACTTACAGGATACAGATTGAATTATTGCCTTCTCCTCATCCCATTCCCTCAATTGTTTATATCTATGTACCCAGACCTATACGTCAAGGCTTTATATTGTCACCCTGCTTATTTAACTTATATGCAGAGTACATCATGAGAAATGCTGGGCTGGAAGAAGCACAAGCTGGAATCAAGATTGCCAGGAGAAATATCAATAACCTCAGATATGCAGATGACACCAGCCTTATGGCAGAAAGTGAAGAGGAACCAAAAAGCCTCTTGATGAAAGTGAAAGAGGAGAGTAAAATACTTGGCTTAAAGCTCAGCATTCAGAAAACTAAGATCATGGCATCTGGTCCCATCACTTCATGGGAAATAGATGGGGAAACAGCGGAAACAGTGTCAGACTTTATTTTGGGGGGCTCCAAAATCACTGTAGATGGTGACTGCAGCCATGAAATTCAAAGACGCTTACTCCTTGGAAGGAAAGTTATGACCAACCTAGATAGCATATTGAAAAGCAGAGACGTTACTTTGCCAACAAAGGTCCATCTAGTCACCCTATGGTTTTTCCATTGGTCATGTATGGATGTGAGAGTTGGACTGTGAAGAAAGCTGAGGGCCGAAGAACTGATGCTTTTGAACTGTGGTGTTGGAGAAGACTCTTGAGAGTCCCTTGGACTGCAAGGAGATCCAACCAGTCCATTCTAAAGTAGATCAGTCCTGGGTGTTCATTGGAAGGACTGATGCTGAAGCTGAAACTCCAGTACTTTGGCCACATCATGGGAAGAGTTGACTCATTGGAAAAGACCCTGATGCTGGGAGGGATTGGGGGCAGGAGGAGAAGGGGATGACAGAGGATGAGATGGTTGGATGGCATCACCGACTCAATGGACATGAGTTTGAGTGAACTCCGGGAGTTGGTGATGGACAGGGAGGCCTGGCGTGCTGCGATTCATGGGGTTGCAAAGAGTCAGACACGACTGAGCAACTGAACTGAACTGAACTCAATGTTCTTTCTGTGTCTATGGGTTTTCTTATTCTGGATATGTCATATATATGAATCATATAACATGTGGCCTTTTTGCTGGCTTCTTTCACTTAGCATGTTTCATCAATATTGAAGCCTGAATCAATACTTCACTTCTTTTCATATCAAGTGGACAGATGAATGGGGAAAGGGTAATTTTGTTTGTTACCTTCATCTCTTTGGTAATGAGTTGTTAAAGAAATACTAATTTTGTTTTATTTAACTAATGTGTTCCAATGATTAAATCTTACCATCTACTATGTAGAGCTTTTTTCTCTGGGACACTGTCCCTTACACACCCTCCCTTCATATATTTTAATAAATCAAAACTACTTTTTCATAGTTTAAAAGGTACAAAAGTCTGATAAAGAAAAAACCCACTTCTTGTGACCTCAACTTCTTGCCTCCTTACAGTAATAATGAGCAACAGCTTTCTGCTGTTTATTCTATAATATATTTCTTTTTTTTGTTTGTTTATTCTATAATATATTTCTATACATTATTTATGGACTTCATTAGTTGCTCAGTCATGTCCGCATGTGTGCTAAGTCATTCCAGTGTCTGACTCTGTGTGAACCTATGGACTGTAGCCCACCAGGCTCTTCCATTTATGGGATTCTCCAGGGCAAGAATACTGAGTGGGTTGCCATGCTCTCTTTCAGAGGATCTTCCCAACCCAGGGATCGAACCTGTGTCTCTCACATCTCCTGAATTGGCAGGTGAGTTCTTTACTACTAGCATATTCATGATACTATCACCATAATAAAGATGATAAATATATTTATCATTTCTGAAATTTCTCTCAGGTTGTCTCTCTTCCATCCCTCCTTAGATAACCACTCCTTTGTTTTCTGTTCCTGTAAGTTACTTTGTATTTTCTAGTATGTTATGTGAATAGAATCATAGAGTATGTACTCATTTTTGCTTGTCTTATTCAGCATAACGTGCGTGAGATTCATCCAAGGTATAGTTTGTTCCCATTCATTACTGAATGATAGATATATTACAATGCGTCTATCCATTAACCTGTCAATGGTTATTTGGCTTGTTTCCATTTTGTCTATCACAAATAAAGCTGCAATGAAAATCACATTCAAGTCTGTGTGACATGTGCTTTGGTTTATATTAGGTGACCGACTCAGGTTAAAGTGCTGAGGCAGTGTGGTGGTAACATACTTAATATTTTAAGGAACCATCCATCCTTTGGGAAACGTCCCAAAGTAGCTGTGCCATTTTGCTTTCCCATCAGCAGTGCAGAAGAGTTCTATTACTCCATATCTTCACCAGTACTTACGTATAATTCATTTTTCTTAATAGCCATTCTAGAGGGTTTGCAGTAGTAACTTACATTGTATCAGTAGTTGAAACTTGCATTTCCTTAATGACAAATGGTGTTGAGCAAATTTTTGTCTTCTCATTTACTACCCATATATATCCTTTGGTAACATTTTTCAAATTTTGTGCCAATTTAAAAAGGGTGTTTTTTTGTTTTATTGTTAAATACTAGGAGTGGAGTTCTAGTTACATGTGGCTTGTCTCTCACATAATGTGCAAAGATTTGTCTCAGTCTATATATTCCTTTTTCACTTCTGTAGAAGTATCATTTTTGACATGCACACATAAATAGTTGACTTTTATTTTATAGATTGTGCTTTTTGTGTCCCAGTTAACAAATTTTACCAAACTCAGTGTCACCAAGATTTTTCTCTGTTTTCTTCTTTAAGTTTCATAGTGTTAAGTCTTACAATTAAGTGTGAAGTGAAGTGAAGTGAAGCTCAGTCGTGTCTGACTTTTTGCGACCCCATGGACTATAGCCTACCATGCTCCTCTGTCCGCGGGATTCTCCAGGCAAGAATACTGGAGTGGGTTGCCATTTCCTTCTCCAGGAGATCTTCTGAACCCAGGGATCAAACCCAGGTCTCCCGCATTGCAGGCAGACGCTTTACCATCTGAGCCACCAGGGAAGCTAATCTTGTATATAACGTACAACCCAGAGTTCACTTAGTGCATATGATTATCAAATTATTTTAGCACCATTTACTGAAAAGATAATCCTTTCCTCTCTGAACTGACCTAGTACCTTTGTCAGTTGCTCACCAATATATATGTGAGCCTATTTCTCTTCCTTGCCTTTCAAGTCTATTATATTGATCTTGTATGTGAAAATGAAAGTGTGAAAGTATCAGTCGCTTAGTCATGTCTGACTCTTTGTGACACCATGGACTGTAGCCCACCAGGCTCCTCTGTCCATGGAATTCTCTCCAGGCAAGAACACTGGAGTGGGTAGCCATTCCCTTCTCCAAGGGAATTCCCAACTCAGGGATCAAACCTGGCTCTCCTGCATTGCAGGCAGATTCTTTACCATCTTAGCCACCTGGGAAGCCTATCTTTAAATCCAATAAGCCTAACTTTAAATCCAGTAACACATTGCTTTCATTATGGTGAGTTGTGAAATAAAGTAGTCTAAGTTCTACAAAATTTTCCTTTGTTTATCATTGTTTTGGCTATTCTTAAGGTGTTCTAAATTTTCATGTAAATTTTAGAATTAGCTTCTCAATTTCTACAAAATATCTAGCTGAAGTTTTCACTGGTATATCACTGAAACTTTAGATCAGTTTGGAAAGAAGTGGCATCCTAGTGGTATCGGCTCATCTTACACATAAATATAGTATATCTCTCTGTTTCTCTTACTAACAGATTTTCTAGTGATATTTTATGGTTTTCAGTGTACACTTCTTATGCATCTTTTGTTAAATCGATCCTTAACTATTTCACATTTTTGACACTACTGTAAATGATACTGTTTTTTTATTTTATTTTTTAACTTTACAACATTGTGTTGGTTTTGCCATATATCAAAATGAATCTGCCACAGGTATACATGTGTTCCCCATCCTGAACCCTCCTCCCTCCTCCCTCCCCATACCATCCCTCTGGGTCGTCCCAGTGCACAATGATACTGTTTTTAAATATCAATACTTGACTATTGCTAGTGCACAAAATAAAGTTGATTTTTGTGAATTGACCTTGTTTCTGGCTAAACTCAATCTCTGACTTCTATTAATTCTAGCAGCTATTTTGTTGATTCCTCAGGATTGCCCACATTGATAACAATATCATTTGTGAATAAAGGTGATTTTATTTTATCCTTTTCAATTGACATAAGTTTTATTTATTCTTGCTTCCTGTTGCATAAGCTAGAATCTCTATTACAAATTGTTTACCAAAAGTGCTGAGAGAACATTCTGGTCTTGTTCCTGATCTAAGAAGGAACGTATTCACCATTAAGAATGATATCATCTGCAAGTTTCATAGATGTTGTTAAATCAGGTTGAGAAAATTCTTGCAATTTTCTGAGAATTCTTTAGTGGATGCTATATTTTCTCAAATGCTTTACTGAGTCTAATGAGGAAACAATAAAGCTTTTTGGGTTTTATGCTACTAAAACAGTCAACTAAATGCGCTTATTTTTAGATGTTAATTAAGCCAAACTTTTTGGCTTTATTGGGATAAACCCTGCTTGGACATGATATGTTGTACTGCTGGATCCAATTGGCTAAAATTTTAACTATGTTCTCATCTATGTTCCTGAAGCATATTATTCTGCATTTTTTTCTTCTTTCTGTGATGTCTTTTTTTTGGGGGGGGTTGTATACAAGGTTAATAATGGCCTTGTGGGTGAGAAATCTTCATTTTTTTTTTTTCTATTTTCTGGAAAATTTTAAGTACAATTGGTATTATTTTTTTTCTTAAATACTTGGTATTCACTAATAATAATAATCTGGAGTTTTCTTTGTGGATACATTTTAATTAAAATTTCAATTTATTTAATAGACATAGAGCCTTTTAAATCTAGAAACATATATTGCTTATATCTGAGAAAGATTTATGAATTGTCTTTGATAAAGCTCTTCCTTCCATTTTCTTTGTTCTCTCCTCTTCAACCTTTTGTTGTTTTTTGCATTATTTGAGATTCTAGATGGAGTCACTGATTTCCTTACCTATTTTTCCTCCATTTTCCAGTTTCTGTCTTTTTGCTCTATATCATGTAAATGTATTTCTGATCTCATCTTTTGAATCTTCTTTTAAACTGCTCATTTCTGATATCATATGAGGATGACAGAGTCTATCTGCCTCTAATTCAGGTTTTTAGATAAATATTCCTACATTAACAAGAAGTACTTGTTTCTTCCAACGCTATGTCTTTGTTGGGCGATAGAATCAACCGGTCTTCACCTGAGCTTTTCACTTTCCTGCTAGCAGTCATTCATCTTTTTGAGCTTCCAAATTGTGTTACTCTAGCCTTCTTTCTCATTCTGTAGACTTTTTTCCTCTATATACAGCTCTTCTGTTTATTAGGACTGCAAGAAGTAGCAACAATAAGCATGCATAATCAACCCATCACTTTACTGTGAGTATCTTCCAAATTAACTTGATGGATTTCTTAATAAAGATGCCACTCCAATCTCTGCTATTACTGAATTACTAATTCTATCCCTGTGGGATTTCAGTTAAACTCTAAGGTATCTGAATCTTGTGCAAAATAGTCCACTCCCAGAAACAAACAAACCAAAAAACCTGCACACAGCTGTGGCATTCTGAAGACTTCATCCTAAAGAGATTACCTGTAAATTCCTATAACCTATATCCATGTCTTCTTCAGACAGAGAACATTTCCAGGATCTATTTAAGGCTACTTTAGCAACTTCTTCCCCTGTTCTCTACTCATATTAACCCATTCTACCCACTGTTTCTCTTTTTCAATCCCCACCTACATGTCAAGGAAACCTGAACTGTAATATTTTCAGTTCTCCTCTGATGACTTTACAACTCAGATCCATCTTGTCACTGAGTCAGATATCTGAGCCAACTTTGACTTCTTTCCTCATCTTTAATGAGGTAGCAAATCCTGCCAATTGATCATCTTGACTATCTCCTCACCTGTCTCCTCTTCCTTTGCTTCATAACCACTGACTCAGAAACTGTGTGTATAAAACTGGCCCATCCAATCTCCTCCCTTGAATCTATCACCCATGTTGCATAAGCAATCTTTCCAACACAAAAATCTAGTCACATATATAGTGTATATACTGAAATACACACATACACATATATGTATGTGCATGTGTCTGTATATATTTCTGTTAAAATTATCAGATATCTACCAATTGCTGACAGAGAAAGCAACAATTCTTGAATTGGTACAGATGGTCTTTAAAATCTTGGCCCTTAGGCCTACTTCATCTCCTGTTTTCCCTGAATGACACTCTGCTGTGGATTCCCATATATGCCATATTTTACCTTTTACTGCTGAGTTTGTATATACTTGTTCCTCTCTGTGGAATGTCATTTCTTGAGTTTGTTTCATGAAATCCTATTATGTACCACAGCGCTCAATGCAATTCTCTCTTCCTCTGTGCTTGCCTTGCATTTCTGTTCCTATAATCCTATATCTTGTTTTCATGTCTGCCTTTCTAGACTCAGTTGTTTAGACCAGGGACTGTGCCTTTATCATTATTATGGCTATTAGGCAGCACAGAGCTGGCACTAGAAGGCAAATATTCAAAATAACACTTTTCATTGATCAAAAATGGAGTACACAATTAATCAAATTCATACCATAATATAGTAAGCTATCTGATGTTATAGTTACTGAAGTAGTATAATCAAATTCATACCATAATATAGGAAGCTATCTTATGTTATAGTTACTGAAGTAGTATAATCAAATTCACACTATAATACAGTAAGCTATCTGATGTTATAGTTACTGAAGCACTAACTACAAGTAAGATGAGGGTTATAAGCAACAACACGGATACAAGTAGTAAGAAAAAGCTACATCCACCTCTCTTACTCTTGGCTCCAATCCTGCCATAATCAGAATGTCATATTTAAGTAGGCTAGACTTTAGGATTCCTCAAATCTGTCTACACATTTGAATTAGCGGAGGTTTCCCTGATAGCTCCTCCTGCAATGCAAAAGTTCCTGGTTCGATTCCTCGGTCAGGAAGATCTGCTGGAGGAGGGTTAGGCTACCCACTCTGGTATTTTTGGGCTTCCCTCATGGCTCAGCTAGTAAAGAATCCACCTGCAATGTAGGAGACCTGGGTTCAACCCCTGGGTTGGGAAGATCCTCTGGAGAAGGGAAAGCTACCCACTCCAGTATTCTGGCCTGGAGAATTCCATGGATGGTATAGTCCATGGGGTCGCACAGAGTCAGGACACGACTGAGCCACTTAAACTTCACTCTACCGTCGTTCACTATCATCCTCATCATCATCCCAAAAGTAATGCATACAATTTAAGAAGAAATTCAAATAGTGCAGATTATATGAAAGAGTATAAATGCCCCAATTCTCTGATTCCATCCCCAAAAGGTAACTACAAATTACTATAGTACATTTTAAAAGTTTCCTTTGAATTATTTTTAGGTCTTTATACATCTTCCCACCTACCCATGCTCCTGTCCCACACATACACAAACATACCTATATGTTTTCAAACATGAATGGAAATGTGCCACACATTCTAGTCTAAAATTACTCTTTTCACCCAAGAGTGCTCTTGGACATCTTTCTATATCAGCACGTGGAGATACACCTTATTTCTCACTCTTTTTAATGACTGAATCCTATTCCATTCATTCAAAAATACTTTCTGTGAAGCTACCATATGCCTGGCACAAATCCAGATACCTACAAGTGGAACTGAGAGCTTTGTAGCACTTCTCACCCTGGCCAAGTACAAAACCCCTCAACATCCCCTGCCTGTATTTTATAGAAAAGCTGAAGTCTCCCAGGCTTTCCCAAGTCACAAAAGAGCAGTCTCAAGCAGCTAATGACTAGGACAGAGTCACAGACTCAGTGTCTGATGCACATTAATTGTTTTACAGATACTATAACTGCCACCAGAGGAAATGACATAAGCTCCTTCATCCTGAGTAATACTGAATCTATGGCCTTGAGCGATTGGGACTAACATTATTGCTCATAATAATCTGTATCTTTGGGGGCATCAAAATAATTGTAACTTGCTCTGCCTGTATATGTAAGAGGGTAACTAATACTGTCAGCAAAGAGATGCTACAGACCCATGTTGACATTTTCCACTCTGAATATTATACCCTGTATCTTAGTTATAGAAGATGCACCTTCATCCCTAAACTAATAGAAATGGAATAATGTTTGACAGTGGGGAATTGTGAGCAGCTCTTCTGCCCCTCCCTTTTTTATCCATTTCTGTTCCCCTCTAACTTTGAATCAAATCTAATTAACCTGCTGATTCTTTTCCTAGGTAGAAAGAATGAAAAATTAAGGAGTTCAAGAATGACTAGCTCTCTACACGCTACTGCCTATTTAGCAATACTGCAAACAGATCACATGCACAAGATACTGCCTGAAGAATCAGCCAGCCTGCACAAATGGAGAATGATGCAGAACTCAACCTCTTGCTTTGATGATCCACTGAGAATGTTCCCGGCCCCACTTTCCCTTTTAAAACCAAACAGAATCTTGGTCTCTAGACATGAGTCCACCTTCTTTCCAGATTTCTAGCTTTGAGGATTAAAGTACTTCTCCTTTCTGTTGACACTTGCCTTTCAAATTATGGGCTTCTGAGCAGCGAGTAGCCAAACCTGAGTTTGGTAACAGAAGTGACACCAGCCTCTGCTTCATACCCTATGTGCCTCATATTCCATATTAAACTCCATCTGTAGCTCCTTCACCCAGAGATTGAAGTCTAAAAGAGCATATCACATAGGATCAGTTTTATACTCTCATACCTCAGATGCCACCTCTCCTTGCTTTAAACCTTTTTTTTTTCTTCTCTTCTGAAACATGAATAATTTGTTACTCTTTACATATTATGGGGCTAGCCAGCTGGGAATCTGTATATGATCCTAGTAAACAGCTTGATTTCAGGACTACTGGCCTATAAGACATAATTTGAGAAGGAAATGAAGTCTAATGGAAGAAGAAATATCAAACACCAAGAAATAGTAACAACGTAGTGTTAGGTAGTTAGACTAGGAAAAAGGGGTCCAGAATGGCGGTGGCTAAAAGGCAAGGAGGGGAAAAGCCTGCAGAAAGAGAACAAAGGAAGTTCCGAGGACCGGAGTGAGGACCTCAGGTAGAACAAACAGCACTCCTGGCTAGCCCAATTTACATTGGACAGGCCCAGGGGGAGGAAAAAACATATAAAAAGAGGAGTCAAAGAGCTGGGGGTCTCTCCCCACTGCGCACGAGCGTGCACGCATGCCCACATACTCTCTCTCTCTCCTCTTCATGTCTTTTGGGTTGGCATGCCCTCACACCTCAAGGATGTATTTTCCTTTATTTTCTAAATAAAACTGAGCTGTAACACTGATCTGTCCGAGTAGAACATGGTCTGTCCAAGAGCTGACACGCCAAGGGCTTTAACGTCCGTCACTTCAAATTTTTGTTGTGACAAGACAGAACCCAGGAAATTACACACTCCCCTGATGGTAGGAAACAGTTAAGAGCTTTTACTCTAAGTCCTGTAGTCTATTTTATATACATATGATTGCATTTATCCTTATAATAACTCTAAAAAGTAAATTCTATTATTATTATCATTATGTTTCTAATTTTACGAAAAGTAAAGAAATAAAGTTAAGAAGCTAAGGCAAGAGAAGTCAAGCAATCTGATAATAAATACAAGATAGTAAAATAATTTCTGCTAGCAAATACAATCTAAGTTGTTTTTTTTTTTTTTTTTTTGGTAAATTTCTGACTTTCCATCTCCATTGTTTGCCTTTGTGAGGCTTCTCTGAACTCTAGAGTCTCTGAAATGCAAGTTACAGGAATTCAGAGCTCAATCACTGCCTGAGGCCATCCAGCTCACAGAATTTCATCTTGCTAGATTCTCCAGGGCCTAGAGAACTCTTCAAACTGGAAGGCTGTCAGTCCCCGGCAAGAAGAATTTCAACTCCAGCAAATGATTTTAAGCAATGTGAGGAAGATGAGGAAGATAAATCCACTTTGATAAATTATATGGCTAAGATTATTAAGTACAATAGCACTCCTTATTTTCCTCTAAAACTAAATGATTCTGTAGTGTTCAAATTTGCCTTCTTTAGAAATGACTGAGAATTCTGCACCTTATGGGTGCAGTGTCTGTAAGATGCTGACCAAGCCAGCCTTAACATTCCTCTCAGCTTGACTAAACTTTAGACAGGTTTCTTCAAGAGGATAGAATTCAACATCCTTTTCCTTAGAGCATTTACTTTAGAAAATTTGCAATTGTAAACTCTTTCTCTGCCCCTACCAGAGGTAAATCTTCTCTCAGCCTCTTGCCAGTTTTACAACTCAGGAATGTCTTTCTCAGGGACCTAGAAGCCATTCCTTTGAAATGCAATCATCAAAGCATAGAACCCCTATTTCCCAGTTTCTGTGGGAGGGGAGCAGCCTAATGTTGAATTAGCACCAATTAGCAACTATAGCAGAGAAGGCAATGGCACCCCACTCCAGTACTCTTGCCTGGAAAATCCCATTGACGGAGGAGCCTGGTAGGCTGCCGTCTATGGGGTTGCACAGAGTCGGACACGACTGAAGCAACTTAGCAGTAGCAGCAAATATAGATTGCTTAATCACATTGACCAAGGCACCTACTAACATCCTCTAGTGTTTTCCCTCTAGCTCACCCCAGCTCTTACTCAGCACCCAACACTGCCCCTCACCCCACTTTGTTTCAGAGGAGTTGAATGTCATCTTTCCTCTGTTGCAATAGTCTTGAGCAAAATCTGCTCAGCTAGTTTAACTGTCTGTTACAATTTTTTCTGTAACATTGCTAAACACAAAATCATAAATAAGGACCTTAACTGCCCCATTTCCAGGAGAATATGGAAGAAAATAGGTTATGTTTCACAAAATTCAAAGGCTCTAGGATTTGGGGTGCTATAAGAAGCCTAAATTTGTCAGAGGAGGCTGTACATTTAGTTTCCTTTTAAAATATAACCCATTCTATGTTGATGGTATAGACAGGAAATGTGTATCTTGCTGTATGAGAGATGGACATATCGTTATCAAGAAAAAAAATCTATCCCACAAACTTAAAATCCATCTTATAAACATTCAAGTTTTCCATAAATATGTTTATGCTTTCAACGTTAACGGTACATGATTTCAGTTTTAAAAATGTTTTCAAAGCATGAAATGAATGAGAACAGAGTAAAATTTGGTCCAACACCACCTTCCACAAGCTGTTAACAGGTCTCTGGAGTTCATGATACATTAATTTCACTCTAGAAAATACTAAATCTTTTAGATAACATGTTATAGGTTACCCCTGTATATCTGTGCTAAGTCGCTTCAGTCGTGTCCAACTCTGTGCAACCCTATGGACTGTAGCCCACCACGCTCCTCTGTCCATGGGATTCATCAAGCAAGTATACTGAAGTAGGTTGCCATGCCCTCCTCCAGGGGATCCTCCCAACCCAGGGATCAAACCAGCATCTCTTATATCTCCTGCAATGGCATGTGGGTTCTTTACCACTAGCCCCACCTGGAAAGCCCACAGGTCACACCCATGTGATCTCTACTGAACTGGAAATAACAAATGTGAATGACTAAAAGCATTTTTCAATTAAGTAAGTTGGTTCTCATAGTAGAACATTAGAAGTGAGTGAACACCTGCCCCGAAAACGTCAGGGCAGCACAATTGTAGTGTACAGAGTTGCCAAAAGATAGTTTCCTAGGCTTCTTGATGCTATATTTAAAAATATATAAAATCATGACACAACTAAGAAGTTATGATTTCTTGCAATTTAGAAACAGATAAAGCAAGCTGGAGAAAAAAATTTCTGAAATTGTGCCACTTTTTTTTGTCTGCCAGGAGACAACTTAGGTGCCATCAAAACTCACATTCATATTTCTACTCCTCTGCAGTGCTGAGCTCTAGGCTCATATTCAATGACCTAAATAATAGCATCACTTGAATGATGCTGAATAGACACTGCCCTCCCTATAACTGATGTACATATCAAAGGAATGATATCAATGAGCCCAGACTCTTGAATCTTCCCATACATAGAAAAACACTAAATTTCTTAACTTGAGATATCTGATTTTCTTTAATTAATAGTGATCTTTTCATGTTCTGACTACCTGTTCTTTGGTTGCAAAAAATTCTATATATCCTGGTTCCCCCCTTGCTGCTTCAGAACAGTAGTGTTCTCATTGTTATCTGAGATGCTGTATCCTGTGGTTCAAGTCCACAGAAAATCTATTGAGTAAAACATAACTCTCAACTTTTAGGTTGTACTTTTATTATTATTTTTTTTTCTGTTGACAATATCAAGAGCAGAACTAAGTGTTATACTACAGTTTCCCTCACACTTTATCCAGAGCTTGTTTACTGATACATGGTTTGATCTGTCATCCCTTTTCTAAAACTTGTCAAGGTCTCTCCATTTCTAACACACACTTAAGTCCAAAGTTCTTAGATTTGTGACCTAAAGTGACATTTCTCAGTGCCTCTCTAAATATACGCTGTACTCAAAGCAAACCAAACTCCTCACTTTTCTCAAACACAAGGTCATGCCTGTAGCCTCTGCTTATACTATACCTTTAGTCCAGGAGTCTCCCCTAATATCTTGAAGAGTTCTACCTCTTCAAGAGATGGCACGAATACCACCTCCCTCCTTAAAGACTCCTCTAATTCCTTCAGTCCTCCCAGCCACCTTTCTTGAACCACTGGTTAGCATTTCTAGCACTCTGTTTCACATTAAAAGTATTTTTAAGCATGCCTGACTTCACTATCATACTGGACTATGAAATTCTTAAGGAACAAGGATTATATCATATTTGTAGCCCTAAAAAAAAAGTGACCTTGGGGAATTTAATTTTTCTGAACCCTCAGTTTCCTTATTAAATAGGAGAAAGAGTACTAGTAATAATCACATAGTGTGCTGTATAAGAAGAAAATAATTTATCTAAAGCATTTAGAGAGCTAATTATTACTGTTGTTAATTTAAAAATTATTACTATTATTAATAATTGTACCTCTCCATTCCAATATCTAGGATTTAGTTGGTATTTAATACCGCTTTGAAAAGGAGGGACCTTCCCTGGTGACTCAGTGGCAAGGAATCTGCCTGCCAGTGTGGGAGACATGGGTTTGATCCCAGATCCAGGAAGATGCCACATGCTGGGGAACAACTAAGCCTGTGAGCCACATTCGTTGAGTCTGTGCCCTATAGAGCTGGAAGCCACAACCATTGACATCCATAAATCCTAGAGCCTGTTTTGTCCAAGAGAAGTCACCTCAACGAGAAGGCTGTACACTGCAACTAGAGAAAAGCCCGCACAGCAATGAAGACCCAGCACGATCGAAAATAAATAAACATAATTATTAATACAATTATGTAAAGTTTAAAAATAAAATAAAAATTAAAAAAAAAAAATAGCAAGGGGATACCTGAAAAGTTGGAGAAGGAAATGACAGCCCACTCCATTATTCTTGCCTGGAGAATCCCATGGACAGAGGAGCCTGGTAGGCTACAGTCCATGGGGTCACAAGAGTCAGGACATGACTTAGCAACTAAAACCACCACCTGAAAAGTACATTCTAAGGTGTGGGAAAGGGTTGCTAAGCACATGCTAGGTGATACAGAAAAGGTTCAAATTCTAGATAGAAAAAAAAAAAAAAACTAGGCAAGTAAGTATGAAAAGAAAGGGAAAGTGTTAGCCAGTCAAATCCAAATCTTTGTGACTCCATGGACTATATAGTTCACCAGACTCCTCTGTCCATGGGATTCTCCAGGCAAGAATACTGGAGTGGGTAGCCTTTCCCTTCTCCAGGAGATCTTCCTGACTCAGGGATCGAACTCTGGTTTCCTACATTGCAGGCAGATTCTTTACCATCTGAGTCACCAGGGAAACCTCAAGTATATATGAGGAATTTCATGAAATGAAGAGAATGATGCAGAGTTAAAGATGGAGGTGACTAGAAACAGAGGCAATGTTTAAAACCTACCCTCTCAACCAGTTTGCTGTGATGAGAAGGAGCAAGGCTGGGCACTGTAAGTGGTAACAACTTAAATAAGAAATCCACATTTGTTCTCTTTTAATTAAATCTGTTTCCAGGAGAGGCAAAGTAGTATTTAAAAAAGATAAGCTTGGTAGTATGAACAAAAGTATATGTTAGGAGGAAGGAAGAGAGGGGGAAATATTGCAGCTTTGGGGCCCCAGATAGGAAAAGAGAAGAGGAAAGGAAATTATTTCAGATTGAAGGAAAAAGGAGAAACTTATTGCCATGGGATTATCTAAGCCTGCTTTCCCAGTCCTTCTTCTGACCACTGACACATATTTTTGAGAAGCAAAATAACTGGAGGGGGGCAAGAAATGCACATGTAGATTCTGGCAAAACACCCACAGGCTCATTAACACCAGCCAATCTATCCTGCCCGGAACTATGTAGCATGAAAAATGGATTCTAAAAATAAGGCCTGGATGTCTCCCTAAAGGCACAAACTTAAAGGAAAAAGCTCTTTGTGGAATTTTACTTCAGGCTATTTGGCAAACCCAAGCAGACATAGATCCATCCACAGACACTTAATGAACATAAACTAATCATGTCACATTTTGCCCTGGGCAATTGGTATTCTAAAATTAAATGTAGCTCCCACTTGTTACCCATAACAGAGCTGAAGGAACTGTCTAACACTGTCAGAAGAGATTTCCATGCTTAAATCAAGCATAGGAAATGTGTAAGATCTGGGGTTAATAAACGTCTCAGAAAGGGACTGAACAGAGGGACAAAATCTAAGTGTTCAGAAGTCAGAGGCTTGTCTCAGCCAGCATAGTCACCAAATTTAGCTTTCTCTTTCTGAAGCACTTATTTTTGCTGCATTTGTAAGTATTCTAAAGCTTATCCCTAAAACCAGACTAATAACATTGGTTGCAAGACAGTGGATAATGGAGAAGAGAATTCAATATAAGAATTTACACCATTTCCTCTTAAACAATAAATGTATATATATGTATAACCAAATCACTTTGCTGTACAACAGGAATTAACAAACATTGTAAATCAACCATACTTCAACTTAAAAAAGTGAAAAACACAAAAATGATAATTTATACCATTCTTTACACCACTAGTTTCACGTCACTGGCAGAGGTATGGGGGTTGGAAAGCCATGGGCTTATCTGGATTACTTGAGATCCTCCACTGGCTTTTGTAAATTCTTTCATATCCTGGGTTAAGTGGGTATTTTGGGAAAGGAAAAAAAAACAAAACACCTATGATTATGATTAGGGTAAAAGCTCCTCTTGGTCTACTTGATCCTGATGAACTTATAATCATGACTTAAACTGTGTCTCTTTGTCCAGAAAATGAACAGGTTCCTAGAAAGCTATACGGGGACACAGGCACACCCATTTATTTGTATATGGACTGTGGCTGCTTTGTGCTTCAATGGCCAAGCTGAAAGTTACAACAGAGACTGTCTGGCCCACAGAGCTGAAAGTATATCCGGGCTTTGAAGAAAAAGTTTACCACTATGGTAACCTTTTAATATATGCAGTATTGTTCTCACCATTGTTGGTGACTCAAGGATCATCTTAGACTTTCCTCATTTCAGACCCACTTGCTGCTGCTGTTCTGCAAGTCGTGTCTGACTCTTTGTCAGACTGCAGCCTGCCAGTCTCCTCTGTCCATGGAATTTTCCAGGCAAGAGTACTAGAGTGAGTTGCCATTTCCTACAGACTCACTTGAAGTCTGGTCAAAACTGTAATGGCAACCCACTCCAGTACTCTTGCCTGGAGAATTCCATGGACGGAGCCTGGTAGGCTACAGTCCATGGGGTCGCTAAGAGTCGGACACGACTGAGCGACTTCACTTTCATTTTTCACTTTCATGCATTGGAGAAGGAAATGGCAACCCACTCCAGTATTCTTGCCTGGAGAATCCTAGGGACAGAGGAGCCTGTTGGGCTGCCGTCTATGGGGTCGCACAGAGTCGGACACGACTGACACGACTTAGCAAGCAATTAATATTATAAACGTTGGAAATCTGTCTACCAAAAGTCACACTCATATTCAAAGAATGAACACTCTGGGGAAAACCTCTCAAGAGTGCAAGAAAGGTAGCAAAAGCAGAGCAGTGAACTAATGGTGTCTCAAATGTCTCAAGCACCTACAAGAGGAAATTACAACAAGAGTTAGATGTTCCTTACCAGTAAAAAATTACATTCCTCTGCCTCCTTAAACCTATTCTTTGTAGAATGGTTTGCAAACACTCAAATCAACACTCATATTGACTTCAAGGCCTTCACTAGGGATAGGGTGAGAAGTACTTTCTGAAAGGAGCCCTGATAAGATACTTCTAAGAGACATAGAGTATTTCCCCTTTATTTGTCCATAAGTAATCGTCACACTGTGTGAAACAGAAATTCCTTACTGCCATATATGGAATTTATTAAAGGTATAAGTAATAATGAAAAGAAAAGTTGTAGAATGTAATAACTCAGGCAAAACTTTATAAGGCAATGGCAACCCACTCCAGTACTCTTGCCTGGAAAAGCCCATGGATGGAGGAACCTGGTAGGCTGCAGTCCATGGGGTTGCACAGAGTCAGACATGACTGAAGCGACTTAGCAGCAAAACTTTATAAAGAACTTGCTTATAGAAAGTTAGGTAAAACACTAGAAAGGAAGAAAAAGTTTGTCTGACCATAAAATTATATTTGAAAAGAAAGTAAGGGGTGGGGAATCAAGGAAAACCATATTTACAATAGTAGAACTTATTTCAAATCATACTTTAGTGCCAGAAACAGTGCATGCTGGCTGAATAACATGGCCACAAAATAGCAGGAAAGTAAGTAAAATGTGAAATCTCCTTCTTACCACTGTCTGGTCATTCTGTGCTACCAATCACTACTCCTTGAGAAAACTCTCATAAAAGGACACAGATATGATACTTCTTGGTATGTGTTTTTAAATGAAGTTCAATTAACTTCCTATTTGTTGGATGCTGTTCACACATTCTCTTGTAGTTGGGGACCTTTTGTCCAGGTGGGATTCTGGGAGGATGGAAATGCTGAAGAAAATTAAAGCTCCTTGATTTCAGCTAATGAGTGGCATTAATGCTTTATTTATAGCCTGTTTTCATATATATAAGGAATTACTAACTGCTTACTGACAAGAAGTTGACATTATTATTACTGTTTTCTATAGCTCAAATTAAATCCTTCCTTTCTTTCTTCTTCTAATTGTTATTTATGCTCAATCTATATTAGGGTTTATAATTTTAAAATTATAATTTATAATTTTAAAACCTTAAGATCCCTGCTATCATGGAGTTTATAGCCAAAAGGTGTTTTGTCAGGAGAATTAGTATTTTGAAGAGAAACATCTAAAGGTTTACAGATTGAGCCAATGTCCTCTTAAAACACTTAGAAGGACAAACATGGAGGCAATTATATGAAAGTGATTTTGTTGACTACTTATCATGTGCTGTGAACAACACTCAATATTATATGCGTTTTCTCAGTTCTCCTAATCCTATGACAAAGCCACTATTATTATTACTATGCCCATTTTATAGATGAGACAACTGACAATGAGGTTATATGACTTCCCAGGACTACAAAGTAACTAACAATAGGAACTGAGAATCCATGGCAGGGAGCTTGACTCCAGAGTTCATTCTGGTGTAGTATGCTACAATAAGGGATTGAGAAGGATATGGGTGGACTGAGAAAATGTCAGGAGAGGAAGAGTAAAGGTTGAAGAATGGTTTCTCCCAAAATGTCAGGAGAGGAAGAGGAAAGGTTGAAGAATGGTTTCTCCCGACTGTGGGTATCCCAATCTCTCTGAGTCTCCAACACATGCCCATAACAGTTTGTGTATTGCTCAGTTAGAGAAAAACACCAGCTTTCTTGTCTGTGCCTCCCACAGACTGATATTTGCAACTCTGTGGTTCATATCTAGATCCCTAGAGCCTGACAATGCCTGGCCTTTGGATGGTGCCCACCTATATTTGCTGAATGAATGTATCCATGTGGCTTAGATCATGAACTCCTTATTGCCAAATTCAGACTTAAATTGAAGAAAGTAGGGAAAACCACTAGACCATTCATGTATGACCTAAATCAAATCCCTTATGATTATACAGTGGAAGTGAGAAATAGATTTAAGGGCCTAGATCTGATAGATAGATTGCCTGATGAACTATGGATGGAGGTTCGTGACATTGTACAGGAGACAGGGATCAAGACCATCCTCATGGAAAAAGAAATGCAAAAAAGCAAAATGGCTGTCTGGGGAGGCCTTACAAATAGCTGTGAAAAGAAGAGAAGTGAAAAGCAAAGGAGAAAAGGAAAGATATAAGCATCTGAATGCAGAGTTCCAAAGAATAGCAAGAAGAGATAAGAAAGCCTTCTTCAGCGATCAATGCAAAGAAATAGAGGAAAACAACAGAATGGGAAAGACTAGAGATCTCTTCAAGAAAATTAGAGATACCAAGGGAAGATTTCATGCAAAGATGGACTCGATAAAGGACAGAAATGGTATGGACTTAACAGAAGCAGAAGATATTAAGAAGAGGTGGCAAGAATACACAGAAGAACTGTACAAAAAAGATCTTCATGACCCAGATAATCACAATGGGGTGATCACTGACCTAGAGCCAGACATCCTGGAATGTGAAGTCAAGTGGGCCTTAGAAAGCATCACTACGAACAAAGCTAGTGGAGGTGATGGAATTACAGTTGAGCTATTTCAAATCCTGAAAGATGATGCTGTGAAAGTGTTGCACTCAATATGCCAGCAATTTGGAAAACTCAGCAGTGGCCACAGGACTGGAAAAGGTCAGTTTTCATTCCAATCCCAAAGGAAGGCAATGCCAAAGAATGCTCAAACTACCGCACAATTGCACTCATCTCACACGCTAGTAAAGTAATGCTCAAAAATCTCCAAGCCAGGCTTCAGCAATATGTGAACTGTGAACTTCCAGATGTTCAAGCTGATTTTAGAAAAGGCAGAGGAACCAGAGATCAAATTGCCAACATCTGCTGGATCATGGAAAAAGCAAGAGAGTTCCAGAAAAACATCTCTTTCTGCTTTATTGACTATGCCAAAGCCTTTGACTGTGTGGATCACAATAAACTGTGGAAAATTCTGAAAGAGATGGGAATACCAGACCACCTGATCTGCCTCTTGAGAAATCTGTATGAAGGTCAGGAAGCAACAGTTAGAACTAAACATGGAACAACAGACTGGTTCCAAATAGGAAAAGGAGTACATCAAGGCTGTATATTGTCACCCTGCTTATTTAACTTATATGCAGAGTACATCATGAGAAATGCTGGGCTGGAAGAAACACAAGCTGGAATCAAGATTGCCGGGAGAAATATCAATAACCTCAGATATGCAGATGACACCACCCTTATGGCAGAAAGTGAAGAGGAACTCAAAAGCCTCTTGATGAAAGTGAAAGTGGAGAGTGAAAAAGTGGGCTTAAAGTTCAACATTCAGAAAACAAAGATCATGGCATCCGGTCCCATCACTTCATGGGAAATAGATGGGAAACAATGGAAACAGTGTCAGACTTTATTTTTCTGGACTCCAAAATCACTACAGATGGTGACTGCAGCCATGAAACTAAAGGACGCTTACTCCTTGGAAGGAAAGTTATGACCAACCTAGATAGCATATTGAAAAGCAGAGACATTACTTTGCCAACAAAGGTCCGTCTAGTCAAGGCTATGGTTTTTCCTGTGGTCATGTATGAATGTGAGAGTTGGACTGTGAAGAAGGGTGAGTGCCGAAGAACTGATGCTTTTGAACTGTGGTGTTGGAGAAGACTCTTGAGAGTCCCTTGGACTGCAAGGAGATCCAACCAGTCCATTCTGAAGGAGATCAGCCCTGGATGTTCTTTGGAAGGAATGATGCTAAAGCTGAAACTCCAGTACTTTGGCCACCTCATGCGAAGAGTGGACTCATTGGAAAAGACTCTGATGCTAGGAAGGATTGGGGGCAGGAGGAGAAGGGGACGACAGAGAGTGAGATGGCTGATGGCATCACTGACTAGATGGACGTGAGTCTGGGTGAACTCAGGGAGTTGGTGATGGACAGGGAGGCCTGGCGTGCTGTGATTCATGGGGTCGCAAAGAGTTGGACATGACTGAGCGACGGAACTGAACTGTATCCATGTAAAAGGCACATCTTCTGGAAGGGGCAAGGAAAGGGAAAGCAGGTTCAGACAACATTTTAAAGCTTTTTATCAAAACTGTTTTTAAAATATTCTTTATCAAAGTTGTTCCTTCATAACTTGCTTAATCACATTAACATTTCTATTCTGCCTACACACATTGAACATCTGGATTTGTAAAGGAAGTTGGAGAATAATGAAATATAGACTACAAAAGAAAACAAACTCAAAAGATTCACAAAACCTTAGAGAGTTGAACCATAGGTCAATTAGGAAACCATTATCAATTATCCTTTAGGAAACTTGATTCTAGCACGGTTAAGTGTCTTCTTCAAAATTATCAGTTAGTAAGTGGCAAAGTCAAGGCCCTGTCTCCTAAAAGTATGACAGTCCTTCACTCAGCACACAATGAAGTTTGGCCATTAAAAAAAAAAAAAAAAAAGAATGAAACAAGGATGGGCTGGGAGAGGACAATCTGCAGGCTTCAACAACATGCAGGAGTATAGAGAGATCGGATGAGGGAAATATGGAGATGCAGAGCTGAGGGAGGTAAATGAAATAAAAGTCATAAACAAGTACCATTATTCCTTAAAATCAAAATCTCAAATCACACGGACTTTCACCAACTTAAAAGTCGTTAAGTCTTTTATGTTTATTCTCATACTTCTGCGTATTATTTCTTTAGGAGGATTGTATGGGGGTGGAGGGAACTTTAGTACGTTGAGAAATGCTTCCAAGTATAATCATTTATGTCAAGAGAACTGGAAAATAAAAAAGCTGCTGCTAGTGATCTTACATATTGTTTTCAATATTTAAGTGGGAAAACAGAGTATTGATATTTGTATCTTGATGTGTTATAAAATGGATCTTCTATGACTTTCCAGGGTCTCTGTCTATCTTCATTTTATCTATGGAACATGTACTCTCAAGCAAATTACATGGAATGCTGGGTGGCTCTTGGGAAATGGCACAACCAATGAAAAGAAAACCTACCACTCAATCATGAGTAATACAAACTTCAGGAATGGACTCTATTCTTAATTGGAAAAATCTCAAGAGTTAGCATACACAATGGCACATTATTTTTGTTATTTCTGCTAAATAAGTCAGTTAAGACTGGAATGTTATTTTAATTGAATGGATTTATGTCAACATTTCTCAAGAAAAAACAAAAATGAGGAAAGGGAGGAAGGGAAAAAGAAGGAGGAAAGGGGAGTTACCAGTATGTCACAGAAGATACACCATCACACAAGAAATAACAATTTTTAAAACATTACCTCAACCATAGATGGAAACAAAAGTATTCCATCAAACTGTGTAGAGAACTGTATGAAGCTTGAGAAATGACTCAAGTAAAGACGGATTTGAATTTCCCCAAATTGGAAATGTGCTGAGAAATTAACAGAACCTGCAAAGACTCTGCTAAGAGTCGGACACGACTGAGCGACTTTCCTTTCACTTTTCATTTTCATGCATTGGAGAAGGAAATGGCAACCCACTCCAGTGTTCTTGCCTGGAGAATCCCAGGGATGGGGGAGCCTGGTGGGCTTCCGTCTATGGGGTCGCACAGAGTCGGAAACGACTGAAGTGACTTAGCAGCAGCAGCTTAGCAGCAAAGACCTTGTTAATATAGCCTATGTTTAAAAATGGGCAGTGTGCATGATGTAATCTGAAGGTTTTTGCCAATTAGTTGGATATTAATGAGTTTTTAATCCTTTAGGCTAAAACTAGTCTTGAAATAATCGACCAAAGATTTAGAAATAATATTCTCTTGGAGTTTTTATGAAAAGAGAAGAAATGGATTTATGGGCCTCTCTAATAGTTACCAGTTTACCTTCTTTCCTTTCCACTGATCACATTAGATTATCTCATGGTGTCTGTTCTCTCTTCCTTCTGGAAGAGATACAGAAGCAACATTAAATTTCATTAGTGTAACTACTGGCTTTAGTTTTAAAAAATATGTTCTGTGAAGTAATATAAAGAATGTACATTGTTTTGTTATTAAATATGATCATTAACTCTGACTGCTGCTAAGTCGCTTCAGTCGTGTCCGACTCTGTGTGACCCCATGGACGGTGGACGGCAGCCCACCAGGCTCCCCTGTCCCTGGGATTCTCCAGGCAAGAACACTGGAGTGGGTTATCATTTCCTTCTCCAATGCATGAAAGTGAAAAGTGAAAGTGAAGTCACTCAGTCGTGCCCGATTCTTAGCGACCCTATGGACTGCAGCCTACCAGGCTCCTCCATCCATGGGATTTTCCAGGCAAGAGTACTGGAGTAGGGTGCCAATCACCAACAAGATAACAGTTTTAATAGCTTAGCATTTATTATTGACAGAGGCTAAATAAGAGGAAGGAAACATAAGGACAAACTTATGGGTCTGAGGTCCATACTCTATAGTTAAGACCCAAGGGTTTTAATAATAAATAATAACAAATACTAAATGTGTGTCTAAGATGGCAATTCTGTGTGTTTAAAGCAATTCCCTAGTGTAGTGGTGAAGATTATTTTTATTTTCTTTTTGTTGTTTAATGTGTATTTACTTTTGCTAATTAGGGATTTTTTAAAGGTCAAGTAGTAAGTTGGAGAGTATTCTACTTATAGGAATACCTTGGAGATATGTGGTTTCAGTCTCAGATCACTGCTAAAAGCAAATATTGCAATAAAGTGAGTCACACAAATTTTCTGTTTCCCAGTGCATTTAGATGTTTACACTTAGCCTACTAAGTTTGTAACAGCACTGTTTCCAAAATAAATATGCATAATTTTATCAAAAAATACTTTATTGCTAAAACACGTTCACCATGATCTCACTCATAATAGGACTCTATGTATATCTATTTTGGTTCCACTTTTTTGGGAAGAACTTTGACAGTTATACAGCTTTCCTGGTAGCTCAATGGTGAAGAATCTGCCTGCCAATACCTGCCAATCAGAAGACATGGGTTTGATCCCTGGATTAGGAAGATCCCCTGAAAAGGGAAATGGCAACCCATGCCAGTATTTTTGTCTGGGAAATCCTGTGGACAGAGGAGTCTAGAGGCTATAGTCCACGGGGTCACAGAGAGTTGGACACGACTTAGTGACTAAACAACAACAAATTGACAGTTATAACAAATTCATACAAATTCAGATACAGTTGTATTTTTCCAGTATTGAGTATAATTTGAGCGTTCTCTTGCATTTTAAGAACTCACAAGGTCAAAAGGTTAATTTTCTTTTGCAGCTGTACATATATTCAGTATTTTTTGAGTGAAATTTTCTGAGCTACTCAAGAGGAATCTAAACATAAAAAGTAAGAAAGACTGGCATTTATATGATCCTGGCCTGTATTTTACTGAAAACTTAAATTGCATATTTTGGTGAGCTCTGTTTTTTTTTATTATTATTATTATGGTACAAAAATGCAGAGCTGTACTTTATCTGAGATTTGCTTTGAAAAAATATGACAGCAAGGCAGTGGATGAAGTTTACAGAAGAAAATAAAAGACCAAAAAATGAAAATGCATTAAAAATCAGCAACAGTTATTATATTCCCTAGGAAGTTAAAACGCCAAATTGAAAGATTTATTAGAAGAATTTACAATGGAAAATATCTCCTGCCATCATGCGATGCCACGTTTTGCCTAACTTCACTGTCCTTCAGTCTTGTCATCAGTTCTGTTTACATATGTTTAAAAATATTGAATACATGGTTTAAAAAGAAAATTAACATTTGATCCTGAGTCCTTAAAATGAAGGATGCTCAAATTATGCTAGATACTGGAAAAAATACAACTGTATCTGAACTTTTATAAATATGCTATAAATGTTAAAGGTCCTTCCTGAAAAAGTGGAGCCAAAATAGATACACACAGAATCCTAAATATAGTAGACGTATAGTATTCTGAAGAAAAGAATCCCATATCAATGGCTCCAAAAGTACCTCCCCACCCCATATATGTAGTTAGAAAAAATTTCCTATCTTTTTAACAGATAAATACAAAAAAATGGATACAGATTTTATAGATATGTTTAAAAAGTAATAGAGCAAATATATTCTAAATTTTAAATTTAATCAGATTTTATGTTTATTCTGGTCTAGCTGCAATTCTAACCCTAAAACATATCTGAAGCTGACACAGGTCCTTTTAAGAAAGCTCAGCTTCACAAAGCTCACCCCTGACAGTCCTTCATGGGAGTCCTTTCCCTCATAGTCAGTCATTTAACAGATGGCAAGATTTCTGGGCATGTCCTATGATACAAAATGTAGTTCTGTCCTGGACAATGTAATACCTTCAGCCTGTATTTGGAAGCAGAAATGAGGGAGTAAAGGGAGGAATGCTGCATTTATAATGGAGAACTAGCTT
Organism: Bubalus kerabau; assembly: GCF_029407905.1. NCBI lineage: Eukaryota > Metazoa > Chordata > Mammalia > Artiodactyla > Bovidae > Bubalus > Bubalus kerabau. Next base: position 9,898,098 of record NC_073645.1, read on the forward strand.
GGAGTAGAGTATAAATTCAGTAACTTAAATTCTTCGCTGCCCCTCACCCCAACTTATACCTTTCGCCCAGCATCTGCTGCTTTTGGTTTGGTTATAGCAAGGGTCCTCTCCGATTTAAAATTTTAGAGAAAGTCCCCCTAACTCACTCCCTGTCCCCCAGAGAAAAAGGAGTGAAGGGGCAGGTGACTTTCACAAAGAAATTTTTTAAATGATATAAAGTTTGTCTGAAGATATAACAGTTATCATTCTATACAGAAAAGTAGCAGAAGAGCCCCTAGGCTTCTGCTTATAGCTCTGGGGTTTCTCACCATCAAACATGTAATGAAAGAGGTGAAAGATTCCCCTCGGAAGTGCCCCAGGGAAAATGACTTTGACATGGAAGGGGGATGTAAGTAACCTAAAGGGAGGAAAAGTCAAAGATTATAATATGGGCTAAATGCTTTCACTGGTAAGCAGAATATCTCTTAAAAAATACAAAACTACTGGGCTTTTATTGTCCAAAAATATAAAAATTACAGGAAAAATATAATGAACACTAATGCATGCTTCACTTAGATTTAATACAATAGAGAAACAAAAATTTTTAAATAAATAATGTATTAGATTTCTGTATTCAACAGTATGTGTGATAAATACCCTGATGAACCAAGCTGTGGGAAACAACTAAGTACACTAAATAAAATATTAAAAAAACAATCTTTCCAAATGCATGATAAGCTGGCAAGACACTAAGGAACATTTCAAGACAAAAACGAAATGGCTAAAGGCAAGTAGAAAGGTACGCAGACGTCCAGGGTAGTCCCTGCTAGGGACGTATGTTGAGCCCTAGTGTCTGTACATCTCCATTTGGATGGCTAAATTGAGTTCCCCATGGAACTGGGGCCCCAAAGTTCGACAATGTCAATGTGATGGACAGCATAACTATTACTTAGACATTTTTATAGCCTCAAAACGCATAGATGAGGCAGAGAATCCATGAATGCCATTCGTATCAACCAATTCAAGGATTAAAAAAAATATTCAAAAAATGAAGATCAAGAGTCCAAATAAATTCAACATTATTTTGTGATTAAAAATGCATATTCTTGGCAAATATGGAACAGAAACAAAACTTATACTGCCTGACAGAGTATCTACCAAAAAGCTAGAAAAAAAGAGATATTTTTAGAAAGAAATAGTGACAGCTTTCCCTTGAGAATAGAAAAAAAGGCAAAAATGCCCACTATTACCCCTCTATCCAACATTATGATACAAGTCCTGGTCAGCAGAGCAAGAGAACAGGAAAAAAAAAAAGAGAGAGAGAGAACAAAAAGGGAGCGAGGGAAAGGAAAAAACTGTCATTTGCAGCTAATATAATTATGCACATAGAAAATCCAAAAGAATACACTGCAAAACCATTAAAGTAACTAAATACCAAGCAAAGTAGCACGACATCAAGTGAATAAACAAATTAAAACTCAGCATTCAGAAAACTAAGATCATGGCATCTGGTCCCATTACATCATGGCAAATAGATGGGGAAACAGTGGAAACAGTGACAGACTTTTTTTTTTTTTTAACTCCAAAATCACTGCAGATGGTGACTGCAGCAATGAAATTAAAAGACGCTTGCTCCTTGGAAGAAAAGTTATGACCAACCTAGACAGCATATTCAAAAGCAGAGACATTATGTTGCCAACAAAGGTCCGTCTAGTCAAAGCTTTGGTTTTTCCAGTAGTCATGTACGGATGTGAGTGTTGGACAAAAAGAAAGCTGAGCGCTGAAGAATGGATGCTTTTGAACTGTGGTGTTGGAGAAGACTCTTGAGAGTCCCTTGGACCGCAAGGAGATCCAACCAGTCCATTCTGAAGGAAATCAGTCCTGGGTGTTCACTGGAAGGACTGATGTTGAAGCTGAAACACCAATATTTTGGCCACCTCATGTGAAGAACTGACTCATTTGAAAAGACCCTGATGCTGGGAAAGATTGAGGGCACGAGGAAAAGGGGATGGCATGTGATGAGATGGTTGGATGGCATCACCAACTCAATGGACATGAGTCTGAGTAAACTCCAGGAGTTGGTGATGGACTAGGAGGCCTGTCATGCTGCAGTCCATGGGGTCTCAAAGAGTTGGACATGAATGAGTGACTGAACTGAACTGATTATTAGCAACTGTGCTGTAATACAGAGTATTTAGTTTACCTAAATATTAAATCTCTGAGAATAAATTAAATGATTTATAAAACCTCTATAGAAGAAAATAATAAAATATTAATGACAGACATCCAAGAAGACTTAAATAAATGAAAAGATATAACATATTCAGGAACCAGAAGACCTGATATCATAAAGATGTCAACTTTACCCAAACCACTCTATAGTTTTACAACAATTACAAACAAAATGTCACATTTTAAACATCTTGGATCTCAAATTATTTTGAAATGATATGGAAGATCAAAATATCAAGACCAACTGGAAAACTCCTAAAGAGTAATAAGATCTGGAACTTATTTTAACAGATATCAGAACTTATTATAGGGCTACAGCTACCAAGAGAATGTGATATTGACAAGATATAGACAAATAGCCCAAGTGAAGTAGAATAGATTCAATTAAATAGCTGTGTGTATATGTAACATACAATAGATAGTGAATATACACTGGGCATGACAGCGGTGGTATTGCAGATTACTGAGTGAGTGGAAGGAGCACTTTACAATAGTGAAAGTGAAAGTCGCTCAGTCGTGTCTGCCTCTTTGTGACCCCATGGACTATACAGTCCATGGAATTCTCCCAGCTAGAATACTGGAGTGGGTAGCCTTTTCCTTCTCCAGGGGATCTTCTCAACCCAGGGATCAAACCCAGGTCCCCTGCATTGCAGGCAGATTCTTTACCAGGTGAGCCACAAGGGAAGCCCACAGTAAAGACTGCTGGCGTAATTCAGTGTAACATATGGAAAACATGAATTTGGACCCTTACAGCATACCAGACCCTCAAATCAATTATAATATCTCTAGAAGACAATATAAGAAAATATCTAAAGACATAAACACTCATTAAATAAAACTGTAAAGTACATAAAATGTAAATGAAACACTCATAGAGTATTTTAGTATTAATCTTCTCATCAAATTACTATAAAGTGATGTCACAAAAAGGAAAAATATTTTTAATGCATACAACTCATAGGAAATTATCATGAAGAATATAATTTTAACTTTCATGTATCAATACATAAAACACACATATTCATATAAACTCAATTTAAGATAAAGCCAAGGTAACTACATGGTCATACATGATAAGACCCTGTCTAGGGCTCATTCACTATTAAAACAGGCAGTTTGTCAAACAGCTAACACCTAAAAATCATTAACCATAACATTTTGTTCAGAATGATGTCAGTGGTTTCAAAGTTGTTCAAATAGCTTGCAGTCAGTACTAGAGAGAATAAAAAGTACATAAGCTTTGGAGCCAACAGAAATGGCTTTCAATCAAAGCTTGTCTTTCACTACTTATGTAATCATAAGCAAGAGATCTACCCTCTCCAAATTTAGTTCCTATGAATATTAAGTAGAGATAATAGCCACCACATTTCAAGGTTACTATGAAGATCCAAAGAGCTAATGTATGCAAGCTACCTGCTGTTTATTAAGTATTCATAAAAGTGACAGTGAGAGTGATGGTGGGAGCCTGCCATTGTCAGAATTTCCTTTTAGCTCAGTGTTGAAGTCAGTTTACCACATTTCATTGTCAAGGTGATAGAAGTAATAACGCCTTTTTTCAAGTTTAGGGAGCACCTATGAGCGTTCTATATGTCAAATAAGAGGATTCTCTTCCCTCCAGATTGTGAAAGCTCAGCAGGTGTGTTTCAATATATGAAGAAAAAACAGCACTCTTTCCTCCTGGGAGCTATGAAGGAGAACATAGCCTTGGGAGAGAATGATAAAGAATACTGCAAAGAATAAAACTGCAAAGAATAAAAGCACTATAGACCTTGGGATTAGGGCTCTTCAGGGACAGCTCAGTCTTTTTCAGCTGGAAAAGTCTATGCCTCCACACACGCCCTGAGAGCAGAGCTTGGGAACTGACTAGCACATACAGCTGAGACAAGGCCAAAGGAAAATCACAATTTCCTGTGAGAAAACACCCAATGGTGTTCCTGGAGGGGCAGCGAACTAGCAACATTACCTCCTTTGGAGGTCTTCAAAGATACACATCGCCTCCCTGAGATAATGAGGTCACCTCTTGTTTAACCTACAAAGGAACATGGCAATACAGAGCCATGTGGAGAAATGGATCCATGTGGTTTTCTCTGAAGGGCAGAGAGGAAGACTGAAAGACTAACATGAAAGTCAAGGGAAGGGAATTACACTGTGAAACCAAGCCTTTTAAATACAAATCCCTAAGATGAGAAGAAAGGAAAAATTAGGCTCCGTTCCTCAGACCTGTCTCTAGGGAGAAAGTCAGAGAAGGTGTAGCAGTCTGGCAGTGTGAAGACGGTGTGGCCCCCTCAAAAAGATGGAGATGCTGAAGGAAGTGAATGACTTCCTAGTTGTAGAACAGGACTTTGGGATCATGAAATCCTGTGCTATTTCCTCACAGAGAATATCTTAGTTGAGTCCACCAAGTGCCAGAGACAGACCATCTTTCATGGCAACAGGTTAACCTGGGAAGGAAGTTCCCAAGGAAGGCTTAGAGGCGACAAAGCACTGAACTGGAGAGAGTGCTAAAGGGTGGGGTTCAAGTTTCACCTGAATAAACGTGCTTTCAAGATAGTGAGGAAGAAAATATTCAGAACCAACTGGAGGCTTTAAGTCAACCACACGATTGAGATGCAAATAGAAACATTGAGAAGTAATATATGAATGAATCTGCAGCCATCTGGATGAAAATCTGGAGGAAAGGTATGCAGAGGCTGAGCAGTGGCTGCTGCTGCTTCTCCAGCCGCTGAGTCTCTTCAGCCTCCTCCTCCCCACTCCCAGGGGAGGGGTGGTGCCATAACTTTGGCTCTGGGATGAGGACTTTGCCTGTGTCAACCTTTTAAATCCTCAGTATGACCCTACAAGGGTTGAAATTCGAGCACTGCCAACTGCTAGCAATGTAAATTAAAGCAAGTTATTCCAATTCTCTCTGCCTCAGTCTTATCATGTAGAACACACAGATGATGATAATCCTACTCACTAGTTAAAATAAGCACTACATAAAATAAGCATAAGAGCTCAATTAAATGGAAATTTTTTTATTAATGTTCCCACTAGGTCTGTTTCCTTGATCCAAGTTTCTTGTTCCAAATTTCTATTCCTTTTGTTACTCGCACACGGCTTTGAAGAGGGACACGTAGCCTATATTATTTTTTTTTAATGAGAAGATTTATCAAGGCACGGTATAGATTTATTACAGCCTGTAACACAGAGCCAGGGATAATGAGAGGAGAAAAATCTTACACAACTGCGCTGGGTATCTACTATATTTAAGCTTTACATGTGTCTGTGCTGGATAATGAGAAGGTAAGTTTTACAAACTACTCAGTTTCTTCTTGTAAAAGGTGATTACAAAAAATAGTTTCGAATGATATATTATGCTTCTTTCAGATGGTAACTTTAAACAATGCCTTCAATTTTATTCTCTCCTTCAGCAGATAGGGAGAAAGTACCAGACACAAATCTCAGCCTCAGTTTTTAAGTATCAAGCTAGGAGCAGATTTTTTAATCAAACCGACAAGATCAATTTAAAACTAACTCATCATTCTAGACTCCTACTTTCTTTTACTAACTCAAACTGACTTGGGATATGAAAATAATTATCTAGGTTACATCCAAGTAGAAAATCAACGTTTAAACTTAGTTGAGGCATTTGAGAAGAAATTATATCAATATATATGTACATTTATATACATAAACACATAAGCATATGAATACACATAGAAATACATATTATGCCCAATTTTACACTTGATTAATCTAAGAGAGAAGATTGCATTATTCTGATGTGTAATCTGAAGATCACTTCATGTAAGGCCCAGAACAGAAGTGTGATTAGGAAAAAAAAAAAAATGATACAATACTTCTTATATAAGTCCTACCAATGTCTTAAGCAATCATCTCAAAAAAATAAAAATAATGTCGCCTTCCATACTTTCAAAGTATTTCCAAACAAGAAGGAAAGTGAAGATGGTAAATAAATAGGTAATCTTTAGTTTGATAGATTGATGGTGGGGAAGGTGAGACCATGAAATTTATATTGCTTCTCTATGTATACATTTTCCACACTCATGCATCTGTCCATGAAATTAAGCATATAATTTTGATGGATTCATGGATTTCAGGTTGGAAACCACGGCAATACTGGAAAGAATTCAAAATGGATTTATCATACGCCTGCAATTTATTAATGGACTTACCCACATGTGGAATATGCATACAATTTCCATGTATAAATTAAGACAGAACTTAAACTATATTAAAAAGGTATTATAGTATTTCTCAAATTATAGAGTTTTTCAAATTTCTACTTTTTGAGTTGGTGTTTAGAACTTAGAATGTATGTTTCTCCATAGAACAACTGCACGAATTGATATTTTAACTCTCGGACTCACCCCTTCCATCCAGTTTTACCCCATTCAATAGCCTAAACCTCAATGCTGTTAAAACCATCAAAATACCGAATTCAGGCAAATAATTACTGAATTACATAAAAATAATGAAGAGGAGAGTGGGATAAAAAGGAGATAAGAACATGCAGGAAAAACTGCTTTTCTTCTTTGGCGATCAAAAAGTTTTTCGGAGGTAACTCTAAAATGCAGAATTTCGTCTCCTTTTATCCCTTGAAAATTAGGATCTCAAGCTGACTTACAGACTTATTCAATGAGTATATTAATATAAGTTTGACTCAATCCATTATAATTCTAAAGTGGCTTTTCCTACTTTATTGTAAATGAAAACTTTCTTTTCCTTTAGTGCAGATGGGGTCAGCCAGCAATCTAATTAAATATCAGTATGTTGCCATGAAGTTTAAATGATTAAACCTCCAGACTCTGAAATACTTGTATGGTTAAGTAATTTGTTAATACTGAAAATATCTAACTGTTAGAAATCAACGTGCCATGATGACATGTTGGGGAGATAGGAAAGATGTTTTGGATAAGAGCAGAAGGACAAGCAAAGATTCATTACTTGGTGGTCTGTGAGAAAGTCACTCTTTAAAGATGAGCCTGGCTTATAGCAGATATTTTCTTCTCTGCTGACTTTACAGATTCTCTAAATTGTTCCCATGCTCATGATATGCATGCTGCTCAATGAACTATGAGACTGTTCTTGAAGTAAGGATGGGTCCTGGGACAAATGTTCTATTTAGAACTTTTTAAGTTTCCTTTCGTCATCATGAACTTCTTTGGAGGTAACAGACACAGCTATCAATTGGCACTACAAGACATCTGATTATCTTCTAAATTTATTTGAACTTACTTTTCTCCATCTCTGGAGATGTGTAGCATAGAGATTGTTCCTACCTTGGTCTCAGTTGCTTAAACTTAACCTTGGATTATTGCACAACTTTTACCTATCTGGTCCTGTTTCATCCTGCCCTTTTTAATCCATTTCCCACATTACAGAGAATGATTTTTTTTACGTACATTTGATGATGCTGCTTTCACTTTTTAACACCCTGCAATCGCCCTCAACCAATTTCAATATAAAACCAAACTCCTTAAACGGATTGCTGCGATTCATGGGGTCGCAAAGAGTCGGACACGACTGAGTGACTGATCTGATCTGATCTGATCTGATAACAAGGTTCATCTAGCTTCATCCATTCCTTCTTCTTTAAGCCTCTCTCCTTCCACCTATCCAATAATGCCCCTACAATTTGGTTTAACTGTTTTTGTTTTTTCCATTTTTTTACATTTACATTTGCCATGCCTTCTCTTAACCTCCGGATGTTTCCCTTACACTAAAGCTGCTATCACAACCTTCTGTGTTCTTTCTCTCTCAGCTGCCTAAATATGAAGCAAGAGGATAGGCTATAAAGTAATTTGGAACCTACAGGAAAATTTTAAAAATATAAGCTAACACTTAAAAGAAAATATAGAATAGTTTTATGATATTTGAAAAGGGAAGGATTTCTTAAACAAGATATAAAAAAGGTCAAAGCAGAAATAAAAGATTAAAACATCAATTAAAACTACATTTAAATTAACATAAACTTTCTTCAGAACAAAAGATCTTACTGAAGTTCAGAGACAAGCCAAAGAGAAGGCGAGGATGTATAACTGGTAAGAAATTAGTGTCTAAAAAATATAACGAACTCTTATAATCAACAAGAAAAAGATACTTGCTCTAGATAAAAATGGAAAGAAAAAGTATAAAGAATACACATAGGCAATTCACAGACATCTTTCCTTTCCTTTCCTGGACATCATTTATATCACGAACATCACAAAACTTACATATTTACTGACCTCAAATTTAAAGGCCAAATATGCAATTTTAAGATATATTTTTTACTTGAAGCTTTTAATAGAATCTGTAATTTCCAAATAGGATATATGTTTTGCTCTTATTCTTAACTCTAGTTGTAGATATACTATGCATGCTTTTACCAATGGAGACTGATTCTCTCTCTCTCTCTCTCTCTATATATATATATATATAGATAGATAGATAGATATAGATATAGATATATAGATGAAACACTTAAGTGTTCTTTAATCACTTCCATGGTAAGCTTTCTTTTTTGACGATATCCAATGCTCAATAAGTAAAACAAGAGTACTGAAGACACAAACTGGACAGACTTCCCTGTATTCCTTAAGAGCACTTCTTTTAACAAGATGTGACTACTCAAGATAGAAACCTAGTTATCTATTCTTTCTGTGGAAGAATGTCCACAATACCAGCTGCTCTGAAGGAGGCATCTTATTTTTCCATGGGAACAAGCTAGTTCTAACATCTCACGTGCTCTGGACTGCACACATGTGAGACACCACTGCAGCTGAGGTTTCACTTCTAATCCTGGAAATCTGTTATCATGGTGAAGGCTACTCTGAAGAATCAAATAACCCAAGCCTAGGGACCAAAGTTCACTTTGGGGCAGGTGTTTTCACAGTGATCAGGCCACAGTGGACTCTGTCTCTGGCAGCTGGTGCTCAACGTCTCAGCATAACTATGGTTTAAACTATGTAGAATTTGATATTAAGCTCACATCATCTCATGTTCTCCTATTTTGCCCAAATCTCCAAGAAAATGCCCATCAAAAATCATAATGTTTTTGTGTAAATTCTTCCTTCACTGACACTTGGAAAATATCTCTTTTCAAGTGACTGCCTTCTTTGTTTCATATTACTACATTAAAATAAATTATTTTAAGCACTACAGCTTTGGAGGACATACTGAAGGAAATCATTACAAGAGTTACTTAAACAAAAATTAAAGGTTGTCAGTGGTCAATCCCTAGTCCAGAAACTTCTAGACCCCTTTTTTCCCTGAAAACATACACAAATTAAAAAGACCAGAGTAAACTATGCAAATTGTCCCTTAAGATAGGCTAACTTTTTCTGACATTATCAGTAAATTTTATATTTAAGACATGACACCTTCATTTTTTAAATGGCAGATTACAGATAGAGAACACATAGTTATAAAATATATAACTTAGATGCACACTTCTATAACTTCTCCAAGCTCACAATCAAAACTGAGGAAATGATGAGATTTTATTCCCCTGACTGCTGTGCTGAGTCACAAGAAGTGATATTAAAAAAGAAAAATTGATACAGTTTTCATGTTCATTTCATAAGCTTATTACATTTTAACACTGCTAAATATTTTTGCAATATCAATCATTTAAATACAGTGATAGATAGATAATCAACAAGGACCTACTATATAGCACAGGGAACTCTACTCAATGTTCTGTGATAACCTATATGTGAAAAAAATCTTAAAAAGAATGAATATATATGCATGTATAACTGAATCACTTTTCTGTATACCCGAAACTAACATAACATTGTAAAGCAACTACAATCCAATAAAATCTAAATAAAGTGAATGATAACAGTTTTCAACATTGATATTAATAGTATATACATAATATTATGGATACTTAAGGATTTTGCTCTAAGATGGTCTGAATTTTGTACAGCTGATAAGTTAACCATGCTTTGCCTCTGTCATTCATGTGAAATAAATCTAAACTATTTTCTCCAAATAGTCCATGAGCACTTCAGCATGGGCTAATCTCATTTTTTGTTACTTTCTAACAAGGGCTTGACTAACTCAGTGTGAACTAGAAAAGAAAAAGCTTAACATTAGGCATGGAATCCAACTTCAAGATGTGCTCTATGAATGACCATTCTTCAATATTATTCTAATTTAGAATGAACTATTGCATAAATATATATGCTGTGGAATTGATAAAACATTAGCAAAAGATAAGCAGTTCATTTGGCTGTCCAGTATTCTAATATGGAACTTTCTTTTTTAGACATGTACTCTTCAATGAAGCATTAATGGCATTAAACAGAGAAAATAATACAACTCAAGAACAGAATCTGACTTTACTGTCATGTCCTTGTCTTATAATTGAAAGCACCAGGCTTCCTGACACAGTATATATTTTTCTGCTACATTTTAATCCACACTTGAGGAAGTTAAGATCATTCAGAATGATTAGGACTCAGCCCCAGCCAGGATACCTAAGCAGCATTCAGCATCGACTTCTATCCAACTGAAACCATTTTTATAGACTAGAAAATAACTCTCATTACCAGAAGTTCCACTTTAGCAGTCGCAGTTGGACACCTGAAGATTGTAAACCACAATATTTCCTAATAGTTCTTTGAATTACACTTGGCTACATTGCATCTACAGGTGTAACAAAGGTCTCCGAGGAACTTCTATCTTCCCTGTTCAGCCTGGAAAAATCCTTCAATGCAGCCACAATTTAGCTAATTGTAACTGCACACATCTTGAGTACAATATGAAAAACAATTAAAATATCACCTTGCATTAAAAACTTAAAATAATGTGAATCTACCAAAAGAAAATATTTTTTAACAATTACATCATTTTAAAAATGGCAGAAGTAAATAATGAACTATGTTGGCACTCTTATACTTGCCAGTACAACTTCAGCTTATAAACAATATCTGCCAACCTGTACAAATGAGTCTTGTATTATGCAAGTTTTGAACCACATACCATCTTGGTTCACAATCCAACTTGAGTAAAGTTTTAGATGGGTCCCCTCTTATAAAATATGACTAACATGTACTCCTCCCAAGTCATTTCCTACATCACCCTCTGTGACATAAAACATAAAGAAGTAAGTTTCCCTTCTCCAGGTTCTGGTGCACTTTGCTACCATACTATAATATCACACAGATCAGTTCAGTCGCTCAGTCGTGTCTGACTCTTTGCGACCCCATGAACCACATCACGCCAGGCCTCCCTGTCCATCACCAACTCCCGGAGTCCACCCAAACCCATGTCCATTGAGTCAGTGATGCCATCCAACCATCTCATCCTCTGTTGTCCCATTTTCCTCCTGCCCCCAATCTTTCCCAGCATCAGGGTCTTTTCCAATGAGTCAGCTCTTCGCATCAGGTGGCCAGAGTATTGGAGTTTCAGCTTCAACATCAGTCCTTCCAATGAACACCCAGGACTGGTTTCCTTTAAATCCTTTCAAACCACCTTTGGTGGTTAATGTATCTGTTTTTTGTGTGTGCATGTGTTTTAATTTTTTTAAATTTATTTTTAGTTGGAGGATAATTGCTTTGTAATGTGTTGGTTTCTGCTGCATGACATCGTGAATCAGCTGTAAGTATGCTTCTTAACCCCATGAACTGTATAAAAATGCAAAAAGATATGACACCAAAAGATGAGCCCCCTGGGTAGGAAGGTGTCCAATATGCTACTGGGGAATAACAGAAGACAATTACCAATAGCTCTAGAAAGAATGAAGTGGCTGGGTCAAAGCAGAAACGATGCTCAATTGTGGCTATGTCTGGTGATGAATGTAAAATCTGATGCCATAAAGAATAGTATTGCATAGGAACTTGGAACATTAGGTCCATGAATCAAGGTAAATTTGGACATAGGCAAGCAGGAGATGGCAGGAATAAACATCAACATCTTAGGAGTAAATGAACTAAAACGGACGGGAATGGGTGAATTCAATTCTGATGACTATTATATCTACTACTGTGAGCAAGAATCCCATAGAAGAAAGGGAGTAGCCCTCATAATCAACAAAAGAGTCTGAAATGTGGTACTTTGGTGCAAACTTAAAAATGACAGAATGATCTTGGTTCGTTTCCAAGGCAATCCATTTAACATCACAGTAATTCCAGTCTCTGCCCTGACCACTGATACCGAAGAAGCTGATCAGTTCTTTGAAGACCCAGAGGCCTCCGAGAACTAACACCAAAAAAAAGGTATCTATTCATCACAGGGGATTGGAATGCAAAAGTAGGAAGTCAAAAGACACCTGGATTAACAGGCAAGTTAAGCCTTAAGAGTACAAAATGAAGCAGGGCAAAGGCTAACAGAATTCTGCCAAGAGAACACACTGGTCATAGCAAACACCCTTTTTCAACAACGTAAGAGATGATTTTACACATAGACATCACCAAATGGTCAATACCAAAATCAGATTGATTATACTCTTTGTAGCCAAAGATGGAGAAGCTATATAAAAAAACAAGCAAAAACAAGACCTGGAACTTACTGTGGCTCAGATCATGAACTCCTCATAGCAGAATTCAAGCTTAAACTAAGGAAAGCAGGGAAAACCACCTGACCAGTCAGGTATGACTTAAATTAAACCCCCTATGAATATACAGTGGAGGTGACTAATAGATTCAAGGGATTATGTCTAGTAAAGAGTACCTAAAGAACTATGGACAGAGGTTTGTAATATTGTACAGGAGGCAGCGAACAAAACCATCCCAAAGTAAAAGAAAAGCAAAAAGGCAAAGTGGTTGTCTTAGGAGGCTTTACAAAGAGTTGAAGAAAGAAGAGAAGTGAAAAGCAAGGGAGAAAAAGAAAGGGGTATGTGTTTATGTGTGTGTATACGCGCATGTGTGCATGTGTGTGCATGAGCGTATGCTTAATTGTTCAGTCATGTCTAACTCTTTGAGACCCCATGGACTGAAGCCCGCCAGGTTCCTCTGTCCATGGGGATTCCCCAAGTAAGAATACTGGAGTGGGTACACCCAACTAAATTCAGAGTTCCGGAGAATATCAAGGAAAGACAAGAAGGCCTTCTTCAATGAACACTGCAAAGAAACAGGAAAACAACAGAAAGGGTATGACTAGAGATCTCATCAAGAAAATCGGAGATACTAAAGGAATATTTCATCCAAAGATGGGCACAATAAAGGACAGAAATGGTAAAGACCTAGTAGAAGCAGAAGAGATCAAGAAGAAATGGAAAGCATACGCAGAAGAAGATACAAAAAAAGATCTTCAACGTCCTGGATAACCACGATTCTCTCACTCAGGGCCAGACATTCTGGCGTGTGAAATCAAGTGGGCCTTAGGAAGTCTGCTGCCAATAAAGCTAGTGGAAGTGATGGAATTCCAGCAGAGCTATTTAAAATCTTAAAAGATGATGCTATTAAAGTGCTGCACTCAACATGGCATCAAATTTGGAAAACCCAGCAGTGGCCAGAGGACTGGAAAAGGTCAATCCTCATTCTAATTACCAAGAAGGGCAGTACTAAAGAATGTTCAAACCACAAGACAAATGCATTCATCTCCCATGCTAGTAAGGTTATGCTCAAAATCCTCCCAAACTAGGCTTCAGCATTATGTGAACCGAGAACTTCCAGATGTTCAAGCTGGTTTTAGAAAAGGAAGAGGAACCAGAGATCAAATTGCCAATGCTTGCTGGATTGTAGAGAAAGCAAGGGAACTCCAGAAAAACATCAATCTCTGCTTCACTGACTATGCTAAAGCCTTTGACAGTGCGGATCATAACTTTGACAACTGTGAAAAACTGTTAAACATATGGGAATACCAGATCATCTTACCTGTCTCTTAGAAAAACTTATGAGTGGTCAAGAAGCAAGTTAGAACACTTTACGGGACAAATGACTGGCTCAGGACTGAGAAAGGAGTACAACAAGGCTGTTAATTGTCACCCTGTTTATTTAACTTATATGCAGAGCACATCATGCAAAATGCTTCGCTGGATGAGTTACAAGCTAGAATCAAGATTTTCAGGTGAAATATCAACAACCTCAGATATGTAGATGATAAGGTTCTAATGGCAGACAGTGAAGAGGAACTAAAGAGCCTCTGATGAGGGTGAAGGAGGAGAGTGAAAAAACCATTTTAAAACTCAATTATTAAAAAACTAAGATCATGGCACCAGTCCCATCACTTCATGGCAAATAGAAGCGGAAAAAGGTAGAAGCAGTAACAAATTTCCTCTTTCGGCGCCCTAAAATCACTGCAGATGGTGACTGTAGCCAGGAAATTAGAAGACAATTGCTTGTTGGCAGGAAAGCTATGACAAACCTAGACAGTGTGTGAAAAAGAAAAGATATCACTTTGCCAACAAAGGTCTGTATAGTCAAGGCTATAGTTTTCCAGTAGTCATGTATGAATGTGAGAGCAGGACAGTTAAGAAAGCAGAATGCCAAAGAATTGATGCTTTCGAATTGCAGTGCTGGAAAAGACTCTTGAAAAGCAAGGAGTCCCTTGGAAAGCAAAGAGATCAAACCAGCAAATCTTAACAGAAATCAACCCTGAATACTCTTTGGAAGGACTGATGCTGAAGCTCCGATACTTTGGCCACTTGATGCGAACAGCTGACTCATTGGAAAAGAGCCTGATGCTGGGAAGGATTGAAGGCAGAAGGAGAAGAGGGGACAGAGGATGAGATGGTTGGATGGCATCACCAACTCAATGGATATGAGCCTGAGCGAATTCCAGGAGATGGTGAGGATCAGGGAAGCCTAGCATGCTGGAGTCCATGGGGTTATGCAGAGTCGGACATGACTTAGCGACTAAATAACAACAACAACATGCTTCTTAAGGAAAGTGTGGCTTCCTCATCTTAACCCCACACTACATACGTGGTCAATCATTTTGCAAGCAAGTCCCCCTCATGACTGGCAATTTTACTTATCATTTAGATACACTGCTTTTATTAATGTTCATGTTTGGAACAGTTACATATCCACAGAGAAAAAACTGATTAAACTTGATTGCTGCTTTGAGTACAGTCATGAATCATAAACAAGGGACTAGAAATCCATGTCCAGAATTTCATTAAAAATGTAAATGTAGTTTGTCCTAATGAATTGTACACCGAGTATTCTTTTATTACCTCTATTGAGATACAACCCATACACCATAAAATTCAGCATTTAAAGTGCACATTTCAGTGGGTTTTAGTATATTCAAAGGGTTGTGCAACCATTACCACAATCTAACTTGGAACTTCCTCTTCACACCCAAAAGACTATCTACTAAAAGTCGTTTCCATTTTCACGCACCCCATCATCCCAGCCTCCAGCAACAACAATCACCTATTTCTACTGATATGCCTAATGAGGCAATTGATATAAATGGAATCATACACGATGTGGTCTTTTGTAGCTGGCTTCTTTCACAGAGCAAATTTTATGAGGGTTTAACTTTTTGCAGCCTGTATCAGTATTTCATTTTTAATGGCTGAGCAATAGTCTACTGTATGCATAAACTACATTTTGTTTATCCTTTAACAAGCTGACAGACTTTGGGGTAATTTCCACTTTTGACTGTTATGAATAATGCTTCTATACACATTCACATAAAAGTTTTTGTGTGAACATACATTTTCATTTCTCTTGAGCATATACCTAGGAGTAGAATTGCTGAAGCCAATGGTAAGTCAAATTTATTATTTAAGAAATCCCACTGCTGGGCATACACACCGAGGAAACCAGAGTTGAAAGAGACACGTGTACCCCAATGTTCATCGCAGCACTGTTTATAATAGCCAGGACATGGAAGCAACCTAGACGTCCATCTGCAGATGAATGGATAAGAAAGCTGTGGTACATATACACAATGGAGTATTACTCAGACATTAAAAAGAATACATTTGAATCAGTTCTAATGAGGTGGATGAAACTGGAGCCTATTATACACAGTGAAGTAAGCCAGAAAGAAAAACACCAATACAGTATACTAATGCATATATATGGAATTTAGAAAGATGGTAATGATAACCCTGTATGTGAGACAGCAAAAGAGATACAGATGTATAGAACAGTCTTTTGGACTCTGTGGGAAAGGGAGAGGGTGGGATGATTTGGGGGAATGTCATGGAAACTTGTATAATATCATATAAGAAACGAATCACCAGTCCAGGTTCGATACAGGATCCTTGGGGCTGGTGCACTGGGATGACCCGGAGGGATGGTACGGGGAAGGAGGTGGGAGGAGGGTTCAGGATGGGGAACACGGGTATGCCCGTGGCGGATTCATGTTGATGTGTGGCAGAACCAATACAATATTGTAAAGTAATTAGCCCCCAATTAAAATAAATAAATTTAAATTAAAAAACCTTAAAAAGCAAAAAATAAAAAATAATAAAAAAATAAGAAATTGCCAAATAGTTTTCCAAAGTGATAGCACCCTGTTAGAGTCCCATGATCAATGCATGAGAATCCCAATTTCTTTGCACCTTCCCTAACACCTGTTATTACCTGTTGTCTTTTTTTTTTTTTAATTACAACCAACCCAGTGGGTGTGAAGGAATAGTTCTATGGTTTTGATTCCTATTTTCCTAATGACTTGTGATGTTGATTACAACATCTTTTTATAGGCTTATTTAGCATATAAAAAGGCTTTACTTAGCCTATAATAAAAAAGTTTTCTTCTTTGGAAAACATCGATTCAACCCTTAACCTAGTTTTTAATTGGGCTATTTGTGTTTTTTATTGAATTGTAAGAGTTATATGTTCTAAATGCAAGTCCCCTTTCAGATGATTTTCAAATATTTTCTTCCAAAAGGTTTTTGTTCACTTTGCTGATATCATCATTTGGAACACAAAACATATTAATTTTAATGAAGTCAATTTTACCCCCGCCTCTTTTTTTCCTTCTTGCAACATCTGCTTCTGGGGCCATGGCTAAGAAACCACTGGCCAACCCAAGGTCACAGAGTCAATGTGTATTCTAACAATATTATACTCTGAACTCACAGTGCTTTCAACTAGGCCCAGATGGCAAACACATGGATTAACCCACTGCACAATTTCACCAACACTGCATACCTGTAAATATACACATGCTTGAACACACAAAACTACCAGTGGCATAAATCTTTAAATTTACTTAAGAGATTTTTACAAGCTTGAAAGTATAGATATGAGTAATGTTTACAACTAGTGTGATATAATAGAACTTGTTTTCCCAAATTTTTACATGGGTTTGATTATTGCTTTCTATTTATGATAGACAACCTATTTTCCGCTTATGATTCCTTAGGTTGTAGCGAAGTATGAAAGAATCACTTTCTAATCACCATAATGGGCCATGTGAAGGTTCTGTCTGTTCTAAGGTGATGGAAATAGCCTGGACTAAACTAAGAACTCTGTTCATCAGACTTGGGTTCTAGAACTCCATACTGTATCTCCCCAAGCAAAGAACTCTGAATCTATTTCCTTAATTAAAAAATGAACCCATGAAGCCCATTTTTGATGGTTCCTTGTTAGTACTGAAAGAGAAAACATTTAATGTACTCAGCATAAAATCTGTCATTAAACAGATACTTTATAATACATGAATTTTCCCTCTCCCCAAATCCCAATTAATATAATCAATATATTTTTCTATTTTCAACTATTTCAAAATGAAAACCTTTTGTCTAACTTCCAAAATTATCTCTGTATAATTGTGTGACAAATTCTAATATATTCTCACTCATTCAATATCTCTTACTGGTCAGGGTTTAAAAAATGTTCTCAACCTCAAGGGCCTTCTTATCTTCCAGGAAAGTCTTAAAGATTTTATTTTAAAAAGGCATAATGTTATCAGTGTCCTAAGAGACACAGGCAAATCACTTTGGGGTTCAGAAAATGATAAGGTTATGCAGATGGGGAAGTCAGAGAGAAATTCCTGGAGGAGCAATTAAAGTGAAACTTGAAAGACAGTTAGGATATGGATAGAGTAAAATAAAACTTGCATAAAAATACAAAGATATGAAGAGAGTTAATACTTGAAAAGAATAAGGAGAACTGATTCCTGATGAGTCTGATGTGTAGGGTAAATACAGGAGTCAGATGGGTCTAGAGCAGAGAGGGCATTGAAGGGCAGGTTGAGTTGGACCTTTACTTGACAGTTGATGAAGGGCTAAGCAGAAAAGTAACATGTCAAGAAGCGTATCCTAGAAAGGTCATTCTGCCAACAATATACAAACAGATTTGGGTGGAGAAGAGCAGAGACAGACCAGCAAGAGAGAGACAAGTTAGCTGTAATATTTCCAGTAAGGCCAGCATTGTTATGTGCCTGCCACTAGCCATCATCCCCTCAGGGTTTTGCTAACAGAACCCTGATTTTGATCCAGAATCATGCAAACAGCAATATATTCAAGGAAAGTGGACCCCTACCTAAGGGATGAAAAGAGGATGATCTAAGCCAGGATGAGTAAACTTTTACTGTAAATGGCCAGAGAGTAAATATTTCAGGTTTGCAGGCTGTGTGCTTTCAGTCGTAACTCTGTCCTTGTAACGGGAAAGAAATGGCAAATGGCAGTAAATGAATGAAGATGACTGCTCATCAGATTTTATCTATGGATACTTAAATTTGAACTCCATTTAATTTTAATGTGTCATGAAATATTATTCTTTATTTTAACCATTTAAAAATATAAAAGCAACTCTTACTCCCAGCCCTTAGAAAATCAGCAACAGGCTGAATTTGACCCATGGGCCCTAGCTTGCCAACCCCTGATCTAAACCAACCATAGCTGCTCTAAACTCTTTGCCAGCTATTTTTTAGGGAGCAGTTTGGTATGTGGTGAGGTTTTAAGCAGTGAGATATAAGGGAAAGTATGCTGGAGGGTTTCCAGAATATATGTTCCCATCCAGTAAAAACAGATGTGCCAGAAAAATTAAATTTCTGAAGATGAATTGTTGAGAGCTGTGTAAGCTGTTTTGCAACCATGAGAGGAAGTCCAAGAGATTTGTGAAGGACCATCCTGATACAACAAGTGAAAGAAATACGCATGACTTGAATGAGCACAGAGAAATGGGGTAGGAAATGAGTTGGTTCAAGAGAAACTGTAGAAGTGGAATTGGTATTCCAGTGGCTCCTGGGATAGGACACAGGAAAAGCGACACGATAAACATTAAAACCAGGTGGCAGTAGTGGTAAAGAAGCCTCCTGCCAATGCAGGAGACTTAAGAGACTTGGGTTCCATCCCTGGGTTGGGAAGATCCCTTGTTAGAGAGAAAAGCAACCCACTCCAGTATTCTTGCCTAAAGAATCCCACAGATGGAGGAAACTGGCAGGCTACAGTCCACAGGGTCGTAAAGAGTTGGACATGACTGAAGCGACTTGGCATGCACACACTCAAGCTTCTGCTGCTGCTAAGTAGCTTCAGTCGTGTCCAACTCTGTGCAACCCCAAAGACGGCAGCCCACCAGGCTCCCCCATCCCTGGGATTCTCCAGGCAAGAACACTGGTGTGGGTTGCCATTTCCTTCTCCAATGCAGGAAAGTGAAAAGTGAAAGTGAAGTCACTCAGTTGTGTCTGACTCTTAGCGACTCCATGGACTGTAGCCCACCAGGCTCCTCCGTCCATGGGATTTCCCAGGCAAGAGTACTGGAGTGGGGAGCGATTGCCTTCTCCGTCACACTCATGCATTTGAGTCTAAATGAAGAGGAGAATGGTCTTGCTTTTAAGGAAGAAGAGATGGTTTGAATGGAAAATGAGTATGGTCTGGAATCTCAGGGAGGCAGCAAGAGATGAATAAAAAAGACTGTTGGATGATAGCAAGGGTTCTGCTGGGCCAAGCATGCTGGAATGTGCAGCAGGTCATTGCACCTTGGTTGTTACCAAGAGTGTTTTTCAGCTCCTGGAGGTGCTAATAAAACCATGACAGGCAGTGGTCACACACTGTGTGTGACAGAATCAGCCTGCACATTTCCCCAAACAGAATCTCATCACCAGAAATTAGAACGGCCAAGCCTTGGGCTGATCTTGCCACTCCAAAGTGTGGCTGTCTCATGGGGGTGTCACACTAGAGAGCCCTTAGAAAAAGGCAGCTTCAGTCCCTCAATTTTCTGTGCTTCAGTCTGACCAGATGAGTGACTTGCAGTCTGTACTCCTGGGAGGCTTCATGTTCAGTGATACACTGGGAATTGCCATGAGCAGCAATGATGCCTCCAATGTATGATAAAAACATACAATGTTGTAAAAAGAAACATGTGATAAATCAGAATGTCAAAAAAAGTCCAAAATATATTATTCTGAAAAACTATTAACAACATGGGATATAGCTTTCAATGTTTGCTATACTATAACAATACATGCGTATGTAACTAGAAAAGGACAGGCCAGTTTTTAACTTGGAGTTAAATTCTAATTTAATTTATGAGGGCAAAAACAATTTCATGAAGACAGAAAGTTAAAAATAGAACAACCCATCTGATCCAGCTATCCAAGTTCTGGGTATTTATCTAAAAGAACTAAAATCAGGATCTCAAAGAGATGTTCACATTCCCATATTCATTGCAGTATGGTTCTCAATAGCCAAGATGGAGAAACAGCCTAAATGTCCATCTGTTGATGAATGGATAATAAAGAGTAACTCACAACTAAAGTTTAAATAAAACCAATTATTCGAGGGCACGGAGGAAAGTAAGAACTCCCATTTACTGCTGGTAAGCATATAAATTGGTACATCCCCTTGGACAGCTATTTTTCAAGATCTAGTAAAGTAATTGAATTTTCTATGACTCAGCACAGCAAGCTTCCTGTTAGGTATATGCCCAGAAATAATGTTGCAATGTGATGTGAATGAAGACCCTGTGTAGGACAAGCTTTCACACTTGTTGTACCACCACACAATGGTTAACAATGGATGGATAAATTATGCCATATTCATTAAATAGAATTCTCCAATTGAACAAGAGGGAAGGGGGCAGGGAACAATCTTAAAAAAAGTGACACAGTCCAAGGACATGAAAAGAATCAAATAGGTCTAAGATTGCAGACAAGACCACTTCCACTAGATAATGAGCCTCAGTATACACTCATTATAACACATCAACATGCTAAATGACACACCCACAGGTGCCATGGACAGTTTCAAGGGCTACCATAAAGGTCAAAGTGGACAGCGGCCCAATTTCTGGAAATCCCCACCCCTTCCCCAAAATAGCCAGAATACTCCCTCTCACTCATTACCCTATGAAATTATATACCCCTACAAAAACTGAAAACCCATACTCTGGTGCCATTCTCACCTTCTGAGCTGACCCCCACTCTGTGGAGTGCATTTCTCTCTAAATAAACCTACTTCTTACCTATTACTTTGTCTCTCACTGAAGTCTTTCTATGGCAAGATATCAAGAACCTGAACTTCATTAAGTCCTGATTCCAGGTGTGTGATTAAAAGACCATGGGTTCAAGTCCCAATCTGAGTTACATAGTTTCACAATTACATGTTCAATTTTGATATCTCAAAGTGTGTGCAAAAAATAAATGCAAAGGCTATATGCCATCTCTGGGGTCCCACAGAGTTGGACACGACTGAAGCGCCTTAGCAGCAGCAGCAGCATATACACACTACAGTCAGTCTGCCATACCTGTGACTTCTCCATCAGCCAATTCAACCGTGGATGGAAGAATATATTTATATTTTTTTAAATTTTATTTTATTTTTAAACTTTACATAACTGTATTAGTTTTGCCAAATATCAAAATGAATCCGCCACAGGTATACATGTGTTCCCCATCCTGAACCCTCCTCCCTCCTCCGTCCCCATTCCATCCCTCTGGGTCGTCCCAGTGCACCAGCCCCAAGCATCCAGTATCGTGCATCGAACCTGGACTGGCACCTCGTTTCATACATGATATTTTACATGTTTCAATGCCATTCTCCCAAATCTTCCCACCCTCTCCCTCTCTCTGTGTACGAGACAGCAAAAGAGACACTGATGTATAGAACAGTCTTATGGACTCTGTGAGAGAGGAAGAATATATTTTTAAAAAAGAAATTCCCATACATAGCGTTATTGTTACCATCTTTCTAAATACCATATATATGTGTTAGTATACTGTATTGGTGTGTAGGAGACAGCAAAAGAAACACTGATGTATAGATCAGTCTTATGGACTCTGTGGGAGAGGGAGAGGGTGGGGAGATTTGGGAGAATGGCATTGAAACATGTATAATATCATGTATGAAACGAGTCACCAGTCCAGGTTCGATGCACGATACTGGTTGCTTGGGGCTGGTGCACTGGGACGACCCAGAAGGAGGGTACGGGGAGGGAGGAGGGAGGAGGGTTCAGGATGGGGAACACAGGTATACATGTGGCGGATTCATTTCGATGTTTGGCGAAACTAATACAATGTTGTAAAGTTTAAAAATAAAATAAAATAAAAAAAAAAAGACATTAATAACACACAAAAAAATAAATAAAAAAGAAATTCCCCAAAGCTTCTAAAAGCAAAACTTAAATTTGCTGCATGCTAGTAGGTGGGCTGCTGTCTATGGGGTCGCACAGAGTTGGACGCTACTGAAGCAACTTAGCAGCAGCAGCAGCAGTAACTATATAGCATTTACCTTGTATTTACAACTATTTAGATAGCATTTACATTAGACTAGATATTATAACTGATATAGAGATGATTTAAAGTATATAGAAGCATATGCATCAGATCAGATCAGTCGCTCAGTCGTGTCCAACTCTTTGCAACCCCGTGAATCACAGAACGCCAGGCCTCCCTATCCATCACCAACTCCTGGAGTTCACTCAGACTCATGTTCATCGAGTCAGTGATGCCATCCAGCCATCTCATCCTCTGGCGTCCCCTTCTCCTCTTGCCCCCAATCCCTCCCAGCATCAGAGTCTATGAGTCAACTCTTCGCATGAGGTGGCCAAAGTACTGGAGTTTCAGCTTTAGCATCATTCCTCCCAAAGAAATCCCAGGGCTGATCTCCTTCAGAATGGACTGGTTGGATCTCCTTGCAGTCCAAGGGACTCTCAAGAGTCTTCTCCAACACCACAGTTCAAAAGCATCAATTCTTCCATGCTCAGCCTTCTTCACAGTCCAACTCTCACATCCATACATGACCACTGGAAAAACCATAGCCTTGACTAGACGAACATTTGTTGGCAAAGTGATGTCTCTGCTTTTGAATATGCTATCTAGGTTGGTCATAACTTTCCTTCCAAGGAGTAAGCGTCTTTGAATTTCATGGCTGCAGTCACCATCTGTAGTGATTTTGGAACCCAGAAAAATAAAGTCTGACACTGTTTCCACTGTTTCCCCATCTATATGCAAATACTATATCATTTTACATAAGGGACTTCAGCCTCCATAGATTTTGGTATCCAGGTGAATTCCTGGGATCAATCCTCCATGGACAACAAGGGTCAGCTGTACAATAATTTATGTAAAAATTTTTACATACAAAACATATTATTATACTTGCTTACATATGTCACAAGCATAACTATAAAGCTGTGCACTGACTTCAGGAGATCTGTACTTGGGATGGAGGGAGAAAGGAGGTAGAGGTTATGGGGAATAGGACAGCCAAGAGAAGGGTTTGAAAGAATCTTTATTTTAAACTTCATTTAATATAACAAAGACCTGCAGTAAATGTGGTAAAATGCTAAAATGTATTACATCTAGATAGTGGATTCATGGGTACTTACAAAACTGTGTAATTGTACGTGTGAAATATTATATACATTTTAAAGAATGCCTTGCAGAGCTAATTTTAATAGCAATATTTTTTTTAAGGAAGAACACTCCAAATCACCAAGTCTATGACAAAATTAAACATTGTCTTTTACTGTACATAATAAGGTACTATAATAAAAAATGAAGTATAGATCAGGATGAAGTATTTTTGTGAGATTATAAAAGAGATAAAGAACCATTCAGTTCACTAGATGACACAAGCAACCTAATCCACTTGCAGAAGATAGATGTACTAACATTTTTCCTGGCAGTAGGCTGAAGCAATCGTTCATATGGCTGGGAAAGCAGTGAGAAAAAACTCTTAACCTTTATAACCTTATATTTTATATAAAATACTCCAACATATATACTCAAAACATTTTGACAGTAAGATAGAAAGGAGAAACTGCCTGAATGCAAAGCCTAAAAAATACTATTACTCCCATCATTTCAAAACAATTTTCTCATTTTGAAGATTTAATGCAATAGCACCTTAACAGTTTAGCAAGAAGATAAGTAAAATGTTATATGATTTTTAAAAAAATAATTTGAAACAGTGTCCTTATACAAAAATACAGATATATAAAACAACCTGCTTAAATTTTAAAAAATAATTTGTATTGAATTATAATGAACATACAGAAGAGCACAACTCTAAAGCTCTATGAATTTTCATAAAGTGGACAAAAATGTAATTACAACCCATTAAAAAATAGAAATAGGATATCACCAGCATCCTAGAAGACCCTCTAATAATGATCATCATATCCCTCCCCAAACTAAACACTATCCTGACTTCTAATATCATAGAGTCATTTTCCTGTTTTTGACCAAAATCCATTATACTTCTCTTTGCTCAACTTAATTTTTGTGAGATTCATCAGTGCTTTGCAAGCAGAGTTATTTTACTGACTTTCATTGCTGTATACTACTCCACTGTATTAACATACCACAAGGTGCTAATTCATTAAACTAATAAAGGACATTCAGATTGTTTTCAGTTCTTGGCATTTATGATCAAGGCTGCTATAAACATTCCAGTCCATATCCTTTAAGGTACACAAATAGGCCTTTCCACTGAAGATACACACGCATAAAAAGTTGATGATTTATAATGTATGCAATATATTCAGCTTTAAAGTTCTCAGTTATACGATTAGTAGAAGTACAAATGAAATTGAATTGACAAAAAGTTGATGGTTGTTGAAGCTAAGTGATTGTGAGATTCATAGTATTATTTTATTTACTATACATATATATTTGGAATTTTTGATAAAAAGTTCCACCAACCCTTTATTTTATAAGTACACCAACCCTTTATTTTATAAAAAGAGGGGAGCTGCCTTCTTTAAATCATGTCATAAAAGACAAAGAAAGTCTCTGGACATGTTCCAGATTGAAGGAGGCTAAAGAGACATGACAACTAGACCAAACACCCCTTCCATGATTGGATCCTGAGGAAAAAGGGGAAAAGTACTATGATGGCCATTAGTAGCTCAACAATTAGCTCAACTGATAAAATTGAAAAGTAAGTGGTAAGTAAAGTAAAAAGAATTTAACAATGCTAAATTTCAACAATACTAAAATGTACAATGGTTATGTAAGAAAATATTCTTACTTTCTGGGTCATGATATTCTTCATGACCCAGATAACCATGATGGTGTGTTCACTCACCTAGAGCCAGACGTCCTGGAATATGAAGTCAAGTTGGCCTTAGGAAGCATCACTATGAACAAAGCTAGTGGAGGTGATGGAATTCCAGTTGTGCTATTTCAAATCCTAAAAGATGATGCTGTGAAAGTGCTGCACTCGATATGTCAGCAAATTTGGAAAAATCAGCAGTGGCCACAGGACTGGAAAAGATCAGTTTTCATTCCAATCCCAGATAAAGGCAATGCCAAAGAATGCTCAAACTGCCACACAATTGCACTCATCTCACACGCTAGTAAAGTAATGCTCAAAATTCTCCAAGCCAGGCTTTAGCAATATGTTAACCGTGAACTTCCTGATGTGCAAGCTGGTTTTAGAAAAGGCAGAGGAACCAGAGATCAAATTACCAACATCCACTGGATCATGGAAAAAGCAAGAGAGTTCCAGAAAAACATCTATTTCTGCTTTATTGACTATGCCAAAGCCTTTGACTGTGTGGATCACAGTAAACTGTGGAAAATTCTGAAAGAGATGGGAATACCAGACCACCTGATCTGCCTCTTGAGAAATTTGTATGCAGGTCAGGAAGCAACAGTTAGAACTGGACATGGAACAACAGACTGGTTCCAAATAGGAAAAGGAGTTCATCAAGGCTGTATATTGTCACCCTGCTTATTTAACTTATATGCAGAGTACATCATGAGAAATGCTGGACTGGAAGAAGCACAAGCTGGAATCAAGATTGCAGGGAGAAATATCAATAACCTCAGATATGCAGATGACACCGCCCTTATGGCAGAAAGTGAAGAGGAACTCAAAAGCCTCTTGATGAAAGTGAAAGTGGAGAGTGAAAAATTGGCTTAAAGCTCAACATTCAGAAAATGAAGATCATGGCATCTGGTCCTATCACTTCATGGGAAATAGATGGGGATACAGTGGAAACAGGGTCAGACTTTATTTTTTAGGGCTCCAAAATCACTGCAGATGGTGACTGCAGCCATGAAATTAAAAGACACTTACTCCTTGGAAGGAAAGTTATGACCAACCTAGATAGCATATTCAAAAGCAGAGACATTACTTTGCCAACAAAGGTTCATCTAGTCAAGGCTATGGTTTTTCCTGTGGTCATGTATGGATGTGAGAGTTGGACTGTGAAGAAGGCTGAGCACCGAAGAATTGATGCTTTTGAACTGTGGTGTTGGAGAAGACTCTTGAGAGTCCCTTGGACTGCAAGGAGATCCAACCAGTCCATTCTGAAGGAGATCAGCCCTGGGATTTCTTTGGGAGGAATGATGCTAAAGCTGAAACTCCAGTACTCTGGCCACCTCATGGGAAGAGTTGACTCATTGGAAAAGACTCTGATGCTGGGAGGGATTGGGGGCAGGAGGAAAAGGGGACGACAGATGAGATGGCTGGATGGCATCACTGAGTCGATGGATGTGAGTCTGAGTGAACTCCGCGAGTTGGTGATGGACAGAGAGGCCTGGTGTGCTGCGATTCATGGGGTCGCAAAGAGTCGGACATGACTGAGGGACTGAACTGAACTACTGAGGGTTGATATCATATATCACATATATCATATATATATGTGTGTACATATATAAAGAATATAGGCAGTTATAACAATAAAGTAGAATGTTAGCAACTGATGATCTGGATAAGAAGTATACAAGTATATTTTGTACTAGTTTTAAGTATTTTTATTTTTATAACTTTTCTGTATATTTGAAGTTATTTCCAAATAAAAAGTTTTTTAAAATGCTGTGCTAACTTATATCCCACTAGCATGGTATGAGTTCTCACAGCTCAATCCTAGTCATTGACTGGTTGATGTGAATCTTTGTATTTTAGCATTTCTGGTGGGAAGACAAGTATATTTCACTGGGGCTTTAATCTGCATGCTTCATTTTCTTGACAATTACTGGTAATGAGCTCTTTTTCTTATTGTATTTGGCTACTTAAATATTCTCCATTATGAATTAACAATTTGAGTCTTTTCCCCATTTTCCTTCTGGATTATCTTTTTCTTACTGATTTCTTTCACATGATTTCACATAAATTTCAAAGAAATAAAAAAGTGGTTTCAAAGAAACTCCAAAATTATAGGAGAAAAGGCTTGAGTTATATTCCCAGTCTTTGAGGAGTGTTTCTTGTCACCACTTTATAAGCTCCACATTAGATCAATAGAAGGAACTTTTATTTACACCTCATGGGTTTTGTTTTAATCTTGAACAAGTAACCCCAGAGTAGTCACAGTTCTGCATTTTCTTCCTGACAGAGGCACAAGGGATAAAGATAACTAAAAGGATGTCCAGTCAGCGGCAAGGGCAGAGTTGGCATGACTTGCCAGAAACTGAGTAGACTTACTAAGCAGGGTCTTGTATCTGCTACAGTGAAGTTGTCTAGATTGTATTTATCAACTGGTTTTTACTCACAGTAAGAAATATATTTTATATCATGATCCCAAGACACACAAATATGACTGAAAAAAAGTCCAAATCAATATTTATCTTTACTCCATTTTTGTTTTTTGTACTTTGGTATTTTCTATATATTATTTTATCCCATTTTCATAGTTGTTTTTAGCACCGAGTGTCTGTAATTCACTAAGCTGATTTCACATGACAGCTCTTAGAAAAACACCACTTTAGAACGCTGCTTCTCAAATTTCAACACATGTACAGATTATCCAAAATTCTCATTGAAATGCAGATTCTGTTTTGGTAACTTGGGAAAAATTATTATTAGTAGTAGTATCATCAGTGCCACCATTAACTCCATTCAACATAGACACAAATTGAAGGAAACACACGTGGGTAATCTGGTGTGCCTGAAACTATTGATTCTATAGTCTATATATCTTCTTCTCTCCCATTCCTTCCACGCATAGTATTTCCAGGTTCTGTTTTTTTTTTTTTTTTTGCTCTGTCTAGATCGAAAGTGAAAGTGAAAACGTTAGTTATTCAGTCCTATCTGACTCTTTGCGATCCCATGGACTATAGCCCACCAGGCCCCTGTGCCCAAGGGATTTCCCAGGCAATAATACAGGAGTGGGTTTCCATGCCCTACACTCCACGGGATCTTCCCAACCCAGGATCGAAATCGGGTCTCCCGCATTGCAGGCAGATTCTTTACCATCTGAACCACCAGGGAAGCCCATGCTTAGATTACCTGGAACCAATCAATCACGCTTAGAGTTTATCTGGCTTGCCAGAGAACAGAAAAGGACTACAGATATCCTTAGTCCCTTGGTGCCCTGGAGCAGGGGTCCCCAGTCTCCAGGATCTAATGCTTGATGATCTGAGGTGGAGCTGATGTAAAGTACACAAGAATTGTAATGTGTTTGAATCATCCCTAAACCATCCCTTGACCCTGATCCATGGATAAACTGTCTATCATGAAACCTGGCAACCAAAAGACTGGATTCCACTGCTCTAGAGCAGTGTTTCTCCAAATTTAATGCACATAAATGTTAAAATGCAGATTCTGATTCACAGTTCTGGGGTAAGGGCCGAGATTCTGAATCTTTAACAAGTTTCCAGTTGATACAGGTACTACACAGGTCCACAGCCACCATTCTCAGGAACAAAATTCAGGAAGACAATAAAGCAGACAGTTTAGAATTTCAGATTCAAATACTAATAAGAATGAAATAGCTCAACACTAAGCTCCAAAACTTGTAAAAGCCAAGGGAGAAAGATTCCTAAGGAGGTAGTACACAGAAATACTGAAATGGTTGATGGGGTTCTGACTGCAAAGGAAAACAAATAAGGCCTAATTCAGGGGATGGGTTGAGAAAATAGAGCTGTATCAAAGTATTGATGCCCTGAGTTTATATGGAAAGCAGATTTCTTAGGAAGAGGAAGAAGGTGAATGTGGTCACAAAAGCCATGCAAAATCCCACAATGTTTCAGGAAGACCCTGAGTAATGAAATTCCAGCTCTGAAAGAAACTACAGTGATATCCTGGTGTTGAGGATATAAAAAGGCTCTGAAGTCAACAATTCTTGAAACTGCAAAGAGCAATGTCAAGGCCAAAGGTTGAGGTCTTTGGGCCACAGGGAGGCAGCTGGTTCCCACGTCTGGAAGACAGTCTTGGCTAGGGTAAGGAAAGCCTGGTCCAGACAGAGCAGAGGCTCCTACACGAGAGTGAGGGTGGTCACTTGGGTGCTGCTGGCCTGTGTGACACTTTTGTAACACCTTAAGTGATCAGAGGGCTTCCCAGGTAGCACTAGTAGTAAAGAACCCACCTGCCAACACAGGAGTATAAGAGACACTGGTTTGATCCCTGGGTCAGGAAGATCCCCTGGAGAAGGACATGGCAACCCACACCATTTTCTTGCCTGGAGGATGCCAACAGAGAAGCCTGGTGGGTCCATAGGGTGACAAAGAGTCAAACATGACTGAAGTGACTATGTACACACGCATACAATTAATCAGAGCTTGTGCTTGTTCCCTCACACAGCACTGGGCTATAAACACAATGCAGGACCACAGCAGGATATATTAATAGGTAAAGTCAGCCCTTCCTCCCAGTAATGGTTAAAGGAAGTGGGAGAAAGGGTACAATCTTTTGCCCAATGCTTTGAAATAAAGGGGACCAACAGGAAATGTCAATTAAAGTTAGGAAACAGAAAAACGGTGCTGATAGCAACTAACTCTTAAGGCAATGAAAAAGGAAAAGAAATTATGGAAGAGGTTAAAAAATAAAATATCACACACAATAACGTTGAACTTATGTGTAATGAGAGTGTTCCACAGGCCACAGAGAAAGATTATTAAAGGTTAGAGGGCTCAGAAGGTCTTTCACTAAGCTGCTTATGGCAATAACAAGAGATTACAGTGGGCCAGGCATTGTGCTAAGGGCTTTCTACATAGGATTGCAATATAATTGTATTAACCAGACCACAACATCCAGAGAATGAAAAAATGCTAAAATCATTAATAACATAAAATCATGAATAATTATTTGCTGACCAACTCGCTTCTCTTATTACATTAGACCTACGACAGTTCTATTCAAACACTATTCTATGTCATTCAAATAAATAAAATATAACCATATATTTAAAGGAAAATTAAATAAAATTATATATATATATATATATATATATATATATATGAAAGTGAAAGAGTGAGTGTTAGTCACTCAGTCTCATCTGATACTTTGCGACCCTGTGGACTAGCTTGTCAGCTTCCCTCTGTCCATGGAATTCTTCAGGCAAGAATACTGGAGTGGGTTGTCTACCTTTTCCAGGGGATCTTCCCAACCCAAAATTCAAACTCGGGTCTCCCACAGGCAGACAGATTCTTTACCATCTGAGTCACCAGGGAATATTTAAATACTAAAAATCACAATGAGATAACAATAATTATTGCAATTAAAAATCAATATCACACAATAATTATTCAGTTCAGATCAGTCACTCAGTCGTGTCCGACTCTTTGTGACCCCAAGAATCGCAGCACACCAGGCTTTCCTGTCCATCACCATCTCCCAAGTTCACTCAAACTCAAGTCCATCGAGTCGGTGATGCCATCAAGCCATCTCATCCTCTGTCGTCCCCTTTTACTCCTGCCCCCAATCCTTCCCAGCATCAGAGTCTTTTCCAATGAGTCAACTCTTCGCATGAGGTGGCCAAAGTACTGGAGTTTCAGCTTCAGCATCATTCCTTCCAAAGAAATCCCAGGGCTGATCTCCTTCAGAATGGACTGGTTGGATCTCCTTGCAGTCCAAGGGACTCTCAAGAGTCTTCTCCAACACCACAGTTCAAAAGCATCAATTCTTTGGCCCTCAGCTTTCTTCACAGTCCAACTCTCACATCCATACATGACCACAGGAAAAACCATAGTCTTGACTAGATGGAACTTTGTTGGCAAAGTTATATCTCTACTTTTCAATATGCTATCTAGGTTGGTTATAACTTTCCTTCCAAGGAGTAAACGTCTTTTAATTTCATGGCTGCAGTCACCATCTGCAATGATTTTGGAGCCCCAAAAAATAAAGTCTGACACTGTTTCCACTGTTTCCCCATCTATCTGCCATGAAGTGATGAGACTAGATGCCATGATTTTTATTTTCTGAATGTTGAGCTTTAAGCCAACCTTTTCACTCTCCTCTTTCACTTTCATCAAGAGGCTTTTTAGTTCCTCTTCACTTTCTGCCATAAGGGTGGTGCCATCTGCATATCTGAGGTTATTGATATTTCTCCCGGCAATCTTGATCCCAGCTTGTGCTTCTTCCAGCCCAGCGTTTCTCATGATGTACTCTGCATATAAGTTAAATAAACAGGGTGACAATATACAGCCTTGACGAACTCCTTTTCCTATTTGGAACCAGTCTGTTGTTCCATGTCCAGTTCTAATGGTTGCTTCCTGACCTGCATATAGGTTTCTCAAGAGGCAGGTCAGGTGGTCCGGTATTCCCATCTCTTTCAGAATTTTCCACAGTTTATTGTGATCCACACAGTCAAAGGTTTTGGCATAGTCAACAAAGCAGAAATAGATGTTTTTCTTGGTAAATAACCATACAGTAGACCCACATTTGTATCTGTCTGTAATACATGTCAGTGGTATTTCTTAGAATAACTTGTTTTCCTAAAAGATATTATTGCTTAACAAAATTTCCCGTAATGTTCTTCAAAATTACATTTTAAGTTTCTTAAATTTGAAAATGACATTTTCAATAAACTGTGCTCTGTGTGTCATACCATTTTGAGAAAATATTCCTTCTACAGCTGTGAAATTACCTGTTTGGATAAAAGCCATTTTCTAAATGGAAGATATTCTCAAATCTAATTTTTTCATATTGAAATCTGTAAATACTTCCATCCAGATATTGTTACTGTTACTGTGATAATGACTCCCCCTAGAATATGATTTATCAAGAAATACTTTTGAAAGGAAATTTCATCAAGTAACTGTTTTGATACATTATTCTTTTCAAAATCATAGACCTTCCTTATTTTCATTATATTCTGATATGAATATGAA
Organism: Bubalus kerabau; assembly: GCF_029407905.1. Taxonomy (NCBI): domain Eukaryota; kingdom Metazoa; phylum Chordata; class Mammalia; order Artiodactyla; family Bovidae; genus Bubalus; species Bubalus kerabau. The sequence continues at coordinate 9,930,648 of NC_073645.1, forward strand.
TGTATCAAATTAAATATAGGCACTTAATCAAAAGATTCTTCCTACAAGTCATGGTAGTTCAAAAGACAACCATAGATTTCTAAAATTAAATCTCTGAGTTCTCAATTTTTAATCTGTTCAATTTATTTCATGCTTTTATAAGAATAAATTTCAATGTCTTCCTGTAAGCTTTTGGTTTTTAATAACTGCAATTTTCTAAGAGCTTCTAAATCTTAATTCTGGCTTTCAATGTACTGAATATTCTGATTTAAAGCTTCCAACTTATTTTAAATAAAACTTGCATAAAATTTAGGTGATTCATTTATAAATTAGTTGAAGATCACTGTCTATAGGACACTTGGATTGATTTGCAACTTATTCCTTCATAGCCTCAAATATTTGTAAATCCAACTAAAGGAGAACAGCAAGAAAAAGACTGTGATGCTGAAGTTTTACTTCATTATTTTTTAAAATCCAATGTCAACTTCATCATGAAAGTTTTTTAGTTGAGTTACTGAGTTGTGTGTTTTTGTATGTACCTGTAAAACTTGATAACCAGAGCATCTACTTTGATTGCTGGAATATTCTAAGATTAATTATAGGCACATCAATAATTTTTATACCACAACCTGTTTCAAACACATTTCTGCTCCATGAATTCCTCATTGTGTAAGAACATTGCTTTCACCAGGACACCACTCTGCAAAATTTATGGTTGTCTCAAGAACAGTAAGTTTATCTATGTTGAACTTTTTCACTTAATTTACAGTAGCATTCACAAAAGGAAAATTCTGGCAAATTTGATAGAACTTCCAAGAGCTTTATTTAATTTTATGTATTGGTCAACTATTATTGGAATTACCAAAACTAATAATGATTTAAAGCATCTCTGGTAAGCAGATGGTGGCTCAGATGGTAAAGAATCTGCCCCCAATGCAGGAGACCTGGGTTCAATCCCTGGGTTGGAAAGATCCCCTGGAGGAAGGCATGGCAATCCACTCCAGTATTCTTGCCTGGAGAATCCCTATGGACAGAGGAGCCTGGAGGGCTACAGTCCATGGAGTTGCAAAGAGGACACAACTGAGCTACTAAGCACAGCACAGCACAGAGACATCTAAACCTTAATTGCCCAAACTGGTACATGTGTTACCCTACAAGGTAAGGATCTTTACAGAGGTGATTAAGTTAAGGGTCTCAAGGTGGGGAGACTATCTTGAACTATCTGAGTGGACTCTACCACAAGGGTCATTATAAGGCAGAGGCAAGAGGGTCAAAGACAAAAAAGATATGTGACAACAGAAACTGAGGTTAAAGTAATGTACTTTGAAGAAGTCACAAGCCATAGAATGCAGATGGCCTCCAGAAGCCACAGAGGGCCAAAAACAGATTACCCTTAGAGCTTCCAAAAGACCACAAACCTGCTGACATCTTAATTTTAACCAGTTAGATTCATTTCAGACTTCTGATCGCTCCAAAGATGGTAATATATATTATGTTTGTGATATAACACTGTTTATGTTAATTTGGTACAGCAGCAATAGAAAACTAAATGCAGCAGCTCATAATACTGATGTAAAACTGGAATCATCTGAATGTGGGCAGAGTTCTTCTGCTAAAGGAGCCAATGTTTTCACAGGTTTCACCTTATTTTTCTTATGTGCACAAGAAAACACAGAATAAAAACTGGGGGAGATTGTGGGACCTCCCTGTGGTCCAGCTTAGCTTAAGACTCAGTACTCCCAATGCTGGGGCCCTGGGTTAGATCCCTGGTCAAGGAACTAGATCCCACATATCATAACTAAAACATGCCATGTACTGCAACTAGGACCTGGCCAGTCAGGTCAATAAGTATTTTTTTTTTTAATGAGTAAGATTACTTTAAAAAAATAGACACTTGATCTAAATGAAAATTCATGCTTTATATGACATTTGACACCTATAATCATTCCTGTTAGTATTTATTATTTTGTTGAATTAAAAGAACAGGCATAGTAACTCTTGTATATTCATCTTTGGAGAAGGAAACTAAGACTAACTGCTCTAAGAGGCAGAGGCAAAATTTGAATCTAGTCCAAGCAATCCTAGAACTAGGGCTCCTATTCAACTTCAACCTCCAGCTAGCTCTTAGGAAGAGCTAAGAACTCTTCCTGGGTCTTTTCCTGAACTGTATCTCCCAAACAAATCTTCTAACATCTGCAGTTTGTTCTCTTCTTTCAAGCCTTTGACTTAACTCTCCTTAGTTAAGGAATTTCAGTTTTTGTCCCACAGTCCTTGAGTCAAAATCAACTTGCTTTCTTGTATTTCAGTCTCTTCAAAAGAGCCGGATGTTTGTGGTGCTATTCTTTCAAATTATGCTTATTGAGGGACTTACCTTGTGGTCCAGTAGTTAAGAGTCCAACTTGCAATGGAGGGGACACCAGTTTAATCTCTGGTCTGAGAAGATCCCAAATGCCTCAAAGCAACCAAGCCCATGTGCCCCAACTACTGAGCCTGCGCTCCGGAGCCCACGGGCCCCAACTACTGAGCCTGCGCTCCGGAGCCCAAGGGCCCCAACTACTGAACCTGCGCTCCGGAGCCCACGCGCCCCAACTACGGAGCCTGCGCTCCGGAGCCCACGGGCCCCAACTTCTGAGCCTGCGCTCTGGAGCCCATATGCCCTAACTACTGAGCCCGTGCTCCACAACAAGCGAAGCCACCTCAATGATAAGTGGGTACCGCAACTAGAGAGTAGCCCCTGCTTGCCACAACTAGAGAAAGTCCGTGGGCAGTAATGAAGACCCAACAAGTCAATAAATAAATAAACAAATAATTTTGAAAATTATACTTATTTAAAGTTTTCCTTAAAACCTGGGACATGATTTTGACTTTGCTGATATGGACATCACAGATACAGTTTTCTGATGGTTTTAGTTGGGATCACCACCTGGTCTAAATGATTTGAACATTGACGACGGCAACAGTAGTACAACTGATCAAGTAGTACAAGACGATCAAGCATCAACTACTTAAGAAACAGCAACTCAAAAGTAAACAAACCAATCATAAGTCCTTTCTGTCATACAAAAATCTGGAGAAATGCAGCTTGTGGTAGGGGAGGATCTAACTAAACCTTTCAATTTAAAACAAATAATAATCACCATAAATGTTTTCTCATGTATTTTTACTCAAATAGTTTTGCATGCTGTAGAATAAGGAATTAAGTCTCATCAATTTTTGTGCATTACCACACTAGTCTCTAGTCTGTATCTTTCTGTGTGTGCACATGTGTTAATACATGTGTGCTTGAACATCAACATTGGGGAAAATGTTGGAATTTGTTAGATTTACTAATGTTCTAAAGATCCAGTTACTCTTTCTTCAACCACGTATACTACACCTTATTTGTACCTTGTATTATGCAAGCTCTCTAGATAGAACATCTTTCCCACAGAGAAACAGAATATAATTGAGAAAGGGAAAATCACATTGACTACCCTTACAAAACTTTTTTCAAATTAAATATGTTCAGTGAAAATGAAGGCCTTTGTTGTCACTTAATAGCCTGCGTGATAATAGGAAGACTCTGGCAGAGTGTTTCTCAGATGAGCTCACTACTTCAGGTTGGTGTTTCTAAAAGGCAATAATCCCACTGGAGCAGCAAGACACATAAGCAATCTGTGCCCTAATACGTGGGAACGGCTGAATTCTTCGAATCCCTTAGCACTTTTATAGCCTCCTCCTCTCTAGCAGAGCCAGGAACTGGGGAAGTAGGATATTTTGCTTTCCTGCTCCTTTTTGGATCCCCGCTAAATGACAAAGTTGAGCATTCCACGTGAGCATTCATTTCTCATTTTAGTCAGATCACTGACAGCATCTGCTTCCTAACAGCTGTCTGCAAAAATCCAGGGCAGATCTCTTAAGAAACCGTGGAATCAATTTCAGTGTATACAAAAACTTGCTATGCCGTCATTGCTTCATTTTACCAATAGGTGGCACTATGGGCAATGATATGGAATGAATGAGAAATTACAATAACATTAGGAAAAAAAAAAACAACAGAAAAAGGTTTTTGGGGGAGGAAGATGGTGGTGGAAATAGTCCCTCCTATTTACAACTATCTTGGTCACATAAATATTTTTTTAGTTTTATAATTTTATCTTAGTTACTATTTTTTTTTTTATTTCACATATTGCTTAACCAAAGACTGTAAGGTGAATCATTTAACCCAGTTTCCCATCTATTATATGAGAAGGTTGGATTAGCCCACGGGTAGAAAATTCAAGTGCTTGCTAGAGCCAGGCAACTTATTTAAATGAGTTCAGAGGGTCTGGTTTAAGAGGATAAGAAGCTAATCGGAGCCCATCCAAAATAATTCCATTTTAAATGCTTTTGTTTGTTTTCTGGTTAGTTTCACTTTAAAAAATAAATAAATAAAAGAAATGAAAGCAAAATTGCCTTTGGGAACATGTCTTTGTTTTCTTCATTAGCTGACATCTAGAAGCTCCTCCAGGTATAAGATACTGTAATGGATTCTAAACTCTACTAGAGAAATATTTATATAAAACCACACATATATTTCTAATCATGTACATATAATTAATATGCATAATTCTAATATCATCAGTCTTTGATAAATCTGCTTAAGCCTAATATGAAACAAAGTACAAAGATACTATTTCCCTTCTGTTAAAACCCAGGACAATATGAATTAAACTTTGAGACCATACAATTCCCAAACCTCCAACTTTTTCCATCTCTGATAATAGCTTTACCATCCACTTGCATCTTCACAGTTAGAAATATTTGAGTTGTGTTACGCTTCAATCTTCTTTACCTTTGGCATTTCATAAATCTCTGAGCCCAACCAATTTTACCTCCAAACTCTTTCTGTATACCATTCCTAATTTTTAATCCTTATGACTACTGCCTTGATTCATATGTTCATTGTCTGTATCTCACTCCATGCTGAGTAAAGTAGTTGGAGCAGTTTATCGGTTGTTTACTGGTAGGGAAAAATTGTAATTGACTCAGGAGGCATCAGGGCAGAAATTGGGATACAAGAATTTGGTCCATTCTTACCTTTCCAGTATTATCTCTCTCATATTCTCTCAAACATACCCTACATTCCCATCCTCACCTGTGCAGAACTACTTACTGTTTTAACAACAAACCATGTGACACCCTTGGACAGGTTCCATAGCCTGTAGTGCCTTTGACTGCCTAACAAATTCTTAGATGTCTTTCAAGATTCAGCTCAACTCTTTTCTCCTCTAAAAAATCTTCTCTAATTCTCCCTGATAAAAAGTAACGAACATTTACTCCATAATTACATATCTATATCCATGTCTCACATAACACTATCACATCCCTGATAAAAAGTAATGAACATTTACTCTATAATTACATATCTATATCCATGTCTCACATAACACTATCCCATCCCCGATAAAAAGTAATGAACATTTACTCCATAATTACATATCTATATCCATGTCTCACATAACACTATCACAATGTATTGAATATGCTTTTACTACCAGAGAAGAGACTTCAGCCATTTAACTTTCATTAATTACTGAACTGCATCTGAAATAGAATGATCTCCCAAATCAGCGGGCTGATGATTAAATCCTAGGACTCTCACCAGGTCACCAGGAAATTTTGAGCAAGTTAACATAACCTTTCCAAACCCCATTTATGCATTATTAGGAGCAGACACCATGGAAGTGCTGTGAAGATCAGATGTGAAAAGGGATGCAGAGCGCCACAGTGTTTGGCATATGTGACCCGCTTCATTAGTTTGATTTCAACATCCTCACCTGTAGAATATTGGGCTTGGACTAGAAGACCCATGAGATCCCTTCTAGCCCTCACATTATTTGACTTTAATTCCTGATTCGAGTAGACATAGAACAGTGTTAAACAAGTCTGTCACATACATGGGAGTAGCGACGTCACACAAGAAGTCATAGTCCCTGATTCTAAATGAGATCATTTTACTGAAATCCAAGTGTTGGGCAATATATTTTAACTTATTAAAATAATAAAATATATATCATTAATTTCTGTCATTCCTGATGTAGCCTTAACTTCGCTTAACTTTGGTTCCCTTTAACTTTGCTTCCAACACTCAGATATACGAATATTCATTTCCAGAAAGATTTATTCTGGAGCCAAGCAACTGACAAACAAAAAGAACCACTTAACTATTACTTAAAATACTTGCAGATCGTCACGGTCTCAGAAAACCCTGGCAAAGTTTTAAACCTCTACAATCCTTGCCCCAGTCCCAGCACAGACACACAGACACATAGACACACACACCACTCCAATATCGGCTTCCTTTGTTTGGATTCTCTCTCTCTTTTTTTTCCTCCCATTTCTGTTGTTTCTACAAACACAAACTCTCCACAGGTTTTCAGTTCTTTTGGTTTGATTTAGTTTGTCATCAGAACTCCTGATAGAGGCCCCAAAGGCTTGAGTGATGCGAGAAAATAAATCAGGAGGAAGGTATGTTGGTGTTAGTCACTCAGCCATGTCCAACTCTTTGTGACCCCACGGACTATAGACTGCCAGGCTCCTCTGTTCATGGAATTCTCCAGGCAAGAACACTGAAGTTAATAGTCATTCCCTTCTCCAGGGGATCTTCCTGACCCAGGGATTGAACCCAGGTCTCCTGCACTGCAGGTGGGATTCTTTACCAACTGAGCCACCAGGGAAGCCTGGTAGAAGGTATATATATGCCAGCAAATGCTAGATGTGTTAAAACTATTTTGCCTGTGCTCACAAGTGCAAAATTTTTATTCATGGGAATCTATGCTCTGGTTAAAGCTCTTTTTGTAGATAAATGAAATTGGTAAAATGCTACCATTTTATTCAAATTTGAGTTCTTGCTATGTGAAATACTCTAAGGTAAATACCATAAATTATACTTTAAGAATTTTACTATTTACATTTTAACTTATTCAAAAACATCATTTAACTGAGCATTGAAGTACCAGGCACTGTCTTTAAATGGCACCGTGAACAATACCTGGTCCCAGACTTCAGGGAACTTATAGAATATAGGAAATATACAAGATTACCTAACTATATGGTCTATATCATTATAAGAGAAGTTAAAAACTGATTTTATTGAATGATGAAAAGTGTTTTTTACCAGATCCATATATTCCTAAACAGAGGAGAATTGAACAAATATTTGGTAAGTTATAAAGGTACAGAGAGACTCTCTGATTCTGAAAAGAAAAAAAAAAGCAATTATTCAAACTGAAGAACTTAGACTCATGTAATACAATCATAGGGGGCTTCCCTGGTGGCTCAGTGGTTAAGAATCTGCCTACTAATGCAGGAGACATGGGTTTGATCCCTGGGTTGGGAAGAGGCCCTGGAGAAGGAAATGACAACCCACTCCAGTATTCTTGCCTGGAAATCCCATGGACAGAGGAACCTGGCAGGCTACAGTCCATGGGATTGCAAAAGAACTGGACATGACATAGCGACTAAATAATAATCCAATCACAATAGTTTTAAAGTATTTTTCTCCTCAACTTACCTTCAAGACCCAAAGCATGACTGCATTCTCACATCCCAGGACTAGCAATTCATGGGCCAGTGGATATGCTATGTAGATAAAGAATTAGCTGGTACACACTAAACATGAATGGGATAATTTATAATTTTACTGTGGTATAAAAAATAGAACGGAGAGTTTTATGTTTAGACTATGAAACATTTTACCCATTTACATATCAATAGTTTAAGATTCATAGCTTCAGAGAAAAAGAAGTGCTAACTCAATAAAGTTCTAAATCTGGAAAGGTTTAAAGCCATGGAGTACAATTAAAGTGTCTTCAGCTTCTGTTCTTTTTCTTCAAATTTAGACTGAACAATACCCAGAAGATTGATGATGAACATGCAGAAAACTATCCTTAGTTTAAGTTTAAATATAATCTGGCCACCCCTATGTTAACCGCATCATCATTTACAATAGAAAAGGAAAGGAAGCAACCTACGTGCCTATCAATAGATAAATTGATAAAGAAGATGTGATATATACACAATGAAATATCACTGAGCCACAAAAAAGAATAAACTCTTGTCATTTACATTAATGCAGATATACCTAGAGAGTATTATGCGAAGAAAAGTCAGAAAGAGAAAGACAAATACTGTATGATTTCACTTATACATGGAATTAAAAAAAAATGACTAAACTTAACAAAACAGAAATGGAGTTACAGATAAAGAGAACAAACAGGTGGTTGCTAGAGTGAAGGAGAGTAGAAAAATAGGTAGACTTAGAACCACAAAGGGAGATTGAGATCTACAAGTTTTGTTACAAAATAAACCAAAGGTATGAAACACACAGTGTGGGGAATGTAGCCAATAGTTAGGCATGGCATGTGTGTTAGTCACTCAGTCCTGTCTGATTCTTCGCAACTCCAAGGGCTGTAGCCCACCAGGCTCCTCTGTAGCCCACAGGGCTCCTCTGTCCATGGGAATTCCCCAGCAAGAATACTGGAGTGGGTTGCCATTTCTTTCTTCAGGGGGTCTTCCTGACCCAGGGGTCAAACCCAGGTCTCCAGTATTGCAGGCAGATTCTTTACCATCTGAGCCACCAGGGAGACAGCTTGTATGGTGACAGACGACAACTATACTCATAATCTCACTTTAAAATATATAGATACTGAATCACTATATTCTGTACCAGAATCTAAAATCGTGTTGTAGGTCAATTATACTTAAAACATAAACTAAACAAATTTACAGAAAAAGAAATAACATTTGGGATTTACTAGAGGCATGGATTAAGGGAGAGGGGGGAATGGATGAACGCAGTGAAAAAGTACACACTCCTGGTTATAAGTAAGTACTAAGGATGTAATATACAACATGGTAGGTAAAATTAACACTACTATATGTTACGCATGAAAGCTGTTAAAAAAAGAGTTCTCATCATAAGGAAAAATGTTTTCTATTTAATGTCATATCTATCTGAGATGATGGGTGCTCACTAAACTTACTGTGGTTATGATTTCATGATGTATGCTAAGTCAAATCAGTGTGCTGTGTGTCTTAAACTTACATAATGCTGTATGTCAATTACATCTCAATAAAATTGTAAGACAAAAACTCAACTGGGCAGACTCACATTTTGATTCCTATTTCAAAAATACTGGCCAGTGTTACTCAAAAACAATGCAAGTATTACTATTAAATGATACATATGCATTCTTGAGAAAAGTGGGTCTAACAACGTTGCACACTTAAGAATCATAGAGCTTATGGGACTACTACAAAGCCACAGTCATTAAGACAGTATGGTACTGGCACAAAGACAGAAATATAGATCAATGGAACAAAATAGAAAGCCTAGAGATAAATGCACGCACATATGGACACCTTATCTTTGACAAAGGAGGCAAGAATATACAATGGATTAAAGACAATCTCTTTAACAAGTGGTGCTGGGAAAACTGGTCAACCACTTGTAAAAGAATGAAACTAGAGCACTTTCTAACACCATACACAAAAATAAACTCAAAATGGATTAAAGATCTAAATGTAAGACCAGAAACTATAAAACTCCTAGAGGAGAACATAGGCAAAACACTCTCCGACATACATCACAGCAGGATCCTCTATGACCTACCTCCCAGAATATTGGAAATAAAAGCAAAAATAAACAAATGGGACCTAATCAAACTTAAAAGCTTCTGCACAACAAAGGAAACTATAAGCAAGGGGAAAAGACAGCCTTCAGAATGGGAGAAAATAATAGCAAATGAAGCGACTGACAAACAACTAATCTCGAAAATATATAAGCAACTCCTGCAGCTCAACTCCAGAAAAATAAATGACCCAATCAAAAAATGGGCCAAAGAACTAAATAGACATTTCTCCAAAGAAGACATACAGATGGCTGACAAACACATGAAAAGATGCTCATCATCACTCATTATCAGAGAAATGCAAATCAAAACCACTATGAGGTACCATTTCACGCCAGTCAGAATGGCTGTGATCTAAAAGTCTACAAGCAATAAATGCTGGAGAGGGTGTGGAGAAAAGGGAACCCTCTTACACTGTTGGTGGGAATGCAAACTAGTACAGCCACTATGGAGAACAGTGTGGAGATTCCTTAAAAAACTGGAAATAGAACTGCCTTATGATCCAGCAATCCCACCGCTGGGCATACACACTGAGGAAACCAGAAGGGAAAGAGACACGTGTACCCCAATGTTCATCTCAGCACTGTTTATAATAGCCAGGACATGGAAGCAACCCAGATGTCCATCAGCAGATGAATGGATAAGAAAGCTGTGGTACAAATACACAATGGAGTATTATTCAGACATTAAAAAGAATACATTTGAATCAGTTCTAATGAGGTGGATGAAACTGGAGCCTATTATACAGAGTGAAGTAAGCCAGCAAGAAAAACACCAATATAGTATACTAACACATATATATGGAATTTAGAAAGAAGGTAACAATAACCCTGTATATGAGACAGCAAAAGAGACACTGATGTATAGAATAGTCTTTTGGACTCTTTGGGAGAGGGAGAGGGTGGGATGATTTGGGAGAATGGCATTGAAATACGTATAATATCATATATGGAATGAGTCGCCAGTCCAGGTTCGATGCACAATACTGGATGCTTGGGGCTGGTGCACTGGGACGACCCAGAGGGATGGTATGGGGAGGGAGGAGGGAGGAGGGTTCAGGATGGGGAATACATGTATACCTGTGGCAGATTCATTTCGATATTTGGCAAAACCAATACAATAGTGTAAAGTTTAAAAATAAAATAAATAAAATGTATAAGATGATAAAACCAAAATACAAACAATAATAGCAATTTTAATAAAAATACTAGCACAACTAAATCTTAAGTGACTTTTGGACCAAGAATACATGCTACCAGTCATCCTTTGCAGCCCTGGATCATGGGAGTCATATTTCCCTCCTCCAAGACATACTTCCTTAAAGAATTTGCTTCTAGTTAGAGACCAGTTCCATCAAAATTAAAAGTAGCCCAAAGAGCCTTTTTCACCAATATTTCTCCTTTCCACCCAAACACAGAGTAAATGCTGTTTTATCTTTTTTTCTGTACCTGCAGCTTCCCCAGAAGCATGACACAGTGAAAAGAGAAAAATGACAGCTTTAAAAGCCACAAAATTAGTTCTTCTTTCATGAAAGAGAGGCATGTTCTAAGACCATCTCCTAATTTAAAAAAGCTTGCTTCCTATCATTTCAAAACATTAACATATGGGGAAAATTATGCATAAGCGCCCACAAATTCCATGTCATACTGATCACTCTCCATTTTACCAACCATGTATGAACCAGTTCTCATTATGAGAACATGGATAATACAGAATCGACTATACCAGACTAATGATTTCCAGAGGTTTTTAAATCTAAAATGGTTTAGACCACTTTAAAAAGCTATTAATCATATATGCAAAGTCAAATGACATCTTGCATACAAGATCTCAATTTGAGTGCTATTTAATATGCCGATGCTTACAAAATATTTAACAGATGCATGTGGTAAAAAATGAGTTTTTAGAATTATTGATCTTTCAAAGAGTTTAAAAAATAGGTACACTATTTCTTTTAAAGTATGGTACATATGAAAAATGCTTGATATATTTTAGGGTTTCAATATGCCAGAGTAACCCATAAAATGACAGACCTTTTCCTATCAAAAGGAATGTAATGATCAGAACTTGACCTGAAAGGGCTGCTAAATATTAGAGGATGGGACAAGTTCACTGATTCTGCCCCCCTGGTAAGGGGGGTCCCCTAACAGACACAACTTCCCTGGATATCAGCTAGACACAACTAGCTGATATCCAGAAACCAATTCATGATTGGGTCCCCTATAGAACAACCTGTAGAAACCTGGATTCCACTTTTCAGAAACTCCCCAGCAGATTCTGTCCCACAAGCTAAAGAAGAAATCCTAAAAACTAACCACAAATTTGTATTATTTAAAAGATAAAACAAAGGACTTAAAAGTAAGAGGGACACAGTGATGTTTTAGACCATTGAAATGGCATGCTATCTGAGCTTGTTTTAGAATACCCAGCCACACCACCCCCCACCAAAAAAAAACTATTAAAAAGAAAGCAGAGATGATAAAAGACTAGCACAATGTTGATAATTATTGAAGTTGAGTGAAAGGTACAAGGAGGGGTGCATTTATTCTATCTTTGTATATTTGAATATTTGTCTCCTGGTGGGAACTAAAACAGAATCATAAGCTATACCAATTCTATTCCATTTTGCACAGTGAATATTAGTTACAAAAAATAAAAATTCAATGTTCTGGTCATTTACGAAGCTAAATAAATTTCTATGGTTTAAAAATTCATTGCCAAGACACAAACATATGACTGTTTCCAAAATCAAGTTCTGAGCAAACACAGGTCTGTGTTCAGAGAATTTCATTATAATAACATATGTTATCTAAGTGTTGTCTCAAATGCAAACAAACACAAAGCATTTTAAATGTTGTTAACAAATCTAATAGCCACTGTGCATAATATGGAGTTATCATAAGACATTCTAAAACTCTATTATAAACATTCATCTTTCAAAACATTTGGATTTTTAAAAATTCTAGTATATTCTGTAAAGCTTTATTTTAGCAATGTTGCTTTAAAAAATGAGTATCATTAATTTATTTCTTAGTTACTAGGCAAAGTCAGAAGAGCAATGACTATATTCTTCTGTTTCTGGTTCAGGTCATATGTACACAGAACAACTGGCCATTATATACCAATATTCCTATAAATTGGGTCCACCATTTTTAAGGGCTTATTATAAAACTCATCATTTTAAAATCATTTTTAAAAACCTGGAGAGTGCTCTGGTTTCTTCACCAAATCTGGCATTCTCTGACATGTACTTGTGATTCCCCTGGAATCACCTGCATGGAATCCTCAATAAAAACATGATCTCATAGTAAGAATACTTCATTCATACATCATTAACAATATTAGAGAAAGCAAATGCCTTCATCCCAATCCTAAACCATGGATTTATAAGAGCAGACGCCTAGTTTTCCTCAGTGGGAATTCATATCAGATGCAAAACAGAGGCAATTTGCTTATAACAAAGATACAGAGTCACTCATTGTAAATAAAAATAAAAGCATGGTTTCCATGTAAAATGTTCATTTAATACTCATCGATCAAATGTTTCTGAGCGCTTTCTCTGTGTCAGGAACTGTGCTGGGCATTGGATATACACCAATGTACAAGGACCACTGCCTGTACCTCCCCAATCAGCTTGTCACCAGTAATTCCTTATCACTGTTCTATAGTCTCCATGCAGTTAGCAGCCTGTGGTAAAAAGGGGGAATTAGGCCAAATGGAGCCAAATAATTAGTTGAAAAGGAAGCTTTGATGACACCAGTCCACACCTACAAGTTGGAAATCACTGAAAATTTGAGTGAAGGCTGGAAAGAACTGATTTTGTTTCTCATATTTTAAAACCTGTGTTGTCATTTATATTCTGACACTTAAATTTCTGCCTGGAAAACAGTTTGAGGGTACGTGGGATTTTTTGGGGTGAGAAAAATCACTTTTAGATGTTTTTCCTCCTTTCAAATTTCCAACAATTTGCAAACTTATCATCTTCCATTCGAAGGATCCCTGCCTTTCCCACAGCAATCATTTGTGATCTTGCCACCAGGATTTTGACTCCAGTGGGGAAATGAGCAGCAGGAGAAAATGAACTCTTAATTGAAAACAAATTTTGATTTAAATATAGAGAGGAGAAGCTAAAGACATTTATAGACTGTTGCATTTGAGCAAAGGACATTTTGAAGGGAAACAAACAAAAAAATAGTATCAAAGTAGAAACTATTAATATTACTTTGCATTGGGCATAAGTCAGTTAGAGTTCCTTAGATATAATAAACATGTTATTAATCACCTTGTGCCTGGCTCTGTACTGCACACTGGAATAGAGTTGGTAGCATTTATATTACTTTTTGCAATTTTCAGAGTTTTAGAAATGACTAAGATGTATGTGTATTTTTGTTTCCATTTCCATTTTACATATGAAGCAAAAGAGGTTTCCAATGAAGCTAAGTGGTTCAATGTTACACATCCAATTAGAGACAGAATTGCAACTCATATTCATGTCTTCTGATTCTTAAGTATAGCTCTCTCACTGAGATGTCTTATTTAATCGTATCTCTAATAAAACTACTGCTAATGATACTTATACTAATAGCAATAATAGGTAATAGCTATTAAGCATTTACTATTTGCTAGGCATTGTGTTAACACCATATCTAAATTTGTTACTTAATTAAAGCATCACAACAACCTGATGAGTTACCTATCTTTCCTGTCACTGTATATACAAATTTATTGAGGCTTACAAAGGCAAGCATATTATGCTGTACAAGAGAAACCAGGGTTTCCCAGCCATTAAGTAGTAGAGCTCAGATTTGAATCCTACCTGTTTCTACAGCCTACATTCATGGCCAGAACCAGTGATTCCCAAATTTGTCTGATAAGAGCACACACTTGGGGACTTATAAAAAGGACAGACTTTCAGGTCTTTGCTCCTGGATTCTGATTTAGAAGTTCAGGCCTAAGGCCAAAAATATGAATTTTTAATAAGCATTGGACAAATATTAGGCAAGTAAGCAAAACATACACTCTATAAAGGCACAGTTTAATTTCAACTTCTCTAACATATCCCCTGGCTGAGAGGTTGACAAGGTTTTTCTGTAAACGGTCAGACAGCAGACACTAGGCTTCACGTGCCATGCAGCTTCTGCTGCAAACACTCATCTCTGCGACTGTGGTTTGAAAGTAGCCAAAAGCATTATGTTAACAAGCGGAGGTGGTGGTGTTCCAATAAAACTTTTTTTTATGAACACTAAAATTTGAATTCCATATAATATCCATGAGTCATACAATACTACTCTTCTTTGATTTTTCAACCATTTAAAATATAAAAAGTCACAGGTTACAGGCCATACAAAAACAGGTTGTCTGGACTTGGCTTGTGGGTTTGTTTTTGCCTGTATCTGCTCTAATCCTCTTTCTGTAAGAAGTTCTCTTCAGCTGGAACAGTGGCTGAAAGAAAAATTCTTTTCCCAACTTACTCCTACTGACATTTTCAGCAATATCTCATTGCTTTTTGATTTTTTTCTTCCTGTCTCCTGCCTTCCTACCCTGATGTCTGGATACTGTCTCATTTTAAATTCTAAGATACAAAAGAGTATTCTTTGAACAATTCAGTAAACAGTACCATGAGGTCTTTGGAGAAATAAACTAATAAGCCCAAACATATTTACTATAAATAAATGCATTATAAGGAATAAGAATCTCTTGCAAACTATTTAGGCTATATCCACAGGATGATAAGTGGGTTTATCATTTCAGTGGATCATTACCAATAAGCATTAAGCTTAAGAATCATAAAGAGGATCATTTGGCAGGCAACCATCTAAGACATTCAGATTGGCTGTGCATCTCTGGAAGTCAGGAAACCTTTGCCTCATAGCTTTAATCGATGTATAATAACATACTTTTGGCTTTCCACTTCACTGAATCTTTTTCTAATAAGATGCTCCTACAACCTTTTCTCTTCCAAAGAACCTCACTTGTGATTCTCTATAATTGAAAATAAAAAATTTTAAACCAGGTCAATAAGTACTTTATTCACCATATACTTGGTACTCTAGTTTATACTTTGGTTTTTCTAGTTTATTGCAATTACTTTCTAACATACACACTTTTTGTTTGCTAGAAGGAATATTTTTCAGGTGTTAATTATACATTAAAGAGAAAAGTCAGATGCACATATCACAGTCTTTGAACACACCCATGATATGATTTTGTGAGGAAAAGTGTGATATTTAGAAAAATTGAGACTCTTGCAGACTTTCATGTATGGCAGGGATATAGGAATTAACTAGCTCAACTTTTTTCTTTATTTTGTGCTCTTCCTCAATGGAATCACTTGTTAATTGCTTAAATACCTTCAGGGACAGAGTGCTCAGTACTTATTGAGCAATTATCACCATTTTTAACCAACTCTGTTAGTTCTTCCTTCCTTGTTTTTAGCTGGAATTCTCTCTTTATAACTTTCACTCAATTGTTCTTTGGGCACAATAATTCCAAGTTAATGATAATACATAATAATATATTCAGAAATGCTTTTTGTATGTATATGTACACACACACACACACACACACAAGCATACACATTCTGTGATAAACATAAAGTCTTTCAGCCAAATAAATAAATCAGGAAAAAATGTCAATAATGATGCCCAGCTCTGCCCCATGTGAGTGCTCTGGTTTCAGACTTGCCTAAATTAAAAGTCATAGACTGAAAGAGGTGAAGAGAGATCTGGTTTGAATTAAAGCAAGCTTGGGAAAAAGTCACTTGATGAAGAAGTCAGCTTCATTCCTATCTGGTTTATAGCTTCAGTATCTGACATCTCATCCCAAGCATGTGGGATTCTTCTAAACATCAAATTCAAAGCAGGAGTTAGAAGTTAAACTTGAAATTCCATTGAAAAAGTTGGAAACAGGAAAGGAAAAAATATTGAGGAAACTCACATTTATTCATCTGGATACAATAAGATGAAAGGAGGTGTCCTGAAAAATATCCTAAAAAAAAAAAAAAAAAAACCTAGGAATTCAGATGAGTAGACTAAACAGCTGAACCAAGGACATCTCATGATACTTCAAGACTGTTCCAATTCAGATTTTCAGTCTTTCTCAGTCAAGAAATACTGGAACCCAGCTAGTAGGACAATCATCTAGGAAATGTGTATGTAGATACAAAACATTGATCGTGGTCAAAAGTACTGGCTCGGTCATATAATAAAATTCAGCCCCTGGGGCTGGTGCTGTTGTTACAAAACGGTAACAATAGCTCCTACTCTACTGTAAACATTATATGAACCAATATATGCAAAGTATATGGAACAGTATTTGGCACAAATATGCAAACAAATATTATTTACCCATTACCAATTTAATATCACTCTATCTTAATATTTACTAAACTGCCATATGATTACAGGTTTTAGTGTTTGTTGCAAACTGTAAACTCTTTAAGACCTGGAAACTTTGTTCTAATTACTGTTCGGTTATTGTGTCGTTAGTGCCCGGCATAAAGCCTGAAACACGATAAATGTTTACAGAAAAATGGACTAAATGAGTTGCTTTCTCATATTTCATTTGGCTGGTAACTTGCTCTTTAGATAATTTAATTTTTGTAAATACTTCCAACATGCCAAAGTTATGATAGAAAGTTTGGGATTTCATAATAAATCTAGTTAACTATGAAATCTAATAGGTTTGCTTTAATCACTGAGAATATAATGTACTGAATTGTATAAATAGCCTGTTAAAATCTCTCCTTGACTACCTAAATTAAAAGCCTCATATTAAAACTTGCAAATAGGACAATAAGAAGCAGTGAATAAGTCCAGAAACTGACATGCTGTTATGATCCTGCAAAAGCAATCTCTTTCAATTAATGAATCTCTAGGACTATTTATTCAGTAATTTGCATACAAATTTTAAATTTCATTTTTATCTTGGACAGTTAAGCAGAGAACATTTTATAAATGTACCCAAACCCCATTCTACCCAAGGACTGCCAAATGAAGCTCAGACAAACAACAAAAATATATGCAAAAGAAATGTAAACACAGTAGTCTCAGGGAATGAAACTCCTGTATCCTGATGGTTTTACATCTGGTTCTTTCCATGTATCTCACTGCAAAATTTAAATACGAGATCTGGCTTGTGGTATGGTTTAATTTGTGTAATGGTGACCATGCTAACAAGGCTCTACTCACTTTGTGAAATTCCTAGAATCAAAGTTTACATGAGGAAATGTCAAGTTGCTTGCCACTTTCATGGAAGAGAACTCCAAGGGTTCCTTGGGTGCCGTGGGGTTCCCAAAGGAACCCAGCTGGTATTCACAGGATTAGTAGTGTTGCAAATCAGACAGGCAGCCTTAGCAAAGGCTTACTTGAATGTAGGCTAAGGAACTCCATGATAGAAAACTCAGTTTAAGGCAAGAAACACAAATACCATGATCTAGTACTGAAGCCTTTGGAGAAGGCACTGGCACCCCACTCCAGTACTCTTGCCTGGAAAATCCTATGGATGGAGGAGCCTGGTGGGCTACAGTCCATGGGGTCGCTAAGAGTCAGACACGACTGAGCAACTTCCCTTTCACTTTTCACTTTCATGCATTGGAGAAGGAAATGGCAACCCATTCCAGTGTTCTTGCCTGGAGAATCCCAGGGACAGGGGAGCCTAGTGGTCTGCCGTCTATGGGGTCACACAGAGTTGGACACGACTGAAATGACTTAGCAGCAGCAGTACTGAAGCCTTAGTTATGAATAAAAACTAGAAGTATGGGTGGCTGTCACCTTTACCTGTGACAGGGAGACAAGAAGCTACTCCCAAGACAGATAACAAATTGTGACATGGTTGAGGATGGGGGAAGGGAGGGAAGTCTTCTCCTTTCTCCAGGGATCTTGGTATGGTTCTAATGGAGGGAGACCTAATTGGAGCACCATAGGACTCTGGGGACTCCAGCAGACATTGACCTAGAAGTTAGGTCATGCTCTTACAGATAGTGACCAGCTGCCTCTCACTAGTACTTTGTGGGAAGATGACATCCACTGCTGAGAAGATGCCCCCTAAGATGCTGGGGAGGTGCAACAGCAAAGTAAGACCATTTATGTAAACTGTAAACATAGCTTCATTTATGTCTGTAGGTAATAAGACCTGGGGATGTTGGTGTTAAATGAGGGATACTGGGAAAATTATTTTATCAAACCTACAACCCTGGAAACACAAAGTTCTCAACTATCAGGTTGCATGCTATCTAGCCGATCTGTTTCTCTGACTCCCCCACACACCCTTCTGAATGGCAACTCTGCTTACTATCACTGTACACATACTCGTGTGTTCACTGCTTTTCCTATTAACTGCTCACCTATAATGCTTGTCTACTCTGTTCCAACAATCTCAGTCTCACAATCCTAGTCCTCAAAAATGCAAACCACCCACCCCATCTTGCCTCCTACAAGATAACAAGCATATTATATTTTGTACTGTGTGCTAAGTTTTTTTCACATGTTTAAATAGACTCTGCAATTAAATTGTGGGTTTCAGCAAGACAAGATTTAAGTCTTAAATGTATATATATATATTGAGGCAATGCTCAGTTACAGTGTTGAAAATAGAGTGTTGAGCATGTGGAAGACAAAGACACTAAATAAAACCATAGGGCTTCCCTGGTGGCCATAAAATCATACAGTTGATTTACAACTTTTCTGTCCTGGTGAATGTCTTACATAGACTAACAAAACTGGGGAAAATATTCAGAACAGCCCCCGCCCCTCAACACACACACACAGTAAACTCATACTGATCTGGTTATCTTATACTTTATAATCACTATTGATCAATTTTTAGGCAGTTAAATTTACTTCAAGGAGAGTGTCCTAGAGTGTAGTTTACCAGTAAATGAGCAGCCAAAAGACATGTCTCTTTCTAGACTACACAACATTGAGTAGTTTTTGTTAATCTCCTCTTAAATGTCTTTTAAGGTGTCCATGTAGTGATGGTGGTCTTTAAAACAAATAGCTCACAGAAAGCTTTTCTTTGACAACTCAGAAAATTAATACCCAGAGTCTACTACTTAGGATACCAAGATCAAACTTAAACATAACATATTCTGCTAAAATTATTTATCAATTTATACATATATACACATAGAAAGTATATAAATATATATTCATATATACATGTGT
The DNA here is from genome assembly GCF_029407905.1 of Bubalus kerabau. Classification (NCBI taxonomy): domain Eukaryota; kingdom Metazoa; phylum Chordata; class Mammalia; order Artiodactyla; family Bovidae; genus Bubalus; species Bubalus kerabau. Next base: position 9,950,443 of record NC_073645.1, read on the forward strand.
ACACACAGTACAATATATGCATTTATAAATATATATATGCACAAATATATTTATATAAATATATATAAATATATTCATATATACATAGTACAATATAGGCACTTATGAATATATATACATATACAGATATGCACATACAGGTATATATATACATATATACAAATATATGCATTTATCAACACATACATAAACATTATACGCACATACACATATATGCATTTATAAACACACATACATGAACACATACATATTTACACACCTACATATATATATGAGCTTCCCTGGTGGTTCAGGCGGTAAAGAACCTGCCTGCAATGCCGAAGACCCAGGTTTGTTCCCTGGGTTGGGAAGATCCCCTGGAGAAGGGAATGGTTACCCACTCCAGTATTCCTGCCTGGAGAATTCCAGGGACAGAGGAGCCTGGCAGGCTATAGTCCCAAGTGATCGCAAAGAGTTGGGCACGACTGAGCTATAAACACTTTCACATATATATGTATACATACATATTTTATATATGTGAACCAAGTTTTATGAAACAGCATTTGCACCACATATAATCCAAAATCCTTATCAATTACAACCTATTCTTGATATTTTCTATACTGTTCTTTTTTAATGCTAATACTGCAATACATCCATCTCAATTTCATTAATATCACAATCTACAATTTAAAAATATTACTAACGTGAGGGAAGAGTATAATTTTTAAAAACTAGACAGTTTGAAACTGGCAAGAAAAAGCCACCTCAATGTCTTCAAAGTCAAATCTATGAAAAAAGGTCCAGCTATGGCAACAACCTATTCTCAGTATATCAAACTTCTGAAATGTATGTTATAAATCATGGTGAGGTGAGTTAGAATTTGATTGAAGTAACGATTTAAATAAATGTATATTTTAAATTGAGAAAGATTTTTATAAACCTACATGTTTTCATCAGATATCACTTATACAAAAGCAACAATAAATCTAAAGTTGATTTTTTATTTTCATCACATTGCACATCATGTGGGATCTTAGTTCCCCAACCAGGGATCAAACCTGTGCTTACTGGTATTGGAAGTGCAGAATCTTAACCAATGGACCACCTCGGAAGTCCCAAATAATAAAGAGATCAAAGAATAAACTTTAAAATAGGCATACACTCCATGGAAAGGCAAAAAGTCAGACATGACTGAGCAACTGAATTGAGCATGGGGTACTTCATAAGCTTTTAGTAGAATTTATAGGTAAAGCAAAAAGCTAAGAGATAAGACAATTTTGAAAAACTTAAAAGAGGGAGTTATCCTATTTACCATAAAGTAATAATAATTAAGAGAATAATACTGACCTATATAGTCCCAGACTGACCCCTATGGATGGATGGAACAGAAGTGTACGTACAGGAACTGCTTTGTACAGACACACATGACACACAGTCTTGTTTATTTGTGGGGAGAAAAGGACAGAGTGGTACTAACACTGAATATCCATATGGAAAGGGAGAATATTCACTGGGAAGTTCCACAGGTTTTTTTTTTTTTTTTCCAACAATAAATGTCAAGGAAAGAAGAGGTGAAAAATTCGGAGTAGAAAACTGATAGGTGTAAATTAACCTAAGACATACCAATCAAATCCACATGCCAAATTTGGTTGGATTCTGATTCAAACAAAACAACTATAAAAAGAAATCTCTAAAATATATGGAAAAATTTGGTACATTTACTGGCATTTAATTATGCTAAGGAATTATCATTTGTTGTTTTAATGATGACTATTGTCATACTGGATATGATTTCAAAAATTCTTTATCATTTAGTGATATATACTAAAGCATTTACTGAAAAAAATATAATGTTTGGAATTTACTTCAATCCAGTAGTGGGGGAGGGAAGAGAGAAGTGGGGTGATGGATGAAACAGTATTGGTCAAGTATTTATAATAGTTAAAACTAGAAAAGGGTAAATGCATATTTATTAAACTACTTCTCTCTACTTTTGAGTTTAAAGTTTTACATAAACAAAGAAAATTAAGATTGTCAAACATACTAAAAATTGTTTATCGACATTCACATGTGTGATAAAAATATAAAGACATGTTCATGAATGCTAAATTTGGTATAGGGTTTGCTACAAGTGGCTGAACCAGGATATTGTACTTGGAAGTACACATTGGAAGCTTCAACTTTATGCGTTGTTTTATTTCTTAAAACACACGGTTAGTGCTTGAGTGTTCACCATACTATTCTTTATTATCTCTTCCATTTTGAACATATTTTATGTTTAAAAGAAAAAAAATGCACAGAAGAAAATTTCCTAAACCACACATGAAAGCTGTTTACCAAATTTCATGGTTCTTAGATGTTTCTATTTACATTTACTGTCTCTAAAATTAGGATGTGTCTTACAGTTGAGGGTGCCTAAAACTCAATGAAATACAGTGTTTTGGTACATAACAAACAGGACAGATAGAATAACTAAGATGGTAAGTTAGTACTTTTCCCTATGTAACTAGACTTGGTTTCCCCAAACTTAGAGCCTGAGAAGTAAAATTTTCCTGCTTTTCAATTTCATCTCATGGATGCTCATGATAATAATACCTACTGTGATGTGATAGGGATTTCTCCCTTAAATTGATGTTTCACTCATTCTAGTACAGGAAATAGATAAGGCTTTGGTTCTTTGGTGGGAAAAAGGAGGGAGAGGAAAGAAGAATATTGAAAGGAAAGTAACAGCAATGTCAAAGTTGAAGAGAAACAGTGTTTTGGAATTCCAATAAACAGCTCCCCAAGGATGGAATTGTAGAGTGGAACCTATATGTTAGTATGACTCTAAAAAGCCTTACTGTCTGGAACTCAAGCCAGCTTTCCCAAATATAGCTCTGGCTGACACTTCAATGAGGTGGGGCTTGCTCTTCCTTGAACTTGAAAAATCAGTACAGCCATGGTAGTATTAAAATACCAGTGGCAATGATATTAAGCAGAGGTCTAGTCTCAACCCCATTTCCTCGCATCAGATCAACAGGGATTCTCTCTGACTCATAGAAGTGCAGTGGTTCAGGCTCAGCAAAGTTTGGAGAAAAGCATATGCCCTGGGGACGTCCTATGATTATCACCAGAGGAACAATCCCCCAAATAATGGGAGGACTTTCTTGAAATAAACAAGTTGGAGCTCAAACTGTTTAAAATAAAAGAAGTAATTTATTTTTCACTACAAACCAGAAAACATAGATAATATTGTTATATCCATCTTGCCAGCAATAAAGAGAAGTCAGGGGGAACAAAGTTGAATTAATGGCCACAGTGAGTGACTAATTACCTATCTCTTTCCAAAAGGAAAGTATAGAATCTCAGAAATTCTCCATCAATGCAAATTTTAATTCAAAGGAAGTACACAGTGAACCAGTCAGTACATAAAAGATTCTCCTTCACTGCAGGTTTCAACTTTTCTAGGAATTCAACAAATAGTCTCAATTTTTCTTAGTATCTAAGTCTTGCTTAAAGTCAAGTCACTCAGTTTTGTCGGACTCTTTGCAACCCCATGGACTGTAGCCTACCAGGCTCCTCTGTCCACGGGATTTTCCAGGCAAGAGTGCTGGAGTGGGTTGCCAAAAGTCTTGCTTAGGGATGTCTAATAAAAACAAACAAGGAAGAAAACTAAATAAATTGGGTCATTCATCAATATGAATTCTCATAGAAGTCAAATTTTAGTAAGTTTGAGGGAAAATGCAAGATTTTTCTTCTTTAGCAGTACTTCTGCATTTGTCTATCATATTTTTATTATTCCCATTGGTATTTAAAAAATGCCATTTCATAGCCATATAATATTTAAAAATTCTTCTCCTAAAAATAGTTACCAGAGGCATGCAGAGATAAGCATATTATGGTCAAGAGAGTAAAGTCTCTCCAAAACCAAGTAGAAAATCCTTATTATTTTTCTTTTCAGTTTTATTGAGATATAATTGATATACAGCACTATATAAGTTTGGGCTTCCCTGTTAGCTCAGTTGGTAAAGAATCCACCTGCAATGCAGGAGACCCCAGTTCGATTCCTGGGTTGTCAAGAAGATCTGCTGGAGAAGAAATAGTCTACCCATTCCAGTATTCTTAGGCTTCCCTTGTGGCTCAGCTGGTAAAGAGTTCACCTGCAATGTGGGAGACCTGGATTCAATCCCTGTGTTGGGAAGATCCCCTGGAGAAGGGAAAGGCTACCCACTCCAGTATTCTGGCCTAGAGAATTCCATGGAGTCGAGAAGTCCATGGGGTCACAAAGGACATGACTGAGCGACTTTCACTTTCAAAAGAGAAAACAAAAGTTTTTCCTTTTAATGAGAACTCTTAAAAATTATTCTCTTTAAAACTTTTAACATCATATAGCAGTGTTAACTACAGTCATGTTGTACATTATATCCCTAGTACTTATTTACCTTACAACTGAAAGTCTGTGCCTGTTGATCACCTTCATCCAATTCCCACTTCCCTCATCCACCACCTGTCTGACTTACTTCACTGAGCATAATGCTCTCAAGGTCTATTCATATTGTTACAAACAGCAAGATTTCCTTTTCTAATAGTTGGATAATATCTGCATATGTGTGTCTATGTGTGTGTGTGTGTGTGTGTGTGTGTATACTTGACAATTTCTTTTTCTGTTAATCTGTCGATGGACACTTAGGTTGTTTCTGTGTCTTGGCTATTGTAAACAATGCTGCTATGAACATGATGGGGTACTGATATCTCTTTAATACAGTGTTTTTGTTTCCTTCGGAATATTCCCAGAAGTAGAATTGCTGCTGCTAAGTCGCTTCAGTCGTGTCCGACTCTGCGCGACCCCAGAGATGGCAGCCCACCAGGCTCCCCCGTCCTTGGGATTCTCCAGGCAAGAATACTGGAGTGGGTTGCCATTTCCTTCTCCAATGCATGAAGGTGAAAAATGAAAGTGAAGTCGCTCAGTCATGTCGGACTCTGAGCGATCCCATGGACCGCAGCCTACTGGGCTCTAGGTCCATCCTTTATTTCTGACTAAGCATTCAGAAACCCATCAAGGAAGAAGAGATGTAAGAATAGGATCAGAGTTTGCTCTTAATTTTATATATTTGTTAAGTGCAGGCTCTACTTCCTTATATCATTTGAAGTTTGTATGTTTAATCAGGCTTATAAAGGACTGTGAATTTTTAAAAATGAGTGGGGCTATCAAAATTAACAAAACCAAACAGAAATCAGTACCAGTTATAACAGGGCAGAAAGATCTCAATTTGGCTGTATGTTATATGCTTTCTGTATCAAAAGCAAATAAACAAAAATTTTTGAGAACCTTCTGTTATAGTTACTTTGGCAAAATCATATGAAATAAATTGAGATTCTAAAAAGAACATATCACAAAATAATGTTCAATTATGGTAAACAATGTTTGAAAATAATGGGATGATGACAAGAGCATAAAAAACTATAAAACCTGGAGTTGTTTTAAACATCAAGGGTGATCTGATTGATGGGATGAACTAATGAAAACCAAACCAAGCACTAGAACATAACTAGAAGAATTACCAGACACTTTAAACAGCTCCATGGGCTCATGTACAACAAAATTCATCCTCTCTGATGAGTCCACCCATATACCCTATTTCTATATGCCTCCCACTTTGAAAATAGTGACAGTAAAATAATATTAACAATTCATTGTTCAGTTGTTCAGTTGTGTCCAACTCTTTGTGACCCCATGGACCGCAGCATGGCAGGCTTTCCTGTCCTTCATCATCTCATTTAATCATTCCCAAATCTCACAAAAACCCTCTGGAATACACACAATTATATTACTCTCATTTCACTTGATGGAGAAACTGAGCCTTAGAAGGTTAAACAATTGCCCCAAAGTCACACATCCAGAAGGGAAGTAGAACTGGGATTTGAACGTGAGTATCCTGACACCGAAGTGCTCACACTGGTACCCTGCAAGGTAGACCGGGGGTGCCCTCTAAGCAATGGAATCCTGGGAGGCTATCACGTGTTAGTGTGGCTTCTCAATGGAATAAAAGTTAAGTAAGAAGGAAGAAAGAGGCAAACGTGTCATTATGTCTTAGAATAATAAAATGGTTGAGCAGAAAGAAATGTTTGAGAATGTACTTTCTAATCATTTTAAAGAAGAGGAATGATACCAATGCCCTCATAAAGAGGAAATGCATCTTTCCATCTTGCTCTTAAGCACATTTCAGTTCAGATTCAGTATGAGCTTATTAGCATATGAATCCTTGGACTTTGGCAAAAATAGCCAGTGGTTATTGGGCACTTAAATACTCCTGGGTGGTGGCTATACCAAAGGTCTGCAGTTTTAGTTCATACAAAAAGGAAAACACAGCATTATTTTTAAGAAATTAAACAAAGTACAGAGAAATTAAACAGTAAATAAACAGGGAGTTCACAGAGTCTTTGAATGCAGATGGTGTGTAGAACTCTTAAAGTTTTACAGTCAGGCTGGAACAAAAGGAGGTCAGGCTAACCAAGGACTTAGTTCTCATACTTATGCCAAGATTTAAAAACATGGCTTATTTCAATATGCTCTTTCTCAAAGCACATCATAGCTAAACCCCCTTGGAAACATTAAATCAGGTTAACCCCTCAAAACAGGCCAGCACTGGAGGCGAGTCAGATGCATATTAATTTATTCTTTATTTCATAGGTTTATTTAATGCCTTTCCTTTTAAGAGCTCATGATGTACAGAGTATGACCACAATAAATAATGTGAAATATACAAATCTCTCTGCTTTCATTTGGAGAACTATTTTATACTTGTAAATGAAGTCCTAAGAGTATGGCCACAATAAATAATGTGAAATATACAAATCTCTCTGCTTTCATTTGGAGAACTATTTTATTTTTTTTTTTAATTTTATTTTATTTTTAAACTTTACATAATTGTATTAGTTTTCACATGGAGAACTATTTTATGCTTGTAAATGAAGTCCTATCAAGTGGTCTGGAAAATCTAGAAATAACATTATAAACATTAAATCCATCACTTTACCAGTACTGAGAGTACCTCTTCTTTGTTTCTGTAATTTTCTTAAAAGCAAAGTGATTTCCAACTCTAGTCTAAGAAGTTAAATTTGAAGAGAAGTTACTCCTGCTGACTGAAGAGCAAAAATAATTATTTCTTTCTGAATTTCTGTAAATCATGGAAATCTTCCCATAAATCTCTTACGCTTCCAGCAAATTCCAATTTCCATGGCCACTGCCATCCTCCTTTGACTGGATGCTGATAAGATTTTCCTAAACCTGTAAGTCATAGTTCTGCTCCAAACCCTATCATTTGGTTTTTCCTCTTTCCTGTCTAATTATCTTGTCACTTAATACTTGATTAAAATCCATGTAATAAAGAATGGTTCAACTTTTTATTCAATTTCTCTATAAGAAAATACACTACTCAGATACAACTTTGAGCTTTATCTTTGGAAATACAGTCTAATAATGCTGAAGGAAATCAGGGATGCTTCTTACAGTTTTCCTCTTCACCAATAAGTTAATTTTTCAATATTATTTTCAATTCAGAATTGTCAGAGGTTCTAGAAAGAAGGTAGGAGAAACAGGGATAAACCCTGTTAGCCTTGGTCTGTGAGAGACCACAATCAGCAGAACACCCAGAGTGACCTACACTGAACATGTAACCTGAGTGTGAAATACACTTAAGCTGTTGATACTTGGGCACTGTTACTGTAGCGTAACTTATCGTAACTAATACAAGGTAATCGGTGTTACTGATCTTAACGAATATAAGGTGATTAGTAATTTTCAATAGATTTCAAAAGTATGAAGTTAAAAATGTTCAAAAAAAGGGATTTCCCGAAAATAATTTTCAAAACATGAATCCTGAAGAAAATTTAGAGTTGTTTCTTAATGTACATTGCGCTTGGGCTGACATAAGCCAAAAAGCAACCTGAACTAGCCCAAGTTGTGTGTGTGTGTACACACATGTACACATGGATGAAATATGTGTGTGTTCTCTCTTTTCCAGTGATTACTCTGCCTTTCCTATCTGCTTTGTTCTTCTAATCTTGGAAACTGAGTGATTGCTTTTTGAATTATATCAGCAAAGCTCTTCTTCCAACTTCAATTTTTATGCAATTCTATCGCTGTAGCTCAGCAAAAGGGATTTCTCCCAAGTCCCCTGGCTTATTTAGCTTGTGTGTGTGCATAAATATACACATAAGTATTCTACTCACTCAAAGTAAAAAGTCTGCAACTCTTTTTAACAGAAATCTAAGCAATTCTCTTAAACTAATTTTAAAGATGACACTATAACTAGACATTACCTATGTCTGCATCACTTCACTGCGGAAAACTCGTTTTGTAATTGTGATTCTGCAGACTTTCTCTTTTCTGCTGCACTGAAAGTGATGTGAAATATTGCTATTATTGTTATTAAAGCAGGTACACATTATTAAGCAGCTAAAGGTTTCTGCTAGATATATTCTAATTATCTAACTGAATCCTCACAACAGCCTTATGACACTACCTCATTATATAGCTTTATATCAGTATTTCATTGGAGAAGGCATAAAGCACACAAAGATTGTGTAACTTGCTCAGGATAATACTGAACGTAGAAGATAGAATCAGGATTTGAACCCAGGAAGACTGATTCTGAAGTTTTAGTTTCAACTTAGATAGCTTCAAGTTCTGATTTTGTGTCTTCAGTTTTCAGAATGTGTCCTGCCTGTAGCACAGTTTTTCGTGATAGCTCAACAGCAGCATCATGAATAAAAATAAAATTAGTGGGTACACATACTTAAATTCATATTGAAGATTTATTTCCTTTACATCCTTTATAGTATACAATCCTTGATAGTATTGATTTTCTAAAAAAACAAAATCTTGGGAAAAAAATACGGATTTTTCTGCTTAAAAAAAAAGAAAAAAATCAGAACAGGTGCAACAGTAGCCCTTCATTCTTGCACAGAAAGAACTAGTGATAGCTGAACAGCTGCCCATCTGAGACCAGAAACATCTCCTACCGTGCTGGCCTCAACCAGCATAGGTATGTGTATTCACTTCCCCTTTAGTACAGTGTGAAACACCAGGAAAGATAAGGTAGGATTGTGATCAAGAGGCACCGTACCAGTGCCTGCATATTGCTTTACATTTGTGCTTTGAAAATGTGACATCACACTGGGACTACTGTCCAAATCCTTTGATAATATCTGTTGGTCTAGACTAGAATGTTAAAAAAAAAAAAAAATTAAGAACAAAAAAAGGCAGGCAGGTTGCCCAGATGCAATTTCTGACAAAAATATCAGCTATTCCAGAAAAACACTTCAGGAACTGATTATGAAAAGAATAGGTTTTTTTTCTTCTCATTTTGCTTCTAAGACAACTCTCACCTACTTCCTTTTGCAGGACAAAGCTAGCATCATTGTCAAGTTCATCATCACTTCACCGGCAGCAGTTAGTAGAGGTACTTGAAAGCTTTTCATTGAAAAAGAAATTTTAAAGTGATAGAAAGGTTTCCATGGTTCAACGTTTCATAAGAAGCTGATATTTCTGCCTTTTGAAGTTCCTTGGCCACATCCATATTACAGTCCCCACTGGGCTGGACCTTTTTAAAGGGGCACAACTAAACCTCAAATTGGTTCCTAGTTCCAGTGGCTAAGCGGTAAAGAATCTGTCTGCAGTGCAGGAGACACAGGAGATGCAGGTTCTGTCCCTAGATCAGGAAGGTCCCCTGGAGCAGGGCACAGCGTTCTTTACCTACAAAATGGCCTTAATATTCCATCATAGCTTTTACCTTAGAACTCAGCAACTGGACTAAAATAGTCTTTGATATCTGACACACGGTGACTATTCAATAAATAGCAACAATTGTTATTATCAAACAATAATAATTCAGGGTCAACAGTGAGCTAATTTTCTCAGATATTGTTCCTTTATTGCTTTTTCAGATAGTGTAGTATGTTCTGAGTATTTTTAGAATTAATAGAAACAATCTCATTGAAATGAATTAAAGAACATTATCCTCAATTAGAAAAAAAAAATCAATACCAAACCAATTCAGGGAAGGGCAGATGATATTCAATGTTTAAATGAGAACATTTCTGAGGTGAGGAATGTAACAGAATATTTGTAAGAATAAGTGAATTATAGTATTACATTAACAAAAATTATCCTTTCTAATGAGGAGCACTCAGGCTAAATTTCTACATTATTCAGCAGAGAAAATTACTTTCCACAGAGAAAGACTGAAAGTAATGTTAGATTTTCAAACATACCAACTATGTTTGGTAGTAATATTTGTCTCCTTTTCTAAAAAAATACAAACTTTGAAGACAGAACTCCATAGTACATTATTTGGGCTGAAAATGTTTATGAGGTGATCTCATAAATACTTTAATAAGAAAAAGAAAATTCTAACAGTATTTTTCCTGAATGTGAGTTCTGTTAATTTACTAACAACTTATAAGAATTTATATACTGTGATTAGCTTATCCTAATACAACTGAAAGTCCTTCCTCTTCTATAGGAAATAAGGGAACACTTTTAATTGAGTGGAGTTTAATTAGTTGATATCAAGGAAACTATGTTTATCACATCAAATCTGGCTTCCTCATTTATGACATGAAAGGGTTGACCAAGATCACTTCCTGGGCTTCTCTCATCTCTAACATTTTACTTATAAGCACTCTATGACCTTCCTAGTACAGAGGTTATTATAATTTGGAGATGCTGATTTGATCCCTGGCTCATCAGTTTCCAGGTAATAACACTGTAACAGGTGTAGTCCAGGACAATTAGTTCTGTGTCAGACAGATGTGCCAGAAACATAAAGAATGAATATTCAGTTCTATAATGGGCCAGTGAACTTTGCTAAGAGCAAATCCACTTCACAGCCACAGTTCTCCCTTAGCACATAAATTTATGCTGCTGTCAGAAAAGAAATAGAGAAAGACATCTGCAATAAAAGAAGTAGCTAGTTCACTAAGACCAGCTGGGATCATTGCTACCTGCTAGAATCAGCTGGGTGGGAGAGGTGGAGGAGGTGGAGGAAGCAACTCTAAGAAACTGTAAATTCTTGAAGAGGCTAGCAACTCAGTAATATTTTTAAAATAATAGAAAAACAACCTGGGGATAGCATTTTCCCCAAGTAAGAACACCTAAACATACAATGCAATTAAAACTATGCTTCTCCAGTTTTTAATAAAACAAAGCCCATTTAGACATGAAAAAAATCAATCTCATAATAGAAACCATTCTTTTAAATTAAATAAATTTTAGCTTAGAATATCTAACTATATTGGTCTTTTGGGTGTCATCATAGATCCTCCAGGAACCAACAGTGGTCATGGGCACTTGAAGCCACTTTGTTTCTAACATTTTATAAACATATATATTAGTTTATATATTTTTATAAGCCAATATTAACATGCATGAATGCATCATTACTTTCAGACTAAAAATGATGAACTCTAATTTCATTGTAGAGGATTTAGGCAATAAAAAATAAAGTTAGGAAACGTACAGAGTGTCACCCACTGCTATTTATAAAGTAGATAACTAATGAGGACCTGCTGTGTAGCACAGTGAACTCTGCTCAGTGCTCTGTGGTGACCTAATGGGGAAGGAGACCCAAAAAGGAGGGAATGCATGCATATGTGTAGCTGATTCACTTTGCTGTACAGCAGAAACTAACAACAATATTGTAAAGCAACTATATCCAATCCATATTAAATAAAAAAATATGACCTGATGCAGAAATCCATACTCACATAAAAGCATGTGAGTCTTAGAAGCTGGTTGGTGAGGCAGTGAGGTGGAGCTCATCTGGGGTTCATATGGCAGCCCTCCTGCTGCCCAGGGGGCACCCATTCAGCACACTGAGTATAAACTCTGAATCTCTCAGAGATTAACACCTTGGACCTCATTGCTTCCTTCCTTTCCAATGCTCCCACGGCTGTCATGCAGTAATCAAAATCTCCCACACTTCCTTCCTACGCAAGTCAACTTCATTGCAAGAAGCTTCATGCCTAGACCAGCATCTCCTGCTGTCTCTTTCATGGTGCTCTGTGGAATGTTGACACGTAAAAAGTGAAAATTATATGCCTCGAAAATGCCCTGGGTCAAGTTTGGGAAATTCTGAAAGAAAATTCAGAAGATCTTATTAGGTTTCAAAATGTCAGCATCCTTCAAAGCAAGGCTATGGAATGACTATTTCTCAAAAATTTTACTTGGAAAATAGTTTTAGAAATTCTAATTTGTTCTGTTTCAGCACTCATCTTCAAATTCAGATCTGAAACATGTAATGCTGGGAAATAGATTATACATTCGGGATGGAAAGAAATCATTTCCTTTCAATACTTTTCCACTTAAAAACAAATTAATGTAATCTTATGCCCGAAGGTGTTGCCTTAAGGTTATCAATAAAGCCCATTATTGATTTACTGATAAATATTTAGCAATTGGCAGATGAGCCACCTTTGATTAATCAAAATTTTGATAAGATAGAAAATTAATTAGTCTCAGTCATTTAAACTCAGCCTTTTTGATTTACACACTATAATTACAAGTATATTATTTTTTTGTCTGATTTTGGATATATTTATGATTGAGTTTGGCATGCACAGTTTAATTGTTCTCCTTGAACATCAAATAAAAGCAACTCAAAGATGAATGAGTGGGGGCAATACTCCCTTTTCTGCAATTTCAGAATAATGGATTAAGTAACTAAACAGAGAAGAATACATTTTAGACTACTGCACACAGTGGTCTGGGCTGCTTCTAAACAACAGATTTACTATTTTTAAAATATTAAAGCCACTCTCCCACTATCTCTTTTTTGCGGATCAGTAGTAATATGCCCTGAGGTAACTGATTATTGCCAAGCAGTGATGATAGCTGTTTGCAAATTCAGCAGGGGAGTCACATTTGAGAAGTCAAGGTCTATACGTGCAACTTAAACTATTATGGAACAAATCCAATGACCCTTGAAATCAGTTAAGCAGAATGAAAGTAGGGTGTCACTCTAAAATTCTTTTAGCTGGTGAACCCCAACTCAACAAGACATTAAACAGCTACCCTGTCCTTTTAATAACTACTTTGTTCTTACAAATAGCTTCGTTTCTAGAGCTGGGAATGATGATTAGGATTTCAGAGTTTGGTATAGCCAGCCAGCATTAGCATCGTGGTTTTGTATGTTGGGGATTAATAACAGTAGCCATAATGATGACAGAAAATGATAATAGTTCTAATTACTGATATTCATCTTAGGATGGTGAGCAGCTGTTAAAACATCTCTTTAGAAGTGAAAGTTCACCCACATATCTTTTTCACCAAATAGGGGAAGCTTTAATGCTAATTAGGAAGGAAGATTAACAAATCAAGTGTCAGTCAGAGCACACTGGGATTGTTCTTTATTAACTTTTTTCTTTTTCTCTTCACCTTAAGCTTTCTGGCCCTTAAGCTTTTTAGCAGCTGACATTGAAAGCAATGACAGAAGCCCCAGGAGCCTCCTGGTTTCCACTTAAAACAACCCTTTCTAATTCAATATGGGAAGTATCTCATCTGCTTGCATTTGAAGAATGTGATCTGTTTCCTTAAAGGTGTCACTAACTGGTATGCCTAGAAAGTCAAGGCCTACTAGTGATTATTTTACGGCATATGATATAATGCCAAGAAAGTCTTTCAGAGAATTGAAGTTTAGTCCATCACTTCCAAAATCAGTTACAAATACCTTCAGCAAATAACTTGACACCTTGACAAGCAAGTTCATCATTTCCTTCATGAAATCAAGTTAGAATTGGTGTTTCCCAAATTATCTGGAGCACATTAACCACCAGGATATTAGGGAGGGAATGGGTTGTGACTCTGGTTTTCAGCCTAAAGTCAGTATCAGAACCTCCAGGTCAGAGGATATAAAATCAGAGTCAAATTTAAATGAGTGGAATGTTTCCAGGTCCCTGGAGAGTGGGGAGCAGAGAGTGATCCTTCAAGATCACTGACTCCACTTCCATCAGATAAGGATGGTACTCTGCTGATGCTGGTCACAATCCAGGAGAGTTCGATACCTGTCAATGTCTCTTAAATCAAGGTTTGTCCAAATTTTTTCTGCAAAGTTCCAGCTAGAGAATATTCCAGGTTTTCAGGTCTTGTCTGTGACTGCTCAGCTGTTACTGCAGGGTCAAAGCAGTCATAGACAGTAAGTAAAGAAATGAGTGTGGCTGGCTTCCAATAAAAGTTACTTTTGAATTTCATATATATTTCATTTGGCATGAAGAGCTATTATTCTTCTAATTTTTTTCAACCATTTAAAAATTCAAAAAACGTTCTTAGCTCATATACAAAAATAGGTGGCAGGCTATTTGCTGATCCCTGACTTCAATGAAAATGCCAAAATTTTAAGACAATGTCTTCTCAAATGACAACATTCGCCACGTGATGAAAGGACATGGACAGGATCGAGTGTCACCTTCTCGTTTAGTCCTACAGGATCCTGCCTGCCTCAAATGTCACTCGCAGCAGGGTATCCATAGGAGGAGGAGAAGGCATTCCACTGTGTTCTGTTTCCGTAACTAAACAAAGTGGGAACCTATGAAAAATGAAGGCACACATGTCTGTGTGCATGTGGGTAAGCACATGTGTGTGGTGTCTGATGCCAATCTGTAACTCGAACTGCAAAGTTGCAGTATTACGGAAAATCTGGGCTTCGAGGCTCCTCCCTAGATACGTCTCAGTTGTTCTGAGGTGTATTAAAATCTGTATTTTAAGCAATCTCCCCAAGTGAGTCACATGATCTAATCTTTTTAGGAAACTAATATCAGAATCAAGGTCTAGCACAAACTGAAAGTTCATGGGGCTTTACGGTCCAATTTAGGGTCCAATCTTCTTTCAGGCTGCAAGTGAAGTGAAGTTGCTCAGTCGTGTCTGACTCTTTGCGACCCCATGGACTGTAGCCTACCAGGTTCCACCATCCATGAGATTTTCCAGGCAAGAATACTGGAGTAGGTTGTCATTTCCATCTCCAGGAGATCTTCCCAACCCAGGGATTGAACCCGGGTCTCCCACATTGTAGGCAGACGCTTTACCGTCTGAGCCACCAGGGAAGTCAAAAAATTGATTTTCTAAAGTGATATCAACATACATACCTATCTTAATACTATAAACTAAGGAAGGATGTAGACCATGAGATCCTGAAGCAAGAAAAGCTTCTAGAGCTACTTACAAGTGGTAAGAAAAAAATAAAAATGCTAAGCAAGAAATGTTCAAGGAAAATAGGGCACAAGCAATCAGTCTATGGTGAACTGATATGACCGCAAGTAGGCAAGTCAGAAAGATCACCCTTTCTTTGAAGGTACTTTTCAAACACTGACAGTTCCAAACCATTGAGAAATTCAGTAGCACACAGGACAAGTGAACCCCTAGAAACCCATGGTAATCAGGGATAAGGAGGTTCTATTTGAATGAAGGGGTTGGGCAGGCCACGTGTCTATGACAGCTTTGCTCTAAACAGTGGCAACACCTGTGAACCAAAGGGCAGCCTTTCTTGGATAAACTTCAACATCTCTTGGAACAAATAGCTATTGCGCACAGAAGCACCATATTTGAATACAAAAGATGAAGCTGGCTGCATCAGTTCTGCTATGGGTCAACCGTCTAAAAACGCTATTATCTCCTTCATCACCTTTTCTATTCCCAAACTTATATTCCCTTGAGTTTAATGTTTGCTATTTTTCTTCATGTTCCTGACTGGTCCCTCTCCTTATAGATTCTCTGGTTCAGCTTTCAGCTTAGATTTGTTCTTCATGCCAGCATCACCCCGTAATTCTGATTGCTCCAGACCTCTGACCAGAGTCAATTCCTCCCCTAAACCTATAACATTGTAAAGAACTTATATTTTAGTTTTCTCAGAGAGATGTAGTCACTTTTTTGATGCCTATTATATCATGTTATTTAATTATTATTAGAAAATAATGTTGATGAAATCAATAACACATTACAGTAATAACTAACAATATAGCTTCACTTTATGGCATGAGCTGTGCTAAGTGCTTTACAGGGATATTACATTTAATATTAAAACGCAGTGGTTTCCAGTATGACATGTAAGGAGCTTGGAAGTCATCATCATTTTCACAACAAGAAAAAAAGCTGAACAAATTGACGACTGGTAATTTTTCTTAGATCCGTCAGAAAACTGAGGTCACAGGACAAACTGCAGCCCTGAAAACTGGTGATGGGGATAAAGAGATTCACAGCAAAAGCCCAGAGGGAGAAGCCCCCAGCTGAAGTCAGCACAGGTAAGAACGCTTCAGCCTGTCAGTGATGCATCACTAGATACTCACTGAAGACTAGCTGGAGAGCTGAAAACCCCTTGGAGGCCCAGTCAGGGGCCTCCCCACATTTTCAGGAGGACTACCCTCTACCACGTGCTAGGCCTGAATGTAAGAAAAGAATTCCCAGTGCTTCCCTCTGGGAAAGAGGAAAGCCTTATTGTGAAATATACTCAGAGCTCTCTCTTTTCTATTTAACAAGACCTACCCTTGGGAAAACTATTTTAGCAGAGCCAAAGGAGGTTTTACCAAAGGCTGACGAACCTCAGTGAAGAAAATACTCAATTCTAGCCCCATCTAGCCTTTGATGGGAGGGGGAAGGAAATACCTAACTCAGGCTCACTAAAAGACTGAGACTTAGTAACAGGAGTACAGAATACATTCCTCCCTTCCACACCTTGCCATCTGTGAGGGTTAATTTTATGTCAGCTTAATTGGATCACAGGGTGCCTAGATATTTGGCTAAACATCATTTGTGAACATATCTGTGAGAGTGTTTCTGGATGAAATTAGCATTTGAACTAGTGGATGGGCATCATCCAACCCATTGAGAGCTTGAAGAGAACTAAAAGACAGAGGAAAAAGGAATTTGGCCCTTCTTGCCTGATTGCTTAAGCCAGAATATCAATCTCCTACTATTAGTATGCCTGAATCTTAGGTTTTCAGATTCAGATCGAAACCTACACTATTTATTGATTCCCCTGATTCTCAGGCCTTTACATATTCAGACTGAATTATACTAGCAAATTCTCTGGGTGTCCAGCTTACAGATGACAGAGTTTTAAGATGCCTATGCCTCCAAAATTATATGGGCCAATTCCATATAATCTCTCTCTCTCCCCGCCATATATATACATACACACATACACAAACATGCAGACACAGACACAGACACACACACACACACACACACACACACACACAATCTCCTACTTGTTCTGCTTTTCTGGAGAACCTTAATACTCCACTGCATCAGTACAATAGCTCCTGTATAATAATGAGAGATTATAGCTGGAAGACGGCAAATCTCAGAATCTATTTAAGAAGGAGTTTCCACAAAGACCCAAAGACAAGAGGAGGATACAAAAACAATAGAGGAAATTATAGCCTTTAACACCACCACTAAGCAAACAGTAAACAAAATCCAACTCTTAGCCAGATAAACACAAGATTTCTCACGAAATGTCTATCTACTTGATTCTTGTTGCCCAATATATCATGTCTTACTCTCAACAGAAAAGCCGAAAGGCATGCTAAAAGCCAGAAACACAATTTGAAAAGACAAAGTAAGCCCCAGGTCCAAACTCAGATATGGCAGGAATTCTGAAATTATCAGACAGGAAATTTAAAATAACAATGAATGAGATGCTAAGGGTTCTTGCAGAAAAAGTGGTCAACACACTAGTGCAGATGGATAATGGAAGCAGGAAGGTAGCAGCTCTGTGGAAGAATCACAAGGAAATGCTGGAAAATAAAAACCCTGTAACTGAAATGAAGAATGCTTCTGATGGGCACATCAGTAGACTGGACATGACCAAGACAAAAATCAGTGTGTTTGAAAAACATGTGAATAGAAACTTCCAAAACAGAAATATAAAGAGAAAGAAATGGATGGAAAAACAGAACAGAATATCCAAAATCTGAGGGACAATTACAAAAGGGGTTGATTATTTTGTTAGATTACATGTTTGTAATGGGAAGATCCCCTGGAGAAGAAAATGGCAACCCACTCCAGTATTCTTGCCTGGGAAATCCTATCGACAGAGGAGCCTCGTGGGCTATAGTCCATGGGATCACAAAAGAGTCAGACATGACTTAGCAACTAAACAATAACAACACACACATGTCAGGTAACCATCTCTATTCTTTAGATGAGAAGCTAAGTAAAAAGACAGAACAGATATGTACACTGTAAAACTGTAGATTGGGGGATTGCCATAATCAAGTACTGAACTTCAATTGCAGGAAATTGGGAAGATGATTTCTAGAGGCCTTTATCCCCTAGCTATCAAGTAATAATTTACAATAGCTCAGCTCTCTGCCTAAGGACATTATACTGGAATGTTTATGAGAGTGTTCCCCTTCCTTTGGAAGGGGATATCCTTCCAAAAGTTTGGCTTTTGTTATATCTCCCTGAATGAATAAGGGAAACCAGAGAGCTGACAGAAGAACAATGTCTTATTCCTTTTCCATGATCTTGTAAGCCCATGATGCTCCACAGCTCCTCTCTATAGTTGACCTTCATTTTGGGTCCCTGGGAATCTTCTGTCTACCTTCTCTGTATGGTCAGGTTGTTGTTGTTACTTAGTTGCTAAGTTGTGTCCGACTCTTTTGTGATCCCCATGGACTGTAGTCCGCCAGGCTCCTCTGTCCTTGGGATTTCCCAGGCAAGAATACTTGAATGGATTGCCATTTCCTTCTCCAGGGGATCTTCCTGACCCAGAGACTGAATCCGCGTCTCCTGCAGTGGCAGGCAGATTATTTACCACTGAGCGACCAGACAAGCCTGTATCATCAGATAATACTTATAAATTCTTATATTTCAGAACACATGCCTCTGATCCTTGACACATCTGCAGTCTGGATGAATGTGAGAGCATCCAAACATAAAACAGAACAGTTTTGTTTCATTCACTGCGTCACTCACATAGCACATATTTACTGAAAACCAACTTAGACTGTTCATTCAGAAAATACTTATTGGTTATGCAGTAAATGTCAGGCAAATCCTTGCTCGGCTGGAAATGGGATATAAGCTGAGACACATCCTATCCTTAAGGCGTTTAGAGAGAACTGTAGAAAAAAAGACAAGTTCCAGGCAAGATAGGAGCAAGCATATGATTCTGAAGCACAAACTATGAAAGAATTAAGGAAACAACAAACAAAATGATAAAGCTGCCCTAGGGCAAGCCTCTAAAAAAGAAAGACTTGATCTTAAAGAATATCTTTGGAAGAGAACAGAGGAGTCAGGGATAGCTCAGCTGCTCTCATGCTCACAATAATGAATGATTCTTGGAAATGTCAAGTAATTTGCACAAGTCATACGAAGCAAAGAGAAATGACAGAATGGTGTTGTACTGTAAGTCTATTTACAAAATACAGCATGCTACTTTATTCAAATAATAATTTTCCATTGTAAGTAAAAATAAATAAATAAATGGTAACTCTTCCCAGAGAGCTAAGAGAAGCTCACTGACAACATCTCATAGTAATTAAGAGAAGACAGAGGCCATGAGACACACAGGATTTTTCCATCGAGATGCAGTCTCACTACAGCCTTGGCTCATCACAGTTCCTTCCTTATTGATATTGACTGACTTCTGATGAACACTCATGCCTGAAATACTGTCTGCCCATGTTCAGAGCCTTATCTACTAGGAAGCAGCCTTGTAGCTATTGGCCTAAGAAACTGCATGACTCCTTCTCTGCAGGGGAATGGTAAGTTGCCTTGTAATGGACTTCCAGGAGGACCTATAGCCAGAGGCCTTTGGGAGACCTGGAAATTAACACCCACTTTGCTTCCTGCCTAAGCTGTTTGATAGCTCTCTCCAAGCCACACAAGCTTTGTATTTTGTGACAAAAACTCAAAGTCGAACTGGTTTTCTTATCTTCAGCTTCTTACTGTAAGTGCAAGCGGGTGGCTTCTATCATCAATTGTTTATGTCTCAGATGCCAAATGTGTACAAGCCTCTAAACTAGTTTTTTAGTAGCTACAAAGATGCCTCGATTAAAAAAGAAAAAGTTTAAAATATCAGGTCATACTTTAATTGGAGCAAATCGTAGAATTCAGACCAAGGTTTATGACTCTGCTCTCTGAAAGGAATTCAAGGTTTATCATGATCTGCTCCAATACTACCAACTAGCATTTTGTAAATAGGATCTCATGCTTATGTTAAAGATAAGCCCCTTAGTCATACTTCACACAAATTCACTATTTGTTTACAAACCCCTATAGGGGAGAAACCACAAGTACCAAGCACGCTTATATATTATTATGTGACAACAATTTCAAGTGCTCTCTAGACACAGTGCTGATGAACTACAGACAGAGGTTCCTGACATTGTACAGGAGACAGGGATCAAGATCATCCCCAAGAAAAAGGCAAAATGGCTGTCTGAGGAGGCGTTCCAAATAGCTGTGAAAAGAAGAGAAGCGAAAAGCAAAGGAGAAAAGGAAAGATATAAGCATCTGAATACAGAGTTCCAAAGAAAAGCAAGGAGAGATAAGATAGCCTTCCTCAGCAATCAATGCAAAGAAATATAGGAAAACAACAGAATGGTAAAAACTAGAGATCTCTTCAGGAAATTAGAGATACCAAGGGAACATTTCATGCAAAGATGGGCTCAATAAAGGACAGAAATGGTATGGACCTAACAGAAGCAGAAGATATTAAGAAGAGGTGGCAAGAATACACAGAAGAACTGTACAAAAAAGATCTTCACGACCCAGATAATCACAATGGTGTGATCACTCACCTAGAGCCAGACATCCTGGAATGTGAAGTCAAGTGGGCCTTAGAAAGCATCACAACTCAAGTAGTGGGGGTGATGGAATTCCAGTTGAGCCATTTCAGATCCTAAAAGATGATGCTGTGAAAGTGCTGCACTCAATATGCAACAAATTTGGAAAACTCAGCAGTGGCCACAGGACTGGAAAACGTCAGTTTTCGTTCCAATCCCAAAGAAATGCAATGCCAAAGAATGCTCAAACTACTGCACAATTGCACTCATCTCACACACTAGTAAAGTAATGCTCAAAATTCTCCAAGCCAGGCTTCAGCAATATGTGAACCGTGAACTTCCAGATGTGCAAGCTGGTTTTAGAAAAGGCAGAGGAACCAGAGATCAAATTGCCAACATCCGCTGGATCATGGAAAAAGCAAGAGAGTTCCAGAAAAACATCTATTTCTGCTTTATTGACTATGCCAAAGCCTTTGACTGTGTGGATCACAATAAACTGTGGAAAATTCTTCAAGAGATGGGAATACCAGACCACCTGATCTGCCTCTTGAGAAACCTATATGCAGGTCAGGAAGCAACAGTTAGAACTGGACATGGAACAACAGACTGGTTCCAAATAGGAAAAGGAGTATGTCAAGGCTGTATACTATCACCCTGCTTATATGCATATAATTTATATGCAGAGTACATCATGAGAAACGCTGGGCTGGAGGAAGCACAAGCTGGAATCAAGATTTCCAGGATAAATATCAATAACCTCAGATATGCAGATGACACCACCCTTATGGCAGGAAGTGAAGAGGAACTAAAAAGCCTCTTGATGAGAGTCAAAGAGGAGAGTGAAAAAGTTGGCTTAAAGCTCAACATTCAGAAAACTAAGATCATGTCATCTTGTTCCATCCCTTCATGGGAAATCGATGGGGAAACAGTGGAAACAGTGTCAGACTTTATTTTGGGGGGCTCCAAAATCACTACAGATGGTGATTGCAGCCATGAAATTAAAAGACGCTTATTCCTTGGAAGGAAAGTTATGACAACCTAGACAGCGCATTAAAAAGCAGAGACATTAGTTTTCAACAAAATTCTGTCTAGTCAAGGCTATGGTTTTTCCAGTAGTCATGTATGGATGTGAGAGTTGGACTATAAAGAATGCTGAGTGCCAAAGAATTGATGCTTTTGAACTGTGGTGTTGGAGAAGACTCTTGAGACTCCCTTGGACTGCTAGGAGATCCAACCAGTCCATTCTAAAGGAGATCAGTCCTGCGTGTTAATTGGAAGGACTGATGTTGAAGCTGAAACTCCAATACTTTGGCCACCATTCGTGGAGAGGTAACTCATTTGAAAAGACCATGATGCTGGGAAAGACTGGGGGCAGGAGGAGAAGGGGAAAATAGAGGATGAGATTGTTGGATGGCATCACCAACTCGATGGACATGAGTTTGGGTAAACTCTGGGAAGTGGTGATGGATGGTGAGGTTTGGTGTGTTGTGGTTCATGGGGTCACAAAGAGTTGGACATGACTGAGAGACTGAACTGAACTGAACTGATGAATGTTTTCTAGAAAGCTGACTTATTACAGATTGGTTTCATATTTGGAGAGCACATACATTTTAATGAATTACAGACCTCATAAGGCAAAACATATACATCCTGGTGATAAAAAGACTAGAAACTGCTTAGTTTTGAAGTTTGTTTAAGGCATAAAATGGATTCCTGTCATAACAAATTAAAAATGCTGACTGGGAAAAGTTTACTACTCCTAAGGAGAAAAAAGAAGAAAAAGACAAGTAAACATTTTCAAAAGGAGGCATCTCCTATTTAAAAAAATAAAAAAGGAGTAGGTAATGGGGGAAAATAATTTTTTTCTTCTTCATTTATGCTACAAATTTTCAAGATGGAATACAGCATAGTAATGAAAGGTGCCAATTCCAGCTTCAGATTGGATGGAATAAACTACTTCCCCATTAGCTGTATTACTTGATCCTCAGTTCCCCCATGGTGATTGAAGCCATGAAATTAAAAGATGCTTACTTCTTGGAAGGAAAGTTATGACCAACCTAGATAGCATATTGAAAAGCAGAGACATTACTTTGCCAACAAAGGTCCGTCTAGTCAAGGCTATGGTTTTTCCAGTGGTCATGTATGGATGTGAGAGTTGGACTGTGAAGAAAGCTGAGCGCTGAAGAATTGATGCTTTTGAACTGTGGTGTTGGAGAAGACTCCTGAGAGTCCCTTGGACTACAAGGAGATCCAACCAGTCCATTCTAAAGGAGATTCAGTCCTGGGTGTTCTTTGGAAGGAATGATGCTAAAGCTGAAACTCCAGTACTTTGGCCACCTCATGCAAAGAGTTGACTCATTGGAAAAGACTCTGATGCTGGGAGGGATTGGGGGCAGGAGGAGAAGGGGACAACAGAGGATGAGATGGCTGGATGGCATCACCAACTCGATGGACATGAGTTTGAGTGAACTCCCGGAGTTGATGATGGACAGGGAGGCCTGGTGTGCTGCGATTCATGGGGTCGCAAAGAGTTGGACATGACTGAGGGACTGAACTGAACTGAACAGTTCCCCCAGTTATAAACCACGAATAGTAAAAGCACAGTTGACCATAGAACAACATGCGTTTGAACTGTGGGGGTCCACATACATGCAGATTTTTTTCACTAAATATGACTGTCCAGTACTATAAGTAATGCAAGGTCAGTTGAACCTGTGGTTCCAAATCTATGGATGCCAGGACCTACTGTAAACTTGTGCAGTAGTGGTTTTGATTGTGGGGTTTTGATTGCATGGAGAGTCAGTACCCCTAACACCTGCTGTTGTTCAAGGGTCAACCATAATAGTAGTGGCCTCAGAAGTTTAAACAGATGCCCTCAGCCTGGCACAGTCAGCCTTAATATGTTGAAGGTATTGCCTACAAGTACCCTGTGAAAAGAAATTATGAATATATTATTAGCCTTTACTAGACAGAGGATGAGATGATTGGATGGCATCACCAACTCAATGGACGTGAGTTTGTGCAAACTCATGTTTGGAGATATGAAGGACAGGAAAGTCTGGGGTACTGTAGCCCATGAGGTCACAAAGAACTGGACATGACTTAGTGACTGAACAGCAACAGCCTTTAAAGAACTTACAGTCTAAAGTGATAAAAGTTCACAAAACTAGAGACTAATTTAAAGCAATGGACAAGCACTTATTTCTCCCATATAATGATAGCTAAATAGATCAAGGAGATAACGGAGAAGACACTTCCCACAGGGGTAGAAATGAAAATGACTGAGGCTCTGGACTAGAGAGATCTCAGTTGAGAATGTGATTGTACAGAATCTTAGAGTTAGGTAGAAGCCAAAAAATCAATATTGTTCAAGCACCAAATCAGTGCATGAATATTTACAATATCTTAACTAATTTCTTATACACTGCAGTTTTTCAAATACGTATGATATCTATCCATACATTATATACTATATTTTGCTATCTGTGATGCTTGCCACGGCTGTGAACTCAGTCACCTCTTAAGCTAAAACTTTTGTAACCACTTTGGCTAAAGTAGTCCAACAGTCCTTGGCAGCCTTGATCATATTACATGATTTTATTTCCTTCATACTTGCAGCAGAGTTTCCCAAGTCCTATCCCAGTTACTCTACAGGAGAATTTCCCAGACTCAGTACTACTGACATCTGGTACTGGACGGATTGTTGTAAAGCTGTCCTATGCATTGCAGGCTGTTTAATAGCACCCTGGCCCCTACCCATTTGAGGCCAGTGGCAGCCTTCTGTTAACCTCACTCAATATTATAACCAGCATAGATGTCTCCAGATATTACAAAATGCCTCCTCAGCCATTCAGATGGAGAGTCCAGTAGGACCTGGGACAGTCAAAATCCCTGACCAGTCATCTCTAGTCATAAGGAGTTTTATTTGTTAACCTCAATATGTGTGTAGGGTAAACATTTTCCATTATGTGTCAACATGTGAAAGGGGTTGGTAAGCACTGATGATGGACATCTGAAATGATGTTTGCATGCTACTAATTTTACAATAATTATACAATTTAAGACGTACAGTACTACAAGAGGCAGATACTGCTTTATCCCTATGCATCAGTGATGGGTTAAATCCTTCATCCAGGCTATTTTTAGAGATGGAGTTCCCCATCCTTTGAACACAGAAAGTTGTGTCCACTAAGTTAAAAAGGAATCCAATACCTTCCCCCAAAATCTTCTCCAGGGCAAATTTATAAGTTATTTCAATTGTTTTCTTCCCTTGTTTCCAGCAATATTGCCTACATTCTGCCCTGTCTTCACCATCCTATCCTTCTGTTCCTTCCTTCTGTATTTTTTTTTCTTTTTAATCATGTGCAAAACTATATTCTCCTCTCTTACCTAATTTTAGTGGACTCCATCCATTATTCCAACCTGTTTAGATATTTTGGGTCTTTGTTAGGTATAGGGCTACTGGTTTAACTCAAGTAAGGAAGCTGAATAAAAATGAAAACTGAATATTTTGTAGACTATGGTATAGATTATACAAATAAGCAAAATACATAATTTAAAGAGATACAAATCAAGTTCTAGACCGTTTTTCAAAGAAGTTGCACCATTTTACAATCCCACAAGCAACGTACGAGAGTTACAATTTCTCTACATCCTCACCAAGATTTGTCATTGTCTTTTTTATTCTAGCCACCCTTGAGGGTATGAAGTGGTGCATAATTAGGGTTCTTATTTTTGTTTCCTTGATGATTGCTAATAATAATCCAATAAGAAACATATACTTATTGGATTTTTGTATATCTCCTTTTGAAAAATATCTATTCACTCATTTTTATCTATTAACTTTTTAAATCCACTCATTTTTAAATTGACCTATTTATCATTTTATTATCAAATTGTAAGTATTCTTTATATATTCTAGATATAAGTCTTATGATAATCTTATGTGTCAACTTAGCTGGGCCATAGTGCTCAGATATTTGGTCAAACATTATTCTGAATTGTGTGTGTGTGTGTGTGTTATAAGATTAACTTTTCAGCAAGTGAACTTTGAGACTAGATTACTCAAAACTCATCGATTTAAATGTTAAAGTGGATTACCATCCATAATGTGTGTGGGCCTCCTTCAATCAAATGAAGATCTTAAAGGAACAAAGACTGACATTCCCCAAGCAAGAAGGAATTCTGCCAGCAGATGGCATTGAACTTGAACTGCAACATTAGCTTTTCCATGGCCTGCCAGTTTCTTCTGCAGATTTTGAAATGGCCAGCATCCATAATTCAGGAGCCAATTCCTTAAAATAAATCTCTCTTTCTACACATGCACATCTTACTGGTTCTGTTTTCTCTGGAGAACTGTGACTAATACAACTACCTTATCACGTTTATAATTTGCAAATATATTCTCCCATTACATTTACTTGTATAATAGAGTAAGATAGGCAGATATTCATATGAACTGAAAGTTTGTCTTTACTTTTTAATCTCTCCACCCTGCCACAAAAATACAAACATACACCCTTCTACTTCTTCTTCCTTCAGAAGCAGTCATTTGCCCTGTAGATGTGAAAACCCAAAAAGAATCAAAAGGAACCAGGTAGATCAAAACAGGTAACTGTCCAAATTCAGATTCCTTCAGGCCAAAGCAACTGGAAAAGAATGGGTACTTAAAATTCCCTCCAACTTGGCTCTGAATAGCAAGAATCAAAAAGTTTAGTCATAACAATAGATTTTGAAGAGAATTAATAATGTTTCTGTCTACTTCCCTGGCTTGGGAAGATCCCCTGGACAAGGAAATGGCAACCAGGCCAAAGCAACTGGAAAAGAATGGGTACTTAAAATTCCCTCCAACTTGGCCCTGAATAGCAAGAATCAAAAAGTTTAGTCAAAACAATAGATTTCTAAGAGAATTAATAATGTTTCTGTCTACTTCCCTGGGTAGGGAATATCCCCTGGATAAGGAAATGGCAACCTACTCCAGTACTCTTGCCTGGAAAATCCCTTGGACAGAGGAGCCTGTAAGGCTACAGTCCATGGAGTTGCAAAGAGACGGACACAACTGAGCAACTTTACTTTTTACTTTTTACTTTTACTACTACACTAGTTTCTTTAGAAAGAGTCTAGACCTGTTTAGAATGATAAAAAGAGAAAGTTTCAGAGCATTCCAATAACTCATCAAGTGTAGTACTTATTCCTTGAATTACTCACAACTGGAGAGAATGCAAAGGAATTTGAGAAGACGTCAACATGACATGGTGACATCAAGGAACTGTTGCACAGCTAAAACAATGCATATTGAATCAGCCGTGGGGTACCTTGTGTTACGTTAACCTCCTTTTCCAATAATGATCCCTGGACTGTGATCCAGTATTTGCTTTTTAGCATATTATCGAGCAATGGTTAAGATGAAAAAAAAAAAAAAGTTTTCTCTCCCTGCCTCTTTTCTGTTTCTATTTTTCTCATCCTGTCCTCTTTAATATTTCAAAAACTTGGAGGAGTATTACTTGTTCAAGATCTTGT
Source organism: Bubalus kerabau (assembly GCF_029407905.1). Classification (NCBI taxonomy): domain Eukaryota; kingdom Metazoa; phylum Chordata; class Mammalia; order Artiodactyla; family Bovidae; genus Bubalus; species Bubalus kerabau. Next base: position 9,977,710 of record NC_073645.1, read on the forward strand.
CAGGGCCATAACAGTATAAATATCCCCAAACTGAAAACATAAATAAATGCCCTGTATAAGGACACAAACCAGAACGATCCATTATTTAGACTCAAATGTATCTAAGATCTAATCACATAAAGCTGCAGACCCAAAGGTAGAGAGCTCTTAAAAAGCTGGTGAAGCAGAAGTATTTCTCTCTCTTTTTTTTTTTTTTTTTTTGACGAGGTAAGGTGCACTGTTTTTTCTTTTCTTTAATAGAAATTTATTTATTTTAATTGGGGGCTAATTACTTGACAATATTGTATTGGTTTTGCCATACATCAACATGAATCTGCCACGGGTGTACATGTGTTCCCCATCCTGAACCCCGTTCCCACCTCCCTCCCCAAACCATCCCTCTGGGTCATCCCATTGCACCAGCCCTGAGCATCCTGTATCATGCATCGAACCTGGACTGGCGATTCGTTTCACATACATGTTTCACATACACGTTGTCACATACATGTTTCAATGCCATTCTCCCAAATCATCCCACCCTTTCCCTCTCCCACAGAGTCCAAAAGACTGTTCAATACATCTGTGTCTCTTTTGCTGTCTCACATACAGCGTTATTGTTACCATCTTTCTAAGTTCCATATATATGCTTTAGTATACTGTATTGGTGTTTTTCTTTCTGGCTTACTTCACTCTGTATAATAGGCTCCAGTTTCATTCACCTCATTAGAACTGATTCAAATGCATTCTTTTTAATGGCTGAGTAATAATCCATTGTGTATATGTACCACAGCTTTCTTATCCATTCATCCACTGATGGACATCTAGGTTGCTTCCATGTCCTGGCTATTATAAACAGTGCTGCGATGAACATTGGGGTACACGTGTCTCTTTCAATTCTGGTTTCCTTGGTGTGTATGCCCAGCAGTGGGATTGCTGAGTCATATGTCAGTTTCTCATTCTAAAACAACCGAATCCAGTGTTTCATGAGTGAACTGGATGTGAAACAGATTTCAATGTAACCAAAGAAGTGATTCTCACATGTTTTATTTTCTATTTAAAAATCAGGAGACTTAAATATAGCACCCATGTCCCACTTCTATTTACAAAGAAAGAATGAGCTATACCAGTGGTAAAAAGCAAACTTGTTGGCTTAACTTGATTGTTCAATCTAATGTCTTCAATAAAAATATGGTTTTACTTGAGTTATTTAAGCATTTTCACCCTTATTGGTGAAAGCGTAACTCCTTCCCAAATTAATTTTCAAGCTTCTTTGTAACATGATATCAGGTTAATCTCTGCTCCTCCTCTCTATAAGAAATTGTTTTTATTTGTTGTTTCCTTTAAAGATCTCACCACAGTTCTAATATGCGGGTATATATTAGACACTGAGTTATTTAGTGACTTTCCTCCATTGTGTTTGGGTAGGTAGTCACTGAAGGAAGCTATTTCTCAGGTGGAGATTAGCTATAGGTTCTTCCATCCATCTGAAAAATGTAATTCATCTACAGAGACTAATTATGTGTACATAAAGGAAGAAGGAAAGTGTTAGGTTGCTATAGTAAGAAAAAAAGATTAGATCCTATTTATAACTTCACAGCTCTTTTCATTTACCCATAGGAACTTCCTAGGCTTTCAGACTAGATTTCATATTTGACTAATTCATTCAACATGAATGAATTCAACATAGTTTTCACTGTATTATACAGAATAGTATAGAAGTTAATGAAACTAGTTTACAAAGTCAGATCTTGCTATTCCTTACATGTGCCTAAAAACTCTCCTATAATTTATTTTACAAACTATAAAATAACTTATTTAGCAAAACAAATCTGAAGCTCTTAAAATGATCTCCACTAAGTATTAAGACTTACTTTATGTCAGATACGAGATGAGAACATACTATAGTGACGATGAAGGTTACTATTTAGAGAATCAATTAATTACTTCAACTTCCCTTGCAAAACACAACCTAAGAAAATGCTGGGATTGTTGCTCTTGATCTGGATAGACCTTTGACCAAGAACCTCTTGATATCTATGCATAAACACAACTTCTCAAAGGAACTAGAGGAAATTTTCCTATGTTCCTGAAAAAGTCATGAGAGATTCAATAAAGAAAATACTTGTACTATGTGATATAAAGGAAACAAAGAAAGCAGCACTAAATTACAACACTAAGAATAAGGATATTTGTTCCCGGTTTACAGTCTCATAAGGAAGAACAGATAAATGGGTACATCTACACTAGAAATTATGGAAGAGGTGGGGGCGGGGGTGTGGGCAGTGGCAGAAATTACTCATATAATGGTTTCTTTTTCAATTTTAGAGTAGGATGCCCCAAACATCATGTATTTGTCCTCCAGTCACAAATACCCTCCTAAATCACTTAACCAATAACATTACGTTCGTTCCTCTTTCATTATGTTTGTTTCCTTTTTTGGGTTAACTCTCAGTCCTTGTGTACCCTGCCCCTATTCTTGAAAACGTTCCCCTCATGAGCTGGAAGTTCTGTTTGATAATGAATGGAATGAAACAGTCAATAAGAAAGTACATCCACATACAAACGTCTACCCTCATCTGGGGCTATTTTGTCTAATTGATCTGTCCTTCTATAATCCATTCTTCTCACAGAGAGCTAACAATTTAAACACAACCCAAATCATGTCATTTTATGGCTTAGAACCCTCAAAATCTTCCCATTGCACTTAAAAACCTTATCATAACTCCTTATCACAATCAGCAAAGTCCCCTGCCACCTGGCCTTGGCTATTTTCTTTAGCCTCATCTCATTTCACTGTAATTTTTTTTTTTCCTATTCCTTAAGAACAGCAAACTCATTCCTAGTTTAGGACATTACGCTTTCTCTTCTCTCTGTCCTGTACACATGGCATCCTGTATCTGCTTTTAGATTTCAGCTTGAGACCAGAGAGGTCTTCCCTCCCTAACCCAATACACAGTGGCCTTCTCACTCAATGCTATTTTGATGCCATTTCCTTGTGTCTCATCTGTACCTTCCACTGAAACATGCTTTGGGTGGACAAGCTCCTGAATCCCAGAGTCTGGAACAATTACTGGCACGTGGCAGATGTTCCATAAATATTTGTTTTAACAAGGCTATAAGCTTCTTTGTTGAACACAATGATTATACAGGCTTTCTTTTCAAAACGATCTGGGATTCTTTCATTTTCTTGTAGATGTTGTAGGAAGAAAGACAGCTCAATTATTATGCAAGCACATTTCCTTTAATGTTAAGTGACACTGGTATTGCTTTTGTTCTTCCAAATTTGCTTCACTCTATCTGATACATAATTTAATCTAATTTCTCATTGTGCTTGTTTAGTCAACTTGAACACTTTTGTGCATTGGGTAGTATATTCATACATCTAACTTCATATTTTGGCTGTTTACTTCATTTGTATGTCTTCAGAGCAAATGTGTGGGCACTTAATCATCTGTTTCTATTTTCATGCAGTTTTGCTGTAGACTGTACTGTGGCTTGTATAACATAAATTAAGGCATCTTCTGATGTGAAAATCGGACATAAAATACTAAAATATTTCTTTGGTCAAAATTATTTATAGAGCTTTGGCTATTGTTTTGCAAAACATAGCAAATGCTTCCACAGCTGTGGAAAAGAAAGAAAATGATTAAAGCATTTCATGGGGTTTTATTTTATTTTATTTTGGACAGGCTTGATTGGGGCCAGTGATTTTGTACTTTATTTCATTTTGTTTAGAAAAAAAGAAAAAGGTCATCAGAGAGTTCTTCAGTGTATTCAACAAGGAAAAGAACTGGGGAAAGCAGCTTTTCGTTTACAGAGGTTGCAAGTACAGTGGTTGGCATATTCAGAAAGAAAGGAAGCCAGTAATTTTTTCTCATGGATCTTTTATATTTTAACATAGGAATCAAATGTTACTTCTGTTTTACTTTGTGTTCCCATATAAGATGAGAGAGAACAGTAAATCCTAGGAGAGCTCACTCTGATAAAAAGACTCTTAAGAATTTGTGGACATAAACCTTTGAAATTCTATGTATCATATAATTACTGGTATTGTGAGTGGTGGTGGTTTAGTCGCTAAGTCGTGTCCGACTCTTGTGACCCCATGGACTGTAGCCCGCAGGGTCCTCTGGCCATGCCATTTTCCAGGCAAGAATACTGTACTGAATTGCCATTTCCTTCTCCAGGGGATCTTTCCGACCCAGGATTCGAACCTGTGTCTCCTGCATTTCAGGCAGATTCTTTACTGACTGAGTTATGAGGTATTGTGAGTACTTAGAGACAAAAACTTTTTTAGTATCTTTCTGGTTTCTCTCTATGATAGCACAACTCCAAAAATTCTTCAGCCTCCTGAGACTAAAATCCATTGATCCCAGTCACTCACTGACCCTTGTTCCTTTCAGCATCCCTCTCCTTCTTGCCCAATCGAAATTCCAGGAGCAGTCTCTATAATCCTTCCTTCACATGCATCTTCAACCCCTTTTCCCTGTTTCAACCACTCAGCTTTTCCTGGCAAAATACCAGTCCTGGTTAAATCCCATTCTCTATCTACTTGGGACTTGAATCTAGAGAAACAAATGGGGCTGAAAAAGCACACAAGAGCAAATGGGCTGGTAAGCAAGACAGACTGAACAGCCCCCTCACTTTGACTAAACTTTCGATAGGCTTCTCTCTAACACTATTAGGCTCCTGATCTCCCTGTTCTTAGGGTGTTTACTCTAGAAAATTTTCAAATGTAAATTCTCAATTTGACTGTTTTGAGATACAGATCTTCTTCTAGGCTGATGATCTCCTGTTTTACAGCTCAGGAATGTCTTTCTCAAGGACTAAATAAGGACAAAAATCCTTCCTACCCTGGAAGGTAGAGCTAGGATAAAAATCAGGAAATATATAACCCCAAACCCCTCTCTCCTCCATGAATATTCTGCCCATTTATTTTCACATCTCATATAACCAACTTGCCAAAGAAACTCAGGGCAACTGCCCACATGGGTCCCAGCTCTTCCCTTGAGAGCTTAATAACTCTTCATTTTCTTTCTTGACTTCCATCTCATTTCTGAATTCTTTCTGTAATGAGATAAGAACCTACTCTGTGGCAACACCCCTACTGGAATATTTTTCCACCAACTCACTCCAGTGCTTTAAAAATTCTCCCATCCTTTGGTACTACCGAGTGGAGTTTGATCTACCTGTCTTCTCATACATCCTGGCTGAACTCTTTTTGCCTGTTTAATTGAGATTTGGGATTGGTAATGTCAAATAGTGCCTGAATGATGACTGGCAATCATACTGTGCCTTCCTAGTCCATTTCCTCTTCTACTTTTCTCATACCTTCTCTTCTGTCTTCAAACCTCTCAAACATCTGCCCCATAGTTGATGGTCTTGCTTTCTAGATCACTGAGAAAATAGATGTCAGAAGAGATTTGCCACAGAGCCAGCCACTCCATCAACCTCCCTACCTGCATAATTGCCCAGGTACGGTGCCTTCCTTGTTTCTATAGGCACCAGGGACCCTATACTCTTGTGTTCACTCAAGACACTACTTGTGTAAACCTCCTGCCTTTCTCCTGCTTCAGTATTTCCTGTGCTTTATAGGTACACAGAAAAAGAAGTAACAGTGATACTTTCCCATTCACACATACAATTACATGCATAAAATACTCATATGCTAAAAAATATGTACCGAACCTTCTATTTCATGTTATAAATTTGCTAATTTATATCTTCCGAGTAGCAGTGAGTACAACGGTGCTTATCACCAACTGAAATAAGAGATATATATGCCATCTCCCTTTCTTGGAAATCAAAGTAACAATATGTTTGCCACAGTAAAAAAATTTCCTTCTGCGATAGTTAAGTTGATTGTCACATTTCTAATTGTGTATAAATGTCAGATATGCTAAAGCTGCTTTTATTTGAAGCCAAATACATATCTCATCCCAGTGCTCAAAAAAATGTTAAAGGTCTCTGCAGTTTGTGACTTATTGCACAGCTGTGATGGGTTGAGTCCCATCTCAAAAAGTTCAAGGACTGAAAACAATTACCTCTTCAAGGACGTCAGCAAGCTTACTGAGGATCTCTTCAGGAAGGCTCTGGAATGTTGGAACGCTGAAAAACAATACAGAGATGATGCTGAAGGCATGTACTGCAGCTCACTTTTACAAATAAAACAGCAATATATCTGAATGAACATGTAAAAAGATGTCTTAACTAAGAATCTGCAGATGAAGATCATAGCAATAACTTAGGCATAATCTGATGACTAACAGGGGAAAGACATGATGTACAAGAAAGAATTGGAGGTTGGACAGAACGGAGTTCAAATTTCACTTACATTTCCTAGTGTGACCTTGAATGCCTCAGTTACAAGGGGAGAAAACCACTCTCTCCCTTCTCAGCCTGCTGTCACCAGATTCCTTCCAGTTCCATCACCCTCTCCAGGAACTCCCCCTACATATACGTACTTTCTATCTCCCTTTCGACAGGCCAACTGCTACCCATCTTTTAAGACACAGCTCTAGCGACGACACGTTCAGCGCTGCAAGCATGCATTCAGTAACACTGGAAGTTTCCCACTTTCACCCATCTCTCCCCAGCTAGATAAGGTCTGCCTGTTATCATCTCTTTTATCCCTTCCTGCAATTGTAATTAGATTATTAGTCAGATATTTGCTGCCGCCCATCCTCACTGCCAAAATCAAACGCCACAAAAATAAGACCTGTATCTATTTTGCTCAGTTCCTATATTTTTAGTGATTTGTTAATAACAACTCAAGAACATGTGTTGAATAAAGTTATGAAAATATGGATGTACACATGCTTCCTAGGACAGTTACAGGGATCAGATCAGACAGGATGGAGAAAGAAAGTCCAGATTCATACCAGTTCCTGAAAAATGTCTTCTCAGCTTCTTATTAGGGAAACTCATAGACCAGCAAGGAAATATTGAATTATGTTGAATACACAAATCAATGAAACTTATTTTCTATGGATAATGATAGCAGCTTTAAAAGAAAAAAAAAAACCTCATTAACATAAAATTCTTGAAAATCCACTCCACTAGAAAATCTAACTGGGATGTGGAACTAAATTCTCATGTAACCCTATTTCAATCTTGAGTAGAGAAAAGACTATAAATGAGTGAATATACATTTGTATGTAAGGTATTTTATTAAAGACTGATCTTCAGATAAACTCAATCTTTAGGTAAACTGCTACAGAACAAACATATTTAAATGAGTTAGATGAGTTGGATGAGATTTATCTTTGGTTTGTTGCTAGAGGACAATGGTTTTGGCTTGATGAGAATAACACAACGTAAGAAGCCAGAACATAGTGTTTGGGTATAAGCATGAAAGTTTTACTGTTAATTTGTCACTCTGATTCCCATTACTTAGTGTAAAGCCTATTGATAAAATCCTAAGGTTTTATGCAGAGGTAAAACAATTCATCCAGGACCATCTGTTCCACCAGATTTACTGCTATGGTCTGAGCCACGTGGGTTTTAATTTCCAGAAGGCAGTCTATTTCAGCAGCTGGATGAAATATATCAGAGAAAGAGAGGAAGACAGAGGAAGCTGTTTCCATGAGTTATGCAGGTTGAAAAAGCTAGTCCTTCCGTGTTCTTTTAATGAGCTATATATTTCAGTTTCATCTGAGATGTAAGAATAATTAGAATATTTCTATCCCAGTGGGTATTTATGAAAAACACAAACTTCAACTGAGTTTTTCTCATTTTATTATAATTGGCTGCCTTCTTTAGAGAGCCCTAATACTTCTGTGCTAAGTCTATGTCAAGCCACTCTATATTTTCATTTTCATGAGCATTCTTAGTCATGAGAAAAAAAAATAATATTTGCATGACTATGTAACCCACTAAAGAAAACAAAAACGTTAAGTTTTAGGAGGGCATTTTAATAAATTATTTTTTACAATTTTACTTAGTTTTTAAAAATTCAGCTTTATTTAGGTATAATTGACAAAAATGTAAGATATTTAAAGTGAAAATAGTGAAACGATTCCTCTCATCCAGTTAACCTAGTTAATTAACACATTTGTCACCTCGTTTATTTATTCTTATGTACTTTTCAAACTTTGTAAGTTCTACTCTTTTTGTAAATTTCAGTTATACAATATAGTGCTATCAACTATGGTTAGAAGCTGAAACTCTGTAATCTATTCCCCCTACTTCTCAGTCCCTGACAACTACTGTTCTATGTTCTTATGAGTTCTTCATTTAGATTCCACATATAGGTGATGCCATGAAGTAATTTTCTCCCTCTGCCTAGCATAATGCCCTCAAGGTCCACCCATGAAGTAGAAAACAAATAGCTGGATTTCCTTCTACTGTATTATTTTACATTATACAATGATATTCCACTGTGTGTGTGTGTGTATGTACATATATATACATATGGACTTCCCTGGCGGTTCAGTGGTAAAGAATCCCACTACAATGCAGGAAAAACAGGAGACACGGGCTTGATCCCTAGATGGGGGAAGATCCTCTGGAGGAGGGCATGGCAACCCGCTCCAGCATTCTTGCCTGAAGAATTCCATAGACAGAGGAGCCTGGTGGGCTACAGTCCACAGAGTCACAAAGAGTCAGACACAACTAAAGTGACTGAGCTTGCACATATGTACACACACACACACACACACACACACACGATCTTCACACACACACACACATATACATGATCTTTTACAATGCTTCACAACATTCAGTGCCATTTATTATCAATAAAAGTTAAGGATGATTTTAAAGAAGAAACACTAAAGAATTCTTGGTAACAATTTCAGCACTTTCAGATCTAACAAAATGGAAATCAATTAACAGGAAATAAACAGACTTATCAAAGAAACATTGTTATAGTCATCCCTTTTATAGCTAAAATAACTGGGATCTTGAGACTCTTCTAGAGGTCACAACACAGTACAAATAAGAAAGAAAAAGGAAGAACATTTTTATCTGAATGACTATCATGCTGATGACTTGTTGAGCTACCCACCCCACAGCAGGCTTTCCTGGTGTCTCAGATGATAAAGAATACACCTGCAATGCGGGAGACCTGGGTTCGATCCCTGAGTTGGGAAGATCCGCTGGAGGAGAAGGACATGGCAACCCACTCCAGTATTATTGCCTGGAGAATCTCCATGGACAGAGGAGCCTGGCGGACTACAGTCCATGGGGTTGTAAAGAGTCAGACACGACTGAGTGACTAAGAACAGCAGAGCAGAGCACACTTCACAATAAAACTATTTTAAAATACCTCGAGTAAGTTTTAAAACCATGCCATATTCTTTCAATGACTTAGAAGTGAAGCAATAATATGAATAACCTTTCATTCAGTGACTTCATTTATTAACTAACTTTTTACTATGAAAAATGTCAAATAAATGGAAAGGCTGAAAGAAGAGCTCAAGAATCACCTGTATCCCCACCACCTAGATTAGCAACTGTTAACACTGTGCCATCTTTATCTGCCTTCAACCCATCTAACTTTATATGCATATTGATAAATAGGTTTATAGATATTTTTGATGATAATCTGAAAGCAAATTGTAGGTTTCATGAAATTCCATCCCAAATATTTGAGCATACAGATCTAAAAAGAACAATTTAAAAATACTATTATGTTACTTACGATATCCTTTTGTGCCCAATCATTCAAAATTTAAAGAAAAGGAAACAAATTTTTCATGTAAACATGATGAAATTTTTAAGCTTAAAATTGTTTGGTACACCTTTTCAAAGTGCAAATGAAGAAGCAAGTGAAGCACCTGACGGAATGAGCTACCATACTGCATTGACTGGAGAAGTCACATCATCAGTTCAGTTCAGTTCAGTCGCTCAGTCGTGTCCGACTCTTTGCGACCCCATGAATCGCAGCACACCAGGCCTCCCTGTCCATCACCAACTCCTGGAGTTCACTCAAACTCACATCCATCGAGTCAGTGATGCCATCCAGCCATCTCATCCTCTGTCGTCCCCTTCTCCTCCTGCCCCCAATCCCTCCCAGCATCAGAGTCTTTTCTGATAAGTGAGTCAGAAAAGTGAATGAGTCAACTCTTCGCATGAGGTGGCCAAAGTACTGGAGTTTCAGCTTTAGCATCATTCCTTCCAAAGAAATCCCAGGGCTGATCTCCTTCAGAATGGACTGGTTTGATCTCCTTGAAGTCCAAGGGACTCTCAAGAGTCTTCTCCAACACCACAGTTCAAAAGCATCAATTCTTCGGTGCTCAGCTTTCTTTATGGTCCAACTCTCACATCCATACATGGCTATTGGAAAAACCATAGCCTTGACTAGACGGACATTTGTTGGCAAAGTAATGTCTCTGCTTTTCAATATGCTATCTAGTTTGGTCATAACTTTTCTTCCAAGGAGTAAGCATCTTTTAGGAGGCCAAAAAATAAAGTCTTGGAGAACTGACTTTGCTGAATGGCTGCTGGAGAAGCCAGTAAAAGAAATTATTGAACTGCCTCTTTTCAAAGACACCATACTTTGCTGAATTAAAGATTTTGCTGCAAACACAAAGATGGGTGAAAATCTTGTCCACAGAATTGCACTTTTGCCTTATAAATGGATTAATCAGTCATGGCGGGACTAGCTCTTTGGCTGCTATTCATTTGACATCAGAATCAACCAATCATTAAAGAAGACTGCATATGAACACTTGGTAATAAACACAAGTGGTGCTGAACTACATAGCTGGAATAACTTTTCAAATGGAAGAACTATTGGAACTGAGTGGGGCCCTATGGAGCTCTGTGGCATGGAGGTCTTTTTTGGTCCCTGTTCCCTGTAGACAAAACTCACGACCTTTCCTGAGTTCCAAAGGGCAGTTTCTAACAGTTGCTGTTCAAGAAAATTGAGATATCAAGGGAATATTTCATGTAGAGATAGGCATAATAAAGGAGAAAAATAGCAAGTATCTAATAGAGGCAGAAGAGATTAAGAAGGGGGGCAAGAATACACAGAACTATACAAAAAATATCTTAATGACATGGATAACCATGATGGTGTAGTCACTCATCTAGAGCCAGATATCCTGGAATGAGAAGTCAAGTGGACCTTTGGAAGCATTGCTACGAACAAAGCTAGTGGAGGGGATGGGATTCCAGCTGAGCTATTTCAGATCCTAAAAGATGATGCTGTGAAAGTGCTGCACTCAAGAAGATAGCACATTTGAAAAACTCAGCAGTGGCCACAGGACTGGAAAAGGTTAGTTTTCATTCCAATCCCAAAGAAGGGCAATGTCAAAGAGTGTTCTAACTACTGAACAACTGTGCTCATTTCACATGCTAGCAAGGTTATGCTGAAAATCCTTCAAGCTAGGCTTCAGCAGTACATGAACTGAGAACTTCCAGATGTACAAACTGGGTTTAGAAAGGGCAGAGGAATAAGAGATCAAATTGCCAACATTCGTTGGAGCACAGAAAAGCAAGGGAATTTGAGAAGAACAATTAGTTCTGCTTCATTGACTATACCAAAGCCTTTGACTGTGTGGATCACAATAAACTGTAGAAAATTCTCAGAGAGATAAGAATACCAGATGACCTTAGTTGCCTCCTGAGAAGCCTATATGCAGGTCAAGAAACAACAGTTAGAACCAGACATGGCACAACGGACTGGTTCAAAATTGGGAAAGCAGTAAGTCAAGGCTATATATTGTCACCCTGCTTATTTAACTTCTATGCAGAGTGCATCATACAAGATGCTAGACTGGAAGAATCACAAAGTGGAATCCAGATTGCTGGGAGAAATATCAACGACTTCAGATACATAGATGATAGCACCCTAATGGCAGAAACCAAAGATGAACTAAAGAGCCTCTTGATTAAAGTGAAAGAGGAGAGTAAAAAAGCTGGCCTAAAACTCAACATTCAAAAAACTAAGATCATGGCATCCAGCGCCATCATTTCATGGCAAATAGATGGGGGGAAAATGGAAGCAGTAAGAGACTTTATTTTCTTGGGCTCCAAAATCACTGCAGATGGTGACTGTAGCCATGAAATTAAAAGATACTTGCTCCTTGGAAGAAAAGCTACGACCAACCTAGACAGCATATTAAAAAGCAGAGACATTACTTTGCTGACAAAGGTCCATCTATGATTTTTCCAGTAATCATGTATGGATGTGAGATTTGGACCATAAAGAAGGCTGATCACTGATGAGTTGATGCTTTCAAACTATGGTCCTAAAGATTCTGGAGAAGGCAATGGCACCCCACTCTAGTACTTTTGCCTGGAAAATCCCATGGATGGAGGAGCCTGGTGGGCTGCAGTCCATGGGGTCACAAAGAGTCGGACACGACTGAGCGACTTCCCTTTCACTTTTCACTTTCATGCATTGGAGAAGGAAATGGCAACCCACTCCAGTGTTCTTGCCTGGAGAATCCCAGGGACGGCGGAGCCTGGTGGGCTGCCGTCTATGGGGTCGCACAGAGTCGGACATGACTGAAGCGACTTAGCAGCAGCAGCAGCAAAGAAGATTCTTGAGAGTCCCTTGGTCAGCAAGGAGATCCAACCAGTCAATCTTAAGGGAAATCAACCCTGGATATTCATTAGAAGGACTGAAGCTCTAAAACTGAAGGTAAAGCTCTAATACTTTGGTTACGTGACTCGAAGAGTTGACTCACTGGAAAAGACCCTGATGCTGGGGAAGATTGAAGGCAAGAGAAGAAGGGGGCAACAGAGGATGAGACAGTTGGATGGCATCACCAACTCAGTGGTCACGAGTTTGAGCAATCTCTGAGAGATAGTGAAGGACAGAGAAGCCTGGCGTGCTGCAGTCCATTGGGTACAAAGAGTTGTACAGGACAACAACAATAATCAAGAGAGAAGCAACCAGGAAAACACCAGAGGCAAAATTAAAGGGACCAGAGAAGACCATCAAGATTAGGAGATTAAAGGATTAAAGGCATGCAAGCCCTGTGTGTGTTAAGTCGCTTGTGCGACCCCATGAACTGTAACCCACTAGGCTTCTCTGTCCATGGGATTCTCCAGGCAACAGTGTGGGTTGCCATGCTCTCCTCCAGGCTCCCCACACACCTAAATCTTGTCAGAGATCCCACCCTTGGACCATTGTTATAAATCCCCTCATCAAATCCTCTGGGCGTTGTGACACATAGTTGTTCCAGGCAGGAACCCACTTTGTCCCTCTTTTTCCAGCAAAGTAATAAAGCTATCCCTTTCTACTTCACCTAAAACTCTGTCTCCAAGGTTCAGTCTGGCACTGGTGTACAGAGAATTGAGCTTTCAGCATTATTATGTTGCCCTGGTGGTGCAAAAGCAAAGCCCCCTCAACACAAATTAAGGCAGTGACACCAAGTATGTGCGTGCTAAGTCACTTCAATCATGTCCAACTCTTTGCAACGCTATGGACTGTAGCCCACCAGGCTCCTCTATCCATGGGATTCTCCAGGCAATAATACAGGAGTGGGTTCCCATGCCCTCCTCCAGGGGATCTCCCCAACCCAGAGATTGAACTAGAGTCACTTTATATCTTCTGCATTGGCAGGTGGGTTCTTTACCACTAGCACCACCTGGGAAGTCTGGAGGTTCCACCGAGACTTGAACTTGGATCGCTGGATTCAGAGTCTAGAGTGCTAATCAGTACACCATGGAACCCTCGTATACTAGTCATCATTATATTCTTATACTCACATTATATCCTTTACTCACTATATATGGAATATCAAGTATAGTAGTCATATAGTCTTATACACACAGAAAAAATTGATAAAGTAAAAACCTAGTTTTACTTTAAACTGTTTTGGTGAAAGTTATTAATTGTATTGAATTTTAACCCTTGAGTACACTTCATTTTAAGATTCTATATGACAAAATGGCAAACATACAGAAAGTGTCTCTCTGCTTACTGAAGTACAATGGTTTTCTCAAGAAAAATCCCTTGTATAATTGCTTCAGTTGCAAGCTGAATTAGCCACTTTTTTACACAACATAAGTTTTTACTAGGCAAAAACCATAAACTGTGCTTATTCAGACTTGAGTATTTGGCAGATAATTTTTCAAAAATAAAAAACCAAGTGAGACTGTCACTTCAAAGGAAACAACAGCTAGCATTTGCTGCCAATAATAAAATTCTAAGTTTCAAATGAAAGCTCAAACTTCAGAAAACTTTTATCTGCCACTGTGGGCTTAACGGTTTTCTAATAATTGAAGGCTTTTTTGATGGGATCATTGGTGAATGTTGATATTAACAAATGTGATTCTTTTGGTATCATAAATTTTATAATTTCTGAACCAGTATTTTCCAGATGACTAGTGTATGATGTTACAAGGTCATGCGGGGAAAGAGCTATTCCAAGTACAAGATGGGTAAACAGATTACAATTTAATTAAGTATGAAAAGTTCATTGATATGGTTTCAGATTTCACATTACAATTAAGTTGTAAGAAAGTACCTTTGCTGGGCTTTGGTGTAGTGTCAAATAAGAATGTCCACTATTATCTGAAAAGGCCATTAATATACTCTTCCCTTTTTATGCTCCACATCTTTGTGAGGCTGGTTTTTTAAAATACTTGAACAAAAAAAACCCAGAAATTCAACAGATTGAATAATACTGAAGCAGATATGAGAATGCGCTGTCTTCTAAGACAGATACTGACAGACTTGCAAAAATATAAAATCAAGTTTCTTTTCACTGTTTTTTGTTTGCTTGTTTGTTTCGGAAAATGTTTTCATTAAAATAGGTTATATTAATATGTGAAAAAAATTAAAGTTTTAGTCGCTCAGTCATGTCTGACTCTTTGTGACCCCATGGACTATACAGTCCATGGAATTCTATAGGCCAGAATACTGGAGTGGGTACCCTTTTCCTTCTCCAGGGGATCTTTACAACCCAGGGATAAAATCCAGGTCTTCTGCATTGCAGGCAGATTCTTTACCAGTTGAGCCACAAAAGAGGCCCAAGATCCTATCCCTTCTCCAGGGCATCTTCCCAAACCAGGGTTTGAATCCAGGCCTCCTGCACTGCAGGTAAATTCTTTACTGTCTGAATGACCAGGGAAGACCAAGGTAATATGTGTTATTATTTTTTTGCCCCAAGAATTTTTGTTTGAGTATTTTGTTTGTAACACACTGCATTGGAGGAGACAGAGGCTGAGGATCTCAAAGGCACAGATGTATCTGGCTTACCAAAGAAATCAATTTCTATTGATGAATCTACTTTATTTTTTTTAATTTTATTTTATTTTTAAACTTTACAATATTGTATTGGTTTTGCCAAATATCGAAATGAATCCACCACAGGTATACCTGTGTTCCCCATCCTGAACCCTCCTCCCTCCTCCCTCCCCATACCATCCCTCTGGGTCGTCCCAGTGCACCAGCCCCAAGCATCCAGTATCGTGCATCGAACCTGGACTCTCGACTCGTTTCATATATGATACTATACGTATTTCAATGTCATTCTCCCAAATCATCCCACCCTCTCCCTCTCCCACAGAGTCCAAAAGACTGTTCTATACATCAGTGTCTCTTAATTGAAAGAATTAAAATAAGCATCCTTCTTAATCTTACAGGTATCTAATCTTTCCCCTTAGTAAGCTCAGCAAAAGGTTTTCTGCCCTCAACATACTTTTTTCTCTTAATTGAATCTTTTGGCATTGATCTTGGTTCATTCTATTATTCAAGCCTTAAAACTGGTCTTTCTCTATCCCCTTCCTCGTTTCCCACCCAAATATACTTCAGATTTATTTTATATCAGCAGCATTTAGTCCTTATCACACAATGGCTCCAACCCTTTAATAGTTGCCTATCATCTTGCACCAGATAATAAAAATTAGAATTTCTTTTTCTTGCATGTAAGAATACTTTAGGCAAAACAAATCATTATAGAGACATGAGGCATAATTTTACTCTCTGTGTGATAAATATAAACTCCTTACCTAGGAAGACTCTATAGTGACTAAGCATATGTTCTTTAGAATAAAAGAGAACAGCTAAATTAGACTCTGCTACTAATTATCAGCTATGCTTTTAATAATTTAACTTCACTAGGTTTCAGCCTCCTTAGATTAAAATAAAAGGGAATAATACCACCTACTGCATATGGCTGTGGTAAAAATAAGCTAGATGATAGATATAAGACATTAAAAATGTACCTGGCACATAGTAAACATTTGCACCCACCAAGACCCTGATGCTGGGAAAGATTAAAGGCAGGAGGAGACAGGAGCTACAGAGGATGAAATGGTTGGATGGCATCACCTACTCGATGTGAGCAAGCTCTGGGAAATGGTGAAGGACAGGGAGCATGGAGTGCTGCAGTCCATGGAGTCGCAAAGAGTTGGACGCAACCGAGTGACTGAACAACAGCAACAACAGAGATGCATTTTTTTCTGTCCTAAATGTTAGCATTATTTAACACATTTAATAATTAAAACAAACTTTGTAATGCATCAGAAATGAATCTTAATGTAGACTCAGGAGTGCTGACAAGATCCATGTCTTCATTTTCTTAAAGCAAATTATATTTGGAGTACCAACCCTTGTTTTTTAATGAGCTATTTAATTACATTCATTGTTTAGCTCTTCTTCAGGGTCATACCTGAACCCAGGGGGCATGTCATGCCCAGAAGGTAGGGGATAAAGTCTCTTATTTCTCTGCTACTGTGGTCATAAAGAGCCCTTGAAGTCACATCTCTATGTTTTTTTGCCCACAGAGGAGGAAGGAATCCTTTGGTCAAGCTAGGAACTCTGGTGCTTCCCCTTCACCTCCTGAGGCATGCCCATGCCGAGGAACCCACTTTTGGGGAAAATATGTATATGTGTGTGTGTGTGTATATATATATATATATATATATGTGTGTGTGTGTGTGTGTGTGTGTATAAGATCCTCCCCCTTGTCTTTTGAACCCAGACAATTCTTTATAGTCTCTTTATATGAATTTAGGCCTTAAAAATAGATAGGCAGTATCTTCTAGAAGTTTCTAGGATGGAGCAAAAACGGAGATTAAAAAAAAACATGCAAAGACCCTATGACACTGCCTAAAAAGGTGTAATATAGGGGGAAATATTTCAATAATTTATACCTGAATAAACTATCTTCCAGATCCCCTCATTTCAGGACCCTGATTCCCTGTGCGCGCACCATCCACTACAACCAACCTTTCCCCACACACAATGCAGCCACCTTCATGTAAACACTTGGACACAGAGGTGGGTAAAATGGCAGGGAAGGAAGAAAAGATCTGGGAAGAGGTTTCTAAACAGCTAGAAATGAACTCGGGGCCATTTGGGAAGAAAATTCTAAGATCCTGATCTTGGCACATGGATTAGGAAGGGTCAGAGCACATCCTCTTGGCTCCTCACCGACAGCATGGGTGTACCCAAAAGAAATTAGAGAGGAGTCCTTAAAAAGTAAGTAATTCAGAGGTAAGCAGCTCCTAGAATGGTATCAGTGTCCTCTTCCCTAGTTATCCATTGTCTTCTTGCTCTTACTGAGTGCTGCAGCCAGACACTGTCTTTCCCTACATAAGCCTAAGCCAAATGCATTTTGTTATGTAAACTCTTCAGATACATTCTCCACATCTATTTATTCACTCACAATGTCTCCACTTAAATAATTAATGGTGGCATAAAATTTAAAATTTTTTTCAATGATTAAAAAGAGAAAAATCTATGAAACCATTATCTCTGCTACTCTCATTAAGATAAGAGTTATATTCTCATCAATTAGGTATCTTTAACATCACCATAACTTAGGAGTATGTGCAAAAGATAGGAAAATCACTTTAGCTCAGTGAATCTTCTCACATTTTCATCTCTAACACAGATATAACAATTTGAGGCTGAGTAATCATGGGGTCGCTAAGAGTCAGACACGACCGAGTCAGACACAACTGAGCAACTTCACTTTCACTTATCATTTTCATGCATTGGAGAAGGAAATGGCAACCCACTCCAGTGTTCTTGCCTGGAGAATCCCAGGGACGGGGGAGCCCGGTGGGCTGCCGTCTATGGGGTTGCACAGAGTCGGACACAACTGAAGCGACTCAGCAGCAGCAGCAATCTTAAACAAACACCATTAAACAATATGAGAGAATGTATGTGAAATTGCTTTTTAAATTAAAGCCCTAGACAAATATCAATGGTCAAGTTTCATGTTAAAATAACAAAAATCCTGAAAGTATTATTTTGAAAACCATCCTCTATAACTACATTATAGTCAACTACAAACTTTTAGATTCGATTATAAAGTTTCCAATTCTGCAGATTCATTTTCTAAAGCAACTGTCAATCTCTTAGGCCAGATCCTTGCTCAAAATGTCCTAGGTCCATTTCCAAATTAAAAAAAAAAAAAATCAGGTTAAATAAGCTATGTACTGAGGTCCAATAAATCAATGAATTATTATAAATTATAATAAAATATACACAACAAATATATCATTTTAAGTGCACAATGCAATGGCACTAAGAACATTCACACTGTTGTACAACCATCACCACTATCCACCTACAGAACACTTTCGTCCTCCCAAACTGAAATGCTGCACCCATTAAAAAATAACTCTTCATCTCTCTCTCCTTCTAGCCTCTGGCAGCCACCATTCTACTCTTTGATTCTATGAATTTCAGTATTTTAGATATCTTATATAGGTAGAATCAAGTAGCATTTTTCTTTCTGTTGACTTATTTCACTGAGCATAATGTCCTCAAGGGCCATCCATGTTGCATATTTCAGATTTTCCTTCTTTTTCTAGGTTGAAGAGTATTCCATCACACACACACACACACACACACACACAAGCATATATATAGATATCACAGTTTATCTATACATTCATTGATTGATAGATATTTAGGTTGTTTCTACATCTTTGCTATTGCGAATAGTGCTACAGTAAACACAGGAATGCCAGTATTTCTTAAAAGATCCTGATTTCAATTCTTCCCAATACATATCCAGAAATGGGATTGCTGGATCATACGGTGGCTCTATTTTGATATTTTGAGGAAACTCTATATTGTTTTTCACAGTAGCAACTGTACCATTTTGCATCCCTTCAAACAGTGTGCAAAAGTTTCAAAAGTTTCAATTTCTCCATATTCTCATGAACACTTTTTTTTTTTTTTTAATAACAGCCATCCTAACAGGATGAAGTGAAATCTCACTGTGGTTTTATCAGTCTTTGAATTCCCACATATTTATGTAAACTTCTTTAAGATTCAGCTGAGGGACAAACTCTCGAGAAATGGTTCCTGGAAACTTTCTTTCTCTATCTAAGTAGGTATCTTGCCTAAATAGCACCTACACTTTTACTTTGCTGCTGCTGCTGCTAAGTCACCTCAGTCGTGTCCGACTCTATGCGACCCCATAGACGGCAGCCCACCAGGCTCCCCCGTCCCTGGGATTCTCCAGGCAAGAACATTGGAGTGGGTGTTAATATATTTGCCTTCTCACAATAATGTATAAACTCTGTGAAAGCCCTATAGTATAGTAACTACGAGCATGGATTTTAGAATCATAAAATAAAAAGATAATTTTGAAACCCAGTGCCTCCACTTCCTAGCTATGTAACTATGGGAAAGTTATTTAATACCAGAAAGTTCATATTCCTTAGTCAGGGAATGAAAACAACAAAACCTAGCTCTTGGAGCAGAGTGTTAATAAATAAAAATATATATATATATATATATATATATATATATATGTGGTCCTTGGTGTGAGTTCTTTCGGAGATCGCCATTAGCCCTACTATAGAGCCTCTGGACTCCAGGGATGGATCAACTTAGGCAAAACAACTGACAGGGAATGAGAACAGGACCACTTTTCAGCACACAATTTGACTAAACTTTTACTGAACATTGTCTTGCCCACCAGAGAAAGACCCAGTTTTACCCACTGCCAGTTCCTCCCATCAGGAAGCTTGCACAAGTCCCTTAGCCTCTTCTACCAGAGAGCAGACAGGAAAATCAAGAACTGAAATTCTGCAGCTTCAAAGACCATGATCATAGAAAGTTAATAAAAATGAAATGCAGAGGATTATGTTCCTCATGAAGAACAAGATAAAACCGAAGAAAAACAACTAAATAAAATAGAGATAGACAATCTTCCTAATAGAAGCTGAACATATTAAGAAGAGGTGGCAAGAATACACAGTAGAATGATATAAAAAAAGTCTTAATGACCCAGATAACCATGATGGTATGATCACTCACCTACAGACAGACATCCTGGAATACAAAGTCAAGTGGACCTTAGGAAGCATCATCATGAACAAAGCTAGTGGAGGTGATGGAATTCCAACTGAGCTATTTCAAATCCTAAAAGATAATGCTGTGAAAGTGCTGTACTCGATATGCCAGCAAATTTGAAAAATTCAGCAGTGGCACAGGACTGGAAAAGGTCAGTTTCACTCCAATCCCAAAGAATGGCAATGTCAAAGAATGTTCAAAATACCACACAACTGCACTCATCTCACACACTAGCAAAGTAATGCTCAAAATTCTCCAAGCCAGGCTTCAATAGTATGTCAACCGAGAACATCCAGATGTTCAAGCTGGATTTAGCAAAGGCAGAAGAACCAGAGTTCAAATTGTCAACATCTGTTGGATCATAGAAAAAGCAAGAGAATTCCATAAAAACATCTATTTTTGTTTTATTGACTATGCTAAAGCCTTTGAAAGTGTGGATCATAATAAACTGTGGAGAATTCTTCAAGAGATGGGAATACCAGACCACCTTACCTGCCTCCTGAGAAACTTGTATGCAGGTCAAGAATCAACACTTAGAACCAGACATGCAACAATGGACTGGTTTCAGATTGAGAAAGTAATACATCAAGGCTGTATATTGTCATGCTGCTTATTTAACTTATATGCTGCATACATCATGCGAAATATTGGGCTGGATGGAGCACAAGCTGGAATCAAGATTGCCAGGAGAAATATTAATAACTTCAGATATGCAGATGACACCACCCTTATAGCAGAAAGTGAAGAGGAACTAAAGGCCTCTTGATGAAAATAAAGAGGAGAGTGAAAAAGCTGTCCTAAAACTCAACATTCATAAAACAAAGATCATGGCATCTGGTCCCATTACTTCATGACAAATATATGGGAAACAATGGAAACAGTAACAGACCTTATTTTCTTGGGTTCCAAAATCACTGCAGGTGGTGACTGCAGCCATGAAATTAAAAGAAACGCTTACTCCTTGGAAGAAAAGCTATGGCAAACCTAGACAGCATATTAAAAAGCAGAGACATTACTTTGCCAGCAAAGGTCCATATATTTAAAGCTATGGTTTTTCTAGTAGTCATGTATGAAGGTGAGATTTGGACCATAAAGAAAGCTGAGCCCTGGAGAATTGATGCTTTTGAACTGTGGTGTTGGAGAAGACTCTTGAGAGTCCCTTGGACTGCAAAGAGATTAAGCCAGTCAGTCCTAACGGTAATCTTATTCATTGGAAGGACTGATGTTGAAGCTGAAGCTCCAATACTTTGGCTACCTGATGAAAAGTACTGACTCACTGGAAACCTGATGCTGGGAAAGATTGAAGGCAGGAGGAAAAGGAGATGACAGGATGAGATGTTTGGATGGCATCACCAACTTGATGGACATGACTTTGTTCAAACTCCAGGATTTGGTGAGGGACAGGGAGGCCTGGCGTGCTGTGGTTCATGGGGTTGCAAATAGTCGGATGTGACAGAGCAACTGAGCTGAACTAAGACGACCTTCCAGAATTATAATTCAGAATAATGATAGTAAAGATGATCCAGGATCTTGGAAAAGGAATAGAGAAGATGAAAGAAATGTTTGTCAAAGACCTAGATGAACTAAAGGACAAATAGAGATGGATACAACACTCAGAAGAATTAATAACAGAATAACTGAAGCAGAAGTACTAATAAGTGACTTATAAAATGGAATGGTAAAAATCACTGCTGCAAAACAGAATATAGAAAAAAGAATGAAAGGAATGAAGACACTCTAAAGAGCTCTGGGACAACATTAAGCAGAACAACATTAACAATATAGGGGTCCCACAGGGAGAAGAGAGAGAGAAAGAAGCCAAGAAAATATTTGAAGGGATAAATGCTGAAAACTTCCTTAACATGGGAAAACAAATAGTCAGACAAGTCCAGGAAGCACAGAGTCCCAGGCAAGAAAAACACAAGGAGGAACACACTGAGACATATAGTAATCAAACTGGCAAAAGTTAAAGACAAAGATAAAATATTAAAAGCAACAAGGGAAAAACAACAAATAACATACAAGGGAACACTCAAAAGGTTATAAGCTTATTTCTCAACAGAAACTGTACAAGCCAGAAGAGAATGG